>NW_026972116.1:10000000-20000000 GCF_036711695.1 Zophobas morio
TTGGATGGAAAGGACTAAATAAATAATAATAAATTCTAGTTAAACCTCTGTAATCCATATTTTAAGTTAAATGTACTTAACAATATTTGAAGATGACTTAATAATTTTTTGCACGAAATGAGCAGACAATATTTCCTTAAATTCCTTAAATAGCACTAATCTGTTTAAATAAATGTTCAATAGATGGGAGGAAATCGAAACAAGAAATCTGCATTATCGCATTCTACAAATGCTATCTGCCAAATTGGCCCTACTGTAATTATAATATTATTTAGATAGAATTTCCTTCGCTCCAGAAGTACATTCGAATAAATTCAGTTTCTTAGCTGAAATATAAAAATTTTATTTTATGAATTTAGTGTTTTTTAGAGTAACTCTTATAAATAAAAATAGAGGTGGATTATTAAATGACGTGTAAAGAAGCATGAGGTGTATTTATTTCGAGTGATTTAAAATTTTGTCATCGCTTTTTTATCAGACACCAAAATATTAATTTAGGTACATATATACAATGCAATATATGCCGTTTTGACTTAATCCATTAGCTGAAATAAGATTTAAGAAAATTTTGCGAAAACGTCATCAAGATTTTGGAGGGGATTAGCGATTTATCATGTTGTGAACCTTAAAGCCTTGACAAGATTTCAGAGAAGTCGGTTTGTAATAGGGACCATCGGACGAATGGCTACTTTCTCTCCATTTTCTGTCTGCCTGTCCGTCTGTCGTCTGTCTGTATCAATTTGTGTTAGGCAGATAAACTCCGAAACTACTAACCGATTGTGGTCAAATTTTATATGTCACTTAAGAATATCATGTAGATAGTAAAACGCTAACCAAAATTTGTCTAATAATCCCAATCAACAATTAAATGACGTCAACTATTTTTTTTCTTTCAATTTATCATAAATACGATAATTTTAAAATGTTTGCAAGATTTCAGAGCATTCGGTTTTGCAGTTTCAATGTTAACCTGCAATATGTTGTTAATATAATTTTGATTTTTCCGAAAAATCTGGATGTTCAAAACGAAAACTCAACATGGATTCATACACCACAAGTGCGGGAGTATCTTATTTTATAAGATTAACAAAAAAACTACTATTGGAAATTTTGGAGATGACGTCAGGTGGCGGAATGACTAGAAAAATTGTGTTAGCATTTTACCATCTACATGATAGTCCTAATATACGTACAAGATTTGACAACAGTCGATCCAGTAGTTTCTGAGCCTATCTGTCCAATAAAAATCGCCAGACAGAGAGACAGACAGGCAGACAGACAGATAGAAACGCCAGACCACTTTTTTCATACTCTAGGAGTCATGAAACGTCAGAAAACATGAAAGTGTCGAGTTGCCCGATAGACACGATTACTATAACTGCTTCCTTAGTTACGCTCAGAGAATAAAAAATCAGAAGTGTATCAATTATTTTTTTCAGATTTTATTATAATTTTTGAAAATTTAATAAATCCACGCTGTATTGTTTAAATATGACGATACTGAATTTTAATTTCTGGTTATTAAGAAAAGTCAACCTTATTGTAAAAAACTAAAGGTTAACTGCGCGTCAAAGTTAAGGATATTGATGAAAGACTTGTTCATTATTAGTTTTTTTATAAATTTCAAAACAATTGAGTAGGCTTAGATTAAATTAATTACGATATCCCTAACTTTTGGCGCGCAGTTTATAATTTAGGAAATTAGTTACATTAGTAGTGGTTATAAAATTATATGTTCATGAAGAGTAAATATCCTTACCAGCTAGATTTTAGTTTCCTCAAAACAACGGAAAATAAAAATACCCGAGTTCTTTGATATTAGAAGACATGAACACACACGTTATAGTTACAAACAATGTTAATATCACCGCTGCAATTTAAGATTTTTTATAGAACTGTTGTGATAAATACAAACTCAGGTATAGAATGCAAAAAACTGAAAATTGCTGTTTTTAGAAACTAAGCCACATATAACACAAAATACCAAATAAACATTTCCCAATTTTAAAAGATCTGAAAAAATTTAATTTAATCTTACAATTTCTTAAAAAAATCGCACACAGAGCCTAAAAGCACGAAAATTGAACTTTATGTAAAACATCCTCTTTTTTAAACCCTACAGTTTGCAAAAAAGTCCACGAGATTTCAGGTTCTCGCTATAGGAAATTCGTTCGAATTTCATATGCTGATATTTAGGCCAAGGATTTGTGTGCGATTTTTGAAGCGAATAACTTTTATTACGTGTGCACACATCACTATAGCATATTAAAAGTCGGAGGTGTGGTCTGATTTATAAAACGATATAAGATACCTTTACGACTGAACATAAAATGTTCGTGAAAATTGTATTATGTAAAGCTCACAGACTAAAAAAAGCATAAATAAGCACCGGCACATTTGTACTGTGTTATAATACAAAAGTAACAGCAGGCACATTACAATATTGCCCGTCTGTCTATTCCAACAAAAACGAAAGTACGGGAAAAGTGTAAAATACAGAATAATTCGGGAGTCCCAAAGCAATTAAGCGAACAAGCTGAACACCTGTAAGAATGTGGCTGCGAAACCGAGAGCTGGCAATTTCCTGGATGGTTAATGTTTATTATATAGCTCCAAGACATGTACACAAAATTGTCTGGGGTGTATTTAGAGATTCGGGAATATTGGCATAAAGCCAGTGAAAGCAAACAAAGAATACATTGGGTGAGGCCCGAGGCCGTGGAAAGCGAAAGGAAAATCAATACAGCCAGTTGTCAAAGTTCACAATAAACGGTGTATAAACATGATTAAAATGTATTACTTTGTGGTTTTCGTTTGCTTTTCTTCGTTACGTCAGAAGTTTCGAATGAGTTTCTGCTTCTGTTAAAAAGCTGTTAAATTTTTTTGCAGAGATCCGAATTTTCCCTCCCGGAGCAGCGGCCTGCAAGTTTTAAACAGCACTGAAATGTAGAATTTTTCTTTAACATCATAATTGTGGCTTAGCGAAGTCGTACAACTCGTTAAGTTTCTGTGATTTACAAGCACGTCACATCAGAAAGATAACTGGTTTAAAGTTTGTGACTCACGTCAAGATGTCACAAGAGATGACGTGCTAGAATTAACTAACTACGTCTGCCATGTTCTAAATATGTTAATTAAAGAATTTCGCGTTTTTAATGTTGGTGCTTTTGATTTATTGGCAACGGTTAATTTCTTGTTTACTTTTATGCTGGATCAGGGTCTACACTCCGATATTAAAAACCAGTATTTATAAACGCTTTGGGCTTAGATGATCCAGATTGATTGGATGTGAGTCCTTGGACAGGTTTTAATAACTCGGTAAAAAAATGTTTTTGATTTGAAATTATTTATAATTTGTGTGTTTACTTACCACCTACCTAGTTGAGAATAGAACCAGTTAATTAGCTCACCTGAAAGCAAAAACAAACTGTAAGTATTTATGTCATAAATGCATAAAAAATTTCAACTACTTTTCAAACACTTATTTCCAGACGAAAAAAAAAACCGGCTTGATCAGATAATGTCTGTGTGGAGAAGTTTTTCAATTTTTCAACGGTGAGTTGGAGACAAATTTCCTGAGTAAAACGTGATGCCGCGTTAAGGGTACGAAAAAGTTTTTTCTCATTATAAATCTTGTTGACAACTTGTCTAACAGCGTATAAAATCCTGAAAAGTGTTGAAGGTTCAAATTCCCAAGTAGTATTATTATTTCGCAGTGCATTTAATTCGTTACGTTTCAACTTTTATTTCAATTTCACACTGTAAGTGAACTTTTTCTATGAGAAAGAAGAATCAGCTAAATATTGCAATAAAGTCGGTTTTTTCAAAGCTCAGAACCGTAAAATTGCCTTTATTGTTGCTGCTATTCTGAAAATATTTCATGATGTTTTTGAAGGCACGTTTCAAAGAAATCAGATACGTATTATTATATATTTATTTTATGTTTGATTTTGCAAAAAAGTAACAGAGAGTGGCAATTACCTTTAATTCGACATTGTTTTATAGTCATGCTGTAGTATTTTAAATACGTAGATATACAGGGTTTTTATAAATGATTCTACGGGCGTATTGGCCACGGATTTAAAAAATATCGCTTCGCTGAAATTATGACAGTTCTCACTTGTCTTTTAAAGTCATCGCTTTTATTGTTCTAATGTTTTTCAAGTGTGAATTATAGTAATTCTCGTTGAGCTAAGCTCAAAACAACAAAACAGTCGTTTTCAAAACTGTTGGTGCTTGCGTACGACAATTTTATTTTTGTGCCAGGAAGCGAAGACTGTTCTGGTTTGTTCTGTCAGGTCAAGTACCCTGATTTGCAAATTCAAGAAACATTGTTAGAGGATCACATTAGAGATGTAATCAACAGACTTGTTCGAACCGGCAGTGTTAAGAAAGGGAAATCTCCAGGAAGACCTTCAGTATCTGAGGAAATTGTCGATGATTTGAGAGGACTCGAGCAGAATCCGCAAAGATCTTTGACAAGATTGTCTCAGCAGCCAGGAGTTCCTATTGCAACATGAAATTGAACAATGGTTCCAAAGCATTGACGAAAGGATGTTAAAGAACATTTTTGAAATTGAAAAAAGAGTGAACATGTGTCTTGAACAAAATGGTGAATTTTTTCAACATTTACTGTGATGTGTAATCTCAAATAAATTTGTTTCTCTTTATTGCAGTGAATTAGTTTTATTTTTTAATAAGATATGAAGGATTTAGGCAACTAGTCATACAGATGCGTGTGGTATCTGTCGTGAGTCCTTGTGTATTTAGTAAAATCCGCATAAAGTGATGGGCGGCACACTTCCATGACCTACTTCGACCCTATAATCAGTTATAGAAACTCTTTCTAAAATTATCTTGCAATTTATAAATGATAAATCTAAAAGAAATTGAATTTACTACAAAGTTGGAAAATGTATGTTTAGATTTAGGTTCTATTGCATACATATTAACATTTAAAAAATTCTAATCTAGAAATTAAGCAGTATAACAGAATTCGTTTGATCTGTAGGTAAGAATAAACTAGTAATGAATATGAAGAAATTAGGAAGAAAAAGACTTAAAATATTAATAAAATCCAAAAAATATAGCAACAAAAGCACAAAACTTCTACGTTCACTTCTTCATTTGCCAATAAAACTGAAGGATCCAAAGCGCATTTATAAGGCAAGAAAAATTAAAATAAATAAACATTATTGGTGACATTGCTGACAACTTACAAAAATTGTAAAAAAAAATAGAGACATCTAAAATGGTAAAGCATCAAGAAAAATGGGGAAAAGTTTAAATAAAAAATGAACAAAAGACAAAAGCACAAAATACATTGTGTTAAAAATAAACCATTAATATGACCAGAGTTAAGTTTATGTATGGTTACTAATCACGAGTTAAACAACAAGAGTCAAAGTTCCTCATTAAAACTGAAATTTTGTTTTACAATTTTCCTCGAAATAGGTTTATAAATGAACGAGTTTTCGGAAATTAGACTTTTGTGCTTTTCTTTTAAACTTCTCAAGCGTCCCTTTTATCAATATTTAAAAGCTAAATTCTGTTAAGTTCAGAACGGTATGCATCAGTCAGTGAGACCGACCGGAGAATTCGCCTAACTTTTAATTAACGTTTGTCTAATTAACAGATTAAACTTTACTTGTAAGCATCGCCCAAAGAAAACGACAACTTTTAATTCATTTTTTAATAACAATTATTTTTTATTAAATTAGATTTAATTATCCTTGTACTGTACAGTTTTCACAAACTTGGCGTTTCGTAAATTCAGTTATCTGTACACCAACTCTGTTCCTTATCCCTCGATTAAGTTAACTTCTTAGCATACCTAATCGAGATATTATAATATTCCTTGTAGAAATTTAATAAAACTTTCATGACAATAAATTAAAACTTACAAATATCGGTACAGAAACAGAAATGTGTGACGTGATATCAAATATTTGCTAAGCTCATTTTAAATGTGCAGTCTCAGATTATCTTTAATAATCGATTTTTGTTTTCAATTTCGCGTACATGACTTAACCGAAAAAAATAAGTTTAGATTAGGCAACAAATTTCATCTTAGTTTATAGAACTTATCGAAAAATTACGATAACCCGCATTTATAAGGTTAAACCCATGGATATGTACATACAGACGGAAACGGGAGATAAACATTTTTGTGTTCTAGAGGCTGTGAAACGTCGAGAGAATATGGAATTAAATATATATTCGTCAAAATGACGGCGAGTAAAAAAAAAATGTGTACCACTGTCGCGTGTAATTTTAAAGTAAATTGTGGAATTGCTGTGTCCTTAAAACCGGAATGAAATGCGGAAACTCATACCCACAGTTTTAAATTTTTTATATTTTATGCGTTAGTTGTTACATTACAAGCTGATTTGGATCGTATGGTAAAGAATGTTTTCTCTCCTGTTCTTTTGAATATCACAACTTCCAAATCCAAACCTTTAGTGAAATTCATTGCTATTACGTTTCTTTATTACAAAGTTTAACTAAGTGCTTTGGTCTAATTATTCCAAATTAAAAAAAAACACACTTCGCATCTAACATGCAGAAGAGCAAGAAAAATAATTTTAGAATGTTACTGTTGTAAATCGTTCCTCAAAATGATTCTCCTTCGAGTGTGGACAATTTTTTGTGTCTATTCCTACTGTTTAACCGGTTGTTTAACTTGACTATTGTGTCGAACACGTTCGGTTCACATTTTTACACAACGCCGCAAATTGTCGACTAGACACATTCAAATATGAATAAATATTCAAGCAAGTCCCTTCCGAGGCCTCGTGCATAACTTAACCCCAGCTTCACTCCAATCCTTTCGCAATAACGAAAACACCCAAACATGAATCTGATGAAAAATGTTAACGACCTCCATCCGCACCTACAAATGAGTCTAGACGTCTGCATGTTTAAAGATCCCTATTAATTGTGATAGGCAATTCCAGACGTCTATCGCATACGAAACGCCAACCATTAACATAGCAAATACACGATCAATCCTTTCAGAATATTCGAGCTTAGTGGAAAATTGGAGTGCCTTCGAATACAATTCGTGATGTTGGTTGTATTAATGAACAATGATGGCAGTTGCCCTTTTGCGACAATAGGCGATGACAAAATCACGTAGCGACAAGCGTCGCGACGCTAGAAGCGGTGGGTGGGGGTGCTGTCTACGACCTCGACCTTGGCCGCATCCTGAACCTACCCCAACACACCCTGCACCGGCTGCCAGCAATCCGAAGAAAGGATGGGGATGGAACGCCAGACCAATACGTTTTAACTCACAATAGAAAGGTTCGAATATTGTACGGAGCAGACACTGGGGCGGCTTTGAGGGGGGTGGTAATTGTTGGACGCTTCATTAGTACGAGGCGAAGTTAATTATTTACGTTATCGTTGTGATAGACTATGCAGAGTTTCTATAATGTCGTCTGGGGTTTTTACCGCGTTCATTTACGTGGCTTTTTAAACGTTTCTAGCAACAACAAAAAAAAAACTGTTAAGTTATTAACACTGAACTTTGCTCAACTTTGCAGCATCAATGTTAATTTTTTTGAACGGTAGACAACATAAAACGCAGAATAGAATACTAAATTAAGCATAAAGATTTTAACACTTAATAGACAAAACCTAGTCAGAATTTTTGGAAAATCAGAGACATTGTACTTCTCTAAAAAATAATAAAAACATATATGTCGCACACCTGCCAGAACAAATATTTTTATTCCTGTCCAAAAAATCTGTATGTGAAAAATGAGACTCATTTTTTCGTGAAACTTTTCAGTACACAATTTATCAATTTTTCGGTCAAGCATAAATTAATTCTGATATCTGTAACATAACTCTTATCAAAGCGTAACTGTATCTTAGATTTTCAGGTCCTCTGATCACTGATTTATTCAACACATTCATTATTACCACGAAGTTAATTGCGAGCACTTTTAGCACCTGTAAAATAATTTTGTTGAGGGCTAATTTTGAACTGGTTTGGGGTCGCTACAAATTGATTTTTCTACATAATATTAATCATACTGCGTAACATAAATCTTTTTATTCAGTGAAAATAAAAAAGTACTGATCACACTTTTCATTATACTTTGTATTTCAAAAATTAGGTAAATTGAGAATTTACAAAAATTTGTATTATGCACAAAATGTACATAAAATTTTGAATAGCTGCATTCTGTGACTGCCAATATGTTGGAGCGCTTCCAGAATTTAGTTATACCCTGCACATTTTTCTTTTTTTTTTTTTTATTAATATTTTCTAAACTAAGTTGTTAACATGTTTAATTTTTTACTACCGAGTCAGCAATAAATAACACGATTAAAGACAGCATGGGTTTTTGAAGATTTGTTTTTTATATAATTTTCATCTTGTCAGATGACCGCCAATTTGAAAATTTCTGTTGAAAATGCAACAAATTTCCAAAAACCCATGGCTGTCTTTGATCAAGTTTTTTATTCCTCTCTTGGTCGTTAATTTTCCAGAGAAAAATCATAAATAAAACGTTGCTAGTTTTTTTGTGACGAGTTGCATATGTTAAAACAAAATTCACGTTCAAAATTCATTTTTGATAAAATTTTGTGATGATGGCAGTATTTTTTTATGTATGTAACACCATTGAAAACACTGGTTTCAAGGGGCATGGTTCACTTGCGCGCCATGGTCAGAAAAAGCTGGTCCTATTCCCTCCGGATAGTTGTCCGCAAACTACCTGAGAGGTAAGGCACAGTTGCGGGGACGTTTGTGCATGTGCATATAATTTGAAGGGTTAATACTATAAACAGTTGTTGCCTGTCATAGTAGTTTACGTGGGTGTTACTCATATTAAAATATATTACTCGGAGTAGAATAAATACTCGGAAAAATACTTTTACTTTCACACAATTACACACGTATTTATTAATAATCAAATATGTATAAAGAGCTGAAAATATTTTTATTGGTCTTAAATTTTTTACCAATAAGTTCATCTTATAAAAATAAAACAGTTACTTGAGAAATTACTTACTTTTTTTTACAAATGTATAAGAAACATTTTTTACAAAAGCAAATATGCTGATTTTTGTATCCCTGTACTGGAAATCTAGGAACTGTAATATAGGAGGCACTTGTAGGCAATGACAACCCTTATAATCCCCTATTTGTGCACAACTGCCCTATGACCTTTTTGAGGATTGGCACATGGGGTAAACAAACCGCGGCGCGCAAGCGACCAAAACCCCGTTTCAAGAATTTCGGATAAACTAGATTTTTTTTTATTAAATGTCAATAACTTAAAAAATAAATTATAATATCAAAATACAAGTGATTTTGGATCCTAAGTATATTTTGTAACGGATATTTACTTTTTGAGATGACGTTATAAAATTTTTAGTGAGGGTAAATAAATAAATAAATTTTAGTTGATGGTTTGTTTAGTAGAAAGAGTTTAAACAAAAAAGTACACGATTGATTTTTTTTTATAAATTGTATTCCCCTATGTAATTATTATTAGAAATAGAAAAAAAGTCTAAGACTAAAATTATACGGTTGTTTGAGGATTATACTCTAAAATTATTTTTAACTATACAGAGTGTTCTGTTTTTCAGGGGTAGCACACAGCTTAGCTTTTTTTTGTCAAAATACCTTACATATTTTTACATATTTTGATTGACTTCTTCTTAGGCTTTATAACCACAGATTATTTTTGAAATTTCGCTAGGACATGGCCACATTATCCCAATTTTCGTAATGAAAGGTTCACAAAAAACTCCGTACGGTTATTTTTAAAATCTATATGTTACAATATTTTGTGGGGAGATAAATAAAGAAAGGTACGAGCTTTGTGGTGGTGTAAATAAAATAAAATATGGTGTTTAAAAAAATAATGATTACAATTTTCAAATTTCCACATTTTAGTTTTTTCAAATAGAATACGGTATTTTATTACTGCATTTGATTCTATTTTTTGTTTGTTTCTTTTTTGTTGTGTATTTGTTATTTTATAGTTGATAGTTGTTGCGGTTTTTATTTTTTAAGAGACATAACGACATATTAGAAGAATGAAAACAAAAAATACAGTAAGATGCAGTAATAAAATCAAGGTGTTCTATATGAAAAAACTGAAACACTGTTTATTAAAATTTGATTTAATTAGTACCATATCATAGCATATATCTTTATTTTCCTTTCCACAAATTAAACACAGATTTTTAAAAAAACCCTAATGCGATTTTTTGTGAAAATTTCAAGAAAAGTTAAATGGCGTGGCAAGTCGCTTCGGAATTTCAAAAACAAACCTCAGCCATAAAGCCTAGGAAAAGGCTGATGAGAATATGTAAAAATATATAGGCTGTTCCATATAAAAAACTATGTTATGTGTTACTCCTTAAAAACAGAACACTTTATTGTCAAACTAGTTTTAGATTATAGTCCTCAAAGACAATATCAATATTTTGGAAGTAGTAGAATATATACAAATAGTATTTTGAATTTCGTCAACTCCTATATAAACTTTAGATATATGTAAATTTCCCAGGTAGTTTCACGAGTTGTGAAGACTTTTTGAATAAAAAATCTGACAAAAGGTTAAGGTTGTCCTAAATTACAGATACATTTTTATAGTAATGCGTCCAGCAGTTTTGATGATTACTTGTCTAATAAATTAGCCAACTAACAAATGGTTATTTGCAGTATATCAAACGTCCTCTCGTAGTCCACAGAAAGTGGACACAATCTATAACCAAGGCATATATTTTGTTCCTTTTCTTTTTCAAAAAACTACATTTACGTATTCGTGATTACAATGAATTAATTACTTTTAAATATTAATAGTTTCACCTCTAATTTTGAGGATTTGTTAAAATTGAACGAACTGCGATATTGCCGTAAGACACCAACACAAATGCTGGTGTTGATAACGCGGGCTTTTTAACTAAGACAACATATTGTTACGATGATCAGTGATTCAAAATCGGTGTGGGTAAAACAATTTATTTCTTCAGCGATTATGTACACAATAATTCCGACTGGAATGGATTCCACTAGACTCTACTTCTTCCATTGTCTGGATTTCACTGACTGCTCCCGACGGTTGTTTCCATTTAAAGAGCCACGCGGTCCTTATCGAACAGTCGCTTCTAGGCTTATTCTAGAGCACGCATCGTGACTTCCGCTTCCAGGCTTTTCTTTAGCGAACGCCGTCCGGCCGCCGTCACCGAGGATGAGTCACCCACATCGCCCCACATACTAGAAATCCCTTATACCAATATTTTACCACCAGTTTTCACCGACTTACGGCAGTTGATAGCAATTAAAATCCGTCAATTTGAGTTTTTTTTTATCTCCTTATTTCTAAAGTCATTTTAACGGTACAAATCGTATCTGCATTTTTGTAATCATTTTTTTCAGTGGGTAGACTTTATATCTCGTAAAATGGAAAAGAAAAATGTAAAACATGCGAAATTATAAATAAGGTAGATACCTTTTTTGCATGTTTAAATATTTTTAGCGCAAGTTGATTTAAACTAGTTTTTGATTTTCAAATTTTCGTTTGTTTTCAATTTCTTTTCATTCTCTTATTTTACTTTTGTCATTGTACATGACTTTACGAGTACCATCAGATCAAGAATACTTTAAAAAATCCTTAAATTATTATTAATGTAAAAATGTAAAAATCTGTATTATCGAATATTTTTTCTGCAATGAATTTTTTCTCAACAATTGTGTATAGATTTCTTTTAAAAAAGTGTCGTATATTGGCGAAATATTGAAATAAATCATGCGTCTTATTTTCATCTAAAATTATCTCATGGTGTAAAATATTTGTCAAAAATCAAGGAACGAAATTTCGAAGATCGATTCATCACTCTTGTCTACATCACCTGGTCAAATGTACCAAATTTACTAACATCAGTTCATCCTGTCTAATTACTGCTCCACTTTTCCCTTCAAACGTTCTTTCTTGTTTTTTCATCCATCAATCAATGGAAGACCTCGCCAGAATGTGAAGATCGCATGGTTCATTTTCATTAACTGTCTGTTAAGTGACTTCAGCTTTCGTGTTTACAACCAATGAAACCGGAACCTACATAGTGAAAATATTTCTACCTTTGGGTTCAACGAACAAATTGATAATTCGTAGAAGATAACGATTTTCCAAAGGGGATTGTTCAATGATGAACGACCGTTATATGGCTAAACTCCTGCGAATGATTTATTCATAGCATTGATCTTTACACCCCGCTCTGACGAATTTTGGTGGCAAAGCGATAAGTTAAATAAGGGCACGCCCAGTGAGTTTAAATTACACCGATTTAACCCAAAGTTTAATGAAAAACAAACATTCGAGTCGACAGCTCACAACCGCTTTTTCCTAGCCGTAACACTAATTAAAGGATTAACAAATTAGAACGCTGCATTACTAACAAGCCGAGTCTGTAATTGGCCGTTTAAATTCCAAATACCAATAGAGACAAAAAAGTGAATATAATTATAAATATTCCGCAGACACCATACAGACACAAATTACGAACACAATAAATAAAGCTTTGTAATGTACACTTCAAAGTAAGCAATGGTAAATTTTAACGATTCTGATGTATAGAAAACTTCTTTGGGTAAAACCAAGTAATAATAGCTTGTAAACTGTAAAAAGTAATAGATGGTACAGACGGATGATTGTTCGCTAAAATGATTGCCTCAAAGTCAAAGGGTAGGTGGCTTTTCAAGGAAACCAGTCTGTAAAAATTTTTATTGTTGCAGTTTTGTGACTGGGCCTTAACTGATAATGTTCACTCCATTTTAATTATACAGCAAAACACTTATTTCCAACAACAAAATTGTTCCGTTTATTTTATTTTACTTAAGAAAACCACAAGCCAGACATATAATCAAGAAAATCCTCTCTCCTTTTAAATCTATATTAAGTTCGGTAAAAGCCTATGATTTTGTCTCTTGGTATTTTTCTTTATCCAGACACACGAAGACTGCTATTAATTATATGGGAAAACCTTCATTTCAGTGCAAAGCTTCACCCTCTTATCCGCAATTTACCTAACCCAAGTTTTAGGCAAACGTAATTTGCTCTTCGTCAAGTTAGATCCCCTAAGGCTGCCTCAGCTGAATTCTCTTTTTCCCTACACATTGGAATTAAATCATGGAAAGCCAGACGTTGTTTTAAATACCTCGTGCTCCAGACTGCTCCGGAGCCCAAAGCTGCGCGTCACGGAAAAGTCTGGGATGGTTACTAAACAAAAATAAGTCTACTACAAAGGGAAGAGGTGGGAATGTGGTATATTATTATATCATATTACATTATATAGTTGAAGAGGATTTGTATGCAGATATAGCAGAGGATATTACAAAACAGATTTTCAAAATGACGACGGTGTTTAAACAGAGTTTACTTTAAATTTGTAATGCATGTTTTTACATTAATACAAATTTTGTTTAAATGTATAAGTAGAACCTACACAACGAGATTTGTGTATAAGGTAAACAAATACATTCAGATACCTGAAGTTTAGCAAATAATAAATTTTATTCAATATTACAAATTTGTACAATATATACCTTTGTCTTAAGGAATTTTGCAACTGTTATTTTTGCGGCCAGCAATTCATAAAACACGAGTCGAAGCCGAGCCAAATATTCCAAGTGCAAAGTTAGTACTTAAGATCTAAGATTACTTGTAATATTTTGTCAACTAACTACAGTTGGAGCAAAATCTCCAAAAAAACAAGTAAGTTCATTGTTAATTTACAAAGTGTCAACTGTGTGTCTGTATGTCATTAAATGGACTCTTTTGCATAACTGTGACAATTAGTTCTTCACGTAGTAATTAAAAATTTGATAATTAGTCAACAATTTTTTAAACAAAAACTGATTTTACTGTATTACATTTCCGACAAAAAAGTCAATCATTTTTCGTGGGTATTGTCTAGAGTTCTCTAAGCTGAAAACAGTGGTGAAAATCACGTTCCGAAATTACCATACATAACTGAGATATTGAATTTTAAAAACGCGTGATGAAAAAAAAATGAAAATTGAATATCTCACGATAAAAAACCTAGAGACTGGTTTTAAACATCCTTATATATTTTTAAATATTTCCAGAGGCTCTAAGACATCCAGAAATTACAGTTTTTAACTGATGATCTTCCCTAATAGTGTTCTTATTGTAAAAAATATACACTTAATTTTTGTGTATGGCGATAACAATTTTACAACTGATTTTGTAGATCCATGAGTTTGGTTTTTACTTCAATTTATTCTCCGAGTGACCGAGAAATGTTTGAAAGTCCATTTCTTAGTGTAAACCACCTTTATGGCACGTCTATTTAAAACTTTTTCTAACTCTTTGGTCACGGAACGAACAAACTGAATTGAGGTTAAAATTTTTTCTTTATGATTCTCCATTACGAGTAGCATATTCAGTGATTGCTTCCTTAAATTCAAACACACCGAAATCATGATATCTAGTCACACCTTTAACTTTTTTTTGCAGTGGTTTTCTTCATTTAAAAGAAAAATGAAACTTACAATCTTCACGAAACTCATTTACGTTTTCGGAAAATATTCAAACTCTTGAAAATTCTTTACAAATTGACTTGTGAGAAGTAAGTGAAGAAAGCAAATAGTTATTTACCTACTGCTATTCTTTCATTGTTGGAAAAAAGGCCCGCTGAATTGAAAATTATTTCGTCTCGTAGATGCATTTATCACATAAATATATTTCTTGATTTGTTGGTTTTAAGGCGTTTTTAATTGCAAATTTTTCAAAATAAGGTGTGTTTGACTAGTACTAGTAAGAAAACAATTATTACTCCTTATGTTCTAGACTAATTTTTCATTTAAAAAATACATAAAATTTGATTTTGCAAAATCCACGTAAAAACTCAATACGAGTTCAAAAATCACAAGGAGTATGTTATTTTTGTAAAATTTAAGGAATATTTATTCGGCCTGTTAATAAGATGAAGTCATCAAAACCCTTTCAAAGATTTCAGAACATTCGGTTTTGCAATTTTAAAGTTAAGTGTTACAAAATTTAATTTTTGTCCAAACACCTGGATATCTACATAAAAACTCAAAACGGATTCGTAAAGCACAAGTACAGCAGTACGTTTTTTTTATAAAATTAAAATAACATTTATTGAGACGACGTATCCCGTTGTTGGTGGGGATGATCAGACATAATTTGGTTATCGTTTTACCATCTACCAGTAGCAGTTCAAAAGTTTCAAAATCACACAAACGACAGACGACATACAAACGACGTGAGACCTACTTTTTCGCACTCTAGAGTCATGAAATATCGAGAAAACATGAAAGCAGCCATTCGTCGAAAGGATATTATTACAATATTTCCTTCGTTTACGCTTGGGAAATAAAAAAATGATGAGCTTTTAAGATACATGCTTGCATTTTTCTCTAAAAACAGAAAATGTTCATATTTCAAAATTTGCAATTCTGCCATATTAAAAGATGGAGAGCTGGAGTTTTGCACAAACCTTTTTATTCACTCTGTGTAATTTGACAGAATTTTGTGACGTTTTCGTAGTTATTTCTAAGTACGCTTTCTTTCAATAGCAAATTTATTGAGAGATATGTGTTTTTTTTTATTTTTGTTTTGTAGGGTAAACTCCAACAAATTTGCTACGCAAAGAAAGCTAATTTTGAGACAAATTCGAAAATGAGAATTCACCAACTGTTCGTTTTTCGTTTTAATAAGCTCTATACTTCAAAAATGGTGAGGTAGTGAATTTTGAAAATATGACATTTTTTTTCAGAAACATGCACATAACTTAAGCATTGTCAATCCTAAAACTCATCATTTTATGCTTTTTGCAAAAAGAATCTAAGACCCGGTTTATAGAAGCTCAGTTAAATATATAATTGCGATTAAATTTTTAACAGCGTGTCAAAGTATCATGTGACCGATTTTATTCCAATCAGACGTCGCTAAACATCTTGTGACATACGTGATTAACTTAATCTCAGTTAAAATATTGTATAAACTCGTCCTAAATCTGTAAAAATATATGGGTGGTCTATTAAAAAATGGACCTAAGGCAGAACTTCCCTGGCCTCTGAGAACAATCTATTAAACAAGTTCAGTTTCTTAGAAAAATTATATAAAACCTGATTTTGCAAATATTAAAGTTTTATCCTATAAATAAAAATAAAAGTTGATCGAAGGTTATTTCGTAGAACTTTCCCCGCTCCTGAAGTACAGTACAACAAAACTAACTTTTTTCGAAAAATAATAACATTTGATTTTGTGAATTTTATTTCTTTATGATAACCCTTATAAGTTAAAATAAAGTTAGGATATGTAATGTTAAAGTACTACAAGTAAAAAATTTTGTGATGAGGTAATCAATATTTTTGCAATTTTAATTGATTAATTTAATTATTTTAATATTAAAAAAAATATTACTTTTTTCTTTTTCTGGAATTCTAAATATAACACTGTATTTTTGGAAAAATACAGTGACCCGTCTTTGATTTAATCAGTAAAATTTCTGTTTTATTATTATTTCTGAGTCACCCTGTATAAGTAATTCTAAAAGCTTTGAAAACATTGATAAACCACAAGCATAGAGTCATAGTTAAAATTTTACTTATTTTAGAGAAGATTTATTCGCCAAAATTCTGAGGTGACGTCATAAATTTTTGAGAGGAGACAAACGATTAACGATTTGATTACGAGAATTTAAAAAATTTACACGATTTCAGAGCATTCGGTTGCAGTTTTGATTTTAAGGGTGTCTTATTTTATAAAAATACAAAAAATACTATTGTAAATTTTGGTGATGACGTGATCTCATTCACCAATGGGTATTTGACAACAATCTATCCAGTGTTTTCTTAAATTATCTGTCTAATAAAAAGCATCACAGACAGACAGACAGACAAGCAGGCGGACAAATAGACAGACAGACGGAAACGGGTGACCACTTTTTTCCATCCATAAAAGTATTACAACATGTACTTACTTAGTTTTCGCTCGGGAGATTAAAATAGGGGCGGATTATATATTAAAGTACAGGTAAGGTAGTATGCGTGTATGAATAGAGGCATTCTGAATATTCAATTTTTTGGAAGGGATGAACAGATAAATTCTAGTCAGTAAGTTACCATGTCCATAATAACCATAAAACATATATAAAATTTTAGAGCAATCGGTTTTGTAGTTTATAAGCTAAAATCTATTATTTAGCTGAATCAATAAATCACAAATATATAACCATACGATTTTGTACATTTTAGAGAGTGATTTCTTAACAAAATTTTGAGTCGACGTCCCACATTTTGGATAAACAAATAAATTTTGTTTAGCATGTTATTATTTTACAATAATCTGTATTTTTTGGATAAGTCCGTCGGAGATTTTCAGCAGGAGACCGGAATAGACAAATTCATTTTTTCATATCGTAGGAGCTGTGAAACATCGAGAAAACATGAAATTAACTATACATTCATGGTGTGTAACTTCTAAATTGAACACTTTGTATGTTTTAAAAATAATTGTAAATTGTAGCTCTAAATCAATATTGTTAGGCTGCGAGAAAGATTTTTACAAAAGCATTACAGCTAAACATAGATGCGAAACTAGTCTTAAACGTTTTAAATGGCTTTAAATGGTTAACGTAGTGGCCGGCTTTTTATGTTTTTTGAAGTATTATCCTATTATTGCAACAAATTTTTATTAAAATATCTAGATTCCAGGACTAGATATAATGAGAATAACAATAACTATTCAAAATACTGTCCATAAAAGATGTATATTCTGGACCCCAACTAATCTAAAATGAGCAACCTAAGTTCTAAATAATTTGATATCTGAAGCCAATGAAGCACTTGCCAGCTTAGATACCATACATATTTTAATAAATTAAATCTATAACTTGCAATCTGCTTTAATTTATAAATTTTACATTATATGCAATTATGTAATATAGGTACTTTTCCTAACATGTACAAACCTTCCCTTTGGGATGTAATGTATGAATAAAATTATTATTATTAATAAGTATTATTTAAACAAAAAAAAAAAACGCCATTAGTCATTCCGCAACTGCCATTTTTGCTGATTTTTTGGATTTTATACGTGTTGTTAAAAAAATATATTCACGTGTAGACAGAATATTTAACAATAGATAATGCGGATAATCTTAAGTGATCAAAATTTAAATAGAGAGATCCTTAAATTTCTTAATGTTCTTTTCAAAATTAAAATTAACGAACAAATTTTTTCGTGTGCCCCAATAGAACTAGCCAATTCATCTAAACTTTCAAATCATTCGTTAGATAACCTAGATCTACTCTATTATTTCAAGCGCCTGTATTTTTTCCTACAAATAGTGGCAATCATGGCACACGGAAAAACAATCTCGCAATTGCTTTTTCCAACGCTACAAGGTGCGGACGTAAAAATATCTCACAACAAAAGTCCTCACTTAACCTTCCGCGTTGAACAAGTCCTGTCACTCCATTCTCCTACCCAAAATCTGAAATACCTGTAGATTTTTCTTCCACTCGACCGTCGGGACTCCCCCGCTCTTCTTTCCACTTCTGCCAACGTATCTCTCAGTCAGAAAGCAAACATCCCAAAATGCTGCAATCCTGCGGTTGACACATCGTCGAAGTAGTGTCCGCTTATCATAGTGCGGTGAGTAGGTGTATGTACAAGAGCAGGAGGGATGATGCCAGCAGGGTGACCTTCCTTATCGAGCGCGTCGTGGGCCGGGTAGGTCGTCGTTGCTTGGTTACGCTCGCTAGCTGATATCCCGAGCCGTCAAGGCCGAACCAGCGCCGAACACTGACCCACCTGTTTGGCTTGATTGATTACCAGCAGACTGAACGCGCCCTTGTTGCAACCGAGCCGACGGGGACTTTCGTCCTTTGACAATGGCTTGTGGCTGCTTGTGCTTGGAGGGGTGTGAAATGAATCGATCGCAAAACAGGATCAAGTGGAGAAACAAGGATTCGACAGAACTGTTAGAGTTCATAGTTCAGTAGTCCTTTGTGTTCCTATTTCTGGACTTTTATTTTTATCACAGGCATTATGACATAATAGTGCGGAAAAGTCTAGCAATCGATAACTAGTTATATAAATGACTATATTATTTCGACGGTATTTCCTGGCGGCTACTTGCATTAAAACAATTAAGGTTCGCTTATGACTGAAAGTTTTATTTTTACCTCTCAAGCGTACGATTCTCGCGACGTTTCATGACCCCTAGGGTCTGAAAAAATAGATCTCCCGTTTTCGTCTGTCCGTCGTCTGTTTACCTTTGTGTAATACGTATTTTAAGAATATTGTGTAAATGGTAAAAGGTCAACGAAAATTTGTCTGATCATCTTCACTAACACTTTTCCGACGTCGCCTCAAAATTTTCCATAGTAAATGCTATTTCATTTTTATAAAATAACACACTTCTGTACTTGTGTTTTATGAATCCGCTTTGATATAGATTTACGAAAAAAATCAAAATTGTTTAACAATGTTTAAAAGCATAGTAACCAGCTAGTCAAAATTTATCTGTTTATTTGTGTAGCAAAAATGACAGGGCAACAGAATCACCTTCTCAAAAACAAGAAGAGTCGTCGAAAGGAGAGAAGTGTAAAGATCAATATCAATGTCAGGAATGTCCTTAAGATTTGAAACGTGACTTTTTTAGTTTATTCCTTTTCATACTGCGTACTTCAAGTAACTCCACCTTTTCTTTGGAGTCAGGCGTTCAGTGACGTGAGATTACCAGATTAGAATAACTAAGACGTACAACGTAACTAGTTTTTCATTAACGTCTTCGTATATGACACATCATTAAATTAACTCCGGACGCACTATCACTGCATTTCCTCCAAGACTATATCAAAATTATAGCTTAAGATACCATTGTTATGTCTTTAAAATGTTGACATTCTTGGCTTCAGGAACATATTGTTTAAAACTAGTGCTGCTTTCGGATGTTAACTTTTCTGATACTAAAAACGATCCATAAAAGGACCGGTTCCAAGTTTTTTAAATAAAACTTCTCTAGCTGTCGATGCACAGTCAAATTTTGTTTGTTAGGCTAAATGATGTTCTTCAATAAAGGTTCATTTATTATTCATGCGTAACGATAAACACTTTAATTTTTAATGTATGCACATTATTGCGACGTTATTCTGTTCAACAGACTTGGGAGAAGTTGAAATATAATAATTCTGAGGAAATTGAAAATACATTTTTAAATCGATTCAGACCCTAATTTATGATTAAACATCTCAGGTAAAGAGATTTATTTAATCATTCTTTCGATGACGTGGCTAATTTATTGAAGCAGACGAATAAATAAAATTTTATTAAACTTCTGTATACTAAACACACTTGGCATACACTTTTATGACTTAGCGGCTTAAGCCAAACCATCCTTATAAGTCAAACTGGCTATTGTATAACTTAACTCAGTTGAGATAGTAAAACTTTACTTACTTTACAGCTCCATTATGGGAACAATGGACAGTAATAATCCTTGCGGTTCGGGTTCATAAAGCTTATAATAGCCAACTTGACTTATAAGGGTGGTTTGGCTTAAGCTGTTTAAATAAAAAATTTTACTAGGTGTATGTCAAGTGAGTTTAGTATAACCACTCAAATAAAGCTTCGTATCATCAAATTTCTAGTGGGGATAAATACATATATCAGTTTTTGAAGTTACTGTCTTGTTAGGAGCTTCGAGAAAATTAGATAAGCTCTTTATGATTTAACAAAATCTCACACAAGGAAAATAAAAGAAAAAGCTTGCTCTCGGAAGTTATTAGAAACCATCTACATACGTATTTTGTCCATGTTCTAAATAAAAATCACGACTAGAGTTAACTACTTGTTACTAACAGAATATTTGCTAATAAAACTCTAAACCTCGGCATACTCAACTAACAAATTAGATTAAATCAGGTAAAGCGGCACTAAAATTTAATTAAGTTGACATTATATTATGAACAAACATAAACGGCGGATGTATTTCACAGTATCTATGAGCGCTTTAGAAAGGACATTTGGATTAAACTGTAAATGAAACAATAATATTTCTAATATTCTAATACCTACAGTTAAACACAGGCTGGAACACAGACTAATCTGATTATAGAAAAAAAAAAAAAAAATGAAAACCCTTATAAGTTAAAATAAAGATATGTATGTAATGTTAAAGTGAAGTCATTTTTTCAAAGACACGTACATCATTTTGGATAGATGAAGTGTAATACTATTGATAACAGTACTGTATGTATTTCCAAATCTTCGGGAAAATGGAGTGAGCCGTTCCGATTTAATCAATAAAATAAATTGTCACATTCATTAATTTTTGACTCAGCTTGTATAAGAATTTTAAAAACTTTTATTGCAATGATAAATTCATCATATTTTGCACATTTTGAATAGGATTTATTGGCACAATTTTGAGATGGTGTCATCAATATTTTGACGGGGACAAAGAGATATATTTTGATTAAAAATTTACCAACCTTACGATAAGTTTAAAACAGAAAAAAGTCTGCAAGATTTCAAAGCATTCGGTTGTGTAGTTGCTGGTTTAATCAATAAAATAAATTGACCCTTTCGTTAATTTTTTGAGTCACCCTGTATAAGTAATTCCAAAAACTACGAATGCGTTGATAAACCACAAGTATACGGTCATAATATTTTGCATATTTCAGAGAGTATTTATTGGTGACAAAATTTTGAGATGACATCTTCAATTGGGAGGGGATAAACGAATCAATTTTGCTTAACGATGTACCATGATTACGATAACCGTAAAATATTTACAAGATTTGAAAACATTCGGTTTTGCAGTTTTGAATTTTTTTCCAAAGATTTGACACAGATTCACATATCACAAGTGCAGGAGTATCTTATTTTATGATATTAAAGAAAAGTTACTATTATAAATTTTGGGGATGACGTCATTCAATTGGCGGTGGGGATAATTAGACAAATTTTAGTTAGGGTTTAAAAATTTAGCAACAGTTGGTGTCGGAGATTACATGCCTAATAAAGATGGATACAGACGGACGGAAACGGGAGACCGCTTTTTTCGTACTCTTGAGGTCAAGACACGTCGAGAAAATATGAAAGTGTCAATTGGTCCGATGGTCTCGAAGTGAAAATCTAAATTTTATGAACGCCACTTCAGATCAGATATCCAGTTAGTTTTTTGTAAAAATTATAAGGAATAATTTCCGATAACTTAAAGGTGAATTAAAATAAATCAATTAATTTTCTTTAACAGGTTCTAAAAATATGTAAAAAAATTGGTCGAAGGTTGTTTCTTTCAAAGAGACTTCCCTACAGTTGAACAGATCCTTTTTGGAAAATTAAAAAATTTGATTTTGCAAACTGTTATTTATATAATCTATAAATTAAAACGTATATAGATAAATAATACCAACAACAGTGTAAGAAGCTAAATGATATCCTATAAATTTGTGTTTTGACAATCTATATATTTTTTTGTGTTTGTCTACGACATACAACTTCTTTTTAAAGACACTATAGATTTTTACAATTCTTGTAGAGCTTGTTTTTCTGAATTCATTAACGTATCGTACTTTAAATAAGGCACAAGATGCTCGAATATCTAAATATCGAAAAAATTCATGCGAAATATTTTCGCAAAAAATGAAATTTTAGAAACATTAAACAATTAAAAAATCTGTAATATTTTTCTGTGCCAGAAAATTTAATTTGTGTTTGATTAATTATAATATCAATATTTGGCTTCGTTTGTGTTGTTCATGATTCATTTCAGTTCTTTTATAACGTTTCGACAGTAAGATATCCAGTTTTCCATTAATTTTGTTAAAATTGTTTGCAATAAATTTTTATATCTGAGAATATCTGTGAACGAACTTACTTTGCAAAACATAAAAGACAGTATCAGTCTGTTGAAAAATTAATGCGAAAGTTTCTGGAAAAAAATTCACTTTGTCATGCTTGCTTAAGCTTAAGTAGATAAAACTTGCATTTGTGATAAATTACTCCTGTTCCTGATTACCGAAATGAAATTATGATGACCACCAAAGCAGTGACTTGACACATGGAAATTAATTTTTTTTCTGAAATTTTGTGTAAATGATACACACCCAGATTTACACATAACAATTACCAGCCTAATTTTAAATATTCAGATATTCAGGTGCAATAGTGCAAAGTGCACCACAATCGCTGAAATTTCATTGTCTGTCACTGTTGCAAACACGAAAAATGAGGCTAACTTCAATTCCTTCATTTTTCAACACATACCGCTTATGGGAGCCTACATATTAAATGGCATCAGTTTTGCGTACACTGCAAAGGCAAAATTCGAGTCTGCCTTTGTGAGGTGTATTAAACTACAGTGTTTAATTGTGGGAATAGCAAATACCCACTTACCTAGATAGAATAACAACGAGTTTTCGGATTTATTTTTATAATATCAGAAAAAATCACTTTATTGTCTAGAAATCTTCAAAAGTATGAACGTATTGATAAAGGGCGAGGTTATGCTTGTATTTCTAACGAGTTTTCCAATTTGAAAATGAGAATTCAGATCAACATTATTTCAGCAAAGACACGTATGTCAATTCCGACACGTATAAAGTAATTAATATTGATAATAAATCACTGGTGTGTAATGTTCTTCAGATTTGATAAAAAAATGAGTGAACCAGTCTGATTTAATTATTAAAAAAAAAAAGATAATAACAGTCACAATTTAGTATAAAAAGTGATCATACAATTTGCAATTTTTTACGAGAAAATTTGGATATAGAAGGAAAAAACTCAAAGCAAATTCGTACAGATTTTTCGCTTGTTGAAAATCTAGCGTGGTATAAAAAGCATCTAAACTAAAAATTCATTTTAGTTTAGATGCTCATCATCTAAACTAAAATGAATCAATCAATAGTAAATGTACACATATTACCTAAAACCATCTGCAGCTTTATTATTTTGACTTCGATGAACGCCATATCTTTTTGCATTTTTAAGGACTGAAACAAATTATATTATATTTATCACTCAACGTAAATTCCATTTTTTTTTTCGAGTTGTTAACGGAACCGAGTCTGGCATTATCTTGATAAAACACAATTCTAAATTTCTATTTATCACGTTATTGGATGTACATGAGCGCATACATCTATTAAAGAAGCGGCAGAAAACCGCAAGTTTGAACCGTAATAAATGCACTGACGTCATTAGTACCCGGTAGTAATAAATTTCACATGTAGTTAAATGTAAGCCACATATAAATTCTTTAGAGGTTAGGAAACAAGAAGGATGTAATTATTAATTTTCGTCTATTTGTGTCTTGTTTAGCAAATTTTCAAAAGCTATCATTTCTGTTAAACGAGATTTTTTGTACAATTATTATAGATCTATGAGAGCTATTTTAGTTTTAAAAGCCGCCCTCCTCAACATAATAAATTCTTACCACACCAGTGCCAACTGTTGGAAACTTATCTTTCCCAAACTTTACTAACAAGAAGTAAAATTGGTCAATACTGGCAGTTACATCATTTAGACCACTTATTTGAACATATAGCAACATCTGTTCAATCATGGCTACAATACCTTAATGCTTTATATAAATTTGAATTTTACAAATGTCCCTTTGAATTTTATCTTTATTAGTTCATCTAAAATTTTACAAACGTTTTTATGCAACAAGAGCACTTTATTTCAAGACCTAATTAATCGATTTAACAGGTTTGCATCTAATTGAATGAGGTATTAAACAAGCGATTTATCCAAGTTTACAGCTTACAATGGCGTGTTCTATTAATTGGAAGCCAGAATTAGATCCACGTTTTTTGTAACACATTTGCAAATATTTTTCCAGAGTATTTATTAATTCATTACATCGAAGCTATTTGCACCTTCCATTAAATAAACCCCTACATTGGTTTCAGTAATTTAATATCAAAGCAAATGTGTTTCCATTTTTCTTTCACTACCCGCTGCATAAAAAATTCCATTTCCAGAATAAAAGGGTTTCTTATTCGACTTTCCGAATACGCGGAAATACGAGACAAAAACCACGTTTGCGAGAAACAATAAACGTGAAGCACGCATAAAACAACCGTATTTGTTCCGATATATTCAGAGTATCGTTTTCAAATTATTGTTATTATGTGTGTGTGATGTTGCAAAAGTCTGGCTTTTCGCTGAAAGAAGAGTTTTTGCGCAAATTGTTCGCTTCGGAAGTCTGAAACGTTACGACAGGATCAAGTGACATTCAGACTGACCCACATGCAATTGAAATGATCAGACAACACCCAAATTATCGTAATGCTATCTTATTAACCATAAATTACTGCAATCTGTGCCATTGCTAAGTGTCGCCGGTACCGGCTAAGAACACCAATCGTTAGGACGTTGCTCACATTCAGACCACTTAGTCCATGTTAGGATTCGAGATCTTTATGTAAATGGATGTTGTTGTTTGTTTACATTATTGCGCAAGTGGTGATGTGCAATCTTGTAGAGTGCAGTTTTTGCTACTTTATTTTTATCTATTAGATTGCCAAATATTAAAACTGGTGTAGACATTTTAATTCTGAGGAATATTGAAATTTTTATCTTGTAGCTCATAATCATAAACAAAGGAAAACAGGGTTAAAACGGAAAAGTTGCATATTTACGAGTTTTTAATGACAATTTTATTTATGAAGAACTTACATCACTTCGGAAGTACCACAAATACCACATACGTATCAGTGAATATTTTATTTAATCACGTAAAAATTATTATTTATATTTACAAAGAAGTAATTTTGTAATCATAAAAATTGATTACCATTAGCACGTACAAAATAATTAACGTCTTCGACGGTAGCATCAAACGCTAAATTACTATCACTTATTGATTTTAACGCCTGAATAAACTGTCCAATTATATAACACTACTTATTTCCATATGTCGACTTGCAGCTTGGCACGTAATTAATTTTGATCTATTAACATTCTGACAGGTTCACACGGTGGCGTTCCGTCTGAGTAAACTTTAACCGAGAGACTTGTCCGTTCCACGCATAAACACCAATAGAAAAAAATCTCGCACCACTTCTCATTCCCAATCATGCAAATTATTTCATCATGAGGGAGCAACCTCTTGAACTTGACATCTGCAAAATGACATCCGTCAAAGCTTAAGCTCCCCTAACACTGCAAATATCCAAAAAATTTTAATGGCACTCTCGAGTTCTTAATATCGCCATGTAAACGACACCTGTTGCGAAAATACTTGTGAATTTAGAAGAAGTTCTCAAAACAAGCCACCACGTGATCGAGGCATTCCTGAAATGCTTCCCGTTAACGATCGCTTTTTGCGAGACTTTTTATGTCGAAATGGTGGATGCTTCACTTTCAGCGTTGCGACACGAATTCCTTTTCACAATTGGTATATAATAAAGCACGAAATTGTAGCCGACGGGTAAAATTACACAGTCTAGTGGCTATGGTTGTCAAGGATATGCTTAAGAAAATAACACTTGCAGTTTCCTATTAGCGTACTTAGAGGGAGAAAATTGTGCTGTGGAATTAGGCAACTTTTTCGATGACGGTTGTGAGCGACTTGGCGTTACGTAACGCAAGGCGATATGTCCTGTGGAAACATTTGAATGTAAAGTGCGTATATCCGGTAAAAGTGGAACAGTGTTTGCAGTAAACAGCGCACTAGTACAGGGTCGGTAATGCATCATTCCACGCGGGGCACCCTGTGTAATACCCATAAATAAATACATATTACGTACAGCACGTTCCAATCGCCTATATCTGATTTATCGACATACGGCTACACACGTAATGTCATGACAAAGACAAAGCTGAAACAGACGTTCAGCGCTTGTAAAATAGCATGATTTTGAACCATTTTGCACTTTTTGCGTCCCCAGTAATAACGAACAGAAGTTTGTAGTAGGATCATGTTGACAAGGTATAATTTCATGTTTCGTTTGTCGTATTTAGTGTGTCATTTGTTGGTTTTCTGTTGTAGTGATGGTCTCTAAAACTATAGAACCGACTACGTTGAGATTATAGGTTTGCGAAGATATTAAAACTGACTTTATTGGTATAACACATTCTTACTGATTCGCGGTTTATCATTTACCTACTGTCTTTTTTTACTTCCTAAGCGTAAGGTAATGGCTAATTTTGTTTCCTCGGCATTTTATAGCCCACCTAATATGAAAAATGAGTATACCACCTCCATCTATTGTAAATCGTTAATCAGAATTTCAAAAACTTAATGAGGTCATCTCAGAATGTGCATTTTTAGAATTGTTTCTAAACATAATGAAACCATTGATTTTAATGTTATGTGTACATTTTCTCTCTAAAAATTGGTCTAAGTTTATTTACGTTGTATTTATTTGTGATAACTTCTATACATTAAATAAATTTCGCCCCTGAAATACAGCTTTTTCGAAAAATTATAAAATTTGATTTTGCGAATTTTATTTTACTTTTATGAGAACCCTTATAAGTTAAAATAAAGATATGTATATAACGGTAAAGTAAATGTAAAGAAGCGTGCTACGCGTTTGTTTCAAATGAGTTTTTCCTTTACAAAATTTGGTAATGACGTCATTAGTGTTTTTGCAAGAACACGTATGCCAATTTGGAAAGATGCAGTGTAATACCAATAATACCAGTAATGTATTCCCAAATTTTCGCGAAAATGGTGACTTGTTCCTGATTTAATCCATAACATAATTTGACTTATTTATAAATTTTTTTGAGTCACCCTGTTTAAGCAATTCTAAAAACTATGAATGAATGGACTCATCATTGTTTGCACATTTTACATAAGATTTATTTGACAAAATTTTGAGATGACGTTTTAGAGGAAATAAAGGAATACATTTTGGTTAATGATTTACCATCTTTTCGAACCTTAAAAAGTTTGTAAGGTTTCAGAGCATTCGGATTTGCAATTTCCATGTTAAATAGTAAAGTGTTGTTATACAATTTTGTTTTTTTTTATATAAAAATCTTAACCCAGGGTAAAAACTCGACACGATTCATAAACTACAAGTGGATTTAATAATTAATTGAATTTAAGTAACATTTGCTGTTGTAAAAGTTGAAGATGACGTCATATCATCGTTGGGGGGATGATCAGACAAATTTTGATTAGCGTTCTATCATCTACACGATTTTCATACTATAATGAACAAGAGTTAACAAGAATCGGTTCGGTAGTTTAGAGGATCAAATTTACACGACTGATTACCCAGCGATTATGTACAAAATAATTCCGGCGCAACTTGACCGGACTTTGTCTTGACTGAACTCGACTCGTTAACTGAATAATAATCGTCCCCGAAGGTGGCCCATACGTTCCTCTGGATGGTTCGTGAACGCCGCCTCGAGGTTTTTCGAAACTTACGGCAACCCGTTCCAGGTTTTTTTTATGCGAACGCCGCCCGGCCACCGTCACCGATGATGAGTAACCCATCATCGCCGTACATGCTAGAACCCATAAGCGTCTTACCGGGGCGGCGTATGGATTTCTTTCGTAACAGTATTCTAGGGATCATGAAACATCGAGAAAACATAAAAGTAGCGCGTCGCTCGATGTACTCGATTACAATACTTCCTTAGCTTCCTTCCTTCGGGTTGTAAGTCGGAGATCCTGGCCTCTCCGCCATTATTGAATTATGATTTTACTAGTACAAAAGGTTATTATACAATTTGGATTTGTTTGCGAACCTAGGGTAAAATATCAAGACGGATTCATAAACTGTAAGTAAAAGAGTTTGTTATTTTATGAAATTAAACGGCGTTTACTAAAAAACATTTGAGGGGACGTCATCAAATTCTTGGTGGGGGTGATCAGACAAATTGCAGTTAGTGTTTTAAACTCAAATAAGAAGTTGTAACAATATGTATATGCACATCTTGATTATATGTAACATTGTTAGTTTAGTTATTTAAATTTCATTCTTATGAGTAAGTACCGTCTATAATTCGTAATTTAATATTACATGTTGCAATTATATTTATTGCCTCTGTGAAATTTATATCCTTTTCTACACTATCTGGTCTGTTGAACAAATAAATTATTACTATGTATTACTATTAGACGAACGACAGACGCCAGATAGACGGAAAAGAAAAGCGGGACCCACTTTTTCGTACTCTAGTGTTCATGCAAAGTCGAAAAAATATGAAAGTAACCATTCGTCGGATGAAAATTTTGAAACAATACATTGGAGGATTATTATAGAGTATTTATTTATTTATCCTTCGAAGAGATGATTTTATTTCGAAAAATTATTAAACGATCTTTTCTGAAAAGTACCTCCTGAGGTTTGATACTACTTGTGTTTCAGAGAAATGCGTATTATATAACACTGATTACACCGGATGTCTCATGGATTAATGTATGGGGCAATTTATTTTATTGTACATATCAAAATTAAATATTTATTCAAACTAAAAATTAGGTAATCTTATCTTCAAAAATTGTTAAATAACTCTGTTGCAATAGAAGGCGAAGTAATTTCTAGGTAAACAATCTCACAGTTGTTTTTTGAGTGTATTAAAAAAATATAAGTAAATAGGTAGATTTCATATTTTTTTTATTACTGAATTTCATTTTTATAATGTCGTGAATGTGTGATTTGCTAAGGTATTTTCCTATCCCAGGGTAGTATAGAATAGTATTGATCATTTTAGCACAATTTCACAAGATAATAACCAAAAAGGTTTCAAACCCGAACATATATTTTGTTAATTAACAATTCCTCCATGTTTGTGTTTTTTAGAAAATATGCTGCTTACAACAGTTTTCTGGAGACTTTGTATGACTAAATCAAGACATATTACAAACACTTTTAAAAGAAAAAATATAATAAATGTCAGAAAATAAGAAGTAATATAGAAATAATCTCAAAAAATTGGTCTAGCAAATCCAGCTTCTTCGAAAAATTATATAATTCGAGTAAAATAATTAAAATTTTACGAAATATAAAAGTATAAAATGTTATTATGAAATTTTGATGTTTTTTGCGAAAATCTGGACGCCTAGGTAAACAATCAAGGCGGATTCATAAACTACAAGTACAGGGGTATTTTATTTTATAAAATTTAAATAGCATGCAACATTTTTATGTGACATCAAAGTGCTGTTGGGGAAAATTAGATAAATTTTGGTTAGCGTTTTACCATCTACACGATGTTCCCAATATATATCTAAAGTTGACAACAATCGGTCTGGTATTGTTCTGTCTAATAAAAATTGACACGGCAGACCACAAACAACAGACAAACAGACGGAAACGGGAGACCTATTTTGTTATACATGAGGGGCCTGAAACTTCGAGAAAATTTGAAAGTAGCCATTCGATGGATGGTTCCTATTACATCTATATTTCCATAGTTGAGGTACATTTGGCAAGCAAAAATCCATAAACAAAAAATGTATGAAGTTATCTTATTTTAGTCTTTAAAACAGAAACAACCGTATGCATTTTTCAGGACAACTTTCTTCAACAATTTTATTTTAACTCTGATGACGCCATGCACCTAATCATGAAATAATAGTCTTACCAGACCTATAAATCATTAAATTAACCTTGCCTGAGATAATTAAGACATTAATTGGGTCCACAGATTTATTTTTGAGACGTATAAAACTGTAACTTCATACAGTTTTACATGTCTACAAAATTTTATTGGTTAAAAGTTATTATACATGGTGATAAATTTTAATGATCTCACTATTGTAACCTTGGAAATCGTAAACGTACGAGATTGGCTAAATTAGAAAATAATTTGCGTAACAGTACTCTGATTCAAAAAACTTCCTTAAAAAATTTAAAAAGTTATAAACGTCAACACACAATATGACAGGTGTCAGACGACAGATGCCAAATGAGAGACGGATAGGTGGAGAGGGAAATCTATACGAGAATTTGTGAAACATATGTAAAGTAGAGTCCACCAAATAGTGAACATTGACTTTCTGTTTCCAAAAATGCTTATTGGAAGATCCCAATAAACCGCTCAGGATTGTAATGGTGGTGATTTACAACGCTACCCTGCTTTCGGGTTGCTTGTCCGAATCAGACGTCGTTGACAATTATAACCTAACCTGATTCATAGAACCTTTATCCCTCTCAGGTTTCAACCATTCGGAGAGAAGGTAAGGACTGTAAATTATCATAACCATAATCCGCGATTTATTCTTCTAATGAATAGAAAGTCAATGTTCACTGCAGACTCTACTTTAAAACTTCAAATAACACAATGGCTAAAATGACAAAACATCTAAAAACATATCGACGACAACGTGAGATTCTAAAAAGAAAAAAATGTGTATTCAAAAAATTGTTTATTAATTATGAAATACCTATGAATTATTCAAAAACAAGTTATTTAAAATAGTTGTTGATATCTTTGATGAAGCTATTCGGATTTCTAAAAAAAATAAATACACAAAATCGCAGACACAAGTTAGCACATTTTCGTTTTTATGTTTCTGTTTGTGTCAGAATTACTTTGATTAGAAATTCGAATATGTCCAAGTTTAATAACTATTAAGAGAATTTAAAAAGAGAACATAGTCAATAACTAACAATTTTAAGATTAATTGGAAAACTACAAATTTCATAGAACAATTGAATATGACTGGCCTGCCTGAAAGGTATTATTACTTCTGTCTAAATTTTTCAGTACATTTTATGGATACGGTACAAATGATTTCGCATCATTTAGACAACTATGTTTTTCCATTAAAAAAATCCTCATAAAAATTTATTAGCGTTGCAAGTTATTTAAATTTAGAAAAGCAGAAAACTTTACTTAAGTTCTGCCGTCACGCTATAAAATTTTATTCAAAGTCGCGAAACTTACAACATAATTCATATTTGCCCGACTGATGACCAGCTTCTTTACAGGTAAGAACGCGAATTTCTGCTTTTCGTGGGATTATTTAAATTGAAATCAGTTTTTTTCGTGCCGTTATGATAGTTGATCGTGTTTAATTTTTCCAAAGTTTCTACACTTGCACGATATTAACAAAAAGCGTTTTTCATATTCTAGGGTGACTAGAACTTTGACCGTTTTTGTAACATAAACAACAAACAAAAAAAATCCAGAAGTGTGTTAATTCGTAACGATTAACGAAGGTTGTAGAGGTTCTTCATTTTAATTCGACCTTATGACGCACTCAAGCCATTATCCTGACACTATCATTCAAAATTACTAAAATTAGTGACGACAAGAAGCTAAATTCTAAATAATACTTATTATCAGAGGGCAAAATCATCTACATTAGATGTTCCGTTCATTGGTTCATGTAAAATTATTGGCAAATATAAAAAATTTGAACGAGTCCTGTCCAAGTCGTGGAGCGACTCAGTTGCCCAATTTTGGAATTTTCGAAATGTAAATGTTAAAAGTGTTTTAATGTTGATTAGATCGAAACTAAGCAGGTTAATCATTGCATGTTGCATCAATATAATTGTCGAAGGCATCGTTTTCCGAGGTTAACAAATATACATACACATACGCGCTGGCTGCAAGACTGTTGTTACGTAATATTGCGGATTTCGGTGGCGACCGGCTTTCACTTTGACCTGGTGCGTGGGGCCCTCAAGTAAAGCGACCTAATTGTTATGCACGTGATTTATTGTTAATTGACGTAAAATAAACAAGGATGATTCATTATAAGACGTCTATTGGGTAAAAATAGTATATTAATACTACTATCAAAAAAACTAGTTGCCATTTCGGTTGTCGTGAGCTCGTAAATAATAACCATTTTTTGCATTAGTTTTAACGCAACGTGATAACGAGGGGGAAATACTAATTTTTGACATTTGCACCTTGAAACAGGTTTATGATTGGCTGATATATCTGTAATTTTGTGATGACGCAGGTGTATAATAATTAGGGACCATTTTCTATAATACTATGCCAAATACTACATGAAGTACCTGCACAACAGAATTATACTGATGCACGGAGGTAGTACTGATGACATGAATGAACACCTGATGACGGGATTTTTTTTTATTTTAGCTGTAGAGAGTGAACGTAAATTATAAGGTTTTTTAAGCCTGTATTGTTCAGGCGTGGCGGCACCTAAAGGTAATTTTATGTCAGCTTAATTTTCTGTTCCAATTTTTTATCGGAACTATTCATACCACACTAAAGCTTTAATAATACGTTACCTCATTTAGTGATCTCATACACGGCTGTTAAATTTACGACTGTTTATTTATTTTAAGGTAACTTTGCTCTTTTATTTAAAACCACATTCTTCTTAAACCAAATTTTAAGTCACATGAATGCGAACATGAAAGTTTGCCTTATGTATTAATAATAAGAAATTTTTCTTAATTTTATTTTGCCGCACGATTAATTAACTTCAATCTTGTTTAAATGAGTAAATGCATTGATTAGTTAACGGGTTTACAGTTCTTTACATTTTAAATAAACGTTTTTGTTTCATTTAGAAAATAAATAGATAATAGATATTAAATATTACTGAAAAGTACGGAACGAAAGTACAGCAACGCATTGATTAAATTTTATGAATACACAAACAGCGTATGGTTGTATATATAACCATAAATTTATTACTTCCTGAGCGTAAGCTAAGAAAGTATACTTATCAAGCCCAGCGGATGAAAGGCCACTTCTATATTTTCTTGACGTTTCATGACCCTTAGAGTCTCCCGTTTCTACCTGTATGTGTGTCTGTCTGCCTGTCGTCTGTATCAGTTTTTATTAGACACGTAATCTCCGCAACTACTGGACCGATTGTTACCAAATTTTGCATGTAGATAGTAAAACACTAACCAAAATTTAGCTAATCATTCCCCACGAATAATTTGATGACGTCATTTCACAGAATTCTATTTTAAAATGATTTAAATGTTATGCATTTTTATACTCCTAGGCTTGTGGTGTATGAATCCGCTTTGATTTTCCCCCTAAATATTCACAAAAAATTTAATAAACACAGTATAATGACATTTTACCACTTACTTAGGATATCAACATCCGTGGCCTCGTAGATTACAGATCGACACGGAGGCCGACGGGTCGCACGTATGATGTCAAACTTGGCCGTTTCTTTTTGTTTTTCGCGCTGTGTTGTCTATGTTTGTGACGTCATAACAAATTGTGGATTGATCAAATTAAACAAACAGATTTCTACGTGACATTTTTCTAATATATAACATAAATACTTGAAGTTAAAGCTTGTTACTACTGCTGAGAGGCCATTTTCCCATTGGTTATCCGCTCTAAATATATTTTATAGTGTCTGTACTTGTGCGGAGCCCCCTTGCAAGCGCAGGTATAGCGAGCGTGTTATTTATGCCGGTGATTTTTACTTTATAGACGTTATTCAAAATTAAAAGAATCATCACAGAATCTAATTTTATAATTTTACAAAGAAGCGGGATTTGTTGCACTTGTACATCAAGCTTGAGACAAGTTCTGTAGAAATAAACTTCGACATTTTTTTTACTTGTGTTAGAAAGGAATATCACACCAAAAAAGTAATTTTTAGATACGGAACTATTTTAATAGTGTCTACTATCCGGAGAATGGCTACTTTAGTGTTTTTCGACGTTTCATGATCCCTAGATTGCGAAAACATAGGTCTCCGTTTCCGTCTGTCTCTCTGCCGTCTGCTGTTTGTTATATGTGTCTATTTTTATTAAACAGACGATCTCCGAAACCGATTGTTGTCTAATTTTATGTGTTTTAGGAATATCGTGTGAGCCCTAACCAAAATTTGTCTAACCGCACCATATGGATAGTAAGTATTATTTAAACTGTATAAAATAACATACTCCTACATTTGTGCTTTATCAATCTGTCTTGTTTTTTTACTCTAGACATCCAGATTTTAAAAATCAAAGTCATATAACAACACTTTACAAAATAACTTTGAAACTAAAAAATTGAATGCTCAAACATTTAAAATGTGCAAAATATTATGAGTCAGTACTTGTGGATTATCATTGCATTAATATTTTTTAAAATTGCTTGTACACACATATCTTTAGTTTAACTTAATTATAGTGCTAATAAACAAAATCACTAAAACAAATTTTAAATTTTTTAGAAAAAGCTGCATTTGTTCACTTGTACTTCAAGGACAAGGAAACTTCTGTCTAAATAACTTTTGACCAATTTGTTTATGCAAATTTACAAACTTGAAGCAAACTTTGAAGACGTAGAAAAAATTTTGGTATACGGAGACTAATACATTAGAGTAAAACGTGTGTGATTTCATTAGTCTACATTAATTGAAATATTTAATCCCACTTGGAATAACAATAACTTTTATAAAAAATTAAAGATTGTTACGTGTTTTATTAATAGACAAAAAAGGCGAAGTTTTTGCTCCAAAAGCTCATTTCTCCATACATGCTTGTAACCTTGTAATACAATTCACTTTTCATTTATGATGAGAAAATTGATCTAAAAAGCGTTGATAAAAAATTAACGTAGCAGAATCTTTTCGTACATACGAGAACAACGACTGATACTTTAATAAAACAGAAAAAAGTTCTTTACGTAGTCGTGGAGGACGAATTTAACTCTAGGTCTGATTTTTCTATGCTTTTTGCAGTGCATTTCAACATTAAAAATTAATATTCTCGTTTCGGAGAAGTTTACTTTTATAGAAAAACTTGAGGCTAAAATTTTTGCCTTACCTGGCAAGCGACGTAAGAAAAGCAAACCTCTTTTTTCAACAAAGAGCTACAAAATATAGCTTGAAATGTATTTACATTTTAAGACTTTTATGGTCAACTGTAGGTGGTAATAGCCTAGTTGAAAAATAATGGTTAGTTTGAGAAAAAATAAAGACGAATTTTTCCGCTAAAGTAAAAAAATAAGAATGTGCAATTATTTTTTAAATAAATAAATAAGTACATAAATATACTATATAAACAAACATATTTCTAAAGGGACGTTGGAACGAATTGTCGGGCGTTATTTTTTGTTATATTAAAGACGAAAACTTTATGGGACCAACCTTCTATCAAAATTTTTATCGCAGGAGTAAAATAACAGTAAAAATAAATTTGAGGGAAGTTGTTCAAGCCTGGCACGGATCTCCTCTTCCTCTGTCGTCACCTCCACATTTATTATTACACCAATTTCCTAATGCAATCTCACTCCATCTTCCACATTTCCATCTGCTTATCGTCTAAATTGTATGCAAATCGCGCAGGATTCAAGCGTAAAAACTTAACGTAATAACACATTTCGTTAAATGTCAGCAGCCCGCAAAACTTCCGTCGCGGGCCGGTCCTTGACCGCTTAATCTCAATTGCAAATATGCCGTTGGAGTATACATAAACGCAAACGCGCTGTTGTACGATCCCGTGCCCCACAATCCTTCCGTGCCGACCAAATCCTGCCGCTGCTGCCGCCAGCGAGAGTGAATTGCTTTTTCCTTTCGACGACTGCGACCAGATACGTTGGCAACGTCTGCTGCAACAGCTTACGTCAGAGGTGATCTCTCCAGCGTCTCGTTTATCAATTTCGTTACTTATTAAGTTGCAAAAGTATGACCGGGGGATAGAGGAAAGTTCACTCGCGAAATTGATGGTTGGTCAAAAGTGGCTTTGGGGAAAAGATAAGATTTCACACGATACATCTGAACTACTTTTGTTCAAAACGTACAAAACTTTGTTGCCTTATTGGGTGCTGGAATTGATGATTAAATTTAGAGCCCCAAAAACTAAGTCAACAACAGATTTCCTTCTTTATTTGCAATATGGAATATGAAGATATTAAATTTCAAACTTCCACAGATATATCAGGGTGTGTAATTGAACAACTTAAGAAGAAGTAAAGTATTTTCTTAAGTAGAACGTACCAATATCTACCAATAATATAAGCGGCAACAAAGCTGCGAATTTTTAGTGGAAAATCAAAATAATCTAATCGATGCATATCATTACTTGGTCTTAGTACCAGTAATGATAGAAGTCTTGCCTGAATGCCGGTCATTTCCGGATCAGTGGTGGGTCTTAATAATAATAATTTATTATAATGCCATTAATTTACAAAATTTTGTATATGTCAAATGAATTGAGTTAGGTTAAATTACTTGTTTTATCACATTTGTGGGTATATAGGTAACTCTTGAATTAGAATATCGAAAATTGGAGAAGAAACAAGGACAAGTATAAAGAGTATAATGAAAAATAAAGATCAAGGGGATGTTTGTGGGAATAGCTGCATGTTCTAGAATTTATATGAAGTAGCGAGCAGTTTGTTTGATTTTTCTCCTGCAGTAAATTAGTGAAAACTCGTGTTACAACGAAAATTTAAATATAGAAGGTTCTCAGAACATGAGGGTTAAAAACCAAACGAATTGGAGGTAATGGCGAAGCTGCTAAGTTGTAAATAAAAGCAAAAAACGTAGGAAAGTTAAAGGCAAAAGTGGTAAACAGAAAGACGAGGAGATTTCCGAAGCGTGGACTCCAGTTAATCGTTTAACGCTCTTACCGTACCTAATCTAAACAGAAAGGATAGTGTCGACTATACAACGATGAAACTGTCAAGAAAACAACGAGAATATAAAGAAGAGAAAAATTTCCACAAGAGCAAAAAACACAAAACCCCTCCAGATAAGTGCAGAATTTAAAGAGGACAAAATTAACAAAATTATGAAATTACTAACGAATTTAGCCAACGATGCGAGGGAAATAAATGAAGAACAAAAAGAATATATAGGAAACAAATGAGAGAGCTCAGAGCAGAAGTTTAATATTTCGCTATTGTGACAAACTGTACCAATTTCATGTTTTACCGTGTAATTTGCTAGATTCTATCAATTGCCGTAATTTAGTACTGCTGAAACTGTAAACAATAATTTCTTTAAAGGTTTACTGTGTGAACGATTTGGGGCTTCTTAAGACCAACGGAAGGATAAGGTACATTATCCATTATGACGACAGTTTTAACCCATTTCTTAAAAATATTGCCATTCATGCTTCCAGGAAACCAGAAAAATTCTCGCGTTGTGTGTTATCTATGTTTATGACGTCAAAACGAAATTTGTATTGATCAAATTAAGAACGAGTCACCCCGTTTTTCTCGAAAAGTTGAGAATACGCAGCTCTTTATTTAATAAAATTATAATAATAATAATATTCCGAACAATCTGTTCGATTGTGTCTTATATAATAATTTTAGTCCTCTGTTTTGAGGCGACAAACTCATTCAAATCAAACAAATTTCTACGTGACATTCACAAACACTTGAAGTTAACGCTTCTTATTATTGCTGGGAGACCATTTTTTCCGTTGGTTATGTACTTTAAATATATTTTACACTGTCCGTACTTTGTCAATTTGCACAATTTGCGGTTGTGTTATTTCTGTCGCTGGTTTTTACTTCATAGAGGCTACCACAAAACAAACATCGCAAAATCTAGCTTTATAATTTTGAAAGAAGCGGGATTTGTTGGACTGGTACTTCAGGAGAGAGGGAAGTTGTATCAAAATAATCTCCGACCAATTTTTAATTAGACACTCGTTATTATTTCATTTCAGACCGCTGAAAGCCTGCTATCGCATTTTTTCGTAAGCGGTAACATATTCGGAATTTTTGGTTTTAATTTTTTTCTTTCGAACTGTACGTGATGGATTTTTTAAACTGTTTTTACGGTAATTAACATTCGAAAATCTATCAAATTCATCTGTTTATTTTAAGACAGGTTTTTCATCGCAAGTGTGTTGTTAGCGATGCAATAAATACTGTTACGAAATAAACCCATACGCCGCACCCGTACGACGCCTATGGGTTTTCTAGTATGTGCGGCGATGATGGGTGACGGCGGCGTTCGCTAAAGAAAAGCCTGGAAGCGGAAGTCGCGATGGGAATTCCAGAAAGACCTCGACGGCAGAGCGTCTAGAAGCTAAGTATGGATTTATTTCGGGAACGGACCAGTCTCAACCAACAAGTGAAGTCGGAATTATTCTGTACATAACAATACGTAACAACAGACCAAAGTTGTACGGTTCTTGAAGCATTATACTTTAAAATTATTTTTAACTAGATAGAGTGGTCTATTTTTAAAGTATAACACACTACATAGTTGTTTGTAACGAAACACCCTATATATTATTACATGTTCTCATTAGCTTCTTCATAGGCTTTATTACTACAATTTATTTTGAAATTCCGATGCGCCGTTGCCCTATTATTCCAATTTTCTCGACTTTGTTTGGAAAAAAATCGCAATAAGGTTATTTTCGATATTTCAGGTTTCTCAAATAGAACCCCTTGTATTTTATTATTGCATCTTAACAAAGTAGAAAATCCACCAACTATCAACTTATAAGTATAGAAAATACTTAACAAAAAAAGAAGATAACAAAAAATATAATAAGATGCAGTAGTAAAGTATGGGTGCGGTATTTGAAAAAACTGAGATATTTGTTTTGAAAATTGTAATAATTAAATACAAATTATAAACACTATATGAAAGTTTCATTCAGTTATACCGCAACAAAACACGCACCTATATTTATTTATCCACAAAAATTATTGTAGCACAGATATTAAAACTAAAGGGATTTTTTTTGTGAACGCTTTTATCGTTCAAAAAGTTCAAGAAAATTGGAAAATCGTGGCAAATCGCAGCGGTATTTCAAAAATAAATTTTACTTGTAAAGTTTAAAAAAAAAACAATCAAAATATGTAAAGTTGTGTGTTACGCCTTAAAATCAGAACACCCTGTATAATTAAAAATAATTTTGGAGTATAGTCCTCAAATAACCGTACAACTTTGGGCTTTGACTTTTTCTTCTACTTTTAATAATTAATGAGATATCGGGGAAAGCGCGATTAGTGACTCATCCTGTATGTATGATTATCTGTACGATTTTTTGTGTTGTCTTCACTTTTATTTTTTTAATCCACCGATTTCAAAATTATGGACAGCAAGGACCATGTATTAGTATTGCCTAAACTGTCTCTGGTAGACATTAACATTTTTGTAGAACATTTTAATAATGCATCTTGTGATTTTTTGTTTAATACTTAATTTAATAGACGTATAGGGTAAATTTATGTTACCAACACAAAAACAGGCGGTCGACTCAAAAAGAAAAACGTACTTTATATTTGCAATAAATCTAAAATTTAGTTGATGACAGCTGACAACGCGGAAAGGTACAACCTGGCCTCTTTTTTATAATAAAATTAACCCTTTTCAACACCTTTTCGTAGTTAAAAAAGAGCAAGGAAGTACAGGTACAGATGGGATTATAGTTTATTTGTTTTAAAATGATAGAAAATTGTTCAAAAATATATACAAAAGGTGTTGAAAATATTGCCCATTTGCTTGAATGCACCATAGAATTTGCCTGCCAAAAAATTGTTTCCAACATAGTGTGATTGAGTGATTGTTCCAACAGGCGTCGGAAAGACACTGTTTTTTCATGATCTGTATCTTGACCAATCTCCTATACGATTGTCAAAAAAACTGTCTTAAAAATTTAATGTTTCCATTGTAGCATGAATTTTACATCCTATTGTAAAATTTCATTTTATAGTTTTTGATCTCCTAGCTGATGGACAAATGGTTTTGAAATTTCAGTTCTATATCTTGCTACATTCAGTGTTCCTAATAAAAGAGCGTAAAAAATGTTGCAAATATTGTTTTATTCATTCAAGAGATCGTTGCAAATGTTCTTCTGTTACGAACAACTCCAACCCAAACACCAAGATATTACCAATTTATGTGAAATCATGCTTCATATTAAAAATTACCTTCTGCAACAATTCTGTTGTGATTCATATTCACAACATAATTGCAAAATACTAATCGTCATGGACAATCAACTGGCAACAATTCTTGTACCGCTGTGACACGTTATGGATAAAGTTCCAAATCTTTACGTAACAGTGTGTGGGTTAATCCAATAGAAAGATTGAGTTGCTGCTATTATTTCTTCAGCATGAGTAATCACTTCTTCTGTGCGTTCCACTCTCAAATTTTTGTAAAAGACTCTCAGTTTTTGAGAAAAGCTTTACCGCCTGTTTAAAGTTTTATTAAATACCTCACTATGTCGCGTTAAACCAAAAAAGGTAGATAAAAAAACATTTTGCAATTGAGGATTTTCACTACGCACAAATTTTGTAAATTTTGGAGTTCCACAAGAATCACACGTTTGGCCTAGATCGGTTTCTTTTTCCATCAATGATACTGTTTCTATGTTTGCACATTTAGAGAGAGTTTTAGGAATGCGGATGCAAAGTACTGTAAATATTTATGTGTACAAACTTGTATTTAATAAACTTATTTGCACCCCCTACCTCTACTTATTGCAATATATTTTTTCTAAGAATTAAAGTGGTTTAAACTACAACCCTAACAGCGTAAAAAGCTCAAAATTTTGAATTGAATTCTTTAAAATTTTGAGATGATATTAAGAATGGTTTGTGATTACAGAATATTAACGAAATTTTATTTATTATCTTCACAACAAATTTTTGTTTTCCTAGATAAGTACTGATTTTGGTATGATCAATGTATTATTTTTATCGCTTTATTTTGATCCTTGGATTAGTTCATTGTGTTTCTTTGTTTATCGTAATAGGTAATTAGCCCTACTATTACTATTCAGAGCAGCAGGTTTTTTAAATCTTTACCAATTATATAACATCTACCACTATGGCGATAATATGACGCCATCAGTTTTTGACCACTTCAGTGTCTTTGGCTAATTTTGAAATTCGAAGTCTATTTTCAATACCCATCCGCATAATCCTTCATAATGATGGAGATTTCACATTTTCGCGTTGTTTAAAAATTTGAAAAATCAGGGAAAAAATGGAAAAGTTAAAGCAAATTATGACAATTTTTGTTCCAATTTAGTCAATAATACCATAAGATCGAAAAAAAGTGCCCTTCTATCCTTAGTTTGACAGTTATTACTAAATAACTTTCAAATAAAGTGTCAAATAGCTGTAATGCCAACGTCGTTGTTTTAAAATAGAGAACTTTTTTCGATCACATGGCATTAGACGTGTTGGTACAAACTAAGTATCTTTTGCAATGGAATTTTTAAAGCCTCAAAGAAAGAAACACCTTTCAGAGTTAAAATATATTAAAAAAGTATATATATTGTATTACAACTAAGCAACTTATCACAAAATAATACATGTATTTACTCGATCGTCTTCTTTTTACCGAATTGCATCTGTGTCCAACGCACGAACTGCATTTTACATTACGACACACTTCGTCGACAAAAACTTTCTGAACAAAATACTCACAACCATCGTCATACTGAAGAAAACCTCGATACATGCAACTCTGAAAGGTAAACCGACCCGACTGAAAAACATATTTCAAAGGCAATATGCAACATGGTACATGGTAACAGTTACGTTTACGTTGGTGGAGGTATTACTTAATTTGTAATTAATACTGATGCACTGTGTTTCTATATCTCTCTTTTTTTGAAGGACACCATACAGCATTATACTCGTATAATTTCTGAGCCACTTTGGTTCTTTGATATAGTCCTTTGGATTTTCGTTGCGATTTACATGAAAATTATTACAATCCATTGTGTTGGGTTCTCTAGCTCGATCGTTTTGCCTACATATGGACTCATGATCTGCACAAAAATAACATGAGCGAACTGCGATGCCTAGAATCAGCATTTTTGAAATGAAAAAAGGCTAAAGTTTTCTTAACTTCACTTGACTTAGGCACAGTCGTGGTAAAAACAAAAAACCAAATAAGCTGAAAGAACATATTTGAAACATCTACATACATTCTGACATCTTTCAAATATACTTTTCGAATCGGTGCTGGTGACTGTTCATGGGTTGCTCTATATATTAACTAAGTTGAAAGTGTATAAAGCATAGAGTTGCTAGCTAACAAAGGTGCCAGTTGTGGCATTAAAAACAAAAATTATATTTTTTGCCACCCTCTGAAATTGAATATTCTAACCAAATAAAGAAACAGCCTTAAAATTAAAATGTATTAGAAAAATATGTATTTTTTATTAGTACTAAGCAGGTTATCACAAATAAATGTATCTTTTCATTCGGCTGTCTTCTTTTCGCCGAATTGCAATCTTGTCGTTTGCATGAAGTGCATGTTACATCGGTGGCCACCTTTTCGACAAAAACTCGCTTAAGAAAATACTCGCAACCGTCAACATATTCAAGAAGGTCTCGATACATGCAAGTTTGAAAGGTATACCAATCCGTCTGAAAAACGTATTTCAAAGAAAATATACAAATTTCATGATAATACTAACCTTGGAGGAACTATTAGTTTCTCTATGATGAATCGTAATACACAATGTTTTGACATTGTTCTTTTTTAAAGGAACAGCATACAGCATGATATTCGTATAATTTTTGAGCCAGTCTGGTTTTTTAATATAGGCCCTAGCACTTTCGTCGTCATTTACACGAAACTTGCTACACTGCATTTTGTCGGGATTAATGCGTTGATCGTTTAGTCTACACATAGCCTTAATATCTGCACAAAAATAACATGTTCGAACCGCGATCCCTAGAATGAGGATTTTTGAAATAAAAACAGGTTAAATTTTTTTAACGCTACCTAATTCAATTGTGGTAAAGGCAAGAATCATAATAAACTGAAACAACATGTTCGAGACATCTACGTAAATTTTGACATCTTTCAAATTTATCTTTCGAAGTGTCACTAGTGACTTTTCATGGGCTGCTCTTTGGTAATAAGTTCAAAATGTGGAGCACAAGGTTTGTATAGCAGCAACAGTGTAAGAAACAAAAGAGTCCATGTGGCAATCGAACGTATGCGGATAAGTTTGCTACCGATTTTTTTTGCAAAATATGGTTGCTTTGGAGAAAATTTCAAGGCGAATTCATAAACCCCAAGAACAGGAATATGTTATTTTATAAAATTTCAACCCTTCATACTATGGTCAATTTTGAGGAAACGTCAGTGTTGGTGGTACAGGTTGGCAAATTTTTGTAAGCGTTTTACCAAGTAAATTAATGCAATCTTAATTTTTAGAAGTGTTCATAGAGTTTATCTCACAACAAATATTAACGAATCAAGAAATGTATTTTTTTGATTAACTCGAAAACAACTTATTAATATATTCTGAATTTCTGTGAACGCTGTACACTATTTGCATTAAAATTAATTTAACCTAACGACATGACAACATTTTATTAAGAAAATGTGACTTGAAACATATAGTACAGCATATTCCTTTATTTGCTTTTTTAATAATCTACTTCGACTATTGATTTAACAAATGTGAATTATCATAATATATTATTATAACATAAAGTTACAGTTGAAATCGTAATAACTAAGAAATTATTCAAAAAAGTACCCTGGAAATTTTAAGAGAAATTCACTTCATAACCAAGGGAAAGTAAACTAAGCCCGTCTAACCAAAAAACAACAAGCATTTTATCTTCATTAGATAACTAACCGTTTGAGATAATTTGCATGCAAGATTAGTCAGCGAACGAGATTCATTTTCATAAGCTTACCTAAAAAGTTGAGAGTCTAAAAAACGACCCACCCTAATATGTTATGGCGGTTCCGCCACCATTCAAGGCAGAAAAACAATTAGTTTTTATGATCACATATCGCCAAATACGTGACACTGGTTTATTATAAAAAGCATTCCGTGTGTGACAAAAAATGTATATTTTGCACATTTTGCCGTATATGTCTCCTGAACCTGTTACAAGAAATGTACACACCTTTAATAACAGTAAAGTTTATTATGTTTTATAATATTAAAATGATTATGGTGTTATACTAAGTATTTAAATATTAAAAACAGTATCATTCTGTTGTAATTAATATATGGAAGCTCATTTTTTTATTATTATTATATGATGACTCTGTATCACGCTCCTTAATCAGATTGTTTTTATCATTGGTAAAATTAGTAACTCAAGTGAAGGATCGTTCCACAATTCTATCTTTCCAATATTATAATATTTGTTTCGAAACAGAAAACCTATTGTATTGTCAATTGCGCCTCCTCTTGATAAGAAATATCAAACAATTGTCGAAATTGGAATTAACTCAAAAAAGAACGAAAAGGCTTCTTTGGATGAAATCATCTAGAAAGACCCGTAAGCACTAAGTTGCAGTTTATATTTTCATGTCCGAATATGGTATTGTTTAAAACTGCCAAACAGATTTTTTTTCATGTTTATGTTGTAATAGATAAGGAAGTGAGTAGACTAAATTAGAAATAACTAAACTAATAACAAAGATAAAGTAGTAATTAATTGACAGATACACAAAAATAGAAAAAAATTTCATCACAATAGCTGATAATAATTCTAAAAATATTACTTGAAAGGAAAAAAAACAACCAACAAGTTTAAAACGTTCATACATTATGTAAATAAATAAGCGAACGAGTGAAACGAAATTAAAAGAAAATAATTAGATCTGTGACTTTTGTATTAAACCTACAACATATAAATCAAGTACCTATACATATTCACGTAAATCCAGCGCGAGAATTTTGCAACTTAATGAAGCTTGTACAGTATACAGTACTTTACATTTCATGGTAATTTAGTTTGTTTTATGCAGGATTTTAAGCAGGACTAGGTTTGTTGTTTAACACTAAATTATGGTTATATAGGTAAGTAGATGCATATTAATTAATTTGGTTTATTTAGCTACAATTTTGATCAAGAGTTACATTATCTTAATAACATATTTATTTAACAATATTAAGATTTTATATCGACCACCGTACCACGGAGACAAAAGGAAAAATTTCCACGGAAGTCTACAAAAAAAGGAAGCTTTGAGTTGTAACAAAATCAATGACAGGAATGAAAACGGTTGATCTCTACCCTTGATTGATCTAAATTTAATGACTTTTTTCTGACAACGAAACATGAAGCTTCCACGAAAATCTAATTTACGTTTAGTGATTTATAGCGAATTTTGGAATATGGTGTAATACCGGATTAGTTGCGTCTCCAAAAATTTTTATTTAATTACACATAAATCAAAGTATCGGTAGAGATATCTAACGTTAAAGCAATCACAGGTGCCGTTTAGTGATTATTTATCACTTAAAAGTTCTTCAAACTCAAAGGTACATTTCAATTAAACGAAATAATATTTTTTATAAATGTGTAGTACTAAAAACCTATCAAGCTTTATAGCTACATTAAATTAAGATAATGAAAATGAATAAACAGTGAACGGTCAGGAGCAGATACCTTGTATATTAAATAAAACAGTGTTTTGAATGTCGGGTCCGTGTTGCTGAATTTAAGATGCATCGACGTTTAAAATTCATATTTCAAACGGATGCCCTCTGGTCGAGTAACGGCACCTCTTATCAATGTTACACAACGAGTGCCATTTTCCTCGCAGTAATGTATTATTCATCTAACCCGCATTTATTTAAGTCACGGTCATGGTAGAATTTTCGACTTGAATACATTTCGCCACTTTGTTTATCCAATTTCCTTTACAAAACATGCAAAGTAGGTGCAAGCGGTTTTTAGGGCAGTTTTGGAATACTTGTTCAAATGAAGGACGAGTAAAATATTTTCTTTCCCACTTTTTACCGCGCATTCATATTCAAATTCGTACTTAGTCAATCTTCCATTACCATATCGTGCCGATTTATTTTTGTCGCCTTGACTCAAATCTGTTCCTTAAATAAGCGCGTGAATATCCTGGAAGTAGTAAAGGTATTACTCACACACAAAATGAAAGTAACTTTTTTGCCGCAAGCCATAATCGCGGTTTTATGGCGCTTTGTTATGTCTGGATTTACCACCGCAAGATTTTCTTTCATAACTTCTCACACAACTTTCCTGGCCTTTGTTTGTCTTTATGGTGCAGAATCGCCCGCTTTTCAGCAGTGGCGTGCCCAGAATTTTTGCGCTGTGCGTTTTTCTCTGACCTGAAATTCCACGGAAAAGGCATCCACATTGAAATGTGTGACAGCCACAATTCGCAAAAATTTTCAATGATGTCAGGATTTTAATTTATTGCCGTGAACTTCGTGTCTTCAGTTGTACAAAACCGATTGACAAACGTGGGACGTCATTCAGGAATAAAACTTCTGACCTTTGCAGGGGCACTTTCGCCAATATAAAATTATGATTACTATGACATTGTATTTTGCAATCAACACCTATTATACTTATTTCAGTCATTAATTAATAAACCAGAAGAAATAGAAAAGTATAGTGTTATCATAGTGCTGCATTCACTTCAACTTCACCTATTCGCAAGAACGCACGTATTGTGAGAAATCATTCTAAATATACTCATGACATTTGGCCCGTTCTTTGCTCCGAAAACACTTGACCCCAGTCTTCCCGTCAGCTACGCCTCTGTTTTCCCGGCACACCGTATGTCACACCATTTTTCTGACCTAATTATCGGAGACTTGCAGCTTGCTCGCCAAGCCCACATGGTTTACTTCCTCGTCGTGCGTTACGAATTGATTTTTGAACACGGCAAATTTTTTTGCGAGCGGATGATTTTGCTGGAATTTCCTAATATTTCTGTGACATTTTGTCGGTATGCAGAAGTGGCCCAATATTGAACAAGCCATCGTCGACTTGTTGTTGCTCAATCAGGTGTTAACCTCGTCCCAAATAAAAGTCACTGTTTTTGATTTTATACACAGCACACGTCCCGTAAGGTTTGAATACCCAATTAATTGAGAATTAAATGGAATCGCCGATTTGGTAATAGCCATTATTGTGTACAATTAAATTCAGCCGATTATACCATACACGCCTCAAAACAAGATCGCCGGATCAGATTGCAAGATGATGGCACCTGATTTGCGTAACGACCTACATCAGGTCGATAAGCAGATCTAATCTGCATACTTTTATTTTCATTGAAACAAACATATGTAGATTCATGAATTATTACTATTATTTTAGACAGAAACTTATGGAATAATCAATATTCTAAGTATGTAATAACATCCTAGTTCACAAAGTGTTTTCAACTGCTTTAATTAAGATCTACACAACTAAAAGCTCTAATCAATAGGTTGTTATATATATTATATATGTTTTAAATTTAAGAAAATGTATTTTAGACATTGCGTTGCAAATAGTAAACATATTAGGATGACCCTATTTATTGGCATTGACACCTGATGTTACAAACTTCTAGAACAACTGCAAACGTAAGCTTACATTGTCGACAATATCATGAAATTCTCAACAACACATTTAAATGAAAAGGTCAAACCTTTATCAGATTTTTTTACGCACGAGAACCCTTTGGCATGATTATTTTGCAAATAAAAATTACATTCAAACGTTTCGGAAATTTAATTACTACTAAATTTAACATATGGAAATCTCTGCGAACGTCAAAACGAAGGATACTGGCGCCATTATAGAAAGATAAAGTTGTTTTTGGTTTGGATACAATATTCTTTAAAATATCACGGTTCAAACTTAGGACCTTTACTTTTCCTTTTATTTTTCAATTATGTTCTCACCAGTCTTGACTTCAAGTCATATATATTTGAATGATTTAAAAAATTAAAAAGTTGTTGATTTGATTAAAAAAAAAATTGACACGCTGCAGGATCGAACAGGTTTGTTTACGTCGCTAAGTATTATGTGACTAAAAACACGAAGGTTTAAACAATAATAATTATAATAATAATAACAAACAAAAACAGCGCGGATTCATAGAGCACAAGTGTACTTATTTTATAAAATTGAAGTTGTGTTTATTTTGTACGAAATTTTGAGGGGATGTCATCACGTTGTTGGCGGGGGGAAATTTGACCATATTCAGTCCAGTAATTTCGGCAGAAAGACGGACAAAACGGAGGACCTATTTTCTCGTACTGTAGGGTCATGAAACGTCGAGACAACATGAAATTAGTCAGTCGTCCGGTAGACTCGATTATAATACTTCCTTAGTTTACAGCCATGAAGTAAAAATGTGTTGGAAATCAGTGGTTAGTTCCAGACTTGAATATTTTAGGGTTATCTTGGGTCAATAATATTAAATTTAAATCAACAATAAATAATATTAGAGGAATATCTTTTAATGTGTCTAAATTAATATTTTTACAAACCGGTTTTTTAGTATTCCAACTACCTTCCATTGCTCCAATAATGTCAGCCCCTAATCTTAGGTTATACAACTGCCATCCTTAGACTGTATTAACATGTACGCCCTGGGTTAGCACAATACAAGCGTATGTTACAATATCGATGATCCCCATTCATATAGAATGCTGTGTTTTACAATTTTAAATGTCAACGTCATGTTTAAAATATCTTCAAGAGTTTTTAAAATGAAACCCTGAATCTCCGATGACTATACCACGTGTTTTTTTTATTTGATACAACCCCCGTAATTTTTTTATTTTAAAAAATAAACATATAGTTCTTTGACCAAATTTGTATCATTTTAAAAGATCGCCTATGTGAATAAATGACATGAGTGTCAATTTTTCAAGCTACTAGATTGTCATCAATTAATATGAATTTTTCGTGTATTTTATTTAATCATTTTTTAAGTATTGATTTTACAAATATTGGTTGCTTTTTATTTTTAGAAAAAATCAGTCTTTCCATTTATGAAAAAATATACCAAGTGTCCCATAAAAAAAAATAAAGTTGATGTCATTTTCGGTTCTCCCGGAAGTGATAATATAAATGTGAGGTTGCCATCACATAGATCTTTTAAAATGATACATTTGTTCAAAGAACTACAGATTTATCTTTCAGAATAAAAAAGTTACAGGGGTTGTATCAAATAAAAGAAACACCCTGTATATTAAGATTCAAAATAATTTTCTCCTAAAACCTGATTAGTAACTTACTTGAAAAAATTATCACGAACATAAAGTAGCTTATGGGGTCGATATTCACAGCCAAGCGAGAGTCAGAGGCTACAAGCTGTAGAAACTGAACACTAGGAAACGAAAGCTTTAGAAGATAAGTACTCCTACCGCCATGCTTTTAAAAACAATAAGTAAAAAAAACGTCAGTGATTTCCATAGTCATAGAAAAAATTATGTCTAAAGCTCAGTGCAATTTAGTGATGAAATGTAGTGATTCTAGTGCATAATGATTTCAAACTTATCAACATGCTAAATGTATTCTACATATTTTTGGTAGCGCGGGTGTTGCATCAAATTATCTACTTATTTATAATAATAATCATAATAACAATAGTGATCATATTTTAAGTACAAAGCAAAAATGTTTATATTATGCATTATATACATATATTACATATATTCAAAAATGAAGTACTCTATCTAGCAGTGAGAAGCACATTAAAGAAACTGTTTTTTATTTTTATTGAGTAAAAGTAACTTTTAGTCGACTGGTCGTATGTTTTAAAAAATTCATTATACGTACATCAAAGGTTCAGATAACTCTAAAGAGCTTTACGGTTTAAAAGCTTCTGTTATATTTTTTATATATTAATTTTAATAAAAGTATGATAAGTAAAATTACGTAATTACACAGAAATATATAATTATATATTTTTTATCAAAGTGCAGAGACCTTCGTTTTTTTATATAAAAATCGCAGTTTGTATACCAATCTCCAAATTTCAACTTTCTTTATTGCCTAGGCGTAGTCTCTCGGATTTGTTTCTTCTGTAGTAGTATTCATCTTCAATTATTTACTTTCATATCTGTTAACCACTTACAATACCGAATAAGCTTAAATAAATAATGCAAATTTATTTTTGACATTGTTAGAAATATTTTTATTTATCAAAACAAATGAATCAGTATAAATTCTTACTTTCTTCAAATATAAGGTTAAATCATAAGTTACTTTATCTCTTTTTTGTCAAACAAATTGGCATACATTTTTTCTTTAATGTGAAGATACGAAAGTGTTTATTAACATTTAATTATTCGTTCTTTACTTTTGGGATAAGAACTGGTTATTGATTTAATTATAACCCTGTTTAAAGTATTTTTGACTTTTGATTTTTTCGTAACAGTGTTATCTCTTATCGTTTATGTGTTTTATTATTTATTTATTTATTTTTCAATATCTAGTGATCCATTTTAGCATCATTAATATGCAGTTATCATGTTGACAACATAAATAACATAAAGGCGAAAAATTACTTACTGTTGCAATCATCAAATTTGTCGAACTCACCTGAAATAAAGAAACACGTAATTAGTTCAAGCATTAAATGAAACTAGGAACGAAAACCACAAACTGTATACTTAATTAAAAAAGCAAATTCATCATCTTCAATTTTTTTCGGCAAACAAAAAACCAAGGTATATGCATATGTTAAGCAGCACAGTTGCACCCGATTTAGTATTTATATTTCCTCCCAATGCATCAGTTTGTAAACATTTCCTTTCGGAAACATAAAAATGCCTTTAAAAAAGAGAACAAGCAACAGTGGGCACGTTTGTGCCCCAACGTGACTTTTGCACTGAAGGGATGTTTAAACACATTTTAGAGGGAAACAGTTAAGCGGCGGCATTTTGCAAAGACACCACATGTTCCTACTACTTTAACTAATGGGGTGCTAATGTATTTTTTTGTGATCTTGGGGAAAAGTGTTGACGTGTGTTGTGATGTCTGGACCGGAGGTTTTTTCCCGGATATTCATGCCGTTGCATGCATTATCATAGTGACATTTGTTGGCAAAATATTGATAAGAGCGATAACCGCATTTAGGGTCACGATCAAGGCCTCGATGTTTTTGTGACTCCACCTTGATTAAGAATTTTTGAATAACTATCATAAATTCTGGATTGGAAAAGATAAATTAATGTATATTCGAAGTCAGCACACTTATCTTTTAAGTGTTCTAGATCGTTTCTGTTACACTCACAATTTTTTGAAAGAAAAAAAATCATAGTAATTTACACAAAACGTTTCTAATAGGCAAAAAAATGGTGGTCCACCGTTACTTTGAATATTTTGATATTCCTGACGATTAATTTTTGGAGGGATTAACAGATCAATGATTTCAAATTCAAAATAATCCTCGATAGAATCTAACTATTCTATCTGATAAAGTAGTCAGTAGATACACAGATTACTGACCACAGATATTTATTAAGGTTGGAAATAATGAGAAAGCATCAAACCATCAAATATTGTGTGATAATAAAACATTTGTCAATATCGAGACGAAGTTCCCTTCTTTTGTCGTTCGCTTTACTCTCTAAAAACGTATTCTAATTTTGATGAGAGGAAGTGCCTGTGCGGAATGCACGCTGTTTTTCGTAGGATCATCATTTGTTACATTGACAGCGTGTTCGCTGTTTTCGTTATTAACGCATTTCATGTTTTGTTTTTATACGAGCAGTTCGTGACTTGAGGCATTTGGTTATAAAAACAATTATATGTCTTTCATAAACAGAACATCCTAATAATGGTGGATGTTGCTTTTTTAAGATTCAAAAAAGGATCGTAAAAACCAGACACAACAATATTTTTCTTAAATTAGAAAATCGGATAACGTCATGTCATAGTTTTTTATTTCTTTAGAAAGTACGTATAGTATGTTGAACACGTTAGTGAAAAACGATTACAACAGTTCGTTTCGAAGCACTGATCTGTTTTAGATATCGTTAAGCTGTTGTTACGTTGAAACAAAATAGTGGTTGTTTTGGGTATATAAAAATACATTGTTCTTAAAATATGTTTAATAATATTGAAAAAAAGTGGTTCAAGCTAAGTTTATTCAACGGAAAAATATTCATGAATAAAATCAGTGGACCATTGAGGACTTACTGATGTTAATTTGGTGTACAAATAAATCCGTGGAGAACTAATTTTGTTTTATTTTGCAAAGAAAAAACCATATGACAACATTAAAAAAAAAAAGATTTAAATATTCTCTGCAAATCATTGTCCTGTGTTTTGATTTGTGTTACACCTCGATCACTGCTTCCAGTCATCCTTTAGTGAGTTGTCTTATTTTCTTTTTTTCACCCCTCATCTATTCCTTTTATTATTTGATCCCACTACAATTTTTCTATGTTCTGTCTTAATGCTTACTTTTTTACCCCTCTAAAATATTTTCCAAATTCTCAGTTCCTATATTTCAAGTCTAGTTCTTTTTCCGTCGCACATTTCACCATTGTAACAAGTACTTCATTATCTCTATTTTATTTTTTATTCTTTGATGGCTAGATCATATTCTTTTGATTTCCCTTGGTATTTATAATCATAAATTCTTCCTAATGTGTCTAATCCCTTTCAAAAGTACTGTGAGCAACGGATCCCCCTGTTTTAGCCCTGTTTTAACCTGAATCTACATGAGCTACTTTCTCTAGTGCAAGTTTTTTGCTTACGTTCCTTGACGCCCTTGACACCAACTTCTGAACTTCCCCAAATTTCCTTATTTCACTTGTGCTATAAATAAAATTTTGCCTGTAACCATTATGCTGAAGTTGTTTCATGATGAAAATAGCAGATGATTAAAAAAGTTTTCAGATTAGGGTAGACTTTGAAAATATTTTTCGTTTATTTGATAAACCTTCAGCGTCAAAATCAACCTTGAACCTTGACTAATTAAATTTCGAATAAACGTACATCTATACTTTCCGACTAATAAATGATGGTTTGCCTAGAGTAAAGAGGTAAAATTTGCCAAGGACGATTGTATGACGGCAAAAATTTCACATTAAAATCGCTGTTTTATTTTAATACCTTCGATTTGCTGACATTCAGATACGGTTTACCCGTGTAATCAAAAAAATGGAAACTATTTCGATAGCCTAGCCTAATCTGAAAGCTCTTTGACAAGTAAATCGTGCTTGAAATGTATATTCTGACGTACTTCCTTATCTGGTTTATTAATAAAGCATACTTTTAAATTATGCATATGAGTTATCGTAAAAAAGTTTGTATCCGAACCTGTATAATAAATTTTTTGATGTTTTGGTAACGTAACTGATGTTCAGTTGAAAAAGTCATCAAGTTGGCGTTGGTATTTTTTCATAGAAGAAAACGTAGCGACAAACCCATATTTTTGAATCTATTGTATATAATTTCACAGTGTTGTTGAAAAGCTTTAATTTTATTGTATCAAAAAGAGAGGTTAGGATGAATCGTTCCGCATTGTCAACTGTCATTAAATAAACTGTAGGTTTATTATTGACTTGCTGCACAATGTTTACAAAAAATCAAGGCCAACTTGTGACTCTTTCAGATGAACACCTGATATTTATATTTTTAGAATTACTGACAAACCTCCAACAAAATTAATATATGCATTTGTTTTCATTAATAAGCTAATGACTTCATCATAAAATGAGTTAAGGAAATCTCACTTTATACGTGTGGCGCAACCTGCTTTTCTACTTGTGACTTGCTTAAATTTTTGTAAGGCATTTACTTAACATTTTGCATTTTCTCGACCTATCATGACCCCTAGAGGACGAAGAAATAGGTCTCCCGTTTCCGTTTGTCTGTCCGTCTGTCCGTCTGTCTGTCCGTCTGTCTGCCGTCCTGGATTTTTATTAGGTATATCATGTAGATGGTAAAACGCTAACCAAAATTTGTCTAATCATCCCCACCACTAATGTCATGACGTCACTTCAAAATTGTACATAGTAAATGGGTTTTAAATTGTATCAAATAATATAGTCTTATCCATGTAGTTTATGACTCCGAATTGAGATTTTACCCGAAACGTCCAGATTTTTGGAAAAAAAATCAAAATTAGGAAACAACATTTTGACATTTAATTTGGAATCTGTAAAACCGAATGCTTTGAAGTCTTGCAGATGGTTTACAGTTATGATAAGCATGATAAGTTTTTATTCAAAATATATTTACTTCTCCCCTCCAAAAAATTGATAACGTTACCTGAAAAGTTTGCCGAATAAATCCTATCTAAAATGTAGAAAATATGATGAGTTTGTACTTGTAATTTATCATTCCATTCATATTTTTTGGATTTACATGTACAGGGTGACTCAAAAAAATTAATGAATGCGTGCATATATTTTATTTATTTAATCAGGAAGTACAAAACCGAATACTTTGAAATCTTGGAGATGTTTTACAGTTATCATAGGCATGGTAAATTTTATTCAAAATATATTTCCTGATCTCCCCCTAAAAATTGATGACGTCACCCCAAAATTTTGCTGAATAGATCTTAAATGTGCAAAGTATTTATGATGAGACAATACTTGTGATTTCTCATTCCGTTCATATTTTTTGGATATGCATATACAGGTGACTCAAAAAAATTAATGAATCCGTAAATTCATTTTATTGATTTAATTAGGAAGTACAAAACCAAATGCTTCGAAATCTTGGAGATATTTTAAAGTTATCATAGGCATGGTAAATTTTTCATCAAAATATATTTGCTCATCCCTCCCTAAAAAATTAATCACGCCACCCCAAAAGTTTTCCGAAAAAAATCTTAAATGTGCATTGTGGAAAGTACGATGACTCTATAATTGTGATTTATCACTGCATAAATATTTTTTAGATTTGCTTATACGGGGTGTGTCAAAAAGATTAATGACTGAGTCAATTTATTTTATTGAATAAATCAAGAATTGCAAAACTGAATACTTGATGTTTTGAAGTTACTGTAAGTATGGCAACTGTTTAATGAAAATGTATCTGTTTATCAACCCCAAAAAATTGATTATGGCATCTCAAAATTTTGTCGAATAAATTCTTTCGCAAATGTGCAAAATATGAACAGACTTTTAATCAAAAAAATTAATCTGATTCATTATATTCATTATCAATGTATTATTGATCAATTTAAGAACGAGCCACCCCATTTTCTGGAAAATGTGAGAATACGCTCGTCTTTATAACAATAAAATAATGATAAGGTAACGACGATTTAGTTGGGAGGTCGAAATAATCAAAATCATGTCTGTCAGAGTACTCAATTTGAAAAAGAATGTACACATCTCTTCTTCCAACTTTGTGAAATATTATTTTTTTATAGATTCTAATCTGCCCTGAACTGCAAAAAGTATATTCATTTGAAATCCACTTAGATGGTATGAAAAAAATTGGTCGGAAACAAATGCCGCTTCTTTAAAAAATTATAGAATTTGATTTTTTTGCGTTTTTTTTTGTTCTAACCAAAAATAAAGTAAAAACCACAGGCATAAATAACACTTCCGAATACGGGCAATGTAAAATATAATACAATGGTTTCTCAATACTAATGATAAGCTTACTTCAAGTGTTTATCTTTATACATCGAAAGAATGTAGAAATTAGTTTGATTGAAATGAATGTGTCTCCTCAAAGCAAAAGTCTAAGTAAACTTAGTAATTAATTGAACAAAATGTTTTGAATATTATAATTTTTATTTTATCATTATTAAATATTGGCAGGCACTTTTTCTATTTTCGAGAAAATAGGGTAAATCGTTCTTAATTTGGTCAATAAACAATTCTGTGATGATGTGATTAACATAGATACTACTAGTCACAGCGCATTACCAATGCAAGAGAAAAACAAGAGCAAGAAAAACGGCTAAGATCGGCATTCTCCTCAATAACCAACAGATCTACCCATAGTGGTTTATATCCCGTGTTGGTAGTTACATATTATTATATTTTGCAATTTTTTTGAGAAAATTTGATAATTAGGGAAAAAACTCAAAATGGATTCATACAGCACTAGTATTATTGCATAATGTTTAAACCTACTTTAAAATATAATTCTTTGAGATGACGTCATCAAATTGTTGGTGGGGCTGGTTAGGTAAATTTTGATTAGCGTTTAACCATCTACATGATATTTGTAATATACATACAAAATTTGACAACAATCGTTGTAGTAGTCTAATAAAAATCGACACAGACGCTACACAGACAGACAGATAGACGGACACAGAGGATCACTTTTTTTGTACTCTAGGCGTCAGTCGCCCGATGGAGTAGATTACTATTATACTTCTTTAGCTTACGCTCGAGAAGTGAAAGAGTTCGATCACCCTGAAATACGCAACATCCAGTTTAATCAAGCTTTTACAAATGAGAGTAGTGTTTTCGGCATTAATAATAATATTAATAAAATAATTGTTTTTTCGATAACCTTGGCAGATATAACAGTCAGCTTAACCAAGCTTTTGCAAAAAGAAGTTTGTTTTCAGTATTAGGTGAAACTGACATCCATTATTTGTTGAAAAAAATATACATGTGCAAAAAACCTTACTCGGAATAGAAAATGCGTGAAACATAACATGTGATTTTCGATGTAAGGATGTTGTTATCTTCATGGGAAACCAACCAACTGTGTGATCGATTGTTATTAATGTATTATGTATGAGAAAACTTCTCGCTGTATGTAAAACAAAAATTTAATACCATACTTGCTCCACAAAATTCCATGCAACTTTTAAAGATTAATTTTTTTTATACTGAACTTTGTTACCAATTTGCACACAAAACCGACAGATCGAAGAACATAAATAGAAAACTTCGAAGTTGTGAAAAATGTACGTCTTGTGGGTTACTTAGTTCTGCTTAGTGATAACTTTTCGGAAACTTTGAAGCTTTAGACAGTATATTAGATGAGTTGATGGATATAATCTGGTATAGCTTTTATTAAATAAAAAGTTTCAGGCCGGAGCTGCTGGGTTCGTTTCAGATATACCAATTGCGTTATTTATTTATTATGCTTCGCTGTATAGCGGTCACACTGAAGGGAATGTAATTCAGCTGAAAGAAGAGTTTCCTATTGAGATAAAAGTTGCTGTTAATAGGGTATTGTTCCAGGTTTTATATCCTTTTGTTTTGCTGTTATGAGCTGCTGGATTTTATTCTTGTATACACACACTTTTGGTTTTTTCTTTGCACTTGAATTTTATAACCAATTTGTAAAAATCGCAACTCTTTTTAACTAGCGCGAAAACCGAACAGTTATCATTGCGATATTTATTATTGCAAACATTTGCACATCTCATTACACTCTGACACCTCTATTAGATGCTATTAACACCATCGATTCGAGTCATAACCAAGCCCACTTAACCACCTGTTCATATTTTGAAACTGAAATGGGGTCATAATAATAAAAAAAACCCAGTGGTATAACAACTACACTTGATGTTTGCAAGATTCTCGGAACTTCTCCTTCTATTGGCCCTCCCTTCTACCAAAGCTCTGATTTTGCTTCAGCCACGGTCAACAAGGATTTCCCTTTCTCAGTTTCCTTATGTAGAGAAGTGAAACTGACGCAATGGTTTTAATCGAAGATAGCCATGACCTGCTTCGACAATAATAATTCTTTTAATGTGTCGGACACTCGGATATTGTTTGTTTAAGATAAATGGTGCTAATTTAGGTTGCGAATGTCTGGTTCAACTTTTGGCAAACTCTAAGTCGAGGAGAAAGAAAGGAGCTTGACGATGCCGGATTGTCTGAAGGGCGTATTTATTACTTTTTTATTTTACTTGTTATTTTTAAATCTCGCATACAGATAATAATTGGTTGTAAACAAGTTTTTATAACAAATAACTGTCTGATTATATCTACATATCATCCGGCTTTATGAAAACTATTTATTTGCCGATTCCACGCGAAAATTATACAATTTCAACACCTTTAAAAAAGTCAAGATAATGTCAGACATTAAATTTGTTGTTTATTTTGATTCTATTAAATGGAGTTTGGTGTTAACAGATCTGTCAACGCTGTACAATGTATTCTTAGATATCGACCATTCTAGTCATCGTCCTGAATCACCTGTACATGTTATAGAGGACGTTACAAAAATGACGCATAAGCTCGTTGGTACGCTGTTAAGAAAGCTCTAAAGAACTCGAAAAAAAAATTGTTAAAAAATCCTTGAGCCAAATTTCTGAAAATATCAAATTTCAAAATGTAAGTAAGTATATTTTATTGTGAATTTAATTTACAGTCTAAAATTTCGTTCAAAATCGTCAACAGTAAAAAATGATGTGGATCGTATTCTAGCAAATTATTAATAACTAATTATTTAACTGCCTATTACACATGCCGTTCATTAAAACGAAGTCAGAATTACGAAGTTAATTCTTAAACGTTGAAGTTTACTATTTTTAAAAATTTGGGTCAGGAATTTTTTTAACCATTTTTTCCAAGTTCTTCAGAGCCTTTTTATCATCGAGCTTATGCCTCACTTTGGAAACATCATGTATAAATAAATAATAGATTAATCAGCTGTGTCAAAAAAAGGTTACACTCAAAGTAGTGTTTCATTTTTCAGACATGAATACACAGTTCTAAAGTTGTATTTATTAAATATGTAAGAACCAATAATAAATAAATATATAGAATGTCTCAGAGAAAATTCCACGACCTCATATCTTGAGAACGGATAGAAAGATTGAAATTCTGTAAACGCCATTGCTTTTATCTTGACAGGGGAAACTTTTTTGACGGATTTTGATAAATCATTAAATTAACATAACAATGATATGAAACACTTATTTTGTATCAGTTTTAATATAAATGATCTAAATCAAGAGATAAGTTTAGTTGCCATATATTGTTATTATTAACGTAAGAAATCTTGGACTACAAGAAAACAACAACATGTTGCCTGTAGAAAATAATTCAATTTATTTAATTCTAAAAAACATTTATGATGAAAATTGGATCTACTCTACCGCCAGCTCGCAGTCCAGGTTTAACGCCCCTTAGATAACGTTTTGTGGTGATACATATATCATTTGTTATATTTGCGACCTTTGAGTGATTTAGGAGATTAAAAAAATTGAACTAGGAATGTTTCTGCTTCTTTAACGCGTGATACTCTATTAATTAATTACTATTAGTTGTAAACTTAGTGTTTAGTCTGAGGGTCGACATGCTTAAATTACCTCTTTCTGAAATAAATCTTACTTAGTTGTTTGTAAAATAAAGTGGTGGTCCTTTATTTAATTAACTTTAATTTTTTTAGATTAATAAATTTATTTTTTTTATCAATTGAAAATAAAATAACAATAAAAACAATAACAAGAAACATGCATTGCAACTAAAAAAATATTGTACTAAACTAAGCTTCCCTCTTCGAGCTAAAAACAATGGCGTTTATAGCATTTTTATCCGTTCTCAAGATATAAGGGCGCGGAGTCCAAATTAGAGAAGATCACTTACAAACCCAAAATATCGATTTAGACAGACAGATTAAAAAAAGTTAAAAAGTTAATCACTGTTAGATTCATTTTGAATTTTTTTTTTTTATTTTTGTATATTATATAAAATGAAGAAAACGATTGATAAAGACACGATACAACACCAAGTAATGAATTAAAAATGGTAAAATATCGAAAAAAGGAAGCTTTGAAGGCCTATGTCTTCTACATTTGGACCCAAGGATTTTTTAAGTTATGTTGTATACAGAGTATCCTCTTTTTTTTCGGAACTAAAATTCATTTTCAAAATAAAATATGGTATGTTTTTACGAGAGTTAAATAAATATTTATTTTTTTATTTTTACTTGATATGAATTCGTTTGATAAAATTTTGAAACTTGGTATTGTCAGTGAGCGCAAAAATATTGTAATATCTGAAAATGACATACAATAATTTTTTGTTTCTTTTAAGTGTTTCAAAGAGTATATTTTTTCTATTTCATTCAAAAACATTTAGGGCATTAAAAGAAATTCTACACTGAAAAAAGTTATACTATTTCATTTGTAAAAAAAGTTAATGTCATGTGTATAAAATTAGTATAGTTATAAAATCGCTTACGTCAGCTGTATCAGTGTCACTGTTGACGTACGCGTCATGGCCAACCAGAACAGAAATTTAAAAAATCGTACGTTACCAACGATATTGTCAAGGTACAAATATTTTTATATCAATTAATCGTTTAAAATTTCAAACTTCTATTTTTCAAATGTCTGAAATAATAGATTGAAGAGGGTTGCCGTAATTTAAAATTCTTGAAGCATTAAACCAAATAAGTGACTTATTGAAAAAAAAAAAAACCATTCTGTTCAACGCACTTAAAAAGCATAAAAAGTTTTATTTGAAACGAAAAAGTTGGTGCCATTTCCGAAAAGCAAAAAAATAGTACAAAATTCGTAAGTATATATACCGTGTTTGAGTCAAAGAGGCCAGGTCTACAGTTGCGTTATATTTTCTGCGACATTATGTCATATGTGAAATTAAATCGTTTACTACGATCTGATTCGAAAAATTAATGTTTAATATTTATTGTGCTTTTTTTTGATGACACCTAAATTTTTTTGTAGAGATTGTTGTATCCCACTGTAATATTTTCAAATATTAATCCTTCAATAAATCATCTTCAATCGTTATAAAGTTATAAAAATTGTCAAATTGCTAATAGAAATTTTGAGATTACATAACTAGACTTGTACAAGCAAATAATTATTAATAAATTCATCACAGCCGTTTTGAGACAAAAAATTAATTAATTTTTCCACAACCTTTTAACAAAATATAACATATTGATGAATGAATTCGGAAAAAAGTCTCTATAAAACCTCTAAAAATATATAGCGTGTCATTAAAAAAATTGAATGTCACAAATAAAAACAAATGATAGCTAAACATTAATTTTTCAAATCAGACCGTAGAATATATAAAGCGATTTAATTTGACGTATTTTCAAACAATGCTGTACTCGAAAAATTAAGACGGTTACCAGACTGGCTTTTTTTAAACACACTTTTTATTTGATACAACCCCTGCAACTTTTTCATTCTTAAAGATAAACCTGTAGTTCTTTGAGGTAATTTGTATCATTTTAAAATATCTATGTGATGGCAACCTCACATTTTTATTATCACTTCCAGTAGAACCGGAAATGAGGTCAACTTTATTTTTTTTATGGAACACTAGGTATATTTTATCATAAATGGAAAGACTGATTTTATTGTAAAACTCAAAAGCAACCAATATTCTAAAATTAATACTTAAAAAGTTATTCAATAAAATAGACGAAAAATTCGTATTTATTGACGACAATCTAGTAGCTTGAAAAATTGACACTCATCATTTATTGGCATAAGTGATCTTTTAAAATGATACAAATTTGCCCAAAGAAAATAAATAAAATTACGGGGGTTGTATCAAATAAAAGAAACACGTGGTACATACCGAGTGTTTTATGTCAATTAATTTACCAAAATTATTTAAAAATTACTCTTTGTATACAAAGTAAATTTAGGAATAAATATTTTTGGAATATCATATTTTAATTTTAGTAATGTTTGTTTTGTAGTTAAAATTGTTATTATATTAAAATAATATAAACTCCCAGACAAAACTTTTCGACAAGAAAACGTCATTTGCTTCAAAATTTTGAAAAGATTCGCATATTATTAGCTATACATCGATGCAGGTTTAGCCACAATTCAGTGTGGTAAAAATTTATTTTAACACCATAACTCACTTATGCGTCGAATGAAAGTTCAATTCTACATTATATTGTCACTTAAAGCTGCAAAATTTTGACACATCAACTATTGTTGCGAATTGACGTTGTCGCTAGTTTTGTTTGTGCCTTTAACTTGAAATTTATGATAAAATTTTGTATGGTAAGCTTTTCCTTTAAGAAAATCCTATCTTGTAAATTCTCTAATCAATTTATTCTCTACACAAATAGTAGTTTTAAAGGAATTTTGGTACATCAGCTCAAACATTGTACACATATTAAGATTCAAATTTTTGTATTTAAATATAATTAATCTGTCAATATATGACAGTCACTTCAAAATTATTTTTCCCTAAGCAAAACTTTTTTGACGTCTTAATAAGGTACCTCAATTAAATCCAAAGCCACGCGTAACTATGTCGTTTTAAACCATTAATTAAAAATATTCTTGCATATTTGTCATGAAATAATTTTGATAATAATAATTCTAACTTATCTCTTAAGCTGTCATGTTTTATATCGCCTTCAGGTTGTTTCTATTTACTTATTAGATAATCAACTAATTAACAAGGCACTCGATTACAGATAACATTTTTATTTTCTTAGTGATATACTACACCAGTACATACAAGTCCACAATGATGCAAACTTTCGTCACCATATTAATATAAACAACAAAAATCAGAAAAAAATATGCCACCACAAATGTATCATCCTCTCGATTCCAATAGTTTACACACACCTTCACTACTTGGTAATATTGCGGCTACCATTTTTTAATTTTTGCCCAATCTGTTTATTTTTGGTCTTAGGCAGCCGGGATATGCACCACAATGGCTACATATTGAATTAAAATAAATACATAAATAAATAAATTCCAAAATTTTATTTTAGGCGCTATCGAATTTAACGATTTTCGTAAATTTATGGTCATTCTCAAACTGTGCAATAAACAGTGCCAGATCCGTTTTCTATTTCCCACTTTCAAATTTACGATGATGTAAAGCAGTGTCGTTAAAAATTAAGAAGCTGATCCACCCTGTTATCTCTTTACAAACTTGTGACATGGTGTCTCCTCCTTAAATCTGTCCCATGACATTTTTATATTGCGTCCTTAAAATAAATTATGTCTTTTTTACTAATCCTCTATAAAAGTTCGTGTTTAGGAGGTCGCCCCCGTTTAATGAGGGATATAATAGATAGCATTATGGCCCTCTAACTAGGAACATGTGTGACATTCACCCTCACATGTGATAGGGCTGCAACACTTGCGGTCTGAAGAGACCCTCAGCGTGGAAGTCTTGTTTTATGTTCGGTATTCAGTTTAAATTTAAAGGGGATTTAGGTTCGATAAGATGCTCGACTTTATGACTCCTCTGTATGTTTTTGGAAAGGTTATAAATTTACGACATTTATCCACGAGAAACGTTCCAGAGTCACCAACTTTGTGTTATCTATACTTCCTACGTTGCGGGAACTATTATTTTCATGATTGACGAGTAAAATGCCACATAATAACCATAAAACTGCTACACCGCTTGACTAAATAAACCTAACCGATTGTGAAATCGATCGAATGTGTTTATTTAAATCATTTTACAGTATTTAGTACAAGGTTCAGATTCCTGACGTAGCAACTAACCTTTTAAACGTTCTGATGGTGTAAGTACCTGTACACTTATTTTAACACATTTTAACATATTTAGGTGCATTGCGCTTTTATGTAATCGGACTTGTTTAGAAAAAATTATTATCATTTCTAGAACCCGGAATTTTCGCAACCGTCTATTCTGATTTATTAATAATTTTAACAGAACGGTAATGGATATGACTAACACCTAACATTTCCATAATGCCGCTGTTTTATGCAGTTAATTCCACATGTTGTATAAACAATTCACAAGACACGTTTTCAGGTCAAGGTCACACCTGTTGTCTTCCTTACGTTACATAAATAATGAAATTTGTTGCTAGAAGCTGATTTATAGTGTCCATTATCATTACGCAGGAGTGCCTCAAGGTCCGTCGTTAGATCCTGTGTTTTTTCTCGTATCAGTACACTGTCACAATTTTCAAGGGTCACTCGAATTTTAATATAAAAACAAAACAACTTAATCTCATATTCTACGTCCTTCAGTATTAAAAAATACTAATAATAAAAATTTTCTAGTCTCTAGTGAAACATCAGAAATTATAATAAGATATATTTTACAAATTGTAATAAATTTTACCCATGAATATTAAATATTTAGCAATAATTTGTTAATAAAAAAGACGAAACCTCAGGTCCAGGACTTCCGCAAATTAAATATTAAAACAAAAAAAGAAACACAAAAAGATTGAAAACATAATGTTATTTGGAATTTTATGTGTCCTTTGGATTAGAATAATTTGAAAACGTATTCACAATTATTATCAGACTGTTTTCCCGCGGTCGCAGGTGATACAACTTATCACTGAAATCAGATACCTACCTTTCTCCACTTTCGGTGTCAGTGGCGCCAACTGCGGTCGACTTCCATTATTACTTGGTTGAATATTTTGCTCACTAGGTGTCGCGAGCTTCTCGGCAAGAATCGGATTCGCTGCGGCAATGGTGTATTTTAGAGAGCGCATCTCTAACATAACTTGCGCACTCTTTTGGTGAGTGGCAGAATTACCCGACGCTTCATCGGCGGCGCAGTTTGGGATATTATTGTTTTCTTCTTGCTGCAACGACATGAAAAATTTAGCTACTGTCATCTAGTATTCTAGTTGTAAACTAGTGATCGTAGGACCTTATATGCAAATTTACCATACTTTAAGGTTTACAACTCAATTTTTTTGCGATAATAATTTCTAATTTATTAACTAACAACTAAAGAATATAATTTAAATGATAAACCTCTTCCAAACTGATATTTTTTGTTAAAGCGATACTTAATACGATAAAAACGGAAACAATTGATAACAGTTCCACGATGATATAATAATAATAATAATACGCTCATAGTAGTTTCAGTAACTAATCAGATATATGCGTTTGATTATTATTTCACAATGTTAATATAATTATGCCATCATAGTATTATTCCTAGGTGTTTGCATTTGATTGCATTAAAAAACCACATTAAACAGTTCATATCTGTGTTATGATATCTACGAGTGTTATGTTATAACAGAATTATAATAAAACATCGTACATCAGTTTGTTTTGGAAAATTTGTCACTGTATTGTAACTAAAAATTTACCGCTGCTTTATTTCACTAAACATTTTATTATAATCTAGAAATAACAAATAACTATATTGTGTGAGTATCAGATGCTTTAGTTCTGTTCAATCAGGCATTCTTAGAAGAAAGGTTCAAAGTGGCTTCCGTTTTGTTGCAAATACCGAGAGAGCTTTAGAAAGCATAGTGACAGATAGCCATGGATTTTTGAAAATTTGTCGTTGATCGTTTCATTTTCTGAAACTTTTCAATTGACTATAATCTAATAAGACAAAAATCTATCAAAGACATATCTTCAAAATCCATGGCTGCCTTGGATCGTGTTTTTAATGCTCTTTCGGAACCTTCTTACGTTTAAAGATAAGTATGTTTAAACTACACCATATTAAACATATATTTTACAGTTATACATATTTTGCGCTAAAAACTATACCGATCTCGACATAAAGGTATAGTTACCTAAAAATATATCTCTAGTGGTAGAAATATGTATTGTGTGCCATATATACTCGTATGGTGAAAAATTGATTGTACGATAAAAGAAAATAATTCATCTTAAATAAAGTTAAAAGTTTTAGATATGAATCTGTGTGGTAAAATGTTTCCTGTTCAAATTATTTAATGTCTCTTGAGGAGTTTATACTCTTTTAGTCGTCATTAATCTTAATGTTTAAGTGTGTACTAAAAATTCAATTAACAATAATTAAACAGCCACAACAATAATCCTGAGAAGTGCAGAAATGCACTGTTTAGAAATAGAGTTAATATTGACAAAGATTACCTATCAGAGAATATCACCAAATTATGAAAGCTGGTTACTGTTGCCTTACAGGAAATTTATTTTGATTATTCAAAATTTACATCAAGTCACACAGAGAATTTAGTGACAAAAAAAAAACGTCAATTGGTTCGAAAATTTTCAGGAGATTTGTATCTCATAGCTATACTTAGAAGTCTGAGTTTAGCACAATCCTATGTCGTACGAATTTAAGGACTAGTGTCATTATATCTCCCCTTCCCGGTCACTTATATCTCAAGTGATTTTCAAATCTATATTAAATCTATCACGTGTCTTTGTATTTTGGGACTTAAATGTAGTGGCTAAAGCTCCAGAATTTTGATAAATTAAGTGTTCTATTGATGCGAATTTTCCTTGTCACTAACTTTTGTCTGTGACTTTACATATGTCGAGGGTATAGAACGAAAACCCGACAACTACATATATATTCGATAACATAATTTAATCTTAACACAATCAGAATCCCTACAGACTACAAGTAAACATTCCTAGTTATTTGACTCGACTTATTACTCGTTTTATTTTACTTTGTGGATAAACTTTACCGTGCAAACATTGATTAAATAATTCTAGCTCTGTTTCGAATTTTCATCACTTATCGGGTTTTCGTTCTATACCTCGATATGTTTTATATTTAAAAATCAATTTATGTGTATTTACGGAGTAAAAACCAACAGTTTTTGCAGTTGATCAGAAGCACAGGGTAATATACTGCTATTTTTATGTAAGGAAAATGATAATACATTGGTACATATTTTAATTTTGGGATAAATCATAAAATCGGATTAACTTTGGTATTAATGCTATAGTGTTAACAAAAACTGTTTATATTTTAGTCGAGTAACAATAGTTCAAATTACAAGCAACCAGCTCACTATAATTAACAAGTAATCTTTTTTATATCAGATTTTTTATATTTTGTATTGTAATTTTTCTTTATTTTTGACGCTTAAGTCATTTAATGAAAATTGTGCCACTATATAAACCACCTTCGGAATTTGATTTCATTTTTTGATCACCTTAAATTAATTTACGTAAGCATATATGTTATAGTCAAAGTGTCAAAGCGAATGTATACACTGACGAGTCAATGTATACGTTGACGTTTGGCTTTAGTCAAAGTATTCACAAACAATTAAATTACATATAACAACATATGCCGCTTTTGTTTTCTTGACAAAGTTTTTGTAATTTTCACTTCCGTTTTTAACATAAAATTTCGTTGTTCGTTGATGTTGCACACTTTGACTGAATGGAAATCGTCATTGTATATAACGACTAGTAAAAGTTTACATATTGTCCATTCTGAACACATTTACTGAGCAAATTAGTCAATGCATACATCGACGGAATGAACATTTTGACTATAACATATATCAATCAAATCAATAAGTGGTAAACCTTTAAATATCAATAGTTGTAATAGTTAATTGGGGTATTCTCAAGAGCTTTTATTTATAAACTGTTCAGTGTTTTGCTTGGTCAATACAATGTAAACGTACTGATCCACTAACTTTTGGAAGATTCATCTAATGCCTTTACCTTAATAAAAGGAGTAGAATTAAATTCATTAAGCAAAGTGTCTATTTCAATAGACGTCGTATCGGATAAATGTTTAAAAATGTCCTCATTGTCGGCGATATTCGCTTCTGGCAAGGGAGGAACAAGCGAACTTAAGTCCGACTGTGATAATTCGCCCAAACCCATTCCTGTGGTATTCTGTTGGGCTCCAGGTACTGATGCATCCTAAAAATACAATTATGAACACTTTTAAAATTACAGTTAATTATTATAGTTACTTGAAGGCAAGAAGAGATGTCGACCATTTTACCATCGTGATCAGAACTCCATAGTAGATCGTTGTCGATAAAGGGCATCGCCAGCGACATAGGCGACTGGGCCCCTAGGACGTGAGTCCCCGCCACGATGTGGCTGGAGGACTCCTTTTCCCCCGATTTTAGTAGTCTTTGGAGGAAATTTTGTACTTCACAGGATTTTTGCCACTACCCTACTTGTAGGTGATATTCTATCACAAGTGATCTGAAATCAAAACAACAATTAGTTTGCAGTTGTACACTTTGTAAAAGATACATATAAATTGTCGACATGTTGCAAAATTTTGAAAAAAAAGATATGTGTACAAATGTGTGTTAATAAAAGAAAATTGTAAACCAGTGGAAACCACTGTTGAAAAACAATATTTTAGCACAGTGAATACGTGTTGTACAAGCTTTATTTATCCTATTTTTTACGTATTAGAGCATATGGTATCTTTAAAATTTTGATTATTGCTTCCGTATCATAAAATTAATTTGATAGTCATGAATTATGCTACTAAAACTTGAATTTAATGTTGAAATCATGCTATTTTAAAATACACTTCCTTCTATAACATAAATTAAATAATTATTAATATGTACATCCTTACGTTGACTTTTTTAATGCGTACGCAAATTTGAAGAGTAGTGAAGAAATTTCCGGCGTCCATAGACAAGAAAAACAAAATTAAAAATTACAAATTTTTAATGTAAACCCACAAAATTAAAGAGTGGAATTAAGTATATATATATGCATCATGTGTGTGGTGCGGCGCTATATGTACAAGTGGCCATTTTCACTTTCATTTCAACATATCAGTTATCGTTAGATTAAATTAAGGCTAGGTGTTTATCATACTATGATTAATTCAAACAGGCAGATAAGTTATCTTTCTACACGTGCATAACCACAAAAAATTGGTCGAAAGTTGTTTCGACAGAACTTCCCTCGCCCCTGAAGTACAACGAAACATATCCAGCATTTTCGAAAAATTATAAAATTTGATTTGCGGATTTTATATTTTTTATGAAAACTGCTATAAATTTTTACTTTACAAAATTTTATGATGACGTCAATCATCATTTTTGCAAGAACACTTACCAACTTAGGTTGGTGCAGTATTAATAACGTATTAGATTCCCCTCCCTCGGAAAAATTTTGGGACAAATGGAGTGAGCCGTTCTTGATTCAATCAATAAAATAAATTAGTTACTCTATTCATGCAAATTTAAAATATATTAATGGGATGATAATTACACTCATCATATTTTGCACAATTTAGCTAGGATTTATTCGGCAAACTTTTGGGTTGACGTCATCAATTTTTTGGATTGGATAAGTAAATATATTTTGATTAAAAATTTATCATGCTTATCGTAACTGTAAGCCATATGCAAGATTGCACAGCATTCTGTTTTGTAGATTCAAAATTAAATTGCAAAATGTTGTTTCATAATTTTGATTTTTTTTCCAGAAATCTGGACGTTTCGGGTAAAAACTCAATACAAAATCATAAACTACATGTGTAGGACTATGTTATTTTCAACAATTTAAAACCCATTTGCTAAGTACAATTTTAAAGTGAGTGGCTTCATCACATTATTAGTGGGGATGATTAGACAAATTTTGGTTAGCGTTTTACCATCTACATGATATTCGTAATATAAATACAAAATTTGACAACAATCGGCCCAGTACTTTCGGAGATTATCTGTCTAATAAAAATCCGGGACGGCAGACAGACGGACAGACAGACGGACGGACAGATAGACAGACAGACGGAAACCGGAAACCTATTTCTTCATACTGTAGGGGTCATGAAATGTCGAGAAAACGTAAAAGTGGAGAATCGATCGACGGATTTAATTACAATACTTCCTCGGGAAGTAATAAAGGAAAAAAGACACTGTTAACAACGGGATAATGTTGGCGAAAAACTGTTTACGGCCATGAGAGACTTTACAAAGTCGTTTACAGGAATTTATAACTTTCAAGTGAGCAGTACTAATTAAGGATTTTGATAAAGTAACAATATCGGCACTGAGATGTGAACAATTGGGAAAGTGTACGATCGCTTCTAAATGAAAGTTTCCTTTACACAGAGACCGTACGGCTGTAACTAATTTCTGTTTAGATTGCCAAATATATCTTTAATGACGTCTACGGATCTGTATTGATTTCACTAAAACGTTCAGAGTCGGGGACTGTGCTTTCCGCCGCTTGTACCACGTTTAATTTTCCATCGGAATATTACTGTGCAGATTATGTCAAAATAATGTAAATTTGAATTCAAATACAGCTGTTTAGAAAAAGAAAAGAAGAAAGAATTTTTAGGAATAAAAAAAATTGGTAAATATACATTAAGGAATAACTTCCAAACGTAGATTGAAAGTGCCAATCATTTTAGGCAGATTTTTTTTCTGTTTTTTTGTCGAAAGAATTAAAATACATTATATCAAAATACGTGTGCTTTCGTACATTGATATACAAGTAATATTGGAACAGTTAGAGTATCTTAGATTTTGGTTATCAGAGAAAAGCTCCCGTCTTGGCTGAGATGTCAGTATGTGATAAGAACGTAGTTTTAATAACACATTATGTAGAGCCAAAGTGTTATGGAGGTCACCGGCCTCGCGCTGCCGCCCCCAACTTTCTATTTTTAAATACGTTCCAATTTTTGCCGAAAATTGTGGTTGTCCGTTTCTTTAAGATGCCAGTACCATTTTTATCTTTATTTATTTTTTACTTTTTATTCAACTGAAATATTATTTCATAGCGTAAGATTACGTTTATCTGTTGGTGGTTATTTCCAAAATTACCGAACTGATTACTAAAAAAATGTCAGGTGTGCTTCACGATTATCGAGCAGATAATAAAACGTAAACAGTCTGTTCATTCTCATCAAAACAGGCAAATCCTGTTTAAAATGTGTCCTAGTTTAGTAATTACGGAACAATGATTGACACTTATATATTCATCCCCTCTCAAAAATTAACGACGCCATCATAAAAAAATATGAATGTTTGTATCATTTTAGAGATTCTTGTAGATCTTGTTTTTCTGAATTCATGCTTTAATCACACTTTGTTAATTTGTTACATTTGGCCTGGTGCGGAGTGCGTGGAAATCGGGTGAACAGTCTAACAATTGCTCCACAAGTATGAATCCATTCATAAAGAGCAAGGTTGTGTCTGTTTCTAGTGAATTTTCCCAAAGAAAAATATTCCGACCAACATTTCAGCAAGGACACGTATGTCAATTCCGACACGTATAGTATACCTACAATGGTAATTACAAACAATATAGATAATAACACTTACGTCCATAAAAAACTGTGACCAATGGGTCAATCGAACAACGATATTCCTAATATACCCACATAGAAAAGTTGACAAGAATTGATTCAGTAGTTTTGTAGATTATACATCTAATAAAAATCGACAGACGACAGACGAAACCGCGAAGCCTACTTTTTCGTGCTCTAGGGTCTATAAGAGGTCGAGAAAATATGAAAGATCCAATCGCTGGATTGCAATACTTCTTTAGCCTACAATTTTTAACTTTTATTATTTCTCTAAGAAATTGCACCTGCTTAACTGATTGAGGGAAATGATTTTAATCTAATTTAACCAAAATTCCAAACATTGTCATTTATTTGAACATGCTTTTATTTTTTGAGTGTAAGCTACAGAAGTGTTGCAAGTTTTCAGAGCATTCGGTTTTTCAGTTCCTGATTTATTCAATAAAATAAATTGACTCAGTCATTAATTTTTTCGAGTCACCCTGTAAAAACATTAATGCATTGATAAAACACAAGTATAGACTCATCATATTTTGCACATTTTAGATAGGATTTATTCGGCAAAATTTTGTGGTGACGTCATCAATTTTTGGGGAGATTAACAAATACATTTTGATTAAGAATTTACTATGGTTATGATATTGACACAGGTGACGGAGAGACAGACAGGCAGAAGGAAACGGGACACCCATTTTTTTCTTACTCCAAGGGTGATGACTGATTTCCCATCGAGAAAATATGAAAGTCCCCTAATGGACTCGATTACAATACTTCCTTAGCTTACGCCCAGGAAGTAAAAATGGATCCAAACATTTCAAAAAAATTTGAAATAAATATTTATTTACAGATGTGCTTTTAAGCGAGGTTTTTAATTTTAGGACTGCAATGAACTTATAAACTAACTGATTGTATTCAATTTTCTCATACGTAAACAATATACTTAATTTTTAATTATCATGAAATTTGTAGGACAGTGTAACGGCATAAATTATAATAAGATTCGCATTAATGAACGCTTTTTAACCTGCATACAGACTTCACTCTTCCTCAGGGACGAAGAAAGTTTTGTTTAAAAAATTTAAAAGTGATGACGAATTTAATTATTGGGGTTTATATTAGCAACAAAACCATTTTTCTTATTTCTCATATTTATAGCGTGACATGTTTCGGATATCTAACATTCATCATCAGACGCAATTTTCAAGAACAGAAAATTAATTGTTACAAATAAGATAAAAACACTATTCCTGATAATAAGATGAAATCAAATAAATATGGAAAATTTAACATTACAACGTTGAAAAAAAGCGACGTCAAATTATACAAAGGCCTGGCTGAAATATTAATGAATAAAGCAATATTGTTGCTATTACGCGTAAGTACGTATGAAAATCTATACGTTTGTAGACAAAAAATGATAATGTCACACAGAATATCATCAAAGCCTGCTTTGTATTATATTTGAAAATCTGTATATATTTTAACATGTGGGGGTTATTTTAATAAAATAAAACTGGTAGAATTAAAATTTACGATTTATTTAGGAAATAGTTATAATTAGAATTTTTAGGAAAACACTAAAAAAGATTTAGATAATAGAATAGAAAATTGACAAAATTTAATTATGTTAATTTCGTACTAACTTTAATTTTGTATTTAGAGACTGATTATTAAAATGCACACCTAATTTTATGAAAAATTATTGACTCCTAATGATAACAGTAATAAACATATTACACTGAAATTGTAACACTGCGTTCTTTGCTAATAGTTTAGATATCTCTGAATCATTAGTAACACATTTTCAGGAATTCTAGCCAAGATTGCTGTTTCAGACATGAAGACAGGCGCAAAGGACGGGAGATGTTTTTAATTCCAGTGGATTTCCATCCAGTTGGAGTAGAAATGGAAAGTAACAGATAAACAGCCAGTGAACAAAGCAACGTCGTGGACAAATTTTGGATAAAAAAGCACAGATCATCATTAGTTTGCGGTATAAATAGGTGTAACACGGCTACAAATGCATCTCTAAAGAGTTTTTTTTGTCAGCGATCTGCTATGTGGTTCCCGGCAAAGACAAAAACATCTTCAGGAAAAATATTTTTCTAAAAACAGTAAATACGTCCACAAAAGAAACACTGTGGTTATGTATCTTAGTAATCAATTTTCTATTTGTGAAACAAAAACTGATAACAGTGTTGGATAATGTAACAAACTTGGAATTTCAACAAAAAATAAAGAGAAATCTCTGCAAACATGTTATGAAAAATACATCTGACTCAGTTGAGCAGTTACATTCTCTTCAGGCTATTCGAATAAACTTTAGTCTATTTGTTGTTCTCAGTCTCACCATTCTCAAGCCCATTTACAAATTATTTTTTTGTTTTGTGCCAATTAAAATCCTGTACCTATACTTGTAATATAATAATTGCCTTTTGCATAAACACAACGTCTTTTTTAAACAGAAGACCCAGTATACATATTTTCGTTGATTTCTTTATAAACGTTATCTATTTTGCCACTGATTCCAGTTTTCTTTCAATTTCGCACCAGGTTTATTTTGAACATTTGTATTACAATATTTTATAAAGAGATAAGAAAAAGTACGCACTTTCTTGTGGTAATAAAATTGAGTCTTAAAACCGAGAGTGTTCATCAAAACAATTTAAAATATTATGATTTTCAAATATTGATATTTCATTTCTTTCAAATATGATACCTTGTATTTTATTCCAACACCTTTTTACTTCCCGAGCGCAAGCTAACGAAGGATTGCAATCGTGTCCATAGGACGGTTCGCTACTTTTATGTTTTCTCGACGTTTCATGATCTCTAGAATACGAAAACATAGGTCTCTTGTTTCCGTCCGTCTGTTTGTCTGCCGTCTGTCCACGTCTGTCAATTTTTATTAGGCAGATATTTCAGGGGCGAGGCAAGTTCTGTCGAAATAACCTTCGACCAATTTTTTGAACTTCTTTTTATTAAATATTTTCTATATCCAAAGTCGATAGTTACTAGTTTTTCACTTTTTTACTCTCCGAACGTAAGCTGGGGAAGTATTGTTGTTAATAGGGTTCATCGGGTAATTTGATACTTTCATGCTTTCTCGACATTTCATGATCCCAAGAGTTCCACTGCAGTCAAGAAAATCTAGGATCGCAAAATGTTAGTTTTGTTTGGCTTTGAATCCATTTAATAAACTAATTAGTAAACTATGACCATGTTTTACCTATTTGTCAAAGTAACAAATCAATCTAAAAACAAAATTCCTCATTTTAGCTTAACGTAAATGGCAATTATAGGAACTCTGTTGAGAGAATTGAATTATATATCGTATTCACACGATAATGAAAAGGAAGTGTCTAAAACAAAATTCGAATTTTGGAAATGTCCATGGATAAATTGTGTCCGGATTTTTATTAGACAGATAATCTCCGAAACTACTAAACCGATTGTTTACAAATTTTGTATGTATATTAGAAAACCCTATCAAAATTTGTCTAGTCATCCCACCAACAATTTTATGACGTCAGCTCACTATTTTGCGCAGTGAAGGGTATTTATATTTTATGCAATAATGTACTCCTGGTTTATGAATCGACCTTGCTTTTGTTTATTGTTATTATGATTATTGTTTAATTCTGTCTCTACTTTAGAGACATATTACGAAGTTCCACAAGCGGGTCTCGTGGTGGAGGTGATCGAGTTTACAAATAAAAGGCCTGGGTTCGAAGTCGATCCCTGGGCATTTCCAATTAATTTTTTTATTGTTCAAATCAAGAGCGGTTCACCCCATTTTCTCGAAAAGTAAGGGTACAGTAATGTTGCGCCCGGCTATATTTAATAATAATAAAATAAGAATCATAACAACGGCCACTTACCCAAAATAATATTCGACTATTTGGACCGTTTTAAATTTAATTAATTGATTAGCCCTCTCCTCTGTTTTGAAGAGACAATTACAATGAAATTTCATTTTCTTTTAACACAAATGCATACTTTGATCTGCCGCCACTAATGCTGGTTAACTGTACGTGCTTAATAGAATTCTTTCGAAATATAAACATGAACAAACGAAGTTAAGCCTGTACTGAGAGTACATTTTCTTTCAAAAGTTATCCCCCTTAAATATACATATTTCACATTATACACACTTGTGTGAATCCTTAGAATTTGCGGCATATGCACTGTGGGGGTTTTATTTAACACTTGAACACTCTAGAGATATCTTCATTTAATTTATAGGGTTATAAAAAATAAATATTGTAATTTTCCGAAGAAGTTGTATTTGTTTGATTGAACTAGGGGAGAGGGAAGTTCTATCTAAATAACCTCAGACCATTTTTTTTACACCGCTATATTTGGTGTTTTTTTATGATATTCACACAGTTGTTAAGACCTGCCTGCTCATTAAATTTTAATGTAACTAAAACTCGTCTCTATTTCGTGTAAATTTCAAGTCAGTGTTTCGGTATCTCAGTATTCAAAAGGTTCTAAAAAATTATCGAAATATTTTATGCTTATGAAGTTGTATTTAAAACTAGCAAAAAATTATTATTTAGAAAATAACTCAAAGAATGTTTGCAAGAAAGCTGCTAAAACGCGGTGCGTACGTAGTTTCAAAATCAAGGTTTGGTCATAAAACCTATGAAAGGTCAATCAGTCTATAAAAAATAAAGGTGTTCCGTTAAAAAAAAATATATATTACACCTCCAAAACGGAATCGTTGCAAATAATAGTGTATGCTACTCAAAGAACCATGCCTTAGTGTTTAACTTTTTTTCTGTCTCTAGTTAATGAGATATCGAAGTGACTCACCCTGTATTAGAAGGTCTTTATTTTATTGACAAACCAATAACAATGAATCAACAATATTTTGTAATTTCTTAAAACATTTTAGTATTCATTCTCATAACTTTTCTGTACACAGTTATCGAAATCTTATTATAAACGATAGTAAATTCAGACCAACATGTATTCAATTATATTTCTCCGGATATTGAGAAAATTTTAAGAGTGTGGTTAAAAACTGAAAATCTTTGAAAGAATTTAAACAACTGTCTAATTAACTCCGATTAGATCAATTATGCAATTAATTTTTTTCAAAAGGAACTAGAAAGTTCTTACACACTGCTTATCTTTATTATCTTAAATTACTTGGCAACCTGTTTTAAATTCGAAAAGCCAAATGATATCTACTAATTGATCGACGTTAAAACTCATTTTAGATTTCATCACTCAGAATAAACCGCCAACACCGCCCATTAAAGCTGAGATAATTCTGTTAAAAATATTTTACCTTGATATGTCACGATGGATGTCGAACCGTCTCCAACACATGAACGCGGAATTCCTTTAGATCTGAAAGCAAGAAATAAAAGTTGTTAGATAATTTGTTGATAATGATAAATAATCTGCTATCTCCTCACGGCAGCTATCATAATTATACAAAGTGGTGCATAAATACATACAGTATCTAGGCATGTCTTGTAACTATATAATACCTAAATATGCTTAATAGGTAAGGCAGACAAAGTACCGTTAGCCGGATAGTTATAAGACTGCTCATTATGAAAACTAATAGATTCATTATAACGTGCCCTACGTGTATTTTATATAAATGCTCCTGGTAACATGAAGTAATATCGTCAAAGATGTGTTTACCAGGAAAAAAGTTTTACGAGAAAAGGTTATGAACATCTAAGAAACGAAAGAAAAATTATTCTGACGTTGAACCTAACACTATATTAATTCCTAATGGTAAACTTTCACCGGGAGAAATGAACTCTTAATTAATTAAGCAGTGAAAGTGATGTAAAATTTTCTTTATTCTAATCTCGCTAATTGTGTTTTTCCATCTTATTAATCAAACTTAAATGTCACAAAATAGTAAAATGTAAGAATACTTGTTAAAAATGAAAAGTTCAAGGATTTCATTTTGATCGAGTATTAAAAAAAGTCATAAAAACACGCTTACATTAATTTTTTTGTAAAAGTTAAACTTTGATAGACTCGCTTAAAATTCTAAACATGTTCCATAGAAAGTGTATCGTAATTCTCCGTGAAGATGAAAATTGCATAAATTTCTTTTTGTGAAAGTAAATTGATGTAAATACCGTCGTAATGCTTACATCCACTTTTGCTTATTTCAGTTGCGCAATATTTACAATAGTTGTGGAGAGCTATTAATTTTACAAGGTACTTACGGAAACTTCGCAAGTAGCATTTTTACAAAAACCCACTGTATTTATCTTGAAATATCACTTAGATTGTAACAATTAACTTTTGGCTACCAAGTTAACAAAAATGGTACGATAAAAATGAATGGTCGAGTGTTAGAGATAAGGCGGTCCAAAAAATGGAATGCACAAATCGGGTTCCAAATAGTGCAGAGTGATCTTTCAGAGTTTTAGATAAAAATGTGCTTTAGTAGATCTTACGTTAGAGTTCAAATTGCTGGAATAGTTTTATCGCGTTATCTCTAATAATAATAAATAAACCATCCCTCTACTGTATATCTTTATTTACCTACAAACTCATCTTTCGATTAAAACTAAGTTCGTTTCAATTTTTGCTCGCAGAAAAATATAATAATTTCGTAGTGTCGATCATAAAGATAATTTTTCATGAAAGATAAATGGTCGACATTGGGTTTGTTGCAAAAATAATAAATTGAATATATATTATGATACAAATATTAATAAATTTAAGCACTGAATTCTTCTCGTACGTTGCGGTTTCATTAATTTAAAATATACAGATTTTGATTTTGAGTTATTCGTCTAATTTAAATTTTACTATTGTGAATTGGAAGCAAATAATGTTTTTTCAAATAAATTACAGTTACGTAAAAACTTGTTGAATTCTACAAAGAAAATTGTTAAAAATGGAGTCAATTAATTATAATTAATAGTCGAAAAGTATGTAGAATATTTGAATTTTGCTTTCTCGTACTACGTAATGTAAACAATTTATTTAGAATGAAAAGCATAATATTTCACAGAGCTGAAATAAAAAAGAAATAATGACATTTTTTTATTAATAAAATATCGTACTGTACGTTTATGTAGTTAAAATAGTGACAAAAATATTTGTTGGTAAAGTTTTAATATACATATAATGTAATAATTGTCGTAAAATCGACTATCAACAAAAAACAGAAAACAATAATTAATGTATACGATAATTTTCCCCGACGCTAGGGTTATGATAATGATTTTCTTTTTTTTTTATTTATATTTTCGCCATATTTTTTAAAGTTGTTTGATTTCCATTTTTTAAAGAACGGAATATACACATATTTTGTTTTGAAATGTATTTACAGAGTTCGATTGACTGTATTACGAAATACATGTGAAGAGTTTACAAGCTGTAAACAAGCATAAATGAAAAAAATATTAAAATAGAAAAAAGAATTGTCGGCAGAAATGCTGGACCATTTTTTTTGGAAAGAGATGAAAATTTTGTTTTATTGGTTTTGGATAATTATTGACTTAATGAGAATTTCATTAATTTTCTTTGTTTAGTTTGTTATCTTTGACTAAAAACATATGAATCAATCTCTGTTACTTTATTTCAACAAAATATTTTGAAATTGTAAAAATATAAACTCTATAAGTTGTCTCCGTCTTTCAATTTTAGTAAACTACAAAAATATCTTCAGTTTTTAACAAAGACCATTAGGGAATTATCAAATTACAAAAGTTCGTTATAACACGCAAATTACGTATGTTTTCGACTAAATACAAGAACTGGATAACCAGCCACCTCGTGTTCCTAAAAGATTAGATTACAAAGTTTTTTGAACTTTTGATTATATATAACACATATAACCTGATTTTGACTTAATTCAGAGGCATGGTAAATTGTATATAATTCTTAATCTAATTTTTACTTCTCAAGCGTAACCTAATCGACTCCATTTTACCTATTGCCACTTTCATATTTTGTCGATGTTTCATGACCCACTGTGTATCAAAATGTGTTAAAATTTAAAGGTTGTTACAAATAAACAGCCAAGCAGATTTACGAATTTAACTCGTTACTATGGAAATTTGCAATTTAACACCCTTAAAATTTAACAAGTTCTTACAGAATTACACCTATAGATCTAGCATTGTCAAAGCATTCATATTATTGTAGCAATTGTTAAGCCGTTTCCTGTCATGATTACTCCAAACGAAATATAAACAAGTGTGTGCGGTCTACAAAAATCTGAAATTTATATTTGTTTCAATGTATAGAGGTTACAATAAATAAATATTCGGAAAATCATCATTTTTATTTTTCAAAGTAACAGAATATGTTGGGCTGTACTTCAGGGGCGAGCGGAGTTCTGTCAAAATAACCTTCGACTAATTTTTTACTGCAGTTTTTGAAAGTTTTTTGAAGTTATAGAAGAAGACAAACTTTCGATGTGGAAATTTCATAGGTCTTTCGAAGCGTGGTTTTTAGCTTGAACTAAGTAATTTTTTTGGTTAATACTAAAAACACTTGATCCAATTTAATCAAATACGCGAGTTTAGTAGATTTTGGTGGAAGCAATAAACGGAAATCGAAAGTTACAAAAATGGAACATAAAATAATAGAACATCATGCAAATGAGTTGTATATTAAATTCTAGATACAAGAAGTGCTTGGGTGGGGAAGCATTTTTGTTAGAAACCAAGCTGAACAAGAACAAATAATTTAAAAAAGAAAGTACTAATAACAAGTCGCAAATTTGTAAAATGAAAAAATACAGATAAAATATAGTGGTGTAGGAATAAAAATGTGTATGTAAAAAAGAGATCCAAGAATTCTCCACTATACGGACCATTTCCATTAACCTAAATTTATAATATGGATTTTTCAAAATTGAATATGTGGGCTCAGGATGTAGAATCACAGTGATGACTAAAGAATTTGATACAAGACTCAAATGTAAACGAATAGTGGATTCAAAAATTAAGGAAGTTAAAATAACACTCTTGAATGAAATTATTAGTAAGCAAACTACTGAAATATTTACAGAAGTGGGACATCAAACGGCACATTTGTCTGAAATTTCCTATTTTTATTTTTCATTGTAAAAGTGTTCATTAAGCATTGAATATATATGTGATAGAAAAAAATATAAACCACAAATACATGATTATCATCGCCTATAAGCAACTCATTTACCTATTTCTTTTAATATATGTTTTGGTTTTTTAATTCCAAAGATGTGAGAGTATAATAATAGGTAATGATTAATTTCACATTATCTAGAAGTTTCACAATTCTTAAAATAAAAAAATGGGTCTGCCGTTTTGTATCTATCTTACAAACTACCTTGTTACCTGCTTGTTGTGAAATTTTAGGTGTACTTTAGGATTACTGAGACAAGTAATGCAGAGTAAATCCTACTTAAGCTTCTGCGCTTGATTTATAACCTTGTGCATATCAGTTTTTGGAAAACGCCAAAAATGTATAACGAAATTTTAAATTTATGTAACTAGAAACAACACAACCGATTATTCTGAGCTTGGTACTGTGAACAGGGTAAACCTCAAATCTTACTTGAAACGTGCTGAGTAATTTCTTAGTCCACTGTTATTTTTAACTCTACATAGATATATCAGTTAAAAAAAAAGTTTCATAGTTTCATAACAAAATGCACAATTTATATTTAAAACTACGTAACTGCTCTCAAATTTTGCATACGCCTCAATATGATCATGGACGTTGCAGCAAAATTTTTATTATTTCAAAAACGACCTGTTCATTTTTTATGAAATTCTTACGACATACGTTAAAATTAAAATGGTTATTTGTACGAAAAATCAGTAAATTAATCTTTAGTGAAGACTACGTTGTAATGTAGAATTGATCGGAAGGGGGACGCTCTACCTCAATACCCTTCGTCATTTTTTTTTTAATAAAAATTGGACATAAATGGGGAATTCCGAAAAACCCATCTGTTTATTTTTATCGACTACATAACAAGCAGATTTTCATAACCAAAACGTAGGTTCAATGAACGATATTATAACACCTATTCTCAGAACTAAAGGAACGTTATCATTTGTAAAAAAACCTGCGACTTATGAGAAAACATATTTATATGATTAGATATAAGAAAAAAATCACTATTTTTATTACATTTCCAAGAAGGATTTTTTCTCAGAAGTATTTAAAGATTTAGAAAAGGGAGTGATATAAAGTCGTACCATGATAAGATTAAGGCGTAATATGACAACAAATAAAATGACCAGCCCTTAAAACTTTGACAAAAATATAATCTCTGTTATTCGTAGGTACTATCAAAAGAGTGTTTTTGTTTTAATTGTTTTAATTCTTTCTCATAAAAAAGCGCTGTTTTAATAATACATTAATTAGTTAGACATTTTGTTTAACTGGTTTGGGTTAATGACCTCAAAATTTGTTAATACTTCACCATGTCGAATTTCGTAATTTTTAGTGACAATTAACAACATAAAAAAGGCAAAAACATTAAGCATAGTTTTTGCGAATAATGTTGTTTGTTGTTGTTGAATTATATTATTGCCATAGAAAATAAAAACGTACATTTTCATATACCATACGTTCAGTGCATTAGTGACAAAAAGCAATGAAAAATATAAATTTGGTATTAAGGCGCTTTATCTACCGATGTGATCCGGTGCTTTCTCATTAGTATTTATACCGGTATTTATTGATCAGTGCAAATGGATAAGAATCACAAATAATATTCTTCCTCAGACACCTTCCAGGTATAAGTCACCATAACGGTAAAAATGTTCGTGCATTTGTTGATAAGAAGAATCCATCATAGTTCAGCAGACCCATATTGGGACAAATGAACATTGGAACAGATAAACAACTCCAACCTCATTACAGTTTCCTATCTAACCGACGCCTGTCAAAACACCAGTTGTTGAAACATGGCTTCCGATGGAATGTCGAACGTTGGTAACGAAGAAGAACCTAACGATAATGATAAGTACAATCCAAAACTAGACTTTTTTAGTGAAGAATTTGATCCCTTACTAGCTCTCAAAACACCGAACTTAGTTGTACCCGTTTCGAATGCGACCACTCATGACAACCTTCAGAAGTTTAAATCGGTGGTGGAGGGTAAAAGACAAGAAAACACGAGTAAAGTAGCAGAAATTTCCACAGAAGTTTCCATAGAAAGGCGATGGTTGCCTCATCAATGTAAGTGTTACTCTGGAACTTGCATAAAACCAATCTGTGACCCACATTCCAAAAAGTTAGGTTATGTCCGTTGGGTTATTGTTAAAAATGTAATTAGAATGCGGATATTGAAACTATGTACATGCATTGTAGAGTGAGCTGCACTTATAATTCATATAGTCCATCACGAGGTCGTAACGAACTTTTGAGGTTATCTTATCCAAGGCAATAATTTTAGAAATGTGTAATTTATACAAATCAGCTGTTGTTGCAGAATTTAAAATTTAAATTATCTGCACAAGAAGAGATAATTATGTCAAAATTCTAACTGGATGTAGTGTTTATTTTTTTGACATACATAACAACATAGGAAGTTTACCCGAAGCGCAAAATCAAGAATGACATGACATGCAGTTCAAAGAAGTTGCCTCTCGACTTAGAACTCGTGTATTAGGAGCAATAAACTTTGGACAAAAAATAGAAAAAGCGAGTGAAAGCACTTCATTGTTTGTTTGGAGTTTCATGCCTATTTTAACATGACCTGAGTATTTATATAATAATAAGGAGGTGCAAATGTAAACGTGGACTCACATTTACGGAAAGACATTCGTTTTCTTTAATTTTGTTTACAAATTTTAGTAAACGTTTAGGAGTAATAAATGAGGATGTGAATATTTTTTTAGTCAACTAATTTTTATTTTATTTATTTAACTAAACACATAAAAATACAAGGTTTTAGGTTTACTCAAAGAAATACTACAATAATTGTAAAACTTTGGCTTCACGTGTTTATAATTGTTGCATGCAGAGGGCGCCAACGCGACATTGTGTTACTTCGGCGCTTTGATTTGTTAACAACGTTGTAAATATTAAATGTTGCGTTATGCGTTTATCGTGCGTAATTCTTTGACAAAACGATGCTAAAAGTTGGACAATGAAATAAATGTGCAAGACACTAATGTCTATACCGTCATGGTGTAACTAGGGCACAGACAGTATAGTCAAGCATTTGGAGTCATTGACAGTTTAAGTATTTTATATTTAGACTTTTGTTCCCGAGTAATCCCTTAGTTTATGTTGAGAGCAACGTCCTATGTCTGACAGACTTGGCACTCGCAAGCTATTTATTATTGTTTCTTACGTAATTAAACTATTTTTGATTGCATTCCTGAAGGCTGTAAAATTGAATGAATATTAAAAATTGTGATAGTTTACGCAACTCTTACATATTTTCTTTTATTTTAAATGAAAAAAAAATAGTAAAATGTGCAAACTATTTATCCCGAAATTAGTTCCGCTATGTCTTCAAAAATGAAGAAAACCTGTAAATACTATAATAATTCTAGATTCGCAGATACGTTTCCCATAATTACAATACAAGTCTATGATTTAAGTTGTTATATATCGACAACCCATGTCATGCTTTAGAGCTTCTAAAGATGCACTCACGCTTTGGTATTTGCTCATTTTTGCTTTACATATTACGTGCAAGGCATTATACTTTTAACAGGAGCAATTTGTATATCAGCGTTTAATACAGAAAATTACATAATTTGAGGTCATAACGTCCGTATGTGGTAAGACTGATGTAACATTGACCTTCCTGGTTGGTCGGTCATGGCGGGTTACTCAGTGCAGAAGTGCTGGTGTTCAGCACCCGTGAAATTGTCTACAAGCACTAACGGGTTATGGTTATTCTCTTCAATTCATACGTTTTCTACATTTGTGCAAGTTTACAGGCCGTTTGGTCCAAAAATAATATGATAAGATCTTGGCAGACGTTCTAATCTAATAAGTTGGCTGTTGGCACTAGGCGCGGAGTAATTTGTTTAATGATAACGGGAATTTAATATTTTTATTAACAGTTGAACGATTCTGGTGGTAATTGATAAGGATTTGCCGTAATTAAATGAGAAATTCTAGCTATGTTCTCGCACTCTGAAGAAATCTAAAACGCTGCTTACTCCATTTGATTAATTTGTGATACAATTAAAGTTTGTTAATTAACACGGTCCACTGGTTTGTGTAATCTTAAAATTACTTCAACTTATGATCCGAAACATCACGGCACAACAGTAAAATGAAAGTTTAATTTTTTAAATTATATTAGGAACCACAATGAGGTTTTTGGTAGTTCTTATAATTAGCGATCGAAAATGTCTTTTGAATTAACCCCCATACATATTCAGTACTTTCTATTTAAAATGTGATATTCATTGTAAACAACTGTCTCCCAATTGAAAATAAATGTTCGTATTAGACTATTGCTTCGGCTATTAACCAAATAAAAGACTCTTGTTTTGGTAAATAATTAAAAGATTCGGAAATGACAAATTTCATTTTTGCTTCCATAGTGCAAGATAAGGAACTACCAGACCGATTTGTCAAATTTAAATATGTATCGTGTACATGCTAAAACGCCAGATTTTATAAAATAACACTCCTATACTTGTGGTTTATGAATCCTTGATTGTTTACAAACTAGGTATCTAAATTTTCGCAGAAAAATCTCAATTATGTAATAACACAGGCACGTGGAGACCGATTAACTCAATTGGTGAAGCATCGTGGTAATAACGCGAATATCACAGGTTCGATCCCTTCATCGGCTAGTTTTTTTCTTAGTGTGTGACTGGTATTATTTATGTTTTTAGCTCATAGGGCTTAATATAAAATAAATAAAATTTCGCATAATCAAATATTATAATTTGTGCTTGTTTTTGTGTCAAACTGGCCATTCTGTTCCTCGTTAGCCAGTGTATATTTATTAGTTGAAGAAAAAGAAAATAATGAAAAAAGTTTTTAAACTATTTAATAATAATAAAAGTCCTACCAGTTTTTGTGGTGAAGAAAAACCTGCTAGGCCTTCTCATTCACCCGACAGTGATGTAATTAAATATTAACATTTTGAACCATGATTATCTATAATGATCTGAACGATCTAACCTTTAAGCAAGTTAGCGAAAAATAAAAAAAGTAAACAGTAATTGTATTAAAGTTTCCGTCATGTTAATCACTTTTCAACTGAATGTGTGATTAAAAAGTTAGTGGCCTATCATGTAGTAGCTAACATATGTTACTGAAGAGTGATAGTAAGAGTTCATCCAAGTGATTGTACATTTTGCACCTTATTTTAATGAAGGACTTGATTGATTATTATTCACAAATTTGTTTATCATCCAAACATTATGATGATTCGGTAAAGTTACCACCACATTTGGCGTTAACTCTTCTGTAATAAATCGATTTTCAGTAAATCTAAGAAAAAGTGAAAGAGAGGCGTCGAAAAATTCCGTTACATAACTTTCTCCCGACCATCGACTTTCTATCACTCGCAACGTGCTACCGGGAAGGTAACTTTTTTACTTCAGTGACAGGAGCTTCGAGAATTTGTGGGTTAGTAGTTATTCCACGCTTTCGCTATCTACCATCATTAGATTTTTACCTCAGTACATGGACAATTCCGTTCGAGTAATGAAAAATATCTCACGATCGCGAAAATTTCGAACCATTAACGCAATTTGAAGTTTATTGATAATGATCCGGAACAAATGGTTACTTTTCGAATCTCGTAAATTTTTCAACCATGATATTTCTGTATTGTTCTTGTACGATTATATTATATGTTTTATACCGCATGGGGTGAATAAACTATTCTAATTTTCCTTTTTTAATAGCAAAATTTTCCAATTTCTTGTTCGTTCTTTGCATTTCCCTTTATTTTGAACTTTGTTCGTCCGTGGAAGTCAAACATTTATGACAAACCCACATCCCAAAGGATTTTATTTCGGTGATTTGTGTTCTTATACGATAAGTAGAAATCAAAAGGAGGCGGCTTAATTTAAATTTGAGCTGTTGAAGTGCTAATAAAACCGCCGATAAATTTTAGTATCCTATAAGAGATTTAGCTATCACAACAAAAGTAATAATCGAAACGTACAAGGTAACAATCGTCTGCCATTCAACAAGAATATAAATTTTTAAAAATTAATAATCTAAATAAAATATTAGAAATAAAAAATTAGGATATTATCCTATGTATTTATTGTTGAAAGTGTTGTAAACTTATTGATTTTTGTTGCGACTCGTTTGTTAATAAATATATATAATTTTTCACATATGGAGTTGAAAGTTTGTGGCCTTATTTAAACCATAGGTACTTTAAGCCTTAATGTGATGCAAACACTGCAAAATGAATTCATACCTTTCGAGTTTGCAATTTTTCGTGGATGCTCATATTGCTCATTATTTTGGATTGTAAAATTTTGGTTCATAAATGCGTTAAAAAAAAATTTCTGACTTCCTTCGGGCTAACTTAATTCCCTGGATTATTATTGGAAATACAAAAAAGAACAACAAATTTTACGTTTTCTACTCGTACATGGCGCGTAGAATACGAAAAGGTAGGTTCCGTTTCCGTCTCTCGGTCGTTTGAATTTAGTGGAGTGATTTACTTTTCATTTTGGATATATTTTAAGAAGTTTGTGTAGATGATAAAACGCAATCTAAAATTTGTCTGCCCATCCCTAACAGAAATTTGATGACGTACAACTTTTCGCAGAAAAGAGAAAAAAAGTAGAGAATGAATAAATTAATTTTATTGATTTGCTCAAAAACGGTTTATCTCAGTTTAATACCTGTAATATATTTTTACATATTTTCATTAGCCTATTCTTAGGCACTACAGCTACATATTATTTTTGAAATTCCGATGTGATGTTGCCTGCTAATTTTTTTATCAAAATTTCGCAGTAACGATTATGTTTAAAATTTGTGTTACATTATATTGTGGAGAGATGAATAAAGGTATGCGCTGTGTTGTGGTATAAACAAGGTTGAATCTTCGTATACAGAGTGTTTTAAAAAAATTAAATAATATAGTGTTCAAATATCGAAATTTCAGTACACAACACCCTGTATTGTATTACTGCATCGTAGTCTATTTTTTGTTCTCTTTCTTTTTTGTTAAGTGTTTTCTATATTTAAAGTTGCGATTTTGAACTTTATTAGGCATAATAGACATATTTGAAGAATGAGAACAAAAAATAGAGTAAGAGGCAGTAATAAAGTACAAGGTGTTCTATTTGGAAAAAAAACTTAGATATGGATATTTGAAAATTGTGAAGTTTTGCGTTTTTTTTTTTATAAACACTGTATATTAAAATTTCATTATAAGTATTTGGTACCGCAACAAAGCGCATTCCTCTATTTATCCTTCCACATTATATTGTAAGACAGATTCTAAAAATAACCTTATTGTGATTTTTTTGTGAACTCTTCCATTACAGAAAATTGAAGAAAATTGGAATAACGTGGTAACGTCGCATCGGAATTTCCAAAATAAATTCTGATTGGAAAACCTAGGAAGAGGCCCATGATAATATGGGAAAGTGTATAGGATGTTCTATAAAAACAAAACGCTCTGTATAGTTCAAAGTAATTTTAGTGTATGCCACTCAAAGAATCATAGAACTTTGGTCTGTAACTTTTTTGCTATCTGTAAATAATAATGAATGAGATATTTAGGACCGCGCGCTTAGTGATTTACCTTGTATAGGGATTATAAAAGTAGCAGCGCAAAAAAGAAAGTTTGCAGAATCGAGTTTTATAATTTGTCCCAGAAACTGGCCTTTTTTAATGGATTGCTTTTTAGGGACGAACTCTAGATAATTCTTTTTTCACTTTTTGTATTGTAAAATCAATCATGTGGCTTAATTTTTTGAATAAATATTTTATGGCAAATCATCCTCGTTACTACGAGTAACAAGAACACGGCATGCCAAAATTACTTACAAGTCATCGTCAAAATCACTGCGAGTTCCGCAAGGGTCTATTTTAGGGCCAGATTTATTTTTAATATATAAAAATGATTCACCTGTGTGTCTAGTAAAATGTTTGTATGTATAAACACGATAGTTTCAGCTGAGCAAAACCTTAATGATAAAAAAACTTAAGATATTTTTTCTGGCTAAAGATTGGTTTATTGCGCGAATCGGTTAACCGTATATAAGAAAATTTAATAAATACATACATATGTAATATAGAACTTAGTTTATAAACCTTTGAGACTTCATAAATCACAAGGTGCATTAATTATTTTTGTATATTTTTGTTAATAAACTTCCATACAACTTAGAACCTAGATTGCTTTTGAAGAAAGTCGAATCATATCGTAAGATGAAGGCGTTTTATTCATTTGGAGAATTGCTCGATCATTCTACTGATGACTAGCTATTCATAATTTCCTTCCATAAAAGAGTAGTTGTTAATTTAATTTTTGTGTTTTTACATGACAGGTTTATTATCCTTTTTTTATTTATGTATTTTATAGTTCTCTTTTTGCAAAAGCCGTACTGTACTGGATGCGTGCTAAAGCATCCTACATCTCTTTGCACAATATACCTATTATTATTTATTTATTAACATAATAAAAAACGCAGTAAAAATTAAAATGATGTACAATTTTAAATTTCTGCTCTAGTTGACCATGACGTTTACGTCAGCCGTTTCAATTGCACCGCTAACGTACGAGTCATGACCAACTAGAGCAGTAATTTAAAAAAATCACACGGCATAGGGATTACGGCCGGTCCAATTGTTGTTTTTAAAATACAATAAAAATATTAGTTAATTTTTACATATTCAGTTTCCTTAAATTTACGAACAGAGTTCTATGATATTCTATTAGATTTTTAGTGACTGTTCTTTTTACACTAAGAAATTGGGAGGTGGTAATTGCCGTAACAATTCTATCTCCATTGTTGCGTAATATCAGCATTAATAAACGATTTATTGCTTGTTTTTAAATTGGGCGTTTTTTATCAGCATACATCCCACTCTGCATTGAGTAAAAAAAATGTTCCACAGTTATTTAGACAGAACTTATCTTGCCCTGAAGTACATTCCAAGATATCTAATTCCTTCAAAACATAAAATTTGATTTTGCGAACGTGCAAACCCAAAAAAAAAACCGTAGAGAATACCAGCCACAGTGTAAGAAAAAAAGTGACTATTTCAATTAGGGACTGATTTTAGTTATTGTTTGTCTTTTATATTGAATTGACTTAGAAATCATTTTGTTTGTATCACATGAGATTTTACCATTTTTGTACGTTTATTAACCGGGACATCCCTTGGCTGAAATTGACAATGGAAGGTGGGGATTTATCAACTATTTAGGAGTCTATTAGTTAAATTGTGGAGACTGTTCCTTGGGGAAATGTATATGGGACAAACAGGAAGAAAATTCGAAAACAGATTGTTTAGAAATCAATAAATAGGTATAATAAATTACTAAATGACCAAACAAAGATTAGCAAATCTTCTGTATTAAATTTAAATCTGTAAAGTTTCCACTTCCCATTGTTAATTTCAGCTATATAAGTGTAAATTGCTGTATCAAAACCAGTTACTCTTGTGCGTGAAGACAGTATTGTGCACCGACACATGTAGCAGTGTTCTACATTAAATTGTTTCAAACTCAGGGTTTTTGACTTTCTTCAAAATTAGCCGAAGGTTATTTAGACAGAACTTCCTGCGCTCCTGATTATATTTTAACTCCTAGAAGCTAAAAAAAAATAAAATATATATAGCATACCAGCCACAGTGTAAGAAAAATAAAATTTAAATAGCATTAATCATGCAAAGCTTATTCTCGGGAAGTCATAAATTAAAAAAGTACCTATGTTTTAAAATTAAATCAATTCAATATAATCGATTTCATAATGTTTTTTAATTGATTTTAGCTGACTGAATTTTGACCACGTATTTTTGGCTTTATCCCAGAGTGGGTTGGCGCGAAACTCGGCTTAAATCGTCAATAATGTAAGCATTCGTGTGGACAGTTTGCTTAACGAACGGTGACCGTTAACCGAATCTTTTTTCTCTTGGGCGTAGTATAAGCCACCCTTTAAAAATGCGAACTCTCTTAACAACACGTCAACAATAACATCAGCAGTCATTCCTAATCACTTGGTGGAACCGACGACAAGTCCATAATGGCCAATAAATAATCGTCTCGCGCGATGTACACGAAGAAAGTTGCTGAGTAATTAAACTGGCAAAGTCACATGCTGTGTGACGTAACGAGAAAGGAGCGATTGGCCGCGGCGGTCCACAGAACTCCAGGAAAAAGTACCGACGTGATTGATGACTTCATCGAGTAGCTCTCTGCGGCGACTCCGTGCTACACCATGCTCTGGCATCGCACACCGCGTACGCGAACTTACACTGGGTTCATTCACCTCGGACACTCGATGTTGCTGTTTTATGTTTGTTGGTGCTGGTGTGCAGGAGATGGCCTTAAGTAATTATGTTACACCATCGTCGCTTTTTTTTGTTGTTTGTGGCTCTATTTTGGCGCGATTAAAGGAAAAAACCGCGACGGAAAAAAGATGGAACGAAAGTTGAGTGTACGCGCTCGTTCATTCATGCCGGGAGTAAAACCAAATAGCAAATATTTATAACACGTTCGGAAGATTAATTAACAGGTTGGAGAGGACGAAGTAACGGTCGGGAACGTAGTTCTCGCGATTTACATAACGTTTGTTTTTGAGTCTATAATAAAGTACGAATAGATACGTTTTGTTGCTTATCTAGGAGCGTAGAACTTATTTGATAATGCTACATTTACTACTAAATTTAGGACGAATGTGACCTGTACGATGGAAATATCTATATTATGATGATTTTTTCTTTCAGTGGGTGTTTTAAATTTAGTGTAGGATTTAATTTACTAGATTTTTGCCCGGGCGTATTTCAGTAGAACGAAATCGACGCATTTTTTGCAATTCTGCTGCATCTGCCAATTAATTTTTACTCTTTACTTTTACTATTTGTGGCAAACCCGAGTGTAATCTAAGGAAATATACTCATATTATAATCCGTCGAGCGGCTACTTTCATATTTTCTCGACGTTTCGTGATCCCTAGAGAATGAAAAATAGATCTGCCCTTTCCATCTGTCCGTCGGCGTCTATGTCGATATTTATTAGACAGATAATGTCAGAAAATACGGGGCTGATGGTAAAACGCTAACCGAAGTTTGTCTCATCATCCCCACCAATAATGCGATGACGTCACATCAAAATTTTGCATAGCAAATGTTATTTAAATTTTATAAAATAACATATTCCTACACTTGTTATGCTTTAACAAGACATTAAATTGTTTAAAAATTTTACAAATTTCTTAGGAGAAATACTTATTTGCATCATTCACTATAAAATAATATTCAGTTATTTCGACTGAAGATGGTCTTTTCAAGCCTAGCTGTAGATTGTAGCGACGTATTTAATGTTAGCAATCTGTATAATTCTCTGAATTACAGATCACTTCATTTTGTTTGTACAGTTTTGATCTTATAGGAAGATATGAAAGCATGTTTCGAATGGATATTTTTAAAGAAGTAACATAATTGTATGTTATATATTATATAACTTGTTGCGATTTGTGCTGTTTTCTTACGATAATGATTACATATTTCCAACGACACTTTTACAAATGACTGACAGAATTCTGAATCTTAGAATCAAAGAGAGCGTAATTTCAGAGTTCAATCCAAAATTACTGGCTTTCTATTGTGTTCTAGTTACAGTGTTTTTCTACATGAATGCTTCGATTAGTTTTGTGTGGCTGGTACATCGTAAGATCTTATTTTTCGATTCATTTAGTCAATGAAAGTGGTTTTAATTGTCGTAGTAAATCAAGTTGAAAAGTCCAGCTGTATAACACTAATAATGCGGTAATTCTAAAAAAAAATCGTTTTCTTGGGAATTTTTAATGAAAAATTGATTAGTTAACCTACAAAAGTAAAGTAAAACGTGCGCGTTAACAATGTAATAGTTTAATTGTTATGAAATAATTTGTAGACATTAATAGTAAGTTAATTCTTTGTTTTCTCTTCTTGGTTCTCGAGCGTAAGCTGGATAATCGAAACTACTAAACTGATTGTTGTACAGGTGGCTCAAAAAAAATGTACTAAGTAAAGCAATTTATTCTATTGATCAGACATCAAGTATGTCTCATCCCATTTTCCTGAAAATTTAGAGATCCGCACATATATATTTAACTTATTAAAAAATTAAATTCCTAGTATCAAATTTTATAATTTTTCAAAGAAACAGGATTTGTTTTAATTAAGTAACTAACCATAGACCAATTTTTACTTCCCGAGTGTAATCTAAGGAAATATTGTAATAGGGTCCATCCGACTTTCATGTTTTCGGGACGTTTTTCCGTTTCCGTCTGTCTGTCTGTCTGTTCGTCTGTCTGCTGTCTGCTGTCTGCACGCCGTTTCTGTCGTTTTTTAATAGATAGGCAATTTGCGAAACTACGGAATTGATTGTTGGAAAATTTTATATGTGTTGTCACCCACACTGTAATGACGTCACTTTAAAATTTTGTTGAGTAAACACCGTTTCAATTTTATAAAATACGCTCCTGTATTTGTGCTTTATGAATCCACCTTGTTTTTGTTAATTGGGCGCTCTGATTTGCAGAAGAAAGGTCTCCAGTGGGGTTTATAATTTTTAATTCCCGAACGTTAGCGAACGAAGTATCGTAATCGAGTACGTCGACCGACTCTACTACGTCTTCTCAACCATTCATGACTCCAAGAGTATGAAGAAATAGGTGTCTCGTTTCCGTCCGTCCGGCTGTCTGTCTGCCTGTCTGTCTGCCTGTCTGCCTGCCTGCCTGTCTGCCTGCCTATCTGTCTGTCTGTCTGTCTGCCGTTTGCCAGGATTTTTTACTTTCCGAACGTAAGCTAAGAAATCGAGTCCATGGGGCGACTTGGCAAATTCATGTGTTTTCGGCGGTTCATGACCCCTGCAGTACAAAAAAATTGATCTCCCGTTTCCGTCTGTCTGTCAGTCCGTCCGTTTGTTCGTCTGTCGTCTGTCTGTCTGTCGTCTGTCTGTCGTCTGTCTGTCGTCTGTCTGTCTGTGTCGATTTTTATTAGACAAATAATCTCCGAAACTACTGGACCGGTTGTTGTCAAATTTTCTATGTATATTAGAAATATGTATCATGTAGATGGTTAAATGCTACCCAAAATTTGGATAATTATATCCCCCCAACAATTTGATGACATCATCTCCAAAATTTACAATATTAAATTTGTTTTTGGTTTTATAAATTTAGATGCTCCGGTACTCGTGGTGTATGAATCCGTGTCGAGTTTTTCACCCTAGACATCCAGACTTTTCGAAAAAAATCAAAATTGTATGAACATTTGGAATTAAACTTTGAAGCTGCAAAATATAATACTCTGAAATCTTGCCAACTTTTTAAAATTATCGTAATTATGCTAAATCGTTAATCAAAATTGATTCGTTTATCCCCTTACATATCTTTATTTTAACTTATAAGGGTTTTAAAAAATAAAATTTTCAAACTCAAATCTTGAAATTTTTTAAAATCTGGATTTATTGTATCATAAACTTCAGGGGCGAGGGAAGTTTTGTCGAAATAACCTTCGACCAATTATTTTTTAAATATTAGTATTATACTGCGCGTGTCGGAATTGACATGCGTGTCCTTGCTGGAATGTTGATAGGAACATTTTCCAATGAGAAAACTTACTAGAAACAAGTCACAGCCGTGCGCTTTATCAATGCATTCTTGTTTTTGAAACAATTGTGAATCGAATAACCGATCGGTGGAGAAGTGTATTTCCGTAACATAATGCGTTTGAATCAAACGCAGTGGCGGAAAATGGGTGATTAAAATATGATAAGCTACATTAATGGACTCAGAAAAACAAGCTGTACAAGTGTTTCTTTCTTACTTGGGATGTGTATTATTCCTAATATTTTTCTAAACAACTGGATAGTTTTTATATTTTTACCTCTTTATAGGTCCTCTTCTATGAAGAACTTAGAATTTCTTGGTTATTATTTTGTGGGTTTTTTTTGGTTTTTTTACTTTGTAAAAATATGAAAATAATAAAAAAAAATGCATAATTATTTTGAAAAAGTTCTCATACACATTCACACACAATTACATAACGGAGTTTTAAATCACTAATGTCCAGGAATTGGTTTAACGCATTTTTGACTTAAAAGTAATCCCACAAAATAATAGTGTTGGATCCGTGTCTTCCAATCTGTTCGGGAAAAAATCCTAATAGTGCCAAATATCAACGCATAATGAGGCGGCGCACCATCTTATTGCAAACACATTGTGTATCACATATCTGGATTTTCATCACTTTTCAACTGTTGTCACTCAGATTGTGGTTAACAAAGAGATTCGATTATATACTGTCCTCTACAATTACGGATTATATTTATTTATTCGCAATATTTTGTCAATCGTGTTTTTTATAATGCAAGCTGGCCGTTACTTACATGCGGATTTTCTTTTCTGTCAGTGATACATCCAGTTGTACCTGTTCTTGTACTGCGGGATATCCAGTACGCGAATAACTCTGTATTTTCGCTTTATTTAACTCACTCGTGATTTTATGTACAGTTGAATGGTATGTATATGTAGCATTAAATAATTCGCACACGTTGTTGTCAATATCACAATCAATAAATTTCTGTGTGCTCTTTCTTAGAGACATCGAAAAATGGCGCTAAAGACTTTTTTAACTCAAATAAATAACTTATTTGGTAAATTTTGACGGTTATATTATTTTTTGATTTGTGTAAATTTTTTGTCAAATTAATTAATCACGCTGTCGTGGCGTTTTTGTTGAATTTAATGTTTGAATTTTGTTTCGTACTTTTAGCAAACTTTAAGGACCTACTATAATGGCATAATAATGACAAGCAACAGAGTTTTACTTTTTTAACTTCTCTGAACGTAATAAAACGAGCCGTTCTAATAAATATAGAGATTTCAAAAGACGTTTGCTATTAAAATGATTAATGTTCATGAGATTCAGATTGCTATTCTAAAGCAATATTACGGTGAAGTTACATTTTAAGTCCCTTTTTCATGAATTATGACTTTTTATTCTTGGGAGTGAAATTAAAATGTAAGAAGAAAATGATGCCCATAGAATAGAGCTTTTCTTTCTTGGATGCTTTAAACTTAAATTAATGTAGGTAAATAAAAAGCGGAGAGCGCAGCTTTACTTGCCGCTGGAGCAGAGCATCTGCAATTTAAACCCATTTTTTAGCAAAAATTAAATTTTAAAGTTGTGGTTCATCATTAACCGTTAACCAAATTCAACAAATCAAATTTTTGGGACTAAGAGACGGGTTATTCGTGTCTACCGATTTTATTTGATTTTTTTTTTCTTGATTAAGGAAATTTGTATTTTCGCCTCTCGGTAAAGAAATAGAGTACTTTCGTTACTGAAACGAAATTAAATGCGTATTTTTCGTTGTAAGTGAATTTAATGTATAATATGTATAATATAAAAATAATCAATAAAAAATACTTTTATTTCGATAGTTTTGTAAATTATAGCGTTGAAAGTCGTAAAAGATTTCGGCATGGTAAATTTTATTTAAGTAGACACAAGAATTACTAACAAATTGTTAATACAAGTTCGCTATATTTTGGAGCCTGTTTTGAAAAATTACTGTACTGGTATGTATGATGGGAAAATTAAATTGTGTATTCAAGAATAAAATCCAAAAAAAGTTGCTTTTCCGTCCTTATTTTTAGTAATAATGAACACAACTCGACGGAAAATAGAGTTCTTAAAATTGCTGTAATTTCTTCAGAATTTTTGAACGTATGGTTTTCAAGATTAATGTTACATTTCGTTTTAAACATTTCAAATTCAGAAGTATTTTTTTAAATTAAAGTTAATAATCGTTAATATCCGACGCTTGAAAGGGCATAAGGAATCTATTGCATCTTTCAAAAGTTGTGTAACTCTGTATCACCAAAGTAAATAAAAATATAAAAGGTTGTATATGTCGTCTAAGAAGGTATTTGCGTTTTCCAATTTTTAACTCGTGTTATGAACACACCTTGTGCAAATGTTTCTCTCGAAAATTACTCACCATTATTGCAAGCAAACAAAATTTGTTTTTATAATTGTCCAAGCGTACATTAATTTTGGCAACATTAAAAGGAAATTTGAGAAACTAGTTCTATTTTTATACTTGCAGTAAGATCATTTTAATTTAAAAAAGGTGTGTACGTTTTTATATCCAGAGTTAAAACTTCGCTTTTGATAAATGGCTCATGGTCAACAACTTTTTTATTTTAATAAAAATATAGTGATCATTCTTTGGTCCAGGTGGAGTCTTTTTTATACAACATTTGCCGAAAGAGTGGTTTATCGTCGAGAACGTATTATCTAACTACACTGTGAGTTCAAAATAAAATCTAATTTTAAGTTGCATCTTATCTCTGCGTTAACCTGCAAAAAGTACTGAGAAGCCTTGACATTTATGCGTATATTAGATAAGAAGATCATATTTCTGTCTCGTACAGACACTAGGTTACATTGTTTCTGTTTTTATTGCAGTACCCATACAAGTGAAAAGAAAAACAATTTCCAAAAATGTACTTTCGAAAATGGAAACTGTAGTAGGTCCATTACAGCTCCTCAAGACTTGTAAGGACAATCAACATAGAATCAAGGTAAATAATTTAGAATATGTAATTTTTCATGCTAAATTTATTATTCAGTGCTATAATTTATCACTACTGCAATACATTAATTATTAATTTATTCACAATAAATGGTAATTGCAACTATGAATATGTAGGTAGGCTCGATTTTATTTATACTTCAACTTGCGAACGAGACAACGGAAGGAAATCCAAAATTCTGTCGTTTTAAACACGATATTGTTCTCTCTCAAGGCAACCCAGTCTCCGTGTAAGGTTTATTTATTTTACGTATTCTCGTTGAGTTTGTTGCCAAAATGCAAGCGTAAAAGTTCAAAATGATGTGGGTGTGTCAATGTTGTTGCAATTTTTAAAAGTTAATTTTTGGTTGTTGTGAATTCACCTTAACTGTCGTGAGTCGGATGCTACGGTTAATATTATTATGAAAACTTATTACTACTGTTGAAAATGAGTCCATTCCCTTTCCTATAGCCTGTTGTGTGATCAAATTTTAATTAAACACTACGGGTTCTGCACAGACTTCACATAATTAAATTTCTACTAAGGAATAATTAATGTGTATTAGAGACTACATTAATTCGAAGAGCGTACATTACTTCTCATATCATCTTACACAAATTTCCAAATCGTAACTTCCGAATCAACCGGTAATGACCTCAACCTCCAAAATTCTTGTCACAAGAATGAATCGCCTTAAATTTCCATAATTCAAATTAAACGAGTGGATCCAATTATGATTTCTAATTTGCGGCAAAACCGCAGTCGTCCCGGCCATTTAATTAGAAAGGATAACATAACACGGAATAAATTACAATGAACAAGTTATGTTGAATTGAATTTGGCCATGGCGTTGACCATGGTAGTCAACCGACCAGTAGTGCGACATTCCACCGTTACAAACGCACTCTCGTCGTCACTTTATCTGGCCACCTATCTCGTTTACTTGCAAGAAAATCTACTAACCTTCTGCCATGGTTTTCCTTGTTGAGCAATAGTAATGATATACAAGAGGCCATCTATGATTTTTATTGGCAGTTGTTGCCATTGACGTGGCTCTATTTGGTCATAGCTGTAATAATGCACACTTCACTCGCTACCGGAGTAGCGACAGTGTAAGGCGACGAAAAAACAATTCTGTTTGTTTTTGCATTTTTATTTTCTTTATCTTCAGGGACAGTCGAGTGACTTGTTCAGAATGGGATGCTACAAATATAAGTTCTTTAATGTCATACACGCAAAGAGCAAGGTTTTGTAACGCAGACTGTTTTACCCAATAGCCGAGGGTTAGCGGAACACGTGACTCATTACGTAGATAGAGTGCTAGAGCTCTATTGGTTTCAGATGGCATAGTTTTTAAATTGTCAACGTTTTACGATCTACGCTTTAATTAAAGTTGATGTGTTGTAGCAAGGTTTACACTAAAAGTGTAATGGGGAAGGCATTGTATATTAACAGATGTCAATTTGTATGCGTTGTGTGGCTACTAGTAAAGTTGGCAAGATAAAATTGAGTTAATTACGGCGACACATGGTATAAATATATAAAATTATTTCAATAAAAACTTAATATTTGTCAAATTCACAACTTTTTTTTCAAATTTTTAGTTCTAAAACGTGAGTTATAGACGACACTTTTGTAAAACGGAGCAACCATTTTTTTGGAATTTATAATTGCTCTTTAATTGCAAGCTTTTTTTTCGTACTAATTGTTATTATCATAGGTGTTATAAATAACTGCATTTACTGCACAGTTTCGTTATTTTTGACAAAACACTTTTTACTGTCTGCTATGACGTCCAGTTTTATTAAAGCTATTAAGATGAAAACTGCATATGAACGTGACTTGGGCCAAAACTACTATTTATCATGTTGAACAGTAATTAAATGTGACCTTAAGACATAAAACTTTTAAAATTTGGAAGGTTTTCAACTATAGTTTGAAAAATGCAAATGTCCAAGTTATTTCGTCACTATTCTTTTTGCGTCAAATGAAAATGTCTTGTTATTCTAATTTTTATTTTAATTTAAGGAAACGGTTTATTTTATTTAAAAAAATATGATGCTAGAAAAAATACGCATTTAGAGTTATTTATTGCCAGATTTTAAAGGGAAAACAACAATATCGTTTTTTTTTGTTGTCATTTCATGGAGAATAAATATAATGCAGTTTTTATATGTAAAAATAATAACAAAAAACCGACAAAAACAGTGTATAACAAATACAAGCTTCCTTCCCAACTAATTAGAATCCTCAAATATTTGCTTTGGATACGCTGTGAAGTGTATATTTTTAATTTGTTATTTGTATTTAAAAGATTACGAAAATGTTCGTTAATTTTGTAGTATTGCGGAGATATGTAGGTACATAGAAAATACTTTTTTTTTTATCAACTACCCTACACCAGACTATTGAAACGAACTGAAATATTTGGTGGTTGTGATCGATATAGAAGATTAATATTAGAATAAAATCTCTTAAGAATTCTCTAAAAGGAAGACCTGTCTAAAATAAACCAAATAACAAAAATCCTGTGTTTTAAATCTTTTCCTCAACGTTTCATGACTCCTAGTGCACGAAAAAGTAGCTTCCTCGTTTCTATCTGCCTGTCTGTCTGTCTGCCTGTGTGTTGTCTGTGTCAATTTTTATTGAAGAGATAATCTTATAAATTACCGGACGAATTTATTTAACAAATAATTCATCTGGTTTGTTTTTGTTTATTGTTTCCACCTTACTGGTTTCTGTTTTGATCTAAAATGGTTTTTTATTTAATTTTTTCATGTAAGGATTATCGTGTAGATATTTTTCATTAGTAAATTAGACGTCCAAATTTTGTCAAATAGCATACCGCTACACTTGTGATTTATGAATCCGTGTTCAGTTTGTACCACCCAGATTTTTGGAAAAAAAATGTATAGCGACATTTTACTATTTAACTTTGGGAACGAAAAATTAAATGGAAATTTCGCAGAATTTTTAAGGTTGCCGTAATCATGGTAAATCGTTACTGACACTTTACCTCCCCTTTCCCCTAAATTGGTGACGCCATCGCCCGAAAGATTCTGCTAAAATGTGCATAAAATTATGAATCTATGTTCTATATTTTCGGTTTATCATTTATTTTTTACTGTATAGAAGTTATCACAAAAAAATCGCAAAATCGAATTTTATAATTGTTCAAAAAAGCGGGATTTGTTGGGTTGTATGTACTTTCGACGAATTTTTTGATGTTTATGAGTGGCAGATGCAGATTTTTAAATACTTTGTTAACAGGTAAGGAAAGAATTTAATGTCACACGAATGTTTAATGTTATATGTGATTTTCTCAGAGGGTCTCCAACACTACCAAACCGATTACTCGAATGCTAAATAAACTGCTAACTAAAATTTGTCTCTAGTGTCAAATCTTGTGGCGTTTGTTGTGCTTATTTGACGAAAAAAGTTCTGTATAAAAAGAGTGACATCTTTTTATATTTGAAATTTTTTTACAGAAAAGTATTAATAATTGGCAAATACATATAAAGGGCACTGCATAAAAGAAAAATCAAATACACAATCAGACTTTAAACCTATGCAGTCGAAATTCAAGTGAATAGGCAGCAATAAAAAACACGATCCAAGATAGCCATGTAATTTTGATGTATCTGATAGAATTTTTGGTAGTTCATTTGAAAGTTTGAATTACAATTCGAGACAGACTTTCAAAAATCCATGATTTTCTTTGATCGTGTTTTTCATTATTCTCTTGCTACATAACTGAACAAACAGTGGTGAAAAACTGCGTTACGAAATTTCCGTAAATAATAGAGATATTAATTTTTAAAGATACGTGATGAAAAATTTCACAGAAGTACTAAAAAGAAGATAACGATAAATTGTTTAAAAGAACTGCTCTTGAGGTGTGGACAGATTATTTTTAAAATTTCATAACAGGAAGTCTGTTAAAAAACGGAGATATTATGTTCCGAAAATATATTGAAAATCATATAGGCCAAAGGCTTTCTTAAAGACAGCATTTTTAGTTCAAAATGTGATACCGAATCAATAACTATGACGACTAGGATGTTGAGGTTTTATCAAAAAAATAAACTGTAAAAATAAAACACCCATTATAATACATGTTTATAATTATAATTTTTCAATTTTCTTTGTTTTTCTTCCCTATCCTTCTATTTCTCTAATTGATATGTCCTTTTCCATATTGTCTGTCTATCTTGTTTGAATCTACGTTCCCTATGTTAATAAATAAGTGTAAAATGTTGTTTTAGTTCACGAGAAGAAAGAAGCTTTTTTAACGAGCCGTGACAATAAAATAATTTCATTGAACTATGTCGTGTAATCGATTTTTCATTTTTTAAATAAAGTCTATATCATTACTTGTTAAAATATTGTAAATATTAATTTGAAACAAAAATGTTACGAAAAGTTTGTTGACAAAAAATTATTGCCTTCAAAAAGTGACATTTTTTGTCCGGTAACTCACAATTTATACGAGACATATTTTAGGACGAGGCGAAGTAAAACTGAGTCCTGAATTTCGAACCGAGTTCTGTACCATGTATCATTTTGTAAAAAGAGGGCAATCAAAAACACTTTTGTCAAACATTTTCTCAAATTGACAATTCGTAAATTTTGTCGTTTTGATCTTTGTTGCATTTGTTTTAAAAGTGGACCTTGTACACAGCTTCAACTGCGACATGCGAGTGCGGCAGCAAGGAGTGACTTTAGTTATTTATTATAATAAACGTCTAGACACTCGTTTTTTAAACACTCGCTCCGCTCTGCTTAAGTAAACTCGTGTCTAAGACGTTTACGTTTTATATTTGATCATTTTTCATCGTCTACAGGTGTTGGAGCGCTATGGGGGGTGGAAAAGCTCAGCAGTAGCTGAAAATATGTAGAAAATTTTCTATAGCTAGAATGATTCAAGGAGGAGAAATTTTCTGGAAATTCCGCAACAAAGGCAAAATGCTAATTTCTACTCCTGCATCGATGACTATTCCAGGAGTTACTGTTTCCGGAAATTAAAATTGTACAATTAATATATTTATTAATAATAATTCGTCAAACCCAGCGGTGGAATAATTCTTGTTGTTGAGTTTTTGCTTACAAATAAAATTTGCCAAAATGATTTGGACGTTTTATTGTGTCAAAAATAACTCGGTAAGAGTTGCTTATATGATCCGATAATTTTGACTATAGGAGTATATTCAAACAACTAACAGATAAGACCTCTTGGAATGCGTGTTTTGTTTTTGTTCTACACAATTTATGTCCTTTCACAATATTTTAATTTATTAAGATTACCACCTATACTTTAATTTTGTAATTTGAAAGAACGAAAAAAATTAATAATAATGAAACACTTTGTTTATTTTGAATGTGAATTATTCATACAAATTCTAAGGGACACCGAAATAGATCGAAATAATACATAAACTTGATTTTAATTTCAAATATACTCTTGTACTGTACTTAAAAGCAGAGGTTCTGAATGGAACTAGCAGGTGACAATATTCTGCCTAGTTTTCGCGCTCCAGCTGCAATTTGCCATGTCACCCATATGACCAACTAACCCATGATGCAACAAAAACCTATTTACATCACGGCCATTTTTTACAGTATGTCTCAAATTAATTTCAGCAGCAAGTAATACTTGTTTACGCTTCAACGTACAATTTCGTTTGATTTATTGCTTACTCATGGCTAAACAGAGAATAATGATCGCAAGTTGATGCGGGCTTCATTATGATATCTTTAGATGGAAGGATTGCTTTTATTTAAAACAATTACCCTACATTGCGGAATTCAATTTTACCACATGGACGTAGCCGGTATGACCTCAGTTAATCGGTGCCGAATCTGGGCCAAGTTTACACTTTCTTTAATATTCACCTAAATGCCTACCAAATTTTGCAATCGGTATTGACATTGGCACTACATTCGTAGTTTTACTCAATCGAGCCGCGTAGCAGACATTAATTAAAGAGAAATGAGTTATATAATCGTGGGATTATCGCGCCTGCATAATACACGCCCTATCAGATCTGGTAAAATTTGTTACAGATGCCGGTTCTTGGTGCTGCATAAAGGTTAATTGAAGTTCCGCGAGCTGAATTCAGAAGTGGTGCAGGTTGGTCTATTCATGGTCGGTATCCGCCAATGGGACGAAACATGTTAACAACTTCCCGTACAATGGTTATCAATCATTTTCTGTTTCAATAGTACTGCATTTTGTTGGGATGGCAGTAATGCTTTAATTTGTGTTTGCATATTTCCGTCTCGATGGGGAGCGAGACGTAAATTCGCAATCTATGGAACTTCAGCATCCTTGTTGTGGCACACCTGATGACCGCGGTGTTGGTTAGGCGTGGTAACCTTGCAGTTCGGCCTCGTAGGGACCTCGTACCAAGGTCCGCGAAAGTGCGGCTTGCTATCGCTTTGTACCTTCGGTATTAGACCATGATTTTTAGACACGCGAAATATTTTTCGCAAAGGTTGTAGATAGATTTTCGGCTAAATTACTCTACTTTTGGAAGGAAAAATTTACACAAAAAATAAGAACTACTTGACTAGAAAGTAAAAGAAGTAACGTGGGACAAAAAGACAATGGTGGTGAGAATTTGAAATTTTGTAAAATTTTATCGCTAGTTTGTCAGAGATGAGTAATCACGTTATACCATCATCTTCTTCGCTCGAGTGGTATTTTTTACCGTAGTGTAAAGCGTAACTTTGGTTCTCCTTTATGCTACGCTATTATCTCTTAAAGGAACAACGAAGAAAAACAATAACGGTTATGATTGAATAATTATACAGTTCTTTGACGCAGCAGATGTTACTACTTTACGGTGTTGACTTGCGTTTTGTAGACGATAAATGGATACTTTCTCTGTTGTACAGAAAGTGAATGTGTAATCAATTTTCTAATATCCAAGCAAAAAGTTGCTTGGCTTAGCAATACATTTACTGTGTTGCAGGCTAATTCACTTTCGCTTGATTGTACGTCTTAAAAGTTTTGTAACGGATGAGTTTCTATAATACACGTGGTATTTCATCAAAAGTTTTTATTTTTCTAGGTGTGGACTAGACATAGTCATGGCATTCGAGGGTTTTGCATAGGATATATAGCAGCTTTTGATAAACATTGGAATCTGGCTTTAGAAGATGTAGAAGAAGTTTGGACCCGACCAAAACGACGGAAAGTACCGGCATTGAGTACGTACTTGAAGACACGGCTGCAAATAAGATCTTGGGTGAATTAACTTATTTTAAATTTTCAGATAGTGCGAAGGCAGATTTAAAAATTCAACCGAAGGTCTTACCACCACCAGTTACTATAGTAAAGTCAACAAAAAAGACGGAGACTTGCTCAAGGCATGTCAGTCAGCTTTTGCTACGAGGTGAACATATAGCATATATAGTCGTAATTCCAGATGAAACAAAGAGCTGAACTGATGAAATTTATTTTATAATAATTATTTCTTAATAAAACTGTAGCATTGCTAAGTACTATTCCACCTTATGTACTTCATCCTGATCCCCAATTTTTCCGAAGTAAAAATAAATTTAAAAAGAAAGTGTCCACATACAACAATCTGTTGAAGTTTTTCCACGTAAAAGCAGGTAATTCCCGGTTAGGGTTTCAGCACACCTTGAACACGAAAGTAAATACGGGTACGTTAAACAACTCAAAAATAAACTTATCTTTATAATTTCCACGAAAAGAAATGGAGTGGCTGTTAGGGTCACCTTGCAGTAAGGCTCTGTTTGATCTTCATTTTTATATAATTTAAGTTTGACAAGAGAACTGTCTCAAATTGAATATATTTAGAACGGAACTGAACAGGTTTCCACTTGGATGATTTTCTTTATCATATATTTATTTTAAGTTTCATTCTCGATGCATTTAGAAAACAAACAAGTTTCGCAAATATTTTAGATGAATCAAAATCTACACTGTTGAATAAATATGCCCGATAGAATTTACTGAGCTTAATTTCAAATGAGGAGCGGAGTTTTTTCGCAGCCATAAAAAAGTTGTTAAATTTTTGCACAATTATTTACTTTTAAAATGCATAACTACTACTTTTGTAAATTACGGTCTGCGCATTCATGCCTGAAATATCATACAAAATGATTAAAAGCATTGTGAAATTAGGTGGCTAATTTTGCTGAATGTAAATATTTAACAGATATTTTTGTAATTATGATACATTGTGAAAGTAACAATCATGAAGCGAAAAACACTTCTTATAAAACAAACCGTGTGTTGTCCTAATTATAATTACTCAACAATATGTAACAAATTGCGCCAGCTCACTTTGCAAACTTGCAAAAAGTCCACTTAGTCATCTTCGTCGTGTATTTACCACTTACTCAAAAATGGGTTAACAAAAAAGATCTGAAACTCTGTCACAGATACGTGCTTAACGTTGCTTGCTGGACTGTAGGTAATGATAAAAAGTAGAATTAAGTGAATCTTTTCAGTACCATTACTCACCGGAGTGTTAAAATAACACAATCATTCTTGAACCATTATTGCGGCCTTGCTTTACACCAACATTAAGATGAGAGTTGATTTGTTATATTCATGGTTAATGGTGTATGAACTTTTAACGTTAAAATGGCAAACACTTATCAAAACGGTCTTTAATCAGCACATTCGTAAAAGAGATCGAACGAGTTGTATTATAATCCTCATAAAAGTGAATTATCGGACGAATTTTGCGTTACCAGATACCAGCAATCACGAGGGCAATAGCATGTCAAAATTCGAAAAAATTTGTGACGCAATGTTGACGTTTAAAATTGCAAGCCAATTAATTACACGAGGAATTTTTGACCAGCAGTATCACTAAAATACAAAAAACATGAAAATATTTTTCGTGCGATTCTTTTATCGAGCGCTTTGCTATTTTTTACGCACAGAGGTCAACGTTTGAAAATGAAAAACAATTGCCTGGTAATATATTTATATTTGGAAGGAATGATGATATGATTAATGGAGAGAAGTGTATTCGACAAAATGCTTTTTAATTGTGAACGTTAACCTTTAACCACCGAAAAGATTCGGGACAATAACGTGCTGGTTGTAGTAGAACGGCACCTCGACAAAGTTTAATCAAAATGTGGGTTAGGAATCAGAAAGATTCATCAAATGGGTATTTGAATTTTATTGATGGTGTTTTAATTCCGCATAGCTTCAAACAATAGCGTTTAGACGGTTCAATGATCTGAGGATAATTAGCTATTTAACGTTGTAAACGAGAGATTAACTTCTCGTTGTAAAATCCCACATTCGTGGAGCGGATTCTCCGAACGTCATATAAAAAAATATAATACCTACATTCAGCGCTACGGTACTTCGTGGATAAAATTCAACAGCAGCGGATAACGGTACTAGTTGAAACAGAACTTGCACCAGTCTGAAACATTTATAGATGGAATCGTTTCAAGGCAAAGGATCCTCGTAAACAACAATGTAACCGAATAATTTGAAAACAGTAGACTTAAATTATTACCGAGTTATCATTATTCATGTTTGAATAGTCGGTCCGGTAGCATTGGATTTTTAAGTACTTTGCCATGCCCGCAGTACGACTGCCTTGAAACAGTGACGCATCTAAGCAGGAGTTAATGGACGTCAAGGTCCAAAGCTGAGAATACACAAGATCACAAACCCGTCGACTGCATAATCGCTAGGATTCATTAATAAAGATGCAGCGGTTTTGGCGACTGAAATGCGGAAATGCGTTTTTCGACCACTGAACCTTGATTCCATTGAGCATTTAAACACAAATGCTGCTTCGAGATGGGCGTGAACTATGGCCCAGTTGAAACAATGGGTTAGTGCGTACCAGAATTCTATTCTAAAAATACGCGCTTGTGTAAGTGTTGGACAACTCCAAACAAAAACTGCACATATTTTTGTCACTATTTTACTTAAGCGAAGTTCGTATCTTGATATACGCAGAGCAGATTCCGCTGTAACCTTTGACAGGCCATAATTCATTAACCAAACGCGCCGTAAATATTAAACCAAAATCTGTCAATGACTGTAATTTGGCCCGGCCAATGAAATTAAATAGTAAAAAATTGTACGAATTATATTTCTAATACCTAAACATCTTGAGATGTGAGTGACCACCCAAAACTGCAACCACTGATCTTCCATGTAAATGTGATGGTGTAAGTGGAGCTAAAGGAACCATCACAAATAACATATAATAAATGGTAAAATAGCTTAAGAAACGATGGGTTATAATAATTAAAAAGATTTTGTTTCTCTCAGTATGTCGTATCACCCATACACCCTTCTATACAAAGTCCAGCTAATGTAGTACGTATATGTAGTGTAAAAAGTATGTTCAACAGATTTGTCGCTATAGATAAATGAAGGGCTTTTCGATTAACAGGACTACGTTTTCAGATTGTGATATCTAAAGAATTCACAAGGTTTTTTCTTAGCATAATAACATGATTTTTTTTAGAAAGCTGTTAAATTTTTTGTTGGTGCCCTTTGACCAAAAGTTAATTAGTTCGTTGCACAACATATTTTTCTAGTCGATGTATCGAAATTATTATTTTAAATTAATTAGAAATCATTTGTTAATCACACTGCCAATGAACTGATAACCTTTGTTGAATTTAGCCACAAATTATCCATCCACCCACAATGAACATTTGATAAGATCATTTCCAGCATTTTAAAAGCGTTACTGAAAATAATTTACGATTTCCCAAGGTTGATCATGCAGACAACTCTCCCAGTTTTCATATTTCGACGATTAATTGCTTTACGCAACTCTTCCACTTTCCCATAAAAATAATTTAAACAAACTGCTTTAATTAAACGTTTGATATCTGCTAGCGAAACGTAAAAATACTCATCCGACCATAAAATACCAGAATAAAAGAGTGGGAAAATTTCGGCAATTTCTCGACTTTCGCTTGTGCGTGTCTTAGAGAAAGTGTTCGAAATAAAAAATGTATGCTTGTCTGGTGCTCGAAACCTGTTGAAAAAAATGTTTAAAGCTCGAAATGCAGTAATTTCACAGTTTTTTTATAATCTAGGAGCGACGGTCGGAACTATTTTCGACTAGATGATGGTTATTTTAGGGTCAGTTTTAAATAGTCCTGGCTGATTTAATTTTGATTGATTCCGTACGAATACAAAGGTAGTCCCGAAAAAGCACAAGGCTGGATGATGTAATGGGAAGCTTTGGGGATTGATGGGTTCACTAACCTCGGCCCTATATTTTTTAATGAAGTTTTCACGAATATTTTTTTGTGTTTGTATGTGTGCGGCATCTCACCTGAGATCCATGCAAGTATCTGTATCCAAAAAATAATCCGAAAAAGGTCACTGAAAAAAAACACTTCACTAAACACCACACACAATAGTCAGGCACAAAAGTGTAAGTGGTTCCTTATAATAAAAATAATTCCAGGCACAATTAGGTCAGATCATCTAAATTTAATGCAAAGAATCCTGCGATGGCACTTGGTCTCACAACACAGGTGCAAGAAGATGACTTAAGTCAGGTCACTAGTCCACCAAACTGCATCCGAAAAAATCACAACACAAATATTGTCACTGGCAATTAATCCAAAATGCACAGTATAGATAAAACGCGCACGAAGTACATACACACAGTCGGTGTGGAATCGCAAGTCGATAATACAATTTACCGATTTGTTTGTTTGGGTTAACGGTGAAATTCAAGTTTGGAACTGGCGCTCACCATCAGAGAGTGTGCGCAAGCCAAAGTCGAACGCGCACTAAACACTAAGTACCCGCGATATTCGCATTGCTTAGCTAAGTCAATCTAAGCAATCCCGGAGCGGCGAGTAGTGGCGAATCGGACCGAATGCAAGGTTGTATGCAGGCGAAACTCTTTGTTTAGAGGTTGTTGATGTTGTTAACATTTCTAATTTGACCATCGAACGGTTACTGAGGTAAAGACCTTAGATGGCTCAGGGTTCTGTTTCGGCGATTCGCCAATCTCGTCACACTTTTTAATTAATATTTTTAAGTGCTTACCCTTGATGGCCACAGGGTTTCACCTTCGTGCATGGAAAAAATTAATTGACGATTTTTTACGTAGGAAAAATTGGGGAATATGGTGGTCGAGTGCAGCAATTAATGCAACAATTTATCTTTCCTGATTAGAGAGCTGCATCAACTGCGTACATGTTGCACTGTGGGGAGACAAGTTATCAGTTAACAACTTTTATCGCAGTCAATATGGTTAATAGTGTAACTTTTGTGTGGGATTAATGCGAAAATAGTATAAATATTTTTTTAAAAACAGAAATCGGGCATAAAAGTGGCAGTGTATTCACAATTCGTCATAATATAGCTACATAATAATTATAAATTCATTTAGACCCTACTAATGAAAAGGAAAAGTGTGAATGTTTGGCACAGTTTATTATCAACAAAAAATTCAAATCAAGTCCTCAGATGAGTATTTAAGAATTGTCTCTGAAGCTATGGCAGGTTATATTTTTTGCGTGCTGTATGTTAGCAGAATATTTGGTGGGTGCACATTTGATATTTAGACAAGTAAAGATAGAAAGTAAGGAATAAAGCTCTAAAGAGAAAGACAGGTCTTTCACTTGTAATATGATTTACTATTTTTGTAACAAGTTTTTAATGGTGTCAGATATATGTTACTATTTCACCATTAAGTGTTTAAATATTTTTGCATGTTATCTTTATGTATATCATTTCTTTTGTTTCAGTTTTTGAAAGATATTAATGTTCTGTCTGTCGAAGATATTCTGAATAAGGAGATGCAGATAAAATTATTAGCTGAATTCAGTACAGTAGAAGATAAAAAAACATATTTGAGAACACGGAAGCACATAATAAATCAAAGTCCACAGCTAGAAAAAGTAAAAAATACTTTAGTTAAAAATTAAAAGCACAAACTTCGTTGTACGTTAGTCTGTTGCTCTAGGATGGATTGATATGAAATATTTTTTAATGATATTACGCGCTTTATCCATTTTGGAACTGGTAGATATTTTAACATTTGCAAAAACATCAGCCGGGGTTACGAAAGCAAAGCTTTTTGTTATTTTATAGTTGCATCCAATGAAATTAAATATTATGGGTACTTAATGAGCTGTGTAAAATTTTAATTTACAAATTGCATATAATTGTTGCAAATAATGGAAATAAACAATTATATTTATCATAATATTACGTTACATTTTGCCTTGATTTAAAAACAAACTCTTGAATTAATAGCGGGGACCTTTACATCGCCGTCATAAGAACGTAAACACTTTAATCTATAGCAAATGAAGCTTCTAATTCTGTATAGATAGTTGTTCTACATTAAGTTTGGGTCATCACATTTTACAGTTTACGTTGGAGACATCAGGTTTTTTCGCAATTTTCATAAAAAAATAATAAAAAGATATTAAAATGCCTACTTTCTGAGCGTAAGTTAAACAAGTATTGCAATAGGCTATGTCTTTTGTTTGTCTGTGTGGATATTTATTACAAGATTATCTCGAAACTATAGCATAAAATGTTATTTAAATTTCATAAAGTGACGTACGCCATACTTTGTACATACTGAATATGATATATATATTCTGAACGTCGAATTTTATAAACAACGCAAGAATAAAATCCTATTATGGAAAAACTCACTTGAAACATACCTGCACTTTAACAGTCTACACATATTTTATTTTAACTTGTAGTTTGTCATCAAAAAAATAAAATTCACAAGAAAAAAACTGATAATTCTTCGAAGAAGCTACTTTCATATTTTCTCGACGTTTCATGACCTCTAGAGTACAAAAAAATAGGTGGCCCGTTTTCATCGGTCTGTCATCTCTGTCTGTCCATATTTATTAGAAAGATAAGTTTCGATAATACTGAACCTCGTGTCAAATTTTATATGTGATTTAAGAATATCGTGAAGGTGGTAAAACGCTAACCAAAATTTATGTAATCATCCTCATCAATAATTTGATAACATCCTTTATCATATTACGTAGTAAAGGTTATTTAAATGTTATAAAATAATATAGTCTTGCATTCCGGTGGTTTATGAATCCGCCTTGATTTTAATTACAATGACTTATTCATTATTATTATTTCATGTAGCCGATGCTCATGTATCAAATACCATGTATACGAGTTGGTTAATTAGCAGATTGTTTTCATTACATTCTTGTTGATTTTTATACTGTGACTGGTATTATCCATTTTTTGGTACTTATCATAATGTAAATAAAAATGCAAAATCGAATTTTATAATTTTTCGAAAAAAAAATTGATTTGTTCGATTGTGTTGCGTTTAGATAACTGTACACTAATTTTTTATGTTATTTAGCAAATACTGAAAGTGACAGGTACATTTATTCCCACCAAAAAGTTAACGTCTTTTCTAAAAAAAATGGTCTGAGGTTATTTAGACACAACTTTCCTCGTCCCTGAATTACAATAAATCATATTTTCTGAAACATTAGAAAATTTATTTTGCGAATTTTATTTTGTTTGATAACTCATGTATTTAATAGATTGTTTCATTTATTTTATTTTTTGGGGTCATCTGTATAAGTAACTCTGAAAAATATGAATGGATTGATAAACTGCAAGTATAAATTCATTACATTTTGCGTGTTTTAGATAGTATTTATCGAAAAAATTGAAATGAAATGACGTCACTAAATTTTTGGGAGGGGACAAACCGATAAATTTGATAAACGATTTATCAAGCTTACGATAACCTTAAAACGTTTGTAAGATTTCAGAGCATTCAGTTTTGGAATGGGAAAATGTTATTTATTTTTTTTTTTTCAAAGATCTGCATGTCCAGGGTAAACACTCGACAAGGATTCATAATGCGCAAATGCAGGAGTATCTAGTTTTATAAAAATGAAATAATATTTATTATTATAAATATTGGAGATTACGCCATCCCATTGTTGGTGTGGGTGATTAGACAAATTTCGGTTAGTGTTTTATCATCTGCATACGTATAAAATGTGACGACAATCGGTCCGGTAGTTTCGAAGTTTGCGTGCGGATGGAACCCTATTAAAATATGTACTTCCTTAGCTTACGCTCGGGAAGTAAAACATACAATGGATGCAATAATGGTTATGTTACAGCTGCAATACGGTAAATATGGAATTTTTTAAACGTGACTATATATACAAAACATAAACAGAAACACAATAATATAAACAAATGTATAATTTCATATTTTTTTATATTTAGTTTTTTAGTTCTTCGAATAACACTGGTATCCAATTTATTTTGTCTAAAGTTTACAGTGTCTATCGTCTTCTGGAAATTTTTTGACGGATAAATCACCGAAACTATCGAATCGATTACTCTAAAATTTTAATTTTAGGTGCACCTTAAAATTATTATTGTTCAAACAGTAAAATGTTGAACAAGACTGGTCCAGTTCCCACAAAAATGACCCTGTCATCTAAAAGTCACTGGTGGCTCGTGACCTGTTGAAATGTGGGGACACAATTTGATTGATAAGTTAAATATGAAAGATATAAAACAGGCTGTTATTACCAATTAATAGACGAAATTATTGACGGAAATAATACACAAAGTACTTGTCCACATACCTTTGGTTTTAACTCATTACTAAAGAGATGCAGTTTTAGGCCATGCGACTCCCACCACTTTCCTTCAGTAGCGCGCGATGTTATTGTTTCTCTTAGCCCATCGCTGCATGTTCAGTCGCGCGACCCTGGACTGGCAAGGTTAATGAGAAGTGGGAGAAATAATTGAACTATTTTTACCCGTCTCTACTCATTACTGAGGAGACACATAAAGCAAAACAATTTATTATTTTTTTGATAACCGCACATCTACAAAAATTTATCATACGTGTTATATCTATTAAAATATCTATGAAAGTCTCTCGTTTTGCAATGAACATTTTTTTATTAATAAATGGAGACTGCCTTTTTTTAAATTTTTCAATTTTATCGTCGATTTTTTATTAACTAGTCAACTGAATTCTTTATTTTTATTTAAAATTAAACAATTTCACTCGCGTAGAATGAAAATGAACTCCCGAGTTGAATTACTGTTAGCGGTCACTCTTTCAAATGTGACCTGATTCCAGCCAAATACAGCGACTAGAGGTGCGGTTTCCATGGCAACGGAGTAAACAAAACGTCTAAATGAGTCATGATTTGGTCTCCACTTTTATCGAAACCGACGATATATCCAAGACACAACATTTTTAGATGTAAGTTTTGATACATTTGATACAAATGGGGCGAGATAAAAAAATTAGTTTTGATAATTATGACACAAATTTCCGGATAATTTTTTAAATATTGAAAATTTCTGTTTTGGTATGTCCAGTGTGTTTGTAGACGTTGTAATTTGGGAGGGGGTGGGGGGGTACGTGTTAAAGGTGGTTTCTTGGTGCGGACAATTGTGTTGATTTTGATATTTACAACACCTATTTGAATTTCAAAAATTTTGAATTAAAAAAAATTAAAAATATTACTAAAAGTCTAAACTAAAACTTTAAACTTTAATTCAATGATCTGTAGCATTTATTATCATTTTGTAGTCGTATGTAAATCTACATATTATAAAAATGTAGATCAAAAAGCATGCTATGTTGTGCATTTAAAACAAATTTAAACAATATTTCAATACGACGTCATCAGTTCTTTTGAAGAGATAAACAAACTTTAGTTACTGGGTTAACAACAGAATGTAATCGTTGCTCTGGTTTCGGAGGTTATCTATGCAATAAAATAATACTCGTAACAGACAGACGGAAACCGAAAACTAATATTTTTGTATTCTAAAAGTCGTGAAACACCAAGCAACAAGAAAATTGAATATTTATTTTGTAAGAGTAATCCCCCTACAATACCTTTCTTCTCTATTGTTTGGGAAATAAAAATTCGCCGTTGGGACGCTAATTTAATTACTTCCATGAAAGCGGTGATTAGGTATTAATTACGTTTATAATGTAATGTTACTAATTACTTCCATCTGCGTAATATGATAGTGACAATAGTTGACATTAGATGATAAAGTATGAAGTAGCCAAGACATTTAGCACATAATTAAAACGTTGATTGTCATACAACTTGCTCATCACTCTAGAGCTGAAAAAATAATTACCAAATATGGCAATATATTAAAAAGCATTAGAATTATAAAAATATTATATAAAATATTACTAACCATTTTGTTTTCTACAGAGTAAGAAATGACGAACTGTACTGTTTATATATTTATTATATTTTATGTTGTTTGTGTGATGGTGGTAAGTAGTTTTCGTAATAATACGTTTACTAGTATGTATATTGCGTAGTTACAAATTGGAATGTTATAGTATATGCGAATTCCGTGCAATACCTATAGTTTTCGCATTCTTTTGAAATGAAAATTTGCCAGAAAATAATTTACAAAAAATGAGAGCTTTTGTGGTTAACCACATTTTTCTTCATTTGATCTTCAAAAATGTACCAAATTCGATGACTGCAAGACACCAAAAATAGACCCATAGAAGTTCGTTCATTTTAAATAAGCAATCGTCGACCTAAATTTGTACATTTTTTCAACGCTGCGTCGAGTGATTTCTAGACATTTTCGTAAAGTTCACACCGTCTGCACGCAAAACAATAACGCGCACGTCATTCAAAAAAAAAAAAAAACTAAATTGGGAGGTGGTGCCATCATGGTATTCATATGTCAACACCTTTCACTCCTAGGGAAATGAACGGTTTTATTTTCATTATCTGCTAATGCATCAGTCTGGATTAAAAAAGCACTGATCATTGTCTGAGTAAGTAACAACGTTCTCGCATCAGTGAGAACACAACACAATGCAAAAATCGTCGACAAAGAATTAGCCAAAGTGAATTTACTAGCAGTTGTAATTGGCTCGAGTGCAGCTTGCAAGTGTTGTTTGTTACATATTTATTTGAAAACCTTCCACGGCCGGTCAGATTCCTTGATCTATAATTAACTAAACATCCAATATTCGTTTTATCTAGTCTTTAAAGTGAATTTATTATTGTTAAGTAGACTCAACTAATCATCTTCGCAGCATGCACAATCACCGAAAATACTACTCTTGACTATTTTATGGAAATACGAGATAAAAACGCGACCTTTACATTTTACGTTTACCAAAATAACAACTTCCTTGCAGCTTAACCCTGAGCAAGTGATTTACAATTAAATAATTTTGAAAGCGGCTCATAAGCACTGCTACACCTCGATGATTCAAAAAAACAATAAATCAGTCGCGTGATGTCACGTATTAGCATGAATAATTTATTTTGCTAAAGCAAAATTCTGTTTTTGGATAGCGTCGTGTTGTGGGAATCCCTCAATGGCAGGTTTCAACAGCTTGAAAAGGTTGATCGCTTTTATTTTGCGATTATTCAATTATTGTGCCAACATACAATAACGACATGTTGAGCCAACAAGTTCGATTGTGTCGCAGAAATTAGTATCAACAGAAATAAAGGTGATGGTTTTATTGATGCGCTTGTCATTTCTACGTTTAGGAAGCTTAACTAGACGATATATTATAACTATCGAGGGGAAATAAAATCGGGGTCAAATTTCAGTCTAATAATAATGATCAACTAAAATGTAGGTACAAAAGTACCACGATAAGGTAAAACCAACAAATCCAAATACATCAATTAATTTCTAAAACATTTGTGATAATTCGCAGTAACAGATAACAAACATGCAATTTATTATTGAATGAAGTGTTTATTGGCTGCTTTATATAATAAGTTTCCTGTTGGGGAAGGTCGGGAGGTGCGATATTTTTCATTACCAGGCTCATTCATAATCCAGGTGGGAGATAGTAAGAATTATAATGCCACAATAAAATTTATTCAGCATTCTGTCTGTTGACAGCTTAAATGCATTATTACGAAGTTGTTAAAATGCACTGGTTTTTCTACAGAAAATTATGTATGCGTATTCTTCAAGCAAATATTTAAATTACCGCGTAAACAAGGAAGTTACGAATAACGGGGTGTACAAATGATTTAATAAGTTTATCCGGATGAACACGTTTAAGTAAATAAATGTTGTGAATTCTTAAAATAATGTTGAAAATGAGTTGAAATAGCATTCTGCGTAATTATTTCAAAAAAATTAATGTCGTGCTTGTTGAACCTATCGTTAACAATAATAACACTTGTAGATATGCTATCAACACGATTCCAGCTGCCTGGCCTAATATGCTTCTATTTCGTCAATTAATTTCGTTGCATTTTTATCGTTGCAAAAAAATGCACCTGATATGATAAAGCTGTTTGCATTAACTGAACTTGGTCTACCGATTACGTGGAAACGTTTTTATTGACGGTCTACCACTTATCTCTGATTATTTAGTTTAACTAAGGTTAGTGCTGTAGTTATTTATACACACACCGATCACCCAACTAGATAATACGATGCAGGTTTGCCATGCACTATTTTCGTTAATACAAAATTTCGACACAATTCCACACGCCGCATTTTGGACTTTAAACTGAAAAATACGAAAGGGTCAAATCCTTAAACCCGCCAATTAAAAGTTTTGATACTTTTATCAAAAAAAATACCTACTTCAATACCAAATAATAGTAAAGCAACTGCAGTGATTTGAAAGCAATATCTGTAAGGTCATCGTTAAGGTCAGTCTATAAATATTTAATACGAAGTTTTCAGACATTAATAATAAAAGGCTGAATTTCCATTTCTTCAAATACTGCCCACCAGATGTGATACGGAGAAATGATGCGGAGAAAGTTTAATATGCAAGCAGAGCAATGAGATTTGGATTAAATTTGCACCGTTTTTTTAGAATAAATGAAATCTTGCCATCGTGCAGATGTGGTGTTAAACCATAAAGATAGATGATACATAAATGATGAGTGACACTATCGCACCACGTTACGAAGTGAAAATGTTGATGTCATCTAGAGGAAGTTAGTTAAAATGTGTGATAAGAATCGTAAGTAAAATGCCGTAGTGAAATTGATAATGAAAGTATTAGGGCTTTTACAACAATAAAACGAATATATCACATATATATGCTAAAACGATAACGATTTTAAATGAAGGTTTATTTTATCGATTGTGTCATCAATTTTCCCCAATGGGTATGGATTTCCGTTTCTACAGAAAACTTGACATGAAACGGGACAATCGTTAGTGACCCTGCTACAACATTTCCATACCTATCGCTTTGGAAGTAAAAATTGTTATCTTTGTGGAAATAATGATCTAGTATTTTTTTATTTTTTCAAATTCAATGATAAATCAATAAACTCAATAAATTTTATTTTTTTTCTTTTAAAAACGAAACTGTTTGATTAGCTTTAGTTGTCGATGATGTGCTCGAATAAATATTACTCCTACTACTTATGCTACAACTATTGTGGAAGTAAGTGTCAAAAAATTTTACCATTTTGAACTTTGATACCATTTTTTACCTTCCGAATGTAAGCTAAGGAAGTATTGTAACGAGTTCTATTTGATAGATAGTTAATTTCATAGTTAATAGCATATGCAAAAGTAGGTCGCCCGTTTCCGTAATCTCTGAAACTACGAGATTTATTGTTAGGAAGTTTTGGATTTATTGTTAGGATGGTAAACAGTTCACCAAGATTTGTCTTCTCATCCCAAAAGTGCAATGATATCGTGACAAAATTTTGCAACTTTAGGGCATTTGAGATAAGAAAAATAGCATTCTTCTATATATATTTTTTTACACTTGTGATTTATAAACTATAAAAAAAACGGTTGAAAGTTTGCACACATCTGGCTTGAAATTTATAGTGTAATATGATGTCTTATTTTTTTTGAAGCGATCATATACAATGTTTCAAAAAAATAATATAAGTTTAAGGCAAAATACATATTTTAGGAGCTGACCCGGCAAACGTTGTTTTGCCATATAAGTTATTTCTAGCGAATATTTTGGTAGTTAAATAAAAAATTAAATTAATATAAATAAATAAATTATAATTAAATTAAATTATAAATTATACATACAAATTTATCGTACGACAATGATTATATTCAACAGCCATCTTGCAACCCTATTGCGCATCTGTGGATGAAAGTAAAGATACTAATATCGTTATTAAAAAATGGGAGTTGGTGATAGAAGGGTGAAAATTTAAGGTTGTATCTATTTTTTGATGGCAAACCTTAAAAAAAATAAAAATAAAAAATTTAGTGTAAAAAAAAATAAGCAAAACATTTTTTGGGTGCGCCGCCCTTATCACTTAGGGGTATAAGAAATAGTTTACGACCTATTCTCAGACCTACCGAATATATACAAAAAATTTCATAAAAATGTGGCAAGCCGTTTCGGAGGAGTTTGGTTACAAACACTGACACGAGAGTTTTATTTGCATATAGATTAGAAGATTAATTAAATCAGAAACGGCTTATTTAATTTTCTTAAAATTACTGGCATACTTGTTATTAATTAATATTACAGCACAAATGCTATATTTCTCCGTACAATTAAATTGATGACGTCATCGCAAAATTTTATTAAGGTTTTCTTGCATGGCACACTTTTTTGTCTGTAATTCAATTATCCAACCGTATTGTTGTTTTGATGTATTATTATAAAAAAATGGGCGAAGTTTACTTCGACAGTACATTTTCCTAGCCCTTAAAGTACAGTATCCAACTTTTTCGAAAATTTATAAAATTTGATTTTGCGAATATAATTTTTTATGATCACCTCTATAAATTAAAATAAAGAATTGTATTTAATAAAGTAAAGGTAAAGAAGCATGCTGTTCGTTTGTTTCAAGTGAATTTTTCCATTACAAAATTTTGTAAAGACGTCATCAACATTCTAGCAAAGACACGTACATCCATTTGGGGACAAATAATCGAGTGAGAATGTAGGGTCAAACGCATTATTCTAAGAAACCTTAACTAGGAACAGGAAGCGGAGACGGCGACGGTCACGATTTATCATTATTTCTGTTAATTTGATAATTTGCCTAGTTTTTTAAAATACGAGTAAAAAATATTTCTTAACATCTTATAGGCAATTGAAGAAAAACGATATTTTCTAAATACAAAAAAAAAGATCTAAAGTTATTTACTTACACCCCCTGAAGTACAGTCCAACACATTCAGCTTTTTCGAAAAATTATAAAATTAAAATAACCCTTATAATTTAAAGTAAGATGTGTATGGATTCCTAAAATACAGGTAAACCAGTCACAGTGTAAGGAAAATATACATGCAAAACTAATGACAAGTGTAAGTGAAATATGTATTTAAAGATCAGATGTATTACGAGGAGTACTGAATAATAAAAATTATAATAATGACAAAGTCAAGGCAAATTCATAAACTAAAATTATAGGAGTATATTATTTTATAAAATTTACATGGCATGCACTAAGCAAAAGTTTCAGATGACGCCAAAGTACTTCCTTAGATTACGATCGCGAAATCAAAATGGCACAATCAAATTTAATAAAGTATCTGTGAAAATGGTTTTGTTTACAATTTTTTCCATGCCATAGTAATAAATGTTTGTATATGTTATGTTATAATACAATTTGTATTTTTTTTTTGTGTGAAAATTTGGATTCTTAGGGTAAAAAATTAAGGCAGATTCATAAACCACAAGCATATGAGTATGTTATTTTATCAAATTAAATAGCTAAAAAGATTGAGGGTTCGTCATCAAATTGTTGGCGAGGATGATTAACCAAATTTTGATAACAAGCGGTTCGGTAGTTTTGAAAATCATTTGTCTAGTAAAAATCGACACAAACGGCAGACAACAGTCAAACGGAAATGGGAGATTTCTTTTTCGCACTCTTCAGGTCATGAAACGTCAAGAAAATATGAAAGTAGTTGGTCGGTCGCTGATGTGCCCTACTACAATCCTTCCGCGGTTACGCCCGGGAAAGAACTGTGACTGTGTTTGGAATGTTAATCTTTTCGTTCAATAATAGGAGTTTAAAATTAGACGAGTTTCATTAAAAAAATGTTTGTAAACTGGTGGTGTTATTTATTGCATGCTTTTTTTCTACACAGTGTTCTGACAAGTGACTTCAAATAAAACGGTTTGTGTGTGTACAACAATGTGCCTGAGTTAAATAGGTTTGCGTATGCTACATAAATGTTAATATGCGAGATAAACATCTAAGCGGAAGTCTTCAATAAAGATTTAGAAATTTTGCTGAAGCCGTCTTTAATTAAATTAAATTAAATATTTTTTCATATCCGCTTCAAATCGATCTATATGTTTGTTTCGTTAATTAATTTTGAGACATTCAGAACAATCAATTGTAACAAATTAAATCATGTTGGACATAAAATTTTTAAATAAACCAAAACTGTACAACAATGAATAGTTTAATAATGTGTAGTTCTAGAGGTCACTGCTTTTTAAAGTCCCCGAACGGAAACGCAAGCCGAAGTTTTTGTATTCCACAAACTGCGAAATTCTAAAGAAAACATTAGGAGGCAAATGCAATGGTATAAATTCACCATATTATAACATCACAAGTAAAAACAAAAATACAGATACCCCATTTAAGGTTAGCTTTTGATGTCTACTATGCATATTTTTAGTTAAGTGTTAAGTCAATTAGGTCAATATCTTCTTTTAGACCAGTTTTTATGCAAAGCAAGGCAGATGTCCACACTGGGCAAACGAAGGAGTCTAATTATGTGTTTAGTTTATGGGTTATACTCATGGATGTGTACTCCACAGAAGCAGGAAAACTTGTATATTTTAAATGTGTCTCACATTTCATTTGATGTTCTAGAATTTTATAATATGAACGATTTAAACTACGTTAGTTTTTTATATAAATTTTGCGAAAAAATTCCTACTATGGAGAAAGAGAAATGGACTTTTGACGACCTGTTTTTGATCGTGTTTTTTTATTTCTCTCTCGGTATGTATGGTCTATGATTCGTCGACCTTACAGGAGAATTTTTACAACATGTAACTTACATGTTTGTGAACAAAAATAATACAATTGTCTGTTTCGGGAGTGTCTTGAACTCATTGAAAAATATATGGTTACGTCATTAACAACAACATAAGCAGCTGCTGTTAGTCCTTCCGTTAATTATTTATCCTAGTGAAGTTTTCTCGTGCTTATAAAATTACGAATAGATGATTTATCCCGCAAAAAAATTAAAATCTATTTTAAATTTGATAAAAATACAGTGTACATGTTTTCTCCAATCTGCCTTTTGTCCTTAGCACACGTACTACAAAAATTCAAATTGAAATAATGAAAACCGCAAGCAATTACCATTTTCCTTTACTGAAGATAATTAGAATTATAAACAATATTACTAAAGAGAAATAAATTAGTCGATAATTGTAACGAAGGTTGTACACCTTTGGTAAATTTATTTTCCTGTTAGACAACATATATTGAGTGATTTCTAACTGTAGTCATAATTCAATACTAAAATACATCGAATCGACCTTCAACTGAAACGTAAAAAAAACCTGTTAAATGTACAACATGCATTTGCTGCAGGACTTGGCTTGCAGGAAATAAAAGATCGTCATCACATCTAACTTAAGAAGGCCTTCAACTTAAATCAAAATGTTATTGCCTGCAAACCTTATATTAATATAAATTTAACAAGCACCAAGAAAAAAAATTGAAAGCTTTTTGAGAAATTTCGTCGGCTTTGTGGGAGAAGTTTAACGCTTCAATAAGAACAAAAACCGCTAATACATTAAGTGGCTTTTGCGTTTTAATTAATAAAAGTTAGAACCTTTATGCTGAATTGTACCTCATTACTTCCAAAAAATTAAGCAAAGGGAGAGTATTTTCGGTGGAAAGTTTGAAATTTGATACAACGAAGGTGTCTAAAACATAGGATGTTTTGAAAATACTGTTTGAAAATTAATATGCGGAGTTTGATTCGTTTTATTTGAGAGTAGTCTAAATTTAAATTAATAGCGTCTAGAGCAATGAACACTATTATTAAGAGTGTGACAACTGCAAGGATAATGCAACATTTTGTGTGCAGCCTTCAATGAGTCACTTGTAAGTACTATTAGACAAAAGCAAAGTCAGTCAGTCCACTACGGTGTGGGTGAATATTAATGTTTTCCGTTAATATTATGTCTACAACAAAAATAAAATTAAAGTGACAATAAAATATTGCTCTTGCTTTAAACACAATAACGTAGCAGCTATGATTTACACACTGCTTGTAATTACTATTAAAAGGCAACATTACAGTTGTGAATTGCCATTTGAGAGATATAAAAGACGACTCCATGTTCGAGGAGGCATGTTTATCACATGAGGGTTTTTATTCTTAACGCGGCATTGAGTTTAAACAATTAACACTTAGATTTATTAACCAGTCGAAGTGTCAAGTGCTTCCAAAATCTATTAAGTTGTGTTACCTTCCGGTAATAAATGTGGTCAATGCTCTTGTTTAACATGAAAACTGGAAGAACATTTTTAAGATATTCGCACGTTTATCATCTATATCGCTGTTTACGACAGCTGCTGAGGGTGCCTCGAACGTTATGGAGCAGAAACAAACTGTTACGGGCGCCATATTTCTAAATTTTATTTTAAAATGTATAAAGTAGTCAAAATGAGTGGAGCTGCAAAATGATACGAACAACGTGAAGACATTAAATTTAAGAATTATAGCGGGAAGAATACCGAAATTTTAAAAGATAGTATTTTGGGTTGAAATGCGGAGTTTTTGTATAAAACCACACACACGAAAAACATACAATTTATTATTTATGTAGTCTTTGTATACTAGTTTTTTTTTCATTGCCAGCAATAGTTTATATCAAATTTTAAATTTCCAATACATCAAGACTGAAATTTCAAATATGATAATAATCACGGCCTCACTGTGGGACAGGTGAAGACTATCTGCTAATTTTTACACGTAAATAAATGATAAATGCAGATAAAATGCATTCCAGTACATGATATGAAAATAAGTACTGTTAAGAAAACAAGATAAAATGTAATTTTCTAAAACGATAACTAAAATATGATGGTCATTTTAACCAAAGTTTCAGTTCATGTTATTATTCTCCTCAAACCATAAAGTACGAAATCCAGTTTTTTGGTTTCCGTTTGTTTGTCTGTTTCTGTCTGTTTTCGATTTCATTAGACAGATCATTTTCAAAAATTAATGACTTGTATTTTTAACTGTGTAAAAATTGATAATGTACTTGTATGCTTTTACATTTACGTCAAAACTTGTACTCGTAAGGTAGCTTAAATATAATTTTATTTTGTCTATGTTTTATATGATTTGTGTAAGTAATAAGGTATTATTATTGTTATTGTCAGTTTTCAAAAAAAATAGTTTACTTTCCGAGTGTCAGCAAGGGAATTATTATGATAAGCTGTATAGGGCGAATGGCTACTTTTACGTTCTCTCGACGTTTGATAATCTCTAGGGTACGCAAAAATAGGTCTCGAGTTTCCCTATGTGTGTCTGGCGTCTGTGTCTGTCTGTCCGTCTGTCTGTCTGTCTGTATGTATGTCTGTATGTCTGCCGTCTCCAAAACTACTGAACCGATTGCTGTATTTTGGGAAGATCGTATAGATGATAAAACGTTTTGTTTTGTTAACGATCCCTACCAACCATACGATGACATCGTCTGAAAATTTGATACATTGAACATTTTTAAAATTTTATAAAATAATATACTCCTACACTTGTAGTATATGACTCTGCGTTGAGTTTTAACCTCAATTACTTCAAAAGGTGCCATGTTTCATACAAGGCGCTGGTTTTACGAAACTTCAGGAAAAAACCTTTGATCAATTTTTTAGTTTTATTTGAGATTGCATAAAGGACTGGTTAGAAATTTTGGAATGATTATAGTAACATTATACATTATAAGTTTAATTATTTCATCAACACTGTTTGTTTATAAATATTATATTATTAATTAACATTTGTCACTTGTTTTTAGACAAAAAGTGCATAAGTGCATAATGAAGCAGTTTGTGACGAAGTAAATGCCAATAATATATTTAAACAAACCAGATCTACAAAATTATTTGATTAATAAAGTGGAAGTATGCAAACTTACAATATAATAATTATAGAAGGAACCAAGGATTGATTCTCTTTGGACACGATGTTTAAAATAATTTTACAAAAATAACGTGATCGACGAATGCTGATGTTGTTGTCTGTGGGATAATTACTCGTATTTTTCTAATAATCTATAGGTTATGTACTTCTTACGCCTCAGAACGTTTTACTTACTGCATAGCAAAATCCACTGACGTCCAAACCAAAACTAGTTTCAAAAGTGCAAATAAATTTACTAAAATATGTTAGAAGAAAAACAAAATAAGAGAAACATGAACTTCAAACGAGCAAAAGAAAGTATAAATATCATTTTTACTTCCTGATCATACGTGAGGGAAGTAGGTAGTTAAGCCAATATACAGGCTGTTTCATCTAATTTGAAATGGAATTATCATTTGACTTTTTTTTTAAATATAGAAACATAAACATACAATATTTCTTTGACTACATTCGAATTGCAAAATTAAGTAAATTGTATTAGACATTACATACAAAATTGGTCTAATGTTATTTAGACCGAACTTTTTCGTCCCTGAAAAATTTAAAATTAATTTTGGAATTTTATTTATTTCTTATAAGTCTTATGACGACTCCTATAAATCAAAATAGAAATATGTGTGAATTGTTAATGTACAGGTAAACAAGTGGGAAAATATATTATCAGTCAAAATTTTGCTGAATAAATGTTATTTAAATTTTATAAACTAGCATACTCCTGTATTTCAGATTTACGAATCCGTATTCAGTTTTTACCCTATAGATCCAGATTTTGGAAAACAAAATTAAATTTGTTTTTTTTTTTTAAATTAACAATTTAATTTCGAAATTGCAAAACCTAATGCTCTGACAATTTGCAAACGTTTTAAGGTAGGTAATCGGAAACACGGTGAACGGTAATAAAACTTTATTTCCTTCCTCTCCCCAAATTGATGATATCATCGTAATTTTTTTTTTCTGATACATCAAAACTTTTTGAGTACATTCTTGGTTTATCAATGCATTTTTTTTTTTAATTTACAGAGGTTATTACAAAAATTCCAAAATCAATTGTTACGATTTTCAAAAGAGCGGGATTTATTAGATAATATTTTAGGGGCGAGGGAATAAGTTCTGTCGAAATACCTTTTAACCAACTTTTTAAATAATAATTTTAAATAAAATTTCCAGGGATCCATCCCAATATGTGTCTTGTTAATATACGGAAATCCGCGATTTAGTTTTACACAATAACTAACTATAAAACATGGTTCTACAAAATGAAATGTAGAAATAAATTTCAAGTAAAGAAGCATATTTTACGTTTCAATGTTAAAAGAAATTTAGAATGCAATCGTATATTTTTTACTTCCCGAGCGTAAACAAAGGAAGTATTGTAATCGAGTTCGTCGGTCGACTCTCTACTTTTACGTTTTCTCGACCTTTCATTACCCCTACAGGGCGAAGAAATAGGTCTCCCGTTTCCGTCTGTCTGTCTGTCCGTCTGTCCGTCTGTCCGTCTGTCCGTCTGTCCGTCTGTCCATCTGTTCGTCTGTCCGTCTGTCTGTCCGTCTGCCCGAAACGTCCAGATTTTTGTAAAAAAATAAAAATTATAAAACAACATTTTGCAATTTAATTTTGAAACTGCTAATCCGAATGCTTTGAAATGTTGCAGATGTTTTAAGGCTATAAAGAGCATCAGAAATCTTTAGTCAAAATATATTTGGTTATCCCCTCCAAAAACTTGATGACTCCAGCTCAAAAGTTTGCCGAATATATCCTATCTAAAATGTACAAAATATGATGAGTCTGTACTTGTGATTTATCACTCCAATCATATTTTTTGGATTTGCATATACAGGGTGACTCAAAAAAACTAATGAATACGTGAATTTATTTTATTGAGTCAATCAGGAACTACAAAACCGAATGCTTTGAAATGTTGCAGATATTTTAAGGTTATAAAGAGCATAATAAATGTTTATTCAAAATATTTTTGCTTATCCCCTCCAAAAAATTAATGACGTTAGCTCGAAAGTTTGCCGAATAAATCCTACCTAAAATGTACAAAATATGATGAGTCTGTACTTGTGATTTATCACTCCATTAATATTTTTTGGATTTGCATATACAGGGTGACTCAAAAAAATTAATGAATGCTTAAATTTATTTTATTGATTTACTCAAGAACTACAAAACCGAATGCTTTGAAATCTTGAAAATGTTTTAAAGTTATCATAAGCATGGTAAGTTTTTGATCAAAATATTTGCTTATCCCCGGTAAAAAAAATATGACGTCACCCCAAAATTTTGCCGAATAAATCCTATCTAAAATGTACAAAATCTGATGAGTCTGTACTTGTGATTTATCATTCCAATCATATTTTTTGGATTTGCATATACAGGTGACCCAAAAAAATTAATGAATGCGTAAATTTATTTTATTGATTTACTCAGGAACTACAAAACCGAATGCTTTGAAATCTTGAAGGTGTTTTAAAGTTATCATAAGCATGGTAAATTTTTGATCAAAATGTATTTGCTCACCACCCCTAAAAAAATTATAACGTCGCCTCAAAATTTTGCTGAATAAATCTTGTCTAAAATGCACAAAATATGATGAGACAATACTTCTGATTTATGATTCCATTCAAATTTTTTGGATTTGCTTATACAGGGTGGCTCGAAAAAATTAACGAATCAGTCAAGTTATTATTGATCAAATCACGAACGAGATGAAACTTCCAGAGTGAAAGCGAATTTATTGAAATATCCCGTTACAGAAAGAATGACTCTCTTTGAACCAATTTTTTTATTCGTATACCGCATTCCCGATGATCCAATACTCAAGATATTTAAGAAATTAATTTAGTGGTTTCGAATAATTTTTCCAACTGATAAACGACAGACAGACAGACGGAAACGGGAAAAAACAAGTCATGAAATGTTAAAAGGACCTTCGTGCAACACAACCTCCCATAGTTGTCGCTCGAGAAGCAGGAAAGCATAAAATAAAAAATACTATAAACGAAATTCGGACATTTTAAAAGATGACCTTTCAGTTAACAGTATGTCAGAAATCATAATTTTCTTTGAAGTTGTTTCGATAATTTTGCATCGGCAATGATTGAGCTGTCGCCTTTATTTCAATATTTACCTGCTTCGTGTTTCGAAATAAATAAAGACAGCCGATTTTTCGTAAACTTTCTTTTTTGTCAAGGTTTTAACCTTTGGTCACTCTGTCTCCGAATATCCATTTCGTCTATAATGACGTTGATTACTTGTGACGCAATCATTACTGCGGTTAATTTTCCACACCTCGGTAATCGCTCTCACAGAACTTGTGCTAATCTAGAAAACGTATATCTCCTTTGAACTGGCGGTGCCTTTGTAAATTACAATCAAGTAAAGTATTTCGCAAAAAAGATTTATTAACTGCAACGTTTTCTCTCGACTTTCCGGTCTGTCATCTCACCTAACATCTCAACATTTAATCCGCTGCAAAGATCGTGATCTCTTCGCTTGAGGTCTTGCCCGTCTAGGCTGTCCAACCTTTCCTAACACCGCTACGCAGCCCTATTTTGGCAATGTCAATTAAGATCGACATCTTCCAACAGGAAAACATCTCTTATCAGATCACGCGTTCTGTGTTTTCGCCATGTCCAACGGAATGACGTGAGTGCATTCCAAATAAAAGGCGAAGCAATGGTTCGAATGATCAAAGGATAGTGAGAATCGTAATGAGTGGCCCTGGTTTGGCGGTCACCAGCACGGAATTGCTCGGCCTTAGCTCCACTGACTGACGGAGGTCGTTCAGAATCTACTCGTTCGATGATAAATTGTCATGGTCAGGCTTTAAAAAGTTTTCGATGGGCCCGGGGGCACACACTAATACGAGTATCGAGAGGCATGTCTTTACCGCAGACCAATCGCTGCGCTTTAGCCGAAATTAATTTGACCACTGGGAAATTAAGAGCCAACTCTAATTTCGTAATCTGTTTCGGTACAAACTTTCCACTTTGACAAATCGATGAGAAAGTGCCTCTAAGTGCTTGGGAGAACATTATTAGTTAATATTAACAGGGAATTGAGAATAATGTGGAGGTAAAGAAGAGTGACAAGAAATCCCTCGCCGAATTTCCGAGTGGAAGCTTCATTTTGATTTCGGCCGCTTTTTGTAATCAAGTTCAACGAACTTTCAAAAAGGAAAATTAACTCTTATCATATATAATAAAAAAGGTGTGCACGTCCGGGCATAAAAACTAGTTTAATGAAGTCGTTGTCACGCAGGGTGGCAATTGCGGTAAAGTTCTCTAGTCCACAAATGTGTAATTATTTTATATTTTTTTACAGATTTTGGAATTTTAAACTGAATCTTTCATCTATGTTGAAGGCAGAAATTACTTCGATATTATTAGATATTCGGTTTACTTAAAACTCATAAAATTTTTTTATCTCACCATAAGGAAAATTTATCAACATATCAAACAAACAATTAGCAAATAATTATTTTACGGTATACCGGATGATCTAGTTTGGTATTTATGCTTATTTAAATATTTCTTGAATTAGTAACACAAATATGACTAAACTTGTAGTACAAGTGAACTTATTTTCTCTCAAAGAATAATTATAATTATCAATTTCTGCCGGAAGTGACTTTCAACTTTTTCATATGGAACGGTATATATTTTTCAGTTCTGTCTGGTATAGTACTGTCCTGTCTTTGAATTCAGTATGAAGATCAGATTCTCTTATTTTTCTTGTTTGATTTATTTTTTAGTTGCGTATGAAAATATCAGTTGAATTACCTAGATATCATTAGAAAGAGAAGATATATATACTCTACTATGCAAATAAAAAGATATTGATATCATTTTGTTTTTTAAAAAATTGTTAGCCATTTCCGGAAAAACTTGATGGTTGTAAATTTTCTCTCTAGCAGAGTAAAGTAGATTTTCAAATTATTATTGCTGCAGTAGTGCAAAAGTTAAATGGGTACGACTGATACCAAACTGAAACACCTGGTACATGTTTTTATTTTCCTGTTGGTAGTCAATTATGGACACTATGATTGTCAAAAAATAAGGTATCTAGAACTACATTAATGAGTATTTCTTAGGCTCTAAGGAAAACACTACCTTTTTTTCTAATGTTGCATTAGAAAAATTTGTTGATAAGCTGACAGTTACGTAATTAACGTACTTAAAAATATTGTCAAAGACGATTCGTGCAACTGCTAATAAACTAGTAATTCAGATAAAAAAAATGGATCTTATGTTATGGGACAGAACTTTCCTCGCTCCTGAGGTACAATTAAATTACTCCATTTGTTTAACAAAAACAATACAGGTAATAGGTAATACCAACTGTAGTGTAAGAAAAAGATTTCTAGAGCTCGTTTTTCTGAATTCATTAATGTCTCATACTTTAACTGCTTATATTTCTCCACTGCCTTTGATTCAAACGCGTTATGTTACTAAAACGCAATTCTCCACCGATGATTGGAATCGGAACAATTGCTCCAAATATATGAATGCATTGGTAACTGCAAGATTATGCTTGTGTTTCTAGTGAGTTTTCCCATTGGAAAATGTTCCTATTAATATTTCAATAAGAATAATAATAAATAAATGCGGTGTACTGGAAACAGGAAACTCCGCCGGGGATCCAACCGAGAAACTTTCATCTGCAAAGCAGAACGCTCCTTCACAGATATAGGAGTCAGGATTACGTAGCTACATATTACGGGACTAAAGAAGAAGCACGTTTGAAACACTAAACATTGTAATAATAATAAACAAAAACAAGGCGGATTCATAAAGCACTAGTTCATGAGCATATTATTTGATAAAAGTGAAATGGAATTTACTAACTAAAATATTAAAGTGACCTTATTACAGTTTGACAAATTTTGGTGAACGTTTTAGCATAACCCTACGATATTCTTAACACACATATAACAACGACAATGTTTCGGTATTGACACAGATGGCGGACAATCAGACATAAACGGGAGACCTATTGTTTTGTACTTTAGGGGCCATCAAACATCCAGAAAACATGAATGTAACCATTCGTTGGATGTATCTTAGACAATATAATGATATATATATGATTTACATTTGGGAAGTAATACATTTTAATGGGTAGTTTTACTGCTTGAAATTCAATTTTAAGCAATTTTTTTAAAGGAACACAGAAATAATTCTTGTTTAACTACTTATATGGCGATTATGTATCATTTAACTTTTAATCGAGACTATGCATTTCGCTATATTAGTTTTTAACTTTAAGATAAGTAATGTTTGCTTTGTTTGTTATAAACTTTCTTGATTTTGTTACACTTGATGAAATTTTGGCATGGATTCTCTTTAATAGTGGTCAAAATTAAAATTTAAAATCTTTTATTTATACCGCAAATCTAAATACAAATTTTCGAGGCTACTGCCAGAGTATTTGGTTCCCAGTTCCGTTTCCATTTAAACACAGAGTAATTTTTTCTGGAAGTTTCTGTTTCTCAAGGCTTTCATTGCCAAAACGTTCTCGGCGCTACTATTTCCAGTGTTATCTTTATAGCAATACTGAATAGATATGGCACTGAAGTTGCGTGTAATGTAAATAATTGTAAATTGGTAAAAATGGTTTTTTAAAATTTTTATTTGAAAGTTTATAAAGGTTTTTATCAATTATTTACTAGAGAAAAGTTTTATGGGAACAGGTATGCTTATAATTAATGTCGCAGCAACCGGTGTGGACAAATGGAAAATGAAGCTTTTAATTTGTCCGTTATGGTTATTTTTCGACTTCAGGCATGAAGAATTTATGCATTTTATCTATTATGTTAGCACCATGCTATACCTTGGCCCAGAAATAGATCCTTATTACCGACTTTTCTAATTTTACACTTACAGTATTGCTTTCAATTTTCTGTTTTTAGATTAAAATTGGTCTATTTGTTATTTTCTAGAAACTGTCCGTAACAACGAATTGTTAAACATGTGACTAAATGAACAAAATATGAGTTACCCTGTATAGGGAAAAAGTGCCATTGTTTAGTTTAGAAACTAATATAGTCAGACGGTTTTATATTCATTGGACACCATATAAAAACACCAAGAACTGTTGAAGTTCTAGTTAAAAACAATGTGTTATACAGAAGTATTAAGGCATTGTTACTGTTTTGCCAACATAATTATGACATTGCAAGGAAGTAACCAAAAATTATAGCCAGAGACTGGACCTGCGTACTGTACAGATATCCGTGAATTTGAAGGAAAAACTAACTCTTTTTTGTACGGCACAGTTAGCTATTGAAGGTTAATTGCTCCGACGCGAGGTTCAGGTGCATCATTGTACTGGTGGTTTGCTACTTTACCCGCTCTTTGATTATAACATTACGAAGTAATGTAACGAACACATGAGAATAGTCTTAAGATACCCAGATAATAGTACATTGAGTTTTAACTTTTCCTACGAAAACATATTTCAAGGTCCAGATAAAATGCCACATTAATGGTGACCCCACACGTTTGTTAGGTTGTTTAGTTTGTCATGGTGCATAAATATTTGATTGAAGAATACTGTTTTTACGACGAAGAACAATGCTGAAATTGCAGATTGGCGATGTCCTTGTTTTGAGTATTGAAAAAGGATAGTTTGTTCCGAGGAAAAAATGTTAAAACTGTGAATTGTGGTTGCAAAACACTTGACAACTGTATAACTGAAAATGGAAAATTATAGGAAGTTAAAAGTGTATATGGTGCTTCTCAAAAGTCAACTCCTTCAGTCCCCCTCCTATTAACTTTTATATAACTGTCAACAGCTATGTAATTCTTACAAGTGGACTAGAGACAATAGAAAAGATCTAAGAAAAAAACGATTCGGAGTAGACTATGACGAGAAAAAATGTATTACTAAAAATTTGAGTAGTTAAACCATAACCATTATACGAGAAACACGATACGAACAATGTTGAATGTTTCTGTTTAAATTATCAGTTATTATTCTAAACTATAACTTTTTTATAAAAGCAAGGTGTCAAATTTATAGTTGATACAATTAAAATGTGAAAATTAGATATGGTAGTGTACAAATCATGTGCAATCAAATTAAATAAATTCCAAGTTTTTCACATGAATCATACTTATGAAAAAAAATCAAGTTATTTATATATGTTACAATCTTTCACAGCAAGTTTGAATCAGTATATAATTCCCAGTGGTGTGTGGTTGAGTGATTTTGTGAAATATGGTCCTTGTTTGATAAATCTATTGTTTCGTTAGATTTAGTTCCTTATCGTTTTTTAAATTATGCATACAAAAAACAGAATTGTGAAAAAAGTTTCACGGTAGAAATGAACAATTTTTGCATCTTTCAGAAGTTTTTTTTTACAAATTTTATTCCAGGTTTATTTAGCAAATTCTTCCACTAATTGTATTTCGGACGTACTAGCGTAATAATTTGACAAAGTCAGTAATTTCATGTGTCGGATTAGAGTTGTTCAGACATATTTGCTACGAATGCGTTTTATCGTTTTATGCCTTTCCGATTTACGAGCCAGAATTTATGGGTACAATAAGGCGTGTTTGTTCCAGGACATGCGATATATATAAAGCCACACTTTGATACGCAGTGTCAATATACATTGTTCCAAAATGTTTGCCTGCTTTTAATTACTTTATCTGTTACTTTCTAATTCGTATCTGTAAGATGAGATCGTGCGTAATGATCAATGTGTACAGAATCGTGTAGTTTGTGATTTTCGTTACAGATGACTGCCTCAACTGCCAAATTATCATCACCATGATTATCAAAGAGCTAAAAGCTGTAACACATCAAATCTAGCGACATTATCTCTCTACAAATCAACAACACGTTAAAAAAAATCACTAGTTTAAATTATCAGAAGTGAAAGAAACCGTTTTCTGTTGAGTTTAAGTATATCTACAATCTTAGATCACTTAAAACCTTCTTATGTCTATTCAAATTTACTAAATTGACCAGAAATGCGCTGTTAAAATATCAAATTTCTCCAAAGTTCATAAATAATAAATATGATAGATAATTTACAATTTTGTATGCTACCACCTACATGTCTGAAACCGTGTTGTAACGCCGCCATGGTGCACTGAAAACTTGGATGACCGAGAGGTGAAGAACCTGTGTGGTCGCTTTGGCACCAGTGCTGTGAAATGGGTCAGCAGCAATAAATTAGACGTCTTTGCATGATTTGATTGAGCATATCGTCGACATGATTGCTTTTGGCAAACTGCATTAACGATAATCAGTACTACAGTGGAAATGAGCAGATCCTAAATTGCATAAGCAAGAACTATATTTTTCCCCACTCTTTTTTTTAAGTCGTAAACATGTTGTCCAAATGAGTTGTGAACACCTAAATTTTCTTTTTGTCTGTATAACGTAGTCGTTTGGAATTTCTCTGAGTAAAATAGTCTTAAAACGGAAACTGCATTACTACATAAGATCGAAGCATGTTTCTACTAGAGCGGCAACATACAATAAAATCCGATTTTAGTGCTTCAGGAATATCTTAAAATATTATTCGATGTTTGTTTCAAAGGAGACGCTGTTTTATGATTTACGGGCAGCTGTTTTCATAGAAATAAACAAACAAATCCGCAAATAAATAACCAACTATTTGGTCGTCAAAGGCAACATTTTCCGCTCGTAAAAGTAAAAACTTGTAATTGATTGAATTCGCTGGCCACCGGTGCATTTAATTACTTGCTTAATCGCAAAATGGTGAATTAAAAATTAAATAATATAAACAGACAGAGCGATCTAATTAGTTAAGCTTGTACCCGACTAATTGTTTTGCACGTCAGGAGTCTATTCACCCCTGGAGAAAGTATCTAAGTCATCACGTGACCGCTTTTACTTTCTATGGATAATTTCATGTTATTCAATGCACTGTTCATTAGAAATTACAACTTTTATTACTAAATTCACAAAGTTACGTGTGCAAGAAGCATTTAATTGTTAATAACAGTGGAGTATTATGAGAAAGCTTGTAATACAATTTTTTATTCAATAGTGAACATTGTGCATCCACACACAACAATAAGGTATCCATTCTGGTGCATAATAAGTTAATAGGCTGGGAATGATTTGCAGCAAGAGTAAAGAGATGCTCGTTACATATTTATATTAATTTATGCATTGTTATTAATATGTTGTTGTTGTGGGTCTAGTAATGGTCTGAAAAAATTCCATAGTGTGTTCTTCAATTTCCAATTTGCCCTTCTGTTCAGTTTCGTTGAAAGAAACCCGTTTAGTTCGCCTTCTGCTGAGAAAAATTTTAAATACCTGAGCACCCGCTGAGAGCAGCGTAGTGCATATTGTTGTATAAATGTCACTTTAAATGACCACAATTTTTAAAACAACAAAGACTCGTAGATTAAATACAGTCCATACATATTTCCTGTCTACATGCGTCGCATTCTGTTCTTATATTCGTGATCGGAGAAATTACGATTTATGCAGAAAATAAAGAAAGTTGCGTATGATTTTAATTGGGTGCATTTTTGCTCTCTGCGTGTTTCTATTGAGAGAAGAAAAAACCCTCTGAAATATTATACATTTCCTGTTTAATTCTCCCGTTTCCTGCCTACCGATAATTTTCACGCGTTTTCTTTGGACTGATAATTGTGGACGTTATTTTAACAACGAAAGCAATCCCAGTGCACATAATTATTAGTTGTCGCTGCTGTTTCCACATCTGCTCAAATCACTCGAGAATTTCATCGAATTTTCCGCTCTTTTTCGAACTTTATTGAGATTCATTCTTGTCCCTAGCAAATATCTTAGAGAGCATGTCCAATAAATCGTGACATCTTGGATGTTATTTGTAACCCTTGCAAGAGAATTTCTTCGGAATACGTCAGCGATAGCTGTAAGTTTTCCTGATGGCTGGACTGATTTGATACGCGAACATCGAATTTATTTCCATGATGAAATATTTTTTCTTTGAGATTAAACCAATAAAAGAAGTTGCTTTGAACTCCTATCCTCCATGAAATTTATAAAGCCTCGTAGCATTCCCCGATAGCATCGTATTTGACTATTTGCTTTAAATTAACGAAGTTAATGAAGCAAATAGTCATTATGATAAAGTAAATAACGACGTGATAAAATAATTATTAATTAAACTTTCCCGTCGTGTGTTTTATTTATTTGCTTCACACCCACTGAGCACGATAGGTTTACACCTTGACAATGGTATCATTTCTCGATACAAGTTATTGTAAATTGAATACAATATATCAAATTGTAAAGTTCGATCTCGCTACAATAATCAGCTCATAGGAGAAAATAACGCTGCTAGGAACAAAGCTGTAGGTTTCGAAGCTCTCTCTATGCCGGAAAAAACTCGATGCGCAAAAAATAACAAATTACATTGAAACATCGACGTGATAATAATAGCCCAAAGTACAACGAACTTAAAGTTCCAGTTCTGCTTTAGGAGCTTTCGATAGATCGGCTTTAGAGGGTTGCTAAGCGGCGGAAGGTCATTGGACCTCCCGGACCTTTCTCAACAGTTCATGCTCTAATGGGCGCGAATTCTAAAGGCAGGGAATTTGCCGCTTTGCTAAAATTCGAAATTCATTCAAGTGCAACAGATATTATGCCAATGAGTTTTCGAAATTTTTGACGTTTTGTGAAGTTTTACACGACAATGATCCCACCTTCACGCGTGGGAGAAGTGAATCAACATTGAGCTTTTGCTTTTACTGTAGAACTCCTACTCATCCGACGGGATCGCACATCAAAATGTCTTGAAAGAACTGCGTAAGGTGAATAATGTTAAAACTTTGGCATTAATATCTGATATTTAGTGAAAATGCAAGGTGTGACAGCTTATCACAGAGAAAAAAATATATCGAAGGGACTCCACAAAAATAAAGCGTGGAATAATTTATGCATTAAAATTTTTATGTGCTATCGATTACGAACATAATTATAAATGTCTTCCACGTTAGATCTATCCACTAAAAACTACTTTCAGTCTTCATAGTGCGAAGCCAAATACTACGCACATGGAAAAAAAGAAAATAAATTAAATTACAACTTTAAATGCCATGTGATTCTGCGAATATAATTATTAAAAACGATGATTAGCTATTAAAATGCTAGTTCCAGAATTTAAAATTTGCAGTACACACTAAAACCGTAAGTGCTATTTTGTAATAACGTCAGGTCAGTAGCCACTTAAGTCACGTCATTCAGTAGTGAAGATGTCGCTAATTTTATGTTTAAATTAACTGGTAGCTCGGCAAGAGTTCAGTTTTTTAATCATTTTACCATTTTGTGGTTGCGTTTGACACGCGAAATAGAAGACAAGGCGGTACTAGCAAAACTTTTAAAACAACTTCAAGTAGTGAAAGTTCTTTTAAAAACACAACACGCAGTAAGATTGAGTGGAAATCGATAATCGACTACCACTAAGAAATGAAGGCAACAAAATATCGTTCTTTATCACACTTTATGCGAGCTGGCAGTACAGAAAAAAAAATATTTGGAGGCGTGAATTTTGGGAATGGTACCCAGTCTTTAATTTGTTTCAAAAAGTTTGCCATAAACGAGCTCTTCACTCAAACAAATCCACTTTCTTCAATAAATTATTCAAATTGATCCGCAAATTTAATTTCTTCTGTTTTTATTGAAATGAAAAATGGTACTGTGTTCCCAGAATTTTGGGAAAATGATATATCGTTTTTGATTTAGATAATAATGTTAATTGATTCATTAATTATTTTTTTAAACACGCAAAATTAAAAAAAAAAACTTGTTTCGTAGGTGCTAAAACAAACTGTAAGACTTGCTTTCAATTTTTTACGATAATTCGTATATGTATAATGGGTTATTAAGCCACACAAAAAATTGTTCATAGTTAAAAACCTCCGACACAAATCAATTAATCCTTAAAATGTTTGAAATTGGCTAACTGAAATGGCAACAACTGTGTTATGAGTTACGACCTGATGATCTTGAAGTGGCTAAAGTGATTATCACCAAACATAGGATCATCTGGATTAAACCAGCTTTCAAACAATAAAAAAAAAACGCATTGAAATCAGTTCATTTCTTTTATGAGCTACATTGCTACAGACAGACAAACGCTTCAAAGTTAAACACCCTTTTTTTGGATCGGGGGTTAATAAAATGAACTCTCTCAGTTGAGGTATCTTTAACTCACGAACCTTCATTGGTCTATCGGCCAAAACCATATCCTGGCTTTGTCAATAACTTCTTGTATGTGAGCAGTTTTTAGACCTCCTCTTCAGCGGATGTTCTTCCACGCTTGAACTCATTACCCCAAATGAATGACTTCATAAGAAGAATATGAATCGCCCAATGTAGGAAAAATCCTTTCATGAATTTCTTTTGCCGTTTTCCTTTCAAAAGAGAAGGACTGAATCACACTCCAAATTGTAATTTTTCCCATTTTTAGAAATCACTTGACACACTAGTTTTCACTTAATTCCTAAACGAAAAGTATTGACAGAATGATTTGACATTATAGACACGTCATCTATGGGAAGCCTAGTTGAAGTCCACATATAGGCACAGTTATTTCTCCAAGACTATGTGAACCAAATTATTCATCAAACCACCCTCCTGAGAGCCTTCCTGGTTAAACTAGCTTTCAAACAAAAAAAACGGCATTGTAATCGGTTCACCCGTTTGGAAGCAACAGTCACAGATACATCAACTGCTGATGTTGCAATGGCTGAAGCGATTTTCATCAAACGTAGCTAACAACCACCCAGATTAAACCAGCTTTCAATGAAAAAAGCATTGAAATTCGATTGGAAACTACGGTGCCACAAACACTCCTCTTTTTGCGGCGGACGATAAAAAAGCATTTTACGTTATAAATAGAGTAAGAGTTACTAATAAAATTTTGAGATGATGTGGACTTTTGGGAAGGTACCAAACAAAGGAATACTACCTACTGGACCTCAAACAGTGTCCAAAACTATGATTTTTTTTCAAAAATCTAATGAAATAAAAAATATGAATAAACGAATAATTCAAAGATACAGAACATTTTTTTTTGTACGTTTTAAATATGTTTCACTTCGCAAAATTTAATTTTAAAATTGTTTACTTTACCAATTATACGTCAGCCTTAAAATGCATTTAAAAACATACATGGAAATGAGAGATCTACTTTTTCATATGTTACTAGCTGCTAGTAAACATTTTTGATTAAAGGAGATTTGATTCCTTTAATAAGGTTTGAAAACTATATCGTTTGTGTTGTTGCATTAACAACAAATTTGGCCTTAAAAATCAACACACGCCTTGACTCTCTTTTCAACGTTTAAATGATACAGTTTTAGTTCCCAAGGCACCCATTGTGATACGGTGTTAATAATAAGGCCGCAAACATTTGCGATAACTAACGTTTGAACGCCAGGTAAATGATAAACAAGAAATATTCATGGAGACTTGAGAAAATTATAATTAGCTCTTTTAAGTACCTAGCATTTAAGCTGAAACTTAACTTTTTCCCATTTTGTCCAAAGTAATATTTTTTTGGATTTTGAATTTGGCGTAACTAGACAATATATCAGCTGTTACCTATTCGAGATTTGTCTTACTAACTCCCATGCCTTTGCCATAGGATTTTTAAATTTTAGTAGATGGGTCCTAAAACTATTAGACCAATTACTTGAAACTATCTATCGCACAAATGTCATGTTCAATTCGTAAACCTGAAGAACGCGAGCATAAGCATCTAAACGTGATTGACTACAGTCACGTATGAGAAGGTGTCTTATATTAGGTAAATCGATTTCAGTATTAAAGGCGTGTTTTATATACAGGTTGTTTCTTTTATTTGATACAACCCCTGTAACTTTTTTATTCTTAAAGATAAAGCTTTGAGCAAACTGGTATAATTTTAAAAGATCCATGTGATGGCAACCTCACATTTTTATTATCACTTCTGGTAGAACCGGAAATGACGTCAGCTTTATTTTTTTTTATGGAACACTAGGTATATTTTGAAAGAATGGTTTTTCTAAAAAATCAAAAGCAACCAATATTCTAAAATCAATATTTAAAAAGTTATTCAATAAAATAGACGAAAAATTCATATTTATTGATGATACCTAGTAACTGCCTGCAGCAAATATATTTTTACTGTACACTCGTTATTGTCTCCGAGTAAATTTTTCTCTCACGTACGAATAGAACGAGTTTTTGTAACTCTTAAATTTAAATTTCTAATGTCTAGATCTGCGAATAACACAAAGTGAAAAATCTTATTTTCAAAATGAATTAAGTTTCTCTTTTACTTTGATTTCGAAATTTGTATATTTTTTCGCATTTAAAAAATCTGGAAAGTTATTTGTGCAGAAGTTCTTCGCACTTGAAGTATAACAGACACCGCTGCCAGGATTTTTTTAGGAAAATGTGTTAATAATAGATATAAGGTAATGCTAATCATAACAACGTTGTATTTTCAAAATTTCAGGGAAATTAGATGAGTCGTTTCTAATCTAAGCGATACATAAATGTTTTCATTCTTTTATTGGCAACTCTAAGAACTTAAAATATATTAATGAAACACGTGAAAATTCATCAAGTCTTTGGTGGGAATGAATAAATAAACTTTATCTAAGGTTCTTTAACCCTGTTATCAGTGCTCGCGCTTTACCAAAATTTCAAAGAAATCCAGTACGCAGTTTTTGATGGTATTAAATCACAGGAGCAAATCTAAATCGTACATTCCAAGTGAGATTAACTCTATAGATTTTGCGTTGACGTCATCAGTTTTTACAGGAAATGAATAGAACATTTTATGAGCTATGAAACGCCAAGAAGACCAAAATTAGACGTTTGCCTAACTAAAATTAGTATAATAGATGTACTTTTTTCACTGTTGTCAGTTTTGATAATTTATACAAAATGGGGACGAAATGTTGCTGTTTCATTTCCGTCTATCTGTCTGTCTGTTTAGACAGATAATCGTTACATTGAACTGAACTTGTAAATTTATTAGCTTCATTTACTGATATTTATTACGTATTTCGTAAAGCCCGACTCTATATCTTATTTTGTATTATACTGTATTCTATTGAAGAAGATAATCCAGCGGACCCTCACACCTGACCTCTTAAATTATGAACGTGTCACTAGAAACATAAATCTCTTCAAGACAATGAGGAAGCTTACACAATCCGCAAAAGTATGCAAACTGGACACAAAACAGCCCATCAATACAAATGGTAAGACAAGAGAAAATAAATATCAAAGCGAAAACAGTTTATTTAAAACTGAAAACTGTTAGCTCAGCCTGAAACAATAACAGAACGGACAGTGAACTCGCGAAGCTCTGAAATTAAATAGTCTAGACCTGTGTAAGTCGTGTAGGTACATCTTGCATCTCACATTTGCCGACTTGACCTACATCCAAAATCAGATTCTGCCACAAGTGTTGCGTCATTTCCATAGTACGCGCATACGTTTTACATGAAATACACGCAAGCGAGGGCGGTTGATCTCGACCAAAATAAAATTATTCGAAGAGCGGTGGGGCTACACACGTTCGCCGTTTTTAGCGAATTCGTGCTCCTGGCAAACGCGTTGGAAGGAAATTTTGCGATTAAAAAAGGTGACCATGGGCTGTTGCGAGGGGTATTTTTACAAGATATATATGTTTCCCTGTGACAAAAAGATGGAGCGAGTGAGCCAGAAGATGCGTTTGTCGTTTTCGCATCACTCTTAGCTATGGGATGAGTAAACCTTGTTGAACGACATTTGTTGAAATTGTTGCGGAAAATAACAAGTGTAGAGACGATAGAGAGGATCTAGTGCAGCTATTTTGTCACTCGAAAGCCTGTGACGAAAAACATGTAGAATACACTAGGTAGTGGTGCTAGATGTGTTAGCTAAAGCTGAAAGGTTACGGGCGGCATTGAAGAATCAAACCAGTGTGTAATAAACATTTATACAGTAATATAATTAAGCAGTTATTATTGTACTTGGTTGTTTTTATAACAATTACCATTAACGTTTGATTTCAGGCATTACTGAAGAACCCACGCAAACTCTAACAGTCGTAACAATATCTGTATACTGCGCCTATGTTAACAATAAACGAACACAACTTGGGTGTAAATGTTATTAATAACTGATTTAATAATTACAAAAAAAAGGATCATTCTACTTGTAGCAACATCTGCGCAGTATTATCGAGCGAAAGTCACATCAACAGTCCATAATCAGAAGTAAGTGCAAAGAATGTAGAAAGAAATTCCACTTCTTGATTTTATGAGTGCATTTTTTTTTTCGAAACAAATTGTTTGGAGATCTTTATGAAAATATGTACATTTGGCTTGAAGTACGAAATCTTTATGAAAAAAATTGGCTCAAGGTTTTTTAGACAGAACTTCTATCGCCCTGAAAGTACAATCCAGCTTCTTTGAATAATTATAAAATTTAATTTTGGTAACTGTTGTTTTTTATGATAACCCTTTTAAGTTTAAAAAATTGACCGAAGGTTGTTTCGACAGAAGTTCCCTCCCTCCTGAAGTACAATGAAACATATCCAGCATTTTCGAGTTGAGTTTTTTCTTTACAATACACAATTTTGTGATGACGTCATCAACATTTTTGCAAGGACACATATATTAGCTTGGATTGGCGCAGTGTCATATTAAAAATAACAGTAATGTATTCCCAAAATTTTCTGAGAAAATGGAGTGAGCCTTTCTGATTTAATCAATAAAATAAATTGACTCATTCCTTAATTTTTTGGAGACACTTGTTCAACCAAATCTAAAAAATATGAAAGCAATGATAAATCACAAGTAAAAACTCACCATGTTTTGCACATTTTGGGTATAATTTATTCGGCAAAATTTTCAGATGACGTCATCAATTTTTTGGGGTTGATAAACAGATACATTTTACTTAAAAATTTACCATGCTTACAATAACTTCAAAACGTGTGCAAGATTTCAAAGCATTCAGTTTGGAATTCTTTATTTAATCAAGAAACTAAATTGACTAGGTAATTTTTTTTGAGACACCCTCTATAAGCAAATATCAAAAATATTAATGCAGTGATAAATCACAAGTATAGATTCATCATATTTTGCACATTTAAGACAGGATTTATTCAGAAATATTTTGAGTTGACATAATCAATTATTTAGGAGGAATAAGCAAATACATTTTGATCAAATACTTATTTATCATGCTTATGATAACTTTAAAACATCTCCAAGTTTTCAAAATATTCGATTTAGCAATTCCTGATTAAATCAATAAAATAAATTCACGCATGCATTAATTTTTTGAGACACACTGTATAAGCAAATCCAAAAAATATAAATGGAATGATAAATCACAAGTATGGACTCATCAATCAAATTTTGAACATTTTAGAAGGGATTTATTCGGCAAAATTTTGAGCTGACGTCATCAATTTTTGGAGGGGATAAGCAAATATATTTTGATTAAAAATTTATCATGCTTATCGTAACTTCAAAACATCTGTTATTTTCTAATTTATAATTTTTTTTTTGAAAAATCGCACGTTTCGGGTAAAAGCTCAATACGGAGTCATAAACTACATGTGTAGGACTATGTTATTTTTACAATTTAAAACCCATTTACTATGTACAGTTTTGAAGTGACGTCATCACATTATTGATGGGGATGATTACGCAAATTTTGGTTAGCGTCTTACCATCTACATGATGTTCCTAATATAAATACAAAATTTCACAACAATCGGTCCAGTACGTTCGGAGATTATCTGACTAATAAAAATCCGGGACGGCAGACAGACGGACAGACGGACAGACAGACGGAAACAAGAGATCTATTTCTTCGTCTTCTAGGGGTCATGAAAGGTCGAGAAAATGTAAAAGTAGAGAGTCGGCCGACGGACTCGATTACAATACTTCCTTTGCTTACGCGTGGGAAGTAAAAAGGTAGCTAATGAGGGGATTGAACTTGCAACCGTTCCTTTTATATTATTCTATAAAACGTTGTTATACAATGTTGATTTTTTTGCGAAAGTGGATGCCAACGGTAAAAACTTAAGGCGCACTTATAAACTACAAGTATATTACAAAATTTAAATAGCATTTATTGTGTAAATATTTGAGAAGACGTAATCAAATTGTTTGTGTGATGACTAGGCAAATTTTGTTTAGCGTTTTATCACCTATAGGTATGATATTCTTAACATATATCTACAATAAATTTAACAACGATCAGTACGGTGGTTTTGGAGATTATCTGTCTAATAAAAAGCAACACATACCTATCTCTATAGGTATTCTAGGGATCAGGAAACGCTGAAAAACATGAAAGTAGCATTTCGCCAGATGAATACAATTAAAATAATTCCTTAGCTTACCCTCGGAAAGCTAAAGAAAAAACAAAGAAATCAATTTTTCTGTAACACCGTTATGCAAACGATAACATTTTTCGTGAATTGTAAAATAGATTTTAGGTTGTACACTTTTCAGTAACGTTAAATTCACTTTATAATCTCATTAAAAAAATTGGTCGAAGATTATTTCGACAGATCTTCCCTCGCAAACAGTAGATTGTTAGGAGATCCTCTGCTATCGAGGATTCGATTTTGCATTGATACAAACGGATTATTCTAAGAAACCATAAACTCAGAACAGAGTCGGAATTTATTATTGCTTCTGTTTGTTTCGTAACTTGCCTAATTCATTGAATGAAAAAAATACTTCTTAGCATTTTTTTAATACAAAAGAATTGCTCCAAGGTTATTTACACTCCCTGAATAACAGTCCAACGGCTGTAATTCAGAAGAAGCTCAAAGTACAGGCAAACCAATCACAGTGTAAGAAAAAATGGATATATCGGAGATTGAATCATATACTCTCCAGATGCAAAGCGAACTGACTTGACATTAAGCCATGGTCCATCTTTTGTATGTATTATGTCTTTAAAGACCATCTTCATTACGAAATTAATAAAAATTATAGTAATAACAAAGTCAAGGCAAATTCATAAACTATAAGTACAGGGGCATATGGCATGTACTACGCAAAATTTTGAAATGACGTCAAAAAATTGTTGGAGAGGAGGATTAGATAAATTTTGGTTAGCGTTTTGCCATCTACACGATATCTTAACATACATCTAAAACAAGGCGAAACCTACAAATATACTAGAAAGGTCATAAAACGTCGAGAAAATATGAAAATACCCATTCGCAAGATGGATCCTATTCCCCTTCGTTAGTTTATGCTCGAGTAGTAAAAATAATTAAATTTACTCTATGGTAATTCCGATAATTAGTTTCCAGAATTTTTGAACCTGTATTTTTCTAATTAAAGCAAAAAACTTGACCACAGTTTATTCCTCGAATTACGGAGGTTTTAAAAGAGTTCCTTACGTAGTTTTTAAGATTAAAATTGTAAAATTGAACCTTTCCACTGCTTGAAAGTAAGCTGAAGAAGTATTATAACAGATCAAATCAAAAATAGGTCCGCGGTGTCGATTTGTCTGTCTCGTCTGTGCCGATTTTTATTGAACATGCAATCTGCAAAACTACCCAACCGATTGTTGTCAAATTTTATATGTATTTTAAGAATATCGTCTAGATGGTAAAAAATGAACCAAAGTTTATCTAAGCATCCTCTCCAATAAATTGATGACACCAGCTCAAAATTTTGCAGGGTAAATGCTATATGAATTTTATAAAATAACATACTCCTATACTTGTGGTTTATGAATCCAAATTTTCACAAAAAATCCAAATTGTACTATTACGTTTTAACGTAATATATGTACAAAAGCAACGTGATTAGGCGCATTCTAATAATGCGAAGCTCGCGGACGGGCCACTTTTTTCTTACACCGTGACTGGTATTATCTATTTTTTTTTCTAAAAAACTGAATTTGTTTGATTGTACTTTAGGGCGAGAAAAGTTTCCCATAATGAAATGAAACTGATTTTCTACATAAAATACGAATATACAAATTTTGGTAAACTGTTTCTAGAATGTGTAAAAAATTAGATAAGCTGTTTTTATGTTAATCACTAAGTAAATTGTTTTTTTTTATTACATTTTAACCTCGTGTGTGAGTAATTCCTTTAAATAAAAATATATAACCAAAATATAAACAACATTGAATTTTAGGGTATCAAGATTTACGTTATAATTTTTTGAAACGACGTTATTAAACTGAAGTAGATAATTTTAGACGATTTGCAAAATTGGTGTCAACTATTAACATCGCATTAAATCACAGGCAGTGGTTGAATGTTACAATATAAATATTAAGCCATATTTACTTCAGAAAATTTTGGAATGATGTCATCAAATGTTTGGTCAGAATAAAAAACAAACAAAATTTAATTTTCGTTTAACCATCTACGCAGTAATTTTACAGTAATTAGATAAAGAGTTCCCTAACAGACAGACAGACGGAAACGGAAGACTGACACTAGTCAAAATGGTCTAGTGTACGCTCAGAAAACACAAGTGATTTTGAATAAAAATTCTTTGTTTAGTCATGAAAACTTCAGAAGAATGGTTAAAGAGTATCGTAGCCGTATCTCCAGCACGCCATCACGGCTGACTATTGAAGATTTATGGGGGTTGCACAAGCGCCACTTAATAAAGACGCGTGAGTGTGTTTGACATTAAATATTATTGTTTTATGGCTATTCGTATTAAAATTCCATGGTGATAAGTAGGTATTGTGTTGAATTCGTTCAAGGCCATCAGCGCATAATACATATGGAAATGAAGATCACTGTAGTGCCAAAGAATTTAATCTCGTGGTTGACTAGTTTAGAAACGATTGGTGGTAGAAGACTAGCCGGTTAAATGGTGCATAATCTAACAAAAGTCCATTACTTTTTATAAAAATACTCAATTACTAGGTTTCTCTATATCATGTACCTATTCATGGCATACTGCCTAAGTCTGGAAAATAAACGTCTCTTCAGAAACTAAATCTCTAGCCTTCGCTGCTTTATTTTCGGTGATGTGGTGAATTAAAGGACCACCAAAGTTCCCGGTCTAAATTTGCATTGTCTAGAAATATGCACTGAGGCGTTAGTAGTAACGCGTCTAGGAATCTATTTACGTGGTAAGTTTATCGAGGGAATAAAAATAGAACCCCAACAGAACAGGCTCGATAAACATTTATCACCAAGTGCATCTGGTCTTTGCCCGATTTGCAACAATAAATAATCATTGTCGTATCTGCTGCACAATCGCATCACAGAGAAGACCCATTGTATCTGATTTACGAGATCCCTACAGTGCGATGGTGAGGGCGGTGGTCTGGATTTTTCCTCAATGTAAGTATGGGTTACAGCTCGAGTAACAACGTAAGAAGGCTTGGCCAGGTTTGTGGGTTGACGGGGTGGATCGATGGCGATGCCACGGAGTCATTGAACTTGACGCGTGTAACACCCACGCATCTTTATTGAAAACCGCAAATACTGAGAGAGTGTTTGGGAGAAAAAGGGGTAACCGCAGATAGTGCGGTCCCATCTTAACCGCCATTTTAAGATCGAAGCGAAAAAGGGGTAGCTCTAGATCGTGCGGTTCCACCCCGAGCACCGCAAAACCACTATAGTTCTCAGTCTCGTCGAGAAAATGTTTTCGTTTTGGGGGAAATTTGTAACGTCCCAGTTTCTAAGAAGACTCTAGTCTAGAGTATGATACCGAAATTCGTGATATACTGCACGGAATTGACAAGGACTTAACCCAATTTTTAAAGTGCGTTCTATCCTTGGATCACTTATTTTGAGAGAAATGTCAAATATAATTTTCGTCGGTGAGATGCACGAATCGTATAAAACGTTCGCGATGAAATACGGGGGGCAGTCAGAAAAGACTAAAACATACTATTGTGATTCTCTGTGGGAAGCTGCGAAGTGCCACAACATGAAATTGATAGGCAGAAGGTGTTCTAAGTTCTGTATTTGTGCAAGCTTTCAGTGGCCTAGAATTTACTGTCTGACTGAGGCAGTGAGTCAAAGTGGTCTTGAGAACGTTAATTTCTATCCATCGGCGCGGTTTTAGGGTAAAGATAAAGGTCACTGGGAGCAGCATCGATGACATTTAATGCCTTGAGTGGGCGTTCAATTGCTTAGCAGTGCAACTAGTCGTTTAATTTAATTATTTACACACAAATACTACTTCCTTGTTCAAAATTTAACATTTTCATTTTTTATTACTTTTGTAAAATAATTACTTAATTCACTTAAATTTTAAAAATTTTAGACAGGGTTTCAAAACACTGTCCCAATTAGATGCTGTAAAAACTGTACTCGAATTAGCGAGTGTTTGGGTGGTCAGAGTATTCTTAAAAATAAATTACATTGTTAGATTGGTGCAAGGACGCTTTTCTGTAATAGAGAATTGAACAAAATGACCCGCCAATTACACTATCTGTCTATTATTTGGGTGTGCGGTATTAACGTTAATTCTTGAGCAGCTTTCTGTTTTTATTTTTCGAACTTAACCTAAGGAAATATTGTAATAGGGTCCATCGGGCGATTGGTTACTTTCATGTTTTCTTAATGTTTCATGACCCCTAGAGTACGAAAAATAGCTCTCGCGTTTCCGCCTGTCTGTCTGTCTTCCGTCGTCTCTCTGTGTCGATTTTTATTAGACATATAACGTCCAAAACTACCGAACCGATTGTTATCAAATTTTATATGTATTTTAGGGATTTTGCCTAGTTAAGATTCTCTAAATTTTAATGAAATAAAATGTATGTACTTGTGCTTTATGAATTCGTATGGTATTTAGGGCGAGGGAAATTTTAAGATTCTTTTGTCAGCCGTTTATATAGACATTATTGGGCTTTTCTCTAGCAGGAGCTTTGTAACTATGATTATTATTATATATTTAATTTAATTTGGCAATCTGGTTATTCGTGGAAAATTAATATTATTCTACGGCAACCAATTCAATAAATCCAGGACCGCATTCAACCAAACAAAATATTGATTTTAATATTCAGAACCATGTCAAAAATTTATCGTAAAATTAGACATGTGAATGCGTATGGTCTAATATCCACCTCCTCCACACCCCTTTAAATCACATTTCGTTCCTGCGAAGTAGCAGCGACAGAAGTAATGTTTACACAATGTTGGTAGTACACTTTGAAGTAGTTGACTTGTAATTGACAACTTGACAAGTAATCTACTTTAAAACTGTTAGTAGCTGAAAGTAGAACAGAAGTTGCGTGAAGTAGTTTACCCAACTCTGGTGAAAACTGTGTCAATGTCTGTAGCGTACAAAAGTTCATTCCTGACGGTTTTAACTTTTTCACTTCCCGAGCTAAGCTAAGGAATTATTGCAACAGAGTCCATTCGACCAATGGCTATTTTATGTTTTTTCGACGTTGCATGACCCCTAGACTATGAAAAAATAGATTTCATTTCCGTCTGTCTGTTGTCTATCGTTTGTGCCGATATTTATTGGACAGATAATCTCCGAAACTACTGAACCGATTATTGTCAATATTTGTCCAATTATCCTACCAACAACGTGACGTCAACGAAAATTTTGCATTGTAAATTTTACCTACATTTTATAAAAGAACATATTGTTACCTTCATGATTTAGAAGGATCTGTTTCGATTTTTCACCTTAGACGTCCAGATTTTTGGAAAAAGATCAAAATTGTGTAACAATATTTTTGAATTTAATTTAAATATTAAGGTTATGGTAAACATGCATGATAAATTGTTAATCAAAATTTAGCCGTTTATCTCCTCTCCTTCAAATTGGTGACGTCATCTTAAAATTTTGACGAATAAGTCTATCTAAAATGTGCAAAATATTATTATTTCATATATATGTTGACTAAAAAAAAATTAATGAATAATGCAATTAATTTTATTGATTAAATTTAATAATCAAATTAAAAAGTCAACAATGTGAAAATTCTCCAAATTTTCTTATAATCACAAAAATTTTTGTTGTCGTTTCCCGAAGGACTAAAAATTTATTGCTGTGTTTTTTTTTCACTTCCCATAACTTAATAAACTGTATACAGGAAAAGACTCAACCGATACTTTGCCTTATTATTAGAACTAAACAAGTAACCCTAGATAAATGAGATTTTGTGTAAATGTAAATAGAACACTGCTTATCCAACAATTTCAGATGGTTGCACTTTTGCAATTTACCTCTATAGAACCGTAAAAGTATTAGTTTTACATTTTTTTGAACACCTCTTCTGCAAATGTTGAATCTTCCTTACATGGATATGTCTGGGTAATAATTGTCTTTAGATTTCCACTATTAATTTTGTTATAATTCCAACGCCATGATATGCTTACTCAAATTTCAATAAATAAACATTTGATCCAAATTCTCGTTTAAAAATAAAAAAAATCAGCATGGATCCTACGTAAGACCTATGTTTTTTCTTTTTATACGAACGACGCTATTTCTAGTTCACATTCAGGAATATAGTTCAGTTCATTTCGACAGGCACTGCGAACCCTGCCTTCCTCGAAAATCCAGCGCTAATGAATGCTGTCTTTTAAAGTAGTAAATTTAAAGTTATCTAGAATCATGAATAACGGTTTATTAAATATATTTACTATGAAACGTACGACGTCCCGTGCAACGTAATTGTTTCTTTATACAATTTTGTTTTTCAAAATGTACGCAATGTACGGAGAATTTTATTAAGTAGAAGAAGCCTTCTTTTTCCCAAATCTCACGCTAATGAATTTTAAGTTGTAAATGCATAGTGCATTTTTTTCTCTAATTATGTAATCCAAAATACTGTTACACCGAGTCCACAAATTTTAAATCGCGTTATCCAGAATGCCACAATCTCGAATCATCTTTGACAAAATTTTCTCAATAGTTCCTGTTGCAACATGAAATTGAACAATGGGTATTGACGAAAGGATTACAGAACATTTTTGAAATTAAAAAGAAAGTGACCATGTGCCTTGAAAAAAATGCTCAACATTTTCAACATTTACTGTGATGTTTAACCGCAATAAATTTGTTTTTTTGATTGTAATGATTTAGTTTTATTTTTTAAGAAGATATGAAGCATTTAAGCAACAATACAGATGCGTGTGCTATTTGTCGTGCATCCTTGGGCATTTAGTAAAGTTGAAAACTGAGAGGCGGCACGTTTTCATTTTATTTTTTTTTATTTTTTATTTTATTGACTTGCTTCGACCCTATAATCATTAACTTAGAAACCCTGTATTAGAACCGGAATTGTAAAGGGACTGTTAATATTATTCTTACGCAAAGATGACAAGGAACAGTCTGGAATGGAGGAACCATTATAATAAGAATGGAATTAAAACAAAATTTGAATGTATTTCATAGTTCATGGATTGTAGTAGGAAGAAATGGCAGCACAGGGTTCGATATAAGAGTATGTAATATAACAAAATTTTGAGTTAATCTAAGAAAATAGGAACACATTGTGGGTATTACTTCCCGAGCGTAAGCAAAGGAAGTATTGTAATCGAGTCCGTCGGCCGACTCTCTACTTTTACGTTTTCTCGATCTTTCATGACCCCTAGAAGACGAAGAAATAGGTCTCCCATTTCCGTCTGTCTGTCCGTCTGTCCGTCTGTCCGTCTGTCCGTCTGTCCGTCTGTCCGTCTGTCCGTCTGTCCGTCTGTCCGTCCGTCTGTCCGTCTGTCCGTCTGCCGTCCCGGATTTTTATTAGACAGATAATCTCCGAAAGTACTCGACCGATTGTTGTGAAATTTTGTACTTATATTAAGAATATCATGTAGATGGTAAAACGCTAACCAAAATTTGTCTAATCATCCCCACCACTAATGCGATGACGTCACTTCAAAATTGTACATAGTAAATGGGTTTTCAATTGTATAAAATAACATAGTCCTACACATGTAGTTTACGACTCCGAATCGACTTTTCACCCGAAACGTCCAGATTTTTGGAAAAAAAATCAAAATTATAAAACAACATTTTGAAATTTAATTTTTAATCTGCTAACCAGAATGCTTTGAAATGTTGCAGATGTTTTAAGGCTATAAAGAGCATCATAAATCTTTAGTCAAAAAATATTTGCTTATCCCCTTCAAAAACTTGATGACGTCAGCTCAAAAGTTTGTGGAATAAATCATATCTAAAATGTACAAAATATGATGAGTCTGTACTTGTGATCTATCACTCCATTCATATTTTTTGGATTTGCATATACAGGGTGACTCAAAAAAATTAATGAATGCGTAAATATATTTTATTGATTTAATCAGGAACTACAAAACCGAATGCTCTGAAATCTTGCAGATGTTTTAAGGTCATAAAGAGCATAATAAATATTTAGTCAAAATATATTTGCTTATCCCCTCCAAAAACTTGATGACGTCAGCTCGAAAGTTTGCCGAATAAATCATATCTAAAATGTACAAAATATGATGAGCCTGTACTTGTCATTTATCACTCCATTCATATTTTTTGGATTTGCTTATACAGAGTGACTCAAAAAAATTAATGAATGCGTAAATATATTTTATTGATTTAATCAGGAACTACAAAACGGAATGCTCTGACATCTTGCAGATGCTTTAAGGTTATAAAGAGCATAATAAATGTTTAGTCAAAATATATTTGCTTATCCCCTCCAAAAACTTGATGACGTCAGCTCGAAAATTTGCCGAATAAATCATATCAAAATGTACAAAATATGATCAGTCTGTACTTGTGATCTATCACTCCATTCATATTTTTTGGATTTGCATATACAGGGTGATTCAAGAAAATAAATGAAAGTGTAAATTTATTTTACTGATTTACTCAGGAACTACAAAACCGAATGCTTCGAAATCTTGAAGATATTTTAAAATTATCATAAGCATGGTAAATTTTTGATCAAAACGTATTTGGTCGTCCCCCCTAAAAAATTTATGATGTCACCACAAAATTTTGCTGAATAAATCCTATCTAAAATGTACAAAATATGGTGAGTCTCTTCTTGTGATTTATCATTCCATTCAAATTTTTTCGATTTGCATATACAGGGTGACTCAAAAAAATTAATGAATGCGTAAATTTATTTTATTGATTTAATCAGGAACTACAAAACCGAATGCTTTGAAATCTTGCAGATGTTTTAAGGTTATAAAGAGCATAATAAATTTTTAGTCAAAATATATTTGGTTATCTTCTACAAAAAACTGATGACGTCAGCTCAAAAGTTTGCCGAATAAATCGTATCTAAAATGTACAAAATATGATGAGTCTGTACTTGTGATTTATCATTCCATTCATATTTTTGGATTTGCATATGCAGGGTGACTCAAAAAAATTAATGAAGGCGTGAATTTATTTTATCGATTTAATCAGGAATTACAAAACCGAATGCTTTGAAATCTTGGGAATATTTTAAAGTTATTATAAGCATGGTAAACTTTTGTTCAAAATGTATTTGTTCATCCCTCCTAAAAAAATTGATGACGTCACCCTTAAATTTTGCTGAATAAATCCTATCTAAAATGCAAAAAATATGATGAGTTTGTACTTGTGATTTATCATTCCATTCATATTTTTTAGATTTTCTTAAGAGGTGGTTCAAAAAAATTAATGAAGTCAATTTATTTTATTGATTAAATTAAAGGCAACACTTATTATTAGTATTACACCCCAACCAACCCAATTTGGTAGACACAAAATTTGTTAAAGGAAAAACTCGGTTGAAACATAAGGGTAGCACGCTTATTTACATCTATTTTAACATTACAGACGTGCGTTTGTTTTGTTCGTTGACTAGGTTCCGCGAATGTGGAATAGACATGTTTATAATCAACCAATTGTGAATTTCACCGTCAAGAATTAAAATAAAACCCAATGTTTTATATAATAACCGGAAGTCGAAGCAATAAAACCGATGGTCGTTTTGTTTACAGTTTCTCTGTTTGACTCTCACGTATGCTGTTACGCTTGTCATCTTAAATTAAGAATGTTTATACATAAACGATTTTCAGTTGCCCCTCATATTACTAGACAGCAGATTTCTGAAGGGCTACGTCACGATTATAGGGGGGGACGTGCTGGATTCCATAAATATAATTAACGATTTATTAATCAAACGGCTAAGTAAATGAGAACGGGAATTAACAGCAGAGTGCAACGAAACAACGTTATTCTAATCTCAAATAAACGAAGTGCAGTCCGCAACGGCAATGAATTCGCATCCCGTGCGAGCCGTACCGAGTTTGGCCTTGCCTAGCCCGACAGAAATCCGCTCTCTAGATATTACACACCGGCGCCGTATACGTGAGTAAATTGTTTCGTTATTTTATTGATTATAAGAAATCAATATTCAAAACGACCCAATTCATTTTCCCGAAAATTTGGGAACACAATAATTTTATTCTGTATTACACTACATCTATCCCAACTGATATACGTGTCCTTGCAAAAATGTTGATGACGTCATCACAATTTTTTTTTAAATTCCCACTACAAAAATGTAATGAGAAAAAAAAACATAATAGGCATGCAGTCGTCAAGTTTCCGACAGCGAGGGAAGTACTGTCTAAACTCTTTAGACCAATTTTTTTATATTCACTGTATTTATGTGTCGCGTTTGTGTAGTTATATATTCTAACTTATACAAATGTTCCAAATGTTCTCTGTCAATGACCTATATGAATAAAGTTCTTCTCCCTCCCCCTTTCTTTTTCTATTATATCTCTCCTCTCTTCCTCTCCCTCTCTCTCCATATCTGCGTTACATTACTATTGATTAATGGTACACCTTTACAAAAAATAAAAAAACAATGATAACTTCTATTTTTTGAATAAGTTAATCTTTTTACCAATTTTTGAAAGGTTTAACTGTTTTTTTTCAGTACGCTTAAAAGTTTTAGCACGTAAACTATTTTTGGATGAAAAAATAATGATTTAAATAATGCTTCGATACTCACGATTGTTACAGCAATTTCAAATGCAATTTTAGATTCGAATTTGATGAAATACTCCATATAATCTTATAATAAGAGACAATGATTTTTTTTATTTAAATCTATTAAGAAAATTAATTTATAATTACCAGGTGCAAAAAGAGACAAATTAGTGCTTCATTCACCATGTAAAAATGTCAACCAGTGATGTAATAATAACAATAAGCAATTACTCTAAAATTAACTCTTGCTTGAAGAACAGTATTCAAAATTGCTTCCTGCATACGTAATGAAATATTTTGTTCGCTTATTAACTAAAATAACTAAGTTTTCAAAAGGTCAGAACTTTTATTAAACGGCTTTAAAAAAGGCGCCCTCAGTAAAAATAATTAATACAGTTCAGTATAAAATTTTAAAGGCCTTAAGGCCTTTGGCCCCTACATTACATAAAACAAACACATTTCAACTTTTTCGTAATTAAAATTACTCCCTCCGTCGTATGCTTTTCCAGTTTTTAAACAATTTACAAAAGTAAGAGAGATTATGTTAAAATAATCGTTTGCGTACGTGGAAATGAAATACTTCGATAAAATAATAACTTCTGAACTTGGTTAAATATTTAATTTCTCCGAGTAGCATCAACGCCTTCTCTTACCGACACTTATAATTACTTTTGCGATTCCACCTACCGCGTTGCATGGGCATGAAAAATGAGTCATTTTACTTTATTTCGAACCGTGTTTCTACTATTTATTTGTTATTTGTTGATAACAACAATGATTAAGTCTTCCCAGACAAAGGATGCTAATAATAGCGCGATTTGCATTATTATTTTCACGAGACATCCAATTACCATTTCATTAAGATTTTATACGCTTTTGTTTAAAGCGTAATGAAAGCAATTTCGTACCAGTTCGAAATAGAATTTTTGCCAAAAGGTCATTACACGGCTTATCCAATGTTTAAAAATTCCTACGTAATTTGTTTAGGCGTATTGAGTCGTTAACCTTTTTTCCCGAAGCGTGTTTATAATAAAACGTTTTCAGAGGTGGAAAACTAAAAATAATTTGAAAATGTAACAGGTGAGAGGTGAGACGAGGATGTAATTTTGGCAACGCTGAAAAAAATGTTGTGATTTTGGGTCGTTGCCCCATTTATTTTTAATCTGTTCGAGGTGTAATTTGCGGCAGATTGATGAAACTTTCCGCGTACACATCACGCAATACATTAACACACAATGATGAAGATTAATTATGCATAAAAATCGGATATAACTCGGTGAAATTCAGTTCTATTGATTGATTTCACTTTTATAATTGCTGCGATCTAGTAGAGTACGGCCATTTTTCACATTTTTAGCGTTTGTGCGAAAGTATTGAAAATCGTGAGTAAAACTGGAGCTCGTGCTCTTGGACGATCAGTTAAACAGCGACTTGCAGGCATTGAATGGATTTAGCAGGAATTAGAAAGTTGACGCATAGAGATAGATAGCACGAACTGCGAGAACTTTGAGAAAGTAACAGGGTTAATCTGGGGCTTAAATGACTTAATGGATGAACTGCTGGATAGAGGAGAAAAAATGGTGAACCAGACTTTGACTCTTGTCTTCTGCTGGTTATCATCAATCACGGAGTTTTAATTACGATGGCGCAGGAATTCAAAAAGGACTTTCCTGCGAAGGGGACTGCAGTCGACATTGCTGTTGATCCAAGAACATGTACAGAGAATTTTTCATGCCACAGATTAAGTTATGCTGTTTTACTGAGGAGAGGTCAAAAGTATTAATCTTGTTAGTAATGGGCGTTATGTCTTGCTCTGAAGAAACTGTTCTTTATGGGCTGAAACACTTTTTCATGGAAAGCATTTCTATTGCCATAATAAAATATGTTGGACATTTTTTCGAGGTTATGTTTAATTTCAGGCCACATAATTTTCTTTTTTTTTAGTTTCTAACTATAACAATCTTTAAATAAGTTGACGCGCATTCTTTAAGCATTCTTTGAGCCATCTCTTGAATTATTACATAAGATATTTGCATTCCACACAATATAGAGTATCGTTAATATATTATATAATTTGTCAAAAAAAAGTAATCCACCAGTTAAGGACTATCATACAGGGTCATTATAAAATATTGTAGTCAACTCACCTATGAAAAACAAATGGAATTTTTCTCGTGCCGCTAATCACCAAAATGATTTGAACTGTTTTGAAATGTCACGAACGTCCAAACAAATAATAATAATAATAATAATAATAATAATAATCTTTATTTCCAACGGGGAAAAAAACACCCAATTACAGGAAATAATTAGAAAAGAATGAAGCAAATAAATGATAATAATTAAACATATTAATAATAAATAAATACGAAAATTAATATAATTACAAATTAAAGAAAGCAATATAATATTTAAATCGTTCTCAGATTAGAGTCTAAAATGTAATGAATGTATGAGTAAGCACATACTCCTATTAAAGATATTAATAAAAAATAAAGATGCAAATTAAGATAATTATAAATTAATGAAGATAACATGGTAAACTGTTAATACCAGAAACTTAAACTTAAATGTTTGTAGAAGTAACCTCAAACTAAACATATTAATAACAAAAATGGGGATAATATTAATACAATTACAACACTAACAACTTTAGAAGAGATTTACATATATGTTGAGCTGAATCGAAATTGAAATCACAGTCACTGCTAATTAAGTTGCAATAGTTACACATGAGCGCAACGGGCGATCTACTTAGAGCATTAGTTTTACAGCGAGGTGCATAAAATAAAGGATTTTGTCTAGAGTTTAATCTAGGGACAACAAAGAAAAACTTATCAAGGAGGTATGGACAATCTATTCTATTATTTAGCAAATTGTATGAAAATTTAACAACAGTAATTATCCTTCTTGTGTGAAGTCGTTTGCAATTAAATCTGGCCAATAATAATTCATGATTGAACCCTCGAGGGGGATAAACGCCATCGGTCAGATACGCAACAAATTTTAAAAATTTTCTTTGAATTCGTTCTATTTGGTCGATATATGTATTATAGATCGGAAACCAGATCAAGGCACAGTATTCTAGAGATGACCTGACGAGAGAATTAAATAGGGCAATAAGTGAGTGTGTGTTCGAAAAGTCACGACAGTTACGATATATGAAACCATACATTTTGTACGCTTTGGAAATACATTCAGCAATGTGATTAGAAAAGTAGAATTTATTGTCAAAAACAACGCCTAAATCTTTGTACCTATCTAAACGAGTTAAGACTACGTCTTCCATATAATAGTCAAACTTAACAACAGAAGCTTTTCTCGAGTAAGAGACAACGAAGCACTTAGATTGATTAATTGAGAGACGATTACACCTTCCCCAGTAAATTAGATGATTTAAATCTAATTGAAGTTGTTGACAATCGCTCAAAGATTTGACCTCTAAGAAGAGTTTTAAGTCGTCAGCAAATAACAGTTTATTGCAGTTCAGCCCATCAACTATGTCGTTAATAAACAATATGAACAGCAAGGGGCCCAGATTAGACCCTTGCGGCACACCGGATCTTGGGGTGAAAGGCTGAGACATAAAGTTACGGTATTTCACGACCAACTCTCTGTTAAAGAGGTACGATTTAATAAGGGTTAAAAGCGGTTTGGAAAAGCCAAAGCACTGGAGTTTTTTGAGAAGCAGAAAATGATCGATATGATCAAAGGCTTTGGTAATGTCTGTGTATACAACATCTAGCTGATTTTGGTGATCTATAGTCTCAGCAGCGTATTGACAGAAAGAAACTAAGTTAGTGACAGTTGATTTTTTTTCTACAAATCCATGCTGAAATGTCGTTAGGTAACTTTTGATGTTAGAATATATCCTTACATAAAGAATACTTTCAAAGATTTTGACAAAATTACACAGTAAACATATAGGTCTGTAGTTTTGTATCATAGAGGGGTCGCCTTTCTTAAAAATTGGTGTAACCGTTGCCTTTTTCCATTTCTCAGGAAAAGAAGATGTCCTCAAAATTAAGTTAAATAAATAATGCAGCGGTTTGACTAATATATAAGCGCAGTCTTTCAGTATAAAACTAGGTATTAAGTCGGTACCTGAAGTGAGAGATTGTTTAGATCGTTTTAACGCAAGCAAAATTTCTTCTTCGGTAATGTCTGAGATTGAAACAAGTGCATTAGGAATGTCCTTTCCAGTGAAGTTATGAGAGTTATCAATACTTGGATCGGAACTAATAAAAACACTGCTAAAATAAGCACCAAAAGCATTCACAATTTCAGTCGGTGATGATAACTCTAAATCCTGATATGACATAGTTCCCGGAATTCTAGTAGACCCTCTTTTATTATGTAAAAAAGACCAAAAAGTTTTTGGATCCTTCTGAATTTGATTTTCTATGTTGTGCATGTATGCCGTGTAAGCGTTTTTAGTAAGTGTTTTGCACAATGACCTATAGTATTTAAACTTATTTAGATCGTTATTGTTTTTATAACGTTTATATTTTTGATAGTAATAATTCTTTTGTTGAACACAAGTAATAACTTCATTACTAAACCAAGGCGGATATTTGGGATTCGTATGTTTGAATTTCAGGATAGGCACTGAGGCATCAAATTTTTGGTATAATATATCATAGAATGCGGTAACAGCGACATTGACATCATTTGTTTCGTTTAATTTCGACCAGTCTACAGTTAATAATGATTCATATAATTGAATAAAGTTTGCTTTTTTAAAATTATATTGTTTTGACTCGGTATTTAGATGGAATTTATTTTTATTTTTAGGTACTAGATCAGCTTGAAATTCCAGTTCCAATGCTGGATGGTGGTTATCTTCATCAACTAAGGGATTTATTGACTTTTCGATTGTAATTACTAAATTTGAGAAAACCAGATCTAAAATATGGTTGTTTGCATTACGAACATAATTGTATTGAGTCAGATCAATGAAATTGGCAAAATTGACTAATAAGGTGGAGAATTTGTCGGTTAAGTTCAAGACAAAGTTTGGAATGTTGAAGTCACCCACAATAATTAATTTGTTTGTGTGAATATCTTCTAAATTGCTTAACAAATCCGTAAAAAGTTCATAATCTTCGAATGAAGTGGAAGGAGGAATATAAACTGTAACTACAAAGATATAATTTTTGTTAGGTAATGAAATTTTTACACATATTATGTTAATAGTTGGTAATGCTCTAATAATGGATGTTAGATCAACTTGAGTGCAAGTGACATAATTTTTTACAGCCAACAACACACCACCTCCCCTTGAAGAGTCAAGTAAATTGTAGTTTCTATCGTTTCTGAAGACAACGTAATGGGAAGGAAAAATTTCGCTGTTTGAGATATTGTCGGTTAGCCAAGTCTCAGTTAAAGCTATGAAGTCAAAATCACAAGTAGAGATATTGCTGTATAAAGTATTAGTTTTTGTCCTCAAACCGCGTACATTCTGATAGAATAAATTAAGCGAAGGATGGTAATTGGGTGTTTTAATCAGTTTAAATTAACTATAGTTGGAGTGCCATTTCGATACCTAATTTTCAGGTTGGATTCGCCTTGTTCAATTCTGTCCTTTAACTTCTTTTTCAATTGATTGTACAATTCTTGTTGCTTAGGGGTCCTATCAAATGGTATACGTATGTTTTTAAATTCTTGAGTTGTAGAAAGATTTTTAGCTTTACGTATGAGCTTAAAAACATCCTCTTCGGATTGTAATACAACTTTGATAGGTCTTGCGCGCAATTCAGAGAACTTACCAAGTCTAAAACAATTAGGGTTCGACGTATCAACAGTATCATCAAGGGAATTAATTAAGTTCGATATGTTTTGTTTGTCGTTGGCGAGACGTTCCAGTTTAGGTATAGAAGCAGGATGTTCTGGTAAATTATAAACTATGATGTTGGAACCACGTTTCTGACGTTCTAGTACTTCTTGAACGACCGTTTCAAAGTCTGGAGTGGATGAAGATTTCTGTTCGTTTAGTGATGATTGTATTGTGTTTATTTGTTCTTGTACTTCAAGCTTCAGATTATTAATAGCTGTGGTCCATTCGTTGCGGAGATCATTAATCAAAGATTTGAGGTCTCCAAAAGATGCCATATTACGTTCGCAAGTATTGCATACCACTTTGATGGATTTGGATTTAGATCTTGTAACTTTAATGTCTTGTTCAGTTAGCCCTCCACCTACGCAGTGGATATGAATAGGTGCTTGACAAGCGTCACAATGAATTCCTGCTGTATTCGATTTTAAAATGATATTGCAATTGCCACACTTACTCATATTGTATAAAATTAGAGTAATGAAATAAGGTAGGTTTGATCAAGTAATAATGGTGGAAATCAATGAAAGGAGAGATACAGGGATACAGATTAATGCACCCAGGGGCCGATCAGGGTGACTGACCTCACAGACACAGGTAGGCCACGGTTAAGGTGACAATAAAGAAACGAAGGCGCGAAAAACCTATCAGTTGATGTTGATAAGCTTGTATAAAGTAACAGTAAATTGTTTTACCTGAACCAAACTAAAAAGAAAAAAAAAATCCCAGGATAACGCAAATAGCTTCACTAATAGATAATGAAAAGGGCTTTCCGATGGTGTAACTTTCACTTTTGAATCACTCACAATTTCATTTAAAGAACGCAATAATAATGGAGAAATGCTTCAAAAACATACGAAAAATCTGTCAGATGTGTCAAAAATTGAAATACCCGGTTCGCGGTTTAATTTCATTTTAAATAGACACGAAAAGACGCCAGGCCAGAGCATTAAGGGTTGCAGTGTTATCGAGCATTTGTGAACGCCACTGCAATACATTTCAGTTTCAAAAATTGTAAATTGTCAGAAAAACGTTTAAGGGCTTTGTCATGAATTACACCTTGGAAAGTCGATTGGAGTTGAACAGAATAAATCATCTGGTCTGTTTTGCAAAGAAGCAATAATTTTTCAAATAATGAAATCCAAAAAGTGAGGTTAAGTTTGTCGAAACCAATGAACACGGTAATTATTTAAAAAATTACATTTTTATAGGTACCCTGAAGGTAAAAATTGTGAAAAATCACGTAATGGACAATGGCAGAGCAAGTCTTATCACAGTTAACGAACACTATGAGTACCTAATGAGTTTTTGCAGTAAATAATTTTGCCAAAGTTGTGATCCCGCGAAAGTTCTGTTTGTAAATTGTAAGGAATCGTCAAAATATTGGTGCAGACATGGTTTGTGACCGGTGCTTTTCTCTTGAAAAAACACAACTGAAAGCCTTGATCTTCATCCCTACAATAGGTGAAAACTGCTATGTCCAAACATTACCTTCAGCTTTGCAGTTTCTAGATATCTGAAACATGCCAGATCTGCATAACAGGAATGTCAAAGAGGTTCTACCCAAAACACGCCCACATGGCCATCCTAATATCAAGATTTTTCAAAATTTCTATAACAAAAAAGATGAAAAAACCAATAAAATTTCAGGAGCATAGTGTTAAGAGTTCTGTAGATGATTATGAGATCTCTTGAAACAACAGAATGTTTAATAAAGATTTTTAACTTTCCTAATAGTAAAATTACAATTATTACTAAACAGTAAGTTGAAGTAAGTTTTAAATTAAGAGAATGCAACTAACACCGAAAGAAAAATGAAAGTTACTGAAAATAAAAAACTTTATCGCAGTACCTACATACACTTTCTACATCTAATTTTGTTTATTGATCACATTCATTTACTTGAAAAAGTATCAGGCCTATGAATCGTCGTCTGGAAACAGCTAACCACACACCAACCTTCATTGCGTGTGATGGTGTTTCTTCAAAAGCGTGAGTATTTTCTATACACCAAATTCTGAAGTTCTGTCAGTTGACATAATAGCCTAACAGATGAAACCAGGCTTCATCAGAAAAGAACGACAAATCGAGAATCCCGTTATCATCCATATCAGCTTGAAACCAACTACAATACCCAACGCGGCAAGGAAAATCAGCTGGTTGCAGCTCCTGAACCAACAAAATCTTGTATGGATGCATATGTAACTTCTCTTTTACGATTTTCTGACATGGGCTGTATGGTACTCCGGATAGTAAAGATTTTTGACAAAGCTTTATTCGGACTTTGTTCCATTCTCATCCTTAAATCTTCAACAACGTCTTCACTAACTTGAGGTCTCCCCGTCGGTTTTCACTTAGAAATGCTACCAGTGTCGTTAAATCTGGCCATAATTCGCCGTATAGCGTCTTCAAAGATTCTTCATCAATGACAACAGAACATTTCACTAGATACTCGTTTTTAGACGCCTCCACAGAGTACACTCCATCCCCATCCTCATTTAACACCCCATTACGGTAATAGGCATGATGATTGCGCCAAAGAACTAAAAAAATCATTTGTAACACTGACCATAGTTATTCCTCTGTGTTCATTACCTGAAATTATTCCACAATGATCTGTAGTTTTGATAAAAACTGTTTTTTGAGACACTTATTAAAGTTCTAACAAAGGGGAAGACAGCAAAAATGAAAACAAGACAAGTCAATTAACGCACAAAGTGAGGGAAAACGTACCAGTACAAACGAAAAAATTATTGACATCTGACAGAATTTGATGAAGCGTTGAAACAGTGCAGCCGCTAATGTCAACTAATGTGGCGTAAAAAATAAAAATTCCAATATTAGTGTAATCCTTTCCACAAAACTGAAAAAGGCGGCACAAAATGTCACCAAAATCATGGCCTTCTTCGACTACAATATTTTATAATGACCCTGTATAATAAAGCATAAAATGTTTAAATCAGCAAGGAAATAGGTCACAGTGGATTAAATGTTTTAATGATAACTGTATAAACTCACCCAAAATTTAGCGGTGTGCATTTAATAAAAGTATAGTGATAATCTATCACCAAACACGACTTTAATTTTTTATATAGAAGTAGTTTTTTAATTTATTTTTGTATTCCTCGGTTATTTTTTTTTTAATCCGCCAACTGTCAAAAATGAGCAAAAAGATCGAAAATCCTCCACTTTTTTTTATTAATTCACTAAAAGCTCGAAGGTTTCTTTAGATTTTTCAGGTAGCAAATTGTTTAATGTCCCAACGGTTTCTTTTAAGACATCCTTCGGAATCAAGAGACCTCCAGACGTACTCTGATGTACTTCTCCTTTTCTTTGCTTGTTCACCTTGTTCAAAATTTTACACGTTTTTAAGAAAATCGTCGTTTTAAAACTGTTTTTAAAAATTTGTAAGTTTCGGCAAGTAAGACTATTCTCTCGAGAATAAAAAACATTTTAAATCTCTTGTTACTTAATATACTATTGGGGTTGCAAAAGAAGGAAAACTATGGAACAACCAGGACCAAGGAGACTCAAATAAAATCTTTTGAAGTCGTCGTACCGGGAAGAAGAAAGAAGAATGACATCTTCAGGTCGCCTTCAGGAATGAATCCCAATTTTGTTTGGGCATGAACGATGGTCAGATAAGGATAAATCGACAGTACGACATCAAGAGTTTTTCATTTAAAATCATGTGCACCGAACTGTTGAAACTATAAAGTGGGGAGCAGGACACCACCCTATATTTTCACACCTTGCAAAACTCTATTTTTCAATAAGATAATGTCCGACCACGTAGTGCTAGAGTTTCTCTAGATCTTTTTGAAGAAGCTGAAATCAATCTTCCTCTTTGTCCTCCAAGATCTTCTGATCTATCCCCACGCGAAAATGTTCAGGAGATGATACGCAATTTACCCTGTCCTCCACAGACTCTGGAAAGGAATCCGATACTAGGTATGGGAGGAAATTCATGACCGTATTAGATCAATGGCACCACTGGTCAGGAAGTGTACTTGCACTTCTTCAACATACAAGATTTTTTTTTTATTTGAAAGATGAAATTGAAGTTCTAATAATTCTTAGTTTGATAACCTTTAGTCTGTATACACAATTTCATCACAGGATTCCTTCTTGGTGTTCTTTTACTTTTGCCACTCAGTACATTTATTTCCGTCAAAATTTGATAATGTTATCGTAATATAATATAAATGAAATGAAATATTTTCTAGATTTTTATTTCCCGAGCTCTGGAAACATTGTAATATGATGTATTCGACCAATAATAACAATTTTCTTGTTTTCTAGAATTTTCATACATAGCTTTTAAACGATGAAAAAGTAGGTGACCCCTTTCCATCTGTCATTTTTTGGATATTTTTTAATTTTGTTGAGTCGTAGATGTATTTTAAGACCATAGAATATGTAAATGTCAAAAAACGAACCAAACATTCATCCTAGCCAAAAATTTAATGACATAATCTTAAAATTTTGAGAACTACATAATACCTATTTAAAATGTGGATAATAATTTGCTTCTAAACCAGTGATTCGTTGATCCACCTCTATTCAATCTTATGCATGTAGATTTTTAGAAAAACGTCAAAATTGTACTACAACATTTTTCAGATTAATTTGAAAATGAAAACATTCATTGCAAAGACTTAATCACGCCATTTCAAAATTTTGTAAGTAAAGGTCAAATTTATAGTGTGCTTCAAAAATTTAAAAAATTTAATTTTGCTTTGTTTTATGATAACCCCCATGGTTAAAATAAATACATGTGTGGAGTACATGTAAAAAAGCATGCATGCGTATATTTTAATTGAGTTTTTCTATAAAACAATTTTGTGATGATGTCATCAACGTTTTAGAAAGGGCGCCAATATCAATTTGGATAGCTGCACAGTAATATTAATAACAACAGTACTGTATTCTCAAATTTTTAGTAAAATTGAGTGAATCGATCTTCACTTGATTAATAAAAATTTGAAAATGCTCACGCTTGACGTAGTTTCAGATTATATATCTAAAGAGCAACTTTACTATTAAAAGGATTAAACAATAAAAGTTATAATAATAATAAACAAAATCAAGGTGGATTCATAAACGACAATCACAAGAGTGTTATTTTATAAAATCTAAAAATAGCATTTACTCTTCAAAATTTTGAGGTGTCGTCATCAAATTGTTGGTGAAGAGGATCAAACAAATTTTTAACATATATAATTTAAAGTGCGCATTACGATGATTAACAAAATGGCGTTAGATACGATACATTTTATTTAAAGTACTTATTTTAATTTTAAATAGTTTTTAAACCCTGAAGAAGGTTTAAAATAAAGAAACCGAAACGTTGTCAAATAAAAGCTAAGTATAGAGAAAAGGATTCCATCTGTCCACGAACTCGTGAATCCTCTATAAATAATTGAAATGGGCGTTAACCAATATAATGCAAAATTTTATAAGAATCATTCCACTAGTTTCAGAAATCGTCTAATATAATATCGACAACAGATAAATGGAAGCGGTTGATCTATTTTTTCACACTCTAGGGGTCATCAAACGTCGAGAAAACATTAAAGCAGCCATTCACCGAATGGGCCCTGCTACAACGCTTCTTTAGCTGAAGCCCAGGAAGTAAAAAAGACAGATTTATTAAACAAAATTTATTCTTATGAAAAATTAATACAAATCTTTGTTGAAGGATACATTTTAATAAGCATAATAGGATTTATGATCTTACAAAAGGGAGGAAAATTCTGTCCGAATAACTTTTTAAACTAATTTTTCTATATGTTGATTATATTCTCCGTTGAGATTGAAACAATGAAACAAGATTGTTCCGAAAGTTGTGTCGAAGTACACTGACCGGCAAAAAAAAATCGGCCACCCTGAAAAATTTCGCAAAACCAAACTTTAAAAATTATTAATTTAAGTAGTGGTCTTTATTGTATTAAAGGACCATTCACTATTGACAAATGACGTATGAATTAGCAAAAAAAAGAAGACAAATAAACGCAGAATTAAATTAAATTTAACAAAAACAGAAACAGAGAGAAAATTTGAGAGACGTAACGGCAGTTAACGGCATTGTTTTCGCGTGAAAACGTTTATTAACTGCCAAACTTATAATCAAATCATGAAAAAACTGTTTACAACAATAGCCTCCTTTATTGTTTTATTTAAGAAAATTTCGTACTTGGTCTGTTTTTGTTTTTTGTTAAAATTAATTTAATTCTGCAATTATATGTCTTCTTTTTCTGCTAATTTGTACAACATATGTCAATAGTGAATGGTGCTTTAATAGAATAACGATCACTAGTTAAATTAATAATTTTTAAAGTGGTTTTGCAAAATTTTTCAGAGTGGCCGGTTTTTTTTTTCGAGAAATATGTTTTGATGGATAAAACTTGTAGCAGAAGTTTGAGTTATAATTCGACAGAAAAACTCAGTGGAGGCTCGTGACCTTTCCAGATGGGGGACACAATTTGATTGAAGATGAGTTAAATATGGAGATACAAAACAGGCTGTTACAATTAATAGACGAATTTGTGTGTAGGAAATAAACACAGAAATACATTCAATAAAAGTATAAAAATATTTGTCCACATACCTTTAGTTTTAACTTATTACTGAGGAGACACACAAAACAAAATATTTTTTTATTTTTTTCAGAAGCACATATCCACAAAAATTTATCATACTCGTCAAGTCTGTTAAAATATTTTGAAAGTCTCTTGTTTTCTCATGAACACTTTTTTTATAAATAAATCGGGGGTGCCTCTCCCTAAAGTTTTCACTACAATTTTATCGTCTTAGGAGAGAGGACGCGTTTGTATTAAATAATGAAGTGAATTCATTATTTTTATTTAAAATCGAACAATTGAACTCCTGTACTTGAATTATTGCTAGGGGTCACTGTTTTAAATGGGACCCGATTCCCGCCAAACACAGCGACTAGAAGCGCGGTTTCCATGGCAACGGTGTAAACAAAAGTCTAAATGAATCATGATTGGGTCTCCGTTTTCACTGAAACCTTACCAAGGATATATCCAATATCTTTAGATGTAAGTTTTGATATATTTGATACAAATAAAGCGAATTTTTTAAATATTAAAAAGTACTCTTTTGCTATGTCCAGTGTGTTTGTAGACCTTGTAATTTTGGGGGGACATGTGTCTTTGTGCTCCCTGGCACCAACCGCCCCTGGAAAAACTTTCACTTTACTAATATGACGGAGAGAAGGGGAATTTTTAAAAGATCCAGCAGTCTTGTTGGTTTTGATGCACTCTAATTAGGAAATAATTTTAACTCATGTCCCTTAGTATTAGAACTGATAATAGCCATTTTCATAAACGTGGTGACATTTTTAGCAAAGATAATAAATAACAAGGAAAATAGTATGAACAGAACTATAGATAAAACGTTTCTACAATTTTTATTGAATTTTAACTAATACCTTTTGTGACAGTTACTAAAAGAAAAAGTATGATATACATTTACTACACATTATATTGAGAAAAAATTGACAAACCCATCATTTGACGCAGTTGAACACATTGCTTTCATATCAGGTTTTAACAGCGCAATACAATCAATCTTAGAAGCAAACAAAACTTTTACTGTTTCAGACCATTTAGATTCTTCGTAAGCGTATCAGTTACCATGAGTTTAGAGGAAACGTATACCAGAGTCATCAATCCATTCTTCACTGCATCTCGTATGTAATGATGACGTGCTCGATGTGTTACACGTAACTGGTGTAGGATTTTCTGTCCGCAGGAAATCCGACCCAGTCAGCGTTGACGTAACCAGTTAATTGATTCTTCGTCATTAGACATTAGTTTGTGTTTCTGTCAAATACGTAGAATCTTCTTTACACTGTCGACTATTAGACCATGACAGTTATGAAATATGTGCACTAATTCCATGGTCAACATCTATACGTGTTAAAGCCTAATACGTCACAGTTTCCAATAATCCTCTCCGTATATAGATTTTGTAATAATCTAATCTAATCTAAAGCGATGAAATAGTTCCTTGGCGTTATTCGACCGTGATAAAATTATGCAATTTTCTGATCGTTTAAGGTCAATATTTAGACTCCTGGGTTCACCGACATTTCTAATTTTCACTAGATAGTCAATAGCTTCTATTCTTTCAAAATTAGGGTCCGTAACCAACATACCATCGGAATATATTTCCCTTGATCATTGTACCCCTAGAGACTGAATTTTCAGAGAGGTATCAGATTAACGACAAACCATATTTCCTTTTCTACATTTGATAACATCTTCCTGTAAATACCACTTTTCTTAGCTCTTGATTTACAAGATTCAGTAAATCTTCTTTCAACACTATGGGTGGTTTTATAAACATTTCTCCGTCAATATTACCCTCGAGAAACGCATTAGTAACATCTACTCGATTACTTTAACATTATATTGCGCAGGCAGTAGAATCAACAATCCATTTGTTCCAGGTCTAACTACCGTAGACACTGTTTTATTAGAATTTACACCAAGCTTCAGGATGAATCATGTGTTTAGTAAACGACCTTCCACTAATACTTCTGGTAGTTGGTCAGTCAATTCTCATGTTTAATAAAAGGATAATAATCAGTGTAATTTTTGTTGTTTATAACCACGTCGATCTTGAAATTCTTGCAGAAATTTTTATATGGATTGATATATAGAATACGTTGTTTTGAAAAACTTGATATCTTGTACAAATACAAAGCTCTTCCGGCTTTGAACTCTTTCGTTGAATGCCAAAGATTTCATTTAATTCTCTGTATATGTATATAAGTATTACGTATCTTCATCTGACTGAGATAGTTTGTTCCTCTCCTTGTTTTGTTTCCAAATAGTAGGATGTTGAGATATTTTAAAACTTTTACTCATTTTAGATTCTATGTGCATTTCTCCCCATATATCTAGGTTTTATTTTGGGCAGTATACGTGTCTAATCATTAACACATCGGTAAGTAGGTGCACACAAAATTATTTTCTAACGTTTCCAATAATAATAAAAATTTCACGTCATTCAGTAGCACATCTAAAATTTTTATTACATGCCGGATAACAGTCTAGTAAATTACTGCCTACCACTTGCCATGGACAACGATATTCGATTCACCTAATTTATCGAAGATATAAAACATTTTACATGTATGGTCACCTACATAGCCTCCTTTCATAACATTTAAAATAAATTGTTTCAATAACGTCACTTTCTTTCTTCGAAAATTGAATTGTGTTCTGAACACTTTGAAGAAGGTTGACTTTGCAAAATTTTGAGATTACCAACTTTTTGAAAGGTATGAGGAGATAAATTTTGATTAGCGATTTACTATATTCATGATAATCTTAAAGAATATGCAAAATTTTTGACTAATCCGTTCTATAATTTCTAAAAAACCAAAATCTTGCATTATTTTGAATTGTTTTCCAAAAACGTATAACCACAAAGATAAAATAATACTGGAATAACAAGTCGCAGTTATACAAGTAAAATTTTGAGATGACATCATCACATTTTCGGTGGGGACGTACAAAGAAATTTTAGTTCACAACAATCTGTCCCGAACTTTTGGAGATTACTAATTACTACTATTCTATTCTAACAGTTGAAATATTCAAAGTAATAAAAAAATATCACTAAATATTCTTAAAAAAGAAAAAAATCTTGAGACCGTTCGTTATATTATAAAAACCATCAAAAATGTGAAATTTAAACATATAAATATTTAACATTTTAAGTCAGATCTGGTTCTACATGTATAAAGTTCTTAAAAGCTTTGATCACTTTGTAAAAAAGAGAAATTTATTATACTAAAAAAACAACCGGTATTTGAGAAAATATTCTTCACAAGATTTAAAAATTTTACATACAAGAATACTATTTTGAAAAATGTAGAATACACACAATTTTCAGTTAATGATCAGTATAGTTTAATTCAACAACACTGTCATAGTTCTAATATCTTGAATAAATAAGAAATCTATAATATGATATTCACAAATTTAAAAAAAGAGTTTTTAATTCTCTCGGAAAATTTGTTATTTCTACGAAAACTATTTCCTTGAGAAAAGTTGAAAAACTGGAAACTGGACGACAAAACAATTCAATTTTAATTTTAACTTTTGTTCGCATTGTTATGAATACAGCTAAAATATACCGGAAAGCAGTAGTGGTAATGCTTACCATTAAAACATAATATAATGGGCACGAAATTGTAATTTCCACAACGAAGAATATTTTAAAAATTATGAATTTTTTATTTCGTTTACATTAACACAATGCATAAAAAGTTAATGAAGTAAATAAGGTAATTTAAAGTCAAAATCAATATCCGAGGTTCATGACCTCCCAACTCCAAATAATTCTCCATCAAGTCACACGAGCATTTTAGTAACAAAGTTGGCATCGCTAAACAGATCCATTTTACGTAAATACATAATTTCCTTAGAACGAAAGTTCTATTCTAAACTCATAACAAAAGATTTAAGATGAATGCTCTAGAGAAACAACTCGAATACCATTGTAAGTGAATCATGATACAAACTCATACGAAATTGGACGTTTTTTCTGTATAATAAATTATGATATTTCGCAACGTAGAAAGTTTCCTTAAATACACAACACAAATTAAAATTTGCAATTCCTCCGTATATTTGGCTGGGAACGCAAGTTCATCGAACTAATATCAATTTTTGATTAGGCGAAGTCGTTCAACTTTCCTAAAATACTTTATCATCGTACTAATTTTGTTGTTGAAGTGGACGTACAGAACACTTTCCACAACAATGCGCTGTTCGAACATGACAAGAAAAATTAAAAAATAAACACGAAGAGGAGTCGTTTGTATTCATTATTTACACAGTTTTTGGGCGGAAAAAATGTAAATAAACTGTATATTTAGCAAATCAATAAAATTATGATAATGAATGTATAAATATTTACAAGCTGCTAGTTTTTTCGCAGAGTCCACATTAACCGTAATAATTGCATTTGCTCGAGCAGAAAAAATGTGATAAGGAAGATCTAACAGGATAATTTCAAACTCGCGGATGAGATTCTAGCATTCTAGACCGCGTTTTGTGAAAACGCATTAAAATCGCTCAAAATTCTCAAGGCATAGTAAGTGACCCTGAAAATACCATTTTCAGGAAATAGTACTTGTACCTGCTCTGCGTAAATGTAACGCGTTAAGCGATATCTTCTAAATTGCAGGTATTATCCTTGTAAAATTCCTCATTAAATGTTAAGTGTGCTCAGAAACCGCACGTTTGTCCTTAGAACTGTATTTATAAAATAACATCCTACCACGTACTTATTCATATTCATCAAGGATAACGAGGCTTACCCGCACCGCAGATTCAATTATTGAGAATATATTGGTCGTACAATACGATAAGCCTTTAGGGATCGTAGATAAATTCATTAAAAACGGCTTTATTTCAATTAGTTACACCTTGTTATTACGCACACGCATATTTTTAGTTTCCGTAATGGGTTTTATTCTTTGTAAGGCGCACAAATCCAAAGGGAATTCACTGGCGACTAAAAACTTATGTGACTCAGATTATAATACAACTGGTGCTGTTTCTAAACTGTCAAAATTAAAAGAAATATTCTTGTACCAAAAATTGTTATCTTCTTTTGAAAAGTTTTGTGGCCACAGGAAGAATATAAATTCCGAATTTTGAAACACCTGCACATTATCTTCTATTAATAACAATATCATAATAGTTAACAAAATTAAACGCACTACGTTTCTCTTCTCTTTTTATTGTTCTAGAGGATAAGCTAGGGAAGTATTGTAGTAGGGACCATTTTTACGAATGTCCAAGTAGACTTCCCGTTTTCGCTTTTCTTTCTGTTGATATACAGACAGATAATAATATATGTAATATTCGCATAACTTTGTCTATTTTTGTCATACATAAAATATATCTTGATTATCACATAATGACCACCGACTCAAGATATCGCATCAATATAAATGTGCCCCTGTTGGTGATTTATGAGCAATAAAATTGGTGTTGCTATGTGGATAATTTAATCTGCGTCGACCCAAGCAAAAAAATCGACATATCTAGCAATATAAATAAAAAAATGAAATGACTGCTCAAATGGCTCGCCAATCGCTCGCTTGTGGACGAGGGAAATATTGTCTAATTTCCTTACATAATTTGTTTTTAATCTTTGGGTAAGGCCATTTTATGTTTATTAAAAAAATTTTTTTGAAAAACCTTAATTTTTTACATTAAAATACGGACGGTATTGAGAAAAACAAATGAATTTATAGGGTTGCGTTTTTTGTATCTCTGTCAATAAAAATGATGTTTACGTGATACACTTTAAATGAATGACGAAATTCAATATTGAAATATGGAAATTATAGCAAACATAATATAAATTTCATGAAGAACACTTTATAAGTGTCAAGCATAATATACTTTTTGTGTGCAAAATCTATGAGCTTTTAACAATCTAAAATTAAACAACTTGTGGGCTCTTCTTGGTTCTTGAAATTTATAAAATTGAAATATCTTCATGAAAATAGTTTTTAGACTTGATCAAGTCTAAAAACTATTAAAGGCGTTAAAGTATAATTAATACCCTGTTAAAGGATTATCAAGCTTCATACAAATTTACTTTTAATAATTTACTAATTTTTTCTTTCTCTACAATTTTTTATACTATGAGCAAAATATAAATAGGTATATCTCCCTTTTCTAAAAACAAAGGAAGGTATTATACTAAGTACACTTTGGGTGAATATGGATTAATACTATTAATATTAATAGTATTTTGTGGTTATCTGCTACATACAGCTAAATGTTTCCAGAAAGGTGTATAGAACTCATTTGAAATTTGGCATACAAGTATTTGAAAGTATAAATTCTATGTTCTGAAATGTTATTGAAATTACCATCAACATTTGCTTTGAAGATACAAGGCGAACTTGATTTTTTTTAAATAGTACGAGTGATTAAATTTAATGTTTTTGAAAAAAGCTTTTTTTTCTGCATTAAGTAATGTAACATATGCCATTTTTTATTTGCGCTAAAAGGTAAAAAGGAACTATTAAAATAAATAAATAAAAAAAATAAAGTTGGCCTTGTATCTGTAAAACAAATGTTCATGGAAATTTGAATAAATTAAATATTTCGAAGGATAGAATTCAAATACTTTTACTTGCGTACCAAATTTCAGTGATAAAACCGTTCTGGAAGTATTTAACTGTATCCATACTTTTTAGCAACCCTGTATATAATTTGGAGAGATAAAAAATTAAAATAGTGCCATATGAAACTTCAAAAGTCTTTATTTCTGCTGCTTTACTAGAATTCGCCGTTGACATAATAACAACATAATAAGAACGCTATTTGTAATTCCACAGTTTTTTTCCTGGTGCTAGTGTTTTATAATTATTTGTACTAAAACTATGGGAATATTATTTGAACCATAAAAAGAACTCAGGTATAAAACCTATCAACATATTTTTCCCGCTTTTTGAACAGAATTGTAAAAACTGGTCTAAAGTTATTTAGACAGAAATGCTCGGGAAGTTCAGTTTCCAGTTTGTTAGATAGAATATAAAATTTGATTTTACGCATGATTTTTTTTATGATAACTACTACTAATTAAAACAAAAATAATGTTAATTATTAAACTAGAGTAAAGAAGCATTCCAATCATATATTTCAAGTGAGTTTTTCTTAATAATATGTTGTGACGTCGTCTTCAAATTTTTTAGTGAGGACAAACATATCAATTTCGATACATACAATATATCCAATAACAACAGAACAGAACAATACTATAACAATTTGAAAAAATTGGTCGCAAATACCAAGGGACCGCGGTCCGCACAAGTGCGTACAATATAAAATATATTTAAAGCAAATGACCCGACGGGAAACAACGTGTTCTCAGTTTCTCGGTACTTGTTTAACTTCGACTGTTCATATTTATATTTCGACAGAATTCGATCATTCATATCGTATCAGCACCGGCATTAAAGCATGCATTTGTGTCAAAAGAAACTGAAATTTGATTTTCTGTCGTCAATATAAAGGAGAGGACTAATTAATTAATTAAGCACACTTGGTTTTTTTCTCAAAAAATATAGATAATAGCAGGAACAGTATAAGAAACAAAAAAAAAAACCATGCCACATTCGAACGTGCGCCATTTTCGCTTTATACTCGTAACTAAAGTAACTTTGTACAAACACAGCTTTATACACACTAGGTTGCTGCACAAGTTCACTTTTTTGCGAAAATTTGGATGTATCGGGTAAAATACAGATTTATAAAGAACAAGTATAGGAGTGTGTTATTTTACAAAATTTAAATCCTACTTACTATGAAAAATTTTGAGGGGATGTCGTCACATTGATAGCAGGGATGGTCGGGCAAATTTTGGTTCGCGTTTTACATATAAAATTTGACAACAATGGGGCCGGTAGTTTCGGAGATTATCTGCCTAATAAAAATCTGGACAGACAGTAGACAGACAGACGGACGGATTATTATTTTGGGAGCCCATGGAGATTTTTTCGCAAATTATTTAAAACCATTTTGGAGTACTTTGGTGAGCTGACCTATTTTTGATTTATTTTAGGATCTCGTTTTTTTTTGAAAAAATTAAAACAATCTTGAGGTTCTGTTTGGAAAGATTTTGAAAGTGCTTTGGAGCCTCTAGTGTCTTTTCGTATAATACTTTAATTAAATTTCTTTGCGTCATTTGCTAAAATCAGTCTTATGTTAGCAGCTACCCACCCTTTCTTTTCTTAGGGGGTATGTCATTTGTCAAAATCAGTCTTATCTTAGCAGGTACTAGCACCGCCCACCCGCCCTTTCTTTTCCTAGAGAGTACGTCATTTGCGAAAATTGGTCTTATCTTAGCAGCTTCTAGCCCCGCCCACCCACCCTCTTTGTTCTTAGAGGGTCTCTCATTTGCCAAAATCAGTCTTATCTTAGACATTCTGTATAACCCGATAGAAAAATGTGGGTGAACTGATAAACCACAAGTGTCGACGCAAAATATTTTGCAAATTTTAGATAACGTTTATTCAGAAAAAAATTCAGATGAATCATCAAGTTGTTGGTGGGGATGACCAGATAAATTGTATTAGTTTTTTACAATCTGCACGATATTCCTAAAATATATGTACAGTTTCACAACTTATCAGTCTAGTAATTTTGTCATCCAATAAAATCACCAAGAATTGACAGCTAAACCGAAATGGGAGACTTTTTCATATTCTAGGAGTTATGAACCTTCGAGAATACAAAAAATTCGTCATTCGTCGGAAAGTAAGAATCATTTTGTATAAACAATTGAAGGTTTTGTGGTTGCTTTTCATAGTGACTAATTCGAAAGAAGTAAAAAGTAAAAGAAAAGGTAAAATGTCATATTTTGTTGAAAAAATTGTGACTTTGTAGTGTTAAAAAATAACTTATAGTAAAATCTTCAAACAATTACTGTAATTATTTTTAAATTTGCTGTTCTGCAGTGTTGAACCACAAAATATTCGAGATTCTAGAACCATTAGGTATTGATTTGTTTCGCTCCACCCTCGAAAGCCTCACAGAACTATTGATTATTGACCTATGTTACTGCGATCTAAACTCCTTGGTAATTAGCAGAGACCGGCCAAGTGCGCGTAATAATAAGTGAGTCTGTAATACGATGATAGTGTTTTATATCTAATGGAATATCTATGAACACCGCTGAATATGCGTGAATGTGAAAGAAAACTAACCCTTTTTTGTACCGTAAAGTTAACCATGTGAAGCCTAATCACTCCGACCAAAGGTTCAAGCACACTACTCTTGTACTGGCGGTTCGCCTGTTCACTCAATTCTGGTATTAAGGTATCTAGACCAACATGATCAGACTGTTCCAGAAACGTATAAACAATGATATGCTTCTAACAAAACTGTTTCTTTGAATCTTGACACTACTGATTTTTTTTATTTAAAAATTTTAGGTTTTCAATAGTAATTTCATCCCCGTAGATATTGTTATTATGAATGGGTTGAATCTATTAATCGATTTTGGTCCGAATATGAATACATTGCAGCTTTAAAACCTTCCCGCAGCTCATATGTTTATAGCGATATTTTTATAGTACCAGCAGCCCCATTAATTGAATACTGTATCACAGAGAATTTGAACGATACCATGTGTTAAGCACCTGAAGCTCAATTTGTGCTCAAGCATAAGCTTGAAAGCAATCTTTTAGAACTAAAATGTGAGCAAATAAATCGTCCGGAAATGAGCCAATAAATGCAACAGAGTTGTGAATTAATTAATGAAGGTTTCAACAAGGAGATTTTAGATATAATATTAGCCAGACTTTCAAAAAAGAGTGTATACACGAGAAGGATATAGAAGGCAACAGAATTGACAACTGGCGTGTTAATTAAAGAAAGTATTGTAACGCCAATGTCAGTCTATATTGAATCCCCCTCGTATTTAGCTCATAACCGAAAATACACGCATAATCGCATCTCGGCACGTGTTTATCGGCGGCCTAAATTAAGCCCATTTCGCTGTCGAAACATGCAGATTAGCCCCTCCGCAAAGAAACCACATTGTGATCTTCACCTGGTTATCAGCGTTATTGTTTGCGATAACAAGATCGGTCAAAGTCTAACCCCTAATAACAGAATCGTGTCAGGGATAAGTAGCTCGAACAGCTTCCGGTGGCCGATCCTTAGCACGCCAGGAACACCTGATGTTGTTCCTGCTGCGCCTTAGCCTCTCGAAACAGGACCAAAGGTCGCTTTATCGGCCAACAGCGAATTCCGCAAGGATAGGGCATCCAAAGGTCTCGCACAGTATTTTGGGCAATTTCGGCGTCAACATTGACCCGCAATGGTTCGTATTAGTGTGTCAGAAAGTAGGTGACCCACATTCGAAGTGTTTCATTGTCAAGTACCGCGATCGAATTCAGCTGGCCATGGCCATAGCCTGCTGGATTCAGAGACGACGGCTAACATTGACTCACCCAAATTCGCAACCTTATGCAACCATATCTGCTTTCCTCGAGCCGTGTAACCGACGATTTTTGTTTTTACAGATGGGTAAGTTTCAGACTGACGGTGTTCCACTTGAATGTGCCACGAAACCATGGGAATTTTTGCTTTTGGGTTCGTGATATACTTTCGACGAGGTTTTTGTTGGTGTTGTGTCTCACGAAATGAAAGTGTCCACAGAATAATCGGCAAAATTTTGGACACACGACAAGCAGGAACACGCTGCTTGCAAACTAGGAAGCTGTCAAGGAGAACTAATGCAATTTTTGCAAAGCAGTGCTATTTGGCCACTTAAAAAAACTTGCAACTAGTTCAACAGCGTAACCTTCAACGTTAAATATCGATATTAAAGATCAACACTAAATGCTTGGTTGTTGTGACGTACTGATAAAAACACAAAGACTTGGTATTGAACTTCGAACCGTGGATGTCATAACTTGCACTGGCTGTCTTCTACAGTTCATCTCACCTGAAACAAAAACACATGTCTAAAAGAAGGTCAAATAATTCATTCAATCTGAAAAACTTTCATCTTTTTAATTATCTTATGGAAATTTTAAATTAACATTCTCTTGACAAAATAAACAGTTTTGAACTAATACCTGTTTTGAGTCATTTTTCGTACTGATCAGGTGGAGAGTTGAGAATTTAAACAACTTTCATTTTTGCCAATCATTTTGGATTATGACTATAAGGTAACCATTTTAGTAATTATGTGGTGCTACATATATATTAATTTGGATTTTATTTCGACACCATGCTTTTCGTGGACTGATTTAAGAGATTAAAAAGTGACAGACGTGTAAATAACATCTTACAAAATAACGTGTCTACAACGAATTTTTACAATATGGTTATTTATTATTGTAAGCAGTCCTACTTAAGCGTAGAAAGTGAAGAAAGTATGAGGTATGGTAAAGTGTTATTAGACTTTCGCTTTCGCCGATAAACACAAAAATCAGCTACTTCACGTTGCTTAATAATTTCTTGCGTCTATTATAGTATGATTTATTTGCAACAAAATACAAAATATTATGTTAAATAAGATCATTATAAAATTGTTGTCATTACACTTTCCACTAGTGGGCAAACGGATACAAATAAGATAAGACAAACACAGTTTGTAGCTATTATATTATAAATAAAAAAGTCCTTGGAGGATAATTATATCTTCCAGTCGCCTATTGTGTGCAGGTTATTCACCAAACATCCCTAAGGGCATTGTTATTTTATCAGCGGTTAACATGAACAAGTTAATTCGTAGTAATTTTTTCAAATATCCCGCACAAAAAATGGCGCCAATTTTAAAGCGGTGTTAATGCAGCTAATTATATTTAGCTTATGACAAAATAACCTTAATCTAACACCATTAACCTTGCTGTTTCTACAAAACTGTACACAACTCAAAAGGTATAATTTCCTTGTCGTTAATGCAAATTATGAAAAAGGAACTCCCAAAATATGCAAACTTTTCCCTTGAATTTGCAACGTGGGTGCCGGACTGATAATAATTAAGTATCAGCCTGTTAAATAAGTGGCATTAAAAGTACTAAACGTTATTTGAATAAAAGCGGTGGGTGATTTCCTTGGAATTTTAATTAAATCCGGAATATATTAAGTAGCTGCGGTGTACATTAGCCACCAGACCTAAAGTATAATTTTTATGTTGTTAAGGATCGGGGAATTTGTATCTCAAAAGACGGCAAAAGAAAAACGAAGTAGTATCGCAAAAAATATTCTGTGTATATTTGACAATTTTATTTTAATATATACGATTTGCACAGTACCGTTAATACTCGACAAAAATGTACTTGATTTCAAAGTCAGTGGATGTAAAAGTGCATACACGATTTCCCACTAAAACACTTTAACATTGAAATCTCAAAAACATAATAACGTATAAAACGAGACACGAATTAACTTACATAACAATAACCGTAAAAATTAATGACTTAAAATCAGTTTTCCTTCATTTGTTTCTAATTATTCAAATATAATATAACAAGTGGTCTGATTTTTTCCGACAAAATTTGTGACACAAATTAACGAGTAGCTGTTGCGACGAAAATCACACGAGTCGACGAAGGAGACGAGTGTGATTTTCCAAAAGCAACAGCTACGAGTTAATTTTCACACAAATTTTGCAGAAAAAATCAGATCACGAGTTATATTCGGCTTGACAATCCAAAGAGAAAATTTTTATTTACTTTTTACGGACAATAATTCACATAATTTATAGTTAGCGTATTCGTTGAGTAACCATACCTACTTAGTCTAAATAGTAACAAAACAGCAAAGCAAAACGTAAATAAATTTCTAAACATCAAATTTTGTGTGTGCTGCTGGTTGATTTTCTTAATTCTGGGAGCAAGATTTGGTAATAAGACTGTGTATGAAATTCGAAATGCAGTGAAAGAAAGTCAGTGCCGGAAGACCGCAAGAACGCAAGATTCAATTTGGAAGCAGTTTACAGAATTTTGTGAAATACGCAAGTTTCATCTAAATAAAGCAGTCGAAATGAACGAGGTGGCCAGTATTTTGGAAGATTATGCCTTTAACGCCAACAGAAAAGTAATTTGTATTATCGTTTTTTTTTATTAAAGTTCATTTGACAAGTTTGACAAATTAATTTGACATAATTTATTTCGCTGAAAAACAGTGTTGTTGCCTGACAGAAGAATGTTTTTTCACTGAAAAAATTTTTCGGTGAATGCCATTGGACAAATTTCAAACAATTCTGCCATTGTATTGGTTAAAAATTTTCGAGTTGGATTGTCATATAAAAATTTCATTGGTTCTTACGTCATAAAAAGTAGTATAAAATTGTCTAGTCAAAATTTTCTTCCCCTGATTTTGCAGATTTAATTTTTATAGTATCTGCTATAAATTACAATAACAATAGGAGCGGATTTATTAATCTACAGTTAAAGACGCATGTTTTGCTTATTTTTCAAGAGATTTTCCAGAATTCAATAAAATAAATTCCATCACTCATTTTTTTGTTGCACATTTTGTATAAGGAATTCTAAAAAATATGGGATAAACCACTAGTGTAGACGTAATATTAAAATATAAAAAAATCTAAACAATCAGTTTCATAGTTTCGGGAATGATCTATCTAATAAACTCGTCAACGGATAGACAACAGACGGTAGACGACACAGAGAAAGGAAACCGAAATTTTTTGTTCGATAAGATGTGGAACGTCGTCATTAATCAAAATGACCGTATTACAATATGTACTTCTCTTAACCTACGCGTGGAAAGTAAAACTGAGCGAAACTCTATGATGGCTTTTTAATCTAACGGAAATATTTTGCGGTGAAAAACTTCATTACTCTAAGGAGTAAGCTGCTGTATGACTGAAAATAAACGTGACTGGATGAGATCTAAGAAATTTTGTGATCAGTTTAATTTTATTCTACTTAGTTTTGTTTAACGTAAAAACAAATAATACTTAGATACAGATTTTATACTGTATTTTTTTTTAATTAATTTTGAAGAGTGTCAAGTAAGGTTTTAAAAGTTGCGGTAACTACTTAATAGGAGAAAGTGAGAACCTAAGATTTTTACGTCATAGATTGTCTCCCTCTTTCTTTTGTCAGCAGCACCTGCTTCTTTATTTTGTATATTTTACGTAATTATATAACTTTGTCATTTTGTTCGCTATAATAATGGTTTAAAACATAATTGCTAATATACAGTGCTAGTATGGTATTTTCGAAAGTGATCTAAATAAGAAACTACGTGATCATCATGATGTACAAGTTTTGCTATGTAACAATTAATCTAACTCGTACGTTTCTCCCAAATTGCCAAAACTTAGAGTGTAATAACTGCGTAGACGCGTAGCCTATAACTGACTGATACTAATTTACTGCAAGAAGCGAAAGTGCTTTTTAACGAAGAAAGTTCCAAACTTTCATTAAATTGGTGGTCACCGTACGGTTACTAAAAATTACCTTAGAGGTCTCTGGTCGACCTAGTTCTCATCAGCATATTTCACTACAACTTTTAGACCGTTATAAATTTCGATGACTTGCCAAATTTTACTCAGCATGACTAGAACATTTTAATTTCTTTTATTATTACTATAACCAATATCTCTTTCTTATTTTAATCATTTCATGGATGGAGAAGTTGAATTACCCAGAAAAATCAACAGTGAGTATGCTGGACACAGAAAAATGTAAATTTGTATCGCGAACTACACGAGGTCAACAACATTAGCGAAGATTAAAATAAAATAAAAATAAAAAATGTCTTCTCGAGAGATTTTGGCTTCTAGATAGAGACGTTTAACGGTTGAATAGAATACAAACACAAAAAAGTTTGTCTTTATTGCGAGTGTAAATAAATAAAAATAGCCGGGTTTACAAAAGAAAAACGTACGTGTGTGCGAGTCTTCGAACTTATTTTGGCAACCTGACACAAGGCTTAGTAATCATGCTTTAAAAACATTAACCTCACAAACTTGAGGTTATGAGAGTCGATGATATTACATACTCATTTTCCATTAAAACAAACTTTTTAGGGTCAGTTAAAAAAGAAGATTTTTAACCTTTGTTAGATGTTAGATTTAAGGTGTCGTTAACCAAAGTCTTTCAATGAATTGGTTCATTTTAACTTTAAAAATTATTTCTTGTATCTCACAACTTTTTTTTTAATTGACACTGTATATTTATATCTGTTTCCTAAAGCAATTGTAGCAAAGTATAATAACTACGAAATGCAGCAACTACCATCATGAAATACATTTTAAATTAAAGTTATCTTAATGAGCTTAGTTCATTAATTTTAAAAACAAATAGTGCAAGGAAACATTTAAAATAATAAATATATACAAAATCATTCAGTCTTATTAATCCATTTTAGTGCTACAAATTATAGTTAAATGTCAAGGAGACTGGAATAATTTCTGAATAGACTCCCTCTAACTAAAGTAATGTATTCATTGGATATGATGACTTTTGTTTTATAACTTATGAGCTACAGTTATTCGTATCAAATTAAAAAAAAAACGTGATAATACCTGCTGTGTCAAAATGTATGCCTTTCTTTGTTCCTTACTTTTTGATCCATTTTTTTCGTCCAACTTAAATTCTTATCATACTTAAATAAATATTTAAACTTAGACTTTATAAATAAACATTTAATGTTATCGTGACCATGTCATTGAAAGAAAACACAGAATCGTAAAAATAAAAAAAAAAAACTGACCGCTCGAGAGTCAAAATATAACAAAGAACCTAAATTGTGATTATTAATAAAGTGTAATATTAATAAAGAAGAAAAGCCTCTCGATAATATTATTAACGTTAGAAACCAGAATGCTAAAATGTCAAAGATCTCACTCTCATTTTTTAAACACCCAATATTGCTCTGCTGACTCTTGAAAATTAGAGACATTAAAAAGTCGTGATAATTTGGACATTTCATGTAATTATAGTTATTCAACAAAAGGTAGAAAGTATGAGTAACGTCATGGCTTATTTTAAGTCAATTTGTAAATAAATGTATGTGAAAAATGATGTTTTGCTATCCGTTACAATATTAAAAGAACTTAAAACTTTTACAACGCTCCGATCCTAGCAATAAATTAATTCAGTTCACTATCACTAACATTAGTACATCTGCTCCGGAATTTCGGAAAACTCCATTAACATTTTCTTCCTACAATAATTCACTTCGGTCTTCCCTAATTAAGCAGATAAGATAATTTTTCCCACTTAAAGAAGTATGTGGTTCGGAAACACGATGTCAATAATATCGAACAAGTGAATGCACTTCCGAGTCGGCAAAACAGAATGCAAGTGAAAGTTTCCGCGTGTTGTGGAAATCTCACTGTAACTTTCTGCAACGTCGAAGCAGTGGCGTCGGTCGTTGAACCCTCGCAGTCCTGAAGCTTACACCGACCACGGTTAAATCAGATTAAGTTTTCGTTTTAGATTCTTCGTAGTGTAGTGAAAAGATTTTTTTCAGGAAAGAAGAGCGCCTCGCAGCAACAGTGATTCAGCTATATTTGCGCTGCAGGAATTTATTGCAGGGCGTATGGAGAATATGCGATGTAGCCAGGGTCGGGCTGGCCCCAAGAATCGACTCGGGCCCACCGATTAGGCTCTGTAACGCTTTACGCCACACTATCGTCGCAACGATTAAATTTCGAACTGTAGTTTCAAATATGCCATTAAAATTCCCTCGCTCCTGAAGCCACAGGGCAAATCCAGCTTCTTCGAAAAGTTATAAAATTTTATTTTGAGAAATTTTATTTATTTTATAATAACCCCAATAAGTTAAAAAATGTAGATAATACCAGTCACGGGTTAAGAAAAAAACTGACCCATGGGGGAATCGAACGACACTTCGGCAACTGCATACAATTTGCATCGTTTTTGGGAAAATGTGGATGACTGCAGTAAAAAACCAAGGCGGATTCGTAAAGCACAAGTACAGGAATATGTTATTTTCTAAAATATTAATAGCATTTACCATGCAAAATTGTTGATGAGAACGATGAGAGAAATTTTGGACAGCATTTACACGATATTCTTGAAATACCTATTCTTCACTTTTTATGTTTTTCCTGTTTAGATAGGTATCTATCTTAATGGACGATAATAAATGAATATCCAAAAAAACATACTTAACCTCGCACTGGACGAACAAACTATCTTTCTCATCGTTTACGGCAGACACGGGGGATGAGAAAGGCAGCTTGCTGTTCTAACTCCAACTTGGGGAAGTTTTCTGTTTATCGCCCATTATTACGAAGTGAGCGAACATAAAGAGGGCGTTTATCTGTAAAACAGAATAATAACAGCGACAATTAACCTAAAAGACTGTTCTGGAACATTAGAAAAATTGTTGCACCAGTTCCAGCCAGTGAGAGATAAAAACATGTATATTTTGAAGTAGAACAAAAAAAGTATGATTACTTATAGTTTCGCAAAATACTCAATAAAACTAATTCAAAAATAGTTCCAAATAATTGATGCTGCTGATGAAGAGCTTAAAATGAAGTAAATAAAAAATAAATTAACAGTGATGGAGCCTAATTAAATAGTTAAATAAACAGGCGTCGATCTGTAATTAATATAATTAAGGACGACTTAGTTTAAATGAAAACAGTTAGGTGTAATTAACCAAAACCATTGTTTAACAATAATATTACCAAGGTAATTAACTACGTTGGACCGTAACTAAATGCAATAAATTATAGTTAATGGATCCATAAATATTAACTGTTGAATTAAGATAAATAACGAAATATTAGTAATAAAATGAAACTAATTTAGTTAACACGAATCAACAGTTAATTAATTAGTAATTACTCATAACTGGCTGCCATTAGCTGTCATTAGGTGCAACTGTTTATTTAATTATTATACGATTACTAACCTTAATTTGAAATTACATAGTTATATTTTTTAAATTCATAATTTAGGATAATTGTGGTTAAGTGGTTTCAGCGGCTAATTAATTGGCTATTCATTTTGACTAGTTGCTGTTAACATCATTAGTTACATCATATACGATTTAGATAAATAACTATATACTAATTATCAGTAATTACGTTTCAATAGGGTTAATCGCTATTAAATACAATTAACTACTAATTCATTAATTAATTTGTCAGAATTTAGCGATTGTTGCTACATTTATTTCAAGTAAATATAGTTCATTTCAATTTTCCGAGCGTAAACTAAGGAAATACTGCAGTGCCCTAGAGTAAGAAAAATATGTCTCCCGTTTCCCCCTGTCTGTGATTTGTCTGTTGTCTATCTGTCGTCTCTTTGTCTGTCCTCTGTCTGTCTGTCGTCTGTCTGTCTGTCGTCTGTCTGTCTGTCGTCTGTCTGTCGTCTGTCTGTCGTCTGTTTGTCGTCTGTCTGTCGTCTGTCTGTCGTCTGTCTGTCGTCTGTCTGTCGTCTGTCTGTCGTCTGTCTGTCGTCTGTCTGTCGTCTGTCTGTCGTCTGTCTGTCGTCTGTCTGTCGTCTGTCTGTCGTCTGTCTGTCGTCTGTCTGTCGTCTGTCTGTCTGTCGTCTGTTTGTCTGTCTGTCTGTCGTCTGTCTGCCTGTCAAATAGCCTTTGAAACTACGGACCGATTGTTGTATGTGTTTTAAAAATAGGGTGTAATCATCCCCACCAACAATTAATTGACGTAAAATAAAGTTTTTTCATAATAACTCCTATCTCCAATTTATAACATAACATATTTTTTTGTACTTGTGGTTTATGAATCCTCCTTGATTTTTATCACAAATACTTTATAAAAATTTGTATACAATATTTGCCACGAGTGATTTCTGCGCACATAAGCGAACTTGAACTTTTTTTTGAACACTTCCAAATTTGGTTAAAAGTTTGACTTCAGATGTAAGGAAAGTTTTCTCTACATAACTCTAAAACAATTTTTCATTCATTACTTAGTATTTCGGTATGAATTAAATCGATTTACAAACTGCCACCCCTTGAAAAATCTACATGATTATCCCACTAAAGCCGTCCATACTGAAAACAGCATAAACATAGTTGTACTTTTCAGCTTTCGTAATGGACATACACGGAAAACGGAAAACTTTTCTAGTACGTAATATTCATTCAAAAAAATACGACGTTCTTTATTCATTATGTGCTTATTGCCCTTGGCTAAAAATATTCCGATTCTAAAGTTCACATTCGGAATTAAAAGAGCTAGTCCTGTATGACATAATACATGTGAGGATAAACTCTTTGTTTAATGCCGTAATGTATTGTTTTATCGATGACTATTAAAAAGGCATAATATCAAATTTGCAGGAGGGATCTGATCCCTCACCTTATCGGACGATTTTACCTTGTGTTCTAGTTTTCTTCACCTTAAAGAAATGTGAGGGTCAAATTATAATCACATAATTTTAAAGCTTCAGCTGAGTTTGAATAAGTTTTGCTCAATAAATTTATTGTGCAGCTTTTTTGTGAAAATAACAGGGCGGTTGGTGCCAGGGGGCACAAGGGCACGTGCCCCCCCCCCAAATTACAACGTCTACAAACACACTGGACATAGCAAAATAGTAATTTTCAATATTTAAAAAATTATCCGGAAATTTGTGTCATAATTATCAAAACTAATTTACATCTAAAGATGTTGTGCCTTGGATATATGATATGTTATTGCTGATGAAGTGCTGATAAAAGCGGAGACGGAGACCAAATCATGCCTTATTTAGACGTTTTGTTTACATCGTTGCCATGGACACCGTGCGTCTAGTATTGCGGTGGAATCGGGTCCTGTTGATGATCTATGACACGAAGGTATGTGGACAAATACTTTTTTACTTTTATTGAATGTATTTTTGTACTTATTTCCGTCACACAATTTCGTCTATTGATTGGCAATAAACAACCTGTTTTATATCTTCATATTTAACTCATCAATCAAATTGTGTCCCCCCATTTCAAAAGGTCACGAGCCGCCACTGGAAAATAATAATATATGTAATTTCTTTTACATCGACACAGTGTTTAACACATTTAAAATCTTATCATGTAAAAAAATGTATTAAGAATTAGGAGAATTTCTACAGCAAAGTCAAATTTGATTCAATCGAAAGTTTAATTCAAAATGTTCACGGTTAGTTTTAACAGAATTTAAATCAAAGCCAAAGTCGACTCAGAATCTTTACATTAAATTACATATAAGCATATTGTATAAAAATTTTATTGCTTGGGTTTTATCTCTACTCAAGGCTAGCCTATTGGAATTGAACCATATTTTCATTTGTTCATAATTGTTATTAATACACTGATCTCTCTCCTCTTTAGTTTTTGCAGTTTCATGCCTACGATAACCTTAAACCATCTGCAAGCTTTCAGAGCATTCAATTTTGTAATTTCTATTTTAAATTTCAAAATGTTGTAACTACAATTTTGATTTTATTTCCAAAAGATGAAAGGTCTATGGTAAACTTAAAGGCGAATTAAGACACTAAAAAATTTAAATCGGACTAACCCAGCAAAATTTTGACATGACGTTATCAAATTTTTACAGGGAATTATCAGACAAATTTTGGTTTCACCATCTACATAAATTCCTAAACTACACAAAAATTTTGCTTATAATCGGAGATCATCTGTCTAACAAAATCACCCACAGATGACAGTCTATAGGCGAATAGAAATGATTTTAAACGCTCACACGACTTTATTCAAGCATTAATTCTTAGGCAATAAAAATGTTTGGTGTTTTTCACCGACAAAGCTTTAAGAATTCCTAATTTGTAAATGCATGACCATTTTCTACACCATGAAGCATAAAAGTTTTTCATTGTTTGTCTACATTGTTTTAAAAAATGAATGTTAACAAATGAATTAGTAAACACAGTTTAGAACTATCTGTAGGTTTATTTTTCGGAAACTTACTTTCAATGTACAAATTATATTTCACATTAGGATCTGGATCTCCTTCAAGCAAACATTTTGAGTGCTTTGATTATTTCATCGCGATATCATTTATAGAAGGTTTTCATTTAATTAAATCGTTTAAATTGTAAACTTATCCGGATCTGTTGCAATTAAGCGTACGACTTGTTTTGATAGAGATCGTACATATTGCATTGCTAGATTGCAAGATTACTTAATAATAAATTCCCGTAAGTATCGCTTGATGTAAAAATTATGTGTATAAAATACATGTCATAGAACATTTAGGAAACAGATTGTTTTAGTTTTTACTTACACAAATTTTAAAAATCATGTAGTTCAACATGCAGCACAGCATACTAATAGCTGAAGTCTGAAAAAACAGCTCTTCAAGGATCACTATAATTATACGGTATCGAATCTGGCAATTTTTTCCCGATAAATATTTTTAAAGCTCTTATTAAAAATTAGATTTACTGGAACTTATTATAATTTTATCGATTATACTAACTAATACGTGTTTCGTCAGTTGCTGTAGGTTGTTTGTAAATAATAATCACTACTCTTGTCTACAGCGTGTTCTTGTAGAACTTTTGTATGAAAGTCAGAAACTGAAAAAATGTTTACCTCTAGAAAAAAGCTCTAAAATATATTATCAAGCTGGCAAGAAAGGTTCGAAATGTAATAATAACAAAAAATAGTCCACGGAAAATGCTGGGGAGATTTAAATGAAGATCATGTTAACAATAAAATGCCGTTTATTTGGGGGAATAAATTTAGTTTGTATGCATAAACAAAAAGCTCCACAGACAAGATTATTTACAAAGAATTCTCAGCAGAGCTAAATCTGATCCAAGATTCCGCCCCCGATTACACCCACACTCCATCACCATTGCTCGAAAACACCAACTACAAATTATATCGAGACCGAATAATATTTACAAATTTAAATATTACTGCTAACAAACCCGATATCATACTGATGAAGAAATACGCCGCAAAATCCCTTCTCATTGAGAGTGTTATTCTTAATACAAAGACCAAAGATTAGAACTTCCAACATATACAAATAAAAATTGAAAATACCCACTTATAGTCAACGAAGTGAAAATACTTTTAAATCTTCAGACAAATTTAGCAATCTTAAATGTAGGTGTAGTTCCAAACAGCGAAAATTGTTCGTAAGTTGGTAACAAACACGCTAGATCAGAGTAGTGCGGATCCCTTGTCAGGGATGTGTGGATCAGAGATTAGTAGTTACACACGCAATGTTCGTGGGGGTGACGTGAGCTTGGAGAATAACAGACTAATTAGTATGCTGTAATTCTATAATCTCGAACGTTGTTTCATTTTGTCATCACTGTCATCGCAGCCATCAATGCCTATCATTATTTGATCTCATAATACTTAATACAAATCTCGTCTGAATGTCAATCATTTGCAAGTCACTGTGGATTGTAAAAGTAATAATAAATATCGAAACTACACAGGAAATGGATCCGTCTACCTACCTACTAAAAGCAACATATTTGGCATTTATTTTTCTCTATTGATATTTTTGTTAATTCTGATGCTGTAGACTAGACCGGTCCATCACCGAGCCCGACAGGTTATGGCCAGTCCAGCCCTGGATGCCGGCGTGCCATTACACATCCGAGCCTTGTAATGTGTGTAAATTTTGTCATTTATGATTCCCACCCAAGACTTGTACAAAGTCGGTTATTCGAGTGGAAATGTGGAATGTCAACTCGAATTTGCTCATTTTTTGTACTTCTTCTGTGGATTATTTTCCGTCTAAATAATCGCTCCCACACTTAAAATTACGATTACTGAAGAAAATGAATGCTTACACGCAAATGTGCTGGGTACATGGGTGGTTGATTATCTCCTGCTTTAACAAGCATTGGCTCTAAGGTAAGTAACTATTAAGATTGCAATTCATCTGAAAACTTAAAACTGTTTTGAAAACTTAATGATAATAATTTCTAATGTAACCATCGGCCTCTGGCAGCGAAACGTATAAATATGAATAGTCAGTAGTTGCTTTTTTGTTACTTTCACTCGGTTCTTCACCCTAGGACATGCACCTCTACTTACAGGTTGTTCGTTAAGTGATACATATGGAAAGGTTAGGTTTAATTTTAGCAGTGAGTGACGTAACAACTGTAATGATCAATTCGCTCATATTTTTGTACAATGACGTTTTCATTGTGACACTTGAATCATAAGTCATGGTGGTGTCACTGAAAATTAATTGTGATTTTAAATCTCTATTAATGTCAATTAGTATGTACAGCTGGTCTTAAAAAGAGTGCTGGGAAAAACAGATGGATCGTTGATTAAATGTCTTAAACATTCATTTGAGTATTTGCGTAATTGTAACACTTATTTTTGTCTAGCGAGCGTGTGAAAATATTTAATTTGGCTGTTTTGTTCAGACATGATTGTTAATTATCTACTTCTGTTTTATGGCAAATGGTTATATAATGTCCCATGAATGTAATGAGTAAAATTCATTAAATTAGTAACATGTTTACCCCGGTCAACGTTATTATTTTGCCCAAAAACTTCAGTTTTAATAAAGTAAATTACAGTAAATCTAAGATCTACCAAGAAACCTGTTGGTTACTTTATTGTTTACATTTTCAGTAGGTGATTTTAAAAGAACGGACCTCTATGGAGAAACCGACGGGGAAATGGTTCATTATTCATTCGTACTGACATGTGACGAAATTGGTTCACTGCTGTAAATCCAACATCTTTCTTACCTTGTATACATACAAAATAAACACGAGCAGGTTGTCTTATACAATTTTTTAACATGGTTGCTTAATTCTACATTTTGAGTATCTCTAAAAAAATATAAATGACATTCCATAATGTGCAAATGTCTTGTGTAAATTAAAACGAGAAAACTACATTTCATGCTTAATTTCATTGTGACTTAATCCTGCATAAAGTAGTTCGCAATTTTACTGTTCTAAATTAGCAGTTGCGACATAGTTCTGGCGTATGTTTGAATTCTCGAATTTCTGAAATCTACTTTAATTAACAAAACGTTTTTTACGAGTTGTCCATGTGTGTTAAAGTCGATTTATTTCCATTACAAACTATTAAGCAGTTTGTTCATGATGTTTTACTGGTGTCGAATACCCTGGCAAAGTAAAAGAACACTTAAGCGTCTCTCCCAGTAAAATAAAATTCAGGATTCAAACTTATCCAACGACCCCCGACTCGCCCGTTGACAGCTGTCACTTGTTAGTCGGCTGGTAATCTATTGAGGATTACGGCTAGAAGTTGAAAATTTAAATACCTACGACCCTCTGGGATATCTTCTCAACCGTGTATTATTCTGCGATTCACTGGCTTGTGTGGTAAAGCGATACCTAAAAAACTGCTTTTTGTGGATGTATGGTTCCATTGATAGAAAAAAGTATACGATAACTCGATAACTCTCAGTCGATCCCAATATACAGGAAGTAAACTCAGAGTTTCTTGTGCGTTCTTTTGTTCCAGCGGCTTAATAAATTTACATAATCCATTCGCAAGTTATTTTGTGTATTTTATAGTTTTTTTGTTTTAATCATACCGGCCAAATTTGGGGCACCGTATTTTCTTTCTGTTACGCTGCAGAAAACGTTTTGTTCGTAATTTTGTAGAAAACCTTTTTTGTTGGGTTACGACAGTAAAGAATAATGCTGAATATTAGTTCCAAATTATAAAAACAAAAATGATTTATTGCAACTTCTCATCAATTTTAAACACCACAAACTTGATTATCACGCTGTTGTTTGCATTGATTTTTGTCAGTAGCGCTGATTGTACACAGAACTGTTTATGCAGTGTGAAACATGGAATAATTTCAGTAAAAGTTCAGATACAAAAATTGAGAAAATCGTTTTAATGGAACGAATTTACTTACTAGGGTCAGATTTTAGGAACAAATTTGAAAATTTCTGTAATGATGATGTCAAAGCGGAGATGTCCCCGAGATTGTTTTCAATAACAGTTTAAATTATCAGACTCTATTATTAATAGGTTTATCAAAGGATTCCTTGTAATATATCATAATTTAAGAACACAAATGTATTTTTATACAGTACAGATCTAGCCCATGATTTAAATTTATGAAGTGGAATAATCACTTGTCTAAACGACAAGAAAGCGATTGATAGCTGTGCAGAGTTCGATGAACAAGAATCTGAAGCAGTGAGCTGGTCCTTACAAAATGTATGCAGAAGACATGTCGACATAGAGACGACGATTTTCTAGTAAATCTAGTTCAAAATATCTTAAAACGTTTACACAATTCTTATTATCATAGTAAATTTGTGATTTATAGCCTAGATAATTACTTAACAAATCTTCTCTGAACTATCTCTAGTCTATTAATATTGTGATATAATAGGCAGAATAAATGAGGCACTTACGTACTTCATTGTAAGACGAATTAATGATGAATAAATTATTAAAAATACATGTAACTAATTGTTAAAACGATGTTGATTGCCTATTTATTGGTGCTACAATTCTACTAGATTTAGAAAATATTCAAAATTATAAAATTTGATTTTGGATTTTTATTTTGTGATAATCTCTATAAAATAAAAACCAATGGCGTAAATAACACTCATGCAGCTCCTGCACCGCGAGGAAGAAGAGGGCAATAAAAACCACGGTCAAAGACAGCCATGGTTTTTTGACAGTTTGTCTTTGATCGTTGCATTTTCAACTCAAAATTTTCAAATTGATGGTAATCTGACAAGGCAAAAATTCTGTCAAAGCCAAGTCTTTTTTATTGTTCACTCAAAATATGGTTATACATCGAAAGAATGCGACGAATAAGCGCGTAGCAATCTGTCCGATTTCAACGATTCTGTCTTCTCAAAACAGAGGAGGTGACTAAAATTATTAATTAAGCCGCAATAGAGCAAAACGTTCTGAATATGATTTTGGACAAGTAACTGTTACTATGATAATTATTTTTTTATTGTTGTTAAATATATACAGGCGCAATATTACTGTATTCTCAGATTTTCGAAAAACTGGGGTGAATTGTTCTTGTTCTGATCAATAAAAAAAATTATGAGCCATGAGTCAATTGAATTAGCGACCTTCGCGTTACTAATTCAATATTTTTATGGCACGACCACCGAGTTTACCAGACGTCGGTGCTCTTATATTGGTCTAAAACGTGATGCTGCAAAATGGGTTTTTTTGGATGGCTAGGGTAAAAAATCAAGGCGGACTCATAAACGACAAGTATAGCAGTATATTATTTTATAGAATTGAAATGGTGTTTATAAATATTGAGGCATCGTCATCAAATTAGTGCTGGAGACGATTAGGCAAATTTTGTTAGCGTTTTCACAACAATCGGTTCAATCTTATAAAAATCGACAAAGACGGAACCGGGAGACTAATTTTTCTTATTGAAGGGGTCATGAGACACCGAAAACACATGAAAGTAGTCAGTCGCCTGGAATTATAATCCAGAATCCAATAATACGCTTGGGAAATTAAAATCTTGAAAAAGAAATTTTACAGTTTTAGTTTCTAAGAAACGATTTTTTTTTATTTTGACAAGAAACTTAAATTTAACTATTGGAGGACAATGATTTATCTATTCATCTCCTCCAAAGGGTTAAGAATGTTACTCCAAAAATTTATTAAATATATATGTTTATGTGGGCTTTGGTGTTTTTTTTTTCACAATTGTAGTATATTTTTTAAACTTTTTAGACAGTTCTTTTTTATATAAAACAGAAGCGAAAACTGACAAAAGGGTCGAGAAAAATGCTGTTTACCCTTTCTTGGATCGAAAAACGATTGTTACAAATCTATGAGAACTCAAAGCACTTTTGAAAGACAAGAAAATATTGCAAGCCAAAAGGACTGGTTAATAATCAAAAACCAGTTTCGGGTGAAACCGTAATTAAATCACGTCATCCCCAGTTGGAAGGAGAAAATTATTCACTGTGTTTATTTTTTCCAGAAATGTTTATTTTGAAGTATTTTTTTTGTCCAAGGTAATTACAGCACAATAAAGCCTGGCTCCCAACTGTTATACCTTCTGTTGATTTGTTATTTTATTTAACATAGTGTTTTAATCGTATTTTGTGATTTTTTTTTGTCATAAAAAGATTTTAGTAAATTATTGTCTCTAGATGTTTATAAAATTATGACTTCTGGTTTGTTTACTTTTTGATATAATGTACATCTAAATTACTTAGTCATTGAAAAATTGGTTAAATACAGAATTTTGTTCACCTCTGGGGTACACGTCAACAAATTCATCGAAAAAGTAGGAAACTTTGATTTTTCAGATTTTATTATATTTATGAGCAAAATGACTGAGACTGCCTTGTTCCCGAATGTGGTCTCTATTTCAATCCGTACATTCTTCTGGATGGTTCGCGAATGCCGCTTCGAGGTTTTTCTGGATCCCGCAATCGACACTTCTCACCGATGATGAGTCACCAATCATTGCCGTACGTACTAGAAAGTCCTCGAGAGAAGCCATAGGCGTCGTATCGGAGCAGCATATGGGTTTATTTCGTAACAATACATATAACATCGTACAACAATTGGCATATAGTTTCGGAGAATATCTGTTTAGTAAAAATCGATACAGACCGGAGACGGCTGACAGATCGTAGACAGACAGAAACGGAATACCTATTTTTAAGTATTCTTGAGTTCATGAAATGTTGAAAAAATATGGAAGTAGCCAATCGCCGGATGGACCCTACTACAATGCTTCCTCAGCGTACGCTTACGGGGAAATAAAAGTGGGTGTCATCTTTCCGTCTATCTGTTGTCTGTATACCTATTTTTATTGTACAGGTAATCTCCGAAGCTACTGGACCGATTGCTACGAAATGTTACATGTATTTTAGGAATATGATGTAGATAACAAAACGTTAACGAAAATTTGTCTAACCCTTTCCATTTGAGGATGCCATCTTAAAAATGCGTGGTAAAACCTTTTTGAATTTTGTAAAATAAATAAATAAATAAATAAATAAATAAATAAATATATAAATAAAGTTGTTAAAACATTTTATAATACTCGTAAATTAGTGATATATGAGGAATATCGATCGACTGTTCATTAGTTCAAGTGGTTAGAACGCAGGCTAATAACGCGAAGGTTGCAGGATTCGAACCTCTCATGGGCTTTTTTTCCTTTACACTGTGACTAAAATTTTAACTTAGAAACCCTTGTGAAAGTCAAAACAGTTAGTTTATTAAATAGTGCATTGAGAAAATGAAGAAATAATCAAATTAGATTGCGATAATTGTTAAAACTTTTCTCTGAAATAAAAAACTGTATTTTCAGGAATCCCAGACCAATACAGACCATCTTGTTAAAGCGAAAAATAAAACAAAATAAACAAATCAAAACAAGTTGCATCATCTCCCGTAGCATAAAACCATCTAAAATTAAATCATTATCCACCATAACATTTACACACCGAGCCCATCCTCCATAAAAACCATAATCCCGTACCTAGTCCGTCATTAGGAAATTTTTGAATCCCATTAGGCACCCGATAGACCAACATGATTACTCTTCTTACATCAGACCAATTCATTTACATTCCCGACCATCAATTCAACCCAGAGCATACCTGCTTATTTTATCACATTTACCATTCCCTGTCGAAAGGAAATTTGCGTACTTACATACGTGCGAACGAAGCGTTGGGATTGCAAACGAACGCGATCGGAATGTAAATTCGTAAAAATGTGAAACGCCCGCAGCGCTGCAACCAGCAAAACGTTACCTGCCGCTCGCATAGGTGGAGTATCACGGTAACCGTAACGAAAATAATGTTGAGGCCGTGACCGATAAGGGTGGCGGTATCAGTGACGACACTAGGTCGGCCAGTGACGTCGAGAGGTCAACGTCTCCCTAGTTTACGCCACAGCGCACCAGCTTCGATCCGGTGTTGGAGAAAGAGAGTTGCCAATGCAGGGAAACTGGAATCTGCGGCTCCGCGGATTCGTATTTTTACCAAAATACGGTTTTCTCTCAGCCGCGCGAGAGTCTGTTTTTTCTCCCGGAAACGTATAATGTGAAATTTTGGGTAACACATCTTCAGTAATTTGCTTGTAGTCATGTCCGGATGCACATTAGTACTTTTTCTTCAAATATTTCGCCTTTCGTGCAATAAAAACTTGGAGAACTAGGAAATTAAAGTTTAATGACTAATTACACCTTTTAGTGTCGTCTTTATGAGTGCAAATGTGTTAATTTTGTGTTATTATTTCTCCCAACCGCATAAGCAAGACACTAGGTTTTCGAAATACTTTGTAAATAAAGTCGTTTATGGATAATTCGCACCTATATGCAAACTGTACAAAAAAAGCACTTTTTTAGTATTAAGATAACAAATCATTTGACGCAGGTTGACACATGGTTGTAAATTGGTCAAAAAATAGTGTGACTTCAAAATTATTGACAGAAGGGAAAAACGGATATCGCTGGCGATCGCAACATACGAAATACCGTTTTCAGAGTGCCTGTTGTACAGCAATTAGCGAAAAATGCAACTTTCGAAATAATTATAGACGATTTATGTAGCGGCGTAAGATACAAAAAAAGTTAACTCCTTTTCTGTAAACGTGGTCATCACATATCTTGCTGATTTATCAACGAAAGTTAGATCATCAACATTATTTAACGTTGAAAGCATCTCTAGTGAAGTGAAACAAGGCAACAATATTGGAAAATATTGTAAAGTACCTTACCATAACATGTAAATCTCACAAATACTGGCCCAAAATTTGATGATGTTAATTGAAGGAAACTTTTTTCGTTCCCAAAGCACAGTCAGTTCATTAGGTTCAGTTTTTTCACAAATTATGAAATCTAATGACTTGAAAAATATAACACGGTAACCCTTATATGTCAAAATTGAAATATAGGTGGATGGGTAAAACGCCTCCAGTCAGATTTTTTAAAATCAATTTTAAGATGACATCATCAACTTTTACAGAGGAGAATACATTAATTTTCATACACATCGTTTAACACTTGCAAAAAATTAGTCTACGATTATTTAGACGAAATTTCCTTCATCGCGGATGTACAATCAAACAAATCCAGTTTGTTTGAAAAATGACAAAATTTGGTTTTGCAAGATTTTATATTTTATATAAAAATTAATTTCTAGAAGTGAAAATAAAGATATGTGTGAACTTTTAATCTAAAAGAGCATGCTGTGCATGTGTTCAAGTGAGTTTTTCATCGTTAAAGTTTTATACGGGACAATATATCGATTTGAATAGCGCAGTAGAGCGTTCGTTTTGCAATTTCAAAATCAAATTGTAAAATGCCGTTATATAATTTTTATTCTTTTTTGCAATAATTTGGACGTCTAAGGTAAAAAATCAAGACAAAATTCATAAATCGTTAGTACAAAAGTGTGTTATTTTGTGAAATTTAAATAGCATTTACTGAAAATAGGCACATGTAAACTGAGACGCAATTAATCCGTTAATCTTCCCCAGTCCATATTGTACCAACCTGTGTATAGATTAAAATATTTTCTCACTACACACATTTGCCTACTCAAAATACGTCAGAGATGACATCATCAGATTGTATATAGGGATGATCAGACAAATTTTGGGTGGCGTAGAGTATCTATTTGATAAAATTGTCAACACACCACAGACAACAGGCACACAAGCAATCAATCAATAGATGAAGAAGGGAGACATATTTTTTCATACTCTAGGAGTCATATGAAACGTCAAAAACACATGAAAGTGGCCTTTCGCCGGATGGACTCTACTACAATACTTTCCTAGTTTCGTCTCAGGAAGTAAAAACATAATGTTTCCAGAATTTCGGCAAAATTAGATGAACCGTTTTTTATTTAGTCAATAAAACAATTGATTTTTTAAAGTATTTGTATAAACGATTTTGGGAAGACACCAATACGACCATATCAAACCGTGTATTTCAAGCGTGTTTTACTTATAAATAAGATCATCAAATTTTTAGAAGGGATGAACAGATGTATTCTCTTTGACGATTTACCGCATTCATGATAATCTTAAAACTAATGTGTGCAAAATATCCGAGCAATTAACTTACATAGCCAAAGTTGATTTTTTTTCCAAATATCTACCGTAAGGTTAACAATAAGGTAGATTGGAGGGTTTTAGTTACACCATATACTTAAAATAACGTTTAAAATTTGGTAAAAATCTGTCGAGTATTTTGGGAAATTATCTGTCGAATAAAATCGCCAGCAGACGATAAACAGACAGACGGTATTATATGAACTACCCATTGATCTAATAAAGAAGTGGATGGAGCCTTGTATACGTTTCCATACGCGAGCGAGTGTAATCAACACAAGAAAGAAATAACAAGAGTTGTTATGCATCAGTGGGAAAAGGACGGCCGACCACGTAGCACGTGCTGGGTGGCAAAAAATGCTTCATTTGAACGGGAATTAATATGTTTTCTTACGAATTTGTTCAAACAATCAATTATAACAAACGTTTGTTAATGAAAACTATATTTTTACAGTTTACATTAAAATTTTGTGTAATATGAAACAACAAAAATCATGTTAAGTGGTGGAGATAGTCTTTTAATAAAATGAAATAAATACAGAATCTACAATATATTACGAATTCAGTTAATACAATAATCTTCTACAAGTTAACTAATCTTGTAGTGTATGTTCATTGGTAAATCTGAAATTTTTAGGATAAAATTAATTAAACTTTCGATAAAAGTGACAGGGTGCCTAATTAAATTAAACATATTAAAGTGGGTGGAATTTTCTAGTAAAATCTATTTTCTAAATCCACGTACAAATAACTAAAACAATAATTAATCAATAGATATAAAATTCCCTCTTTTTGTAGCAACAATATTTTTTTCGTAACTCGGAATGTTTAGGGAATCTAACAAAATTTTTAAATTATAATTACGAAATTCTTCGTCTCTATACGTGATTATTACCTATGAAATGAAACAGGATTGCTTTCTTTGCACGTTCTTTGCAATTATACGCACAACACGATTTCACGATGTTTAACAAATAGTCCGATAAAATACAACTTAAGAAGACTGTAGTCATTTAAATAAAGTAACTTGAGCCTAAAAAACGTAAATTTGCAAAAATACACCTTTAAACACCATGCGACAGTACGAAAGAAGCCGCCAGAAACACAGTGCTCTGCAGTTTCGCGTCGATGTTTTGCCACCCAGAGAGCCCTATCTCTGTCCCACTGTGTTGGCAACGCGCGTCTCTCTCTAAGTTACTTCCATATAATATTATTTCTATGGAACTACCCTATTACTCTATTGCAATATGCCACTGAAGTAAAAATTGGTCGAAGTTTATTTCGAAAAAACTTCCCTCGCACCTGAAGTTCAACAAATCCTGCTTTTTTGAAAAATTATAAAATTTAATTTTGCGTTTTTTCTTTTGTAATAACCTTTATAAAATAAAAATCAGCGGCATAAATAACACTCAACAACCATTGCGCCGTGGAAGCGCAAATTCCAAGAGACGTGTGTACAATGTATGGACAATGTAAAATATATTTAAAGCCGAAAAAGGTCCTCTCAGCAATAATAACACACTTCACTTCGAGTGTTTATATTTAATATACGTGGAAAAAATGTCACGTAGAAATTTGCTTGATTTGAATGTGTTTGTCTCCTCAAAACAGAGGACTAAAATTATTAATAGAACCATAATTGAATAAAATGTTCTGAATATTAGTATTATAATTCTTATCTTATCATCATTATTAAATAAAAACGTGTGGATTCCCACATTTTCGAGAAAGACCATGATCGGTTATATCTTACGTTAGTGTTATTATACTGTGTTAATGTTTTTGCGAAGATTTGGACGTTTAGGGAAAAAACTCAAAATGAATTCGTACAGCACAAGTGTAAGAGTATATTGTTGTACAACATTTAAATCATTTTAAAATATAATTCATAAAAGTAACGTCATAAAATTGTTGGTGTGGATGATCCAAATTTTGGTTAACATCTTACCATCTATGATATTTCTAATATACGTATAAGCAAAATTTGGCAACAATCCGTCCAATAGTTTCGAGATTATCTATCTAATAAAAATCGACACAAACAGATGGACACATGGACACACGGACAGATGGACAGACGGACGGACGGACAGACGGACAGAGAGGCAGACGACAGACAGACGGAAACGAGGAACCATTTTTTTCAAACTCCAGGGGTTATAAAACTTCGAGAAAACTTAAAAGTAGCCAGTCGTTCAAGGGATTCGATTACAACGCTTTCCTAGCTTAGGCTCAGAAAGTAAAAATGAACTGATTCCTTTCTGAATGGCCAAATGAAAAATATTATATAACAGAAGCAAGAAACTCGGTAAATAATCATATTACTGCAAGCAGTTTTTCTAGATTGCTGTAATTTTTGGCGTACCACGAGTTTTACGACAACGAACGTTCAGAAATAAAACTTGAATATAATCACCCATTTTTGAACAGCAGTACCTTATACAAAGACGAAAAAACCCTTTACAGTTACAGGATACGATGATCTAAAACTGTATATAAAATATGTGGTCCTCCGTCCACCTAATATGGATAAATCAAGTCCCGAAATGGAAGATGTCAAAGACAATTTGTAGGCATCCATAAATTATCGTTTACTGCGCAAGCAGCAGTTGCTTATTTAGATTTGGCAAATGTAAAAGGTTGTACTAACCCTTGTTTACGGTGAACATAGTCACATTACTTGCTATTGCAAATGTTGATTTAAAACTCTAAAAAATACCTTCTGAAAGGTGTCAATCGACTCCTCGACGAATCAATCACAAATATGAAAGTAAAGTCGAAAAAAGTTTCAGATAATCATCTAGCAATGAAGGTGTTATACAAACATCAAGTGTAAATAATGTAAGCGAAATTGTTTTCTCTTGAATTTATTATGTTAACGTGTTATTTTTATGTTGTTGTAAATAAACCACAAGCACAGTTATGAAGTTCGATACTTAATAGGTACTGTAGGAAAAACATTATTTTATTCGAGCAAAAAATGTGTTTTCGGGTTTTAGCCCCACGTCATCCAAAATCGCTAAGTCGTCCCAAAACAGGATTTTTTTTGTATCTAATGAACACATATTTTTTAAAGAAACAGCGTTTTCGAACTGAACGCTTTCACTTTAACATTTTGCTTTTTGTCTTTTTTAATAAAATTTAAAAATTTAAAATATTCACCACATTTACCTCGGCTTCTCAATTATCTTAAATGACTGCTTAGAAAGTTTTGATTACACAAAATTTACAACTGTCTGTGTGACAATTCAGTTTAACTATCTTTACCAACCGAAGAACAAATTTTTCTAATTTAATCCAGTCACATCTATTTTTTGTGAAAAATGCTGCTCATAATTTTTACGCCGAGTTAAAAAGTTAGTTACCTATGACTGGATTTATTTTAGTTTATACACTTCTTATGAAGACAGCGAAAAATACCACAAAAAAATTATTATCAGAAAATTAATATTTACCACAAAGTAAACTTGTTCAAAAATGAATTTGTTTTCAACTACGAGGACATATAACTTAATTCAAAAAGTTTTTACGTTTTGCAGCTTAACAAAATATTATCTAATAGTTTGACATTAAAATAAAAAATACAGACTTTTGAAAACTAGTCCAGTACACTCGTATTTTATGGAACTACAATCGCAATGACCTTTTTTTTTTAATTTGCGGAAAACTTCATATTGATACTTTAAAATCTAAACGTTGATAAACAACTGAAATTAAGGCATTTTTTTCTGAAACTCTTGATATTGTAATTAATCAAATACAAATTAGCATGGCATAATTACACATTTTTCTTCTAAAATTGTTTCTAAAATTTCATTTTTGCGAAAAAATGTCTATATCAACTCCCAAAAAGGCAATCACGATAATATAGTTTTTTTGATATTTAGATATTCCAGCATCTTGTGCCTTGCCTCATCAAGTTCTCAACTCATAAGCTTTTCCTGGCTAGTACAACATTTTATTGGAAATACAATACCTGAAAATGATAAAATTCTTAGGAATTATCAAGAAATCAATATAGATTCTCATCTAGATTTTAGGGACGTGAGAGCCAAGTACAGAGAACGGTTTTAGAAGACGTTGGCAAACACTTTGGTAAATTACGGACTCTGAAGTCTCCAGCAAGTCGACAATTAGCTAGAGTTGAGTTCTGCGGTTCTTATCACATATCCTTCTTATGGAATATTGCAATCAAATGTGATAACAGACATGTTGTGAGAGTTAGCCAGTCAGCAGTGGCGAAGTCTCTGTTAGTCTCATTATAATACTTTGTTGAGAATTATTCAAATATTCTGAACTGCAGAAGAACATTGATCCTTAGAAATACGACACACCAGGAGACACCAAATGATGGACCACATCTGCTAACCCAAGATATATTACACTCCTGGCGAGGTCAGTGAAAAAGCTCAACTTGCCCATTAACCAATATAAGTTTTTATAAGAATTCCTCTACTCTACTACAACATTTCACGATGGTGAAAAAACAGATATATGAGACCATGTCAAGGAATGTTCCGTCTGCCAAAGACACAAAGTCGGCAATCACCTCAAAGTTACTTCCATAGACTTGTTCATTCCATTCCTTCCTGGATGTTAACACGAAACCTAGATCTGCATCATTCATCTTCCAAATGAATCGAATTGTTTTCCCTCCAACTAGCGTCCGTTCAAATATGCGCATGGATATTGGTAAATAAAATGTGCCTGCGCTACGAACTGCTTTGCAGCATCGTTCCGAATAACAGCACAATTTGTGAAGACCGTAATGCTTTACTCTAAACACCACTCACTGCTAGTTCACAGGATACTTAACCACGTGCACAACGTTTGGATATTGAACATTGAACTCCCGAAAAACTTGTTCTTGACATAAAAATCATCATCAAAACTCCCTTCTAGAAGAGCCCACCAGTTCAGGATGATCTAGGTACCTAAAGAGCGTTAGAGAATACAGAACACATCTACTACATGCGCTGCCTAGCTAACTGGTTCTAAGGCATGACCCAGAATGGAGTTAAGATCTTATGACCGTAAGTCTTATCCGAGGTGGTCTTCACTAGTGGAAGATCCTCAGTTCCAGGTTAGCTTTAAGCTTAGTAAATGGACTGTCCAACTATACCTAGGCTGACCGAATGTTCGTGTTGTTATCCAGACGACATCGATGTCATATTCAGTCCCTAGCTGCTAATCTGGGACCTTCTGTGATTAATGTGCATTTTTTTTCAAAATATTTAATTGATGTATTTTTTAATGAAGAGCAATGCACTTCTTTGGTGTTCTATAACAATTAACAGAATTAAATTTTACAACCCTACAATTTCAATATTGTATTTAAAAGCCTAGCCAATTTCAATAAAGGTAGGTCCTTCCGCTGTATAGATACGCACTTCCTGGCTGTTGAATCACATAAATAAGCCCAACTTTCGGTTTTCTTTGCTTGCACAACGATTTCGATCTTGGGATGTTTAACTTACTAAGTTACTAATTTACCGCCCCACATTGTACAAAGTTCGTTGTCGTTCCCACCTACATCCTCACTTTTCACCTTCTATTAATTTGTTTTCATTTTCTGTATGTCTTTCATAATTAATTAGAGTAATAGTTAGATTCATTTCCAGCAATATTTTTAGAATTTTGACCTTTCAGGTTGACAAAAGTCCGTTGAATCTATAGTTTCTACTGCTCGTAAGTTTACAGAAATTATCTATTGTTAAATCCTGTCATTTATGACTATGATCAAACTTAATTCTGAGACATAACGATAGATGACACAGTTTTGTCTAATAAAAATTGACTATAGTGAAGCGACTATTAAGCATTATTAATAATTCACTTACTATTGATGGGTTATCACTTCATCAATTCAAATAGTATAGAGGTATAATTAATAACCGCAGTCATACTCTACTGTGTTGTCAACAATTTTTTGTTCTCTTTCTTCGACTCTTCCTTCATTTTCTACTTTATAAGTTTTTAACAAAATAGTCACGTAGCGCTATTCTTCGTGGAATAAATAACGTAAAGTAAGAATCCATTATCATAATGATCCGTCATGCGGTGCAATTTAAATCAATTTACAAAAATGCACTGACACTAAAGCTCTACATTTACAAATGAAAAGCTCTCATCATCCTGTTTTTTCACGACTAGTTTCACCTTAATGCCAATAAACAACAATCAATCGGTCCGAATTAGTTAAAACCGCCACATACTTATTATGCTATTGGATTCATGAAATGCTTTGTTGCTCGAAATAATTTAATGACGCGGATAATAATAGCCAACGGGAATTTTGAATATCGTTAGAAGGTATAATTAACTCTAAATTAAGCAACAAGGCAAACAAAAGCTAACAAAAACTTCGGTTACTCACCAGTTACTCACATCAAGGAAACAGTGTTTGCTGAATTTCAATTTGTCTGATTGGTAACCTTAAATGATTTGTGCACACATTCATCATTTCGAGGTCCTTTCATGGGTCAGATTGAAATTTAAGGTCAGGCGAGGTCGATTTGAGAAGAAAACGCAAGTGTAGTCTGAATCATAAATTCTATTGCTTTCCGGACTGTTAAAATCTGGAATTAAAGTGTCTTTTGGTAGATGGGTCATCACATAAAAGTTTAGACTCTTTAAAAGATATGGCTTTTTTTTCCTGAGCGGGAACGTTTCAAGAAGGTGAATCAAAAGGTGATAAAATGAAAACATTCATACGTGCCTAATGTCCAAATTTTATTTCGATAAGATGGTGTTTCGCTTCATTATGCCGTTATTGTTCGGCACTATTTGGATAATATTTTTCTGAATAGGTGGATTGGAAGAGGTGAAACCATAGAGTGGCTAAGCAGATCTTGAGGTCAGCTTTAATTGACATTTTAAAAATTCGAACGCACAAAGCGTTTTAAATTCATTGCAAACATTAATAATAATTAATCAATCAGTTTGAAAACTTATTGCAATTTAATTGGACTACATTTTTTGACGAATTGATTTTGACTTTTATATTAGTTGAGTATAAAAATTCTAGCTTATTTGTAACACACAGAAAATGTAATGCGAACTTTTTCTTTTTTTTAGTATTTTTATTCTTTTAACATAACAAAATTTATATAATTTGATGTTTAACTTTTTAAAAATTTTGCAATATTTCTGAGTATTCAGTTTTACAATTTCAAATATAAATTATTGAAATGTTGGCGCTAATTTACAAATTTACATGGTAAACTTTTCCGCCATTTAATAATGTTCATGGGCAGTATATCCCATGAGTTGAAAGACACACAAACATTAAACCTTACCATCCTTAATGTAAAACAGGTTGTTTTCAAGGAGAGCAAATCTCAATACGGGGCATGTTTAATTTAAAGAAAATTAATTGAATGGAAATTTTCAAAATTTAATCGTTTGTATGACATTTAAAGGACATAATTCGACTTTTAGAACGAATTATTAATTTAAAGCCTCCCGAACAATGAAAAGAGACAAAACGGCGCTACAAATCAGAACATATTAATTTCATCAAAATTATTCTAATTCAAAAATGGTGAATATATAATTTTATATAGTTCATTACAATACAAACAAAAGTAAAATTTCGATTTGAATACATTAATGAAATTATACAAATAAAATTATATATTTGAAAAGTAGAACACGTATCAGAAAAACAAGAGAATTATACGGTTCCACTAAAAAAACTTTAATTAAAAAATTATCATTCAAGTCATAAAACCGTAATTTTTGGCTTAATTTTGAAATTCTTTAAAACTGTAAACTTTACAAACAACGTATTTAGTAAGCAGGAAAATGTATTACCTATGTAAATTAATTTATCACATATATTACTTACTGGCTATAAATCAGATATTGTTGCTTGATCAATATTTCAGACACAAGCAAAAATTTTGTTTGTTACAAAATACAGCAAAAAAGAAAAAAATTGTATTTCCCACGCATCGTTCAAAACATGCTAATCTTCTTTCTATTAAATGTAAACAATTAATAAACTGGCCCTGAAATTTGCAAAGTCGACTCGTAGCCCAGACCTTTTCTTGTTGTTGATTTTGCATAAATCGTGTAACATTTAAGGTGAACAAGTACATTTCTCTCGTAAGTGATATTTAAAGTTTACTTCCCCAAAAATGTAGAGTAAGTAAAACGCTTGTAATTGCTGATAATTTACAAGCAATTTATGTCAACTATGCAAGTTTATTACCGACAGCGTAAGTCAGATTCTACACTGTAGACGTTGGAAGAATAGTAATTTACAGGCCACTGGGTATTGTTCGTTTTATCTTCTAACAACTAGTTCCGGCCATTAAAAACTAAAGCAGTGCTACCTGTTGGTGCGTATTTAAGTTTTAAGAGGTACATGTTCGTTTTCCAACCAACACACGAAATCCCTAACATTAAACGCCCCCTTACAAATGAATCATCATTTCACATCGATTAATTCAATGTATGAGCACTAATTATACAAAAGAAAGATGATAAAAGCAAAAAATGAACAAAAATCGCGAAGAATGGGTAATTATGGAACTTTTAATAAGGCTCTTAATTAATCTTTGCACAATCTTTAACTGTACTTAAATTTATTACAATGCACGAGACATAATTAACTTACACAGTGATGTAGGTAGTTTAAAATATGATTACATCTGGATGTCAAAAAATCCACCCTGTATCTTTAAGAATGCGATTACCAACTCTGTGACTAATACGCTTGCATTCAGTTGCAATTAAAATTGCATTCGATACAATTATTAATATTTTACGTAACATCATTGCATCCGATGGTGTCATATTTAACTATGGTTCTATAATAATTTGTTTTTAGCTTTTATTTTTGGCGCATTCTAACTGCCCTAAGGCAGATATTATCCATTCTTCCCGCTTAAGATTTCTCAGGTGTTAAAATGTATTTGAACCGAGTTCTAGCGACATAATAGACAGATAAATAGCATCAGGATTAATCCATCCTATCAGGATATCTATGAAAAATGGTTTCCGTTCAGTTGGAATCGTAGATGAATTCAGTCGTATTGATTGTGCCGATGTCTTTTGAATTGTTGCAAGTGACACAAGAATGTGACGGAAAAAAATTCCGTTGGAAAACTAAATCCCATCATTTTATCATTTCTGGAATTTTGGAGCAGAGGAATTTGTGAAAGCTTCATAACAATGTGTGTAGCTGTGAAGTAAAGAGAGAGGAAACTCCAACGACTAATATTTCGGTTTTAATTTCAAGAATTTTTTTTTTGTCTTTGACACGGAATGTTTGAATAAGATCACGTAACAATAATGTACAGATACTTGGACAACATAATTTAGCCTTAAACGGTTTAATATTTCTAATTATCAACTTTCATAACTTCATAAACTGTAACATTCAAATTTTTTGATACAATTTTAAAATAAAACGTAATTTGATCCCACATAATAATCATAAGTTAGCAAATAATATTTTCACATAACATAATATACAAGCAAAAAAATAAAATATCAGTTTTTTTCAGGAAAATACAAATAGTGAAGCTTGTTCCAGAGACTTGTGCTCGTCAACAATACCACCTTATATGGGTGTACAGCATTTATTAGTGCAATTTTTTAAGATTATTTCGTCGAGAAAGAGAAATTCTTCAAGTTTCAAACAGAAATAAAACTTCTAGATCCTACAGTATCTGTCGAAAATGTTTGTGAAAAGAATTTTTTAATGGTACGGTATTTATCGTAACACATTTTCCAGTGAATAACAAATTGCTGTCTCTACTGTATTAATCTCCAAGCTGTTCACTTATTCTCGAAGATGAATTCATTGTGTGTGGGCAGATTATCGGAAAGCTTTACTACTTTATTATTTCCTGCTAGATTTTTCTGCCCGCCTAGTCTTCCACTTGCTCTGAATATTTATAACATAATCTTCGTTCCTGAATTCTGACTAGTCAAACTTTCAGAATTTTCTCAATTGTCTTTTTTTGATCTTATTCAAGTAAGTTATTAATCTGGTTTCAAACTTAAGAAATGTCTTTTTGTATATCTTCTATTCATCATGTCAGTTTAAATTTTCGGATCGTCATTGTTAGTTTTTTTTTGGTTTATTCTTTGTTGAAAGCACTTTTGTAACCGCATTCACTGACTGAGAAGAGAAAATTTTAAGTCGTGTTTAAAATCCCGTTGAACCTCCTCCTACACAACGCTTAACCTACTTCGGCGCGACAAGGTACTAACACAAGGTATATTATAATTATTGTTTTTGTATAACAATTGGATTGTGAGAATTATAAATTTTGTAAAATGCATTATACTTTGATAAGGTGTATATTGTAAAAAAAATGGTAATGTGTTCCACTCTAAATTGTTTGTTATACTAAAAAAAAAAATAGTAACCCCATTAAAATAAAACAAAATTTGTCTTCATTTTCACTGAAACTGAAAATGCTACCACCAACTACATGTACAGTTCCCTCAATAAATATTATTTTGTAGAGTTTTTCTCGCAGAGTTCCAGACACAAAACTGCATAATAAATAAGTATGTATGTGAAATTATTTGCACTTAATTGTCTAAATGTCTCGGAAATACAACTAGTATAACATGTAATTTGGAAATTTGGGATAAATACATAAATTTTGGTAAGTACAGATCACCAAACACAGTATTATTTTGTTCCCGGAATTTCAACGAAATTAGAGGGGTTTTGGTTCCAGCATAAATTATAAAACACGCTCTGCGTAACGAGATTTACTTTATTAGAAGCAGGAATATGGACGTATTTTAGAGTGCATTTTTTTGTAAAGCTGATAAATAATTTTAAATTAATTTCTATAATTTCTGAAAGTTAATGTTTATATCTCACCTCGTTTTCAGGGAAGTTCGTTATGTTTCTGAGATAGCTTATAAAATTTGATGGCAAAAACTTTTTTTATGATATTCTGTTGGGTGAAATTAAGGGTGAATTAGTAAAATATACCTAAAAAACTATGTGATGCTGCACATTTTAACTAAGATTTACTTTATAATATTTTGAAATGACGTGCTCAGTTTTTTGTGGAGAATGATTGCTATTATTGCAGTAAAACCAAATTTAAACGAAAAACTTTCTCTTGCCTATAATACAGAGTATTTCAATGAAGACTAATGGCCCTTAAGAACACATTTGATGTCTTATTTTGCAAAAAATCTCAAAAAAATCCTAACAATTTTTACTATTAAAAGGACAAAATTTGATATCAAGTTTGGTCTGATGATGGCTCTCTACCCTCGATAATATTTCACACAAAAATTTTAAATGAGAACGGGAGCTTAGGTGATCCTTGTTTTGAAAATGATTTCTTTATCAAAGAATTATTTCTAAATTACAAACATACTAACTTATACAGTAATGTTTAAACTTTCGCCATTCTAAAATATTCGATTCTTTTACTCGAAAGCATCAATAAACTAACCAGAAATATTAAATTTGATATATAATATATTTTGTAGTCGAACAGCATTAGAATTCTGTCAGTATAAATCGCCCACAATTTCTTTATTATTTATAATGAGAGAGCAATAATAAACACGATCAAAGACGGGCACTTGTCTTTGATAGAATATCCTTGTGTCAGATTGCCATCAATTTGAAAATTTGAGTTGAAAATGAAACTATCAAAGACTATAGTTGTTTTTGATCATATTGGTCTCTCAGTACTATACAGGTGGATTTCGAAATGTGTGCATAGCATAGCTATTATTTAATGAATGACACAAAACGACTAGGACAAACGATTCGGTTAACGTCTTTGACAATGGTGAATTTTTTCAAATCAGGCCAGGTTGGACTGCGAATTGTGAATCAAGCGTTTTCCAAATCGCACGATTCCGTGTGCGCGAACATTTACATCAGTGGTACAGCATCTCCCAGATCATAGTGCCTTCAAACTCACGATCGTGGCCGTGATAGGACCGAAAGAATACTGCAAGCTGAAGAACAAATTTTGGAACGCGTGGTAGAAAAGCCCGACATCAGCACTCGCCGACTCGCAGCTGAAGTTGAAGTTTCACAGTTTGTAGTACATCGCACATTAAAAAAACTAGGCCTGCATCCATACCACGTTCAAAAAGTGCAAACTTTGTAGCCCACTGATTTTCCGTGTAATTTACGGCGAAAGATTGTTATAGCAATGTCGTGAACGCCCTAACTTTTTAAATTGCATTGTGTTTACGGATGAAGCACTCGCAATGCTGTTTTCGACAGCCACAATACTCACATTCGGTCCGATGAAAATCCACACGCTCGTAAAAAAAGTACGATTTCAAAGACAGTTTTCCATAAATGTGTCTAAGTATCATAAATGACCGCTTAGTTGGACCTTATGTTTTACCAAACAGACTAAACGCGGTACAGTACCTCGAGATTTTAAACAATGTATTGGAAGTTAGTGAGATGCTAACTTGCTAAGCTTAAGCACATAAGCGAAACACAATGAATGCTAGACAACTCGATACTGTACTGATGAGATCAAACAAGATCGAAACTGCAGTCTACAGCTTTCCAACGGGTTGTCTAGCCTTCGGTGTGATTAAATACTTTGGAGTGTATTGGAAGAACACCTAGATGTGGAAGTGCCTCTAGATGAACGAGTTCGCATGTGGTACATGCATGATGGAGCACCACCACATTTTGCTAGGCTAGCAACTGAATGGTTAAATATCCATTTTGCTAACCAGTGGGTCGGTAGAAACGGCGCAGTAGCTTGACCTCCGCGTTCACCCGATCTTAATTCGTATGATTTTTGTCTGTGGGGTTGGATGAAACAGTTAGTTTAAAAATCAACAGCGTCCAGAAACTATCGAAGAGTTTCACCAACGAGTAGAAATGGCAGCCGTTACATTTCGTGGAAGCCTGCATTGCACGTCAAAGACAATATTTTCAACATTTACTGTAAGTTGCTCTTATTTTTGTTCTAATAAACAATGTGGAATTGTTATGGCAAGGACCAAACATCCGTCAGAATAAACAGTCGATCACCATGAAGTATTACCAAAAATCGGCCCTTCCCAGGACCACCATTTGTTCTACAACTAATAATAATCTTTCGCATTGACCTTTAACGATGAATGAATGCATGAATGAACGAATGATAGCTCATAAAGAGTCGATTTTACTTTTAATGGAAATTGAAAGTACTTATTCACATCGTTTTTATTCGAATGTTTTTCCACCTATTGTTTAAAAGGGAGATGCCCGGTTCGACTTTTAATTTATTTTTTCTATATTTCCACAGTTCTACGGTACGTGATGCCGTGGTTACAATTACAACTTGATAAGCCCTAAATTATATAAAACTATCGCAAAACCAACACCGTTGTTGTAGGCCTGATGGTGGTACTCACCAATTAAAGTATCGAAACATATGCATAGATCAATAAATAAGTAAGTTGAAAAGACTAAACTAAATAGATTATACCGTGCATTCATTAATTATTTAGATGAATGGATGCTCTGGACGTTAATTGATAGATTCTGATTGTCTTTGATACATTCAGCCGCGTTGGTGCTTGAAATGACAAACGTTCGAATTTTTAAAAAATAAAAGTGCAAAATAGTTTTCTTTGTAGAACATAAAGCATTCATGATTGAGTCCTACTTTCGGAATGGAGTTGCCATTAAAGGCGATTGGCATTATAACAGTGACGCTGTTTTACAAGAATTACGACAAAAATTTACAGACTTTAATTTTATCGTTGCTGATTTTTAAAACGATATTTCTAAATTGTGCGATTATTTCGTGAAACAGGTAGTGTTTACCCCAAAAAAGGTGCTGCACGACTAACATTGTGTACCAATGAAGTCATAGAAGATGTTCAAGAACGCATGAAAAATAATCCATCTGCCGCAAGAAGTTGGACCTTCCTTGGGTACATGCCATTAAATTGTGAAACCTAAGCTCCACCTTTTCCCGTACAAAATTCATGCCTATCACGAACTTTTGCCGGCTGATTTTAATAGACGTATTGCCTACTGCAGATGGTTTCTTGAACATCTCAATGATGATAACGTGCTGAATTTAACATTCTTTTCTGATGAAGCTTGGTTTCATCTTTCCGACACTGAATTTGTGTCAGTTTGAATCACAATTATGAGATTTTGTTTTGTCGGTTATGTTAACTCTCAAAATATGAGATGTTGGAGTGCTGAAAATCCACATGCCTCTCGTGAAACCCACTCATTGGTCCCAAGTTCTTTGAGGAAACTGTAACAAAACAAAGATATCGAAACAATATCCTAACTGCCTTTGTTCAAGAGTTACAGGATGATGAACTCCAAGATGAATTTTTCCACATGAGGGTGCCACGGCACGTACAACAGAACACAATTTGAATTTTTTACGTCAATTCTTTGATGATAGAGTGATAAGTTTACATTCACACCACAGAAGAACAAAAAGACAGAATTACCGAAGAATGTGCTCGTATTACTCCTGCTACACTACAAAATGTGTTTGATAACATACGAAGACGTGTCAATTTATGCATACAAGACATAAGTTACCATTTCCAACAGTCCTTTAACTTTGTTTTCGCCTTTTAAGTAAACTTATTCACAAATCTGCAGTTATTTTCTTTCACTAGTTTTTCAACAACCAAAAGCTAACTTTCTTTTGTAAATTGAATTATGTATGTATGCAACCAACATTACACATAAGTTTGTTTAATTGCATAATCTGAAAAGTATCCGAAACCGAGAAGACGTTCAAAACGCTATTAAATATAGTCTTTGCCTCGGTCTTTGTAATTTCTATTGAAACACCACTTGTTGATCGTAAATTTGGCAACGTTCATATTCACACAATTTTCTAACTAAAAGCCGTTGTCAATCAACCGAAAGCTGTTACCAATTGCTAAATTTTAAGCAAAATCAACAGGTGGTGTTTCAATAGAAATGGCAAAGACAATAATACTGAACAACGATGGATCTCAACATATGAAATAGTGAATGCTGAATTTGAATAATAGAGATAGAATGAAATTATTGCACAGTAAAAATAACTAAAACTCTTAACAGTTAAATACATTTTGACAGAGGATTTTCCTTTTTTCAAAATTAAAGTACAGGTAAGTTTTTCTATTAGATCGTAAATTTACCACCTCGAAAAGATTTTATGCTTCCAGAACACCCATCATGAAAAAATGCACGATTCTTGTGAAAACATACTAGAAAATTACACAATTTGCCAATTCCTGCAACTTTTAATCAACAAAAGTCGCAAAATATATTTGTATAAATATTTAGTAAAGATATAAAGTTCTGAATGTTCAATTACTTGGTCAAATAATATTTATGTATGCAATAAGGGTATAAACTGTATCTTTTTACTTCCCGAGCGTAAGCAAAGGAAGTATTGTAATCGAGTCCGTCGGCCGACTCTCTACTTTTACGTTTTCTCGATCTTTCATGACCCCTAGAAGACGAAGAAATAGGTCTCCCATTTCCGTCTGTCTGTCCGTCTGTCCGTCTGTCCGTCTGTCCGTCTGTCTGCCGTCCCGGATTTTTATTAGACCGATAATCTCCGAAAGTACTGGACCGATTGTTGTGAAATTTTGTACTTATATTAGGAATATCATGTAGATGGTAAAACGCTAACCAAAATTTGTCTAATCATCCCCACCACTAATGCGATGACGTCACTTCAAAATTGTACATAGTAAATGGGTCTTAAATTGTATAAAACATAGTCTTACACATGTAGTTTACGACCCCGAATTGAGTTTTTACCCGAAACGTCCAGATTTTTGGAAAAAAAATCAAAATTATAAAACAACATTTTGCAATTTAATTTTGAATCTGCTAACCCGAATGTTTTGAAATGTTGCAGATGTTTTAAGGCTCTAAAGAGCATCATAAATCTTTAGTCAAAATATATTTGGTTATCCCCTCCAAAAACTCGATGACGTCAGCTCAAAAGTTTGCCGAATAAATCCTATCTAAAATGTACAAAATATGATGTACTTGTGATATATCACTCCATTCATATTTTTTGGATTTGCATAGACAGGGTGACTCAAAAAAATTAATGAATGCGCAAAATTTATTTTACTGATTTACTCAGAAACCACAAAACCGAATGCTTTGAAATCTTGAAGATGTTTTAAAATTATCTTAAACATGGTAAATTTTTGATTAAAATGTATTTGGTCGTCCCTCCTAAAAAATTTATGACGTCACCACAAAATTTTGCTGAATAAATCCTATCTAAAATATACACAATATGGTGAGTCTCTTCTTGTGATTTATCATTCCATTCAAATTTTTTCGATTTGGATATACAGGGTGACTGAAAAAAATTAATGAATGCGTCAATTTATTTTATTGATTTAATCAGGAATTACAGAATCGAATGTTTTGAAATCTTAGAGATGTTTTAAAGTTATCATAAGCATGGTAAATTTTTTATCAAAATGTATTTGCTCTTCCCCCCTAAAAAATTGATGACGTCACTCCAAAATTTTGCTGAATAAATCCTATCTAAAATGTACAAAATATGATGAGTCTGTACTTGTGATTCATCATTCCAATCATATTTTTTGGATTTGCATATACAGGGTGACTCAAAAAAATTAATGAATGCATGAATTTATTTTATTGGTTTAATCAGGATTTACAGAACCGAATGCTTTGAAATCTTGGAGATGTTTTAAGGTTATTATAAGCATCGTAAATTTTTTATCAAAATGTATTTGCTCATCCCCCCTAAAAAATTGATGACGTCACCTCAAAATTTTGCTGTATAAATCCTATCTAAATTGCAAAACAGGATGATGAGTTTGTACTTGTGATTTATCATTCCATTCATATTTTTTAGATTTTCTTAAGAGGTGGCTCAAAAAAATTAATGAAGTCAATTTATTTTATTGATTAAATTAAAGGCAACACTTATTATTAGTATTACATTGGACCAACCCAATTTGGTAGACACAAAATTTTTTAAAGTAAAAACTTGGTTGAAACATAAGGGTAAAACGCTTATTTACATCTACTTTAACATTACAGACGTGCATTTGTTTTGTGCGCTGGCTAAGTTCCGCGAATGTGGTATAGACATGTTTATAATCAACCAATTGTGAATTCCACCGTAAAAAATTAAAATAAAACCCAATGTTTTATATAATAAGCGGAAGTCGAAGCAATAAAACCGATGGTCGTTTTGTTTACAGTTTTTCTGCTTGACTCTCACGTATGCTGTTACGCTTGTCATCTTAAATTAAGAATGCTTATACATACACGATTTTCAGTTCCCTCTCATATTACACGCCGGCGCCGTATACGTGAGTAAATTGTTTCGTTATTTTATTGATTATAACAAATCAATATTCAAAACGACCCAATTCGTTTTCCCGAAAATTTGGGAAAACAATAATTTTATTCTTAGTATTACACTACATCTATCCCAACTGATATACGTGTCCTTGCAAAAATGTTGATGACGTCATCGCAATTTTTTTCAATACAAAAATGTAATGAGAAAAAAAACACAATAGGCATGCAGTCGTCAAGTTTCCGACAGCGAGGGAAGTACTGTCTAAACTCTTTAGACCAATTTTTTCACGAAGGAAAAAATCTGCTGAGTGAAATAAGTAACTTTATTCACGAATTGCATATATATTCTTTTAAATAATACCTCTCGGAATTTTCCGGCAACAGATTCAATGTGGCCGTACTTCCCGCCTTGGCAATTTCTTCAGGGTTGCACAAGAAATTTTTATCGGTGTCCGATTCTACTGTGTGAGCACACAAATGACCACAAAACACCCAGAATATTCGGACAAAGCACTCAAGTTAAGAACGAAATTGCTAATTTCTGACAAATGTGTTGATGAATCGTCATAGCAACGGCAGTCTTCTATGTTTGTGTTTAAATATTTTCCGTTAAAAAATGACAGGCTATGACACAAATATCTGACACTGCGCCAGTGTTGTTACAACAAAATAGACAACTATCTTTTATTCATTTTCAAATTGTCTTTGTGTTTGCGTCTTGAATTTTTTAGGGGTGGAACTTCTCGTGAATAACCTATTCTATTATCCTTAGAAAAACCAAAAATTCAGCCGTCCGACAAATATCTATAAAATCTGCTTTTTTCCGATAGCACTTTAGTAACTTCCACATCCAGTCCTCAAAATACCCTAAAACTTGTCCAAGTTCTTAGTTGGAAACTTGAAGAGCAACAAATGTTTAATAACAGACAAATTTGAATCATTTTTGTTTAAAGCTCGGTTCAAACCCACGGTTAGAACTAAGACTGCTTCCAGGTAACCACTTTCATGTGTTCAACAGACGTTTAACACAAAATAACCCCATTATGAAATTAATTAGAAAATTCATTTCATGTTTGCTAGAAAAAGAATCCTGAATAGGTCTTCGCAAGCCATTAAAGCCTCGTTTAGCCCGCCTCCGAGCCCGTTTCCTGCAAGCATGCAGGCTCATCTGCCACCATCGTCGAGCGGTGGGCAGCCTCGATGGGGTTTTTTCGTGCGTTTCCATCAAGTTGTCATCATCATCCGACGTCGGGCAGACCTGCAGGACGACCTACCGGAGCGTGGTTGTCGGTAGCGCAAGAAACGGAATAAGAAGTGAGTCTGGATGGCGAGGTCGAGGGAATCCTGCAAAGCTGTGTCCGGTCATTGGCCGCATTGGCGTGCATTGTGCAGGCCGTGCGGGGCCGCCATCACCTGCACAATTACTCATTATATTCAGAGGCATCGCCGTAAGCTCGACTGCCTACCTGCTGCATGTGCAGCAGGATCTCGCAGTCCGTGGTGATCTCATCTAGCCGCGCCCAACATATCTGGGTGCATTGGGGGACGGGCCAGAATGCATCCGTTGCAAAAGTAGCAGGAGTGCAGAACTAGGAGCAGCTCGGCTGCATCTTGACCACAAAACGAGAAGAATTTGTGGTCATACGAGCGATGACCAGGTAAACGGTTTTGTTTCGATGCAGTTTCACGTGAAAGTGCGGAATAAAACACAGGACCAAAAAGATTTCAGACAGATTGTCGCAAATGGTTTTTCATTACGAGTGCTTTATTTTAGGGATTGGTTTTTTAAAAAATTAATAGGTGGTCACGTTTTCGGAAAAATGTTATTGCTATTTTTCCTGTTTTAATACAATTTTTTCAACTTAATGTTGCAATGAAATAAAGTTAACTTCAATAACAGACAATGTTAAGTAGAGTTATTTAGAGTTAAAAATAGTTGTTCATAATTGCCTCGTCAGAAAATATCTATGTTACGTAAAACACTAAAGGTTTGTGGACGGAGAAATAATAATATATTGATGGTGCATGACAACCAATTACAAATTTAAAAAAAATGAGTTGTTGCGGCAGTTTTTTCCACAGAATTCACAACCTTCCCCCAAAGCGAATAGAATTTAAAACATACGAGGTCATATAAAGTGGAAAAACTTACCAGAACAATTTGGAATATGCGAACAAAACATTTCAAGAACAGTGAAACAGTCAATAAACAATGACAGCACTTTATATATACTTAAATTTGCAATCAAACATACATTTGCGGAGTCTCCAACAAACACAACCTGAAATATGCTAAAACATTTTGAGAATCATCACCAAAATAAAAAAATGGTTTATTTCGACAAAACTTCCCTCGCCCCTGAAATATAAGACCAACAAATCCTGCTTCTTTGAAAAATCATGAAATTACATTTTGCGATGTTTGTTTTGCGATAACAGCCACAAAATAAAAAGCAGCGGCATAAATACCACCTCCGCAGCCTCCGTGCCGTCGGAGTGCAAATTGCAGGGGATTGTGTAAGTTGCATGAGTATGGACAGTGTAAAATATATTTAAAGCAGGTAACCAACAGGAAAAATGGCCTCTCAGCAATAGTAACAAGCTTTAACTTCACGTGTTTATGTTTATACATTGGGAGAATGTCACGTAGAAATTTGTCTGATTGAATGAGTTTACCACCTCAAAAGAAAGGACTAAAATTATTAATGAAGCCACAAACGAACAGAATCTTCTGAATATTATTATTATTATTATAAAATAAAGACACATATATAATACACAGCGCGAGAGAAAAAGAGAAACGGCCAAGTTTGCCATCGAACCTCCCACCGTCGGTCCGCCTTTTGATGTCTAATCTACCTGCCCACGGACGCTATATCCTACGTTAGAGGCAAACGGTGTGCATTATTTTGTGAACATTTGGACGTTTATGGAAAAAACTCAAAACGGATTTGTACACTACAAGTATAATAGGAGTATATTTGTGTATAACATTTAAATCATTTTAAAATAGAATTCTAGGAGATGACATCCTCAAATTGTTGGTGGGGATCATTAGCCAAATTTTTGTTACCTTTTGACCATCTATATGATATTCCTAATGTACATACAACATTTGACAACAATCGATCCAGTAGTTTCTTACTTACGTGTCAAATCGACACAAACGCCAGACAGACAGACAGACAGACAGACGGAAACCGAAGATCACCCCTAGAAACGTTGAGGAAACATGAAAGTGACAAGTAGCCCGATGGACTCATATTATACTTCCTTAGCTTATGCTCGGGAAGAAAAAATTGGTGTAAGGTTATTTAATATTTAGACAGAGTTTCCCTCACCCTTGAAATACAGTCCAACAAATTCAGCTTATTCGCAAATTTATAATGTGGAAAGTATCAGTCATAGTGTATAAACATTAGTCGAAGGTCGTTTCTACAGAACTTCCCTCGCACCTGAAGTTTAATAATCAGCTTCTTCTAAAAATTATAAAATTTGATTAAGTATGCGAATTTTATTTATTTTTTATGTGAACCCTTATAAGTTAAATTAGAGATATATATACAATGTTAAAGTAAATGTAAAGAAACGTGCTGCGCGTATGTTTCAAATGAGTTTTCCCTTAACAAAATTCCCTCCCGTTCCTGATTTAATCAATAAAATAAACTGACCCATTCATTAATTTTTTTGAGTCACTTGTATAAGCAATTCAAAAAATTTTAATGCAACGATAAATCATAAGTATAGACTCATCATATTTTGCATATTTTAGATGGGGTTATTTGGGAAAATTTTCAAATGATGTCATCCATTTTTTGAGGGACATAAACATATATATTTTAATTAAACATTTACAACGCTTAGGACAACTTTAAATATCAGCAAAATTTTAAAGTTTCTGCAGTTTCTGATTTACTCAATAAAATAAATTGCCCCATTCATTATTTTTTTTAGTCACCCTGTATAAGTACATAATTCCAAAAACTATGAGTGCAATGATAAATCACAAGTATAGAGTCATAATATTTTGTATATTTCAGAGAGGATTTATTCGACAAAATTTTGAGATGACGTCATCAATGTTTTGAGAGGGGATATATGTATTTGAAAAAAAACCTTAATTTGTAGCCCTAAATGTAGACCTTATCAGGCTACGTAAAAAAGAAATGTTTTCAATAGTCTACTATAAATGCGTAATCTTCTTCCACCAAACTGTTGGGACACTCTCAGTTGGTGACTACATTCTACAGATCAATAATTGTTGAGGCGTGTTAAGACAAAATTATGCTTCATGAAAGATACGGGCTTCTATTTATCTACACTTTCGTACTAATGCCTGGAAAATGCGTGTATGTTTAATTATTCAAAACTACCTTTTAAGTAAGTTAAGTACACGTGGAGAGAAGCCATGTTACATACATTACAGATGTATTGAGAAAAATTATTTTATAAATACTGAACACGTTTCAAACGACGGTATAGTAATAGTAGGTAGGTATATAAGCTACATGCTGCGCTTGAAACAGTGATTCTGAAGTGCAGTAATTTTTATGACTGAAATTTAAGTGTCTTTTTGATATCTCTAACACAAAATATAAATTTTTATTTATCATTGTAAAAATGATTATAATTTACTAAGTTTATTTAATATATATTGATTTTGTTATGTACAATAAAAGGTCATTCATAACTATGACGAGTTTTCATAATTTGAGTAAAATAGAAAAACTGTTTTTCAGATTCTCGATAAAATAAAGCTATTATTTAACAGAGCATTTTTTGAACATAAGACATTACAGGTTATACTTAGACATTTCTAAAAATTAGAAGCATGTTACTGAAGCACAAGTAAAACCGCATTCCAAGGCGTATATTGCATTAAAGATTTATTTTACAATTTTTTAAAACGATGTTCAAACTTCCGGAGAAGTCAAGAGATAAATTTTAGTTGAAGAATAATTTTTAAATTACGGTTAATTTTACAATGACCTTTTTATATTTTCTTAAACAGGTTGTAAAATTTTATGGTTTACACTAGAGATGGATTATATTTTAAGGATAAAAATAAATTTTTACGATACTTTTAAATGTTTAAAGTAATCGGTTGTATAGTTTCGGAGCTTATTTATTTAACAAATCACTAATAAAGACGCGCATAGACATAGTTACTTACCAACAGCAAAGAGAAACCGCATACAACTCATGACAACCGAAAAGATGAAATGAGACATACCTTCTTTAGCTATTGCTCTAGAAGTAGCAAAATATTTCTGCGATATACCTGTTTGTCGCATGATTTATAGGACAAGAATTTGCAGCTTTTAATATCACTTACGAAAACTATGCACAGCGTAGAAAAATGACACAATAAAACCCAACTTACTCATACGAGTACATTTAATTCTAGTAGTATATTGATTTGTAGACTTCTGTGTGTTCTAAATTTCAGACTTCTGTCACTTCAAATAACTGCGACATTTATACAGCTAAACTACGACAACCGGTATTAATATATAATTATAAATATACAGAGTGCGCAAAAAAAACCGGAATAGTCTTCATTAATTAAAATGCGACTTTTTATTTTCGGACCCTAAGGAAGTACGAGGGTAGCGCCAAATATTCCCGGCCTGGCATAGATCCAGGTACAGTAGGAGGACAAAATCTTAGGAATATGTCAGTTCAAGTCTCATTAGGTCTGAAACATAAAAAAATGCAGCTTACGCCAAATAGTTTTTTGGTAACACACATTTGTTCATCACGATGTCAGAAGTCACGAAAATTGAGTATAAAATTACTCACTCCAGGAGGTATTTCCTCTCAAAACATTAAAGATCGGTTGGACGAGGTGTATGGCCAAAAATCACCGACATATTCTGTGATGAAGGAGTGGTCAAAACGGTTTCGAATGGGTCAGAAATCGTTGGAAGATGATCTAGAACAGGAAGGCCCATGGAAGTGTTAACGGACAACAATATTGCTCTTGTTGAGGATCTCGTATTAGATGATCGACGCTTGAAGGTGAAAGAAATAGCACAAAAGTCGAGGCTCTCAGATACAACCGTTCGCCGAATCGTCCATGATCATTTAGGCATGAATAAAATTAATGCAATGTGAGTTCCTAAATATCTCCCAGCAATTCAGCGCCAGCGTCGTATTGAATCTGCTCAGTCTTTTTTGGAGCTCTGTGGAGAAAATTCTGTGGACGCACCGAAGACAAATGTCACAGGGCATGAAACTATGGTTCTGTACTAAGAGCCTCTGTACAAAAGAGAGTCGATGGAATGGAGATGAAAAGGAGAAGCGCCACCAAGAAAGTTCAGAGTCTGTCAGTCGACAAAAAAGGTGATGCCTACCATCTTTTGGGATTCTGAAGACATTCTTCTTACAGATTTTAAAGAACGCAACACCATAGTTAATGCGACATATTACGTAGCACTTGTGCGTAAATTACGCCAAAATATTCGAGACTCCAGGTGTGGAAAACTCACTAAAAAGATGGTGTGCTGCTCAACAATGCATCCGTGCACTCTGCTGCAATTACGCAAGACGCAATTCGTGATTGAACTTTTCAACAAATCGATCACCCTCCTTATAGCCAAGATATAGTCTCCAGTGACTATTACCTGTTTAAAAAATTGAAAAAAACCTTCGAGGATGCCATTTTGGAGACGACGAAGAGGTGAAGTCTGCAGTTTCGGCACATTTTGGGACCAAGCCGAAAGAATATTTTTTTAAATGTATTGAATTGTTGCTGAAACGATCTAATAAGTGCATTGATGTCAGGGAGGACTACATTGAAAAATAAAATTTAATTGTAAGTCTACGCCGTTTCTTTCATAGCCAGGCCGGGAATTTCTGGCGCTACCCTCGTATTCTAATACGGTGCATCCGGTGAATGGTTACTTTCATGTTTTCTCGGCGTTTCATGACCCCTAGATAATGGAAAAATCGGTCCCCGTTTGTCTGTTTCCGATGTCGATTTTTATTACACAATTAATTTCCGATTGTAGTAAAATTTGATGTGTGTGTTATAGACGGTAAAATGCTAACCAAAATTTTTCTAAAGATCCCCACTAACAATGTGACAACACCACCTCAGAATTTTAGGTAGTAAATAGTATTTACTTTTTATAAAATAACATACTCGTACACTTGTGTTTATGAATTCGTCTTGAGTTTTTACCCTGGGTATCCCGATTTTTCCCCCCAAAAAAAAAACAAATTTTACAATAATGTAACGAAGTCACTGGTTCTATGGAATAGAAGAACATTGTAACTGTTATGTATACATATTTTCTTAACTTATGGGGGTTATCATAGAATAAATACAATTTTGGAAAATCAAATTTAAGTTTGCAATTTTTCGAAGAAGCTAGATTTGTTGGACTGTACTTCAAGGACGAGGGAAACTGACGCGCTTTTTTATATATTTTTTCATTTTTAAATGCAGATTAAAAAGTTGAAATATTAATAGTTTCTCTATTCACACAAAATCAAAGCAAATTTGACCGATGTGGCCATCACGTTGCGTCGGGTTTGAACATTAGTAATTTATTAAATTTGAATTTAAATAATGCCTAAACTGAACGTAGTTTTATATTTTACATTTAAATGAAGAATTGGTCTCATGTTATTAGACAGTACTTCCCTTGTCCCTGAAATACCATTAACACATTTAGTTTTTTTAGAAAACAAGTACACATTGTAAGAAAAAAAAGTAGCTCATGATGGGATCGAACCCGCGATCATCACGTTATTTGCATAACCCTCTAACTAACTGAGTTAATGAGAGGTTGTTCAGCGTTCCTCTTATACCGAGAGAGCAAAAAAAGCAAGCATTTTAAACTTAGGCTTCCAAATTAACTGACACGACTAAAAATCGTCTAAAATCCTTGGCTGCATTTGAAAAGTACTTTTTATTGCTCTCTCGGTTTTATTATAAAATGTTGATACACATTTCTGAATTTTTTTCGGAAAATCTGGATACCTAGGGCGGATCAAGGCCGATCAAGATGGATTCATAAAACACAAGTACATGAATATGTTATTTTATAAAATTTAAGTAGCATTTACAACACAAAATTTTGAGATGAAGTCATCAAAATGTTGAGGACGAGCAGACGAACTTTTTTTGGCGTTTTAGTATCTAAATAGAAAATCATCGAGGTTTTACAACCTTCCCCTTATTGTTAACGAGTTCGTGAAGATGACTTTTTTGAAAGGGTTAAAATTCCAGGTAACTTTCATAACTTACCTGGAATATACATCAAGAACAGCTCAAAAAAAAAAAATATGTTCGTAGTATGGGAACCTAAAAGATCAAGTTTGTGAGAACTAAGTATTTGCGTAATATTTATTTTGCATTGTATGAATCATATCTGGCATAGGGATTACTATTGTAAGATCATACTAACGTATTGCATCGACTTTTTCGATCACACAGACAGGCGATAAGAATTATTTCTAATTTAAATTGCAGAGGTGAGTGCAGTCCTCAGTTTCTCAAATTACATATAATGACTTAATAACACTACCGTCTTTATATTACATCTACACATGTCTCTTCTACCTAAGGAAGCATAAAAATCACTTTATAACGTACAATGAAATTCGTAAGTACAATACAAGATAGACAGAGTAATAATCTATGCCTGAAAAAGTACGCTTAAAACTCTGTGAATTACTGAGCTGTAAAATTTTTTAATGACATTCCAGTGTCATTACGAAATAGTAATTTATTAAAATTTAAAAACATAACTAAAAATATATCGGATTCTAAGGCATACTATAATCATGACCAATATTTAAAGACAAAATATTAGTCTCTAAGTAAGGTAGTTATACATATATAGGGGCATGAAGTACACAGGGGAAGTCCTAAGGATAACCTGTGAAGACGAGTTGTCCCTGAAATGGCTACAACAAACAGTGCGCTCCCTAACACCCTTGTGGGAGGGCGCACAACTTAACGTGGTCCCCTTGGCTGAGCTACCAAGGCTGGTGAGGGCGACCCTGTGGATACCGGGACCACCGGTGGATGCAGGAGTCGTACTTCGCCGCCTGGAGGGTCAGAACCAATGGGCCCACGTCAAAAAATGGCTTCTTTTCCATCGCGAGGCCAAACCCGAGGCTGCCTCTCCAGGCAACCTCTTTGTGTTTGGTCTTGGGATGGAAGAGGCCAAGATAATCAGGGAGAGAGAGGGCAGAATCAATTACATGCTGTCCTCTTTCAACCTGAAACTCAAGGAGAACGAGGCGTCGGCTCAGGAAGGGCAGACCCCTATGGAAGAGGTAGAAACCCCAGGGGAGGAAGCCTCTACCAGTGGGGGCAGGCCCGCCTGAGACATGTGCCTCGTGTCTCCTAGGACAATTATGGGATTTTTGGTTGCAGAGATGGCGCTGCAGCAGATAAATTTCATTCAGATTAACCTGCAGCATTGTCGCATGGCGACGACTGTTTTGTGTCGTCGTCTAGACAAGATGCAGAACACTATAGCAATAATCCAAGAACCATGGATTGTAAAATCCAGGATCGCAGGGTTGAGCAATTTAAATGGCACTGTTGTTTCAGGTACCACAATAGAATCTCCAAGGACATGCGTCTACATTCCGAGGAAAATTAAAGCCGTCCTCCTACCTCAGGTCAGCTCCAGGGATGTGACTGCGGTAAATGTTAAGTGTAACATAGGAAGAGGCGAAGAGCAACTGGTAATAGCATCCGTGTACTTACCACAGGGAGCACAGGAACCATGTCCAACATGGGAAATGGCGAACTTGGTGGAACACTGTGATACCGGAAATATAAACCTCATCATCGGTGCCGATGCGAATGCCCACTGTCTGTTGTGGGGGAGCAAAGACACTAATGATAGAGGAAGAACACTAGCTGAATATCTTTTATCAACAAATCTAGAGATTCTCAACCGAGGCTGCGAACCAACTTTCGTAACATCACGTAGTCAGTCAGTAATAGATATTACACTGGCTACATGGGATATCTCACAATATATAATGGGATGGCACGTCTCTAAAGAGGCGTCAGTGTCAGACCATAGATGGATCATGTATACATCAAAATGTATAGACATGGAGATAAAGACGTACAGGAACCCTAGGCTGACGAACTGGGCTTTATACAACGAAGAACTGGACGACAGACTGGGGACCTCCGTGCAGTCTATACCAACAGAATACAGTTCGACAGAAGACATAGAGAAAACCTTGACCATTATCAACGACTCTCTAATGTCAGCGTATGAGAAAAGTTGCCCCCTAAAGAAGGAAGGTCTGGGCAAAGGTACACCATGGTGGAACCGAAGGCTCAGCCTACTTCAATCGGGGCTAAGAAAACTTTTCAATAGAGCAAAAAACACTAAGAAAACTGAAGACTGGGAAGCCTATAAAGAGCACCGGAAAGAGTTTAAGAAAGAATTAAGAAAGAGGAAACGGGAAACGTGGAGATCCTTCTGCAGCGACATAACGTCGACTGCTTCGGCCGCAAGGCTGAAGAGAGTTCTCTCGAAGGACCATACACATCAACTAGGTTTCCTAAAGAAAGAAGATGGCACCTTTACAGCCACCTTAGAAGAGTCCGCAGAACTTTTGCTGCAGACCATGTTTCCAGGCAGCACACGGACTACCTCCCATTCCAAAAGGGATGTAGTCGGTACTCAACCTTCCCCGAAGGACTGGGCGCTGGCTGCAAAGGTAGTCACGGAGGCAAGACTGGAGTGGGCAGTGGACAGCTTTTCCCCATACAAATCTCCAGGAGTTGACGGTATTTATCCCGCCCTCCTGCAGAGGGGAATGAGCAGACTACGCCCTATTTTGTTGCCAATGCTTCGGGCGTGTCTGGCTTTCAGCTACATACCGAATGCATGGCGAAAAGTAAAGGTTATCTTTATACCTAAGCCAGGACGACAAGATTACACCTTGGCTAAATCTTACAGACCAATTAGCTTAACATCATTCTTGCTGAAAACGCTAGAAAGACTAAGCGAAAAAGAGATTCGGGAGGCTGCTTTGAGCAAGCAACCTCTACATCCGAACCAACATGCCTACATCCAAGGAAGATCCACCGATACGGCCTTACACACAATTGTAAACCGTATAGAGTGGGCGATGGAGAACAAACTCTTCACCTTAGGAATGTTTTTGGATATTGAAGGAGCGTTTGATAAAACGACCTTCAAAAGCATAGAACTAGCCCTACGAAAGCACGACGTGGACCCCACCCTAAGTAGGTGGGTGGCCAGTATGCTGAGGAATAGGGAAGTAATGATTAATGTAGGTGGCACTGAGATCGAGGCTGTTGTAGACAGGGGATGTCCTCAGGGAGGAGTTCTCTCTCCTGTACTGTGGGATACTGTCGTTGACAGCCTGATACGATGCCTCAATGATCTTGGCTACCACACAATTGGATACGCGGACGATCTGGTCATTCTGCTAACAGGAAAAAACGCAGATACATTATGTGAGATAATGCAAGCTGCAGTAAAAATAGTCGAGGAATGGTGCAACAGACATACCCTCTCCGTTAACGGAGAAAAGACGAAACTAATCCTGTTCACCAGGAAAAGGAAAATTGGCACACTACAGATGCCAAAAATATTTAACACAACGCTTCAACTTTCGGACGAAGTCAAATACCTGGGAGTTGTATTGGACTGGCGACTGAATTGGAAGAAGCATGTAGATGATAAAGTAGAAAAGGCACGCTCGGCTCTTTGGCAATGTCGTAGGGTGGTGGGAAGGTCGTGGGGTTTAAATCCCAAGATCGCCCTCTGGATCTACACGGCAATAGTCAGACCGATGCTGTGCTATGGAGCTTTAGTTTGGTGGCCCAGAGCCAGACAAAAAACAACAGCCCTGCAACTTGAACACGTTCAGAGAATGGCGTGTCTCAGTGTTACAGGAGCAATGAGGACCACTCCCACAGCGGCTCTGGAGACTCTCCTTTGCTTAGCACCTCTTAACCTTTACATAGAGGAAGCGGCAATGACGACGTCTCTAAGACTTCACTCTCTGGGAGTATGGAACAAGCAAGGCCGCACAACGAAGCACACTCGGATCTTAACGGAGGCGTTCAACAGAATACCCTTGTTGAGGATGGGTTGTGACCGAATGGGCACAAAATTAATATATGAGAAGACATATAGAATATCAATGAATGATAATTCAGAAGGACGAGCCGACATAGATATCTATGTCGATGGTGCCAAAACAGATAGTGGTTCAGGAGCCGGCATCTACTCCGAACAACTGAACGCACAAATCAGTGTACCTCTCGGCACCCACACGTCTGTCTTACAAACAGAACTGATGGGAATAATGCTGGGAGCTAGAATCATTGCTGAACGTGAAATCGGCAACAAATCAATACGCATACTTACTGACAGCAAGTCTGCACTACTAGCCCTGGACAGCTGTATGGTTCGATCCGGGCTGGTTTGGGAGTGCAGACAAACGCTAAAGTATGTAACGCAGAGGAATAGTGTGGAACTTTGTTGGATCAAAGGACACAGTGGCAACGAAGGAAACGAGAGGGCAGATGAGATGGCGAAGCGAGCCGCGCGCATGCCCTTCTGGGGACCCGAACCGGCAATCACGCCTTCGGTCGCCCTCTCGAACGAACTCGTAAAGCAATATACCCATAGACGCCATGAGCAGATATGGGCGACGTTGAGCAGCTGTCGGCATAGTAGAGCTTGTATGGCGACACCAGACCGTAAGTTGACAAAATTTTATCTCTCACTTTCAAGGGACAAACTGCGTAAACTGGTAGGATTCCTTACGGGACATTACCAGTTTAACAAACATCTACATACGATAGGGGTAGTAACAGACCCAATCTGTCGTGGATGCAATGAAGAAGAGGAAACAGCTGAGCACATTCTTCGTGAGTGTCCAGCCCTAGCCTCCTACAGGGAATCCATACTAGGGGACATCTGGCCTAGTATGGCAAATATCAGGGAGTTTCCACCCTCTGCATTACTCAAGTACATTCAAGCAGTTGGATGGCTTGACGAGTAGAGGAGCGGGAAAACACCCTGATATGGACTTGGGGAAGGTACAATGGGCCCAAAGGCGAGGCCTAAGTGCCGGCTGGCTACGGTCAGCCCCCATAAATTAAGAATCCAGAAGAATCCAGAAGGTAGTTATACAAATATATGTGTGTGTTTGTGAACCATGTTCTATAACTATGTTAGTCATATACATTGTTTTAAATGACTCGTATGAATAAATTATTACTATTATTATCTACACGAAATTCCTAAATACTTATAAAATTTGACAACAGTCAGTCCACTAGTTTCGGAAATTGTCTGTCTAATAAATATCCACACAGACAACAGACGACGGCCACATGGAAACGGGAGACCTATTTTTGTCACATTAGCTTAAGCTCAGAAAATAAAAAGATGTTTCATTTAAAAACACAAACCCGAACATTAAGTATCTTCTTCTAACTTTTATTTAACGAAATCTCTTAACAGTTTTTATATAAGCTAATTTATTTTACTGCTGGAACCAACAGCTAATCCACTTAAAACACCAGTTGACAATGTTTCGTGTAATGGTTGCTTCTTCGTTCCACTAGTTGCATTCTTCTAACTCTTAATATTTAACACATTTACGTGTCTCTTAAATAACTGCGAAGGTGTTATTTGCAAAAAATCCTGTTTACCTGTCATAATCCTAGTTAGCGATTTTAATTACAACTTTTTTTTTATTCAATGTTGAATGTTATATATCTTAGATTTTGAATGAAACTGTAGAAAATAACTTAAATACGAATTCAGTTGAGTAATAACGGAATGATGTGCGTGTATGCATTTTACCATAAAAGTGATTTATTGAACTATTTCATACAACTAGAAGATAACCTAATTGACACAGATCATTACTAGAAAAAATAACATGTACAACGTGAAACCAGAAAACGATAGGACTATCTCAATCTCAAAATAGACGACTAGGTCTTGCATAATTACTAATTTAAAATGATTAATTAACATTTCTGATGAAAATGAAATCTTTTTGTTCGATTATCGAGCACTGTAGTAATTACAATCACCTTATTAACTATAATTACAACCTATTAATAACAATCAATGTAAATACCATTCTACCTCTCGTAACCATTATAAGTAGATGTCAAAAATTAATAATTCTAGAACAAACTTCACAACATCTAGTTGAGCTAATTTACATCCCGCTGGTCGCATTTTATCAATTTCGAATTACCACAGTAGTAGAGTTTGCTTTGGTAACTACATTATTACATAGAAGAAATGCAAAAGTATATCATTAATCTTTGCTCACCCTCTGTGTCCGAGCAACACCCATTACATTAACCAAAGTGTAAGCACCTGCGGTATTAATTATCAATGCACTTTGCTACTATCTATTGAGGTTTACAACGCTATAAAGAGAACCGCCATTAATAAATTGAAAATAAAAGTGGTCGTTAAAATACAGTAATGATAATAATAATTATTAGATGGTAACATTATCCATAACCAAAGGTGAATCCCTGCTAGCCAACGAAAGGCATGCGAAAATTTATCGATAGGTAGTTTCAAGCCAGCCTGTACTGGAATTAGTGTCGGTGGAAATTAAGTATCGTTACCAGAGGTACTAAAACCTGTTGTTTCCTATGCTTCAGGTCTCGATTTAATTAACCTAATACTCGATAATGGTGGCCATCACATTGTAAGGATTGGCATTTTGCTGTATTGCGTGCTTTGAAGCCTTTATGCTAAAACGAAGAACATGGTAGGTACATGATTCAGAGTGACGGTTACAAAAAAGCGTATTACAAGGATGATTACCAGTCATAAAATTAAATCGCTGTTAAACGCAGAAGCGATAATACTTTGTTGGCAGTAACAAATTTCAGCCAATTGTTACCAACGAAAAAATACACAAAGAATAAATTTAAACTGATCGTTTCGTCGAATTAAAAATTATTTTAAAGTGCCAGGCAAACTGCACATAACCGGATAAAAGTATTAGTGGCTATCACGATTTCAAGATTTCAGATTATAACAAAGTTGTAAAATTAGAGCGGGAAAAAAAATGTGTCCCCATTTTTCTTACATAAAGGTGGAGGTTCTACAACACAGTAGAATTTATGTGACAGACTGATAGTTCCATAAAGTAAGTAATTTCATGGTACAGTTTTTCTTCTGCACATCCTCTCCATTAAATTGATCATCTAATTTTTAAAAATTGGTCTCGGCTTATTGACACAAAATTTCCTTACACCTTAAAGCAATCCAACAAATCCATCTTCTTCGAAAATTTACAGAATTTTATTTATTATATGATTACCCGTGTAAGTTAAAAAATATATACTCGTAGATAAAGATAAAAAAGTGGCCGATGACGGGATCGAACCCGCGATGTCCCACGACGCTTCACCAACTAAGCTAATTGATCATTGTTCTGCGTTCCTGTTATACTGTTAAATTATTAATTTGCGAAAATCTGATTGCCTGGGGTAAATAATCCAGGCAGATACATACACCATAAATACAGGAAAACGTTATTTTATAAAGTTAAATAAATGTCATGCAAAGTTTTGACGTGATTTTATCAAAATTTTGGTGGGCATGATCAGACAATTTTTGGTTTACATTTTACCATCTCACGATATTCTTAAAATGTAACAGACGACAGATAGACAAAAACGGGACCTTACTTTTTCATCCTAAAAATATTTTTTTAACTCATTTAAGGCTTGCATCTGATTTAGTTTCATTCTATCTTAAATACAGAGGCTGTATCATCGCGGTTTCAGAAGTTACATATAAAGGTATATTTGGAACCAACGAATTTGAGTCCAGGGGATCTCCTATTTTATATTCATGTCTAATGTCTAGTTTTTAATAAAAAAATCATAAATGTGGCAATTTCACCATAATTGTAAATCGAATTTCACAGTACACATTTGTCAAATCGGACCTATTACAACACTCGGGAAATATTTGTTAATATATAAATATTAAATAAAAAAGATTGTATATTATAAAATTCCTCCAAAAATTGAGACATGCTCACAGACAACTAAAGAAATTTATATTTAGATTATATATTATGCACAAAAAAAACAGCATTGCTTGTCTATAATACTACATGAATTCTGATCAGTAATTTATGATGCCACATATAAGACAATGAACTAATGTGTAAAATTATTAATATGAAGTCAACGAATAAGAAAATGAACATAAAAAACATTAAATAATTGGGAACATGTTTCATCATTTGAATAGACGCAAACGTTGTATTAATTTTTATATACAGGCACAGGGTCGCTAGAGTGTATGGAAACGGTTAACTATTGTTACGAAATAAACCCATACGCCGCCCGGATACCACGCCTATGGGCCGTCAAGAGGTTTCTAGTAAGTGCGGCGACGATGGGTGAGTCATCATCGATGACGGTGGCCAGGCGACATTCCATAAAGACGAGTCTGGGGCGGGTTACCGGAAATCTCGATTGCGGGACCCTGAAAAACGTCGAAGCGGCGTTCTCGATCTAGAGGCCATCGTCGGAAACGAGATTGTTCAGCCAATTCAGTCGAGTCGAGTCCAACGGTTGCGCCAGAATTATTTTGTACATAATCGCTCTGTAATTAGTCGTGTAAATCCGAGTTACTAAGAAGTAAATTATTGAGTTTAACCCACGCCAATTTTAATTACCCTTTCAACGTAACAATATCCTGAAAACCATTTCTACAAATCAACTGAAATTAGGTATAAGACTACAAGAAGTTGTAATTATTCGGTAAAAATTGTTTTTTTTTCATGTTTTCAAGATGCAAGACCAACTTGATTTTATTTTTTAAGTGGCAATACCATATAATTAGAGCTTTTTCTTCTGAATTCATTGATGTAGGACAATAATACTTTCTTTCTGACTGAAATGATACAAGACATAAAAGCTTACTTCAACCCGAATTCCTAAGGCTTTCACGTACAAGAAATGGTATACGATTTTTTTGTCATCAGCTGTTTAACAGTCTTCCACTAACTCTTAAAGACAAAAGTTACGCCAGTTTTAGTTTTTGTGTAAAAACCGTATTGATTGAGAATGTTTTTTATTCATTAGAAAAATTTGTAAAATTTAATTTTCGCTAGTGTACCTACTTATATTTGACGTATGAAAAATTACTATGAAATTGTTGTCATGAATAAATTACTATTACTATTACTATTACTAAATAGCAAAATAAATGATTAAATAATAATCTGATCATGTCAGTCAGATTAGATTAGCACCAGTAGGTCAGAGTAGTGTAGGTCACTTTCCAAGTGATGCGCGGATAAATGATCGGTAGTTACGCTAGACTTTTGGGGATGGGGTGAGATAAGAGAATAATAGCAGACTAATTTGTATGCTGTAATTCTAGAATCTCGAAAGTTGTTTTGTTAATCTAATCAATGCATATCATTACTTGGTCTTAGTACCCGTAATGATAGAAGTCTTGCCTGAATGCCGGTCATTTCCGGGTCAGTGGTGGGTCTTAATATAATCAAATAAATAAATTAACCAATAAAAACCAAAACCAAAATTAAACCTCTGTTTTCTCCAAAACGATGCTCAAAATGCTCTCGATTTAATTCCTGGTAGTAAAAAAGATGCTGAATAAAATCTTGTTGTGAGTCAGTGAGAATTTCTGGACCAACGCTAACAGTTTCGTTACGTATGCGTTCCTGTAATTCATATAGCCCCACAAAAAAAAGTCAAGTGGTGTCAAATCCGGTGACCTGGCAGGCCACTCAGCAGTACCCCTTCGGCCTATTCATCTGACAGAAAAAGTTTCATTTATGTACTCTAGCACTTGACGTCCAAAATGGGGTGGAGCATCGTTTTGTTGAAACCAAATAGTTTCTGCTGGTAACTCCGGATTTTGGAAATTGGCAAATAATTCTCTAAGCCTAGGCACTATATGTTTCCGCAGCAGCCTTAACTATCCCTCAAAATTTAAATTTCCATTAATAAAAAAAGACCACTTACATGGTAACCAATAATACCGCACCAAACATTCAGTTTTTCTGGACCCTGTGTGTGGATTTGCTCCATCCAGTATGGATTTGTGTCAGACCAGAACCTGCAGTTGTGTTAAACGAAACGTAGATTCGTCAGAAAACAAAATCCTTTTCATCAGTTGTAGCAGTTTTTGGCTTGCCAGGTTTTGGACGTTCTATAATACTTCCAGTTTCATTAAATTTTCGTGGGGTTTTTGAAACCGTCGACTTAGAAGTGGGTTCTCCCTCAGGATGAATTTCATTGAAGTGTTACTACTTGAGCAAAACTTCGTCTATTGTCACCGTAACCGATAATCATTAATAATTCTATGCACTGAGTTTCACTTAGATGCACCATTTTTGGAAGAAACACTTTACATGTCAAATTAAAATTATTTTCAACGGCCATGTCATCTTTCTTTTTTTATTTATTCTTATTTAAAATAATTTATTTTGCCATTTTACTTAGAAAGAAAGTACTATTGTACTATATCAATGAATTCAGAAAAAAAAGCTCTACTGTATTAATTATATGGTAGTGCCATTAAAAAAACAAACAAGTTGGCCATGAATCTCGAAAATAAAAAAAAAATTTGACGAATAATTAGAGCACAACTTCTTGTATCCCCATTGGTTTTCAAGATATTTAACCGTGTCTATACATTCTAGCAAACCTGTACGTATATGTATATTTCATTCAGAGATTTCGTTTTGTGTCATTTTCAAATTGTCAATATTTGTCAGTTTTCTCGATTTCGTACTGATTGATCTGTTAATAAAAAATACTACTTCCTACCTAAAGTCTACCTGTAATTATTGTATTGTGTGTAATTATCTAATAAAGTTTTCGTTTCGAATTCAAAACTTTCAAACCAGGAGATTTTAGTACTTGTCCTTTTTATTCTACATACCAAAGTGTTTATGAGAATATGGAAACCCGCAAAGATGAGGCGGAGAAGACTAATCGTCTCGCTGCTAGGTACAAAACTTTTGCTTGCGATAGTGCATACAGTATAGCAGAAAAAAACAATATGTTTCTATTTCTGTCTTTGTTCTACACAGGTACACAGATATACGTTTCCACCCGTAAAATACCAAAAAGCGCGGACACGCTTTACCTCCGTACAGTGTATCAATTACATTATTTTGATAAATCGTGACAGTTTTTATGACTTTCAAAACTTTATTATTACCCAAAACTGTAAGGACTATACGGCCTTCAGCCAAATTGTTTTATATTTTATTTATTTATTTATTTATTTATTTATTTATTTTTGGAAAACTTCACTCTGAGTTGTCAGATAAGCTTGAACGTCTCCATGGCAATTTTTTCACTGTTTCGACGAAACGCAAGTTCAAAGTGTAGATAAATCTGGTGATTCGAAGAACTCGTCTTGAGGCTACAAATAGAGGCAATTTGAGGTATTTTGCGTAAAACCCCCTGTAATCTTTACAACTTTTGCTTTGCATATCTTTTTTCAAGCGCAACTAGTTTGATCAGACGCTGTTAGCTGTTCCAGAAAAAACTGTTTTCGTATTTTATTTGACAAGCAAATATCGACCTTTATTATGCATGCAAATAGATGTTCAGTGTTACCATCGCGTTACATAACCTGTGTGATTTATGAGAGCACATCGATAATTCGCCATGCTTCATCTGCACCAAACGCATTCACACAGGTGGTTCATGAAACACACCGCTGTAGCTTGGAGTTTACAAGAAGATAACTTCACGGCTAATTACACAAAGATAAAATTATAGAGTAAGCGCGTGAGACGGTTACTCGGAGAGGTGTGTATGCATATTGCTTGTATCGAATACCGCAAGTGGGTTTAAAGAAGCCGGATAAAAATGATAGGAATAGAAGAGAAAAACTTAATTGGATTATTTCTGCACACGCATGAACTGAACATTATTCCAAGTACCGGCTCGACTTGCGACTGAGCTCATCTGTCGGAAGTTTAATTATGAGTGTAATCAAACGGAATTAAATTAGTTTAGAAATGCCGCATACATAACTACGGTTAAATAGATAAACAATATGGGTAAGAAGTTAATTCTTACTGGGTCATCATTTCGAAGTTACCTTTTCGGTGGAATTTGTAATACAGGATGAAGTTTTTTTATTTGTTACTAATGTAACCCACATTGGGAAATTACAGAAAAAAATTGCTCTATTTTATATAGATTACTGACGAAAATGTTTCAGATACTTACTTTTTAGAAACTGAATCTTTTTTTTCAAATCTTTATAATTAATATTTCTGTTCTTTTTCAAGCTAAATATTTCGTATCTAACGGCAAAATCAGGGTTTTAAACATGCAACGCAAAACCAACGTCTTTACTTCGTCTATTGTACAGTTCACGTTAACCCCGCGGCGTTTAAAACCAACAGACGAAGTGTTTTGTTCGAGAAATTTCGTGGTGATGTTTCAGTTATTAAAACCCCACCGATTTTCTGTAGGTGTACGAATCCTGCATAATTTATCATAAAAGTTTTATCTCTGCGCATTTATAGCTGTTAGATTTTGATTGTTTGATTGTTATCTATTAAAATTACGTTGTAAAACGTAGTTATTAACGTTTTTTAAAACATCTTTGTTTCATTTATCTTGTGGTGCTACCAAATCTGTTTGAAATTTTGTTGTAATTTTTACTCCCCGAATGTAAGCTAAGGAAGTATTGTAATAGGGTCCATCCATCGAACTACAACTTTCATGTTTGCTCAACATTTCATGACCCCTAGAGTATCTATTTGTATCTGTATGTCGCTTATCTGTCGTCTGTCATCCCCGTCAACAATTTGATGACATCACTTCGAAAATTTGATGGTAAATGCTATTTAAATTTTATAAAATAACGTGTTCCTGTACTTGCGGTTTATGAATCCGCCTTGATTGTTTAACCTAGGCATACAGAGTTTCATAAAAAAATACAAATTGTATAATAGCAGTTGATCAAGCGTCGTGCTAATAACGCAAAAGTCGTATGTTCGATCCCCTCGTAAGCCATTTTTTTGAACAACAAGAAGCTGAATTTCTTGGATTATACTTCAGGAAAGTTCTGTCAAAATAACTTTAGATCATTTTTTTAGCAATAGTATAACCAAAGTAGCGCTAATTCTGACAATATAATCTTTTTTTGCTTGCGCAAAACATACATACTTTCAAATTTTCGCTAAGCGAGTTTTTTTTATTATTGCAGACAAAACATTAATTCAAATGGTGCTGTTTGAAACACTCCTTGGAAATAAAAATTCTTAATTGGACGAATATTTTTGTACTGTGTGTCGGTTTTATATTAGTAAAAAACTTGTTATATAATTTCAATTTTTTTGAGAAAATCTTGATCTAAGCGGATTCATAAACCAGAAGTATAAAAGGATATTACATGTTACATATTCGCTATTGTACTAATTGTAACAAATAAAAACAGTGAAGTAAAAAAATTTTGAAATCACCGACATAAATCAAAAAAGAAAATGATCAGGAAACGATAAAGTAAAGTAGATTAATAGATATTTTTCTTTTTTGGAAAATATAGAAATACTGCATAACGTCTACAAGAAATGAGGAAGTCAAAGTTTATTACTCTGAGATAATATACATCAAATTGCTAGTTACGAACTCAGTAAATTAGCCATATCATGGAAAATGTTGAATCCAATTATAAAGTTTATCGCTGAAAAATTACAGGGATACTTGATATTTAATAGGCGACAAGCTTCATTTTTTTTTAATTAATCTAAAAAGAGTTACATAAAAAAGCCTCAAGTTTTTTGTATTTCAGCACTTATAATTGCATCAAGAGTTAACTGATTTACGGAGTGCCAGTTTGCAATTAGACCAAATATACTGAGAAAATTCATAACCAGAAGTGATTCGACCATGTTAAATTAAAAATATAAAATAATTCGTTATTAGTGTATGGGACTGTAAACCTTTTTGGACCAACTTCAAAACATGGTCAATCATTATAAAGTGAATTCACGATACCAGAGTATATTTAACATTAATAGACAGTCTCCTTGTGAAACTAATACTTGTAATTTATGGAAACATTTTATTGATTGATTTGAAACCAAAAAATGAAAAAAAAAAAGATATGTGTTGCTATGTATTTGTAAACATTAGAGTGGGACAAACAGGTTTTTATAAAACGTTTATTTTACTGACAATAAGAAGTACATTTAGAGAAGCTTTATTTTACCGAATTTGTTTTTGAACTTTTCGACAAATTGTGTTGGTTATATAAACTACGAACATAATAGTTAAAGCTAGGTATCCAGTGTCTCGTAAACTATAGGTCACTTCACTTAGTTTATTAATCGGCTAAAATAGAAATCGATCTATAAAAATGCATTTAAAAAGTCAACCATTCTTAGAACGATCACAGGATTGATGAATCTTTTTTAATCGAATTAATGCGTTAGTAAATTTCTAGATATTTTTGTTAGCCAAATATATTGAAGAATAGGGATAGAGTGCTGCGTGCAGATGCTGGTTCCATACCCCTTTTTATCTCTTCACTGTTGTAGATAGGAAAACTGAAACGAGTAACAATGTAGGTGTAAATAGTAAAGGAGGACTGGCTATTTTGATGTTTTTTCGACGTTCATGGCCCCTAAAATACGAATAAATAGATCTCTGTTTCCATCTGTCTATCTATCTGACTGTCTGTCTATTTATTAGACACACAATCTCTAAAACTAGTAGTCAGATAATCTTTGAAGATAGATTCTGTTCAAGTTATACTTAATTTTGGATATTTTCCGCCTCTTGAACGTAATATATGATTAGGAGACTAAATAGGGGTTATGTATATGTTCAACAAACTAGTAACATGGAACTTGACACTTGAAAGAATACAATGATAAAATTAAAATTAAAATAAAAATATCCGAGATTAATACAAAATGGTGTTAGTTTTCATATATTTTTTCCCTTCCTGAAGGAGGGAAAACTCGTTAGAAAGAGCACAGGTTTGCGATTTAACAGTGCATTCATACTACTGGAGCAAACTATTTGACCGTTCATTCGATTTTCCCGCACTCCGAGCCAAACTAAATATAAAGTTAACGGAATGTAAAGCGTTCGAATCTAAGGCAGTGGCGGAGTATGAGTGATTAAAATATGATACATTAATGAATTCAGGAAAACAAATACAGCATTTTGAATCTCTAAAAAAAATGCAATCATATTTTTGCTTTCCGAGCGTAAGCGAATGGCTAGTTTAATGTTTTCTGGACGTATCATAACTAGTACAGCACGGAACAATAGGTCTACCGTCTGTGTCGATTTTTATGGGACAGATAATCTCCAAAACTATCGGACTGATTGCCAAATTTTAGGTGTATAATTTTTTTTTCCCTAGACATTAAGATATCACAAAATTTTGCCCAATAAACGTTATTTAAATTTTTAAAATAACAGACTTGTGGTTTATGAATCCAGTTAAATTTTTACTCTAGACATCCAGATTGTTGAAAAAAAAGATGCAAAATTGCTTTGAAATCTTGCAAACGTTTTAAGGTTATCGGAAGCATTGTAAATCGTTAAGAAAATTTATCTGATTATGCCCACCCATCTTAAAATTTGGCCGAATAAATGTTATTTAAATTTATAAAAGAATATACCCCTGCATCCTCAGTGCTGGTTTATATATGAACCAGTACTGATTTGTGTCGCCTTCCCCCTCCAAAAATTGATGACGTCATCTTTCATAAATGTTATTTAAATTGCATAAAGAACATACTGGTGCACTACAGACCTGCTGCACTTGCGAGTTAAAACTCCATGTAGAGTTTCTACCCTCGATATCTAGATCATCAAAATTATATAACATTTTACAATTTAATTTTTCAAAAAAGTGGGATTTGTTGAATTAGAGAAGAAAGAAGTATTTTTATGGTTGTCATTTTTTTTTTATTGTCATTATTTTTGAGATGGCGATATCCTCTTTGTCTTTGAGGTTATGGATCAGGGAACTATTGTCGAAATAACTTTTGACCAATTTTTACTTCCCGAGCGTAAGCAAAGGAAGTATTGTAATCGAGTCCGTCGGTCGACTCTCTACTTTTACGTTTTCTCGATCTTTCATGACCCCTAGAAGACGAAGAAATAGGTCTCCTATTTCCGTCTGTCTGTCCGTCTGTCCGTCTGTCCGTCTGTCCGTCTGTCCGTCTGTCCGTCTGTCCGTCTGTCCGTCTGTCCGTCTGTCCGTCCGTCTGTCCGTCCGTCTGCCGTCCCGGATTTTTATTAGACAGATAATCTCCGAAAGTACTCGACCGATTGTTGTGAAATTTTGTACTTATATTAAGAATATCATGTAGATGGTAAAACGCTAACCAAAATTTGTCTAATCATCCCCACCACTAATGCGATGACGTCACTTCAAAATTGTACATAGTAAATGGGTTTTCAATTGTATAAAATAACATAGTCCTACACATGTAGTTTACAACTCTGAATCGACTTTTCACCCGAAACGTCCAGATTTTTGGAAAAAAAATCAAAATTATAAAACAACATTTTGAAATTTAATTTTTAATCTGCTAACCAGAATGCTTTGAAATGTTGCAGATGTTTTAAGGCTATAAAGAGCATCATAAATCTTTAGTCAAAAAATATTTGCTTATCCCCTCCAAAAACTTGATGACGTCAGCTCAAAAGTTTGTGGAATAAATCATATCTAAAATGTACAAAATATGATGAGTCTGTACTTGTGATCTATCACTCCATTCATATTTTTTGGATTTGCATATACAGGGTGACTCAAAAAAATTAATGAATGCGTAAATTTATTTTACTGATTTACTCAGAAACTACAAAACCGAATGCTTTGAAATCTTGCAGATGTTTTAAGGTTATAAAGAACATAATAAATGTTTAGTCAAAATATATTTGCTTATCCCCTCCAAAAAATTGATGACGTCAGCTCGAAAGTTTGCCGAATAAATCCTATCTAAACTGTAAAAATATGATGAGTCTGTACTTGTAATTTATCACTCCATTCATATTTTTTGGATTTGCATATACAGGGTGACTCAAAAAAATTAATGAATGCGTAAATATATTTTATTGATTTAATCAGGAACTACAAAACCGAATGCTCTGAAATCTTGCAGATGTTTTAAGGTCATAAAGAGCATAATAAATGTTTAGTCAAAATATATTTGCTTATCCCCTCCAAAAACTTGATGACGTCAGCTCGAAAGTTTGCCGAATAAATCATATCTAAAATCTACAAAATATGATGAGTCTGTACTTGTCATTTATCATTCCATTAATATTTTTTGGATTTGCATATACAGAATGACTCAAAAAAATTAATGAATGCGTAAATATATTTTATTGATTTAACCAGGAACTACAAAACGGAGTGCTCTGACATCTTGCAGATGTTTTAAGGTTATAAAGAGCATAATAAATGTTTAGTCAAAATATATTTGCTTATCCCCTCCAAAAACTTGATGACGTCAGCTCGAAAATTTGCCGAATAAATCATATCTAAAATGTACAAAATATGATCAGTCTGTACTTGTGATCTATCACTCCATTCATATTTTTTGGATTTGCATATACAGGGTGATTCAAGAAAATAAATGAAAGCGAAAATTTATTTTACTGATTTACTCAGGAACTACAAAACCGAATGCTTCGAAATCTTGAAGATATTTTAAAATTATCATAAGCATGGTAAATTTTTGATCAAAATGTATTTGGTCGTCCCCCCTAAAAAATTTATGACGTCACCACAAAATTTTGCTGCATAAATCCTATCTAAAATGTACAAAATATGGTGAGTCTCTTCTTGTGATTTATCATTCCATTCAAATTTTTTCGATTTGCATATACAGGGTGACTCAAAAAAATTAATGAATGCGTAAATTTATTTTATTGATTTAATCAGGAACTACAAAACCAAATGCTTTGAAATCTTGCAGATGTTTTAAGGTTATAAAGAGCATAATAAATTTTTAGTCAAAATATATTTGGTTATCTTCTACAAAAAACTGATGACGTCAGCTCAAAAGTTTGCCGAATAAATCGTATCTAAATTGTACAAAATATGATGAGTCTGTACTTGTGATTTATCATTCCATTCATATTTTTGCATTTGCATTTGCAGGGTGACTCAAAAAAATTAATGAAGGCGTGAATTTATTTTATCGATTTAGTCAGGAATTACAAAACAGAATGCTTTGAAATCTTGGGAATATTTTAAAGTTATTATAAGCATGGTAAACTTTTGTTCAAAATGTATTTGTTCATCCCTCCTAAAAAAATTGATGACGTCACCCTTAAATTTTGCTGCATAAATCCTATCTAAAATGCAAAAAATATGATGAGTTTGTACTTGTGATATATCATTCCATTCATATTTTTTAGATTTTCTTAAGAGGTGGTTCAAAAACAGGCGCCGTATACCTGAGTAAATTGTTTCGTTATTTTATTGATTATAAGAAATCAATATTCAAAACGACCCAATTCATTTTCCCGAAAATTTGGGAATACAATAATTTTATTCTTAGTATTACACTACATCTATCCCAACTGATATACGTGTCCTTGCAAAAATGTTGATGACGTCATCACAATTTTTTTTAAATTCCCACTACAAAAATGTAATGAGAAAAAAAAACACAATAGGCATGCAGTCGTCAAGTTTCCGACAGCGAGGGAAGTACTGTCTAAACTCTTTAGACCAATTTTTTGTATTGCGGCTGCGCGTAATTGTTAGCTTAGCAACAAAATGGAAGAAATCAGGAGATCAAATTAATTTTTTACTTCCCGAGCGTAAGCAAAGGAAGTATTGTAATCGAGTCCGTCGGCCGACTCTCTACTTTTACGTTTTCTCGATCTTTCATGACCCCTAGAAGACGAAGAAATAGGTCTCCCATTTCCGTCTGTCTGTCCGTCCGTCTGTCCGTCCGTCTGTCCGTCCGTCTGTCCGTCCGTCTGTCCGTCCGTCTGTCCGTCCGTCTGTCCGTCCGTCTGTCCGTCTGTTGTCCCGGATTTTTATTAGACAGATAATCTCCGAAAGTACTCGACCGATTGTTGTGAAATTTTGTACTTATATTAAGAATATCATGTAGATGGTAAAACGCTAACCAAAATTTGTCTAATCATCCCCACCACTAATGCGATGACGTCACTTCAAAATTGTACATAGTAAATGGGTTTTCAATTGTATAAAATAACATAGTCCTACACATGTAGTTTACAACTCTGAATCGACTTTTCACCCGAAACGTCCAGATTTTTGGAAAAAAAATCAAAATTATAAAACAACATTTTGAAATTTAATTTTTAATCTGCTAACCAGAATGCTTTGAAATGTTGCAGATGTTTTAAGGCTATAAAGAGCATCATAAATCTTTAGTCAAAAAATATTTGCTTATCCCCTCCAAAAACTTGATGACGTCAGCTCAAAAGTTTGTGGAATAAATCATATCTAAAATGTACAAAATATGATGAGCCTGTACTTGTGATCTATCACTCCATTCATATTTTTTGGATTTGCATATACAGGGTGATTCAAGAAAATAAATGAAAGCGTAAATTTATTTTACTGATTTACTCAGGAACTACAAAACCGAATGCTTCGAAATCTTGAAGACATTTTAAAATTATCATAAGCATGGTAAATTTTTGATCAAAACGTATTTGGTCGTCCCCCCTAAAAAATTTATGATGTCACCACAAAATTTTGCTGAAAAAATCCTATCTAAAATGTACAAAATATGGTGAGTCTCTTCTTGTGATTTATCATTCCATTCAAATTTTTTCGATTTGCATATACAGGGTGACTCAAAAAAATTAATGAATGCGTAAATTTATTTTATTGATTTAATCAGGAACTACAAAACCGAATGCTTTGAAATCTTGCAGATGTTTTAAGGTTATAAAGAGCATAATAAATTTTTAGTCAAAATATATTTGGTTATCTTCTACAAAAAACTGATGACGTCAGCTCAAAAGTTTGCCGAATAAATCGTATCTAAAATGTACAAAATATGATGAGTCTGTACTTGTGATTTATCATTCCATTCATATTTTTGGATTTGCATATGCAGGGTGACTCAAAAAAATTAATGAAGGCGTGAATTTATTTTATCGATTTAATCAGGAATTACAAAACCGAATGCTTTGAAATCTTGGGAATATTTTAAAGTTATTATAAGCATGGTAAACTTTTGTTCAAAATGTATTTGTTCATCCCTCCTAAAAAAATTGATGACGTCACCCTTAAATTTTGCTGAATAAATCCTATCTAAAATGCAAAAAATATGATGAGTTTGTACTTGTGATTTATCATTCCATTCATATTTTTTAGATTTTCTTAAGAGGTGGTTCAAAAAAATTAATGAAGTCAATTTATTTTATTGATTAAATTAAAGGCAACACTTATTATTAGTATTACACCCCAACCAACCCAATTTGGTAGACACAAAATTTGTTAAAGGAAAAACTCGGTTGAAACATAAGGGTAGCACGCTTATTTACATCGACTTTAACATTACAGACCTGCATTTGTTTTATGCGTTCACTTGATTCCGCGAATGTGAAATAGACATGTTTATAATCAACCAATTGTGAATTTCACCGTCAAGAATTAAAATAAAACCCAATGTTTTATATAATAAGCGGAAGTCGAAGCAATAAAACCGACGGTCGTTTTGTTTACAGTTTCTCTGTTTGGCTCTCACGTATGCTGTTACGTCTGTCATCTTAAATTAAGAATGTTTATACATACACGATTTTCAGTTGCCTCTGATACGTAGGTATACGTGAGTAAATTGTTTCGTTATTTTATTGATTATTACAAATCAATATTCAAACGACCCAATTCATTTTCCCGAAAATTTGAGAATATAATAATTTTATTCTTAGTATTACACTACATCTATTCCAACTGATATACGTGTCCTTGCAAAAATGTTGATGACGTCATCGCAAGTTTTTTTTAAATTCCCACTACAAAAATGTAATGAGAAAAAAAACACAATAGGCATGCAGTCGTCAAGTTTCCGACAGCGAGGGAAGTACTGTCTAAACTCTTTAGACCAATTTTTTCTAATAATAATAGTACAAGTCTTTTCTTAATAATTAAGCTGAGTGTTATTTCATAACGTTCTTAGACCATTTTCTTGAAGGCGACGATTAAAATAATTTTATTTAACAACTTTCCATCTTTAGGAAACTCTTAAATATTCATAAAATTTCACAATAATCAGATTAAAAATATCCATGTAACTAATTTACAACTAACGATAGACAACTAAAACTGGAAACATGAAATAAGACGTTCCCCAGTGCAGTACTTCTCTGTATTATCATTTAAGAAAAAATATATATCGTTCTATTAACAAAATGACGTATATGTGTAAAAATCTAAAATCTTATATGTATATATAACTTGACCTTACCATAGGGACCATTTTTACTTTCCTAGTATACGCTCACCTTTTGTCGTCGTTTTATAGCTCCTTGAACATGTTCGTCTGTCTGTTGAGTGTTGTGTATTGGCGACTTTACACATACGCATTTTAAAAATATCCTGTGTATGGTAAAATTCTAACAAAAATTTATTCCTATCTTAACATGTGTAAAATATAAAGGGTGTTTCAATATGATTTTCATCTAATTAGCTTTGAAATCGCTTCAACTCCTATCTTTCCCTTGATAAAAATCAGCAACCATAGGCGACTAGATGAAAATCACTTTGAAACACTTTGTTTAATATGTTTCTCTGCCTGCAGGTTTATTTGTAACACTGGACAATGGGCCAATTAAATTAATAACCAGATTTTATCCGTTCATCCCTTCCAAAAAGTTGATGACGTCATCTCAAAACTTTGCAAAGTCAATTTCATTTGGAATGCCCGGAAAAACATGCTTCTGTAGCTGTAATTTCTTCGTACACTACTATTCGTTTTCATTATATATACAAGTGTCCCAAAATAATTAACAAATCAAGCAATTTATTTTGTTGGTTAAATCAAACCGGATTACCTCATGTTCCTGAAATAGTAATACAATGCTGTTGTTATCAATATTACACCATCTCTCAAATTGGTAACCCTGCCCCTACTAAAAAGTTGATGAAATATAAGTATAAGTAAGTGTTATAAACGAGTCCATCCCTGCTTTTACGTTTTCTCGAGCTTTCATGACCTCTAGAGTATGAAGAAATAACTAGGTCTCCCATTTCCGTCCGTCTGTCTGTCTGTCTGTCGTCTGTCTGGATTTTTATTAGACAGATAATTTCAGAAACTATTTGAACAATTGTTGTCAAATTTTGTATGTACATGAAGAATATCCTGTGGATAGTAAAACGCTCACCAAAATTGGCTAAGCATCCCCGCCACCAATGGGATGACGTCATTTCCAAAATTTGCAATAATATATATTTTTAATTTTAAAAAATAAGATACTCTTGCACTTTTGGTGTATGAATCTGTGTTGAGTTTTCACCCTAGACGTCCAGATTTTCGGAATAAAAATCAAAACTATATAACATTTTGCATTTTAACTTCGATTTCAATGCTCTGAAATCTTGAAAACGTTTTAAGGTTATTTATTCCTTTATCCCCTCCCTAAAATTTTATAACGTCATCTCAAAATTTTGAATCTATACTTGTGATTTATCATTCCATTAATGATTTTTAGAAATGTTTATACAGGTGACTCAAAAAAATTAATGAATGAATTAGTCAATTTATTTTACTGATTAAAGTAAGGAGGGGTCACTCCATTTTATTATTCTTAGTATTACACTGCACCTACCCAAATTGATATACATATTCTCGCAAAAATGTTTTAATTTTACAAAGGAAAAACTCATTTGAAATATACGTGTAGCACGTTTCTTTACATGTACATAGATATGTTTATTTTAAACTTCTAAGGGTTCCCATAAAATAATAAAATTCGCAACTTCGAATTTTATAATTTTTCGATCAAGCTAGATATTATATATATTATTGTACTTCAGGGACGAGGGAAGTTCTATCGAAATAACGTTCGATCATTATTTTTCATCCCACTTGAAAAATACATGCTTCCTCTTATATTAATACACAACTATTTTTATTTTAACTTATAGAGGTTATCGTAATAAAGAAATTAAAATCATAGAATTAAATTATGTAAAAAAGAACCGGACTTGTTTCATTGATTGTGTCTCAGACCATTAATTATAATTAGCATAAAAGGGGGTGAGCCAAGTTCCTAGAACACTCGTCCACTAGCACCTTAATAAAAATAATGGCTACTAGATTACGCTGCATAAATATAGTACATAACAAGGAAATACATTACTACGTTCCATTCAGAAATTTTTATGCATATGGTTGCTTACAAATTTTATTTTTACAAAGTTGTACGTAAATTTTCACATTGTTCATTTTTGCATTGAATCAAAGAATCATTATTAATGATTTTTTACTAATACCACGTGCGTAATTAAAATAAAAGGCCTGCAAACTCACATTACGACAAAAAATTGTCAACAATATACAAAGACTACTACTAGGTTTTACTCAAAAAGAGTTCTAAGTGGCCACGTGAGATCACACTATACATGTTAATTACTCCAATAACGAATCATACTTTCTAAAAGTAAATAAAACAATCGATACCAATACAAACAGCCTTCAATTTATATTTCACACCGCCATGAATTTTATTCGCCTATTAAAAATATTTAACAATTAAACCAGAAGCCATTGTTCTCAAAGTGAGTAAACCTCGCTCGTTGAAATAAATAAACCCATGTCCTAGACCTACCTTGATACTCCCGGAATCAGTTACCCTGACCCATGACACCAGTTCAACAGCACAAACAATTCCAAACAAAACAAAAATCCACAAAGGCACTCGTTTGATGGGCACGTGCCGCCGAAGCCCGAAGCCCGTAAATATATCGAACCACAAAAAGCTAAATCGATAGAGCGTTATTAAAGTTCTATGTAGTTGAGGAAGGTTAGTTAAGTCGCGCAATCCGGGCAAAGCACTCAGATCCACGTGCTTCTATAGACGAAAGAGCACTGGCCTTCAGCGTGGTAAACCAAACACGGCGCAACATCATCGCGACGCACTTACATGCGGCTTCTGATAACAACGCAAGGTATCTTTCGGTATTTGTTGTTGTCCTGTGTTTAAAGGACTTTCGGGAGGAAGAGTAAACAACCGGAGTCTGTTTACGACGCTTCAAACTCTACAAATCGAGTGAACTTCTCGTGAATACAACTCAGGAGTTGGAGCATGCCAACAACCCTTTTGTGACGCTGAAATTAATTTGAAATGAATGGGTTTCGTTCTCGTGGTGGAAGTTGTTAAAGTCGACCACAAACCACAACAATAAAACGTTCGTTATTAAAAAAAATGCACACGTCACGGATCAGCTTTTATCTATTGGTACATCAAATGTATAAAGAAGTCTTGAGGGCACAAGTTTTTCAGTAGTGTGAATATGTAACAACACTGGCTTGTTATCTATTGAAAGACGTCATGCCGTTATTTATTTTGAATAAAATTACACTCACATTAAGCTAATATTTAAGTGAAAGTCATTAAGTTAACAATTTGCTGTTGAATTAAAATAATGTAAATACTTATTACTTTACTTTTTATGGAATGGAGGCTATCGCAGCATACCGTCAAAATGATCCCTTTTTAACTTACTACTCTAAAAATCTCACGACTGATTTTTAAAAATACCCTACAAACTTCAGTTTAGTATGTCGCTCTTCCACAAATAAACCGCATTGTCTCCACAAAAAACACTATTATTTTAAATACAAATTACTCTTTTCTGTGACTAGTAGTAAGAGTGGTTGCGGTTTCAAATGAATTAAAGGGGGTCGTCACACAGATCACAAGTACTCCGACATATGACGAGAAGAGATGAGATGACGTCATCATTGTTTCCAGTAAAATTATATCTTTTTAACTCCCTTGTTTTTCAACAAGACCAGAAAAAACTGTGGCTTTAAAAACATGGTTGTAATGATTTTCTCGTGCTGCCATTATCGTTTTCCACAGTAATAAAATTCCAAGCACTCAAAGTTCCCCCTTACTAACCTTTTGGTGCAACTTTGGCTGATATAGAGCAGAAAACTTGCGAAAACTTAAACAAACTATTCGAAATGCTTATATGGATAGAAATCTTTTTATTTTAAATGGTGTGTTGAAACTTCTACGCACCTATTAGCAAACTCACCGCCGGATGTCCCTTAAGCTTCATTTTCTGCATTCACATTCAAATTTTACACAGAAAACCGTGGGGAAATTAACAACGAGCAAGATGAAGACAACGTAACTGCCATTTTAGCTTCTGTGTTAAAGCTATTCTCTAGTCACCGTTTACACCAAACTAAAACTTAGTCCTTTGAATGAATCCTGTTCATGTGACACTCTGTGGCTATTAATTTATTTAATCATCAAATGTCAGCTCAATTAAAATGAAACTGTGGCTCTGATATCTGATTAAACAGACCTTTTATATAATAATAAAGTTTAGGATTACCTGATAATTGAATAACTGACCTTAATATAACTATTGACATTACAATGTTGTTCAGAATTACATATCACAAGAAATTATTATTGTTAATACATACGAGTCATTAACATAGTCTGTTTTTTCTTTTTACTTATTTTCTGATAAACACTGTCCGAAGTGTTGACAGCTTCGATTTTATAACAGAGAGCGAGTGATGTTCTGGTCAAACCTTTACGAAAATTAACAAAGGAACAGCAACTCATCTCGTATATCTGATATTAGCACATGCTTCTGTGGCAAAATTTTAATGTAAAAACGACTTGTTTGTGACATATATTATAATAAACATATAATAAGGCAGACTCTGGCACAAAATCAATATAACGCTTAATATTCAAATTAGTTTAGATGAATACTGAATTACTTGTCGTAATATAGAGCATCCTATGAAATTAAGTTGATAAACTTGATCTAAGGTAGTTGACAATCACCCCAACCACTTCGGTTATAAGATTGTGAACTATTGTGTGTTACCTGTGTTCATTTTGCTTTTAATACGGTCCATTTCGCGAATTTTTATTTTGGCAAGAAAATCAAAATTGTATACAACCTAATTTAGAAACTCCAAAACCGACTGCTCTAAATTCTTGCAAAAGTTATGGTAAACATGGTAAATCGCTAATTAAAATTTGTCAGTTTACACCCTCCAAAAACTTGATGACGTCATCTCAAAGTTTTGGGGTATAAATGTTATGTAAAGTGCAAAATATAAACTCAATTCAGTTTTCAACACTAACAATAACATGTTTGATCTTGTCCTTACTAAATTTTCTTGCAGTAGTTCGAAGGCTAGTGAGTCTTTAGTTCTTGAGGATTTACAGCACCGTTCTCTGTTAATATCTAGTGATCTTAAAAAGTCTTTTAATAAATTGCTTCCTGGTCGCGGTTGTGCTACATATAATTTTCTTAAAGCTGATTATGCATCAGTACTTGGTGCAATTTCGTTAGGCGATTGGTAGTTTTTAGAGAACTCAAGTGACATTAATTTGATATGTCGTCATTCTATGATACTTTATATAAAGTATTAGACAAATGTGTCCCTAAATTTATTCCACGAAAGTTTACTTTTCCGCCTTAAGAAAATTAGTAGGAAATTTCGAGTTTGGAAGAAGTATAAGAGATTTGGAAACCCACGATCTTGAGATTTACAAATGTTTACGAAGGGATATTAAGTATGACATTGATATTGAACACAGAAAATTTAACAGCAAAGTAGAAAAAGATTTAAATGATAATCCAAAAGATTTTTGGCGTTACATAAAATTAAAAAATGGCAACAACAGTATTCCTAATCAAATCACATTCGGTGGAGCCCAAATTTCTGGTTTGTACAATTTTGTCAATTCTTTTGTAGCATATTTTCACTCCGTCTACAATCCAATTTCTAATTCTGTATTTAATACCACATCTATCTCTGATATTCCTATTGTATTATCTTCAGTTACTGAAGAGGAATAACGTCTTATTTTCTTAATTTTTTAAAATAAATTTGCAAGTGTCTTTGTCTAATCGCTTTTTATTATGCATATTTAATCTCTCTTTGAAGCTGGGTACTTTTCCCGTTTAAGAACGGCAGTCCAGTTGCTATTGAGAATTACAGTCCCATTGGTTTGATTAATAATTTTTCTAAAGTTTTTGAAGACATCATTTTTGGGAACATTTGTTTCCAAGTTAAACAATTAATCTCTGATTGTCAACATGGATTTTTTCGAGGCAGATGTACAGTGACTAACCTTTGCTTATTAACGCAATTTATTGCTGAGACATTTGATGCCAACTCACAAACAGATGTTATTTACATGGATCTCACTAAGGCGTTTGACAAACTTGATTATAGTATACTCAGTTTTGTCCCCTCATTAATTTACTTTTTCAATTCTTATCTTTCTGGTAGAAAAAAGTATGCTACTTCGGATGTTCCGCAAGGGTCGGTTTTGGGTCCGTTTCTGTTTGTCCTTTTTATCAATGATCTTGTGACCGAACTGAATGTGAAATCTTTGCTCTATGCTGATGACTTGAAAATTTTCGCTAAAATTCCGATGACTGCAGATTTCTTCAAGCAAACCTAGACAAAGTTGAAATATGGTGTAGGGATAATAAGCTTGTATTGAAGTATAAGAAGTGCTTTATAAAATCTTTTATTTTAAAGAAAAAAATTGTTGTATTTGATTATAAGCTTCAAGCTAACACAATTTCAAGACCTGAGATTATAATCGATTTGGGCGTTGCCTTTGATAGTAATTTGGTAGGTATTTAAAACCCACATCTCTAAATTTGTTCTTCAAGTTTTTAAGATTTGCGGTTATATTGTTCGTAATTCCAAAGATTTTACTAATACAACGACTCTAATTAGGCTTTTTGTTGTACTAATTGGCCCTAAGATTGAATATGCTGGTGTAGTCTGGTTTCCTCATTATGTCTCTCATATAGATTTGCTTGAGAGAGTTCAGCCAAGGTTTTTGAAGTTTTTATGTTTCCGTTCTGATGATGTTTTCCCTCCTGTTGGTGTTGCTCAGAGTACGCTTTTAAAAAGATTTTCTTTGAAATCATTTTAAAATACGGTTCATTGATGACGTCATAAAATTGTTGGTGGGGATGATTAGGCAAATTTTGATTAGTATTTAACCATCTACTTGATATTTCTAACATACAAACAAAATTTGACAACAATCGGTACGGTTTCGGAGTTTACGTGTTTAATAAAAATGGATACAGACAGACGGAAACGGAAGACTACTTTTTTCGTACTAGGGGAGTCATGAAACGTCAAGAAAACATAAAATTGGCAATTCGTCCGATGAACTCAATTACTATACTTCCTTAGCTTACGCTCGGAAAGTACAAATATAGGTAATGAGGATTACAGCAAGAAAAAATATTTCCTTAGCTTACGCTTGGGAAGTCAAAAGAAGCCACCCAGCCACCGATGCTGCGGAGATGTGATTAGACTAACGCTTATACTAGTATAAAAGGTGATCATACAATTTGGATTTTTTTTTGCTAAAATTTGGATATCTAGGAGAAAAACTGGGGATTCGTACATTCGTAGCAGTATATATTATTGTATAACATTTTAATCACTTTAATATAGAATCTATTGAGATAACGTGATCAAATTCTTGGTAGGGATGATTAGCCAAATTCTGGTTAGCATTTTACCATCTGCACGATTCCAAATATGCATATAAAATTTGACAACAATCAGTCTAGTAGTTTTGAGATTATCTGTCTAGTAAAATTGACACAGACAACAGACGACAAACAGATAACAGGCGACAGATAGAAAACAGACAAACGACAGACAGACAGACAGACAACAGATGAAACGTCGAAAAAACATGAAATTAGTTATTCATCGGATGGACCCTATTACAGTAGTTGCTTAGAAGTAAAAAATTCAAAATATAATGCAATACACACAATACATTTTACAATTTGTGTTAGAAACTTTGTACATGCTTTACGATCATAGACATGGTAAATGGTCGGTCATAATTTAACTGTTCTTCCATTCCAAAAATTTAATTACTTCACAGGCAAACAATTAAACTGTCTTTAAAACGAAATCTTAATGTATGATGGTGATTTCTAAAAATAATTAATTCTTAATAATTTGGGCTATATAATAAATTATCAAAAATTAACTGTAAGTTAAATGCAATTTTCCACGATTTCTGAATACATTTTTAAATTAGTGTCCAAAATGTAACCAATATAAAAATATCTGATATGTTCCAATCGTTTTTTATCACATTGTATTCTTAAATTTGCATCGAAATCGTCTTATACAGTTTGAATGTTCAAAGGTAACATTATTTGCTAACAAATTTTTAAGGTCGTTTTTCAAATCTCCATTTTTAAAACTTTTTCGTCAGACAACTGAAAGTTTACTTTTTAACCACAGGTGAAAAAATACATGACAAATTATGCAGTTTTCAGTTTTCTTTCGCCATAAAGTACGTCTTCTCTCATTACTTTCCTTTTTCAAACATCCATTAAACATTTCATTTGAAGTCGTATTCTCTATTTTTATCTGAATCTCACTACTCTAAAATTTTAGCAACAAATAATATTACTTCCCGAGCGTAAGCAAAGGAAGTATTGTAATCGAGTCCGTCGGTCGACTCTCTACTTTTACGTTTTCTCGATCTTTCATGACCCCTAGAAGACGAAGAAATAGGTCTCCTATTTCCGTCTGTCTGTCCGTCTGTCCGTCTGTCCGTCTGTCCGTCTGTCCGTCTGTCCGTCTGTCCGTCTGTCCGTCTGTCCGTCTGTCCGTCCGTCTGTCCGTCCGTCTGCCGTCCCGGATTTTTATTAGACAGATAATCTCCGAAAGTACTCGACCGATTGTTGTGAAATTTTGTACTTATATTAAGAATATCATGTAGATGGTAAAACGCTAACCAAAATTTGTCTAATCATCCCCACCACTAATGCGATGACGTCACTTCAAAATTGTACATAGTAAATGGGTTTTCAATTGTATAAAATAACATAGTCCTACACATGTAGTTTACAACTCTGAATCGACTTTTCACCCGAAACGTCCAGATTTTTGGAAAAAAAATCAAAATTATAAAACAACATTTTGAAATTTAATTTTTAATCTGCTAACCAGAATGCTTTGAAATGTTGCAGATGTTTTAAGGCTATAAAGAGCATAATAAATTTTTAGTCAAAAAATATTTGCTTATCCCCTCCAAAAACTTGATGACGTCAGCTCAAAAGTTTGTGGAATAAATCATATCTAAAATGTACAAAATATGATGAGTCTGTACTTGTGATCTATCACTCCATTCATATTTTTTGGATTTGCATATACAGGGTGACTCAAAAAAATTAATGAATGCGTAAATTTATTTTACTGATTTACTCAGAAACTACAAAACCGAATGCTTTGAAATCTTGCAGATGTTTTAAGGTTATAAAGAACATAATAAATGTTTAGTCAAAATATATTTGCTTATCCCCTCCAAAAAATTGATGACGTCAGCTCGAAAGTTTGCCGAATAAATCCTATCTAAACTGTAAAAATATGATGAGTCTGTACTTGTAATTTATCACTCCATTCATATTTTTTGGATTTGCATATACAGGGTGACTCAAAAAAATTAATGAATGCGTAAATATATTTTATTGATTTAATCAGGAACTACAAAACCGAATGCTCTGAAATCTTGCAGATGTTTTAAGGTCATAAAGAGCATAATAAATGTTTAGTCAAAATATATTTGCTTATCCCCTCCAAAAACTTGATGACGTCAGCTCGAAAGTTTGCCGAATAAATCATATCTAAAATCTACAAAATATGATGAGTCTGTACTTGTCATTTATCATTCCATTAATATTTTTTGGATTTGCATATACAGAGTGACTCAAAAAAATTAATGAATGCGTAAATATATTTTATTGATTTAACCAGGAACTACAAAACGGAGTGCTCTGACATCTTGCAGATGTTTTAAGGTTATAAAGAGCATAATAAATGTTTAGTCAAAATATATTTGCTTATCCCCTCCAAAAACTTGATGACGTCAGCTCGAAAATTTGCCGAATAAATCATATCTAAAATGTACAAAATATGATCAGTCTGTACTTGTGATCTATCACTCCATTCATATTTTTTGGATTTGCATATACAGGGTGATTCAAGAAAATAAATGAAAGCGAAAATTTATTTTACTGATTTACTCAGGAACTACAAAACCGAATGCTTCGAAATCTTGAAGATATTTTAAAATTATCATAAGCATGGTAAATTTTTGATCAAAATGTATTTGGTCGTCCCCCCTAAAAAATTTATGACGTCACCACAAAATTTTGCTGCATAAATCCTATCTAAAATGTACAAAATATGGTGAGTCTCTTCTTGTGATTTATCATTCCATTCAAATTTTTTCGATTTGCATATACAGGGTGACTCAAAAAAATTAATGAATGCGTAAATTTATTTTATTGATTTAATCAGGAACTACAAAACCAAATGCTTTGAAATCTTGCAGATGTTTTAAGGTTATAAAGAGCATAATAAATTTTTAGTCAAAATATATTTGGTTATCTTCTACAAAAAACTGATGACGTCAGCTCAAAAGTTTGCCGAATAAATCGTATCTAAATTGTACAAAATATGATGAGTCTGTACTTGTGATTTATCATTCCATTCATATTTTTGCATTTGCATTTGCAGGGTGACTCAAAAAAATTAATGAAGGCGTGAATTTATTTTATCGATTTAGTCAGGAATTACAAAACAGAATGCTTTGAAATCTTGGGAATATTTTAAAGTTATTATAAGCATGGTAAACTTTTGTTCAAAATGTATTTGTTCATCCCTCCTAAAAAAATTGATGACGTCACCCTTAAATTTTGCTGCATAAATCCTATCTAAAATGCAAAAAATATGATGAGTTTGTACTTGTGATATATCATTCCATTCATATTTTTTAGATTTTCTTAAGAGGTGGTTCAAAAACAGGCGCCGTATACCTGAGTAAATTGTTTCGTTATTTTATTGATTATAAGAAATCAATATTCAAAACGACCCAATTCATTTTCCCGAAAATTTGGGAATACAATAATTTTATTCTTAGTATTACACTACATCTATCCCAACTGATATACGTGTCCTTGCAAAAATGTTGATGACGTCATCACAATTTTTTTTTAAATTCCCACTACAAAAATGTAATGAGAAAAAAAAACACAATAGGCATGCAGTCGTCAAGTTTCCGACAGCGAGGGAAGTACTGTCTAAACTCTTTAGACCAATTTTTTTTTTGTTGTTATTCATATTATATTCTGACTATGAGGTTTTGTTATGTTTGCAAAATAAACTAAAAAATTATTACGAACGAAACAATAAACATTTCTTTCTTTTTTAATTTTCGTCGGTGTTCGTGTAATGCGCATATACATATATTTAGGTTCATCGTGGTGGGAATATAACCTCTAAAAAAAAGTACTTGTAGTCGTAATAATTAATCGCTCTTTAATTAAGGCCACCGTAGTCTTATCTACTTTTAACAAAAATATTTCACTTCAACTGAGACAAGTTTCGAGTAAATCCTGAAAATATAATTAGTTTTCTCCCTCTCTGGAAGCATAAAAATATCATATATCCTATGAACACCCTTGTGTAAAACTCAGCATAAAAATTAATTTCGGAAGAAACGACCCACTGACAAGTCAAGAGTTCATTAATCTGGACTCGCCGGCGCTTAAAAAAAACAGGCGCATCGCATCGTGATTCTGATTATCGTGATGTAACATCTTTAACATATCAATTTTAATAATCCAAAAATAGCCCAGAAATTCTGTTGGGAGGACGCCGCCTCGGCGTTATAAAGCGAAGTGTACACCGTTGGCAATATACCATGATCGAAGTTTGTTTCAGAACAGCTGAGCATTGCGGACTTCAACCTTATGGGGTGAATGACTCTGAGTTTGTTCTCTCTTATATAAGCTCCTTCGCAGATTTTCTTGCGAATGCGTATCAAAAAAGAGCCTGAGAAGAGATATTTATTTTTGTGGAAGTGCGCGATCCACTTAACGGTGTTTTCGAAGGGATTATATTGATTGAAATGTCTTCAAGGATACTGAAAAATCGACTGAAAGATAAATTTGTAAAGCAAGTTTACAGCTTTCAGGTAAAATGGATTGGCGTAACTTTTTACCCAATTTATGACCTGCAGTTTTAAAATTCTTCGGAAAAAAACGTGGAGAGCTAGATGAACAGTCTATACATGCAATGGTCATGATGTGGTCTTTTATGAGTGATTAGTGATTACTGATTAGTAAACTATCCTTTATTTTTAACGTAGGTATACCTACAGGTTATCCTAATATGAGAAATTTGGTTTTCTAATTTAATTCAAAAACTATCCAACGTAATATAAAATTTTATTAAAAAAAATTATAGTTTTAATTAATTAAAACAATATGTCAAAACAAAGTTTTAATTTACTTCTGCAATGTCCTTTATCTAACAAGATTTTTCAGTAGCGATTCTGTGTTTCTCGTGTGTATATAAAAGAGATAAAAAGTAGACACAGCTATACAAAAATTTGAGTGAATAAACAAAATACATAAAGAAACTATTCAGAAGAGGAGGTAAAATAATAGATACAACTCCGACAATTCGCACAGAAGAGTTTAGGAAAATATTGTATTGATTGCAGTTTTTCTCCAGGACTCTGAAATATTGATGACTGATAAATTTTTAAACAAAGCTTTATATTTTCAGATTTAACGTAAAACTGTACAAACTTCTTGTTTTATTTTTCCCCATTCATCAATTCAGCAGACTTTTAAACATTTCAGAAAAAAAAAACAATCAGCTCTCCGCTTTTGTTTTTTTTTTAATACATTTAAAACGATAATTTTATATGTTATTGAACGAATCATTTTATCAGCAATTTTTGTTATAAAATTGATACAAGTTGTCACACAATAATAAAACCTGCGCAGGCTTCAAACGCTGGAAAAAGGTGAACTCACTGCAAAACACTTAAGTAAATTCTAAAACGACCTTTGAAGAAAAGAATTTAAGAAGGGCTATTATCAAGAAAAAAATCAGCGTGAGGTAAGTAGTAAGTAAAAATAAAAGTTATAAGGCTTTTCGTTTGGTATGTGTATATTCTGTTCTAAAATTTTCATTAAGCAAGTTCTAACTAAACGGTGAAAACCTTACGGAAACTTTGGCGCTATGGATAATTTAATACTCAAAAAGTACGGAATTGTAATTTATTTTTACCAAAATTGTACACGATAACTATATTTTCTTGAAGAATACATTCTGTAAAAATTAGTTGATTGCCAATGAGAAAAAGAAATTAACAAAACTTTATTTATGAATTCTGAAATATCAAAGATATACGACAAAATGAGATAGTTGACAACGTTGTTTTTTAATGACGTTAAATTCGTAAAGACTTCATTAATACATAGAATTTTTTATTTTTAGTTAAGTCATTGGCACATTTGTTTTCCTCCGAGATAAACTGAAAAATTAAAGTTATGTCAGTGATATGATACATTATATCAAATATAATTTTGATGATTAAGATCATTTCCGACAGCATTATATTTTGTGATAAATTTAAATGTTACAGTTTAGAGCATAGTGATGGTTAACACCGTTTGTCCTAAACAAAATAAAATATTAGTTTTTTAAGATGTATAGCACTGCAGCTTTAGTTTTCTCTTGATTCTGGGGTTGTGAAAGTACGCCACTATTTTTATTTTATTAAAAATAAAACATATATACAAACGATATGTGGTTTTCTGAATCAACAGAACTATAGATACGAAGAATTTTTCATTAGAAGTAAAGTGACTTTTCTAATACATTAATAAATCTAACACATGTGCGATACTAGTTAGGCTATAATGAAAACTGTCATTATTGTACACTGCAGCTGTAATGTTACTTTACAGCTCTTAATATATGTGACCCAACATACAAATAAATGTATACATAGTGTACTACACATACTGTATTAATTTCGATTGTATTTACATACACACATATTGAGAAAGTCATCAAGTTGGCCTTGATTTTTAGTAAACATTGTGAAGTATGTCTACAATAAACCTAAATCGACAACACGGAAATGTCAATTATACAACACAATATAAATTAACAAAACACATACGTTTTTCACTACCTACATTTTCTTTTATCAAAAAAGCAACGCCAACTTAATAACATTTTCAGTTGAAAACTCATTATCTATTACTTACATCTTAATAATCAAAAATCAAGTTGCAGTAACAGGGACAACTTATTATTTTTGAACTTACAGCCTCGAAGTTGTGAAATCTTTAAACATGTTTTGTTGTAGTTTTACTTCCCGATCGCTATTGTAATAAATCCATTTGATCATTTGATGATTGGTCAAAGTCAAGTTTTCTTGACATTTTGTAACATTTAGAACATGAAAAAGTATGCCTATCATCTGTTAGTTGTCTGTTTCTCTGTCTGTCTCTGGTTGTTGTAAGATTTTATATACATATATTTTAACATACTGTGTAGATGGTAAAACACTAACCAAAATTTATCTGGTCATTCCTGTCAAAAACGTGATGATTTCATCTCAAAATGTTGCTAAATAAATCAGTAAAATATACATATTATATGTTCCTATGGTTCCACCACAATAATACAAGAAAATTTTACGATTTATCTTCCAAATTACAATACCGAATGTTCTGAAATTTTGTAGATACACCATTTAATACATAGAGGTAGAATGACAGGAGGAAGCATGCCTCATTGTGGTCGGTCGGTTAAGTACAGAGGATCAGAAGCACTGCCGTTTGGTTTAAAATGGATTGGAGTGTAACTAAGTATTTGCTTAATTTTATGGTATAAAAACAAAAATATTTCTTGCAACATAAAAACTCAAGTAAATTTTATTGCTACTGCTCTTATATTATTCATTTTATATTACCTCATTAAATTATTTTTGTGTTTTATGCTCAGTACCCGGCAAACGCTTTCCAACACGCCACTGAAATAATCAGGTTCATGGAGAAGCTGGAAGAGTCATTTAGGAGAGTCTGGATTCTATGCAAAATGCATACCGCATGCATATTTAGCATTTTTTCTATTTTTCGCATATTTCGAAAAACTGTAAATACCTACTAATTTGTATTTATTGCGGTCCGCTGCATGTTAATAACTTGGTTTAAGGCTTAAGATGGATTAAGACTAAAATTTTTATGATCTGACTTTCCAAATCCAATAAAAAGGGGGAAAGTTGATATGTAGGTATACTTGACAAAAGAAATGAGATAAATTACTCATTTTTCAGGGTGAAAAAATTTTCTACAAAGTATGCAGCAAGACAATAAGTTCCAAAATTAATTAATAGGTGCAATTTATAAATGAAATTATATTGGCACCAAATTTACTAAAAAAATATGTCTGCATTTTAATAAAAATAAGCATTTTTTTTTAATATCGATCAAATGACACTAATACTTTTTTATTAGTTAAAATTGTAATGAGTGTTGAAAACCGTGCATATTTTATAAAAATGTATACATACATATTTCAGTCTTTTTGGGTTCATATATATGCGCATATTTCAGAAAAAATTTGCGCATACAAATCCGGACTCTATTATGACCCTAGTCGAATGCGCGGTGCCAGGCACTTTTTTAAACAATCTTCTCTCCTCTTATTCTACCTGCATGATTTAAGATAATCGTGAACATGGTAAATCACCATTAGGTAAATCGCGTCATCTCAAAATTTTAGAAATTTTTAATCTCATACATGGTGAGTTAGCTAAAAATGGACACAGGACACCTCACATAACTTTTTTATTTATGAATCTGTGATAATGGAATTTAGTTTATAAGTAAATACGGATGAGTTATATGTATGCATCATTTCATTTACCTAAAATAATAATAATAGTAATCATAATAAATCGCCACATTTTTATTTATGTGAATTTTTATTTTTATAAAATTGAAAAAAAACTCTGCAAAGCTTAATGTTTGTTACTTTTGATACGTTTTATTTGCTTTTGCATAAAAATATTTTCTTAAAGCATTTTCTGTGCTTTGTTTTCAGAATACCTTATTATATAAAGTAGGTAATGAATGAAATGATTTCATTTATAGTGTTTTTCTGAACAATCCGATCTAACTTGTTACCAAATTTTACGTAAAGTCGCACTAGACCGAAAACTAAATGTTTTAAACGGTTAAATATCTTGAGAACCAATTGCACAAATCAACTGAAATTAGGTACAGGCGTACAAGAAATTGTGCTTTACTTATTTATAAAAAAAAAAATAAATTTTTACTTCATTTGTTTTCGAGATGCATTTTTGAATAGGCCTTTTTTTCTGAATTCATTGATACAGCACAATCATATTTTCTTTCTGATTAATGACAAAATAAATTATTAAACAATAATTAAATAAATTAATAGCAATTATTAATTTCGATTAATGTTAAACAATAAACGAACTAACCAGTAACAACCGAAACCAAAATTAAAATTCTGTTTTCTACCAAAGATGCTCAAAATCCTCTGCATTTACTTCCTGGCAGTAAACAAGCCGCTGAATAAAATTTTGTAGTGAATTAATGAGAATTTCTGGATGAATGCCAGCAATTTCGTTACGTAGGTATGCGTTCCTGTAAGTCTTCAATGTGAATTGATCTATTGATACAAACGCGATTCTTCAAATAGTCCCACAAAAAAAAAATCAAGCGGAGTCAAATCCAGTGATCTGGCAGGCCACTCATCATAGTACCCCTTCGGCCCATTCATCTGCCAGGAAAAGTTTCATTTAAGTACTGTCGCACTTGACGTGCAAAATGGGGTGGAGCAGCATCTTGTTGAAACCAAATAGTTTCTTCTGTTGGTAGCTCCGGATTTTGGTAATTAGGAAACAATTCGCTAAGTTTAGGCACTATACAGCCTTAAGTACCCTTCAGAATTTAAATTCCCATTAATAAAAATAGGACCAATTATATGGTAACCAATAAAATCGCACCAAACATTCAGTTTTTCTGGACGGTGTGTTTAGATTTGCTCCATCCATTATGGATTTGTGTCAGACCAGTACCTGCAGTTGTGTCTGTTCACATGACCACTTAAACAAAATATAGATTCGTCATAAAACAAAATCTTGTTGATAAAATTTCCGTCTTGTTGTTAAGTATCTGTTCATAATAATTTCGGTAAATAATTCAACTCTACGATCAAAATCATCTTCGTTTAGCTCTTGTACCAAATGGATTTTGTATGAGTGAAACTTTTCCTGTTTCATTATTGTTTGAATTGATTTTCTACTAACACTGTGATGCAGCGCTAATTGTTGCACTGAAGTTTCATTAAATCTTCGTAGGGTTTTTGAAACCGTAGACTTAGAAGTGGGTTCTCGCTCAGGACGAATTTCCTTGAAAAGTGTTACTACTTGAGCAAAACTTTATCTTTTGTCACCGTAATCTATAGTCATTAATAATAATTTGGTGCGCTCAGTTTCACTTAGATGCACTATTTTTGCACGAAATATGATTAGCCTTCATGTGGTTAGCTTTATTGTACAAAAAAGACTTTTTTCTTTTCTTCAAGTTCACGCATATCCAGCATAGTTCATATTACACAGAAAATATAAAATGTCAAGATTTTCACATTACGAACTCATTTTTATGAAGAAAAACTCAAGAGAACAATTGTTGACGTACATAGCGTTAATTCGAGAGAGAGTGAGAACACTAGCCTATGGACGACTTGAGGTTACCCGCATTAGTCCGGTCTCTAACGACATACCTATGTGTACATTTATTGTGTTTATAACCAAGCACTATCAACTGTAAATAATATTAATGACGTACACAAGACCAATAAAATGGTTGAATTTCTATTATGTCATGCAAATAATATAGAAATGTTCTTGGTTCTGCTTTATAGTTTACTTGTCAGGTCGCTGCTTGATTGCGGCACAGTTATCTGGTCGCCCTATCATCTAATAAACATTAGAAAACTAGAAAATGTTCAAAAACATTATGTAAAGTGCTTGTGCTTCAAATCCGATATAAATTATGAAACTAGTAATTACACTAATTACAGTCATTTACTAACCACGTTACGTTAGTTTATCTGACTGGAGTGTTCGTGAATCTACTTTGTTGTTTTATTAATCTCCACCGTAAAAAGAGCAGTGTTATAATTATAGCATAACTTTGAAGCCTTTGTTTGTCTGTGACATTGTATTTCCCAAACAGATGAACCGATTTCAATGTGTTTTTTTTTTGTTTGTTTCAAAGTTGGTGTAATCGGGAGGGTTCTTAGATATGTTTGATGATAATCACTTTAGCCATTTCAAGATCATCAGCTCATGACACAGCTGATGTAGGAAGTAGGAATCAGCCTGACCTGACTTAACCGACGACAATAAAACTCTTATAAGAGACATTTTACAGAAGCTCAATGCAAATACATATTTGACTGCATTACAGCATTAAAATATCACGTGACCGACTCTATGCCAACCGGACGTCGCTAAACGCCTCGTTAAATACGTGATTAACTTAATCTCTATTTCTTTTCTTGCAACGTACAATTTGGCGGTGGAGGCATGCAATGCCGAAACTAGCTATAGGCCCAGTAGGCCCTTGCCTAGGGGCGCCAAATTCGTCCAAAAATTATGTTCTATAGTTTTGGAAATTTCAGCAGTAGTACAATAGCAAGAGATATTTACAACTTAAGTTGTCGCGTGCCGGTAATCCCCAGATGATATAAACCAGAATAATCCAGGTCCGGGCAGGGACCATCGTTACTTATGAACGGAAATGACCATTATTTTATGAGTACAACTACCTGCCAAATGATCTCAGACAAATTCGAGTGAACTGGTGTGAGCCATAAATATTTCTTACCATTGTACTACTGTCCGTCTTGTTATCGTCAATAAAATTTTATATGGTAGAATGAAATTTCCAAAACTATACTAAGAATTATGTCATATTAATCTTTTTTTTTTATTTTGAACGGAAGCTCAGAAACATGTAACCGGTGCGCCAGGTTTTTGAATGTTTATTTTATTTTGAACTTACATAATATTTATAGATTTATACATATCTATTATATACCTACATGTATAATCTCGAATTTTGTTTCTTTTTTTTTATATTTTATCATAGTATCTGTTTTGCATACTTAAAAAATTGGTCTAAAGAGTTTAGACAGTACTTCCCTCGCTGTCGGAAACTTGACGACCGCATGCCTATTGTGTTTTTTTCTCATTACATTTTTGTAGTGGGAATTAAAAAAAAATTGCGATGACGTCATCAACATTTTTGCAAGGACACGTATATCAGTTGGGATAGATGTAGTGTAATACTAAGAATAAAATTATTGTATTCCCAAATTTTCGGGAAAATGAATTGGGTCGTTTTGAATATTGATTTGTTATCATCAATAAAATAACGAAACAATTTACTCACGTATACGGCGCCGGTGTGTAATATGAGAGGCAACTGAAAATCGTTTATGTATAAACATTCTTAATTTAAGATGACAAGCGTAACAGCATACGTGAGAGTCAAACAGAGAAACTGTAAACAAAACGACCATCGGTTTTATTGCTTCGACTTCCGCTTATTATATAAAACATTGGGTTTTATTTTAATTCTTGACGGTGAAATTCACAATTGGTTGATTATAAACATGTCTATTCCACATTCGCGGAACCTAGTCAGCGCATAAAACAAATGCACGTCTGTAATGTTAAAGTCGATGTAAATAAGCGTGCTACCCTTATGTTTCAACCGAGTTTTTACTTTAAAAAATTTTGTGTCTACCAAATTGGGTTGGTCCAATGTAATACTAATAATAAGTGTTGCCTTTAATTTAATCAATAAAATAAATTGACTTCATTAATTTTTTTGAGCCACCTCTTAAGAAAATCTAAAAAATATGAATGGAATGATAAATCACAAGTACAAACTCATCATATTTTTTGCATTTTAGATAGGATTTATTCAGCAAAATTTAAGGGTGACGTCATCAATTTTTTTAGGAGGGATGAACAAATACATTTTGAACAAAAGTTTACCATACTTATAATAACTTTAAAATATCTCCAAGATTTCAAAGCATTCGGTTTTGTAATTCCTGATTAAATCGATAAAATAAATTCACGCATTCATTAATTTTTTTGAGTCACCCTGTATATGCAAATCCAAAAAATATGAATGGAGTGATAGATCACAAGTACAGACTCATCATATTTTGTACATTTTAGATATGATTTATTCCACAAACTTTTGAGCTGACGTCATCAAGTTTTTGGAGGGGATAAGCAAATATTTTTTGACTAAAGATTTATGATGCTCTTTATAGCCTTAAAACATCTGCAACATTTCAAAGCATTCTGGTTAGCAGATTAAAAATTAAATTTCAAAATGTTGTTTTATAATTTTGATTTTTTTTCCAAAAATCTGGACGTTTCGGGTGAAAAGTCGATTCGGAGTTGTAAACTACATGTGTAGGACTATGTTATTTTATACAATTGAAAACCCATTTACTATGTACAATTTTGAAGTGACGTCATCGCATTAGTGGTGGGGATGATTAGACAAATTTTGGTTAGCGTTTTATCATCTACATGATATTCTTAATATAAGTACAAAATTTCACAACAATCGGTCGAGTACTTTCGGAGATTATCTGTCTAATAAAAATCCGGGACGGCAGACGGACAGACGGACGGACAGACGGACGGACAGACGGACGGACAGACGGACAGACAGACGGAAATGGGAGACCTATTTCTTCGTCTTCTAGGGGTCATGAAAGATCGAGAATACGTAAAAGTAGAGAGTCGGCCGACGGACTCGATTACAATACTTCCTTTGCTTACGCTCGGGAAGTAAAAATATAAATAAAACTGTTCGGTAAAATTGAATTTTTATGTGTAGGGGAGGGGCGCATAACGCAAGGTTCGCCTATACCTAAATATTCTTTGGTTTCGGCACTGGAGGCATGCTCGTATGGGAAGGCATTTCTTTGGAAGCTCGTACAGCCCTTATAACGTTTCTGGAAGGTAGTACAAACGCGGACAGGTACATAAGGGAATGTCTTGCAGAACATGTGATACCTTTTGCCCCATTTGTTGTGAAAAATTTCTTCGTAATGCATGATAATGCTCGCCCGCATTTTGCTGAAATCACTTGTTGTACGTTCAGGATGTTGGTATCCAGGTTTTGAGGTGCCCACCCAGACGTCCAGTCCTAAACCCAATAAAGCATGGTTGGGACAACCTAGAAGGAAGGATTAGGAGCAACTAGCGCGAGTTTCACACCGTGGTTTAGCTAGACCAGGCGCTATTGCATGAGTGGGACGAGATAGAGCAAGAAGAGGTTGCTGCAATGGTGCAAAGCATGCTATAAACAATGAGAGCTGTAATACAGGCTCGAGGAGTAAATACATGGTATTAAACCACGATTCTGCCCAGTAATTTGGCGGCTTTGCAGTGCCAGATTTATACAAAATTTATTTTAATTTAAAAAAAATCTTTTTTATATTGTTAGAAAAGTCAAATTTATATTTTTTATATTACGTGAATTGCACAATGGTATATACTGATGATATTTAAATACATTTTTTATTGAATTAAATACATGCTGTTATATTTAAAAAAAACTTAGTGTCTGGTTAATTTTGCATTAGAAACTAAACTCTCGTGTTTTAGTGATCACATTATGTCTTGAAAGTAGCGGATCACCCTGTTAACAAGTGCTATGCCCATTTTAATATTTTTGACTTCGCACTATCTAAATATAAGCTAAAAATTAAGTCATCTCTTAACATGTAATATAACACTATAAACTGTATCTTTATTCGTAGGATCAAATTCGTAAATATTTAAAAAACTCCATCTAAACAATTTTTGAATTTATGTTCTATAATACAAAAATGAGAAAAAAACATTGGTCCACAGTTATTTAGACAGACTTCCCTCACCTCTGAAATGCAGTCCAACAGATCCCGCTTTTTCGAAAAATTGTAAAATTGCAAAACTTTATTTATTTTATGATAACCTCTATAAGTAAAAAAATAAGAATACACGCTTTAACAAGTTGAGAACAAGCGTCTGGACAGCGTTCCTTTTGTATTAAAGTATAAGATAATGGTGATATTTTGTTTGCGAAAATTTGGGTGGATATGGTAAAAACTCAAAGCGACTTAATAAACCACAAGCCACAAGTATATTTTATTATTATAAAATTTAAATGACATTTATCATGCAAAATTTTGGGGTGGCGTCACCAAATTGTAAGTGAGAATGAGATAAATTTTGGTCGGCGTTTTACTCTCTACACAATAATATTCCTAACATACATATCAAGTTTGACAACAATAAGTCGGGTAGATTATTATCTATCTAATAAATATGGATGCAGGCGACAGACGACAGACAGATAGACGGAAACAGGGACCTATTTTTGCATCCTCTACTTGCTAAGCTTACGCTGTAGAAATAAAAACAAAATTGTTAATAGTTTTACTGCTAATAATTCATCAGTTTAAGCAAGATATCGATATAATGCATTCCAATTTTTGCATGAAAGTATAATTTTAACCATCTCGCATTCTTTACAAACATTTTTTTCTAAATTTTTGCCACAAAGAAGCAGTAACAAAATCTTTCTGACAAATAAGATAGTTTTACAATTTTCTTCATTGCATAAAATGTTAAAGGGTAAAATAAGTGTTCATTTATTTCCCTAGGGCATTAAAATTTTATTTTTTACAGTCTCAAAAAAACGTACTTCATAAAAAATGTAGGTATCACTCTTAAACCCAAGTGGATATGAAAAATAATAATATATTAAACAATTTATATTTATTATATAATTTCATTTTCAAATGTTCGTATAGCACTGAATCAAATATTTGTTGATGGAATAACCTACATCTTAACTGGCTAAGTAGGTTTTAACCGACTTACACCCTAATAATATTTACTAAAACTTTCACACTTACATTAACATTCTAACACAAAAATTAAAGGAATTGACAGCCCATGAAGATTCGGATTATGCAATCCTTTCAGTTCTAATTTAAAAACAAATTTCTATTTAATAAGGAGAAAAACAAATTGAATATATATATCAAACAGCTATTTTTATGTCTAATTAGACTATTCACATTACGTTAAGCAAACACAATTTCAAAATGCGATATTAATTTTTCAAGAAAATTTGACGAGTGAAGTTATATTTTAGACATATTTGTGTTGTGTTATTTCAAGGCATGTAACAGGTTCATCACAAAAAGAAATGTTTAACTTCAAAACTCCGTTATATTGTCAACAGAAATTGAGCGATAACTAAGTGAGAAAAGTTTCAAACAAAACTTTACTGCTCTAGTAGCAAACTTTTTTCAATAACTTATATATTATATATTATATATATTAAACCTCTAACCTCTACTTTAAACTAAGACGATTTGTACAACAAAACTTTCTTCAGTCCTTTAATTTTGATCCCTTTCCAACAAAGTAAAGATGAAAATATATTGTAAGACTAACTAAATAAGTATTGTTCCTATCAACTGAACTTCATCAACCGGAAATATCGGAAATTCAATTATATTGTAAGACTGACTACAAATATGGCTCTCCCTACTGTTTATCAGTGGCGGCTCGTCAGATGAGGCAAGTGAGGCGGCGCCTCACAGCATATATCTTAAGAACAGATTGACTTTATTTATAATTAATAAAGAGTTTTCAATGCATTTTTAGTTACAAAAATATGTTGAAATGGGAAATCTACATGATTTTTTATTTTTTACGCTTCCTGCTGACATTTTTCGTTGAAAACCGTACGATTTATGCGCCTAGTTCTTTAACTGAAGCGGCCAGAACGTCGGTTCACTTGAACCAGCGAAGCCCAATCACAGACACGGATTTCCATGGCTCAGCTCCTATACTCCTATACATGCGTTCGCTCGGAACTGAGGCGATATCTTCGGTGCTTCTCGGCCAATTTCGGCGTACTCATGAAACCATTTTTCCATTTATTTTACAGAACGGTAGGGTTGCGCGGTGCGTGGGTAATTAGCATGAACGTGAATAAAAACCCACGTGTTGGTGTTTCGTGTTTTTGTCTCTTTCATAGATACAGGGTACAGGTGAGTGAAAAATGAATCCCGAGTACGATATCGTCATGTTGCTTCTTGAACCGCCGTTTTCGCGGCGAACCGAGCTAGAACGTCGGCAAATTTTGCTAAATATCGAGCAGTCAAAACCGTTAATTCATTTAACTTCCACTGATAAGCGACAGAATCGTCAGTACTCCAAGTTTTTTAAGTCAACTTGGTACCTACGAAACATATAAATGGCTCTGCCGTAATATTTACACAACATCCCGGGATATAACGATTTAAAGAATTTCATCCGAAGTGCAAAATTACATGAAAGTTCCAAAGTACACATTAAAATTTTCATGGGCTTAAAACATTTAGAAAAGAACACAACAACTATTCCCGAATACCTCCGAGAAAGTGCTACTTTCAACAAAATTTTGACTTGTAAAAACATTGTTGATTCAATGTGTTATGGGTGTTATTATTATTATTATTATTGGGACCTACCACTGACCCGGGAATGACCGGTATTCAGGCAAGACTTCTATTATTACTAACTAGTATAACCAAGTAATATTACTATTATTGTCAAACTTCTATCATCGCCTCACCACATCAGACAGTCACGAGCCGCCACTGCTGTTTATAAGGCTGAATGGGGATAAGTATCTAAGTAAGTAAGTAATAAAGCTAGCAGGAACGTTAAACATGTCAAAGTAAAACACATTTTCAAAAATATAATGAACAGAATTTGATTCTTGAAATTTAGCAAATATGAAATGGGTCTTGTTTTTCCATACATTATTAACACCATTCTTTTTGTTAGAAAAGTATAAAATGCAGAGACATCTTCCTTAGATTTAAATGTATCAATAATCATATGTACAATATCTGTTTTCAAACATTTGTACATGGCTGTACTTTTAATGGCCTTGATCTTGATAATAAAGTGATTTTGTTAACTAAAATGTTAACCTTCCTAATAAAACATTACTATGCTTCAGAAATATATTTCCTGCTCAAACTAACAAGAAAAACAGGAATGGCAATGCACCAAACTTGACATGCATTGTCATTTCTTTTCGCTAACAAAGTGGACGTCATCAAAACAAAGGAAAGGCATTTTTAGAGTTTCAAGATTTTAGTCATTATGTATTTTATTTTATTTTATATATCCTACAAGTTTTTGTTAAATTAACAATTAATACGATTCATAAATATAGATGGTTAATAAATCAAACAAAATCAAGAACAAATCAAATTTGATACATTTTTAGTTACGGCAGGTTAAGACAACAAATTTACCCTACGTATCAGGTCAACTTTCAGACTTGTAATGTTTTCATAACTTTGCTTACGTAGATATTAGCTATAACGTGATAAGTAGATGAAGACCTGTATAAATATGTATTAATATCATCAGTGTTTTTTAAACAAAAACAAAAATATATAATATGAAGTAGGGAAGTAGTAGACCAAAAATAAACACCGTTTACTAATACGAATTTTGAAAAACCATAAAACTTTTTTGTAGCGTTAAACCAAAGTTCAGTAACTCTTCGACAAAATATCTGTGCCCAAATTAACACTAAACTGTATAACAATTTGACTGTAAAATTTAAAATTTAAAATGTTCGTTAGTGTAGGCGAACTACAGTTAGAAATTCATCGCTTTATTTCAAGTACATCTCCATGCTCTATATGCGTTTTAAAGTAAAAATCACCAAGTTGGGGTATTCGCTTAATAATAAACGCTAGAAGTACATAATAATAAATACACGCTTCAGCAGAAATGTGTTGCAGGACTCAACTATGTTTCTAGACGTTGTAAAACTTCGGTTTACTTTAGGCTTTGTTCTCAATTCAAAGAAAGGTTATTAATCGTACGTGTAGAAATTTAAGTGTGATGAGACGGATTACGTTTAGGCGAAAGTGTGTGACGTAAAGGTCAAGACATTGTACATATTTTTGATCTGTTTCCCTACATTCATGTTTTGATTGTGTGACTTTTGCACATCGACATTGACATGAAGAGATAATTTTTAAGATTAGATTATTAATAGTTTATTAGCAATTTTGATTTACTAACAAACAACTAAAACAAATCTCATCAATGAAGAGCTACCAGTTTACAAAAGTCTCCAATTAATTCTTACGTGTCTAACTGTAAAAATATGAATAAATAAAATTCAAATCTGTAATAACGCTGAATTTATTGCCGATCCGCACACTGCCTGACTTTCACTTCAACGAAGAATTTCTCTTCTACATTTAATTTAAAACAGTTGATTTCCGAGTTCTTTGTATCACGTGTGTTTTTCGTTTTTCTTTCGTGTTTAGGAATATGTCTCAATTAGGTAAGTGGAATCTAATTAATTATTATTTATTTTGCAATTCAATTGTAAGGCAGCCTTATTAGTAATATGATTTCTTATGCAAAATCTTTATTTACGTTTCCATTGCTTTATTACTTAACTCCGTATAACCTCTCAAACGACTTCGTTCAGGTATAGAACTCTTTGTTGCGTTAAAATATAAATGGTTTTTGGAAAAAATTTTGAGAAACAGAATCTTTTGCATTTGCAGTGAGTTTCAGTTATTACATACGTTAAAATAATGTTATTGTGAATTATTATTGTTTTAATCAGTGGAATTAAACCAGTTCCGATAAAATTTATGTATTTCTCATACTTGAGTTGAAAATTCTAACGGCATATCTGATTACCTTGTGCTTAAGTAACAAACATATTAAGACAACAATTTATAAAAATGCCGTCAGATAATCATATCCTCGTGTCTATTTCAGAGAAATGCCCTGAACGTGAGGACAAACATGACCATGATATTATACAATCCACCATCGGCAATTTTGGGTGGTGGCAATTTAAAATCTCTTCTCTCATGGCCTTACTGAAATTTCCAATTGCATGGTTCCAACTGAGCATCATATTTTTAGCACCTCCAACGCAATTTTGGTGTAAATCAGATACGCCAACTGATAATTCAACACTGGAATGGTTGAAAGATGCTCAACACAGTCATCCTCTTCTTAGACATGCAAGTTCATAATACCATGCTGATCAAAATTGAAAATGTATTTTCAGGAAGGACTAAATTCAGGATTTTGTCACAGTATTGGTGCTGAAAATGAAACAGCAGCACTATGTGAAGATGGATATTCCTACAACACTACTGTTTTCCATTCTACTATAATAACAGAATGGGACTTGGTTTGCGACAATAAAAGACTAGTAGATGTATCCCAGATTACATTAATGTTTGGAGTTTTAATAGGTAAAATAAATTTTGTTTTTTACTTCTTATATGAAGACATTTTTAGGAAATATAATGTTTGGAATAATGGCGGATCGCCACGGTCGAAAGAAAACTTTAATAGTGTGTATTGTACTTCAGTCGCTTTTTGGAATAGCAGCATCACGTATTCCATGGTACTGGGGTTTTGTAGTAACACGACTTTTACTAGCCGTCGCCAATGGTGGAACCATTGTTGTTTCCTTTGTTATGTGTATGGAAGTTGTAGGTGGTCCTTGGAGAAGTATTGTACCAATTCTGTACCAAATTCCATATGGTTTTGGGAACTCTATTATGGCAGGTTTAGCGTACCTCTATAGAGATTGGAGAGACCTGCACTTGGCTTTATCTTTACTGTCATCTTTTTATATCCTTTACTTATGGTATGTATAATACCAGATAAAACTTTAACTAAAGAAAAACCATTTAGGCTCATTCCTGAGTCTCCACGTTGGTTACTAGTAACGGGTAAAAAAACCGAAGCTACTGAAATCCTTCAAAAAGCTGCGAAATGCAACAAAGTAGACTCTGAGAAGGTACAAGTTGCCATTAACGAATTCTCCTCAGACGTCAATAAAGACACCAAACCCAGAATGTCAGCACTATTTGCTACCCCAGAACTGGCTAAAAGAAACGTGTTATTATGTGTCAACTGGTATGCGTTAATGGATACTTATGGATGACTTCTTCCATTTTTTTTTTTTAGGTTAATTGCAGGGGTAACGTTCTATGCTTTTTCACAATATGCAGGAAAAGTAGGTAGCAATCTTTACTTCACAGCAGCAATTAGTGGTTTTGTGGCATTTCCGGGAACTCTTCTTTGCGTCTTCGTTGTACGACGCTTTGGAAGACGTTTGACAATAGCCTCGGCTCACATTTTGACAGCCGCTTGTTTCTTCGGTATTCTGGGTGTGCCTCTGGGTGTTTACGAACAAGACTGGCCCAGAGTAGTGATAGCAGGAATTGGCATTGTTGGATTATCTGTATTTGTGTTCATTTTTATTTTATTATTGTATTTTAACATTTCTTTTTAGATTTCTATGCCCGCTTTGTATCTTTTTACGGGTGAACTGTTTCCAACAACTGTGCGAAATGCTGGTGTTGGAACTTCCGTTATGTTTTCAAGAATTGGGTCTATGATTGCGCCTTTAGTTATCGCTATTCAAGATTTCTCACCCACGCTACCCCTTATTCTTTTAGGGATTGGTGCAATTTTGGAAACGTTCCTGATTTTGCTCTTGCCAGAAACTAAAGGATTGCCTTTACCAGATACGATAGATGACCTAAATTTTAAAGTTAATAAGTGAGTGGTTATTGTAAGTATTTGTTGTTGGACTAACACACATAAATTTAAGGGTCAATGAAGGGAATGAAATGAATAGGTGTTACATTTCGCTGCCGACAATTCTAAAGGATACTTCATTAGATATAACTAAAATATAAAATTAGATATAAAAGGTTCGTAAATGTGATTTAATAAATAAATAGTCTGTAAGAAACGAAATTTCATTGATAACAATAAGATCTGCTTTGCAAGTAAAATTTAAGAATAGAAAACTAATCAAATTTTTTCTGAAAGTAAGTTTTTTTTATTTTAAAGGACACAAAATTACTACTAAAAGCGGTAAGGTAAAGAAACAAAACAAAATCATAGGTTTTTTAAGGGTTCAAATTGGTGGAGGTGCCGGGTGAACAAATAACATTGAGTTGAATAAAAGAACCCTTAATAAAACAACAAAATCATTCACCATTAACCGAGTAACAATATAAAAAACAAAGATCTACAAGGACTGGTTATTCGAAAATCTTTTAACCTTAAAATTATTATCTACTCATTCTTCACTCTCATTGTTTTTGTTATTTAATTTTTCCGTTCCTAATGTTTCGAACCTTAAACCTTTCTTACATTATTTTTCTATTGATTGTATTCAATCTTAAATTTATTTCTTTAATTTTACATAATCTGTTACACTAAAATCTACATGATAGATGTTAATTTCTGATCTGTTATGAAAAGTATAATATATATAATCTATTTTATCAAGAAATAAACAAATAAGCTTTTTAACTTCAAAATTACAGTTATTACTTTAATAACAATAATCAGAAATATATCGTTCACCGCTTTTATTTATTTAAAGACTTTAAACCTAGTTGTTGTAAAAGTGATTTAAGTAGGTAAATACATACCACTATACCACTAATGTTTTTCGGGTTAATAAGATAGAATTTGTTAATACTATTTATCAATTTTTTAAATGAAATCTTGCTTCACGTTTCAGAAAGGAAACTATAATTTTCCATATTTGTCTATGTCAACATTCTTAGCTCATACGAAAAATATTTTGTTAGGTTCCCCTACATTTAATAAAAAACCCTTCTTATTGTGGTAACCCAAACATCCCGCTAAAATTGTGACATATGCACAAAAGTTTTAAACCCGCGAATAATTCAAAATTTGAACTGTGATCGTCAACAAAAATGGAGCCCTACTACACAACGTGATGAAGGCCCAGGGCTTGGAAAAGCGCCTTTAAATCAAAATGCAAAACATGAAATACAGAATTATTTATTTCTCCATTTTTGAAAAGGAAAACTGCGAAAAACCCTCTGCAACTTTCAGAAATGAGATCATATATTACAAATCAAAACACATATTTGAATATCATTAATTTAAGCACACAAAGAAAACGATACATTTGAATTAAAGGAACTGCATGCAAATACACAAGTTGCTGCGATGGTGTGGGGACCAATTTAAAAATGAACAAAAAACAAAGCCGTATCGGAAGTCCAATCATGGATCGATGGCTCTGATCAAAGCGATCGAGCTCTCTTCAGGCCAAAGGGCAAACTCATCCCACGAAGAAATAAGTACCCCGAGAATTTTGAAAGAAAAAGTTTTACGAGACAACCTGTGCTAAAATCCCGCCTGTTAACATTGTTGCAACTAATCGATGAACTTCAACTCATTCATTTTGTTATTGTTGATTAAAAAAAAATCTAACACGTGCTAAAGGTTCAGAACTGATCAGCAAAACAGTCCGCGTCGACATGCCTTTTATACAGGTGACCGATTAATTTGAACTGTGCACTCCCAAACTTCAGATTGTAATTAAATGAATTACTGAAACTGCAAAGCAAACAAACCTGTAGCAAGATCTTTAAACAATAAAAAATTACGTGAGGTTAAATTATGCATTAATCATGTGAATGGTTAAATCAAAATGAGTTCATAAAGATTACATCAGAGAATTCCCACAACACATAGAACAAAGTACATATGCATTAAACACAACAAGACACTTATTGAATACGATCAAAATCAAAATAACAATTCGAGAATAAATGTTCAAATTCATGCTGTAATAAAATAATACGGGCGTAAGCGTTTAAGCGTGTGTTATATATAATATAATAACTTAAGTAAAAACATGCAGAACTTTGAGGTACACCTTTAATAACTAAAATAAATTGGGCCTGAATAAATGAATTTCTTACTACGTATTTTACAAGAACAGTTTCCATTACTATTGCAAATATTGTACTCCTATTAGTTAAAAATCTTAAGATGAACTGCGAATTTATAAACAATAAAATAAAAATTACATGTATTTATGGAATAGTCAAAATTGTACACATTTCAGATTAGAAAATCACAAATAAACTGATATTTTACTAGTTACATTTGTTGAGGTCAACTGTAGCGTCGAACGTGATTCATTTTTTTTAAACAGTTGCCGTTTTATGAAATTACAAACCAAGTTAGACGTTCTTTTAATTTTCACACGTGTTTTCACTGCACTCCCTCAAAAAAAAGTCATAGCAAGAAGCGACCAAGAGACCCTTCTTAAAAACCACTTGCGTTGCCGTGCATTGCAATCCCCCTATCCTAAGTCAAGGGCTTTAAAATTTAAAATATCCATGATTGTTATGGAATGAACACTACATTATATGTATAATTTCTCCCCATAGGCTCACGTCGAGAACAGTAGTTCTCCAAACTATCTCGAATAGCAAAAAAAAATACAACCATGGATACTAATCTCAAACTTTAAGTAATTTCGACATGTCCGCATACGGAATTCGAATCTGAAAGCCCTATTAATTGATCAAAAAGCTTTCAGACTAGAGTAGACTATGGAAATCAGAACACCCTATAAGCGTAAAACTTATACCAACATAGGATAGGTTTCAAAAACTTAAAAAAAAATGATAGAACTAGCTCCCGTTGACAGGTTGGTTGATGCATTCTTGGGTTGTAGAAAAATTAGAACCACCTACATTGTCATATAAATCGTTAAAGAAAGAGTAAAGTAATGACTAGCAAAGAGTGTTAAGTGTTAAAAACTGTCAAGTTCAAGTGCCTTTCCTTTTTTTCTTTCTTTTATTCCCGTAAGTTTTAAAAACCTGTTTTTTACATCTCTGTTTAGGATAAAATCGTAATTAGAGTTTAAGATAAAATTTAAATCTGTTTCCAGTTTTGATGTCATAAAGTGTTGAAACATTTTTATCAGATCTTTCAATTTTTAAATTTTGAAAATACACTTTATTTTATGTCCAAGTAGGTTATAAGTACCGACCGAATCGCAGTTTTTATATACAGAGTGTTATTGAAAGGGACGCACAATAAAATTGACAGTTCTTCGTAAAATCTAAGAAGTCTGAAAAACTTATTTTGTGTTATCAAAATTATAAGGGGAAAATTAACCCTTATGCAACCTTTTTAGACGCTACTGAAGAATAAATAGGTAAAATTAATTTATTTTAGTATATCCTAGCAACTGTAACAATAAATCTTTTGTTCAGACTAAATGTTGCTATAGAAATGAGAAATGATCTTTTTATCAGAGGCGTACAACGAATTTGGACATAAATTTTAATAATTTTTATCTCTAAAAGGAAAACACTTTTACCTGAACTTTTTTTTAACTTTTAGCACCCATACTTCAATACCAATTACCGATTTTATTTTGTACGTACCTTTCAATAACACGCTGTATAAACGATCTCTTATTTTATTACAACAAAATATAAACTTAAAATAAAAATATCTTGCTATATTAATTCGAAAAAAAAAAATCTTGTGGGTAGACTATTTTTATCTTCTTCATATTTTTATCAACAAAGAACGTGTTCGTTATCTCTTTGTGTTTTTATGTTTCGTTTTTGTTGTGTTTCATTGTATGGTGGCGACCGTGTGCAGAAATTCTACTTTGAGTGTGTTATTAAAAACGTAAAGGTAGAAGTAAATTATAATTTTTAGAAGTCCAGAAAGTAGCCTCCAGGAACACCCATCGCGAGTTACTACATATTATTACGTAATTTAAACTATTCTTTGTGTGTATGATCTGCTGTAATTGCATTTTAGCAGGGAATATTGGAGTAGTTTAAACATCCAACCACTAAGTGAGAAAGATGAAATTGAAAACAATGTCATCACCGTTTGTGTTAGGAAAACACCCGTGAACAAAAAAGAAGCAACGAAGAAGGAAATGGATGTTATCAGTTTTCCAAGCAAAAACCAACTTATCGTACACAAACCTAAGACCAAAGTCGATCTGACGAGATCTTTGGAAAATCAGTTATTCAGGTTTGATTATGCTTTCGACGATACGTGCCCAACGAAATGGTATACATAAGATGATTTACGTTGTAGTAATTTTTTAAATGTAGGTTGTATATTTTTCGAGAAGTGTGTGTTAAACAAATCATTTTAGGAAAATGGTATGACCTCAGAAATGCCGAAATTACAGCAACCTATCTCTGGACAGAAAGTTGCTGAAGAAAACATGCCACGTAATCATAAAAAAACTACCGAAGAAAACCAACTTATGAAAAAGGAATAAAACTGTTGAGAATGACTGATAAAGTAGACTATGGCCAAGAAGGTTAGTATTTATTTCCTTAACAAGTTTACATATTTTCGGGTTTTTGCTGCATTTATTCCATAATATGTTATAGTTATAAACGTTTATTTGTATCATGCTCTGAATATAGTTGAGTATTACTAAAAATACTTCTACACGGGCATTGTCTAGTAATGGACTACTTGCTGACTTAAATTTTGACGACATTTACACATCTGAGAACCTCGATTACCTTATCTAATTTATTACTAAAATCTACTAGCATGCCTGTATTCACCTTAATTTGAATTTCTATTTACGCTCTGATCTCTAGCTATTTTGATCAATAAGTCATCTAACAAAAATAAACAAAAAATAAAACTGTTAAGTTAATTAACTGATTTTATATAGAACTATTTTATTTCTCTTACAGGTGGTGTGTGGCTGAGTAATGTTACTTCTTTCCTATTTATACGATTTAGTTATTCTTCGATTAAAATATGTTTGTTTATAGTCAGTTGTAATCCGCTTCAACCTTACAAAAAAAGCCATATTGTTCACCAGGTTCTTCCCAATTTTGGCAATAGCCTAAAATTCTATCATTCATTATATTCTATATATCATTTTTCCTATTTATAAATTACTATAAATAACTAGTAGTAAATGTTTTGTTTTTCTTATATGTGGTATGTGGCTTAGTAATATTAAGTTTAAAAAATAAGCACTATATCTAAACAGGCCTTTTTATGAATGTGTGTAATGCATGTTGTTATTTTAACTGTAATTTTTGTAATGTATGTCATAAAGTGTTCATAACGTATGTTAAAACGTTTGATTTAAACCACCACAGCGAAGAATCAAATTCGTAGGTACTCTGCTTGTCCGTCCATTTTTGCAGACGAATATTTCTTTAAGTAATTAATTTTTCAGATTATCTATATTTTCAAACAATTCTTGATCCGTAATTCCTTAAAAAAATATCTGCACGTAAATTAAAACAATTCGTTTTTGAGGTTGATCTTGCTTTAGTGACTTTTACTGAAGGATTACGCGGAGTAAAGAAGCTCTGCAGAAGAAAATGAAAATAAAGTTTATTGAATTTGCTCGAAGGCTTCATCACTTCATATAAAAATACAAAAATACACAAATACAAAAACACACACAAACATTATTAATGTTGAAAATTAAACCTTTCGAATTCATAAAATGAGTAGAATGAGGCATCTATTAATATAGTTTTGATCTTTGTTTTGAATTTATTGATGGCTAATGTTGCTGTATCTTTGGATAATTATTGATTCAAGAACTTCGGTCCATAATAGTTTATGGCGTTTCTCGTTCACATTAACCTACTGTACTCCAGAGCAATGTCCTCTTGGTGTCGGATGTCATAACCATGTGTGTTTCTATGGCATTTATAACTTCCTAAGTGATTTTTTATACAGGGGGAGTATTATAATAACGGGACCCTGACCAAATTTCAATGCAACACATCTCATAAAGTTTTTGCCATTTCTATTGAAACACTACCTGTTGATTTTGCCTAAAATTTAGCAATTGCTAACAGTTTTCGGTTGATTGACAACGGCTTTTAGTTAGAAAATTGTCTGAATATGAACGTTGCCAAATTTACGATCAACAAGTGGTGTTTCAATAGAAATGGCAAAGACTATATGTAGATAACTCTTTTTATATTTTATTTTTCTGAAATGTACAAACATAGTTACCTAGTAGCCTAGTAGTTAATTTTGACTTTCGCAATAATTCTATTTGTCAGTTTTGAGCTCCGATAAGTTTTTAGTCTTCGCGATAAGATAAGGGTTAAATACACGAATGATGAAAAGGTTGATAAGACCTTGATTTTTGGAGAATGCAGAAAAAATGCCGTTGCAGCAGCAAATCTCTATGAAAGAAGATATCCCGATAGACGACATCTATCCGACCAAATATTTAGATGATAGATCTTCCGTTCCAAAAATTTTGAGAGCGAATAAGTTCCACCCTTACCATGTGACATTAGTAGAAGAAGACTTTCCCAGAAGAATACAATTTTGCAATTTTATGCAACATCAACTAGAATTGGACAACAATTTTGTATTCAAAGTTTGTTCAGCGATGAACCAAGATTTGGCAATAACGGGGTTGTTAATCGGCACAACTGTCACTATTACTCCCAAAATAACCCACACTGAAGCAGAACAGCTCATTTTCAAAATGTTTATTCCATAAATGTGTGCTGATAGGACAGTCAGGATTCCCCATTCCGTGAATTTGGGCTTAACGCCTTCCCTATATTTCTAGACATATGAGGGCTATATCCCCACGCCAGGCCAGAGCATTAAGGGTTGCAGTGTTATCGAGCATTTGTGAACGCCACTGCAATACATTTCAGTTTCAAAAATTGTAAATTGTCAGAAAAACTTTTAAGGGCTTTGTCATGAATTACACCTTGGAAAGTCGATTGGAGATGAACAGAATAAATCATCTGGTCTGTTTTGCAAAGAAGCAATAATTTTTCAAATAATGAAATCCAAAAAGTGAGGTTAAGTTTGTCGAAACCAATGAACACGGTAATTATTTAAAAAATTACATTTTTATAGGTACCCTGAAGGTAAAAATTGTGAAAAATCACGTAATGGACAATGGCAGAGCAAGTTTTATTACAGTTAACGAACACTATGAGTACCTAATGAGTTTTTGCAGTAAATAATTTTGCCAAAGTTGTGATCCCGCGAAAGTTCTGTTTGTAAATTGTAAGGAATCGTCAAAATATTGGTGCAGACATGGTTTGTGACCGGTGCTTTTCTCTTGAAAAAACACAACTGAAAGCCTTGATCTTCATCCCTACAATAGGTGAAAACTGCTATGTCCAAACATTACCTTCAGCTTTGCAGTTTCTGGATATCTGAAACATGCCAGATCTGCATAACAGGAATGTCAAAGAGGTTCTACCCAAAACACGCCCACATGGCCATCCTAATATCAAGATTTTTCAAAATTTCTATAACAAAAAAGATGAAAAAACCAATAAAATTTCAGGAGCATAGTGTTAAGAGTTCTGTAGATGATTATGAGATCTCTTGAAACAACAGAATGTTTAATAAAGATTTTTAACTTTCCTAATAGTAAAATTACAATTATTACTAAACAGTAAGTTGAAGTAAGTGTTAAATTAAGAGAATGCAACTAACACCGAAAGAAAAATGAAAGTTACTGAAAATAAAAAACTTTATTGCAGTACCTACATACACTTTCTACATCTAATTTTGTTTATTGATCACATTCATTTACTTGAAAAAGTATCAGGCCTATGAATCGTCGTCTGGAAACAGCTAACCACACACCAACCTTCATTGCGTGTGATGGTGTTTCTTCAAAAGCGTGAGTATTTTCTATACACCAAATTCTGAAGTTCTGTCAGTTGACATAATAGCCTAACAGATGAAACCAGGCTTCATCAGAAAAGAACGACAAATCGAGAATCCCGTTATCGTCCATATCAGCTTGAAACCAACTACAATACCCAACGCGGCAAGGAAAATCAGCTGGTTGCAGCTCCTGAACCAACAAAATCTTGTATGGATGCATATGTAACTTCTCTTTTACGATTTTCTGACATGGGCTGTATGGTACTCCGGACAGTAAAGATTTTTGACAAAGCTTTATTCGGACTTTGTTCCATTCTCATCCTTAAATCTTCAACAACGTCTTCACTAACTTGAGGTCTCCCCGTCGGTTTTCACTTAGAAATGCTACCAGTGTCGTTAAATCTGGCCATAATTCGCCATATAGCGTCTTCAAAGATTCTTCATCAATGACAACAGAACATTTCACTAGATACTCGTTTTTAGACGCCTCCACAGAGTACACTCCATCCCCATCCTCATTTAACACCCCATTACGGTAATAGGCATGATGATTGCGCCAAAGAACTAAAAAAATCATTTGTAACACTGACCATAGTTATTCCTCTCTGTTCATTACCTGAGATTATTCCACAATGATCTGTAGTTTTGATAAAAACTGTTTTTTGAGACACTTATTAAAGTTCTAACAAAGGGGAAGACAGCAAAAATGAAAACAAGACAAGTCAATTAACGCACAAAGTGAGGGAAAACGTACCAGTACAAACGAAAAAATTATTGACATCTGACAGAATTTGATGAAGCGTTGAAACAGTGCAGCCGCTAATGTCTGTGCTAATGTCAACCAACACCTTCTAGACATGTCTCTAGAAGGTGTTGTGTCAACTAATAAGCATTCACGTTCGGTAGAAGTAACTGACAGAAAGTTTTCTGTGGTTCAGTTGCAATCTTAAGATCACTAGAAATTTAAGATTGGCATTAACTGTCTAATTTTCTAATTCAAATGTCAAATCTGAATTGTGTGGGAAAAAAACGAAGTTTTTCTAATTTCAACACGCTTCGTTTCAAGAAAATCCTTAAATACAGCATGGAAACAATTTCCATAAAAGTAATCACGAGAAAGCTCATTTTAAAGGAAAAGAAACAAGAAATATTTCGTGGTTTTCAAAAAATTGGGTAAAACGGAAACAGTTAAACTGGTGGCACAAATATTCTCCGTAAAGTTCGCTAGTGTTGTCGAGTGTTTTTCGAATTTTAAAATAATACAGATACAGCGGCGCTTGTGCCGTTAATATTATAATCAGAATCAGAAAGACGACTGCGCAGATTTATATACCTACGTGCTTTGTTGGTTCCGTTCTACAATTGGTTTTTAAGTTTTATATAATCGTTATTATTTTGTAAGAGGTAAAACACTCGGCTTTGAAAATAATTGTACGTAATACACGTATAAATTTAGATTTCCGAAGGCGAAGTTTTTCACAGTTTAAACACGTTATAGCTGCCAGAATCAAATTTCTAAGGCGGTACCTATCTCCAATTGCGTGATTGTGGTGAAGATTTACTTTTCATTTTCTTGGATGAGACATGGATATACCAAAATGGATCCATGGTGAAATTGTGGATCCATGATGAGGACATCAAAGCTTGTCCTCCTAAAAAAACTAGTGAAGGGAAAAGATTCAAAATTTTACATGCGGGTTGCTCTTTGGGCTTTTAGAGGGATGCGATTTTCTCCTTGGTTCAAAAATAGATTCACCAGATTACCACAAAACCATCACATTTTTGATACCTACCGTCGTCTTCGTTGATTCACTATTAAAGTCCCTCCAATTGGTTACAATCGTCCGACTTGTCAAAAGGGAAAATATCAAAAGATGTCACCCCCTTCAGGAGTTACAGGAACCTGTAATTAATCCGTTTTGTCGCGCGCCAAAACAGTTTGTGCTTGAATTGATATTATCAAAATGTCCAAAAAATATTGCTCTGTGCCTGCTTGTGGGGTAATCAAGGATCCTAGAGACCACAAAATAATGCAGATTCCCTTCAAACACTGTGAACAAAAGGTTGTGGTGCAAAAAGGTTTTTAATGCTACAAGTAGGTACCCCAACATGAATCTTTTACCTAAGGGAATGTATAGCCATTAAAACCATTTCAGGTGATAATATTGCCAATAATTTATACATTTGTGGTAAACACTTTGAGAGAAGTTGTTATTACACAAATAAAAGACTTAAACCCGGCTCTGTTCCTACTTTGTTCCTCCATGGTTCCAAGTCACCGCTACCTGTTCCTACTTCTTCAAGCTCCCCAGCAAGTACTAAACGTGATCCAGAATGCAGCTTCATAATTCCTGAGACACATTCCGATAACAATGTAAACACCTCAAAGAAAAACTTTCCTACTGCATATCCCCTTGCAGACCATCCACACCCATGGCGTTGTGACTTTGGCACCGGTACCGAAATTTTGTCTCTTTTTCAAGTAAAAACTGAAATACATGACGTCAAATTGTGTCAAAAAGTCAGACCACGACAGACATTTAGCCGACATTACAGATTCCTTTCCCTCCCGACGTATGCTCCCTCACATGTCACATTTAAGGGATTGGAGAGACTTTAATAGTGAATCAACGAAGACGACGATACCTACTTTCTGACATTCCAGTAATACATTATACACTAGAACAATTATGTCCGCAGTTACACAGCTTAAAAAAAAAGTTACCAAATCTAGTTACATCTACCGAACGTGAATTCCTTATAATGTGGCGCTAAAAATAAAAATTCCAATATTAGTGTAATCCTTTCCACACAACTGAAAAAGGCGGCACAAAATGTCACCAAAATCATGGCCTTCTTCGACTACAATATTTTATAATGACCCTGTTGTGGTGACCGAATTTAAATCAAACTTTTCGCGCTGAAATTAATTGACAACGGCGCGAAATCACATTTGAATAATTTTAATTTGAAAAAAAAAAGAGTTCAATCACAAAAAGGAAATCCTTAAACATAGGCAACCAAATATGCATGGATGGTCTAATGCACGTAGCGCTTAGGAGTTAGTTTGCATGATCTTTGGGTTAGATGGCAGCACGTAGCGCTAGGGTAATTTCAGTTAGAGGGTTGGTAGAAAAGCGGCATGGCGGTAGAATGTGTCATTCTGGTGTGTTTCGTGTAAGTGTAACCACGTGGTAAGCGCTAGGTTTAAATTAGTTGGTTTGGTAGTTAATAAAACGGGAGGAAGCCTTTGTTTAACGACGATCAAACGTATTTTTCATAATGATACAGTTGTCCCCAACCCGCGCGTTAAATTCTTGCGCCCTTTTAATCGAAAATTGCAGACTTCCGGTCGGACGCGAACACGTGTTGTGAATCTGTTTCTTTGTTTGTAAATTCACCAATCAAGCTAGTTTTTCTTAATAGTCAGCTAGTGCAAACACAATTTAACAATCAGGATTATTTAAATTAACCATTTGCTGGAAGATTTCATGAAATTCACTTAGTCAGGAAAAACACCTTATGTTTAATTACGAATAGGTCTCTGGATGCATATACGTAAGTGTTACATTATAACACTTCTAAATTCTTCACACAAGATTGCTAATAGTTCATTTACGGCAGTTAAACAAGTTCATTATACTGCGGACTGGCGGGGGGTTATGATATTTTCTCCCCTCAGGTGGTTATCATCATTATCACGATTAATTCATCGGGGCATGTTTCGCAACGCCAGATTGATTAATTAATTAAGGCATGCCCCCAACGCTACAGAAAATTTACATTACCGAGACGCTTTTTCCTCGCAACGATTTTGGATATTTACATCACCGAGACGCTTTTTCCCTCGGAGCGATGATTGGATATTTTTGTGTTTGTTTGTTTATGTGTTTTGTTGGGGTAACCAGTTCGTAGTATTTTAACTTCTCAAAGTAAATTATTTTTGAAGTAACCAATCATTTAGATCATGATATAATTTGGCATAATGTAAACTCTTTGTTTGAACCGTTGATAAAGTGTGGCAAAAATTAATCTCATGTAAATTTTGTTAACTCTGCAAATTTTCACATCATACAATATTTCTTTAATCTCACAATTTTAACCTCAGTAATTTTATTTGTTGTATAAATTTAATTGAACGTAAATTTCATGTTCTACAGTTCTAACCTCACATAACATTTCTATTTGTACAAGTTTATTTCACACCAGATCTTTCGTCTCGTAAATCCTTGCTAAGTTTTGTTTTGTAAATACTTTGTTGATGAATGTTTTCTATCATATAAATTATTTGATGTCCAACTTTAATCCCACATAAGAATTATTTGTTGTTTAAGATTTCACAAGATTGTATGGCGAATTTAAATGTTGTTTATTGCTCTTTGAAACTTTAACACTTGTTCAGTTGTTGTTAACATCAGAGTTATAAGAGATTGAATGTTTTAAAATGGAATTGAGGTTAAATGACACAGAAAACGTGGCAGAAGCGAGGTTTGGTTCCTAGTCGAGCTGGCGAGATTAATCGCGCCACCTGTACAAGTCCACAGGTTTGGATAGATTCAGGGGGCGGCCGCCGACGTTGTGAATTTCTCGATTTGGCCCAATAGTCGAGATCTTTGCGGGTTGGACGACCGTAATGGCCTAGTTCCGCAGGGCAAAGTTCGTCATGGGATATGCGTGTGGGGTAGGCTTTGCGATAGATAGAATCATCGTCGCGGGGGGAGAACAGTTCCAGACCGGTAGCTCAGACTCCGCTTATGCTACAACGCTCCAGGGGTACCTTTCTTGTGCTCCTGTTAACTGCCGTAACAAAAAAAAGGAAAAGGAGATCGGCCGCCACATGCCTGTAATAACTTGTGTACTTGCATCCAGTTACTTGATTCGGTTTTTGCTTTGTTTTATTAAACTTGTGATATTCCAATATTTGCATTGATTCCAAACAGATGTACAGAATTTCCGTTTGTTCGTTTTTCGTGTGTGTATGTCTGTCAATTCGCGAGTGTTTTTCTTTCACATATCTTAAGGTGTTTGAAATGTAATAATATGTCGTCCGGGAATAAAACCAAAGGGGGTTTTTACGCTGAGGGGTAATTCTTCGCAGCGTCTTTCCCCCTGTGAGGGTGGTGCCGTTTCTCCCCCTCCAAACCAATTTTTGTCTATTATTTCTTGCGCTCTCGACAGTGTATGCACTTGTATGAAAGAACGTCTTCCCGCCATTTTTCAAAAACAAAAAAAAAAAAACACACAACGTAGGTTCCTATTTGTTAGACGATCATAGCCAAGGCCAAACTTTGAATTTTTAAATTTTTTGCGGGCCTTTCAAACTGTTTCAAGGTCAATTTTTAAGGCGGGAAGTTTGGGTTATCACACTGTATTTAACGGTCTTGGGATAAATATCATATTAAGAGTTTTTATGTCGTTCAGTGATACCAGGCACGTAACCAGTCTTTTATTTTGGAGGGGCCCAGCCCGGGCACTAATTTCAAATAAGGGGGCCTTTAAAAAAAGTCATATCAGTTGTATCGGCTAATTGCTTAAAAAAGTTATCGACAAAACTGTTCACAGCAGTATCGCTTTACTCAGAGAGTTACATTACAAGATAAGAACATAAGATTACTCATAGTTAACATTTGCTTTACTTTTAAAATTTAAAATTAATTTAAGGGGGCACCAGGGGTGGCGCAGGGTTTTGCTGGGGTGGCCTGTCCCCCCCCCAGCCCCCCCCTTGGTTACGTCCCTGAGTGATAGTCTGCTTTCCCTGAACCAATTTTTGGTCTGATTCATAGAATCGTCAATTTTCTGTATGAGTTCAGCTAAGCACAGATGAGTATTTACAATCGTAGTGCCGTCAGCAAAATAGATGCCCATGGCGTCAGCTATGCAATTCATTGATTTAGATTATGAAAAGTAGGGGTCCTAAGACCGACCCCATCTTTTACATAAAGTAGTTTAGAAGTATTCCCATTCAGGTATGTTATTTACTGCACTGTCGTTTAATACACAAAATTAAAGTTTTTTTTATGAGAATGTCAAAGTCCACGTAGTCAAATGCTTTGGAAAGGTACTTTGCACCCACATACCGAAATAATAACTTTTTGTAATAATACCGATTTATAGCATCTAGTGTACTTTTTCTTCTTCTAAATCCATATTGATTTGACCCTAAGATATTTTCCTGTTCAAAATAGTTTATTAGTTATTAATAGTCTTAACTTAGTTTTATTAAACTGTAAAAAAAAAAATCAGTCTTAACTTAGTTTTATTAAACTAAGTTAAGACTGATTTTGAAAATGCCACACTCTCTGAGGTGCGTGCAAAAGAGGATGCCATTTGCCAAAATTAGTCTTATCTTCCCAAGTACTAGCCCCGCCCACCCGTCCGCTATTTTCTCAGAGAATGTCATTTGCTCAAAATTTGAAAATTAACTAAAACCTCAACACGGAAAAATTTGTCCTCGAAAACGTATAAACGTTTCCAAAAAAATCTTGAAACAAAATTCAGAAGAGCTCCAAACATGAAAATTCACAAAAGCTTCGATTTTCGATAAAGTGGATTTTAAAATCTATACAGGCACGACTTAAAAATGGCTTGAATGTGACCAAATCATCACAAAACCTGAAGATCATGTACAATCTCCATTTCGAAAAATTGGTTCCTTTTTGGTGGTTAAATGATTTAAATATGTCTCTACCTTAGAGCTGATTTCAAAATGGACGTGATTTCAAATAAAAAAATAAATATGAAAATCGATTAAAATTTTGTTTCAAAATTTTGCCACCTTTAGGAACGAGTGAAAGTTGATTTTGGAAACCTCCAAAATTCAACAACATCTCGAAAAAAAAGTAATAAAATATATGCAAGATTTTTAAGCTTTAATCGCCCATAAATTAGGACTTTTAACTGTAGTCATTATTCAAATAACCTTTCTTCTACGTACGATATAATCAACCAAATAAACACAAATAGGTACCTTGGAACAAAAATTTTCACATTTCGAAGTATATTTCTATTTGCCGGGGGATTTCATGGAAAAAAAAAACTTGAAAAAGACCTTTCTTGGCTACAAAATTACAGCATGTGAACATCAATGTCTCCAAAACTAGGCATTTGCACAAAATTTAATGTCACTTTTGAACTCAGGAGGTGGTTTTTCGGGGTTTCAAAAAATATTTTCGAAAAAAGCGCCAAACGACTATATCAAATTTTTAAACCAACAGTTGTCCTCTACCAGAAACTCAAATGATGATTTATTCACCAGAAAAAGATAAACTTGTTTCTGCAATGTCTAGTTGCTTTAAAGAGGTAAGTAATTGGAATCCACTTTTTTAAAAAACAGGTAGCAAATGTTTTATAATTTTGATTTGTTGATGTGAGTGTAAAAAAAACGTTTGTTTTATTGTTTTTTTTTTGTTTTTAGACATAGCATGGGCTTTTTTTGGTTTGTTTTTAAACAACTTTAAATTTTCTTTCATTACCTAATAAGTTAAATTCAATATAAAGATTTAAAACAGGCTGTTATTACCAATTAATAGACGAATTGTGTGACGGAAATAAATACAAAAACACATTCAATAAAAGTAAAAAAAAATTGTCCACATACCTTTTTGTTTTAACTCATTGTCATTAGTCATTACTCATTACTCATTACTGAGGAGACACACAAAACAAAACAAATTATTATTTTTTTCACAATCACACGTCCACAAAAATTTATCATATTTGTTATATCTATGAAAATACCTATGAAAGTCTCTTGTTTTGTCATGAACACTTTTTTTATTAATAAATTTTTCACTACAATTTTATCATCGTAAAATAGAGGTCGATTTTTAATTAAATATTCAACTGAAATCATTATTTTTATTTAAAATCAAACAATTGAACTCCCGTAGTTGAATTATTGCTAACGGTCACCGTTTAAAATGGGACCCGATTCCAGCCAAATACAGCGACTAGAGGTGCGGTTTCCATGGCAACGGTATAAACAAAAAGTGTAAATGAATCACGGTTGGGTCTCCGTTTTCACCGAAACCTTACCAACGATTTATTCAAGGCACTATATCTATAAATATAAGTTTTGATACAATTGATAGAAATGTTTTCTTGATAATTAACACAAATTTCCTGATAATTTTTTAAATATTGGAAATGACTATTTTGCTATGTCCAGTGTACTTATTAGCTGTGGTATTAGTAAAAGTTGTAATTTCGGGGGGACACGTGCCCTTGTGCCTGGCACCAGCCTAATACATCTTTCAAGTGTTAATTAGGAGTATCAGATTACTACTGTTTAAATCTCCCGCTAGCTTAGTGTATACGCTGCTGCCTGTTGCTATTTTTTTCTACCTTATAAAATCGTTAATCTTTTATCTCTTTCTTATCGGTTATTTTTATCCTCCGTATCCCTATCAGTTATTTGAGGTTATTGGATAATTTTGTTAATTTTATTATCACGCCGTTGCAACGTAACATAATTCTCCAAATTAGCCAAAATGAGTACGGCCGGCAAGGTAATTATTCTTAAGTTCTAAACACATTCTTCATATTAGTGTTTTAGCCTATTACATGTAAAGCGGTAGTTGCATGGGCCGCCAAAGAAGATCTAAAAATTGAAACTATTGAAGTTGCGCCCCCAAAAGCCCACGAAGTTAGAATAAAGATCCTCTTCAGTGCTGTCTGCCATACCGATGCATATACTCTCAGTGGCCAAGATCCTGAAGGTCTATTTCCAGTAATATTAGGCCACGAAGGAGGTGGTATTGTTGAAAGTGTTGGTGAAGGAGTAACAAATGTACAACCAGGTATTTTTCCACTATGATTGTCTTTTTTTTTTAACAAATAATTCACAGGTGATCATGTTATCCCCTTGTACATCCCCCAGTGTGGTGAATGCAAATTCTGCAAGTCACCAAAAACTAATTTGTGCCAAAAAATTAGGGTCACTCAGGGCCAAGGAGTGATGCCCGATGGAACATCTAGATTCACATGTAACGGGAAGCCTGTGTACCACTTCATGGGGTGCTCAACATTCAGTGAATATACAGTAGTTGCAGACATTTCTGTCACTAAAGTAAGATGGTTATGTAACAGTGGTCAAGGCCACTATTCAGCTAATTTTATCTCAAGGTTAATCCCAAAGCACCACTTGATAAAATCTGTCTTTTGGGATGTGGTGTACCCACAGGTTATGGGGCCGCTTTAAACACCGCTAAAGTTGAAAAGGGCAGTACTTGCGCTGTGTGGGGTCTCGGAGCTGTCGGTCTTGCAGTGGGTATTGGTTGTAAAGTAGCAGGAGCTTCCAGAATTATTGGTGTTGATCTTAATCCTGAGAAGTTCAACATTGGTACATGTTATTCATTAAGGAAACGCATTTTTTCATTTTTGGTTTTTATAGCTAAAGATTTTGGTTTCACTGAATTTGTTAATCCCAAGGATTATGAACAGTCAATCCAGGAAGTTTTGATGTTAAAAACTGATGGGGGTGTAGACTTCACCTTTGAGTGTGTGGGGAATGTGCAAACCATGAGAGCAGCTTTAGAATCGTGCCATAAGGGCTGGGGTGTTTCTACCATTGTAGGGGTTGCAGGGGCAGGACAAGAGATCAGTACTAGACCATTTCAGTTGGTTACTGGGAGAGTTTGGAAAGGAACTGCTTTTGGAGGTTTTTCTTCTAATCAGTTTGAATTTTTCCCAACTTGTAATTTTTAGGATGGAAAAGTCGCGACAGTGTCCCAAAATTGGTTGAAGAGTACCTCCAAAATGACAAAGTTATGTGTTTGGATAAATTTGTAACACACAATTTAAAAATGGATGAAATTAATGAAGCTTTTCATTTGATGCATAAGGGAGAGAGGTAAAAAGCCTGATAACACTGACAAGTTTACATGTTTATGCTTTTTAGTATCCGAACTGTTGTTGCTATTTCTGAGGCTAATTAAGATGTTTTGATGGAATTTTTACAAGTAAGGGGTAACAATTTATTATTTTTATAACATTTACTGGAGCCTATGGGTTTTCTTTGTAACAAGATATCAAATAAAGAATGATGAATATATACTCAAATTTTTGTTTATAGTATGTAGTATCCACAATACTTCACAAGACCACTTACTCTCAAGAAAAATCATTAAAAAAACCTTTGTGTCTCTAAGACATAATTATTACAAACAAACAGCTTTCTTTTTTTGCATATAAACTGTACTTAGCGATTATTATTAACAAATTGATATTTTAACCTACAGCCATAAATATATAAAAAAGGAATGAATATTAACTCAGTATTTTTGTTGCCAACATTCTACAAATATGAGGTTCATTAATTGAAGCTATTAAGCAGGCAAATTTTTTGTCTGGTCTCAATGCTTTCAGCGACACGTCAGAAAGCAGGCTTGCAAGAGAAAGACCTTCTTCACTTTTTAAGCTGCCGCTAGGAACTTCTTTCAATAGACGGCATACATTTTTTGTTAAAGTAACATCTTCTTTCAAACTGTTTACTTTGGGCTGAAGACAGTCCTATAATACATTAACTTACACTAACTGACTGAAGCGTAGACTTCTACATACCTTAATAACTATTCCAAGATTCTGTAAGTAATATCTCAAAGCATTAAACATACGCTTTACCTCCTCTGTTTCCGTATCTTGACTCTTTACCACCTCACAAATTAGAATCATAGAATCACAAAGTAATTCTGAAGTCTTTTCAGTCCCACAAAAATTGAGTAAATTTGTTGATAGCATCACCCACTCTGGAGTTACACATACAGCTAACACCTAGAAACAACTTTTCAATTAAAAAACTTGAAATCTAGATCAAAAATACTTTAATTAAATGAGCTACTATTTCTGCATGCTTTTCAAAACTGATTTGGAAGAAATGGGTTAGCGGATTAATGTCGGAATTTGGTCCAAATAATTTCTCTTTATAAAATGTGATAAATAGATCTTCAGATTTAAGTCCCTGTCCTATAACACACTAAATTTGATAGAGAAATGACAAACTATTTGTAACTTACCACTGGAATAAACAACACTTCTATTCATCTTTGAATATTTATCAACGACATCTACTGTCAATTTTACAACTTCCTGGTTGAGCCCATCAAATGTAGAGAAGTTACAGCGACATGATTTCATTAATTCTAATAAGAAATTAAACAAGTTTTCAGTTTTATCTTCTAGAACAATATCTCCATGCAGATCCTAAAATTTGTTTGTCATTGATATTGTCATATGATCGAAAAAAGTTCTCTAGTAAGGCGATGAAAATGGAAATAAAAACAAATTTGATGGTCTACTAGAGATCTATTTTTTTTGCTGCAGTATAATAACTCACCTTTAGAATTTCTAGCCCAAATGTAGTAAGCGTAAAATTTTCTTCATTAACTGAGTCCTGCAGGAGTGGCAGAATTACGTCAGTGACTATTTTTCCAGCGGTAACAACCGGTCCTGCCAGGGCATTGCATAACTGTATATAATTCCGACAATTCTGTTCACACAGTTTATTATTGCTCATTTCATTTTCCAACGCACTCATGCCAAAGTTATCAATGGTTATTATTTCTTTAATAGAAGGCCAAAACGGGGCTAAATTACATGAATAAAACGCATTTTTTGAACATTCGCTAAATATATAACTCAAAGTCTGTTTTGGGTTTTGTAGTAACAATAAATACAGTTCTTTGCAAAATTCATTCCCAATATTCTTATCTTTGATTTTGTTAAAAATCAGTATCAACTGTGGTTGCACATTGTCATTTAAATTATGCGTAATGCCATTTTGGAAAAAGTGTCGTGTTGTAACCAACACTAATTCATTGAAATCTAAAGTTGCAGCACATTTCACAACTACATTTCTCACATCTGTATTTTTTTTGTAAATACTCAAATTAAGTAAGCGTGTTACATCACTCACAGTGCACAGGAATGCCCATCTATCCACACAGTCAATACTGTCTTTACAATCTAATACTTGGGTGTTCAACAATGCCGTAAACCATTGTTTTTGGTTGCTATCTGCTTTGTTGACCATTGCTACCATTGTTGCTTTATCAGCTGAGTAGATTTGTTCATTTATAGTTTTAGGTTTTTTGGCTATTGTTCCCAACATAGTAATCAATTCTTTAGCATGAGTGTTCTTCTGATACTTTTCAATAAATATATAACTTTTGCTAGCAATTATCATTTGGAGAATTTCATCTTCATGCTCCACCTAAAGAACACAATTACTTTTGTGCATGATTTTATAACAAAAATAATACCTCAGCCCACGAACAGTACACATCTAACGTAACAGCCATCATAATAGAACAACACGTTTTTATCAGTTTTTCTATTATTTTTTCCAAATTCTTGTTTTTTTCATTACACAGTAAAAGTAAATCTAACAAATTCAGCAGCGTATAGCCCATACACACATAAACTGAATCAATTCTCGCATTTTCGATTTGATGTCCATGCAAACCAGTTAAATTTAATAACATCTGAGACGCAATATCAGTGAAACTTTCAACAGCAGATGAATCATTAGCGACCATTATTTTAGTTATTATTAATTTTAAATACTCATATGCATTAACCACGTGTATTTTTAATTTGCACTTTTTGATACACGGAACAATTTCAAGCAAAATTTGTTGAATTACATTTGAATCAAAGCGGTGAAGTGCATTACAGAAATGTTTGCTTAAATCCAGGCCTACGATGACATTGGCTAACAAACATGTGGAGAGTTGAGGCGTTATGTTAATCAAATGTTCAAAACCTGGCTCATTTAGCGGTTCTTTAAATTCGGTATTAAGTATAAGAAACAAACAAATCTCTTTAAGTTGTTCATCGAAAGCATCATTAATTTGTTGATTTTTTATGTAGCTCTTTGAAGAAAGGAACTTAAGTAGCTCACTCGATAAATTCAAAATGGTTGATTCATGACCTACAAGTTGCATTAAGTCAGAATTAATTAGCTACTTATTAATTATTTAAATCGAACTTACCTCCTCGGTGTCTGACTTTTGCGAGTGGCCCGGCGGTTTTTTCCACACTTAATAATATTCCCTGAACGTTAATGAAATCTTCGTTTAAATTCATATTTGTATTTAGTCGTTTGTTCAAAAACCTTAAACTTTTTAAAATTAACTAATGTAACAACCGCAAACAGCAGCTAGCAAAAACAGGGAAAAACATAACCTAAATCTACAAAAACTTCAAAGAAACAAATTGACTACACGTTGATGCTTTTCATCTACTGAAAATATGTTGTTTTAATTTATAATATATTGTTAATACATTAAGAAACCGTTTTTTTTTTTTAAACAACACGTATTTTAGTTGTGAAAGAGTAATATTAATTTAATAAATATATATACATACTCGTTTTCCGATTGCGGTTAAATTTTGCTAGTAGTTCAAATGTCCCAAATCCTTAAATACATTATATCTACTCGCGAACTGTCAAAATTCATAACCAACACATTTATGTTTTAAACAATTGTTGTTTCCAGTCAGTTATTTCATTATGTGGAAAACTTTCCAGCATGAGGACAAACTCTACATGCTTAAAATAATTTACGAAGAAGACTTGGAGCTATATTTAACCGATTTACAAAATTTATGGATCCAAAAACTTTCGAAAGAAGCAGTCCTGCTAAAGTTCCAAGTAAATCTACATAAGAAATAAATTGTTTATTATTGTTCATTCATATGTATTTGTAGGAGTGCAATCCCTTGTTTGATATTAAAATTGATGAAGCTGTAGCAGAAGTAGTTGAGTTAATAAATCAGATAGCAGAAGCTGGAAACCTTATTTTAAGCACCAATGGAGATGAGCTACAATTATCAGCAGAATCTGAGAAGTCAGAAGTTAAAATAAAATTTCAATTCGATTTTATTAAATCGACGCAAGATATGGTATGTATGTTGTTGCACATTTTTTGAAGCAATGGTAAAATGTAGGAAAACAGCATTTTTAAAAAACGCTCTTAAATACCAACAGCAATGAAGTGTTTTTTTTTTTCATTTTAGACTTTTAAAAACTAAATGATTTTTTTTTTAATTTAGTGCTGTTACATATTTTCTCCAAGAAAGAAATGTTAACGTCTACTAGTCACAAAAATCTTGTTAAAAGGTTATGTTAATATTGACTTGCGTCAAACTGAGGGCAGTAATAAACCTACTACCGAAAGTTTAATCATTTTATTTTCAATCGCACAATATAAAAAATATTTAGTTTCTCAGTTGGCCTGGAGAATACATCATGGCGCATGTATCTTTTCCTGTATGAAAATGTCACTCAGACTAAAACTCCTAAGTACAAACTTAAGTGGGATTTATAAACTTGCTGTTGACGTTGAAGTTCCCGTTGCAGTTGCTGTTCCCACTGACGTCATTTATAAACTCCGTTGCCAAGTTATCGTTGATAGTAACTTTGATGTTCAACTTTTGCCGTATTTAAAGCGATTGTAGAAGAAAAATGGAGGATTTAAGTTGATTACCACAAAAATTTACCATTTTAGAAATGTTTTAAAAAGGAAAAATGTAGCCCCGCCCACCCGCCCTATCTTAATTGTGATGATTTTTTTTATTTGTCGAGAGCCAAGGGGGTGGAGCTTAATTGCAAAATCCTTATTTCTCTACGAGAAATTAAAAACATGGTTGTGAGTATCGTGTTGTTCAAAGAATACTATGTATATTAAGGAAAAAATAAAACCAAAGATTAGGCCCAACCCATACCCACCCCGATCTCAATTCTCAATTGTGATTTTTTCATTCGTTGTCAGATCGAGGGGCGGGGCTTAATTGGAAGATCCATATTTGTTTACAAGAATTTACCACCTTAAACAGGTTTTAAATTTCTTGTTCTGAAAAGACGACTACATATATTAAGAAAGAGAGCAAAATATAAGCCCCGCCCGCACCATCTAAATTGTGATGATTTTTTTTATTGTTGAGAGCCAAAGGGGTGGAGTTTAATGACAAAATCCTTATTATTTCGCTACAAGCAATTACCATGTAAGACAATCATGTTTTTGAGTATCGTGTTATTCAAAGAATACTATGTATATTAGAAAAAATTAAAGGCAAAGATTAAGCTCCACCCATACCTGCCCTGATCTAAACAGTAATGAAGTTTTCAGTGGCAGACCTAGAGGCGGAGTCTAGTTGCAAACTTCATATTTCCTTACAAAAATTTATCGTGTTTTAAGTTTCCAAGAATAAAAAAATCATCACAATTGAGATGGGGGGGGGGGGTTATATTTTGCCTTTTTTTCTTAATATACATAGTATTCTTTCAACAACACAATACTCAAAAACATGTTTTTAATTTCATGTAAAGAAATAAGAATTTTGCAGTTAAGCTCCGTTCCCTTGATTCAGGGTGAATAAAAAACTCACCACAATTGAGATAGGACGGGTGGGCGGGGCTACATTTTTCCTTTTTTTCTTAATATGTGCAGACTTCTATTCCCAACAAGAAACTTAAACATTTTTAAAATGGAAAATTTGTATAATGAAATATCGATTTTGCAATTAGGCTCCATCCCATAATTGCAAAATCCATATTTCCTTGCAAAAATGTACCATTTTAACCATGTTTTAAGTTTTTTGTTGTGAAAAAATGACTATGTATTTTAAGAAAATAAAGGCAAAATATAAGCCGCGCCCACCCGCCCTATCTCAATTCTGATGATTTTTTTTATTCGTTGTAAGGTGAGGGGCTGAATTTAATTGTAAAATCCGTATTTTTCTATGGAAAATTACCATGTAAAATATGTTCTTAAGTAATCAGGTTATACAAAGAAAACCAAAAGAGCAGCCCCACTCATTCGTCTCGATCTCAATCCTGATAAATTTTTCATTCGTTGTCAGACCGAGAGGTGGAGCGAAATTGCAAAATCGGTATTTCCCTATACAAATTTACCATTTTAAACATGTTTTAAGTTTCTTGTTGTGAACAGATGACTACAAATATCAAGAAAAAAGGCAAAATGTAAGACTCGCCCATCTGCCCTGTCTCAATTGTGATAATTTTTTTATGCGTCGTGAACCAAAGTGGTGGAGCTTAATTGCAAAATCCTTATTTTTCTACAAGAAATAAAACACATGTTTTTAAGTATCGTGTTGTTTAAAGAATACTATGTATATTAAGAAAAAAACAAGCCAAAAATTAAGCCCCACCCGTATCCATCCCAAGCTCAATTGTGATGAATTTGTCATTCGTTGTCACACCGAGGGGCGGAGCCTAATTGCAAAAGCGATACTTTCCTACAAAAACTTACCATTTTAAACATGTTTTACCTTTCTTGTTGCTAAAAGAAGACTACACATATTTAAGAAAAAAGGGCAAAATGTAAGCTCTTGTAGTTTTATAATACCTAATCTGTTTTTGAGACGAATAGCAATAAATCTTGTTGATTTAAACGTCGAGAACTACCTTTAACAACGCATAAGTACTGACAAAAAGCTACACTGTAGAAAATGATGGCATCTATTTAAAATATGAGGGTGTCGGTGAACAGGTGGTTAAATGGCTTAATATTAGTGGATCTCTTTATCTCTATCAAAATTTGATTTTCCTGGAATTAGTGCTGTCAACCAGAAAAATGTCCCCCCTACTTCAAGGGGTTTTCCTTCAAGTTGGCACCACTGCACACTACCGCAATTTGATTGGTCGAAAACCCAACGTCAACGGCAACGTAACGACGAAAGTTAAAAGGTGGTCATCTTGAACGTCACCCCAACTGCCTGCCAAGTTGCAACGGTAAACGTCAACGGATGATATAAACGACGCATACCTTTGCTGCATATTTATCTTGCAACGGCAGCGTCAACGGCGAACAGCAACATCAGCAGCAGGTATAAATCGACCTTTATTTATTTATTCATGTGTATAAACGTTAGTCTATATTACATGAATATAATGACGTTATTCAAATTTGGGCTTCCTATATAATACTTCAGAAAATCACCTGATTTCATTTTTTTATATGTGCTAATTGTAACACAAATTAGCCAAAATAATCTGAGAAGAAAAATAAAAATTGTTGCAAGTTACATGTAATTTTACTAAAAATCAGACTTTGTTTTTTTTTTATATGACTGTTATTATGACTATTCCTACATTTTGCCTTCATAACGAAATCTTTACAAGGAGTTCTACATTTGATGTGACACTGGAAAAATTGCAGTTTCTTAAAGAAGTTACAGTGCCTCTAATTCAAACTGTCAAGCACTTAGAAGCCTGCCAAAGCATTCTTTGTAATTTAGTCAAGAAAAAGGATCGAGAATTAGAAGAATATAAACTTGAAAAGGGTTTGATTTCTAGAGGTACAACACAACTACTTGTGAATAAAAAATGTGTTCTAATTTTCTGATCTAGATGATTTAATCACTGAGAGATTTGATGATGCCATGTTAAACAATATTGATGATAAGTCAATGATGAACGTATTTGGTCAGTCAAAACCGTTTTGGGATAGTTTCACAAGACAATATGGAACCATAGAGACCAAAATTGAAGAGTGAGTGAACCGATAATCTCTTAGACACAAAAACTAGTGCGAAATTTTCAGTATTAAAATGGATCCATGGAATCATATGAAGCGTAAGAGAAAAGTGTACTCTGCAAAAACAGCAATTAAAAAGGGTAAAGGGATAAATTATGACAAAGAAAAAAGTGAGTGATGGGTTAATTTATTTAAAAAATATATATGTATATCTGTATAAATAGACGAAACTATTTTATGTTAACAAACTATAATTGTTTTAATTATACATACTATTACTACATATGTTTTTACCTAAATGGGGTCATCACTTGTCCAAATTCGGTCACCCTAAAATTGTTCATGCTAGAAACGTCATGTATTTAGCTGTGTTAGATCATGTTGGGTAAATTAGGTAATGTACTTGGTGCTCTAGTGGTACCTTCTATTCGTGTCATCTACGCCATTGTGGTTTAGACATGTGTGATTAATATCTACAATACTTACAGAATCCTGATTATGTAAATCTCTATCTGTAAACTGTTTAATAGGAGGAGGAGTTGTAGTGTGAGCCAAGACATATAAACTATTACTTTTTATTTTAATATCTGTCGCATAAATAACATTTCCCGACTTGACGTTGCTTGCAGAAGAATAAAACCTACACAAATCAATTATGTAACTTTTAATCACTCTTTATAAATCTTACGCCAAAATTGAGCGCGGTGTCTTTACACTCTCAGCTTCAAATTCCTCAATATTATCATCAAAACCAAAATCTTTAATTATAATAGTTTCATCTTGCGCATTTTTAGTCAGTGGCAGAACTGAATTACTTCTCTTACTTTTCTGCGTGTTCGTCATACTAATATTTTTACACGTTTTATAAGATGAGCCCCAGAACCACAAAACATTCGTATTGTCAAGGGCTATCGTGAAATTCAACCCACACGCGACCATCTGAAATACTAATTTCATTGCATGCTACGCCGAAGTGAAAAAAACTGACTGTAATCTTATTTTTTAATTTAATCGTTTGTGGTTGAGTGTAGTGGATGTAATTCCGTTTCCCTAACTGACCTTCCGAGTTTCGACCCAAGGCAATTATAGTTCCGTTTTCGGTCAACATCATCGTGTGGTTAGGGCCAACTGAAACAAATTTGATTTTCTCTTTTAATGGAATAGGGGTGAATAAGGTAATTTTGCCCTGTTCTGGAACTCCTAGTTTGAGGTGGTCGTTGCAACCACTAACCAGTACTTGTCCAGTATGTGTTAATAAAACGCTTTCATTGTCTCCACAAAAAATGTTTTTGATTTTTGTTAAGTTTAGGAGTTTGATGGCTAATGGCATGCATCTGCAATAAGATGGGTTTGTATTTTTGTCTTTTGTTCAGTTCATGTTTAGTTAGGAGCGCATAAAGTCCGTAAACGGTGTGCTACCAATTCGTATTTGTACTACTACAATAATTAAAATTTATTTTATACATTACTGTGTTTAAATTTCTCGCTGAAAGTTAGTTCGTAGTTTCATAAAACGGCAATTGTTTAAACAAGAATGAATCGCATTCGACGCCAGGGTCTCCCTGCAACGAGTGTAAGTAGTGTAAGACCATTTAATTGGTAATTTTCTAATCTTAAATGTGAAAGTTTTCACTCGAGATTTATAATAGTTTATTTATGGCATTTAAACTAATTAAACGTTGATTCATTTTGAAAGAAAAGGCCTTGAGGATTATCAACAGTAAAATTAATATCATGGTGGACACGAAATGGGAGGTGCACTTTACGAATATGTTTATTTTCTAATATATTAATCTGTATTATCCTCGCAGAGCTTGAATTTGCACATTTATTCTCGAAGGATTATTATGATGTTGATCATTTAATATGTGCCTTGTTATGTTTATTTCATGTGTTTCGTTTTATGTGTTGTGTAAATTTATTGAGTCCATGATGTAATTTGATGAATTAATTTATGTGTAACCATTAACTTGAATTCATGTCTAATTTAACCTCATGTAAATTTTTTCTTAAAATTATTTCCAGACTGTGCCTTAATTAATTGTTGCTTACTTCATTTCTTGAAAGTCTAATCGCTATCCAGATATACTCGTATTTCTAAGTTCGAGAAACGTAGGGTTTCATTTTTAATTATAAAAAAACACAGGATCACGTAGTGAAAGCAAACACACCTACCAAACATAAAAAAAAAACACGCAATGTGGGGTTCAATTTTTGTTGACGATCACACATTCGGTCAAATTTTGGCGGGATGTTTGGTTAACATAGCACTCACATCAGAGTGCCTTTAACTAATTGGCAACAAACGCATAAAATGCATGGTTTTGTATGCACTGCTACTTAAACTTGAACTGACCTGGAATGGAGGTGAAATGTACGTAATACCTATACTGTGTATGACCTTGTCCGAGCTGGCCGTTTTTGGAAGAACCCCAAGTAAAGACTTTTCCATCGGTCGATAAGGCAACCACGTGTTCATCACCACAACGAATTTGTGTAATATTTACGTTTCCTAACGAATCTGTTATGCGAAAAGAATTAATTAATACAGACTAATTATAAAGAAGAGAATTGTGAATAGGTTTTTACGAAAGAGAAAGTAAAAGTATTCTACTAAAAAAGTAATTAAATGATGGAATAAATTCCTTCTTAAAAAAAAAACAATAACTACTTCGTTTTAAAAATGTTTTCAAGTTTTACCGACAGTGTGAAATGTTTCAACAATATTATTAAAGGTGTTTTATAAGATTAAATTGAATTTAAAGTTGTGACCACGAAACAGATAATCCACAATTGGTGAAAGTTTTAAAACTTAGATCTCAAATATCTTGACTTTTAATTACTGTCTGAATTATCATTGGTGGTCCTGAGAAAGGAAAAAAATGTCACTAAATTTTGTAGTTTGCATACGAGTCCAAACCACACCACTCGAGCATTGTGTGAATGTCTCTTCCGAAATGTTAAATAACTCAAAGTAAGCAAATAAAAAGTTTATAATAAAAATACCAATTATTTTAGGAGTTTGTAGTGAATTCCAGTCACCATGTCCTAAGCATCCTCCCTGCCCATCTCCGCAACTAAAAACTATTCCTTCTTTATTTAAAAAGATACTAAATCCTTTCCCAGCGGCACACCTTTAATTATTATAATAATTAATACCTTTACTTAATTAGTGAAAATATTTTTACATATACATACTTAACAATTCGTTTCCCTCGTAAAGAATTCACCAACATTGCAAAAGCTCTATTGCGTATCCCGTCATTTAAAGCTAACTCGCCGTAAGTGTTTTCACCCCATGTATAAACGTTATGATCTAAAAGCACACAAAAGGTAATGTGCAACTAAATGCAACGTAACATGTTACAAAGCCGTTATATCGAAAATAGTTATACACAATTCGACTTATCACAATGTAAGAAAAAAAAAAAGGATTAATCTATCATACTGTAATCCCCATACGGCCACTGCCTTTGATTCTAATGTTACGAAAACATATTGTGTTGACTTGTTTATATTTAGTCTGGCGTGCAAAATCAGTTCGCACTTTTTCACCGATAACAGGAAACGGAGATTCAGTTAATAATTGCTCCCAAAATATGAATGCTTTGATAAAGCACAAGACCATTACCAACTACACAATATTTTTAACACACATGTAGAATTTAACAACAATTGGCCTCGCGGTTCGGAGATTATCTGTCGAATAAAAATCTACACAGGCGGTAGACAGAGAGAAGGAAACGGAAGACCTCTTGTTTCGTACTCCTGGGGTCATGAAAACGTCCAGAAAACTTGAAAGTAGGCATTCGTCGACTGGACTCTATTACAATACTTCCCGCTATAAACAGACTTATTGTTATGAAAAAACGCAAAAGCAGTTTTTTTTAACAGTTTATCGTTATCTTTTTAGTATTTTGGTGAAATTTTTCATCATGTATCTTTAAAAACCAATATCTCCATTACTTATAGAAATTTTGTAACGCAGTTTTCACCACTATTTTCAGCTCACAGAACTTTATACGTTACCCGGGAAGTATTGTCGAATTTTTTGTCAGAAATATGCTACATTAAAACGAAACTTGTGACGAAGAAGCTGGATCTCATTTTCAATAAAAAAATTCTACAATGTTTTCCAAGCCACATAAAGCTTTAGAAGCTGAAAACATTGGTGAAAACCGCGTTCTGAAATTTTCATAAATAATTGAAATCTTGATTTTGAAAAATATGTGATGAAAAATTTCACCAAAGTTTTAAAAAGAATGCTGATTCATTATTATAACCTTAATTTTCAAATTTAGAGTTGCGTGTAGTAGTGCATTTGGTATATGTTCTGAAAAGCTGTTGATGGATGAGAATTTAGATATTTCTTTTTCGTTCGATTTTTCGGCTTTGTAACATTAGATAACGTTTTGTATTTAATACCTGAGACAACGACAATATAGTGGGTACAACTGACGGAAAAATCCAAGATCGTTTTGTGAGGCAGCTCCTGAGGTATTACTTTTTGATCTATACCAAAGTCATAAATTTTGTACAAAATTGATCGTTCTCGTGGAACTCTTGAAAGTCATACATTTTATTAACCTAAAAAATTAAAGACAACTCACCCCAAATTTAAAGAAGTATTTGTAGATGAAAAAGCCCTGCTGTTTAAAGCTTCATTTTTTTTCATTATTTTTGAAAGTATAGAGTCGTAAATATACTTGGCTGATGGCCTTTTGGTCGGATTTTTTTGAAGAATCGTGTGAACTAGATGCGATAATTCTTTGGAATACATTTGAGGAATACTTTTATAGTCACACTAAAAATAAAAAAAATGCGTACAATTATATACTACAGAAGTTTGATTCAATACATTTGTAATCTTTTGTACCAGAACAGGCAACGTCATTGCTTCGAAAGGCTTTTTTAAACAAACTAATTCGTATAAAATACATCCCATTGCCCAAATATCAGATTTTTCGTTATAATCATAACCTTCACACTAAAATGACTATCTATGAAAACAAGACAAAGCGAAAATTAATAAATACCATCTCTGGACTTAAATAATACGGAGTTCCAACAACAGTTTGCGCCTGAGATCTAGTATTCAGCACTTTCGATATTCCGAAATCCCCAACTTTGACATTACCATTCATGTTTAGAAAGATATTGGCAGATTTTAAATCCCTTAAAACTCTGTTTTATTTTTTCGAATGGAAATTTCCTATAAATTACCTATGCAGAATTTTATTCGCGTGCATGTAAGCTAGTGCGGCACATATTTGCGAAATTATGTTTAAAACGCTCTTTTCCGAGAACACTTCATTTTTATTCCTTTTTGCATTAATGAGCTGAGTCAAGTTTCCACCATCTGCATACTCCATTACGATTATTAATGACCCTTCCTTTTGAAAACTTCCGAGATATCTGAAATTGATGGATTGAATTTTGGTGGAGGCGCCGGTTCAGTAATTCGCATCTACTTTATGATGTTGGGGTGATTTAGTGTAGACAGTATTTCTACCTCATTCAGAGCAGCCCTTCGTTCCGAATTATCCATATCCATGATAAACACTTCCTTCATGACCACTTGTTTTCCGTCATGAATTCGTCGATATAGAGTTGCCGTACCGAAAGCTCCTAGAGTGGAGATAATAGATGAAGCAATTAAAAACGTGAAAATACCTTGTCCGACGGTCTTTAGTTTTTCGTAATCTTCATAAAATTTACTGGTGTTCATTTTGTCGTGATCGTATGGCAAATGAGGTAATTTTTGTGTACAATAATGCGTGCCATGGAAACATAATTATGGGATTTCGATGAACTTCATGAATAATAAATTTGCTTTAATAATTCAAATAAAACCAAGTATTGACTTTTACATTTATTCTCATACATTAACTTGCTCTTGCTATACATTCATTTGTATCACAATATTTTTAAAATGCTAATTGCGCAATTCAATATGGTCCCAGCAAGCAATATCAGTAAACAAATTTCTTAAATTCGATGTGCCTAACTCATAATGCACCGATAGAATTTTGTGAATATTGTATAGATTTTGTATTTAAAGCACTTTGGAGTTCAACTATAAGAAACACGCCTCGTACTTAAAACATTCTCAGCAGTATGCATGTCGAGGATTCGAAGCTACTAATTATCTCACCGTGATTTTCCTACACATACAGGTCACAGTCTAATTTCTTTATTAATTCAATAGCCACAAACTTCGCAACTATGCATATCACTGTTTAAATTGTATAACTATTTTTAACAACTAAGTATTTAGCTTTGCCATAAATATTAAGCGGTATATCAGTCTTACTAAAGAAGAAACATTTATTTGAGTATCTCCACTCGTTTTACACGTAGGTATAGATGCGTAAATAATTGAAAGACTCAGTATGTTTAACTGGTTGATAATTGGTATGAATATAGCGTAACTATTGAGTATATGTAAAACGTTCGAATATACCCAGTGATACAGTTGCATATGATATTTGTGCGTTCTTCTATGACAGTGGATTAAGTGGTGAATACTTTATCAAGATTATTTTCTATGAAAACATAATCAGATGAGTCAAAAAAGAACAGTTATTGCTTTACCTAGTTATTCTTAGTGTGTACGGAATGAAAAAGAATAAATATGTACTGTAAACTGCTAACCATTCTGATAAACTAAAGCCAAAGAGCGAATGAAAAGTTCGAATTAATACTGAGGCTATCAAATAAATATCTACCAATTGAAGGAAATATAAAAATTTAGGAATATGTTATAAAAAGATATTTTGTTTCCTAATTAAAAACATCCAACATTTAAAACTCTACGCAGAGGAACTGATGTGTCTACGATATTTCTATGTTAACAGTAACAATTATAATACAAATATTCCACGATAAGCATCGCCAATTTCACATATATGTTCTCTTTTACATTTTAACATTTTGAGCGTGTATGTGTTACGTACATTTTTAAAGCTTTGCGTACAGTTTACACCACATACTTATTTGATAGCTCAATAAAAAACTATTGACAATAATATGATTGCAGTCTTTGATTTAACATGCAGAACATGCACGAATTTGGAGCTCCGTTTTAGGTTTGAGAAGATCAGAGTTTTCTTCTTTGATTGGTTCATGCAGAGCATATCCCTAAAATATTTACATTTTTAAAATGACTGAGTTAAAATAGTGTAAGAAGCGAATGTGTCATAATGACTCACTTTTTGTTCCCGTTTTTCTCGAATTTTCCTAGCTAAGCTCATAAAAGACGCTTCAATGTTAACATTGTCCTTACAAGAAACTTCAAAATGCGTCAAATCGAAATGTTCCGCAATCTGGAAAATGTAATTGGTTTAGTGGTGGATGTTTGGTGAACATATTTACCTTTTGTCCACTCTCTGAGTCAACAATTCTGTCGGATGATTCACATTTATTACCAGCCAGAACTGTGATTACATGTGGGGAAGCATTCTGCAATGTCAATAATGTAACAAAAAAAAATTACGAGAACAAAGTAAAACCTCTTCTATGTTTTGAAGCCAGTATGTAATATGATTGAAAGATTCTAAATTAGTGACGTCATATAAAAGTAAAATTCCCATTGCTCCTCTATAGTAGGCTGTTGTTAAGGTCCTGAACCTTTCTTGACCTGCGGTGTCCCAGATTTGTAATTTGATTGGAACACCGTCTAGATTGACGATTTTTTGTTTAAAATCTATCCCTGAAATAGCAGTAATATATTATTAACAATATCACCATATTGCGTAAACTAGAAGAATTATTTTCTACTTACCTATTGTAGATATGTAAGTGTCGTAATATCTTTCATCACAGAAACGATGCACTATGCATGTTTTACCAACATTTGAATCACCTAAAACTAAGATTTTATATGTAGCCGCGAAATCTAGCGCCATTTTTTATTATCGATTTCATATTGCTATATCTACACCTGATGCGCAACAATTGATTTTTAATCAAAGTTCACGCAAGCGCACATCTACGTCTCTACATGTGTCATTTAATCAATCGCGATATGCCTACCTCAACAATTTAAATTTAAGGGTTGCAGCCAGTGTGCATGCAACAGCTGTCAAAATAAAAATTTCAGATTATTCAGCACTTTTTTTCACCAAATGTAAATTATTTTTAGAATATAACAAATGAGTTACGAAATATAATACAAGAATGTGATAAAAATATTGCTAAAAACAGCAACAATGGATAGATCAAATGTTGTGTTATGTGAAATACAAAATTGATAAATTTTAAAAAATGTCGGTTGAAAAAAAACCGATTTACGATATTTCTGTTTTTTATGCATTTTTTAAATAAAACAACCGGATATAATTGTCAAATCAAACGAACTTACCTGTGAAGTTCGATTCCAATTATATTAGACGTCCAGTCCGAAGATATCACTTGATTTTAGATACTGGTAGTATGCCCTTTGTGCTACTCTACGCCACTGAGTTTAAAAATTGTTATTTCCCCCTCTCTGGGTACTGCTCCACCGATTCTCCGTTGCTGCGTCATTTTGTTTAAAGTGGAATGCACAACCTGGCGTGAGGGTAAAGATTTATGCCGTGTACGGGTTGGGTGGGAAGTGATATCTTCGGACTGGACGTCTAATATAATTGGAATCGAACTTCACAGGTAAGTTCGTTTGATTTGACAATTATATCACGACGTCCAGTCCTCGATATCACTTGATTTTAGATACTGGTAGCTGTTTAAAGTTAGTAAGGTTGTGCAAAAAAGAATAAGAACTTGCCCCCTAGTGTAAATTGGTCAAGGTAACAAGATTGATATTTTGCGGTCTGTAAAATTTTTCGTCCGAAGGCGAATGTGTCCCGCAAGGGTCGATTATAGACTTGTGTAAACATTTTGGAGGTATTAGACCACCCACACACGTTTTGTTTATCATCGCTGAAGACAGCCCGGTCGTTTTTCTGAAGAGCTCGATGCATGTCTCGTGGAATGGGGCGTGAAAATTGATATGTCCACCCCCGATTTTTCCAATATACGTTTGATCCAACGACTAAAGGTTTTGGTTGTGTCTATGTAGTCCGTGAGCGTGATTGCCGCACATGTCGCTGGTTGGTCGAGGAAGTATGGAATGTGCAGTCAGGGCTGTTCCCCGCTGCGAATTGAAGGTTTCGTGGTGTGATCAATGACAAATTTTGAAACCTTGTTCGTCTTCCCCAATCTGAGACAATTTGATAAGATGCAGTGCCTGCAGCCGTTGTCCTGTTATCAACGCTAGTAGGGTAATTAATTTTGCTGATAAAAGGCTGAGGGGGCGAGGGTGCTGGGCGAAGTACGTTTTCAGGTGTCCTAAAACACGACTGAGGTCCCAAGTCGTTTGATATTTGAGTTTTTGGGGCCTCAATCGTTTTATGCCTTTAAGACAATCGTTTTATGCCTTTAAGAAACCTTCTTAGATTACTGTCGTTTCCAACATCGGCGGGCAGGATGACAGCTAACGCTGAGCGATGGGAGTTGAAGGTGCTATTAGCAGCATTCGTTTTTGTATACAAATGTTGTAAGAAGATGATTACCGCCTCTGTTTGGGTGGTGTAAACAGGGATTCCCTTTTCGTAACAATATCTCTATAACTTGTAGCTGACGTTATATTGTCTTAAGGTGCTGGGAGTAATGGACGCTATTGCAGTGGTGATAGCCGCTGGTGGCATTCCCTTCAAGCGTAAGCCTTCCCCGATAATTTCCCTGCCACCAGGGTGAGGTTGGCTGCAAGTAGATGACGTGTCCTGAAAGGGGATGTTAACAGTGACTCGTCTGGTTCAAAAAATATAACTGGGCTAGTCAACAGTCTTTCGAAAAATGGGGACCATGGTTGTGAAGGCCAATGCGGCATTACCACTACGCCCTCAGCTTTGTGCGTAAGACTAGAGCAAACGGTGGGAAAGCGTAAAAGTAATTATAGTTCCAGGGAACAGTAAATGCATCACATGCGATTGCGCCTGGATCTTGATGCCACGACATATATTGGGGCCATTTATGATTCAACCGCGATGCAAATAAATCTATGGTGGGGCAACCAAACCGTTGAATAATTTGTTGGAAAGCTTTTTCATTGAGACTCCATTATGTATCTGTGGAGTGTTCGTGATTCGCGATCTGCGTCTATATTGTCTTTTGGAGGGGATATGTGCCGCGTATAATCATAAATCGCGTATTTCACACCACTGCCAAATTTCCATAGCTAAATCGCCTAGTTGTGGGTGTCGAACGCTACCCATTTTTGATATAGCTTAGCGCGGTGGTATTGCCTGTTCTGATCAGTATGTTGCATGATCTGAGTGGTTTACAAAAACCATTTTAGACCAAAAAATGTTGCTAGTAATTCTAGATAATTGATATGTTTATACGTTTTTCTTTCTCTTATTCCACCAACCGTGTCTATTCTCCCCGTTGCAGTGTGCCCCCCCCAACCGTTTAAAGAAGCGTCGGTGGAAATGATTCGCTGATACTCGTCTTACTGAATATTGTTTTTTTTTTTCTTTACTCGAATTGCGGTGTTCCACCGCATGAAGTCTGGCAGAAAAACAGCTGACAGTTGTATTTTTGCTTTATAGTTTAAAGCATGGTGGGAAAGCGCTTTGCATTTTCCTCCTTCTAGTTGTCGAGTATATAGCCAACCGTATTTAATGGCGGTTGTCCGAATGTGGAGTTCTTGACGTTTCTCCGGATGGAGAGCAATTGTCCTGGTTTTTCTGTTAAATAAAAAACCCTAAGTACTGACATGTCTGTGAGGGGTGTAGCTGACTCTTTGATTCATTGATTATGAATCCCAAGGATTGTAGGACGTGAACGGTTTTTCCCGTTCCCCGTAGGCAACCGGAATATGAGTTGCCAAGTATGAGAAAATCGCCTAAATATTTGGCGCATAAATTACCTTGAGAATGCAAGTAAGTAACCTCGTAATTTTGCTAAATACATTCGGAACTATCGCTAATCCGAAAGGCAGCGCTGTAAATTCGTACAGGTTTTGTTCAAATTTAAATCTCAAATATTTCCGAAGACTTGAGTGAATTGGGATGAATAAATACCCATCGGTAAGATCGAGTGACGTCACATACATGTTAGGCTGTAAAAGTCGTGTGACGGTACGATAATTATAATTATAATTATAATCATCCATTTTGAAGTGAGGTGTCAAAATGAATTGGTTTAAGCGTTTTAAATTAAAGATGAACCTGGAGGACAGCTTCGATTTTTGGCGAAGAAAATATGGGGACAGGTGTTGCTATCTCGATTGCCCCGGTGTTTAATAATTAGGATACGACCTCGGCCAAAGCTGTGTTTTGGGTGCGTGGTAGCTTTCACGTAGGCGGTGCTACTTGATATGGAGTGGCTTGGAATGGGATTTTATAGCCCTTAATCCAGTTTAAGATGTTTGTATTTTTGGTGATCTTTCACCAGACCAAGACATAGTGACTTAATTTGACCAGCATAACGGTGGTTTACCTCAGTTAACGGGGTTGATGGCGATTGTATTTCGTGTGGCTGGATGCCGGGGGTTGCCCTCGGTATGATCTCGTCTCTCCCTGGCGGCGAGTCGGGCCTGCCCGGTTTAAAGACCTATTGCCAGACGTTGATTGTGATGAACCGACTGTTGGTTTGTTCTAGTTTGCCCCGGCGTCTTTTTTCCTGCGAGTTCCCGTGGGAGGGCCAGGAGGCGGGGCCTTCAGGTCGTAGCCCGACTTTTGGAGGGCTTTGGCAGTCTTTAGGCGCTCTGCAAGGACCTCGCCAAAAAAGGGAGGTATCAGTCTGACTTTGTGCAATGTTTCTTTTGCTGACTTGTTGAGATAGGGCAAGACTGGTGTCGCCCGAATTATGACATATGGTAAAAAAAGTTTGTCAAATTTTTTATTGCGTCGGAAACCAATGTCAGAAGCTCTGGCTGTGAAGGGGTGGAAGTCAATAATATATTGAAGGCTTGACCCAATGGTGCCAGCCCAAGGCCCACGTGTTGCTGAGCCGAAAATGCGTGGTTGTCTTTTTTGACGATCAGAGCGGGTAACGCTGGCATCAGTTTCGAGTTTAAAATTGGCGCCTGTAAGTTGGGGCAATTTTTTGGCAGGAAGTATTTATTTTTAAAGACCACGAACTATCCAAGCCGTTAGCTACATAAAGAGTCCAACGACTAGCGAGAGCCGTGTGCAAGGCAAACTCGGTAGTTTTTGATTCGGAAAGGATCGGCGCCAAATATGGTCAAGATCTCCTCCTCCAGAGCCGGGCCTTAGATCGCTAAAATGGGCGAGTCCGGTTCTGTCTCCGCACGAGACGTGGGGTCCGGTTCTGGCTCGGCGCGAGACGCTGAGTCCGCTGGTTTGTCGCTCGAATGTTCGAAGCGTGTTAGCTCGCTGGCGCTGGTGTGATCGACGCTCGCACCTGTGTGTGGGCTGCGTGATCTGGAGCGGCTGGTGGACCGACGAGGACGCCGACTTTTTGCGCGTTCTCGTACGTCTGCTGGGCTGCTTTGACGACGACACTGCCGAGTGGTTACGCAGTTCCGTACATCTGAGTGTTGGCGGTCTCCGCGATAAGAACGCCGAGTCTTTACGCGTGTCTTATCGTGGGACAGGGAGCGGTCGCGACGGCGATGTTTTCGCCTTCGCTTGCAACGGTCTTCCAACGTTCGTAAGCGCCGTTTCAGCTCCCCGCGCGAAAGGCGAGCCGAGGACTCTGAGGAGGTACGGCGATTGTCGGCTGGCATTGTTGCCTGCAAGAGATTGCTGGAAGTCTAAAAATGTTAGAAAGATTACCTGTGCAGATGAACAGGATGTTCTGATGCAACACAGTGAAAAGATAATTTGCTGGTTGCAGAGACTCGTGGTGTCGAGGCGGCCACAAAGGAACGAATGACGCAGCAACGGAGAATCGGTGGAGCAGTACCCAGAGAGGGGGAAATAACAATTTTTAAACTCAGTGGCGTAGAGTAGCACAAAGGGCATACTACCAGTATCTAAAATCAAGTGATATCGAGGACTGGACGTCGTGATATAATTCGATCAAATTAGGAATGGCTAAATGAAACTTAAGAATTAGCAAAACTTAACAAATAATGGATTAAAACAAAACCAAATATGAAAGAAACTGAACAAGATCGCTTTTTATTTATTTAATTACAACATGTTAAATTTGAGGATTATTTTGAGTATATTTTTTAACCCCCGACGTAAAAAGAGGTGTGCTATAACTTTGAAGTCTTTCATCACAACTCCCAAATTGAAGATCATCAATTCATAAGTTCATAACATCATAACTCATAATATAGTTGGTGTAGGAGTCAGCGATTGTGGGGTTACCGCGTCGACCGTCGCAGCGAATCTTAACCAGTTTAATACGACTTTTTAAGGATTCATTATTTTTGTGTCGCGGGTTTTTAACATGGAAAGTTGTTCCAACAATATCTTTTAGTATTTTAGTTGTTATGTCGTCATTGGTGTGTGTGTGTATGGTATTTATGGACATGATTGGAACATTTATCAATTGAAGGAATTCATAAATATGGAGTTGTTTTTACTCTTGCAATAGGATCATAAATAATTAATTTTCTATTGTAAAAATGGACACCCTAAGAACACGGAATAATTAACGAACTATTTCCTGGTGTTTCATCTAATGTTTTTCGATATATTTAAAAATGGCATATTGTACTTTTTTTTAATAAATAGCACCTATAAAAATAAAAACAATTTCAAAAATTTTATTTCCCTCAAAAAATATAGGTATAGATATAATAGTATTCCCTAATTACATTTGCTATGAACCAGATTTATCTGAATTGTTTTTTTTTTCAGTATACCAATAGTTTCAGGTGGTACTATTTTTAAATTCTCTAAAGGTAATTCGTACATATCCCACATGAAACGCAGGAGCTGAAATTCAATCGTCGTGAACATTCCATATGGAATTTCTACAACTTTACGTCTAATAAAGAGTGGATGAGCAGACTTATTAAGATCATTATATAGATTCCAAAAGTAAAGCATGAAACATTTTCTTCCTGTAAAATTTCGTTCAACCAAAAGTTGGATCTGAGATTTTACAAAGTTTTACCACATCTGGTTCCTCGTACCTGACATTTTGTTTTTTTTTTCGATCTGCTGAATCAATTCTCTGATATAAATTTTCATAAAACTTTGGAAATACTCCCAGTTGGCCTTTCTCTAAAAGATAATAACGGAAATTTTCATTAAATAATCAATAATGTTAATCATATTAATTTACTAACTTATCTTGCAGATGCTCATTTTCATGTTGTAGTTTCAATAATTGAATTTCTTTATTCAATAACTCATTATTACTAGAACTAGTTGCAAATTGTGATCATCTGAAGTCTTTTTCAGTTCCGTTCTTCCCTGAATCGAATTACATTTTTTATTTTTACTTACACTTACTTATGTTAAAATAAGACACCTTCAGCATATTGTTACGAACTAAACTCATACGCCGCCACTCATACGGGGCTATTGGGTTCTAGTTATGCACATCGCCGATGATTCATTGTCGATGACGGCGGCCGAAAGAGAGCCTGGAAGCGGAAATCGCGAATGGGTGCTTCAGAGAAGTCTAGAAGCGGTGGTTTCGTAGGGTTTCGAGAAGGACCGCGTGCTGTTTAAATAGGAACCATCGTCGGGAGCAGTTAGTGTAGTCCAGACGACGAGAATTGAATTCAGTTAACAAGTCGAGTCCAACGAATTTCGAGAAAACCCAGTGAATGTCGCGCCGGAATTATTTTGTACATAATCGCTCTGTAATTAGTCGTGTAAATCCGAGTTACTAAGAAATAAATTGTTACGTTTACCCACACCGATTACGTAACACTGGTGTCAGAAGTGAGATTTAAGATTAATAACTGATTTTACGACGACTTCCGGGCAGGTTTGAAAAGAATTCTGAAGAATTTATGCCTGTCGAGAAGGGAGCTCAAGCTGGGAAAATGGAAGAACAAGTAAATCATACGATGGCTATGCTTGCAGCAATGCAAAAAAAAAATGGGCGTAAGCAATAAAGAAATGGACGAAAAAGTGGGCGCAAGAATGGAAAAAATGGATGCAAGAGGCGAACAAATGAACGCGAAAATGGAAAAAATGGACGAAAAATGGACGCAAGAATGGAGAAAATGAACGAAAAGATGGACGCTAGGGATGAGAAACTGAATGCAACAATAGAAGAGATGAAAAAAAAATGGATGTAAAAATGGGAAAGATGGACGAAAAAATAGATTAGCCTGACTGAAAAATTCCAAAATGAAGTGGAAGCAAACAAGAATGAAATAGAAGAAATCAGAGAAGAAATTGAGGACATAAAAACATATCTGGAAAATATGGAAAATACTGTCGGACGAAATATGATGGCAATGGAAAACAACATGGAAAATCGAATGAAAACTATAGAAGATCGAATGAAGACATTTGAAAAGACAATAAAAAATGGAGCAACATCTGGTTCACATAATGTGGTGTCGACCCCCAGAATAATTCAAACCTTATCTAACAAAGATATAAACAAATATAGGGCGTTAACTACTGCTCTAGAACTACGATTTGGGGATGAACATCTAAAACAAGAAATCTTAAAAAAGGGTAGTTTTCCTTATTTTTGGCATAAAAATCTCACATTTTTAAAAAGGCCATAAAAAATAGGATAGTTTCTATAAAAATCGATGTTTCAATAAATAAAATGGGCTTAAAAACAGATCATTTTCACAATTTTTTGTGTTTTTGAACAGACTTCAATAGGCTGTTTTTGAAACTCTACAAACTTCAACGACTAAAACTTGAAAATCGACTAATTTTTCTAAAAAGTTGCTGTTTTTAGGAAAATCTGAGTTAGAAAAAAAGGGTTAAAAATGAGGGTAAAAAGTTTTTTGATGTTTTATTTGAAATACGGGTTTTTGTTAAAAAATAATGGATAGAAAATAGGAAAATGACTCAGGAAAATAGGCATAATAATCTGACTTAAAAAGTTACACATATTAGACTACTATTATTAAATTTACTGCTGCGAGTAATTACTCATGTACTCAATCGTTGTGACCTATCATAAACTAGCGGTTGCGACGTCACAAATATATTAATACGTTGAATTCCCGTATTAATACAAACGATTACAAACGATTGTTCATCAACACGATGAGATGGGTTGTACTGATGAGATCCAACAAGATCGAAACTGCAGTCTACAGCTTCCCAACGGGTTGTCTAGCCTTCGGTGTGATTAAACACTTTACAGATTGTTCATCAAGTTGGTTTTGAAAAATTTGTCACTCCCAGTGTTTTTCCACCATGGTTTTTCCAAAGAGAATAGGACCCACATAAAGATCTCAACCCCTCCTTGCAATGATATGCTATTTTTGTCTGGATTGACAAAAAAACCATCAGTCTGAGTGCCCCTCTGCGTGAGCTCCCTACGCTGACAATTTACTTTTTTGCAAAGATTGCCATATCATTAGTTTCCTTGAGCATATACTCCAGCTTCACTTCAGTGGCAAATCATACTAAATTCGCATTGATTGATCTTTGGGTAAGTATTGCACGGACCCACCTGACAAGTGTCGGATTCTCATCGCGCTTGATCAGAGATTAACATATGGATTCAAAGGTTGCGTTGCCAAAGGCCACCTCTATACTTACAAAGAAATGTTTCAAATGAGAAGATTCACTTTCACGGTTTGATGCAAGGTCGACGCACTAGACTTTCTTATATGATATCTTGCTGCTTGTGTAAGATGGTCTAGCTTCCCACAAAAGTCCTTCTATCTGTCTGTTTTCCAGAGCTTCCTAGCATCTATTGAAATGCGAGTTCCACCATGGGGTACAGTGATTCTGACGAGGTTTGCTTGTTGAGCTATTGTTCTCCTAAAATTCGACAATGGCCTCATGCATCAAGGCGGTTATTTTTTCTGCTCCTTTTACATGTCGAACACTATTTGGCAGCCCCAAGATCCTTTTCCTTTTCAGATTCTCATTCTCGGATCTCTAAGCTCTGCTTCATTCTTTTAAATGGTAAATCGGATATATTGTTGATTATAAACTCTGCTAGGAGCTCTGTTGATGTACATACGTCAGTCCTTGATTTCATGAACCAACCCTATTGAGCTCAGGATGATATCGTTAACCCCTTCCCTCCCTTTAGTGATGGAAGTAGTTCGTTTCCACTGGAATTGACGTCAGAACTCCCACACTGTGACTTTGCATCGCATTCTAAGAAAAGAACCATTCCTTAGCTCTGCTAAAATATATTTACCGCCATCAGCTCAGCTGAGACTGGCAGCATAGGTGAGTATTATCAGTGTTCTCGGCATTTTACCGCTTGTGATATTTACACGGACATCCCAAGAGCACAGGTTTAGCAAAAGGAAGGGTCTGTACCCATTTGGATAAGTGGAGATATACCCTGGGTTTACATCCGACATCCCACATCCCAGATATCCGTCTGCCTGTTGAAGCAAGCCGAGGCTGCGACACTGTGGTACAAATTCAATTCGACAAATGACAGCCGGTTCTTAGTCATTACCCTCGTGACCATCATTTTCTCCATTTCCGTCTTCCTGTCTACCCAGCAGTCTTTCAGTCGCCGGGTTAAAGACATAGAAAACCCTGAAGTTCCTTACCCTCAGGGCTGCTACGAATGTTTCCCATAGCGCAATTTCGAATCGGGTTGGGTTAGGACCGATTAGTTCTGTTCCACAGATGATCAAACTAGGGACACCTAAGCCAGTATTCTGGGCTTCTAGGAGTGTCAGAGTCACGGTGGGAGTTATGAGTGTTCTCTGGTCAAATACCAAGACTTTTCTTAGTCTTGGAAGTGTCGTCCTAACTAGTCTCGAGTTCTCTACATTGCAAGGTGAGGTTGATGCCAGAAGGATTATGTGCAGCGCGCGGCAGTGTTTCGAGAACCCTTTTTGGGATGATGTTCCATTCTGGTTGCCCTGCGAAAATGCATATGTGAAGAGTAGAGAGTCCCGCCGGCACAAAGTCTTGCCCTCTTAGCACTACGTGCGACACTGGAAGGAATCTGAGTCTACCCCTGGTCCCTCTTGGTATTAAGTAACGGTTTAGTTCATCTGCCCGCGAAATTACTGTTTCTTATTGGTGCCCATGGTTATGTGCCAGAGGGTCGTGGTTGGCTGGACCCCTTTCGTGGAGTACTGCTGAATATCGAATCTGTTCCGGACCGGAAATTCCGACCTTAAGTTAACCCTATTGCAGCGTAAAGTCGCCCTTCGTAAGTTAACCTACCCCCCTTATCGCAAGTATCAAAAATCCCGAATTATGGAGTCATCTTCAAATAACTTAGCCAAGAAAATCCGGTTCGCGCCAAGATGGCTTGCGCCAAAGTGTCCCTGCGCCAAGTTGGCTTTGCGCCAAAATCGCTCGCGCCAAGTTGGCCGCGCCAAGTCGGCCGCGCCAAATAGTCCCATTCCGAAGAAAATCATGTATTACTTTCCATGGCCTCTCAAATCCACATCGCAGCCGCTTCTTTGTTCCAATATCTTCTAATAATTCGTCCGAAGCACACACTCTTTGGCCAAATATGGTCAGAGATCTCACTTCGTTATTTCAACGCCAAATATAAGCAGAAATTACTACCAACCAATCAAATCAATTAAACAGTCCACGTGAAAGACGCATTCTTTTGCCAAATATGGGCAGAATTTCTATCGTCCGTTTTGTTGGTCTTCCACCGCCAGACAGAAGCAGCTCCAAGAGCTTCTACAAGCTCCCCTTCAACTTACTACTCGATCGCTCCATCAGATGATTCTTATCGTATAACTTACCACTGATGTAATTAATTATGCGTGTGCGTTATATTCCGCCCTCGTACTGCATCGATCGATCACATGTACTTAACTGGTAAGTGAATATGGAACTTGTATGACAGATCCACAAAATCACCCAATCGAATTTTCCTTTTTCGGTTGTACTTGTGGAAATGACTAACACCAGGTAGGGTTTCTCTATAGTTTATTTACAAACGGATATCTTACACGTGGAACAGGAGACGGTACCCATCTTCTTCGTTTCGATGTCGGCGGCAGAAGAGAGTACTTGCCGTACTCGCGCCTCCTTGTGTCCCCAGTTGGTCTCTGCGTCGGCGCCAGGTTCACCAATCACGAGTGGTGTTCGGTGAGCATATTGAGTTGCCTACTCGTAGGCGAGAGGAAGTAGTACGTGTGCGTTGTGTTGCCTACATCAACATCACAGCAACGCCACATACCCCCCCCCAAGTAACGGGTGACAGCTGTCAAAACGGCTGTCAGTTGTCATTCTCTGAAACGTGCGGGGAGTGTTGACCTGCGGCCTGACCTGGTAGTTTGAGTAACTTCCTGTGTTGGTACTGGGGATGGAGCCGGTGGTGGTTCTGGTTCTTGGAGAATAAAAGCGGGTTTTACTCTGTCGATATTCACTGTTGTTTCCCTACCGCCTACATTGACCTTTATTATCTTAGCAGTACGAGACAGAACAAGGTGTGGACCGGTGTAGGGCTGTTGGAGCGGTCTTCGCACGGTGTCGTCTCTTAGGAAAACATGGCTACATTTACTGAGCTCTGTGTGGACGAAGGTGCTTTGCCTAATGTGGTGCGACGCTGGAGTTGGGCGAAGTTTCCTCATGTGGTCCCGTAGTTTTTCTACAAAAGTAGTGGGTTCTACGGATCTGTCGATATTGCTAAAAAAGAATTCGCCTGGGACTTTCAGTTGCGTTCCGTAGGTCAGCTCTGCTGGTGAGTGTCCGATGTCTTCTTTGATGGCTGTACGTAACCCTAATAATACTGTAGGTAGAACGTCTAGCCAACTTTCCGCTTCATGGCACATGATGGCTGCCTTCATGGTTCGATGCCATCTCTCGATAAGGCCGTTGCTCTGGGGCCTATATGGCGTCGTCCGAGAGCGCTGAATGCCCAAAATTTTCGCCAAGGCATTCATGGTGGATGCTTCAAATTGTCGCCCTTGGTCGGTTGTAATTTGTCTTGGGCAACCGAATCTTGAAATCCATGTTTCGTAGAATGTCTTGGCGACTGTCTCTGCGGTCATGTCGGTCATGGGTGCGATCTCTGGCCACCTGGTGAAACGGTCAGACATAGTGAGGCAATACCTGTAGCTTTGAGAGGGAGGTAGCGGACCTACTATGTCGATGTGCACGTGTTGGAACCGTTCTGTGACGTCATCGAAATGCTGTAATGGGGCTTTGGTGTGTCGGCCAACTTTGGATCGCTGGCAAGGGATGCAGCTTCGTGCCCACTTCATTATGTGACTCTCCATAAATGGCCACACAAATCGCTTCTTGATGAGCTTACTGGTCGCTCGGCCGCTGGGGTGTGAGAGGTTGTGAAATCCTTCAAAAATTACTTTTCTCGAATCTTGTGGAACGTATGGTCTGACCACCCCCGTTGACGTGTCACACCAGATAGCCTTCTGGCCGGCCTGTGGGGTGAGTTTTTCTAACTGCAGGCTTGTTGTATCAGAGTTTAAAAGTGTTTTTAGTTCGGCGTCTTTTTCTTGTTCCTTGGCTAAGTCGTCGGTGTCAATGAACGTAGGAATTGTGATTTCATTGACCCTTGAAAGTGTGTCTGCAACTGTGTTTTGTTCACCTGAAATGTGGATAATGTTGGTAGAAAACTGGCCGATGAAATCTAGCTGCCTGACTTGTCTTGGGGATGCTTTGCCTGCTTTCTGCTGAAACGCGTAGACGAGGGGTTTGTGGTCGGTGAGTATGCAAAAGTCTCTGCCTTCCACCATGTGCCTGAAGAATTTTATGGTTTCGTAGACTGCAAGCAGCTCACGATCGTATGCGCTGTAGTTGCGCTGCTCCTTGCTAAGTTTTCTGGAGAAGAAACCTAAAGGTTGCCAGGTCCCATTGGAGTGCTGCTCTAGTACGCCCCCGATTGCGTAATCAGAAGCATCGGTGATAATTCTGAGCGGCAGATTTTCGGCGGGATGTGCCAGAAGCGCGGCGTTGGCTAACTCTGTCTTGCACGTTTCAAAAGCAGCTTCAGCTTCCTCTGTCCATTCGACTATTGTTTTGTCATTCTTCCGCGCGCTGTTCAGATATTGGTGAAGTGGTGTTTGGGTCTGGGCTGCGTGGGGAATGAAACGTCGGTAGAAGTTGATCATGCCAAGGAACCGTCGCAGATCTTGAACTGTCTTTGGTTTGGGGAATTCGCGGATTGCACTGACCGACGTCTCAAGTGGTTTGGTTCCACTCCCGGAAATCGTATGTCCTAAATATTTCACTTCGGCTTCACCAAACACGCACTTGGTCGGGTTAATCACTATGTGATGCTCCCGTAACCGAGAAAATAACATTTTTAGATGTTCGACGTGCTCTGCTTCATCTCGGGAGAACACTAAGATGTCGTCTATATACACGTAGCAGAAATCAAGGTCACTTATTAGAGAGTTCAGGTGTCTTTGGAAAGTCTGCGCGGCATTACGTAGTCCGAACGTCATAACTGTAAACTCGAAGAGCCCGAACGGAGTGCACACGGCTGTTTTAGGAACGTCTTCTTCAGCCACGGGAATTTGATGGTATGCGCGCACTAGGTCTATGGTGGAGAACACACTTTTACCTTCGAGTCTGTAGGTGAAGTCCTGTATATGAGGGATGGGGTAGCTGTCAGGCACTGTCACGTTGTTTAGGCGCCTATAGTCGCCACATGGATGCCATTCACCAGGGAGTTTCTTTGGGACAAGGTGAAGCGGACTAGCCCAAGGGCTCTTGGATGGTCGGCACCAGCCCTGTTCCATCATATATTGGAATTCGGCTTTCGCCACTCTCAACTTCTCGGGTGCAAGCCTGCGAGGAGCTTCTGCGACCGGGGGACCTCTGGTGATGATGTGGTGGAACACGTTGCCCCTGTGCTTCGTTCCAGGTGGCGGTGGGCGTGTAATTTCTGCGAAATCCGCTAGCAGTGCGTGATATGGCGTCGTCTTGGCCACTGTCGTGATCTGAGGCGACTTGCATATAGCCAGGGTTCCGCGAGTTGATAAGAGGGTGGCTGCGTCTACGAGGCGTCGGTTGCGGAGATCAGGTAGGAGGTTGTGATGCCTCAGGAAGTCTGCTCCGATGATGGGTTTGCCTACGTCTGCCACTATAAATACCCACTTGAACGGACGTTTCAGCTTGAGATCAAGGAACATTAGCTTTTGGCCGTATGTTCTGATCGCGCTGTCGTTGGCCGCGAAGAGCGTTGTCTCAGCTGGGCTGAGATGTTGTCTGCCTGAGAACAATCTCTTGGGTAACACGGAAACTTCTGCCCCCGTGTCGATTAAATATCGGGTACCTGATTTTGGGTCGGTGATGAAGAGGCGTTGTGTTTGCGCTGCGTCGTGGACCACCTCAATCGTCGACGGCGCCTCTAGTTTAACGGCCTTTTGTAGTCACAGGGTTTGGCGCATCTTCTGGCGTTTGCTCCGAACCGATTGTGATAATAGCAGATATTATCGTCCTGCGGATTCGACCTTGACCTAAATTTGGCGCGATTCCAGTTTTCGCCTTGCCCATGGCGCCTTCTGTCGTCTGCGAGTTGGTTTACTGTGGTCGATAAAGTTACGAACTGCTTCTGCAGTGCCGTAATGGCGGCAGCCATTCCATCTTCTTGCGCCGATGTAACGGTTTGAGAGGCGTGCGCGGAGGTACCGCGATTTAGGGCACCAATATTTGCTGTGATGGCGCTGGTATGGTGGATTTCGGTCAATTTGTCCGCTATGGTCGCCATTTTGTCCAGCGTTTCTTTATCATTTGCGGCGAGGATCATCTGTAGTTGTGGGGGTAAACGCTGCAACCACAGAGTCTTGAGGACGTCACCGCTGATCCCCTTACCCGCTAGGGCTTCCATTTCTCTTAGTAGTTGTGACGGCTGCTTGTCCTCTAACTCTATTTCGTACATGAGCTTCCGTAGTCGTTTTTCGGGGGTGTCTGCATAGGCGGCGATCAATCTGGATTTTATGCTTTCGTACTTTGTCTCTTCTGTTGGGGGGTTGGCGACCAAATCGGCAACCGGCTGGAGCGTCGCGCAGTCTAAGGCGGTTACCACGGTCCAGTACTTGGTCTGGTCGGACCTGATTCTCGCGCAATTAAATTGGGCTTCGACTTGTGCAAACCAAAGCACCGGGTCTCGCTGCCAGAATGTCGGTAGCTTCAGATTTGAACCACTTCTTACCTCATCAAGGGCTTGTTTGTTGGAGATGGTAGCCAGTTGTGTCTGGAACTGGCAAATTATTTCTTGTTGTTCCTGCAGTTTCTTTTGCATTTCTTCCATGGTGCTAGCTCTTCCTATTTTCTTTCCGGGGTCACCAATGTGGAAATGACTAACACCAGGTAGGGTTTCTCTATAGTTTATTTACAAACGGATATCTTACACGTGGAACAGGAGACGGTACCCATCTTCTTCGTTTCGATGTCGGCGGCAGAAGAGAGTACTTGCCGTACTCGCGCCTCCTTGTGTCCCCAGTTGGTCTCTGCGTCGGCGCCAGGTTCACCAATCACGAGTGGTGTTCGGTGAGCATATTGAGTTGCCTACTCGTAGGCGAGAGGAAGTAGTACGTGTGCGTTGTGTTGCCTACATCAACATCACAGCAACGCCACATACTCAGGTCCTCCATGCCGTACTGGGAGAGTCTGTCCTCTAGCGTTTCAACTTCATCCCCACGCTCAAGTTAGCCACCTTTAAGGTACGTGTTCCTAACGCCGATACGCTGTTTTATACGAATGGTTAGATTAATCCCACTTCTCTCAGGGTTTCCTCAAACCCGAAAAGCCCCAACAACTCTCTGTTCTGCTAGCCCTCACACGTCCCGGATCCAAGAGGAAATTTTTGTGACGAGCAGCGGTCAAAATCTTGAAATAAGCAAATTATAGAAAAGACTCGGCTAAACCACCACAAATTCATATTTTTTTCTCTTCATTAAGAGTTGTTCTTCGTCGCCGGTCAATTGCGAGTTGGTCTTCCCAGTCAAGTTACTCTCATTTGATTTGGTATCTATAGAGCTCTCATGAGTCCACGAGTACCAGGGAAAAGGGTTCAACTGCAGTAGATCTCCACATACTGCAGAGGAAGGATAAGATACAATCGAAGATCCCCTGGTATTCGAAAGTCACCGATCGCGGCCCACTAAGACATTCATCCCCTGGGCACCACACCATGGGATTTCGAATGCACTTAGTTTAGAAGACTTACGCGGTATTCTGTTGTTATGTTATTTAACTGAGCTTGTTACACAACGACAAAAAAAATACATATATTTTTATTTTCTATGTTTGTCATAGCCCACCGTAGACTGACCTAACCTGACTTGGTTAATTGAATTTAGATATTTTTCCTTCTGTTATATATTTTCAAAGATTAAAAGTAAAACATTTGACTGCATATATAAAATTTTTTAAGATAGTCCATATGGGTACAGTTCAAAATCAGGAACGATTTAAGGATTAAACTACCGCCAGGCTTCACATCCCAACATGCCAAGTGAGAATTACTTTTTAGATTTAAGTTGGTTATTTTTTATGGAAGAAAGGAAAAAAGTATTTTTTCACAAAAGTGAAATAACCAGCATTAGATAAAAGTGTGACACATGAACTTGATTAAAAAATATATGAGCAAGATGACCTTGATACTACATACTTATCTAATCACTAAAACAATTGGATATTGATTCATTCGTGTCACAAAATGCACATACTTGATGGTATTAAATAAAAAATAAAAATATGATTTGCCTATTTTATTAGACTCGTTAAATTGTGTAGACAATCAATATGAAGTTGTTTCCATGTATTTTAAATGTGGCGCTAGTCGCTAACCACCAATCAGAACATACACCTCATTTTAGCCAATCAGCAACAGTGATTGAGGCACCGACGTTTGCTTGTGGCTGTAACACATCTGACAATCGCTATCCTTTATTTGTTGTCCAGTTTCGAAATCATTTTTAGATTTTTACCGTGTTGCTTCCCTGGGAAGGACAAGGGTTCCGACAACAAAGGGACTTCCCCAATCGACTTTGTGTGAACTACAGGTTGGTGTACTTTAAAAACCCCTGGAACTTTATAAGCAGTGGAAAGTTCAAGTGTCGTTTTCTCTTTTGGTTATGTTATTGTGTTAATTACAAAAAAATGGAAGAGCCGATTGGGGCCCAATACGCCGTCCATGTGGCTTTACAAACCCTAAAGGAGCGTTGTAAGAACTTGCAAGAAATGGTGATTACCCTGGAGGAGGAAAACCTACATTTAAGAGGTCAGCTGAGTCAAAGTGGACCGAACAGTGTTTCAGTGTCTGATTTGGATAAGTTAAAAGCGCAAGTAGCCGAACTTACCGAAAATAAACTGCAACTTTTAAATAAAGTCAAGATGGTCACAAGTGAGAACCAAGAATTGTGGAGTAAACTAAGTAGGTTAAGTCACGTTAATCACAATCTGGGGACGCAACTTAGCAAAATTAACGACTCGCTAGTGCAATATACCACAAAGAAGAAGGAAACGCACTCGCCTTTAATTAGATCAAAGACTTTTACTCAAGACGAACCTCACACGAAAGTTCTACAAAAGAACATCGAAGAAAACGGGAAGATTTGTGCTGAACTGGAGGAAATTTCTCTGAAGATAATTAATAGTTTTGCTCAAGAGAAGAGTGAACTGGATTCATTATATTCAGAGATACATGATATACAATGGGGTGAAAATATCATAACAGACTCTTGTGGATTTTATTATGAAGACTATGATAATAATATTATAGACAACTTCAATTCTGTATTAGAGGAACTAAAAACCACAAAAGAGACTGTAGTTAGCCAGAAAGCTGCCCTGCAAATTATTTTAAAGAAGTTACATAAATTACAAGGTAAATATTTTACACAGGCATTCAGTTTTATGATTAATAATAATAAAGGTCTTTTTCAGAAATCAGGAAAAAGAAAGTCTGTGATACTAGAATGTCTAAGAAAGTGGAAGTTGTAGATAAGGGGACATCAACAGTACCTTTATCTGAAAATAAAGAATCTCCCATTAAAAGCATACCTAATCAAGTTCTTCCAGAAACAAATATCGATGAGCCTCCTGAAGCAATGGATATGATTTGTCCAGTATGTTGTAAGAATTTTAGTAGTAATGTAAATTTTAAAGTGTTTCAGGATCATGTAGAGAAACATTTTACTGAGGAAACATTTGAATTGTTGTGATAATGATATTATTGAGTAGTCCACTATATCTTTTGTTCTTTATTTTTATAGCATTATGGTATTTCTTTTTATTTAAATTAGACAATGTAACTGATTTATAAATAAAAGGAATATTTTTTAAAAGAAGTAATTATTATTAAATGCTAGACGTGATGATAACCCAAGAGATTTAAACGCTTCTGCAACTGTATTGCTAATGTATAGGAAGAATGGAACTCTAGAATAAAACACTATTCCCAGATCTCTAAAGAAATCCACTCTCGGAATTTTTATTATCAGGGACAATGTGACATTTGTGGGAATTAACGCTTAACATACTGGATTTAGTCCATTTTTTAAGAGTGAGAGTCTTAACATGTAATATGTATTATTTTCTACAATTAACCTAAATCTGATGGTTTTACATCACTGGTCGTCGCTGGCTGCTGTGTTGTTTGTTGAAGAAGATTTTTGCTAAACCATGCAGGCCTAGGTTTTGGTATTTCCACAATTCGTTTTCCTTCGAAAAATTCTTCAGGTTTGCCATCTTTTTCTCCCTCATACAGTACAACCACTTCCTTTTCTACAGGAGATAATTGTAGTTCTTGTTGGATAGCATCTTGCATTACTTTGGTTTCTTCAATTACTTTTTTATAACAGGTAGCTAAACAGAAATAAAATTTATAAACAAGTATTTAGTAACAATTGTTTATTTTTTACAAACAATTGCATTGTTGCATTGCTTCTAATAGGTAATTCGGTTTTTCTAGAAATTTTATCAACGTTTTTAATTTCGGGATTTCGTTATTTAGAGTTGTTGTTCAGACTATGTTAGTCGCGTAATCTAATTTTTCTAAAAATATAAGTAGCTAATGCCTCCAAGTGTCGATTGGTAACTTTTGAACGCGTAGAGCTTCAATTATTCAATATTCCTATAGTGGTATCAACGAACAATTTTCTAAGTATTATGTTTTATCCATGACGGGATAAAAAATTGATAAACGATCGTTGTTTGTCTAAAAGTTCCACTTGAATTTGATGTGTATGTTTCTGTTCGCGTAATTTTCGCGTTTACATTTTTTAAGAATTTTAAAAGGTTTACATTATGATTATATGCAAACTGCAATTTCAACTCAATGTTAGTTCTATTTTTCCAAGTATCAGAGTATGACTGACTGAGGTTAATATCAGCTTTTCAATTTGTTTATTTTGAACAACTGATTGATCTGTAAAGCTGTACCCTGAAAAGCTTTAATTACAATCAGTAAATTTACAATTGCAACTAATAAAAGGGATACTACGTTTGATACATTGGATGATAATGGTTAACACATAATTTCTGTTACAAATTTGCTTAAGTATGCAATTTATTTTACTCTGTCACACTTCATGTTTGTAATTGCGAACAAACGGAATTGATTTTACTCTCATTTGAAGTCTTACTTTACTGATAAAGGGCACTCTTGAGTACCATTATCCGCCCCAATGATGTTAATGCAAGTGTAAATGATCTGTTAGTTTCTAGTTGATTTTTTATTTATAGGAACGAAAAAAAGAACCAACTGTAGAAATATCTGAACGTTAACGGTTTGAAACTAATGAAAATCAAAATGAAATATAGATGTATTGGAATTGTCGATTGAAATTTAAATACGAAATTATAAATACCCCGACTTTCTGCTTCACCTGTAGCAATTCAACTTATTATTAACGCGATAAATAGAATGTCTTTCGAAAAATATGAAAATATAATGTCTAAATGCACCGCTTGTTTTCTAAGCTGCCAACTCAAAGTGAAACGCGCCTGCGCAGTAAAATGATTTACTTATATCAGGTGGAAGCGTATTCTACTGGTGTAGTTTTTGCTTTGTGATGATTTTGTTTGTGTATATAATATTTAAACATGGATTCAATGATCATCCAAATTTTCTTACACTGTATTTCTTTCATATAGGATGATTCAGGAGTAATAATAAGCCTAACCAAATCGAAGATGCAGTACATTTATTTTTCAGCGACGTTTATCAACTTATATATATCGTTAATTGTGAGACACTAAAATGTATTATATTTTGCCTTTTTTTTTGTTAATATACGTGGCCATCTTTTCACAACAAGAAACTTAAAACATGGTTAAAATGGTACATTTTTGCAAGGAAATATGGATTTTAAAACATATTTTAACTTTCATGTCGTGAAAAGAAGTCTACACATATTAAAAGAAAAAGGCAAAATGTAAGCCCGCCCACCCGCCCTATCTCAATTGTGATGATTTTTTTATTCCTCGTTAGTCAAGAGGGCGGAGCTTAATTGCAAGATCCTTATTTTTCAACAACAAATTACCACCTAAGACATGTTTTTGGGTATCATGTTCAAAGAATACTACGTATATTAAGAAAAATAAAGCCAAAGACAAGGCCCCACGCATACCCGCCCCGATCTCAATTCTCAAATGTGATGAATTTTTCATTCATTGTCAGATCGAGGGGCGGGGCTTAATTGCAAGACCCATATTTGTCAATTTGTCTACAAGAATTTACCATTTTAAACATCTTTTAAGTTTCTTGTTCTGAAAAGACGACTATGTATGTTAAAAAGAAAGGCAAAATATAAGCCCCATCGAGAACCAAAGAAGCAGAATTTAATTGCAAAATGCATATTATTTATCTACAAGAAATTACCATGTAAGATATATTTTGGAGTATAGTGTTATTCAAAGAATACTGTGTATATTAAGAAAAAATTAAAAACAACGATTAAGCCCCACCCATACCTGCCCTGATGTAAATAGTAATGAAGTTTTCATTGGTTGGCAGACCTAGGGGAGGAGCCTAATTGCAAAATCCATATTTCCGCATAAAAATTTACTATTTTAAACGTGTTTTAAGTTTCTAAGAATAAAAAAAATCATCACAATTGAGATGGGGCGGATGGGCGGGGTTTTATATTTTGGCTTTTTTCTTTAATGTACGTAGTATTCTGTGAACAACGCGATACTCAAAAACATGTTTTTAATTTCTTGTAAAGAAATAAGTATTTTGCAGTTAAGCTCCGCCCCCTTGTTTCACGGCGAATAAAAAAAATTATCACAATCATCCAGAAGAAAGCTTTCTTGGCTGCTCGGCTTTGTACAGAACATTTCCGAATAGAAGATCACCATACATCTATGAATCCTTTGGAAATGTATTCTGTAGGACTCTTATTATTTGTTTATTTTTGACGTTAGCTTAAAAATTGACGTTTATTTTTAAACGATTAACACCAAACAGCATGTTTTACTTAAAAAATATATATAATGGTAAATATTCACAATCAGCAACTTCAAAGATATTTGGTTGCGTTTTCAATTTTTTAGGGGTAGGTTTTCTTATAAATACTTGTACGTCTTTTAAAAATTTTAATACAAATGACTTTTCTTTGTTACGGTGTGTCCGCGACTTCAGGGATATTTGTGGAGACACCCCGTATAATGTTACTGGAGCCATTAATGGATCATAACATGCGAAAAAAAACCTTCTTGTAATATATTAACTGCTCGTTTTTGTTTGGGGGAACGTAGGTCCCAGACCACCCTTAAATGTGCACTGATTCATTGTCATCTGTCATATTTGTCGTTTGAATTTCCATGTTTCGTTCCATTGTGCTTTAAAGTTTGCATGACGTCAATTTGTTATAACCTCACTTTTTCTGACATATCGTATCATGTAAATGCAGGCATACATCTTAATTCTGTCTTAATTAGTAAGAAAAGGCGACTAACCAGTAACAAGAATTTCTTTTTGATGGCTTGTTACATATCTGTTTTGTTGGTTGCCAATCTATTGACGTAACAAATTCCTCAACGATTAAAAATGCTAGAGAAATTACCTTAAAACAGTAACCTTTGATAAAAGATCAAAGATTAAAATCAATCACGTTTAGAAACCTCATTTTACTACCATTACAATGAAAAAAAAATCTGTCAGTGACTAATTGACAACAACATTGTTTCTCCGACAGTGCTTAATTTGTACGTGCTAAAGCCACCACTTACGACACAAAACTCCCGGCAGGTGATCATCCCCGCAAACATTACAAGTTCTGAGGTTGGTCTTTGGCTTGAGCATTTTCCAAATGTAATCTGGATGTCCGAACCTTCTTTTCATCCGCCTCTCAATAGTCCTTCTAGCCGTGGGCACGGCCCACACGAACCCATCGCCTACGATATCCTTCAACGAGAAGGCCGGCTTTTGGTGCAGCCGTTCCTGGACGTCGACTCCAGCGAGGCAAAACCCATCTGTCAAAAAGTGAGGTTAGGAGGAGGAAAAGTGCGTGCACTGGTGTTATGTAACGCGTGTTTTACCTGGAGGAAATCTTCTGGTGAAGACGGAGGCGATGGCCAGTTCCAGGCGTTGGATTGCGACATTAATGCGGATTAGGAGCGAACCGGCCATGGTCTAAGAAGCGCGTTTTCCGATCAGCTGTAGTGGGACAAACTGGAAAGGTGCGATGCGGAGAGTCTTTGCGCTTGGGGAGAACCCAGTCACAACAGTTCTGGCGATGGCTTCTATAGGGTCTGGTAGACTCTGTGCTCGGGTGCAGGAAAAACTGTGTCAGTGGGGACAGTATACGAGGAGAGAAGCGTATTCGTGTGTACGGACAAAAATCGGATCCCAAACCGCCCCCAGAGTGCCTCAGGAGCGACAGGTCAGAATTTTCACTTTTCACGACATAGTCAACTGAATACCCTTCGTGCAATTTTTTTTTCAAAAATCACTTGTCATTTTTTTTGCATAACATCCAGCACTGAAACCACTTTCCTCATCAGGTTCTTCTCAGTCTACAGAAATATGTAAATGAAGAAAGACTTTTACTTTTAGACCGCTATCTAGTAGTTCTCTATTCGAAAGTTCACTGTTAATGGCCGTCGGTTCATTGTGTTAAATCGTCGTGAATTAGTGATAGACGGCCTAGATACCGATCATCTGAAACCACTAAACCGTTTCGTATTCAGATTTACATCTTTGGCGCCTCGATAAAGAATAATGCGCAAGTGCCGTGACTTAAGCTTGTGATGCGCGGCCCTTTTGGATATCCCTCAAGTTTTTGAGAAATAATGTGTTTGACAGAAAAAAGTAGGCTACCAGGCGGATCTACTACTTATGTTCGTGAAAAATTCTATGCGAGTATAATTCGTACAACTTTCTCAATTCCTATCTTTGTAATAACTTTCTTTTAACTCACTTGTATGCATTCGTTTACCACTTAACAACGTAGGGTGATTTTAAATATAAATAGCCTGTTTTACATTTTATTATTGAGTGGGTTGAAATTATCATAGGCGCAATATTATAATTTTTTCGACTCCAATAGGGTCATTTTGACACTGTAAAATACGAGAATGCGGTTTTATTGTTGTTATTTTTCTGGTGGTGATTTTATGTGATACCTATCTTCTACTGAAGATTGTGAAATAAAAGTTTAAACGTCTCTTAAGGTTATCGTGAAGATGACATTAGCTAAGTAATATTGTCCTTGACTCCCTCCAAAAAATCAATGATGTAATCTCCATTTTATTGTTAAATATTAAACCCACCCCGTATTTTTAACTCTATGTAAACGTATACGATTGCCTAAAAAAGAAAGAAGTTTGAATGATAACATTTAATGATTTATGTACAAGATGAGATAATGGACTTTTAAAAATTTTGCTACCATAATAGTATTAATTTAGCCATCATAAAGAAGTAGCTGCACTTATTTATTCATTCCCTCTCGAGAGTTTATAATCAGATACACTAAAATTTTAATAAGTGCACTTAAGATTACCGTGAAGCTGCTCAAATATTGATTTCATTCTGTCAAAATGACTTAGAACAATGAATGTATGATTTAATTTTTTATTTTTTATTTATACAATGGGTCTGTAAATGATTCTGGTGTCAAAGGAGGCTTTGAAATTTCAAAAAAATGTGCAGCTCTTTACAACTACGTTATGAGCTTTTTGTAATCGACCTACTCAACTCATCATTCATCACAATTGGTCACATAATTAGAGTAAACAAGGTGTCAAATAATATAAAAAGAGATTCCAGAGTCAGAATCATGTATAGCCAATGTAAATGTGTGTCATTGTGCGTTAGGGACAATAAGAGATTTCTGTAAATAATCGCATGTGCATGTCGTAGTTATCAATTTGGACCATTAAACAGTGTTTCTCATGATTTATTACGATCACGTCATTATGATTCCGATTAAATAATATACAGTAATGTTCGGTTATAACGAACCTCATGGGACTGGGAAAAGTAGTTCGTTATATCCGAAGTTCGTTATAAATGATCTCAAAAAAATCAATATATACTTTGATAAACTGAACTATGTATTTCAGGATGCAACATTTAAAAGTATTACAAAAATATAAACATGTAAAGATAATAATACAGTAGTACATATAAGAAAAAAAAAACTTGATTAATAAAAAGTTGATTAAAAATAAAAGTTGTTACTTAAAATAATCTCAAATTTTACGTTCCTTCTTGTGAGACAGATTAATTTAAGAGGGTTTTGGGATCGTTCCCTCTTTTTCTTCTTCTTGGTTATCATCATCGTCTTCAGTCTCATCTTCTGTTTGAATGTTGCATTGAACTAATTCTACAATAGCAGCAGCATCCAAAATTTCAGACTTCACTAAAATATCGTCAAAATGGACAAAAAGTCGATATCAAATTCATCGTCAGAATTGCTTTCGTGCTTTCTCAGCCATTCAGCCAATGGTAGTTCGTCTTCTGGGGTGGGATTTTGTTTCTATAACGATAAAATATCGGTACCGATAAAATGTGGTCGTCTTTTTCTTTCGCATCTGAAATTTATATTTTCGTCCTTGTCATTTATCGCTACGTATCGTATCGTATCGGTAGAAACAAAATCCCACCCCTGGTTCAAATTTTTCCTCACACTGGAGGAACCCAGCATGTCGAAAACAATCAACAATTGTTTGTTCTGATACTTTTTGCCATGCCATACTGATAAAATTGACGGGATGTAATAGATTCACACAAAAGTGTTCCTGACCATTGTCGAGATAAAGTTGACTGGTGAAAAAGTTCGTTATAAACGATTTTTTTTTTCTTAAATATTAAAAATTTGGTTCGTTGTATCCGAAAATTCGCTATAAGTGGGTTCGTTATAATCGGAAAAAAATAACACGTATCTTATGGTACTTCAGTTCGTACTTTGCAAGTTGGTTCGTTATATCAGGAAGTTCGCTTTAACTGGGTTCGCTATAAGTGATCATTACTGTATATATTTGTTTATAGAAATGTCAGATAAAATATTTTTTTTGTTATTTTTAAGAAATAAAGAACTTAAAAAATACAAATTTCATTATTACTCGTAATATCCGATTTCTGAAAAGCAATTTATGTTTGACTTGTGGTGACACGTGAGTTTAACATTTCATAAGTAAATGCAATGTCGCATCCTGTTCACATCACTTTTCAGAACAGATGCATTGTTTAACGGAAGTAATTTTTACTGTTTGTTTACGAAACGTGGAGTATTTAACGGAAAATGTATAAAATAATTGCCACATGTTTAGAATAATAAGTACAAAATTAAAAGAAATACCGATCCCACTGAAAATATCAAAGCGATTAAGTCTTGAAGCGACTCATTATAGACAAGTCAATTATAAATGTCGCGCTGTAACGAATGAAAAACTTGTCAAGTTGGCGTTGTTTTTTTTTGATAGAATAAAATGTAGCGAAAAACGCATGTGTTTTATTAATCTATTGTTGTGTATATTTGACGTTAATTTTATTATAGAAAAAGTTAGGTTAAGTTGTACATTCCTGCGTTGTCAGGTGTCATCGATTCAATTTTAGGTTTATTGTAGACATACTTAACAATGTTTACAAAAATCAAGGCCAATATACCCGTTATAGGTAACTTATTCAATGTGACAGTGTGACATAATGATTTCGATATGTATTTGACTTTATTTTTAGAGATTCTCAACTTGTTACTGAATTACCTTTTGCTACATATTGATATTTTAACCAACCTATTTCCGCATCCACTAGAGAAGCAGGTTGAGACCTTCAATTTTAATAGTGGCCATAGTGGTGGCACGTTATTGATTCGAATCCGGCCCATTTGAAACTATCGGAAACTTTCAAATACACTTCAAATAACACATCTGTAACTATTAACTACATATTTATGTATTTAACAACAAGAAATTGTTTTAATTTCTTTCTTAACTTTCTTACTTTTGTTTTTGTGATATTACATTTAATACTGTTTGTTTACATTTTGAATAATTATATAATAAAAGAGATTTGCACCGTAATTCATATATAAATATTGTTAAAATAATGTAATAGCAGTGTTTTGTCGCGTAATACGAGACGAAATAGAAGTAAAATTCGTATTGTATATTTGAATTTTAAAAACTTACAAAAATATTTTCTGTAATCCTAGGGCAGTAAACAAGATAATAAAACTGTAAAATACAAAATAGGTCTCGTGGAACACAAAGAATATTATTACAAAAACTTTTGTTTATAATTTTTAAAATGACAACAATGAAATCATAAAGATACGTGAAAAAAATCTGTTTTGTAAGTCATAATTCTTGTAAAAAAAGAACGCAGTTGCGTAAAGATTCATCTTGCATTTAGTACTTTTTATAATATAGTGTGTGAATAATAAGTCTCAAGGTTTTAATTATAATATATCATTTTTGCAAGCGATGCGACAATGATAAGGAAAAACTTTAATGAATGTTATGACATGACCATGAATAGAATAGATAATAATTAAAATTGAATTAAACTAATAAAACTCAAGTTATAAATTTGTACACTTTGTGATATCAGAACAACATAGACTCAACCAAAGTTTTAGGACTGTAGGTATATGGATCATGAAATGACCGGAAGATAGTATTTTAGCGCACAAGAAAATACTGAAATGTATTCTTAATTTGCCAAAGGAATAGCGTCATTAACTACTATGAGCGCTGTGATTAATGATCATAGAACTGTTTCAATTAAAGCGAAGATACACAAGCGTTAAGTACAGAATAAGTGACTGTAAAGACCGGATCATGTGTATAATCCTAGAAGTTGTTCTATTAAATTTTCCAATAAATCCAAGCAAAATTACAGATGTTGAACTGTCTCAGTTCGAATTTTAAACTATGGAAAATAATTGTAAACCATTCGCATTGTTTAAAAAAAAAACAATATCGATAACACCAATCGCAGTGTAACAAGAAATATTTGTACCACTTGTTTTTCTAAATTCATTAATATTTCATACTTTAATCACCCATACTTCATCATCGCCTTTGATTCGAATGTACGAAAACACACTGTTGATTTATATTTGGTCTGGACCGGAGTGTCAGTTCACACTTCTCCACCGATGATAGGAAACGGAGACTCGATTAACAATTGTTTCAAAATATGAATACATTGATAAAGTGCAAGGCTGTGCTGTGCGTGGAAAATGTTCCGATCAATATTTCAGCAAGGACACGTATGTCAATTCCAATACGTCCTGTGTAAACTACTTGCTATTTACACAAAACTATTTCTTGCGAAAACATTATCGTGAGTTCATAGCCACGGTTTCATCTACAAGCTTGCTTACCTTGCGGGTAAAGCATAATTTGGGACACTTGGTATACTAATAAAATTAGAAACTCATTGTGCTACTAAACGGTTTTATAGTTCCAGTTTTACAATAGTGAAGAGTGACCAAATTCATTTGTGGTGGATTAGTTTAAAGATCCCGATAAACTTCTTAAATGTATGGTACCAGTAACAATCCTATTTATAGAAGCTTCAGTTCGTACAAGCTTCCTGAATGGTACCTGATGGGCATCTTAAAATGTTTATTGCGTAAATTGCAGTACCCATTGAAAGTCATTTCGTCAGCAATCACTATTTTAGAATATGACGTACAGATATGCATATTGGATATACGGATGATTTAAAACTTGCCCACATTGTGTAAATGATATTCTTTCAATTACTTACTTACGGTTGACTACTGACAAAAGGAATATTAAGTAGAACGCGAAGTATAACATGTGTAGTAAAACTGTTGTTCGATAAAAAAAAAAGTTTGCTAATGTGGCAAAGAACTTGGAAGCTGTAGTTAGTTTAAGCATACGAACTGTTATGGACAGAAAATTATTATTTGTAATTCATGTTGGGCAGCTCTTTAACAATGCACATAAGGTTTTAATATTTTGAAATACGCATTATATAATTAGGAGTGCGACTGTATTTAAATATATATGCCATGCTTATAAATTCTGATTTAGGATATTTTTTAATGCAGCTGAATATACAGGGTGAAAAAAAAATGGCATGTGAGCTCTATGGCATTTTGGATTTTAGATATATTTGAAACGAAAGCATTTTTTAATGATTTTTCTCAAACTTAGACTTGTGAACTTAATTTTGTATCGAGGAGTTAGCCATTTTTGATCGCCCTGTGGACATACAATTTTTTTTTAATGATATCGAAATTTTCTCCACGATTGGTCACTGAATTAGTTTCGAAGTGAATTCAGTGTGTTATCGTAAGAATTTAATCATAGGTAACTTCCTCTAATTATACCAAGAATTTACGTAAGAATTTGTATTGATGCTGTAAATAAGTGAGCGTTTACCACATTTTAGTATGTGATGAAGATGATCTCAGTAGTTTTAGAAATCTTACTCGATTTCACTAGGTTATGTTATAGAATTATTATCGTATTATTGTTTGCCATAGTTTTATGTCGTCGTTGTAGCTTATTTTAATATTATATATTTTACATGTATACAAGGTGTCTGAGATAAAAATCCGCGGCCTTATATTTTGAAAAGGGATGAAAGTATTGAAATTTTGTGACGCAAACCTATATTTTTTAAATTGTAACGTAACTTTTTTAACGGATTTTGAAAGATTATTAAATTACCACACATATGCCTTATACCCACTTGCATTGTACTAAATTATTCTTCTCCCTGCAAGCTAAAAGTAATGACCTTTACAGAATTTCAATATTTCTATCCATTCTCAAGAAATAAGGCCGCGAAATTTTATCTGGGACACCTGTATACGCTACAAATATTCCTACTTGATTAAAATTTAAGCATTGTACAGGGAAAACTAATCAAGTCCACAAAATGTGATCTTTTAACGAAATCCAAATATCTATCTAAATATCTGATAGGATATTTTAAATAAACGAATGTAAGTGTGTAAGTTGTAAAGAAAAAATCGCTATGGTGGAAAATAATTTTATGTTTGCAAAGTGTTTAATCACACCGAAGGCTAGACAACCCGTTGGGAAGCTGTAGACTGCAGTTTCAATCTTGTTGGATCTCATCAGTAGAGCCCATCCCATCGAGTTGTCTAGCATTCATTGTGTTTCGCTTATGTGCTTAAGCGTAACAACCAGGTGTTAGTGCGATGTTGTTAGTGTGGCGACTTATGTGTTTAATTCGTATTTTATGTTGTTCATTAACGTGGGTTTTATTACAATTTGTGAGGGCATTTTGTGCATAAATTACACAAAACAAGTAGTCTTCCAGTGAATATTTTGATAATTTTTATCTTATCATATGCGTAGAATTCAAGGTCCAAATAATTTATGTATATATGTTTATACATATATGTATATATATCTTTGGTATAAAACACGAGGAACATCGTCCTTGTAAGATCTTTGTATGGGAGCAGCGTGAAGCTTTCATTTAAGTTACATAATTCTGACAAACTTAAAAAATGTTACGGTTCATTGAAGTACCACTGGTGATCACTAACTGTGGAATTTGGTGAAGGGTTTAATTGAAAAGAAAGAGACTCCTGATGAACTTCGTCCATGTGGTAATTGTATGAAGAGTTCGGAAATTTGAACACTGATAAAAAATTAATAGTTTTGATCATTGTCTGTTTTAAATTAACTATATAATTAAACTGGGTCTTAATTTACGCTGAACAAACAGAAAAAAAAAGAATAAGCACAGAATACCTATTACTTTGTGGTCACGTGTAGGAATTACAAAATTTAGTTAAGGCGTGGCAATGTTTATTTGGTGGTACGAATCTGGGACGAATGTAAAAAATAGTATATTTTGTTTTTGAGAAAATTTTCGAAATTTATCTTAAAGTTTTATTTTGAACGCTATTTTTTTATTTAAAGTGTTAACAATCATGTGCACTTTAAATGTTCTATTACTGTTATACTTACACAACAGTTGTCAAGTTAAACAGAGCACATTAGTTTTCTAAATTTATATTCTTGCATAGTATAGTTTTACTTATGTTACTTGCTTCTTTGCCTCGATCACCCCCACTTCGAAATTTCGTTTAAAAAATGAAATTAATCACGGCGCGATCATGGAATGTCGTCTGCTTGGGCCAATGCCTCCGAGTAGAAGTGAGAGTGGCCTTGCTCCTGCCGAAGTGGGTCAGTTGTTGCTTTCTTTAGCCGCTGACCGACGAGAAGAGCTCATCACGCAGGCATGAGGTGGATCATAATCTCTGCTATTATCGATGTCAAAATTTATCTTAGCCAGAAATTAGTCAGGCAATATCGGGGAAAGTTATATTTACCTTGAGGTAATCTCCTCCCAGCTTATCGGGCCCCTGAGTCCCCTTTACCCGGCTTTTCCAGACTTTCGTGAAATATGGTTCTGTTCTGATTAGCCAGACGAGCTTCTAATTAGAAAAATTATGATGCTTTGGAATTTAGAGTGCTTTCTTTTGCGTTTCCTTCGCACACCATATGGGTTTTGCAACAGACGGAACGGAAGGAAGAAAGAATTCAATTCTACGGTCAATGGTCAATGTCGTGGGACTTCCTTTGTTGTAGTAGTGTTGAGTGTGTTTTCAATAGCATTATTGGCTAATTAATAAAAATTTGTCACACATTAGTGATTAACAGTACTGCGTGCCGATGCGTTGGATTGAGAGAAAGTAAGGTGCGTCCAACACCTGTTTGATATGTACCTACACACGTGGACACTGTCTGGGAGCTTTGGTGGCTGGATTTAATGAAGATTTTATTAATTTTTTTGTGGATTTTAAAAAATACATATTTTATGCGTATGGCGTATGCCGTGTTTAATTAAGGTATGTAGGTGCTTTCACCTTAGAAATTTTTTTGTTGAGTTTTCTATGACTATGAATAAATTCATTTCTTCAGTCTATAAGTTAATGGTACCATCGTGTTTTAATGAAGAGTTAATAATTAATTGAATTGATGGTTTGGGCCTTGTTAAAATAATTGTTTTCTTTAAAACTGGTGCTTTACACTAATTATTTTGTATGGAGAGAAAGCTATCTTCAATATGCCGTTTTCAGTCGAAGATGTAATAGGCAGTATTCCTTTTAATTAACACTAACTACTGTATTAATATATGTAATTGTGCTACTTTGCTTCAATTTACACGATTGCAGTGGAAATTTGATTTTATTCTGTGTTGCAAAAGTAGCATTTTATTATTTTCTAAATTACTAAAAATATCAGTTCTTATGTGTAGAGGTATTTTCAATTACCTGGAACTGAATACAAATATTACAATTTTAGATACAATTGCAGCCAGAGTGTTATACTTACGTTGATTTTACATCCACTAAAATTTTACTACGAAATTATGATGGGTTGGACAGCACAATGGTAGGGTTAATGACGACTGCAAAATAAATCGTCCCGTTAGCCTTCCATGAAAACAGAGTTGTAACTGAGAGAATTGGAACTTATAGAAAAGAAATGGCAATAAACATCTACAAAGTAGTAAAACATGAAATATAGATTTACTGATGTTTATAATATAAACGATACCTATCTACGGAATGTTCATATGAGTTTTAAACATTCGATGGCACACTAAATTAATTAAATGGCACGGAATTAATTAGTGGTAATTGGTAGAAAATTTAAATAATAGTACCTCTATTGTTGTTTAAATTTTGTTTGAAGGATTATTATTATTACCCTCTTAAAGTTCATAGGGCAATAAAATTCCATTGCGTAAATGCGTAAAAAGTAAAAATAACGTTGTTAAAATAAAAATTGCAAAACAATTTTTTAGTAATTTAATGTGACTGCGAAACGAAAATGCCTAATATTTTTGTAACAAGGTCTATGAGGCGAATGGCTGCATTCGTGTTTTCCGCGACGCTTCGTGATGAAAAAGTAGGTCCTCCGTTTCTGTCTGTCTGTCTGTTTGTTTGTCGTCTGTGTCGATATTTGTTAGACAAATAATTTCAGAAACTACCCGACCTATTGTTGTCAAACTTAATATGTATTTTAAGTATGTTGTGTAAATAGTAAAATGCTAAACAAATTTTATCTCATTATTCCCACCAGCAGTTTGATGAATACCATCTCAAAATCTTGCATGGTAAGTAGTATTTAAATTTTTATAAAATAACATACTTGTGGTTTATGAATCCACCTTCATTGTTCATCTAAGTCGTCCAGATTTTCGCAAAAAAATTTCGCAACATTTTGTATCAGTATAAGAGTAATCAAAAGCAATTACCCATTAACTTAATTACCACTTTTGGGTTTCCTTTTTTCTTATACTACGACTGATATTATCTACGTTTTTACTTGTCGAGCGTAACTAAGAAAATATTGTAATAAAGCCATGTTGGGGAATAGCTACTTCTATGTTTTCTTGACGTTAGAAAAAATAGATCTTCCGTTTTCATCTATCTGCCTGCTGTTTGTCATTTGCATCGATTTTTATTAGACAGATAATTCAGAACAGTTACGTTTTTCATTATTGTTACATTGTTCATCTGAAAAAAATAATGCATTTAGACCCACCCAGTCGACGTGTAAAAGAATTTTAAATTAAATTTGATAAATTTGTACTGGAAATAAGCCTGAGAGGCAGCATAACTTATGCTTCTATTTTTGAAGTTATGAAATGTGTTACAATAGTATCTGTAGACGTATTCATATATTGTGCATAAATAAAAGGAATTAGCGTTGGCGTTATCTGTCAGGCTTTGGGTGGTGATACTGTTCTCAATTTCAGGTAAATCAATTTTTACTTTAACTACTCATTCTTGTCACTTGGTGTGGAACACAGTGTGGACACATAATTACTTATTTTTTATTTTTTATTTTTATTACTATTTTTCTCTAAAATGATTTAAGTTTTAAAAAAGAATTTCCGGCAAAAAGTATCTAGTATCAGTCTATTGTTGGCATTGTGGTGGAACAGATAATTTACCGGAAGATGGTTTTTCAGTTCCACCCGTTTGGTAGAGTTTATTCCGTTGTCTGTCTGTATACTAAACAAATACAATTAAGAAAATTTTATGTGTTGGAAAATGTTGCAACATACTGTAAAAATGAAAATAAATGAGCGTAATTCTCGTTTCAGTGTGTTATGTCAGTGCTTCCTTTATAAAGAAACCTTCCTCTAGAAACTTGACAATAGCTTCGAAGGACCTTAGAAAGAGGTTCTGTTTACTAATTTTTTTTACCTTTTCTCATTTGGAAAAAAAAAAATAAAATATGTCAAATAAAAATGTGGAAAAATATTTTCACATTGTTTTCTGGCATTATTTTACCTATTTCGGTAGATTACAACCATAAAATGTAAGATTTAGCGCTTAAAAAATCGATCAATTTGAATAGTCACATTTGGTGGAAAAAAATTTGAAGCGCTAGGTTTATATAAAATTACGTAACAAAATATCTGTTTTAATTTAGAATTTACATAGAAATGAGAAAATAATTATCTAAACTTCATTATTATATATAATATACTTCTGCAGTTTAATTTCTGAAACAAAATTTTTACTCTGAATATTGAAATTTTGAATAATTTTGACTGTGTGTGATTTTAGGTAAAAAGTTTTGTTTACTGTTCAAAGAAATAATAAAAAATTAGTTTCTATTGTTAGTCTGAACTTTGTGGTGTGCCTCTGTGAACTGTGTGTCTCTCCATTGGAAATACACTACAATATAAAAAACCCGGACACTTAAATAACACTTGTAACTTTACGAAATGTTTGGTGATATAACTTGTGTTACTTTTTTCTGTTTCTACATGTTTTAAAATAGAGTTATGTCTTCTGTTAATAAATACATTAATGTTTTGCTTTTTGGAATATTTTTATAAAAGTTCAACCAATTGCAATTAATCACAAAAAGTTCAAGTGTCCGTTTTTTTTTGTCTGGCAGTGTATTTTGAATAAGGATTTTCAATTTTTTTTAAGTTTAATTTAAGATTATTTAAGGGGTCAATTTTAAGTTGATTTAACGTCATCGCAAAACAGAGTTGTTAAATCAGTTTGAAATTTGCCCCTAATAAGAAGGCGATGAAACGATTGCCTTTAGTCATCCTCTCAAAAAACTAATGACGTCAAAGATTTCTTAGGGCACATTTGCCATACTTCCTCATCACCAATGAATTAGTATTCACAAGTGACAACGTTAATAACTTTAATACAAATAAGATATTTATAAATCAGTCGTATAACATCATATCCACCCACACACAATTTAAAAGCATTATATAAAACAAAGCAACTGTTATACAATTAAATGAATTAGTAACAGGTAATTATTATTATTACAACTGATTTGTGGAAACTTGAAATACTTTGTTCAGTGAACAGTCTATACATAAAAATCATGATGTAATTGCATTATAAAACTCATTGAAACAAATATGTCAAAATCGTGATGAATAAGTTTATACTGCTTTCTTATTTCAAAGAATCCGGTTTCATTTATTTAGTAAAAATTTATTTAAACATGTTTCTGCTTACAAAACCCATTGTGTTAAAAAAAATTGAAGCCAAGTTCAAAATCTGAAATAGTGTCGACTTATTACAATAAAACCCAAGTTAATCACATGAAGGTTACCAAAATTTTAATTTAAGCATGTCGCAATATCTTTGCATCAAATAACGAGATTACAAAAAGCAAATAATTCTATTGTTTCTGCTAATTAGACAAATTTTCTCCAGTCGCCACAAAAATCTGACTTTTAAATGTGTGTAAACATGAAGAATTGCAAGCTTTTGTTATTGTGCACTAGAAAGATTTAATGAGACCGCGTCGTTAACACTTTAGGTCTTTTATATTGTCAAGTGGATTTATTCGATGTGGTGATTTCGCCATATGCAAAACCATGTCCTATCGTATCTCCGCGCATATTGACTGGTATTGAATATGTGTGTACTTTACGCTTTCCATTACAATATAAATGCGTTGACCGTCATGGTTACCATCTTTTAGGTTTCTCTTAGATCTTTTGTAAGTTTTTAATGTTGTTTTAAAGACGCGTTGTTCAATGCATAGAGGAGAGAAAGGAGTGATGGACAAAATTTCGGTTCGAGTCATTATTATAAATCAATACTAGTACAAAAATGCACAATTTATATCAAATGTAGATATTCTGGAAAGACTTTTTTTTTCAAGAATTTACAACGATTTGCCCTCCTCTCCCCTACAAATAACTTGTGCAAAAGATGCGTGAAATTGCTAACACATGTTTTGCATTTTTCCGAACAACAGTAATTGTTTTCACGTATCCAACTTTTGCTGTCTAAACACGCAGTCTTGTGTAAAGTTATTTCTGTGTCAAGTTGCCTTACATAACGCACAATGCCAAAAGTGATAATTCGATTGGAAAAGCGTTGCCTCACGCATCTTTAACTTAGCACTTTGGGTGTATGTTTTGTGTATTCAGTAAATTAAGTCAAATAATGACGCCCCAAATATTGCATGTAAAAACTAAAATATTTTCCTAGTTACGAAAATTTAATAGGCGGGAAGTTGAAAAGAGTGAGCACTGATAGACGTTTCTCAATGCTTTTTTCTTAGCAAATAGTGTGAAGTATGTTTATTTTATCCGGTTTGTTTATTTTGATATGTGGTGTTATCAAGGTTCACTTAGCATTGCTTGTCAAAATATTCATTCAGAGTAAATGCGAATTTTAGAGATATTGGTGTGTGGAAAAGTCTATAGCCTTTGTGTATTATAACTACAGGCTAACTTCACCTTGCTATTTATTTTTGCCAAACCACTTGTTACTGTCATTGGCAAAATTTGTCTCTTATACTTGAGTAAATAAGATTAGATTTTCCTGTTTATTTTTTATGGCAATAAAAAACTGTGTGCATTAGTCAATTCGATGTACTTATGGATTACAACTTGATAAATTACCTAAGATACTGACAATGACTTTTTTGCGTTATAACTCTTAAACCGTGTCAATGTCAATAATCATTTTTTAAAGCCTGCAAAAAAGGTATCACTAATAATCAGCTACTAAATATAGACTTTTCTTATGTAATACAAAAATTGTGAAATGCCATATTTAGTGTGTCATAAGGAATTAAGAAAATGTATACGTTATTTTTCTGCTAAATCAAATTATAACTGCTGAGCTGAAGTTACTTTTCGTGATTGCCTTCAGTTTGTTTGCAGTTTCTTTTAACTTCCTATGATAATATAGCATAAACTTTGGATGACTTTGACATTAATTATTAGGTATTGTTAAAAATATCTTGACCTTACGTTATTGGAAGACTTATATCATGTTTTAATTTGATTTTCTTCAATAGTTATTTTAAATGTTTGCAAACGTAAGTATTTGTTACTTAAGTAATTATTGGAATATGAGTTTGTTAAAAAAAGATAAACAAAAAAATCTTTTTCTGATGTTGTAAATATTACTCTTGAAAATATGAAATGTTTAAAGCAGTCTATATGCAGAGAAGTGAAAATGAAAATTGCATGTTATTTTAGCTACTACATTACTTATAACGGCTTCTACAATTGTTCGCCTATTTGCAGATAATAAAATTATGCAAATAGTATGATATTTGTCAAGCAGTGTTGTCAGTATGTTATGTAAATTAATTTAAATTGTCTTTGATACTTATCATCATGTACTTACCAATAAATTATATACCATTGTGTCCAAACTAAAACTAGGTAACACTAATAAATTGTAACGTTGGCAGTACAGTTTGTTCGTATAGAGAAAGCAACTAGAAACGATTAGAAGCTTTAATCTGAGATTTAAAAGCGTAGTCAAAAGTTGTTTAAACAGTTGAAACATGTAAAATTGATAGTTGTATTGAGTTCAGACATGTAACTTATTACCAATTCAGAACTAGGTTTCAATAATACCATATCTCATAATAATGAAAGTGTTACAAATCTCAGTTACTATCTCGTCAAGTAACTTCGTTTTTCAAACTAATTTTTTGTCAGTACGAAAAGATGTCAACGTATTTGACGCAATAAAAACTCGAAACTTAGAATCAGAATTTTTTCCACTTAACTTTCTTCGCTTGTGAAGTACGATCAACCTTTCTGTGTTCTCAGAAAACAAAATGAGAATTTTCTGAGATAGTAGTATTTCGTAACATTAAATTTTCGTTTTGGATTTCTAAAGTTATTTAGACAGAACTTCCACCGCTCCTGAAGTACATTCATAAAGAAATAAGCTGAAGATTTGCAAATATAATGTTTTTAAAAGTTCGAGCATGTACATCGTCCATCTTACCAACTGGCAACGTCCACAGGCAAGAAAATTTATAGTTGTAAGATTTTTTCTTAACATATTGATCAAATTCTTTAAACCTTAAGTTTACGGGTAACAAAAACTACTAGTTTATTTCCAGACTTTCCGCACCAGGATTAACATACATAAGTCTTTAGAGTATAATTGTTATCTTCAATATTTTTAACTGTTTTGTTCAGTCGCCCGATTTACTCAGTTTTGCCCAGTACAAGGTGGCAATATCGCGAAAGTCTTCCTCGTCTTTAATTCAAAACTACCAAACAAGCCCATTCAAACCAATTTTTATTTATATTATACCATTCTTCTTAAAAGTACTGTGTAAATCTCACTTCGTGTGGCCATTTTTCTGAAAAGAAAATTGAATGTAGTCTGTCAGTCAGAATTTTATTCCAATTTAATTTATCGATTAGACTCTGAACTGTCTTTTGCACATTACTGTACTATTTCCTAACACATTTTTAACCCCACTGCGTGCATTGACAGCAGCATCAGCCACTAACACCTTGGGTTTCATTTCAAAATGAAACAAATCAAAAATCCTGTCAATGTAATGCGCACTTACTCGTTTTAAAGAACGTTTATTTATTTTGTGGGCAACGTATTTGTTGTAGTGCGAAAAACAATAATTCGGTGCTTTACTAAATAAGCACTTTCTAGTTTGGTACCTTAACGCGAAATTATTTGAATAATGCGCATTGGATTTTGCACTTATGCGCATTTATTAGTGTCAAAATGACTACTGTAATCTCAAATAGGTTATAATTAGTTAGTAGTTTCAAATGACAACACTTATCGTTGTGAAATTTTAAATATAACTTGTCCACAAATTTCTCTATGTAACACAATGGCAGTTTACCATACTATTTTTTTTTTATTTTGGTGACTTTTCCATGACGCATTTTTAAAAATCAATATCTCAGTTATTTATGGAAATTTCATAACGTGGTTTTCGCCACTGTTTTCACTTATAAATTTCTAGACACTGCCCAAAAAACATTATCGACTTTTTTTGTCGGAAATGAGGTGCAGAAAAATCAATTTTTGTCGAAAAATTTGCTGCTAATCTTGTATTATTTTTTTTTTAATTTAGTATGTAATGCATATTACACTCAAAGTAGCGACAGCGTTTCGAGCAACACAATGCAAGTTTTTTTTACATACTGTACGTAGAATGTAAAATAAGAGTGTATTATTGAATCATAGGTAAAAACCACGTCACGCCCCACGTCTTATCCGTAACGATATTTGTAGATGAGATTACCAATTTTATATGATAGATAAAAGTAAAATTTCGGTGTAGGGTTGGTTATCGTCACGATAATTTTTTAATTTCTTTGTTTAATGACACTCCAACTGGTGTTGACATATATACAGTAAAAGTTACTTACTACTCAACTCAAATTGTTGTAAAATATATCTGCAAAATTTTAGAACTGACACTCAGTTTCTTAATCAATTGTCACGGATGTGTGTACATAGAGATGATTCACAATATAATAGCTTCTAGACCCCTAGAACATTAACTACTTTTGAATAATGGAAATTCGAAAATTGTTATGTGACATGAATATGTATGAATTCGGTTACACCATTTAACTAACGGAAAAATTTTGTTGCAAGTAATAATTATATCTATTAATAAATAAACGTTAGATTCTGTAAACAAGTTAACCCACTTTTCTAAAGGAACCTTTCAAATGGAATAATTTGTGCAAAGACTGAAATTTGTCCTTCACTATTAGGAAATTTTGATCATTTATATTGTGTCATTTGAACAAATTGTAAGTCAAAAATTGAAGCTAGTTTTAAGTTGGGTATTTTACATTTTCTGTTACCATTCTAATGAAAATGCAATCTTGACTAGTTATATTTAAAATATTAAAAAATGCTAATTTTATTATCTTTTGATGACGTCCTTCAATGAATTTTTCATGCACACTATAGTTAACATTTACAAAAAAAAAAAAACTGTTTGTAAATGACGAATTTTTTAGTCTGGGACATAGTGTATCTGATATATTTATTCTTACTATAATGTCATGAGTTCACGATTGAAACTAATTAAAAAAATTCTTCATAGATATTATTCGTGCTTCAGGCTAACACCTAGTAACTACAGATTTTTTTTATAACTTTTTGTGTTATGTAACCACTTCCAAGCTAGATTGACAATACCTGCTGTGATAAGCAATAAGGAACTAGAGTAACACAGAAGATACAGAACCAAGGAACAATCAGATAGCAAACTGAAGTTTGAAATAAAATGTAACTTTGCATTTAATTTGAAAGTTATAAAGTAAAACATGACGATTATCCTGCTCACGTTCTTTGACTGTTTAAGTCAGACCCGCCCGACAAAAAATTCACTTGCACTAGGAGTATTCATACATCTTTGAAGACAAAGTTTGTGTGTAGGCGATGTGAATTATTTTTATCTATAATAATAATATTAAATGTGTTACCTTACAGGTTAGCTGTTAAAAAGGAAACGACATTGACATTGACCGTTTTGTTTTATAGGAATTTTCTGCCGAGTCGCCGGTTTAACAGTTATATCATAGGCCACTTCTATGTTTTCATAACTTCATTCATACTGCTGTTTTATAATAGGCAATTTCGGTGTGAAAAAAAAATAGACATCTAGATTGTGTTACCCTTCGGTAATGTTCCAGTAAATTCTGAAAAAACGTAGATTTATGGTCAGCTGGAAATTAACTTTACACCTTTTCCGGATGTGTCTGTTTGTCCAGACGGGGAGTCAATATTTGTATATGAATCCTCAATATATCGTTTGTAGAATAATTTTAAACACGCACTCATGCGTAAAATTCAATTGTTTACACATATTGCGTATTGGTGATCAGAGCGATCAGTAGAGAGCTGGTTAGACCCTGTTCACTTTCACATTCCACTAGTAGTGACCAAATGTGGGTTAGAAGTCCTCAACAAGTGATAATGTTATTTCTACATGAAAATCTGCAATCGTGGAAAACGAAACGTATTTAAAAGAAATTATCAAAAATAGCGTGAAATTGGGTAAAAATAGTTTGCTAAATCATAACCGATGAAGAAATATAAATTGGTTTTCGTAATCAAATCATTTTGCATAGGAAAATTTCGAACTGAAGAGCCGCTCAAATCTGAATTTGGTAATAACGATTGTGTTGTGTGATTAATGGAATAGTTGTGGTGTGCAACAAGACCGAGGTCGTACTGCGAGAACTTGTTCGTTGCAAAATCTTTAATTTTAGTTGATACGTGAAATATTGCAATATTTTCAGTTGTGAAATATTCGCCTCAACTAAATGTCTCTATCTTCAAGTCGTCACTTGTCGGTGTGATTTTGACACTCGGTGTAGGTGATACGTGAGCTACTGGTCTTTTTACAGTGGTAGAAACCCAGATTCGATGAATAATGGATCGGACTACTCTTGCGGTGTATGCATAACTCAAAAGTTTATTGCATTGTTGACGGGAAGAGTCCGCAAACGCGTCAATCAAAACATGACTTCACTTGGTTCAGCCACATGATTTTGGTGCCCGGAATAATTATTTCTTTTACAATTCATAACAACGTTGATTGTTCTGTCGTTCTAAAATTTGGAAACGCATCCTCTCACGTTTTCTATCATTAAGTTATCACGCAGAGTTGGCTCAGCATGAATATCTAAAATCTTCATAGGTTTGGTCGCCACTTATAAGTTATGGTAATGAAAGAATGATGCACATGTAATCATTTCGTAACACTTACAAAAGGTTAATGTTGCCTTTGAAGTTACCTCAGTCTACTGAAGACTTGCATTATGCTTGGATGTACGACAGACGTTGGTTCCACTTAGCGCAGATTAATCGTTATTGTTGATCATGACTTCTGCTTGGAAGGTTTAAAGGTAACAATGGCAAAGTTTGCATGCTTTAATTAACACTTCATGTAGAAGCAGGCAAGATTTTTGTTGGGTGAATGAACTCGTAATTGACAGTTACGCTTTCTTCTTACTTGTCTAGGTATCTAGCACATTTTTTACTGCATCTTCAATTAGAGTGAATTTATTGTGACTAATTAATAGGTGAACATTGCTTCCAGTGAACAGAATATTTTGTTTATTTAAAGTTTATTTAGTAAATTGCCTCGTCCATTAATTAATTAAGTATTTCTATTAATAGTTATAAACGCATTGATAAGCCACAAGTATAGATTCATAATATTTTACACATTTTAGATAGGAATTATTCTGCAAAATTTTTAGATTATAACCTTACATTTGTGGGGGAATAAACAGATAAATTTTGATTAACGATTTACCATGCTTACAACAACCTTAAAACGTTTGCAAAATTGGCATTGGGTTTTGCATTTCCAAATTAAACTGTAAAAATCTGGTTGTCTAGGGTAAAACGTCAAGGCGAATTCATAAACATACTCCTGCACTTGTGGTTTATGAACTCGTGTTGAGTTTTTACCATAAACATCCAGATTTTTTAAGGAATATGAAAATTATATAACATTCTGTAATTGAACTTTGAAACTGCAAAACTTAATGCTCTGAAATCTTGCAAACGTTTTAAGGTTATCGTAAGCATGGTAAATCGTTAATAAAAATGTATTCGTTTATCCCCTCCCAAAGAATTGATGACGCCATCTTAAATTTTTTACAAAAAAAAACAGCCCATCCCATTTTCCCGAAAGTTTAAGCATCTATTCAAATTGATATACCTTGCTACAATATTGATAACGTTATAACCAAATTTTGTTATAGAAAAACTCACTTGAAACATATGTGTAGCATGATTCGTTATTATCTTTTTTTAACTTATAGGGGTTATCATAAAAAAAATTAAATTCGCAAAATTAAATTTTATAATTTTTCGAAAAATCTGTATTTGTTCGCCTGTATTTTCTGCTTGTAACTTTAAACCAATTTTTCAAACAGTATCATTTACTATCATCTTTTTATATCCCGAGTGAAGTATTCTAATAGGGTCCATTTTATGAATAATTAATTTGGCATCTTCTCAACTTTCATATCTACTACAATATGAAAAATTACATCTCACGTTTCTTATGTCTGTCATGTCTGTCGGTAATTTTAGTAGACATATAATTTCTCGAAATTACTAGGCTGGTTATTGTAAAGTAAAGTTTATGACCAATTTAAGCATATCTTGTGAGTAGTAAAACATGAATCAAAATTTGTCTGTTCATGTCCACCAAAACTTTGGTGACGTCTTAAAATTTTGATGGATAAATCCTATCTAAAATCTGCCTTGAAATTTCTGTTCTGATAAACCTACTCCTTGACCCGTGGTTTAGTATTTCACTATAGTTGATGCGATGATTAAAATGTAATAAGTACTGACAACTGAAATACCGATTACTTAACTACAATCCTGTTTTAACGGTGAGTGGCACCACATGTCAGGAGGGAGGTGGAATTTCAATTTCTCGGTACGATTTTTTTAAATTGTTCATTACAGTTTCAATTAATCACTGTTATCATTAATGTGTAGTACCGTGCAATGGGCAAATAAATGTTCCCAAAATTTTTAGCTTTATCTGATATGCACAGGATCACGCTTCAGAAGACAGAGGGAAGTACTGTACAAATTTGAGCGTAAGCTAGGGAAGTATTGACCATCGGGCGAATGGCTACTCTCATGTTTCTTCGAAGTTTCATGACCCCTAAAGTACGAAAAAATAGAAATGCCGTTTCGTCTGTTCATCTGTCGGTGCCTGTGCGGAGGAGCTGTCGGGATGTTATTTACTCCCTCCATAGCAGACTTCTTTACCTGTACTTCGACAGTCCACATATATCTTTATTTTAACTTAGGTATAGGGGTTGTCAAAAAAATTAAATAAAATTCGGATAATTAATTTTTTTATTCCTGTTCTTGAAATTTGTTTTCAGGGGCGAAATGACTTTAGACCAATTTTTTAACATACCAAAAGATTTTTTCACTGTAGTATGTTATTAAACCTGCATAGGTAAAACTTGCATAAGTTATTGCTTTCTTTATCGAATGTTTAATTTGTCAAACTGATTATGTACCGTAACACGTAGCACGGCTGTCGGAATTTTTTAGAAAAGACGTCTAGTTTACAATATATCTAAAAGTTCCATTTTGGCTTATATGAATAACAACATTATGTTATTTGCTGATGACACATGCTTGTCAGACGTGATCACAATACAATGGAATTATTATGAAACTTTACCACGATGGTTAAACATGAGACAGAATAATTGTTTTTGCAATGGAAGAAAGTAAACGATTTGTGTTTTTGGCAAAACACATTTACAGATGGTGGTTTTGCTTCTAACGTGGCATTGATTATTGATTAAGTTCTGTTCATATTACGTGTGACAACAACTACTGATGTAAACAAGTTTACGATCTAATTAATTTGGAGATTTGTTATGCTAACACTAAAAAAAACATGACCAGCGGAAGTTCTTTTACATTAATGTTACATTAACGAATCGGCAGCCGATCGTCAGTTAATGTATTTTCGCTCCAAGGGGAAAAATGCGAAGTTTCAGCAACTGACAAGAGCTTTAAGGATATATTTATCTTCTTGAGTAAAATCCAGGGTATTTAAGTTTAACGATGTTAAAAGTTAACTTTGTCAGTCGGATTAATTTCTGGCATTGACATTACTATTCCGACAACACTGGTGCATCTGCTAACCTTCACCACGACTCACGAACTGCAATTTACGAATGTCCTTTGATTCAGGAAACGAATTTGAAAAATGTTTTAAAACTTTCTATTTATTTAACACGTCAACTCCGGAAACTCCCTATAACAGGATATGAAGGATATAAAAGTGACCCAGGGCTATGCATTTTTTTTTTTTTTTTTTGGTTGATATACCTTCCTAATTATACTGGCATACTTACAGTGTAGTATTTATTGCTCAATTGTTTTACCAAATTTCATTTGTTTAGTCACAGTCTTTCGAAATTTAAGAGCAGAGGACTACATTTGAGAAGCAGTTAATTAGGGGTATAATTAACAGTGAACCGTTATAATGTCAGCTAAGTTGCATAAATTCACTCCAAGCGCAATTAAGTTGTTAACAGATATAGCACCTTGGAACACATTTAGTAATTATAAATAGGTAATGTTGGCAAGAATATTTGTCACTTACATTTAAAATATGCTATCACTCAAGTGCCACACTAATGGTCAGAATATCAAAATTATATTTAAAGTTTTAAATATGGATGGCAATAGCTTATGGTGAGTAATTCAAGAATAGCAGCAGCCGTCAAGTATATGGTAAAATTAATGAAAATTACTCTATAAACAGACTGAAAACAGAAATTGAAATTTAGAAATATTATATTGTGTAATCATTGCACATGTGTTTCATAAATACATACAAATTAAGACTAATTTGTCTTTCAAAGATGGTCCTCTTTTAAAGACTTGGTTTTTTAACTGTACTATAAAGGTTATGTTTTCTGTATATTCAAATTATCACTGTTTTTTCTATCACTGAGTATTTTTATACCCCTGATAAAGAATTAATTTAAAAATCTTTTTGGTCTATATTAATGCAGTACTTTGAAAATGACTAGTGTGTTTTTATCAGTGATACTGATACTATGAGTTTATAGGAAAAAGTTCAAGGGTTTGGGGAATTCATGGTGCATATACTTTTAATTATTAAGTAGATTTGACTTTGTTTATAAAAAAAGGAGATAAAAACATTTTAAAATAGATATTACATGATCAATATTTTATTTTTGGAATGCAGTTTTTCATTATATGTACCGGTTTCTACTTGAAATTTGCGCAAGGATCTTGCATATTTGGGTGCCAAGAGCAATTTTATAATCTTTAAAGTAGAAATACATAAAATGTCACCTTATGTTTTACTTATCATTTAGGAATATTTTTTTGAATTAATGATTTTATTCAAATCTCTTATTATTCTCAAAGGTGATTGATTAACCTAGTAAAATGATTTGGGATTTTCTATGGCATCATATGGATAATAAAAAAAAGGTGTATAGTTATTTTGACAAAAGTTCTCTCGTGCCTGAAGTCAAACGTTCAAACAAACTCAATGTCTTGAAAAAAATATCGACGAAGATGGATTTTAAACTAGGGCTCGTAGAGCTCCAGCTGCTCAAATTTAACGCCTCAAATCATCTAATCACCAACCACTTGTCTCTCGCGTGCACAAGATACTGGTTACATGAACCACGCGGCAAATATTGCACATTTTTAAAAAGTAAATGTGATTAAAAATCAAAGTGGATTCATAAACCACAAATGTAGGAGTATGTTATTTATAAAATTTAAATAATGTTCAGTGTATAAAATTTTAACGTACCGTCATCAAAGTGTCGGTGGGATGATTAGACAAATTTTGGTTAGCGTGTAACATCTACACGATATTCAGAACATGTACTTACCTAAGATTTGTCTAATAAAAATCGACACAAACGGGAGACCTGTTGTGTCCTATTCTAGTAGCTATTTCTCGAATGCTCGAATAATTTATTTGCTTTCTAGTTATCGTTTTTTTGCTGACTTTTTGTTGCTTTTTTACTTTTATTTTGTAGTCGTTTTTTTGGTTTCGTTTTTTATCACAGTTTGGTTACTTTTTGTACTCCCTGCTTTTAGACGCGGTTTTGGACTAATTATTGTCGTGGCTTTTTTAGACCTTTTTAATGTTTTTTGACCGTTTTTTTTCACATTTTTTTCGCTTTTTTGTGTACTTTTATCTCTCCTTGTATTTTCTTTTTTATAAGTGTTTTGTCACTTGTGTTGCCTTTTTTGTCCTCTCGTTTTGTAGCCCTCTTACGGACTTTTTGTCGCTTTTTTGTAGCTTTTTTTTATTTTTGTGGCCTTCTTTTGTTGGATTTTTTGACTTCCTTCTTTTAGTTGTATTTTTGACACATTTTTTGGCCTCCTTTTTTTCACTTTTTGTTCTGGCCTTTTTTCTCTTTATGGCGTTTTTTTGTCATCTGTTTTAGCTTTTTTGTGGACCAATTGTCAATTTTTATGCATATTTTAGGGATATCCTGTAGAACGTAAAACTCTAATCAAAATTTAATCGTCCCCACCAAGAGTATGATAACGTCATTTCAAATATCACTACCTCTACTTATGGTTTATGAATCCGCTTTAATTTTTTACCATACACATTCAGATTTTTAAAATTTTAAATTGACATCGTGGACGAATGTCATAATTTATAAATGACCGACGTCGTTAACAATGAATGAAACAGTTTATTTAATTGATTATTAAACCAAAAACACTTTACCCCATTTGCCCGGAAATTTGAGGATACAATTCTTTTATTATTAGTGTAACGCTGAACATATTTAAATTGATGTATCTTTCTTTTAACTTATGGGTTATCACGAACAAATAAAATACATAAAATCAATTATATAATTTCTCGGAAAAGCTGGATATGTTGTAGTGTATTTTAAGGGCGAGCGAATTCTGTCTAAATAAACTACGACCAATTTCTTGAAAGTTTTTTTTTTGGTTGCACTTTTTGTTACATTTTACTCCCTACTCGCATTTTTTGTCGTGTTTTTGTCTGATTTTTGTCGCCTTTTTTGTGATCTTTTTTATGTTTTTTTTGACTTCTCTCTTTTTAGTCGCCTTTTTGTGGCGTTGTTTGACCCCATTTTTATTGCCTTTATTTTAACTTTTTATTGTCTTATTTTCATTTTTAATGGAATTGTTTTATTTCGCTTTTATTCCCTTTCTTGTCACCTTTTTCTTTCGTTTTTCTACTAAAAAATTACACAAAGGACAAAGGACTTAAAACACACCCTTAGCCTACTTTTTACCTATCGCTCAACAGTCCGCTCAACAATTTTATTTTAACTTTTAGGAGTCATCGTAAAAAAATAATATATTTTTTTAATTTGTCATTGTTAAAATAAAAAAATAACTTTTAGTCATGACGCCATAGACTTGGAAGTATAATCTAGAACCTATTATCACATGTGTCTGTCTAACTTGTCGACAGCATAATAAAAAATTTGTGTAAAACAAAAATAGACGCGTTTTATTTTTATTTGCTTTTTGTTCGGTCACTTGCCCGATTTCTTGATATTTATGGAAAATCATTCTACTTTGTGCAAAAGTGCGTAGGTATAGTTTGATAAGATCTTTAACATTTTTAAAATATGTTTTGATTATGTTGTGCTCATATAACAAGCATGTGACATTAAAAGAAGTGGTAAACGTAATGTTACCAATTATGTTAAAATCGAAAAATATATAACACTAATAATAAAGCTATAAAAAATTCTAAACACATTAAATATTTTTCTAAGTTGTTTTAGTCATACACTATTTTTTTAAATCGCCATATACTTTGTCAAAAGTGCATTTGTTATTACAAAATGTATGATTCAGTTTGACAGTAAAAAGTTAGAACGATAGCTTGGAGCGCAATCACTATAATAACACTTTCGCTTGCATTTTGTTGCATACTATTCCACGGAACATGGGAATGGGTTTTAGTAATGCGTTATTTCTCTTAAAACCCACGATAATTATTACCGGATAAGCAAGTTCCACTCAATAATATGAGCATAAAACATGGATCAAACTTCACAACAATTTATTAGTAATAAACTGGACTTAGGATATTAACAGACTGAAAATGTTTCATTTTTACTCTTGTTACAGAATGAAAAACATTCACAAAGTTTGGCAGCGACAGCAGCGAGTACGGTCTCCGCAGGATGCTGGCATCCTTGCAGCAGGCCGGAAATTGCAGGGACAGCTCGAAGCTTTAGCACGATGAGAACTCAACAGCCCGGCTCCCTTCCCGAATATCAGATAGATCCGTACCACCTCTTAGAAGACGACCTCAAGGATGTTTACATTTACATCCGAGACGTAAGTCCAGCACGTTTCGCTATGCCAAGAATCTGTTTATTGTCGTTGCAAAATTACCATGTACGATTGCATTAATTTTTCGCTTGATGATCCAAGGGATATTACTCAATTGTGATGAAATTATTTTTTCCGAAACATTGTATATACAAGTGTATAGTTATCGATTCAAGGTGCATGCTCATCTCGGTTATGCACACATGTAAAAGCTTGTCAAATAGCTTCAATAACCATCGCATTGCATGTTGTTGATGGGTTTGTTTTCTAATCTACTGTTGAAGTCTCTTCTAATTTCAGGCTTTACGCAGGGGTACCTACCAAGATGACCTTTATGAGATAGCCACGTATTATTTCGACGGACATGGGAAAGCTATAAGGCCTATGGTGGCCATCTTGATGGCTAGGGCGATAAATTATCACATATATAAAGAAAAAAGGTGAGTGATGGCCATTATCTCCTGGGAATTTTATACATCGGATGTTGTAATTTCCTGGTTAAAATGCATCTCCTTCATGTGTGGCCCACATTTTTCGGTCTTTTTCTATTTGGTGAAGCAATACGAAAGTTACCCGCTGTTTGTTTCTAAATGTTTCGGCATTGAGAGTGGTAGAACTGGGTGATTAGTGCAGTTAAGCAACATGTGTAATAATAAGGCGGAGAAGGTGACTAGAGACGGGTCGGCGTGACTTTGTTATGGGTCAAGCGGGTACAACGTACTCCAGAGCATCCTGCATGGTACTACGTGACCTTGCACGTACTCGTTCAAGGTTGTTCCGTTCATTCACAATAATTGACGGCTGTGGTCTGCTCCCACATTCGTAACGTATATAATAATTTTTTTTTATTCATAACGAGGAGGTTTCCATGCATATTAGTCAATTTCTCGATCCTATTAAGCACGTATTGTGCCAATATTTGGTGGTATGAGAAGAACGATTTTAAATTATTAATTTTGTTCAAGGACTACATCTTCCTAATTTGTTGGAGTTTCGTCAAAAGGAAAGTTATCAAATAGATTTCATCTTTGTTCTACTTTATCAGGCTTGTGGTAAACCATATAGTTTAATATTTTTATTACAATATATGGACCATGAAAAAGTAGAAATATGTTCCCATTTGAAACCAATTTGACGATATTATATGTTCAAGACCTTCAGTTTGCATTTGACTTTATATTTTCAAATCCAGCCACCCAGTTTTGCCCTAATGGCTTAAAATTGCAGTAGTTATTTTTTTAGCGTTTTGTGCATTAAAATTGGCTCGAATTGTCATGCGATTTTTAAACTGAAATATTTGTACTTGACGATGTATAATTTTTATTATACAAATTTTTGAATCAAAGGTAATTTAAAAAAATCCCACGTGCAATGAAGATCATGCGTCAAAAACGTGAAATAAATTTTGAAGTAAAAATTAAAAATTGTTAATTAAGTAATTAAACTATGTAATCAATCTTATTTTAAATAAATTCCAGGACTTAAATGAAAATCACCTAACAACAATATTATGCTGTCTGAATATTCCAATATAAATTGAGACGCAATTTTGAAATCTTCGAAACGTATTTCTAATTTTCTTTCTGTCAGTTTAACGTTTTTGCATTTAAAAACATTTTTGCATTGCATAATTTTTATATTTATGTGGTTTTTAACATTCTGTTTTTTGTATAAATTATTAAAGTGTGTATTTTTTTAACAACGGTATATGACCAGGTGAAAATTTTATCGAGTTCAATAATCAACTTTTAATATGTGTGGTTGTTGAAGTTATATTTTTGAAGATTAGAACCAATTAATAAATTACTTTATCATCTATTTTTTTGTATGAGGTGATAACTCAAGAAAGTAAAACAATTGGTTAAAATCTTGATAATAGAATTTGACAAAAAAAACTGGAACCAATACGCTTTACCTTCAAAAATTAAATTAAATTAGACAGTTGATCATATCGTACTGGTAAATCCATTGATATTGCAAAAAATTGTTAGATTTTCAACTGATTTTAACAAATTTTGACCGCAACCTTGGTGCAATTTTCGCGTGTTGTTTTCTGAATATTTATTTATTTGAAGCGTGGCTCAAAATTTTAAGTTGGAGCGTAAACTAAAATTTGCTTGAATTTTTTCACCAGTGGATGCTTTACAAAAAAAAATCGCAATAATGTTATTTTTAGAATTTGTTTTACAATACTTTGTGGAGACATAACCCACGTACGCGCTTATTGTGGTCTAAATTAAATTGAACCCTATGCACAGCATGTTTAAAAAACTAAATAATATTACAGTTTTCAAATAGCGACATTACAATTTTTCAAATAGCACACCCTGTATTTTATATGCTCCGAGTGGGTTCGAATCTCAGTCTTCCCGAGCGTAAGCTAAGGAAGTATTGTAATTGCGTCCATTGGGCGACTGGCTACTTCTCGATGTGTCATGGCCCCTAGATGATGAAAAAATAGGTCTTCCGTTTCCATCTCTCTGTCTGTCTATTCGCCGTGACGATTTTTGTTAGACGAATAATCTCCAAACCCACCAGATCGGTTGTTGTTAAATTATATATGTGCATTATGAACATCATGTAGATGGCAAACCGCTACCCAAACTTTGTCTATTCATTCTTGCCAACAATGTGATGAGATCGTCTCAAAATTATACATAGTCAATGGGGTTTAAATTATATAAAATGACAAAAAGTTTGGTTTATGAATCCGTGTTGAGTTTTACCTGAGGCATCTAAATTTTTGGATTAATTTTGGATCTGCATAATCAAATGCTTTGAAACCTTGCAGACATTTTACGGTTATCGTGAACATGATAAATTTTTAACCAAAATATATTTGTTCATCCCTCCCAAAAAATTGATGACGTCATCTCAAAATTTTGCCGAATAAATAATATCCAAAATGTAGAAAATATGATGAACCTATACTTGTGATTTATCATTCTATAAATATTTTTTAGAATTGCTTATACAGAGTGACTCAAAGAATTGAAGAATGAGTCTATTTATTTTACTGATTAAATCAGGAACGGCTCACTTCATTTTCCCGAAAATTTGAGAATACAGTATTGTTATCTTTTGTATTATACTGCACCTACCCCAACTGATATGTATTTCCTTTCAAAAAAGTTGATGACGTCATCACAAATTTTTGTAAAGGAAAAACTCATTTGTAACTCACGCGTAGTATGCTCCTTTAAATTTACTTTAACATTGCATACATATATTTATTTTAACTTACAGGGGTTTTCATAAAAAATAAAATTGGCAAAATCCAATTTTCTAATTTTTCAAAAAAACTGGATGATTTATTGTACTTCAAGGGCGAGGGAGTTCTGTCGAAATAACATTCGACCAATTTTTTTACTTATAGGGGTTGTCATGAAATTAATAAAATTTGGAAAATTGAATTTTGTAATTTTTCGACAAAATTGGATTTGTTCGATTGTAAATATTTAAGGTGTGAGACTAAAAAACCTTGAACCATTTTTTTATATTTAAAAGAGTTGTGTTATTATTTTGAAAAAAACCTAGTCGGTAACTGGTAACTAGAACTTTATTTTAAAAGAGCAAATTTTTTTTTAAGGTAAACAAAATATTACAATTATTTACTTTCTTTTTATTTATGTAAAATAAAACAAAACAAAACAAAACATGAACTTTGTGTTATAAAATTATATCCAAAATTCAATACAAAATGCAAATATATCAATAATTGTCCTATCAGTTAATTGCATCGGAGATGTTTTAAATTTCTAGTCGTTTCAATTGCACTGCTGATGTACGTGTCGTGGCCAATTGGACCAGAAATTTAAAAAATCACACGGTGTAATTAAAATTATTAATATTATTTCAATTTTAATTTTAAATTATTTTTATAATACCGATTTTTTACCAACTTTGAATTGCTATCTGTGGTGTTACCAGATATTTTATCACAATGCAACTCTTAAATTGCAACTAGAAATTTAAGTGAAAAGTGCAATACAATAACCGCATTATGTTCAGCAAACTACCAGCAGTAATAACACCGACATCTGGAGCCTCCGTCATTTCTCCAACAATTTCTTTTGTTGCATAAAAATTGGATTTGAAAGGCGGTTTTAATGTTTGGAACCCATTACTGTGCGATTTAATTTAAAACATATTATTAAACTAATTTGCGTTACCTTTGTCATCTCAAATTAAAAATGACCGTAAAATTGATTACAAAATTTATTCGTAATCTATAAACTTGTGTCTTTTTTAACGAAGTGGCCCAAATTGTCCATTTAAATGTGTTATCTACTGAAGGACTTCCTATTTTTATATTGGTGCTTGTACTGTAATTTTTTTTAAATATGAGTGGTTTAAAAATTCTAAAAAAAATAATAAAAAAGATAACTCAATCTAAAATAACATACTTATCGAAGTATCTTTCCATGGATTTGATGCTGCCTAAGGGTGTTTTTAAGGCATTTCTCACTACATTAAAAACATTTTCGTCTCGTAGGAAGGACGAGGGAAATAAAGTGAAGTAAACTTTATATTATTAAAAGATCTCCAACTAATCTATAAAAACAACGTTATAATTTGGAATAAATAACAATAAACATCCTTATTTCTTTGTAACACTTTCAACTGTCACCATAACTTCGCGACTTATAGATACTGTTCATTAAAATTTTTCATATTTGTTTTAAAAGTCTAGTACCTGTGAAATAATCTTTAGCTGGTCCAAGAGCTTTTCTGAAAATTGATCACTAAATTTTTGTATTGAATGGCATTGTATCTATTTCAACCTAGTGTAGTGTATATCTTACTATTTCAAATTTAACATCTGATTGTTGTATAAAAGGCAACAAGTGTTCAAGAATGATCTACTTGATAGTTAAAAACTTTTAACTTTAACTGTAGAAAAAAGTTGGCAGATGGATTAAACGCTTAATTTATTTCCCTGATACTCGTTGTCCCAAAGTTGAAAGTTTCTTCTACATTTTCCTGTTGCAGTGGTCTTCTGTCGTCGCAAAGGGAGGTAGCGATGATTTCCGAAATGATCCACACAGCTTCCCTTGTCCACGATGACGTCATCGACCAATCAGACTTCCGCCGTGGTAAGCCCAGCGTCAACGTGATGTGGAATCACAAAAAGGTAAAATATCCCATTTCAAATTTCAATGCCAAGGCAATCATTATGCAACTCGTGCTTGCGGTTTAATTAGTAGTCACCGGGATGGCATTGCGGATTTATTTGACGCAAATCGTAATTTTTTTTCGCAAGATCTTATCGACTTCAGACATGGAACAATGTGAAAATAGCACAATTACAGAATTAATTTGAGCCAGATAAAAATCTAAACCTCATTAAGTTGCACACGATGCATCTGGATGATTTCGTCGTCGGACGATGCAGTCACACGTCGGCTACGATTTAATTAAAATGTTTGCTGTTGGGCAACGGCGTTGTTAGTGGGTCGAAGTTTTAAAACCGTAGTTACCTTCTGTAATTGAAATGTATAATTGATGGTAGCTAATTAGACTTGTAGTGCAAATGTTAATGGTGGGTTTGAGTGTTAGAATTGACACCGATGACAATGGGGACATATGAATGATGAGTAATCGGTTCTATTGCAGTCACGTTTTTAATTTACGCAGTTTAAGGGCTATAGTTATGTTGCATGATGTGTAATGAGTGCAATTTAATTATCGAATCGCACAGTGAATTTTAATGTTTAATTATGCTGTGCTCACAAGAAATTCACCAGATATCAAGTGTTTTCGATAAAATTCATTACACTGATTTATTGTTTGCTTATAACTTATATGATTGTTTACATTTTGTATGTTTTGTAAAAATTTAGACTTCCGTGTTTTAATTCACTGGATCCGTGGTGACCCCCATGTTGAAATTTTGAATTTTGTTAAGCTTAATATTAATTATTTATCAACAAATAAAGGGAATGTGTTTTCTCTTCTAATGCAGTAATTTATTAATTTTTATAACTAGTTGTTGCATAATATTAATTTGCTTTAAATTGTAAGATTTTTTCAATCGAGTGACTAGTGAATGAACGGTTCAAAATACTAGATCGAATGAGGTAACACCAACGGAAACAGCCATTACCTAATTTTTACGTAAAGTTATTTCCTTTTTTTCCTACCGAATCCGTTAAATACCTGTCCACCCAAATTATATGCGCATCCGATTAAAAACCCAACAGCATCAAATACCGTATGTATATTCAATTATTCATTCTCTCGCTTTCTACAGTCAGCACACAGTTTCCCAATGAAGTTGAATGCCAACACGTTTTTGCTTTTACCCACTTGCATTGGTGGATGAACATTTCGTTTAGTTAAATTATATTATAACTAGCCTAACCTCTCCTCGATAATAAAAAAGGCTGTTGGGTAACCTTTCAGCTGCTTTTTGTTTTTATTTTTTAGATGCCGTCTCATTCTTATGCAAGTAATTATTAACTCATAGACACAATTGCTGAAATTGCGAAAAGGCTAAAACCGACCTCGTCCTTGTGTTAGCACTAACTTTAGTTTAATTACTAAAGGCAAGTAGTTGGTGCTTTAAGCAAATGCTTATTAACTTTTTGTTTAGCTTTTTTTGTAATTTGTAATTGTTCCACCAAATAGTGTCGAACTACTTCTTATCCGAACTGAATCGGACAAGAACTTTCGGAAGTAACTGACCTACTACTAACTAGTTTGGTCTACTATGTTCGTGCTGCAATGCAATCTGGAGCAGACGTTTATAGAGGTGTTGCTTAAATTTTTAAATTTCACGGATCCTGACATGCATGGTACAATGTTACAAATAATTGCTTGCTTTATGGCCGCTGCAAATATTAACTTTCACCCTCATGTGGTAGTAACTTGGCTAATCTACATTCTTCTTCGTTTAATTTAATAGATAACAGCGGAACTACCACATTTTTTCACATGACAAAATTATAGGTTTTCTCTTGAGAAGTACTTTTTATTTTATTACGCTCAGTAGATGGTACTTACACAAAAGTATTATGTAAATAGTACGCAAGTGATTCGGTTGCAAACAATAAGACGGATAAACTGTTATTACTTCCTCTGGCAACTACTGATGTGAACTTAGTTAAAGTTAGTTCTCAATATTATGCGGTTGTATTTTTTGTTTTAGTTAAATTATGGAATGTGGATATGATGACATTCTTCAATAGATAGGATTTACTTTCACGGGTTTAAAACTGTTTTACGAGTGTTACAACCCTGGAATATTAAGTGTACAGTTATTATGTTGATGTGTTACTTAACACCTAACGATTATTATTTTATGTTTCTTATTGGGAGTAAACACTTTTGACCTTAGAGAGCAGAAGTAATTAATAATAATGCTGATAACCCGATGCGATGGTGCATAAGTGTGCGCTTTTTTATTTTTATGCATATAATTAGTTAAACCCAATTTTATACAACTGAATATTCAAAGCGGATTATAGGATTTTCATCAAATTTTCCGCGTTTCGTCGTAGAATATGAAAATGTAGGTTCTCTTTTCTGTCTAATTCTCGTTCGTTGATTTCCACTTATATGAAGTCATTGAAAATATTCTATGATATACGATATCGCTTATGTTTCGGCCATATATGTTTTAATTTTTTAGAAATGTTTTTGAACATATTAAAAAAAATGTTGCAGTAATTTTATTTTTTCAATTTGCTCAGAAAATCTTCCCCTAAAGTATTTCGTTGGATATGTCAGAATTTTTATTCCCACCCAGAAATTGATGACGTTATTTATCTTTATACCCAATACTTCAACACTTTATGGGAAAATTGATTGCTGTTTGGTAATATTATTTTATTTTTAATTATGTAAGAAATACTTGATCCGATTTCCCTAGAACTTGTATTGGAATCCAGTGATCCTTGGAAACGATCTAGCATTTCAATCATTAAATTACACTTGTCAATAATGACACACACAAAAACAATATTGTGGACACTTTTTAATGAAATTAAAAAAATATATAAGTGTGAAGTTACAAGAAAAATTGGTACAAGATTAAGATTGGTACGCGTGCCTCAGCATCTCTGCATTGTTGTTACGACTTTAATTTCTTCTGTTATGCTCAATATTAATTTATCCACATCTAATGATTCGGTTGTCAAAAAATTCCCATAACATTGCTATTGTGGTCCTAGCCGAATGCGCGCTAGCCCTATCTTGCTGAAAATAACCTACTTCAATAAAATAATTAATAGGCCAGTTAATCAACTCCAATGGAAACGCCATTTTTAGAATGAATACACAAGTAAAATTCTGAAAAGAACTGTTTTTAATGTAAAGATTATTTTTCCAGGAAACAGCAACAAGCGAAAGTACAAGAAAAGTAAGGTTTGGAGGGACGTATGATGTGACGGTTTTTAAAATATAGTAAGATTAATTAATAAATTTGCGTAAAATTTAGATCAGTTTATAAGGATTTTAATTTTTAACTCTTTAGGGTTTATTTCAAATAAATATTACGTTTACAAAATTATCGGCAATTAAAATTAATCTTGTTAAAAGCTGTTCTATGATGTAGCTTTAGACGTAGTGTCAAACGTATTATTTCAGAGAAGGCATATGTAAATTTCAAATATGACTCTATCGCAAGTTATGTTGCTCGACCAACATTTATTAGGACCAAAACGTAATCATCTCAAATAATGAATAATTAAAAACATTTTTGTTGCAGCGTCGGAATAAGGTACCATATTTTCATAGTACAAAAAAAAGCTGTTTCTGGCAATTCTACAAAAAGTAACTTCGCCTTGGGCATTATTACCTAACCAAACGGGTAAAAATTTCCACTGCAAACAAATTTATCAGTTAAATCTAAAAGCGGTTGGAGAAAAAAATGTTATACAAAAAATGCGTTTTTAGGCCTCACTAGATTACTGACTTCGGCAAAATTTCTTCCTCCCTGGTGTAGCAGACATAAACTATTTGTTTTTACTTCCCGAGCGTCAACTAAGGAACTTGTAATTGAGTTCATCGGGCGACTCGCTACTTTTATGTTTTCTCGACGTTTCATTGCCCCTAGAATACGAAAACGTCTGTCCGCGTGTGTCAATTTTTATTATACCGATAATCTTCTAAACTACCGGACCGATTGTTGTCAAATTTTGTACGTATATTAGGAATATCGCGTAAAATATAAAATGCTGACAAAAATTTGTTTGATCATGCACACCACCAATGCGATGACGTCATCTCCAAAATTTACGGTAGTAAATGTTATTTAAATTTTACAAAATGGCAAACTCCTGTTGTAGTTTATGAATCCGTGTTGAGTTTTTATAATAATAACAACATTTTACAATTTAACTTTAAAATTGCAAAGCCGAATATTCTGAAACCTTAAAGACGTTTTAAAGTTATCGGAAACATGGTACCTACATAAAATATGCAAAATGTGATCAGTATAATTGTGATTTATCATTCCATTCATATTTTTCAAAATTGCTTATTTAGGGTGAATAAAAATAATATGAATGAAACAGTTTATTTTATTGATCAAATCAGGAACTGCAAAACCGAATGCTTTGAAATCTTGCAAAGCTTTTAAAGTTATTAAAGTTATCGAAAGCATCGTACTTTTTTTAGAAATGCATATACAGTGACTCAAAAAAATTAATGAATCAGTCAATTTATTTTGTTGATTAAATCTTTAACAATACATGCATATGTTTATTTTAACTTCTAGAGGTTCTCATAAAAAAAATAAATTCGCAGAATTAATTTTATAATTTTTCTAAAAAGCTGGATATGTGTTATTCTTCAGGGGCGAGGGTAGTTCCGCCGAAATAACCTTCGACAAAGTTTTTGTTACATAGTGTTAAAACAAAACAACGAGTTTTTAAAAATAGTATGTATATTTTGAAAATAAATTTTAGGATTGGAGTAAAAGGACAAATAGAATGGAAATAGGGGTGTGAAAATAAATGAAATTGCAGCTATGAGCTATTCGATAATAAATTGCCGGAAGTGGTGACAGTCTTTTCAACCTCAGTGAATTATTTCTGTATTTGTTTTACTTTCCTTGTTACAGCCGGCTAGTTTCGGATACGTACCCCATCGTCAGGGATTTTTAGGGGCTAGTTTACACGGGATGATCTAAATATTTAGTTCGAAAAAAAAAAAGATCAATGCGCGATTAAATTAATAGAGTGGTTTAGTACGTCCATAAACTAGGTCTTTAATAAAAATAAGATACTAAAATGAAATGAACAAACTAACTTAAAATGTTCAATATTTTCTTTTTGTCCTTGAATGCGTCGTCACTATTCCCAACCGCACCAATTAAACAACCTATAAGTATGACATGCGCAATCATGACGAAAGATTCAAGGACGAAACCATTAGAAGAGTAGCAAATTTGAAAGGGAAAAAAATCTTGAATTTTTTGAGTTAATTATACACTCTAATCCATCCTCTGGACCTCTGAAGATGGAACACCTTGAAATTGGTCGGCTTTAGCAAAGAAAACAAATGACCCATCAATAAGTCAAAACTTGCTAGATTGCTTGATTATAATTTTATTTTTTTACGAAGTGTATACCAACACGCTTAATTCTAATTTGAATTTATAACCCAATTGTTGATGATGTAACAAATTATACATTCACTAATTTTAGTTTTTGTTTTGTTTTTGTAACATAAATTAAATTCAAGTTTCATAAAGCACAATAATCGTACGAGAGTTGTTTGAATTTGAAATCTACACACCTTGTTTTCTTTTTTCAAAAACTATATTGCCTTATTTGGTTGATAATAATTGAAAGGTCCAGCACAAAAAGTTCAAACAAAGTCTGAAGTTCAAAGTTACTAAACTAATGTTCTTATTCATTCAATTTTTATGTAAATCCAAGGAGGTTTTATCTAAAATTTCGATGTCAGTGTAAATCAACTATAGTTATAGTTTTTTTAAGAAAAACACAGCAATTTTCACAATGTTTTAAAATTTTTATCTTTTATCTTAAAAGTTTTTTTTTACTGTTTTAAATCTGTCCGTAATACTTCGTTGGCTCAACTATCACGTCCTTTACTTTAATTCACGTCATCCAGTAGCTAATAATTTAAATTTACACTCACTGATTAATAATACGAGTAGAATGTATAAATAATGTTGTACCATGACAGCTAGTTGTATTTGTTATTAACAGTCTAACGGAATTAATATGTACCTGTAATTTAATTCATTCTAAATTTTATCGGTACTGATTGTACTAACAATTTACGGACTTAAATGTGACATTTATATACCTACAAGTTGTTTTATCGAAAGGCAGCAAAATTATAACCCTGATCGCCTGCCGAGTAAGCGGTATGTTGAAATTTAAAAGATTCCGTTTAATAATACTGTGTACCCCTTGAGACATGCGATGACGCAACTACCAAAAAAATAGTGCATACAATTGCAAGGTCCGATATTTTTAAGGTTATTTCCTGTTGCATTCTTTTTTTAAATATAATAACTCATTCCCATTGAATGTGACTTCCTGCCAACTTTCATCGGTGAGTAATCATCTACACTTGTTTCAATTAAAAATAAGAAACCAAAATTATAAACGTTTTAATTGCGGACCTCACAAACAGTACTTAATTGTAATTTCACGTAACAGAAGAATGACCTAAACTTGCACTGGATTGGATCGACCTCCAAAATTAACTATTTGACCATAGAAGTAAATAGAACTCAATTCTGTCCACCGATTTTGTTCAAATACAGCATATTCTAACTTGCGATTCTTTAAATTTCTAATCTAGGTAGGCTGGTGGTTTAGAAACGTATGTGCATGCGAGGTACACACACCACACATCTGTCAATGTCAAGTTAAATGCAACCTAAAAGAGTGGACACGCTGAAAATTGGTGTTATCAACGACACGACTTTTTATTTTAAAACCAACCTAGATTCGAAGTCGTACAATATTTGATTGTCAACTAGATGCCACATTATACAAAACATTTTAGTTCACTTTATACAGCTTGATTGGAACTCCATTTAAGTCAATGCTGGTGGCGATACTTTAGCTCTTGGCTATCGATATTTAAAATTTTTAATACATTCTTTCGTCACGAAACTGATGTAAATATCATTGCTGACTGACTGGGGCTATTTTGTCGAAATAGCACCATTCTTTAACCAAGTTGCACAATTTTCAGTTGATCGATGCGTTCTTTGTACTACTAATGACAGTAATACTTATTAATTAACTTTACTGGATTCGCTAATGGTTGTCGAAGTAAATCGAGTTAATTTAATTTGCTGGATACAGTTGTTCCGGTATTTTCACCCGGCAGTTATATCATAAAACAATGTGAAATCATTTTGTAGTTTAGTTCTAATTTGTACTTTGCACGCACTTTTCCTAATTAAGTAGATACACAGTTCGAATGCCAGTTCTAAGTAAGTATTTAGCCTGGCAATTAGAAGTTCGTTGTTTTCATATTTACCAGAGTCATCAGTTATCTAACAGTCTATTAGACTAGAGGAAGTAAACAGTGCAACTGCAGAATTCACCCATTACCATTCGTTGCTACAACAAGGGCAAGGCGTTTGGTCAGGAAAGTTCCGAAGCAGGATATGATCAGATAGTACTCAGTTGTAATTAATCTGTGGTGATGTGATTGATTACGTATCACTTATATAATAATAGCTTGTATTTCTAGTGAAAGTGTACAATGCACAAAATGAGTAAATTTTCCGAAGAGATAGTTTCCCGACCAATACACATACAGAAAAATACAGAAATTTGGCAACATTTCGTTTCGAAAGATAAACACCAGCTTTTTCTTATTAACATCGTATGACCTTTACGTTTTATTTAGCACGTGTGTTTCAGACATTAAATTATTTTCCAAGCTATCGACATCGTTTGGGCGCGTAACTACTGCGAACCGTTTTGGTTTCCCAACGTGGATGTGTGTACGTTCGGATATGTGAGGGAACAATGAGGAACGCGTTTTGAAAAAGGCATGGTTCTTATAACCACGACGATGGTATTTTCATTCGATTCGAAAGTGGTTTCAGATCCGGTTTAACTGCGATCTTCTGCAGTACCAGACGACTCACTCCCGAATTCGAAGTGAAAACGGTTTTTCTTTCAACTTTCACTGCCTTGGCGAAAATTCTGTCTGCGTTCGGGAAATATTAGTTTGTGACATTACTGTTGCTAGAAATTTTTGATTATAAATATCAGATTACTGATTAAAGCTAAAACTTACTTTAATGTATCCTTGTACAGTAATGCATTCAATTTTATAATACATAAATATTTAGTACTTATGTTATAGAAAAACTAAAACAATGATCCGTGTGTACTTTAAAGATGGGAAGGTGTAAAACGAATTTCAAATAAAAAAAGATTTTATAACTAGTACGGTTGTTGCACTTTTAAAATTAATGTTTTTAAAGAACCGATTAGAGAGGTATTGAGGTAAACTGGGGAATGTATACATGATGTGGAATGTACTCGTGGGGTAAACCGGCTTAACCGACATCATAACAAATGAGAGGCCATAATAATATGCGCATGTGTACAAAAACATGATGCTTAAAACAACCACGCATAATTACGATGACTTTTGCCCATTAATTATAATTTCAGTAGGTAATTCAATAGGTATATTCAACAATTCATAACACTATGAATCACTTAAAAAGTGCTTAAAAACAACAGTGTCTCGAAAATCAGTTTTTTGTTATGTTTCACAAGAATCAGTCCAATAGTTTCGTAAATTATTTGCCTGATGAAATGTCAACACAGACGGCAAACAAACGGAAACAGGAGACCTATTTTTTTATACTCATTAAACCAGTGTTGATCGTCTCTGCGAAAATTTTGTAGATTTAACATAAATTTGCCGCCTACTTTCCGAGCATAAGCTAAGGAAGTATAGTAATCGAATCCATCGTTTCTGGTTGGGTTTTTTGTGTGATTGGTGGATGATTCGATATTTGTGATTGGGTAATAAATGACATTATTATAAATGTCAAAGAATGAAGATAGTTTTCTGTTATTTAAATTCAACTGATCTCCCTACACGTTGCTACGATGTGGAAATCCAATGACATATAAGAAAATCATGAATGAGGTTTCTACACCTTACTTCGACCAACGGAATCGGAAGACCTACTTTTTCATTATCTAAGATCTAAGAAACGTCGAAAAAACATGAAATTAGTCATTCGTTAAATGAAAGCTTGTACAATACTTTAGCCTATGTTTGGGAGGTGAAAATGATGTTTAAAAACTTTAAAAAATTTATCATAATCAGTGATTTTTGTGAATGATTTTATGCTAATTACACTTTTGACGATTTGTAAGCGCTAAATACCGGGTGATTCAACTTAAAAGAACCATTTGCCTCTTTTTAATGGGCACCCCAATCTACATTTTCCGCTTACTTCTTGATTAAAAATCGAATTATAAAAATGTCACGAATTTTGCTTAATTTTCATGACCCATAGAGTACCAAAAAATAGGTTCTCCGCTTCCGTTTGACTGTCTGTCTGACTGTTTGCCGTCTGTTCAAATTTTTATTAGACAGTATCTTCGAAACAACCGGACCGACTGTTATCAAATTTTAAATGTATGTGTAGATAGTAAAATGCTAACCAAAATTTGCCCCATCAACCAACTGGTGATATTCTCTTAAAATTTTTCGTAGTAAGTAGGACTTGTTGTTTATGAATCCGTCTTGAGATTTTTTCCGAGGCATCCAAATTTTCGCAAAAAATGGAAGTTGTACGGAGTTCGTGCAAGCTTATTCGTTAACTTATCGCGTAAAGTGTTTGTCTTCGAATTTGTAACGCGAAAATCGAGCACGTTCGAATGTGGCAAGGGTCTTTTTTTGTTTCTTACACTGTTACTGCTACATATTTTATTATCTCATTTTAAGAACAGCACACTCCAGTGTTTTCTTATCAATATTATACTGCACATGTCGGAATTGCCATCCGTGTTGAGTTAATATTGATCGTTGATCGAAACCTTTTCGAATCGGAAAACTCGCTAGTCTTGCCCTTTATCAATGCATTCATATTGTTACGAAATAAACCCATACGTCGCCCCGGTACGACGCCTATCGGTTCTAAGAATGTACGTCTCCGATGACTCATTGTCAGTAACGGCAGCTGGAGAAGAGTTTGGAAGCGGAAGTCGCGAATGGGTGCTCCAGAGAAGTCTAGAAGCGATGACGTAGACGTTTCGAGAAGAACCGCGTGCTGTTTAAATGGGAACCACCGTCGGGAGTAGTTTGTGTAGTCCAGAAAACGAGAGCTGAATTCACTTAACAAGTCGAGCTCAACGAGTGTCGAGACAACCCAATGAATGTCGCGCCGAAATTATTTTGTACATAGTCGCTCTGCAATTAGTCGTGTAAATCCGAGTTATTAAGAAATAAATTGTTGAGTTTTACCCACGCCGATTTTATTCGCTGGTTCAACGTAACAATATTTTTAGAGCAATTGTTAATCTGTTTCCTAACATGTGTGAAGCACAAGCACACTCCAGATCAAATATAAAGAAGTGTAACAGTGTGTTTTCGTAACATAATGCGTTAGAATCATAGGCAGAGGCGGAGTATGGCCAATTGTTAATAATTAATTATTATGATACATTAATGAATTCAAAAGAACAAGGCCTATACGAATGTGTAAAAACATATAGTGTCATTAAAAAAAAGTTAAATGTCGTAGACAAACACAAAAAGTTTATAGAGTGTCAAAACACACTTATAGGATGTGGTTCCGCTTCTTATACTGTTACTGCTATTATCTATATTTGTTTTAATGTATAGAATTAAAAAATAAAATAAAAATTTACAATTTTTTTTTATTTTTCAAAGAAGTAGGATTTGTTGGAGTCGCGACCTTGCCGCATTTGGTGAGGGTTAAGTTGAAGTTTATGCAGCTATGCGTGAATGAACACTAGGTACGTTAACAATTAGTATTTTCTCATTGTTTTCTTCCATAATAATTGTAATATTATTACTAGTAATGAAAAGTAATGTTTACTAAAAGTCAAAAACAGTCTTTATAGTTTACCTATTTTCAGTTCCATTTTAACTGGCATTAAAGAACAAATGACACTCTTACCAAAATGTTTGCCATTTGAATATGTACGTTGCACAGACTTCTAATGTTTAAGTTTAAGCTTAACGAAAACTTTAATTTGCTTAGATTTGTTATTTGATAAAACAGATTTTAACTTAAAATGTTTTTTTTTGTTATGAAAATTTTAATCTTTACTAAGATAGCAGTGGCCTAAAGACTGATTCGTGTGAAATGCCATAGCATAGGAAATACCGGATATAAATACTACAGTGAAAGTAAAAAGCGAGAAGTTGTTAAATGTTATATACGTAATAGACAATCTACAGAACTAATACCATCTTTTTGAAAATGCACTAGAATATTATCAGTACAAATTATAAAATGTTACTTTAAATACAAGTTGGTATGGTAAAAATGGATTTGTTTCCATAAACAATGAGACAGAAATAATAAATAAAAACCGTATCTCTGAAAATATTAGACATCGAAAAAAGTTTTAAAACGCTAGTGAAACTTTTTCAATAATTAACGATTCAAATTGAGTGTGAGTTTAAATGCAACACACTTATTAAGAATGAAAACAAACATATGCATCCTACCGGAGAGAAAGTAACGAAATCGTGAAAAGTGGAATTTTGCTTCAAATCACAATAAGCCGGTTTAAATGTCAGACTATAAATATGTACTGTTTATAACAACTGCTTTCAGCAAATCTAACTAGTAACTATCTTTTTGCAGGTAACCATGGCGGGAGACTTCATTTTAGCAGTCGCTTCAATTATGATCGCTAGGTTAAGGAACAATGACGTCACTCTAGTTCTTAGTCAAGTAAGTAGAAATTGTTATGTTCACATTCAGGAAGACACAGTCTATCGCCTCAGGTTGTCACCGACTTAGTTCAGGGAGAGTTCATGCAACTCGGATCTAAAGAAACCGAAAACGAAAGATTTGCTCATTATTTAACGAAAACATACAGGAAAACTGCTTCTTTGATAGCTAATTCTGTAAAATCTGTACGTATTTTACTGGGTATGTAATTTGAACTAACCTGACAGGCTGTTTTAAGGTTACAATGTTAGCGGGAGCTGATGAACAACTAGCCGACGTTTCGTACCAATATGGACGTAATTTAGGTTTAGCTTTCCAATTAGTTGACGATCTTCTGGATTTCGTTTCAAGTTCAGCGGCTATGGGTAAACCCACTGCCGCGGATTTGAAATTAGGTTTAGCTACAGCGCCTGTTTTGTTTGCATGTGAAAAGGTATGTACCACATTTTAAAATTAGCCCTGCTGTAATTTTAATGAGCCGTGATTTCAGTATCCTGAATTGAACCCAATGATTATGAGGCGGTTTCAAGAGCCAGGAGATGTGGAAAGAGCTTTTGATCTGGTTCACAAATCTCGAGGACTAGAACAGACTCAATATTTGGCCAAGCAGCACTGTCAAGAAGCTGTCAGACTTGCTAACCTCTTGGAGGAAAGTCCATACCAAAAAGGATTAATAGTTGCGGCAGATTATGTGCTGAACCGCATGAAATAGCACAGGACGTCGATTCTGGCGTCGAGTAGATATTCTAGTTATGAAATTGACAATAGATGACACTAGTTATGTGGTATGATTATAATGTTGTATATTTTTATATTTGTAATGGTCACGACACAGTCCTTTATTTATAAACATCGGCATTCTTGGACCAGTGTTTTGTTAAATACTTTGATATTATTCTTTTTTATTAGTTAGTTTTAGTGAATGTGTGTGTGTTTTAAGCGATTTCTTGTAAAGTAACTGTATGTACCAAATATTGAATGCTGATGAAAGTCACTATTGTTATTCAGTCATATTTAGGATAAGAGTGTTTGACAATGGTATAACGCTTACTGGTAGGATTTTTATTTATTCAGCATAACTACACCTGATTTATTTGTTTTCGTACTTTTAGAAAATTCAGAAATAGATCAGTGTGGTGTGTGCACTGTTACAATTAAACAAGATCAGTGACAAATAGTAACAACAGTAGGTGCGCTCAATAGATTTGATTATGTTAAATGTGTATATAGTTTTAAAAGTATTAAAAATATTTATAATAAAATATTTTAGAAAATAGTTAATCTTTTCTTTTGTTGTTGATGAATCTGATGTATATAAGATTGATGTTTTTTAATAGATGTAGAATTGATTAATAATTATCTGCAACTTTTTCACGAAAAGTGTATGTAAATAATTTTGTTACAAATATTATGTAAAATATATGTATATTTTGATTTATTTACATGTAAAAAGGTATTAATAAAGTGAACATCTGGTGGGTTTAATGTGGCAGTTAATTATGAGGATACGTAATTGCTTCGAAACTTACAATATATTTCATAAATTTACGTCAAACCTAGACATATTTATTGTTGAACGGGGATTATTTAAGTAAGTAATTAAGTTTTAACGCAGCTTCGAATATTCTTGATGACTTGATGACGGAGAGACAGAAGAAACTTACCAAAAAATCAAACTCGGTACAAACCACCGTCGTGTTTCGCTAAGCACTCAAAAAAGGCTGGAACTAAAGACTACGACTTCCATTTACCAGGTGGGTGTTCTGACCACTATACTATCCGGCGTCGATATTGCCTCCTTTCTATAATTATATCGTGTTGCCATAAATTCAAAATATCAATTTTTAGCCCAAATTGAAGTAGGTATGCGAAAATTTTCAAATAATTTACACTATACCTAATTCCGCTCTGAAACCGTAGGACAGCCTGCAATAGCACTTAATTTGTCAGGGTTGTAGAGGAACCTCATCTTATCATGTGTTTCCGAAGGGTAATAACCATAGGCATATTTTGTCTGACAACACTTAAAAGGAAACACTCAATAACATCATTAAGTTGTATTTCTTTCGTCGCCAATAGTTTTTTCACACTTTGCCTAGTTTTTAGCGCCTTGGAACGATATTAAAATACATTTTAGACCACAGCCCTTGTCATCTTCTGACGAGCTAATAAATTTTCCCACCACAAAAACCTTTTTTTACTTAGTAGATGAGCATGTAGAATTGGACTGTAATACCTATAGGAAAAATATAATACCTTGCTGCTCATTTTGGTTTTGTTGGTTGCCTGCGTTATTGCCCAAGCCCAAGAACCACGACAAGAACCAGTCATGGACAGTTTATCCCTTTGACTCTGCATTTCATGGAGGCTAGAGAGTTACTAAGTACATAATATACATTAGCTGCAGTGTGAAGTGTTCTCATGATGATAAGAAATTTGTTTTATAAAAGCACCTGACGAATAAGCTGAATAGTTCCTTCGTGAACATTTTTATGTCTTCAGTAGTCTGGCAGTGACGAAGTACAGCTATTTTTATTTGGATCTGTTTAAATTTCTAGTAATTTTTGTCGTATTACGTTATCTTAGACTATTATGCAGACAGTTATTACGTTATTACGTAGTGGTTATTATTTTTTTTGTTCAGTTCTTCTATAGTTCTTAACAAGTATAAGATATTGGAGATCATATTCTGGTAAAAAATGGCAATCAACTGTCGACAAGTTTTGCAACTTACAACATTCACTCGCATAAGTGCAAAAAAGAAAGAAGATTATATTATCAATGCACTTCGTTTTTTATACATACGTATAATTAGGCCTAAATATGAAGTAAAAAAATGCGATGGCAACACTTTTGCGCCCTAGGGTTTACAACCAGTTATTTTACGATCAGAGCTGTAAACAACAGGTTTACGATCACTTTCAATGGCTTAAAATAAAAAAAAATCAGTTCCGAAAGTAATGATTTTTTACATTTAGAGTCTAATAATGGAAGAACAAAAACCCATTATTATTTAAAGGATCACAATTCTTGATAGAAAAAATTTACAGACTTTAGCGTTAAACAGTGTTAAACTACTAAAAATACGTTTGATTCCTTATACTGATAGTGTATAGAATTTATAAAGTAAAACATCGTTTCTAAATATTTTTATCCAGTTGATAACCAAATTAACAAATAATTTTAACTGAATTAGCAACACCGGCAAGTGGTTCCCTTTATTTCATGCTTGGTTTATCATAATTGCTGTAGATTTCACCACAAATTCCATAATTTTTGCAATTAATGGAAAATATGAAATCCTTCATTAAGACAATTGTTCAAAAAAAAAAACTTTCATTCATCCAGAAAATCTACTAATCACATTAATTTGGACGGTTGTTGTTTTCCATAGCAATTCGGTATGAAAGCAATCACACTCATTGCTTATAAATTCTTGTCTGTGAATGAAGAAACATTAACAAACAATGCAGCCCCAAGCATTTGTAAAGTCTGGAATAAATTCGAAAATGATGAAAACGCCCGGCAAAGTCATTGTCTGGTGTGGGTTTGTAAAGGCTTAATAAATGGATATTTTTAACAACAATCTGGAAATAGTCACTTGGACTTTTTGAAAAATTATTTAGTTTCTGCTTTGGCAACTGTTATATTCAGCACTATGTATTTTTTTTTTCCAATATATAAATTAGACGAAGCGAACTTGCGAATCTGTAGGGTGTCTATTCAGATCTCTGGGCTAAACATATTTGACTTTCTTTTCGTATCAAAGTAGATCCTGGGATACTGATGTACAGTGGCGGCTGGTGGGTCAAAATTTCGGGTCGGCCAAATATTTTGAGTCTACACCTTGGTGTTATATATTTTCGTAATGTATGGCTGCTACTCATTAACCACTGACATTTTACGTGCCAGGATGTACAAAACATCTCAAATGTTTCGACCTGTTAAAATAATTTTTTATAGGAAATTGACAATGTCAGTTTGATTCCAAATACTATTAATCCTTAATTCTACTTGTTCTGCTTTATCATTAATTGAGAACCACCGAAAACATTATTTTTACTGAGTTCCGCGTCGACCGGCGGCTATACGGCTTGCCGACCCCGGACATCCACAATTAAATAATAATAATTAAATAATGACATGCAGTTAAAAAATATAAAAAAAAAGTAATAATAAAAGTACCAACTGTTAACTATCTTCATTTACATTAATTTTTTTTTTAATGTATATGACAAATTGTCAAATAAATTAATTGAATAATTGAAAAATTAAAATGATTTAAAACTTTAAATTCGTTTCTGAAATATCTGAAAACGCTTAGATGCTAAAAATACAGAAAAAGCGCATTTATGTTGTAGCTAAGTTATGTACGAAAAATAAAATTTTAGATAATTTAATGTAATTTTTTTCGTTTATTATTCATACACAGGAAAATGTATTAAATCGACAATTATTATTAAAAAAAAAATAGTATGCACTGAAGAACATCGAAGCCGTTATTGTTTTGTAATTTGGTTAGCTATCTTAAATATTAAGCGTTTTAAAAACTAAATTCGCGTTGCTGGGTACGGCGAAGGAGGATTTCGCCGGACCTGGCACAACATACGTTCCGCCAGATCTTTGTCTACTACAGTGTACTAGACAAAGAGAACGATGAAACCGTAAGCTGCTACGAAGTCGAAACATCGAGCATAATACATTCCTGGATACGGCGTGCCGAAATCTCGCCGGCAAAGCGTGTTTATCAGCATTTAAAATTAGCAACAAATGCTTTATTTTGTACCTACAATATAATAAAATATATTTTTAATATATATGATCTATCCTAATGTACATTCAAACTTTATTTCTTTTTTTATTTTCTAATTTCAACGCTTACTAAGTATTTTAAAATGACTGGTACGGCGTGGCCGACCCTGCCGCCCCTGACCAGCCGCCCCTGCTGATGTACCTACAATAATGTACAGAAAAAGTTTTTCTTTTAGGGCATTATAAAGTTGTTAATAATTTTGAGCAGTTTAATCAATTATCAGAATTGTGTGATATTCCCAAAGTAAAATTTTAGAACCCATGGTCCGGCTTTGAGAAAAGGCCAGAAGCGGCTTTCCGAAGTATCTTGGAGACCAGCGTGATAGTTTTAAAAGAAACTGCTAACGGAAGTGAATACGAATTACGAAAACAAGAAAATTATCGTTGTATGTTATATTTATTTGTGTGGTGTAGTGTTATCAATAAAATATCATTCAGTTTTGACCCACGCCAATTTTAATCCCCGTAAAACGTAACACTGGTGTCAGAAGTAAAATTGAAGATTCATAATAACTCGTTTTGCCAAGATTTACGGGCAGCTTGGAAAAGAATTCTGAAGGTTTATGCTTTTGAAGACCAAAGAGACTAAACTACAGCAGAAGATAGATAAGCAAAAAGATATAATCATCAACCCAACTGAAAAATTCCAAAACCAAGTGGAAACAAATAAAAATGAGATGGTAGAAACTAAAGATCAAATGAAGGGCATACAATGAAACAACAGTGCCATTTAAATTGTTCAACCCCACGATTCTGGATTTTACTATCCATGGTTCTTGGATTATTGCTGCAGTGTTCTGCATCTTGTCTAGGTGACGACACAAGACAGTCGTCGCTGCGGGACAATGCTGCAGGTTAATTTGGATGAAATTTATCTGCTGCAGCACCATCTCTGTAACCAAAAATCTCATGCTTATCTTAGGAGACACGAAGTTTATGTCTCAGGCGGACCCGCCGCCACTGGTAGAGGCTTCACCCCCTAGGGCTTCTGCCTCTTCCATAGGGGTCTACCCTTCCTGAGTCGGCGTCTCGTTCTCCTTAAGTTTCAGGTTGAAAGAAGACAGCATATAGTTGATCCTGCCCTCTCTATCTCATTATTTTGGCATCATCTATCCCAAGACCAAACACAAAGAGCTTGCCTGGAGAGGCAGACTCGTGATGGAAAAGAACCCATTTTTTAACGCGAACCCATTGGTTCTGACCCTCCAGGCGGCGAAGTACCACCTCTACATCCACTGTTGGTCTCGGTATCCACAGGGTCGCCCTCACTAGCCTTGGTAGCTTAGCCAAGGGGACCACGTTAGGTTGTGCGCCTTCCCAGAAGGGTGTTAGAGAGCCCACTGTTTGTGTTAGCCATTCCAGAGACATCTCGTCTTCACAGGTTATCCTTAGGATTTCCCCTGTGTACTTGATGCCCCTGAAAGTGGTTGCTTGTCTTCCCGATGCCAGGCACTGTTATGCCATACCGAACGAACAAGCCACTACGGTTACAAAGATATTGACTGACAATTGGATCTGCAGATTTGGAGTCCCAATGGATTTCATCGTTATACGGACGACACAGATTATACCATTACATCTCTTGTCATATAGGAGGGTAGAACAGTTAAATCATACCATGGAAGAATATCGTTCGAAGGTGGTGGCTGAGCACCAGAAAGATTGGGATGCACACCTTCCGCTGTTCCTGGTGGCTTATCGGTCAGCAGTCATTACGGGTCAGACATCGGCACCATAGTTTTCCAGTGAAGAATCAAAGGAGGTCAGAGATTATGTCGATGCCTTAAAGGAGAAGATACTAAGCGTTTACAAAATGGTGCACCCTAAGTAGGATGGCGAGTGACAGAATGAAAACACGCTACGACTTTAAGAGGAATCCCTACGTTTGGCGTATGGGAGTTTCAATATTATCATATTTTTTAAGTATTTTTGTGATTTTTTTTATCACATATCTTTAAAAATCAATATTTCAGTTATTTATGGAAATTTCGGAATCCGGTTTTTACTACTGTTTTTAATTTACAAAACTCTAGACGTTACCGAATAAAAATTGTCGACTTTTTTCGTTTGGAAATGAGGTAGGTGTAGTCAAAGCGATTCGTGTCGAAAAAAATAATGAAAGAGCGGAAAAATCTATTTTAAGGAAAAGTAGTTTGAGAAAATGTAACTTCTCAAAACAGAGGGTGCAGAAAAAGACGTTCACTTGTATAAAACAAACTTATAATAAACAGTATAATTTTGAAAGATAATTGCAAAACTGTTAATCATGTTAAAGAAACCATACTGTTAAGTGCTTACCGGAAAAAAATCCATAGTTTCCCCATTAACAGAAATCATCTCCTTCTAGTCTCTTATGATGTAGTTGGTGGTTTTCGTTCATATAAAATTCATGACGATTAACAAAGAAGAAAGTGGTTTTAATTTACACTGACTTTCCTACATTTTTTTTTCCGGAATTTCCGGTTATGTGTCCTCAGAATATAAAGTGGACTGAACAATTACAGAAACAACAGGAGGTCCATGACTGTATCATTAACGAACCATCGCCCGTCGTCTACTGTCTGTCGGCGTTTTATTAAACTACGAAACTACAGTAAAAGTTCTAGTTAAACACTAACCAAAATTTGCTTGTACATCCCTACAAACAATTTGATGACGTTTTATCAAAATTTAGCTATGTAAATCTTTTTTAAAGTAGAAAATATAAAATGATTGTGATGTATTAACACCCACACTCGTATTTTTTGAAACACGAAAAAGATATTTTTAAAATTCTTACAAAATACGAAATCGACTGTGGTATTTATTTATTCGTTTAAAACAAACATTATGCGTCGACACTTGCCATTCATCAATGCACGTATCTTTTCACAACTTGTCATAGAACTATATTCTTTGAAATTTAGCACATACGTCAAGATATCAATACCTACCTCAGAATTTAGCCAAATAAATAAAAGCTATTTAAAATGTATCAAACAACATCCGTTTTTTCTGCCTTTGAACATTTCTGAAAATTCTCCTTGTAGTTTTCTCCAGTTTTGCTGTGCTATAACTTTGTATACCATATAAATACTTATAATATTGTTACGCCCCGGTACGACACCAATGGGCTTTCTAGTATGTGCGGCGATGATGGGTGACTCATCGTCGGTGACGGCGGCCGGACGGCGTTCGCTTAAGAAAAGCCTGGAAGCGAAAGTCGCGATGGATGCTCCAGAACAAGCCTAGAAGCGGTGACGGAGACCTTTCGAGAAGGACCGCGCGGCTGTTTAAAAGGGAATCACCGTCGGGAGCAGTCAGTGAAGTCCAGATAATGTACATCCTGTACATAATCACTGCATATAGTCGTGTAGTTTCGTATTACTGCGAAATAAATTGCTGAGTTTTACCCACACCGATTTTTAAATACCCGTTCAACTTAATAATATAATAAGTTATAGTATTCTGCCAACGATATTTTTGCGAAAGTTAATAAATTCTCAAACAATAATAGTACTACCTAAATAAATGAAATTTTTGCTTGAGAGAAAGAGAATTTAGTGTTCTCTTTTGTTGCACTAGAAACTGCTTAGTCTTTTAACCTCGGTACCTAACTAAAACACCACTAAAAAACCAAGTCCTACAATAACAATATGTTGACTAAATCCATAAAATGAAAGTAGATGGATTTTCCTAATGTTCCTCAGTAATAGTCATCACATTTTGAACCTCACGTTTGTTGGACACACCTGCAATGTTACGTAAATGTGTGCAAGATTGTCGACAAACAACTCAGAGCTTACACATTTCAGACACAAAGAATCAGACCAACGAGTCTACGTTGTGGGTGGGTATGTATTAAAGCAACAAAAATAGCGACATCAATCATTTAAATTTATTTCGTTGTATGTTCGCTATCATTTTTAATCTTTAAGAGGACTTCGTGCTCGATCAGTCCTATATCTATAAACGAAAAAACGTTCCCATAATTCATAACGATGAGTAAACATCCGTGGTTTACCTGCCATATCTAATTTACTAGTAATTTATTGCAAACTATTTTTACTTATCCGTCCGATTACAATCGTCAGTCCTCACGAACAGTTCCAATATTTGAATGACTGTCTGCTAGGGGTTGGGGTTGGTATCCGCCACATGAATTCCAGGGGTCTGGAAATCGGTGCCCGTCACGAATAGATCGTATTCTACATTTCATCTTCCCGAAGCGGAATTCCTTTGTTACCTTCATTAACAATTTTGCGACGACAGAGCACGCTGATTTCACGCACAGCAATATCGTAATTGAACTCCGTTTCCAGTCGAGCCTAGAAGAAATTATTAAGTATGTTAGTCGATAGTGCAACACTGAACAGGAAAGCTTTGGGGGAAAGAATTTATAGGGAAGGTGTAGAAATATGGAAGAGAAAACAAGAGTTGGCAAGATTAAAGAAACTGAAGGAGCAGCAAGAGGTAAATAAACATCATTTCTAGTGCACAAATAGATCCGCACTTTGTAGATTCGGGATATGCTGGAAAAGTATTATCCGTTTGGGCATGCCAGGGATGTAAAACCGAGGGGATTGAGGAATTTACGATTGGAAGGGCTCTTTCCCAACAAAGATTATATGAATGTAGGCTAACTTGGGTTAGGTCGGGGCGGCGTATTATGTGTAGAAAATTAAAAGTTTATTTTTGATGATTCAAGTTGTTTATTATTGTACATATGTTTATAACATACTAAGAGTATTTTTTATCCTACTTTTTTGTAATTCAAACCGTTACCTTGCGCTGTTGTGCATATTAAGCTTTCTTTGAAAGCTGGATATCGTTTTCACTAGGTTATCAAACCCTGTTATTTTAAATCGTCAATGGATCACGAAATAGCCATTATTTTTAAGGGTTTCTATTCATATATACTACCTTAATATAATAAATCGTGGGCTAAATTGTTTTAGGAGTGTTCGAAAAATTTAAGACGTTAGACTAAAGAATAATAGATATAACAAGACCGATTCACTGTTAAAGTAAGAAACAACTAGGTATCATTAGTAAATGCAAATACACCGAATGTCCATAAGTCAACATATTCACTGTTCTACTTAAAATTTGAGGAACTTTTTACTGTTAAACTGATACCACGAAACATTAGTCTCGCGACAAAATAAAAGACTCGGAGATCTAAATACATATATTGGGTGTTCCATAAATTAAGCTGATTTTATTTGGCTTTACGTGTATCAGTTAAAAATAACGTTTCCTATTTTATTTTATAATATTTGAACGAAAAGTAATCGAAATCAGTTAATTTTGCGAAATTCTTGACACAAACTCTCTAAAGTTGACGTATTCAGTACTGTTCCTGAAATTTGGAATTTTTAATTTCGTAACGCACAACTCATAGAAAAAAACAAACAAGTTTTCTTCTTCTTTCAGTCTTTAAACTATGTGTTAGATAAGTAATGTTTAAAAATTCTAGATCTACTACTTTGAGATTGCACAAGTAACAGACACACTGTGATATACTTCTTTATTTGTGGAGATCACATTCTAGTCCTATTTGTAAGTTTACATATGAGTTTTCTTAAAATATCGCAATTTCAAACTTGTCTAAGAAAGTATATAACGGATTTTTTTGAAATTCTGCAAGTGTACTTACATCGGTTTTAATGAATATAGAACCAAAATTTGTTTATTTTTTTTACCTTCTAAAAGTGAATAAATTTGTATTTATATGTTCTGAGAGGTACGCTACTGCGTTACTAACCATGTTAAGAATGGTGGATATCATTGTAGTAAAATTCTGTTAGACTGTATCGTTATAATAATTATGTTGCTTTATACACAACAAATTTAGTATAACCTAAAAGGTATAATTTGTCTAATTCTAAGGCCTTCTAGATTTACTAAAAACCAAAGTGCTACTTTACTCTTCTATTAAGAAAAAAATTGGCACCGTAACGATATTTAGTAAAGATGAAGTTAAATTATAGGCGCTTTTGGTTTTTTCATAAAAAAAAAAATAAGTTTTCGATATCTGAGTACAAAAAATTGGTCTAAAGAGTTTAGACAGTACTTCCCTCGCTGTCGGAAACTTGACGACTGCATGGCTATTGTGTTTTTTTGTAGTGGGAATTTAAAAAAAATTGCGATGACGTCATCAACATTTTTGCAAGGACACGTATATCAGTTGGGATAGATGTAGTGTAATACTAAGAATAAAATTATTGTATTCCCAAATTTTCGGGAAAATGAATTGGGTCGTTTTGAATATTGATTTTTTATAATCAATAAAATAACGAAACAATTTACTCACGTATACGGCAACTGAAAATCGTTTATGTATAAAAAAAGAGAAACTGTAAACAAAACGACCATCGGTTTTATTGCTTCGACTTCCGCTTATTATATAAAACATTGGGTTTTATTTTAATTCTTGACGGTGAAATTCACAATTGGTTGATTATAAACATGTCTATTTCACATTCGCGGAACCAAGTGATCGCATAAAACAAATGCAGGTCTGTAATGTTAAAGTCGATGTAAATAAGCGATGCTACCCTTATGTTTCAACCGAGTTTTTCCTTTAACAAATTTTGTGTCTACCAAATTGGGTTGGTTGGGGTGTAATACTAATAATAAGTGTTGCCTTTAATTTAATCAATAAAATAAATTGACTTCATTAATTTTTTTGAACCACCTCTTAAGAAAATCTAAAAAATATGAATGGAATGATAAATCACAAGTACAAACTCATCATATTTTTTGCATTTTAGATAGGATTTATTCAGCAAAATTTAAGGGTGACGTCATCAATTTTTTTAGGAGGGATGAACAAATACATTTTGAACAAAAGTTTACCATGCTTATAATAACATTAAAATATTCCCAAGATTTCAAAGCATTCGGTTTTATAATTCCTGATTAAATCGATAAAATAAATTCACGCCTTCATTAATTTTTTTGAGTCACCCTGCATATGCAAATCCAAAAATATGAATGGAATGATAAATCACAAGTACAAACTCATCATATTTTGTACATTTTAGATACGATTTATTCGGCAAACTTTTGAGCTGACGTCATCAGTTTTTTGTAGAAGATAACCAAATATATTTTGACTAAAAATTTATTATGCTCTTTATAACCTTAAAACATCTGCAAGATTTCAAAGCATTCGGTTTTGTAGTTCCTGATTAAATCAATAAAATTAATTTACGCATTCATTAATTTTTTTGAGTCACCCTGTATATGCAAATCGAAAAAATTTGAATGGAATGATAAATCACAAGAAGAGACTCACCATATTTTGTACATTTTAGATAGGATTTATTCAGCAAAATTTTGTGGTGACGTCATAAATTTTTTAGGGGGGACGACCAAATACATTTTGATCAAAAATTTACCATGCTTATGATAATTTTAAAATATCTTCAAGATTTCGAAGCATTCGGTTTTGTAGTTCCTGAGTAAATCAGTAAAATAAATTTACGCTTTCATTTATTTTCTTGAATCACCCTGTATATGCAAATCCAAAAAATATGAATGGAGTGATAGATCACAAGTACAGACTGATCATATTTTGTACATTTTAGATATGATTTATTCGGCAAATTTTCGAGCTGACGTCATCAAGTTTTTGGAGGGGATAAGCAAATATATTTTGACTAAACATTTATTATGCTCTTTATAACCTTCAAACATCTGCAAGATGTCAGAGCATTCCGTTTTGTAGTTCCTGATTAAATCAATAAAATATATTTACGCATTCATTAATTTTTTTGAGGCACTCTGTATATGCAAATCCAAAAAATATGAATGGAGTGATAAATGACAAGTACAGACTCATCATATTTTGTACATTTTAGATATGATTTATTCGGCAAACTTTCGAGCTGACGTCATCAAGTTTTTGGAGGGGATAAGCAAATATATTTTGACTAAACATTTATTATGCTCTTTATGACCTTAAAACATCTGCAAGATTTCAGAGCATTCGGTTTTGTAGTTCCTGATTAAATCAATAAAATATATTTACGCATTCATTAATTTTTTTGAGTCACCCTGTATATGCAAATCCAAAAAATATGAATGGAGTGATAGATCACAAGTACAGACTCATCATATTTTGTACATTTTAGATATGATTTATTCCACAAACTTTTGAGCTGACGTCATCAAGTTTTTGGAGGGGGTAAGCAAATATTTTTTGACTAAAGATTTATGATGCTCTTTATAGCCTTAAAACATCTGCAACATTTCAAAGCATTCTGGTTAGCAGATTAAAAATTAAATTTCAAAATGTTGTTTTATAATTTTGATTTTTTTTCCAAAAATCTGGACGTTTCGGGTGAAAAGTCGATTCGGAGTTGTAAACTACATGTGTAGGACTATGTTATTTTATACAATTGAAAACCAATTTACTATGTACAATTTTGAAGTGACGTCATCGCATTAGTGGTGGGGATGATTAGACAAATTTTGGTTAGCGTTTTACCATCTACATGATATTCTTAATATAAGTACAAAATTTCACAACAATCGGTCGAGTACTTTCGGAGATTATCTGTCTAATAAAAATCCGGGGGCAGACGGACAGACGGACAGACGGACGGACGGACAGACGGACGGACAGACGGACAGACGGACAGACAGACGGACAGACAGACGGAAATGGGAGACCTATTTCTTCGTCTTCTAGGGGTCATGAAAGATCGAGAAAACGTAAAAGTAGAGAGTCGGCCGACGGACTCGATTACAATACTTCCTTTGCTTACGCTCGGGAAGTAAAAAGTGACAGATGAGCGCAAAAAAGTAATTTTGACATTTCAGTACGAAAAAGTGACATTTACTGAACGTGAATGGGGACGTAAAACGACTAGATTTGTAATGGTCGCTTAAAAAATGAATGTATTATTTATAAAAAATTATTAGATAATTTCATATTTTTTGACATAACAGAATAACAGTAAGAATCAAGAGTGACAGTCAGGGCGGACTTTCCTTTGCATAGAGACAAATGAAACTGTTAATGATATTTTCTATTGCTACGCCGGAAACAGCTTGTTTCCGTACAATTTAGGCTACTTAGAAACAAGTATTTAGAAAACGGTGGCCCAAAAAAAACGATTTTTTCAACGTTATCGATCAGATTTCTACATTGTTTTATAAAAGGTGTAAATAAATTCTCTCTAATGTAACGTGTTTATCGAAAAATTAATCTGGCGCCTGTATAGAATTGGACACTTTAACAAAAATCACCTATTTTATTTAGAATACAATAATAATAAATAAACTCAATCGAATTTTGGAGATATTTTAGTTAGTTTTTTCTAATATTAAACTGATATTAATTATTATAGAGTATCAACATTTTCAAAAATCGCAAACGGTTTGTCTTTTCATAACTGTTTCAATTATTCTTAAAACTCTTCAAAACATTTTAGATGTATTGTATATTTAAAAACAAGGTGAGTTACTCAGTGCAGGTTTTCCGATATGTCTTAAAATATTATTATTAGAGATTCAAAAAACAAAAGTTATATGGATTTTAAAGCACAATAAACTAAAATTATTTTCAGCTCTACGAAGTTCTGTGTTTTTAAATGTTCTAATTAGGTTTCTTTCAAAGTGTACAATATATTTTATTTTTGAAATTTCGATGCGTCATTGCGAAATTATTCCAATTTTCTTCTTTAGTACAAAAAAGTAGGTCCCCGTTTCCGTCTGTCTGTCTGCCGTCTGTCGTCTATGTCAGTTTTTATTAGACAGACAATATTGGAAAGTACCAGACTGATTGTTGCCAAATTTTATATGCGTGTTAGGAATATCGTGTAGATCATAAAACGCTATGACATTATTTCCAAATTTGAGAATACTAAATGTAATTTTATAAAATAACATATTGTTGTACATATGCTTTATGAATGTGTGTTGAGTTTCTATTCTAGACACCCACAGTTTTGGGAAAATAATGAAAATTGTATAAACAATATTTTACAATTTGATTTTACAATTACAATTATCCGGTTATGCGCCCCTCCAATGATGAAGTCATCTTACAAATTGGCCGAATAAATCTTCTTAAAATTTTATAAAATAATATACTCCTGTACTTGTGATTAATGAATCCTTGTTGTCATTAAAGAAATTTTATCATTCCTCTCCTCCAAATTGATCATGTCATCGCGAAATTTTGCCAGATTCATCTCATCTCATAAAAATCAGTATTTATAAAAATTCCAAAATGTTACAATTTTGGATATATTATTCGTGTTTTCAGGAAAAACAATTTGTAATTTATTACTACATCTTATTTTGTTTTTTATTTTGTTTCTCTAAACTGTTATTAAAACAGACACCTCAAAATATAGAAAGAAAGAGATTAAAAAACAGAATAAGATGAAATAATGCGTTCCTTGTTCAGTTTGACAGTCCAATAACTAAATTTTAAAAATAAATTGTACAGTCTACTAGGGTTTTTTTTTTAGATCATGGTATGTTTAAAACATACCATAAACAACTGACCAAATGAAAGAAATTGAAATTAACGCTAAATCTTTCAAATACAATATTAATAACTGTAATAGGAAGTACGAGACAAAGTTTGTAAAACGAGCCACTTGCAGCGATTTGTACAAAGAATGAGTGTGATAATGACCTTATAAAAACTTTTTTTTTTATACTAAATCATCAAAAGAAATTTAGATATTTTGACAGTCTTATTAGTTTTGTAAGTTTCTTTCGAATGCTGGAAGAAGAAATAAAATTCGTGTTCTCGTTCTGGGTGCTTTGAGCAGCAGAGTAGGTTTACATGTTAAATCAGGTTCGAGACGAAATGTAAGCGTACCTTACAGATTTATATTATAAAAAATCAATTGTCTGTCAAATATGAATTATGTCACATTTTGAAGTCAGGAATACCAAATTGTTTTCAGTGCTTTAATGTGATTCCATAAGCACTGGATTAGTAAAAATTATTCGTACGTCAAAAATCGAACACTGTAAAGTTAAAAACAATTTTAAAGAATGCTGTTCAAGGCGCTGTATAACTTTGATCTTTGACTTTTTATGTCTTTCTAATAATAATTAATTAGGAATCAAGGATCACGCAATTTATTGGCTTATCTGAGATATATCTACTACTATACACTATTAGTACATGACGTGCAATCAGTAAAACACGTTCTCAAGTTGGCAGCGGATGAACAAATTGTTCTTATCATTGTTTACCGCACGCAACAAGGATTCACAAAAACATCAAAAAATTCAGCGCTAACTTGAAGGCGAGTTTTATTGATCGTACATTTTATACTCTATTCAAAAACACAAGGAGAGTGCATAATCTTGTTAAAAAAAAACAAATAAGTTTTCAATATTGATGTACAAATTGTTAAACGTGAATATATAAAAGCTTGTGGAATAAGGTTTTATTTCAGACAATAAAGGTGGCAGAATGTTCAGGTTAAAAAATCCCGGATATTGAATGTAACTATAAGTGGTGAGAAAGTCACGCAACAAATACAAAAAAATCTTTGAACGTAAACATAAAGTCCGAATTCAAAACCAGCTACATGACTTGTCCGAGCATTATTTTCTTTTAAATTTCATTAAAAATTAAATGAAAAAAGTGAACTTTTTAATTGTGCTAAATTCTTGACAAGATATAATTACTTAAAAAAATCGTAACTTATTTAATTTTGAAGAAAGTTATAATTAATAAGTTAATAAACTGTTCTGGGTACGAAGTAAATATTGTTTAATTTTTTGTCTGTAATTATTTAACAAAAAAGATCTGAAGCACCACCTACCCATCTTGATTTTACATTTTTGTAGTTTTTTGAAACTGTGTTTGCTGAAATTCTTTCACTATGACAAGGTATTTTATTACAAACTCATTTTTCTTTATAAACAATGTAAAAACTTTTAAAGTGTTTCCTTTTTTGTTAGTTTTATTGAATTCCTAAACTCTGTAAAGTAATTTATGCTAAAAATCTTAGGAAAACAGTTTCCATAAAATCTAACAAATAGTTATATACATATGTACAAAATAACCTCTATTCCTATCGTTTAATATTCTACAAATACTCCCTACTGACGAACCTAAGTATTTACATTTTAAACCTATTATCAGATGTTCTGTAATTAAGGCCAAACGATTTGTGGGCACTCTGGATCTGGGAAGGCCCGGAGGTGGGGCTCCAATGGTGTCTGAAACCGGAAAGAAAGTTACAAGGACACGTGAAGACCCTTTGCTCAGGTTCCAGTTTGGTAGTCATGATTTAAGAAGGTGTGTGGACAACACTCTAAGATATAAAACAAACAAGAAGGCTCAAGAAGAATACAAGAAGGAACTAGGTCAGAAAAGTTTTGCACCTCATTCAAGTATAGCTTTAATTAGTAGTGAAATAATGACGGTAATTTAATTAACTTTCTTTCTTAATGGATTGTTAAAAATCGTGGGCGTTCTTTGTAATGATCACCTACGGATTGATTTTAACGCGGCGGGTCCTAAACGATTAACTAGTTTGCGGCTTTCTTATTAGGTTTTTGCAAAGTTTGCTCTATTACTTTTATGTAATACGTTAGTTGGCTGGAAGGTAGAAAACATATCCACCTACAATAATTTATACCTAAATTACTATGAGAATCAACGTGACTTCAAAATTTTAAATAGTTTTTCCTTGGGGCTATGAGAAATATTATTGCTCCATTAGCATCAACCCGGTACCATTGTTTTAATTTAGTTGTTTTCCCAGAGGGTTTTCTTGATATAATAGGTAGAGTTGAAATATCCACAATCGTATCAAAGTATGACATTCAGATTTCCTTCTGGGAAAAAATTCATCCGTTTTAATTAAGTTATAATAAAGCAGAATATCGTTTTTGAAATCCATAACAAATTTATCTTTTATATTGTGACATAAATACATATATAAATTGAACTGAATGCAAAGCATGCGAACAAAGAGAATATTTCGAGAAACGGAATTGTCGATCGATGTAATGGTTCTTTAAAATTATAAGAATTTTTTTATAAAGGTATCAGTGCCTGAATAGATATGATCTAAATTACGAAGGTTATAGTATGAATCACAAACTAAGGGTTGCAAAACACGTTAGGGGCTATGTAAAGCTTCGTTCGATATACAATATTTCTGTTAAATTGATTAATGATTTATTAGTGACTTTTATGTTCTTTTATTACATCTTGTCATGAGAATTACATCATTGCTTTATTTTAATTTGAAACAAGAGACGTAACAAAGCTACATTGTAGTTAGTAATTACTAGACGTTTGTAAAAAAAAAGTATTTACCTTTGTCAATTTGATTTTGTGTTCGTGTGTTTTGGAAACAATTTTAAATTTTCGAAATTTGTTAGAAGTTTTTAAATTTTCTTAGCAAATTCATGAGTTCCCCATAGCGGCATCAATGTTTTTTAATGAATAAACTAAAAAGAAATTTAACCACCTATTGATTTTCAGATCAATATTATTATGCGCATTAGAGTTCTTAATAAAATAAGAAACCGTACATCCAATAAAAGTTTTTCCATTAATTGACTCGAAAGAAAAGTTATAAGTATAGGAACTAAATTGTTTTTTATCTTTTATAAATTTACTTCGCATATAGAGAATTCTTCAGTGGCGGCTCCTCGGGGTGGGCAGGGTGGGCAATGCCCACCCTATTTGATTGTTTATGATACGAAGTAAAATATTGATTTTTTTTCTTTTTTAAAATATTTTATATGTATACACAAATAATTATCGTCGTAAATATCATTTAAGCCAACGGATTTTCTTCATTATATCCCGCAGTTTCCACAACTGAGAAATTGCAGTTATAAAAAAGTGCGTCAGATCTCGGCGTTATACGGTTCATGTGAGGATGGGCTAGTCCACCCTGGTCCACCCTCTTGATTGTAAGCAACGACATACGTTCGGTTTTCTATGTACGTAATTGAGAATAAAGAATTCGAAACGCGCGTCTTTGCATATCCGTGTTTTCTTGCTTCAAGCGGGGCAGGACGCCCTGGCCTCAACGTATATCTCAAACGCTGCAGAATCGGATCTCTCGATATTCGATTCAAGGATTCAATAAATTAATTTCGATTTTTTTACTTCTTCTGTATTGTAAAAGTATAGAGGTAATTATTTTTATTACTCTATTGAAATATGGGTAAGGTAGTAAGGAAAATAATGTTATGCGAAAATTCTTGAATACTATTGTTATAGAAAAGAGCAACACCATAATAATTAATAAATACTTTTTCATATCAAATGAAAATTTGTAATAACCATATTCTTGTATTATGACACCGTGTAAACTTTATAATGAATTATAAATTTAAAAATCCGAATAACAAATGATGAGAATAAGTAATACATTTATTATTGCAGTACGTATCTGACATGTGTATTTTTTATTATTACATATGCATTTTTGTTTCATAAATATAACTGTAGCAGAGTTAACAAAAGCTAAATATACGCTTAATTTATTATTTAATTCAGACTGTCCGCACAGGTTTGTTACGCGTTCGCTCTAGCATGGGTGGGCAAATCCACCCTGAAAATCGGAAGCACTCGGCATGGTTCGTCCTCGTCGGAGACACGACTCAATTGAATTCAGTCAGATCAGAAACTGCATTCTGGATAGTCCAGGATAGGATTATAAAATGTAGCTTATTCAAATTGCCAAATAGTTAGGCGGATACCAAAGTAGGTACTTTCTAGCAATTTTTTTTAATGGCAAATCCTACTGTAAGCTGTGCAAATAATATTAGAGAGGTGGTAAAGAAGGCATTAAAGACATTGAGTTTTTGTTTTTAATAAATAAATTCAGTAGTATGGAACTTGATATTTATGAATTATTTGTTTATAAATTAAGATCATGTCCCGAAATGAAACAATTGGTCATCACAAACTCTCGTGGCAGTAATAAAGGCTTTAATCAAAGTTCGGACAATAAATATTAGGTACCTATTGGTTGATCGGTAGTGAAACAACAAACAAAACTGTTGGAATTATCTGCTATTTAACATAAAATTAAATTACGAACACTTTAGAATTCCACAAGAAGAGCGATATAAAATATATCGCTACTGCTTTACAAAAACATGACCAATCTGAATAAACGAAAATTACTTGGAAAACGAAGTGAAACTATAGAAAATTCTTTTAAATTCGGCGTTTATTCGATATGATAATTTTCTTGGCTACACAAAAACATACATTTCGGGGACAAGATGAATCGCAAATTTCTCTTAAAGTAAATTCGATGATAAATTTAAAAAGTTTTTTGGAGGAGTCTTTGGTAATTAGTGGTCTTCAGAACGATTATTTTGGAATTATTTTTATTTTATTTGTTATTGTTAACTTTGTTAGTATTTTGAGAATTTATGTTTTGTTTGATTTGGCATTTTTAATTTTGCTTTTACAATAATTTTCCAAATTGCTCCTTTTTCTAAGTGTAGCTTATCTCAAAGGTTTAAAATTTAATGTTTTCTCGTCATGTTATTTCAAAATCTTTACATGTTGGGATCATTATTTGAGTTTATAGTTCTATAAACTCCTAACAAATCTATTTATGTGCTGAACCTTTTTTGCTCCTCTTTCCTCTTCTAGCAAGAGTCTTCGACGTTCTCGTTGGTTCTTGCTGAACGACATTGTAAGTAACATTTATAAAATAATATATAGGTATGTAATATACATAAAATATTTGTTATATTATATTGATTGACATGCAGCACCAAAACAAAAACACGTTCTCACAAAAATGATTAATTATATATATGTATATATTTTTTTTTCATACATGTTATAACCTACCTATAATGCTTTGCCCACCCATCAAAAATCACCACGAGCCGCCACTGGAATTCTTACGGCGTTTTCACACCGATGAGAAGGTTGCTTAAAATACTAAAATAATCAAACACTAATTTTAATTAATTTCTTAACAGTTTAATTTTTTCGTGTTGTAAATCATTCTGGATATTGAGAAATACCAACAATGCGTGATTAAATAAACATATTAACGACGTGAACTAACCACATTATTTCAAAAATCGTATAAATCAACAACCATCAAATTAATTTTATTGTCTTGTTAATGTAGTAATATCATGATTGTTGTCTTTGATATTCTTCAAATTAATAATTTCAAAAACTATATTCCAATGACCTGTCGCCATCATAAATAAATCTTTTTTATTAACCACAAAATAGAAAGTTTCATTCGGATAATTTTGTCTACATTTTCTTCATAAACCTGTTCCAAAATTAAGCATCGCATTAACTCTAGACAATACCTAAAATTAGAAATTATCCGGGTTTACCTTAACACCTGTGTAATTCAAAAAATATTTGCTTTAAAGAAAGTGACGCCAAATTTCACACGACGACGTTACGGAGATTTTCATTCATAGATCACGTTCAAGTTATTCAAATAAGCCGCGGATTCTTCCTCAGGAGAAAGTTGATCTCACAATAAATGTAAACAAGATGAAGATAAAGATGATTTTTCACATTGTTATATACATAATCATAAAAACTGATTTGTGTCTCCTAAATACATTAAACCTGTTGAACTGCTTTCTGGGATGTCTTAAATGAGTGTAATTTATACGCTTGGACGATCTCTTAGTCAATTATGTAACGGAAAAATTTAAATTTCCTCTTCCACCGGATTTAGAATAAATGACTTCATCGTGCTTTCCTACGAGAATACATATTTTAGTGCAGTTTGATTGATGAAGTCTCTTTCACAATGTGTGTCAAGCTATATGAAGCGAGTGATTACAAATACAAAAGTTTTATCAAAATAACGACCTCTTGTTTATGTTCACAACGTGTTTTTGTCATTCATAAATGATTTCTCGGCGTGGATCAAAGGTTGCATGATGATTATAAAACTACTAATTTTAATATCTCTTTGTTCAAACATCATTTAGCGCTGACAAACAACTGTTAATTTATTATTATTGGTCTTACAACATCTAAGTCTTATCGTTGTTATTGCATTTAATCCCTATGTTATTCATTCATTGTATTTATTAAATGGAGATTTTTAGCGAAAATGTTCTTATTTTTGCCTTGCACAATTTTAAGATCAACTGGTTGAAGAAAAACGAAGAAATGATGAAAGACAGAGACTCGAGGACCACGATGCTATTCAAAAACAAGTAAGTCAGGTACATTTTTTTGATCAATTTTTGACAGTTTTTGAAGTTTTCGAAAACACCTCCCTGGGGCAAGCAAGGACCAGGTGGTTTCAATTGGAGAAAACCGAATGCTATAGGATTGAATTTTTTTAAGTCATTGGTAAGCTACACGACAGTCATGTGTAGCTTGCTGACATTTTTTGAAATCTAGTCAATAGAATTTTCATTAGATTTTTGTCCACATTCTATTACTTAATGAGAGATCATGAAATTTTGAAGATTTAGAACAATCATATTTTTATTCTTCCGTCTGTATGTGAGCTTGGTAAACTGCTAATCAAAGTTCATTTACTCATCTCTTCCAAAAATTTGATCGTCATCTTAAAATTTTGTTAGGATTTTCCTTGAAATTTGTAGTACAATATGCTCGTTCCATGGTAGTTAAACGTATTCATTTTTGTTGTGATATTTTGTTAGTTATTAAAAAAAAAATAAAATTCATAAAAATATATTTTACAATTTGTCAGAATCCAAGGAACGAACTTTTGAACATAACAATTTTCTTTTTAAATGGCGTTAAGATACTATCATTAACTTAAGAATTTCAAAAAAGTCAATTACAACTGACCTGTTCATTTTTTTTCAACAAGTTGACGACGTCGTCTCAAAAAAAAAGATTTATTATTTGATACACGAATTTAGAAATTTTTCCTACATGTCTTTGAAGTTTTAATATTACATAAACTTATCCTTAGTAAGTATTTTAATTAATTAGTTTGATATTATATAAAAATGGTAGACAAATCAAGTCGACGCCTCTTTTTCTGTAGTACGACATTTTGAGATTGTTGTTAGTAGCAATACTCAAGTCAAAATATCTTTTTACAATAATGTAATTTGTATGTTTTATTGGTGTAAATGTTTTAATACAAAAGTTTTTGTAATCTAATTTACCTGTCATTTGTTTAGCTCTGCTGATGGTACCAGTTCGAAACATGTTGGTCTACTTTTCGTAATAAAATTTCAATTTTCTGTGGTGTCGTCTTGATTTGTCTACCATTTTTACTTTTAGAACGTAACCAAAGGAAGTATTGTAATAGAATCCATTCGGCAAATGGCTGCTTTCATGTTTTCTCGACATTTTATGATCCTAGAGATTGAAACAATAGATCTACTGTTTCCGTTTATCTGTTTGGTGTTTGTTTTCTCTGTCAATTTTAATTTGACAAATAATTTCGACATTGAATATGTTTGAATATTTGACTTCAAGTGCGAAGGAAAGTGTGTAAATAGCTTTTTGGAGTTTTTTTGTTTTGTTTTTTGGACGTTTCATAAACCGTAAAGTGCGAAATAATAGGTTTCCCGTTTCCGTCTGCCTGCCTGTCGGTCTGTCTGTCTGTCTGTCTGTCTATCTGTCTGTCTGTCTGCCTGTCTGTCTGTCTGTTTGTTTGTCTGCCTATCTGTCATCTACTGTCTGTTCGCCGACTTTTAATAGACAGATAATCTCCGAAACTACTGGATTGATTGTGTCAAATTTTAGATGTACGTTAAGAATATCGTGTAGATGGTAAAACGCTACAAAAAGTTGTCTAATTATCCTCACTTACGTCACTCAAAATGTTTTACATTAAATAATTCTTAGAATATAAAAATTCCCAAAATCAAATTTTGTAATTGTTTAAAGAATAAGCCAGATTTGTTGGAATGTACTTTAGGGTCGAAAGAAGTTCGGTCTAAATAACCTGACCTGACCTGACCTGACCAATTTTTCTTGTACATACTAAATTAGTAATGTTTGAACGAGCAAATTTTATATTTATCTTGGAAGCCACCTACCGCACTTTTTTTAAATCTCAGTAAGAAAATAGTATTGATTTTGCAATTATGGATACCAAACATCGAATAATATTAATTTATTTTGCCCTGCCGTAACACTTTCAAAAAAACCGATAATAAAAATATTTTCAAAAATAGATCTTGGTGCTTTGTTTCAAGAGAAAGACTTCGTTCTTTTGGAGCTGACTGTACACATTGAAACGAAAAACACCATCAAAAATGGCCATGGATTTTTTAAGATTTGTCTTTGATAGAACTTTCGTCACGTCAAATTTTTTAAAATCCATGGCTACCTTTGATCGCGTTTTTCAATGCACTCTCGGTAGAATCTTAACGATTTTAATGAATGCATCATTTCAGAAAAACATCTATCACTCCCGATGTGCGCTGATCACAGCCTATACTAAATACAAATTTTGTAGATCAAATTGTAAATTAGTGTTACTTACGTTGATATAGGTATATCAAAATTAATATATTCGTTTCCACCAAAAATTAATGGCAGGACTTGTTGGATAGAACGCATACTAATGATCGCGGGTTCGATCCCCTCATGGACTGATTTTGTTTGAGGTTACTCCATTGGTCCATTCTGAGACCATTTTTTTAAAATACTGTTACGTTGTATAGGTGTTTAAAATCAACAATTTATTTTTTACTAACTCAAATTTACACATCTACTTAATTGCACAGCGCTTATGTACAAAATAATCCCGGCTCGACTGGAATAGATTTGACTAGACTCTGTTTCTCCCATTGCATTGTTTGGACTTCACTCGTTGATTGAATAATCTCGTTCCCGAAGGTGGCCTCTGCTTAAACCCAGATTTCCTTCTAGAAGTTTCGCAATCGAGGTCTTTTTGTAATACCCATCGCGATTTCCGGACGGCTTTTAGCAAACGCCGCCCTGCCGCCGTCACCGACGATGAGTCACCCATCATCGCCGTACATACTAGAACCCATAGGCGTCGTACCGGGGCGACGTATGGGTTTCTTTCATAACAATACGTTTTTACATACGCGTCTATTTTTGTAATTTAATGTTTATCATTTCTTTTCTCAATATATCGCAACAACACAAAATTGTCTGAAAAATTTAAGAAGACTAATAAAAATACAGAGTGGTTGCTAAACATACGGCAAAAAATAAATTGTTTACTTAAAAATTATTTATATCAAATGATTCAAATATGTACACAAATAGGTGTAGCTTCATGATTATTTACTACATACCCAAAAAATTGGTCTAAAAGGCTATTTAGATCCAACTTCCCAAGTCCCCCAAAAACAGTACAACAGATCGTTTTCGAAAACAGACAAAACATGAAAGCAGTCATTCGCCGGATGAACTATTTACAATATTTCCTTAGCTTACTCTCGGGAAGTAAAAATTAATAAAGGCGCATTGTTATTTATGCGATTTTCCTAGTTTCCATAGCATGAGTTCAGTACAAATAATTTATTTTTAAACTAAAGAAAAAAAGTTAAAAAATATATTAGCAGTGCAACTACTACAGAAAAAACATCTGTTAATCCAGGGTGCACTGTATTAAAATTTTTAACGCAGCTATGGACAGCCTCATGAAATTTTGAAAAAATTTTATTATGTGTTCTATCTTCAATTTTTCATAATCATGTTATTTATATACCTACCTATAAAAATGGATGAACGTCACTATGTGCAAATAAAACTTTTCCATTCATTTCCAAATTTTAGGGATGGTCAACTGAAAATACCCTTAAACAACTAGACACCGTACGACCTGAAGTCACAAATAAAATGCACAAAGACGTACCCTTAGAAAAACCGAAAAATAATTATGACCCTAAAAAACAGCATCCGGATAAAGTGAAGAAGTATGATCCCGTATTCTATCCCTCCAAAAACATCTACGTTGGTTCAAAGAACAGAAAACTCTCTCCCTTACCTCACGGTAAGGAAAACGGAATTGAGTTGGTGCCACTTTTAGCTAAACAAAGACGATTTCCAATGAAAATTCACCTAGACACTACAGACGTGACCAATCAGAAAAAAATCCAGTAAATTCTTCGCGAGTAAAAACTTGCGTGCACTTAATTATCTCCGTTGCAGTTTATCTTCTCTTTGGAATAGACAAGGCTCTTCATACTTGCGGGACCTATCACAACAAATGGCCTACAAGCAGCAGAAACAGAAGGTAAAGGTAAAGCTCTTTCGTGATGACTCGCCACTTTACATTTTCAACGCATGCAAGAACTATAGCTTTATGCAAATGTAAAAATGATGTCTGTATTATGCTTATCTGACAGTGCACATGCCTGTATTTCTTGCGTGCCATATTGATTGCACAATAAACGGTAATTAATCGGATCCTTGACAGGAAATGAAAGCCGCAGACGAAGAAACTGTTCGTCATCATTTTAACACGTGGGATGGCTTTTGGGGGAGACCAGGACATGGTGCCCCCAAATCTGCCGTCAAAAAACAAAGACTGGATCGACTACTTTATCCTCAAATGGTTCCCATCAGCGTGCACTAGGGTATGTCGGCTTTAGAAACAAATTATGTGAGAGCCATCAATCTCATACCGTATTTCCTTCCTGATGCCTGTCGCTTCTGGTTATTTTTTAACTAATAAATTTTCTATATTGTTATAATGCAATGTGACAGAGTAATTTTCCGAGCAATGAATTTCGCGCTAAAGTGATAATAGTTGGAAATTCGGTTCAAGTGCGAGGATCACGCTTCTAGCCACATGTTAAGTGGTAGATATTGCATTCTTTCACTCCTGACCTTAATATAACGAAAACAAACAATAAGAAAATAATGGGTGTTGCAAAAAATCGGTTGGTTTCAAATCTTCTGATCTTTTTTGTATTGTTTGGAAAATAAGAAAGCTGGTTACTAACAATTTGGGAAATATGTCTAAATTGATTTAGTTGTGTGGGTTTTTGCATTTTGGAGCTAGATCACCCAAACTGTGAGAGGAATGTAGGTGAGGAGATTAACACACCGTGAGATTCATGCTTATGCGTACATTTTTCTGTTAAAGCAGCTGCGTAATGATGAGTTAATCACTTGTGTCAGAAGTGATCTGACGTGACAACACAAAGGATGGGGTCAAAAGATAGTAACACGTATCGCTCCTAATTTGGCGGAACTAAAGATTAGTGTTGTTTTTAATTGAAATCTTAATTAATGTTTTAAAAGTTAAGTTAAAAAAAATAGTCATTTTCTATTAAAGAAGATTCTCCAGCTGGTTGCGTAAGACTGAGCAAATACGAACTGACATAATTTTTCAAGTGGTTTGAAATTGTTAATAAAGTGACGAAGTTACACATAACGATACTATTACCAAATTAAAGAATTAAATCAAAGGGGACTGAACTCTTTTTGAGCATTTAGCCGCAATGGTACTTAAGTCACTTCTTCACAGTTAACTTCTGAACCTCTTACTCAACGAATCAAATTTGGTAAAAGTAACTTAAACAAAGAGCGGTCGGAGTATACTGTGACGTCATAAAATATATCATCTAGATTTTCTAAATGACGTCGATGTGTATTCAACAGATTCAGCTATGGTTGTTTTTACTTTAGACACATTTGTTAAGGTGCACTTAAGTTCACCGAGAAAAATTTGTCTTTATTCCAAATTAATTAGTTACATCATGATATAATTGAGATCAAGTCAATATCGGGTGTCAGAACAAAATTCTCTATTTTAAGTCACCTTGTATGTACGATTCTATGTTAGAATAAAAATATTTTGGTTTATTTAGTTTCACATGGAGGAATATTTTAATCATTAAAATAGGTACAGTTTCCGACAAAAAATTTCAAACATCACTTTCCTGTCATGTCAAAAATTTTAATGTAGTCTATGCTTCATTGTCATTATTTCGGACAGCTGGAATGTCAAACTTTTAAAATTCCAGCTTACGCTACAGCTACATTAATGTGTCAAATGTAAAAGTTAAAAAATATTTAGGTTAGAAACATCTAAAGGTTGCTTTACACTATCTGACAACTGAATGACATTGACGCCTGAAATTTTTTGGCGGCAACTGTATGTATGTTTAAATGAAACTGAAATTACTAGACGTCACAAATAGAAAAGGCATAAAAAATTCGGTCTATTTGTTGAACGACTACTGTCATGTTTTCTCAACGTTTCATAGCTTCTGTTTGTCTTGTCGGCAATTTTATTATACCGATGATCTCTTAGCCCACAAAATCGACAGTTGTGAAATTTTAGACGCATTTTAAAAATATCGCGTAGATAGTAAAATGGTAACCTCAATTTGACTGGTCATCTCTCAAAAAATTTGATATCATCTCACAATTTTATTAAGTAAATTCTGACTAAAATGTGTAAAAAAGGTGTTCCTTAAAAATAGAAAAAAATCTCTTTCAACTTTAAAAATGAAAATCAACAAAAAACAAAACATGCAGTAATAAAATACAAGCTGTTCTATTTAATTAAACTAAATTATGGATATTTCAAAATTATTGTAAGTCAATTTTGTTTATAAACTGTCTGCATATTAAAACCCAATTTTATTTTTACCATAATAAAACACGTATTTTATTTAAGTCTCCAGAAAATATTGTGACCCAGATTTTAAAAATAACCGAGTTGCGATTTTTTTTTGTGAACCCTCCCATTACCAATAACACTTTAAGAAAACTGGAATAACTTGGCAATGTCGGATCAGAATTTCGAAAATAAACTATGGTTAAAAGCCTAAGAAGATATCAACAAGAATGTATAAAAATATATAGAGTATTCTATTTAAAAATACCAAGTCGTGTTACCCCCTAAAAACAGAACACCCTGTATAGGTACTTAAAAATTTTTATGTTTTCTGGACGTTTCATGACCCGGAGTGTACGTAAAAAGTATGCTCCATTTTCCGTCTGTCTGTCCGTCTGTCTATCTGTCTGTCTGTCTGTCTGTTTGTCGTCTGTGCCGATTTTTATTAGACGAATAATTTCGCAATCTACTGGACCGCTTGTTGTCAAATTTTGTGTGTGTAATAGGAATATCTTGTATATAGATGGTAAAACGCTTACCAAAATGTGGCCAATCATTCCCACCACCTGGGATAGCGTTATCTTTAAAATTTACAATAGTAATTTTTTGTTTTATTTTATAAAATAAGATACTCCTGCACTTGTGATCTGTGTAGAGTTTTCACCCTAGACAACCAGATTTTTGGAAAAAAAAATCAAAACTGTATAACAACATTTGCAATTTAACTTTGAAACTGCAAAACTGAATACTCTGGAATCTTGTAAACATTTTATGGTTATCGTAATCATGGTAAACTGTTAATTAAAATTTATTCGTATATTTCCTACAAAAAATTGATGACGTGAAATTTGGAAATACTGTTATTATTAGTATTACCCTACTCTATTCAAGTTGATATATATGTGTTTTTGCAGAAATCTTGATGACGTTATTATCACAAAGTTTTGTGAAAAACTCAGTTACTTAAAACAAACACGGTTACCTCTATTTTAACACTACAAACATATTTTTCTTTTAACTTAACAAGAGTTATCAAAAAAATATACTCCTACAAAATTCGATGAATCAAATTTTATAATTTTTCGACCTTTGCGTTAGTGGCACAAAGCTCTACCCAACTGAGCTATACGGTCAATCTATTGCATTTCTCTTATATCAGTGTAAAAATTTGTTATACAATTTGGATTGTAAATCTAAATACTTTTGGTAAAAAATCAACCCAGGTTCATAAACTGTAAGGGCAGTAGTATGTTTATTATAAAATTTAAATACCCTTTACCCTGCAAAATATTCAGGTGGGGTCATCAAATTGTTGGTGTAGATGATTATACAAATTTTGTTTATCCTTTTTCCATCAACGGCCACCCTGAAATATTTCGCAAAACCACTTTAAACGTTATTAATTCAACAACTATTCACACAGGATGTAGCAGTTAGCTAAAAAAAGACACAATTAAATACTGAATTAAATTAAATTTAAGAAAATAATTGAAACAATAAAATATTTCAGAGTAGCCGTTTTTTTGTCGGTCAGTGTATTTCGAACATGAAAATCGACACAGACAACAGACAAATGACGGACAGACGATGCACACGACGAACAGACGATGGAGAGACACAAACAGATGGAAACGGGAGACCTGTTTTTTCATACACTAGGTATCGAGAAAACAGTAAAGTAACGATTTGCATACTTGTTTAGCTTACGCCCAAGAAATAAAAATCTACAATCTATTTCGCACCTTAGTACGACTAGAATTTTAAATACACAATGTTTTTAGATGTAATTCAGGATTACTTATATGCTCATTACCAACAATTTCAGAAAGCATGCAAAATCAAAGAATAAAAAATTATTGCTGTCAACTTTGTAAAGAAGCACACCATTTCGTCTTGTAGTTTCCTGACACTAACTGAATATAAATGCGCACACACCTACCAACGCACCAACATAAATTTAATAACCATAGAAAATATACAATATTTTATTTATTTGTCTCGTGTAGAAAGCTAATGATGTCATCTGAAAAATTTAGTAACTAAAGTTTTATGTACTATAAATATCGGGTTTCGACTGAAAAAGTCATCAAGACTTTTTCAATTAAACACCCGTGCACTTTAATGGTGTTTCTTATTGATTTTTACCATTGCACAGATACAGAATGTCCTAAATAAAATTTCGTCGCCTCATATGTTGAGAACCGATAGAAATATTGAAATTCTGTAAAAGTCATTCTTATTCAAATTTATACCTATAGAAAAAAATAAAGATAAGTAAAATAAAGGACTTTTACTTTATTTTACAAACAGCTAGTAAGGTTTGTTTGAAGGAGAGGTGACTTAAGCCTGTATTCAAATTATCGTCCTTCAGATTGGACATAAAGATTTTTAGTTCTTTTTAATTTTTTAAATCACGCGAGAGTTGCAAATAGGTCAAATCATTTATGTATCAGCACAAAAAAATCTTAGAGACATTAAATCTGGATTGCGAGCTGGCCATGGAGGGACTACTCTATCACCAACCCAATTTTCATCATACATATTTCACAAAATAAAAAAATTAACTATTTTTCACAAGTAGCAAAAAAAAATGTTTTACTTCAAGATTTCTGATGTTAAAAGTAAAGTAGGTAATTGAGTTTGCTGTTTCCATGACAATTCTATATATGTATATATCTACGATTTGATAATTTATATTTTTGAAAAGTTAAAACTATAAAACAAACCTGTAAGTGTTTATATATTTAATTGTCTATAAAGTTGTCTATAAAAACTAAAAAAATATATATTTGATGTCGCGACGCGGATGCCATATACGCATTATGTTTGCAATGTACTAATTTAAACTTCCTCCGTCAAGCTAAAATCAGTGGCGTATCACCAGTATCTCTATTGGTGTAAGATTATTTATTGCAAATACTGTAGCTACCAACATAGATATATTGTATATGACACATGACACAAACAGTAACAAGAATTAATTTACTAATAAAACACAAAAGGAGAAATTTAACGTTACAAGTGTTTAGATAATGTTAAACATTTCGTTTGCGTGTAGTCTAAAATTACAACTCTCAATTTCATACACTTATCCCAAATGAGCAATCATTTTCTTATTAAAAATCAACTCGCAACAGAAAATACATAAATCAAATCCCATTGATGCCAACATGTATATTATAAAGCGAAAAATAACACCTTATCTTTGTACTACATCAGTTTTATCCAACCTCCTGTCAATAAATTTTAATGACAGATCCATAAATAATTGTTAGAAAAAACTAATAATAGATTGAAATTACAATGAACTTCAGCGACTCTGTGTCGACATAGTGTAGGCTGAAACAAACAGGGAAACATTTCACGATTTTTTTTCAAGTTTCATCAATGCCACTTTCTAATTACAAAGAACAGCAATTCAGAAAAATATTGCTCTAATAGGACAGTTAAGTTCGTTAAAATTTATTGCTCATCACCACATGTTCTTCTGACACGGTACCTTTTCACTCAGGTGTATATTGTACGAGAAAAGTCAGCCAAAATGATTTTTTAATGGCAATAAAATTAAGTGGGAAACTCGATTTAATTTTCTATTGTTGTGGCTTAAGGATTCTTATGCTGTACGATCACACTTTCAATAATCATCTCATCTCCACACGTAAGTACTACTACACGCCTACTAAGTTTACGAGCATAATAAAAGCAAGTAGTTACACTAATCTGATGAAGAAACAGGAAAGGCTTTTCTACAGCAAAAAGCTTTTGGAAATTGTGCAAAAATTTTACATCAGGATTATTCAATCAGATATCGATTTCCAAACCCTAATTTCTCTGTGAGCAGTAAGTGAAAATCTTATTAACGCAATTTGAGATGCATTAATGGACGCGTGTTGAATATGAAGGTGTGCCCATCACACAGGTACTAACTACAAATAAGGGGGTCATTTACGAAGATGCGTATACCCCGGTATAGTACTGATCTTCACCGGTGAAATCACGGTGAATATCACTTCTTCTTCAGTCTTAAGCGGACTGTGTTGGTGGGTGCTCCACAGTGACTTCCTTGGATCATTTCTAATCACTGCACTGCCATGCGTTGGGTAATTATATTCTTACTCTGTAATTAACATTCACGCTTAAAGTGCTAATTGATAAGTGCTGCTAAAACTAACGATCTCGCTAACGATTGTTTGGCGTTAATTATAACCAAAACTGTCGATACGAAATGCGGTGATTGTGTTGATTCTTGTTTAATCAAAGGGGAGCAATCGGAAATTTTGATGGAAAAAGTTAAGTTTACACAAGGGTAACGATTCTAATTTGTTTCTTCGGTAAACATTTGATGAGTTTCGGCGATTATGAGTGGAGGAGGAGGAGGAGGAGGAGGGCGATCGATAATAAATTATGAGCTAGCCAATTAATTTTCTTGTTCTATAATGGAAGTACACGTTCGGCATTTTCTAAATAAGCTATATTGCCTATCTCTTAGATCAGCAGCACGTATCAGCGTGAAATTAGTTTGATGAAATTTTACTGTGTGCGTATAATTACGACCTTTATTGAAAAAGAATAATATAGGAAAGAGGGAGGTTCCACTTTAATGATACACATAGCGAATTCATGGATTCTGAATTCGTAGCTTGTAAAAATACCGAACTTAGAAATTTGCTTGGCATTGTAGTCAATGATGTGTACTTGTGGAGGTTAGAGAAAGCACCTTATTTTATTATCGTTATTATTAAATAGAGATTTCTTTCTCATTTCCCATTTCTCATGAACGGTGCCTAATTAACCATTATGCACACAAATCTAAACCCTTAAAAATTGCATATTTAACACCTAGAATCCAGTCCGAAAGTGCATACCATTGTGTTGTCACTCACTGACGCGAATAATAACTTTGGTGGTAATTACAGGGTGTTGCAATTACAAAATACTTCAGGATGCAAGAAAATGTGTTTGTACCGTTGATCTTAACACCGGTACCGGTCGTACCGTAATTAATTACCTCAAGGTAATTTTTCACCGCTAGTGTTAATTCATTTCCATTGAAAGAAAGTTATTCAATACTTCACTTATCCTCATTGTCCTGATAAACATCAGCCATGACCAACAATGCAAACGTGTCTAAAAGTTTTTATTGGATTTTGTGACCATTGTTTCGTGGCAGTTGAAAGTCCATAGCTTTATTCAACAATGAAATAAGTGATAAATATTTACAAATACGGGCGCGTGACATTTGTAAAAAACGCAGCTGTTTTTCCTTGTATACCAGGGGTCCATATTTCGAAGATGAGCACGGAGAAAGTGACGCTTATACATTTAAATGCATTTCTTCAGTTTCTCTTGAACACACATGTCATTGGAGGTCACTCTTCAAGGTGCGAGGCTACCGCATTTTTGTATACACGTGATCGTTAACCACGACCTCTGAAGGTAAATAGCAAACATATCGTTTAGTATTAAACCCTGTAAAAGTCACCACATTCAAATTTTACCAACTGCTATTTCACAGAGATTTCTACGACTTGATACCATGCAAATGTACTGAAAGATTAGGCGTTTCCATCTTTTGTTTCATCAGAGGTTGCACACGAACTTAAAGTGGGTACCTAACTATTTAGCAACTTCATATTTTTGTCGTTTTATCTGGTATAAATCGAAAATAGTGCGGATTAAAGGATTTAAGAGCGCCTTGAGCATAAAAAAGTTGTGGGCGATTTATGAGAATCTAGATGAAGGATTAAAAAATAAATCAATATCGCCCATGAGAAAAGAAAAAGTAGGCTATCGATGTTCCCAACTGGACTCGGAAAAGTATGCGTGATATATTTGTAACTGGAGATCCATATATCACTGAAATTTATTTTTATTAACTGATGGATTTTTCCCTTTGATGTACATGTGTGTGTGTACTCTCATTTTAGCTTAATGTGAACTCGTGCTCTTTAAATAAGACTGGGCAGAACGAGGAGTTCAAACAAAGGTCAAACGTGAATTGGATGAGAGTGAAAAGAAATGAATACGTGAAGACCGGAATAACCAATGTCTTGGAATGTGTTATTTTCTCCTCTAATAGATCTGGTTCGTATACATAGTAGCCACACTTTTATAACAGGTGCAAAGTTTGGATGATTCTGTAGTATAACTCGATACTATTAAGAGCTACGCCAGATTTTACGATGGCTTTTAAGATGATTATTAATAGTAAAATATTCTCATTTACAAAAATGCTTAATTTATTTAATCAATAATTAATTGATGCTTATGATAACTTTCTAATTTCTAAAACGAATATTCCAAATGTTTTATACTTTGAAGGGGCATAATAAGCATAACTCCTTGTAAAATAACTAACGAAAATCGTTTGATATGTGATACTGTATTCAGAATGGTTGTAAAATATGGAATTAATTAAAAAAAAAAGAAATAAAAAATGACACAAATGCTGCGGGATTATTTTTCATTTTACCCACGTTTTAATAATAATAATTCTGAAAGTTTTTGGTTGGTAATTTTATAATCAGAGAATGGATTTGTGCGCGTAAGCTGACAAATCGCCAAGTGCAATGATGCACCGAACCTCGCGTCGGAGCAAGTAACTTTCAGAGGGCTAACTGTACGCTACAAAAAAGGGTTAGGTGTTCCTTCAGATTCACCAAGTTACAAAAAAGTATCGCACAACTAAATCGAAACCATCACTCCTTTAATTTGTGGAAAAAGAATATTTTCCTGTTTAGTTGAGTCAACTGGTTGTACAAATCATAAATTATATCAGAAAATAGTTTTAATACAAGTAGAAATAAAAAACACTTAATACATAACAAATCAACAACAAACAAGAAATTAATCTAAATAAACAGTGATTTGCTGGTGTCAAGAGCAAATATTGCTTCCTTGAACTTCCATTAGTCAAGGCATACCTTGAATAAGGTGTTCAATTAGTAATTACATAATTACTTACTTAATCCCGTTCCTCCTCTACCTTACGGTGCAGAGGTGCTGTGGCGGCGGCACTACTCCTTCCACAGCATGCGGTCCTTTGCCAGGACCTCCGCTTGCCTCCATCTCATTTTTCTCCTTCTTTGGTCTGCCTCTATTCCGTTTTCGGTTCACTCCTGCTTTCCATATTGCCTTGACCTGTCTGCTTCTACTCATTCGCACCATATGACCGAACCAACTCAGTTGCCTCTGCTCTATTTTATCCATCACTGGCACAACTTTAAACCACTCCCGCACTGTGTCATTTCTAATACAGTCACGTCGCGTTATGCCCGCTGCTGCCCTGAAGTGCCTCATCTCACATGCCTGCAACTTGCTTCTTGCATTATCATTCATCGTCCATGTTTCACAACCTAAAAAATCGGTACAAAAACACTGTTAAATATTTTTGCCTTCGTTTCTCTACTCACTTCTTTTTTCTTAATAAATGGTCTGTTTAGCGCGCAATAAAGCTTGTTTGCACATTGAATTCTTGCATTGATTTCGGCCTCTAGTCCCCCTTGTACGCAAATTGTCAATCTTAAGTATTTGAAACTTTCCTTTTGGGTGATCATTATATTGTCCAGCTTGATGTTTATTTTTTGTTCACTTTTCCTATTACCATGACTTCTGCTTTTTCCACGTTTATGTTCATTCCGTAGTCTTTAAATTCTTTATATCATATGTCTAATTTCTTCTGAAGTTCTTTTTCTGTACCCGCCAGTATAACCAAATCATCTGCGCACATCACTATTGATATTAATAGCTGTTGCAGTTTCCATACTCCAATATTTACTCCTTCCATATCCTCGTTATATTTCTTAGCTATCTGATCCATTAAGGTTATAAATAGTAATGGGCTCAACACCCCTCCTAGACGCACTGCTTTAGTTGTTACAAGTTGTTTTATTGCTCTGAGCAAGGTTTTCTCTACTCTTCTTTTTTTCTAATATCTTCCATATTTTTTCTCTTGAAGTGTTATCAAAATCCGCCTGCAGGTCTACAAGACCCATACATATATTGCGTTCATGTTGTAGGACTTTCTCCGTAATTTGTCGCATACTAAATATTAGGTCTGTTGTTCCTCTGTCTGGTTTGAAGCCACATTGACCATCATTTAACTGGGGTTTGATTATTTTTTTTAGTTTTTTCTCTAATATAATTTCATGTATCTTGCTAACCGTAGTTAGTATTGGTATTGCCATATATATACTACACTTTTTGGTATCACCCTTTTTGTGTATTGCAGCCGTTGTCCAGTCTTTTGGTAACTTACGCTTTGCCATGCCTTGTTAATAATTTTGTGCAACATATTTCTACCTTTCTCTGCCATGCATTTCATCATCTATGCTTTCATTTTATCAATCCCCGCTGCTTTCCCGTTCTTCAGTTTCTTTAAAGCCTCTTCCACTTCCGTTATGGCTATTTCTGGTTCTGGTTCAATTTCTTCGTTTTCATCCTCGTTTACTTCTTCTTCTTTTCCATTAAGTGTATCCTTATAATATTTCTGCCATCTGTCTACTATTGCTGTATTTCTATTGAGTTGGTTTCGATTTTTGTCTTCTATCCATCTGATAGTTTCTCTTTTCCTTCTCCTTATACTCCTTAGGGTTCTGAATAGGAGCTTTGCTGACTGTTTTCCTGCATTTTATTACCGAAATCTTCCCACGATCTTTTCTGTGCTTCTGCTATTTTGTTCTTTATATTTCTTATAGTTCTCCTCATCCTTCTTGTTTAGGAATGTTCTCCAGAGTTGCTTTTTAAGTTTCACTTCAGACTTGATTTCTTTATTCCATCATGGTGTACATTTATGGCTGCGACTGTTTCTCTTTGATTTTTCTTTCTCGTTTTTATGATTTAGTAATTACAGTTTGGTCAAGATTTTCCCATTCCTCTGCCCGTGCCAATTTTAACTGTTGAAGCATCTCCGAACACTAACACGTCATCCCAAAGCATCGCAAACGCGTTCTATCTAAATTTGAATTTTTCGAACAAATTTGAGTAATTTGTAAACAGCTGTTAGTTATTTATTTTTTAAATAATGTAATTCTTTTCTCCTAATAAATATTTTTTTCAGTGTCTCTATAATTATTACTAATGTTTTCCGTATGCGTGATTAGCATTAATTAATTATTTATAATTGCTAACATTTTAATCTTTAATTTGTGAATCACTAAGCGCGCGGTCGTCGATATCTCGTTAATGATCAGAGATAGAAAAAAAGTTGCAGACCAAAGTTGTACAGGTTTTTTACTACCATACAATAAAATTATTTCCGACTATAAAGAATGTTTTGTTTTCGAGGCATAGCACACAACTTAGTTTCTTTTTTAAATAGAATAGCAACATAAATACCTTTCCATATTCTTATTTTATTAGCCTCTTTCTAGGCTTTAAATTCCAATGTGACGTTGCCACATTATTCCTATTTTTTTTTAAGCAATGCAAGGGGTCACATATAGTGTTTAAAAAAATTACTTTAAAGTTTTCATACATCGATACTTCAGTTTTTTCAAATAGAACACCCTGTATTTTATTACTGCGTGTGGGCCTATTTTTGGCCTCTTCTACGGCATATGAGATTCAAAGAACTATAGAACTTTAGTGTAAGATTTTTTTTTCATTTTTAATAATAATGAATTATCGAGGGACGCGCGCTTCATGACTCACCCTGTATATGTTAGGTATATCGTGTAGATGGTAAAATGCGAACCAAAACTTGTCTAATTCTCTCCACCATGATGACATACCCTGATTTTTTTTTAGTGAACTCCATTTAAATTTTATAAAATAGCTTACTTTTGTGCTTGTCGTTTATAAATATTACATTAAAAAAAGTCTTTAACCTAGGCTTCCAAATTTCCGCAAAAAATCTAAATTTTATCATCACATTTTATACAATATTAAAGCACTAACTGGTTGACCCATGGGTTAGAATTGTTTGTACATGTGGCTTGTATTACCTATATTTTTTAAGTATTGTTATTATTAGTATTGCACATGTACAGCACGTATCGCAATTGACGTACGGGTCCTTGTTAAAATGTTGACTGGAACATTTTCCAACGGGAAGACTCGCTAGAAACGGGCGAAACCTTGCGCTTATCAGAACGTTCATACTTTTAGAGCTATTGTTTAAAAGCCCTCACCCGTTTAATCTGTGCTAGACGAAATCAAAACAAGTTAACAGAGTGTTTCTTCGTAAGATAATGCGTTCGAATCAAAGGCGGCGGTGAAGTATGGTTGATTAAAATATGATACATTAATGAATTTAGAAAAAACAATATCTACAAGAGTTTTTAAAAAATAAAAAACAATCATATTTTTACTTCCCAAGTGCAAGCTACTTTTTTTTTTAATTAGAGGCTTAGAATTCCCTACAAATTTACTTGAAACTATAGCAAGTAATGCAACGAATAATGATCAAAGTGGGCTTTCGGAGAATATTCAATTTTATGAATGAAAAAAATTTGTCATTTTATTAAGTTTATTACAAATTTTATTCACTTGATTATTAACCACCAAAGAAATTCTGAAAAAGGAAACAATTAATTTTTCTTTTAAAAAGTTATAAAAGTAGTAAATTAAAAAAAAAAGAAATCTCATATTTATGCATAGTTTAAAAATTAAAACCATGATTAGTTTGTAGGTTATTATTATTTAAAATATTAGCTCTGAAATTATTTAGATTTGTTCGTCAAAAGTATCCGTTTTGACTCTGTTCATTAGATGAACACACTAGAGTCAAAAAAGTTACAATAAAAAAAACTGCTTCTTCAAATTTAGCCCCTTTTTTCAAGAAATTTCTTCAAGTGTATATTTATAAAATATATTTTCAACTTGACAACGCGATTTGTATAGGCAATCAATCAATTTTAGCATTAGTATTTTCATAAATATTACTACATACTCTCAAGCTCGTTTTAAAATTCACTATAACTTCCTGACTACATTTGCATAAAAGGACATCAAAAATTGTGGAAACAATTTTACCTTGCCCTCATAGCCTCAAATAGTAAGCAACAAAACAATAAGCGCTGATATTACTTTCGCCAAAAATCCCATTTACACACAAACTTGTTAGTGTAATAAAACAAAGAATGCATCTGATTAAAATGAGGAAAGCAGTGATTTACAATTGTTATCTCCTTGAATAGATCAAAAGGCTTTGTGTGAATTTGTAAACTTAAGATATCTAACAAATTTCATGCAAATTCAGGGACAAGTGTTTTTGAAAATTACGTAATATAAAATGTTAAAGATACAAAATGTTAAATATACTATCTGTTCTGTTCACAGCTTGTACGTTATATTACGCACTAGATGCTTGGTAACAATAATAATCTTAACAGGGTAGCTTTACATCTACAAACCGTGCAATACTGCATTTTTTGTCAAGTGTCACAACACCTTAAACAATAGAATCTCTTATAAAAATCTTTGTAACTTCCAGTTAATGTAGGTTTAAATTATTCCTTGTGTAAGTCTCCACATAGTAAAAGATAGTAAACGTTTGAAATGGGAATTTTAGCTAATATATTTCCATAAATATCATCAGAAGTGCATATATTAATTTTTAATTTAATAATCTTAAAAACTGATTATTCTATGACTACCACACATAATACATCGAAAAAAATTTTAATTCTTTAAATGACCCTGTTATAAATTCATTATTTTTTCTAGGTTAATTCGATCAAATCATATCTATTTTTTTTTTTTGCATAATTATTCGAAATATCATGTTTCCGAGAGACTTCATTAACTCTTTCAATACAATACAGCATTAAAAGAACAGCGTCAAGTTTTTAAAGAAACTAACAAGTGAAATGCTTGTCTGTTGCAATTACCTTCGAGAAAAATTAATTAAATTGTAAAAAAATATTGCAACTCGAATACCTACTTTACCTATTTTATATTAATAACACTATTAATGGTTAGAAAGTAAAATCGATTTTTCAATACCAGAACTTAACATCTGCCGCACTTAACATTTATCTTAGCAATCTAAATGCTCTTGTGATCTAGAAAAGTGTGAGCATCGAAATTTTAATTGAATCATAATTAACTTAATTGTTTAGAAATCGATGCCATATTGTAAATTCCATTCAATTTTGTTTGATCAATTTTCCAAGCGTGCTTTCAGCTTATTAGTCTCTATTAATCTTCGTTGACAATTTATTTTGTAATTTATAAACTTTCTATTATTAGCATTTTGTCAATGCAATTTTATAACGTTTTTAACATATATAGACAGACACCCATACATTATTGTGTGATGTACACGGCAAAGGTTAAATTTCTTGTGTCATTCTACACAAAATAAAACCGCTGTTCTGATAAAATTTTCACTTCAAGTCCTCACATTAAGAAAACCTTAAAGTACTTTACTGCCTTGCAACATTTGCTAACCAATGATGCTCAGCGGAAGAAATGACGCGTTGCGATGCTATAAAAGGGTGCATTAAATCCTTACGAAGAAGGTCTTTATGCCTTAGAAAACGTTAGAAACTAACGTTACTGCACCCACACAGGTCAATAAAATTTTACATTTTTACTTGTTTGGAAAATTGTTATGTACAGGATGTTGGGCAGGATGCACACTTTCTACCAAGAACTAAAATGTTGTAACCATAAAAAATTGTTTTGTTTGTCGAACTTTGAACTTTTCGAGTTCGTTAATGAAGTAATTTGATGTGCACACACTTGTTGAGAGTACGAAAAGTAGCTGCTTTTAGCGGGAGAAAAAGTGGGTAATTATGTGCTTGAAATACTGTTATTAAATTTGTGGTTTCTTTTTTAATTAATATTTATTTCCAAAGGGCATGTATTATTTTAACTGTATGTGAGAAAATGAGGGGCTCGTTGCGAATTTAAGTGCTGTGTGTTATTAAACAAAGAAATTATTGTATTTATTTAATAAATGTAAAGTCTGTACTGTAAATGAAAGATGTATTTTTAAACAGCTACTGTTATTAATACGTGAGAAAAAATCTAGCAGATTACAATTAAGATAATATTTATTCGTTCCACTAAAGTAAGTCATTTGAATTTTTTGTGTACCATATGACTTTACATTCACCAAAATTTAAAAGCAAACTCGTAGTTTAACATCTGGTAATTAATTTTTAAAATTGAACTACATAAATTCGATTGTAACACATGTTTCAACTATAAAAGTGAAAATCTCAGATAGTGATGCCAGTTGGTGGAATTTGAATTTTTATTTTCTGTTGTAATAAATTAAAAATAATACAGGCACAGCAACAAAAGACATGATCAAACACAGCCATGAATTTTTGAAAACTTGTCTTGTTTTATTTTCAACTCAAATCTTCAAAAATTCATTTCTGTTTTTGATCGTGTTTTTACTACTCCCTCACTATAGTGTTGGAAGTAGGAAATAATAAACAACAAAAATACAGAATATCGTGTACTTATAATACAGTGTTAAATTTCATACAATTATTATTTAAAAACCACAAACATATTTATTTAAGCATTTGCATAACTAAATGACCTAAAAGAGACAAAGAAAGGGTATTATAAGAAAGAGTGAATATGAGTCGGACAACGCCGAGGGGCACATTCGGAAAGTTTAAATTTACTCTCTAAACGATAATTTATAGCTGAGAATTTTGGCACACAGGTTCGCCGGAATAAGGCCTATGTAATATTTAACCTTAGCTTTGTCGGCGTGATTTTCATATAAAAAATGTAAAACATTTTTTCACCTTTCGCAGAAACTTTTTATCTTACCTCATAAGTGTAGACAAACTATGGCTGTGAGCTTTCACTCTACATAAATTGTAAACGGTTAATATGGGAAAGACAGTTTGAGCTATACGTAGGTGTTAATAATTTATCACAAAAAACCACACTGGTTAAAATATTGACACAGAAAGTGCATTATGTGGTTCATAATTTATACCACTGTAAAAAAATTTAACATACAATTTGTTGTTGTCGGCGATTTATTAGCTTTTGTGCGGTTATTTTTTTGTGTTTGATAATAAACCTTAAATTTTAAGTTTCACGACACGCTTTATTTTCTATTTTAAAACTCCGTACACTAACTAGACTCCACTTTGTTTCCAATACGTTCAAAGTTTAATATGTAGATAGCTTACTCGGTTTCTTCATTCACAATAATTTGTTTCTAATTCAGTGTTTTTAGTAACACGTTAAGACACCGTTTTCAGCTGAAAACAATGCTTCAGTAGACTCTCTTAAAGCATTATTTTGTGGGTTGGTATTTCTGAATTAATTCATAATTTGGAATAATTTAAATTTGACAGATAATCGACATTTGTCATCGCAAAACGATTTTTATATTATAGTCGGGGAAATACCCCTAGTCAAAAACACTTATAATGTGATATTTTTTAGTAACTTTTCGTAAGTAATTTTTTACATGTTACGAATATGTTCAGTTCTGTCTTACTTTTTTCTTAAATTTCAAAACATCTTGATTTCTATCAAGGTAGTCTAACACATTTAAAGTTAATTGTTTTGCTTGGTTGTCACATCGCTTCAATTTTGGCTGGGACAAAATTTCAAAATTTGACATAAGACTCTACGACCTACTCTAATTTGTTGATTTTTTTTGTCTCATACAAAGTGCATAAGATAGAAAGAGAAAAAATTTGGCTTGGGGTAATTCCACGACTATATATTGGCAGAATTATCAACTCTTCAACAGTAACAGTAACTTGCCTGGCTGCCAACTAAGGGTGTCAAAATAACTTATTTTATTTTGATAATAATTTTTAAATAAACACATTAAATTTCATCAATTATACTGTTTCAACTCTGTTTAGAAAATAAACTGACGTCAAACAAAAAATTTTGAAAAGGATATTACACAATGACAATATTGACAAATTTCTCATCAGTTTGACTAACTGTACGCTTTCAAACGATGATCAGTGTAAATAAATATTTAACTATGTACAGGTTTCTAGTGATTGTCTAGACAAAGAAAAGACAAGCAATGCATAACCTATTTATAATCATAGCTTTTATAAAACTTCTCTAAGAAAACTCTTAACGTTAGAGCTTTAAAAAAAAAGAATTATTCTATTTGGGACTAAAAGATGACATCAAAATCGACAACTATTTAACATATAATTTTTCTATCGTTGAAGTATCTTTATTAAAAAACTGTTACTTCGTTTTCTTCCATCAAAAATTCCTAATAAATTTAATTTTAATATTCCACGGTTATAAAGTCACATTAACAATAAAAAGTATTTTATCTAAATAAGGTATATTTGCGACTTTAGAAAAAAAGAAAAATTAAACTTACTATTGCTATAGTATTTTCTACAGTAATAAAAAAATCTCACGATACATTGTGATTATACAAATACTCCAACTTTCTCAAAATTTTTGAACGTGCGCTTGTCAGAATGGTTATGAACGTTTTAATTAAATACATTTTAACAGTTAATTACTTGTTTAAGAAAAAAATTCAAATGGGATTCCGTACTTAGAATGTGTAAAATAAGATATATCATTTTTACTTTTTGTTTACTTATCTGATCGTAAGTTTATTTATATATTGTCTGAAAGAAGTAGGTCTCCCTTTTCCGTCTTCATTCGTCTGTCGTCCATTGGCGATTTTATTTTTTAAAAGCTTAGCTTATAGGCAGATAATTGCTTAACTACTGTTGTTGTTGTTAAATTGTAGATGTGTTTTAGGAATAAGCAAAATTTGTCTAATGATCCCTACCAAGAATTTGATGCAGTCATGCCAAAATTTGCTAGATAAAGCTCATAAATCCTATCTAAAATGTACAAAATATTATTAATTTATACATATTTGTGTGTACCTGTATTTTAAGAAATGCCTATACATATTGTCTGAAAAAAAAATTAATGAAGTAATTTATTATTGATTAAATAAAAAACGGCTTAGCTTATTTTTATGAAATTCTGGGAACACAGTACTATTGCTGGCAGTCAAATGACGTCATCACAACATTGTGTTATGAAAAAACTCACATGAAACATACGAATAGCATACTTCTTTATCTACAGTCTAATCAATAATCATCCAAACTTATTGTTCAGTTTAATTTATTATAAATTATTTATTATTAGCTAAAAAAACATTTAACTTCGCAGAATAAAATTTTATGAGACTTATTGATCACTTGGTGCGTTGTAACAAATATTGTACAGTGCATTTTTTTTTACAAATGCATCAGATTTACATGGTGTAAATTTTAAATCGTATTAATTGTGTTTCTACTTCGAATTTCCAAATTCTTTTTAGTTCATGCTTAGTTCACATTATTTTTTACAAATTCTGGTAATTTTTAGAACCAAAAAAGTAAAAATAGTCCATTTAAAAATTGAACTAATTCCATCGTTTTAATTATTTTGCCTGACATTTAATATTTCTGATGACATGTGTCTCCTGACATTTACGTTTATAGAACTCAGGAAAAAATTCAAATGGCTGCAGCCTGGCAATCTTTGGTGATAATTAAGCATTTTCTCTAATGAAGTTGGCCAGCTTTAACAAATGCATTAAAAATTAGAATAATTTTATTTTTTAAAAAACTTTTACTTCTTGGGCTTCAAAAACTGCCGGAACGATTAAGAAATTATGTAAACAAAGCGTATACCAAAAAGAATTTTGCAGTGAAAAAAATATTAACACGAGTTATGGTGTATTCGTAAAAAAACGCACTATATAACATTTATTCCCACAACACCGAAAACACATAAAAAGTATTTGTTGACGCGTTTCGCCAACCACGTTGGCATTATCTAGACAATTCTAATCTCTAAAATTTTATGATTTATTTAAAATTTCGAATTTGTTTGATTGTGCTTCAGGGGCCAGGAATATACTGTCTAGACCATTTTCGTCAATTTTTTATCTTTTAACAATAACCAATTTACATAATACCACAATTCTAAGCATTGTTGAATAAGAATTTTCAAATCCTGTTTACTGAAAAGGAAGACAATTTTTGAATAGTAGCCAAGTTTTAAAAATTGTGCCTCAAGTTTTGTAATTGGCATAAAGCATAATATAATAGACAATATTTTCTTGTATATTGAAAATTCAATTTCTATTTATTTATTTTTTATTAATATTGCATTAAATGAAAGTTAAATCGACCACCACTTCTTATATTGAAATACTATTTTAGTAGTTTCATAATTATGTTTAAATGGGACAACAGCACTCAGTGAACATGAAATACACTAATTGTTATGAAAGTCGTTCCCACGTGATCATGTATTTTTTCTCCAAATTTAAGTGTAACAAGGTAGAATTTTCTTGTATTTTGAATATTGTTAGTAAACTCTATTTAATGGATAAATTAAGATAAAATGTGGTCAATGTCCCAGGACTTATTGTAAACGTATAAACTATCTCATCTATCGTGCAGTACTATCTGCACTCCTGTACTTTTCATTTCACTTTAGGAAATCAGGTTCTGTTGTGTTGTGGTCTAACAATTGGTGAGAAAATGATAAAGCTATTATTTAAGAAAGCAGAATACGCATACTGTAATTACCACACGTAAAGTGTCCGTAAGGTAAACCTCGTTGGTTTTTATGAATAATTCTTCGCGGTTCTGAAAATCCAAATAATCCAAACCAATTTCTTCAGTGAAGTGTCATAAAAAATGTTCTCAATAAACATTTCCGCATTCTTTCTCTCTTGGGTGAAAAATGTACTTCAAAATTTGAGACCATACTTACAGTTGTTACAAAAATGACACAAATTTTTGAGAAGGTACTGCAAAGCTTACCATAAAAATTAACAAAAAAACTTACGTATTTTTTGAAATTATCGTAAAGATGATAATCTGTCAATCATAATGTGCCTATTCATACTCTCCAAAAATGTATGATTTCATCTTATAACTTTGATGGGTACCTCTCGCGTGAAATGTGCTACAACCCTACTTTTAACTTAACGCATAAATGTTGTCCTAGAAAATATAAATTTTGTGTAAACAAATTTTACAACTTGTCTTAGAAATTACATAATAGACTTCGTTGAAGTACTGACAAGACGATGTATAAGGATTAAAGAATGTTAACTAAAATTTATTTTTTGATTCCATCCAGAAATTACTAAGTACGCAGGTACCGAGATACGATCTTTTATCCCACCAGTTGTTGATGTCGTTTTATAAGAATATAACTTTTTCTGCAAAAACTAGTCAAGACAGATTGTTATTACTTGTGTTTATAAAACAGTTTTCTAATTCAACATGTGAGCGATTAACATTTTACCAAAATCATTTTGAATGAACCAGAAATGAAAGCATAGAAAATCATCCTCATTAATCTAAACTTGTATCTAATATAAAATAGCAAACAACTACACGAAGATTTCATTGAAAACCCAATTTTGGTAAGAATCTTTCACTGTCAACATTTCATTCAAAAGATATTAATTTGAATAGCAAATCGACACTCCTTTGTTAACCTACGGCTACCTCTTTTGGTATTAATTCTATATCACAAAAACGGTATTGAATATGAATAAACCCCACAATGATGATGTTAAAATTAGCGTCTTGTTGTGAAACTTTCTTCGGTTTCATTACCAACAATACAAAACCGCCTGGAGCACCTCGACCCTGAGAAGCTCTTTTCTTAATACATCGTGACCTCAGATTTTCCAGCGAATCTTTAACACATACAAACTTCTTAATTACACCTCATGGGACGTCCTACCTCCGGATGTCAATCCGGCAGTGCTATATGTAGTGATGACACTTGTTCGGATATGCGGATGTGGGTCAATGGGGCCCTCGGGTGTAGTCATGCAGTAGCAAAGTGCGTTATGCGTCTTTTAGTCTCGCTTTCACTCGAATCGGAAACTCTCTTCGACATCAGACAAATACCGGCGCTTTTAGTGATATATGGAGATTTTCCGTTTTCGCACATGTGTTTACGCGGTTTCGGCGAAAACTTTCGTCGTTTCTTTTGCAATGTCTTAATTAGGACGATTTCCGTGGAGATTTATGTAATAATACCGTTGTCAAAAATTGTGAAAATTAATTCGTAACATTGATGAAACCTGAACGATTTTCTCAAGTGGCATCAGTATAGGTTTTATAACTTCCTTATGCAATGTAGTAAATTCCTATGTACTAATTTATTTAATTTTTTGCTGTGTAACAGTGCGACTTCGTTAGGTCTGAACTTTCTCACATTGTAGTGACTTTCTTTAGAATTTATAATTCTTGTCACGAATTCGTTAGCAAGTGCAACTACAACAATTTTCACTTACTTACTTATTTGTTGTTTCAGGCACATTTCCTCATGCTCGTTTTGGCCTTAGCGCATGCAAGAGAAGAAGAAATCAACGAAATTAACCCACCACGCAAACCGCCAGTTAACTTAGATGCGAATCTTCGACAAGCACTTCTGAAAGCTTTAACCGAATTAGAAAACGAAGAAAACCAGAAGAAGCAAACACAAGGCCCTTTGCTACACGTAGACACCAGAGACAAGATTGTTGAAAAAGCTTCAGCATCCGCACTGTCATTCTTCGCAAGCACTGATTCGTCACCCACAGAGAAACAAACTACAACGGAAGAATCTACCGCGAAATCGATAGTTCTAATACAGCAAAGTCTACAACAAAAACCGATTAATACTTTAGAAAAATATCGTGTCGATTCAAACAACGAACACGAACATATACTCACCAGCGCCACGAGTAGCTTTAGTTCTTCATCCAATAAGTTTTCACACAGCAAAACCGAAAATCAGAACCCGAACGCACTCTCGTCCGTAACGAAAACGACGACAAAACTTTCAAAGGCTCCAAAAGCGGAAACTACGACGGTCAGAATAACTACGTCAACGGAAGAAAGCGAAGCTAAAGTTGAAGATGTCCAGTTCTTTTCGGCACCGCTAGTTGCAGCGTTTACTGTCCATCAAGATGAAAGAGGATTACCTAAAAGTGTGGAACCGATTTATCGCACTGTCCAGAAAGCGGAACAAAAATTAAAGGAGCAAAAATTTGAAGCTTTAACCACACAGCGACCTTTTAGTCAGCAGCAACAGGAGCAATTCAGAACACAGTTAGCACTTCAGGACAAACAAAGAGCACTCGAAGCTGAAATTTTGAAGTTAAAACAACAGCAGCAACAACAGAATTATCTGATTCGACAGCAACAAATTCTCCATCAGCAACAGTTGCAGCTCCAGAAACAGAAGATTTTGGATGAGCAGGCGCGCATTATTCAAACACAGCAACCGTTTCTGCCTACTCAACAATCATTCCTTCCTACTCAGCAGCCGTTTCTTCCCACAATCAGCAGCTTTGAACCGACTACGCAAAGAAACGTAGTATTTAACAGTGACAACTCTAGGGTCAAAGGAAGTTTGGTATCGTTCCAACCAAGCATCAGTTTCACTTCACATCAGCATCCTTCAGGGGTTTTACCACTCAATGCGCAACAACTTCCTGTTAAAACTGCGATAGACTTTCGGTCTCCATTTGCTTCTACTAGTAATTTTCAACAATTTAATTATTTGAGTCATCAGCAACCACCTTTAGAGAATAGTGTTTCTACATTCAATTTAGTACCGACGGTTGAACCACAGTTGACACTCACCGCACCTAAACATCATCGTGTATTTCGACAAGAAGCAACTACAGGGAATTACTTAAATAATGGTTTTAATAGTTTTAATAATTTTAACCGCTTTAACCAAGCTGTTCCGTCGCATCCAAATAGCAACAGGTTCTTTAGATCAAGTGTGGAAACTATCAAGTCTTTGCCATTTGGATTTAACCAAGCACAACCTCCTGTTGTTAATCAACAGTTGAATCATTTATTGTACAATTCAGGTTTCATAAGAGGAAAACAACAGGAAGACCTGAATATTGTTTCGAAAGTTCTCGCTTTAAATCATTACGGTGGAGACTATAGGTTTGATAGCTCGAATGTTAACGAACAAAGGGTTGCGGCACCAGTGATTAAAAAAGTTTGATATTTTCAGTATTTATTATGGTATTTAATAGTCATACAACTGTGTCAAAATCCGATCAACGCTAAAGAATGTAAGCTTAATCGGTATAGTACAATATAATATTAAGTTATTGTGTAAATATTCTTACTTTATGTAATGCTGATGACTGATTTCGCGCGTAAGATATTTCAGCCGAGGAGATCATGACTTTATCAGTGCGTTATTATTTATAAAGTACCATATGTTACAACGAATGAAATAAGACAAGTATTATTTGTACCACTAATAAAAAATTAAATTTTGTAAGTTTATTTTTTATCTAGTTCTGCTAATTCTGTCTCCTAGATGATTTTATAAGTCAGTTAAAATTTTGTACAAGTTAACCTTTCATCCTTTAATAAGAAAAGTAATGTATAATTTTATAACATACTATTTAAAATCGTAAATATCTACCACAATTGGATATTTTTTTATTCTCGGTAATGTACAACAATAAATAAATTAGAACCTTCAAAATTGCTAGAGTTGGTTTTAGTAATTAAAGCGCTGAGAAAGTTTTGGGTTAATTTTTCGGTTATAGAATCAATCTGTGATAAATGTTAACGTGTTGTAGTGTCCCGATTTGAAAATTAAATTTCGCGCTGTGGACAGTTTGTTCTCAACTTAACACGTGTCAGACTCTTTTTAAAACATATAATAAAATAACTAAAGGAATGAGTAGAAAATGATCCGTCAATTGCAACAACGTTAGTAGGAGAAATTTTAGAGCAAGTTGTCTCGTTAACATTTTTCGTTATTTTGTTCCTGCCTGGGGTACCTACTTCTTCGTAGAATGCGAGGAAATTAATGATGGGGTCAAATACGTAACAGCCCTCGTCCCTCGAGGATGACTATGTGTTGTAGCTCATAAATTTCGCAACATAACATAATGCTGAAAACTGACAAGACTCGATCGCCTTGATCAGAGTCATCGATCCCGTAACCGTGATCTATGATTTGGATTCCCGATACTGTATTACCATCCAGTTACAATAATGACGATTTTTTTCTTTGTTTGTCTAAATTTATGGCATACATATTTGTAACGATTTTTTGATTACATTTTTGAGAGGTGGAGAATAAATATTTTCGAAATACGGAGATCGTGAGTGAAATTATTTAGTAATGCTCCTCTTTTTATCACCATCCCAGATATTTAAATTAAGCCTTACCGTAATAACATTAAAATTAATGAAAAATCTTATTTAAAAATAAATCTAGTAGTGTAGACGACGTTTAGTTTTATTGTATTTCATGGAAAGGTTTCATGAATAATAATAATGACAGAAATGGGGTTACACAGTTTAAATTAGCAAACTTAAGTTTACAAAGGTTTACGCAAAAGCTTATCGCTAACATATTGCACAGTTATGTTTGTTATCTTGGAATTGCAGTGACCCAGGTCTTTTCTTTAAACGACAAAGTAATCCCAGGCAACATCTTATTAAAGTTAACAGGTTTACCAGTAGACGACTTTATAGTAAAATTTTGAAAAATACCAGTCATCAGCAAAAACATTGTTTGTCGGGCGTACGTCTCTCCAGCACATAATCTTTTCCCTAAAAGAAGCTTCTAAGTGTTCATCAACAAAACAAAATGGGACATACCTGCACCAAATGCAACTGTAGTGTCTTTTCTAATCAAATTACCGTGATCATCTAAAAATCGTTCAGGCTGAAATTTGTCAGGATTTTCATAAACGCGTTCGTCTCTGTGTGCTGTCCACAGATTAGGCAACATAATAGTATCTTTCGGAATGAAATAACCACCCAGTGTTGTGTCTTCTACACATCTCCTTGGAAGACCAAGAGGTGTCACAGGAATTAGGCGAAGAACTTCTCTAAGAGTTGCTTCGAAATATGGTAAACTAAAAGCAAAATTTTAATAAACTTCTCTTTGTTTTGTCGAAAACACACTCTTTTCGATCATCTAAAGTGGGTAATCTTGATCGTCCTACGACTCTGTCCAATTCTTCTTGAACTTTAATTTGGACATCTGGGTGATTTATCAAAAGGCCAAAGAAAAAGCTTAACGTTTGACCTACTCCTACTGGAGAAGGAAACATGTAGTCCAAAGCTACGAGGGCAAGTTGATTGTCTACAAAAATGTGTGAATATAAATTCAAAAACTAAATCAAAATTGTTGTACAGTCTAACTCAGTTCCTTGTTTCAAATTTTCACTAATATAATCGTCAATAAAATCCCGGTGGTGATCATCAGAAAAGGTTCGTAAATGTTCATCTACTATTTCCTGAAAAACTTCACTATTGTCACTCATATACTTGACCTAATGAACTTACTTTCATGAATCCTACTAAAAAGGCATTATCTTTATCTGCTGAAGTGTAACCAAAATAATCTGGTGCGAAGTATTTTAACCACGGAGTTATGGTAATTGCGCCTCCTGTTGCATCCCCACTTTTCATAAAATTCAATGCAGCTATTGCATATTTTCGTACTTTATGGTGATCAAATTGAGTGGACGATATCATTGACATTATAATATTGATAAGAGATCCATAAAGAAAATCTGGTACGAGGATCTGACCTTTACTCTTGCAAACCTCCTGTTAATAATTCTGCTCATTACTAGTTTCTAAAGTTTTAAATATATGTACCATGTCGTCTTTTGTTGGTTCACTAGTAAGGAAATTCAGTAGATAGTTAACTTCGTCAGCTACATAATTTTCCATAACGTCTGAACGTCGCCCGAAACCATAGTCCCTTAAATGTCGTAACGAAAATTTTCGATGTGTTTTCCAAAACGAACCATCGGAAAAAAATATTCCTAAAGAACCACCGTTATAGTTTCATAAGTTTTAGTTGTTATGCTTACCTTTTGGTTCTCCACGACTTCTAACTCTCACTATGACGGTGTCTACTCTACCTACAAACTCATCTCGAGATAACATTTCTTTCGTTAGTTCGTGACTCAAGGTAACAACTGTAGGAAAATCTCCTAAAAATAACCCTAAAATGTCAGTTTTATATTGTTTGGCCAGAGATTCCATTGATAAGTGAAGCATATTGTAGTTTTCTTTGAGAAGAAACCAGTAACTACCCCATATCGGTAATTTTGAAGGACCTAAAGAATTGTAAAGTTATATTACCAATTAGATTTAGTAACAAACCTGGTGGAAAATTTTTGGGTCTCTTTTTGGCCGATTTATGCAAATAAATTGCAAACAAAATTAGCAGGATCAACAACAGTGTGGTAAACCCCAGCATGGTTAGTACAAGAGAAAACAACAATTTACAAATTGCTTGTCTTTATACCACTAATCGTTGAATGATAAGAGGCGGCGGTGATAGGCAAAGTTAAAATAAATCTGTTTTCTTTTTAATTAATTTGTACGCGTCAACTACAGCAAAATATATTTAGTGTAGGCCCAGCCCGTTCTTCATTTCCGACTAATGTTTATATTGTCAAATTTTTATCTAACTATAAACTATTTGCGCATTATTTATGAATATCACGCAATATTAGTCAATATTTTATCAATAATTTCGTGAGTGTGACACGACTGAAGTGATAAATAATAACTAATTTAAATTTTAATAACATGAACATAATTTGATGTCAGTCATATGTTTTTTTTTACAGGCATATTTATATGCAATTTAAATTTACCTCAAAACAATATGCTCATGTAATCCGGTTGACAATGATACGTAGTTTTAAGAACGAGAGCGTATATCGCCATGGGTTAATGTACGAATGCGATAACACAGATAATTGTTCTAATTTGAACTATTTCCTATAAAATGCCATTAATATTAATTTGTCTTAAATACCAGAAACACTTTTTTTCTTTGCAATTTGTTATACGTAGTCCTGCCTATCAAAATAATTTTTTGTTTATATTTTTCAAACAATTATCTGATAATTGCAAAACAACAGTGGTACTTTATCTATAAACAAATTTCATGTATGTTCATTTTGGCCGAAGTGTTGCAAGTGTTATCGCTTAAGTTGCAACAGCGTCGAACACAATACCATGAAATTTTAAGTAACGGGTGATCGATTTTTAATTAGTCAGTTATCAAATTAAATAAACAAACCTTTATAACGGAATTATTTAAGTCACAAAACTACAAATGAGAATGTTTTCACTGTTACTAATTCAGGACAAAACGAATTTAAACCTGTAGAGTGTATTAATTTATTTTCAAAAAACCAACTAGATCTTACGGTTATCATCTTTTGACATTCAGAAATTCCAAGTAATAGCCTGCTCAATTTTTCTTTTGAAATGTTGTTCTTGATTTGAACATATTCAGATCAAGGGAAGTATTTTTGCCGAGGCTGCTTTGAAACATCATTAAAAAACATAACTACAACAACATGCTGTTTTTATAAAACCTTGTGAATATGACTTTTAAGTTGGTGTTGTCAGCTGCTAGTAAATTCTATTATTCTTCATTAAACTACGGCGTTTGATACTAAATAAGTACACATATGTATTTATTTGTAGATGTATTACATATGTATATGTAATATACAATTATTACTATTCATAGGCTGAGACTTGTCGTGACATGCTTCGACCGTGACCCAGCTTGTACTGGTAAGATATGATATATTTGTCGTTTAGCCAGTGACCCCTTTGGTACCCTGCTTAAAGTACCGCCTAATAATTTTATGATAACTATTTGTGTTAAATTTAAATAACATAACAATTTAAATAAAAAATATTAAACGTTTTTATTTTGGAGTGAGTCAAGTAGAAATTGCTCCTCAGGTAGTTTGCGTACAACTGTCCTGTGATATTAGGACCCCCTGCAATTTTTTCGACCGCAGCGCGCAACTGACCCATCACAAAAAAATTGGTCTAAAGAGTTTAGACAATACTTCCCTCGCTGTCGGAAACTTGACGACTGCATACCTATTGTGTCCGTCGGTCGACTCGCTACTTTTACGTTTTCTCGATCTTCCATGACCCCTAGAAGACGAAGAAGTAGGTCTTCCATTTCCATCTGTCTGTCCATCTGTCCGTCTGTCCGTCTGTCTGCCGTTCCGGATTTTTATTAGACAGATAATCTCGGAAAGTACTGGACCGATTGTTGTGAAATTTTATAGTTATATTAGGAATATCATGTAGATGGTAAAACGCTAACCAAAATTTGTCTAATCATCCCCACCACTAATGCGATGACGTCACTTCAAAATTGTTCATAGTAAATGGGTTTTAAATTGTATAAAATAACATAGTCCTACACATGTAGTTTACGACTCAGAATTGAGTTTTTACCCGAAACGTCCAGATTTTTGGAAAAAAAAATCAAAATTATAAAACAACATTTTGCAAATTAATTTTGAATCTACTAACCCGAGTGTTTTCTAATGTTGCAGATGTTTTAAGGCTATAAAGAGCATCATGAATCTTTAGTCAAAATATATTTGGTTATCCCCTCCAAAAACTTGATGACGTCAGCTCAAAAGTTTGCCGAATAAATCCTATCTAAAATGTACAATATATGATGAGTCTGTACTTGGGATATATCACTCCATTCATATCTTTTGGATTTGCAGATACAGGGTGACTCAAAAAAATTAATGAATGCGTAAATTTATTTTACTGATTTACTCAGGAACTACAAAAAATCAAATGCTTTGAAATCTTGCAAATGTTTTAAGGTAATAAAGAGCATAATAAATATTTGGTCAAAATATATTTGCTTCTCCCATCCAAAAAAGTTATGACGTCAGTTCGAAAGTTTGTCGAATAAATCCTATCTAAACTGTACAAAATATGATGAGTCTGTACTTGTGATTTATCACTCCATCCATATTTTTTGGATTTGCATATACAGGGTGGCTCAAAAAAATTAATGAATGCGTAAATTTATTTTACTGATTTACTCAGGAACTACAAAACCGAATACTTTGAAATCTTGAAGATGTTTTAAAATTATCATAAGCATGGTAAATTTTTGATCAAAATGTATTTGCTCATCCCCCATAAAAAATTTATGACGTCACCACAATATTTTGCTGAATAAATCCTATCTAAAATGTACAAAATATGATGAATCTCTTCTTGTGATTTATTATTCCATTCATATTTTTTTTGATTTGCATATACAGGGTGGTCCAAAAAAATTAATTAATGCGTTAATGTATTTTATTGATTTAGTCAGGAACTACAAAACCAAATGTTTTGAAATCTTGCAGATGTTTTAAGGTTATAAAGAGCATAATACATTTTTAGTCAAAATATATTTGGTTATCTTCTCCAAAAAACTGATGACGTCAGTTCAAAAGTTTGCCGAATAAATCCTATCTAGAATATACAAAATATGATGAGTCGGTACTTGTAATTTATCATTCTATTCATATTTTTTGAATTTGCATATACGGGGTGACTCAAAAAAAAAATGAATGCGTAAATTTATTTTATTGGTTTACTCAGGAACTACAAAACCGAATGCTTTGAAATCTACTGCGAAAAAAACATAATAGGCATGCAGTCGTCACGTTTCCGACAGCGAGGGAAATACTGTCTAAACTCTTTAGACCATTTTTTTTTTTCAGAAAATAGCCTGCAAAATATCCGCTCTTGCAAGTAAAATTGTATCCTAATTTTCTCTAGTGCGAGTTCGAACACTCGAGAAAACTAAAATTGTCGACAATTTGACATGCACTTGGGATATTACTATTACATTTTTTTTTATGAAAAAAGTTGAATGCTGTCTTGAGTTTTCAAGTAAATGTTTTTTAATTTAACACTTCTTTAGTTGACTTGATTTCGAAATCAAAATTCATAAATTCCACTAAATCTGTAGGATATTTATAAGCAACATAGGATAAAACGGACAAAAAATTGATACCGAGTTATTTAGGCAGAGCTTCCCTGGCTCCTGAAATTTTTTCGAAAAATCATAAAATATGATTTTGCCAGTTTTATTTTTTTGACAACTCTTACAAATTAAAATAGAGATACGTGTGAAAAATTATGTTTAAGTAAAGGTAAAAAAGCATACAATGTGTGTTTTATGTTTCAAGTTCATCGTTCCATTACAAAATTTTGTGGTGACGTCATCAATACTTCGGCAACGATAGATAATTATTTCGGTTTGACTAGGTGCAGTGTAAAACATTAGTGATAATGATAAGAACACAGTAGGTATTCCCAAAATTTCTGGAAAGTGAGGTGAGCCATTCTTAATTTGATCAGTCAAATAGATCGTCTCATTTGTTTATTTTTTGAGTTACCCTGTATAAGCGATTCCAAAAAACGCGAATACCAAAAGTACAACATAATAGTTTGTACTTTTAGTTAACGGAAGACGTATTTTCTCATGCTCTAAGGGTCATAATAACTCCGAGAAAACATGAAAACAGCCATTAGCGAAGAGGACCCTGTTACAATATTTTATTAGCTTACGCTAAGGAAGCAAAAATTGATGAACATTCTTTAATAAAGCTGAAGCTTGCCACGGTGTTGTATAACTGGTATAAAAAAATTATAACTTACCGGAAATCTGGATGTCTGTCAAAGGAAAAGTCAAGAATGCAATAAAACTCTTTATTTGTTTTATTTAAATGTTAAACAGGTATAGTTAAAATTTTGTGCAAAACACGTGGAATAATACTACTAGTAAGGCCCCCTCAGAACACAACATGTTTTAATGCTTTTACTCTGGTTTTCAAAGTAACTTTTGAAAAGTTAAAATTTTTAAAGAATTTACTCGGTTTTTCGAAGTCACCCTTTTTTAAAAAAGTCAAAATTTTAAGAAATATATCCTGTTTTATCAAACGTGAATATGGTTTCGGCCAAGAAAAGTTACCATTTAAAAATCACTTAAAATTCGTTTTTTTCCCTGTTTTTCTGTTGGGTCACTTCAGCACAAAAATGAATACGGTTTCGGCCAAACAAATTCGGACAAGGTCCTCATGAGCGAAGCGAATTCGCCTTTGAAAACACTAAAAATTCGGAAAATATTCTTTATTAAATTTTATTATATACATTCAAAGTGATTCGAGCTCACGGTGCGGTGTTCACGTCGTGCTCCGAGTTTCAGAGTGTTTTTCGAAGTTTATCTTGAATTTATACTTAACAAAAGTGCATATTCAGGGAGAGTTATCACTTTACCTGGTTTATAATATTCGGTGATCCACACCTCATCCCAATCTGGTGAGATCTTTCCATTTAATTACCAACTTATCGTGTATCTCCTTTCGGTGTTGTCGTTATCTACTAAGCCGCAGTTGTTTTTTGGTGTTCGTTCGGCCAGCGGTCGGCCTTCGTTTTTGTAGGCGGCCCGCTGACCCTCAATCGCTTGCCAAAAAAAAAGTATATACGTTTTCTTAATTTCCAACATTTCGACAACTCTTTCAAATCGACCATGTTACCTCTTTGCGGTAAATGTCATAGCGCTATCAAAACCCGTCCATCTTCAGGCTATTTATCTTGCTCAGGTACATGTGAAAAGCGTTTTCACTTTAAATGTGTAGATGTACCGGAAAGCCTGCAAGAGCAGCTGGAATCTGTTCCAGGTCTCAACTGGAAATGTTGTTTAAAAAAATGTGTTAGTTTTCATTCGGATTCTCTGAACGCTTTTCTCGGGAAAAAATTCGAGGAAATGGTTAGCAATCTGAAAGAAGTTTTCTCCGACTTAAAGACTGATTTGATTAAGAACGCCGAACGTCAGATAAAAGACACATTCATGGACTCTTTATCGGGTACGATTACTGTATAGTTTTTGACGGGCTAGATGCTAACCGCTGTTTCAATTGCAACAATTTCGGCCATTCGTCCCGCGTGTGCAAGGAGAAACTTTCCTGTCCAAAATGCAGTTCTGAGCATGAATTAAGTGCCTGCGTAGCCGAAAACCTGAAATGTATAAATTCCATTCGAATGTCTATCAAAGAAGGCAAACAATTTGACACAAATCACGCGGTCTGGGATAATTCTTGTCCCGTTTACAAGTCAGCTCTTGAGAAACTTAAAGCTGATATTTTTTCAACATAGCAACCAGTACGCAGGTCTTCTGGCCATGTCGAAACATCGTATCACGATCGAAACAAAATCGCGTAATATTCGGTGATGTACACGAACATTGCATCTTTATTAGCCAAACTTGACCCTCTTACCCTATATATACAAGAAAAAAATCCTGCCTGTATTCTGCTAACTGAAACATGGATGTCTCCCGTTGTCCCAGACTCTTTGATTGGTTTAAACGACTACATTCTCTATCGTACGGATCGTTCCTTACGTGGAGGAGAAGTCTGTATCTTGTTAAATAGAACACTTTTCAAACAGTTTTCAGTTACCAATTGCAGTAAAAACTACGGAAAAATAGAACTGATACGCGTCACCTGTGTATCCAGCTGCCAAAGCTTTTCATTGGTATGTATCTACCGACCACCTGGAGCCTCTGTAGTCGAAGATCAACTTCTCTTCGAGGACATTAAAGCGTTTTGCAGCCATTACTCTAACCTGTTAATATTCGGTGATTTTAATTTTCCCAAGATCTCCTGGCCGCACCTACAGCTGCTCGACAACGACAATTCCGCCATCTTATTTGCTGACCTTCTTTTGGAAACTAACCTAATGCAACTGGTATCATTCCCTAATCGCTTCCGTTTTGGCCAAACTCTTTCCTTAATAGACTTAATTCTTACGAACGATCCCAATCTTTTATGCGAAATCAGTCAACAGCCTCCAATTGGTATTTCTGACCTCTGCGTCATTGAAACTTTCTTACAGTATCACATTCCACCAACAGAAAGATACGAACAACGAGAATACACCAGGATCGACTTTGATGGTCTAGATTCTGACTTGGCCAAAATAAACTGGGATTCTCTTTACCACACTTCCAACTCCATCGAAGCCTGGGATATTTTTACTAATATCTTATCTGATCTCACCTCTCAAAACACTACTACTTTCCATATTAAGTATATCCGTACCAAGCCCTGGATCTCTTCTCATTTTCTAAAACAAGCTAAAATAAAAAAAATGTTGTGGAACAAATTTAAGGTTTCTGGCTCTCAATATGACTACGATCAACATCGAGGTTTTTCTAATAAGTTAAAAAGTGATATACGGTCTGCAAAATATAGGTATGAACTAAACGTTACAAAAAGAGGTCCTAAAGCGGTATACAAATTTGTTCGTGGAAAGATGTTATCCAAAGTCTCAGTTCCAATTATGTGCAAAAACGACAACACACTTGCGGCTAATGAACATCAATCGGCCAATCTCTTGGCTGACTTCTTCCAAAGTGTGTTCACCTCTGAACCTCATACCAATCTACCTCCTTGTTTATCACCCCAAAAAGAACTGTTTCTTTCTAATATTGATTTTACAAAATTTCTGAAAAAAGTTCACCAGGACCTGATGATTTATCTCCTCTTATACTCAAAAAATGTGCTAGTTGGATTGCTGGTCCTTTATCCCACATTATGACTCTTTCGTTTCAGAACTCAGTTCTTCCCCCTATATGGCTCCAAGCACTAATCACACCCATATATAAGAAAGGCGACAAAACGAAAGCAGAAAATTATAGACCTATCAGCCTTACTTCCATATGCAGCAAAGTTATGGATAGAATCATATGGAATCAAATGTTTCGGTTTTTAAACGATCAAAGCATACTTTCTGCTAACCAACATGGGTTCCTACCAGGAAGATCTACCGTTACTTGCTTGCTTCAGTGCCTTAACACGTGGACGATATCTTTGGATCAAAATAAACCGGGCGATATTATTTACTTAGACTTTGAAAAGGCTTTTGATCGCGTTCCTCACCGTCGGCTGTTACGAAAGTTAGATAATGTCGGAATCAGAGGTCTCTTACTCCAGTGGATTGAAGCTTTTCTGAGAGGACGTAGCTTTAGAGTAAGAGTGCGTTCTTGTTATTCATCCAACCGGGAAGTGCTTTCATGTGTCTCTCAAGGATCGGTGTTGGGCCCGATACTGTTTCTTGTGTACATATCCGACCTTCTGTCTTTGTTAAAATCACCTCATGCTTTTTACGCTGATGACGGCAGACTGTTTAACAACCCATTAACATCCTCCCAAATAATTCAAAGCGATTTGCTTACAGAACAGAACTGGACGTCCACTTGGTTAATGCCCTTGAACAACAAAGAATGTGTCGTTTTCCGTCTGGGCAAAGATAACCCAAACATACCGTACACTCTTGATAACCATGTCTTATAACCCGTTAATGAGATCAAGGACCTAGGCGTACTATTAGACAACAATTTATCCTTCTCCGAACATGTCAACCTTGTAGTTAAAAAAGCCAATACAGTCAAGTATCTAATACAAAAAGCATTTGTAAGTCCAACGGAAGAATTATCCAAAACTTTACTTGTCTCCTACATACGTCCCATTTTAGAGTATGCAAGTGTAATCTGGTCACCGAGCTTAATTGGAAACAAACAATTACTAGAAAAAGTGCAACGTCGTTATTTAAAAACTGTACAAACTTTAAAGGATAAACCTTACGATGCTAGACTTTCTTTACTTAAACTTCCTTCTTTGGAAAAGCGTCGTATCATTAATGATCTTGTGTGCACCTACAACATTCTTACGCACCAATTTGGTGTTGATCTTTCAAATATTTTTGAATTATCTGCTGCCTCTCATCTTCGCGGCCACTCAATGAAGTTGCATCACGAAAAATACAAGACCAGGTGGCCTCAAAATTTCTTATCGAACAGAGTTTTCAACGTATGGAACAGTTTGGATTCAGATCTCATCGAGCCAAGTAGCACTGCCTCCTTTAAAAATAAACTTTATAACCACCTGACTGATCTTTAAAAAAAAAAAAAAAGTATATATAAATATATTGATGTTCCAGCCGTCGTTCGAGCACCCCCTTAATAGAGATGGTAGTGAATTTCAGCTCCCAGTATAGGGTTCCTCGAGTCGAGCATAATAGGCTCTTGCCTCTGCTCTATGACATCAATAATAATAATAATAATAATAATAATAATAATATTTTAGTTTATCTGAACTTCTCCCGCGAAACCTGAATCGATGGTAGGATTTGAGCTGGAGCTTCCGCTTTCATCAGAACTCGAACTATTTTCCGGTCTGGAAGAACAAAAACAACCAATAAGTAGAATTAATAGACCATCGTCTTCTTTTAACTTACAAATTTAATATGGTGATAAATTCCATCTTTTCATTTTCTGAATCAAATATTAACGTGACTTTTAAAGATGGATGTAGCACAATTACTACCATCAGGGGATGGATAAAACTCAATTGTTGTGGTGGAATTTGAAATCCGAGTAGACCCATAGGAAATAATGGAAAGGGTGTTAGCGATATTATCCCATTTGACGCTTGAACCCGAGATCTCATATAATTCGAATTTATATGCAGAGTGCAGTTACCCAAAAAGGATGGCATTGTTCTTTTTTGACGACTGATTTGAAACTGTTTAAATTCCTCAACTAAGTGGGTTTTTACTCCATACGTCTTATCTTCCATTTTTTGTCTGACAAAAAAGTGTAAAAAATTTGAATCGATTTGAATGATGTTTGGATACAATGAACAGGCGCACGCCTGTTTACTCACTATATTTACTCGTATGTAGAACGCTAACTGCAATGTTAAAACTCTGTTCCAACAACTTTTTGATTCTCACAACACAAAAAAACAAAACTCAAAAACCAAGACAGACAATGTTCGAAACTCGAAACTATAATGGCGGCGATGATGCTCTTGTCGACTGCTCTTGCAATGGGGACCCATGAACCTCATAACGACTCCCCTAAGAGAATACAGACAGATGCCGGTATGTTCTCTGTCTGCGTTATGTGCTATTTCGCCCGCGCTTTTTAAAAATTGAGCTAAATGTGCTATTACACCTTTACAAGTCTTCAGTTACTGTTTGTATATTAAATTTTCAATTTGTATACAATACTTATTCTTCATACTTCTTCAACATTAAATTTTTTGTGTTGAATGTGGTTCAAACCTATAAGAAGTTAATTTACTATAAAAGGATTAATATCCAAACGGTATTGTATCAAAGTTTTCTAGAATAACTCTCTTGTCATAAACAAAACCAAATTCTTTTGTTTCTATTTTATTTAAAAGTTCTGTAGTTTTACTATCTCTGGTAATTCGATTATATTGTGTACTAATTTTACTGTCTTTGTGTTCTAAAATATTATTCATGCTATCGGAATTAATCTTTTCGGATGTTTCATAGTTTAATGTAAATCCTTTAATTTTGCAAACAACTTTACCTGTATTAGTTTTATAACAATAACTTTTTGGACCTGTTGATACCCACTCAGCAATCCATACGTCCTTACCTAATTCATCGGTCCAATCTCCCAATAGACAACCTGTTTTTACAGTGTTTTTACCATTATCTATATATACAATGCTATCTGTATCATAATATGCCACGCTTTCTCCTAATATGTCTAACATTTCGTACAATCTTAGTCTAGCATTTGCAGTTGTAAAAGCAGCTATGAATATGTTAGTATTGAAATCATTTTCTAGATAGCAACCTTTAGACTTGTAATCAATTTGTAACATATTTTCGTTTAATTCATTGATATGTATATTATCAAGTCTGTCGTCTAATAAAATCTCATAAAATCTCTTAATATCCGTAACATACTCTGTTGCGCCCATATTTTGTCTTTGACCAAATTTACCCCATAAGAAATTTAAGCAGATTTTTGCAACAGCTCTCTTTTAAGGATTATTTTCTATTTTACCCAATTCAATACCTACCTAGATTTTCTTTTACGGCTTTTCTATATTCTTCTTCTGATTCAAAATCATTTCTCCATTCACTTGTCTCTAACTTTATTTTCATAAATGCTTTTACATATCCTTTAAACAAATAACTCGATTTTTTTTACTTCGTTTGTACACCAGGTTCCTCTGACACTTTGAGATTCCGTATGAGTACATTTATCTTTTTGATTCGGCCTTCGGCCCTCATGAGTGGACGTGGTCCACGAATTATTTAATTTTGCACACAATTGACATAATGGAAATGTTAGTTTTTCATCGCCAGATTTCCTTTTATTTTAACAGGTAAAACAGGGTGATACAAACCTCTTGGTGGTAAAATTGCACATTTTATTAAACCATACCATTTTGAATTATACGTAGGAGGTTTGAATATTTTAGTAGGATATCCAACTGGATAATCATCATAACATTGTACTGTTGGATATAAACTACAAATATCTATATATTTCATTTTCTTTCCCTTAACTTTCAGTTTTGTAGCATTAGTTCTTCCTCCGAAGAACGCATTTCTAGGATTAAGTTCTTCAATTTCTTTATATTTGCTTTTAATTTGTTTCATTTCTTCTTTATATTCTTTAGATTTAATCCATTTGCATTCCCACATTTCTATTAAATTATAGCCAGCTTTTTTTATTTGCTCGCTTCTTTCTATTGTTTGTTCATAAAGATCTTCCATAGTTGTTTTATTCTTATTATTAATAAAATTTGAACTATAACATTTTGTACAACCATGCCAAAAACAACCGTGATATTGATAGACTGTATTAGTTTTTTCATCAAAGCCATCAACTTTTGATCCACATATTCTCACTTCACCATCGTTTAATGTATGTTTTATATTTGGATTATGAAAACTATTCAACCAAGAAATTGATTGTTGAGAATATTGATCTTTTTTTAGATTATCAACAACTGCAATTGTATCTAGCAATTGTAATAGGATCCATTTAAATCAATTTAAAGAACATTTAACAAAGGAAGAAATTAAAAAACTACAGAAGCCCATAACTGACAAACTTGATAATATTACTGAATTTACGCAACAAATTCTTATGAGCGAAGCGGATCCAAAAAATATTTTAGCAATCGAGGAAAATGTATCGGGTCCGCAGGCCAAAGACTGGCAGGGCCAACGTCCACAAAGTGGACAAACCGAAAGCGATGATGTAAGGGAATCAGATCAATTATTGTCATTACCGAAATCACCTTCACCCGCTTCCTCAATAAGTTTAGATCCGAATAAAGATTTAAATTTTGATATTATTGAAAAACAATTTAAATTTGAAAAACCTTCACATTTATTATCGTTAGTACGGAAGCGTAGAATGGTCAGGTGGAATTTTTTTTTGGAAAAAACTCGACATGTCGAGATTAAACTCAACATGTTGAGAAAAAACTCGACATGTCGAGATTAAACTCGACATGTCGAGAAAAAACTTGACATGTCAAGACAAAACTCGACATGTCGAGATTAAACTCGACATATTGAGAAAAAACACGACATGTCGAGAAAAAACTCGACATGTCGAGTTTAATCTCGACATGTCGACTTTTTACTTCCCGAGCGTAAGTGAAGGAAGTATTGTAATCGAGTCCATCGACCGACTCTCTACTTTTACGTTTTCTCGACCTTCAACAACCACTACAGTACGAAGAAATAGGTCTCCCGCTTCCGTCTGTCTATCTGTCCGTCCGTCTGTCTGCCGTCCCGTATTTTTATTACACAGATAATATCCGAAAGTACTGGACCGATTGTGAAACTTTGTACTTATATTAGGAATATCATAGATGGTAAAACGCTAACCAAAATTTATCTAATCATCCCCACCAATAATGTGATGACGTCACTTCAAAAATTGTAAATAGTAAATGGGTTCTAAATTGTAAAAAATAACATAGTCCTACACATGTAGTTTATGACTCCGAATTGAGTTTTTGCCCGAAACGTCCAGATTTTTTGAAAAAAAATCAAAATTATGAAACATGATATTGCAATTTAATTTTGAATCTGCAAAACTGAGTGCTTTGAAATTTTGCAGATTGTTTACAGTTATGATAAGAATCATAAATTTTTGATTAAAATATATTTACTTTTCTCCTCCAAAAAATTGATGACGTCAGCTCAAAAATTTGCCGAATAAATCCTATCTAAAATGTACAAAATATGTTGAGTCTGTACTTGCGATTTATCATCCCATTGATATTTTTTGGATTTGCAAATACAGGGCGACTCAAAAAAATTAATGAATGCCTGAATTTATTTTATTGATTTAATCAGGAACTACAAAAAAATCTTGGAGATGTTTCAAGGTTATCATAGGCATGGTAAATTTTTGATCAAAATATATTTGCCCATCCCCCCCTAAAAAATTGATGTCACCCTAAAATTTTGCTGAATAAATCCTATCTAAAACGTACAAAGTGTGATGACTGATGAGTCTATACTTGTGATTTATCACTGCATTAATATTTTTTAGATTTGCTTATATATGGTATTTGAAAAAATTAATGACTGAATCAATTAATTTTATTGATTAAATCAAGAATTACAAAACTGAATATGTACTTTGAAATCTTGACGTTTCGAAGTTATTGTAAGCATGATAAATTTTTAATCAAAATGTATCTGTTTATCAACCCCAAAATAGTATATTATTAGCCAAGGTTGCAGAGCCAAGCATTCTAGACCGAGCGCAAATTAGAACCCGAGACGCGCAGCGTCGAGGGTTCTGAAGCGCGAGGTCTAGAAGTGGCTTTGCAAACGTGGTTAATATACTATTTTTTTCACTAGCAGAAACCATAAGACAATAAACTGAAAAAATAAACGTTCAATTTTTTGACGCAACATGATTTTGTTTTGATTTCTAATCAAACTTAATCTAAATCTTCAACACAAAGAAAACCGTTTATACTTGTCGCTGAGTTAATCATTTTATCTTCTACCGTCTACCAACTACCATGCGTATACTCAAGTAATGTTTGTAGCACACATTTGTTCATTTTTTAAGAAATAATCACATCAAACATTGCGTACATAACCTCAATTTTTCTTTTTGAACCGGTGGTCGCAAAAGTTGAATTTGCTACCACTAAATGAGTCGACATTTGCATGCGTCATGGCTGCTAGTGAAAAAAATTAATTACGTCATCTCAAAATTTTGCCATATAAATTCTTTCGAAAACGTGCAAAATATGATCAGACTGTACTTGTAACTTATCATTGCATTCATATTCTTTAAATTTGCTTATACAGGGTGGCTCAAAAAAATTAATGAATCAGTCAATTTATTATTGATCAGTTTAAGAACATTTTCTCGAAAATGTGAGAATATGCTCGTCTTTATAACAATAAAATAATGATAAGGTAAGAATTATAATAAACATCCAGAATATTTTTTTTCAATTGAGGCTTATGAATAATTTTAGTCATCGGTTTTGAGGCGATAAACTCATTCAAATCAAACAAATGTTTACATGACATTCTTCCGATGTATAAACATGTAATAAAATAAAATAAAATTTATTTGTTTTTAATTTGGTTATTACAAAAATACGATTTCGTCTTTGACTGATCGTTTGTTGACACAAATGATCTCGAGATTGTGAAAAATGCAAAATTGGTCACTTGCTTCCTCTAATTTACGTGTACCTATATCTTGCAACCAGGCAGCCACCTGTACAAAGAGCTGCCACCAACGTTTTGTCTGCAGTATCGTTTCTCACTCTTATTTTGCTCTTTGAATTCATATTTTTTCGATTTGCTTATACAGGGTGATGCAAAACAATTAATGATTCAATTTATTTTATTAATTAAATCAAGAACTGCAAAACCGAATGCCTTGAGAGACGTTTTGAAGTTATTGCAGGCGTGGTAAATTTTTAATCAAATCTCTTTATCCCCCCCAGAAAATTGATGATGTCTCATGTCATAATTTTGCCGAAAAAATACTATCTAAATTGTGCAAATCATGATGAGTCTATACTTTTGCAATAACATTTTTTACATTTGAATGAATATATTAATTTATTTTACTGATTAAACCAAAACGGCTCACACCATTTTTTCCAAAACATTTTCCAGTTTCCACTTCTGGCTTAGGATGAATTTCATTGAAAAGTGTTACTACAAAACTTCGTCTTTTGTCACCGTAACCGATAATCATAATGTTACGAAGGAAACCCATACGCCGCCCCAGTACGTGGGTTCTATAATTCTAAAATTTTGTAAAGTAAAAACATATTTGAAACATACGCGTAGCATACTTCTTTACATTTACTTTAGCATTATATATTCACGTTTAACTATTTCAACTTATAGGGGTCCTCCAAAAGTATAAAATCCGCAAAATCAAATTTTATAATTTTTCGAAAATGCTGGATATGTTTCATTGTACTTCAGGAACGAAGGAATTCCTACATTGTCCTAATTATCATGAAGCTGGTTTAAGATAGAAATTACTTAGTATGTTTTTATCCACTAAATTTACGAAACGTAATAATTTCAGACACCAATTTCAAAATTGTTGTTTGTATAGGAAAGGACAACAGAAACATAAATCGTTTTGATAGATTTTTACTTCCCGAGCGTAAGCGAAAAAAGTATTGTAATCGAGTCCGTCGACCGACTTTCTACTTTTACGTTTTCTCGACCTTTCATCACCCCAACAGGACGAAGAAATAGGTCTTCCGTTTCCGTCTGTCTGTCTGTTTGTCCGTCTGTCGAGATTAAATTCGACATGTCGAGTTTTTTCTCAACATGTCGAGTTTAATCTCGACATGTCGAGTTTTTTCTCGACATGTCGTGTTTTTTCTCAACATGTCGAGTTTAATCTCGACATGTCGAGTTTGTTTTTCGACATGTCGTGTTTTTTCTCAACAGGTCGAGTTTAATCTCGACATGTCGAGTTTAATCTCGACATGTCGAGTTTTTTCTCGACATGTCGAGTTTTTTCTCGACATGTCGTGTTTTTTCTCAACATGTCGAGTTTAATCTCGACATGTAGAGTTTTTTCTCAATATGTTGAGTTTTTTCTCAACATGTTGAGTTTAATCTCGACATGTCGAGTTTTTTCCAAAAAAAATTCCACCTGACCATTCTACGCTTCCGTACGTTAGACATTAGAAATCGAAATGCAAAAATTGATACAACGATACCCGAAATATCAACTAAATTAAAATCATTAAATGCACACATTACAAACGCAAAGAAATCACAAGAACAAGACAAAATTGATAGTTTACAATATGTGTATTCACAGTTGAAAAAATATAAACGTGCTTTAGAAGATATTCGAAAAATTCCTTTCTATGAAAGACAGCAAACAGGAAGCGGTATTTTTTCAGATCCGAATGAAATGGTAGAACGTCTTGATCTATTAATTGCGTCAAAAAATGCTGGAAATGATTCAACTGATGTATATAATGAATGCGTAGAAATACTTGATAAATTGTTTAAAATGAAACTTATAAAAAAGTCAGGACACAAAAAGATATTCACGACACTTGGCATGCTTTTTTAAACTGAAGAAATGAGCCTAATACACATCAGATCTAAAGAAAATGATTTTGAAATAAGTTATTCTGAAAATCCTATTAATTTACCCGGATTAAAGTTAATTGGACATTAAAAGATTATCAAAATATTAATTACTACATATATGCTGTCGTTGAATCTCAAAGAATTGCAAATATGAATATCATAGATGAAAAGATTGACTTGGAAATGATGTAGAGAGTTCGCCCCTGCCTCACGAAGCGTCTTTGACTGGTGCTCTGCACGGTTCGCTTAGTTTTTAATTAAATAAATGACTGATTATAAAGTATATTTATCACCATAAAGAAACTCCAAAGTTGCAAAGATAAAAGAATAGATTGTAATATAAGATTTGATTTAAGAGAAAGAGCTAATAAAACTATTAAATTAAGAGAAAAACAGATTGATGAAATTAAAAAATGTAAAAAAGACAAGAAGAAATACTGTGATATCAAATTTTCTCCAACACAGATAGGTGGATTTTTGCCTGCTTTAATTCCTGCAGCAATAGCTGTAGCCAAAGCATTGGGATTAGGTGCAGCCGGATATGCAGGTACTAAATTAGCACAAAAAGCCTTCGGAGATGGTTTAAAAAAGAATAAAAAAAAAACGAAGAAGCCGAACAAGTCGGAGACATATGGACAAGGAATAAAATTGATAGGAAAAGGGGGTTAAGTAATATAGAAATATCTGATATTATGAAAAATGAGAAAAATCATGAAGCTACGCGAAATTTTCGAGGTGTTTTTGCAATTGACATGTTACCAAAAAAAATTAGAAAAATTGGTCTAAAGAGTTTAGACAGTACTTTCCTCGCTGTCGGAAACTTGACGACTGCATGGCTATTGTGTTTTTTTCTCATTACATTTTTGTAGTGGGAATTTAAAAAAAATTGCGATGACGTCAACATTTTTGCAAGGACACGTATATCAGTTGGGATAGATGTAGTGTAATACTAAGAATAAAATTATTGTATTCCCAAATTTTCGGGAAAATGAATTGGGTCGTTTTAAATATTGATTTTTTATAATCAATAAAATAACGAAACAATTTACTCACGTATACGGCAACTGAAAATCGTTTATGTATAAACAATCTTAATTTAAGATGACAAGCGTAACAGCATACGTGTGAGTCAAACAGAGAAACTGTAAACAAAACGACCATCGGTTTTATTGCTTCGACTTCCGCTTATTATATAAAACATTGGGTTTTATTTTAATTCTTGACGGTGAAATTCACAATTGGTTGATTATAAACATGTCTATTTCACATTCGCGGAACCAAGTGATCGCATAAAACAAATGCAGGTCTGTAATGTTAAAGTCGATGTAAATAAGCGTGCTACCCTTATGTTTCAACCGAGTTTTTCCTTTAACAAATTTTGTGTCTACCAAATTGGGTTGGTTGAGGTGTAATACTAATAATAAGTGTTGCCTTTAATTTAATCAATAAAATAAATTGACTTCATTAATTTTTTTGAACCACCTCTTAAGAAAATCTAAAAAATATGAATGGAATGATAAATCATAAGTACAAACTCATCATATTTTTTGCATTTTAGATAGGATTTATTCAGCAAAATTTAAGGGTGACGTCATCAATTTTTTAGGAGGGATGAACAAATACATTTTGAACAAAAGTTTACCATGCTTATAATAACTTTAAAATATTCCCAAGATTTCAAAGCATTCGGTTTTGTAATTCCTAATTAAATCGATAAAATAAATTCACGCCTTCATTAATTTTTTTGAGTCACCCTGCATATGCAAATCCAAAAATATGAATGGAATGATAAATCACAAGTACAGACTCATCATATTTTGTACATTTTAGATACGATTTATTCGGCAAACTTTTAAGCTAACGTCATCAGTTTTTTGTAGAAGATAACCAAATATATTTTGACTAAAAATTTATTATGCTCTTTATAACCTTAAAACATCTGCAAGATTTCAAAGCATTCGGTTTTGTAGTTCCAGATTAAATCAATAAAATAAATTTACGCATTCATTAATTTTTTTGAGTCACCCTGTATATGCAAATCGAAAAAATTTGAATGGAATAATAAATCACAAGAAGAGACTCACCATATTTTGTACATTTTAGATAGGATTTATTCAGCAAAATTTTGTGGTGACGTCATAAATTTTTTAGGGGGGACGACCAAATACATTTTGATCAAAAATTTACCATGCTTATGATAATTTTAAAATATCTTCAAGATTTCGAAGCATTCGGTTTTGTAGTTCCTGAGTAAATCAGTAAAATAAATTTACGCTTTAATTTATTTTCTTGAATCACCCTGTATATGCAAATCCAAAAAATATGAATGGAGTGATAGATCACAAGTACAGACTGATCATATTTTGTACATTTTAGATATGATTTATTCGGCAAATTTTCGAGCTGACGTCATCAAGTTTTTGGAGGGGATAAGCAAATATATTTTGACTCAACATTTATTATGCTCTTTATAACCTTAAAATATCTGCAAGATGTCAGAGCATTCCGTTTTGTAGTTCCTGATTAAATCAATAAAATATATTTACGCATTCATTAATTTTTTTGAGTCACTCTGTATATGCAAACCAAAAAATATGAATGGAGTGATAAATGACAAGTACAGACTCATCATATTTTGTACATTTTAGATATGATTTATTCGGCAAACTTTCGAGCTGACGTCATCAAGTTTTTGGAGGGGATAAGCAAATATATTTTGACTAAACATTTATTATGCTCTTTATGACCTTAAAACATCTGCAAGATTTCAGAGCATTCGGTTTTGTAGTTCCTGATTAAATCAATAAAATATATTTACGCATTCATTAATTTTTTTGAGTCACCCTGTATATGCAAATCCAAAAAATATGAATGGAGTGATAGATCACAAGTACAGACTCATCATATTTTGTACATTTTAGATATGATTTATTCCACAAACTTTTGAGCTGACGTCATCAAGTTTTTGGAGGGGATAAGCAAATATTTTTTGACTAAAGATTTATGATGCTCTTTATAGCCTTAAAACATCTGCAACATTTCAAAGCATTCTGGTTAGCAGATTAAAAATAAATTTCAAAATGTTGTTTTATAATTTTGATTTTTTTTCCAAAAATCTGGACGTTTCGGGTGAAAAGTCGATTCAGAGTTGTAAACTACATGTGTAGGACTATGTTATTTTATACAATTGAAAACCCATTTACTATGTACAATTTTGAAGTGACGTCATCGCATTAGTGGTGGGGATGATTAGACAAATTTTGGTTAGCGTTTTACCATCTACATGATATTCTTAATATAAGTACAAAATTTCACAACAATCGGTCGAGTACTTTCGGAGATTATCTGTCTAATAAAAATCCGGGACAACAGACGGACAGACGGACAGACGGACAGACGGACGGACAGACGGACAGACGGACAGACAGACGGAAATGGGAGACCTATTTCTTCGTCTTCTAGGGGTCATGAAAGATCGAGAAAACGTAAAAGTAGAGAGTCGGCCGACGGACTCGATTACAATACTTCCTTTGCTTACGCTCGGGAAGTAAAAATGAATCAGGCATAATTAATTTCCAATCCTCTAACACTGGGTATGTTATGTAAACAAACCATATTTAAGAAATATTTTATATTTTGACAGTTTTGGTATTTCTCCACCAGAAAAAATTAAAACATATTTATTAAGTAGCGGAAAAAATATTGCGTGGAACAGCACACAATTGCAAATTAATTCTTCTGTTTTATGTGGCCATTACTGTATATACGTAATAATTAATGTAAACAGAGGCAAAGATTTTTATGATATATTATATTCTTTTAAACAGATACCGTGTAGTTTCAATGAGAAAAAAATTCAATGAAATGCTATTTCAATATTTGTATGTTATAAATGGAAAAATATCTACAAAAACGCTTGTATGTATACAGAAAAAGTTACATATATTTTTATAAAATTGGAATCGGATTATCTATGTATTAGTAAATTATTATTTAGTGCATCGGGATTATCTTCGTTAGTCCTTCCTCCACTAGTTTGTTTATCTCTTGGTGCAGGGGTTATAGAAATATTAGATAAGAGATTAAAAATATCAGAAAGAATTGAAGCATATAAGTTGATTTATAAATTTTATAGACAATTATTGCATTTATATAAAGCTGGTAAAATAAATGAAAGAGAAATAAATTTACGTGAACAGGAATTTGTCAGTAATTTTAATTATTTTCCTAGAGAGAAATACATAGAAAAAGTTCACTTAAACGGTAATTAATGATTCTTATTGTAATAAATGAGATGTATTACTTCGGTCTGCCAGTATTTTTTACTATTTCCCAGTATTTCATCTTTATCAGGTAGTCCCTTGGAAATGAATATTACTAGCATTAATAAGGTTTCAAGAATTCTATAATTTACCAACTGATGGAACATTAAATCAAGAAACACTTGCTTTAATCTGTAAACCTAGATGTGGCGTTAAAGATAATCCTACTGCTTATAGAGTTTATACTAACAAATGATCTAAAACAAATCTTAAATGGTATTTTTCGTTAGCTACAAACGAAATGAGAGAATTAGCACAAAAAGCCTTTGATCAGTGGGAATCTGTTTCAAATTTAAAGTTTAATTACAATAGCGTTAAACCGGACATACTTATTTTATTTTCTAATACGCTGTTTCAACATAATCATAATTCACGGTGTCAAAAAGGAATATGTTCCAGCAGTTTTGATGGAAAAGGTAATGTTTTAGCACATGGCTTCTTTCCAAATAATGATGAATGACTAGGAATTCATTTTGATAAATCAGAAAATTGGTATTTTGGTAAATCAGGCAATACACCTGATGGCCAAACTAATTTTTATACAGTATTATTACATGAAATCGGACACACATTAGGTATTGAACATTCCGCAAATAATAATTCAATTATGTACGCCTATTATAAAGGTGATATTGATAAATTAACTCAAGACGATATGTGGGCAATTCAATATTTATATGGAAGACCTGAACGATTAAAATATGAATTAATACCAACAACAACAACAGTTAAACCTACTGTAAGACAAAGTGTCCCTGAATGCCAACCTAGAGGTGAAGCCGGAGCCGAAGATATATTTGGCAATTTATGTGATTTTAATAAAGAAATTGATACACTCTTAATTGCAAATCATCATATGTATATTTTTTATAAGAAATATGTTTGGTTAGTTAATTTAAAAGACATGACTTATGACAAAGAACCGAAATTAATTACAGATTATTTATATTTTTTGCCAGATGATTTTCAAGAAATTTCACATATTTATCAAAGACCTTCAAGTGATGTTTTAATAGTTGTTAAAAATTTATATTATTTAATTGATTTTCCAAGTTTTAATGTTAAAAGTAGATATAATGCTCGATCTATTGAAAATTTAGGAATACCAAAAGGAAAAAGAATTGATGCAATATTTAGAACTTATTCTGGAAAAACATATATATTTTATGATAAAGTCTTGTACATTGAGTTTGATGAGTGTTTGTTTAGATCAAAGAAACATGGCCTTATTTCAGAATTATTTGCTGGAATACCTCCAAATATAAGAAGAGCATTCAGATATAGAAATTTATATTTCTTTAAAGATAAAATTTATTATGAATTTGATGATATTTAGAATACATTAGTTAAATCTGATAAATTTGACTTGACAGTTTTCGGTTTTAAATGTGGGCTTATCGATCAAATAATAAAACTAATTAATCGTCTGTGATTCACCTAAGGTATGCTGTATGCTACACATTTTCATACATTTTCATAGTTTCATTAACTGAAGGAATTTATACTTGAAATATGTATATGTGCTCCTATATTTTTTAAATGACTTTAAAGACTTGGTCATTTTCTAGAGTGTATACCGTTTTGGTATACACCAAATTTTCCAACTCACATAATTCTTTTAAATAAATTTTATCTTCATTTTGGACAAAACCGTATTCTTGCTTGGAAAAGCGGGGTATTTTCCTTGAAATGTTGACTTTTTTAAAAGGGTACGTTTGGAAAAACGGTAAATTTCTCAAAAATTAAACTTTATTAACAAGTTACCTTGAAAAACAGGACAAAATGATTAAAAAAGCAAAGTATTCTCAAAAGCTTTAAAATTCAAGTGTTTTTAAAAGGTGAATTGTTTTGGCCGAAATCGTATTCATTTTTGTGCTGAAGCGGCCCAACAGAAAAACAGGGAAAAAAGACGAATTTTAAGTGATTTTAAATGGTAACTTTTCTTGGCCGAAACCATATTCACGTTTGATAAAACAGGATATATTTCTTAAAATTTTGACTTTTTTAAAAAAGGGTGACTTCGAAAAACCGAGTAAATTCTTTAAAAATTTTAACTTTTCAAAAGTTGCTTTGAAAACCAGAGTAAAAGCATTAAAACATGTTGTGTTCTGAGGGGGCCTTACTATTAGTAATAATTACTTATCATCTTACACGTACGTAGGTTCTTTTCTTAGAACTAACAAGTTTACAAACTCTTATTCCACTAGCTGCCTAAACAAATACTACCTACTAATTCCACAAATTTGTAAGTTAAATTCTAACAGTAAACGATATTTCTAAATAAGTTTGAATTATCATTTATAGACATTCATGTATTTACATATTTCGTCTGAAAAGAGTTAGCGTGGTACTGCTTTGATCCAATTTTCCTTCAACGATAAGTTAATTCCAGGTATTATATCGAATTTAACAGCTTCTCCAGTAGGAGTTTGTATGGTATAATTTTGAAGAAAACTAGCCACAATGAGAAACATATAATGACGAGCGAATGTTTCCCCTGCACATAACCTCTTTCCTGGAAAAGAAAACAGTGTCAATTTCTCAGGTCTACTAAAAAATACTGAATTAAAAAATGGTAAAATCTAAAGTGATTTTAAAACATAAACTAAAAAAAATCTCCAATACAAATAACTGAACAAAAGTAGCAAACCTGCTCCAAATCCTATAGTATTATCTTTCTTCAGCAAATTGCCATCTTCGTCCAAAAATCTTTCAGGTTTAAATTCTTCCGGATTTTCCCAAATACGTTCGTCTTTATGTGCGGTCCAAATACAAGGAATCATGATGGTATTTTCTGGTATAAAATATCCACCTAAATAGGTATCTTGTACACATCTCCTTGGAATGCTAAGTGGATTAAGAGGAAATATTCTAACTGCTTCTCTAATACTTGCTTCCAGGTAGGGCATACTAATAAAAAGTTATTAAGTTATTGTTTCCCCACAAGAACTACAAATTTTACAATTTTCGGTCATCTAAATTTGGTAAGCGTTGCCTTCCCACAATGCTGTCAATTTCTTCTTGGATTTTAGTTTGAACATGTGGATTGTTAATTATATAGGCAAAATAGAAGCTTAAAGTGTGTCCAATAGCAATGGGAGGTGGAAACATATAATCCAACACGATCATCAAAAGCTGCTTGTCTGAATTAAAATAAGTATAAACAACAAAACACGTACAAACAGAATATTACTTACAGTCAAATTGACCTTCTTTAGTACTCTCGCTAATAAAAACATCAATAAAATCACGGTGGTAATCATCGGAAAATGTTTCCAAGTGTTCATCGACAATTTTCTAAAAAAGCCATATAAATATTTAAGTAACAATAAAAAATGTGTGTTTATGTAGTTACCCGCACGAAATCCAATAAGTGTCCATTATCTTTAATGACTGAAGTATATCCGAAAAAATCAGGAGCTATAAATCTTAACCAAGGTGTCATACTTAAAGCTGCCCCTGTTGCATCTCCACTCCTTTGGAACCTTAAACCAGCTCTTGCACATTCTCTTAATTCATAATAATCAAAACGAGTAGACGCAAGAATTGAAAATATGCTATTCAGCAGTGGTCCATAAAAAATGTCCGGTACCAACACATGGCCTCTGCCCTTACAAATATCCTGAAAAACGAAAAAATGCACAAATTTATATACAAACATAATCTTTCTTACCCTATCTGTTGCGTCTGGTTCCTTGTCGAGTAAATTCAGCAAGTACTTAATTTCATCTGCAATGGAGTTTTCTAGTACTTCAGAACGTCTCCCAAACCCAAAATCTCTCATGTAACGTAAAGAAAACCATCTTTGTCCTTTCCAAAATGGACCATCAACAAAAAATATACCTGTTACAATACAAAATATTATATACACTGTTAAAAACTTTTATGAAGGTACCTCTTTTTTCTTCCATACTTCGTGTTCTCGTAACAATAGTGTCATTCCTCCCTGTGAACTCATCTCTTGTTAAAAGTTCTTTACATAATTCGTGACTAAATGTCACAACTGTGGGAAAATCTCCGAGAAACACACCCAAAATGTCGGTTTTATACCGCTTTCCCAAAGCTTCAAGAGCTAAATGAGCAAAATTGTAGTTTTCTTTTAACATAAACCAATAACTTCCCCATATTGGCAATCGTGGTGGACCTGTGTAAAAATATATAGGTATGAACTGAGTGGAAAAGCGGTATTATATTTGTACCTGGTGGAAAATTGTTGGGTCGTTCTTTTGCTTTTATATATAAATAAAAAATTAACAATAAGACAAATGTGAGAAACAAAACCGCAAAGCTCAACATCTTAACACGATCTGTGTATAAATTCGTTGCTATATGAAGGAACTATTATAAATAAAACGGATTTTTATGCAGACACCATCTAGCTTATCTCTGTATAGTAATTAATTTATTTTGAAACAGATAATTTCTTAAAAATAACTTCTTTCCTTGTTCATACTTAAGAAAGAGTGGTCAAAAACAGTTCTATCTGAGTGTTTATGTGCTGTGTCATTTAAAGTAGTGGAGTTAGTTTGACTATATGAAAAAAACTGCACTTTTTACGACAAGAAATATAATAAACAGATAATAAAGAAGATTGCATCAAACACATTAGCTATATTGGACGGTTATTGCAGAAACTGAGTTTCTACCAGAAATAGACATACATACACACAGCCAAGTTGTATTTGACAACAGATTTTTATATTGGTAACGTAAGATAGTCAAGAAGATAAGTGAAACATAACATCAATTTCAACACACATGTCAGAGACCGAGCTTCTTGGACAAACAGTTTTGGAATGTTTATTTGGGGAACATCAAACTAATCAACATTTTGGAAATATGATTAGTTTAAAGCTATTCATTTCGTAAATAGTTTCTACACTGCACAGCAAACAGTTTTCCCGTACTGCAAATGTCTTTTTGTATAAAAATCCGGTTCCTACATCTTTAGATAAGAAATTTGTATACATGGACCATTAAGGTCATTAACGACAACACCAACTTATCTTTTATTTTTAAACAAACTAGTTAAAATAATACATATCAATTACGTATCAAATAAAGATTTTTAAAAACGACACGTATTTCGCCATCTTGTGTAATATGCAACAACTCTTTATTTTGAAAAAAAAGGTATGCAACTTTTGGCAATTTTAAGTGCAAAAAATTACTAAAATCCATAAACCATATATTGTAATGTTTGACCGTTGATGTTTAACGTTGAAATTTTCAGAATGTACAAAATGTTATAAATGATAAAATTTAATTTTTCGAATTTTAAATTTTTTATAATTACCGCGAGAATTTGAAAAATTAACAACGTGCTCGTACACGACGTTTTATGTATTCTCTCTGTGTGTACCGTCTGTCTGGATTTTATTAGATAGATAATCTCTGAAACTACTGGACCGATTGTTGTCAAATTTTGTGTGTATATTAGGAATATCATGTAAATAGTAAAACGCTAACTAAAATTTGGCTGATCATTTCGACTACCAATGGGATGCCGTCATCTCCAAATTTACTATAGTCATTTGTAACTGTAAATAATAATTTTATAATTTTCTTTAATTTTTCGATGAATGTTTCGCTTCCACACTTTCTACTAATCTAATCTGAAACAAAATTAATTAACATTAATAAATTCCTAAATAATGTGAATAACATATAGGATAATGTATAAACATCCAATTTGTTCTTACATAGCAAAGAAAAACAACTGCATGCAGAAGATGTTTCGTAAGAATTATAGTTTATTGCCCGTTTAATTTTATACTATCTCACAACGATGATAATGCTATCAAGTTTTCATTTTAGGATAAAAGAAAACGTCGAATAAGGTTGCTGTCAAGGCCCTGTTGAAGTTTAAGAGTTGTTATGTTAGTGTTTTAATATACTGAAGACTTATCTTTTTTTTGTATGCTTATGTGTGATAGTCTTCTGACGGCCAGTGAGAGATTTTTATTGGTGATACCAACTTGAACCAACAGGTAGATGGTATATTTAAAAAAACCAACATAGTAAATATCAGGAAATGTTTAAAAATCTTTAAGGAATGATTTGCATGCTTTTGATAATTTTAATCTAATCTCTATTATACGTTCATTTCCACTCTTTTCTGTTTATTGTTGTTAATAAGTATAGGATGTGGAGAAAGATAAAAATTGAGTTCATGACTTGCTTTTTTTCGCCCTACAATGAAACGATACGACTTACGTGTTATTCACTCCTTATTAAATATAAATAATTAACTAGAAAACTAAAGACTAAACTACTGAAATCGAAACAGGAAACAGTAAACTAAGCAACCCATATATGTAGTTACTCTACATAAAAATTTAACATCTCATCCTCGACATCTCAACTGTGTGACATTTAACCGATTACTTTCACTGTCAAGATAAAATTTGATATGTAACATTGAACGTAACTGTATAACCAAGTGTAGAAAATAAAAGAATGTTACATAATACATATTTCATTTTATATTTTTGATGGAATAACACTAACCATGACGTGATTGTATCGTTTCTTAAATAATATAATCGACTAAGCAGTAGTAGTCTCGAAAATCCAATTAAGCCGCCAACAAACTTACAGATGGAAACAGAAAACCTGCATTTTCGAATCCTACAACTGAAAACATATTTAAAAATATTGGTGACAACACTGACAACTTAATGATGTTATTTTTTTATTTTCGCTCACTTGAGAGATTTCTTTTCAGAAAAAATTGTAATCTTGTTTTCATTTTATTTAAATCACTTACTAACCACGTATCTCCAAACGTCTTGTTAGCAAAGATTTATTGAATTATTTTTTAAGTTAATGTACTTAATTAAGTTTCCGATGAGAATGAATTAACGAACTTTTAATTAATATTTTGTAAAACCTAAACTAAGGTCAGTATCAGTACCTTCTTAAAATTTTAATTATTGTTTACTGTACAAGTATTATAGTTGAAATGGAAGTTTTCTTTAATAATTTATTAACCTACAGCAATTCCAGAGGTCCAGAAAATATAAATAGCCATATATTATTTCATGTACACTTGTTAAATCACACGTAAAAAGAAAGCATGTTTTGAAATGAGGAAATAATAATTTTGGAAATTATGAGTGAAAAAACTTACTTTCGCTTTTGGTGTCCTCGAGATAATTTAAAAAAAATGTTGTAAAGTCATTTAGGCAGAACGTCTTCGGCTTCTAAAGTACATTCAAACAAATACAGCTTTTTCACATAATAAAAAAATATTTTTGCTAATTTTATTTACTTTTTATGACAACCCCTGCAAGTTAATAAAAACCATGTATTCACTGTTGCAATACAGGTAACGAAGCATTCTATGTAATGGCGTAAACAACACCCCCGCACCCTTGCGCCACGGGGGGCCTAGTCCGCACAAGCCTCGACAATCTCAAATATATTTAAAGCAGATAAACAGAGGGAAAAGTATATTAGTACATTAGTTAGCACATGCTTAACTTCGATTGTTTATGTTCATACATAATACATTTGAATGATTTTGTCTCCGCAAATCTGAGGAGATGACTAAAATTATTAATTAAGCTGTAGTGGACCAAACCTTCTGAATATTATTCTGGATAAGTAGTTGTTATTATGATAATTCTTATTATTAAATATAGACCGGTGCAACATTACTGTATTTTTAAATTTTCGAGAAAATGTGAATCTTTATTAATTTCATCAGTAAAAAAATTGTGACCCGTGAGTCAATCGAATCAGCGACCTTCGCATTAGTAATTTAACCTTTTTAAGGCACAAGCACTGAGTTTATCACACGGAAGTGCTCTTATACTGGTACAAAATGTGATGATGCATTTTGGATTTCATTTTCGTGTTCAGTAAGCTTCTCACTTTCAGAAAAATACCGAATATGATCTTCGCCAAAATGACCCTATTAGAATGCTATATATTTAAAATTAACCGATAAACAAGATATTTTTTAGAAATGTATCTCAGTTGTAAACACTGTGTTGAAACTTGATGATTTATTTGATAAATATACATATATATTTTAATATTTCATTAGAACTAGCTTGTCCTGTGAGATTTTTTGTGATCAAAAGTGTTCCGTATATCTATTTTCAAAAATGTACTTGTCGCAAAGTGCTTCTTAGTAAGAATATAATTATTTTTAAGTAATATTTCATTATTTTGTTATTAATGGATGCTTTCACAGTTCTTTTTTTTTTTCTGTAATCAAAATAAATTTTTATTCGCTTATTTTGATGCATACATCAAAAGTACATATACTTTCCTCAAGTGTTCCCTATTCTCCCATACCGTATATGTGCTAAGTTTAAAAATTTTACAATATTTTGAATAAATTATGAAATTTTAACACGTAAAATTAAGTTGTGAACAGCCATCACAAATATCACCGACTAATAAACTGAAGAACATTTTTTATAAATTAACATACTAATCCTATATTTTATTAATTTCTTTATGAACACGACACAATTGCAATGATTAATTAACAATTATTAATACAACTTTGATGCAAGGAGAACTGCCAGTGCCAAAAAGTTACTAAATTGACGATTTTTTTGAGATTAATAAAAAGCTGAGCTTGTTACTGAAGTTTAGCGCCTTGGGCTTTTTTAGCTTTCATCGTAATTTAAATAGAATTGTGGAAGTGGTTAGCAGTGTCGAATTGAGGACAAGGAAAATAAAGCTGATAAAAAATTGTGGAAGGTTATTTTGACAGAACTTCCTTCGCCCTTGAAGTATAGTAGTCCGACAAATTCATCTTCTTTAAAAAAATATAAAATTAGATTTTGCAATTTTCGTTTTGTGATAACTGTTAACGTCTATAAAGTGGCATAATTAACATCTCCGCAGGTAGCTAACAGAAAAAAATGTTGACAAACTCTATTTCTCAGTAGATGCTTAACTTTGACTGTTTTTGTTTATACTTAGACCGAATTCGACTATTAGCATCGGTGGTTAAAAGAAAATGAAATTTGGTTGATTTTGTGTCCTCAGCAGAGGAAAGGACTAATTAATTAATTAATTCATACTCAGTTTTTGAATTCGACAAAAATCTAAGATGAAGGATACATTTTTATTAACGATTTCGCATGTTTAAAATAATTTTAGAATATTTGCATGATTTTACAGCACTGGGTTTTTGCAATTTCAAAGTTAAATTGTAAAATATGTATTGTTATACAATGTTGACTTTTTTCCAAAAATCTGGATGCTAAGGGTAAAACTCAACATGGATTCATAAATCACACATTTAGAAATACGGTATTTTATAAAATTTAAAAAACATTTGTCCCCCATCAGAATCCTAAGATGACGTCATAATTTTTTTTTTGAAGGCCTTAAACAAACAACTTTTTTTTCCTTTCCTTTCTTATAACCTTAAATCGTTTGCACTATTTCAGTACATTCGCTTTTGTAATTTTAAAGTTAAATTGTAAAATACAATTTTCAATTGTTTCCCAAAAATTTAAATGTCAAGGGTAACTCTATTCTAAATTCCACATACATGGAGTATGTAGTTCTATAAAAATTTAAGAAACATTTGTTCTGCAAAATTATAAAATGACGTCATCACTGTTTAGGAGGCCATAAACGTAAACATTTTGATTAACGATTTACCATGCTTAGGATATTCTTCAAAAGCTTACAAGTTTTCAGAACATTCGGTTTTACAATTTCAAAGTTAAATTGTAAAATGTTGTTATACAAAAATCTGGATGTCTAGGGTGAAAATTCGACACGGATTCATGAACCACACGTGCAAGAGTCTGTAACCAAAAAAAGCGGCAAATTAGTAGTAGGTAAAATGGTGCATTTTTTTAAGAAAACAGGCCAATTTTGACTTTCAAGTGTCCTTTTTATTTTTCTTAAAAATCTCAAAGTCAGCGGTTTCTATATGGATCAGCTGGAATCTGGCCAAAATCTTTAGAACTACAGAACTTTTTAATAAGTAGGTAATCTTAAAAGTGGGGTGATATGTTCAAAAAATGCATCAAAAAAACTGTAGGACAAAAATTGACTTTTTTATGTATAAAAAAGTAATAAAAAAACTTCAGCATCAAAATTGGTGACTGTTTGCTTAAAAAATGATAAATTACCTTAAAATGGATGAAAAAACATGTAAAAAATAGCTTAAATAGATGAAAAAAAAATGTGGGCTGAAACGTACCATTTTACTTGATACCTACTGATTACAATTTAGAAATTTCGTCTAAAACCAGGCGCGGATCCAGGGGGGGGGCAATGGGTGCAATTGCCCCCCCCTGACACACGACCGAAGTACTTTATTTTGATCAATTTCAAAATTTTGAAATCATATTTCATTTTGTAAATACAGTACAACCTCTATAATCAGAACTCACGATTGTCTCAACATCCAGTAATCCGAACAGTGGCTATTTGAAGTCGATGTCTCTTTAATCCGAACAAAAACTCTGCAATCCGAACTGAACTTGAAAACATGCATCTACTTCCAAAAATGACGCAAGATCTTTCTGCATACATATGTTGTATGGAATATTTTGAAATTTTTAAAAATTGCGATATTTCAAAGCACTGAATTAATTAACTAATTCTGGAGAAACGGATGAAGTTATCGGAGACCCAAAATCTACAAGGGAAAGTATTTGGTTAATTTCGAAAATCGTCGAAAATGGGCCGAAATTTGCATGAGAAAAATTTCATTTTTGAAAAATTTTCCTAAAAATTCTGAAAAAATTCAGGGATATATATCCCGACGTGCTGATTCCAAAAATAAACCATGTTTATGGTAACGGAGCAATATTTTCGGAAAATTCGCTGTGAAATTCGAATTTTTCGAAATTTTTAAAAATTGCGATATTTCAACTGGACGATTCTGGAAAAATGGTTTAAGTTATCGAAGAAATGAAGCCAGAAGTGACTTCTGAGGTCCAAAATCTACAAGAAAATATATTTAGTTAAATTTCGAAAATCGTCGAGAATGGGTCGAAATTTGCGTAATGGAGGTAATACGAATACATAATGGAAAATTTCATTTTTGAAAAATTCATCTAAAAATTCTGAAAAATTTCAGGGTATAGATCCCGGGGTGTTTATTCCAAAAAGATAGCGTGTTTATGGTCACGGAGTAATACTTTTTTAGAATGTATCTATTATCCATTGTTGCTTAAGAATTTTTTAATTTTTGTTTAATAAAATTTAGGTTTATTTCTTGAAGTTTGTTTTCAGTTGTGTATGAAGTTGTTATTCAATTCCCTTTCAGATTTTTGTGAAAATTGCCGAACCGAACAAATCGTTAATCCGAACACACCTTTTTCCCAATTAGGAATTAGGATTATCGAGGTTCTACTGTACACTATACGTGTAATGAAAATCACCAAATGTCACCCATGTTATGTGAAAAAGAGTATACTAGCTAAAATTTTATAAATTTTTTTTGTTTAGAACGAATTTCTGGTAGATAGGTAAAATCACACAAAAATTGCCCCCCCCTGAACGAAATCCTGTATCCGCGCCTGTCTAAAACGTCCTATAATCCAATCCCAGTCCTTCAGACGAGAATTGGATTTAAAATCACAAACAATGCTTTTTGAATCACCAAAATTTATATTTGGGAAATATAAATTAAAGAAGACTTGTATGGCAAAATTGTAAAATGTAATGATTTACCATGCTTACGATAACCTTAAAATGTTTGTAAAATTTCAGAGCATTCGGTTTTGCATTTTCAAAGTTAAATTGCAAGATGTTGCAATTTTGATTTTTTTTCCAAAAATCAGGATGTCTATGATAACAACTGCATGGAAATCTTATTTATTATAAAATTTAAATAATACAACTGTAAATTTTGGAGATGACGTCAACAAATTGTTGGTAGGGATGATTAGTTAAGTTTTGATTATCGTTTTGCCATATACACGATATTCGTAACACAGACATTTGACAATTGGTTCAGTACTTTCAGAGATTATCTGTCTAATAAAAATTCGAACAGACGGAAGTTATATTCTAATTTAATATTTATATATATAGTTTTTTTAGTTTCTTTATGCATCTAATATTATATTTTTATGAATATTTATTGCGTTTGTAATTGTAACATTCTGTATGTGAAAAATGTGTTATACATATAAAAAAAATGTTTCCATATTTTTAATTACTTCATATTTTATATAATTCTTAACAACAAAATACCGGATGACTATTAATGATTGAAGCAACTTTTTGGGTTAGCGATTCTGAATTTTTGGCAGCAATGTTACGATGCCAGTTCACACTTCTCAATTTTGACATGAGCGCGTAAAAATCAATGAGAAGGTTGCAGGAACTGCATTGGTGCCAAAAATTTGAATTTTACATCAGGTGTGCCATCATAAAATTTTAAATATATTGACAAAAAAATCACAAACTTTAATAGTCACTACAGTTTTTCTTTAAAGTTTTTGTTAATTAATCAGGTTCAACGTGTTATCCTATTCTGTAAATTAAAATAAATAAAAAAAGTATGAATTTGTTGGGCTGGATTAAAGTGAAAGATTTTAGCCTAAAAAAAAGCATCAGAAAAATACGAATGTTTCCACTTCCCACGGGCTATTTTATATTGGTGTCACTTAGTGCTTTTCCTGTTAGACATCTGTGTATTGGCAGCCATGGTTAGACCAAACGCATGCGTGCAAATGCCTCACGGGTTGCCGTCATCCATTTTATACGTCCGTAGTTGAGTGTCAGTTTTGAACTTTTTTTTTGTAATTCTTAATTAACCGCGCGTAAGTTTTCAAATTTAATGCGATATTTTGTGCCTGTGTAGCCCCCGACTTCCACTCGCAACCTCCCATCAACCGAATTTACTCATACTATGTACCACCGTGTGTCAACATCCTGTCTGTTATGAATGTTGGATACTACGCCCACGGTAATAATTCTTCATTTAATTAATATAATCAACAACAAACAAGCATTTTAGGCAGCCCCAGTAGAGAGTCTGGAGTTGTGAGCGACTGCGACGCGATGGCCGAATTAGCAGCTTTGCTGCGCTCTGAAATTCCGGAAGGGCGCAGCAATTTAACTGATAATCACACGAATCTGGAAAGGGTGGCTGAATACTGTGAAGCAAACTACTTTCAGTCAAATAATAAACGCATCGCTTTGGAAGAAACCAAAAATTACACCACCCAGTCATTAGCAAGTGTGGCATATCAAATCAATACACTTGCATACAATTTTCTTCAATTGTTGGAGTTGCAAACAGCACAGTTGGCGGAAATGGAAAGCCAGATGAACCACATTTCGCAGACTGTAATGATTCATAAAGAAAAAGTTGCGAGACGTGAAATTGGAGTTTTGACAGCCAATAAATCCACTAGTCGACAGTATAAAATTATCGCTCCTGCCAATCCAGAAAAGCCAATAAAATATCTGAGAAAACCTATTGATTACAACAGTAAGTTACTACAAATCTAGTAGAAATTAAGACACATGATGAATTTTAGTTTATGATGATATTGGTCACGGTGTACGAAGTAGTGGCACTCCAAGACAAAAACAAAGGGGTTCCAGTCAGGGGAGTATCCAGTCAATAAGTGCAATATCTGCGAATTCCATGGTAGGACCGGCTCCTACTACTAAACCACCCACGCCTCCACAAGTGTCAAGGACATCAAGTAAAGGTAGACTTGTCGATTATATTTTTAGACAAAAATCAATTTTGTTTGTAGTTTCTGTTTCAGGAGGTACACTCAGTAAAGGTAGTCGCGAATATCGCACCCCTCCCGCTGTGGCTCCCCCGCAAGTCCCTAGTCATTATGCCCCTAATTATCCGATTGGTCATGCCAGACGCTCTACTGAGAGGGGGCCTGGTTACAGTACTCTACCCATGGCCCCTAATCAGCATCAAATGACTTCACCTCCACAAGTAGGGATGGTACATCCCATGAATGTTAGTCAGCAACAGCTTCAAATTCAACAACACCCACAAACGCCGCCCCCACCGCCTCCACCAGGAAATGTTGGAAACTACATTACAGCAGATCATCACATGAGCATGCCACGTAAGTAAAAAAAACGACAGTATTTAAATTGAAAATGTGCGGGCAACATATAGCGTTAATGGCAGGATTAAATAAGTTTTTGGTGTCAAAATTCCAAAAATTATGTCTTAGATTGTGTTTAACATATTTCACCCACAAGTAAATAATTTAATGATTTTAAAATATATTTATATAATCTTAAAACCTGATTTAGCAGCCTATTGTATGTAGAATTCCGTGTGACCTAAAGTAAAATCAAGTTTCTTAGGTAAATTTGAAGATTTTTTATGGCAACTGGAATTTACTTAGCAAACATTTAAAATGACGTCTTCAAACTTTTAGAGGGTGATTAGACAAATTTTGGTTAATTTATTGTAAAATTTTTATTTCTTTGCAAAAATCTGTACATGCATGGTTAAAAAATGGACCCATTGATAAACTACAAATTTAAGTATGTTTTGAACATTTTATATAAGATCCTGTCGCTCTCAGGTTATTTATTATTAGGAGTTGAGAATTTTCAGTTTTTAATTGTGAAGCTTATTCGCAATTTTTGGGGTTTAGTGTGCGTTTAATAGTTTTGTAATTATTTTTTTACTACTATAAAAAAGTCATGACAGTGTGTTTATAAAACCGATAAATCTAAACTGGAAAAATTTTGTTTAGTCATTAATTTTAATGTGTCCCCAAAACATTATTAAAAAAAAAAACAAATTGCATACTTAATCCTTATCTTGTTGTCATTGTTATTTATCTGCAGAAGTTATATAAACATACTTGCGAATTTCATTCCATAAATAATTGTGACGTAATTACTGATATCTTTTGAATCAGGATGCAACCACACGATGTGGTGCATGTTAGGATGGATATTTCAATAAAGATATTTTTTATAAATTTTTGTTTTAAATGACGTACAAAATTTCAGACAAATGTCATGAACCATTACAAGTGCGGACAATATAAAAAATATATTTAAAACAACTAATCAATGGGAAAAATGCCCTCTCAGTAATAGTAAAATGCTTAACTTCGATGTTTATGTTTACGCTTCCAAAGAACTCGACGATTAGCAAATTCAGATACCAAGCATCAGCGTTCACATGCCCTTGTGTTAAAAGAAAATAAAATTTCATTGATTTTTCTCCGTAAACGGAAGAGATAACTGCTTAATTAATTAATTAAACTTCAATGGAGCCAAACGGTCTGAATATTATTTTGGGTGAGGAGCTGTTATTATGATAATTATTGTTTTATTATTACGTACTATATTCATACTTTTTTTTTGAGAAAATGGGGAGACCTTATCACAGGACTGTCAGGTTCACTTGCGTAGCTACGTATTATGTAGCTAAAAAAAATATCTGAACAGTAACAATTATAATAATAAACAAAAACAGGACGAATATTATTTTATGAAATTTAAGTTATGTTTATTGCACAAAATTTTGAGGGATATCATCACGTTGTTGGTGGGGATGATTCGCCCAATTTTGGTTAGCGTTTTACCATCATGTACATGAAGTTCCTAATAATACAAAATTTGACAACATTGGCTCAGTAGTTTCGGAGGTCTATTATTTCTGGTCAGTTAAAAATTTGAGGATCTTGTAAGATATTGCAAAACATTAATTCTTAAATTATTTGTTTTGTTTGTGTGATCTCAGTTCATTTTTTAATTAAATCACGCAGTGGTATCCAACTAAACTGTATATTGAAGACAGGTTCGGCATAACCACTTTGGAATTACTGGACTTCCAAAAATGTCAACAAATTAGTTTTTATTGCTGGAGAATCACACTACTCCACATACTTTAATTATGAGGAAATGCCTAATATTATAAATAATATAATCGAAAAAAAGTTTTCTGGTAGGCCCCTACAAAAAAACAAACAAAAAACTCGGACACTTGAATTTTTTGTGATTACCTACAACTGGTCGAACTTTTGTAAAAAATATTCCAAAAAAACAATCATTAATAGGTTCATTACTAGAAAACATAACTTTATTGTAGAACACGTGGAAACAGTAAAAAGTAAAAAAAAAGTAATAACACTAAACATTTATCCTAAATTTACAAATATTCAAGTGTCCAGTTTTTTTTGTCGGGCAGTGTATTTTTAAAATAAAAATGTTGGCAACACCAAAACGTTCTTTGTTCGATTTTACTGATACGGTGAAATAACTGTCAAGTAAGCCGTCCAATAGCTGCAGTGCCAACATCATTTTAAAATAAATTTCATGGCACACTATTGCGATTACTTTATTTAATGTTATTAATGTAATTTTTTTTCTTTTTTATCGATATCTTGATTCATTTTTGATTAAATAATTTCATAAGTTGCACCGAACCGACGTTGAAGAGCACTAGTTTCAAGGTATTCGCAATATCGTTTAATCAAAATTGTCATTGTAGTGTTCCATTCCTGCCATTGACGAAAAAAACAACTTTTGAAAATTGAAGTCTGTAATTTTCACAGAAAAGGAGCTTATTGCAGCTTTTTTTTTCGAATTTTTAGCTGCATGAGTAGCTTAAATAAACTTACCAACAATATAACAATATTGGACGGTTGACGATCAAATTATATATTACCCTCAGCTTTGTAACAAAAACTTGTAGATTTGTTTTTATTCATTATAAGTTGAGAAGACTAATAATTTCACCTCAGTTTATTTCACTTCATAAATTTTCAGAGCACCAAAAAACCATGTGTTGATTATCCTAAATCAAGTTGTAGACGATAGAAGTGCATCATATTTTTTTTTATCTACGACGGTGTCATTTCGTAATGAAACAAGTGAAATTCAAGACATCCATAATTTTCTCAAATATGACGCAGATGATCGTCGGAAGCAATGTCCTATGTATTTTCCAAACGTATAATTAATATCCACAGGCTGATTTGCAAATTTCCACTTGTAGCAAAAAAATCTTTGAAAATTTTTTAGTATATATTTGATATGATATTGGAAAATTGGCCTTCGTCTTCTTTATTTCTATTTATTTCAAAATTTAGATTTTTTTTCCTAAAGAATATCTCACATTTTCCTTTCAAAAACGCATTAAGTGCGCATAATCACTTAAGTAAACATTATGTTTCAATAAAGTAACGGACTTTAAGATTGAGATGAGGAAGGTTTCCGCTGCTTCGAAAGGTCTTCAACATATGTAAGAAATACCTTTTGTAAATATTCTTAATTCCTTAACACCATTGTTCAAACTTTGAGTAGTTTTCCTCGTAAGACTTTTTTGATTTCTCAGGAAGCAGCGAAGCCACGATGTTTTTCGCTGTCGCTTCTACACCCGATGGAATACTGTCTGTATCGGAATCACGCACACTACCCATCATGTACGTTTTTCTTGAAAAATTGCTTGAAATGTGCGGCTTGAATACTCAAAATTTTTTTGTTTTGGCGTTGTTTAAAATTAAAAACACGCGATATTGCAGCAACGCCAAATACACTAGATTATTTAAACGTTCCAAATTAAAATTTTCACTTTTTTTTATTTTAACACAATTTAAGGCCGTCGTAGATAAAATGTTGAATGATACGCGTTTGATATAATGAAACTAGTATGATATAACCACTCGGCCTATCACATGCATTTTCATTATGATGTCCATGTCAAACTAGTATCATTAATAACTATTATATTACGATGTTTTTTTAAAACTGTAGCCGATGCAGTTAGTAATAAAATAGTAAATGTAATCAGACCGTATACTACTTTTTTCCTTTTGGTGTGTACTATATTAAAACTGTGTTCGATTCGTAGCTGTTTTAATCAGAAGTGTTCGATCCCAAGTAGTATTTGTGGTCCAACCATTATCGCAGTTCTCAGGTTTCTAAATACGATTCCTTGAAGACTGGGTAGACTAAAATAGCTACGAGTTGAATGTGGCCTTACAAACTTTTATTATTAACAAACTTTTTCCCCAGCACCTCCTTCACCCCTGATAAATACACAAGAAATGCAGTTATCAAACCAACACCACCCAATGATGATGACCCAGCATGCGCCCGTTCCTCATGGTAGTCTAGGGATGCATACGCTATCCCATGCCCATGGCCAGCGTTTAGCTAGGAGTAGTGGAGCACATTCGCCGCCTCTACCACCACCGCCTCCACCAGAGGACGAACATGAATCCTTTGGTAGACCCCACAGTAGTGGAGTTATGCCGATTGTACCTGACGAGGAGGATTTACCGGGATGGGTACCAAAGAATTACATCGAGAAAGGTACAATTTGCTGTTTGATGAGTCCTTTTTGATATCTAATTTTTCTATGTCATGTGTAGTGGTCGCAATTTATGACTATTATGCCGATAAAGATGACGAACTCAGTTTTCAAGAAAGTGCGGTTATTTACGTCCTCAAGAAAAATGATGATGGATGGTGGGAAGGCGTTATGGATGGCATCACTGGATTATTCCCTGGGAACTATGTTGAGCCATGTGTGTAAATAGGTTTTCTTTGTAAGCTACATTAAACTATAAACGAAATACGGAGTTGTTATACCTATATATAATTCTGAAATTAAGACATTTTGCACTTGCTGTAGGTAACTGTAATGTAATGTGGGATCGTAAAATATTCTAATTAATTATGAAAAGAAATTCCTTTTTGTAGTAGGTATCAATCATCTTCCACAGACGTAATTCTAGTATTTATTATATTTTTGTTCTTGCATTTGTAATACATTTATAAGTATAATAAATATATGTAGTATATGACCAGATCTTTATTTATTTTTACCCTTGACGTAGATTGGTGGCCGCGTCCTGAGAAGTTACACCCTAGATATGAAATTATTCTACGATGACTAAAACTCCAAAAAATGAAATTGTTTTTGCATATATATGACAATAAATCGTGTACTTATAACCATTATGTTATATACAGGCTAATTTTTTTTTTAACCTGAAACTTTCAAATATCTCGAAAAATTAGCACTACAAAAAATATCCAGATTCCAAATTTAATCATTCCATGGGAGAAATACTCCAGTTCAAAAAACTATCCACTCTCCTTGTAGGTAGAAGTAATTACACCACGAAAGGGTACAGGGGCGGGACTTAAGTTGCGCAACTTGTAGTCGGGCTAGCAGTGGCGTAACATCGATGTATTGAGAAGGGAGGATCGGCTTCCGCTGAGTTATATTTCTTTCAAAAACAATTAAAAATAGAGCAATTTCTACAATAGAATACATAACCATTTAATAAAAATAAATTTATTTGTTTGGTAAAAAATAGGTTTACGTAACAACGCGTTTATAATGTGAGGGATTATAGTGTGATAACCCAAACTTCCCGCCTTAAAATTTGACCTTGAAACAGTTTGAAAGGCCCGCGAAAAATTCAAAAATTCAAAGTTTGGCCTTGGCTGTGATCGTCTAACAAATGAGAACCTACGTTGTGTGTTTTTTTTTTTTTTTTTTGGTTTTGAAAAGTGGCGGGAAGACGTTCTTTCATACAAGTGCATACACTGTCGAGAGCGCAAGAAATAATTAACAGAAATTGTTTTGGAGGGGGGGAAACGGCACCACCCTCACAGGGGGAAATACGCTGCGAAGATTTACCCCTCAGCGCAAAAACCCCCTTGGTTTTATTCCCGGACGACATTTTATTACATTTCAAAACCCTTAAGATATTTGAAAGAAAAACACTCGCGGATTGACAGACATACACACACGAAAAACCGAACAAACACAAGACCTACACATATGTAAATTGGATGGCAGAACCCGAATCATTATGAGAGTGTGGCGATCGAACAAACATAGAACAAAATATAACAATTTCATTTATGAGCACAGCAAAATACCCAGAGGGGGTGTCGTAGCGTGAGCGAAGTTTGGAGCTCCCGGTCTGGGCTGGTTTCCCTCGCGACGGTGATTCTATCTACACCAAGCCTGCCAGACAGCACCCCTCCATGACGAACATGCCGTCCAAGCAGGCCGTTTCGGCCTAAAACTAGCGGTGAAGTCTGGTCAACTACTACCTCGTCGTCAAGACCGTTCCCACTGAAATCTAGTTCAAAGCCTGCACGTCTTGTGCAGACAGCGCGGTACATTCCGCTACCGCAACTAGGAACTGCGCCCATCGCCGACACTACATGTTATTGTGTTATATACCTTCAATTCTATTTAAATGTTCAAACTCTATAACCCTAATATGACATTACAACCGAACAAATGTTAAAGTTTCAACAAAGAGCAATCAACAACATTTAAATTCGCCACACACTCTTACGGAAATTCAACAACAAATAATTCTTAATTGAGATCAAATTTGGACATCCGATAATTTATATGAGAGAAACATTCATCAACAAAACACTTACATGATCAAAACTTAGCAAAGATTTATAAAACAAAGATCTGGTGTGAAATAAACTTGTGCAAACAAAATATTATGTTAGGTCAAAACTGTAGAGCATGGAATGTACATTCAATTCAAATTATACAACAAAGAAAATTACTGAAGCTAAAATTGTGAGACAAAGACAAATTGCATGAGGTGAAAGATTGTAAAGTTAACAGATTTACATGTGATTAATATTAATTCGTGTCCAGTCAAGTTATTGGTTAAAATTCAAACGTGAAATTATTTAGCTGCATTGTGGGCCATTATTACACATACATTTCCCCAAACAAAACACATAAACAAACATGGCAGACAAGCTGCAGTTGCAAAATGGCGTTGGACGAATTCGTCATTCCAAATAATAGGCGTCGAAAATATGCGATGCAAAATACGATGAATCCTGTGGCGTTGTATAAACGATGGGCTAAATAAAAGGAATAGAAGGCACGTCCCCCCATGACCCACAATGTTTGTTAATTTGTTCAATAGATTCAGTTAAAACATGTGCTCGTTTAAAAGAAACAAAATGGACGCTTCAAAATGGCCGCTGCCTGAACAAAGAACGGTGAAAATAACAACTCGTTTGCCGCCATCCAAAATACAGATTTCACAAATATAGCTAAATAAAGCATGGCCCGAACTAGAAATCACTTCCTGTAAAGCCCTACTGCGATGGATTTTAAATGAAAGACAAAAAAACGAGATTAGTGGAAAAAAAGCGCACGCGTCGAAGTGTCACGAGGTCAGAAGCATCGTCGGGGCTTGAAACTCGCGGCGAAACAGGTGTTCAAAACATACCTCTCCAAAGATGCGAAGATTCCGACACAGCTTACCGCCAAAAGGAACACAAAAACCTCGTCGTAAGAACGGTGAGAAATCAGGAACACCCAATGGCTCAACGGTGGCTGCTAGGTTTTCCAATGGAACTGGATCAACACTGGAAAAACAAAACACAACAGCAAAAGGCACAGAATAATTCACAATTAAAAATACAACCTGTTGCTCGAAGCGCTCGAAAGAAAGTCGACCGTTCTCTCCAAGCGGTCAAAGCGAAGTGACCCATCTTTCAAGACAATACCACCTTCGCTTTGCGCACGTCTGTTTCTTTGGGGTGGTTGGTTGCCAACCTCTCCTTCTTCTCACTAACCGTTTCTTGTGCGCGCGGAATTCGTTTGAAATTTAAAAATTCGAATTGGATCCTTACAATAGCATGAGTAAAAAAATTCACGAAACCCACATTATAAACCAGTATCATACGCTATTTTATAATCGATTAGTCTTAAATCAACAGTTAAATCTTTAGATAAAAGCGGGGATAAAACCCTGAGAATTAGCAACCCATGACTATAGTTACATGGTTTTTAATTTTCTGGCACAATTTGTCAATACTATAAAGCCGGATTACAATAAGGCTTAACGTTTTCTGTCTTTAACCTCGAAATAATAATCACAGTCCATATTTTAGCATAATTGTCGTTTATATAGCTTTGACTGTACACTATACCGTAATTTATCAGTTGTTATTGCTCACTTACCTTTTTACTTCTTTTACTTAGTTTTTTATTCAACTAATACATCATAATACAGCATTAACAAAAATCTTTAAATTCATTTTCTAAAGTCGCGATCTTTTCTATAGAACCACTCCCTAGTGTAAATTTTCAAAATTTGTTTGGTGTAAGTGACCTTGACGGGTTTCTGGGGGAAAACATATGTGTCAAAAATTTGACAGGTTAGATGGCCCCATTGTTAATGTAGATATTTTATTTTAATAAATAGATGAACAGAACATACAGTCTGCACGGAATACAGTGCGGCATATTTGAGGGCAACCGAAACATTCGTGTTGTGCTAGTTTCGATTGCCATATCAACTACCGCTACCAACCGCGTTCGGCGTAAAGTACTAGATGACAGGGCTATCAACTTGACTTTTTATCGAGTGGTTCCGTAGAAATGACCGCTACTGTATAATGTCAACGCTAATAAAATAGAAAATTGATATTTTTATTAACACCAATAATATTTTGATATTTCAAATCGCTGCCACTGCTCTGAGGATATTTGTAAGGCCAAACCAAAACAATGTTCTGCGCACTCCCACCAGCTGTACCCTTTCGCGTTGAAACCTGCTCTAGATTCGGATTCTGCGGCTAAAAGTACGTAGGGTTTGTCCACGATCTTTTGTCTAAAAGATTTTTTTAGATTCATGATAGATGACGCTGTTATAAACGAAATTCAATTTTGTTGGATTTCTCTTATTGAGAACCAATGCATACAATTCTGCAATACGTTTTCAGTAAAAAATACCACGTTTTCATTGTAAATAATCAAAAAAGATTCGCCACATTATTGAAGGAAACTTAAATAGTGACATGTACGGAACCATTTTGAACTACCAACATTACTTGAAAACTTAGAAGAGAGCTGAAAAGTGCGACAGAATATGTGGTTTCAACATGGTGGTCGTCTAGAATAATATTCGATGGTAGCACGTGAAATACTCGATTATGATTCCATAATTTCAATGGTCACTGGATTAGTACAGCTTGACCGGTAAATTGTCCTGCCAGATTTTAGTTTTCTTTTTGTGGAGCTACGGTTACAAACAAGAACCAACAACAGTTGTGGCGGCAAGTATAATAGTTGTTAAGCAAACAAAATGATCAGAGCGCGCTTGCGCCGTCCTGACCAGCCGAAAGAAGATGGACCGATAGAGATGGGACATCGACTAGAAAATATCGATGTTGAAAATCGATGTAACATCGAAAGTGGACCATCGATGGTCAAAAATCATCGACGTCAAAACATCGATGTTTGTAAATATCGATGTTTGGAATATAATATTGTCATATAGATTATTAATGGATGTTATTTTTTAATTACATGATAAACAAGAACATTTTTCATATTTGGTAATGTATGTCATTAGCGAGATTCACGATTTCGTGTGCCCAAGGCCAAAATTCTAGATCGATGTCGTATTTCGATGTTTCTGAAAATATCGATGTTTCATCGATGGTAGGAAGACGGCAAATTCGATGTTAAAACATCGTACATCGAAATCAAAACATCGATGTTTCACCATCATCGATAAACATCGCCCATCTCTAGGACCGACTCTCCCCGTTGGTGATGAGGTCTCGAAGACGATAGACAGACGTTTGTAATAAGGCAACAAAAAGCATAACTAAAGGTTGTTAAGTTTTAGTGTGGTCTTTGATTCAACCTATCTCCTCAGCACCTATTAATAGACCCACAAATGGTGACCCCCGACGTGATCCGAAAAGCCGTCAAATACAAAACGCGAAAAGACTGCTGCATCCACGTGTTCGTCATCGCAATCCTCGGGTACCACGTGCAAACATTGAAAATGGGCGAGATCGACGACGAACCCAAAACAAGCGAAACAAACAATCCATCAGCTGTGACGGCCGCTATAACCTTACCTGCATTTTAGTCGCAAAAGGCCGAACTATGGTTCACGATTTAATACAGCAAGCCCGGAAATGACGGCAGAAACCACAAAGTATCACCACGTGCCTTGTAACTTGTCTCTGGAGACTGCAGTTGAAGTTTCTGATTTAATTACCAAGCCTGATCCCGAAAGACCATACACCAAGTTACAGGAAGCGGTCATCGCCAGAACCTCACTTTCAGAAAGTCAGCGATTGAAACAGTTGCTTTCAGGCTTAGAAATGGGAACGCAGACGCCTTCGCAACTCCTCTGTCATATGAAGTCGCTTGTAGGCGAAACGTCCTACGTCAACGAAAAGACGCTTTGGGAGCTGTTCCGGCAACAAATGCTTGACAACATTCGACCGACTCTTACATCAGTCATCGCCGACAAAACTCTTGAGTCTGCACCATCTGCAGTCCGGTCCGCGGCAACGACGGAGGGCGCCCCTACTAACGACGCCATCTCGGCACTGACGCGCCAAGTCGAACATTTAAATAGACGTCTAGACCGTTTAGAAAGGCAAGGAAGAGGCCGACGAAGAAATAGCCGAACGAAGAGCAGCCAGCGTTCACAAAGTTCTCATAGGTACCTCTGCTGGTACCACTTCGGCGAAAAGGACAACAAATGCAACGAGCCTTGCAATTTTACAAAAAACGGTTTCGAACCGCGGAAGTACAGGCGGCTTCTGCGAGTACGCGCACCTCCAAACGCCTCTTCGTGACGGACCGCGCCTCCAAGATACATTTTCTTATAGACACGGGAAGTGATGTGAGTGTTCTGCCACTAAAGTACAAAAATGGGGGGGTTCGGCAAGTGACAACAGATGTGCAAAGTGCCAGTGGATCTCGCATCAGGACTCACGGTTACCGCGTAGTGAATATAAACATTGAACTCCGTAGATATTTCTCGTGGACCTTCTTAGTGGGCGAGGCAACAGACACTATCATGGGTGCAGATTTCTTGCATCATTTCGGGCTCCTAGTGGACATGAGGCACATGGCACTCATCGATCAAAAAACCTCCATACAGGTGCAGTGCTCCCAAAAACGGACAGCGACGGTTGGACTTCGGGCTATTTTATGCGACTCAAAACCGGAGTACGAAAACCTCGTGCGCAAATATCCCGATGTGCTCAGACCTTCCTTGGTGATGTGTCCACCCCCAAAGCACGACGTAGTACACCATGTAGAAACGAGAGGCCCTCCGACCCATGGTAAGCCGCGCAAGCTAGCTGACGACAAGCTCAAAGTGGCGAAACAAAAGTTCGAGCGGATGTTTCAAGCTGGAATCGTACAGCTCTCCTCCTCAGAGTGGGCTAGTCCCCTTCACCTCGTGGCAAAAGCTGACGGGTCCTACAGGGCGTGTGGAGACTAGATCAATACCCCGTTCCTCATATTCATGACCTAGTGCAAAATCTTAAAGGTGTGCCAAAATTCACCTCGCTAGATCTAATCAATGGTTACTACCAGATTCCAATGCATCCAGATGACCAAAAGAAAACAGCCGTGACCACGCCTTTCAGCCTGTTTCGATTTATAAAAATGCCTTTCGGGTTAAGAAATGCAAGTCAAACGTTTCAAAGATTCCTGGATCACATATTCTTAGGTATAGACTTTGTACACGTGTACATCGACGATATCTTAATCTCCTCGAGCAACTGAGCTGAACATCTGGGGCACGTGGACCAAGTTCTCAGCAAGCCCAACGAATACGGAATAATTATAAATCCCCAGAAATGTGTCTTCAAACATAAGTAAAGGTTGTTAAGTTTTAGTGTGATCTCTGATTCAACCTATCTCCTCAGCACCTAATAATAGACCCAGACACTTGAGAATCTGATTGAGCGATCATAAATGCTTGTGCCGTAATTCAAGCAGACACATTTCTCAGTTTAGATTCAATATACATAATTGAATTCGAAGGCCATCATTTTGAGTACTTACTTTAATTGAAAAATGATGAGGCGAGGGGACTCATGTAAATTAAGCACCTTGATAAGTGAGAGGCGAAGAGACTCACATAAATCAAGCACCCTGATAGATGAGAGGCGAGGGAACTCAGCTAAATCAAGCACGCTGATACGTGAGAGGTAAAGGGACTTACGTTGATCAAGCACCCCGAAGGGAACAGAAAACTATTTCGTCCACATCGTTGTTCCTGGATTACAAAAGAAGTTTGTTCGCCAGCCATTTTTCCACAGGTCACAGTTTCAAAATTATTTGAAATTAAAAGGTGGTATTTTTTATTGCCAACGTATTGCAGAATCGTATGCGTAGGTTCTCAGTAATAGAAATCGAAAAAAATTGAATTTCTTCGATTCAGCGCCATCTATCAAGAAAGAAAAACATGTTTTAGACAAATCAGACGTTCTTCAAGCCGTAGACTTCGAATCTGCAATAAAAAATAACAGTTCCTATTTAAGGTTTCAAAGTTAATCCCTGCCCTACCTACAAGGAGAGCGGGAGGAGGATAGTTTTAGTATTTTATATATATTATATTGATTGTTAGTTTTCTATTTTGAGAGTAATTTGGAACTTTACGGCTAATAGATGTCAATCAAAACCTCTAACAAAGTTGGCAATGGCGACAATAAAATGAAATGGCAAAAATTTGATTTTCTGCAGACATTTTTCCACAGTACTGTGACTGAACTAAAAAAGTGTAATTTTCATAGATTTTTTTAACCGAAATGGGCCTTTATGAGCGTCAGCCGTGGAGATATTTTTTAGGGTCTGGTTAATCAAGTCTTATATTAAAATTTGTTCTGTTGGTCTAAATAAATTCCTCTGAACTTTTGATTTGGGTCAATCTGAACTAGTGTATTTATGACGTCATGTTCATCTTAAAGACATTTTGAAAAGCGACAAATGTGTGAAATTTTTATAACCCTACCTACTTAATTCTAACACTAGGGGAATGTACTACGACCGGGGATTAAAGTTCTTACATACAGGCAGCGAAAAATATGTTCTCCACTCCCCGAAAACATCAATTTTCAAATGTCCATACGTAAAAAATTAAAACTAGGTAGTCTTGTAGTGGACGTACGGGATTAAATTTATTTGTGGCTTGGCTACACCTGGTATATTGAATTTCTGAAATTCAGAAGTCTTTAAATGCTCTAAAATTGGTATATTCAACAAAGAATGTAAATTTTGTGGTCCCCTGTAGTAAAAGACTTCTTTCAAAGTAATATTTTTATGGGGGAAGTACAGAACATACTTTCTACATAAAGTACGTTTTTTAAGTCTAACAACGTCTATCAAAAATTTTACAACGTTAGCTTTAGTGATAAATATTGGTATTAATAATAATAATAATTAATATTATTAGATGTTAGGAATTAAATAAGTATGTCCAACGTGGTGATCATTTTTTACATGTGAGGTGATGGTCAGCTATTGTAAGTATTGTATGTAGTATAGAGTGACCTATCAGACGTGACATAAAACGAAACTTTTAAAATACATTGCTCCTACCCCTTCAGTGGGTGCATTCGATGAATACGTAATTGCAGAAAAAAATGTAACACATTTGTTGAACTCTAAAAGGTCGCTCAAACTGTTTGAAATTTTAAAACCACTTAACTTTAAAACTTGTATGAAAAACATGACAAAAATTTATCAGTATTTTTTTATCTTAAATGTATTTAGGGGAAGAACTCGTGGGACTCGCATTTTTTGATAGCGAAATTTCTGTGGTACACAAAAAGCTAATGGTTAAAGCTCTCACAAAACCACAAAAGAACTCAAGTAAAAAAGTGACAGTTACTCAATCTGAAATGCTGGCAAATAAAATTTCGCTTGACTATTTTGTCACTGAAAAAACAAAATGCTTCTTCGATAAGCTAGGGTTAAGTTCTAATTTTTTAAATATAGATCCTTTATATTGGGATAGTGATAATGAATATTAACAAAATGTTGAATGTATCAGTAAACTAAAAGTAGTAAATGACTGTGCTGAGCGAGGTGTGGCGTTTGTACAAGAATATAATACTTCATTATCGAAAAACGAAAGTGAGAAGCAAAACGTACTACAGGTACAAGCTCATCGAAAAGTCTATCCGAATTGCAACAAAAACACATTGATGAATAATTCAATTAACTATTTGCTTTAGTTGCTTATTACACCGTTTTATAATTTGTTAAACTGTGTAATATGTGAAATAGAGTAATATATATTTTTGGTATTCGTACTTTAGTTATTCTCTTTGAGCAACCTTTAAAACTTATTTTATATGCATGTGCTTTTACATAAAGTTTTTTTAACTCATTTAGCAACTGTTCCGAAGGTAGGACAGATAATTTTTTAATTTTTAATTTTTGGGTCAGCCTAATGTAGTACATATATACGTTTTCCTATGTGCTATGTGATAGCAGAGTTTATCTGGTGCAACAGAACACAACAGGGGTGGACTTTTAAAATAAAAATGCATTTGAATACCTAAAAATCCACAAAATGTCTATTTACAAATTAACAGCTGATTTATTAAGTATAATTAATACAAAACTTGATTTCTCGTTTCTGCCTTTTCTAAGTTGAACTATATTAACAACAAACCTTCTCTTATCAGTACCAACCTAAACAATTCTAGATTCACAATTTATTTATGTATTTTTGAAACATTTAATGCTGTATGATTCAAAAATACGTCGGACTCGTTTACTTACGTGAATGTATTGTTACGAAATAAACCCATACGCCGCCCTGCTACGACGCCTATGGGTTTTCTAGTATGTGCAGCGTTGATGGGTGACTCATCGCCGGTGACGGCGGCCGGGCGGCGTTCGCTAAAGAAGAACCTGGAAGCGGAAGTCGCGGGGAGTGCTCCAGACAAGTCTCGAAGCGGGGACGGAGGCATTTCGAGAAGGACCGCGTGGCTCTTTAAATAGAGGATAATGGAGGAATAGATCATGGCTATGCTTGCAAAAATGGATGCAAGGAACAAGGAAATGGACGAAAAAATGGACGCAAGAAACAAGGCAATGGATAAGAAGACGGACGCAAGAGACGAGAAAATGAACGCAACAATAGAAGTAATGAACGAAAAAATTGACGCAAAAATAGACAAGCAAAAAGATTACATAATCACCAGCTTAACTGAGAAATTCCAGATGGACATAGAAGCAAACAACAATGAAATAGAGGAAATTAAATAACCCATAAAAACTGTGGAAAGTGTTGTCGGACGAAATATGGTCTCAATGGACGAAAAAGTAAAAGAAGAAGTCGAGCATCAGTTAAAAAGTGAGTTAGAAAAATCAGTGCATTAATGCGTGGAAGATCGAATGAAAACTATAGAAGATCAAATGAAGAAATTTGAAAAGACAATAAAAAATGCAGCAACCACTGGTTCATGTTATGTAAAGTCTGGCCTCAAAACGATTCCACCACCCACCTATGATAGTCAGACACCTTGTCATCATACAAAAAGCAGTTCGAAGCAGCAGCGACGCCAAATCTCTGGGAAGAAGAACAAAAATCTATAGCTTTGGTGATAGCTTTGCGAGGTGCAGCGCTAGAGAGACTCCAAACTCTGTCTAGGAAGAAGATAGAAACTGATATAGTGCCCTAACTGCTGCTCTGGAACTTCGATTTGGAGATGAACATCTGAGACAGGTTTTTGCCCAAATGAAAACAAGAACCCAGAAAGCTGTAGAATCCCTTCAAGAATTCGAAGCAGATGTCAAGAGATTGGTACGTCTTGCATACTCCGACGCACCATCAACTTTTCAGGATAAGCTTGCGACAGAAACGGCCTTGATTCGTGCGTGGAACTGGAGGTGGCGTACAACTCTTCAAGAATCTGCCACAAAGTCAGAGTAGCAGAACTTACAGCAAATGGATGGCCTCTTTCGAAGACTGGAGAATGATGTGTCTCGTAAGCAAAGCGTGAAATGCTATAGGTGTGGGCGCCGGAAACACCTCAAACGTTATTGTCGTGCTAGATTACGAGTTCCAAGAAAAAGCACAAAACAGAGACTTCACCGATATCTAAAGGGAGCCGGTACTCGGGGGAAGGGGTTCGCTGGTGAGAATAAGGCCACCAGCGAAGTGAAAATAAGAAATTTCATCAGAGGTAGTAGTTCAACTGTACCAGGGAAGATTAATGGAACTCCAGCAGCAATCATCATCGATACTAGTGCTGAGGTGTCAATTGTTCGTAAAGGATTCGTGAGAGCTGAAGATGTAGACCTATACCCAAAACGATCAGATTGAAAACTGTACCTGGAGAGTCGACGCCGATCATGGGCGAAGCATCAGTAGCTAGAAATCTGTATTGATCAGCTGAGAATAAGACATCGGGTTCTCGTGGCTAGCATGGAAGATGACTTTATTTTGGGAATGGATTTGATTAGCTGCCATGGATTGACAATTGATCCAGTGAGGGAAGTCCTGTGTCTTGGAAATGAAGAGTTCAAGCTGAATCAGCGTTGTATTGAAACGAAGCCTGCAAGATTAATCGCTTATCAGAACTGCAAACACTGCGATGACGTTGAGCAGCCAAAAGCACGGTTCAACCGCAGGCGCAGGAAGAAAGCAGTCGTAGAAGATGATGAATGGACTGCAGTTCGGTGTAAAAAAGACCAGGAGGAAGACAAGGATATTAGGACGCTTCTCAGATGGAAAGAAGATGGGATTGAACGACCTGGCTGGTCGGAAATATCATACCAGTCACCTCCTTTCAAGGCGTTATGGGCTCAATGGGACTCCTTGCGTGTTGCGAACGGATTGCTTAAGCGAGACTGGGAAAGTCCGGATGGAAGGCATGTCACAATGCAGTTAGTGGTTTCGGCCATTAGAACCAAGGAAGTACTTCGAGAAATGCACAACGAAGGTTCTGGTGCTCATTCTGGAGTAAAAAAGACACTCTCTAAAGTTAGGGAAAGATTTTATTAGGTCCGTTGTCGAGAAGACGTCGAGAAATGGTGCACGAAGTGCGGTGGCCAAATGACGAAAGATTAAGGCGAGAGGGCCGATGCAACCACACAACCTCGGCTCGCCTTTTGGAGAAACTGTAGGAGAAGTAGCGTGTCCCCTTCCAGTGACCGAAGAAAGAAACAAGGACACGAAGAAGGTCAAAGGTCACGAATATGGTTTACAGGAGAAGCTGCCGGCCGGACAAAAGCCTGGAAGCGGATGTACATAATCGTTGTATAGTTAGTCGTGTAAATTAGAGTTAGTAAGAAATAAATTGTTGAGTTTTACCCTCGCCGATTTTAAATACGCGATTAACGTAACAAAATTTAATGGTTTCTGTCCATTCCATTCGTGAAACGTAAAATTGTAAGTTACCACTCTAATATCTACCTGTTGAAAATTCTTTGAAAAAAATAATCTCCATAGTAGATTTAATTTTCACAAATTGAAATACAAATTTAAATAAACCATTAATGAAGAATATGCTCTGAGATGCGGTATTGCTTGTGTTTTGGTATTAAGGTACATACATATATAGGTTAGGAATAAACTCACGAGTTTTGGTGATCATGATCACACTTTGAAACAAAATGCCTCGGCATTCAGAGTACACAAACTGTCGCATTTTATAGACAGTGAAAAAATTACCAATATTTAAACATCAAAAGAGACCTACCTATTCCTTTTCTTTCGTCGCACTTGGCGCCTACCAATTCTCTGTGACTACATTTTTTTATTTTTCCGTATTCAATTAAAATGAAATAAGTAATCTACGAGTATTATGATTACTACGGTACTAATTTATAATTTTCATTTGATTATTATAATAAAGCTCATTTGGCAAATTATATTTGCTTTCATGTTTCCTTCACATAACTTTTAAATTACAAAAAAAGTAGGTCTCCGCTTCCGTTTATTTGTCGTCTATTGACGACTTTATTAAACGGATAATCTTCGAAATTACTGGACTGATTGCCGTGAAAATTTAAGTGCATTTTAAAAATATCCTGTGGATGGTAAAACGCCCACCAAAATTTTACTGATCATTCCCACCAACAATTTGATGACATTATCTCAAAACTTCGATGGATACATCCGGTATAAAATGTGCAAAATATTGTAATTTTATATATGTGATTTATCAATACATATATATTTTATAGTTTTTACTTCCCAAGCGTAAGATAATTAATTTTTAGAATTGTTTATGCAAAATGACTCAAAAAAATAAATAACGTATGAGGCAATTTATTTTACTGACTTACTGAAATCCGTGTATGTATGCCATTTTCCTGAAATTCTGGGAATAAAATAATGTTGTTATAAGAATTTCACTGTATTTACGTTAAATCCAGATTGATATATTTGCCGCTATTAAAAAAACTGATGACGTCATGACATCTGTTTCTATTTTAATTTATTTTTATTTTTAATTAAAAAATAAAATAAATGTTATCGTAAAAAAATAAAATTCGCAGAATCAAATTTTATTATTTTCCTAAGAAACTGTTTTTCTTTAATTGTGCTTCAGAGGCGCTGGGAGTTCTATCTAAACAGCTCTATACCACTTTTTTGTTTCAACTGCGCAAACAAAGTTAAAAAATTAAAACCATGTTAGTTCGTAGAGTCATGTGCGTAAAATTATTGCTGAAAATTTTCAATTTGTATATGTATTAGAAAACACTGGCAATCTGGTTTTAATTTCTGCACACACAAGAGAGGGCTGCATACCTACTGTGAATAAAACATGTCTAAATTTTATTTTCCAAAACGATTTATAAATATGTATATAAATTAATATCTGTAAACTAGTTTATTGAACCGATTTTAAATGTTTAACAAAGTTCATCAATCTCGGAATGTTTACTTGAGGACATTTTCATTACAAAGTAAAAATAAGTTAGGTACTTGACCCGGTGATTCATCCTTTCTACCTACTTGTTTATTGTTTGTAATAAATTAAGGTAAGCTCACAGATTATAGCGTCTAACTTCATGCAAGTTTGTGCAATATTTTTGTTGTTATCTAAAATTTTGATTTGAACAGCAATTTTATTATTATTCTAATAATTATTTTATTATCAATTTGTGATTACATTTTACTTATTGGAATACAAACTCGCCCGTAGACGATTTAGAACAGGAAAATTTCTTTAAAACGCGAAAATCACAACAAACAAATTCCTTTGTTTGCAAGAATGATGAAGGTCTGATCCCTGTGGAATTTATGTTACATTATGAAATTTGTTAGTTTTAGGATATTTCAGGTGAACGCATAAAATCTATATAAACGTAAAAAGGCATCATCAAAATGTATATAGTCTTCATATTTCTAGGTAATAACGCTCTTCGCCGTAGATTTAACAACTAGAGTTTAAACATTTTTCGGACTCGGTATGTAAAAGAATATTGTTAAATTTTTTACGCAAAATTTCAAACTACTGGACAGATTGTTGCTAAATTTTATGTGTGTATTGGGAATATCGTATAAATGGAAAAACTCTAACCAAAATTTGGTCAATCATTCCCACCAACAGTAGAATTTACATTTGTAAATATTTAAATTTTATAAAATAAGATACTGCTGCACTTGTGGTTTAAAAAATTCAAAATTGTATTTTACAATTTAATTTTGAAATGCAAAACCGAATGCTCTCTCTTGCAGTTGTTTCGAGGTTATAGGAATATATTTATTTATAGCCTCCCCAAAAAAAATAATTAAATTTGCATAAGTTGCAAAATATGAACATGTTATTAAAATATCAATAAAGAAGTATGCCACTATACAACGTGTTTCGGAAAATGTAAATGCCAAATTTCGAATGTAAATTCTGTGATTAATACTGAAAGAAAGTTTAAATAACATTTTTCTAAAAATTATTGCTTTTCATGCTGTAGCCCTTCATTATTCAGCGAGTTTTATTATCTAAAGTATGAAAGTATGGAAGTGATATCTATGCTTTATGACATCAACAATTGCACTTTGTAATTGTCAATATGCTTGAATTATTTTGTATATTTGGATTCGATGGAATACATATACCGATTTTTGTTTCAGATTCTAAGTTTCAGAATTCCTAATACCATTTTAAAAACTGTGAATATGAACAGCGATAAGAACGATTATAACACTTCGCTCAAGAAAATTAAATTAAGGTTGGTTGAAAATTTCGTCGAGAATTTAGTTTATAACTAACTCCAAGAAATGAAGAAACAGTAACAGGAGACACTAGTATTATTACCAAGATTTGCGTATAATAATCACGTAGAAAAGTGTCAGTTGTTGAGCCTGCAGATCTAACCAAGAGGCTAATTTTTTGTTAATGTGATACTTCCCTTATTTCCCCCAAAGAAAAATAAATGTAAATCGCAAATAGCAAACGAGATAAACGTGTTAAATTTTCTATCGCTATAGGAATTTAATTTAGAAAATAGGTAGTCATAGTGTTAGAGAGATTTGTTTCATCTTAAATATATTACAGTAATCTCAACAAAATGATAATGAAAAAAAAAATCAGTTCAAAATAAAAAAAAAAACTGGTGCGGAAAACACTGAATTAGGTCGAAGCATCGCTCGACTCTGTGGGTTTGTTCATGTTAATATTTATCGTTCAATGTCTATTTTTAGTATTAAATTTGTAGAAATAATATATAAATCTGACCGCCACGTAACTACTTGCTGTTCTTGGTGAACTGTAAGTAAGTAATTTGATGTGAATTAAAAAAAAAATTGTATGTACAATAGAAAAATAAGAAAAACTGTCGTTTGTGGTTGATTGTTGTACAAATTCTAAAGTTATTCTAATTCATATTGGAACACTATCACCCGAGCTAGAAGTAAAAAACACCTGTAAACAACATCGATACGGCTTACTTGACGCAAGCAATAATTCATTTTCACGTACAGTCGCTAGTAATAAATTTTGGTCGTCATTGTCATTTTTTAACACAGTAGCACGTTGTCTGTTGTGATACTGACGCCACAGATTTATTGCAAAAGTGTTTGAATCATTCAAAAGAAAGGGATTTTTGACTCGGTCGACTGGGTTTTTATTCTCGAAGAAATTTTACATTCGTTGAGAATTACTTGCTCAAACATAGTTGTTGAAATTTGTTGTAATTATGTGTATAAAAATTTTGATTCATAAATATGTTTATTTTATGTTGTGTTGAAACAATTTGTATGTTTGACGAAAACTGGTAATTGTGTTAGAGTTAGATGCACCATTGTTCTCTATACGATTATTTCATCAGTCATCAACTAACCACTAAAGAGCGGATTTATATGCACAATTTTTGTTAAATATACACAGTTTTGTGCACATTGCGATTGACCTTCCGCGACCCTGAAAAAAAAAACAATAAACTACAAACTACAAACTATTACCTGTAACGCATTTTTACATAAAGCATAAATATGCTGCAAACCACACATATTTTTGCTGTTATAATTAACAATCACATGTTTTTCCAAATTTTCAATTATAAAATTGTGTTTTCTATATGTCATTAACATTTTTCATGAAGAAAAACTTCTTTATATAACAACATATGTATGTAAATGGTGTGTACTCCAACGGACTAATAATGTCCGGACCTAATTTTATATTAATATCTAATGATTTGGCACTTAAAATTAAACCAATGAAATTAAACTGGAGCTTATAACCAATATTTTTATATTCTCTTTTATTTTTTACTTTACAGAATCGCCTATTTTTGCTGAAATATTCAAGGTATCGGTTTGAAAATTTTTAATTAACTGCAGAGATTCAATTAAGTACTCTGTTTCTAGTTTTGTAATCGTCGCCGAAACAAATTGATATCCGCTTTAATAAATACTAATTCGTTCAGCAAAGAATGTTTTTTAAAAATTTGATGACATTGCGATAGCACTGCAGTCCTCATTTGAAAATTTTAAAGCGTTCAGAATTTCTGGGGGAAATGGTTATTATTTAGATGCTTTTATTTACAAACATAATATCACATCTCATACATATGTTTCACTCGATTTTGACATGCAACCATTTTTTTTTTGTTTAACTAATAAGAATTAATTTTTTAATTGTGTTTAATACTAACAAAACTAAAATTAACAATGTTAGTGGAACCGTAATCAATCAATAATTTTTTTTCGGGAATTTTTTTGTTTCAGAAGCTTTGTGTTCTATTTTGTATTAATTTTTACATATTTTTAGTCACAATTTTGGTGGTTTTTTATTTTTGATACTTTCTCAATTTTTCGATTTTTCGACTTCTCGACTTTTCGACACCTCGATTTGTCGATCTTTTGATTTCTCGATGACTCAGTTTTGGAATGTTTGGATGTTTCGATTTTTGAATTATCCGATTTTTCAATTTTCCAATTTTTTAAATTTTCAACTTTCGATTTCTCGGTTTCTTTTTAGATTTTCGAAATTTTGTTTTGCTGATTTTTTGATGTTTGGAATTCTCCATTTTTCAATTTTATGATATTTTAATTTTAGATTTTCTATTTTTCAGTTCTTCAACATTTTTTTTATTTTTCAATTTTAAATTTTCGATTTTTGGATTTTTCAGTTCTTCAGTTCATCAATTTTTCGATTTTTTAAGTTTGCTAATTTTAGACTTTGCTTTTTTGGCTTTTCGATTTCTCATTTTTTTAATTTTTTAATTTTCCAATTTTTGGATATTTGGTTCACTTTTGTGATTTTTCAATTTTTCCATTCTTCAGTTTTTCTTCTATTTTTCAATTTATTCGATATTTCAGTTTGGGAATTATTTAGTATTTCGACCTTTCGATTTTACAAGTTCCGGATGTTTCGATTTCTCGACTTTTAACTTTTTGGATTTTCAAATTTTTGTTTTTAAACTTTCAATTTTTTGACTTTTTTTTGTACTCCGATTTCTCAATTTTGCAACTTTTCAATTTTTAAAATTTTAGGTTTTTCGATTTCTTGAATTTTCAGTTCTTCTATATTCGAATTTTTCAATTTTCGGAATTCTCAAATTTTCGATTTTCCAATTTATTTTTTAATCTTTCGATTATTTAATTTTTCGATGTTTCGTAATATAAATAGGCTAAAACCGAAAAGTCGAAAAGTTAAAAATAGAAAAACTGGTAAATCGAGAGATTGAATAATCAAAACATCGAAACATCCGAATCTTGATAAATTGAGATCTCAAAAAATTGAAAAATCGAAAATTAAAGAAGTCGGAAAATGCAAAAAATAAAATATAGAAAAACTGAAATAATAAATTAAAATATATCGAAAAATTGAGAAATCGAAATATAAAACAGCGAAAAATTGAAAAATCTAAGGTTTAAAAAACGAAAAACTGAAAATCCAAGAAATAAAAAATCGAAAAATCGAGAAGTCGAAGAATCGAAATATTGAAAAATCCCAAAACTGAAAGAAATATCCAAAAATTGAGAAATTAAAAAATATAAAAATTGAGAAATCGAAAACCAATACAGCAAAGTTGAAAATTCGAAGAATTGAAGAACTGAAAAATCGAAACTTTCTGAAGTCAAGAAATGGGAAAATCAAAAATAGATTAATTGAGAAATCGAAAAACTGAAATTTTAGCAACGTCAAAAATTGAAAACATGAAAAATAGAAATACTGAAGAATTGAAAAAAAAAATCCAGAAATCCAGAAATCTAAAATTTAAAACGTTGAACAAATAAAATATTGCCAAATTGAAAAATCGAGAAATCCAAACATCAAAAAATCAAAAAATAAACATTTGAAAATCTAAAATTTAAAATCGAAAAAGTGAAAAATCGACAAATGGAGAAATCGAAACCCCAGAATCTAAAAAATTGAAAAATTGAAAAATCGGATAACTGAAAAATCGGAAAATTGGAAAATCGGAAAAATGAAAAGCATAAAAGTAAAAAATCGAAAAACCGAGAAATCAAAAAATCGAAACATCGAAAAATTCAAAAACTGAGACATCGAGCAATCGAAAAAAAGATCGAGAAACTGAGGATTCGAAAGTCGAGAAGAAAAGTTAAAAATTGAAAAATCCAGAAATTGAACAATCAAAACATCGAAACATCGGAACTCGATAAATCGAGAAATCCAAAAATTGAAAAATCGAAAAATTTTAAAAAAGAAAAATTGGAAAATTGAAAATTTAAAAATTCGGAACATTGAAAAATTGAAATAAAGAAGAACTAAAAACTCGAGAAGTCGAAAAATTTGGAATGTTAAAACTGAAAAATTAAAACATCGAAAAGTTGAAAAATTGACAAACTGAAGTATAAATCTAAAGTTTAACGAAAAATTCAAAATCCAAAAAGTAAAAAGTGGAGAAATCAAAAATCCAGAAGTCCAAAAATCGACAAGTTGAGAAATCCCAAAACTGAAAGAAATACTTACACAAAAAATTGAGAAATAAAAAAATTGGAAAATTGAGAAATCGAAAAACTAAAAAAGCAAAGTCGAAAAATTGTAAGCTTAAAAAATGGAATTTAAATTGAAAAATCAAAAACCTGAAAAATCGAAAAATTGAAGAATTAGAAACAATTGGAACTTTAGGAAGTCGGAAAATGGGAAAATAAAAAAAAGAAATCGGAAAACTGAAAATTCAGAAAATTAAAAATTTGAAAAATTGAAAAATCAAAAATTTGAAAATCGTAAAATTGAAGAGGACAAAAATTGAGAATTCGTATCATTGAAACATTGGAAAATTGAGAAATCAGAAAATAAAAAAATCGAGAAATCGAAAATTTAAAGAATGAAAAAATTGAAAAAGCCCAAAATTGAAATATTAAAAAATTGAGACATCTATAGGTGAAAAATCGAGACATCGAAAAGCCGAAAAATCTTAATATAGTATTTATAAAACACAAGTTTAGGACTATGCTATCTTTTAACATTTAAATAACATTTATTCGACAAAATTGTAAGATGACATCATCAATTCCTAGGGGGCATGAACGGATAAATTTTGACTAACGATTTAACATGCTTCTAGCAACATTGGAAAATGTTGTTGATTTTTTTTTTTACAAAAATCGTGACATCTCAGGTAAAAACTTAACATGAATTCATAACTCGTAAACGGAGGGTATAAAATTTAAATTACATCTACTGTTGCAAAATTTGGAGACTACGTAATTTCATTGTTGGTGACAAATTTTGGTGAGCGTTCTATCATTTGATAATACAACTTGTAATGTAAATTTTGTCATTCGGGTACATTATGTACTAAATCGTTAAAATGTTCAAGAACTTTGTTCACTTATACGTGGTAAAGTCCGACCAGATGGTCGAAACCGAAAGTCGGCTTATATCTAGATAAATCGCTTAGAGATGATATTGGCCTGAGTGCCCTCTGGTCTGCAGATCAAACAAGTTCTCAGGCGACGATATATGCTCAAACCGACAAAATATGCAATGGATCGTCCAAATGTGCAAAATATGCAATAATTAATCGTCATCAATCAATTTAAAAAAGGGTAATTACTAAATAACTCAATTGTTTTATTTTGAGAAAAAATCCAAAAAGAACCAGGGACATATTTTGATGTCGAATTTAACGTTAGCTCATTGCCACTGGCATTCGCAGACTAACACACTATCTGCCTTTATAAACTATTTTGAGTTTATTTTTGTTGATATTTAAAAAGTCGATGTCTTGTTGCCTTCCACAGAAAACAGGGTGCATTGAAGCTGAATAAAAGTAATTCTTATAAGTCATATTGCTAGACTATTATGATTTTTTAGATGTTTTAACTGGGCGGTTTCTAAATGGTCGTGAACTTCCATCTTTTGCCTAAACTTATTGCCCTCCTTTCGTTCTACATTAACTTTTTGTCTTCCTTATGGAGGTCATCCTTAACGTGAACCCATATTTCAAACAACTAAACATCTCAAACAAAAAACAATCGACTAGAAAATTTCACTGGGTCGCAACTAATTGGACACTTAGATCCAATTTTCTTCCTAACTACTTGTAAACAGATCAAGATTTTCACTCCACTTCCTAAATTCGTAAATTTGCGTAGGTCCATAATTTGGTCCGATTGCGCTAATTCAAGGTGTGGGCAATCCGGTAGTCGCTCCGGAGCACACACACATCAATCGATCCAAATTCACTAGAAGTCACCACAGTCTCCAAACTGCAATAACTCCGCATCGCTCCTCAACCAAAAAACACAAAACTTTTATATTCCCGCATTCTTGAAATACTGATAGAACTAGAATAATTTCCCGGATTTCCCTCCACTTTGCGCAAGTACAAACAATCGTCATCTGTCGTGCGAATCCGCCGGATCCGCATGCTACCCGTTAAACATCCATGCAACGTGAAATCAGAAATCAGTCGTTGGTGAGCGGTGTTGCGGTGTGTAGGTGCTGAAGAAATGTTCGCAAACTCGCGTCGACATAACCCGATGTCGATGCGGCCGAAATTCTTCCGGGAAATCGCTCGAAAATCCTAAAATGCCGTTAACGGCCAAAGAATTCTGTGATTCAGTGAGTTCGCGGTGTCGCTGGGCTTTACAATGTTGATGCAAGAAGTTGTGTGCGGTGTTGTGCTCGTGTTCACCTCTTGTATTGTATACCTGTCTGCTTCACCGTTAGACCCCGTGCGGCATATGAAAGGTGAGTTCGAAGTCATAAGCGCGACGCGAATACACGTGGATGGAGGGATCTTTCCAGCGAAATTGGCGGGCTCGACTAAAGGAATAAATCACCAAAAGTGGAGATTGCTCGACCCGACACACAAAAAAAAAATGTGCGCGAACACCTAGTTAAGTTCGTACACAGGAACCGTAATTACTTACCTTTGTACCTTTGTTCAAGAACACCCTAATCTCTTAAGGCCATCGATTCGATTTGTAATCCTTTTGTAGCATTTATTAGTTCGTGAAGTTTTACAAGAAGTTTTAAACTTATTGAATAGGGGTGTTAGAAAAAAGTCGAGTGTACAATTTATGGTTGAATGAAAGATTCTGCAAAAATAAGTTAAGAAATTACACCTCCCGTATTGCTAATCGTTAATAAAATATTAGAAAATTGCTTCATCTTAAAGTATTTGATCCTAATTTATGAATAAATCAAAAATTAAAAATTTTATTTCTTCAATAAGTAACGTCATGAAATTCAATATTGTTGCTGTCAAACCAATGTTCTGTAACACACTATATTACAGAGTTGTTCTTCTAGTGTAAGTTCTAGTTCGTCGATTTTGTTTACCGAACATTGGAAATTTTTATGCATAATACGTATTATTGCTGAGAGGCCATTTTTCCCCTTGGTTTTCTGCTTTCAATATATTTTACATTGTTCGTACTTGTGCAACTTGCGCCCCATGGCGCAGAGGCTGGGGGAATGTTATTTATGTCGTTGGTTCATCACAAATTCTAATTTAATAATTTTTCAAAGAAGTGGGATTTGTTGGACTTGTACTTCAGAAGCGAGGGAAGTTCTGTTTTTTATTAATAATACTTTGTGGCAAAGTAATTTAAAAAACTATATTTTAGTCCTTTCGTGTCAAATTCGCTTGAAAAACGAACAGCAGGAGCATCTCCGGAAGGGAAATGTCCCGTGATCACCTGCTTGACCGCAGGATGTTCCTTCCGGGGAAACCTCGGGCCCTCTGACGCGGGATGATATCAATCTCACTAGGTGCAAATGATTTCCAAATAAAAATATACAAAAAATTTGAATGCGTACCGTTCTGTTTGAAGGCTAACAACTTTATAATTACCGCCTTTACCTTATTAAAAATGCGAGATGAGTGTAGGATGCCCGATAAAAATGCCTGGCCTCATACTCATACCACTTCCAGGTAGTACAGTCTGAGGTAAAGTTATGCGATGCGTCTGTACCATCTCAGCGCTAATGTTATTAATTAATCTTATTGCGTTCTCACGTGTTATCGTCGTTATTACGTTATTGGGGTTTGTTTAATGGTTCAGAGCTGTCGTGTTTTGATTAATCTTGACTAATTGTGATTGTTTTACACGGTTCTGCTAATATTTGGTTGTGGTATTAGGTGTAATTTGGCAGCGGATGGTCGAAATTTATGCAATACTTAACTTGTTATTATTGTCGTTGGTTTTGTTTTGTAGTATATAGGAAAGTGGAATCTGTGCATATTTTAACAGTGGCGGCAGGGCTAATTGAGGCTTGTCGACTTTTTAAATGCGTTCGCCTTGTATTTCAGGTCTCTTTAAATTCATAATACGCTTTTGAAAATGTATGTAATCATTATTACTTGAATTTTGAGTGTTAATCAAAATTGAGTAACATAGTTAATATGAATTTTTATTTTTAAATGAGGAGGTTTTTACGTTCAAAAAGTAGTAATAGTAAACAAAAATATTGTAAAACTAAAAATTAGATGAAAGCAGTTCTTTCTAAAAATATAGGAGCTCTCACTAACTGACTTTTTCACTTTATTTTACTACTTTTCAAAGTAGTATTGTTTTACTCTATACTTTGTATATATTTTATATTACATATTTTAACAACTGCTACACAATGAAAATACATGTTTTTTTTATTTAACAAATAATTTAGTTTTTTTTTTACAAATTTCGGAAGGAAATATCTTCAGTTTACCTTCTACAATAAGGAATACTTGGATGTTATTTCGACATCAAATTGTGTTTCATGATTAAAAAATTACAGTTACCTATAAAGTTTAAAATTAGCACTGCATTATTTAGTGTCAACATTATCGTTGTTTTTAAAAATTAGAAACAAGAAAAGAGAGAAACAATTATATACGAAAAAAACTAATGCGTTTTAAACTGCACAAATTCAGAATTAGTAAAATTTTGCATACAATAATAACAATTATTATTATTAAGTATTTTCAATTCAATTAGGTATCTTTAAAATTCATGTGTCACGGTTGACAAGGGCCTTTGTAACAATTATTTTTCCATTATTTTTGCTTGTTGATTATCAAACAAAAGCTGTGTATAGTAAAGACCAGGAATTAGCGAGCATTGCTTTGTATTTCCAAAGGTGTTAACTGAAAGCTGAACGCCCGTTAGGATTATAGCAGCAATAATTTATAAATGTTTGTATGCTAAAACGTGTTCCTGCATGTATGATTCATAGAACCTTTGTTTCATTCAAGCAAGCAAAAGAAAGCTAATTAATAAAAAAATAATAATGAAACATTTTTAGAAACAGAAAGTCATTCTTCTCTGATTCCTGCTTTCTGCTTTAACCAAAATTGATAACTGCTTATCGCTTAGACTGGTTTTGTTCTTGATCGTTTGGGATTTTTACTTTCTGATCTAAGGAAATATTGTAATAAGATCCATCTCACGAATGGCTACTTGCATGATTTCTCGACAAAGTACGTTTCGCATCTCCGTCTGTCTTATGCCTGTTGGTTCGTCTGCGTCGATTTTTATTAGACAAATAATCTCCGAAACTACTGGACCGATTGTTGTCGAAATAACCTTCCACCAATTTTTTTCTGCGTTTGGCACACCATCGGATATCGTCTATCTATATTTTTTCTTTAGACCTTGAACCGTAATTTAATAGATACATATATTTACATTCATTACAAAACAATTCTTAATCAAGATACTTTAAACCTTCATAGTCACCCAGCATCTTATCGTATATGTAGCAATAATAACTAAGTTGTTCTTAAAAAATTCTGTGTTTTATAAATGTGGTCTGATGTATTTTAATTTTGGCAATAACACATTTCGATATAAAAAAAAATACGAATTCCTAAAAATGCATTTTAGCAATTTTTGAAACAAGTATTACAGCTTAATTATAAGCGTAAAATATAAATATATTTTGACTTGTTGGTTTCGAGGCAAGGTGAGTTCTATAATTCATTAGCATCTAATTATAAAATATTAAGATTTAAATTCTTTCCAAGTTTAGCCAGTTTTTCATAGGACTCCCCAGCCGTTCACAGGATAATAGATAATATGTAATTTTTACTCCTCGACCGTAAGCTAAGGAAGTATCGCAATAGGATCCATCCGACGACTGGCTACTTTTCTGTTTTCTTGGCGCTTCATGACCCAAAGAGTATGAAACAATAGCTTTGTTGTTTCTATCTGTCTGTCTGTTGTTTGACGCCTCAGTCCATTTTTATTAAACAGATAATCTCCGAAATTACTAGACTGATCGTCGTCGTAAGATTTATATGTAGTTTAGGAGTATCGTGTAGATAATTGAACTTTAACCAAAATTTGTCTAATCACCCCCACCATCAACTTCATGACGTCATCTCACCATTTTGCGAAGTAAATACCATGTACATTTTATGAAATAACATGTCCCTTTGCTTTTGGTTTATTAATATTCCTATATTTTTACCCAGACATTCAGATTTTTGGAAAAAAAACATTTTACAGTTTAAATTAGAAACTGGAAACAGAATGATCTGGAATCTTACAAACTTTAAAGTTATCGCCAGCATGACAAATCTTTAATCAAAATTTGATCGTTTATCCGTCCAAACCATTGATGACGTCATCTCAATATTTTAGTTGATTAATGTGATGTGATGAGTTGAAGTCATCAGAAAATTTTGTGATGGAAAAACTCATAAAAACATAAAAGTGCAAAATTAAATTTTATAATATTTCTGTCTATATAACTTTCGAGTATTTTTTTACAGTGCAGAGGTCAGAGTCGTTAGCTTTTTTAGCTATTTAGACATGGCTTACCTAAATTTTACTTTTTTTCGTAATAGTTAGTTTGTCATTACTAATATTTGAGAAGTTCTAACTTTTTGGAACTTTTCTTGAATAAATCATGAATTTTCCGTTTTCAAGAATTATTTACGCGAGGAGAAATGACGAAGAACAACAAAAGTTGAAGCTTGAAATGAAGGAAATGGAAGTAAAAATAAATTCAAATAAAATCGACTGCTTACAAAAACTGTGTGTTAAAGGCAATAATTTATTAGCTGATATCTTGAAAGCAAAATACGTAACTAGTGCGGCTGTAGCACAAACGATTTTACAGAGCAAATACCGTCTAAAAGAGGAAAGTCTTAAAAATAAATGTTGTAAAATAGAAAAGTCCATCCAAAAAAGAAAGAGTGATTTAATTAGTCTTTTAAGCAAAAGAAGAATTTATATTTATAAAAATTATAATAGGTTCTTACTTTGTGGAGTTTAATGTTTATTTTGTTATATTTTTATACATTTTTACTTCCCGAGCGTAAGGTAAGTCGAGTCCATCGGCCGAATTGCCACTTTCATATTTTCCGGACGTGCCATGACCTCTACTGTACGAAAAAAGTGGTCTCCCGTTTCCGTCTGTGTGTCTGTCTGTCTGGTGTCTGTATCCATTTTAATTAGACAAGTAATCTCCTAAACTACTATCACATTTTGTATATATATTAGGAATATCATGTATAGAGGGCTAACTAAAATTTGGCTAGTTATCCACACCACCAATGGGATGACGTCGTCTCCAAAATTTATAATAAAAAGTTTTTTTTTATATTTATTAGTTTATCTCTTCCCAAAAAATTCATGACGTCATCTCAAAATATTGCCGAATAAACCTTTCCAAAATGTGCAAAATATGATGAGTCTATACTTGTGATTTATCATTGTATTAAAAGTTTGTAAGTTTTTTATACAGGGTGACTCAAAAATTAATTAATAAGTCAATTTATTTCTTTGATTAAATCGGGATTGGCTCACTCCGTTTTCCTGAAACAATTCTGTTTTCATTAGTATTATACTGCACCTATCCAAAGTGATATACGTGTCTTCGCAGAAATGTTGATTACGTCATCACAAAATATTGTAATGTAAAAACTCATTTGAAACATACGCGTTGCTTGTTGCTTCTTTACATTTACTTTAACATTATGTACTTACATATGTATTCCAACTTATAGGGGTTCTCATAGAAAAAATAAAAAACGCAAAATCAAATTTTATAACGTTTCGAAAATGCTGGATGCTGAACTTTCGACCAATTTTTAATAATTAAAATTTCGCGAAAAGTCGTAGCTTTTTAGTGTAAATAAATAGCTATTTTAGCTACTTTTGACATTCACGACTACTCTGAACCCTGGCAGTGTTACTGCTGTTTTTGTTCTTTCAAACGTGTAGCGTCAAATAAGTTGATTTTAAATATGTTGAGAAGAATTGTTTTTATATTTTGCCAGATTCTTCCAATGAAACAAATTCCTATATGTACATACATATTATATTTATATTATTGAAATTACAATGTAATTTGGTTTTCCATTCGAAATAACCAATGTTCATGTTTTAACCATTTAAATATATTTTTAAACTGAATTTTGTAACTAAAAACGCGACAAAAAAATGCTTTTAAATTTTTTTTCAGGATTTAAACAAATCATTTACCGTCTGCGTTTATATCAACTGAATATATTTAAATAATTCAGTTAGAAAATAGGTGGATTTTTATTATTTGAATGAAATGAAAATGAGAAAGTAGGAAAATTGAGAAAGCCTTCATTTAAGGCTTCGGCTAACAATATTTGCACCATGAGTAAAGTGATTCAGTTTTTGTGTTATTAGGGGAAGTTGTAAAAGGAATTTAAATACCTTTTAAAATTGAAAGTATTTTTTGCATAAAATCACGTTACAACGAATGAAAAGAAATTTGCAAAGAAGCGATCTTATGAAACCATAGGGATGTTTTGTTTTTTAATTCCTTTTAGCTGTTTGTAAATAAAAAAAAACAAATGATGAAATAAAACCTATTTGTGCTAATAAAATTTCGAAGTTTATTTGAATTTGAGAATTAATAAAACATAAACGTACCCGACACAAAAATAACAATGCGGAATGTATTTTAGTAAACTAATCTGAACTACTTACGTTTATAAAGTTGGGCGGTGTCACTGTATTTCGTTCATAATTATTTTACTTTTATATTGATTTACGCCACTATTGGGGTTAGTGTTTTAGTCATTATTATTAGAACTTTTCAACAGCGAATGTTTTGATGCAATGACTCTGATTGTTATGAAAATTGTTTAAACTGTGACCAGCGTTTCTCATCAAATTGTGTGCACTTTATCGTTAAATTGTCTGTTGCGTAATTCATACAATTTCTGAACATCTGGATATTCCCACAAAGAAAACTGTAATATGTATGTATATGTACGTTGAATTCCACGATTTCAGTTGTTCTGAAAATGCCTTAAGCTACAGGCCAGTTTTAACGTCAACATGGTAGATGTTAACAATAAGGTTTCAACGCAATTATATTATGCTGCCTCAATTTTGAATCCGTGGACGAAAATTAACACCTAGCATTTGCGCTGTTCAGTTACATCATTTAATAGTATTTGCTTGCGCCACGAAAATTTTAAAATATTTCGTATTTCTTAATTTGTCTTCTGCGAAAGAGAGTGAAATGATTGAGTTATACAAATTCGCAGCAATTTTACTAATCAACATTTTTTAACCGTCATGAAAATATATTATAGCTTTTAAAATCTCACCTTATAATAAAAATGATGTTGAAAACAGTAACACACACGTTTTTTTTGTGGTGCTTTTCTTTGCACAACCCACCAGTCCGATTGTCTTAGTGTTGATAAAAGTTTATGTCTTTAATGTTAGATAAAATATAAAGATCACGTGTGTTATTTCTGGGTCAAATTGTAAGAGGTTGTCATTCAAGGTATTGTAACAAATGAGCGAGCGTCAAATGATACAGTTTCTCTCAAGTATTCGAAGCTATTATCAGTATGCTCAAAATCCTGATTTCCATATTTAAATTATAACTCTAGCAAGATACGTTTTAAAACTATCAGGATTGCTTTAACAGCTTTCACGTTTTAAATTTGAAAGCTCTCAATACCTAGATTGTTTGCGTTTCCCTGAGAATTTCTGTGGCATCTCAATGCAGCACCAAACAATGGAAAACCTTCATAGAAAACTAAAATTAAGGGATTACTTCGTCCCTCTAAAGCTCCAATAGTTTGTCATTTTGAGGTATTTGATTGAAAAAATGATTTTTGTTATACTGATTACTGATAATCGGTCTGTTCTTATACTACTTATTTAAATCATAAAAATCAGTGAATATGTTTAAGCATTGTTTATTTTCATTTTTCTGGTTTTGAGTGGTGTACGTATATTTATTTTCCTAAAATTAGAGTTATTAGAAATAGAGTCTATGAATATTTTAATCTTAAATATTTATGACCTCGAACCGAACATGATCTGAGAATCCAGAAAAGTGTGCAACACAACAAGTTTACTTATTTAGCAACTTGCCGGAAGGTTGATGTAAAAATACCTAGGACGAATGAAGCTTTATAAACGAGTGGAATTTCTTTATACAACAATCTGTTTCAAATACATTATTTAACTTTTGATTTCTTTAAATAGTTGTTGTTTACGTTATCTGATATTTCCTGGATTGAGGCAAGCGTAGTTGCTGTACCTAGTCGATTAAAGTTAACATGGGATTAAGAAGCAATAATGCTTTCCTCTACGTTTTTTCTGTTACTGGTCGACAAAGTTGGACTCCCTCTGGCAGCACTTTTATTGTCTTTTTCGCATTTACCCAAATTTGAAATGGTAATTATGTGACGTTATTGCTTCATTCCATGTAGACATCTTTGTCAACGTTGCGGTTTACGGTCAAATAGATGCCCTGGAAGTAAATCGTGGAAACAGCGAGCGGCAAGAAATCGAAGGGTTCTCTGATGATTGAATGATGTCATCAAGCTTAAATTATCCAGCAACAAGTATCAACATTTTTCATTTGTGGAACACGTCTTACTCGAATTTAACGAATGTTTCCTTAAATAGTTTTCCCAACCTTCCGTAATAAAATCTTCCGGTTTTATGGCACCGTAATATTAAAAGTTTGTAACATGTGAGATATTGCTATATCCATCCTATCGGAAATTATTATTACATTTTACAACATCGATTTTCTATATGACCTGAAATAATATGTGGGTGGATGCTTTACGGTTTTCTCTGCACAGTTTTCCACGAGAATAGAGACCACTTTGGATGGACAGAACAAGCACTGTTTCAGCGTTCTCTGTCACTTAATAATTATAACTTTGGATTACAAATTGCGTGTAATTTGTGAAGATGTTCGATAATTTATGATTCAGTGAATAATTCACAGTTTGTAATCTAGAATAGTGTCAAAATTTCGATTAAGTACTGTTTCAATAAGATAAGGGTTAATTGTATAAGATGTTGGTATTAACGTCTTCCAAGATGTAAAGCACCAGTTTTAGCAGAAGGGCTAGGATAAGATCCGCCTTTGAATGCACGCTTCCAGGATTTTCTCCACATTATGTATTCCTGATTTCATCGCAATTTTGCCAAACTGTTCCAATTTCCAATACATATGTTACAAGCAACTTGTATTACTAGTAATGTTTGTTCCAACTTTTCCACTCATATATACATTCATCCATTACATTCGTAATGCATTAGATTTTTTTTAACCACCTACCATACTTAAACTGTATTAATTACGAAAGGACGTTTCAGGCCAAAAAGCGTATTTAATTATGTTTGTTAATCCGTTAAAGCACTTTTAATTCGAAGCAGAGAATTTGATATTAAAGCAAATAAAAACAGCCTGCAAGACACGCTACATTATCAAGTTTTCGAGGGGTCGGATGAAATTGGTAATCGAATCGAATTTTTAATTAAACTCGTTATTAAAAAAAATTAGGAATTCAAAAAGAGGAATAACGATTTGCGCCTAAAATTTATTTGATGTAGATTTTTAAATTATCTGCTTTGAAAAGTTAAACTGAATTTCGATGCGGTTCAAAGCAGAAATTTACTCACTACAGTAAAAGCTGCCCTATAATTGAGGTATTGTCGTATTTTAAACTTCTGTAATGAGATTAAAGTTCCTGGGTCTGCAATTTGCGTAGAAGTTCGATCAACTTATTTGTTGCTTTTTTATTCCCGACAGCGTGGTTTGATAAATTGAGGAAAAATTGAAGGAAAATACTTCAGGTTTCTATAACATTTCTTGCAAGTTTATAAATAAAGCACTTACAAATCAGAGAAAATTAATACCTTTGCTAATGCAGCTATTTTATACATGTATTGAGATCGAAAAAAAATGGGACATTGGAGTTAGCTGTCGTATTACGACGAGATTTAAAACCCATAGGTCAACGTGGGTGTTTTAAGCTATGTTTAAATTTTAAATACAACTCAAGTTATAGACATTATAAATGTCGGGTCTGGGGTTTTCTTTAGTTTATTACAATAAAGAAAACAAAGTGGCTTTTTGAGGAGGTTGTTACGAAACTTGTTTATCACATAATCAGAGATCCAATCTCCAAATTTAAAGTTGATGTCATTTCGCTTGAAATCATCGTGTTTTTTCGAAGGTCATTTTTAGTGGAATATCCGTTACGACGGCCTTAGCCTTAATGAGCCATATTATTTCTATACCGTTCCATTTCCTTGCCAACGAATTAAACTTAATAGACAAATGATACGCGTTAGTAATTGTACTGCTGTGAATCCGTTCTAGCTCGATTCCTCAATTACTTCATCGTGTGTTGTAATCTTACCTTGTGTTTTAGTAATCTCTTACCAAAACAAACTACTTTCTCTTTTTGTGACGACGTACAGCCACGATTTTAGCAACATTAATTTGTGTATGTTGTTTCTGCGAAGTTTATTAATGCCGCGATTTTTTATGGTAATTACCGTGCAATTTTATTATGGGGCGATGATTATCTTAATTATTGCTGCACAATTATGTGCCGGAGTTTAGTAGATCCTAGTTGCGGTGTAATTGATGGGCGAAACTGTTCTTGTTTTTGTTTTTGGTTGCAGATACGCATCTTAGTTGAATTATTGCTTGTTAGGAGTAATTATAGAGTTAATAGCTTTATATGTTTTGTCGAAAGGTGGTGTTAGATGTGTGAACATCATAGTTTTGTCGGAAACTCTCTCTTCGTTGATTCATTGATTGAACTGAACAACAACGTTGAAGTCAAAGTAAAAATAGATAACACTAGAAATTTTCAGCGCATGAATAAACAGAGGAAAAAAACTTTCTGAGTCGGTCATATCAAATGTGTGTTATTTCACATGTACAAAGCAATATTTTCCATAATTTTGTAGAGGCCAATGAATATTTAAAATAATAAAAGATTGAAAAACAACGAGGACATTATTTGATATAACATGTGATTTTATTATGGAGTAATAAATAACAAATGGTGAATCTACACGCAACCATTCTATTATTTAAAGATTAAAATATGATATTCATTTTTACTTCCCGAGCGTAAGCTAAGGAAGTATTGTTATCGAGTCCATCGGCTGAATTGCCACTTTCATATTCTCTCGACATGTCATGATATGACCTCTAGAGTACGAAAAAAGTAGTCTCCCGTTTCCGTCTGTCTGTCCATTTTTATTAGACAACCTACTCCGAACCGACTGGACTGATTGTTGCTACATTTTGTATGTACATTAGGAATATCATATATCAGATGGTTATATGCTAACTAAAATTTGGATAATCATCCCCACCAGCAATGGGATGACGTGATCTCCAAAACTGATCATAAAAAGTTTTTAAAATTTTATAGAATAAGATACTCCTGTGGTGTGTGAATCTGTCGAATTGTTACCCTAGACCTCCAGAATTTTTGGAAAAAATTCAAAATTGAATAACAATATTTATATTTATTTTAACGTTACATACATATCTACTACATATATAGAAACGTGTTACGCGTTTGTTTCAAGTAAATTTTTCCATTACAAAATTTTGTGATGTTATAAAATTTTGATTTTTTCCAAAAATCTGGATGACTTGGGTGAAAACTTAACACGGATTCATGCACCACAAGTTCAAGAGTATCTTAGTTTATTAAATTAATAAATAAAAAAAATGCCGTTGTAAATGTTGGAGATGAGGCCATCTCATTCATGGTGGGAATGATTAGCCAAATTTTGGTTAGCGTTTAACCATCTACAAGATATTCCTAATATACATACAAAATTTGACAACAATCGGCCCATAGTAGTTTCGGAGATTTCGTGTCTAGTAGAAATCAATATAGATGCCAAACAGGCAGACAGACGGAAACGGGAGTTGTCTTTCGTACTTCGCTTACGTTCAGGAAGTAAATATTTTACCATTTGTTATTACTTAAGATGAATGTCAAAATTCATATTTTCATTAAGTTGTGCACCCTTCATAACACACGTGATTTTTGTTAGGCAATTTTCGAAATTACTGGATCGATTGTTGCCAAGTTTTGTATTTATGTTGGAAATATCGAGTTCAAGTAGATGGCAAAACGCTAGTCAAAATTTGTCTAATCATCCCCACCAACAATTTAATGACGTAATTGCGATATTTTGTTTGGTAAATACCAACGAAATTTTATAAATAACATATTCTTGTACTTTATGAATCCATCTTCAGTTTTTCCCTTAGGCATCCAAAATATCGCAAAAAAATCCAAATTGTAAAACAATTTTTATACTTTAATCGCAAAATCAAATTTTATCATTTTTAAAAGAAGCGGGATTTGTTGGACTGTACTTCGAGGTCGAATCTTAGACCATGTTTTTTTTTTTAATTTAACCACCAACAATCTGATAACGTCAAAATTTTACTTACTATTTAACTTTTACTCCTATACTTGTGGTCTATGAATCCGTCTTCAGTTTTTACCCTAGGTATCCATATTTTCGCACAAAAAAATCACAATTGTACACTAACATTTCATACGAATATAAAATAACTGTCCAATAAGTTAATAACATGAGACCAATTTTTTCAACAATGAAGCAACTGACGTTCTTAAAAAATGAAGAGAATTTGAAGAATTTCTAATCATTTAATAATGACTGCTAGACAGTGAAACCTGAAAATGATCAAAAATTCCAAAGTATTATTACACAGAACTTCACTTGAGTACACTGTATGTATATGGTCCAGGAGTGTAGAAATATAGCAATATAAAGTTAAGCAGCATTTTAACTGCTGTATCAGTTAAACTAAAAAGCGATGTAACAATATATCTGTTTACAGTTCCATATTCAGGTTATTAAATGTTCTAAATTTCAGTCTCATCTGGAGAAATTCATACAACTTTTATTTATTATTTGCACGCTGTGAGCGAAAGATCTCAATTTTATCTTAACGATCTTCACAGAACTGTTTGAGACTTCAGTAAAACGCGCAACTTTCCCATCCCGAATTATAATGTAAAAAATTCCTTATCTCATCCCTGAAAGACCTTCATTTCTAAAGAAATCTACAAGTGGTGGGAGGTTCGAATCCAGGAGGAACGATTTTGATAAAGTAGAGATCCATAACGACGTAATTCGCGATTATTCTTGTGCAAATTAGCTCCCCAATTTTTCTCATGGGATGGGGGATAATATGCTCGGACCGTATTTCGCCCAATTTACGCGGGGAGTTAAAGTCCACGGTTTATGTTTATTAACTAGACATAGAGTATATGAAAACGGCCGCAGGGACGTAAATTTATCTTTGATACAGCGACTACCGCCGGTGGTAGAAACCGCCAAGAGCACCGTTTATTTCATTCCAAGTGTGAGTTTGACCCCATATGGACCCCGGGGTACAAATCCAAATATCGAACTGTTGATTTCTCGTGCCTACCTACTTCGAAGATAGTAGGTACGGTATCCATGGCAACACAGAGAGGGTGAAATATACTGCACAATCTTGGAAAGTCGAGTTCCGCCGACGGCATTTTCCATATATTAACTACTAATTGACACTAATTGTAATATAACCCGTTCTGAGTGCATCTATTGTGTTGGTATTCGTGCATGTGCGGCAGCAGAGTTGGCAGCACTGCTGGAGGACAGGTGAACGGGTACAGGTGAATAAATTATAATAATGACAATCTCAACCGATAAATTCGATGCTAAAATTGTGGAGTACTGTTTCTTCCTAAAAGCTTTCTAAATCTTACACTATCATTTGAATTAATAATTTCAATTACATAGTATGTTTCCAATCAGATACGAAACTTTGTGTAGTAAAACAAATGTCGCAAGTCAAATTAATTTGTTATGAAGTTGTCAACAGCGAGAGTTTTCAGCAAAATACGTAAGTAGTTGTGGACACTGGGAGTTGCACCTCTGATGATTCTGCTGAATTAACCTAGTTACAAAGTGTTTGTTTGCTGCAGCTAGTTATTAGTTTTAATAGCGCTATGTAATTTTACCGTTTTTGCGTTACTGCATCGTGGTAATTTTGGATTTTAGAGAAGTTTAGAGAATTAGTTTAAACTTTGTGAAATCGGCATGATATTGCTGTGTTAAAAATTCTGTAAATAAATTAACTAATAATAATAAATACGTAGCTTCATTAGTATCATTTTTGCTTCTCGGGCGTAAGCTAAGGAAGATATGTAATAACGTTCGTCCTAAATGGCTATTTTCATATTTCCTCGTCCTTTCGTGGCCTCTAGAGTAGGAAAAAAATAGGTCCCGTTTTCGTCTGTGTCTCTGTCTGTCGTTTGTGTAGACTTGTAGATTTTTATTAGGCATCAACAATTCAGTGACGGCACCTCCTAATTTTGGTAAATGCTATTTTTATTTTATAAAACAACATAGTGTGGTTTATGGATTTACCTTGGGTTTTTATCTTAGGTATCCAAATTTTTGCAAAAAAAATCAGACATGTGTAACCACGTTTTTTTTTACAATTGAACTTTTTAACTCGTTTGACATTTTATAAACATACACCACTAGTTTTCTGTACAGAGTTTTAAATATTTTAATTTAAATCGTGCTATTAAATTTGTGTTTTTTATTTATGATTATTCCATAAATTTATAAAGTTTTACAGTCAATAAAATGCACTGTTATTCCAATTCTTAGGGGCAAATGTTTTATGGTTCACCTTGGTTGAGTATGTTGTTAACGAAATATTGAATTTAATCTCTCGGTAATATCACATATGGTGTAGTAACGACGTTATTATATATATGTGTGTATGTGCAATCCGACAATATTATGATTTTGAAATATGTTATTATAAATTGTAAAGGAAATTACCAATACAATTAATAGCTCGCTTTCTAGAATAAAAATGCAATATTATTTTATACATAAATTAGTTCCATCTGTTTTTGATATTTTTGTGCAAGTAGGTAAATTATTCGCAATATGTGAGAGCTCTTATTTTCTCGACATTTCTTAACACTTACAATAAGGCAGGTTTTTCGTCTCTACATCTTTGTCATCTGTTGAGTTATTGATAATAAAGGCCAGCTCGATGTTATCTACACTAACTTTGACAAAGTGTTCGATAAAATAGATCATTATATCCTATTAAAAAAAAACCTCTCAATCTACAATCCAAAGCTGCAAGAAGGTTAAGAACTCTGTGGTCCAGTGGTGTTCAAAAAATATGTTATTTTTAAAGAAAGTAAAATGCACAGTCATGTCTTACAGTAAAAAGAAAATTCCCATTTTATAGTGTTATAATATTATAGGAATTACTTTAAGTAGAACGAAATCAATCAGGGAGGGATCTAGGTATTATATTTGTTTTTACTTCCCGAGCGTAAGCAAAGGAAGTATTGTAATCGAGTCCGTCGGCCGACTCTCTACTTTTACGTTTTCTCGATCTTTCATGACCCCTAGAAGACGAAGAAATAGGTCTCCCATTTCCGTCTGTCTGTCCGTCTGTCCGTCTGTCCGTCCGTCTGTCCGTCTGTCCGTCTGTCCGTCTGTCCGTCTGTCCGTCCGTCTGTCCGTCTGTTGTCCCGGATTTTTATTAGACAGATAATCTCCGAAAGTACTCGACCGATTGTTGTGAAATTTTGTACTTATATTAAGAATATCATGTAGATGGTAAAACGCTAACCAAAATTTGTCTAATCATCCCCACCACTAATGCGATGACGTCACTTCAAAATTGTACATAGTAAATGGGTTTTCAATTGTATAAAATAACATAGTCCTACACATGTAGTTTACAACTCTGAATCGACTTTTCACCCGAAACGTCCAGATTTTTGGAAAAAAAATCAAAATTATAAAACAATATTTTGAAATTTAATTTTTAATCTGCTAACCAGAATGCTTTGAAATGTTGCAGATGTTTTAAGGCTATAAAGAGCATCATAAATCTTTAGTCAAAAAATATTTGCTTATCCCCTCCAAAAACTTGATGACGTCAGCTCAAAAGTTTGTGGAATAAATCATATCTAAAATGTACAAAATATGATGAGTCTGTACTTGTGATCTATCACTCCATTCATATTTTTTGGATTTGCATATACAGGGTGACTCAAAAAAATTAATGAATGCGTAAATATATTTTATTGATTTAATCAGGAACTACAAAACCGAATGCTCTGAAATCTTGCAGATGTTTTAAGGCTATAAAGAGCATCATAAATCTTTAGTCAAAAAATATTTGCTTATCCCCTCCAAAAACTTGATGACGTCAGCTCAAAAGTTTGTGGAATAAATCATATCTAAAATGTACAAAATATGATGAGTCTGTACTTGTGATCTATCACTCCATTCATATTTTTTGGATTTGCATATACAGGGTGACTCAAAAAAATTAATGAATGCGTAAATATATTTTATTGATTTAATCAGGAACTACAAAACCGAATGCTCTGAAATCTTGCAGATGTTTTAAGGTCATAAAGAGCATAATAAATGTTTAGTCAAAATATATTTGCTTATCCCCTCCAAAAACTTGATGACGTCAGCTCGAAAATTTGCCGAATAAATCATATCTAAAATGTACAAAATATGATCAGTCTGTACTTGTGATCTATCACTCCATTCATATCTTTTGGATTTGCATATACAGGGTGATTCAAGAAAATAAATGAAAGCGTAAATTTATTTTACTGATTTACTCAGGAACTACAAAACCGAATGCTTCGAAATCTTGAAGATATTTTAAAATTATCATAAGCATGGTAAAAAGGTGGTTCAAAAAAATTAATGAAGTCAATTTATTTTATTGATTAAATTAAAGGCAACACTTATTATTAGTATTACACCCCAACCAACCCAATTTGGTAGACACAAAATTTGTTAAAGGAAAAACTCGGTTGAAACATAAGAGCAGCACGCTTATTTACATCGACTTTAACATTACAGACCTGCATTTGTTTTATGCGGTCACTTGGTTCCGCGAATGCGAAATAGACATGTTTATAATCAACCAATTGTGAATTTCACCGTCAAGAATTAAAATAAAACGCAATGTTTTATATAATAAGCGGAAGTCGAAGCAATAAAACCGATGGTCGTTTTGTTTACAGTTTCTCTGTTTGGCTCTTACGTATGCTGTTACGCTTGTCATCTTAAATTAAGAATGTTTATACATAAACGATTTTCAGTTGCCCCTCATATTACTAGACAGCGGATTTCTGTCGGGCTACGTCACGATTATAGGGGGGGGACGTGCTGGATTCCATAAATATAATTAACGATTTATTAATCAAACGGCTAAGTAAATGAGAACGGGAATTAATAGCAGAGTGCAACGAAACAACGTTATTCTAATCTCAAATAAACGAAGTCAGTCCGCAACGGCAATGAATTCGCATCCCGTGCGAGCCGTACCGAGTTTGGCCTTGCCTAGCCCGACAGAAATCCGCTCTCTAGATATTACACACCGGCGCCGTATACGTGAGTAAATTGTTTCGTTATTTTATTGATTATAAGAAATCAATATTCAAAACGACCCAATTCATTTTCCCGAAAATTTGGGAACACAATAATTTTATTCTTAGTATTACACTACATCTATCCCAACTGATATACGTGTCCTTGCAAAAATGTTGATGACGTCATCACAATTTTTTTTTAAATTCCCACTACAAAAATGTAATGAGAAAAAAAAACATAATAGGCATGCAGTCGTCAAGTTTCCGACAGCGAGGGAAGTACTGTCTAAACTCTTTAGACCAATTTTTTTTTTTGTATGTAGAAACTGTAGGGATTTCTCGGACCTTAAAACACGAAGACCTGGTTTATAGAAAGCGAATTAATGTTAATTCGGGATTAATTTTTAATTGAGGTCCGTTGCTAGCCAACGTGCATGTTTAAACCAATCATGGGCTCATATTCTACATTTTAATCCTGTGTTAAATTAATCCAGGATTAAATATTTAATTCGCTTTCTGTCAACTCGCCCTTATCCTGTTCTACTCCTTAGTAAGATCGATAATATGGCAGTATTATTTGGGATCCGGTATATAATGTACATATTTTAAATCAAGAAGCAGTTCAACGCAAATTTTTAAAATTTATCAACCTTAATTGATGGTGTATATCCTGAAAGAGGCATAGATAATTCAATCTTACTTTTTCGCTTTAATTTCATCTCATTGTCATTCGTTGAATCTACATTAGTGTACGTTTCCTGTTAAATCTAATAAATAATAAAATAGCTATTGGCTTTTGTCAAAATTAAATTTTTTGGTTCTTATATACAACTCAAGGAGGAACATTTGGTTTATCTTAATGTAAATAATTACAATAAACTTGTACACATGCTTGATATTAGTATTCCAGTACAGAATACGTCACTTATGAAATATATAACTAGTGCTATAAATGATTGTAGGATCGAAGTAGGTCATGGAAGCGTGCCGCCTATCACTTTATGCGGATTTTACTAACTGGTTAAGGACTCATGGCAGATACCATACGCATATGTATAACTAATATAACTAACTATTGTGAACCCTTCCATGACCAAGAATTTATTGTGGTCAAACGTTACAGCAAATGTTAAAAATATTCACCACTTTGTTCAAGGTACAAGTTCACTCTCTTTTTAATTTCAAAACTGTTTTGTAACATTCTTTCGTCAATACTTTGCACCCATTGTTCAATTTCATTTTGCAACAGGAACTCCTGATTGCTGAGACAATCAGCTTGTCAACGATTCATGGATTCATCTCGAGTCGTCTCAAATCATCCACATCAACCTCAGACACTGAAGGTCTTCCAGGAGATTTACCTTTGTTGACGCTGCCAGTTCGAACAAATCTGTTGATTATATCTGTAATGTGAGACTCTAACGATGTTTTTTGAATTTGAATATCAGGGTATTATGTAAATTGAGAATAATATTTTATTTTAATGTTTATGCACTACCATTTCCATTTACAAAATAAAATCATCATTATCATTATACCGGGTGACTCACTAAGCGCGGTGCTCGATATCTCATTAATTATTTATTAGCGATACAACAAAAAGTCAGAGACCAAAGTTGTATGGCCCTTGGTTTTTTTTTTTAAATGAGACACTGCATATGTTTTTACATATTCTCATAACCTTTTACTAGGCTTTATATAACCACAGTTTATTTTTGAAATTTCGACGTTGCCACGTTCTTCCAATTTCATTGTAATTTTTTGACAATAGACGGGTTCACACAAACAATCGCAACAGGGTCATTTTTAAAGTATGTCGTCTAATGGTTTGTGGAAGGATAAATAAAGGTACATCCCTCGTTATGGTATTATTTAAATCAAATTTTAATACAGTGTCTACAAAATTCTAAAACTTTTTCAGTTTTCAAATATCGATATTTTATTTTGTATTTTATTACTGTATCTTACACTATTGTTTGTTCCAATTCCTCTAATATGTCTCTTAACAAAGTAAAAAATCGCAGTAACCTTCGTCTTTAAATATACAAAATTCTTCACAAAAAAGAAAGAAAACAAAACATAGAATAAGGTGCAGTAATAAAAGATAGGCTGTTCTATTTGAAAAAAATATGAGTAATACCACAACAAAGCACGTACCTACCTTCATTTATTTATCCACAAGATATTGTAAGACATATAGTAAACTATATATAAATAAACTGCAATTTGTTTTGTCAAGCTTTCTATTGCCAAAAAATTTCAAGAAAATTGGAATAACGTGACAACGTCGCATGGGTTTTTCAAAAATAAACTACAATTGTAAAACCTGAGAAGAGGTCAATCACAATATGTAAAAATATATATTACATGTTTCATTTAAAAGAACGGAGTTGTGTGTTACACTTTAAGAACAGAAGACTCCATATAGTTAAAAAGAAATAACGGGCTTGTGGTAACCAAAATACGAGGTCCACATTTTTGAATGAAATTTGTCTAAATATCTAAAAAAAACTTCGTCGATTGTACCTAGTTCCATATTTTGTTGTACTTTCATTTGGGTCATTCGACATATTTAAATTAAATTTGGTTTAAAGAAAAAAAAACAATGAAAGGTCTTGGCATGGTAGAAGGAGACATGGTATAGGCATCCGATGTACCAATTTAAAAATGGTCTGCGCATCCATTTGTGACGTTAGGTGGCATCAACGACCTTGTGATTCTTGTGATCTTCGCTAGGGAAGTCTAGGGAATTTCAGCTTGAGTTGTCATTGCTCTGTCCAATACGTCAATTAGTTGTCGGATAACGAATTGTATTTTAAATTTCGCGCTAATTTCACCCCACTTGACGTCACACCCGATGCGTATGCCTATACCATGTCTCCTTCTACCATGGGTCTTGGTTTTTTTGAGAAATCTACATTGAAAAAATCTCCATTCAAAATCACCCGTCATTGATTACTTACGTCCCGATTGAGCAGTGTAGACCCTGCTGTTGTATAAATGAGCACATTTTCATTGATGAATTCGATGATTTTATTTACACTTTGACTACGTGGATGGAAATGACAATCGTTATGATAAGAATTATTGAATTCGGCCTAAGGAAGGCGGGATGGAACAGAAGTGCAGTGATGTACACTGTCATCCCTGGCTTGCTCGGCTCTTAACCCGAGTTTACCCGAATGGGAGTTTCATACCGAAGCCTGACGGATCTGACTGATTCCTGCCCACACTTTTTGACCTCAAAATTGTGGGCGGGGTGCGCCTAAGGAAGTTTTCGCTTCATAAATAGAAAGTATAAAAGAAGAAAACTGCCACATAAAATTTATATTTATTTTTATTAATTCATGTAATGGATTTGTATTTTCATTCAAGAAAATATAGTGTAAATAATTAAAAAAAATAAAGATCAAACTTTTTAATCTCAAACATTTTAGTATTTTAATGTAAGTCAGAATAAGCAACGAAATTTGTTCTTTGTGGTTTAGAGGAAGTCTTAAATTAAATCCACTATCCCTAGAGGTTCGACTTTTCGCCAGCTTTTGTACGCCGATTTAGATTGTTTCCTAAAATACTTATGTTTAGAATTTTAGTGGATACGGCCTTTAAATTTTAATAAAAGAAACCCTTCAAAGTTTCGAAAGTGCACATTAAGATGTCACATATGGTCAGTAGCTGCTCATAATTAAGAAGGTACAATCTCACATAAATTTTGCAAAGATCTGGAAATGGAAAAAAATCGTTGCAACTTTGTTTATGCTCTAGATCTAGATAACGCTATCTGCACATTTATACGCAAATCAAAAACTGCACCTTCAATAGGGATTATGCTTTGAAATCCGAGTATTAAAATACATATGTTCGCAATTAAGAACGGCAGGAAGAGGCGAGATTTCTTTGTGAGCCTCCTGGAGTTGAGAAATTTGAGGACCACGTAATGAGTAACAGGATATCCTCCTTATTTGCCTTATTTTTAAAAATGTACTCAACAAACCTCATTTGTTTCAAAGTGGGACAAGATAAAGTACTTACTGCTGTAATTTGTTTCCGTAAAGTGTATTTTCTGGGAGTAAGGGATTTATAAACAACATTTTATCTCCATGAAATCTTTATGAAATTTTACCACATTGCTTCTACTGCATTTGAGATTACTCCTAATTGCATTCCTAAAAAGGAACTTACACTGGCGCTTCCGCAAACAGGAGCTTCCTTGCGATAATTTTTATTTTCAATCTGGCGAAACTTTCACCAGAACTTCGCACAATATTCGTGCGACTCTATAGAGGACAAGAGCGCCTATGCTTTACATACGCCTGACATTAACGCTATCAGATGGTGATGCATGAATAAAAAAGCGTTGAAGGGTGGAAGGCAGCTTATTTTGTGTAACGCGATAAAACAAAATTTGTAAGTCTATTCAAATCTGCGTCGTGGGCTTCGTTTCGGAAAGTGAAAATATTTATTTTTGAATAACAAGGTATTTACATTATAAACAGAATGAGCGATCCCTCGCAATAATTAAAACTTAATAGAAGATTTTTTATGCAAGCGATTTCTTTTGACGGATCAAGAGTCGACCCTTAAATAATTAAAACCTGCGGAGAAAAAATGGCTCGAATACGTCAACCCTGTTGAGAGGTTTTTGCATGGGTAGCTTTCGGTCACTAGAACCGGAGTGCTTTCAGAGTGATGGATTTCATGAATTATTATTAGTTGAGTTTAGAAGAGACATTTTTTACGATTGTGACTGTCGCATACATTATTCCATTTTACATTTGCTGTGATTGTTTCTGTAAAGTGAGAACGTCCCTACTTTCATTGTGCGGTTTTGAAAGCTTTCTGTTAACTTCCTTGTGCATTCGAAACGAGAAACAATAAATCAGAAAACTTTACATGTTGACATTGCGCTTTCAATTGGTAACAAAGTATCTGATACTTGGAGAAGTTTTTAATCAGCGATGAGGATATCTTTTGGGTCGACATTTGCAAATAAGTGTCTAAGTTTTCCAGTTTTGTTATTTATTTTCTCCAACTCTATTATGGATTGTTCGCATGAATCTTGATTAACCTTGCTGGAAAGTTCGTAGGTTGGCAGTTAATCATCTGTCCGTTCAAAACATTCACTTTTCAGATGGGTTGTTATCTTTTTTTACCTTCAAAATTTTGCTTTTTTTTAGTTGTTTATTTGTGGTTTTACCAACTTTATAGAGATATTGACATTGTTGCTACTTGAAAACAGTTGGAACCTCTTCAAGAACTGCTACGAGTAGTATGAAAGTGGCCTGAAACCACTCATACTTTGTACTTATGGTTTAATTTGTTTTTGTAATAGACCTTGCTGGTGACGTCGAGTTTCTGCCATCGTGCTTTTTTAAACTTAAAATAGCCACTCTAGAATCGGCGAGTAAATTGGCAGATGAGCATCGAAAGCAACGCCAAGTATAAACCTAAAAACTAAAGTTGGAGTCCTTGCATGTTGAATGTTTTGCGAGTGATTAATGAATTTCTTAGCTGATGTCGTAAAATAGACAAATATTTTGTTTCCTTTTCACACTTCATAATTTCTCCACTACTAGTGTGGCATGAATCAGTTACACTTTACAAAATCCGTAGTATGTTTTTACTACGATAGTTACCTATGCCACCAATTTATAATTCTGTAACTTTTCACCGTGAACTTTTCACTTGTCGCTTTAGTTTGTTTTGTTGCATCAAGTTTTTTAATTGTGCTTTCAAATTAAAAACACTCTTGTGCAACGTTGAAATTTAAAATTAACAAGCCTCCTAGAGGAAAATGAAATTTGCGAAGTTATTAGAATACTCCACGGTATTAAAACAAGAAGATCATTCATCTTGCATATTGTCTAAATTAAAAATAACTAATCAGTTAATCATTAGTTGTGCTTTTAAATTAAATTCAAGGGTTTGAAAGTAGACTTTTTGCATTTCATTGTGGCAGAAGTAGGTCACGTTGTAATTAATAGACGACAATACAATGATATTTATACATGGCTTTTATAAATGAGTCTAAGGGCGTAGGTCATTCGTAAACGGAGAGTGTGTGTATTCTGTAACCACTTGTAAGCAAGAATATCTGGCCAAATACCCTGATTTTCAAATTCAAGAAACATCGTTAGAGACTCATTGTAATGTATTGTGGTCTTCGTCATGTGTCTTTGGGCATTTAGTAGGGATGTACCGACTAGTGGCCGACCGGTCGGATAAGCCGACTATTCGGCCGTTTTTCATCGTCGGCTGGCAGTCGGCGACTAGTCGGCTAAACAGCCGATCGGTCGGCTTTTTTTATTAAAATTAAAATAGTATATAAAACAATTAAACCCGGTTTACAGAACCTCAATTAAATATTTAATTGCGATTTAATTTTTAACCCCGCGTTAAAGTACCATGTGACCTCCTCTACACCAATCAGACGTCGCTAATGGCCTTGTTGAATGCGCGATCAACTTAATCTCAGTTAAAATATTGTATGAACTGGTCCTAAATTGTGTTATTCTTTATTTTTGTACTGAGTTACTAAAAAAATTAAATGTTAAAATTATCCAAACAAATTTAACACATTTTTTGGAAAACAAAGGAACTTTAGTTATTCCTTTTATTAAAATAAAACAAATTTTTAAGGTAGTCAGAGAAATAGAAAAAAAAACACCCTGTCTGTCGCATTTATAAACCGGTTTTAGCAAAGCCGAACAGTCGGCCGACTAGTCGGTTTTTACTGGCCGAACAATCGGCTAGTCGGTTAGTCGGCCAGACCTACAGTCGGTACATCTCTAGCATTTAGTAAAGTTCAAAACTGAGAAGCGGCACGTTTCCATGACCTATTTCGTCCCTTTAATCATTTATAGAAACCCTGTGTACAACGTATGATTAAAAATAAAACACCTCTAATTACTATTCGATGCCCAAATGTTTTTTGAATGTCAGTGTCAAACTCGTTTTGTCACTTCTGTCATTGTTTTTGCCTGTAGACTGTCTGTCACTATTCGAATTGTCGATTTATATTCTATATGATAACTTCTAAGTTTGGTCTAAGGTTATTTAGGCAGAATTTCCTTGGGCTCTGAACTACAGTTTACAAATCCAACCTCTTCGAAAAATTATAAAATTGTTTTGCAAAATTATATTTTTGTATAATAATATAATAACCTCTAAATTAAATAAGTATAGACAAAACCAGTCACAATGTAAGAAAAAACTACACTTAAATAGAGTACTAATATATTCTGATTAACGTCATCTTAGATTTAGAAAATTTTATTCGACTTTGCCAAGTTCTTATTCCAAGTTTCTTAAATTTTTTTAACAATGGAAACGTTCACAAAAAAATGCAATAGGGCTATTCTAAAACTTGGGTTACAATATTTTGTGGAGAGATGTATAAAAATACTTGGGGTTTCATGTATAGAGTATATATAAAAAAATTAAATTGTAACAATTTTCAAATATCGACATTTCAGTTTTTTCAAAGAGAATTGCATATTATTCTGTTTTTATTCTCTTTTTTTTGGTAAGTATTTTTCATACTAAAAATTGATGGTTATTAAGATTTTCTAGTTTTTTAAGCGACACACCGTTACATTGAAAGAAAGAACAAAAAATAAGATGCACTAGTAAAATAGAAATTGTTCTATTTGAAAAAACTGAAATATCGATATTTGGAAACTGCAGGTATATTTCAAATTTTTTTTATGAAGATTCAGTATATTAAAATTTTGTTTAATTGATAGCATAACAAAGCGTGCACCTTTGTTTATCTCTTTATATATTGCGGCTAGGATCTTAAAAATAACTGCATTTGCATTTTTTATAAATCCTTCTATTGACAAAAAAAATCAAAAATTGGAATCACGTGGCAACGTCGCAATGCAATTTCAAAAATAAACTATGCTATAAAGCCTTGAAAGATGCTAATAAGAATATATGTAAAAATATATACAGTGTTATTCTATTCAACTCTCTTCTAAAAAAACAAAGTTTTGTGCTGTCTCCGAAAAAAACACTCTGTACAACCGAAAATAATTTTAATGTATGCCTACTCAAAGACTTTTTTCTATATTTAATAATTTATGAGATATCGAGGCCCGCCCGCTTGATGGCTCACCCCGTATATTGGTATAGAATGTTATAAAATCTGAGATTTTTTTGGGAAAAGTTGAATGTTTAGGAAAAAACTGAAAGCGGATTCATAAACGACAAGCACAGTATAAGATTTCAATGGCATTTATCAAGCAGAATATTGCGATGCCGTTAACAAATTGTTGGTGGGGATGATTAGGCTAATTTTAGTTAGCATTTTACCATACACACGTCATTCCTGACATATATGTAAAATTTGAGAACAATCGGCCGTTAGTTTCGAAGATTAAGTCTAATAGAAATCGACAAAGCCGGCGGACAGACGGACAAGCAGATGAAAATTGCAGAACTATTTTTCCGGGGGTTATGAAACTTCGAGAAACATGAAAGTAGCCATTCGTGGGATGAACCATATTGCAATAATTCTTTAGCTTACGCTTGAGAAGTAAAAAGTGGCACATGAGGGCGTCGAATTGGTGACCTTCTCGTTGTTAGTACGACCCTTCTCCGAATGCGAATACTTGGGAGAGCGTTCCTCTTAAACTAATATAAAATGTTAGTATGCAATCTAGATTTTCTCTGCAAAAACTTGGTTATCTAAAGTAGAAGATTAAGGCGAATGCATAAACCACAAGTACAGGATTGTGTTTTATAAAATTTAAGTAGCATTTACTATGCAAAATTTTGAGGTGATGTAATTAAATTGTTCTTGAGAATGATCAGAAAAATTGTGGTTAGTGTTTTACCATCTACATGATAACCCTAATATACACAGACACTAGACAGACGACAGATAGACGATAGACAGACGACAGCCAGAAGGAAATGGGGACCTATTTCTTGATACTCTAGGGGTCATGAAATGTTGAGAAAGCATGAAAGTAGTCATTCGCCGGATTTGATATTACAATACTTCCTTAGCTTATGCTCGGGAAGTAAAAAATCAAATGTTCTGTTTCATGTTTACGAATTGCATCATTGCAAACTTTATTAGACAATGTTTAAATTTGTTATGTTAGTAAGTAGTTATTTGACGATTTAGTTTAAAACATTTGTCGCTAATCATTTAATAAACTGTTGCTAACTGATTCTGCCTACATTTGGCTAACTTGAATGAAATTTCAGTTATTCAGCTTATTTTATAATATGTAAGTACATTCAATTTAATTTAGGCAAATGGCAACCAACGAAAAGTAAAATTTAAATAGTACTTTTTACAAATTTACAGGATTTCTGAATTAAATAATATCTTCAATTTAATAAATCTCATTTATACTTCCAACAGTATCCGAAAAACATCTTATAACAAATAAATCTTCCATCTCGAGTGACATACCACTGGAGACACTACACATCTATTTTAAAATAGCTTTCTTGTATTTCGACCCAATAACTGTTTTCTCAATTATTTACAAGGTCGTTCCGTCATAAATTCGCAGCCGGAAGAATCGAACGACTCATACTCCATTTCTGTTCAATCTATCAGTAATGTATTTCTTTTATAAAGTTATTTCGTTTTCTTGCAGAATCCACCAGAGGATGTTCTGGTTTTATAAAGGCAGACGAGTACAGATTTGAAACATTGATTGACAGATTCCCTCAGGAAATCTTGAACACTATTCTAGTGAGACATTAAATTCAATTTTCATACACACCACCTAGAGGCGACAGATGATACGACAACACACTGTCATATCTTGAGTAAATTAGCTCATTTTCCCTTCTTGAAACTTAGCCTAGTTGCTCTCCAGGACATTACGACTGCTTTATGGCTTCCACACCACGCGGGATCTAACGAACGGCAAATTTACTGCTCGCAGCTTACAAATTCTGCAGTACAGCTGTTTCGTATTACGGAGTATTTTTCGATAAAAGTGTACTTAGCAATTTTTTGAGATAACGTCATAAAGTTTTTAGTGGAGATAAATATACTGTGTAACACTCCATACAAAATTACTCAGTTCCCGAGCCGTTTCCGAGGTCATCGATAAAGTAAATTGATTCATATATATCAATTTTTTTAGACATTACGTGTAGGCACTAGGAATTTGGTAGAAAAGTGGAACTTTATGATATGAAGAAATATCAGGCTGGGGAACTGCTCGACGGTCTTAGAATTTCGTCCTTTACCGCAGTAAAATTTTCAAGACAATATTACTGGTTCATAATTATTAGAAATATCAGGCTGTACTTTTCGTTCTATGCGTATTTACTTTTTTTGCGATGGTATGCCCCTAATTATACGGTGTGTAAATTTCAGACTAACTGGTTAGATAATTTTGGAAATTGTCTAATCAAGACGCTGATGAGCAGATGCTAGACAGTCTGCAATTTTGTATTCTACGAGCTGTGAAATGCCAAGAAGCCATGAAATTAGACATTTGTCGCAACGACCCCATTCCAGTATTACACCCTTAAGTTTCGCTCAGGAAGTAAAAATGTGTTATTCTCCACCCCATTGCTGATTAAAAGTAAACATTGCCTATAATGCTATCCACACAACTTGCTTCTTGCACTTCCTCTACCGATCGATTGCTCTATTCGATGTGGCTTCGTAATTAATACTCCCCGTCAAACGGAAATAATTTCTTAATTAGATCAATTTTTCTTTATAACTGCGAAATGGAGAGAGATCAATCAAGTTTATCCATAGATCCATGAGAGTGCGAAACTGATTGCAACTTGTCAGCATAAAATATGCATTGATCGAAGCCATGAGAGGGTGTGCTGAGGTCGTTGGGAATAATGGACGCCCGCTATGTTTTGTTCGCCAGTTCACGCTTCAGCTGAAAGATGAACTGCCTTAAGGGAAGATAAAAGATGGTGAAAAGGAACGGCTTAAAAGTAAAGGTTAAGTTTTACCATGATTAATGAGCCACCTGAGAACACGAGACGCATCTCAATGCGCTCATTTGTATCGCATAATTTGTCGACCTTTTTTCCGAACTTGAGGATTCTCTTACACTGGCGGACGTTATTATTTATGATATTCCTAGGAAGAGGATATGCTAATTTCTGGTAGCTCCCCTATTTCATAAAAAGGAAATGGAATAAGGCGCACGGCTCGAAAATTGACGCGTTTTTGCAGATTTGAAAAGAGAATAAGGGAGACCTGGCGTTGTCATTATAAATGTGAGCTATGTAAAAGATTATCTTTACAATCATACATCAGTTTTCACATTAGTGTCTAGTTCATGATAAGTTGCTATATTATTGCAATTTAAATACTAGCTTTACATATTTTTCTTTGCAACTTATGTACAAAAGTTTCAGGAGAACCTAATACAAAGTTGCAAAAGTTAAAATGTTAGTAGTAATTTTATTTTTTTTACTTCCCGAGCCTAAGCTAAGGAAGTCTAGTAATCGAATCCATCCACTTTTGGATTTTCTCGCCGTTTCATGATCCCTACAGCACGAAATAGTAGTCTCCCGTTTCCGTCTGTCCGTCTGTCTACCTGTCTGTGTGTCTGGTGTCTGTGTCTATTTTTATTAGACCCATAATCTCCAAAACTTGTCAAATTTTGTACGTATATTAGAAATATCATGTAGATGGTTAAATGCTATCCAAAATTTTAATAGTCGTCCCCATCAACAATTTGATGACGTCATTTCAAAGATTTATATGTTTATTTGTTTTCGTTATACAACAATATACTTTTATAAGTGTGGTGACATTAAGATTTTCGAAAATATGAGAATACATTTAAAATGAACAATGTAACATTTTGTTCGATTGTGATTTAATTAATAATTGTAGTCCTCTGCTTTGAGAAGACAAACTTATCCAAATTAAATTAATTCCGTGACATTCTTTCGATGTATAAACATAAATAAGCACTTGAGCTTCAGATTTCTATTACCTAGTGCTGAAGGACATTTTATCCCATTAGTTAAGTGTTTTAAATATATTTTACATTGTCCGTACGGCGTAGGGCTGCGGGGTTGTTATTTGCTGGCGATTTTTACTTTACAGCGGTTATTTCAAAACGAAAATCGTAAAATCAAATTTTATAATTTTGTTAAAGAGCTGGAGTTGTTGGAAGGCTAGGGAAGTTCTGTCGAAATAGCCTTCGACTAATTTTTTTGTAACTTTTGTACACATTTATCATTGTAGATTGAGTTACCATGTACACTATATGGAATATGGTGCTAATTAATTGTTGTGTATGTTTATGTTGTGGTTGTCTGTACCTATAATATTTACTTATTTGATCTTGAAATTTTGACTAGGCAGTATCTTATATGATTTTTGTATCGAATACATTCGTAATTATTCTAAAAGTCGAAAGGTGGCAGCGTTTTTAGCGTTACTGTTGTGGTTATTAGTACTTCCCGAGAGTAGTTAAGGAAGTAATAATAACCACCATCGGACGACTGGCTGCTTTCATATTTTTTCGACGTGTCATGACCCATAGAGTACGAAAAAATGGGTTTCCCGTTTCCGTCTGTCTGTCGTCTGTGTCGATTGTTATTAGACACGCATACTCCGAAACTACTAGACCGATTGTTATCAAATTTTCTCAATCTATATTATATTAGGAATATCATTAGATGGTAAAACGTTAACCACAATTTGGCAAATCATCCCGTCAAGATTTTGATGACGTCTGCTCGTTATATCGCATAATTAACAATACCAAAATTGTACGAAGAATATGCTCCTGTACTTGTGGTTTACGAATCTGTCTTGATTTTGTTTATTATTATATCTTTATTCTTTAATCCACTTTTTTCTTTACGGACATATCACGCAACCGAGTTATAGCTGGCGTGGCGCAGTGATAATGTTTCCACCTTACGACCCAGGGTCGACCGGATTAAAATTCGCGGTCGGCAGATTTTTTTTTATTAGATAAAATAAATTTAATAAAATTATATACGAGAATACGTACGTCTTTATTTAAAAATGATAAAATAACAATTGTAATATGATTAAATATTCACAACATTTTGTTTGATTGCGGCTTAATTAATGATTTCAGTCGTCTGCTTTGAGGCGACAAACTCATTCATATCGAACAGAGTTCTACGTGACATATTTTTATGTACAAACATAAACACGTGAAGTTAAGCATGTTATTATTGCTGAAAGGCCATTCTTTCCCGTTGGTTATCTGCTGTAAATATATTTTACATTGTCTGTACTTGTGCGGTGTGCCCTTGGAATTTTTTATAATTTTGATTTTATTTTTTCAAAAAACTATGTATAAACCTAGAAATAGGAGTGGATTTATGAATCACAGGTATAAAGTCATATTGCAATGCACATTTGAAATAGGATTTACTTGGAAAAATGTTCAGATGACGCAATAGAATTTCTGGTGGGGATAATCAGCCAAATTTTGGGCAGAAATACATGACATTTTTAAAATACATTTAAATTTTTACTACAGTAATTTCGGAAATTATTTGACTAATAAATTCGTCAACGGTTGAGGGGAAATAGGACATAAATTTAAAAACAGTAGAAATAAAAAACAAAATATCTATCCTAAAAATAGAAACCTTGACTTAGAAACGGTTACTCTGAAAAGAGAGAAAATAATTACGTTTAGTTAAAGAAAAGTGATTAATGAATTACATATAAAATTTACAATAATAAAAATTTTTGTTCAAAGCTATGTACAGATGAAAAATGATCATTGAAGAAAAAATCGACTAAAAACAAGAATTTGGTAAAAAATTAGCAACTTTAGAGAAACTGTTACTTGTTACAATACTCGTTGTTTTCTTCACACAGTGTCATAATGTGTATATTATTATTCTCAACGTATGAATAAATAGGTCCACTGCTTCCGGCTGTCCGTCTATGTCGATATTTATTAGGCAAGTAAGATAATCTCCGAAATTGTTGTCAAATTTAATGTAGGTATTTTAGCAATTTCGTGTAATAGATAGTAAAACACGTACCAAAATTTGTCTGATAGTTTGATAACGTCATCTTAAAATTCTGCAGGGTAAACACTTTTTTATAAAATAACAAACACCATGTACTTGTAGTTTACGAATCCGCCTTGATTGTTTGTTTACCTTAGGGATCCAAATTTTCGCAAAAAATTTTTTTGAAGAAGCTGGATTTGTTGAAGTGTAAAACTGTTTAAATAATCTTAGACCAATTTTTTAATCGAAAGTTGTCATGTGATACAAATTTTTTATTTGTCTAAAACTTTCGTGTAAACAAGTAATTTATATTTTGCAAGCATAGCATAATCAGACATGCCATTTATAGATTTTAGGCTTTTAGTACATGTGTTTCTAGATAATCTCTATCACTGAGAGATTTCTACGTCAAATTAAAATGTGAAGTGAATTGCAATTTTATTATGCGACACTTACATAACAGACATTTGACATTACAGTACAGTAGCAGTGGTTTTATGATAATCCGACAACTGTATAATGTGGTACGTATTAATTTTCTGTAATCGTTTCATTCGAGTTTGACACAATTTTTTCATTCCAACCAACTTAACGTTGAATTCGCCTTGATCACCTACGGCTATCTTTAGTAACTACTTGTTAAATAAATTTTAGAGGCTTGGTAGCGTAAAAATTAGGTGCCTTTTATATTTACAGCCGAGTATGGCAAAATTATGGCCCATGGCGACTCTTCGCTACAAATTTTGCACAAGATTATTCAAAAACATATGTTTATTGTAAAATTAAAATAATTAAGCGGTTTATGATTTGTAAAGTCATAGCAAAATTGAATAAAAAATTTAGCTGAAAGTAAAACGAAAAGTAAAACAAAATTTCGAAGACACCAAAGTACAATTCATATTGATGTAGAGAGCTGTGGCGTCTATGAATTGAAAGAGTACAGATAAGAATGAACTTCCAAGACCAGAACACGACACAGCGGGGTAATCGGTTGGATTTATTTTATCTAGAAAAAGCTTTCATAGATTTATAGAAGAAAGCATTTCGGGGTTTTAAATTAAAGCTTTACAACTTCCAACATGACTTATTTTGTTCGAAGAAAACTTCCGTGGATGTTCAATGTGTGATGCAAAAATTAAATCTCTAAAAATAACAAACATACGCTATAAAGATACATTTCTTTGATAGAACTTTCCTCTATAATTACCCGAACAACCGTCAACTTCCCTCTTGGTAATATTGAGCTTTATTATCCTCCCGATATAATAATAGAGTGCACACTTGCCGGGTCGTTTCATTTTTACAACCACAAGGAATTATAGAAGGAAATTGTCCCACATTTAAACCCAGTAGTAATTGTGTCTGGAGTTTATATTAAAAGTAATACGAGTGTTAAAGGAAGACGATCCATTTCATGCACGGTCCTTTTCATACACAAAGAGTCTTTTGATTCTCATTCAACAGTAATAGAATAGTATGTAGGACATAAACTCCCTACGGTAATTGGGGCGAATTTTGGAGTGACATGACCCGAAATAATTCCTGAGATAACTAAGTTAACTTTAAAAGTAGGTAGAGTTGGAATGAGAATTAATGTCCACTTAGGGTAGTTACGTGTGTTTATATTTAAACCTTCTCAAGTTTTACGTTACAACGTGATGTAGGATAACTTTTCGTGATGATTAATTGTTTCTGTGGTGCTTTAATCTTGGCGACACTTTGTTCGTATTTATATGTTGTTGTACTGGAGAATTTTGATTTATAACACTTTTTTGTAGGTAATAATGGGACTCTAATGTACGTTTTGACGTTTTGAACATTTGTCATCGCAAAAAGTGGTAACAGACACGGCTGAAAATATACTAGCTACATGATATTCGCAGTTTAAATTAATGTATTAGTTAGTATTTTCCTCATACGTGATTTGCAGGTAAGGAATAACTTTATGGTTTCGTTGACACTAAGCGGCAAACATAAATGCTGGTTGCCATGAAAGAGGCACGATATATGTTTTATGGCATCCTAGGGGAAAAATCTCAGTGGTGATTAACTAACTTGATACAATTTGTCTTGATTTTCACAAAACAAAATTTTATTTTAATTAGAGTTGATTATTAACCTATGAATGCCAACCCAGGTATGTTAAATTAATTAGTAAAGTAAAGCTTTACAAAACAGTTTTGTACCCTATTACATTAAAATAAATTCACCGATATTTCTGTTCCGTTTGATTTATGAAACATTGTGCCATAAATATCAAAAACCCGAACAAATTCTGTTTCATGAGTTCATGACTCCAAGAGTTTCCGTCTGTCTGTCTGTCTGTCGGTCGTCTGTGTTGATAGTTATTACACAGTCAATCTCTGAAACTGTTGGACCGATTGTGGTCAAATTTTATATACCTATACCACCAACACTGTGATGACGTTACCTCAAACAATAAAATAACGTACTCCTGTACTTGTGGTTTATGAATATACCTTGATTTTAAATTTGGGAAAATTTTATTCATATCTGTTTACTTTTCAGTCCGTAAACAAGAGAGTCAATTTGTTATTTCGTTTCAGGTATGAGGAAAATATGTTTGTACTTCTAACCAGATTTCGAATGGCTGCAGTTTTTCTGTCTTCATTTAACGATAATGTATTTGACGACACTTTCTACAATACAAAAACTATGTAATTACGCTGGGAGGATTGAACTTGCGGAGAGTAGAGTCATCCGAATGATATCTAGATAAAAAACACAATATAGTCTAATTAGCTGTTCACTTGCGTGTTCAAAATTAAATTCCTCCTGTGTAAAATGCCAGGGGAATTCGTTTCCAGCTATTTTAATTATTGTGTAGGGATATTTTACGTAACAAATTCGTTCTTGAAGGTTAATTATTGTTCATCGTGTGCGCGGGCCCAACAAAATATCTCGATATCATAAATTCAATATCGGATTGAACGGAAAAACCTGGTTCTACTCTTGTTATTATGTAAGGGCGACGCCTAAAGCAGTTCACGGGAGGCGATATCATGGCAATAAAATTTTATTGCAATAATAACTTTAAATGTAAAATTATTTGCTCGATCATAGGCTACCCTCCGGAAAATATTGAGTGAAAATCGCAAGGGCGAGCTTGTGGGTTTTCTGCTTGTTAGACGATATTTGCTAGTAAATCCATTAAGTTGAGGAAGATTTGTTGCCTTTTGCTCAAGTCTTATTTTGGAATCGGAAAAGCTGAAACTTTGGAGGGGTGCAATTATTTTTTGTTATGTTCTAGTTGTGTCGGTGCTGATGGTCAAAGTGATAGCTTGTAATTTCCTGCACGCAAGTTCGGTGCGCTTTCCCGGTCGTTGTAATCAACGTAGTTCTTGCTTAATTAATTTTCGTAATTAGTTCATTCATATTTCGAATGCGTTTTGAATATAAAGGTGTTTACTTGGCACGGTTTTCATTACTAACGTGTTTGTAAGGGAAAATCCGCGGTGTAAACGAAAAAAGATCACGTTTTCCTTCTTTTTGTTAAAAATTCATGTCTTCGCTCCATCGGATCATGTTTTTCCGAAGCTTGAGTGGATACTTAAATAATACGTCTTTTCTAGTTCGGTTTTAATAGATGAGGATCTAGGTTTACTACCCTAATTTTACAGATTCGTTGTTTTCGTTGCAAGAACAAAACATTAGCCACGGCGACCCACGTCTCGTAAATAATTCAAAATTCACTTAAACATGTTCATTCAGACTAGGTCGAGGCTAGCTGGAAAATTCTTGGACGCGCCAAGTTTTATGTTATTTGTGCTCCCACATCCTTTGAAATATAATTCTCTAGATATTAATATGCGCTTTTATAAATACAAATTACTTTAATTGATTTCATTTAATTTAAACATGTTCTACTTTTAAACTTGAAACAGGTAATAGAGTTACAAGTAATAAATATTTTATCGTCTAACTGGTTTTAATTTTGTGAGGTGCTACAATTTTTAAACATTCTCTGCAAGTCAAAAGTCGGAAATTAAACATTCATCAGGTTTAATATCGGAATGAAACACGATAAGATTACAAGAACTCCATGCAGGTAATAGGTATCTGATGTCGGTATTTCATTGACAATCAGACATGAATATTGCCTTGTTTAGTTTGAAAATGATACATATATTTTAGTTTTGTTTTGAGGAGCGGATACAAACCCATTCAAATCAAACTAATTTCTACGTGACATTCGTTCGGTGTATAAACATAAACACTTGAACTTAAGCTTGCTATTAGTGCGGAGAGGACATTTTTCCTGTAGTTGGTTATCTGCTTTAAATATATTTAACATTGGCTGTACTTTCTTAGAATTTTTTAAAGAGCGGGATGTGACAGATTGTTCCTCAAGGGCAAGGGAAGTTCTGGCGAAATAACCTTCGACCAATTTTTTACAAAAATAATTCAGTAAACAATTGAAAATTTGCGTGATTTGTTGCGCCATCTAACAAACCAACAGTGAGTCGCCCGTTTTTTTAATAGAAATCGCGGCAAAACGTAACAAGTGGCTGCCGAATTTTTGCAGTGTTAAAAAAGCAATTTAGGGGTGCTTGTCGAATCGATTACCCCGCTTTTAATTGGAGGCATCAAATTCTGGCTGCCCTTTCTCATGTTAATTGTCACTGTAATCGCAAGCCGGCGGATATAAAATCAAAAATCTTTACGACTTTGAGCCCTCTGTAATTAAGTCGCTTTTCGTAAACTGATTAAGGTGTAATAAGGCCCTTTTTTATTCCGGCTGCAAATTAGGCCTCTGACGAATGAAATATTTCGTTGGCGTTGAATCTCACATCGTATAGCGTTTCATCAAGCGAATTCATTTCAATTCGAGTATATCGGGGGGGATGACGTCGCTAGACTTGATTACAAACAGCTTGTCCCTCTTATTCTCTTCTGATTGCGGTGTTTCGCTCTTACTTGAAAGTGTCACCACCACGTGTCGCTCAAAAACTAATTAGCTTTAGACGCGAGGGGATTCTGCAAAAAGCTATTTCTATTTATGGAAGAATACCAGACGTGTCATCCTTCATGCTGCATTTGAAGGGAGCTCAGCTCGAATTATTAATCATTGCCCTTTTCGTTAAGCTGCCTGAGCAACATATTATCGTTAGGATGTCTTTTACCGTCATATATTAGGAGATGTTGATGACACGAGGATCGGGGATGTACGTCGTCGAAAAATATGTCATATTCCCTCTAAGCCGCTCCACTGGTCAAACTTAAAATTCTGAACGAATAGCAGAAGCAACGGAAACGATACAGGTCAGAGACTATCACCAAACGTCAATATCCTTCATGTACAACGAATCGTCCACTATATATCAAAGAGTTCAGAGACGGTTAAGTGTAATTATTCCATGTATGTACACTGTATGTTTAAATTCCACGTTTGCTTGCATTTATAATGAAACAGTATCCTAACTACTAGTTGCCAAGTATTTTAGAAAGGTCCATTTGACGATTGCTAATTTAATGTTCTTTCAACGTTACATAGCTCTTACAACGTGAAAAAGTATGTCTCCCGTTTCCGTCCATGTCTCTGTCGTCTGTAGGCGATTTTATTAGATATATTATTTCCACTGTTTACCTTCCATGCAAAAATTTGCATAGATGCAAATCCAGAAAATATTTGATTTTTCATAATTTTTGTGTAAATTACGTTAATCTTTTAATTTTATTGGAATAGAACCATAAAGTTACAAAAGCAAAATATTAACATAAGGAAAAGGCAGTATAATTGAACTTAATACCCTACTCATGGAAACAACAAGAAAAATTAAACCCATTTGGTAATTAAATGAAAAAAAAAAATGAATTTTTTACTGTAGATGCACGGAAATAATTAGAATTTCAGCCAACACTTTTCAAAATTATTAAATCAGTGGGTTATAAACAAGGAAGTAAAATGTCGCAAAATATCATGTAAATAAAAACATGTCGTTGGAGCTAAAATTACTTTTTAATAAAATTTCTTCATATTCTAAATTGTGGTGAAGATGTAACATTTGTGTATTTCGAGGAAATATGAATTTACCAAAATGGTTTTTCCATTCGTCGTTGGGTACAAGATTCAGATTCGAAAAGCAAAATTACAAAAGAACACAATTACAATCTTGAATGCGATCTGCAATTTGGGCTTTTTAGAAGGATGCAACGGTCCGGAATTTCGCTGATAACGGGTGGGGGTGGCGTGCCTCGATGCCAAGCCTTGGACCTACTAGTGCCGCTGAAATAGTAACACGTTTGGTCGACCTAGGCTTATGAGGTCACCTTCACGCCACTTCACGGGATAGCGCCTTCGGTCGGGAGCGGCGGTGCTCGGGCGCCAGCTCCTTCTCCGGGGATGGAGCACCGGGGCTGCTGTACAGACAATTAACAATAATGGGGTTTTTATTTCCTGGCACCAGCTACACAGCTAAAATAATCTTACGGCAAATCTTAAATAATTACAAATCGGTTTTACAAAATAAACAAAAAGAATAAAATGTCCGACACGGTCGTTCCTTCCTGGACGACGACTTTCTTCGGGATGGGCTCCTCCTGGTCCTGGGGGCGGCGACTCTGGAACGGGAAATCGCGCGGGGACGGTACGACGACCCGGCAGGGAAGTGCGGTGGTGGAACACGACGCGTGCTCAAGGGTTTTAACTTCTTGCGGTAACGACAAACAAACGGTGACGGCGGTCCGGTTGTTCGCTCAGGGGCGGCGTTTCAAAAACTGGTACGCAGACAGGCAGAGAACCCAAAACGGTACTTACGGTGGCGGGTTTTCACTTTCAAAGAAAAATTTTCAAAAACTCTACAGCTGCAACACAGGAGCGAGACACTTCCTCTCTCTTCAAGAAGCAATCCCTTTGGTTACCACAAAACGACGCATGGGACACTATTCCAAAATTGGATGGTTAACTTATTCCTGCTTTGAACAAGTTGCAATGGAAATGTGTGGGATAATGCGCCATACCTATCAGTGCAGTTGAACAAACCACTCACATTTTCTAGCAGAAAAAGTCAAACGATTTGTAGGGTAATCGCCGTATTGAACTTGATCAAAATTTTTCCAATCAACATTTGTGGTATTTAATTTAACCTTTGAGAATTGATCGGAAAAAAACAATTTTTGACAGACGAGACCTTCACACCCATACTTAGATTTGCACAACGAAATATGGATACTGAGTTTCAATACCAGGTAGAATTAAATTATTGGTATGTGAATTCCAGAAATCTCACAGTTGTCAAAGTTTCGTTAAGTTGCCGCACTTAAAGGATTCTAATAGATTCTGAATTCTAATTCTATTTAGTTAATAAATACCGGTGACTACTAATGATTAATGACAGTCACTCGATGCATTGTGGACGTAACAAATTTTGGCGCTAAAACGTCAAATTTCAAAACATGCGAAACCGGTTTACAACACCCGGGAAAGATTTTAGGGTTGTAGATTCTAGAACAACCATGAAGAAAAAATTCATGATTCTTACGAAAATACACTAGAAAATTATGGAACAATTTGCAATTCCTGCAACTTTTAGTTAACAATAGCCGCAAATTTTGGTTCATTTAAAATTTAAATTGTGTTTTACTATTGGGGCAACCAATAGAAATTTTTGCAACTGAAATGCACTTACCATCAATTTTGCAGCAGGATGTGTTTCATTAATAGTTACTTATTACATTCGTTCTTGAGTTAAAAAAGTAATACCTAAATTATATATAAATATTCAGTAAAGCTATCAAGCTCTCTAATTAATTAGTTTAATAATAATGTTTCGTGATGATGTTATTTAAACGGGCAACAATGGTTAGGTTTCTGACACAATTCATAACCTTAAATAAGGTGACGACCCAAATTGACATAAAGAATGATAGATTTCCATGGCGTGCTGCGGCTAAAAAGGTCGTAAATGCATTATAGCTCTTATTTAAAATGTCCAAAATGATATGTTTCTACACCTCTGATTTATTAATTCGCCCTATTTTTAACCTAATACACGTAGGTTTTCGGGTAACAAAATGTTATAATTTCTGTTAGAAATTAGGAACTAAATTGAACCTTTACAGTTAGGATAAATCGGAAATCGGAATTCGCATGTTAATCTCTTCCAAAAATTTGAAATTGTCATCTCAAAATTTTGCTTTAAAAATCTAGCTTGAAATTTATAATGTAACCTATAGGATGTCTCAAGAAACGAATGAAGAAGTTTATTTTGTTGATTAAATCAAAATCGGGTATGTAGTATTCTTCTAATTATTAATAAAAATAATAATAATATTTATTCATACAGGTAACACCCAATTGCAGGAATAATGTCAAACTAACTAAACTAATTCATGACAGCAACTAAAAAGTATAAATATTGAAAAAACAAAAGTATCTATAGCTAGTTAAACAACAATTATTGTTGTCATCACAAAATTTTCTTAAGAAAATGATAGCTAAGACTGTGTAAATTATTATCACTTAACAAGAATTCATTTAATTTTCTTCTTCTTTATTTCAAAAAAAGCTAATAAGTAAGATATTTTTTATAAATTCATACCTACATCTTTGTTTTCGTCTCGCAATAAAATTTAAAATGTGAAACAACATAATATCTACCAGAACAAATGGTAAGAATGCTACGAATGAAAATTTTTACTGTTGCATTTCGAGTTACAATTTAAATTATGTCAAAAAGAAAACAGTTATAGTGGAACTATAAAAATATATAGCTTGAAAAGGCAATATTCTTTTTCGGTTAGGGTTTGATTGTGTGTGAGTTATGACTCTTTTAAAGCGCAGATGAAAACTACTTTTATTTGCCATCTCTGAGAAAATTCCGTCGATGTTTATCAAATTTAGATTGTAAGTACATCGTAAGACCTTTTTTGACACGAGTACAATAGTCTCGTACTTCTGATTATATTAGTTTTAACTAAATTGTAAAGAATAATCTTGCCTAAATATTTTTTTAATCTTAGAGAGTCATTTTTGTGCAACAAAGGACAGTTTCTTAAAGGTAGTTGGCGCAAAAATTTAACAAAAAACTACAAAATTCCATTATGATTCCATTTCTGAAATACTCAGTATACATAAGTTACATATCATATTAAATATTGCATAACGCACTAAATATTCCCCGATAGCGTGTTTTCTAAGCATTTAATCTCTCATTGCTTATCATTTTTATCAGTCTATAGTGGCTCATCCTACGTTTTCCACCAATATCGAATCGATCCTAAAAGTCAAAATCTATTATCTTATGAGAAAGAATGAAACGGGGATGTTTAATTTGGTTTATTATTAAAATTCCCACCGTTATAAATAACGTTTAGAAATGTCATGCTATTTCTTTATCACGCAAGCACAATATTCACGAGCTTTTTACTTCCATTCAAAGCAGCCTTCATTCCAGTCGTTCCATAATGTGTTTTTCAAATCCTGCGGTATTTTATGTGTGATTTTGCGATGTATTAAAGAGGCCGTTCTGTTCTAAGAAGGCGGCATCTTCTGTCAACAGTTATTGATTGTGTGATGTTGACTTTGCTCTTTTCCCTTCCTGCTATAAACGGAAGGAAGTGATGATTTGCTCGGCCATCTCTTTCGAAACGCCAACTTCACTTACCGCCATGCGGTCCATTTATAATTTCCAGTGGCGGCTGGTCAGAGATGACAGATTCGGCCATACCAGTTTTTTATTACACAAAAGTAATAAAAATTGAATAAAGAATGTTGACAGAGATATACAAAATTTGGTAAAAATAATTTTATTAACCTGCTTTTTCTTTTTGTGCGGCTAACTAATCTAAAGGTTTGTATTACGAGCTTACAACACCTACACACTCGGTGTATCCTACGAAGCGAGTCAAGTTCGGGTAAATTATAATATATGGTTGATGTATTCAAACCAGTCCATACTTAGTGTGACCTTCGTACTGAGAAGCATTTGGGGTTGGTGGTGAGATTTCCAGCTGAAGGAAACTGTTAGCTAATACTCTTACTATACGTTTTAATAAACTTGATTAGGTAGGATAAATCAGTAATTAATTAATACCAATGGAATTGCTTAAATTCTTCGACTAGTCTGTTGTGAATAAGAAGTACTATCTTCTCTCTCTAAACATGTCAGAGCCTATATTTTGTTATACAGATTTCATGTCAAAGAAATTTGTAGGAGAAAAAAAAAGTTGTTCAGAGACCTTGTGTGAAGTTTAGTTTAATTTTGATATCTATATTACTATCAAATCAAAGAGTTTTGGCCTTATATAATTTGAAGTTCTACGACAACTTATTTATCAATTATTATCAACACTTTTATTACAGCCAGGACGAAGTCTTTGCAAACCTGATATCAAAACTTGTTTTTTATTTTGATGATGACTGTTTAATTCTAATTAGTTATTGATTTTAATTAACTACAACTAGAGTTACTAGTTTTGTTCATAGACTACGTTGATCCCCACATGGCAACACCAGTTAGATTATTTGTGACTCACAACAGTCGCAATTTTGCCTTAATACTTCGAACAACTGATAGTCAGGACATCTTTTTTTATTTCACAAAAGTTATAATACAGGGTTTTAATTAATGTTTGATGCCTAGTAGGCAAAACATTCTGTTTGAAAGTAGGTGTTATTGACAGATTGTCAAGTTCAGGGCGAAATTTGACGGTTGATCTCTGTGTCTGGCTGCTGGTGGACAGCATTTTCAATATTTGTTGTGATTTTGTTCGAATTTTGTTGGTTTTCGCCGTTTTTAATAAGTTTGGCTACAAATATTTCACATTTCTATTTGACATTTGGCTGTTAGAAGCAATGCGCAGTGATAGATAGTATTAACTGATTTTCATATTCCATGGCCTACTAGATATCAAACATAAAAGTCCTATATATGCGTACACGTCATTGAATCCAGAAAAAAAAGTCAGTGAAATTTAAATCTATCGCATACTGTTAAAATGACGTTAACGTTGAATCTCGGGAATTAGTCAAGATAAAACTTGGATTTTAAGTTGTGCAAAAATTTCAAATAATTGCCAAAAGAATTTTCGAAATATTTCACTGCTTCTATACTTTTTCTGTACGTTGTATATCTTTGTTTTGTACTTCCTTAGCGTAAGCTAAGTATTATACTAAGGTCCATTGGTCAAGCGGCTATTTTAATGTATTCACGACGTTTCCGCCTGTCTGTTGCCTGTCTGTCATCTGTATCGAAGTTCATTGTACAGATAATTTCAGAAACTACTGGACTGAGTGTTGTTAAATTTTATATGCATTTTACGATCATCACCATATTTATGTTATATACCAAAATTTGTCCGATCATCACCACCAACAATTTGATTATATCACCTAAACATTTTGCACAGTATGTTCTATTAAATTTTATAAAATAAGAAAGTCTTATACTTGTGCTTTATGGATCCACCTTATTTTTTTACCTAAGAATACAGATTTTTCGCAAAAAATAATGCCAAACAACATTTTATATCAACACTAGTTGTTACCCGACATGCGTCGCAGTATTACTTAACAAAGAAAAGCGTGTGATATCTTATTATTTATTATCTAATTATCTAATGTCAACCGGCAATCGAAATGTCACTGTTTGCAGTTGTTTCAATTCAATTCTACTGAGCATGTGCATTAATTCCCAGAAAACACACAAACGAATTAGTGTAAAATGATTGTATTCATTCAAAAAGTTAGGGGAACCTGCGAGCAACAACTTACCAAAGTTTCATCGCAATCGGATCGGTTTACGAGACAATCAAACATTAATTTTTATATATTGTTTCGAAATAAACCCATACGCCGCCACGGTACGACGCCTATGGGCCGTCAAGAGCTTTCTAGTATGTGTGGCGATGATGGGTGAGTCATCATCGATGACGGTAGCCGGGCGGCGTTCCATAAAGACAAGTCTGGAGGGGGTTATCGCAAGTCTCGATTGCAGGGCCTAGAAAAACCTTGAAGCGGCGTTCTCGATCTATCGAGAGGAACTTGTAGGTTTAAATAGAGGCCACCATCGGTAACGATCATTATTCAGTTAACGAATCGAGTTCAGCGAAGTTGCCCCGGAATTATTTTGTACATAATCGCTGTGTAATCGGTCGTGTAAATTTGAGTTATTAAGAAATACATTGTTGAGCTTTACCCACGTCCATTTTTAATTACCGATCATCGTAACAATATAAAGAATATAGGAGATAGACAGACGATAGAAGATAAGAGGAACATTGAGCAAGCACTTATTAGCTATCTCAATTCAATATAGTGGTAATCCATATATTTTTTTCTGAAAAATTCTATTATTTTGATTGTACTTCGGGGCCAGAGTTCTTTTAGATAATGTACTAACGGTTTTAATTAAAGTAAATGTATTTACTACACATTAATGATACAAGTGAGTGGGCAAGGTATCAGAGGCGTTCGTTATGGGTAGTTTCTAAGATAAACCACAAATAAAGGAACTTGTCATTCTAATGTTCTAAGTTTTGTTAATATTCTGTAATCAGTTAGTCAGTGTTGTACAATACTTAAATAAGACTGTTACGTAGTTTTTAGCTACACGAATCATGTAAATTTTGATGCTGGTACCTTTATTTTTAGGGTAACCCCAAAGTATATGCTAAAATAATTTCAAGGGACATAGATTTTTAAGCTACAGGATTTTTAAAAATATGGTCATCATTTTTGTGGAGATAGATATATCACTAATCGCGCAACAAAAATGTGTTCCAAACATTTCAGAAAAATTATATACCCCACTTTGACATCAATACAAAATTATTTTATTCCTTACTTTTTACGGCCATTCTGTCTGTGTAAAATTTCAGATTTAAATTTCAAGCAAACTGTAACAAAATTTTGAGGTCGATGAGTAAACATGGCCTAATTAAGCAGGCAAATAGACAGGGAGATAGACATATAGACAGACATATAGGCAGACAGGCAGACAGACAGACAGAGAGGCAGACAGACTGACAGACAGACGGACAGACAGACGACAGATAGGTGACAGATGTGTAGACAGAAATGAGAGACCAACGTTTTCTACAAACTGCGGAATGTTGAGAAAACATGAAATTAGGCATTCCTCAAAATGATCCTGATGATAATATTGAAAATGAAGTTACTTAAAACACTACCGAGAACTACATTTATTTTAAAAACTTTTCAGCAAATTTTACATTTAATGACCTGACTTTTCAATAAATCAACAAATAAATTAATTAAGTAGATTGATAAATATTATAAATAAAAAAAATCTGGATGAATTAAATCCACTTTTAAGATTTTTACTACTAAAGACATATTTTGAAACTGTAGAAGCTTTTTATGAGTTAATACAGTGTGGTATATCTGAAAATTATTGTAATAATGTCATATTTGTGAGCGCAATAGCATCTAACCTGACTTGACTTGACCTTTCTTTTTCATTAGGGAGGATGGGAAACCTTCAAAAGGCTCCCCACTAAGAGGTGTTCAATTTCGCCGAAGGTGGGGAAAAAAACCCCTCCCCTTCTTTTGGAAACAGCCAGAACCATCCTTAGGACATTCCTTTGGCATGCCTCCGGTCTCTAGTTCTTTTTTTTTAATATTTTTCTCGACCTGATCTGACCTGACTTGAACTGACTTGATGTGACCTAATTTGGTGTGACTTGATTTGACGTGACCTAATTTGGCGTGACCTAATTTGGCATGACCTGACTTGACGTGTCCTGACTCTATGTGACCTAACCGGACATAACCTGACCGGACAGATCTGATAATTTGCAGATGGTTTGCTACATGTAAAGTACAATAAGTATTATGACACTTGTCTTAAAATTTGACTTGTTTAATATCACTACATACGTTTAGTGATTTTTGTTATGTAAGATCAGTCAGAACAAGAAATCTTTAGGGGTCCTAAATCGATGCTTAATTTTTCGTCTGTATAATATTTCTGGTGGTTTGTAGCACTGCGGTAAAAGACTGTAAGTTTGACAAGGTTGGCGGTTGCTGTAGCTACGTCGTATGTGTTAGCCCATAATTTTGTTCTATTTTTTTTTGAGACATGAATTCATGTTTACCAAATTAGGAAAATAGTTGATCTGTTACTAATTTTGTTCGTGAAAATATAGTGAAGGTTTACGTTGGTAAATTTGGAGGTACGTGGGTTGTTGTAGGTCAACGCTTCTGAATGGAAAGGTTAACTAAATCGACTTTAAGTCTATGTTGATTTAGTATCTAAGGTAGCCTATAATGACAAAATTTTGAAAATGTACCGACACGAAAATTTGTTAAAATTCTAAACACCTTATGTATTATACCGTAAAAACAATCTTTGTAACTGGGTTGAGTGGATGTAGCAGGCGTTTTTTAGGAAAACGAAGCTTCAAATCCACGAGCCACCACTGATAATCCTGCCATAGATTCTGACAAAAAAATGTTTTGTGAGCAACCAGCCATATCCAGCTCCTGCTGAGGAACGACAACGAGTTGCAATGAAACCTGCAAGCGATTAATTGCGGTGGTTGCTCTCTGCCCAGATTTCTTGAGTGATACATAGCTGCGGGTGCTGGAAAATCGTAATTGAAAATGTTTTCACCACCGTAGCCGGTATTTCAAGCGTAATCCGTCAGATTTGCCAAGAATGCAATCCGATCTAAGATAAAACAAATTTATGTGTGCCCCGATGCAGAGGAACTATACTTGAGTAATATGAGGATAACGCGAACATGCTATAAATTTTTGCAAATGTTTGCTGGACCCTCTGCGGGTTAGACTGCATACGTATACAGTTTTGGAATTCAATTCGCGCCGAATGCGCGGACGTTAATTAATCTAAGCGAGTGGGGCTGTTTTGGCTATATTTTATTTGCTGGTTTTTGTTGAATATTTTCCCCTAGGAACGGGAAACGCGGAATTGCTATGCTTTATTTAGGGACATCCAGCGATTTGTTTATTCAACATTGATGTATAATAGAGACAGACTTCAATTTTTTACCGATGGCGTCGTTTTGCTTCGCTCTTTTTTATCTTCTTTCATTTTGTGCTCGTCATAAAGAGGTAGAATAGTCGTGGTTAATTGCGGCTGCGGATATGCTTGTTGACAAGGAATAACCTTCTAAACGGTGCTGCGTAATATCTTTTCTAACTAGTTTACTTTTACCAGCCGAACTAGTTATAGTAATTAGATGTGAGATACATTTGTGCAATCGTCGTGTTCTACTAAGAAAAAAATTTTAATTGAGGTTCATTCGCACTTTATCAAGTTACGCTGTTGACGTCTGTCAAAATTTAGAATACAACTTCGTGATAACTTTACGTTGCGAAGTTTACTCTTAATTAATGCAGGAGTGACAAAGTTTTAATCAGCAACAAAGATTATTATACACTTACTAGTCAATAATCGTAAACAACATCATTACCTCAGCATCGGTTGAGGTTACGGTTAGTATTTAGTTTCCATCACAACGTTTTCAGTACAAAGACCCTTGAAATAATTCGATAAAACATAAATCTAGAAGGACCGGTCGACGAAGAAGGTGCCACGAATATTGAAGTGAATTTGATTAAGTAATAAATACATTTAAAAGTCAGCGACGGATTTTTTTTAAACCAATGTTTGTTGATGTATTAATGTTTTCTTTTTCTAAAGCTTTTGAAAGAGGATTTTTTAAATCCAATTTTGCCATGACTCTCAATGTAATTTAATCTTGGAATTTAACTCGTGGTGTTGCGTTTACTTACATAATTTACCTAAAATACTACTTTATAAAAGATTGTTGGGTGCCAGGTTGCCAATACTTTTAGCATCCCCATGCTTTATTAATATGACATATATTCAAAGCAATTAACCAACGGAAAAGGGTGTATTATTATTAGTGTAAATGCTTAAGTTCCGTTGTTTATGTTTTTATATCGAAAGAATGTCACGTTGAAATTTGTTTGATTTGAATGAGTTGTCTCCTCTAAACAGAGGCGTAAAATGAATAATTTACCTACAATGGAACAAAATATTCTGAATATGATTATTATTCTTATTTGATCATAAATAAAGACGTGGGTATTCTCACATTTTCTAGGTTTTTAATTTGATCAATAAAAAATTGATCGACTCCGACAAATCAGCTCTTTAAAAAATTATAGAATTTGATTTTACGAATTTCGTTTTGTGACAACCGCAGCTCCTGCGCCGTATGGACAATGTAAAATATATTTAATAAAGCACATAACGCGATAAAATGTCCTTCAGCAGTAGGTAATGGCAATCTGAAGTGTTTATTTATGTTTATACATTGAAAGAATGTCACGTAGAAATTAGTTTGATTTGAATGAGTTTGTCTTCTCAAAACAGGGACTAAAATTTTTAATTAAACTACAATCGAACAAAATGTTATGAACATTATAAATCTTATTTTATCATTATTATAGAAAGACCTGCGTATTCTCACATTTTCGAGAAAATGTGACCAATAAAAGATTTGTGATTATCAATATGGATAATACTAGTCACAGCACAATAGAAAAATAGTCACAGCGCATTACGAGTGCAAGAAAAAAAAAAAAGAAAAGGGCCAGGTCGACATCGAACTCACAACGACATGTCGCCGGTTCGCTGAGAAAGCCGCTGAGCCAATGAGCCACGAGTACATATATCCCGCGTTGGTAATAAAACGCTATTATACCGTGCAATTGTTTTTGGGAAAATTTGAAGGGTTAGCGAAAAAACTGAAAGCGGATTCGTATACTATAAGTATAGGAGTATATTTTTGTATAAGATTCAACTCATTTTAAAATACGGTTCATTGAAATGACGTCTTCAAATTGTTGGTGGGGATGATTAGCCAAACTTGATAATATATGATTTCTAAATAACACGCACTGACAGACAAACCATTTTCTCAATGAATCAGTTTATCCAACGTGAAGAAAAAATTGCGTAGCTCATTTATATCTAAAAATACCCTAAATGGTTGATAAATTAGGTACCCGTAATTTAATTAAATTCTGTTGTTGTTTTTAGTAATAGTTTAAATTTAATCTATTTTATATTAGGATGTTTTAAATATAGCTTGCACTATTTTATCGAATTCATTATTTAAATTCTTTTAATTTGCATTATAGGTATATAACAGATACGGTATAAATTTAAATATATTACAGACACGGTCCTGTATATGTACTTACACTTTCGTCCTTTGAGTCTTGTTATGAGATTTTATAGTCGTGTGAAGTTATCGATCGCTAGTACAATATTCTGCATTCTATAAGAATGGGCACATTGGATAAAACCCAGAAATGCAATTTAGGCAAAAATTCCAAACATACCACATTTTTTGCACCAACTTCACGCAACTATGAAATTTTTGGTTGTCGCTCTCGATATTTTTTGAATGCTAACAATGTGTTAATTGTCATTGGTTCTAAAAGAGAAAAGTAATGAAAACACTTACTAACTCTGATAAACTCGTAATTAAAAAATTAAATAATATCAAAGTATGGAAAATTACGTACAAAATAAATATTCGATCTCTGTAATAAACAACGTATTTTGTTCCAATTCATCGATTGTGTTTTGCGCGAAATAAAATCACCTTTTACTCGTAGTTACACGGTTTATTTAATAACGCACAAATAATATAAAAATTGCCGGTCTCTCGGGTCGGCACGTCTTTACCCTCTCGATACTTCTCGACGACTCACCGAGAGCATGAAATAATAAAAATTAGGTAAACTACCCTAAAACGGGTGGGAGTAGGGTGGACAAATTGGCTACGCCCAAACCCCTGTTCAGGTAAACTGAACATAGTCCCCCCGTTGAAGTACTAACTTCAAGGATGACCTACTTATTGAGATAAACAATACATAATAATAAAGAAACAAAAAATGCCTAATTAAATGAATACATGTCAACAAAGATCATACAATAGGAATTAAATTGAAATTAACAAGAATACAATAATAAAATTAAATATATACACATGTATATCCCAATTGCGCATTACATTGGTAATTGTTTAATTGGTGCACTACACTGGTAACGGGCTCAATTTCCGCACTGATCTTTGCACTATCCCGTTTCTGGTTCGCACTGACACAGTCCTTATTTTACCATCACGACCGGGATGTATGATTTCAACTCGACCGAGACACCAACACAACGGGGGCACGTTATCCTCGTGCATGATGACGATGTCGCCCACAGTGGCCGATCGGACGGAAGTTGCCCACTTCGATCGTTGTTGAAGCTCGACCAGATACTCCCTGGACCACCTTTTCCAGAAATGTTGTCGTAACTGCTGGATCTTTTCCCATTGACCCAGTCGATGAATGTTGATGTCGCTCACATCAGGTTCGGCAGGTGACGTAAGTGCAGTACCGATCAGAAAGTGGCCAGGGGTAAGTGCGGATAGATCGTCGGGATTTGAGGATAATGGAGTTATAGGTCGTGAGTTAAGACACGCCTCGATCAATGTCAAATAGGTATACATTTCCTCATATGTGAACAATGACTGCCCTATAACTCGTTTTAGATGATATGTAATGGTCTTAATGCCTGCTTCCCAAATTCCACCAACGTGTGGTAAGCGAGGTGGGATAAAATCCATCGGATTTAATAACACCGAAATGTATGACTCGTAATTCGCGACTGGCTCCCTTAAAATTTAATGCGTTATCGTAGTAAATATTTGAAGGTTTCTCTCTTCGAGACATACATTTTTTGAAGGCTCCAGTAAAGGCTGACGAAGTACAGTCGGTGACTATTTCTAGGTGAATTGCCTTGGTGGCAAAACAAATAAACAAACAAATATAAGCCTTTATAGACTTTTTTCCACGACCCCTCCCTTCTCGAATTAGTAAATTATCGTCTAGAAAGGGGTTTAATTTGATTAAAGGAGTAGATTTTGGTAAGGCATTACCTTTTATGAGACACTTGAATTCCTCAGGAAATGATTCCTGTTGGACTATTTTAATAATAACGTTGCGACTATTTTCAATTTCCTTTACAGTTAGTACGCCATTTACACTTTGTCTATATCTGACACTGTTGTAAAATCGTAAACAAAAGGCTACTACGTTAATTAATTTTGAAAATGATGAGTACCTTAATAATAAATCTGATGGTGATTGACCTTTATTGTGTACTACTGCATTTGAATAGACGGCCTGACGTCGTTCTTCAATTTCGAAAATAATATTTGTTAGTACCTTAAGATCGTTAGAATGTGTGACATTTTCACGTAATAAAATTGGATATAAAAAAGAATGGATTTTTGAACCAACTAATAACTCGTCATTTAGGCTTTTCTGATTAGATGATCTAAATGATACGTCAAACAAAATACGCAATTGTCTCGTGGTACTTTCTTTAAGAACACCGTGGTGTGGTAAATAATAAATACGTGGGTTATCAATTTCGTTTTCAGGAACTTGTACCGCATGACCTTGTTGTAAATAATTTGTAATTACTGCCGAAAAGGATAATTTAAAATTCTCGTCCTTTCGGAATTTGCATTCTAAAGATTTAAAAAGTTTTATGGCCCCTTCCCGAGAAGTACCTAAGTTTGGGTTTTCCGCCTTGAACGGAAGTGGTACCGAATACCTTCCCATTTCTAAGTGTTTATGACCCTCCATAAATTTCTTTTCGCATAGGATTTCGTCGGCCGATTGAGGTTTTGCGGAAGTTTTAAATTTATCTAAATGCCAAAACTTTCCAACCATCTGTTCTAGGACGGGTTGGACATAATAACAAGAACCCTGTTTTACAACCCCCGGATTATCTCCATGAGCATTAACCACTACCCAACCGAATTTAGTTTCCTGTAGAATAAAATCCTTATTCAAACATCTCCGATTAGGCTGTAAAATTTCGAAGAAGGGTTGAGCACCTAACAATAAATCTATCGTCCCTTTGACATGAAATGCGGGATCTACTAATTTGCTGTGGTGCGGAAATTCTAAATTAGCGATTGAAAATGACGTGGATGGTAAAAATTCCGAGATTTGTGGTAAAATAACACATGAAAGGTTTAATTCATAATGTCGGTAATTAGAATTAATTTTGATACTTGCTAATTGTGAGGCACTAGCATTACAATGATTGACACCAGCGATTGGCAAAACGATCGGTTGTGACTTAAAATTTAATAATTTTGACATTCGCTCTGAAATAAAATTTAATTCGGAGCCGCTATCAAACAGTGGCCGCACTTGATGTTTATTTCCAAATTTACCATAAATTTGTACTTGGGCTGTTGGAAGTACTTTACTAAAATAAACTTGTTGAGAATTTGCCTTAAAAACAATGGATTGATCTGATTCGACTTGATTATTTTCACTGCTCGTACTTGGTATTTCGTTTGGCTCGGGATTGTCTACATGCAACAACGTATTGTGATGTCCTTTACAAATTTTACAGACATACGATGATTTACATTCCGTAACTTTATGACTGTTCTGAAAACAATTAGAACATAGTTTTTTGGACCTCACGATCCTTAACCTATCTGTTACCATTAGGTTAATGAATTTTGCGCAACAAAATAAATTATGAGGATCGGAACAATATGGGCACGTTACCGATCTTTTTGAATTGGTATTTAAATTTGTTTTCTTGTTTTTATTTGTTGATTTTGCTGCTACTCTAAATGTTAATTCTGGCAGTTTTACATTAACAGCGCTATTTTGAACGATAGGAATATCATATTTTTTTGCAGATTTGGCTGAATATTTGGCTTCCAATGCCTCTAATTCGCACACAACGGTATAGCATTCCTTGTCAAAAGTGATACACTGATCTGCCGTAGATGTTTGTTTTAAAATAATTTCCAGTTCCTCAATTTTACTTTGAATGTTGAAAAATTCGTCATACATTGACCTGGTTCTAGTCAAGTATTATTGACAAACAAGCTGTACTTTCTTTAGATGACCTTAAATCGTTTATGAAGTTTTGAGCCATGGTTAATTTGAGTTTTAGCGCTCTCCGCTTAATCTTTAAACCAGAAAGTTGTTCAGTAGTCATTGTTCACTAATGATCCAACGATAATCTACTTGACACTGATACGAAATACAGGACTAATAAAAAAAGGAATGAACTGCACTTACTGGTCGTCGTCAGATGTCACGATGCTCAAGATTGCCTTGGACGTGAAGCTGCTGAAGAAGTCGTCTACGCTTTGTGGATGTCGTCGTTGGATGCCACGATGCTCAAGATTGCCTTGGACGTGAAGCTGTTGCAGAAGTTCTGGGGATGCTGTCGTCGTTGGATGCCACGATGCTCAAGATTGTCTTGGACGTGAAGCTTTTATCGACGATACAGGCGAGAACAGTACCACTAATTCCGCGAGAAATCCGGCTCGAAGGACCAAAATGTTTTGCGCGAAATAAAATCACCTTTTACTCGTAGTTACACGGTTTATTTAATAACGCACAAATAATATAAAAATTACCGGTCTCTCGAGGTCGGCACGTCTTTACCCTCTCGATACTTCTCGACGACTCCCCGAGAGCATGAAATAATAAAAATTAGGTAAACTACCCTAAAACGGGTGGGAGTAGGGTGGACAAATTGGCTACGCCCAAACCCCTGTTCAGGTAAACTGAACAGATTGAATTACTTTAAAAACTAGCACATGAATAGCAAATGCATTAAACATATTTCTACAAAATGAACATTAATTAGAGCACTATGGAATTATAAACAACTATTTGTATTTTAATTGACGCTACTCGGTTTTTAAACTTTTTTGAAAAGATCTTTGTTTTATTAATCCGTTCCATGAAATTTAGAGTAAAATTTTCTGGCCAATCCGACCTAGAAAACAGTAATACCCTTTTTATTTTTCTTTTATGCTAACATTTAGTAAATTTTTAATTGTGACGAAAGTTGTGTATAATTATTTAATACATTTTGAATTTACTAAACAACCGAAAAGTGAATTAGCTATATGAAAACCCGGTTGAAATAATTTTTTGTTGAACAATCGTTAGTTGATTTAGCAACAATATGACTGCGACTATTGGAACAAAATTTTCAAACCTTGTTTATTCTAAAATTCTAGTTAATAACCAAGTATAAATTGTTATGTTTACGTTATTGTGGTTCTGAACTGAACACATTACCAGAAAATCACAAAACAATGTAAAATGAGTAGTTTCTTTTACAAAACAAAAATTAACTGTTGGTAGCCATGATTTAATTTCTTCCCTCTCTATAACAGTTTTAAAGTAATTTGAGGCAGTCCACAGGTCTTCCTTTTCCGCCTTTCTGTTGTGTGTCGATTTTTAATCTCCAAAACTACTGAACTGATTGTTGTGAAATTTTAGGTGTAGTTCAGGGTTGTTGTGCGAAATAAATCTTATTTAAATTTAATGAAATAATGGGCTTCTATACTTGTGGTTTATGAATACGTGTTGCATTTTTTGTTTTTATATTGAAAGTTTTCTTGAGCGAACTTATAAACTAAACTATCAACTTTCATCTTTTGCGTATTTATTGGTTTTATGAGTTCACAGTTGAACAGTAATGAAGTAATAAATCAAAACGGCAGCCATGACGCTAAAATCACCTCGTGCAAATCTGAAATATATACACATATTTATTACAATTAATAAGCATATTTAAAATATTTCTTTTAGGCTTGCACGCGACCATATACGCTTGAGTCGTGTTTCTTCTGAATTAATATATTAATATTAATATTCATGATGTTAAATTGACTGGTAAAATAATATGTTGATATCAGTAAGATGAACAACAGTTGAAATATAAAAACATATCGTATGTAATCTTGTTTGGTAATTTTTTATCGAAGATGAAAATATCTTTTATTTTTTTGCGTTAGCGAACTTACGCTCTCCTGACTTGATTCCTAAATGAGTTTGGTAAAATTCGGGATAAAAGAGAATAAGAGAATTAAAAGATAAATTTTTCATAAGCGTATAACTTCGTTTTTATTTTAATTACGTGTGAATTGCTTTTCTCTGATTTCAGTTTTGCCAACCCTTGCGCCTGTGAAGCGAAATTGGTACATATTTATAATGTTCTAAAATGTTGAATATGATAAATAATGGGAGCGACTCACGTTTGGTGAATTCAGTAAATTCACAACTGCGGAATAATAATACAAACTCGGTTGTTATAGCTTGTCCAGTTCCGTAGTATTACATCATTCTAGATAGTTTTATACGTGCACTTGAGATGGACGTGGTTGTTATATTCTCAAGAATGACAGCTCTAGATTATGCACCAAAACTTAAAGCTAAACAAAATGACAGTCTACGTTTTATTACCTATTTTCTTGGGTGTTCCGTTTATCTTAGTACATTTCTTGCTGGGTAATGCCATTCATGTTACAGAAGCTTCTGTTTTTTATGTTTCTTATCTATTGCGGGCATTTGCATTATCACGTTATAGCAGTGATTTGATTTTAACTTTTTTGGTCTTTTTTCCTTAACTTTGCTTGAATAATCCTGTAAAATTATCGCTACAATTGTGCTTATTCAAATTTTTATTACCCGTGATGCCGCGAAACTTATCTTTTTATTAATTGGTTCATGTTTCGTTTGAGCTGTAGCTGCTTAACATTCTCCTTGCGTAAAAAAAGTTAGTCCAACTAGCAAGTCCCTTAGAGCGTTGGAGCTTATCTTTCCCCTCCGAAACTATTCCTTGGAATAGTAGATACACATCACCCATTCCTGCAGATTGTCCGCTCAGGTCTCCACTAAATCAATGGTCCAACCAAACAAAATATTTATCAGAGATATTGAACGCTGTTCAAAGACAAGTCAAGGCTCGGCCTCGTCCCACCCATTCACCAGTAAGCAAACATACACAATTACATGCAAATTTAACACTCCTCGTGTATTTTAAAATATAAATTATGCAACATGTCGTTCTGAAAATGATTTTTTGCTGCACCACCACTTTTTGATATGTGCATCACGTGTGATACTGGGCCAGTAAAGCACCTAATCTTTTATTTACGAGCTACGTTTGATCCGTGTAGTATAAAACAACCTCAGGTTTCTGGAATGTACAGTTTATTGCTATGTCAGTGATGGCAGGAAAACCTGAATGCTAATTTAATTATGATCACTTTACTTTGTATGGTGGAGCAGCTACAAAAGCCGCCATTAATTTAACAATACCGCGAAAGTCGAAATCTATTATTAATATGTCAGTAGTGGGAAGTCGAAGGGTTTAGCCTTATTGGATAGTTAAGTAACGTGATGTCGTTACTGAAATTGTTAGAACTCCATAATTCCATTAGAGCTATATATTCCAAGTTCGCTAATCACCACTTGAGACATCTATCTGACAAGCGACAAACAGATTTGTAGAAGCCAGATTATGATCGAAATTCATTATTCCGACACCAACACTGAAATACGAGTTTCTGTACGAGGGAAGTTCAGAAAATAGCATCTGCTACCATTACCTGTTTTTGTAGTTGTGGCTGAAGTGGTTGGGTGATTTCTTGGTGTTGAAATTTATGCTGTCGGCGGGCAGACGTACGAATAAAAGAGTGTCTTTTCAGGAGAACACGTATGCAGCTAGAAAATTTACCTAGTGTGTTTTCATTGTCATTAGAATTTAAAGGCGTTTGTGAAAGCAAGACGTACTCAAAACGGAATCGACATTGGAAGGGTTATTTCGTGAAAAGATCTTTTTTTTAAACATGTAGGGGTAGACTTGCTGCATTCTTAATGTTGCAGACATTCAATACAGTTTTACTGTATTGTATGAAGCACCACTTTCCTCCTATATCGTCGATATTGCTAGTTAACCTTTTATTAAAAAAAAAATACATTAAAATCTACCCATTGTAGTTAGAAATTTACGGAATGGGACTATTTGGCGCGGCCGACTTGGCGCGGCCAACTTGGCGCGGCCGACTTGGCGCGAGCCATTTTGGCGCAAAGCCAACTTGGCGCAGGGACATTTTGGCGCAAGCCATCTTGGCGCGAGCCATCTTGGCGCGAGTACGTCGACATATAATATAAAAAATATTTCTTGTTCGTACTGTGGTTAGCACCCTGTTATTTATGCCAAATGTAGGCAACCAAATACACAGATTCATTCGCACAAATTCCAATAACTTAATGATCCACGGAGCAAGAAGTTCCACGTTTAGGAGTATGTTTATAATGGGGTGTAGGGCGCGAAGCGCCCGTGTGTCCATTAAACAGTCGGCATTACCCCTCCACGCGTTGGTGACTATAAAAATTAGGTTATGCTAACAACGGCTGCAATTTTTGTATATTTATATTATTTTTCTTGGTGTGAGTTCATCCGCGCCAAGATGGCCCGCGCCAAGATGGCTTGCGCCAAAGTGTCCCTGCGCCAAGTTGGCTTTGCGCCAAAATATTTCGCGCCAAGCCGGCCGCGCCAAGTTGGCCGCGCCAAGTCGGCCGCGCCGAATTGTCCTAGACCGAGAAATTTATAGTGTACTTCTTTAGACGTAAGAAAATCAATCAACAAATTCCGCTCGTTGCACCCAAACAATAAACATATAATTGTGCATACATGTAACCGGTGAGCAACATAACTCGCGAATGCAGCAGGCTAGAAAAAAAAACAGTTCTACACTTGTTTAAAGACTTGGTGTTTAAATTAACATTTTTTATACTCAAGGTATCAAAGCACCGAAATACGTTTTCTGAAACAGCCAACTGCGATCAGAATTATGTTGCTCATCCATTAGAACATATTTTGCTTAATATACTTAGATCGTGACTGCGTGCAACTGATCTTTACAAGATTGTAATGGTATCAGTCGTTGTTCTTTTTAAACTTTCATCGTATTTATATATGTATTTACTGCGTTACTCACATCTACCTACGTTTTTTTTTGTTTGTTTAAAACCCCTTGAAATAATTAATTTAATATAAACTGTACGTCTGAAATATTAATCCAACCTTTTAGCTACCGCATTTATTTAACTGAAATATAACATTAGTTCCCACCTAATATTAATAAAGTCTATGCATTTAGAATTAAAATTTTAAAACTGGCGAATCAGAATAAACCACTACGTAATCCCCAATGTTTTCCATTAGTGGTCAGTTTTTATTTTTGTATGCGTAGATTTTTCTATATATTATTTATAGTTGTGCATCAGGTATGTGATACACTATATGATGCATGATGTTACAAATATTTTTACTTCCTGAGCGTAAGCAAGGGAAAAAGTGGATGTCCTGTTTCCGTCTGTCTGTCGTCTGTCAATTTCGATTGTACAGGTAATCTCCGAAACTACCGGACCGATTGTGTCAAATTATGTATGTATATTAGGATTATCATGTGAATGTTAAACCGCTAATCAAAATTTGGCTAGTCATCCCCCACCACCAATGGGATGACGCCATTTCCAAAATTTACAATAGATTAGTTTTTTTTTTTATAAAATCAAGTACTTCTGCAGTTTTCGTGTATGAATCCGTGTGGAGTTTTCACCTTAAACATCCAGATTTTTGGAAAAAAAAAAAATTAAAATTGTATAACATTTTCCAATAAAATTTAACTTTGGAACTGCAAAACCAAATATAGTAGTCATGGTAAATCGTTAATTAGAATTTATCCGTATATCTGGTCCAAAAAAATTGATTACGTCATCCTAAAGTTTTGCCGAATAAATCTTTCTGAAATATATAGAATATTATGACTATACTTGTGGTTTATCAGTGCACTCATAGTTTTTATTTTTTTATACAGGGTGACTGAAAAAAAAATTAATGAGGCTGTTTATTGATTTATTAAATCAAGAACGACTCACTGCATTGTTATTAGTATTACCCTACACCTGTTTAAAAAAAAAGATATACAAACATGTCCTTTGTTGATGACCTGATCACAAAATTTTGTAATGGAAAAACTCGCTTGGAAAATACGCTTCTATACCTTTACTTTTGCGTTGCACATATACATATCTTTATTTTAACTTATAAGCAGACTTCGGCGTCGCGAAAGTGACGCTCATTGCCATCCGATCACCAGCGCTGTTGCAGTCGTGGCCTGCAATTTCGGGGATTCTTAATAATAATTACTACTTTTTCTAGGTTTGCCTCAGTTGTACGAGTTCTCCTAGATGTTAAAATGCTTTAAACATGAAAAATGACTGTTCAACATCACAATTTTCGTGATGATTTTAATCAGATAAACGCTGAATTGCATCAAACGCCACAGAGGTTGAGACTTCACAGTCGGCCAGCCAAATTTATCGCCTGACGTCGCGCCATCATATTTTATATTTGTCTGATTGATTCCTCATCACTTCGGCTGTGCCTAACTCTGCTTATAAGGGTTATCATAAAATTAAATTCGCAAAATCTAATCTTATAATTTTTCGAAAAATTTAAATTTATTGTACGGTACCTCAGGGGGCCGGAAATTCTGTCGAAATAACCTTCAACCAATTCTTTTAACTTGTGGTGTAACATAGAAAAAATAAAATTGCTTAAAATTAAATTTTATAATTTTTCTGTCTAAATACCTCGATACCATTTTTTGTTTTACTTTAATAAGTGTTAAAAAATTGGTCTAAAGAGTTTAGACAGTACTTCCCTCGCTGTCGGAAACTTGACGACTGCATGGCTATTGTGTTTTTTTCTCATTACATTTTTGTAGTGGGAATTTAAAAAAAATTGCGATGACGTCATCAACATTTTTGCAAGGACACGTATATCAGTTGGGATAGATGTAGTGTAATACTAAGAATAAAATTATTGTATTCCCAAATTTTCGGGAAAATGAATTGAGTCGTTTTGAATATTGATTTTTTATAATCAATAAAATAACGAAACAATTTACTCGCGTATACGGCAACTGAAAATCGTTTATGTATAAACATTCTTAATTTAAGATGACAAGCGTAACAGCATACGTGAAAGTCAAACAGAGAAACTGTAAACAAAACGACCATCGGTTTTATTGCTTCGACTTCCGCTTATTATATAAAACATTGGGTTTTATTTTAATTCTTGACGGTGAAATTCACAATTGGTTGATTATAAACATGTCTATTTCACATTCGCGGAACCAAGTGATCGCATAAAACAAATGCAGGTCTGTAATGTTAAAGTCGATGTAAATAAGCGATGCTACCCTTATGTTTCAACCGAGTTTTTCCTTTAACAAATTTTGTGTCTACCAAATTGGGTTGGTTGGGGTGTAATACTAATAATAAGTGTTGCCTTTAATTTAATCAATAAAATAAATTGACTTCATTAATTTTTTTGAACCACCTCTTAAGAAAATCTAAAAAATATGAATGGAATGATAAATCACAAGGACAAACTCATCATATTTTGTACATTTTAGATACGATTTATTCGGCAAACTTTTGAGCTGACGTCATCAGTTTTTTGTAGAAGATAACCAAATATATTTTGACTAAAAATTTATTATGCTCTTTATAACCTTAAAACATCTGCAAGATTTCAAAGCATTCGGTTTTGTAGTTCCTGATTAAATCAATAAAATAAATTTACGCATTCATTAATTTTTTTGAGTCACCCTGTATATGCAAATCGAAAAAATTTGAATGGAATGATAAATCACAAGAAGAGACTCACCATATTTTGTACATTTTAGATAGGATTTATTCAGCAAAATTTTGTGGTGACGTCATAAATTTTTTAGGGGGGACGACCAAATACATTTTGATCAAAAATTTACCATGCTTATGATAATTTTAAAATATCTTCAAGATTTCGAAGCATTCGGTTTTGTAGTTCCTGAGTAAATCAGTAAAATAAATTTACGCTTTCATTTATTTTCTTGAATCACCCTGTATATGCAAATCCAAAAAATATGAATGGAGTGATAGATCACAAGTACAGACTGATCATATTTTGTACATTTTAGATATGATTTATTCGGCAAATTTTCGAGCTGACGTCATCAAGTTTTTGGAGGGGATAAGCAAATATATTTTGACTAAACATTTATTATGCTCTTTATGACCTTCAAACATCTGCAAGATGTCAGAGCATTCCGTTTTGTAGTTCCTGATTAAATCAATAAAATATATTTACGCATTCATTAATTTTTTTGAGTCACTCTGTATATGCAAATCCAAAAAATATGAATGGAGTGATAAATGACAAGTACAGGCTCATCATATTTTGTACATTTTAGATATGATTTATTCGGCAAACTTTCGAGCTGACGTCATCAAGTTTTTGGAGGGGATAAGCAAATATATTTTGACTAAACATTTATTATGCTCTTTATGACCTTAAAACATCTGCAAGATTTCAGAGCATTCGGTTTTGTAGTTCCTGATTAAATCAATAAAATATATTTACGCATTCATTAATTTTTTTGAGTCACCCTGTATATGCAAATCCAAAAAATATGAATGGAGTGATAGATCACAAGTACAGACTCATCATATTTTGTACATTTTAGATATGATTTATTCCACAAACTTTTGAGCTGACGTCATCAAGTTTTTGGAGGGGGTAAGCAAATATTTTTTGACTAAAGATTTATGATGCTCTTTATAGCCTTAAAACATCTGCAACATTTCAAAGCATTCTGGTTAGCAGATTAAAAATTAAATTTCAAAATGTTGTTTTATAATTTTGATTTTTTTTCCAAAAATCTGGACGTTTCGGGTGAAAAGTCGATTCGGAGTTGTAAACTACATGTGTAGGACTATGTTATTTTATACAATTGAAAACCCATTTACTATGTACAATTTTGAAGTGACGTCATCGCATTAGTGGTGGGGATGATTAGACAAATTTTGGTTAGCGTTTTACCATCTACATGATATTCTTAATATAAGTACAAAATTTCACAACAATCGGTCGAGTACTTTCGGAGATTATCTGTCTAATAAAAATCCGGGGGCAGACGGACAGACGGACGGACAGACGGACGGACGGACAGACGGACAGACAGACGGAAATGGGAGACCTATTTCTTCGTCTTCTAGGGGTCATGAAAGATCGAGAAAACGTAAAAGTAGAGAGTCGGCCGACGGACTCGATTACAATACTTCCTTTGCTTACGCTCGGGAAGTAAAAAGGCAAATCTATTTTATTCTTCACATGCTTCATAATTCCATGTTTATTGGCCATTTTTGAGAACAGTCAGTATAGGCAAAAATATTTTCTTCTTTTGTGGTTTATTTTTATTAATTTTGTGCTCGCCGTTTTTGTCAACTGTTGAGAATATTGTTACAGTTTGATTTGTATTATCTCCATGTCCACACTTTTCACATAAATTCTCATATTGTTGCTTTTAGTCAGCAATTTCTTATGGGCCATTTGTTTTTATTTTCTCACAAGAACCGTAACAGTCTATTTTTCAAAATAAAGTTGCGAAAATTTCTAGTTTCAAACGTACATAGTAAAATCTAATTTGCTAGAAATGAATAACCTTATAAGCATTACTATGGCAGCATCATGTATTTAAATAATATATAACATATTGATTGCAAAATTTTGCTAGGATTAGACATAATTGAAGTTTACTTTACGGATTAGCTGCTGGTTGTTATGTAATAGAATTTATTATCACGTTGACATGGATCAACAATAGGATGAAATTGTTACGGATACCAGACGTCACAGTTAAAATTACCAAAATATCCTTTGGTGCAAAAAGGACAGATTATGGATAGACAGATAAATCCGTTCAAAAAAAAAAAGGGAAATAAAACGTACTCTGAAATTTTGAACAACAACTTTGCAAATATTGAAGAACTGCAATGTCAATAGATCTACGACAACTGAAAGAATTGTTCAAAAATGATTGTCAAATGGTAGCGATATGTTTTTACTTCCCGAGCATAAGGTAAGGAAGTATAGCGATCGAGTCCATCGGATCAATGGTTACTTTTATATTTTTTCGACATTTCCGTCTGTATGTCTATATGTCTGTCTGATGTCTGTATCTATTTTTATTAGACACGTAATCTCCGACACTACTGGACACCAACAATTTGATGATGTCATTTCAAAAAATTCTATTTTTATTTGATTAACTGTAATACAATATAGTTCTATAAGTGTGGTGTACGAATCCGCTTTGACTTTTTCCCTAACCGTCCAGTTTTGTGGAAAAACATAAGGCACGTTATAATAACAGTTTATCATTAGCGTAAAGCATCCCGGTGGTGATCTAGTTGTTACGAGTTAGGAATCCAGACCGGACGTCGCGCGTTCGATTCTAAATTTGGTCTTTCGTTTTTTTTCTTATTTTTTCCTTTTTCCTCTTTTCCTCTCGCATTGTGTATTATCTACGTTAATGACGTCATAACAATTTTTTCACTTTCTCGAGAAGGTGAGAATACGCCCCTCTTTATTTAAAAATGTAAAACCTTCTTGCGTGTCCCAACTGCCTTTTTAAAAATGTAAAACCTTCTTAGGGGCCCCTAATGTCTTTTTTTTTAATGTGAAACCTTCTTGGGGGTCCCAACTATCCTTTTTTAAAGAAGACGAAATCTTCTCGAGGACCCCAAATGTCTTTTTTAAAGAATATTAAATCTTCACGGGGCTCCCAAGTGTCTTTTTTTAAGAAGGTACAACTTTTTTTCTATTACACTGTGACTAGTACCTTGTATATGGTTTTTACTCCATAGAGGTTAATCACAAAAAGGTAAAATTCCGCAAAATCTAATTTTATAATTTTTCATAGAAGCAGTATTTGTTGGACTGTACTTCAGAAGCGAGAGAAGTTCTGTCGAAATAACTTTCGACCAATTTTTTTAATAAAAAAGTACAATATACAAAAACGGTAGAAATAAACAGAATGGATTTTTTATCGTCTTTACTTACCAATATGATGACATTTAACATTGTACCCAATTCTTTGACTTCATTTTTTAAGCTTAAAAAAGTTGGTTAGTTGATATAATGATTTGTTTCTTGGATTTTACTTTCATGTAAAATTAATTATTAAACTTATCAGTTTTAAATATTATTATTAGTTATAGAAAATGCAAATAAGATTATTTATGAAATAAATCTACAATTTGTTAACTTGACCAAGAAAGCTTGGGCGGGGTCGGCTGTGAAACTATGCAGAACACAAAACCATGTCTAAATATTAGAAACTAACCAATTTTCAATTTCATTCACCGTTTTTTCCTGTTGACTTAATAGGGGTATGCTCAAAAATTTAACGATTTTCACTCATTGTCTCTCAAATTTTCAAAAAACGTTTTGAAATGTATTGAAGACTAAACAGACTAGTATTTTGTAGAATGTGAATATATTTGCGTTTATTTATTTTTACAGCTAAGTTTCATATTTGGGAACGAATAAATTGTATCTTCTATTTTCGTTTTAACGTAAAACCCGAATTTTTCAATTTGAACTGAACAACTTTAAGTAGCTATAATTTTCTTATAAAGTGAATATTATGTGCTTTTTTATGTTGTTTTCGATTTTCCCTTGTGCCATGTTTTATAGTCTAAATATAAAAAGTACCCGCTCTTTGCTCATTATAATTCCACTGTTTTAAATGATTTCAATATGTTAAACGCTACAGTGAATAACATTGACTTGTGACATCCCATATCTCCGATTTTCCATATATCATCGCGTTTTCATATTCCCTTGCCGTTCTCGACCTGTAGTCCGATAAAGCTTTTATTTATTATTCGGCCAAAAGATTACAAATGTGTGGTCCGTTAGGAAAAACTAAATTACCCACCATTAATATAATTCCACACACAGTATTAAATTTCTTGCATTTTGATGTTATCAAATTCCACCCTTTATGGAGCTTTCCTGCCCCATTTTTCAGCAAATAACGCATCCATCTGTAACCTAATTATTTCACTCGCCATATATCAATTTTCTCTTGCATTCGGTAATGTCTAGTTTTCGTTGAGCGTGTCTGGTTATTGATTTCTTGTCCGCTAGGTGTACATGTCTGTTAAAATGTACTAACGGAAGCGACAACCGGGATAAAATATATCATCATTTTATAAAATAAAAACTGTCCAACCGTAAAAGTAACAACATAAATTACAGCTTGTAAACCGATAAACATGGATAAAGTGAAAGAGCTATAATCCATCACAATTCATTACGCTACCCTGTTAAAGACTAATTAAATACTGTGTTTTTGTTTACATGAAATTTTAGCGTTTTTCTGTACTGTACAAATTGCATGAAAAATTTATATTGCGGGGAAAGACTGTTTTGTTTATTTAATCTCTCATGTTTTTGGTGCGTGTACATGTGTATTTGTTTTCTGACGGCTCAGTTATGGATATGGGTAATTTAAAAAAAATTATTTGGAAATATTCACACTAACTCACTAATATTTAAATTTTTTTTTCACTTATACGATGGAGAGATTAATAGCAACATGAAAAATCAAACAGATCTATACTCTTCGAGATCTTTTAAGTCGTCGTCGTTGTTTTTTTTTTTTTTTTTTGGCTAATTGTTTTAATGTATTCTGTGTACTTCGTTTTTCGCATACGCATAATCAAGTAGGTGTATTTTTGTAAACTGACGTTTCATTAATTAATTCAAAGCAAAGTAGCTAATTTTATACGCCCTTGAAGTTTATAATATATGACCAATTTAAGTCGTTAACATCTTTATTTAATTTTTGAAAATTAAAAAAAAAAAATTAAAATTACAAATATTCTTTTATGTAAGTATGTGAGACAATTTTTGTAATTAAATTACAAAAAATTTATTTGTAACGAGAACTTTTTGTATGTTACGACAATAATTTTCTTCCAAATTCCAAATTATGGCGTAATTTACATTTTTAAGCCTCTTTCAACATGGGAATTTTAGGAATACCAAATAAGAACAAATTAGGAGAAAATAAACACTAAATAAGTCATGAATTACTGTCGCACACCACTCTAGAAATTATTGTAAACATAAATTCATGAACAAAGTTTCAGGGTATTGATTTTTGAATGCAAATTAGAAAAATAATATTGTGCGAACAATGAAATAATACTCTAAAACGCTAGGGCGGTAAAGATGTACTTTATGCTCTACACAGAATAGGTAAAAACTCCACAATTTGCGAATGCAGAAGTAATGTTGATAATTATGTAAATCATGAGACAAAGAGACTAGCGAATGCCACCTAGGTCAAAGTCCATTTGTTTAATATGTAAATTGGTAGGTAAACATGAACGTGAATGAATCATTTCTGGTTTCTTATTATCATTATTACGACGAGGGAACTGCGAGCCATCACATTGACTTAAATTAAAAAAGCTTCTTTTCAACATCTGGCATATTGTATTGTTTCTGTATTTCATTGAAAGAGAAATTCACCTTGACATTTATTTCTAGAACAAGAGAAAGATATTTTAAACGTTTCCTCTGGTTGTGGCCAACAAATAACACAATATTGTTTTCACTTAAACTCGCCGCAACCTTTCCTCAATCAAGTGAAAAATTTCTACCAGAGATTACTAACTCGGTTTTGTTTTTATGAAAAATACAATGCTTCTATTGTTGGCTAACACTCGTAATTATCATTGTTTCAGATTTCGATTTGAACTCGTGGATAAAATATTACGAGCCGGCCCATTACGATCCTCGTTCTTTGGTCGTCCAACACAATCGTATCCGGAGAAGTGTCGGTCAACAACAGCCGCACCACGTCCAATTAGACATTAAGGGACACAACCGGTAAGTCTTTAAGCCCTAGGAAAACCAATAATGAACATGTGTCACCGAAGACGTGGCATCTAGGACGCTGTGAAACGACATTTAGGAATTTTAATACCCGATATTCTGATGTGCTGACTTGGAAACGGGTTTTCCGGCACGATATTCTATAAAATTCTTCATGTTGGCGGATTTCGGTAGTTATTATTCAATATGTGTGTTACCATTGATATGGGGATTCGGTCCCTTTTTACCGCAACACTATACAACACTTGAAAACGTTGCATTTCTAGTTTTAGTTGTGTTTTGAGATTTTTTCATTTACCTTAAAGGCAAAGTGATAATTTGAGTGTTCTAATAACTCACATAAATTGCACATTATTTTTATTTTAATATGCAGTTAGACATTAAAGAATCAATGTTTTAGTGACATACTTACCAATAAAAATTGATTATTGTAAGTGATTTATGTTTTACTTTAAAAAAGGACTAATATTATGTATTGATTGTTGACCACAATAACAAATTATGCATTTTGAGACAAATACAAATTATGCATTCGTTTAAAGTAGAAGAGGTATTTAAGAAAACTAATAAGACTGATACCATTATGGTCTACTTGTCTGTGAAAGTGTCAACATCTGAAAATACTAGAAAAATTGCAGTCTTTTCTTGCTAAAATATCGTCGTGGGGCTATTGTTTGATTCTAGTAGTGAGCCAAAGTGGTTGTTGTCTTTTTTCGCCTCTTAGAGTCCTTTGACGCGGTATTTGAAACTAGTTTCCAAGTTTAGGGTGAAGATAAAGGTCACAGAGAGCAACATCACTGATATAAAAGGAAAGTTGTCGACAGTTCATGCCTTTATTGAATAAAAACTGTGTTGCAATATTTGCAGCATATCAAGATCCACTGTTCCAACGTTGTTGTTTATGCAGAGAACGGCAGTAAAATTAATTGTATGTGTTTCTTATCGAAATAGAGAGAATAATTTCAGGTTCTGTGGGTAGTCAAAGAGTGGATCTTTGTGAATAACAACATTTCTAGTGTTTTCCGGATCAAGTGCAGTAAATAACATTAAATTTTTCTTTCTTCCAATAGTTTGTGTTTGTTTTCGAAATCAAAAACAACCAAAATAATTAAGACTGTATACAGATATAGAACATCACTGGGTAAATAATCTCAGTTCATTTATATAAAGCGGTAAGGGCATTAATTTCATTTTTTCCTCCAAAACTCTGGAACATTGTCCATTGATTCAATTACCACACTTTCAGTGCAGCGTACAACAATTATTTAATTTAGATCATAAACATATTTTTAATAAAATAAGGCTTATCTCTCAGCTTAATAAAGCCATAAAAATATCCTAATAATCAACTTTTTTTATAAAGAAAAGACCTTTGGAGGTGAAGTAAATTGAGTTTTTAATTTAATTTTTTAATGTTGTAATAATATTAAATATAAATGCTTCTTCTTAAGGCTTAATAATACTGAAAACAAAAAAAATCTACGCGGTACTTTATTTAAGAAAGGTATCGAATATCACAGCAACTGCATCATATAGGTAACGTAAGTCACATCCATAAACATGTGCCTAAGATGAGAACAAGATGGACGAGTCCATTCTCAAAAATAAGAGCTTCCTTTAACAAGGTGATTTTCATACCATCTCTGGGTCACTTTTTTGCAACGGTTAAAGTAAACGTGACAAAATATCAAGTTTAAGTTCACTTTAATCCATTCGGAAAAATACCACTACTCAAATAATATTAAAAAAAAATACAAGTAGACCTGTCCTGACCTGACCTGACCTGATTTGACCTGACCTGACCTCCGCGGCCTCGTAGGCATAACCAGTAGCGGTCCGTAGGGACCGAAATGGCGCTTAAGGCTGGCGTCTGGTTCGGTTTAGCCCTATACTAAATACATTGAAAACATCGTCGCGGTTTCCGGAGTTGCATTTTAAAAATATGAGATATATCGCTTTAAAAAAATTATATTTCGAATTAACAAACTTCAGTCCAGGGGACCTCCATATTTATATTCATATCTAGTATGCAGTTTTTACAAAAAAAAATTATAAAGTTGAACAACTTTTACATCACATTTTAACCGGCACATTGATGCATTTTTTGACGAAGTGCTGAAGTTTTTTGCATTCTGAGATAGGAGGTCCCCTGGGGAAAAGTGTCAGCTTTCTTTTGATACCATTTATAATATTAAAAAATCCACGACTGAGGTAAATAACTCGCGAAAAGTCAAAATCTATTGAAACGAGAAATCGGCATTAAACGAGCTGTGATGCGGTAGCAGAATGCAGGTTTACTTAGATTCTGACTTAGTTGGAGATTTCAGAATGTTAAAAATGCAATTCCGGAAACTACGACGATGTTTTCAATGTATTTAGTATTGGGCGAAACCGAACCAGACGCCACCCTTAAAGTGATAATGAATTTTGTACTTGCTGTGGTCCATAAAAAACTGAAATTATAAAATTTGCATTTTGTTGTTTTATTTCTTCGTCTTGATATAGATATAATTTTAACCGTAAATTCAAATCCAAGGTAGCACGGTCCCGATAAGATGAACATATATTTAAAGCAGATAACCAACGGGAAAAAATGTAGATGTTCTCAATTTCGAAGTACATGCTGAATTTCGATTGTTTATGTTTGTTATCCGAAAGAATTTGACAATTCGCACGTTCAGATTACAAGCATCAGCGATTAAAAAAAAATGAATTTGATTAAATAGCTCTCCTCAAGGCAGAGCAGAGAACTGATTCATTAATTAACCACACTTAGTTTTTTTCCAAAAACACCCACAATTTATTCTGCAAAATCGGAAGGTGGCGGACAAATTTTGATTAATGATTTACCATGCTTCCAATGACCTTAAATTATATGCAAATTATAAGCATTCGGTTTTTGCTATTTCAATGTTAAATTGTAAAATATTGTTAAACAATTTTGATTTTTTTTCCAAAAATCTGAATGCCAAGAGTAAAAACTCAACACGGATAGTAGGGTATCCCTTATATCGCTGAAAAAAAATTTTTTTTTGCGATATCGAAATGCATACCCTCTATTTCTTTTTAAACTATCTAGACCTACTTAAATACAAAATTTTATTTTCCTACGTCACCATTAACCCGTGCCGACAAGGCCCTGAAGATTTAGGAAAGTCTATTTTTGTCTACACCCGCCAAGCACCCTGGACGACCTGGTTCTCTTTGTTTTTGTAAAAATAATTTATCTTCTTCTATTTTCATCTTTCCAAAGCATCCGCGTGTACTACATATATCGAAGAAATTAACTAAATTGTTTTGAAACTCCTCTTCAAGGCGCTCGTAAACTTCGTGTATTTATTTGGAATTTTTTGCAATTCCCTCCAAGCATGGTGAAAATCCACGAGTTTTTTTACACAGTTAGGTACAGCTCTGGTATGGATTCTAGCTTTTTCACAAAATATAATACACTCTCGAATCACGAGATTTGAACTTTAGCTAACAGTCAACTTAACTTCTTGTATGAAGACCATTCGCTGCAAGTCGGCACGGGTTATCGTACTGCAAATAAGGTCAAAAATTTATGTCTGAGTATTTTAGGAGTAAATGAACACAACTAAGACCTATGCATTAGAAAATAAAAACTTCGAAAAATAAGGGACACCCTAACGGATAGCGACGAAAATTCCGGCGACGGTCCGGAATTTCTCCGATAACACGTGGGGGTGGCGTGCCTCGGTGCCACGCCTTGAGCCGAGTAGTGCCGCTGAATAGAAGAAACACGTCTGGCCGACCTAGGCTTACACGGTTACCTTCACGTTACCAGGGGTGGCGCCTTCAGTCGGTGCTCGGGAGCCAGCTTCCTCTACGGGGAGAGAATACCGGGATTGTTCTAAAGCCGGAGACACGGATCTCCAGGTGATCTGGTGAGCGCCCGCGGAAATGGGGGAAAATGAACAATATTCGGGTTTTTGTTTCCTGCCATCAGCTAAAATAATCTTAAATAAAATTAGAAATCGGTTAACAAAACAAAAAAAAAAAAAGACTTAAACGTCTGGTACGGTCGTTCCTTCCTGGACAGCGACTTCCTTCGGGACGGACTCCTCCTCGTCCTGGGGGGCGGCGATCCGAGAACGGGAAATCGCGCGGTGGAACACGACGCGTGCTCAATGGTTTCGGCTTATTGCGGTGATGGCAAAAAAACGGTGACAGCGGTACGGAATATCTGTCTAATAAAAATCCGGACAGACGACAAACAGACAGACGGGCAAGACAGACAGTCAGTCGTCAGACCCCTTAGTTTACACTCAGGAAGTAACAAACACATCTTCAGTACTATCAGAGAGAATCCATTGCAATGAGAATTTATATTTAACATATTGAAAAACATTTTTTTTTCACTCAATACCCACTTCGTGAGTTATATAAAATGGACATCATATAATACAACTATTATACTCAAGACAAGAGCGTACCTTGAAGTTACATCACTAAATCTAGAACTTCACTTTTTGGATGTTGCCTAGGTTTTACGACTTTTTTGTTACAATGTAGTGATAATACAACATACATAGAACAGTTAGGTTTGGAATAAAAAATAACATTTAAATATTTAAAATTGTCAAGTCAAGCAAAGAGGTGTTGCCAAAGAAAGGAAGAAAACTACCGAGTAGTTTCGACCACTCTTCTTTATTTCTCGCACACGTTACGAAATCTTACAGTAACAAACAAAAACAAGACAACCTTAAACGTAAATGAAAACTAACAATTTTGAATAAGACGAGAGAGAGAAGGTAACACAACTCTAGACTCCACACAAAAATATGCAAGAAAAAAATTATTGAAAGCAAAAACAACCCGCGGGAGAATGTCCTGACCGACCACTTCAAACCCGAAACAGTAACTAAACTTTGTAAGAAAATTTTGCAGCCAAGTCGTACCTTCCTGATTAGGGGGGGTACTTCTTGGCCAATCACGTCCTTTCGGGGGTGGTTTCTCTCAGGAACTTTTTTCTCACAGTTTGGCCTAAAAAGAGAGCAAAAGACTTGGAGCGGGTGGTCTGTTGCCAAATTCACCCAATGCACAGAATATCTGGTGCTTAATGGCTTTCGTTCAAGAACGTTTCAATTTTATACCTCTAAACAAGGAGATTCCACGTTATTGCTGGGTACCATTGTATAAAGCGCATCAAACCGAAAACATGTTCGGTCCATGGGGGTTTTAGGGAACTTTTTATGATGCGGCGTAATAAACCATTATTCAACAGAAGTGACATCTCTCCGTTTTTTAGAAAAATTCCCATTAGAAAAATGCGACGGCTGCCTCTAATAAACGCGAAGAGAGTCTATCCGACAATGAGGTGGTTTGGACGTGTTACACTCCGCATTATCATTAATAAAAATAGGGAATAATAAGGTACCAATTCATCAATCTTTTTGTTTTAACAATCTGTATATAATTTGTGACAACTCTTTATCCAGGATAGCAGTGGTTTCTGACACCATACAGTATAAACACAATTAACTTCAAGTCCACTCTCAGGGGCCATTAGTGCTTAATATAATTACATATAATAAGATGATCAGTAAGAGTAGAACTACCACTGAAGAAAACATGCTGTGATGTTTACCGTTAGATTTAAACACTAGAATTACATCAGCGATCTTCTAAGGATCAGGAAAATAACCTGCATTCATAAAACAGCCAATAAACGTGCTAAAGGTTTTTATTAAAGATAGGAGATAGATGTTTGACTTATTTGGCCATTTTTAAGGATTCATTTTTTGTGTCGGTGTTTTTAAGTTTCTTAACTTGTTTTAAATAGATGCGTTGTTATTTTGGGCACTTTTTTGGAGATAATGATTTTATCTTTAGTTGACATCAAACAAGATATTCTTACCTTCGATCATCTTCACTTTGGATCTATGTTCCGAGCCCTAAGAAGCATTGCGCCATATAACTTTGTTGGTTTCATTACTCATTCTACAGAATGTCGTCGTCGTAAGACTTGGTAGCATAGATCCATTATTTCCGTGTTTCGCAGAATAGAACCGTGGGCTTATGGTTTTTTTAAAATAGACCATTGATGTAATTTTAGACCAATTAATAAAATAGATCCATGATAGTCCTAATAATATCTTTCGAACATCTGTAATGTACATCATTTGGTTTAAGCATTGATTAAAGTAGATCCGCCATACAGGTGTATTCGTCGTCTAAACTTTTCATACAGTAAATTTGTTTAAATATTTTATAAACGAGCGGCTATTCTATTGTAATCTAACCGTTTCATCGGGTAGATCAATATGTTTAAACGTATTATAATAACAGTATTTATCCTTTAAACGTTTTGTAAGTTAGTAATTTGGATCTAAATGTTTCATAAATCTTCCTTGTTGTAGTAAATTACATCCGTAATTAATAAAAATTTACTTATTCGTCAAATTGTTTCTAACAGTACTGTAATTAAACAGAACATCATCAGTGTAAATATTTGGTTGTCAATAATGGCGAAAGCTTCGTTGCATTTTGGTATGGTTAAAATAATTCACATTATCATTTTTGCACTTCCAGCTGCTGACTGTGGGTCAGTTCTAAAACCACATTACTCATTAGTTTAATTAAGTGGTAGTTGCACTATTTTTCAGTTTGTCTATTGATATAGTCTCAATTTTGTACCAAACACAAACTCATGTAGACTCGTGAAGCATGACATTAATTGTACAATTTATCATCACAATTTTTAACACTGAATAAATCAGACAACATTCGTATCATTCATTCATCGGAGTGCTTAACGACCGTTGGTTGGTCATTCAATAATTCATGGAGGTGGAATCGTTTAGGGTGACTGAGTGTGCAAAAAGTAGTAGTGCAGTAAAAGACTACTTAACTGCTGCAGAAGTATTTTTATTACTGTTAAGGAGTTACAAATCCTTAGTACTTACAACTACTTAGTTTTAGTAGGATTTGAATTACCGACTACAATGTTTAAAGAATACCTAGCTCTTCATTGTACGTTATATAAATTTTTAAAAAGTACATTAAACATTACTTCTAGCAAAGGTCTTAGGAAAAAAATTGAAATGATAATTAAGTAGATAAAAAAATCGTTCAATTGAGATTTTTTTTATATTTTGAAACATAATTATAATAAATTTAAACAATGAAGGAAATATATCGGAATTAATAGTTACGCAACACTATACGTAAAATTTCTTGTGTCGTGTAAAGTTGTATCAAAATTTTATGTTTCAAGTAGGCAACTTTTGTACCAACACAAAATATTACGCAATACCTACGAGAGATGTGCTCATTCTCTTACAATTGAGTTTTTTACCGTTGCGTTGTTGTAGTGGAATATCGTTTTCTTTACATCAACGTTCTCAGTATCGTCCCCGCAAGTGAAAGTCTATCACTTTTGCATTCGTTCGAGTCGCTCGTTGCCACAAAGAAATTGAAATCGTTCTGCATAATGCAGAAAAACCTAGATGCTTAAAATTCCCCTTGTTTCGTGTGCGTGTTCGTTTATTTTGTGTACGCGGTTTGTGCATTGAAAGCTTAATAAATTGCTCTTTTCGTGATTGTTTCCATTTGTTTACCATTTGTGTCGTAATTATAATTAATGGAACGTCTAACAAGCTCCATTTTGTTGCGAATTTCTAAACAGAAGTAGCGTCAGAGCGGGGAAAAAAGTGGCCTTAACAAAGATGTTCTTTGGTTATTTATCCTCGCGCTTCATTATAATCAGTTCTGGGATAAACTTCTTGTGACAGGCTAAAAAATGCCTTTACTTTCATTGGCCTAACCCATATCTTACGTGGATAACTTAAATCAATTCAAAACTTCTGGGGATAATTACGAACTTTTTTCGCTCAAGTTAATTTGCTAGAAGGAGCTGAAAACTCCATCCGATTAAGGAGGGAGCGCCATCATGTCATTAACAACAAACGACTTGTGATAACAAATAATTTGTTAGTGATAATGATCAGACAATAGGCCCGTAATACCTACGGAAGACGTGCAAATAAATGTCTATGAAATTTTAATTAACCGGCTTCGTTTTAATTTCAATTCAGCTTTATCAGCATGGACCTCGCTCTGGTCTGGATTCGTTATTATAAATGTTTTCTGTAAGTTTAAAATTGGAATGAAAATATTTATTCAACGTGTCGCTGTGTGCCGACATTGAAATCTCATTTTAATTTCCAATTTAAAGATGACCTTATATTGTTTGTATTGTAGTTTAAATAATAAATACTTACGTTTCTTTATTGGATATCATGTTGGACAGTTTGAAAGCTTAAAATACTGCAACGTATTTTTATTGTTTGTTCTCACCCTTACCTAAATATCTTTTGTAGGAAGAAAAGTAAGCATCTAAGTTTCAACATACATACCTACATTTCATCTATCATTTATACATGAGAAGGTGTGACAGCTCTCTGGTTAGTGCTTTTCAATATTTTACGATCTAATTGATTGATGTATATATGTGATCAATAGGTATATTTTGTGCTTACTTTTGTGAAAATTGGATTCTGATGTTGATGTGTATTGATTATTGATGATTATTTTTTAAATGATCTTTAATTATTATTATTATTATTATTATTATTATTACAAAAATAATAAGGATCGAGGTAAAACCTATAACAAAAGAAAAAAAGAAAAAAAAAGCTGCACTCCTAAATAATACAAATAATAATTGGATATACTAAAACTTATAAATTGCATGCGTCGAATCTGTTCTTGAAGCAGTTAACACTGGGAGAATTAACAATTGTATCAGGAAGGCTGTTCCATTTGTTCACCAGACGGTTTACAAGAAAATTTGAGCGAGACCTGGAAGAAGTTCTTTCTTTGATCAAATTGAACTGATGTCTTCTGAGTTTATCATTGATATTCAAACGATACATGTACGCTAAGTTCGATCCTATGATATTATGCAGTACTTTGAAAGTGAAAATTTTATGATTTATTTTATTTCTTATCGCCTTTTTACTAGGTCCTAAACTTGTGAAACTTTTCTTTTCTGTACCATTTATAAATTATATACACTCATATGTTAATGCATGTTTAACTGTTTTAACTATTGCAAAAGAAATAAAATGAGTTAAACTACTAGGGTCTGTGAATAGTTGTTAAGAGCTAGTCGAGTCAGTGCTAAGGGAACGAAGTGTACGAAAGAAACCCATACGCCGCCCCCGGTACGACGCGTATGGGTTCCGTATGTACGGCGATGATGACTCATCGTGCGGTGTCAGGATTGCTGAGCGGCGGTTGCTATAGAAAATCCTGGAAGCAGAAGTCGCGATGGATTCCAGAAAGACCTCGATCACGAAACCTCTAGAAGGAGATTATGCCTTAAATAGAGGCCACTTAGGGGAACGACTATTATTCAGTTAACAAATCGAGTTGCGCCGGAATTATTTTGTACATAATCGCTGTGTAATCAGTCGTAAAAGTTTGAGTTATTGAGAAATAAATTGTTGAGTTTAACCCACGCCAATTTCTATCACCGATCAACGTAACAGTATGTTGAATTCTAACCTTTCAATTATTGCTGTCCTTGGAACATATATATTTTAGGTTTTCTGGAAAACTATTTTCAAAATGAATGACAAATGTCCATTATAAATATAGAGGCAGCGTTACCTGTTGCTGTGCTACTCGAAAAATTGACTTTTAAACTGAAAATGTTTTGTGTTATATACACTTCTATCTAAGCCGATAGATTAAACTTTGTGATACTGATAACGTGAAATAACAGAACTTAATCAAATTAAACAAAACATTTTTTTATGTCGTTAATGAATTCTGTTGAATTTTGGGATTGTAAAAAAATGCATAATTTTATGCCCACTAATTATGCAACATGTTTTTGGGAGCGATTTTTGAAAATAAGTAATTAAGGATAGGAATGAAGCATTAAGTGCAAATGCTGTCTTGTCCCCCATGTTTGAGAGTTTGAATAAGTGAAACGAGTAGCTGTTAAGGTATAAATAGTGGTGTTGGTTAGTCCTTAGGGTCCGTTATTTCAGTCCAGGTATCAATGTAGTCGGCAAAGTGGCTTTAAATTAATACGAAAACAGTTGAACCTATGGTAACACGGTTAGCATGGTCATTTTACTTTCAAAGCCACCGTTAATGCATATTTACTTGACATGCAATGCCACTTTTAATTATACCATATTTGCTATACTTACGCATCATATACTTCAAACGTAGGAATCACGAATCAAGGTTGATTGACAAAAAAATCGGCTTCGCATGTCGTTAAAAAATAGTTTCAACGCATAATTTACTCGAAAATTTTCTTATTGAACTTTGTGTTGTTCTCTTTAGGGAGCAGTAAGCACTAAGAAAATAGAGGGCGAGTTAACGGGGTTAGTACTTTCTGAGATAAGACTGATTTTGGCGGGTAATATACGTACCCCATAAGAAAATATGTATCATCTGCCAAAGTCAGTCTTATCTTAACAAGTACTAGCCCCACCCACCCACCCCTATTTTCTTGGAAGGTATATTATTTGCCAAGATCAATCTTTTCTTAGCAAGTAACAGCCCCGCCCACCCACTCTCTATTTCCTTGGAAGATATGCCTTTGGCCAAAATTACTCTATTTATTTTTTATAGAAGTGCAGTGTTTGAAAGCTCAGAGACCAAAATGTTCATCCGGTTCGAACGACCAAATTTATTGTACGACCTTCAACCGTCTCAATTGTACCAAAATGGGTGCCTGCTTGAATCTACTGTTTACAAATTGCTACCTGGACAAGGAGTCTGCGACTATTTCTTATTACATTATCATATATTGGGTGTTTAATTGACAAAGTCATCAAGTTGGCCTTGATGTCTTGTAAACATCGTGAAGTATGTCTACCTTAAAGCTAAAATTTAGTTGATGATAGTGGACAACGTGGAAATGTCAATGTAATGAATTAATAAAAAAAAACAGTATTTCTAGATACAATTTTAAAAAATGCGCCTCTTATAAAGATAACACTATTATATTATGTTATAATTTATAACACATTTTGTAACTCTATATATATGAATGCTAATCTTGTTTAAATAAACAATGTAGAGCTCAGTATTTTATTGTTTATAAAAATAATACAATTCAAGAGTAGGGTATGGGTTCTAGAAGGGGCGGCAACCTCGTCGGGGATGTCTTGCGATTCCTGGGACTCGGAACGTCGTAGGGGATGACGGCGGCGGTATATATGACACAGGAGACCTGGACAGTGCAGCCCTTAAGGTGGAGAAGATGGTGGACAATTAAGTGCGCTTTCATCTGTGCGATGATCATCAGAAGGGGACCTAGACAGTGCAACCCTTAAGGTAGAGATGGTAGACAATGAAGTGCGCTTCCATCTGTGCGGTGATCACCAGAAGGGTACCTGGACAGTGCAGCCCTGAATGCCGATGCGGTGCAGGGGACCTAAACAGTGCAGCCCTGTGCTGAAGACGTCGGCGATGCAGCATAAGGGACCTAGACAGTGCAGCCCTGGGGATGACGTCGTCGAAGCGGCGCAGGGGACCGAAAACGGTGCAGCCCTTTGATGAAGACGTCGGCGATGCGGTACAGGGGACCTAGACAGTGCAGCCCTTTGATGAAGACGTCGGCGATGCGGCACAGGGGACCTAGACAGTGCAGCCTTGTGATGACCAAAAGGGGACCGAGACAGTGCAGCCCTGAATGTGGAGAAAATGGTGGACAATTAGATGCGCTTCCAGCTGTGCGGTGATCACCAGAAGGGGACCTAGACAGTGCAGCCCTTAAGGTGGAGATGGTTGACAATGAAGTGCGTTTCCATCTGTCTGAAAAGTGGTCGGAGTAGCCCTTATATAGGCAGGGGTAAAATGCGTGGGGGTGCTTGTGTACTGATGCACCAATAGCATGAGGGTGGCTTGGGTAGGGTGTGCGTTCCAGTAGGGGTGACCATGGTGGGGGTGGTACTGGTGCTGCCGAGGACAGCGCCCTCGAGAGGGAATCTCCGCTACAACAATTATTAAAATAATTTTTAAGCTACTTCGCGTCCTAATCCAAAATGAATTGAATGTATTCGCACACTAAATAAGCGTAATTAAAGTCGGGCAGATATTTTTTGTTAATGTCATGCCCCAGGAGCGAACACGACTGCGGATCGGAGTTAAGGTGTCGGATTAGTGAACGTTCGACCTGGACCAGAGTTGAGGCTCTCAGGGTCACTTGCGTACTGTAACAGCCAAAAATACCACTAAGTCAAAGAACCTGGAAAGGCCACCTAAACAATAACTTGATCAATAATTATATCATCCACATACCCTATATTTTATGAAAATCACTTTTATATACAACAACTAAGGGCTTTGATTATAATTATTGTTTTCCATCGGTCCGATTCACAAAATAGGTTAGGATTTTTCTAGAATGTAAACAACTCGATTTATGAATGAAATCGAATCCCTCCTTTTACTATCCCCGTGCTCTTCTATTGGCCAACTCCATCTGCGTCAAAATGTCGTTTCCGGTTTTTTCTTCCTTGGTTTTCAATAAAATAAGTAGCGGAAACGGGGCGAGACTACTTTCCATCCTTCTGTTGAAGAGTGATCAACCACGTCGAATCTTCCAAATTCTTCTCCAAGTGATTTCCGGGTGTAGGTGCAGAATTTAGATATATTATTGGATGTCCTGTACATTAAAGTAACGTTTGATGCCCTCCCCTTCGATTCTATCGGATTATAACGCTGGGAGCAACTCGACCTTGGTCGGCTATTGAAAATTGGAAATTCGTCATTATTAAAAGAGCCTTGGATCATCCAAAGGTAATTATCTGTTGTCAATGAGTCTCTTCATGTGGTGGAGTAAATGGTGTATGTATTTCCGTGAAATTCCTCTTACCAAAAGGTGTTGGGTTCCCCCATGTGGTCGATATGTCTTCCCTGTTCGTGGCGTCCGTTTTTGTCTCCTATGGCCTCCATACTAGCAGTATTTACACTTACAGGCTCTTTTTTTTATTCCCCCACTGGGATATATATCTTTTCCCATACATTTCGTGGATTTTTCCTGGAACTCGTGTTGGAAGGAAATTGGCCGGATTGATACAAACTTCTCCATCTACTCGTCGGTTCCACCACAACGACTAGAAGGTCCCTCAGGTCTCGAGGCAAATCCAGCTTGAAGTCCCAGCTTGCGTAGCAGCTAAGTCATTATTATAAGCCCCTATTTAGACATTTTTTCGCGTATGTGAAGTGGCCCACTACGGTTAACTTCCATTGATTTAAAGTAATTTAATAGTAAATCGAAAGTGTCATTGAAAGTATAGTTATCTAATAATTTATTCAACTTAATACCTAGTTCAAACTCTTTAAATATTACTTAGTTACATTTCATGTATTAGCTTCTTCGTTCTAATTCAGTCAATAATTATTATCTTGTTAATTGCGTCGTAATTGTAAAATAATAATTGAGTTCAGACAATCTTTCGAAATAACCTAAAAACTGTATAATGTGATAAGAAGGTGTTGACCAACATGCCGGTTGCTTATGGTAGATCCAACCAAAGGTGGATAGTGTAAATTCCTGGTCTTCGCATGCGAATACGGAATATTTTCCCGAGAGTTTGGAAAATTCCACAAGGTAAATAATACCCTAACCTCAATCATTTGAGAACTCTCAATTCGTTTAATTCATTCATAGATAGGGTAGATTACCATTTGAAACTAGCGGACTTGTGATCATGCGCGTTGGTTTTTGCCCGAGGGCATAAGTTTGGAAATTGAGGAACTCATTATTATTTCTCAACAATTTCAGTTTCTTTAGGGTTCATTAAAGTATACCAGGTTAGTACCTTATTATTGTACGTAATAAATTCTCGAATTTGACTGGCCTAATTAAAGATATTAATCAGAGAAAAGTTTATTAATGGATGTAACCCCTCCCACCTAGGAGTCTCATCTCATTTATTGCTAACAATAAGGGATTTTGCTAGCCAAACCTAGGGAGAACACCAACCCTTCCTAAGGAAAAGAAATAAGGCAATAAATTGGCGCCCAACGCTTTTCTTTGATTTTTATCTTTCTTTAGTCTAGTTAACTGCTGATATAATGACTTATCTGGAAATTGTTTAAGCTGGAGGTCACATACTACTTTCCTTCACGAATTCTTTTTTTCGATCACTACGTATTCAACGTTTTCATTATTTTTTTTGATATCGATAGGTACCTATATCTAGATCTATATAATATATATTTCGTTAACTGCATATATTTCGTTAATTGCGTATATCTCTGTATTATTTATATCGTGGTTTTGCTCTCGTTTACACTATTATTCTGCTTTGGGGTTTTTTTCTCTCCATATGGTTATTTAGGTAATTCGTAGCGTAGTATAGGTTAGTTTATTATTGTCATTCTCTTTCTACTTTTGGAGTTTGCACTGTTCGTTGAAGGGGGAGTGAGATTTTGATATTTTTTTTGCGGCAATTAAATTTCTTTTTCGTGCCTCAAGAGAAGTATAAAGCACGTAGCTTTTCTATTCATTATAGGATTTATTTAGCTCTTCTCTCAGTGGTAGCTTGCTAACTTAATTGTTTTTTTCGTTTTATCTAAGATTATTAATTGAAAATTTCATAATGTCTACTACTAAGTTAAACCCAAATCGACTTATCAAAGATGAATTAGTTTATGAACTAATGATTCGCGGCGTTTCATCGTCAGGAAATGTAGAGGACGATCGTCGGTTATTGCGTGAAGCCTATCATTTAGGATATGCTATTAAAAATATTCACTTGGAACCACAAGTTGAATTAATGTTATGTAAGAATAAATTAGAAGAACTTCTATCGCGAATTTTAACGTTTAAAGTAGCAAATCGGACTAATGATTTTGATAGTATCTATACACGGTTACAACACGTCTTAGGGCGATTACGTCGTCTCGAGGTAGAGCCCGTACTCCAAGGGAAGTACGAGGAACTACATAGAACCTGCTTAGAATTAATGTCGCGGTTGCGTGATGTTTATGAGGGTTCAGAGGAGACCGAACAAGCGGAAATACTGCTTGATGACGCTGATAAAGGAGGACAACCCGCGGGAACAAGTTCCCCAAAAGTTATTGAAGATCTACAGAAAAGGGTTGACGAGAAAATAGCTGATTTGTCAACGTCATCAATTCGCGAGCGACTCGAAGATTTAACTTTTGAGCCACGAGTTTCCTTACCACCGGTAGCGCCTGTATTACCCGATGCTTTGCGACAATCCGAACTGATTGGTAAATTAGGTTTAAAATTTGATGGGGAATCTACTAGTCTAGCTGCGTTTATTCAACGAGCGGAAGAACTATGCGAAGCGCGAAACATTTTGAAGGAACAACTTTTTAAATCGGCCGCAGATATTCTTTCCGGAGATGCGTTAAATTTTTGGCGAGCTAACAAACGAAGATATAGAAATTGGGAAGATTTAGTCACAGGGTTAAAGATGGCATTTCAACCATATAACTATGCGACTCGGTTGTGGACAGAGATTCGAGAGCGCACACAACATCCATCCGAAAGTGTAGTGAGCTATATTTCCGTAATGGAAGAATTATTTGCCCGGCTTCCGGAAATTCCTAGTGAAAGTACGCGTCTCGAGATAATACGACCGAATCTTTTACCATATCTCCAGTTCGAGCTTGCATTGAAACCCGTTACGACAATCGAAGAATTAATGATTTATGGTCGGAACCTTGAGGAAGGTCGTGCGGTAGCTGCGCGCTATAAACTTCCACCGCCGGTCTCCTCACAGTCCTTAGAACCCGACTTAGCTTTCAAAAAGAACCGTATACGTCAACAGGTCTCGTGGTATACTGGTCTTCCAACTACCGGAGTAACTAATGCGTCCACAAGAGTATCTCCTGTTGTGACTCAACAAACTAGCAATACCCTTGCTTCGAAACAGTTTTCGGAGAAACGCGATGCGACTCAGATGAAAATTCGTTGTTGGAATTGTGACCAAGTAGGCCACCGAGCGCCATCGTGCACCGCCCCAGAAACATTATATTGTCATAAATGCGGGAAAAAAGGAGTTTCTATGTGGCGTTGTCCTACATGTTCAAATAAGAATAAAGCAAAGCCACAGCAATCGGGAAACTTCCGAGCGAACTCGACATAGGTCGGGGCCGAGATTCGCAAATGCCGGAACACTCGACCAAAGTACACGCGACATTTCGGAAACCAAATGATAATCGTCCATTTTTAGAAGTTAACGTGTTAGGAATTAAATTAATCGGGTTATTGGATTCTGGTGCCACTCGTACTTGTGTTGGTACAGAGGGTATACAAATTTTTAAACGGTTAGGATTAAAATTAAAACCTGTAGCTTTGACCAGTTGTCGCACTGCAAGTGGTCAAGAGATGAACACAATTGGAGTATTTTCGGTTCCGTTCGAAATTAAGGGTGTTCTAATATTAGTTAACGTCCTCGCGATTCCTTCTTTGTTTAATGCACTCATTTTAGGAGCAGATTTTTGGCGGGAAGCTAATTTAATCGTAGATTTGGCGCGAGATCAATTTACATTTTCTCGTCGGCCGCCAATGATTTCTAGTGTAGCTGCGAAATCTGACCTTACACAGGAGCAACGCGAACGATTGGAACACACACTTTCTCGAATTTTTTCTGGTTCAAAACAAACATTGGGTTGTACTAACTTGGTCGAGCACCGAATTCGAACGACCGCCGAACCAATTCGTCAAAGGTATTATCCTTTATCGCCAGCTCTACAGGCACAGGTAAATCGGGAATTAGATCTTATGTTGGAGCAAGGAATTGTGGAGCCATCCTCATCGCCATGGGCATCTCCCATTGTCCTAGTACGCAAGCCTGATAACACATATCGTTTCTGTGTCGATTTTCGTAAGGTAAATAAAGTCACCGAGCGCGACGCTTATCCGTTACCCTACGTATCGTCGATTCTGGACAAATTAGGTCGTGCGCGTTATCTAACGTCTTTAGATATTAAATCCGCTTACTGGCAAGTTCCAATGGCAGAAGAGTCCAAACCAATAACGGCTTTCATTGTTCCGAATAGAGGCCTTTTCCAATTTACACGGATGCCATTCGGGTTACATAATGCTCCAGCCACTTGGCAGAGACTGATAGACAGAGTCTTAGGAGTCGATCTAGACCAGTATGTTTTTGTGTATTTAGACGATATCATTATAGTCAGTGAAGATTTTAATAAACATTTGGAAGTTCTCTCTGAGGTACTACGACGACTCCAAAGCGCTGGTCTATCTGTCAGCCCCGAAAAGTGTCAAATTTGTAGACCTGAGCTTAAATACTTAGGGTATGTTGTTGATGATCAAGGTCTCCATGTAGATCCAGAAAAAGTCCGTGCTATTCTTGACATGCCAATTCCTACATCCGTAAAAGAAGTTCGTCGTGTTATGGGTATGGCAAGCTGGTATCGCAGATTCGTACCAAATTTTTCTACACTGGTCGCTCCAATAAATACACTTTTACGGAAAGGCATTCCATTTGAGTGGACATCTAAATGTGATACAGCTTATAAAATTCTTAAACAACATCTAATTTCCGCTCCCGTAATGAGTTGTCCGAATTTTGACAAACCCTTTACAATCCAAACTGATGCCAGTGATTATGGCCTTGGCGCTGTTTTAACGCAAAATTTCGAAGACGGAGAACATGTTATTAGCTACATTAGTAGGTCCCTTAGTCCAAATGAACGCAAATTTAGTGCCACGGAAAAAGAATGTTTGGCAGTCGTTTGGGCTATCGAAAAATTTCGACCCTATGTCGAAGCTAGTCACTTCACGGTCATAACTGACCATTTTGCGTTGCAATGGCTGCAGAATCTAAAAGATCCGTGTGGTCGATTGTCGAGATGGAGTGTACGGCTTCAACAATACAGTTTCGAAGTAGTCCATCGTAGAGGTCGCGAACATGTTTTACCGGATGCACTCAGTCGATCCGTACCAAAGTTGGAAGCGTCATTTAACGACATACTATTCCCAGATATTAAAGATCCGTGGTATCAGAAAATGTGCCAACAAGTAATTAATTCCCCACTTTCGTATCCTAATTGGCGCTTACAAGATAGAACTTTGTATAAACGTTGCCGAAATTCAAAGGGAACTATCGACAGGTCATATGTATGGCGTATAGTTGTCCCAAAGAATTATCGTTTCAAAATGTTGATGCAATATCACGATGAACCCACTGCGGGTCACGGAGGTGTTTATAAGACATTTGCTCGAATTGCGGAAAAGTTTTACTGGCCCAAAATGCGTGCGGATATCTCTCAGTATGTTCGACGATGCCAGGTTTGTTTAGCTCAGAAACCAGAACAAAAAGCTCCAGCTGGCTTAATGTGCGATCCGATAAATGTTACACAACCATGGGAAGTAATTTCAATTGACTTAACAGGACCGTTTCCTAAATCCACGTCTGGATTTCGATACATCTTATCCATTCAGGACTATTTCAGTAAATTTTGTATCTTTTTGCCATTAAGATCCGCCACCGCAAATTTGATAGTAAAAAGACTCGAAGAAAATGTGTATCTCTTATTTGGAACTCCGCGCATGATAATCTGCGACAATGGTACACAGTTCACTAGTAGTCAGTTCCGGAAGTTGAACGAGGAATATGGTGTTCAGATTCGATTTAACGCGGTCTATCATCCTCAAGCGAACCCCATTGAAAGATCTCATCGTACCCTTAAGGTTATGTTATCGTCATATGTACGGGAAAATCATCGTTCGTGGGAATCGCATTTACAAAAGTTAGCTTGTGCGATGCGAACCAGTACTCATGAAACCATATCGGCTACTCCTTACTTTGTAAACTTTGGCCGTCAGATGTGCATTAATGGCAAAGATTTTGAACTAGTGAAACAGTTGAAAGATCCGAACGATACTCCACCGGTTCCAAGGTCTACCACATTTCGGGAAATTTACGATAAAGTTCGTACACGGTTACAAAGAGCTTCGGCTCAAGCCAAGCGTACTTATGATTTGCGTAGGCGAAACGTACAATACAATATCGGAGATCGAGTTTGGTGCAGGAATTATGTACTATCGGATGCAAGTAAAAACTTTATGGCAAAACTGGCTCCAAAATTTAAAGGTCCTTTTGTCATTACAAGACGTACTTCTCCTTGGACATACGAATTAAAAGATCCAATTACTAATAAAACTATTGGCATTTGGCACGTCAAAGATTTAAAGCCAGATACTTCTACCTAATCGTTTCCCAATGATTGGAGGTGGTAGTGGGCTTCTTTGAGGGTATATAAGCCATTACACGAACGTTTACCCAGTTCGTCGGTCGCTATAGCGATGATACAAAACCTTCTGGGGGTTTTGTTGAGCGGGTCAACCCATTGTTCCTTTGTTTTGTCTTTTTTTGTGCCAGTGTATTGATTGTAGGCGTCTCAATACCTTGTGCGCTTTAAGCCTATTGTCTTTGAGCTGGTCCCAGAGAGGATCCAAAATTTCTTTTTAAATCTTTTATTTGAAGTAACTTTTTTTTTTTTGGTGAAAATTTAGGAAATTTTCTCGGAGGTAAAAGGGGGATTTGTAACAGCCAAAAATACCACTAAGTCAAAGAACCTGGAAAGGCCACCTAAACAATAACTTGATCAATAATTATATCATCCACATACCCTATATTTTATGAAAATCACTTTTATATACAACAACTAAGGGCTTTGATTATAATTATTGTTTTCCATCGGTCCGATTCACAAAATAGGTTAGGATTTTTCTAGAATGTAAACAACTCGATTTATGAATGAAATCGAATCCCTCCTTTTACTATCCCCGTGCTCTTCTATTGGCCAACTCCATCTGCGTCAAAATGTCGTTTCCGGTTTTTTCTTCCTTGGTTTTCAATAAAATAAGTAGCGGAAACGGGGCGAGACTACTTTCCATCCTTCTGTTGAAGAGTGATCAACCACGTCGAATCTTCCAAATTCTTCTCCAAGTGATTTCCGGGTGTAGGTGCAGAATTTAGATATATTATTGGATGTCCTGTACATTAAAGTAACGTTTGATGCCCTCCCCTTCGATTCTATCGGATTATAACGCTGGGAGCAACTCGACCTTGGTCGGCTATTGAAAATTGGAAATTCGTCATTATTAAAAGAGCCTTGGATCATCCAAAGGTAATTATCTGTTGTCAATGAGTCTCTTCATGTGGTGGAGTAAATGGTGTATGTATTTCCGTGAAATTCCTCTTACCAAAAGGTGTTGGGTTCCCCCATGTGGTCGATATGTCTTCCCTGTTCGTGGCGTCCGTTTTTGTCTCCTATGGCCTCCATACTAGCAGTATTTACACTTACAGGCTCTTTTTTTTATTCCCCCACTGGGATATATATCTTTTCCCATACATTTCGTGGATTTTTCCTGGAACTCGTGTTGGAAGGAAATTGGCCGGATTGATACAAACTTCTCCATCTACTCGTCGGTTCCACCACAACGACTAGAAGGTCCCTCAGGTCTCGAGGCAAATCCAGCTTGAAGTCCCAGCTTGCGTAGCAGCTAAGTCATTATTATAAGCCCCTATTTAGACATTTTTTCGCGTATGTGAAGTGGCCCACTACGGTTAACTTCCATTGATTTAAAGTAATTTAATAGTAAATCGAAAGTGTCATTGAAAGTATAGTTATCTAATAATTTATTCAACTTAATACCTAGTTCAAACTCTTTAAATATTACTTAGTTACATTTCATGTATTAGCTTCTTCGTTCTAATTCAGTCAATAATTATTATCTTGTTAATTGCGTCGTAATTGTAAAATAATAATTGAGTTCAGACAATCTTTCGAAATAACCTAAAAACTGTATAATGTGATAAGAAGGTGTTGACCAACATGCCGGTTGCTTATGGTAGATCCAACCAAAGGTGGATAGTGTAAATTCCTGGTCTTCGCATGCGAATACGGAATATTTTCCCGAGAGTTTGGAAAATTCCACAAGGTAAATAATACCCTAACCTCAATCATTTGAGAACTCTCAATTCGTTTAATTCATTCATAGATAGGGTAGATTACCATTTGAAACTAGCGGACTTGTGATCATGCGCGTTGGTTTTTGCCCGAGGGCATAAGTTTGGAAATTGAGGAACTCATTATTATTTCTCAACAATTTCAGTTTCTTTAGGGTTCATTAAAGTATACCAGGTTAGTACCTTATTATTGTACGTAATAAATTCTCGAATTTGACTGGCCTAATTAAAGATATTAATCAGAGAAAAGTTTATTAATGGATGTAACCCCTCCCACCTAGGAGTCTCATCTCATTTATTGCTAACAATAAGGGATTTTGCTAGCCAAACCTAGGGAGAACACCAACCCTTCCTAAGGAAAAGAAATAAGGCAATAGTACAGCGGTCAATTTACCCCCTGTGGCTGCTTAAATTCCCAAAAAAGCCATAGAACACTTGCGCGCAATTGAGGATTATAAGCGTTCCTTTACCCAGAGGTTTCTAACTGATCAGAAGAAATCAGCGCGTCCTTTTACTGTCCTACATTTCGCTTCCATCAGTTCCAGAGTAAGGCAGCATAGCAACGAAAAAATTCGAAGACTGTCCTAGTCTTTAGTGTCTCTGATAGATGTTTATAGTAATATTATACATTACACTGTTACATTTGTTACATACATTAGATAAACTAATAATTTGGTTTATATGTATAGAACCAACAAGATCAGCAGATTTGCTGTTATAAATAATGTTTCGTAAAAAGGTAAAGTAATTTTTCAACAAATTGTTTTATTTTTACAAGATTAACTTATTGAACGAAAATTTAACAATAATAAAAATACTTTCAGCTCTATATACATATTTTATGATTAATAAATACGTGTGAAATTGTGTCTCTGAAAGTATTAATAATTTTTCCTAGCACTTGTTTATTTTTCGATGACTAACACCAATATAAACTATTAGAATGGGCTAATAACTGTCTACGGTATTAATCCTTAAAATTATATGCAAATCTTTCAAACCTCAGCGCGAAACTGACCCTCGCCTCTTAGGTAGCTTGCGCGCAACTATCCTACAATTTTTTTAACGGCGGCGCGAAATTAACCCATGTTTTCAGGTTACTGTAGATATTGGAATCGCTAATCAGAACTTATCTATTCCTCTTTTCCAAAAATTTGATGTTGTGCTGTATTGTAGTTTTGTTATAGATTCCTACTATTTTAGAACTCTTTATACATCGTGTTTCAAGTAATTTAATGAATGAAGCCCTCTAGCACCTTATTCTATTGCTTAAATCAAAAACCAGTTATCACATTTTACTGAAATTTTAGTAGTGCGATGTCGTTGTTTCTACTATTATAATCTATTTACCTCTAATAAAAAGTTGATGACGTCATTACGTACTTTTCTATCGAGAAAATATACCTTAAAGCATATGCGTAGCATGTTCTTTCACTCGTTGATCAATGGAAATTTATTTTTATAATCTACACGATATTCCTATTATCCGTTCACAAAACATAAACGATAAGCAATGTCAGAATTTCAAAAATTGTAGTATACAAAGGCAGTTGTTTAGGGTTAGAGGTTTTTCACCCAGAGCACAGTCTTTCATTCTAAAATTATAGGTTTTGTCAACTTATCTCCTTAGTTTTTGTTCAATGAGTATTTATACACAAATAAGATAATAATGAACAAAAATTTATTCTATAACGAGTATGAAAGTGGTTGTCTACGCTCGCGTGCTTGATAAATGTTTTGCACCTTCGTTCACTAAAGAATATGAGGCATTGGTTACGTGAAATATGAATAAAATTTAGGATTTTAAATACCATAAATATTTTACTGCTCGTCTGCATTTTGCATATATGGGAAGATCAGGAGAAAGTTCTTGTTTTGCTAGCCAATAATTCACAATTGAGCTCAGACAAAAAAACACAAAAAGTTCGTTTGAATTTCCTCGCCGTGAACTTACAATGACATTATGACATTTAAAGGATGTTGAAGCGCCCTAGTCATTTGTTTAATAAATTTTGTCAGTGCCGTCAACGCTAATAATATTTGTTTATAGAAAATGGAGAGGAATTTGGTACCATACCAACCTTCTTTTATTCTTATGATAAAGAGAGACCTATAACATAGACAATAATCAGTCAGTCCAGTAGTTTCGGAGATTATCGATATAATAAAATGAAACGGCGAGAAAACATGGAAGTATCCGTTCTACGAATGGACCCTATTACATATTTCCCTTAGTCTATGCTCCAGAAGTAATAAAATTTCATATTTTGACAAAGGAAATTCTGTGTTCACACTTGTTCCTTTGACATTCAAAGTAGAAAAAGTTGATCTGCAACAAGTACCTACTGATAATTGCTTATTCTAGTAAATAAAAAATACGTATTATGTGACACGAGTAACGTCGAGTAAACGTTATGAAATTCACGTACGTAAAAAATTATTTCAAATCGTTTCTGCTTTGAAGTTTTAAAAACGTTGAAATGAAATAAAAAGTACATAAAGTTTTAACTGTGTGGGGAAAAGTACGTAATTTGCTTCTGTTGAACACATACCCACTGACTAATTGTATGTTTGTACTTAAGTCGTTACGCCATTACGGTGCTAAACTCGGTGAGTAAATTTTCTATTATATAATCGTTTACCTAGAACTAGCACACTTCCATTTCAAGGTTCGAACACTTCCTACCGCACCAGACTGTCTTTTGCTTTAGAATTTCATACGACACTTGTAAACGTTACTTTCAGATGAGTAAATCTTTATATCAGTAAATTTTGTTTTATTTTTGTTTTTCATTCATCTAAACAAGTCCAAGCACCACAAAAATACTCATCAGTACATTGTATCAGGCCATCATAAAACAGAAGCTAGTTTCATTGCTCCAAGATTCCGGAGATCAATTATTTTTAGTGAAGTGGAGCGTAAACACAAAGTAGCGGACAATGAAAGACAGAACGGTCTGGCATCCAACCGGCGCATCCACCAATTTAATCATAGCAACATTATTACGGTAACAAAACAAGAATAACTAAAAACTTAATGAAACCGGTCTCATCAAGTTCACTCAGATAAAGAAACGTGACCTTCTGATATATAACAAAGTAGTGTGTTGGTTTCGTGGCTCTCATCATCTCCCCGAATTAAAAGATCCAGCGAAAACTAATGATTTTATTACAGAGGGTGAGAAAATCGCCGGCTTATAATGGCACCAAACCGTTCCAGTTGTGCCAAATATATAGCAGCTATACACGAAAGTTATAGCTTCGTTTTAATTTTTATTTGTTGTTGGAATAGTGTTAGGTGCGGCGTGCAATTCGCTAGCGTGTTTCTGCACCGTTATCTGTGAAACACTAGTTTTCAGGTGATGTCCGGTCTGTAACAGTAAATAAAAATATTCATGAGTTTCAGTTCTCGACTGTCTGTTTGATTTAGTGGTAGTTGACTCGCTCCACTTGGCCAGAATTAATGTCAAAGGAGTCATTCTAAAGTCGCTAAGCGATTCTAGCAGACAGTTAAACTGTTAGAAATTTCGCAGTAAAAATTCACGTAAAAAGGGGGAGAAAATGTGAGCGAAACGTGCATGCAGGGAAAGAGACAGAAGATTCTAATTAGTGGAAGTTTTTTGCATTTTCTAATAATGAAACTTATTCCATTGTTCAAAGGACAGCATAACATTTTTCTTAATTAATCCTGATGAAAATAACGACGAATCATTCAGCTAATTTGAAAGATGGAATTTCTATATAAATGTTGTCTGGGTTATTCATTATTTGCTCATCTGGAGTGCTAAACGGGCTGTAAATTTAGCATAGACGCCTAAGTCATCAACACCAGAACCAAGAATATGTAAATGGAGACGTTGCGATAGGGAGATATTAGATTTTGAACTCTTTTCTCTGATTAAATTGGTTTTTTCGGTGCTCTGCTTTTAACGGAGGATTAAGTTTGAGTGACACTGCACGAAATATACGCCTATAACCAAGAAAATCAGCTTTGGTTAGTATTAGACTCGTCATAAAGTATTAGATGCGACACTACATCATGACACTAATTAAAAGTCTCTTTTGTTTAAGCCAATATGTGTATGCCCTAAAGAACGTCTGTTAAGTATCTGATAAATTATTTGATAAAACAACCCATTTAAATCGTGCGAAAAATAAATGAGTGAAGAATGTTCTCGGTAAATGTTGTTTCAAGAGTTGATTATGTCTAAGAAGCAAGGAAGTTGTATCTGAATAACTTTAGACTAATATTTTGAAACTAAAGTAAGTGCTACATACTTTGTGTGAAAGACGCATTTCAGTCGACATAATTCTACATCTAAACCTGGAACTAGCAGACTCATAAAATAATGTACATGTGAAATGTCTTAATAAAAGTTGTTATGTAATCTTAATATTAAAATTTATATTCCCTAAGAGAGATAAAGTAGTGCTTTAATTTTTAAATTGAAGCAGTCGTGTTTCTTATCAAAGTTCAACATCCTCACGTTGATATTTGCTAATTTTATTTTTATTTTTAATGGACAGCTGTGACCACTTAATTTATCTGGAAGTTGTATTTATGTAATAAATTCTAGGCATTCTCCAGCCACTTTTTTTCGTTTGCATAATTAAAACTGTTGACACTTTCTTTGATATTATCTAAATCCGCGCCCCAGTGATGCTTTATTAAATTACGACACAGGAAAATGCGAACTGTCTCTCATAACTGCACAGTGCATTAACACATTATACCGAGAACACAGCTTTTTAATGACTTAAAATATATTTGTAATTATCGTAAAATGACAAAGCGCTGTTTTCCATTTGTTTTTTATTTCATTTGCTTTTCAAGCAAAAGGAACTTTAATGTTTAGAACTAAAATAGTATTCGGGAATTAATATAAAAGCATCCTGGTTGTCATAATATGTGTTTATTTAATTTCGTTTATTTCATTATTTAATTAACAGCACCAGTAGCAGCAATATACTTAATAATTATAATTAATTCATAAACTAAAAATGTGTGTCAACTAAACACAGTTGCAAAATGAAACAAGTTAACAAGTTTACGTTAGGTACTTACCATTTAAAAACCTGGAAGACATTAATTTGATTTTGTTCAGTTTTGCAAGGGGTGTTGTCAATAGTACTAAGTTTTATTATTTGTAGATACATACTAAGGAAGCTCCAAAGAAGAATATGGTTTACTTCTAAGTTTAGGATCTTGTGTAAAATTTTGAGTTTTGTGTCTTTTACGTGTCATAAAAACGTACTAGATTTTTTTTCTCGATTTAAGGATATACGATGATACCAAGAGGTTCTTAAGAAAAACCGTAGTTGATGTTTAACTCTTGATCAATAATTAATAACTGTAATTTCGTGTTGGATAGTGTAATAGTAAGGCCAAATTCATAATTTTGTGGTTAAACAATTGTATAGACACTCACTAATAGTGAAATAAAGATCGATTTTGGCAATTACTTATTTGCTACATAGCGGCCAGTTTTTTAACTTTTGCTTTGGTTGCTATGTCGTCGTCTTAATTCATATTGATAGAAGTTACCTTGGAGTTGTTGAATTGTGTTTACCATGTGTTTACAAACATGACAGTGAAGTTTAACTGGTGTGGTCAGAAATATAAGTTGTAAAAAAGTTTATATACCACACGAAGGAGGAATGCAATAAGTTTACAACCCTCCACCAACAATTACCACTTGAGGAGGAAGAGTTGTAGGCGGCCAGATCCTCCAAAAACCCTTCAACTAGAGAAACTACACCAAGAGTGCAAAGTTGTTACAGATCCTAAAGCAAGTTACACGTATTTGGTGGATGGAAGTACACAGTAAATGTTGACTGTCTTGGTCGTCTCAACGGGATCATATACTTACTAAGAAATAGCCACATAATTGTCATGATTATCTTTCTTATTTGTTAAATCAACAACTAAGCTTTTTTTACTTACGACTGTTGATTAATAAGCATTACCATAAAATTACATATATTAAATGTAAACATTTATGTCATAATTTTAAATGTGATTCTGATCACAATAGCTACCTAATATGCACAATGCACATGTTTGACAACAGCAATTTATTCTTTCTTTGATTGTACCAAATGTAACTGTGGCTTTTTTAAAAATTAAGAGATTAATATGCCACGAAAAAAACAGGAATCTTACAAGCGTTAGTTCAACACTTAATAAAAAATGTAGCTCTTCCTCAATAACAGGATATCAATTATTTTTCAATGTTATTTATTTTTCATCCAGCATAACTTCACTAACTTTGCATGTCGATGCAACCTATAAAACATTAAATATCGATTCATCACAAAAAATTCTGCTTTTATTTCACATTGCAGTTACCTCAATGCAATTTTGTTTCTCTATTTAGAGTTGCAACCTCAAATCTATTCCCGACTAGCACACCTGAATTTCCATGCAGTTTATCCTTTGGGAAAGTGTTTCTCCATTTACCTCTTTACGTCTTGCTGTTCACCTATTTAAGTTACCCATTTAATTCACTTTAATGTCTTTTGGTATTTATTCAGTTGATTCGCTAATACAGTAATTTGTATCCGAATTTACTAGCGTCCACTTGATCACTTTCATGTAATTGTAATTTTTTAATGAACCTTTACTGTGGACATTTTTTCTTGTTTATTATCTTTGTCCAAAAAAGTTGTAAGTTGTTGCGGCGTGCATCTCATCTAATCACGTTCCCGGCATTTGACGTTTACAAGCCAAACTGTCACTTTCACTACCAAAGAAGTGTTGCGGATGAAAATAATAATTAATCATTCAAAATGACAGTTTTCACAAGTATCACGGCAATTATGCTCAATTTTAAAATTTCTTAATAACAACTGAAAACGCTATAAACTACAAGAAAAAATGGAAACGCCACTCGACATTAACAGATTACCATTATGGGTTTAAATTATTGCGGTAATATTTAAATATTTTTGTTTGTTATCTTTGCAACAGCTTGTAAATTTAATTGATAGTTTGTATGTTAATTATCACGTTATGTAAGAGAATACACAAGACATGCACTTATGATATTTCGCTTTAATGGTCTCCATTTGTAATGATTGCAGTAAGCATTGTGTACGAGTATGTTAATAAAACATTTACAGCTCTTTTGGAATGTAAATAAGTTTTGTTTATTGTTACCATAAGAAAGAATTAAGTGTACTTTTGAATATAGTTTTTCTGGATTTTTTTTTTAAACAGACAAGCACAATCAAAATGATAATAAAAAAGTAAAAGGCTTCTTAAAAACTATTTATATAAAAAATTATATTGCATTTACTGCCTTTTTAGACGGCAGCAAGCCGTGAAAATCTAGTAAGTTGGTTGGTTAATAAGATAAAGTCATCCATTTAAGGTAATGAATATGTAGTGTCAGAAACCTAGCCATTGTTACCAGTTTAAATGTCATCAAGAAACATTATTATTAAACTTATTAATTAAACATTCAGAACTTGATAATTTTGCTGAATATTTGTATAAAACTTAGACATTATTGTTTTTAACTGAAGGACGAATGTAGTAACATTAATAATACGAGACATACTGGAGAATTGATGCTAGTGTATTTCATTGAAAAAATTCTGCCGATTGCCCCAACAGCAGAACACAATTTAAATTTTAAATAAACGACTATACTCTGGCCAGATGCATTTAAATATTTAAGAGTTTTAGTTATTTTGACTTACTAATAATTTAATTCTATCTACTATTCAAACTCAGCATCCATTATTTCGTTGTACAAACCTGACCAGTTATTATCATCATTTTCTAATTCTGTTTCTGGATCAGATTCCTCCAATGAAATAGCGAATGGAGCGATGTTCTCAAACGACAAATTTCCCAAGTGGTTTTTCCAATCAACAATTTTTTTAAATTTCTACTCTAGTTGACCATGACCCTTACGTCAGCTGTAACAGCTAACATACACGTCATGGCCAACTAGAACAGAAATTTAAAAATCACCCGGTAATTTACATGAACTAATACCGCTAAAGATACGCCGGTCCTGTTTAGGAGAAGCGTACCAGCCAAAGACTCTTTACGTTATTTAAGTTTAGGGTGGTGGCATAAATTTGCATCTATTAAGCTGTACTATTCGTTAAAAAGGGTAGTGAAAGAGTCAAAATCGTAGACCCAGTGTATTTCTTGTGCCAGCATATAATTTTCTGCGAATTATGGGAACACGGTCCTGGAAACTAACTCCGAAAGAGTAGGTTTTCGTGTACTTTTATGATGATTAAGGTCGGTAGCAGGCCCCTCGGGGCTTACCAAAGACTAATGATAATCATATACATATATATATAGTCTTTAACTCTTATTTCCAAATATTTCTAGAGATACTATAGGAGTACTTTGTATACAACCAGCAACTCGACCCGGGTTCGCACGAATAGCATTAAGTACATATGTCCGAATCATTTGGTCGGCGTAATGAAGATGTGTATGTGTATTATTTCACTTATTTTAATATTGCCCGAAAAATATTACAAATAGTGTTTATTCAATCCTGTGTACGGAAATAATTCAATTAACTTCCAAAATTCACCCAAATAAAAGTACGTAATTAATAAAACTTATTTACAAAACACATTTTTAGGAGATCTGTGAATACTGTGAAACAAAACAAATATACAACCTCCGATATTCTGACGGTTTACGCAGCCCATGACAGTCAAGCTTTCAAACGTTACTCAACAATCATTACGATAGTGCGGCCAATTTACACAAAACCTCATAACTTATATCTACAGCTAAACCTTCCTCATGAATCTATCTATTGGTGAAAGCACATTAAAATCCGTACAGGAATTTTTGACATTCTAGCGTTCATACAGACAGACGGACAAACAGACAGACAGACAGACAGACAGACAGACAGATAGACAGACACAGAGAGACATTGTTTTATATTATGTTCCACTCCAACGATCAGACTGGAACACCAGACAGTTTAGTTATTTTATAATTTTATTTTTTTGTTTTTTTTTTTCAAATTTCCTATTTTTATTGAAGATGACTTGTTCTTTATTTTGTTGAAATTTTAAATTAATTCTCTATTTTGATTTCCATTTATAAAACGCAAAATTATCGCTATCTCTATTTCTCTAAATTAATTAGATATTTATAAATATTATTTAACATCATGAAAACTGTCTTCAGTTGATATTTAGTTCAAGAAAGGTAGAAAAGGAGGCACAAAATCTATCAACTTCATTTAATTATTCAGTTTAACATAAATATCTACGAAAGGGGCGCATTCCAGTATTGATTCTTAATTAATGCACCCTTTTCATTTCTTTTTAATCGGAAAATCAGAACCGTCTCCAAATTAATTACGTATTTTTAGATATTTTTAATTTAACAAAAAACAAAATTAGACCAATGTTAATTTTTGAAAGAACACATCTTTTAATCATTCCGCTTAAAATATAAATGTCAAAAAAACGGGTGCACACATCTCAATAAATCAAAGAAAAAATGTTCTCTGTGTAAATAAAAACAACAAATAAAAATGGCACTGTGAAGCATTAAAAGTGTAATTGTCTACATATATATTTGATTGCTTTATCTTCTTTAATTTTTTTACTGCTACCATGTTTTTCCTAATTTTATAGTGAGTAATTCAACTTATACGAAAGTGCCAGCTTTGTGACAAACAGTGGAACAAGAAAATTTAATTTAATGTTTAAGTCTATTGTAGCAATAAGGATAAGTTGGTCTGTTTGAATAGTCACTGATTAAATTTGTGATCTAAAATTTTTAAACTAACCGTCTTTCTCAATTTTATTGGCGCATAAAATCGTTCCGAATTTCATTTTATGAAATTCAGCGTGTTTGCTTTTACCTATGTACCGTTTTTTTTTTATTTAGTTTTTTACTTTTTGAAAGCGCAAGGAGAAATTCTATGACAAAGCATGTTCGAATGTCTTGTAGTGGTCATTAAGGTCTGCATGTTTGTTTCTAAGTATTTTTTACACACTTTCGCCTACCCTTTACTGAAATAGACGTAGAAAGTAAAATGCGACCCTTTCTGTCTTTTATGAAATATTCCTCCGCTCCAAACTTTGGAAACTTTTAGAATGTTGTCAGAATTGGTTGAATTTTATATGCTACTTCCAATTTTCCGTCTCTTTGTCCCGGACCAACGATGTTTTGGTGCCAGCGTCATACAAAAAAATAGGAATTTTGCTAATGGTCAAATTTATATTTTAAAATTATAGGTACAAGTTTACCACAAACTCCCAGACAAAGAAATTTTCTTTTCATTGGAAATAAACAATTATTATTTATTTGGTTATATAACGTATTCTAGCACGCATCGGTGACTTTAGTAGGTCTGCTTCCTACGGATAAGAGATAAACAAACTAAAGTAAATTAAATTTCTTTCTATGGCGTTCAAGGTATGTATGAAATTTGACTTCCATGGTGTTGAAATCTCGTGCACTGCAACGTCATGGTACGTGAATCACTACTAGTAGTTCAACCTTCACGTGACCGCTTGTACCGGTGACTGACTCCCGAGGGCCTTCACACTTGGTGTGTAAAACAATCCGGCTCAATGTTAAAATGGTTCCATCATTTCACCTCCATTCTTTTGCAACATCCTAACTTTTAGTTTTTGGATAACGTAACCGGGAAAGCTCGGTAGGTTTCGATAACATTTACTTTTCTGATAATTACAGTAATTTTGCAACGTTTCCTCTACAGATATAAATATGTTTATTATTTTGAGATGTCCAAATTATTTTTAATTTCTATTTTATCGTTTTCCGGATTGAGTATCTAGTCGTACCGTTATAACCCCATTATCCCAAAAAAAATTGATGAGCGCCTTATTTGTATTTGTACCCACTTTGGTATCCATACCTAATTGCGAAAAGCTAATGAAGTGACACCAACGCTCAACAATCTAGACAACGTTTCTCTCTAGTCATCGTTTTTTCTGGATTTGCTAATTTAATTACAAGCTTAGGTAGGGCGTGATTTTTCATGCGATGTTGGATTTTCATCAATAATTCGTTAATTGGTAACGGCGTGCTTTACCTCAATTCACTATGGTCTACTGAGCTGATTTATGTTAATTTAATTAGCAATTACATGTTAATGTAGATGGGACAATGAAAGAAGTGTTCATTACCCGCTTGAAATTTCGCAGAATGCCCAGATAACACCTACATCGTCTTTGTTGACACATAGAAAGCATTTCCATAATCGGATATGCAGACAATAATCCAAATGGTATCAAAGCGGAAAATAAATAGAGTTAACTGACCTCGGAGCACTGAATGTATGAAATATTGGCTAGATAAGATCGGTAATTAAAACCACATTTTGTTTCGAGGCCCGAAATGAATACAGAGGTAAAATACTGTGAGCGACCTCCACTCCTGTACCTTTTGTTCGTTGCTCAAATAGAAGAAAGCTAATAGAGATTCGAAGAGAATTTGTCAGGAGAATGCCTCCGATATTAATTAAAAAACCGCGCAACACAGGAAATTGTTGCTGTCGTTATTCGTATTTCTGAACCGTTTCTTGTCAAGGTTTTGTGCATCAGAGCATAAAAGTAAATACAGTTTTGTATGTTAAATTTTATTTTTTCATACTTTCAAGGATAGTAATTGCCAAGTTCCGACCGTCGAGCAGCTTTTTTTGTTCTAAAATCCCCGTTTTGACGCAGAATTTATCGCGTTTATTTGTTATGCAACGAAATTCATTATTACCTCCTTTCATGTATTCATAAAATCTCATTTCCTCCTTAATTAATTTCAGCACTTCTTCAAAAGTTAAGGATGTTTAACTAAAGCTGACACAATGTCATTGTCTACTTCGCTAAACTACTCCAAAGCAGGGAATATTCGCTCTAAATGAGAAATGATACAATCATTTTGAATTATTTCTGACTTTGCACCAATGTTTGTATTAAGTTGAACGTAATATGTATTTTCCTTCAGAGCTCTCAATTGTGGAACATCTCTTAATGCTTATTGATGAAGTAAGTCTTATTGTGTTGAAATTGTAGAATAAACAAACAGAATAACGATTCGCGCAAAGAGTGGGATATTTTGTTAAACTTGTTTTCGTGGTTTAGATGTGTTTGTTTCTTGTTTAACTTACAAATAAGGGTTTTTTTTAATGTTAATTTATCACTGACTCATGCCACAACGGGAAAAAGTACAGTAATTGTTTGCACTAACAAAAAATTAGCCGCTTAACTTGCTTTACTTCGACTTAATTTTCGTGCTGAACTTGTTGCCATCAACAAAAATAGTCCTTGAGTCGGCATTGAACGAGCAAGTTTTTATTGTCTGTCACTGTAACGGGAACTTAAGATCACTGAATATAGCGAAATACAAAAATAGTGCTGAGAACTGAAAATTCGAATATTCTCTTACGAGAGCGTTTAAACCCTGGTAAGAGAATGGCTAATTTCATGTTTCCGCGATGTTGCATAGCTCCTAGAATATGAACAAGTACCTAGAGTTCCAATTTCTGCGGGTTTGTCTGTTTCTTATTTTAATACATAAATCATAAATAAAAAGTAAATTTAGATACATTTTATATGTCTTTGTTTAGACAACTGGATTTGTGTAGAACATTACATTTCTTGTTTAATAACAGTGACAACACCTAGTGACTTTTTCTAATAATGCGTATCTGCTCTCTAATATTTGGATTCCTATCTTCTTTGATGAATCTACTTTTTTGCAGACTTTCATTTGAGAAAGTAAACATGAGGGCTGCGAGTTTTAAAAAACCTCTTAATTAAATTTTCAACCCTCGCATGCTGAGGTGAGGGCTGCCAAATCAGATTTAAATGTAGGCAGCTGCACCTCTTCGTCCAGATAATCTAACGATTTGTTTCGCTATGAAAGCGCTTCATTGCATTTTCATCTGATTTGATCTTGATTAAAACTTTGAAAAAGAATAATTTTAAGCTGCGATAACAAGATTTTTATTAAAACGGTGCGCAGTTTGGATGCTCTTAAATTCAGCGTGAAGTTCTTTAATTTTTAGTTTATAAGGCACACCTAAATTAACTCTATTATGTCCGTTGTCTTTGTTGCTTTCCGAGAAAAGTGGGCCTCGGCGATGGTCGCTCCCTCGAGTAATAGAGTTGCAGTTTCGACCCTTGTTACACAAATAACTATTTTGATACCAGTTAAATTACTAGCAAACATTGTGCTTTACACATGTGACATCACCCTTTAGATTAAGTCACTGGTTTACATGTCTCCTGTAGGTTCGGTTAATTAGATAGCATCAACAACAGCGACCTGTACTATTAGTATCAAGAACATGTTATTCACTATCGAAACAGACGCCGTAGTGTTAGTTTGGGGAAGTTTGTTGAATGTTGTAAGTTTTTTTAATAGTGTGTAGGCAACCATTAATACAGTAGTGTAGTCAAGCAAATATTTCATTTAGTGCACAGTACACACATATTTGAGCTGTAATTCCACGACAATAGCATATTTGAGGCTCGCTGAAGTTATTCTCATATTAGATTATTACGTCGTGTGAGGTTATTGAAAAGTCATTAATGTGTGGGAAGTGTTCGATCGATGGTGTATCTAATATACGTGAATATCGAGATCGCTACGCTCTATTTACTAGACGGAATATTTCACCGCATATATACTCCAAGTTTCCATTCAGATGCACCCTTCCTTTGGAAAAAATGCGATGCATTGTTAGATAAAACATCAGTCGGGTTTGCCGCAGTATCGCGTGTTCGATGCGAGCCTAGAACTAAATATAGAAGCATGCATTCGTCCCGAATGAAATCTGTGACATGTAGTTGCAGTTTTACAAAAGATTGTTTGTTTATTAGATCCACTCCTTAATATCTGCCTTAAAGTTACAAAGCCTTAAAGACTAATTGTTGCTGCCAGCAGAAGTTGGTGCTCTTCAATCTTAGTACACTTCATCTCCGAACTGTAAATTTAATCTCTAACAAATTTTGGCCTTTAGCACGAGGATTTATCGCCATCCTCCACCCCACATTGTCACAGAGAAATACATAAAGACATACATTTTATTCCCCGATTCAATTTAACTTACCATAAATCATACTTCTCCTGCGGCGCTTACTAGAAAAATGTCGTTACATCTTGTGTATTCAAATTCAAATGCTTAAAATAAATCCGTTCAAAACTTTAAAAGCTTATGAAACTTTAAAGTGAGACAAGTATTTCTCCAGGAATGAAAAATTTTCGAACAAATGTTCTTCGCCGAACTTAAAGTCTGTCGGGAAATACGCCGCCTCGGTGATGTTTGAATATCATATCGCGTTATGGGAATGTATGAATAATGTGAGCATTATTTCAGAACACAAAACTCGGTTTTCGGTTTTTTTGTAACAGGCTGAATGCAATTTTTATTAATTTGACGACATGAAAGGAACGGGTATTTATTTCCGAGTTTCGGGGAAGTTGTATACAAGAAAATTCCATTAACGGTGCACCACGTCGACATAATAATATTCAAAAAGAATTGCTTGTTTTAAAGTTGCTGTAGTGTGTTATGGCTGGAGATATTTTTGTATATTAAATATCAGGAAGGTAAAGTTTATTTAATGAGCTATCATGTCATTTTTTTTTAACTTGAAGGGAACGTGGAATAACGATTTTTATTTATATTTGGTCTGGCGCGGAGTATCAGTCCGTATTTCTTCACCGATTCGTTCCAAAAATGATAAAGTGCAAGGCTATGCCTGCGTTTCTAGTGAGTTTTCCCATTGGAAAGCGTTTCGATCAACATTTTAGCAAGGACACGTATGCCAATTTCGACACGGATAAAAAAAATTAGAAGCACATACATACACCAACAATTTGCTTCAAAAAATTTCCAAAAATAAATATTTCAACTCTTTTTTAATACGGTTTATTTTACAATACAATGTAAAAATATTTATTAAAAAATGTATAGATGCTCAAAAAAACACAGTTTTACCCTTATGAATATAAAAGTTAGATAGGGGATTTTACGTGAAATACGCTGTATAGACAGACCGCAATATCAATAATTCCTGTTTAATCCACTTTATTCCACTGCACGACTGTATATGGAATACTAAATTGAACGTCTTTTGTAGAGAACTGTCATGTTAGAGAACACGTAGTATTTATTGTAACCACCGATGTAATTGAGACTCCCGTTTTATCGAATTTTTGTAAACGTTTCACCCAATTTTGAAGCGTACCAATTTGCCCCGAATTAAACATGAAAATGAAATGTTAATTCCACTATTAGCACTCGTAAGTATCCCTCATTTACATTATGAATATTTTATCTGTATTTTTAGCGCTTCCCGCATTTGTTGTCATTGATAATTTGCAACATTGTACATGTGATGAGCCCCCGAATAACACGAACGAGGCAAATTTTCACTCGATCCAGGAGTGGTTAAATAAATTATCGCTTTTGATGGTTTAGAGAGCCTTCAGCTGTAATCAATTATTTCAGATAACCGCGTAAAATTCATTAAACATATTGCTTGCTTTTACTATAATTAACCACATGTTGAATAAAATTTATTCGACTTGATGTTGTTAACCAAAGTGGTTTGTTAAATCGATTTAACAGTGAGTTTTTGCAGAAAGCAAAAAAACAGAATTTGGATTTAACTGAAATTACATTCAGAAATATTACACTGAAAAAACGGGTCTTTTCCTTTTTCCCGAGAAAATAACAGCACCGAATCGTCATCTTAGTTTATTACTGAGATTTATATTTGTCCTTTTAGATCCGTGTCTTATCCAACGAAAGAATTTATTTGATGTTCAAATACTTGTTGTTGTGTACACAAGAGGAGATTGTGACTTTTGTAAATTTAGTATTTACTTAAATTTCGTCGAGGACGTGAAATTTTGTCGGTGAGAGAAATTGACTAATACAATAAAGGATTCGTAACAAGAGAAAAAGACCAAGAGTATTGATTTAATTGATTGGGTCTTCTTTGGTGCTTTAATTCGCAGTTCATTTAATCTTCACGATTGAGATTGAGGCGATATCCGTTATTTTTAAAAGAATAAATCTCGGCTAGTAGAATCCCCGGTCGACAGTTAATAGAATTCCTACACAGCAAAGAAGCATTGATTTAACAAACAATCTAAATGCGACAGAAGTAAAATATAGGGAATTGGCGTGATAAGAAAGAGCTTCTGCAAGTAAAATTGTAGACAGTACTTTGTAAATTTTAGACACGTCGAAAAATTTAACAGTTATTGAAACCGATACACAAACGGCTACATTTTGTGAATTATTGAAACTCGTTAAATTTATCATTCATCCGCTTAATTCTTTTTCTTTGAATACATTATTGAAAATGTATTATTTGGTATTGTTGGGGTATTTCGCTTACTGCAAACAAAATAACAAGTAAATTGCATCAGAGTCACGTCGTGCAAAGAATATTGGATGCGAGTGTGCATCTTCTGTTTGTGAATTTGGGGAGGTTTCAGATGCGCTTTTGTGTATGAAAATAAATTAATTTTTGTTTTTTACAGCTGCAATCGGGGATGTTGTCTTTAATTCGTTTTTGACATTGTTAGCGCATAAATTTTCTCCAGGACCTATAGAAAGGTTTTTTTATAATAATTGCATCATTTTATGTAACTATTTATAAAAACTCAGTCTAATTGAAATTCAGAAAATTTGTGCTGCAGATGAAACTGTTCTTAATTTGACTTAAAAAAGGAGTTTCTAAACATTAAAGACATTTTATTTCCTATGACCTAGTACCAAAAATCGTAAATTCTGTATAACCTGAAGTAACTATAGAACTTGAAAATAGTGTGTAGTAAATGGATTTTAAATTGTATAAAATAACATAGTCAAAATTATAAAACTTTTTGAATTTAATTTTTAGTCTGCAAAACCAAATGCTTTGAAATCTTCCACATATTTTAAAAAAATGATAAGCATGATAAATGCTTATCATAAATGCTTAATAAATTCAAAATATATTTACTTATCTCCTCCAAAAAATTCATGACGTCATCGTCAGCTCAAAATTTTTCCGAATAAATCCTATCTAAATTGTACAAATTATGATGAGTATGTTCTTGTAATTTATCGTTCCATTCATATTTTCTGGATTTGCATATGCAGGGTGATTAAAAAAAAATGAATGCTTGAATTTATTTTATTGATTTAAATAGGAACTACAAAACCGAATGCTTTGAAATCTTGGAGATGTTTTAAAGTTATCATAAGCTGTTAAATTTTTGATCAAAATGTATTTGCTAACCCCCCCTAAAAAATGGATGACGTCACCTCAAACTTTTGCTGAATAAACCCTATCTTCAATGTGCAAAATATGATGACACAATACTTATTATTTATCACTGCATTAATATTTTTTTAGATTTGCTTATACGGAATGTCTCAAAAAAAAGTAATACATTACTGAATCAATTTATTCTGATTTCTTTTGTAAAGTGAGAATGGGAACTAACGGCTATTAAAAAAAGCGCTAATCGTAATTTTTTTGTTATCCTACTTATTTGCTGTAACATTTGTTTCTTATTTATGGAGAAAAAAATGAGAGAACGGGTGGGTGGGCGGGGCTAAGTTTAACTTTTTCTTACAGAATCTATTATAAGCAAACAATACCCCCACCTACCAACCCCCTCTTCACTCCAGTGATTACTCTTAATATTGTTCAGTCATTTACCAAAATCAATCTTATTTTAACAAATACTAGCTATGCCCACCCTCCCTCTATTTTCTTAGGGGGTATATAATTTGACACAATCAGTTTTATCTTAGCAAGTACTGCATTGCACCAGTCAGGGTTCATATACGTGTCGTTGCAAAAATGTTGATGAGGTCATCACAAAATTGTGTAAAGTAAAAACTCGAAAATGCAGGATATGCTTTATTGTACTTTCGGTGCGAGGGAAGTCTGTCGCAACAACTTTCGACCAATTTTTTGTTAGTGTTCCTTCCACACCTAGCGTAGAAAACTTTGAGATCAATCGGTCTGGTAGTTTCAAAGATAACTTTCTAATAAACATCGACACAGACAGCAAATAGCAGACAGACAGACGGATAGATGGACGGACGGACGGAAACGTCCTAACTATTTAAGGTAAAAGCGATTGTTGAAGGTTCCTGCTATATTGCTATAAAACGTTATTACATAAATTTGTTTTTTTTTTTGTGAAAGTTTAGATGTCTGTAAAAACTCAAGGTGGATTGATAAGCAATAAGAACAGGGGTATGTTATTTTATAAAAAGGAATTACCATTTACGTTGCAAAACTTTGAGGTGACGTCATCAAACTGTTGGTGGGGATAACCGGATAAATTGTGGTTAGCGCTTTTTACTATCTACACGATATTCCTAAAATACATCTAAAATTTCTAACAATATATCTGTCTTACCAAAATCGACACAGACGACAGACTAAAGATAACAGACTATACACGAGAGGTAGCAGATGACAGACATATAGACAGATAAACAAACGGAAACGGCACTTCATAGTTACAATAAATTCTCTAATAAAATACATACCTTCAAAAATGCCATTGTAATAAAATATAAATATTAAAAAAAAATCGATGTATGTTACAAAAATAAAGCAGTATCATTTTGTAACTATGTATTACATGCAAAAAAAAATGTTATTATATAATTTAGATCTTTTTTTTATGGAAAACTCTGGGTGTCACAAGTATAGGAGAGAGTTATTTTATAGAATCCAATAACATTTATACCTAGCAAAATCAAATTGAAGCGTCGAGAAAAATAACTATTCGCCGGATGGCCCTTATTACATAAGCTTCGGCATGGAAAATAAAAATTTTCTCTATACTGTGAGAAATAAAAAAAAACAAGGTCCGATTCTTCATAACTTCAGTTTTACATATTAAAACCAATTTATGTATAATAATATTAATAATAATAATAATATCTGTTGTATTTTTTGATGTAATAGGCTGATCTCATCAATACAGAATTTTGGAGTTATTACGTAAACAATTTTTCATTATCAAATGACATTATTTGGTGACGTCTAGGTAATGTTGAAAATCCTGTTGACATAGATGGCGATCTAGTTTTCCGCTGAAAAAAGCCAGAAATGACATGCTATGAAAAATGACCAACACTTTCAATTTCGAAAACAAAAAGGTAGAAAAGTTGGAGTGGTAGCGTGGAGGTGCAACTTGTCTAACTCTTACTGTCTACGGTATCTTAACTACTGAAGGAGTAATTGCCTGGGGAACAAAGTGTAGTCTAGTTGTTCTATTACTGATGGATGTTTTTTCTGTCTCCATTTAATTGTTTTTACTTCTAGTTCGAAGAGCTTTGACAAGTCGTGCCTTTTGTGACTAAGTTTCCGCTTTTTATATTTGTAATTATTGTTGTTGTCATCATAGACTCAATAAAGCAAACTCCGCTTTTAGTGCTCCTTGATTTGGATATAGTCATTGTGTTGGTCTAGTCTTGTAGCATAACGTGGTTGAAACTTCCCATTGTGTAAGCAATGTTTACGAGTACCGTTACACAAATGAGCCTAACAAGAATTTTAACCTGTTGGGAATTTTATTCGTGTTGTAATCCCATGTCGATGGGCAAATTAGTGGATCCAGCGTGAGAAGTGGCGCAAATAGTTGAGCGTTAACAACAGACAAATTATTATTAACCTGCTTGATATCCAGGTAGGTAGAGCTAATATGAAACAATAAACGGTCTCTATTATGCCCGTATTATCCGCATTAAATGCGTTAGCTCGAGGGCGAAGATAACCGGAGGATCTCCTAGACATGGAATACGGGCACAAAGAGAAACTGGGACAGGACACACGACAGTCCCTATCCAATGGTTCTCCTTATTTCTGGCGCGCCTTGGCTTTATGTCAAGCGTTGTAGCTTTCGCTTTCTCGACATATTGAGCCTTTTTTGTTGCACGTCTGTGTGGATATATCATCGGCATTCGACCCTAAACCCTTGATATAAATCAGAAAACGCCAAATGCTAATACTGCTTTGATATCCCCCCGTGTTTACATACTCAAGTCGGTTTTCAACCATTGATTCTCTAGCTTTGGATGTCTTAATTTACCAGTGGGATAACAGCACAAAAAGGAGGTCGGGATCTTCGCTCTTTCTCACGATATTTCACTCCACTGCAGTGCTATAATAAGGCTGTGGCAACACTCACGTTATCGACTTCGTAACGTTTGTATACAAAACGGTTTGTCTGTCTATAGACTTGTAAATATTTCGTTTTTCTGTTACTTCGGCTGATGAAATTGCCTCGGGATTGGGATGGAGCTGGAAGGGATCCGTTAAACTTTTGATTCTGACGGAATTGGTGTTTGCACGATACGTTACTTTTTGCACTTTTTTTCCTTCATGGAGCTTTTATTGTTATTCGAGTGGGTGGCTTCAGACAAAATACTAACGCAAAACAACACGCAATTGCCCAGTTGTATTTGGTATTTACATCTCCAGCTAAAGTTGTTTCGCTCGTTTCGGGAATTGTATTGACTACAGAGAAATTTTAACATAAAATTTACTATTCAGAGTTTAAACGAAGCTCGTGGCATGATTAATTATTCGAAGCAGACTGATGCCTTTTCAGATGGTTTGACAATTGTTTTTTGTTGAATGAAAACATTTCGATAAAGATGAATGGCCTTTAGAAGTAGACATTCGTGACAAGGAAGTAAAAATGCCGTTGAAAAGGTTAATTGATTTTTACCAATTTTAAATTACAAGGATACAATTGTGATGTAACAGTTCGAAATTTCATCTTTGAGTTGTAATACTAATAACAATTTCGAAATAACAGTAAGCATGTAGCATCCATGCAAGTTTAAAAGGGTTTTGAATGAGTGGCCACTTGGGCAAAAATAGCTTTGAGGAAACCGTGGGGTATAAACCTTAATGTTCCAAGTTTCCTAAGTTAATGCTACTTATGGTTCAACATTTCAAGTTACTTCTGTTAAAAGGGTCTTAGTACAGCGCTCGTATTTAACGTTTACAAATATTGAAAGATCTGTTCAATGGACGACTAACTCTGTATGGTTATTATTATTTTTAATCGAATAATTAACATGCGTGTGGTAACAAACAATCTTTTTAAATTCTGAAATATCTGCTGAAAAACCTACACAAAATGATTTACTGTAGTTTCTAAAATCCGACAGACTATGTAGATTAGTTATCTCTCTAATCTAATTATAGCGATTTTATGAACGTAAATGTTTCAAAAATTTCCACAGATGAAGTCCCTTGTACATTGTTTTATTTAAGTATAATTAACAATAACAACAAACTCCAAATTTGAAATTTTAATGTGATCGATTTTTGATGATAGTATGATTTTGAGGGTCTAGCAAATGTTATACTACAAAACATGCAGATGATGATCTGCTAACATTAACACTAATGCAAATGTCAACACAAGATGCTTGGGTTGTAGTTAGAAGTTAAGACGGTAAAAATATTCGGTCAGGTGATTTATTATATACGTTTAATATAAAGTTTTCTTTATAATGGATTGTCAGAGTTTTGATATATTTTTCAACTGGAATTTCATTGTTTATTACACATTTTAAGAAACCGTGCAAGGTTAAGAGAACAATGGACGTATAAACTAATGTGGTAATGTGTATTCATTTAGTTTTACAAAATTTTATGCACAGTGCAGTAAACCACTAATCAAAAGGTCTATCACAAGTAAAACCAATACTAAATCAACACGAGTCATTCTATGTAAACTTATTACAAGATCAACATAACTTCAGCCTTCTATTTTCAGTACAGACCCTGCAGTTTTGTTTTAGCTCACCAATATTTACAATATACTTGATTTGCTTGTAAATTCCTTAAGTTCAGTCTCAGCTGAGCGCCGCGTCACCTAAAGCAAGCGCAATAATAGATTGATTAATTCATTAATCTGTGGTTGTTTTTAATTAATAAATTAATTAATTAATTTACTTATTTATGCATTTATTGAAAGCGTTTATTTCAATGATACTTTAAATATCTAATTATTCATATTATCTATGTACTGTGTCAATTTTTACTTTCCAAGCGTAAGCTAAAAAAGCATTGTAACAAGATCCTTCGAGCGAATGGGTATTTTCATGGTTTCTCGATGTTTCATGACCCCTACAGTTTGAAAAATAGGTATTGCGTTTGTGTATGTTCGTCTGTCATCTGTCGTCTGTCGTTTGTCTGTCGATATACCGGGTGTCTGGAAAATGGCGGATTAACTCTCCGCTACGCTCTTAACGATCAACTGGTGAGTCTGGGAAAAATAGTAAAAAAATCGTTTTTACATTTTGGTGGAGTTACAATTATTCTAAAATTGGTTCTTTTGCTACGTTTAACTAAACAACACATTCATTATCACAAGAACTAGTAATAAAACTTTTAGTTAATATTTTGCCAAAATCCATCTTATCTTAACAGGTACAAGCCCCGCCGTCTCTTTTCTTAGAGGGTATCTCATTTGCCAAAATCACTCTTGTCTTAGCAGGTACTAGCCCCGCCCACCCACCCACCCTCTCTTTTCTTATAGAATATGTCATTTGCCAACATCGATCTTAATGCAGCAGGTACTAACCCCGCCCGCCCGCCCTCTATTTTCTTAGAGGGATCTCAGTACTGCCCTCGCTCATTCACCTTCTTTTTTTTTAAGAGGGTATGCCATTGGGCGTATTCGACCTCAACCAGAGTACCTATTTACACTACAGGGAGGGGCAATAATTACTTTAAAGTAAACCCAAAAATATCAGATGATAAGAAGAAATTCTAATTGGCTAATATTTCAGGATAAGTAAAGCTTATTTAGCTATTTTTAATATACATTTTTTTTGGTATCTTTTCTGATTTTCTTTACAAAGTAGTTTGCCGTGCGAATTTTTTACGTGTGCATTGAATTGAAAATCAATTAAAGCATCAATAAACTGAGATAAATTTGGATTTATACAATGATGAATTGAAGCGTGAATGGAAGAACTCACACTCGAATCTGAAGGCATCGGTTCAAACAAAGTCATGGTAAAAAAGTCTCCTACATCTTTGGGCTTCAGGTAGGGAAGTCCAAAAAACAATTTAAGATATTGATTATTTTCATTTTCCTTTCTCGAACCTACAGTCTGAATTTTTCTGTACCAATTTTGGCAAAGGTGAAATTTACAACCTGAAATAGAAACATTTGACCCCACATCATTGATTGCTTCGTGAATTGCCACTTCAAAATCTACAATGATTTTTTGTGAGCGAAATAGGTTTCCCTTTGTTGACACCTCCATTTTTAGCATAGAACTGATAGAGGAAAAGGGTCTACAATTTTATTTAAGGAAAAAATAGTACCTAACCGTACGGGACTGTACCCTCTCTAATACCTACTTAATCCCTTAATCCACTGGTTCCGAGTTTGGTGGTCGAGATCAACTTAGGGATTAGAGGCCATATTGGGCCCTAGTCGAGTTCAACTACATCGATGTCATTTGCCAAAATCAACCTTATCTTACTAGGTACTCGTCCCGCCCACCCATTCTCTTTTTTCTTAAAGGGTATGCCATTTGCCAAAATCAGACTTATCTTGGCAGGTACTAGCCCCGCCTACCCACCCTCGCTATTTTTAAAGGGTACATCATTGCCAAAATCAGTTTTATCTTAGCAAGCAGTGATGACTAACTTTTACAAAAAATTAAACATAATGCGGTTACTTATACGCACAATGCAGGAACTTTGAACATCTTCTCTAGTATTTAGTTGGTTATGCTTTAATGGATTTTTTTTTTGTTGGTTTTGTTTTTGTTTATAATTTATAAATATCTTATGAAATGTTTTTTTTTGGTTTATTTATTAATAATAATGTACAGCGATTAATGACTACTGGTTGTTATGGTTATTGTCCTAAAAAAAATAAAAGGTGGATTACAGTTACCATCATTACTAAGAAATCAGAAAGTAAGCCGGAGGTATTCACGCATTAAGTGCGTGCAATGTTGCCAATTTTACTTTTATAAAATTACATTTTTTTCGTAATCTAGCTCATAAAAGTTTTGTTTATTATTTTTTTTGGGACTCCCGAAACCCCCGTATATAACGTACTGGGGAGTTAATCCGCCATTTTCCAAACACCCGGTATGTGTCAATGTTAGGGTTATTGTATGGTAAAATCTAGCTAAAATTTGTCTGATCATCTCCGCCAATAATATTATGACGTCACCTCCAAATTTTGAATGGTAATTGGTGTTTTAATTTAATAGAACAACATACTCCTACACTTGCGGTTTATGAATCCGTTTTGATTTTTTACCCTAAGCATTAAAATTTTGGCAAGAAAAATCCAAATGATATAATACCTAATATTTTTAATAAATAATAAGAGGAACACAGGCCAATGACCGATTAGGTAGTTCATAAAGCGTTGAGTAATGCGATGGTCACGGATTCGATCCCCTCATGTGTCGTTTTTTTTTTCGTACAGTGTAACTAGTGTTATCGATATTTTGTTGTCTTAAAATAAAGCAAATTTCGCAAAATTAAATTTTATCATTTTTAGAATCTGGATTTGTTGGACGTAGATTTAGACTAACTTTTAATTTCATAGCAGTTCAAATGCTTGTGTATAATTGTTTTTATTTAGACCGTTGTTTACTATCCAGTCAGACATAATTATTAAGCGTAAAGTTACTTTGAGAGCAAAAGTTAAAAAGGTGTAATGTGGCTGGAATTTTATAGACCTTATTTTTATATGCAGAATATAATAATTTGTTTTGTTTATGTATTTTCAATTTTAAATGATTAAAAGGTTTTTTTTTTTATCCAAGCAGTTTTAAAAATGGTCACATAAATATAGTTCTATTTTTAATTTCCAACTCCAACGTAAAAATTATTCATTTCGGTATTGCAGCAGTAGATATCACAATTTCAATGTATGTCAACTAAACTTTGTATCAGATGTGCAATAGGCAACTTATTCTTAATGGACTATTAGCTAGGGAAGTATTGTAATATAGTCCATTCGGCGAATGACTACCTTCATGTCTTTTCAACGTTCCCTAACCCTTAAAGTATGAAAAAGAGGTCCCCCATTTCCGTCTCTCTATCTGTTGTTTGTCCCGCGTCGGCTTCTCGACTATGTCGATTTTTATAGATAGATAATTTCCGAAACTACTGAACCGATTGTTGTCAAACTTTAAATGTATGGTTAGAGATAAGGTGTTATGGTAAAACGCTGACTAAAAATTGTCTAAACATACCCACCAACAATTTTGCTTAGTGAATAATATTTAAATTTTATAAAATAACTGTATTTCTGTACTTGTGATTCATGGATCCGGCTGAATAATTGCAATTACTTTGAAAAATAAAATTTGGTCTCTTTCAATATGACTTAGGTTTTACGAGACCGCATTGTACTGTGATTTTGAAGAATAATTTTATAAAATAAAATAAATCTATCGTAACTGCAGTAACATTTGTGTACAATGTCACATTTATACAAAAAATTGCAACATTATTTTAAAATGCATATATAGAATGAATGGATAAGCCTGTTAACATGGTTTTATCTGCAAATACCGTTCTCGTTATTTCCAGTACAGATTAATATTCCCTGGGCGTATTTTCGCGGCTGTTTCGGTATCGACAAGGGCTAATTTGTTTTTGAAAAAATATAAGTGTGTAGTAAAAATTGTACTTTGCGAGCGTGCATCGTGAATACAGAATGAGTCTGAGCAGTGGTGGGTAATTTAGCCGCCGCAAATGCGCGTCTAGTCGGCCAATTTATATAACGGCCAGTACGGTTCGTAATTATTTAGCAGACTGTAGGAATCAATTTCCCATTTTATGATGTTACTACCCTTTCCTGAATCTCAAAGCCTTTCAGTTTTATGTTATTTCTGGGAAGCTCTATTTTATTTGCCTCTGTCCAATGAAAAGTTCGTTTTTTCCGTGAGCAGGTGCAACCGTACCTACATAAAACGCGACGAAGTGCGTTATGGAATATTGTATAATATCGGATTTTAAGGCACGAAGTTTCATTATCTCTCGGCGAATGTGCTGTTATGGCTGCAATGATTCGCTGCTATCGTTAAAGTTAACGTAGATTAGTATTAATACGGCGTATACGCATATTTAAAAATACATTATTAGCTGCGAACACGCAATTAAAATTAAAATTCCGTCCATATTTACTAGAAATATACGGGTTTCTTCGTAAAAAATTAAAGGTTAAATTTGTAACTCTCAATTTGTTAATAATAAATAAAGTAAAGTTGAATTGACAAAATAATATACATAGTTACAAAAAATTAAGATAAACATAATAACGATGACAATATTTTTTCTGCAAAAATTTAAATAGTAAATATGAAACCTAAAATGAAGTATTTCATTGCCCTTTTCAGAAATTTTTACCGTTATGAACTAATTTGTTACGTCGGAAATATTTAATTCAAACCAATGCAGCGTATTGAGGAACTTATAAACTTTTCTCTTACTTTCTTATTTTTTATCGTTGAAACTGTGGTTTCTGAAAAGTTTCGTCACAAGAAATTCGTAATGTCCGGAGTTAAGTGACGGTGCTTAGTTTAATGAGAGTTTGTGCATTTTAAACTTATTTTTTATTTTATTTTATTTTTTTTTTTTTTTTAGTTATAATACAGTACTTCTCGTCCAGTTGACAACAGCGCAGAGTATATATAGTGCTCGGATTTAAGCAATTATTTCTAGAAATTAAAATACAGGTACATATAAACCATTTTTCTGTTTTACAAGTTCATTATAATTTTTGAGTGCTCAGTGATTTTGACTAAATGACAAAAATTAGTCAACGTAAAATGAGTTCTAATATGTTATTCTACTAACGTGGTAGAAGTCGTGACTCTGTGTGACAGCTTATTAATTGCACGACATTTATAAAAAGTATTAATTCGAAGTAAAGATTTCCTTTCCCTTTCTGTGTAGTTTCCGCCATAAAAACATCCCGGCGTCTAATTCAACATTTAGAAAGATGAAAAAACAGTCCTAACTGAAAATAAATGATGAATCTTCGTTGTGAGATAAACGGTGTTTTATTTATACACTTAATTTATATTCTATTTTGAATTTATTTACGTTTTCGAAAACTTTGTTGTGATACCAGAAACAGATTCTGTGTTTTAGAGTATGAAGAACACGATAGTGTACTTTTGACAAATTTAAGTGATGAAAATTTGGTGACAGCTGCATTGTCGTCTTACCTCTCCAGCGATTCCATTCGATGGAATCATGTTATCGAATTTTACAAATGTCTTCTTTATAGAAATAATCTGGTTTAAATGTTCTACATATTTGTTTTTTAAAAACCCTTAAACAATGTTTTTAATTGACCTTTCTCCCGAAAAGTCCTGGCAGTTTAAATAAGAAATTAAAAACAAAATTTAATACCTTTGTTAGGGACAATGGAAACACTTCCGCATTCAACCGCTTATTTGTGGTATGTTTTGAGTTTATCAGTCACCCAGTCGTAAAGCTCTTGTTTTTTCTGCGGGCATTCAGCTCCCGTTAAATTTTCAATGCACACAGGTGGAAATAATGAGGGGGCGTTCCTACCAACCTTGATTAAATCTACAAATTATTTATTCCTATATCCACTTCGCTCTCAAATATTCAAACGTTTTTATCGGTTTTTCTTACCACATAATAATACTCCGAATGAATGGAAGATCACTATGTTGGGTGGTGCTAATGAATTTTTTTAATTCGGTGTTTTTAGAGTCACATTAAAGCCAAGTAATTTACGTGTTCCAAAAAATATACAAGCGTAGTTTTTTAGTCATTGTTACCACTTTATTATTGTTTGTCCATTCCCGAAAAATTTCTTCTTATAAACCTTCTGATCTTTTGGCATTAAATTTGACTTAGCTTCTGCGATGCATAAATCTTTTGCAATGTCGTTCTTACACATTTTTCTGCTCAGCAGATTTCTGATTTACCTAGAGTAAAAATCAGTTACATCACTACAGAGATTTTATATCATGTTTTATATTGTCGCGCAAATACGCTTCTCCGCTAGTACCTTTTCAAGGGCGCGACCCTAATGGACCACCATAACGCATGCTCATTGGCTTACCGCAATTCCTACGACAAGTGGGTCACACAGATAGCGACAATTCGAGTCCACTCGAGACGAAAGGATTAAGAGGGCTTATAAATTGTACTTACGGTCACTGCCGCGATTACACCATTCCTTCCAAGACGAGCGGATCACGCAGAAAGCCGCAACTCCAATTCACCTGTGACGAGAAAACTGCCCCGAGCGCCGCACTTATCCCCGCTCGTGAAGCTGCATATTGCATGAAATTCCCTGAGGTTCACGAATGCCTATATTTGACTTGTACATGCATTTCGTTCGTGCCATAATCGCTTGCGTTATAAACTAATGTAATAGTCTAATACTATACTATTATGGGAACAAATAATAGAAAAAATCAACTACACTGTAGCAGAAATGCAAACTAGTGGTAATTAAAGTTTAAATTCAATAAATCAAGTTCCTCGTTTGTTCCTTCTACATTTACCTTTTTTACAACACCAATAACGACTATGGTAAAAAATCAAATTTTTGAATTATCATGCCAGCATACTTATTATTTGTAGTCACTGATACGCGTTAAAGTTGCTGTATAATTTTTAGTAGCGCGGTTGATTTTTTTCAAATGTTGCATTTTTTAAAGAAAAAACTATTGAAAAATACAATTTAAAAACATTTGTTAGCGGTATTTAACCATCGTAGGATATGTTTGCACCCACGATGGCATTTGGAGAATTTAATTTTAGTTTTTTTTTTTCATGTTAGGCAGAATAAGTCAACATTTAATGATGCGTGTACAAATTCCCCAATAAAGTTATAATTCGCGAATTTCGTAGCCTTCGTCGTCTCTAGCATGTTTTATTCATTCGTCCGTCCCTTATAAATTACGCCTAAACATTAAAATATGCAAATATTTCTAAAAATATGCAAAGTAAGCAGCCTGAACAAATTTTAATACACGAATACAGCGAGGAAAAGTAATCGGTATAAAGAATAGAGTCGCTATTTAGGCGCGTAAAAAGGCGTCGGATGGAAGCATATCCGAGCTGTCAGCAGTCCCACATGCGAATTCCCGTTTATGACGTCACGCCACATGACAATGGCTTCCAAGGGGTTTCAGAAATAAGAAGCCAAACAATAGCGAATATACAGGTTAGCGTCTCTGTGCGGTCTTTCCGGGGTCAACTCGGATACCTTATCAGTAAATTGTTTTGCGCAATATGATCTGAAAAGCGAACACGTTACTTTTTACAGACACGTTTTGTTTGCGGCGTTGCGACGCTCGGCTTCTTCTATTGTCATTCATATTGTAGAAGGTATACACGATACGACGACAAGTCGATGGAGCACACACTATTCAATTTCGTTGAGAGAGCGAATCGAGGCAAATGTGTATGTAACCACTGTTGTTACGCCGTGTACATGCAGGGTGGTTATGACAGCGACACTGATTATATGGTACTAATCAAGCTGTATGTGCAAGTAAATATAATGCAATTGTCAGTTGACATAATCCTGCTTGTATTGTGACTGACAATCAGATTGAACATGCAAAGTACAGGTATTGTTTCGACGTGTTTGTGTCAATTAAATTATTCGACGTATCAAACAACTGCAACAACTAAAAGCTTTTGTTCTGGCTTCAGAGTATCTGATATTTATAAGGTCGAGAAATTTGAAAGCAACCGTATAATTTTTATGAGGTGGAGAAACGCTGAAAATTGCATGAAGCTGAAACACAAAAACCGAGTTATCTTATATGATGAACCATCAAAGCTGCTCCGCCTGGACACATTTCACATATTACATGTATGACGGGACAGTACAAAAAAGCCATTATCTATCTAGGTACACTTTACAAATATGTAAAAAAGAAACCAAAGAGAAGGAAAGATAGAGAGAAATCTGTTGAATTTATATATGTAACCTTACAAGGGTAATTTTTTAACCTAAAAATTTCAATCAAACCAACATTGCTAACATAATTTACAAAAAAAACAATGTGCGGCGCTATTGTATATAAAATGGCTTAAGGCTACATGATTCATGTTCAGATGATGGTAGTACAATGCATCCTCATTTTTAAAACGACGACGTACACGTCTTCTCTGAATAATCGTACCTACTATAGATGGCACAGTAGAAGGGATAGTGATGATTTTAACATGTGCGGGTTAGCCTTCAGTGAAAACTTATTGATCATAACTGAGAGAATTACGGGCCACAGAAACAACTAACGGGTGATCAAAAAGTTTTTAGTTTAGAGTTAGCCATGGAACTGTAAAAGTCATCCATGAAAACTTTTTGATCCCTCTTTATTTGGAAATTAGTAAACATGAAATATAAACCTAGTAAAAATTTACAGTATACCTATAACATATGTTTAAGATACACAAAATAAATAATAAAAAAACAAAGGTAATATTAATGTTTTGTGAATTTAAAAAGTAAAATTATCTCACTTTCTGGTTGCTAAATTTGGAATTTTTTGAGGTAGCCGTATAAGTATGGGGCATTATCCATGATTATCACGGTCTTCGGCGGCAGTTTTTGGATCAACTGATAACCACACCATTCTTCTAATAGTGCTCCATGATAATCAGCATTAAATATATTGCTGAATTTGGCACACCCAAATTCTGTTACCTTCAAAATGGAGAATAATTACTGGTTTACCACGAGATTCCAATAAACGATATTACGTCCAAATTAGAGATAATAAATGTTTCTTCTAGGACGAATAATTCTTTCAGACTATAATATATCGATGGTAGTTGAGTTTTCTAAATATAAATCCCACATTTACGAAGCACTGTTGTCATAATCCATAATTTATGTTATTTACAACGATAATTTTACGGCCAATTAACAGTAATCATTGGAGTGTTATGAAGATTTTAATGATACGGATAAGTACCAATACGGATTTCACAATTCATTTTTTTACCAAAACTCAGAAAGCAAGAAGTAAGTAAAGTGTTTTTTATTAACAAGATTTTACCGTTTTAAATCATGGTGTAAACAAATTAGCTAATAGATGAGTTGAGATAAAAAATTCTGAGATATCTGTGTAACCGTGAGCCTCTCCTTATAGTAAGCAGATCAATTCCATAATCTGCGAGCAATGACACAGTTGATCGTCGGAAGCAATGTCCTGTATACTCTTGAGGATTGTAAAAACTCAAAGTAAAGGTGATTACGCTTGGCATTTTTCCAAACGTAATTCCCACTGGCTGATTTACATTTCCTTCGATCTATATGCCACAAAAAGCGAGTATGTTTTGAATTTTGTGGTCACATCACAGCTTACATACTAATGTTTGCAACCGTATTAATATTACCATGATCATTGTTAACGAAAAAAATCTTTCGGAATCTTTGTTTTAGTATTTGGTATCATAATATGAAAATATCTGCTTACATCTTTAACTTGTACATTTCAAGAGCCAATTCATTCCTCGTGGAGGTACCTAATAATCAACATAGGCATCAAAAATTATCATCTGCTTCTAGCAGAAATTTTGTTATTTCTGTTTTTCTAAAAATTTTAGATTTATACTTCCTGACCAATTGATTAATTATGTCTCTTGAAAACAAAGAACAGGACTAATTAAATTTAAATAAGCTACAATGCAGCAAAACGATCTGACATTATTTCGGGTGAGTAGCTGTTATTATGATAAATATTACTTTGTTATTATTAAATATAGGCGGGCGCGACATTATTGTATTCTTACATTTTCGACAAAAAGGAGTGAGTTGGTTTTGATTTAATCAACAAAAAAAAAAGAACTGAAAATGCTCAATGACTGAATTTGAACCCGGGCCTTCCTTCTGCACAGCGAGCATTCAATTGCGTACTGCACCAGACCCGCTTGTATTATGTACCTATCTAAAGTATAGAAAGTATTAACAATAAAAATTATAACAAAAATAAGGAAAATCAAGGTCACATTATTATTATACATTAATATTGATTACGTTTTAAAGAATTCGTGACGATTATCTTTTATCTCTAATTTCAATCAAGGCAACTTCATTTTCTGGCTTTGCTACTGTACGATGTCTAACTTTAGTTTTCTTCAACTGATCAGTTTCTCTTAATTTTCTTTTAGTGTATTAAATGCTTGGTTAGAAGGAGTAGTATCCTTGGCATGTAGGCGGACGGCGGCATCGAAATTTCCATCACACTTTCCAAAAGTTAAAAGCAAGTTTTTTTTCGGAACTCGGAAACATTATTGTTAACAAAAGCTGAAAATAATTTGACTGCTAGAATTAAATTGTCATAATTTTGGCACAATTGCGGTCTATACATTATATATTAAAAAAAAAATTAAGGCGAAATCATTTATGGAAAGTAAAATGTGTTGCCTATTCAGACATATCCAGGCGTGAACACATAAAATAATCACCCTGTACATACAAAATTTGACAACAGTCGGTCCAGTAGTTTCGGAGATTACGTGTCTAATGAACATCGACACAGACGCCAGACAGATAGACAGACAGACAGATGGAAACGGGTGGTCACTTTTTTCCTACTCTAAGGGTCATGAAACGTCGAGAAAACATGAAACTGGCAAGTCGTCCAGTGGATACGATTACTATACTTCCTTAGCTTATGTTCGGGAAGTAATAAAATTCGAAAAAATTGGTCTAAAGAGCTTCGACAGTACTTCCCTCGCTGTCGAAAACGTGACGACTGCATGCCTACTATTATGATTTTTTTTCGCAGTAGATTTCAAAACAGTTGGTTTTGTAGTTCCTGAGTAAATCAATAAAATAAATTTATGCATTCATTAATTTTTTTGAGTCGCCCTGTATATGCATATGCAAATCCAAAAAATATGAATGGAATGATAAATTACAAGTACAGACTCATTATACATATTTTGTATTTTTAGTTAGGATTTATTCGGCAAACTTTTGAGCTGACGTCATCAATTTTTTTGGAGGGGATAACCAAATATATTTTGAGTAAAAATGTATTATGTTTAGCAGATTCAAAATTAAATTGCAAAATGTTGCTTCATAATTTTGATTTTTTTTTCCCAAAAATCTGGACGTTTCGGGTAAAAACTCAATTCGGAGTCATAAACTACATGTGTTATTTTATACAATTTAAAACCCATTAACTATGTACAATTTTGAAGTGACGTCATCGCATTAGTGGTGGGGATGATTACAGAAATTTTGGTTAGCGTTTTACCATCTACATGATATTCCTAATATAAATACAAAATTTGACAACAATCGGCCCATACTTTCGGAGATTATATGTCTAATAAAAATCCGTGACGGCATACAGACGGACAGACAAGCAGACGGAAACGGGAGACCTATTTCTTCGTCCTGTAGGGGTAATGAATGGTCGAGAAAACGTCAAAGTACAGAGATGGCCGACGGATTCGATTACAATACTTCCTTTGCTTACGCTCGGGAAGTAAAAATCAGTTGAAAAAAATTACTATTTTTTGGTGTTGCACTTCCCATGTCAGTCAGTATAATATAAACATGTATTTAATAAAATTACAATTGTATGTTGGTAACGTTGGTGGGTTTACGAGTTACGACGAAAACTTGATCCACTTGGTAGATCTATAATTTGTTATTTCACGATACTTGCATCACAAAATCAAAATTTTTAACTAAAATATCACAGTTAGAACCTGTAGAGTACGTTTAATAGTGTCTAATACGCACTGGGTGTTTATTTTAATCAAAAATTGTAGAATTACAATAGAAAACTTGGTGACATGCAATTTGAATAATACTTGAAATTATACAAAAATTTGCAACACTTACCATAAAATAGTGGTAGGACAGGCACCAGGAACTATGTTTTCCAGTTTTACACAATTTTCGGTGATGTTTTTGATACTTTTTTCTGAAAAAGTTCTAAAATACAAGCACCAGCCGACTTGACCGAACCGCCACACTAAATGTCAAGAAAACTACAATCCTGCCGTGTGGATAAACTTCTCAGTTGAAGAGGGGCTGTCCTTTGTGTTTTAAAAGCGTCATTAAATTTTTTGGACATCTTTCCTGATTATAACTAATAGAGTGCAGACAAAACAATATATATGCAGTCGGAGCCAGAAAATGGAAATATTAAAAAATCGAAATATTGAAAATTCGAAAAACCGAACAATAGAGAAACGAAATATCAAAAAATCGGAAATCGAAAAATCGAAAAATTGGGTGATCGAAATGGTCCGAAATCGAAAAATCAAACATTTTAAAAATCGGACAATTGAAAAACCGGTAAGTCTAAAACCGAGAAGTCGAAAAATTGAAAGATTTTTGTAACTGAAACAAAAAACTAAAAAAATTAATTCAAAAATAATATTGAAAATCTCAAAACTGAAATATCGAAAAATTGAAAAATGAAAGAAAAATTGAAAAATCGAAAAATTAAAAAATCTAAAATTTAAAGAATCGAAAAATTAGAGAATCCCAAAACTGGAGCATTGGTAAATTAGGAAATCGTAAAATTGAACAATGGAGAAATGGGGAAATCGAAGTTGAAAAATCGAATATTTAAAAAATCGTAAAACTGAAAAATCAAAAACCTGAAATATCGAACTATCGAAGAATTGAAAAATTGAAATATCAAACGATCGGAGAATTGAAAAATTGAAAAATCGAAAAATCCACAAATCACGAAGTTCTGAAATCGAAAAGTCGAAAAACCAAAAAATCTATTAATCGACAAATTGAGAAATCGAAAAATCTAAGAATCGAAAATTTAGAAACGTGAAAAATTGAAAAATCAAAAAATGTAAAACCGAAAATTCGAAAATCTAAACAGAAAAATCGAAAAATCGCAAAATTGAAAAATCGAAACACCAAAAAACTGAAAAATTGGTCTAAAGTTGTTTCGACAGAAATTCTCTCGCTCCTGAATCACAATGATATTTTTTTTGAGTCACCCTGTATACACAAATCCAAAAAATATTAATGGAATGATAAATTACAAGTACAGACTCATCATATTTTCTACATTTTAGATAGGATTTATTCAGCAAAATTTTGGGGTGACGTCAACAATTATTTAGGGGGGATGAGCAAATAGATTTTGATCATAAATTTACCATACTTATGATAACTTTAAAACATCTCTAAGATTTCAAAGTATTCGCTTTTGTAGTTCCTGATTAAATTAATAAAATAAATTTACGCAATAATTTTTTTTTGAGTCACCCTGTACATGCAAATCCAAAAAATATGAATAGAATGATAAATTACAAGTACAGACTCATCATATTTTGCACATTTTAGATAGGATTTATTCGGTAAACTTTTGAGCTGACGTCGTCAATTTTTTGGAGGAGAAAAGCAAATATATTTTGATTAAAAATTTATTATGCACTTTATAACCTTAAAACATGTGCAAGATTTCGAAGCATTCGGTTTAGCAGATTCAAAATTAAATTGGAAAATGTTGTTTTATAATTTTGATTTTTTTTCCAAAAATCTGGACGTTTCGGGTAAAAAGTCCATTCGGAGTCATAAACTACATGTTTAGGACTAAGTTATTTTATACAATTTAAAACCCATTTGATATGTACAATTTTGAAGTGACGTCATCGCATCAGTGGTGGGGATGATTAGATAGATTTTGGTTAGCGTTTTACCATCTACATGAAATTCATAACATAAATACAAAATTTCACAACAATCGGTCCAGTACTTTCGGAAAATATTTGTCTAATAAAAATCCGGGACGGCAGACAGACGGAAATGGGAGATCTATTTCTTCGTCTTCGAGAGGTCATGAAAGATCGAGAAAATGTAAAAGTACAGAGTCGGCCGACGGACTCGATTACAATACTTCCTTTGCTTACGCTCGGGAAGTAAAATTAAGTTTTACAATTTTTCTAAGAAGTTGTTGACTGCTTTCTAAATAATCTGAGACCATTTTTTATGGAATTCCTCTGACATTCATTTTAAAAACGCATTAAATGGTTATCGTTACCGCAACATTATGTTTCAACAAAATAATGGTTTTTAACATTACATAATATACCCCAGGACAAGCAAAATATGTCAAGCGTATTTTTTCGGAGTAACATTCTTAATTGTTTTAATTTTGCATCATTATTCCAAACTTTGACTAATTTTCCTGTTAAACTATCTATCATCTTATTGAAGTAAACTAAAATTTTCAGTACATGTAGTTAGTGAAAATATGAAGGGACTCCAGCATTTATATGTCAAAAATTTTTCCAAAAAACGTGTAAGAAAGACGAGCTCAGCTGTGCATATTGTTAGATTGTGTTGTTTACTAATCCTAACAATGTTCTTCGTAGTAGCACATTTATTAAACAAAAACAACTTATACAACAAATAATATAATAGTAAGGATGCTTGTGGCATGAGAATGTAACACTTTTTCAGTGAATCACTAAATTTCACATGGCAGAGTATATAAAAACCAAATGTGTTTTCCACTCCTCGGGGCATATGGTTTTTATTTCGCCGGTGTAATTATGATGCGTAATCTCATATTTTACGTTTCGGTCCAATATGACCGCCTGTAACTTTAATTTTTTACAATTAAGGGCGAAAAATGTACTGAGAACCGTGTTTGTTTCAGTTTTCAGCCTACCTTTAAACGTGGGCAGTTGAAGCGTCAAGTGTTTAAATTAATTCTTAATTCTCTGTTATCTACCAACGCGACGATTTTAAATCTGCTATTAATTGCACTGGGAACTGTATCTTTTATTTAGTCGACAGATCTATTTGATCTTGTTCACAACGCTATTGTTAGTGTCATTGTAAAGCAAATAATAATCATGTTCACGACTTACCAAGAACTATAGTTATGTAATAATGTTCTACAAATTGAAAAATAAGCATATTACATTTACTGTTGCTTTTACAATGATTTTTTATTCAATTTTACTTGTTTACTTTGTGTGTATTATAAAACTATTCTAGTGATTAAATCTTTTTGTAATATAACATAACAATAAATACGGAAGGAATTATTGAAAAAATAAAAATCGTCTGTGAAACTGAAATTCTGTGATAGCTATCTTGTTTTTCAAATGTTTTTCTATGAGTTCTTTTTGTATGGAAATAATTTTGATCGCATAGCCGGATAAACGATGTTTTCTTTTTATTTTATACCTGAATTACTTATCCTTTTCGTCAATCATATAAGCAGTGCTTTTTGATGTTGGTTATTTAACCTCAAATCAAAAGAACAACTTTGATGCTATTAGTTCCACATACCGTAATCGTGTGTGTATTTACAGTTAATTCAGTCCTTTTGAATTTATTTTATGGTGCATTTATTTTACCTTTAAGTCACTTCAGCAACATTCATTATTTCTTTTGATACATATCGTTTTTCAGCTTATGAAATTACGTTGACCATTTATAGTGTAGTTAAATTCTTTTTCCAACTGACAGTTTTCTGTCCCATGGTATGTAAAAATAATTTAACGCTTAGAAAACAGTGTGACTTTGGCAGACATTTGCACCTAGTATTCAACTAAGTACACAAACATGTGAAATATACAGGGTGAGTCAATAATTAGAGATACAACAGTGTTAAGCATTAAACTTTTACAGCTCTTTGGGCAGCATAAACTAATTTTTTGTTGACTTTACAGAGTGTTCTGTTAAAACAACTGAAAAATCGCCAATAAGTAGAATAGAAAATACAAAAAGGAACATTTTGTGATTTATATTTCGTTGAAATTTTTGAAAATAGATTAGTAATTTTAGAATTATTGTAAAACTATTGAGATTTAACTATTTCAATAAATGTCATTATTATTTTGCAAGAAATAAATTTAATGTTTTCTGGCAAGATTTTGCACGAACTCCTCATTGAAAAGCAGCCCTCTAGAATTCAGATTTACTAAACTCTCTCCCTTTTTTATAAGTGTCGTTTATTTATTTTAGATTTTATAATAAAGAAAATATTGGATTTTTGTACTCTTTTGTTAAATCAAAATCTTCAAAATACGACGCAAGCTGAGACTGCCGTAAAAAATTTGTCGATAATTTTTTGAGTCACCTGTATAAGTAGTTCTAAAAACTATGAGTGTATATAGCACAACTATAGAGTCATAATATTTTGTATATTGCAGGGACGATTTATTCGGCAAAATTTTGAAATGACCTCATCAAGTTTGATTAACGATTTACCATGTTTACGATAACCTTTAAAACGTTTGCAAGATTGCATAGCATTCGGTCTTCAGTTTCAAAGTTAAGTTGCAAAATATTGTTACACAATTTTGATTTTTTTTTTTTTTTCTAAAAATTTGGATTCAACATATTGAGTTTGCAAGTGCAAGAGTGTCTTATTTTATAAAAATTAAAACAAATTCACTATTGTAAATTTTGAAGTTAATGTCGTCCAATTGTTGGTTGGGATGATTAATTTTTGGTTGACGTTTTACCATCTACATGATAGTCCTAACATACATACAAATTTTATAGTAGTTTCGAAGATAATATTTGTCTAATAAATATCCTGACAGACGGCAGATAAACAAACACACACACACACACACACACACTGTCAGACAGACAGACGGACAGACGGAAACAGGGACCTATTTCTTCGTACTCTAGGAATATTGGTTCTGACTTTAAAATCTATAATGAGTAGCAAAAGTGAATAAAAAATACTTGCGAAAATGACAGTAGCCTGAGGTCATTCTGTGTAAAAAATTCCTAACGGCGTAAGGGTTAAAAAGGATTCACTGTCGATATTAGGGATAATTAATTAAAATCATTTTATCCACAAAGGAGCGTGAGGCATTTCGTTGGTATTTCGGTAAAAATCCGTCATAATTTAAAAAAAGCTTTTAAGCACTGGTAAAATCCAATGCTAAGTTAATGTTTTGCGCAATGCTCATCTGTAGAGCCGGAATATATTAGGTATTCATGAGTTTGTGAGTTTCTTTCTGAAATATGCGTCAACTTAACTGTATTTATGGCTTTACAGCTTCAAGCCTTAATGTCGAAAAGTGACGACAAAAGCGCTGAGGCCTCCGAGTGCGACACAAAATAAAAGTTAGTCACACTCCCGAAGTTGGAGGTAAATAAATCACTAAGCTAAGTGGTCCAAACCCACAACGGCGTAACCGAAACCGTACACACACAGTGCTGAAGAAAACTGTTCATAATCCATAATTAATTCAGGGAGCAGTCGCCCCTTCGTTATATTAAAATGCTAGAGGACGGCGCTATTATAATAATTGAAGCGGACAAAAATTAAGCTGAAAACCTTTTTCGTGTGAGTAGAAAACAGAAATGTAATGGCCTCAAGTTTTTAGTGAGATTATCCTGAGCGTGAGGACGGCCTCGAGTTTTTAGTGGTGTTATCTCGTCACGATGGGAACTTTCCCGTTACGGGTGTTCTGGAATTTTATTTTAGCGACAAAGTTAGGTTCGGGGCAGTTAAGCTAATTTTAAGAAATCGGCCCGTTTATGCTTTATATGACGTTGTTTATTAATGATACTTTTTTGGTAAGCCAAAGATTTACGTTTACGTTAAAAATAACGTTGCTGTAAATTGGAAAACAGTTTAATGCTGGTGTTAAAAGTAGCTTTATAGTTATTGTCGTAATTAATTTCAGTAATTGTGTATTTATTGTTTTTTAATTAACGTTGTAATATTAAGTTAAAATACAACTTTTAAATCTCGATGGTTCTTTATGTATTTTTCTTAGCTCATTAATAATTATCAGGTGTGATTTAAATGTCTTATTGGCATCTTTTCTATTCGGCTACGGCCGTAGAAAAAGTTGTGTAAAAAGGAATGAGTGCTTAATCTTGCTCGGTTTCGGCCTCGTTACGTAAACTTGGGTACTCACTGCAAAGTAAACTGCCACTTGTTTGCGGTTGTATCATAAACAACTAATCGATTCAACCTATATAAAGAGAAATTTCGGACCAAAACCAGGGAACTTTTGTGAACTAATTGAATTATCAGCCCTTGGAACCTTCCTATCATCCTATATTATCGAAAGTGTTTCTGCAATATTAGTTTAAGTTTATATTCGATTTTAATAATTTATCAATAAAGTCAGTGAAACCAAGAGGGCGCTGCTCTCCGTTTTCGACATTTTTAAATAAATAAATCAATAAGTAATCTAATAAAATAAATTAATTGAATCTTTTTTGAGTGCAATAAATAATGAACACTTTTTTAACTTTATGGCATTTTATGTTATAAACACAATCGCGTACGAACAAAAATACTGAAATTCTGTAAACACCATTGCCTTTAGCTTGAAGGAGTAAGCTTAATTTGATACCTAGGTAAGTGGTGTTTTTTTATTTAATTTTGGAAAAAAAGTCATGGCAGTTAAATTTAAAAAGTGATATTGTTGCTTAGAAAGCATAATTAGAAATGACGGGGTGTATTGTTTTTGCTTCAAGGGCAGCTTTGACCTAAATATTTATGTAAATTTAAAAAAGTTAGCCCCGCCCATCCACCTCTTCTCCATTTCAATGAACTAATGGCTTTGTTCTAAAATCAAATAAGGATTTCACATTACCAAAAATTAAAACCTCGGGTAACTAATTGCTTCTACTTATTGTTGCGTTTCAGAGATGAATGAAGCCCGCGTAAATAAGATTACATTTCATCTGCATCCTATACGCAGTAATTTCATTTTCTTAAATAGAGTTGCAAATTTTTCGAAATTTTCTTTTCCAAATTCTCACCAAATCGTTTAAAAAAAGTACATTCTTTAGAAAAAAGACAGTAGGGGCACTCCTATTCTTCCAATTAAGAAAGACACAAGGGACCCCTAAGATTTTCTCTCATTCTTAAAAAAAAATATATACTAAAAAAATGTTTGTGGTTCTAACATATTTTGTAATATTTTTTAACTGAAAGAAGACATCAAAGTTTCAAATATGTACAATATCTAAATTCATTCAATCATGACATTTTGAAAATTTGTAGAATTTTTTCAGTTTAAAAAACATCTGGTTCTAGATATTTTCAGAAATCATCTTTCTACAAGGTGTATTGGTTATGTATCAGGGGCAACTTTGGCCAAAATAATTTTGTAGGTTGAAAAAAGTTATTCCCTATTTCACATAAAAAAATTAGATATAATTTTTTAACTGAAAGAAGACACCAAAGTTTGGGAATGAACAATATCTAAATTCATTCCATTCAAATTTCATTTTTTTTAGAAACTGAATTTGAAATTTTAGGGCTTTCAATTTTTGAACAACTTCTTCAATGGATAAATATTATTACTGTTAGCATTTTAAGATTTATTGAACTTTGAGAACTTCAAATAGGAGAAAAAAATTATATTCCTTTATGAAATTGTCAAAATTCTTATAATTTTTGAAATTTTGGAAAACGTCTGGTCCTCGTATTTTTAGAAATTATGTTTCTACAGGGTGTATTGGTTTTGCTTCACAGGCAACTTTGATTCATTGCATTAATATGTTTTAGGGTGCCTTATACAGGGTGACTTAAAAATATTAATGAATGAGTCAATTTATTTTACTGATTAAAAAGCGACTGCAAAATCGAATGTTTTGAAATCTTCCAAATGTTTTAAATTTATCGTAAGCTTGGTGAATTTTTAATCAAACTATATCGATCTATTTATCCTCCCTAAAAATTGATGACGTCATATCTAGTAATTCTATCAAAAATGTGCAAAATATGATGAATCTATACTTGTGATTTATCATTGCATTAATATCTTTTAGAATTGCTTATACAGGGTGACTCAAAAATATTAATGAATGAGTCAATGCTATTTAAATTGATATACGTGCCTTTGTAGAAATGTTTGTGACGTAATCACAAAAATTTGTGAAAGAAAAATTCATTTGAAACATCCTGGTAGCACGCTTCTTTACACCGTGTTGAGATTGTACCCTATAGATATCCAGATTTTAGGCAAAAAATGGAAATTGTATAAGAATTTACAATAATTTTACATTGAAATTTCGAAACCGAATGCTTTGAAATCTTGGAAAAATGTTACGGTTTTCGTAAGCATGGTGAATGCATAATCAAAATTTATCTGCCCACCCTCTCTGACGAACCGCTGACGGGATCTCAAAATTTTGCTGAATTTATCCTACCTAAAATACAAAAATATTATGACTCTTTACTTGATGTTTATCAGTGGATTCATTGTTTTTAATATAACTTATGCAGGGTGGTACAAAACAAATTGTTTATTTTTATCAAATCAAAAACGGCTCACGATATTTTTCCGAAAATGTGTCTAGACAGTATTGTTATTATTAGTGTTACACTGCATGCATTCAAACTGAAATGTGTCATTGATAAAATATTGATGACTTCATCACAAAATGTTGTTACGAAAAAACTCACTTGAAACACACACACAACATGCTGTACTTTAATATTCAACGCATATTTTTATTTTAACTTATAGGGTTTCTGTTAAAAAATAAAATTTGTAAAATTAAATTTTATATTTTTCGAAGAGGGCCGTCTTTGTTCGGCTGTACTTTATAGGCGAGGGAAGTTCTGACGAAATAATCTTCGACAAATTTTTCCATTTCTCAATCAGAGCTTTCTCTCCCACGAACAAGAAGTGTTAACCTTCCTCGTAGTTTAATTCAGTAGATTTGTTTATCAAACCTGCGGTAATGAAAAAAACGAGGATTTGTTTTGTTTTGCTTGGAAAGCCGGATTGTAAGGCAGATTTCCATTCTTTGTAGCTGCATCGTGTAGTAAACATGCCTGGAAAGTATAAAAAGAAGATTATATCCACATTTCGGTAAAAATTGATAAAAGATGGATTTATCCGATTTTACTTCATGTTTTGTTACGCCCACTTCAATTTGATACAAAAGAATGTTCTTCTGAGATAAATCATTCACCAAATAAACATTAAACCCATAATGGATTAGTAAAATTGATTTTAGTTGCCATCTATTTTCCGCCTATGTTAACCCGGCGCATCCACCATATTTACCACTTGCCTTTCATTAAATATAATTATTGTAATTAATTATGTCATATATTCTGTTTAACCGGTAAATCCTTTATTCAGTGTAAACACTTAAAAAAAAGATGGAATAAGCCAACAATTTTTTTAAATCAAATTGGGCCATTATTCAAATCAATATCCACATTTATTGCGCTATGTTTATGAAATTGCAAATAAAAATCTTAAACACCATTATTCTACGTCCATTGTAAGATATGATATTAAATTTATTTTGTGTTATTTGTTAGTTCGGTTTTACTACTCCATACTTTTGCCACGCATTGTATAGTCTAATATAATTATGATATATGATGCATGTTCGTAGTAATTAATAACAACTGAAATTACACACTGTAATAAAACGTCAAATTTAATTAATTCTTGTAAACAGTTTGCTTTCACAACCTACATACATCAGAGATAATTGATAAATTATTACAGTGTTGAATTTAATCAAAACTTAGAAGAACTTCACCCACTTTTAAAGTTAACTTCTTGATCGGAATATCGAACTCGATTAAGCTCGAAGTGACTTTTTTACTGCTGATATTTAATCTCACGTAGTCTAAGAGTCCCAGATTTACTTTTAAAAAGCAATCTACATCAAGCTTTTATTTTTCTTTTTGCAGGTTGTTCAAGATACGACTGATTCCGGATAAGGACGTGTTCGCTGAAGACGTAACGTTTGAATCCACGAGGGGACCTATTCATTTCGATCCGAAATTCGTTTATACTGGAACTTTAGAAGGTAATATTAAACATTTTGTTAGGAGAGTCGTTAAGAAACTCATTTTGTTCGCGTTTTATGTGTTACGCAGTACTCTGTTTTTTGCATATCTGACACAACAAACTTTTCGAGTTGTCCGAGTCCATAATGGAATGTTACGCTAGAGAACGTTTGGTCAAACTTCTCAATCGGAGTTTTTCGATGGTCAGTACGGCAATTACAAAGTTTCAGAAGCACTTAGCTTGCGACCATATAATTGTTTTGTAGTTGGTGCGCCTGCTACAAGCATTTGTCGACAACTTAATTGGGTTTGTTATGGCCAACTTGAAACTTGCTTCGGTTTTTTATTGCGATCTAGTAATGGAAATTTAATAAAAGCGGTCAAGCGGAAATAATGCAAGTCTGGGCTCATGAAAATATTTTATTATGAGAAAAGAATGTATTCTTTATCCAGTAATGTTAGTAAGCTACATGGACATTCTTTTACAATGTGCAAACCTGTTAACACAAAAAATTATTCGCCACAACAACTATTTATATGGTACAAGGTGATTTCGAAATATGTGCAATAATTGTAATCAATTGTGATATAGAAATATAGAAAAAACAAATTAAAAATCGAATCGTTATCGTGTTTTTGTACGTTGCTGATTGCTGATCAGTGCGGCGCTTTTTGATCCTTAATACTAGTCCGTCTGTGCCATTCATTGTAGTAGTCACTGTAGCTCAAGAAACACAACCAGTGGCGTGTCACAATTTAATTTAATTTCAAATAATTTTTTCTAGACATAGTTACCACTTAGGAGCGTGAACTTTACACAATGCAATAAATCTTATTGTGAGCTATTCCCTTTTTTTTTCATTGCACAAATTTCGAAATCACCCTGTATATATATTTTTTCTGCACAAGTGTTGCTGCATTCAGTCTATCAAATTGGGTTCAGTTGTGTCGATAATCCGCCAGAGTGTGAAATATTTAAAAACATATTATTGATGTTTGCATTTCCTCGTTTATAAAATGGAATTCAGGTATAAATATGGACTTTTTTGTAAACCCAGCATGAAAATGTTGTCGTTTAATATTTAAACATTTTGGAGTGGGTGAAAAAACCGCGATAAACCTCCTATTTACATATGTCAAACACTTTTACGCCATATGTTTTGGATCGTTAAACGTGGGGGAACGATCGTCGTAAGCGATTACATGGAAAGACGTTTGTAGGTATTTTCCGAGCACGTCAGAAGCATACGGCAATAAATAAATTTGCATTAGAGACGTATTACCGTGTTTATGGAATCTGCGATTTTGTGAAGCACGTAACTAGAAAGGAATTAGTGAGTAGTAAAGAGAATCACAAGAATTAAGAAGCAGTTACAATGTTGAAAGTTTGAATCTCTCCGAAATAGAAAATTAAAGCAAATCCTCATGGAATGGAAACTTCCACGTAATCCTCTTTACGTTTGTTGTAAACATCTCGTTTTTAATTTGTCCAAAACAAGGCATATTCTCCACTGCCAATAAATATTCACTACATAGGGTTAGAACTTAATTTTATACTTCCGCTTGTATGAAACTACGTGCTTCAAATTATTATGTTCGTGTGTTTCCTTTCTTATATTTGTTCTTTTTGTGCTTTGTGTTCTGAATTGCATGCGACCCATGTTGAGAATATATGAATTCTGCTCTGCACACGGCTAGAAGCGGCTTTATCGTATTTATAATTTAACTGGGACTATTCAAATGTAAAGAGGATTTTAATTAAAAAAGCCCTTTGTCTGAATTCCGGAACCATTTTGTTAGTGATTATTAAAGAACTTTTTGATAAAAACTTACGTATCTGATAAAGTATGAATTGGAGACGATAATTAAACTCTTTCCAAGTCTCTTCATTTAGATTTTCGTATTAAAATTGTCAGAGTAGATTTAGAGCGTCTTCCTTTCTGGCCATCTGTTATCATCTCGGCTGACACTAGCCGCTTTGTAACCGTCCAAATTTCCCAAATAAAACATTTAATACTTTTAATTTATTGCTCGTGGGCTTGAAATGTTGGTTAGGCGAAGATATGAATTAAGTCTGCGCTGATCTCTGTTATTACGACATTTTTTCATTTCAGATTTAATTTATTACGTAAATATTTTAGCCAGAGTGCAGCAGGCAAATTTTCGTTGTAATTTCTTAGACAATACGAATAGAGATTCGTAATTATTATCATTACCACTTAACGAGCCTTGTTGTACAGTCACAGTAAGTTGCAATTCATTTTTAGTCCCCACAATTTGTTTTAACTAGATCAGTATTAAAATTGTCATGTAGGGCATCATCACAAATGGAAATTATTTTATCTCAGTGTTTTGAAAATTTTGTTTTGACGAAGACTGTCAGTGTCACTGTTCTTCCGTAGCATATGAAATTAAGACACTGTAGACATACGTAATGTAGAATATCATAACCAAAAAACTTATTTTTATTGGAGCCGGCATATTGTGACTTATACCATTTATGTCAGCTGAATAAATTATAGACTAAATTACTTAAATAATCACTGTTTTCATCAACCAGGCGTTGCTAAGAATAATTTGCTTTCGATATAGTCTCGATGATTAACTAACCAAATTAGATACCAAATATTTACAGCAGGTTGTACAAATTAACTGTCGGCACTGTGTTTGCCTTAGCAGAACGAGGAATTATGTCAGTGTGCCAAACTAAAATAAACAGGATGTAGTGCTTTATGTTTGTTTGTTATTCCTGTGTAGTAGAAGGCAAAATGTCACTTGGGATACGTACGCATACACCTACGCTAAAATTAGCATTTAAGAGTTATTATTCCTGCGACAAAAAGTAAAAAAATTACCATCAGAGAATATCACATTTATTTTAGACATTGAAATTATACTTTAAATTTTCGGAGAATTTTGTAGGTGCTATTAACACAAGATATCACACTGACTGCAAAAATAATTATTACTCTCATCAGTGATTTACTTACTTTGATTGTCATTTGTTCTGCCATTAACCCATGACAATAATTACAGTCAAAATCAACTCTAGTAGTGAAAAGAACATTTTCAAAATTATAGTTTTGCTTGTGTGAAACGATTACTCATCTTGAATTACAAGAACACGTTAACAGTCAAATAACTCTAAAGTATACGGCGAAATTGACTCCAAACTGGGCAAATTTGAGATGAACTGTGCACTTCCTCATAATGCACGAAAAACAGTAGCGTACGCGTCACTGTGTAATTTGTCTTAATTTTAGTTGTTCTGATCATGCCAACCTTGCTGCGTGTTTTTCCTTCATGTGTCTTGCAATATTTGTAACGGCTTTATTGCATTTCGAAAAACTGCATATTATACTCGCCAACTAGCAGCGTTGGTTCTGCAAAGTCATCGCAGTGGGATACAATAATAGCAGTGAAAATATGACGTTCAGATAAAAGAATGTAATTTTTAAATGTGGGATTTCCAGTCTATGCCGAGCCTAATAGGTTTGTGAACAACACACGTAAATCAATTAATTCGTGTTCTGCCGCAGAGATTCGTAAATTTAAAAATATTTCCAATGAACTTAATGAAGTAATTGATCCTAGTAGAAGTTTTAAAAATGTGTCCTTATAGCGTTGATATTCTAAACAATTTTATTGAATAAATTAAATTAAAAATAGGTTTCCAAATTCTACAAATTATAAGTGTTGTAATAGGCGAATGGATCCTTTCATGTTTTGTTGACATCTCATGACCCTTACAGAACGAAAAACTAGTTTCTGTCTGTCTGCCTATGTCAATTTTTATTTTTATTTTTTATCCGTGTGTTTCCACGTGTTTCATGTAGCCAATATCTTTCTCATGCATCAAATACCTTGTGGACGAGTGGGTTCGAATCTCATTCTTATTAAAGGAATTATTGTAATAGGGTCAATCATTCGATTGGCTACATTCATGTTTTCTCAACATTGAGTGATTCCTAGAATACAAAAAAGTGGTTTCCCTTGGACATCTGTCTGTCGTCTGTGTCGATTTTTGTTAGACAGATAATCTCCCAAATAACTGGACCGATTATACTAACCAAAATTTTTCTGATTATCCCCACCAACAATTTGATTGCGTCCCCTGAACTTTTTTTTTCAGTAAAAGCGAGTTAAATTTTATAAAATTGATTTTTTACCATAGGCATCAAAATTTTCACAAAAAATCTCAATGGTAGACAAATAAGTTATAAACGACGGTGAATAGGACGATTCCTTCTCATATTCTATTCTTTTTTTCTTACACCGTTACTGCTATTATCTACATTTTTATGTATACGGGTTATCACAAGTATAGTAAAGAACTATTCTGATAAGGTCCATCCGACTAATGGCTATTTTCACCTTTTTTCGACAGAACTTCTAGAGTATGAAACAATACGTCTCCCGTTTCCGTCTGTTTGTCGTCTGCCTGTCTGTCTGTCTGTCTGTGTCGATTTTCATTAGACAGATCATCTTCTAAACTACTGTACGATTTTGTTCAAATTTTATATGTATTTTAGGAATATCGTGTAGATGGTGGAATGCTAAACAAAATTAGTCTATTTATCCCTACCAACTAAACTTGCTACACATAACTTTATGTGAATTCATAGGGTTAGTCTTAAAAAATAAAATTCGCACCATCAAATTATACAGGATTTTTATAAATGATTCTAAGGGCGTAGTTGGCCATGGATTTCAAACATCCCGCTTCGCTGAAATTCTGCATCATTATGACAGTTCTTACTTGTCATTAATGTCACTTAAAGTCATCGTTTTTAAAACTTTTAGTGCTTGTGCAGGAAAATGTTGTTTTTGTGAAAAGGATTTATTCTGTTGAACAAGACACCTTCATTGTCATGAGTTCCCGTTACAATATCAAATTTGACAATGGGTCCAAAGCATTGATGAAATGATGTTACAGAACTTTTTGGAAATTCAAAAAGTACTGAACATGCGCCTTGAACAAAATGGTAAGAATTTTCAACATTTACTGTGATGTTTAACAGGAATAAATTTATTTCTTTTTATCGTAATGAAGTAGTTTTATTTTTTAATAAGATATGAAGCATTTAGGCAACCAGTTATACAAATGCGTGTGGTATTTGTCGTGAGTCCTTGGACATTTAGTAAAGTCCACGTAAAGTTATAGGCGGCACGCTTCCGAGACCTACTTCGACCCTATAATCATTTATAGAAACTCTGTACTCTAACTTTTCAAAAAAGATGAATGTGTGCTTCAACTCTATTGTTGAGAATTCTCACATTAGTTAGCAACAAATGTCTATTATGCGGGGATTACAAACCGAAATTGTAAAAAGGAATATTCGGCTAAGTCGCTGAATTTAGATTAGAAGTGTTTGAACTTACTGGTTAATACGCTTTGTGCTTTTGTTTTAAAAATAATTTTAATAGGACTGATTATGATAATACATAATAATAGATTTTAGAAATGTTAACAACTTTGTATAAATGTTTTTATCTCAATTTGAAAAATGTCCTACATCTAGCACAATCATAAAAATCACATTTTAAAATTCTTCAAAACTATAAAAAGCACCTTTAACACAATATTTTTAATTTTAATTTTAAATTAATCTTATAGATTCTTGAGACTATACAGAAGTGCATTATAGAATCTAACATAACATTTTTAGAACATATACTAAAACCTTGCGCTGATCGACTCGAATAGTCGCAAATATAGAGAAAAAACTATTTCAAGATATTTGAGGAGACTAATCCACGATCAGGAAAGCTTGATTTAATTTATTTTTAAAATTGAAATCGGGAATGGTTTGAACGAATCTGCCGCAAAATCTCTCACATAAAATGCATCGTTATGGGTTTTATGTCGTGCCAACTAAACGTAAATTGAACAGTAGACAACTATATGCGACGTAGTTGACACTTTGTAAGTTTAATAATCTCGTATTTAATAACTCGAACCTCACACTTAATTAGTGAAAAGTTCATACAAAAGTTCACATTTCTCCAGTGCAAATTTTCTCCCAAGTTTTGCATCTCTTATAAAACCCTGGGTTTTATGCATATTGAAACTCTTGAAGCACCCCGTGGGAGGCTGCGACTTTTTATATTTTCTTCGTTTACATCAAACGTCTGTCAAAGTAATAAAGCATGTTTTATGGCGACGCCACTTTCGTAATTCGGGTTTTTCCCAGTGTGTGTAATTGGCAGCGTTGCGACTCTCGAGAGGTCGAAACTGCATTTGCATTTCCTGTTCTTCGATCGATTTTATTCAAATTTATGGCCCTCACCTTCCATCCGATGATGGAATTTGAACCTTTTCGCAATTAAAATAAATTATTGCCCCGTTGTTGCTAAGTGTAATCGTGTTTTCGCAGGTCACATGAGAATTTATGATGAAGTAGAGCGGAATTCGATTATCAGGAAATTGGTGAAATTTGTAAGAATTTGGGAGGTTAAGTCGCTTCCAACGAACTAGACGATTCCGTTTCTGAGATGAATATTTTATTGAGCCGATACAGGCGATTGTGGCTTTTGTATCGAATGCCGTTCCACTTGTGTTGGCTAAACGAACAGAACGAAAAACATTTTCATTAAAAGAGCAGCGGTGGAATTTTGATGAGGAGCTGCAGCATCTAGACTAACTATCATTGTGCGGATAATTATTTATGTACTTAACTGAATAATCAGCTGAAAATTTTCGCCTACGTCAGTGATGAACGCTCTGAAAGGTCGCTTTGATTTATCGATTCGTGTCGGCGGGTTCCGTATTATGAGCTCATTAGTTTTATGATCTCTTTGTTGAAACACACCATTAAATATAAAAATGGTATTCGGTTTAATTGGCTTTTGCGCTACATCCTTGGGAAAAATTCAACGCATTTGTTGGTCGATGAATGGGGATTTTACAACATGAATGACGACAAATGGCATCAACATGAATGACATGCTTTCATTTTTCATGATGACGGAGAAAACGAATACCTACTGCTTTCCTTAGATTGCACGAGACTGACAGAAGCCATCTTGTGCATCCGAAAGCTTTATTTCTTTTTGGCGACGTTTCAGCCGCAACATCAACATATTGCAGTAGCGTAACTGAAAGCGGAGAAGCGTCTTAGTTCAACGAATTGTACAAATAAGCACACCTTTTTGAATAATGTTCGCTACTTACGTTCGCCTTTAGTAAAACTGGAACCTGAAAAATGAATACCTTCATTAAAGACTGTGTAACGTGTAATTTGGAATTGTACAACGTGATCAAATCATGCGATAAATTAACTAAATTTGCGCTAAGTTATTAAGTTTTATAATTTCTGACTGGACAGTAAAATGTTCTTTTTTTAATATTTTAAAAATGAAAACAGGAGAACGAAAAATTGAGAGGAGAGGTAAAAGTCCTGAAAACAAGAGTTGATCAATAGAAGAAATCGACTAAGACTTACATAGAAAGAAACAAAATGAAAAATAACGTAATGATAGGCGGACTGACAATAAAGGACGAGACACAACAAGAAGCATTACAAAAACTACAAACACAAAAAATGTCAGTAAAATAAATAACAACAACCTATATGTAGTAGAAATGGGAGTCCATGGAGATGAAAATGGAAATAATTCAGGCGAAATATAAACTAAGACAAAACGGTAAAGAAATCAACAGCTATCTAACCAAAAAAGAAAGCAGTAAAAGTTGGATATCAAAACCTTTATACCGGGTGTCTGGAAAATGAAGGATTAACTCTTCAGTACGTTATGTACGGTGGTTTCGGGAGTCCTAAAAAAATAATAAAAAAATTATGTATGATGACGTTAAAATCCACATTCTGAGGTGAGAAAATTGACGGAAAACTCAGCAGTGTGCGGATAAAAGGCACACGAAAGTGTGTTGAATTGAGGTAATGTTGTCAAGCAATCATTTCGGAGGCTTCGACGGTCGGAATCAATATATGATCGTTTTCCGGGTTGGGACCGTGTTAATTGAGTTTTTGGGCTCCACGTTTCGCACGCTTTCGTAAGTGGCATCTTCAGGAGCAGGGTTGAGAAATTAGGAATAAGGCAAAAGTGCACGGTAACTCAGTATGTCAATACCAGAGGCGAAACCTTTCTGACAGTAAGAATGTGGTTGTGTCCCTTTTATAGAGACGAGACATAGAGAACTAGAGACAGAAAGAGTACGGGACAGAGAGAGAACTAGGAAGAAAAAAAGAGAACGAGAAAGAGAGAGAGAGAGAGAGAGAAAAGAGTGGGGAGAGTATCAGGTCTGCTTGCAGCTGACTTTTAGTGGTGCAATGAAAACGAAAACATAACCTCAAATTGCTTCCTTTTCATGTGTCACAGAGTTGACAGTCAAGTCGATCACGTGTGCCACAGCATGTGCGATTTTGTCTCCCTCTTTTCCATTGCAGTTCTAATAGTGTTTACTCAATTTATATATGAGGGTCTACACCTCACCTTGCAATACTTGGTACCCCAGGTCAAAATAAAAAATCACTGAGACGCTAATTAATAAACAAACACTGATTGGTGGGTGATTGGAAAGCAGCGATTGGGTAATAAATGACATTGTAATAAATGTCAAACAATAATTCCAGTTTTCTATTCTTTAATCTCTACATGTCACTCATCAGTGTTTAAAACAAAGACTGCTTATGGAATTTCTTTTTTAATGTGTATTTTAAATTAGTGCCGGTAATTCAAAATGTCAAAATGCATACTATACGCATATTTATCTGTCCTAATCTGACCTAACACTATCAAACGAGCCGAGCAAAGCTCGGTCAACTAGATATTTATTAATAAAACAAGCTGTTATTTTTTCTTAATAAAAAAACCAAAAAAACAATAAATTATGAACAAAAATCCATTAAAGCATAACCAACTAAACACTAGAGATGTTCAAAATTCCTGCCTTGTGCATCTAAGTAAGCTCGTAATGTTTCCTAATTTTGATCATTTTTGCAAAAGTTAGTCATTAGTACCTACTTGCTAAGATAAAACTGATTTTGGCAAATGATTTACCCTGTAAGAAAAGAGAGGGTGGGTGGGCGGGGGTCGTAGCTGCTTAGATAAGACTGATGTTGGCAAATGAAATACCCTCTAAGAAAAGAGAGGGTGGGTGGGCGGGGCTAGTACCTGCTAAGATAAGACTTATTTTGGTAAATGACATACCCTCTAAGAGAAGAGAGGGCGGGTGGGCGGTGCTATTACGTGCTAAAATAAGACCGATTTTGGCAAATGACATACCTCTAAGAAAGGAGAGGGCGGATGGGCGGCGCTAGTACCTGCTAAAATAAGAGCCGTTTGACACAGGACTAATTTTCGTACTAAATTGTATGCGAGAAATTAAAACCAGTTCTAAATTCTTGTATACAAGCAGGCGCGCGCATTCTATCGCATACAATTTAGTACGAAAATTAATCCCGTGTCAAACGGCTCTAAGACTGATTTTGGCAATTGGCATATCTCTAAGAAAAAAGAGGGCGGGTAGGTGGTATTAGAACCTGTTAAGACTGATTTTGGCAAATGACATAGTCTCTAAGAAATTAGAGGACGGGCGGGGGGGGATAGTACCTGCTAAGATAAGACTGATTTAAGAAGTGACGTATCTTCTAAGAAAATTTAATTAAATTATTATAAGCAAAGACACTAGAGGCTCCAAAGCACTTTCAAATTCTTTCCAAACAGGAATACCTAGAACCTCAAGATAAATAGTGGGAAGACGCCAGAACCAGACCAGATAACACCGGAAATGAGTAAATACTTGGAGGAAGTAGAGACACAGATGCTGCTAACAGTAGTTAACAAAGCCTGTTTAGTACTGTGATAAGCCAAACATTCCGCCAAAAGACATAAGCACAAAATTCGAAAATCCGCGTAGCATTTGAAAAGTGGCCATGTACTGTGATCGTCAACAAAATGGAACCCTACATTGTGTTTTGAAATGGCGGAATGCGTTCTAATGCAAACTGGTGAACCGCAAAGGTGGAAAAGTGACCTTGAATTAACAACATAAACATATTGACGGAATATTTTATCAAGTTTCTTTACCAAGGACTGTATTTTCTCTGTTACAAAAATTTACTCGTTCTTTTCGAATGCAAGACGAAAATTTATATCACATAAATACAATTTCTTGTGAAATGCATACAGTTCTGTAGTTCACAACATCTTCTCCAAAGCAAATGGGTGAAATTATTACTCGACGTGGTACAAACTTACATAATCACAAAACCAAAACTTATCAGGAGTTCAAATTATATTTAGATCATGCTAATTTCGACGTTATGTTGTGTTGTTTGCGAACTTCCACACACACCACACTTTGCGCGTAATGCCCACGAGGAGCGTTCGCAGAATATCAGTCAAGGTCAAACTGCACACCTACGCTAGCCTGGGTACCACAGTTCGTAAGGAATGCTAAAAACTTACATTGATGAAAAGCACTGACATAAGCCAAGTAGCAAACAAATTAAGCTGGTCATATGTGCATTATTTTATACGTCTGACCGTGTTCATCTGAAATTTGACTCATTAGTCGGAGTAAATGAAAAAAAAAACCATTTCGTGACACCACGCTTTAACCACAACACAATTTGAGAATCTCCATGATGTTCAATTCAATAAATCAAAATTAGTCATGTTAAATCCGGTCGAAATCACAATAGTGTCGCTCGGTACACACTTCGCTGTGAGAGGAATATCCGAGAATATGTTCATGTCTTAGAATATACAAATGATAACACAAAATTAGCATGAAATCCCTTTCCCTCTTCGAATTCAAGATGACATTTCCTTGCTGATAAAGTTTCACTGTCGAAAAGGAAATCTTCAATAATGCAAATTACTATTTTAAAATTACGAAATCAGAATCTATGAAACTTAAATACATAATTAGATCCATTCCTTTAGACGTATTATAATTAAATATTATAAAATATTCCATACCTCTCTTGTATGATTTTGCCAGTATCTTCGTTGTGATATAAGAAACGAAAATGTCTAGTTTTTAGAAATTTTCAGAAATAAAATAACAATTTTATCCCATTACAAGCCCGACAGTCTAAACAATAAATGGACGCAATGTGATGTTTTATTTATACTTAGGGGTGACGATGGTGTGTCTTTAATTTACTGCAGATTTGCCCTTTGGTTAAATTTTACAAATAAAATGAGTTTTAAATACATGTGACCTAGACACTGGAAACTTGCGTCCATTCATAACCACTGACTGAATGAGTTTCGATGTCGAACGGGGAACCGAAGGAGCCCTACTGCCCATGAAACCATGCAAGCCATCTGCGTTACTGAAATGTTTTTTTTCTTGGCGCTAAATTTAATTTGAACCGGAACACCACAGTACCAATATACAAAAAAGACAATAGATACAACAACTACAAAGATATCACAGTAGTAAGTGGAACGTATAAAATATATGAATGAATTACAGAAACGAAGTTAATGAATTTTTTTTTTTTCATATTTAGATGTTGGAGCTTTTTGTGCTTTGCCTCGTCAACTTTTCAACTCTTAAGCCGTTTCCAAAAGACAAATGCATCCCAGACCAAATATAAACCAGTATGTTTTCATAACGTACTGCGTTCGAATCATAGACAGTGGCAAAGTAGAGGTGATTAAGTATGATACGTTAATGGATTCAGAAAATGAAGCTCTACAAAGATTCTAATAAATACATAGTGTTGTTAAAAAATGTTGAATGTCGTAAACAAACACAAAAATTTATAGGTCGTCAAAACACGCATATATCAGTTAGCTTTTTACACTATTCCTCGTCAGTTTCGTTTGCTAGGTTTGTATGCTCTACGTAGACCATTGCCTATTTCAGAGCCCGTTTTGGCCGTAGGTAATATATAAATATTAATAGCTATGTATGTGAAATGTAGTAATAAAACGACCCAATGATTCAGAATTCCAGATTTTGTACTTTTTATTCACATGGAGATTTGTATTAAGAAATGTTATATTCCACCAGTAAAAGTAAATTGTCTAGCTTTACAAATTGATTTATTACGCTATTTCAAACTATGTTAAGTGCTGAACATACACACAGCCACATTATTTAACAGAAACTAAGCGGTAGCGACAAACATTTCATGGATTGTATTAAGATTCGCATGTGGAACATCTCCAATTACATCTTAATTATCCTATCTGTTAAAGTCGACAACACTCACATACAAAATTAATGCATGCTACCGGAAAGTTGTCTGTTCAACTTGTATTATTTTTTCATGCATTTTTTCGTTTTCAAAAATCGTTTTCAAGATTTGACAGCGATTTAAAAGTAAATCGTAAATAAATGATATGATTTTTTAATGCATTTGTTATCACCTATTTCATTAAAAACTGATCGCATGTGCACATATCAAAATGTACTAAATAATCTCTCCAACGTGCATGCAACATTGGTTGTGCGTCAGAGGCAAAGGACATTCTGTTTAAACAAAGTTAGACGAAACTTGGCCCACCTGTAAACTGCGCAAACAACAGTAATAATCAGACAATTAGAAAAATTTTGTTGTTGTTTGAACTTCATTATGTATTTTTCTACTCCTAAAACTGTGTGAAAGATTCTGAATGGTTTCTAGTAAAAGTGTATCCGTTCTAATAAAACTAAAATAACAATCGTAAAGCTTGGATAACGTTCTGGCTATGTTTAATTTATTGAACTATTTTGAATAAATTTATGTTATATTCGCGTCAAGTGCCAGTTTCAAATTTTCAGACACCTTCCTAAACTTTTGCGTAAATGTTTGAAACATAATACTTAATTTAGTTGTTTCCACTTCATAATGCGTTCGGTTGAATTTATTTTATTTACATTTGTTTCTGAAACTATGAAGTCGACTTGTGCATCCTATCCCAAGTATAAAATATAAGTCTCTTTAAATATGAATGTCCCCAAGCTTTCAGCAAAAGTGTTGATGCTATAAAGAAAGTTAATGGTAGTTTCAGAAGACTTTTCAACATAGTAGCTTTAATCACGGACTTGTCTGATGTAAAATTCTGCTTTATATATTTAAAATAGCTTTTAAAATAGCTCATGAACATGTAATATGCATAAGTCGACAATAGACGTATTAATTCGCGCCCAGACAGCGAATCTCCTAATTTTGTGAAATATTTTAACAGTTTCTTTCCGGTTAGAGTCTGTTATTTTGTATGTAGATTTAACTAACTAATCTTTTTTGCAGCTTCAATATAGTGCTAAAGATCCTGGAAGCAACTTCTAAGTGCGATCCCAAAATCCTCTTAACATTCAAATGAAAATCGGGTATTGTTCATCAAAACATTACCGACTTAACTTTTGTTCGAGTTAAACGGGTGAAGTAACTGTTTTGTTTTATTGTTAGCTTTAGAAGATTGAGATTCGCTTAACCCAGGGGGCTTTTAATTACCGAAATTTTGCATAAAAGGAATATCAATTTGCAATAAAAGCTCGCATTTGCATACACATTCGTACTTATCTATTGATTTCTACATAAATTACGTGTTTTTAACTCCATTAACGTGATAACAAAGACAGACTTTATTAAATTGAAAGGGAACAGTGCTCCACAATAAAACATTCCCAGGAGCGTCTAAGTGCAAATCTTATGCAGGCTGTTGTTTCTGCAGAGTTGGAACTACGTCATCGATTATTCGATCACCTTTTTATTTTTGCCGCTTCGAAAATTTATTTTTATAAGTTAACAAATTGCATGCTTTATTAATTTGTTTCTAATTTTCTCCGTTTGATAAATTTTAAATAAGAGTACACGTGTATAAAATTGGATTTCATTATGCAGTACATTTATCTGAAAATTTAATTTATTTTGTTGAACAATTTTCACAAGCAAGTGCTAGTATCCACTATACGCTGATGAAATATTAAGCAAATCATCAATTCGCGTTTGAAAGAGACCCAAGAAACCATCCTCTTTTACTGCATTATCCTAAAACATGCAAACTATCTCCAAATACTTCAGTCAACTATCAGAGACGTCTTCGTATTCTCAAAAATCACTTGCATAAAACGCCCTCGTTTACTACCCATTTGCTAGACGCTAGAGCCTTCTTCGGCATGCACCAAGCTAAAATGCAATTTAAAGTCAAAATGTTGTTACCGTGGCACGGTAACGAGGTTCTATTACTTAAACATTTTTCAAGTGAATGTTACAAAAGAGGAAAATATACAAGCATTTCTCCACCTTCCCTCGGAACTTCCGATAAAATGTCGCAACACTCAGTATCTGCAGAGGCGTCGCAGTTTCGGTAGCCGTCGCGTATACGGGGTAGAGATGGGACGTTAAACAAGAACATCCAAGTTCCCATGCATTTAATATTTTATAAAAAAGAAAATAAAATCGTTACCATGAAGTTAATAAAAACGAGAGTTTGAAACCATCGATTTAAAACGACGATGTTACGGTGCCAAGATCGATATTTTGCGTCCAGACGATACGTGCCCATCTCTACATAAAAGGCACTCATCGTGAGTGTTGCTCGAGAGATGTTATTTATGCAGAAGCGGAAAGAAACTTTTTCGATTATACACAGCCATTATAAATATCAGACGATCGAACCGTTGGGAAAGATAATGTTAAAAACTTATAAAGTTGCCACTAACTGTCCGTGACTGCCGCCCCCGGGAAGCGTTTCAAATGATCGACGGTGGCCAGAGATCTAATTGTTCCCAGTTTTCGCCTTCCGGCATCTCGGTGACGTCGGATAAGGCCGGAATACTATCTGTTTGGGAGATAACCGGAACCAGATTTGCTGGGTTTGTGGTGGAAACTTGCTTTGAAATTTAAATTATGACAAGGCAATATCTGATTTTTTCAACTTTTAACGAGATGGAATTGATTTGGTTTTGTTGGTTACATCCACTATTCTGCGAGAGACGTTAACGAAAAAATAACGACATGTTTGCTGTTGAGGTTTCAACACGATTTTAATTAAAAGTTGCTGATGTTGGCTTTTTTAGTTCGGGATTATTTTATAAAATATGTGTCAAGTTATATACACTGAAGTGCACTCTCTGAACTAGCAATATCCCGTGCATGTTAGGCTGTGTTTTTCATTCAGGCGCAGCATAATCAATCATCTAATCATTGTATTCCTATCGTGTATATGTATGTAGGAACTGTATTTATTTCGTTTTTGATTATTAGATTGTTTAAACTGTCTGAAATTTTAAATAAATATTTTAGTAGATTCTAGTTGCATATTAACAAAAATGAAATAAAAATAAAAAATATAGATGTCACAACCAAATGGTATTTTTATATTCGGCGGAATGGAATAAAATAAAGGAAATGCGAATATAAATTAAAAGTAACAACGTAGATATTTCAATATTTAACAAATTAATCACAACGTATTATTACATAAATTTTATGTCTGTTGTGTATGCAAATTATTATTTTTACATTTTGTAGTTTTGTGATAGGTATGATCCATTTGACGAAAAACTAATTTCATGTTTTCTGTATGTTTAATACTTCCTAAAATATGAACAATAGGCACCCCCTTTTCGTCTGTCTGTCTGTCCTCTGTTTTCTGTGTCCTGAAGCTACAAAGTATGTTAATTCCGACACGTGCCGTGTAATACTAATAATAAAACACCGGGGTGTACCATACTTGAAATAGAATCAATAACAAAATATATTAGATAATAGCAGTCAGTAACTGTGGAAAAAAAAACTTCGACTCGGACTCGAATGAGGTGTATACCGACGGTAACCTTGTACGAACTCCGCATATACTAGTATAAACGGATACTGTACAATTGCCATTTTTTGCGAAAATTTGGATGCCTGGATTCATAAACAACAAGTACATAAGTATGTTATTTTATAAAATTTATAAATTTAAAATTTATGGTGGTGGGGATGATTAGAAAAATTTGGTTAGTGTTTCACCATCTAAAATCACATTCCTAAAATACCTAGAAAATTTGACAACAAGCGGTCCTGTGGTTTCTGAGATAATGTGCCTGATAAAAATCAACACAGACGACAGATAGACCGACGGAAACAGGAAACTACTTTTTTCGTACTCTACGGGTCAGGAAACGTCGAGAAAACACAAAAGTGGGTATTCGTCCGATGGACTCGATTACTAGACTTCCTTGACCTACGCTTAGGAAGTAATAAAGTAAGAATCATCACAATAACAGGTTTTTACCCAAAACAATATTTGTTGTAGTGTAAATAATAATTTTAGTCATCTCCTGTGTTTGGAGGAGACAGCTTGGTACGTGCTTAATATTCATATTTTTTCAACGCATAAACATAAACAATCGAAGTTAAGAATGTGCTGGTAATATTTTTTCCCCTTGGTTATCTGCTTTAAATACATTTGACATTGTCGGTGTCTGTGCTGACTGCGCCCTCAATGGCACATTTTTTAGCTCCGAGAAACATTATTATGGAAATTAGATCGGTATTAGAAGACTCGATAGCCAGCTCCCAGCCCAGATTTAACCCCATTAGATTTATGTTTCTTTCCGATTTCAAAATAGAAGGCCATAGAATTTCATCTAGGACACACATGTATGTATCGATGTTTACTATTTATTACTCATCATTTCAAATCCAATCTGAAAATAAACCCCTGTTAAAGTTACAACACAAGATATCAGGAACGTTATTTAAAAAAAATACGACTTCCACAATCCAGAAATGGCCCAAATTAATTTTGTACCAAATTCTCCGATAGAATACCTGTTAGCGTTATTTAATTATCCCACTACATTATTTTTAAAAAACATCAAAGCATATTTCACTGAAGAAGCGTTCTATTCAATCCACGAATATTTAAATAACAAATAAACTATTATTATATTATTTTTTCAACTCGCGAATCTAATACTTTGTCTAGCGAACGTAAATGCACGGCGCTAAACGATTTTTAATCGTAGTTGGCTGTGAACTCATTAAACACGGTCCAAAGATGCGTTCGGGCTCATTAGTCACGTCTTGATTGTGTTCAGCAGTTTTCGTGTTCAATAAACGCGACTTTGCTAAAAACAATCTGAAATCGAGCTAGTTTCGAATAGTGATATTTATTCTTGTCATTACTTGTCATTTCAAACTGGTATCGGGCATCGCTTAAATAAAGTGCAGTGTTTATTATTTATGATTAACGAAAATGGATGCAAACATTACTGAAATTGAAGAGATTTTCATAGGCACGTCACCTGAAATCAAATAGGCAGCATAAACAGCAGCAACGTATTTTCGAAACTCGTTTGTTCAATACTCGCTTCCCTTCGCCTCACTCGTGCTTAAATAAACTCGTGAAAGAGACGTTTGTTTGGTACACAACATATTATTATGTTTAGTATTTTTGTATTAATATTCTAAGTATATTATGTTTCTATTAAAATTAACACAATATCATGCTGTTGTGTCTGTGAATTATTAAGTCACCCCTAAGCTTATGTAGGTTTTTGGAATAGACTTCAAAAATGGTTCAAAAAATATTACAATTTTTCACACACTTTAAGGTTATCATGGACATAGCTAACCAAAATCCATTTGGTCGTTAGTTTCAAAAACCTCATAGTGTCATCTCAAGATTTTTGTTCAGTAAATCTGGCTTAAAATATGCTTCATACGTAAATAAGTATGGATTTTCAAAAGCAAATTTTATACTTTCTCTTAGAATCTACGAGTTTTTGACAGGAATATACTAATATTAATTCAATCAATGGAGAAAAATGTATAAAATCTAGTTATCTATTCTCTCCAGGAAATTAATGACATCATGGCAAAAATTTATTAGTACACGTTTTTAAAAAATGTATGTTGAAATGCAGCATTGCATACGCTTTAGTAGCATATTTAATAAAAATTACAACTTTAACAAAATTGTGGGAACACAGAATTATTTTTATTATTATTATGTTGTATGTATTAAAATTGATATATTTGTCCCCATTAAAATGTTGGTAACGTCATGAACAAAATTGGTCGAAGGTTATTTCAACAGAACTTTCCTCGTTCCTGAAATACAATAGAATAAATCCAACATTTTCAAAAAACTATAACTATAACATTTCTTTTATGATAACACTTATAAATCAATAGTAAAATAAAGATATGTGTGTAATGTTAACGTAAAGGTACAGACGCGTACTACGCGTTTGTTTCAGGTAAGTTTTTCTAGTACAAAATTTTGTGATGATGTCATCGACATTTCTGCAAGGATAAACGTGTATCAATCTGGATGGATGCAGTGTAATACTGATGATACCACTAGTGTACTGTATTTCCAAATTTTCGGGAAAATGGACTGAGCCATTCTTGATTTAATTAATGAAATATATTGCTTCATTGCAGAAGTATATAGTCACAATATTTTAAATATTTTAGAGAGCATGTATTGTAAAATTTTGAGATGACGTCATCAATTTTTTGGGAGGGCATAAACGAATTTTGATTGCCATTTACTAAGATTTCACAGCATTTGGTTTTGTAGTTTCGAAGTTAAATTGCAAAATGTTCATATACAATTTTGATTTTTTTTTCTAAAAATCTGGACGTCTGGGGTGAAAACTTAACACGTATTCATACTTCACAAGTAGCTTATTTTATAAAATAAAAAAATGTATTAGTGTAAATTTTGGCCAGCGTTTTACTATCTACATGATATTCCTAGTAGACACACAAAATTTGACAACAATTGATCTAGTAGTTTCGGAAATTATGTGTCTAGTAAAAATTAACACAGACGGAAACGGCATATCACAACGACGAGAAAACATGAAAGTGGCAAGTCACCCGATCAATTTGATTACTATACTTTCTTAACTTACTCAAGAAGTACTTTTAGTAGTTTTACTTTAGTACATTGAGATTACTATAAAAAGATAAAATTTGTAAATTTATAGCTTACGTAAAAGTAGTCTTGTTTAATTGATTATGGTTCAGGGGCAAGTGAAGTTGTATCTCAGCAACTTTTGATATATTTTTTTGGTAGTTATGCCGTTAGAACACACGGATTAAAAACATATGAGATTTCCAAGTTTGTGAAAACATTTTTACTTCCCGAGCGTAAACTGAGGAAATATTGTAATCGAGTTCATCGGGCGACTACTACTTTCACGTTTTCTCGATGTGTTATGACCCCGAGATACAAAAACATAGGTCCTCTCTTTCCGTCTGTCGGTCTGTCTGTTTATCCATCTGTCGGTCGTCCGTGTGAATTTTTGTTAATTACTCTCCGCAACTACCGCACCGATTGTTGACAAAATTATGGGATTATGAATATCATGTAGATGGCAAAACAACAATGTCCTCACCTCAAAATTGTACATAGTAAATGGGTTTTAAGTTGTAAAAAATAACATAGATTTACACGTGTAGTTTATGAATCCGTGTTGATTTTTACCAGAAACATCCAGATTTTTGGAAAAAAAATCATAATTGTATAACATTTTGCGATTTAATTTTGAAACTACAAAAGCGAGGGCTGTGGAATCTTGTAGGCGTTTAAAAGTTATTGTAAGCATGGCAAATTTTCAATCAAAATATGTTTGCTAATCCCCAAAAAATTGATGACGCTATCTCAAAATTTTGCAGAATAAATCTTAACTAAAATGGGTAAACTATGTTGAGTCGGTGCTTGTGATTATATTTTTTGAAGTTGTGTATACAGGTGACCCAAAAAAATGTATAAGTAAATTTATTTTATTCATTAAACCAGGAACTGCATAACTGAATGCTTTGAAATCTTGCACAATTTTTAAAGTTGTAAGGATAGCGGAATTTTAACCAAAATATGTTTGTTTATTCCCCAAAAAATTGACGAGGTCATCTCAAAATTTTGCCGAATAAATCCTATCTAAAATGTACAACATATGATGAATCATATTTTTCGAAATTGCTTATACAATAATAAATGAATCAATTTATTGATTAAATCAGGAATTGTAAAACTGAATACTTTGAAATCTTGCACACGCCTAAAAGTGATCGTAAGGATAGTAGCTTTTTTATCGACATACCGTGAGGTTTTTTTTTCTCTGAACATAGAACCAATGTTAAGTTGGTTGCATACCTGCTTGTAATGAATTGACTTGGACTTTTAAAAACTAAACATAAAATTTAATTGAGATTTAGGATATGTCAAAGATATCGCCATTGATATTTGGCACTACTGTCTTCATGTTAAGGTATTGTAATAAGTACAAGTTTAAAAAACATCAAAATTTACGTTATTGACCTTTTTAAAAAAATTTCGTCAAAAATTTTACGGTAAATGTCATCGTTGACATGGCCTACTCCTCAATTATTACGAATCTTATGTGATCTTATGTTCAGTTTTTAAGAGTCCAAATCAATCCATTGGAGGATGAATATGCAGTCCAACATACTATGTTCAGAGAAAAAAAAACTTCACGGTATATCTGTTTATCCTCCTCCAAAAGTTGATGACGTCATCTCAAATTTGACCCAAATAAAACGTAACTAAATTGTGCAAAATATGATAAGTCTATCTTCTTTGCATTTATTTTAACATGAGATACATATATTTTATTTTAACTTACATGGGTTCTCATAAAAAAATAAAATTCTCAAAATCGGATATTATATTTTTTTTTAAAAAGCTGGACACTTTATTCTACTCCAGAGGCGTGGGAAGTTTTTTCGAAATAATCTTTTGTGTTTGATTTGTCTCCTATTATTGCTAATATTTGACATTACCCAGTATACGATAAATGTGCCACAATTAGCAAAGTGCTTTTATTAGTTTAGCTGGAAAAGTAATCTTTTTAGATATTTTTGTTACTTAATGTTGGCTTAGTTCGTTCTACTGTTATGAAACACGATAACAGTTGCTGCATGTTGCATGTTCAGGAAATGCAATGAATGGCTCTTATTTTAGTCTGTCATGTACAAGAAGTTTTGTAAAGTCCCCAGGCGCAGCGATAGAGCTTTAATATTTAAGTAGGAAATAACTCTTTGCCTCACATCTTATGTAGATGAAACGAATGTTAGCATCGAAATCAGGAACCTTCCCTTGACTTTTGTCTAACTTTATCCAAACATACTTGCTGATGTATGTAAGATACTTCGTCGAGGAACCTTCAAAGCTAAGTTTTCGAACCAACACAAGTCTAGTTTACTTACTGTCGCTTAATTGAGAATGAAACGAGGAGCTTTGAAAGCTAGAAAGTCTCATTATCTTAAGATTCTCAGCGAGTTCGTCGCGGTGCCATTTAAAATATCAAGATCATTACTCTGGTGATTAATTCCTCCTCAAACGATTTCCTCATGTGCTGGTGAATTTATGAATCGCGACCATTTTGCCCCCCTTCAACGAAAGCGTTGTACGTGAATGCCCTACTTTCAGATAAGACAGCAGTATGCCGCTGAGATCCATTTGTATCTAAGATCCTCCTTTGCTCGCTACCTTAACAGCGCCACTGCAATTGTGTTTTTACCTCCTTCATTTACTCCATTGGATGGCCTCCCTTCTCGTTAAGAGCCCAAAGAGCCCTCTTCGAAGCATTGACCGAGGAGTAAACAAAATTTTAATTACTCACTTGTGCTGTTTTCATTAATTGGAGTGAATAATTCGCTTACGTTTTCTTCATTTTCTTGTTCATCGAAAGAGAAAGGTTTGTACCAAGGCACGTTTATTGCCTCATGGATGTTGGCTTTTCCATCGCCCGATTCGCTTCTAATGGGGGCTATTAAAGACATAAATCTGTTGTGGTCGCCAATGGGGCAACGCCTTCTTGCTTTGCTAAATTGGCGCGTTTGCCTTTTTGATGAATAATCCGGGGTCAGGAAGGGAGCTTATTTCGATCTTTCGGTAATTAAGATAAAAAGCGGCAAGGTTTCTGGACTGTTGTTGTATCTTTAGTTTCCTTTATCGTGTAACAAATCATCCGACGTTAATGCCACCACAAATTTCGCAAAAAGTGAAGGGGCAAGGAATTTTATAGACAATTTGTTCTTCCCGTCGCTTTCGAGTATTAGAGTTTTTGATTTTACATTAAAAAAAAATGGTCTAAGGTTAGTTTGAAAAAACTTCCCTCTCCCCTGAAAAGCAGCCCAACAAATTCCTGCGCCGCGGACAAAATGAAATATACTACAACCAGACAACCAACGGGAAAAAATGGTTTTCGAAAAACTGAAAAATCGAAATATCGAGGATTCGAAAAATCAGATACTTTAAAAAATTGAAAAACCAAAAAATCGAAATTTCAAAAAGTCGAAAAATCGAAAGATCGAGCAATCGGAACATCAAAAAATAGATAAATTAAAAAATCCAGAAATTGAAAAATTCTCAAAATTGAAATGTTGATAAATTAAGAAATTGAAAACTTGAAAGATCGGGAATTTATAAATCGGTAAGTCGAGAAATTTTAAAAATCAAAAATCGAAAGAACTAAAACTAAAAATTTGAAAAATTAAAATATGGAAAAATTGAAAAATTAAAAAATCGAAAAATTGAAAAATTAAAAAATCGAAAAATCGGAAAACAGAAAAATCGAAAAAAATTGAAGAACCGAAAAACTGAAAAATCGAGAAATCCAAACATCAAAAAATCGAAAAATTTAAAAGTTTCAAAATCAGAATATCGAAAATTTGGCAAACTGAAAAAGCAAAAAGTCGAGAAGCCGAAAAATTGAAAAACAGAAATCAAAAATTCGAAACATCGAGTAATTAAACATCCGATACCCAAGAAGTCAGGAAGTCGGAAAACTCAAAAATTAATAAATCGAAATTACCTAAAATCAAAAATTCGAAAAATTAAAATTTGAAAAATTGTAAAATTCAAAATTAAAAAAATCGAAACTGACAAATTAAACAATCGAAAAATTGAAACATCTAAATCTCCAAAAATCGGAAATCGAAAAATTGAACAGTCGAAAAACAGAAAAATGGAAAAATTTAGAATCCAAAAATTAAAAAAACGGAAAATTACGGGAACTCAAAAATAGAGAAATCAAAAAATTGAAAAATCGAAAAAGTAAAAATCGAGAAATCGAAAAATAGTTGAAAAATTGAAGAACCGAAGTATTGAAAAACCTCAGAACTGAAATATCGAAAGATTGAAAGTTCGAAGAAAAATTGAAGAATCGAAAAATTGAAAAATCCCAAAACTAAAAAATCGAAAAATTGAAGAATTAAAAAACTGAAAAATCGAGAAATCGACAAATCGAAAATTTAGAAATGTCAAAAATTGGAAAATTGAAAATCGAAAGTGATGAATCGAAAAATTGAAAAATGTAAAACTGAAACAAGAAAAAATTGAGAAATCTAAGAATGAAAAAAACGCCTCCCCCGAAATCTAAAAATCGAAACATTGAGTTACATCAAATAATCCAGAAATCGATAAGTCGAGAAGTTGGAAAAATCCAAAGATTGTGAAATTGAAATAGTCCAAAATCGAAAATTAAAATTTAATAAATTGTAAAGTTCAAAATAAAAAAAAAATGAAAAATCGAAACATTTAGATTTCGAAAAATCAAAAAATAGAGAAATCGAAAAAATAAAAATCGAGAAATAAAAAAAAAGTCGAAAAATTGAAGAATTAAAAAACTGAAAAATCGAGCAATCTAGAGGTCGAGAAATCGAAAATTTAGAAACGTCAAAAATTGAAAAATTGAAAATCGAAAATGAAGAATCGAAAATTTGAAAAATGTAAAGCTGAAACATCGAAAAATTGAAAAATCTAAAAATGAAAAAATCGGCAATTCGAAATTTTGAAGATTTCTCGATTCTTTAAATTTTCGTCTTCCCCAGAAATCTAAAATTCGAAACATCGTGTAACTAAACATCAAATAAATGACAAATCGATAAGTCGAGAAGTCGAAAAGTCCGAAGATTGCGAAATCAAAATAGCCCAAAGTCGAAAAGTTAAAATTTAAAAAATTGTGAAGTTTAACATAAAAAAATATCGAAAAATCGAGTAATTCAACAATCGAAACATGAAACACGAAAATCTCGAAAAATCGGAAATCGAAAAATTAAAAAGTCCAAAATCTGAAAAATCGAGAAATTTTAAAATCGAAAAATCAAGAATTTTGAAAATCAAAAATTTAAAAAACCCGAAAATCTAAAATCGAGAAGTCGAAAAATCGAATGATTAATGGTAACATCTAATATTTAAAGATTCGAAAAATTGAAATTCGAGGAACTCAAAAATCGAGGAGTGGAATAATCTATAATTTTAAAAATCGAAAAATTGAAAAATCGAAAAAGTAAAAAATCGAGAAATCGAAAAACCGAAAAATCGAAGAATAAAACTATTGAAAAACCTCAGAACCAAAACATCAAAAGATTGAAAATTCCAAAAAAACTGCAGGACCGAAAAATTTAAAAACACCAAAATTAAAAAATAAAATATTTAAAAAAACGAAAAATTGAAGAACTCAAACACTGAAAAATCGAGAAATCTGGAGATCAACAATCTACAAATGTCTAAAACTGAAAAATTGAAAAATCGAAAAATTAAAAAAATTAAAAATTTAGAAATCGAAAAATTGAAGAATCGAAAAATCCTATCTCTGAAATATCGAAAAACTGACAAATCCAAAGTTGAAAAACGGGAAATCGAAAAGCTGTTATGTCTACAATTTTGATTTCTTTCTAAAAATCTCTAGGATAAAAATTCAACACCGATTCAAAACCACAAATTCAGGGCTACGTTACTTTTTTACATTTAAATAACATTTATTAGACAAAGACATGATATCACCAAGTAGTCTTGGGGAGTGGGGAATGAACGGATAGATTTTGATGGACGATTTACCATGCTTTTAGTAAACTCAAAACATTCGATTTTGCAATGTCAAAGTTACATTGTAAAATATTGTTATACAATTATAATTTTTTCCCAAAAATCTGAAAATATAAAGTAAAAACTGAACACGGATTCATAAACCACAAATAGAGGAGTACGTTACTTCATAAAATTTGAAAAACATTTACTATTGTAAAATTTAAAGATGACGTTATTCCATTGGTGACCAAACACATTTTGGTTGGCGTTTACTATCTATATGCCATATGATATTCCTAACATACATACTAAATTTGACAAGAATTGGTCCAGTAGTTTCGGAGATTATCTCTGTAATAAAAATCCCGACAGACGGCAGATAGACAGACAGACAGACAGACGGGCAGACGGAAACGGGGACCTATTTTTTCGTACTCTACGGATCATGAAGACGTCTAAAAAACGTGAAAGTAAGGTGCCCAATGGACTCGATTACAATACTTCCTTAGTTTACGCTCGGGAATGAAAAAAGTAAATCTTGAAAATGCTCCATAACCAAATTGGTTATTTTTTTTTTCAAAGTTACAAGCTTCATCATTGATTTTAAATAATTAATTATTTACCAAGTAAAATGACATAAATACAGGGCGAGTCAAAAGCGCGGTTTTCGATGTCTAATTAATTATTATTAGAAAGAAGTTGGAGGCTACATTAAAAATATTTTTGACAATACAGCGTGTTTTGTCTTTGAAGTATAGGACACAATTTTTTTTTTTTTTTTAATAAAAGGCGCCTTATATTTTTACATATTTTCATTTGCGCTTTTTTCTACCATCAGTAACATGAACTTGTAATATACAGAGTGTTTATAAAAACTCTAAAAGTTATCAATTTTCAAATATGAATATTTTAGTTTTTTCAAATAGAACACCCTGTATTTTATTACTGTATCTTTTTCTATTTTTTGTTCTCTTTTGTTCCATACATCGGTATATCTCTTAAAAGAGAAAAAAATCGTTGTAACTATCAACTTTAATTATAGACAATACAAAAAATAAAAACAGATTAATATGCAGCAATAAAATGCAGGGTGTTGCGTGTTATCTTTATTTGAAAAAACTGACATATCTATGTTTGAAAATTGTAATAATTTCAGAATTCTTTGGCAGACTATGTGTAAAAACCAATTGATAATAAGTTTTTAAAAAAGTTCCATCGTCAGTAAAGTAAGTTTGGAAATCAGTTCCAAAGGGTTAAATCTAAACTCAGGCATAGGTACATAACACGTTTAAACCTCCTGTGAGAGTGTTCACAGAACGCAGCTGTTCAGTAATGATAGTATAACATTATAAAATTACAGCTTAAATGTTTGACTGACACATACCAAACTATCATCCAATATTGATATTTCCAAGACGTAAACGCTTTCTAAATAGCAAGTTGTAGCGCTTAATTCCTAACGTCTGCCACGCAACAATATACGATCGTCGCAACAAAAACGGAAGAAAACAATTCATCTGTCAGAAGTGCCTAACAAAAACAGCTCTTCGGTAGTATTTCGATTAAACTTTTATAGCAGCAGAATTTTTTCCCTTCACACTATATGCAGTAATTGTGTTTCCCGGCAAGACTGGCAAGACGGCAAAAACGCTAATAAATTATGAAAGCACGTTTTCCGGCGACATCTCTTACTATAATATGTTAAGATTTCAACAAGAATGATAACTAGTTGGCAGAATAATAAAACTAAATTGTCTTCGAAGTAATCTGAAGTCACGACCCGTGCACGGTGCACAGATTTGCTATACGTACATCGTACATAGGCCATTAACTTTGTGCTTTTATTGTCGTAACTGCTTGCTTATTGAGCATCGAAAACGGCCAATTAATGCAATTTCCAACCAAACAAAACGTCGATGTATATGCGAAGCAATTTTAAAAACGTTTCATTTAACGGACCATAAAAGCACCAGAATTTATCCTCCTCGGACGAGTTCCATTAATTACGACATACTCTTCCAAACGGGGCATAAAATTATAAAATCGGATCCACAAACGGCATTTATACGAAATTTAATTAAATGAACAAATGTTACACGAAAACTGAGACCCAATTTAATTTATTGAAATTAAATTCCACTCACTTATAATCCCATTATAATATTTAGAGATGAAAGTTTCAGATTTCTGAAAGAAATCTCGGAAAAACTCCGAAAGCGAAACGATAACGTTGAAAGCTCCAATTTATATATGCAAACAAGCGGCGCTCTGAGCAATTCTATAAACAATGATTATTCTATACGGTGCTTTACCAGCTCGCGCTATTTTCGCTTTCAGAGGCCTTTTTTCTGATGCTAATCTCTAAGTTGAGTTAATAAGAGGCGAAAAACGAAAGGGACAACTCCGACAACGCAGACGCATTTCGCAGCAGATTCATTGCGTCACTCTTATAAACACCACCATAAAAACCAAATTTACAGTCAGTAACCGTTATGTTAATCAATTTTCTCTTTCAAAAATTTTCTAAAATAAGTATATGTATAATAAGTAATATAATATTATGTAATAAGTTTTATAAATGCCTCTTTAGACACAAGTTTATTCGAGCACGAATGGAGCGAATATTTATAAAACGAGTACATGGAGGGGTTATGAACCCCTCCATGTACTCGTTTTTTTTTATGAAACTTGTTAATAATACGACTTCAAATTAAAAATGAATAATTGAAACTCTGAAATTTATCACCTTATAAAAAATAAAATATGTACTAACGTCAGCTTTCAGCGACTCTGGTGCTGCATCATCCCCCCATGTCGTTTAAGGGCAATAAATACCAGCCCCAAAATCTATCAAAGTCGTTTTCATTTAGTCCGCAGCAAATTATCCCATACCTCAACCGCAACTGCCAGTTCAGGCGGTGTTTAATGTGCCATTTTATAAAACAAATCCAACAGAGATCCAAACGTCAAAATTTACGAACTGTCAACTTCAGGCCATGACTAAAAGCAGTTGTTTGATTAGTCACGGCTCACATCCGTATCTGAATTCTAAGTTCGCGACCGTCAAGACAACTTAAAATGACATTTTAGGCACGGGAGTAGAAAACAGTTTTTAACAGCATTGACATTTATTTTAGCGAATATAAAAATGACGGCCTTTAAATTGTTCTTAATACATATTGTTGTTTCGCGTTCTGTGCAAAAGTTACTAGTTGATTTTCGACAGAAAAAAAGTATTAGAGCAATTAAATACAAGTGGTTATCAATGATATTACATCTAGTTAGCCTTGCATTGTCCTGAAGTTTGCCCGTTGTGATGATTGATGACTAATCGTCGCCTATCTCAAATGTCAATCGTAACCTAATTTTCTTAAGCGTGGAAATGTGCTTGCAGAAAAATAGGGACCCATTTGAATATTTCTTGTAGTAATCTGGGATTGAATACAGTTAAAGTCCCAACCAATGATATTCATTTAGTATTCTTAATTATGTTATTTGTCGATTATAATAAATTATGTGATGAAATAAAGAAACGAAATTTGTCTTAAAAATCAAGTGACAGACTTTATAAAATCAACTTGATATACGACCTTTGATAATCACCCTGTATAACTGTAAAAAACGGAAAATTTTAAGGCATTTGTTATGTCAATAAATTTAAAAACTACACAAAAAATAAATATTGTTACACTACACTATACCATCTCTTGAAATATACAGGGTGAGTCACAAAGCAGGCAGTTCTCAATATTTCATGAATTACTAAAAACTTACAGACCACAGTTATATAGAATAATAGCATACGCTAAAATTACTTTCGACTATACAGAGTGTTTTGTTTTTGAGGCAACTTTCTCTTTTTTTGTTAAGTTGAACAAACTACATACATATGTTTGTATATTTCCAATAGCCTCTTCCTGGTCTTTATTACCGTAGTTTATTTTTGAAATTCCGTTGTCACGGTATTCTACTTTCCGGGATTGTTTGTATATAAAAAAATCGTAATATGTAATGTTATTTTTCAGATTTGTGTTCCAATATTTTATGGAGAGCGAAACAGTATTGTGGAATCCATTAAATAAATATCGACGAGCCTGGGCTTAGTGACTCCCCATGTATATTCTGAAATTTCCAACAGAATATAATTTTTTAATTGTCGAAAGTTTTCGTGTTGCGAATATTCCAGTAATATTTGATCTCTCGGTAAGTGCACTACATTTTACTTCCCCTGTGTAAGCGAAGGAAGTATTGTATCGAGTCCATCGGGCGACTGGCTACTTTCATGTTTTGTGGATGTTTCATGGCTACTAGAGTACGGAAAAAGTGGTCACTCGTTGTCGTCTGTCTGTGGTTTGTATCGATTTTTAGTAGACAGAAAATCTCTGAATCTACTGGACCGATTGTTGTCAAATTTTGTACATATATTTAGAATAGCATGTAGATGGTAAACCGCTAATCATCCCCACCAAAAATTTGACGATGCCATTTTGAAAGATTTTATTTTAAAATTATATAAATGTTATAAAATAATATACTTCTATATTTGTGGTATACAAATTTTCGCAAAAAATCAGTTTGTATGATTACCTTTTATGCTAGTATAACGGCATTCTAAACAGGATGTGGATAGTAGTAGAGAAAATACCTATATCAGACGCATTCGAAGCGCTGACGGTGGCTTCTTTTTTTTAAATTTTAAACTGAGCTTCTTATCAAAAATTTTATTGATCGCATCACCTTATTTTTTCGAAAATTTGAAAATGCTTTAATGTTGCCCCCGTCTATATTTAATAATAATAAAATACGAATTACATGTTTTATTACATTGTAACTTGCGCATTCATGTATATTATAGCTACCGTGAACAAAAATTTTAACAGCAAGACAACCATTCTTATTTGTGTTTTTTTTGGGTCAATTATAACATAATTATAACTACATAGCCAGACATAGCCACACAACAAGTAAAATGTTTATTTGCGTTTAACAATCATAACTAAGACTGTGTCTGTGAAATGTTTTTACGACGAAGTTAAATAATTAACTTTGTGACAGAACCTGACATTATTTTTAGCGTTTAGAGAAAAATACTAATTTTATGGGAACTTCGAAAAAAATAAATCATTGAAGCAGATTTTATAGCTCTTCAAGTTAACGAAAAGTGACAGTTTCACAGAAACGCAAATGGCGCTTATTTTTAACTTATAAGGGTTATAATAAAAAATAATATTATTCGAAAAATTTTAGAATTCTGCTGCATTTTATCGCCTGTGCTTCATGGGCGAGGGATTTTTTTTTCTAAATAACTGTAGACATTTTTTTATACAATGTGATTATAAAAGATTGTACATCAAGCTAACTTTAAAATTTCATCAATTTTGCCGCCTTGCTGTAATGATTCGGAACTGCTTATTGGCCGTCTCTCACAAATATCTGTCATAATCAAACTTTATTAAGCTTTTTCAGTGTTTGCTGACTGATAGGCGCGCAATCAATAATTCAGGTGACATGATATATCTACCTAGTGGAAGCGACAAATTCTTGTTAAAAATGCATGACAGAATTTCCAAACCCAACTTGACATTGAATATTGTGTAATCATCCTGTATGCCTAATCATTTTAGTTGAACTACGACAAGATTAAATGATTCTATTCAATTGGTGCCTGTTGAACTTGTAAAAAAGTGTATTGTTTTTTATCAGTCATATCTGGATCATAATTGATAGTCATATGTATATTTCTCAAGCTTAATATAAGGGACGACTGGTAATCCGTCCGCCTAAAATCAAATATTCAAAAAATATTGGTTAAACGATAATATAATAACTTGAAAAAAAAAGTAATAAATAGTTTTTGGCTGCCGCCGTCTACCTTGCCCAAACAAAAACAAAGCGTACTGGCAATTTTTCACATTTGAAAACAATTGATATTTTTATGACTTAAGATTCATAAACTTTTTTCTAACTTTTGTTAATATAATTGATCTTTTTTTCGTCCTAGATATCTTCACAATTTTTTCAACCGCCTTCTAAAAGTTAATGAACAGTTTCTCACAAAAATAGTCTATAACTAGAACTTTGATATTTTACTCTATGTTTCAACGGTAGTAATCCGTTATTACATAATATGTAATGAAATCTCATCCCTGATTTTGTTCCCTCCCCTTGCTCGCTGAAGCCCCAGCGATGCCATTTATATCACGAATGAGATTGCGACATTGTTAGCTCTTAAAAAAAACAGGCCTTAGAAACTGTTCGAATTCGAAATTTCAGCCATCCTTGTTCGGACTTCACCGGAAACCGAGCGCGCGGTCCTAGTAGGCGTCGGAGGCGCTGCCGCGGTCGTAAATTACGGCTTAGCTCATTTCCGGTGGCGAGATCCGAACCAAAATGGTCATCAACGCCTTTCACAATTGTAACACTAAAAGCTTATTTTTGTACGGGCATGTCAGTCCGATTCGGACTCTGCCATTTTATTTTATTAGATTAGAAGTAGTGAGTGTTTTATTATTATTTTACCGCGGCTCGGGTTATTCCAGTAACTGTGTCACGTTTCAAACAACATATCTTCGCCTTGTCAGCAGATTAATCTTTATTGCCCCAACTTCCACTTTCCGACGAATTTTGAAATGTAGATAAATTGCCCGTGCCGGCTAGACAAGTTTAAACGAATCATATTTTACCACAACCTTATCTTTGTATACCTAATAACCACTAGAAACTCGTGTAAAACGGAAACTGCCACATGAACGTGGCATAAAACGCAGCTGACACTTCCATTTTTTTCTTCCGGTGATGTTCGCGAGCGAAAATGGCGGATATGACGAGAAGGATAATTCCGGTTTCATGATTTGAAAGTTGACAAGGTGGCAGAATGTAACAATGTTATTTTGAAAGTGTGAAATAGTTTTTGTACGGTCGATCTTCCGAGTTTTACCGATAACTTTGAGTAGGGAATCCATACAGAAATATAGTCTGCCGAAAACTCTTCGTGTAATGCTCCCGAACAAAATTAGAAGAAAGAATTATAATTGTTCTACATCGTTCATTTATTTTTACTTATTTATAATCGTATTGATATTTTCAAACAAGATTTACATCTACTTTCATACGGTAATTTCTCAGGTTAGAAGTTCAAGCTGGAGCCTTTCTATATTTTGAAATGTCAACCGAGTCGTTGAGCATCGTGATAGTTTTTATTATAGAATATTCCTCCCGTCGAGAAATTCAATAAGGGTGGTCCTTTTACAAAAACTTCTTTGCAAGTTTTCTACCGGAAAATTGGATGCAAGTTGTGTTTGCTACTTTTTTATCATCACTTGCCATCATATCTCTATTTACCATTGCAATTTGTTTTCCATTATGAATAAACATTGTTTTTAGAAATTTCAACAACTGGTAACATTCGCTTAACGCAGCTGTTTTTTCATTATTAGCTTCAACCTCCAGCTATCGCAATTGGATCTGTCAATTAAAATGGTGGATGCGCCGGGCAAATAAAAATTCGTTGCGACTGATGTTGTTTTTGAATATAGTTTCAGAAATCATACAAACCATCATTATCGAAGTAACAAATAAAAGGACGCTCTGGAGTAATGGTAAACTAAAACAAATGTATGTAACGTGCCGTGTCACTATAAATCAGATTCATTTCTCACTAAAAATTTATTAGAGTTACTTTCGAGCCAAAAACAGTTTTTCTTGGTATGAAAATTTTAAACCACGTTTTTATTACTTCAAGCGAATGTTATTTTTAAATTGTATATCGTGTCTGTCTGGGTGTGTGTTAACGATATAACCTGACCACATCTTAACTGATCGTTTATAAAATTTTCACACGCAGACTAATAACGATCTCATGCTTTTTATTCCACGGTGCGTATCACGTAATGCTACGCTGTTTCTTTTCTTTCACAATTTTATATTTTCATTGACATCTACTTCCCGAGTGAAAGAAGAAAGGAACTATTGTAATATATAACATACTCGTGTACTTGTGGTTTATAAATCTGCTTCGATTTTTTTAATTGTATTTATAGTTTATTCTTTAAACACATTCGTTTTTATTTTTCAAATCAAGAACGATTCATCAATTTTTTCGAAAATTTGAGAATACACTAATGTTGTTCCGCCCTATATTTACTGATTATTAAATAACAATTACAATAATCGTCTTTTACTCAAAATAATATTGAGACCGTTTTGCTGCATTGTAGTTTTATTAATAATTAGTCCTCTACTCTCGTTTGAGGAGACAAAATCAATCAAATTTCACATTAGTTTACGCAAATGTATGCTTTTTATCTGACGGCACTTATTCTGGTCAACCATGATCGGTACCTGTTTAATAGTTGAACTTTCCCGATGTCAGTCGAAGTTAAGTATAATGATATGTATTACTTACATATATTTTCCACTTTATGCGTAAGTACACCCGTCCTTGGCAAGTGAAGCTTTCCATTTTAAGTTGATCCTAAGTCTCCTCTTGTGTTAATTGGGTCCTCTTCATATATTTGTGAATACGTATTTACAGGGTGAGTCAATAAGTGCGCAGCCATTTTAAGGAATATATTTAACATCTGCGTTGTTGTCTGTTATGGGATAAACAGACATATCTTCTTTGTTATAGTGCAAATAAAATTTAGTCGTAATATGCAGAACGTTTGTAAAAAATTGGTCGAAAGTTATTTCGACAAAACTTGGCTCGCTTCTGAAGTACAGTCCAACAAATGCTGCTTCTCTGAAAAATTATAAAATTAGATTTTACGGAATTTTACTTTTTCGTGATAACCTCTATGGAGCAATATAGAAGGTACTAGTCACAGTCTAATAGAAAAAAAGAAAAAAAAAGTCATCTGGGGCCCCCGAGAAGGTTTCACATTATACAAAAAAGACATTTGGCGCCCCCAAGAAGGTTTTACGTTTTAGGAAAAGACAGTTGGGATCCCGAGAAGGTTTCACATCAAAAAAAAAAAAAAATCGGCACCCCGAGAAGGTTTTACATTTTTAAAAGAGATAATTCGTACTCCCGAGGTTTCACATTCTTAAAAATCACATTTGGGGCCCCAGAGAAGGTTTTACAATTTTTAAAAAGACAGGTGGGGTAATTTCATCAATAAAAATTTGTTATGACGTCATAAACATAGATAATACACAATTCGAAAAAAAAAAAGAGAGAAAAAAAGAAAGGCCAAGTTTGAAATTTAGACCACCACCTTACGGTAATAGTAAACTGTTATTATACCGTGCACTGTTTTTGCAAAAAATTGGACCGTTCAGGAAAAATTCAAAGCGCATTCGTACACTACACTTACAGGATTATATTGTTGTATAACAGTTAAATCAAATAGACATAGAATTCTTTGAAATGACGTCATCAAATATTGGTGGGGATGATTAGCAAAATTTTAGTTAGCATCTACCTGATATTTCTAATATATGTACATACAAAATTTGATAACAATGGATACAGACACCAGACAGACAGACAGACAAACGGACGGATGGAAACGGGAGACCACATTTTTCGTATTCTAGGACTCATAAAACGTCGAGAAAATATAAAAGTGCCCATTCGTCCGATGGAATCGATTACTATAGTTGCTTAGCTTACGCTTGTGAAGTAAAAATGTCTTAACACATAATTTGTAAAAAGTAAAGCCTGTATGTTATTACTAGTTCTTAGATTATTTTTCATTATCTAACTTTTTTCTTAAATATTTTCTCATTTTACTGTTGTTACTTAAACACCAAGAATAAATCTATAAGGACATGTATGTAAAAACGTACAGTGTTCCTTAAAAAACCACACTGAATGCCGTATCTCAAGAGAAAATGTAAGTCATTGCAAAATATTTTTAAGAAAAAAGCAAAATCCGTTTGCAAATTTATATCAGTGAGCTTAAAATATTTGAAGAATTATCTGTTACAATCCAAGCAATTTGTATATCATATTTTAAAAAATGGTCCAAGTCTATTTAGACCGAACATCCCTCGCTCCTGAAGTACAATAACATATATTTAGCTTTTTCGAAAAATTACAAAATTTGATTTTGCGAATTTATTTTTTTTTATCACAACCCCTGTAAGTTAAAATAAAGATATGTATGTAATGTTAAGTAAAAGTTAAGAAGCGTGTTGTGGGTATGTTTCAAATGAGTTTTTCTTTTACAAAATTTTGTGATAACGCCATCAACATTTTTGCGAGGACATATATTTATATTAAATCAGTTTGGATACATGCAGTATAATACTAGTAATGACAGTAATGTATTCCCAAATTTTCGAGAAAATGGAGTGAGATATTCGTGATTTAATCGAAAAAATACATTGACTCATTCATACATTTTTGTCATGTGTATAAGCAATTCTAAAAAATATGAACAGAATAATAAAGCACAAGTATAGACTCATCGTAGTTCGCTCTTTTTAGATAGGACTTATTAATTAGGATACATGTTTTTTAACTATTTACCATGTTTCCGATAACCTTAATACGTTTGCAAGGTTTCAGAGCATTCAGTCTTGCAATACGTTAAATTGCAAAATGTTCTTATACAATTTTGAATTGTTTTACAAAAATCTGGACGCCTAGGGTAAAAGCTTAAAGGGGATTCATAAACCACAAATATGGGAGTATTTTGAACTGACATCATCAAATTGTTGGTGGGAATGATTAGACAAATTTTGGTTAGCATTGCGCCAAATTTAACCATGGTAATATATTGCATTTGTCGAATATTTGGTGTTTGAGTGCTTTTTACATCAATAATAATGAACCGTCATAATAAAAAATATTTCACTTCCGAACTAGTGAAAGTAAAAGGAATGATTACCGCAGGGAAAAGTACGATTCCTTTTGACGAAAATTTACCTAAAACATAGTCTTTTGCATTTTCTAAAACACATAAATAAATCAGAGACATAACATAATGTTAACAAACGGCTTTAAAAAATACATCAAGTCTAACATAGGCGTAATATAATGCAAATGAATTGGTTTGGACGGCCTATAAACAACATGGTAATGATCACACTGGTGAAGATGGCAATAGAGATCGTAAAAGTTTTACAGATGAGACAGACTCTAGAGCGAGTTGGGTCTGAACACGGGAGCAATTATGTTCAAAAAACTGACAGAATTATTAATGAATTCTGTTCCTCAGTGATCACTAAGAAGTGTGAACCAAGAATTATTAATTTAAAAAGATGATTCAGATATTAGTGATGACGTCGTTATTAACGATTCTGTTAGATTATTATAACACAATACTTCAGGCATCGACAGCTGTTCGTCTAGTAAAAAGACCATAGTTTGACGTTGTCTTCCATCAACCCATGTTTGATTTGTAGGAGTAGTGTATATGTATACAACTAAAGATGTTACTTTTAAGAGCATGAATATTGATTGTACCCTGAAAGTGACAGCTCGACTGCAAAAGTATGAAATATTCATAATATATTGAGAAATTCTTTCCGACATTCTTTACTGAAACTGCAGAGATTCGCTATTGTTAAATTAGTATCCAAATGGTGAATATTAATAAATTTGGCAGTTTAATACTACTGTTTACTCATGTTATAGATCTAGAGGTGTCAGTGTGTGAGCATGCTTTAATAACCGTTCTCACTTACTAAGTCCGTAGTAGGAAAAAATATATACCAAGAAGCTTTTAAGTTAGTCAAGCAACAACAAAAAGCTTTTGTTCTTCGGTTGGGCAATGATAAATTAGTGTCAAATAAATAAAATACTTAGTTTAACTTAGGAAGCCTTTTTAAATAAAAACTGGTAATAGTTTACTTAACTTAAACAACAACGTTTTTCTTTGCAAACAGTCTTTTTTGCTCAAGTAAATTCCTAGTTTCAAACAAAATCCTGTTATAAAATTAAACATTAGCCCTGCGCTACAATTGCGATGAAAAGCAACCATTTCAAGCACCTGCACTTCGAGTGAACCCAGCCACTCATTTTAGTGTTGCAAGCGTTAATAAGAGCTTCTCAAAACAGAGGTGTTTGCACATACAAGCGTAATTTAAACGAACGCACGGTTTCACATAGTCCTCGAAATGAGCCTGAATAAACTCCGGCTTATGGCCGAGAAAAAAGAAAACTGGAGCGGTCTTAGCCACATCAGCAGCAGGTTTACGCCACATTACTAATTCCATGTTATTAAACATGAAGTTAGCATAAAGCAAGACAAAGTAACACAATAGCTCATGTCAGCGCGATCCCGCTACTGGGATGTGAATCTTAAGTTGGGGGAAACACAACTACACGACATGTCTGAAATTTGTTTAAAGATTATAATTCTAGTGCGTGACTCAGGATTTGTCATCAGACCCGCTTCACCACAAAGAGCTTAATCTTTGCCTTCACGTCCTCGTGTCAATGAGGGTGGTAGTTTTGCAAATGACCAAATCGAGGTGAGGTATTTGGGTCGGGCGTTTCAAAAGTTTAAGGCTCCGCCCGATATACAGGCAAGCTATGATTCTGAATATAAAAGGGGCATATAAATGTCGCGGTGCGGTTTTAATAGAGCATAAACCCAAACATTCAATCTCAGCATTGGACGTGCTTTAGCTTCGTGGCGACTCATAAAATGTTTCATTCGCATTTTGGCCCTTGCATCTACAGCCTGTTGGTTTATGGCTGATATTAAATCGAGATAGTTGGACTACGATGTGCCCATATCTACCCCACCTGGACGTAAAAACTAACAACAGGGATGTTAATTCTGTATTAATGCTGGATTTGTATTCAATGGGTTTCGGAGAGGATGTGCAATATAAAGGGAATGTTACATAAATTTTGACTATCGTTTTGCAAGTCGTTTTTAATAGGAGCTTCGATGCTTGAACGTTATTGCTGATGCAGTCTTTTAGCCTGCAATGAACGTTGCTTTTAACGAATCTTTTCAACTATGGTTTCTCAAATCAAAGACCCAGAAGATTTGCAGCAAATCGTAATTTCTTTCAAAAATAAATTATTTTATGGACTTGTAAGTCTTGTATCGATTGATTTTCTTGGAGAGCACTTGTAGCAAACAAACCATTGCAGCAAACTGTTACAGCGTACGTCTTGTCTACGTGTATACTTGTTTTGGACCACGTTTTTCATAAACTTTAGTTATTTCAGTTTTTGTATGAAAAAAGTTTCCTTGAGTGCTTGCATAATGTACATTTCATAATTTTGGAAATGTATTCTGTTAACTCTAAACAAATATAATTTGTGTGAACTTATTTGAATGCATAGAGAATATGTGATTAAACAAATCAGCTGAACCATAATTAGTTATACACTTGCACACATGGCATAAACGGAATTGAGCTTCGAGGAGAAAGCACAGACCAACTTAACATAAATCAATGGTTTATGAGGCAAGTTGCATGCATTATTTAGGCTCGCATTTAACATCATTTTGATGGTTATTGGAAACAGTCATTTACAAACGAATAATTAAATTTCAGTTCACAGTTTCACCCCTATTTATTTATCTACTTTGAAATTCAATCCACATTTTTCGTTAAAATTCGTCTATTTGTAATATGTTGTGGGAACTTGTTTTCATCTTCTTTAAATCTAAAAATAAAGATTTCCTAAACAAATGTCAATTTTTCTTACTTACAAAAACCAACTCACTTGTGCGAAAAGCGTGTCAGTAGATAAGAAAAAATGATGTCTACGAAAAAATTCTTCATATACTAAAGTTTCCAGCAAATGCTCTTTATGATCCATGTTAATTATTTTTTTCCGAATGTTATTAAAAATGACTTAAGGAAACTCGCTATCGGTTTTTTTTTTTAAGTGTACCAAAAATTAATTCAAAATCGGGAGTATTGTGAAGGACACACATTTTTGGCGTGTTTTATATAAGGACACTGAGACATATTTTTGATATGTTCATTAAAATCATAACGAGCAAGAGTCGAACCCATTGATGGCTTTAATCGACTCCAATAAATAAACTGAAACGAGTTTGTTATGGTTTCTGATGACCACAGTAATAAAGAACTAAGTTCATAAAGCTATCAAACGTAATGAATTTGTGAGTTAGCGAAGCATCCAACTTGATTGACTTTCGGAATAAACGTAAATTCAGGGCTATCTTAGAAAATCTCGAGTCGGCTTGATCATTAATCTTTTATACTATATATACTCAGTTGATAAAAAACGTAAAAGTAATACGAACTCATAAAAGTTAAACTTCTACTAAAATGTCTACGTGTTGGTTAAATTTTCTAATGCTTCCTGATATTCTCATTTTATGTTCGATATTATTACTGTTGTGCTTTTATCAGTGTTCATAAACTATTATGTTTTCATTTAATGCTGAAAGCACGTACAGTAGTATTAAGAGATCACATATATTAGTCTTTGTACGCGTGCGATGGAGTTGTTACTCCGTTTTAATATCCAGTGTAAAAGTATACTTACTGTGTAATTCTGATTTAATGAAAAATTTTGTTTTTTAATTTATGTGAGCTAAATGTCTCAGACGGCGCGAAAACATGGCATAAATTTAAAGTAGGCTAATTAACATCAGTTATACTTTATTTCTTCTAAACAATAAACCCTTGGGAAATTTAAAGTTTTGGGCCATTGAGATTACTTCATTTAATTAAGCCGTACAAGGTAAACTCTCATTAAATATGGATCTCGCTACACCCCATACAACAAATTTTTCACATACTACTTTTTACGAGCTAACTTCGTCCACTGTCTTTGAAACTTTTCAAAGCGAGAACTTTTTTAAAGAAATTTGCAAATTAAACACATTTAGCTGATTTATGATAAAGCAAATCTGTCATAAGCAAACATAATTTATCTTATTTTAATGAAGGATTTATCTCGCCTCAATCGATTTCGAATTTGCTTCGAAATTTACTCATCAAACATCAACTCCTACAGAGTTTCACAAAAAGAGCGATATTTATTTAATACTTTTTTGTTTGTAGCAAACAAGAACTGTCAGAAATTAAAAATCGGAGTGCGCTTCGCCGTCCATTCCTTGTTGTTTCAACTTCTTTTCCCCCGAAAAAGCGAAATGAATGATTGTTTCAAAGTTCCAGGACAAAAAGTAATAACACAGAAAATTGCTTTTTCGTCGACACCACAATTAATGAATGTAATTAATTTCTCTTTGGACAAAATCGCGACGATGGTCCCAAGCTTGGATGTTCTTACGCAGTCTAATTAAATTTGTTTGAAGACGAATTCTCCACTTTTGGTTTGTTTTCTAAACGGTTGTAATATGAAATAAACCCGCCCGAGTTTATCATACTGAATCGAGTCCAATATCCAATTCGGTCGCGCATACGAATCAAGCAATATACTCTATCTTTTGCTGAATTATTACCTTTGTTCTCTTACTGGAAGATTTTGCCATCTACTTTCCCTTGCGCGGATTCGGGTTCACCATCTCGTTCCGTTGCTTGAGCTGCGATTTCGACATTTGTAATATGTTCGCTCAGGAATAGATCAGAGGGTGCTATTTGAAAAAATGATGTTGTACGATAGGGGCGCGATTTGCAATTTCTGAGCTTTACTGAAATTCTTTTCAGGCCGAATGAATTTAAATTGCATTTAAAGCGATATCAAATTGATAGGGCGTGTACCGCCTGTAATATCAACCACTTTCTAGATTAGCTGTTGTTCTCACCGATAATAATTTAGTATATAATCAATAAAAATTATTTCACCTTCAGAAGAAAAATCATAAGGTAAAATCATTCAACACCAGAGAATAAAAAAGTTTTTGTGAAGTCAAAGCTAAGTGGATACAATGATCAAAAAATGTTTAGAAATTATTTACGTCGATCGTCGAACTTCCCTCCCTCCTGAAGCGCAGCTAATTCGGTCTTGATGAAGTATAAAGAACTTTCCCCATTTTTTAAAGTAGCGTGTTTTGTCACCCTAAATCTCTCCTGAACATATCAAAGACCCACCTAGTGTCTTAAATCCTATGCATTTCAATTTATATTGGCCTTAAGACAATTTTAGCGCCCCTATATTTCAATCCCTGGAGACCACCATTGGTTCTTTGATGTACTTCCGAATGCATCGAATCCGAGGGGACAGCAGAAGCATGTTTATAGAGCATAAAACTTTTCATGCTGCCTGAGGTTATTTCCATCAGTTTTTTGTTTCGTCTACGTCATAATTGTGTGTATGTTTAACGAGATTGTATTAGTAAGTGAATGACGTTCTGACCAAAAGTTAATTAATTTAATACAGTTGTTATCAACTTCACGTTCAAACAGTTTCACAAGGGGTTTGAACTTTGGTGAGTTAGAGCCGTAATTCACTTGATAAACTGTTTCATATTTAAACAGCACCTAGCTACAATAAAATAAGGGTTATGTCGGAGCAGTTTCCATATCTACCAAAGTTACAGTCTGCAGTGTAAATTTTAAAATGAACGAAAGCTTCCTTTTAGAGTAAATCATTGAAAATGCAAAAGTAATGCATATATGAGTAATGTTAAGGTAATAAAATTGACGTATGTGATTGTCTTAAGAATGGTACCAGGTTTGAAACAGGAATAACATAGCAGAATTGCAAGAAAATTGTGTTTTATTAACTCTGAAAGTGCAATATAACCAAAAATTATTTTAGTTATACTTTCGTTGTATGTTACATCACCAGAATCTTTTTTCAATTCCCACTTTAATTTTAAATGTTCGGTTAAGACTTCCATGTACTTAAATAAAAAAATAACGGATTTGTGGCCTTCGGTGCAAAAATTTGTTGTATTATATTACACATATTATATATAGATATGAATGTAAGTATATGTAATAAAACAAAGTTTAACTCATTTTGTTACTTTTGTGTCAGTTTTATTGAAAAACCTTGTGTTTAATTTCTGTAAAACTCGTTAGTCTAGGAGTATTCAACAAATTGTGGCGGTGGACAGTTCCCACGGTTCAAGCAAGAGGGTTGTTTTACTACTGGCTAGATAATAAATCTGTATATACAAACGAAATAAAGTTTAAAACTTTACGCTCCTCTAACTACAAAACTTTCCAGGACTCCGGAATTACTAAAAAAAGTTAGTATATGTAAAAAAATATTTGAATTATCCGAAGTGTACCCTGCAGGCAACAAATAAAAATATTAATTACGTTCTTTTTAATTTAATTCATAAATTATTCATAACTTGTCTTGTCACATAATTAGCTGAAAGTTTTCAGGAAAAAGTACAACATACCTTTGGGTTCTCCTGAATTTTCAAGTTGTGTACACAACTTTTCCGTCAGAACTAACCGTTGTTGTATTCTTTTTACATTTTTCTTTAAAATACTGCGTAAAATAAAGATCACGAACCGCGTAACGGCGAAAAACGGCCGAAGAAAGGACTAAAGTTTTTACTTCCTGGGCTTAAATTTCGAAAGTATAGGACTTAACAGGATCAAGAGCCCATCTGGTATATGGTAAATTTCATATTTTCTTCACATTTTCCGGCTTGTACAATACGAAAATGTTGGTCTCCAATTTCCAACTGTCGTTCTGTCTGTCGTCTGTTGTGAGTTTTATTGGATAATTTCCGAAACTGCTCTATCAATTATTGTGAAATTTTAAACTGTACAAAACGACCTGTTTTGAAATCTTGAAACCGCTTTAGGATTTTCGTAAGTAAGTAGCAAAATTCGTGTATTTCTGCTTTCCAAAAATTTGATGACGTCTCATAACTTTGCTAGTTAAATCTATCTGCAATATGCAGGGCACTCATATTTTTTAGAATTGCGTATACAGGACGTCTGAAAAAATAAGGAATGAAGCAATTTATTTTATTTATTTCACCAAAAACAGTTTATCATTCTGCTGAAATTCTGGAAATACAGTATTGTTGCTATTATTATCTATTTATCCAAGTCGATATATTTGTCCCTACTAAAAATTTGATGACCTCATCACAAAGGGTTGTTAAGAAAAACTCACCTAAAACATATGCAATGCCTGCAGTGTAATAATACATCTCAATTTTGACTTTAACTGCTAGGGGTTAGCAGAAAACCTTAAATGAAATTTTTAAATTGGTATTTTCAATATCACAGTTTCACGTTACTGCTTTCTATAGGTTCTATAAATCAAGATGTTACGTTAAATAATTATACATATAACCGTAAAAATCTATATGATGGTTAAATTATACATTGGTACGTATTCTTTTCATAAATATGTACTTACTTATGAAATCTTAACAAATCAACATACGAAATACATTTACTTTTGGCACATATCGCCAAAATATAGGCGATATTTCATAAAACTAAAAAAAAATATTTCTTAAATAATGTTTTTATTTTTACACCACCAACATTACTACCTTTCTTAATTGGATTTCTAACGTACTGTTGATATGTTTTCATATATGCATTGACTTAACTAAATAACTAAACACAATTTCTAAACACCATTCACAGAATTCTTGAGTTTTATTGCAAACACTACGTTTCCGCAAACTCGGAATTCATTTAAAATACACACAATAATAAATTGTTGATAAATACAATGTTTATTATCATGTACCCATAACCTGCTACGTTGATTGTACAGGGTGATTCTTAATAGATGAGGGTGAGGAAAATATGATAATAACGGCAATAAATAGCAGTGTAGGAACCCATAATACAGGCACAGAAGAATTTTTAGAAGACAAGGAGAAGAAACGAAGAACTATAAAGGGGGAACAAGTTATTGAAATTAGGATGGAAAATGATCTAGTAATAAACAACACTGAATTCGAACAAAAAAACATGCATACGTATACGTAGCAGATAACTGAAAAATCAATAAGAGATTATATTCTATTCAGAAAAAGAAAGCGGAAATGGTAAACAATGTTAAACTTAGAAAAGAAACGGAAATAGATAGTGACCACTATTTTGTAAAAATAGCAAAGATAAAGAAAGGAAAAATAGGCAAGGTGTTGCAAAACTGTATCTGCTTCTGTCTTTGTTTTATTATTCTTTTTGAGATATGAAGAATTTTAGGCAACCAGTTATACAGATACGTGTGGTATTTGTCGTACGTCTTTGGGTATTTAGTAACATTCGTATAAAGTGATAGGCGGCAGACATCCATAACCTACTTCGACCCTATAATCATTGATAGAAAGCCTGTAGAAACAATACAGCAAGAAGAAATATCAGAAGCCATACATACGAAAGATAAAATTAGGAAAAGCACCTGGGACAGATAATATGCCTCCAAAATGATAAATATATGGAAGAAAAAAGAAGAGAACAATTAAATTAGCAAATAAATAAAATAAGACAGAAAACAAAGATAACAAAAGATTGAAAGTCAGGAAGAATATTACCGATGTAAAATAAATAAAAAATAGAAATTGCGATAATTTACTAAGGTATCACATTATCAGGTATCTCCGGGAAAATCTTTGCAAAAACAAAGGAAAAAAGAATAAGAGATAAGATTGAAGCGAGTATAGAAAACGCTCATTGCGGGTTCAAAAGGGAAAGATGTACACGACCTGAAAAATGTATATATGAAAAGAAAAAGATACATGACTGAACAAAAATAGGAATGAATGAGATGGGGGTGTGTGCTGAGTCAATAATATTGGACGAAGCAATAAAGAAGCCAAGAAAACAATGAAAAAACTAAGAGTGGTATACTGGTAGATGCAGCTAATCTACTTTTGGAGATGACGTAAGATCTACAAAGTAATTAGAAATCTTTGACAAGGAGAATACAAAAATAAAAATCACGATAAACCGTTAAAAACCCAAAACTACTATATTTTCTGGGGAAAAGATAAAACATAACATAAGACTCCAAAGGAAATTATAGAACAAATGCAAAACTACAAATATGTGGGAACAATAATGCAAAAAAACGGAAAAATATTCAAGAAATAAATAAATAAGTGAAATGTGTAAAGAGGAAAAATATTTCACAATATGGGAACAACAAAAAGGAAATACCGAAACAAGTAAAAGCAGAAATAGTAAAAAAAATAGTAAGGCCAGCTTTAATGTATAGTAGTAAAACATGGACAACGACAGAAAAAATGAAAAGCCGTGTTAATACAACTGTCATGCAATTTTTAAGAGAAATAGAAAATAAAACCAGGAGGAATAAAATAACAAATGAAGCACACTAGCGGAAAATACAATTTAAATCTATAAATGATGAAATTGAAGACCAGCTAAGCTTCAGATTTTCCTCTGAGTAGTCTGAGCACATCGTAAATCTCTAATTTAAACAACAGCGGTTTAATTTTACTGATTTAGGGACTAGTATTGTGGCATCTTGTGGCATATGAAACAATTTTATTTTTAATTGTTACTTTTCCAAAAACTTCTTTATCTAGTGTTGTAGTATCCTGTCATTTTAAAACTGTACATTTTTGAGCGCATGATAACATGAACCCCTAGGCAAACCATGAGAAAGTCAATTTGTTCGTCAGTGCCAACTCGTAAGCCGCCTATATTGACCGTGTATTATTACCATATATGTGTAAAAATTATTTTCCATTCTCTTAGAAAAATATCGTTCTTATAGAAAATAAACGTAATATAGGTTGGAACTGAAAACTGTAGAAAGGTCTTAGATTTTAGTTAAGTATACTTAATACTTGCGAAGTTGTATATTTTAAACTCAGATTGCATACATTATACCCCATTAATTGACTAGTGATTTGATTATACAAGTAAAAACTTTCGACAATGTGCTAAAATGCGCAAGGACATTTTTCATGAACTGCCAACCCATCTGTATCATCAGGATGTTGTAATTTGTATTTAATTTTAACTTTCACTTCCTATTGTCACAATAATGTGTATGGTTGATTGGATATTGAAAAAAACACGGAAGAACTGCTCTGTGGGAATAAATTAATGAGTGCGTTAGATTTATAAGTGATTTGAGTACCTAATTGTATAGATGTTATTTTCTTATGTTGTTGGTAAATGTAATTTTAATGACGTCAAAAAATAAATGATTATTGAAAAAAACGGTGATGCTGCATAGAGATATTGCGTTTAAAATTAGAAAATATCCCGTATTAGTTAGTATCTGTGTGAATTAAAAATGAAAAGCATAATTCATTTCGTATATCCTCTACCAGCATCAGCAGTGGGGTTTTCCGCAGTTTGTTTTTCGTTTCCGCCGTAGAATTAAGCAGCTCATCAAAATCCGTAATACCAAAATGTCACGCAATATTACAAGCGGCATTGCAGCGCACAAGTACAATATTACCCGAAATAAATAACGATTTTGACGGCTTAATTCGAACTTTTCGAATAAATGCAAACATTCCCTCAGCAATTTTTTGTACGACCGACACGGAGCTTGACAAATAATGAAGCAATTCTTTCCGACAAAAAATTCTCGTTAAAGCTTTTTATGGCAACTTTTTTCCCACAGGATTCCCCGCTTTATACATGAATAATCGCCGGATCAATCAAGGGGCTTATAGTAATTGAAAACTCGTAGAAGCAAATTGACAAATGCGGAATGTGTGGCAGCCATAAAGCGCTACAAGCGTTTTCCGACGAAATAACACGCTTTTTTAGTGCCCCCGAGAGCAGGTTTCTCATTAGTTTAAAGCAGAGCAACTCCATTGATTTTTTGAGTAATCGTTTAATAATGTAGCAAAAAACAGAAGAGCTCCGAAGTGCATTCTCGGGTGGGATTATCTAACATTCTGCCGAACACTCAACACGATAAATTCGTAATGGGATGTTCGCTGCGGCGTGCCGGGCTCAAATGCAGATTCTTCTTTTTTATGAAATTCATTACTTTTTCATTTCTTGGGTTAGGTGTACGTCGTAATGCGCAGCATTACAGACACTTAAGTGGCTTAAATTCCAGGTAGGGTGAGTTCTGGAATTTTTATTCCGTTGTGCGAATTACTCGAAATTAAAATGGTAATTTCCGTGTTATCGGATTAATCATTTTTGTGCTGGGCCCTGTTGAATACAAAGAGACTTGAAATGAACAAAGTGCGTTGCCGAGACTCTCCCCTTTTATCTATTGTCACCGTTTTCTCCCTTGCACTAGCATACGATACAGTTCTCATTCTCCACCCCTACAGATAAGTACGGCCAGATACACTTGTGTTCAACAACGTTAAACGGGGGTAAATATTTCAATTTTGTTATTTTACCAGGAACTTTGAACAGAATCTTTACTTAGAAATGCCAAGACTATTGTATCTATCAAAATTTATCATCACATAAGTAGACGACGAAGTTTCTTAGAACGTTTTCATTACAATCGTTACGCGAGCGTTCGTCAGTGTACCATATTTTCGCTGATATTGCGAACATTTGCCTCCTGATGTACTGAAAAATACTTAATATCATGATGTCCAATCAATTTGACCTGAAATTCGTCTGTGTTAATTAAGATCATAACTGTTAACAATTGTTTCAGAAAAATCAATTAGAAATATAATAAATATTCACTGAATGGGTTTCCCTAGAAAGCCACCTGCATACAGACGTTTTTGTGCCAAAAAAGATTCTCAAGGGATAGTTTATATCTCGCTCTAAGTCTGATCACTTCAAAGCAAATCCTCCTTTTTCCGGTACACCTTCTTCGGCTTCACATTCATTTTTAATATACTTAACCATCCATTGTGTAATCCAAATTTGAATTTGAAGCTCACCTCCGCACTCTGATAAATCGAATCGGCCAACACCGGAAGCGGATCTTGAGCGGAAGCAAGGGATTCCGCTTGCGGCCCCTAAAGGACTTCATCCACTAAGGGCAGGACAAACTGATAGCTAATCCTTTATACAGCGACCGGGTTTTTTTGCCTTCGGTTATTTAGGCACTTTTCAAAATTGCCCGCCTGGTTAATCGATTTATACATCAAACGCAACTTATTTTGGCTTCTTGAATTCTGGGAGCTGAATAGAACAGACGGTGCTGGCTGCTGTTTTGGGCTTAATTAACTCTTAGATCTTTCAATTATCGTTCTAGCCATAAATTGGATCTAATGAAGCGAATAATCTATGTGGTATTCAACTTACATGTGCATGTTTCAATGTAATTAGTATACTGTTTGTAGTTACTCTTCTGGGTTGTTAATGTGTTACTTTGGAGCTTCGTGACTACTCTTTTTATCAAAGCAATTAATTAAGACGCCGAGTAATTTAATGCTGCGTTATTATAATTGGAGGGACTCGCTTAGAAGGAGCAAATTGGTAAAGAATGTATTTACTACTTCGTGTTTAGACTAATTTACCTTTGATTCTTGTTTGCAACATTCGCCAAATTGAACGGTTCATTATTGCAAAGCTTAATATGTACATGATTTCACATCGTTGAAAGTACCGGATTAAAGTAATAAGATTTTTCAAAACTGCTAATTTAAGGTAGAGGTGAAAATTTATTCTATGACAAGATAATTATACGAAAAGAATAAGAAACGAAACTGTCAACAAAATAATGAAAACAGTAGTTTTCATGTTAGATTAGCTTAAACTAGCAAGATATAGATGTATGTTACGTCATAGCAACATTCGACCAATTTGAGATGTGAAACTTCAAGTCCGAAAAAAATTTGTTCACCTATCCATTTCCGAGGTACACATATTAGAACTGTTACATTTTATTCAGTTTTTTTTTTTGTTCTAACTGAATAATAATATAATAATATAAATATAACAATAATAATAAATTTTAGAATTATAGAAATTATAGAAGCAAAACACAATTTACATCTGCTCTTTTCAGTAAGAATAAAGCTAAACAAATTTTCCCAAACTTCGGGTACGGAGTTTTTTCATGAAAATTTTAAAACTACCATGAATTCCACTATGCACAAAATAAATATCAGCGCTGATTTTAGGAAAATTTGCACTTCTGGTGTAACATGTTTTGAGTAATAAGAAATAGTTGAATAATCAGGAAATAGTTAGTGTCTACAATCCTCTGTATAATGGATATTAGAACCCTTTGCAAGGGAGACAAGTGACCCCCACACAAGTATAACAAAATCAAGATTACAATGCAATAATGAAAAATAAACAATTCTAAGTTATTTTAAAAAAGATGTTGCTTAAATTACTGAGAAAAAATATATTTTATCATTGGGCCTAGGTATTCCTCTGTATTCGATGGTATATCTTCATTACATTTCGTACTAAAACTCATTGTGACTGTTTTGTTTTTGTTTAAACATAATAAATTAGCTGATAACCAATCTTGAGCACGAAATACTAAAATCTTGACTGTTGTCATAGTAATATCAACAGATACTCCTTCATTGCTTATAAAGGTGTAATCTGCCTCCAATGTGATATTCTAATATTGGCACAAATATTGTGGTAGATCATTTACCCAGATATATAAAAATAAGATAGGACCAAAAATTGGGCCTTGACTCCTGACATTATTCCATTGAAACACACTTGGGTTTTAGCAGTTAGATAACTGAAAATCAGACTGACACTATTAGAATGAAAATTGTAGAAATTTAGCTTACGGTGTGACGGTCAGGAATTTGGCCGATAACGCGGGTGTGGCGTGCCTCGGTGCCAAGCCTTAGGTCGACTAGTGCCGCTCAACAAAAACAACTCTGGCGACTAGGATTATGCGTTCACCTTCACGCCTTCGGTCGGGAGCGGCGGTGCTCGGGCGCCAGCTGCCTTCCCGAGAAGAGAGCAATAACATTGATTTTTGTAACGCAAACGACAAAATATTAAATTTTACGCAATAGTTTATGGATTTTGTTAATGGTGATATTATGATATTTGCACGTTTTTGTTAAGATTTACATTTAGCCCATAGATGTCTTTAAATCTACTCTTATGTAAATTTTCTAAAGCTTCCCGAACTTGTAATTCAGATACTGTCTGAAATAAGGAATATGTAGATCACACCTATCCACTAATTTTTGTTGAATTATTATTCACCATTGATATAGAATCAATTTTGAGTTGCCATAAATACCGGTTGTACTGTTGAGAAAATTTGTAAAAAAGTTGTTAAATGTATTAAGTACCATATTACGGCCGTTTTACACGTCACATAATTACTCCAAAAATTGGAACAAAAACTATAACTAAAATTCATAATTTTTTTTATTAGAAATTTTACAAATAAATATTCTATATTTTGATGCTAAAATGCGCAATTTCTTGCGCACTCTATCATCAGTTGAATATTTTACTTGCAAAATTTGTAACATAACTTTTGGTGGTAATTTTCGAAATAATTTTGTTAGGTGTAAAATAGTTCTTAGATGTAGTTAGTGTTCTATTTATTAATGAACTTCCAAAATACTTTAGGGTTAATTTTGCTCCCTAAAAGATACTTATCATTACAATCGATTTTAACATTTTAATGACCATTTATTTTTATATTCTAGTAATATTTTTTTGCATTTTATAATTGTCTGTTAAAAAACCCAGGGTTCACGAGTTTATAAAGAACTTTTGCTTTTAAATTTCTGATATAGCGAATAAAATTAGCAATACGTATGGTAAATAATATTTTGCAAAAAAATACTCACTTTAGATATAATATATACAATACCTACGTTACAATTATTTTTACTTCTCGAGCAAAAACCAAGGAAATGTTGTAACCATCGGGCGACTGCTTACTTTGATGTTATCTCGACGTTTCAAGGCCTCTAAAGTGCGAAAAAGTAGTTCTCCCATTTCATTCTGTCTATCGTCTGTCTGTGTCGATTTTTATTAGACAGATAATCTCCGCAACTACTAGACTGTTATCAAATTTTGTACGTATATTAAATATATTATGTAGATGATAAAACGCTAAAAAGTTTGGCTAATTAACTGCAGCATCAATTTGATGACCTCTCTCGATTTTTTTTTTTTTGTAAACACTATTTAATTTTTTAAATAACATACCCCTATACTTGTAGTTTATGAAACCGCCTTGATTTTTGACCCTAGATATCCAGATTTTCACAAAAAAAAACACATGGATGGTCACATTTTTTACCAATATAAGATCTGGTCAACTCGATGGTTGTATGATAAAATGTTGAATCACTAACACGGTCGCTGGTTCGATTGATTCATGGGTCACAAATTCTTAATTCATCAAATCAATAACGAGTCAGTCAATTTTTTAGAAAACTTGAAAATACAATAATGTTACTCCCACTTTATTTAATAATAATAAAAATAATAAAATCACCTCTGAAAATATCATATTAACTGTGTTCCCAGAACTTGATTACTTAAATTCACACATTTCGTTCTTTTTTTCCATGATGTAATTAAGCGATCAAAGAATAAAATGTCTGAAAAAGTGAAAAAAAACTGAAAGTGTTGTTTTGTCTTATTCCAGATGAAAGAGCGAACTTGTGAAGTTTACCTCGCTGCGAGGTATTTGATGGTGCAAATCTAAAATATACATTTCCCAGAGCTTGAATTTTGCTTCAGAACTGCAAATATCTTGAAAAATCCACTTACTCGATAAATTTAAAATAAACGCATGACCTTACAGCAAAAATGAAATGTCATTTACGAGTCACGCGTCACTTACGCCTGAACAACCAGAATGTTTTATGTACCATTACATGCGCGTTGACAGACTAATATTCATTTTTGACGTCAGTTATAGAAAAAATCCCCAGTTCCCTAAAAATACAAAAAATTGTAATAAGCTAGTGTTTCTTATAGGAGTATTTATTTATGTTAGACAAGTTTTGAAATGACCAACGAAAACAATAAAAAGGCCTTATTCATTAATTTGCTAAAGCAGCTTTGACGTTAAAATGGAGTTTTTATCGACTGATGATATCGCTGCATTAGCATTGCTTCCAATATGAATATTTATGAATTTCGTTTCCTTTGTGCATAAAAATTTCATTAATTTTATGTACTTGTTGTCTTATTACCTACCCGTCATACAAGTACAGTTCATGCGAGGGATTTTAGCAACCTCGACTAAGGAATGCGAACTACTAAGTAGTAATCAATTCAACTTCTCAATCTAGGATACAATGACCTACTTTAAAACTTAGGCCAGAAATGGTGACAAAATTTGAAAAAATAGCAATTAAAGTAATGTGTACTAATGCCAGTCATCCTTAAACAGAAATTGGTGTGGAAGTTACCCGAGAAAAATATTACATAAAACGTCTAACCTGGGTGGTGCTTATCTTCTCGTGCGTAGTTTAGAATTTCAGTTTTCGTTTTACTGTTATGTCTTTTTTGTATCGATATTTGCGTAGTTATTTCGCAAGGGTATTACCCAAGTTCATTCTTTTAGTAGCTTAATTGGGTAAGCAGTACGTGTTTTCCAATTTAGATAACAAAACCACTTAGCTTTATGCAGGTTTTTAAGGCAGCTATATTTCGCGTAAATTCAGAACCGCCATTACATTTTATAGTCGAGGTAAAAACAATTTCAGCTTTTTACAGCCGAGGTATTTTGACGGGTCTATTTTCAACAAACAAATTTTAATCTCACTCCCAATCTACCTGTTGTCGTAATTGCACACACTTGTTTACAAAATAATAAACCCCAGTCTATAACACTAGTTACACAACGTCTGATAAGACTTTATTGGTGGTAGTTTATAAATTAACCTTCGCTCCAACAGCGGACGTATTACATAAAGTTCGCACATTAAACCGAAATTAACCCAGTCGCATGATTATTCCTCGCTGAGAATTATTCGCATTAGTCTTCCCCTAAACTTGTTATTCGAAGAAGTATCTCTTGGAAAGAAAGCAAATTAATGTTTCCATCTAATTGGAAAATGTTTTACATTCCCGAATCCGGCGTTGCAGAAAATTGTTACGTTTGTGCCGTGGTGCTTTTTGCCGGAGCATCCGGTTGTTTTGATGGAACCCTTTGAACTTACCTTGTCTAATCAACTCTTTTTGTTTGGGTGCTGTTGCGGTCTAAGTAATCCTTGTTTTACAGGTTTACTCCGGATCCTTCGGTAACGCCCTTGCAATTGCTAAATCTCATCGAATTACGAGGTTTTGTTTACGGGCTCGACGGAAACGGAGGCCCGACCCTGGTTTAATTTATTGTTCTGTATGGCGTTCATTTTCGGTGTATAAAAAATGGCGGATGCGCCGGGTACGGTTGCCGCAATTGTGTGCGTTGTTAATTTCTCGTAAAGGGGAAATTTATTGATAAATAATAAATTACATATTTAGCTTTACATTCATTTTACATTTTAAACTAATTAATGACATTATTTTAGCAGTGTTATGTATTCCACCAAACTTTTATTTTTTTTATAGTTTAAAAAAACAAACAGCTATAGAATAATTCCAACCAAAAACTCTTTAATAATATTCACGTGGTTATACAAATAATTCGTTTCTTCCTTCTTTTATAAATATAAAACAACTAAAGTATGAAAAAATCATTTAGAAAGTTCGATTTGGACATATCTTTCATGTGTATTTCAATATATTTTTACATGCCTTTTGACTTTATCTTTAGTGAATCTTCGTATACGGTTCAACCAGAGTATTTCTGTTTTATATCCACCCTTAAACATGCTGATGTCGATCAAATGGCCCGCCGACTACAAACTTCAGCTATCCTTTTTTTGCAAAAAATAGTGAATGTATGGTATCAATTTTTCAGCGTATTTCTTTGACTACACTATTCAAGTTGTTACAACTTTCACAATGTTTACTCACATTTGAGAACAAAATTCAGCATGAAATTGTCCGACAATTAAATAGGTATATGATTGATTACTGTAAAAAAGGTTGTAAAAACTTGTATTGTGCTACCAAATCCCACTAGTTGTGTGGAAAAATTTGTGAACGAAATAAAAAATCTGCTAAACAAACAGTACAGTTTTTACCAATAACTATTGGATTGTAAAGTGAATAGACCCTATTGTTGGATTAATTTCAAATTTTTTGTTGATTGGTTCATGTATTTTACTTTTCACATTGTATGAAAAGTGGAAACTTTTATTTCAAAATAAATATGGTCGGTGATAACATGAAAAAATACTGACTCGATGAAGGCAATTTAAAAGAAATCTGCTGTGAAAGTGTTGCTATATAGTGTGCCAGATAATAACTCAACCATCTTATACTTTTAAAATGGATAGATTTATTGAAAAACATTTCTGATAAAAATTGGATTGGCAATAAAAACCCTACTCGATGGCCAGTCGACAGCTCGGATTTAACGCCCCTAGATTTATTTTTGTGGTGGTACATTAAAAGTTAGGCGTATTTGTGACTCTTGCGTGATTTAAACGATTTAACAAATTGAAGTGTACCAAATTAAGCTTCCACCTTCAAGCTAAATATAATGGCGTTTATAGAATTTTAATATCTGTATCCTTTTTCAAGATGTAAAGCGGTGGACTTTTGTCTATCAACGTTAGGTAAAGAAAATACTTAAGAAAAAAAAAATAAAAATACACTAAAACGCAATAATGAACTACAGACTGTTCAAAGTGAGTAAACTGAGATGGATATTTGAAATTATAATATCTTAGAATGGTTTTATAGCTACTCTGTATTATATCCGTATTGTTGTAAATTATTGTTACAACAAAAAGTAGCTCTTAGGTTGTAAAGCCTAAGACGAGCCCAATTAGTGTATGTAAAAATATATAGGGTGTTTCATTCATAAAAAATAATTTGTGTTACGTATCAAAAACACAACACTCTTTATAGTTTACATAGTAAGTAATGAGCTATCGAAGGGCGGGCAACTTAGTGAGTCACTATTTGAATCGCATACATTAATTTTATGATTCGACTATACATACTGTTTTGTTTTCGAAGTATGACACACAAATTAGATTTTTTTATAAATAGAATGCCCTGTAAAGTAGTACATTATATAGTACATTCCTGTTAGCCTCTTCTTAGGCTTAATTTAGGCCTAGTTTATTTTTGAAATTCCGATGCAACGTTGCCACGTTGTTCCAATTTAAAAACAGAAATCGCAACAGACGCACGCTTTGTTGTGGTACCAATTAAATATAATTTCAATATAAAGAGTGTACATGAAAAATTTATAATTTTCAAATATTGATATTTCAGATAGCCTGTATTTTATCATGGCTTCTTACTCTATTTGTAGTTCTCTTTCTTTCAGTGTGTCAGTGTGCTCCTTAAAGAAGTATAAACTCAGTAACTATAAACTTTAAATATAGAATATTATACTTAACCAGAAACAAAGAGAACGAACAGCAAAACAAGAAGCGGTAATGAAATACAAGGTGTTGTATTTGAAAAAACGGTAAGATGGATATTTGAAAATTGTAAATTTTTGTGTAAAATAAAACCCAACCTTATTTATACCTCAATAAAGCGTGTATCTTTATTTACCGTTCTATATTGTAACCCAGGTTTTAAAAATAATCATTTTGCGATGTTTTTTGTGGACACTTTCATTGCTAAAAAAATTCGGAAAATTGAAATAACTTGGCAACATCGCATCAGAATTTTGAAAATAAACTATGGCTGTAAAATTAAGAACAAGTTAACCAGAATACTAAAAAATTTCTAGGATATTCTATTTGAAAAAACTAAGTTGTGTGCTACGTTTTAAAAATAGAACACTCTGTATATTTGGAAATAATTTTAGTATATAGTCCTCAAAGAACTGTACAATTTTAGTCTTAGACTTCTTTTTCTGTTTATAATAATAATTAATAAGTTTATCAATTCTACATACCGGGTGACTATTTGAAGCGAATTTTTGAGTTGGCAATTTTGAATTATTGGCAGCGAAGTTAGCATGTCAGTTCACAGTTGTCAATCTTGACATGAGCACGCCTGAAAACCAATGAGAAAAAGGCAGCTACTGAATTGGCGCCCAAAATTTCAATTTTACATCAGGTGTGCCATCATAAAATTTTAAATGTGTGGCCAACCTGACAAAAAAAATCACAAACTTTAATATTCACTCGGTATTTAACGGTACTTTTAGCCTTTTTTTTCGATGGCAATTATTGGAAATATAAAGCTAGAGGCGGCAATGCTTTGAACAAAATTTTATTTAGACATTTGATACATTCCTGGGACGAAAACTAAGGTTTTGTAATAAATTTTCCCTAGTAAAAACGAACGAGAATAGAGAGCAGAACAAATTGCAATAATAAATTGTTCTCTTTAATAAAGTATCTATATTTGGAACATAATTATAATATTTTATATTTTTTAGCACCTCTGTATATTAAACTGTTTTGGCGTTGCTTCAGAGTACATACTTTTATTTATTTATCCAGAAAATATTGTAACAGATGTTAAAAATAACCCTATTGCGATTTTTTATGAACCTCAAGAAAAATGGAATAGACTGACAATATGACAACGGAGTTTCCAAAAGAAACTATGCTTTGATAATTTTCGTTCATATTGTTGGTTGTTGTCATCGAAATAACCTTTTTGTGGACAATGTTTATTGAAAATTTTCTTAGTTTCATCAATATTTTCTTCATCAAGAGATGATTAAAAATTTGTTAAAACTATAAAAATCAAGATGAGTACAATGACAATGTCTCACGATTGTTTTTTTTATCGTGAGACATTGTTATTTTTTTCATGTTAATTTTTATAATTTTAACAAATTTTTAATGATCTTTGTGAATTGTCCTGATGAATGGAACTAACATAATTTTCAATATACATTGTCCTAAAACAACCCAGAATGTTTATTTCCGCAAAATATACATGTAAATCCCAAGAAAAGAATTAGAATATATAAAAATATATATGAATGTTCTTCAAAAACCAGAACACTTAGGATAACTTTAGTTTATAATTTCTTTTCCTATGTTTAAAAATTCATTCAAGAGATATGGTGTATTATAAAAACCAGACTGATGAAGCATGTTTGACAGTTTTTCTTAATTTTTGACTTGAATTTATTCCATATGTAGTTTTCACGCTGTGTATCAAGTGCTGTAGATTTTAGGTAACAGGTAGTCGCTTGTTTATTAGTGCTTTTGATATGCGCTAAAAGCCAGGCGTAATTATATGTTGAACGTGGGCGTAGCGTCATAGTTATACCGCCCCCATACTGCCTCCTCTAGCTTGCTACATTTCAAGGGGAACCACATCTTATACATAACATGTTAGGAGTACTTTTGATCGAGTATATTTTGCACGCACAGGATGATACATACCACATGAAACAGCTTTTGGAAAAGACAAGACACAAGTAAAATTCGCATATTTTACACGTACAGATTTAGAATAAAAGATTGAATGTCGATTCAAAAACACTCTGTATATGTAATTATTATTTATCTCGCTACTTTGCATTGTTTGAAAGTGTACTGACTCCTTTTGTGTTGCAATATTGGATCGTATATCGACATTTGAAACTTGCAGATTTAGATGCTACAAATTTTTATTCTGAACTTCCAAACAGCACCACAACTATCAATTTCCATGACACTTCATTACAATTTCCCCTAGTAAATTTCCTCTACTTTCTTAGCATTTATTACATTTACACGTGCTTGCAATAAATTCTAGTTTCAGCCTGAACTTTCAGGGTAAGCAAAAATATGTAGAATCTACATAGTTGTAGTAATTTAGCATCCTTCGTCCCTAGGATATGCTCACATACGTTACGAAATGATGAGAAACTTAATTTAAATTACGTTCCCATTTATATTCAAATTCACTTGTATTTTAATGCCGTGTTTCCCCTATCTAGAGAATACCTTCAATTACGATTGCCTTTCACCGTTTGCATAATGCGAGTATCCCTATTTTAAAAGAATGGAAGGAAAAATTGCCGGTTTTTATTAAAATGTCGTTACTTGATAGTCAGATGGATTTAAGGCGAAGCATAACTTCTATCGCGAAAATATCTGATTAAACTTTTGAGAAAATCCCTCTCTCGAATGGGGAAAAACACTCCTCTAATTTAATTCTGATGGTTCCGGTATGCGATCGCACTCAAATCAACTAAATTGTCATGGCTTCCTGATACACTGTTCATTAATTATAACTATATTGATTAAACCATATGGATCCTTTGATGTGTGCCTTTAACCATGTCAGTGAATACCAGTAAATTGAGTGGCAACGCAAAATATCATTATCAAATTCAATGCTGAGCTACGTTGTCTGCCGGTGCATGATGAAACGATAAATAACGAAACACAAAAGTAAACCAATTAACGCGAAACTATTTGCCTATAAATTTCGACGAAAAACTGTAATGCGATTAAATACACCCGTGCAAGCGGGCAGAAAGAGAACACTTGTTATATCCACTCAGCTTCTTCCGTTATACATGTAAATTCGTTGTTTTTTCGTGGCGCTCCTCCACTTTGCATTTAAAAGCTCACTATGCATTTTCCTCCACTTGACGAATTGGTGACGTTCTTCAAATACGCTACATCATTCTCGAGCCTCGCTATTTTTAAAGCTTGACAAAATTGCTCGCTTTTCATGAAAAACCTGACGTTGCTTAAAGGAAAGTGTTTATTTTATTTCATTTTTTTCCCTTTTTTTGAAGACGAAATGAGTTTCATGTGTAATGCTGAAAGTCTGATAACTTTAAAGTATGATAACTCGGTGTAGTCGCAAGATGGATGAAACTTGTTCGGTCGACTACTGTTTTAAATATCGAATGTATTCAAGCGCAGATACAGGCTGGAGGGACGGAGTTTTCTCATAAATTTTGAAATAATCGATATTAAGGCGATAGTGGCAAAGAGATAAATATATCAAAACGAAAAGGTTGCTTTTGTATTTATGAACTTGGATTGTAAGTTATAGTGGCGTTCTGTTTAAATCAACAAAAAAAAGAAGACTTATGGAAATAAGTTCCTTTTATAGTATGTAGCCAAGACCGTCTGCGAAGGATATTGTTTGTTACACTAACCGAAAAATATCAAGTGCTCTTTTCCTACGAAAACAAACAAAACATTTTTTTCTCTACTTCTTAAAGAGTAAACTTTCCCTTCAGATTTAACAAAATGACGTTCATTTTTCGAGTGAATAAATACGACTGTTATTTTGCGCTCGTTTCCAATTACAATATTCATGTCACTGCGTATTTGATTTTACTTCATTTTAGCCTAAAATCCGTACAAGGAACACTTTTTATATACTATATCGGGTGTTTCACCTAAGACATTTTTTTCAAATTTTGTATTTACGTTTACTGAAGGATGCAGATTCCGTTTTATGTCAAAAATTGATTGATTGTTGTAATCTTTAATTTTAAACCTATTATTTCACGTGAGGTAGTTGAACATTTTTAAGAAAATCAAGTATTACGTTGAAATAAAGTATTCCGTGGAAGAAAACTTCGGAAAAATTTATTCCTCTAAGAAATTTGCTCTTGAAGTGACAGAAAAAAGGATTTGAATTAATGTGTTAAAAACAAACTTAACCATGAAAACATTTACATGTTTTTCCTTAAAATTTATTTTAAAAAGGAATAAATATCCGTACAAATTTTCTTTGCACAAAGAACTCTCGGAAGCAAATAAGGAAAACAAACTAAATTTTTGTAGAAATATGTTAAGAATAATCCACGCTGACCCAAATTATCCTTTTTCAATATTATTTTCTTCTTTTGGAAGTAATAATTTCTACGAATTAACAAATGGTGAATTTCGAGTTCAGATTGTTCTACTACATTTTACACATTTTTAAATCATTTTCAATGTATTGTAGTTTGATGTGGCTTTTTGTTTAATTTGTGTTTATTCAAAATTAACAGAGAACAACAAATTGTGGAAAAATACCATAGAAGAAAAAATATGGATGTTTTTGTTTCCATTTAATAACATAAATATCTTATTTTTATAATAAATAATCATAAAATTTTTAACTTAACTTAACACAAAAGTTTATTGTTGCACACAAATCTAAATGAATTGAAAAAACTAAAATTTATTGGATAAAAATAACAAACATTAATTTATTGCAATAACTGAAATAATTCTGATTAACGACTTGAATTAAATAGCTTTATATTAATTTGAGAATATTTTCCAAGTTTAATCAAGAAAGTGTTGTAATAGGTTTCCTTTGACAGATGGATACTGTGTAATTTGTTTTACAATTATGGTGTGAACAGCAAGATCTTAATATATATATTTTTTTTTCTCCAAAAATTTGATGACGTTATCTACAATTGAATTCAAAATGTACAAAATAGTAGGCTTTCTTGTGGTCGTTTCTTGTTTTGTTTTTAATCATACGGATGTCGGCTTCGACTGATTACAGAAGATTTACATGATTTTATTATGTTCGATTTTCCAGAATTATTGAATAGTTTAAAAAAATGAGGTTTCACAGGAATTTTAGTTTTTTTACAGAGAATTAAAAATAATAATTAGTGTTCAACAGATTTATTTCTGCTTCAAGGGCGGAGAATGTTGTGTTTAAATAACTTTAATATATTTTTTTGTAAAATATTATTATACAGTGCTTTACGTGTTAAAACTTATGGTCGTATGAATGAGTTATAACAGGGATTTTGAAGTGAAATTTGAAACCAGCATTAAAACGGCATCAATGAAACGGTGTTGTAATCAAAAATACCGACATCAGGATCTTCTACCAAAAATTGTTTGAATGTTAACCAGCGCCCTCTGGTGGACAGTTGTTACACTACATAATCTACTTTCATCACCCGAAATTGCCCGAAACTGGTCTCCAGCAAACCACCCGCACACAACAAAGATGCCAATTCCACAATTGAGTTTTAGAATAAGGTTTCTGGAGATTTTTACCGCAGTTGTGGATTTTTTAGGCTTATAAATGGTAACACAAAAAGGGTGACACTTTTCTTCTGGGTACCTCTTTATCTCAAAAGGAAACAATTGCAGCACTTCCTTAAAAATGCTTAAAAGTTTCCGTTTAAAGTGAGCTAAAATAGGTCAAATTTATAATTTTTCATAAAACTACACACTAGACATGCATATAAGCCTTTACGCTACAAGAAATTTGAATCATCATATTTTCTGTTTTATGGTTTTCATTCAAGCGATGTCTACAACCTAACCATTTCAGCTTATTTCAGAGTAACATTCGTAATATTATTAGTGACTGAATGAAGCATTTTCATTTATTAAGGTTTATCATTTTCATTATACGAGTACTATCTACGTTAACAGCATTATTATTTATCTCTGTACGACTTTCAACCTTCGGATTTATTTTCCGTGTAAGAGCGTTCGTCCTTCTAGTGCAGACTCTCTCCTAAAATTCAAAACCCGTATCCCAATAAAATACGTTTCGTAATATTTCACAGCTAATGACAAGTTTCCGGATTTCTTGGTAGAACTCCACGTCCCATTAAATGACATCGACCCAACTCACAACTAAAAACGCACCGCGTTCGTAGCCCAGTTTAAACTTGTTTACGTAAAAACAAATCAAAAGTTAGTGTCAACAATACGAGTCATCAGATAAATCAAAGAGCCAGCGGCGATAGCTCCCAGAGGTCTTAGTTTTTGCAAGTCCTCTCTCCGGGTCTCGCAGTGTTTCTATATTAGCCGTGTCAGAACACTTGCAAAAGTACACAAGGGTAACCTCATTGCACCCTCGGGTAAAACTTACATCAAACTCCACATTGTGCGAATATTTGTTCGCTTAAGTCAAACAAACGGACTGCAAATGTAACTACGATTAGCGGGTTACGTTAAGCCCGGGAAGAAGCAAGATAAGATGTCGGGGTCTATGATTAGAAACATGTCTGGCGTGCGTGCTTGCAGTTTGGACTTAATTATTATTTAAATAGTCTCTGAAGGGAAAGAAAGGACGAGTGGGAAGTTGGTCTCTTGATATCGCGAAGGTAGGAAAAGTTCGGAGTAGGATGAATTTTAAACTTGAAACAGAGATAAATATACAGTGTTTTAAGCAAAAGTAAAAAGAATAACTACAAGTTCAAAAGAACACCGTAATGCTTTTAGAACGTGAAATTCTTATGTTGGTTTTAAAAATAATGAACCTTGCATGATTGCATTTTGTCTTCTAGTTGCAATTTTCATAGCAAACTTAGAACGTTTCCGTGTAGCTGCATGATCAAGTCTTCAAAGAATTTCACCGTTGTTTAGTATGCGCCAGAAAGCTCGTAGATTGTTCTAAATATAGCAGCGTTCTTGGACTTGAATCTTTTAATCATTTTGACAGTTGATTTTGTGTTTATTTTCTCTTTGTACTTGTTTAAATTTTTATTTGTTTCTATATCAGTATTTGTTGACACAAAATAGACAAAATAAAAAAAAATAAGACCAAAGTCGAACTGAAGCGACATTAATTGACAGTTCGTAACTCCTAGGATACGAAAAAATAGTCTCCCATTTCAAATTTTTCACAAATATAAAAAAAAACTACGGCATTAGTAGAACTGAAATTTTGCACCAGTTTATAACTATAGGTAGTTTTCAGAATGAAATCGCTAAACAGAATTTATCTGTTCATCCAGTCTGTTTTAAAGTAGGAATGATAGCATGCTTGTTTCTATACGACCACATGTATTTCTTTGTCCACGACACAATGTATTTTATTAATTAAATCGTAAATGACTTATTTTCCTTGAAATTTAGGCAACACAGTACTGTTGTTATTCGAATTACACTGAATCTACCCATATTGACACATCTGTCTCTTTTAACGTCTGTGAAGCCGGAATAAAGTACAAAGTTATCCCACGTCTAGTTTACGTCTAGCGTCAAGCTAGTGTTCACACGGGCCTTTGAATTTTAAAAATACCCATGCTATATATTCTGTGACAACCGCAGTTTCAATTTCGTAAATTTTAAATACATTTTCACCGAAGGAATCGTTTAAAGCTGTGACACCTCGGATAAGAGACGTTGACATTTATTTGTGGGATGAAGGCATTCACAAAAATACAGATAAAATATAGCTAAGGTTGATAACGTCACCTTAGAAATGTACATTTTGAAAAATCGCATACTACAAAAAAAAATGTAGGATATTTTTCAATAACATAACAGGAATGCTGAACAACGACCCATTATTTCATTTAGTTAGAGCATGCTAATAACACGAAGGTCGCGGGTTCGATCCGTTCATAGACCACTCTTTTTTGTTAGCAAATTTTTGACTGTATTCATTTAATTGACCTTTAGAGGCTAAGGAAGTTCTATCTATTAGACCAATTTCTACACCATACCAATATTGATACAAAGACCGGAATTGAATTCACACCAAGGAAATGTATGTTTTTATACTTATGATAAACAGATTTTACTCAGAAACTACCTAATTTTGCAATATTAGTTTTAAAAAAACCCAGGATTAAGCTTCTTTGAATAACTTTAACAATGTCAAAAGCAACCAAATTGATCTGGCGGAGCGATCATTTCCACGTATGTAGAAAAATTTGTAAAGCAATCATCAGCCGTGATTCATTGATATAGAGGCCGCATAACGAGCGAGACGTTTGCAAAAATTGTGGTACTTAAGAAGTGAGCGGTCTATTAAGGTTTTTTTTACATTTTTATGATAATCAAGTCCATTGGACGACTGGCTGCTTTTATATTTTCTCGACATTTCATGACTTTAAAGTACGAAAAAATAGATCTACCGTTTCTGTCTGTCTGTTTCTCTCTCTCTATCTGTCTGTCTGTCTGTCTATCTGTCTGTCTATCTGTCTGTCTATCTGTCTATCTATCTGTCTATCTGTCTGTCTATCTGTCTGTCTATCTGTCTGTCTGCCTGTCTGTCTGTCTTCCGTCTGCCCGAATTTTTATTAGACAAATAATCTTCGAAACTACTGAACCGATTTTTGTCAAATTGTATATGTGTGATGTAAAATACTAACCAAAATTTGTCGAATGTTCCCCACTAACAATAGGATTACGTCATCTCTAAAATTTACGTTAGTAAATATTGTTTATTTTATAAAATATATATGTGATTTATGAATCCATGTTGCGTTTTTACACTAGAGATCTAGATTTTTGGAAAAACAATCAAAAGTTTACAATTTAACTTTGAAATTACAAAACAGAATCCTCTGAAATCTTGGATGTATTCGTGAATCCGTAAAAATGATTATTTTATAAAATAAGATACTCCTACATGTGTAATTTATGAATTCGTGTTGAGTTTTTACCCCTCGCATCCACATTTTTGGGAAAAATTTAAAACTGTATTAACATTTTACAATTTAACTTTGAAATTGCAAAATCGAATGCTTTGACATCTTGCAAACATTTTAGGGTTATCTAAAGCATGGTAAATCGTTAATCAAAATGTATCCGTTCATGCCCCTCTACCCAGGAATTGATGATGTCATCTTATAATTATGTCGAATAAATGTTATTTAGATGTTAAAATGTAACATAGTCCTGAACTTGTGGAACAAAATCCGTGTTAAATTTTTATCCTAGACATCAAGATTAAAAAAAAACAAAATTGTAGATACATAACAATTTTTCGATTTCCCAATTTTTCGATATTTCAGTTTTGGGATTTTTTCAGTTTTTATTCTTCAGTTTTTCGATTTTTCAAATTCTCGATACGTCGGTTCTTTTAGGTTCTTCAATTGCTCGATGCTTCAAATTTTCCACTTCTTAATTTTTTCATTTTTTAATTTTTCAATCTTTGACGTGTCTAAAATTTGTCCGTCATCTTATAAATTTGCCGTATAGATGTTCTTGAAATTTTGGTGTTTTTTGGAAAAAAACTGACTGATTAATTAATTAGTCAGTCCTCTTCTCTGTATTGAGAAGACAAAATCAGTCAAATTTAATTTTCTTTTAACGAGTGATGCTTGTAATCTGAACGTGCTAATATTCGAATTATTTACGCTACTAGTTTTTACTTCACAGGGTTATCACTAGAGAGCGGATTTTATGAAATTTCCATATCCGCTATTTTTTGCATATAAGTCTTGATATTTAATATGTGAACGAATCATGCTAATTAAAAAAGAATACAGCTATAAAAAAATTGCATATTTGCATATTTTTGCCTTCTGCTGCATATTTCGCGTAACAAGTGCATATTTTGCATTTTTATCAATTTTTGTGCTAATTTGAAAAAAAAATTATTGTCACTCTATCGGCATTTGTCTAGAAAGACGAAATTTCATTAATCTTTCTATTGCAAATATTGTCCTGAGCTTCAAATAACTAGGAAAGTTTTGGGTTTTATGATAGTTTTGAGGTAAAATCGGGCCCTAATTACTCCTGGAAATACCGTTCATTCCCAATATTATTGTTCGTTACTTAAGTGTATTAATGGTATGTTTTATAGTGGTCGAAGGGACGTTATCCTATAATTTTTCATCGTGAGTTTGCATTGAAAGCATTTAAAGCGATCCAGGTGTGTCAAAATGTCAAAGATAACTCAAATTAATTTAGGGATTAAACCTTTTCCTGAACTTATTCTTCAAGAAAAAACTGTGTTTTTCGCGCCTGCTCTAAACTGGTATAGTAATTTACACAACTAGTTCGGGATAGCCTGCTTCCCGCATGAACGCTTGTTTGCGGCACGACCGAAGGGAGTGACGCATTTGCGTGAATGCGGGAAGCAGGCTCACGAACGTGTTGTGTACAATATTTTTTGCAACGAATAAACGTTTAAACTGAAGAGATTAACTGTGAGTTATTTATAAACAACGGCATTGACAGCGCCGTCAACACATCACAATGTTGACACTACCCGAGTATTTTAAGGTTACCATGGCAACGGGAAGTTAAATGCACGTGTGCGGGAAGTTCGACCTCCCGCACTCTGGTGAATGCGCGAAAGCTATCAAAAAAGGTCATGAGTGAAAAAAGTATTTTTACATTTGTGGACGTAGTACGCAGTTTTCCTATTAACAAATACATACTTCAATCACCCGAAAAATTTTTTGTTAGTATATTTCGAAAAATATTTAAAAATAAATTGTTACCAAAATAGTAATTAAATAGTCGATTACTACCATTTTTTAATGTGTTCTGTTTATATTTATTTTTTAATATAAGAATATTATCCTTAAAAATGTGATTTAGGTGTTAATGAGATGTAATTAAACACTTTGCAATGTGATTTATGTATTTTTTGTAATAAAACGTAAGCTCGGGAAACCTGTTTTTGTAATTTGTAAATAAATTTAGTTCGGTTATTACGCTTTTTTTTTTATTTTTGGAGCATATGCAACTGCATATCTCTGCATATATTAAGAAAGTTACTGCATATTTGCGTAAATTTGATGCATATCATATGATCATATTTCCCAAAATTTTGCTGCATATTTTCCGCTCTCTAGTTATCACAAAACGAAAATCGCAAAATCATATTTTATAATTTTTTCAAGAAGCGAACTTTGTCGGAGTATACCTCAAGGACGAGGGAAGTTTGTTGAAATAATCTTCGATCAAAATTTTTATATATCAATGATAATTTTATTTATCTCGTTCGACAATTTTACCACTAAGTAAACCACCATCAATATTGCAAAATTATTTAGATTGTAAGCAATGTTAAATTCATACACGTATTGGTAGCTAAGTAATATCTGTATTGATTGATGTTTAAAAACATTTCAAATTATATTTTCTGTAAAGCAAAACGACCTGATCGGCTGAAGATAAGTGCATCGTTAGATTTTATGGATCGAAATCGAAATAACTAACATTTCGAGAGCTCACGTGAAAAATCTAATTTAGAACTGATCACGCTCTTCTAGAAAAGCTCAAGTCGGAAAACGAGAAGCTGGAAGTAATACCTATTTATTTTCTATAAAACAACAAAAGAAAATAGAACACGAGTTAAAACAGTCCATTGCCTCTTTTATATGCTAATCCATAAATGATGCAACATTCTGACACTTACGCCGCTCGTCTTTAAACATCCAATAATCTTTTTCTTGTCGATCACTCTTGAAAATCTTACTTTTATCCCGGCCTCAATACCGATCCTCCTCTATAAAATGTTTGTGTGCCACCGCATCGAGCTGAATATGTTTTGATCGGATTTTTCCACCCTATTGCCGCCTCTTCTTGTTTAGACGAAGACTCTTTTATGTTTCTTCAGATCGTAGACGTGTCAATAGCTTAAAATATATCACACTTACAGCGACTTAATTCTAAAAAAAGGTTTCGAAATTTTCAATCTAATGTTGCAGTTCTTTCCCCAATTTGTGCCGAGAAGCATATCGAATCGATGTGTTTTTGTTGTTCTGTCGTCCCTTCGCATTCTGAGCGCCGTTGTATAGATGTTTGGAATTCCTTACAACAGGCGAAGGGAATATTGCACGAGTAATCTCTTATGTGCTTAGAGCGATCCAGGAAATGACTTACATGCTGTTACACGCTGTTATTCGGGATACATGGAAAATATATTAACCTTTGTCTTGCTTTAATTTAATTAATAAACAACACAAATTTCTTTGTTTTCGCGGTTAGCTGCCAAAGCGTAACGAGCGGAAAACTGCATAACATTCAAATTATGCTTACTTTACAATGTAAACTTCCTTCACGGTTACTTGTTTATGGTTAACTTCTGAGTACAGCATAACTAGATTAAACTAAATACGTTTAAATATTCATGCGACGCTTTAATCAAATCTTACTTCTTCTGGCATGCTCACTTGGTTGCTGACTCCATTTCTGGTTTGATTTCCGCTGAAAAATTGAATGATGTGACAGGGAGGGTTTGTGGAAATCCTGTCTCTTCCGGCAGGTGAAGGCTTTCTGTACACAATAAGATGTGACAAGAGAGTTTAGAAAATTGGCATCTCGACTTATTTTATTTTAAGCTTTTGCGTTAAACGGTTCATTGACTTTGATGGCAAATCTTTATTTTATCGCATTTTCAAACATCCGTTTTGTCTTACGTATTCCGTTGCTGTTTTCAAACGAAAATATGCCATAAATTGGGGAAACATTACCTCACGGGGCACAAAGTTACAAAGTTACCTGCATGCTGTTTGCCTGCACCAGTTACACATGTTATTGCAAGTGGATTCATCAAAGTGAATTTAACTTTGTGTGTTATTGGCTCTGAGTTTGATCGAATACTTCGGTTAAACATACTTCTCATTTCGAACGTATGCGAAATCAAGAGATACCAAGTTCTTTTTTACACGTTAATAAAACATTTGAGCGCTAAATCCCCTATAAACGAAAAAACGACGGCAATTTAGTCTTTTATAATAATATTGGAACAAATGTAAAGAAATATTTTCAAACAAAAATGTAGAGCTTGAAAAACGAAAACCCGGTGAAAATTTTAGAATCTATGAAGAGCACTTGTTTAAATTTTGTTCGCAGGACAGGTAAACTCGTAATTAATTTTACAACAAAAGTTCTTCGAGTTTCAGAGTGCTATTTTACAAATTTTCGTACCCAGCGAATCTCATAAGTGAACCTGTGAACGATAAAACTGCGAATAATTACTTGCGAAACTATGCGACAATTTTAGGTTCAAATTTCGTCACTTACTAGAAACTCTATTAAAGAATACATTAAAGTCATTGGCATTAATGTTAGAATTACTATTACATTTTTGGTTTAATTTTCTTTTAGAGTTAATTATGGGCCATCCAGTTTTTGTACAATAACTATAGGATAAATTTGATGATATAGATTTTTGTAGTCTGATTTCTTCACTATCTACGAAACTGTTTCCTGTAATAAACCAAACACCTTGGTGGTCGGAAAAATTAACTGTTGTAGAAAGAATATAATAACATTAATAAATATGTACTTCTATGTACATTATCGAGGCACAGTTAGCACTTTTGGAACTAGGTTAAAACTTAGCAAGTCAAGTGGTAATTATTAGTGTCTTGTACAAAATTGACATTAATCGCCTGAAGGAGGACGATGATGACCAATTTTGGGCTTGTTGTAATCCTTCTATTTTATGAATTTTTTAGTGAAAATAATTGAACCTCCTTAAGCGTAAAGAATCACTTCATTGTAAATTCTTCTGTACATTAGATATGACATTTGCTGCACTTAGCAAATATATAAATTTAGCGTTCAGCAGAAATGTAAAATTTAAGTATTTAATTTGAAACGAATTATTGTTAATGATAATTAACTGATTAGTACCTGGTTGCCACTTCAGTTGGCAGCTTTTTGAAGTAGATATGTGTTACTGGTGGGTGGAATTGTAAAAGGGGCAGCTTGGAAAAAGGAATCTTGTTTTTTCACAATTTTAGACATTTTTTCGTCATCGAAATTTTAACATATAGAACATTATCGTCTCAACTAAAGTCCACCTTTTCTCTAGATCAAATCTCATCCACCTTATTTCCAGCTATTCTTCAGAATCTTCATTTCGTTTACTTTTCTGCTCACTATTGCAAATTTGCCAATTTCGTATAGGGAATCCTACTAATTTTTTTGTTGAATGTGACATATTGTATACTTTGTGCATAGACTTTTATTATTTTTCACTTATTTTGTTATACATAGATATATACGTGCAAATGGATTGAATGACTTGATTCACATGTGCCCAGAAATCATGAAAATTATTACTTCCCGATAAGGAAGAATAGTCGTTGAGTCCATTCGGCGACTTGCCAGTTTCCTGTTTTCTCGACTTATCATGACCCTTAAATTAAGAAAAGAGTGATGTCCTGTTTCCTCTGTCTATCCCGCCTGGCTCCTTTGGCACTAGGAAACTAGGGTTGGTAAGCGTTACCTCCGTAAGGGGAACGTGAAAGGGGCAGTATGATCCCTCGGTACAGTTACCGGAACGACATACTTTATGGAACAAAGAAGCGGATACACAGCCTCTCTTGCTCAATGTCAACTCCCACCCTCGCGTGATACAAGCCTTCAGTCTCGCTTAACCGAGTTGAAAATATGGTACCGAGTACTTTGCCAATCGGTCCCGGCTGGTGACAGGCTCTAGAGCGACCAAGGAGCTGAGAAAGCCGGAGGCACGCGCTGGCGGGGGCGATGTTCGCATCCGGACCCGCCATGGACGGGCCAAAAGGAAACACGCCTTAGTATCCACGTGCCCAGGAAGAGCATCTCCAGCTCCCACCACTGGCTACCGGGCCCACGACGTGTCTTAGTCCGGCCCTTCGAATTGGATGGGCACTAGGCTCAGAAAGTTGTGAGTAGCCTTAACCGTATGGGAGGCGAGAAGGCGTTAGTAATCTTCAGGGAGAGCTGTGAGTATCGGTTCGAACTGGAGGCGAAACCTTATACAATCGGTCAACTAAGCTACCTGTCACTGCAGGTCACGGGCGCGAAGTTTACTAAGTTTCGAAGGCAGCACTAACTAACTAAAGTTCATCAGTACCCGTTCAATTCAGGGGCCCATTGCAGAGCATTGCATAGTCCCCACAGGGGACCAACTCCACACGGAATCTGGTACGTGAAAGCGTGAAAAAGTCCGACCCGTGACGGAACGCTTGCGTTCTGGTAAGGCTTTATTTTCGGGTAAAGGAGCTATACGGGTAGTAAGTTGTCCAAAGCGAGTCAACTCAACAGTTGGGGAATGTGGCGGAAATTTATTTCGCCCCCAATCAAGTCAACCAACCCAACCTCCAAAGGTACTGCCTGGGTAGCTAGCAAAGGACGTCAGACCGGGCTGGGTGGTGGCCCAGACGATCCACAACAAGCAAGGTAACGGGGCAATGGCGAGGGGTTCACCAGTACCTATCTAATCGAGGTGCCCCCTCGAACTAACAAAGCCTGATACCTCGGGGCGGGCGCCAAGCACCATCGGGGAATGCCGAACCCCGGCGTTGACCCCCATGTGGTGCAGGACTCGAGGGGATAATGAAAAGTTTGTTGATGAAGGGTTCGCCCTTCGGGGCACGCCTTAAGGCCTGGCAGCAGGAAAGGCAGGGAGTGGCGCAAGTCCTCCCAAGGATCTTCGTGTCTATATGTCCGTTTGTGTCGATTTTTATAAAGACAAATACTCTCCGAAACTAGTGAACTGATTGTTGTCAAATTTTGTATGTACATTAGGACTATATATAAATAGATGGTAAAATGTTTACCAAAATTTGACTAATCTTCCCTCTCACCAATGTGACATCATTCCCTCAATAACCTTTTATACTAGTGTTAACGGAGTTCCCGCAAGGTTATTGCATGTAAACGCGAAAATTACATACGTTCGAATGTCGCATGGGGTTTTTTGCTTTTTTTATGATTAGTGCTGTTATCAATTATATCTTTTTATTGATTAAATCTCAAGAACGATACACATCAATGCTTTATTATTAGTATTACACTACACATGCTGGAATTTGTTGGACGTCTCCGTGCTGAAATAATATTAGTCTAAACATTCTCAAATGGGAAAACTCACTAACACAACCTTTATCAATGCATTCGTATTATTGTTAATCCGTTTCTTACCATGGTGACTCCAAACCAAATATAGACAATGTGTTTTCGTAACATATTGGGCTCGAATCAGACAGTCGCGGGGTATGGGTGATACATTAATGAATTAAGAGAAATAAGCTCTAAAAGAATGTGTCCTAACATGTACCTTAGCAGACAATAACAAACACGAAGTCAACACATAGATGAAGTCTGTAATTTTTTGACAATATTAACAGTAACACAAAATCAGAAAATATGAAACAAATGTATTGACAACTTCTACAGTCTTGGTATTCATAACATCTAGAAGTGCAAACTAAAATACAAAGCACTTGAAACATATAGACGGTAAAGAAAAAAAAACTTGGAAAAAAGAAAAGATTGGTGTTTGAGGCAATGCTTGCTGGAACAATGCGAAACAATGTTAGTTACACAGATCAAAAAAAAAAAAAGATTTGCACAGTTAAAAAAGATCAGATATAATTTTTTCCTGGGAAAAGAATGGTCTAAAGTTATTGACACTGGACGTCTTTCATTGCTCAGCCAGAATTCTTGGAAGCTTATATTTGGTGTAATAAATCAAGGTAACTGGTTCATTCATGTTTTTAACATCCTATAAAAAAATATGTATATTATTAAGGCGCACACAACGTTGCATCTCGAACCATGTCTTTAACATATATTTCTTTAATAAATTTGTATGATTACGTAATTGAAATTAATTTATTGTGACAATTGCAAATACAGGCTGATTCAAAAATGGTGCACTAACTCGATGGTATATTATTAAGTTCACAAGTCTAAGTTTGAAAAGAATCTTAAAAACACTCAACGTCAATTTGACGTTCACGTAGAAAAAACAAAAAATTAATGTACACAGATATTGTCAGATTCATTTTGAACAATTTTAAATTTGTTTGTAATGTTGTAAAATGAAGAGAACTATGGATAAAGACACGTATACTCCCAAAAGTAATTTGAATAATCCGATCGATTTTATGTACCCAACACTAAGTAGTGAATTAAAAATGGTCAAATATTAAAAAAAAACATGAACTTTGAAGGCGTAATATGTCTTCTACATTTGGACACAAGGATCATTAAAATTATTTTTTCTTTGCTGGATTTAACAAATTGTCATTAGTACGCCATTTTTGAGTCACCGTGTAGATTGTGTTTTAGCACTAACTGTAACACTGTAATCGTTGTTCTGTAACAAAAAAAAAATCAAAAATGTTGCATTCGTAGATTCTGATACAAACTGTAAAACCTACTTCCACAAATGTTATTTTTAACAATAACCCGTTTACGCATCGCTAAAACTATAGATAAATTATTATTAAACCAAATATAAACAAGTATGTCACACTAAATTAATAAAACTTTGAAATTACCTTACGTCATCATGTTTTTGATAAAGACGAACAAATGAATCTGTTTTATAATAAACCGAGTTAAATTGAAATTGCCAACAGGTGACAGACAGACAGGTCTATTTTTTTATATTCTAGAAACTAGAAAAAATAAATCGGAGATAAGTAAAGCAATAAAATTGATTTATTACTTTTATTTATTAAAAGTAGAAACAAGAATGTAAATACCAACAATAATTAATGCTAACAGTTTTTACAATTTAACTAAAAGAACCGCATAAACAAAACAAAAATGGAAGATAAAGAAATTGACGATCCGAAAAAAAATCTCCTTAAAAATGTCTGAGTAACAAATACAAACAGCAAATGGATATTATAAAAGTTTCGTAGAAGAAAAAACGAAAACATGAATACTGAAAAAAAAAAGAAGAAAAAACCTTTAATGATCTGAACACAAAAACATGAAAACGTGGGCACGAAAAGTTTCAATGTGGTCTGTAAACAACCATAGGCCATATAAAATTATTCAGCTATACAAGAACTACTGAACAAGTGCCCAAAAACGTGAAAATTGAGACTTTCTGACAAAATTTACCAAAATAATATGAATAAAAATACCAGACAACGAAGCAGCCGCAAAAAAATTGGTATATTTACTGAAATGTATTTGTACATAATGTGTTTGAAAATAAAAAACATTGAAACTAAAACAGGTTTGCTGAAAATTTCAACCAAAAAAAAATGGAAGAAACATCAAATAATTGACTTTTGGCACGACCTACGGTTTGATTTCTCTTGATGCTTATTAGCTTTGACTTGCATGTCAAAAATATTAGAAACCAAAATCTCTAAAATTTGAAAGATTTTTTAATGACACTTTTTTAAATAATTTCATTATCTTCCTCTTTCCCATTGTTATGGGAAAACACGAACTGGGAAATTACATTTTTTTAAAATGTATGTAGAGAGTGAAAATGTAGTATTTTAAAAGAAAATTAAAAAGCAGTGGACTAGAACATTTTGACTTCAAATGATTTACATGCATACTAACAGCGAAAAACATTCTGATGGTAAGAAATTGTAAGAAGTAAAATCTCCTCAAATGAAAAAGTTCAAAGTGGAAACTTAAAATGTCGATATTGCAAAACAAAATAAAGGTGAAATTTGAAGCGGTATATAAATGGAAGCATTAAAACCTTATGCAGCAAATTTTTCCAACAATAAAAAAAGAAAAATAAAGTGCCGGTTATACAAAAAAGCAACATCGTTAAATTTGAAAACTTACTTAATAAAGAAATTAAATACAGGTACACTGTCTTGTCGTTGGCATGTGCCTCCAAGACACAACAACAAAAATAAATCTCCCGGATATTAATTAAGCCAGAAAACTTAACAGGTGCATTAAACGTGATAGATTTAAGTACAAAGTAAACGTAGATTAGTTTTCTGTAGATTTTGAATTTAGCGAATATTGGTGGATGCGCCGGGTTTGAACACAAAGCATGCAACAAAATCCGCATAATAGATTAATATTGCTAATTCCAACCGTATGTGGATAGGGACAAATTTAATCATAACGTAAAAGCAATTGCACCCCAAAGAATGTTTCACTTTTAATTGAAATGTAGCCTTTATTTAAAATCTGATTGCAGTTTCGCTGAAAATGCAAGCAAATTATAAATTTGTCGCTATTTCAAAAATTCTTATTATCACGGTGAATACAAATTGTAACACATATGAACAGAACATAAACAGCTATGTAGACAAAGCAATGGGCATAATCAACAGTGGTGTAAATACACATGACACGTAATTTGAACCCGTGACATGCAGACGCAGCCGTCGCTTTATTATCGCCACCGCCGGCACTTTAATAACGCCGCCCCTCGTCGAACGAAGCCTTCACAGACTTCCTTCCTTCAAGCTTGCAACCTACGTCATCGAATTAAATATTTTGGACGTCTCGAACAAGGTTTGAATTTCAATCATTCCAGGTTTTTCAGATTCTGACATTCTATCCGCAAGCTCTTATAGAAAAGAATTTGCTTATTTAAATAAGAAAAAGAAAGGCTCGAGTCTTTCATCATTAATGGCCAAACAGTTTATCGAGTTTCTATTTATGTTCGGCTTTAATTTCTGTTTATTTTATTGATGTTTGGTGCCGCCTCGGGTCTGTTTTGGGTGTAGGATTTACATAACAGGGCCAAATGGACAAATTATTTATCACAGGCGCTTTCCCGAGAGAAGATGCTAAATAAAAAATAGTTATAGTATACGGAACCTGTCGGGGAAAATTAATGAATACTGTACATTTGGCATTTCTTGTGTTTTTGAAGTAGAGGATTTATTATAATTATATTAAAGATGCTCATTCCTAAAATTCATCTGCATTCTGTGTTGGCTAATCAGATCTGGTATAATTTAATTTATTAGGTATTACGCTACACAATCTTTTATATGTCATCCTTATTAATCTTATTAAAGCCCGAGAGGTTAAATTTTCATTATTAAAATTGTTTGTTGTTGTCAAGAAAATATTTTCACTGATTATGCTTTATGCTTGTATTTTCGCTGAGCAAGCACAAAGCATTCTATTGCCACTTCTTACGAATAGGCTCAAAAGCTTCAATGCTTTTTGTTATATGATATTAACAGAGGTAAAAAGTTCAGAATTTCATCACAGATGAGAATAGTTGACATCGTTGGAAGAGTTTTCTTTAGAAATGAAATATGATTTAGAGAATGTAATTGTTGATTTATCAAATGATCACAATACGTAGAAATGTGTATAATTCTATTGGTGCACAAATACAGCTGCCATTTCGTTCGTACAGTGGTATTTATCAAAACAATTTCAATCCGTACTATTCTCTCAACTCATGTGCTATTCCTGATAGCCTACTGAATAGAAATATTTCCATCGAACTGTCCGGATGTACATTGTTCTATTTGAAACGGACGTTCGATGAATGGCATTTTACCGTCACTTTAAAAACGAACAAAAAGTCGAAATTTATACTAGGAGTTATCTAGTGAAAAATGTTTGAGCGATCCATGTCATTGGGAGCTGCACAATTGAAAATTTGCACCGACGTATATTGTTAGTGAAGTGTTTCATTAAAACGTACAAAGTGACCCCGTGACTACATTTTGAAAAAACCATATTGAACATTCCAGACAGAAAGTTCATTGTTAACGGTAAATTCTTGGTCAGGATCATCTCTTTCTATCGATTTCTCTTAATAATTAAATTTCGTCGGCTGTGAGTGAGAAAAAACAGTGTAAAGAGGGATACCTTACAAAGTCCTTGTCCAAGGAAACAGGGCACAGTGTAAACAAAGATCTATACTAATAACTTGTAGGATTTAAGTCTAACCTAGAAAATGCGCAAAATAAGACTCATTTGTTTATTAGAACTTTAATAAACCTTAAGTACGATCTCTGACAGGTGAATTAAATATTTAATTCGAATTGAACTTCAATATTGGATTAATCCGTCTATCTGAGCATTCGATTGCTCAAAGTTGAACACGTGATTGATTAATTGCGTGATTAGATTAATGATTAAATAAGTGCTTCTGTAATCCGGACCTTAGTGTAACTTAGACTCTACTTGTGATGCAACCTTAACAGCACATTTTTTCGATTTTGTTTATGCTTAAAAGCTCGTCAATCTAGCTGATGTTTCCAGATTGTCTTGAAATATATATTACTAAATATATTTTTGTTTCAGATGACGAATCGGCATCTGTACAGGGCATCATCACGAAAGATGGACTATTCGAAGGCACGATTTCCACAGTTATCGAGGATTACCACGTAGAACCCGTTAGTCGTTACCTCTCACCGAACGAAACGAAACAACCCTCTTCATTTCACTCCATCGTGTACAAATCGTCGGACGTTCGAGATCTACGCAAGGGTGTTCCGTGCGCCTCCCAGCGCTTGCATTTAAACAATTTGGACGAAAACACGCTAGATAAAGAAAATCATTCAGAGCGTAGGAGCAAAAGATGGCTGCTAGAGGCCGAAGCGAAACTCCCTTACGATGACTCCACTTTCTGGCATCCGAATAAAACGAAACATTCTTTTTCGCCACCGTTCGATCTAAATCAGCCTATTGATGAAGAGCTCGACTTGATTACTACTAATAGAACTAATGTCGACATCTCGGGTCTTATTTTTCGTAACGTTAATAAAAGAGCCACCATCGATCCGAAGAAGACGACGTGCATGCTGTACCTGCAGGCTGACCACCAGTTTTTTCAAAAGTTCGGCACTGAGGAGGCCTGCATTGAAGTTATGACGAGGCATGTCCAAAGGGTGAATGCCATTTATAAAGCTACAGGTAAGAATTTTGACGAAAATAATTAACATATGTGGGGTCTTCAGGAATGGGCTCTTGTTTGAACTCAAAGCGGTATGAAATTTCATGGTGCTCTCAGATAAAAACCTTTTATAAGTTCTACTAAATTTCGAATTATATCACCGCCCTTATCACATCACCTAACGTCGTTTGTTCATGGAACGGATGTCTCAAAATGTCTCTCTTATAGAATAACTCCTTTGTTAGATGGGATATGGGTATGCGGTTTTCGAATAACGTTATATGTCCTCCTTTTATCTAATTATGTACTTGGCGGGGGTTGATTTGAAATACTTATGATATAATAATACACATAATGGATGTACTACATGAGCCAGAATTTATATTCATTCATAATATCTAGCAACGATAAAAATTTAAGATAATAACAAGTTGAATATTAGTATGCAGTCTCCAACTTTCAGTTTCATATACACGCTTGTAAGGAATACACAGTAGAGAAAACCAGTTATGGCAATCAGTGTATGTTTTTACTTTCCTTGCATACGCTGGGGAATTATTGTAACAGGGTCCATTTGACGAATGAATAATTTCACTGTTCCATGTTCAGCTGTGTATCCTATAATATGTCTGTCGTCTGTTGTCGGTCTCGCATGTGTTTTGACGCGCTTGTTACACACGTAATCTCCAAAACTACTGGACCGATTGCTGCGGAATTTCGGGTGTCGTGTAGATGTTTAACGCTAACCAAAATTTTTTTGTTCATATCCACAAAGAATTTGATGACGTCATCTCAAAATTTTCCTAGGTAAGTTCTATTTATTTTTTGGAAAATAATGTGGTTCTGCACGTGTTTTATTAATCTTCCCTTATTTTTTATCTTATCTAGATGTCTACATTTTTGGAAAAGGTTCAAAATTGTACATGAAATTTGTAAATGTAATTTTGGTAATGTTAACTCAAACTTTTGCTAAATAAATCATATTTAAAATGTGTTAAATATTATGCATTTACAGTTATGGTTTATCAGTGCACTCATATTTTAAAACCTGCCTGTACAGATTTAAAAAAATAAAACGTTCAACAAAATTTTATATCTAATTTCGTCGTGGAAACTACTAAACCAATCGTTCTGATATTTAGCACATGTTGAGGTTATCATCAGCCATTCAATTGGTTAACCGGAATTTGCTTATTCATACCCACTAAAATTTTCATGACGTCACTTCAAAAGTTTTTTATTTAGAGGGTCTATTCGTATTCTTTCTTAATTAATCCCTCCATTGTTTTAAACTCATGCATTATATATATTTTCGTGAAGCAAATATTAATTTCTTGTAAGCTCATAAACTAGCAGAAGAGTTTGTCACACTTAACTTGTAACTAGTAGCAGCGAAGTAGATGCTTTTTACTTATTATTTTTTCGAGATGACGTCACCAGTTAGAATTTTACGGAAATGACGTGAGCCTTTCTTACTGCATTCCCTCCATTCATTGGAACTGTACTATACTATTAGTCAAAGCATCAAATTTTTAACAAAAAAATCCATCACCGAATAAAATAATTAGCATATAACTTGCAATAAATAATAACAATAAACATTTTTTGTTTGTAAATAAAGAAATTAAAAAATCATCTCCACGTCCGCTTTCTGAGTTAATGCACTTAATTTAAATTCATATGGTTCTAAACTTGATTTACAGAACAAAAGTAATTAGCCGCTTATGTTGGTAGAAAGGTATGTCGCCAAATTCTCATTGTACTTCAAACAAGAAGTCATTAATTTTCTGTAAAATGAACACTATGTACATACATGTTGTTCAAAGCGGACTAGATTTGTGCAAATTCCAAAGTTGAAAGCCTTTTACGTACTTGAAATACTACTGATTCAACTTCGTTGCTCTATGCAGCGCTGCATATGAGCACGTTTATGGTATTAAACCAACTCCAATCTTGTTTGTTTGCACAAATCTTAAGCATACAAAATGTTCTTGCTTGGAATAGATACTATTTACTATTTGCTTTCAATTTATAGTGCAGCAAGATACAGTTTAATGGTGTTAATATAGCGAAAACGAAGAAGGATATCTATCCTCTCGGAAAATCTGTGTCTCACCTTAGGTTTTGTATATTTCCCATAGGAAACATTTGAGAATCTATATTTATGCCCGTGCAGACTTGTTTCAGAGTTCACAGTTTGAATAATAAAGCAGCTCCTCGAAGCATCTCCATATTGTTATTATCCATGCTCTTACTTTTTATTATTAAACTTAATTAAACCAAGTGGAACAATAGGTGACTTTATTCAACGTAGTCAGAATGTGTTGGCGAAAGCTTAGGACGGATTTACATTCAGCCAGTCAAATATACTCCGTGTTTATGAAAGCCTGCCATTAATAATCTTTTCCGTTTTACAAATTGCTAATAAGGAGAATGAAACGGCGTTTTGTTTAATACCGATTTCGATTCATTCAGTTAATTCCCCAGTTTTCGCAATTTATTCGTAGTCGATTAACGTATTGAGACATTATGTTTGAACCGAGGTCAAATGGAATTGCCAGACTTAATTATTGTGTATGCCAAAGAACAACAGTGTAATAACCTGGAATTTCCATTTAAATCTTTTCGCACGAGCCGCTTTTCTACGCTGCCATTCAAACCGAATTTCCTTAATGCTTCCATATAAAGGCTGAAAATACAACTGTATAAATCATGCTTGCGAATAAAACACACAAAAAAGACACTGTATATGCAAATGAGGTTAGAGTAATCCTCTGGAATAACGTCGTTTCTTTACAGTAATGGAAATAATTTTTGATTTTCCTTTAATTCACTTAGAAGTTGATTACTAATGTAATCTATCATGTGATCGAGAAAAAGGCGTCTAGTAAACCATGAAATGTATTTTTAAAATAATGATGTTAACACTGTAGTAAATGTCAAACTGATCAATAAGAACAAGAACGCGTTAGTGTTGCCAACATAATTTTTTTAGAATGATATTTCAAAGGTTGCTAGACGACTACTTGTTTACAACCTTGAAGTTTCTGAAAAAAAAAATCCTGAAGTAGCCAGACCTACTTACACAAAACAAAATGAACAAGACGAAGTGACAAAAAAGTTGACAGAACAACTAATCTCAAAGATCGATGTTATCTTCTATTTCTGGAATAGTAAATTCTAGCTGTATGGCGTAGATAGAACCACGAAACGGTCTATCATATTTAACGATGCAATATCCTCTTTTTCGTTTAATAAGTTTTAAACATCCTCAGGAACCGATCTGGATGGAAAATGTAGATGTGATCTATTCCATAAAACCAAATCAGATAGTTAAAGTGAGTTTTTCGTGAATGTATCCGTCAAGATAAGATAAAATATTTACTCGGCAAGAGACAATTGTGATTTTAGATCGGTGAAACAGAACACGGATACGCTTTCAGACGAGAATTTCAAACCTGCACTGGCCAACAAACCCAAGTTAATATTGTTTGTTCCGTACTTCACCGCAAACGACACTTTTCTCCACCGTTACCACATTGTATTATTTTTATTAAATTTTCGCTCTCGTCTTCAGGATCTTACTTTAAAAGAAAATCACACCATAATTTCGTTTGTTTTTATTATTACTATTTTCAAAGATAAATCGGAATATTTCGATCTAAAGTCTATAAATTTGTATTTTCACTGTCGTGACAACAGAAATAAATTTTCTCCGGCGCGATTTTAAATAACACCAGAAAAAACACGTCCTTGTCACTACCATATTATAATAAATCACACTTTTAATTCCCTTCGGACGCTACAATTTATCAGCGGGGTATATTTTACACTTAACAGGAGTTGGCTTAAATCGAAACACGGATATGATTCATATGCGCAAGTTAAATAAAATGAAACTCTGGAAACCGTTACTAATTTCATTGTGAGGTGTACACCACAGAGGCGGACTAAAAATTCTCACACGTTACAGACTGAATACACCAACCTTAGATCAATAGTTACGTGATCTAGTTCTACCATCAACAGATTTAAGTATACTGTATGACACCTTTTTTGTTTTTGAATCCATTAATTGGTTTTGAAAATAAACATACATCTCGATCGCCAACTTGAGAACCCCTTAGTATTGGTTGATGTCATCTTATTTATATCTACCAAAATTTATTCAGAAGATGGTCTAAAATCTCAGGCGTTACCTACTTCAATAATCGTACACTTAATTCAAGAACGTTTTACCAGATTTTAAAATCACCATGACTAGGGGTGGTACATTACCTTAAAAAGCGCATTCTAAATTTTGCCGCAGAAGGCAAAAAATCTATTACTGAAATAGGACTGTAAACACTTTTTCAGCTTTGTGGTGACATGTCAATTTTGATACGTGGTAATTTAATGCGGTCCTCCCGGAAATGCCCCGATAACACCATTTCGGCTCTTATTATGCATAAGGTTCTCCTCCGCAAGCACGAGGAGACAAGATAAATTGGACAACATTTCGAGAATTAGATGTCGTAAAACAAATACATCCTATTCTTTCTCCAGTTTAAATGGCCACGATCAAGCGACTTTCAGTTATTTAAAATTTCATGTTGCCAACACGAACTTGTCGCCATAAATTCCTGTTTCCCAGCTTCATATTTATGCAGCCAATAATAATACAAGCGGTTCACTCTTCGAGTCGGTTTTTATTGTGGCACAAGCTGTACATTATTATTTTGGTTGCAGATTTCAACCAGGACGGCAAATCGGACAATATAACTTTTATGGTGAAGCGAATTAAAGTGCATACAACTGACGCTCTAAGGGATCCCCTCTACAGATTTCCCAACAATTATGGCGTCGAGAAGTTTCTTGAACTTTTCTCAGGTAAGTGAGGTGCTCATAAATAATTTACGGAGAGCGAATGGCGATGAGTGTGAATGTTGAGAGGTCGATCAAAATTCTACTTTGTGTAAACAATGAAATCGATAGGGTGTGTATACCGGAAATGGTAGATTTCGAACACGAGCACTAAAAGGCTAATTAGCATCATGCCGGAATACATGACCAAAATGCCTCCGATATGATCCAGGTTTACTTGAGGTGATTGAGGGAGGTTTATGTTGATTAGTTTCTCTCTTCGGATCCAGATGTATTCCAATCTTTGGAGAATGCCAGTGCTGCGCATTTTCTGTACCCTGAAATTTTAGACAAATCACTAATAACACTAAAGTTGTTACCTATTAAAATTAAGCCGCCATCTTTTTAAAAAAGCGAGTAGAAAATATTACAAAATTTGATAGTGAATGCTTTGTGGTTTTGTCAAATGCTGCCCATTGTTGTAAGACTCATTTTGAGGATAATTTCAAATGCAAAATAAGAAGCAAAGTCAAGAAAACCTCTGTTAAGTGTACAATTTAGTGAAGGTTAAGCAATTGTATCATGATGATGTACTTGAAAATAGCCTTATTTATCATCATGTCGTAATCATTTAACATAGATTTTGATATATTTCCAGCAAGTTATCAATGAAACTCAACAGGTGGTGAATGAATTTTTAAATTTGATATTAGAGCTGGTTCCTATAGTAAATATAATTGTAAATTCTTGGAAACTACGAATGAGGAAAGTTATAACGTGCGATCAAAAATAAAACACCTCAAGCTACTACTTGATGTACAAATGCTTTTGTGAACGTATGGCGCAGCTAGCATCGTAATTACACAACAGAACTGTCAGTGTCATACCCGTTCTGTCACTTCTGAAACGTCTGTCTTGTCCCGTTTTTAATTCAACTGACTGGATCTGTCACTATTCAAATTGTTGATCTAACCTCAATTTATTTGAGCATCGAGAAGTAACTAGAGGTGTTCTTTAATTAATCGCTCGTTATTTTATTATACAATCTTTGATATCTAGTAAGCCATGCGCACCAGGTGATTTTAAAAATCCATGGCCTACTAGATATCGAACATTAAACCCTGTCCTATACTTCATGAGAGTTTAACGTACGAGAATTAAGAGAATTAATTTTACGAAACCTTGGCCGATTTTAAAGTCACTTAAAGGCACTAATTTATCATATTTTTTTTACAGCACTTACGTAAAAATTTAACTGAATAATTCTAGTATATGGCGCGAGAGTCTATTTATGTTATTAGAAGAGGAGAACGTCTTTGAAACTGGTTGTAGTAAAATCATGCGGATCATTCCTTTAGTGGTGTGTTGTGACCTTGACATGTCAAAACATGACATATAGGTAAGATATTTTAAATGGCATAGGAGTCGAGAAATCTCTCATTTGAATTATTCCACAAATTGCACCCAATAAAAAAAAAGAAATATTTTTTTAACTCTTGACAAAATCGATATATTAATTTGACGACTATATTATATTCAAAATAACGCAGATAGCACGTGTTATTCCTGGTTTCTGTTTTGTTTCTTTTTTTTGCATTGATGACTTTTTTCTCGAACCTGAGATAACGATGTATTGCAATAGGGTACATCGAACAAATGGCTACTTTCATGTTTTCTCAATATGTCGAGACCCCTAGACTACGAAAAAATGGATTTCTCGTTTTCGTCTGTCGTCTGTCTGTCTATCTGTCTGTATGCCTGTCTGTCTGTGTTTGTGTATTTTGTTGGAGATAATTTAGGAAACTACTGCACCGATTGTTGTTAAATTGCATATGTATGTTAGGAATATCGTATAAAGGGTAAACCACTAAACAAAAACAAAACACTTCGATAATGTCACCTCAAATTTTTCATCAAAAATTCCATTTACATAAACATATTCTTGTATTTATGGTTTATGAATCCGCCTTCAGTTTCCCCTAGGCATCCAGATTTTCACAAAAAAATCCAAATTGAATAATAACCTTTTATGCAAATATAAACACATCAATTACCAACGCCCGGAGGCATATCGGTTAGTAGAGGGAAACAAACGCTCAAAAGAGGAGTCACTCAACTTTTCAATTTTTTTAATTATATGTAATAATTTTGACAGTTCAAGGTCACAGCGCGTCACTATAAGGACACTCATCACTTGATTACTATCTAGACGTTATACCGGGTATCTGGAAAATGGCGGATTAACTCTCCGCTACGCTCTTAACAATCAACTGGTGAGTCTGGGAAAAATAGTAAAAAAATTCTTTCTCACATTTTGGTGGAGTTTTAATGATTTTAAAATTGGTTCTTTTGCTAAGGTTAACAACTAAACTACACATTCATTATCACAATAACTAGTAATAAAACTTTTAGTTAGTATTTCTCTTGCCCATGACCATGTTTAATTACCATTTCAGTTAGAATGCACAAAGATATGGCTGTGTTGTTTTTGTAATAATTTGATAAAATTCCATTTGACAACAATGTTTGCCTGATATAAAGCGAAGGTGGATTTCAGTCACCATCGTTAGAGTGTTTTTCTGTAAAAGGTACACACCAATAAACGTGCGCAGAAACGAAATTTGGTTCGGCATTGCGGGGTGAAAGAATCCAGCACGTGGTGATTCATCTTCAGTGGCGTCTGGCGTTAGAGAACTCCTTGGAGAATTTTCTTGGTTTATTGTGAGTGTATAGTTTGATTTTTTGGGAAAAAATTGTTACGCCTATGATTTTATAACATCGGAAAGACATTTTCACAAAATAAATTTGTGTTTCCATTTTTTTGGCTGTGATTTCTGGTACCACATAACATTGGCCCCAGATTCAATATCCAAAAGATACGCCACTGTCTATAGTATCATCTATTCCCGCCAACTTCCACACGCAGATCTCTGACTCCGCCCATGTACCTTTTAGAGAAAAGCACTCTACTAAGAAACCAGAAAATAGGCCGACGGTATTCACGTGTGCAGTGTTGCCAATTTTACTTTTATAAAATTAGGTTTTTTTCGTAATCTACATCATAAAGAATTTTTTTATTATTTTTTCGGGACTCCCGAAATCCTCGTATATAACGTTCTGAAGAGTTAATTTGCCATTTTCCAGACACGCGGTATATTAAATGTTGCAAAATTTTATTGGAAAGAAAAAGGCTCTTACAACATTAATCAAACTGGACAATCTGAAAGGAGTTTTCGCTACTTAAAGTACTTCATTGATTAGTCATTAACTTGCGGATTGTACAAGGTGTTTATTAAACATGCATCAGAAATTCAGCGAGTTTATTTCTTGGGTTGCTTTAAGATTTTTTTTTTGCCCTTGAGTGATTCTCGGAATGACGCTATTTTAACATATTTAGATTTCATTGTGTTAATGAAGGAAATAATTTGTACTCAAAAGCTTGAATAAGATACCATATTTTCATAGTATTTCGTAAAAAAATGAGGCTAACGCAGGATTGTTCGGATCACCCTGGTAACTGTAAAGAAAGTATTTATTTTTGTACACAAACAAAAAATAATTTGAGGTCGAGCTTTAGTTAACCAACTTCGGCATGGATACATCGGATATTATCACTTCACTAAAAACTAATTAATTTTTTTTATCTTTTGACGAATTTGAAGTTTGGTTAGTAAAAGCGGCTGAAAAAAAAAATAGTATGTTGTATTGCTGCAAAAACTGCGTTTTTGGACCTCTTAAAATTGAACTTCCGAAATCGAATATTTACAAAACAAAAATATCTAAAAAGAACATGCAAACTGGCACTGACAATTGACGCTTGATTTAAGCCCTGTAACGTTATAATTACTTCTGGCAGATTCGTGCTAAAGTAAAATTTCAATTTTTTCCGAAACACACCCATTTATCGTTCGGTGTTGTTTATAATTTAATAATTATTCGAAATGTTTTTAGAAAAAAAATTTGACCTTAAACTTTTTAATTTTAAAACTTAAAAAAACACTAGATTTTTTGATATCTTAAGTTCTTTTTTTGCTGCTTATGACTTTATACATATTTTAACCCAAATGTATATATTTAGAAGAAGTTAAAATTTAACGAGAAAGTAGACTCAAAAGGAAAAGTTATCATCACTCTGATAAATTTGATGACGAAACGTCAGGCCAAAAGGGTGAAAAACCAGTAACAACAGAAAATAAATGTTTTTACATATCCGGTTGAATGCTCTGCCCTTAGTGCATACATATATCTAAACTATTTTTGGGCCGAATACTCGACCCTATATGGTTTAACAGCTTCCAATATAAATGAGTATCTCTAACATACTGTAAAATTGAACTTCCAGGGTCACTTCCGATTCTGAAATACTTTTTTTCTGACAACTGTACTTTTACTTCTCACGTCTCACATCCAGAATCGATCAAATGCAGTTATGACGTCACGCTTAGATCTCATCCTAATTTAACCTTGAAATCTGTAAGTGTAAGTTTAAATAGGTGCCGTTTGAAAACATTTTTATCTCAGTTACAAGAGTAGAACAATTAAGAGGGAGATTATCCTAACAGCAGTACTAATTTTTATTGTCGTTTAAATTTTAAGGTTCCTTTTGCATCACTTTGGGATTTCAAATATGTCAAACACGTCTTCCTGTCTGTTGAAGTGTCCTTTATATCGTGCAAGAATATTTCAAACTTCATGTTTTTGCGAACGTGTAATGCAAAACACGCTACAAAGGCAAGCGCTTCTATTCTATTTAAAGAGACCATCAGCAACTCACATATTGTTTATTAGTTCCTTATACTCGAAACCTTTCATCAACAGAAAGGAATTTCCCGTCTCGAATAATCTTTTCTGGTTGTTCATTACTTTGCACGGTATATCATAATTTTTCAATATCATATCCATCACCGCCCGATTCTCCAGTATTACTACCGCTTCGTTACACAAAATTGAAGCTAAATTCTCTTGAGAAATAATATCCCTGCAGTTGCGTCCGTTCAATATACTGCGCCACCGAGGAAGTACGTCTTTATTTTTGTTCTAAAACAGAAGATCATAATTACAAGTTATTACATACTGCGAGTGGAGCCCTACTCCGCTTCAATTAATTAAGCGCCCGGCCAAGTCGGTTGTTGATTTATTTAAGTCTACTTACCGTAAAGTTATTGTAAACGAAACTATTTGATCGTAGACAAAGCGAATGTGTACGCTTGTTTGCGACATCATCCAATGATGTGAATGGAAAGGGAATGTCAAAAACAGCCAGTTGAGCAACTAAAACGGCATTCATGGCAGAATATAGCACCACCCCCAGTATTAAAGCAAACATCACTTGCATTCGCCCCGAATAACTTGACAATTTTAGGTCGAAACCTGGAAAGCATATTAATTATGGTGAATGGGATTTTCATCAAATGTCTAGGGGCCGTAATTATAAACACAGATATTGGATCCTAAATTGTGGAACTAGAATTGATGTGCCCAACCAATTGGAAACGAGTACAAATGCAGCTTTTGAACACTGATTTGTCTTATACCTTATATTACATAACAACGAACTGTAACATAATAGAGACGCCCGTCTTTGAATTTCTGTTCAAATATTTATAGGAGTAGATTGATTCTTGTTCTAGTACGTCAGGGATGTGTATTTTTAAGAGAAAGTAAAAATAAAAATTTCGGTTGTTTGAGTTTTGTATCGGAAAGAATGATTTTAAGAAAATACTGCTTTTCCCGTAGTGAATCTATAAAATGTATTATCGTTTAGAGGGTCCCTTCCATTTTATTTAATAATTTTTATTAGGTTGTAACAGAATACTTAGTCCAGTCATTTTAGCATAAAAAAGGGATCAACCTCGGAATGAGAGACAATAAGCTGAATTTTTGTATACGTCTTAATTTTGGCGTTCTAAAAGTTGTCTCAAAAGTCTCATAAAATCTCGTGTCTGCGTCGTAAGTTATTCAAGGTCAAAGGTCAAGAAAAACAGTTTTTTGCAATTATCTCAGTTTCTATTGCTCCAATGATGTTAACAATTATTATCATAATCGTAGAGCACAAAATTTGGGACAAATTTTATTTGAAATATTTTTTCATGCGTTCAATCGTTTTTGAGATAGAGGACAGTGAGCGCGCAGCGCTCGTCCATACGTACTGTAATGCAATCAACCGTGAATATCTGTGAATACTACCTTGAATTTTGAATAATTTGTATTATTAATCAATTAATACATTGTATTTAATAACATTTTACATATTTTCAATATATTCATAGAATAATACTTACCTCCTTTGTGTAATTAAAAACTCATTTAATGAAATATTTATTGTATATCTCAATTTATTTATATCTTTAAAATGTGTAAGTTTTTAAATACTTATTTTTCTATCATGATTATAACTGGAAGGTCTGGAAACAACAATTCAGGGCACCGAAGATGACGACGATGAAACAGAAATTCCCGAACGTCCAGAAGATGACGGTGAAGAAGAAGAAAATTGATACTTTTGTTCTTTAAATTATTAAAAATTTATAGATTTTCACTGCAATTCAATTTCAATCGTAAGAAATGTACAGCTGCTGAATAAAGATAAAATTAAAATATATTAACTCGTTTTACTTCCTTAAAATTTACTTTGAAAAAATTAATATAACTTTAAGATATATAATAATCTAACCTAAGATATACCTACAATAAATATGTCATTTAAAGAGTTTTTAATTATACAAAGTAGGTAAGTATCATTAAATAAATGTATTGAAAATATGCAAAATGTTATTAAATGCAATGTATTAACTGACAAATAATACAAATTTTTCAAAATTCAAGGTAGTATTCACAGATATTCACGGTTGATTGCATTACAGTATGTATGGATGAACGCTGCGCGCCCACTGCCCTCTATCTCAAAAACGATTAAGTGTATCAAAAAATGTTTCAAATAAAATTTGTCCCAAATTTTGTGCTCTACAATTATGGTAATAGGTGTTAACATCATTAGAGCAATAGAAACCGAGATAATCGCAAAATAATGTTTTTCTTGACCTTTGACCTTGAATAACTTACGACGCAGACACGAGATTTTATGAGACTTTTGAGACAACTTTTAGAACGTTAAAATGAAGGTATATACGAAAATTCAGCTTATTATCTCTCATTCCGAGGTTGATCGCTAATTTGACTGGACTAACTGTATTATTTTGTGTTTCAGATTTGGGCGGAAATGTATCCTCTATTGAAAGGATAAAAGATAAATAATAAATTTTTAAATAACTTTTGAATTCATTTAGAATGGAACGTATTATATATTATGGAAAATGGAAAAAATTAAAAAGGGAGCAAATGTATTATTAGTTCATAACTTCGTTCATAACACTAGAGAATAATATAATCAGAATCACATTGAACTATCCAAACAGTATATTACAATTTACAATGCAACCTAAATAATTAGATTAGTTAATGGAATAAGTATGCTTAATACAAAGCCTATTCGTATGTATTCCACAATAGAAGTTCAAATGTTACATTGTTATACTTAAGAGACTATTCACAACATACAACGTTATTTTAACTGAGGTCGCTGCAGTCATTTTATAAAGAAATCTTATTCCAACCAGCTTCCGTTTTGTAATAAAAGATCTGACGATAATATGCTGAGTCGATTCAATAACAAATTGCGACTGAATCCTTGCTGAGGATAAAAATACTCACACTTGCGGGTCTTTTAAAAACGTAAAACTCTTCGGGATGTTTCATCCGAAGAGTGTTGATATTGGGCTTCTTATACGTGAACAATATGCAGCCTTTAATTTTAAATATTTTTGTTTTCTTATTGTTAGAGTCGTAGCAGTGAATATTATTATTTATATAATCATCATACTCATAAACTACTTCTATATTTCTAGAAATAAAGTACGAGCTGCGGACAAAATATTTATGTAAACAGATTTTCGTATTAGAGTTCAGCTTGAAATAACAAAAAAATAATAAAACAGAAGGATAAAGTAATTGACTAAAGAATAGGAATTGTGTTAATGTTTTTTCACTGACTGTGCGGCTAATATTAATCGAAACCCTCGTCCCAGTTATACGTTTCGTCCCAGAATTGAAAAATGTCCCACTTGAAGGAAATCCTTCAAAGCCCCTTACGTTCAAATGACCAATCAATAAAACATGTAATACGTCAGACCTTGGTTTATGAATCCCGAAACTATCCCCAGGAAGCATGATGGTGCTGAAACTGTTCGTTCGATTCGGCAAACTGAGTTTAAAAACTTCGTCGTCAACCAAACCGCCATGGTTAGAATCGCAAATATGATGAGAGTTACGAACCAAAGTTGGCCATCAAAAGTCTTTAAGTAAGACAATGATGAAGCCCTAGCCTCAGGCGTTTTTACGAACAGATGGTACCTAGAAGTGGAGAATTACCATATTAAAATTTTATCGAGATCATAAACAGCAGAGTTACACTTAAAAAAAAGCATCGTTTTTGCCGTTGCGCCAAAAACGGATAATAGAATTAAGTTAGCTATGAGGAAACTTGAATTAAAGAATTAGGTTAATGGCGAATTTATCTCCCTCGTGGCAGCTAAATCGATAACATTAATTTCGAGTTATCAGGGATTGGAGCGAGTTATGAAATACTGTGTTGAATTTTTACTTCTGGTGTTCTACAGTGTTTTGTGTTGAGAGCGAAGAGCTAATTTGAATGTAAATAAAGTGAAACTTTTCAGAATGCTAACTAGCAGCGAATTAAAATGCTGTGTTATAATGAGGAAATGAGACTATTATTTGTGATTTTTTGCCGCTTGTAATAGCTACTTTCAAGACGTCATTAACATAATAGAACTTTGTACTGTAACGTTGAAAATGTTACTACTTGTGTAATTAATAATGAGTTTGAAGCTAGTTTTACCAGTTGCATTAACGTGTTTTCAGTGTGATGATACCTTACGAAATAATAATGTGTGGATAATAGCATGAAATTACACACTTTTCATTACTGCGTACGTTAATTATTCACTAGATATTGATCTCCAGCATAGATGACGATGTTTCATTTTCACTCCATATTTCAAAAGAATATTACGGTAATTACATACACTTAAGTTACATAATTCAGTTAGTTTTAATTTCGCTGTAATTTTAAATTCATTTGGTTGTATATCGTTGTAAGAGCCCAGGAAAACCGATAGATAGATTTTACGAAGTCAAATGAAAGTTTTACACGTGGCTATTTTGCTTTAAGAGGACTCATTTCGATTAGTTTTTCAGATAGTCGAAAACAATTTCTCCGACTAAAATTGAGTTGAAAATTTTTCCAAGGAAAGCTTATATTGTTGTAAGAGGACAAGTGGAAAATACTACACAAAAAATAATCTTGCGATTACACATACTTAATCGTGTCCTATTCTTCTAAAAGGCCAAGAGAAAATAAGCTTGTGGAACATCGACAAAATTGCTTGAGTGACAAAATACCAAAATCTTTATTTTGGCAAGGCCTTTATGTTTCTATTAAATGAAGCTATATATAAGCCAAGAAAATTCTTATAAGTATCCAAATTATGTTCAAAAACCGTTTTGTGGAGAATAGTTTTATTTACAAACTACGTTATACAATTTAACCTATCCTAAACAAATTCTTGTCAGTGTCACTTACTGCATTAGTGCATATATTATTTTGTGTAATATCTAGTTCAAGTCTATATTGGACTTTCTAAGATTTGCTTTGTGCCCAAACATTTTATATAATTCTTTTCATTCATGTTCACAAGCTAAGCTTCAAGTTATTGTTTCAATATTAGTTAAAAGGATTTCATTTTGTGTTAACTATCTAAAGTTAGTACACAATTCTTCTGAAATTTTTTTTTTCTACATTGTCAACTGTTTTCTTCATTTTTGAGGTTATAGGAAATTGTTCGTAAAATGTGTCTATGCCTTACATTAAACAGTAGATAATTCATCGTTTTCTCGTTTGATTCCATTTCAGTAATAAATTTGAATAATAAAAATTGTATTCTGATTCAAGCATTTTTTTTTATTACACTGACCACACAAATCCTAAACTGACTTAACTTCAATGGAAAACAACAGGATTGCGACCACATTTTTTATTATTATTATTATTATTAATTCCATCGGTGACTGGTGGGCCATGAAATTTATTTTTAAAATAATGTCACTGCCAAACTAAACAAGGAGCGCGTTGATGTTGCCAACGTCATTATTTTAAAAACAAATTTCATAGCCTAACTAGGCAACTTTTTTAAACATATGGTATTTAGTTCATAATGCAGGGCTTTCATTAATGTTTCATATCTAGTAGGCTACGAATTTTTAATTCTAAATACGTCAGATTTCATAATAATAGCAACGCGCAACTGGAAGTGGATAATCTGTCAGTAGTACCAACTTACAAACAAAACGCATGGCTTGCTAAATATCAAACAATAATAAAAGCCCTGTACAAAAATGAAAGTTTAGTGGATGAGCGCAATGAATGCGATAATTTCATGAATGCCATCCAATTCCGTATTATAATCGCATGTTGTACGCTATTTTGGAGTCGACTAGGACAACCAAAATCCTGCAAATTCGATTCATGAAATTCGGATATGAAATATGGTATTAAATTTCGTTAACGAGAATGTACAAGGTTGTCAAAATTAATTGAGAGAATTGGTGAACCTGAAGTTGAATAATTTGGTTTATTAAGTTGTTGACAACTATCGAAAATCCATTTTGAATAATCAAAATTTAAAGTTGGATATAATTTGTTGGAGCAGTTCTCTTGTCCTGTCACTGTATTATTTGTGACATAACCTTAAATTCCAGCAAAAGATAAAATATGCAAACGCCGTCAATTATTTTATGAGGGGTATTTAGTACTTTAGACCGCAACCATTTACTAGAGAACAAACACGGTCTTGAAAAGATTAACAGTTTTACACAGGGTACAGCTTCGAAAGCGACTAGAGATTTTACAGCGGCAATACTCATAATTGGAGTCATTTGCATTTATCTTTTGCTGGACTTTACACAAATCGGTAAAACTTGAACGTGAAAGCACGAAGTACCAACCCCCTGAATCAATTTTGAGTATGTGTAACTGGTTACTAAACTAAATAAACAAGAAAGTGTTTATAAATCAAAAAAATATGCGACACGACGCCTAAATTTTGAAAAATCTGCAGAAGCTGAATCAAAATTAGTGCCAAAAAACCAAAACCTCGGATACTTTTTGGAGGTGAATTACATGCTTTTTTTTGTACTGCAATTCAGTAAAATATGCATGTAATCTAGTTGGAATTAATACGTTTGGAAATTTGTCCAGAAAAATTGCACAGTATCTCAAGATTCCAAATTTTTGCGATTTTACAGGTCACTCGTTCCGACGAACATCTGCAACAATTCTAGCAAATATGGTACCCCGAGAAAAAAGCCCGGGACAAAACTGCCCCAATAAAATAGCCCCCGACAAAATAGTTTCGCGACAAAATAGCTTTGTCAAAATAGCCCTGGATCTAAAAAATCCAAAATAAGTGAGCAAAAATATCACACAAAAAATATGTACATGCACTCTTCAATGGAAATTTTAGTCTGTTAACACTTTTACAACATGGAAGTCCGAAACTATTCATTAATAAAAAGGAATTCTTATCGAAAACCATGTCAATTCAATGTCAATATCTGAACCAAAAGTGACTATTTTGAAAATGCGTAAAAGTCAAACAATTGTTGGTTAATTCGGAGTTTTTTTAAAGTATGCCATATCAATAAAAACATTGCTATCTATTACTACCTGATCTGACCTGACATGACGTGACGTGACGTGACATGACCTGACCTGACCTGACCTGACCTGACCTGACCTGACCTGACCTGACCTGACCTGACCTAACCGCTCTATAGCCTCAATTTCTCATTTCTGTAAATAAATAATAAACAGTTGTATTTTGTGCATCAAAAACTAATAATTTCTTTTTTTACCTACAAAAATTTTATACCGCACTGTCATTCTCTGGGACAACAATTACTGGATATACAATTATTGTATTTGTAATTTTTGCCCTAAAAAGCAAACAATGCGAAAAAATACGTAAAATATTGAATACATGGACCTCAACTTTTACCACAGCATTATACCACAATTTGCAACATCATGGTGTGGTCCAACACAGAAAATTGCAGAATTCGCGGTGATTCTGTATTTCGGATAAAACTGATATTAATCAAAGCTTCATGTGGAAACCAGTGGCGGCTCGTGGTGATTTTGGATGGGTGGGCAAAGCATTATAGGTAGGTTATAACATGTATGAAAAAAAAAATATACATATATATAATTAATCATCTCTGTGAGAACGTGTTTTTGTTTTGGTGCTGCATGTCAATCAATATAATATAACAAATATTTTATGTATATTACATATATATTATTTTATAAATGTTACTAACAATGTCGTTCAGCAAGAACCAACGACAACGTCGAAGACTCTTGCTAGAAGAGGAAAGAGGAGCAAAAAAAAGGTTCAGCACATAAATAGATTTGTTAGGAGTTTATAGAACTATAAACTCAAATAATGATCCCAACATGTAAAGATTTTGAAATAACATGACGAGAAAACGTTAAATTTTAAACCTTTGAGATAAGCTACACTTAGAAAAAGCAGCAATTTGGAAAATTATTGTAAAAGCAAAATTAAAAATGCCAAATGAAACAAAAAATAAATTCTCAAAATACTAACAAAGTTAACAATAACAAATAAAATAAAAATAATTCCAAAATAATCGTTCTGAAGACCACTAATTACCGAAGACTCCTCCAAAAAACTTTTTAAATTTATCATCGAATTTACTTTAAGAGAAATTTGCGATTCATCTTGTTCCCGAAATGTATGTTTTTGTGTAGCCAAGAAAATTATCATATCGAATAAACGCCGAATTTAAGAGAATTTTCTATAGTTTCACTTCGTTTTCCAAGTAATTTTCGTTTATTCAGATTGGTCATGTTTTTGTAAAGCAGTAGCGATATATTTTATATCGCTCTTCTTGTGGAATTCTAAAGTGTTCGTAATTTAATTTTATGTTAAATAGCAGACAATCCCAACAGTTTTGTTTGTTGTTTCACTACCGATCAACCAGTAGGTAATATTTATTGTCCGAACTTTGATTAAAGCCTTTATTACTGCCACGACAGTTTGTGATTACCAATTGTTTCATTTCGGGAGATGATCTTAAGTTATAAACAAATAATTCATAAATATCAAATTCCATACTACTGAATTTATTTATTAAAAACAAAAACTCAATGTCTTTAATGCCTTCTTTACCACCTCTCTAATATTATTTGCACAGCTTACAGTCGGATTTGCCATTAAAAAAAATTGCTAGAAAGTACCTACTTTGGTACCCGCCTAACTATTTGGTAATTTGAATAAGCTACATTTTATAATTAAATGCACTATCCACAATGCAGTTTCTGATCTGACTGAATTCAATTGAGTCGTGTATCCGACAAGGACGAACCATGCCGAGTGCTTCCGATTTTCAGGGTGGATTTGCCCATCCCAGAAGCGAACAAACCTGTGCGGAGAGTCTGAATTAAATAATAAATTAAGCATATATTTAACTTTTGTTGACTCTGCTACAGTTATATTTATGAAACAAAAATGCATATGTAATAATAAAAAAATACACATGTCAGATACGTACTGCAATAATAAATGTATTACTTATTCTCATCATTGGTTATTCGGATTTTTAAATTTATAATTCATTATAAAATTTACACGGTGTCATAATACAAGAATATAGTTATTACAAATTTTCATTTGATATGAAAAAGTATTTATTAATTATTATGGTGTTGCTCTTTTCTATAACAATAGTATTCAAGAATTTTCACATAACATTATTTTCCTTACTACCTTACCCATATTTCAATAGAGTAATAAAAATAATTACCTCTATACTTTTACAATACAGAAGAAGTAAAAAAAATGGAAATTAATTTATTGAATCCTTGAATCGGATATCGAGAGATCCGATTCTGCAGCGTTTGAGATATACGTTGAGGCCAGGGCGTCCTGCCCCGCTTGAAGCAAGAAAACACGGATATGCAAAGACGCGCGTTTTGAATTCTTTACTCTCAATTACGTACATAGAAAACCGAACGTATGTCGTTGCTTACAATCAAGAGGGTGGACCAGGGTGGACTAGCCCATCCTCACATGAACCGTATAACGCCGAGATCTGAAGCACTTTTTTACAACTGCAATTTCTCAGTTGCGGAAACTGCGGGATGTAATGAAGAAAATCCGTTGGCTTAAATGATGTTTATGACGATAATTATTTGTGTATACATATAAAATATTAAAAAAAAACAATATTTTACTTCGTATCGTAAACAATCAAATAGGGTGGGCATTGCCCACCCTGCCCACCCCGAGGAGCCGCCACTGGTGGAAACTATTACTGCTTGGTAAGTTGCGTAAAAATCAATAATAAAATTATACATGCTGGCGTTACTATAAGTCAACATAACCCAGGAGCTTCATTTAAAGATATTATTGATCATACGTACCCTTCAGCAAAACTAGCTAAAGAATTTAATGTATCCGACAGCATTTGGATGATTGGACAAACAAATCTTTCGCCTTTCCTCGAAATATTTTTTTTTTAATAAACTTCTCTTCGCGTTAAAATCCTCCACTACTACTACTACAACTACTACAAACTGCTTCTAGAAAATTCTTTTTATACGATAAAAATGCTAATAGTGTTCCGCTATTTGTGTAATGAAATATTCTTAAGCCTAGTAACCCTTTTATAACCCTAAACAGCAAGAGGAAGAAAAATATGAATTAACATAACACTTTTCATTAGCTCCGAAAAGAGCTAACTGTGTACGAAAATAGCTTCTGCAAGCGAGTTGAGTAAAATAGAACATTAAAAAAAAACAGAGAAACTCACTGTAGCACGAAATGACTACGTACGATAGTAAACAAATTAACATGAACATGAATATGAATGGTATACATCGAGTCACTCACCTTATAAGGTTATCTCTTTTCAATTCAAGAGACTGTGAAACAGAATAGCAAACATGTGTACCTTATTTATAGACATGCAACATTTAAAATGCCTTACTTATTTAGAACTCGTCAAACATGGATGCAAATTGTATTCTCTTTCTGAACTTATATGGTACCTTGATCCCGTGTATGTAAACCTAAAACAGTGCACCGACGGTAGGAATGGAGGCAAATTATCTACGAAACATTCTAAATATTCGTTATTGTGAAATTTACGAAAACTAGGATGCATATTTACTACTAATTTTAGCAGTAGTCAAAGTGTGGACAATAGAATGATAAATGCGTACGTCGTTGTACTGTTTTTTCCTGCCATTAATCCTAATTCCCTTAGACTGTACTGATTTTCCTCTCACAGACGAATTTAAAGCAATCATGAAAACTAACATTTCTGCGATTGTTTCTGTAGCTTTTAAGAAACTATAACTAGATTGTGATAATACCAGTTGTAGAAATACGGCTGAGAATATTTTATGTTCAGAAGCCCCCTCTTGCTCACAACAGCAGCCAGCATGACGTCGGCTTTCCCAGACGTAATTATCTCTAATCCAGTGTCATAATAAACGGACGAAACGTTGCTCCTAAAAACCGCCTGATAACGAAATTAATTTTTCTTTAATAACTCACGTAAATCCGAGTGCGCTCTCGATCATCTGCCATGCATCCCCCAAGAACCCCCCAAGCTTCTGCGAATAATTGCTGGACGTGATGTACGGCAACATCTGCAATGAAAATAATCCCCCATCTTCGCATTCTCCAACTTTTACACTTACATTATCGGCGATAACCCGGACGGTTTTGCCGCGAATCGAGTCTAAATTATGAGTGTAATTATTCAATAACGTTACGTTGAACAAAGATATAAAGTTGGTCCGTTCTTTGTTCCAAACGAAAATACTTTCGCAGTTGGGTTTCACGTATTTCTCGCCTTTTTTGCAGATGTTGTAGGGGAGTCCCGCACTTCCGTCTATCTGAAACATCGAACTTTATTCAAAAGAGAAAGTTTGTTCAAGTACAAGTACTAGAGCGAGTAAAAGTTCGGCGTAAAAAAACATTTTTGCGACCGCATCGAGTGGAAACTGGCTCTAAAATGCGCCACGAATTTTTCGGTTAGTTATGATTGATAATAATAACAGCTGGAAACGTTCACACGTTTCCACGAAATTGAATGTAGTGCACTTGATTGACATCTTGTTGTGAATGATTTATGCTTGTTAAATTATTGTTTTGATTCCTTTTTTCCTAAAGAAAAATCGTTTGGAATACAACGATTAATGGTAAAGGCTGTACTTAAAGAGTTCAAATGAAAATCATTCTGCGCTTTTCCAGTGGATAACAGTGCAGTGAAATTATTTATGACGTTTAAAACACAATACATGGTTGTGCATTATTGAACAAAAAAACTCGTGTGTACTACGCTGCAAACTCGCTACTGGATGAATACTGATCTTTTAAAACGATAATGAGAAGTTTCCCCACAACGTACGTTCAAATACGGTAACATTGTTTTCGGTCTCTTTTTATTCAAATCAGACAAAGCGAGATAGCTACATATATATTTACCGTAATTTTAACGAACGTAACTGTCAAAAAAGTCGTAATGTGTAATATAAACTGGATGTTTGAGCTTTGATTTAATAACTTCCTTGAAATCTAGAAATAATGGGAACGAAATTATTGTTTCATTTAGTATTCTAATAATATTTATAAAGTATATATATTGTATATCTAAAACAAATCAAAACATTTTCACAATAATACAAGGTAATAGTTCATAAAATTACTACTTATAAATATTTATGCGACAGATGGACGTACTAAAACCGTAAAACGTTCAGATAATCCACTCGTATTTACAAACAATGAAATGATGTCTAGTGGAAACAATAAATTATTATTCCCCAGGATCATAATAAAATTATTATGTATGAAAGCTATTACATTTAAAAAATTAATTGCATATGCATGGTTTCCTAAAATATTCACACGGAAAATTTTATTCGGTTTTATTAGGGGAGATAAAACTTAATACAACACCGGCCAAAATAAACTTAACTAACAATCAGTCCATAACTTGTGTGATTCAGCGAACATAACCTAAAACTTAACTGAACCTTCCAGTGTAAATACAGAAGGCCCAACAATATAGAATAAATTTATGTAAATCAGAAACATTTTGCCTTTAATTTAAAGTTTCGACCGCCGCTGGTATTTGCGTAAATTACGTCACCAAACAATATCACTTAAAAACATACAAAAAGTTGAGACCTTAAAACTGGAGTAAGCGTTGGAATCTCCACATGGAAATTTTGCCCCGTTCTAAACAAGCGAAAAAGTTCTACACGCAGCATTGGACAACTATGAAACAGGTGTACCATAAGGATATTGTGCAATGAAAGCTAATGGATACGACGAGACCTTTAAAATTAAATTTAAGAAAGTGGATCACACCATATCACAGCGTATAAAAATTTAATATATTGCCCTTTTATCTTAGAAAGATACTAAGCTTATTTTTACTCGATGTCAGTTTTTCGCATTTAGAGCAAATATACTGAATATAGCGAACTTTCTGACAATCTATAACGAAATGTAATATTTCAGCAGCAAAGCCAATAAAATGTGTTTCAAAAGTCAGTCACCATATTACTAATCACGTTAGAATTAGAAATTTTATAGCCTGCAGCTCGTGCAGCAACGAGAACTTACAATTTTACTTCACTTTGATCCAATAACTTTGAAACTTTATTCGTTTGAACAGTTGTAATTGAATGGGTTCTTTGTGTGTGTAACCTTTTGTCTTAAAATAATGTTATTTACGTTTCTTATTTATTGCTTCAGTGAAGTTAAGACGAAGCGGTTAAGTGTAATGACTCACAAAATTCCAGGTGGAAATGGTGGATGCGCCGGGTTAAAATTGTGTTATGTAGTCGTAATTCAGGTTGAATTGTTGTATCTCGGTTCATTTTAATGTTTAATATTTTGCTATTAATATGCACAGGATTGTGTTTACTTCATTAATATTAAATAACAGCAATTAACATGTGTCAATACATACATTAACAATTAAATAACTGAATAACTCGGATGCATACAGAATAATATTTCCATTGCAGTTTTATTACGAACCGATATTTTATAGAAATTAAGTATATGACGCAACAAATATTTTAACATACAACTACAACGTAAAAAAGAATTGTCAATTGAATTCAAGATAAACAAACTCAAATAAAAACATTGCGAGAAAATTAAATATAAACTATGATCTAAAGTAAAAAAAAATGGAGTTCTTGATTCTACTAAAAAATTTTAATTTCTCAGCGTAATAAAAAGCAAAAAAAAAATAGTAAGAGACCTAGATTGGACCTTTGTGTATATGGGAAGGATCTTTATATTTTGATGATAAACGACTACATGTATTCTCGATTACATAAACATGATAGTAACAATGAAGTAGAAAAAGAGTTTTAACTTCTTAATAATATTGAAACCATTTTAAGTATTTTAGGGACAAACTGTGAAAAAGTGGCTAAATTGGTTTGGGTTGTTCGTTTGTTCTTGAAACGGTGTTAGTACAGAAAAATAAGATGATTAACGTGTGTATAAATATACTTATAGAGAACAGATTTAAGGATTTTCAAGAGATTAGATAAAATTTAAATTGTAATTCGTAACTACAAACGGATTACCTTTTTCAAAACAGGTCCTACTTTCGGTTATTCCAGTCAGTAGGAAATGAAACAGGAATAGATTTTTTTTTAAATTAAACTTGAAGTTTATAACATCGGTAGCAAAAGAGTGATAGCAGTAAAATAAACTCTGGGGCAGAATCAAGACTTTCCGTTTTCTCGTTTAAGTTGTTTAAGTGCTGATATAATATCATTATGCCCAATCTTATCCATGGGAATGTTCAAAGATTTTTTTTAATAGATCATCGTCACAGCTAACATTAAATCGAATTCAGCATAAATACTTTTGGAGATGCCTGCTGAAACATTCACAATAGCATGTCCTGAATCAAGTTCAGTATTATTGTATCTCATTAGGCCAGGGATTCTAGTAAACCCTTCCTTACCTTAATATAGTTCCAAGATGATTTAGGCTCTTTGCAAAGACCAGTTTCGATTTTATTCACGTAATTTTGATAAGCTAATTTTGTCTGGGTTCTCACACAAGATCTTAGTTCTTTAAGTCCATTATAATCTATAATATGAGGTTAATTTACATTGTTTCTGTGCTTTGTTTTTAACTTTATAGTCTGAATTAACTTTTGTTTAAACCATGTAGGATATTTCTTATTACGTATGTTGACAAATAGTGAAAGGGACAATACAGTAAAGGACTAAATTATTGAATAAATTTTGAATTATGGCAAGCTAAACTAGCATTGTGGCAGTTGTATACAACAGATCAGTTAACAATATTTATATGTGGATACATAATCATCTTTCTTAAAATCAAAACTATCAAACGTAAAATTTGACACAAAATGAGTGTTTTGGATTCTACTGCAGGGGCGTAAAGCAGACTCTTTATGAGGCATGGATGGAGAACGTTCTCGAGAGCAAATGCGTTTTCATATTTGTCGACACTACATACACGTTAAAGTGGATAGCACGAGATCTAAAGTTCTTTGATTAGCATTTGAGATATTATTGCAGACAGTACATTTAAGCTGTATGCAATCTCTGTTATTCAAAAAAGGAACAATAAAATCTCCAACAATAAAAATATTCTCGGTATCACTGACTATAACAGTTACATCTTCTTATACTTAAAACGAGTTACAAAAATTACAAAATGTGAGCAAGGTTGCTAGCTGACTTGGCTTTTATATAAATACATACCTATGCCTGAAATAGTAACTGGCAATTTAATTAACTTTTAATCGCACGACAACAACAGCTTCATGAACCACCATTTCAATGTATGAAATACTATAGTTATAATTAACAAGCGAGGTTGTTTTGACGTCCATTTATTATGTGTCCGATAAACACGTTGCAATTTTGCATAATCCTAACTAGTAGGAAAGCTAATTCGGCGTATAATTTTTGCAATTTCCAGCACGCATTTGCGATTAGTGCATTCGTTCGTGAACCACATCTGGAGATAAATAAGAGTTGATTACTCGTGTATAATAAATCGCATTATCGGTTACCCTTTCCCCATTCAGGTCTAACTTGCATCGGGGAACGAAAACTAATTACTTGTAGGTACACATTCCCTATACAAGACTCGGCAATGGAAATGACGTAATATCCTCCAGAGTAATGACGGTCATAAATTGATCCAACTATCTGTCCATAGCACGGTCTGCACCTGTCACCTCTCGTGTTGTAATGTGTCCGTCGGCGTCCGGTCTGCATTAACCTCTGTTATACACGTTCGCTGAATTATGGCCGTTAGGCCCTATGCGTTATAGGGGATTGAATATTAAATGGGGCGCTTTCGCCGTGTTAGCGCGAGATAACGGTCTCCAAGTTGCTCCCTAATAGCTTTATGCATTCACGGAAATGTCTGAATACGTGATAAATACACTGCCTGTATCATTCGCCGCGTGAATATTTAAACATAGGTTTGCACAGCTTGATGAAGGGATGATAAGACACAATGCGACCGTACGAGACCGTTCCAATCCGTCCGATACGATGGCGTTTTATGGAAATGGACGGTCAGATTCCAAACCTCTGATTCATTGACACTATCGATTTGCCTCAGTGCGGGTTTTATAAGCGCATTAAAGCTGTGCCAACGCAAAATTAGAAGATACCGAAATAACGTACAACACCATAACAAATCTCACCCTCTTTAGCACCTCAAGAGTTATTCGATACACGTCTGCGTAGGCGATTGCTGAAACCTTCAGACGCCACTTTTTGTATGTCGAATTAAATTTATAACTTCTTTAGTGAAAAATAAAAAGTGCTAAAAGGGAGGATCCGTTTTCAAACAAAAACGATCTATGACTTATTTTGCTTAAAGAAAAGGTTACTATAAGAAACTTCATTGCCATTTTGGCAACGTTTTTTGTTTTGTAACTATAATTTTCAGAAAAGATTTGTTTCCAGAAATAAATAGCTAAAGATATTCACTGTATTGCCTGGACGGTAATTTATGACTGCTACAAGGGGTCGACTAAGATCCGAGATTACTTGACGTTTGGGGTGCCTCACGAAAGCACATAAAATACGGTAAAATTAAATTTATTTTTCGCCACCCTTTTGAATATCAAATTGCAAAAATTTCCTATGAAAATTATTTAGACTCTAGAAACAGGAGCTCTGATATTGATAAAACTGGTTTAAAGGTATTCACATAAAAAGAATAAGGACCCATTACTCAAGTGCAGTACATCCGTTTCATGGTTTCTCCACGTTTCATGAGTTCGAAAAAGTAAGTTCCCCGTATCCGTAGGTATATGTCGTCTGTCGTATGTTGGCAATTTTATTTGACAAGTGTCTCGAAACTTCTCGACTAAGTGATTAAAGTGTTAGATGTATTTTAGTAAAATAGTGTAGATAATAAAACTCCAACCAAAATTTTCTGCATACCCCTACCAACAATTTGTTGGAAATACACGGCATAGTGCGAGTCAAGGTATCATTGTCGTCAGTGAAATCTTTAAGGGTTCTATAGGGAATTTTCCTGTGGGTGTGCGCCGTTATATCAAGAGGCACCACTTGCTGTCACTTCGTCTGATAACGTCGGTCAGGAAGGAAGCCGGTGCACTATTGTCGTACCACTTTATAGACGTTTATCTGGTATTTCGTTGCCCCACGGACTTTCTAACAGGTTATGTGCCCAGGAAAGTTGTATAACTGTGACGGAAATAAAACCTGCGTTAACGGGTGAAAGCAAAGCTGCGGAAAATTGTGTCCTTTTCTCCCATTGAGCTAATCAAGAATTGTGAGACGTTGCAGGCCATGTGGTTGAGGCTGCACAAAATTTTTCGATCGTAAAATCCAGCGCAAAAAGCGACGCTCTTGAAGAGGCTGACTTTGCTCAAAATAGCAGACGAAGAACAACAAACTTACAGAGATTGGGATGAAAATCAATCCCGATTTACTGACAATTATGGTTCTATACAGCTTACCTACAAGCTACAAGAACTTCGGACGCGATACCACCGAACAGAAGCGATGATGAGAACAGGAAGTACGGGGTCGTGGAGTTGCGATGTTTTAGGACTGAACATTGAGACACAAAAAGTTGGAGTGTAGGTGGAAGTACAGCGGGAAACAATTCGGCCGAAATGCCAAAAATTTGTGTTTTAACGCCGTCGGAGCATCCGCGTTTCAATTCGAGGGACAGAATGGGAAATGGTGTCCCGACAACTTCACACTTGTGCAGCAACGTTGGCAGTTCTCGCATAATAAGTGGCGAGAATAATTCAGCTGCGGGAATTAAAAGCACCGATACAGCGGAATTCACGGCGGGCATGTCTGGTGCGAAGAAATGCGTTTTGCCCCCAAACACCGCACATGTCTCAGATTTACGGACAAATCTGCTATTTAGTGAAATAACCGATAGCGGTTGCGAAGTTATGTTCAAGAGGTATGGGGCAGAAATTGTGAACAAAGATTGTAGCGTGGTATTACGTGCAAATAGAATCAGGGACTTGTATTATGTGGGTGAGCCCAAGAGACAAAGAAGCCTGCAAGATAGAGGGATCGTAGCTGCGCCAGGGAGCAGTGAAAGTGAAGGGGAGAAAGAACTCCCAAGTACGTGAACCTTCGAACGCCAGGCCAGGTCGTGGTAGTCCAAGAATAATGAGAACCGAGACAAGGAGGAGACTCAGGAAACAGTTATCGATTAATTAGCGTGAAAGGACTGTGTACGGGCTGTTTTGTTTCTAGAAACAGTTATGGATTGTTAACGAGCTCTTAGTGACGCTTGACCCTTGACTTAAGGGGAAGTGTTGGAAATACACGGCATACTGCGGTTTACTGTGATATTGGCGCCAGTGGAACCTTTGGTGGTTACTTACGTATGGAGCTTTTCAGCGCGTATGTCAAAAGGCAGCAGTGGCTGTCACTTCGTCAGTAACGTCGGTCAGGTCAGGTCAGGAAGGAAGATGGCGCCCTATTGTGGTACCGCATGTATAAGTTTATCTTGGTATGGGATTTTCTTAGTACTTATACGGTTAATTGTGTTTCGCTGCTTTCTAACCTTCAGACCTTCTAACACAATTTGGTGACATTATCTCAAACTTTTGCAAAGTAGGTGGCATATAAACATTATAAATAACATAATTGGTATAGCTCTGGTATATGAATTCACCTTTATGGTTTATTTTAGACATCCAGATTTGTGGGGAAAAAACAATAAATCTTATCTATTTTTTCCTTACAATCATTCTCAGGTTAAAATGTTACTCAGTTTTAGATCTTAATAGAGTATCGCTTATTTTATATGTACCTTGAAATAATGTATGCTAACCCCTCTGCTTTTTGAGAAATCACTTCACTATACTAGCGCATAAGGTTTAATCTTCTTGAGTCGTCTGGCTTGATTCGTGTTGTCGATGAGCTAAATAGTCTCAACATTCACGTGTGGGTGGTGCCTGTTTTCATGGGCCCTAGGTACTTAGCAATGGTCTTGATTCTGGAATCTGAATTGTCTGAATATTGCTTTCACTGGCACATCCCCATAGTTAGATATGCCATAACTCCAAACAGGTTTGAGGATCAGGGTAGTATAAAATATTTTATTGTGGATGAATAGTTTGGATTATTATTGCTGTAACTGGTTCCAAGCTCGTACCTTTTCTGTTTGACATGCACACGCCATCAAAATTTTACTACAAGGGTGATGCCCAAGTACTCTACAGTATTTTCGTGTTAGATCGAGACATCATTTATCCTAACTGCGTTTCTTGGTCAAGCACTTTACTAGTTCTATAGGTAGATTCTTCTGTAAATCATCCAATGTTTTTAAATAACACGATGAAATGATTCCTTCCGAAGAGCGCATATCATGATTTAAGAACATGGCAAAAATCAAAAGTAATAAATGAACGAAAATACTCCAATGTTGGATGGCGGATGTAATTTTTTGGGGTCTGTATCTAACAGTTTTTTGAAAAGAACCACGCTTGAATTTAAATTATCTGTTAGAAGTCTAAATGGTGTGAATGCGCATTCTGTTAAAAGTTTTAGAACCTTTAAAGGAATTTGTTAAAAGTTATCAATATAATTAACGAAGGATGAAAGAAATATCCAGCCAGTATGGTACATTTTGTACAGAAGCCATGGATCACTTTTTCACCGATAAGAGCATCTGAACACTTATCGAAACCATATAATATGTGGTTGTCTGCCCTACTTATAACATCTTTCCATTAATTGACATTGTTAATAAATAATAAGTAAACAAAGTCCTTCCGCACACACAGAACTTTCGGCAGAAATGCTGTGTTCATCGGGCCCGTTATGTTTACCCAAATAACGTGATATTGCCAATTTAGATGCCAATAAATAAATGGGAACGACAATGTTCATACTATTTTGGCAAGCAGAACCTCCAAATTGTCCAAAGCTGTATGGTTCTTTCTCACCATAGAGATTTCTTTTTTCTCAATATTTTAAAAGATCCAATAAAAATAGTGCTTGTTCATCAAGATCCTCGGCATCTGCTGAAATTTTGTTCAGAAGTTTTGTCTTCCAAATTTTTTTTTCATGTAATTCTTTCAATTTTGACAAATTTCTCGAATATTTATTGTTGTCTCTTTTTAACTTTAGAACAGATTTGAAATTAAGTTTTAATAGGTTATGTTGAAACGAGAAAAGGAATTCATTACATACCACAGGAAGAGTACCAAAATTTGAGGGAATACAATACTCGTATGTTGTTAAAAATATAACGAGTAAAAACTTACAAATAAAGAAGCAATTGCATATTTCGATAAACGGCGCAATTTTGAACCTTCCTTTATGAATTTAGTCTCTAAAAAGTGTATTTTGCATATTTGGGAATACCCAGTTATTCTCGAATTATCTGTAATTTATGTTAAACTAACATAATGTTTGCCTGTATGTTTAAATTACGAGTAAGATTATCTAGTACATGAAACCATTTTGTTCTCATTTTCACATCATTGAATGGGAATCTCAAACAACGGTTTTTGTGTATTGCCACAAATGAAAAATTTTTTTTTGCACTCATGACCTTTTTTGATAGCTTTCGCGCATTCACCAGAATTTGAAGGCTTCAGGCGTTTGCTGGGAAAAATGGCTGCTTTGTAGGGTAATATATAACGCCCTATGATGGAACTCCATGGCTTGTTCATACCTATCATTAATTTTAGGCTTATGGAACGGCCGTAATTTTTAATAGTCGGTCGTGGTTTATCAGTCCATTAATATTTTTTTAGAGTTGCTATACAAGGGACTAAAAAATGGCATAATTCATTTTCCTGACATTTTGGGAAAGCAGTATTGTAACACTAATAACTAGTCATCACAAAATTTTATTCTCGAAAAACACACTTGAAATATATGCATAGCATGCTCCTTTTAATAATCCATATTTTATCTGTAACTAGTTAATACTATTTATATTACAACTGACAGAGATTATCGCAAGAAAAGCTCAGGTTTGTATTGGAAAAACCATCGGTTATATTTCAGTATCGATGATACTATAGTATAATATATTAGTCACAACAGCAGTTGTTTCAGTTTATCGTCAAAAGCCCAGCAAGAACAATTCACAGATGGGCATGACCCCCATAGGACGACAAATTGACTAAAGTTCAGCCGGGAGGCAAATTCAGTAACCACGGATGTAGCTTAATCACAATAATAGTCGACCATCTGTAATAACACATCTCAATAATCACTCAAGCTCGAGTCGAGATTTCACCGGTGGCAACATCTGCGGGGGTTAGAACTGGGGATGCACAGGGTGACACCTTCATTCGTTATGTTCGCTACTGGGGACTGGGGGAAATTGAACCAATTTACGCAGGCTTGCGTTAACGTGATTTTACTGTCTCAAGAAATGTGTTACACAAAGAAACACGCGTGTTCGTCTCCGCATTGTCTTGAAGAAAAGTGTTACCATACTTCGGAATCGGGTGGGAGCTTATTCGCTTACCTTATTAAGCTGTGGAATGAGAATGCCACGTGGTGTTCCCCTCGAAATACGGAGATTTCCTCGGTAAAGTTTATAACAATTTATATTTTATGAATGTGGGTACCTCAGTGGACGAAAACTATGTATGACGGGAGCTTTGCAATACGTCGCAGTGTGACCACCTGAAATATAGAGTGTAAAATAAACTAAATCAACAAGAACGTTAGGTGGAATGTCCAGCATATGTCGCAGCGAATGATATATGCACAGCTCGGACATGGATAATGCAAGCCAACAGTGAATCTGGTCACAGGAATTAAAGGAAACGACGGACATATAATTCATATCCTAACATATCTTTGAGTAGTTCTGATACTGAAACTCACTGCTTAGTTAATTTTTTAAACGTTTAAAATATTATTGTTTTCAGCTAACTTCCTACAGGCAATATCGATGATCATCTCATTTCCAAATTTCAAATTATAAAACTGTACTGTAGCATCGCTGGTTTAAGTCTGAAAACACATCAAATACTGTGTCGATAGAGCTCTGTTCTTTTTTCGAGATGCAATATTATTCCTAGAATTTCAAAGGAATTCGGTGAGCCTTTTCTAAGTTAATCGGAAAATAAATCGATTTGTACGTTCATTATTTTGAAACACTGAAGCGCAAACAATACCGCATGGAGGGGGATGGGAAAATAAACTTCAGTTAATTTTCCACTATCCCCTATCCTATTGTTTGGTCAAGTATTTACAAAAAGTGTAATGTATATATAAATACTGAAAATCTAGTCAAAATTTATTTCACGTATTTTAGGAATTTTATGTAGAAATCCAAATTTGTCTGATGATCTCCACCAACAGTTTGATGACGTCACTTCAAAATTTTACAGGGTAAATGTTATTTAAATTTTATAAAATAACATTCTGTTTTACTTGTGATTAATGATTGTTAACCAAATTAAAATTTTCTGTAATTAAAAAAATATTTTTTAAATCATAACTTTAATCGTGGGGTTGAAATAATTATTCCTGTTTATATAAAAAGTGTCCATTTTCATACTTAATTCTTAACACGACGCTGATTCACTGCATAATGTTATACTTGTTCGCTGCTCATTGATCATGTTATTTATATCCTACTCCAAACCATCCTCCACGCCTTTAATCAAACAATGATGGGGTATTTAATTTTTTCCGGTTGAATTATATATGAAATAAACATAAAGCTCTCGGAAGTTTAATTTTTAATGGACTTCACTCATATAAACCAATGATAGTTTAGACTCACGTAAAATCTACAGTTTCGGTGAAATTTGACGCTTGTTTAATTCAATTTCAACTTATTTTCTAAATGTGCCTTCATTGTTTTAGGTAAATTATTTTTTCAGATTATTTTTCAATAATGAAAATGCACCGGACGTTAAACTGATACCAGAGAATGTCCAATTAACTAAAACGTGGTTTTGTGCCTGCTGTGTCGACTAAAATATTGAACTGCAAATCGATAAATGCCGTACATTCGGAAAAATATTTTTGTGGGACCATTAAGTAAAGTATTTATTGCATACATGTAGTTTATTAGAAAAGGTAGGAAATACGGACAAAATAACTGTCGTAGTATATAACTCACAACGAATATTCATTTCTCACTCACATAAATTGCAACATTCACCCTCGGCTCATGTAGCAAACTTATTCCCAGAGAAATAAACTCTGCAACAGTCGTTTTTGAAAACTTTGATCCAACAAGTTTCTTTCTCGTTTATTTAAACAGTATTTAATTGTTACGGAGTGAATACACGACCTAATAACGTAAGCACCACTAAAAAGCCTACTTTTAGTGACCCCTCGGATACCCAACACAAGCCGAAATCTCGTCAGTTCTTTGTGTGACATTGATAGCAACACTTTCACCACAACCACATTCCAACATGGCGTCGACATCATTGCCATTTTAGTGACATAGAGCCCCTTCAGCGAGCTGTTGAACACAAGTGCCATTAACGCGGAGTGTGATGAGTTTGGCAATTTTGATCGAAGATCGATGCAAGGGACGTTATCGTCAACAATTACCCTGTCTAGTGGTTTCAGGTAATGAAGGGGCCATCCAGAGGTAAATTTCGCAATGTCTGCAGCCATCCCGTTGAAACTGCGAAGTTGTGGTTTGGCAGGAAAATCCGGTTGCGGTGAAATATTCGTCTTGTGAGTAAACTTCGGCATGGCATCTTGAACCTGTCCGAACAGAACAGCACTTTCAACAGGATAAATTCCACCTGCCATGATTTGAAAAGGTGCAATAAAGTAATAGAATCGATTTGTCTGCGAGTATTCTAAGTACCATGAAAATAAGATTGAGGGCTGTTTGAAGTTCACAGAAGATGGTCCTGAGGGAAATTAGGCAATTACTCGCTCTCGCCATCGAACTAAACCTCTGAAGCGTTTTCACATTCACACTCAACAACGCCCACTCTAATTAAACATTCGGTCTTATTTACGCCAAAAACTAGAAGTTTTGTAAACTAATGTAAAGTAGGAAAAGTAAATTTGCTTCCAGAACAAACACTCGTATTAGGATTTTGTAAAATAGCAGTTTATACGAACGCAAATTTCAAATTTAATGAGAATGATGTTGTTTTTAACTATTCATTTTTCATTTACTTGCACGATGTTAATTTGATATCTTAATTTGTGATCTTGCTCATCACATTTTTATTTGCTGTTATATTTGTTGTTAATGAATCCGCCTTGCATATTAAATTAACTAACGTTTCATTGATTCAGACACATTACAGCTAATCATGGCAAAACACAACTCCTCTGATGTACTCGATTAATTTAACTTTTTAACATCTTTAAGTGCAAACTTTTTGGATCAAAATTAACAAAATATTTTTTTCCTTTTCTAAGCCGACTATTCTATTTCCTTTCAGCCTTATGCTTCTCTATATCTTCGTCTATTTTCGCAACTCTGTATATTTTCTACTCACGCAAGCTCCTTAAAATCCGGCGACACCTCGTCGACTCTGTGCCCCGACAATTATGGACCTCATTATTACGGAACATTTTGTAACCTTGGCAGGTTTCCCACGCCAGGTTTGCCTTTATTGTTAGCTCCAGTGTTTTATTCTCCTGACAACAGATTAAGCGAAACACTTCCGAACGAAGTTATTAATCCCAGATTTATGCCGGCAAACAGGGCCGATTTGCAAGTGCAACTATTCGCAGGGTGATTAATCGACCTGTTCTGGTTATATATTAACAGGTCGGGATCAGGCCGAATACCGAGGGGTATGACAAATTAAGTTTTCGAGTGAATTAACGAGCTCATTAGAGATTAGGATTTGAAATATTGTAATTGGTCCTTCATACGTGGGATTTCGGCCTGAATAAATGCCAGAATGGACGAGTCAATGGGAAGTGTCCTCGTCTCGGCGCAGTGCGAACCAGAGGAAGTGGAGGAATTAAGAGGATTTAAATTACCTCTGAGAGCTTTTAACTGGAGAGGGCCGTTCTGTTTAAAAATATAAATTATGCTATCCGGCCGCCAAGACAAAAGGTGCTAAATGCGGAATGAAACTTATTATTATTTTCGGAGCGTATGCTCGCGTAATGGAGCTGTTGAGCGGAAAATTTCAATACGATTATACCGGCTGCAGAGTTTTCGGTAAAAATCTGCACAACTTGCAAACTCGTTAGTTCGAAACATTAGAAACAGTTAACGGCGCTTAGTTTTGTGTTTACGTGTCTGGAACAAACGAATAAATATCCGTGTGGATTTGCTAATATATTGCTAGATTAGTTACTTGGAGTTCTAGGCCAGTGGTCGTACCTATTCAGAAGACATAAATCTGTAAAGGAGCACTGTGTCGGAAGATTACGGTATTACTATAGTAGGCGAAGACTTGCTTTTGCAAGCTCAATTATTCTTGCATTAGTGTTGCAATTATAGCCACTTATAACCGAACTATATCGAGCTTCGTAAATTGCTGCCCTCCCCCCTCTCATTATTACTAGTAATATAACAGATCTTAAAAGCTGTCGGGAATAAAAATCTCGTGTTATTTAACGAAAATTTTGCTGCTAGGTGACCAAACTAGGCCAATTTTATTTTAACATTTATTCTGACTATTTGTTGACTTTTTGAATATGAAAGTATTAATGGTTAAAGCAATTTTTTTCGTTGTCGAAAGTTTTTTTTTTTTTTCAATTGATCTTAATGTCAGCATTTAAGATTCTTTAACGGATATGTAGGTATATTACGGTTTTTTTTTTTTTCTAACGAACTTTTACATTATTTCGACAAAGGTTGATATCCCACTTCATTGGTTAGAAAAAATGTATCCATCGATTATTTACAGTGATCAATTTTTATTTCATTAAAAATTAACAAGTTGTAACGGGTGTTTAATTGAAAAATCACTCAAAGTAGGAATTGGAATTTCATCACATCCATTTCGCAGAAACATAACCTTACATTTTAAAACAATGCCCACTATACGTGAGTATAAATTAGGGGATCCCCAGGAGTCAAGTTTGTTAATTCGAAATATTTTTTTAAAGGCATATGTCTCATACTTTAAAATGCAAATCCAGAAACCGCGATGATGTTCCCCATGTATTTAAGATAGGACTAAACCAGATCAGACGCAAGCCTTAATGTTACTCCTGATTGCTGGAATAACCTTGTAAAAGATGTTTACTCGTTTCCTTAAATCCTTGGTAGCTTTCTGAAGTATATGTACCATGAAAATTGATTCTTGTTATTTCTTTCACAACAAATATATGTTTATAATCTCACTAGCTTAAGTCCATTCACCATCTTTTAACGTTCCATTACGGCAATAAGACATTACAATAAGAGTATCCTGCTCCAGGGAATAAATCACTTTATTGTTACTAAACAAGAGTATATCTGTTTATTTTTCTCGTAATAAAATGAATGTACCTTAACGAATCCCCACTTACAATAGCCTTGAGAAAGATTGCTGCTTTAACTAACTCAGAACACCGTAATTACACTATAAAGGATTGTAATGGGTGAAAACCGTAATAAATGAACAAACTAAAAGCAAACAGCGGAACAATTAAATGCGAGTCTGCGATGTGTCAATTGTCAAAAGTCAAATTTGCATTGCTGGCACTGTCCTAATTTTCCCATTTTACTGAAAGCGGCAAATTGATCAATGTGTTTTTTAACCGCCTACGATGTAAGAAACATTTATAGTAACCCAGTATAATATAATAAAGTTCCAGTTACTGACATTCTGGTGGGTTTAATATTGTGGAGGAAGAAAATATCTTTTGTATTTTCTCTATCTTGCTCGTTCGTATTATTCGTTTTCTTTTTTCGTTGCATTTACGAGAGTAGACTGATAAAATAAAGTCTTCTGCCTCACCATTATCGGAAGAATTTAGTTAAAGTTATAAATCTGTTATCATTCGACCATCACAACAGTAGTGTTTATGTGTATAATAAGGACTGATTGTTATATTCTGTGAGACTTCTAACTGTGTGTGAAATTAAGGAGTTACGGAAGTAAAGATATCTTTCGTTAGAGGATAAAATTCTTGCAGCAGTAATGCTTTAGCTGTAAGAAAAATTAAGAGTTTTGTCCCCGACGGAGTGAAAAATTGAATCCTACGTTTGGAGAAATATAAAGCCTTAAGAGGTGACCTTTTTAAAAACTAAATATACTTCCTTGAAATATTTGTTCTTCTATCGTCGTTATAAATTTTTCATCATGTGTGTTTGTTGCCATAGCTAAAAACCTAAAAATACCTACTGCTGTACTAGTGACAAAAAATGTGGGGTCAAATCACTAGACTAGCTCTCCATTTTTAATAAAGCCTCCGGAAGTTCCCCTATTAAAAAATAACCCACCCAGAATGCGGTTACTTGATAAAAATTTAAAAAATATATTTCTGCGGCCTGGCAGTTTAATGTACGGACGCGCTGTAAGTTTAATGTTTTATTCAGAAAGTAAAAGTGGCGATTTCCTGCGGCAAAGTGCTGGCTTGGTCGTATTTATTTTATGAGAACTGACAGAAGTGCATTTGAAAGTGCGTGATTCTTCTAGGGGAACCCCCAACTAACTTAAATCAATTACGTGAAATGGATGATCTTTCCCCTTCGGCATAGGCATTTGTTCCTGAGCCCTATGTGGCGTTCCGAGGCACCGCCTTGCTTACAAGCAATTCATATAAGGAAGCCACACACAGAGTAATTCCCGGATTTATGCAGCTACTTATTATTCCGCTCGCAATCTATCTGCTGTCGGAAAAGTAAAAGTAGCCAAAATACCCTCGGAATGATGTTGTTTAACTAGGGAAAACTTTCCGAGGGAAATGTTTTTATATTATAATAAGAGATGATTAAGTTTATTACGTAGAAACTTTTATAAATTGCAGTCTTCATTCGGGGGTTTAAAGTTGCTCAAGCGAAACTTGCCACGATTACTTCAGACGTCTTCTTAATTAAAGTTTTATTCAGGTAACTATTATTTACTGCTGAGCAATACGTCTGTTTCGGACTTTTTACTTTCCGAGCCGCAGCTAATGGAAGTATTATAATAAGGCGATTTGCTGAATACTTAATTTCGCCTTTTCTTAATGTACAATACGAAAATCTGGTTTGTCTGCTGGCTGTTTGTTAAATAAATAATCACCCAAACTACTGAACCGATTACTCTTAAATGTGTTATAAAATTATTAGGAAAATGGTAAAATGCTAAAAGGAAATGATCCTTTTAACTCTTCAAACAATTTAATCACGTCAGTTCAGAATTTTATTAAATATGTCTAATTTGCGCTCATAGGTATTTGCAGTGTGTAGTGCGACATGCTTGTTTACATGTGGTTTAATAATACACCCCTGGGCGATTCAACGGAAGCGTGTATTCTATGGAAGTTCCGAAACCACTGCTCCCCTCGCTTTTCCGACTTTAAATGATGCTATGTATATGACTCACTCAAATATTTTTAAAATTTGGAAGCAAATCTAAATTGTGTTGTTCGTATTTATATACATTTTCGTTTTCCGTCGTTCCTAAAACAGAGTGCAGTTGATTCATGAGTGGCTAATATGATACGTGTTACATTGAATATGTCAAAATTAGTTTATTTTCCCCACCACCAAGTTATTGATATCGTTTAAAAAAGTTATTTAGTAAACGTGCTCTGCTTTGTCAAATTTATATATTAAACAAAACTTCAGTCCAAATTGTCGAATGAAAAATAAAAAATTGGTCCAAGGTTATTTCGCCCCTGCAGTACAGTCCAATAAATCCCTCTCCGTAAAAAAAATAGATTTTTCGAATGTTTATTTACCATAACTTTTAAACATTAAAATAAATATAGATAATAATAAGTAATACCAGTAATCGTCTAAAGAAAGTAAATGGCATCCTATAAATTGGTTTTGACACCCTTAATGCCACTTATTTTTAATGACACGCGATATATATTTTTTTCTGTCTCCATGTTTTCTATTTTCAGGTTAAATCTCATTCTCTTCAAACAGTTACGACTCCTTAATGGTGTCTGCTGAAACAGTTTTAACCTAATATTAAACAGCGTTATCAAAACAGCTGTCAAAACTATTTAGCTAAACATACTTATTTAATAGAAATTCTGTGAAAACCAAATCACTACAGATTTTTTTTATATTTATATTTTGACAGCTGAAGTGGCTTACGTTCTGGTTCCCATATTTACGATCAAGTAAATTTCCCTCTGTCATTTCAGAAAATCTGCCGCCCTAATAATCTCCCAATTCAGTCGAATGTACTGATTTGTCACCCTAATAAATACCTTCGTTTAATATTTAAGACCTCCGTAATCGAATTTGAAGATTTCCCCCAGCCTAATAACGCCTCACTTCAGTCAGGTTGATTAACAATAGAATTTTCAGAGTAAGGGAACGAAGAGACGAAAAATGCAAGTATCGATTTCATAATGACAGTACATGTAACATTCGTTTTATTATCGCTGGAAACGGTATTTAACACATGTATGTATACTGAAATTTGGTTTGCCAAGCAAACGAGAGGAGCGAGGTTTGATGAATACCAAATGTGGAAAATTGGAACAATAATGTGATGTGAAAAGGTGCCTGTAGGTCGGGGCTGAATTTCACCACCTTTATTTTATTAATGCAACGGCGGTATAGTTTGCACTGTACTGGAATTTATCTTTACAAAAAGTAAAAATAAAAGAGGCCTTACAGTGGCAAACAAGACCAAACGATGTTCTACCGTATTCGAGAAAGGTAAAAGTAATTATTTGATCTTGCTTACACATTAAAAATGTATTGATTTAATGGAAGTTAATTAGCTTAGATCTTCTTTTCTGTCTTGTTTGCCGTGAAAGTTTATTCCTGATTGATTTAATTTAGTCACAGACATTTTGAAGAAAATGAATGAAATTAACGAGTTATTTTGTACACGAAACGTCATACATACATATATATTATAAATATGTATCTAATTTAGTTGTGATACGAAATTTATGTTTGAATAGCCACGAAGGATGCGCATTAGTACGCTCTAACATGTTAGGAGAGAGCAGTATGTGATACCAAACAGATCGTTACTCAGAGACTGATACGTAGTTATGAGTTATTAGATCATCTCGTTTACATTTATCAGAAGGTGAACACAAATTCATTAGCGTGAGCCTTTCGTGGTATCAGGATCGATTTCCATCAAAGGGCACTCTGATTGCTCTACGTTGGACTGATTCTAAACGCAAAATACCCTGTTGGGGGATACGAGCCAGATACTGTTACCGAATTCCAGCAATAATCTTATTATAGTATTTCGAAAAAAAGTGATCAGGTTAACTTTCTTTCTGACGTGCTAGAAGATCCGTCTCACCAAGAAAGGTCGATAGTTACAAATACAGCCAGATCGACATAGAAATCTCTACTAGACAGCTTCGTATTCCCAGTACACTAAGACACTGACCTTTGTCTTATTACCCGTGTGCAAGACAGTGCACCTATCAAGATTTCAAGGTAGTTGCGAAATCGCATTTACTCCTGACACATTTCACTCGAACTTGCTAAATACATCGACAATTTTAACTTTGATCTAACAAAGAGTCGTCTACTTAAACCACTAAATAAAATATTTCTAAATCTCAAGATATTGAAGCATATTAACAGACGACGCGTTGGAGGTTGCAGAAATCAAGGTGTATGATATCCAGTGGTCGATTGGATCAACATTTTCGGTTCGTTCGAATACACAACTCAAACAGTCAAATTAAACAAACCTTCCAGACTAAAAGTTATGTTGTTCACTCAAAATTATGTGATGGACGAAGTTAAACTTCGTAATATAATAATAAATCACTGACTCCAAAATTTTGACCACATATTTTTTTGATTTGAACAAAAAGTCGAACACCTATTATTCGTCAAACGATTTTGTTGAAATTTTCACAGAATTTGTAATGTAGTACGACAAGAAAATGATTACAATTTGAAAAATAAATGGTAATAATTAACAAAGTTACTTAACAATGAGTTGCCCCACCGCGATTAGGTACTTATGCACTCATTTACTCGCCGAGGTACACTTACAATCAGATTATTAATATCGGCCTGTGGTAGCTCATGACAAGCTTCTTCACGACGAAGCCGAAGATCATTAAGGGCCGGTTGCATAAACGCAAATCAAATTTAATCTCTGATTCAGAACAATTGTAACTATGATAATAACAATCGTTACTATGGAGTTAATCAGAGATTAACTTTGATTTGCGTTTATGCAACCGGCCCTTAAAGTATCCGTAGGAAGGGGTAAATTACCCAGTCGGTTACCGAGCATATCCCTGATGTGCTCGATTGGAGACAGATCAGGAGACCGCGTGGGCAATGAAAGTACCACCACATTAGCTTCGTCCAGATACTGCGCTGTAACCCTCGTCGTGTGTAGGCGGGCATTATCTTGTTGGAGAATGGGATTAATTAACCCCCGAAGATATGGTGCTGCAACGGACTCCAATACGTTTGCTATGTAACCGGCAGCATTTAAATTGCCTGCAATGAAAACTAGAAGTGATCTACTACCATAACTAATAGCCCCCCAAACCATCACTCCTTGCGTAAGGAGGACAGTGTGACGTTCAAGAGCAAGGTCTAAATTTCTGCGTTTTCTATATTAGACGACTGGATCTATAAGACGTAGGGTCAAATTTGTCGCCTTTTTACACATTGAAATTATGACTGAAGTACACAGGGACTTAACGCATATTTTTGGGATAATATTAACGAAATTAGATCCGTTTCAGGATCGTCTTGTGAGCATCAGACAATAAAAAAGAGAGCTTGCCCATTCAGAGCCAACTTACGAATTTTGTTTGTTGAAGGCACCGTATTTTTGAAAAATTAGTGCCGCGACTATAACTTAAATGAAAACCACTACAACAAAGGAGATTTTGTTGTAGCTAGTTTAATTACTTAATTTCCCCTGGTCCCAATATCTCTGTAACCAAACTAAAAACTTGTCTCAATTTTAAGCCCAATTTCTATCATCCATCCATGAATTACAACAGGATATTTTAGTCTACACGTCTCGTCGAGATACATTATTACACACTATCAGCGATTACACCCTCAAAGAGACACCAGTTGCTGAAAACCGCAACGAGAAGCAATCGTCAACCAAGATATCTATTAAAATCACATAGGATAGGCCAATCCGCATCTAGCATCTTGAACTTGCTTGCTTGAAGAATAAAGGTTTTGTCATATATTTTTATATTCCTATTACAACCTTACTAGCGTTTCTCAATAATATGGTACTAGAATTTAAAAAAATGAAAGCCATCATGGTGTCAGGTAGATAGATTAAAACCATTTAAGATTAATATTGTCGCATAATACGATTCTTCCCTCAAATTTGCGGAGTTCACGTATTTGCCCCATTTTTGAAAAGTGACACAGATCTAATGTGGAAGACTATAAGCCGGTAGTCATTATTACAATTTTGCAAAATCTTTGAATTTGTATTACATAAAAGAATTTATAGTCAAATGTATCAAACATGATATCTATTGCCAACATGGTTTTATGGCACGCAGATCACCTGTTATTAAATTGTCAATATGTTTGTGAAAATATTAATGAATTAGGCAGGTGGATGTGATTTACATGGGTTTTGCGAAAGCTTTTGAACATATTATTATTGAGTATATTATTAAATAAACTGAAATTTTTTGGATTCTCGAACAAGTTCACTACCCTCTTTAAATCATATTTGATGAATAGACACCAGTTTGTCCAGTATAATGACTTCAGATCTTCAAGGTATAATCAGTCTTCTGGTGCTCCTTAGGGATCAGTTTTGGACCCGCTGCTATTTATTTTGTTTAATAATGGCATTACATCTAGGCTTAACTGTCCAATATTTACTCTTCACTGACGATATATGTATACGAAGATATTTTCAGAGATAAATGGTATTATGAACTGTGAAACCCTACAACGTGATATTAGTAATATTATAATATACTCTGATATATGACAAATAACTTACCAATAAATAGAAATAAATGTTTTGTAATGCCCGTTTCAAAATTAAAGAATACCCCAAAGTTCAATTATACAATGGGTAACACGAATTTTATGATACTCTAATCCTGTAATGATCTTAGAGTAATTTTTGATAGTGAACCCACATTTTCGTGAACATATTGACGCAACAGTTGCAGCAGCTTACAAGTGTTTAGGTTTTGTAATTAGAAACGCCAAACAGTTTTCTGATTCCGATATGTTGTCACAGCTATATACTACTATGTACGTCCAAGGTTAGAATATGCGAACGTTGTATGTTCACCAGTTTATAATGTTCATGTTTCAGCACTTGAAAAATTGTAACGTTGATTTGCCAAAACTGCACTTTTGTAATAGATGGTGTACTTATACCCACCTACATGTTGTCCCGAGGTTGTTCTTTTGAAACGTTTAAATTTTGCAAGTTTAGTTAATGAAAGTTCAAGTTGTTCAATATTTTTCCTTTATAAGATCATGCATAACTTCATCGGTCTAGTACTGAGTTGATATCAAAAATTATATTGCAAATTCCAAAATTTAATAAGAAAAAACATTCAGATTTTAATGAGATACTTAGAAATTACAGTATGCTTGAAAGTGATGTGAACATATTTTGTTTAAGTTCTTTGAGTCACATGAGGATTTTCTTTCTAGGATGGTAAGTTCCGCAATTCCTATCTTCATTCTTTGTTTAGTATTTTATTTTATATATTATTTTGGTACTCTACAAGGTTATTCACGCCTAAAGAATTCCAGACGTAACTAAAAATGCAATTTAAAAACCACTTATGATATTCCATATCATTTTAAAAACAAGTAAAACATTGTTACCCATTTTGTGTAGCAACATCCACGTAATGTCAGATATTACCATGTTAAAACTAACATTTCGGCAGAATTTATACAGTGTATTCAAACGACATAAAAACTGATATGAATTGTCATTCATGATTTTGATATATGGTGAATCCTTCACGCTTGTATAGAAAACATTATCCATGTAGGAGACACCCTGATAATTGAGGTGTTTTCAAATTATCAAAACCAAACAGCCAACTATAGCCATAGGGATTCCAATATTAAATTTTAGACTCCATGTTAACTTTTGATAGGGTCAAAACCCGGAGATGATTTTTGCGATGGAGTAGCCTTAAGGTTCTACTTTAATTCCCACTACCAGTTTTTGCAATAAATTGTTAACTTGTGCTTTAAAAAGTAAAATAAAATAAAATCGACAAAAGATAACCCAAATTACATCCATTAAAAACTTCAACTCTGAATTTTTACTCAAACATAGTAAGTTAACATAGAGTGTAAAATTTAACATGGAAATCCCTATGGTCACTCTTAAAAAAGATGCACTGTATATCAAAGACTGCTATACAATTGTATTGTTGATCGCGTTTTAATTTTTTTAGGCGTGAACCTTCTCGTGAATAACCCCGCATTTTTAGTTTTCTCACTGTTTCCTAATTCGGTATATCCCGTAAAGTAATGTAATCAATAATAATAATAGTAAAATTAAAATAGTAGAACTCATCATATCTTCTAAAATAATATCCATATCAGTAAGAATGGGAACCAGACGAAAATCTGGTGCAATATGATTCAGTATGCGGTACCCATAAAAACTTACCATTGTCACTTGACTTCATTCTGATGACAGTCCGAAAAAAAACTGATAACATGTCAAGCCAGTTCATTCATAGAAAAGCTTCCTAGGACACAACTACCCAGAATCTAGTCGAAGAATTTTACCCATCAGCAGATTAATCGTTTGAACTGAGACTGACTATGTGTGTCGGGCTGTATGTTTGCATTAACCATACTATAAATTTGTGGCCAAAACAACAGATTATCCCCGCCCCTCAAGGTGAAAACCCTATATGGATATTGTTAACTCAGAACCTTCCAAACAAATTTGTCTAGCTCATAGTTGGATCTTAAATATAATTAAACGTACCAATGTGAAAGTTCAAATTATTCCACATTGGCACCAGTCTTTTTCTTTGGCTACCTCCTTTCGACATTGATTTCAATCTATCTGCCTCTCCACCGAAATCTATTTCACTACACTTTACGGCAAGCAAACAGCGAGCTCCAACTTCCTCGTACCCGTCAAGTGCCCGCATGTTTCACACCAGACCCGCCTAAAGAAATGTCCCAAATTCACAGTCCCCAGACTTCGAGTACTGGAAAGTTAGATCCGCCTATGGCAAAACCTCGCCGTTTCAAAAGGCTTGCGAAGGTAGGGTTAAATTTATGGAAATGGTCTGTGTATTTGCATCATCTACCCATTGATTATATTAGCCCAGTAGCTGTACAAGATTAGATAATACCATGTCACCAAACCTAGTTTCAGAAACATAAAAAATCTAAAAACCCTAAACTGGTTTAATAATGACTTAGCTAGTTGCAATTTTATCTAAGAAGTATTGAAACTAATAAGACATTAAAGATGTGCTTCCCTCAAATCACGAAATTTTACCAACATCGGGAAATTATCCCAGTGAAACAAAAAGCAGGCAATATGATGTAGTAACAATTCTTGCAGTTCATAATTAAAAATCGAAGCAAATTCAGTCAGTGAAGTCACTGGCCGTCGACTGGTTTCACACCACTCGATTCTTGCAAATAAATGACATTCTGTCTAGCCTCGTGGTGCCGGTAGCCTGCTTTGTGGTGATAAAAAGTTCCGATATCATATTCTGTTACCGCGTTATTTCAAAACATTTCCAGCGGGATGGATGACGTCTCAGAGACGAGATATTGGATTACCGGTGTAGAAGTTGCTGGTTCGAGTCCCCCGACCATACCCCCGACTTACGTCAGTTTTTTTCTCAATTGCAACTTTTTCAAACGCCGCGTCAGTCGACTATGTTTCATTTTACATGAACACAACGTAGTTTCATAGTACTCGTACATATAGACTGACAAAATTTTACCGCGATAATACCGGTGGCTGATAAAAAAATGAACATCCCGAAGATTATTCTCAAAACGAAAATACTCTATCACGATTTTATAAACAAAGGCTTAAGTGATATTTATTTACTAGTCATTTAATAATGATGATCATGATGATAATTGAAACGAATAACTGTAGCCTTCATTGCAATTTTAATTAATTACTGTATATTGTTTCGATTTTAATTTTAGTAGGTGCCAATACAGACGACGTAAAACTAGAAATCAATTTATCCATTTGATGGAACTGTTGGATTTTGTTTAACATAAAAGAATTAAAAGTCGTATATGATAATCGCGAAAATTCAATAATTGAAAAATAATATTATCAATAAATTTCCGGTGTGTTCGTAAAAAATATAGATACTACTATTTGTAAGTAACAACGTTGTTTTTATTAATATTTTATAATATAATATTTAAAAGTAAATAAGAAGTAGGTACAATGCAAGAATTAACAAGAAAAATAATTTTTAAGACCTATGTAGAGAGAAACACAGGAACGCATTCTGCTGTATCTCTTAAATACTTACTTAACAAAAGACAAAAAAACTAAAAACACAATAAGATGCAGTAAAGAATAACTACAACTAAATAAGTAACTATATGTAAATGCTATATAATATTCATGTTGGGGTGATCATAACGAACAAGAAGGGCGAAACCATGTAGAATATTAGTTACGCCAAAACAATCCCGTCAAAATCATAAATTACTTACTGAAATATCCGAAAAATGTTCATTCTGCCGTTGCAATATAATTTAATGAGAGCTTCTTAAATTTCCCCAAACCCGCCCAAGTTCTTGAAATTTGTCTCATATTCGACTAACAAGCAGCTGCAATCTTGAGATGAATTGTTCCAGTTTCCGGTTTCTGCTGATCTAATAGATGCATTCGCTGTTATTTATCGACCTCCCAAAATTCCCTGCATTATATTCATCATCAACATTTTAATCTGAGTTTGTTTGTTGTTAGCTGATAGTTGTTATGCATTCAATAACAAAGGATGCGATAATATTTACTTTATAAATACTGTTATTGTTCCAGAGGAAGACTACGATGCGTTCTGTTTAGCCTATATGTTTACTTACCGCGATTTCGAAATGGGAACACTAGGATTGGCATGGACTGGTGATTTGAAAAACGCAGGGGGTGTCTGCGAGAAAAACGGGGTAAGTTTTTGTATTCATTTTCGCAGCCTAAACGATGAGGGAAAGACGTTTAAATTCATATTTACATGAATTAATTTAATCCTATTACGTAGAGGATTAAGCTAAGAGTATTATAGCAGCGTTGGCCCTTTTGTAGGTTAATATGGTTAAGTATTATCCTCTGCTAACAAGTCCAACTTGCACAAAATGCACTAATGTTGAGAGCTGAGAAGAAAAAGGGAATCCCCACGAGTGGCTTTCTACCAAAAACAAATCCTCCTTAACATGGAGGAATTCAGAACTTTGCGTCTTAAATTAATATCTTTTAATAAAGAAGCAATTTGCTTGACGCTGAATTTTGATCTTATAGTCAGGTAAATTAATTCCTCTAATTCCCATGTTTTAAATATTCAGCTCTTATGTATATTTAATAAGGAATAAGATGATATATATTTTATCCTAAGTGGATTAAATTTAAATTATTCATTGTTAAGAATTAATAGAAGTCATTGTCAATTGTAATGGTGTGAGGATGGGCTGATTGAAATCATCTTCTCATTAAATTGTAAAGTAAAATTTTGCGTACGTAAAACCAATTTTATCATTAATTTTATTTATGAGTTTTTGACGTAAGAAGACATTTTGTAAAGTTAATTAAAGCTTTTGTATATTTTTTAATGTTAGTAACCCAGGGTTACTCATCGATTTGTTTAATATAACCTTGTAATAAACATGTAATTAATTATTTGAATTTTAAATAAACTCATTCTAATGAAAATAACATAAAAGTTTGAAACATGGAAGTAGTAAAATAAAGGAAAAACAAACGATAAATGAAGCGTGGTAATTATAAGAGAATGTTAAAGCTTCATTTTTGGGGGTTAAAAACCTACAAATACTCCTGAAGGCATACCCATAATTACATGATGAACATCATCCTGATTAAAAACAACAATCTCGTACTTGTTCAAACTTGTTATCCACAAAACCCGGAAGAGCCAATGTTAATATTTATCTGATTAACTTTGTTTCAGTAACACTCCGTAAAGTTGCAGCTTCTAACATCATTTAATTCACTGGGTTTTACTTTTCGATATACGACTGGCATTACATGTCAAACAAAATAAAACTAATTATCAACAAACTTGTATATATATATTGTATATTATTGGCAGCAGAAGCATTACCACAAACATGTTATTATTGCCACGACACCGAAAGTATTAATAAAAAATAATATTATAAAATTATTATGTTAGGTGCAGGTGTCAAAAAATTGTAATAGGAGTATTTTACATACTGTTCTAACACAAACTGAAAATCATATAAATAATTTCCAATACATTTGTATAGTTAGGCTTACAGTTATTTAAACTTATTGCTGCAGGTAAGCAGTTACTGTGTTTTAATCGATTCATGAGTTATGTAATTACAACGACTTTCTACTAACTGAAGACTCATTAAAATTTAACACCCTAACAAGTAGTCCACCGCAGAAATAAACATGTGTGCAGTCGAAACCACCCTAAATTGATACATTAGTAGATTACACCGTGTCTGTACTTCTCTGTATGTATCTACAAGATTACTCCATTATAACGTTATTAGCCTCGCTATGCCAGAACAAGAGAATAATTTCCAATAACAAGTTTGTGTGTGCATACAGCATCCGTTCTGCGCAATCTACATGACGTAATGGTTAGTAGAATGGGTCTAATTACCTTACAGGTGTTTATTTTCGGCTTATTATCCGATTCCACCGTGTTTCTGTTACCGTAGTCAACAGTCAAATGAAACACACCCGATGAACGATCAGTTTGATGTGGTAACCCTTTGTCACAGTTCCATCGTTTTTCCCAGTATTGGAAACTCAGATTCGAATTAGATAAGGGTTGGGAAGTTAAATTTTAATTAGACAGGAATTTCGAGTTAGTTTGATTGATGTTGGGTGCGTTCGAACTATCAGGCAATTTGACAATTTTCGAAGGGGAGAGAGCTTTAATGGTGGAATCAAATAGAGATTGTTGCGAATTTAGTTGGATGATTGTTTAAAGGAGTGAAGGTAATAATAAAAGCTGAGGGCATTAATTAATTTCACTTTTTTAAGTTAAATCAATAAACACCGCCTGGATTTGAAGCACTTTACGGGCGCTTAGCGTTGGTCCGCTGCACCGGGACTAATGAAATTTATATTATTGCTTTTAATATTTACATATTCATTTAGGTGCAGTTGCGAATTTTCGGAATTAATAAAATGTAAATGGAGCTTCAATTCGTTGCGATTGTGCAAATAATGGACAATTAATTTTTGTTTCGGAATTTACTTGTTGTCAGTTTTGTGTAATTGAATTTATTCAGTGAATTTAAATGCTAGGGATTTAAAGAGCTTTGTAATAAGCCACCAATAATGTCGGTGTATATGCTGAGACATATTATTTATGTCGGAGATTATTTACATACAATTAGGTATTTAACTATCTTTAGTGAAAAATATGGAGATGACCTTACACTTAAGTTAAAACAATCATTATTTCATTTATGTAGTAAGTGAAACATGTAAATGCTATTTTTATCTGTTAGTAACTGATGTGGAAAACTACAAAATCAGGCTGGTTCAGAAGACTATATTTTGTATTTAACGTGAGCTGTTAACAAACTCTTCTAGGCATTCTTTCATAAGCTAGTTCTGAACGATCAACGATCTGTTAAATTAAACACAAGACATGGCATTTTTTTTGTATAGTTACTTTTAAAACTCAATTAACATTTAAATTAACTTTAAATTTAAACAGAGTAATAAGGACGAGATCCTCGGTATTAACTCCTTCATTTTCAAACAGTTGAAATTCTGTCTTGTCTACTAAGTGTATTAAAACGTTTACCTAGAAGATGTCTTGTTTAATAAACGTTGTGCTGATTAAATTATTAACCATCTAATTAAATTTAAACTCTTTTAAAAAATTTGACAAAATTCAGTTTTAGAATGCAACTGTTCTGATTGGTTAACCATAAAAACCATAAAAGACAGTTAAATAAGGGAATGTGTACTTTGTAGCATACTTAGAGGTCGAATTAAAAGAAAAAATAAAGCAAACAGAGGAGAAACATTAAAAATCATACAAATTATAGAAATTATCTCAAGAATTCAAAAATAATAATAATGATAATAGTTTATTGCTCAACAGATTAATAACGGGTATACAATAAAAAATATATTTGGAACAAGCGTTGGAATTATATTTGCCGTTTATTTATAACAGTGATCATTTTCGGAAACTAAGTAGACAACCAAATATACATGAATGGTTTTATTATTACTATCTTAAATGTGGTCGGATTGACAAATCATTGCCATTATAACATGTTTTCCAACCTGAAATTGTTTTGTTGTTAAATGCCATTTTCAATAAAGGGTCAGTTTTTAACGTGATTCTTTCTGGACTCCATGTGAATGAGTCTAGGAATGAATGAGAAACATTTTTATAGAACATTAACAACTGCAGGAACAAAACAAGCAAATTGCATCAGAACTAAGGACAGACACATTTTAACAGAAAATAGAGCAAAAATGAACCAATTATTGGATATAAGAAATTAATAACAAACTGAAAACTATTAAGAGAACAGGAAATTATAGAACTAGAAGATCATAATTAATCTAGAAATAGCGATGAACGAATTAAAACAAACTATGTGTATAGAAACCGAAAAATGATAAAACGCCAGGTCATGTCATAATTGCAAATATTAATTATGATCGTTAACAAAATATGGAAAGAGAATTTTCATACGTTATCCTAAAATTGTTAACACAGCTCTTAACCAATCTAAACTGATACATTCCACTTATTCAGTATTGAGTGTTTGCGAACTCTTGTCTCGTCATTTGGTAGAAGGATTCGCACCCTCTGTACTACATTTTCAAAAAGTAGTTAATCCGAAGGAACAAGGGGAGAAATCCTCTACCTTGCATTTATTGCATCAATTTCAACACAGAAATGATCTTGGGAGAGTATTTTCCTTCCCCACACATTCACGCCATTTCTTCTTAAAATTACACGGTTTCCTCTAATAGAAACAAGCCATAAATAACGTTTATTACCTGTCACTACCATTAGGCTAACACGCCATAGAGCTAGGTTTTTACACACATATATTCCGTATTTTTAGATCTGCAGAGCAATGCTGATGCAGCACATGTTATTGCAACTCATATGAAATATTTTACTGATAAATGAACATAAGCTCTCAACGTTGTAGTCAGTGCTAGAACTCTTAATTAAACTACAAAGCTGCAGAAAAAGACGTGACTGAGTGCATAAAAAACCCAATAAACATTCTGAGCTTTATTTTGCCTTGAAGTTAAAACATGCAATAAAACATCGTCTGATCTTTTTAAATTAACGAAGCGATTTAACGTAAAGGAGATACAATATTGTAAAAGCTTTCAAAAAATGATAATATATAAAACACGAAAATATAATGTTTAAAGCTTATCCTTTTTGTATGTAAATCTGACTGAAATGAAATAACGCGACGGCTTTCGGCAGATATTACAGTTAAAAAATATTTGCCATTCCGAGATTAATGTATCAGCTAATAATCGCATGAAAGCCTTTGAAAGCTCAGCTTTTGTGCTTTTTCTGTGCAAAGAACGAGAATAATACTTGTCCGTGATACGATTTTATGAATTAATCGGCAGGAACGATTATCAATCACCACTTTCAATTATTATCAATTTCAGCATTATAGAGGCAGCATGAAATCATTAAATACAGGAATCGTCACGTTACTCAACTACGGAAAACACGTACCGCCTGCGGTATCTCATGTAACTCTCGCTCACGAGATTGGACATAATTTTGGATCACCGGTAAGTACTTTATCTTGTTCTCCTTCTTCTTCCCGTCAAACCTGTGTTGAAATCCTGAACCAAAAAACGTTGTTATTTTGCGTTCGTATTCTACGAATCTTAATGTAAAACTGAAAACTCAACGTGCTAAAATATGTTTAATACAAACTGTATGTTAAAAGTTTGGAACCACGTAAACTAATTAAACCAGCATAAAAAGAATCTTAATTTTTTCTATACCGAGTATACTTTTTTGTTTCGTTTCATTTTACGCTTTATGAAATCTTAGTACATACTTTGAAACTTTACAGGTTGCGGTAATTCAGTTATGTCTAGAACGAAGTTGGTTCCGTGCTTTTGTCCCGCTTTGTACCTACTTCATTTCGTTATAAGTCACCACGTCATAATCTTATTGTATTTTTTGTTTGAGTATGGCGTTTCCGAAGCTCGAAATTACGTTTCTATGTAAAAGAGCTTTTATCCTATCTCCGTTTGTTTTTACATTTTGAACGCTTGAGCGGTGGTAATCTTTTAGCAAAAACTGGAAATCCAGGGACTCATTAGCATTCTGTCTTCTCATATAAAAGTGCGGCTGCACTAGTTTCATCTCGATCTATTTCACTATGCGGTAACCTGATCAAATGCCCGAAGAGCTTAATTTGCTGCAGTTTGAGGGCTTGGAGCTGCAGGATGTTTACCGTGTTGCTACTTCATTAGACAGACTTCATAACAAGCTTCAACTTATGGAATTATGCTAATATTTTAAAGCATGATAATTTATAAAAGGCTGCTAGACTTGATTGAAAATTATTTGCTGCGGCAAAACTGTGAATAAACATTTTCTGCAGGTAATAAGTTGCAGGATGTGGTTATAATAAGCTAGTTAGAACAAGGAAGACGTAGTATGAGGTGAATAGCTATTTGTTTTACAGCTAACGTCTCACTAAGTGTAACGATGCATGTAATACATCGCATGTAGTCTTTTTCTGTTTTTACTATTAAGTAAGGTATATGCAACGGCATAGCTTCTCTACACTGAAAATAGGAACTTGTTAAAAGTCAATATGATACATAATACAAACAAAAATGCAAAAAATATGATGTACACAATTTATTATTACAAATTTCTCTTAATGATTAAATTAAAAATTCACTTATTTTGGTCAATGATTGTGATTGGTACCTCTTGTTAAAATCTGATTTTATTCCTTCTAATTCTAGTTAATACCCGATTTTAATTTATTGACTTTCGTTATGTGCTAAAAGTCGTTCAGAGAGTTATTTTATGGGGCTACTGTTGATCCTCGCGCCTCAGCAGAGATCACACCTGATTAAACTTCAAATATTTTTTTAAACATAAACAAATTAACTCCAGAATTTACATGTAAGGCTGCCGTGTTTTCTCTTGACGTTTTTTTTTCTCAGTGACGACTCGTTCCAATTCCATATCGCCTTGTCGATTCTGTACCATCACAAAAGCAAACAAGATGACATCTAATAAATGTCAGTATACTGGTTTAGAAAAAATCCAATAAAAGTTGGTTTCTAAGTAATAGCGAATCAATAGAAAAATACACGTTACAAGTATTATAATGTAGATTTATCTTAAGATTTCTGGTCAAATTGATGCCGAGAAATTTGTAACATCAATTATTTTGAAATGTTGACGTTCGTGTAAACAAGATATGGCGACAAAGAAAAATGTTTTCCCAGCGTAATTACTACTTTGGCAGTTGTGTTTCATTTCACCTCATTTAATACATACAATTTTTAACAGACGAACGGACACATATAATTAAATATAGCCACTTACATTAATAAGTTCCGAAATGCTGAGTTCCTGCACTGTCGTTAAGTGATTTTTATCGTTTTTTTACACCGTTTAGCCTCCACCCAGAATTGGGTTTCAACTGATCGTAAATTCTGTCCATCACACCTTGCTTCGTCTAGATTTCCCATAAATTCGTAAATTTAAATATCAATGCAACAACTCATGTAAAATTGACAGCTTTGATAAATCTCTCGAAGCATTTATCACTCTTCCTGATATCTGCATGCATGGAATATTTCAATTTTAGTGGCACAAAAATATTGTCGAATGTTTCCGGCACCGTATTAAAATATCGTGCAGTTGAGCCATTAAACTAGAACGTGAAGTTTAATTTCGAGTTAATTGTTTTATTTCAAGAGTGGTTTTAGTTTTCATAAAACCGGAACGTTGATAACATTCATTCCTTTGACAAGTCGTACATCGTACACCGTTTTTATAGCAAAGCAGCCAACAAAAGATAAATCATGAGCACGTCAAGTCTATTAGGACTCGCAGGGGTTTGAAAATTTCCAGTTTTCAGGGCCGTGTGTGTGGATAAGTGACGAAATTCGTTTTTTATTCGTCTATAAAAAACCGCGGAACGCGGTGATACCCATCGTAAAAAATGGTAGTAAATTTTAAAAGGGTATCCTTGTTAATTGTGCAAATTTATCATCGAAGGCAGCTTGAAAAATATTTTACGCTCGACAATAAAATAAAATTTTACAATCGTCCTATCGTCTTTCAACACTTCATTATTCTGCATCAGCGCCCGCCTAGTTCATTAAACTATCGAGATGAAGAGAGACTAATGTTGACTTTTTCATTGCACGAAGCACGACCCGGAACAGTGCACCCCCGGTGGTGAAGATGGTAACTTCATTATGTTTGCGAGGGCGACGTCTGGTGACAAGAAAAACAATAATCAGTTTTCCCCTTGCAGCCTGAAGAGCATTAACCCAGTACTTAATTTTAAAGCGCGCTCACCAAAAGGATGTTTTACAGGTAAATCACTACGCTCTTCCGCAACTTTGTTTCATTAAAACTTTTCGTTTCCAATTTAACTTTATGCTTTTGATACATATTTTCACTGTTGCTCTTGACTCGATGTCAGTTCCACTTGCTGACGTCGCTTTTTAATAACCTATTGTTCAAAATTCTGATTGATTTCAAAAACTGCAGAACCGCAAGCCTCTCTTTGTGGAAACGGTGTCGTGGAGGAGGGGGAGGAATGCGATTGTGGTTGGGAGGAGGACTGCAGAGACCAGTGCTGCTTCCCGCAAAGGAGATATCCGCCTCTAGATGAACCGCCTTGCCGCCTTACTCCTAGAAGTATATGCAGTCCCTCACAGGTAATATCTTTTTTTACAGTACGCTACCCATACAGGCATGATGAATTGTATCTACGGCTTAATGCCACATTTTAGACAAAAAATTGGTTGAAAGTTATTTGGACAGAACTTCCCTAGCCCGTAAAGTACAGTCGAACAAATTCATCTTCGAAAACTTATTATTAAAATTTAACTTTGAGAATTCTTTTTTTTTTCATCCTTATAGTCAGTTTTTCCATATATTTTTTTTATAACGTCATTAAGATTTTAGCAAAGACACATATATCAATTTAGTATTAATAGACTCCTTAGAATTTTGGCACCCTTGGAATCCTCGAAATCTTTCAAATTTAGAAAACTTTGACAGTATTTGGAATATTTTCACAAATTCAGTAAAATGTTTAGAATTTCTAGAATTATTGAGTAAATTTTTGAAATTTCCAGAAGTTCCAGATTTTCTAAATGTTATAAAAATATCAGTCTTCGGATATGTCAGAATTCAACATTTTCCTCGGTTTTCAAGATTTCTAGGTGTTCCAGATTTTTCACACTTCCTAAATATTTCCAGATTTTCTAAAATTAATAGACCCCAAAGTCTTTAAATCTTTGAAATATTTGGAATCTCTGGAATCTTTAGAATCTCTGAGATGTACTAGATAATACTTAAGGTGTTGAAAACCCCTAATACTCGTAGGATTTATAAAAATTAAAGGAAGCATTCTTCTTTAGGATTTTTGTTTTATTTAGAAGCTTTGGAATCTTTAAAATTTTTGTCATGTTAAGAGTTCATGCGTTTTTTACAAATTATAGAATCTTTGAAATATTTAGAACAGAATTTTAAAAACCTTTTTATCGTTTGAGTCCTTAGAGTATTTAGAATCTTTAACAGTTTTCAAAGTCCTTAGAGTCTTAACAATCTTTGTAAATTTTGGATACTTCAGAATTACTATGTAGAAATTTTATAATTAGAATTTTTATAATTTCTAGGAACATTGCTTCCAAAATCTTTACAATTTTTAAAATTTTGTTCCATATTTCTTCTATTTAGAAACTAAAACTTTTTTTAGAGTTTTAGAATGTGTCGAGTCTTTAGAATTTTTGAAAGGTTTGAAACTTTGAAATTTTTAGAATATCCACAATCTTAAGATTGTGTAAACTTTTGAAATTTTGAGATTCAATATTATTTGTATTTTCTTTTAATTTTTGGGAATTTGCAAAATTTTCAGAATATTCAGATTTTCCAGATTAGCCTAATTTTTCAGATTTTCGGAAGTACACAATGACCAGAATTTCCACATTTTCCAAAATTTCTAAAATTATCACGCTCCAGTTATACCAGAATTTTGAAATTCAACCTTTTCCAATATTTTCAAGATTTCTAGGTCCACCACATTTTTCCCACACTCTGTAAATTTTTTCAAATTTTCTAAAATTTATATAGATCTCAAGAGTTCTAAATCTTTGGAATTTTTGTAATCTCTGGAATCTTTACAGTCTCCAAGATTTATAAGATAATAATTAGGGTGTTCAAGGCTTTCAGTGCTTTTAGGATTTATAAAAATTAAAGAAAGCATTTTTCCGATCTTTGCGATTTTTAGGTCTTTAAGATTTTTGTTTTCTTTGGAATTTTAAAAATCTTTGGCATTTTAAGAGTTCACGCAATTTTTACACGTTTTAGAATCTTTGACTTTTTGGAATTTCTCTAGAACCTTTAGAATCTTTCAAGTATTCGACACAGTATTTTAGCTTTTGACCCCTTAGAGTCATTAGAGTCTTTAGACCCTTTAGAGCCTGTCCAATCTCTGGAAATTTTGAACACTTTAGGAATTACTAGGAGTTTTATAAAGCCTAAAATTTCTGAATTTCTAGGATCATTAATATCCCCAGGTTCTTTAAAAATTTTAAGATTTCTTAGTTTATTTAAAATCTTAAGTGTCTGAGAACATTTCGCAATTTCTAGTGTATGTAATCCGGGAAAGCTTATATACTTTTTGAATCGTTCAAACCACTGGAAACTTTGGAATTTTTAGAGCTTTCAGATTTTCATTATTTTTAGATACTTTAGTATTTATAGAATTTTTAATATTTTTAGATCTTTAGGATTTTTGTCATCTTTCCAATGTTTAAATATTTGGAATCTGTGAAGTCTTCGGAATTTTTGAAATTCCTGAAATCCTTGTAGTTCTTAGAGTTTTTGGCATCCTTGAAAGCCTTAAAACCTTTGAAAAGAATTTCTGTAATTAACATTGTGCATATTTTACATTTATTCGGCAAAGTTGCAAAATATCGTCATCGATTTTTATCAGACAAATTTTGGTTAGAGGTTTACCATCCACACGATATTCCTAATATACATACAAAAATTGACACAAACGACGTCATGAAACGTCAATTTTCGGGAAAACAGAGTGAGCCGTTCCCGATTTAATCAATAAAATAAATTGACTCATTCATTAATTTTTATGAATCACCCTGTATAAGAAATTTAAAAGCTTTTGATGCAATGATAAATCATAAGTATAGACTATTCATATTTTACACAGACACCCGGTATATTTAATGACTGAAAAATTGTTATCGAGTTTTTGGTGGAGAACAAAGAAATAAAATTATGTCAATACAAGGTGATTTCGAAATATATGCTATAATTATTGTAACCACGGCATCACGTACCGTGGAACCGTGGTAATGTGGAAATATAATAAAAACAAATTAAAAGTCGAATGGGGGAAAACCCCCTTGAACCGCCCTCGATGCGACGCCATTGATCCACTTTTTAAACAGTAGGTGGAAAAACGTTCGAATAAAAACGATGTAAACACTTTCAGTTTCCATTAAAAGTATAACCCACTTTTTACTGGTTATCATTCGTTCATTCATCCATTCATTCATCGTTAAAGGTCAATGCGAAAGATTATTAGTTGTAGAAACAAAGGATGATCCTGAGAAGGACCGATGTTTAACACAACGATTCCACATTGTTTATTAATACAAAAATAAAAACAACTAAGAATGTTACTTTTTTATAATAAATGTCGAAAATGTTGTCCTTGACTAACAATACAGGGTGACTGCGAAATAAGTGCAAATATTTTAACCACGGCATCCCCCACCCTAGTAGAGCCGAAATATAGAAAAACCAAATTAAAAATCGAATGGGGCAAAACCCCCATGAACCACCCTCGATACGAAGGCACTGAGCCACCTTGTAAACAGAGTTGGAAAAACGTTCGAATAAAAACGACCTAAACACTTTCAGTTTCAATTAAAAGTAAAACCGACTTTTTGCTGCTTATCATTCGTTCATTCATTTACTCATTCATCGTTAAAGGTCAGTGTGAAAGTTTTTTGGTAATTTTGATTCTGATGGATGTTTGGTCCTTGTCACAACGATTTTAGATTGTTTATTGGAACAGAAATAAGAGCAACTTAGAATGCTACTACCTTTTTATAAGAAATGTTGAAAATGTTGTCCTTGACTAGCAATACAGGCGTCAGAGCGTCGCAAGAGGTTTGTTGATAGGTAAAAACCACTTTCACTCGTTGAAGCTCTTCGATAATTTCTGGACACTGTTGATTTCCACAAACGAACTGTTTCATCCAACCGATACACATTTATCGAAAACCGTCTCTTGCAATCGTATTTGTGGACGAGCATGTGGAGTTTGATCGGACAAAAAGTGAGTTACACAACGTGGACAATCAGCGGGCTCCAAACCCTTTACTTTGTCAACATGGTATGGATGTGGCCGTATTCTTTTAATGTAGGATGCACTACAAGCTGTGAAAATCCAACTTCTTCTTTCTGTCCTATCACGGCCACGATCGTGAGTTTGAAGTTGAAGGTACCATGATCTCGGAGTTTTTCTATCACTCATGCAAATGTTCGCCCACACCAATTACCATATCGACACAATCTGCATGGGAAAACTCCACCATAAACCGATTTCACCGACCGCTCGATGCTAACTGGCCCTTCTCGTGTTTTTCACGTTGGGATTAAAAAAGTGCCTGATAAAGTCACTTTTTTGGTTTTTAATCCGACTCGCTCTATTCCATTCATTGTAGTAATTATGTAGGTCACAAAACAGTCCAGCGGCGCGTACAACAATTTACATTTAATTTCAAATAATTTTTTCTAGACACTGCTACTACTTAGGACCGTGAATTTTACCCAGTGACATAATCATATTGTGAGCTATTCCCCATTTTTTTTTTGCATGTATTTCGCAATCACCTTGTACATGCTTCAGCAGGTCGCAACATGTCTGCACGGATACGTAAAAAAACTCCGGGAGTTCCACGAACTGTAACGACTGCCACTTCCATTCGTTGTTGAAGCTCTTCGATAGTTTCTGGACACTGTTGATTTCCGTAAACTAACTGTTTCGTCCAACGTCACAGACAAAAATCACACGGATTGAAATCGGGTGAACGCGGAGGCCAAGCTAGTCTGTTTGGTAAAATATAAGGTCCAAGTGACCATTTACGAAACCGGTCCACACACTTATGGACAACCCTCGTTGAAATCGTACTTTTTGACGAGCGTGTAGATTTTCATCGGACCAAATGTGAGTGTTGTCGCTGTTGAAAACAGCATTGCGAGTGAATCCTGCTTCATCCGTAAACAGAATGCAATTTAAAAAGTTAGGAGGTTCACGACATCGCTGCAACAACCATTCGCAGTAAATCACCCGACGTGGACAGTCAGCGAGCTCCAAAGCTTGCACTTTTTGAAAGTGGTATTCTTTTAAAGTACGATGCACCACAAACTGTGAAACTCCAACTTCAGCAGCAAGTCGGCGAGTGCTAATGTTGGGCTCTTCTTCGACGCGTTCCAAAATTTGTTTTTCAGCTTGCAGTAGATATTCTTTCGGTCCTACCACGGCCACGATAATATATCTGAAGCCTGATGCTACCAACTTTATTGTACACATTTCGAAATCACCCTGTATTTTTAGTTTTGTCATTTTTGACACTGCGGGCTTGCTAAAACTGAATGCAACATGACAAATCTTTTAAACTTCAAACATCAAGGTGGCAATAAAGCATTGACTACATGGAATATTTCAAAATTACAAAAAAATGACGTCCAAGATTCCTGGGCGCGACTATATTTACCCCACCGACTTGCCGATGACAATCAACAGTGAAAGGAAGTCTATTTAAAAACACAAATATCTTATGCATGTCGGGTCTGATTTTTAACAAAAATTCATTTAAAAACAATTTGAATCAATGTCGACAATGCCACATGTCGACAATGCCACATGTCGACAATCATATTCATAACGAACTGCGTTTTTAGTACTCTTAACAAAATTTAATAGACAGATATGAAAAGTTTAATTTTGTCAGATCTGTCCGTTTAGATTGTAGAAAAGTAATTTCGGGGCTTAAGTTCAGCACAAAATTAATTAGCTTGATGCTTTTTGAATTCATGTAATTTTCATGTGGCGCATGGTGAAGGCAAATTAGTGGCAGCAAAAGATCTTTGTAATAAGTGGTCTACATCTAATTTTGCGTCATTAAAATGACATCAATATTAAAAATTGACCGTTTTCATTCAACTAGGGTACCATGTTTGATTAATTTTTAACAACTGGTTAAAATTTCAATTATGTTAAACGAAGACTGATGTCTCAGGAAATTTGAAAATTTTAAACTACAACTTATTCCAAGAAGTCTGACCTGAAGTGCCTAAGTAAAGAGTTGCTAGGCAAACAGTAAATTTGTTGTTATCGACCTGTTGAAAAAAGTAGACAAAAAACCACCTCCGCAAATATTTCCAATTTTGTGAGGGTCTTTTTCAGTGTTATTCTTTTTTTACCAATGTAATGATAAACAAATTTTTTATTTTTATTTTTTTTTTACATTTTATGAACAGAGTTCGTTATTATTTCTACAGAATTAGACCACCATTTTACTTATAGCATACAAACAAATTCAATTAGTGGATATATACCTATCTTTCATAAAGAACTTGAAATATAAAGCACGAAAAATAGTATACGAAAAATCCTTCTCCTTTAATATCTTGAAAAACTAGCGTAATTAATATGAAGCAGTCACTGAAAGAGTTTTTTCCGTTTTGAGTCCAATCTCCAAAGTGATGTTTATGCCTCGAGAAACTCCCTATTTACGAGCGCTCCCAGATTTTTTCCAACCCTCACATAATAAATCTAATCTGTTCCCAGGGACCTTGCTGTACATCCGACTGTCAAGTGAAATTTGGCGACAAATGCAGGGATGACAACGGTTGCAGGGATGAAAGTTTCTGTAACGGCCGCAACCCGCAATGTCCTCCCTCAGTCAACAAGCCGAACAAGACGATTTGTAATAAAGAGTTTGTTTGTTTCATGGGCGTAAGTCACAAGAAGCGCGGCTTCTTTAACGTTTAACGGGAATAATATTTCAGGAATGCACTGGTTCCATTTGTTTGGCGTATGGCCTGGAATCCTGCCAATGTATTCCGAAGAAGGGTGACCCAAAAACTAAAGCATGCGAGTTATGCTGTAAGCACTCAGGAGATGATAAACCGTGTCTTTCTTCGTTTGATTGGAATAACATGCCATATGACGTACCGGACATGTACTCGAAACCTGGAACGCCTTGTAACGATTACAGCGGTTACTGCGACGTGTTCCAGATGTGTAGGGAAGTTGATCCTTCGGGACCTTTAGCTACTTTGAGAAAGTTACTTCTGTCTGAGGAGAGTTTCGCCAGTTTTAAGAAGTGGATGATGGACTACTGGTATGCTGTGGCCGCTATCATCGCACTAGTAATTGCCCTACTGGTAAGTATCAATTAAGTTTACTGAAAGATAATTATTGTTAATTAACACTTTATAAGACTAAAATACAGTTAGAAATACGTTTACGTGTGGCACGTAAGTATATTTTTTATGAATACGGTAGTCGCTAAATAAATGGAGCTTTTTAATGGTAATAAATAAATGAGTAGCAGCTACACCTACTCCCTACAACTACAATTGAACAACTTTAAGCAACAGCGTCTAACAAAAACATCGTAATTACAGAGATTTGAAACATAATAAGGTGTTTTTGTTGGAGATTACCAATTCTAGAAAAACTGGTAGATAAAGAAAATCCTTTCTCTGAAATATTTAGATTTATTTCAAAAACAGACAATTACTAATAATTCACCATTGGGTCCATTTTTGTATACTCTTGACTTTGTCGAAAAAATGTTAAGTTTATAGGTTACTTTCAATGTACACTTATCCTGGCACGGGATTCTACCTGCCAGTGGTACAGTCTCATTTATGGATGATCTGTTTATTATCCAATTATTACCTTATTTAACTTCACACGGCAATACAGTTTTATTGGACACAAAAATAATGTTCTGAGAGTAACATTTTGATTAATATTGAAGCCGCAAAGAATCCGTTTTTCTGATCCAGGATAATTCAAGTTATCGGACGTTATATCCGCATGCCACACGTGTTTAAAGGATCACAAACAGAAATGAATTTGTCCAGTTGATCAGCAGAGATCGAGTCCAAAGAATAATCACATGTTTTGCTTGACCGAATCCCGTATCTTCTTGGCTATTTCGCTCTTATTGGAAACTAAATCTTGTGTATAACCCTCTGTTACGATTGACGATTTCCACCCACCTTGGCAACGTTTCACTGTTATAATATCAGTTTCTGCATTTGCCAGCAAAGTTGCTGAACGTCTCAAATCGTGAAAAAGAATTAGCTCTAACTGCTTGTACATGGCTCCACACTGTATTAATTATGCAAAAAAACCTCTTGATTTTCAAAGCACTCAACACATCGTTCGAATTTGTTCCAGGTATTAAGCACCAAATATCTTAGCAAGAGACCCAACTTAAAACTGAAGTCTGTTACAATAATCCACGGTTCACCAACCGAAGCCGTCAGACTTCCTCCCGACGGAGACAATGGTCAAGTCACAGTGCACCCAGCAGTAAGATCAAAACTACCTCTAAAACGTAAAGTACGAAACGGCAAAGTCAAAAGGAAACGCAAAGTAAAAGAATCAATCAACAACAACGTAAACAGCCCAAGCCGAAGCAAGAACTCACCTAAGAAAAAGAAACGAGTATCGGCTCCAGTCGGTGCAGAAGAAAGCAGGAAGAAACCCGTCGACGCTACAGTTATCGAAATACCTCACAGTAAAGTGAAAAAGTCTCCTCAAATCACCGCCAACAACAAAAAGAAAAAGAGGAAGAAGGAAATCATCGACTACAGTAACGTTCAGGCGGATGCCGATGGCAAGAAGGGATTAATTAGCGCCGAGGTGCTCCATAATCCTCTAACACCTGAAGCCGACCCGGTCGGGAAAGTGCAAAATTGGCTGCTGAAGTCCCAGTACGCTTTACCCAAGTCCAAGTCCACCCCGGCGGGATTGACCGACAAGTCCCGAAGGAGCCCTCACAAGCGTCCCACTATTAGGCCCCGAACTGATAAGAGCAAGTCGCACAGTGTGGGCAACATTCCGAACGAGAAAGAGAAAGTTCGATTACAAGTGGTGTATAAACCGCCGTTTAAATTTAGTGTTAAGTTGCGCAAACCGGAAAAAACTAGTGTGGTCATCGAACGCGTCGATGCCAACAGAAAGACTGAAAAAAATAAAGTCCCTAGGACAGGTGTGCTTGTGCGTACTGTGAAACAGCGTGAGCCGAAGCCGAGTAATAAAACGAGTGTTGATAATCCAGCTGTCGCGATAGACGCAGCTCCCGTAGCTAGTCCGATGCAGGTTGTTGATTCTCCCGCTACTAAACCTGATGATATTGATTCCAATATTCATACCGTCCAGTCTGATTTAGAAGTATTGTTGTCTGAAAGCGAATTTCTATTTTCAGATGACTGATATTACATTTTGCAATGACCCAAATTGACTTGTTTAAGGCTGTGGAAACAAACATTCCGCACTCTCAGAGCTGCTTAATATTAAGTTTTTATTCAGGTTGACACCATTCTGCAATGAAACTTTACTAAAATTGGGTTTTTATTTCACGGAAAAGTGCCTTTTGACAGTGATTGGAATAAACTAAATTGAACCCAATTTTGAAAATAGAGTGAAAATATTGACCAATAGGCTACAGATTGAAAAATATACTCATAAAAGTTTGCTGTGTAGGCAGAAATGATTTCATTCTCGTTCAGGTTGAGATTAAAGAAACAACTGTCTCTAGTAAGAGGAATGCGTAATATTTATTTTCAACGTGTTAAATTCGAACATGCCTTTTTGGTAATTAATTTATAGTCAAAACAATATGGATAGAATATTCCCAGTAGAAACGAGTGCATACTTAAAAACTCGGAGATTACAGGAATTTATATAAGTTATTTTAGCGTCTTATGGAGATGCATATATTAGCAATATTCTAAAGTCTTGGACATTAGTGAGATTTATGTAGCGTAAAATTGCGTAAATTTAAAATTCTATACATTAAAATGAGTGTAGTACCCAATGAAACACCTATTTCTAAAATGTAATGGAAAGTTTGTACTTTTAATGATATCCACATGATACATAGCCCAAATATACAAACATCTGGTCACACACTATACAACTTAATTTAAAATGGTCCCAGGTAATATATACTTAGGAATGCATGTAGGTTTTAACCAAAACAAAATATTATAGGTTAGAGAGAACCAGAAAACCCATATTAAAACCTTTGTAGGATACAAGCAGTATAAATCAATGTATGAAGATTGTTTCTGACAAAAAAGGCCCAGTTGACACTAATACATATCAACCGATTCTGCCGAATGGACCTTTGAATAAGGACTTCATTAGACATTTTTATAATGTCACCTTCAATCACTTTGAGGGTTTTACATATTTCAAAACACCAAATAATACCACGATATTAAGAGACCTAAAATAAAAAAAAATTGCATCATTTTTAGGTTACCGATTCTTGTCCAAAAAAAAAGAGGGACTAGGAAAACGCATAAGTTCTACGTCAAATCCCCACTCTTATAGTAAGATATTTCTAGACTTCCTGGAGAGCTAGAGATTTTTATTTATGACCTGGTCACCAAAATTTCTCATTTTATTGTCATAATTTTTAAATTGGAGTGCAGAAGGTACTTGACTTCCATTGTTCCTGATCTTGAGAGCAGACATGTGGTTTTTGTCCTGTTGTTTTTAAAAATATTTTTAATACCATTGCGTCCTTGTGATCAGTCCTGTAAACAATAACTAGAATAAAAATTAGTATAACTATTGCATCATAGTTTACTTGTCCTCGCGGGGGCAACGTCGTTGAAGAAACCGTGATCCTTTTTTTTTTTATAAAAATCAGTGTCTTAGTTTTAGTAATATCATCAGACATTCCAATTTGTACTTTGTTAAAATATTTGGTTCTACGTTAAAATAGTTATTCCAATCACTAACTTTTGGCGCTACCATTCCAACGCCTTTTTCACAAATTCCCCCTAAAATAGCTAACAGTAACTTAATAGTAACTCCTCAAACGTAGCGCTGCTGGACACAGTTTATATTACAGATACATTCCTGCTTACCTCTTCAATAAAGTTTCATTGTAACGGGTGTAAAATTTGATTAACAGTGATCACTTAGGTTAAAATATTTTACTTACTCTCTTATCCAAGTGTTAAAATTGAAAGAAACTAAAATATATTTATTTACGTAACTCTGTAACTTAACACAACTGCTGCTTGTATGGTATTTTTACAGTGCCATTTTTGTACTGTACTGTGGTACAAACAAATAGGACGTAGTTTACATCGTCTCATTTGGTACAACCACTTTTCGTAAGATACTATTGTGTCAAGCAAAAAGGACTTCATTCAAGTAATTTAGCGTGCCAAATAATTGCTTTCATATTAACATAGTTGAAATTTATACACGCTGAAAGTGTTCTGAACCTACTATTTTGTGTACCCTTGTTAATAAAAATGTTCATTGTATAGAATGTTGCTTTCACACTAAGTGGACTATGATGTGATATACAGCACCAATAACGTATGCAGTATGTCACATTATATTGAGTTTATTAACGTGAAAGCGTTTTTCACTTCCATTGTGTTATGATGTGTTACTAATTGAAAATTTTATTGAGAGTAAACCCTTTCTTTTATGTGTAAAATTAATATTCTGTTGTGAAAACACTAATTTGGTTGTTCTTTTAATTTTAATAGTAATTTATAATTGTTTAACGTACTTCTTACTAAAACGTACTTAATTAGCACTAAATTATTTACTTAATTACGTATAATTATGTACTTTACCTTTTTATACAATAAATTTTTAAAATTTTAAAGACTTGCTTATGCAACCCAAAATACACATACGGTTTTCCCAATAATTAAAGTATCATTATTTGTAAATTGCAGTTTGAATTCACCTTGCAAGTACAAGAAAGTCATGTAATTTAAGACAGTTTTTAACACACATTGTTTTTCTACCGCTTTTTTAAATCTGCAGTACCGGAAACTAATTCCCATAATCTACATACAATTTAGTTACACAATGCATGAATTTTTTATATGGTTGGTGAAACTGCGTTCCTGCAGCTTTTCGATTTTTGATTTCAGAACTTTCCAAGTAAGTTTTTCTAAATCTACTTTTACAAATCACTTGCAGGAGCACTAAAAGTGTTAAGTAGCGTTTAAAATGTACAGAGGAAGTTGAATTTTGACTAATACTATTCTAAGTTTAGTGAATGAGTTTGTTTATTTATTGAGGTTATGTTGCACTCACCGGTCCTCAGTTGTAGCGCCGCCGGAAATGGAGAAATCCGGAGGAAAATTTGTTTTAGAATGGGAAACGCACTCTAAACAGATCTCTAAAGGTTTGTGCATGTTGATGGAAAGACAGTGTTTGGTTGATATAGCTGTGTGCTGTGGGAGTAACACATTGCATGCTCATAAATGTGTCCTGGCAGCAAGCAGTAGTTATTTTAAAGTAACTTACTCGTAAAATGTGCTTAATACACGCTTCTTTCAAACCAGATTTTATAGGAACACCTTGAAAACAAAGCTATTGAACAGGTGGTAATAAATGGTTTAGATTTTGCAGTGATGAAATCCTTGATTGAGTTCATGTATTGTGGAGAATGCTCTTTTTCTGAAGACCATCTGAAGCATTTTATTGCAGCAGTAAAATTTTTTAAGATTGTTGCACTGGAAAATGTTTTTGCTGAGAATGAATATCAGAATGTTGCAGGTATGTATCTTACGGCATTTTAAAAATAGCGGTACTTGGTAGAAGTTCTACATTCTGACACCCTGATAGATCTACGTGGATATTTTATAAAGTAGTTGTGTCATTTAGGTAGAGGAATGGCAGATATTAAAAAAAATATACGCCTATACACAGGTACATATATTTTTAAAGGGGCAGATTAGATGTCGCTGCGGTAAATTTGCCGATCTTTACGGGGACATCAGTGCTAGATATTTTAGTTAACACCTTATTAATAATCTGATGATCAAATAGTCAAACGTAACCGAAGTTTTCGAAATTTGCTACAGTAGACTGTCGAAAGATTTTTATTGTTTGCGCCGAAACTGACGACCACGTTCTTCGTACCCAAAAAGCTCTAATTCTGTTCAGTTCTACTGTTTTCTGCAATGGTGCTGTGTTGCACACCACACAAAACCAACAAGCAACAGTGCATATTAACAAAACTGACAAATTTTATGTTACTATGACCCGCATTTGATGTGTATTTGATACACTGGCTTAAGATACAAAAGTGAGCGCGCAATCCAGGTTTGTGATTGCCAATGGATTGCACTCATAGTCGAGATAGTAAGGAATTCGTTTGCAATTCTCCATTATGATTGGCAATTTTGTTATAAAACATTTTCTTTCTTTCATTAATATTTTTTTGTGTCTATAGAAAAATTAATACAAATAATTGCATTTAATTGTTTTTTAATTGTGTAATAACACTTCTTGATGCTTTACTCTGCCGCAATATGATAGGTTGTATAAAGTTTTTGTTTTCTTATTACTTGATTTACATCTTAGTGCTATAGGCAGAAGCTGATTTGTCGTCACTGATCTCGAGTTTTCTAAACAAAAAACTGTTGATGGAAATAAATATGTATTATAAATCTATCGGATCGACTACCAAAGCATTAAGGTTCAAACGACTTAATATATTTTTGAATGATACATTTTTATCGCTTCAAATAAAAATTCGTGCCGCATTCAGTGTAAAACGCTTATCATAAATATAAATTAAAACCTAAGTATTACTAATAAACTGGTGCAGTATTTGTTACTGATTTCTACCTTATTTGTTTCATGTTATATCTACTATGGGACTATTCTGACTCACTACAACGATCAGAATATACACTTTAAAACAATTAACTGCATAGGTCATAAATAAGCCATATACAAAAAATCTGGTTGGGATCATCATAAAATTAATGTAAAAATTACAACACATTGATAACCTTTTCCATAAATATTTATTTATCCTTTTATTAAAATAGATTAGATACAATTTTGAAATAAATTCGAATGGAATGGCGAAATCAATTACAACCAGATAGCGAATTCTTGCGGTAAGACGGCAAATCGTCATTGCAATGGTGCATGTGAACCTCGCGTCGGAACAGTAAACCTTTAAAAGGTGGCTACCGGTACGGTACAAAAATTCACGTATATACAGCGCCGGTCGTAAGAAATGAAACGCAAAGATGATCGCATTACAAACTCACGTTTTATGTTAAGTATTAATTCAAGAAATAGTTACTTAAACTGCAACTTAGTCCTCACTAAATCCTCACGGGTCCAGTCTCTGGCAATAGAAGCATGCTTTTAATCGTTTTACGCTCACGAATAATAAATCAGTTTATTTGGCAACATAGTTATGAACATTGTTAAATATGTATTTACTATGAAACATAAATTTCATGTTGTATTAAATGACTAAAGTCATTACTTTTCAGAAGAAGTTAATAAAATTAATCTCAGCTAATCTCTTTTTTTTTCTAACAAAACCAACAGAGCTACGACAAAACCATCTATAATTTCCGGATTTTCCGTAGATACATTTTTTTGTACATTCGCTTTTTTTTCAGAAATGATATCAACATTTTCTTTTAAAATAAAGTGGTGGTTATTTTTTTAGTAGGTACATTAAATACAGTATGCTTTTCAGTGGTGCAGTATGTTCTTTTTGCGTTTGATTCAACACTTTAAAAAATATAAATCATCAATCTCAATTTACACATTTAACCTGAATATTTCAAATAATTACAAAAGTATGTAGTAGTTATAAATTTGGAATAGAAAATTAACACAAAAACTTTTTCTTTTTAGATGGGTTATTTTTTATTATTTCATTTGTATAATAATAATCATATGAATTTCGTTTGATAAAACAAAATACAGATTTTTCAATTGTCTCTGCAATTATTAAAAAAAATCAAAAACCTTAAAGTGTTTAAGACTACATAGTATTTTCTTTGCAGCTGCATACAATATCACAAAAGTGTTGTTTTCAGTTTGAAATAAAAAACTTGACGTCATTTGCAATATACAATTATAGTCCGGAAACTACCAAATCGATTGTTGTTAAATCTTAAATGTACGTTAGGAATATCGTGTAGGTGGTAAACCGCTAAATAAAATTTGCCTAATCATCCTCATCAACAATTTGATGACATCATCTCAAAATTTTACTTAGTACATACATGCCATATAAATTTTATAACATACTCCGGTACTTCTGGTTTATGAATTTGCCCTGATTTTGTTTGTTATTATTATAATTTTTAATATTCATATTATAATATTTCTCGTAGTAAAGGTGATCTTTAAATACATAGTACCAACCATACAAAATATGGGCTATGTCTCAGTGGCAAACGGGCCAGCTTTGCATCTGAGTGGTGGGAGTTCAATCTCCGATATATATCCATTTTTACCTTACACTGTGACTGGTTTACCTATACCCTAGCAGTCCATACATATCCCTACTTTAAATTGTAAGAGTTATCTTAATTTTGTAATTTTTCGAAGAAACTGAATTTATGGGACTGTTTTCTTTAATTACAAAATGTAGGAAATATTTTTCTGCATTCAAAAAATTAAACAAGCTATCAAACAAACAGGAACATTAGTAAATTTTGACCGTTGCCGATCACCGCCTCCTGTTCTGAATTTATGGTTTCTTGGAATAATGCGTTTGTATCAATGCAAAATCGATATCAGAGGAGCGGTTAACATTCGTTCTTTAAAATTTCGATGTGTATGGTTGTTGTGAGTGACACCTTATTTAGAATTGCTTATATGTACAAAATGACTCAAAAAAAATTAATTAATGAGGCAGGTTATTTTATTTATTAAATTAAGAATAGCTGACCCGATTTTCCACAAAATTTGGAAAAATAATACTATTATTGTTAGTATTCCACTCCACCTATCCAAATTGATGTGTCCTTGCTGGAATATTGATGATATCATCACAAAAACTCACTTCAAATACACGATTTTTGCACTTATTTAGATCCTGCTAATTCAGTTCATAAAAATTTACTTGGGCAATTTAAAAAAGTAAGACGATCTAAAGTGTTACATAACATTTGATAATTCCAGTTGACGTCGCGAAAATTGTGACGAGGTGGAAATCCCACATTCGTCAACGCTTTTTTTCAGTTTTGAAAAAATCTTTGTTACTTGAAAATTGACAAATTAAATGGTAACAATATAAGCAGTTTTGTTTGTGTGGTTATTTCTAAAACATACACTTAATCTCAGGTAAAAATATTTAGAAGTTGATACTTTTAAATATTTTTAAATATTTAATCTAGAAATATTTCTAGATTAAATTCCAAACAATGATTTACAAGCGTCGCCAATACACTTATCACTTAAAATGATGGCAGAGAATTGCTTATTGTGTGGTGTTAGAAAATCGAGATATATCTAGTATATCTCGATTTTCTAACAACATATACATATAAACCGTTTTTACGTTTACTTACGTTAACGTATTAATGGAAACTGTTGATTATAGAAAATGTTTAATACGTTTCCCATTTATCGAAATTATTTAGTAGATATTGTTTTAGCAGTCACAAATTGGATTTTATAATGTAGAATTCTATAAACCAAAATTTGCATTGTTACGGTTTCCTGGTTGGTTTTATGACTAGACTATAAAAGGACGTCATCGTAAAACGTTAATACAGTGTCCACTTTTATTTTCGTGAGTCATATTCATATTATATACACTATTTTAAAAGTGTTTGAAGAAAGTAAAGCAATGTTATGACCTTAACATTCTCTGAACGATATAACATCAATATAAATTAACCGCAAGAACATTCCAGATGTTCTAAAACATGTAGTGTATCAAACAAATTTGTAAAATATAACTTTTCACTCTACTACCTATTTTAATAAAGCTTAAAGTTTCAGTTCAAGAGAAACCCTAGATTTTCAACCTAATGATTCCAACGTTATTAATCAATCAATATCAATTAAATAATTTTATCTTAATAAATACGTTTGTAAGAACGTGATGTGTATTTTTTGTTATTGAAAAAAATTAAATATGCTCATACTTTTAAAACTAATATTTTCCATACGTTAATTTACGTTTTTGCGTTAATTGTTTCATGCTAACTTTTAAAAGCGTACAGTTTCGGTCTTTTCCATTAAAGGATAAAATTAATGTCATTAAGAAGTATTTTTTAAAATATACTTAGATCATGTAAAAATGATTTGGTCCTTTGAGTGAATTTTGTATTGAATTTGTTACATACAAATTTTGGCAAAACCAAAGTATCCACACTGAAAAAACGAAAAACAACACAACAGAGAAACAATTTTATCATTAAAAAACACAGAATTAAAATTATAATTTTGTTTCTACATTGTCATCATTGTTGTCATTAAGATCGATCACAACTGGAGGTAAATCACCTATTGACGAATCTTCAACCTTAATAACATGTTTTGAACAACATCGATGACACGTGATCGATCTTGTCACATCTTATGCGAATTAATTTCGGGACATTATGACTTAATTTAGGAGTGTGATTTATTTTCCGTACGGCATGTTTTAAATACGGGCAAGTTAATTCCGTAAGATATTATATATACAATGTGGTTAAAAAAACTACGAGACCTATCACCATCATTTGATTACTCACTCATCCACGAGTTTTAATTTTCAAAGCTGTACATCTAGCGGTCCCATAGTTGTAACAGTGGAGGCGCCTAACTTTACAACCGGCCTCTATATAACTCTGTATATGTTTGCGGAGAAATGCAGAGATAATTAATAATGCTAAAAGTTATTTACTTTTATTCATTAAACCTTAGATCGCAACTGAGCTCTTAAATTTAAAGATATTATCTCTGGCAGTTTATTTGTAACCCTTCTATAGAACTCTTTGTGCTAGTAATTGTCGTGGCGATAAATCACAAGTTTCGTTTGGGATACTAGAACAATTTTTGCACGTACCACACCCGTAACGGGAACTATGTAGGTCTTTGTTAGGTATATAGATAGTGAAATTAAAATCAATATTGAACGCATAAAAATGTAATCACGAATCACTATCCATCTCAGACTTCATAAATCATGTAGCTAGGCTAATCCATGATAATCTCATCATGTACTATATTAGATTACAAAATTGAACCTGTCATTCAACAATCTGTAGATTATTCCACGAATCAGTGAAAAACATTAATGGTTGGGTTCAACAAACGTATAGTCAACAAAAATTTTACTTTTAAAGTTGTTTCTCTGGGGAACATTTATTTTTATGTGCCATGTCGATCGGTGAAGTTACACTGGAAAAATCGTGAAGGCGACGTCTGGATGGAGAACGAGCAGCAGCTCATTTAACCAATCTTTACGTCGTTGCACTTTAAAATGGCTCTGATTTCTCCAGGAAATTTGGCGAAATATCACCGTAGGATAATTACGACTAGTTCCATTAATCATTCTAAAACTCACGTTTGTGCCAAGTGTTTTTGTAAAAATAAACAGAAATGTTTTGCACTAAACATTCCAAATTAAAAAAAAACGACGTTAATTTTGTAAACTTTTCCAGCTGACGAAGTGTGCATTCCTCCTCCGCAATTTATATGCAAACCCCCAAAGTACCCAACCGTTTACAAACCTTTTACCAGCGCGTCCTTGCCTCCAAAAATAAATTACGCCCTAAGCAATGCGTACAGCCAGCATAAATTCAAGCGAAAATGCCTTGGGAGCGAAGCTGAAAAAGCTTGTGCCAAAGAGGCCCAGGCGAGTCGGGTCGCTTTGGCTAATTTGCGAAAAGTAATGGCTAGCACACCGCAAGTTCATTCTTTCATTGTAGAGGAGTCATTCAATGAAACAACAGTCGAGAATTTCATCCCAAACGTAGAAGAAAATTACGTCGAAAATATCCATGAGGTGCAGTTCGTTAATGGGAATTCGCCTCAAGTGGCCACAAATGGCAAATCCCTTAGTGTGATCCCGGTTTCCAGCACTCAGGGTCTAACAACCGATAAAATCAAACATATTTTGGGGAATGATAAGGTGGAAATTATGTTCCAAACAAGCGACGGAAATTTCGTGAACCTTTCCGATGAGGTGTTGCTGAACTTATCCAAGGGCGGCATCCAATATCAGGTTGTGGATGAAAACGGCCACATCGGGGAAGTTCAGGAATTGAAGACTCTCGACAACGCCAGCATCCCTAATAAAGCCGCCAACATGGAATCATTCCACGATGATTCCAGTTTAAAAAGAGAGGAAAATTTTGATTTGCAGATTGTGAAAAACCCAGAAGAAATCGATAAACTCGCGAAGGCTATACCAGAGGAGTACATTGATCCCAGCTTTTCCAGCGCTGCTTGCAACAAAAATAATATCGAGACGTTACAGTTACACGAAGGTTTCAGTGAAGACATTTACGAGAACAGCTTCCACATGCAAAGCTCCGAAATTTTCGAACCTGAAAATCTGAGCATGCATTCCGACTTGATGGAGCACAATCCGATGGAATTCGCTACTGTCAATGATTTGAAATACAAGTATGTAGCAAAAATTAATTCTTTGAAAAATTCGAGTGACACTATTACTCTGAGTCATCACGACATCATAACTAAAGTCAATGGCGATACAAATCAAGATTCTTCAGGTGAATCTAATGAGGTGTTGGTTATGGAGACGGATACGGTTAAAACCACTCAGAATAAATCATCTTTGAAGTTTACACCGGACATGTTTTTTGCTGAGCTCCCAGGTAATACATGTACGGAAGATAAATCCGAGATTCCTGCTGAGAGTGATGGTGCAAAATAAATTGTTCTTTAAATTAATGTTCACTTTTTATGCTTGAGTTTTTAAAAGTTTGTGTTGTTTTTTTTTCCCTTTCAAAGTTTAGGTGTTGTTTTTCTTTAATAGTTTAATAAATTGGTTATTTTTTGTATGTGCTTAATTTTACATTTCTTTAAAAAAACAGTTCTTCAAACCGATGCCACGTCATAAAAACTACCGACAGTGTTAACTTCACACAAGTTAATTGTTTAATTTTTTGTAGTCACACAATGAACGGAAAAAGTTGAGGTTAGATGTCCTAGAAAATGTATAATCCATCACCTAAATTTCATCATACATTTCAGCTTGTGTCACCAACAGAAATAAAATGAAAGCCTTGTGTTGGTAAAGAGTTTAAGTTTAACGTAGATTTTAGTTTTATAATGCTTTTAAAATGTCATCCCTATGTAGATTTTTTCGTGTTTGAAGGACAAGCCCTTGACCCAGTCGAAGGCCAAAGTACATACAAGTTTAAAATACGTACTTATTTTCTAAAATTTCAAGTTTAACAGATGTGTGTTCATATTTTTGTTTAGTAAATTTCAGAAAGTTTAGTATAGTAAGTATAATATGACTTTATGGAGGAGATCGAGCACGTGCTGCCCACACAGGTGGCACGTGCTGGTTTGGAAACACTTGTTGCAATAACGTCCGCTATTTGGGCCTGATCTGCAACTAATTCGACGTTATGCTACTTATTATTTGATCAATTAATTGGAAAGTAGCCTACATCAACAGTCGTGTTCACTACTGCAGGTAAGTTAAGTCAGAATTCTAAGGACCAGGCAGACCATACAATTTTTCGACGTGTTACAGAAACACCATTTACTATCAAAAACTTCTGGAAGCAGGTTTCTAACCCAATTTACTAGGTTGGACCAATAATCATGAACGTCTAGCAGAAGTTCTAAGGAATAATAAACAAACCAGCTAACAAAGGAACACAGCACATTTAAAGAACTACATATTTCTCTTTCGACGTGACCTATAGTTCACCTTCCTTTCATATAAATTATCTAAACTCAAAACTACAATTATCATAATATCATCGTATGTATATGTATAGTAGTGGTATAAGAGATAATAATATTATAACACCAACGCACTGATCTTGATTCGCATATTAACAAAAACGACGAAAAATATTTTTGCTGCGGTGATTTGGGTTGACAACCAGTAATTAATTTAAATAAAGTTATAGCAGTCTAGAGGCGACAGTTATGTAAAAGCAAAAATAGAAAACTTTATGCGTCAGTCCGAATTACGTCCAAATAGTAAAAAAATGAACTTGAACTGGCGGCGAATTAATTAGAACACTGGGAACAATAAGAACAAGATCAACAATAAAATTTGCAAACAAAACCAGCGACTTTTTCTTTTAGACTGAATTTTTAATTTGTATAGTTGACCTGTTTGGTAAATAAGATTATTGTAGCTATTATTATCTCACAAATGCCAAAGATAGTTTCAAACTGGCATAATAATTGTTGTAATCTTACTATAAATTAAAATCAGGGAAATTCTGCAGAGTTTACTGAAAAACTGCATCCAGAAACGGAATTTTTTGTCTGCAGTTCAGGATCAAGGTTGTCAACACACAAAGAACAGATAATGTAGTATCAAAGATCCGAGAAAAGAAACGATTGTAAGCGACTGTGTAAAGAAAAATCCGAAACAATTGAAATATCATTTCGTCTTGTAGTCTCCTGACACACAGTGAATACACTCGATCCACAAACACCATCATTCGCAAAAGAACTATCAATAATAGTTCGAAGTTTGCTTCAAGATACTCCCTTTCAAACTACATTGGGATTGAACATTATTGACAAAGTTAAACATAACATCTTTATGAAACACAGTAAACAAACCCTTTTGTTTACATTGTTCGTCATAAAATAAAGAACTCAGGACAAAACCAAATTTTCAAATACGTGTAGTTAACTAGTTATCCATGGAAATGAAGGCATATGTTAAGTTCAAGAGTAGTAGGGTGAGGTTAGGGAATACTGTCGTCGGTCAAGTTGCTGGAATTATAGAATCTTGAACATCATTTCGCTTGTCAACAACCTCATCAGTACATATCAGTAATTGGTCGTATTACCGGTAATGACAGATGTCTTGCATAAGTGCCAGTCATGTCCGGGTCAGTTGTAGATTTTAAAATAATAATCTATAACTATAACCCAAGCATTCCGCACAAATTTGTCACATTGCCGAATGCTTTCAAATGCAGTATGGTGAACCCTAAGCTTGGAACAGTGCCCTTAAATCAAAATGCCAATAGATATATCGAGGGCAAATTGTTCTGGAGAGGAAAAACCTGTGAAATAAGGTAGAAGGAACTTTTTTCACATTTGCAAAAAATCTCCCCAGCTTTAATAAAAATCAAATCAAATCGATACAAATATTTGAGCATCACAAGTTATTGCGATGGAGTGGCGGCAAATTTAAATATGGACAGTGGAGCAAGAAAAAACCCAGCGTGAGGACGCATAGCGACCGCGGTGACGGACGCTACTCGTGAATGTTGTATTTACACTAATTACAGTTACAACACGCGACGTAAGATTAAGACTCGTATTCCTGAGGTTTACTTTCATCCTCTCAAAGGAGGCAGCCAGCTAGACGGCCGGATTCAGTAGAGAGGAAAATCTGGTATTGCAGTAAACATTCACATGAATATGATAATGAGAAAAAACTACATTTAAGTGCAACCCCGTCACTTTGTTAAAATCTGACGATAACGCAACGGATATTTTACGAGTAATTACGAGAGAAAAAGAACCAAAATTTACGTGATGTCAAATTATGCATTAATTCAAGTTAATGATTAAATCAAAATGAACTGACAAAAATCATACCGTGAATTCCCAATTCACATAAAAGAAAGCACATATGAAATAAACAATACAAATCAAAATAACGGGTGGTCTCGGTCATCGTGCTTCGGGACCAAATGTTCAAATTCAACCTGTAAGAAATTATTAAATCTGTAAGAAAATATTGCAGCTCTCCCATTTTCGAGTCTACGATGATATTAATTTAGCTGATGAATGATATTTCTCGTTGTCCTTTCTCTCAAATTGAATCGATCTTTAAGATTAGTATAACTGGTATATTAAATGAACTATGTACTTACGATGTCGTTATTAAAATAATTGGAGCTTGAAAAAGTAAATTTTCGCCATGTGTTTTACTTGAAAAGGTACATTATTATTGTTAAATTGTATTAGAACCATGAACAGTTAAAATCTTAACATCAACTGTGAATTTACAAACAATAAAATAAAAATGACACCTGTTGACGAATTCACCAAAGTTTCACAGCATTTCCGATTAGGTACATAAATAACAAAAACTTTTAAGCACGCACCCCTACAACAATTATTCCTACGAGTATTAACAGAGTTATTTGAATGGTGTCAGAAAAAAAAATAAAAACATTCAACGGGGTAACCTAACAATTCCCAGTTGCTATATATTTCATGCCTTTGTTTATTGTCCTGAAAACGTAAATATTTCCTTATCTCGTATTACATAATTTAAATTGGAGTAAATGATTCAGGTGAGAAAGCGATAATGTTGGTAAATCGTAAAATAAGTGAGACATGCGCAATAAAGCGGTCAAAAGCCTACGCACACTACGTTATTGCATTGTTATGGTATTTCAATGAAAATAAATATCGCACCATTTTCTAAACGTACTCCTAAAAATTCCCATCAGTTCTGAAACCACAAAAGGTGTCTATGACGGTAGCGTGTTCATAAAAGGAAACATTCCTGTCTTTCTCCGACATGCAAAAGAATGTATGGAATATACAATATTGTTTATGAAGCTTTTTAAAATGTAATTACAAACAAACGTTAAACAGAATGTTTTTTCTTTTCGTAAAAATAAATATCACTAGGTAATTTTAGTACCAGGATAGTTCTCTTCTTCGTTTGAGGGTTCATTCCAACCTTCATAACTCTGCGTCTATAGTCGTATATGAAACGTGAAAGTCGTATTTATTTTGAAAATATTCTACATATATTTAAGTAGGTTATCAACTTATCACAAAAAAAAAACATTTTCGAAGCTTGTCTTGTTCATAAAAAACTGCCATTGTTAGTCTAATGAAATGTGAAAAAAAATAGGTGTATAGCTATATAAACCGTCTAAACAACTTCTTACGTCACTGACGATGACACTGCGAAATTCAGATGTATCAGACGCTTTTTGCTTGATCTAAAAATGCAGTATATAAACAACAGTAAAATGTTTTAAGTTTCCTGAATCATATTTATAGTGATAGAATTGTCTGAAAATAACTATGCAGGACCCGGCCGTAAGAAACATTATAAAGTGTAGCTTTTTTGCACCATTTACGCACCTGGGAATCTACATTTAAATACAAAATTCAAAACATTTTGATTCTTCTTCCATGCCCCAAACTTTAAGATTCGTCTCCATAATTTTTTCAGTGGCGGCTCGTGACCTTTTTAGATGGGGGATACAATTTGATAAATGAGTTAAATATGAAGATATAAAACAGGTTGTTATTACCAATTAATGGACGAAATTGTGTGACGGAAATAAACACAAAAATACATTCAATAAAAGTAAAAACGTATTTGTGCACATACCTTCAGTTTTAACCAGGGGCGGCTTGTCCTATGAGGCAGGTGAGGCAGTGCCTCACCAATGAATTTTACGCCTTATTAGGATTTTTATTATTTTATACGGACACATTTCGGCCAATAATTTGTGTCTTTTTTCTAAAATTTTAAAAATAAATATAGAAAATTATATTCTTATTTTTATCTCGGTAGGTACTCGTTGCTCCCTTAATTAAACAGCGCGCTTAAACATCGGCACAACATGTATTTTGTGACGCGAATGAGGCCGACTCGAAGCTTGCCTCTACAGCATATATAGAAATCATGTCGTTAATAGGCAAGCAACCTGCAATACACTTATAAGCGGTATGAGTTGAAAAAAGACAAAATTGAGGCTAGCCTCATTTCCGTGCTTGCAAAAGAGATGGACAACTATATTATTTGCGCGCGGGGAACGTGCGATTGCAATGCAGTCTGCATTCGCAGGAGTATTCAAAATTAGGCCGTTGATTGTTTTGCCACAAATCTGTGTGTGTATAAATTGATTCAAAATTTCGGTAACAGAATTTTGTCTTAAAAGTGCCTACGTTTGCGTGGGTCGCGTTAGTGCTTTGTGCTTGTCATAATTTGATTTCGGTAATCGTTATTTAAGATTACGAGTAAATCGGAATTTTTCTCTACTAACGTTAAATGACAATGGCAGTTCTGTTTTTTCTACTTTCACGTATGATGATAAATTGTATGTAGTTAAGGAATTAAAACCGCCGGTTCCTGATTTGAGTAAATCGTTAATTGATCCATAAAAAAAAATTTAAAATAAATCCGTATTTATATTTTATATTTTTTTCATTTTGTTTTTTGTTATAAATCAAATTAGCTTTATTTTATGTTGTATTTGATCTTTTTCGATATGTTTCCTTTAAAGTTTATTTTAATTTTGTTTTTTGTTAGAAGTTATATTAGTTTTTTCTGACCACGCTTCCCTTTCCTTTTGTCCTGTCATTCTCATCCTTTCCTTGCAAGACCTCCTTACACCTTCACGTTGGTTCTTTGTGGACAGTTAAATGAGTTTACAAATTTGTTTATTTGACTAAATAGAAAATATTTAAGTAAACTTGATTTATTTATATTTTAGAGCGTTTTGTGCTGTGCCTCATCAATTTTTCAAGTCATGAGCCGCCCCTGGTTTTAACTCATTGTCATTACTGAGAAGATACACAAAACGAAACAATTTATTACTTTTTGCACAACCGCACATCCACAAAAATTTATCATACGGGTTATGTCTACTAAAAAAAATTAAAGAAAGTCTCTTATTTTGCCACGAAAATTTTTATTAAATATTCAACTGAATTAATTATTTTTATTTAAAATCAAAGAATTTCACTCGCGCAGAAAGAAAATGAACTCCCGTAGTTGAATTGACCAGTAAAGTGAATGACGCGCGAAATTTGAACTCAGTTCATAACACGAGAGCCGTATTTCAGTTCCCCGTGTAATCCTTATGGGTGAAATCGAAGCGTCACTTTAACGCTTAAATTGTACCATTAAAGCAATTTTCTTATATATCCCACTACTTGTATCATTAAGACTGATATTTTTACTGCTGATCTTGATACCAAACATGAACGGAACCGGTGGTATTTAATAAATATTTAAATTCAACTTTTACCACTACATTTGCCTCGAACGTATGTCGTACAGTGGTTCATACTGCCATTGACTTCCCCCACCACATAAAAGTCTTTGATTTTCAGATGCTACAGATACGGCTGTAAATTTAAAATAACACATAAAGGAGATCTCATATTTGCAAATGTTTTCAATCAATTGCCAAATTTTGATTTAAGAATCATCATCAATCCCAAGCTTTTTTCTTTTCACACATTTTTACTAGAAAAGGAAAAACTTAGCATTCCTGATTAAACCTTTCATGTACAAGTAAAAATCACTTTCATTTTAGTACAAATTGGGTGTGAAACACCCATTTAAAAAAAAAATCACAATTTAAAGAACAATTTATTTCAAAACAAAAAAAAATATTCTACAATAAAAAATTGCACTTCCTAATGCAAAATAATCTGATTCACTTTTGATGAAAAACTGACCCACAAACTGTTATCTTAATGGGCCATTTAAATAGTCCTCGGACACTAATAGTTCTTCGAAGTAGGTTTTCTTCAGATCTTTCTGGTTCAAGGCCCAATAGCCAAAGCAGTGCTTCGCCCCCATCAGTTTGTCGTAAGCTTTCATGAAGTTGTACCTCAACATTAGCTGTTTTTAGGCTGACTTGGGGGTTAAAAGAATTTTCAGAGACAACAGCTCTGACTCAGCTGATTCACTTTTCTTCAGATGTACGTTCCAAGCACGCAAATTATTGGTGCAAAATACATTATAACGTCCGTGTAGGGCAGGTGTAGCCATATGGTGACATACAAATGCACCTCTTGGGGTTTCACATGTTGCCTCTATGCATAATAAAACAAAATACGTCATAATTTTACTTGATACAGAATTTATCAATATAGATTAACTTACCATAATCTTCTAGCATTATAGCTCGAATAAACTCTTCAAGCACATTTAATTCAGTATACCAATTGACTTTCACTACATTATTTGACTATAAAGAATTTCCTCCAACAAAAAAAAAATGGCAATTGCCCCTATTGTTAACACATGTCTTTCTGTCATTATTAATAACAAATACAAAAAAACCAGTCCACAGATACATACAACCTAATGTGTATCAATATCACAGAACTAATATATCATCCAAAAATTGTGATTATGATTGTTTGTTGTGATGAAAATACGAAATCAACTGTCATATTTTGGGGATTTTCACGATCCAAACGTCACTAGCCCCGCAAAATATTCGCGTTCTTTTACTGTCCGGCGTGTTTCTGGATTTTCCGTTTCACTCATGCGCAAGGCATTAGAAACGATGTACGTTACTTTGATGAACATCGTTGTTTTTAATTTGCGATATTTCTTTAACAGAAGCTTTTTATATAGTTAAACCTTCAGTAACAGGAAGATAATTGAACAGTCTTTATCGCTTGTAGCATGAACTAGTTAAGATTTCTACCTGTGCGGTCTATTTTGTCTGTAAAATCAAGCTCCCATAAGAAACCCATAGTAGAATTTTTGAATTATGAACTGCCGCGCATTCTAAATTCTAACCTTACTTTACTGGTCAATTACTGTGACCCGATTTCAGCCAAATACAGCGACTAGAGGCGCGGTTTCCATGGCAGCGGTGTAAACAAAAACTCCAAATTTTTTATCGAGACCTTACTAATTTATCCAAGACACAATCCTGTAATATTTTCTAGTAATTAGTGAGTAGCAATTCCTAGCTTCAATAATAATCTCTCAATCTCACTGTAAATAAAATAGTCAGAAGTCACCTGTCTAGAGAGTCTAATGAACAATAATTCCTCATTGAAATATAAAACTAACACTTATCTTGACAAACCAGAGTATATTTTGTTCAAATTTTGTACAGGTCTTTTTTATCTCCTACGTAATTATCTATTTTAACTTTACGTGGACAGATAATGTTACATTCGTGCCAAAAAGCTGAACTTTGCAGCTTTGACACACAAATCACTATTAATGAAGCTATTTGTCTAATTTGATTGTTCACTGATTATCAGCGCAGTTAATTTTATTCATTTGCTCTAATCCTAGATGTATTAATGTTTACACAGCAACATTGTCAACACATTTGTATTGTAATTAAATATTCAAATACATTAGAATTATCTTGAAATCACTAAACCCAAAGTGAAGTGTGTGTATGTATATAATAAAAAGGGTACTTCTCAGTTTAATTTAGTTTTATTGCATCGTGATGTAACAAGGTAATGGATGGTTCTACACAAAATAACTTACCTGTTCTTTTTTCTAAGTAAATGTCATTGTCAGTTGGCCAATTTTTAAAGTGATGAAGAGGTGTAATAATTGGGATGGCAATTTTAAAAGCAGTTATATAATATAAATTCACATCATGCCTTGACTAAAATGTGGGAATCTGTTCAACTTTAGTGTCGTGTTTGATAAATTTATGAATAACGTCTTTTCCAGCGCTTCTATAAAGAAAACTTGACTTTATAAACATTAATTAAATTAAAAATACACAATACATTCTGCACCACTTTATCTAAAAACGTGTCCTTTGCTGAAGATTTTTACGATGAAAACTGAAAACCGTAAAAGATTGTTCTCAATGCGGCTATTATCGAGTTCAATGTCTAAAGAATAATGAAAGACGTTTTTCTACGGTTAATTGTCTTTTTTGACATTGGTTAAACTTAGTAAGGTATATTTAATCATTCGTTGAAAAATAATACGATGATATTAAAATCTCTTCATGCTCAATGAAATTTTGCGGTTTTCTAAATCTGATCACAAGGTGAAATGTATTTTATTTAAAATGACGCGTAACCGCGACAAGAAAAAACAATAAACTCGTAGCGTTTGATTAACAGATAATTTCTATAATTGAATTTAAATCAAGAACGCCGCCGATCTGTTTTCTGTATAGAGGAATTAGCGGCTTAATGAGAAAGTAAAATTCGCTCTACGACATCCTGTGTATACGATATATGTACTTGTTTTGCAGTGGACAAATATGTAGTAATATTGGATAATTGGAGATTTCGCCCAAGATTAATTATATTAAAATCGGCGAGAGAAAGCAAAGGAAATGCAGTCCTGTTTTTATAACAATTTAGACGTCATTATAATCTTGTATTTCATCTGTGGTATTCTGAGTGTCGATCGCACGATAAAAAACTGCTAAAATTTAATTAGATTAGTGAGTGATTTACAATTCAAGGATTATGGCCAAATTTTCGGGTCAGTCTTGTGATATTCGTGGGTTATTAACCTTTAAACTGCAAATGTGGATAATAGGTGTTGAAACTAATAATAGTAATTAAAGATATTTTTCCATATCCACTAATACCGTTAATTGTAGCATTGCTTTTTCAAGGTAATCGCGTTTCGAAATTTTGACAATAACATAATTGTCCCAGAATTACTAATCAAATTAGCAAAATAGAAGCGTTTTCTTCATCAGAATGAAATAATTGTAATTCCAGCACCACGTATTACACCTTCTAGTGAGCTTGTTAACATTTATTGCCTGACTATTTTTATATGAATACAACCATGATTATCTTGTTGCAAAATTAGATCACTTGCTAGATTTTGTAACATAATTATGTATAAGTAACCGGTTGTCATTGGTGTTGGATTACTGATACTGATGTTTTCCATCTGTGGCATTTAATTGTTGAAGTGTTTTAGCGACATGCGAATTTTGTCCAATCTTTCAAACTTTTACTTTTTAATTGCATATTAAAACCCATATATTATAATTCGTACATCCTGTAAAATAATTATGGGTAATCTATAGATGTAGAAAAAAATACAAATAGAGGTTAGATGAAAAACATGTAGGATTATCTCCGATGGTCACAAAACTTATTTCGAGAAAAAATGCAAATTAAAAAAATAGGGTCAAAGTTGATGAATGGCGTTTTTGATGACATCAAAGTCTGTTATTGCTTTTGAAAGACATCGGATTATCTAAAATATTGGATGATGTAATGATAATAATTAAATCCGTGCCCCCAGCTTAACGACAGCCCCATTTGGTAAAAAAATGACGTCACAAAATTTGCAAACACGTAATTATAATTTTATGAATTATTGTTTAACCTACTGGCGGTTATGTGCGTGGCATTCTTTTTTGTTTCACCTCCAAACCAACTAGGACAGTGTTGTGATTTTGCAAGTTTATTATTTTGTCCACTATTCCCGATCTACATAATACATAAAAATCTGGATAGACTTTAGTACAGTTTAAGTAATTAGAGCAAATTATACAACTACAAAAATAAAAATTTTCTGTTGATGATTAAACGACTATTCAATTTATCAAATTAAAAATTTCCGTATAAGTCGTATATTTGTAAAATGTACCTATCTTACTCATGGGTATGTCACCGGAACCGTTGTCAGTTATTTGACCAGCAAGAGTACTTGGAAAACACTACTTGCTGTAGGGAGGAGTCGATAAGTTGTTTTTTAATTGCTTCTTATCTGCAACTAATTAACGGTTTCGTACAAGTTACTCAAGCGGAAAATCATATCTTTATTTTATTAACTACCTTAATAGATAGATAGTTCTAAACGGTCAAGATTGTGAAACACGTGTCGTTAAACAGACGTAGCATTTAAAAATATTAATTAGTTTTTTGCAAGACCTAATATAAAGAGTTAACAGTTAGATGCATGCGTTTTCTTACATAACTTCCTGAGTTAGAACTAAATTTTGCAATATGCTTAATTTCACTAATTAATCTCATCGTCTTCTGACATTTCACATATCATAAAATACCAAAATTCTTTCCGGTCTGTTAGAAATTTATTAAACTGATAGTCCTGGAAACTGTGAAACGGATTACCTTCTTAAGGTACACTTGAATTTGTCACACCATACTGCGGGACTATTTCTGGTGATCACAATACTTATTTCAAGAAAATTTACAAATTGGAAAGAACAACGTAAGTTATTGGCGTCAGCCAAAAATTACTCGTAGGTTAACAGAGAAAAAGAAAACTAGCTTGGACGGATAGAGGATAAGTGAACCTGGATTTCCTCTTGTTGCAGACGGCCTTTCGGAAACTGAGTGAAGGTTGAATAGCAATTAGGTACTTTTACGGCCGAGAAAGGATATTTGTTTTTGAAAGACATCGGTTTATCTAAAATATTGTATGATGTAATGCTAATAATTAAATCCATGCCCCCAGCTTAACGACAGCTCCATTTGGTACAATGTAACGTCAGTCAATTTGCAAGCACGTAATTATAATTCCATGAATTAATAGCCATTATATGTATGACTTGTTTGTTGTTTTGTTTCACCTCTAAAGAAAGTTTCGCAATTTTTCGAATTTATTATCTTGTTGTCTAACTAGAGATATGTAAGAATTTTAAAAATATATACACTCAAACCACCACACTTTGAACATTTTTACGTGTACTTTTAACCTATGGTGAAACTAATAAAAACCTAATCAAAATTGTAGGGTTATTGTTTCCAAAACGGATTTAGATAAAAATATAGATCGGAACCTAAATTGGCTTCAAAATGACTTAAACTTAACTAAAATATTCTCATTCATAACCTTCAGCAATCTGGGTTTTATTATCATAAATATCGAAAAAATAGCTGTGAATTTAAAAATAAATGTTGGGCTTTATTGTTTGGTGTATAGAAAGCCAAAGCTGTTACCATGAGTCGTAAGTTATAGTGTTTGCTTCAATAGCTTCCAAATATTAAATATATGATAAACGTAGTGAGTGTATTTCCTGAGACACCCGGTGTATATGGTTTCCAGCTATCTAAGTGTTTTAAAGCTCAAGGTACAAATGGTTCCTTTCCATGTGAAAATAAGGTAGTTTCTAGCCTAAATCCAAAAAGATTCCATATCTGATTAGGTCATGGGTAAATTATCTATAATTTAATTTTAATTTATTGGATATAGAACACAATATATGTACTACAGAATACATTAAAATATTAATTTAAGATAATTATTAGTATATCCATAAAACCTTAATACAGTGTATAACGATGATAAAAATAATCTAAATCAGTTGATTTACAATTTTATGTTTTAAACAAACCGTATACTATAACTGGTACCACATTTTCAACAGACCGTGGTACATTTTTAGAAGCTTGTTTTTAAAATATAGCCCATAGGAATGTAATTGATGAGAATCACTAAACAGATTTTTATTCGTTAATATAAATATGACATAAGTATTTATAACACAGAGACAGAGTGCTAGAAAATATTATTAAGTACCAAAGAAAACTTAGAGTCATCAGTTTTATCCAAGCTTAGGTGGTTCTTATGCATTGTTTTTGAAGAATAAATATTCTGGAGACATCGATCGAATGACACGAGAATACTAACCATGTTTTCATCGGCGTTGCATGTAACCACAATACACTGTTAATGTTCTTGGGGTTATTCTAGTTGTTTAGTTAAATTTCTGAGAAAAAAAAAGCAGTATTTTGCAACATCAAGAGATAAAATATTAGTAAAGAGATTGGGGTTACTGGTTTCGAAATTTGCACTAGAATTTGAATTTGTAAATTTAACTGTGTTGTTTTGTTAAATGACTCACTAAAAGAAGTACTTGTATCATCAGAAAACAAACACTCTGTTAAAAAACCGACTGCGATTTGTCGACTGAGTCAGGTCGTCAAATTAAATACATTTTTCAAGAATCCAAAAAAATAAAATAACTTTCGCGTTAATAACTTAGAAATGTGTTATATTTACAGTTGTTTAAATAATTACGGAAAAAACTTTCAACTGTCGTACATTCATTATTATTGCAACACACGGCATATTTCTTAATAAACATTTGTTTAAACCACTTTTGAGATGGCACCATTTTTTGCAGGTGATAAACAAACAATTTTGGTTGAAGTTTTGCCCGTCGCGACGACAACTTCAGATTATTTGAGGTCCAAAGATTAAGTACTTCTCCAACATTTCCTTTTTTTTTTCAATTGTTCAGTTGTCTAAAAAATTATAGATGCTCGACAGCTTAAACTTTTATAATAAAATGGGCCGAACTTGTACGTTTATCAATTTTTCGCATGACAACATTATTTATTGATCCCGAAAGGTAAATTGAGTATTTACAAGGGTATTATTACCCACAGGCAAGGAGTTTTTATTACCCATATGTAACAATTATGCCAAGAAAACATGACATCATGTTTATTAATCAACAATTTTGCCTTTCTTTTTAAAGTTATGGTGGGTACGTGTTGAATGCATAATTTCTTTCCCGTTTTCCGTTTGCTTGTCTGCGACAAGACAACGTTTTAAAAGAATAATTTCCAAAACTTCAAAAACAGTTACTCTGAATTTTTTTCATACTTCGAAATTGTATATCTTCAGCTGGTAATACTGTATCGCCCCCACCAAAAAATCAATTACGTCATTCTCCTTACCTGCGTACCACGTCTGTGCTTATTTATATTTACCACAACAGATTAATTAAAAAAAATACATGAATCTCTTTTGCAAAACACGTTATTTAAGAATTAAGAGGCTTAATTAAACACTTCTTAAATATTTATTTGAAAAATGCACTTTTAATGTAGGCCAGTGCTTGGGTAATATGTTGATATTTTTGCCTGATAAGAATACGGAGAAATATTATATTAAGGTCACTCCAAACAATGTTTAATTTTTGTTTCCCTCCCTTTTCACAGTTTCCAGAATCCGAAAATGCTGCTTTTTCGTCTCTGTCTCTTGTCTGTGGGGTTTTGCTAAGCAAATAATCCGTTAAAATTGTCGTGGAAAAATGAAAAAGTATTAACCAACATTAATTTGTCCGGTTATCCCCACAAAAAAATTATGACCGTTTCACTTTATATAATGTTGCTTCACCTGCGTTTAATGGTGTAACACAATTTTTGACTTTAAACGTATACAGGATCTCTAATAATTAATGAGATCGAGGACCGCACCCTTAGTGATTCACTCTGTATATATAAACCAGTCTAGAACAATTTTTTTGCGATAAAATTTTATAGTTTCTCAGAAATTATATAAAAGACTTGAAATTTGTATGGTAAGGAATTACCATCGATGGGGGATTACAGAATACGAATGAAAGTTTATTTATTCGTCCCTTCCAGAAAGTTGGTGACGTCATCACAAAAAAATCTATATCTGTTGAAATATACTTTATAAGCATTATTTATGAAGATTTGTGTAAATGACGCGACAATTTTTTTTCTATACTGATAAAACGAAAATGAATAACATTGTCAAGTTTTGTACCAGTCCCATTCGAAACTATTTTATTTGTGAAACTCTACGTCGACAACAACTTCTATTTCTACAAGACAGTTTCCATTACCAGCTATCTATCAATTTTTATTTTGCAACAATCGCCGTCCTATAAATAGTATTTAATGCACATAAACACGAACACGACCATGAAATGACGAAACAGTACGAAAGCAAATATAAGAAACCGAATTGTGAAAATAACTAGCTGTACTTTAAATGTAAATGTCATTCCATCAGGCACATCTCTAACGTTAGTTAACATAAAATGCAGGAAGCACCGTTAGAAACAGAGATAATTATTGCCTTATTTATTGTTTTGGTATTTGTTTAATTAAGAGAAGCATTTTTCCGCTTCTAGATAGTTTTCCTGTCCATTTCCGTCATGTTCCTCTTTTCACCTTTTTCTAAATATCGTCAAAGTGGGTGTATAAAATTTGCATAATTGTTATTTTTATAATTATTATTGTTCATTTCCTCGTTTATCGCCTTGTTCAAACTGGGTCAATGTCTCCACAAGGCTGCTATCACCATCTTTCAAGTAAAGGCGTAATAACCCAGTAGGAGTGAGACACCCAAAGATCATCACCAGACAAGCAGTCGCCAGTGCGTCATTTTCTATCGGGAAAAGTAAAAATCGACCAGTTATCCTTTTGGCACACATTTTAGTGCTCCATGCTGTATACGTAATGATCGAACGGCTATATTTTATAAAACTGCCCAGAATCACAACACCTGTTATTTGTAATCGGTCATTCGCAGCACGTGAGATGTTTAAACAAATTGGGTAATAAAACAACATGAGGACAAAAAATACAATTACATAAGTATGGTATTGCAGTAAATCTTTGAGAGGGCACGTGTCTCATTCTAGCTTTTATTTTCTTAATGGATTACAAATATTCAAACACGAATTAATGGAAATAACAAAGGTCGAACTGTGTTAAGAATTCATAATGCATCATCACAATATTGACAAAAAAGAATTTTTAAGGCTGCGAGGCTAGACAATAGTTGCCCTTAACCCATAACTGGGTATTAGTGTTTAATTACGTATCATTTCTGACATTATAAAATTTTGTTTACTCATTTTCTTGTTGTCTTTAAGTATGCATATTCATCGTTTTCTATTTAATTTAGGTCATTTTTTACGAGCTATAAATTATTAAATTAAGAGAGATAATTAATATCAACTTTTTATTCTATCAACTGCAAAATAAAACACTTTCGTTTGCAAATAAACTGAATGAACATTCATTTTACGCAGTTAGAAGCCTGAAAAACGTGTAAAAACTATCAAAAATTAAGATGCAACATTATACTTACTTAATTAATAAAGTTCTAACCGGTCTTAATTGCTCGTTTTAAAAATGATATTTTCATTGATAATAAATTATCGATTTTTAATTAGTTACGATCACAACATAACAGGTGATATATCATTAAAATTAGAAAAAATATTTAATAATGTCAAAGTCAGCTAATGATTATGGTTGTCATACAAGTTTGTCATAGCTACAAAGACGGAGGTCGTTGTGTTTAAAAAATCTAACAGACAAATTTATCAATTGAGTCTAACGGTAGAGTAACTGATCCTCATTTAAATGAAGCTCAAATAAACAACGGAAGGTTGAGAACTGTAATAAGTATGCAAAGTGGCATGCCACTGGGAAACCCCATAAACGTGCTCTTGTAAATAAAAACATATGATTTATGGTACAGTAATCATGATTTGTATTACTCTCAGGTAGTAAACTCTGTTCATAAAGGCACTTCTGTTTTAAAAACTTAAGCACTTTGCATTGGTAAATTTAATCCGCATAAACTCCTCACACCGCTGCCGAGAAAGCTTTCTATTCGTTTTTGTTTTTCAAAACTCCGGACATTTAGCAAACCCTCAGAATCCTATATTCTTATCTAAGTATCTAGAACATATATATACGATAATCCGCTTCATTAACCTTACTAATTTTGAAATGTCACTACCATCTTTGATCTTCACAAATGGCAGTATAAATACCTCCTGGATAACTTCCTTGTTTTGTCTAGACGACCTGCAAATGTTTATGTATATTGAACGCTGCTAGCCAACCCAGCCGCAGGAATATGAGTGGGCACCATCTTGCATTTAAACGACATAAATGGAATACTTGTATGTCATTTTTATGAAAAAATATTGTCTTTAACATATCGAACAGTGTGTAAAATTAATGTATGGAATCATATTCTGAGAGCAAAAAGGTCCAATAACTGGGCCATGGTTACCAACTCAGAGTATTACCATACAAATGGCTCATCAATTAACTGGTACAAAGAGTTCGAATTCGGCATCGATAAGTAGTACCGCATTGCTCAATTTTGCGTGGCCGTTAAAATTCCTTCTGCTGAGATTCAGAAAATGTCGTTTAAAACTTCTTTACAGTTTCTTTGTCGATGAAACGGTACAACAGTTCAAAATATTATTTAGTATAAGCTGATTTAGACAAATCTCTAAGATTAACACGAATAACTACCCAGCCTCTGTTGTTTTAGGTGGTATTTCAAAGCTTCCACTTTCACTACTTCGGAATTTTGCATACATGGTTTAGACCAAACAATGTCCTACTCATGAGTGATTAATTGCATTGACTATGGCTGAGTTTTTGATTATTGGATTGTTTGTACCATATTTAGCAATAATAGCTTGTAAATTTTCAACAAATCAGTTATAGCTGCACAATAAATAACAATGTAATTATGGTTTGTTGTCATCTAAAAGGGCACACATTCGATATATCATGATGTCGAAGACAATCAAAGTTCAAGGGCTGTTACCAACATTTGATCTTACTATGGACGCCCTAAGCCTTGAATTTTGCCTTCAAAGAATAAAAACCTTTATTTAATCAACTGTGTATGATTATTATAAAATATAGACTACAAGGCTTAAATACTCTTCTTATGATTAGTTCACGGGTTTCATTTTAGATATATTTATTTGAACTTAAATACGAAGGTTATCAACGTGCCATTTCCGGTAGGTTCGGAAGTTGCCGGTACTACCGTGCAATGAAACAAGGAAGAAATTACTACTGTTTAAAATTTTAGATAAACTAATCTCCCAATGTGTTAAAATGTGAAAAATATAGTGACGCATAATGTTTCAATGTTTTTAATATCTAAATGTCTCCTGTAAAACAATAGGTACTATCGCTTTTGTTCCACTTTTTTAAGCGAGGTGTTTTAAACGGAACATAAAGAATCTTTTGTTAGATGTTAATTAACCCTGAATCACGTGCTGGTTGATTTACTGCATTTTTGTAACCTGTGATAATTATTGTAGTAGTGCTTTAGCTAGCAACACGTCACCACTATAATCGAGAATAATTTAACAAGAACCGAATTGAGTGAGTGTGAGCAAAACATATGATAAGTAATGAACTCAAAACAAACGTGTTAGACCTGTTGGTGATATTTATTCATTAAAAAGGATTTTAATAATAATTTCGTGTCTTTAATTTTACCACAATTAAGTAACACCATCTTACTGTTATATATAATTTCAAAAGTTGCCGCATTACTTGGCTTCTAAACAAAAATTATATAATTCCAACTGTGACCTAGATTGACAGATGTCTTATCTAGAAACTTTCTACATTCATTTACAAACTAAATCGAAACTATAACATCGATTTCTTTTATTTGTTTTACCATCTGTTTTTGTTTTTTAAACTTACCTCGTGCGATAATGTTTTTCACTTTTCAATGCTGCTTAGTCAGACTTGTTGGTAACAAATGTTCATAACCGGACCACTTTCCATCCAGAATATAAATGCAGTTTCTGATATTACGTAAGATTTAGTCATTCGCAATTTTTAATGTATTAAAGTAACGGATGGTGCAAATCAACCGGCAGCTACTAATTGGTGCAGTCCAATATAGAGAAGAGAAATTTCTTTTTGCTATCATATATATCTGCATATTTATAGCTAGAAGCTACAGACGCTAATAAAATGTCCACATACCGCTGTGAGAATTTCTGCATTTTATGATAACTAGTGATTTATTTTTCGCAAGAGAGTAAAAACATCGTATTTTACGTTATAGGCGCTGATTACCGAATGGCTGAAGAAGTGAAATTAATTGAATCCTGATATCGCTTGATATTCACTTTTTCTTTATATAATTAATTTACTTGCATTTTGAACATCTTAATAAGAAAGAGTATTGATGTAGCGTTTTAACCTATAAATTATGCATCAGTTGCCAGATTGAAAGCTCTATTTCACGTGTTTCACTTTTTATAAAGTCAGTTGTTTTACCAATTTACGTTCCCATAAAATATAAACATTTATGTGAGGAATTATGAGTAAGATGATGGTCATGACAATAACCTACTAACTTATCAAACTGGTCTGCCAAAAAGAGTAGTTATTTCTTGGTTACGAATTTTAATTTACTGTGTATGTTTAATTAATATTCAAATACTTTGACATCATTTTCGTAAACAAAAAAGAAGTTGAAATAAAATGAATTCAGCAAATTCAATTTCTTAGAAGTCAACTTTTTTTGATGACCTCTATACCTATAATGTGTTAAAGTAAAACTACGCTTGGATTCTTAAATTACAAACAAAGGATCGTTCTATGTTGTATATTTCAAGTGAATTACTTTTTTTATGAGACATTTGTATAAACAATAATTTAAAAAAATGTGGGTGCATTGTTAAACTAAAAATAAAGAAGCATTTCATACGACATTTTTCAGGCGAAATTTACATAATTAGATTTCGAGATGACATCACCACGTTTTTGGAAGAGATGAAGAAATTCTAATTAGCAATTTGCCACGTTCACGATAAGGTTATCGGGAATACCGTTATCGACTTTAAAGTTAAAACATGTGCAGAATTTCAAAGCAATCGGTTTTGTGGTTTCTAAGTCAGTTCGTTATTTGCAAAAATCTATATGCATAAAATTAAAAGTAGAGCTAGAGTTTTAAAAATTTACAACTATAGAAAAGGAAGTTTTCGTACAGTTTAAATAAACTTGACTTTCACATTTTTGTGAAATGCAAACAAACTTTGGTTATTCCTAAAATGCAGCTAAAATGTCACCAGGATCAGTACAGGAGCAATAGACACAGAGAAAAGAATGGCATACTTTTTCATATTCTAGGCACTATGAAACGTCGAAAAAATAAAATTATAACTCCATTGAATGGACCCTATTACAATACTTCCCTAGCTTCTATTGGGTAAGTAAAGAGTAAAAGTAGGGCTGAGAACAAACTACAACCTTAATTATTTACTAGTGAGATTTCTAGTACGCTTTTTCTACGCCTGTTACCGAAATTAGTACCGAGAGTAATGAAAAATGCGATCAAAGACAGCCATGGGTTTTTTAAAGTTTGTCTTTGATTGTTGTTAAATTTTCAACACAAAGTTTCAAATTGACGGTAATCTGACAAGATGAAAAGTGTCAATTGTAGAGTAAACGAAAATGCGTGGACGTTTGCGACGCCAAATTAACTACGTGATTGTGACTTTCATTTTTTGATTTATGACGACCATCACATAATAGCATTGTGTTAGACTTTAATCACTACACAAATAAGAAATAAAATCGATGTAAATCAACAAGAAAAACCGTAATTGAACGTTATTAATTTTTTTGTTGTTTAATTCAAAGAATGTAGGCGCAGAAAAGTGTAGTGTGCAACACGTGCGCAACTGCTCTTACACGCTCGTGTTGACAGCTCAACACTTGCGTGTAAGATGCAACTTTCGACACTTCTGTACACAATGTACTATTCTGGTTTCTGTATAATGTGTATGGTAACAGGAGCAGATAGCAAGTTATATATTTCTTTTCTGATTATAGTACCAATAAATAATTGTACAAGTATATTTCGTCATTTATCAGTCAAAAGAGTGTAAATGATTGTAATAATTATCTGTCTGGTGATTTTTTTAATTTCTGTTCTAGTTGCTCGTGACGCTAACTTCAAACTGTGCTGCTGACGTAGCGTTATGGTCAACTAGAGGAGAATTTTAAAAATCACACTTTAGTTCTTAAGCATAAACTAGAGAAATATGGTAATAGCGCTCATTTGTTGAGTGATTAATTCTATGTTTTCTTGATAAATTGTAGCTCCTAAAAAAATCGATGTACCGTCTGCGTTTATCGTCTCACTTGACATACATCTTGTAAAACTCTTATAGCTCAAGCGGCTTAAGCCAAAGCACCCTTATGACTCAAACTGGCTATTGTATAACTTAACTCAGTTCACATATACCTAGTAAAACTTTACAGCTCCATTATGGTCAGCTCCATAATGGACAGTCATAATCCTTGCGGTTCAAGTCCATTATAAGGGTGGTTTGGCTTAAGCCGCTTAAGTCATAAAAGTTTTACAAGGTGTATGTCAAGTGAGTTTTGTCTAGTTATTTATGAGTAAGGTTCGGATTGTATGCATCAAAATATAGAAGAAATATGTGCACGAATTTTGGTCAAAATATGCACCACTTTATTAAAAAAATGCAGATAAATATGCAAAACATGCATGTGCAATTGTGCAAATATTTAATTTGAATATGTATAGCAAAACAAAATGACAATTTTAATTATTTATTGGGGAAGTACAGGTCTTGCAACGTTTTTTGCAATATAAGAAATCACATTATAAATAAATTAAGTATGTAAGAAAACGCTGTTTACACCGTATTTGTATTTTAGCTATAAATTTTATTAAACCAATTGATTATTAAATGTTTTTCATAATTTTCCATTAGAAACGATTCGTGCTTGTCACACAACACATTTTTTAACATTGAAAACGATCTTTCAACATCGACAGAGGTTATTGGAGCAAATTTTAAATTCCTTATTAGGTATATCTGGATCTATATCCACGTTTACAAATTCTCCTCCCAAAATTTTATTCACAAGCAACAAGGTATTAAAACCTACATTTTTTTCTAAAACAGACTTAAATTTCTAAAAAACTTTTTCACCTATTTTACCTTGAACATTGGATAGTTTTTGAAAACAATTTGTTTCTAGCTGAAAAGAATCTACCAGTGCTAAATTGTTGCATTCAAGTTTTGAAATTGCATCAGCAACTATGGAAAAGTTAGCTTAAATAAATGCCAACTGAGTTGGCAATTCTGTTTTAACAAAAGTTATTTTAGATTCTTTAATACAGGTAGCATCATCTGACAGGTCATTAACAAAATTCTTGATTGCATTGTAGTTTTTGGTATAAAATAGTTACAACTGCATTTAACCATGTTCCACACCTAGTTACAACAGGTTATGGAGATAATGGTAAATCGAGCAATGCATTTCGATAAAATTGTACCATTGGAAATACATTTCTAATTTCCTCAGACACTCTATTTATACCACGAGCTAAGCATGTAAAGTGGATTAAACGAGGAATAGTTATTTACGTGGCAAGCTTAGTAAATTAGCCTTTACGGGCGAGCCGGAATGTTTGCAGGGCGAGCGACGTAGGAACGAGTCCTGTAATCCGGTGAGCCCCAGTAAAGGCTAGTTGCAAGCGAGCCGCGTACAACGTTTTACTTCCTCTTGCTGAAAATCCTGAAAATGAACAACTTTGGCATCGTCTCTAGAAATTTTACTTGAAATTACAGTCATAGAAATTGTAGTTATTTTTCATAGTTTGCTCCGGTAACTATGGAAAATTGAATTGTTTGAAAATAACGGGACTGTCAATTTGTAAATTCGATTAATAATTTAAATAGTTTAATTTTGTTTCTGAGCTCTGTTAATTGTGGAATTCGATGAAGATGAAGAGTTTGAAGGTGATTTTAACGTTAGTATTAGCACAGTATTAGTAAGATTAAGAAAAAGGCCGACGCAGCGAATGTGTGTTTGATTCCGGTGCTGTCATGATAACGTTTTACAGGCAAGGTGCCTGTAAAGCTGCCACAGTAACGCTTTACAGGCAGGGTGCGTGTAAAGGATAATTTACCGAGTTAGTTCAGACGACAGTAAAAGAGCTTTAACAAGACAAGAGGAAGTAAAAAATATTTTTAGGTTCGATGAAGCTTTGCACATGTATGTAGCAGCATCTGATGACATTAATTTGATTTTTTCAACTGTAACTGGTTCCAGAAGAAAAAAGTTCGTTAAACCTTCGCGAATAAACCTTGTAATGGTACTACTTATTATCTGTTTTCCAAAGTTTTTGTGCTAATCAACTATGAAGCGCCACATTTTTCACTGGTCAAAGTTCCAGTCAAGAAATTTGCGACTTAACGTCCACATGAATCGGTTGTTTCATCGACATGAAAATAAATTAGATTATCGGCTATAATTTAACGAATACCCTGCTTTGTTTTTCGAAACACTTAAGGTACTCTCATCGGGAACTGACTTTATGGTACGCTTTTAAGAACTGATCGCAGCTTGCGATTATTCAATTTCAATAAAAGAATATTGGCATTGAGGAATACTTCACACGATACGAAACGATATTCTCGTTGATCTGTCATCTTCTGCGTGTTGGAGAAAGATTCTGGGACAAACTTTGTGACTTCACATTACTAGAGTTCTTCAGCTTATTTTTGTCAAGGGTTGTCCCAATATGCTGAATTATCGAAAAGTTCTTTTCACAAGCGACCTGAACAATAAATTAATTTATATTGTGCATGCTTTACTTCTCGCGTTTAATTGAAAGGTATAAGATATCAATAAATTAAAGCAACTGTTTGAAATTGGGACTAATAAAAATAAATGTGACAAATTCAAAAATATGGCAATGAGAAAAATTTGTATACCTTATTTATCTTTTTACAACACAATCTGCAAAAAACAGATTAAAAATTTTCATCTAACAGTAGTTTGAGATACTTTTTATCCAGTCGTGGACACTTGTAGAAACTTTTGGCATTTTGGACGCGAAGCTCACTTATCAGTACCAAAATAAGGACCGACAAAATTGAAAACGAAACGGGTAAATGATAAAATGAGTAATTACTAGAAGGATACTAATTTCGGAGGCTTTGACGGTCGGAATCAATACATGATCGTTTTCCAGGTTGGGACCGTGTTAATTGAGTTTTTGGGCTCAACGTTTCGCACACTTTCGTAAGTGGTATCTTCAGGAGCAGGGTTAAGAATACGGCAAAAGAGCGCAGTAACTCAGTATGTCAACCAACTCTTTTTTTTTGAGCCCAAAAACTCAATTAACACGGTTCCAACCCGGAAAACGATCATGTATAGAAGGATACTACCTGAAGAATTAAATAAGGGAGAATGAAAATCATTTTAAGCCGGGTGCGGTACAAGGATCATCTCGGTTATTTAGAAAATTGGTTTCCAGAATACATTCAAGTGATTTATTAATCTGTATACTAAACTGACTTGACATACACCTGATAAAATTTTTATGACTGAAGCGGCTTAAGCCAAAGAGTCAAGCCACCCTTATAAGTCAAACTAGCTATTGTAAGCTTTATGGACACGAACCGCAAGGATTATTACTGTCCATTGTTGTCATAATGGAGTTGTCAAGTTTTACGAGGTGTCAGTCGACTGAGTTAAGTTAAACAATAGCCAGCTTGACTTATAAAGGTGGTTTGGCTTAAGCCGCTTAAGTCATACAAATTTTACTAGACGTATGTCAAGTGAGTTTAGTACATACTCATGTAGGTGTACATTTACTAAACAGTGACGTTCAGTAAGGATTCATTTTAATTACTAGTCACTTTAACAAGTACCTAAATGTTTTAGAAGATTTTATGAGCTTGTGTTTTTAAAAACTATATGAATTTGATCAAGCTAAAAAGTGACTGAGTGACCGAAATTGGTTTATTTCATTAATTTTGTGCCATGGTCTAACATCATCTACAGTCACCGCCAAAAAATATTGGACGTCTTTTTTCTGTCATTCTGAATATTTTTATGTAGTCTATGCTTTACTGTTACTTTGATGTTTGATGTTTAAATGATTTATCACGTTGCATCCAGTGTTAGCGTGCTTGTAATATCAGAAATTACAAATGAAAAACAGATTGAACATTATTTTGAAAAATATCAACAAAAACTGAAATCATGAATATTAAGTAAAATGTATTTTCCTTTATTGACCGAAATTGTACCAACTATCATGATGAGTGTAGAGTTGAAGTGAAGAGCAATTATCTTTTTTTCTTTGAAAAATATAATAAAAAATAATACATACCAAACTGAAAGGATTCCTTTTTTTCACATAAAACCTCAATTCTGCCCAGTTGTTGCTCATTTTGAGTATATTTTAATCTACATATATATAATTTCACACGGTATGTGGATGATTATTATAGGGCAAAGTTGAAAATAAATTGCTACTTGCTCATGCGTTCAGTGAAATAATATACCTTGCCCAAACTACATGATTGTTATAATGATCAGGTTCAGAACTTAAAATTTATCGTTAAAATCAATTTCACTTTTGCTACCTACTTGTCCCAGTTATTTGATATTTTAAAAATATATTCATATAGTAGCATTACTGGATCAAGCCTCGGTTGTCTTAATTTTCTAGAGTTTCAAAAAATACTTTCTGTGTCAAATTTACTCTAAAAGAAAGCAGCATTCCTGTCAAAACATCAAACTTGACAGACCGCTGCGACATCACCCAGAAACCGTTGACCATCTGGAGAACATTCGTAGAAGTCGACTGAAATTATAATTACTCTGTGTTTTTGTGTGTGCTTAAAAGATATCTACTGTTTTACAAACTGCAGAAGAAGATGCTTCAGAATGGTGATGCAACATCTTTTTCGAGACATTCATGGCCTTCGCAACCAGTTTTTTGGTTCAGTTGCTCCACAAGCACTGCACAACTTTCTTCGCTAGTGAATGGGCTGATTCTTTGGGATTAATCGGTCATGATTGTTCAGAAAAACTGAAGTCATTATTGCTTTTTCCACATGAAACAGAGCTTTGCTCTTCGCTCTGTCGTGTGAAAATTTTTTTGTCAATTTCTTTTCAGTTTTTTTAATCAATATCTCAAAAGCTTTTCTTTGAAACCAAGGATTTTCTTTTTATTACCTTCAGTAATGTTTCTTCCTAGAACATAACGTAGATCCTGCCTGTGAGGTTTCAAATAATCGGTCCGACAATTCAACTTGTTTCTTTAAAGTTACTGCTGTCAACAATATTTTCTACGTCCATGAAATTACTAAAGAGAGCTACCCACCACTGCATTATGGTTTATAAAAATCACATTTCCGTTCACGCTAATTTTTTATTCTTCCTGGAAGTGCAATTTTTCCCACGATGTTTCCTTTTGTCCAGGAAGATGACGAAATAGTTGTCAAAACCCATCAACGCTTATGTAAAGTTTTTGAGGTATTATGCGGGAATGCATACTAGATATTACAGTGATGTTACAACTTCAACACTTTTTTTAGGTATTTCTTAAAGGTTACAGTTTATAATGCGCAATGCTGAGACAGCATTTCTCCTACCAGAATTTTTGGTAAGTATGTTTGAAATATTGGCATTATATTCAGTAACCGTGGTATTCACACTTTATTAATTGCCTTGCTTTATCAGATTGCGCATTAGAATAAGAAACCTAACTAGAATTTATTTTGGGACCGGATCTAGAAGATATGAATGTTAGAAATGAAGAAACTAGTTTGCATGTAAAAAGTTCTTCCCAACTGTTGCCAAATTCAGCACATATTGATTATTTTATGTGTTATAAGAAGTACGTAAGTTCAAGATTCCGTTTGTGTTTCTCTTGGCAGTTAGCTCTGATCCGTAAGTATACTGCCCGAGGTTAGTACCCGAAAAAATTACAAGGGAACGGTTTTATCAAATTAATAATACCATCTAATAAAGTGATACGGTTATTATAAAATCATTAAACTTTTTATCCGTGCTGTAAAATGATGCAGATGCTTTTTTGTCAAAGTAAAAAGTGTCTGATAAGTAAAAGATGGAACGAGAAATGATACCCAACTTACTTCCTCGTGTAATTGTAATAAATTGATTGCTATTAATCTTTTAAAACGCTCCTAATCTTCGCTTGTTATTATTTTTTTTTTTTTAATTATTAGTAATTACCTGATTACAGTATTTAGATGAAGTACGATTAATTTCAATCGATGAATTAAAACCGCCGTCGGTACGACCGTCACCTCATAGTAGGTGTAAAAAGTATTCCATGCACCTGTTTAGGAGAGGCAAGTATAATAAAATGTAATCGTATTGACCTGAATAACAGATTTCGATTTCGCAGAATCCTTGGGGATCAAGATCATCGAATCAAAAGCGGAAAAGTCAAAATTGTGAAAATGCAGTGCCGTTAAAAACGCCGGTGGAAGGTTGTTCCTCTCATCAAGTGCAACTTGCGTTTTAATTGTATTGTGACAGTAGAGGGGCTGCACATACCTAGAAAGTGGCCCCTCTCCTGCAGGCTTGCAGCTATCCATTCCATTCCTTGCACCGCCGATGTCTTGTTTGTGTTAACCTTCTATCTCGTATGAATCGAGCTGTAATACAGTCGACCAAGCGTGTAATGTGTGAATCCCATCGCATGTGAGCGACGACTTCTTCTCTGTGCCAGTTTAACCTAGCCTGTGACCCACTACTAGCTATCGACAATCACAACCACTACGAACATGAAGGCATTTGACTTGTAGCACTCTCGAAGGCAGTGTCTGGTGTCTTGCGGAAGACTGGGCAAGTGAACACGAGTTGAGGTTGCGGTGATAAATAGTGTCTTTTGTGAACCTTGACCTTCCCCAAAACAGCGGCCGCGAGGAAGATCGGAAAAATACGAGTGACTGAATATTTCCCAGACAAGCTTTTCGAAATTCCCGGCCGCCATGGTAACCGATAAGCCATTCAGGTGATATGTGCTGTTGCTTTCGCTTTGGAACAGTTTAATGTAAATAGAGTTAATGTTTATTAATAATCCTTGTATGTAAGACCTCGTTGCGGTGTGGTGACATAAACACGAGTGTGTGGCAATAAGAATTAAAAACATTCAAAGTCAATAATGGGATAAAATCGAGAATTTCGACAGTACTGTAACTGGTACCTCCGTTTCTAAGGACACGAGTGAAAATGTTAAATTGCACGGATCTCGAGTGTATTCTTCATCATCATCATTATTACGCCCACCTGCACCATCTCAAACATGGAACGCATGTGGAAGAAGGAGGTTAGTACCAAATAGACCAAATTAAATCCTTGATAGTAAGAGTACTTTGCCTTGAACCGAAGGTAAATCGGTTAAGATTTCCCTGTTCGATCGATACTTTTTACTTTTGCATCAGGCGGTGCACCGCTGCAACAAAATCCCCCAGAAACAAATCACAACACCTATGAAACTCGCTAATAATTTTTTATGTTGTCGTAAGCAATTTTGTCACGACAATTATTGCTTCAAAAATGTTTGATTTCCTCACGATTTGCTTGCATCAGGCCAAGTTTGGCAATAGTGATGAACAGATTCGTGAAAACCATAAATATCATGTTATTAACCCGTAATGATAAAATACTAAAAATCCCGTTTCTGTTTTCCTTGAAATGCGAAAAAATTACTTTGCATATTCATATTTGGTTTAATAATGTCAGTGGGTCTGAGCTGTTTTATCTTAATATTTACAAAACACCTACAAATAAGTGAAACCTTATGTTTTATTTGTACACTTTCAAAAATTATTCGCATTTCATACTAATTAGTAAATCACGTGCTGTTATTATTAACGCTCTATTAAGAACACCTAACTTTTAAAAATTGTTTTATTATTCATCTTCTTAATGAATGACACAAAACGGTTTTTTTCATTACCCAGAATATTTTCGAATCGGTAATTTCTAGTTGCTTCCACCAGCATCACATCGAGTATAATGGATTCGATAGCTCTGTAAATATTGAATTAACAGAGATATTTTGGCAGCTTATCGACATAATTGTTTGAACAATTAAACGATGACTCTTGTACTGATGTAGTAACATTCATAGCAACAGAACATGCTTTGTTTTAAATAAAAGTAATGATTCACTAACATTTTTTCCACAGTTATAACACTGATCTCCAAAAAGTTAGATCTCATTAAAACTGTGTATACGCAGGACGTTATTTTACTGTTTGTAAAACCCTAAATGACGAGATAATCTCGCGCCAGAATTGTACTTTTAAAATTTCACTGTGACGTCAAGAAAGAAACGGCTTTTGTTTATCACACTTTGTTCGTTTCTTTTATGAAAAAGCGAACAAAGTGTAATAAACAAAAGCGGTTTCTTTTTTGTGCATACAATGTTTGAAAAAACAAACATACCTACTAGATAAAATTTCAGTTAATACAAAAATAATGTTCTGAGTATACCTACTTGTTGTGTCTACCATATATTGTTTTATTCTACAAAAGTATTTACATGAATTCAAAACAAAGATAATTCCAGGGATACGTAAGAATAATAGGAGCAATTAATATAAAGTCAACTTATGTGTACATATATCTAATGTATTATTGTGTTATTTGGGAATCCACAGCAATTACACTATAATGAGATAGAGCAAATCAAAATGAGTTCTAATTTGTAGAGTAAACATCAACAGAGTAAAAGGCCTTGTGGACTAAATCTTTTTAATATCAAGACACTCAAATGTCTTTGGCAATATATTGTAAAATTTAATACAAAACTATGACTTACATTTTGTCAGCTTCAAGAAGTCATAACTTAAGTCATCACTGTTATTTTTATAATTGTAGATTTTATTCGCTATAGGATCCTTATCTGTTTCGTTCCGAATCAATCAAACCAGTAATAATATTATTTTTACTCAAAGATAGTCGGTTCTGAAAAAATCACGCTTTTTTTTGGGTTAAGAGAAATTCGTCTTTTTGTTTGGCCTGTTCGGTTGTTATTCCTACATTGCCTATAGAGGTGTCAACTATAAAGTGTGATTTCTGCATCCTTTAAATAAGAAGGTAGATCATTCGTGAACAAAGAAACAAAATGGATCCAAGAACTGAACCTTGCGGAACTCCATGTGGAATGTTGGCACCATTTGAAAGTACTCCGATAAAATATGTTCACCGAGTACAATTATTTTAAAATGGCATGATAAGTCTGACACTATCAGGATAAAATTGTAAAAACAAAGTTTACACATTTGAAATTTATGATTAAAGGAATAAATATTTCTAAAATAGCACAAACAATGGAGATTGTGAAGAATGAAAATTAAATCTGGCATAATACTAATGACGAAAATTTGGACAATATTGACATTCACTTTTCCTTAATTAAAATTCTTCAAAGCATTTTTGTTCGAAATAGCTGTGTTAGTGCATCTTTAACATGTGTGATGGTACTGTAGTGTTGCTGTCGTGCCATGACTGTAATAATACATAAATGTTCCCAAAAATTTTTAACTGAGCCGTTATTTAAAATAGAAAGTCGAATAACACCTCTATTTCCTGTGTATATTAAGCGGTAAATTCTTAATTTTTATTTGACAGTTTCTTGGAAATGCATTTAGCAGTAATGAGTTTTTGTAGTAGAAACTACTTTTTTTTCCTTTACGTGGTGTTCAGTTCTAAGAAGTGGAATGTCCTTCGATAACACTTAATCGCGAGTTCTGTAAACAAGCTTTAAATTATGAGAACAGTACTCCAAAACTAACATTAAAGCTCATAAAGAACATTGTCAGTAAGCAGCGTATAAGTACTTACATTAATTATGCAGAATACAAAAATTATATGACGTCAACCTTGAGTACAACAAGGTCTTGCAAAAACGAATAGCAACATTTCTTCGCGATACGCCGCATACATAACATGACTTGCCAAATAATTAGATAATAGGTACTAGTAGGTGCAGGATAAGACCAGAAAATTTTACAACTCGTCGATATACCTCCGGGCACGTCTATGTAATCAGCAAATACATATGTAATAAAAATTATCTGATACAAGAGGAAATAAAATTAATAATTTAATTTCTATATCAATTTTTTGTTACGTTGTTTATGGTTAGCGTTCCGGGATTCTTTCTAAATTCGAACATAATTAATAATCGTGTTTAGAGTTTAAGGACGATGCTATTTGCATAAAAGTAAAAAAATTGCGAATAGCCTCAGCAAAACTTGAATTGATTAACAAAGCTAATTGTTTCCCTATTTCCGTGTCGATAAAATTGTTTTTACGATATTATTGGTATAATGAGTCAGAAATGTGATTGTTCGGCTAAACGTATGTAGTTGTCGTTGATTTTTATTTTTATTACTATTATTGTTATTAATGTTCTTATTATTATTAATTAAAACGTTTAGTATATTCGATTTACATATAATTATTTCTATGTATAATTTCTTAATTATTGTTAGATGAAAAAAAAGGCATCTTTGTTTATTACACACGCCACTGGACAAAAATAGTGCTATTAGTATTTTAATTCGTGGTTAGGTATTTGAGAACAAGAATCCGTCTATTTTTTCATTCTTCTGTAGTACAGACATATCATAGATTGTACTGTAATAAGTATCAAAATGGTACCAATGCATGAAATTAAATTACGAACTTTGATATTTTTAGTTAACTAGTTGTGCATACATTTTTTCGATGTTCAAAATGTAAGAATTTTTTATGGACAAATAAAACAGTTTTTAACACAGGTTCCCTAGAGGTCACCATCTTCTTTCACAAAAATTCAGCATCTATAAAAAAGATTCCCTCCCAAGAGTTCACTATTGACATCAAGTCTTTTGTTTCAACTTGAACGATTTCAAAATTATTCCAATAAATCAATATGTGATCAAAATTATTTCGTCTCTTCGATTTTATTTGCCTCCCTGTAATCTGTTCCAGTTACGGCGCATTACATCATGGGAGCTTTCAAAAGTTCTGCATGCAAAACTAATTAATTCCTCAGTTAATTTAATAAGATGCCTGTACATTTAAAAACCCATGAAGAGATGCCTATTATTTGTTAACCTGATTTTCATTGCTTATGTTTGGTTTATGTAAGGAAAATGATGCAACTGCATCTTAGTTGTGTTAATAATACATCCGCGGTTATTCGCAGAAATCTAAATTACCCACTGATTAGGCACACCTTGACTTAACATTGTTTTTTATGTTATTGATGACCGTCTGATTCTGACCGGAATAAAATTCTGTCAAAGAAGGACGTCCACTTGACGACAAATAAATATCACTACCTGCATTAAAATTTCGATCACATGCATTTTATGACTTAATATTACTGGAAACTCCTTGGTAGCGATGATAATTAAACGACAATAAAACCACCAGGCTGATGGACGCAAGGAAATAAGAGATACTGGGTGTCCCAGAGTGGGTGTCAATATCTGTGCTGAAGTTTAAAACAACTTGCCGTAAAAATGATGAGTGCGTGTATTTTTATTCCTTATGAGTATGAACTATCAGACTTCAAACACCTCTTTAAAGATATGATATTAAATACACACTGAGTATACAAAAAGTTTTTTTTTTGTAAAGAATTTTTGGCGAAGTAGAGATATTATTTATATTTAACACTGTAATAAGTGATACAAATTAAACCGTACCTTGACCATAATCACTACCTTTCCTTCGAGAACTGTAGAGGGACGCCCGGTATACAAGTATATACAAGTGACTCATTAATTATTTAAGTTTATTTCCGAGTGAATGCGAAGAAAGTTACCGTTTCGCCATTTCGGTGTCTTGAACATCCCACAAATTAGAATACACAATAAACAAATTATATTAATGATTATCACAATTAAGTGTGTTGTTCCTCTAGAGAAAGTGTCAATCTTTGTATATCGATGTTTGATGTGTGGAACAAAATTAAACGTTCGCACATAAACGAGCACTTTATATTAAAATCTGGACAAATTAATTGAACGTAAGGTAACCAATTATTTCTGCTAGAACTGGAAGAGTGAATACTCCTCTCTCAGGCTTATTTTCGTCGTGTTTATGAATAGTAGTGATCTAGTTTAATTAAAATCATATAACTCTTGAATGAGCGTTTATTAATGGGTCTTTAACTAACTAAAAAATATACAGAAATGTCGAAAAGTTAACCTTTGCGTTATATCATATGCCTGTTAATTGTTTTTGAGAAGTCAAGGTCAATTAACCACGACATGTTCTTCAGTGGCCTTCTAGGTGATATGAAAATAAATTTAATGACACCACACAATACGGTAATTGCCATGTAGAGTATGGTGCAGGCTTCTGTATTGTGGTGAAAGCATTGAGTAACATATGGTTGTATGATTTTCGCCTGTGGCATAACTGACCGATAACAATTTGTATCAGATCATGTGAAGTGTTTCGTGGAACTATACATGCATTGGGGATTTACCTTTCAACTTCTGTTGAAGACGGATGACGTAATAATCAGTTCTACAAGTTATTATTACATTGCCCCTGTTTACTCAAAACCCACATTATGCAATTGGTTTGTTGTTAATTAACATTTATATTATGTACCAGTCGCACTGGTTTGTTATTTTTGTTGTTATCTTAATATTTTGGAGATTATCAATTTAAAAACTCACAAGTGTTTTTATTTCTGTTTCGAAATCACTAATCAATCACTGGGATTAACGTTGAAGATTTTTCTTCGAATTGTCAATGTAAAATACGTTGTTAGTTACAGCTGAAACAAATAGCTGTATACAATGACCAAGCAAAGGTACTATTGCTTCTAATCAAACAAAAACTCAAAAATAATTACTTTCTCATTTTAACATTTACATAATAATTTTTGTAAAAGAAACTACGAGTTCAATATACATTTTCATAAGTACTTTTGAGCACCACCAGTTACGCTAATTTCTCCTTACCGTAATGGATACTCTTGAACGTTTCAACCCATCGTTATGAAAATGGTAAAAATTTTTTAGAAAGTGATCAATCTACTTTTTGATTATTATAGTCTTTTAGGTTTTTGTACCTGGACGAGGGGAAGTATCCACACCGTTATCGCAAAAGCTATTTTTAGAGTAGTCCTGAAAAATACCAGACGATATATTTTAAACCAAATTAAGCAAATATGAATACTAATTAAGTTATTTTTATTGCCTCGGGTCGTAATTTGTCGGTGGAATAATTTCGAGTTATTTTCTCCTTTATCTGGATAATACCAGTTTGAGCCGTAAGGCACGAGTTTTTGTCACAAGTACATACTTTAAATATGTACACTTGAAATTTATTGTAACGACAAATTCTATTATTATTATTTACAATCATAATATTTTTCAACTGCAGTAAACCTTTTTCGTGAGCCCATCGTAATGAATTATGGATGTTATAATTACGACTATCACGCAGATAATTCCCGTCATTAAACATACATTATTACAGGTACTTTTACATCTTTTCATCTCTAAAGTCTGATAAAACACGGCCATAAAACGATCAGAACCAGACGAAATCGGTACCTAATCAAGGTCCGTTTATAGCCAAAACTCGTTCACTACTCATCAGTGTTTTATTTTTCGTGAATTTGCAACCATTTCGCTAACCTTCGCACACTTGCAACCTGATACTGTAACAGGTGAGTACCGCGAGTACCATAAATAATTCGCATGCGGCACAAAGAGAATAGTGAAGCGGCATTCTGGTAACGGTATGTTGATTTATGATGTCATATGAGGGAATGTAGAACGTTTCACCTGATCATATACAGTGATTGCCGCCTGATTTGCGAAAATCGTTGCCCAAAGTCGACGGCGGAGCGGCAAAGCACAGCAAGAGACCATTTCGCTACAAGACGTCTCTTGAGACTTGACGAGTTGCGAGTTATCATTGGATGATTGTACCCGCAATTGGCGGTAATTCAACGTATCCTCATTGCCACTCAAATTGTCGAAATCATTAACCTTCAACATATAATTCACTTGTTTTCTATTGCCACAATTGCCATATATCTCATTCGTGCAATTCGTTTATTATTATTTATTTTAGTATTCTTGTAAGTACCCTCAATTTGCTAACAGTTCAAGAGGGTGAATTACGAGACCGTGATTGCTTATGACATATTTAGTTCATGGTTTAGCAACGCGCAAAATTATGGTGATGAGCGGTTCTTCCTGTGGCTGTGTGTTCTGCAATCACCACATGATGTTTCAAAATTGAAAAAATGTGGCCAGATGCGTGCTTACCAAAGTGTTTATGATACTTCAACATTTTTTTTTTACGATAAGCAATTTGTTCTAGTGCAAAAATGTTTAGATGAAACTCAAATTGGAGGTAATGCTTTTTTTAAGTAATTTTTCATGGTCTTTGTTTTCCTTTTTTATTATTCTACCTTTAGTAACCGTGACTGTATTTTCGCACAAGGTTCAAATAAAGCAATGTAAATTAGTTCTATCGTTTTATTGTATTATTAAAGTGCAGTCCAATGAATAATTTTTTTGTGTAATTAATCCCCGAAATACCTCAAACTCTCCCAAAAATTTTTAAGAGGCGTCTCATCATATGAACTTCATTCCCGTTAACAAACATTTTCGATGGCTATCTTCTGGTTGTTTCTATTCCGGTCAGTACTTTAATATTATTTTTCAAGTTATTTCGGAATACCCCTCGACAAATCAATTCAAGTAAATTAGCCAGAACAGTTGAAAATCCCATATATTTTATTTTTTAAGTAGATAATTTAATTACACAAAATTTATAATTAAAAACAACCCTTTTGAAATGAAAGTTACTTTATCATTAAGCGATTGCAAGGTGTAGCAACCATAATTTTTATAATAATGGAGAAGGTACCATCTGAAGCTAAAACTTAAGTAGATAATTTCATCTAATTATTGCATCTTGTCCACCATTATCGAAAGGGATAGTTCAGTTCGAAGAAGAGCATTAGGATCCACTCTAACAGATGTTTCTAACTTATTTATGGTGGTGTATCACAGTCCTGCTGTAAATTCATATAAAGCTACTTTAGACACCAATCTTTCTGTAGCGCCAAAAATTTTATAGTCAAATTTCGAGAACGAAGTAGCGTAAACATGTATACTTCAATGGAAAATTTGTACTGTCTAAATATTTAGTAAATTTTGTCCCACTGAACTTGTTAAACAGACAAAATTTGACTTAAGCTACTTGAAAGATTGTAGATTAGAAGAGGTTCAGTGATAGGTAAAAACAAAAATAGGATGTAAACACTTGATCATGTGTCTTATAAGAGAAATGGAGACAACACTTCATACACGAAAATTACAAAGCTACTGTAAATTGATAGTGTTAGACAGGGCCGGCTCAACACGGTAAGCGAAAGATGCACCGCATCATTCCCTGGTGCTTTGTCATCCTTAATTTTAAATTTAAATTTCGATTAACATTGAGATAAGTCTAAATCAAACATAATTTTGAAATCATATCTATTTCAAAAATATTAAAAATTGAAACATTTTTGTACTATATTTATTTTTATATTTAAATATTGATTAATCATAATTTAATGTATGTTTGTTAATAAAAAATATGTTTATAAAAACATGTGATTACAGAATTTTATTTCTCACTTTCCGACCGTAAGGCAAGGAAGTATAGCAATCGAGTCTATCGGCCGAATTGTCAGTTTCATATTTTCTCGACATGTTATGACCTCTAGAGTAACAAAAAAAGTGGTCTCCCATTTCCGTCTGTCTGGCTGCCTGCCTGTCTGTCTGTCTGTAGACAAGTAATCTCCGAAACTACTGGACCGATTGTTGTCCCATTTTGTATGTATATTAGGAAGGATATCATGTAGATGGTTACACGGTAATTAAAATTTGGCTATTCATCCCCATGACGTCATCTCCAAAATTTATAATAAAAAGCTTTTCTAAATTTGATAAAATCAGATATTCTCGCACTTGCGATGTGTGGATCTGTGTCGAATTTTCCCCCTAGACATCCAGAATTTTTGAAAAAAATTCAAAACTGAAGAACAATATTTTGAAATATAACTTTGAGACTGCAAAACCGATTGCTCTGAAATCTTGTAAATATTTTAAGTTATCGTAAGCATGGTAAATTTTTAATCAGAATATCTGTTTATCCCCCTCAAAAAATTGATGACGTCATCTCAAAATTTTTTCGAATAAATGCTATCCAAAATGTGCAAAATATAATGAGTCTATTCTTATGATTTATCATAATATAATCAAGTTTTTAAATTTCTTATACAGGGTTATTCAGCATGTTTCTTTACATTTACTTTAACGTTACATACATATCTTTATTTTAAATTCTCATAAAAAAATAAAATTCGCATTGTCAGATTTTATAATTTTTCGAAAAAGCTGGATTTGTTTTATTGTGTTTCAGGCGAAATAACCTTCGAGCATTTTTTTTTACTATAATAAAAGGGCGTTGAGCAATACGTTGCATCGGGGCGCCTGGTCTGTTAAAAGAGAAACGAAATTATAATTTTATTATAGAGACTATAAAAAACGACTATTAATATGATGAGCAAAAACTTTTGAAAATACAAATAATAAAAAGTTTGAAAAAAACGAGTACTTAACCTGAAAATAAAGAACACTAGCAATCCTTTAGACGATAGAAGTGTAGAGAACGTTCTTCCGTCAGTAAAGGACAAAGCTATGAATTTTAAGTGAATGATTTGATTAATTAACAGTATATGGAAAATTGTTTTCCATTCAGAGATGTAAGTTATGTGAAAAAAAAACCAGTTCCTTAATAATAAAAACTTTAACATTTACTAGTCTTTTTACTATCAACCTTGAAAAAAAAACATAAAGTGAAAAATTTAAAAGATAAGTCCTATCATATAGATTACACCTCACGACTTCATAAATTTTTATTTTAAGTTCAAGGTGAGACATAATTGCGAATATTATTAACTTTATTCGGTTGTCGTTAAATTGTAAAATTTAGGAAATAGTTTTTGTTGTGCGACACACGATTATAAAACATTGACATTTAAAATCCGAGCGATAAGTGACCCCAAACACAATGCATACATCACAATACATAAAAGCCATGACATTTTATAAAAGTGAAATAAAATCGAATCGATAATAAGTTTTCATGCCTCCGAATTAACACAATACAAAGAAAAAGAAATCTGCAACAGCTGATTGACGTGATATCTACTTCCTAAAGTGGCGATCTTCAACTGTGAACCACTGTCCCTATAAATGTCAGAGGGTACAAGGATCCTCGTCAAGATTACGAAGCAGGGAAAGTTGGCACAATCAAAATCTATTATTCACTGTTAATTATGATGTTATTAATGTTAGACGCGCACTGTAAGACTCAAACATCTCTTCTGCGGCAAAAGCTGTAATCACTTAGTTTAAACCCCCATTAGGTTTAATTCCTTGCAAATTTCTGTTTCCTGCGTAGACGGAAGTTAATTGTCTCAACGGAAGTGGATGTCGTGCATGTTTTTCACTCTCGTTGATTGTTTTAATATAGTGTTCACATGATGTCAACCTTCCCGATTATTTTCTAAGCTTGTAGAAAGAAAAACCTATTCCTGGTTTGCAAACGCTGAGAAAAAGGAAAGTAATTTTAGATAAAATAGGAACTGTGCATTCTGTTAAAAACAAGTGTAACATAATGCTTATAAAATTACAAACGGTTAAAATAGCTTCTAAATTAGCACTATTTAAGTTGCGATCAACACCCGGTCTGTTGAGCTTTTAGTAAAACAAACACATTGGGGAGGTTAACGGTATAAAATTGAACTTTTTATTATTTTTGTAAATATTTGTTGATTACGTGCTTGAAGGCATAATAATTATTTTTATAATTACGTATACAAGAATCACCTTAGTGCTACATGTTAATTTAGTAAAAAAAAATCGCCCTGACCTAAATGATCTTTCTTCCAGTTTTAAGCAGATTGTTTGAAGATCAGATTCATGTGATCGAGATCAATAATTGCAAAAATACATAATACAGGATTACACCGATTACCTTTCGGCAAATAAGCCATGAAATATGAACTTCAAGGCTCTTTAACACAGTTGCATCTCGTCATGCTTTAGATTATTTGAAGTTCAATTTACACGTTGTAAGTGGAACACGTAGAACAGTTACTGCCTTACTGTTGTTTTAAATAGGTTCAATATCTGTCTATTTGCATAAATACACCAATAACGTATATCTATAGTAAGAAAACTGGGGTAATCTGCCCCGTTTTCACGCAGAAACGTCTAAATATTTAAATTTCTTCCTCAAATGTGAGGCATTTTTACTCCCAAATAAAACACTTTCCTATTTCGAAACAAAAGTTGCTTTTACAAAATGTCACCATTGTTCCTACCGACTGTATAACTAACTACTTAAGACAAAAAAGAAAATCGTTATGTCACTCTTGTGGGGGTCTGAAAATTTGGCACATTATGTAAAACTGCGTTGCTTAGATATTTGAAAGTTGCTCTTCTAGTCTTAAACTGGAGTCTTTATCAGCAGTCATTATTTGTTCAAACTGATGTATACAATTCTGACCTGATTTGATCCACTTATTTCAACTTTTTTAATCAAAATTCTTGTCACCATTTGATGGTTCCTGCCATAAATTCACATCATGTCAAAATAGCTGCATCGTTAATTAATACTTTACATATTTAAATGACACATTAACGCTTACATTTCCAAGAAGTACCATAATTTACATAGTGATGCAATCCGCTGTCTACACATCAGTGATTCTCGATTATTTTCAGAATTTTGAAACGTCACAAAGATACTTAAAAGTGCGTTAGATTTCACACGGCTGAAATTCGATCTCTGCTAGGAAGAATCAGATGAACAGAGAAAGTCCATCAATTTCAGTTTTAATCAGAAGCATACAGTTCATGTTTATCAGAAGGACGACCGTTTTCACTGAAACCGTTCCATTGTTCAGCCTTTTTCCGGATGTGCTAATTGAGTGACATAAACATGAACCTGAGAGAATGTTTCCTGTAATAATGTTACGTTTGTTAAGGAACGTACTTTTAAATTGCATTTTACTATATGCAGTCACGTTTGTTCCATCTTTTAATATTAATTAGGTGTTGGTACTGTATTGTTTGCTGACCACAGCGTTGGATTTCGAAAGGGTTTAATATGGTGCTACCTGTTAACAATAATAATGGTTTTTTTGAAAGATGTGTCACGCTTAACCGCCGACCATACTATTAATTGCAAAATGATTTTGTAAATTATTTAAATATATGTATTTCTATTTAACAGAGAATGGCATTTACAAGAAACTTAAGAATGTGGTAGCATATATGCAATAGTGTGTAAATCTGTAAGTCATTGTTGATTGATTTTCGAAACTTCCGCTGATTTCATAATAAGACCCTCTGGTCATTCCGGATAATTAGATGTCAAATGTTAATTCCGTTGTTGCTGTTGGAGACACTATTACCTTCCATGTCGCAAACAGGAAAATAACGAAAGTCCCATTCTCCAAATTTACAAATAATAATAGGCAAACAATGTGACTTTCCAAAAGGGACGTGTGTCTGATAAAAGTGAGCTTTACAATGTTTTTGACACTTGTGGCAAGTGGTTTGTAGATGTGGTAAATATGAGAAAATTGTGCACTTCGTCCAAAATGTCCAGTAAGTTTCTTATAGACGTGGTAGTATGTCATTTTTTGCGCTTCTATTTTTCATGTAATTAACCGTAGTTATAATAATGATACAGACTCTACGTCAAAATTAGCACTCCTAGGACGATAATTATTCCTACAGCTTGCACGCTTTAATAAAATTGTGTTACCACTTACGACATTACTTTTTTTACACAGATGATGACGTTTTAACTGTTTATTATTAAAAAACAGTATAATTTTTATAATAAATAATAAGTGGCATGCTTAGATCCTAAGTTGTGTACTGTTTATTAAATCTGAGTATTTTATCACATACGAGACAATATCAAGTACATATAGACTTATTGATTAACATCTTGTTGTTGTAGAACCAGGTATTTTATCAGCGTTTATCTTTTTTTCAAAAAATTTTAAGTCTCGAACTACGAACTTACATTTTTGCTCGATTTGTGATATTTATATACGGTTTAAAAAGTTTGTGAAACACATGTATACTGCAACACTTACATTGTATTCAAATTAAAGAACAACACTGGAAGAAATTAACAACGGGGGTTTTAATAAAAAAAAAGAGTTAAGATCGATGTTTGATCGAATAGAAGGAAATGTTTTTACAGAATAGAAGACGATACAATTTATTGCAACGGAATATTTTTATTGTAAGTGCTTATTACAACATAAAGTGAGAATCATATTTGAAACGTGTGTCCTTCACTTTTGGATTGAAGTTGCTCTAAGAATAACTGCTTCAATGCTTATAGTTGCCAGTTTTATCAACCGCTCTTGCCAATTTAAGAGTCACTGGGTTATCATCAAACTTTTCATCACAGTGTAAATACAGATAGACAATAGTGCTATAGACAATAGCTACTCACCTGAATTTTAGTAATCCTTAAAATTAAGCAAGCGTTTGAGAAATTAGTTCAGGAATTTGTACAGGAAATTGAAATCTTATCTTGATCATTTCAACATTTAGTATATTTACTTACATTTACCATCCAAGGTAGAAAGCGTTCACATGCCGATTAAAATAAAATATTCTTTACATTGTCTGAACTAAAATTGTATGCTCTCATCTGTAGGATAGAAGTTAAAGGGAAACGGGTTTCTGCCTTAATTCTGCGTAAAATATTTAATACGTATATATAAATTCTTTAGTTTGATTACGAAACTTTACTTTATTCTCTCTTTGTTTCCACATAAGATATTTCTATTGTTATTAGCCATAGACATTCATATTGTATGCTTGCTTTATTGTTGATGTATTTTTTACTTGTTAATAATTGTTTACTTTCTTTACTTACACTTTTTTCTCTTTTTCATCATACTTTGTTTCCTTCCTGTTTTAAATCAAAAACAACGATCCCCCCTTAAACTCACCCCCATGGCACTTGTCAAGTCTCTAACAGCTTATTCACTTGCTTAACTCCTTCATTTGGTTTTAATTCTATTCGCTTTTCCAATTTTATCTTCTTGGTGTTCTTTTCTTCTTTGCCCCTTTTCTATTCATTAGCTTCCACTATTTTTCGACTTGCTCTGTTTATGAAATCTGTAAGCACTTGCTATTGTTTTCCAGTGTTTTTCATCCTGGTTCCAATAGCTGTTCTTTTGCTCTCTTTTCTTGAAGAAGAAGCTTTGTTTTTCTTTATCTTGTAGTAACTTTTTTTTCTTCAGTTTTATTGACATTATTCATATGCTAATTTTTACTTAGATAAAAAACGTCTGTTATTTTGTTTTGAAATGTGTGATCCTTTTTTGTTCACATTTGCGACAACAATTTCGGACGAAAATATTTTATTTACAGTTGAGATATTTTTTGAATAACAAATAAATATTCCTAGGATTAAAGAAGACGTGCTATTAATGTCGGCTGGTTTTAAGTTATCTCATGTAACTAACACTGAAATATGAAAGTTAAATTCTCACTGGTTTGTATAAAAATTGCAAAAGTCCACATTAAAATGTAAAGTTCCTTAACAAAATCACACTGCTCAAAATGAAAATTATAGAACGGGATAAATTTCAGCGAACACGTAGATAATAAATATAAAACCATTGGTTTAGATTTACTCTCATATTACTTTAAATTTTACTTTGTTTTTATCAAGTGATTAACGATTAGTTTTAAAAAGCTTTGTTATTTTCTTATTGTTAATATTATCTCCTGTATTTTTTGTGTCTGCAAATTGGTTTCATATTAATTAAATATGTAGTAAACAAAATTTACTAAAGCAAAATAACAATATCGAAAATCAATTGTGAAACCCTGTAGCATTTGTATATAGAGGTTAGAGTCGCTTAAACAGGGAGCAACGTGACGTTACATCCATAACAATTTTTTTTGTTAAAATATTTAAACTCAAGACATGTAATATCTAAATGGCGTGGTTAGTTAAAACAGTATTTAAAAAAGTTGGTCCAAGTTTATTTAGACAGAACTTTCCTCGCTCTTGAAGCACAGTAAAACATACCCAGCGTTTTGGCAAAATTTTGATGGCGTATTCTCAAAATTTTGGGAAAATAGGGTGAACCGTTCTTGGTTGAATTAATAAAAAAAAAATTGAGAATGTTCGGGAATCGAATTCGAACCTCTGCCTTTATTTGCGAAACTAACATTCTTTCAGTAGTTCTACGGAATCGGCTTATCCGAGTTCGTATTTATGTATCTAGAGAAGAAGAAGAATTCAACAGTAAAAATTATAGTAATAATATTAAACAAAATCAAGGTGGATTCATGGGCCACAACGACAGGCGTACATTATCGTAAAAATTTTAAATGACCTTTATTACACGACGTCATCAAATTATTATTGATTGGGTGATTCGACAAACTTTAGTCTACACGATACTCTTAACATATCTACTTATAAAATTTGGCTACAGTCGCAGTCGGGAGATCTATTTTTTCATACTCTAGTGATCATGAAACATCAAGAAAACATGAAAGAAGTCATTCGTCCGATGGACCCTATTACAATACTTCTTTAGCTCGAGAAGTAAAAACTCAATCAATTAAAAAAAATTTTGTCCAGTTGTGTACTATACCGTGTCTCTAGAAAATGGCGGATTAATTTTTCGCTACACTCTTAACAATCAACTGATGAGTCTGGGAAAAATACTAAAAAAATTCCTTCTCACATTTTGGTGGAGTTATAATGATTTTAAAATTGGTTCTTTTGCTACGTTTAACAACTGAACAACACATTCATTATCACATTGACTAATAATAAATCTTTTAGTTAATATTTCTCTGGCCCTTGACAATGTTTAGTTACCATTTCAGTTCGTATGTAGTTAAAATATGGTTGTCTTGTTTTTGTAATAATTTGATAAAATTCCATTTGACAACAATGTTTGCCTGAAGCGAAGGTACAAATCAACAAAAATCGAATAAGCAGTTAAAAATGTTTGACGTATCAAAAATTATCAAAGTTTTCAAAACCCTACGTTTAAAATATGTTCGCACTTAATTTTAGGTCCCCTGGTGTTTTATTTTCGGATAAATTTAGCTTTTACTTAGTGTTTTATTTTTAATGAATTTTAAAAAAAGTCTTGAGTGCCGCAGTGTTTTTTTTTTTAATTTGGGAGACTCTTAGGTACCCATGGTGTATTATTTTGGGAGCCCATCGAAATTTTTTTGTAAATTATTTAAAACAATTTTGGGAGACTTTGGTGTTCTATTCCTGACCTGTTTTTGAGATAATTTTTGGAACCCGTGTTTTTTTTTTTTTAATTTAAAACAATCTCGAGGTTCTAGGTATTCCTGTTTGGAAAGAATTTGAAAGTGCTTTGAAGCCTCTAGTGCCTTTTCTTATAATAATTTAATTAAATTTCTTAGAGAATATGTGATTTGCCAAAATCAGTCTTAACAGGTACTAGCCGCATCCACCCGCCCTCTCTTTCCTTGGAGGGTATGTCATTTGCTAAAATCGGCCTTATTTTAGCAGGTACTAGCCCCCGCCCACTTACCCCCTCTTTTCTTAGAGAGTATGTCATTGGCCAAAATCAGTCTTATTTTAGCAGGTACTACCCCGCCCATTAGCCCTCTCTTTTCTTAGAAGGTATGTCATCGCCAAAATCAGTTTCATCTTATAAGGTACTAGCCCCGCCCATTCACCCTCTCTTTTCTTAGGGGGTATGTCATTTACCAAATTCAGTTTTATCTTAGCAGATACTAGCCTCGCCCACCCACGCTCACTTTTCTTAGACGGTACCTCATTTGCCAAAATGAGTCTTATCTTGACAGCTACCAGAATCACTTTTATCTTAGCAAGTAGTGATGTGATGACTAACTTCTACAAAAAATGATCAAAATTTGAATGAGGAATTTTGAACATCTTCTCTAGTGTTTAGTTGGTTATTCTTTAATGGATTTTACTTTTGTTGTTTTTTTTTATAATTTATAAATGTCTTATTAAATGTTTTTTTTCTTGTATTATTTATTAATGAAGACCAACAGTTTGTTTTATTAATTATAATGCACTATGATTAATGGCTATTGGTTGTTATGGTTATTGTCCTAAAAAAATAAAAGGTGGATTTCAGTCACCATCGTTCCTAAGAAATCAGAAAGTAAGCCGAAGGTATTTACGCATTAGGTGCGTGCAGTGTTGCCAAATTTATTTTTATAAAATTATGGTTTTTTCGTAATCTACATTATAAATATTTTTTTTATATTTTTTTTTGGGACTCCCAAAACCCCCACACATAACGTACTGAAGAGTAATCCCCCATTTTCCAGACACCCGGTATAGCATATATCTTAAGTTGTCAAAAAGAAAGTGTTTCTTTCACGATTTACAAAAATTTTGGAAACTGTATTAAATAATAAATTCTGCCGTCAAAAGGTAAGTATACATTAGGGAAAACTAAAAAAAATTGATTTCACACTGGTGAGTGTGACAGAGCCGAACCCTTAAAAACATTTTTTTAACATGATCAGCAAAATGTAAAATTAGTGTTTAAGGTACTTTCCAAAATATAGTCTGTTTGTTCTTACTCTGGATGAACATAAAAATTGCAATTTAATATAGTGGCACCTCGGAAGAACAAATTCTGACTCTGACATCCCGACTCGGATAAATATTTCTCCTGGGTAAAAACTAAAATTGCTAGAAATCAAACATAATTTTACACTTCTGTTTTCTATGTATTCCTACTATCTTCTACAGAGGTTGAAATTGTAGTTTACTACCATTTTAACAGCACTTATCTATAATTTATTTATGCGGAAAGTAATGGTAAGGCTACTATATTGACTTATAGATAAAATATAGTAGTATCATTTGAAAAATGGAGTTAATTATGTGTAGTAATTAGAAAGTTAATAACAAGGGTGCTAACGTATGACTTTTTCGAAAAAAAAAAACTGGATCATCAGAGAAGAATCTCCGTTCGACACTGGGACACCCTGTACATATTTTAGCGATAATAGTGCATCTTACGCATCAGTAGGAACTTCCCCACATGTCGAGGAAGGTCTTGGTCAAGCACAATTAATAACACATCGTTAATATCTAAGAATTTAGCATTAATCGGACTTGACAATGACCATCAAAATCTTTTTTGTTTACAAATAAAATCACCAATTATCTCAGTGGACGACTTGCTTTGATCACCAAAAATATCGCAGAGGTCAATTTACCTATTCTTAATCTTTCAAAATGATCGTTCTGGCATGGTCACGACCTTTTCTATCTACCCAGAAAAATTAAAATCCAGCAGTCAGGTGATGGCTTCCATAAAATTTGCTGAGTTTATATTAATGATAATATTGATACAGGATGCTAATGGACGACTGTGTACACAATAAATTCAACGAGAATAAGCAGGTGCTTCACCACGCGAAATATGTTAATTCAAGACAAGGTATGTTTATTTTGTACCATAATTTAATTTGATTTAATTATGTGGTCTGCTACGCACTTTTGCACAAGTCATGAAACAAGTGGGATGATAATTGACATGGCTGTAATTGCGTTGCGTCTAGCGATAAGTGACCGATAATTATCTGTGCATTGTTTAAAAATTTTCATAATCAGAAATGTAGCAGATCCTGTTGCAAACCGAAAAGAAACAAAATAACATAAATATGTTTAGTTAAATGACTGAAAAACGATCATTTCTAAGTTGTCGAAATGCGAAAGTGACGCAACTACAATAAAAATTTCATTTTTTATATACGTGCGTCTGATTTGAAGTACCGTGACACAACATTTTGTGTTTTCGTCAGGAGGTTACTTTAAAGTGATTTGTTTATGAATTTTCTGTCGTTATACATGAGAGTTATGTGGAACGAAGGTGCTTACCTGCTGTGTAATAGCAAGCCTGTAAAAAAAATATTAATTAGTTTCAAAATAATAGTCACCCATTAACGACATTGCCTTGTCTATATGTGGCTCAACCTATATGGTAGAGGAAGTTCAGCAATGACCTTTGTTTTGGCGTAACGACCTCGACCTTTTGGGTGGATGATGTATTCTTATCAATACTAAAAGGTTCACGCAATTATAGCTAAAAGGAGCCGAAACACCCCCGGTTGCATGTCAGTTTTCATTCGTGATGGCTAATTAAAGAACACATTTTTAGGCGAGTCTGCATGTAATATAATTAATGGCAATGACAACAGAGTGTAATGTAGTGTGGTGGCACCTTAACATTGTTTGTTGAATGACAAAAACACAATTATCTCTTAAATATGTAATAAACAAGTTAATCCGAAGTCATTGTCCTAAATTGTGACATGTTAATATCCAACTTAAACAGTGCTCATTGTCAAAGAAGAGTGCACCAGAGACAATTGGCGTTGCAGATTATTATTGTCATTAGCCTAGAGCTTTGACTCCTGTGAGAAATCCGAATAAATTGAACTGAAGCGACGTTGGCGTGCTTGTGAGAGCATGGAAAGTCCCTCGAGTTCAAAAAGAGGGGCGGAAAATCACGGGTGCAGTCAGTGATAAGTTGCTATGCGGGTAATGTTATGCAATTTACAATGCTGATCATAAAAATCCCAGCAGGTTAACTATAAAAAAAAATTATTGGCTTATGCTTGTGTTAATATTAATGCTTACTACGTAATGGTTTTTAAACTGGATTGGTTGCAACTTCTTCCAAGAACTTGTCGTGTTAGTCTTCCAAATTAAAAACTTGTTACATAATTCTCGGTATTATATCAACTAACACTAAAGTTATGATAATTTATGAAAAGCGGATGCAAATTTTTCCGAAAACTGCGAAACTACACAATTAATAAATCATCATTTCGTATTTTATAATTCTTAAGTAAGACATCATTGATGGAAAGTTTGCAGTAATTGTCAGCAACAACGTCAAACTAAAACTTTTTTGCATGGACCTTGATGGGTGAGGATTTTCTAGCGAAAGGATGACGTCAATTAAGCAGTACAAAAATCCAGTTCAAAGTACAGGGGGCGACCTTTGGACAGCCATTCCATAGAAGAAATATCTCAGTATCTGAAAGAAAGAATAATACGAATCACCATCGCTTACGTCAGCAGAGGTTCAATTATGAGAACACAACATTATAATGATAAACTACACTCGTTGCACACACCCACGAGTTCAATTCAAGTTTCAAGAAATGAGAATATTGCTGCGAATATAACATTGACACGAAACTACTCGAAACTGGCTTCGAATTCATTTTCTAGTGGTAATTAGCTCTTAATTGATGTGATTTATTTCAAACCTAATTTAACTAGGTGTATTATTAAATGTTACGTGACTGTCAGAGCAATAAAATGAGTTTTTTTTTTATATTAACGTTCAATAAAAAAACTGCAGTATTTCAAAATCTTTTACAAGACCCCATTTTGGAAGACATTCCAAAGGGTTAGTTAGGTTCATATATTTTTTTTTTATTCAGAATATCTAAACATTGTTTATTTTTAAAGTATGATAATTGTGTTTCGATTTTATACTGTCGATCTGGTACGTTGATTTAAATACAGGGTGATTCGGCATAAACGACGAATGTAATTTGTGGTTAACAGCAACCCGGAATACATTATTCATTTATTCCTTGATTCACACTAGAATTTCAAAAATATCACAAATCCACGAAGTCTGTGGTTTTAAAAGTGTCAATACAAAGTGCCACTGTCACGCATTACATTTAAAATAAAAATTGATGGAAATAATTTTCTGAAAATGCGTTTCACGAATCCATCGTGGATTTTCTTGTCCATTGTTGGAAAATTTGGTCTCATCACTAAATAAAATGTTCCCTAATAAAATCGCAAAATGCTAATCTTCGTGGAAAGTCAGTATCTCCTAGGTCATGAACTAATTGCATATGATACGAGTGGAACTTATACATAATAACATTCGAAAAACATAAGATTAACTTATGTCAATTTTTCTCTCAATTGTCCGTTGCGAAATGTGAGGGTTTTCTAAAAGAGTCTCCAAAACTCGTTGTCCAAATGTGTATCAATTAAAACACTATTTAAAGTCTTTTGAAAATTTTATCTGTTGGATGTCTATGTTCTGGATATCTCTGGGAGTACAAATTTGCTGCATTTTTTGACACTCCATAAATTAAGATCATACCTGTTTTTCCGTGTTTGTAAACGAATATCTTGGCACTTTTGCAAATAATTTTCAGCTGCTCAGAATTGACAGTGACATAAGTATGCAAACTTTGATTCATGATATATTTTAAATTCTACTTCATGAATCAAGGAACAGAAGAAACATTTATTTTGGGATGCCCATGCCTATCCGGACAGGTCAAATTCGTCATTTATGCTGTGTTGTCACCGACAAATGTTAAAATTATTTATCAAAAGCTTCATTACAATCTGTAGAAAACAAATTGAAAGTTAATGCGTTATTAAGACGTGGTCTTGATAATTCATATTGCTGGATTGAATCACATGAGCAGTTAATCACATGATTAAGTTACAACAGTCTTATAAACCGCGTTTAAGTAAAATATAATACCAAAACGACAATAAATTAAGTTCGAAACCTAAAATAGTAATTATATACTAAGGGAGAGAAAACAATTTTTATAGCCGAGCTGAATTATACCCGAGACGCGTAGCGTCGAGGGTAATAATGAAAGCGAGGCTATAAAATGGTTCTCTCCCGTGGTTTATATATTATTTTTTTCAGTACTAGCACATTTGTTTAACTTTTCTTTAATGACAATGTATAAAAGTCGGAACGAATTTAAGATATCCATGAAAATCAAATAGCCTGTGAAAACAAATGAATAAAAATGACATTAAACCAAAAATATTAATAAAGAGCAAAATGTCGACTAGCGACGAAGATACTAGTGTGTGCACCCCGCCAGAAATCCGAAAAGAAGCAAGTAACGTGCAGTGTGATCAATTACTGCCACAAAAATCAAAAGAGTTCTACTTAAAAGTTTACGCACAATTCAAAGATTGGTGCAAAATTAAAAAAGTGGCCAAAGTGTCAGAAAATGTCCTTCTTGTTTATATGGAAGAAAAAGCTAAAAACAAAAAAGCTTCCAGTCTATGGGCCACATTTTCTATGTTAAAACAAACTCTTAAATTAAAAGAAAATGTGGATATTTCAAAATATTATAAAGTAATTGCTTTTCTCAAACGCAAAAATGATTCCTACACACCCAAAAAGGCGGCTGTTTTTGAGAAGCATCAAATCACAAAATTTATTTTAGAAGCACCTGATGAAATTTTTCTTTCGTCTAAGGTAATTCTGTTAATTGACAATGAGATTTTAAAAAACGCCAAATTACATTTGCTTCCAGGTTATTCTCATTATAGGAATTGCAGGAGCTTGTCGGACAGATGAGCTCTGCAACATGAAAATGACAGATGTAGATACACGAGAGGATATGATAGTCATAAATATCCCTCAAACAAAAACAAAATCTTCTCGAAAATTTGTCATTATGGAGCCCACCTGGATTGATGTGGTTAAAAAATACTTGACAAAAAGGCCGTCTCCTGATATGGCAAGGCTTTTCATTGGGTTTAGAGGTGGAAAACCGACTAGACAAAACATGGGACATAATACGATAAGCAAGACACCTTATAAAATAGCTCAATACCTACAACTGCCAAATGTCGACGAATTTACTGGCCATACATTGAGGCGAACATCAGCGACTATTTTGGCTGATATGGGTGGGGACATATTATCACTCAAACGCCATGGGGGCTGGAAAAGCTCAATGGTTGCTGAAGGGTATGTTGAGGAGTCTCTCACTGACAAAAGAAGAATTGCAAATATAATTCAGGGAACACCTCATCACATTAACCTACCTGCTCCTAGCTCTTCCAATATTTTATGTGAGAGGAGTGAAGAAGTGTGTAGTGAAATGCCATCTACTTCCACACATGCTGCTACAAACAGTGAAATAACTATACCGGTGGAGAACTTTACCTCCAATCGCAATACATCGGGAATCAATATGACGTGCCACAACTGCACAATTAACTATTATTTCAAATAATTATAGTTGAGGTGTTAATCTTTAGTTACTTTGTTGTTAATACTTATTATTCTCAATTTTTTAATAAACATTTGTCTTTCGAATAACACAATATTATTTCTACATTAACATTTTCATTATTTATTATAAAAATACTACTTCTTAACAGATTACACAAATTAGAGGTTAAAAATGTCGCGTGCTCGTAAGAATAACTGCAATAGATTTTTCATGATTGCTCTGGTGGCATTCTTGCTGGAGTGTGGTCCAGGCGGCAAATTTAAGATTTCGCAAGAAATTTCAGCTTCCCAGTTCTACATCATCTGTCATTAATAAACAATGTATAAAATGTGGCAGCTTAATGTCAAGTAAACACCTCAACTACGACATTCTAAGGTAACCATGGCAATACTGTCAATTATTTTCATTATCTACTAGTAGGAGAGAAAAATCCATTATTGGGTAAGGTGGAGAACAGTAATTTCTCAAGCATCAAACACGATATATAATGAAGTCTTCTGAGGCTAGTAGTGAAAAAAAGACTTTAATTATTATGTCAGTATTTATAAAACGTGATCACTTCATTAACGAACAATGCAAAAACTGCAATGCGCTTACATTACTTAAGTTTTCCATTTGCTACATACACTGGGAAAAGAAACTCTAGATCAAATGATAGATATTTCAAGAATGGCTGAAAATCTCACATATTTTTAAAACGATTGTACTTATTTTATTATTTTTTTTTGTGTATATATGACTTAATTATAAAAATGCACACATAGACCAGACAAAAGAGAAACTTGTCTGTGAATTCTTTCTTAGATTAACGTAAGTCGGTGCTAGAAGTTACGGTGCCATCGAAATTTCACTTGATTAAAACAATCTCTGGTTTAAATGTCGCACGTTGTTGACACAATGTATTTTAATTGTCAACGTTTATCTTATCAGTAACCATCATAGACTATTTCAGACTAGGATGACTTTGATTGGAATCACCGATACTGTGATCACATTATCACGTTCTTATTTTAGCCGTTGTACTAAAGCTCTAGTTAGATTTGTTTGTTAATCTGCTTCAGAGATCTAGGAGGAATTAATTTATATATAACGTTCTAATTTGGATGCCTAGGGGAACACTCAAGGCATATTCATGAACCACAAATGTAAGAGTATATTATTTTAAAAAATTTAAATAATGTTCATCAACCTAATGTACAAATTTTTGAGGAGATATCATCAACTTACTTATTTATGAGTGGGGATAATTAGACAAATTTTGATTAGCCTTTTACCGTCTATACAATATTAGTAGTTTCGAATATTATTCCGTCAAATACAAATCGGCACAGACGGGATATGACAGACCACAGACAGACAAACAGACGAAAACGTTTTTCCTACTCAGGGGTCATGAAACGTCGAGAAAACATGAAAATAACCATACAAAAAAAAATGATTTGAACTATAACAAGATAACATGTGCTTTACCTGTGCTCCATAATTTTGTTTCATGATATTAGGAATTAGTCTAAAAAATAAATTTTTCAAAATCAAATTTTACAGTTTATTTAATTGTAAAATACTACGAGTATGACTTTAGTTTTTTCATTTTGCTTATAAAGAATTTCTCAAAAGAAACGAATAGGGTTCATGTGTAAAACAAAAGAGTGGCAGACAGTTTTTTTCTGCGTCACATTGTTTGTATATACATAGTGTTTAAAAATAATTATATAGTTCATGCATAGATGCTATAAACCCGTAAAAATAGTACAGTAGCAGAAATGTATTTTTCTACAACTGTCAAAAAAACTTGACATTTTTTGACGGATGTCCAAGCGTGAAGTACCAGATTTTTTATGGTTAAATATTGGATACCGTTGCTCCTGGCACGGTGAAAAAAAGTCTTTTGCGCATGCTGAAATTTATTTTGTTAAAATCACTTAAAAACAACAAAATAGAAGAAAGTCTTTAATTAATAAAAAATCAAACAAAACAAAAAATTGTTGTACATTGTTATAATTTATAAATATTGACCGTAACATTCAGACAACTGGAAACATCAACTCCAGAAACAGTTTTCTTACTATTATTTCTCGAATATTTTCTACTTCTCCAAAAGTTTTAGAAATTTCAACATCCAATATTTTATCGGATATTTTATTCTTTTGTTGGATTGAATATTCGATGTAGCTCTCGGCTACTATCGTCGACTTCCATCAGTCATATCCTGTTACTTCTGTGATATTGGCACCAGAATCAGCCAGAAGGGTGGCCAATGTTCTTCGAAAACAATGGCCGGTATACTGGTTAGCATTCTGAAGATTCAGAAATTTTGACGATTGTTGGAAGCATTAGCTGGACGGAGAGCAGCATATTTCTTGTATTTTCCTATATACCTACTCCAAATGAATACTCGTGAATGTTCTTTCTAAATGAGTTTTCGAATCCGGTGTTTTCACTGTCAAAATTGAACTCCTTTCTTCGATATTGTCCACAGTTAATCTCGTCAGTTCGTCTCGCCTCATTGCTCCCGATATTCCGAATATTAGCGCTACCTAAATAATTACCTGAATTATTTATGATCATGCAAGCAATTAATTTAAATTACCTTGATCAGTAGATAATTATTATCGTCGTCTGCTTCGGCCAAAAACGCTTGTAGCTTGTGAGAACTTTTTGCTCGATATCCAACCGACTTCTTCTTGAGAAAAGGCACTAAGTTTGATCGCGTAATATCGATGTTTTCATTATTATTAATTGTGGCTTTTAACATCGAGTACTTAGCACAATATTGAGGATTTTGCGCTTTGGGATCTGTCGTCCAAATAAGACCGTTTTTCGACGTTTTTTAAGCACCACTCTTTAAAATTTTTATATGCGATTTCGTATTGTTTCTTGGATTTTTCAGCTTTGTGGTAAGTTATGAATGGCGGCACTTGCCGTCTCGTACACATCTAAGGGGGTACACGGACGCTCGTGTTCGTTTTCGCTGGCTCTGTAAAAATTGCACTTGACAATGATAAAAGAGCAAGCTTTTTGATTGGGATCCTTAGTAACAATAAAAGCAAGCCTACTCAGTGTTGCTCCCTTTTAAATTTTTAATAAAACATTTAATACAAAAAAATATTCTAGATGTTAAATGACAAATGAACCAGATTTCTGCGTGGTTTTGCGTGGATGGGTGAACAGCGAAAAGTGTAGAAATTTTTCAGATAAGCACGTACATAAAACTATTTATAAAAAAATATAGACTAAAAAACACATGACCAACAAAGTTTCTACGTTTTCACTACGTTTTTGGACCCAAAAATTTCTTAGTCATGCTAAAAAAAGAGTTTGTAAGCTGGTACGAAATGCGCTTCGCTTGATTGCAAACACGTGCTTTAGCGATCAAAACTACAAATCACAATTAACTATCAAGTTATTAAATTAACACGCAGAAACTCCAAGAATTTCGCTTGCAATTTCCAAGATTCTCTTCATAAATTAGATTTTGTTTCAAGTGTAATTAAAGGCAATCAGAAATAATTGGATAATCAAGTGTTGTGTTAATGTTGCAGTTACTTCTAATGAATTTATTCCGACTTGGTTTTGCATTATTTACCTACGATATATTTGATAAACATGTGTGATATATGTTGCGGCAAAAACAAACGTCATAATTTTATAATAAATTTGCAGATATTAAAACTGAGGTATTTGCGACTAGAGTTCGATAAAAGCAAACTTCAGATTAAATTTCTTGAATATCTCAGTTCTGGTAAACCACCAACTAACCTGATTGTATAATTAATTCATATTTATCATAGAAACCTTGTTCGTTTTATGGTACTAGATCGACACTTTGCATAAAACTAAGGATTTGCGTTGCTCATTTTCTCACTTGGAATATTTACAAGTAAACTGGTTTACTGGTACATGCACTGGCGACATTTTTCACGATAACATCTTCGACGCTCGGATTTCAGAGATTAAACGAGCAATACCTCAAAAATAAATGATGTACAAAAACATGCGAGGATTAAATATAATCCTTCTGTTAAAAACAAATCAACACAGTGTCGTAATAATTTATTTATTGCTTGATCAGATTGCTGTGTAGCGAAAGGTGTTGCGAATCGAAAAAATTTTGCAATCGACAAGTGGGATCTTCCTAAAGGACGAATTTCGCGGTTAGGTCGACCTGCTCAAACCGAAAACACTAACAAGCGAATTAAATGATTAAAGACGCTGTCGTAATACCAAGACGTGGATCTCTGTAATTTATAATTTTTCTCGATTTTATTTATGAATCTGCTGGAGTAATTCGGTTAATTTGCAAAGCGCAAAAATTGCAGGTGCTGTCGCAACGCATTTAAATGCCAAGCAGGTAATTAAAATACTTTTTGGATAATTTCTAGTTGTTTTGTTGGTGTAGAATTGCACGTTTTATTTTCGCAGGTAGGTATGTATTGTGTTGTTGACACATATTTTTAAAGCGGCATTTTATTGCAGTGTTTTTAACGAAGCGAGAGCATAAAAAGCCGATATTTTTTAAGTGACTTCCAAAAAAGTATTGTTACACGTAAGAGTACTTAGAATTTAACCGCATTTGTTAATAAAAGAGCGAATGTTGGTATCACCAATTAAGAACGTACACTTATGGATATTTGACGCAGTTATCGCCTTTAATAATTAATTTTATAAAATATAACGTATCGCGGAGTTAAATGATAGTTCCATTACTTGCATAAATTTACAGGTGCTTAAAAGGAAAACCCCACTGTTAATGGTGTGAGGTGAGACAATTAAGAACCAGTTAGTTTTGTTATCGTCTCTAGCAACGTCAGAAACAGAAAATTTAAATATTTTACTAGCATAATATAGTTTGACGCACTGACAATTTTTGCTTTGGAAAATTTTACTTCGCAAAATCTAAATTTTTTGCCAACAGATTTTAATGTACCAGATTGTGTTTTCCAGGCAATCGTTGTCGTGTAAGTTGAAATACCGGTATACAGTAAGAGTTCAAAGATACGCTGCACTGTCACCTCGAACTTTATATTTTGAGAAGACCCTAATTTAAAAAAAAAAAAGACAAAGTAGGTACTCCAAAATTTTTTTGAAACAATCTACGTTATTTCGTCAAATTATTGAAATCAATATTGAATTATAACAGTAAAAGTGGAGCAAATGCTCATTAGTAAAGCAAATAGTTTCTTTTCTGAAATAAAAAATTTTGCTATCTAAGTACTTTACTAGAAACAAAAGCGATAACTTGAAAAACAAGTTTTCTTTAAAAAAATACTATTTATTTGTACTGGTTTTCTTCATTTCATACATACATTACGATAAAATTTGTTTTGTTGATAAAAAATCAGTTTACGTCGTACTGAAATGCTATTGTGAAATTTTTGACATTTTATGAAATATAACTTTATTATGTTGTGTTTGTGATAAACAAGTGACATCAAAAATCAGTTTTATCGTATGTAAAACTGTAATTAGGAAAAATTACAATCTTGTTTTTTCTTAGAGATTGACAGGTACATTACATGGCGTATATCTTCACTTTAAATTAGTAAACATATATCCAAAAACTACTTTTAGTATGCTACGGATAATTTAATAATTTAAACATAGCCGCTTTTAAATGGCCAACTTCATTAAAATCCTCATTAACATTAATTACACTTTCCAAATGGAACTGATAGCATGATTTTTATTAACCACGTTTTGTTTTTTGTTTTTTTGCTTCAAATTTCTATAAAGTTGTACTAATAAAATTTTGTGTATGTGTAGGAAACATTAATGACATGCTGAGTGGCCGTCGAGTTTGTCCTTGCAAGCTTATCTACATGGTGATAAAATTTATAACTCAAAAATAAACTTATCGTGTGGATGCATAGAAGTTTTGTAATATTTTAGTTAATTTTTAAACAGTGTATCTAAACACGACTTTTACTTCCTTTCTTAATAGTAAACAAACTTTCTCAGAATACTTTTTTGTTTTTGTCTTGTTCATTAAATTGTTTAATTTTACAACAACAGTAAAATCACGTCCTTCGGCCTTCGTATATATTTTGAGCGAATTTCCATGTAGTTTCTGTTTGTGAGAAATAGTTTCAATTTTATTTTTGTGAACGTTTCATAGCTAATAGAATGTAAAACAGAAGGTTTCCCCATTTCCGTCTGTCTGTCCTCTGTTTACAGCCTGTCGTCTGTTTGCGCTTTTATTAGACAACTCTTTGAAACTGTTAAACTCTTTGTTGTAAAGTTTTAGATGTTTTTTTAAGAATATCATTTAGAACACTTACCAAAAGTTTTCTGATCGTCCCCACCAAAAATTTAATGACGTAATCTCAAAATTTTTATCAAGTATTTTATTAATTTGTAATGCATGGTATGATGTGAATAAACTTTATTCTTATTAGGCTGTGCAAAGAAAAACGTAAAAATTTAGTTTCTTACAAGAATACAAAGTCGCAGAAAGCCAAATTGTCCCTACAACTTAAGGGTGCTTCTACTTTGTACTTCTATAGAATTGTAGAGGAAATATTTATATATTTTCAGGTCAGTTATTTCAAATTTCTATAAAAATAAGTTTTTTTAAGGGTTTTTAATATTATGTGACAACATAACCCTAAAATTAGTGTCGTATACACTAAAATATCTATTATAATTGGATATTACTGTAGATTTACATTATATACTTGACTTAGTTTTAACTTAGTTTTTATTGGAGACCGATTATCTTAAGTCACAAACGAGCTATTACCTATTATTATTAAGGAATGTGTAGTACATGCTATATATTCCGTGACGTTTCAGAAACCTTCAATGTCAAAAGTTGTCAATGACTAAAAAATTTTCGGGTTTCCCGCATGCAAATAATATGCTGTCTGCATTTTTTGCGGCCGGTGGTATTGATTAAAACCTGTATTGTTATTTCAAAGTACTAAACAAGGCTACTGTAACAATTGTTCAAACAGTAGTTTCGGAGAATTACTAATACGTTTTAGACTTTGCATGCAGTGAGCGTACGCTGTGAAATCTGAAAGATAAGAAATATACAGTCGGGGTCAGAAATCTTGGACGTCGATGTCATTCCACTGTCACAAAGTGTAAAACAAGTGTAAGTATTGTAAACTTATTTTTTTAGGTTTGTCATTTTTAAAACTGCGAGCAACGTGACAAATTTTTGAAATTTCAAACCTCAAACTGACGTTCAATATTTTCTGGCCCTAACTGTAAACAAAAAAACGATGTTTTCCGGAATTTCATTTTTTTAAAAACGGTGCCTTTACACATCAATATGGAACAAATTTCAGTTTATCTCAACGTACAAGGCTAAAAAAATGGATTAAAAGTATAATAATTTGACATAATACCACAAGTGTCGGCACAATATTACGTATTTTGAACGCAATATGAATATGGAGATAAATTTAAATACCACAATGAAATCCAAAGTGTTGTATGTCAAATAAAATCTTAAAGATTTCCTCATCTCAAAACCATTACGAATCATTATTTAATTGAAAAAATCAAGTTATTTTTAAAATGACTAGATTTTAAATGCTTAAATAAATATTACATAAGTGCTAACAGCATATCACTATTAAACTAAAAGTCAATTTTGCATTTTTTTTGTTAACCGAAATCTAATAAATAAATTTATTACTCAATCAGAGAGTGTAGAACTATGTAACACGTCTTATTCACAATAAAAAAGTTAGCATAGGATGTTCTTAACAAATCAAAAATGACCGCCGCAAGTCAAAATTTTGAAAATATTTTGTTAACTACGTTTGAAGGGAGTGAGTCGATTTTGTGAAACATTGACGAACGCGGTAATTTGTTCAAGGACTGCAAAATATTAATAAAACAATTAATCAAACGCAGCTTGCTAATTTTGTTCATTAATTAGTATCAATTTTATGTATTGCTTAACACTATGAATACTAGGAACTAATTTAAAAATAGCTACACATAACGTATTCAAAAATACAGCGCATACTATTTATGACTTCTAATTTGTTTTTCAATAGACAATTTATATGTAAAATATAAAACTCATAATTAAATTAGTTGTAACACTTCGCGTATCGAAACGTCGTGCTTTATATTTCATAAGCAAATATCATAAAGATACACAGTGGAATATTTCAAAAAATTATCAAGTGATTCAAGTCTTACGTCGTTTGTTGTCAGTACATTAAAAGCATAACATTATATTTCATACACTCTAATAAAAATATTTATCACATTTAAATAACACGTTAAATATTATTTATTGATGTAGAGTTTTATAAAATTTGAATGCTAATTAAAGACAAACAAAAATGTTTATTCCTCAGGACGCGACGACCTGTACAGTCGTTAACTTTTAACACTCGTTTGGAGATTTCGTCAATTTACGTGACAGAGCATTACCTTATCTATCACGTCTGCGAAAATATATTTTTGAGAAAAAAACAGTTCCTTATTTACGTCAGTGTCACAAAAATTAATTAATTCCTTATTTTGTAAGCAGCCAAGGACTACTCTAGTTTAACTTCGTGTTTCTTCCCTACAGCTAGCGATTAGAGATACAATAGACAGGAGAAGCACGACTTAATAGCCATCCACCATTCTTCAATCTCTTCAGGCATCTAAGAAGTTTCAGTGTGGCCACCGGATGCGTGTAGCTAATTGCCTGAAAAAATTTCTCGGTCGGTTTTGCGAATAAGTATAAGGCAGCATAAGGAAACAAGAGGTCAGCCGCCAGCCAGAATAACAATAATTAAATTCCAATAGCAGACCATCGAGCCCAACGTCCCTATCTCGACCTCAGGCGTTCTGTCGCCTAGCCTTAAAGGGTGTTAATTCACTTAACACGTCTTAATTCCTGTTGGTACACGTCTAATTTTGCACAAACAATGTCAACAACGAGCCGATATTGTAAACACTGACCTCGCGTTATGAAGATACACGCGACTGCGCCACTCACCTGTGTTGCGAGACCGCCCCAGCATTCGTTAAGTTACCGGTACGCGAGCTGGTCACAAGTTAACTTCATCTCGTTACGGTTAACCGGGGTTAACCGACACAGCCAATCGCGGCTCCGAACCCCGTCACGTGCCACCCGAACTTGCCGATCAAATAAAAAATGTTTGGAGTTCGACCACGTGCCGTAGTCGCACTATAAGAAGTTGCGCCTTTGGATGGCTGTGATAGTGTCTTCGGTAGACCACTGATGAATAGTGGATCATTGAATTCGATTAACGAACTCTTTTTTTAATGTGCGGGATTAATGGCTTTTCGAGGTAGTTGTGTAGTTTTTTCGAGGACCATTTTCGATTTTTCGGGCTTGGAAATTAGAAAAGTCTTTGATAGCTTAGGGTAGTGCGGCTTATTTATTTTGTAAATAATTCGACACACCATGTGCACGTCAACGAGCTGTACACCGTCGTACTACGAGTACGGTCCTGGTGAGTTTTATTGTAGACAAATTTTTATATTACATAAATTTTTCTGGTGGTGTCATAGCAAAATTTATATAAGCAAAAAACTTGTTGGAAAATAATTCTAATTCAGTGAGTTACACTGAAAATGTCATTTGTCAAAATTAATAATGTTATACTAATCATAGAATCATAAAAATGATTATATTGTTGGTAAATATATGAAGAATAACGGCCCCAAGATAACTCTTAGGGGCACCCAAACGTAGCATGAATACAATTAAACTCAATTTCAGGCGAATGCGAGTTCCCGCCAAATTTAAGATTAAATAATTCAAATCTTATTCGATTGTTTTATTCGAATGGTTACACTGGTTTACAGCAGTTTTGTGCAAAAACAATGGAGTAGTGTTTCTGATACTGATTCCAAATCTGTTTTCAGATTTTTCTATCAAGATTTTAAAATACTCACAGCTAAATATCAAGAATATAAGTCCAATAGTAATCCCCCAACATATTTTACTTGATATAACTTGAGAACTTGACGGGCTATATTTTTTTAACGACAAGAGCAAAAAATTAAATAAGAAACTTAATTTTCTGCTTCATAGGAAACTTCGAACAATAATATCTTACCTGAAATTGTAAATAAGTTTTCAATTATTTAGTGGTGAAGTTTGACCTCTAACTATATTGATTTGGATGGGATTTGAGGGAGAATTATTGCGGATTGTATGTAAAGGTAGTCGATTTATAAAGTTGGTGTTTTCAGATGAATAAGATTTAAGATAGGATTTAGCCCATGAGGCGGCAGTTTTGTCAACCGCCTTTGGGTGTATATTGACGTTCCATCTGAAAAACTCTCTCAAACATAAAATTACAGCAAGGTCGTCATATCCGCAGAACGCTTGGTTTCCTGCGATTTAAATTTTTTCCATTAGTTTTGTGATATCGTTCGGAATGCCTGAATACGTAAAAAACTGCCCAGTGTTACATAATGTTTAGTCAGCCTTTGATGATTTAAAAGATAAGATAAATCATAATGGAATCTAGAATAAAATATTGTCTATATACACAAACGCTAATCCAGATGTTTAAATACTGAGTAAGTAGTCTGGTGATGCTAAGTCATTATTCGACGACCTTAACCGATTGATCATCCATTTCCGTAAATACTTTTTTTCATCAATCAAAAAAAAATGTCTTCTGTCTTCTGATTAATTTGTATTCCTGTTGTGAGACAATCTTGACTTGAATTTTAGTGGTAGGTCCTTGAATAATTGAAACCGGTTGAAAAAATTCCATCTGATTTTCCAGCGAACAGTTAATGTATACCTACGTCAAAATACTCAAGACCGTCTAAATATTCCATCATCTGCAGAGTGACCACGGTGTCCTTCAAGTATGACTTCTCTTCGTAAGAAGTTGGGGAGTTTCGAGAAAACAAACTAGTTATTTGTGGTTGACAAAGCTCGTAAACTAAAATTGTCAACGTAATAAACACGATGCGCGTCTTAAAATCAAAAACACGTTCTGCGATAATTTATAATTTAGGATTTGTTTGATCAACAAAGTCAGTTTTGACGATGCAAACCGTGAAGCGATCCACATGTAAAAATAGCTCAATCAAAATGGAATATTTTTCAAGTTTGACTGATTGTTCTAAAAATAATGGAGTTGATTGAGGAAAAATACATTATTTATGTGCGTCTAATGTGTTTATTAGCAATGTCAAGGTTTTTGTTATTCATGCGTAACAACTTATTTCCTTCGCTGATTTAAGGAAGAAATTTAAGACTATCAGACGATATGATCTTTAAAGATAAATAATTCATTTTCATTGTATCGTCGTCTGATTACAAGTGCATGGGTGTGTCTTTTGCAAAAAAAAAAAACTAAACAGGAAACAATCGTTCTGAATAATCTTCACCTATAAAAGTCGCACTTCGGACTTGGATTTGGCTTTCAGGTGTGACTAATGACGACCGTGTGAAAAGATACGATCTTTGATCTTCGCTATTATTCTATGACGTTATCTTCCACAAACAACTCCCATTTGCTGATTTACACTTTAAATCATCACTGATTTATAATTTTATTAGCATTAAGAAAACGCATTTTCCAAAAAGCAACATTCTGTCAAGGTCGCCTCGACCGTTTACGTAACACCGACTAAATAATTTCGGAATTTTTAAAATTAAGATGAATCTCAGCCGGAACTGGAAGTTGAACCTGAATTGTAAACATAGACACAATTAACCTTTATGCTTAGATAAAAATCGCCTTCATCGTTATTTTGTTTTCATAATCCATTGTTCGGGTCTTAATTTATTAACTGGTCTGAATGGAAATCTCGGCTAAACCACTTTATAATTTTGTACCTGTTTTGAAAGGTGGTTACGTCAAAGATGCATCAGACTGGATCCTGCGTGCAAGACATGTCGGCGCGGTTCTGAATTTATAATTGCTGGCCTAAAAATCAACGCATTCCGTGCCGTGTATGGGTTATCTTATAACTCTAAAATACGAAGAAAATAACCGACTCGCATTGAGAGCCGAAGCGACTAGCTGAAAAAGTAAAAAAATCGCCAAAAATATTTCAGCAGCTTAATATATTCGTGCGTTCATTCCACATCTGGCGCATCTTTTTTGCTGGTGGCTTGCAAGAAACCCGCTCGGTTGAAAATGCCTTGGACTTGCATACTTTATACCAAGCGTACGTTCGTTGCAGAAGTGTATTTTGCAGTAAAAACGATGACCTACATAATATATATTTTTTTAATAAGAAAACTTGATCGTGCTGTAGGCACACTGACCTTCACATGATCATAATTAAGTAAAAAACAAGTCACAGTTTATAGTCCACGATTTTTGTACTTTAGACAGGTCAGTATTTGAGATTCGTTATATTATTTTTAAGCAAAAGTATAATGAACTTTCAAATTTTGCTAAGAATTTGTTATTTGGTGACTCATTTAGTTCGCTTTTTTCACTCTCAAGGTTTAGTTTTTTTCTTACCTATCTACACTTAGTCTATACGGGTCTACGACGTAGGCTCTGCTTAAATTTTTTTTCTGCTAATTAATTTTGCTAGTATATGTAGCATAAACTCAAGGTTTTTGTTGTTTGTTGTATATGTGAAAATTATGCTGTAGGTGTTTTGTTGTCTGCTGATAACAAACATTCCAGCAAACTCACGGTTCGCTTTGAATTTTATTTGAAAATGAAAGCTTGTGTAGCGTTGGAATACCTAATCTTTTTTCGTTGCCTAAGTATAAAATTTGTTGTAAAGTTATAGTCCAATTAGGAAAGGTGTGTTCAAGTACCATTGAATAATGTAAATAAAATCCAGAAAAGGATTAAATTCATCATTATTAAAAAAGTTACAAATTTTATTAAAAAAAAGAAATCTATAACAATACTTAAAAAACTTAAACTTAAAAATTGCTTATTCTTAAAATCGAATGGAATTAGAAACACTATTAAAAAATACAGAAATGAATTATTAACGTTATATGTTGTATTGGATCATTACTATAAACTTAAACTTAAGTATTTACTTCCCGAGCGCATGCTAACGAATGGCTACTTTCAGGTTTTTCCGACGTTTCATGAACCTTAAATTACGAACATGTAGATTTCATATGTAGATTTTTATTACACATTTTATTAGACATCTGGAATCTCCGAACTATCGGACCGATTGTTGTCAAATTTTATATTATCTTAGAAATAACGTGTAGTTGGTGAAACGGTACCCAAAATTGATCTAATCAACTCCACCAACAATTTGATGATGTTACCTCTAAATTTTTCGTAGTAAGTAGGATTTAAATTTTATAAAATAACATATAACTGTACTTGTGGTTTATGAATTCGTGTTGACGTTTTCAAATTTTTGCAAAAAATCGAAATCGTAGGGCCACTTTTTATACCAACATGTATAAGTCGAGCTCGCACAAGGATATTTTATAGTTCATTGCTCACCGTGGGCGACTTCGGACTTAAAACGCGAAGGTCGCGGAAGTGCATTTCTCACAGAGGCTTTTTTATTTCTTAAACTGTTACTGCTATTATCTACATTTTTTAATGTATGTAGGTTGTCTCAAGTAAAATTTGGCAAAATCATATTTTATCACTTTAAAGAAACAGGATTGGTTGAATTGTACTTCAAGAGCGAAAGAGGTTATGTCTAAATAACCTTCCAACATGTCTTTTTTAGATCCACTAAATGGCGTTCGTGGCCAAAATACGCCTAAACTAGTGCCTGGTCTATTGGCAAATGTAAACATTATGCAACAAGACTTTCAAAATTTGCAAATGTTCTTCGTGCATTTGTTTTTTGTTTGCTAGTTTGATCTCAAAAATGGAACCTGTGTCTTCGACAAGTTTGTATCGTTGAACAAAACATCCTTTAGCCAAAATAAATAATGAAAATATTCAAAACAAGTATTGTAATTTTTTGAGAAATGGTCGTCAGCTACTTCTACCAAAAATTTTATAGCATCTAATCTTGAAAATGCCTTCGATTCCCCTGATTTAGTAACCAACCGGGAGTTGATCTGAACATAGACCATTCAGGCCCACTGTTAAGACCTAAGGAGAGGGGGTTGCCTCCCACCCCCAGCTACCCTCGAGGTAGAGTTAGTTAAGTTTAGAGTACGACCAAGTAAGGTCGAAATGTACAGACCAGCAAGTAGTAAATAAATGTATCAAACCAAAAGGGCCGATTTACTGAACCCCACTAAAGGGCATGAGAGCCAAGGAGTTACGGAGGTAAACATCCACTTTGGAAGATTTTAGAGTTTTTAATTTATAGGTACAATAAACAAAATACACTTTTTGCGGCCTGCACAATTACGGATAATGTAAAATATATATATACAAATCAAGTAACCAGCGGGAAAAATATCCTCTTAGTAATAATAACATGCATAACTTCGAGTGTTTATATTTATACCTCCAAAGAACTCGACGATTAGCATGGTCAGGTGCCAACCATTAGCGGTCGCATGCAATTGTGTTAAAACAAAGGAGCATCATGCTATGCGACGTTTAGAGAGAGTTTTTCTATAACAGAATTTTGTTATGACGTCATCAACATAGCTTACGCTCAGGCCGAGTTTGCCTTCGAACGTGTGGCCGTCTTACTGGTAAAATGTTGTTATACTTCTTAAATTTTTTTAGAAAATGTTATAGAAAAACTCAAAGTAGATTTGTTCAGCACCAGTATAGGAGTCATCAAATTGTTGGTGGAGATGATTAGCCAAATCGACAAACGACAGAGAGACGGAAAAATTTGACATCAATATCTAGCTGCAGATATTTTTGCACTTGTGAGGAAATCTGCTTCCAATTACCAGGGAACAATAAAAATCACGATCAAAAACAGCTATGGATTTTTGAAAGTTTGTCTTTTATTGTTGCGTTTTCACCTCAAACTTTCAAGTTGACGGTAATTTGACAAAACGAAAATTCTATCAAAGACGGATCATCAAACATCTATTTTTTCCAAAAAAATTAATGACTTATGTATCTGTGACAACGCAGTTTGGAATAATGGGTTATTCGAGTTTGTACACAGTAATATCAAATTATTGTGACTAGTTTAATTGATAATAAATTTAATTTCAATAATAAGCATCATTATTGTCTTGGAGATTTTGCGGTAAAGACTTTTTAGTATTTTTTTGAAATGATGTCACCAATTTTTTGAAGAGGAGGTTTTATCGGTGTTGATGTGCCTCCAAAATTTTACATCGCAAATAAATATGTAATGCTGGATTCGACATGTTTTTAACATTTCAGATAGTACCGTCGTTTTGATAATTTCGTCAACCAGACGACAACAAGCTGAAAATTTGTATTTTCGTGTTCTATAATAATCTACAAAATACCAAGAAAATATGAAACTCGACTTCGTTCAAATTTACCGTATTAAAATACATCTTGAAGCTTCCTTTGAGTAACTATCCTGTTTTTAACTTGAATTTTTTTTTAGTCTTGCTTGCATTTTATGGAAACACAAACTATTACTGTGAATAACTTGTTTAAACAGTTTGGTTCATATATAATAAAACCACTGTATCAATAATTTTATGCGTTTTGGAAGTGTATCAAATTTATCCAGATTCCTAGTTGAGTAAACTAACGTCGCACTTATCTAAAAAACTAATCATTTCAGACAAATTTATTCGCAAATCCAGTTTGTTCAGGAAACGTTGTTTCATCCTTTAAAATATTTCATTAATAAATTAGTTTAGATTATACTGCTTTGTGTTTTTGTTATGACATATGACATTAACAAGACTGTCTTTTGGATTATATGTTTTTTGTTTATTTTATAGGAATAATTAATTAGTTAATTACAACAAGTGTCTATATATCTATCCACTTTGACAAACAATTGGTTTTTACATTTGCGAGTTCCGTCTGACGTAAATAAGTGATAAAAAGTAAGAGCTTAAAAAAAGGGGCCAAAACAGAAAGATATCGTAATATGGAATGCGATTGGTGAATACCATATCTGGAAATCTTGTGCATATTCCTAGCCGCACGTAATTAAACCCATATTGTGGTAACAAAACACAGTAATAACCAATTATTAATGGCTTGGAGCTGAAGGTGGGCGACATGTGCTTTGCGATAATGGTTCATAGTTTGACGATGGAAAGTTTGGCACGTGACCGAAACTGCCACTAGTTTAACAAAGCTTTTTAATTATCCTAAACTATTCATTAATTTTTATTTTTGATAGTTTCAAAGTGGACGTAACGAAGCATTCAGTAGAAAAGCGAGCAAGAGTTGCAATTTCTATGTCTGGGATGTAGTCGCTAAAAAAATGTACTAGTAGCAAGAAGTGGTATATGGTCGGCTCTACTCAAAGAAAAAACAAAACACTCTTGCGTAAGCATAGTTATCTGCGGTAATGATAAGATAATTCAATAAACAATAAGAACAATCAAAGGCATGAAAAATATTTCGGTAAACTTTGATGACAACGTCTCAAGTAAAGTTAAGTAAATCCTATTTAAAATCTTGAAAATAACCCAAGTATTTCTATGTATAACAGTAGCAGCGAATTAGAGTAACACGGTATTTAACACAAGCAAATTTAGTACTGGCCTAAGGAAGGTTTTAAGAATTTAAAATCGGTGCTTTACACTTTTTTATTACTTGGTAATAAAATTAATATGAATTAAATGCTAATTATTTAGTTGTCTTATTTATTTAAATTTATGTGGCAGTTTAATTTGTCGGGTTTTAGAACGAGACAATACCGGACGTGATTTTCAACAGGAAACTACCATGATTGCTAACAAAACAACGTCTACTCCTATATAAACCGATTAGCAACAATCAAAATATCAAACATGAAACAATCAACCATGGTTTGAGTGCCTTCTCATGAATGTACATTTTTCCAACGATTTGTTTCCGGATGTTTTCAACCTTGACAATAAAATTCTCACGATTTTGCAGCTCATAAACCATCATTAAAAATTCATGAATCGCATTTCAGCACTACTCCACTCCAAATCAATACTAGATTAATTAATCAAGAATCATTTCACGCGCTACTTGCGGTAGCAAATGGTAAAAATGGTAAATTTTACGGTTGTTATGTGACCGGAATGTCACAAGTTGATAGTTTTAGTTACTAGGTGATTTATGTGTGTTTGAAGCGACTGATTTTGACATTGATCGTCAGTGAAGTGCAAACGAACAAATGTTAACTTGGGAGAAGATTGGGTCCAGGGAAAAAATAGGGAAATTATTGCTGAAACTACCAAGTAGGTTTTTTCCGGCATACCGTTGCACCATCAGCGATATGCCTGAAAATGATAAAAGTTCTAATGTGTCTAGTGACGAGGAATGTAATCAAGCACGACTGAAAATTCGGAAGAGACGCTTTCGAAAATGTACACTGCAGTGTAATGAAAATGAGGAAAAACCTGTTGTCATTCCACCACCTCCACCTTTTCCTTACCATTTAGTGAATTTATTAGATGACGAAGTTTCGAAACCTAGAATTACGATTGAAGACTTGGCACACGTCAAACTAAGAAAGACGATAATTAATTTACCTGATGCGAAGAGTCCAGCAGGTGATATGATGCACATTCTACGAAAAAGATATTCTGTGATGCACTCACCCACTCCTAAGAAGGTCCTTATTGACTTTTTTGACACTGAAACAGATCTAGATGATTAAAGCTGACTATACAAGTTTATATTTTATTTTACTGGTCTTTTGATGCATTTTACTTGGTATGTCTACGAATTAACTGTTCTTTAAACGATAACGATTACTGCTGATACTTGAGTAGAAAAATTAGTAATAATTTTGTGACTGGTGTCGGCATTCCAACGATACCGAAAACGAAGAAGAAAATGAATCTGATAAACCGAGAATAAGTGGAGAAACGTGTTCTTGTGCAACTTGTAACATTATGTATGTACATTCCCAAATAAAATTGTTGATATCCTGTACTGTCTGAAAGTGATGCGTTCATGGTTGGTTGTTTTACCATCAATATCTAATTTTCCGCCAACTGTAGATTATAGGTTTAGGCAAAAAACAGACTACCACAGCAGTATACGTAGCGAAGGAATAGTAACGTACTTGCGAAATTCAACCGCAAATTATAAGTAATGTCAATGATAAGTGTCGAAATTGCCATTTGGACTTGACAGTCAAAGAAATATTAGTTACGCTGAGTTAAAATATTGACCTAGAACTCGATAAATACCGAATCAGTTTTATGCAGCTGAAAGTAAACAATGAAAAACCTGCTTGATTTATATTGTGCAAATCACTTGATCACACACTCGTGTGATTTTATGATGCAAAATATTTAATTTTTGATAATTACTTAAGCAAATTGTGACGTTAAGTGACAGACATTAATTCGTGTTAGTGAGTGCATGTTAAAATTTATTTAGACTGCGAGTCGTTAATACTTGATAATTTTGAGAATAACTTGGGTTAATAATAAGTGAAACTAATCTGTTTTTATCTACAAATTGGTGATAACGTAATAGGCTCCTATAAATAATTCCCAGCAGCCTGAAATAGATCTCCTTAGATTATAAGATTGCAGTCGAAGCTTAAAGTACAATAGGTTCTCGCTTTGTGCACTTTTGATGAAACACACACGATAATTTGTTCAAAGCACTTTTTTAATAACCATAATTCCGCATAAATCTGTATTAGTCATGACATTAAACGGAAATTTTTCACTTGATACGTATATTTCAATTGTGGAAATTGCTCGAAATCTGAGTGCCCATTAAAGATCAATGACTTTTTGCAATAAAAGTCCCGTTAGTACTCCTGCTATCAAATATCTAATAATCATTTTAAGATAAAAGAGACATAAAGGCTGCAGTCAGGTATGTGGGGTTATCAGATTGGAATAATTAGTTGAACCTATTGTACCCATTAATAAAAAATTAATGAATATGTTAGTGTACACTTTCCTGTTATTTAAACAAACACACTGTTTATGTATGCGGCCAATGTACCGCAATTACCGTAACAATTGTATTTTTAATTTGTTTTAGCAATTCCAATATAATAGTCGAAAATTGTTACTATAAATGATAAAATTATTCTAATATGTTAATATTTTCCCAACTGAGTCTTGAATCTTATAAATAACAAACACTTTCATGTGAATTTTCCGGGCTTCATACTATACAATATTTGCATCTTCAGTGAAAGTAAACATAAGCTCTAACGACCTTATTCTTCACTAACTCAGTAGCAAAACGAATGCGCACACAATTTTCCATGCTTTCAGCTCGCTGCTTTATAGTGCCAAGAAGCAAAACCTACTTATTTTGTCATCCTAATTAAACATAAATCCTTGCTGTCACATCATTCCCACAATCGTGTTTCTTCATTTGCATGTTGGAAAAAAAACTGGAAAATCTCTTCACTTCAATAAAACCGTGTTATTGGAAAAAGGCGACTGGATAAATTGACGTATTGCTCTTTCCTTGAAATTCTAAACAACTATCACTAATTGATCTAAATTTCAATTTGTCCACTTAGACGTATGGAATGGAGGTGTGGTCCAAAATTTGAGCGCTTGTCACCCAGGAAATGGCAAAAAACCGTCAATGTCAGTCTTGGGAACAAATTTTAATTAAGCAACCTGCAAGTGTTGGAGCGGCATCATCAAAACGCTCTTTTATTATGTAACATAAAAAGAGAGGTTACTAGCTTATTGACTTATAGGAGCGTTGAAATCTCCGCCGGCGGTAACTCGCTGCTGGTCACATTGCGGTATTTACTCTCTCCGTATCACGCATTTCGCATAACTTTTAAAGGTAATGTTAATTTGCAGCGTAAAGTCGCTACGACTGATTATTATTAGCAATACTGTTTTATTAATAGATAATGATTAAAGACTTCCATATCAGTCCACAATTAGTGACAACAGGGTTTGCAGAAATTGTTTCGTAAGAAAAATTTTACTCAGTTTGAATTAACCTACAAAGGTATTTTTTTTAATTTTTTTTTGCAATGCATTTTATTTCTTCTAAAGCTCCGCATCCGCAACGAGCGAAATCAGCCGCCACGATGTCCCAGGTCAAGGTCACAAATTAAAAAAAGCAGCCAAAGACGAAACGTATAAAAGGAGACAGTCATCAAAAGTTAATTATGTTGGCAACTGAACTAGTTGGCAACTAATTATATCACACTGACAACTTAAGTTTGTTTCTGTGGGAAGATTTTACAACGCGCTAATGTGGCAAAGGGTAAAATTATAATTAGTCAAGTATTTTGTTTAAAGAGAATCCTTGCAAATTTAATGATTTCTTTCGTCCACTAAAACTGCACAGCAACAATGAATATCTAGCAAAACAGTCAGTGTTATTATTTTTACCACACTTTTTTGTCATGAAATTACCATACCTTGTTTTACTATTCACTTTACTTCGTCCTTGCTTGATCCCAAACTGATTTTTTTACAATCAGAAAAACTACACTGTTGTCACGATCAATAAGTACTAGATCATTTTTTCTGGTTTAAATTTTTTTTAAATAATGATGAAATTCCTGAGACTGACAGAAACGATTAAGTTACATTAACTTGAAATCTAATATTTATTCATAATTAAAAATGGTAACTTGCATGTTCGTATTCTACTAATCGAAACCCGAGTAAACAATTTACACACTAATAAAAATAACCCTGTTTCAATAATCGTTTTGTTGTTACAGTATTAATTTATTATTAATTGTTTACCGCATATTTACATGTTCATAAGCATAAGCAAGGTGAAAACTATTACACTGTACCGGGATTTATGGAAATTATTTAATGCTTGTTCTCGCAACTTCTGCACATTTTTCTCGCATACATAATATTGAATAATTGTTATACATGCAGTGTTTAAACGTAGCCGTAAATCCCTAACGAATCCAACGCGATTTATCAATAATATTGACATACACATACTGCCAGTGATAAATTTGTTTTCTAAAACCTTGCACGAAGCTGCTGTCCTAATAACCTATTAGAAATAAAACAGCATGTATCAATCACATTCATACACTTGATTGTAAAACATCAATTTACGAAGGTATATTGACAAAATTGTTTGTGAATTGTTGAAGTTTATTGCGTCGTTTACTAATTTTTTTGTCGCAGTTGATTCACGTCATGCTAAGTGAAAACCACAGATTTAATTTTATCTGTTTTGATTACTTTAGGAGTCGATTGTTGTTGCAGGTTACCGTTAGAAGTAAATATTTTGCAATATATTCACGTACGCACAAGGTTTTAAAGTTCTTTTGAATTGGGTAATTAATTGTTATACTGCAATATTTTCATGACTTTAAATCTTATCAAAATAATTATAAGCGATATTAGAATTCAGTTGGAAATCATCAAAAACCAATATAGAATTGTCTATCAATAAATCAAATTAAAAGTAAAAGTAGCTTTGTAATTCTGATCTGATAGGTCAATATTCTTAATCCGCATTTACAGAAATTTTATAATTTTTGGATAACGAATATAAAATTGACAAACGTCTGCCTGTCAAAATAAATGATATAAATTGATTGATTGTGTTTTCAACCATTGCATCAATAACCATATCAGTATTTTTTTAATTTTTAAATTCTGCATGTCAGTGAGTTACAATTACCGGAATACGACTAAAAAAGTAAAACCACTTTTTAATGCCACTTTTTATACTGAAATGAATAAATCTCGGACTAACTGAAAGGGATATTAAAACGAAAAATGAATAAAGTAATAATTGCGTACCCATATATTTTAATGCATTGCTGTCGTTAGGTTCAGTTATTATCAACCTTTTGAAAACCAATACATCGAATTCATACAGTTATTTAATACAATACAAGACGCAGACACATTAAAAGTTATTATTCTTTTATTAACAACAACGACGTTAATATTAAAAACAAATTAAGATTATATATTTTCCAAAGAATTTATGCATACTATTTGCTATCCCAATGTTGAAAACAATGTTTCTCAAAATATACTATTAGTTTAATTTTGCCTGCTTAAATGAACGAATACAACTTTTGTACATCAAACTCAAACTTTATTATAATATATTATTATATCACAATTATCCCCCAGGCTGTGAACCAATTTTCAATTTTTATATCAACTTATCCATGATCAACCTTTATGTATGCTGCTATTACATTAACCTCTCTTTCTATCCTTATGTCACCATCTCTCTTCATGTCTCTATCCGTCCATCTTTGTTTATATATTAAGCTCGTGTTGGCCATTAAACCGGTTTCATTTTGTTATACGGAGTGATTATTAACGTTGCGGTTCATTCTAACAATGGGTTGATTAATTACAGATATGACAAATATCTTGATTAATACAGCCCGACTCGTGCAAAATATTTACGCAAATTCTAACCGATTTATGTTTTTAGTTAGCTAAATCATGATGAGTTGCGACAAGATTTAATTAACCATTTAAAGTCATTACTCTTTTTTTCTCGTTTACACCTTCCTTCACGAAGAGTACGTCATTAAACCTTTCCTTTTTCGAATCCTGTTTCCATGTTTGTCCTTAATCGATGTCGGACGAACAAAACAAAAACGTCAAAGAAAGTTGTTTTATTAAAGGTTTCAGAGAAGTATATACATTTTACGAGGGCAATGATCCAAACCATCAACCCTTACCTGATGGAAAATATTCAGGATTGTGGCTTTTAGAGGTAATTTTTGCATTATCTGGAAAATAGGCGATTGATTACTATCTGTTTTATTGGTAATGTGAAACTAATGGCTGATGTTCATGATTTTTCTGTAGATTTAATAAGATAAGTTTGATAATTTTTAAATCTTTACTACGCCTGTCCTACATACGTTGAAGTATTGCATTACCTACTGCACTCTCGAAATATATTTGTTTTAGATAAAGTTGATTGGATCTAGATTTTATCCATAAGTATAATCACGAGTAAAGCATTTGTCGGGGATATCAAAATGGTTACCTAATTATGCGAATTTCATTGTTTGCAAGGATAAAGATAAACAATTATCTAGCTGAAACCGTATCTGTTGTAAATTTCTAACCAAACATAGCGTGCAAAAATATCATGAATAAATAAATATTAAAATTCCAAGTGACCATTATAACGTTTCAAGTAATGTTACAAAAAATTAAAATGCTTCCTTAATGGCAAGTCAATATTCTTATTATGTGGCGATAAATATTTATGCGTATTTACTTTTTCTAAACAAGTGAACTTATTAGAATTAATGACGAATTAAAATTCTCCTATTAATACTGCCACAATTACGGGGCTCCGATGATTAGCCTATTGTTAGATTCTGCTGTAAGCAGCTTCCACACTAATTGATGTGATTAATTCACTATATTATTGAAATTTTGCATAAAGATGATATTCGAATAAACAAAACCTTGGATGATGTTTGTTATTCCATATGCAAATCAACTTGCCTTAAATAAAACTTTAGGATAATAATAGTGTTATTACTGTAACTCACTTTGCCTTTAACATTATCAATTCCATTGCTAACAAGAGAAGAACTATGTATTATCGATGTCAAGGCTAGGCAACATCTTGCTGGGGGCTGATGGTAGAACAACACCTTAATTAAAGCAAATATTTATCTTGTTTTAACAGAACGAAGAAACTAGTCTGCGAATCAAGTCATTAATGAAATTGGTCATCAGCCTATTAAGAGAAAGACCCCTAAAATAATAGTGCGCAGGAACAGTTGAAAACCAGCCTGGATTTTATTTTTAAAATGCTCTAAAATCGTGGATATATTTGTACATTTAAGAGTGCATATTTCAAAGTAATGACGTCATCAGTCTTTTGGAGGGGGATATAAATTGTGCTCTCATGCATACATAACTTCACTACGTTCCAAATTTCAAGGGAACCGAATGAATCGTTTTCCAGATAGATAATAATAATCGATAAACTATAAACATAGTTTTATAAAACATTTTATCTAAGGAACTCAAAAAAATGAATGATGTTGAAGTACAAAATAAATAACACATCGTCTGAGTACCTATTTTCCAATTAATGTTTTTTAAGTCCTAAATGATTATTAGTGTTTTATCAAAACTTGAAAGACAATTAAAGTGTAATTAAACTAAATTAAAATATGTATGGTAAGCTTCAAGTAGTTGGTTCTGTAGTTTTGGAGATTGTCTTTTTTGTAACAAATTTAATACAGGCAATAGACGAAAAGACAAAGAGACAGATGGAAATGAGGAATGTGTATTTTGTATTCTGCTAACGAAGCGTGAATTACGCACAATTTCGGTAAATCCAGATGACCCCAAACAGTACTTCCCTTAGCAGTCGGGAAGTAAAACGGATGCGGCGCAAAATTGTTGGTAGTCATTTGTTGTCCTTGTTCATAATGCACTTGATCCGATTTCTACGGTTTGTTTCCTTCCGCGTATTGACGATGGCCTTAATTTCCACAATAAGTTGAAAGTTTGAAGCAGATGGACATGATATAATCGGTCATGGTGTTTGCGCACAGTTTTATTATTTTATTTCCAACTATCTTTAAGGAAATAGTTACCATAACGTTCAATTGGAGGGCTTCCCACAATTATCTTGATTCCGTCCTTCAATTATACAATGTAAGAAGTCGTTTTGTTAAGTAACCCTGATTTAACCACTTTATTTGTCGCGGCGATAAAATATGAATTGGTACTAAACCGTGACGAATATCAATGACTTTATTGCCAATGAAAAGTATCCTAGAGCATCCGGAAGAAATCCAGATGATCTTGCAAAAAGAAAGGATTCGTCGACAACATGCATTCTTACGTAATGGTCTGTTTTGTTGTTCGGCTGGCAACAATTTGCTGCTCTACTAGTTATGCGAGTATCTGTGGAGAAATTAACAAAGCTTCACCTTCTCACCATGTCTTCAATGTCAAGGTGGTAGGAAATATCCAGAAGCGTTGTAACGCAAGACAACGTTGTGATGATTTCGTTTCGTTGAAGGCTTCCGATCTCGCGAACGACCAATTAAGAATTGCGGTAAACTAGAATGTATCACAAGAATTCGTTTCCTTAACTACTTTACGCAACTTTTACGCCAGACACTTTTGAAATCCGACAAAACTATCAAGTTCAAGGTTAAACCAGACGCGATTTTCTAAACTTCCTTTCCGCCTTTCGCTTTCTTATTCGATAATGCAGCAGATTCTTATCCACTTAACGGATTTGTTCCAATTTCCTGAATTTGTTCATTCCGTCCTTGTTATTTTTTGAATTCCAAATTGACAAATTCGTCACTAAACCCTTGTCTAACATTGAAATTACAATCGTAAGCGGAAAAAGTGTAATTAACAAAGTCATGTTTGGATATTGCCTTGGACAATAAAGTAGTCATGAAGTAATGTACGTACTTGCGTGAATACGTAATTTTGCATGAAGATGTTCATACGTTTTTTGTACAACGGAAGCCGGATAACTTACGAGTAAGAAACTATGCAAATTTATTTTTAAGTTGGAAAAGTTTGAATTATGTAATGAAGTATTTGTTTCTGTTCAAGTTCAAACAGTTGTCCGACACGCAGTATAGTACTCTTAAATTGCATTTGGTGAAGGTTACCTCGAGTGGAAAGATGATCAGTGTTTTTGTGGAAGGTTAATAACAGCGTATTTTATCTAAAATACGGTTTGTTTGTAAACACTTTTCGATTATGGTTTTTGGGTTAAGTTGTGGCGGCAGGAGACTAATAAAACGTAAAACGGCATTGAGGTTATCTTTTCCATTTACTCAATTTGTACACATGCAGGTAACAATAATTTCGCAGAAAATGGATTTGTTTTAGGAGGGTCACTGACTTACCTGGAAGTAGTAAATAAGTGTTTTCCGACTTTGCGTGGATGGCAAAATTTTATTATGTATGAAAGATCATATCAGTCGTAAAATTCGAACTTTGTTTTATTTAGTTCAAAACTAATGAGGCATTGAAATTTATTTCTTAACAGTCTTTACTAATTTTTTTTTAATAGTCTATATTCTACACTTCTGCCGTCTTGTTGTTTGTAGTGAGAAGACACATCTTCAAATTTTACCGCTATTCGTGCATACAGTAAGTTTCATTATTATTTTTTTTAAGAACACGAACTTTGATTTATTTAAAACGTACTGTAAATATTGACACGGTGACGTTTACGGATTGCATGTTGCACAACTTTAAGATTACGTATCAGTAACTGATAACCTTCACATCGGCGGAATTTTCGTGATGAGTTAAAAACTGATTGTTTACCAAACACACGGCCCCACGCTATTTTCCAGAAAGCACTCATCCAACAATGAATGGACCAGTTACGTTTTGCGGATCAAAATAACATCCGAACACAAAACAATGTGGAATCTTGGCGGAAATATCTGTCATGGTTTTTATCGCAGACACGTTATTATTTACCATACTTTGAAGTTAAATGTTACAGCGATAAAAATTTCGTCATGACACTTTAACGTTGTAGTAATAAACTTGGAAACAATACATACTATTGCATAAAATTTTCCACAGAATTAAGACAAGCTGTAATATTTTGTACTTGGAAGTATATAAAAATTTACTGCCGACAATGTTGTTTTCACCAGAGGCGAAACCGCGCTACTATGTTTTACATATTGTTGTGCTTTTCAGTATCGAAATGCGAAGTTATTTTTATCAGCGCTTCATAAACATTTTCTTCGATCAAATGAAAATATTTTTTCTTGCTACATACCCATGATTAAAAAGTAAAGTTCTCGCAGAAGTAGAAAGCTTCAAGGAATTGAATGCTTCAAACTAGAAGGCGATCTCTTGTGCCCTTTTGGTGTTATACCTCTTTAAATTTGAAAAAAACCTGTTCTGTATCTTAACAATGACCCTTTCCTATATATTCATCAATTCAATATCTGCCCTGAAAATTTGTTTCTAGAACTAAAAAGGCTGAAGAAATCGACTGTTGCAAACCGCAGTGCGGTATCGTATACTGTTTTGGAGATATATCTCGTTAAATTTGAAAAAAAGCAGTTCTTTAACTGAAAAGTGACACCTTCCTACATATTCGTCAGTCCGTATTAAACGGATGAAGTGTCCGGTTGAAAATTCGTTCCCATAACAAGAAAGCTCCAAGAAATCGAATTCTTTAAGTTGGAATGCAGTCACTTGTGTTGTTTTGGAGTTATGTCTCGATAAATTTGAAAAATGCTGTTTCTTAACTCAAAGATGACACATTCCTACATATTTCTCACTATACTAGACGGAGCGAGTATGCGACCTGAAAATTTGTTTGTGGAAGAAGTTAAGTGCTTCAAACTGAAATGCGGTATCTTGTGCCATTTTGGAGTCATGCATTCTTCAATTTGAAAAAAAGCTGTTCTGGAACTCAAAAATGACGCCTTCCTGTATAGTGATTTCTCTGAATCAAACGGATCAGGTATCTCCTCTGAAATTTTGTTTCTAAAATTGTAAACCTTCAAGAAATCGAATATTTCAAACCGCAGTACGGTATTTTATGTCATTTTGGAATTATGTCTTGTTAAATCTGAAAAAAGGCTCTTCGATTAACTCAAAAATTACACTTTCCTATATAGTCGTCTCTCCAAACCAAACGAATCGAGTATCTACTCTGAAAATTTGTTTCTAGAACTAGAAAGGCTCAAGAAATCGAATCTTGCAAACCGCATTCCGGTATCGTGTGTTGTTTTCGTAATATGTCTCGTTAAATTTGAAAAAAGGCTGTTCTATTAACTCAAAAATGACACTTTCCAATAGATTCGTATCTCTAAACCAAACGGATCGAATATCTGCTCTGAGAATTTGTTTATAGAACTAAAAAGCGTCAAGAAATTGCATGTTGCAAACCGCAGTGCAGTATTCTATGCTGTTTTGGAGATACGGCTATTCTTTAACTGAAAAGTGACACCTCCCACATATTCTTCTGTCCGTACTGAACAGATAGAGTGTCCAGTCTGAAACTTCGCTTATCTAACAAGAAAATTTCAAGAGATCGAATACTTTAAACTAGAATGCGGTCTCTTGTACCGTTTTATAGTTATGCCTCCTTAAATTTGAAAAACTTGGTCTAAAGAGTTTAGACAGCACTTCCCTCGCTGTCGGAAACGTGACGACTGCATGCATATTATGTTTTTTTTTCGCAGTGGATTTCAAAGAATTCGGTTTAGTAGTTCCTGAGTAAATCAATAAAATAAATTTACGCATTCATTAATTTTTTTGAGTCACCCTGTATATGCAAATCCAAAAAAAAAATCAATGGAGTGATAAATCACAAGTACAGACTCATCATATTTTGTACAGTTTAGATAGGATTTATTCGGCAAACTTTCGAGCTGACGTCATCAATTTTTTGGAGGGGATAAGCAAATGTATTTTGACTAAACATTTATTATGCTCTTTATAACCTTAAAACATCTGCAAGATTTCAAAGCGTTCGGTTTTGCAGTTCATGATTAAATCAAAAAAATAAATTTACGCATTAATTAATTTTTTTTGAGTCACCTGTATATGCAAATCCAAAAAATATGAGTGGAGTGATAAATTACAAGTACAGACTCATCATATTTTGTACTGTTTAGATAGGATTTATTCGGCAAACTTTTGAGCTGACGTCATCAATTTTTTGGAGGGGATAAGCTAATGTATTTTGACTAAACATTTATTATGCTCTTTATAACCTTAAAACATCTTCAAGATTTCAAAGCATTCGGTTTTGTAGTTCCTGAGTAAATCAGTAAAATAAATTTACGCTTTCATTAATTTTTTTGAATCACCCTGTATATGCAAATCCAAAAAATATGAATGGAGTGATAGATCACAAGTACAGACTGATCATATTTTGTACATTTTAGATATGATTTATTCGGCAAACTTTCGAGCTGACGTCATCAAGTTTTTGGAGGGGATAAGCAAATATATTTTGACTAAACATTTATTATGCTCTTTATGACGTTAAAACATCTGCAAGATTTCAGAGCATTCGGTTTTGTAGTTCCTGATTAAATCAATAAAATATATTTACCCATTCATTAATTTTTTTGAGTCACGGCAGACGGACAGACGGACAGACGGACGGACAGACAGACAGACGGAAATGGGAGACCTATTTCTTCGTCTTCTAGGGGTCATGAAAGATCGAGAAAACGTAAAAGTAGAGAGTCGGCCGACGGACTCGATTACAATACTTCCTTTGCTTACGCTCGGGAAATAAAAAGGCTGTTCTGTAACTCAAAAATGATAAATTTCTACATTTTCGTCAATTCATACTAAACAGATGAAGTATCCGGTCTGAAAATTTACTCACATAACAAAAAAGCTTCTAAAAAACGAATTCCTCAAATTGGAATGGTGCCGTGTTGGAGTTCTGTCTCGTGAAATTTGAAATGAAAGGCTGTTTCTTATGATACATTCCTACATATTTGTTACTCTATACTAAACGGATCGAGTATCTAGCCTGAAGATTTGTTTGTAAAACAGGAAAGCTTCAAGGAATCGAATGCTTCCAACCACAATACAGTACCTTGTGCCGTTTTAGAGTTATACCTCGTTAAATTTGAAAAAAGTTGCTTTTTGAGTCAAAAATGAAACCTTCCTACATATTTGTCTCTCCACACAAAACGAAACGAGTATTCGGCCTGAAAATTTGCTTGTAGAACATGAAAGCTTCAAGAAGTCAAATGCTTTAACTCAGAATGCGGTATCTTGTGCCGTTTTGGTGTTATTATTTCTCGTTAAATTTGAAAAAAATACTGTTCTTTAACTCTGAAATGACACCTTCTATATATTCATCTTTCCGTACCAAACAGATCCAAAACCTGCGCTGAAAATCTGTTTCTAGGACTACAAAGTCTCAAGAAATCGAATGCTTGCAACCGCAATCCGGTACTTTCTGTTGTTTTGGAGTTATACCTCGTTAAATTTGAAAAAAATTGCTTTTTGACTCAGTGAGACTTCCCGACTTCTCTCCACGGCAAACGAATCGAGTATTCAGCCACAAAATTTGCTTGAAGAGCAAGAAAACTTCAAGAAATCAAATGCTTCAAATTGAAACGCGGCATTTTGTGCCGTTTTGGTGTTATGTCTAATTATATTTGAAAAAAACAGCTATTCTGTAATTCAAAAATTGCACCTTCTATATATTCATCTTACCGAACTAAACGGACCCAGAACCTGTTCTGAAAATTTCTTTCTCAAGAAATCGAATGCTTCCAACCGCAATACAGTACCTTGTGCCGTTTTGGAGTTATACCTCAATAAATTTGAAAAAAGTTACTGTTTGACTCAAAAATGAGGCTTCCCTACAAATTTCTATCTCCACGCTAAACGAATCGAGTATTCGGCCTGAAAATTTGCTTGTAGAACAGGAAAGCTTCAAGAAATCAAATGTTCGTCATTCCATACTAAACGGATCATCTCCACATTTTTCAGTGGTGGATTCTGAAGTATGTGGCAAGTTTTTGGAGGACAAACTCAAAAATTTTTGATCGCGATTTACCATATTTACGATCACTTTAAAACGTTTTAGGACTTTGGAAGTCGATTTTATAATTTCTAAGTTAAACTGTAAATTGTTGTTTTACATTGTTTCCTCAAAAATCTAACCATCGAAAGTGAAAAATAAAGGCGGATTAATAAACCGCAAGTATAAAACTCTATGCTATTCTATAAAATTCATATGGAATTTACTTTCAAAAATTTTAAGACGCCGTCATCAAATTGTTGTTGATGTTTTACCATCTACACGACATGATTGAGAATCCTACAACAACACAAATAAAAATCATTGTCTTTACCTACCTTCATAAAAGCTCAGTAATTTATAAAATCTCGTAAGCAAATGACTCAGCTTATTTGACCATTTTAAAATTCAAAAATTTGCAACCCAAATTAAATCATACAAAAAATTAATGTGCTACTTCAAACGCTTCCCCTTCTATATAATTTTACATTTAATAGACTTGTGAAACCACAATATCAAACAATGCACTTATTCTTTTCTATATGCACTCTCCCAGGAATTAACTTTCAATACAAAAGTTTAAACGCACTTGATGGGACGCATTTAACACAATAATACAACATGAATCATTCTTCTAAACATTATAAAGTACTTACCTTGACCCTGATCTTAATGCCTGAAGCTACATGATTGTTAAATATTTTTTCATCGTACTGTATCAATATGTATCATTCATTACTGACGTTCTTCATTATACATTCAGATAGATCGTATTGTACTTTGCAGTAGAAGTCTGGCAAGTTCCATTTTGTTTCATTTACCCATTTTACTTACAGTTACGTAACACGTTTAATTTAGTGTTTTTTATTATAGGTAGTTAATATATCCATTAATAATGCTCGGTGTTTATTGTCGCTCAAAACGCGTATCTACCTGTAATAAATCAGAATTATGTTCACCAAGTTCAAAAATATTTGTATTATCATTTTCAAGGGTGACATTTCAGGGAGACGTAAACTGCGTTATTTTCGTCAATACCGTCAAATGCATTTGATAAAAACATAAACTATGCGAAAATATAAACACATTCGGAGAAATCAAAAGACAATAGTCAATTTCATCATCGGATGTGATTTGTTGATAAGGGTAAAGTACGCATTTGTCATACGGCGTAAAAATTTCTCTACTAAGTCACAGAGAAATTGATCTATCGACAATTTTTGGCAAGAAAGAATCGTTTATTTTTTAAAGGAGAAAAGAACTGACGTCATTATCAATTCTTCTCACATGTCACTTTCTTTTATGAAAGAAAGTGAAAATGTTTTATGTAAATGCTTATTACATCGCCATATATTGTGTATGACATTTGGCAGAGGTTAACCTATTGTGTTATGTGCACTTTTTATAAATTTTCATTCATTATAATATAACACGAAACCCGTTTCTACTCTCATTATGTTTAATTTTAGAAAAATCTTCGCGTAATAATGCCGTCGCTCTGTACAGTCATAACACTAATAACCGACAATACGGTTAGACAAATATTTGCCGTTTACCTTGTGTTAATAAATAAATAAGAAGACTGATCTTGTAATGCAGTGTTTAACCTTGCATTTTTTTCGAGCGTGTTGTAATTAGATGGAATATTATAATTATTTGTCATTCCTTTACGGCACTCGCAGCAAAAATCGATTGTGCAAGCGTATTAATTATTTTAACACTGATATAACTCAGACTTCGTTTCCGTAATTTTCAGTAGTCGAGTGTCTCACCTGCCGCTGGTACAGTCTAAGTATGTTCAATTTATAGCTTACTTTTACCTTATCCCTCTATAACAAGTTCGTTTAAAAAAAGACCTGATTCATGCGAAGAATACAGATTAAATTCCATCTTCACTTTAAAAGGATTGTTCAGGTAAAAGTATGTCTAATATTTTTTCCGATCATGCTCTAGTTTCGACGAACGTAACGAATTATTCGAAATTGTTTAAGCTGGTGTTGCTCTGTTGTTGACGCAGATAAGGTAAAAGTTATAAAATTTCAGAAATATTGCAAAATGAGATTAACTAGATAACTTAGTGATACGAAGAAATTAGGTCTAGGTGGATGAAGGGGAACCCTTTTTTTGATAAGTGACAGACAATGTGATCACTTTGGGGTTATAATGGTAGTTTCTTTCTCGAGAACTAGATCAAGCTTGCTTGAAGATTGTCACTCCCTAAACCTCATCTAAATCAATATGCGACCTACCTACTTAGCTAATTGAATTTGTTTCATGGTGGGAATCGCGTGGAATAATGGATATTTTTATAACAGACCGGTTTCCTAAAATAAACGCGGCTATTTACGAACGCACCACCAGAACACACATTAATTAATAATTATTAACAAAATAATTGTTACTAAAAGTAAAATCTAATTCAATTAATTTATACTATTTTTTCAGTTTTTATTATACGTAAGTATAGCATATTTCAAAAGAAGGAACATAATTTATATACTAATACACAATAATACTTAACACTAACTCCAAAATTTTTGTGATAACATTAATTTTAATACATTAAATTACTCATTAGTAAGGGCATTTCTCTCTGAAACACAACTTGTTTTCTAGTCACTATGACTCGGTTTCTTTTTATTTTTTATAATCGTCTGACTTGCATTTCCTGATCACGGGTATGTCATTCATAACTCTCAAGTTCCACTCTAAAGGAATTATGTTATAAATTAATGACAAATAATAATTATAAACAACGAAAAATAATTCCACTTAACGTGATTAGGACATCTGCTGATTGCTATATTATATCCAAATCTGCACTAGTTGAAGCTAATCTTATATCATCCTGTTTTCAAATATCTACTATCTTTTTTTTATCACTGAATATAAGCGTGAAGAGGTTTAAATTGTATCAGTCAGTTATTGTTCTAGTGGTGAGTGGTTGTGATTCAGACAAATTCAGCACAATGATATTTAAAGTTAAACGTAAGTGCCGTTTTTGAACACTGTCGGATTACAACGTACGGCTAGAATGTGTAGCAGTGGGGTTGAAATTATTTAATAAATTTTAAGGGTTTTGGTCAAATCAAAATAGAACTACTATTTTGGAAAAGTTTTTGTTTTTACTTTGTTGTGTTGAAAATGTAATGTTCGCTTTTGAAAATGTTTTTTAAAATTAATGAAATTTTGACGATTTAATGTTTTAGCCACATATATTTTTCATGGTTTTAACTCTATTGTTCAAAAAGTACAACGTTAGTTTTAAATGTACATAGATAAGGATGAAAACTAGAAATATATGTAAGGTTTTTGACTCTCCATGATGTCATAACCTTAACAATTCATTACATTCATAGGACACTTAAAATTTTTGTTTCTAAGTTATAATAATAATGTATTCCGAATGGTTCCATCAGTTCTATGATATAATATTCGTTATATTGTATTTGTGAGAACGTTTGCTACCCACAGATTCCATGGCAAACTCATATACTTTATCTATAACATCGATAGCGGTCACTGTAGTAATTTTTTTTTGCAAGTTTATTTTGTTAAGACAATCGAAAACTTGTCTGCATTGTTACAAAAAGGGAACGTTAAATATAAATAATGATTTTAGTGAAGAACATTATTTAGAATAAAAATGTTTGAGGATCGTTAGAAGTAATAAGGAAACTTAACTACCTTATCGGAAGATAACGCAATCCTATGCTGCATCATCAAAAAATGACCAAAAAATCCTTATTTTATCGATTACTATTAAATATCAATATCGAGGATTTACAAAATAGATTTTTTTATTTTAATTTAGTGGGTGTAATTGATAAATAAAACGAAGGAAATAAAAAACAAAATGTACTACATATTTAAATCATAATTGCGTCAATTTAAAAATGCACGTAATTTACTATTAACTAAGTACTTAGTGAAAACACCCAAAAATTCCCTCAGATAGTAAGCAAGTTGATGGACACTTAATTTTTATTTTTCTAGAAATGAATATTACTCTTATAAAAATGGAATTAACGATTACTATATTTTATTAACACGAGCGGAATTTTTATTTCCCTTACCACAATTTATAGTGTTTACGTTCACTATCTTTAACAGAAAATTACTTAGAAATTTAAATTAATTTAAATTAGACCTGTTTGTAATGTTGTGTAGGTCTCTATATGAATTTATTATTAACTTGTATATTATTTTCAGCTATGTCTACCGAGACAGAAGGAGTTAACGATGAAACGATACGAGGGTTACTAAACGACACTGGTGAGTGTTTTTTTTTTTTGTACTCTCAAATTTTATTTGTCGCATCATTTAAACTAGAAACATGAAACCACAAAAAAGTACTTTTTTATCATGTATTTTTAAAAATCAATATCTCAATTATTTATAGAAATTTCGGAACGCGGTATTCACCATCGTTTTCAGCTTATAAAATTCGATCTCATAGAAAAAATATTGTCGACTTTTTTGGCGGAAATGAGATACAACCCTCTTTTACTGCATTTATTTCTGTTAAAAAAAAAAGTCTTTAGTGTTTTTCCTACGATTTATAGTTTTGTAAGCTGGAAACCGCATTCCGAAATTTCAATAAATAATTGAGATACTAACTTTTAGAAATATGTACTTGATGAAAAGCTTCACCAATTTTAGAGAGAAGATGATCTTAAAAAATTGCTCTTGAATTTGACACTGACCATAATCAGATCACATTATTTGAAAAATGACATTCGGAACTGATAAAAGAGTTAAAAAAGAAAAAAAAAATAGGAACAGTGATGAAAATATTTTACCCAATTAAAGTTGTGATGTCATTCAATTTAACTTTATTTTTCTATGCGTAATTTAAAACAGGATACAAAATTCGACTTTTAACAATGAAAACATTCTATATTAGCTTCTTCTCACTTAAATAAATTTAGCCGAAGTCATAACCTTGAAAAACAGCAACCAGAAAGTCTTCAAACTGTTTTTGAAACGTAGAATCTGAAAGATAATTTGATGCCAATTTTTAAATGTTATTTTTCTTCACGTAGTCCAAATTATGAAGAAATGTACTCACTTTTTTGTCCTCTTTTAAATCACTTTTTATACGTTAACTAAGATTGCTACTTAAGAAATGTCATTATTTATTAAACACTGTAAATCATTCTTTATTGCACCTTGTATAATAAGAATGACCTAATCCTTCTGGAAAAATTACTTTTTTCTGTCAAAACAAAACACTTCTATGAAAATACTCGTCACAGTTTCTCTCGAAATCATTACTATTTCACACGATTATCTTCTTTCACAGAATTGCCATCAACGTTTTAGCACAACAACATGAATGTAACTGAACTAAGGGAAAATGTGATAAATGTAGCAATCAATCACATGCTGCCGTTTATTTTCCACAATCAAACAATACTCCTCATTTACAAACTCTTCAATATTAACCTTGTTTTATCTTAGGTTTTAGGCACCATAAAGATTAATAATCCCATTGTTGTAGATTAAATTTGATTTTCATTTAATCAGAAACAAAGACGAAATTTTGTATTATTGCCACAAATTGGTGTGTAAGCTTTATTTATTAATTCTGATGAAGTGGTTGTTTATGACTAGATTATCTCGACGTACTAATTACGGAAATAGTTAGATATTCTACAACGACGGACGGATTTCACACCGAAAAATAAACAAAAACCAAACGAAAAAGATGAAAGTGTTGCTCTTACTGCATTCTGCAAGTTTTGTGTACTTTCATTTACACCTAGAGGCTAAATTTATTCAAATGAATTGTGTGTGGTTAGATTTCGCGTGTCTTGTTTTTGGCGGGAAAATGACCAGCGCTACCAGAAATTCTGGTAATTATGTGTAAGTAAATTTTCTGAAACCCATCATTATTCTAAGAACAGGATGCGCTCACTAATTGACAGTTTTACAAATGGGAGTACTGCGGATTTTCAGTCAGGCGATAAATCGACATTTGAAAAAGAAAAAAACTTTTGGACGGCTCAGAAATAACAAAAACTTCACAACGTACAGGTGGCGAAATTCATCCAAAAACCAAAAAAATTAAATGTACGCATAAAATCAGCATTAACTTGTTACGATAAGCAAATCCAGAGGTGATTCAGATATTTTTATTTTTGTCGCATAATTCGGGTCAGTGGTTCGGATTTAGGCGTGATCAAAGATAAAATCCATGAATTCGCAATAAAATGCGAATACGCCAGGGACTCCGCGCTTTCTCCGTTTTGATCGCAGACAAACAAAATTAAATTTACTTGTGCGTAAACAATTTAAAGGAGGATATTAAATAATATGGTTAATGAAACCCTGACTTTTATTTATTATTCCATTGACAAAATATTACGTGTTACATGAGGTGTCGTGAATTGTTATATGATCGTTCTTGACTGAAGGATAGTCAAAGGTTAGACGTGTCATAGGTCGCTATCATCTCTTCCAATTCATAATTTATTTATTAATCGCTTTCACGCCGATTTTATCAAAGATTGGCGTATACTTGGCGACGGTCATTCAAGGATAGCAGATTTGGTTTTGCCGTTTCACTGATTCATTTCTACTAATTAGAGTTTGAAGAAACAATTTGTTTATGGCATTTTAATTGCATACTTTCGGATGAGTTCATAGATCAGATTGTCAGGTTGGAGCAGACTAACCATTTAATTTAAAAATCTGAGGAAACGAGGTTTGTCGATTTATTTGATAAAACCGATAGTTGATTGAGAGGAGATAATGTTCTAAAGGTCGTGATTTTATCAGGAATTGACGTCAGATTTTAAGTTTTTAGTGATTCCATTCTTATCGCAAAGAATTTTTACGGAAATAACTAGCACATACTTCTTGTGTTGATGATATCAGGTAATATAAAAATTTCCAACGATAAAATTAAAATTACTCTTGTTAGATTTATTTTGTCGGAAAAAAATTAACCTGTAAAATAACATAATAATAATTAACTTTCTGGAGGCGATGCACTTGGTCGATATTCTGCCCATCTACACATGTTTTATAATTTTATCGAGCAGTAAAAATTATCACTTGAAGGAATTAAATCACATGAACGCGGCATTCTACTTTATTATAAGATAACATGTCTATTATTAAAGAAAAAGATAATTGAAATTTATTAGTTGTACCCATCTTTGTTTATAAAAAGCAGGTACCTAATCTTCTTGGTACAGTTTTGTTAATTTTTGCCTGTTATGTCATGCCAGTTATGATTAATAATTAATTAATGACTTAGGGGGGGGACAAATTTTAAAAATCATGATTCCCCAATACAGTAGTTTAGTAGTCAGTGTAAAGCACGTTTTTCGATTAGTACTACTGCCACAAAACTAAATTAAACTGCAGGTAAGGAGTGAGATTTCCTTAAAACTATTTTAAAATGATGTCATCAGTTCTTGGAGAGGGTGAATGGACATGTTTAATTAGCCTTCAGCACCGTATACAGTGACTTACAGCGTCATAAATACGTTCGATAATTCTAGAGTCTAATAAATTTCCATCAGACACGGTAACGAGGAAATTACGTTTGCACATTCTACGAGCTCTAATGTGTGAAGACAACGGTGAGTTTATATATTTGTCAAAATGGCCTTATTACAACACGTGTTGTTTCCCGGGAAGTATAAATAGAACGAAGGACCTGAAAATTTAAATACCATTTCTCAAACTTTACGTTTGGCACTAAGAATTATCATAGATTAAGAAATAAATACCACAAGCAAACTTGTTTTATCCGTAAGTATATATAGTATTTGTTATTGACGTCGTTTGTTATCAGTTGTAGCAAGAACAGTCACATGCTCTGTTCGGTGGTTTATTTGCGGTAAAGAAATTAAATTGTTATTGCTAATTTTCATAGTTCTGTTTAGTGTTCTGTTATCAGACTTTGACAACTAGAAGTAAAATGTTAATAGTAATAATTACTCCAAGAACTGATACATTACTGAAAAGTGGATAGCGTACGAAGATGATTGAGAATACATGTCCTTAAACAAAAAATTAGACGATATAGTACTACAGATAATAATATCACCATATCAATTATGATTTTGTATTTTAGGAATCAATTAAAATGTCGTACTTAACACTGTATTTTAACAGAAATAGCTCATGATTAGATACGTATCTCAATCTTGATCTTGCATTTGTTATGATAAGTACTATCTACCAATATTAATTTAATACTGAGTGTTCCAACATATGGGTAAACGCGCCATTTATGTAACTTAATTTTCTCATCTTTGTTTCTCCACAAGTTGTTAAATAAACGTAAAGAAACTATTTCATTTTATATCTACGACAGTAGCCTAGATTCCACTTACCTTGCTCACCATCAGACTGGTACATTAAATTGTCGCGCTCATTTCGAAGCGCAAATATAAAAATAATAAACGAATTCTGAATTCGTAGATAAAATTTTATATGCTACACGAGGACTAAAGTAGTACAGATTACCTATTTTACTTATGAATCAATTTGATTGACAGCTCGTTGACAGTAAACTTTACACTTGTATGCCATTAATGCTTTTATTCCACCGCAAGAAAATCTTTAAAAGGCGATCATTTTCAGTTTTGTGGAACTTTTTATCTCACCTTTTTAATTTTACTATCTTGCATCTTGCCAAGACCACAACAGAGACGAAAGATTATGAACACAAGGAATTCTTTGTATCCAAATTATTGAAGAACAAAGAAACGTTTCTCAATCTAAAATGAAAAACGCTAAAATTTTGACAACAAATAAATGCTTATATGATTCCTATCTTCTCCAAATAAGTAAAAATCTGACAATTTATTGTTAGGTGTAGCATATGAAAAGTAAAAGTAAAGAAATATGCATTTTTGTCTATAAATGCGGCTTAATGTTGGCAAAGTTTCATACTACAATCAGGTGTGTTTGATGTGTTGCCTACACCACCAGATGACAATAAGTGAACAATAAAAAATGTATGTCCAAGTTTCACAAAAAGTAACTCTTCTTAGGTTCATTGTAAAACAACTATTTTTAATGGCAGTTTAAATCTTTAGGATTAGACAAAATAATCAGGAATCGTTTTCCCAAGGGACGAAAATTATCGCATCTCACTTCTTGTTGTTTTTCTGAACGATATTCATTTCCTTTTGAAACTCCTGCTATAATGCCTTGCTAGAGCAGTTCAAAGAGCACCCAATTAGGACTGAGTATTGTCAAAATTTGTACTAGAATGCGCGCGCAATCTACAAAGTGAATTTAAATTACTTGAAAGTCGTAATTAATTGGATATATCTGGCATGTCTATATTGAACATTGTACTTCCAAATATAGTTAAAAAGAGGAAGAGAGAGAACGGTATTTATTGACTCATGAAGCACTTTGTGATATAATTGCCAAAGGTCTATAATTAAATATCGGTGTGTTAATTGCATGAATTGTAACTGTGGATATACACAAATCCTCGCCATTCGTCAAAAATTCCGTCAGGTGATTCATAATTCATTTCCGTACGAAGAAAGTTTCTATGGGTATTAATTGTTAACAATTTAAATTTTAATCGTTGTTTGAGTGGGTTTCATAAGGAAATCTTTTCTAACCTAATTTAGATTTTTCGTCTAAAATGTTCATAGCAATTTATCATTAAGAATTAGACAGAATCCCATTTGTAATAAGTACGCTAGACAACCAACAATACTATGTACATCATACGTAGATCATAAGAATTTGTTTGTTCTGTTTCGCCTTAATTTTGTTTATTTTTACAGTTTGAACCTAATATTTTTAAAACTAAACTTGACCCTCCTCAAAAATATTTAAATATTTGTGTCCTACATTATTACATTTACATCGTAGTACAAATTTTAAGGTTTTTAGTTCAAAGTGTTAAATTATGTTCTAAATGGTTTTTTGTTTCTTTAACATTATTCTACAGAAAAATAAGGTAAACAAAATGTAACAAAACATCAACGACACTCAGTTGAGACTTTGGCGACCAAAATTTATTGCAGATCACAACATATTGAGGTTTATAAAATTAGCATAAATAGAAAAACCGCCAAATTTGTTCTAATTTTTGAATTCAAGCTATTCAATTTTTTGTTGACCTTAAGCTTTTGGTAAATTCAAAAAATTACTTGTAATACGTGTGATTATTGCAGTACATTTAAGAACAATAAACTGCAATATCTGATTATAATCTTTGCTTTAGCGACGGCCCTCATTATCTCATGATTATAAGATTACCTACTAGATATTTAGACAGATCCAGTAAAACTACGTGATTATCGCATGATAAAATGCTATAAATACCCAAAAAATGTCTGTAAATTAACAGTCGGCGGAGATAAAAAGAAATCAAGTAAAAACCAGACGGTACTAATTTTTGTAGGTTTTTGTGTGGTATTTATTCTGTGTCGTAACAAGAAATATCCGTTCTATGTTGGAGTACATATAGAACTTTTAATGTTGATGTTTACAATTACCACACTCGTGTGGTTAAGAGCAAAAGCGACATCTACCGTAACCAATAGGAAAGTGGTGTCGAAATCGCCGGCTTGCGAGAAGCGCCACCTGTTGCTGAATCGTTTTATCTACAACATTGCTAACGTCGGACAGATGGCGCTTGATGACATACCAAATCTAATATTAGTGCTCTCGAATAGATGGCGCTGACATGGAATTATATTTACAGTATACTTGACGCTTCGATTAGCTCCGTAGCGTTAATAGTAATAGATGGCGCCGTGTCGCTTTTAGCTCAAAACAATTTCGTAAGTTTCGTCAAATATATTAGGATGGCGCTTGTGTCGCAACGTTCTGCATTAGAAATACAGTTGCATTTTCAGTGATAGTAAAATAATCTTTTCCCATTATTATTTTCACGCATCGTTAGAGTGGATTTTTATGTTTATTAGTCACCCATCTAAATAATTCTTGACACGTGTTTATCGCATTCACGTGAAACGTTGTCATTTTGGTTAAAATGTACAATTATATTAACCGATTGCTCCGTTGTCTACAATACGACGTTAAAACATTGTAGGGGTCAAGAACAAAACAAAAGATCAATTGCTCATGCAAGTGATATATATTATTTAATAATTAGTTTGAAAGTGTTTGCCATGAAACCATAGCAACAGACACTTATGCAATTAAAAATTACCATTATTTTTTAGTGATAATATATTACTTAGATTAGTTCTGATCTCGCTTATTAGTGTTAGATTAAACTTCGATGATATTTTCGAAATTCTCTGTGTAAATGACCCGGAAGTGGAAGATTTAAATTCCTGGTTAATTGCGATGGGATTATTAGATTAACTAAAAACTAATTTCAAAACACTGCCCAAAAACAAGTTTTCAACCCGTGGATAAAAGTGAATGAATCTAGATGGTATTTGTAAAATTACTCGTGGCCCACTCTTGGCTATTAGCATAAATAAAATAAAGGAACCAGTTTGGACCTTTCGTATTTAATAATTTGATTTAATTACAACCTTCCAGTTTTAATTAAGATTTATAAATTTTATTACTGTTTGAGAGGCGTTAAATTATGTAGATAGACATCAGCTCCGAGATGCATGTACATTTCCAATTAATGGAAAGTGTTCGCAGGCCACATGTGTGATCCTTCTATTACTTCCATGTATAATGAGATGTTACATAATTCACTTTCATTGTAATGATAACGTGATCTTTGATACGCGGTCGCATGATTTTATTAACTACGAACAAATGTAGCCAGCTACAAACACAACAGTGGTTTAACCTAAATTAAATTCAGACACGGTTGTCTTAACAGTTTTTTTTATAATTCGCAAATGCAAATTCGACCATAACGGCGCCCAGGATCACTGTAAATGGTGTACAAGAATTGTCAAGTCATATGTTACACCTTTAAACCAGTTCTACAATTTACATAGATGTTCAGGATAATTTCATATTCAAATCGATCTAATTGAGATCCGCTTTGCCATTAAAATCGGCTCAAAGTTCAGTTAATTACGAAGTAAGCACAACTTCGTTTTCGATTAATTTATATTAACTACACACCCAAATTTATTATAAATATGACTTCCAGCTCACCACTAAAATGGACTGAAGTTTAATTATCTACAAGACGCGAATCAGCCTTGGAGAACTAATAAACCTTGTTAAGTCATGTATCAGAAAGTCCGTTAAGATACATTTTGTAAAATTATAAGTACTATTTTTATAATTTAATATTAACGGTATAATCAATATTCAAGCAGTCAGTGAAGGCCATTTTTAGTTACACACATGACACATGGTAACAAGGAACTGGATTTTTGAACCACACGAAGTACCGAGAAAGTGAAAACCGTTAAACCACAGGAAACTGATTAAAAATTGTGGTTATCTCCTGGAAGTCAGCAATCTTCACGTGATTTGTTGAGTGGAAGCGTTTTAGGAGAATCAGAAACTTCAGATTGTATCAGTTTTAGTTAAAGCGACGTCAGCATATGATTTAATTCACCTTTCATTTCGTCCAGATGTGGATAGTCCCAATTCTTGTTCAGTAAATCGTAAATCTTACTTGAGATATGCAGCGTGACCATGATTTAACATTTTAATTTTACTTGTAATTACTTATCTTTAAAGAGTTTATAATTAAACTATACAATTTGTCTAAAAACCTGTGTACATAATCGACTTAGTTCAGATTTTGGTACCAGACCAACATTGATTTAGTGACGAGACAAAATTAACTACAAATTCGTCTTCGATAGACAGTTAATAGCGTTGCCACAAAAATGTATTAAATAAATATTTTACTTTTTACAACTGGTAACACAGGTATTCTAAACATAAAAACGTGGACTTAAAATTCTGGCAAAACAGACAGCATGATTAGTCTTACGTCGTTATTACCAGTATTAATATACTCACTTATTCCAGTTAAAAACTTCATGACGACACCTTGAATAGTTATTACATAAAGCTGTATTGCAAAATAAATCCTGACGCGTATGCAGCATTGGTTATGCTTCAGAAGCCAGGGAAGTACGTGTTAATTAATTTTCAGGTTTTAGAGTGAACTTCTGGAAAGTTTGCTTTTCACGCCTTTCTTTTGAAATTAAGAAGACTTTGAGTTGATTCTTCTTCAAATAAGTGTGTTTGTTGCGGTTATATTCTCAGGTATTATCGTTGTTTATACGATTGTCTTAAAACTAACACACAGTTTAAAATTGGCTTGTTGACAGATTAACATTACAACGCAAAATTTCAGCACCAAACAGTGAAGGTTGCCGCAGATTTATTTATGACTTTTTAAACAACGTTTTATTATTAAAGGATTCATTGCTTCGAATAATTTATCATTCAAAAAGCGGCCCGACTAATTAATTACACAATTTGCATTTGTTTCTGCAATAATAAGCACGACTAATAAGTGTATTAATGGAACACTTCGTTATAAACAATTTTCATTGAAATAATGCTGAGAATATAAGTAGCCACATGGACTAATTACTTATGTGTTATACACGTGCGGCATGATTATGATGAAACTCATTAGTTGAAGTAATTTTGAAAATAAGTCGAATTGTGATTTCGACTAGTTGCGCAATTGGCAATGTAACAATAAGTAAAAATTGCTCTGCTGGATTCTATTATTACTTAGATAATTCGTAAAATCTCTTCAAGTACATTGAGTTAAACCCCATGCAAACATTAAAAGTGGCCTCGTTACAACGCTATTACAATAACAAATAAAAGTTTTTATTATTAAATTTGATGATGAACTGGGATTTTTTCAGCCCATTGTTATTGTTTTGGATGTAGGTCTTCGGTATTGTTGTCTGTGATCATGAAAGGAGATTAAAATTATTTATTTTTTTATTTGTTCGGTAATCCAGGAAATTTGCTTGTTTCGTTTGTAGTATTATTTGCGCTAATCCGTCGATAGGCGATACAATCACACTGTAAGTGCTGATCCTTATCAACACATCTCAGCTAATACTGGACTTAACTTAACGGTTTTGTCCAAAGGAGTGGGCTTACAAATAAAGAAAAATTTTCGAACGTTCATTGCACTCCGTTCCAATCGAAAGAACTTGTTTTGCGATGTTAATAAAAATGTATTTTGTGGAAACGAAAAAGCGTCAATTGTGTTTTGTTTTGTTTCTTCGATTAAAAATAGCCCCGCAAGCTTGAGAATTACGTCGTATTCAGACTTGAGTATGTCGCATATACATCTTGGACTGTGTCCACATTTTATATGAGCACATCCACAGTGATTTTGTGACGTAGTTGGAAAAAAAGGAGTGTTTTTCATCCTTCATAAACAACGTCAGATCGAAAACGAAAGCTGTTTTATAATTATTTTAATAGGGCTATTTTACGTACTTAGTCTCTAAAACGAGCAAAAATAAATTACTGAATTTGCAAATTATGTAGTCGACCTACATCAATTAAAAAAATGCAATAAACAAGCTTAAAGTGGCAATTTTATGCTTTTTTTTAATTTCTTTATTGCACCGTAAGACTTTTAATTGCATGTCCTGCATGTGCAAAGGAGGAAGTTTTCCAAATATCGTGCATGACCTACACTTCTATAACACGACCGTTTTATGTAATTTGTTTTATTTTCCAGATTCGGAGCTATCCAATCTGTCACATTTGGGTAAGTTGGCAAAGAAAACCGAATTAAGGGTTGCTTGAGCTTTGCACTGGTGGTATTTTGATACGGGTTAATGATTTCTGCTTAGGGGTGCTTTTGCAAGGTGGAGAAATGTGGTATTTTTATAAAAATATACACACAACAATGAACAGTGAAGAAGTAATCAAAAGATAGCGAGAGAGGCTGTTGGTCATTTGCGCGCCACGGTTAGTTTACCCCATCGAACAGGTCTAATGGTAAGTACAGCAGTACAGGGATAAAAAGATCAACGGATCTACCTGCAGATGTTTCTGACTATGGCGCGCAACTGACCCCCGACCACGAGAAATATGCCTATATTTAAAATATTAGGTATCAGAAAACAGAATTACACAACCCTTATCTTTCAGACTTTGCTTATCTTCGAAAATGTTCAAGGTAATTAAAAAATCGAACATTAGTGTGTTCGTCATACCACTAAAGGAATCCTAATGTTCTGGCTCCTGGATTAAATGATGCAATTCTTGAAGTAATTGACCCATTGAGTTCAAATCTATTTGTTAAATTTCTGTATTACATCAGGTTATTGAAATATTGCTATTTGAATATACGAACACAGTTGCAAGTGTAAAGTCTGGAAAAAAATTCTCTCAATTCGTGTTGTAGATTTTTAACAAAAATTCTGAGGTCAATTTTTATTTTTAACTCACTAACTCAAGCCTGTCAAAATTAATCAGATGCTAAAAAAACAAAAATATTAAAACATTTTTTGAAAAACTCGTATTTTTTTTGCCTTGCTTATTTCGAAAGTATAACGTGGTAGAGATATTCTGTTGGTAATTAGATTTGGATTTAACCCATCCAGATCTATAAAACATATCGATAGTTTTCTTTGAAACATTTTTGTTGTAGGCCAGTGTCCTTAATGATGTCCCTCTTAGCATAAATTGTAATATGACAAATGATTTTAAAATAATTGCGTTAATTTTCTAGGGCCGAATTTTGATTTGCCATATTGTTTAATACTATATTGCATTTTTATATACTTACTCTAAGATACAAGGAAACTGCAAATTCTTATATGTAGTAAATCTTTTTCCTTAATATATTTTTGTATATAAAATATACACTAAAATAAAATTTTGAACTGCCTAGAAATTTTTGAAATTCAGAAATTATGTAGGTCGAAAATCTGTTCTGAGTTCCAAAAACGCAGTCAGTCTAAATCTTTAAACCTAAATTAATTTGAGTTAATTTTTTTCTTAGAATATGTTACTTCCAGCATTTTCTGGGGTTTTAAATTCCCAAACTGCAAGTCTAAAATTTCTGTAGTTAAACCTTCTACCCGCCAGCTCCGAATATTTTAAGTATCAATAACACACTCGCGTTTGCCTACATTATTTCAAATTCCGACAACAAGCCAGTTTGGGTTCGTTTCAATGTTTTCGTAGGTGGCCAGAATCTGTGAAAATGTTAATTCGAACTTTTTACGTGGCGGCCGGTGTGCCTGAGAAGATTGTTAAAAACGTGGAAGAAACAACGGAAGTTAATTCAAAAACATCAATGCGTAGGTTTTAAGTGGACAAACTGCTAAAAGAAAATGGAACAAAATTAAGACAGTGAAAGAGCTCCTTCGACCTACTTACGAGCTGCTGGACTTAACCTTCTTCAGAGTTGAAACTTGGTTCCACCTATATGGATATGTAAATTTACAAAGCCTTCGAATATTGAGCGCTGAAAATCCCCATCACTTCGGGGAAACCCCTTAATATCTAAGTAAAGTAGGAGTGTGAATCATAGTCTCTCGCAGACATACAATTTGTGCAGTTTTCTTCCATGAACCTTTAATGCTACGCGATATAGAGAAAAAAAAATTGATATATTTATCAAACAACTGGTGAATACTTTCAAAAAGATATAGTGGCACCCCGTATTGCACATACAACATTAGGTTACATACTACAATTTTTTGATGACAGAGAGTAGTAACTAGCGATATTCAATGGCGAGCTCGTTCACCAGATCGTACTCCTCTCGATTGCTCTCTATGTGATATCTGAAGAACTGAGTTTTTAATCAGAGAATAGACAATAAAAAGAAAATAAATAGAATATGTTTACAGCAAAACGGACAATATGTCCAGATGTTGATTCTGATAAGGTGTTTAAGTTTAATGCTTTATACAACGTCAAAAATATCTTACTATAAAGAGTTAAATGTCAATCAAATACCTCATTTACTTTATGCAACGTTGAATATTACGGAAATTGGGGTATTTTAATTTTATAAACACCCAGTTAGAAGTTGTAAATATGAACAGAACTCCTGTTTGTTCAACAAACGTCGAAATATACATTTAAATTCATGTTATAATTTTAAAACTTGAAGATACGATTACTTTATCGTATGCTTGTGTTATAGTGTGTTAAAAAAAATAGATCAACAACTTAATTGTATGACTTACTTAAAGGAAAGGCGATCGTAAATGTAAATTTATGGTGCATAAATAAGTTCACTATTCGTATTCACAAAATAAAAAAGATACAAACATACTTTGAACACAGCGTTAGAATTCTCAAATAAAAATGGAATTCAGTGCGTAAAATCGAAAGTTTGTTAGAAAAGTTGCTGTTTCATTTTTGTAATTAATATGGTTTAAGTTTAATTTATGTGGTTATTAATATTGTTAGCACAGGCCTGTTGTCCCTGCTTTCATTATTTAGCCTGGTTTCAAAAACTTTTCTATTATATTTATAAAATGTAAACATAACTACTTTGGTAGCCCTGGAAAGCGGCTAAGCTGAAGCTTTGCCTTTTGTGGAAACAGTTTAAGGCTTCTTTTTATCTACTGTGTGGTTTTTCTTTTAGTCGTGAAAGAAAAACGACTCCTAATTAAGATTATTATTGCTATGCGTTTTGAATAATATGTGCTCCAAATAAATGGCACCTGCGGTGTAGATAACCAGTAATTCAGACCTTTTAAAACGCGTCAAAAGTAGAAACATTTAAAATCATCATCAATTTATATAGAAAATAGGGAGCCACAAAGTTCCAGCACGTCGATAAAGTGGTGCCCAAGAATTTGGTGAGAAATTGTGTATTGAAGTGTAACTGTTTCACATATATTTAGGATCAAAATTACCTCCCACAGTTTTACAATATTCTTACAATCAATTTCTATAATTTTAAAGGTCTGCTAGTTTCCAAGTAACAAATTTCACATTGCATAGATACTAAATGACATTTAACATATTTAAGAAGTGGAACGGGTCCAATGCAGAGATTTGCAAAGCTGTTTTTAAAATGATTTAATTATTTAATTAAACTGCATGCAACTCAAGTGTCGACACTGTTATAATAATTATCACAAGAATAAGAAAAAATTGGTAATATCCGGACCATCTACGTATGCATATCTATCGAAAAGTTGCAGTTCTCCCGGGAAATGAATTCTTGCCTTGTGGTTTAAATAATGACCATCCTTGGCCGCGGACAGAGCGCTGATAAAGTGCCCAAGAAACAGTTCCGCGAGTTCTTTGGCACCCATTAACGTTTGGAGGATAGAATAGAACATTTGAAAAATATTTTCCCCAACGTTATTATTGCTAATTGACCTCAGATAAACTGCACGCGTCGTAAATCATGTTTGTTCCCAATTTCCGTTGAATCCTACAACGCAGATAGTAGTTGCAATACCTGGTACGATTTTCAGCGGCTAAATATAGCAGTCATCCACACACGTGTCGTTAACTTCTTGTACCGCGAAGGCGCCTAAGGTCTTGGTTTTGTTTTAACCAGTTCTCGATTTTATTAAAACCTTACAAGAAGCGGCGCCTGACCGTAATTACACTAATTTTTGCGGAATAAATCCAGCGGTGTTGATCCAAACCCTAATGGAAAATCTGTTTTTTCTCTTCGTAAACACAAACACAGTCGATTAGAGGAAGTTTTTGTTGTTTACTTAGAATTTTCTGTGTTTTTGCGGTTTTTATTCCAAGTGCATACTTTTGGCAGATTGCCTTTTGTCTGTGACTATTTTTACCGTCTGCAGTAGACAGTAATTATGTAATAAAACATCGAATTGAATTGCGTCATTTAACTAGGAAATGAGGTAGTGAAGGACGGCTTCTCCTATCTTTTGATTGACATCCGGGTTGTGTCTTTGTTAACCCTCGCAATTGATCGATGAGAGGTGCTAAAAATACACCATTGTTGATTATGCGAAAAATCCCGAAATAAAATGCAGCCGGCCTACAACAATTTCATGGTCATTGACGAAATCGTGTCAAGTCTTCAACAAAAACTGTTAAATCGCCGATAAAACATTGTTGCAAAGATCATCATGTCACGGCGTTAATTGGGTCTTCTCGAACAATTGAGGCCAAGACCATTATGTTAATGCTTTGTTTGTACAACAACAGAGAAGAACAGTCAGTTGTAGATCAGAATTTAATTAATCTGCTTTTTCTTGAGGTAGCATTTTTGTCAAGTTTAATGTCAAGAACGTACGTTTGTATTTTGGCTTTCGTTTCATATTTTATGATAATGGACAGGTTAATTTTAATGCTCGCCAGAATAGATTTTCGTCGATACGTTCAAGGTAATGCGTAACCAGAAGTATCGATTGGACTCTTTTCCTTAACAATAATTGTTACGGTCACATACCATGTGAAAAAATATTAGGTGCGCCATGAGTTTGTGTATTTTGGCCGCTACGGAAATTGTTATTCTATTATTTTTTTAAATTTTTCTTTCGTCCGGTCTGCAAAAATAAAAAAGTTATTCGTAATCGGCGACCAATAGGTGGACAACGTAAGAAAATTGGCACAGATTAGTTTTTCACTCTGGGTTCCGACAGCACGTGCAGAATGTGCTTAGAGGACGATGAGACCCCTGGCACATTCTGTAGGCCTGCCCTTTCTGGCATCAGGAAAGAGTAATGGACTTCCAAATTTTGGAGATGCGCCTATAAAGGACTGTGTTAGGACTTACATTATGGGGGGGTAACACACAATGGACCAGAAGGTGTTCGTATGTAGTTCTATATATAATAAGAATCACTCTCCGTTAAAAAAAAAAACTTCACAGATACCAAATGGTCACGTCATTACTTTTACTGGTTCAAAAAACTAGTAACTCTGGACGCTGTTGCATAAGAATAAAATACGATAAGAACCGGGTGAATTACATATCTAATGTGAATTGAAATCTAATGTGCGATTAACCCGTGAATCTGAGACTTTGGTCCTATTTGATCACGTGATGGCTAATTGCGTGATTAAATTAATAGCATGATTAAGTGCTTCTGTAAACCGGGGCTAAGATTATAGTCATAAGTCCGTCATAACTTATAAAAATGTGTAGCAACAAGCGCGTTATATTTTTGTGTAATAGATCCCTAAATCTATTAATGGCTAACAGACCATTAAGAAGATCCTCTTCCTATGCCTCCGTCATCGAAAGAATTTTTAACCACAAATGAATTTCGAATCTGTAAAAATATAACTCAATGATTTATCTGACAAGCCAACCAACCACACGTTAGTAAATGTAATTGCCAAAATTCGCGCCAAAGTAAATCATATCAGTTTTGGCGGGTATTCCTGAAGATGATTTCACATGGGATAATCGATCCCGATTATGGAGTGAACATCCAATAGAATCTATTAATATCAAGTCTCTGAAAATAGAGCAAAATCATTTACAATACGGTGGCTTATTAATAAAACTCCCGAAAATTTACAAAGTAATTATTGCATTAGTTTTTCGCACATTTATCGCCATTTTCATGTAAAACTCGGTATATTTAGCCTTTATGAATCATTAAAACATCATAATGGGTCGTTATATGAATCATAAATCCCAATACATGGCTCCTACTAGTTTTGATTGCCTTATTAAAGATGAGAGCTCACCTGCGCAACGAAAACTCACCCTAAAAGGCATGCCATCGCGCAGCCTTTCTAAATCTCCGTTAAACAAACGAGACAAGGCCATAATGTATGCAACAATTTTAGCCGTATGTATCCCACTTATCTACTTTTTTCCCGCGGAAAGTATCCGAGATGCATTACGAAAAATAAATCGGTTACTAGGTAAAAGTACCAGTTCAGCGCCTTAACCTACATGTATAATAAATTTGGGCAAGGCAATCGTGAACCTTTTGCAATGGTCGCATAAAAGTCAAGTTGCGACACCTTTCACTGGCGCCAGGTGCCAACTCGGGAAATTGGCAACAATATTTTACTAATTGCAATTCCGGTGCAGGCTTGGCCTTTTTCCATACCATTGCGGAAATGGGCACCAAAGGGTGACCTCGTTGTGGCGATTTCGAATCTGCATGCTATAAATTCGAAATCAATCGGAAGGAAATCAGGAAGTGTACGGTGGTTTATTTTCCTTGCGGGCTGCTTGAGGAGTATTTTTCAGTATTCCTGTGGTTGCCTTGCGATAACACTTCGAATAAATTCAAGTAAACATCGTTAGTCATTGCCCACAGTGTTGGTTAATAAGATAGCAACGAGTGATAACCAGGCCCGGCTTAGACAATACGCAAATGACGCCATTCTTCAAACTGTTGACTGGAAAGTGCGTTGCATACTTGGAAACTGTATCGTGTTCACTTTTTAGATTTCATAATTATAAGATCATAAAAATTACACGTGAACGTATTACGTTGCATGAAATATGTTCTTCTGCGTTGTTATTTTACCATTATTTTTTAGTTTTTTTCTTTAGAACTGCGATCTTTAGATGTCAGGCAAACTAAACATGTAAGTCCAAATTTTATAGTTTAGTAGTTTAAGTACTTTTCGGGTTTTATTTTTATTTTCCAACGTTCAGCTTAAGAGTAAAACGGTACATGTTTTTACGACGTTTCATGACTCCTAGACTACGAAAAAAATTAAAAATCCAACCAAAATTTATCGAATCCTCACCACCAACAATTTGCTGACGTCACTTCAAAATTTTTCAGAGAAAATGCTATTTAAATTTTATAAATTACATACTCCTCTACTTGTGGTTTATCAATCCGTTTTGATTTTTCACCCTAGACATCAAGACTTTCTCAAAAAAGATCCAAACTAATAATCATCGAGCACTTTTTGTTCTTAACGTGTGACTGGTATTAACGTCAGGTCTAGTCAAGTCATATTTAGACAGTCAGGTCTAGTCAGATCAGGTCTAGTCAATTCATAAAACAAATAAAATTTCACAAAATCAAATTTTATAATTTTTCGAAGAAGCTGGATTTGTTGGACGAGGATAGTTCTGTCTAAATAAATTACAGATTTAGTTGGAAGATTCTTTATCACGAGTCAAATTGTCTTATAAATAGATTAAAATATTGTTACATTTTTATACTTTTTCAAAGCTAACAAGTTGTGCCCAAAACGACGATTTTCATTTCCAAAATGGAGAAACGGTGAATTTTGACTTTGGACGTTTTTTCGAAATAAGAGTGTGAGTGAATTTAACTTTTACACGGGCTACTTATGATTTAGCTTGATTGATTCTTGATTTGCCTTGAACATCTCGTTACTAAAAAAAATGGAAGTCAAATTTTCAGTTTGACGATAATAATCTAACAAGAGGAAAATTCCGAGACAAATCTTCGAAAATATATGGCTGCCTTTGATCGTGTTTTTATTGCTCTCTATCCCACGGTATGAGTTGACATTGGTGAGCAGCTGTAACAACTCAATAGATCTGTCCATTCTTGATTCCTTGTAGAATTTTTGTCTAGACTCTACATACGTCTCTAAACCCTCAGAACTTGTATTAAAAAACTACTTTTCTTATTTAATTTATCGTAATCATTGCTATTATTTTTATTATCCTTATTATTATTATTTGACGCTGAAATAAAGATCCGTTCAAGAATTTTTATCAAACTTCATTCTTGATTTTTTTGTAAAATTTTTTCTAGACTCTACTCTCCTTAGATTGACGGTATTTAATACTATTATTGTTATTATAATTATTACTGTTTGACGTCTAAATAAAGATATATGTATGTACTTGTGAATTAAGACAATCGAGTGTGGATGTAGAAAACAGCAGTTTTGCTTACGTATTAGTCGACCTTAACATTGAATATTGACGATTGTCGTTGCGTCAAATTTTTGAAGAATGAGTAGTAAGTTAGATTGTTTGTTTGCGACTTTTTGTTGTAACAGTGTTAAAAATAAACTTTATTTACTAATATCCTAAGAGTGTTGCATTCTGATAAAAACTAGTAGTGTATACATTACTGAATTCAAAAAGGCTCACAGACTCCCACCGAGTTCAGAACGACCACATCCTCCCGCAGACGATCGCGAAGGATCGCAGATGGCTGCCATAGCTGTGTTATTTACGTACTCAAAGTTAATCAATACGAACCTGCTAGGTATATTTTTATAAGTTTGTGTTTACGCCTGAAGCCGACCCTGGCGAAACATGTTTGAAGGTCCGAGTCTAGGATATCCTTTTTTTTCGGTTTGCTAATTGAAGCTTGACTAATTATCTACACATAAAGACTTCAACACTCCTTTCGCACAACAAAGCCGACCACAGGAAGCAACGATAAAGTAAATGTTAAAGACTATTTGTATTGGTGGAGGTAACTAGGTTATAAATAAATAGGTGATGACTGTTATTTTGTCTGCGAAGCACATGTTACATTGTAATTACGTCTTGTAAACGCGATTGTTTGTTGACAAAACAGCCGAAAGTTTAGTTTCTGCTTGCCTTTAAACGAGATCTATTTCCAATCTTCCGTAATTAAAAGGATTCAGTCGTAAAAAATTTCTTTTTGGGGTATCGTCGTTAAGACCGAAAGCGATTATTTTTATAGTTTTATATCCGCCGGAAAATATTATCTCGGCTCATGATGGTACAACGAACGATACTTCTAGGAAACTTATAATTATTACATCCTAGTTATGTCCGAAATGTTTGACGCAGTGCTTGAGTTTTCGAGATTAGTGGAATGTTTTCTGTAATTAGGAAACTGAGACATGCTTGTAAATAGTGGAATTTTTATATTTTCTCATTTACCTCGACCTCATCGTGTTCTATCACTCATTGTTAACCAGTAAACAACATCTGATCGAAACCTTCCAATTATTTGTTAAATTATCTAGCGTCGAATTGCACTGCGGAAAACTTTGACCAGCCGAAGATAACTTATTGCGAAAACCGACATTATTATATTATATATAATAAATTTGTTTTTTGTTATTCCACTAAGAGCTAAAATGAACCGAAGATCCGCGTCTGGAAGTTTTAATTTAGTGTTAAAACATTTATTTATAGCAAATTATTTTCGTGATCCCGTATTTTACAATACATAGCTTAAAAAAATTACTTAATTCAAAAATGACATACTATAGATCACGTGTACCATTTGCCACGGTAAGAAGCTCTTGTTTCATGTGAAATTCAACCCAACTGTCTCAAATATCAAAACTGTGGCTTAATCATTGCTTTAAGGTACAAAATTTGATGCAAAAATAACGATTCGTCCAAAATGTCATTAACGAGTTGAGTTGGAGAGCAAGTCGTACCACTTGACCTTGTTTGGGTACTGCATCTGCTCGAGCACCCACAGTTGGATTTTTAAAAGCAGAAACGCCAATAAAAATATCTTCATAATTGAAAACTCGAAAATAAACAAATAAAAATCGGGTAAATGTTGGCAAATTGCTGTAATAAACGAACTTTCTTTGCAAAAACACCTGTTGTAAAAGAGTCAGCAACGCACACATTTTAATGTATATTTTTATTGCATGTACTTACTCCAAGTACAAGCAGTTTTCATGAAGTTGTAAAACTTGAAATTTGCTCCCAACAGGCGCCTTGAATTATTTGGTGTCAGTATCCACATGCTATTACCACCATTACACAGTGTTGCCAAGGGCAAGTGGAAATATTATACATTTGAAGTTATTCATTGTTACACCACTTAACTTTTTCTTTAGATGATTATAAACAGATTATAAAAATTAGTCATCTATTTCCATTATTCACGCTAACGTAGCTATAAATCAGAAAAAACTCCAAAATTAACCATGAGGTGTGCTCGATGGAGCAAACATGACGCTCTACTTTCCATGACGTTCTATAAGTTAAGTCATCGAAAATTAAAAGCAGTAGCCACAAGTGTCGAAAATAAACTAATAACTTTGCCAAAAATTATTAGCTTCCCAAGGTAGCAGGACTGAAAACATCACATGATCGTTGTAGCCGTTTCCAAATTTCAAACGATTTGCCAAACTCGCATTTCGCGACGGAATTGTTTGACAAAGGAGTTTAATTAATGCCGGTCTTGGCCCCATCCACAACGGATGGGAGTTGTGTGGTAGTAATAAAGAGAAATTGATTTGACATTAGAACGTTTCATTGATTTTGTTGCTTGCGTCACAAAATCCGACCCTTGTGACGCGGCTTTCGTGACGTGGGCTTTTTATATTTTCGGACACTCAATACGAACCAAGCACGAAGAGGTGTATAATCAAAATCACATTTTTGTAACGCAACGTTAGGTAATCGGAAGTAATAAACTGATTAGTAACACTTTCGAAGCTTTGGTCGTCAAAGAATGTGTGTTTGGGAAAACACGAATGGGTATTTTGGCGATAATAATAATAATAATAAATTTGTTTGGCTGACTTTTTATTGTCCGTTTTATTGTTTAGTCATCGCTTTTATTGACATTTATTGTCGATATTATGCGGATAATCCCTTTTGCGTCACCTGGAATGCAGTGTTTGGTAAACCTGGCATCAACTGCGTCTTTTTATTAGAATAATAACAGAAATTTTCCGAAGATGTGACAATCAGCAAACAAACAATTTCTTGACAATTTAATTTATTTCGGTGTGTAACTTGGCTCTAGATCAACAAATAAAGGTAGATTTGCGACAGTCCCCAGGAATCTGTTCCGTGGGATTTAGTAGTCTGGGAAATAATAAATAATTCTTGAGCAAATTTAAAGGAGTCAATGAATGACAAAGGACGTTCGACTTCCTATTTATAACATCAAAGGATCCACTAATTCAGAAGATAACACCGACTTATTAAAGAACAACATGAGTGAACTTCGTTCGATACAGATATGGAGTCAACCTGCCATGAACGTTCTAATTAATTTTTTAATATTATTTTGATATTGTCAATTTCGTTAATCTGCAATATTAAAATTGTAATAAATTGTTACACTCTGCATTTTCTGAACAAAAACAATAAATAAGAATTCATATCGTGACAAATATTTTTTGGTTCTCAAAATTAGAGAATGAGAACGCTGCTGTGATTAATTTCTGTTTAAACATTTCGGTTTAATTCATTCTAGTTCAGGTTATAAAACTAAGTTAAGATCATAAAAGTATCGAAAAAATAATTCTTTGTTAAAAATTTATTTGTATCAAGGCAAATCTTTTCTGATTCTCACAGTTAGAAATTGAGAACGCTTATTATTATTATTAGTTTTGTTTTATATTTCGGTCTAATTCAATCTAGTTCAAATTATAAAATTAAGATAAGATTATAAAGGCACCGAATTCTCCACGAAATTTCGAGGAATTACCAAGTCTCCAAGATTAATTCTTGTAGATAAAACTCAGCCGAAGGAATTAAACAATTTGTATCAATTTATTGCTTCGAGCGGTTTTTATTTCCAGATATTTACTTTAAAAATTTGGTTAGGGAGGAAATAAATTCTAATTTATTGTTTGTGTACTAAGGCGCAAAGTATAAGCTGTACAATTTTGTTAAATTAATTTTTACTTCCCGAGCGTAAGCAAAGGAAGTATTGTAATCGAGTCCGTCGGCCGACTCTCTACTTTTACGTTTTCTCGATCTTTCATGACCCCTAGAAGACGAAGAAATAGGTCTGCCATTTCCGTCTGTCTGTCCGTCTGTCCGTCTGTCCGTCTGTCCGTCTGTCCGTCTGTCCGTCTGTCCGTCTGTCCGTCTGTCCGTCTGTTGTCACGGATTTTTATTAGACAGATAATCTCCGAAAGTACTCGACCGATTGTTGTGAAATTTTGTACTTATATTAAGAATATCATGTAGATGGTAAAACGCTAACCAAAATTTGTCGAATCATCCCCACCACTAAAGCGATGACGTCACTTCAAAATTGTACATAGTAAATGGGTTTTCAATTGTATAAAATAACATAGTCCTACACATGTAGTTTACAACTCTGAATCGACTTTTCACCCGAAACGTCCAGATTTTTGGAAAAAAAATCAAAATTATAAAACAACATTTTGAAATTTAATTTTTAATCTGCTAACCAGAATGCTTTGAAATGTTGCAGATGTTTTAAGGCTATAAAGAGCATCATAAATCTTTAGTCAAAAAATATTTGCTTATCCCCTCCAAAAACTTGATGACGTCAGCTCAAAAGTTTGTGGAATAAATCATATCTAAAATGTACAAAATATGATGAGTCTGTACTTGTGAACTATCACTCCATTAATATTTTTTGGATTTGCATATACAGGGTGACTCAAAAAAATTAATGAATGCGTACATATATTTTATTGATTTAATCAGGAACTACAAAACCGAATGCTCTGAAATCTTGCAGATGTTTTAAGGTCATAAAGAGCATAATAAATGTTTAGTCAAAATATATTTGCTTATCCCCTCCAAAAACTTGATGACGTCAGCTCGAAAGTTTGCCGAATAAATCATATCTAAAATGTACAAAATATGATGAGCCTGTACTTGTCATTTATCACTCCATTCATATTTTTTGGATTTGCATATACAGAGTGACTCAAAAAAATTAATGAATGCGTAAATTTATTTTATTGATTTAATCAGGAACTACAAAACCGAATGCTTTGAAATCTTGCAGATGTTTTAAGGTTATAAAGAGCATAATAAATTTTTAGTCAAAATATATTTGGTTATCTTCTACAAAAAACTGATGACGTCAGCTCAAAAGTTTTCCGAATAAATCGTATCTAAAATGTACAAAATATGATGAGTCTGTACTTGTGATTTATCATTCCATTCATATTTTTGGATTTGCATATGCAGGGTGACTCAAAAAAATTAATGAAGGCGTGAATTTATTTTATCGATTTAATCAGGAATTACAAAACCGAATGCTTTGAAATCTTGGGAATATTTTAAAGTTATTATAAGCATGGTAAACTTTTGTTCAAAATGTATTTGTTCATCCCTCCTAAAAAAATTGATGACGTCACCCTTAAATTTTGCTGAATAAATCCTATCTAAAATGCAAAAAATATGATGAGTTTGTACTTGTGATTTATCATTCCATTCATATTTTTTAGATTTTCTTAAGAGGTGGTTCAAAAAAATTAATGAAGTCAATTTATTTTATTGATTAAATTAAAGGCAACACTTATTATTAGTATTACACCCCAACCAACCCAATTTGGTAGACACAAAATTTGTTAAAGGAAAAACTCGGTTGAAACATAAGGGTAGCACGCTTATTTACATCGACTTTAACATTACAGACCTGCATTTGTTTTATGCGTTCACTTGATTCCGCGAATGTGAAATAGACATGTTTATAATCAACCAATTGTGAATTTCACCGTCAAGAATTAAAATAAAACCCAATGTTTTATATAATAAGCGGAAGTCGAAGCAATAAAACCGACGGTCGTTTTGTTTACAGTTTCTGTGTTTGGCTCTCACGTATGCTGTTACGCCTGTCATCTTAAATTAACATATTTTATACATACACGATTTTCAGTTGCCTCTGATACGTAGGTATACGTGAGTAAATTGTTTCGTTATTTTATTGATTATTACAAATCAATATTCAAACGACCCAATTCATTTTCCCGAAAATTTGAGAATATAATAATTTTATTCTTAGTATTACACTACATCTATCCCAACTGATATACGTGTCCTTGCAAAAATGTTGATGACGTCATCGCAATTTTTTTTTAAATTCCCACTACAAAAATGTAATGAGAAAAAAAACACAATAGGCATGCAGTCGTCAAGTTTCCGACAGCGAGGGAAGTACTGTCTAAACTCTTTAGACCAATTTTTTATAGCCATTTTTATGACAATTATCGCATTATTATAAAAACTTGAGAATCCGAATCTTAATTACATGTTGACACAATCCGAGTTCACTTTGTTCACATGGAAATACAAAGTTGCAAAGTTCTTTTGATAGGAATCACTGTAATTTTGAAATGATTAAAAATCTGCAATAGCCGTTAAGTAATAATTAACTGGTATTAAATGTACATCCAGTCATAATAAGCATAAAATTAAGTTAGTATTCGACTCATAATTCCATTGAACTGTAAAGACGATTTTTCAGTAATAATATTACCATGTACTTGGTATTAAGAGTAAATAAAATTATCTTAGTTAATAAGTACATTGAACATTTTATTATTTTATTAACTACGTTGCGGTTTATGCAATTATATAGTCTTAAGGCACGATGTTTACAGAATTTTAAGTGTTTACTGTTTACCTGTTTGAAAACGCCGCTTTAATATATTCGGGGTTATTAGTCTGCTAAATTCGCGTTTTTGAGGAAGGGCGTCGTTTGACCGAAAAATCAACCCAAACATTTATCATTCCATCAGTCCTGCATAAATTTTGTGTAAAATATGTGTACTACGTCTAGACGGGGCATAAAATTTAGACGATTTGAATTTTTTAAGCGAACTTGCCAGCTCCTATGGTGATGATGGAAGATTTGTTACGTCAAGAGCATGAAAGAGATATCAGTGAAGACACTTCTTATCGAATCATGTGAGAGATTTTGTCGTAATTGGGGAATGGAATAATTCGTGTTTGTTGTTTTGGATGATGAAATTTCACAAAATTAGTGTAAATGAGGATTGCAGGGGGTCGCGATAAAAATAGTTTACTACATTTAATTGCAAGAAGTCAGAAGTTATCGGCGTTATTAATAGTCAAGCGAAGACAATAATAAATTTCAACATAAACATGCATGTGTTACTATGGTAATTTTTAATAAGGCGATTTTTCACATTTCAGAAATTTTTGTTTGACATAAACTTCCGTTGGTAAAAATGATACAGTGGGAAGTTTTCGTCGAGGCCTTCCTAGGTAAATAAATACTTCATCAAACCCACTAACTTTAGACTTTTTATTATTTACGGTGGTCGGGATCATTTGGATAAGCGCCTCTGACATCAGGTGTTTAATATATAACAGATAATAAGAAAGTAGAGGAAATCCGAACAACTTGGTATTGTACATTAGCAGTGACAACACTAAAAGTGCGCCGTTTTTGCGGTCAGTTATACTACAATGTCAGCACGACATAGAATTAAAAAAAAAATAAGTATTAAAAATTAATTACATGTGTGATGAGGTTTACTTCAAACAAAAACTGCATACTCCATAATAACAGCTATGAAAAATCTTGGTACCGACTGGTACCGGAAACTTGACAGTTCAATGAATTGATTGACTACTTAATTTTTGCTTTGATTGTTATTTTATGATTGCGCTTGGGTGATTTAAATAAAATGAAGAATGTGTTGTAGTCAAAATTTACAGAAAACTTTTTGCTGTACGTATGTAACGTAAAATGTCGTATTCAAAAATACAACGATAACATTAGGCCACTGTGTCCAAGTCGCTCCACCTCCCCTACCCGCCCACTGAAAGCTGTTCTACAGGTGTAAGTTTTCCTCTGCATTGCAGACTCTAGCCTACGACGCAGTACTGAAATTAATTCTCCAAAACAAACAAATTTCGCGTAGATCAATAGATAATGCAACGGCTTTCGCGGAGCTTTACGTCGCATAAACGTTCCGCTTGTTTGCTCGAAGCTCGAAGCTCACCTGATACGTGTTGATTGACAAGCTTTCGCGTATACTCCAGAGTAAACGTAATAAAGTGCAACGTTTTTACAAAGTCTATAAATGACTGATTCTCGTCAAGTTATGCGACCGTTGATCTTCTTGTGCTAGAATATGGTAAAACTAACTGCCCATTCACAATGGACATAAGGCATAACAAGTACATAAAGCTTACATAAATACATAAAGTTGAAACGATGGAAAACGTATACCCCTGTTCACAGTAGACCTAGGTAATTCTTATGCTTATGAACGTTTTATGTAATCCCTGTGTGCGTACACAAAGTTGAAATAAGTTCAACTTTATGTACAAATTATGTCAAAATTATGTTAAAATCTAGGGACTTTTGAATGCTGTTATTGAATTCCCTTTAACAGCTGGCACTTGGCACTTCATACCCTATGCAGTTATTCTGTTCTGCGTTTGCGCAGTTTAACAATTCTTACAGACTTCACTCTGTCCACTGTGAACGTACATAAGCATAAGCCAGACACAAACCAAAAACGTAAATTATGTTATCCGCTCGTTCTTATGCCTTATGTCCATTGTGAATGGGCAGTAACGCGAAATCTTTAAGGGATCAGTGAACTTCGCGGAACGATCGCCGACTCGAAATCCGAGCCAAACGAAGTTGCAGCGTTGTGTGCGAGGTCACAAACCTCCGACTCTTTTGTCTTTTGTACTTTTATTGCATGACAAGGTTAATTTTTTTGTAAATGAAGGGGGTTTTAATAATGCGGGGCTCGGCAATCGAGAATTGGTCCGACCTCGTCAGGAGGTTGGAAAATGATGCACACTGCGGTGTAAAAAATTGTAATGTGAACATCTATTTAACGGTCTTGAACGACGAATCAACGCCAGTAGATGGGTTGGTTTTACTTGCAAAGTCGCTTCCGTAAATTGTAGTGGCGCTCCTATCGGCAAGGTCCTGAACTAACGGCTCAAATTCTGTCGAATTGATACTCATTTTTTTCAATAATTGTTAGTTTTTGTTAAAAACTCTGCTAAGCAATATATCATTAATTTTCCTCTGATATTCCTGTTAAAATTATTCGACGGATTTTGCATTAATTTGTGGTATATTTTGATTTTAATAAACACATTATTATTTAAACAAATTGTACCACTAACAAACATTTAATGACTCTGCGGCCTGTAAAAAGTGATCCTTTGTTCATATGCAAATTTTCAAGCGATTCTATGATGGTTATGACTCAAAAAACTTGAAAAGAAAACATAGGATGGTGCTTTTTTTACGATATTTCTCAGTCAGATTTTTTTAATTGATTGAACTGGTCTCGATAGTCTAGAATATGAAAACAGCTGCAGTTTGATGTATGATACATCTATATTAATGTCATTTTTTCATACAAAAAACCAAAAAAATATTATACCTCGTCTAGCGAGTCCCCTTAATGTCCGGTATCTGAAGCACTTGTTTTACGAAAAGTTATACAATATTGTCTTATCAATTATCATCATCAGATTGATTATCGGCCTAGATCTGTCAAAATAAATAATATGTGTATTGTTACTTTAATTGTAAATAATTAAATCAATTACACAGTGCGTGATTTTCTTCCAATGATTGAAATATTCTCCATTTTCTCCAATAATAATGTAGTTTCTATATTACTGACTTACTTTCCAAATTTTTGTTGCTTCTGAGCATGAAGGCGAAAACAAAAAAAAACGACCACACTACACGTGGGCGATAAAATAAAACTTCCCCTTACTTGTTTATACACCAATATGTAAAATATAATAATTTAAGAATTTACATAACATGAATAATTCGCAGGTGGATAGTTTCCTATTTCCTGTGTTGTATTTTGGGGTGAATGGCCGGATACTAAATTTTAACTACATTACTTCATCATCCTACATTTCCTGGAATAACCATCAGAGATATACAGAGTGGTACAAAATCTTATGCTTAAAAGTAATAACAAATACAGGCCGCCTACGCCTACTTTTGCAAAATTGTATATCTTACAGACTTTTTGATCCCGCTTAACTATCAGAAGGGTAATCAATAAAAATTAAAATAGTAATTTAAAAATTCAAGGTGGTATTATTTATGAACTACAAGTATAAGTATAAACCAGAGTATGAAAAATTAGTTAAAATTTGTTCGGCTGTACTTCAGGAGCGGGAGAAGTTCTATTTAAATAACCTTGGAGGAATTTTTATAGACAACGTGATTTCTTAGAACATAAAATTTTAAACAACCACTGAATTAATTCTTGACCATGAATGATGACATTTTCATGCCTTTAAAAACCCTTCAACACTTGTTTTTCTGAAAAATTCAGAAAAAGCAAAGACAAGCTTATCCTTCTTTGTCGTTGGGTTGTTAAACCTATATTTTCACGGTGTCTAGCCGAGGAGCAAGCAAAATCGGTGAGCTATGATATCATTTCCGTTTCAAATTGCAGTGCCAGCGTCTTGTTAACATAAAAATAGCGAAGCATTGTGACTAACCAAGTAAATTCCAAATTATCACTTAATTACGCGTCCTCCAACCGCAGGAATATTTATAACAGCTGCAAAACAAATGCGACCACTGAATTCAGAGGGTAGAGGAGGGGTTCAACTTCGTCTTGAACTTGTGCCCAGAAAAATAATAAGTAATAAGTCGTTAAAAAATATATCAAAGGATGTTACGAGGAGCCAAAGTTTTGAGAAAAAACGTATTTCGAATAACAAAATTTATGGATATCGGCTTTTAAAATAGTCTCTGTAAATCCCCAGGTGCGTTGCCTGTGGCGTCCCTTCCTTCGCGACCACCCTTGAAACAAGTGTGACGACTTTTGCAAAGGTTAACAATGGCTGTTCGTGTTTGTGTTTTTTGTCACACGCTTTATTCTGTCTGTTTAAAAAAAGTACCAATTTTTCGGTGTCTAATTATCTGGGTTATATATTCGCTAGCGTTCGTTGCACCTAAATTTACCACGGAGCAAGATTATTTCCTTCAAAGTTCGTTACTCGAATACTAATCTCCCCCATTCGTTCTCTCTTTTTGTGCTGTTCAACCCGAAACTGCCCATCTTAAAAATGCAACCTTGAATTTCAGGTAGTCGAGTGATTGACCAGATGAAAATATCACTTTTCTCAAGGATATTTATTTTTCATTCTTTGGATGCGTCTTTATTTCATCTTAAAAACATGCGTCTTGCGAAACGTGCTTGTTTTAATAACAGTTCGAAATCGCATGATTGACGTTATTGGCAATAGCGCGCCAACAATAAAAAGGGAAATAATAACAGTGTTTGTTAAACAACTCAACCGGGTAAGTATTACATGGCCTTTGACGTAGGAGCACACAAATTCGTTTAATCAGAAAAACTCTTGCAACAAAATTACAAAAAACTGCTAACGGACACTGTAAACATAACGGGGAATAGCAGATTGGTATTAACTGTTAGAAACTGATTTTCCTTTCTAGTAAAAAAGCGCCAATTACGTTTTGTCCAAGAATTGAACACGTCTCCATTTTTCATTTATCTTTGCACGCAGTAGAGTGTTAATGCCAGGCTTACTTGCGAGTTTTAGGGCCGGTTTATAAAACAGCGAGTTAAATATTTAATCCTCGATTAGGTTAGCAGAGAATTAAAATGTGGAATATGAGCCCGTGATTGGTTAAAATATGCGCGTTGCCTCGCAACGGACCTCAGTTAAAAGTTAGTCGCGAATTATCTATAAATCGGGTCTTAAGGTCACAAACTTTAATCATAGAGTAATCTTTCCTTATCTCCCCATCCACTCTGATTAATATTGTTATAGGTCTTGTTCGTAGGTGTATGCGATAATCGAACATCTATTGGAAAAATCCACAGTTTTTGTCGAGTAGGTGTTCAGATTGATCAGGATCAAGTTCTCATCCCTTCATTGTCCCCACTGCTGCGCAAGATAAGATTAAATTTTCTAAAAATCATCTGTTTATGTCAGCATATCTTAATTGGAATAAAAAGTTCATTCATCAGCAAGCAACAAAGTTTTGAAATTCCGATAAAATTGAAAAATGTTCCTAATAAGCGCGTAAAAACCTCATAAGACTGCGTAAGGTTATCGCAAGTTTTTTCAACTGTATCATAGGTTACGAGGAACTTACCAACAAATTATTTCATGTAATTCCATATTACGTCAAACGGTCAAAATGATAGGGACTTTGTCCGACACACATTCGTATTTATCAATCGAATAAAAATGGACCGCCATTTTGGCCTAGCCCCTATTCCACACCTGCGAACTTACAATGTTAACATGTATCACAATGCTGTTGGTAGGCGGATTTGGCTTATGTAGGCCATTGAGGAAATAGTCACTACCTCCGCTTACCGAGTTTTGTTCAATAATTGCATACTCACAACCATAGTGTTCACATGTTACTTAACACTGTGCATATGGTCTTGATGCGTGTTTCATTATTAAGCATTGTCGAGGACCTTGGCTCTAAAAACAATGTCTTGCGATTTCCGGATAATTGAGTCAATTACTCCCCCACATGATTGTTTTGATTTGATTGCAAATTACTTCTTCAAAAGCATGAGCACATGTGAGATAATCTTGATTGATAAGCGGAATGCGAAGGTTATATCGGAAACAATCTATTTTATGAGTTGCGTAAGCTCCACTTGGCATAAATATTATGATTTTTATTAACACGGGTTTTCTTCAAAGGGGCGATGATATTGCTGCGACTAAAATAAAACAAAAGGTATTTCTCATATTTGAGACGCTACAAGCGTTTACATCTGTTGGCGCTTGTTCTGAAGTTCTTTTTGGAATGTTCTCATGCTGGAAAAGTTCGTCCTTCCTCGTGAGGAAATTTTCGTGATTAGATGCCACCGTTTATTACTTAACGTCACTTCTTCGTAAACTTTTTAAAATATCAAGGTGACACGACTCGCTGTTATCTAGCCTAGATACATGACGTCACGAAAATACTGCATTATGACATTATGACTTACTCAAAGGTTAAGTGGTCTGCGATTTTAAAGGTGCATTGTTTAACTTGATCCGTGGTCCGTATTTAAAATCGAGCTGTTAATTTAAGAACATTTAATTCTAGAATTCTATGCGGAACATAAATAACTACTCATGGACTAAAGCCAGTGAATCGAACTAACTCATTCTAAAACCCAACCTTCTCATCGTGTAAATGTCCCATTGATTACTTCATTATCGCTTTGAATAACTCGGGTTAGCATTTAAAATTTTTACCTTGAGATAAAACGTGTCAAAGGATTACAATGGTGTAAGCATTGTTAATTTTCTAGAAGCGCAATTAAAGGACATCGAAAGTTTGATGCTCCTTCCTTTCTACAATGAGAAAATAGAGAAAGGTTGAGAGTCACGTGAAGTCTTGACCCTATCATATGTCATTCGAAAAGTTCAACGTTACAACACATACGCAAATAATTAATTTCAAATTACCTCATAAATGCAACGTAAAAAATGACGGAGTCCGCTATAGTTCCGAATTTCTTGGCATTGGCAACAATAGTAAAATTATACGAGCACTTTTAATCCGAGATATTGTGATTGATTTGTTTAGATGAACTCGATTCTGAAATATTAATGTGAAACCGGAGCGTATTGTGCAGAAGATGTTTTTTATGACTACGTTGAAAGAAAATTGATTTATTGTTGTTGCATTAAATCTGTTACCATTTGTTACACAACCGTCATATGCTTTTCTCGTGACCCAAGCAATGTCTTCAATTAATTGTGTTCTTTGCTCCCGCATTATAGAATATTAAGAGATTTATCACAATCAATAATTTAACCGGCCAGTCTGTATACTAATAAAAGGATTATATTGATCTAGCCTCTTTAAGCACGTTATCTTCCGACTGTCTTATGATCGTATTTCAATATTAATAATGCAAGGTGTAGTTTTATCAGTTTTATCATGTTTCCAAGACAGATAAAATGCGAAGTCCGTCACGTGTGCAAACAGTTTGCAGCTTTGAAGATATCGCTTTATTTTGCCTTAGAAGCGTCTTCTGAAATTGATAAACTCTTTGTTCACTTAATTTGAGCTATCAGTTTTGTAAACTGTTGAAAGTGCGTTGAGCTTAGAACGTGCTTATCGTGTCTGGAAAAATGCCATACTGTCACTATTAATAGCCTCAAATTAATAAATTTAACAGACGAGATAGGGGCGTCTGTGGGTGTGGAAATTATTGTCATTTAGTGGGTAGGATAGTTACACTAGAAAGGTTGGGATTAAAAGGTGAGAATTCGGAGGAGGCGGAATGCCAACCCAAAATACCATGTGTAGGGCGATTATCGATGTTTTATCAGCTATAATTAATTAAAGAACCAAGGTGTTTCCCTAAAAATTATTTAGGCAACTGATTTAGACTTAAGGAAGTAATTTGCTTCATTATTCATAACTCTAAAATTAATTAATTCAATTATCGAATAGTATTAAAAATATACACATAATAAAACGTTTTTTCTCTGACACTACTCAAAACTACTATTACCCTAGTTATGATAAGTTATAATAATTCTCCTGTAGAGTTCAGACTAGTATACCTAACATTAAAGCTATGAGGAAAATTAGAAGAACTGAGCACTCCCTGTTCTTTACAATATAGTTCCAGTTCCTATCGGTTCTAAATCAGTTCCTACTAATTATTATTATTATTATAATTATTATTATTAAGTGAATATTCTACAGAGTGAGACCCGAATTATAGAATATTTTATAGTCTAACCAAAGTATCCTAAAGTTTACTGTAATCAAAACCACGTACTTCTCTAAGCGATGATGAAAAGAGATCTACTTCACAATGGAACACATTACCGATTCTGCACATGGTAAACATCGGTGAAAACTTAGCAATATCCGTTCTTGGGACTGGCAAATAAAACAGATCATAATAACGGGACAGGACACTGCGCGAACTCACATTAAATGTAATTTGTGATAATATGATGGGACAATCTACACCATTATTAAGAAGTTTAAATAGAAAAACCATGTAAAATCTTTTACACGTATTCAAAAGGCTGGTAAAATGATATCTATTTAATAAATCCTGCTGAGGCATACCAATTGGAGGATACACTCCGTCTTCCCGATAAGACAAATACTTCAAAAATTTGCGGATGATACGTTCCAAATTAGTGACATAAATGTTATGATGGGGGCACCAGATTAAACATGCATAATATAATTTGATTTCCAAAAAGGATTTAAAAAGGCGTGTGATGGTGTGAGCATTTTGAAAATCTCTAGCATTTGTTATTGTAAAACCCATCGTTTTCATGCAATCAGAGATAAGTTTATTAATGTGGCTTGCAAATGACAATTTGGGATCAAAAATAACACCAAGGTCAGAAATTGTTTCCGGTCTGCTCAATATAATTGCATCTAACGGATAGTTAAAAAGAAGTATCTTCTTTTTCAAAGAATATGACATCGCACGACACTTGTCTTTATTTAAAACTAGCTTATTCAAATCACACCATGTTGTAATTTTATTCAGATTTAACTGGAGTTTAATGCAGTCTTCTACTGTAGCAATTTTGTTAAATATTTTAACATCGTCTACACAAAGAGAATAGCTTACATTCAACTCAGCAGTTATGTCATCAATAAACAGTAAGAAAAGAAGAGGGCCTAGGACAGAACCCTGCGGCACACCTGATCTAACGTCTATACAGCCAGAATTATGTCCAAACAATGAACATATTGTTTCCTATTTTGCAGATACGAGGGAAACAAGTGAATCAAATTAGGTGTAAAACCACGCGAATATAACTTTTTAATCAAAACACCATGGTCCAGCATATCAAAAGCCCGACTGAAATCAAGATATATAACATCAGTTTGTAACTCGTTGTCAATGGAATTTGCAATAAAGCCTGTGATATCAAAAAGATTTGTAATCGTAGACCGACCTTGGATGAACCTATGTTGATGCTGTGAAATGGAATGTGATATTTGAGGATACAACTGATTGTAAATAATTGTTTCAAAAACTTTACTAAAGTTATTTATGATTGAAACAGGTCGATAGTTTTCAACAGCACTACGACTCTTGCCCTTATAAACTGGAATTATCTTAGAAACCTTCAATTGATCTGGATACGTTTCAGTAGAAATACTTAAATTAAAAAGAATTGATAATGGTTCAGCTAAAACAGATGCACAATCCTTGATAACAAACGCCGGTATGCCGGTAATGCCAACCACATCCGATCATTTCATTAATATAACTGTAATTCAATCTATTCTAGTATTTCCGACACAATTTCGTAATTTTAAAAGTAATGTCACCAGTTCCAACGCAATTACTGATAGTCTAATAGAATTACCACATCATAAAGTAATTCCAGTTTGTAATTTCAATTCATGTCGATTGAGCCCGTATTCCACAAATTGTGACAATACTGTTTCTTAATTGGTTAGAGGTCGAATTTATTTTACAAGATGCTGCAGGAATTGAGAATTATTTGACTGACTAAGACCTAATCATGAACTGAAATAGCAGACAGTTTTAACTATTGTAGTGTGACGAACGATAATAAAGCTCCCAAAACGTGTTATTAAAATATTGTGTATAAGATAACCTCTTTTTTCCTCACTTCTGATATTGGAATACCACAAAAAATATATTAAATTTAGACAAATGTGTTCCATAATTCATAAATGTAAAGTTCAACGCCAGATATGGTGCGGTTATGACTTACTTGTTACTGAACTTTTTTAAATCCGCTTTCCAACAACTTGTAAATTTTGCCATTGTACAATAAATAGTTTTGTTGAATCAGTACTTTGTAATTACAAAAAATCCAAACAAATTTTCAGCATCAGTAATTCCAATGTGTGCAAAACAGCTCCAATATTTCTAAAAATTCCTTTCGTTTATTGTAAAATTAGAAAACAATTCTAACAAAACGGAGTTCCTTAATGGGTCTTATGTACATTTGCTTAAATGCAACTACCTTACTACAAATATTCCAATTTTTTAAGGTCCGTTTGATACCAACGATAAACACAAACAACTTTTTGCTATTTACATACAATAAGATAATTTATATTTTTCCGTAACTGAATAATTTTCTTATTCATCGAATCGTAAAAATAAACCGAAATTCCATGTGCAGTGTCTAATAATACAACCGCATCAAACCAAATAAACAATTGCTTTTTGGCGATTAGAACGTATAGAGAATGATCTGTGACTTACTTTTACTTTGTCTATAAAAATTAGATTGTCTAATTAATTTTATTTATATTGGAGGGTTCAAAACACTAATAATAATTTATGGTTTGTTAAATTTATGACTGTTTGAGGCTATCAGGTGTAGAGGCGGTATTTCTGCTATAAATTAATTATGTAGACGGGATAAGAACAAATGACAGTTATATAGATAAGAAAATGGATAAGCGTCTAAGTCTATAAGACGGTTGTAATTAAAAAAAAAATATTTGTGATTGATTATAGATTTATGAATATTGAGGCAGTAAAATATGAAATATTAGCTGATGCAATACTCCATTGTTCTGGGTTTTTTTCAGACAAATCGTTTTAAAACTGAGTGCCATTACCCGTGTCCTATTGTATTAGAGTTATTTTATAGTGAAAAGAAATAACAATCAGCCTCATAAATATATCGTCCTTTTAAGATAATTCTTCAAAATAAACTTGGAAGAGTTAATTATACAACGTCGGTTGTCTGCGAAAATGGCACACATCAAAATCTCAAATGGTTTAATTTTTTTCGTGAATAGTTTTTATTGAAGTTGTATAATTGTAAATTGCTCATTAAATTCTAGAATTTCATAGCAGAAATTTAATGAGACTATAAACTGGTAACCTTATCATTCCAATTTCAAGAGTAAATCAGGATTAAAATACTGAAAAAGTGAAATAAAATCTAAAATAAAGCAGATACAGTCCAGGGTCAAGTAAAAATATTCTGTGTTTACTCGAAATACCATTATTTAATTTTCCCTTTTCAGATTAACAGAATCTTTATTTTTATAACACGATCGGAAAAATTTTTCATATTGAGATTCTTAGTTGATCAAATCTTGTTAAGTTGTATTTCCATAGATGTAGATACGATAGGTGTGATTTTTGTGCTAAAAAACTCATTGTGGGAGTCACGAACCAACTCGTTTCACATAGTCTTATTCTTAATAGCACACCACAAAATTTGGAACGGACGAAGTTTTTATTTACACATTTATTTATGCTTGTAACCATCATATGTTTAATCTCTTGCCACCAGGTTTTCGTTAGTTCTACTAAATATAGGATGAGTTTAAATGCTTAAAACTTGACATTTTAACAGGTCAACGGTATTAATTCGAAGTATTTATGATCCATTATTTATACTTTACTTTAACATTTTAAGATAAAAATGACAAGATTTTATGTATTGCCGTCTGCACCGTAAAATAATACATAACATAACATATGTACTCGTAGTAGTTCTAATGTGTTTTTCTTGTTTGACGCGTGATAATAACACACTTGGTTTACCTTTACCTAACGCTTCCAACTTCACTCCACCTTTATGTTTATTGTTGTTCTATGTCGAAGTAATAGTATTTGTTTGTTCTTACATCCACTCGAATTAATGCTGTCGGAATTAATGAAACCCCTTAGCTTCGTGTTTATTATTAGAAACACTTAAAAACATTGCTAGCAACATGTAAGGTTTTAACAGATGTAAATAGCAAAGATAAAATAAAAAATGACCCACTTCGGCAACATATGCTGTTTAAAAATGATCGAATCGTACTCTGTGCTGCACTAAGATTTCGTTTATGTAACTAACGGAAAAGTTTAACGAACGTCAATCAGGAAGTTGCAAATTTTTTAAGCAAACTACATTATTGTTATAAATTGGTGAAAATTCAATTAGCAGCACCATCAATTATGCACCGGTTTAGTCTAGAATAAATTATACAGGGTCATTATAAAATATTGTAGTCAACTCACCTATGAAAAACAAATGAAATTTTTCTCGTGAAGGTGTGGAAACAAGCCGCTCCAATTTGTTGAATAAAACACGCATCCCAGTAGGCTTATTTACTACGAAATAGTATGCAGCACAGTATGTCCATCTATGTATTAACATTTCAACTTGTCCGTGTATTTATGAATGAAATAAGTGACAGATTTGTTGGAGGGAAAATAAATCACAGCACTACGGTTTGTGGTTGGTCTTTGGTGTGAATCGTGTGATTGGTAGATGATTCGACATTTGTGATTGGGTAATAAATGACATTGGCATAAATGTCAAAGATTTAATACAGTTTTCTATTACTTAATTTCAACTGATCTCTCTAGACGTCGCTGCGGTGTGGACAGATAATGACATATAATCCAAACCACGCGATTTGTGTTTTCTACCAATGATTTTGAGGAAAGTTATGAATGAGGTTTCCACACCTTACTTCTACCACCGTGTGCCGCTAATCACCAAAATGATTTGAACTGTTTTGAAATGTCACGAACGTCCAAACAAATCTGTCAGATGTGTCAAAAATTGAAATGCCCGGTTCGCGGTTTAATTTCATTTTAAATAGACACGAAAAGACGCCAGGCCAGAGCATTAAGGGTTGCAGTGTTATCGAGCATTTGTGAACGCCACTGCAATACATTTCAGTTTCAAAAATTGTAAATTGTCAGAAAAACGTTTAAGGGCTTTGTCATGAATTACACCTTGGAAAGTCGATTGGAGTTGAACAGAATAAATCATCTGGTCTGTTTTGCAAAGAAGCAATAATTTTTCAAATAATGAAATCCAAAAAGTGAGGTTAAGTTTGTCGAAACCAATGAACACGGTAATTATTTAAAAAATTACATTTTTATAGGTACCCTGAAGGTAAAAATTGTGAAAAATCACGTAATGGACAATGGCAGAGCAAGTCTTATCACAGTTAACGAACACTATGAGTACCTAATGAGTTTTTGCAGTAAATAATTTTGCCAAAGTTGTGATCCCGCGAAAGTTCTGTTTGTAAATTGTAAGGAATCGTCAAAATATTGGTGCAGACATGGTTTGTGACCGGTGCTTTTCTCTTGAAAAAACACAACTGAAAGCCTTGATCTTCATCCCTACAATAGGTGAAAACTGCTATGTCCAAACATTACCTTCAGCTTTGCAGTTTCTAGATATCTGAAACATGCCAGATCTGCATAACAGGAATGTCAAAGAGGTTCTACCCAAAACACGCCCACATGGCCATCCTAATATCAAGATTTTTCAAAATTTCTATAACAAAAAAGATGAAAAACCAATAAAATTTCAGGAGCATAGTGTTAAGAGTTCTGTAGATGATTATGAGATCTCTTGAAACAACAGAATGTTTAATAAAGATTTTTAACTTTCCTAATAGTAAAATTACAATTATTACTAAACAGTAAGTTGAAGTAAGTTTTAAATTAAGAGAATGCAACTAACACCGAAAGAAAAATGAAAGTTACTGAAAATAAAAAACTTTTATTGCAGTACCTACATACACTTTCTACATCGAATTTTGTTTATTGATCACATTCATTTACTTGAAAAAGTATCAGGCCTATGAATCGTCGTCTGGAAACAGCTAACCACACACCAACCTTCATTGCGTGTGATGGTGTTTCTTCAAAAGCGTGAGTATTTTCTATACACCAAATTCTGAAGTTCTGTCAGTTGACATAATAGCCTAACAGATGAAACCAGGCTTCATCGGAAAAGAACGACAAATCGAGAATCCCGTTATCGTCCATATCAGCTTGAAACCAACTACAATACCCAACGCGGCAAGGAAAATCAGCTGGTTGCAGCTCCTGAACCAACAAAATCTTGTATGGATGCATATGTAACTTCTCTTTTACGATTTTCTGACATGGGCTGTATGGTACTCCGGACAGTAAAGATTTTTGACAAAGCTTTATTCGGACTTTGTTCCATTCTCATCCTTAAATCTTCAACAACGTCTTCACTAACTTGAGGTCTCCCCGTCGGTTTTCACTTAGAAATGCTACCAGTGTCGTTAAATCTGGCCATAATTCGCCGTATAGCGTCTTTAAAGATTCTTCATCAATGACAACAGAACATTTCACTAGATACTCGTTTTTAGACGCCTCCACAGAGTACACTCCATCCCCATCCTCATTTAACACCCCATTACGGTAATAGGCATGATGATTGCGCCAAAGAACTAAAAAAATCATTTGTAACACTGACCATAGTTATTCCTCTGTGTTCATTACCTGAGATTATTCCACAATGATCTGTAGTTTTGATAAAAACTGTTTTTTGAGACACTTATTAAAGTTCTAACAAAGGGGAAGACAGCAAAAATGAAAACAAGACAAGTCAATTAACGCACAAAGTGAGGGAAAACGTACCAGTACAAACGAAAAAATTATTGACATCTGACAGAATTTGATGAAGCGTTGAAACAGTGCAGCCGCTAATGTCAACTAATGTGGCGTAAAAAATAAAAATTCCAATATTAGTGTAATCCTTTCCACAAAACTGAAAAAGGCGGCACAAAATGTCACCAAAATCATGGCCTTCTTCGACTACAATATTTTATAATGACCCTGTACTTTGTTTTTTTTTTTTTTCATTCATATTAAAATACGCATTAAGCGTCGACCACGAAGTGAAAATTGATGTTCAGAGAGTTCCAAATCGTTAGGTTTTCCGATATTTGGGGCTTGTTAAATATTTCATCGGTCCACGTTGCACCCTCGTCAAGCTAAATTTATACCATTGTTGATTAAATCCCTGGTCTAAACACGCAGCTAATTTTAGTATTGTCACCACTGAGAAAATTCAATAAAACTGACCGACCACTCCAGCCATATAAAAAATGCATCAATCAGATATATTATTGACTGTTTTATTCTGAGGTAATTACGAGTGTATTCACTTCTGATTGTTTTCGGGTCATTTATTTTTCTCTTCTAAATCAGTCCCGCATCTGCAGTACCTTCTGAAACTTTAAACAACTCCAACCCTGAAAATTGTCCGAAAATAGGTGGAATTGGTTTTAGTCGGATTTAACCGCCACCAGAAGCCTGCAGCATATTTCCAACATATCTACCAGCAATAAATGATGTCATGAGACTTTTATTCAAATAATTAATTAGCTTAAATAACCCCGGGCGAATCGTGCAGCATGCAAGCAGCTAATTTTCGCCGAGGTCGTAATTTACACGTGAAATAATCACAAATTTAAAAGACATTATAATGTCGATTAGATTTGTTTTGACGCTGCCACGCTTTAGCTCTTTCCTGACCTTAAATTTTTTTTTTCGCGATAATGAAGCCAGAGGACGTGTATTTTTACTTATGTAACTGTATTTGTTTAGCATTAACTACGTTAAGTCTATGATAATTCCCGGAACACTTTGTATACAGGAATCCTCTATTCCAGTTAGCTGGGTAAACACGGTTTGAATGCTAAAATCAAATTCATATGGCGTGGCCATGAGACGTGTAGAATACACCTGTCTTTGAAACTGAGAAAAGCACCGACCTCAAAATCTATTTCAGGTGATTTTGTAAAAAATACATCCGTCTAGTTTGTGTTAATCGGTTTTTAAGAAAAGGCAAATCACCGTAACTGTGCGTAAGGATATTCTTACAACAATGGAAATGGAAACTGTGGTCGACGTCACCCATTAGAAACCTTGATGACATGATAATATCCACATTAATTACGTTCTTTGTTTCGTGCGTTTGCTTAAACAGTTTACGCTGCGGCTGACGTTGGGAATAGCCCTTTTCCAATTTTGGACGTCATTTTTACAGGCAACGTTTTACTGGAGTGATTTAATGTCCTGTTAAAGCGGGAGGAAAACCTTTTGAGTCTATTTTTAGGCCATTTCGAACAAAATAAAATGATGTGTGATTTATGTTATGTAATATTAGTTCCTTATCACCCTGTATCGCAATTTAGATGCTTGTTGGATAACAACGCAAACATTATATCGATTGCTTCTCAAATTTACTGTAGATAAGGTACTTTACTTTATACGTTTCGTCCATATGGTCTATACTATAAATATAACAATATTTTGTAATTATTCTGGCATATGCAGTGGGTATCGTAGCGGAACGTTAAAAATAAAAACAGAGGAGGAAAACAATCAGTTTGATAGTATAATGCGTAAATTCGACGAAACCTAAATGTCCATTAAACGTTCATTATTTTTTAGAATAACCTGTTATTTTAAATTTACATAATTTCTCGTGTGATAACTAAAATCCGTAAATTTCAACTGTTCATATGCAAACGGTATTACGTGCAAGTAGAAAAAAAAACTCATACTATTTAAATTTATTTTCGTTGATAATGAAAACGGGCTACCTTGGGCGGGTATTAACTGCGCCGAAACTAGCCACTGTGCGGCTCTCACAGCTTTATCTTTATAGATAACACAACCGATGAAGATCTAGCTAGAATAGAATTACTTAATTAGCTTGGCACTCGTATCATGGCGCCCTCAATACTGTTAACAATGATTAGATTAGATTTTAATATCACTTTAATTTTTTCTTAAAGCAGTAATTTAAGATAACATACTAAAAAATTTAGTTAGAAACAAGGTTCGACTGAGAAGCGGCACGTAATTATAGGACTACTTAAAAAAACTGCAATTTTTCAAACTGTTGTCACACTCTAGACTCTAGATTACCTGCCACCCATCCATATACAACTTACATGGTGACATGGATAAAGGAATTGCCTAAAGTTATTTAGTTAGAACTTCTTTCGCCCCTGAAGTACAGTCCAACAAATCCATCTTCTTCGAAAAATTTTTAAATTTGATTTTGCAAAACTTGATTTATTTTATGACCCCTATAAGTTAAAAAATATAGATAATACCAATCACAGTGTAAGAAAAAAAACGTGACCCATGAGGGAATTAATTCCGCAACCTACGATTTGGATTTTTCTTGCGAAAATCTGGATGCTTAGGGGAAATAGTCAAGGTGAATTCATAAACCATAAGTGCAAAGTATGTTATTTTATAAAATTCAAATAGCATTTACCATGCAAAATATTGAGGTGACGTTATCAAATCGTTGGTGAAGATGATTAGGCGTGCCACCATCTACACGATATTTTTAGCATAGTTATAAAATCTGACAACAATCGAGGAAGTAGTTTCGGAGATTATTTGTTTAATAAAAATCGACACAGATAGAAACGAGAGATTTATATTTCATACTATGGTGGCCATGAAACGTCGAAAAAACATGGAAGTAGCCATTTGTCGGATGGACCCTACTGCAATACTTCCTTAGTTTATACTACGTAAGTTAAAAGTAAAATAAAAACTATGATAGCAAAAATAGCAATACTCATTTTACGAGCACAGTTTTAACTTTAAATAATATTTATGATCGTCTATACTTTATTAGAATTTATTTTAAACATAATACGGCCAAAAGACAGGATAAATTAAATGAAAACGTGTCCTATATGGGAGAAAAAATATGTGCTCAATTGGAAAGCCGAATCTTTGAATTAAAGAAGGGTGGGGGTACTAATTAAAAATATGAAAATAGAACAACTAAGTAAATTATTTTTTGTTTGACTTAAGAGAAGTAGAAAACGTGTTTAGAATTTAGAACCTCGACCGAAATATGTGCTGTCGGTATATTTAAAGAACAAATATTTCGCAGGTGGGTTCTAATGATTTTTTTTGTTCTTTGATATTATGTTCTATAGTGATCTAATGAGCGTTCTAAAAGACTTTTAGTCAGGGATGGCTTTGGAGGTTAAATGTATGGCGCAAAATCATCAGTTACTCTTTTAGAACTGTTAATTTTTGGCATGCATACGTTGGAGGTTATATTGTGGTCAGTTTGGATAGACACATTTCGTAATGCATAGCCATGCAACACTAGAAGACATTTGAATTGTTGTTATAAAATAACGTTTTGCAAAAATAAAGTATAAAAAGAGTTGTTTGGCAGCTTACAAATGTTACATAAATTCTGCCTGTTTTAAAAAAATATTGCCACTTCGTCGCTTGATGCGTAAGAAACTTATTATTAGATCATGCTTTTGTTATCTTTAATCTTTTCGATGATATTATGGCTAAAAAATAATTAATACATAAGGGAAGTTATATAGATTTGCGGCTTTTACATCATAGACGATTAAGCAAAAAGCTTTAAAGAATGGTCTGTCATATACCAAATCATACCACTTCAAATTTCACAATCTACTTGAGAAATTAATAGTTATCTGTAAGTATGAACAAATAAAGATAATAAATAAATAGAAAGTGATATAAAGAAAGGAATAGACTCATATTATATCATTTTCACGTTTGTACACAGTTACACATATTTATGTACATCTAAAATTTTCATTCTACAAATAAATAAGTAGGACACGTAATGAGTAACGTTTTCAGATATTATCAAACCAAGTAGGTATAGCCGTATTTGATTTAGTGTAAATACCCACGGCGTCAGTTGAATTATCAGTTATTAGCTTTGCTAATAATAGCATATTTTAGCGTAAAACTTTTGCTGTGTAAAAAGAATATTTGTGCAAGTAATCTTCCCACAATCACGAGCAGACGCTTCAACATACAAGATGGAATCGAACACGCTTAGGGTGGGCTGTGAACACGAGATCGAATTTCGACAAAATAGTCGTATCCGGTTTTCGATAAGTTCCATGCTCTTGTTATTTGTTATTTCCAGGAACTGATAAGCCTTCATAATATTGGGAGTGTACCTATTTCATATCAATTTTGACACTGCTCGTAGTAAATTCGATTATTCAAGGAAACACTTGACGATAATTTTTGTTACAACGTGCAATATATTTTAAGAACAGTACTAAAAACGATAATTACTCATCCACCCAACAATGAGACAACTATTTCTGTAAACTTATTAACGCGACATTTCGAGAACCCATGTTAGTGAACCATAAATTAACAAGTTTAAGTAAATTGGTTGAACTAGCACAAATACGGAAGGGTTTCGTGTGAAGCAGGGATACTCTACTACATCTCCTACGTCTGTTTTACTTGCGAAATGAGTTATCTTATCGCACCCACACGTGAAACGGTAATGAATGAAGAAATAAGTGAATCATTGTTTCTGTTTCATACTCATCTTTTAGAAACATACGCCCACATGTGGAAATTAAATATACAAACTCACATCGGACATGAATATCACCTATCAATCATGCATTCAGTGTGAGTTTATTCCTGTAATCTATAAAACCATCCGTGCTAGATTTGGATAGAGGCGGAAATCACGAGACTGTCACTGTATCCACTGGTACGAAGAAATTATATAATGTGTCGATTATTAATGAATCATGTGCTCTCAAATAAAGTGAGTCATGTTATTTACCATTCAACGTAAAAATGGTTTATCCGTTCTACTTTATGTCTTCGTGAAAAACGTCCTGTTGATTGCTAGCTCGCTCTATTTATTCGCTGGTTTAAATCGAGGACTGACCAACCCCATTTTCCACATAGGTTAGAGTTGAATAGTCACGAGAGATAAGAGTGATTACCACACGCTCAACATTCACATTGTCGTTACAGGAATTATGCATTATTTGGGCAATTATAAATGTGACGTAGGCTTTTCTGAGAGCTTTCAAAGCTCGTCGCTATGCTGCACCCTTTCACATGATTTCCACGTGATCACGAATTAACGTCTTCATTTTAGTTACTCCGTATAGGAGTTTTATTTTTATAAACATATTAGTATGTAAGTACCAACAGTCGTAAAAAAGATATTAAATTGGGTTATTTTTCACAATTGGCGAAGGATAGACCGTTTGATTTTAACCGCCAGGGTGTCAGCCTTGAGCATGGAAGAGTGTCAATGTTGAAGTCGTTGTAGCACCCACGAGATTTTGCAGACCATATATATAACCCATAATGTCAAGAGGAAGAAATGGGCTACACCCGCTCCTAAATTAGAAACTTGTGTTGTTCAAGCTTATATATCTCTTAACTTAAATGTAGTACGACCGTGTTGTTTTGAACCGAGATTATGTGAATGGAAATTCCGTAATTCCCACTAAAGTACTTTTAATACCAAATTGTTTGAAAGTGCTTATGTTAGAGATCACTACACGGGTACCATCCTGTGTGGGGGTATTACCTGCTGATATTTATAATTTTGGTTTTTTCCCTCAACGTTGTGGTTTTTCGTGATTTCAGAAACACTACACGGTGAATTACACGATTTGTTTTGAAGTTACACGGTACTATTTATTGGTACCACGATAGTCGTACCGTTTGCGTAATTTTCAACCAGCTCACAAAAGGTGACCTACAAAGTAAACTGTATCGTAAAACAGTTATTAGCAAACCGATAGTTGAAACAATGGTACAATTAACAATAAAAGTAACGTCGCCGTCGTAACGTATTTGATTTGTTTTATACCCCCCTTCATTTTCTCCAATAATTAATTCGATATTGATCTGGTCGTACATTTGACATTGAACTTGCGTTACAACACTGGTAGTCGTGGCAACGACTCAACAATTTTCTATATCACGAAAATGAATGGTAATAAAGATAACAAAATAAAAACGTTAGAACGTAATGTCACTAAGTCAAGGATCATTAAAATTAACCTTCCACATGTAGCACTTCCGTTTCTCATGACACGTCATATCTGGAGGAAGTCGTCGGAGGGGGACAAGTCGGAAACAGCCAAAATCTTGTACGAGGGCATTCAACATTTTCACAATTTTACGTGGTGTAATGGTTATTGTTCAACCTCGTTTGTTTCGACAGACAAGAAAATCGTTGTTCCATTGGTCGATTTCGTAGCAGTAGAACCAACCCGGATATAATTTTTATTTCTGGTTAAAATCAAAACTTTGCAACCGTGTTATTCACCTTCGATGTGGCAAACCGCTGTAGACTTCTGATCAAAAATAAACATGCATAGGTCGATTAATCAAGGGTTGTCTACCACGTCTTAAATAAAAATTTATTTCGAGATCGGCCGGTCGGATTTAGCTCAGAAATCATTTTCCAGGACAGCACATTGCGATGTGTTTCTAAATCGGATTTATTAAAGTAGATTTGGGTTAGCATATGGGTGACGCACGCAGACGATTGCAAATTTTCGCAGTTTCACCATGGCTGATGATTTCTTTTTTCTTGCAGATGCTCCGAACGACAGTTTGTACATGATCGGGGGAGTATGTGTTGCCATGTTTATGGTTGGAGTCATCATAGTCCTGCTGGCTGTCACGATTAGGTAAGTATTATTTCCAGAAAGTATTTTGAGGCCAGGTGGAATGCGTCCGACGAGGGGAAACTTTGGTAGCACTGAACTCTTTACGATCCAGCCCATTTTTTCACCCATTCTGACTTTCATCGGGCGCTTTTTTTATAGAACAATTTAATAGAATATCGTCGTCAGATGTTACTTCATGTGTTCGTTCACAAAAAACGAAAGTTGTGTTTACCGAAGGACTGACTAAAATTCATTAACCGGCGATTGTTAATTGAGTTTTTTTCTTAGATTTCTAGTTGGAATTGAAAGACATGGTCGCTGATTCGCTCATTTTCTCCTTTCGCGCTCCAGGAATGTCACGAGAAACGATTCCTTTAATTGAAGTAGGTAGTATGGAAATTTTGGCTTCTAGAAGTTGCGACAACAATTGATTGTACTTGAGATTACATCACCCTATTATCACAGTCATTCTTCTCTTGCCACATTATTCTTAACGATTTTATTTACCTACTTTTTGTCCTTTCGTGTTTGCAATTATATCATTCCAGCATGAACTGGTTTTGTATCCTTTACAGTGCAATCAACTACAATTGTTTCCATTGTTTCCAACTAGGATCAAATTCGAACTTAATCTCCTTTTAATCAAAAACAAAGTTTGATAGCATCTTTGCCATCGGTTTCATGTGTTTACAAATGCAGACTTTTTCTAGGAATTTACCTTGAATTGAATCAATCGACGGTGGCCTTATGCAAATGTAAATCACCTCCGGGTACTCGTATTCGCTAAACTTTGTATTTTTTGTATTGTAGAATTTGGCGAAATCATACGGTTTTCACGTGTCAATTGTACACACTTGTTAGATCAGCATCTGGACCGCTGATACTGATTATCAACTAAAACTTAAAAGTGAAAAGTTTTTGTTTTTAGCATTGTTTAAAAATTCGCATGCCGTTAACAACTTTAGAAATTGTATCCTCGAAAGTCACGACTGCATTATGTAAAACTTTCTCGGGTGTTTGATAAATGGACTGAGTGCACTAATTATTTTGATATTAGCGTCGAAATCGAAAATATTTGCACGTACAGTGTTTGTTATAGTCTGGTCAATTTATCAATGAATTTTGACCTGCTTAAAATAATATTGCTGGCTATTCATCAGGCTATGTATTGAAATCCACAGTGTAACATTCTGCAGGTGTGGTTAGCGTGCTCGTAGTGAATTTCCTACTGGTTAAAACTACTAATCGTCTTGACGGACTATTGTTTTAATTAATCCCAGCCTGCATTTGCCTTTGACAATTACTTAATGACGTAAGCTGACATCCGCTTAAAAATTAAATGAGTTCATCATTACTCAGTTCGCTTAGATGCTCACTCCGCAGTCACAAAACCGTCAGAATAAAAAAATTTTGAGTCAGTTCGAGTGTTTCTTATCAACAAAAACAAAATATTTGTTCAAATGAGTGGGTGAGTGAATGTTTTGCTTTCATAATTATAATTGAAGGGTACACGGGAATAACGATCAAAGTCGCATTTTTTATCAAATTGAGATACTACATTAGTATAAATTACAACCATTCAAAAAACGATCACAGTCAGCAGAAAGAAGGGCTTAACATATGGTATCCTTAGGAAGATAATACACATAATACACTTTTTCCAGAATTATATATTTATTTTTGTTTAAGTTAATTACTAAGTTTGTTTGTCCACTCTTTGTGTGTTATTATTAATTATTAAGTTTCACATTAAACAGTAATACTAAATTGTTGTGTTGTTTTGAATCTATTGGGTTTCAAACTTTAAAATTAATTTTTCTCGATATTTATAAATTGTGACTTTGATCGTTATTCCCGTGCACCCTTCAAGTGATAAAAATTTCCACTAGAGGCTGTGTATGCACAGATTTTCATTTGCACAAATTTATTTCTTTTCAACACAAAATGGTTATAAAAATTTTATGATTTACCCTCCACAGTGTTTATTTTCAAGTGAGTGGAAACTTCTATGACACGGCTTGGCAACTTGGGAGCGATATTTATAAAATATCGTAATAATCGCGGTGTAGTTAAATTCTCCAATATTCCACAGGTCGGGCAATGTTGGCTAATATCAATTTAATTGTTTGTAATTGTTTTGTTTTGTGCGTCAAGTACCGAAGAAACTTACATAACAGACATTTTTGTGTGGGTTCTAAATCATTCAGAATGCCGCAGTTCCATCACGGTTATACTTTGTTTCATTTAATGTAATAAATTTCCGAGCAAATGAAAAATATAACCATAACGTGGTGTAACGTTCATTGTTTTGAGCGATTTACTACTGTAGACATAATTTTTTCCACCTATTGTGTGTTCGGATCGTATATAGATAAGTTGTTGTCACCTTCTTGGATAAACCAGTGTGCATTTAGCCTCAATCTTTTCAACATCTAGTAAAGAGTGTGAAACGAACCTCCGGCCATCTACAGGAGTAGACGTCAGTGATGGTTTTCGCCGAAATTGATTTTATTCTCTTTTTTGACGAGTAAGTTTGAAAAAATTAAGTATGCTTTAATCCCATACATGATTGTTTCGTGAGATTTAAATCAAATTGATCACTGCCAATATTAATACGTGACTTAATAGATTTTCATGTGCGATAAGAGCTTCCGTCGAATTAATTCTTTTATTGACATTTTTTACAGTCGGGCTTTATGACTATACAGCTAATTTGAATTAGCTCAAGTGATATGCATATTCTAGATTTGTTAACTCATTACGTAGGTTTGTGCGATTACTAGTAGGGGAACGAGGGGCTTGTTGTAACAGTTTTTAGGAAAACGAATATAATTTGGTATCTATCAGCTGTTTGACCATTATAAAAGTATCTGTCGGTAATCTAACTATTCCCCTACTGGACTGAACCGGCAAAAGGTCAAAATTGTTCATATTCACTTCATACTAGGCATTTTCTTTAAAAAAGTGCACTGTTACAACTTGCCCCGTGTTTGGGGCTAGTTGTAACAGCGATGAGGCAGGTAGTAACAGTAAAGATAAAGCTGATACATATTTAGACTTTAATTTTCAAAAATCAACACAATACTTCATTATATGTAATATTTATCAGTAAAACTGATACAAACTTTTAGAAAAATAGTCAACATTAAAGATTTGAGTTTTGTTTTCCTTTTTCTTAATATATCTGGAAAGCGATATATGGGATAGGTCAAAATTTTCGCTCGCTTTTCGTATGCTAGGTACGAGATATGTAGAAGTGAATTTGGGATAAGTTGTAACATGTTACAACTTGCCCTTCAGATATTGTTACAACATGCCCCGTAGCACAATTTTCTACATATAATTACATTTCGCTTAGCGTCAAAATGTGTAAGGAATATCAAAGGCTGAGTAATTTTTGAACTACATGCAAAACTAAAAGTTTAAAATTAATTAATAACAGATACGAAAAACCAAATTTTACTAAAGCAATATTTTACATTACTTTGCCAAAACGAAATACATGCACACATCCACTCACTGCCCTGGCTGGAGGAACAGTGGTTGTGATGACATGATGTCCTATGGTGCAAGAATTAAATTCAGTAAAAAACCTGACGTTAAAGAGTTTCGATTCCGGGTAAAAATTTAGTGTTACAACTTACCCCTGTTACAACAAGCCCCTAGTTCCCCTACTATTGTTGTCAGGGTCTTCTCATAATTTCCAATTAGTATTAATAGAGTTGATGTTTTGAAACTTATCTAATCTGTGACACACCTCGCGTTAGACAGATAATAAGAATAAAACAAATCGAATTAGCAAACCTATCGTACAGGTTAAACTCAATGTAAATTGACGCCAAAACCGATGTTATTTTTGACGACATTTATGATTCCTAAGGTTACGAAGACACTAAATAACTAGAATACCAGTTGCATGTCAGGATTTTGATTTATGTAATGTGAAAAAATGACGTGTTTTATTATTTTTGGTCTACTACTATGAACTTCTTGTTTGGGTTGGCTACCCGTAAACATCGCGTTCATTGGTCAGGTTTTATTTTTTAAAACTGCGTAAACATGTCTTGCGAAAAACCATTTTGTTAATTTTCACTAGCTATAACGTTTGTTTGGAAACTGGAACATTATCGCACTTGCGTCAAAAGTGCCAGGAAAGGTAAACACAATCGATGCAAAAATAGCACGCTGATCCGAGCGATTTTGACTCCGTGCAGCTCAATTTATGCGTTTTGAGTGGCCAAACAAGACCTACACCAAAAATGTTATGAGTCAAGGTGAGGAAATCTTGAATGGTATTTGGATAGTGTCGAAATTTCTGGCTCTTTTCAAGAATGTCCGGTATCTCGGACATTTGGCATGGACGGCAGACGCCTAAAAAGCCCGTCGGGACAGTATGTTTTGTTGTACTATACGTTATATAAGTGGAGCTAGGCGCTAAATATACGCCTTTATTTCTGCACCTTGCAATGTCACATTGGTGGGTGGCAGATGTATCTCGCACATTCGCTCCATTTAGTGCAAATCTAAATCCAGACAATCGTTATTAAAAATTCTGTTTATTTTTAGTGGTTCGGTCGTATTTAAAAATCGGTTTGTAGCTGATTTATTTTAAACATTTCAAGTGCTGGCGATTTATGTCAATAATTATTCACTGGCTGATCCGAAAATCGGTTTGAAAATTATGCACCAGGTGAGGACCGACCTCAACGATCTTCTGAAAAAAACCTTTCAATGTGATTTTAAATTTAGAAAGTTTCCGTACAATCGCTTGTATTGAGAGCAGTAAAACTCGTTTCTGTCACCCTTGTGACTGTATGACGCGGGCAGAAAATTACAATGTTACAACTTTTCAATAACTACAATCCATGTTGTGGTTTTTTATCTGACAGCTAGACTTTCTCTTTTTCTCAACGGTAATCTTTTGACAATACTAGATGATAAATTGTTGAAATTTAAGCCACCGGGAAAACTCTGTATTCGCAGAAAACAATAATAACAGTCGGTTTTCATTGAGGTTGCGTTTTCCTGTAGCATGTGGGAATTTTATAAACAATTAAGTAACTCAGTGACTGTTCACAGAATTCACTAGTACGATTTTCCAGTCAATGCCATAAATCCCGTATTGTTTTCGAATACGATCGTCCTAAATATATCGATTAACACTTTAAATAGAACCAGAACACAGATATCGTTTTAATTGACCTCTTTAACTACCTATGTTTGTACGGATCGAATCAAAACATATTTTTTATAGGGAATAGGATTGACGCACAAAGTTTAGTCCGAAAAATTTATTAAGGCGTATGCCGTAACACTTTTAAGATCATGGCTGAGGAAAAGTAGGTCCTTCCAGACCAGGCCAGGGATTTTGCAACGTTTGATGAAACGACCTCCAAACAGGAAAATCCGAATTACCACAATATAGTCGGTTTATTTCTCGTGCTGATGTAAACATCTACTTTACGCCGAAGCTTTGTACGTAATCGATTGAATAATGTTATTTTGTTGACATAATTTGATGTTCTGTGGATTTATTAACGCTAAGTTTCTTGTTGTTGTTGTCGTCGTCGTTGGTGCGTAATTAGAAAATTAAACGGAGTGTTTTGGACATCGCCGAGATATAAAGTCAAAAAATAACTGCGAGAAATCGTTATCTTTGACCTTTCCTTATGAAGAGATTGTGTGAAGCAGACTTTCAACGGGAATCCTTCACTCGGCAACGAGGGCCAGACGGTAGATTTTTAACCGATAAAAAATTATCTGTTTTTAATACTATTATCTACCTATCTAGATAGGTAGATTTTTAACCGATAAAAAATTATCTGTTTTTAATACTATTATCTACCTATCTAGATTTTTATCGGTTAAAAATCTAGATAGGTAGATTTTTAACCGATAAAAAATTATCTGTTTTTAATACTATTATCTACCTATCTAGATTTTTAACCGATATAGTATTAAAAACAGATAACTTTTTATCGGTTAAAAATCTACCTATCTAGATTTTTAACCGATAACAATAGTGTGACGGTGAACGTATTTCTTGGGTTTTGGATTTCACTTTTAACGTGCAGACAACCCAACGTTGGTCTTCCAAGCTATCATGTAGTTCTACGACGTTAAAACCTTCTTGTGAAGTCGTTATTTCTGCTGAATTCAAAAATATAGATGAAAAACAACTAGCTCTTTTAATCGATATTCTGCCATTTTCATTTATTACTATTTGTGGTAAATTTTTTCATTTGTTACAGATTCGTTTGATTTTGTATATTAATTAGTCAGTTAAATGTTATAACAAAACAGTATTAAATACTTTGAGTGCCTACTGGTAAAATCCCAGAGATGAAAGTATAAAATTTTGATTACTTAAGTGAAAACCCAATTATTTTATATTTAATTGTGAACAGTTTTTGTATGACATGGGTTACTTTTATTTTTGGTTACTTGCGTCCTAAATAAAGTACAAAGAGAGGTAAACAGGAAAAACCAGCTTGTTTAGACGTCGCGTATGAAATGTAGTTATAGTTACGATACACTTCTACGTACTTATTTAAATAAGTTAATATTGGTTTTTGTATTCTTATTATGTTACGTGTTCAGCTTATTTAATAATTTTATATTTCCGTTTGCCAAATTTTATAATCTAAACACTTTTTTTTTTGTTAATTAACGTTTATATAACTAATAAGAAAACTTTGGAAATTGCTTGTAAGTTTATTAAATTCTAAATACTGTATTTTTTTGTTGAAATGTGTTAAACGAATCTACCTAGTACATTTTATTTGATAGTCGTCTCATTTAATTTTAAAACCAAATTTCAGTGTTGTTTCACGCACAGAAAACATAGGACATTGGCCCCAAATGGAGCATTTTATGTGTGCATAAAATTTCCAACCATTTGTGTCACTAATAACCTGAAATACATATGTCGATCTGTTTCGAAAATGGTCGTTCTGATATTGATTTGTAATGTATCAGGTTGTCTGTTCACTTGTCCACTTCATGTTTTTATGGTTGTTTCGTGTTTTCCAATCTCTTTCGGAAACCGTGTTTTCCTGTCGTATTTTCGTCAATCGTTGGTTTTCCGCGGTCGCAGGAATCCCTGCTTATCCATCAGCACTCAGCTGTTCCAAGCAAATGCAGTGACGCGTAGCTAGGTTCCTTGCTAGCGCACCGCCGCCCGCCGACGTCACTCCCTCCATATATAAGTCGACCGCGGCCATCGAAGCGCTTCAGACTCCAATCGAAAGTCGCTCTAAAGAGGTTGTTTAGCTTGCAATATAGCTAGGCCCTCCGAGTTTGATCACAAATCTAGTCATCTTCTTACTCATCCAGTCGTGTTGTGTTGTTATCATCAACAAACACCGTCGCTACCAAAGGATTTCACCCAGTGCTGTGATCAGTGACTCGATTTTGGCAAAAAACTTTGATTGGTGCTGATTCAGCGCTCGCGAGTGTGTTTTTCTGTCAGTCGTTCTAAACTCGCGGAGTTTAGGAGTCCACGGCCTCAAAATAGCTATCTTCAGTTTTTCAAAACGGAGCCCCAACAGTAAAATGGTGGGCAGCAACGGCACCATGATTGCAATCCGTCTTGTCCGCAGCAAACTGAGGAAACGAGAGGAGCACAGCAACAGCGTGCACCCTGCAGATGTGGTCCTCCACCAAACGACACCAGCGGCCGCCGCTTTGGCTAACCAGACGCCCACGGCGCCGCAGGCCCTTCAGCCGGACCCGCTGGCCTACCGCGGGCAATTCCTCTGGCAGTATCCCCCGCCTCCACCCCAACCGTACATGTACAACAATGACCAGGTACGGACGCCCCTTACTTCTTGCATTTCATACCTCTTAACACCTCTCGCTCGCGCATCCGGCAGCCTCGACACGCTAACGGAAAGCCGTTATGAAACGCCGACGTCGAAACGAGGTTAAAACGACTGAAAGTTTACATCTTTTATGCTAATTTCACCTTTACGGACCAGGCGCCGCACATCCAAGGAGACGGAATAATGCTCAATTCGGGAGACCTTTCATTGACTCGCTATGCTCATTTCAAATTGATATCGAGGTTTTGACGTAACTCATTTGAAAGTATCATTGACGAGAGAAAGCGGGCGCTTAAGGTCTAAACTCGAAACGTGCAGTTTCAAAAGACCCATTATATTCACACAAAAATAGACCCGACCGCATGGTGTAGGCGAACGAACCTGCTTCCATCTCTTTCCGAGCGAAAGAGACCCCGACAACCTGTAGTATTTTGTACACGCTCGACCGGAAAGGCAGATGAACGACACCCTAAAGCCACCATCACACGGCGCGACGAAACCCAGCCGGGCTGGTCATTGGTAGCTGCCAGGTCACAGTCCGGCGTGACTTTGCCGCTTTGTTCAGGTCACAGTTCGAGGCAACTTTTGCCGCCAATTTCCCGCTAACCGGGTGATCCACAAAAACTCGAATGCAAAACACTAAAAATCGGTTAAAATTTTGGTCCGTCTGTTGGCTCCTTAACCCCTCACAAGAACCGCGGCTTATCTTCAACCGTAAAAAAACCCGTTCGATAACCGACTACAATGCCGTTCGTTATCCCTTTTTTGATCGTCTCGAGCAGCGTGACCCTCCGGCCCGGCTCGCAAAAACCCTTCGCTGCTTGCTTGCACCGTTTCTGCAAGTTCGTTGACTCGTTTATCGATTTCTTGGCCCCCTCGGAACACGTGCTCGTACGGCTCCACAAAAATAAATTCAACCGCCGGCTCCCCTGTCTAGACTTGGCTAATGGCCTTGTTTTTTCTTTCAGGATACCCTTGTGCAAAACCTTCCCACGGAGCGGCCGGGATTCGTCCGAGGCTTCCGCAAGAATTTGGGCGGTCGCTGGCGACGTCTCGTTAAAAGGAAGCCACCGACAGAAGTGTACACCATTCCAGCCGAACTGAAGCCCCAGTTGAAGCAGATCTATGTTTATTGATAGAGTCACGACGGTACGACCTTGCCGGGCCGTTGGCGAAGCGAGATGGCCCTGGCAGCGGTCAGTACCAAGAGACACTTCCTTCCTGCAGCTTCTGGTTGGCGTCTGGAAGCTGATGTCGGCCTTCCTTAATGAGACTGATTAGTATTTAAAGTTTAGTAGTATCACTCGTATGGATCTTCACTCCAAAAATGACAATGGAGCTTAGGTTTAGCTCTTAGTCGCTGTAAATAAATATAAAGTTAGGTTAGTCCTTTTCGCAGACTAAATTCAGAGAACGAACTTTTGTGATTTTAAAGCTATAACTGCACGAGTTGGGTCTCCGATTTGTACGGAGGTTGGGTGTGCTGATATTTTTTATTTAGGTAATTTGTCAAAGCGCTTCTCTAGATAAATTTACATTAATTTGTAGTGGTTTTTAAACAGCCTAGTTTATAATGTGGCTCATATTGAGTTCGGCATTCTTGAATTTTGTGATTTTGTAGTATTTTTTGTCAGGGATGCATTCATGAATCTCCAGTTTTTGCTATCGGTCAATCAACTTGTTCTGTATGAATTATGTAGCTTATGAGATGGAGCTGGATGGTCTTCTCATACTAGTCAGAATGCTAAATAATTGTATCAGACGTTAAAAATGTTTAAATGATTCAGTAAATTATTTTCAGTATTATAATTAATTTATTATGATATTTATGATAGCACAAATCTTTTCAAATTGCAAGGATAGCAAATGAGAATTAGTTACCTACATATCAGGCCAATATTCATGTAAATAAAAGCAATAACATAAAAATACTATCAAATAAAATTGTTACTTTTTGAACTTTTGTGTTTTATTTAGTTTTCAAAAGTGATTTCGGATGTTTACAATCTGTTTACACACGGAGCATTTGAGATAAAAGAAAGAAGATTCGTTACTCAAATAAATTTATAACTTTGACGAAATCAAAAAACATTTTTTAAAGAAAAGAAAAAAACTCAATGGCAGTTGCTAAATGCATAGACATGTTTGTTATTACACACATTGCCCCAGTTAATGAAATGTGGTAGTTTACGACGACGGTTGCTACTGTTTCAGATATTTGTTTATTTAAAAGTAATATTGAATAGTTATGTGCTCCCCATTAGTTGCAAAATTTATAACCGAACTTTTCACTTTTTCGTCAAAGTTTATTTGCGTTGTTACTAAGATAAATATATAAATTGTTAAAAAGACGTAAAATTCATGCGCATATTTTACGACTGATAAAATTTTATGCAGAACGAAGTTTAGTTTAGAACCGTTAAATAGATTCAAATTTGCATATTTTTTAAATTTACAAATTTGTGTGCTGCCCTCTATCGTAGAATAGTAGTAACGCGACAAAAAGACGGTCTATTTTATTACAGAAGTTGTAAATAAGGATTTCACTGTAAATTTTGCTGTAAACATATAGTAGTTTTCATCTTGATGTCAAGCACGCAGTGGGCATATTATCAGATCTGTACGTAATTAAAGAAAAAGGCGTCTGCAAAACTACTAAAAAATAATCTAAGCGTGGAAAAGTTTGTAAAACAAATATTGAGAGATAGAACGCTTTTTAATAGACAGACCAACGAGGCGTCGGCTAAAATACAAATAAGTAATATCACTGTTACACAATGGTAATATTATTAACACTAATAAAAATATTTGCAATACAGAAAAAACAAACGTGATTCTTATAGCTTATTTAGTAACGTTTTTAATTGCAAATAATATCTGACAGAATATTTTGTTTATACTTAACTGATATAAGTCATGTTATACACATTCGCCAATTTAATTTATGTTGGTACATCACACATTATATCCATTATATCAATAGCGGCTCGTGGTCTTTTTGTTAGGGGAGGCAACTTTTTCGTTTCAAAATCAGCAGGTATTAATTAACATGTTCGCAATTACTTTTGTTAAAAGACAGATTATTTATCCCTTCTTATGAAAACAATACAAATAACTGTGAGTCAGTAACATATCTCTATAGGTATAGGTACATTTCTCGAATAAAAAACATTTAATTGCTTCACACAAACCAACGAGAAGGTGTAAAGACTACAAAAGTTGCTTTATTAACATTAAATATTAATTCATATGATCTAGGGCTGATTTAAATATATTAATCAATTAATTAATAAAGTTCTGCTCAAATCTGGGATGAGAGGTTGTTAAATCTTGGACATACAATTGTTCGTCGTAAGAAAACCGTGCTTAAATATTTAAACTTTATAAGAAATTCTACAATGTCGTTAGAGAATTAGAGATTGTTATGTTCCTATCAGCATTGCAAACCTGACATTTTCATTGTCCTAATGTTTTCAAGTTAGCTTAAAAGTTTTAATACATAACCTTGGCAATGCACACAGTGAACACCTTCTCTCGCGTCTAATTACTGCTCAACTAAATGCACACTAAATGCATTCAGCATCCCTGTTCAGCATTCTGCAGTTTCACTGTGAGATTAAAAAATTCGATCTGATTGGTTTAAGGACGGTAGGCGTTGGTGCCTCCGCTGGCGCTTTGGTAAAGCACTGCTGACTATTGTCGTTTTCAAAAACATATTAGCACCACTGACTAATCATGCTGAAGATATACGTCTATCTGAGGCATGCCTCCGTCTGAAGCTGGCCTACACGGTGATGATCGGCGCTTATTCCGTCGAAAGCGCGTACTTCAAAATATGTTATCAAGACGCGATTTAATAAATCACAGTTTCTATAAAAGTTATTTGCTATATCTTTAAAATATATTTGAAGTTGACAGATATTAAAACAAAAACTAATAGTCAATTTTTCCAGGGGAGGCACTGCCTACCCTGCCTCCCCTGACGAGCCGCCACTGCATTATATTATGTTTATACAATATACAACTTCATATTCCTATCTATTCATTTACAACTGCAGAGCTGTTCAGTACTTCAAGTAAAAGTACTTGAAGTAATACTTCAAGTACTTTTTTCTTGAAGTACTTTTATATTTAGGTACTTGGTACTTGGTACTTGGAGTTTTTCTAAAATGTACTTGACTTTAGTACTTGATTTTGCCAAGTACCTACTTTACTTCGAGTAGGTACTTCACTCTGTATTTTAAATACTCTTGAAGTACTTATAGTATGAAAGTGGAAACTTCAAATACTTTAGTCTCTATTTTAGGAAGTTTTCACATCTCAAAATGAAAATAGAGTCTGTTAAATACTTGAAGTTATTAATTCAATTATTTGATTAGATGTATTTTTATAGTAAAATCGTGTTTGTTTCTTGTGAGGTTATATTTTGATCTGTGATTGTGGATATCTTATTCACAATATGACTTACATTTCATAGGTACTTGCATAATGCCGATAGGAATTAATAATAGAAAATTAATGTCATAAATATGTCATTTGATGACGACAGTAGAAGGGTCAGAGATCTGTGTAAAATTTTCAGCGATGTAAAGTTGTGAATATATGAATTTTGTCTTTTTTGTATTTTGGTCTGGAACTTAACTTTGCGGGAAGTTTTTCAGTACCTTCCCGGTGCCCCAAAGGGGATCGGGTTTGTTGACGTACCTGCTAAAATGCAAGGTCGGATTTGAAAATATTTGAGAAATGATTCAGTACTCGTTCAAAAAGATATTTATTCTTTCATTAGTTTATTAACCCCGCCGTGTATTTGTCAGAATACAGAAGCCTGGTCAGCGCGGAGAATTCGGCAGGGGATTATCCCTTTTATTACAATAGCAATAGCTGATGCCAGGTACAGACTTTCATATTCGCCTCTTCCTCGTAGAATTTAAACACAATTTTATGTTAAATATTTTGCAGTTTAATTTTATTTATCATGTTAGACACTCGTTTATTATCAAATTCTCTTTTTTTGTTTATACATGGTTCAGCCCTATAAACTTAGTTTGCTATTACTACTTATATTTTCTCACATTACAGTTTCAAATAATCTGTTAAATTGTATGTATTATTTGAACATAAACAATTTAAAAAGGCGTAATGCAGAAAAACAATGATTTTAAAAGTCACACTAATTAGTGTCATTTATCTTTCCTGTGCGGATTTTATTTATTACCGTACAACAACTTTACGTATTACATTGCATCCCTTATTACATAAACCCAATATTGTTCAAAATGAAATATGTTTTGTGCAACTCGGCTCGTAGTACCAATGTTTTTTGTACTCCAGTTGATACGACCATGATTGTATGGTTTTGATGAGTACGGAATTGTGCTTTGATATTGCTGGTTACAGAAGTAATGAATTTACATTTGTATTTACAATATCAGGTAAAGATACCCAAAAGGGATAGTGGCCGCTTCTAGAAATGGAACAAAATACATATCACATTATAAAAAAATTGGTCTAAAGAGTTTAGACAGTACTTCCCTCGCTGTCGGAAACTTGACGACTGCATGCCTATTGTGTTTTTTTTCTCATTACATTTTTGTAGTGGGAATTTAAAAAAAAATTGCGATGACGTCATCAACATTTTTGCAAGGACACGTATATCAGTTGGGATAGATGTAGTGTAATACTAAGAATAAAATTATTATATTCTCAAATTTTCGGGAAAATGAATTGGGTCGTTTGAATATTGATTTGTAATAATCAATAAAATAACGAAACAATTTACTTACGTATACCTACGTATCAGAGGCAACTGAAAATCGTGTATGTATAAAATATGTTAATTTAAGATGACAGGCGTAACAGCATACGTGAGAGCCAAACACAGAAACTGTAAACAAAACGACCGTCGGTTTTATTGCTTCGACTTCCGCTTATTATATAAAACATTGGGTTTTATTTTAATTCTTGACGGTGAAATTCACAATTGGTTGATTATAAACATGTCTATTTCACATTCGCGGAATCAAGTGAACGCATAAAACAAATGCAGGTCTGTAATGTTAAAGTCGATGTAAATAAGCGTGCTACCCTTATGTTTCAACCGAGTTTTTCCTTTAACAAATTTTGTGTCTACCAAATTGGGTTGGTTGGGGTGTAATACTAATAATAAGTGTTGCCTTTAATTTAATCAATAAAATAAATTGACTTCATTAATTTTTTTGAACCACCTCTTAAGAAAATCTAAAAAATATGAATGGAATGATAAATCACAAGTACAAACTCATCATATTTTTTGCATTTTAGATAGGATTTATTCAGCAAAATTTAAGGGTGACGTCATCAATTTTTTTAGGAGGGATGAACAAATACATTTTGAACAAAAGTTTACCATGCTTATAATAACTTTAAAATATTCCCAAGATTTCAAAGCATTCGGTTTTGTAATTCCTGATTAAATCGATAAAATAAATTCACGCCTTCATTAATTTTTTTGAGTCACCCTGCATATGCAAATCCAAAAATATGAATGGAATGATAAATCACAAGTACAGACTCATCATATTTTGTACATTTTAGATACGATTTATTCGGAAAACTTTTGAGCTGACGTCATCAGTTTTTTGTAGAAGATAACCAAATATATTTTGACTAAAAATTTATTATGCTCTTTATAACCTTAAAACATCTGCAAGATTTCAAAGCATTCGGTTTTGTAGTTCCTGATTAAATCAATAAAATAAATTTACGCATTCATTAATTTTTTTGAGTCACTCTGTATATGCAAATCCAAAAAATATGAATGGAGTGATAAATGACAAGTACAGGCTCATCATATTTTGTACATTTTAGATATGATTTATTCGGCAAACTTTCGAGCTGACGTCATCAAGTTTTTGGAGGGGATAAGCAAATATATTTTGACTAAACATTTATTATGCTCTTTATGACCTTAAAACATCTGCAAGATTTCAGAGCATTCGGTTTTGTAGTTCCTGATTAAATCAATAAAATATATGTACGCATTCATTAATTTTTTTGAGTCACCCTGTATATGCAAATCCAAAAAATATTAATGGAGTGATAGTTCACAAGTACAGACTCATCATATTTTGTACATTTTAGATATGATTTATTCCACAAACTTTTGAGCTGACGTCATCAAGTTTTTGGAGGGGATAAGCAAATATTTTTTGACTAAAGATTTATGATGCTCTTTATAGCCTTAAAACATCTGCAACATTTCAAAGCATTCTGGTTAGCAGATTAAAAATTAAATTTCAAAATGTTGTTTTATAATTTTGATTTTTTTTCCAAAAATCTGGACGTTTCGGGTGAAAAGTCGATTCAGAGTTGTAAACTACATGTGTAGGACTATGTTATTTTATACAATTGAAAACCCATTTACTATGTACAATTTTGAAGTGACGTCATCGCTTTAGTGGTGGGGATGATTCGACAAATTTTGGTTAGCGTTTTACCATCTACATGATATTCTTAATATAAGTACAAAATTTCACAACAATCGGTCGAGTACTTTCGGAGATTATCTGTCTAATAAAAATCCGTGACAACAGACGGACAGACGGACAGACGGACAGACGGACAGACGGACAGACGGACAGACGGACAGACGGACAGACGGACAGACAGACGGAAATGGCAGACCTATTTCTTCGTCTTCTAGGGGTCATGAAAGATCGAGAAAACGTAAAAGTAGAGAGTCGGCCGACGGACTCGATTACAATACTTCCTTTGCTTACGCTCGGGAAGTAAAAATACAAAGTTAATGAAATTCCCGATTAGTTAGTATAATTGCCTAGATACATACACCCCTGCGAAATATTTTAACAATAATAAATTTAGTACATATTTACCTGAATTTTCGCAAAAGCCGTTGTTAGGCATTTCCTGAAGTCATTGTAGTATTCAGTTACTAATGTCATCTTCTTTGGGTTTACAGGTAAAATTAAATAATAAGCCAATCGAAAATGTAAAGAAAAATTCTGGAAAGTATTGTGGCATTAGAGGAACAAAATTTTGTATAAATGAACGAAACAGCCTTACGAACCTATTATTTGTGATTTGTCAGTGTAAAGTTACATACTTAGATAGACAAACATTGTATTGATTAGTGTTTACTATTTAGTTACTGTAGTATTTAGGTTAATTTAATAGTTTTTAGAATAGTAAATACGTAAAGTGGTAGACAGATATATTCAGGAATATTCATTCCAATAACATTCTCAGCATTTTTGGTAAATGCAAAAGTAAAAAACGACTAATTACTTTGATCACCTTGATATTTTTCAAGAGTTATAGTTTTCGCTGAAAATGGACTCTCGTTTTAGGCATTTTATTTTTTATTTAAAAAATGCATACGTTTTTTTGAAAATGCAACATAGTGTCTTAAACATTTTTATGTCACGAGCATGTATTTGTATCGCACTGCTCTTAAAATTTTTTTCTGAAAAATGTCAATTTCACAAATCCGGCCTTGTGCACTTTCACAATGCGCAATGATTAAGGGTGCTGTAAACTACCCATAAACTTAAACACGGAACCGGTTCATAAAATTCATATATTTTTAACACAACTTTATTAAAAAATCAGAACGTTTTGGTGGTAAACCAAAATTCAAAATATTAAAAAAAGGCTACAAAAGCCTGTGAAAATACCATACAGCGCCGATATTTTTGTTATAGATTAATAGTTTGTTTTTCAATGTCAACTTAAAAATGCATTAGGTAAGTTTATTTAGGAAACAAAAAAGTTATGTTAATCTGCAGTATTTCAAATTATTAGGTAGGTTACTTGAAGTATTTTCAGCATTTCAAGTATATTCAAGTACTTGAAGTATTTTCAGTATTTCAAGTATATGCAAGTACTTGAAGTAATGTACTTGGTACTTTACTTGAAGACTATTTCAAGAAGTACTTTGTACTTGGTACTTCAAGTACTTTTGTTGAGTACTTTGAACAGCTCTGTTTACAAGTTACACTTTCTTTTGAAATTTTAGAAGCTCGCAAGCTTACTGAAGCTTTACCCAAACAATTTCGGTTTTCTAAAACCAAAACATTTAAAAAAATTTCTTTTAAAGCAGTGTGTTGTAATTAATTTTTGTGTCGCTTACAACTTACAACTAATTTAATTATAGCATAATTTTATTTTTGAATTTCAATTTGCCTTCATACTAAACCTGTAATAATTATTTAACAGTTAATAAAATTAATATTTTGATTTTTGTCGCTCCACAAGGGAAAACATTTAAACAATAATTACTGTGCGCAGGCTAGTTTGCATTTATTTTCAGAACTGTTCTTTAATCGTCCTAGGACACGAGTCGAATCGTTGTGAAGCGGTAACATTTTGGCATAATCTCAAAAATTAGCAAATAAAAAAGAAAATAAAGTTCTCCTCACACTTTGTTTGTTTCAGCTTCAAAATTTCAATTGTCTAGGAAATCGTTACGACAAAAATAAATAAATTAATTAATTAATAAAAAGTGAAATTATTTGCGAAACTTACTTTCTAAATTTTCTGTTTTTGGAGTTGGGGTACAGTACCTTCGAACACAAACCACGAACTGACGAAACGTCCATAGCCAACGTAAGGGTAGCGAGACCGACTTGTTGTAACTTGTAACTTGCCTCCGTAATAGTAGTTGCCTAACCACTAGAAGCTAGAGTCTCGAAATAAGATATTTGTCGAAGTTTGTACAAATGAGTATAGACCAGCGAACAGTAAGATAAATGTATATTGTTAGTGACAAGTGCTATGATAAATATGAATAGAATTATGTAACCATCCGGTCGAGAGAAATGAATATTAGTGAATGAATGAAGAATGTGAATGAATGAGTTAAGAAGTATGGATGAATGTTACCCTGTGTTCCAAAGTGGCGGTGGCTCTGGCTCCCACCCTTACGGGTGGAGAGGGGTGAAACAGGTCCCCGCCAGAGGCACTAATATAACCCCCCATATGACGAATGGATATAACAATTATATAAATGTGAATTAATGTACATTGTGCATTAAACCTACAAGGAAATGTGTTTGGTTCTTATTCGTTGAAAATAAATAAACGGACTGATGTTCGATGGACGCGTCCTAACTGCCACTGTAGACGCGGAAATTTCTCCTCCTTCGTGAGGACCCATCTTGCGATTCCTAGAACGTTGGAAGATGCAATTGCCACCCTAACCTGCCTTTCAGTGTGGTCAAATATTCCAGGTACTACGACTACCAGAATTGTTGATGGCAAGCATGAATGAGGTGCAAAGGGGATGGCCTGTTGATGGGAACCACGGCGTGTAAATATTGCGATCTAAATTCAAATTGGTTAGAGACTAACAATGAGCCACCCACAGTTTTTTGAATTAACTGCAGGACTTTTTATTTTGTCTAGTGCGGTAGATGACTCTACATTAGATGTTCTATCTAAATTAATTTGAGATACGCTTTCGGAGTTGTAACAATCATTATGAGGATGATTTTTCTCTTCATTGGGTGTTGAATTTGGAAATTTGGAACGATTCGATATTATACTAGGCGTTTTTGAAAGAACGGAATCAGGAGGGGATTTTTTACTAATAGTGAACCGCAATTTACCTAGAGCATTGATATGGGTTTTGTGAATTTTGATGGGTTCTCCATTTCATAATTTGTGTACCTTTAGAGGCTTTAAGTTTTGACAAGTTTTTTCCAGATCCGTGGTTGGTACGCTAGTGTTTATCTTACATGAATTCGAGAAAGTACACAATGGATTAGTTTTTTCAACTATAGGTTTGTCCGATTCTTTGTTACTCGTGTCATTCGGGACTACCATTGTTTTGGATTTATGCTGAACTATAAGCATTTGTAATTCTGAATAAACCCGCTGTACGTCTTCAAATCGACGCTTTGATTGGCCTCTTTTTTGATGATTTGCAACATTTGATATAAAATTAGAATGTGAATCTATTTCGCTGAGAAGAATTGAAAATTTAACAAAAGTATTGTCTTGGATCACCGCCATCTTGAGTACGAGAATAAATGTATTACACCAACCAAACAGAATTAAAGCTTACCTGGAATCCTGGATTCCTGGATAGAATTATCTTGGCTGACCCTGAATGATACTTGAGGAGTTTGCACAGCACTCGCGGTCGTCACCGACAGTTGAACACTGCGCAGATGATTTCTAGACGATGTTTTGATAACAGTAAGATAAATGTATATTGATAGTGACAAGTACTATGATAAATATGAATAGAATAGTATGTGTGTGACCGTCCGGTCGAGAGAGATGAATGTTAGTGAATGAATGATGAATTGTGAATGTTAGTTACGATGAAGAATGTGAATGAATGAGTTAAGATGTATGAATGAATGTTACTCTGTGGTCCAAAGTGGGGGTGGCTCTGGCTCCCACCCTTACGGGTGGAGAGGGGTGAAACAGGTCCCCGCCTGAGGCACTAACCATATTTTTATTCCATTTTTTAGTTCAGACAAACACAAAATAAGCAATAAATTTAATTACGTACATTAAACATTTTTGAATATTTGAATATTTGTTTACTTAAAAACGATGGTAAAATTTTAAAATATGCTCGGTGAATTAATTTCGATACACAAAACTTTAGGAGTCGTTTAGATAACCACATATTCTGTTTTTCTTTTCTAATCATTTTATGCGAAGAACAATTTGATAAACTATTGAATTTCGTAAAAATCATCATAATTTATTGTATAAAAAACTCCCGAAATGTATTAGGTACTTCTCAAAAACCGGACACTCATGTTAGTAGAGCTGAAAATAATAATTTTAGTTTCTGTTGTTCAAGAAGTCGTATGACTATTTTGTAGTTTTTAATAATTAATAACAACAATAATAATGTGGAGGATACCACACTTAATGGCTCACCTTATACCTATATATAAGAAGTTTTTATCTAAATAATTGCAACTTGATAATTGATGTCCCTGTACTTCGTACTTTATTGGCCATTAGGGCTTTAAAACAACAACACTTCTCAATTATGTAATCTGATATGTTGACCATATACCATGAGATGTTTCCTACTGTTATGATGATGCTGAAGGAAAACGTAATACAATTTTTTTCCAATGAACAAGAAAGAGCTGCCTAATAACTGTAATTGTTATTAAATAAACAAAATTAAGACAGATTCGTAAACCACAAGTACAGGAGTACATATTTCATAATTTTTTCGGTAATGTTAATTATACAATATAATGAGCGGACGTTATCAAATTGTCATATCAAATTTGACAACAATCGGTCTAATAGTTTTGGAGATTATTTGTCTAATAAAAATCCGAATAGATGGCAAAAGAGACCCTGTCTCCCTGTCTGCCATCTGAACAAACAATTCATCTCCTATACAAAATTGAAATGGGCTATAAGTAGATCGTGTAGAAGTGAATCAAGTTGCTCCATCTCATTTTCAAATTCCTCAATGGAATCACAATCTCTTTGCCACACAAAATCTATGAAGTTTATAAAATTGGGTTTCTGCCTGTGTTAAAATATTCTCGCCTGGAATATCTCCATGCAAAATATCCGAATTATATGTATCTTGCATGGAGATATTCCAGGCGAGAATATTTTGATTTTCTGTAAGCCAGTAAGAATAGCTTGCTTTTCTTCATCCGATAGATTCCAGCAGCAGATGGGGTCAGCATCCAGTTCATCCAAGATCAGTGTGTAGCAGAAATTGTATAATGACCATCTCGAGTTTTAATTTGTTCATTTTTTTATGCACTTCTGCTTCATTATGCAGTTTTAAAACGATCTTCCTTCACCAAAGATACCGTCTATAATATATTCCGTAGTTGTTGTCTTTCCTGATGCCTTCTTTTTGACCTGTCATGTGGCTTGTTTTTCTTGTTGTTGGTGTCGTATTCCTTCTATGTTTCCTCTTCCTTTCTTCTTCTCTATTATTGTCTTTGTTCACCTTAGGTGAAAGAGTTAAAAGGTTTATCTTCAATTTTTTCAGTTTCAGTTGCCTGTGCCAGGGTAATAAATAGATCTAAGGTATCAGTATACCAAGTTTCACCATCTTTCCTTTTGCGCCGATATCCATCAAATAGTAGCTCTGTCCTAACGTGTCGTAAAACAACACCTTTTCGAAATGCGGCTTCTAACTCTGTAGATTTGGGTGCTGTGTTTGGTCACGCTTACAAACAAAGATATCTTGAAGTGTTGAATTGCCACCAACATCCATATCTCATGCAAAGATTTAGTGATTTGGAAAAGAAACAAGACAAGATATTTGTAAAAAAAAATCTGTTTTCATAAGAAGAAAAAAACCGTCTCTGCATATTTTAGATTAAAATCATCGGAGAATTTAATATCCTCGATAAAATAATCTTACATTTAGATAATGGTCTATTATCTTTCTTCTTGATTTAATCAATAACATAAATTGTCCCATTCATTAATTTTTTTTTAATTACCTGTATAAGTAATTGTAGACAGTATGAGTAAGTATATTGATAAACCAAAAGTAAATAATAATATAGTGCATAATTCAGAGAGAATCTATTCGGCAAAATTTTGAGATGACGTCATGAATTTTTTGAGAGAGGATAAATAAATATATGTTGATTAACGCTTTACCATGATAACGATAACCTTAAAACGTTTGGAACATTTCAGAGCATATGGTTTTGTAATTCGAAAGTTAAACTGTAAAATGTTGTTATAACATATTACTTTTTTTGCAAAATTCTGAATGTCTAGGGTGAAAGTTCAACACAGATTCATACACCACAAGTGCAGGAGCATTTTATGTTATACAATTAAAACCAAATTTATTATTTTTTATGTTTTTTTTTTATATTTTTTATTTTTTATATGTTTTTTTTTATTAAATATATTATATTATTATTATTCTAAATTTTGGAGATGACGTCATCTTATTGGTGGTGGGGATGATTATCTAAATTCAAAACATTTTCCTAACTTTAAGAGAAGAAAAAAGACTGTGAAAGTTTTATACTGATTTTGCTCCCTATCCTAAGCTGTTAAATTGTGGGTCAAAAAATGTGTAGTTGTGATGAGTTTTTAGTTACATCAAGTAAAATTTTTCAAGCTTTTTGCTTATTTCCATAATATGCAGATAAATTTAGATAATTTATCAAAAACAGCCGTTTCTAAGCAGATATTAGTTATTAGTCATTAGTCATTATAAAAGGTGTGTTATATTATAATCATATCATATCTTTTTGGCTGGTACCTCGATGTAATGGATTCAACACATGAAAAAGCTACTAACAACTCTGCAGTATTTTATGGCAGTATTAGATTTGAAGTTTGACACGGGAGCCGGCAAAAAGACAGGTTATAACTAACTTATAACGACGGTAGACTCAACAGTAGATTTTGGAAGCGTTTTCACGTTTCAAAATGTTTTAAATAGCGATAATGAACTCAAATTCTATTTGTGATTTTTTTTTTATTTTTTGTATCAATAGAGATAAACATGTTCATAACTTCTGAAATTAGTTTTTTATTCTGTATCAGAAAATGTCAAAAAAATCTGTGTGTTCCATTAAAAAAGAAAAAGTAGGCGGCCTTGTGTGTCAAACTGAAAGCGATCTATAAAAAAAAATTGGTCTAAAGAGTTTAGACAGTACTTCCCTCGCTGTCGGAAACGTGACGACTGCATGCCTATTATGTTTTTTTTTCGCAGTGGATTTCAAAGAATTCGGTTTTGTAGTTCCTGAGTAAATCAATAAAAAAAATTACGCATTCATTTTTTTTTTTTTGAGTTAACCGGTATATGCAAATTCAAAAATATGAATGGAATGATAAATTACAAGTACAGACTCATCATATTTTGTACATTCTAGATAGGATTTTTTCGGCAAACTTTTGAGCTGACGTCATCAGTTTTTTGAAGAAGATTACCAAATATATTTTGACTAAACATTTATTATGCTCTTTATAACCTTAAAACATCTGCAAGATTTCAAAGCATTCGGTTTTCTAGTTTCTGATTAAATCAATAAAATAAATTTACGCATTCATTAATTTTTTTGAGTCACCCTGTATATGCAAATCCAAAAGATATAAATGGAGTGATAAATCACAAGTACAGACTTATTATTATATATTATAATATTTTGTACAGTTTAGATAGGATTTATTCGGTAAACTTTCGAGCTGACGTCATCAATTTTTTGCAGGGGGTAAGCAAAAATATTTTCACTAAACATTTATTATGCTCTTTATAACCTTAAAACATCTGCAAGATTTCAAAGCATTCGGTTTTGTAGTTCTTGATTAACTCAATAAAATAATTTCAGGTATTCATTAATTTTTTTGAGTCACCCTGTATATGCAAATCCAAAAAATATGAATGGAATGATAAATTACAAGACGAGACTCATCATATTTTGTACATTTTAGATAGGATTTATTCAGCAAAATTTTGTGGTGACGTCATAAATTTTTTAGGTGGGACGACCAAATACATTTTGATCAAAAATTTACCATGCTTATGATAATTTTAAAACATCTTCAAGATTTCAAAGCATTCGGTTTTGTAGTTCCTGAGTAAATCAGAAAAATAAATTAACGCATTCATTAATTTTTTTGAGTCACCCTGTATATGCATATCCAAAAAATATGAATGGAGTGATAGATCACAAGTACAGACTCATCATATTTTGTACATTTTAGATAGGATTTATTCGGCAAACTTTTGAGCTGACGTCATTAAGTTTTTGGAGGGGATAAGCAAATATATTTTGACTAAACATTTATTATGCTCTTTATAACCTTAAAACATCTGCAAGATTGTAAAGCATTCGGTTTTGTATTGCCTGATTAAATCAATAAAATAAATTTACGCAATTCATTCATTCTTTGAGTCACCCAGTATATGCAAATCCAAAAAACATGAATGGAGTGATAAATTACAAGTACAGACTCGTCATATTTTGCACAGTTTAGATAGGATTTATTCGGCAAACTTTCGAGCTGACGTCATCAAATTTTTGGAGGGGATAAGTAAATATATTTTGACTAAACATTTATTATGGTATTTATAACCTTAAAACATCTGCAAGATTTCAAACCCTTCGGTTTTGTAGTTCCTGAGTAAATCAGTAAAATAAATTTACGCATTCATTAATTTTTTTGAGTCACCCTGTATATGCAAATTCAAAAAATATGAATAGAGTGATAGATCACAAGTACAGACTCATCACATTTTGTACATTTTAGAAATGATTTATTCGGCAAACTTTTGAGCTGACGTCATCAAGTTTTTGGAGGGGATAACCAAATATATTTTGACTAAAGATTTATTATGCTCTTTATAGCCTTAAAACATCTGCAACATTTCAAAGCATTCGGGATAGCATCAAAATTAAATTTCAAAATGTTGTTTTATAATTTTGATTTTTTTTCCAAAAATCTGGACGTTTCGGGTGAAAACTCAATTCGGAGTTGTAAACTACATGTGTAGGACTATGTTATTTTATACAATTTAAAACCCATTTACTATTTACAATTTTGAAATGACGTCATCGCATTAGTGGTGGGGATGATTAGACAAATTTTGGTTAGCGTTTTACCATCTACATGATATTCCTAATATAAGTACAAAATTTCACAACAATCGGTCCAGTACTTTCGGAGATTATCTGTCTAATAAAAATCCGGGACGGCAGACAGACGGACAGACGGACAGACGGACAGACGGACGGACAAACGGACAGACAGACGGAAATGGCAGACCTATTTCTTCGTGTTCTAGGGGTCATGAAAGATCGAGAAAACGTAAAAGTAGAGAGTCGGCCGACGGACTCGATTACAATACTTCCTTTGCTTACGCTCGGGAGGTAAAAATGAAAAATACTGTACGCCATGTTTAACTATATATATCCACACAAAATTACCAAAAAAAAGCTGTTCAAATAACAAAGTTATTCACTCGTTCCGAGACTTTATACTAACCTGGTATATTATGTATGTCATGTATACGGGAAATCATGAAGATTTGTTAAATGTAATTTTACAATTTACCTTAAAACCTAGACAACGAACTTTTTGATATAAATTTTTTACTTTTTACTTCCCGAGCGTAAGCAAAGGAAGTATTGTAATCGAGTCCGTCGGCCGACTCTCTACTTTTACGTTTTCTCGATCTTTCATGACCCCTAGAAGACGAAGAAATAGGTCTGCCATTTCCGTCTGTCTGTCCGTCTGTCCGTCTGTCCGTCTGTCCGTCTGTCCGTCTGTCCGTCTGTCCGTCTGTCCGTCTGTTGTCACGGATTTTTATTAGACAGATAATCTCCGAAAGTACTCGACCGATTGTTGTGAAATTTTGTACTTATATTAAGAATATCATGTAGATGGTAAAACGCTAACCAAAATTTGTCGAATCATCCCCACCACTAAAGCGATGACGTCACTTCAAAATTGTACATAGTAAATGGGTTTTCAATTGTATAAAATAACATAGTCCTACACATGTAGTTTACAACTCTGAATCGACTTTTCACCCGAAACGTCCAGATTTTTGGAAAAAAAATCAAAATTATAAAACAACATTTTGAAATTTAATTTTTAATCTGCTAACCAGAATGCTTTGAAATGTTGCAGATGTTTTAAGGCTATAAAGAGCATCATAAATCTTTAGTCAAAAAATATTTGCTTATCCCCTCCAAAAACTTGATGACGTCAGCTCAAAAGTTTGTGGAATAAATCATATCTAAAATGTACAAAATATGATGAGTCTGTACTTGTGAACTATCACTCCATTAATATTTTTTGGATTTGCATATACAGGGTGACTCAAAAAAATTAATGAATGCGTACATATATTTTATTGATTTAATCAGGAACTACAAAACCGAATGCTCTGAAATCTTGCAGATGTTTTAAGGTCATAAAGAGCATAATAAATGTTTAGTCAAAATATATTTGCTTATCCCCTCCAAAAACTTGATGACGTCAGCTCGAAAGTTTGCCGAATAAATCATATCTAAAATGTACAAAATATGATGAGCCTGTACTTGTCATTTATCACTCCATTCATATTTTTTGGATTTGCATATACAGAGTGACTCAAAAAAATTAATGAATGCGTAAATTTATTTTATTGATTTAATCAGGAACTACAAAACCGAATGCTTTGAAATCTTGCAGATGTTTTAAGGTTATAAAGAGCATAATAAATTTTTAGTCAAAATATATTTGGTTATCTTCTACAAAAAACTGATGACGTCAGCTCAAAAGTTTTCCGAATAAATCGTATCTAAAATGTACAAAATATGATGAGTCTGTACTTGTGATTTATCATTCCATTCATATTTTTGGATTTGCATATGCAGGGTGACTCAAAAAAATTAATGAAGGCGTGAATTTATTTTATCGATTTAATCAGGAATTACAAAACCGAATGCTTTGAAATCTTGGGAATATTTTAAAGTTATTATAAGCATGGTAAACTTTTGTTCAAAATGTATTTGTTCATCCCTCCTAAAAAAATTGATGACGTCACCCTTAAATTTTGCTGAATAAATCCTATCTAAAATGCAAAAAATATGATGAGTTTGTACTTGTGATTTATCATTCCATTCATATTTTTTAGATTTTCTTAAGAGGTGGTTCAAAAAAATTAATGAAGTCAATTTATTTTATTGATTAAATTAAAGGCAACATTTATTATTAGTATTACACCCCAACCAACCCAATTTGGTAGACACAAAATTTGTTAAAGGAAAAACTCGGTTGAAACATAAGGGTAGCACGCTTATTTACATCGACTTTAACATTACAGACCTGCATTTGTTTTATGCGTTCACTTGATTCCGCGAATGTGAAATAGACATGTTTATAATCAACCAATTGTGAATTTCACCGTCAAGAATTAAAATAAAACCCAATGTTTTATATAATAAGCGGAAGTCGAAGCAATAAAACCGACGGTCGTTTTGTTTACAGTTTCTGTGTTTGGCTCTCACGTATGCTGTTACGCCTGTCATCTTAAATTAACATATTTTATACATACACGATTTTCAGTTGCCTCTGATACGTAGGTATACGTGAGTAAATTGTTTCGTTATTTTATTGATTATTACAAATCAATATTCAAACGACCCAATTCATTTTCCCGAAAATTTGAGAATATAATAATTTTATTCTTAGTATTACACTACATCTATCCCAACTGATATACGTGTCCTTGCAAAAATGTTGATGACGTCATCGCAATTTTTTTTTAAATTCCCACTACAAAAATGTAATGAGAAAAAAAACACAATAGGCATGCAGTCGTCAAGTTTCCGACAGCGAGGGAAGTACTGTCTAAACTCTTTAGACCAATTTTTTACTTCCCGAGCGTAAGCAAAGGAAGTATTGTAATCGAGTCCGTAGGCCGATTCTCTACTTTTAGGTTTTCTCGGCCTTTCATGACCCCTAGAAGACGAAGAAATAGGTCTCCCGTTTCCGTCTGTCTGTCCGTCTGTCCGTCTGTTCGTCTGTCCGTCTGTTCGTCTGTCCGTCTGTCCGTCTGTTCGTCTGTCCGTCTGTCTGCCGTCCCGGATTTTAATTAGACAGATAATCTCCGAAAGTACTGGATCGATTGTTGCGAAATTTTGTACTTATATTAGGAATATCATGTAGATGGTAAAACGCTAACCAAAATTTGTCTAAACATCCCCATCACTAATGTGATGACGTCAGTTCAAAATTGTACATAGTAAATGGATTTTAAATTGTATGAAATAACATAGTCTTACGCATGGAGTTTATGACTCCGAATTGAGTTTTTACCTGAAACGTCCAGATTTTTGAAAAAAAAAAAAATCAAAATTATGAAACAACATTTTACAATTTAATTTTGAATTTGCAAAACCGAATGCTTTGAAATCTTGCAGATGGTTTACAGTTATGACAAGCATGATAAATTTTTAATCAAAATATATTTACTTAACTCCTCCAAAAAATTGATGACGTCAGCTCAAAGCTTGCCGAATAAATCCTACCTAAAATGATGAGTCTGTACTTGTGATTTATCATTCCATTCATATTTTTTGGATTTGCATATACAGGTGACAGTGAAAAATTAATGAATGCGTGAATCTATTTTATTGATTTATTCAGGAACTACAAAACCGAATGCTTTGAAATCTTGGACATGTTTTAAAATTATCATAAGCATGGTAAAATTTTGAAGAAATTGTATTTGCTCATCCATCCTAAAAATTTGATGACGCCACCGCAAAATTTTGCTGAAAAAATGCGTAAATGTGTAAAGAATGATGTGTGATGAGTCTATGCCTGTGATTTATCACTGCATTAATATTTTTTAGATTTGCTTATACAGGGTGTCTGAAATAAATTAATGACTGAATCAATTAATGTTATTGATTAAATCAAGAATTACAAAAATGTAATACGAACAAAGACATAATAGGCTTGCAGTCGTCACGTTCACGGCAGCGAGGGAAGTACTATCTAAACTCTTTAGACCAATTTTTATATATTTGACACACTGACATTAATTTAATGATTACAGAACAAATGATTAACAGCTATTTAACGAACAACTTTGTTAATAAAGGCGATTAATAATCGAGATATTCTAACGCGCGAGGAACGTAAATTTAGTGAAGTCACATTTTCTATCTTTTCTACTTCCGGATGCGTTAAAGAATCCATTTCTATACAATTCTCCATTTTGAATTTCAATTAAGAAAATTTTTGACATTAATAGAAATAGAAATCCATTTGAGTGAGGGAGGTGTATATCTGGTTGCCTGAAATGATGCATTAAGCTCTTATTAATAAACTATTTTCGTCCATACGTATATCGTACATTAATCTCCTCATTAATAAATGATCGCCGGAAATAGTATATTGTTTTTAAATAATAATAATTGTTAATAAAATAAAAACGACCTATATAATTTCTTTTTATAAATATATAGTTCTGGAAATATCCTCCTACTATTATAATTGTTACCCTGTAGTTATGTATCAAACATGACATATTTATTCCCACTACAACTTTGGTAGTCACTAAAAAAAGTTGTAAAGAAATCTCACTTTAAATGTGGAGCAAAGTAATTTCGTTTACCTGCGGTTGAATAATAATCTATCCCAGTGGCGGCCCGTGAAGTTTTCTTCAGAGGAGGCTCAAATTTGAAAAGCACTACTTTTTACATCTTTATGTGTGGTAATCGTATTACATCATATTTGCAAGTTTCCACACCACCTTGCGGTATTGCAGCGGCGCGTTACCTTTTTGATTTTAGTGGGTGGTTCGCCGACAGCCCTATTATCCCACTTACTAGGTAAGTATAAAATAAAAAGTAAATTCTCAAAAAAATAACAAATACATAAATATTCTTAAAAAAAACAAATTAAAATAAATTCGTAGGATTAAAACGAAATAACAAATAAAAATAAAATTCTTTGGTTTAAAAAATTATGCACTACCTACTGCAATTAAAGCTTCTTATAGCAAAGTGGTAATCTACGATTTTTCATGTTGGCAAAGTGATCGATTATATGTTCATAAAATGAATTATTCTCTTTTAATTTGCTTACCAAACGTTTTTCAATTGCAATTAACGATACATTTGATAACCGGTCTTGAGACATTCTATTTCTGTAATATGTTTTTATTCGCTTAAGAGCTGAAAAAGATCTTTCGACGGAAGCAGAAGTTACTGGAATTGATAAAACTAGGCATAAAAGCTTGTATAACTGAGGCAAGCAGTCTGTTAGATTATTTTTATAAATAAATGCTACCATTTCTTGAACTGACGTAGATTCTCCTAGAAGATGTGTATCCGAATAAAGAACAGAAAGTTCATTTTTCAGAGATATTTGATCAAAAGACGAATACTGCTTGGTAAGTTCTTGTAGCAAATTACTAGGAAATTCTTTCGAAAACGTTCCAAAATTCTCATAATTTACCAAATCAAAATACTGTAGAGCCCCGATATCAGCAAACCTGGTCTCAAGTTGAACGATAATGATATCCAAAATTTGTGCATAAATTTGTTTGTAATGTAAATCTTGTCTTTCTAAATTAAATGATGTTTTCCGTTTTTTGTGCTGCGAAGGTCCTGGTTCATTCTCGGTATAGTTTTCATTTGCATCGTCCAAAAATATATTGTATAAGTCATTAAAATGAATTTCATTAGTACGAAAATCTTTCAATTTTTTTATTAATGAGTTAAGTCTATCCTTGGAATAATTAACATCTGTTGATCTGTTTTGCAAAATTTGAAAAATTATATCAGTTTGTTCAAAAATCATTGTAAAAACTTTTAGGTAAAAAATAAAATTTTTATCTAGCAGTAACCGTTTGAGCCCATAAGCTTCTCTCAAAGTTTGATGATCATTTAAAAATTCTTCACTATCGGAAATAAAATCAAAAACCTCAATTAATTTTTGTCTGTGTGAATTAATAGTAAACACAGCTCTGCTTGAAAAATTCCAACGAGTAGGCGCGTTACTTGGCAGCCTATGCTTAACGATTGAATTTAAAACTTCTGATCGTTTGCTTGATTTTGAAAAAAATGATGAAAATCCTGACAGGTTTGAAAAAAATATTCTGACGTCTTTTATACCGTTACAAGCTTTGCTTAATACCAAATTGAGTTTATGGGCATAACAATGTGTGAATAAGGCTTGGGGTGCAATATTTTTTACTTTAGTTTGAAGACTGTTTAAATGTCCTGCCATTACTGCAGCACCGTCATAAGTTTGGGCAATTAATTTATTTTTCAGATCAAACCGATTGAATTCTTTTGTTAATAACTGAAATAAACATTCAGCATTTCTTCCACTACTAACGTCGTAGAACCCAGTAAATCTCTCAACAAGTTCGCCATCTGTAACATATCTTAAAATTACGGATAGTTGGCTTTTACAAGTTATATCTGTAGTTTCATCTATTTCCCAAGAAAAAAAATCGGCTTTTTGCAGTTCTTCTTCTGTCTTATTTTTAATTACAAAACAGATGCTTTCAATTAAATCGTTTTGAATTGATTTTGAGGTTCCAGTAAAAACTGTAGCTTCATTTAAAAAATTTTGTAACTTTGAGTCGTAGGTTTTTAATAAATCGATCAATTCTTTAAAATTTCCCTTATTATCTGAATCATTTTTTTCGTCATGCCCACGAAAAGAACACTCTTGCGTTGATAGATAAATTATTGCATCGATTAATCTTTTCAAAATTGCCCTATTTTCAACAACTTTCTCGTTATAGTTCTCAATATCCCTCTTATGAGCCGAATCTAAAGTATTGGCAATGTTTTGCTTACCAAGCATTTCTAATTTAATCGAAGAAAATATGTGTTCCTGTGATTTTTCATGCCTTTCTACAGCTCGTGATAAATTTTGTAAATTATTATAGCCGGTTTTGCCCCAAACGGAAGATTTATCACTTGTGAATAATATACAATTCCAGCAGTATAATTTGTTCCTTAAAACCGAAGCCGTTAACCATTTAGTTTTGTTATAATTATTTGCATGAAATGCTCTGTTTTGTTTTCTGCCTATCATTACCATTAATGGGAGTGATGGTGTTGGTCTCCCCTTTTGTTTTATAGCTATCTTTTTATCATAATCAAAGGTAGTAAATTAATTTTTTAATAGATAATCGACGATATCTGCACAAGAGACTGAATTATTTTGGTTGGTCATTCTCGTTATGTATAAGTAATATTAATATGCCGGTAATACTAGTTGTTTATAACGATCAGAAATTAAACGCAAATAAATGATACAAAAAACACCTTACCAACGTAAAGCCTAAACACCACTGAACAGGGAACGTGCGAAACCACCTCAATGTTTTTCCTGTTTTCACCCGATCGCGCCAATTAATAAGAAAGAGATAAAATTATCCGTACGACTTGATCTGAAAAGAGATGAACTAGCCGGAGGCTAGCGGCCTGAAGCGGCGTTCCGTCCAACGTTTTAGCCAATGCAGTGCAGAATCACCATGCGTCAAGGTTACAGTTTCCATAGTAAGATGCATTTCCATCGGAAGCTAGCCTCTACGGGTGAATCCAAACGCGGAGAGGTGTGAATTATGATTGTAAGGGCGCAAATATAAATTTTTTCGACATTTTAACCTGATATATGATGAAAGTAAATAAAATCAAACAAAATATTCTGAAAAATAACAAATTTCTACAAAAATACAAATTCTTTCATCGAAAAAATTAGAGGAAGCTCAGCTCCAAAAAATAGAGGAGGCTCAGCCTCCCCTGCCTCCTCTGAGGAGCCGCCACTGATCTATCCATATTTTGCTGTAAAATCGGCTTCGTGTAATTCTCGCACACATGTTACTCGATAAGGAAACAGTGCTAAATCTTTTCGACACGTTCCATACGATAATTCCATTTGCTGTGCCAAATGCCGTATGGAAGTAGTAAGTGTCTGCTGCAATACCTGTCCGACATTTCCAACATTTGCTGGAGTTCTCTTATTTTCCGATCTGCTACTTCCCCCCTTATTTTGTAGGGATGAATCTTTGGTACACATTGTTGTAATGCGTTGCAAAAATGGGCATAGGCGTTGATGTTGGTGAGAAATTCTTTCCGGAATTCATCAAAAGCCGCTTGAATAGAGAATTCATACCTTCAATCTATTTCGAAAATACGACTCAGTCATAAACGTTTTCTGTGTTTCATGTCACATTTGTTAATGTCAAAGTTAAAACTAAAAAACTATCTTAGTTTTGCCTTTTTGAGTCTCTGTTTTAAGTATTAGAATTATGAAATTATCAGCAATTAAAGTTTTTAAACTTTTCTATGACGCAGCTTTAGACGTAGCGTTAAACTGTCATTTCAGAGAAAACATACAAAGGATTCAATTCATTTTGTAGGCTGTGACCTTCACAGAGAACGCAAATTCTGTCTGAACGATTTTAAACCGATTTTTTTTAATAAGAGATTCTATATCTATAATTTAATCAGGTTACTTACATATACTTACAACTTTGAATGTTGCCTATATAATACAGTGTGGGTTACATTATACTTCGAAGAAAATTCACACATTTAGTCCTCACTTGACCTGGTTGTAACGCTTGTTAAGTAGCTTTGCGTTTGGAATGTGCTAGGCATCGGTTAACATCCCACATGTTTCATGTTCGGTGTCACATTAATTTTGTGATTAAATTGGTTTTAAATTGAACAATTTTACTGTAATTAGAACCATTGACAGTCCCATTACTTAACTTTCGTTATATTCTATATTATTGTCTGTTGTGCACACTTTTTAACAGTGTGACTGGGCTTGTGTATAGTTTCTATATTCTCAGGATTATAGAACATTCGTGTTAAGATTTTTCTGCGTTATGTTGATCTAATGATCTAAAAGGGAGCATCAGAAGGACAATCGACCATTACCTTCATTTACCATAATAAATAGGAAAGAAAATGACTAACTCAAAACACATTTATTGTCATTTTACTTAGGGTTCTGTTGGAGCTGGGAAAAGGTAATTATTTTTTACGAAAAATTTAAAAGAATGCGTTTAATTATGTTAATTAAGATTTTGCGTGACGGGAATGTAAATAGTTCGCACGTAATTTTCATTCGTAATTGTTTTACTTTACTCTACATAAACATGGGAAAACAAATTTTTGTCAACTTTGGCGTCGAATTAATTACAAAATTCTCTGCGTTTTATAATTCGAACGACACTGCCGTAAGTGGATCGTTTCGTTTTTAGTTTCTTTAGAGAGTTTTATTGCCGGTTAAACCCAGTAATTAAAGAACGCCAACTTGTAATATTCTTCTAGGCGGTAACTTTCAATATTTGCTGCCAACTTAATGATAGAAATATGCTCATTTTATCTACAAAGAAAGCTTTTCTCTCAGCAACAGTTTAGGGACTTCTGCCAATGGAGATAAATGGGATTTAAACACTGTGTGAATGTAATTAATTCGGTTCCAATAAAAGGTGGATAACACGGTTGACAAAAGATTGGGGAACAAAGGTGTAAAACATGAATTAGATAATAGCGATCCAAGCGACCAGATGGCTACGAGAAACCGTAGATCACCAAGACAAATGGCCACTAAATTTACGTCCACCTCTGACAGAACCCTTCCGTTGTCCCATTTACGCAACCTGAACACAATTTGTAAGTAAATAATAATAGGCACTTCATATTCAGCAAGAAATATGAAGTGCGGCAAACATACACTTTGCTTGTTTTGTTTTCCTTTTGTGTGTGTTATTTATTCTCTCGTGTTAAATAATTATTATGGTATGTACCTACCTACGGTGCTGAAAAATGTGAATCGCACCGTGTATTTCAGAAGGTACATTGTAATTTTATTTGCATGAAGAGATGATTTTCTGATTTTCATTTTATAAGGGCACATAAATTGTTCGATCTGCTTAGAACGGTCAAAATGAATTCAAATTTTTTAAATTTAACCTGACAAGATCGACATATTAGTGCAAATACATTGTATTCTAGATTAAGTTCTTAGGAATTTCGTGAGTTCAAAAAGTTATGCTCTTTCTGGTTTGGTATAGTGTACGGTACAGTGCTATTTTATGTCAAAAGTGTCAGAATAGTGTGATGGTGTTAGGTACATACAACCTATTACAAGCATAACCAACATAAAATTCGAAGATTAAATTAAGGGAGTTTATCTTCAATTAAGACTTTTTAGAGTATCGTTTAATCACTTTAGCGACTTTTGTTATGGAATGATGGATGAATTGTAAAATTTTATTTTTTTTGGCGTAAGTTAAGGGAGTCCATTGGACGACTGGCTACTTTTATGTATTCTCGACGTTTCATGACCCCTTGAATACGAAAAAATTGGTCCCCCCTTTTCGCCTGTCTGTTTGTCAATTTTTATTAGATAATCTCCGTGACGTCACCTCACAAAAAATCAAAATTGTATAACGATATTTTACAATTTAACTTTGACATTGTAAAAACCGAATGCTGTGATATTTTGCAAATATTTTAAGGTTATTGGAAGCATGGTAATTCGTCAATCAAAATGTGTCCGTCATCTTACAATTTTTTCAAATTTATGAGTGTTCATGGGAAAAAAATTGAGTGTGAATTAATCAAAGCTGTCCTCTGCGCTGAGGAGACAAAATCAGTCAAGTTTAATGTTCTTTTAACTGCTGCAGGCACGTTAATTACGCCACTGGTTTTTATTTTATAGAGGTTATCACTTATCCTTATCACAAAAAGAAATCGCAAAATCAAATTTTATAATTTTTCAGAGAGACGTATTTTTTTATGGACGAGGTAAGTTCTGCCGAAATAAATTTCGACAATTTTTTTTATATTCTGGGAGTTTTGATTATGAAACGTCGATAAAACATGAAAGTAGCCAAATGGACTGTATTACAATACTTTTCTAACTTACTCCCCGAAAGTAAACATACAGCTTTGTTGTACAAGTACGTTAAACGGAACACTCTATATGTTTGAAAATACCTTTAAAGTTTGAAAATACTTTTTAAAGTATAGCTCTATTTTATTAGACTAGACTAATGTTTAATTTTCCGCATTTTAACCGTTGGTACATCCCACATGAATCTGTTTTACATGGGTATTTTAACAGAAATGGTGAAAAAATTTGAATTCTGTGTTGTGTCGAAAAATATAATATTTCCGAATACGTATTTAATTCGAGTTTTCCAAATTTGTTTTTGACGAATTAAATGTAAAATTCTTAATTTCTTATTCACCCACACAGTGCAAAAATTATGTTCTGCTAATGAATAATGTTGCAGTATTTTAATTAAGATTCATTTTCCTATGCGATGCATCGGTGAATAAAAACTCTGCAAAAAATATGTGAGATGGCATCGGCGAGAATTTTTTGTTCATTTTTCGTGTTGCGCATGCAAAGGAGTTCTGTCGGTTTTAATGGAGAGCATGTGCGCTGTGTAAATTAGTTTGTTTAAGTGGTTTATTTTTGTTAAAAATAATTTGGTTTCGGGCTTAAAGTCAAAGGTGAGTGTTGTGAGTGTCCATGAGGAAGGTGTCTGCAAGTACAGGCGCGGAAGGAAAGGACATCAGGATTCAAAGGGTTAGTGTTGATATTAGTTCTTTCATTGGAAATTGATATAAAAATATGAATGATAAGGGAGAAGTACCTAACTGTATTGTACAAATCTTAATAAATCTGTTTGTTTCAACAAGAACTCCAATGCTAATATCTCGTCAGATATTTACTCGTATTCTTTAAAACTGGCCTTTTAGGCTGAAATAATTTGGAATTCTAACAGGCTTTTGTTAATGTTAATTATTTAAAAATTAAATCCAATTTTGATTTATATCTCATTAGGGATCGCAATTATCGTTACTGTTTTTTTTTTTTAATTTAAGAACTGTTTTGAAAATATGTTTGTATTTGGCACATACTTAACTAGAACTAAAAAAAGTTCACTAAATCAGCAAAACGTTTCAATCATTTTAATTGAAAACAATGGTCTTCAGTGTTTTAGTTTATTGGGAAGTGTTTATTGAAGTTTTGGTTAAATTAACCTTAGAATGTTGTTAATTACAAAACGTAGTTTTATTAAACTTTCATTTCTTGTTTTCTGGACATTTCCCAGTTTATAGAATGAAAATATCGATTTTCGGTTTGTTAGCAAATTTTTAGGCAAATGTTCTCCGTAACTTTTTTTTTAGTCTGTTATATAGATTTTTTCTGTTCATCTTCACTAAGAATCGCGTGATGTAAATATAAAATTTTGCTTAGAATTTATATTGTGATTTCAAAACTTTTACAGATTAATATTGTTTAAATCTTATCCACTTATTGAATTGCACCGTTATTAAAAATTAGTATGTATTAAGTTGATATTAAATTCTATGGTATTTTTCTTTGTGTACACAAAAATTTCATGTGTTTTTTGTTACAGTGGGTTCGTAAATGAAGTTGAGGGAATTCGCTAAATTATAGCAGAAGAAGAAGCCTAAAGGTTAGAATTTTGCATTAATTTTAAATTGGGTGTTGTTTTTTTAACATTTTTTTATCTTTTATGAAGGCTATTTTGATCGGTAATTTTGTCTTATTTTCGTTTTATCCAAATTTTTTTGACACTTTTTGTTACATATTTTCTAAGTATTTTATTTTATTTTTCATACACTCTTTCCTTAAAATGATGTTTTTTCAATTTTTCCGCATTATGTGTTATTAATTGTTCATAAACCGTTTTATTTAGTGTTTGATTTTGTTCACGGTCTATTTTGAACATTTCATTAAACTATTATGTAAAATAAAGTTCGACAGGCCTCATTTTAACCTCTACTTTTAGAATAACGTGTAGATATGTATAAGGTTTTTTACATTTCGGTATGCCAATTTCTTTTCAAGTATACAAAAATTGATAACTGAACGCTGAATAAGAATTTCTTTCGCACTAAATATTATCGAATTCTTTTTATTTTACTTTATCTAATGCTTCTTTAACGCAAGTTTTTTCTTTCATAAAAAAATCAAAATCAATTTCTTGTCTTTATTTAACCGCCAACATGCTATACTGTGTCAGGATAAACTCGTTTTGGAATTAAATTTTCCATATTTTTTTTATTCTCTATTTATCCCATTTTTGTTTTCGCATTAATTCTACTTGTGGGTAATACTGGGGTCCAGATTTTAACACATTTTTGTATTTAATTAAAATTCTTATAACAAATGTTTGTGATGGTGTCACCAACATTTTTGCAAGGACACATATAGCGTGTTATTGAAAAGTACGGACAAAATAAAAGTGGTAATTGGGCTCGGAGTATGGTTGCTAAAAGTTAAAGGTAAAAGTGTTCTCCTTTTAGAAATAAAAATTATTAATACATACTTATGTCCAAATTTGTTGTACGGCTCTGAAAAAAAGATCATCTCGCTATAGCAACATTTAGTCTTGACAAAAGTTTTATTGTTACAGTTGCTAGGATTTACTAAAATAAATTATTTTTACCTATTTATCTTTCAGTAGCGTCCAAAAAGGTTGGATAAGGGTTCATGTTCCCCTTATAATTTTGATAACACAAAATAAGTTTTTCAGACTTCTTAGACTTCGCGAAGAATTGTCAATTTTATTGTAGGTACCTTTCAATAACACCCTGTATATCATGTTGGATAGATGCATTTAATTGCATGTTATTAATAACAGTATTATATTCCCAAATTTTCGGGAAAAAAGAGTGAGCCTTTCCTGGTTCAATCAATAAAATTACTTGACTCATTTTTAAATAATGATAGTAATGTAGGTACTCCCAATTTTTTTTAAATATTATTTAAATTTAAAATATAACACATCTATACTGGTGGTTTATGAACTTGTATTGATTTTTTATCCTAGGAATTCAGATTTTCGCAAAAAAATTCACATTGTATAATCTCCTACACAAGTATGAGCGGCACATGAATCACTACGTGAATGGCTAGGGTTCGTCCAGCCAACCGTTACTTTAATGTTTTCTTGACGTTCATGAACACTAGAGTATGAAAAATTGTGTATCTTGTTCTCGTCTGCCTGTCTGTTTTCCTGTGCCTTACTGGATACTTATCAAAATTTGTCTGATCATGCAGCACCAATAATTTGATGACTTAATTTCAAATTTGGGATAGTAAATGTTGTTTGAATTTTATAAAATAACACACTCCAGGACTTGTAGTTTATGAATACGCGTCGATTTTTTACTTTAAGCATTCAGATTTTCTGGAAAAAAAGAAAGTGTTGTAATACGACACTTAGTAATCCAAACATTGCAGACGTTTAAAAGATGTCAGCATGGTAGACTGCAAACCAAAATTTATACTAAACTCACTTGACATACACCTTGTAAAACTTTTATGATTTAACCGACTTAAGCCAAAGCACCCTTACAAGTCAAACTGGCTATTGTGTAACTTAACTCAGTTCACATGTACCTAGTAGAACTTTACACCTCCATTATGGCAACAATGGACAGTAATAATCCTTGCGGTTCGGGTCCATAAGGCTTACAGTACCCAGTATGATTTATAAGGGTGGTTTGGCTTAAGCCACTTAAATCATAACAGTTTTACAAGGTGTATGTCAAGTGAGTTTAGTATACGTGTTTATTCGCTCGAGAAACTTGATGACGTCATTTGAAAATTTTGCTAAATAAATCCTATCTAAAATGTGTGTGTATATTATGAGTCTATACTTGTGGTTTATCCATCCATTCATATTTTTAGAATTGCTTATACAGACGACTCAAAAAATTGTTTGAAGTTTTATTGATCACTTATTGATCGGTTCCCCTCATTTTCATAACAATTTGGAAATGCGGTACTATTATTATTAGTGTTATACCACGCTTATTCAAAGTGATGCATATGTCCTTGCTAAAATGCTAATGACGTCATCGCACAATTTTGTTACGGAAAAACTCATTTGAAATATACACATAGCATGCTTCTTTAATTTTTCAAAAAAAAAAAACTGGATTTGCTTTGTTGTATTTTAGAGGCGAGGGAAGTTTTCTGTAAATAAACTTAATATTTCTAAAGGACATTATAGTTGTATAAGGTTTTTGAAAAATGAGATACCCTCTAAGAAAAGAGAGGGGGTTAGATGGGTATCTACATACGCGAAGTTTTTTAATTCACTCATATTTTTTTATATAAATTTGTTATTAAAAAAATCTGTATGAGAAAAAACCCTGACATGCAACGAACCACGTTTTTCAGTTGAGATCGATCTTCTCGAAAGTCGATTGTATTTAAATTTTAAAATCTTATTTATAAACCAACAATCTATTTTAAAACGTAATGAGTTCTTCGGATAGATATGAAAATTATTCAGTCTAGCGCTCATTTAGTTTTGGAGTTTTCCTAGATAGATATTTCAAAACATGGTACGTACAATATTGTTTCAAAAAATTCAGGACTTCTCTAAAAATATTTGACTGCCCTAAACATCCATTTTGCTTGCGGAACTGTACATTCCCTAATTTATAACCCACTGCAAAGACAATCTTCATCACCGTTTTTATTACTCGTTCATTCACTACCGACTCTATTCGAAGCCACTATTTTTCACTTCCTCTCGTGACAATCAATTACAAAAGAAATTTGAGTGCAGCCGGCGAATAGAAAACACATCAAACGGTGAAAACGCATTCCGATTCAATTTCATTCAAATTAAAACGAGGCAAACCCTTAAATCCGAAGCTTCGCATTGAAATAATGCTGACATTTATCACAGTCTCTTCGAGTTTCGTCACAATTACCGAAACTGTGAGAGTGAACTGCTGTCAACATCATAGCAAAGTAAACATAAATCTTGTTCCGAAAATTTCGAAGATGCTCCATCAACGGTATTCCGTCTGTCGAGCTGTCTGGAGAGGATGTGCCGATCTTAATCATGTGAAATTTTTGAACAAACGGATCGGTTCCGGCGACGCGACGAAAAAGGGATGAAATGTCAGCACGCATGAGAAATCGTGCAAGACTGAGATTGCACAAAAGTTATTAATAATAATGTTTGCTAATCTAATGAAGACTTTCAGGATGTAAACAAGGAAATAAATGGTAATGCGTCTCTGCAACTTTATACTTCGGGTTATTCACATCACAGCTGTAAACTCTAAGCGATATTAAAATAATGAAAGTGAGACTTTATAAGGTAATTTAATTTAGACACTAGCAGATATATATTTTTTTATTTGTTAACGTGTGAATTAAAATATTTCTGCTAAGCGCACTCTCAGTTAATTATTTGACGTTATTATTCAGAGAACTTTGTCGATTTTGAAAAAGAAAAGAGCGCTAGCAAATTTTTGTTAGTTACATTTTAGTCTTTTGTGCATTAACTATATTGTGTTTCCAATAAGAAATTGATTGAAAAGACATACAAGTATTGAGTCTAACAACAAATCATAACTTTTTCCTATTAGTTGATTTGTTGCATTTAATGCTGACCATAAACACGTGATATATTGGTTTCTTGCGTGGTAGCAAACAAATAATTTCTTAAAATAAGAAGATAATACGGTGGAAATGGACGTAAAACACGTAAAAATATGATGGTATTTTTACGTCTTACACCGCTGAAACTGTAAAAAATCGATATATTTTACAACATTCCGTCCACGACGACAAACTTTATGTTATCTTAATTCCTCCTTAACCTCCCTCAAGTATGCAGCGCCGGAATTTATTAAATTTCACGAAGGTGGGTTTAATTTTAAGCTTTTTATGAATTTCGAACGCCAGACAACTTGTAAAACAAGCGACCGTATGTGAATTATATTCCGGGTAAATAAAGCACTTGACTTTATTAATTTGCATATTATAGAACGCTTGAGCAAAGTGCGCCCGGAAAAACTAATTCGACACCGGAAACGCCGTTATGACATTTTTTGTGCTTGACGAAATGAACTTCTACTCAAATGACTTTGACGTTGCTTCTTCACACAAGCTGAATTTCATGAAAGGTGGATTTTATAAAGTTCCTCGCTAACTTTAATTCAATTTTTGTTTTTACTGCATTATCTGGAGAATGTTTTCCGCTAAAGCGACGGTTTTAGCATTTTGCAACAATTTTTGAATTCGAAGAAAACCGGTGTGTTGAGAATATGAAGATGGAATCGTCAAAATGAAAGATTTTAATGAAAATGAAGGGTGGTGAATTAATGCAACACCTCGACGTTGAAAAAGCGTCGGCTCCTACAGACTTTTTAATTGCTGCAGCTTGGAATTTTTTCGATGCCTTGAATAATTTTTAGAGCCGTGTGGACTTTATTGCAGGCTATTAACTTTTCATTAAAAGTGTGCTCAATCGATGGGAGTCTCGGACGAATCACCCTAGAAATTTCCAGTTGTGTCGTTTATAGAATGCCTTTAGTTTAGAGCTTCATGTTCGTCTAATAAAATCATTCATTATACTAAACAAGTTTATCACAGCTTTCAAGGAATTGTAATCGATATTCCACCGTTTACGGCTAAATAATGGTAGTTTTTGCGTGATTTAAAGAAATAAATAAACTCTCAACAAGGAGATACTCTATTCCTGTCTATTGTAGTTAGGTCTTTCGCTACCAGTGGCGGCTCGTCAGGGGGGGCCAGTTGGGCCAGGCCGAGTCTGTCACCGAACTTGTCAATTTGCGATATTCATTTTTATTTTAAACGCAAGAATATAATTTAAAGCTATTTTGAAATCACCTGATTTTACTGTTGTTATTATTTTTTTAATTACAAAAAGCGTTATCTAATTTATTCACTTTCGTTCGGAAGCACAAATCGTGCCGGGAAGTTTAAATATTTTTACTGCGAGGAGCAGCAGCTGAGGCCGGCCGACTACAAGAATAAACGTCGAATAATGTCATATCTGCTATCGCTCTCTGTTTAGCGGAATTAAAGAGAAATAGCTATAAAGACTGATACGTGTCTGATACCCTCTGATTAACGCGCCTGCAGCAGTGATTGGTCAAATATCTGCTAAAATCGGCCGGCCTTTTGGCAGTACATCAAGTTGTTATAGCGCTATCACCTTCTGTTTGTATAAGTTAGAAGGCAATAGCGATGAAACCGTACAATATTACGTTTCATCACTCCACTTCTGCCGTGCACTTTTCCATGCGGTTCCCCACTTCCAGCACCGGCCGGCCGCTGTCTGTATATTGTGAATTTCTGCAGTCTTCACGTGGATGAAATTGGTTTAGGTTTGTTTCTAATTTCAGTAACAATGACAACAGTTAGTAAGAGAATTAGTAACTGATTTAAATTTTGATGCTGTTACACATCTATTAAATAATGACTTTCGACTTTTAACATACGATGATCAATTCCTGGGATATAAAAGAAATGACCCGTTCGGAGCCGCGCATGCAACATTTAATCGAAGCACGGAGCAATAATAACGTCAGCTCCGGTGCAATAGCATATTAATAATTAATAATTAATACAGCATGGTATGAAAATTATGAATGGCTGACGGGGAGCAAGTCAAAAAACAAACTATTTTGTTGATATTGTTTAATTTTTGAATATGATGTTGACAATAAATTCAAAAAAACTTCAGAAAAAGAGTTTTGCCTCTGGTCGTCTGGTACGATTGACATATTGAGTTACCGTGCTCTTTTGCCATCTTCCTAATTTCTCAACCCTGCTCCTGATGATGCTACTTACGAAAATGTAGAAGCCTCCGAAATTATTTCTGTCTTTAATTTTAATCATATACCTACCATCCACATCAGCATATGTTGAACGCAGTTTTTCAGCTTTAAAGCGAATTACAAATTTTACTAGAAACTCCATTAGTCAAAATCGATTATCCAAATTATTCGTTTTAGCAATAGAAAAAGAAGTGCTTACAAACTTAACGGAAGATCAAAAGTTCTATAATCAAGTAATTGACCACTTTGCCAATACAAAACAAAGACGCATTGAATTGGTTTATAAAAATTTCTAATTTACTTTTTTAATTTTGTTTTTTACTAATAAATAGTTGTTGACGTTTCATGTTATATTTTTTGTTAGAATGTGTTACTTTATAACTTGAATGTTATTTTCATTTTTATTTGAGTTTATTGTCGTTATTTTATTATTATAGATGGCTTATATTGTATAAGTATATGCTTGACTTTATACCTATTTGAAGAATATTTTTTATTTTGTTTTACCAAGTTGTTAGGACTGTATGAATTAACACCATACAGGAAGCAAATTATAGATAATGACTGACTTGAGGTCCCTGGTTCTTGTATTCTATGTCTTAAAACTTTGGGTTACTCACTGCTGGCCGACCCAACCAAAATAGTCACGAGCCGCCACTGTTCGCTACGACGCCCATTTTCTACTTTAACTTGTCTAACTGATCATATTTTCAGCAAACTTACGTTAAAAACTTTCAGGAACTTTCAAACTTTATTTACACGAGTAAATTTTCTACAAAAATGTTGTGGTAGGGTTCCAGCTTTGTAGAATTCTTTTACAAAGAGCTGTTTCACCGATTTAACTTCTCTGGCCAAGAACAGGAAATATAATTTCAAGCAGTCTTTTATAAAAGTGAATATTAGATTGAGAATATTATGAGCAATAGTTGATGGACTTAAATGTCAGTAATGTATTGTAATAACTTTATTCCATATGTTGTATAGATAATAGCATAGGATAATAGGATGATTAAAAGTGGCCCACTCAACTGTACATAGAAAAAATGAGCTTCGTTATACATAAATTTGACGTCCACTGACACAAACAAAATTTGATTTAGATGGAGAGATTAAAAAAGGTGAAAAATCAGATTGATCCTACACAATTTTGAAATTTTTTACGTAAGAATTCCGCAACTGCTGCTTTCTTTCCATTAAACAGGTTTTCTATTTTGTGTGTTTCCCCAATCCTCCAGTCCTCTTCTCTGTATTAATTCATCAGCCTTATCACTCCATGATCTTTAGGGTCGCCCTGATTTCGTCTTCCCATGGAGCTCTACTCTGTTATTTTCTTTATCCTTCGAATATCTTCTCTTTGACGCGGCCGTACCATAGCAGTCGTAGATTTTAACAGGGCTGATTCCACTTCCATTCTTATCTCTTCGTTCGGTACTCTATCCACTCTGGTCAAATTGTAGCATCTTTTCTAAAACTCCATTTTTGTTGCTATTATTTTTGATTTGTTTTTCTTAAGGATGAATGACCCATAGTTTTGCACCATATGTCATCATACTTTGAATAATAGAGTTGCAAATCATTTTGAGTTTTCTATAAATCTAAGAATGTTAATTGAATTTCTCTATTTCTTTCTTTTATACTATCTTCTAGTTTATCTCTGATTATTCTGCCATATACTTTTCCCGTTGATGGTAGAAAACTTTATGTTCCATATTAATTTATATCTTTTTTTAAAGAAGTTATTCTTTCAAATAGTCATCGAAACTTTCTCCAGAGTTTCTTTGTGCCGTACTACTCTGTTATGATACGATGCCTACTATGTATTCCCCCGGCATTTTTTATGAAGCTTTATAAACTTCTTCGTCAGCTATTGTTATCAAATTCTCTTCCAGTCTCCTTTGTTCATTTTATGTTTCATTCATAAATTCGTAGCTATTATTAATAACTTTTTGTAATAAGTTTTCCACCTTTTCTTTTCCGTTTGTTCTTACGGCTTTTATAACTTTCCAGGCTTCAAAATTCTTTGTTCTTCCCAGGTATTGTACTATGTTTGTGCATACTTTTCCCCAGGATTTGATAATTTATTTGATTATTTGCCTTCTAACTTCTTTTTTTTTTTCTTTGTAGATTACGTGATATTCTTCATTTTTTTGTGCTTAACAATTTCGTATATAATTGCTTCTTTTCTTTTATTTTTTGTGTTGTATATCCATACAAAAGTCATTTAAACTTTAGGTTTTCTAATTCTTTTTCTCCTAATGCTTCTCTTTCAGCTTGTTTTGTACATTCTTTTATAAGTTCATACATTTTGTTCACGTCGTCGTAAATGAATTCTATTAATTTCTGGTCAAGGCTTGTCTGATAAAATTCTCGTATTGCCTGGTCAAGATTTCAAGTTTTTTTTCTTTAGTTATGCAGAAGTCTTCTGACTTTGATTTTGGTTTCTCACACGACACTTCCATATGAATTCTATCTTAGCTAGTCGGTGAGTCAGTTCCTCTTTGTACCCTTACATCTTTTATTTTTATGTAGATTCTTTTTTACCTATACATAAACTACTGTTACATAATTTCTTGTATCTAAATATACTTATGAATATTTTTGTGTGTGTAGAATACATTGGCGACTTTTGTTCGGTACACTCCAGGGAGATCGAAGAAGAGTGGTGCTCTTTCACACACCACTTTGTTATTTTTATTGTGCATAGCCGAAAATTAACCCTCCTAGGGTAAAGACGCGTTTTACTAAAGCTGTAATGATAGCTTCAAATCAAAGTCATCCATTGTGACCGGGTGCTTCGAGCAAAATTAACGTTCAAATTAAGTCACCCATTTACTATTAGTAGTATTAAAGCAAGGAATTGGGCAGATGGTTGACTCTTTAATGCCGATAGACCATTAGATTGTATCACTTTTCAAGTATATCAATATTATAATGCACAAATAGGGTATAAGTTTTTATTAAAGTGAAACCATCCATAGGCCATTTTACCCTGCAAAACTATAGGACTGTTGACTATAGACTGAGGCAGGGTTCCAAACATCAAACACAAAGTATTGGTGCCACTTTTCGCTACTTGTGTGTGTCAAAAGGGGATAAATTTAATATAACAAGTTGAGCATTATGTCATTTGTATATGTAAGTACTACAATCAATATGTCTGATCGTCCCATTATTTCTTCCATTAGGGAGTTATTAATGGTTGATCAACTGATCGGATTTCACTGGTTACGTGTTGTCTGATCTTTCCCACAGTGATTTGCCTAAAAGTACCAGTGAGCTTCTCGGCAGAGTTACTTTCAGGCTTTCTTGGTTAGTCTGTCTTTTGGTATATCGATTCTCTCATAAGAGAGGTCGAGAATAATTTCTTCTAATGATTCTGACGATATTAAGAGTCTCTTATTTCCAAGGGATTCAGGAGCGTTGTCTGAGTCTCTGTTCGATCCGTGCTTCTGGATCATCATAGCAGTTGTGGCTCAATTAATTATGGGACTGACAACTATGGAGTCGTTCCTAGGAGGTATATTAACAAAGCTTAATGTGCTGTTTTGACATTGGCTAGGTATATCGCCAGCTTGATGACATCTGAAACAAGTTTGATCATCGTACCTCATAAATGGACTATAGTTGATGTCTTCGTGTTTAATTACTGTTGATGAGAAAAGTTCTATTACTACTAACATATATTTGTCGCTTAAAACATAAGAAAACTGATCGTTTTGTATCCCAACCCTGACAAAGGAGATAGGTCAGAGACAGGTTTCAGTCTTTTAGATTCGATGATATTCACAATGATTTCATGTGGGATCTTTGGGCACACATTGGAGAAAATTATTCGATGTGCGGGAATTATGAGCCGACGTATTCCTAGCAGATAACTATTGAATGTGATTATAGGATGCTCCCTGATGTTTTCGTCAACTAACTTTCAGGTATATGCATACCCGATTGTGGAGGCAAATTTAACATTGTTAGGCTCAACTATACTCCCAACTATGTTGACAATGATGAGTGGGAAGTGTCCTTGAGAGGGTGCCGTGCCTGTTCTTCTTTTATTAAAGGGTGGCGCTATTTGATTAGGCAATATCGTATCATCCGCATAATAGCACTAGTTGCTCTATTAAAAAGCAAACCAACAGACCATTTACTTTTTTAGTATAACCTCTGCTTACAATATCTAAACCCAAAATTATTACTTTTGGAATGTATTTTTTTCAAAAAATATGTTGTTTTGAGAAGGGTTAACATAATAAGTAATTTGTTTCCTATATGTGGCGATCAGTCATATTTCATCGAGTTTTTTTTTTGACAGTAAGTAAGTTCCCATCAATTATTACACCATTGAAAAAATAAAAAGCACTTTATTTAGCGCATAATAAAATACACATTCTAATAAAAAAAAACAAAGTTTTTCTTGTCAATTTGTAATTTCCTAACAAAGTAGTCAATATGATTGTCATTCGAACGGTTACAACACAAGCTGAAAAATTGGTAAAAAGTGATCTTTGCGCACGCTTTTCACAATTTATTTTCAAAAAGATTTACTGTTTAAACGATTATTTAGTGTTTGTATACCACCTAAAAAAGTATTTTATGCAAATCGAGGAAAAAAGTTTTTTTTTAGTCAAAGATATACTTATACTCTCTATGGAACAACCACAAAGCAAATGTATGTGTTGAATTATTTACAAAACCGTAAAAAAGCCTCTATCTACAGAACTAAAAAGGGAGTTATATGCTCGAAAATTAAAAATGTAACTTAGCTTGAAAAAGTTCAGAGTTTGTGCATCTCTTTTCAAAGGTAATCGTGCAAAAACGTTGTCAATTAGCCTTGAAAGTGTTGATATTTATCGCACTGACGCAATTAAGTTCTACTACACAAGACAACGCGCGAAGTGAATTTCCAGGCAAACAACAAGAAATATGAGACTCTGACGATTAATATAAGAACCCCTCTAATTGTCGATTGTTTTCTAGAGAATCCCCATCTCCGACCACTTCGTCTGAGTTGTCGAAGTTTGCAGTCGTAAACATCGTAACTAGATTCTCGGGAAAAAGAAAGTCTCCTGATGGAATGAACGTACGTTCGCATGTAACTCAAGTACAAGCAAATGGTATTAAGAAGGGTTTGGTGGTGTCATGGACGTAATTTACAGGGGGTAATTAAAAATTAGTATGTGAAGTGCGTGCCGGAAGGGTTATTAGTCCGTTTTATGATGCACATACATCACATGCTGGCGAATAAAGCAACCAACTCCCGGCAAGTATTCCGTCCAGTTTAATGCCGGTAATAAAAGCAGTGCCCTGTCGCATCCTCTGGAGACGTGGGTTGAACCTCGGGCTCTTGCTCCTGGCGTGACTGCTCCCTTATTCCCTCTCGCAAATGTTGTTTAAGCACTTTGCAGAAGTTTTCTCTCGTCTGTCATATTTTATTTTTCACCTGAACTTGCCTTTACTATTCGGACGTGATCAGAAACCGTACGCGGAATGGCGGGATTATGGAGTCGCTGCTGCCATTTTGTTTGGTTTGAAATTAAGCGCGACGGTTGATTTCTTGCGAGAACATGACATCAGCCCTTGTAAGTGTCCTCCTTATCAGCGAGCGCGTTCCAAATTCTTCTCAAAGGGAATAAAGGACGTCTAATGTATAATCCGCATCGTTCGGATTCGTAACGCCGCCTCAAATGTAGGCCCGAAGTCGACTCTCACATAAATGTTGCGCTTTCATATATTGGGAGGCTGTTTTTATACGAACTGGCTCTTTATGGCGACGAGATGTAGATCCTAAACCTGACGGAAACTGCTAACTGAGGAGCTGTAACATTAGTTGCAGTTCAGATGATAAACCGCGGTAGATCAGGAAAAATGTTATCGATAAAATTGGAAGTGGCATTAGATGCCATTTTAGATTTCAACTGTGTTAACGTAATCCAGCACCAGCGTATGATTCACAAACTTAGGGTACATTAACGACGATATTTATGTAGCCATATTAGTAATAAATATAACTGTTTTACAACTTTACTACAGTAGTAGTTGTTGAAACCGCCGCAAACAAGGATCATGCATAAAAGCTAACGCTTTAACGCAGAACTACTGAATTTGAATAATAGTTTCCAGACCTCTATCTTTTCACCTATCTTGCTTTATAAATGAACGCCATACCTTGACGATACGGACTACTCCATACGAACTCGTTTCTCTACACAACGGCCTTCTTTAAAAGGTATATTTTTACCTCATTTTCCATTAGTCACCACAAACTAACAATTCTGTTTTGTAACAGCTACTACTATGTAATACATTTGAAAATCAAGGAAAAATTACAAACAATATGTATTTTATACATACATCATTAACAATAAATTTAAAAAATTCACGGAAAATTTCAACCCTTACACCGCTGCCACGAAAGAGATCCAATTACAATTTTTCTATTAGCGGAAGAGTTACCCGCTTTGAGCTGCCAACTTCAATTCATTTCAAATTTAGAGATTATTGTCGAACTCGTATAACAATAAAATTATTTGCACAATTTACGGTTTTTTGTATATAACGAATAAATTAAAACTGAAATTGTACTCACCTCGTTTTCGGGTCTCTTTGGAAAATATTCTTCCAAGTCAGCATTTTCCTTCGTCTTTATAGCACTAGCATAACACATTTTTATTAATATTTTTTAACAAAATTAGAAAATTTGCGAAAATGCGCTACTTTTACACCAAATGACGCGTCAATGTTGTTGCTACTAGACCGAAATAAAAACCGAACCCAAATGGCTGAAAAACGTGACCTCCACTCGGGTAGCTCGCGTCTGGTAGCGTCATCGTACGTCATGACGGGCTTGTCAAAATAATTTTACATATTTTGGTACTGAAATTGAACATTTTCGAGTCTAATGTAACAATGTTTGTACAAATTGATTTGTTTTCAATAACTTTATATTTCCAGCAAAATGCTTTTTTGTTTAATTACGAATTTTGGTCTGACGTTATTTAGAGAAAATTTTGCTCGCCCTTGAAGTACAATCAAACGAATTAAGTTTCTTAGATAAATTATAAAATTTGAATCTGAGATTTTTTGTGATAACCCCTATAGGTTCAAATAAAATACTGGGTGACTATTAATAATTGAGGCAAATTCTTGGATTGCCAATTCTGAATTATTGGCAGCGATTTTATCAATATTAGTTCACGGTTGTCAATTTTTATATGAGCACGCCTAAAAACCAACGAGAAGATGGCAGGTACTGAATTGGTGCCTAAAATTTAAATTTGACATCGGGTATGCCATCATAAAATTGTAAATCTGTTGCCAACCTGAAAAAATTGCAAACATTAATAGTGACTGGGTATGTGTGCATGGTTAAAATACAAGTAAAGAAGTATGATTTGTTCAGAAAAATTTACAATGACCTTATCAAGAGATATATTTTAATTAGCTATTTACGGATTTACCATGCTTACAATAACGGTGAAACGTTTCACTTAGAGAGTGTTAATAAATTTTAATTGATAAAAAGAAAGTTCACTTTCACACAAAGTTAATAATTTTAAATACAGTTTTCACATAATAAAAAAATTGGTCTAAAGAGTTTAGACAGTACTTCCCTCGCTGTCGGAAACTTGACGACTGCATGCCTATTGTGTTTTTTTTTCTCATTACATTTTTGTAGTGGGAATTTAAAAAAAAATTGCGATGACGTCATCAACATTTTTGCAAGGACACGTATATCAGTTGGGATAGATGTAGTGTAATACTAAGAATAAAATTATTATATTCTCAAATTTTCGGGAAAATGAATTGGGTCGTTTGAATATTGATTTGTAATAATCAATAAAATAACGAAACAATTTACTCACGTATACCTACGTATCAGAGGCAACTGAAAATCGTGTATGTATAAACATTGTTAATTTAAGATGACAGGCGTAACAGCATACGTGAGAGCCAAACACAGAAACTGTAAACAAAACGACCGTCGGTTTTATTGCTTCGACTTCCGCTTATTATATAAAACATTGGGTTTTATTTTAATTCTTGACGGTGAAATTCACAATTGGTTGATTATAAACATGTCTATTTCACATTCGCGGAATCAAGTGAACGCATAAAACAAATGCAGGTCTGTAATGTTAAAGTCGATGTAAATAAGCGTGCTACCCTTATGTTTCAACCGAGTTTTTCCTTTAACAAATTTTGTGTCTACCAAATTGGGTTGGTTGGGGTGTAATACTAATAATAAGTGTTGCCTTTAATTTAATCAATAAAATAAATTGACTTCATTAATTTTTTTGAACCACCTCTTAAGAAAATCTAAAAAATATGAATGGAATGATAAATCACAAGTACAAACTCATCATATTTTTTGCATTTTAGATAGGATTTATTCAGCAAAATTTAAGGGTGACGTCATCAATTTTTTTAGGAGGGATGAACAAATACATTTTGAACAAAAGTTTACCATGCTTATAATAACTTTAAAATATTCCCAAGATTTCAAAGCATTCGGTTTTGTAATTCCTGATTAAATCGATAAAATAAATTCACGCCTTCATTAATTTTTTTGAGTCACCCTGCATATGCAAATCCAAAAATATGAATGGAATGATAAATCACAAGTACAGACTCATCATATTTTGTACATTTTAGATACGATTTATTCGGAAAACTTTTGAGCTGACGTCATCAGTTTTTTGTAGAAGATAACCAAATATATTTTGACTAAAAATTTATTATGCTCTTTATAACCTTAAAACATCTGCAAGATTTCAAAGCATTCGGTTTTGTAGTTCCTGATTAAATCAATAAAATAAATTTACGCATTCATTAATTTTTTTGAGTCACTCTGTATATGCAAATCCAAAAAATATGAATGGAGTGATAAATGACAAGTACAGGCTCATCATATTTTGTACATTTTAGATATGATTTATTCGGCAAACTTTCGAGCTGACGTCATCAAGTTTTTGGAGGGGATAAGCAAATATATTTTGACTAAACATTTATTATGCTCTTTATGACCTTAAAACATCTGCAAGATTTCAGAGCATTCGGTTTTGTAGTTCCTGACTAAATCAATAAAATATATTTACGCATTCATTAATTTTTTTGAGTCACCCTGTATATGCAAATCCAAAAAATATTAATGGAGTGATAGTTCACAAGTACAGACTCATCATATTTTGTACATTTTAGATATGATTTATTCCACAAACTTTTGAGCTGACGTCATCAAGTTTTTGGAGGGGATAAGCAAATATTTTTTGACTAAAGATTTATGATGCTCTTTATAGCCTTAAAACATCTGCAACATTTCAAAGCATTCTGGTTAGCAGATTAAAAATTAAATTTCAAAATGTTGTTTTATAATTTTGATTTTTTTTCCAAAAATCTGGACGTTTCGGGTGAAAAGTCGATTCAGAGTTGTAAACTACATGTGTAGGACTATGTTATTTTATACAATTGAAAACCCATTTACTATGCACAATTTTGAAGTGACGTCATCGCTTTAGTGGTGGGGATGATTCGACAAATTTTGGTTAGCGTTTTACCATCTACATGATATTCTTAATATAAGTACAAAATTTCACAACAATCGGTCGAGTACTTTCGGAGATTATCTGTCTAATAAAAATCCGTGACAACAGACGGACAGACGGACGGACAGACGGACAGACGGACAGACGGACAGACGGACAGACGGACAGACGGACAGACAGACGGAAATGGGAGACCTATTTCTTCGTCTTCTAGGGGTCATGAAAGATCGAGAAAACGTAAAAGTAGAGAGTCGGCCGACGGACTCGATTACAATACTTCCTTTGCTTACGCTCGGGAAGTAAAAATTGGGCGAAAGTGGTTTCGACAGAACTTCCCTTGCTCCTGACATACAATGAAACACAGCATTTTCGAATTGAGTATTTTCTCTACACAATTTTGTGATGACGTCATCAACATTTTTGCAAGGACACGTATATCAACTTGGATTTTCTGAGGTGGTGTCATCAATTTTTTAGGGGGGGGATGAGCAAATATATTTTGATCAAAAATTTACCATGCTTATGACAATTTTAAAACATCTTCGAGATTTCAAAGCATTCGATTTTGTAGTTCCTGATTAAATCAATAAAATAAATTCACACATTAATTAATTTTTTTGAGTTACCCTGTATATGCAAATCCAAAAAATATGAATGGAATGATGAATCACAAGTACAGACTCATCATATTTTGTACATTTTAGATAGGATTTATTCAGCAAAATTTTGGGGTGACGTTATCAATTTTTTTAGAGGGGATAAATAAATATATTTTGATTAAAATTTTATCATGCTTATCATAACTGTAAACCATCTGCAAGATTTCAAAGCATTCGATTTTGCAGATTCCAAATTAAATTGCAAAATGTTGTTTCATTATTTTGATTTTTTTTTCCAAAAATTTTGACGTTTCGGGTAAAAACTCAATTCGGAGTCATAAACTACATGTGTAGGTCTACGTTATTTTATACAATTTAAAACCCATTTACTATGTACAATTTGGAAGTGACGTCATCACATTATTGGTGGGGATGATTAGAAAAATTTTGGTTAGCGTTTTATCATCTACATGATATTCCTAATATAAAGGCAAAATTTCACATCAATCGGTCTAATACTTTCGGAGATTATCTGTCTAATAAAAATCCGGGACGGTAGACAGACAGACGGACAGACGGACAGACGAACAGACGGACAGACGGATAGACGGACAGATGGACAGACAGACGGAAACGCTCGGGAATTAAAAATTGATCGAAGTTTATTTCGACAGAAGTTCGGTCGCCTCTAAAATAAAGTAGCTTCGAAAAATTATCAAATTTTACTAAGAGATTTTTTTTGATAATGACCTCTATTAGCCGCAATTAATATATGTGCGGATTGTAAAATAAAGAAGCATATCATGCATTAGTTTCTAGTGAGTTTTTCCATACAAAAATTTTTTGATGACGTCATCAATATTATAGCAAGGGTACGTTTATCAATTTGAATAAGTGTAGTGTAGTACTATTAATAGCAAGACTGTATGCTCAAATTTTTAGGAAAATGGACACTAAAACGTGTCGCCCTATTCATTAATTTTTTGAGTCACCTTGTATAAGCAATTCAAAAAAATAATGCATTGATAAAACACAAGTACTCGTATAGACTCTTAATATTGTGGATATTTATTTATTCGATAAGATCGATGTGACATTAATCTTTTTTGTGAGGGAATAAACAGATAAATTTTGATTAACGATTTACTATGCTTACGATAACCGCAAAACGTTTGCAAGATTTCAGGACATTCAGTTCTGATATTCCTAATTTACACACAAAGTTTGACAACATTCGGTCCCATAGTTTAGAAGATGATCTGCCTAATAAAAATCGACAGACAGGCAGACGGAAAAGAGAGACCTATATTTTCGTACTCTAGGGGTCATGAAACTTCGAGAAAATATAAAGGTAGTCATAATTACACGAAATTTAACAAATCTCCAAATATTTAAATCAAAGTTATTACAAAGTAATGAATTAAATGAATTACATTTTATTCATTTTTTAAAAAAGTTCTAAACTTCAGGGTACTATGAGGGACATGGAATTCTGGGCAGTCTGTTCTTGTCATTTTAAAAAATGTCAATGTAAATGCACCTTTAGCATCAATATGATTGATATTTTTGAAAAAACTGTCAAATTTACTTTGAAATATATCAGTTGGTTCGACATGCCAGCTGTATCAATTTTTATCAAATTTCGAGCATTAGCTGCATGTTAATATAATTGAAACAAATTTAATAAAACTTCGACTTTGTCAGTGTCAAAATGAGAAATAAGCCAAACGTTTAAAGCGTGGTTATGAATTGCTAAGACCTGGTTGAGAAATTTTGACAATTGTGTGACACCTCTTCCCACTTTTCCATGTCCCCGATGGTACTTCCCAAAAAAATACAGAATTGTCTAATGTCTGAATCTAGAGATGACAAAACATGAGCACAATTAGTAAAATCTCTAAGGAATATTGTTTTTGAAAACTTGTATCCGGATATTTAAAATTAAATTAAACAGTTTGCTAGCCTTATTCATTGCTAAGTCAAGGTCACTTTTTTAAATGAAATATTGTTAAACAAATAAATAATAATTAACTATCTACTATATTTATTTCTAAGAATAAAATTGGTTCAGCAAAATTTGGAAGTTTTGTCATGAAAACGGCTGTAAATTATTTTTATATTAGTGTTGTGGAAACATTACGCTTCTAAAGGATTGATGTCATATTATTAGACAGAACTCTGCTGGGTCCTCAAGTACAGTCAACCAAATCCACTTTTATAGAAAAATAAATAAATAATACCAGTCACAGTGTAAGAAAAAAGTGGCCCATCGATACGATCTAGTTCTTATTACATGACTATAAAATGTTACTCCTATTATATAATTTGGACCATTTGCATGATATTCCTAATATACATATAAAATTTGACAATAATGGGTCAGATTGACAGACAGGCAGACAAACGACAGAAACGGGAGACCTTTCCTCTAGGGGTCATGTAAGGTCGAAAAAACATGAACCTAGCCATTCGCCGGATGTTTCCCATTACAATACTTTAACTAATTAAGTTAATTTATACTCATTATATCGTTAATACACATTATTCACAAATTTTCCTATCATAATAAAAACTGTACTATAAAATTAAATAGAAATTTGGTAAACTCAACATTCTCAATACATTTATGAATTTTTCAAAACCGAGTAAAGAAGCAGAAAAGTCACACAACTGATGACGTTTTTACTTTTATTATTATTTCTGTTTATGTTTGACGTTAACTAGCACCGAGGTAAATGCTGTAAATGGATCGTTCGATCATTTGGGAACGAATGACAGCAGCTACACAAAGTAAGTTAGCCTGAAATGTGACAAAGACGAAAAGTCAGCTAGTCTGAATAATAAAAGGCTTTTCTTAAATTACTTTTAACATGAAACTCAGGTTTCTTTTAATTGAAATTATGAGCCAGGAATTATTAAACTGAGAACGACAAAATATATCGTTCTAGAAAATAAAATAGCGTTATATTATGCTATGTAGGCGAATTAACCAACAGAAAGTGAAACTTTAATCTCTTTCATAGGATTACTCTCGACTCCTGCTACTACTTATTATTTTTATTCGTAACTTTTTCATTTAATAATTTTGTATTTGAATTAAAGTTTTTTTTATTAAGATTAACTGTAGAAGCTAAATAAAATAAATACATCAATCAATAACATAAAAAGACAATCAAACAAAAAAATTACGAAATCCAAGTTCAAATTTTTAATACGATGAATGTTGAAAATTCAAACCTAGAGAATTGAACCAGTCAGTGTAGGCATCTTACTTTTGAGTCTGAATATGTAAAAATATGTAGGATGTCACAAAGAAAAAGAGACATGCATTCCACACGAAACCAAAGGCTGCTAGCATGACTAGAATATTAAAAAATTTCCAGTGTGAGTTCATTTAATATATTTAACAATAACTCCGCAATTTTCTAACAAAACAATTTTAAATTCTGTAAAAGATAGGAATTTTATTTCTATTAATATTATAGGAAATTTGAATACGTTTTTTTTTATTTATCCTGAAAGGTAAAATCGGGAACCTCCGGAATCCTATTACGGCGTCAATTGCCGAAGAGCCTCCTGTTCAAACCATTATAGAATTTATTCCAATGAGATAAGGAAAACGGAATGAAACATGATTAATTGATTACACTGTCACGCAATTAAAACAGGTGCCACGTAGTACCTAAATGTCACACTAGTTAGCACCACATCTGTTTCATTTGGTAATTATCCAAATTAAATTAACATCATGACAGCACATTTCACAATGTTTTTGATGGTAAACGAATAGGACTACCTACAGAATATTATGTTAAAATAGTTTATACTATTTCTCATTCTTCATCGATTGGTAAGTTTTAAATTTGTATCATAAAATATTTTTTGTATGTTTGTCTATTAATATGTTATATTTTGATGTCCAGAGGATCAAGTTTCGCCAGTGTCATGTAAATGATGTTGTGTTTTAATCTAGCTTATAGCAAATATTGTGTTAATGTTTTTTTTTTGTTACGTGCAGTTTTAGAGTAATGAGTTTAGTATACCTATCTTTTCCATTTATTTTATAACAAATATATCTCTCAATACAAAATAATTCATTGCAAAACGCCTTCTGAAATAACAGAAGACTCATTGGAAATCACAGTTGTGATTGCTTATGCAACCAACATTACTAACATGTTACATGTGGAGAGAAATTTACAATGTTAATATCAATTATAAATACGCGTAAATTAAAATGTGTCGATTTTTTGTTACATAAATACATATATTGTAACGAAGCGAATTTTCGCGGGCCGGAAACCGTGACGCGTACCGCGAGAGCCGGGGGTAAATTCGCCATCGCCGCGCCGCCGCGGCGGAAGAAGAGGACTCTTGCCTGAAACTACACAGAGTGCGGAAGTGCTGGGGCTGTTTGTTTTCTTGGTGATTGAGAAGTTTTTGTAGAAGTGTGGCAGAAGTGCGCAGTTCGACCCTCCGACCACCGTAAGTACCTTTTTGGGTCGCCTGCCTGTTTTGTACCGGTTTTGGAATCGCCGCCCCCGAGCGAGAGACCGTGTCACCGTCACCGCGTTTTTTTTGTCACCGTCGAAAGTCGACACCGTCGTGCACGCGTCGTTACCGTCACCGCGCTCCCCTCCCGGGTCGCCGTACCGTCTTCGCGCGATTTCCAGGTTCAAGGTCGCCGCCCCCAGAGCCAAGAGGAGCCCGGCCTGAAGGAAGTCGCCGCCCAGGAGGAACGACCGTGCCGGACTTTAATTCTTTTTTTTTTGTTGTAAAACCGTTTGTTAGCTATTTAAGTTATTTAGCCGTAGTTTTATTATCTTAGACCGTGTAGCTGGTGGCAGGGAATAAACCCTATTTTTGTTATAAAATACCCTCGCCGTTTTATTTCTTATTCTCGAGTTTTCGCGGCGGCTCATCACCTGAATTCCGTGTCTCCGGCTTTAGAGCACCCCGGCGCTCCCTCCCCCGGAGAGGGAGCTGGCGCCCGAGCGACCGTCGCTCCTGACCGAAGGCGCCACCCCCGGCGGCGTGAAGGTAGCCGCATAAGCTTGGTCGACCAGACGTGTTACTGACATCAGCGATACTAGTCGACCCAAAGCTTGGCACTCAGGTACGCCGCCACCCCATACGTTATCGGCGAGATTCCGGACCGTCACCGGACCGTCCGTCCCGCCCATCCGGAATTTCGTCGCAATATTATATTAAATATAACATTACTAACAAAAACAACACAACCACGATCTAAGAAATGAAAAATCCATAATAGATCTCATGAACCTTTCCCTCCCTTTGTATCGCAAAATTCTTCAACCTGAATTTCATGTTTCGCTATTTAAAAGCTTTGTTTGCAATTATTCGAACTCTATTTATAAAAATGCTCTCCTCTGATGTAATGAAGGCAGGAGGTTGCAATTTAGATGCATCCATATAGAGAGCGAAATGGCAGATTTCAAAACTTGTTCATCTAAATGAGAACGACATGATAACAATGACATTCGGCTATTGGATATGACAACCCTCTGGGGAAAAAATTAACAGTATGCTTTGGAATATGAGTTTCATTACCGTTATAGCGTGCTTCCCTGTGCAATAGTGTGCAGTTACTAATTATTCGTCCTCTTTTGTAAAATACGTTAAATTTTTTAGACAGAGGAATGAGTCAATGTGAATTTTTCAAACAGCCTCTGGAAACTTCATTTTGTTGCAGTATTTATCGATTCGTTTAAAAATGTAAATTATATCTCTATATTATTAAAATTATACACACTATTCGAAGGAATGGAAGAAGTGTGATTTCGTTTATAATTTATGATATGCATAATACATACAACGAGGCTAGAATTTGTAGGAGGAAATTTATTGTCCGAATCAAATTTCGTTATATGAATAACAAATTTTTGCACTTTGCTAATGGCGAAGTGTCTTAATGAAAAATTAATGTTCGAATGCATAATAATAGTGTGATGTGGTTATGATTACAAAATCCTACAAATCAACCCACAAAACTAAGCGTTTTTCTGACACTTTAAACTACTTTGCATAACGACTAAAACTAATTTTTATTTCCCAGAACGAAGTCAATTTTTCAAGAACGCAACATTTTTCACTGAAGATGATTCAAAATAAGTTATTATATTGTTTAAAACGTTTTAAAACCTTGTGATGTTATTTAGTTGAACCACTGCAGAGATTTGAAATCCGTTAGTCAATTTACAATGATACAAATTAATTCCAAGTTTATTTGTGATGACTCTGATGACACACCAGGGATTTCCATAAACCTTGGACATGCTATATTGTGAGTTATTTTTTCTGATCTTAACTCAAGCGACAAACCACTAGGATTTTTACTCAATAGCATTAAATTTGTTGGTGACGAAGAAAATGCTGCAGTAATAGTTTTTATTTCACTACATTACTCAATATTTTTCTTGCTTCATTTGGAAGATTACGCTTTAATTAAAATGTTATTTAATCAGGGGCGGCTGGTGCCAGGGGGCACAAGGGCCCGTGCCTTCCCAAAATCACAACGTCTACAAACACACTGGACATAACAAGATAGAAATTTTTCATATTTAAAAAATTATCCGGAAATTTTATCATTATTATCAAAACTAATTTTTTTATCTCGCTCCACTTTTATAAAATGTATCACAACTTACATCTGAAGATGATGGAGACCAAATCATGGCTCATTTAGACGTTTTGTTTACATCGTTGCCATGGAAATCGTGCGTCTAGTCGCGGTATTGGGCTGGAATCGGGTCCTGTTCCGACAGTGCCCATCAGCAGTAATTCAATTGCGGATTTTAATTTTCATTCTGCGCGAGTGAAATTGTTTGATTTTAAATAAAAATAATGAATTCGATTGAATATTTAATAAAAAATCGTCCTGTGTGTCACGACGGTAAAATTTTAGTGAAAAAATTTAGGGAGAGCCGCCCCCGATTTATTAATAGAAAAAAGTGTGGCAAAACGAGAGACTTTCATAGATATTTTAATAAGCGTAACACGTATAATAACTATTTTAAAATGATACCTTTTGTCATGTGAATTATAGATTTTTGTTATTTTTAATAATAATAACACATTTCTTACTCATTTTAGTATTTTTTAGATTTTTCACTTTGCAATATATATTTTTAAGTTATAGTTTTCTTCAGTAACATTTCATTTCATTTCCGCATTTTCCTCTCCACATCATTTAACTCACTGTCGATGAAATCTTAATCTTAACTTTTCATCGTTAGTCAAATTTTCAGATTTCTCTGTTTTTTCGCCTTTAGAGTTTGCATGAGTTTTATATAAACGTAGATTCTGTAAAGATTTTGGAAGTTTTTCAAGTCAGGGTATTTTTTTTATTTTAATTTGTGCGCAGATTATTTCCATCTGTAAATTTATAATAATTTATAACTACTTAAGAGCTAATAATAGTCTAAGCCGAACCATTTTTATTGTAATTTGGACTTTTAGTTTTCACCCAAGTATCAAATATCGCGATTAATTATACTTTGTAAAAACTTGTCGAATCGTTAAAAAAATTAGTTTGGCTTTTTCGCTACTGCAAACATATCACACTAAAGAATCTATTCAGTATTAAAATATTTATCTAATAAAAACATCACAAGGGAATGCCTCGTTAGCATTTTAAAATCTGTATTCAACTGCTTTGATTTCTTTCTATTTTAATTATACTCCTTTTATGTATTAGTATGTTTACAAATCTTGTTCAAAATTACATTTAAAATATATATTTAATAATTTTATTTAAATTTTAATAGCTTTTTCATAAGTTAAATTTAAACATATTTAACTTGGTTTTAATTATTTGGTCTTTGTTGCACGCTTTTTTATTTCTCGAGTATAACCTACCCCTCAAGTACGAAAAAATAGGTCCGAGTTGTCGTCTGTCTGTGTCGATTTTTATTGGATAGATAATCTCCGAAACTACTGGACCGAATGTTATCAAATTTTAAAAATATCTTGTAGATGGTAAAACGTTAATCAAAATTTGCGTAATCATCTTTACCAATAACTTGACGACATTATTTTGTATAGCTTGGGTTATGCAAATGTTATGAAATAAAACACTCTTGTATCCGTGGTTTATGACTCCGCCTTGATTTTTTGTGCAGTATTTTCCACTGATTCATCTAGTCGACATCTCGCTTCTGCATCAAATGCTGCATGGTCCGTCGAATTGATGGCTTGTATTATCTATATTTTAATTTATAGAAGTAATTGTCAAATAAATAAAATTTTGCAAAATCTATTTTTGGATTTGTTCTATTGCATATATTTAAAAGGCGAATTTCCTGAATTGTATTTAAGGGGCGTGGGAAGTTTTGTCTGAATAACTTTAGACTAACTTTTTTAATTCTTTTTTTACTTTTCGAGAGTAAGGAAATATTGTAACAGGATCCATCCTACGAATGGCTACTTTCATGTTTTCTCGGCGTTTCATGACCCTCAGAGTCTGTTCTTTCCGCCAGTCTATCGTCTGTTTGTAATCTTTGTCGATTTTGGTTAGACACCGGATCGATGGTTGTCAAAATTTGTCTAATCATGTCCACCAACAATTTGATGATTTCATATTTGTTATGTTTTATGAGTCCACCTTGATTTTGTTATTATTATTATTATAATTTTCATTATTTTTTCTTCCGTAGATATACACAATACTAAATACGATGACGTCATCACAAAACTTTATTATGCAAAAACTGACGTTAAACATACATATAGTAGGTTTCTTTGCCTATTAACCTGTTAACAGTTCACATATATCTTTATTTTCATTAAAAAGACTTGTTATAAAATACTCCTAATAAAATTCGCAAAATTAAATTTTATAATATTTCGAAGAACCTGTAATTGTTCGATTGTACTCGTGGCGTGCGAAATTCTGTCTAGAACCTTAGATCAAATTTTTTTTTTAAGTAAAATTGTAAACTAAATGTACTCTCAAATTTGAGAGGAAAAAAATATAAACAAAAAAAGTCTGGAACAACAAGAGTATATATATATTAATATGTTAGGTACCCTCATAGAATTTGAATGAAAAAAATCTCCTGAGAAACGGAAACTTTGTAAGAAAAATTGTTTGTTTAGAAGCACAGATTTTTTTTCTTAAAATTTCCTTAAAATAAAATTTGTTTTGTTCTATATTCTTAAGACAGCGAAGTTTAGGAAACCATTTTACCTTATAGAATCCAACTAATACCTCTTGCATATGAAAGATTTCAATTGATGGTAAATCAAATTTTATTTATGTGTTACAAAAAAATGTTGTAAACTCCACATAAAAATTTTCTAAGTACTTTAAATTTCTTAATAATACAGTGTAATTTTTAATGAAATAAACTTCGTATTTTGTACAGTGACGTTATACATTTTCTGAATATATTCTATTTCCAGACTTTCAGAAAGCGTTTACTATTTTTGAAATAATCGATAAAATAAACTAGTTTATACTGCAAGAAAACTAGGCGGACAAGAAAAGCAGTCTCGTAGGGCAGATTTCTCAACAAAGATTTATTTAATATTTTTTTATATGACATCACCACCATTTTGTGTTAGCTAACTAAAAAAATTAATTTAGTTTCCCAATTAGTGTTAATTTTGTGTTTAAATTTCTAACAAGTTTATTATATCCGCTAACAATATATATATAGTAACAAACTCCAAAATTCATTGGATTAACCTTTGTGTTTTTAGACAGGCAATTTTGGTTCATGTTGTACCACCTATATAATTTTAAAGTACATTTAGACCTAAATTAAAGTATGTTAGTCAGTTTGCTACTTTTGCAGAGAACATGTCTAATAAAATCGTCGACAAAGGATAAACAATGGAAAATTTGCATATGCCTAGTTTACAAGCAGTGAAATATTAAAAAACATAGCATCAGTTAAACTAATCCTGTGATAACTTTCTTTAACTATCATTCGATAAGTAAAAACAACGGTGACGTCAACAAATTCCGTACCAATGCTTTTTAATTTATAACTGAAATAAATTAAGTTTAAATAAATAATTACTCAGATGCTATTTTCCTCATTATGTGGTTGCAACAACAAAGTGTCATCAAAATCCCAGGTTTAAGTACGAGAACTTCCATTACTTAATCTGATGTAATCATGATCGTCAAATATGCATTTTTTAAACATATGAATATTAATTTTATTAAATGTTTACCCAGCAGGTAATAAAGTTAACGTGGTTAATTGCAAATAAACACACAAGACGCAAACCTTATTAATATAAACTACTAATAAAAGAAAGACATAACTTCCCATTAAAGTTAAGTGGATAATAACTGGTCAAGTCTACATACTTTCAGCATTAAATTACAAGGTAATGTAAAGAGTCGTAAGTGACTTTTTAGGTAGGCAGAGTACATATTAAACAACGAAAATATTAATAATAATAAGAGAGAAATATATTCCAACGTTTCTTTTGTCTTTCATCCGAGTCAAATTATTGAATATATATAATTAACTCCTGGTTTAAATTGTACAACACGCTACCAGTCCACGTAAGATTAAAAATAAAAGACAAATAATTCTTCTTAGTAGAATTCCACTCCACGCGTCTTTTTACAAAATGTAAGATTTATTCAATTTCCAGAATGTGGCAATAAATCCTCGAACATGCTTTCCACGGACACTGCAGATTCAACTCGCTTTTCCATTTCCATCCGGCCCTCGTTTTTTCTTCTACATTGGTCAAATTTGTACAAGAGATTCGCGTTCACGCAATTTGCCTCGTACACCCAAAATTTAATGAACAAGTGGGCATTTAATTGTACGGGAGCGGCTCGAGTGCTTCCTTGATCAAATTAAGCAATCCATCTTAGTAATGTGCGACTTACAATTTAGTTAACAGTTACGATGAGCCTCGCGTTGTAAGATATTCGGAAATTCCGCCTAGGAAGAATGTAGAGTGCAGGTATACTGTGTTATTAAATAATAACAATTATGAAATTCTTGCGTCTGGTAGACCGGCATATAAATCATCGTGCGTGTACTCAGGGCCGGAGCTAGGGGAAAATTATTAATGCTTAAACATGTAAAGGTGTTCACGTTTACAACAGTACCAGTGACTCTATACTCACTGACAGTACTCAGTGTTGAAGGTGGAAGATTTTTTTGGGAGAACGGATTCCTTTGCTTTATCTTATGTTTTTTTTTGGATTTACAAATGAGTGTACTTTTACTAAGCGAATTTTAATTTGTAGGAAAACATCTTCGTTATACTGATTACGTTATAAATGAATTAAAGAATAATACAATGCTGTAGATGTACTCGAAACATTAAGTTGAAGAAAAGAGTTCAGTAACAGGTACATGTACCATATGTTATAACATTAAGCAAAATTTATAGCTATTTGTCAAAATAATTGACACAGGTCTCCGCGTGCGTCGCTCTACACTTAGCCCTCACAAAAAAATAATTGACGTAAATTATATACAACTTTTGGGGTTCGAAAAAGTCAACAGTTTTGTAAGTTTAATATCATGTGCTGATATTATCTTTTTTAAAGACAGCGGCTGCTCAGTTGCAGAACAACGGAAAAATATATATAATATTTGTGTCTGCAATTATGTTTCATTAACTACTACTAGGTCAGATATTAACTTTTAATTTTAAAAGAGTTTCCTGAATTATGTCCTCATATAAATTTAACTGGCACATGCTTTACTATGCCGTCATGAAAATCCTATTGCAGTGTGTGAAAAAATTTACAAAGCATACCTCATGGCTTGAAAATTGTCTCCACTTCTTCTTGTGATATTTCTAAATTTTTTTTTTTTTTGTTTTTTTGTACAACTGTTTCCTTTTTCTTCTTTTGACCAAAAATAATGTCAAAGCTTTCATAATATTGCAAACGGGTTTTATTGATTATTGTTTTTGATAAACAAAATGTTTGCCTTGAAATTAATTTACAAGTAACGATTTGATCTTTTTGAATTGCAGTTTTGTTCAACCATGTATGTTAAAATAAATATCTCATGATTTGTGATAAACGCCGGTGTTTAGCACTTCTTAATTACACTCACCACGTCCAAAAACTTTGAATTTTTAAGCTTTATTCTTAATATAAACGCACTTCAGATCAGTTTCATAAATTCGAGTTTGAAAATGTCAGGTGGTTGGTTAGTACGTTAAAAAATCTCCGATATTAAATATATCGAATTATACACCAGTTTCATTTCGCTCGATTAATAAACGTGGAACAAATGGGACTACAGGAATAGGATAAGACGAAAGATGATTTTATTACTCGAAGACATCATGGGATAAGCGTAGGAAGCTACAGGCAAAAGATTATTTCCGTTTATAGATATTAAATTGTCTATATTTTATGTAGAAAATAATAAACGGGGTTTCATCTAAACTACCTATTTCAACGACAACTAAATTATACGAAGAGTCTGCAATATAATCCGGCAAATTGCAGAGTCTTAGTTTCACCGGAAATGAGAATAAATTCTACTTTTAAATGCAACATATGAAATTTCCTAAATTTTAGTCATAATTAACTACGCAAAGCGAGAAGGTAATATATAGTAAAACACATTTTTTGCGTTTAAAACTGAATTAGAAGGATTTTTAATACCAACAAATCGTTATTCTATTCTGACTTCTAGACTTGAAAGATGCTGACCCCTAGAGTACGAACGAAAGTTTCGCGTTTCCGTCTGTCTGTCTGTTCCACAAACTACTCGATCGGTTATTATTAAATTTTGCACTCGTATGTATGTTAGAAATATCATGTACATTCTCGCTCATAAGTATTTAGGCACCAAAGTTTGTTTTGTACATTTTTCAAAATGTCTTTTTTTTAAGTGCAGCTAATACACGATAAAGTGTTGCTCTGAGTGACCTTCAGTGGTGTTAAAGTATCATCGAGTGTTTTAGGGTGGATTCTATACCAATCTTTTGTGCTTTGTGTTATCTTTCCAAAGGCCAAAACGGTTTTTGAATCCAACGGATGGTTAATTTGATATATACCAATATCTACTCAAGTGCTGGCTGTTACCACGGGGACGTTTTTACGTACCGATAGTGTTTCTTTCATTAAGGTGAATGACTGCGGTCGTACAACATTTTTAATTAATCCTTTGTTCTCTTATGTTTTACCTCCCGTGGTCTTCCTGTTTGTCGAAAGTTAGCTACCCGAACAGACCCTTGGGTGTGAAGAACTTGTGTCCTTGTTATATCCTATATTCCACTTTTTTTTAATCATAATGAATAATATTTGCTTAAATTGTGGTATTGTATGCAAAGCTAATGCCCATACCATAACTTGCGATGGTTGTCAAGGAATATTGCATATTGCCTGTGTGGGGCTCTCCGAAAATGACGTGAAGATAACACGAGCTAAATCTAGGTCAATAAAAGTAGTGTGCAATACATGCAACAATAATATGGCTCAGTATAAAGATTTCAAAACCTTAATTTCATCGTTACAAACCGAGTTTACAACTGCCATAGAGAAACTGAAAGAAGACTTTGACACTCAACTAGCCACTCTTCGGTCCGCGCTTCATGAAGACCAGCGTAGCCCCAGCAATCAATTTGAAGAAATCGTTAACGAAGTAATGGAAAGGCAAAATCGAAAACAAAACTTAATCATATTTGGTGTTGAAGAGCAACCACAGATTTCTACTAATAATAATAATCAGCGTTCTGCAATAGATAAGTCTGCCGTTGAAAATATTTTACAATTAGTCCGGCCTGATGCTGATGTTTCTGGTATTAAGATTCAACGTTTGGGTCGCTTTTCTCAACAAAATCCCGGTAATAAACCTAGACCCATAAGAGTTATCTTGAATGATGAATTCGAGGTTCAAAAATTTATTCGTAATGCCAAGGTACTGAAAAGCAACGTAAACTATAACAACATTACTCTGTCCTTCGATCGCACTCCTAAGCAAAACGCATCCTACAGACAAGTCAAAGAACAACTTGGCATTAGAATAAGCAACGGGGAAACAAATCTGAGAATAAAATATATAAATGGCTCACCCAAAATTGTCTCGGTAAACTAAAAAGAACACCCAGTTGCACGTCTTCGTTGTGTTGTATTTACCAGAATGTTCGGGGCTTAAGATCCAAAATATCTAACTTTTACAATTCTGTTTCTGAATTAATCAATGTTGATATAATAGCGTTAACTGAAACTTGGTTGGCCAGTGATATTAGTAACACTGAATTTCTTCCTCATGATTTTGTTGTTTATCGGAAAGACAGGGATCTACAAGCGATGGGCGTCTCTCGAGGAGTTGGGGTACTTTTAGGTATTAATAATACATTGAAATCATCTGCTCTGGATCTTTCTTATTTAGGGGATATTGTTCCGGCTATAGATGTTGTAGGAGTTAAATTGTTGAGTGTTAAGCAGGAATTAATTCTTATTGTCCTTTACGTACCTCCTCAGGTATCAGTACATGAATTTCAACTATTTCTTGAAGCCCTAAGTAGAATAGACATTCAAGAAAATAATAAAATTTTGATTTGTGGTGACTTTAACATTCCGGATTTCACCTTGGGTAAAATAAACCAATTCACTCTATCTCTTAATAATTTCCAATCTTTCCTTAATTTAGAGCAGCATAATAATGTGCAAAATAAATATCACCATATTCTAGACTTAGTTTTCTCTAATATCGAGTGTAAGGTAGAGGCTTCTGATTTCAATTTCGTCGATGATGATGTTCACCATCCTTCTCTTTGTATAGTTATAAAATCTGTAATCCCCCTTGATCAATCTTTCCCTATAAATAATCTAGAACAATATGACTTTAGAAAGGCAAACTTTCCAGTTCTTTATGATATGCTTTACTCTTGCAACTGGGATTTCCTAGATACCGATGGTAGCGTTGATGAAATTTGTTCTCTTTTTTATGCCAAACTCCATGAAATTTTTGATCTTGCTGTTCCTAAATTTAAAATCAAATTGAGTACTAACCGTCGACAATATCCTCCCTGGTTTAATCAGGAAATAAGAAATGCTATACGCACTAAATACTCATTGCACAAACTGTATAAAAAATATAAAACTGCTCATTACTATAATTTATTTAAATTCCATCGTTCCAAATGTAAAGTGCTTATTCAAAATGCTTATAGAATGTACATGCGTAAGATTGAAAATAATATTTCTATAGATCCTAAGTCATTTTGGATGTTTCTTCATAACAAAAAAGGTAGCACACGTATTCCTGGCTTAATGCGCTATGATGACAGAGAACTAACATGTCCACAAGCTATAGTTAACGCTTTTGCTCATCATTTTAGTAATGTTTATATAAAGTCCGATTGTTTAGCTCCTTTTTGCACTACGAATGAAACAGCAGCTCAGCTTTCAGTTACTATTACTTCACTGTCTGAAAAAGATATTCTTTTGGCCTTAAAAAACTGTAAGAACACATTTACATCCGGTCCTGATGGCATTCCTAGCTTTCTACTCAAGGACTGTGCATATATCTTTGTGACTCCATTGCTTAGAATATTTAATCTTATTCTCAAAGATTGTCAGGTACCAGAACTTTGGAAAAAATCCTGCATTACTCCCATATTTAAGTCTGGGGATAAAGCGGATGTAAAGAACTACAGGTCCATAAGTTTATTATGTAATTTTGTGAAGACATTTGAATCAGTAATGTATAAGCTAATTTATTCATCTGTGAAATCTTTTATAACACCATACCAACATGGTTTCGTTGAGAAGAGGTCGACTGTGATGAATCTGGCTTGTTTTTCTCAATACGTATCTCAGTTAATCGATAGTAGAAGTCAAGTGGACGCGATATATATGGACTTTTCTAAGGCCTTCGACCAAATCGATTACTTTATTCTCCTAGACAAACTGCGCCAATTTGGCTTCTCTGAGTCATTACTTAAATTATTCAAGTCGTACCTTATTGGCAGAGTGCAGTCAGTACGATATCGTAACTTCTATTCAGAAATATATTCACCGACATCTGGAGTTCCTCAGGGATCTAATTTGGGACCACTTTTGTTCTTATTGTTTATTAACGACATTGTTGAACATATATCTTCCGAAAAGTTGTTATTTGCAGATGACTTGAAATTGTTTTTTGAAATTAACACCATTGATGATTGTAGGATTCTTCAAACCAACATTAATACTGTAGTCGAGTGGTGCAACACTAATCGTTTATCACTAAATAAAAATAAATGTTTTGTAGTTTCGTATACTAAAAAACAGGAACCTATTATCTTCAATTATAATATCGATGCAGTTACCCTAAATCGTGGAGAAAAGTATAAAGACCTTGGAATCACCTTTGATAGTAGGCTAATGTTTAATGATCATATGACAGAAATAGTGTCAAAAGCTTACAGGATGTATGGTTTCATTTACAGAAATTGTAATGATTTTCTCAACATCTCTACTCTTTGCAATCTGTATTACGCATTAGTTAGATCTCAACTTGAATACGGAGTACTAATATGGTTTCCAATTTACGAAATTCATATAAAAAGTATAGAATCCGTCCAACGTAAGTTCCTGAAATTTCTGTCATATCGTTCATCTGGGGTATATCCTGACAGAGGGTGTGATCACTTACAACTGTTAAATCAATTCAACTTTATTTCCTTAGAAATTAGGCGTATTATTCATACCATCAGCTTTCTACATAAGTTAGTTAATAACAAAATAGACTGTATAATTCTTTTAGATAAAATTCGTTTCATTGTACCTCGTGTTCATTCTCGACAGTTTTTAACATTTTACTCATTAGCAACCAGAACAAATGTGTTACGTAGATCACCTATAATTCTCATGTGTGAACTATTTAATCATATATCTAAATTTTGCGACATAAATGCTGATAGTTTAGGTACTGTTATTCAAACCATTTATAAAGTCTACTGTAATAAATAATTTATTTTGTCTTTTGTTCCGATCATAATATTATAATTGAACCATTAATTAAAAGTTGCGTTTTTGGATTAAGTTTTCACTTGTGACTTATTTTTACTTAATTTTATTTGAGTTAATATTTTATACATATATATATATATATATTTTTTCTTTTTCTTTTTCTTTGTATTTACTGCACTACTTCATAATTATTGTTAATTTTTTTCCCTGTTACTGGGTGTATTATTACCTGTTGGGAATAAAGTATTATTATTATTATTATTATTATTATTATTAATTTCTGTTAAAATTGGTGTCATATAATTTTTCGTTTCGAATTAAGCTTTCATTAGTTGACTTCGACTGATATCTTTACATGACGATAACATTGCAATTTTTACTTCCCGAGCGTACGCAAAGGAAGTATTGTAATCGAGTCTCTCGGCCGACTCTCTACTTTTACGTTTTCACGATCTTTCATGACCCCTAGAAGACGAAGAAATAGGTCTCCCATTTCCGTCTGTCTGTCCGTCTGTCCGTCTGTCCGTCTGTGTGCCGCCGCGGATTTTTCTTATACAGATATTCTCCGAAAATACTGGACCGATTGTTGTGAAATTTTGTACTTATATTAGGAATATCATGTAGGTAGATGGTAAAACGCAAGAACTGTCGCACGATCGATTCTGCCCCAAGATCCTGTCTTTTTTTTACACTGTTATTGCTATTATATATATATTTTTATGTATAGTGGCCACCACAAATACAATATTGCAAAATCAAATTGTATAATTTTTCAAAGAAGCAGGATTTGTTGGACTGTATTTCAGGGGCTAGGGAAGTTCTGCCAAAATAATTTGCGGTCAATTTTTAAACCAGAATAAAATTGTTGCCAAAATTCACCAAAGTAGTTAATAAATGGGGCTGACGTCACACAAGCTCCGTGTAAATCTTATGGACTTCCGGTCTACTGAAACGGTATCGCTCTCCTTGTCTAACACGTGGCGTTTTTGGATCCCTGTTTGTCGTCTCGCTCTCGCTTATTGTTGTAATGGAGAGGTGTGTGTGGTGCGCGCGCAGGATGGAAGATGGCGCCACCGCTGTATCGCGCGGCGCTCAATTTTTAAATTTATGAAAAAAAGTTTTTTTTCCTCGTCTTTATGCGGGAATCGAACGTCGTCCGATCTCGTGCTAACCGTCACCTCGGCATCTCGACTATCGCAGGGACCCTGAATGGAGCGTATTGTCAATCGTATTTATGCGTGTGTGTTTGTATGACCTCGAGTGGAGGAGGGGCCGCCGAGTCGGCCTTTTCCTGCAGCTTATCACACACGGTGCAGTTGGCACATTAAAATTTCGCATGCACAGCGTATGGGAACTAAATACTATTTTAAAATAGATTGAATATTTAATAATAATAATAATAATGGTTTTTATTGCGATTTTATTTTTAAAAGGGTCTATACAAATTATAGGTAGGAAGTCATGTTTTCATAGTTACATATATTGACTTAAATATGAATAGAGCAGTAATTCGTTTCTTCAGCTTTGTCGTTGGATTAAGCACTCTGGGCATTGGTTTTTCGTTGAAGGTGGTCCATCTTTTACATCTTCATGGCAAAAATTATAATGTTCTACACATGGCAAAGAACCCTTGATGTCTTTATCCTTTGTATAAAAATTAGGTAACATCGGAAAGACGTCTAGCAGCTGAAGAGGTTGAAGTTTTAATAATTCGATTTTTACTATTTCGCGTATTTGTCGGATTGTCTCTTCGAAATGAATAGCTCGTTGCAAGATAGCGTCTGGACTTTGTGCCATCTTAATAGATACTAACGCAAATCTTCTGTTGAAATCCAGCTCGTCTGTTGGTTTTTAGGTAGTCCCAACCATTTGACAAATAATTTTTTTCCTTTGCGTCGCAGTACTTTTTCAATGAGAAAGACATCAATGTTTTTCGTTTTTTGTAATTCTGGCTCATAAAAAGATCCCTTAATAGGTCGATCTTGAAAATCTCTCAAAACATAAGTTGTAGGATTAGTAGCGTTTACTTTAGAGATTTTAAATAATTCAGTACTCCATGAAGGTTTATAACCAGGTTCAAATATATGTTTAAACTTACTGACACGAACTATATCTCCTTCCTTGAATTTATGTTTAGTTTCAGCTTTTGGATTAATACCATATAATTTAATTTCATGAGCGTTTTGTTTATTGATGTCTATAGGTTTTTTTCCAGTTATGCGATGTCTTGTCTTGTTATATTCTGCATTAATATTTTCTAATTTATTAGTCCAATTGTATGAAGCAGTTAAAGTAAATGAACGATATAATTTTGATTTGATAGTCCTAATTACACGTTCAACTATAGCCGCCTTTTTTACACTGTACGTATGATAATGGATAATCTTATTTTTCTTCATTAGATCAGAAAATTGTGCGTTAAAGAATTCTTTACCTTGGTCGGTTTGTAAGAGCGTGGGTTTTCTTCCTTTGTTCAATATTGATTCCATAGCTCTACTGACATCAGATGCGGATTTTGTCTTTAAAGGTCTCATCCATAAGAATTTAGATAAACAATCAATAACAACTAAGACATATTTATAACCATGATTTTCTTTTGCATAACTTTGAAAATCGGCTAAATCAGCTTGCCATAGTTCGTCAAATCCATTTATAACCGTGTGTCGTCTTTTAAAATTTTTTCTCGCAAGTTTAAATATTTCGTCTACCACTTGTTTTTTCGTGTCGGTTACAGTAACATTTTTACTTCGAACCATCGTGTATAGTACGAGGACAATGCTCAATTATTATTATTTTTATTGGGCGTTTGTTTATTCGTTTTGCGATCTCTTTATTAATCGAGATAAACCCCTGAATGTGGTTGAGGTCATTTTGACTGCACCGCTCGAGGTTGCAGTCTTTTAATCTTTTCATCAGGCACAGGATCCTTCTGTAATCGTTTCAATCTATTAGACAATTTTTCGTAGTCAGCTAACATCTTAATCCACTTTTTATCGATTTCATCAACGGTAATGGTCATTTGATTATCTAGATCAGATACTTTTTTGCTTAAATCTATTTCAGCTTTCAAAAAAGCTTTTTTCGCATCTGTCAAGACACTGCCGAATTTATCGATTCGTAAAATGGCATTTTCGTGAAGTTTATCGGCATACTTTTTGGTCGTTACGTCCGTTTCTTCGATCGGATCTTGAACATTGCACAATTTACGATTTTCCATGTCGAAATTGCCGTCTTCAGTGTAGCGTATTGTATTTCTTGGATGTTCAAAAAGTTGTCGCTTTCTGTATAGTCTATAAATTGATGATGATGATGAACGACCGAACTTGTCGACACTCATGATTAAACTAAACAATAACATGAAGTTCTCGTAATTCTTCTTCGATGTTTCTAATTTCATTCAAATGACAATCACTTCCTGCTTTCTTTGCAGCATGTAGCAGGTTGAGACGTTGTACCAGCTCATTCACGTCATCCCAATAAACATATTCCACAGGATAGTTATGAGAAATCTTATAAGCACCACCCCCTTTTTTACTAGATGTGCTACTAGTAGTACTACGCGTCGAGATTCTAGTTCTCACGGGAGTGATTTTAGTAGACTTTTTAGGTGATTTTCTTTTTTTCGGACTGTTTGAGAAAAGCGGCTTTATAACGTCAAGGAATTTTAAACTTGTTCTTTTTTCTTTTCGAAGATTTGTTCCTGCTCGATAAACATTTGCACTTTCCAACATTTGCTTATAATTATGAAAATCATTCTCGGTTACTATGTTCTTGTCGATGTTTTCGGGTGTATTAAATAATAGCTGATACAATCCTTCAGTACCCGTGAACGATTTATCATTGAGTGTAAAATCACTATTTGAGTTAATATGCAACAACGAGTCACCAAAGTAAAAGGTATTGGTAGCTGGATTTATGACTGGTCCAAATAGAGTGTCGCCTTTCTGTAATAATGTTTGCATAACATATAATTGGGCCACGTCAGGAAACTGTTCAATAAAGTTGTTTAAAACCTCTTCCGTAAATTGTTCATTTTTAACTTGTTGGTTCGTTTTTTCTCCTTCATCATTGTCATCTTTATCGTCATCTTCGTTCGTCTCCTCGGGTTTTGCTTCAAATACCTCTTCGCTCATAGGTAAATGTCGTTGAAACAACAAGTCCTTGCGATTGCCTTCACGTCCATAACTTTTGCGACGTTGTCCGTTTGATTCGAATACTTCAGGAAATTCTGTTTCAGATTTAGCAGTAGTACTTCTTGTTGGTAGCACTTCTTTGAGTAGTGGTAACTGCTCTTGTATTTGTTGCAATTTATCTAAATGTTGGCGTTGTTGGTTTTGCTGCTCTTGATGTATTCGTCGTTGTTCGAGAAGTTGTTCGAAAGCCTGCTGTTGTTGTTGGAGCTGGTTCTTTTCTAATTTCATGGAAACTGTCTTTATAGGCTCCACTATAGGTTGAAATAGTTTATTTAGTGATTTATCATGCTCTTGTATTCCCAACTTCAAAGCCCTATGTTTTGTTCTAATGTCATCAGATATTGCAGTAAGGCGTCGCTTTAGTTTAACGTCGCTCATGATACCTATTCAAATTGAAACTGGATCGTTGAAATTAATGTTTCTCTCTTTATATCTTAATGAAACTGTCAAATCCTTTTCGATATCGTCCGCTTTTTAGATTGTTTTCTTTACTTATTACTAAAAATCCAAATTTGTCCTTCCAACATTCTTGACAAATTTTGAAAAATTTATCAAACGTCATGTCTGTACCCACGTGATCTCGATGAACATGTCGCAGATTCATTTCATCTTGTTGTAGTAATATTAAAAAATTTGCGTTGTCGCGTATCAAATGCTTGGGAATCCGAGTATAGGTCTGACAAAGATAGAAGCAATCTATATTTCTATGTCTACCCATACAAAAGTAGCATCTTATAATATTTTGCTTATCACATGCTACGTCATCAAAAACGAAAATCGAATTTGGTCTTGCATTAAAAGGATCCACAATCTTGGCGTCTTCATCGTATGGGAAATATCCTATTCCTTTGATTGATTTTAAAACCGTCTGCAGCAGCTGATACTTTTGTTGAAAAAGCGATTTCGAATAAACATACACATTTTCAAACTTCAATCCGTTTTTATCAAAAATCAAGGATAGCAGAATATTAGTTTTCCCAGAACCCGATGGTCCTGCTATAATTGCACGAACGGTATTAGGAAAGAGTTCCCCATGTCGTGATGGTTGTAGTTTTGTTTCAGAAATATCGTGATTCTTCACTGACAGGATCGTGTGCTGCTTAACGATCTTCATTGTTTATACTAACATAAATATATATACAGTGTTCGTTTTTATAAAGATTGTTCAGTTCAATGTTAGTCATCAAAGGTAAAGGACTTGTTAACAGTCTCATTAACAAATTACCTGTCGAATTACATTTACCTGGTTATCAATATTGCGGTCCGGGTACTAAGCTTGCGAAGAGGCTTGAACGCGGCGACCCTGGAATTAACGAGCTAGATAGAAGTTGTAAAGAGCACGATATCGCATATTCACGAACTAAAGATCTGAAAGAAAGACATAAAGCAGACGAAATTTTAGAAAACAAGGCTTGGGCACGTGTCAAAGCATCAGACGCTTCGTTAGGAGAAAAAGCAAGTGCTTGGTTCGTAACGAATGCAATGAAAGTTAAAAGAAAGTTAGGGATGAGTTTGCAACTACAAAGAAAGAATTCGAAGAAGAAGAAACCGCAGACGCAAACAACTCTTCAAAAAGCTGTGTTAAAAAAATTGAAGAAACAAATTAATGATGTTGATGATGTGTCGACCTTATTAAAAACAGCCCGTGTAGCGGTGAAAAAAGCTGGTGGTAAAAAACGCATTCGAATACCACGAATAATACCACTGCCTAAAGTAGGTGGTATACTACCAATTTTACCTGCAATATTTGCTGGTTTATCGGCTATAGGTGCTATCTCAGGAGGGGCCGCAGGTATAGCTAAAGCGATTAACGATGCTAAAGCGGCGAAAAAAGCGTTGGAAGAATCTGAACGACATAACAAACAAATGGAAGCTATAGCTATAGGTAAACAGGGCGATGGTTTATACTTGATGAAACATCTCAAAGGTTATGGACTTTTTCTCAAAAAGTTTCGAAAAAACTTCCAATAAGGCTACCCAAAAGAGCACTCACGGACTTTGATCTACGGAAGTACGCAAAACTCTTAAACATTCCACATTTTCGAGACGTTTTCATGAGAGATGATCTGCCAAAAGATGGTCCTCGAAAACATGAATCTGGTATTGTAAATTTGGATTCAAAACATGGATGTGGAACTCATTGGGTAGCCTATAAGAAATCGAACAATATTATACGATACTTTGATAGTTTCGGTAATCTGAAACCGTGTTCAGAGCTAGTAAGTTATCTAAATAATTGTAGAATACTATATAATCAAGATAAATACCAAAATCTAGGATACAATTGTGGACATTTATGTTTGCAGTTCTTGATTCAATAAATTTGTAAGCAAAACTAGTTTTTTATTTAGTCATGAGTCGAACCTTCACACTAAAAGGTCACGGTAGCTTCCTAGAAGCTGATTTATATCCACCTGTGGAATTAAATCCTAATTACGATTATTGTTTGGGATTAATAGGATTATTCACATATAATAGCATACCTAACGTCGAAACCGGAGTAAATGATAAACTTTATTATTATTATTCTTCATCGTCGTCAAACTCGAAAGAGAAAGAAGATGTGGATCTAAAGAAATTAATTATTCCGACAGGTAGCTATGAAATAAGCGATCTGGAACGTTACATCCAAGAACATATCAATGGATCGACTAAAACATCGAGAGATCAAATTTTTTCGTTGAAACCGAATAATAACACATTGAAAGCAGAACTACAAAGTATCTACAATATTGATTTTGGTAAAGAAGGGACACTAGGAAATTTATTGGGTTTCTCTAAAAAAGTATTAGTAGCGAATACAAAACACGAGTCTGATATGCCTGTAAATATTATTAAAGTAACGTCAATTCGAGTGGAATGTAACATTGTGACAGGTTCATTTTACGCTGGCCTACCTTGTCACACCCTCTATGAATTCTCTCCAACAGTAGATCCTGGATATGCCATAAATATCGAACCAATGCATCCTTTATATTTGCCATTAATTAACAAAAACGTCATTGATAAAATAACCATCAAACTGATCGATCAAAACTCAGATCCCGTCAACTTTCGTGGTGAAGAAGTAGTGGTCCGATTGGAATTAAAAACTATTAATGGGTCTTACATTTCGCAATAACACACGTAATATAAATAAGAAGTCATTTAGGATCGCATCTTTAGTTGACAGATATTCGCCAGTGAAGACACTATCACCGTACAGCGTTTACATTCTACGTTCCTTGGGTTACAATGTCAGAAATTTTGGATATCTATCAATCCCCCTCAATAGACCAAAGCGTAGATAGAGAAGAGGAACGTACTTATTATCCTTACGTGCAATCGTTTAATAACAGTGATGAGATACAAATTGACATTCATCAACCTGATGCATTTATTTGCATGAGTGATTCGAAACTTCGCATTATTGGCGAACTAAAAGAAGAAGCAACTACTACAATACCTGTTGCTATAGAAAGTGAAAAAACAGAAACCCCTGTTGCGGGAGAATGTAAATTAACAAATAATGCAGGTCTTTACCTGTTTGAATCCATAATTTACTCTTTTAATGGCAAAGAAGTTGAAAAAATAAGAGATCCTGGTACTACAACAACCATTCATAATTATTGTGCTTATTCAGCAAATCAGTCTAAGAATCTTATACAAGCCGGTTGGAATCCAAATGCAACAGGCCATACAATACTTACCCAAGACGAAAAAACCAAGAAATTTGAAATATGGGTGCCATTTAGTTATATTTTTGGTATATTCTTTTACTATAGAAACGTTATGTTTGGACATCATTCTATACGACTTGTACGCAGTCGCAATGATGATAACGCGTATATGGTCACTGGAAGTGCAAAGAAAGCAACCATAAAAGTGCATAGCGTGTCGATACAAGCAAAGCACATTTATCCCAGCGACAAAGCGAAAATAACGCTATGGCCGAAAATTCAAACCGATAAACCTATAACTATAGGTTACAGAAAATGTGAACTTCATGAATTACCAAAGTTAAAAACAGGCACTGACAAAGAAATTTGGAGTATTAAAACAACGACAAATTTGGAAACGCCCAGATACATCGTCCTCGCATTCCAAACAAACATAAAAGACAATCATAAAAAAGATGTTGCGAAATTCAGCCATATTAACTTGAGAAAATATCAAGCATGGGTGGGTTCAAGTGTTTATCCTTATGCAGATCATAGTCTCGATTTTACATCTAATCAGTATCTATCAGCATATACGGCATATATGAATTTAGTGCAACAGTTGACTGGAAATTCTGCTGCCGATCCAATAATTGACTACTCTACTTTTGCCAACACACCTCTGTTTGTAATTGATTGTTCAAAACAACCTGAACCTCTGAAAGCGTCAGTGGTAGACATAAAGTTAGAATTTGAAAGTCATGAAAATTTTCCCGAATCGACCAAGGCTTATTGTTTAATTATACACGATAAGATAATTGAATATAGACCTAAAAGTGAAAAAGTGCAATTCTTAATATGAAAAAAAGTGTTAGTTTCTCTGAAGCACCTCCAACTATTCATTATATGTGTCATTGGTCATACGCTTACTCTCAAGCCAGAAGAGGTGATAAATGGATACAATGTGCTGCAGATAGAGATAGATTTCGTTTACGTATTCTGAGGACTGAACAAATTTTAAATCCTGTATTAAAAGTTGAACACAGATCGAAAAAATTTATCAGTCTTCGTTTGACAGTCTGAACAAGATGAAGTTTCTGGTAATAGATATGCAGGGATTTTGTATTCCTGAATTTATACCGAAGGAGATGACATTCACGGATGGTCGGTATGTAGCGCATTATTGGATTAAATCACTCAAGCCGTTTAAAGATCTTGATCCGAAAATTAAAAAACATATACGATGGTTCGAAAACAATCATCATCATCTGAGATACAACGACGGCATCGTAGATTCTAACGAGGTCCCGAATATTTTATACAAACATATTATACAGGATCAAGTAGACACGGTCTATGTAAAAGGACACATCAAACAACACTTTCTCCAATTCAACCTTGGACAATATAATGGAATTCGTCTAATAAATTTGGAAAACACACTGGACGTTCCACACCTTCTTCAGTGTATACCGTACAATTGTACGCACCACATAAACGGACAGAAAACAGCATGTGTATGTAGTTACGAAAATTGTAAGACTATATACAATTGGTTGATTGGAAAATTACCTTAAATAAAATTGTTTGTGGAACTTAATATTGAAGTTTTTTTTTTTGTTGACATGTGCAGAGTTTTTGTTATCTTAGAAAAAGTTAGTACTTACGGTCTATTATTTTATCAGCTTGATTCAAATGAACATTTGTGTTAGTTTACGTTCAGCCATGGACGAAGGTGCTTGCATTTCAAGCATGCACCGTGATAAAAGTGCTAGTGAATACACAACATGCGATTGTCCTACTTTTGCGAAAGCAAGAAATAACGTTAACAGCATCAATTTCGATTCCCGTACTATTTCGATAGATGATGACTTTCCGTTACTTGATCGAGACGACGAATTAAATCATGAGAAAAATTCGATATTTGAAGAAAAATATGAATTGACGAATCCCTTATTTCGCATTTCTACTGGCTTAAGTGTTGTGCTAGATTTTTTACATGTCGTAAAAATTCTGAACTGGCAAAATCGTTGTGTAACATTTACTACAGAAAACTGGAAGTGTTTTGTGCAGTTTTTGAATATTTTAATTAAAATACATTTTGAAACATCGAATTTGGACTGTGATGCTCCTAAGAAATTTCAGTTCGACGGTTTCGAATTGAACATTGCAACATCACATGATTTTTGCAGTGGACCAACAGTCATCGAATTGAGAAGAGGCGATACGGTTTTACATTTAGGACCAGCGCTTTGCCGTGAAATCATAGCATTAGACGAAACAATATGTTATAGATTAAAATTCTTAGAAGAGTTACAATTTTGTAATTTTTATAATAATATGATTCGTTACTTAAAATATGTCCCACCTGAAAAAATTTATTATGCTACGACTGCTAATTTACACTGCATGAAAGAACTGCTAGCACAGCGAAGTTTCAAGGTTTTTGCAGATCTCGCATCAACCGATTAATATTAAATTTAGATTTTTGTTAACATATATATAACAAATGTAATTTTCAAAATTACCAGCACGGAAAAGTTTCAAGTTTTTTTCTGATCTCGCATCGAACGATTAATAATAATTATTAAATGTATTATTTCAGCGTTTTTCCTGCAGACATGTACTATTCAAGAATTTGTAGGCTGAATGATAAAATAAATAAATGAATAAAAAATAAATAAAAGCGTCTTTGTTTTAATTCCCTACCACAATAATGAATAACAATAATAATAGAGCTATCTATTCATATTCGCGACTCACTTGCGTGCAGTACCTACGTGTGAAATCTTAACTCTCATATCAGCGAAAATATAAAATGGCTGCTAGTTTGAATGAATTGAACAAAATTGGGAAATGTGAAACTAAACCGAAATTAAATCCCGATGAGCTAAAGATTGGTGAGAAATACCCGATTTGTGATGTGAAAAAAGTTAAAGGAAAATTTGGTGATTGTGTCCTTGTGGAACTCGAAGAAGGTGTCATATTTTTACCAAAAAGGATGGCAGATAATATGTCCGATGACTTGATCGAATCTATCCATGAGGACGTTCTTTGTTTGGCTTTGGTATATCATGGCACCAAGGACACTGGAAAGAGCAACCCAGCGCATCTCTACGAAATCGTGCAGATATAAAACAGCTCGTAACAATATAATTATTATCAATTTATATTTAATCAGCATTATTAGTGTTAGTACTTAGTGGTGTTTTTTTTTTTCACAATGGAATCAGCTACAACAGAAGTAATCGAGAAAATGATCGATTCTGTTACCAAAATGATGCAACTGTGTAACAACAACGTCCAGAAATTAGAAAAAGTGTCAAAATTGAATCGAAAAAATCTACGAATCGTGAATGGTGTATTGCGAAATTCTGACTGTGTTGGGGAGAAAAGAAGATTGGAAAATTATTTAGCACGTATCAAAGGATTAAATTTACATATCGAATCAAAAATCGAGAATGAAAAAATTGGATACGGTAATAGTAAAAAGAGAAGAAACAGTAAGGTTCGCTGGATAGAGGTAAGTTTTATTCATTCCCCTTAGTATCAAATAAGAAACACTAATTTTACTTAGGTAAAATCAGCTTTCGTCGGTCGCGTGAGAACAGGAGCAGTTGTTAATTTAGATGAGAATCTTGTTGATATTCGTCGATTTTTTCACGACGCCAGCCCGTTAATTTTTTCAAGAATCACAAATATTCTCAAAAAGATGACAGCGATTAAACTAAATTTCGAGATGTCTTGTGAATACATAATTCCATCGACAGGAGAAGTGTCCCTGAAGTATTTCAACACACCCAACACTATGATTTTATTATCGACCGACATTCAGAAATCTATTGACGATTTAGCTGGAATTATTCAAACCAAAGTAAGTTATTTAGATTTTTTTTTTCACTTAATAACAAGGTATGGTATTATTACAGATGGAAGAATTCGCAGAATCTAAATCTGGATGGAGTCTACGGAAAATATGTCAGCTAATGGTTGCGTTCAACAAGTACACTCCAATAAACGGCCGAATCTACATACCGTTGCCAACAGAATTGAAAAAGAAAGGAGGCATTATTAATATAATGAATACTGATCGTCTTTGTTTTGTATGGTCGGTACTTGCAAGTCTTTATCCCTGTAAAGATAGTAATTATGAACGTACTGATGCCTATCCGCAGAACTATCACGATATATTAAATTTACGTGGTGTACAAATGCCTGTTCAGTTATCAAGTATTCCTAAATTTGAAGCTCAAAATTCTAACATATCAATTAACGTGTTCACGGTCAATGACAAAACGCATGAAATTGAAGGCCCTATATATCATACAAAAAATGTAAAAAACCATCACATAAATTTATTATATTTAAAAAAGACTCGATCCAAACATGGCCATTATTGTCTTATTAGCGACTTAAGTAAAGTTTGTGGAAGAAATATTTCGGCTCATAAAGCGAAAATGTTCATTTGCGATAGATGTTTAAATCATTTCTCCCTTAAATCACATTACGAGTCGCATCAGCAGGATTGTAAATTATTTTCTCCAGTTAAGATTACTTTACCTGATGAATCTAGTGCTCATTTAGAATTTTCAAATTACAAAGCGCTTCTTAAAAAAGGTTTTGTTATTTATGCAGATTTTGAATGTTTGTTAATTAAAGGTAATGATCATCCGATGAAATATCGACATATACCTTACAGTGTAGCGTTCACGAGTGTCTGTTCTTTTGACAATAGTTTAAATACATTCTTTAGTTATATTGCCAGTTCACCAAATGATCAAACACCGGCTTCTTGGTTCATTGCAAAACTTCAGAAAGAAATTAACAAAATGACGCAAATTCTACGCTCGCGAGATTTGCCAATGTTGCCCCTTTCGGACGAGGAAAAATTAAATTATAATTCGTCAATGGAATGTCCTATCTGCGGTCGCGTTTATTGCGAAACCAATCCAAAAGTCCACCATCATGATCATCTTACAGGGAAATATATAGCACCGTATTGTCAAAATTGTAATTTACAATGCAAAAAAGATTATAGTATACCCGTTTTTTTACATAATCTTAGTGGGTATGACGCTCATCTTTTTATTGAGGAATTGGCTCGTAGTAATTATGTCAATTTGGTACCATTAAATATGGAAAAATATATTGGATTTTCGACTTATTTCAATCAAACTCGAGTTACATTTTTAGATTCATACAGGTTTTTATCTTCGTCCTTAGATTCTCTTGTTAAAAATCTAACTCCCGATCAACTTTTAATTACAAAGTCATATTTTTCTGATGTAAAAAGTTTTCCATTGTTAACACGAAAACAAGTGTTTTGTTACGAGTACTTAGATTGTTGGGATAAATTATCGAAAACGAAACTGCCTGAAAAACATTATTTTTATAGTAGTCTGCACGATGAACACATATCAGACGAAGATTATGCTCACGCTAAACTAATATGGGATGAATTTTCTATTAAAAATTTAAGTGATTACGCCCTGTTTTATTTGAAACTCGACGTATTGCTTTTAGCTGACTGCTTTGAAAATTTTAGAAATCTGACTATGAAGTATTATGGACTCGATGCTGCCGGTTTTTTTACAGCACCTGGCTTATCATGGGCTGCTGCTTTGAAAATGACACAAATTAAACTCAGATTATTCACAGATATCGATATGACCCTTTTCATTGAAAAAGCTTTAAGAGGTGGTATATCACAATCTATATGTCGATATTCAAAAGCCAATAATAAGTATTGTTCGTCATATGATCCAAATTTGGATACTAAATATCTAATTTATTGGGACGTATGTAATCTTTACGGATGGGCACAGTGCCAGAGTTTACCATACGATCATTTTAGGTGGTTAGATAATTTCGAAATTGAAAGTCTAGATATAAATACATGCTATGCAAACACTGCTGATAAATGTTGTATTTTAGAAGTTGATTTGGAATATTCGCAGTCTCTTCATGATTTACATGAACAATTACCATTTTGTTGTGAACATCAGATGCCTCCTAATTCGCAAAATAATTCAGAGAAATTATTATGCACTTTATGCGACAAAACTAAATACGTAATTCATCTTGAGAACTTAAGACAAACAGTGCATTTCGGTCTGAAAGTGATAAAAATACATCGTGTTTTAGAATTCTCACAAAAACCTTGGTTAAAGCCATATATAATGTTTAATACTGATTTACGAATGCAAGCCAAATCTGCTTTTGAAAAAGACTTTTTTAAATTGATGATAAATGCCAATTATGGCAAAACACTGGAAAACGATCGAAAGAAACGTAAAATAAAACTAGCAAACAATTGGTTTACCGCTAGAAAATATATCTCTTTGCCAGAATTTAAGTGTTCGCAAATTATAAACGAAGATTTGGTTGTTGTTGAATTGAATAAAACAACTATAAATTTCGAGAAGCCGATTTACGTAGGATTTACAATTTTAGAATTATCAAAAACGTTAATGTACGATTTTCATTATAATTTTGTCAAAAAAGACCTATCAAATTGGTTCGCTTCCAAATTATTATATATGGATACCGACAGTTTCATTTACGAATTTACAACTTTACGTAAAGAAGATACAACCGATATTTATCATATAATTCGAGATTACGCATCTTTGTTATTTGACACTTCAGATTTGCCTGTCGATAATCAGTGGGGTATTCCACAAGTGAATAAAAAGGTACCAGGAAAATTTAAAGATGAACTATGTGGTAAAATAATGACCGAATTTGTATCGCTTAAATCAAAAGTGTACGGCTTCAAAATCGACGGAAAAATAGTAGCGTTCGAAAACTTAAAGGTGTTGGTAAAACAGCCATAAAGCATATTACGTTTGATGACTTTTATAAATGTTTATTTAATGAAGTAAATCAGAATTGCACTTTTAATACAATCCAGTCGAAAAACCACCAAGTTTTTACCGTAAAAATTCATAAAAAAGCACTCGATTCATCGGACAATAAACGATATATATTACCCAATAATGTAGTTGAAACTTTGCCTTGGGGTCATTATAAAATTGTCAACGAATGAAAAATATATAACTTTTTTTTCATAAGAAGCTGATTCTGTATGTGTTGAAATATTTTCTTTTTTGTTATGATTTATAATACATATACCTGTAACCTATATTATCAATAAATAATCAACAAATTATGGAGGTTTTTTTTCTCTGATTTGTATGTTATAAATGGTGCATGCGAAATTTAGAAACACCACATACACTTCCTGTACACGGCCACACGCTTTGTGTTAAGAAAATTTGGGGACGCTCATTTGAAATATTTTGGTTCATTAATAAATTATGACCGTATTTAATGAGTCATTCCCTTGATTTTCCTAACACAGTGGTTGCAGGAAAAGGCCGACTCGGCGGCCCCTCCTCCACTCGAGGTCATACAAAAACACACGCATAAATACGATTGACAATACGCTCCATTCAGGGTCCCTGCGATAGTCGAGATGCCGAGGTGACGGTTAGCACGAGATCGGACGACGTTCGATTCCCGCATAAAGACGAGGAAAAAAAACTTTTTTTCATAAATTTAAAAATTGAGCGCCGCGCGATACAGCGGTGGCGCCATCTTCCATCCTGCGCGCGCACCACACACACCTCTCCATTACAACAATAAGCGAGAGCGAGACGACAAACAGGGATCCAAAAACGCCACGTGTTAGACAAGGAGAGCGATACCGTTTCAGTAGACCGGAAGTCCATAAGATTTACACGGAGCTTGTGTGACGTCAGCCCCATTTATTAACTACTCACCAAAAAACTTGGAACGATGTTTAATTTGTTTTAAGGTACTGATACTATAGGGCAGTGGTTCGCAAACTGGGTGCCGTGAAAATTTTATAATAATTTTAATAAATATAAGCACAAAACCAACTTTAAAAAATAATAATTAATGATCTGATTTTATTAATATAGTACAACTGTTCAGTAATGGAAAATGTGTTCTGAACATGTTAATTTTCTTCATACTGAAGTAAGATGGCTATCTAAAGGCCGTGTTCTTTCTCGATTTTGGGAATTCAGAAAACAGATATAAACGTTTTTTGAATCAGAAAATATTGAACAATTTTTTGACCTCCTTCAAGACCACGTTTGGTGTGTAAAACTAGCATATTTAACTAATATTTTTGAATACTTAAATAAAATATGTAAATTCAAGTATGCAAGGTAGAAATGAAAAAAATTTGGCTTCAAAAGACAAGCTTAAATTATGGAAAAAATATTTATAAAACAATCTTAACAACAATTACTTATTATACAATCATGTGATAAAGTGTTTTTGATAATAAATTAGTTACAATTAAAACTGTTCCTGGAGGGGTGCCGCCAAATTTTGTTTAATATTTTAGGGTGCCATCAATAATAAAAGTTTGCGAACCACTGCTATAGGGCATCAAAATTAATTGAGAGGGTTGCCAAACCTGAACAAAAATAATTTGTTTATTAAGTTCTCGAAATATATTAGCTATTAGACTTGAAGTTCCAGATTTAAAATTTCAAAACGCAGTGGCTTTTCATTCAATCAACATTGATGACTCGTATTTTTGGATAACTTGAGTGAAACTTAATATTTATTACACAAATCGTACCTTGGAAGGATTCATTTGTAGCGGAATATATTTCGTCTAAAGGCAGGTCGTACGATTTTCTTCAAACAATTCAAATACGTTTTTTAATCCAAGACTTACCTATCATCCTAATGTGACTTTTAAAGATGTATTTTTCTCTAATTTGGATTTTGTTATCAAATTACAGTTAACCTTTTTCAGGAAAATATATCCAATGAAAATCAGACCATCCTTCTAAAAAGAAAGCTTTTTTGCTGTTTGCTTTATTCTTTCATAATTAATAATTATGAAATTAATATAACAAAAATATATTTTTGTTATTTTAATCCATTTTATGCTCAAGTATTGTAAAAAATAATGAACAAACACTTTCTTCCTTGTTATTGCCCATATTATAAAATATCATAAAATGGTTTATTTTTTATTTTTTTACTTTCCGAGCGCCTGTCTGTCAGTTGTTAGCAGTTTTATTACAGAGAATCTGAAATTATTGAACTAGTTGTTGAAATTTTATGTGTATTTTAGGACTATCATGTAGATAGCAAAATACTAGCCAAAACTTGTCTTATCAATCTTATCATCCTCAGCAACAATTTGATGACGAAATAACATGGGGTTTATGAATCCGCCTTTATATTTTACTTTGGATAACCCGATTTTCTGAAAACAAATCCCACTTGTGGAACAACATTTTACGAATTACCTTGGAAATTATAAAATCGAATTAAGGTTATTATGGACATGGTACCTATATTGTTAATGAAAATTTATCTCTTTATCCCCACAAAAATTTGATGTGGTTGTATCGAAATTTTACTATACCGGGTGACGCAAAACATTAATTAATGAAGCAATTAAAGCAAACACGGTTTGCCTTAATTTCCGGAGCTTTGGCAATATAGTAATATTAGTATAGCAGTTATCTATCTATCTATCTGAATTCATACTGTTCGACCTCACCACAAAATTTCATTACGAAAAACTCACTTAAAACACACGCATAGCATGATTTTTACATACTTTTTATTTTTTGCGATTCACACACAATTTTATTTTAACTTTTAAGGGAGTCATAATAAAACTGAATTTGTAAAGTCAAATTTTGTAACAGTTTATCTAAGAAACTGGAATTTGAGCCGCGGGAAGTTGTGTCTAAATAATTTTACATCAATTTTTTTAACGATAATTGTCAAAACATACAAGTGCATGACGTGCTGTCGCATGATGGTGCAGTCACGTGATCATATTGCAGTGGTCAGGACGACATGAACCGACTTATATAAAGCAATATAATTTACTCGACCTTCATTACCAGCATAATAGCGTATAAAATATAGCTCCTAGGGCCGGTTTATAGAAAAGCGAATTAAATATTTAATCCTTGATTAATTTAACAGAGGATTAAAGGTGGTGATTAGTTAAAACATGCCCGTTGCCTAGCAACGGACCTCAATTAATTTTTTTCCACCATATTCGAAATAAATGGACTGTACTGAGAATGTCGTCAATACTAAAGTGACCAAAAAAGAAAACCTTCAGTTGGTTTTTCATAATTGTAGATTCCAGCTGCAGTATTGGATCGTGTATTTGGAAATTTTAGGTAGATTCGGTACATTAAAGTTGTAAGAAAGAGCATCATCATGTCTGAAAAACCGACTCTGACAACACATTTTTTTAATATTTTATATGTCAGATTACTAAAAAGATATATTTATCCAAACAACTGCTTTCTCTGATCATCAAAAAAATTGCATTTTAAGAGATTTTTACTTCGTGAGCGTAAGCTAAGGAAATATAGTAATCAAGTCTCATGCCCCTAGAGAACGAAAATGTAGTCTCCCGTTTCCGTCTGTCTGTCTGTCTGGTGTCTGTATCGATTTGTATTAAAGACGTAATCTCCGAAACTACTCAACTGATTGTTGTCAAATATTTTATGTATATTAGGAATATCATGTAGATGGTAAAACGCTAACCAAAATTTGGTTAATCGTCGCCATCAACAATTTGATCACGTCATTTAAAAGAATTATATTTTAAAATTATTTAAATGTTATACAGTAATACTTATACTCCTATACGGCTAACTGTTCACAAAAAAAATAACACAGTATAAAAACATTTTACCACTAACTCAGAAGATAACCTTCCGTGGCCCTGCGATTAAGACGTCAGTATACGTACCAGCGGTCGCACGTTTGATGCCAAACTTGGCCGTTTTTTTTTCTCTTTTTCTCTCGTGCCGTGTATTATTTATGTTTATGACGTCGTAATAAATTTTTTACTGATCAAATTAACCCCATTTTCCTGAAAAGGTGGGAATACGCATGACATTCTGTTCAACTATGGCTTAATTAATAATTTCAGTCTTCTGTGTTGACGTAACAAACTCATTCAAATCAAACAAATTTCTACGTGACATTTTTCCTATGTAAGTATAAACAAACACTGGAAGTTTAAGATTGTTATTATTGCTGAGAGGCCATTTTTTCTGGTTGGTTATCTGCTTTAAATATATTTTACATTGTTCATGCTGCAATTTGCTGGTTTTTACTTTCTAGAGGTTATCATAAAACAAATATCACAGAATCTTTTTTTATAACTCTCCAAAGAAGCGTGATTTGTTAGGCCTGTACTTCAGGAGTGAGAGAAGTTCAACTAAATTTTCATCACCACTGTGAAAGTGAACACTGAAATTACCGAATAAAAGGAAATATTTATTTTTGATAATTAAAATTTTTAAAACTGCTGATTTTATTTCATCAAAAGTTTCTAATTCTCCTGAAGGAACTCTGTAAATCGATAAAACTAAAAAGGATGATTCTTCAATGGCTACAGTTTTGCAATGGATTTCTTTAGATAACTGACATACTCGGGTAACAGATTTGAAATTTTTTGTCATCTTATAGAGGCAGTCAGTACGTATAAAGCATCAGCCCTACGGCACGAAACTGATCTACAAAAGAAATATTTTAGAATAAAGCAACATAACGAGTAGACTGAAATTTCATCATTGATTGTTGTATCAGATATTCCAAAATAAAAACCAAAGTAGAAGAACGACATCTAAAAGTCGGCGTTTTTGCTCCAACGACCTAGCATTCGGACTGTGAATGCACCTTTCGTAGGTTGGCCGGCTCGCAACGAGGCCGCATCCAGTCCGTCCCTGTCCAGCCCTCTGCGGCCACCGTCGCAATTTGTAATTAATCGTATTTTTGCAGAATTAGGAATTCGCCTTCGGTCGCATCGGCGTCCCCTCTTCGTGGCGGTCCGTGAACGCATGCGTCCGTCCCAAGCACCTCTCGCACGTCGTTCCTTCGTCAGAATGCCAGATCGTGTTTCGGTCGCGAACGGGACGTGTGTGTCCGTCATGGCCGGCAACATCGTGGCCGAGTGGCTGCGATCCCTCCACCTGGGCCAGTACTCCGAGAGTTTCATCGACAACGGCTACGACGACCTGGAGATCTGCAAGCAGGTGGGCGACCCCGACCTCGACGCCATCGGCGTCTTCAACCCGGTGCACCGCAGCCGCCTGCTGCAGTCGGTGCGGACGCTGCGCGAGGAGGGCGCCGCCTCCGTCTACTTCACGCTGGAGGAGAGTGCCGCCGTCCACGAGGAGTGTTTGTGTGACAATGTGAGTGCGAGATCGTCGAGGACCTCGTCGGGTCGGTCGGAGAAGGAGGCGGGTGGCAGGAACACGCCCGCCGCCTCCGACAGCGGACAGGAGGTGGCAAAGTACTTGGACGAGTACGAGGAGGGCAAGGCCGAGCTGGTGAAAATCCCGAGGATGCAGCTGAAGATGCTACTACGGGAGAAACTAGCCCACGACGGGATCCGCTTGAGCTGTCAACCCTATTCGACTCCGGTGAGTGTTAGACACGTGACCGGCAGTTGCTGTTTGGGGGTATTTGGGGCACAAACTGTGTCTTCTTTTCTAAGCGACTTAAGTCATAGCAAACAATTGGCATTTTCTCCCAAAATTTATTACTTTATTGCAGTAGCATAAGGCCGTCTCAGAGCTTCGTTCAAAAATCGCGAATAGAAAGAGAGGGTTGTCGTGCTTTATCCACTAGGTCAATAAATCTCCCTAGACCCGCTGGTGGTTATTCAGATATTAGTTTAGTTATTTATTGTTTTGTCGGGCACGTCAATTTCGCTTGGAAAAGAATATTTGGGTTGCGATAGGCTGTCGGATGGGGCTGCGTGTTCTCGACTAGGTCGCAGTCCTACCTGGATGGCGAGTGTCTTTATGGATTGCCGAGTGTCTGACCTTTGCGCGACCGCTTTCTACTCGCAGCGGTGTCAGCTCAATGGAAAAATGGTTTGCAAAGACGGCATTTTTCAAAATGATTATATACTTTTTTATTTAGATTTATTAGAATTTGATTTATTTTTGAACGCACCCTACAGAAATATTTTTCTTTGTTCAATATGAGACACTGGTTTGCAGTTTTAACTGAAGAGCTGTCTGTTATGTGAGTACATTTTTATGCAAATTCGTAATATCAAACATTTTTCTGTTTAATTACTTTCATAAAAATTCTGGTGACGAACTCCACGCAGACATCGTCAAAAAGAGTCGTAATGATGACAATTGCTTGGAGCGAAATATTGATTTTAAAGGAATATATCAGTGAGCTTTTATTAAAATCAAAAATACGGATCCGTTAGACAAAGCGCACCGACAAAAAAAAAAGCTGTTCGAAGTAATATCAATCCAATCATACATTTTGAAATTGAAATAAGGTAAATAAAAGAAATAAATTGCTTGTCATCTTTATTCTCCTACAAGGGTTTAGTTTTGACTATGGAATGTAGACGAGATCTAAATCAACGATGCAACAATAAATAAAACAAATGTTCTCTGCTGAAAGCAGTTCGCAGTAATTTTAACAATGGATTTCATATACATACTTCCAACCAGTAATTTTTTATATCCACTTTTAATAGTCTGTATGTTCATTGTACTTTTTTTTAATTAAGATGTACGCGTCTAGGAGGAAAAATTTTACGAAATTGACACTACTACAGTTTCGACGTAGTCAGAAATTTTATTAGTGTTATAGAGCTATAGACTTTTTACCATGGTTTTTTAATTTATTCGCCAAATGCATTTAAAGACCTTGTGTAACATTTTAGTGGCAGTACGACAGGGTTTTTCTTGAATCCTCCTTACTTTTTCTCTGCGCTCAAAAAACCTTCAACTTAATTACAGAATTGTATATATACCCAACAATGCAACTCGTTAAAGATAGGAGGAAGTTGCACGCTAATTTTATTGTGCACTTGATTTTCTGTTTGTGAACTTGTCTCTGAATCTTGAAAAACTTAATTACAAGTACAACTACTGTTTCAGGCAAAAGCAACAAATAAAATATTTGTATTTTTCGCCGAGATTATATCTCAATTTCTAAGAATGTGGGCCATTTATGTAACGAAAACAACACAGTGCAGTATTTTCGTTGAAACTTATTTTCTAAAATGAGAGCGTATGTTATGAATAATAAAGTCAGAGTTTATTTACAATCGCATGCTCCGTCTTTATTGGTAATGAAAGTTTAATCAGTGTATTGATTTTCGTTAATTTATTAATTATTTACTGTAACTTTACCTTTTGGAATAATGTTCACAATGAAGCCATTGATCTTTTCCACATATTTTTGTTATCTGTGTTTGATTTAAACTTTTAGTAATATTTTAATTTGTCTAAAACTACAGGTACAGGTATTTGTTATTAAAAATATTAATTGTTATTATTAATACAAAGTTCTGGTTAATTACAAAATCGTAAGTAAAACTACTATGATCATAAAAATTACACGGTAGTTGTAATTCTAAGAGAGGTCTGTACCCACTAAATACGTTTGTATTTTAAAACCCAAAGACATATAGGAGACGTCTACAAGTTAAGTTGTGAATATTTTAATTGATTTAAAAAAAAAAAGCGAAAAAGGAAAAATTGAGCCCGAGTTCGAAAATTTCCAGAAAATGCGACGCTGAGCTTCGAAAAATTTCGATCGAGCTGGTTAAGAGATTTTTCGCTCATGTTACATACAACATTTTTTCTACGACTTTTTTTGTCAAATTTAACCGTTTTGTTACAAATAGAAGTAGAAGCTGATGTTAATATTCGCGTCATCGTTTAATCTTGTTTGTCTATGAAGTTATCAACATAACTTTTTGCCACTGTTGATGACTTTCAGTCACAGTGCCTTTTTATTTGCAGCAGCTTCGCACTGGTATCGGCCAACATTGTCGCTGAAGTCTTGCGGAAGCAATGACCCGGCCTGTAAATAAAATAGGACTATCTAAATTTAAATTAAATAGCAATTATTTGAGAAAAACGGCCAAATGTGTTGGAGCCAATGATTCAATAGAAAAAGGTTAGAGTAAACTCTTTAAAATATAACAAATGATTACGGTTCTTATAGAAAATTTTTATCTGCTACTTATTTAAGAAATTTTATAACTTGATTTCTTAACAAAGTTTGCGAGTTTTTTGCTTAATATCCAGTGTTTTTGAAAATATAAACGTACCGTAGATAGAGCAAAGTGTTTCATAATTTTTTTATTTGCTAGCTTTTCCACTATTTCATCAATATCTCCTATTTGCGACAACTAAATCATTAAACATTACTTTCGAGGACTTTGAAAATATGTAACTATTTTCAAAAAAAGAGCAAATTTGACGCGGCTGTTGATTAGTTGGTATAGTACCTAACAAATATACAGTGTACCTAATTAAAAATGTGGTCAAGAGTATTACGTCACCAGCTTTGTTTTTTCCGTATGTCGTTTCCGAAATGAATTTTGAAACTGTCATCCACTTGTCACATCGATTTTTGTAAATTAATAACCTTTGAACTGAGTTTGACATCGCCATGACAAGACATCGCCATGACAACTGTCTACGACGAAAAAACTATAAAATTGTTTGTTGTTTTACTTTTGGAGTATGTAGATGAGCTTGATTAGAATTATTATTTTTGACGTACCTATGTCACCCAGGTGAAAAGCGAAGAATACCTTAATTTTAAGTAAAAAGAACAACATTCGATTATGTGACAACTATTTCATAGTTACAAAATTGTGTACTTTTTGCAAAACTATAGATTTATTAGTACTACCGACATATTTGCTTGAGGTTCGCTTATTTGATGGATCGTGTGTAAGTTTTCAGGTAAAAATATGATACCTCTGTACACAGTCGCAAAAAAATCAAAAATCAATTACATATTTCAAACAAAAATAATAATTCTTTGGATTTTTTTTGTTTTTTAGTTTTTCAGTTATTTGAAATGAAAACTCAAAAAGTAGCAAGAAAAATCGAGAGTTTAATTATGGTTACTCAGTTCTTGATGGGGCTTTATCTTTAATTAAATTATTGTAATTTTCATTTTCATGTTTTAAGACACATTCCCAAGTATGCGATTCTGTGACACGTCTGAATCGTGTTTCTGTGAGTTCTGAGCAATAAAGAGAATTTATTTTCATTCACATTGCTAAATGCAGAGCTTTCGTTACCAAAATTTGATATCTAGTATAGACCCTGGATTTTTAAAATCAGTTGGTACTTTTTGCGTATCAATGCGCACTGCTGCCTAACTTAATCAATAACAACAGACGACACAGTCGAGAGAAGACAAACTTGCAGACAGAAATGGAATACCTATTTTTGCATTTCTTAAGAATCATAAAAATTAAAAGAAAATTAGCGTTTCATTTTGTTGGTATTAATTTATTCTAGTTAGTGCTCAATTTGATTTGATTTAAAGCTGCATTTAAAAAAGCCCAAAAGATATCTATTCGTGATTCATATTTTCGTAATTTGAAAACAAAAAATGATTTAAATAATTAAAAAAATCGCTTGTTTCAAATTAAATCAAATAGTGCAAAGAAAATTATTTTTTCAGATGCTTAATCTAAAACATAACGTGAAAATCAATCAATATTGACTAATGATTTCAATATTACCTAACATAATGTTTATTTGCTTATACAAATCATAACTGAAAAGCTGTATCAGCAGAAGAAATCACTTTTCATTGTGTCGAAGGTATTGAATAATACAACACAGTAATTTTCATTGCAAACGTGATTTCTGAAAGGAAAGAACAATGTATTATTTATGAATATTAAAGACGTCCATTTACATGGTAGTTACAGCAACAAATTGTGATGGTTGCACGTACCGGTTTTCTTCAAATCAATTTCTTATGTTACAAGTTTATGTTACACGGAAAAATTCAAAATCCAGCAGTTCTGAGATGGTAAGGTGACTTTTTTCGATAATGTGCTAGTTAATTACATTGCTTTTTCCTTGAGTTCATTAATGATATTTTAGTATTGTAGCTATCAATATGTCGAGACATGCAGCGAGACCACTTAAATTTTTTCTTTTTTTGGCGTACCTCCAAGGAAAACAACAGAAACGTAATTAAAGGACAGAACGTGTATGCTTGCATTAGGTTTTTTGAAAGTTTATTCTTTGAAGAACGACGAAGGAAAAAATTATGTAAAAATAACGTTACACTTTACACAAATGCTTTAAATACCACATGGATCAACGCACTCTTCAGTAAGTTAATTTTATTGTTGTATTCCAGTGGCAGCTATACAAAAAACCTAATAACAAACGCTTATATTAGTATCCATATCTAAAAATTATGTCCGTGTTCTTAGATAAAAATCCTCTTAATATGATTATACCATCTGTAATGAATTTAAATTTAAACAACTTCATTTCAAGCGCTCTTGTAAAAAAAACAGATATGTATCTATCGGCTTATGACATCTAGCTTAAAATGCCAATGACAATTTTTTTAACTATCCAACAATCTCGGGGGAACGTCCTACTTGAGATCGAAAAAACAAAAAAACTTGTAAACTACTCATATTTATGAAACTACGTGGCTCCGCAGAGCTTATTAATATTTAGTATTTAGATCGTACAATCTGTATTATAAATCCCAACAATTTAAAATTCATCCGACTTCTATGAGTACTTCAAGGTATTATTGATTAAAATTAAGATTGAATAAATTGCCGGGAAAAAGTCGTCGCGTAGAGAGCGGCGAATGTTTTATTGGTTTTCTTAATGTGGCCATTCGAATATCTCGCCGGTAATTGTCGAGATGTCAAGTGTTAAAAATCAATTAACGTATTTCATCTCATAATGGTTCATGGTAGATCCGAAATTTTCGACCATGGTGATTAAAATTTGCATTCATTTACCAACAGGTTTGTTATGCCCAATCACCATTGAATGTTTACTAGATGAGTAAGAATCGCCGCCTTTAGCCGTTAGATTGTGGGCGACGTCAGAGGCGTACATTGGGGGGGACCATCATTAATTAACATAAAATTAACTAAAATTAATTGAAAGACAACTGATAATTTCACAAGTTCATTCGAGGTGTTGCGAATTGTAATCAAAGAGAGTTTGAAGAAACATTTCTTTCTCTACTTTTACAACACAAGAATATCCAATCTTGGTAATAAGACAAGTTCTTCCGTAATCTTAACCTTTTGTTTTTCGGACATGTGCGCCCGTTCTGACCATGCTTATTGTCCCAATTTCCCGGCAAGGTGGCTTCGACCGTCCGTTTTTGTGGTCTTCCTGTTTTTGTGTCCATTATTTCCATTCCCTTATTGCAGTGATAATAAGTCGGTTTTTTGCTGCCTCGGGTCCGGATCTAATCACAGGGCAGTTAATATTTCGTTTTAATGTAAAAAGCCGTCGCAGGTTGGTGGAACTGAACAGTGGTTGAACAAGTTACGTGTTAATGCATACCGAAGAAGCTGTACTCGTTGGTAAACAGATAACCCGCTGCAGATAGCCTTTCCCAACGCAGCAAATAATTAACGTGACCCTGCCATCAGAATTACTCATAAAAGTCTATAAATTAGTGATGTGCCGAGCCCAACTCGAATTATTAAAATGGAAACTGTTCGACGTTCTCGGTGAAATTGTTTTAGTTTTAATATTTCCCTATTGAGGACGAAACTGGGACAATGTGGTGCATCCTTTGTTCACAGGATAACCAAGGTAACTGGGAAATAATTGCTCGGTCGTTAATTAATGCGACAATTCCGGTCACACTGCGGTGGAATATTGTTAACAATTGTAGACAAAAACACGGTATGTAATAGAATTTTGCGACTGTGTTTTTCTTGTCGGTATGGATGTGACAGCGAACTCCAGGGACAGGAAAATTATTGTAATAAAATTTTTACTTTCGGCTTTGTGTCTCCCTGACAGTAAACATGCACGCTAACTTATTTTGCAGAAACTTTTTTAGAATAGCCCGAGTATTTCAGGAATTTTAAACGAATTTTAAACTTTCGATTCATACTGATGCAATTTTACATGATAATTCAAAAATTTTTAATCAACCTAATGGCAGGATGTTTGGACTTTGAGCCAATTAGATTTATTACTGTTGAAATCAAATATTGAAAACTGAAAAGCTTTTTGCCTCGGACATTTTTTACAAAAACGGATGAACTAAGTATATTGCCCCATTTTATACTAGTTGCTACGGATTTGCTGCTAAATATTTTTTATTTTTTCAAATAAATTACATATTATTTAAAAAACATACAAAGTCTCACTATGACCGTCAACCCTAACATAACTCTTCAAAACTTGTCATTCAAAGTCATTGTTAAAGTATGAAAATACGTACTTGAACTATTGTTTTACAAGCAGGTACAGTCGAAGATATGGTTGACGATCTGAATGGTGAAGATAATATCTTTGATAAATTTGTCCCAAGTGTTAAAGTTCCCTGTAGCAGCAATTTTTCATGTTGGTTTAAGCCAGAAATTATTATTAAAGATATCAAGACGAAAAATAATTACAGATGCTTATATAAAAAGCACAAGATGTTAGCTTATACCGATAATGTTAAAAGTTTTAATAAGATAAAGAAGAATATTTGAAAGGAATACGGTAAATTTAAGCAGCAAAAAAGAATCAAAAGTGAACCGAAGCATATTTGGCCCTACATCAGTGATAAGAAAAAATCTAGTGAAATAAAGAAAAGGTTTTAAATCGAACTTATATGAGTCATATAGTGCAGTAGCACAAACATCCAATTTATGCCATGGATGTTCATTATACATATTTACATATAAATATTACTGAATATTGCAAAATTAATGAAAAAAGTTATGTGTAGGGTGATTCAAAATACAAGCAATAATGGTAACTACGGCCTCACTTACCGTAGTAATGTGGAAATGTAGGAAAAACAAATTAAAATTCGAATGGGGCAAAACCCCCATGCACCACCCTCGATTCGATGCCACTGATCAAACTGATTTAAACAGTAGGTGGAAAAACGTTTGAATAAAACGATGTAAACACTTTCAGTTTCAATTAAAAATCTAACAAACTTATTTCTGGTTTTCATTCGTTCATTCACGTGGTGGTCCTGAGAAGGACCGATCTTTGGTAATGCTTCATGTTGATCGCCTTTTTTCTGACGGATGCTTGGTCCTTGCCACAACGATTCCATCTTGTTTATTAGCATAAGAGCAACTTAAAATCGTACTACCCTTTTACAATAAATGTAGAAAATGTTGTCCTTGATTAGCAATGCAGGTTTCAGCACGTCGCAACATGTTTGCACGGATACGTAAAGAAACTCCTGGAGTTCCACGAACTGTAGAGGCTGCTACTTCCACTTTTGTTGAAGTTCTTCGATAGTTTCCGGACACCCCACAGACAAAAATCACACGGATTGAGACTGAGGCCAAACTACTAGGCCGTTTCTACAGTCCCTCTCGTTTGAAAAATTTGTTCTTCAGCTTGCAGTATTCCTTTGATCCTATCACACGCGCGATTTGGAAAGCGCAAGATCCAGAATTCGCCGGCCAACCTGGTGTTTCCATCAGCCACACCACAAAGCATTACCTTGTTTAATTGGAAAAAATCACCATAATCCAATACGTTAACCGAACATACCACGGCAACAACTGGCCCTTATAGTGTTTTTGCACGCTGCTAATCAAAGCGCCACTTTTTTGGATCTTAATCCTAGTCGTTCTGTGCCATTCATTGAATAGTAATTATAGTAGGTCAAGAAACACCACCAGTGGCGTATATAACAATTAGTATTTATTAATATATAATTTCAAATATTTTTTTTTCTAGATAGTGCTACCAGTTAGGAACGTGAACTTTACACAGTACCATAAATCTTATTGTGAGCTATTCCCCAATTTTGTTTACACACATTTCGAAATCATCCTGTATATCTGTAAAAATTAATTTTGATGACATGTTAACGCAAGATCGGTTTAGAGTGGTGTATTATTCAGTGAAATCTATGTATTAAATAGTTGTTGTTATATCTGGTAGCTAAGTATCATTTGAAGTAAGTAATTGCTTATTGTCTTGAAATTAGACGCCGTTGTACAGAAACAAGTTTTCTTTGTTTTTGCAGAGCGTTCTTGTTCAAAGTATTTAAAAGTTTGAGTATTCCTTTTAAAATTAAATAAAATGCACAGTTCAATTTTATCCGTAATCACCGATCGTAGCAGCCTTGGTTTATCAAGTACATCGAGGTGTTGACATTCCATTCACCAAAAAACTTCCTGCAGGTAATTTCATTCGGGCAGATCTTGCAAAAACGAGGCTTATTCAAATGAAACTCTGTTCGATCGGCGGGATTACACAGTTAAAAAACTCGAACAAAACCAACCAACGAATAATTCTTTCAGTTTATTAAAACATAATAGTTAATTCTAGCCGTTTCTCCGAAAACTGTCAAGGTCGCTAATTTTGTTTCATTTTTTTGCGATAAATTAGTGAAGCGGATAAGATTTGAACGCATCGAGATCTTTAGTGTCGGTGTTGAAATTTTCCGCTCTCTTGCCTTCCATTGATTTTGACATGTTAATTAAAATCAAACAGGATTGTATAAATAATAATGTATTCAAATTAAGCGATCGCTTCATCAACGACCCTAAATAGTCTATCTTATGACCATAGTTACGTCCTTAATTATCTCGGAGTGTGGATCTAATTTCCGAACTTGTTGATGTTTGGAGAGGCCCAATCCATGAAATAAATATTTAATCATTTACAACTGGCCTTCTTTCATATAAAATGGAAATGCTGAGCTTTCGTCGCGTCTGCGGTCAGCTGTTTGTCCTTCTGCCGCAATTGTTGCTGTTTAAAATTATTGATCTGGTAAATTATGCGAACCCTACTACACTTCGAATGTTTTATTCACACCCCATGACTATTCAGGTTTGCTTTGGGGTGGTCCTGAATAGGTTAAGGGTAGCGGAAAGTAGCGAAATCTGTTGGATGCTATCGATTTTTATTGTAACTTCTCTAATAGTGATATAATTGAAAGCTTCCAGGGTAGACATTTTAATTAATCTCCACTTTTTGAACACATATAAGGCATTTTGATTTTTAAGTCGGGAACAGATAAAACAACACAACCTCATTCGTAATAATGTTCATTGATTTTTCCATTTTATGATTATAAACCACTTCTTAACATGTTACCTTAGGAACTTACGGTAAGATATATAGTTCGGGCTCGGAAATATTAAACGTTGACTAAATGACTTTATTACGTGTCTAGTTAGATTGTGTGCAGGAATTAAAAATTCTGTGAGTAAATTATTAGTACCAAGAAGTTCATGGGGACCTGGAAGTAGTCCCATTAGCATTTGCTCGGTCATGGTTCATATTTCATAAGCACAGCTCTAAGCTTTTATACATTACTTCTATGGTAATCAGCCGTCTACCTATTTAACACTGCATAACGGGGTTCAACTATAAAAGTTCCGCATACACATTCAAATGGATATTAAAATACTGAACTGCAATCTATTTTGGACAAAGTAATAATTAAGGCGGACATAATTTGCGCTATGCAGGAGGCTAGACTAATAAAATAACACAAACATGATATAAGAACATAAACTATGTTAAATATCAACTATTTTTCCTATTTATATAAAGATTGCTTAAAAACGTTTCGCCTCAGTGTTTGTTCCTCAATTAAGGTAACCCTATATTACAAACTACACTCTGTATTTTTTTTCATCAGGTTTTTGACTTTTCTGTTATGGAATTTCGTATCTTAATTCGCTTGTAAAACAGTCAAAAATATAAAAAAAGAGAAATTTATTTGAAAATCATGAAGTATGAAGAAATTGTCAATTTGCAAATTTAATCTCTCAAAAATGCAATACATGTTTCTAACAACAGTGTCTGATACGATTTCTTTTGTTAGTAGGGAATCTGGGAAAAGAATAAAATCTAATTAAAAAGACACAATTATGGTTTATACTTTTCAACAAAACGCCGCATATGGTTAATTAATCACTTTCAATGAAGTTGGTTTCCGCTTTTTAGATTATACTTCGCGGAATTAGATTTAATATGAAAATTATTTTTGTTCGTACTTTTATCTTGAGTCTCGTAAACGCTGTAGCAGAAATCAGAAGAACCCACACAGTAGATGCAGTTTTTCAGCTTCCAAGAAGCAAAAAATTCCAAGTTAATCTACATTGCGGCTTTCACAGCACATTAAATTTTCCTCCTTTTCCGCACTGAAATCAGTAATTTGCAGCTACAAATTTAATATCTGTTGTGCTGGCGTAATAGTTAGGTCAGGCGTAATGGTCCTCGTTACATTCTTGATGTTTTGTAAAAATGAGAAATTCACGAACCACCACATCCAGTTTTCACGTAACAGTGATCACAACTAACCCTTGCAACACCAAACCGTATTTAAGGAAAAAGTGGAAGAGCCCGGTATAAATAGAAAGCGTCGCCCTCCGCCCTTTCATTAGCGGGCCAACTCGCCATAAAAGTAGAGAAAGCCGAGATAAAGAGTTTATTATGTGTAACAAAACCAGCCTTGACAAAGGATATTCGCGTCATTTTGTCAAATATCAAAGATAAAGCCCATCTGAATGGGCCTTTAATGTGTCCATTCATAACAGAATTTAAGAGGTGAACAATTCCAGTCGTTCAAAACGAGCATAAATAACACCCATGAGGCGTTCTCGTTCGGAGGAAATCAGGTGCAGTCACTCACCACTGGAGAGGGTCCATACCCTGAGGCCACTGTCAAACAAAGAGAACGATGGCCGTTGATCGACGGAATGTAGCTAACTGAACGCAGCTCGGCCGGTTTTTACTGGGTCACATACTGACTTTACTTAAAATTCATAAAACGACCATTGCGATGGGTGCGATTTTTTGCCGGCCCAAAGTGCACCAGCTTTGCCCATTTGATACGAGATCCGAGGGCATTCAACCGAAAAATTGCAAGCAAATAATCGACGAACATAATCTGTGCAAGTCAGAGTTGATTAGGCAGATGGGCACTTTTCCGGGCGGTCGAAGCAAGATGTTGATTGTTGACGATGGATTTATGTTGCTGTGAAACTCGCGTTTCCTGGCCTACCATGCCGAATCTCGATCCGCCAAATCACTGATATTATGTCTCCAATAAAGTTTTATAACTTTAATATTTATTGTAAGTTAAATTGAAAGGCGAACTTTAAGTTATAAATCTTCAAAAGGTCATAATTTGAAGACAACGGTATTTTTTTCTCGTGAAAATTACTTTGGGAACGAACAAAAAATCGTTTTATAATTATTAAAATTACACTGAACGTGTCAGAATTGACATACGTGTCATTGCTGAAATGTTTCTATTTTTGGACAATTATTAATCGAGTCTCCGTTTTAGATCATCGCTGTATAACAAATAATATAAAAAGTCACAGCGGTTTACTAATTTATAAGTAGTTTAAAACTAGATATAATATCTATAGTACAACATGCTACGTATATAGGGTGTCTCCGCTAACGGGAAATAACTCGGCCCGTTGGTCGATTGGCAGGTTTTTAAATTAGTCACCGATTACTTAAAATGCATAAAACAACCGTCTTGATGTATGCGTTTTTTGCCGGCCCAAAATGCAGCGGCATTATTCACTTGATACAAGATCCGAGGGCATTCAACTGGAAAATCGCAGGCAAATAATCGACGCACATAGTTTGTGCTGGTCAGAGTTGATTAGGCAGATGGGAACTTTTCCGGGTGGTCGAAGAATCAAGATTCTGTTCATTGACGATGGATTTATGTTGTGAAACTCTCTCATTTCGTAGCTCACCAAATCGAACCTTCTGCTTATTGATCCGCCAAATGAGTGATATGCATTGAAGCCGTATTGTTCTTAGACGTATTTGTTACCCATAATGGGATAATACTGGGTTTGCTAAACGATTATACCACATATAGGTACCACGTTTTTGCTGTGTTTCAATAAGGCATAAAATTATACCATTTGACTGAATTAAACGAACTCTAATAATTATAATGCAATATCATGCTGTGAATTTATTATGGTTTCGGTTCCAGTTAAGTGCTCGTAATATACCTGGCAGTTTTATTATCGACAGCCTTTAATTAGGGTGCAATAAAAACATTCCAGTTGTTCCGCGCATATTTGAAATCGAATTAGCGTGGTTCGGAATCACGGCTTGCTCACACTAGTGTTATTTTCTTTGTCCGCGTTTCTTGATTGTTTGGAATTAAAAGAATCTTCCCGCATGTTATATTCTTTGAATTTAATCACACAGCGTAAGATGAAGCTAATCTGTGGTAACTTTAATAAGACGTGTTAGGTTCGTAAATAATGGTGTGTACAGGAATATAGTCATCAGTTTTTTATCGTAAAAAGAATAGCATGATACCGTTTATATGAGGATCCGAGTCATTTCACACGATCTAGGAAGAAAAAAGAAGAAATATAAAATCCAATTAGAAGTAATGTCGGCAGTTTTTTGTGGATGATGCAACTTTACCACGTTAGGCAAGTTTAATTTAGAAAAGTTCTGCATGTACTCATTATTATAAAATAGTGATGCACAAGTTTTGTAGATTTTGTTATTAAACTTTTATATAAGATGTTTTCGGTTTTTTCATTTTGAATTAAAATAGCAGACGTGGAATTAAATTTATGAGGCGTTATAACTTTGATTCTTGCATTCCTGTTTGAATTTTGAGGACTCCTTTAAAGGGTTGAAAGAATAAATGTCTGTAAAGTAATGCAGATAGGTGTTGCCTTTCTTAACCTATATATACCATTTATGTACCGTTTCTGATCAAAGTGATCAAGTTTAATTTTCTAAAGCTTTAATTTTAGATTTAATTAATTTATGCGTGTTTATGTAACCCTTAAAAATAAAGAATTAAATCAAATGTATTTAATTGTTGAAAATTATCTCTGTTTTGAGGCATTTCCTGTTAAAAGACATTAAATCTGTAATTAGATAAATTTCCGGTATCAGCATGTGTGCATCCAACATAAAAGCTTATCGAAGTGAACATTCACCTCACATTATACGGTGATTGTGGGAAAAATGTTTTCACCTTTTAATAGATCATGAAATTTTAACTGTGCTTCATAACTGCCTCTGTTTATTATATTTTAAGTTTTTTTAGTAGAAAACAACAGCTAAGAATTTTGCCACTAACTTACGTTTCATGAAAGAATTCACTCGTTCTACTTAAAAATATCTTAGGAATATCGTGCAGATGGTCAAGCGTTAACCAAAATTTGCCAAATCATCCCAATCAACAATGTGATGACGTCATGTCAACGTTTTGTATGGTGAATGTTATGTAAATTTTATAAAATACATACTCCAATACTCTTGTGGTTTATGAATCCGAGTTGATTTTTTACCCTAGTCCTAAATTTTTAAAAAAAAGTCAAAGTTGTATTTTACAAATTGTTATGGAAATTTATACGTTTACGTGCTTCTCTTGATTTTACTAACGTAAATTGGACATAGATTCAATAGCGGATTAGCGCAGGTTGCTTGTGCGACTTTCATGTGACTGTCTCGTTTGATTATAAAAGTGTCCTTTCATACGTCTTGTATTAGAAACCACTTTTTGAGTCTTTGAAGACTATTTTTCATCCTCAGGTTCGGTAAGAATTTGGAATCTTCGCGAAAATTCTATGATCATATTTTTTCTTCGATAGGAATTCTCAAGGGGTTTCATACCGCAATATTATTATGAAACGTACACAGTTATATAAAATGATTACGATGGAGACGTTTTGCTTTCCCAAATTACAATGCAGAAATATATTGTGTTCATAATAAGTACTCCATTTGCTATTGAAGACGGTTATCATTAATTTTTCTTTTGTGATGGGTAGAGAGCGGAAAATATGCACCAAAATTTTGAGAAATATGATCATATGATATGCACCAAATTTATGCAAATATGCAGTAACTTTCTTAATATATGCAGAGATATGCAAATGCATATGCTCCAAAAATTAAAAAAAAGCGAACTAAATTTATTTATAAAATACAAAAACAGGGTTCCCGAGCTTACGGTTTATTACAAAAAATACATAAATCACATTGCAAAGTGTTTAATTACATCTAACACATAAATCACGTTTTTAAAGATAATATTCTTATACTAAAAAATAAATCTAAATAGAACAAATTAAAAAATAGCAGTAATCCACTATTTAATTACTATTTTGGTAACAATTTATTTTTTTCGAAATATTCTAACAAAAAGTTTTTCCGGTGATTCTAAAGTAAGTATAAGTATTTGCAAATAGAAAAACTGCGTACTACGTCTACAGATGTAAAAATACTTACCGGTTTAGGGCAGGCGCGACAAAACACAGTTCGTTCTTGAAGAATAAGTTCGGGAAAAGGTTTAATCCATAAATTAATTTGAGTTATCTTCGACATATTGATTCACCTGTATCCCTTTAAATGCTTTCAATACAAACTCACGATGAAAAATAATAGTATAACGTCCCTTCGACCACCACTTAACCAACGAACAAAAATTTTGGGAATGAACGGTATTTCCAAAAGTAATTAGGGCGCGAATTTACCTGTAAGGATGGCTTAACACCCAGTGGTGTTTTCAAACTACCATAAAACCCACACCTTTCCTAATTATTTGAAGCTCAGGGCAATATTTGCAACATGATTGATAAAATTTCGTCTTTCTAGATAAATTCCGATAGAATGACGATCATTTTTTTTTCAAATTAGTACAAAAATTGATAAAAATGCAAAATATGCACCCGTTTGGTGAAATATGCAGCAGAAGGCAAATATATGCAAATATGCAATTTTTTTATAGCTGTATTCATTTTTAATTAGCATGATTCGTTCACATATTAAATATCAAGACATATATGCAAAAAATAACGGATATGCAAATTTCATAAAATCCGCTCTCTAGTGATGGGTAACGACTTAAAAACGGCTAACTAAAGCATTATTATGTTTGGAAAATACCAAGAGAAAAAGGTGTTGCTATTGAAAGATATTAGATCTTACTAGCACGGTCAGTGTAAAGGTTACGTCCACCTTCCAGACCTCAAAACGGCCTTTGTTACTTCAGAGAAGCAAACCATTGGCGTAATTTTCGCTGGAGCAGCCTATATTTTCCGCATCAACTCAAGAGATTGTTCTCAGAATCTAATATTTCCTCATTTACTAATATCGAAACCTGTTGATTTCTCCTCTGGATGACGTCCAACATTCTTCTTGGTCAGGTTCGCATTCTGTGAACCGTGAAATGAGCAGCGATTCGGCCCCGCCAATAAACCCTCCATTATTTGTTCATATTTCATGAATCCATGTGATGGTCTCTGGTCATGGTGTCTGTAGCACGATAATCGCTTGCACCGTCCAGCAACATTCCGTGCATCGGCGGATCAATCAGCTCCAAGATGCCGCATTAGCATTTCTCGACTATCCGGTTTGTTCAAGAGCCGGCTCTGGACATAGAGGCTCTGTGCTCCTGCTGCTGCCTGCATATGAGATAATCTTCGTGATTGATTTCGGCTTAATGGGAGGCGCTACGCAAATTCTATTTTGTGGACGTGGCTGGTTTTAACCAGGTCGGGCTTCGGGATGGAAGCGGATTTAATGAGAAAAATTGATGGACTCTGGCTTCGATGTCTATTGATAGTGATTTTTCAGTTGCAGGGAAGGAGGCAGTGAGGAGGAAAAAGGCCAAATGAATGTCGAAAGGTTTAAATTCAGTTAGTTTGTATCGGGAGTGTACATATCCGAAATCGTAAAAGGCATTTTGTTGAATTAACAAAAATTATAGATAGTTATAATAGATTCTGCAACTATGGGTTATATGACTCGCAGGATAGGGTAAAATATGAAATTTATGTATATAGTGCTTGTAAAATTTCTAACTACTCAAACATAACTAGATGATCACCTATTTTACAGATACCACCGCAACAAGATTCTAAATTTTCCTATAGAAAACCAGCTCAGCCAGCTGTTGTTTTTGATTTATTATTATTAATGTCACTAGTATCGCGTAATATCCGAAATCGGTATAAAATTAAATTTGTATTACTAAGTTGAAAACCAAGCTTAAATATCACCATCGGATACCGGGAAATTTTTGGATTGGGGATCACGAAGGGGAGTGTTGCAACCCATGATTCTAAACAATAATTATGTTCGTGTACTATATTTCCTGTCCTGTTCCTTAATTTGGACATTTTTGTCTTTTGTGTATAAAATTTACCTGTCACAAAAATTAATATATAATAATACATAGTAAGTATCAGTAATATGTGTATAAATGTATCACAAAATTTAAAAATTAATATACATATATTAATACATAATAAGTATCAGTAATTGTGTATAAATGTATACATCCCATTCGTATAATTTAAATTGAAATAGTTTTCAACAGTTAAATATTTTTAGCAAGTCATCTACACCTGTGGCAGTATATATATTTTGTAACGCCAAAAAACCGTCAGTTTAATTAAAAAGGTTTAATTATTTCGCCTCAATAATTGACTCGTGAGTATTTACGGAACAGGTATTTAAACTTTCACATAAAATATAGAGCTTTTTTCTATTATACACAACAGTATGGAAATAATTTTTTACGGAGCGCAAACCATTTTTTGTGGACTAAATTTATTACAACGCAAAAAGTTCAGAAAAATGTTCGTTATCAGATTTCATTGATTCGGTCGAAAATGTCAGTTTCTAGTAAAAACATGGCAGAAATAGCGAAGGTTATTTTAGAATTTTGGGGTTTTATTACATTGTAATCAAATTAAAATTCATGTAGATCCAAAAATAATTACTATTTCAGTTGGTATCAACAAATTTTGTTTGAAATTGGTAGAACTGTCACCACGTCTTACTCCTGGTCACGGTTGCTCCTGGTTGTCAAAACTGACATAGTTGACACTGACATTCAATGTTATTTATTATTATTAAAATGTCATAACATAACTTTCTTGAGCGCTTAAAAGCGACTTGATGACATGCATTTGGAACAGATTCTTCACACTTGGTTAATTCTATTGCCAATGCATTCTGTAGAATTTCTACTAAAAAAATTGTCATTGATTAAAGTTACAATCGATGACACTCTTAGCCAATGGAGCAACGTTGCAATGTTTATTCATACTTTGCCCACTATGATGTTATGTACAAAACTAAAATATTAGAATGTAGATTAAGCAGAAGCTCTTATTTCTCAACTTCTCTTTAGGTCCTTCGTCGAACCTTGGATTTCCCAGGTTGAAGCTAACATTGAATGTTTCAATCCATTTGTATTATTGTTGTTCTATATGTTGCTATCATGATAAGTGTCCCATTTTCCAGTTGTTCATATCAGGTTCCGGTACTGCTGTCAAGAAACTACGAACCAAAAAAGGTCCTGGCATCAGCACTTTGTCGTCGTTCGGTTCCTCCGTTCACGGACATAACAGCCACGAATTCAAAAATGCCTATACATATACCTACCAGCTTGGTGTAGCCGTTTTGAAATGAAATTTGATCGATTTAACCCCTGATTTCCAAATGCCACCCAAATGCTCGAACTGACCTTTATTCGGCGATCTGCTGTTCCTGGCGTTCGATTACGATCCGGCTCAAAGTACCAAATATCGTTGATGATAGTTCGCGTATGCGATCCAAATGGTGGACCGCGTGTTATCTCGAAGGACCAAAATGTGTATGTATATGGAATTCCACAACGGATGGCATTTGATTCGCTTTTGTGGTTACAATGGGTGACGGTACTGTGAACTAATACGCATCAGAGAAGCAAGAAGGCGTGTTTTCACTTCAGTATTTATTCTTACTCTTGGAATGCCACAATAAATGGCACTCAACCGCATATGAGGTCACGATCGATGTCACTGTAAACCAATGGTGCTCAGCGCAGCAAAAAGAGTACAGTTTAAGCGTTCGAAAATTATGAATTTATTTGGGAACAGTTGAAAATTACGTTTTCTTTCCTTAACCTGTCAATGTGGAACTTTTATCCCAAATTGCCGAAAATTGCGGCAAAATTGCTACTCATTTTTCATCATATTCTCGTGCGCATGCCCATGTCTTCTGATTGGTCCTAATAAAAAGCTCAGTACTTGTAAGTAGTATTCGATTCTTAAGCACTTCTGTGTAGCGACAGTTGTCAAATTTATAATTATATCGAGCGAGCAATAAAAACACGATCAAAGACAGTCATGGATTTTTGTAGATTTGTCTTTGATGAATTTTCGTCTTGTTAGATTACCGTCAATTTGAAAGTTTTAGTTGAAAATGTAACCATTAAAGTTAACTTTAAAAAATCCATGGTTTTTCTTGTTTCCGTGGTAATTGCCAAGTAAAGTGACTGGAAACGAGGATTCAGGTGTAATAAAGTTTTTCATTAATAGGCAGATTCTTTAATTTTTTTAGAATATATTTCAATATTTTTAATCAATTTCTTTAGAAAATTTGCTATTTGTAAATTAAAATTTTAACTTTTTTAATAGAGTAGAGGAGAAGAGTGAAAATTATAACTTTCTAACATTTGTTCTTATTTAAAATTATTCATCGGAACAAGTACAATTTATGATTCAAGTTTTTGTTTTGGAATAACAATTTGAGGTGTACAATAGTTCGTCGTGAGTTTCATCTCGTTAAATGTCAGAACTACTACTTTATGCAAAATACAATCATTTTTAAGCTGATCGCTGATCTGTGGAAACAACCACGAATATGTCCCAAATGGAAAAAAGATAATCCTTCTGTAGTAGCTAATTACAGACCAACATCTATAATCTTAAACTTTTCCAAAGTATTTGAAAAAATCTTGCACAAGCACCTTTACAGCGGTGTTCAACCTTTTAATTCAATATATATGCGAAAGTTTAGACTCCCTTAAACAGGTTGATACTGAGTAACATACAGACTTCCGTAAAGCATTTGATTCTATAGATCATTATATACTAATCCAAAAATTTTGCAATATTGGATTTAATGTTGCTCTAATACAACTAATGAAATCCGATGTAGTCAATCCGACACAGTTTGTCGAATTTCAGAATGTACGGTCCAATCCTATCACTCCGACGTCTGGTGTACCTCAGAGATCTAAATTGGGACCTCCGGTATTCCTAATAAAACAGACATAAACGCTCTAAATTATTGGTGTTTAAGCAATCGTTTGCATTTAACTTTAGAAAAATGTTTTCTTCAAACGTTCACTCGGCCCGATAATCCAATAATTTTCAGTTATGCAATTAACAACAACGAACTGGATCGAAAAACGGTTGTAAAAGACTTAGGAGTAACAATTGATGAGAAATTGATCTGAACACATTAATTCAATAATAGCTTCTTCATATAAAAACTTAGGGTTCATCTATCGCAACTGTCAAAATTTTTCGATACTGATTGCTTACAATCTAAATATATGTATTACTCTAGTCCGATCAAAACTAGAATGCGGGTCACTAGTTTGGTATCTTATCTATCAAATTTATGTCCCGCAAATAGAAAGTGTACAGAGAAAATTTTTGAAGTACCTTGCGTATAAAAGAGATAGGCATAGTATCCTGTTCAAGGCATTAACCATGCATATTTGCTCGAACGGTTTGAATTATGTTCTCTAAATTCCAGGCGAATATCCTCCTCAGTTAAATTTTTATATGAACTGCTTAATAATCGTACAGACTCTCCAGAGCTTCTCAACAAAATTGATATACTAGTTCCCCGTATCAGCACTCGTACGCCTATCCCATTTTATCCACCAAAAGCGCGTACAAACATCGTTAGGAAAAGTTCCATATATGTATGTGATAAGTGCAAACTTCAATAGGTTTGCCAATGCGTATGATATATTCTTTGACAGCATAAAAACATAATTCACAAAGTTATTTAAGCTAGAAAAGCATTGTAATAGAGTTCATCAGTCGACTGGTCACTTTCAGGTTTTCTCGACGTTTCTTAATAGAGTTTTTTAGTAAAAGCCACTCACTTTGTATAAAGTAACATACTTCCTGTACTTGTGATTTATTAACCTCCATCGATTTTGTTTATTCTTATTATATTCTTTTATTGTTTAGTCCGTTTTGTTCTTTAAACACATAATACGAAGCTCTATAACACAGCTCTAGTGCAGCGCGCCTGCTTCGCAGATCAGAGGTCGACGGATCAATGCTGGGCTAGGGTTTATCCTATTTTCCCGAAGATTTGAGATTACTGTTATTTTTAATATTACATTGCACTTATTCAGATTGATATATGTGTTTGCTAAAATGTTGATGACATTATAACAACATTTTTTATGGGAAAACTCACTTGAAACAAACGCATAACATGCTTCTTTACCTGTAGTTTAACAGCCCACGCATAGCTTTATTTTAACTTATAGCGGTCATTATATAAAAATAAAATTCCCAAAATTAAATTTTACAATTTCTTGAAGATGCATTTGTTCGACTGTACTTCAAAGGTGAAGAAAAGTTCTGTCTAAATAATTTTAGATCAATTTTTAACCATCTTTGTGAATTGGGGCTAGCTTTTTTCGGCTGTTGTCAGAACGCGCATTTTTTATTTAGTAGGTATACGATATTTCATATTTACAAACTAAATATTCGCTAGCTATAGGTATTGTTTAAGCACCTATAAGCGTAGCCTAATTGCACGATGTCATCTCGACAACCGATCGATTTGAGACACGAGAAGCAGTTACTTAAATAACTAAAAAAATTGAACTTTTAATTCAACGTACTACGAGTAGTTACGGTTGTATTGAATTGAAAAAATGGAAGAAAATTTTTAGCATCGTCAGCATTTACAGTTGCGTTTTACGGGTTCTTTTAGATTATTAAACGTTTTCGACATTCAAACAGAGTAGCAAAAACTGTATCCAATATATTTAATAGTGAGCACGCCAATTTTTTTAATCGCGTTCCAAGTCTCGGCATCTTGAATAGATAGGTTGTCACGCACAGATTCGACCGCTGTTTGAGTTAGAAAACACAAGTACTAGAAAACTGTCACTGTCGAAGTTAAATTTTAATGAAAAGCAACCACCTTATTAAACAGTTTTTGTTTTAAAATTTGTACTTACAAAACATTTTTTGCTGTTGGTAAAAGGAGGTCATCATAGTAGTATAATACGTATAATGTGTATTATTAATTTTCATATTGTTAGGAGGAAACAACGATCTTAAACGGCAAGGTTTACCTAAAACAATTTCTGTGTATACTCGAAGGGTGCAAAAGCGTGGAAAAGGTTGAAATTTACTTGTCCCATAAAACATTTTTTTCCCTCAAAATTCTGTCAGTTCAGCCTCTCATCAATCCTCATTACGTCCATGATTTGCGAAAATCCAAAATCAAGCAATTCATATAGACATAAACCGAGGTGAATCGAGTAAGCAACTAATCAATTACAACACGAGATCCTCTCCAGATTTGGTACCGAATTTGTCATGTCAACTTATTTCGCATTCTTTTACACGTTTCGTACTCGTACACGACAGGAAGCAAATTTTATTAACCGCTGATTTAAAATTAACCCATTTTTTGCGTACGGTGCGAATGGGCATTAATTCTGAGTGAAGGAAAGGGCAGGGAGCCTCTGGCGCTCGGTCAGTTGATGTGGGTTGGCAGCTCACTTGTTCGTTGAATAGTAAACTAAGATAAGTTTTTTACTGGCAAAACGCAAAATCATACCATTTGTTCGAACTTTGAACGTCCTCATAATTTATTCTGTTGTTAATGTGTTTGCGTTTTGGGTAGGTGAGCGTAATGAAGATTTAAACGGTCGTTCAGGAGGAGTAGGAGGAGGAGACTCATAAAACTTGAGCTGTTATCACTAATTAAGAATAATTGATTTATTTTCATAGCCGCAATAACTTGAATCCATTGGGTTTCGTTTTATGGAGCCATTTTTCAGTGGGAAATTAGGTGCGTGTGAGAATGTGGATTTGGCGTAAGCAGCACCTTTAGGCACAGTTCGAACAGTGGAACAAAAAGGTGTTAACGAGACACCAAATTTATAAATTATAAATATATAATGAGTATAATCGAGAAAAACAGAGATAATGAAATCTCGGAAGTCTTAGTATTATCATTCATTCGCTTGCCCCTGCGGTATTTTCATTAACAGATTATTGCGACTGCCTGAGACGCGTACCTCAAAATCAAATATCTACTTGATTTTGAAATAAAATTTTTCCCTGAAATTCTGAGTTGTTTTTTATTGGCAATAAGATTCTGCGGAAGAAGCAACAGTCGCCGCTACGGATAACACTTCACTTTATTACAGTTGTCCTTTTTGAATTTAGGGGAAACGTTTAGATGTAACTTATCATTTTATGGAAGAGATGTGACTCGTAATGGTAGTGTTAGATGATATCTGTCCAGTTGTAAAGATCCGTTTTTCTTATTTTTTCCCTTGTGAACAAATAATGGACACCAAAATCGTGTTATAATCTTAGACATGTATCTCCGTGTAAAATACTGCGTCATTCATTTTTTAACTCACCGCTGTTGTTTAAAATGGAGTGATAATTATGTGAACTTTCACAAATTAGAGTCATTACGAATAGCATTTTTCAACAAAATAGTCGGTTTTGTTGCTGATGAATAATGCAACGAAATCTCTTTAATTAGCCTCAAATCAACAAACAACAAGTCGTTTTGTGTTCGGCAAATATTTTAATTGTGTTTCTTGTACGTGTCATCATTGTTCTTTGAAAATCATCAATGCATTAATTCACACGTGCGTCGCACCTGTTCATACATATGTAAATTCGGACTTTGAAAAAATCGTCATCGTCGTATGCATGTAAATTTTGGAAATTACTTTCCACCCTACGAAGTGTTAATTTTAATTTTATTTAATTGTTATTACAGACAAAGCGGGCATTTTTTATTTCGTTGTCGGTGTTATATAGAGGAGATCCGAATAATGACCGCCATTATTTTTAATTAGGCGTCTAATGACACGGAAAGGATTTATTTTTATCTGTCGCCCCATATGGTTCAATCTGTTAATTTGAATTTTATCGCAGTAGGTGGCTTGTGATCATACCGATACAGTTAGAACTCATAAACAAATTCCTATTGGTTTTCAGAACCCTATCAGTAGAGTCATTTCTCCCGAGAATTCTTGTTTTGCTTTATACATTTGATGTGTAATTCCACCGTGATACATATGTGTGGCAATCTAGTTGGGAGCTAAGGTATGCTCTACTTATTATATCGATGTGGTGTGGCATGCGGATTTAGAACTCTAATTGCTCTGTGGGACTGCATTCATTAAACATTTTGTTTACTCAACTAACTCTAACGGTAATCTCATGTTAATACCTTCAAAGGTAATACCAACTATATATGTTTCATGATTCTGCGGTTTATTACATTACCCAAAGCTAATTTAAACATGAAATTTTTTTCTGTCTGCATTTCAAATGCTAAACGTATTAACCACAACATTAGCTGGTTACATTTCTATGGTATTATAAGAAGATTAGCAAACATGCTTTTACTTTTATTTGTGTTAACCCCTTCAGTCTGCTATGCTGTTTGCGTCGTGTCAGAGAACTTGTAGATTTTACCTGTGTTGATGGAGCAATAATTATTACTCATTCAGGACACTTACCTTGATTAGAGATCCTTTTAAAAGTTAATTAGTCGTCTGTAATACCTTTGTGGATACTGAAAAGTTTAAACGATGTGACCGGGTAATTCTCTCGACTTAATTACTTCTCTGACATGTGAAAAATGTTACATAACGTATAAAAACTATCTGAAGTGTTTTTATTTGACGCAGAATTTGTGGAACTTTTCTGCTTTGTGCAGTATGCGTAGTTGGTACCAAGAAGGATTATATTACTTGTTATTATATCATATCTCAAGAGATTTCAAAGAAATCATTTATTTTAACTTTTCCTTACACGGTGAATAACTTGTTACATGGGTTCACGGGTAAAGTCACTATATATCTTATTATATTTTGGTGTTTTTTTCAAATTTCGAAAAACTGTCCTGTATTGCAAACCATGTCCAACTAAATAACACTGAATAAAAATAAAAAAAAGTATATCCCTTTATAGGATCACACACTTTAAACATGTCATTTTTTGACGTATTTTCTTTAAATGTTAGAATTACAAACAAAAACAAAATCAAAAATAACTGCAAAATACGACTAATCTCCAACATGCTTTATTGTGCATTTAAATTACTGTGTCGCAAAATCTATTTGAAACAATGTGTACTTTTCAATAAATTATTAACACTGCTATGAACTATTTGACTTTATATTGCTACCTGCATACAAAACAACGTTTTCAATTCATCGCCGCCTCGTCGAGGATTCACAGAACATGGAATATTCCCTCTGGGGGATTACTGGAATACGAGTTTGACAATACATGCGATTATTTCTTAGAGAAAATCTTAACGATTTTGTACGACATATGATGTAATTCGTTAAAAACTAGTTAAGATTTTTTTATGAAAGTTTTACCAAAGGGTTGCAAAAGATGCTTGAGACATGAGCCATTTAGCATGAATATTTTCGGTGGAATCATCAGTTTTTATTTTCATCAGAAGTGATAGACTCGTGCAAGGCAGGGTTAAAGCTAAATTTAACTTCCCAACTGTAAGCTGCGGAGGTATTGAAATAGGGCTAATTTCACTGTTATTGACGTTTCATGAACCCTAGAACATAAAAGAGTAGGACCCGCGTTTGCTGAAACGATAATCAATATTTTTCTGATCATCCCCACCAACAATTGGATGACGTACCCCCAATTGTTTTAGTAAATGCCATTTAAATTTTACAAAATAACATACTCTTGTGTTTGTAGTTTATGATTCCACCTTGACTAAGGCACCCAAATTTTCACAAAAAATTCACATGGTATAAAAACCTATTAAACTAATATAAGTGGCACGGGAATCATATCTCGGTGCTATAGGAGTTGGCGTCCCTGACTTGTAAGGCGTAGGTACTTTTTTTCCTTAAATTGTGACTGGTATTATCTAGGTACTTAATTTATAGAGGTTATCACAAAATATTAAACCTTATAATTTTTAAAGAAGCAGGATTTGTTGAACTGTACTTTAAGGACGAAGGAAGCTTGGATCTGAAGGACCTGCGACCAATTTTTCTTTGCGAGCGTAAGCAAAGGAAGTGCCTATTATATTCGAGTCCACTAGCAACTGGTTGCTTTCATGTTTTCTCGACGTTTCATGATGCCTCGAGTACGAAAAAATAGATCTCGTTTCCGACTGTCTGTCTGTCGTATATTCGGATTTTTATTGGACGAATAATCTTCGAAACTTCTGGATCGATTGTTGTCAAATTTTGTATGTATTAAAAAATCTAATTTGTAGTACGAACTCTACAAAGAATAGAAAGTTTGAGATGCATTTCTTGGTCGATTCTGTAACAGCAATAATAAATAGAAAACGTCGAGAAAACTTGGAAGTTTACAATACTTCCTCATCATAACACGATGACTAAATTATTGTAATAGGGTCCACCTTGTGAATGGCTACGCTCATGTTTTCTTGACGTTTCATGACAAATAAAATGTAAGAAAGTAGGTTTCGCGTTTCCGTCTGTCTATCGTCTGTGTTGATTTTTATTGGACAGACATTCTCCAAAACTACTGGACCGATTGTTGTCACGTGCTATATGTTCATTAAGGGTATCGTTTAGATGGTAAAACGCTGACTAAATGTCTCCACAGCAATGTGATGACGTCTCCTTAAAATTTTGCAGAGTAAATTTTCTAAAATACCGTACTCTTATATTTGTGGTTTATGGATCCGTTTGATTGCCTAGCCGAGACGTCAAGATTTTTCGAAAAAAATTGTGTAATAACCTTTTACAACTTTGAAACTATTACACCAAATACCCTGAAATCTTGTAAACGTTTTACGGTTATCGTATAGATGGAAACTCGTTAATCAAAATTTATCCGTTTATCTCCCCAAATCGATGACATCATCTCAAGCATACACATAGCAGATTCTTTACTTTTACTTTAAGGCTACCCACCTGTCTTTATTTTCATTTAACAGTTCAATTCTTCGAAGTATAAACATAAACACTCGAAGTCAAGGATGTTACTGAGAGTCCATTTTCTCCGTTATATGCCTTAAGTATTTCATATTGTCCGCACGTCAAATGTTATAATTTTTCGAGGAAGCAGGCGCTGTTGGACTGTACCTCAAGCGAAATCGAAGTTATATCGAAATAAACTTCGACCAATTTTTATAATCCGCTTACTTATTGAATTAAAATTAAGTTTATAGCCAACCGTCTTCACTTGGTAGTTTTATGGCAGAGAATTCAAACTTTGTGCTGATCTAGCTATTCCCGTCTTTTACTAAAATTTGTTTAACTAATATTAGTCTGTAGAAAATATTTTTGTTTCAATTATGTTATGTAAATATTAATACATTTGTATTTTGTATATTATTCGCCTAAAATCTGAATACCCAAAAATATATAGCACTAATTTGCTTGAACATCTCAAACTGAAACAGTAGCTTTTTAAGTTATACGGTGCAATTTTTTTAATGTTAGACGTAGAAAAATATTTGTAAATTAAAACAGTTATTGATACATTTAGTTATATCACATCTATTTATTTATCACATCAATCAAACCACTGGCAGACAATAATTTTTATAAAAATAAGTACATCTCGATTCGTATTATACAACAGGACATCCAGACATCCTGGGAAATATTGATGTAAGCGGCAAATAGATACTTACAGCGAACGTTTCTACATCTGAACATTAATTATTGAGCATTGACCATTATGGGACTGGTGTTAAATAAACATGTTTCATTCTTCGGGAAGTGGCAGCATGTTTTACACTCGACGGCGACATCACAATCGACATCAAAATCTTCTTCATGTTTTGCGAGTTAGTTTTGTATGTAGATTGATTTAACATTTTTCTGGACAAAGATGTAAAATTCTGAAGCACCGGACGTTGGCGCATCTTTTAGCCTTTTAACTGCTGAAAATGATTAACCTTGTCTGGGCATAAAAAATTAGTCTAAGGTTATTTGGATCGAACTTTCCACGTCCCTGAATTACAGATATTAGTTTGATTTTTTTGGGAGAACTTCAAAACAGATTCATAAACTACAAGTACAGGAGTATGACGTCATTAATTTGTTGATGGGTGATGATTAGAGATGTACCGACTGTAGGTCTGGCCGACTAACCGACTAGCCGATTGTTCGGCCAGTAAAAACCGACTAGTCGGCCGACTGTTCGGCTTTGCTAAAACCGGTTTATAAATGCGACAAACAGTTCTTTTTTTTTTCTATTTCTCTGACTACCTTAAAAATTTGTTTTATTTTAATAAAAGGAATAACTAAAGTTCCTTTGTTTTCCAAAAAATGTGTTAAATTTGTTTGGATAATTTTAACATTTAATTTTTTTTAGTAACTCAGTACAAAAATAAAGAATAACACAATTTAGGGCCAGTTTATACAATATTTAAACTGAGATTAAGTTGATCGCGCATTTAACAAAGCCATTAGCGACTTCTGATTGGCGTAGAGTCGGTCACATGGTACTTCAACGCAGGGTTAAAAATTAAATCGCAATTAAATATTTAATTGAGGTTCTGTAAACCGGGTTTAATTGTTTTATATACTATTTTAATTTTAATAAAAAAAGCCGACCGATCGGCTGTTTAGCCGACTAGTCGCCGACTGCAGCCGACGATGAAAAACGGCCGAATGGTCGGCTTATCCGACCGGTCGGCCACTAGTCGGTACATCCCCAGTGATGATCAAACAAATTTAGTTAGCGTTTCACCATCTGCATAACATAACTTAAAATTTGACAAAATCGGCCGGATTGTTTCGGAGACAGACGGAAACGGGAGACCTATTTTTTAATATTCTGGGAAACGACAGACCTATTTTTTAATATTCTGGGAAACGACGAGAAAACTTGGAAGTTTACAATACTTCCTCATCATGACACGATAAGTAATGAACATAAGCACTTGTTTGTTATTTTCACCATTTAGAGATTTGTGGTTATCTGAAAAAGTGCAGGCTTGTTGCAGTCCACTGCCTCAAACTAAAAAGTGTTATAAGTTTTACTGTGGGTAGTAGACTGTGAAAATAATTTGTCACAGATATTTTCCTCAGTTTATTAAAACTACAAGCGGAAATAATGTTTCCTGTGAATTTATTATCCATTGCGTAAATGAACAATAAATAATTTATTATACTTCGAACGAATTTACGTATTTAGATGTAGTTTGTCTCAATCGTTAACAACATGTTCAATGAAATTGTTGTATTTTTAAATTATGTATTTAGTTAACAGCGAACTGATTTTTATTTATTATACAAATCGCATTTACTTTCAGAATTGCGAACGTATATTATTGTTTAAAATCAACAACTTAGTTTAGAATAATGGTTTCCAATGCTATAAATTGAAATGGTCAGGCAGATTATAAGTAAATACTGTTATTGAAAATTGTATCTATTGTGGAGTTATTAACTCTTGTTATTGAAATACCATGGTAAATATTCGTAATAGAGGTAATTTTAATATAATGCTTCATTGTATTAGCTTGTTAAATATCTGTCGGACGTGCCTCTGTAGAATTTTATTATTGTCAAGTGTTTGATTAATTACGGTACTATTATTAATGAAAATATATTTTATAATCGTTTAACAATAAACAGTTGCGAGTGCATTAATGCAGCAGTAATTATCGTAATTTAATATTGTCAGCCATGTCATTTTGATTAATTTTTGCATATTTTACAGCGGTCGTATCGGCTTTTTAATTTACTCCGGCGTATGGCAGTCAGCGCGTTATAAAATGCTTATCGTTTTTTATAACATTTCCAAATGTATTGCCTGCCTACTGCAGAATTAATTATCCCTCATTTCTCAAATGGTAGTTAATATTTTTAAGTGTTACTGCCCACTAGAGACTATTGGCTAACTACCTACCGTAAGTAAACCGGTTTAAGAAAACCCACTTGCAACCGGTTTCTAGAACTTGGTAGTTTCTTTCGTATATTTATACACCTTAATCATCGGTTCTTCTTTGTTTGCTTTATGTGTACTTTGACGACTTCTAAATCTGTATTTTATGATGCAAACACAATTCCGTTCCGATTATATCCTGCTTTTATGGTAGGAAATATTTACTTGTCGATTTCACAGCTGCATGTACAATTCAGAGTTTTGTGGCAGCGACTGTAGTTAATTGAGACGTTATGCTCGGAACTTTTTGAGCAAGATGTTTGTTCCCAAGTGTAGGTAAAAACCGCAGTTTCCTCTATCTCATCATTATCCATGATGACACCTTGTTTCCTGTGCTCAGTCGTGACGCCGTAACAGATCACCGACTGTATTTTCTCGTCTCTAACAAACATCCAATGTTTTTTTCACTAGACCGTAATTACATGTCCTTAATTTATTAATCCATAAAATGCCTTCGAGCTCACACAGAACGGCATTGTTTGTAGACATCCTCGACAAGAGGATGTTATTGTCTAAATTGATTACATAGGTGACGATGGAATTTGTGTACCAAGAACTCCGATTAGGAACCGTCGCAAATTACGTAATTAAACTCAAAAAACTCATTTTATGGCCGCTCGGTGTGGTCTAATTTAATACACCGTAATGGAACTTTCTGTGTGGATGACCAAAGTAAAAAGAACATGAGCATTCCAATTTTATAGCAAGTCAGGAATGGAATATCGAATCGAACCTTCGGAACGGGTGCTTCCGAGCCGGCTCGGGGGATGAAATGTAGCTGAGGCGAAAGATTCGCTAGTTAATAATAATTAATTGTTTTTACGCAACATTGACAGTTAAGGTTAATGCGTAATTAGTGAAAACTCAGTGCGTCAGATATCGTTTTTATTTTCCGAGGGGCTAATTGATCTATAAAAGGGACCATAAAAGTTAATTGAAACGGACCGAAAAGCGACCTTCAGATTATGATTACGGTGATTTTCTTGCATTCCGATCTTGAGCTTCCAGTGCGTGTGTAATGGGAAATTGAGCTTGACGGATAGATGTTTTATTAATCGTATTTCAAGGCGCTCAAATTTGTGTGATATTTTTTCTTGGTGAGAGTAAAAACTTTGCACACATTGCCATCTGCAATCCTTTGTTTTATTTCAGTTTAGAAGGGCAAGGAATGAGAATTGACCTGATCTTCCAATAGTTGGGTGGTCGCCCGCATTTTTTTTTGTATGTTTTATATGAAGTATTGAGTTTTGAATAATTATGGTATTTTTCTTAATTTGACTGAGGAACGAATATTGTTCTTTTATTGTCAGAATTCGTGATGTTTTGAGGAGCGTCACTGAATGTTAGCTGTTTTAATATAGAAAATTGGCGCGGCTTTTACGGAAGAGAGTTTAAATGATCAATCCTATTAGAAAAATCAGGAAAATACTAAGACAGGGATAAACGAATAAAACAGTGGATTTAACTTCCAAAAAGTGAGCAAAAGCGAAACAAAATTTTTAATGAAAGTATTGAAAAGCGAAAGCGAGGGCATTTTGAAAATTTTGTATATGTTGATGCATATACGTATTTATACCAACAAATTTTAGTTTACACCATAAAATTACAGACTCTAATATGAGGTACAGGAATATGTACAATAGTAAAAGAGTTTTGTGGGCTTCTGGTGTTTTATTTTTAGACGAATTTACACAAATCGTGTAAAACCTAGTGTCTTCTTTTTAATATTTGAAAGAATTTTTGGAGCTCTTCGTGTGATTGTAAATAATCTTTGTTTCTTTTTACTTGGGAAGCTTAAGCCAATGATGTATTGTAATATTGTAATTTCTCGACGTTTCATGACCCCTAGAGTACGAAAAAGTAGGTCTCGCGTTTTCATCCGTCTGTCCTGTATCTGTTTGGTCGCCTGTTGCCAGCTTGTGGCGATTGTTATTAGACAGATAATTTTCGAAACTACCGACCCGATTGTCAAATTTTATACAGGGTGACTGCGAAATATATGCAATACTTTTAACAACGGCATCCCCCCACCCTAGTAGTGTCGAAATATAGAGAAACAAATTAAAAGTCGAATAGGGCAAAACCCCCATGAACCACCCTCGATACGAAGGCACTGAGCTAGAGTTGGAAAAACATTCAAACAAAAACGACGTAAAATTTTTCAGTTTCAATTAAAAGGAAAACCGACTTTTTGCTGTTTATCATTCATTCATGGATTCATTCATCGTTAAAGGTCAGTGCGAAAGTTTTTTGGTAATGCTTCATGATGATCGACTTTTGACTCTGACGGATGTTTGGTCCTCGCCACAACGATTTTACATTGTTTATTAAAACTATTTCGTGTTTTTCAAAAAGTGCCTGATAAAGTTACTTTTTTGGTTGTTAATCCGAGTCGCTCTGTCCCATTCATTGTAGTAATTATGTAGCTCACGAAACATTACCAGCGGCGCGGCGCGTATAACAATTTACATTTAATTTCAAACAATTTTTTCTAGACACTGCTACCATTTAGGACCGTGAATTTTACGCAGTGACATAATCGCATTGTGAGCAATTTCCCATATTTTTTTTTTTTGATGTATTTCGCAATTACCTTGTATATATGTTAGGAATATCGTCGAGATAGCAAAATGCTAACCAAAATTTGTCTGATCATCTCCACCAAGAATTTGATGACGGTCCCCCAAATTTTTCTGGTAAATGCCCTTTAAATTTTATAAAATAACATACTCTGGTACCTGCTATTTATGAATCCGCTTTGAGTTTTTACCTTGGGCGTCCAAATTTCCGCGATTATGTAGCGTAGCAGGTACCTTTTTTTTATTTTATTAGTATTGTTATTATTAGGATTACACTGCACCTATTGAAGTTTATTTATCCTTGTTGATGACGTGATAATAAAATTTTGTTATGGAAAACTCACTTGAAATCTTGCATAGCATGCTTTTTTTGTATTAAGAAAGTCTAGTTTTTAGTTTAAATGCAAAACGCTAAGAAATATGTTTTTATAATCAAAGAATTAGACAAGTTATTACACAAACGTAAAAACAATCTCCATTTCCCGTTGTTCTGAGTCTATGGTGTTTTAAAATCGTGTCATCAAACACTGTTGTCTTTATTAATATTTAGATTGTATTGTTGTTGTGAGGTATATCTTGGTTAGAACTGCTTATACAGGGTGACTCAAAAGAATTCGCGCATGAGGCAATTTATTTTGTTGGTGAAATCAAGAACGGCTCCCTTATTTTCCTAAAATTTTAGAAATACACTACTGTAATTGTTAGTGTTATATTGCGCCTATCCAAACTAGTATAAAGTTTGACGAAAGAAATAGTACGTTTACGACTTTGAATTCATAAATAGTTTACAGTTGTGTTTTTTTAAATTTAATAAAAAGAACAAAAGACATGGGATGTTACACAAACAGTTGGCGTATTGAAATAAGTTTTATTTATTACTCTTAAGTAGGTGAAGGTCTTCCGAGGCAAGCGGATTTACTGTCCCCACCGTGACGAACTTTTAAGACTGACCACAACTTGAGTAGCAATTCAGCCATAACCACTCTGTGTATATCCTTGGTCGAACGATGACGTGTATTGTGTTTCAGGGGCAAAAGAAGTTGTATTTTAATATTTATATTTCACATAAAAGTTTATAATTTGACAAAGAAACCGAACTTGGTTACTTTCCGAGCCTAAGCTAAGGAAGTATTGTAGTAATTTGTAAAATAATAATAAAACATTGGTCTTTTTTTCTGGGTATTTTAATAAGTCATTTGTTCGTAGTAGAGTGTTTTGTGTTAAATTTATTTTTATATTAATTAGATTTAGAAAAACCAAACCGTGTTCACATTTTGAAGATCCACGTACACCGTAATCTACCTTAAAAATACAGGTAGCTAAAAAGTCTGGATTATGTTAAGTTGGTGTCAACCCGTTGTCAAATTTATAGAATCACGTGATGTCTCCTATTTTATGTACCTAGAGAGAAACTTCACCTTTTGATGAGTAAGAGCATTGTTTTTGATCGCTTTTAATTGAATTTAATCTTCTTAAACACAAATTAATTGATAACAGTATTAATTTTATTGTGTTAACTACATGAAACTACTACGGACGATTTTTTCAATTTAAGAAGGGACTATAAACTAATCGGAAACTTTTAAGAACTATGTAAAGGGGAAAATAACTTGGATGTATGTACATTTTTAAAACCAGAATAAATTCGTCTAAAATTGTGAATTTTTACAAACTTGACGTTTATTTTGAAATTTATTACAACAAAAAAAGAAGAAGTCTGGTAATTAATATACATTTACCAAGACTTTACCAAAAAAATGTTCAATTAAAAACAGTGAAAATTATTTTTTTCACATAATGAACCGTTAATTTTGTTTATAAGGTACTTTTATAAAAAAAACAAAGTCTAAACAAAAGGTAATTGGTTAAACCGTCTTAGCCTGTTCTTTTTTCTGACATTTCTGGTGAAGGAAACATATTATTGAGTTACTGTAAATTTGTTCCAAGCAAAATTGAAATAGGAACTGTTGGACGTTCTGTGGCGGTGTAATTACGAGACCTTTAGTATTTTAATGACGCTTAATTTTCCTGAAATTGTGGGAGTACACTATACGTATAAAAATTGATATATTCATCACAACTAAAAACATTATAACGTCACCACAAAATTGTTTAAGAAAATCATACTTGAAGCACTTACTAACCAAATTTTATAATTTGTCTGAAAAACATGACGTTTAAATAATTGTGCTTGAGGGACGATTGCATAAATAATTTTAAAGCAAATTTTGGGTGTTGTAAAAAATTACAAATATAAAGACGAATTCAGTGGTATAATATTCAACCTTAAAAATCATTTATATTGTTAAAACTACTCGTATTTTGTTCGTAGTCGGTGGTGTTAACATATTAAAATCGTTTCTTTAGTTTTACTGTTGACTCAGAAAACAAAAATAATCAACGATCCGGATCGTCACCCTTCAATTCCATCTCTGCATTTCTCTGTTATTCCCAGATGATTGTTGCTGAGAGCGCATGATTTCGTTTGTGATCTTTTGACATTTCCTTCGGTCCGAATTTTTTGCGCTTTGATGTCCGATAAGCATCGTCTGACTGCCTGCTCGCAAATATTTATTAGAGAGTAAGAAAGGATCGCTACTATTGTTAATCGGCACGAAGTTGTCCTTTGTGCATCTTCCGGGCGATCGGGATTTATGGAAAAACTTTCGAGATCCATTCTTGTTTAACAACAAATAAAGGACAGCATGCTGAATTTGCAGCAAGCATTTTCCGCTTTGAGAATAACAAGATTTACAACTTCCTAGAGCGGGGCGCCTGCAAAGGCATATGTTTTCAGCACGTTCGAGTGTTTCAAACTGAGATTAGATCAAAAGTGGCTAAACTAACATAGTAATCATTAGGAGATCTGAAATTGGCGAACAGGTGTAAATCATTACCGACAATTCAGAAGTTCTGACACCACCATATGGTGGCATCGTCACCTGGGGATGAATTTAATGTCGTGCAATGATCAGAGCAGTTAGCACTTCTTCGCACGTTCTACCCTTTAATCACTGGAAGAGAGTTTCAATTACGCCTGCATTAAAATTATTACCCTATTTCGTATCGCGCCTTCTGTTCGTCTTACATAAACATATTCAGGAGGAGGGATGTAAATTTTAATAAGCCGAAGGGTTAGGCTGGATGATACCACGGTCGAACTTCATCAAAAAATCCATTTGGATTAATAATCGAAAGCGTATTTGCAGACTGTACCCGTTCATAATTTAAAGGGGAAATTTCTTTTAATGATTTCCGGGTTGGGGATGCCTCAACACGGGGCTAATTAATGACGAACTTTTACGAAATTGGAGCAACAGATATTTTAACATAAGTAACTTTTAATCTACCTCGCGTGTTCAATTTATTTCAAATGAAAAAAAAAGGTAGACGTGACATCGAGGCTTAATTACTTTATGATCAATTTGGGAGTTACCGACTTAAAATTTCACTACTTCAGTTTTCTGTGTGCCTAGATAGTTTCACGTGAAAATTTATTGAAATTACTTATTTCGTTCAGTCATTCCTTCATTGAAGAAGTTGAAAAATGAATCCAGAGAAAAGTATCAAATCAAAACAGTATGTTGGTGTATTTTTTAAGATTGAGGTGTGTAAATTTATTTTTTATGTAAATCATATTTTCGCATTCCACGAGTGTTGTAAAATCAAAATAATATTTTGAACCGAGATGAGTGTTTGCAAATCAAGCTGTATTCAAGCTGTTATCTGATAAATAATGCTTGACGGATGTAATCAGGTCGCAATTAAACTTGGAATGGAGCGTTGTTTTTACACCTGTCAATCCTTCAAATGCAGCACATCTCTGCTATAATACGAATTGTCAGCCGTCACACAAAAGCGACTATTAACGACGTGTTCGAGGATGAATCCGTGCTGGCATCAACCACCAGATCTGAATAAAATCAATAACAAACAAATAACCTATTCCAATAAGTTATCGGAAACGTGTCCCATCCCATTGTAAACTAAAACGTGTTTATTCGATTTAATTTACCTCGAGTTCCCCGCCATAAAGAACCTCCAAACGAAAAAACACCCGGGTAACCACGAAGAATAGGCCCCACATTAAAATTGTCAGCAACAAGAACTTTATAGCGTCGATTTGGATCAGAATTTGTAACTACGAAAGGTTAACTCGCGCTCATTAAGACAAAAGGGGAATTGTGCGTTCAGGTTGAAAAGCTCATTCGGACGTATGTTAACTGCATAAAAACCAAAAATACCAGCACCTCGTCAGGAAAATAGCTATCAACAAGGGCATTAATGTCACGATAAAGATCTCGACAATACTTTCATTTTGAAATTAGGTGCCTAAGCTTCCAAGACAGGGGCCCTCTTAAGATTACGTATTTACGACCGTTAAAAAAATTAACGGCTGGTGGTCATCGCATGATTCTTTCGAGTCTCCATGGTTCGAGAGTTCAGCTTGAAGGTTCTTATTGATTTTTATAAAGTGGATGAATTGTCTTAAAAAGTAAATTATTCACGGTGTTGAATAAATAATCGTCATTTTGTTGGGGCTTGATGCCGGATTTTCACAAAAAAGCGCCGTTGTGGTGGGTAAATGGAAAACAAGTGGTGAACACGTATTTTTAGACGCAGGGTTTTTCTGTTTTGATTAGTTTGGGAAGATAGTTTAATATTCAGCATGGAAATGTGGGTAGGTAATGGTTTATTTCGTTTGTATTGACCGTTGCTCAAATATTTTATGACCTATTGCCAATCCACGAACATACTTACTGCTGTGGGCACAGTAATCAATTCAAGGCATGTTTTTTACAATACGGTGCGAAAAGTTTCGTAGCTTTAAAATTCACATATTTTAGTACTTTGATCAGATCACTTGTGCATAAACCATATTTTTATATTGCATTTGCATTGTTTATTTGTTACACCAAAAGAATTTTTAGATTTTGACAAGGTTTAAGTTAACTTAACGTTGTTTGTGGCCCGTTGGTCTTAATGACACAGTTGCCACAGTATATGCAGGGTTTCTATAAATGGTCATAGGGACGAAGTATGAAAACGTGCCGCCTCTCACTTTTTAACTTTACTAAATACCCAAGGACTCATGATAAATACCACACGCACCTGTATAACTGGTTGCCTAAATGCTTCATATCTTATTAAAAAATGAAACTAGTTCATTAAACAACTTTATTGGGGTTAAACATCACAGTAAATGTTGAAAAATGTTCACCATTTTTTAAGGCATTTGTTCACTCTCTTTTTAATAAAAAAAAATCCTCTGTAACATCTTTTCGTCAATACTTTGGACCCATTGTTGAATATCATGTTGCCACAGGAACTCATGACTGCTGAGGAAATCTTGTCAAATATGTTTGCCGATTCTGCTCAAATCGTCTCAAATCATCAGCAACTTCCTCAAATACTGAACGTCTTTCAGGAGATTTTCCTTTACTGCCAGTTCAAGCACGAAGAAAAAAATTTTCGCCCTTAGAATCATTTATAAAAAACCCTGTACAATACGATGATCCAGTTGAGCCCGAATATTTATTGTTCAAACTTACGTGATTGATTCATCTGCCGTGAAGTCACGACATGCCGTCCGCCAAATGTTTTGCGGTTTTCTAGAAAAAACCTAACCCATTTCAAGAAAACTACCAGTATAATATATGGCGACTTGCGACGCTAATTTTTCATCTTTAGTGCCATGTAGTTAGTCATGTTTGAAGTATACATCACTGTTATAAAGTCGAAGACAAGATTGAGTTTCTGCCAATAAAATACGTTACACCCAGTTCCCCCTTTGTGTTTCGTATTAAACTCGCACCTCGCGATCCCGATTACACACATTTATATGTGTTCAATGATTTATAAACGCGAATTGATCCATAAAATGGCAACAGCAAGAACGTCTGAGCCCTACAAACCCAAAAACTCGGCGTCGCAACGCCCGTGAAACGCGATTATCTGTTGACGGATTAAATTTACATTAAAGGCTGTGGAAGAACCACCACAGTGCGGAGCGCTTATTATCTTAAATGTGAAATTAATATTGTATCGTTTAATACTCTACCTGCGGCATGTTTGTCTTGCGGTATTTTGTAATACTAATCGTTTCGACTGAAATTTGACAAAGCTGTGTTTAATGCCGTATATTAATAACCAATTTACATATAATTAGCGCCATGCGAGCTTGACTGACATGTTCCACCGGACCACGACGTGCCATCACTTTTTTCTCCTTGCGTTATTCAAATAGAGGAGGACCTCGGCTGGAATGCCAGCACGGATCTGGGTGGTCCCGCTGTGGCCGCCCCCGCGTAATTATATCTGCTGATGGGAACGACATCCTCTAATCGTGTTGTCAATGTGGAAGAAAGTGCAACGAAACAATATGTTGTGGCGAAACCGACGAGTATGAACATGTTCGACGGCTTTCTTTAGACGCTTCATAAAGGAACAAAGTATAATCACTGGGTTTATTTGTGCAAGATTTATATTTGTGGCGATGCTTTGTGCGTCAAAATTCTGCCATTATTTCAAAGTTTATGGGTTCGTGTTTGAGTAGTCCAAGAGTGTGGTTGCGTCAAAAAAATTACTTCTTCAAAGAGAAGTGGCGACGTTGGGTACACACATAGCTTGTCATAACATATTTTTATGTGTAGGAAATAAATTCACACTGGCACTCTAAATGAAGAGTATTCTTGTAGTCACTGTTGTACTCGTTTTTTCATGTTTGCAGTAAAGCCTGATTTCCACAGGGATGTTGAGGATGGGTCTATGCGTCACTACGATTCCTTCAGAATTTGTATGCCTTATTAGTTGCGGTTGTCATCACCGTCCCCATAAACACGTTATATGTTCTGAGCTAAAGATGCGTCACCTGAGAATCTTCTCAGTGCCTATACCATATTTGTTCCCTCATCCTCGTTCTCAACTCTCACGTATCACTCAACCTGAGTGCGGCCCTGCCTGACCAGGACTGAGGACACCGCTGTTGGTCCGTCACGCCCGTCAGCTACTTTACCACTGACCTTCTTAAAATTCACCCTCGATAGCTGAGATATGTGTTTTAAAGTGGGGATTAAAAATTAAAACTGATTGGCTTTCTGCGTTTGAGACCTGCATTAAAATTTCTGCGCACTACTTTAAATTTTAAATTGACACTGAATAATTCTGGTTATAATCCACAGAAAAAATAAAAGTCAACATCCGTGTATCAGAATTTATGTCACATGTTGCTTTCGCTTTGTAATGAAATCTCGTATATTTTAGCCCATTGTTTGTGTTTACATAAATGTACGTTCTTTTTGTTGTGATTCAGGTAAAATGAGATGAATTTTTTCATTTGTCCTTGGCGCTATTGTTCTACTTCCGAGTTGTCATACCGTCGTCAGATTGACACAACTGATAAAATCATACCTGTATTAGTGATGTTACTGTGTTTGAAGCAGGTTAACTGAAATTTTTAAGGAGGATTAGATTCAGATGTGTCAGTCGAAGGTGTTTTAAAACGCCAAATAAACGAAAAATTTCGCAACGACAATTTAGACTTTTGTAACTTTGTAACAATTGGTAACTACATATCTCTACAACAAAAAACAGGTTTTTCAAGACATATTCCAGAAATTTTAAAATTTGGACAAGATTGTTTCGAAGAATATAAGTATTTCACAATATTTCTAATGGCAGATGAAAACTTTCCAAATTTATGACGTACGTGGGAAATTTGAAAGTAATTAACCTCATGATATTAATGATTTCCAAAAAATCTCTAAATTATTTCATTGGATGTCATTATATGTCAATAGTCAACCGTGTGATTTTTTTTGCTGCCCATTATCTTACCAAATTACGTAGATCGTATATTAGAACGTACAACTTGTGTTGTAGCGAGTCGCTTATAATTTCATGTAAATTATACATTGTTTTCATTTTCGCAAATTAGTTTCTCTTATTGTTTTTCGCTTCGATAAAAGTCAGTCTTTTTAGTTCCCGAGCATAACAAAGAAAGTATTTTAATTGAGTCCATCAGGCGACTGGCCACTTTTATTTTTTCTCGACGTTTCATGGCCCCAAGAGTACAAAAACATAGATCTTTCGTTTCCGTCTGTTTGTCTGTCAGCCTGCCGTCTGTCCGCGTCTGTTTCGTTTAGATAGATTATCTTCTAAACTACTAGACGAGTGTTGTAAAATTTTATATGTATGTTGAGAATATTTTGTAGATGGTAAAACGCTAACCAAAGTTTGTCTAATCATCCTCACCAACAATGCCATGATGTCATCTCCAACTTTTATAACAGTAAATATTATTTTATAAAAATATATGTACTCCTCAATTTGTAGTTTATGAATCCGTGTTGAGTTTTTACTCTAGGCATCCAGATTTTTATAAAACAAAAATCATAGTTAGATAACAACATTTTACAATTTAACTTTGAAATCGCTAAACCAAATGCTCTGAACCCAAACGTTTTAAGGTTAACGGAAACCTATGGTAAATTGTTAATCAAAATTTATCCGCTTATGACGCCTCTAAACACTGATGACATCATCCTACAAATCTTATCCAAAATGTGTAAATTATGAAGAAAGACTCTTCATTTGTGATTTATCATTCCATCTATAAGGTATTTTTACTTCCCGAGCGTAAGCAAAGGAAGTATTGTAATCGACTCCGTCGGCCGACTCTCTACTTTTACGTTTTTTCGACCTTTCATTACCCCTACAGGACGAAGAAATAGGTCCCCCGTTTCCGTCTGTCTGTCTGTCCGTCTGTCCGTCTGTCTGCCGTCACGGATTTTTCTTAGGCAGATAATCTCCGAAAGTACTGGGCCGGTTGTTGTCAAATTTTGTATTTATTAGGAATATCATGTAGATGGTAAAACGCTGACCAAAATTTCTCTAATCATCCCCACCACTAATTTGGTGACGTCACTCCAAAATTGCACATAGTAAATGGGTTTTAAATTGTATAAAATAACGCAGTCCTACACATGTAGTTTATGACTCCGAATTGAGTTAACCCGAAACGTCCAGATTTTTGGAAAAAAAAATTAAAAATTATAAAACAACATTTTGCAATTTAATTTTGATTCTGCTAAACTGAATGCTTTGAAAACTTGCAGATGTTTGAAGATTAGAAAGTTACGTGTAGGGGAGTACTGTCTAAATAGATAATGTCATCATAAACTTTTTAAAGGAAACACTCATTTGAAACATACGCTTAGCACGCTTTTACATTATATACATCTCTCAATCAAACTTTATAAATTTTCGAAAAAACTGCATATGCTTTATTGTACTTTAGAGGCGAGGGAAGTTCTGACGAAATAACCTTCGACCAATTTTTTAATGCTACATCTTGAATGAATCAAAACTTTCCAGTGTGTTTTGGCACAGAAGCAGGATTTCGATCTCGAGAAAAATGTTCTCCGAAGATCATGAGATATTGATGCTTGAGTTTTACTTTCGTAACGATCAGCATGTGAGTGGGTACATGAAGCCCGACCCTGTTTTTATGAATTTCGTGAAAAAATCCCTTGTGTTGCTAAAGTTAATTTTTTAAGAACACTCAATTATGTGATAAAATTATTTCGCGAGACTGGTAGCATTAAGAGCAAATCAAGAAGTCGCACATTAAGAAAATCAACTCCCAAGGTGTTGAAAATGTCGTACATCTTTAAGAAGGGTTAATTGAAGAATATCATCATTATTTTGAAAAAATGCCATCCATCCACAAAAAAATGGAAGTTGTTGTGACAATTCTCTAAGACGACTATTTGGACACATTTTTTTTTTTCGAGATGACAGGTGCTGTAGGAGTTCATTGACCAGCTTGATCCTGAAGAATTGCAGAACAGATATTTTCAGCATGATGGCGCAACAGCTCATGCAGCTTAAACAAGTTTGAACTTTCTAATAAGGGCGACCGCGTAATTAGCTCCCACACAGACCATATCTATCCACCTCAATCACCTGATTTGACACCTTTAGATTATTCCTCGTTCTCGACTTTGAAACACCATTCTTAAACAATCTGTGGAGTACAATTGAAGACCTAAAACTGAGAATTGTACAAAATATGTTGTGAAATTGCAAATTTATCACAATAATGCACATGTTTAAGGACGAAGTGAATTACGTGCTAAATCTATTAAAATTTTATATATTTTTTTAAATGAAAAACTGTCAAGTTATGATCGATCGTTGGGTAACTAGATCACGAATCAAAAGAAATCACCCGGTATTAGCAAAGCGAGCAATATTTATTTTGTGGAGTATCTGCTAGAAATGAAAATTAAATGAACTTTGTTAACCAATTAGTGTTTCACCTTTCAATTCATTTAGAGCGAAATTAAGTGAATAATTCATCTCAAGTTAGTTTATTTACACTTAGGGCAATTAAATGCAAAAGGCGAGCAGCTAGAATGCTCATTTCTGTTCACATTACTTATGACTGGCAATGCTCAATAGTGCTATTCCTATTTAATCTTTAACAGCATTACATACCAAAGACAAAACATTCACGATAGAGCTGTCACTCCGAAAACATAAAAAATATGTCTAAAGTGTCCCAGTGTTTTCAGACATTTTGGAATTCTCAGGGATAAAGGTTGTACTGAGATGGCGATAATAATAAAACTGGTCGGCGAGTGAATCCGTTAAAATTTGATTGTTTGGCCACGTTTTATCTTTATCTGTAGATGGAATAAACGGGAATGAATGAATATTAAATGGCAGAGTTCCATCAACAAGTCAAACATCTGTGATCGTTCGGTTGTTACCATAAAGTTTGAAATCGCTCTTGATTTCCAAACCCTTTCTGAACGTACCAAACAGAAAATCCTTTTATTCCATCAAAGTGGATGTTGAAATTTATAGCAAGGCATCTGTAACATTTTGAACAGAATATCCACAATAAATAGGAGCAATATTTCAAACCGATCATTAGATTATTGTGAATTCGCCAAATAAATATCTCAAATTCAAACGAGTTCTTTGCGAACATCCGGAGCCGAGACGCATCTCAAGCAGCAAATTTGTTAAGAATATTTCGAATAACACGATCAATAAAGCTATAAATCTCCGAAATCGTGATTAAAAAAAAATGTTCGTTAGCAATAATTTCGTAGTGTTGGACAGCGGATTTACTAGTAGCTTCATGATCCCATCGAGCGATAGATTTAATATAAAGTTTCACTTAACCACATGGTTACGTAATAAGCTGTTTTATCTTTCAGTGTAATCAATCGCTCATACATAATCCCATAAGCTGTCAAAACTGATTTATGTTACGGCTATGCGTACTTTGCATAAAATGTATGCTTTTTCGGGCCGCATTGCTCTAGTTATTTAGAGACTTCCAATCCACCGCTTTGTGTAATTATGCCGGATGGTTAAACAGAAGTGCATTCTCATTAAAGTCGCAATAATTTGAAGAAATAGAATTCGCTTGGAAGCGAGCATATTCCTAATTATTTGACTGTAACATTCCTTCCATTATTACATTCCCTACTCATGTGGTTCCAGGAACCTTATGGCGCTTTCAAAAGCTCGCCTCTGTGCCCATTTGCATATTCAAAATTCGGCCCAAAGCAAACCGTCCTGTTCTCAAGTTTATTAAACTTCTCGGCTTTTTTGCCTTTTCGTGAAGTAATGTCGGCCTCAAATGTAATTTATTTGTCGTGCCGAGAGTGGGATAAAGTTCGTGTGTCATTATGAAAGCACATAACGAAAACATTTTTGAAGTTCTAGACGCTCCTTAGGTTTGCCCACGTAGTGTTCATTCATTTTTGCTGCATTAGAAGTCGAGGGGGATTTTTACCCAGAATTAAGGCGCAAGTTAAACCTATATTCTTTAATATTGTTTGAACATATACCTATCAATTAAAATTTTTTGCAGTATTTATGACATTCTAGATTACTGCAAAATTTTTTCGATGAAGTTGCTGTGTGGTTTCTAAATTTTTTTCAACGATTGCAAGTATGCGCTAAAATTTATGTGGTAATAAAAATATATCTGGAACTTGTTTATAAAAAGCCTTGTTGCCACTAATTGGACAAAATGTTTATGTATATAATATATTTTCCGGAGAATAATAACATTGCAACAATAATGTCATGTAAGATAAGTTTTATCGGGTGATTAAAAGCTTGTTTACATAACAATTCACACTATTTGGTATCGTGTTGTTCGAATTTGCATTTAAAATAAGCTTAATTATTAGTCTATTGCTCCAATTACTAGTTTACCAGTAGATAATCTTATTGCAGTTAATAAGCCGTTTAATAGTAATTCAAGGCAATGCAAATGAATGCAAGAGTTAAGTTAATTTATTATTTAATTTGTTTGCTGTCTATCTTGCTTTAATAATTTTAATCAAACCAGAAAATCATTTAAAACGTATTGTCGTCCCGAAAAATTGCACTCTCCCCAGTTTAATTTATTCTAAAACGTGTAGATCAATCCAGTCATTCTCGTAAAATCCAAACCGAATTAATCCGTCAAGCCAATATTGTTAACAGGGCTTTTGAAATATATTCGGTATATGATATAAATTGCATTAGAGCGTCGAGAACAGTCAAGTGATTACTAAAAATAAACAGATCGCGTGCAAACCGCGAAATAAAACTGGCTCTAAAACAAACGCGAATGGAAATAAACAGATTTTCAATTAAAAATTTCAGTCACAATCATGTACACACCTAATTAGACTCATCTGTTTGATTTTCACACAAAGGACTTAAAATAATGAAGTTGTGAGTATTTGCTTTGTTTCAACAAGAGTTCGGGGGAAATTCGTTTCGATTACGAAATGAGGTGGACATGTTTTATCGTTTTTTACATACTCCGTCAGCAACAAATGTCCTGAACATATGTAAAAGCGAGGACACTGAATTTATTTTGTAGGACCGGAATGAAACGCTTTGGGCAGCAAAAAAATTGAACAGTGTACGAAAAAAGAGACATTGAGTAAATTATTTTTTATGGTACCTACATATTTGCATCTTGGACTATTTGGAGGTATTCTACCGAAAAAAAGTCATTACTTTTGTCCATTGTAGATTAGGTGATAATAAATAAATTTTAAAATGGATTAGTTATATTATTAATATTATTATTACATGTTTTTTTAGATAAAACTTCCTTGACCCCTGTAGCACAAGCAACAAAACAAGTTACGTTTCTTTGGTCATTCATAAAATTTGATTCTATGAATTTTATTTCTTTGTTATGACAATTTCTATAAGTTGATATAAAAAGAATCCAAGGGCTCTTAAGATTCTCTTCACCTCTCAACCGAAAATAAAATGCTAGAGATTACAAAGATTTTTTTCAATTTTTTTCAAAATTAAAATCCGAGAATGATTCTTCCGGGGCCTTTCAAATTTCAAAAACGAAATATTTGCTACCTTCAAGATCTTTTTAAATTGTTTCAAAAACAAGACACAAAGGGTCCTCAAAATTATTTCACCTTCTTTTAAAAAAAGACATTTATTTATTACATTACATATTATACGGACAATATAAAATACATATTTAAAGCAAATAACCAACGGAAAAGAGTGTATTATTCAGTGTACATGCTTAACTTCGATTGTTTATGTTTATACATCGAAAGAATGTCACGTAGAAATTTGTTTAATTTGAATGAGTTCTCTCCTTAAAACAGAGGACTAATAATAAAAGTATTAATTAAACCGCAATGGAACAAAATGTTTTGAATATGATTATTATTATTCGTATTTCATCATAATTAAATAAAGACGTAGGTATTCTCAAATTTTCTAGAAAATGAGGTTCTGAATTTGATCTATAAAAAATTGGTCGAAGGCTCTAAGTATATAGGTATAATCCGACAAATCCAGCTCTTATAAAAATAAGGAAAAACCAGCGGCACAAATAACACCCCCGCAGCCCCTGCGCCGTACGGACAATCTAAAATACATATATTTAAAACACATAACTAACGGGATAAAATGTCTTTCAGCACTAGGTAATAGCAATCTGAAGCTCAAGTGTTTATTTATGTTTATACATCGAAAAAATGTGAGATAAAAATTAGTTTCATTTGAATGAGTTTGTTTTCTCAAAACGGAGGACTAAAATTATTAATTAAATTACAATCGAACAAAACGTTTTGAATATTATAATTCTTAATTTATCATTATTATATATAGACGTGCGTATTCTTCACAAAATGGGGTGACTCGTTCCTAATTTGAACAATAAAGATTTGTGATGACGTTATCAACATGGATAATACTAGTCACAGCATAAAAGAATAATAGTCACAGAGGATTACCAATGCAAGAAATAAAAAGTAAAGGGCCAAGTTCGGCATCGAACCCACAACGGCAGGTCGTACAGCTGTGTGTGTTGGTAATGTAATGTTATTATACCTTGCAAATGTTTTTGCGAAAATTTGAACGTTTAGCAAAAAAACTGAAAGTGGATTCGTGAACTACAAGTACAGGAGTATATTTTTGTGTAACTTTCAAATTATTTTAAAATGTGATTCATTGAAATGACGTCATCAAATTGTTGGTGGGGATGATTAGCAAAATTTTGGTTAGCATTTAACCATCTACTTGATATTTCTATTGTACATACAAAATTTGACGACAATCGGCCTAGCAGTTTCGGAGATCACGTGTCTAATAAAAATGAATACATACGTCAAACAGACAGATCGACAGACGGAAACGGGAGATTACTTTTTTCGTACTGCAGGGGTCATGGTCATGGATGGACTCGTTTACTATACTTCCTTAGCTTACGCCCGGGAAGTAAAAAGAGACAAAGTCTCCTTCAGTAACAAGACATCAGATGGTTTCAAGATCTTATCAAATTGTTTTAAAAGCAAAATACAAGGCGTCCCCCAGATTTCTGCACCTTTTTAAAAAAATATCAGTTTGTTTCGACAGAATTTTTTCGCCCCGAAAGTGCAGTCAGTCAAACAAAATCCTGCTTCTTTGGAAAATTATACAATTCGGTTTCGCTAGATTTTATCTGCAATAATCAATAATCTCTCTTCATTAATAAAAGATAGATAAAAAAAAAAGAAAAAACAAAGGCCAGGCGAAATCGAAATCGCTTTCAAACTCCTAGGTCGGCAGCAAATACAACAAAGCTTTATTTTCAGTGTGATTAATATGTTAATACATGATGTTGATGCAACACATATTACACTTTCATATTGTAATTGTTCGTGGGTCTTGTAGACTTCAACTTATCCCTTACTAATTTCGATTGACCTGACGCACGTCGCATATTATTCTTATTTAGGAAAATTTGGAATGAAAAACCTTATAGGTCTGCAGCAAAACTGAGCGTAGATGATAAAACGCTAACCAAAATTTGTCTACTCATCCCGATTTACAATGTGATGACATCACCTTAAAATTTTTGCCTAGTTAATGCTAATTAAATTTTATAAAATAACATATTGCTACACTTGTGATTTATAAACCCGTCTTGATTTTTCATCCTAGGTATTCAGATTTTTGGAAAATCAAAAAATCGAAATTGTATTAAATTTAACTTTGACACTGCAAAACCGCATGCTCCCTCCCAAAAATTTATGATATCATCTCAAAATTTTCTTCTACAGTTGTTTTTTTATCAATGCATTCAAATCTTTTATAATTGCTTATACAGTGTGACTGAAAAACATTAACGAATCAAACAAATTATTTTATTAACCATACCAAAACCAAATTTTATGATTTTGTGGAAAAGCTAGAAGTACTATAACTCTGGGGCGACAGAAGTTCTGTCTAAATAACCTTAGATCAATTTTTGTTTATATTTAAGTCCCTTCTATTCTTTTTTCTTTTTGTATCTTTTACTTTTACAAATATTACATTTTTAAAGACACCAAGTGAGGTAAAGTTTGTGCAAATATATTACGTGGTACTGGATCATGGAGTACTATATCTGTTTTTTATATTGTATGTGGAGAGATCGTGGAGTAAATAGTAGAACTCAACATTGCTTTTCTGTATGACTATTTCCTGCTGGAAGTGTGCATCTTCGACATCTTGTTTCTGATTGTATGAAGAATATTCATGCTTTGAAGTAACAAAAATTGAGAAGATGACATCGACCCACAAGGCATGTCTACGAAAGAAAATAGGAGAAAAGAAATTATTAAGAGTCGAAAAGAAGTAAAAGCTTGTATGTTTCGCCAAAAATTAATTTGGAGTAATTTGGAAACCACGACAGTAGATACAAATAATTTTTGGGAAAAATGTTTTGCAATATACACCATGAAAGTATTTCAGAATAAAAGATGGTGATTACAAGTTTTATGTGATGATTTATGGTAAGGTACAAACATTGTATTTATTATTTGGTTACATCAAAATCTTAGTGTCTATACAGTAATGTATGGTAAGTCTTTTATGATAAAAAAATGCATACACACAACAGAATACTAACCCTAAGACAATAAACGTGATGCAAGGTGTTCCTGTGAATCTGCGATTTGTCCATGGTTAAAGACTTTCAAGAACCATGAAACCACACCCTGATATGTGCGAGTATGTTTTTACGATGGTGCACATAACTCGTCTTGCAACATTAACCTGACAAATAAATATGGCGTATAATCAAGCAGCATAAATTTATAGAACGTTCGTTTTAATCTACGAACTCTCGTCTACTTAATAAAAGTCATCATCAACGTTTGCGAGTGCTATCAAACTTAGTTAGGATACTTAGAGCATGCTCGAGAACGATGTGAATTATGTAGAAGATGCATTAATGTCATAACATACAGCCTCAAGTACCTCGTATGCAATTTCAGTAGTTTCTTACGAACATAAAATAAACTTTTTTTTTCAACTGAAGATGAAACGAAAACTCTTCAACGCACGCCTCTTCTCGTTCCACTGCTTTGCGAGAGCACTAATAACAATTTCGCTGTCAAAAATATGAAATTGCTGCTGGAATCAATTTCTCTTCCGTGTCCAAGTTTATAATGTCCCGTTTTCAAGCCTTTATTGAGTTAACCTCAGAGGCAATTTTCTGGTGTAAACGTGTTTCAGAAAACCGAATTGTGGACTTATTTACGACCTCCGTAATAAAGCATGGCTACACGATAAATCTTGCTTGCGAACTGGTTATTTATTTACACCAGCATTTGATGGACTATTTTCGGGGATGTGAATGCTGAATACGGACGAGTGGAAAACCACACCATTACCTCTTTATAGTGCAATCAAAATGTTAAAATGCTTTCCGTAATTTTCACGATGTTTTTCCATGTGTGTCGGTTCGTAAATCGGAATCACTTTTCATGTCAAAGAAACAATAAAGCTACGCCGTTTCAACACTGAAGCTGGTGCTTAATATGGATCCATTGTGTTTATATTCTATTTACTGCACGAGCGACAAATGGATTTTCTTTTACGCCCTTGTTATCAGACAAACGCGATTCACCAACAGCTACCGGCGATATGCGCTAGAAACATCGCCGATTTCTGCCAAGTATACACTCCTTGCTGCTATTGAGAAATTGTTGAACAGATTCGACAAAACTAATTGAGGGTTCAACTCATTTAGTTGTCCGATAAACATCGACGAAAACAAATTAATTGTTGTTGAAAATACCACTTCCGCATCTCTGTACATTTTCGGAAATACAGCATGTGTTAGTGTGAAACAGTCGCGAGCTTCGTTCTCTTCGGGTGACTCGTCACAATTGCTGTACTGCCTTTTTGTGATCAACAGCATCGAAGCCAGTATGTAATATAATCGTAATGATCTTTTTTACAATGTCGGTATATAGAAAATCGTTTTGTGTGTTGTAGTAGGTTTTTTGAAAAACCCTTCTATACTTGATCACAGTGTGTTAAGTTTATCTTACTGCAGCGAAGCGCTTCTGCTGACGAAATAAATGTTGTATGTAGTTTATAATACGAAACTCAGTGTAGAGTTGCTCATTAAAAGACAACTAGACATCTACTCAGTTACATACAACAATCTACAAACGTATGTCACAGCTGACTACATTTGAGCATTTTTTTTTACAATAAGCGGCGCTTGCTGTTGCATTATTCAAATTCTTTTGTTGTTAAACTATTTTTAGAGCTCGACAGATAAGTGGCAACTTTACGATTGCTGTAGATAATCCCGCGAACTCCTTGTTTATCGGGTCTGAAGAAACGCCTAAAGTGATTAAGTAAAATAAAACCAACTGCTAATTTATTAGCACTCCACTTCCTTGGTCTTGCAAGCACGATCAATACTGCATGTATCCCAAGGCTATTTTTCAGTAAAGATTTACGTAATCTTTTTTTAGGGGTGACGTCATCAACTTTTCAGAGAAAATGATAAGTAAATAAATTTTAATTAATTTTTGCGTTCTCCAAGTCAACGTTGGCTTTTTTTCAGAATTTCCGAAGAACTGTCTCTTGACATTTTAAATGTAACGCTCTAAACGTACATTTTTTAGAGTAACCCTATATTACAGTCCCTACAATTGAAAATTAAAATAATGTCTCTTACTACAGCATAAGAAGTAATATTTGACGACTGAAGATATAATCTGAATATGCTAAATTTTAAAAAATAATTTTGTCTCCGTAGATTATTTAAAATGTACTTATTTTTACTAAAATATTGGGTGATTATTAATCATTGAAGCACATTTTTATGTTGGTAATTCTGAATTATTGCAATGTTGGCATGCCAGTTCACACTACTTCACAGTCGACAGTCTTGAAATGAACGCACTTAACAAGCTATGATGGCAGCTACAGGCTTGGTTTAATTTTAATTATCATATGCATATCTGATAAAAAACACGATCAAGGACAGCCATAGATTTTTGAGAGTTTGTCTTTGATTGTTGCATTTTCCATTTCAAACATTCAAATTGATTGTAATCTGACAAGACGAAAGAAAATTGGATCAAAAACATATCTTCAAAAATCCATAGCAGTCTACGACCGTCTATTTGAGTGCTCTCTTCTTCGTATATGATATTGAAGCTTCAAGTTTCGACATAACTGATTTTATTTTATAAGCAAGGAATAATGTTATCATTCTATAAACTTACACAACGTTATTAAATCAAACCTTATGCAGTGTAGACACAAGCTTTCAATGTTGGAATCTGTTCTCCGTATCTGCAGAAATTGCAAAACAACACGCCGATTACTTTTTATTTTCATTTTTCGTTCCGCATGTTTGGCTTCTCTCACAACTACTTATTAAACTAATTAACAAAACGTATGCATTTTCAATTAGCAGATTGCAGTTTTTTCTTCCCATCCGGCAGCCGTCTTTCAATTACGTAATGTCGATGTCTTGAGCAATTCCGATCGTTACACTGCAGAATAAAACGCTGCAGCGTCCGGCCTTTTTGGAAGGTAGATAGATGAGATCGGTTAATTATGAAAATAAATGTGGGCCGTTGATCATAATTGGAATGTCTTCGGGTCATACAGCATGGCGAAATGATGATGGTGTTCACAGGTCGGCTAACCCCACAGGCGCATATATTGCCGATCGGTGGCCCTCGGCGGCGGTGTTAATCAGGAGCAACAGCATCAATGGCGAGGGGCATCATCCTTTACACGGCCTGATCAATTGATTCTCACACCATTGACCTGTGCTGCTAACAGCAATACACCCTTCAGCCGTCATTATCATTATCTCGGATCCATCTATTCCGCATATCTGCCGATTATCTCTAAATCCATTGCTTGACAAACAACGCCCGAGCGGAAAATTGGGTAAAAAGTTGAGTCGCGGAAAATGCAGGGCCGGATTTAAGGTCACGCACAACACGCAGGCCCATGTGTACTTAAAAACCACCCAATATAAATAATTTGCAAACGTGTTTGCATATAGATGTTGCTGCCGACATTGTAAGAAAAACCATAGCAGCATGAAATTGAAGATTCGAAGTGTTGACTGTTAATTAAGGAGATACAGTATTCTTGCAATTTTTTTGTAACGGAACACGAAGAACATTCGAAAAAAGGATTTACACTGCAAATGCAAAGATATCGTTCAAGGTGTAGCAACGAAAGGTTTTATAAGTATTCGGAACATTTTATCTGACAATACTTTATAACTATGTAGATACATGTCATTTAACAAACAATGTTTAATGTCTGTGACCTCGTTGTTAATTTTGTTCTTTTTGCGTCTTTTCTAAGTGGTTGCCAGTTGATTCTGAATTTGTAATACATCTAATAAACCTTCTCCTTTTACTGTAGTCCAGTAATACTTAGTAATAGAATTATTTTGGTCATTTTGATAATCTGTGAAACTGATGAATCAATTTCTGTGTTTTAAAATTATTATGCAGTAAAACGTGAAAATTGTCTGTTTATCCCTGCATAAAGTCGGTGACACCATCTGAAAATTTTGATAAGTAAATCTTCTTTTAAATCCATATTTTTACTTGGCACTTTATCTATGGTTTAATAATATGTCGCATGTTTGTATTTTTGACCTTATACAACATATGCGCTATCATAAAAAAATCTATCGTAGAATCTAAATAACGGACACTCAGTTCCATCCACTGATTGTAGAATAAATATTTGATGACGTTATGTCAAAATTACCTGAATATGGGTTGTCTGTCGCTGAATTTAGAAAGCTAGGTTACGTGATGTCAACAAGATTCAAAATGATTCTATTAACAGTGTGACGAAGTCACTTCAAAATTGTACATGGGCTTTAAATTTTATAAAATAGCATAGTCTTACGTGTAGTTTATGAACCCGTGTTGATTCTTTGCCCGAAACATCCAGATTCTTGAAAAGAAAAACCAAATACAAAAATATATGACAAAATTTTGCAATTTACTTTTAAAGCTGCAGAACCGAATGCTCTAGAATTTTACAAACGTTTTAAGGTTATCATAAGCATGGTAAATCGGTAATCAAAATTTATCAGTTTACTGCCTCCCAAAAAATGGATGACGTGTCTCAAGAACGTGCTCGCTGGGCTCGCTTCCTAAAGGTTCTTTCTTTAAAGTTCAGTTTCAGAAAAATTCAAGAAAGTGTTTTAGCGAAATTGTTTGGGATCATTTATAATAATAATTTTGTAGATTTTCGGAAACTCACCCTTAGAATACCAGCGCAGTGAGCACATTCAGGTCTTCTCATCATTAGTAAGCACAATTGTTTTCGAGATATACTTTTTTGTTACAATTTAGCTTCTTAGGGACAACAGTGAAGTATTTTAAATAACACCTACACATGCTCGCTGCGTTCGCATTCTAAGCGATTTCTTTTTGCGTTTTAGTCTCATGAAAAATAAATATAAATGATATAATACTGAAATGATAATAAACCCGACTTAAAGAAATGAATACGGCTTCTAATGCAATGGAGGAAACGACAGTTTTTAAAATAAAATTGTTATTTTCTGCAAAATTTGGATACTGTAAAATTGGTGGTTTTACTAAAGCATTATTCAGTGTTCCAAAAGAGTTTTGACATTCCACGTTCCAACTAAATTGCACATTTTTTTTGTCTAATTTGTTTATTGGCGCTGCTACATTAGCAAGATTTTGTAAAGTTTTTTTCTCTTCTTCGTTCCCTATTTTTTCCCAAAACAATACCATAATGCTTCAAACATATTTCACTCCGTAATTTCTTGTACAGAAATATGGAGTTTGCGGTTAAGGTCCACCCCTCGGTCTCAAGACGAATAAAAAAAATCATCACAATTAAAATGGGGCGGGTGGGCGGGGCTTATCCATTTCAATAGTAAAATACTTAAATATCAAATGCTGAATTCGAGGTTACAATTATGTGATGATTATTAAGCCCCACCCACCCGCCGCTATCTCAATTGTGACGAATTTTTTATTTATTGTCACTTCGAAGGACGGAGCTTAATTGCAAAATCCACATTTCTTTTGAAAAATTACCATTTTCAAGATGTTTTAAGTTTCTTGTTGCGAAAAGATGACTATACGTATATTAAGGAAAAATTGGTCCACAGAACTTTCCTCGCGCCTAAAGCACAACGAAACAGTGGTGAAAACTGCGTTACGAAATTTCAATAAATGAACAATGTCAATGAGCCAATATATGATCGTTTTCCGGGTCTTCTGAGAAGAGTTTTGCCTCTGGTGTGGTTGACATACTGAGTTACAGTGTTCTTTTGCCTTATTCCAAATTTTTCAAGCCCGTTCCTGAAGATGCCACGTACGAAAGTGTGCGAAACGTTGAGCCCAAAAACTCAATTAACACGGTCCCAACCCGGAAAACGGATCATATATTGGCTCCGACCATGGAAGCCTCCGAAATTAAGATAACAATAGACGGTTTAAAAAAAACTGCTCTTGCATTATGTAGCGAAAGGTATGGACAGGTTATATTTAAAATTTGATAACAAGAGGTGTGTTAATAACGGAAATATTCTGCTGCGAAAATTATTGACAATCCCGTGAGCTTCTTATGGGGGGTTATCATTCATAACCTGTCGGACATTTTCAACAGTCTCGGGAGTTGGTTTTGTTAACTTGCAACTTTCTGATTTGCTCTTAATGCGAACAGTCTCACGAAATAAGTAATTTTGAGTGTCCTTAAAAAATTGTTTCCAAGAATAGCAATACCACGGATTTTTTCCGAAAATCTTGAAAATTGAGTAGGGCTTCATACACCCATTCACCATTCACTTGCTTACCGTCACGGAAGACTCAAGCATGAATTACTTATTATCTTCGGAAAACATTTTTCTGTTTCTGTGCCAAAACCCACCTGGATAGTTTGAATCCACTCTCAAATAAACACAAGGTGTATATATTGAGAGAAGTAATTTGGTGACATAATGGGCACCGAAAAGTACATCACAATTCAAAAACATCTCACCTAGAGGGTTTATCTGAAAGAGCAATAAAACACGGTCAAAGGCAGCCATGGCTTTTTGAAGATTTGTCTTTGATAATTGCATTTTAAACTCAAACTTGCAAATTGACGGTAATCTGATGATCTGGCAAGATGAAAATTCTATCAAAGACAAATCTTCAAAAATCCTTGGCTGCTTTCGATCGTTTTTTTTATTGCACCTCAACATTTTTGGTAACACACTAATACAGATTAATTAATGTAATAAATAATGAATTAATTCAATCATCATACTAAAATACTGAACCGTTTATAACAGATTCTCAGAGAGCTCGCCATTTTTTACTTCCGACCAATAATGAAGGCGTCCCTTTTTCTGAAAATATTGGTCTAGTTTTTTCTCATAACACATTTCTAAGAAAATAACACACCCAAATATTCAGGGTATTGACCGCACTATGGGATAACGAAATTACTCCTCATACTTTTTGGAGCATTTTTTTTTCTTTTATTAGCAAAGTTGTACTGGTCTAGATCTACAACACTGGCTTTTCTAGTATGGGGGCTTACAGTTGGCAATTTTTCAAACTAAATCATTGATTTGTGGGTTTAATGATTATTCACTATATATTGTTCCCCTTTTTCGTTAAATCCAGTAATTAAGTTGACCATTCTTGTTTGTCCTGTAAATGTTAGCTCTTTAATAAACATGACTTATTAAATTGGTTGTTTATACCTTGTTTATAAACAATTTCGAGTTCCTGTGGTTATGGTTTTGTTTAAAGTGCACCTAAATGTTAGTTGAGTCACTTCTATGACATCAGTTACTTTAAACATAAATCTTACGTATCGATATTCGACGAAAACTAAGTTCAACGACTGTAGAAAAACGACTTCCAAATTTTTACATACAATTTGAAGACATTTTTTCCAGGAAACTAAAAGTAGTTTAGGTAGTTGCCATTTCTAGATGATGCAGGTTCAAAGTTAAACTTGTACTTTGTGATTTTATTGCATCAAATATCAATTTTATTAATATTATTTTGTTTGTAAAAATTATTTATTGTGTCGGTTTATTTTAAGAAGCTATATCATACTCGCTTGTAAATACTACATCACTCTATTCCAATACACCTTGGGGCTCGCCGCAGTCCAAACCCGGCTCTGGAAAACCGATCTTGACTGCGAAAGTAAACGAAGTTATAGCATATTTATGGGTGGTTTTATACGAAAGCATCAATTTCATAGTGATTACAAAGAGTTAGTGGCAATAATTTGGAATGAGCAACATTTGGATCCATACTGGTGCTTTTATGTCCCATGTAGGTTTATTGATATAGAGTCCAATTCGTACAACATAATCATGTAATTATTTATATCCGCGTTATATTTTAATGATTGCAGTTTTAATCTTAATAACTATTGTAATAAATCACACGAGCTGACTTTGTGTTTGCTGAATGAGGTGTTTTTTATTTTTACGGTGATTTGTTCGGTACCTCCGAGCAAAATGTTTAAAATTTTATCGCTGGAGATAAATCGTTGATTAAACAACGCTGGTTTAGGGGAATTTTCTCCCTGGTTCGTGTTGAAATGTTAATATTACTCATTTTATCAATAAAATACATCTCATTAAAATCTAGGTACGCGAGGAGAACGAATTATAAATACTAATTAAATTTTGCAAATTGTAATTACAATCCGTATTTTGTGTAATATTTTCATCCAAGAATTAAAGCGTGTTAAATTCCCATCGAACAGCCGTTTGCTGCTTGTTTGAACATCTCCTAATCGCAGGAAATAATTTGAGAATTGCTTTTACCGTTTTCCCAACACCACAGACTAATAAGTAAGGGAACTAGGGGCTTGTTGTAACAGGGATAAGTTGTAACACTACATTTTTACCCGCAATTTAAACTCTTTAACGTCAGGTATTTTACTGAATTTAATTCTTGCACCATAAGACATCATGTCATCACAACCACTGTTCCTTGAGCCAGCGCAGTGAGTAGATCTGTGCACGTGTTTCGTTTTGGCCAAGTAATGTAAAATATTGCTTTAGTAAAATTTGGTTTTTCGTATCAGTTATTAATTAATTTAAAACTTTTAGTTTTGCATGTAGCTCAAAAATTACTCAGCTTTGATATTCCTTACACATTTTGACGCTAATGGACATAATTTTGTAGAAATGTAATTAAATGGAGAAAATTGTGCTACGGGGCATGTTGTAACAATAGCTTTGGGGCAAGTTGTAACATGTTACAACTTATCCCAAATTCACTTCTACAAATCTCGTACCTAGCATACGAAAAGCGAGCCAAAATTTTGACCTATGCCATATATTGCTTTCCAGATATATTAAGAAAAAGGAAGACAAAACTCAAATCTTTAATGTTGACTCTTTTTCTAAAAGTTTATTTCAGTTTTACTGAAAAAAAATTGTATATAATAAAGTGTTGTGTTGATTTTTGAAAAATAAAGTCTAAATATGTATCAACATCAACTTTATTTTTACTGGTACTACCTGTCTCATGGCTGTTACAACTAGCCCCAACCACGGGGCAAGTTATAACAATGCACTTTTTTTAAGAAAATGCCTGGTGTGAAGTGAAGATGAACAGTTTTGACCTTTTGCCTGTTCAGTCCAATAGGGGAATAGTTAGACTACCGATAGATACTTTTATAATGGTTAAGCAGCTAATAGATATCAAATTATATTCGTTTTCCTAAAAACTGTTACAACAAGCCCCTCGTTCCCCTAGTCATTTTGAAACCGTTATCTTGTTATCGACCAATATCTTTATTTAACATTGTTATGATTCACGGTCTACTGACAAGATAGCGCACCAAACAATGAATACATTGAATACCTTTGTATAACTTTCGCAAATAATTGCATTTGTTTGTTAGTCAGATTTAATTAAACGGTGAAGGATCTGAAAATCAATGCACTGAATTGCATTTTGTTTGTAAAGGTTTTACCGGGAATTATTCTTTAGACAATAACAGAATTAATGATCGTATTGGCTCTTTCGCAATCCAGTTAGTCCGCATTTAGAGGAAGGCAGATGGTTGGGGATAAAAGCGCATTATTGTACTTTGTGCAACTATAATAGGAGGTGCTGTATTCACTTCCAAGAATTTACTTCTTACGCTCGTTATTTTTGTCAATTTGCTTGTTATTTGTGTGGAAGAGACCGGATTTAAACATTCGTAGAATAAATATGTGTTACGTAAACAGAAAAACGCATTCCCATTTCAAGAAATTCAGGTGACCTTGAATTAGTATGAAATAATTGTTTCTGGATTTAACTAAATGGTGAGTTTTAGTAAGAATCAAGATATGTGTTCTTTTATGTTGTATTCGATTTCAGCCTTTTAATAAATATTACCTTAGAACGATAGTATATAATCAAACTGTAAACCACAGTTTATACACATATTAATCATAAACAAAAAATGGCTCTTGTGGGATGCTCTTTCAGAACAATGAAGACAGATCTTTCGATACACGCCCTTTTATGCAAAAATGTGTGGGTCGAAAAGTGAACTGCAACACAAAATTTACAATTGGGTTTTTTGATGAGTCAGCGATCAAACATCCTGAGCAAAAAATACGGTTTTTGTTTGTTTTTTCCAGGTGTTTCCCAACAATTTGTATTATGAGTGGCATTTGGAATAATTTAAAAGACATCAGCAGACGCTGAGATTGGTCTAGGTGTTGCCAATAAGCGTTCGGATAACTGCCGAAGTCTTCCGAATGCTCCTGAGGTCGGCCGAAGATGAACAACTTCCGCATTTATTGCATTTCAACTCAAATTTGGCGCAGTTTTGAAAGAATTAAGCTCTAAATTCACCAGTGAACGTTAATTTTTTCCTCGAGCCTTGCTAACTGCGCTTGTTTCTAATAGGAGCCGTCGCTTCTTGCTCTTTTTTCCTGTTCTGGCTTGGTAATTAACGTTTAAAAATTTAATCAGCCGCTTCGAAGGTCAAAGTGTCGCCTCCTTCATTTCCCTGATCGTTTAAACACTTAGCTAATGTCCTCTCATCATGGTGCATCGCACCCATTTTGCAAAACTAAAGCTACCCTAGACTGTTCCTCCGCCAAGCGACTTGTGAAATTTACATTTAGTTAAGCGCAAGTTGTCGGAACGTGGTACAAACGGGTGTCTTTTCCAAGTTGCGCCTCCAACGATTGGGAATTCACAGCAACTCCATTAAACACGGATGAAATACAGACGCGCTTTTGCTTCTAGAAAGCTAACTCCAATAAAACTTACTCCAATATTTACGACGGGGAATTTACCTCATTCATCTGTTATTTTCTCTTCGACCGAAAATGTGTTCTGCTATTATTCTCGAATGACTCATTTTGTCCGAAACCATTTTTTCCCGAAGAGGGAATCTCACTTGAGAAGTTAAGATAGTTGGATGAAGAATGGCGATACGATTCTCGCGCCATAAAATACTCCGGATCGACGCGACCCCGGAACTTTGATTTTAATCGGTTTTAGATCTATTTTTAATCGCCCATAATTAAATACGGACGGTGGAGCGTGTTTATTTAGGGACCGTTTGCTACAACAGGCATATAATTAGGTAATGGGCTATCTTCGATTTTGCCGCCCGATTAGGTATGGGCTGGAACGTCAGGGCAATTTTTCAAGATATTACTTACTAAGAAAAATGTGGAGAAATTTATTTATTTATTATTACATGAAGTACAATTTTATAGTCTTAAGAATCTAGTGGTAACAAAGTTCGCATTGGTGTTTCTTTAGCGGAAAGTGGAATCGTTTCCATTACCTTTTTTTAATAAGATAATAAATTTTTTGGTTATAAATCTGTAAGAGTTATGTTATAATAAAGTCTGAAAATAACTTTTAATAAGAATCGCTGTATTAAAATTTGTGTAGTTTGAAAAGAATGGATCATTATAAATCCTCGAACCTAAAAATGTGTAAGTTAACGTCTTCTGCGATTCGGGGAGAAACTCTGCGAGTTTGGGTTTTCCATTCCTTTATAATTGATGGTCTTCATTTACTGTAGTTGATTTCATTTGACTCCTCTCGTATTAATAGACTGACAAAAGGAACAATAGCTCTTCCATCGACGCAGGAAGAGAAATGATTTTCGGGTTTAATTGGAGCAGCAATGAGGATGCTTTTTCATCCAGAATGATGGAAGGCCGTAAAACGCCTGATGTAAATAAATAGTGAACACATTTCTATCTGGGACGATTTTTTAACGAAAGCACGTTCGTGCTACTTTATATGCCGGACGATTTTAGTACCAATTACCAGAGCGAGCGAGTCCAACCTCCTCCAATATTTACTAACCGAAAACAAGAAGAGCTCCAAGAAGTTACAAAATACAATTTCCCTTGCGCTGGAAAATCGATGCTAGACGGTTTGATTACACCAGAGACGATTTTGAATTCGAGTGAAAAAAAGCGCTCTGTGAAATTACGGCGCTACACACACCAAACGCTGAAAGGGCCGGATAAATATTCCATCCGATGGCGAAGGAATATTATGACATTTACATGGATTTAATGACAAATTGAAGAAGATTATGTGATGTGTAACTGCAAGAATCGATATTGTTGGAGGGCGAGGGTCTTGGGTGGATGTTCAACTTGACGGCAATGCGAATTATGTTGGCTTCTACCGTCGGGAGCTCGTAAATTTACCGCTAATAAAATTTTCTTCTTTCGGGGAAATATGAAAACTTCACTTGTTTTCTCTGGTCGCGAGTGTAAAGTAAGTTATTACCATGTAAATATGGAAAATTGTCTCGTGGTGCAAGGCGTTGCGTTTCTTGCTGCATGCATTATGCACCGGTGCCAAGAACGCCATAAATGACATTTACATTATTTATTTTTCTTAAACAGAAATTATTGTCACACAGATTAAGTATACCTAAGAACATGAAAGTTGCGTCTTCCAAAAACTATCTACAGATGTTCTGAACTAAAGGCAAACAACTGGTTCAAATTTTATTTCATTATTATTATAGATTAACTTTAATGCAGAAATATTTAATATATCACACTAAGAATGTCTGGAACGTCTTTCGTCTTTATAAACCTTTGATATTTTGGGCGAAAATGCAATGTCCCTGTATTTTCCGGGTTTATTGTACCTGCTGCGAGTTCCCCATGCTATATGGACACAGCGACATAATAATCGTTGCACAGAAGAAAATTTTTCCGGTCGGTCTGTCTAGAAAGGCCCTGGTGGTGGACGTTCCATAATCTATTTTTTCCGTCTGAATAGTCGCCAATGCGACGAAAATGGATGCATTCGAATCGTAATTCCGGGGAGTTTTAGGTTCTTAACTGCAATATAAAGTCATAATAATATTTTGTCGATGTGCGCCGCCACCAGCCCACAAATTCTGTCTCAATATTGAGCACTTACTGGAGCGATACTTTATAAAGAACTGCAATAACACGCCTGAAAAAGTTAAACATTGGGATCTGATTCTATACAATTTGAGTCTGCCGGAGGAAAATTGGCTTTTTTATCGGTGGCGGCGGCGGCGGCCATTGAGCTACTTTATTTAATTTCGACTTTTGCAAAAACTGATTGCATTTCACAACAGGTGTACGAGAAGCAGAATCGTTAACTGTGTTTAGCATCGGATCGATGGAGAGCTGGAGTGGAGATAGGGATTGAGACAAAGCTATTATTACAGATGCATCTCGCCTAATTTTGTGAACGTATTTAAACTGGGTTTTTGCAAAGCCAGATGGCTTTTGTGACATTTAACAGATCGGGGCTGTAAAGGCAAGCTGCTTTGCAAATAGTTCTTCAGAAACGAGAAACCAATTGCAGGAAAATGCGAGCGGAAAATTGTCCCGGCAAACTTTGGATTTAGCGCATATTGACCGGACGAGGAATTTTCAATTTAGTTTTGCATGCGGAACATGGTTTTTGATATTTGCACAAACTAGTGAACAGTTCGTTCAAATCTTCCGGGTTTTATTATTTTTGTAATTGGAATGCATGTGCATATGCAGTAGTGAATTATGCTGTTTAAGAACAGTGATGATTTTTATTTCCCAACGGCGTTTCATCCGAGTTACAGGGCAAACGAAATTATTAAATATATGTGCAGTAAAAACTAAAACCACACCAGCTTAGTAAAAACAAAAATGAATTTGCGTATTGTTTTATATGTATGTATTTCTGTTGGTGTTAAGCCGAAAAAATAATAAATACTCGTGTTTGATAACAGTAGTCTACAAAATTAAACTTTCTGTTACCATCAGAAACGAAAATATACGTTCCCATTGTGTTTATTAAATGTGATTCTGCTTTTAGATTTTTTCTAGTTCTTTTCTAATTTGAAATCCGAAAAAACTGATCGCAGTTTTAGAATCAGTATGTCCGACTTAGTAAAGTCCTCCTATTTTTTTCTAATACATGTCCGGAGTTTCGAAAAATTATTAAATTTGATTTTTAGAAATGTATTTATTTGTTGTTATAATTAGGTTGTTGATGTAATAAGCATCCACGTTCGGTAGAAGTAGCTGACAGAAATTTTTCTGTGGTTAAGTTGCAATCTTAAGATCACTAGAAATTAAAGATTGGTATCAACTGTCTAATTTTCTAATTCAAATGTCAAATCTGAATTGTCTGGAAAAAAACGAAGTTTTTCTAATTTCAACACGCTTCGTTTGAAGAAAATCCTTAAATACAGCGTGGAAACAATTTCCACAAAAGTAGTCACGAGAAAGCGCATTTTAAAGGAAAAGAAACAAGAAATATTTCGTGGTTTTGAAAAAATTACTGGAAAAAATAGACAATGCTTTGGTAAAACGGAAACAGTTAAACTGGTGGCAGAAATATTTTCCGTAAAGTTCGCTAGTGTTCTCGAGTGTTTTTCGAATTTTAAAATAATACCGATACAACGGCGTCGGTGCCGTTAATTATACTCAGAATCGGAAAGACGACTGCCCAGATTTATATACCTACATGCTTTGTTGCGTCCGCTCTACAATTAGTTTTTTAGTTTTATATAATCGTTATTGTTTTATAAAAGGGAAAATACTCGGCTTGGAGAATAATTGTACGTAATACGTACACGTATAAATTTAGGTTTCCGAAGGCGAAAGTTTTCACATTAAATAGGTACCAGAATCAAATTTCTAAAGCGGTATCTCTAATTGCGTGATAGTGGTGAAGATTTACTTTTCATTTCCTTGAATGAGACATGGATATACCAAAACGGATCCATGGTAAAATTGCGGATCCATGATGATGACATCAAAGCTTGTCCTCCTAAAATAACTAGTGAAGGGAAAAGATTCACAATTTTGCATGTGGGTTGCTCTTTGGGCTTTTAGAGGGATGCAATTTTCTCCTGGATTCAAAAGTAGATTCAGCAGATCACCACAAAACCATCACATTTTCGATATTTGCCATTTACTTACTTAATGTCACATTTTTGATACCTACTTTCTGACATTCCAGTTATACATTATACACTGGAACAATTATGTCCGCAGTTACACAGCTTAAAAAAAAAAGTTACCAAATCTAGTTACATCTACCGAACGTGAATTCCTTATACTGTGTTAATTTGTTGTTCCTGTGATGCCCACCTTTGCGCATGATTTTAATATTTCGTCTGTTGTCGAGTTTCATTTAGTGTTTCATTGTTGGTCGTTTTCTTTTTCTGTTAGTTTATTGGTGGTTTAAATTATTAATTTTTTCAAATATTACCAATAGACGTCCAGCCGTAATGTGTGAAGTGTTCGCGATGGCCTTATAAGCTTCTAACTATTTTTACTAAATTCTTGTGACGAAACTTTGGTTAAATAAAATTGAACTAAAAAATTACCAGTTCTGGCATTTTTAGTTTTACACAGAAACTTTTGAAATTCTTTTGTTGAAATAGTGTTTTCTTCTTAATAATAATAAAATTGTTCAGTAAAGTGTGTGGGAAGGTTATCTGAGATTTATCTTACGATACCTTTCTAACGAGACTCACACTTGTTTCTACTGTATTCCTACTGGAGAGTTATTATTATTAAAGCGAGAAATGGGGTAGAAGAATACAAAGTCATCATGTCAATGGAGCATATTGGATTATATCGCCTTTGAAGTATATCATTATTATAATATACAAATAGGGTATAAGTTATTAAAGCGAAACCATCATGGATCATATTGATCATTGGCCATTTTAAGCTGCAAAATTGTAGGACTGTCGACTAGGAACTGACACAGGTATTTATGTCAAACACCTTATTCGGATGAAAGTATTGGCGGCAGGCAGCGAAAGCAACCATATCGCAGACCACGAATAAATTCTATTAAGTATCATTTTGCAAAATATTTCGGTTTGTTGAAGAATTGTAAATTTTCAAATTATCTTGGAAGAACTGATATGGGTACACACATGATGAAGAGAGTTGGTCGCAACACTGATCCTTGAGGGACCTTGCGTATTACTTCTTTTTGGGAACTCAAAACGTCACCAACTTTAACTAAAAATTATTTGTCAGAGAGGAAAGACTATCCATTTTAACAGCGAACTGTTAATTCCAAATCTCTCAAGTTTAAAAATGAGTTGCTCTTTAAGTACTTTATCAAAAGCCTTACAGAAATCAGTAGATCACATCAGTAGTAATTCTGGCACTTTAATTTGCTGTCCAGGCATTTAAAGCACACACTAGGTTAGTAGTTACCGACTTTTCAGGAACAAAACCATGTTGCCCCACTGCTAGAGTGGAATGATTGCCTAAATGGTCTCTTATGGCGTCACTGACAATGGATTCCATAACCTTAACCATTAACGAAGTTAGCCGTATGGGGCGGTAGTTATTAGGATGGAGTTTATTTCTCGTTTTATAAATAAGCTTTACCACCGAAAATTTCCAATCATCGGGAAGAATGCCAAGCGAAAATGATTGAGAGATTGTGATGCTTAACGGTCTAGAAAGAGATTTTCAACATATTTTAAGTACTAAAAGTGATAAGTTGTCCGGCTCCGAAGATGTAGTTGGCTTGAGCGCATTAAGCTTGGCTTGAATAAGTTCTTGAGAAAAAACGGTAATGCTCATTTCATCTTTTATTCTAAGGACCTTCACTTGAGGTAACAGTACAGCTTGACTTCCAGCAGTGTATGTTATTTCAAAGCACATTTCTGCAATGATACAGTCCTGATCGACCACACAACCCTGATCATTTTTCAGTTTAAGAGTAGTATCTGGGCCACTAAGTTTACTTCTAATGAATTTATAAAAATTCTTAATTTTCTGAGAAAGCTTGTTAGCATAGGTCCTGTTACTTATATAGTTTGAGTTTGTCCCACTTTTTCCATAGAGATCTTTTTCCTTGATCATATTGAGCTGAGTTTTATTGATCCAAGATTTTGTTGTAGATCGAGTGAATGTTTTCTGTACTGAATTCTTGGTTAAATGTTGACCAATTTTTGATGATAAGAGTCACTAATTTCGGAGGCTTCCACGATCGAAGTCGATATATGATCGTTTTCCGGGTTGAGACAGTGTCAATTGAGTGTTTGGGCCCAACGCTTTCGCAAACTTTCGTAAGTGACATCTTCAGGAGCAGACTTGAGAAATTAGGACCCGAAAACGATCATATAAGAGTCACTGTTCAGAAATACATTCCAATTTGTGTTTTCATAAACCTGATCTAATCGATCATAATTAACGAAAGGTTTATTACCACTAATATTACTGATTTTTCTCAAACGTCGAGATGGTTTAACAAAATATCAGTATACATACAGTGCATCTTTTTAAAAGTGGCCCTAGGGATTCCCATGTTAAATTTTAGACCCCATGTTAACTTTTGTTAGAGTGAAAACCCAGAAATGACTTTTCCGGTGAAAATAGCCTTATTTGGTTTCTACTTTGGTTTCCACTGCTAATTTTTGCAGTAAATTATTAATTTGTGCTTTAAAAAATTATTTTGATTAAAAAATGTTGGTACGTCATAGAAGGTTTTGACTTTTCGCTTTAATTTGTCATTTTTGACAGGATAATTTTAATTTAGTAATTAAGTACCTTCATTGCAGTTTTTAGAAAAGAGACAGAATGATGGACTTCAAACATAAATGAAGGAAATATTTAAAAGAAAATTTCACTGAAATTGCCTTTTTGTCCACAATCGAGAAAATCTGTGTTTATAAATATGCCATAAAATTTTTAAATTGTGCTCTTACCGGGTATAAGAGGATGTGGGAATGCTGCAGCAAAATTTTGCGCAATTTGTCTGTTGTTGATAAGCCTTTATTGTATGCATCAGTGAGCGTTTTCTTTAATTGTGTACTGCCGCATATTGACGAATTTAGGTCACTAAAAGCCAGTAATCGAACGAGTAATAAAATTTTAGAAACGTCAGGTAGATGTCTGTCTTTACATGACTGCCTACAATATTACCGACAAAAATACCCAAATACATAATTTTTTTTTTTTTTAGAAATATCCTTTAATTCAAAGCGTGAGCTTTAATAAAATCGATAAAACACGACCCAAATTACATCCACAAAAAATTTCAACTCTGAATCTTTACGCAAATATAAGTTAACATGGGGTATAAAATTTAAAATGGGGATCCCTATGGCCACTTTTAGAAAACATGCACTGTATAATAGTTTTTAGATGGTGTCTTGTATTCATTCAAAATAAAGTTGCATGAAATATAACAATTGGAAACAGACGTACGCTACTAATTAATGAGTCTCCCAACTTAAAAATTCAATTTACAAAAAAATTCTCTCATTGACTTTCCTTTTTTAGTACCTGTACCTTTCAATAATTGCGAATTTAAAATTCAGATTTATCCGTAGCAACATACTCATAACATATAAGAAATCACCTACGAAAAGTTACTAGAAAGTGTCACATTCTAAGTGGTTTTGACTAAGGGAATTTCCACGAGAATATAATTCATGGATCACATGATCCCATTTCTTCCAATATAATTTACTCATGCCCTTAGTTACATGGCTATCACAGCGATAATAATTTTATTGCCTTATTGTGGTCTGTTGCTATCTAAATTTAAAAACTGTCAAATTTGACAAATTTTAGAATTTCATAAATTTTTTTGTCTATTATGGCTTGCCAACGTTGGGGGCAAGCTCAAAACGACGAATGTCTTCATTCTTTATATTCTCATGTTGAATATAACTCGTGATATGATTAATAATCGAAGATATGGCTCGTGAAACCGAAGCAGCACATCTGCAGGTCGGTTTCACTTGAAATATTATCGATAATAATCATATCACTTGTTATATTATAACTGACTATAATTCCTAGCTGGTGACCATTAACTGTTATGATCTTCCCTGATGATCAACTAACTCTTGACCATTCAGCTAATATCCAGTTATTTACTATTTTGGATGCAAATATAACATTGTTAGGGTCAACTAAGTATGCTTCCAACAACAACCACATATTTCGTCAAATTTGTGTCATCAACAACATTGACAATGATGGCTTGATCCTTCAGCGGAAAGTGTTCTTGTGACGGCACCATGATTTTCCTTTCACACTAGAGTGGTACCGTTTAATTAAATAATATCTTATCATCCACATAGTAAGTAGCACTGATTTAATTTTCGTTACCTTTTTACTTTTTTAACTAGAATTTTTAATGTTTGTCACTTTCAGCGTCTGCGTGTTTTAGAATTCCTTCTACGATCTCTGTATTGGCAAATATTTTTTTTACAGTGCCCTGTTTACTTCCTCTTCTTAGTGCCTTCTACTTATTGTTAGATGTAGATCGTTTCTACTTCCTCATATTTCTCTATTTTACTTGGTATCAGTTAGACCTTCCGGTCACTCCATTTTTGTTATGGTTTTCCAATCTCTGTCGCAGTTTTGGCAACATGGCTCGCCCAATTCCAAACTAGCTAAGGTTCCCACAGCAAACTTTTTTATAATGAAATCTTTTACACCTTTCCCGTGTTTTCAGTTGACTCTCTTTTATGTTTGGGCTTGGAGGGTAGTTCTAATTTGTATCTCTGTTTATTATCAAATAAAACTTTTCTTAAAATTCGTGTATGCTTTGGAATTTTATAAAAATTTTCTTATCTCTTGGAATATTCTACAAGTTTGTAAAAAAGTGACCAATGTGTAATATTTTCGAACTCGCGTTAATAAATTGTCATCGAATTCTTTGAAAATGTTTTGTGAAAGCTTTAAATTTTACTTTTCAATTTCACAAAATTCGCCAAACTCCGTCCGGTTATGACTAAAGGTTTTACTATAGGTTTTTGTGGTAACAGTGATACTCTACAAAATTTATCAACTTCTGTTTTTAACTCAACTTTAATTATAAATTTAAATACCACAACTTAATCAACATCGCACATATTTATTCAGTTCAGGGTTTCACGTAACAATACATATTTATCTATGCAAATCAACAAATAATTTGGAGTTACCATATAGTGCTACGGCTGATGAAGTGATGATAGGCGTTTAATAACTACATCGTTGTTGGTGTATTTATTTATGACTATGAAATGGATTGTTTCTCTTACTGTACGTATTTCCATTGTACACTTGCTTGATTTCAAAACCCACGTGTTGAGTCAACATAATTTTTTTGAATTTGTCGAACTCGACGTTGTTTTTAACACAGAAAACTATAAAAGCTTATTTTCACACTTTAAATAATGCAGTAAGGAGGATTGATTTCGATTTGTTATAAAATACGTTTGTTTGTCTATTACTCAAGTATAACTACCTAATCTTCTATAATGGACAACCAACGCATCGTAATTCGGGATTTAGGGATTTATTTTGGAATTATCAAAACCTTTCAACTTGCAAGAGCTGTAAATAAATCACATCGACTTCAACGACAATCAGAGCACAAACAAATTTAGTAGTTGTATTGCGTTGGATTCAAAATTAAAGTCAATTGGTGTGAACATCTGAGATAAAACGCATTTCGCATTGTAGGTGGTTTAATAAAAAGCTTGTTTTTATTAATCGTGGTTTGCCAGTGCATTCTCACAGGCCATTTGTCTTTCACTTCAGTCATTATGTTCTGTAAACCGTGCATGCAGTTTTTCGTTTTAGATTGTAGTGAGTGCATATAATTGGCTGGAATCGCTTGGAATGAAGACATTTTTAAAAGGTGTCGTTTGCATATCAGGTCAATCTATCTCCTAGTTCATGACAGAAAATTAAGCGCTTTGCATGACTCAATTACATTAGTTACATTCACACCTTGATTGTTATCAGCTTGTAACACAACAGCAATCCGAAGAAGTTTTTCGTTTGTAAAAATTAATCCGGCACAGTAATCCGTTTCTGACTCATCCTGCGACTACTGGACCAAAATAAACCTCAGCACGCACAAAGGCACAATTGTCTCTCCCTCTTCAACCATTGATTGCCGTTTTCCCCCCGTGATAAAATTACACGTTTAGGTTTACTCAAACGCGCCAATCTATGTATTTATCAATGATGCAATTACATTCGGCGCCGTTTGAAATGCGAAAATCACTCTTTAGGCAGATAAGTAGATGGCTACATGCCCTGGGGTTTGGAAACTGCTAGATGCACTAGCGTCCTGTGTGGACTGTATGCTTAAGTGCTTCGATAAACTTTAGTTGGGTATTCGAAGTAAACAAGCAAAATTTGCCTTATGCTGCACCGATCTTTAGTGTGAAGTTAACAGATGTTTTTCAAACGCAAAATTTCTAAGAATAACAAAGTGTTCTAATATCTGCAGGATACAGCAAACGTTAAATATTGCAGATATTTCTGTGCTCGTATGTAAACATAACTTATTTCAGAAAGTAGAGAACTTAACGGAGACCAGCAGCTGTATATTTACACCGTGGCCACGCAATGTCGTGATTTATGACCAACAATTCGATGCGAAGAACGCAAACGAATAATACATATTTCTGAAATATATATTTCAGTGAAACTCTCGCACGTAGGTTTTTTAATTTAAATTCTGCTGCCAGGTGACTTTGAATTATTAAAACAAACAGTGGGAGAGATCGTGATGATGTGATTAAAGAAATGTGTATCGCTTCTACCGCTTCTAGCCTGGAACGATAAGAAACGGGTAGCGTAATATATTGCGTGATCGCCACCGAAAACACGAAAAACTTGTGATTATGAGAATACTGCGAGAAAATAGCACACAGAAAAGTAATTTTGATGGAGTGCTGTATAACTGGTTCTCTTCTAGCTAATAATGAAAGCAATATTGGTAATAATGGTGAGGTAATTCTCATTGTTGGAGGAAATTTAGGTGAGAAGTATAAGTTTCTCTTTTGTGAAGTTGAGTATGTACCTAGTTGTTTAAAAATGAAAGAATTTTATAGATAAAATTCTTTCATTTTTAGATCTAAATATCGAAACTTTTCAGTAGAAAATGTTATTTCGAAAAGCTTCTTCATCATCTAAGTTGCTTACTACGTGCAAATTTTCTTAAAAACATCTTTGGTTTTAAAGATTTGCAATTTCAGAATCTGCCGGACTGACGGTTAAGGTAAACCGAACAAAAAAGAGAGGCTTTGAACTTCATTTGCATGATAGGGTTTGACTAGTATGTCAGTTGTAACATATTTGTAGAGAGCGGCACATTTTTTTAAGTTTCAAAGTCGCCCTTGATACTAAAATCATTGATAGATACGTAGTTTAACACACGAGTTGCTCTAATTGATTATCATATCATGTTACCACCGGATATATAAACTTGATCAGATTTACATACAGCTAGCTAACAACCTCTTAGCAACAATCACTAACGGTCGTTAACGTTAGTTACATAATTTGACTATAATTCTTGCTTTTGTAAGACGGCAAAAGTTGACGCCCACTTTGATTTATAGACTGCGTATAATAAATATAATAGGTAACATTTTGTAGGTGGTAAGGGTGCGACAAAAACGTGGAGGAAGGGTCGTTAGTTTAATGGCATTAGAGTCAAATGAACAAATCCATCCTGTAGAAATAGTTTGCATATACCTAACAATTTGTATTCTAAGTTGAATCCAGAAGGTCTGAAATTAACTGAAATGGATCGTGGTGTTTGCGCTTTGAAACTATACAATCTTCAACGATAAATGTTAACTGCTAAGTAATATATAGGACGACGACAGAAGGCAGTTATGCTTAATCATTTGTATATCAGTTGTATATAGTTTTTTGACAGATCTAAAAGCGTCTCGTAATTAAGTACCGAATTTTACCAGCATATTCCTAACTAAAGTTAATTTAAAACGCTTTAATAAACGTATGCCATATTTCCTTAATAAACAGTTGACTTGTTAATCAGAGACTGGGTACTGGGAAAGTATATTTCGTACAGTTTTCGTAAAAGTTTACAAAGGAACCTGAGGTTTCTCAACTTTCAGATGTTATAAACATTTTAAGGCATAAAAAATTTGGTAATTATAATTGACATGAAAATCGAACGTTTTAATTTTTTGTTAGAATGTTAAATTCAGATGGCGAAACAAAATTTGTCCATTGAGCAAAGTTATAGTCAAACCTAAGTCATCTTCCAATAAACAAAATTTTTAAAATACGGGAAACTGATGACTACAGCATTATCTTTTATTCGCGAATTGATAACTCGTTAGTCATTATCATCGTATTAAATGGTTAAATTAGTAGATACCAATAAATCTCAATATTGCCGAACTCGTAAAAAACTATAATAACGAGTTTGGTTTTGTGTTGTTTTTCAGAAATAAAAATGGAAAATACTTTCCAAAGTTTCAAAAGTAGTTGATAATTCATCGAAATTTTTAAGAGGGAGTTGAAGGTCGAATCTATATCGAATCGAATGTCATTGGTTAAGTTTCTAAAATGGTCGAAAATTGGTAGAAATTTTAATGGGGGTGGAGGGGGGAAGGGAGGCTATTGAAGAAGTTGTCAAAAATTCCCTAAAAATCCCAGAAATACCTTATAAATTCAATACTTCAAATGGTGATGTCAGCAAAATGGTCAAACAAAATTTGAAAATTTGACCGAAATTTTCATGCGGTGGGTGCCGAAAAATTTTGCTTTTGAAAAAATTGTGAAAAAAATTCTGGAATATAGATTTCGACGTGCTGATTCCAAAATTTAGCTTTTATGGTCCTGGGGCCCACATTTTAAAAGTATTCAATGTGAAAATCCAGTTTTTTTTAGAATCCAAAAAATTTTCACCACCTCAGTGGGCAATTCTGAAAAAATGCTAGGAGTTATCGAGAAAATGAGGACGAAAGTAACTTCTGGATTTCGAAATCTATAAAAAATTATTTTTGTAAAGTTTCGAAATGACGAAAACCGGCCAAAATTTTCATAGGAGGAAAGTGCTATTGAAAAATTTTTATTTTGAAAAAGTGTCCAAAAAATTTCAGAATGGTTCTGGGATATGGATTTCGACGTGCTCATTGCAAAAATACGGTCCTGGGACAAGATTTTATAGATCATATTCGCTTTGAAAATCAATATTTTTAAATGCAAAATATTCAATGGGCGATTTATGGAAAATTGTCGAAACCTATAAGAAAGTGTCTTTGGTTAAGTTTCATAAATGGTAGAAAAGTTTTTGAGCTTGATTGAAAAATTTTGCTTTTGAGAAAGTTGATAAAAAATTCCAAAGATATTCTGGGATATCGATTTCGATGTGTTGATTCCAAAAATGTAGCGTGTTTGTGTTCAGAGATAAGATTTTAGAGCTATTCGGTTTGAAACTCGACTTTTTTTTAGAACCCGAGTCTGTAATTGCAATAAGTCAATGGGCGATGCTGGATAAATGGTAGAATTTATCCAATAATCCCCTATATTTCAGATATATACTGACGAATAGACACATAATAATATAATAGCTTTTTGGTCAAAATTATTTTAATGAAGTATTTTTTTAATAAACGGTCTTCGTGTAATTCTGAAATATGTATTTGCTTTTACTAAAGTACAGTAACTACAGTACGACGAAAGATATTCTGATTTGAACGTCAAAAATGACTTATTTATTATTATTATTATTATTATTATTATGTCAGTGATGGTCAACAGGCAATAGCCCAATTACTGACCACCTTAGCAAAATATATGACCAACAGCTGAACCCACGAAGGCAAAGTTAAACAGACTGAATGTAGCTACATATACAAAGAAAAAACCTATTTATTTAAATATATCAAATGCATTCTGTTCTGAATTGTATAAAGTACACATCTCGTATATAGGTGAGTGTTTTACAACGTTTAAGCGAGGAGTAGGCAAATAGAAGCAATCATGAGAACGAGATGACAATCTGGGGACAAGCAAATATAATCGACTCAAAAGATCCGGACAATCAATATGAAAATGAACCAACTTTTTTAAAAAATTCAACGATGCAATAGTCCGTCTGCAATGTAAATCTCTAAACCCAAATTTATTTAAAAGAGTAATATGGAACGAATGACTTGAACAAAAGCAACGGTTTTGTTTTTAATTATTTCTAACGATTTAGTAAATTCTGGTTATGTTAAAAATTGACATGGGTTAGTTTCAATAGTAAGAGATTTATAACGAAACAATTTCAGATTATCAAAACTAACAACAAATCGCTCGTTGCCTGCCACTTTGGTTTGTGATTTTCATGTGTTTGGTAACAATCGGTTTTCATCCCCAAAACAGTGAAAAATTCGTGTTATACGCACCATAGATTCAACGCAATTGTTTTCCGACGATAATCCGGATGTAGACTGTTTTCACTTTTGATAAAACAGTGCTGGACCAGACGATGATAAAACGACAATGGAATTAATTCTGTTGCCTATAATAAAATTTGATTAAAACTCGCGTTAAGAAAACATAGATATATACAGATATTCTTAAGTATGACTGGAAAAATTTCCGCTTGTTTTTAGAATATAATTTTTAAAAATATTTCCTATTTAATAAAAGTAGTTGCTTTGAAAACGCTTTCCCACAATTTATCATTTTTAACTTCCACAAAACTCGAAACCCATTCATCCCACCGATCACTATAATCCCACTATTTATTCAGAATTACACCACCCAATTCCAACTTGGCCATATTTAGCGCTATTTGAGGTTCAAAAACGGAATCGCTCAGTTGAGCTAATTGGCACTTTATAGGACTGTCAAGATAATATCTCCCCATTGAATCCCATCCATCCCTATCCAAATATTTCCCCAACAACCCAATCAATAATTAATATCATCCGCATATGCGTGGATGGACAAATCTGGCCGCCTTTTGAACATAACCGTGACAAACGTACACCAATTGGAATGCCTGACATAGCATTCTCTTGTTGTGATATAAGTTGGGGTGTTGATTGTCATTGACGCATGCAGGGCATTGTAGCTTTGAGACGGCTTGCGGAATAGCCACGCTGCAGATGGCGTCTTTCATTTATGGTATGCCGGTTTGTTTAGCGCACAAACGGAAAAAAATTGCTTGAACTCACTGGCGCACAAAATAATTCCTTTTTTTTTTGTTGCAGGTAAGTCGCTGGTGCTGTGGGGTTACATTGTGTTGGAAGCAGGTCAGAGAGTAAGTACATCGCGGTTAATTAAGTACAAATTTGCGTTTTCTACTTTTTCGTTTTGTTTTATAAAGTGCAATTCACAAGAACGATCAGTTTTCAAATTGATGTCGGAAGAATAAACTGTCATTGTTGTAGCGTAAGTTGCTCAAAAAGACACCATTTTAAAACAACGAATGTGGATTTCTGTACTTTTCAGGTATACGGTAAACTTATGGTAAATTAACGCATTTAAAAAAGTACGAATTTTCTCATAAATTATTATAAAATACTTTATATCAGTATACAGATAGGGTAATCAATGATTTACATCTAGTGAGCTATGAAATTTATTTATTAATGTGCAGCTTCATTTAGGTTTCTGCTAAAAAAATAATTAATCTGTGAATAGAATTAGAAAAATCATGGATTTAGGTGACGTATTGCCCGAAAATGTTAAAAATGTAGCCAGTCAAGCATTAAACAGTTTAAAACCGGTAAAGTTACTTATATTTATTGCTTTTCACATTCATTGCTTTTCAATTCCTTGACAAATGTTGACAATTCACATTTCGGTAAGATAATTACCGAACTACCCTACCGACTTTACATACAGGATACAGTTATGGCTTTCGTACCAGTCAACTTTTATAAATGTAAACAGACATTTAATAGACAGAAACCGGTAAAATGATATAAATCCTTACTGTATATGTATTATAAATGTAGATATATTTTAACCAAATCTACTCCCAAAAAATCTTACAACATGAACAACACACAGTGTAAACTATTACTACAAATATACCTATTACTATCATTCGGAAAGCTATAAGTTATAAAATTATTCAAAAACAAACTGCTAGTACTTTTTTTGCTTGGCCGAAATCGTCAGTTAATTTACTAAATAATTTTTCGTCAGTGTTACGGCCAGTGTTTATGTGTTTCTGTGGTGGGGGGTCACTTACATTTTCAGAATGTAATATTTCCATTATTAACAGACTTATTGATATGAAATTTGAAGTACAACTTGTCCCCAAATTTTTTTATATATCACAATGGCAGTCAACAAGACAGTTTACCATCATCATTTTCACTTTAATTTTCATCACGTATTTTCGGAACGCGTTATATTACAGTAAAAAATCTGATTCTACTGTATCTCATTTCCGATAAAAAAAGTCGATAATGTGTAGTGTCTATTAGCTGAAAATAGTGGCGAAAACTGCATTCCGAAATTTCCACAAATAACTGAGAACAAATCGGGTTTTAAAAATACGTAATAAAAACGTGGGGGTGGGTGCCAAGCCTTGGGCCGACTAGTGCCGCTGTAACCGATAGTGGCGATACCGGGAGCGGCGGTATTGGTGCGCCAGCTGCTTCTCCCGGGAGGGAGCACCGGGGTTGCTCTAAAGCCGGAGACTCGAAGCTCTGGTGAGCCCCACGGAAAGAAGAAATAAAATAAAACCGAGTTTCCAGCCCCTGCCAGCAGCTGCACGGTTAAAATAATCTTACGACTAAAATAATCTTAAATATCTACAAAAGAAACTTTACAAAAAAAAAAAAAGAATAAAATGTCCGACACGGTCGTTCCCTCCTGGACGGCGACTTCTTTCAGAACCGGCTCCTCCTAGTCCGGGGGGTGGCGACCGTGGAACGGGAAGTAGCCCGGAACCCGCCGACGGGCTCTCAACGGTTTCGGCTTCTGACGGTAACGAATAAAAACCAGTGTCGAAGGTACGTTTTTTTGCGTTTGCGGTCAGCGGTTCGAAAACGGTACGCAAACAGGTAGAAAACCTAAACAGTACTTACGGTAGTCGGTCCTTACAGAAAACGGCCACGGCACTTGGACAGCACACAGCACAGATCAAGCGCAGACTTCCAGAAGAAATCTTCCTCCTTTGTACTTGTGGTTTATGAATTCGCCTTGAGCTTTTGCCTTTTATACTAGTGTAATCGCCGCGGAAATCTTATTTCGATGACTAGCGTCGCCGACTTCTGTGAAGACGGCTTTTTTTCTCTTTAGGTGTGATTGGTGTATTTTTTTAATTTATGGAGGTTATCACAAAAAATAAAATTTTATCATTTTTGAAGAAGCGGGATTTGTTGGACTGTACTTCACGGGTGAGGGAAGTTTTCTCTTTTTTTTGGTTTATCCTCATTCTAAAGGCACATTCCGAAATTTCAACCTTTCGTAGGTTCCGATGTCCAAGCAATAACTTTTAATTTATTCGTTCATTACAGTTTGTTATTTTTTCATCCATGTATACTACCCGTATAAACAACAGGGGATTTGTAACACATCCTTATCTCAATCCTCCTTTCGTTAAAAAAATTCGAATTTCGTGTTCTTACTAATTATCAGGGCGTAGAGCCGAGTAAAATCTTGGAACGTCGGCACATTAGTCAAAGTAACTAACCAGGCCGACTACACAAACGTTATCACTTCACTTATTTCGTACTTTGACGGTTTATAGACAGTCTTTGGTTTCCTCATACTTGTAAATTTATTTCCAGCTTATCTAGGAGATATAGATGAAATGTTCAGAAAAGCACAGACAGGAGGGGTCGTAGTCGGCAAAGAGAAAGCGTGGTCGTTGGCGTACGCAGATGATTTGGTGATTGTGGCAAAGAAAAGAGAAGAAATGAAAGCAATGATTAAAAGTTTGGAGAAGTATGTAAAAAAAAAAGGAATTGGAAGTGAATGTGGAAAAAACAAAAATGGTGGTGTTTGGGAAGAAAGTAAGAAAGGAGAAGGAAGAGTGGGCATGTAGAGGGAAGAAGATTGTACAGGTGAAAGAATTCCAGTACTTAGGATATACATTAAAGAGCAATAACTCAGATAGAGCGCATATTCAAGAAATGGTCCAAAAAGCGAACAAAGTGGTAGGAATAGTATGGGGAATAGGAGAGAGAAAATTTGGAGATGATTATAAGAGAAGAATCATGATGTTTGATAGTTTGGTCAAAAGTGTATTCATGTACGGAGCTGAGATTTGGGGCTGGAGGGAATATGACGAAATAGAGAGAGTGCAAGAAAAATACTTGAAATGGACATTGGAATTGGAAAAGTATACGCCGGGGTATATAGTGAGAGAAGAAACAAAAAGGGAGAAAATGAGAGTGGAAACGGGTAAAAGGGCGGTTGGATTTGAAGAGAAGTTCAGTGAGAGAGGTGATTGCAAGATATTGCAAGAATGTTGGAAAGAAATAAGAAAGGAAGGGGGAAAACATGTTTGGAACGAAAGGCACAAGTATTATGAAGGAAAGGGATATGCATGTGAAGAAATAGAGAGAATGAGAGAAATGGGAAGGAGTATGAAAGAAGAACTGAGTGTAAAAGATAGGGATATAAGCAAGAACGTAGATCGAGAATATCGGAGTCTAGATATAATGCAGACTATAGAAAAATAGTAAAGGATGAAGTACCAAAGTACACAGAGAGAGAGACTATAAAGGAGAAAAGAATGATGGCGAGATTTAGGTGTGGAAATGAAGAGAAAGAGAATAATTTTTGGATGGATGAAACTGACAGAAGGTGTAGGATATGTTGGAGAGAGGGAGAAACAACAGAGCATATGCTGGAAGGATGTGAAAGATTGAGAGAATCGGAGGAAAGTAGGGAAGAAGTGCTAAACGAGGATGGAAGAGGACTGGACTGGATGAAAGAAGTATGGAAGATAAGGGAACTATGGCAACGGGTGGGCAAGCAGAAAGAATAGAATATTTATTATATATCACTCGAATTTTTATTTTATTTTATTTATTTTTATTGTTATTGATTTATCTAAGTAGATTAAGTTAATTTGCACCCCTACTGGGAATATTATTAAGCCTGTAAGGCAAATAATAAATTAATACTACTTGTAAGTTTATTTCAAGGGTGGCGGTAAACGATAAGGCAAATTTTCAAAACAATAATTGAACACGTAAACGCCCGACCTTGAGTTTGCAACTTACTCCCATGGATTGCTCCATCATGTTCGCGCCCTGATAATTTCACAGTGAATAAATCTTAGAAGTTTCGTGTTCACACCTCTTCAGACTTTACTACACTGTATTCCGCGGTTACAGTATGACAGAGTATGGTGAAATGCCTTTTCTAGATCTATGTAAGCGAAGGATGTATTTTGCAATAACTTGTTTCAAAGTAAAAATGTGATATTGCACACTTCATCTTTTTTTTTATTAGTGCGGTTTATGCCTCATTGAGTGTAGGTTTTGCAGTGATTCTGAATCGTTCTTCTAGGATATGTTCCTAGAATTGGTAATATTAACGGCATTTCCCAATCGTTTGATATAGTTTGTAGTAGCCTTGCATGGTTCAATATTTTGAGAAACTCTTTAACATTTCTGAGAGGATTAGATACTCCACAGCTGTTTTCCCTGTCTTTAACCCGCTGAGTAGTTCTTTTAATTCCGGCTTCGTTATTTCTTCATCTTCGTTCTTCGTCCCATCTCCTCATTATTTCAGTCTCATCTGTTAGTACTTCACTACTTTTCCTTTTAGTAAATCGAGTTTGTCCAGTTTTCACCTTTCACGTAGTTTTTATCGTCTGATAGAACAGTTTGTGGTTTCCATTACTATTTTTTCGTCTGGCCCTCCAAAATCTGGCCTTATTGTTGTCGTTGCTTCTATGACCTCTTTGCTTCATTTGGCTGCTTGTTTTGCAAATTTCATATATCTCTTTTCCTGTTTTTAACATAAGTTGCTGATAATGCCCACGCTTCTTTTAGATCTCCGCCGGGGTCCACATTGACTTTTGTCTTGGTAACTTTGTAATAACTTTATATCACACACACTGCTAGCGGCCAACATGCATAGGTCAAATTAATTATTATGTTTAAAACTATATTTGTTGTTGTAACGTATACAAAATACATGGAGGTAATACCGCATGAACAACAAAGTTTTAGATGTAGGGAGATCGTGATTGGAAAGAAATCTGATAAACTTCCGTACGTGTGTTAATTACAACCTTCCTTTGTTTAAAACTTTGTTGCTCATACGGTATATCTCGAAGAATCGTTAGTACAAGAGTAGGTTTGCATTGTGTCGGATGAATAGATGAAATGATTTGATTTAATTTTTCAAAAAATCTTGGGAAAATCATTAAAAAAATATGCGCTACGCGTTTTGTTATTAAATGATTAGAAGATATCACAGGAAATAATACGGCATACATACTAGTTCAGGTTTTTTTTCACAGATTAATACTTCCTGTTTACCGTGTTGGACATTTTACAATGTTTTGTGAAAATTCTGTTACACGTATCAAAAACATCAAAACAGTTTTCTGAGTTCGCTTTACACAACTGTCTGCACGACCTATAGGTAAATACGGCCCTGGACGGTGAATGTTTTGTATTGATTCACATTTCTAAGTGCACTTGTGTTTTGCCTCGTGAAAGTTTTATTTAGGTCACTTTTCAACAAAGTATCGTTTGGGTGAAATTGCATTTTGATATTTTTTAAATTGATGTAGGTAGGGGAGAGTGTAATAACGTTGAGTGGGAAATTGCGCTGGGGATGGATTTTCGTGGTGCAGTAGGTAATTTATTGACACCCGGTTGAATGCAAAGAGAATGAAGTTTTATTTCCTTTCATTTATTTTGTGGGTTCTTGTGGAAAAAAGATTAACTCCTATTCTTTATTCATACTAACAACCGCTATTTCTTTTTATAGTTCAGTTCCGGTGTGTCGGTTCTTTTGCTGTACCTTCATCGTATAGTCGAGGAAATCTAACTCGGAAAACTATTTTTTTGAAGCCGCCATAGAATTTTACCATAAAAATCTCACGTAGGCTAACCGTATTTTAGAATAAAAATGTCATTGTTCATAATAGTAAAAAGTCTTTTCAATAAAAAGTAAGAGAATTGTGTGAACTGCTGTAAGGTTATGTAGAAAAAATACCATCAATATTTAGAATACGGCTGATAAATGTCTGATTACATGTTGATTTTTTGTCAGTAAACAAACGCTAACAATTTATGTTTAAGGTTATTGTTAGAAAGTTAAGATCTTGTGGTGACATATATCTGTGGTATTACAAGCTTCACATACCTTTGCTCAAATGTTTACCTCACACAAGACATTTTTAAACTGGAATTGGTGTCGACAAATGCACCTTGGCGCCCATTATTCCGTCGATTTTCCCCATCGAAAAGTCATTTCGTCTGCCGTGTCTTGAAGAATAGAGAAGTCATGTTTCATCGGCACCGCTCGAGCGGTTGTCATTGGATTCGTTCAATCGCAAGTGATTGGCGTCGGTCCTCGTACGGAATTCCGTTAATTGAAAAAATAGCATCAGCTGCTTTCCACCTCGCCGAGTTGGTATTCGCTATTACAGCAGCGGCAGCGTTTCACCACGGCTTGTAGGGTTTATGACCGTAAATTGCATTTTTGAACTCGTGGTATTTTAAGACTTTACAATGTATTAAAAAACTTTTATGCACAACGATTACTCCAAATTGCAGGGTGTTATGCTTTTGTTGCGTTTCTTACGACCCATCATCTTGTCTTCGGTTGGTCGGCTACAGTTGGGGTCCTGCCGCTCGAAATATGGGTGATGCCATGAGGAAGCAACAATTTGGGTGATTAAAGAACGATTATCACGGAGTCTTCCCCACATATTTTGCACGAATGAAATAGAACTAAAGCTCGAAGGACTGGTTTCGTCTTTAATAAGATAACATCACTCTTTTTTAACGACGAAGAATTTTGTGAAAATCAACATGCTAGATAATAAGAATCAGATATAAATCGGTGATCGGGTTGTTTTCCTGTAATGGGCATGTTGTTCGACGTTCCAACAAAAAAAAGTTTGTAAAATTGTCTTTATATTTTTTTCTCCTTTTTTAGAATAAACAATCTGCTAGGTGTCAAATCGAACCTGCCCGATGAATGACGTAATTTTGTGAAACAATAGTCGTTGGATATTCATTCCTTCATTGTTCTCAGAAATGGTGGATTGTCAGGTTCTTTCCACATGACTTGAATTTTTACTTTCCCAATGATCCACCAAGTTTCATCTGCAAGCACGACCCTAAAAAAAGTTGTTATTGGCGTCCAAAGAGATAAAACGCCCCTTCGAGCTTTCTTTTTGCCTAGTTTCTTTTTAGGTTCAAGTAATTTGAGAAACTAATGCGTAAAAATATTTTTCTTAGCTAAATCCTCTTGTAGATTTTCTGTGCGTAAACAATTTCTTTCCAATAATGGAATATATATTTTCTGCATTCTTCAGTCTTTCGATCAGATTTTCGATCATTCTAATGGAACATCTCTAAACAGAGATTACAATTACATTATTACTATTGTTGAGACGAAACTACTGTACAGCGATTAGGGATTAATTTAAAACACGGCTGGGACACAATTGTAATCTGTACATTCATGCTGTCATTAGAGGTATTACAGAAATTACTGCACTTTTAGTAATAATTACACAGACTGGTAAACAGTACCAAGATATTTAAAAGATTTTCATCAAACCATTTAAACCAGAAGGACGTATCTATTATTGTTACACCTTTATCCTGTTCCCTCTAATCATATTACCCTATTCAGAGTTACGATACGGAAACGATCTTTGCAACAATAGATGCACCTGAAGCTATAATTACCAATCAAAAGAGTTCTCTTTGAATTAGATGATTTGTGTACATTTACGGACTAATGGTGTGAATCGAATACGATGGTGAAATTTTTAAGTTGATCGTCGTATCAGCTGTCTATGGATTGACCTATTTGACAATGACGTGAATCCACAGGCTTCATTAGCTTCATCTGCTTGCTTTAATAAACAAAACTAATGATGTACGATGTTAAATAATGCGCAGTTAATTACCAGCATGGTTAGTAATGATAGGTAGAGAAAGCAATTAATTGGAAATTTTAATGTCCGGCTGACATGAGAAAGACGCTGCATGAGCATACTTGAAGAAAAATGAACATGAACAGATGAATGTTGTCTGTCAATTATTTGACACCGGTGATGTATGAATGGAATTGCTTTGAGGCGAAATGAATGAAAAATTAGAAATATTGAATTAGTTGAGGCACAACCTGTTTGTTGGAATTTGTTTCATTTCAATAACGTTCCAGTGTCAACTGAAGGTAAAAAATAGTCCTTCGGAACGAGCGGCTCGAATGGTATTATTTATTAATAAAGAAATTATTGTTATTTATTTGTCGGAATTTTAGTTGAAATTTATATAAAATACGCTCATAAAACTCTTAATTTGTTAATGCGCGTTTGAATGGCATTCGAGGTTCGTAATGATTTTAATGATCTAGTTTGGAATGAAAAATATGCGGCGGTATTTGCATTTTATACGTATCAAGCAACTTTCTGTAACATTATTTTAATTATACAACGGTACCTCTCGCGTTATTTTCAACAGCGGGCTTACGAAATCCCAATTGAGCAGTGTCGTCGTCGATGTTGAATACTCCTGCGGATAATCGCTGCACCTTTGAAAAATACCATTATTAGATCATTACAGGAAATAATGATAACAATTTGCCGTAGTTTTAAGTAATAATGAACTGAAAATAAATATTTGTTATCACGCAACTACAAATACTTTGTCAGTATCTTGGCCTATATCGCTTTATCGATTAATGGTACCTACGGCGTATGTAAAAAGCAACACGTCAGCAAATAGAGAATGATTAATAATCGCATAAATATGGGTATTTCATGGCGGATTATTGATAAAAATGAATTCATAGTCCCAGCGAGTGACTAATGGTGGAATAATTTTAAAAAATTTATAAACGTACCACTGCATTTGCTTGCTGAAATAGATCGTCGAGCAACACTGAAAGGAAATGATTAATTGTATATTATAAACTAGTAATTTATTCTGTTATATTAGTTGCGGTAATTGTTGGAGAAGTTCATGCAGTTGAGGGGACTCGCTAGAGGAAGCATAAGAATTTTTTTCTTTTTTTCTATGATAATATATATAATGATATTAATATAGAAGTATTATACATCAAACTGTAGCGTTTTTATGTTCTAAACTCCTAAAAAGAGTACAATCAACCAAAAAAATGTGACAGAAATATCGTAAAAAAGTGCCATTTGTCTGTGTTTTTTCCTCTTTCTTTTGTGTTAAACATCATAGAATCGCTTGAAAAGCCCAACAATGATCAAGTAACGTATTCTAAAGGCCCCTGTTATATTAAATATTTGTTAGTAGTAGAATTTATTTAAATAATAATGTCTTTATTGAAATAAAAACATGCCATAAATTAACTCAAAATACGTCAAATGATTTTAACAGGGATATTAGTGATCTTTAGACAATTACTTCATAGATCTTTTTTTAACAAATAATTTATTAGTGAATGTTCTAATAAGATGCGTAGCTACAAAGAAGAAAAATAAAAAAATATATTTGCCAATAAAAAGTACAGAAATGCATTTATAAAAAGTGTATTTACTTACCAAAAGAACACCATTGATTTTTTCTCACAGTCTTAAAAAAAGCAAATTACAGTCAGAACTACACATATGTATTAGCAAGAGAAAAATATTAAATATTTATTTTTTTCTAAAAAGGAAGAACGAGTAGTCAATAATTGTCCAGCTACTCCACTTTAATAACGAGCAACAATTTGTATAATTTAACGTTTAAACAAATACAGGGTTTCTATAAATGATTATAGGGTCGAAGTAGGTCATGAACACGTGCCGCCTCTCAGTTTTGGACCTTACTAAATGCCCAAGGACTCACGACAAATACCACACGCATCTGTATAACTGGTGGTTGGCTAAATGCTTCATCTCATTTTAAAAAATGAAACTAATTCATTACAATAAAAAGTAACAAATTTATTGCGGTTAAAGATTACATAAATGTTCAAAATATTTACCATTCTCTTTTTAAATTCTAGAAAGTTCTGTAATCCTTTCATAAAAGCCCATTGTTCAATTTCATGTTGCAACTGGAACTCCTGATTGCTGAGGAAATTTTGTCAAAGTCGTTTCAAATCATCAACAAGTTCCGCAGATACTCAACGTTTTCCACGAAATATCCCTTTGTTGGCACTCCCAATTCGAACGAATCTGTTGATTACATCTCTGATGTGAGCCTCCTAACGATGTTTCTTGAATTATTGAATCACAGAATTTGGTCAGATATTCTTGCTTACAAACGGTTACAGAATACAAACACTCTTCGTTTACGAAGTGTCATTGCGATAACAAGACATAACAATGGAAGTGTCTTGTTCAATGGAACAAACCATTGTCACAGTCTTCGCTTCGTAGCACAATAACAAAATTTTCGTACGCAACCACTAAGAATTTTGAAAACGACTGTTTTGTTGTTTTGAGCTTGGATCAATGAGAATTACTGTAATACACAGTTGAAAAACATTAAAACAATAAAAACGTTGACTTTCAGTAACATTAATGACAAGTAGTGAGAACTGTGATAATGAATCATAATTTCAGCGAAGCGGAATTTTTGATATCCATAGTCAACTACGCCCTTAAAATCTTTTATGAAAACCCTGCGTAAATAAATAGAGAAGTAAAGAAAGATTTATTTGCCTAACATTTCAAAAGAATGCGAACATTCTACGTAGGTCTATTGTTGGCAGCTTGTCAGAAATTATCAATACTCTTCAATATCAACTTACAGTGGTTTTATGTCCCATGTCTTGTAATTGTAAAATAATCCTTTTTACTCATCTCAGCTTTGGTAGATTTTAGGAAAACTTGCTATTTGCATTTAGGGCAACAAATGGTGCCTAATTCAAACTTCCTGTCGTCTAGCGTACCACCTTAAGTTTCAACTTTTGCACGAGTTATAGTATATTTTATCCTGTGCGCTTCGCTTGCATCCTAATTGTGAAATTACAATCCATTACTTAGATTAATTCGCATGTGGTAGTGACCAGAATTCTATTAAGAAAAAGTTCAAGATAATACACCATGAAATAAACTGACGCTCGTAAAATTAAAAAATATAATCATAGCAGATCCACAGGCTAAACTTAATTATGATTAAATAACTGCAAATTATCTGTCGCGTGACTGGTATAGGCACTAATAGACTAATGCACACCGTTCTACTTACCAGTATGTACTTTTTTCATCCTTACACAATGTTACCACTAGGGCTCTTTTCCACCAGCAAATTTAAGTCTCAGCGGCCGGAGAAAATACTTTAATCCCTAGATGTACATTGTAGACTGCGGCGGATATTTCTCAGGACCCGATATATTGCAGCGGTACTCAGTTACTGGACTCGATTTGCACAGTTTGTTAGAGCGTCAGGGGCAGGAATAATTCTATTTGTATGCCTATGTTAAAAGAGTTTACATAGTATAAACATTTACAACCTGGCCTGGAGAAGATTAGTGGATTAGTTGCGCCGCAGTTTACATATGCCCCTTTTCCATATGGTAGCCATACCGTACCAGCCCTCACTTGCTACTTACTCGTCGGTTCTGGTGTGTGTTAGCTTTAAACTTGGATAATTCCGAAAAGTGTCAATAGCGGAGTGAATGAATGAACTAGGTTTTTGGTTTACCCTCGTATCGCACAACGCAATATTTTAGGTCCTGGTAGAGTGTGTACTTGCGTAAAGAACGCTTTCCTCATATGAAACTGTCGTTTCCACACTGTGTTAACTAACAATAAATAATACGAGTTTATTTGCTTTGTCATCCATTTGTTCGCTAATAGGGTCACAAAATTTCGTTTTGATCTCGGCTAATAAAAAAAATCTGACAAGAACATTTTGTCCAAGTTTGTAAAGTTACCTGTTCCGGTTATTACACGTCACCTGCGGCATATCTTTGATCGTGGCGCCCTTGATTTCGTGGGGAGTTCGTAATAACAACCTCACAATGGATTTAGGGTTGGAGAACGTGCCTAAGGCGAGTTTAAATAATATTTTTGATAAGTTTTTTAGCGTAGTAGCCTTTTGTTCTGGTCCAAAACACAATTAAGCGTCATCTGAAAAAAGTCCAAACGTTATGTGCGATGATCTTGCGAGCTTTTTATGGAAGGAGACACACAAGAGACAAGAACTCGTTTTGGACTAATAAGTTTTTCAATCGTGCTGCATTTGGGAGTTCCATCTGGTGCAGGGGTGTTAATTAAAGCTTTTGACATTTTTAGAGCTTTACCATTTCCGGGAAAGGGTTAACGGAGTGCGAGTTAGGCGCCGCAATGTCACACTCAGATGTTGTTTCCTGGATCCCAAGTAATAAAAGTATCTATCTAAAAATGGAAATTTATGTGATCCTTCCAATATTAAAATTTAAGTGCATCATATTTTAGGTTTATATATCCAGAATGTGGGAGCAAAGTATTTTTTGCATAATATTAAAGTTTAATGAAGCTCCGGGCTACATATTTATAATGTTTGCCGCAGACAAACGGGGACACTCTTTATTGAATTTTTTTTTATTGTGGAATATGAATATCGTTGGTGAGCGACGGATGTCACGTGTTTGTAGATCGTAGAGGTGGGTGAAGAAGATTAATGGGCTTTGTTAGAACTTGTTGACAATTTGAGCTCGATTAGCATAACGACTTACTAACAGAATACCAGAGGTGTAAATAAACATTCAATAAATAACACGCTACACATTCGAATGGTTTGAATGTTGTTTGGGTATGTTTAAAATTCATCGGTTTGACCTGTAAAAAGAACCTTACTGTTATTCCACTACAATAATCAAACATGGTCTAATGAATTATGTATTATCCGCATTTCTAGCACTTTCGACTTTTATAACTGCCACGGTCAGATTAGATCAGAATGGGGATTTTATTGTTGGGAGTTATTGTCAACAAATCATTGAATCCACTGGCGTAACACGCGTACTACCGATGTTTTCGACATGTTTGCTATAAAGCGAACGCCTACTTCTTGTAAATTCAAACTGCCCACCGAAAATTAACATTGATTTCTTCATCCTATAATATGCCATTATATTAGTTTTATTGCCTACTTACTCACCTTAGGTTTTACGACCATGATCACCAAACAAAAGGTTCCTTGAATTATTCTCTACCCATTTGTGTCCCTTGAGAGAGATAAATTTTGTTTACTGAAAATGTACGTTTAATAAATCTGCAAATTAGCAGGTTTCTAAATTATCGATTAGAGAATTACTTTCATAGTGGACGGGAAAAATCAAAATTGCACATCTTAGACTCTGTAAACAGCAAAAAATGTGTTTTAGACTTGATGAACGTAATGCGAAAGGCTGTTGTAACATTTCATCCGTAACCAACATGCATTATTCAAATGAGATAATGCATTAATAGCGCAATGAACTAATGCTGTTTTATTTCATTATAATCGACTATTTAATGACAGTTGAATTGAAGCAGACGTTGCCTGCTAAGTGATATTGAATTTGTGTCGATATTCTTCATTTTTGTTAATATTTTGATTTAATCTAGTTCTTGAATTTTGATTTTAATTAGACGACTTTAATCTGTAGGGGGAAAATGTTTCATTGCTGCTATCTTCATCCAGATAATAAATGAATTGTCGTGTTATATTTTTTCTAATTAAAAATTAACAAAATTAGGGAAACATTGAATGAAATTCATTATTATTAGTTTTACTAAGATAATTTTCAATATCACACAACTTGTATCATAGCTTTTAATTGGAAACCGTGATTGCAACATTAAAAAGAATATCAATCTTTGCGTAATGCAGCACAAAGCAAAAACATAAAAAAATATTATATTGTTGGCATTTCATCAATTCAAACTTTGTCACCAAAGATAAGCTTACCCACAATTAGTTCTAGTTTTGAAATGGGTATTACCCAAACAGATAAACAGATTTTAGTGTCATGTGATAAAGGACGACATAGTTTGGGCGGAAGTGACCTAATAGTTGCCTATTGAGAAAAAATTTTACCTGGGATTTAAGTATAATAACAACGTGCACGGTCTACGTTTATAGAAACCATTAGAAGATTATACCCATACCGCCCTAATTTTCAGGCGGAAAAATCACAACTACCTATAAGTTTGATTTTGGCTTGCTGTGTTTATGCGGGAGCAACAGTTGACGATTATTTTTTGATTATATTTTTTATCATGATTGTTTCGCTACCAATTTCTCGTGTTGTGCCAACTATCAACAGGCTGCAACGTGGGATTTTCGTTTACCCTAGTTTGAGGCAGCCATTATTAATTAACAATGAATAAAGGTGCCAGTAACGAGGCGGCCATACGTGGATATGGACAATTAAATCAATGCTCGTTGCGGTATCCCATTATAATTTATTGTAATAATTTTGAATATTTCCCCAATATTCATAAATCCACGATGACAAGCTCAACAACTGAGCTTAACACGATACAATAAAAATAAAATATAGCCTTCTGCTCGTAATCCCATTTTGAATTTCCATCGCACCGCCTCTGGCTCAAGAATCGTGGCCACTTACCGCCAATCCTTATTTAATTTTGCTTATTTTTGGGAACGCGTTTTCTTCTCCCCGAGACTCCATTTGAATAAACGCTCATTTTTCAGTCGTTAGTGATTTGAATAATCGCGTATCGCACCCTTGTTAAGACTTACATGAAAAACTACTTTAGCCAATTAAATGGCATAATAATGAATTGATTTCGCGTAATCAGTTGGTGAGATCTCTTCGCCGACACACGATATGCTTGTTTGACTAACCCCTGTTCGACTCTTTCGCTGCCAAGGGGGCGTTTTCGTAACACATTTTTGAAGTTGATTGATCATTCTTAATAAAGCGACACAATACTGTTCTGCCTGCGTTATTACAACGCCAGAATTAACACTTCGGATCCAATATCATGAGGGGTACTTGTTTGTGCGTTATTCACCTGGCTAATAATAAAACCGATAAGGGACCCCATTATAAGCAAATAAGTTCACACTGATTAGGATTATTCATTTTAAAGGCCACTTAGTCATTGTAAATACTGTTATCTGGAACTATTTATGGACTGCAATTTTCCTCAGCTTTGTAATAGGAAATTTAATGTGCTTTTTAGTGGGTGGGATATTTATTTATTGTTTTATTGGTTTTCGGAATGGAACTGAATGAATTTTAGGTTTCGATAAATCGTCGCGTTTTTAGGTTTCGCTGCTACGTAGGGTGCGCGTGACGTAACGAACCACGTTATTACAGCACAGGAACCAGTGATATTTATAATAATATCACAAATTTTAATCAGTAATAATTTGCATTTTTACAAGTCCCAAACCTTTTCATTATTTCTCGAGTATGAATGTATGATATATGTGTTCTTGAGTCTTTTATTATGTTCATTTTTCCCCAACTATTTATTATGCTAAGGAAAGTATTTAATTTAAGTACTGTACGATACAATATTTTTGCATAATTCCATAATTTAGAGTCCTCCATCCTTTCTTTAAATTTTATTTTATTTTAGAGATACTTTCAATGTTTATTTTTTATTTTTAAGGGGGGTATTACACTCTTGTATCACTAGTAATGATGATTTTTCTATTTTATTTTATCCTTGATTTGTTTCTTCACTTGAACCCAAGAGAAACCATTTATTTCCAGACTTCGTCGTTCGAAGTAATCTTTGGTTTCTATTCTTTCTACATTTTGTCACTATCTTCATTTTGTATTCTTTCGTACATTTAAATATTTCTTTGACTAAAACAGGTGCTGCATAATTCCATGTTAGTGTATTGTTCATCATTATTTTCAAACCACCTACAATTTCCTCTATCTCTACACTGTTTTGTACCCCTTCATATTTTCCGTTTTACTGTCACTCTTCGGATTGTAAACACAAATGTCATTTTTATACTGTAAGTTACAAATCACAAGAGCTTTTGTAGATTCTGGCATAATTCTATTTTTACCCTTAGTTTTTATTATGCATAGTGTTCTGGTCTATTTCAAGCCTAGTTAATACTTCTTTCTGACGATGACGGCTTCTTCCTGTACGGTTGTGGGTTAATTGCACGCTGCCGTCAAAAAATCTGCAGGTGATCCTAATCCCACAGGACAGTTGTGCGCTGCGGTCAGTAAGATTTGTACGTAATTGTGTAATAAAAATAAAAATTATGTAAACTATGTTGTATTTTAACTGGTGTTTGTATTTTTTTGCCTCTTTTTTAGCTAATTTCTACGTCCTGAGTCTACAGTGAATGGTTCTCTAAATAAAATAACAACCACTAGATAAATTAATAAATTTTAAAGCGATTTGCTTTCACAAAGGATTACTTAAACAAAACACGACAAGTAACGAGCGAAAGAAGGTCATTAATGGCTGTGTTGGGGCCGAAAAATCCATTCCATGAATTTTAATTAATGTCCAAAAGTAAAAAGCAAAACTGAGTAATGATCCTTACTTGATAAAAACACAAATTAAGTTATGAAAAGACACGAAAAATGTGAACAAAATGACAAAACAATCAAAGAAGCACAAAAACTCATAACCACAGGATGGTGGTGGTCACTTGCGCGCGACGGTCAGTTTACCCTCTGTGAATCCAAAAAAAAAAAAAAATCGTTGGATCCTTGCGCGCAAATAGGATTTTACAGGGGTTATTCGCACCTATAGGTACCTAGTAGATAAGAAAAAATCGGCACAGTCCTTTCACCCTTCGACATTACAGCTCCATCATTTCTACAGTTAGTCAATATATACTGATTAGCTAGTCAGAAAACAAAATCGATAAAACAGTGGATTTATTAGGACCAGATAAAATTTTCTATGTGGAAATTTAGCAGATATTTACGTTCTAAACTGTTTGAACAGATTTTTGTTGTTTTTAACTCAGTTTAAGTATGTTCGATTCTTTTCTCCAGAACTTGCTTACAAATTGAACCGTAAAGTAGAGTTCGCCAACTAGTGAAAATAGACTTTCTATTGTGTGTTTTATTGGAAGCCTCCAATAAACTGCTTAAGATTATAATGGTGATAATTTATAACACTTACCTGCTTTTGGTTTGCTAGTTCGGAGGTGACGTCGTTGACCATTATAACTTAAAACGTGTTGATCCACATCTGATTCATAGAATCTTTGTTCCTTGTAGGCAAACAATCGGAGAGGAGATCGGGGTACAGCCCTTTATTACCATTATTATAATTCTAAACGATTTATTGCTGCATTTTAATAAACTGGAAGTCTTATTAGATCTTTGAACTACTGAAACAAGTTTTTGGAAAACAAGTTAAGTTTTTCTTCAAATAGTAAAAGGAAGTGATTTTAAGTTTCAGCGCCTAGAATTTTAACTAAAATATAAGAAACCTAGTGCACTTCAGATTTCGTTTTTGATAACAAAGTTTCAGGACTGAAGAACTTTTAATCCCATTTTTTCAGATCTTTTCAATAAAAATAAAATTTTTGAATAGCGGTATATGCCGAAACGTTAAAGATTTTGTGAGAAAAAAAGGATCTCTTCGATTTTTGCAAAAAAGTCAAATTCAGGAAAGGAATATGTGTTCATATCTAGGATTCATGAAAAAAGTCTGGCATGTCACAAGCGATGTACTGAGCACAGTCTGTAAACATGTAAAGATTTACATTTACAAGTACATCACGATTTTCTATGTCGGAACAAGTTCTTCAATTGGATAGAGTTATTGATGCAGCTCGGTGTAATTTAACATTACGAATTCCTCATGATGAAGACCGTCACCTTCATGAATATATGGGAATTTTGAGTTTTTTTTATGAATCCCAACAGTTTTAATTGGGAACTTGTCAACATTTTTTGAAACATGGTGGAGAAAATAGTCTAAATAGTCACATACCTATATTTCCAGAAATTTGTACTAAACTTACATCTATGGGTAGTGTATTTCATATACTTATATAATGTATTTTATATAGTCTAATTTTCAAGCATGTGATTTATCAGTTGTCTCTTATCAGATATGCAAAAAAGAAAATAATTCAACCCAAAAGGGAATGTTCAGACAAAAGGACCACATTACTTTATTCGTTGTATTTGTAAGTGTTAAATAAAATCACCTGTGTAAACAATGAAAAATTAATAAAGCTTCTAGAATGCGAGTTCTGCGCTGTTTAATAATTCATTTGGTAAATTTAAGTAGAGTACGAGACAAGAAATGCTGCATTTTTTAGGGTTGACAGCGCCATTGCTTTTTTAACGCAATCCACCATTTTATTTTTGTATTGAATGCACTCGTGTTGTGAATGACGACCAATGGGAAAGCTCATTACAGGCCATTTGCACAAACAAAGATCTCGTGGAGGGTTATTGAGGCTATTATTTCCCGTCTCTTAAAGCTTGCATAAATCCTTTATGTGTTATGACCGAATGATGCGATTATTTTTGATGTAACGTGGCTTGAATTGATTGGGAGCATATTACGAATGTAAAATATTTCTTAGAAAAGCGCTATAAAAGGGGTCTGATGTGAACATTTTCTTTTATTCGTAGAAAAGTCACGACATGGACGGAATTATTTTATGAAATTTAATCCTATCGCTCTGATAACGGCTGCCACGCACTTTCTCAAGAATATGTATATGGAAGTGGTTATCATAACTAGTACTCTTAAGCGATTAATCATTTCGAAAAATCGTTGGCAATTTTTTTACTATAATATATCTTTTTTTACTTAATTCGAAATAACGGTTTCGGGTAACGTGTATAACCTCGCCTTCGTGGTCTACATCTTGCTCAGAGTTAGGGATTTATGACGTCTGAATATTTGAATAATCAATTCCACCTTTTCATGCTTGGGTTAACAAGGGTATTAAAAATAGCAAGAAATAAATTATTGACGATGAAGCAATAAAATTTGATACATGGCTGGAAATGCAAAATGTATCGCTTGTGTCTCGGTCGCGTGCAGCTAATGTGTTGACGTTGTCACGGAGGCCCTCGATTTTCTTACCTGCTTTCTGGTTTGCGTTAGGGTTTGGGCCTAATCTGTTGTGATAAAAAAAAATACCAGAGACAAGCAAATATGTGGAAAATACGACGAAAATGATTATTTTATACTTGGTCTCAATTCTCCACGACATTTGAGCGAGCAGTTGGGTTAGAAAGTCTAGGGCGACAGGTTGGTGTATTTTTTTAGGACCCCAAATGTGTTAAACCACTAATATGTGTTGCTCGCTTGTTGTTATATAAAGGTTTAATAAATGAATGTCGTTACCAGATGACTCTAATCACTATCATACAAATTTGAAAAAAGTTGCCCATAATTTAATCATATTACAAAAAGTCCGGTTCATTGAAATGACACGCGTTTTAATTCAAATTTGGTTCGATTATTTAAATTTACTGGAAAATATTCACTGCAAAACGGTTTTAATATGCAATTGATTAAAGTTGTGCATTTTCCGCCTGTTTTATTCAAAGTTCTGCCAGCACACGTCCAGTGGTTGTTTATTCCTTCCGTGTCGCCTGCAACACTTCAAGTGATGCATAAATATGACCACATCTGCAAGTTTTCCGTCTTTCCCGTAACTGAGTTGTATTTGCAACCAGCACGTCGTCAATCGAGACGTCTCTGAACTTGGCGGCCTCAATGGGTTCGCCAGGGTGCAAAGTCATTAGCTATTGGTACATAACCCCACCTATTCGACAACGACTTATACGCCAATAAAATTAAACTTTGCAGACATAATAGGGAGCAATGCTCAAAGTCTATCGGCTGTGAAATCGAATGTGTTGGACAAGTTGCTGCAAATGCTCACCGACTAATTACAATCTCTTCCTAGGTAGGAGGTAAGAATATCATCTTAGTAATAAATCAAAAATTTAGGTGATAAGTCTGGAGTGAACCTGTTTTCAAGAAATTTTACAGATAAATAAATAAAAAGAAGGTTCAGAAAACATTAAACAACAAAGAAAACAACAACTTCGTAACAATTACTTAAAAGTCGAAAAAATTTGAATTTTGAAAACGTGAACGTCCATTTCCAGAGTAACAACTACAAAAAAAACCTTTCAGGTAAGTTACTTAGGTCGATAAATAACTAAATTGTTTGTAGCAGAATTGTATGAGGGTTATAGCAATCTCTAAATAAATATATCGGAACTCAGTTGGACAATTGTCACTATAACAAAACTGGAAGTATACATCCACGAATATTAGATAACAAAAAAGATAATAAACCTTGAACATAAAACACATGAAGTTCTTATTTTTTTTTTTTGTTACTTGCATCGTTTAAATTTTAAATCAATTTGTACAGTAAAACCGATGATTATAGTTACCCGTCAAGCAATATATCACTTCTCCCAAACTCACGTTACTTCCAAACTCTAAGAAAAAACCAAAGGCGCATCCCTTCGTGCCAGTCTGTTTGTAGATCGTTAAGAGTGCGAATCTTCGGCTGTAAACAATAATTGTTTAGTTACTCACTGTTTATTTAGCAGTGTTTTACAAAGAAACAACTGCTCGAATGCTCTTGCCGAAGCCCCTCATTACACCCTAATTTGAAGGCATCTCCCGAAAATTCTCTCCTTAGATCATTGCGTGTCGCATGCCGGCCATTTGGCACCATTTAAGCAGCGATCACAAAGCCGGAGTCCAATTAATTAAACCCTATCCTTGCACACACCGACAAAGAGTAGTCGAGCCCTCATAATTTTCGTTACCCTTATTAATTTCGTCGTAATCTGTTTGATCAGAAACGGGATAGCTTTGACGAACAGCATTTCGAAAGTAGGTGTGCAAACAAAGACGCAATTAAAATACACAAATAAATATAAATAACGAGCTAATTGAGACGAAGGCCCATTGTAACTCATCAAGAAGACGATGATTTAACAGTTTAACGGTTACGTTTCGCATCTTTCAAAGTCCACACCTGTTGTCTCCTGTCTGGAGTACCTGTGTTCATTCATTTCCTGAACATCATTAGTCCCGTATCCGCCATTAGCGTCATTTCCTCGAAACGCCCCTGTTCCGACATCCCAGTCGGAAGAAATTTTACTTTTTTTGTGTTATTTGAAATATGGGGACGTATTTCTCCACATGTGCACTAAATTTTAATAGTTTTATGCGTTATGGGCCATCCGACACCGATTTTGGATTTTGTGAAGCATTCCACTTTTTGACAGAGAATGGATTCGGTAATAATTGCGACATACTCATGGTTTTCCAGTTCACTTAACACAAAATTTTTCGATTGACTTGATTTAAGATAGTACGACGTAAGCAATAGATCTTTGACTGTATTTACTTGACGTGAAGTCACTCGTCTTTTGTTCATTATATATTCATTTACCCTTAAGAGTCAGTCCGAAAGATTATTAGTTGTGGAAACAAATGGTGGTCCTGAGAAGGACCGATTTTTGGTAGTGCTTCATGGTGATGGCCTTTTTATTTTGACGGATGTTTGGTTCTCGCCACAACTTCAACCCGTTTTTGCACGTTGCTTATCAGTACGCCGCTTTTTTGGCTCTTAACCCTACTCGTTCATTGAATAGTAGTTATGATAGGTCAAGAAACACTACGAGGGGCATGTATAACAATTCAGACGCGGATCCAGGGGGGGGGGGGGCAATGGGTGCAATTGCCCCCCCCCCCCCCCGACACGCGACCGAGGTACTTTATTTTGACTAATTTCAAAATTTTGAAATCGCATTTCATTTTGTAAATACAGTACAACCTCTATAATCTGAATTCACGATTATCCGAATATCCAGTAATCCGAACAGAGGTTCTTTGAAGTCGATGCTTCTTTAATCCGAACAAAAACTCTGCAATCCCAACTGAACTTGGAAACACGCACCTACTTGCAAAAATGACGCAAGATCTTTCTGCATATGTCGTATGGAATATTTTGAAATTTTTAAAAATTGCCATATTTCCATGCACTGAATTAATTAACTACTAATTCTGGAAAAAAGGTTGAAATTATCGAAGAAATGAGGCCCGAAATCTACAAGAAAAAGTATTTAGTTAAATTTCGAAAATCGTCGATAATGGGTCGAAATTTCCATGAGGAAAATTTCATTTTTGAAAAAGTTTCCTAAAAATTCTGAAAAAATTCAGGGATATATGTATATCCCGACGTGTTGATTCCAAAAATATAGCATGCTAACCGAACAATATTTTCGGAAAATCCGGTGTGAAATTAGAATTTTTCGAAATTTTTAAAAATTTCGATATTTCAACTGGACGAATCTGGAAAAATGGTTTAAGTTATCGAAGAAATGAAGCCAGAAGTGACTTCTGAGCCCAAAAATTTTCAAGAAAATACGAAGAAGACAGCGTGTTTATGGTCACGGAGTAATATTTTTTTAGAATTAAGAATTAAGAATTCTTTCATTTTGTTTAATAAAATTAAGGTTTATTTCTTGAAGTTTGTTTTCAACTGTGTATGAAGTTGTTATTCAATTCCCTTTCATATTTTTGGGAAAATCGCTGATCCGAACAAATCGTTAATCCGAACACCTTTTTCCCAATTAATTCGGATTATCGAGGTTCTACTATACACTATACGTGTAACGAAAACAACCAAATGTCACCCATGTTATGTGAAAAAGAGTATACTAGTTAAAGTTTTATATATTTTTTTGTTTAGAACGAATTTCTGGGAGATCGGTAAAATCGCACAAAAATTGCAAACATTTCGAAATAAAATTGGACAACAATCAGTCCGGGAGTTTCGGAGATTATGCGTTTAATAAAATGGGCAACAGATCATACATAATAAGGCGACGGAAACGGCAGACCTATTTTTTCATACTCTAAGCCTAGGGGTTTTGTATGTCGAGAAAACACTGCCGAAAACTAGAACCCTATTGATTAATTTAGTTTGTAACGTACGCGGTTACGTGTTGTTGTCCTGATCAGTAATGAAACGTATTATTTTCTAAAAGGCAAGACTTGCACGTTTGCGAAAAAAATGTTTTGATTTTTGTAAGGAGTGCGGATTTTCCTACTGTACCACTTTTGACAGTATTATTTATTGACAGTTTGACTTCGACAAAACCTGTTTCTTGTCTTCGTATCGGCATCCGTCTTCAAATGCGGAGCGTCGTTGGGTTGATCCATCAAGCCAAATTTCGGCTTGGAAAAGGAGGAGTTCGGATCAATTTGTCGTTTGCCGGTTTCGGTAGGTGTCGTAACACAATCAGGTAGCGCGAGCTTTGAAAATATCTGTCGATAAAATCGGCTGAGGCGGCCTAAACCGAGCTACTTTATTATTGAGGGTAGCTGTATTCAGTCTAGACCGGGTAGACCTTCCCCTGCAACAAAAGACTCAATTCCTTTATTTGTCGGTCTGAATAACTTCTGCCGCCATTGGTGCTGGATGCAATTGTTCCCGTTCACCTCGTCGCCTGACACATTTAACGATATTCAAGTAGCACCAACCATTTAATTCGAATCGTACTATAAGCGCTTCAAAAAGTTCAAAGGCTTTTTCATTAATTTCTTTGAGATTTCCCTCCTTTGTTCTATATAGCTCTTTAAGTGCAACTTGCTATAATAATATTGTAAGGGAATTTATTAAGTTACTGCTCTCTCGACGTTTAAGAACTTTGAGATAATCAATTTCTACAGTGGTTTTAATTTAATTTAACTACTTTACCCTGCTTAGAGTCCATTTCAGAGGAAAAAATCGCGCGGAAATATAGCGGAATCCCGACAACGGCATCTCTGCGAAAAATTACTTGCAACGTTGAATTTGCTTTCCCATCGTGTGTTTACAACGTGCACATCGCTGTTGCAGAATGCAATGAATGGAAAGTTCGTGACAAGACCAGAGATGTATTCTGGCTAGGTGATATATGTGAGATTGTGACTACCTGCTTCCTGTTCCCTTTTTGCTGTCCACGAGCTACATGTTGTACAGGATAAACAGCCAGTGATGTGGGACAATTTTGCTACACGATATCATCAATCAAAATCAACGAAATTTTATTACTTTCGGCTGTGTAAACAAATTGTAAATGTCAATATTAATTTAATGCAAGCACAAAATAATGAGCGTTTATCCATTTATTTGATTGGCTGTTTTGTCCATGTTCGTAATGACTATCAATTTATATTCTATACGTGGTACAAAAAATTTGTTTACTTACACTTATTAGATTTTTGGGGAGAGCCAAATATTTGTTCGAGGGTTGTTAAAGCGTGCTACTACTTTCAGTATTAAAACTGAGTAAACAAATAAATCAGAATGGATATTTTAACTCTACATTTTTAAACGATTGCTTTTTTGATGTAAAAAATACAATGTATTTGAAGTTGATGTGATAATAAACAACAGTGTCACGAATAAAATTGTGTATTTATATATATTTATATAAATTCTGGTGCAAACAGCAAGGTAGCGGAGAATGTCAACGCACGTCCAGGTCGGGCGTTCACTAATCCGTCACCTTAACTCCGGCCTGCGATTTCTTCGCTTCTTGGGACTCTAATTATTCTTATTTAGTGGGTGAACACACCCAATTATTTTTTGGGTTAGGAAGCGAAGTACTACTTTAAAAATTATTTCAATGATTGTGTAAACAATGTTAACATTCATGGAGTTAGAAAAGTTGTTATAAATTATGTCATAATAGTGTTACATTTACAAGTAGAGTCCAGATTCTGTGCAAAACGCATACTGCATGCATAATTAGCATATTTTGCCATTTTTCCACTGAAAATGTGAATATTTTCATGTTTTTCGTAGAAACAATAATACAATATAGGAATACTTTCTGCAGAATGTACCTACCTGCATTTGTTGCGGTCATTTCCGCTGCATGTTAATAAGTTGGTTTGATCCGCTTAAGATGGATTAAGACTAATATTTTATGATCTGGCTCATCTAGATGGTGTAAGAGCGGAGGGGGTGATATGAAGGCACCTGACAAAAGGGGTGAGATGATAAATTATGCAATCTCCCAAGTATAAGCAAGGTGATGTTAAAAAATGTTAAAAAAACTTTCTTGGTTTTGTCATGAATTACAGATTATCCAGAACTAATTTATAAGTATGAACAAATTTTCTGCAAAGCATGCAGTAAGATAATAAGCTCCAAAATTAATTAATTTATAATTTAAAATTTTTTTTGCAACAGATTTTTTCTATTTCATTGGTTTTTAAAATTAGAATTTCCTTACCGCCTGTTTGTCGACAGTCGGCAGTTTTCTTCAGATAATCGGATCGAAATTTTAAATATATTTGAAGAATTTCGAGCAGATATACCAAAATTTGTCTAATCACCTCCAATGACGATTTGATGACGTTATCTGCTAGTTAAATCTTGCTTAAACTTTATAAAATAAAACGCTTTTGTATTTGTAGTTTATTAATCCGCCTTTAAAAATTTTAAATGTTACAAAATTTTACAGTCTACCTCAGAAGTACAAAACTCGACTGCTTTAAAAACATACAAACGCTTTGTTTAAAACTATCAGCGTGCTACTCAAAATTTACCTGTTTCTTCACTTTCAAAAACTTCATAACTTCATCATTAAACTGTCTTAAACGTGCTAGTCAAAATTTATATCTGTTTTTCCGCTTTCAAAAACTTGATGGTGTCATCGCAACCATTTGTTAAATAAATCCCACCCAATATTGAAAAATGATTTTTCCCTATGGTTTATAAACCAGACCTATTTTATTTTTAACTTAAGGGGTTCTCGTCAAAAATCGCAAAATTAGATTTTACCACTTTTCCAAGAAATTGAATGTGATTGATTTTCCTTTCAAAGCGATGAAAATTTAGTGTAAATAACTTTGCACCAATTGTTTTCGTAACAATTTTCGAACTAAATTATATAGCTGGCCTAACCTTGTGGGATTCTTGAAAAATATTAGTAATTTGGGTTTACTACGACGATTTCAACGTAATTTCATATGTTAAGAGGAGTGCCTATCCCTCATTATATTTTCAGAATGTAATAGCGTTATTAATGAACTTATTGTTTTGGAATTATAACTATAATCTGCCCACACATTTCGCTACAAAATGCAAGACAAGTTTTTGTAATCTAAACAGTTTTTCACCTATTTTTAAAAATCAAAATCTCTATTATTATTACTTCGTAACGCAGTTTTCAGCTTACAGAACTCTAGGTTACCAGCGACATATTGTCGATTTTTTTTGTCGGAAACCAGATACACTGAAAAGCTAATCTAATTTTCAACAAAAGAAATTGACAATGTTTCCACGTAACGTATTTTTGGAAGCTTAAAACAGTGGTGAAAACCGCGTTCCGAAATTTCCATAAATTATAGAGATATTGATTTTTAAAAATAGTAGGTGGAAATCGGAGCCTAATTTAAGGTACCTATTTATTCTGTATCAGTTTAAATGTAAAGTAATCTTCGCCCAATTTTCTAGCTGATTATTTCATATTAAAACATTTAATCGCATTTTAATTTCTACAAAAGTTTGTTCTTCTATGTATTTTTGTTTTCTCACTCGTGAAATTAAAAATAGTCCAATCCATCGACAGGTATAATTAAATGAGTCAGGAAATGTGTTTTAAGCAAAAATTCTACACTACATGTATTGTTCATATTTAATATTACCACAAGTTAATAGCAGATTTGATTATTAAAAAGCTCATAGTCTAGATTAAACTGTGAAGTTCTGCTGTGTGATTTAATTAATTTCTGGCTGTAATTGTAAAGTAAAATCCATTTTCTAGATTTTGATTTGCTTTACAGTGCCTGTTTGTTTTCTATTACATCACATGCAATGTTTTTCGATTAGTAAGAAAAATGATTTCAATGTAGCTATATTTTTGTTTTATGACACCAGCAAATGACGTTTTGATTACGATTTGTAGCAGATTTATTACGCTTTTGTCTACATAATGGGTGCTTCCAGGTGCTTTTTTCCATACTCGTGCAGTTACTGTCAACTCTTTAACGTTTGATTCATTTAATATAATTGGTCTTTTTTTAGAAGCAGAATTTGTAAACTATAAAGTGGCGGTATTCAGAGAAGCGGAAGTGTGGGGTGTTATATACTGTTCCAGTACAGTTGAGCAGCTGTGACGATATCTAAGAACCTTTGCCAAAATTATCTCTTTAACTCCTTAAAACTATTAACATTCATCTGCTTTAGTCTGTTTACTTACAAGTGCTGCTGGCTCAGTTTTGAACGATATATATTTAACTGTCTTCCTTACTGTCGTAGCGTCTTACTCAAGCTCATTTATTAACAAACCGGATGTCAAAGAAGCAAACAAGACTTTTCTATGCAATTAGTAAATTATATCTGTTGTGTCAATTTTGATTCCAATTGCTGCAGCAGGCGTGCAGACCGGAAGTTGGGAGGGTCTATTTTTTCCATCATTTCCCATTAATAACTTTCATCAAGTTTTATTATTTCATGCCTTCATACTAAAATATTGAATGTTTTGACTTCATTAACTAGAATTTTCGAAAATTCACTGGTTTAATTAACTTCTCTATAAAACTATCCGCTGCAATTGCGGTTTAATAAACATCGATTAAATCTGATACCGGGGACCAGCGAGGCCACCAAATTTAGTTTTTATTGATGTGAAAACGCATTGTTAATAATGAAAACAGTGAAGCGTTAATTGAAAATGAATTAACTGCGCGCAATCTTCCGCTGCCGACTACATTTTAACGAAATTTCCTTTCTGAAGGAAATATTAATTTTTGTTTTACATTATTAAACTTACTGGTGCAAGTCGAGCTGCAAAAACATAATTGCACACAAAGAGAATAAACCGCTGAAATTCGGTTAATTCTGTACATATTCCATGCTTTATTTCTCTTAGGGCATAGTCTAATTCGCATCGCAAATTTTAATTAGCAATAAAACAGCATTAACGTTCGCTGAATAATTAAAAGCACATTGTCGAGCTGCAGCGATTCTAGTTTGAATGCATCTTTCGCCCTAGTTTAAACTAAATGCAACAGAGTACGCGGAGGTCGCGCTTAATTTTTCTTCACGCCATGCGCATAATTTGAAAGTAAGTTTGTCACCCACCGGTTGTGGTCTAATGAAGAATTATTATCTTCTAGTCTTCTTTTATTGTCTGGTGGTATTCAGCGCTCTTTGCAATGTATACTGATTAAAAGTTTCTCGCATCTGAGTATGTTGGCATAAATTACGAATTATAATGCTCAGCGCGTAGGTTAGTCTGAGCTTTGTGAGATCATTTTTGAACAAATAAACATCTCATTAGATTCCTTGCGGTGTTTGAACACTTGTAATGTTTCAAAACTAATTATTGCCTTGGGTGCGTAATTTAAGTCTAATAGGAAACTAGTAGAATCGTATATAGTAAGGTTATTTATACGGATGCTACTAGTGGAGTTCCTGCTGGGTTGGAAGTGGCATCATCAATTGTGCGTCGATCTTCGCTGTACTGAATTAAAGGAAATGCATTCCATCTGTTGATTATTTAATTTGTGATTGTGTAACTAATCAATTAGTTGCCATGGTGATTAGGTATCTGATTATGTGTTATGATACCTTCATCAGTCAGTGCCACTGATACTAGTTGCGGTGGTAAATTGCAACCACGAAAAGGTTCATCTTGTTTGTCACATACTTGACGACCATAATGATTAGTAGAATATTTTTAATATCATGTGTAGACTGATTGAACGCAGCAGGAAAGCTCTTACCTAAATAGCGGCACACGAATCAGTAGCAGGTGTTGGAACTCCTTAAGGCAAAATACTTAACGTTTTTCTGAATAGATGGAAATAGATAGCCGTTTGTATCGTGTTAAATCAGGTAATTTTTATTCATCACATGTTTCAGTAATGGAGAAAAAAGGGAATTCTCGACCATTTTGTGTGCGAGTACTTTAAATATAGAAATTTCCAATGGACACAACCAAAAATATCATCATTCCTTTATGATATAGCGAACGAAACGAGTCCTGATGCTTTTAGCAAATAAATTAATTTTTAATGTGAATGTATTTTTAGCTGTTTTGTAAAACTGGGGCTGGAAAATCTGTGTGTGCTTTTCAGGCTATATTTGTTTTTAGCACCTCGTTTGATTTAGGACTAACCTTATTTTAAAAAACGGTTGACGTTCATGTGTAAAATCTGCACGCTTGAATGCAGTTATGATTGTTTTTCAAGAAAGAAAATATTTTCTCTTATCTGTTGCTATGTACGTTATTTTATGAAACTTAATATAGTAAATCAGATGACCTCATTTACAAAACTGAGTTCAATATAAGTACCAACCCATGTTAACCTTTTACCTTAAAATAAATTTATTCTACCATATTTGTCAAGGAATAGTTACGGTATTGTAATGAAGGTACCAGCGTTTAGTAAAATAACATGTTTGATGAATGTTGATAAAAGCGACAAATCATGATCGGTATGATAAGTTGCCCGACATTCCTAAAGTCCATGGACATGTATTTTTGTCCTCTTCGTTATTCCAACCTTTTCCTTGTTATTTCCTAAATTATGGATTCTCCAAAGGTATCATTTACTGCGGACTTAAATTCAAAAAAAGTTTTTTCCACTAATAAATTATCTAAATTTACTTGGAACCGTTGGTTCGGTATCGTCCGAAAATTTATCCGACCTGCGGTAGAATTCCTTGTTTTTTCTGTTTTATGATACGGAAACATAAATTTCTCTCACACGACCTGCTGCATGCTACAAATCTATTACAGTACCCAACAAAACCAATAAAATTCAACAGCCACATAAGTTAAGATGCTTGATATTTTTATTAATGTGTTTACTTTCAATTAAATCGCCCTCCATTAGTTTTACGAACTCGAACGGATCCGTCCTCACCGCTTCAGTTGACAGACAAGAAGTAAAGTATTAGTAAATAAATATTAATTTATTCCCATTGAGTTCTTGGGCTCGGGGATATTTGAAATTGAATCCCATCATCTTTGAAGATTGCATTTCATGAGTTTAACGATCCGGGCCGACGCACTTTATTGGAGAAACCTCATCTCTTTTAAATTAATGCTTGATGCAAACTTCCATCAGAATTGGCGGAAAGGTGCAACTGTATTAAAATTTCGATAAAGACAAATTTGGGGAAGGTTAGTGGAAAACGTATTTTACCCCATACCACCCCGATCGGGCTTCGCATGGAGATATCTTTGATTTATTATTCTATTCGTGATTCATTCGTGGACTTTCACTACTGATAATTTTGATATAGTACGAGGGCGTGAGTTCAATGCAAACAGAACAATTGTTTCTGGGATTCACTGAAGAGCAGGTCGGACGAAACCGCTCCACAATTACATATAATTAACAAGGACTATTTGCATTTTGCTGCCTTCTCCATTAATTATTCACCGAACGTTCTGTACACATCGAGAAAAATATTTCAGGCATTTCGTCATAACTTACTCTCGCGTAATAAGATAATTTTTAATTAAGTCATTATATCTGTACTTGGTAACTGGCCAAGACGAGTTCAGGTTATGACTTTGCACGTGGTTGATTCGATTGCACATTATGTTGATCACACTATAAATAATATGATTTTATCCTGTGTCGTTTTTAATTAAGGCACCAATTATTTTGTGTTAACAAACTGGTAAGCTAATTATTTGTCTGAAAAATTACTTCGTTTTGGGTTTACATTCTAAAAATTGCAAAACTGTCATATTCATTAATGTGTTCAAATCGTCCATCAATTTAAAATTGTAATGCTGATCTTTGGATAGTTTCAGAAGAAAATAAAGAGAAAATATTTTTTATAGGAAAAAACAATACCATTCACAGTGTAAGAAAAAAAAGGTTTCAATACGGATTCATAAACCACAAGTACATGTTAGGCAATTTTGAGTTCGACTCTCCCCTTTTGCAGGTTTAGGTTGGGGAGTTTAAATTCCAGCAATATTATACCAACACTTATGGCGATTCCTTACCTTTTTCACTTGCAGGATGTTGATTATGTGTCGAGGATGTAATTCCTCGGTTACTAACAGGTTTATTGCTATGAAATTTTAAGTATTAATTGTCCTCAAATTACTCTATACATATAATACACAGACAATTTTTTTAAACGGTTTACCATAGTCTATCTTTTTAAAGTTTTGGTGAAATTTTTCATAAAGTATTTTTAAAATTCAGTATCTCAATTATTTTGGAGCGCGATTTCCACTAATGTTTTCAGCTTATGAAGCTCTTTACACTACGTCGAAAACATTGTCGACTTCTTTTGTTGAAAATGAGATATAGGAAAAACAACTTTTTCAACACATTTAGTATACCCATTTCCAAAAAAAAAAAAAATCGACAATGATTCTTGGGTTAACGGCGAGTTCTGTAAGCTCATATCAGTGGTGAAATCTGCGTTGCAAACTTTCCGTAAATAATAGAGATATTGATTTTTAAAAATACGTGATGAAAAATCTCAGCAAAATGCTAAAAAGATGATGATAAACTGCTGTTAAAAAACTTTTTTTAGCGTTATATAGCCAAACATATGGACAAGTTATATTTAAAATTTCATAACAATAGGTCTGTTAATAACATAGACAATGATAAATTAGAAATTGTAAAACAGATAGTAAATAAATCCTCAAAACCAAAAGTGGTTTGAACAAATTTTACACGGAACAACTACATACATTATTAAGAAGACGATAATAAAATATTCTTCTTAAACAAATCCTTAGGGGAATCACCAGTTTGTTTAATATTCGTGGATAAGTCACCTGCAATTTCTGAGCTTCAGTTTTAGGGAATTTTATTTGCAACATCTAATTTATTTTTCAACGATTCCAGCAAGTAGTTTCTGTCATGTTACAACATTTCCATCTCCTGTGTCTCTTAAGTGCAAGACCATCAACTCCGATATCGTTGGAAGTGTAGGTGATCTGTTAAACGAATATCCGGTATGAGTCTGGGGACTATTCAAATTTATAAATTTATTATTGTGCAGAGTGCTATACCAGGTGTCTAGAAAATAGCGAATTAACTCTCCGCTACGCTCTTAACAATCAACTGGTGAGTCTGGAAAAAATAGTAAAAAAAATTCCTTCTCACATTTTGTTGGTGGAGTTACAATAATTTTAAAATTGGTTTTTATCCAAAATGCCAATATGCCAAAATCAGTCTTATCTTAGCAGGTACTAGCCCCGCCCACCCACCCTCTCTTTTCTTAGAGGGTTCTCATTAGCCAAAATAAGTTTGATCTTAGAAGTTACTAGCCCCGCCCACCCACCCTCTCTTTCCTACAGGGTATGTTATTTGCCAAAATCAGCTTTATCTTAGCAAGTGCTGATGACTACGAAAAAATTATCAAAATTTGGAAATATTACGAGCTTATTTATATGCACAAGGTAGGAATTTCGTCTTCTATAGTGTTTAGTTGGTTACGTTTTAATGAATTTTTCTATTGTTGGTTTTGTTTTATTAAATGGTTTTTTTGGGTTTATTTATTAATAAAGAATAACAGCTTGTTGACTACTGGTTGTTATGGTTATTGTCTTAAAAAAAAATAAAAGGTGGATCTCAGTTACCATCGTTACTAAGAAATCAGAAAATATTCACCCATTAGGTGTGTGCAGTGTTGCCAATTTTATTTTTATAAAGTTACGTAATTTACTTCATAAAGACTTTTTTTTTACTTTTTTGGGACTCCCGAAACCCCCGTACATAATGCACTGAAGAGTTAATCCGCCATTTTCCATTCACCCGGTATAGCATTCAAGATTCGATTTTTGCGTAATAATAAAATTAGCTTTGTTAATTTGACTAACAATGGTCGAACAACTCCCTTGGTAAGGATCTTTTTCGATTCTTCACGCACGACACATACCCCTTTGAAGCCTGTATAAATTTCAGGGTTGTTTTTAGAAAAATAGTTGATCCTTTGACTAAATAATTTCATGATGTTGAAAGTCTATGTTTTATTAATACAGGGTTAGTCACGAGAGAATTACTTCTGAAAATTATTTTTACGCAACCCAAAATACTAATACCCTGTACCACTTCATATTATCTAAATTTAAAATGAAATGCCTAATCCATGATTGCGTTGACTTTGGCAGTGTCACTTTGACGTTAATTAAGTTTTAACATTTTTTTTCATCGTTGACTCGTCTCTAGAGCCCCATTGGATTGACGACATACAGTCAGATCAATCTGGGCTATACTGAAGCCGTAAGTGCTCTACCAATGTTGTTCGTCGCTAATGTATTGTGCATGTGTTAATTCGCCATCTCTGCGTCACCTAGAGCTTCTTCGAAGTGCAAATCTGCAACCTCTGGACTTCTTCGCCCATCCATTTACAAAAAAGCCGTAGCATCCCCCCAAAATGCCCAACATTTTCAACAGATTAGTAGTTAAATTATTTACTTACTTGTTTGAGTTTGTGCTGTAACCTTTGAATAAAATGCCGTAAAGGAATTTTTAGAAATAATTTTCTTGTGATTAATCGGTTGCAAAAGATCAAGAGGCACACTGACAAATTTATTAGCGGCGCCGGAGGAGATTTCCGACTGACTGCGGTACCACCATGGACACTCACGTAACCTCCTTTTCCGCAATTGTCAAAATGAGATTGCCAAACTCAAAGCAATCATGGATTAAGCATTTCATTTTAAATTCAGTTAGTATCAAATGGTACATGGTATTCGTATTTTGGGTTGCGTAAAAATAATTTTCAGAAGTAATTCTCTCGTGACTAACCCTGTATATGCGACCCTTACGAATAGTATCAGTCAAATTTTTACAAAATATAACAAATCCGCTCGTGTTCACCGTTTGCCGACCGCCGAATTTGGACTAAGGGTCTGTATTTAGGATTTTACTTACTTGGGCTTACTGTAAATTAACATTAAAGATTATATTTTATAACGCCAATACAGTAATCTTGGGTCAAATATTTATATATTTTTAAAAAATTGGAAAGAATCAACAATTGTGGCCAAGTTTTAAAATTTTTCGAGCAGTGATAAACTTCTTCGTAAAAAATAAGAGTGTTGTTAGTAAATACGGGAGCAGCTATAAGTAAACTACAGGTGTGGTAAGTGTTGAAATCGATATACCGCCAATAAAATAAATAACAGGATCTTGTCCGCTTTCATGGACTCGAAGTGGAAAACACTTTAGTTTAGTGCAGGTGGCTACTAGAACATGTTAACTTTTAGATGGTGCAGTGACTCATAAATAGAATTTTGTACAGTGCTTTTTTCCACCTATAATATCTCGCGCGTACTTAAATTCGTGCATTACTTTTCTCAGTGTATAAATGTTATTTTATAATTAAGTTGGCAACAGAGGACATGATAAATTTTAGCGTAAAAACGGCAGCTACATTTTCTATTTAAGTCAAAGTTTGCCCAAAAGCAAGTTTCATAGTTGCAATAAATAACAAACCCGAGAAATTTGTTACCCCTGTGGGATTTTTCTCTGTGTACGTATTCTTTAGCAGATTTGGACGGAATCGGAATCCGCGCAAGCTGATCAGCTATAATATCGTAGGTGTTTTCAATTTACCCCTAAGTGGGAATTGGTGTAGGGGTGCGTATATCGATTCTGGCACGTGATTTCGTTTTTGACATTGATGCGTTTGAAATTCCATAGTTGTGATACCGAAAGATTTATCACTGCTAGTCATGATACCTCTGAGAAATTAATAAATTTCTGCGCTTCTCTCCCCCATCTAATCTGGCAATTTTTTAGGGAAAAGACGCGAAGTCTGGATGAGTATTCATTTCAAAATAATGTTATTGAATCGAATGGGAAGTAATTTCGTAGTGTTTTTGCAAGCAAAGCAAACTCCAGTAATAAACGATCGCAATGTTTTTGCGAGTGTTTAAATCCGTTCGAAATCCTCATCGATTTGGCTTCAATTCCAGCCGAATCCCGTCAGTTTGTTCTAAAACGAATCCCTTTGGTAAGATGGCGTTAGCTTTTTTCCCAACCATTCCTTTTGTTCATTATGTCTTCTGTTTTTGATACAATCAGGCGGAAGCGAGTTAATAAATTTGTTAACCGGTGTTTTAGCTTAGTGGCTAATTTGTAATCGATGAGATACCATCTCAAACACGTCATATTTTACACCCAACAGCTCGTAAGTCTGGATTCTGACCTGACCTTACGATTCGACGCCGTACTCTAAATTTCGGATTAATAATTTAATAATATGGTATGAAATCTAATAAGCGGAGGCTGACTGCAAAATAATAATTACGTTAACATTCGAAAAATTTTTTAACGGTGATACTTTTAGAGGAATTTTAATGTATAACAGTTACTTTAGTTTGATATGGAGGACCATATTAACAACTTCGTGGATTTGCTATTTTGCATATGTACACTTTAATAGTGCTTCTCACTAAATTGAATTCTAAAATTGGACTTAGAACGATGCAAACCATATAAGACAGATAATATTCGAAACTACCGGACCGATTGTTAAGATGTTTGTTAGATTTTGCGTGGTAAACGTTATTTAAATATTATAACATAGATACTTCTGTACTTATGGGTCATGAAGCCGCCAAAAAAAAGTTTTATAATATTTTGTACTATGAGAGAACCGTTCAGAATCATTCAATGGCTCACACCTAGATATAGAAGCTGCATTTACATTGAACGGCGCTTATTGAATTAACCTATTATGAAAACATTTGCTGCATTGTTGTTTGCTTAAGAAATTCGATTATCAAAGCAAGGTGATCACTAATCATAAGCTGCATATTCGAATTCAATACCTTTGTTATGATTCAATGGAATCAGTTTTATGCTAACCAGTTTTCGGTTTTCTCTTCCAGAATGCACATCCTGATTCGATTCAGTGGTGACAATTCGGTACATAAATAACCCTTCGAACTTCCTTTCTTATCCGGCTGGCATCGAACTGGATTGTTTAATTTACACATTATCATTCGCTGCCAACATGGCACAACAGTTGAAATTAACTGGTGCGTATCAAATCATCAATCGGATTAAATTTGCAGCGAGCAAGCTTATGATTTATGCGCTAATAAATCATTATTCATTTTAGTGTTTACGAAACTTTAAAATAATATTTAATGGGAGTATAAATTTTGCCGGGGCTAGCGTAATAGTTCATATAAAATGAATTAGTGTAACCAGCGTGTGGCGAGGTTAACCTGTTATATGGTTGCATAAGTGTTCCATAATTCGAGGAAAGGATACGAGAGGCAAACTTGTCTGTTGCATTATAAACACAATTTCCATTTGGAGGGAAGTTTACAGGGTTGATCAGATTCAGAATGTGGAGAAGTTTAGGACTGGTGGCGGGGAAGTTTGTTAGAAGTTGCGGTGTTGAGTTCTTAACGAATCGACTAAGTAATAATAACAATAAAACAGTGTTTCGTACAGTTAATAGACATTCCGATATAATATACGGGATAATAATGCAATGAACAAGCGATTAAAGCAGAACTGGAGAATGTTGCTGCAAAAGAGTGACAATGAGGCCTGGTATGGGACGCCTGTGGAGCGTAATTTTGCGATGATTTCAGACGGGTACAGAATCGTGGAATAGAATACTAGTGGCTAGTGTATTACTCTATAATGACACCGGCTTTATTAACGCGAAGTGAAGGTGGTGGTGTGTGCTACGTAAAATTAATTGGTACGGACTTGTAATTACTGTTGCTTGTGTTTTCGTCACCCTGTTGTTAGAGTGACTCATAGGGAAAAAGTTTTTTCTTTATCCATTCCCTCATTAATGTGCCCGTGTTCTATCATTCATTTCAAAGAACTGCTATGTTTGTTCCGTGCGGAATAAATAAGCGATTAGGTTGTTATTATATTTTTTACTTCGACTTGTTCCTCCGATAACAGTGTCGTTTCAGGAATATAAAACTCGCGATACGGTTTCGAGTTTTGCTTCTATTTTGTTTCCCCCTGAAGTCACACATTACCCCCATTTTAAGGTGGCTGACGCTAACAATATAAATTTCTCAGTTCTATGTTGTTCCCTTTTCAAATGCATATCGAGCAGTTCCTTACTCACTGTTTAATATGACGTTCTTTCCAAATATTACTTCTGGAAGTTGTAAATGTTTGTGACGTTATATCGCACTTGGAATTGTTATGGTAAAATCCGAAAGGGTATGTTTTATTCATAATACGGCCCTGCCGACATATCGATACGTATCACCAGTCGCTATTCAAGTTGTAAGTGATATGCAAACTGCAACCTTTTATGCTGCACTCTGTAGCACAGATTGATGCTATTGCTGTTGGGCTTTTTAGTTCGGTTTTCAGTAGATTGCCTAAAACGTGGATAGAATTCGGTCGTTATTTCCATTTCCAGAAGCGGATAAAGTTTCGGAATTATTATCACATGCGTTTTTTGTTATCTTTCACCCTTTGAAGTGGTAATTACGCCGACGGGTTTAATCTATGAGCAGAATGAGGGATGGTGGAATGCGAGTCGGGCAGGCATAATTAACAATATTTTTGGAATAATAATTATGTGCATTTTTTGAGTACTCAATTTCGGGATATGCGTGGTTTTTTTCAGTTGCAGTTAATGGACAAGACTGAAAAAATAGGTAGTTGTGTTTAATTTTTGTATGTAAATGTAGACACTGTTGTACACCATATGTTGAAAAAGTATTGAATTTTTAGAAAACGACGTTGTGGAAAGAGAATGTGAATATATATGGAATACTTACTTAAGTTAACTAATTCATTACAGTGCAGTGTGTGAAGTTTTCAGGCAATAATGAAGGATGAAATTGCGTAAGTTGTTTTAACTAAAACTACGAAATGTCTTTGATGCTTATTAATGTACACATTTTACTTACTTTATCTTACAAAAGGTTCATCCAGAACTTCTCTGAGCTTCTAGGAAAGCAAGTAGGTTCTTATTTGTGTTTTATTGTATATGTTAAAATTAATATGTTTTGTTCTTACGACAAAATCAGACGTTATCTAAAAAATTATTGACGGCAAGTGTATGGTATTTGTTGTGGTACAGAGGCGAGGAAACAGCTCATCAGTTTTTTATTACTTAACCTTTTACAAAATTCTCAAGTCGACACAGGGAGGTAAACGGGCACAAAATTTTATTTGAACAAAAATATGCTGTTATAGCAAAAATTAGTAGTAGATCGATATTTAGATCATCTTAGAACCGCTGTACTTCCGGATCTAATTGCTTTGTTTCCTGATCAAGATAATCCACAAAGTTTAGATCGCAGGATTTGGTTTCAATAGGATGGGGCACTACCACATTATGGCTTAAATGTAAGGGTTTTTTGGATAATCAATTTGATGGAAGGTGGATTGGAAGGCGTAGACCAATAGAATGGCCACTTGGGTCTCCGGATTTGACACCTTGATCGTGTTTACATGAACAGACCTCATCATTTATACGACTTATTAAAAGCACGAATTCGTCATGAAATGACTGGTATAAGTCCCCAGAGTATTGAAAATTCCGTCAATTAGGTCTACCATCGTCTGGGTTTGTGTCAGATGGGGAACGTTTGAACGTATTGTTCTGTTTATTTAATATTTTATTTGTTATTAATTTTCTCAATTTTTTTGTTATGCAACCCCTACATCAAACTACATTTTCATATGCAAAAAATAACCTGTATCAAAAAATCAAAATTATACCTTCCTATTTAAAAAATCATTGATGACGTCATAACTTTTAAAAATTTGACGTACATTTTTTTTTGACATGTCAAAATAAAAAGCGTGATGTGTTTTTACATTTTTTTAAATAACAAATGCTGCGCTTTTTTATGAATTTGTGCATTACTTTATTATAACCCTGTATTTAATAAAAAGGACAAAATGAATTATTATCTCGACTGGAAACAAAGTTTTGCAACATTCTGCCGACTAGTGTATAGCGAAACCGCGGACGTGACGAAAAGTTTGAGGTAGCTACTGACATAACATTTTTAAGCCAGTTTTTTTCTACACACATTAATGCTTTTTGTTAACTTTGAGAGTACGAGAATTCGTTTCTTATTTTAAGTACCGCATTTACTGGCGAATACATTTTTATATTTCCGTGAGCAAAACCCGAACATGTGCTGCCGCAGTCTGTGCGCTGTTTCTTTCAGGCCACTTCCTCAAGTTGCCAAAAACTTTTAAAAATCCATTACCTGGAAATAGATTTAATGTCGCGAGCGGTCGGAGCAGAAGGGATCTTTGTTTCGTGGCCTTTGGCTCGTATGAAAATGGGGAAAGGTTTTCTGAATAGTTTCTGATGAGAATGTTTACCGTCGTCCCTGAGGCAACGTCTTCTGAAATTTTCTTGCTTGACTTATCAACGTTATCTATCTCACCGGAGATTGCAGCGCTTCATTCCGTCCCATATTTTTCTTTGAATATTGTGGAATTAGTGGATGAGTCATCCAGAAAGGATGCATTTTCACAGCTCCGGCGAAAACGCCGTCGTATTCACGTATAGAAAAGTCGGGAAACATTTTACTCGCTTGGTTCAACTCAATCCAAGTTTAGTCAGCCGGCATACACGAGAAATTACGAACGTTGCATTTAATCTGTCGTTTTTATCATCGCCAAGTTTTGTGTAAGTTACATTGTCAGAAGTTCGTGTTAGTTTGTTTTCTAAAGAACCCGGATATTGCTATTGTAAAGTAGCAAAAACCGTTCAATATAACTACATTGGTAAAGTTTTGAAGGCGCTTTATTTCAAGCAGACATTTCCGCTATTATTTACCGGAGTTTTGACACTTTTGCATCATATTTGTCGGTTTATTATTCACGCCGCCTCCGAGGCGCGAGGATTTCAATAGAACCGTAAATCTGCATTTCTTCGCCGCATTTTCACCCCTACGTAGCATGCATGACATGGCCACACTTTTAAATAATTATGTTAATAGAACGGGGCGAAATTTTGAAACTTTTTTTCATAATTTAAATAAATAAAAAAACAACAACAACATTCTATAAAATGCTAATAATAAATATATTCACAATGATCAGGGAAAGTTTCAACATATCCATATTTTAATTAAATTGGTTCTAAAATAAAATATAGAAATACAAAAAATGTTTTCTGTCCCTAAAAAAAAAGTAATATGCCTCTATAATTGTGGTTTATTAATGTGCTTTTATCATTTACCTCCGACATTGAAAAGGAATTGTATAATTATTTTTTATGGATAAACTCATTTCAAACATATGCAAGCATGCTTCTTTAACTGTGCTTTAACAGTTCACACATATCCTTATTTTAATTTATAGGGGTTACAAAAAATAAATCATACAATTTTTGCAATAGAAGACGATTGGAGGTAAACGTCGATAATAAGTGCCAAGGGTAGGAACAGGTGCAGAGAATCGCTGAATCAATAGAATAGTTTTATTAAAAATTAATGGTATGTGGTATTTTAATCCTTGTTCTTAAGTAAAGAAAAAAAGTAAACTACGCGACATTAAAATAATGTTGAATAAATGACAAATCGCAGGTTGTTTGCTGGTTTTTAGGGGTGAATTTTCAGAACTTGATTTTTACCGCATCTAAAAACTAACCGAATGAAGTTGAAGTAAAACGAGAAGCTAGGACATATTGTATTTCCGGGAAAGTTTTTCTTTGCAAGTTTGCCCTAAAACAGTTACAAGAGGAATTCACTCAGTTATTTAAAAACCGGATCTGCTTTAAACTTAGAGATACTAACATTGGTAACAAGACTAATAACTTCATAAAACCCGGTTATTTATCTCTTCCGGAAAATTCATGACGTTATTTTAAAAAACTATTAAATCTTCATATTGCTTCTTAACGCTTTTTTTATTCATCATGCGACAAAAAGTCTTTGTTTTAATAAGAAAGCGACTGTGTTGTTTCGAAAAGTTATTTCATGTGTTAGGAGTTTCAAAGTACTAAGATACACTTATTTTTTAAGAATCTTCGTGTTGCGCCAAAGGCCAACTATGGTTAAAGAGTAAAATGTTCTTGTTTGTTATTTTTGCGCAGTATCTGAACGTGCACAAAATTTGCTTAATTTATCTCGATGTTTTTCACAAGCACAGCAGTACTATTTTAAACGGCAGCATCAAGAAAATTTTACAGAATTTACAGAAATTGATTTTTAGTTGTTCCACATTTCCCATCAGTACGAAACCTTAATGAAGGTTGTGCACGTAACTGCCAAGAAAAAGCACACGTTTTTGCATTAGATTTGGAGCCGAAAATTCCGACTGAATGAAGGTAAAAACCAAGTTGAAACTTTATACCACGAACAGACTGCAATAAAAGAGGTAAATACCAAAGAAATACCCAGAGAAATAAAAAATTAGATATAAATAGCAAGAAACCACTAGCTTATGAATTAATAAATGGCAAAATTCGCAAGAAATTACCGAGAAAAACATTTCAGCTCAAATGTACCAGATACGTGAAAACTGGGTAAAGTAATTTTGATATTAAAGCGCTTGGAAATATCCGAAATATTTGAAAAACTGGTCCTAAGAAGGCTTAATAAAGTATTCCTCATAAAAACACCTAATACCAGATTACCATTTTGGGTTTAGGGATTTCCATTCAACTATTGAACAAGTGTATCGAAAGACAACTATCACTGAAAAAGTCTATGAAGAGAGAATGTCATGCTCAGCAGAATTTTTTGTCCATAAAATGAAAAAACTGTACCAAGACAAAACTATGACAAATCGGAATCTTACATCTCTACACCAATATTGAAGACGAAGCTCGAATATAAGAGAAATCAAAGCTGGTGTGCCTCAGGGCTGCGTCCTCGGGTCAATCTTATACTTGTTGTATATCAGTGAATACCAAAAGCAGATGATTTAATAATATCTACATTTGCAGATGATACAGTTATAAGAAAGAAAAACGAACTGAATTAGTCTTCCACAATTATCAAGGCACAACGAGCTGTTGATATACAAACAAATATTCAAGCTCGTGTGGACCTATGGGGTTGTGCGAGCAAAATTAATATCAAAAATGCTACGAATTGTTGACCTCTGGTACTTTCTACATCGTATCCCACGGGAGTCGAAGAAGAAGTTAAGAGACTCACAACCCGACATGAAGACAGATTCCACAATCATCCATTGAGTCCTTGCAACTTTTCCACAATACCAGTGACCAACACCGTGTACAAAGAACCAGACTGCACGGTTGTCGGCCTCAGCGAAGAAGCCCTTTTCAGGCCACTGGGGTTGGCACCTTCTCCTTGTTCACCTGAGGTACTTCAGTGAAACGGATCTCGGAAATTAACAAACTGTCGACCCATACGTCACTATGTTTCCTCCAAAAACCGGGTTAATCTCCCAACCTAAACCAGTAAACGGATTCTATGTTGCATTCGGTTGCCACCACCGCCACTACCGGTCGGTCAACAGCCAGTACACTTTTTTCACGGCTTTCACCAAGGTGCTCTGTCATGAGCCAAAGAAGTGCTCCACCTGAGTACCCCCTCAGTGCCCAGGTACATACCATGGTATCTGCCGGAGATTTTACGCGTCAACACTGCTCTCATGGCCAGGTTCACCCTAACCTGCTACCTTCTCTTATCAACACCTTAATACCCAACTCTTTGCTTTTATCACTCAACCCGAATCCGACCCTGTCAGACCACACAGCTGGGCTTTCACGCCCATCGCCTACTTTATACTGACTCTGACGGACTCTCACTAACTGCCCTCAAAATGCACACTCGGCATCTGAGATAATAGTCTTAATAATTAAAACTGATTGGTTTTGTCGTCTTTCAGACCTGCACTAACAATTCAGCTTACAGTTGATTAAAAAAATATAACATCTTTTGTAGTTTCATTTAATGGCATAATAGTAACAATAGTTTATTTTTACTTCCCGAGCGTAAGCAAAGGAAGTATTGTAATCGAGTCCGTCGGCCGACTCTCTACTTTTACGTTTTCTCGATCTTTCATGACCCCTAGAAGACGAAGAAATAGGTCTCCCATTTCCGTCTGTCTGTCCGTCTGTCCGTCTGTCCGTCCGCCTGTCCGTCCGTCTGTCCGTCTGTCCGTCCGTCTGTCCGTCTGTCCGTCTGCCGTCCCGGATTTTTATTAGACAGATAATCTCCGAAAGTACTCGACCGATTGTTGTGAAATTTTGTACTTATATTAAGAATATCATGTAGATGGTAAAACGCTAACCAAAATTTGTCTAATCATCCCCACCACTAATGCGATGACGTCACTTCAAAATTGTACATAGTAAATGGGTTTTCAATTGTATAAAATAACATAGTCCTACACATGTAGTTTACAACTCTGAATCGACTTTTCACCCGAAACGTCCAGATTTTTGGAAAAAAAATTAAAATTATAAAACAACATTTTGAAATTTAATTTTTAATCTGCTAACCAGAATGCTTTGAAATGTTGCAGATGTTTTAAGGCTATAAAGAGCATCATAAATCTTTAGTCAAAAAATATTTGCTTATCCCCTCCAAAAACTTGATGACGTCAGCTCAAAAGTTTGTGGAATAAATCATATCTAAAATGTACAAAATATGATGAGTCTGTACTTGTGATCTATCACTCCATTCATATTTTTTGGATTTGCATATACAGGGTGACTCAAAAAAATTAATGAATGCGTAAATTTATTTTACTGATTTACTCAGAAACTACAAAACCGAATGCTTTGAAATCTTGCAGATGTTTTAAGGTTATAAAGAGCATAATAAATGTTTAGTCAAAATATATTTGCTTATCCCCTCCAAAAAATTGATGACGTCAGCTCGAAAGTTTGCCGAATAAATCCTATCCAAACTGTAAAAATATGATGAGTCTGTACTTGTAATTTATCACTCCATTCATATTTTTTGGATTTGCATATACAGGGTGACTCAAAAAAATTAATGAATGCGTAAATATATTTTATTGATTTAATCAGGAACTACAAAACGGAATGCTCTGACATCTTGCAGATGTTTTAAGGTTATAAAGGGCATAATAAATGTTTAGTCAAAATATATTTGCTTATCCCCTCCAAAAACTTGATGACGTCAGCTCGAAAATTTGCCGAATAAATCATATCTAAAATGTACAAAATATGATCAGTCTGTACTTGTGATCTATCACTCCATTCATATTTTTTGGATTTGCATATACAGGGTGATTCAAGAAAATAAATGAAAGCGTAAATTTATTTTACTGATTTACTCAGGAACTACAAAACCGAATGCTTCGAAATCTTGAAGATATTTTAAAATTATCATAAGCATGGTAAATTTTTGATCAAAACGTATTTGGTCGTCCCCCCTAAAAAATTTATGATGTCACCACAAAATTTTGCTGAAAAAATCCTATCTAAAATGTACAAAATATGGTGAGTCTCTTCTTGTGATTTATCATTCCATTCAAATTTTTTCGATTTGCATATACAGGGTGACTCAAAAAAATTAATGAATGCGTAAATTTATTTTATTGATTTAATCAGGAACTACAAAACCGAATGCTTTGAAATCTTGCAGATGTTTTAAGGTTATAAAGAGCATAATAAATTTTTAGTCAAAATATATTTGGTTATCTTCTACAAAAAACTGATGAGGTCAGCTCTAAAGTTTTCCGAATAAATCGTATCTACAATGTACAAAATATGATGAGTCTGTACTTGTGATTTATCATTCCATTCATATTTTTGGATTTGCATATGCAGGGTGACTCAAAAAAATTAATGAAGGCGTGAATTTATTTTATCGATTTAATCAGGAATTACAAAACCGAATGCTTTGAAATCTTGGGAATATTTTAAAGTTATTATAAGCATGGTAAACTTTTGTTCAAAATGTATTTGTTCATCCCTCCTAAAAAAATTGATGACGTCACCCTTAAATTTTGCTGAATAAATCCTATCTAAAATGCAAAAAATATGATGAGTTTGTACTTGTGATTTATCATTCCATTCATATTTTTTAGATTTTCTTAAGAGGTGGTTCAAAAAAATTAATGAAGTCAATTTATTTTATTGATTAAATTAAAGGCAACACTTATTATTAGTATTACACCCCAACCAACCCAATTTGGCAGACACAAAATTTGTTAAAGGAAAAACTCGGTTGAAACATAAGGGTAGCACGCTTATTTACATCGACTTTAACATTACAGACCTGCATTTGTTTTATGCGTTCACTTGATTCCGCGAATGTGAAATAGACATGTTTATAATCAACCAATTGTGAATTTCACCGTCAAGAATTAAAATAAAACCCAATGTTTTATATAATAAGCGGAAGTCGAAGCAATAAAACCGACGGTCGTTTTGTTTACAGTTTCTCTGTTTGGCTCTCGCGTATGCTGTTACGCCTGTCATCTTAAATTAAGAATGTTTATACATACACGATTTTCAGTTGCCTCTGATACGTAGGTATACGTGAGTAAATTGTTTCATTATTTTATTGATTATTACAAATCAATATTCAAACGACCCAATTCATTTTCCCGAAAATTTGAGAATATAATAATTTTATTCTTAGTATTACACTACATCTATCCCAACTGATATACGTGTCCTTGCAAAAATGTTGATGACGTCATCGCAATTTTTTTTTAAATTTCCACTACAAAAATGTAATGAGAAAAAAAACACAATAGGCATGCAGTCGTCAAGTTTCCGACAGCGAGGGAAGTACTGTCTAAACTCTTTAGACCAATTTTTTTCTTTTTCTAAGGAGGATTTCTAGCTAAAGTACGAATGGACTCCCCCATTACCCCAAACTATTTTTTCATTTCTAGAATCTGATGTTAATGATATAATCTGTGAACGCAAATATACAGAAGATCCGAAAAATGCCACCTTTGAAACAAAAACTCAATTTAAAACAAGAAAGTTACTCATGTTACTTAATTTATTTACTCAAGTCAAGAGAAATGCAGAGTTCGGTCCACTAAGTCTCAACTTGCCTAATTTACCGAAACAATACATCTAATCACGCTTGTCGAAGAATTTTCAACGCACACTTGTTGGAACAATGAACCAGTAGTGCCTTACACGTGACTATAAATGCGTGGTCATTCTGCTGACGGCCCGAAACATAATAAAGCGTTTGTCGAAGCAAGTAAACATTCATATTTTGAAATTTTTGTTCGTGACTCTATTTCCGTATAAAGCTGAATCTCTTGAAGAATTTTAATTCTCGTGGAGACAAGTTCCGTGTCCGTAGGGACAATGTGTGCAGGATTAATGCGTCCCGTCAGCGACCGGAATATGCTGAATTTGTAAAGATGATTCCTGGAGTGATTGCTTTGCTGTCGCTGTAGCATTTTCTCGGTAAATTGCCGCATCATAAGTCTCTCCACAGGCCCTGGAAAAATTACCGCAGGACAACTTCTTCCCGAAAGTAGGACAGGGTTTTAAGCATTTCCGTTAAAATTTATTTAGCGCCAAAGTTGGGGCATAAAAGAATTTTTAAGTGGGCATCGGGCGCACTCCGAACTCTTGTCCGTTTGAAAATTTTATGGATGTTGAGTCGGAAAAAGTCGCGTCATATTCAGATATTCGTTCTCATTAGCGAGCGTTAACGTCACATTATGCTTCATTTAGCTATTTTTAAGATGGCGCTTCCTCGAGAGGGCATACAATTAACTACCATACATTAATTAAGTGAAAGCCCAAGATTCGCTAGGTAAAGAGCTTTTAATAGCTGCCGTGTAGTTAGTCGTTTACAAAGATGGGTTATGCGATATGTTAATTATTGAAGCACTTCCGGACCTGCTTTGTGTTGTGGAAAAGCGCGAAGTATCGCAGTTATTATTCAAGATTATGTCGAATTGGAAATTACAATTTTCCTAATTAAGTCAGCGAGAACCATCGTTTTAATCCGAACAACATTTCACAGCTAACGTATTTTTAAATATATCTGGATTTTTTCTGTCACGGTGAATCCTTCGAATTTTACTAAAAAACTCGTGAGATAATGCGAAAGAGTTAAAATCCGTGAAGACCGCCGGGGTATTTTACAAAGGCTGCGGAGTATGGGCGTAGCTTAGAAATACTCGCAGGATTAGCAGATAATACTCCTTGATTTACGATTTCAAGGTGATTTATTGCACAGATATCTGTGACCGTCCTTGTGACCAGTCTTAAACCGAAGCGGATTATTAAGAAACCGATCAAACAGCAAATGGGATGAGAAAATTAACGTTTCCTATAAATCTTCCTTCACCAATTTTTTAAGGGATGTATTTTTTTCTGTGCCTTGTTTTAGGGAGAAACAACAGTTTCTTATTATTCATTCTGCTAAGTAAACCAAATATTCTCTTTTAAAACTTCTTTTTTTAATACAGTGTATTTTTTCCTAAATATTTCTTTTTTGAATTTAAGCTTCCATGCCTTCCCAATTAGCTTTATATCCTGGAATTTGTTTATCCAAATTTTACATTATAACTTTATTACTGATATTATAATAGCGTCCATTTAACGAACAACTAATTCTAGGTTTTTTCGACGTTTCATAGAATTTGAAAATGTAGGTCTTCCGATTCCGTCTTATCTGTCATCTTTGGCGACAGTTTCTGAAATCATTGGACTAATTATTGTGAAATTTTGGGTGTATTTTAAGAATATTGACTACAGTTCCCTCGTTCTAATTCGGTTTTATGATGTGTAAAAGTTAACTTCCTTTTATTGATTTATTAGTGCCGGTGATGGGACAGTCATACATAAGGATTTAACCATGGCCTTAAGTGAGATTTATAATAAACTTGCTGTTGCCGTTGAAGTTCCCGTTGCAGTTGCTATTCCCTCTGACGTTGCTTTTAGAGCTGAAAATTGTCATTTATAAACTCTGTTGCCAAGTTGCCGTTGATAGTAACTTTGATGTTCAACTTTTGCTCTATTTAAATAGGGGTTGTGGAAGAAAAGTAGAGGATATAAATTGATTACTACAAAAATTAACCATTTTAGACATGTTTTAATACACATATTAAGATAAAAGGGTAAAATTCTGATAATTTTTGTTATTCGTCGTGAGCCAAGGGGGCGGAGTTTAACTGCAAAATCCTTATTTCTCTACGAGAAATGAAAAACATGTGTTTGAGTATCGTGTTGGTCAAAGAATACTATGTATATTAAGAATAAAAAATTAAGCCAAAGATTAGGCTCCATCGATACCCCCCCCGATCTCAATTCTCAATTGTGATGAATTTTTCATTCGTTGTCAGATCGAGGGGAGGGGCTTAATTGCAAAATCCATATTTGTCTACAAGAATTTACCATATGAACATGTTTTAAAGTCCTTGTTCTGAAAAGACGACTACGTATGTTAAGAAAAACAGCCAAAATATAAGCCCCCCCCCCCATCCGCCCTATCTCCATTGTGATGATTTTTGTTATCGTCGAGATCCAAAGGAGCGAAATTTAATTGCAAAATCCTTATTATTTCTCAACAAGAAATTACCATACATATACGACATGTTTTTGAGTATCGTTTTATTAAAAAAATACTGTCTATATTAAGACAAAATTAAAGCCAAAGATGAAGTCCCACCCATACCTGCCCTAATCTAAATAGTAATGAAGTTTTCATTCGTTGGCAGACTTAGGGACGGAGCCTAATTGCAAATCTATATTTCCTTACAAAATTTACCATTTTGAACGTGTTTTAAGTTTCTAGGAATAAAAAAATCATCACAATTGAGATGGGGTGGGTGGGCGGGGTTTATATTTTGCCTTTTTTCTTAATATACGTAGTATTTTGTGAACAACACGATACTCAAAACATGTTTTTAATTTCTCGTAGAGAAATAGGATTTTGCAGTTAAACTGCGCCCCCTTGACTCACGACGAATAAAAAAATCATCACAATTGAGATAGGGCGGGTGGGCGGGGCTAGATTTTGCCTGTTTTTTCTTTATATGTGTAGACTTCTTTTCAGAACAAGAAACTTAAAACATGTTTAAAATGGAAAATTTGTTAAAGGAAATATCTATTTTGCAAATAGGCTCCGCCCCACAATTGCAAAATCCATATTTCCCAAAAGGGAAGTCCCACCCATCCGTCTCGATCTCAATCGTGATGAATTTTTCATTCGTTGTCAGACCGAGGGGCGGAGCGTAACTGCAAAATCGATATTTCCCTATACAAATTTACCATTTTAAGCATGTTTTACCTTTCTTGTTGTGAAAAGAAGACTACACTACACATATTAAGAAAAAAGGGCAAAATGTAAAACCTTGTAGTTATAATACCTAATCTTTTTTTGAGATGAATAACAATGCACTAGTATTGGAAGATCAATTTAAATGCATACTAATAAAACTTTTATGACATAATTAGGGTTATTTGGTTGACAATGCCGAATCGGCTTTGCGCAGTAGGGTGCTTGTAAACTTGTAAGCCATGTCGTGTGCCTACAGAATTTCCTGTGTTGTCCCAAGCAGACGATTTTTGGCGGGCGTAATGTTAGTTGTCATATCTGCGGCCCACTAACATAATTTGACTGTGTATAGCGTATTTCATTAATGCTAGAGATCAAAATTATAAAATGTGGCTTAGCGACACAGACGATAGACAGACGGAAACGGAGGACCTGTTTTTTTATATTCTAGGGATCATGAAACGTTGGGGCAACAGATGTAGCCAATTGTCAGAAGGACCTTGTTACAATACATTTAAACACACTAACTGATATTTGAACATTAGATGTAGGAATTGTAGGAACCCAGGTAAATAAGAGAATATTAAAAGAATCATTACGAAGTAATTTGAACTAATAAAGCAATATAAAATTACGCGAATATTTGCTGCAAGGTTAGCTCTTATTTTTCTGACTTTTCTCGATTATAAACTCCTATTATTTTACCCCGGTGAGCTGAGTACGCATTTGTAATTTTTTTTTCAATTATTTATATTTTTTTCATTTGCTTCAAAAGCTCGTGTCTGTGAATGTTCAATTCGATAATAATATTTCACGTTTGTATCTCGCTGAAGCCGCTTAATTTTCATCCTCCTGCTACCCCAAATTTTGCGGAAATTTTGAAATTTGGCCAATTTTCACAAGCTCGCCCTTAAACCCGTGATTTAAATTCAATTTATGGTTTAATCTGGTTTTCGTAACGACCTCATTAGAGGTTGTTTCAGACGAATCTATTAAATATCATTGCTTGGGAGTAAAGTCTGAACCGGGCCAGCAGGAATCTCCGGTTTTAACGCATGGCACGACGCCGAGTTTGGCACTTAATTCGTTTTGGGTCTTGCAGAAGGTGGTCTGCTCCCTTATCTGCTCTTCCGCTAATTCACCATTTCATAGAATTGGGCAAGTTTTCGTTTGTTTTCCAAACACATTTCGGGCACAAACAAATCAGCGCGGAATAAAGTCATCGTATTTCTCGGCGAATTTGATCTTGTTAGGAAACGGGAAAGAACGGGGGAAAGTGGTAAAACGAATTGCAGCCATGTTTCATGGCAATTGATGCCTCGTTCTTCCAGACCTCCATTTATAGCTGCTTCGATAAAGCCACTGCATAGTGATAAGTGTGGTTTCTCTAGCCGCCTTTGCTCTTACGCCTTTTTATTGGGGAGATTTAACTTTTGTGATGTAAAAAGTTCAGTTTGTGCCGACCGAATAGATTAAGTTTCATAGTAGAGTGCTCGGGCCGCGTTGATGTGCTAAAAGAAACTTCTGTGAGATTTCGAAGCAAAAATTTGTAAATTATAGATAAATATAGTTTTTGCCACTAGTTCAACAGCAGCTATAATTTTGCTTCCAGAAGACCTACCACCACGAATTTTATACACAATTTGACATCTTGATACGTGGTATTATTTTTATTATTTGTTTTTGTTGTTAAGTTAATGTCAGTTTCCACTACACCGAACATACAACAGACAAAATATAAGCACAAGTCGCAATCTAGCGATACCGCACAGGCCGAATTTTTCGCAAAAAATGTTAAATTTTGAATTTATGAACCGTAAAAAGCGTATTTTATACCATAAGCCTCACGAATGATCGCAATCCGACTTTTCTGTCAGCGTTTCGTTCGTTGTTGCTTTTCAGGATTCAGACTTAACCACGTTTAATGAAAAAATATGAAAATGTACGTGGCCGCACGGCTTTGATGCATGACTTTAATATCTCCACTTTTGGAATCGTATCTGCAAATCTTTGTGACTACGTTGCACATTACTGGCTATAACTCGGTTCATTTAATTTTATGTGACCCCGGCAGTGCTGCAATTCTGGGCTCTGGCTGTGTTTTCTACGTTTTCTCGGAGAGAATGGCTCAGTTTAAATTCCTGTGTTTAGTTTTTGACAGTCTCATATTTGGAACGGAATAGTTTTATACACGGAGCATTTGTTTTACTGCTGTAGTGTGCAATTTTTAAATGTTCTCTTTGTTGCAGTTTAATACGGTGGTTGTTATGTTCTCGGGGAACATGAAGTGCACTCGAATAGCAGTATTTTGTTACTCGACCGGGAGGTTTATTTGCATTTAAATTTTTTAACACTTGTATTTTGCTAGGAACGTCAGTTTTCCCACACCCACTTATTTAAATTGCTTACAGTTCGTCGGGAAATTAGCTTAATTAAAGAGTGAGGCGATTATTTACGCTATACTTTTATTAAAATTAAAGCATTAGGAGTTATTATATTTAATATACACTCGGGGTATAATTATGTTCACAGATAAGGCAAATGAAGACTTGAAAATGTAAAACGCAAACAATAAAATATTTCAGGTTTTAATATGCATTTTAAAATAGACATGGAAAGGGCTTTGTTAGTAAATATACTTTATTTACACTTTTTATGAGTTTCCTTCAGACTGGTCAATGAACAAATGGCGGAGAATTTTTTTTGGTGTCTAGTTAAAATGTTAATTAACTAGCAAACCTACACTATGGAGCAAATTCAGATTTATTTCCATTTTAACTTCTTTCAAGATTATCACATCTAGGTGGAGTGCTAACCAAACTTTGTCTACTCATTACCTGCATAAAATTCATGATCTGGTATTTGTCAGTAAATCCACTTGAAATTTATAAAGTGACGTCTTCCTTTATCGGGGATTAGTAAAAAATCGTACTGTTATCAGTTATGTGGGGTATTATAAAAAAGTATATAAAAGTTTTAGAATGTAATATAAAATTTGTCGTGGTGTTCGAGCTATTTGAACATTTTTATCAGTTTCTATAACTTTTTTTTTTGGTATATAATTTATTGTTCTGCTTACAAATTTCATCCTATTTTTGACATCTTTGGAACAGTTGTTAACAGTTAAATTGCATCTAAAGCCACAGCAACGGATATTGAACAGAATTTAGGAACGGTGTTAAAACTCGGAATTAAAAATATAAAAGAAATCAGAAATATCGGATGTTCGATTAAAAAGTCATCAAATTGGCGTTGCTTTTTTGATAGAAGAAAACGTAGAGAAAAACGCTGTATATAATTGACATTCGCGTTGTCAACTGTCATGGATTAGATTTCAGGTTAATTGTAGACATATATTTCACAATGTTTACAAAAAATCAAAGCCAATTTGATGACTTTCTTAATTGAACACCGTATGTTTTCAACTTGATTACTTGGTTTTAATTCCCGAGAGTAAGCTAAGGAAGTATTGCAATTCAGTCCAGCGGGCGAACCGCTACTTTTATGTTTTCTCGACGTTTCATGACCCCTAGAATACGAAAGCATAGGTTTCTCGTTTCTGTCTGTTTGTTTGGCGTCCGTCCGCGTCGTTTCGATTTTTATTAGACTAAACTACCGGACCGATTGTTGTCAAATTTTGTACGTATGTTGGGAATATCGTGTAGATGATGAAACGCTAACCAAAATTTGTCTGCTAATCGTCACCAACGATGATATGACGTCTCCAACTTTTACAATTGTTATTTAAATTTTATAAAATAGCAAATTCCTTCACCTGTAGTTTATGAATCCGTGTTGAGTTTTTACTCCAGGCATTCAGTTTTTTGTAAAAAAGTCAAAATTGTATAACATTTTACAATTTAACTTTGAAATTGTAAAACCGAAAGCTCTGAAACCTTGCAAACGTTTTAAAGTTATCGGAAACATGGTAAATCGTGAAAATTATACGACCCTCTAAAAACTGATCAACTGATCTCAAAATTTTGCCAAATAAATCCTATCTAAAATGTGCAAAATATGATGCGTCTATATTTGTGATTTATCATTCCACTTAAATTTTTTAGAATTGCTTATACCTATAAGGATATTAACAAAAAAAAATTATTTTATTGGTTAAATTAGGAACGGCCCACTGCATTTTCCCTTTAAGTTTGGGTATATGATTGTGTTATTATTAATATCACGATGCACCTACCCGAATTGTTTTTTTAAAAAATGTTGAATACGTCATTATAAAATTTTGTAAAGGAAAAACTCTTTTGAGCACGCTTCTTTACATGTCTTTTACCATTCTCATAAAAAAAAATAAAATTCGCAAAATCAAAAAGGTGGAAGTGTTATTGAACTTCAGGAGCGAAGAAAGTTCTGCCGAAATAACCTTCAAACCATCATTTAATCGTGCACTACGGTTTTCATAATTATATGTATCAGTAGCTAAATATACCCAGAATGCCAAAGATGAAAACTCTTAATAACCTTATAAAGGATGAAGGGGGAAGGTTCATTTAGTATATGTATTACAAATATACTGTCTATATGGCGTCGGTGTAGCAACGCACACTATATTTTTTAAATAGCAAGGTATAGTTGTTTTAACGGATTTTGACAGATCACTAAACTATAGTAACAATAACCTAAAATACTACTCAAAATCCTCAGGATCACGAATCTGTGTGGAATTTTGCCAGATCTCAAAATATTTTGATGCAGTTTTTCTCAAGATCTCATCAAAATCTTTTCGGAAGTGTTCTCAGGATCACGAATCTGTCTGTATTTTCGCCAGATTTTTATCAAGAATCCTCAGGATCACGAATTTGTGTCTATTTATTTATTACCAGATCTCATCAATATCTTCTGGGAAATGTACACAGGATCACGAATCTGTGTCTATTTTTGTCAGATCTTGTCAATATTTTCTTGGAATTGATTTCAGGATCACGAATCTGTGTGTCTCTTTGCGAGATCTCTTCAATATCTTCCCGAAATTTGTTCCAGGATCATGAATCTCTAGATATTATTGCTAGATCTCAAAATATTTTCTTGGAACTTTTCTCAGAAACACGAATTTTCGGCTACTTTTACCAGATCTCGTAAATATCTTTCCGGAATTTTTCTCAGGATCACAAATCTGTGTGTATTTTTGCCAGATCTCAAAATGTTTTTTTGAAATTTGTTTCAAGATCACGAATCTGTGTGCATTTTTGCCCAATCTTCTGAATATTTTCTTGGAATTTTTCTCAGGATCACGAATCTGTATGTCTTTTGCGAGATCTCTTCAATATCTTCCCGGAATTTGTCCCAGCAGCATGAATCTGTATGTATTGTTGCCAGATCTTTAAATATTTTCTCGCAATTTTTCTCAGAAACACGATTTGTGTCTATTTTTACCAGATCTCCGAAATCTCTTACCGAAATTTTTGCAGGATCACGAATTGTGTGGTTTATTTCATTTTCAGCTGAAAAGAAAATATATAAATTAAGTGAAATAAGGCTCTACCACTTTATTTTACAAACGACTGTTTAGTAAAATTTATTTCAAGGAGGTCATTTAGGCTTATATTCTTACACACGTGTTAAAGAGCACAAATATCTCTAAATAATTCCAATTTTTTAAACCCTGCAAATCACATAAGGGTTGGAACTATCCCAAATCGTCCAAGTATCACCACAAAAAAATTTAAGGACATTAAATCTGGGTTACGAGCTGGCCATCGAGTAGGGCCAGAGGCAGAGCGAAAGCTTAAATGTTGACGGCTACCAATTAATAAGGTAAATATATATTTGTCAAAGATATTTTCAATATCTCATTAATTAGTTGTTAATTAATTAACAAATGGCTAATTGCATGTTCTCTGAATGTTTCATGACCCCTAGTGTATCAGAAAATATGTGTCCCGTTTCCACCTGTTTTTCTGACATCTGAGCCGATTTTTATTAAACATCTCCGAAACTACCGGACCGATTGCTGTCAAATATTAAATGTACGTTAGGAATATCGTGCAGAAAGTAAAACGCTAATAGTTTAAGAACTAGCGACCGATTTATTTAATATTTTTAGTACTCATGAAAGTCAGTGGATAAAATCTATACTTACAGAATAAGGAGTATCCATTCTGACAACTGATACCGGCAGGAATAAGCAACTCTAAATTTACAAAGATTTTTTGTGCGTCTGGCGGGGGTTTGGTGATGGAATTTTGTTCTGGCATTTAGACGTATTCATTAGATCATTTTACGTGTAACTAGATTTAAATTTCAATAGAATAAACGATTTGGAGGGGTGGAATGTTCTGGCACTATTTTTTTTCGCAACATTACTCATCTTCAAATTCCGGGCCTGTTGGTTTATAAAATTGTATTTTTTTTACCCCCAGGGGTTGTTTTTTCGGCGAGTATCAGTTGCCAGAATGGGCAATCGTTATTCACGAGCTGTACAAAAGACTTTATCCACGGATTTTCATGAGTACTGAAATACTTTCATCGGTCGCTCGTAGACTAAAACTAAAATTTGTCTAATCATCTCACCAAGAATTTGATGTCAACATTATGCTTAGTAAATGTTATTTACATTTTATAAAATAACATATTCCTGTACTTGTGGTTTAGGAATCCGCCTTGGTTTTTAATCATAATTACTTTACAAAAATATTTGTGCACGCACGTACGAAACAAGTAGTTCCTAGCTTCATCGGAATTTTTTTTTCTAAGATTGAATTTGTTTGGATGTTTGACTTCAAATAATACTTCAAATAATACTTCAAATACTTACCATTGGAAAAATGTGGGTTCAGACTTCACAATTTTCAGACTTTGGTCTGAAAACAGTGCATAACATTTCACCATAAGATTATTTGAAGTGTCTAGCGCGGACTTAGAATGAGCTTTGGCGTTTACAGAATTTTAAAACTTCTATCCGTTTTCCAGATATAATGTTCTGGAATTTTATTTGGGGCACCTGTATTGAAACCAATATACAAACACAAAACAAAATCTGAACTTCTAAAAAGTTGAGATTTTATTCACTACACGGACGATGTTAGATTTTGGAAGCATTTTTAGGTGTTATTGATCTGAAATTAAACTTGAGAATGTTGTCATTTGCAAAGTAGTTTTTCAACTTTCAAAATATTCATGAAGATGATTAAACGAATTTGCGTCTAAAAACTAATTTCTGTGGTATCGTGCATATTTCACGATGCTGTAATATCCTTTATTAAATAATGTACAGGTTTTACATATTTCAACAGACAGAAGGAAAAGTTCATACATTTCCAATTAAAGAAGTGGGTTGAATTTGTTCACCGCTCCTCTCCCTGCACACAATAATAATTAATTCCACGATGCAGCGAAATTTACAACATTAAAGTTACGGAGTTGCTAAGTACTCGCTAACAAATCGCGTGACCTCTCATAAAACCCTAAAATATAAGGAAAGGTGAGTGAACTTTGGATCAAAAGAGGGTGTAAAAGAAGAAGCATCTCTATTTACTTCAAGCTGCAAACAATACCATATATCAAGCAAGTTTTTGCAATATTTTTAAAATACCAAAGCGATCCGAATCGTGGCCATGAATAACCGCCAATGTCGTCCTCGACTGCAGCTTCCATTCCTTAAATTTATCCAATAAACTAACTTCCAAATGCAAGTCCCTCCATTTTCCCGGGTCTCGTCGCATTTCCTCTCCCGCATGACCCATTATCACCTTATAATTAAACACCTCCAGTTCTTCGGGGCAGAACTCGCCCTTCTTTTGCACCCTTTATGGAAAAATCAATAGGTTTGGAAATGTATCTGGCAACGGTCCGCCCTTTCCTCTAAGGACGTCTCGGGGGAAATCGGATCCGTCTGTGCATCCCTTCTATGTCCGTCATCTTGTTACCTTCGGTTGTTGTCAGTTGTCATGTGCCCCATTTCGCGGATATTTTATTGTATTTCGATGTTTCCATATTCGTCGGATGTTTTTCTACGGTTTATTGAAATTGTCGCGTCGCGACGAACGCTTGTCCCACGCTCGGTTACAACCGGCAACCCTTCACATGTCACGCCGGATAAACACGAGTAAATACCTCTCAACTTTTAACGATGACACCAACCATAGATGCTGCTCAGATAAGTTTTCAAAGTAAACACCGGTGGCGACGTTGACGAGCGTTTACCGACAAGAGTTTGCATGCAGATAGTGACATTGGGGGTTGTAAGCCGATAACATCCCCAAATCGTACTCGGGACCTTTGGATTTTACTCTAATCTTAAAATCACTAGATTTAGAAGCGTCGGACGATAAAATTTAATGTTAATATCTGTGTACTTTATTTACACTATGCAGTATGTCTTTATTCCTCAAAACTTTACGAGAACACTAAACTTTCTGCGTCTTGGAATTTGAGATCTCTAGAGAAAACTTATTTAGTTAACGCCTTCGTTCTTGCCACTAAGTAAGAGGTGAGACTTTTGAACTCTTGTTTATCATTACTTTTTTGTTTCAGTATGATCTGTTTGATTTTAATTATTTATTTTAATTAATTTGAGATACAGTTAGTTTCGTTATTAATTAGCTAAATTTATATCACTAGGGTTCAGTTTCAGGTTTCAGCTTCAGAATTTTACCACAGCAACACGAACTTCAAATTGGGTTTTTGACGAATAGTCAAGACACATTTTTTAATTCGACAGAAATAATAGTATTGTATAGTGTAACAAGTTTTATCAACGCTTCTTCAGAAATGAATTTATTCATTCACAAGCGAAGCGACTGTTTAAAAAACTAGTGCCTGGAGAATTAAAACCATAGTTATCTAAGTTTCTGGTGGAGCGCCCATGAGAATATGTCTTCGATTTCACATTATTTTAGATAAGCCTGTCGAACGCGCTCAAGACGTGACTAATGAGCCCGAATGCATCTTCGGCCCGTGTTTTATGGGTCCAAAGTCACGGATTATGAAATTATGATGAAAACACCGTTTAGTCGTGTATTCTGAACAAGGTTTTAGATACCGGAGTAGAAAAAAGAAAGTATCCTCTACCGCTATTAGAAATTACGTCATTAAAGCTGAGCAATTAATCATTAAATTAAATTGTACAAAGGCTATACAACATTTTAGGTAATCTAAATATTTAATGTAGAAAAATTAGGTGATGTGATGTAATTAGTACAAGTTAGGGTTCATAAGGTGACGAGAGGATTCAGTATCTAGGTTCCAAAACACAGGACAAAATCTCATTTCATATCTTTTATATATCTTTACTTCCTTTTACTAATGGCTCCTTTCATGTTTTCTCGACGGCCCCTAGAGTATGAAAAAATCATACATGAAAAATTGTCTCGGGTTCCGTCCAGAATTTTCCATGTTAATGCTCTTTAAATTTTTTAGAATAACATACCCCTCTATTTGTGATCCATGAATTCGCCTTGATATTACAGCATTTATAGCTATAGGTATAAAAGCAACATTCAGTAACCGTTCGTTGCCTCAGAGATTTAAGGCGTTGCAAATTCGATCAATGACTAATTTTTTCTAAAAAAACTGGATTTGTTTGATTGTACTTCAGAGGTGAGGGAAGGTTTGTCTAATAACATGAGATCAATTTTTTCATCGAACAGTTCGCATCAAAATAACATTAAAATAAGAGATAACATTAAGCCTCGATTAAGGAGCACGTGACAATTTCAAGCAAGATTTACTTGACAAAATTTTAAAATGACAATAAAATTTTTGGTAGCGACAAGCAGAAAAATTTTGTTTGTCGCTTTAGTATCTACATGATGAGCTTCAAATACATCTAAAATTTCACAGTAGGCAGTCCAGTATTTTCGAGGAGTGTCTGTCTAACAAAATCGTTAACAGATAAATAGACACCGGTAGGCAAACGACAGACAGGTGAGAGGAGGTCAATATTTTCACATTCTACAAAATGTCAAACGTCGGGAAAAGATGAAATTAGACACTCGTCAACTGACTTTGTTACAATACGTCCTTGGCTTATATTAAAATAATTTAATACAGTACGAAATGAAATTTTATCTAGAGACCGTGATAAGAGATTTGATTTATTTATTTTATCATTTTCTTCTTTGTCAGATGTTGATATTGTAATTAACTATGTTTATTTTTATTGGTATTTTTGTTCATTTTGTAGCTTTCGCTTATTCACAGAAGATATTAGTAGACGAAGTAAACATCTTGGAACTAACATAATTCTAAAATGTCCTCTTCTAATCTCTTCGCATTGCGGTAGACGATGATTCCATTCCGTGTTCGCTTACTGTGAGGTAGTTGATCAAAGATTCTCATCAATATGCTCGATACTCACCGAAGCAAACGAAATGGTTCCTGCAATTTGGGAATGGTGGCAATTACAGTGTGCACTCTGGACCCAATAGAGTGGTGAATTGGCGTGGAAAAGTTATTATGGCAGCGCAACCCGGCTTATGATTGTATTTAAACTCCAGTTATATATTCATAGATATTTGAAACCGAAGATGGGTTATCGTATTCAAGGGGTTGTTTCCGTGCCATTTTAATTTTCCACGGCGGTAGCTTTAGCAGAATTACGCCTCTAGGGAAAGCGATGCGGTTAAGCAAGTTTGTCGGGGAGAAGACACGTGGGGAAACGATCTGTCAGCCTATGGCAAGACATCAGTAATGTATTCCACAGTTGTTGAATAATGCATGCAGGTATTTAGTTCACAATCATTACGACGTGACATCATTGAGGGCACTCATCAATAATTCCCCGGGATCAAACGGAATAGAAGTTCCCTAGTCCGAGTTATCGTATTTAAAAACTAAACGGTCGAGGTTTGTTTGATAAATACATTAACCGTTTAGCGCTTCCTCGACATCAATAAAATGCTTCAAGTCCTTAGTATATTGGGGATTTCCCCCACGAAAATCTCGTCAAAACAAACAGTTTTGCCAACACGTAATATTCGAAGCTGATTGCTTGCCAAAGCCGAATTTCTTAAGCTTGTGGATTAAATTTTGCCGCGGTATGATTCACTGCTTTATTTGCTGAGGAGCGACCCCTGCACATCGTCCTGTTGGCTTTAATTACAGAAATTCCTTGCGAACGATTTCGTGGATGAAGAAGAATAACACTCCTTGTAGTAACGACCGAAGATTAGAATATCGGCGATATGAATTCGTTATTATTGAAATCCCTTAACAATGTCTTGTGCATGACCGGGCACAAATCCTTAAACATAGAGCGACTGAGACTACGGTAAATGAGGTATTTGATCTTGCCAGCTGGCCCCGGAGCTGATGGCACGTGACCTTTTTGGTAACCGGGTCAATGCGTTATTTATATAGCCTTTTATCTACTGCCATGGAAGTTTTAAGAAGCTTTAAACGTCTCAAGATAGCACTAGAACAGCAAACTGCAGATTGCCGGAAGTCTATTGGGGCAAATCCAGGCAGATATCTCATATTTCTATTAAAAAAAAATCTCCACAGTATCCCTTCGGATTATTCTTTCCCCGTTAACCACTCCAGGGTCATCGTCGATCCGAGATTGGCAAACCAATTTCATCAGAAGTTTGATGGGCCATCACAAACAGACTACGGAATGGAGTTATGGAAATTGCACACAAGTGGGTCGCCGGGAATTATTAACCTTAATTTTCCCATTTCTTTACGTTTTACGAATTAATTCCATCCGCACGTTAGAATTATTTTTCACGTCCGAAAATATTACGCTCGCTTGTTCCAGCTGTCTGCCTCGCAATTTCAAATTGGATACGTTTTTAAAATTCAGCGGCTATCTCTCCTGGCGCAATGCATCTTTAAAGCAAACATAAAACGGTGTTTTATATCAAAACATTTGCGCGGGTGCTGATAAAAAGACACTTTCGTCTTCACGAACGAAGACATCTGAAAGTTTTAACTAAATTCCTGGCGGGTCGGCAGCTCCTCATGCATCTTGCGGCCCGAGGCGCTTCGCCGTCGAGGCCAGACAACTTCAGGTGACTTTGTTGCATAAATACTTCTTACTGCATACTTCACGCTCAACCTAACTTAAACACTTTGGCTATTTCGCAGGAATTTAGCCCAAGTTTCTGTAATAACAAAGTTGCTCCTTGTAACCACGGGGATCAAAGCGGCCTAAAATCCTATTGTTTATTCCGGTGCAACCGCTGGCCTGTTGTAATCAGAACCGATCAGTTAACATCATCATAATTTATCTTGATACGTTTTCACGGTGACAACTCAAGAGCTTCTACCCCTTTTTTCTTTATTTACGAGCGTGCGCAAACGAAACCGAGAAATATCTTACCCCGGAGAACCGCTAATGAGACTTCAGAGTTAATCAATTTTAGCTGCTTCGGCAGAAGTGATACATGCCCTAGCTGTATAACTAAATAAATGGCGCTTTTTGAAAATTAGTGCTTTATATAACATACTGCTTAGGGACGAACACTTTGTCGAACAATTATCTAAGCACTGATGTCGAATTTGTCTTCAATATTGTTAATTAATGTTATTACTTTTATTTATTTATTTATTTTTTGTAATCTGTTGGCACAGGTTACAGGAAAACTTTTTGTAATGCAGGAAGATAATGACATTGGTACTACTTAAGCATGTACTTTTTTAAGACTACACTTTTTTCGACGTATTCGACGTAATATTGAATAACAGAAATAAAAAAATACATATAGCAAGAGCTCGCTTAGTAATTTCTCAAGTTTGTTAAAATCTTCAGTTAATAGACCATGATCTGGAATACACAGGAACTTTCCTCACACTTTTAAGATGCCTCCAATAAAAGTCTTCGAGTCTCCCTTTTCTCGCGACGACGCGGTGCGGCTTTCACGAAGTAGTCGGTTCATTGGTACTCTCATCGCGGCTTGCGGTCCGCCGAAAATTTGCTTGTTACAATATATCAATATAAATATCTTCGTACTTAAAATTAAACTTAAGCTAGGCAGAAAGTAACAATACAAGTTAATTAAGCGAACATTAGTAACATACACAAGTTAAATTTTATTATATCTTTGCCAACATTTTTGAGAGTGTAGTTCCAATTTATATCTTTTCAAATAAGAAAAGGTATGTGGGATGAACAGCACGGATTTATTAAGGGAAGATCCACCGTGACAGATTTGTTATCTGTGATTCAGTTATTGGCTGGGTCAATAATTGAAGGTAGTCAGACGGTTGTTATCTATAGTGACTTCGACAAGACCTTCGACAGAATGGATCTTAACATCCTACTGCGTAAATTAAACTCCCTGGGACTGTCTTCTGCATTGCTTAACTTTCTCAGTTCGAACCCATTGTAACCAGCCTAGGATGGGGCGTGAGTTGATCAGAAATAATATTTAGTTTCTACCTGAGAAGTACTAAGCGCACATCACAGAAAAATGGGAATTCTATTACCTTTCGAAACTTCCCTTTTCACTACTCCAGGGCACGGACTCACCCACAAGTACCACAATCCTTGAATCACTAATGTTGTTTTATCTAACTCAAAATGGGTTGGCTCAAAGTCCGCAAAAAGGAAGTCCAACTTTCAATTGAACTTTCACCCTTATTTATTTATACACACTGATGATTTAAAATTACCAAAGAAACCGAAATGAACAAATGGATCACGCTCACGGTGATTTCTACCACTTTGGAAAATGAAAATTGAAACACTGAACAAAAATGAAATGAAAACACCGATCAAAATGAAAAGGAGAAGGAACGAGTCTTGAGTACTAAAAAAACCCAACCAGAGAACTGACAAAAATTGACAAACACTAAGCTTTTATTACTTCGCCAAAAAGTGGAAACTCCACCCGGCGTCAGTGGGCTAACAAAGAAAAACCAATGGGATGCAACTCCTGGGTTGAAATGGGTGTCTTCTCGTTTTCTGTCGAACCAGGCAAGCAAACCACCCACTTCGACGTTGATTTACATGTTCTTATTAAAAATTACTTGATTAACAAGATCATATACAGTATAAGGCAAATCTACCGAACAGCCACTTGGAGTGGGCCACTGGTTCGCGACTTCATTAGGATGGCTAGCCATAGATCGCAAACCCATCACACATTCTGTTACCTGTGAATCGGTTCCCCTAGGTGAAATCGCAAACTTCATTATGTGGTAGGGTATATCTATGGCTGTCATCCACTCGAATTTTCAACCTTTTCTGTTATCAAAACATTTACAAAGCGAGGAAATCATCAGTCCATTTTGATAATGGGATTTCCTGAACAAAACGCTTTTCTGCCTTTGTGCCCATCTATCATGGTCGTTATAAAACTGTGCCGTTTACTCGAAATCTAACAAAATGAGCTAGGCAGGCTTGAATCGCAATTTACTTTATAACGACTTCTTCGGCAAGGATGGAAATGTGGTACCATAAAGCTTAACCCAACGGTTCGGTACCACATGAGAAGAGAACGGGAAATAGCGAGATGGGACAAAAGCAATATGTAGACCTGTTTGTTGGGATTTTTTAGAAAAGTCAGAAAGACGTGATTTTTTAGAGGTCGTTAAGAAGAATTCAACCCATAATGGACAGTCGAGACAAATCAGCTCGCGACGAAGTGACACTCGGAGACAATCTGCGATGCAGTTGTTACACTATCTGATCGAAAACAAACTGTTTTTTTAGTGGCTATTCTTAAGGGTAGATATTTCCAATTTCAGGACTACAGCAAGGATCGGTTTTGGGGCCGCTGCTATTCATGTGTTTCTCAATGACATAGTTAAAGATTTAAACGTCAAATATACGCTGGCGACCTAAAGATATTTACGAAAATAAATACAATTGCTGGTTCATTAATTTACAGTCCAACTCGGAGGAACTTTTAAAATGGTGTGATCTTAATAAATTGCCGGTAAATAAATCTAAATGCGATATAAAGTCCTTTTCATTAAAAAAAATTTAATTCACTTTGACTATAAAATTGACGACAATTTACTTGAAATGATTTGGGAGTTAAGTTTGACAGCAAACTAAGATTCAGTGTGCCTGCATTAGAAGAACGCAACAAGATGCTTTTAGCAGTGCTAAATGAAAGTTTCTAGCTAGAATTTTACTTACGCCAAGAACAAATGTGGTCACCACTTTATAGAATATGCAGTGTAGGCAACTGGGTTAACAAACAGCTAGATAAATTTAATACGAATAAAAGTAAAATAAAAGCATTGAATTTGACAACATCTGAGTTATAAAGAAAATATATTCTGTAATTCGGGTCCACCCTGTTGAATACATAAAGAATGATAATAATTTACCTTCCTTGAATAATAATAACTAGAGACGCTTCAGAAAACTTCAATCTGTGATGGGAAAAATTTATATTTAAATATCAAAATTTGTTGGATCACTAATTGATCACTTATATAGATTCTAATTACAACATGAAGGTTTGTGAAGGTTTAAAAAGAGTTTAGAACTTACTGAATCTAGAGAAAAAGGTCTAAAAGAATGTTATCAGATAATAATTTTTGTAGTTTTTTTGGGATGCACTACATGTTTACGAATGAAGTGGGTGTCGGTAAACGATTCCTAGTGTATGCATCGGGTGAATATTCTCTATTAGATTGAAAAAAAAATAGCAAATTCCTTACGTGTCACAAAGTAACGACGAGTGAGGCGTGACTCTTCCACATTATTTATGTCACAAAAAGGCAGGCATTCTTATACATGTAGTAGCTTCCATACATACAGAACCAAGGTAGATTTGAACAAGGACAGACTTCGTACCTTTTTAAAAAATAGTCTGGTAGCAAAAAACCATAAAGAGATTAAAAGCTTTATTCCACAAATATCGATTAAGTGAGTCCTTATTGCAAATAGTTTTTATGTGTTAGACAAGCTGCTCTTAACCAATAAGAAAAAAAAATCAATTTCAGACTCCAACAACTCGGATAAAAAACAAATGAAAGGAATTAAAACGATTTGAAAAAGTGAGAAGATTTATTAACGAAGTACTTAATGAAATGAAAAGCTGCACGACAGCAAATGTCACTTAATCCTGTTCAGCCATGACAACTGGATCCAGTTGAGGCGGAAATGCCCGCAACTTGAATTGCAGAACACAAAACTCACCTGATGCACCTGTAGCCGGTCACATGGTGACCACCTTGCACTAAATACTAGTCATTCCGCTAACATTATCCCGCTGACCTCGTGCGGACTCGTATTTGTTTCACATGACACTTTCCCAAGCACGACGTCTATATTGATCGGATGGCGTCGCGGCGCACAGCTGAGCGTAGGTTTAGCATCCACTCGTTGCTAACACACGCTTTAACGCTTTCCCGCTTAAGGCATTGTTATTGTTTTTGTTCAAGCATGTAAATCGCTCCAATTGTGGCAATCGTTTTAAGGGGAGTGCAATTTTGTCGACGAAAAGGAGATAATCTCTGCGAATTGTAATTTTCGAGCAGGCAAAAACCGCCGAAATGCCTAAAATAATAAGGAAGTTCGCGGAGTTGAAAAGTTTATAGTTAATATTTGAAGTTGCGGTGGCTCGCCTTCGATTTGGTTGCATTCGACGAGCGTCTTAAAAGTTTACACTCTAAACAAAGTTCGGGGAATGTGGCGAACAAACATTTTTAATTAAGGGAAATCGATTAATATAAATGGGCGACGATCGCGGTGGATGTAATGAGGGTGGATTGCGGCGATTTCCAGCCGTTCGGTTAGACAAAGATTTATTCTATTAAAGAAGCCGTAATCTATTTGGGAAAATGGCTCGGCTTCCGCTGATCGATTAACTAATCGCTGCTCACCAACACAAAAAGTAAAACAAGCACTTGGACTCTCAGGACGTACACATACATCAATGTATATCACGATCCAAAGAAAACATTTTCAGATCATCAATTGTTTAAGTTGGAGGTCGAGAACGCTGGATCGCAGACTTTAACAAATACTCACAAAACAATTAGATAATGCTGCTTTACTTGCCACTGTCTTTTTTGTGACCTCAGAACATGTTTTGTTGAAATGTATGATACATTGTTATAAAATGTCTTCGTCCTGTAGTTTCAGAGTAATGATTTTTTAACATTCAGCTTCTGGTCTTTGTTGACTATGAAACAAACTCCATGTATGTACTTACTTGGGCTATTGTTTACCGCAAATACGTAACCACAAAGAGATGGTGATAGCTGGCTAGTAGGTAGGTTTTGAAATTACATATGTATAAAATACGATCTAATGATTAGATACGAGTTATATATGTGGGGGAAGAATACAGCACTCGAGTGGTGGAAAGAGGAAGCTACGAGTACCATAGTTTACTGAACAGATGGAGTGATCAAGTGCGCTTCATGTCCCTGCAATGTGAGTGTTCAAGCCTACACGATCAAATTAGAACGTGTAAAGAAACTTTGGGGTGCGTGAAAATTTGCGTGATAAGGCTAAAAATCTAAATAAAGCAGGTTTTTTATAAATGATTCTAAGGGCGTAGTTGGCTATGGATTTAAAAAATCTCGCTTCGCTAAAATTATGCGTCATTATAACAGTTTTTCAAGTGTGAATTACAGTAATTCTTGGGCAGAATCTGAAAACAGCTTTGACAAGATTGTCTCAGCAGCCAGAAGTTCCCGTTGCACCACGAAATTGAACAATGGGTCTAAAGCATTGACGAAAGGATGTTATGCAACATTTTTGAAACTAGAAAGAGAGCGAGGTGAACATTTTCAACATTTACTGTGACGTTTAACAACAATAAATTAGTTTCCTTGGATTGTAATGAATTAGTTTTATTTTTTAAGATATGAAGATATTTAGTAAAGTGACTCTATAATCATTTATAGAAACCCTGCATAAAGCAATCGAAACATTATTATTATTTGTTAACCAGTGGCACGGTATTCAAACCAGTAACATGTAAAATTGAGTAAGAATTATAAGTTTTGTGGTAACTAATGGACAATTTGACATACATAAAAGTGGAAAAAAAATTACTGTGATTTATAATTTTTATAATTAAAAAAATATCTTCATGACTGTTTCGGGAAACTAAATTCTGAATAGGAATCTGATTCCTTCAAATTTTTAATGCGATGTTTGACTTGGTTTGCCATTGCAAAACAAACTAAGTCTTTAAAAAGGTCGATTTAGAGAAAATGTCGGAACAAATGATTAAAACAAAACACTGAAAACGAGAGGAAACTGAAACAAACAGGATGACATGAAGACACAAGTAAGACTGAAAGTTCCAATTGACCTAAGCGGAAAGGATAGACATAATTTGGTGACCTGTATGAAAACGGTCGTGCTCAATTCAAACCAATAATGTTGGAGTTTTGAAAGATCACGTGAAGATCATGCAATTTTACGAGTCCATCTATTCGGTAAACAGAGCATAATGGAGGAAAGGGAGTACTTCACGAAGAGACAACAACTGTAATACAACAGTTTGAAGACGCCTTCAAAGAAGGCGCATTTCATTAAACAGTTCTTACATGTGAGTGCGATAGAAACATTTCCGGTAGGTAGGAATTAGCGAAGAATAAGAGCTAATGCTGAAAAAATAGGAGGATATGTCACAAAAAAAAATTGTGTCCAATGTACAAGTGTTAATTTTTCTACCCACAAAGGCGATGATAAAGATGAAGTCTAAGAAAGCAGAGGATACAAAAACAATGATGAAGTTAATAAAGACAGATAATGCAAATAACAAAAATCGAAGATGATGTTAAAGATGATGATGGACACAATCTTCGTACTGCGAATATGTGTTATGATGGCATTTGATAGTAACAGGATTTTGGACAAATGAATTTCAGAATTTGGAAAAAACAGTTTGTGAGAAATTGTTCCTAGATTTGGGGAAGCTTGTGTGTAATCAAAGAAGAAGAAGATACGTAGTAGAAGTTATTGAATTGAAAAAGACAGTTATGACAGCGTGAAATGTTGAGTAAAAAAATAATGAAGAAATAGAATCACTGGACGACTAACTGTAATTTCTTATTTTGAAGGAAATTGGCAGTAGCGATAACATCAAAAGGAAGCAATTTTTCAATATTTAATCAGTGGTATTGACAATTGGATAGCACGAAAAATATGCTAGAATAGAAATATTTTAGTGTTATTGAGTGGATTTGGAGGAAAGCAAAGGGGCGAAGAAACAACAGAATTTAAAGTTTAATTTACTACCATAAACGAAGAAGAAAATTTTTTTTAGATTTTCTGGTATGTCTGACCATAAGTATATATTTTATATATTAGACCGTGGTATTATGCACGTATGCTAATTGAAGGAGTTGTAATTCGAGGAAGCTCGGATCAACGGTGCTGGAAGCGGATAGCGGAAAATAGGAGTTGGTAAAACACTCATTAATAGAGTAGACTAAGAAAGAAGTTAAAAGTTAGACCATGTGAGTACAAGCTCAAGCAAACAAAGTCTCGAACTTACTCTTATAAAAAAGTAGATACACATTGGCAGTAGAATCCCGAAAGCAAGACGACAGGAAATTATTAATCAAAGTTTCAATGAGCACCAAATACTGATTAAATGAAGAAACTGGAAACACAAGTGGGACAGAGTTTTAATTAATTAGTTGGAAGTAGGATTAAAAAAAAAACTTTCTGGTAGTTCCGATTAAATATAGTGGTTTGTCAAAAGTTGCCAAGTCGAGTGAATATTTTTATAGTTTGGATTTTTACTTCTGGTAGTTGTCTTATTATTATTATTAATGTCTTATAGTTTAGGTCTAGGAGATTGCCATCTATTCTATTTTTATTATTATTGTTGTTTTACTTGCTCATTTACTGTCCAATTTGGACATAGTTTGGTATTATGCTGAGACGGTTTTCTATTAAACAATTTTGTTTTTCTGCCCGATTCGCTTAATAAGCTTTTGGATGAAAGAACGTTGATAGATTAATTATATTTATAGATAGGTACTTATTACATATGTATCACGGTAAGAATAATCGTTTTTCCAGAAAACTTAATATTTGAACAAATAACGTATCTGATGTTGTCCTCTAGTATTAGATAATTTGTTTTTAGTGCCTTAATTAAACTCCACTAAAATTGCCTATCCAGCACCGTTGTTTAACTCCCAAATAACACATTTTTCAGTCGCTCCTAATTAAATTTGTAGGTCATCGTTTTATATGATTTTTTTTGTCTAGTTTTGATTCGACCCAACACCAGAAATATAATTTTGTTCGAGACAGCACAGGTAGTTAGTGTGGGTAGATAGAATATTTCCCAAAATATTCATTAAAACACGTTTAAATATTAATTAATTTGTTAAAAAAATTCCAACCTTTCCGAATTAACTCTAAAGCAGTAAAAATATATAGATGTTGGAGAAAAGTCAGATACCCTGTCTAGTCCATTGCGTTTAACGTACGAAAGTTTGGCACAAAAAATTGCGTAAATTTCAATTATTAATCCCAACTGGTTTAACGCATTTCGCGTTTTTCCGTATTTGTTTTAGATTACCGTGGAACACGTAGTTTTTATATCGTGTAAGGCCTTTTATCCGAATAAGCCTTTCAAAGATTTGATGCATGCGTCGAATTCTTTGGCTGCCTGTCCCAACAAAGACACTAGTAAAAAAAGACGAAGAATAAGTTGAAGACACACTAGAAGAATATATTGCTCAGGAATATTCAAATCAGTTGTCACCTATAGAATTTTGCCTTTCACCGTGTTTGTCATATAATTTTTGTCGGAATCCAAGTTTTGCGCAATTTTCTGAAGAGCTCGCGATAAGAATCACTCGTAATTCTTTTGTAGAGAAATTTAAGACTTTCCGTTTAATTTTTAACGAGGAATTAAAAAGAAATTTGGCGCTCGCGCCAGGTGAAGAGTTGGCCCGGCTTTATCGCTTCGAAGTTGGTCGTGTTCCTGTTGACATTACTTAATAATAAATGGAGCTATTTCATGGATCGTGGTCGTGAATTTTTTCGCTTTTAGTGTGATGATCGTGATCGATAAGCGTGATAGAAGAATACATAGGCGTGTCCAGGTTGCATGTTGTTAGGTGATAGGAAATTACCCGAATTATACCCGTATGGTCTTGGTATTAATGGAAATTACTCACCTTACACAAAAGAAGCAGGTCAAACATATGGGTTAAACTCCAGGCGGCGTTGCATGAATATGGATAAAATTAATTCAGGATAAAACTATGTAACAAGTTTGTAAGGTAGTCATTAAATAGCCATAAAGTAAAATTATAGTGCGCAGACAATGGTAGCACCATACATACATTTAGATACAATTGGCAGCTTGCCTGACAAAGTTATCGATAAGTCATTAGTGCCTAACTAAACAGGGTGGATTCTTTAGAAGCGAGTGCGACCACATACGAGAGACACTCGCAATAAAAACAATCGTATTAAAATTATTTATTGAGCATTTCCCTATATGAAACTATAGCGGAGCTATTTAAATTTAATGGGTTCATCGTAAAATGAACGTCGCATAAACCCGACTGTGAAATAATGTTCCATAAATAAGCCAAGATTAGAAGTAATGCATTTGGAACCAATAAGTGATACACTCTCGTAGCCTTTTAAAAATAATTGCTCGTCATTTCTCTTCAGATACTTCACCTCATACATTGTTGTTTAACGATGATTAAAGCTATCAAAACGGATTAAACACTGCTTTCGGGTAAATGGATTCCAGCAAGTTATGCGTTTTAGGGTCATCACCGGGCGATTAAAACTTCTCAATGGTGTTTTTGATATGGTTTCTGAAACGAGATCGTTGCAGTATCGAACACTAATGCACGATCTTTCTGAAGCACTACAGCTTTATAAGGTTACCAACCGCAAACACCTATAGTTCGTTTTCGTTCTGCCATGCAACTTTGTAATTGATTTCCCAGATTAAAAATAATTTGTGTTTGCAATTATGATGGTTGATCCTTTCCTCTGATATAATAAGCATAAGCATGAAGAATTTTAGTTTTTCTAATTACCCTTTAATTGTGTTGTTGTCAAGGTCAGTGCACATTCATCTTTCTTACAATTACCGCATTGTTCGTTATGATTGATGATCTGATGTAATCTGATTATGTAAACAAAATCTAAAAGGTATTAAGCTCAGTTCTTCAGCGTATTTAATTTATACAGACACTAGATTAACTCTATATGCAGAAACAGCGATCTGACTTTATCGAGAGACTCTTGACATTATGGAGCAGATTTAGGTTAGTTAGATTAGCTTTCTCAGTAACAACAACAAGAATTTATGTTGAAAGTGAGGATATGAAATTTGTGTTAAAGTGTTTTGCTGGATAATAGACTTATAATTACTCGGACACATCACCATGTTTACTGACCGAGAAACAAAATCTCTGAACAAATACAGAATTCACAACAAGATACCGTGTCAAATTGGATAATGCCTCCCGATTCAGCATCTCTAGCGAGTTATCTAAAATTCCGTCCGTTGTCCCTCTAGTTATATCTAGCGATTCATGAAACTCTATTAAAGAGTCCCTGCAGATCCGTTGCAGTATTCAGCTAGGACATAAAAGCGGCAATTGTTCTATCCCGTTGTTAATAAATAATTTGTTGCTTTCGTCACTTCTTGTCCCTTGTCAATCTTCATCCGGGCCGCCGGGTGTAGTAACAACTCTCATTTCATCCAAACTTGTTGAAATTTTCCCCAGATTTGTATATAAAAAGTCCCCTGATGGCTTTTTGCGACCTTTCTTGCATACAGAAAGTTTGAATTTTTGTGATGACGCTTCAGTTTGACATAAACCTCACGAAGCCGCCTCCAAGCATTGTCAAATGGCTTAAAAGTCTTATCAAAAGTTGTAAAGTCGTTCAGCCTGGCCGTGTTATTTTGAATAATGCTCACTTTTCCATTAGGAAGTGTCCAGGCTTTTTCTTTAATGGAAAGGGTGAATAAATAATGCTTGTAAGTTTCTCCGTTAAACTTTGTAGTTGCGTTTATGTAACATTCTTAAGATGTTTTAAGATTTGTTTGGAACATACGGTCTTTACACAATTCGTTTCGGAGTATTTACTTTAAATTTAACAAGCGTATTGTACACAAATCCGGCATAAAATATGTGGCGAGTAAAATTCAAACAGCGCTCTGCCTTTCTCTGGGACATTGAATATAAATAAAAGCGTAGGAGTTTAAGCTCGTGTATACGATGAATCAAGGCGGATTTTTGGGTGGTTAATCTTCCTGACTTTTATGGTTTAATGTTTTATTGTTTCGTTGTATATAGCGTCTATTTTTTGTTGCAGGTAAGTCATCCCAGTGTCCCTCTGCGGTCTTCTTCTCGCAACTTGTAAGTATCGCATTACAATACTGGAAGCTTGATTTAAATTCGATAAACAGAACAATAGGGTTACCGTAATGTACAAGATAAAATACATAACGAAAGTAATAACAATATAAAAAAACACCTACTGTCGGAACACACTAACATCCCATTCTTGTTTTTAATTTAAATGCTAATAAAAATGTAAATGTGTTGAAATGTCAAGTAAACAAAGCAAGTCAAGCGAAAATGGAAGAAGTATCACAAATAAAACTTTAATTATCTTTGATTCAAGAAAAGTACAAATTTTTAATTACGTAAGTATATAAATAAATTAATGTTGTTTTTGATGTAGTTAATGAGATGGGAACCCCGGTAGCGTAGTGTTAAGAGTTATGTTGCAAACAAAGGAAGTATCAATAACAATTTACAAGTGAGTTTCGTGTCTCAGAGAAATAACATTGTTTTAAACTAGAATTCGCGTGGAGCATTATGCAGAATAAACCTTATGAAATATGTGTTCGTGACTATTTTGTTGGTTAAATTAATTAAGAATCTTTCATTTTGTTGCAATCTGTCAGGTATACTTAAGTCGGTAATAATTACCCACTTATCATAAATCAGATAAGTTTACAACTTGTCAAATAGCGAGTTGCAACTTCAGAAGCAGCGCTATTTGTTTATACTTTGTTCATAATCTCGTGCTTCGTGTTGAAGCATGTTATTGTTTGTTTATATACGTATAATATGAAATTTAATCAACACTATTAAATTTGTTAAACACGCTGATAATTAACATGGCTTAAATTAGAATTCCCTCGGAACATTACGCCAGTAACGCCAGGAATAATTTTCTAATTTCTCATGTTAAATATCAATTTCGTAAATTGCGAAACGGTAAAGGTTTAGCAGTTGTAATGTGAACGTGCGTATTCAACATGTAATGATGGGGTGTAAATATTTGATTAGTCGTTACAGTTTCGTTCCGAGCTCATAATAACGTAACAAAAGTAGCATTAAATTCGTCTGTATTCATTCCCATTCAGTCCTAATACTCACCAACGAAAAGTAACATTTCCCCAATTTTTAAAAATTTTACACCATCGTCGCTTAAGCAAGGTTAACACGTTTGCATCGAAAGTGTTTATGTATATGTGCATTGTAAATTCATTTTGAGCAAACTTCGCACCGAACTAATAAATAATATCCACCGGTATACATCATGTTTGTTAAAACAATATTCCATTCCACGCGTTGAAATTTATAGCAATTTGCAAAATAGCGCTTTGAAAATTTTAACCCAGCTGACATAACGTGAAAATATTTTTCTGGGCAGTTTCGCGTTCATAGAGAGCTTGCCTCAAACTTAAAATAACAGCGAATCACAATAAAAACAAGCTCATGTGTTTACCGACTTTGTGTAACGTCAATAAAAAAATATCAACAACGGTGTTACCGATAAATAATCGTTTCGTTGAGCTTTGGCTGATATTGTTGGATGTTGTTTTCGCACTGTACGGGTTGTTGAATAGTGCAAATTGAATTTGAGACAAATCGTGTGGCTTTTAAATGAGTTAAAAGCTTATGAAAATTGCAACGTTTGTTTTATTAGCGGGAAGTCGTAACGTTTCTCATTTGGCAGTGAGTTCGGGATAATCGGCGTTTGTGGAGTAGAAATATCACTTTAAATAAATAATACAATATTTCATGGTCAAAACACGCCGGATCGAAAGTCTTATCGTATAAAACACCGGCATAGTTATGACCCGGAAACTTAAATGGCACGAAGCGGAAAATGGTCATTTTTGAAATACCGCCGAGTGGGCAATGGTGAATATTTTATAAGATTATGTCGATAGACGTCTCTCCAGTCGTAGACGTAGAAGGAAATTATTACACACAGAAGTCTTAATTATGCAGCATGTAAATATGTTGTTGTTGTAAAAATGGCTTGTTCAAATTGATTTATGAATTTTTGTGGTGTGATAAAGTCTAACAAGTCCCTTTATTTCTTGCTATTTATTAAGAATTGTTATTCATAACGCTAACGTGAAACTTGATTTGAGTGCTTTTTTGTGAAGTCTAGCAGGAGAGTGTAAATTCTTCGAAGCTACCTCCGGATTTAGGAGTGTCGCAAGGGTTCACGTAGACTTCATTTTATTTTTAATTTATGTTAACGATATACCAAACACCTGTGAAAATGTTTTAATTAAGATTATCTCTTGTAATTTTACAGTGTTTTATCGTGTGGATAGTGGTGTGGGATTATTCCGGCCATTTCAAACACTATTGTCTTTCTTTGCACAGAAGATACATAAAAATCATTGTTAACAATATAAACATTATTTCGTTTCGCTATATTTAAATTATATGTTTTTTCTACGATGGATTTAAATATGGTTTTTAAATTTTTCAATGTTCCTTGTTTACTCGCAACACGTGGTAACAATTAACCCTTTATCCTTCGCCATGGATAGCCTGCTTCACAATAAAGAACACATTTTATTGGTTTCTATTCTTCATTGTTGCCACATAATTTAAGCTTTACGTTACTAGCTGTAATTCTGACACTACAGAATTGGTTTAAGGTTATTTAGACGGAACTTTCCTCCTCCCTGAGGTATGATCCAAAAAAACCCGCTTTTCAAAAAATTATAGAAGTTTATTTTTTGTGTGACAACCTCTATAAATATAGGTATAGGTGGATTCATAAAACACAAGTACAAGAGCATGTTATTTATAAACGTTAAATGGCGAGAGAAAAAGAGACAGAAACGATGACCTAATTTTTCCCACTCTATAGGACATGAAACGTCGAGAAAAGTTGAATTTTCATCCGACCAAATGTGAGTGTTGTGGCTGTTGAAAACGGCATTTCGAGTTAATCTTGCTTCATCCCTAACCAGAATTCAATTTAAAAAGTTAGGCGACATTGCTGTAACAACCATCCGCAGTAAATTACACGACGTGGAAAATCAGCGGGCTTCAAATCTTGCACTTTTTAAACGTGGTACGTATATATGCCTTGTTCTTTTAATGTATGATGCACTATAAACCGTGAAACTCCAACTTCAGCTGCGAGTCGGCGAGTGCTGATGTCGGACTCTTCTCGACGCGTTGCAAAATTTGTTCTTCAGCTTGCAGAATTCTTTCGGTCGTACCATGGCCTCGATCGTGAGTTAGACGGTTGAAGGTACTATGATCTTGGAGATGCTGTGCCACTGATGTACACACAATTCGCTGGTCAACCTGGCGTTTCCATCAGCCACACCATAATGCATTGCCACGTCGACACGCTCTGTGGAAAATTCACCATTTTCAAAGACGTGAACCGAACACACGACGGCAACCAACTGATACATGACTGCCCTGATCATCTTTTTGCACGGTGCACTTTTTGCGTTCTTAATCCTAGTCGCTGTGCCATTCATTGAATAGTAGTTATGGGCGGTCAAGAAACATTGCCAGTTTATATTGAGATTCAAATAATTTTTTGTACTTCCACTTACGAACGTGAACTTTACACATTTACACGGTGCAATGAATCTTATTGTGAGCTATTCCCCATTTTTTTATTGCACATATTTCGAAATCAGCCTGTATATCAATCCGCATATATCGAAGGAAATGACGTCACACCACTCATTTTATAGGCCATTAGTAAAATATGAATAATAAAAATGTAGTTTTAATGGAAATCCTTCTTGCGCAATGCTAAATAAATGTATTTTGTTTTAACGACTTAATTGAACTTTAAAATGCGGTAGAAATCTAGTGGAAATGAATTCATCAGTTTTCTAGAACAGAAATGTGTAATCGTTTTTTAATCATTTGCAGTCGACTTATTAAAGATACTTTTGTGTACAGTCAGTAACTGGCAGTATTGTTTGAAACGAGGAGACGCGGATTTCCTTGGTTTTGTTTCCTGACATCTCAATTACACTTACAGAATAAATTTCAAGATTTAACGGTAATAATCCTGACAGTGATTGTGTCACGTAAGGATTACCCACCCTAGACCTCCATATCTCTTCACCAACTTTATCTAATATACATATTTGGAACTGAGTAAGCAAGATGATTTCCACTAATTATTTCCGACTCCCATATCGGCAATGCTGTGCGTGCTAGGCATTTGCAAATCCAAGCAGTGCCAAATCGCCTCGTCTTCGTAAAAAATCTATTCAAATCTGGTCCCCGCATCACTTCAGTTGTGTCGATTTGCCATTAGAGCTTCGACTCTGATTTGGTACGGGCTTAGGAGGGTAATTTTATCTTTGTGCTCGCTTGAAAATCCAATTTTATCTTTAATTAATCGCACCCCATAAAAAGCCCCGCCAACTAATCTGGCTATTCTGTTCTTAAGGGTATCGAAGTTGCCGCAACCTTTAAGGAAACGCAAGCGTCTTACCCTAGAGGGAGTACATGTTGCGGTATTTAAGCAGGTCCCGCAAGCATCAGCAAGGCCGGATCTAGTATAGCTTACCTTGTATTGCGGATGATCCCGCAGGAGCCCTGCCGGGGCCTGCCTAGGTAGGGACACATTAGTGCTTTCACACAACTCCATAGAGTTATTATGCTTCGGCTGAAATATGCACGAGCTACGCGCCACTTTCACCATAAACTTCGCCAAAAAACTTAATAACTTCCTATCTGGAAGGTTGTATTTTTTGATAAGGGCAAATTTTTCCTGGAGACGAAGGGGCGGTATGAATTGGGAATGAACTTAATAGAAAGGGTTCAGCTTTCACACGGGACGTTTCACAGGGACGGACTGGCCTTTGAAGTTGGCTCAACACACGACTTGTATGCAATCGTTCATTGACGAGTACATGAAACTGGATGATTCGCAGGTTGACCCAAATACAAGTAAAAATCAATAGGATCAGACTTCTACAGAATTTACGATAGTTATTCCATCGTAAAGTAGCTAATTACGTCCGGATGAATGTCGTAATCTATAATAATATTAATAATAGTATATATTAATGTCAAACAAAATATATCTAATTGTAATAATAATTAAAAAAAAACTATCCATAACTATTAGTTTACGATAAAAATAAAAAGAAAACTATTTCTGTTAATGGCTAACTTTTGAATTATGTAATACAGTAACTTAGATATCACTGCATGACGTCTATACTTAAACTGAGGAAGTTTATTCCACGAACAATGTTGTCGATTACGGAAAAAAGTACCATAAAAAAGTTTGACATAAAAGTTTCAGTACTGTGAATATCTGAACTTGGAACTCTGAAGTTGAAAAGTCGAACAATTTGGTGCAATCACACTCGTTATAGAGTATGTCCTTTTTCTACTTCCCTCGAATCTAGAATTTCAAGATTAGCTAATACTTACCACTGTTCATACATACAATTATTTGCGTTCAATATCCCTTTGAAAATTAAGCAATTTACGAATTTTTGTTGATCTCATTCGAGCTGACCAAGGAACCTCATAATAAGGATACCAAATTTTATTACAATAATCGAGGATTGGTATAATATATATACAAAACAAACAATTTGCGGGTAGCACTAGCATCACTAAAGTCTAACAAGAAAGTATTGTAATGGAGTCTATCTCTCGAATGACTACTTCCGTGTTTTCTCCACGTTTCATGACCCCTTGAGAATGAAAAAATAGGTCTCCCGCATTGTACTTTGTGAAATTGAATAACATGTTGTTGATAAATTTTTTTACAAAAATTATGAAATATATATGTAGTTTGAAATCATCTGCTATAGCAGTAAAAACTGCAAGATGAAGGATAATGTGTTAAATCATTGATAAATAACGAAAATAATGTGAGTTCCAAATGACTACCCTGCGGTACACTAGACGAAACAACAATTGTGCATTTTTTTCTGAAGCAATAAACAGGATTCAATACAACCGAAAACTTTGCGAAAATCTTTAATTGTGGTTTATGAATCTGGCTTGAGCTTTGCCCTAGGCATCTAGATTTTTGAAAAAAAATATGATGCACTTTTACTTCCTGAGCATAAACTAAACATTTTTATTTCACTGTGACTGATATTATGATTATGTATATTTTTTAACTCTCGAGGGTGGCGAAGGAAGTATTGTAATCGAATCCATCAGGCGATTTGCTACTTTTATGTTTTCTCGACGGTTCATGACTCCTAGAGTACGAAAAAAGTTGTCTCCCGTTTCCGTCTGTTTGTCGTCTGTCTATCGTGTGTCAATTTTTTACTAGATAGATAATCTGCGAAACTACTAGACCGATTGTTGTAAAATTTTCAAATGGGAAAACCCGTTAGAAATACAAGCGTGATCTTGTCCTTTATCAATGCAAGTATACCCAAGAACAAATATAAACAAGTGTGTTTTCGTAACATAATGCGTTCGAATCACAGTCAGTGGCAGAGTATGTGTGATAAAAATATGTTACCTGCATTAATTTAGAAAAACAAGCTCTACAATGTAAATTTGTTAATCGCAAAGTAGATAATACCATAAAAAATTTGTGGCGTTCACTCACAGGTACTAGAATGAAATAGAATTTCCCAAAAACATAAGAATCCATTCATTGCGTGGAAACGGGCTTTTTGGAAGTTGTAATGGTTAGATACGGTCGAATTTAGTTACATATGGGTCGATCTGCGGATTATGTATGGACGACCGAAACGATATTTCAAGCCAATCTGTTTCTAGACTTTGTTTCTGAAAATTTACTTATGGTCGTAAAACTAACTAAATTTGCATTAGTTAAAGTAAATTTGAACGTTTTGAACGTGGTATGTGAATACATACACGATGGTCCCATCCAGATTTATGATAAGCCTAGAAATAGCTCCTGCAGAGAGCTTAATACAAAGTATACACCGATATTATAGAGCGACGAACGTTCTCTATACGATCAGAAAATTTCATTAGTGGATCAGATACCTACAACATGGAAAAGACAGCTATTAATAATGGGATATTAAGTGCAACTACACAAATATGAATAGCAAATTGGATATTAGTTACAACTGGTTGTAATTACAAACAAAAACACTCCGACAAGACACTTTGCATAATAGCATGCCATTTTTCGATGGAAAATAGCCGTCATCATCATCTATTACCACTGCAAAAAAATCACAGTCAGTTACATACCGACATGCAAGGACAAGGCTAACGGTTATCGGTTGGTGTATTAACTTAAATTATGAGATAGATAATGACACACAAAGGGTTTCATTAAAGATGTTGGAGCTCATCTGCTAGCAGAAAGTGCCACTTAGCCCACTGCAATGTCTGCACTACCCCTATGTTTGCAATTTACAGCCCGCATGTTATGAGTTATGGAAGATAGGAGTTTTCATTTTTGGCATTTATTCGTAATTCAGAGATAACACGATAACGGTTATGCAATTAGGGGATACTTCTCTAATTAGTAATTATAAACACAGCGCTAATGTGCTAAATGTGTAAATTCCACGCATCGCCATCAGCAAACCTAACAATGATTTTAGGGCTAAAAGCCATCATTTAGGTTTGGCGCATATAATAGGATTTAATTAATTAAATGAAATTAGCTGCGAGTTGGACAGGATACAACCAAACTTTTAACTCCACTTTATGGAATAGCAACAGAGGCAAGTACTTAAATATCGTTATTTTGACCTCATATTTGCTTTCGTCGGATTTGGCGGACTACAGTTTGGTAAAACGGACGAGAGTTTTAGGATTACAAGTATTAATGAAATTAACAGCGTTGAAGAACCACAGTCTTTTCGGTCTTTTATTTGAAGCATTATATACCTCTAGCTTAAAATCTATTTTAACTCTCGTCTAATGAATTATAATAGTAACATAATTTTATTTTCAACAAATCCACGTAGGTATTTTTGATACAGTTTTTGAATTTAGAATTTTCCTTGAAATGTTTTAAGCGGATAGCTTAGAGGTAGCAGTCGTAAGATTTATTCAAATTGAAACAGAAATCGATTTTATATTTAAATAAGGACAATAGGGCTCAAACAACTCGATCACTCTTGCGTTGCGTTATCCATTACGTTTATAGAATTTTGCAATCTCGTGGAATACTACTCCTTACGGAGATATAAATTTGTTCGCATATGGCAATTTCGTGGGGTTCATGTGTTTTTGTCATATTTTATGTGCGTGTGTACATGCGTTTCGCGTGTTTCTTCTGATCTAAAATTGTTTTATTGTTTTGAGAAAGAATATTTTCATTGAGTTTCGTTATTAAAAGTTTGCGTCCGAGACAAGTCTAGAGTTCTGACACAAATAGAACGTGGCACATTAAGTAACGTCCAATAAAAGAAAACACGCATTTTTAGAGTTGCGTTCTTGTGTTTTTAACCCGACGATTAGATTCCTGCAACTCTTCCGCTGCGCAAGAACGCCACTCACATTCTACATTCGCAGGCGGCGACTCGCTCCTTTTATAAAATTATCTTTTGCGCAATTCTCTTATAAGTTCCTTTATCCACTTTATCTCCAATTTGTCTTCTTTCAGGGTGTTTATTGTAATCTTTTTTCGGCTTTGCCGCCCGAAAATAGCATTCCAGTATGTTTTGTTTTATCCCGAAAAATTCACATTTCTTCTGAAAGCGCGATTTTGTCACGTCAGTTTTGTTCGAAACTAGGCGCCCAGTTTTATTATTGCTGGCATGATGGATAATGCTATATACGGCAATATAATAAAATTGGAAAATAACAATAACATGTCATCGACATAAATTCCGCATGCAATTCCCCATGTGAAACGTGTATAAAAATTTATGAAATTGGTCGTGTCGTCGAATGTTGCAGCGGCGTTATTTTGTTTTTATTTTTATTGCTACGAAAATCGAGTCGATTCCTGAACGGTTCGATCGAATTTACAATTTTAATTATCTTCTTAGGAGGAGTTTGGAGTTTTTCCGAAAGAGCTCTCACCGAACTAATAAAAGTGCACTTCAAGACAAGATGATTGCTCGATTCAAACCCTAATGTGTGCGGTGTTGGTTATTAATATCCGTGTTCACCAGACCAGATAATTACATTTTTTAAATAAGTTTTCTCTGTATGGAAACACGTAGAGAAGTTGCGGTTATTAGCATAATGGCGGAATTTGTCTTAACTTTATTCCAAGTGTACCAGTTTTCGCTTGGATTTATATGTTAATTTTCTAGAAGTGTGTTTCCAGTTTTAGAATGCGTCCATCTCGGCCGTGTACATATGGCAATTAACGATGAAAATATTTTAATCTAATTGCCCGAGACGCGAACCAGTCGCCGGAAAATGCCTCTGATTTATAGATAACGGTCTTCCATTTGAGACTTTTTTCTGCAATTTCTCTGCCAATTTTGTGGTGTTTGCCTTAAACTCGGCCCTTTTAGAATGCGACAAAGTACGTTGAAGAACGTAATTTGTTTTTCCGAAGATGTGGATCGATGAAAGGCAAGTCGGTTAGTAAATAGTTGTTTAAATATTTAGTCGCGGCTTTCCGTGGCCGCAGCCCCCCCGACTTCATTCCAGCTAAGCGTACTATGGTAATTATTTCTTTAAATACTATTAGTCTGCGCCCTCTTGCCATGTTTATCTCCGGAAAATAGTACGTAACCAAATGCATAATTCTTTAAAGCAGTCTAAATAGAAATTAATAAAGGGTGACTTATAAATATTCAAAATGCAAATGAGTGTTTGTGAATTTAATTCACAACTTCCCTGTTTACCCCTTCACCTACTATTTAATTAAATTTCTATGCATGCGTTTTTGGTGTACTGCTAACTCGAAAATTAAACTGAAAATTTAATCGCTATTATCAATCAATTTGCTATAAGCTATTAGCATTATAATTAACTACGGCGTATTTGCATAAAATACGAATAAATATAATACTAATTTGGAATATTTAATTGGGATATAATAGACTTTTCTGAAGTTATTAAACTCTGCAAAATGTGTACCGTCCGACCATGTTAATATTTACTGCTTTTGCAAACTGCATATCACACACGTATGAAACATTAGGGCACCGGCTATAAAACAACATAAATTAGTTAAGTACAGACACGTATACCTATTTGTGGAGTTAAATATAATTAAACACCACTAACTCATATTTTACATGCCGTATTTGCGAATCTACTAAAATAGAGATACTTAGTTAATGAGCTTGTTTACGACCACGCCACTAAAAGGAAAACTTCATAACGGTCCAGTTAAATTACCCAATTAGACGTTCGCTGGGGCCAAATCACACTATTCACGCTGATGGCGTCAGAGATTTTTCTTTCTTGAGGTGTTAATCAAAGGTCATAGTGATAATTATAGAGTTCAGAATGACTACTTTAGAGTGGTTAACTTGGAGAAAAATTTTGCTCGGATTTGTAATGTTCAACTGTAACCCGCTGGGAACAAATAGTGTTTTAAAATCGAGATTTGATAGAATAAAGTTGGCCATGGATATTTTATCATGTCTTTGGTTAAACTGCAAATGTGATGCATAACCTCATTTGCATTTCAATAATTTGAATTTTTGACATTTGCAATTTAATCAGAGACATGACAAATATTTCCTTATCTAACTCTAATGTGAACAATTTTTGATCATCTGCTTTAAGATCAAACAAACTTTGTGTGAAATATGAAATAAGAAACGAGTCAGTGTATATAATAGTTGGATTTGTTATTTTAATACGACTACCGCCGCTTACCTTGAGTACGTATGCGTTCTCTAAGGAACAAACTAAGTAATGGGAAGCCCAAAAAAAACCTCAAGTGTCTGTTAGAGTCTTACTATCAGAGAGTCAGTGGTTCCCAAACCTTGGTGGCTCACCGCCTCCTTTTTAAAAAGAATATGACTGTACGTCCATGGCTGTCTTTGATGGTGTTTTTTCGTGCTTTTTCAGTATAATATAACGTAACTAACAAGTACTGTTTCAGTTGGTTATGAACGAATTCTGCTTGAAGCTGGTACTACACCGCACCTTATTTCCTGTTATCAAAATTGACATGGTTGACAGTGACGTTTAATTTATGTCAAAATTTCTTATTGATATTGTTAAAATGTCATAACCAAACTTTCTTGAGTGTTTAAAAGTGACACGGCACCAAGCATTTCAAGAAAAGTCTTTCAGAAATGGTTCTTTCTACTGCGAACTCAAACAGTACCTGTTGATCATGCTGTATATATTAATTTGCATTAGAGCATTTTGCCGATTTGTCAAAATGTTCAGATAATCAGATATTTTCCTGCGCCGCCCCCTTAAATTGATTAAAAGATCCCCAATTTCCCCCTTGAATTTTTCCAGCGTCCCTAGGGAGCGATTCTGCCCACTTTGGGAACTACTGAGATAGATGATATGTACGTACTTCGGACATGCAAATCAATTTTTGGATACCTAGATGTTTGATCCCGGGATAGCGCGTTGGAAATTACTCGGACTGCGTTTTTACGAGTAGTTTTCGAGATTTAGTGGTTGCAATTTTGTTGTTGTTTTTGTCAGAACTCGGGCTTCCTCTTTTCTATTTTACGCAGAGGGTGAATTCGAGAAACATTTAATGTCTTTTCAGTGATTATCTGGCCGTAGCAGCTTTGTCACGAGCTAATTTGCCTTATCAATCCATCATGGGTCCAGTTCTTGATAACGACCCCTCGAAAACCATTTCCCCTTACTTTCCTAGAAAAATCTCAACAGACCCGCATATATCCATTGCAGTACCCGGCACCTGTCGCTTCATCCCACCGCTGCCACCATAAATTTTGTAACCTGTCTAGTAAAGCTGGTGCGTGCATTGATCAGAAATAAACATATTTGTTTTAAAATTAAATTAAAGTAGATTGAATTGAATCCATTTTCATTTAATATAATTTAATTTAATTATTTATACCAACCCACGCACCAACTAGGCAGGTTACATTCAAAAGGTTGGTTATTTTGGTCTGCAAAACACTTCGCTTAAATTCAACGTAAACCTCTCACATACAGAGAAAGTGAGTCTCTTGGCGCTGAAGGTGTGTCTTAAACAAATGCGGGAACAATTCTGGAGGCTTGCCGCCCGGAATCGATAATACGGTAAAAGTTATGATGTGTTCCTATGGTTTGAGTCTATTCTCCAAGGTATAAGGTGTCTCACTTCAGGAATATTTTTCTCTTGCTACTGTCTAATGTCGTACCTATGAGGATGCAGTATAGCGAAGAACAAAAGTATATCAGACTGGACTTCGAGTTTCAAGGATGATAGTTTGGATTATGGTGGCAAATTTGGTACTTACTTAGAAGCAAGTTCCTTGAATTTATTCGGAAGGACGTGTTTAGTGAGCTATATATAATGTAAAGTAATTTGTAAGTAATAACACAAAAGGATTTGGATCCGAGGAAGGGTGGGAATGACCGCAGGAACAATCTAGATCGATTTGTCAGCAAGTTATTTGTATGATAACCGTAACATGCAAAACCAATATTTGGTAACACCGCATAAAGAAATTGAACGGCGTGAATATAATTAGGAGATTGCAACACTTTTCAAACAACTAGTTTTCATTTGATGGTTTTTGAATAATATATCATGATGAACCAAATAAATAGTATAATCTGGCTCATTGTTTGTGTGTTTTATATATAATTTTTTTCCAGTTGCACCGAAAATCTCTAGACATTAATTGAAAAAACTGCCTGGTACATATTGGTTGAGAGGGAGATCTAAATATTCCGTTTCTGTGAGTGGAATACTTTGCAGACTGTGAAAATGGTTGAATCATATAATGACTCTCAAATTTAAAACAAAAATACTTCCTCTAGGAAAATGATTGTATTTTAGTTGCATATATGGTCATCCCTGAAAGCAAAAATGTAATGGTCTTTTGTTGAAAATATGGACGTAATGTACTTACTAATGCTTTGTGAAATTGAGAACCTGCTCGATAATCTTGTTTACTCCGGCAATCGCCTTTTAGGACTGTTTCCTACACAACATAACTCTTTTCCACCACAAACTCTCCGTGCATATTGTAGACGCTGCAGAGATGATTTGTTAGCATCATGCGAAGTCTCCGCTGTTCCAGCTTAATCTCGGCATTCTTCCAGATTCTTATTACGTGAAAGGGTTGAGATTGATGGAGATGAATTTCCAGTCGCGCTTATATCTGGATGGTGCTAATAAATTTCCGCCGAACAACACGTAAGCCGGCGAGTAAAGTGTTGTAACTATTAGATATGCATGTCTGAATTGCAGGTATACCCGACAAACTGATTTGTCTAAATCAAACACGAAATGCTGGTGAACGTGTCCAATTTGTTGCAGTGATAGACTTAGGTCACGTATCTCCTTAGACTCGTGCAGGGTAATTTGATGCAGAAGACCCTGAATGTATGCACCGGGATTATTTATGGGCAATGCGAAGTCGCTATTAAAATGTGGCCCGTAAATCCTAGAAAGCGTCTTTCACGGAACGAAATTAATTTTTCGTTTGGTGCATACAGATACGGTCACAACATAAATCACGCGCCAAGATTATTCTGGGGTAGATTCACGCTACTTAAGGTACGGCAAGGCTATCTTGCCTTATATTTCAATTAGGTTGTTTCTAAACACGACGAGATATTAGCAAATTGGGGTATGGATCTTCATCGCCCTCGTTATGGAAAATTATCTCTTCTGCATTCGTGACCGAAGCTCAGGCTTTTTCCGAAAGAAGGAGTAAGATTGTGACTTTGAGCTGCTGTATTTAAATTCAGAAGGTTGTGGAGATATTTTGAGCGATTTCGTTACACTAATATGTATCGACAAAATCTGATCTATCGCCTTTGCAAAAACCAGCTAATCCCTCTCCTCCTCCAAATTAGATTCGTTAATCAAAAGCGGTTGATCGTATCGACCTCCTGTCATTCTTCCATCACCGTTTCATTTATTAATCGACGCAGCATTCGTTCATCAACAACCTCTGACGTTCTTAGAGGCACGTGCTGGCAGGTGTGTTCCCGAAATTGGACTTCTTTTCGAATCTGATGAAATGTAAGTCGTCGATCTTTGCAAAACGCGAATCTCCTCTTTGTGTACGCCGCGGAAACTTTCATTAATTGTGCAATAAAAATTTTCGAGGGGGAACATTATTTGGATTTCAATATAAGCGGTGCCGTTGCGGCAGACAGAGAACCGGGGAACCCCTTTGCCAACTTCCAAATGATGTCACCAGATATCGTAATGAGAATAATGCATGCATAATGCCCGACTTATCGTTTGTACAATCTTAGCGGAGCTTGCTTCCTCTCCTTCCTCATCATTTCCTTTTCATATTGTACTTACGGTGGTGCCGTCTCTTTCCCTTGTGTCATACGCACTTGCAGACTGTTCCAGTATTTTATAGTTCGTGTTATGACAATGTGGCTTTCATAGTTGTCTATAGGAGATAATAACGGAGATAAAGTATGAGGTAACGTCTTATTGCAACTTTGAACTTAATTTCGTTATGTTGGGGACTAAAGAACGGCACCCTTAGACTATAATAACCTCAAATTAATTGCACTGCTTTGTGAATGCAGCTGGGAGCAGTGAGGCGTCACCACATCTGAACGTTTTAAGAGAAGATCGGGTTTTAGAACACGGCAGGAACTATATAGTGTTAATTTCAACGTTTCAGGTAATTTTCTTCAAGTGGTATAGAAACTATTAACAAGTATTTAGCACACTTTTTTCAATAAGTTAACTAGATTACTTAGCGCGACTATAACGTGTGCTGTTACTCAGACAAAAGTTCTTTGTTGGTTGTTTAATGAAACCGAAGGTGACTGGACTAACTGGAAACTTCTGCCTCTCCACAACTAGCCATTAAACAAGAATTGTCGATTTCCACGCACACCGCGCCAAAATGATCGCTACTCTTTATTGCCGTCATAAATTTGTGACTTGGCAAATAAAAATTGAAAAAGTGTAGCATAGTAGGGTGTTAGCGACCGAACCTGCCCCTCGCAATTCCGAAACTATTCCACAATAGGCATTAATTTAGTCGAACGGTGGAAAGGGACCGCATATTTCACAGAAATAAGGGGAAATTCAGTAGTTTAAATCTGCGTCTGCCATAACACACCCTCGTAATAAAACAAACGGATTGAAATGGCGGAATATTTGCCGGAGACATCAGTTTACACGCGCAAACATGTCACAAACGGCGCCACTTTACACTGGAATGCTCTTATAAAGGGTATTATTGAGTTATAACGCAGATGCTGTTTCACACCCAAAACGCACCCTATTAACTGCACTCGAAAAACATGCAGAATCGGTTGGCGAGTTGTAGGAAACGCAATCTTTGCCTCGTCACAGTATCAAAGGGAAAAATGCAAATAAAAATTCAACAGGCTTAAAGACGAAAAGAAACTATTCACCGAGGGAGTAAATCATTTTCTGCCAAGTTTCCTGAGTATAAGGAGATTCTCTTACCTTTATCCTCTTTGCGAACTGAGCTTAATTTAACTGGGTGCCCGGAGGATATATTACAAAGGGTTGAGGACAACTATTGTCCATTTGTAGTAACAATTAAATTAAGAAGGTTCAAGCCGGATTGAGTTAAGTCCCTATCTAAATTAGGTTGGGCGGAAAAATGGAAATTTTGGCAACCAGAAAAAGAAATGTGTGCGACCCACTTGATACATATTTTCAAAATTTTAAAATTTACAGTATCATTAGTGTGAGATCACTTAGCGTTGTGATACCAAGATCGTTAAAAAATTCCACATGTTGACATATACAAGCAAATGAAATTTTAACAACAGTAAACGGTAGATAACCATGTTTTGGATTTTACTGTCAAAATAGAACTGTTGGCATTGACTAGTAGGAAAAATTCCCTTTTTCAAAGGCGACAAAATTAATGCATGAAATTTTTGTCTTGCTGTCTTAAAATGCATCATGCAAGGTTAGGGTGAAATCGAAAACTCCTAGCATTAATGGTTTTTATTTTACTGTAAAATTAAATCGCGTGTTAAAATGTGGGGAGCATGGGACGCAAATTGCGGATTGTGTGAATTCTAAAGGGACGGTTACATAATTGTAGTTTTGCCAATTTGAGCCTGGTAAAGAATATATAAGAATGTGATAATTTTGTCAACCACTGGTAATAATTAAGATATCATCATGTTTTCAACTGGTTTTGTCATACTGACAAGGTATCCTTAATAGATTATTACAGATTGGGAACCCCGGTTAAGAACAGTATGTATATTCAACTGTGGGGGGGCTTTCACTCCTTAATTTTTGGACTCTCAGCAATTTTAAAATTAAAAATACGGCCCTTGGAATTTTCAAATTTTCTATCATTAAAATTAAAATCACTTATTTATTAGAAAATACGGCGTTCAGGAAATACAATACGGCATCCGTCGCTTATAAAATACTGCGTTTGTAGACACTGCTAATATAAATTTAAAATAAAAAAACTTGGTCCAAGGTTATTTCGCCCAACCTTTCCTCGCCTATTAAGTACAGTGGAACAAATGCGGCTTCTTCGAAAAATAGTAAAATTTAATTTTGCAAATTTTGTTTTTTAATGATAGACCGTATAAGTTAAAATAAAGATATATGTGGACTGTTAAAGTATATAGGTATAGGAGCATGCTACAAGCATCTTTCAAGTGCGTTCTTCTGTAACAAAATTTTATTAATATTATTGTTATTATTATTAAGTGAATATTCCACAGGGTGAGATCCTAGTTATAGAATATTTTATAGTCTAACCAAAGTATACTAACTAAACTAAATTTTGTGATGACGATATCAATTTGAATAGTTACGGTGTAGATAATATTAATAATAACAGTACTGTATACTCACATTTTCGGGAAAATAAAATAAGCCGTTCCTGATTTGATGAAAAAAATCAATTTTCTAATTCACTAAATGTTTTGTGTCACTATGTATAAGTAATATTAAGTAATTTTGAAGTCCCTTGATAAATCACAAGTAATTGAGGTATTTGGTGCATTTTAGATAAAATTTATTCACCAAATTTTGAGATGACGTCATCAATTTTTTCGGGATGGGATTTATCATGCTTACGACAACTGTAACATGTTTGCAACGTATCAAATCATTCGGTTTTGCAATTTCAAAGTTAAATTGTAAAATGTTGTTAAACAACTTCGATTTTTTTCTAAAAATCTGGCTGTCTTCACCATTTTTGGGAGAGGTTAACAAGGATAATTTTTTATTTCGGAGCATTCGATTTTGCAATTTCAAAGTTAAATTGTAAGATGTTATTCAATTTTGATTTTTTTCTTTGTCTAGGGTAAAAACTCAACAGATTCATAATAAACCACAACTGCAGGAGTATCTCTTTTTATAAAATTTAAATAATCTCTACTATACTAAAGTTTGGAAATGACATCATCTCATTATCGTTGGTGGGGATTATTAGACAATTATTTGTGGTTAGGGTTTTACCATCTACACGATATTCATAACATACATATAAAATTTGACAATCGATCCAGTAGTTTGGGAGATTATCGGTCTAATAAAAATGGACAGAGACGACAGACAGACGAGCGATCTACTTTTTCGAATTACAGGGGTTATAAAACGTCGAGGAAACTTGAAAGCCGAGATTCGTCGAAGTCGATCCTACTACAATACTTTCTTAGCTTAGGCTCAGGAAGCAATATTGAATCAGAAGTACGTTATTTATAAAATACAGTATACGTAAAGTACTGCGTTCGTCGTTTATGAAGTACGGCTTTCAACTTTTAAAAAGAACGACGTTTAAAATGTGTACAAAGTACAGCGTTCGTACACACTGAAATTAAAATAAAAATCTGCTTGTCAAGGGGAACAAAAATACAGGCGAATTCTTAAATCACGTAAAACTTATATTAATTTGTGAAATTTAATGGATAACAGAATTTACTATGCAAAATTTTAAAGTGACGTCATCGTATGATAGGCATGAAATTTGACAACAGTTAGTCTAGTAGTTTTTGAGATTTTATCTTGTGATAAATAGCGACGCTGACGACAAACACACACACAGAGAGAGAGAGAGAGAGAGAGAGAGACGACAGACAGACGGAAACGGTAAACCCTGTATTTCATACTGTAGTGATTAAATATAGGTTCCTCTTCATAGTGTAGTTATTATGCACTAAAAGTTTAGTATAAATCCATATAAAATATTAATTCTATCGTAGAGTATTTTGAAAGTAACTTGCACGTCTAGATTAATTTGGAAGTACTCGTATCTAAATGTCTTGCTTCTAAATGTACAGGTTTAATCTACTTTGCAATGACTCGAATAACGTCTCCTAAGGACTCAGAATGAGTTCTGTATTATACTTACACTTTAGACACTTTGAGTAGTATTGCCATAATCGTAACTTCTTATTAAGTGCAGTGGTACTTTCTGGCCAATTTGAGACTTGACATGTTACAGCTCCAGAAAAATTATAATTTTAATATGTCAATAATGTGTAAGAATTTTGTTAGTAAAGTTGTTTTATGGTTTAAAATTTCCTCGAGTAATCCAGCTGTTGTTTTTTTTTGCCTGGAATGTGTGCAAGGAAGAAGCGCTAGGTTTCATTAATTCGAATGATGGAGCCTTTCAGTATGAATCGTTCAATTAAATAATTACGTTGTCTTCGGAGTAGATGCAAACTACTACTGGATTATTGTCGGTTTAAAGTGGAGGAAATTGCGCCCAAACGAGTTGCCGGGTTGATAATACAGACGAATGTTTATCATTAAGCCCTTGAACTATAATGCAATCAGGGAGTCTGGAGAACGTCTCATTAGTCTTAATCCAGCCTACAGAAGTCTTTTGTTGTACATGTATATAGAACAGATAACGAATGAAGTTGCTAAAACTGTCCATTGTTGATAGGATCTGCCACCACGCAGCACAGTTAATCCTATTACGATTATAAAGACTTCCGAGCTGTGCGTTAAACCTACAAGGGTTCTGCATCATTGATGGAGAGTTTGTCGAAATAAATTCGGCCACTCGCCATGTTTTTCTTTCGATAGCCGTCATCAGCAGTGATTATAAATCAGTCGAATTCTATTGGTGAGATATTTACCCGCAACCACCATCCAAACAAGAACATCAAACTCAATTATTATATGACCTGCAATTAACCTAATTATCGGATTACACAGTGTTCACAGTCGTGGTCCTGATTTAATTCTATAAATCAGAAACACATACACGACACTGGAATAACAACTGCGGAAATCCACATGTTCCAGTTAATTCGGGTCACAGGCACAGAAATACAATAAGTTACGAGATTACCGCAACAATATAATACAATGTACGTGGGCCGGCCTGTATATTCCGTTCGCCGCATGAAAAATGCAAGGAATATTCGCAAATTTACAAGAAAAGTTACGAGCTTGTCGCCACACCTACCTTATCCGCGTACAAACCTGTAAATTATATGCACTCTCTGATCATAAATCGTGGATAACTATGCGGTCTCAGAGGGATAAATGAATCATTGGTTATCGTCAAAATTGGAAATAATTGCACAGGGGTTTTACTTTTAATGGAATATTTTTAAAGCAATTAGGCTTGCAGAAGGTGATAAATCACCGGTTTTTCGTCAATGCTTTTTGCCGAAAGATAAATCATCTGAAAATTTTCTCGTCCAACGAAAGATAAAACGCGTGCCGTTACTGTTTTTGACGCAATTACCGGACAAAACAAGCGACGGACGATTTCTATGAAGTTATCGTACCATTGATCTAAATTTATTAAAAGCTAGAAAGGAAGCTTATCGATTCGTCTACATTCAATATAGTTACATGAGGGTTGCTATTGAAAAGTGAAATCAATCGTTTTTGTGTAATCAAATATCCAGTATTAATCGGCCATTAATCGCCGGTCAACGGGATATTGGCGATGCTAATCTGTAAACGGTTGATACAAATTATTTTTAAAGCTCGCTTTTGGTAAATTGTAGGCTTGGAATCAGTGGCGGCGTGTGACCTAAAATTTGATAAAAAATGACGTACATCATTTAACATTTATAGAAACCTCAGGCTAAAGTAAGATCGATTCAGAACTCATGCGTGGACGGACACAATCCTGTTGTTTTGCAAATTAAAATAAGCATCGATTGGCATTCTGTGCAGTCAAAATATAACAGGCTGGTGTTGAAACCACTATCTCGTGTTGGACTTGACCAATTTCCAGCTAAATTACTAATGCACCAACATGACCTAACTTTACGACTGTGATTCATTTACGCGAAAGCTGAATAAGCTCACTCGCTTTTTTCCAATTTCCGCAGCAAACATTTTCCCATTTATTATTTATGCTCTTTTGTACGCAGGAAATTTTGTGCATAGTAGTCGTGAATAACAAGTAATTAACTTTTATTTATTGCTCGTTACGTACGTGATTGGCCTAAGAACACGCTGCAATTTCATTCCAAACGGCAGCAAATATGCGGTGTTACCAAAGGGTAAAAAAATTACCATGTAATAATACTTACTATGCACGTAATACACCAATAAGAAGTTGTGTGGAATTTTAATTTGGGAACTTGAATTAAAGCAAGGAAACAGGCGTTTGGAAGACATTTCGACAAATGAATTTTATGAATTAAGGCTTGCTCTGATCTGTTTTCGTCCTATCTTAAATACAGGGTGATTTCGAAATGTGTGCAATAAAAAAAGCGAATAGCTCCCAATAAGATTTATTGCAGTGTGTAAAGTTTACGTCCCTAATTTTAAATTAATATAAATTGTTGTACACGCCACTGGTAGTGTTTCCTTGACCTACTAATATTACTATTCAATGAATGGTACAGAACGATTAGGATTATGAACCAAAAAAGCGGTGCACTGACAAACAACGTGCAAAAACACGAAAAGGGCCAGTCATGTATCAGTTGGTTACCTTCGTGTGTTCGGTTAACGCCTTTGACAATGGTGAATTTTCCATATTCAAAGCGTGTCGACATGGTAATGTTTTATGCCGTGGTTCGCAAATTGTGGATCGACCGCTTTTCAAAACGCGCGACTCCGTGTGAAAGAATACTACAAGCTGAAGAACAAATTTTGGAACGTGTCAAAGAAGAGCCCGAAATCAGCACTCACCGACTTGCAGCTGAAGTTGGAGGTCCACAGTTTGTAGTGCATCATACATTAAAAGAACAAGGCCCACATCGATACCACATTTAAAAAGTGCAGGCTTTGGAGCCCGCTGTGATGTACAGGGCTTTTATAAGTGATTCTAAGGGCGTAGTTGGCCATGGATTTTAAAAATCCCGCTTGGCTGAAATTATGCCTGATTATGACAGTTCTCAGTTGTCATTAATGTTACTTATCATTTAAATTTATCGTTTTTGTTGTTTTAACGTTTTTCAAGTGTGAATTATAGTAATTCTCGTTGATCCAAGTAAACAGTCGTTTTCAAAACTCTTGGTGGTTGCGTACGAAAATTGTGTTTTTGTGCCAGGAAGCAAGAATATCTGGTCAAATACCGTGATTTAATAATTTAAGAAACATCGTTATATAATTAGAGATGTAATCAACAGATTTGTTCGAACTGGCAGTGTCAACAAAGGGAAATTTGGAAGACCTTCAGTATCTGAGGAAGTTGAGGATTTGAGACGACTTGAGCAGAATCTGTAAAGATCTTTGACAAGATTTGCTCAGCAGTCAGGAGTTCCTGTTGCAAGATGAAATTGAACAATGAGAATTGACGAAAGGAATACAGAACATTTCTGAAATTAAAAAGAGAGTGAACATGTGTCTTGAACAAAATGGTGAACGTTTGATGTTTAACCGCAATAAATATGTTGCTTTTTGTTGTAATGAATTGGTTTTATTTTTTAATAAGATATACAGATGCGTGAGGAATTTGTCGTGCGTCTTTGGGAATTTAGTAGTCTAAAACTGAGAGGCGGCACGTTTTGATGATCTACTTCGACCCTATAGTCATTTATAGAAACCCTGTATATGTGTGTATATGAATGCTTTGCGTTAATTCTAAAATGTTACAATCCCAACGCATTTTTGTGAAGTCTGTCCCTTGATTACAAAAATCTCACCAAAATAAAAAAAAAAGGTGTTTAAGAACCTTCTAAAATCTGTCCCAAGGTGGGACTTGCCGTAATAATTGGTCGATATTTTTTATTGAAACTTGTCATTCTTATACTCTCTACCACGTTAGTACAAAATAGTAAAATGTGGTTCCTAATAAGGGGTACACAGAATTTTTTCTTTAAAGTTGTACTTCTATTATTTTTTATTGATTTTTGAATGTTGTATCGAGAGAAACGTACTTCAGTTTCGATTCTTGGGCGTATTTTGTGACGAAAGGAAGCAAACGTCGCGATCTCGGTGAAGTTCTCCGACCCTCGAGTGTATTTTTTTAATAAGTAATTTACAGGAAAGAGTAAACTTCGCCTATAAATTCCGAAGTTCTTAATCCAGTTTATTACAAACTTTTATCACATTATATTCCCGGTATGAATAGGAACTGGCGAAGCAGCAGCGAAGGGTACGCCGTAAAAGCGGAGTATCGGTTATTTATCTGGGACATTTATCGGCCAGGCTTTCCCCGTATATATCTGGTCGACGGAATGTGTCGGGTGTCGCGAACTAAGCTACAAATCAACTTGACGCCGCCGAGACATTTGTGCTTGCGGCCAGCAGGAAAACCTGCAGGCACCGCCGCTCCTGCCGGCTAATCTTTCATCTTGGAAAATTCACGCTTTCCAAAGGTCTCACCACAAACAAGCCGACCGATTCGCAAAAACCCATCTTTCGACAAACATAAAAAAAAAGAAATATTCCAATTCGGACTGTTATTCCCACCGCACACAAAACTGCGGAATTGAAAGTAAATAAAATATTCCAAAGGCTGCCGCTATGAAACCGCTGTTAAAATGCATGTCTTGTACAAAAAACCGGAATTGTATCGTCGACCTACACCAATCCTTTTTGCGCTATAATTTCCCTTGTTTATCGTTTAGACAGAGCAGACATCGGAATTATGCGCGCATGATAGTGGAGTTTGGGTTTTAAAATGAGATATCGTTAGAGTGTGCCTGAGAAATTGTCTTGGTTTATAACCACTCTGGAAGTTTACTCTAGTTTCAGGAGATGTGGAAGTCTTATCGTACAAGATAACTCGGGAAGTTGTTTAATTTCTTGCTTATTGCTATATATTTTCTACAATTCTGACTCTTAGTCACGCCGGGACGACACACGTAGAAATTGAAAACTGGTTTGTGGCATTATTAACACCCGGATAGAACTTGGAGTAGCGATTTAATCTGCTGTAACATATTTTCGACATGATAACTAAATTATGTCAGAGAGATATGAGACTGTTCGGAAAGTGTTATCTTTACGGTAAAGCCAGAAAATATACTCCGTGGAATGGTTAGTTTTAAGACAAATGGGGCTAATATTTTGGATTCCCTCAGGAATAAAACACATTCTGAACTACCGTATTTGCCCTTTAACTATGACTGTTCTCATTTTTTTTATTTTTGTTATAAAAATGTCTACACCAACGAGAGTGACACATCAAATTTGGATTTTCAAAATTATTATTATTATTCTGACTGGTTAACTTTTTGACACATAAACTTTATATCTTCTAGCAGACAAGGAGGTTTGGTTGAAAGGCTACTTCAATTTGCTCCAAGAAGTCATCCTGCTCCTCCGTTTTTTCGGAAAAAGAGGATTGTTTTTCGATCCCACCGCGACACGAGTTTTCTTTTTCCGGTGGGTCCTGTCATAATCCTCACAAGCTTTACACTTTATCGCATTGTATTTGTAGTAACGTGTTGTGTACTTTTTCCAATTGTCTGCTGCAGACTCTGTTGTCTAACGCAAGCGCCCGCTTTTGTGCGATTGCTCTTTGTCATCGTCTTTGGGTTTATTCGGTCCAAAATGCCAATAATCTGATACGGTTGTGGGCATCAGTGCCCCGCGGATCTACACAGCTGTATCCTATTACGTCGTAATTAAGTGACCGCAAGGCTGGGACAGGACCACACAATGCAAAACGAGCATCGACGGCTTTTTGTTTTTGCCCCGATAAATATCATCCGACAACAGCTATTAAATCTTGGGGATGCCGATTTACGATTATGTCTTGGGTTTTGCGCATAAAGGGTCACGTTGGTAATTATTCTACTCGGACAGCCGCAATTCAAGCAACATTTACATTTCTGCAGGAGTAGGATGAGACAGTATTTAAATTAAATTCGTGACGGAAAATACGAGTACTTCCGTTCAGATCGCTAAATTCCCCCAAATAATTGATCAAAGTAAATTATCCCCAGAAAGTAGATTCGCTGTCCGCTTAGAATAAATTTACTTTCAGTTCTATAGCGTTCGGATCTTAGGAATTCCTCAGAAAAGCACACTTCTGCTGTTGTGGAAATAATAATTAGTGTGGAGTGAAGACAAACGCACAAAGCGAGATACAAGGACGTTTGTTCTGCAGATTTTCACAAAATGCGAGCAAAATATTTGGATAATCAGTGAAAGTCTGGATACAAACATGAAAGTTCATGCAGTGTTCAGCATCGATTTTCTAGAATCTATTTGTTTTAAGTAGCAATCAGTTTAGTGTTTGTTACGTATTGTAGTCACTTACAAAAAATTACTGTGGAGCTGTTAGCTGTCCTCTTCTGTTTTTTTATTTCTTTCTTCTAGAGAACTTCGATAAATTTTCAACGGTCTCCATTTTCTTTTGATTATATTGCAGCCAAGTTACGTTTGTTAGTATATTTACATTGTAGTTAACAAGACAAACAATGTCATTATTTTTATACACCACTTTTCAAATCGACGCCGATTTACGACAGCCGTGACAAATCATGCATGTGCTTTGAGTTTTGATGTCAAAAGGTTATCTGTATTTTGCTTCTGGTCAGCAACAATTTAAATATAATTCCTGCGGTTTGTGTGTTCATACATAATTACATACATACAAGAAACGTGGATATACTATGAACACTCCATGCATCAACTGATTATGTCGACATTTTTTTGCTATTGTGCGTTATCCTGATTAAAAGCGCTGTTCATAAAGCCAAGCTTTGAAAAAAGCTTGGATAAATCAAGCAAGTACAACAATATAAACAGTTTTTAATGAGGTAAGAGAACACGCTTTTTATATGTTTTAACAGGTATCTTGTTATTCCCTGTTCTTTATAATGCTTCGCAGCTTTTTTGTATAAATAATATATCTAAAGCTACAATAGGGACATATATTTTCCACATTGTAGACCCAAATCTGCTCAGGGGAGTGAGGTTGTTCCGCTCGTTCTCGTTAGTCGTATTTACATAACAGTATTTCCCCACAGGCTGAATTGTTTCTTTGCAGCGACTCTTTTCGGCCATATGCTACACTTTTATTATCAACTTACACATGTTAATCGTAAGAAATCACCCCCTTTATGCTTCACATCCGTTTCAATTATTCTAAATAAGGTTAGCAGTAATGCGGACTTTATGACAATGAGTAAGGTGAATAGTAGTCAATATGGCATTAGACTGTGCATTTTGAGTAGGCAACAATTTTTTGGGGTTTCGTAGAAGGGTCGGCTGTGAATATAAAACTGAGTGTTCGGAAGTGGGGTGTTGTCATTCGATTGTCTTCTTGAAAATAAAAGCGCAATTATTAGTTTGATTTATCTCTGTTTTGACTCGTTAAAGTCGAATGCTGATAGATTGATTTCGTATTCAAAAACCTTTATAAACTTTAACATTTATGTATTTCGTAACGTATATACATTGTATGATTTGTAACTGACTACTGATCTTTTCCCTTCGGTGGTTGGGTCAAGAGAGATAACGATTCTTCATTCGGTACCGCCTCGTACCCCGTCCCGGAGACCCCCACCTAGAGGATGCTGAGTGGGGATGGGGATGAGGCGTGTTCGTCCATACTCCCCCCGTTGAAGCTTGTGCACTTCAACCACTCCTGGCTGCTACATTTTTTGCGGCGTCTCCTCAATTGGTATGAGGCAGATTTTCTGTAGCGACCTCTTCACTATCCCTCTGCTCGTTTTGACGCTGACGACCCGGACTTGACCGTCATCACCTGGGTGAATGTCTTGAATCCGCCCTATGTGCCAAGACAATGGCGGCAAGCCGTCCTCCATGAGCACCACCATGGAGCCTACAAGATTAGGATTGTCCCCTTCCTGCTTCCACTTGGACCGGCGTTGTAAACTGGTGAGGTATTCTCGACTCCACCTCGTCCAGTAATGGGCTCTTAGCCGTTCCACGAATTGCCACCTGGATAGACGATTCAGGGGAACGTCCCTCACATCATTTTCTGCAAAGGCTGTCAGTGGCTCTCCGATAAGGAAGTGGCCAGGAGTCAGGACTTGGAGGTCGTTTGGGTCGGAGGTTAAGGGGACTAAGGGTCTGGAGTTTAAACAGGCCTCGACCCGCACTAGCACAGTATACATCTCATTTATGGTTAAATGGGAACCGGCTAGCACTTTGATTAAGTGTTTTTTGACTGATTTTATGTTCGACTCCCAAAGGCCTCCCATATGGGGTGACCTTGGTGGTATAAAGTGCCACTTTATATTGACGTTTGCTAGCTCGTTGGCAATAGTCTTATTTTCATTTTTCAAAAAGGTGTATAATGACTCTAATTCGTTTTTTGCACCAACAAAATTAGTTCCATTGTCACTGTAAATATCTTGAGGGTGACCCCTTCTACTCGTGAATCTCCGAAGGGCTCCGAGGAACTCTTCAGTGGTTAGGTCTGTTGCCAATTCGATATGTACCGCTTTCGTCGCAAAACAAATGAACAAAACAATATACGATTTTATCAGCCGCTTACCCCGTCCTCGCGATTCTTTGATTTCGATTGGACCTGCATAATCGACACCTGTAACCACAAATGGTCGTGCAGGTTGGACTCTAGGTGCTGGCAGGTCGCCCATTTTAAATTTTAAGTTGGTGGGATTTACGCGAAAACACGAATAGCAATAGTGCAAGACTTGGCGTATGGCACTTCTCGCGGAGACGATCCAAAAGCGTTGACGTAGTGCTGCCAAGGTGCCCTGGGGGCCCGCATGGAGATGGCGTTCATGCTCTTGCTGAATTAATAATTTTGTGACCACACCGTTTTTGGGAAGTAATATCGGGTATTTTGCGTCATTAGAGAGTGCAGAATTTTTCAATCTGCCTCCAACACGTATTAGATTATGTTCATCCATGAATGGGTTTAGCGTGAGGATCTTGGACTTATTTGGCAGGGTTTTGTTTTGGTTTAACAAGTTCCAATCCTCGGTAAATTCCAGCTGCTGGACCATACGAATTATGCTAAATAGCGAGTCGTTGAGTTCTCCTGTAGTGAGAATAGGATTTCGGATCTTATTGGTGTTTCTGCAGTTATGAATGAATCTACGAACCCAAGCCATGATTCTTTGCAACTTATTAAATTTTGAATATTTATGTAATAACGTCCTTGAAATCGTAACCGCATTACATACGACAATCGGATCCTTTTTTTCTGGTACATCATCGCAACTGATGTTCAAGTGGGACTGTGGCCATTGATTTTCGGGACTTTTCAGAAATTTTGGACCGTTGAACCAGATTGGATTTTTAATGATTTCTGACGGGTATGCGCCTCTACTTAGGATATCTGCCGCGTTGTTCTCAGAATTGATATTCCGCCAATCGTTTGGTTTTGTCAGCTTAGTGATTTCCGAAATCCGATTTCCTACAAAAATTTTCAACGAATTCGCAGGAGTGTGAATCCATGCTAGCACGATACTAGAGTCAGTCCACAGGATTTCGCGGGAAATGTCTATTGATATATTTTGCCGAACCTTGTTCACTAGCCGTGCGAGTATTAATGAACCACATAACTCCAAACGCGGTATCGTGATTGTTTTAAGGGGTGCAACTCGTGATTTTGCACACATGAGTCTGACTTCGTACTCACCAAACGTATTTTGGGTTCTCAGGTACACCGCTGCACCGTATCCTTGTTTCGACGCATCTGAGAAACCGTGGATTTCTGCTCGTGCTATTGTCGGATTTGAGATTACCTTACGCGGGATTTGGATAATTTTTAAATTTTGTAATTCAGACGTGAACGCAATCCAAGAGCTATGTATCGACATTGGTACAGATTCATCCCAGCCCAAATTTAACATCCACAATTGCTGCAGAATGATTTTGGCCTTCATTATGATGGGACCGATAAGACCTAGCGGATCGAAGATTTGCGAAGTGACGGATAAAATTACTCGCTTGGTAATTCGTTTAGGGTGGTTAATCATATTTAGATCGTAGTTTAACGTGTCACATAATGAATCCCAGCATAGACCTAGTACTTTAGAATGTTCGGATTTACTTAAATCAACGTCAGCTATGGTGTCATCGGGTTGTTCTGGTAAAACACTGCGTTCGTTTGAACAGAATTTTCTTAATTCGAACTGACCTTGATTTAGAATATTAATTAGGTCGTCTCTAATTTGAATCAATTCGGGAATAGAATTAGCACCTGTCAAAACATCATCCATATACAGATTATTTTTTATTATATGACTCGCTCTAGGATAGTTTTCGGAATTAAGTGATGAAAGTTCTGACAAACACCGCGTTGCTATAAAACTGGCAGGTTTTGTACCGTAAGTTAGCGTTAATAATTTGTAAGTTTGCAAAGGCTCGTTCGAACTATCGCGCCACAGAATTAATTGATAATTAGCATCTTCTTCATCTATTCGAATCTGCCGGTACATCTTGGCGATGTCGGCGTTTAAAGCGAATTGAAAGGTTCTAAATTCCAATATAATTGAAAATAAGTCTCGTTGGATAACCGGGCCGCACATTAAGTTATCATTCAAACTTTTACCGTTTGACGTTTTAGCAGATGCGTCAAAGACGACGCGTAATTTTGTCGTGCTACTTGATTCTTTATGAACTGCGTGGTGCGGTAAATACGCAATATTATTTCCGGGGACGGATCGTACTAGCTGCATATGACCAAGCGAGAGATATTCTTTGATGAATTTTGAATAAGATGATCTTAGGGCTTCGTCTTTACAAAACCTTCTTTCGATTCCGAGAAACCGTTTAACCGCCAAATGTCTAGATTCTCCGAGATTTATTACATTGTCCCGTCTAGGTAACTTAACCAGGAAGCGCCCAGTGACGTCACGCCTGAGGGTAGACTTAAAATGATTTTCGCATTCTATCTCTTCAAGAGATAAAGCACATTTACCTGCACCTGAATCATAGTTCGTACCCGAACTTTCTAATTCGAAGAATTTGGTTACCCTGTTTTCTAAAGATGAGGTATTTACAGCGAGATTACAAACCACTCTATTTGCAACAGGGTTGTTGGGTATGCCATAAACGGTATTATGGGGCCCGACCGCAATAAACCCTAACTGAGTTTTCTGTAGGATAATTCCAGTAGGTAAGGTAATTTGACCGATGCATAATAATGACCAAAACAGACTACCGCCAATAAGCATGTCTACTTCCGCCCTTTCGTAGAAACGAGAATCGGCTAATTGGACGTTTTCTGGAATTCCTAGGGTGAAACGGTTTATGGTCATCAGCGGCAACATGTCTGTGATTTTTTCTACAACAATGCATTTGATGTTGTCGGCCTTATAAGAGTTGTATTTTGATTTGATATTAACTATGACAGATTGAGTTGCATTACTAACGGTACCATTTAGGCCCTTAATTTCAAAATTTTCATTGAAGCAATTTAACCGAAGTTTTTTAGCTAGTGCCCTTGTGACACAATTAGATATAGAACCCGGCTCCAAAAATATCCGACAAGATTCATAACGGTTTTTTGCATTTTTTATCAGTACTATGGCCGTGGCTAATAATACATTGTCGTGATGAATAGATTGATTAACGTGCGTGGAATAATTGTTAAGGGTAGTCGTAAGATCGCTTTGACCCGATGAATCAACATGGAGTAGCGAATGATGCCTTTTGTTGCAAGTACGGCATTTCATAGATATTCTACAGTTTTCAACAATATGATTATTTCTCAAGCAATTAGTGCATAATTTCATGAGATTGGCCTTTTCGAGTCTGCTTTGAACCGATAAGTTAACAAAATCGGGGCATTGGTGAATCGCATGTTCAGTAGCCTTGCAATACAAACAAGGATTTCGCCCTCGTTTTGTGGTCGCGACATGTGTCGCGGTGCGCTTTGTATTTTGAATAAATTTTGGCGGGATATTAGGTTGATTTATAGGTTTCGAGTTACTGTTTAAAGCTTCCAAAACAGCCGCTCGTTTTTCTAAAAAAGTTATGAACTGCTCATAAGTGGGAACTGCGCTATTTAGAGTCATTTGCCACTCCCGTTTCGAATTAAAGTCCAATTTTTCCGCAATTATCGGAACTATTAATGCATCCCAAGTGTCGACCGGAATTTGTAATGTTTTTAAGGCCGCAAGATTGGTAATGACGATATCAAGTAATTCACGAAGTGAGGCAGCAGAGGATTTAGAGATTATAGACGCATTTAATATTGAGGAAACGTGATCTTGCACGATCAATCTGATGTTTTTGAAGCGTTTTTCTAAAATTTCCCAAGATTTCGTGTAATTTTCATCATTGATAGATAAAGATTCAACCGCTCTTAAAGCTTCTTCGCGTAAGCAAGATTTTAGGTACTGAAGCTTCTGTCTATTATTTAAACATTGATTTTCGTCAATTACGGATCCAAAGCAGTTTTCGAAATTCGTCCAGTCTTTATAGTTTCCCGAAAACGTTTTTAAATTTAATACTGGTAAATTGAAAGGAGATTCTTTATGACTACTCTCTGACGTGGACGTTGAAGGTACAGAAAGTTTTGAATTCTCGTGTTTTTCAATAACGTCGGTTATATCCCCGATTATATCGCAATATTTATTTTCGAATGTAATTCTCACATTGCGATGTTGGATTTTAGATTCTTCGGTTTTCGAATCTAATTTTTCGAGTTCGTACTGATTTTCTTCGAATTCTGTTTGAAGACTTTCCAGAATCTGTTTACGCGCTTTTAAGCGGCTGATACTACCATTTGCAATACTAAAATTATTCAAATATTCTTCTATGCGAGCTAGTTTTTCCCAAATTGTAGCTAGGATAGCTTTAACCTCGTCAGCTTTAGTCATCTTGTAAAATTTACGAATTACTGAATATATTAAGAGGCTTACGAATAAAAGATTGTTTACAATTATAGAAAACTACCTGCCACTATTTGAAATTAATTATTTTCCGAATTTACGATTAGATTTGAGTATCAATATTAATAGATTAAAAACTCTATAGCTAATAATATAGAGAACGAGTAGAATGGTTTAAGCTTTGGCTTAATACGAATTACTTTGCAATTATGTGGATGCAAAAAATGAATTAAAGATTTGAGCGAATTTATGGCTTTTTCGTAAGCGTAATTATGAATAACGAATATGAATCCGAATAAGAATACGACCACGAGTCAGTTTGGCGATTATGAATATGAATAAAGAGTACGATTTTGAGATTTGTTTAAGAATACGATTTGAATAACGCACATGCAGTTTTAAGAATATGATTTGAATAATGCAAATGCGATTAAAGCGATATTCATCCAAACGAGAGTGTATACCGTACCGTGCACATCGATGTCTGTTTAATAGACGGGATTTAATCAGAATGGAAGTAGACAGAAGAGCCACTAACCTGTAGATTTGACGATTCTCGAAGATGCCTCTGACGATGACGTTGAATTCGCTCGGACGTGAATGAATTAGTTTAATTCATCCGGCTCGAAGGACCATGTTTTGACTCGTTAAAGTCGAATGCTGATAGATTGATTTCGTATTCAAAAACCTTTATAAACTTTAACATTTATGTATTTCGTAACGTATATACATTGTATGATTTGTAACTGACTACCGATCTTTTCCCTTCGGTGGTTGGGTCAAGAGAGATAACGATTCTTCATTCGGTACCGCCTCGTACCCCGTCCCGGAGACCCCCACCTAGAGGATGCTGAGTGGGGATGGGGATGAGGCGTGTTCGTCCAATCTCTGTATCATAAATTTGACAAAAAATTTGCAACAAATATTTTTGTAGGTACATAATATAACTATCAGAAACCGGAGATGTGAAGGTAACCTTCAAGTCGCCCATAGGTTGCCTCCTCGGTATATTTAGTAAGACTTAAAACTTGCAGTTTAAGGAATTGTGCGTGAATTAACATTATGTACTTTGACAATTATTCTTTGTTAATAAGTTTATAATATCATAATCTTGGTGTTTTATGTCTGACGTGTAGTGTGACCTCCGCTGGATATGCATGAATTTGAAGGAAAAACGTAACTCTTTTTTGTACATAAAGTGAAACTTAATTGCTCCTACGCGAGGTCATGGTTTGCCCCCTTACAAGCAAGAATCCGCCTTGTGATAAATTATTATCGACAGTTTTTATTCATAACTTTTTGATACAATATTAATATCAAGAAAGTTATGACTCATGAGTGAAAACAAGAAAATAGAAAACTTTAAGGTGAAACAAATCTTACAATTTCAATCGTACAAAAAAAAAGATTGCACGATTGTAGTATAAACCGGTTTGAAGCGTAGTTGAGAACAAAACCATTAAATTAACGTAAATTTAGTTTGGTAACAGGGAAAATGGAAGTTTTATGGATAATGGGAAATTGTGCCGGAAGTAGAATGACCAATATTAAACAAATTTCAGGTAACTGCATAAACCACACGTCAGAAACAAGCTACAAAAGAAATTTTGAAATTCCAAATTTTCTTTCACTGCCTTTGGGTTATTAAACAATTAAACATTTATTGAGAAGACGTTTTTGTACAAAAGTGGTTGATTTAGCGGAAAATTTGGAATTTTTAGATTTTTTTTCTAAAAATTGTTGATTTCAAGCGTAGAAAATGTCGTTTCTACAGAAAAAAACTACAATTTTAATAACGCTTTGGTAATATTAACTATGATATTTTACCGAAATTTCCTTTACGGCTTCACATTTTATAAATTTTTAGATTCGTTTTATTCCAAAATTTTATAATATCAGTTTTAAATACTTCCATCCAGGAGCGTCTGGTGCCAAGGGACACAAGGGCACGTGCTCCCCCAAAATTACAACATCTACAAGCACACTAGACACAGCAAAATAGTGATTTTCAATATTTAAAAAAATATTTGGAAATTTGTGTCAAAATTATCAAAACTAATTTTTTTTTCCAATTTCTACTAATAAAATGCTCATTTTGTATGTTAAATCTCGCTATTAAAATAATAGTTTAATCGAAAGGATGAATAAAATGTTTATAGCAACACTTTATTCACACTGTCATTAACCACACGAATAAAGTAAAAAAACTAAAAATTCGCACTACCACTGAAATTTTCGTTGCTATGGATGTGTGGATATTCAACTACAATTTGCAACGCTTGATAGTCCACCTCCTGTAAAACAATCCTAATGAAAGTCCAGGAGCATCGTTTGAATTTGACCGTGACGAAAGTACAGGTAGGTTACGCAATTTACCTTCTTCAAATGTTCATGGTAATAGTACAATTAATATTACCTAAACAATACATTTTTTGAAAAATTTTGCGAAATTGGAAAAAATCTTGTATGATACACGTGAATAAACGAATTTTATCCACTCAAAAACATTATCACACTCTGCTTTGCCTCGTGTGCTAAACTGTTTTTTCGTTGGATAAAATTCACTTTTATTCACTTATACCATAAATAGCTATTATCTCGTTTCATTTCTATAAAATGTGTCAAAACTTACATCTAAAGATATTGCGTCTTGGATATTATGATATGTTGTTGAAGTGTTGATAAAATCGGAGACCAAATTATATCTCATTTAGACATTTTGTTTACACCGTTGCCATGGAAACCATGCGTCTAGTCGCTGTATTTGGCTGGAATCGCATCCTGCTCGAACTGTGTCCACTAGCAGTAACTTGGTTGCGGAATTTCATTTTCATTCTGCGCGAGTGAAATTGTTTGATTTTAAATAAAAACAATGAATTCAATTGAATATTTAATAAAAAATCGTCCTCTGTCTTACAATTTTTAGTAAAAAATTTAACGGGAACCACCCCCGATCTATTTATAAAATACTTCCTTTGCTTACGCTCGGGAAGTAAAAAGATAAAACGAGAAACTTTCATAGATATTTTAGTAGACATAACAAGTATGGTAAATTTTTTTGGATGTGCGGTTTTGAAAAAAATAATAAATTGTTTTGTTTAATGTCTCCTCAGTAATGATTTCAAACGAAAGGTATGTGGACAAGTACTTTTTTATTTTTATTGAATGTATTTTGTATTTATTTCCGTCACACAATTTCGTCTTTTAAATGGTAATAACAACCTGTTTTATATCTTCATATTTAACTCATCAACCAAATTGTGTGTCCCATTTCAAAAGGTCACGAGCGGCCACTGCTTCCATCAGACAATTTTCATCGGCGTCACATTTGCAAAGTATACAAAGCTTGCTTTCGTTTGAAACACTGACAAATCATAAAACAAAGTAAATACATAGTAATCGTGTATTCTCTTAAAAAAAGCCAAGGAGCAATTTTTAGTAGAGTTCATGCGTCGAATAACTACTTTCATGCTTTCTCAACGTTTTCATGATCCTAGAGAATGGACAATAGGTCTTCCGTTTCCGTGTCTCTGTCGATTTTTATTTTACAGATAATATTCTTTGAAATTACAAGATTTTTGTCAAATTTTTTTGTATTTTAGGAATATCGTCTCTAGATAGCAAAACGCTAGTCAAAATTTGTCTGATCATCTATATCTACACTGAGATTTATGAACCCGTCTTGATTTTGTTTATTAATATCATAATTTTTGCTTGTTTAATCATTTCCATTTTCTCGAAACTTTGAGAATACAGTGATGTTGCACCCGCCCTATATCCTCTCTATATCCCCCTATGTTTAATAATAATAAAATAATCATAACAGCTACTTTTTCAAAATAAATTACACAACGTTTTGCTGCACTGTAGCTTGATTAATAATAATTAGTCTGGTCATCTGTTTTGCGCAGACAAAATGATTCAAATTCAACATCAATAGTCGAATTTAAGCATTTTCTGATAAATACATACATCTTTTCCCATGGTTTTCTGCAAATACATTTCATATTATCCTTGCCTATGCGCTCCCCACGGCGCCGCGGGGATTGCTCGACTGTACTTCAGGAGTGGGGATCTTCTATCTAAATTACCTAGGACAAATTGTTTTTTGTAGAACTGAAAATTAAAGCTTGTTTCGTCCCACATTCTTTCTCGTATTTTTTTATTTTTCTGTTCATTTTTTTTTTTGATTATTAGTTTTATAACAAAAAGTTATTCATAAAAGTTGTAGATAATAATTTTACTATTTAGAAAAATCCTTGGCTAAATGGTTTTGTCAAATTCACGGTTTCGGACTTAAATGAAAAAAATGTTACACGTTACACTCTAATTTTCAGGATGGTGGCTGAAAATAAAGGGGTAGCTCCGAAAACTCAGTTTTACACTCATGGCTGATTTACCTATTAAATTTCAAAAAATCGCCCCCTACCCAAAATGCACGGTTGGTTATTTTTTAAATAACGAATTTGCTGTGCTACAAGTCTAGGGCAAAAGCTGTTTAATTTACCTCAGAATAAAAAAAAAAATCTTTGATCACTCGGTTTATAACCTCACTCAACCGAAAACGCAAAAATTGTGGACGCGTTTCGCCAACTGCTCTGGCATTATGTAGACAAAACTAAACGATGAGTAATAGGGGTAATAAACGTTATAGGGCCCGGAATAAAATATAAATAAAAAACTGGCGCGTTGCCATTGATTACCATATATTTTGTTGGCTTTCTGTCCGGTCTTGTTGCCTATTTCTGTAAAATATTTTGTCATGTAATTTCATTAGTTCTCAGTATCACTCAAGATCGTGGTGAAGTTGAAAAATTTGATTTATACAATTAATTCGTTCGCTTGTTTCCTTTGGCCGTAGCAGCATATCGGCGAATTTATTATATGCCATCCAACTTTTTCCAGTAAACACAAAATTATTGACAATTTAGTTTGAAGTTCGATTCTAACAATTTCTACGCGAATTCTTGAAGTAGTTTTTTATGCAAGGGAATCGCTTTGATTAGCATTTTTTCGATCCAGAGACACACTTCTGCGATAGCTTCTAGGGACAGTTCGCTTTACGCTGCTTCGTAATTCTTTTCTGCAGTTGTATAAATTTTTAGAACTTCCCCAATGAACCCGAAAAAGCCCGTCATTATAACGAGATCGCGCGCCCGCATCCTGTAATAATGGTGCCCGGGGGATTATAATCTGCAAATCCAATACACCTACATTGATAATATCTCGTCCCAATTTGGTAAGTGGCGGCTGGTTTTGATATGATCGGAAGCTTTATAGTTGAAAGCTTCGAGAGTGACGTATTCTGTAAAGCGGCATCCATCAAGGCACACAGCCTCATTTCCCGGTTCTGTATTCCTGGTTTAGCTCCACCGGGAGGCAATATTTTTGTGCATGAGCCCTTTACGCACTTGACAGCATTTTTCCATTTCCCCAACGGCAAAGAGCCGAAACTTACGACCCGGGCTAAGCCAGATGGGCCGACTGCGCTGTGTGGGCATTGCTGCGATGCGGAGGCTCACTTTTAATTATCAGAAATGAAGCACGATACGCTAGGGATTAGCTACCTTTAATGGAGGCACGTTGCCGGTAGTCACATGGAGGTCAGTGACGAAAGCAATGAACTGGCACGACGACATAAGGCAGGCTATTAATCTTTCGGGAGAAAATTGGTCGGGTTAATAAAGAGGTATGGATTGAAATATGTGTTCTGAATATCGGTTTTAGGAAGGTTGGTTTCATATATGGCTGCTGATCTACTTACAACAATTTGCAGTTTTGCTACTCCTTTTTCGAAATCTTTTGCGTTCACGATGAGCCAGATTTATAGCTGCGTCTTGATATTAATTTAATGAAATTTACTAAGATCGTATTTTTGACTGATACAAAACTCCGTTAATTATAAATATGAAGTTCAGAATCCGGCTGCTTCTCCGGCAGATGTTCTTGAATAAGCAAATTTGCACAATCAAGCTATAGTGTATATGGTACATTCTTTCTCATAAAAATTTGCAATCGATAATTTAAGTAGTTCTATAAATTATGTACAATGTTATTCAATTTACAAAGAACTCTGCAATCCATTTCGTAAACAAACTCTGATAATTCCAACTATTATACTTAAGTATTTCTAGTATATTATGTTGTAATACAAGAAGATATTTTATTAGGTTTTTTAGCATGCAGCAGTCATTCGCCACTCTGTGCGTCTTCATTTTTCAGGGTATTGTGATTGTTCTTGTGTCCTGATGAAACCCTCGATTGTGTTATTTACTCACCTTCAGGAAAATAATCCTTTTCGACGTTCAAAAAATATAATCTTATCCAAATACACCTAAAGTTTAATTTTTTCCAGAATGTCGTATATTCATCTTAGCTATTTAAGCAATTCGAGTCCTCATTGTAGATCCTGATAATCATAGACAGTATTTTTGAAGCCCTCCAAGATAAATTTTCAATCGGCGGAATTCTGAAAAATTCTAGAAACATTGGCATTTAACTGAAGCGTAAAAGATGTTTTGACCGCCAGGCTTCTTATGTTAGAATATTTTCCTGGCTTTGTTCTCTCATTCAGCGGGATATTTCTATCTATCTAGAAGGAGGATCATTAACTCCGGTCCAAGGTCATATCTCGTTACCCGGGACCTGGAGTTCCTTTATCCCTCGCCTTAACTCCGGTCTAAACTGATAAGAGCAACTATTGCAAACCTTGCATAAATTTTAGCTGTCCCTTTTTAAATTCCAGTCTTAAAATCCATGCAAATAGAAATAAATGTGAAACTAAATAAATCAGAAAGTAGACGTGTAATAAACAAAGACGTTAGACAACGGCAGAATTTTATATGGAAAAAAAAGAGCCGCATTTCTAAGTACATACGATTTTCTAAAATGGGTCTCATATAATTATAACTGGGTATTATGTTATAATTTATAACTAATTTGTAACTCAATGAATGCTAATATTGTATAAGGAAACAATTATTAAAATAATTTTTAAGGCACTTCGCTTTCTAATCCAAAATTACATGTATTCCTGCACTAAATAAGCATAATTAAAGTCAGGCAATTTTGCAAACGTCGCAAATTTAAAAATTCTGTACCTTTTCTGTTTTAGAGAAATGTTACTAAAACTTTTTAGTCGTATATATTTAGCCATATAATTCGCCATTAAAATTAACATAAGTGTTTTGAATCACCCTGTATATGTTTCGATAATCTTCTTAGACTCTTTTTATGTTTTGCAATATTTTATTTTTGAAATTTCGACAAGATATTGCCACATTAGACCTGACCTGTAGAGTATGGAAAAAGTGGTCTCCCGTTTCCGTCTGTCTGTCTGGTGTCTGTATCTATTTTTATTAGACAAGTAATCTCCGAAACTACTGGACCGATTGTTATCATATTTTGTATGTAGATTAAGAATTTTATAAAATAAAATACGCCTGCACTTGTGGTGTATGAATCCGTGTTGAATTTTTACCCTAGACATCCAAAATTTTTGGAAAAAATTTAAAACTGAATAACAAAATTTTGCATTATAACTTGCTCTGAAATCTTGTAAATGTTTTAAGGTTATCACAATCATGGTAAATCGTTAAGCAAAATTTATTTGTTTACCCCCTCCCAAAAATTGAGGACATCATCTCAAAATTCTATCCAAAATATGCAAAATATGTTGAGTCTAAACTTGTGATTTATCATTGCATTAAAAGTTTTGAAATTTCTTGTACAGGGTGACATAAAAATTAATGAATGAGTCAATTTATTTTATTGATTAAATCGGGGACGGCTCACTTCGTTTTCCCGTAAATTTGGTAATGCAATACTGTTACCATTAGGTAGTCTTACGTATTTTCTGTGTGTAAATAAAGAAAAGAAAAAAATAGCGTGCCCTATTTGAAAAATCTGGTTACTCGAAAATTATAAAAAAATTTAATTTCTTATAAATATCTGTGTATTTATACATATTTTATTTACTATATACCTCAATATTATTTAGACCACAACGCTGGTCAAAACAAATTTAGTTCGAGGAAAATTTAAAAGAAAAATCCTTGCGTCAATTTGACGTTCATTGACCAAAGCAAAATATCTATGCAGGTAAATGGTTCAAAAAACGTAAAAATTAACCGCTATTGTCAGGTTCATTCCAAAAAATTGCAAGGTTTTTGTTGTATTATAAAAGGAAGAAAAGGTGGAGACAAGATATTTCGAAAATTATTCTGAATAAGGAAAGTTCCGTCGATTTCATGTACCCAACACAAAGTAGTGAATTAAAATAGGGTGAAGTATCGAAAAGAAAAGTTAAATATTGAAAAGCTGTATCATCCACATGGGGGATTTTTTAAATTATTTTTTCTCCGTGTACCCTGTATATATAGCATGAAAATAACATTAATAAATTTTGCAAATGTTAAAAATAATCTAATGAAAAAGAAACCAAGTGATTTGTTATTATCGTTATTAACATTATCAAAATTTTACTTCCCGGCTCTATTATAAAGTCCATCGGACGACTAGCTACTTTCATAATTTTCGGACATTTAATGATCTCAACAGTACGAAAAAATAAGTCCTCGTTTGCGTGTGTCTATCTGTCTGTGTCCCCTACTTGTTGTTTATTGATTTTGTTTATTATTATATTTTTTGTGTTTAATCCCACATAAGCTCCAAAACCACAGCTTTGGTCTAGAGGCAGCGGACCCACTTTGCAGATGAGAAATCCGCGGATGAGTGCCGACCTGCAGCTTTTTTTTAATTAATCAAATCAAGAACGGGTCATTCTATATTAACAAAGTTTGAAAACACTGTACTGTAATTACTAGTATTACACTTCACCTATTCAAATTGATAATAAGTGTTCTTTTGCTAAGATGTTCATAATGCAATAACAGAATTTTGCTTTGGAAAACTCACCTGAAATATACGCATAACATGCTTCTTTACCTGTAGTTTAACAATTCGGACATAGGCTTTGTTTTAACTTATAGGGGTTATCATAAAAAATAAAATTCACAAAACTAGATTTAAAAATTCTATACTTCAGGGGTGGGGTAACTTCTGTCTAAATAACTTGCCAATTTTCAAAGAGTTAAAAAAGGATTTCTTTGTTTATTTCGACTTACTAGGCTTGTGTTACAGTCGTCTAGATAAGCCAGTGCTTTTTAAATTAAAACTAGCGCACAATTTAAAACTTAACCGTAAATGTTACAAAGATTTCCTCAGCACGTTATTCATGATTAGATCCTTAATTGCGTTACTAACTCTTTTAGAGTTAATATTAATACTCCAAAGGAAGTGGCTCTGTTGCCAGCGCTGGTTTCCTTTTTTGAGAGGGGTGGTTACCGGCTTCAGTACTTGCTTTGAAATACGATTCCGGTAACTAATATCGCTGTTAGTGCTGGCAGAAAAATACTGCATCTGTTATCACACAACAGCACCGGTTTTAAAAATTTGAAATTTTATTTTGTTTAATATGACGAACAGTGTTGATAAAATTTGATAGAAAATCAATTCAGACATAATTTGTTTTGGACTGAACAACCAGTTTTTTTTTTCAAAATTTGGACTTTTCGAGAATTTTCGGTCGCGTGCTTAACTTGACGTTAAGTTGGCCTTGATTTGATTTACATCAACACCGAAGAATCAGTCGAAACCACCGCCGCTGGCCTCCTTGTTAATTAACGACGCCGGCTCCCATGATTATAACTAGCGCCGGTTGCTGTTGTAGAAACCAGCGCCGGCAGCGGAGGCACTTCCTGACATAAGTGGCGGCGTAAATTCAGCAGGAAGTATAGCATCGAACAAGACGTATAGCTTGAAATTTACTTTACAACTTTTGAAAATTGTTTCTACTGAAATATGTTAGGATTTCCATAAATCATTGTCTGAAAGAATATATTTTTCTCATTTTCATGTAGTTCTGGTTGGAGTTTTAAAAGAATGTTGATGTACACTGTACCAAGTCATATTGATAAATTTTGGACTAATATTTATCAAATTATTTCCGTTTAGATGGAATTATAATTGATATACGAAAAACGTTTTCTATCAATTCAATAATAGTTGACATCCAACGACGAAATTGCCTAAAGAACTTAACTCAACTTCTCCGAAACTTTTTAATACCTAGATTAGTGCGGCACTAAATCATCTCCTAAGTTTACTACTAAAGCGAAAACCGTCCAGTAAAACCAAAGTTTGATGTTTTTACTGGGACATTTGGGGTATATGTACGTCCCCAGTTTTTGGTTGTATACATCCCTATCAGTCCAGTTAACATTTCGCAATATGCGTAAGTACCCACTTCAGTTACGAATTTCATAAAATTTTGATAGGTATGTATTATTTTTCCGGTGAAAAAAGTCGTAAACCTTCTTATTTTATGTATTTATATAGAAACCCTGTGGCGTTTTATGAGGTACACAGGCGCCTGGTTATTGCTAGTGAACCCCAGGAAGCAATCATAAAGTTCTAAACTGTTGCATGTATTTGAGAGTTAAACATGAATTATAAACATCATAGATAATTAGCGAAGCTTACGGGAATACTAGTGCCATAACACATGCATTCACTTGCGAACGCCCTTTATTTACATGCGTAACATATTATTAAATACCTTCGCAGCGACTGTAATCCTCTGTGATATATTTTCATCATGTTTAAAAGCTCATATGACATGGCTCCGCCAACAATTAAATTCACCCATGTGGAGGCATGTTTTCCCTCCTTGTTTTAAAAGCTCAAATACAACTTACTCTCGAAAAACGAGAACAAATATATATTAGGCCAAGTTTCAGACTTTTTTTATTGTAAACGAACTGGCGAAGTTCAAATTTAAAAGTTTCTGTGTTCTGAATGAAATTATGTTCTCCTGGCTTGTGTTTTTTTCGACCAAGTTTCTTTGTCGTGTCTTTTTTTTCTGGATATATCTATCTAAAGTTGTTAAAACATTTTTGAAAGTTGAAGGCAATTGAGTGTGGGAGAGCTTTAATAATAACAAAAATGATATTGTTGAACAACTTGATGGTTTAACTTTCTTTCAAGAGAGCATTTGGCATGTAAATGTGTATGTAAGTCCATCACGTCTGCATATTCTATTCGTCTCGAAATTGTTTATTATTTCCTGAGCATAAGCGAAACAAATTTCTTCGTGATATTCTTCGTATGTATTAACGTAAACACTTCAACCACTATGCATCTTGCTGAGAGGCCATTTTTCCCGTTCGTTTTGTTTTCTGTATCAGTTCCTCGTTCTTATTTTGCTTTTCTGTTCTTCTGTAATTTCAAAAGTGTGCTGTACCTTCTACCCATTTATCAGCGAATCTTGCATAATGAATTTTGTGAGAAACTATCTTTATTGGAATCAACAGTGGTTCCGGTATTCAGATAATTAATCTTGGTTTTGTTCAAAATTAACACTATAGGCGCAAATAATATCTGAGGGGAAGTTAAAAAAGCAAGCTTAAGTTTTAACTTGAACAGGAGTTAGTAAAATGTATTATTACACCTCAGCCTCCTATTTCCTTCTTTTTTACACATATACAGGGTGCCGCATCCAAGTCTGGATATAGGGAATTAACATGGGAATTGGTTTTTATTTTATAATATCTCCCCAGTTCACTTTAAAGTTATTATTGAGTGATGCCTTTGTGGAGGTCGAAGAGGGCTATCGGCCAGTATTTTTTTCAAATCGTTTCATCGCGCTCATTCACTGTAAAAAGGTTTTAAAAATCGTATTTTGAAATTCGCGCCCGATCCGATTTGTCGCGAAATGTTTCGTTGCACTGTCGAAGTTCGGCGATCGCGTCTTTGGAATAACCATGCAAAATTCAAATGTCAAAGTGAAATTAGAAATTATTCTTAGAAATCAACGAACAACTCAAACTGAATTATTTTATCCAGTGTGATGATTATTGTAGGACAAATTAAACGGAATAAATGCACAAATTGATCCATTCATTCGTCATAGTGCGCGACCCCGTCAAACGAGCCATCTCGAAGTACACTCAGACCGTATTCAAAAAGCCCGAGATGAAGACTTCGAGCAGCTGGTCTTCCTCAAAACCCCATCGGCAGCATTGTGACATGTCCTGGGAGCCTTCAAGCTAGGAATGTACTCGCGCTGCCTCACTCAGTAATCACTGAACGACTCAAATTGAAATATTTTATCCAATATGACGATTATTGTGGGTCAATTTAAACGGAATAAATGCACAAACTGCATAACATATTTAATTAGGTTATGATGCTTGTGCTGGTCGAGTCTTTATTTCTAAAATCTCATTAAAATGCCATGTTCTACTGCGATTAGATGAAAAAGCGAAGGCCCGCTTTTCTTATTGTGTGATGATAAGATTTACCATCAAAACAGCTGGAGATTTTCAAGAGAACCTTTTAATGAACCATTTAGATAATTACAAATAACAAAACTTAACAATTGTTGATGAATGAAGTAATGAAAAATTGTACGAATCTGGAAAAGTATTGCACTATTTTCAAGAATTGCTCGAAAAGACTGCTCTCAGCAGCTGTCAGTAAGTAAGCCGATCTTCAAAACTCCTATGCGTGTTGATTAGCATTTGAGTTGAAATCTGAAGACAATATTGCTGGATTGCTTGTTTCAGCGCTTCTCTGTTTGTATAGTTGGTATTGTTTGAATACAGATGGTCGTGAAGAAATCTCCAAAGAAAAAAATCACAGGGGTTTAGATCCGGCGAATGCACATGCCAATGGGGCGGTGCAAACTTTCCATCACAACATTGAAGGAAAATACTGGTTCAAATAAACAACATTTATGCGAGCTGTATGGCTGGTGATTTGGCCCTGGATGTAAAAGACCTGCTGCAGATGCCGCACCCTTCGAGTCCCAGGAAGTATTTGCTGAGCTAGCATATTGCCCTACTTCTGAGCATTCAATCCGGATTCAATGAAAAAAGGTGCAATGACATGATATCCTAGAAGCCCCAGTCATCCACTGACAGTTGCACGCCAGTTAACGAAGGTCATGGACCACGTGAGGGTTGTGTAATGCTCAAATTTGATAGTTCCGAGGATTACAACTTCCTTTAAGACCAAATGAATATTCGTCAGTAAAACAAATGTTCCTCAAAAACTCTCCATCAGACTAGATTCTCTGAAGCGTTCCTTCGTAAAACTCCATACGTGAGAACTAGTCCTCAGGCTTCAATTTTTTGTCATGATGCTTTTTGAAACTCTTCTATTTCATCTGTTTAAGATCCCTAGAGAACATGGTGCCCACCTGATTTTATTTACTTTTTATCACCATTGAAAATAAATGTAACTTTGTTTTGCGAAATATTATTTTTATTTTTGTGGTTGTTGACACAATAAACAAATAAAACAGTAATACAAAAGTTTCTGAATCCCAAAATACATTCGTAATGGAGAAAAATACTTTTTAAACTGTTGATGAGTCAATGAGAAAAATACTTTAAACTGTTGATGAGTCAATGTTCTACATTTCTCTCTCAAAAATGTCTTGTAATGAGCATGCTTTCAGGCGGCAAAAATTCCATCCCTGCGTAACGAATGTAAAATCAATTGACTTCCAATCTTTAGTGATTCGAAAAAAAAGTGTAAAATTTACCCAAATCACCTATTAATTAAATTAACCGTTGAAGAACAAGCAGACCCTCGCTTTTTCATTGAATCGCAGTAGAACATAGCATAACCTATATAGTAAAATATTTTGTGCAGTTTGTGCATTTATTCCGTTTAAATTGACCTACAATAATAATCATCACACTGGATAAAATAATTCAGTTTGAGTTGTTCGTTGATTTTTGAGAATAATTTCTAATTTCACTTTGACATTTGCATTTTGCATGGTTATTCCAAAGACGCGATTGCCGAACTTCGACAGTCCGACGGAACATTTCGCGACAAATCGGATCGGGCGCGAATTTCAAAATACGATATTTAAAACCTTTTTACAGTGAATGAGCGCGATGCAACGATTTGAAAAAAATACTGGCCGATAGCCCTCTTCGAGCTCCACAAAGACATCACTCAATAATAACTTTAAAGTGAACTGGGGAGATATTATAAAATAAAAACCAATTCCCATGTTAATTCCCTATATCCAGACTTGGATGCGGCACCCTGTATTAAAGTATTGAATATATGTAAATTAAATTTTCTAATCAAGTTCTTCTTTCATAATATGAAAAAAATGGGTACCATATAAACAATAGCATTAGGTGTCTCGAATTTAGATCCGCCCTTGAGCGTCCCCTTGAAATTTGCGCCCCCACGACGCAGGGGCTCCGGGGATGTTATTTATGCTGCTAATTTTTACTTTATAGAGGTTATCACAAAACAAACATGGCAAATTCTAATTTTATAAGTTTTTAAAAAAACGGGATTTGTAGGACTTATATTTCAGGTGTTTGGGAAATAAACTTTGACCAATTTTTTATCAAATTGTTCGCTTTTAAAAGGACCATAATTTGTATTTTTGATACATGATGAAGGTAGCTTTTAGAATATGTATGTATGTGTCACACTAAAGTGGTTATAAAAAGACTGATAATGTTGATAATTCTATGTACCCATAGAAATAATATTATATGGAAGTAACTTAGAGAGAGATGCGCGTTGTCAACACAGTCGGACAGAGATGGGTTTCTTTGGGTGGCAACACATTGGCGCGAAACTGCCCGGCAATGTGTTTCTGGGAGGTTTCTTTCGTGTTCTCGCATGGTGTGTGAAGGTGTTTTGTTTGCAAAATTACGTTTAGTGGACTCAAGTTACAATTATTCAAATTAGTAGTGTTCTTAGGTTGCATTTTATCGAACTATTTGTTAAATATGGTGAAATCGTGTTGTGCATATAACTGCACGGAACGTGCAATCCGCAATTTTATTTCATTTCACAGGTAGTAATTACATGTTGTATACAAACGAAGGATTTCGCATAATATAAAAATTTTGTTAGATTCCCTAAAAATCCCGAATTACGAAAAAAATGGATTATAGCTACAAAAAGGGAGGATTTTATACCTACTGAACATACTCGTATTTGTGGAAAACATTTTCTAGAATCAGATTTCATAATCCATTTTGGTAAAAGACGAAATGAACGAAATTAAAGATAGAATTAGACATGTTTATAATAAATTAATTCATTTCAAACATCAATAATTTTTTTCTTTAATCATTAATCAATACTATTATTTTTTAACTCACTTTTGGTTATTGTGTTAGTTAATTATACGTGAATTTAAAAAATTGATCTTGGTAGAGAATTCACACAATTTAATATGTTTAATTAAATTAGTCAAACTGTTAGTTTTTCCGAAAGTTTAATTACTTTTATCCTAAAAATTCAGATTTCCAAATGTTAGCTTGAAAAAACAATTATTGTACACTATTAGATTTCGGTAACTTGTAGAAGATTGTTGTATTAATTGAATTCGTAATGTATTGTAGATTCTGCACACATTTCATTTTATTAAAAGAGGATTTCCATCGCTTAACACGATTTCTGTTATTTTAGATTATATATAATTATAATGTAAGCTGTGAAAATATAGTTTTCATTAATAAACGTTTGTTATAATAATTTGTTTGAACAAATTCGGAAGAAAACGTATTAATTCCCGTGCAAATGAAGCGTTTCTTGCCACTCAGCACGTGACACCCAGTCAGCCGTCCTTTCCCCACTGACGCATAACCGGTCTAGCTATTTCTCTCTTATGTTGATTACACTCGCCTGCGTATGGAAACGTATACAAGGCTCCATCCACTCCTTTATTATATCAATGTATGTACCTTATCTGTGCCAGATCAGTAAAACTTATAATTATGGAAGCTGTCTTCATCGTTATGTTGCCAATAAAATAGAACATTGCGCAACTCCGTAATTCCAATTCCACAGACGTCAACTGTGTTTCAGGTGCACCGTTTCCATTAGTCCGTAAATTCTTTAATCTTCCAAAATTTACATGATTTATGAATTTTATACCATTGACACAAAATGAAAATTTAATGACGCGCTAACTAATTTGATTAAACCGCGTATTAAAATCCTCCGGTTATTAGCCGTGGGATTAAATTAATCGGCATCCCATCATTTTAATCGATGTTTGAAGCCACCTATATTTAATATAATTAAAATAATTGGAAGATGTTTGTAATTTGTAGCCCACACCCTTCCATCAATTAAGCGGAAGTCGCGTTTTTCGGCCGGCTCTGTCATTACGTCATTACAGGAAAACAGCACCTACAAACCCGGAAAAATACAAATGATGGCGATATAATAGCGCATTCCGTTTCGTGCCGGAATTATTATTTAAGTGTCTGGTAGTCGGGGCATGTAAGGTTGGCGGCCCTGCTTCTATTGGCTATGACTCTCATTAGCAACACTATCGCACGCCTCATCAGCTTCATTAAATTCTGATTTTATTGATACCATTAATCACATCGAGCGTTACCGAAAATTCCAAACCTATCTCGGGTGTTTTATATCTGCCGGAGAGAGATGGAAGTGAACCCCTCTATCGCGATCTTTCCAATCAGCGCTTTCGACTCATTAAGCCGAGAAACAAGGGGGCTAGTTCACGGTCCGCCTGACTAATTAAGAATGGCCATGTCCGACGCCTAATTACAATACGGGGGTTGGTAGGCTGTACATCCTGCTCTGGCCACACACACTCGCACATTCGGGGAAACACCGAAATCGGGACACAGTCATGCATGAAAGCATACCTGATACTTTGTTTACAGGGGACACTGTGGTAGAACTAAATATAAATTTTTAAAGTTTTATTCTGCGTGAGGTATGGGGTTTTTTAGAGACTCGCTATTGGTTTTTTTTGTTTGCTCGGCTGTTCGTTCTCTCTGGATCTGGAAAACAGTTAGAGAGGACACAAATAGTTTTTTACCAGCAGGCTCTTCCTCTTGATCTCTTATCAGACGCCTGCAACATGTCGGCTGAATTTTTAAAAAACAGGGGATCAGAGTTTCGTCACAGCTGGAAAGAAAGTATTATAATCCCTACTCACTAGAAGTTGGATTGAACAGAGTGTAAAAATGACGAAAGTGTTAGCAAATACACTTCAGACTGCACGTACAGATTGCAAGGAAGGAATCTTCGGAGATTATCAAGCAGGTTTTAACCAAATGTTTACCATAAGACAGTTAATGGAAAATGAGAGTTTAACGGAGATGTTCGACAAAAAGTTTTTGCGGACGTTCGGTTATTACATCTCAGATGAGATTTCAAAGCAAGCAGATCACAGACTATTTCTAATAAAACGACAGTGTTGCTGTATTTTTTTTAAATATTTCTAGACTGAATTAAGTGAGTTTCATTTTGATTTACAACTAAAGATTCACACTTGTTACATTCAAATAATTTATTGTCTTCCGTTTTGACATTTTTGTTACATTAAAAGTGACGTTTTAATAAATAAAATGGAATCTCAGTTTGCAACCTAGTATTTGGATTTAGAAATTCCGGGACATTTGTGACAGATAACTTTAAATTTACTCAGTTATAATATATTAAGTGCATCGCAATGTTATCGATAATTTTGAGCAACAATAACTCGAATGCTTGTTGCATTGAAAACGCACGAGTGCTTTAGCACGAGTGCATTTTTCTTAGGCAACAAGCATGAGAGATTATTGTTGTTCAAAATTATCGATTTCATTGTGATGCACGCAATATATTCAACAGATTATTGCAAGAACAAACATTTTAAAAATAATTTTATAATGATTTACGAAGTAGTTTGGTGTGCGATACTATGGCGACGCAAGTAAATAAGAACAGCCATTTTGCAAAATTTGTGTGGGTTTAAAAAACCATGTCCAATTTTCGTTTTGGTCGTAACACGCCAAAAGAAATTGATGATTCTATTACAAACATTACGCCGCTAAATACGAAGAACTCACGAAATTCAATCTGGAGGCAATTTGAGAAGTTTTGCGGTGAACGCAAATATGTTTTTGATGGAAACACTTCCACGGAAAAACTAGCATTCATCCTCAAAGATTGGGGGTACAATATGAAAAAAGTCGATGGTAATGACTACAAAGAAGCAGTAATAAAAACGATGTGGAATGTAACGGCAAAGCAGTTGCAAGAACTGTATTTCAATAAATTTGGTATAAAGTTTGATCCTTTTGTTGACCTGGAATTCAAGGGTAGTAGAAATGCACGCGACGCAAAACGCCGGAACCTACAAATACAACCGGAAAAACGCAAAACTAGTTCCTCAATTTTGACTCTAGAAGAATACAACAAGATTCTAAAGATTTATAACGAAGACACGCCAGATGGTTTACAGAAAATGTTTTTTTATGTGGCTGGATTAGAATTAGCTTGGAGGGGATGTGAAGGTGTTAACGTTACTATCAAACATTTTAAGGAAGAAAGTGATAATTGTGGTTTGCCTACGGGGCGAATAGAATACAATTGTATTTTTTCCAAAACAGCTCAAGGAGGTAGCCATAAATTAACAGACAGCAAATGGCTTGCAACAAACACCACAGATCCTAGAATTTGCCCTGTTAGGTAATTAAATACTGTTTCAAATACAAAATAATAATTATTTTATTATTTAAGGCTCTACAAAAAAATGCTGAGCAAGAGAGGTAAACATATAACCACCGATCGTTTATTTTTAACGCCAAATCCTGCATGGAGAGAACCTAGTTCTGTAGGATGGTTCAAAAATTCACCCGTTGGAAGGAATGAAATGGGGAAATGGACAAGAACCGCCGCAGAAGAAATAGGCATCGACATAAAGAAAAAGAAGATTAGTAATCATTCATTACGGTCAACTGCAGTGTCGCAACTTGCAAAAGCGGGAGTCGGTGAAGAACAGCTTATAAAGATTACCGGTCATGCCAATACTTTCTCCATCAAACCATACCTTCAGCTCGATGGAGATCATCATTATCAAATGATTGACAAATTACGCGCCAACTCAACGGCTATGGAAGAGTCTAATAACAAATCCACAAATTGCGCACCGTCTGCTTTGGTACAAATGTCTAAAAATATAGTTACTACTTCACCAAGCACACAAACCCCTGTAAATTACTACAACTGTACCATAATTAATTACAATTCTTAGTTTCATAATTAAATATTTGGTTAGTAACCTCTTGTTTTTTTTTGCAATTAACTGGTACTTGCTTATCTTATAGTTGGCACATCTGGCTAGTGATAATTATCGGTAGTGGTAATTGCACAGTGTGCAATTATCACGTAATTGTATGCTGATTGGTTGAATTTACAAATATTGACGCGTTTGATTGGTCAGTTGACATCATGTGACATGTGAGTGCAATAATCACAATAACAAACCTAACGAGCATCTTTTCCAAATAATGCTCACTTAATAAGATTAATCCAAAATGTATATGGAGAATTTCATTATATTCTCTTAGGTTTGTAGTCAAATGACTTGAAGCTAGTTTTACCTTCAAGTGAAAATATTCGATGGTTCGTTCCAAAGTGAAAACCGAATGAATCATTTCCAGAGTCTAAACTCCGGGGTGTCATGTCATAATTAACTAGCAATTTCCAAGAAAATTTTGCACATTCCAGACATACTTGCAAAAAAGTAAATCGTTTCAGTGTAACTTTATTAAAATTAATACAGGCCCAATGCAAAGAGATACTTATACTCTTTCAGGTAGTATTTAATGCCGCCTTAGAAAAAATAATTGGTCCAAAGTTATTTAGAGAGAACTTTCTCGCACCTGAATTCTAACTTTTAAACAAATTCACTGTACAAGAAAAAAAATTGTGGCTACGTGGCAGTCATGCATATATTGCACACAACTTTTTGTAAAACTCAAGGCGGATTCATAAACTACCAGTACAGGAGTATGTTATTGCATAACATTTAAATCGCTTTTACTATGAAAAATTTTGCTTTTTCCTAACTCATATGAAATTTAACAACAAATGGTGCGGAGTTTCGGACATTTTCTCCGAAACTATTTGACCGTTCGTTATTAAATTTCTATTTGTGTTAGGAATATGGTGTAGATATATTTTGGTAGACAAAAAAAATCGACATAGCCGTTAGCCGGGAGACGTGAGTTTTCTACTCTTAGTGAAAAGAAAAGTCAATACGTATGTGTAACTAAAAGAGAAGTAAAAAATATGGTAGGACAAAATATAGCAATATTTAGTTCCGAACCGTTAATGATTTTAGAACATTAAGTGATCTATACATTTTCCATAGTTTCAAGGGTTTGAATCTGGCGAGGGAACTGGCCAAGGGATAGGTATATGTCTTTTTGCTTATCGTGCGCTGATCAAAATATTCTCGAACGTATTGTGGTGGTTCACGGGCAGTACGAATTTTGGTCTCATCTTGCTAAACACTCACCATCCTGGTTAATCGTTAGTCAATAAACACATCTAACATCTGTTCACCATTCGATCAGTAACCGTCTCATGGAAGAAAACTGGACCATGTAATTATCGTTTTGAATGGATGCAGAGGTCCTTCCATAACTGCCTGGGGATTTTCAGCACTATATCTTCTCAAAAATTGTGAATTGATATATCGTATGATACGTCCCATTAGTTATTGTATTTCAGATTGTTTTGTTATCATGCGCAATGTCTCTCCGATGTCCAGAGTATTTTATACTCAGTTCCCTGGAATGTTCTCTGCAGAGATCTACGATTTTCTGTTATTTTTTACTGTCTGTGGAGGTACACCAAGTCGGCTTGAAGGCGTGATTTTTGTAGTGCGGTCAATCATCAATTGCCACAGAGATGGCAAAATTCACGAAATTTCAAAGCCAAATTATGAACGATTTTTTATAATCACCTTGTACAGGGTCATCATAAATGATTGTAGTCAACTTGGCTTTGAAAACAAATGAATATTTTGCTGTTGCCGCTTCATAATACGGTTCGAAGTAATTCGAACTATTAATTAAATGTCATGCTCTGTTTGAGGTTATTTTCAAAAATAAATAAAACATTCTTTAAGTGTTTAGGCCTAATTGCACCGCTTTCACTTAACACTTAGAAGTGTTACGTAAATTCATTTGTGTCCGTGCCCCCGTGCCTCGTGTGTTCGTGCAGTTTATAAAAAAAATATGGAACAACAAAATGCCGAATAACCAGTTGTACACCGGAGGAGGTTTTAATTATGGATTAAGTTTATGAATATGAATCCAAAGCTACCATTGAAAATAAAAAGGACGATGTCATTTATTGGTGCGACAAAAATTCTAAAAAAAAGTGGTACAAGAACAAGAAAAATGAAGACCGGAAAACAGCCGCACACGAAGAGGCCGAAAGAAGAAAGATTGGCAAAGGACCACGTCCAGTATTTGAAACAATAGATCCTTGTTTTGGTTAAGTTACGAACATCACAAATCAAAACACTTGTGGAGACTGGAGACGTACATTTCACATAGTGGGGACGAAAATGAAAGCATCAAACCAACAAATAGCCAAGATGGTGCAGAGGAAATCCTGTGTGTTTAGGTACAAGATGACATCACAGTCTTGGTTCCAATGTTGAACAGAAAAGCATAGTTGAACAGGGTGGTAGCAACCTCAAAAGAAGTAAATATACATTTCATTGTTATCTATAAAAAATTTACTGTTTATTTTCAGGACCACTGGCGTGTTACATGCCAAATAATTTTAAAAAGCTAATAGATCAGTAACTTCACAGTTCACACTAAAAATTGGTTCAGTGGAAAAAGAGCAAAGGTTATGGAGACTGTTCATGGGAACATAATTTCACAGCAGTGGCGGGGTTATGAAGTGGCAAAATTAAAAAAGCAATATTTCGGGCAGGAGTTGTTAACTACAAAATAAGGAACGAGAAATTGAAGAATGTAATTTTAGGAAAAGGGTTTTAAAACCAGACCTTGAATTAAACGTACTTACTTCAAAGTAAAACATTAAAGAGTCCATTTTCAATTAAATGATGCTCATTTTTAATGTAATGTTAACAATAACATGAGATATTGTTAGTTTACAAATACATTTTTAGTATGTCGAAAAAGGACTCTTTTCAATTAAATGATGCTCATTTTTAATGTAATGTTAACAATAACATGAGATATTGTTAGTTTATAAATAAATTTTAATGTTTTTCACTATAAATGAAATAAAAAAAAAATATTTTATTACCAATAAATTTTTACTGTCAAATATTACAATCTGTTTTAAAATGTTGTGTAAAACAACAGCGACAATCACAACTGTTAACACAGGAAACTGTCGTTTCAGAATCCCAAATGTGCATCCAATTCTATTGCGGCTTCCAATGTGTGACTGATAATAGAGCTGTTGTACTGGAGTAACGGGATATATCAGTAGTGTCAACAAGCATTTTTTTAAGGGATAACTTTTGTTACTTAGGAATATAATAATATAATAAAATTGTCTTAAAATATTCTATCCAAGAGCACACAACTCTGTAGTTGTGCATTTTCAAACAGATCTTAAACTGAACAATGATTAAAAATAGTACTATCATGTGTAGCTACTGATCATTGTGCCACAATATTTGAAATTTAATCCTTTCATCACATATGGCTTGTACATTAATGAAGATATAATCTTCCTGATTTCTAAAAATTTCTGATTTCCACCTAAAACTTTTACTATTTCATTTTTTGTGTTCTATGTTAACAAAAATTCATATACCTGGTAATTTAATTTTTATATGTGCATATGCAGTCCAAGGCGCCAATGAAGTCTGGAAAACGAGCTAGATGAACAACAATCTTTCACATTTGCTTGCTCATCTACAATTTGAGGCATCACAAAATTTTTTTGGTACAGTATAATCACTGCTCTGGGTACTCAAGGAATTATTCTCACCACTATTGTTTGATGAATGTCCATAAAATCCATAGTACAGTCTAAGTACGCTCTACCAACGAAATATCATAAACCAATTAAGAGTTAGTCCATTGAAGAGAAACTGACTGCTGGAAGTGAAATATTTATCTCTGATTACTGACGTAAGTTTTACACTTACATATCTACAGAAAATTCTAGATGATGTGCTAGCAAAGGTGAAATACATATCACTGTTTCTTTGGTTATCTGAAACTTTTTAAAACCTGTGCAATCACTCATACTGTGAAAATGATCAGGTTACTCCATGAACATCAAAGCATTTAAATTCTTCCATTTCATCATTAAATCATTGTCAACTAGAATTAAGCAGAACCTAATACTTTGTCGCTATATAATTTATATCACTCACCAAAAGCTGATTACTTTCAATTATAAAAGATGCTGGAAATGTTCCCCGTTTTGCTGTAAACATAAAGCTACCCTTCTTTTTTTGTTTTCAAAAATGTTTTCTAACATCACTACATCAATATTTTGACAACAATGTATAATTGCATCCATTAGTTCTTCCAAAGTATGTAATCGATGTTTGTATATGTTATCTTTCATCCATCCAAATATTGAATAATCAAGTGGAGTCAAATCAGGTGAACGAGCAGGCCACTCTGGATTAAGATTTTGACTTATTATACGATCCCCATAAAATTCTTGCAAGTATCTTAAATTTTCCATTGTTTTATGGGCTGGGGCTCCATCTTGTTGGAAGTAACCAAATTGCAATTCCTCATCATCCAGGTGGTTTAGAAACACCTCTAATATTTGCTCCCTATACTTAGCGGAATTAATTGTGTTGTGAAAGAATATTGGCCCAATCACTCTTCTACGCGAAACCGCTAACCACACGCCAACTTTAACAGAGTGTAAAGGCCTTTCTTCAAAAACAAAAGGATTTTCAGCACTCCAAACTCTATAATTTTGCGAATTAACGTAGCCATTTAGATGAAACCATGCTTCATCAGAAAAAAATGACATCCAAAATTCTGTTGTTGTTCATGTTGTTTTGAAACCATTCACAATATGCAACACGACGAGGATAATCAGCTGGTTTAAGTTCATGGATTGACGATACTTTATAAGGATGCATATGCAATGTTCTTTTTAAAACTTTCTGACAAGTGGTGTATGGGATACCAGATTGCAAAGACAGTTTACTCAAAGATTTTTTTGGGCTTTGCTCCATTCTTTCCCTCAAATCTTCGACCACCTCTTCACTAACTGGAGGCCTTCCTGGTGACTTGCCTTTAAAAACATTTCCAGTGCTGTTGAATCGGTCAACGATTCTTTTTATGTGTGTCATTGAAGACTGTTCTTCAATGTTTATTTCTGGAAATTTAGCCAAATACTCATCCTTGCAAGCTTGAACAGAATACACCCATTCCCCGTCCGCATTTAACGTCCCATTTCGATAGTAAGACATAACAATAAACGTATTTTGTTCAAGAGTGTACCCCATCTTAACCTAAAACAGATTTATTTGAAATATGAATACACATTAATTCATTTCTAGTTACCTTAATCGCTGTTATCAAATCGTTGTAGTTTTGATAAAAACTGGTTTAATTCAATTTAATTTATAACAAAGAAGACTGGAACAACAACACAAGTAAACAAGACGTGCGCGGGAAAGTATTATGACAAATGACCAGTATGACATTCTTCTGACAGCAAAGCAAAACAAAAATTCCCCATAACTTTAGTGGACTATAATAATTAATAATTTTTTGAAAGTAAGAAGCGGCACATCAAAACAATTGCGTTAGCGCCTACTTCAACTACAATCATTTATGATAACCCTGTATATTAGAATTTACTTGCAATACAATGCATGGGTGATAATTTATTCTATTGTTTACTTTCGGAACGTAAGCGAATCCCCTAGGGTGCGAAAAAAGTATCCCGTTTTCGTCTGTCTCTCGTCTGTGTCAATTTTTCTAGACAGATAATAATCTCCGAAACCAATGGACTGGTTCCCAGTAAACACAGTTGTGATGTTAACGTGTCAGGTACGTACTCACAAAAGAACAATAAGTACATCGCATGATTATGTCTTAACGATATACCTGGAACGTAAGCTATATAACATCACAATGGAGTACTCATGCTATGTAACAAACACGTAATGTTGACTACATTTCCTAGATATCTCATTATTATGTCGCAGCGATATAGCTTGCATATAAGCATTTAAACATCACACTGTGGTACTCCTGTTATGTAACTAACACCTAATGTTAACTGCATTTACTAGATATCTCATTATTGTGTCGCTGCGATATAGTTGGCAGGTAAGCCTTGTAACATCACAATGGAGTACTACGGTTATGTAACCAATAAGTAATGTTAACTGTAGTTACTAGATATCTGATTAATATATATATATACATGCTTCGGAATGTTATTAGTTAATTATGCGTGTGTTTGTTTTTCAGTTGATTTTACAAAATGGCATGTTAAATCGAAAATTAACGTTTCTGACAGGGCCACAGCAAAAAACATTTAAAAACATACATATCGAGTATTATATAGCTCTATTTTATATTTATTATTTACGTTTGTGTTGCAAGTAAATAGTATATTCATAACAAAAGATGCTGAGTCTTAAAAAAAGAAATTTCTTCCCTGTCTTAAATCTTGCACAAGCGAGATGACGCCAATAGTGAGTTGCTCTTAATTTTTTTTTTCATATTATATTTCCTGTAATTATATTTATTTATAATTTTATTTTTATAAGTGCATAACGACCTGCGCTTTATAAAACAGAACAAAAGACTTAATGCACATAGTTTATGATCAGAATTAAAAAATGTCCCATCTAACAGGTAATACGAATTAAGACTAGTAATGAGACATTATTTTTTAACCTCTGCCTATGCGTCACTGCCAAAAAGGAACAATTATACATATACAGAATTTTGAAATGACCTCGAAAAATAAAATGATATATTTCATTATTTTATTAATTCTAATGCAAAATATGTTGATCGGCAACAAAAGCAACAAAAAGAAAAAAATCGAAATTAAAAACCAATCTATTTCAAGGTCAGCGATATCGTTCTTAAATAAAAATGAATTAAACAATTTCTTCACTTTGATCGTAAGGAAAATAAATAATAATTTGAATACAAAACAATAATTGATCATTGAGTTTTGTGTATTGACTTTCGCACTCAGTTATAGGTATATCTGTTTAACATTAAATTTTCAAAAGTTTAGATTTTTCCAATGTAATCTTGGGCTCTAAAATAAACTGGTAATGTATAATGTATAATTATAATTGAGTATTTTTGTGGTTGATCTTTAAATTATTATTTATTCAAAAAATTCACTTAATTTCATATCCAATATGTAACTAACTGAAAACTGATAATAAAGCAGCAGATATGACGAAATAGTGTAGACTTTTTTTAATGTCGGTAATAGAGTGTATAATAATGTATAATAACTAGAGAGCGGAAAATATGCAGCAAAATTTTGGGAAATATGATCATATGACATGCATCAAATTTATGCAAATATGCAATAACTTTCTTAATATATGCAGAGATATGCAGTTGCACATGCTCAAAAAATTAAAAAAAGCGTAATAACCGAACTAAATTTATTTACAAATTGCAAAAACACCTTAACTTTTATTACAAAAAATACATAAATCACATTGCAAAGTGTTTAATTAGATCTCACTGACAAATAAATGACATTTTTAAGATAATATTCTTATACTCAAAAATAAATATAGGTAAACAGAACGAATTAAAAAATAGTAGTAATCGACTATTTAATTACTATTTTGGTAACAATTTATTTTTAAATATTTTTCGAAATATTCTAACAAAAATTTTTCCGGTGATTCTAAAGTATGTATTTGTAAATAAAAAAACTGCGTACTGCGTCCACAGATGTAAAAATACTTATCGGATTAGAGCAGGCACAACAAAACACAATTCCTTCTTGAAGAATAAGTTCAGGAAAAGGTTTAATTCATAAATTAATTTGAGTTATCTACATATTGACACACATCTCTATCGCTTTAAATACTTAAATGCAAACTCACGATGAAAAATAATAGGATAACGTCCCTTCGACCACCATAAAACATACCATTAATACACTTAAGTAACGAACAAAAATATTGAAATGAACGGTATTTCCAAAAGTAATTAGGACCCGAATTTACCTGGAAGGATGGCTTAACACCCAGTGGTTCCTCCAAACTACCATAAAACCCAAACCCAGTTATTTGAAGCTCAGGACAATATTTGCAATATGATTCATGAAGTTTCGTTTTTCTAGAAAAATGCCGATCGAATGGCATTTTTTTTTCAAAGTAGCACAAAAATTGATAAAAATGCAAAATATGCACCCGGTATGTGAAATATGCAGCAGAAGGCAAATATATGCAAATATGCAATTTTTTATAGCTGCATTCATTTTTAATTAGCATGATTAGTTCACATATTAAATATCAAGACTTATATGCAAAAAATAACGGATATGCAAATTTCATAAAATCCGCTCTCTAATAATAACCAATACCTGCGCCTAAATTAAGGAAAATTTCCAACTGCACAATCGCAATAATCCCCCTTGTGTTCTTAATAGTACTTTTACACCTCTCCCCCTTCCCCCCCATTAAAGTGCAGTATGATTTTGTCGATTTTGTGAGAATACCTACAACATTAATAATAAATAAATAATAGCAAAACGCAAATTCAAAATAAATATATTGTAAAGTTATAAACAAAAATCTAAAAAAGGCATAATACCGACACGATTAATACATACATATATCACTATTTAAAGGTACATCACAAAAGTGTGTGTGTTGTCTTCCCAAAACAGAAGACTAAAATAATTAATTAAGCCACAATCGAAAAAAATGTTCTGAATTTTATTATTATAATTCTTATTTTGTCATTTTTAAATAAAGACTTGCGTATTCTCATATTTTTAAGAAAATGGGGTGACACGTTCTTAATTGGATCAATAAAAAATTTGTGATGACGCCAATAATAATGTAAATAATACTTGTCATAGCACAAAAGAAAATTAGAAACAGCGCATTACCAATGCAAGAAAAAACCAAAGTGATAAGAGCTGTGAAGGCAGTACGACTCCGCAAGTACGACTGATAAAATTTTTGTTGTGCAATTTTTCGAAATCACTGAGACAAGTGTTATTGTTAAGCAGGTACGTGACAGAGCGAAAATAGCACATCTGGGGTTTCTTGAGGTTCCAACTTGACAAATAAAATCATAAAAATTCCTCGATTCTTTTCGGTGAAGGGATGAACCGGCGTCAGTAATAGTAACTTACGCTCGGGAAGTAAAAATGTTAATAATGTGAAAAAGTTACTGCACAAATTGCAATTTCCAGCTGCACAAATGCATTTTTGAACTGCACAAAATGTGTAGAAGTGCACATTAATTTAGGCCCTGCCCAATACATCCGGTATGTTTCTGTTGTTGTCTTCGTTCGACACCACTGTATTTACAGTATTTAAGCAGGTATACGTTTCCGCCCCTAAAATCCCACGTACGGCATCTTTTGCCCAAGTAAATACAGCACCTGGAATGAAGACAGAAACAGAAATAGTTTTACAACACCTTATCAAAATTTAAAAAAACCACTATGGTATTATTTGAAATTTATTGTTAAAGATTGTGTGGTCAATTAGATGTGGGTCGTCGTATTCTTTAAAAAGTGACCTTCGTCAGTGAGTTCGTAATGCTTAATTAATAATTATATTCAGAGCGAAAAATACAACGGCTTTATTAGAAATACACCAAAGACAAGTTTTTTCATTGTAATAATTTCTAAGAATTATTTCTGTAAACTTGTTCACTTGAAATGTTATTTTGTAAGTACCTGCTTGGCAAATTATAAATAGAACATCTGTAAGGTGACCAGATTTCAAAAGTCCGAAACCGGAACATTAGTTTCCATTTCCATCGTAATCTGATATATAACTGCTTTGAAAATTTTTAGTTGTAATATACTAACAGTACTGACATCTGCTGACATTTAAAACAGTGCAGTGCTGACAACCGTATCGATACAAGTTTTGTTCCCAATTTTTCACAAAATAAAATTACTATTAGTGATTTATCCGAGGATTTATCTTTATTCTTATCAGATTTATAGAAATCGGAACATTCACGGAACGAATGTTTTAATCGGAACATTTATTGGACGAAATTTGAAATCGGAATTATTAGAGTATTGAAATCGGTACAGTTCCGATCAAATCGGAACGTTTGGTCACCTTAAACATCTGGGGTTAATATAGGGAAGACCCAACGACACAAACAAAGCCATAAAAATTCTTTGCCCATTGTCCCTGAAACGGGACAAGGTTTTGAAGAGTTCATTCGTCGAATTTTGATTTTATAACGACGTTTATAAAGCGATGATGGGTAGCAAAAAAACTAGAGAGTGGTTAATTTTGATTTTATTAAATTTATTTTATCTAGTGAAAAAATAACGCTCAACTTCTGCATTTACTATCCACCAGATGTTTGGGGGATGCAGTCGGACCTTTGTTGGTTTGGTTTGTCTATGAGTCGGACGATCCCTTTTTTCCGTATTTATGGTTATTGCACTTCAGACTCACAGTGAAGCTGTCGAATTCCATTTGGCCATTTGGTTCACAACCACCGAACCTTTCTCGTGACTCCGTAAATCACTTCATTTTTAATGCAGTTTTGTGAAAATTGTGCCATTCAGTGTGGATTAAATTTACACTAGGTAAGTTAATATAATTCTAATGAAGTAATCATTTTAATTTTTACATGCTTCTGTTGTTTTTGATAACTGTACGTAAATAACAACAACAGTTTTTTCAGACAAGCTGGAAATACCACCATTAATCACTGAAGATACTCCCGCTGATTTTGAAGAACTTACGGTGATTGTTTTTGAAAGTGAGGCGCTTTGCCATAACATGTTGCAAAGGTATGTTACTGCAATTTTTTATGAACTAGGTGCTAATGAACATAATTTTACTCTAGACTTGAAACAAATACAAAAAATATGTGCGAAACAAAAGAAATTCTAAAGGAAACGAGTGAACAAATCTCCAATATGAAAACGTCATCAAATGTGACAAATCAAAAAGAAAACAGTAATAGAAGATATGCCGCCAAGACCACAGGTAAACAAATTTTGAGGAATTAGAAGATTATCTCTGCCTACTACAACAAGCAGGCTTCTTTGTAAGTTAAAAAAATACAATTAGTCCAGTCAAATTAGCGATCAACCTCGAAATGAGAGATAATAAGCTGAATTTTCGTATATACCTTCATTTTAGCGTTCTAAAAGTTGTCTCAAAAGTCTCATAAAATCTCGTGTCTGCGTCGTAAGTTATTCAAGGTCAAAGGTCAAGAAAAACATTATTTTGCGATTATCTCGGATTCTATTGCTCTAATGATGTTAACACCTATTATCATAATTGTAGAGCACAAATTTGGGACAAATTTTATTTGAAACATTTTTTGATACACTTAATCGTTTTTGAGATAGCGGGCAGTGGGCGCGCAGCGTTCATCCATACATACTGTAATGCAATCAACCGTGAAAATATCTGTGAATACTACCTTGAATTTTGAAAAATTTGTATTATTTATCAGTTAATACATTGCATTTAATAACATTTTGCATATTTGCAATACATTTATTTAATGATACTTACCTACTTTGTGTAATTAAAAACTCTTTAAATGACATATTTATTGTAGGTATATCTTAGGTTAGATTATTATATATCTTAAAGTTATATTAATTTTTTCAAAGTAAATTTTAAGGAAGTAAAACGAGTTCATATATTTTAATTTTATCTTTATTCAGCAGCTGGACATTTCTTACGATTCATCTTGCAGTGAAAATCTATAAATTTTTAATAATTTAAAGAACAAAAGTATCAATTTTCTTCTTCTTCACCGTCATCTTCTGGACGTTCGGGAATTTCTGTTTCATCGTCGTCATCTTCGGTGCCCTGAATTGTTGTTTCCAGACCTTCCCGTTATAATCATGATAAGAAAATAAGTATTTAAAAACTTGCACATTTTAAAGATACAAATAAATTGAGATATACAATAAATATTTCATTAAATGAGTTTTTAATTACACAAAATAGTTAAGTATTATTCTATGAATATATTGAAAATATGTAAAATGTTATTAAATACAATGTATTAATTGATTAATAATACAAATTATTCAAAATTCAAGGTAGTATTGACAGATATTCACGGTTGATTGCATTACAGTACGTATGGACGAGCGCTGCGCGCTCACTGTGCTCTATCTCCAAAACGATTGAGCGCATGAAAAAATATTTCAAATAAAATTTGTCCCAAATTTTGTGCTCTACAATTATGATAATAATTGTTAACATCATTGGAGCAATAGAAACTGAGATAATTGCAAAAAACTGTTTTTCTTGACCTTTGACCTTGAATAACTTACGACGCAGACACGAGATTTTATTAGACTTTTGAGACAACTTTTAGAACGCCAAAATTAAGGCGTATACAAAAATTCAGCTTATTGTCTCTCATTCTGAGGTTGATCCCTTTTTTATGCTAAAATGACTGGACTAAATATATTTATATGTACTTACATATAACATAATTTTGGATATTATATACAGGTAGATGCCTGTAATACTATAACACTTTTTAGGAACCTACTAAACATGACACATTTCGCTTAACACGTTACATACATATTGGGTTGCAGAAAAGTCTTATAGTGAAGCACCCTGTATGTTATACATACGCGGTGACTTCCAAATAGATTCGGAAAAAAAAATCCTTTAATTGTCACACGGATTCAAAGTAATTAAATTGCTGCTCCAGTTTCAAGAAACAAATACGGAACAACTTGTTAAATGTAAATGATGCGGCAATGATTTATTCAGTTTCCATTGTGACTAAATTTTTTTCTTTATTTTTGCTGTGTGTTGCTTAGATGAAAACAAATGACACTGACTGAGGTGTGGATCTTGATATTTTTCCCCTGAATTAGGACTAGATAAAAGAAATTACTTAAAATTTTCTCTACTTCGTGATCTTGTGGTTTTATTTTCCGAACTTAAATATTTCAGAGTTACTCGATATATACACATAAAAATATTTTCTTCTTTTCTTATTTCAGGAACTGCTATTGTCCCAGATAGGTGGTAATGGGAAAAAGAACAATGTGGAGCGTATATTAAAAAAAAAAAAAAATTCAGCGAATTTGCTGTAGCTTGTTTGTTCGGTAGGAAAATTCCAAAATGGTTGGGACAAAAACAATGAATATTATGAAAGGTATTTTTTTTGCAATAAATATAATTATTACAATTTTTATTTTTGAAGAAATTACAATGAAGACCCATTCCGCAATAGAAAAAGAAGTAGAACAACGCTGCTCAGAGTGGCTACGACATTCTAGTCAACGCCTGAAGAAAGAAAAAACAACGACAGTTTATAGTTTCTGTGTCTTTTTTTAAGTGTAAATTATATTGTATTATTTTCGAATTAGGAAATCATATATATATATTTATTTATATTATGAATTTATATTAATTTTTGTATTTTATTACTCATTACATATTATATTTTTTCAAACATTGAATAAAATAATAATTTACTGTAAGCTCTAAATTTTACTCTCCATATCCATATCCCTAAATGGTAACTAGACTTTCTGAAATGCCTATTCATATCGCATAGATCATGTTAATAAAATATACTGAGAGTCATATGTTTACGATGTTGCGATATATACGTAACGTCTATGTCCATTTAATATGTTATATTGGCGTTTAAAATAAAACGTAACAGATACATAAAAATATAGAGAATCTAGAGACATACTAACACAACGTTATGATGATGTACCGCGAGCACGTCTCTAGTCTGAAACGATGTGGATGTCACCAGTATGTTACAAGCATGGGTCACTGTTGATTACATTACATAGCACAGGGAAAGCAAATGTACGCAGTTTGGGATGTAACAGCTAACAAGATCGTAGACAGAGTTAAGTGGCATTAACATCGCTAAAACGTAACTGTGTTTACTGGGTTGTTCCTCAAATTTGTATGTATATTGGAAATAATATGTCCATGGTAAAACGCTAATCAAAATTTGGCTAATCATTCCCTCCAAGAAATTGATGACGTCATCTCATCTCATACTCTATATTAAAGTGATTTAAATGTTATACAATAACATACTCCTACACTTGGGGCCTACGAATCCACTTTGAGTTTTTCCTTCTAGGCACCAAATTTTCGCAAAAGGAAACAAATTATATGATCATCAGTATATAATCATACCAGTATAAACGTAGCAGTGTTGAGTTCGTTGCAGTGCTTATTTTTTTTAATCTTCATCTATAAAATTGGGTGGACCATTTCTTATTTAATCCATAAAAAATATGGATAATGCGGGTCTATCCATATTCTTTATGGATTAAATAAGAAATGGTCCACGCAATTTTTTTTAACCAGATCTTAAGAACAATACACCGCACTGTTTTATTATTACTATTACACTCACGTGTCGGAATTGATACACGTGCCCTTGTCGAAATAATGTTGATCGGCACATTTTCAAGTGGCCAAATTCGCAAGAAATACAGGCATAACTTTCGCCCTTTACAATGCATTCATATTTTTGAAGTAATTGTTAATCCGTTGCCAAGGTCTGCTTGGCTTATGATGCAGGTGAGGTAATGCCTCAGCAACGAATTTGCGTTGTCTTTTTTCTATTATTTCTGACCGATATATTTCTGAAATGAACTGTTTTTCCAAGATTTAAAAAATAAATGCGAAAAATTATTGTTATTTTAATTCTGGTAGGTGGGCATTCGCTGTTCTCATAATAATTAAATAGTGTGCTTCAACTCATCACCAGGACACGCACTCGAATCTTGCCTCTGTAGTGTACGCAAAACAGATGTCGTCCAATATGTAGGCTGTCCGTAATGCACCCATTAGCGGTATGTGTTGAAAAAAGATAAAATTGAGGCTAGCTCCATTTTCCGCGCTTGCAGCAGGCGCACTTTGCTCTATTGTATTACCAGAATGTTCAAAATTAGGCCGCTGAGTATTTTGTGATAAATCTGTGTGTGCAACACTTATTCAAAATTTCACTAAAAGAATATATATTAAATGTTTCTACATTCACGTTTGTCAACTCAATACTGTGGTGGTAGTCATAATTTGATTTCCGCAATCAGGAATGCGAGTAATTTATCGCAAATTGAAATTTTTGTCTACTTAAGCTTATCTTAGTATAATTTTAAAAAGTTGCTTCTTAGACTGTTACTGGTATTAGTTATCTATATTCCATATGTGTTTTAATGTATAAAGGTTTTCATAAATGACAGTTTGTAACTTTTTTCAAAGAAGAAGGATTTGTTTAACTGTACTTAAGGGGCGAAGGAAATCATGTCGAAATAACTTTGAAATAAATTCTTTCCATTAATAAAGTATATAGGGTTAGTTGTAGAATATTAGAAAAAAAAATCATTTTTGTCTGCCATAACTCTAATTCAACAAGGATCAGATTTTGGTCATATTTTGTTCTGTTTTTCCAATAGTTGTGTGTTACTTGGTTTATCGTGACCACATTTTGAGTTTTTCAAAATCTTCTTAATTTTCAACCTTTAAAAAAAAAAAATTATTATGCTTATTTTAGTTTTGCATCTTTTTTTTTAATACAAATTTCGTGTTCTAAAGAGATGTGTAGTTTCCACCTTGCCATGAATTTATACTGATCATATCGTTAAATTTTTCAATACTTGCGCTTCGTAATTTGTAACTTGATAAACTGTGTGTTTATGACAAGGATTAGTTTTATACATAAGTTATATTTTAACTAAAGATCCGCACAACCTGTTGAATAACAATTGAAACTATTTTAATGGAAAACAGAATTTCAACGATTTTGTGGGCTTCGGACACAAAATAAATGATAGGCTACAGAGAAAATATTACATTATATGATATTACCATTAATTTGAAATTTATGTACGATTCGGTGGTTACTCTAGAAATTTTTCACTCATTTCGAGTTATTGACGATCGATCGAAAAGACGAGATTATGGTTATAAACGATTATGTAGATTTTCGTTTAAATGTATCTCACCTGTTACATCCACATTTCAATATTTTTTTTATAAAATTAGATTCAAGTTTTTTATGAAACGCATTAAACGTGATTGTGTCATGATCAAAAATAGACGTACACAATTAATGTCCATTATTTCGCAAATTTCCAGTAAAAGCAAAAATAAGAAACAAAAAAATGCTACCACGCACTTTGTCTATTCATACTTAGAACACAACACCTGTCCTTTCTGCAGTTACAGAATTATTGCTTCATAGCTCTTCGTATGGTGTCGCGTGGATACATACCCTCGTTTCGTGGACATTTGTTGCCCCGACATCACAATGACGACCACATCCATGGCCCAATAATTTTTGGCAGCCATTTCCCGCTCAGTCGATCTTCCGCGGTGTCTTCTCAAGATTTATACAACATTGAGAAATTCCCAGAATGAACATGGGAAATTCACGTTCATTATCCAGTGTCATTATAACGAGAGCATTTCCTAGAACCGGTGACAGTTAACTAAGTCATAAATTCAAAATGCAGTGCATGTTTATTATACCATGGAATAACTTAGTCTGCATAAATATTGAATTTATAAGAGCCGACGTGTCTGTCTGGAATACAACCCGAATTCCTTATAATATATTCATTTCACATGACGCAACTTAATGAAAATAAAATTTTCTGTTGGGTGTTCTTTATGCGTTAAATTCTCCAAATTCCAGCCGAAACTCGGGATTGTAATTGTTTAACGTTCATAACTCGCGATCATTATCGTTCTCTGCGGTAAGGAAGACTGCACTTTATTTCACCCTTAGCGCCACATTCTTTTGGATTTAACGACAAAAATGTCGCGCTTTTTCAGCAACGAGGGCATGAATGCGATAACAGGACCGGCGAGCTGTCAAAAAATTCCTCGCAGCTATCATTAACACCGCCATTAAATTGAGTTCCTTTCGGAAAATAAGTGGCGTAATTTTAGAGGTAAGAGAGTCTCCATCACTCCTCGAAATTGTTCTTTGAAGAGGCCTTTGTTCGACCACCACTAGATCAATTGCACGGAAAGGAGCTTCTAACAGGTCTCCAGAAAAATTCGGTAGTCGACCTGTAAACTCCGGGTTAATGTTGTGTCTTGGCAGAGATTTTATTGTGCACAATAAAGTGGTTACGACACTATAATATAGTGTTGATTCAAGTGGTCACTGCCTCACACGTTGACAAGACTGCGAATGCCGTATGCGGAATGTGGGGCACATTGGAGCTGATTGCATCACCAGGAAACATAAATAACAATACCAGCAAGACCTCACTAATGAAGTAGTGCATGTACATAGAAGGCATGTTGTGCGAAAGACCTTATGGAGTCCCGTCCTGATGATGGATCGATGAGATATGGGACATGTTAACAGGAAATTAATTTAACTGTGCGCATTCCTCGTTACAAGCATCGTAGATGTTAACGAGATCAATAAAATTGACTGTATGTTCAAGTGGCCAGAATTATTGCTGTGTCTTGTGCATGGAACCAATTTGTGAAGCGGCATGCTGAGCTGGTTTATGAGGGTGCTGCCATTCCACAGCTATGTGTCGATATAAAATTTTATGTTGTTTATGTTTAACATTTTCATGGGTGGCTTATGGCCGGTGCCGCATGTTCCATTTAAACTCCTAAGATGAGATGGTCCATAACGGCGCAAGAACGGGAAATGGAAAATAACAGAGCTATTAGTGGGTGTGACAACAAGTACATAGGACACTCCATCATAGCTTTTATGGTAACATCTAACTGTTGCTTAATGGAAGTAAAACTCCGTTGTCGGATCCTAGCACGAGTCGAACACTCGCTTTATTATTCCCTACCATCAGCAGAAGGTTCGCTTTGATTCCGTAAGGGTAGCTTCCAGAGAAATTTGGGCCAAATTAATATTTACCCACATTAGGAAAATGGTCACATAGATATGCTTCCGACATTAATGAAGGCGCTTCCATGGCGACAATTTAATGTTTTATCACCACCCCGATTTTTCCGTAAAGATCAAGTACGATAAATAAAAAGGGGAACGAATAACACGTCAGGAGAACAAATATATATAGTCGCATTTTCTGGAAAAAGAAAAATTATATTGGGAAAATTTCATAACCAATTTCCTCCTAGCAACGAAAAAATGTTTACACAGTTCCCTTTCGGTGTAATACCAAATAAATATTAGAATTTTATGCTCTCACAAATCTCCGTATAATATTCTGATCAATCAAAATCCAAGGGATTTGTGGAAAATGCTACAACAGCCGCACCTGAATCGTGCTCAAAGCCTATTAAGTGTAAGCACCCGCCCTCGTTGGTAATACTCATTAAAAATATCCGCCAAAACGGCCTTGAGTAATTTATATTTATTGTGCTTTTTAAAGCTTTCAAGCTCGCTTTCTGTTTCAAATCGATACAGTAAAAATGAATGAACCGTTTAATGGCCCTCGACGTTCTGAAGTCACTACGGTTTAAAAGACGGAGAGGATCAAACTTTGAGACACTTTATTCCAAAGAATTTCCTCTTTAGAATAACGCCGGCTTTTGGAAGAGCGACGGACAGGTATCCTACCAATCAACAGATCGCTCACTGCGTAAAGACAGATACTTTATAGCGTTTTATAGCCATGAAAATTTAAATAAAAAGCTTTTACGTGTGTTGGCATTGTGGAATGGATGAACGAATTGCAGTGATTGTGTATTAACTAACGGTATTTGCGCTTGATTTGAACACCATGTTGCGTATAAAACCGTCAAAGATTTTGTGAACAAGCCATGATTTCAAACAAAATTAATGTGAAGGCGGGCTTTTAAAATTGTAAGATTGTTTTGTTTTAAAGCGTTGTGGTTGTTACATAATTGCTTCATCTCAATACCAAATTACAGCTTTGAGTAGAGTAAAAGTATTTGTTTTTTGTCATACAAAGTCAATCTGCAAATTGCTTTAGTCTCTGTATATTCAAAATATTGTTTGCTTTTACTCGAAGTTACCAATATTCGTTTCGCTTTAATAAGCGGATTTTTTGTTAGAGGAACAGAAACATCGCTTCGAAAAAGCACTTACCAATGTATAAATAAAAGGTTTAAATTCCCTTGCTGATGTTTTTAAAATGTCTGTGAATTAGTGCAAAATTTGCACTTGTTACTCCTTTAGTACCGTTCGGTTAAATTTACGAAAGATAGTAGTTTACTGCCAGTCTATTTAGCGGGTCTGTGATTATCATCTAAATAAAAATGAAGGGAATTAGTTGTAGCATGGGAAAGAAAGGTGAATACCAAGAAAGATTAATGGAGGGAAGAATTTGAACAACAAATGAATAAGGCGAACAAACTTAGAATTACAAGATCATTGGAGTAAATAAATATGTGACTGCCACAGGGCAGAATACCCACACGTATGTGGAAGACCCAAAATCAAGAGGAAAAAATAAGTGGAGAAAAATATAGAAATATTCTGAGATCTGAGGATCACTCAACAATCCATGAGCTTCCACTAGGCCTCTAGTGCTATTATACAGGGATTTTATAAATGATTCTAAGGGCGTGGTTGGCCATGGATTTCAAAAATCCCGCTTCGCTGAAATTATGCCTTATTATGACAGGTCTCACTTCTCATTAATGTCATTTGTAACCTGTCATTTAAAGGCGTCGTTTTTACTGTTTTAACCGTGATTTAATAATTCAATAAACATCGTTAGAGGCTCACATTGGAGATGTAATCAACAGATTTGTTAGAACTGGCAGTGTCTACAAAGGGAAGTCTCCTGGAAGACCTTCAGTATCTGAAGAAGTTGTTGATGAGACGACTTGAGCAGAATTTGCAAACATCTTCGACAAGATTTCCTCAGCAGTGAGGAGTTCCTGTTGCAATATGAAATTGAACAATGGGCATTGACGAAAGCATTACAGAACATTTTTGAAATTAAAAAGAGAGTGAAGATATGCTTTGAACAATATGGTGAATATTTCCAACATTTTTTGTGATGTTTAACCACGATTTTTATTGTAATGAATTAGTTTTATTTTTTAATAAGAAATGAGACCTTTAGGCAACCAGTTATACGGATGTGCGTGATCTTTGCCATACGTCCGTGAGCATTTAGTGGAATTCAAAACTGAGAGGCGGCACGTTTTCATGACCTTCTTCGATTCTACAATCATTTGTAGAAACCCTGTATATGGGTATAACGTTAAGAAGCATCTGGACGTAACTGAAAGATGGAAAGAATATTTCAAGAATTTGCTAGGGGCATAGATATATAGAGAAACTCTAGTAGTAGTATGCGATGCACAAAATATACAAATTGAAGATGACCGTGAAGGAGTAATTACTTTAGATGAGGTAAAACACCAGTAAAGAAACAAAAAATTAGAAAAGCTTTTGGTATAAATGGTATTAAATCAGAGGTGATAAAGAATTGGGGAAAGAAGGCACGAAGTTATTACATAACATACTGAAATTAGCCTGAGGATGTAGGTAAGAAAGAAAATTCAATGGGATACACTTGGGATATAGAAAACTAAACCCAGCTAACATAAATGACTATAGACTGATGCCCTGTTACTCTTTGTTAGAAATAGAAGCAACTAGAGAAATGCAGTGAAATCATAAAAGAATACAACTTGAACATGAATATGAAATAAATGAATCACAAAGTCCGAATATTAGAACAGATTACTTTAGAATACAAGAAACGAGACAAATTAAGTATCTAGGTAAATATTAGACGAATCCGGAGAGTTGGAAAATGAAGTAGAATTGGCAAACTGACCAAAAATAGATGTTTGTGAATTGAAAGTGCCGAGAAAAATAGTGGAAATAAGGAATGAAATCATTAAAACAAAATCATTCAAAAGGAAAAAAAAAACTAATGTATTCGCTCGGCTCTCATCTCGAGTTTACTCGAATGAGCGTATATACATCCCGAAGCCTGACGGATCAGACAGCGCACAATTTTTCATTTCAAAATTGTGTGAGGCTAAAGAAGTTTTCACTCCAAAAATGTGCTAGATAAAATAGAAGCCCAACAGCTAAGGCGATTGATTTGGGAGACAGAAACTGGAAATAAAGAAAACGCAGCAGACGAGGAAGACCTGGAACAACAATCACATAGCAAGTACGTAATTTGAAAAACCAACTCACAGTAAAACTTATAAAATAAATAAAAGGTTAAAGTCGTAGAAAAAATTGCTGAAAAACGCAGCATACAAGTCTATTATGCGATATCTCTTGGTTGTAGAATTAGAATGTAATTTATCACTACAGTGTCTTTAAATAAAGTCCGCTTCTACTTAATTTTGCCATATTTATAACTGGACGTGACCCAAATTGGAAACATATCGATAAAATCTGCAACTGAGTTCCTAATGGTAAAAGAATTTCTGAAATTAGGTTTCTCATTCTCATTCTTGGTTAATTCTGATTCGATTTCGCACGTTCAATTTTTGTTGTCTGAAAAGCGGATTGTGGAGTTTGTTAAGACTGTATGAATGTAGGAGAGAGCATTGTTGGTAAGAAATGGCGAAATAAAGATGTAAATATGAAGTGTTATTAAGTGGCTACCTAAGGTACCTGAATAAGAGAAATGTGGTCCTTCCAACTGCTCTGAACATTCAGTCCTACAAACCTGATGAACATTTGGTCCTTCGAGCCGGATGCACGAGTTTAGTAATAGGTGCAGACGTAACTTTGGAATTGGAGAGACATAATATAGGCTACTGGAAGGTCAAATGTTAAATCTATTGTAATGCTTTAAGAAATTTCCATATTTACACATATCAGACTTCGAAGAATTCATCAACTTAAAAAATTCGGTTCAGGATTTTTTTAACCACTTCTTTTCGAGTTCTTCAGAGCCTTCTTAACAACGTGCCGTAGAGCTTATTCGCCACTTTTTGATCACCCTGTGTCTTTAGCCCCTTAGAGTGACCAATTTAGAAAAAACAAAGATCAAGAAACATTCCGTCCTGGAAATAGAAAATAACTGTAGAAAGAAATGCTGAAATTTTATTCTATTTGGAAAATTAATTAATTAACTTTTCCTCTCATTTCTCTTTTTCACGTTTAATGTTGAACTTTTCACTCCATTATTTTTTATGGATCCATTGGGGCAGACCAAATTCAACAACACTGTCATAAGTTAAACAAATAACTATGGTCGGCATACAAAAAAATTCTTGAACTTGAGTTTATATCCGTGCCTGTGACACTAATAAACTTCATGTTTTTTTCAGTGCTCGCAAACCCGAAACAAATACGCGAAATTTCAGTACGAGCGCATCTGGTTAGGACTACAAAAATGTGAACGTCTAATTTATCGGTGAATGCTTTGCCGTTGCCGTAAATATTGACAGCCCTTCAGGTGGGAAGAATGAATAGACACTTTCCGCAATGAGACGTCAGACGAAATCAAAGATAAAGCAGAAAATACTGTCTAACAAGGCCACGAACGTAAATTTAAGAGGATTCCGCGGGAAAAATGGCGCTGCCTTGAAGTTTTCCCCCCACTTTCCCATACCATTATTAAAACACCCATCTGATATATCAGGTTTCCCGGCAAACAGCACGACATGCAGTTGAAAACGCTGGAATCGTGAGTCGTGAGACCATTTTATTAGTGTTATGCGAACACAGGACATAGCTCATTTGCACGAGGACTAATTATAAACAGCAGGTGAACCCATTCATTCGTTTTATTTAATAGCCGTCGGTTTTTTTGCGGTCGTAAACGTGCAATGTATTGTGGGGTAATTATGACATTAGATTGATATGCCATTTTACGACCCGTTTAATATGAAAAATGTCGTAAATAACAGCGATAGTATCTTTCGTTTATAGATCAGAGACAATGCACCATATTGTCCAGAAAGAAATTACCGCGGTTACAGCCTGCTTAGCGCAAGATAACGGCCACTGATGGCCTTTCGGATGGGAGCCAAAGGGCGAGTTTCTTTTAATTTGAGGTTAATGTGTGGATGCAATTGCGAGACGTTATAAAAATAAACGCGCACGTGAGCAGGTAGATCATAACGTGAATGGTGGGCGGGAGTTCATATTAATTGCGTTTATGAGGGAATAATATGAAATTATAAGGAAACCGTAGCCAATTGCTGTGATGCAACACTGGAAATTGCCTAATTTAGCTGCTTTTGTGGCTGTATCGCCAATTATGGACACTAATTTTCTGCTGTTGATTTAGGATAGCTATCGATAATTTTGATAAGGATAATTTTTGTTAAAAAGAATAATCGTAGTCTTGGTGCTTTCTCTAGTCGTAGGAACTGGAATTTGTCAAAGTCCGAAATGACTAAAGCTATTTCTCCCAAGTAATGTAGCTTGCGGTATGTAAATGTCAAATTTCCATTCCAACCAAGTGTTTTCTTTCGAAGATATCATGTTTTTGTTAAAAACACACAAAACACGCTTTGTATGTCGAGAGCAACAAGAGAAATAAGATGTGCACGAAATAACTGTCATTGTAGATACGTAAGAAGTGGGATTTATATTCCGTAGATTATCGTGGGTTTACCTGAAAAAAATGTACGTACTGAAAGAATGTGAACAAGTGCCGTGAAATAAAAACAGTACCAGCACGAGAAATGTTATCCAATTGATTTTTAAATCATTGCCTGTTACCGTCTTCCTTTCCTTTAATGACCAGAAGTTAAATCCGAAACGCTCTCACGTACGCGCAACAGCTTGGTCAAGTAATTAATAAATCGTTTCTGATTAATGATTGGTAGTGCGGTAGTGCTGTATAAATTACTTAAGTACGGCCAATAAATCATAGTTTTTCTGATTAATGAACCTTTTAGATTACTTGATGTGTTTATAGAAATTCTTTCTCCTTTTACTCAAATAAATTACTTCGATTTATTACCCCACCCTGGGTGAGTTTTAAGCGTTTGACAGTCTGCGGTCAACCAATCATTAAACTTTAGTCGAAGGTGACGATCCACAACCGATAGACTAAAAGGCTAGCCCCTAACATCTGGTATTTCTATTGTAATTAAATCCTCTAAGAATATTCTGTTTCTTGTTACAATATACGCCCAAATCCCAAATAATCTCTAGACAAAACAGGATAAAATATCACCCGGAGATGGAATTTAAGACAGAGGAGACGTGCTCTTGTCATTACATTTTATTGTGGAAATAAATTTAGTAGGTAGTCGTGGCCACCACGAATTTTTTTATGAATCTTCTTCGGCTCGAGCGGAATTAACAATAAATCCTCATCAAAACTCATTAAAACTCGAATAACTTTTAGAACAGCGTCGCCAAGAGCGGGATTTTTGTTGCCGGTGTTGTTAATATGCGGTACATGAGTGACTGCAGTAGGTACCGAGGGATCGGGGGCATAACTACATACATAAATAAATATACGCCATAAAACATTGTTATTGCGAATATTATTTATTTATTTATCAGATATGGTTATGTTTTATGACGGACTACGGTTGTTATGTAAATTACGCCTTAATTAGCACTTACGATGCGTAATGTAAAACTATCAAATGCAGAAAATTTGAATCGCTCTTTTATGGACGATAAAGTAAAGGAATGCTTCTTGATGACGGTTAAATGACTTGCTAGAAATAATTACAGTATTCTTGGCTTATTTCCGTCCATCTAATTCTAGAATCTGTATATTCCCTAGAAATATTATCTCAAGGATCAATATTTATAATTGGCTGTATTCTTGACAAGACGAAACTTCTATCAAAGAAACTTTGATTGACTTTTTTCATAAATTTTCGTTGGAAATACAAATGTGTTTTCCTTGAAACGAAAATTATTATCGATCATCGAGTAGTTTACATCTTATACTTTTTTTTCTGTTGTTGCTGCTATTTCTGTAAGCTAGTTTCAAGGACCGATACCATTTAATCATTAAACCCCATATAATTTTTTTACGAAAACTATACCCTGTCAGAATTGGAAGGTGCGTTTAGACTGTGCCACTCATACAGTGCTTCATCAGCATTGATCAGGGTGCCAGAGCTTAACGCGTAACACGTAGACACTGGTCAAAACGTAGAATTTTAATTTAATAATTATGTTTCGGAGTATGTTTATCATTTATTCACGCTGCATGATTTGTTAATTAAATCCGTATCTCCCATTTATTAAACGCAGAATGGATTCATAACACGCACATTTGTCGTCGTGTTTGTCTAATGGATTTCCAATCGGCTCTCCACTGTCAATTAGTTCGATATAAAATTAACTAATGTGTGTGGTAAATAAGATTTACGACTTCAATAACGACCTTCTAGCAAGTGACCGAGTAATTGGTGACCCGAACGGTATCGCACTCGGGCCAGCCCGCTACTGGTTAATTAACGACTATAACACTAAAGTTTGTAGTATTTAGAGCAACATCGTAAATCTAACATACTAAAATTCTCACCAGTTGAATATTCATGCCCTAATCTCCACACCGATCCTCTATAAAACATACAACATCCCTCATACTGCCAACTTTAAATACGAAATTAGGTAGGTGCACGTCCGCATTTACCCTAATAAAGCCCGAAACAAAGACAGTTTATTTTTAATAGCCAAGGAAACTTTTTCATTCTGTTAATCTGGGGAAAATCGCTCGGGTTCTGCAGCCTGCATGCTAATATCCTCATGAAAGTACTTTATTGTGGGGGCATCTGGTTATTGTTTCGATCTTTAGATATGGGGCTAATGGCGGCTTCGTATCAACAATGTACTATTACTTTCTGTTAGCTACACATGAAATGCAGCAAGGAATAATCGATTGGCTATTATCGTTATTAATTTTTCAGATATCAAACAAACCAGTTGTGCCATTAGGGTAGTTCGTAAAACTTTCAGCTTTAAAATGTATATGTTTAACGGATTTATCGAAATGTTGTATCAGTGGCATTTTTTAATAAGAGAAGTTTGTAGTTTTTCATTAGTATAATAATAGTAGTTAGCTAAAGCCATTTTGAAACCCGATACAACTACAAAATGTGAATATAATAGTTAATGTTGCACAAAAAGTCCGATTTCCGGACACATTATGTTCTTCTGTTGCTTGGAAAGTTTATAAAGTAAAGTTATAATGTTTATTTGTGTTACCACATATCGAAAAGGGGGTATAAACTGTTGAATACAAAGTTATAATGAATCTGTAATTGGCAATGAATGTCAATTTTTAGCGAACTGGTTCAAAAATTTGCCTTTAAATCCGTGAACGATTTCTGTAAACATTTGAAAAATGCCCATAAGTATAAGATAGGTATACCAAGATTACTTTCTTTTGCAATAGTAAAAAAATTTCACTTTCTCGTCAGGTCAGGTCGCAGTTTTCATAAATATTATTTTCTAAACACAGTTTTTATGAGAAAAAATCACAACAATGTTTTTATAACATTTTTCGTAAAAGTTAAACCCCAAAATGTATTTTTTTTTTAATAATAACCAGCAAAGTTTTAAAAATAATAATTGCTGCTAGTTGTTTCAAGTGAAAAAACTTTGTCAATATAGTGAAGTTACTAAATCACTATTGTATTATAGATTTTGCAGTTTTTCAGATAAATAATAATAAATGTATAAATTGTGATTCTGCCAACGCAACGTAAACTAAGATAGTATTGTAATAGGGTCCATCCGACGAATTGCTACTTTCAGATTTTCTAGATGTTCCATGATCCTTATAGTACGAAAAAGTAGGTCTTGCGTTTTGGTCTGTCTGTCGTCTGAGTCGATTTTTATTAGATATAATTTCCAAAACTAACAGACCGTTTGTTGGCAAATTTTATATAATTATGTATTAGCAGTGTCGTGTACATCGTAAAACATTAACTAAAGTTTGTCTGATCATTCCCACCAACAATTTGATGACGTCCGTCCCTCAATAATTTTTTAACAAAAAATATTTTTTAAAATAACGCACTCTTGTATTTGTGGTATATGAACCCGCCTTGAGTTTTACCGTACGCATCTAAATTTTCGCAAAAAAATGCAAAATGTAGAAAAATGTCATTTTTAAAGAATCGGGATTTGTTGAATTATATTACAGTGGCGACATAAGTTCTGTCTAACTAACCTTAGACCAATTTTTCATATGATAAAAAGATTATTAAACATGTTCCATGTTTGAAGTAAAATTCCGTTAATAAAAGTTTGTAATGGAATCATATTTTTGCAGAGGATAATAATAACAATTTTGTGCCCCTGGGGTTTTAGGAAAACAAGATAATCCTTTTCGGATTAAATTAATCAAGAAATTGTTTTATTATCCAATTTTTGTCTGTCCGTTGTAATAAATTAAAAAAAAAAAAACTGTTCGAGATGTTTCGTTTTTGATACCTGTTAGAACATTTACTTACTTATAAACGGCAACAATTTCTGTCTTCAAGTCGATTTTCAAAACTACTCTGACTTTCTTTAGCTTCATATGGTTCTGCCCAACATCCCCACTAATGATGTAACGTCAATCATTTCAAAATTTTGCGAAGGAAATGTTATTTACATTTTATAACATAAAATACTCCTGTACCTGTGATTTATGAGTCCGCCTTGATTTTGATTATTATTATTATTATTATTATTATTATAACTCTTATTGTTTAACTCTTGTTCTGCATTATCCAAATAATACGAAGCTGAGCAAGTCTGTCCGGTATAGTTGTGGCACGTACATTCGTTTTGCATCTGAAAGACCTCAGGTTCAATTTAATCCGGCACTTGTAGTTTTTTTATTGTAATCATCATGGGGCGTCTTGCTACTTTCATATTTTCTCCTCATTGGTCTCCCGTTTTTATCTTTTGTCGTCTGTCTGTCTGTTAATGTTTATTATATAGATAATCTCCGAAATTACTGGACTGATTATTGTCAAATTTTGATGTATGTTGGGAATATCATGTAGGTAGATTGTAAAACGCTAACCAAAATTTGGTTAATCATTTCCACCAAGAATTTGATGGCGTCATCTTAGAAGATTTTGTATTAAAATGATGTAACACAACGGATCCGCTTCGAGTTTTTCCTTAGACATCCAAAGCGGTAGTAGTGAGGAGAATATTTCATCCGTGTAACCCAAAAGTCCTGCGTTCGAAGTATTGTCACGTGTGGCTTCTTTTTTTATCTTAAACTGTGATTCTTGTTATCTATATTTTTTTATTGATTAAGTTAAGAATGGTTCACCTTTTTTTTTTTCGTAAATTTGAGAATATTGTAATGTTGCTCACGTCTATATTTAATAATAATAAAATAAGAATTATTTTAGTATCTTGTAGCTTGTGTATTGGTATATACTATACTATAACATGAACAGAACATTCAACAACAAGAGAACCATTCTCATTTCTTTTGCTTATAAAATTTATTGAGCCCACGCAGAGTATTACGCGTAGGCATTCGCTTCGAGTGGGAGTAAAATAAACTAATCGCAAATTTGCCTAAAGCAGACAGTCAAATATAGTCCCACAACAAGCAACATTAATTAGTTAACTTTGTGGCGGAACTTGACATTATTTTTAAAGAGGATTTAGGGAACAAGGCTAATTTTAAGAGGATTTCGAAAATAATTCAAAATGAATCGCTTAATTGCTTCTTGTCTGTGAAGAAAAAAATAAAATTTGCATTTTGTTTTTTAAATTGTACATAGGGGTCATCTTAAAACATTTTTTTGAAGAAGCTCCTGTACTTGGTGCAAATTTTGCCGAAATAACTTGAGACAAATTTTTTTTATCAAATCAAAAAGGATTTACTCCATTGTTTCGAAAATTTCTAAATATAGTAATGTTGCGCCTGCCTATTTTTAATGGTGATAAAATAAAAATCATAAATATTTCCTGAAAATAATATTAATAAATGTTTGCTCCATCATAGCGTAATTAATAATAATAATTAGTCCACATTATTGTTTACACCACTGCTTATATTCACTTATATTTTAACAGTCCACATAATCTTTATTTTAATCGTTGATTAGACACATGTACATAACGTATTGAATACTTAAGTAGGCGTATTAACTTATAGGCGTTAAGTAAATTTTATCATTTTTTGAAGAAGCTGTATTTGTTCAACAGTATTTCTACTGTAAATAACCACATACCAATTTTTTGAGATTGGTATCAAATTTTTAAAGGGATTAAGAACAATTTTAGTCGATATCGCTGTAATGATTCGATTAGTTTTGTGATGACCTAGATATCGAAGTAGTTCATTCTATGGGCCCCAAGACAAATTGTTAAATTTCTGTTCACAATTTGTACTTATAATCTCATAAAAATAGATAGATAGAGAGAAAAAGGACCACTTTCTAGCAATGCAAATTTCAAAATAGACTTACCCAGTAAGAATTTGTCAAATTTTCTGTGATAATGACGCGATGTATTTCCAGTAGGGTTCTATTATGTACAAAAAATCCTAGACCTACATCTAAAATTTCACAATAATCAGGTGAAAACGGGGGACTGATATTTTTATATTCTACACTACAGGCTATTATAACAACGAGAAAACATGAAATTTGTATTCTTTAAAGTGGAACTTTCAAGTACCTACTTCTGTGATACTCTTTGCAACGTTTCTATTTGGAATATGTAACCAAATTAATAGTATCCCCCTTTTGAATTCTACTGTAGTTTTTCAACAACGATAACCGTTGTTAGTGTACACATTAACAATCCATCTATAATCTTCTTATTCTTAGTTTTAGTAAAATTTTACAGGAAAATAGATTTTTAAAATTTGAAACCACTTATTTTCGTTATAATTTAATTACCTCTGGCTTAATTTCTTTAAATTTTTAAGATTAAGAGTAGTTGTGTACAATATTGGGTTAAATTACCCGAAAAAAGAAATTTAGTTCGAGTAAATAATCCATTACGTCTGAATTACACAAAGTTAATGCCGTAATAAGTCACCGTTTCATCAAATGCAGCTAACGCAAACTGTGCAATAACGGCTGCGAAATGCCTATTGCCACCATAATCTGAATTGAAATAGAAGTTCACGTATCTGCTTCGCCGTGGAAGTTTCTCGATTTGATAGAAGCCGGCAGATCTCAGATTCGAGGTGATCGCATGCAGTAAGTGGTGTTCCAATTTTGAGTACGGAATCGCTTAGCAAATCCGATTTCCCTGTAGCTTTCGATAAGAATCAGCGTATTAAAATTCCGAGTCGAGTTCGGCGTCTTTTCAGCCCCAGCTTGATTTTTTCAAGCCACAGTTTTTGATAAATCGTCTCATTTCGCTTAATTTTGAGTCGGGGAGGAACGCGGCGAAATCAGTATCTGTAGACATTTCGCGCAGAAATCCCTTGCTAGGTGTTCTCTTCGTGGAAACAAATGGCGCCGAGCGATGCAAGATTATGTCCTTCTGACGAATTGTATCCGAACACCTTTGCAGCAAGTGTGCAACAGGATAGGAATGATCGGATTGTTCTCTAATCGCATTATTTATGTGCTTTGGGCACATCGGAGGGCGGGGAATGCCTTGTTTTCACACCGCTTAGGTGCACATAATTCGTTATTAAAGCGTCGATTTATGCAGATGGGTCTAATTTAGGTCATTTCAAAAAATGGTGACAAATCCCAGAAAATTGTTATGGTATTCAGACTGGCATATCCTAACTGCGCCGATTAAATTGTTTGACCTTAAAACGAAGGCCGAATTGCTCCGTTATAAATTTTGTATTTTAATAGCACTTGGTGATAAATATCCAACATTCATGGTAGAAGCAGGTGGCTAGATTAGCGTGGCTTTTTAAACATCTGTCAACTCCGAAAATGAGGAGTAATAAAGAAAAGGGTACTTATGACTTAACTTGGTTCGACTAGCTGGTAATTAATACTGAAAATTTTAATTAAGCGAAAAGTGTGCGATTTGTCTCACTTTATGCCATGGCCCATTTGTCAAAATCTATAGCACACATGAAGTCCGGATAATTTAATTTCACCCGAGGTTATTTATCCAGAGGAAAAAATCTAATAAGCCGAGTGGCAGGCGGCACATTTGTGTAAGAGTATGAAATGACAGTCAAACCTCCTGTGATTGACGTTTGAAATTAAAGAATTTTAATCAAGAGAATTGCGATTCGGCCGTGAAAACAATAGGGGGGAGGTACACAGGTCGATTATAATATAAAAGCCTGTTTTCTATGCCGCAAAGCGGGGTGCCGCTGTCAATATAAGTGGATAAGTCAGCGGGGAAATATCGAAGCCAATGAGGGGAAATGCAGAAATTTCTATTATGCACAACGAGAATTTATGTGTTCTTGTTTTATCAAATATGGGGAACGTCGAAACGTAAGCCTGTAGACGTCGCCTTTTGCCTGTATGAAAATTTATCGGTTCCATATCTATGAAGAGCATATCAAAATCGTAGAAATTCACTACGAGATGCTGTCTTAATATAGGAGGCGGCATTCTCCAACGAGAAACAGAACGATAGGGATGTGCAGATTTAAAGTACGGGGTATGAAAAGGAAATTATGGCAAGGGAGCACAAGCTGAGACCAACGAACTTTTACATGCTCGACACAAAAAGCTGCCGCACAAAAAGACCGAACTAAAGGGAGAAGTTGTGATGTTTACGAAAACTTGAACCTTGTGAATCGTGCAATGGAAGGTAAACTTGGAAAATTTGTAACGTAAATGTTTGTATTGAACGTCTTCGGTGCATTTAACTCAATAACCTAGATTAAAAAACCATTAGCAAATGCATAATTCCGATATGCGTTTGACTTGGTCTGTAGGTAATAACACTTATTTGTGTTTATGCATCAATGGATTGAAGTGTAATTTTTTGTCGGGAAACTGGGTCAATAATGTAAATGATGGAAACGGACTTTAATGACGAGCTGCATATTAATTTTTTTCTTTATATAATTGGCTTCAATTATATTGAAATTTCATAAAAATGGGTTTTATTTGACATTAAAACATATTGCCATATTTACATATATAGATACTGGTATCATTATCACACTCGTGCGTTGCAAAAACAGCCGCAAGAGGTTCGTTTTACAAACTTGAACTCGTTCAATAATAATTGATCACATGAAACATGTTGCTCGAGGTCTGAAGAAAGTGCTTCTGAAAAATCTGATTTGTTGACTGTTATATTCGCTCATTGTATTTTATAGATATTTCTTTTACAAATAGGATTGTTACGATGAGCGGCCCGAAGGTGGCCTCTGTTTAAACCCATACATAAACTTCTAGATGTTTTGTGATCGAGGTCTTTTTGGAATACCTATCGCAACTTCCGGTTCCAGGCTTTTCTTTAGGTGAACGCCACTCGGCAACCGTCACCGACGATGAGTCACCCATCATTGCCGTGCATACTAGAAAGTCCATAGGCGTCGTACCGGTGCGGCGTATGGGTTTATTTCGTAATAGACATAACTAAATTGATTTTCGTTTTGTTATTCGTTTCAATACGAATTAGTCGCCTCAACCTTGAACCAAATAAGAAGGAGCTTTACGGTTATCATTTTTCAGTGTATAACTTGGACACATGATAATTGTTAACAGCTTCTAAAATTTTCAAACGGGACCGCTTGGCTTGAAAGCTGTTTTCACAACTACTTAACTGCGATATTAACGCTTTCTTTATCGCAATAAATACTTCGTAAAAATCTTACTCATTAGTGCGACATAAGGTGATGTATGTACTCAACAGATGTGTCTTCACATACTTTGTATAACAATCAGACGCATAAAAACTTTTTTTGTAGACGCATCGCGCAACGAAACAAAGAAATAAGCTAAGCTACTAAACATCTTAGCGACGACGAGTCTGAAAATCGGCATCACTCTTATTAGATTCCCAGCGCAGACGTTTAGTCGAGATAATTAAACGTTGTTTATCATTGAAATGAAACGGGAAAATCCGTGAAAATACAGAAAATGGAAATGATCTGGCCAGACACCGTGCTAGATGCAATTTTATGCAATGAAAACTAACGCTCTCGATAAATAAACGGAAACTCCGGTTCCAGACAGCACACACCGACAAAATGAATTGTGAAAATACACAATTTTCCGGTGTTCTGTCCAACACACGAATCAATTCAAACAAACATACCTGAAACTTAAAATATTTTTGTTATTTTGTTGTGATTTCGTAGCGCTTGGTAAACTGGCCACGTATTGTTTTCATTTCGGTGCTACAATCGCGTCTTTATTGTTGTGCATCAAAAACTGTTTATTTGTATTGTTTTATTGTCTCTGGTGCTCTAATAACAAGAAGGTCCGAATTACCCCTTATTTATTTTCGCCCGAGTGGAAAATAGCAAAGTGCCGATTTTATACTGCTGCGACTAATTCAATGGAACTGGAACAATAAATTTCCTCCATATAACAGATTTTATGTCATAGCGGCTGCATGTGGCTTTGTATGTCTCTGCCAGTTTTATTCCTCGTAATTCCTTCTATCAATCTAATATTGCGACAATCGTTCCGCAGATTGTGCCCGAAATAAAATTTTTATATCAGATAAGTGATTCTTGCCTTGCAGGCTCTTATTTTCTCAAATCGCAATGGTTCGCCTTACTTTTTACTAAATTATTCATTCTTTCTTCCAACCTACCCAACTTTAACGCCGAAGGACATTAACCTAAATTCGCTCTACAAATGAAGTTTCCTCGTACAGGTCAGCCCAGACATAAATTTTCCTTTAAATACGAAATCATCTGACAGCTTCGCAGTTTTCATCCAAACAACAATAAAATATGGCTTTCATTCCCTCGGATAAAACCTCAAATAAAATGTACCCGTGGAAACAATAAACGTTATTTGTAAATAAAAACACGTTGTTATTCCTCTCAACTCTTTTGGCTTTTACTGTTGGCCGCTTTAAAGTTTTACCACTTTGTTAACAAGTTTTCCGATGTGAGGTGTAATAAACAAAATACCATGCGAGTGTTTGCTTTTCTGATTTTCTGTTATTTTAAAGTTAAAATTCCCCTTTTACGAGGGCTCTTTATTGTTGTTTCATGGTAGTGGAAAGTTTTATCATTTTGCAAAAACTTGCCAAGTAATTTTGTCGGCGCTTTAGAAGGTGTTTATTTTATAATCTAGTTCTGGAATACCAATGCTGGTTTTACAGACACATTTTTATGCAAATTTTGTGCAGCACAAAAGGCAGCAAATATTTGATGATGTAATCTCACAATTTTTCTAAATAAATATGTACTTGTAGTTTATTAATCCGCCCTTATGTTTCGACTTACGACATGTAGAAAAATAGGCAAAATTGTATACGATACTTGGGTTTACAATGTTCTTCAAAATTAATTTTTTCTTACTCTTCTGAGAATGGATTACGTCATTGCAACGATTTGGCAAATAAATGTTCCTCAAAATTACGATCTGCGATCAGATATTTCTTGTTTTTTAATTATACTTTGCAATCTTTGGAAATTGCTTTTAGCGGATGCCTTTAAAAATTATTCGACTGATAATTTCTCAGAATAAATTTGTTATTTAATTGTCTTGAACTTCTGAGAACGCAGTAGCCTAAGGAAGATTAATGCTACGTTACATATCTTAAAATTACCATATTGATTTTTGCTAAAATGCTAATTATGTCATCTGGGAAAATTATGAATACACTTTTATTGGAAAATTCGATTTGATATTAGTTGTGGTTTAAAGGTGACGGGAATCTGATGTATGTAAATATCTTTATAGCATGTTAATAATTTGGAAATACCTGTTATTTTTTCAATTTCTTCGATCTATTTATTGTCTTATTTTATTTCAATCGGGAATGCTGTTTTTTTTTTGTCAATACAAAATTCAATTTTACTTTTATGAGAATTCTTCATGATTCTTAAAACATTCAGCTGCAATATTGAAAAATGTTGAAAAATTAAAAAAACAAAATCTATATTTACTCAAAGGAACAAATCATCTGGTGTATTTGTGCGTGAATTAGGCAATTCTACTCCCTCTGAAAGTTTTAATTGCAGTAAAATTTTCGAATGGCATAATTGATGATATAAAAATATTGTTATCACGGCTTTCCAACTGTTTGATATACATATATGCAGCCTGCACGACCGCAGCGTCATTTGGTTTGCAGATGTCCCATACAAAAACCAGTGATTTTACGCGTCAATATGTACGTTTTATGCATACCAATCCCGTATTGCGAAGCAGTCGTCCTTTTGCCCAATTCCAATTTCCTTTATGTTGTAATTATGGTTGGCAGAAAGCAACCGAATCCCTCCAAAAAAAAGTTGATTTTTTGGTTTCGCTCTTCACTGGTTGCGAGCTCTCAAGACTAACCATGTTTTTTCTTTTTCAGGTGAGTGGCGATTTTTCCAAAGGTGAAGAACCTCGTGGAAACTCCGAAGAGATGCGGTAATGTAATTAAATAAATGAGGTTAGAAACCCTCGACGTTTGTATTTATTGGGCGGTTTCTGGCGGAGAATTGTTTAAAATGGGATAGATCTAGAGTAATCCCTGTGGCGGAAAATAGAGCAGTGTACAGAGGGGTAATGAAATTGTGTTCAAAAGGAAGTATATTTGTTATTCATAGCGCATACATAAAATGAGCCATCGCATCAAACGATGTAAAAGCCACTACGTACGTGGAATAATACCAGACACGCCACATCTGCAGTTATATACTGGTCATAATTGGCAAATTTCGGGAGTTCGGCCCTGACCGACCGGATTCCTTCGCTTTGCGACTCCTTTTCCGCCCTTTTGTTCGTTTGACAAACTATCCAACAATAGTGAAGGGACGCAGGCATCGAAAGGGTAGGGCCGTATCATAATGATAGTTTATTTGGATTATCTCTTGATATATCATCGGTCATTTGTCACGTTTATACGGCTAAGTAGCCGGATAAAAAATGGATTGCCACCCCGATACGATCCTTCTTCCTTCGCTAACTGTTTGATGCGACAGCTGTTGGGATACAACCACTTTTAATTTACCCATTATCATGTCCTCCATCCGACGACTCACCTGAAAGCTGACTCGTATTTATCAATTTCATCACCTTTTTTTTTCTCTTCAAAAGGATATTTATGGCCGACGAATATATCACTTCTATCCACACGTTACGTTGGTACCCGAAAATATAATTTTTAAATCCGTCACAACAATTTATGAGGCCGTTTCGGGTGAAAGTGATATTGGAGCTGTCACCGTCTTTGGAGCATATCATGATCTATGAGATGGGCTTGGGCACTGAGGGCATAGGTGACTAATTAAGCTACTATCGCAATGGTATTGATTATTTACGGTTTAATCACGAGGATGTTCCATAGCAAAACAGTGAGAGTCAAAGGACTCGTTTAAACCTAAACACTTTTTATGCAAGCGGGTGAGAGAACACATCGGTTCATTTACTCATTTTCATACAATAGAGTATGTCTTGATAGTTTGATAGAGAGATGCAGTATTCAAATATTTTAAATTATTCAAAATGCTATCTACATACATTACTTTTTCTTTGTCGACGTTCTTAGTTTGCTCAGGGAAGATACATGCCCTAAGAGATTGAAGACTGTCTACTGCTGTTTTAAATTTTTGCAGAATATTATTGAAAGCATAGCTATGTTTGCTATTTTTATCAAAAGAAAACGTTTCTGAAACGTTTAACTTCTATTTTATAAGCATTTTGCGTGCTGCCATCCATGCAATCTTTTCATCAATCAAATAAATGATGATATAAAACATTAAGACCCGATTTATAGAAAGCGAAGTTAAAGTTAATTCGCGATTAACTTTTAACTGAGGTCCGTTGCCAGGCAACGCACATATTTTAACCAATCACGGGCTCATATTCCACATTTTAATTCTCTGTTAAACTAATCGAGGATTAAATATTTAACTCGATGTACTATAAACCGGCCCTAAAAGTTTGTAAAGGGGATGTCAATGCCAATCGATGTATGTAAATGTCGACAAGAATCTTTATCAACTTATGGTTGAATACATTAAAATAATGAAATAATGGTGATTAAGCGAACCTCCTATGGTCCTAGCCTAAATAGATTTCAAAGAGGGATAGTCTAAAAAAAGTGTATAGTAACAGGGCAAAAATGGATTTGATATTGATTAAAACTATTTAAAAATTGTCGAAAGTTATTTTGACAGAACTTCCCTTGTCCCTGACGTACAGTCCAACAAATCCCACTTCTTCGGTTTAAGTTTCATAAAGTTGAAGTTAACTGTCAAGAAATTTAACCGTCACTTTTTTTTCACGACATGTTGAGCAAATGTTTGATAACATATATATTTTTTTTCGAATAGCACTTTTTCCCAAATTTATTGTTGCTACTACATATTCACTTGTATTTTTGTTTTAAATTTCTTCGTACTTCAGGAGTATAAGGTAGTACGTATTGTAATTTCATGTTTTCTTGATGTTTCGTAAACCTTAGAATATGAAAAAAAACTTCTCTCGTTTCGTCTATCTGTCAATGCTCTATGGTCTACTGACGCTTTTTAGATATTATGTAGATAACAAAGCGCTAACCATAATTTGTCTAACCATTCCTAAAAACAATTTTCATGATGTCATCTCATTTTTCAATCACCTTCGAAAATTAGCTGAAGAATCGCTAATAGAAATGTGGGAAATGTTAGAATTTAAAAACAAAATTGACGTTCAAACCGATTGTTTCGAAAATTTTGGTCATGGAACATAAACACACTGCGTTTTTCAAATCAGCACGTTGAGATCTATATTTCTGATTTTTTATGGATTTTTAGACCATTTTTCTAAAAGCTAATTATTCAAGACGGAGCGTACTACCTTGTGATATTTGATTATTTTTCGACCACTTTCAAAAATCAACTAAAGAAATTGTTCTAAAGAATTCAATTCCTAGTAGTTACTTTAGGCTTCATGTCTTTGAAAATTTCTATCATTTTTGCAGAATACATATGCCAATTTTTGGGATTATTAAAAAATTTGGTTTTCAAACTGAATATTTCGACAATCCGGTTTTGGAACAAACAAATCTTGAGATTTACTTTCCGAGGGTAAGCGAAGGAAGTATGCATTGTAAGCGAGTCCGTCGGCCGACTCTACTTTTACATTTTCTCGACCTTTCATGACCCCTAGAGTACGTCTCTCGTTTCCATTTGTCTGTCTGTCTGTCTGTCCGTATGTCTATCAGTCCGTCTGTCTATCTGTCCGTCTGTCCGGATTTTTATTAGACAGATGATCTCCGAAGGTACTGGGCCGATCAAATTTTGTATTTATATTAGAAATATCGTTTAAATGGTAAAACGTCAACCAAAATTTGTCTGATCATCCCCACCAATAATATAATGCCGTAGTGACGTCATCAAGATTGTACATAGTAAATGGGTTTTAAATTGTATAAAATAGCATAGCCCTACACATGTAGTTTAAGACTCCGTGTTGAATCTTTACCCGAAACGCCCAGATTTTTGGATAAAAAATCAAAATTATAAAACAACATTCTGCAATTCAGTTTTGAATCAGCAAAACCGAATATTTTGAAGTCTTGCAGATGTTTTAAAGTTATGATAAGCATAATAAATAATTTAATCAAAATATATCTGCTTATCCCCTCCAAAAAAATTGATGACGTCAGCTCAAAATATTGCCCAATAAATCCGATTTAAAATGTCCAAAATATGATGAGTCTATACATGTGATTTATCTTTCCATTCTTTTTTTTTTAGATGTGCTTCTACGGGGTGTCCCAAAAAATTAATGACTGGGTCATTTTATTTTATTGATTGAATCAAGATTTGCAATACTGAATACTTTGAAATCTTGCAGACGTAACTTTAATAAATCCTACCTAAAATGTGCAAAATATGATGAGTTTTTACTTATGATTTATCATTGCATTCATATTTTTTTGCTTCAACAAATTAATGAATGAGTTAATTTATTTAATTTTTCCATTTTTCCAGAAAATTTTGGGAATACAATACTGTTATTTTCAGTATTACACTGCACCAATCTAAGTTGATATACGCATCCTTGCAAAAATGTTGATGACGTCATCACAAAATTGTGTAAAGAAAAACTCAACTCGAAAATGCTATTTCATTGTACTTTAAGTGTGAGAGAAGTTCTGTTGACACAATTTTCGACCATTTTTTGGAATCAGTACGTCGAGATCTGTATCTTCGAAAATTAGCTAAATTCGTAGTTCGATTCCCAGAAGTTATTTTCGGCGTCGTTTCTTTTAAAAATACTACCATTTTTCCAGAATTGTCGGTAATTGAAATATGACTTTTTGAATTATGATTCTGAGAAAAAGACTTCCTCAAACCGAATATAAAATTTAATTTTGCACTTTTGTTGAAATAACGTCTATAAAGTTCAAAAAATATAAATTCACTGATAAACCACAACAACAGACCCAAAATTTTTGCACATTGTGGATGAGATGTACCGGAGAAAATTTGGCGATGCCATCTTAAATTGGGGGGGGGGGGGGGGGGGAGGAGGAGATAAAATTTTATTACGGTTTACCACGCACACAATAACCTTAAAACGAGATTCCGAACCATTCAGTTTTCCCATTGCAAAACTAAATTGTAAAATGTTGTTAAACAATTTTGATTATTTTTACAAATATCTGATGTGAAGTGTAAAAAGTCAAAACGGATTCATAAATCACAGGAGAGGACTATGTTTCGGCAAAATTGTACAATAACATCATCATTTTTAAGGGGGACATAAACGAATAAATTTTGATTAACAATTCACCATGTTTCTGATTACCTTAAAACGTTTGCAAAATTACAAAATGGTTCTGTAAGTTTAAAATTGATTTGTAAAATTAAATTGTTGCTAGCAGTTTTGATTTTTTTTCCCAAAATTTGAATGAAGTTCAGGAGTATGTTATTTTATCAAATTTAAATAACATTTCTTGGGCAAAATTTTCTGATGATGTGATTAATTTTTTGTGAGGAGATTTCACAGCATTTAGTTTCTCAATTTCAATGTTAAACTGCAAAATGTTATACAATTTGTTTGGATTTTTTTTCCAGAAACTTGCATATCGGGTAAAAACTGAGCACGGATTCATAAACTACAAGTTCAGGAGCATGTTATTTTATAAAATTTAAGTTATATTTCACTCTGATAAATTTTGGAGATGATGTCATCCCATCAATGGTGGGGTTGATCAGACAAATTTTAGTTAGAGTTTTACCATCTACACGATATTCACAACATACGTATTAAATTTAACAACTATTGGTCCAGTAGTTTTGAAGATCTATCTATCTAATAAAAATCCGGACAGACAGCAGACAGACAGACAGACAGTCAAACGCAAATGGGATACCTCATTTTTCGAACTCCGGTCTCCATGGAATGTCGAGAAAACAAGAAAGCATCGGTGCTTACGCTCGGGAGGTAAAAATTAAAGTTAAAAACATGAACAGGTTGATGAATAATTCACACTAGGGTATTTCTTTGGCTTATTTTCGAGAAATAAAAATTACATTGTCGAAGTTACAGGTATTAACCGGACAATCCCCTAGGGGGCAGCTTTGATCCCTTTACAAAAATTACTAACTAAAATTAGACTTACATTCAGTGTTCTTCAAAGTGGACATTTGTGTCTGTTATTATTGCGTTTTTCTCTAAATAATGACTTGGAATTCATTCACTGTAAATTTTTAGAATAACTTGTTTGGAGGTAGGCTTCTATTTGATTCAGTTTATAGTTCTCAGGTTGAATGTATTAGGTATAGGTTTCAATTTCACACCTAACGATGGCTCGATGACGTATCTTCTCTTCGGTTCTCTTTCCGGTGTTAAAATTTAAGGTAAATAATAAATTTTGTCTTCGTTTGAAATGACTATTTACCCAAAGTTACTGTTTTCTTTAGTAGTACTGTAATAAGTTGTGTACTTTTGTCCCTCTTACTTTGACTGACGTGTCGACAAAATAACTAGAATAGTAACAGTTTGACCCAGAGAACTCTCATTATTTTTTAATTATCACTTTCCCTCGAAGCGGACAGCGGTCGATCGTAAATTATAAATTTATCAAGTGCGTCTGCCACAATCCAATAAAGCAGACCCTCTTATCTGTAATGGCGATACACCAGAAAGTGGGTATTAATCTGATTTACCTCCTACTCGAATGTAAGTGTGTAATAATCCCGAATGATAAAATCAAAGCGTATGATTGAGAAGATGTAATTCAGACAAAAGCAAAGTTGTTCCGAAACTTCTTAACGCCTCCGAAAGCTGTCATGAAAGCAAGACGCCCAACCAGAAATTATTTTCGTCGCTATTTACAACTTCCTTTCGTTATTATGACAGTCGGAAGCTGAACAGCTCAAGTCAGTTATTAATATTTTTGAAACATTGTGACAAAACACCTGTATGACATTACTTTAATCGCCGCGTCTAGACTGCAGACAAATCCGACAATTACGTTGAAAACGCTTTGAAGATTATAGTTGGAGGAACTTTAAAAATATTTATGACAAATTAACTCCTTTGAAGCGACTTTTTTACGCAGCAAGTTTTAATTACGTCGAACGGCGTATTTAGACGAGCTGGAAAAATAAATAGGTTTTTGCGACAAGTATTATGAGTTTCTGCCATTTTACTGCGGGTTACGAACTGGGAAGCTCATTTGTTGCAGATTATTGTGGAGAGGAAGAATATGGAAAAATAAGTCGTGTGGGATGCTTTGTGGCGAGTAGGTGTAAGCTGGACTAGATTGGGTCTCAAACATTGTTCTTTCCAAACTCTTAGTGTGGAGGAGCATAGATCTCTGTTTTATTATCTTGAGAGACAAGATCAGATAAGACGCACGTTGAGTATCCCTGTAAAGGCCTAACACCTCCTTAAAACATCCGCCGAGGAGTACTTATCCTTTCTATCATTGAAGGGTGATTCTTTGCGGAGTTTGGAGACGGATATAGCTTTTTTATTAGATGCGTCAATGAACTTCAACGTTTACGATCTTCATTATCTGCAAAATTTGTGATCAGATAACTTCTAACCTCACCGACTGTCAATCAACGAAGCTAAAATATTGTACATCATCTGTATCTAGGAAAGTCCATAACTTTCGACAATTTTATGTACAGCCGATTTTAGAGTTTGCACAGAACGGAATCTTCCATCTCTTGAAACTAAATGCAAATGAAACGATGAACCGGAACGCGAAATGCAAATAAAATTAATTAAAAGCACAATTAAAGGCTACAAATAAATACATGTAATGAGGACAAGTAGTCTGTTTATAAATAAGGCAATCCAGAAGTAACGTTTATTCAGTTGGCGAAAGCTCGGGCACTGATTGCGCGTAATTGGTGCGCGTTTTCTTTAGAATTGCCCTTTCGTCTCTTTTCTTTGTCTAGAAGAGAAAAAGGACAGAGGGGAATGTTGTAGACTGAAGCTGGAATCACGAACTTCTAGGTATTGATCATTCTAGGCTAGCTGAAACATTATTATTCCACAAATCAGCGGAGTCATAAATGCGACTTCTTGGGAATTGAAACTCTCCAAAACCACTGAAAAGTTCACTACACCCGCCACGTGACATGATAACAAATAATTGTGTAGAGGAGAGTAAACAAATATATATCACAACACGAAGTTTCGCGCCACAAACTCGTAGAATGACAATAAGGAATTCGTTCACCGGGCACGATTCGACCCGTGCTGACCGGGCAAAGCTGTGCGAATGAGATGAGACTTGTTAAAAACAATACAAAAACGTGATATTTTCGATTTATTTGATCCCGCAGCGACGTTTTTTGGACGAGCTTGGGAATACGTTTTCTATTTACCACGTCTGATCTTAAACGTCAAAAAATGCTTAGCATATCATTTTTAATAGCACTGTGTAATGCAGTTACGGTGTCTCCAACCTATAAATCAACGAAAACTTCAATATACATAGGAGATAATAAGACACTCAAGTAGCTGTTGTCGGAATGTCGTGGAATTTTTAATCTTGGCAGCAGAAACGCGATTTGATGGCTCAAAGAAATGTCGCTTTATTAATTTTTATTGCAGAAACGAAATGTTTTTAAAATCCATAAATATGTACATTAGTAAGTGACTTCCAAGAGCATACTCACGGCTACGAAATGGAGTCGATATCTTTTCATTGTTCTTAAAGTTTCGCTAGATTTCTCCTTTGTATAAAAATGTGAAGAGATTGATTTTGGCGTAGCGACGCTCTATTTGTTACTCTGCAGGTAAGACTTCAGATTCAGTTCTTCAATATAAAACATTCTCGTGTCCCTTTTTAGAGGAGCTCAGCCACGCCGCTGACGTTACACCGGGAATTCCGGCGACTCCTGCCTTCTAAAAACGCCTCGATTTTATTACCGTTCTTTTTCAATTGTGGTCCAGACTAACACAATTTTGCTTTCCCGAGCTCATTTGTCATGTTGCATTTGCAGTGTTCCCCAAGGCGCATCATTCGACCATTTCCTTTCGCCCATTAACTACAAGTCTCGCCGGAGATGGTTAATTTCACTCTGTGTTTCCGAATTTTTGTCAGCTGAAATTAGGACGGGCACCCACACAAATGGAGTTCGATAAATTAGTTTTTATTGTTGTGGAGAATCGGAGGGCGATTTTTAGAGGGAGAATTTTCGGCGTGGGAGTACATTAGATGGCGAATGCGACAATTAAAAGTCGACTGAGAGATTAAAACCAGTAACGTTATTAACACAATAACCGTAACAGTTATTGTAAGCTGCTGAGTTTTGTTCTTAATAATTAGTGCTTTGGAACCGCAGATCGATTAACGAATCTGGTAAGGGGCTGTGAAAGTTAAGGATTTGCGGATAGGAGTCAAGGTCGTTATTTTTAGGCAGTTCCACTTGTTAGCTCGATATTGAAATTTATGTAGGCGTCGTTAATAAATCTACGCTTAATTAACCGTGTGCTAGACAATTAGTGTGGTTCTTATTAAAATTTATTTCTTCCAGAATTATTAAGGAAAATTTATTACTTCAACTTAAGGAATTTCCAAAAAATATTGCGGGGTTGGGTGTGGAATAAAACTATAAACTCAGTTGTCACTGGAAAATATGTTGTTTCTTAATTAATTAAATTCAAATACGTTAACGTCAATTTAAAATCTTATTTGTATATGACCGGCAGGAAGGTGACTTGGTTCAGGCATGATCAAGTGAGGTCAGGTCAGGTCAGGTAAGGTAGGTCCGATTGGGTCTAATTAGGTTCGGTCAGGTGCGGTTATAAACGGTTCTTTAAGAAATATCAGTCCATGGGTGTATTTAAAACGATTTAAAGGATTTTTTCAGCTATGATTACATGATACCTAATTTCATTTCATGAGATCCCCAGAGTAGAGGTCTACCGGTTGTTGTACCCTACAATTTTCAAGTTTATAAGTTTTTGTACTTTGGCTCTTACAAAGTCAAACGGTATTCTTCTTCTTTGGAAGTACTTTGAAATTACTCCAGAATTTTTTGTAGTCATGATAAAATTAGTGAACTTGCAGAACATGCTGGATGAGACTTGAAATCCCCGGAAACGCCTGAAATCAGCATCTGTTAAGTTTTTATGAAAATCTGAAACTCCCTCATCAATTAGAAAGGGTCAAACGAGCTTATGTGCCAGTAATCGATTGAATTCCAGCAATTTGTGATTTTAAGTGACAGCTTCATTTTTCGATCGCTAATAAATTTAAAAAACTAATTTTTAAGATGAACTCGAGACCATAGATCCGTGAAAAAAATTCTTTGTCCTATCGACATGTTTGTATTGTTCAGTCTGTACACTTCTCCGACGAACTAATTTTATAAGAATTTTATTATAAAATTTACATCAGAATGGTCTTTTCATGGTCCTTAGAAGGCCCTTTGGAAAATGAAAAATAATGAAATTTGTTAGCTTACATAAAAAGTAAATTGAGTGAACTCGAACAAATCTGTGATTGTTGGTGTTGTATTTTATTATACGATACGAAAATTATTGTATTCCTAATATTTTTCTGTTCAGCACAAGTTAATCTACTTTTTGTTGTATAACCTAATTTCACTCTGGTAAATTTAGAAAACAATTAAAAAACATAAGGAAGGTATGATGGCGCGTTCTTCGACATCTCATTAATTATTATTATTAGAAATAGAAAAAGTTAAAAATCAAAGTTGCACGGTTCTTTGAGGACTATACTCTAAAATCATTTTTAACTATATAGTATATTCGCGTTTAAGGTATCACATGTTTTTTCAAATGAAACACTATATATTTTTACATATCTTGATTGACGTTTTATTACGTTTTCCAACCACAGTTTATTTTTGAAATATATAGTTGGTACTCTTGACTAGAGGATAGTGAAAGATTGTATGTATCCGTGTAGCAAATATTAATATAGCGTGGAAAGTTAATAAATTTGGAGTGAATTATTCCTTCGTTCTTCTCAGAGAACTGATGACGTCATAAAAAAAACTGATATTATGTTTAATACAAATACACCTTGAAATGGAGAGTACTGGTTGTACTCTTCAAAAACAAGAGAATTTCTGTTCAACACTTGTTCCTCCAGGACACAAAGTAAAGTTGAAAATGAATGCCGCTGCCTGAAGTTTATTCGTATTTTTTTTTTCGATTTCGGGTAAATTTTAGGTCGAGAATCCACTCGGTGTAAAACCTATAGTTTTTTTAATAACAAATCACGTTCTACTAATTTCATGCAATGAGTATATTTATCAACAGATGGTTAAAAAATGGATAGAAAATGTGATATTAGTAACAGTATGTACAACAAGTTAATTAAATTGATACGAACTCTCCCCTGCAAAGGGAATTATAGGTAACATACGAATATCATCACCCCCGGGGAAGTTAAAAATACACCGTCTCCATAAAAGAAAAAGCCCGTTCGGCCGAAAACCTTAGGTTTCTCAATCCCCGAGAAACGAGGCGATTTCCTGTAGCCCGGAAAAATCCGGTACAAAAAGCTCATTTACGTACATTACCCATCGAAATCGCCCAGCTCTGGCAAAAATCGCCTGTTTACCGGAGTCGCCAGCCGCTTATAACTAGCAATAAGCACAACCGAGCGAATATCCCTTTCTCGTACGTGAGTTCGAGTTTGTTGGGTTGGCAACACAAGTGACAGTTTCTCAGATAGGAGCGATATATGTGGTGCACGTAGAGGCCCTCGGATGGCTCCGACGCGCCCGGAATGGCCAACCGGAAACGGATACGCGCCCCGGGCTGCCGTAAAGATTTCCCAATCCCACGATTTTTCGGACTCAACTTTATTACCGGAGATTCTTAACTTGTGTACGTTCAATTATTGACGCTGGATGCACTGCTGCAGGTGGCGGCTGCGGCGGCGGCGGCGGAGGCGGCGGAGTTTTGTTGTACGGGCAATGGGAGCGGCGATTGACTCCTGTGGAGCCCGTTTGGGAATTATTCAACTTCTTTAACGGATCCCAGAGGACGGCAGTTGTGAACCGGGTTTCAGCGGGCGGATTATAATGACGTTCAGTACTTTGCAGGTTTCTGTTTTATTGCCATGCGAAATTTAAACTAAGTCTTCGGGTGAGTTAATTACGTGGAGGCGGCGCGAATGATACGACATTTTAGTTAAAATGTTGTGTTTTACGGTTATCGTGATGATAGCTTCATATTTTTAAAACAAATTTTGGGAATCCTTGATTGTTTACAGCACGATTTTTTTTATTTTAGTGGGTGGATAATTGTTAAAATGTTATAATTTAGACAGTACTATTATGGTTATTATTATTCTTAATTAATCGGCTAACTTTATGAACTTCACAAAACAAGCGTAATTAATGAAATTATTCAAATAATAAGGTTTCAGTATGCATAAATCTTGCTAAATATGATTTCAGGACGTCTACTAGAATCTCTATTTGGACTTGTTCCTTTTTTGTTCGTTTGAATAATGCTGTTTTCAGTTATGAAAATTTAGACGTGCTTTAAGATAAATGTGCTTGGATGAAAAATCGTTAACTGGCTTTATAAAATTACAACGTGACGTTAATTTTATTAACCGCAGCGTCGCACGAGAAAAGAAAAGGAGCAGGGAACATAACCAACTGCCAATTAATAGGGAAATTCCCTTGTCTCTGAAGCACAACTCATACCGCATGCACGTCACATCATACTTGTCAACAAAAATGTATTTAATAATTCCGTGGGATGACATCATCAATTTCTTGTTTCGGATAAACGTATTAACTGCGATGTTGACAATACTAAATCAATGATAATGTTAATTGTATTCCTAAAACTTCTCGGAAAATATTTGAGAATCGTTTTTGCGATAATTCTTACAAAAAAAAAAAAATAACATCCGGTGTAAGGAATTCAAAATAATATATAAATATTACGGTGTCATAAGCAATATTACGATTTATTAATTATTTTCTGTTATTAAGATTTGTTTAATATTGTAATTTTGTACCTTTGGCTCATGGGCATTTCAGTACACGTTCAGAATGTAATATCTTTATTAGTAACAGACTTACTTATTGTTATGAAATTTGAAATATACCATGTCTAATTGTCTACACCTTACTCTATAAAACGCAAGAGTAGTTTTTTAACAGTTGATTACCATCGTCTTTTTAGTATTTTGATGAAATTTTTCAAATGTGTTTTAAAAAAATCCGTATTTAAAACATTTATGGAAACTTTGGAACGCGGTTTTGATCACTGTTTTCAATTACAAAACTGTTTCAGTTATATGAAAAACATTATCGACTGTTTTTGTCGTAAATGAGGTACAGTAAAAATAGTCGACAATATTTTTTCATTTATAAACCTAACAATTATAACATCATTGGAGGGACTTTATGCAATACATTTTTAATCTATTCTATTCGATTCTCTTCAATCGTAATAGCAAAAGTTTGGTAAGCTTTTTCTCATCTTGAAGATAATCCATCATTTCATGTTAATCCGTTCATACCCAAGAGAATTTCTGTGATTAAATTTGTCAAGAGGCTTACTAATAGGGGTTCTGAAATTTTGTATTTTTGTATTCTGAAAGTTATTAGACGCCACGAAAACACGAACATTTTATTGGGCTCTGTTGCAATCCTTTCGTTACAACTTTCCGAGCGTAAGCTAAGGAAGTATTGTATTAAAACCCATCGAGTGAACAGCTATTTTCATGGAACTTATGACCCCTAGAGTATGAAGAAATAGATCTCCCATTTCTGTCTGTGTGCCCGTCTGTCGCTTGTGTCGATTTGTATTAGACAGATAATCTCCGAAACTACCAGATCGATTGTTGTCAAATTTTAAATGTATGTTAGAAGTATGTATCGTGTCATGGTAAAACGGTAATTAAAATTTGTCTTGTCAATTTCCACCTACAATTTGCTGCCTCTCGTCAACATTTTGCTTAGTAAATAGTATTTGCATTATATAAAATAATGTACTCCTGTATTTGTGGTTTATGAATCCGCCCAAATTTTTGACCATAATTACTTTACGAAAATGTTTGTGCAATATCTGCTAGGTGCTTTATGTAAAAGCGTTGAAATTGATCAATTTGACCCCTGCACGTGTGGATTCGTAACATATCCTCGTCGACTTTTTTTTCTAAGTCACTGAATGTTTGAATGTTTGACTACAGATGCGAGAGAAGTTCTTCTTAAATAACTTTCGAGCAATTTTTGAAAATTATAACACTTCTTAGAGCCGTGAAATAAGATAAAATATATATACAGAGTGTCTCACAAAAAAATTAAAGTTAAGTGGAAGAAAGAACTGTGTATGACTAGTTTACGACAGTTCAAACATATGCTAAAACAACTATTTTATGCTTCACTTCACTCAACCTTAGATTCTTTTTTATGTTTTTAATTGTATTTTTTTATAATCTGAAACTGAAATAAAAATCTAAGTGTTTTAATATCGTAATCGTAATTCAACGGTCTATCATAATCTGTTAAAAAATATATACGTTACCATTAAAAGAATGTACTAAATTGAGCTTCCCCCTTCAAATTAAAAACCATGGCGTTTACAGAATTTCAATATCCGTTCTCAAGATATTTTTTTTTCCATTTTAATATAAAAACTGGAATTTTTAACATTGTGGGGAATTGTTTTTGTGGTTGGTTAAACAAATGTCTTATTACTAGCAATATGTGAGCTTACCAAGAAGACGATCGTACGAAATACGGTAAATTGTCAGATATATTTCTCCGAATGTTTCAGAGCTCCACAGGTGCAGTTAGATGAATCAGAAAAAGTACGTAAAACGGTTAAAGGTGTAAGTAATTTTCAGCAAAATATTATGACAAGCACCTTACCTTATTACATTAATTAATATAAGTGCCCAAGACACAACCAATGTTACGATTATTGTGTATAATAATTATACATTTGAAAGGAAAATTTAGGTAATTAAAGATATCATTTTATTTTGTTTTTTATTGACGCTTGTTTTAGTAATTATTGTTATTTAATAGTGACATTTGTAACAATTACCGGTCTTGAAAATATAAATTACATTAGTTCTATTGTGGTTCTATTACAGCACTTAATATTATTAACGTGAAGTGGGAAAAAATATTTAGTGCCCTATTTTTGCGAATAGAAAGGTTTGAGACATATGGAACCAAGCAGAATATAACGCCCAAACAAACAAAAAAAAACAATTATTATAGGCGTATAATACAAGCATACTATAGAAATACCGGTAGTCTATGCATAATCCGGACCTCCTGTAATCCGAAAACCTCTGTAATCCGAAACAGTTCATTGTGTAACCTGAATGCCATAATCCGAACATTCAATTTCTGTAAACCGAACTTAACTGTAAGAATTTTGTATGCTGTTTTTTTAATATTCTGTATTTATTGAAATATAAACTGCGCGTCGAAATTTAAGGATATTTGAATTAATTGAGTTTAAGCGTACCAGTTTAAGTTGATGCATTGTTCTTTAAATAAAATATTATTTTCAAATAGAACTCAATGTTCTGGATCTTATTTCCATCAAATCTATGCTATCCACAATTCGATATTATTCGGACTTGTACTCCGAATGTTTGGCTAATGCGACGGGGGCTGGCAACTTTTTTTTCGAATTAAACATACATTACTGCACTAATGTTTTCCCTACAACATGATGAACAATTATTGTTTCAGTTGGTATCAACAAATTTTGCTTGCAATTGGTAAAACTGTCACCCAATCTTACTTTCTGTTGTCAAAATTGACATCATTGACCATGGCATTTAATTTAAATAGAAATTTATTAGTGATTTTAATTATAAAAATGTCATAACCTAACTTCCTTGAGCGCTTAAATGTGACATAGTGCACTTCGATCAGGTTCGGTCACAGTAGAGCAAGAAAAATTTCTCCGATTTGGTTAATTCTATTGCCAACTCAAACAGTATTTGTTATTTTATTTCTGTTTCAAGGCTTACTTGACGAGTTGGTGTTTTTGCAATGTGCTGTTAATACATACATACCTAACAAACGGGATTCGGATTAATGCTTTGGGCAGGGCTCATAACTGGTTAATCCCACCCTGCTGCACGGTCCAACGTGGCCGATCTTGCTTGATAAAACGTACTTTTAGCGATGATTTGTCTGAAACATATTTTTCCGCGAATGTTATGAAGTCTCTTGTTCACTGTATACGTGTTCAATTGCACGGCTGGAGCAGAATCTCAGTCGTCGTAGGAAATGATGAAGAATGTAAAAAGTTTGCTATCGACCGACTCATGCTGCAATTTATATGTGTGAGAAATAAGTACTCCGTGATAGTTGTACGCTATACGTTCTTGCGAAAAAATACATCGTTTTAAACGTCTTACTCATCGTAAGAAGTGTCCATTGTATAAGTAGTGTCTATACATTTATTTAATGCTATATATTATTTCAAAATAATTTCTCAGACAAATCAACACCGCATTTATATAAAGCGCGTTAACCGTTAACTTCCTTGTGCGTCTCCTCGCGGCCATAAATAACTCCCAACCCTTGATTAAAATCAAACTCCCAAAATTTAATTAGAATAGCAGCAAAAGTACTGCCAACGTTGTATCAGAGCGCGTCAGTGTGAATAATTTTTCTAATGAATAAGAAAGTCCCCAGATAAATGAGCCTAATTCCCCCGGAATGAATTCATGCATGCAAAACTAGTGCAAGTGGATTTAAAACTGTCTGAGAGATTATTATCGCACCATACAAATGTCGGAACATTTGACATCCGTAGTGACAGTGTAACGGCGGCCCAAGGAGCCTTGTCTCTTTGATTAAAAGCCCCCGGGCCGCCGCCGCTCCAGTCGCCCTTCTTATTACAGTTAGGCGTTTCGACCTAAATGGCTCCGGTGTGAGGCCCTTGTATTTTTCTAACTGCCACCGGAGCGCCCTTACGCGCCATATGGGGCATTAGCCCGGAGTATAGGTCGTAATTGCCCAAGATAATTGCGGTTTTCTTTTTCTAATGAATGGTTCAAACGATTTGTCATTGTCATTTAACTTAAGTTGCGTGTGTTATATCTACCGAAAAATAAACACAAGATGACGAGTGTCAAAATTTTCCTGTCACTTGTGTCGTGTATTTTCTAACAATAGATTATCGGGTTTTAGTACTTTTCCGCATAATTTATTCACCATTAGAACGAATTTAAACGGGCAAATTGGTAGAACAACCGCTACTATTTATAGCTGCTAGGTCGACGAAGCCACAGGTGAAGGGAAGAGGCCCGCAAATCGAAATAAGTAAAATGTCAAACATTAACTCGAATGTCACCTGCATTTGTCGGCAAATCGAACAATTTTAAGGTGATTTTCTTAATTTTCCTGCATTTCTAAAGCTATACAGGATTGCTAAAAAGTATGGAAACAGTTGAATATCTCGGGAACGGTTAGTTGGATCTTCTTGAAATTTGGGCTATACTTAAAAATACTCAAGCTCTATTTTCTGTAATTTTTTTAAACTTTAAACTTCAACGTCGAAACAATGCTGGAGTAGTAGCACTTTTTAATAAGTCAAGTACGGCATTACTTGAATGAAATTTTTCCTGGAAGGTGGAATGGACGAAGGGGAGCTGTTGAGTGGCCAGCTAGGTCACCCGATTTAACCCCACGTGACTTGTTCTGTGAAATTAGGTAAAAAATCGAGTTTATCTTAATGGATCAAAAGCATCGAAGAACTTTGGGAAATATTATTAGATGTGATTGCTGATATTACTGCTAATATTCTAACAGTTTCATTTGAAAAGTTTGTGCAATGTATTTACTATTGTCAGGAAGTAAATGGAGAACATCTCGAACAATTGTTGTAAAATTATTTTCTTAAATGTTAATTCAATCTTTTTTCAATAATTAGGCACAAGTATTATTTTTGAATAAAGTGCCCTACGCCAGGACTATGACAGGTGATAGTATTGTCAAGGCTAGCTACGATTTTCTGGTTTTCAGTATTTTTATTTCAAAATTTATTTTACCATGTTTGAAATATAAAATAATGCATCCGCTACATTTCTGAATTCAGAAAAACATGCACTATGTAAAAACGGAATATTTGACTAATAGTGCTATTTAAAACAAATCAAGTTAGCCCTACATCCCAAACACAAATGACCCCTGTATATAAAACTTTAACATTTCTCTGATACATAGTACTTGATTGATTTTTTAAACCTTGAGTTTTGCGACCTTGTATTTATTAAGATATGTATTGACATCTTCACCGCCTCTGTGTTTAAGTGACCGGTGTATTTTTATCTCTTTGATTTCATATTTGTATCTACAGGTTAAAATAATAATAATAAAAAAGAATTGAAAAATCACCGTCATTAATTTCGTCATTAGTGACCTTTAGCTGGACTTCTAGTGGGCAATTAACAATATTATTCTTAATTAAATTTGTCCATGCTTGCGCTAATTCGAGGCATCAATTGATACCTTTGTTCAGCTTAAGCAGGATGTCCTTGCAATTACGTGAAAGTTATTATTTGTACGGTTAATGTGTGGGCTAATTAGTTTAATGAGCTGTGGTATTTCCGATGGTTTTTAAAAAGTACAAGTGATGGTTACGTATGTAGTATGTGTGGCGTTTACTGGAAGGCAAATGAGATTGCACAAGTCAAATTAAATTCGAATGGAACTTCCGTTCCAAGTGGGGTAATTAGAATTCCACTACAATGGAACAATTTACACCAAAACATAATGCACTTAGATATAACCCCGAGTAAGGCATGTCTTTCACAAAGTTCTACATTATTAGTTATAAGTGATGACAATGATGTTTATTAACAACGATGGGTGTAGTTATATAAATAATCAATAACAGAGTAAGTTCTTGAACAAACAACAAGAATATTGACCACTTGAAATGGTGTGTTTAATTAGATGTATTAAAGAGGTTTTTGATAAACGAATGACAGAGTTTTAATGAATGGTTAAAGGTTTCAAATGACGACTATTTTCACCAACGACCTCTTTCTTTCGTAACACTAATTTATCCACAGTGAACGGATTCTCACGGAATACCAAGACAGTAATTGGGGAATTTATTGTTGCATCGTCATTAGATCTTACCTTAGAAGCAAAAAAATATAAAGTAATTGTGAAAAAAGTCAAGGCGGATTCATAAGTCACCAGTACAGGAGTATAGTACATATTTCATAAGTTAAACTTACAACACTACGCAAATTCATGAGAGGTTATTAAATTGTCTGGGGGGATGACTAGGCAAATCCTGTTTAGCGTTTTACCAGCTACACGATATTTCTAACGTACATCTAAAATTGGACAACGACGGTCAACTAGTTCAAGGGATTATCTGTCTGGTCAAAATCGTCACAGATGACAGACGGAAACGCGAAACCTACTTTTTCATACTTTTGGCGTCATGAAACGTCGAGAAAACATAGAGGTAGCTAGTCATCCAACAAGCTCCGGAAGTAAAAATGCGAAAAATGTGGAAAGATGAACAACACCTAAAAATTAAAAAAGTGGAACAAGGGAAATAGTATACTACGGATGTAAGGACAGTTGATAAACAAGTATTGATCGTATAAGGTTTCTCGCCTTTATTTCTAAGGGCTGTCTTATTTTTTTTTTTCATTAATTTACAAAAAAAAAACGACAACCTTGTGGGAAATTTTAATTTTGAAATGTCATGCTTGACATTTATTTATTACTTGGATAAAAATAATACCTACGTTCTCCATTTAGATTTAATTTCTGTACGGAGTAAGTTTTGGCTGGATTTATGTAATTACTAAAATTAAGTACAAGAAATACAAAAGTTAGCGCAAGTTCAAAAGGGTTTAATAAAAATGTATTAACTACTGAAATATTACAAAGGAGCATCTAAGGATTTCTAAGCGATTATTTGCTCGTTACAGAGCATGTTTTTCCTGGAGAAGATGAATTCATTAAAAGATCTTTGTGTTTTGTAAGCCCTTTAAAGTCTGCATTTTTTTTTTTTCAGGATAATTACTATATTTTTAAAGAGAGTGTTTAACGCTTTCATGTCTAATTTTATTTATATTTGTTAAATTAAGTATATAGTCTAAGTTACTAATTCCATTTTTTTATCATTTTACTTCGTGAGCTTGAGAGTAAGGAAGTATAGTATTCCGAGTCCATCGGGCGATTTACCAGTTTCATTTTTTCTTAACGCTTCATGACCACTAGAATACGAAAAAAGTAATCTCCCGTTTCCGTCTGTATGTCTGTCGTCTGTGTGGATTTTTAATAAACTGATAATCTTCGAAACCACTGGACCGATTTTGTATGTATATGTGGAATATCATGTATATGATAAAACACTAACTGAAAGTTTGCTAATCTTCCCCGCCACCAATGGGACGACTCGAAAATTTACAGTACTAATTTTTTAATTTATATAATAAGTCCTGAATGAAATATGCAAAAATTTTGCATTAGTCTTAACGTATCCTACAACTTCCAAGTAATTAGTTTACAAGTTGTGGAGAATACGAGAACTGGTATAAGAAAATCTACATTTTTGTGTACTACCAACTATTATTTGCTAAGGAAGCGAGAAATTGGATTCATTGAAGGTAAATTCTTGGAAACATATTTCATATTTCTGGAGTTGTCTCTAAAAGCACTTCCTTCATCTGGGCCCCATAAATTGAGGAATTGTTGTCTTTTCTCTAATGATTTTTTTGCGCCTAATATTGTCATGCAGCCCCTCTTGACGGGTATCAGGGCGTACTTTAGGTCAACACAAGGACATCGAGGGGACGCAAATCGAGTTAATTTTCCCTCTCACCTAAAATCCCAGTCGTCTTATCGATTTATGCACCGCTCCTGCAATAATGATTTCAGCCTTGTAGGGACGTTCAGTAATATTTTCTTCAACTGGGAAATTAATGACGAAAATAAAATGGGTTGCAGAACTGAGTTCTGTTGACTCATGCGGAAAATATCCTGTATTAAACTCTGACCATGTTCCTTTCAAAGGAAGAATCCACTTACTTGCCTTTTAAAGTCCCTCGCGATGCCACGCTATAAATCCATATAAATAGTCCACAAAAGATGGATTATCGGCCTTTGTGAACCGAAATTTGCAAGTAAAATTATTTTCTAACAACCCATTTTAACTAAGATGCTTACGAAGCAAAGCTTCTTTTGTTCATCAGCGAGGACTGTGCTTACAATATTAGGGCTTTTTCGTTTCGCCTGTTTTAAAGCGATCTAATGTGATTCTGAGCGGAGAAGAATCCGGAGAACTGAAATAGGTGTGAATTTCGTACTTTTTACAATAAATGGTGCAGTTAATGAAATCTTTGCAATGAGATCATAACAAGTGGTTAACGGTTGAATACTCGCCCTGAGGCTTCTGCAAACATGTCGTCCATCTACAAAGCGATGGATGGTTCATTTTAATACACAGCCAAAGGCTATTTATAATTGCTAGGGTTAGATATTCCACTACATGACGCAAATAATCACATTTATATTTGCAAAGCGGGATAGATAACCTCATGTTATTACAACAACAAAGGACCCCATCACATCCGCTGTGATTTATATTGAGTTTAACGTCAATCACTTTCTTAACAATGGGACGATTTTTGATGGTTTTTCATAGAATTGATCAAGTTTAAAATTAATTTTTTGGACCACACCATCTATGCTTGACGACACTCGAGCGCTATTAACGCGTCACATGAAAGCCATATTTGCTGTTTTACTAGAAGTTTTATTGCACTGACGTTAGCTGTTTATTATACAAATTTTAAAGCCCAGATTTGGAATTCTAGACTCTGCTTAACTGTACGGCGTGAGTGCAGAAACTCTGTTTTATGGTTAAAACATTATTCTGCTTTTATATTAGTTGAGTTATATTTATATCCCAAAAATCGTATGAGATGTGAATTATGTTCTTTACCAGAGGAAAGTTATATTATGTTTTTAGAAATCATCTCAAATAAATATTCTAGATTAATTTACTTCCAGCTTGAACCGAAAAAAGTTAACACCTATAAGCTAAGCTGTAATTTAATTTGAATTTATTTTTATTTCGTTTGGGTATGGATCAGGGTGGAAGATAAATGTTGTAGACTGAGCTTCGTCAGCTTTAAAACTCACTTGATTTATTGTAAACTTTTTTGGAACACTGGTATTAATAATTTTAAGGTAATGACCAACTGCACGAGTTTTTATTTGTAATTTCGCTACTATAAAAAAAATGGTTGAAAATAATTTTGACAGAACTTTCCTCGCCCCTAAAGTGCAGCTTTTTTGACCTGAATTTTTCAGTTCTTCATTTTTTTTTCTTCAATTTTTCGATTTGCCATTGTTCGAGCTTTCAGTATTTGCAGTTTTTCAATTGTCCAACTTTTGAATGTTTCAATTCTTCTATTTACAATTTTTCCTTTTTTCGGTGTTCCGATTTTATAAATTTTTGTTTTTCCATTTTCAATATTTTCTTGAATGTGAAATTTTTCAATTTTTGGATTTTTCAATTTTTCAGTTTTCAATTAATTTTTGGATTTTTCGACTTTCAATTAGTTTTTAATTTTTCGCTTTTCCAATTTTAGATTTTGCAATTTCTCGATTTTTCAATTTTTCGCTTCCTCTGTTTCTGATTTGCAATTATTCTAGTTTTCACTTTAAATAGGTACATATCCAATAAAATATTAGTGTATATTTTACAATTTTTCCATTTTTCAATTACTGGATTTTAAAACATCTTCATTTATTGGATTTTACAATTCCTCGATTTTTAATTTTTCAATTTTTCGATCTTTCAGTGTTACAGTTTTTCGACTTTACAATTTTGATGGTTCATTCGATTTCAAAAGTTTTAGATTTTCTGATTTTTCGATTCGATTCATTTTTTCTTTCCAATTTTTCTATTCATTTTCATAATTTTTAGTTTTTCAATTTTTCAAATTTCTTATCTTCAAGTTCTTCGATTTGCAATTTTAGATTTTCCAGTTTTTCGAATTTTGTAATTTTTCCTGTTTTTCGGTTTTTAGATTTTTCAATTTTTTCCGATTGTCCAACGTCTTGAATCATAAAATGGAAAAATGGAAAAATTGTAAAATTGAAAAATCAAAAATGAAAACATTGGAAATTTGAAAGAACGAAAAATTGAATAGAAATATGTATTAAAAATTGGGAAACTTAAAAATTTACATTACCTCAAAAACAACATCCACAGCAAATATGTACACAAACATGCGTAACAACTTGGTCTGATGATGGTACTCACCAATTAAAGTGCCGAAACATATGTAGCATACAGATTAATAAATAAGTTCAAAACACTATCTCATTTATTATATCAAATATTGTAAAATAGAAATATTGAAAATTAAAGAAATCGGAAATTGGATAATTGAGAAATCCAAAAATTGCAAAATCGAACATTTAAAAAATTGGAAAGTGGAGGATTTGAAAAATCCCAGAATTGAGTAAACAAAAATTATCAAACTAAAAGAAACATTGAAAAAAAATGAAAAAAACAAAAATTGTGATATCAAGAAATTGCTCGAAGATGAATAAATTCAGATTTCTCTAAAAATTATAAGATTTGATTTAAGTTAAAATAAAGATACCCAGTAAACACAGTTACGTTTTAGCGATGTTAATGCCACTTAACTCTGTCTACGATCTTGTTAGCTGTTACATCCCAAACTGCGTACATTTGCTTTCCCTGTGCTATGTAATGTAATCAACAGTGACCCATGCTTGTAACATACTGGTGACATCCACATCGTTTCAGACTAGAGACGTGCTCGCGGTACATCATCATAACGTTGTGTTAGTATGTCTCTAGATTCTCTATATTTTTATGTATCTGTTACGTTTTATTTTAAACGCCAATATAACATATTAAATGGACATAGACGTTACGTATATATCGCAACATCGTAAACATATGACTCTCAGTATATTTTATTAACATGATCTATGCGATATGAATAGGCATTTCAGAAAGTCTAGTTACCATTTAGGGATATGGATATGGAGAGTAAAATTTAGAGCTTACAGTAAATTATTATTTTATTCAATGTTTGAAAAAATATAATATGTAATGAGTAATAAAATACAAAAATTAATATAAATTCATAATATAAATAAATATATATATATGATTTCCTAATTCGAAAATAATACAATATAATTTACACTTAAAAAAAGACACAGAAACTATAAACTGTCGTTGTTTTTTCTTTCTTCAGGCGTTGACTAGAATGTCGTAGCCACTCTGAGCAGCGTTGTTCTACTTCTTTTTCTATTGCGGAATGGGTCTTCATTGTAATTTCTTCAAAAATAAAAATTGTAATAATTATATTTATTGCAAAAAAAATACCTTTCATAATATTCATTGTTTTTGTCCCAACCATTTTGGAATTTTCCTACCGAACAAACAAGCTACAGCAAATTCGCTGAATTTTTTTTTTTTTTTAATATACGCTCCACATTGTTCTTTTTCCCATTACCACCTATCTGGGACAATAGCAGTTCCTGAAATAAGAAAAGAAGAAAATATTTTTATGTGTATATATCGAGTAACTCTGAAATATTTAAGTTCGGAAAATAAAACCACAAGATCACGAAGTAGAGAAAATTTTAAGTAATTTCTTTTATCTAGTCCTAATTCAGGGGAAAAATATCAAGATCCACACCTCAGTCAGTGTCATTTGTTTTCATCTAAGCAACACACAGCAAAAATAAAGAAAAAAATTTAGTCACAATGGAAACTGAATAAATCATTGCCGCATCATTTACATTTAACAAGTTGTTCCGTATTTGTTTCTTGAAACTGGAGCAGCAATTTAATTACTTTGAATCCGTGTGACAATTAAAGGATTTTTTTTTCCGAATCTATTTGGAAGTCACCGCGTATGTATAACATACAGGGTGCTTCACTATAAGACTTTTCTGCAACCCAATATGTATGTAACGTGTTAAGCGAAATGTGTCATGTTTAGTAGGTTCCTAAAAAGTGTTATAGTATTACAGGCATCTACCTGTATATAATATCCAAAATTATGTTATATGTAAGTACATATAAATATATTTAGTCCAGTCATTTTAGCATAAAAAAGGGATCAACCTCAGAATGAGAGACAATAAGCTGAATTTTTGTATACGCCTTAATTTTGGCGTTCTAAAAGTTGTCTCAAAAGTCTAATAAAATCTCGTGTCTGCGTCGTAAGTTATTCAAGGTCAAAGGTCAAGAAAAACAGTTTTTTGCAATTATCTCAGTTTCTATTGCTCCAATGATGTTAACAATTATTATCATAATTGTAGAGCACAAAATTTGGGACAAATTTTATTTGAAATATTTTTTCATGCGCTCAATCGTTTTGGAGATAGAGCACAGTGAGCGCGCAGCGCTCGTCCATACGTACTGTAATGCAATCAACCGTGAATATCTGTCAATACTACCTTGAATTTTGAATAATTTGTATTATTAATCAATTAATACATTGTATTTAATAACATTTTACATATTTTCAATATATTCATAGAATAATACTTAACTATTTTGTGTAATTAAAAACTCATTTAATGAAATATTTATTGTATATCTCAATTTATTTGTATCTTTAAAATGTGCAAGTTTTTAAATACTTATTTTCTTATCATGATTATAACGGGAAGGTCTGGAAACAACAATTCAGGGCACCGAAGATGACGACGATGAAACAGAAATTCCCGAACGTCCAGAAGATGACGGTGAAGAAGAAGAAAATTGATACTTTTGTTCTTTAAATTATTAAAAATTTATAGATTTTCACTGCAAGATGAATCGTAAGAAATGTCCAGCTGCTGAATAAAGATAAAATTAAAATATATGAACTCGTTTTACTTCCTTAAAATTTACTTTGAAAAAATTAATATAACTTTAAGATATATAATAATCTAACCTAAGATATACCTACAATAAATATGTCATTTAAAGAGTTTTTAATTACACAAAGTAGGTAAGTATCATTAAATAAATGTATTGCAAATATGCAAAATGTTATTAAATGCAATGTATTAACTGATAAATAATACAAATTTTTCAAAATTCAAGGTAGTATTCACAGATATTTTCACGGTTGATTGCATTACAGTATGTATGGATGAACGCTGCGCGCCCACTGCCCGCTATCTCAAAAACGATTAAGTGTATCAAAAAATGTTTCAAATAAAATTTGTCCCAAATTTGTGCTCTACAATTATGATAATAGGTGTTAACATCATTAGAGCAATAGAATCCGAGATAATCGCAAAATAATGTTTTTCTTGACCTTTGACCTTGAATAACTTACGACGCAGACACGAGATTTTATGAGACTTTTGAGACAACTTTTAGAACGCTAAAATGAAGGTATATACGAAAATTCAGCTTATTATCTCTCATTTCGAGGTTGATCGCTAATTTGACTGGACTAATTGTATTTTTTTAACTTACAAAGAAGCCTGCTTGTTGTAGTAGGCAGAGATAATCTTCTAATTCCTCAAAATTTGTTTACCTGTGGTCTTGGCGGCATATCTTCTATTACTGTTTTCTTTTTGATTTGTCACATTTGATGACGTTTTCATATTGGAGATTTGTTCACTCGTTTCCTTTAGAATTTCTTTTGTTTCGCACATATTTTTTGTATTTGTTTCAAGTCTAGAGTAAAATTATGTTCATTAGCACCTAGTTCATAAAAAATTGCAGTAACATACCTTTGCAACATGTTATGGCAAAGCGCCTCACTTTCAAAAACAATCACCGTAAGTTCTTCAAAATCAGCGGGAGTATCTTCAGTGATTAATGGTGGTATTTCCAGCTTGTCTGAAAAAACTGTTGTTGTTATTTACGTACAGTTATCAAAAACAACAGAAGCATGTAAAAATTAAAATGATTACTTCATTAGAATTATATTAACTTACCTAGTGTAAATTTAATCCACACTGAATGGCACAATTTTCACAAAACTGCATTAAAAATGAAGTGATTTACGGAGTCACGAGAAAGGTTCGGTGGTTGTGAACCAAATGGCCAAATGGAATTCGACAGCTTCACTGTGAGTCTGAAGTGCAATAACCATAAATACGGAAAAAAGGGATCGTCCGACTCATAGACAAACCAAACCAACAAAGGTCCGACTGCATCCCCCAAACATCTGGTGGATAGTAAATGCAGAAGTTGAGCGTTATTTTTTCACTAGATAAAATAAATTTAATAAAATCAAAATTAACCACTCTCTAGTTTTTTTGCTACCCATCATCGCTTTATAAACGTCGTTATAAAATCAAAATTCGACGAATGAACTCTTCAAAACCTTGTCCCGTTTCAGGGACAATGGGCAAAGAATTTTTATGGCTTTGTTTGTGTCGTTGGGTCTTCCCTATATTAACCCCAGATGTTTAAGGTGACCAAACGTTCCGATTTGATCGGAACTGTACCGATTTCAATACTCTAATAATTCCGATTTCAAATTTCGTCCAATAAATGTTCCGATTAAAACATTCGTTCCGTGAATGTTCCGATTTCTATAAATCTGATAAGAATAAAGATAAATCCTCGGATAAATCACTAATAGTAATTTTATTTTGTGAAAAATTGGGAACAAAACTTGTATCGATACGGTTGTCAGCACTGCACTGTTTTAAATGTCAGCAGATGTCAGTACTGTTAGTATATTACAACTAAAAATTTTCAAAGCAGTTATATATCAGATTACGATGGAAATGGAAACTAATGTTCCGGTTTCGGACTTTTGAAATCTGGTCACCTTACAGATGTTCTATTTATAATTTGCCAAGCAGGTACTTACAAAATAACATTTCAAGTGAACAAGTTTACAGAAATAATTCTTAGAAATTATTACAATGAAAAAACTTGTCTTTGGTGTATTTCTAATAAAGCCGTTGTATTTTTCGCTCTGAATATAATTATTAATTAAGCATTACGAACTCACTGACGAAGGTCACTTTTTAAAGAATACGACGACCCACATCTAATTGACCACACAATCTTTAACAATAAATTTCAAATAATACCATAGTGGTTTTTTTAAATTTTGATAAGGTGTTGTAAAACTATTTCTGTTTCTGTCTTCATTCCAGGTGCTGTATTTACTTGGGCAAAAGATGCCGTACGTGGGATTTTAGGGGCGGAAACGTATACCTGCTTAAATACTGTAAATACAGTGGTGTCGAACGAAGACAACAACAGAAACATACCGGATGTATTGGGCAGGGCCTAAATTAATGTGCACTTCTACACATTTTGTGCAGTTCAAAAATGCATTTGTGCAGCTGGAAATTGCAATTTGTGCAGTAACTTTTTCACATTATTAACATTTTTACTTCCCGAGCGTAAGTTACTATTACTGACGCCGGTTCATCCCTTCACCGAAAAGAATCGAGGAATTTTTATGATTTTATTTGTCAAGTTGGAACCTCAAGAAACCCCAGATGTGCTATTTTCGCTCTGTCACGTACCTGCTTAACAATAACACTTGTCTCAGTGATTTCGAAAAATTGCACAACAAAAATTTTATCAGTCGTACTTGCGGAGTCGTACTGCCTTCACAGCTCTTATCACTTTGGTTTTTTCTTGCATTGGTAATGCGCTGTTTCTAATTTTCTTTTGTGCTATGACAAGTATTATTTACATTATTATTGGCGTCATCACAAATTTTTTATTGATCCAATTAAGAACGTGTCACCCCATTTTCTTAAAAATATGAGAATACGCAAGTCTTTATTTAAAAATGACAAAATAAGAATTATAATAATAAAATTCAGAACATTTTTTTCGATTGTGGCTTAATTAATTATTTTAGTCTTCTGTTTTGGGAAGACAACACACACACTTTTGTGATGTACCTTTAAATAGTGATATATGTATGTATTAATCGTGTCGGTATTATGCCTTTTTTAGATTTTTGTTTATAACTTTACAATATATTTATTTTGAATTTGCGTTTTGCTATTATTTATTTATTATTAATGTTGTAGGTATTCTCACAAAATCGACAAAATCATACTGCACTTTAATGGGGGGGAAGGGGGAGAGGTGTAAAAGTACTATTAAGAACACAAGGGGGATTATTGCGATTGTGCAGTTGGAAATTTTCCTTAATTTAGGCGCAGGTATTGGTTATTATTAGAGAGCGGATTTTATGAAATTTGCATATCCGTTATTTTTTGCATATAAGTCTTGATATTTAATATGTGAACTAATCATGCTAATTAAAAATGAATGCAGCTATAAAAAATTGCATATTTGCATATATTTGCCTTCTGCTGCATATTTCACATACCGGGTGCATATTTTGCATTTTTATCAATTTTTGTGCTACTTTGAAAAAAAAATGCCATTCGATCGGCATTTTTCTAGAAAAACGAAACTTCATGAATCATATTGCAAATATTGTCCTGAGCTTCAAATAACTGGGTTTGGGTTTTATGGTAGTTTGGAGGAACCACTGGGTGTTAAGCCATCCTTCCAGGTAAATTCGGGTCCTAATTACTTTTGGAAATACCGTTCATTTCAATATTTTTGTTCGTTACTTAAGTGTATTAATGGTATGTTTTATGGTGGTCGAAGGGACGTTATCCTATTATTTTTCATCGTGAGTTTGCATTTAAGTATTTAAAGCGATAGAGATGTGTGTCAATATGTAGATAACTCAAATTAATTTATGAATTAAACCTTTTCCTGAACTTATTCTTCAAGAAGGAATTGTGTTTTGTTGTGCCTGCTCTAATCCGATAAGTATTTTTACATCTGTGGACGCAGTACGCAGTTTTTTTATTTACAAATACATACTTTAGAATCACCGGAAAAATTTTTGTTAGAATATTTCGAAAAATATTTAAAAATAAATTGTTACCAAAATAGTAATTAAATAGTCGATTACTACTATTTTTTAATTCGTTCTGTTTACCTATATTTATTTTTGAGTATAAGAATATTATCTTAAAAATGTCATTTATTTGTCAGTGAGATCTAATTAAACACTTTGCAATGTGATTTATGTATTTTTTGTAATAAAAGTTAAGGTGTTTTTGCAATTTGTAAATAAATTTAGTTCGGTTATTACGCTTTTTTTAATTTTTTGAGCATGTGCAACTGCATATCTCTGCATATATTAAGAAAGTTATTGCATATTTGCATAAATTTGATGCATGTCATATGATCATATTTCCCAAAATTTTGCTGCATATTTTCCGCTCTCTAGTTATTATACATTATTATACACTCTATTACCGACATTAAAAAAAGTCTACACTATTTCGTCATATCTGCTGCTTTATTATCAGTTTTCAGTTAGTTACATATTGGATATGAAATTAAGTGAATTTTTTGAATAAATAATAATTTAAAGATCAACCACAAAAATACTCAATTATAATTATACATTATACATTACCAGTTTATTTTAGAGCCCAAGATTACATTGGAAAAATCTAAACTTTTGAAAATTTAATGTTAAACAGATATACCTATAACTGAGTGCGAAAGTCAATACACAAAACTCAATGATCAATTATTGTTTTGTATTCAAATTATTATTTATTTTCCTTACGATCAAAGTGAAGAAATTGTTTAATTCATTTTTATTTAAGAACGATATCGCTGACCTTGAAATAGATTGGTTTTTAATTTCGATTTTTTTCTTTTTGTTGCTTTTGTTGCCGATCAACATATTTTGCATTAGAATTAATAAAATAATGAAATATATCATTTTATTTTTCGAGGTCATTTCAAAATTCTGTATATGTATAATTGTTCCTTTTTGGCAGTGACGCATAGGCAGAGGTTAAAAAATAATGTCTCATTACTAGTCTTAATTCGTATTACCTGTTAGATGGGACATTTTTTAATTCTGATCATAAACTATGTGCATTAAGTCTTTTGTTCTGTTTTATAAAGCGCAGGTCGTTATGCACTTATAAAAATAAAATTATAAATAAATATAATTACAGGAAATATAATATGAAAAAAAAAATTAAGAGCAACTCACTATTGGCGTCATCTCGCTTGTGCAAGATTTAAGACAGGGAAGAAATTTCTTTTTTTAAGACTCAGCATCTTTTGTTATGAATATACTATTTACTTGCAACACAAACGTAAATAATAAATATAAAATAGAGCTATATAATACTCGATATGTATGTTTTTAAATGTTTTTTGCTGTGGCCCTGTCAGAAACGTTAATTTTCGATTTAACATGCCATTTTGTAAAATCAACTGAAAAACAAACACACGCATAATTAACTAATAACATTCCGAAGCATGTATATATATATATTAATCAGATATCTAGTAACTACAGTTAACATTACTTATTGGTTACATAACCGTAGTACTCCATTGTGATGTTACAAGGCTTACCTGCCAACTATATCGCAGCGACACAATAATGAGATATCTAGTAAATGCAGTTAACATTAGGTGTTAGTTACATAACAGGAGTACCACAGTGTGATGTTTAAATGCTTATATGCAAGCTATATCGCTGCGACATAATAATGAGATATCTAGGAAATGTAGTCAACATTACGTGTTTGTTACATAGCATGAGTACTCCATTGTGATGTTATATAGCTTACGTTCCAGGTATATCGTTAAGACATAATCATGCGATGTACTTATTGTTCTTTTGTGAGTACGTACCTGACACGTTAACATCACAACTGTGTTTACTGGGTACGTTGGTAATATTAAAGTCAATGTAAAGAAGCCTGCTGTGTGTGAGTTTCAAGTGAGTTTTTCCATTACAAAGTTTTGTGATGACAACATATTTACAAGGACACGCATATCAACTTGAACAGGTGCAATGTAAAACTAATAATAACAATACTGTCCTCCCCAATTTTTGGGAAAATGGAGTGAGTCGTTCTTGATTTAATCAATACAATAAACTGCCTCATTCATTGATTTTTTTGAGTTACCCTGTATAAGTAATTCTAAAATCTATGAGTACATAGTATATGAGTCCTATGATAAACCAATTATAGAGTCATATTTATATATTTAAAGGATTTATTCAGTAAAATTTTGAGGTGACGTCATCAATTATTATTTGGAAAGTGATGTACGAATACATTTTTATTAACGATTCACCATGCTTAGGACAACTTTAAAACGTTTGCAAGATTTCAGAGTGCTCGGTTTTGTAGTTTCAAAGTTAGATTGCAAAATGTTGTTATACAATTTTGATTTTTTTTTTTTTCAACAATCTGAATGTCTGGCGTGAAAACGCAATACGGAATCATACACCGCAAGTGCAGAATTCTCATTTTATAAAAATAAAAACTGATTTACTATGGTTAATTTTGTAGTTGACGTTATCAAATTGAAGGTGGGGATGATCAGCCAATTTTTGGTTGGTGTTTTACCGTCTGAATGCTAGTCCTAATATACATACAAAATTTGACAACAATCGATCCAGTAGTTTCGAAGATTATCTATCTAATAAAAATCCGAAGAGACGGCAGACAGACAGAACGACAGACAGACAAACGGAAACGAGAAACACAAGAGCAAGGAGTCGATTGCAATACTTCCTTAGCTTACGTTCGACAAGTAAAAATCAGTTGATCAAAACACGTGTTCCATACTTTTGCCACACTGTGTACGTTTCGATCTTTTTCTAATTAAAGTAAAAGCATTTACTAAAGTTTATTCATACAACCCAGTAAAGCTACCAAGTTTTAAAAGGCGTTAGTTGCAGATTTTCTAAGATAAACTGTTAACTTAGCAACAACCTCAAACAGCTTGAAATTCGAGACATTAGATGAAAATGGAAGACCACGCTGTAAGTGACAAGTGGAGTGGAGGGTTCAGTAATAATAATAGTAATAATATAAATAAAAATAGCAAGATTAGATAAGCAAGTACAAGTTAAAAAAGTTGTGTAGCGTAACACTTTTTCAGTTTTAATTTTGCTGCCACGTAAAGACAATAAACCCTTTTCTTTTCGGTAAATGAAAAGTTTTGTTGTAGAGGCCGCAATATTCCTGATTAGTTTTGAAATACTTCTTTCAGGGGAGTCGTTTCAAACTCCTAAAATATTCACCACCACAGTTTGATGTTCACATCCACTAACCACTACAACTTTCTCGACCAAATATTCTCAGTTAAAGAATACGGAAATTTGCATCCAACTCACCACTCTTTTAAAATTCGTGCATTCTTTTTACGAAACTTTGAGCTTTTCTCTCTCCGCCACAACATTTACTTTGCGAAAACTTACGTCCAGAGTCGGGATGAATGCACCAATACTTGTTTATGCCCGACACCGCTGTTTAGTCTTGCATCTGCAATCGTGATATTGCAGACGTCTAAGTCCTAGATAATATATTGTGCGGCATTCTTGTTTGGCTTCGCCGCCACGTTCTTTGCGAACTAGTTTGAGAAGTTTTATTAAATCGGAAAGGATATTTATATTAATACCGTTTTTATTGGCGAGCTTGTCGATGTATTTGGCGCAAGATGCTTTAAATAACTCAGCTCCGAGTTGCGAACAAATTAAGTTGATTTTTGAGGGTGTACAACAACTTTTGCAAATTACTGGGCTAACTTTTTGGTTAGGGATTCATTACGAAGTTAAGAAAACACGAAAGTTGATTTCCGCCCGCTTTGTACACAAGCACATATCACGATGATTCATGTCGCTACAAATTTTTAAACTGGCTTTTAACAGTTTGATTGATTGATACTAAATAAGTCGAATTGTAAGGAAGATTGATATATCTAATAGGCAAAGGTCTCCAAAGGGGATGATTTATTGAATTTCTATTCAACACACATTCATTATTATCCGTCGCGATATTAATAAAACTACAAAGAACCTAGATAGCGTTAAATCCAACTGAGACCCACATTCAATTAATGCCTGTCAGGTTTAATTAAACCCGTGACAACTGTTAATTGTTAAGTCGTCGTTGTGACCGTGAATGCACTTCTTGGGGCTCACGGGGTGGTACATGACGGATTTTACACCGCCAAGCGACCCCCCATCTTGATTTTATAACACGCGCGGTCCATATTTCACAATTATGTACTTTATGTCTTAAAGACCAACGATAAGAAGGAAAGACGACGTTTCACTTTGAAAAATGAGTCTGAATGCACGGGAATTTAATTTATTTTGTTTCGACAAAAAAAGTGCCACCGGAAAGGCATTGGCCGGTCGGGATATAAATCGTTGGAAGCGGGATTTAAAGCAGAGATCAATGAGGAAATCCCAGTTTCTTTTATTGAAGCATTAAGGTAATAAGTGATGCAGGCGTATCACTGCTGAGCTTTACCGACGGCAACGACACGTCAGATGCATCTAGGTGTTAAGTTAAGCTCTGACCCGACTTAATGGCCACGAACATTTTTCCGCAGAAATTTAATACTCCTTATTCTCGTTCATTTTCAAAGAAATTACAGACTGTTCGTATGGGGAAGTCTAGGATAATGAAACGTTGAATTTATTTCTCCAATTGAAATAGGCATGAGGTAATCCGCTTCGTTGTTGTTTTCGCCGTACACATACAAAAAAATGTAAATTTATATGTAATCTCCTGTTCATTTTTAATATAGGGAATTTGCAGGGATTTTGTTTTCACTTTTCACTTCCCGAGTGTAAGCTAAGGAAGTATTGTAATAGGGTTTATCGAGCGAATGGTTTTCTGGACGTTTCGTGACCTCTAGAGTCTGAAAAAAAAGGGTATTGTTTCCGTGTATCTGTCTTTCGTTTGTGTCGATATTACACCGTAAAACACTAACCAAAATTTATTCTGATCATAACCCCCGGCAATGACGTCACCTCAAAATTTTGCATGGTAAATGCTATTTAAATGTTACAAAATAACATATTGCACTCAGTTTTAGTTAGTAACAGGCATTATTACAACACACTTAAAATTTAATTTTTATCAGTTTTCTTTACAGTTAAGGTAGGTTGTGACTGGAGGGTTTGTTATAATTTAGTCTAGTGGTTTCTTTGAATGTGTGCTGTAATATGAAACATCTTAGTCCTTTGATATATAAGTTCCGCTTGTCTAAAAAAATACAAATCTAGAAGATCGTCATGGGTTGAAAATTCAACATTTAATTCATATTTCTGCTGTATAATAGTAGGATTGACTGCTGACATAATTGTTTATTTCGCTTTTCATGTACGCCAACTGGTTCGTAAATGTCAACCATGGGCTTGTGTATTTCTCATTCAATCCAACCATCATAACTTCTCGTTAACGATATAACCTATAAAACAATAATGACTGATTTATCGCTAGATTTTTCTTTTTCCGCATAAGTATTTACCAGGCGTAATTGTGACTCTGTTTATAGCCTTTACTAATATTTTCTTTCACCCGTTTGCTCGATTCTTTCCTTGAATGGTGTTTTAACCTCGAATCTGTTTAGGACTGCCACACCTGAATCTGCCTGGAAGTTATCCCACGGGGAAAGGTTATTCCAGTTTCTTCTTGATGTCTTGTGATTGCAGTTGTCCGTTTAATTCATGTTGATAGATATTTTGTCGACTAATTTTGTTCCCTAATAGATATTTTTACTTCCCGAGCTATGGACGTATTGTAAATTGTAATCGAGTCCGTCGGGCGACTGGCTACTTTCATATTTTCACGATGTTTGTCTGTCTGTCTGTCCACCATTGTCTAAACTACCGGACTGACGGCTATAAATTTTTATATGTGTATTATGCACTTCATGTAGAATTGTACATGGTAAAACGCTAACCAAACTTTGCTTATCATACCCACAGCCAATGTGATGACGTCACCTCAAAGTTATACATAGTAAATGGGTTCTAAACTCTACAAAGTAACATAGTCCTACACGTGTAGTATATAAGTCTGTGTTGAGTTTTTATTTGAGACATGCAAATTTTTGGAAAACAAAAATCAAAAGTCTACTTAATAACAATATTTGGCAATATAATTTTGAATATTCCAACACCGAATATTTTGAAATCTTACAGACGTTTTAAATTTGTCGTAAGCATGGTAAATTTGTAATCAATTTGACTATGGTAACATTCGATGTTCTCCATTCAAACTGTTGGAGACATTAAACGTTAAATGTCAAAGGGTTCAAAGTGTTACATGTTGACCACAGTTCAGAATATAATTCAAAAACAATTGACACAATTTCGAATGTACCCTAGCTTGTACGGAATACATAGATTATATTTTAAATTAGAGGAGAGGTCAATATTAATTTTAATGTAAAACAAAAATGGTCATATCAAGAAATATAAACTTGCGAGCATTAAAATCGGGCCACTATTCAAATATAGCGTATAGCGTATTTAGATTGGCCAGCACGTAGCCCCTATATGAATTCTATAGAACATCTGTGGGATGAACTTCAACGAAGAATCAGAGATAGGATCCCGGCTCCTGGGTCATTCCAAGAGCTCAGAATAGCCATTGAAGAAGAATGGGTTTATATCCCGCAAGAAGTTGTCGTCACATTAATTGAGTCTATGAATGGACGAATGCGAGCGGTTATTAGAGCTAGGGGTGGCAACACCGAATATTAACATCATTTTCTTCTTTAAACATAAAAACATAAAATAATTCGTTATTGAACAATTTTCTTTTTTGCCCAAAAAAGAATATTGCAAAACAATTTCATGAAGTTTTTCGTAACTCTGTATTAAAGACAAACCTCTGGTCTTTCTAATGGCTTTTTTAGTTTCTTTAAGTGTAATATAGTTCAGTGGAAAATTTTATTCAAAGTCAGGTGTGAATAGTGGCCCGATTTCAATGCTCGGCAGTGTATGTTTGTTTGTTTATTTATTTACGGAATTCTCCACTTTTACAATAAGAATTACATTAAATTGCAGAAACTGATACAAACATTCTAATCCTAACTAAAAACATTAACGTTATATAAATACCCACTTTTAAATTGTAACTATAGAATATTAACTATCCACTATTTAAGATTAATAAAAAATGTTTCCTAAATAAAATTTTTGACTCTATGAATAAATCAAATGATCTTATAGAAGCTAACCTGTTTCCTAACTCCCTAAATCTTTTAATCGGATTATTAATAGACAAATTTGTTTTTGATGAAGAAATCCTAAATATTTTGTAAGTACGTGTTACGCATACATAGATTTGAGGCACATAAAATGACAATTTTGATAAAAGGTACGGACAGTTTATATAAAAATTTATAATTCCGTGCAAAACGCACCCGTCTGCTAAAGTTCTCCTAAGATCTAAAGGCGGTAAATTCATAATTTCTCTAACTATTTCATAATTTCCCGCTTGGTGAGTCAACCGTAGTTTAAATTCAATACAGCCAAGAAATTTCTTCTGGACCCTTTCTAAAAGATCAATATCAGACTTATAGTAAGGGTGCCAGACCGAAGAACAATATTCCAACTTTTGATCGTAGCAAAGAACAATAGAGAATCCTTAAAGAATTTGTTGATAGCATGTGACAGTGGCGCCACACAAAACCCCACATGCTCATAGCTTTTTTAAAAATATAATTATAATGATTCTTAAAGGTTAACTTAGTGTCAAAGATGACTCCAAGATCTTTTACCTCACCAACTATTTTTAATGAAATGCCGTCTATATTATATGTATGTGCTAGAGAACATTTTAAATTTGCGAACAATATTGAGTAACATTTGCTAGTATTCAAAAATAACTGATTGCCAAGACACCATTCCTATAACCTGTCCAGGTCTGACTGTAATGCATACGTGTCTTCCACGGAATGTATACACTTATAAATTTTTAGATCATCAGCGAATTGCAAAAAATTTGAAGATTTGAAACAATATTGCAGATCATTGATAAAAAGCAAAAAAAGAATCGGTCGACAATGTGACCCTTGCGGTACCCCCGAAGTAACGTTGAAAGATTGAGATTTAAAATTACCAATTCTAACTTGCTGACATCTACCAGATAAGAAAGAATGCAACCATTTAATAGTATCATGTCGAAAACCCAGATGACTCAGTTTTGAAATTAAGATGCTATGATTAACATATCGAATGCCTTAGCGAAATCCGTATAAATAGAATCAACTTGCACTTTACCCTGAAAAGACTCATTAAGAAACGTACAATATGTCAGTAGATTTGATAGAGAAGATTTTCCCTCATAAAGCCATGTTGATGTTGTATGTATGTATGTATTTTTTTAGAACACTTTGGTTATCTTTTCCTATAAAACGGTAAACCACGGTTTCTCAGTGTCTCAGTATATACGTAAATTCGACTGTCTATGTTTATACTTCAAAGGAATTCGACTATTGCACGTTTCGATAACAAGCATATGCGTTAAAAGAAAATAAAATTTGATTGATTGTATCTCCTCAAAGTGGACGAGGGGACTAATTTATTAATTAAGCAACACTGGCGCAAAACAAACCTAATATAATTTTGAGCGAGCTGTTATTGGTATTGCCCATGAACCTTGGACCTCTAACTGCAAAAGTAGGACTCTACCATTGCACCAATTCTGGGCTAATGGTTGTTTGTGTAATCTGTCCATTGAGCAACCTCAAGTACAGGGGTATATTATTTTATAAAGTGTAGATAATGCTAATAACGCCATATAGTGAGCGGATGTCATAAAATTGTTGGCTAACACTAGCCAAATTTTGGTTAATGTTTTACCATCTACATGATATTCAAAATATATGCACACAATTTGAGAACAATCGGTTCAGTAGTTTCGGAAATAAAAACCACAGACAGATGGAAACGGCAGACCATTTTTTTAGTACTCTTGGGGTACGTAGAGAACGTAGAGAAAACATGACAGTAGCAAGGCGTCCGAGGGACTCCATTACAATACTGTTACGTTGAGCGACGTGAGTAAAATTCAACAATTTATTTCTCAGGTATACTAATTTACACGACTAACTCGATACAGCGATTATGTACAGAATAATTTCGATTCGACTGGAATGGATTTGACTAAACTCTAGGTCTCCCATTGTCTGGACTTCACTGCCTGCTCCCGACGGTGGTTCCCATTTAAACTGCTGTCCTTTTCGAAAGGTCTCCGTCAGCAATTCTAGGCTTGTTCCGGAGCACCCATCGCGACTTCCGTTTCCAAGTTTTTCTTTAGTCAATACCATCCGGCCGCCGTCACCGATGATGAGTCACCCATCATTGTTGCACATGCTAGAAAACCCATAGGAGTCGTACCGGAGCGGCGTATAGGTTTATTTCGTAACAATACATACTTTTCTTCGTTTACGGTCGGGAAGTAAAAAGGTGAAAAGTAACAGTTGATAAATTTAATTACTCTATGCAATCAAGTTCAGTTGTTTACTTATGTTAATAAAAATTTTGCGCGAAGTTTCACCATCTTTAAAAATGGTGGACCTGCGAATTTTTAAACTTATTTAACGATTGTTTTCTCTTTTCGTAAAGTTTTTACCTCTATAAAAAATATAGTGGCTGTTCCATTAAAAAAATTTAAACAGAAGGCGCTGTATGTTTGTGAATAATTATAAATTGTAACCCTAGTAGACTGACGCTAGACGGCGCTATTTATCTTAAACCAATGTTTAAAAAAATGGAGAGGTGTAAACAAAATTTTCGCTTGCGAAAACTATGCAGATCAACTAAAGACTGCGCTAGTCTGTTCTATTTTCAAGAAATTGGTCGAAGGTTGTTTCGGCAGAACTTCCCTTGCCCTAGAAGGTAATACAAGTCTAGCTTTTTCGACAAGTACAGGAGTATCTTATTTTACAAAATTTGAAAAAATTACTATTGTAAATTTGGAGATAACATCATCCCATTGGTGGTGGGGATGATCAGCTAACTTTTAGTTACCGTTTTACCATCTGCATGATATTCCTCACATACATACAAAATGGGCCTAGCCATTTCGGAGATTATCTGTCCAATAAAAACCGACACAGACGACAGATGCACGACAGACAGACGGAAACGGAGAAGCATTTTTTTCGTACTCTCAGGGTCATGAAACGTCGAGAAACCATGAAAGTGGCAAGTCACCCGATGGATTCGATTACTATATGTATGTACTTTCTTAGCTTATGCTCGGGAAGTAAAAATAACTAAAAATTAGTTTCAGCACGCATATATTATGCCGTACTTGCGCTTCAAAGGCAAAGGAAAGTTTTCAAAATATTTTTCATCACCTAATACAAATGAGTGAGATTTTATAATAGTATGAAAACTTTGGTACATCAAATTGTTTTATTCGAATAACATTTTATTGCTCTTTTTTTGATTAGAGGAACACCATCCAATAATTTTATAAATGACTAAAATTATTGGATCGGTATTTTGATTATTGTGCTCTATTTTCATTCATGTATTTTGATTTTCCTGGTGGTGAAGTTCGAGATATTATCTCCGAAACTATGCATTCCACGCGATTTTATCAGCATACCTTTTTATTTATAATTAACATGCCTATAAATTGAGCTGAACTCTTCTGTTGCTTATCATGTCATTCGCAAAAAACGCCACATTTATTTATTGTAAATGCAACCTCTTTTCATTTTAAATCAGACATCAACAAGAGAAAATAAAACACTTCGTCTTTAAAAACTAAGCGGTTAAAGCGCATTTAAAAAAATGTAAATCCGAAAGACGATCGATTAAGTTTATCGCAACAACGGTGAAAAAATGCCGTGGAGGTGTTTGCAAGGCAATTACCCACCTGTCGGCTGTGCTTTTAAAGCGTATTATTGGCGCGATGACGAGATTAATGGAGGAAGAAAAGTACAAAAACCGCATTTAAATAAATGTCAACAGGTTGCCACTTAGATATATTGCGGTGTTTTGATTTACACAATCCGACCCATACGAGAAAGCCTAAGACGTTGTTTTTTGTAAATATATCACGAGAAATGGGCGGCTATATCGTCAAACATAAATTCGGAGAGTGCGAGTTAAAGAAATCTCAATTTTCAAAGAAGTCGCTCTAAAAGGAGCAGCAAAAGATGCAGCTCTAATTGGATTGATGTGTCACGATTTAGGAAAAATAAGTCCTTGTGCTCGCGGTTTTGAAGGCAATTTCTTCGATATTGCCCGATGACGATCCTGCAAAGGATAATTAGCTCGACATTTCGTTTTCAAAGGCGGCCGACATGCGCTCATTTAAATAGTTATTGATGGCGGTTTTTCGGCAGTCGTGACGTTATCCAATATTTCAGGGATTAAATTAAGGCAAAAAGTGTAAGTCTGAAGATTAAATTGTTGGTAGAAAGACTTATAGAGCGACAGCCTGCTAGTTGCCCGATAAGGAACAACTGCACCGTCTCGGCTGATAAAGAAACTGCGGGTGCTATTCTATAAAGCCGGATAATAATAAATTATATTTCCAATCGATAGAGATATCGACTTATGCTTTATGTTCGAAACGTGGATACGACCTCAAACATATTTTCATGTCCTCGGGGAAATGCGAAAATATATTTTTTATGATCGATTCGAACGCTACTCGGGTTCGGGGGGCAAAACAATTATTTGAATAAACGCGAATAATTTCAGCGAGCGATATCAACGTCAAAGAATCCAAATTTGACTCTCCATAAAAAAGCCAAGTTATAGCCGCGTCGGGATTAAATCATACTTTTACTTTCACATTTTCCCGATTTCATCGATTGCGAGGAAGACTCTGACATAATACGCCGCATTTTTGCATGAAGATTTAAACGAACTGCCGCCTGAAAAAATAAAACCTCAAGATTATGGACTGCGATTATTGTTCGCTGAGCAACATAAGCACGATATGAAAGGACTTAATTGGATTATAAAGCAGGGAGGAGGCCTCCTAACAATGCAAGATCCGGCCAAGTATTTGCATAGATGGTACCATAAATCGTGACATGCACGTATGAACATACAGGCAAACATTACTGACGTATGGGGCAATGAGATGGGTGTATAATTGAATTTAATACTGAATGAGGTATCCCTTTGTGAATGGAAATTTAATATCCCAGGGGCAGTTCTTTATAAACGCGGCAGACTATGACGAGACACCTGTGTAGGGTCTTACGAAGCCATACTGCATTTCCAGCAGAAAAAGAGTACAGATAATCGCGATGACGCGACAAGAAGATTATAAATAACGTACCTGCTGCATAATGTATTTTGTTGGGGATAATTACTCCAAATTTGTAAAATTTGCGTCACGTTTTACCCCTTTTACCAGAATAAATAAATGCTCGCAATTTTTATTCTGGAACATTGCATTTAAATTATTTACCATTTTTTTACATTAATTTATTTAAATTGAAACAAATTTATGTTAACGTTTAATACAGTTCTCCCATAATTTCAACAATTATTACTGCCTACTGGCTATTAGTTATACAAATTAAATGTGAATTGTAAAAAATATGCATGTACTATACGGGGTTGTGTAAAATCAAACAGAAATCTTTTGCTCGTTGTAAAAAAACCTGTTAGATTTTAAAATACGGTTTCCGTACTGAAAGGTAATCCAGCCAAAGCTTCGGAAGAAAAGAGAAATCAATTTCAACTCTTCTTTTTACGTTCTGTTATATGGCAAGTCTGCAACGTGCGTGTACGAACACGAATTCGAAATAATTAGTCTTAACACGTTTCGTGGTGGTAAATGGTATAAAACTCTGCATAAAACAAAATATGTTAAATATAACTCGTAACTGGATATAAACCTTTGAGGGAGTGCAAAGTGTATTACTGCTGCGTGGATGCCGTCTTTGTGGAACTGTAGACAGAAACTTTATTATCTTGAACAAAGTGATGAAAGGAAAACGATAAATTGGACAAAGAGACCCTTTATATCAATTTTTTTCAACATGACGAATGCTGGATGCTGCGTTTAGAGAATATGTTTAGACAACTGCACGGAATCATAGTAACACTTTGCATACCCATGAGATAGCAAACACCGAAATTCAACGGACTCAACAACAACTAAGTTTAACTTGAGTAGTCTACCACCCAACATAATTTTTCCAAAATGTGTCGGAAGTATTTGACACTTTGAATTTTAGTATTTAATCGAAAAAAAAACATGAATGCAATAACATTAAGTACAGTTTTTGCTATAATAAAAAGTTGAATGTGTAGATTTGTAGACGGAATTTCACGAGATCTCAGACACTTGACCACGATGTATTGTACTTTTAAGTTGTTTTTCATTTGCAGCTAAGTGATTGCGGAAATTTGTCATCCTGTCCTTGTAATTGTACTTTTGGTAAGGTGTTTTCTTATCTCTTATGAATATGAAAGCTTGAAATACGACCAAAAGCCGAATGCCACAATTCATGCGAATAAGAAAACAGTATTTTACGCTGGATTTCCACAATAATTTTCTTGCGTCGCCCACGCGTTGGACTTATATAGACAGTGAGCTTTACGAAACGGTCGTAGAAAAAGCACTTGTTAAAAAATTGGAAATTTCAGCTTTAAATGTACTTTGAAAAACCGGTTAAAACAAGCAAAATTTTCGTGAATTTAAAAGCAGCAATAAGATGGTAAATTTAATAATAAAAACGTTGTGGTTACGAATTGAGTGCAAATTATGACAACTTGCGTTAAAGCTTCAAGCTTTCTGTAAATAAATTAATATTCGTTGTTTCAATAATTGCGTTGTGTCGAAATAACGTGTCTCGTCAATTAATGTTGCTGTTCTGAATATTGTAAATGTAGCAAATACATTATCTCGTCTATGCGTCAAATATTTTTTACTTTATTCCACAGAGCAAAACTGCCAGTTCAAGCTTTCCAGCCAAAATTAAACACTAACTTTGTATTCAATTTTCAATATGTGAAACTTTACAAAGATTTTGTGTTGCTTTTATAGATGTCGCTATTTTTTGCAATGCCACTTATTTGTACCAGAGATTTTGATAATCCGAATATTTTACTTTGTGTTGAAAATATGAAAGAATTTTTATTAAGAAAAGTTGTATATAGTGAAAAAATAATTCCAACTGTGAGTTGTATTGATTTTTGGGCTTTTATTTTGTGTCCATTCAAAATTTCGCTCGAATTTCAACATGCTTATGGAACAACACAATTTTATTATAGCCAAGATTAATTTTTCTCGATTAGATCGCCATCAGTGATATAATGTATTTGTTAATTTTTCTTCTGTTATTGTTCCTTTGCTTATTTGTTGACAATTCTGTGTGGTTCGATTTGTAAGCTCTTTTCTGTTCGGAGGCTTTAGTTTATAAGATTTGTCTTTAAATGTTTGATGGCTTTTGTTTCTTTGGCTTACTTAGCATTTGAAATACATTTTTAACTTCATAATTTTTCATACACTTCGACATTTTAGTGTATTTTTGACTTCTGAGTAACTTAATACAATTTCTTCACATTTCCAACGCAAAGCAAAATATTCAGATTGGAATGTTCTACGCATTATAATTCTCGGGTGTTGAAAGCGACACAATGTTGAAATATTTTCAAAAGTAGATCTAAAAGACATCTACAGGTCGCAAAAATTTCAAACCGGCCTTTTCAGCAAATAACGGAATTAATGTGGTGCTGCCATTTAATTGAGACACGCCATTCTCTTTTTAATCCAAATTAAGATGAAGCGCTGGCATGAAAAACATTTCCAAAGATACAGTTACACAACTCCAGGTTTGCCAGGTTAAGTGGGGCGAACAACAAATCAACTGTACCTGAATCTCCTACAGTAATAAAAACAAGTAATTTTAACGTCTGAATCTAGCGTTTCCATTTTTTTAAACACCTGTTTACCTCAATTTCACATTGACAAGTGTTCGTTAAATAACACTTGTTGTTGTATAACTGACCTGTTCGATTTATTATTTCCAAGTTTGGTTAGCAAATTTTTACAACAATCAGTCCAATAATTTTAGAGATTATCGGTCCAATAAAAATTAACACAGACAGACGGGCAAACATACAGACAGACAGACAGACAGACTGGCGACAGACAGACTTTTTCGTACTCTTGAAGTCATGAAACATCGAGAAAACATAACAGTGACAGGTCGCCCGATGGACTCGATTAGCTTGCGCTCAGGAAGTCAAAAGAGATTATAGTCTAAAAGTCTGCTGATTATCATAATTGATAATATTCCTTGTATTCTGGAGGATGTCGGTACCTTCATCGGTAATCCATTAGCTTTGGCTATTAATTAGTGTTATTCCAATTTGTTTAAAATTCTTCATAATAATACCAATTTGGAAAAATAAAGGTAGTAGAAATTGTTGTATAAGAAATTACAGGCTCAAATCCATTTTACCAGCGTTCTATGGAATAATTATGAAAAAATCATATATTTGACAGATTGTACAACTAATTATAACTAACAATATACTGGCAACTTCTCAATATAGCTTTGTAAAAAGTCGCCCAACGCAAAAGGCAAAATTTAAATCGCTTGATTACATTGTTACTTGTTTGGATAAGGGGGAGTTACTCGTAGGAATCTATAATGAATTTTCCAAGGCGTTTGATACCTTAAAGCATGACATTCTTTTGTCTAAACTGTGATATTGACATTTTGTGGAGTGGCTTTCGACCTCGTAACTTTTTATTTACCCAGTAGAGCTCAAAAAGTAATAATAACTACTAACGAATGGTGGAACAAATGAAGAAGTATTATCCAATTCTGAAACATAACTAAAAGGGTGTACCTCAGGGATCGATTTGCGGCCTTCTTCTTTTATAATTTATTTAAAGCACATACATTTATCAGTTCGCATTATCTTTGTGAATTTGCAGATAACACTTCATGTGTATTATCCAGTAGCAGCCAGGAAGAACTGTCCCATGCTTAATCCTTAGCGGTTGGTGAAATAATTTAGTTGAGTCAAACTGTCACTTTAACTAACTAAACGATGATAAAGCTAGAGCATTGAGTGTGGAATTAGAACCCTACAATATTTTGTTAATTTAAAAAAAAAATGAATAGGTGTAGTTATGTTTTCCTTAATCCTCAGATACCTAAGTATGACGTTAGTACAGAAGTATTATTATTACTTATTATTATTATTGACCGCCCCTACAGATAAACGAATTATTTAACCTAAAGCCCTAATTGATGAGAAAAATATCTCATCATAATAAATAATCAATGAATGGTCAAATATAATGCTCAAATCTCTTACAGTGGAAAAACGCTTCAAGATGAAGCCGTCAATTTTATACTCATATATGCTATTGATATGCTTTAGAGAATATGTCATTATTACACTACATTTAGGTAGATTCACCGACAACCCTTTTACATTGCATGTTTGTACTAATATATACAGATCAGCTTGAAAGAGAAGGGGTCAGACAATGTTGTTATTTATCTAAAGATTTTTAGGTCGTCAGCATATAGAAGACACTCAAAGCTAAAGCTGATACTAATGTCATTAATAAACTAAATAAAGAACATGGATCCAAGAATGGACCCTTGCGGTACACCAGAAGTATCATCTACCTCAGTTGACTGAAAACAACGTGTGTCCTGTCAATTAAATTAAACTATCCAACTTGGCAATCAGTTTAGAGCGGTTCAATGTCAGATGCTTTAGAGAAATCAGTGGATATATAATCCATTGAACATTTAGCATCAAACGACCCGGAAACAAACTGAGTAAAGATACAAAGATGTATTTCTACAGATCTGCCATTGACAAAACCATACTGTAAATCAGATCAGAAAGTATTAAGAAGCCACCATGTCGTATGGTTTTACATCCGTCTGACTTTACGTCTCATCACTTTCATTGTTGCGCACATGTTTCAGTACCATATCTAGCCTCTAGTCTCATATTTTGGGGACCCTTACCGTTAGTAAAACAATTTTTTTTATTCAAAAAACCAATTGTAGTATTATTTAGTAGTTATTTGAGAAAAATATAGGCAATTGTAAGTCCTTTTTGTTTGTGAAGGAAAATGTATCTATGAAGAATAAAAATTCTTATAGTGAGAAAATAAAGAAAATGCTGTTATTGTGATTATACAGAGTTGCTAAAAGTATGGAAGAAGTTGAATATTTCGGGCATGGTTAGTTGGATCTTCTTGAAATGGGCTATAATTAAGAACACTCAAGCTCGATTTTCTGTAATTTTTTTAAACTTTAAACTTTATTTGTTTTCAAAATGCAAGGCTAACTTCTTTTTTTGTAATAGCACCACTAGTCAAATCGTCAATTTTTGAATAGATTTCTTTCTGAATTCAGAACTGTAACAGATGCGTACAGTTTTTTAACTAAAACGGCAAATAAAATGATAAATTATTTGTTATGACTACATTCTAGAACAGAAAGTTTTAACCTAACCTTGAAAATACTAACGAAACATTGACTACTAGGGCCATTTAAAAAAAATCAAGTTAGCCCTGCATCTCAAAAACAAATGAAGTATAAAATTTGAAAAAAATTGCAGAAAATAGAACTTCAAAGTCGAAGGGAGAGCCCAAATTTCAAAAAGATTCAACAAACCGTTCTCGCGATGTTCAACTGCTTCCATACCTTTTAGCGACCCTGTATAGTAGCATTTCCGATCGCCAAAAAACCATCACAGGGGTATCTATTTTTACAAGAGCAATTTCCCTAATTATGTAAGTAACGTAAGCGATAGCATTCCACAACGATCTTATAAAACCACATTTGTTAATTTAATCCGATCTTTTTTCATCGTAATATATGCAGAACTAACTTTTCGAACCGATTACAAAAAATCCGAAATTTGCATTTTAGTCGCTTTTTTCGACTTCCGTCCAACTGCAGATTGCACCTCCATCCTTCCTTCGCGCCTGTACGCTCACAAATTTTATCGAATGGCCGAAATTAATGAGCCGACGTGTTGCAACAGCAGGAGCGCCACATGTCCGGCAGTAAGGTGGCACCACAAAGTAATCTCGACACCCGCATGTGCACCCCCATAAATCACTCGTATTTTGTAGCTGTGGAGTGGATACGGCGGAAATATCCGGATTTGGCCAATGAAATATTTGCCTGTCTTTTGCTAAATAATTCTGGCCGGACGCTGCGAAAGCGCTGACTCACTCAGTTTTTGGTTGCGGCGCGATAAAAACGATAACGATGATTATCCTGCTAAGAGGACGGATACCCCAAGGGAGGGGTTGGTTTGCATTAATGGCCCTCACATTCACGCCCGCACTATCCTGCGGTCCACGCAGCCGCCTCTAGCTTAATTTGACTAATATACACTATTCGTCTATATAACAGCCCAGCTTTGATAGCGTTAATCGCGTCGCTTCACCCGGACCCCGGAGTAAGGATGGAGATAGAGAAACTATGCTGTTGTAGCGGCTGTTTTTCGCCGCTTTTTTTGGGGAGTTTGCTACTGTCGCGTCTCTCATTATGAAATTAGTCTACGAGACGCTTAATGTATGGTGGATTGTGTAGCGAGGGTGAAAACGTGATGGTGGAGGTCAAATAACGTTGAATGAACGTAAATTAAAAATTTGATTCAATTTCTTTGTTGTTTCAAGGGAGGTAAAGTGGTATGTTCATAGGCAAGCGGCATTAACGTAATCTAGACAGAAAGTATGAGCTCTCTCGCATTATCATTTTTTGTCACAGGAGGGAGTTTTAAACATTTTAATGAACAAAAATCCTAATGCGATGAGCAGTCAACCGTTATTGTGTTATGTGCTGTTTATCTTATGACTGACTTAGTTTTGTTCCTGTTGTATGCTTTGAAAAAAAGACAAAAGCAGTATAATATGCAGCTACATTTTCAAATGGTGACACTATCGATCATTTAAAATTTGACCCTAACCTGGTAAATTTTATCTCAGAAAATATAAAAATTGTGCGTTTAATTAGGTGCTTAAAGTAAATAATTAAAATCAAACAATCAACATTACGATAAAAACAGTTTTTAATTTAGGACAGTTTACATCGTGGCAGTAATTGAATAAATAAGTTTACATTAAAGACATTAAAATTAATTTACGCAGAAATTAATGTGTTCGATGATTTAGGGTAAAGTATTATGAAAAAATTCCCATAAACATTTCTTTGAGTGGGAAACTATTAAAAAATTCGCCCAGATATGTACGTGGTGTTGGTTATGTTTCAGTCTAGGGGAAAGTTAAGTCAAAGCTCTCTAACCAATTTTTATTATTTCCATTTGGAATCTCTGATTACTGCATGTATTGTCACAGCCTTAAAGCGGCAGAAGTCTCTCACCATGAGTCACTCATCCCCTTTCCAATATAAATGTATATTGGAATCGAATGAACGATCGTCTGAATTGTTATTGAATCAGAGAAGGGTCAAGTTGATTAATGAAAAGTAAGTGGTAAGATTGGATTTGAGTGACTTTATCATGACAAAATAGCTAGTCTGACCGACACACTCCTCGCTAATAGATCGCACCCATTATCGACAGATAGAGCACTCTATTTCGTGTTAAGTCAAAAAACTTCCCCATCTAATGTCATTGCCACATCACCTTTCCCTGTTATTATTTCAAGAAAATTAATGGCACCCAATTAAGACGGTTCCGCTGAAAGAGGCGATTTTATCTCGTCACGAAGGTAATCGACGAGCACGCTTTTTAGTCATATAATTACTTAATTCGAGGGCCTAGTGCTAACCCGCCCCTGTATACCAACACTGCCAATCAAGTCCAGAGCAAATATTGTGTTAGTTGCTCTAATAACGACGCTAGTCTGGCTCGTGCCATATCCATTCAAAGTAACGAGCGTTAAGCGTTATTTAGGCCTCTAGCATTTGGTCCTTGAAGACCTCCATGAACCCCGGACAAGTGTAGAACGATCTCGTAGTGATAACGGGCGGGTTTCGGAGAAAGACATCGCCAGACCGTTGGAATGGTTATTCAATAAAACTGGGAACAGGCCGGACACTTTTTCATCCGAAAAGTTGTCTTGTTCCAGGGTAGGAGGCTACGTTTAATGCGTTCGAGATAAAATTATGGAATAACTGGACTAAAATTGAATAAAGCAGGATTGGGAAAAAAAAAGGTTATTCAACGGAGGAATTCCAGATAAAAGGGACGCGTTATGGGGCTAAGGAACTCGTCCGAAATCTGAAAAAAATACCTGGTCACATAATGAACTCATATAAATATTAAAAGTAAATCTCATCGAAGAGTGCCCCAGAAGCGAGATAAACTAGAACAAGTAGCTTTGTATATGTTTTTACATTTTGAACTGACCTCAACGACATTTGTGAAATCTTTCTGTGACCATTTTAACCGCATTGTTCTCGATTTTTCGCGAGCATTGTGTGTCATTTTCACAATTTGTAATGGAGTTTAGGGGAGATAGGAACCGTGAATGTATAACAGAACGAACGATAACGTGGCCAGTGGCTAGTGCGAACGAGACCACATGGGATCTTAACCCGTGATCACCATATGGATCTTATCTACTTTGTGAAAATTGTGCCGCCCTTTAGATATTGCGGCCGGATTAAACAGTTTTATCTCTTCATCACACTCGTGCAATTTATGTGTTTCGAGCCATACATTAACAATTCAGAATGTGTTTTTGGTGCCATAACGTGTAGGTATAGTGCAAAAGCTTGTAGCTCAAATAGTGCATTTTAATTTGATTCGAATGATTGGCAAATTTATTGCTAGAAGCTTGCAGTGGGTATTTATTTTTCAAGCGAGTGTGGATAATGTTGTAATGTTGTTGAATTAAATGTGTGAAAGTGGGAGGATTTCGCGCAGAGGATATAAAGAGTTTATTGTTTAGTTTTACGAAGTGATAGTCGAGCGTCTTCAACTATATATTCCACTGGGAATATTTCCACAATTGCCTCTTATGCGTCGAGATGTTCATAACTCGGGAAACATCTGGAAGGTAATCATGTGTGCCGTAAATCCAAACAAAGAACATGTAAAAAGTGAAAAATGCGTTTGGAATTTGACAGGATATTTACGGAACTGTTGAAATATTGTTTAGAATGATGACTGGGGATCAAAAGTGCCGACAAATTCTAATAAAAGTACATTCAGGGGATGAAGTTTGTGGCTGTGATTGTACACACGAGATTACTCGTGTGTAAGTAGAAAAGAGTGGTTTTTATTAAGTAATGAAAATATAAAGTTAATTTTCATTACTTAATAAAATTTTGTACATCGATTTTTTTTATTGTATAGAATACGTTGATCCAAAGATATTACAACATGTAGACGAATTATAGTCATTCTCAAAGTAGCACTTGAAATCAGGTGAACAATCTCCATGTGAGATATCACCGCCATAGTGGTCTGAGTCTAATACGAATGTTCCTCTAACGTGATGAACGATCGTGTTTTCGATTTATCATTCCCACATATGTTCAATTAGCGATAAGTCTGGTAACTTAGGAGGCGCAGACGGTAAAGTTACTTTATTAGCGAGAAACTTTCTTGCTATGAATCAACAGGGCAACACCATCTTGTTGAAAAATAACTTCCTGCAATTCTCTATAGATAACACAATAAAGATACTCATACTACACAACCAATATAGTTAGTAGCATATAATATATATATATACCTAATCGATTCGGAGGTTTTATAATACATCCCTCACTTTTTTTACACAAAAAATTTGAAATCAATTTAATCAATCCATTCGTAAAGAAATATTTTAGTCGCTGGATAAAGTTGCGCCGGATTCATCACCACAAGCTTTATCTACAAGTTTGCTCGTTTCTCTCAATCCCGAGCTTATTCTTTTTTGAGTGTAATCTTTAGAAGCAGAAATGCATTAAAGGGAAAATACGGAATCGCATAGCAGTGAAATGCACTTGTCATAAAATTTGGTTCAATAGTAACAAATCGCCATTAACGACCGATGGTTGACAAAATTACAGATTGTTCGATGAATTTATGTGTAACTCGGAAAATGACACAAAATATCGACAATGTTAACATCATTTAGAAGTTAAGATTAACGCCTAAGACTTAACGCAATTATACTTTAAAGTCTAAACACGTTATTTTTTTATACCAATAAAATTTTACAACTTAAAGTTGAACCCGACTATGCCGTAAAACTATATATAAACAGACACTCGGTAAGGCATAGTGGTCGCCAAACCCAGAACTGAACCGTATTTACTCTACCCTGTAATGAATTTATCTGAGGTTTTAGTAAGGGTCTTGTACAATGATAGAATATTAATGTGTTGTTTGCGTGTAGGTGTGTAGTTGACTTACATTATAAAATTGTTTAACTTCAGCATTTATCCGACTGAATTTCTGGTGAATAACTACTTTCCCCAGTACAATTCCATTTATGCAAATTTCAGCCCAGTATGGCCCATTTGTCATAGGAGGTTTTCAAACATTTTTGAGTCAGATACCAATAGTACAAGAAAATTATGAAAAACATATTGTGGAAAGAATACATACATAAATTTGATGACCGGTCTTTGTCCATAAAACTGAACAGACATACACAGTGAGGGGTAAAACTAATATCAGCGAGGAGACGCGGCGTTTGGCTCTTACGGCCTTGTCACTACCTTTTCACACTGTAATATCTCTTTTTTTAACAGACTTATTGTTATGAAATTTTAAATATAACGCGTCCACAACTTTATCATCATCGTTCTATTAATTTAGGGATATTTGCTATCATACAGTTTCAGAAATCAATATATCTCAATTATTTATGGAAATTTCGGAACGCGATTTTCACCACTCTTTTCTACTTACAAAACCATAAATTCTATCAAATTCTCGACTCTTTTTTTCGGAAAGTACAATAAAAGTAGATAGTGAGGAAGAAGCTGCTTTTTACTTATCTCATTTCCGACAAAAAACATCGACAATGTTTTTGGTACGATTTGTAGAATTTTGCAAACTGAAAACAGTGGCGTTCTGAAATTCAGACACTGATTTTTAAGTATACATGATGAATAATTTCACCAAAATTTTAGAAAGAAGTCGATAATAAACGGTTTAAAAAATGCTGCTGCGTTGTGTAGAGAAAGCTGTGCCCCAAATTAGCGACTGGCGTTAAAACGCCGCCCTCACTTTCTAAATAATTTTAGGGACTTAAAACTCACACCAAAAAATGTAGAGGTGAAATTCTTAAAAATTTCTTGCGGAATTTCTCCAATTTTTTTTGTAACCTTTAATATAACGTCAGTAAGGGGTGAAACCAGAGATCCATAAAATTTAACAATAAAGATATATTTTAGATAGGATTTATTCAGTAAAATTTTGAGATGACGTCAACAATTTTTTTCGGAGGGGGTAAACAGATAAATTCTGATTACTGATTCACCAAGCTTACGGCAACCGTAACATATTTGCAAGATTTCAGTGTATTCGGTTTTACAGTATCAAAGTTAAATTGGTGAAATTTGATTTTTTTCCAAAAATCTGGATATCTAAGGTAAAATCTCAACACGGATACATAAATCACGAGTATAGGGGTGGGGTATCTTATTTTATATATGTATATTTATTACATAAATTTCATTTTGCGAATATTATTTTTTTATGAGAACCCCTATAAGTTAATGTAAAAATATGTATGTAAAAAATGTTAAAATAAATCTAAAGAAGCATGCTATTCGTATATTTCAAGTGAGTTTTTCATAATACAATTTTGTGATGATGTGATCAACAAAGATATAATGCGACTATGGCTTAACTTAACTTGCAGTAATTTTTACGAGTCTGTGACAGTGGGCTGCAATAAAGCCGCTACTTGGGAAGATCTTTTCCTATTGGGAGAGCAACAAATAAAAATGAATTCAGAACGGCATGTGGCCTACTGAACTGTCTTTGTAACAGGTCATTATTTGTATTTAATGAATTTTATGAATAATCTGCTGTTAAATGTTTATGACTTGAAAATCATAAATACACTCTACACATTCATCAAAAAACTATTGGCAAACCAAAATTTCTGGAAAATGATTGAATCATTTAAGCAGTAAAATGGTTCGTTTCATTCAATCTTTTTTGGGCACCACGCTGTATAAACAGTGTTAAGAAAAATGAATGCATTGATAAATCACACGTCTAAACAATTACCTAATATTTTGCACGGTTTAGATAGAATCTACACATCAAAATTTTGAGATAAAATTTTTGGAGCAGATAAATAAATACATTTTTATTAACGATTTAACATGGTTACGATAACGTTAAAACGTTTTTTTGAGTAGATATTCTCAAATATGAATATGATTTTTTTTTAGGGAAGGGGATCTAGAATTTGCGGTTTTATAGAATTGTATTTTTAGTAGTTGAAAATATTTTATAGAGTACCAAATTTATGTACAACTGGAGAACTGGACGATGATAAATTTTTTTTCGGAGAATGTAGAGAAACGAGCATTATTGGGGACAGTATTGGATACGTCAAAAGGACGATTTTGGAGGGCAGACGACGATTCTCCAAAAGAACACTGGATCAAATATTGCAGCATAGCCTCCAGAGATTTGACAGAAGCGCATAAATATTAGAGGAGTGTATCTAAAAACGATATAAATGTTATTGTTTTGTTTAAATAAGACTGATTTTTACTAAATTCGCATTCATCCTCGTACCACTTTTACCACATAAGTGTTGTGGATCTAAAGTGTTTGGTTTTATGTTTTGAGTTTTTGATAAGTACCGATTTGATTAATTGTTTAGGCAATTAAGGTACTTCGGAAGTTCTTAAGCACTGCTGCTGGTTCGACGTGCCCGGTCTCATTTTAAGTACTAGTGAAAGATTTATTTTAAGTACCATTTCGAAACATTTCGGATTTTTAACAAGCAGACATCAGTGTGTATCGTCAAGTGTTGCAATGCAAGGTGTGTTGGACGAATGAACGATATTTTCGTTGGATGTTTGCTGTTGTCAGTTTATTTTTACAGTACGTGTCGCTTTATTATAAGGTGGTAGGAGTGGCTTATGTTGTTTTATTTTAGAAAATTGAAGAAATAGGGTCATTCATGTATTTTCCAAATCTGGGCTAAGAACTCTTGTTCCTGCAGCAGCCCACGTGCCGCCACTGCCCTTTCACGCTCGGCAAGAATTCCTCTTGGTAATTTCATTATCTCCGTATCAGCTTGTCTTAAATCGAGTACGAAAATAACATGAAAGCTTGCATTAGCTCGTTCTAGCATGCATCCATCCATGAAGCGAGCATCTAGAAGAAACGAGCGGAGGATGAGCGGCAGGTGCGTCGTGCTTAGGTGCTAAGCATGTGCACACATGTTTATTTTGAAATGGCTAATTGAGTTCTCACAGGTGGCCCTCGAGGCGGCGGTGCTGCGGTTCTGCTGCCGCCGCTCGCACTCTTCTCCTCGGAAAGCGTCCGCACCTGACCCCACATCTATTACAATTCATACCTAGCATTACGCTCGCCTGCACTCCATCTCACACAGAAAACCCAATTTGGCATCTTACTGTGTTGGCCTTCCGTTGACTCATGATTGTGCGGTCCCCTCGATCATTTCATGCTCCTTGCCCTGCTAAAAACCATTCAAATTCTATCGGAAGGGGAGAGCCGAGATGGAGCAATATTTGTCCGATTCTACCGACATTATTATCTAACGGGGGAATGCGATTATTTGTTAGATTATTGACTTAGAAGGCGGCTCGGACGAGTTTTTTACGCCGTAGCGAATCGGTAAACGGCAGATGCTGAAGCGCAGGGGCGGCGCAAAATGGGGGCCGGGTTTTCCTTATGTAAAGGGCCGTTTATGCCTCTGCAAGTTTTCTAAGGTTCTATGGCACAAGTTGAATTGGAAACGATAAAATAAACCCTTTTGTGCGGTTTACCCTGGGATAAATCAAGGTTTTATGCTAATGTCTTGGCAGTTTCTAGGTACAACATCCGTTATTTATGACTGTGTTTTGCTGAATGATATATTTATTGTCGGCTACACAGTATCCCAATTTTACAAATGCCATATATTATTTGGGCAGTCACGAAACTATACCTGCAAACACAACTAAATATATAATGCAGATGTAGGAGCAAACGTAGTGACTGCACCCAAGGGCTGGTCAAAATCTTTTCGGCTGTGATCAAGGATTCTATTATGTTACGACCTAATGACATGCGACGTTTTATGATTTTTGTGTTTTCTTCAACATAATTATGATATGCGTTGTTGATAAAGTGGATATTCCACTCAAAAAATTCCTGAAAGAAGAGTTGTGTTCTCTCTGTGTACCCACATCAGTTCACGTGTCTATTCAACATTTCACGTTGTGTCCTGGAGGAGTTTCAAATCGACCGTCACTTAAAATTTCGTTTTTTCGTATATAGGGCAGGGCTCGCCCACCCGATAAAACATTAATCGTGAAAACACATGCTCAAAGAAGACTAGCTAATTAATTTCTACAAAAAAAGACTGCTACTGAAGGATAAAGGTCGAATGCCATAACAATTAACGATAAAGAAAACTCGACACAACAATTTTGTATTTTTTGTAGGAAAAATGTGTTTGCCACTGGTTGGAGCCCTATCGCTCTTAACTACTTCGACCGAAACTTTCTGACTTGCGTGTAAATAGTTCATATTCTCTATTGAGATATGAATATAATCATTGTAACTCAAATCGAACGCAAATTCACTAATGCGTTAAAATAATTAATTTTCATAATTAATGGAACTAATCTTTATTAATTACGATTATTCCCAGGGTACATTTCTAATATGGAACAACATTAAAATTAAAATGATATGGTAACCCTTGTCATTTTATTTTCTCTACCGTGCTCATAAATTTTTCATTTTCATGACATTAATGATATTCCAGACTGGATAAGTGTGATCAAATTCTAAATGGTTAAATTTTGTAAAATTTACTATGATGGGCCACATTTAAGATAATTACATGTTACAATTAACAGTCTTATAATTTTTGAGAACCATAACAGGAAACTTAAAAATAGCATTATGAACTATACTTAAAATAATAATAATAAGATTTATTTTCCAAGCCCAATTATAGGAAAATTGCTGCAACGAACTAAAGTATACAGGTACAAAATGATTAAATCTCTGTGTACTTATAATAATCAACTAAATTGTAAACTAAATTAAATTTTCTGCTACTATAAACCGAACTAACACAAATTTCAGGAATTTATTTTGTACTGTCTTAGGATTTGATATATGTATGGACGCTGTATATTAGGTACCAAATAAGACTGCCGTATTCAAATTTAAATCTTACCAAGGAATAATAAAGAATGATAATGGTGTTTATATTCGAAAAATCTCTGCAATTTCGGCATATAAAGCCGAACACCATGTATATCTCGTAAAGAACAATGATCTGCCTGTAAACTTTAACAATCAAAGATCGAATTAATCTTAAGAGTATACTTTAAGATTATCTATAAAGAGTAGCTTTTCATTATTAGTTAAACCAGGTAGATCATCAACGAATACTGGAAACAAAAGCGGACCTAAATTTAGACCTTGCGAAACCGAACTTGGAATAAAGGCTTTGGGCAAGAAATTTCGATATCTTACTGAATGCTGCCGACCTTAATAGGCTGGATAGACATTGCCAAGAACCAAGAGCTGACAATTATTGTTTTTCTCATGGTGATCTGTGCGGTCAAATGCCTTGGTAAAGTCCGTTTAGATCACATCAACTTGTCATCTACCATCGCTGGTTTCCAAAAGAAACTGCGTTATTGTCGATCTGTAGTTCACAAAACCATGTTGGTAAAGAAATATCATATGTTTGATACTTGAATAAATCTGGTTATACAAGGTTTCCATAAATGATTATTGAGTCGAAATAGTCAGGTCAGGTCAGACTTTACTAAATGCCTAAGGACTCAGTTCATTAAACAAATTTATTGCTGTTAAACCACCATTGTGTTCAAGGTAGATGCTCACTCATTTAATTTCAAAAATGTTCTGTAACATCCTTTAGTCAATACTTTGGATCCATTGTGTAATTTCATGTTGCAACAGGAACTCCTAACTGACAGATGTTTGCGACTTCTGCTCAAGTCGTCTCAAAACCTCAACAACTTCCTCGGTTGCTGAAGGTGTTCCAGGAGATTTCACTTTGTTGACACTGCCAGCTCGAACGAATCTGTTGATTACACCTCTAATGTGAGCCACTAACGATGTGTCTTGAATTATCAAATCACGGTATTTGGCCAGATATTCTTGCTTATAGTTGGTTACAAAATATACACACTCTCCGTTTACGAATGTCCAATTGCGATAATAAGACATAATAAAGCAAGTGTCTTATTCAACAGAATAAACCATTTTCACGGTCTTCGCTCGTTCGTACCCACGCACCACTAGTTTTTTTTTTAAACGACTATTTTGTTGTTTTGAGCTTGGATCAACGAGAATTACCTTAATACCCTTGAAAAACTTTAAAACAATAAAAATGATGACTTTAAATGACAGGTTACAAATAACATTAATGACAAGTGAGAACTGTCATAACGAGGCATAATTTCAGGGAAGAGGGATTTTTGAAAAATATCGTGAGTATACCGTGGAGGATAAGACCAGCTATGCGAAGGTTTTTTTACGAAGCTTTGGCACAATAAGTCATATTTCATATAATTTCTTGTAAAATGGTCGACATGATCCCTCTGAATTTTTATATTCTTTAGGAAGAACCAATTGGTGTTTCAGAACATGAAAGTTTGATTTTCTTCTTAAATTAAAAACAATTTAATTATAATAAATAGAAATCATAACTTTTAACCTAAAAAAGAAAAACAAATATTTTCAGTGAGCAAAAGATAAAATACTTCTCCAACAAGTGTAACAACAAAGAAAGAATATTCTTCGAATCGTTGTAGTATTTTCAAATTTATGAAGATAATTTCTTTTCTTGTATCCTTTCGTTGCAATAGTGTTGAAAAGCTCAAGAAAAATTATTTATACTATCCCGTACTAAAATAAATTATTTTCTTTATTATTTTAAATTTCCACGCTTGGTACAAAGAATATTAAAAACTGAACCCTTTTAAAGATACTAAGTACATAATAGCAGATATATTAAAATAAAAATTAATAAGAACTGTTGTTATCACACGAGAATAGGTTTTTACAAAGAACAAGTGTGAAAATGAAGTATGGCAAAAATTTTTAAGACTTATTTTTTTATTGAAGAAATTTAACGTCTGTATTAAAAAAAAACATCGAAATAAATACAGATACCTACATAGTTATTTTGACAGCCTTAGTTGGCAGCCATGCAAGACATTGTCTAATATTGGCACACATAAATTTGCATTAATAGTAATGTATGTGCGAATTTTACCTTAGTAAATTATGTTCAGCGTCCTCAAGTTGGCATCAAACGAGCAAGCCTCATCGCTTACGCTTTGACTCGAAAAAACCAATTAAAATTTCATCGCCAACGAAAGACGATTTTTGTTAGTTGCAGTTTTGAATATATATTGAACAAGCACAAACGACTGATTGAAATTTTTGGATTGTTCACTGTGATTCTAATATTAAAATGCATTGTGAACTTTGTTTTTATTTCACAAATTTATTGCTCGTACCTGCCACCAACATAAAACGGATTATAAAAACATATCACCTCTGTTGCATTTTCCTCCACAAACACACCCTAGCTTCCCCAACGACTCTATTGAAATATTCCATGCATTTTCTACACGTGCTATAAATGCTGGCACGTAGCCACTTCTTTTATTAATTTTTCAATTGTATGGCGTTACACGACACTGTCTCAGAATATCCGCCATTATTAAGATTGTAGTGGCATTGTTGTTATTTCTTCTTACATGATCCTCGGCATTGGCAATAAAGGAGGCCGTAACAACACGATACTCGCCTTTTCATAATTGCACAGATGTCGCATTTCCTACCATTGTCTGAGTATATTAGCTTTACGCACCATGCAAGGATGTGATTGCGAGAGGGGCGATAGCATCTCTTTATCCTCCTGCTTGCAACGAAGTTCTGATTCTGAGCACCCTGGGAGCTTCAAGGTAATGAAAACTGCAATTGTAATTAGGCGCCGGGCTTAAGGACCCACGTCTTAAATAGATTAGAATAAAACGAGCATTTACTAAACTGAAATAATTGTACTGCGTCGAGGGTAGGATTATCGGGAGAAAATATACAACTCTTAAGGAAAGAGTATGTACTTATAAAGGAAATGACAACTCGTGGTTGTAAAATATGCCGGGCTAGTGTGACAGTTAACGCAGTGAAGAAGGGCATTTACGGATGGAATCATTCTTTCTAGTCATAATAGTTGTCAGACAGGCTATGATCTACACATTCATGAATGTATAGCATGTAACACGGGGTATTTGGTAACGTGAATAATGTGTTTGCTGCTTTGACAAGCAATCGTACGTTCCTACTCAACACGTTGTATTTGAAGCATTCAACAGTTAATTTACTTTAAGTGTCACTCATCGAATAAAGCACGCTGTTATTACGTTTACAAGTTGCCGTCATCGCATTACATGTAAACAATCCTGTTAAGTGTTATTAGATAAATTGCTCTTTATAAGGAGCCGACTATTAATAAAATGAATTCGAATCTTTTGTGTTAGTTCTCCACTAATATATTTTTTCTTTTCAGGTAAGCCGAGGGTGCATAATGAGACGTCGATTGGCAAGTAAACGCACGATAATTACACTGCGCAGAGTAATACCATCGGCCAAATCAGTGTTATAACTCACAATTACTCGCTATTCGTTCGAAAAATCGCAGCGGAGAACAATGGCCAAATCACTGTTAATTTCTGCGGGAACAATACGTGGCTTAATTTGTATTCAGTGGCACATTTAGGAAGAATTTATGCCTCCCAGCTGTAGAGGAGCAATTAAAAAGATAAGGAAATGAACGGGTTCCTTCTAAGGTCCTTACTCTGATATCATGTTTTCGTATTCCGTACATTCCGGTCGAATTAGTTCCGGAAAAATCAATTACGTAATGTTCTGGCTCGATGTGAGCGATAGAGAGCTAATAAAAATAAATGGGATTCGAAATAACCCGAAGAAAACTAATAAAAACTGACAGTCTATGTAAATTTATTGAAATCTTTCAGTGGGAGTTTTTTCAGCGCGCGGCACTTCAGCTTCAGGCGGATTTACAGATAACTAATGTAAATACAAATTTCGTATTTCCAACCACTTTGCCGGCTACATTAAGAATATTTCGCCAAAATGTATGAATATTAAAGTGTATTATGAAAATTTCATTGTGGAAAGGCGTCTCCTTTCAATAAGGCGACTTTTTCGCTCGTTCTGTTGTATTGCAACTTTGTTGATTATGCTACATAGACTTGCAAATTTAAGGTCCTTTTCCTTACAGAACGCCCGTTGTGTACTTTGGAAAGTTCACTATTAACTCATTGTTGCTTGATGTAAACCCCCGCTGAAGCATTTTTATTCGCATTACTCGTGCTCTCAGAAATGCAATGTTGCATATCCAACTTCATGAAGCACTGAATCTGTGCTCTCAAACTTCGCGCATCACGGAGCACAAGCACAAACTCTATAACTGTTTATCTGTGATTAATTATTTTAAGTTAGAGAACGGGAATAACAATAACTGTCACGCTTGATAGTAAGTACCTAAGTGTTATTCACAACTCCCACAGGTGCTCTGCATTATGCATCCCACCATGCGTGCATACATTACATTCGGAGTGCAATTACATAACGCAGCCATAATTTGCAGACCAAAATTAATCCGTTTAATAATGCATTGTATTAAAATGCATCTCGATCAATCACATCCCGGCGCCTCCACCAAAACGTGACAGAATGTCAGCGGCCAGGATCAGCATTCATCAAGACATCTATAAACTAGCACGCGTCCTGTTGAGTTATGCAAACTGAATTTTGATTCACTTCCTTTTTCTTCCGAGAAAAATTCGGCATCGTTTCCGGAACCGTAAACGTATAAAATATCATCCCTTATTAAAGGGCATGTGCTAATTTTCCAATAAAAATTTTATCGTCGGTTTACGGCAAGAACTTTGAACACAAAAGCTTGGCGTACTTTAACCTAGTTTCCTTGAAGCTTATTTTGTATTTCTAAATTGTAATTTTCTTTATGAAGGAAGCAAGGACTCTCGTTTTATAACCCTTTAGCCAAGATGTAGCTGACAAATGTTGAGTTAATGGGGTCTAAATAAGTTAATTAAAATGTGCTCTTCCACTGCCCTACCCCACTGGAATGGGCTTATGGGGTGCGAACTGAATATTAAGTTGCTTTATGACGCATACACGTTTTCTTACTTTATCTACGATGACAACCGACTTTCACTAGTGCAGTTTTTTGCTTTTGTGTACGGTGAGAGGGATGTTTACCTGCTCGAAATGAAAGCGTCAGCTTTAATCTTGCCGGGATTATTATTAGCGTGTTTGGGTTGCGTCGCAAAGAGCACAGATGTCCTGTGGGTAAAAAGACAAAAAAATTGGGTTAAAATTATTCATATAAAAAGGAACAAGGTCGTGATATTTATGCAAAATATATAAATAAACCAGGAAAACAAACAAAGGCTTTTTAATAATGAAAAAAAGGTGTTACGCATAATAACATTTCTGAACTCCAAAAATATGAGTATGTTTACAAATGCACCTGTTGAAAAAACCGGGAACCGAAAATTAAGAAAAGGAAACAAGACACGATTTATTCAATTTGGCGTAATAAAGTGGATTTTTTTTTAGTTAAGCTGAGTGAGTTAACCAAAAGTGGGCTAAAAAGTAGTTTTTACCAAGCTAAGGAACTTCATTTAATAATTTTTTACTATATCTGAGTTTGATTGAAGTAGACTTTTTTTGTTTTACTCCTAAATCGAAATGCACAGGTGACCCATCTGTTTATTTCTGAACATAGGGCTCTGTTCAGTTTTAAAGCGACAGAATCAGTTGACTGCTGAAATTTGATGATTATGCAACCAACATTACTAGCCCGGACAATTCGATTGGTAAAAAAGAGCATTGTTTTCTAATAAATGTCAAAACTTTTGTGACAAAATGTACATAACGGGTCCAATTTTGCCACAATGTTTGTGTTTGTCACACATTTTGTAACCTTACATTTAAAACAACATAACTCAACGAGTATAATTGAAGGAACTTTCATTACTCTGTACCAACTTCCCACAAACGTACTAAATTTTCATAGCCAACCCAACTTCAAAAAAATTGTGAATAGCAACTCACATTAGCATACTGATTACTTAACCAACATTCGTAATGCACTGCACACACGTTAAAATTAAACATAACCCTATGTTCAGAGACAAAAAAAACCTCGGTTTAGTAAATCAAGTAATTTATTAGTATTTTTTAATTTTTAATTTACGACTTTTTATAAAACTTATCCTTGTTAGGCTATTTTTTTAAATGACCTATTACATTTTCAAAAATTACCATATACAGTTATACACTTGATACAAAGTTAATGATGCAAATAAAATCTAAATTGAGTAAGAAATTTATCGAAGTGTTCAATAGCAGCGCTAACTTTCATTGTCAGTTTGACGTTTAAAATTGGTTCGACAAATCCCAAAATCCCAAGGTCACTATCAATCACATTGAAAAAGAAAACACTAGGTAAGGATGAAATTCCAACCTACAATTCTGAATATTAGCCATCGGTCCGACTGAACCACTAAACCACTAAACATTTGATGCAGAAGTAAGATATCGGCTTCATAAACCACGTGAAAATTATTGCATAATTTTTTTTGTAAACTAATTGTGGTAAAAAGCAAGGCGGATTCATAAACCATAAGTACAGGGGTATATTATTTGACAATATTTATATAACCTTAAGTACTCAAAGTGATGAGAATTAGTGTTTTACCATCTACACCATATTCCTAACATATACATATAAAATTTGACAAAGTCAGTCGGAGATTATCTATCTAAAAAAGTAGACACGAACCACATACAGGCAAATGGAAATAGTAGACCAATTTTTCCGTACTCTGGGGGTCATGAAACGTCGAGAAAACATGAAAGTCGCCCGATGGACCCCATTACAACACTTCCTTCTCTGACGCTCGGAAAAAACTTCACAACTGTTAAAGTTTCGTGATCTATATAATACATTTTAAACTTGCGACAGTTGCAGTGTAATGTAGTTTTTGTAATATTTGGTAAAAGTAATTCGCTAATATTTTTCGGGATTACGTAGTTAAAGTCGTGTAATCAAGTAATCATGTGTTCTAATTACTTCGTGAAATCATGTCAAGTTTATTAAATAAATTTTGTTGTCAACTGTTCAAAATAATTTAATATTTGCAGATGACGCGATGGAGGATAAATTAATAATACTTGGTTAATATCCTATAGCTATTAAATCATAGTCTCTTGACAAATAAGTGTTAAAATTTGATTTTAGACTGTGGCGGCAGAATAACACGTTGGTAAGCGGAGAAAGATAAGCTCGTCTGTAATCTAGTGGTATGGGCAACCCGCCCGGCAAGCGGTAAACGTGTGGTTCGATTCCCACCGCAGAAGCAACATTTTTCTTCGCTTACTTACAAGACAATTTTTAAATATAGGGACAAACGGCGAAATATATTTTTTCTACTCATATTGAGAAAATGTTGAATTTTTCCTGCATTTTGGATTGAGAAAATTGACCATTTTTCAATCTATTGAAGAATGAGCCCTTTCTTTTTTGGGGAAGCAGCGTAATTTTAATATACAGAGTGATGAAAAAACAACGTATATGCTTGGTGTGATACGTTGCTAAGAAGGTTTTGAAGAACTCGAAAAAAATGTTTAAAAAATCCCTGCACCAAACTTTTGAAAATATCAAACGCCAAATTTGAAGGATTAACTTCTAATTCTGATATGTTTTAATGAATTACTTTGTTTAATAGATATCTTTAAACATTTAAATTCATATTAAAACATTACAGAACTACGAAGTTACTTCTTTAATTCTGAAGTTTAATGTTTAAAAAAATTTGGTTCAGAGATTTTTTAACCATTTTTTCGAGTTCTTCAGAGCCTTCTTAACAACGTACCATCAATCATGTCATTTTTTTCAAGCTGTATAGGCGTTATCATGAAAAACATTTAATTACATCAACTTTTATGATTCATCCAGGAAGACGAACTTAACTGATTTATGCTTCAGGTATAGGGGAAGTTGTGCCTAAATAACTTTAAACCAATGTTTTCACAGTGCGTATACATTAAATTACAAATATAAGCCTTATTAAAATCTAAGTGAGAGTATGTCACATTTTAAGTGGGATTTATTAATCATAATTTTACAAATTTTGGATAAATAGACGAATTTTGGGTTAAGTCAAGTAGACTGCGGGTCAAGTAGACTTGAACCAGAAGATATTTTTTCAAAAATTCGATATGAACCGATTATAGTACTTCACAATAATCAGATTGTTACCCAGAAAACGTTATTGGTTTCTATAGTTAGATTTCAAATATAATCGAGTGCTTTTGGTGAACTTTTTTTGATAATATATCTAGTTTTCTCAAACGCGTACTCGAAACAGATAGTATACAGAATTTAAGAATATCGTCCGATTTAATAATTGTGTTTATTCAACCCAATTGAATAATTTTTTAATATCAGAGTTATCAAATTTTGAAAAACGTGAAAACGAAAAAAGGCACACAATTGAAGTTTTTTAGGATAATCAGTCTTTTAATTGCGTCTAGCAATGTAAAGTCGTACGAATGGAATTTATTGACACCCCAAATCCGTACAAGATTATTAAAACGGACGCTGTTCATGAATCACCCTGTATTTTTTCCCTAAATGAAATCTACAGTTGTATTTAAAAATTTCTACAACTTTGTTGCTTAAAACGTAAGATTCAGTCGGACTGAAATCACTTGAATGTGATAAACGTGCCATCTGTTTGTTACAATTTTAATGTATGGGTTAAAATCAGTTCTAAAAGGACGAGAACTTGAAAAACGTACGACTTGCAGATAATTGGGTTGGAAGTATGCCGAATTCCTACCTTCTCGTATGTCCTATGCAGATATAATAAAATATTATTAAAGCTTTTAAAGTAATGAATAATGACTGCGTATACCCCCACTCTGCACCGTGGAAAAGTGCAAAATGTGGCTTTTCATCAGTCAACGTTGGCCCTTTTCCTCTGTAATGATGTCAGCATTAAGTTTAACAACACGGATGAGATTTCGCTGGCGTGTCATTAAAGGTGGCCGAGCATAATGAGGGCAAATTGTTAGAAAATTGGCTTATTAAAACGCATTGTGCCGCAGCACTGCTCTTAATAAGGGTTAAAACCCATCAATCACACTATTAATGCACAATTTCTATAGGGCTTGTTAATGAAGTTATGTTTTATGAAGTTCCTTGGGCGTGCGCCAAAGGAGCTTTCACGGAAAAGCGATCGAGCTTGGCTCAGAATGGGACGACATCCGGTTAATGTAAATAGTAAATTACAAGCTTTCTGATTTGGCATATGGTCTTAAATTTGAGTGGTTTCGAGGGGGCGGGTAAGATAAGTAGCCTAAGTCTGCCAAATCGCATGCGTTCTGTTCTGGCGCTTGTTTATTTAACATTTAATTTGGATTTGTTGCGTAGTGTTTTAGTAAATTGTGGAATTTTGTTATCGCTTAATGTCGCCACACTTTAGTTTGGTGTTGGTGGTCAGCAACAGTTGAAGCAGAAAGTTCGCTGGAATGTTCAGAGAAGTTCAAAAGTAAGAGAGCCGTTTCCTGTGGAAATACTTGGTCTTTTTTCTCGTTCCGACTCGCTACCATAGAAAATCCAGTTTGAGATTTAAAAGTTCCAATTATAATGCCTGCTTCGGCTAATTAATTTCCACTGAAAATTACATTCCACAATAGAGTAAGTCAAGCAAGCAGAAGCGACTTCTACATTAAAAAAATTACTCCGTCATTAGGATGGCTTGGATATTAAAACCTGCAAAGTCGAGCCAATAACATCGTCACGGAGATGAAAATTTGAACTGGAAAGGATTAAAACCAAGTTGTAAAAGTCAAAGACATCACTTTAAAAGTTAAAAATCTCATCGGCAAACCTCTAAATTTCCACTTCTAAAGAATTTCTCCGAACATCTGCATTTGAAATCCTCATCTTTTTAATTCATCAAAGAGAAGTAAAATTCAGAACTCGACTCAGGGTTAACCTCTCAGCGAAACCGTTGAAAAGTGGTCATTCGGTCAGTTCAAAGGAACTTCTGCTGCGTACGGCGTGTTGAATAATGCCAGGCATGAAAAAAGGGTGTACTGTGCCGAGTTTAACAGTGGGGAATGAGTGAAGGACTAATCAACAACTCCACGAGAAGTTATCCACTTGCGTACTAATTATTGCTGGGCCAATGCTTTCGTCCCGTGGGCTATACGGTATCCCGAGAGTCGTATACACGCAGAAACTAATTGTTAAAACAGTAATGTTAGCATTGTCCACAGCGGCAAATTTATGCATTAAACTTCACCTGCATTTAAAGCTTCAACAAGCGTCCCAACGTGAGTGCATGCTGCTAACAACAGACACGTTCTTGTAGCTTTATTTTGCTCGCTCTCGGCTAACCGCTCAATTACAATGGTCTTGTTCGACCCGAAGCAAGGAGTGCGTGTTTTCGAACACGCTTGATTGGAAATGCTAATCGATTTTTATTATAAACATTATTGTCATTATGGGAACATTGCAACGTTCAGATAACATGATGGACTAGAAACGTCGGTACTGCAATTTGCTCCAATTATGTGGGAGGAATTTTTGAAATTCGAAACATGTATGTATTGTTCAATAAAGAATGCCGCGTAATGTTACATGCAGGGACACCAAAACAAAAAACAATTAATTAATGTCTCCCCAAATTTTTGGATTAAATTAAATTGGTTCATCATGCATTTTAAAGATTTTTCATATTTTCATGAACCTCAAATATGTTCTCAGTTATAATATAACAAGTGATATGATTATTATCGATAATATTTCGAGTGAAACCGAGCTGCAGATTCAACGAGTGCGAAGCACGAGTTGAATGTGCTGCTTCGGTTTCACGAGCCATATCTTCGATTATTAATCATATCACGAGTTATATTCAACATGAGAATATAATAAATGAACACATTTTTTGATAATAGAGTTGATTTCGTCGTTTTGAGCTTGCCCCCAACGTTGGCAAGCCATAAAAGACAAAAAAAATTACGAAATTTTAAAATTTGTCAATTTGACAGTTTTTAAATTTAGATAGCAACAGACCACAATAAGGCAATAAAATTATTATCGCTGTGATAGACATGTAACTAAGGGCATGAACAAATTCTATTGGACGAAATGGGGTCATGTGATTCATGAATTATATTCTCGTGGGAATAATACCCGTATGTTTTCATTGCCAGACAAGACATAATTTTCACAATTTTCCGTCAATTCTGTTAATTACTACATTTTATATAAAATTTTTAGATTTTCGTTTCGTTGTTATTGAGCTCGATTATTTATTTTATATGGGGGGGAGAGGGAGCATTTTTTTCTCTCAATTTCCAGATATGATATTACACTGTGTCGAATTGAAAATAATTTTAGAGTATGCTATTTAAAAGCCAAATAATTCTAGTCTTTAATTTTAAGTATTAAAACTAGAACTAGATTTAATGAAATATCGAGGAGCTTAGTGACAATAATGCACGCGAAATGTTAACGTGATTAATAAATTAATTAAATATTACACTAGTGAACAACTGCACAAAACTGTATTTTAAGGGCCAGTTTATACATTATTATTTACACTTAACGAGGCATTTAGCGGCGTCTGATTGGCGTAGAGACGGTTACCTGATACTTAAAAATTTAATCGCAATGAAATGTCAGTTATTTGCAATTTCGAGTTAATTTAAGCGGTTGTTGATAGGGTAGGATGTTATTTAAATTATTTTGATAAATGTTGTTATTACGCACAAATCTAGGGGAGTTGAAAAAATTAAAACCTATTAGGTAAACATATAGCTTATACGGATAAGGTCTAAAATGTCCTGGTTTGAAAGTTTTGAAATCGAAACGAGAACTTTATGAGATAATGTACATATACTTAAATACAGATCAACTTGATACAGTGAGAATCGAAAAAACTGACAAATATTGACAATTTGAAAACGACAGAATACGAAATCTCTGAATGAAAAGTATAAAATTTAATACAACGTTAGTATCCGTTGAAATGATGAAACATGTTCCCAGTTTTTTAATTGTTTTTTATGCTCTTTTTCAATTTTTATTTTCTTCATTGACTTCATATTAACAACTTATTACACATTAGTTCTTTTCGACATACCAACCCGACATTATTTCGCAGTAAAAATGCAATTTTATATAACTCGCGAGGTAAATTACCAAGTTATGGATTAACTGTACATATATTTTTTTTTGTGCATAATTTGTTTTTTTTTTCATTGTCTATGAGCATGTCACAGTTTTTTAGGAATTTGATAATATATAATAATATTAATTATTAACCATCCTAGGCCCAGATCTTACTTTCGAGAGTCTTCGAACTCCTCTTCAGCAGAAGATTGAGTACTCAGTTTTCTTAGGCAACCCAACTGTACGCACAAATTTAATCTGTATTTTATCAACCTTGTACCGGAGACCCTGTATAGTTGAAGTCTTCTTTCTTAAAAAAAAAGATAATAGTAACATTGATTTTTTTTATTAAATATTTATACATCTACGCATATTTCCCGAGTGTACCTAATCTAGTAAATTGTTGTAATAGGTTCCATTTGATAAATCTGTACTATGAAATTCGGTTTACAATTACGGTGTGAACAGCAATATCATGATCATTTTCTGTTTTTCTCGTGTTTAAATAATATGCTTTCTATCTGTCGTTGATTTTCTCTACTTTTTAATCATACGGAACGGGCGCGGACGTTCATTTAAAAAGTTCATCAAGTTGACGTTGCTTTTTCTTTCTTTTTTTTGAAGTACATATACATATATCTGCGTTGAAATTCGAATTTATGAATGACAGCTGTCATCGATCGTCTAATCTAACCTCACTCCAGGCATTTTGTTCAATTATTTGCTGTAAGTCCTCCAGATTTGCAACCGGCTACACGAAAAAATCACAAGTTTCCAAGGAATTTCTCTATTTCAACTAATTATGCGGCCATCAAAGAAGTTTCCTAAAAAATTTAAGTTGTCCATTGTACAATGAATCGGAGCTCCATCTTGTTGAAAGAATCCGTTCTACAATTCATCATCGTGTAACTCGTTGACTAAGGGCTCTGAAATTTCATTTCGATATCTAGCAGTATTAGAGTAAAAACCGTTGTAGATATTTTTTTTTATACTTTACCTTGAAAGAATATATTGGTCCAATAATTCGTTTTTGAGTAATTGTTGCCTACACACCCATTTTTTGAGGCTGCAGTGGTTCTTCAATAAATTCATGTGGGCTTTCTTGACTCCAAATTCTCATATTTTGAGAGTTTTTATGTATCCATTGAGATGAAATGCTTCATCACTAAAAATTATTTCTTGCGCCAATTCGCTATTGTTTATATTCATCAACCATTTGCAAAATTCTAATCTTCGTGTGAAGTCCATTGGTAAGAGTTCTTGCATTGCTGTGATGTGGTAAGGATAGATTTCCAAATCTTTTCCAAATGTCAATTATGGAATTAATCATGCACATGCGTTTTTCGCTACGTTACGAAACAGTGACATAATATTGTTTCTTTGATATCCACCAAAACAACTCGATAAAACTTTTCAAAGAATTATTAAGTAGTTCTAAAAATTGAGGTTTTACAGGAATTTTAGTATTTTTTTACACAGAATTTAATATAACTAGTAAGTGTTAAACAGATTTATTTGTGCTTCAAGATCGGAGAAAGTTATGTGTAAATAACTTTTATATATATTTTTATTATATTATTATACAGTACTGTTTATATTTTTTACGGAATTTGTGCTTCAAGAACGAGGGAGGGAGTTTCTGTCTGAATAACTTCATTTAATTTTTTTTTGCCAAGATGATCATGAAGGTGATAAAACTGTCACTACTTCTTAAAAACCTTGTCTATAGAAATCGATGCCATCAAATCACACTCTTTACACAATCAACTTCTGGAGTTTCTCAGAAACCATATAGCTAACCTGTTTGAAATATTTTAAATATCACTTACAAAAAGTGGCGACTCATTTTTTATTTATTTCGAGGGGGATCTGGATCAGCAGACGAATCGAATCTTCTTAGGGTATGCTTACGCATGAGGTTAATGTGTTAATGGCACTGTTATTATGCTTAATGCGAGCTGGAGGGATCGTTTATAGTGTATCTAGTGTGATATTATTTCGTTCAGGTGCCGGTTTAATGACGGAGTATTACGGCAAAGCGAACATCGGGCTTCTTTCAAGCCACGTTTGTAACCTGCTAGGTTACAAGGAACATGCACGACTCCTTATTACAGAGGGCTGTCAGTTAAGTGCGAAACCGGGAAATTAGGAAGTCAGTTCGTGTTTCCCAGTCTGCACGTGCTTGGGACTTCATATCAACCGTTAATGCTTAGGTAACCTTTAAAACATTGACTTATTTCAACTTCGCCCCGTTCGTCGCCGATAAATTGCCAAGATGCTTAATACTGTTTACAGGCCATCGGATGAGCTATGAACGTCGGCGACTATAATTTGTTTTGTAACTTTATGCTGCTCGTTTGTTCCAACCAATAAAGTTCAGGGTTGCATCTTCAAAGTGTTTACTAGTGAGCGAAGAGCATTAATAGCTTCTCTCTTGAGTTTAATTTAGAGCGCATTCTTAGCAAATTAACAATCAAAATTCATTCAACTTTGGGAAGGCTGGAGAAGAGAACGAGTCCTAACTCTTTTGTTTGCACCAGATAAAAAATTCACCACTGCTCTTAATATTCGCAGTTTTATTGGAATGCTTTGCGCGTGTTTATCGCATGTCGTCAAGCTGTCATCAAAGTTTCGTCAATTAATTTCTTTAGTGAGCGTCTTAACATCTTGACGAAATTAATGCTCCCATGATGGCAACTTTCTTAATGGACCATAACCGGTTAATGAAGTCATGTAACCAGCCAAATGGAGCTAAAAATAAGGATAGGATCTCTTAAACATGGGTTGGAAAATATGTATATACATAATAGGGTGATAGTGTTTGCCAACTCTGCCATAGCTGCGATAACAACCTATCCTACTGCAAGACACGTCAGTTGTGTAGTTTAACAGAATAATGTTGGATGAACAGTCTCATAGTATTCGAAAATGATATTGTACTAGGTATAATTTGTTTAATTTTCCACTGGGTTTATGAGATACTTTAGACTTCGAAATTAAATTTGTTTTGAATGTCTGCACTATGCAATTTATATGAATATTCTGTTGATTCTGTTGAAACAATAGCAAAACACCTCAAAGGGAAATTAACAGAAACAATGGACGCATAAAACGAATTACTAAATATTAAAAAAAAAAGTGGAACTTGACGTATGAACAAATACGTTCCACTAACTGTAACTATTTTCCAGTGAACAATCTATTATTTTCCACCAAATCCAAATACTAATAAGTATTAATTTGTTTTGTGTTTGATTAGAGAACGATTGTTTTTAAATTTTGGAATATGAAGAATCGCTTCCACCATCTCCTTAGCCCGATTGATAGGTATTGTGTTAAACTTCTTACTTTTTGATTGTACTATCAAAATAAGAGGAGGCACCTAAGATATTCTCGCCAGAAAAATGAATGTTTAACTGTCGACAAATAAAAAGAAACCCGGTCAAGGTCGTCCTATAGCATCCGCAGCGGCGGTTCTTCGCTGGATTTGGGTGCTTCGGGTCCTGGGGAGGAGGCGACGCTGAGGTCCCGAAAGGGAGGGGTTGCGCGGTGGCGGTAACACAAGGAGCGGCGATTATGACGATAGGATCGCTACTCATTTCTCCACCAAATCCACAAACTGAATGGCGTTTTCGAGGGCGTGACGCGGTTGTCACAAAATAACTCCTGCCCCCGATACCTTTATCTCGGCTTCTAGCCCGCCATAATTTGCTTCCTTACTTACAACTGTTCACACAGTATGTTTTTTTCTATTTGTTTCATCCTCCTAATTTAATTCAGTTTCTGTCATATTTTCTTTCTACTATTTATTACTATATACTGCCTGCTTTTGCGTTTTTGGTCGTCTTTATATTTCACTTTCCGGGGAATAGGCTAAAGTAGTATTGTAATAGGGTAATTTTACGTTTCTCTGCCTTTAAGAAATTTATTGCACAAGTAGTCGTCGACCCCTAAGCTGCTTAAGCGATTATTTTAAAATTAAGCCCCTTGTTTTTTTCTTTTTTTTTTTTTGAAGAGTTGGCAGACGCAAATCAAATTTGTCTCTTTATTTCCTCAAAAAATTGATAACGTTCTTTCCGGAAATCCTAAATACCTAAATTAACATAATATAGAATAATATTTCACGTTTTTATATCCCGCGCAATAAACAAACGGCAAATTTTTTTTTTGTTTTTGGCATTTCACAGTTTCACGATTTTCCATATACCAACTTAATTTTGTTTAGGTTAAATACCTATTAATTAGCATTTTTTACTTGTCCAGCGTAAGCTAAGAAAGTATTGTTATAGGGATTAACGGCTACTTTCATGTTTTTACAACGTTTCATGACTCCTAGAATAAGAAAAAATAGATCTCGCGTTTCCTTCTATCTGTCGTCTATATAGATTATGCGATAAACTCCGAAATTACAGTACCTAATATTGTTAAATTTTATACGTACGTTAGGAATATCGTTTAGGTGGCAAAACGCTAAAAAGAAATGTCTCATCATCTCCACCAACAATTTGATGATGTCAAGCGTTGGAAACTCGGGGGCGGCTTTTTTTCATTAGATAAAATAAATTTAATAATCACTCTTTAATTTTTTATTATCAAATTAAGAAAATAAGAATTATAATAATAATACTCAGTTTTTTATAATTCTTTAAAGAGCTGGATTTGTCGGATTATACTTATACCCTTCGACCAATTCTTTATTAATCAAATTAAGAATCATTTGTAGAAAATGTTAGAACAGCCACGTCTTTATTTAATTATGATCAAATACGAATAATAATAATCATATTCAAAACATTTTGTTCGTTTGTGGCTTAATTAATAATTTTAGTCTTCTGCTTTGAGGGGAATGACTTTTCATATCAGAGAAATTTTACGTCTACATGTCATTCTATTGATGTATAAACATAAACACTTGAAGTTAAGCGTGTTATTATTGCTTAGAAGACATTTTTTCCCGTTGATTAGCTGCTTTAAATATATTTTACATTGTCCGTACTTATGCTGCTTTTTATAATTTGTCAAAGAAGCGGGAATTGTTGAAATGGTGAAAACACGGTTGCACCAAGTTACAAAAGTAATTTATTAATTCCTTCCAAAAAGATGATGACGTTATTTCTAGTCAATATGTAGTACACTTGTTTCAAATACTATTCTTAAAAGTATCACTGATTTGCCTTAATTTTGATGTCGATTTATTCCTATTTATTCGGTCTTTTTTGGATAATCACAGAAATGTTCGTTTTAAATTGTGGAAACACTATGTACTCGTTTTAACAAGTTGGCAGATTAATTAGGATATATTTACTTTTGTCTCCAAAAAATCGATTGTTTACTACGTTAAACGTAGTAAAGTTGTTTAGTTTCTAAAACACAATTAATACTTTTGAAAGTAACCCAACAGTAAATAAGAGTTGTTTCCTTCAAGTTCTTTCTTCTACATTTTTAAGTTTGAAGTCTGCTGCATGTTGAAATGTGAATCGCTTATAAAAAATGAATCTGTATATTATTTCATCTACAGGGTTTTTATAAATGATTCTAAGGGCATAGTTGGGCATGGATTTCAAAAATCCCGTTTCGCTGAAATTATGCCTCATTATGACAGTTCTCACTTGTCATTAATCTCATTTGTAACCTATCGTTTAAAGTCATCGTTTTATTGTTTTAACCTTTTTCAAGTGTGAATTATAACAAACAACAAAATAGTCGTTTTCAAAACTGTTGGTGCTTGCGTACGAACATTTTTGTTTTTAGGCCAGGAAGGGAAGACCGTGAAAATGTTAAACAAGACACCTTCATTATTATGTCATTATTATCACAATGGGATATTCGTAAATGGAGCGTGGGTGTATTTGATAATTCAAGAAACATCGTTAGAAGTTCACATTAGAGCTGTAAATAACAGAATTGTTTGAACTGGCAGTGTCTTCAAAGGGAAATCTCGTGGAAGACCTACAGTATCTGAAGAAGCTGTTGATGATTTAAGACGACTTGAGCAGAATCCGCAAACCTCTTTCACAAGATTTCCTCAGCAGTCAGGAGTTCCAGTTTCAATATGACATTGAACAGAATATTTTTGAAATTAAAAAGAGAGTGAACACGTGTCTTGAACAAACTGGAGAACATTTTCAACATTTACTGTGATGTTCAACCCCAATAAATTTGTATCGTGAGTGCTTGGGCATTTAATAAAGTCCAAAAATGAGAGGCGACACGTTTCCATGATCTACCTATAATCATTTATAGAAACTCTGTACTTTTAAACCCCTCGTATGACAAAATCCGTTAAGAGAATATTTAAGTGGGTTCTAACACAGCCATTAGGTTATTGTATATTCATCCAGCCCAGTACATTTCTGTATTTACTGTAGATTAACGTTACTTGATCACACTTTCGAAATTTTTTCTGTGCCAATATGACTTTCCAACAAAAGGCGTAATTCAGGGATGTTATAATAATATGTTTTATGTTTTTTTTTTATCCACAACCTACAGAAGCGAACAACTGTGGGTCTGAAATTAGTAACACATTATGTCGAGCTTTCTTCCTCCTACTGATCTAAATAGACTGTAATCTGAGCATTTATAAAACAGTCCGTAAACACCGCATTCAATACCTGCTTATTTTAGAAAATTCGCCGTAATTGTCGCCATGCCGCAAAAAACCGGAATTCTCAATTAGGGCAGCTGCCGAGGGAGTATTATTTAGAAAAGACAGCGAATGTTTTTATCGTGCCCATGAGACAGCATTGGAAAAACCATCAGTTCTAAAATTACACACAAAATTGCTACACAGGGAGACATCATGCAAGATGGCGTTTTAATTAAAAAACGTCATTAAAACCAGAAAAATCTTCCGGATGACAATCCGCATTCGATTAACGAGTTTGCGTTTTTCGGGCCTAATTTACAGATTTTCTCGCGCCTATTTGTCACAGCAGTCAGGCAACAACGGATCCAATTATATATTTTTTTCTTAAGTCACATACCTGAACGCGGATCACACTTTGTCATCCTCCCTCCGACTGAAATCCTTATTTATATGCGTTCATCCTACGTGCACAAATCACAAACGAGCACTCCGTGTTTAGTCAGTGTTGCTCCGTTTGTTAAGCAGGAAGCCGAAAATTCTCGGCTAACAAATTGGAAATCCAGACAATAAGAAATGCGGAGAGAAGGCTGCTGGCTTGGAGGCGTCTTTTTCGCCGAACAAATTATACTTTACAAATGAAATGCACATGTAAGACAGTTGAGACGGACGTATCTTCTCCTTAGAACATATGTCAGCACGAATTTTTATGACCGCGGAATTTATTTCCATTCTGGGACTGATGGAATGGACTAATTCAACGAAGGAAGGCAGCCAGCACGAGGAGTTTATAAAGTGGAAGAACCGCACATAAAAAAATATTATTTTCCATTAAGGAATTGGTCCAGGCTTTAATTCGTGCGATGCTTAATGTTTAATTAAACTAAGGAATTGCTTAATTAAAATTTTATATTTTGTGAATGTTTTACGCGGCACGGCAATTAAGGATTCATTTCATTATAACCGAAATCATAAAGAGGGCAGATAATCCAACTACGCCGAAAAAACTGAAAAAATATTCCCCAAATCTATTTTAAGAGAATCTGTTTATTTCTTCTTCCACCCAGTTAAAAAAAATAGACGTAAAATTTCACGCACGACCTAAGATCTCCATAAATAATTCAATCTATAGCGGAAACGGGAATAGAAACGACCTAACTAAATAGCTATCCAGTCATGGAGAAATATACTGTACCTTTGAACGTTTTTGTATTCGTCACATTAAACAAATTAGTTACCTCAACACAAAAAACCACTCCACTTGTATTATTTACAAGAACTTATAATACACCCATTTCGTGCAAGCCACCGCTACCTACAAATTACCCCTCTTAAGACGATGTTTTCTCACTAATTAGAAACTTGCCGTCTCTTGGTTAATCTTGTAACGTAACAACTTGTCGACGTTTTAAAATTCGTTTTGTGATGTTCCCTTTCGAAAATTGACACACGTGGAAGGAAACGAAGACGGACGTGACTGCCCTTCAGATGTAATTTTGTTAAGAACGTTCGCAGACATGTACGCAAACAAAAGGATGCTGCATGGCAACACCAAGAGGTTAGTTAGAGGAGCGCAATTGAGAGCAGTCTTAACAGATCGTGCAAATTCATCCATCTGCAGTGTCAACAGCTTTCAGCTGGAAGCTACGAGATGGAAAAGTCGGAGACATTTGATGCTAGGTGAGTGTTTTAAAGAGGTGTGTACGCGTACAGCATAAAACTGGCATTAAAAAGTGGTGGCCGATGTCCGTGAGGGGTTTTTAATGAGGGCTTCTTGAAGGCGATCTTTAGAAATAAGAGCTGTCGAATTCTTTTCGTATTTCCGTCGGTGCGGATTGGTACAAGAGGTTTTACGATATTTTTGGAGTGTGTGGTTGAACTTGATGTTGAAACAGTAGTAAATATTGGAAAATATTTGACAAGGACGGGCCCTGTTGTTAAAGAGTGCTTTCTTCCATCAACAGCAGATTGACTTTGACAGTCGGACGTAATGATAACACTAGCAGTAAGTAAGGACGTAAAATGCCTTCCACATATGTACGAAACTTAGAATGTATTTAAATTTTAAAGAAGCAAACTGTCAACCGTTTAAGTCATTCACGATCTACCTACCTAGTTCCTGAGTTGTATTCCATAATCTGTTTTCTAGTCTTTTACTCTTGGTATGCTCGTTTTATTCTGTTACTTCTACTTCTTCTGCTCTTTTGTTGTGTGTGTCAAGTAATGTCCAATGTTTGCAGTCAATTTCTTTTATTTTTATTAGACAGATAATAATCATCGGGACTTCCAAACCAATTGTTGTAAAATTTTAGATACCTGTTACTACAAACATTAAGAGTCCTTAAAAAAAGTACAAAAAACGTTGCAAATTAGTATTTTTGACGTTTTTTTCTTACATTCCACGTTATATTGTGCCGCCACAGTACTCCCTCTCTAGCGATGGAGTTGCGATTTCTTGCGTGTGCCGTCGAACTGGAGTATGAAAGAGGCCCCGGACTATTCTTACGTTCGTTGTCAAACCCTGGTGCTGCGGAGGCCTGAAAACCAGGTGTAACCAGAATGATAACCCAAAGGATGCTGTGTTGCCTGTTGGGATCACCATGTATGTATGTGGAAAGGCAGGAGAAATATCATGCACGACCTGAATGGGATTCGCCAGGCGGGTATCCTTACCCCTAAACCATCAGATGTCATGATGATGTTTCCTCACTTTTTACGTTATATTTTCCCCCCACACTACTCCTCTGTCGAGGTTGCTGGCGTCGCTCCGACTACTCTTACGTTCGTTGCTCGAACCCTTGCTGTTTTATTTGACGTTTAAATTTTTTATAGTCAAAAGTTTAAAACTGTAAAGGTTGTCATTTCATGGGGAATTATTGTGAAAAATCTCGGAAGTCTAAACATTCGGATGTTGGTTAACAAACAGGCGTTGTTTGTTTAAATTACTGGAAATGGGTTTATTAGTGGTTCCGTAAACATCAACTGTTAAAGGAATTTAGTGCAGGTAACGTTGAGGTTCATTTGAACTACGCACATATTGATTGATAATTATAAATGAAAAGAAAGTCTCGTCTAGATATTAAAGTTGTGCATATTAGTTCAGGCCGACCACACCGATTTTATCGCTTATGAAACATCATCGGAATTTGTCGATATGTTCTTTGTTAAATTATAATGAGTGATTGGGTTTAAACTTAATCACATTGATCGGATGTAGACTAAATTGGATAGCGAAATCCAATTAACGACTAATCCAATATTTAAGCATTTTTATAGACGAAAAGTTCAGTTTAACTAATGTTCAAAAATAATTTTAAAGTTATTGGGTGTTTAAATAAATTAAGAACGTGCTACAGAAGTAGCAATTAAAGAAAAATAATAACTTTGCGATTTTAATTTTGTATTAACGCCTATAAAATAAAAACCAGTAACGTGCGTACAAGTGTGGACATTGTAAAATATATTTAAAGCAGATAACTTGGGGGAAAAATGTATTCTAAGTACATACTATTAGCACGTTTAGATAACAATTAGCGGCGGCATTTGTATTACAAGAAAAGGAGATTTTTATTGATTTTGTCTCCTCAAAACAGAGGAGAGGACTGATTAATTAATTAGGCTGCAGTGGAGCAAAACGTTACCAATATTATTTTGACTGAGCAGTTAAATAGTAAAATTTCATACAGTTTTGATTTTTTCCCCAAAAATCTAGGTGTCGAAGGTAAAAATTCAATACGGATTCATAAATCACACAAGCAGGAGTATCTTATTTTATAAAATTTATATAATATTTACGAGTGTAAATTTTAGAAACGTCATTTCATTAGACAAATTTCGGTTAGCGTTTTACCAACACCTACACGATATTCCTAATATATTGCGATACTTCTTTAGCTTACACTCGGAAAGTAAAAATGAAATAAATATTATAATATTTAAAATGACTACCGCCAACTGTAGTACATAAGTTCTATAAGAGAATGTTCTTCAAGTTTTTCAAATATAATATGTATCAAAATTAATATTTATCGGGCTAAAAACGGCTTACATAGCCATCGTGACATCGCCTTCTTGTAAAATAGAACACTTATTTAGAGCACTTATTGAGTTTTTATAATTAAATTAAATTGATTTTAACAATAATAAAAAAATTGATCGAAGGTTATTGTGCCAGAAGTTTTCTTGCCCAAAAGTACAGTCACTTCTTTGAAAAAATTGGTCGAAAGTTGTTTCGACAGAACTTCCCTGGCTCCTGAAATACAATGATAATTTTTTTTGAGTCACCTGTATACGCAAATCCAAAAAATATGCATGGAATGATAAATCACAAGTACAGACTCATCATATTTTGTGCGTTACATATACAGCCTGTTATTGAAAGGTACGTACAAAATAAAATCGGCAATTTGTCTCGAAGTATGGGTGCTAAAAGTTAAAAGAAGTTCAGGTAAAAGTGTTCTCCTTTTAGAGATAAAAATTATTAAAATTTATGTCCAAATTCATTGTACGCCTCTGATAAAAAGATCATCTTTCGTTTCTATAGCAACATTTAGTCTTGACAAAAGTTTTATTGTTACAGTTGCTAGGATTTATTAAAATAAATTAATTTTACCTATTTATCCTTCAGTAGCGTCTAAAAAGATTGCATAGGGGTTAATTTTTCCCTTAAAATTTTGATAAGACAAAATAAGTTTTTCCGACTTCTTAGACTTCGCGAAAAACTGTCCATTTTGTTGTACGTACCTTTCAATAACACCCTGTATAGGATTTATTCAGCAAAAGTTTGGGGTGACGTCATCAATTTTTTAGGGGGGGATGAGCAAATACATTTTGATAAAAAAATATACTTATATTCTTATGATTACTTGAAGACATCTCCAAGATGTGAAAGAATTAAATGAATAAAATAAATACACTCATTCATTAATTTTTTTGGGACACCCTGTATATGCAAATCCAAAAACTTTGAACGAAACGACAAATGCAGACTCATCATATTTTCTGCATTTTAGATAGGATTTTTTCGGCAAAATTTTGAGCTGACGTCATCAATTTTTTGGAGGGGATCGGCAAAAATATGTTGATGAATATTTTATCATTACTATCATAAGCTTAAAATATCTGCAAGATTTCAGCGTAGTCGGTTTAGTAGATTCAAAATGAAATCACAAAATGCTGTTTTACGATTTAGATTTTTTTTTCCAAAAATTTGAATGTTTCGGGTAAAAACTCAATACGGAATCATAAACTACATAGATAGATAGATAGATATGTAGGACTATGTTATTTTATACAATTTGAAACCCATTTACTGTGTACAATTTTGCAGTGACGTCATCACACTATTGGTGGGGATGATTAGACAAATTTTGGTTAGCGTTTTATCATCTACATGATATTCTTAATATAAATACAAAATTTGACAACAATCGGCCCAGGACTTTCGGAGATAATCTGTCTAATAAAAATCCGAGACGGCAGACAGACGGACGGACAGACAGACGGACAGACAGACGGACAGACAGACGGACAGACAGACGGACAGACAGACAGACGGACGGACAGACAGATGGAAACGGAAGACCTACTTCTTCGTACTGTAGGGGTGTTGTGACACCCTGCAATTTCTTTTTATACGTCTGCAACATCCTACTTATTTTTTAATGACACGTTATATATTCTTTAGAAATTCTTATAGACCTTGTTTCTCTGAATATATTAATGTATCATACGTCTTGTTTATATGTGGTCTGGAACGCTGGAGTGTTCTTTTCGTCAATGATAGTAGGAACCGGATTAACAATTGCTCCAAAAATTGAATGCATTGATAAAAGGCAATACTATGCTTGTATGTATTAGTAAGTTTTCTATTTATAAATATTCCGATCAACATTATTTCAGCAGGGATGTCAATTCCGACACGTGCAGTTTAATACTAATAATAAAACACTGGGCTTCACCGTCCTAGAGCTTTGATCAATAAAAAAAATATAATAGATAAGCAGTAACATTGCAAAAAACTAAAACCCGATGCGACATTGGAACTTGCGAAATTTTCGCCTCCGAATGCGAAAAATATATAACCTAAGGATAACCTTGTACGAACTCCACATATACTGATATAAAAGATTGCTGAATAAGTTAGATTTTTTTTTGCGAAAATTTGGATGCCTCGGAGAAAATCTGAAGACGTAAAATTTACCCCACTTGCTATGAAAAATTTTGAGTGGTTGTTATTACGTTGGTGGTAGGATTAATTACAAAAATCTTCTTTAGCGTTTTACCATTTATATGATATTCCTAATATTCGTACAAATTTGACAGCAAACTAGCCAGTAGTTCCTGAGATTTTCTAATAATCTCAAAGAAAAATCCGGACAGACAGACAGACGGACAGGCGGAAATGGGAGATCCATTTTTCCGTACTCTTGGGATCATGACACATCGAGAAAATATGAAAGTAGCTAGTTTAACCCTAAAGCAATTATAAAATTAGAAATTTGTCGAATGTTTTGGGCCAACATTGCTACCCTTTTCAAATAATTATTTTTTAAATATAAAAGTATCTAAATTACTGAAAATTAGGCCTCTGGGTTGCTTAAGATCGCATTTTCCGCAATTACATCATGTGAATTTACGTTATAAACTGACCATTAATTTTATATTTTCTACTAATTTTAGCGAATACTCAAACTGAACGAGTCACAGCAGTGTGCTAATAGGAGGAAACTGGGCTTCCTTGAGGTTATATTTTAATGTCACCAAGCATTGTCCATAATGATTACCATTTTCTGGTCATCTTATAGTCGAAATACAAATTCGCTAATTGTGTACTCGTTTTTCAAAAGATGGCAGTGTCTATCGTGTATGTAAGACACATCATGGAAAGATTCCTGCTTGAAAAATATTCTACCACCGCACAAAGTTTTGATGAAATTTCATTCTATTTAATAGTCTTAGCATGCACTGACTGACGACAAAAATTGCATTTCATTACGAAACACGAAGCTAATTTTCTCTCTAAAATTAGAATACCGACTTGTGAAGAAGTGTATGTGGCATGAATTGTAGTCGAAAATAATGGAATCAATACCAGAAACGTTTTGTGGCGTTTCTACTATCAGCTCTCTTTTATGTGATTGATTGCGGAATGCGTTGCACTATTTCACCCTCCAGATAGTCCACCGGGTCCTGTCGAGTGATGCATGCACGGACCATGCACTTTATGAAAGTGACATGCCGACATGACATGAATATAATTATCAGCCCTTCGGTTTCCTAATCTACCCCCTCGCAAAGCCCCCCGAAGAACGAACACATTCCACTCGGTCATTCGAGTTTGGCTTGTTCTTCGACGATTTCCATTTCAAAACATCGTTGTTTTAGGTCGAGAAAAGTCCGGATTTATTGAATCGGCGACGGACAAGTGGATGCTTTTATACATGACTTTTCGGGTTTTATTTGTAAATGTAGATTTGCAACAGTCGAATTTATTTACCATCCCATTTGAAAAATTCGCGTTGTTGGTCGCCCGGGATTACAACTATGATAACGAGGGATATCCCGGCTTTGTGTATCTGACGAGCCGGCGACGAATTTCCCAGGTGGCGTCGTTTCGCTAAGAAGTCTAAGGCCCCACTACGTCTTCCGGGATCCAACTAAAAGAAACTATGAAATCCCTGTCCGCAAAACCGTTGTTTCTTCAGCTCGCGTAACAAGCGCCCTAACGAAGATGTCACCTGCAGGTACCGCAGATTTATGGCGTCCTTCCAGTTTTACGGCATCACCTTTCAGCTTCCTGAATGTTTCAGTCGCCGTTTCATTTCATTTGCACCCTTTTGTAGCTCCTGTCTTGGTTTGATATTAATCGTTCTTTCCCGTTCTTCCATTTGCAGGCTCTCCCGCAATATTAAGGCAGACCTTATTCTCGACTCGCATGGGAAATGTTTACCGTTGCGTATTCCCAGCACGTCCTCGCGTTGCACTCCTCTCGATCTAGCCCTTCCCTGATAGCTTCTTGTCAAACAAATATCGCTGCAGTGGCGCCTCTTTCATCCACCTTGTGCGAGACAGTCGATGGGAATCGAATTTTGCACAAGCACGAACGATACATTGGCTGCACCGTATAAAACGTAAAAAAAGGGAGCCGAAATGTGCTGACTTTCGCCCAGAGCGTACACAAAAATATGTAAAATTGGCCGAAACTTTGAGGGGATCAAAGAACCGAACAATGTTGCGAGAGTAGCACACGAGCATACCAATGGACGAAAGCAAATAAATTGGTTGCTGCTGCTTCGTTTAACACATTTTTTTCATACAAAAATCCGTTTTGGGAAATCCTAGACTAGTAATGAAGAGCTTCTCACTGATTTAGTTCGGAAGTGGCCTTCGAACACGAAGGTTAAACGACCAGTGGTGCGGTTAGAACTATAGGGGTGTTTCGACAAACTGAAATTTTATTATTGCAGGTCCACAACAATTGTATAACACACAAACGCACTGAAGGTTAATAAAGATTAAATTGTGGTTTTTGTTTTCCCTTGAAACAAACAAATTTCTGAAAATACAATTTCTCTTGCTTATTTTTTCTGAGTCGTTTCCGTGGTTAATACTGGAATCAATTTCGTAATCTCTTTGTAAGGTCATATAAAAGCTCATTGTTACTTACAATTTTCCCTTATTCGATTTTTGTTGTTTCATAATAATAATTGAATGTCGGATTCAAAACGTAAGTAAGGAATTTAGGAACATTGGAAACCAACATCAATGTAAAGACCACATAAATAGAGGTCTACGTCGTATGTGATAATTCCTCCGATATTTCTGATTGAAAGTAGCATCGTGGATAATAATTATTTCAAATTTCCGTCTAAAAAACTACAATCAAGCATTATTCCAGACGATTATGTGTATATATGTTGAGTGCAGGATATACAACAACCTTCCATTTTACAATCTTTTGAACTATTACACTTATAACAAGGTTACTCATGTAACAAGAAATAATTATAAAATGCTTATGATACAAAATTAATTACCACTAATTTCTATGTTCATTATTATTTGTCCACACAGTAATTAACGTTCGTTTATTGCGAAACAAGAATTGTAACCATGTTTTCTTTATAATAGTAGTATAAGACTTCTCGTTCCAAAGCAAAACACATTATGTCACATTTTCTACTACATATTCTACTTATTGATTTTTCTCGTAACATTTACTTTGTGGATATGCAGATGCTACGAAATTGCTTCACTATCCTGCCTATGTTTGATTTTGTCCTGTGAAATAAAGAATTCTACTGCAGGGAAAAAGACGTCTAAAATATTAACGAGGTACAATACTTTGCTCATGAAAAGTACTATAATAGGGTCTATTTGACGAAAGACTTCATGATTTCTTAACGTCTCATGGCTTATACAATACGAAAATGTCATATTTACGTCTGCCATCCGTCTGTGTACATTTTCAGTAGACACAGATTGCACTGAAATTTTAGATGTGCTACTGCAGAGATGTTTAAACGTTAACCACAATCCGTTTGTTCATTCCCATCAGCAATTTGACGACGTAATCTCAAAGTTTATTAGGTAAATCCAGTTTAATTTTAATTTTTTGGGCGATCATCCAGTCCGGTCCAACGTCGCATCTCGTTACACTGGTACCTGGAGGGCCTTAATCCCTCGCCTTGACTCCGGCCCAAACTGATAACAGCACCTATTGCAAACTTTGCATAAATTGTAGCTGTCCCTTTTTAATTTTAATTTTAAAATTCATGCAAACAGAAACAGACGTGAAACTAAATAAGTCAGAAAGTAGACGTGTAACAGTAAAAAAGTTCGATAACAGCACAATTTTATGTCGTAAAAAAATTTGGAGTATGTATTATGAAAACAGCATTTCTAGGTACGATTTTGTAAAATGTGGTTCATGTAAGGTAAATAAATATAACAGTATTATGTTATAACTTACGACAAATTTTGTAACTCCATGAAAGCTAATATGGTTTAAATATGTATAAACAATTATTGAAATAATTTTTAAGATACTGCACTTCCTAATCCAAAATAAATTGAATGTGTTTCGGCAGTAAATAAGCGAAATTAGCGTCAGGGTTTTGGATTGGTCAACGCCAGACCTGGTTTTCCGCATTGGCTGCTTTCATGTTTCCTCGAAGTTTCATGACTCCTAGAGCACGAAAAAATAAGTCTCCCGATGCGTCGATCTGTCTTTCGTCTATCTGCTTATGTGTTTGTCCAGCTAAATTTTATAAAATAACATATTTCTGTATTTGTGGCTTATGAATCTGCTTTGCGCTAACGCACGCCCGTTTACACTGTCCTGTTCTTAACGCGAATGCACTGAGTTCGATTCCCTTATGTGTTTTTACACTCTAGTATTACTGTTTATTAACTTATAGAGATTATAAAAAAAAGGGAGATTTCTTGGACTGTACTTCAGGGCCGAAAGAAGTTTTGTTTGTCTAAATAACCTTAGACCAAATTTTTTATTCAGACTTCCAAATTTTTCAAAAGAAATCAAAATTACACAAGAAAATTTGAATATGTATCTTAGGAAATACAAAACTGACTACTCTGAAGTTTTGCAGGCATTTTAAGATTATCATAGACACGGTAAATCAAAATTGATCTGTTTTTCGTCACAAAAAATCTAATGACATGGTTTTAATTTAAAATTTTGCGATATCTTATCTAAAATGTGAACTGTTTATCAGTCAGTGGACCATATTTTTGATGCTGCAAGTGCCTGTTTTCAAAATTGTACAGAAATTATTCAAAATTATCTTCGAAACTACAGGATCATTGCTTTGAAATTCAGCGCATGCTTTGACTGTAATAGTCCGTTGGCCAAAATGTGTCCATCCATCCTCACCAAATGGATTATACTACCTCAAAGATTTCTAACTACAGTAGATTTATGAATCCACCCATATTTTTTTCGGCGTACCTTAGTTTGGTCCAGGTCGGCATTGCGGAAGTGATGCTCATTGCCGTCCGATCGTCAGCGCTATTGCAGTCGTGGCCTACAACTTCAGGAATTCTTAATAACAATTACTACTTTTTCTACGTTTTCCTCAGTCATACGAGTTCTACGACATGTTAAGATGCTTTAAAAATTAAAAATGACTGTTCAACATCACAATATTCGTGATGATCTTGATCAGATAAAACCCTGAATTGCATCAAACGCCACTGAGGTTGAAACTGCACAGTCGGCCAGCCAAATTTATCGCCTGACGTCGCGCCGTCGTTGTTAATATTTGTCTGATTGATTCCCCATCACTTCGGCTGTGCCTAACTCTGCTAATTATACTTACATAGTGCGAGAACACATTCAGTCCATTTTGAATTAGGAAGTGAAGTAAATAAAAATTATTTTACTAGTTATCAAGACGTTTTTCGGGTTTGAACGGTGTGAGGAAGAGATTTAATTTCGGCTTCTCTCTCTTCTCTAAACTTTTCAATATCTCGTCTTTCACTTCCTGAAGATGTCCCTTATGAAAGTTGACGAAACGTTGAAACCTTTCTTAAATTTCACACGGTTCAAACCTTAAAAACGTCTTTACAACAATGACTCTGGCTGTGAAAACATCCGAATCCCTTATTTTAATAATTTAAACAATATTAGTATTCACGTAGTTACAAAATTTTACGAACTGTGCAAAACTGTAAGCAGTAAGTTGTTATAGACATGATCATAATAAAAATAATATTATATTTATATGATTCAAATTTTGCAAAGTCGCATATAAAAATGTTGTTAAAATAACTATCATTATCAAAACTTTGTAAACAAATGCTGTGATAATTTGAAACTTCTGAAAATGTTTTACAACAAGCAGTTTTAAATCCCTATAGATTTCTACCGCAGCAAATGTTCTAGCAATGTAGACCCGATATTTCAAAACCAGGCACTCACAATGCCATTATTCCCTGACTCACTTGCATTCTAGGTAAAAAACCGAATTTAAGGCTTTAAAAATACACTTGTTGTTGGAGTATGCAATCCTTGCAGAGTTGTTACTTTCATGACCGAACAAGGGCATTTTGAAGGATCGTCTCAAGCACTCACCTACAATTTGACCGCATAAGCACACCTCAAATTTCTTGCAGCCTCTGCATTTTATTATGGCCTGAAACACCGTGGTCTCAACAGAATAATCCACATTTTTTTACTTATAAACTTGTAACTGAAAATGTAATTAGTTTTTTATCCGGATGCGACGACATCTAACAAAACGCGACGAATTTCACAGTTTCACCTCACAGAAGAAATTGAGAAAAGTTGCGATTGGAGTTGTACTAATTGCGTTTTTTGCGTACTCTGCTGATTATCCTCATTACTTCTCACTTTCTTCGCTAGGTTAATAGCGTTTCGGGCTGGATATTTTTTGCTATTTGTGTCGGTGGGACAAAGCTCTGTTTCTCCAATGGGATAAAATAAACATCTCTCGTTAATTAAAATGAACACAGGATGGTTGCAAAGACGCGACCGACTAATGACGTCCCCATTCACGGATATTTCTTTATTAAAATTAACTCAGACGTTCAGCATAGCAGTCTCCTCTTGCCACTTCCTCTCAGGCAAACCCGATTGCATGATACCATTTACTTTAACGATAATCTTGATAAGTGATTTTAATATTGTTTGTTAAAATTCCCACAATTAGAATCATCCTAATTGCAGCCATTATTTTTTACCTTCAGACTTTGTTTTATTTTAAGCTTTAAGCTTTAATAGTAAAGTACCTTAGCGAGGCTTTTCTCAAATCCTTTGTATCAACAACGCTTTTCCTGTTTCGCACTCTCACCGATTTTTTGCATGTAATCAGAGAAAAGCAGCTAGCAGCCGATGCTTTTAAGCGATTATTTTTAATCGCTGCATTCAGTCCTTCGCGGAATGGTTAAATTGAAATAATATTTTTAATGGGATTTAACGATGCACTGTCGGATGCACTTTATCTTTTAGTTGCTATCACAAAACTCCATTGGTGTATTCGGGAATTAGTAATCATGGAGATTAAATCATATTAATTCGACAATACTATCGACGCCATTTGGAATCCATATTTTGGCACATATAATCAAATTTTCACGAGATTTTAGACCAGTTATTAAATCCCTTTAGATTGCTGAAGGCATTTTGCAGCACACTTTTTCATTTATATAGTCATATTTCATATTGCTTGTTTATATGTTTTCCCATATTAATAACTTTTTTGAGTTTTTGGTTTTTTTTTTTTTCGAATGTAGTTCAGAGTGCCGCACCCAAGTTTGGACATAGGGAATTAACATGGAGAATTCGTTTTTATTTTATAATGTCTCTCCAGACCACTTCAGAAATTATTCCTCGATTCTCAGTCAGAAATCATTGAACAACTCAAATTGAAGTATTTTGTCGAGTGTAATGATTATTGTAGGACAAATTAAACGGAACAGATGGGATACAAGAGTTTCAAATGCCCAAAAATTCACACGTATGGAGTTTCTCAAAGAGACGCTTGAGAAAATCTGGGCTGGTGGAGATTTTTGAGGTACATTTATTTCACTGATGATGCTCATTTAACTTTTGTGGCTCTTTGATAAATTGTACTTAATTTTTGAAATTATGAAAGTGCTGCATATTTAGTAAACTTACTATACTTAGACGTGGTGTTTTTGCTTGCCAAACGGCGTTTAAGGTTCTGTTTATCTGATTTCCATGCTGTAATATTTTAAACAATTAATCAGAAATTTTAATTATACGTTAAAATAATAATAGTAAAGCGTCTTTCCAAATAGAATATTATCCAATGTCAGGACAATATAATATTTTAAAAAGTACAACTTAAAATAAAATAAAACAGAATATACTTCCAAAATTTGAAAAAAATACAGTTTAATTAATATTTTGTTTGACAAATCAGATAATTTTGACAAAGTCATTGTCCCGCTTTTCAAATCAAGACCGTACATTCAAATTTCTGTTGCGATGTTAAAAAAAATAACAACTAAAACTTTGTTATGTCAAAGCGATCCAGTTTTCTACGGCCGCAACTGTACATAATTAATAAATAACTGATTTAAATAAAATTCTTCACATCACTAAAGTTTCTCAATGTCTGCAGCACTTGAAGTAAATATGTCACAGCGGTTCGAAACTTGATTAATGGGTTTATACATCCAATATAGTGGCGAAATTAAGCCTAAATTAGTCCTACAATGGGGTAATTAGAACGGATTAGGATTTCCACGTTCAGGTCTACCTACGTTAAACGATAATTCAGACAATAAGTCATTGAAGTCGATGGTACACGAAAAGCTTTTTAAAAAATATCGCACCCGCAAGGACTCCACTTGATATTCACGAGGCAACAGTTCCTGTGAATATCCACGAGGAAGAGAAAATAAAAAAGTTCTTCGACACAAATTGTTTTCACATCTCATTTCCTACAATGTTATAAATAAAATTTAAAGAGTTTTGTAGTTTGAAAACAGTGGTGAAAACCTTATTCCAAAATTTCCATTAATAATTGTGATTTTGATTTTTAATAATACGTGTTTAAAAAAAATCTCCTGATTAAAAAAAATTATAGTAGGTATACATTTTTTTTAAACTGCCCCGCGTTATACAGTGAAAACTGTGGACATGTTATATTAAAACTTCATAAGAATAAATAAAACAATAACGGAGATATTATATTCTGCAAATGTATTGCCAATCCATAAGGCCCAAACATGAGGACTCGTCTTAATAACCCTTTAAATCTTTAAATATTCGGCATATAGAACACAATAAGAATTGGAGATACTAGCGTAACATCTTGAACGTAAAGAAGTGGACCCAAATTCGAGCCCTGAGGCATACCTATCAGACGTACAATTATTGTAGACCACGCTCTGCTTTCTCTTATGTAAGTACTAAATAAATGAAGATAAGAGTGGAGTAGAGAACCAAATTGAGATACATAAATTATCAATTAACAAAAATCTTTCAAGGTGGATCGTATGAATCCAAATTTAATATGTGGTGTGCTTGATAATCTACTTTTTAGATCATTGTAAGACTGATTTAGAAAGTACAGTTGAAATTACCAACTATGGCAGAACTCGTATTTAATGAAAGGAATTGTTCATAGATTTCGAGAAATAATTGAAACGTGTCTGACAATATTTGGAACAATAGACAAATTAAGACAACTAAAGATCAGTTAAAACACAGAAATTTGCAACAAACGATATCAACAATTGGAACGAAAGAAAAAGTGCTCATGTCCATATGGTACGTAGAGACCACGTTTAGGACGATTTGTTAAACTTCTGGGAAATGATTAAGATATGTAAACAATTTATCGTACACAGTTAAATTCATATGATAGTCAGATATGTTAAAATCATCAAAAATTAAAACACACCGATTGCATTGTTCATTTATAATAAATTTAAACGTAGTGCTTGGGTTTGGCTCATAGGATTTTCAATACATTTTCAGAATGAATTATCCCCATTATAAACAGACTTATGGATATTAAATTTTCAGTGTAACTTGTCCACAATTTTTTTATATAACGCAAGAACAGTGCTTTAAAAACAGTTTATCATCTTATTTTTAGCATTTTGGTGACATTTTTCATCATGAATGTCTCAATTAGTTATATAATTTCGGAAGGCAGTTTTTACCACTGTTTTCAGCTTGTCAAAATATAAGTTATGCACAAGAAGGCATTGTCAATTTTTTTTGTCGGGAATGAGATACAGTGGAGAAAAGTTTAGGTCGACGAAGGTACTTTTACTGTATCTCAATTCGACGATGTTTCCCCTAAAACTTACAGAGTTCTGTAAACTGAAAACAATGATGACACCACATTTCCAAATTTCCATAAATAATTGAGCTACAGATTTTCAAAATGACGTCATGCAAAAATCTCACCGAAATTAAAAAAATATTAAACTGTTTTTAAAAAGACTGAGTTATATCGAGAAATTTGTGGATAGACTATATTTAAAATTTCATGACAATACGTCTGTTAATAATAGAAATACATATTACTTTTTGAAATGAGCCAAAAGTAGGAACTCCCCTTAATAGGAATCTTAAAGCTGAACATAATGTGAAAAATTATACGGAAAAATGTTTACAACAACATTTTGCTGCTAGTGATATCTAATTTCATGGGTCAACACTCTTCGAAATCTATGTAGTTCAAGGAGAGGAAACTTGTTAAACTCAAACAGAACAGCGTCACCCCTAAAGAGATTTTATCTAAATTCTTGTCTGATCTAAAGCTTCATGGTTGTAAAATTGTGGAACACGAAGTAGTGGTACATTAAAATTACAATATATTAGAGAGAAATAGAGACGGAGGTAGTATGTAATGGAAGGCAAAGGAGTATTCATCCATAAATAATCAAAGAAATTGACAAATTAATTGAATATCATGTACTATTAATTTTTTTTTAATCTGAGATAGTCTAGAGTAATTTATTCAATTTCTCAGGTATGAAAATCACACCAAAGGAATACGAGTTTTTCTGTATAACTCACTTCAGGTAAACGTCAACCCTGAAAGTGAGATTTTTTAGTAAATGTATGAATTTTATGATGCAATAAAAACTTTTGATGCTGCTACCAGTTTCATTACCCACTAAAGTAAAATGTTCAAACACGACATTCGCATAATCGAATATTGAATTTTTCATCCCGTTTTCTAAACATGCCTTAAAATCTGCTGCTCTTTTAGAGCCACTGAGCTAATCTGGCGTGTTGTTGAAAAGTGTGACAATATACAGTTCAAGTAGTTTGTAGGCAAAGGTAGGCCATGTAAATCTACTAATTTGGTTGGCAACCAATTTCGTATATGCAAAGATCCCTAATGAAAAATGAAATTTATCATATTTAGGTAAGGTTAGAACGTCTAACAAAAACTGTACCAGTAATTTCACACTTTGTATTTTCCATTCCAATAAGTATGATTCAAAGCACTGAAGTAAACAATTATTATTTCAGTATTTCATAAGCATAGTCAGTATAATTAAATTTAAAATTCATATTTGAAAAAGTAATAATTAAGTTTTAATTATTAATTTTTAATCCGTATGAAGATTGTTGACTATATAATATAATTATTGTTAGCAGTTAATATAAAATAATGAAAAGTACCAAAGAACTGTATCTCCGTCGCTTCAACACACTTTTTGTGCTTCAGGAGTGTTCATCCTAGTTCTAGTTGATGGTGCTCAAAATTTGGAATACATGGATCAAGAGACAAAAGGCACACTCTATGTTTTTACAGCTATTTGAATAATATCCAAAAGGTAACCGTCCGCACTCTTAAGTAAACTGTAATCAAGTGAACCTAATTAAAGACTAAACGACGAATTCTGTAAACTTACTGATCTTGAAATTTTTTTTCGAAATAAAAGGTGGACTGCTTTACTTATAAATTTGTGAAGATATAATTCTGGCACAATTTGGCTGAATAATCTTCGTCCCCGACGGTGGCCTCTATTTAAACATATACGTTCCTCTCGATGGTTCGAGGACGCCGCTTCGAGGGTTTTCTGGGTGAGCCAACCAGGAATAAGTTGATTACCAATTTTGAAAAAGTGTCCTGTCCATTGTTTTGTGATAATCGCTATCATTGTTCTTCGAATTTAATAAAAAGCTACAACCATCTAAAAACCCAAATTGACTTCCTGCGTGTAGAATTGTAAATCTGGATCCTTCAGTTTTAATTTTGGCGGAATTACTTTTTAAATCTGATTAGTACACCCAACGACGAAGTGATACTAAACCAAGTTTCGTCGAGATACACGAATGTTAAGTGCTCACAAAATTTTGAAATTGGAGGAATTTTCTCAAAAAAGTAATTTTTGCTGCAATATGTTTTTATTCACATAAAATGTTGCGACCCTTTACCTCCCCATCGACTTGAGAATTTTGTACAAGGTTGTTCGCCCCCTTTTAAATTCCAAATGTTTTCGCGAATCAGCCAAAAAACGTTGGGAAGTATTAATTTTTTTTTTTTTGTTATATTGGCAAATTAGTCGTTGCACATGTTTTCTAAATACTTACGTAGTTTGAAGTGTCACTGGGTTTTCGCTTGCCAGGAGATAACGTTTTCAAATTTTCGTCTTTAATGACGACAATTTTCTCTCCAGTTGCACGACTGACTTAACAATCTTTTTTTAATCAACAAATATTTTAAAACTTTAAAATTCATAGAAGAAAAATTTTCAAGTCTCACTTTTGTCTCAAAGCATCCTGAACGGTTTAGGTATGCATTTTTATTTTTTTTTTCATAAGTTATGGAGATTATCTTTGCAGTGAACAATGTAATAGAGTCTTCTATTTGTAATTGCATTTAGCCAGTTCAGAACATTGCAGAGAAGCTATTTCATACATCTGCCGTAATAGATGCCGACTATGGTAGGTGTAAGTAGGAAAGTTTAAGTTGACCATTATGTTCTATTCTAACTGCGGCCAGAATATCTATATAAAGTATGCAGCTTGAGTTAGTGTGTGTATATATAATGCGGTGCATCTGGTGGCGTTCGCCATTAAAATCCCATTGCAGAAAATATGCAGGATACAACTGTCTCCAGACCGAAACAAATTTAGGAAGACGATAAGCGTTAGGTAAATTTTGCACATGTCATGAGCAAAATTACATTTCAGTTGAAAATCCGAGCCAGCATGTATGTAACTGAGATTGATGTATGTGACAAGAGCAATTTAAATAATTAAATGCACCTTGCCGACTCGACTAGATCGGACAAACGATTTTGTCTGACGCTGAGTCGTGTTTATATTTTAATTGCGCTTCATGTAGTGTAAGTAAACTGCTTCTGAAGCAATTTCGCCACAGACAAGGTTGCAGATAACTAAATTATGTTCATCCAGACGAAGTTTATTTATCGAGCAGGTTAATAGGGACGGGGGTAAATCTTGTATGTTCCTTTCGGTAACTGATAAGTTGGAAATCCAATTTGGTTTGTATGCGGACTGGGACGGACTCTGCAGGAGTTTGGTTCGATGAAAGCTTTCTGATGAGCTTGAAAGCGATAGCGGAGCTTTTTGGAGTGACCACTGGACGCAGCGGGAATAGACTTCGGCCTGGTTCTGAGTGCCAATTATCTGTAAAGCTCAGAACGCAAGTTTTCGGATTGGCATATGACAAACAGCGCCATTAAACGGCCTCCATTGTCAGCTTTTAAAATATGCGTCTATGGGCGCTGACGAGCCGACACACAGTTCATTTAAAATTAGTTTGCTACTACAAAAATATGCGCTATGAATTATGACTTGTCACCACAGGCTCTAAGTGAAAAGATTTATGAGCGGAGTAATTTACAATGTAAACGTGTACATCAGCGCCAGCATAAAAACTCCATAAAATAATTGAAACTCGTTTAAATAATTACACATCTGGGCAAATGACGCTAATTTTTGAATGCGTTTGCAATTTTTGCAATATAAATGACGCACCAACGTGGATTTCATTTTATTCTATCGGAATGGCACATGACAATTACATTTTACGCTGCTCTGAAATGCAGATTTATTCGAAGGTAGTTTGTGCAACACAGATTCGCTCTGGACACATACGCTTCTGTTATTTTTTTATTAATTACTGTGATCGCGTGTGGAGAGTAATGCGCAATATTTTGCGATTTAAATAAATTTTATTCTCCCCACATGCATTTCCACCTCTTTGATATGCTAATGCTGACGTTTTTATTCATACCAATTTCATCAGTATGCTTGCTTTGATGTTTGGGAACCGAACGCGTTAATTGATATTATGTTGATTTTGCCCATATACGTCGTTATAAAAACAGCAATTCGGGCACTCGTTTTGGAAATTTAAATTACTTTAACCTTCATTACAAAGCGATAATAGATTGCTTTTTATAAAGTCGCAAATTATCTACCATGCTTCACACACAATCCACTAATTTGGTGAATGCAAGAGCTGAACAAAAGTGCTTTAACAGCTTTTTATCGCTACTTGTTAATTATATTGTACTCAAAAACTTGATAGTAACCTCACGAACACAATTCCTGGCATGCATTATACTCTTGAGGAGTGGTACCACAGTTTTTTATCAGAAAAGATGTTGCTACTTTGCAACAATGTCTCAAATCATCTTCCATCACTCAAGAAAAAAGAAATTAATAAGAAATTACCACTCCCATGTTTTTTTTTATTCGTTGCATTACATACGTCAGTGCCGAGGTCAGTGCTGTAAATACCGAACGAAACTTGATACAAATTAAATGGCATAGCAGAGTTGAAGCGTTCTTTGAATTTTTCTTTCTTTTATCACATAATGTGCAAATTTGAAATTTTGTGAATTAATATAGAAATCATAACATGCAAAATCTCCATGGTTTTAAATTTTTGGGTCATGCATATTGCAGCTGGGCACATGAAAATTCATTTTTTGCACTCATGACCTTTTTTGATGGCTTTCGCGCATTCACCAGGGTGCGGGAGTTCGAACTTCCCGCACACGTGCATTTAACTTCCCGTTGCCATGGTAACCTTAAAATACTCGGGTAGTGTCAACATTGTGATGTGTTGACGGCGCTGTCAATGCCGTTGTTTATAAATAACTCACAGTTAATCTCTTCAGTTTAAACGTTTATTCGTTGCAAAAAATATTGTACACAACACGTTCGTGAGCCTGCTTCCCGCATTCACGCAAATGCGTCACTCCCTTCGGTCGTGCCGCAAACAAGCGTTCATGCGGGAAGCAGGCTATCCCGAACTAGTTGTGTAAATTACTATTTCCATGCAAAACACATGTGGTTTAAAGTACGCTCGTATTTATTTTTCATATTGCATACAAAGTTTTTTTATGTTGTCATAAATGTGAATTGAAAAAACCAACTACTGTTTTAAGTCACGGGAAGTAGGTACTTCGAAATAGTGCACTTACTTAGTTATTTAAGACCGTTGTGCCTGCAGTTAGTGGTAATACTGACGGCAATTTTGTTTGGCTTCATGTCAGATTTCAATTAAAAAAAATTAGCATTCGAACTTTATTGAACAATCCAAAGCAAGCCGAAATGTTAAACAATTGTTACGACATTGATGTTCTTTCAATTTGGATTTAAATATATCCAGGCCGTAAAGCAGAACGTACAGAGTTAATAAGCCGGACGTCTGAACGCCAGTTTTAGCACTTGACGAAATTCTTGACTAAAGGCGGGAGAGGCGCTGTCCCTTGGTGGTGAATTACTGAAAATATTAGTAAATGCCGAACTAATCGTTGTGCTCGTCTACCACAACGGTAAATAAAAACCGGCTTCTATATCTGCATCTATTCCTTTTATTTGTTCAAAATTAACAAGAAACAAGAAATCTCCAAGAATATTTTTAATCGTACTTACTGGCACAATTTTATTTCTTTGATCCCCACCAAACACTTGATGAAAACGTTTTAGAAAATTATTAAATAATTAAAAAAAAACAGGTTTTACAGGCATTTTATGTTAAACAGATTTTTTTGTACTTACGGGAAGGAAAATAACTTACACAATTTTTTTTATATTATACCTATTACATGCAAAGCTCTTTTTTAAATTAATACATGTTTTGTTTTTTACAGTCTCCGTAGAAAAAGAAATAAGTAACCGATTTTGAATCTTCCCCCACGTCAAAACAATGCCAAACACTCGGTCGTAACTCCACTGGTAGAACTTTTGACTAATAACAACATTTTTTATTTGTAGACACCTACACGAATCTCCCGTATTTACAGACTCGCCATTTTTCAGTTTGATCAACTTAAAATAACTAATTTGTATTAATTTGACACGATACAACAAAACATTTTTATTTTCAAACGTCATATAACTGACACTTATATGACGGTCTTACCGGGGTTTAAGTGTCATTTCTATGACACCGTGTTTGAGCGGCGTATAAGTACTGCTTATACTCCGCCGGCGTATAAATAAAGCATTTATACTCCGCCGGAGTATAAATATGTGAAAATCATAGTGGTTGTCAACCATAGTAACCATGGTAAGTGAAATCAAGGCAATTCCTTAATGAAGCAAGAAGATGGGAAATAATCATTTCAAAAGAAGATTAATCGTTTGAAAATAAAATATTGTATTTCATTCGGAGTTTAAGTGACTTTATGTGACTCGTATGGACTTAATTCGCCTCGCTATTGCTCGGCGTTTAATCGTCCATACTCCGTCACATAAAGTATCACTTAAACTCCTAATAAAATAAATATCTATTATCAAATAATATATTGCCATTTAAGTAGCAATTTTTTAGGGAAACATTAGATCTTTTGATCTGTCCTTTGATTCTCTGAAATAAGAATTTTGGACTCCCAAACAAAATATAAAGTTGAACTGTATCAGATGGAGTAATTTTTAGTTGAAAATCTCGTAAGCAGGTTTCTTAATGCCCAACGTAAGGTAAGGAACTATTGTAATAGGGATAGCTACTTTCATGTTTTCTGGACGTTTCATGACCCGCAAAGTACGAAACAATAGGTCTCCCGTTTCTCTCTATCTACCGTCTTTGTCAATTTTTTTAGATAGATAACCTCCAAAACTACCGGATCAATCATGCTCTTGTCAAATTTTATGTGTGTTGGGAGTACCTATCGTATAGATATAAAATGCTAACCGAAACTTGTCTGATCACCCCCACACACACACTCACATTGCCAAGCCGTCACCTTAAAATTTTGCGTGTTCAACGCCATGTTTGAGTTTATTATTATTATTATTATTTCGGTAGTTTCAACTTTTCTTAAACTTCTTTCGTCGCATAATACGGTACACCCCACATTTATTATCATTAGTATATTACGAACTGACACATCTTCCTTTACGAAATGTTGATCGGACATTTTCTAGTTGAAAAATTTTCAACATTCATATTTTTGGAACAATTGTTAATCGAGTTCCGGAAGTGCGAATTGCCATTCCACGCCAGACCAAATGTAAACAAATCAACTGAATGTGTTAGTTACATAAAAGAAGTTGTACAAGTTTTTTTTTCTTATACTGCTATTGATATATTCTATATTGTTTTTTCTAAACAACTGGATTTATACAGTTGTACCTAAGGAACGACAGAAGTGGTCCCCCGTTTCCGTCTGTCTGTCTATCTGTCGTCTATATCAATTGTTATTACATAATCTCCGAAACTACCGGACCGATTGTTGTGACTCACTCTTTCTCGAAAATTTGGGAATACACTACTGTTATTTTTAGTATTACCCTGCATCTATCCTAATTGATATACGTGTCGTTGCAAAAACGTGGATGATGTCTTCACAAAATTTTGTAATGGGAAAACTCACTTGAAACAAACGCATTGCACACGTCTTTACCTTTACTTTAACATTACATGCATATCATTATTTTAATTTATAAGGGTTATCATAACAAAGTAAAATTCGCAAAATTAAATATTATAATAATAATAATAATATTAATACTTTTATTGATGTGACAATTTCAGGTTAAATACCTAATATCGGCTTCGAGTTACACAATATAATTAAAATTACACGAAAAATAATCAACAAGTGCGTAACAATAATTTTTAATGACTAAAGATCGTAACCGTTTTCTAAGTTTAGACATTGGCAGATTACGGACATTTGGTGGCAACATACTAAAAAATTTAACACCTGGATTCTGGATTCTTAATTTATGGGGGCTGACCGTGGCCAGCCGGCACTTAGGCCTCGCCTTTGGGCCCATTGTACCTTCCCCAAGTCCATATCAGGGTGTTTTCCCGCTCCTCTACTCGTCAAGCCACCCAACTGCTTGAATGTACTTGAGTAATGCAGAGGGTGGAAACTCCCTGATATTTGCCATACTAGGCCAGATGTCCCCTAGTATGGATTCCCTGTAGGAGGCTAGGGCTGGACACTCACGAAGAATGTGCTCAGCTGTTTCCTCTTCTTCATTGCATCCACGACAGATTGGGTCTGTTACCACCCCTATCGTATATAGATGTTTGTTAAACTGGTAATGTCCCGTAAGGAATCCTACCAGTTTACGCAGTTTGTCCCTTGAAAGTGAGAGATAAAATTTCGTCAACTTACGGTCTGGTGTCGCCATACAAGCTCTACTATGCCGACAGCTGCTCAACTTCACCCATATCTGCTCATGGCGTCTCTGGGTATATTGCTTTACGAGTTCGTTCGAGAGGGCGACCGAAGGCGTGATTGCCGGTTCGGGTCCCCAGAAGGGCATGCGCGCGGCTCGCTTCGCCATCTCATCTGCCCTCTCGTTTCCTTCGTTGCCACTGTGTCCTTTGATCCAACAAAGTTCCACACTATTCCTCTGCGTTACATACTTTAGCGTTTGTCTGCACTCCCAAACCAGCCCGGAAAATTTAACACCATAGTATCTTGTACCGGTTTGAATGCATGTTAATCTATAGTGTTGCGATATTTAGTTGCTTCTATGTCTAGTACAATACTGCGTGGGAAGACTAGTCTTGTAAATTTTGTTTAACGTACAATAAGCTTGTTTATTCCAGTCATCACCCCAATTACCCTTCTCGGTAGCTTAAAAATTAAATGCCTTATGTGAGAATGCCTCCAATTCAAATACCATAGAGCAACGTCCACTGAAATAAAGCAAAATAAGCAGTTTTTAATATTGGCAAGAACAACTTGTTTTTTAGCTGCCTTAGTAGAAAAGTAACTAACTATAGTTTGTCAGAGACCACAATTCCTTGCGCATTCCAAGTTAATTTATGAACAATATTAATGCCTAAAAAGAAAGTATGGTCAGAAAACATATTGTATCTAACTGTAGAGGTTTTCGGTTAAAAAAGCATTCTGACGGTTTTATGTTGATTTATTGAAAGCAAACTATTGATAAACCAGTAGCCCTCGTCTGTCTCCCTGTACTGCGTTAATACGTCTCCCATTTAGAAGTGAGGTGTCATCCGCAAGCAGTGTACATTTCGTATCTTGTAAATGGAGCTGTAAATCGTTTATTTAAATTAGGAAAAGTAAAGGAGCCTGTGCAGACCCTTGGGGCACCCCTCTTCTAACGGTTGCAAATTCGGGTAACTCCCCATTGTAAGTTACTCGTTACAATCTGTTTCCTAAAAAGGACGATATTAATCTACAACTCTCTGGAAGTAAATTGTAGCAATAAAGTTTTCGGATCAATGCAGAATGGGATATACCGGGTGTCTGGAAAATGGCGCATTAACTCTCCGCTACGCTCTTAACAATGGATTGGTGAGTCTGAGAAAAATAGTGAAAAAATCCTTCTAACATTTTGGTGGTGTTGTAATGATTTTAAAATTGGTTCTTTTGCTACGTTTAACAAGTAAACAACTCATTCATTATCACAATAACTAGTAATAAAACTTTTAGTTAATATTTTTCCCGCCCATGACCATGTTTAATTACCATTTCAGTTAGAATGCACAGTAATCTACATCTAAAAGAATTTTTTTATTATTTTTTTGAGACTCCCGAACCCCCGTATATAACGTACTGAAGAGTAAATCCGCCATTTTCCAGACACCCGGTATAGTCGAAAGCTTTTCTCAGATCTAAAAAAGTAGCAGAGGCAACTTAATGTAAACAATCATTTATTTCATCTATAAAACCAATGATGGGAATAGAACAACTTTTTCTAAATATGAATTTAATTGAAGAAATTTTTTTCCCAATATTTTAGATAATAAGGCAATACTATTTTTTCACCCTTTTTAAAAATCAGAATGACCGTGGCTATTTTCAAACAATTGGGAAAGGTTGATTTGCTATACAATTTTTTATCAATTTTGTCAGTGAGGAGATTATCGCATCTTTAATACTTTTTATCAGATCCACGCTGATACCATAGCAATCAATATTTTTGTTGTTACGTAATTTATTTACTTATTTCACAAATTTGGGCACAAGATACAACGTGGAACTTAAAATAAGATGATTACTATCACAATACCTATTTGAACATAATAAAGAAACAGTTTGAAGAAGACAAATTATTAACTATACTATATGCTATGCTACTAAAATAATTATTGAAATCATATGGGTGTAGATTACATTTGTTCAAAGTCATGCTTTACATTAAAATTGTTTTTTTCTTAATATGCCAGTTTTTATTTTTTTTTTATATAAATTCCTGATTAGGGTTTATTTTTGCTAACTTAATTTCATTTTGGTATAACTTCTTTTGGGTGGGTAACCATAGCTGCGTTTACATCATCATTACTTGTAAGTAAATATAGCCCATGTAAGAAAGACAATGTTTCTTTCACTAGTGTAATTGTACCATGCAGTTCTTGTGGGGTTATCCGCCTTAGTAGTTTTTACAGGAAACGAAAGATAAGAAGTAGTATAAAGTGATTTTAATTAATTTCTGAAAACTAGCATTTGGATTACTATAAAATTTTTGAAGCTGGGAGGTCCAATCAACGCTAAATAACATAAGTATTGATATAAACAAAATTTTGCAAGCTTCGTTACTATTATAATTTTGCAAAAAATAGAGATTTATAGGGTACTTCAAGAGCGAGACAAGTTCTGTCAAAGTAACATTCGACCAATTATTTTTTTTTGCTTCACACCATTATCTTACAAATTGTACGTTAAAACGGTGAATAATTCTATGTTTTAACAAGATGGTGTTTTAGATCTGAGAAATGTGAATAAAAAAGATCATTTTTGAAGGTAAATTTGAAACTTGATGACTACCTTTATTTTAAATCTTTGAGAGATCGGTGTAATGAACTCATTGAGAAGGTATATGCCGAATACATCTCAAACGTCAATCGTAGTATGGTGAGTAATCCGAAATTGTTATGGAAATTTATTAATAGTAAAAAACATGGAGAATCTAACATCCCCAACGAAATGAATTTTGGACATCAATGTGTTAAAGGTGGGGAAGAGATAGCTAATGCTTTTGCTCAATATTTTGCAAGTGTTTACGTAAAAGATGATTCCAATAAATTTGTTTGTGATTTCAAATCCAGTTACGATGTAAATGATATGGGTCTAAAGATTTGTTTGTCTGATATTTTCGATGAAATTTCTAAATTGAAATCTTCGTGCAGTCCAGGTCCTGACGGTATACCAAGTATCCTTATAAAAAACTGTAAGTTTGCTCTTTGTTCACCACTGCTTTTGTTGTTTGAAACCTCTTTGAGGGATGGTATTTTCCCTAAAATGTGGAAGAACAGCTTCATTATGCCCATTTTTAAATCTGGTAAACGTAATATAGTTGAAAATTACAGAGGTGTATGTTGTCAATCAGCAATTCCAAAGTTACTTGATTCCATTGTAACTAGGCAACTTCAGTGGGCTTCGTCTTCAGTTATCTCATCTAAACAACACGGTTTCGTCTCTAACAGGTCCACATTGTCGAATCTCCTTGAATATCGATCATTTCTAAACGAAGCATTGGTTAATCATTTGCAAGTCGATTCAGTGTATACTGATTTCGCAAAAGCGTTCGACCGCGTTAATCATAAACTATTACTTTTAAAGCTGGATAAACTTGGTTTCAAAGATAACACTATTAAGTGGTTAGCATCTTTTCTGTCAGGCAGGTGCCAGCAAGTTCGCATTGATAACTTTATTTCATCGTCTTTCTCTGTTCCATCTGGTGTTCCGCAAGGTACTCATTGCGGACCCGTTCTATTTCTGTTATTCATAAATGATTTAACGCAGTGTTTACGATATTCAAATTATTTGTTGTACGCGGACGATCTAAAGATCTTTAAAGTCATTCGAGATACACAAGATTTAGAACAAGTACAATTAGATCTTGACATGCTTTTTGAGTGGTGCAGTAACAACTTACTCCCCTTAAATTTAGATAAGTGTTATATTATGTCAACTTTTAACATAAAATCTAACATCAGTTTTAAGTACCAACTCAATAAGCGTTGTATTAAACGTGTGACTCAGATTAAGGATTTAGGAGTAATTTTCGACTCGTCACTTTCCTTTAAAAGTCATTATTCCTATATTTCCAAAAAAGCTTTGAACATGTGGGGGTTTATTTGGCGAAATTGTCATGAGCTTTCACCTTTGGTCCTCAAAAGTTTATATTGCTCCTTAGTTCGGACACACTTAGATTATTGTTCACCTGTTTGGTCACCTTTATATAATGTTGATCGGGTGTTGCTAGAAAATGCTCAGAAAAAATTTTTGAGAGCTCTTGAATTTAAAGTTGGCTTCAAACATATTAAAGGCGACTACAATTGGATTCAACATCATTTTAATATACAACCCCTATATATTCGAAGATATATAACGGATGCTTGTGTTCTGCACGGGATATTAAATGGTCGTATTGATAATCCATCGCTGCTATCAAGACTCTCCTTCTTGTACCCTGCCGTCAACAGCCGCACAACTCGAAGCAAAGATGTTTTTAGGGTAGCACCATCTACGTCAAATATAGGTCGTAATCATCCTTTACATAGAATGATGCTAGCTGCAAATGATTATTCGAACAACAGCAACATATCGATATTTGATTCTCCTTTGTCCAAATTTAAATTCAAAATTTTGTTATTTTATAACAGTAGATTTTAGTTCCTTATTTATTGTATGCATATTAGTAACCGCCAAGCCATGAATATTTTTTGTTTTTGAATTTACTTATTAGGGAACACTCTGTTAGAATATGTATTATTTAGTTAATTTAGTTTAATAATTCATAATGTAAATTGGAGATTCCGTTACAAATAAAATAAAATAAAATAAAATAAATTGTTGTTGATATTGTTAAAAGCAAAAAGTTTAATGGTTACGTGATTATCTGTGTATATTAGGGAAATCCATTTTCACAATAAAGGATTAAGTACTTCAGTCATATTTTTTGTGTAATTAATGAAGTTGTGTTTATTTCGTGATGATTAAGCAAGAGATAGCACTTTCTAAATGGCGAAGAGACGCAGTTTTTGATATTCATCAAGGAAATAAAGAACCCGCTATGAAAATACTCTCCTCATTATTTCTTTGTTATTTTAATGCAAATTTTCTAGGCGCCAAAGCCATAAAAGTCATTGATATTCGTCTCATGTAGACGAGCATTATTCTTAATGCTGATGAGGTTTTCAAACGGTACAATTTTTAATTTTCTCTGATCTTTTGTATTTGCAAAGACAACCATCTCTGTGTGTTTATGTCATGCTGTGGTTACAACACCGAAAGCAACGCGACATAATCAAATTTCTGCATTTAGCTGTCGTGGAGCTCACCGTGAAATGTAAAAGAATTTTAAATTGCCTTCATTTTACGGAATCTCGGTAAAAGACAATTCAAAACCCATTTTAAAATTTATAAGATGCGTGACCTGTCATGGAATCGTAATTATAAAGCGAAATTAACTGGGAAAAATAATTCATGATCCACGCTAGATTCTCCACGGTTCTTCTGTTCAGCATTCACCCAATAGCGGCGGTTTTTCTACATAGGCCGGCCATAAATTACTCCGTTTCGCCATTAAAATTGTTATTTGTTTTTTGCTTAATAAATTGGTGTTACGAACGCGCTCCCCTATTTGTTGCTAGGGACGTACCTGAAATGCACGTACGGTATATTGTGTGAAATTTTTATGGGTGCAGTTCTTAACACGTATGAAAGCTGTTAAAATTATTACCCCTGTACGAGTATGACGTGGCATTCGCTTCTTAAAGGGTAGATTATTGACTGAATTTATGAATGTGTTAATTAATAAACCATACCGAAAGGCATGAAAACGGCGTGCCAGGACAGGGGTTGCTGGTGTAAAGTGACAGAGATTGCTAATCCCTGCAAAACACGATTCACTTGAATATTCCAAGTTAAGAGGTTGCAGTACTATAATAAGACGTAAGCGGCCCTAAGCCCGCCTGCTGCGGCTTAGATTAAACGTATTCCTGCTATTCATAATGTATGCCATTACAGGAACTAAAGTAGAAATACCTTTATTGCTCGAGCGGAAATGTGCGCGTTATAGTGGGCCACCAAAGGCTCTTTTCACCAAATTTCAACCAACATTTACGGATATTTTGATGTTGCGGCACGACTAATTCCCCCTTCATTACGCGTTCACTCATTTTCTTAATTCAGTAAAGACTACATCCGTGTTTGCATATGTAGACATCTGTCAAGCCCTCGAGATAATACATTCCTCGACTTTGTAACTATATTTCGGAAATGTGAAAGAACCAATATGCAAATGTGATTAAATGGAGATTTTGACCTACTTCCATTGTCGAAACAAATTGGAGTAACTTGGCAAAATCTGCCCAGAAAGATTTGTTCACAATCTTGTGTTTAATATGAACTTGCTGACATCTTATAAAAGCAAGTCCATTATTTCGTTGTTGAAATTTTGAAATTCAAATAGGATGTGTGCACCCGCTGAGATATTTCGCCTGCAGCTTAATTCAATATCATCGTAATATGATGAATTATTAAGCCACACACCGCCCTATATGGCTTTCACGATTGATTTAAACAAGCGGTAGGCCAAGATATTTTTACTTCCTCAGCGTAAGCTTAGGACGTATAGTAAAGGATGCCATTGGGGGACTGGGTACTCTTATATTTTCCCAACGTTTCATGGCCCCTAGAGTACGAAAAAATAGGTCTCCCGTTTCCGTCTCGCATTAGGCATATCGCGTAAATGGTAAAACGCGAACCAACAATGGAATATTATTTCAGTTTTATAAAATAAGAATTCTCCATATGTGGATTCCATGTTCACTTTTTAGGCTAATATTGTATAATTTGGATTTTTTTAACTTCGAAACTGCAAAACCGAATGTCCTGAAATTTTACAAACGTTTTAAGGTTATCTTAATCATGGTAAATCGTTAATCAAAATTTATTCGGTTGTCCCCTTCCAAAAAATTGATAACGTCATCCCAAAATTTTGCATATTAAATCCTCTCTGAAATATGCAAAATATTATGTCACAATTGTGGTTTAGCAATGCACTCATAGATTTTAGACTTACTTATACAGGTGACTCAAAAAAATTGATTAAAGTCAAGAACTACAAGTATTACACTGCATCTATCCATATCACAAAATTTTGTAATGGAAAAGGTCACTTGAAACAAACGCGTAGCACTTCTTTACATTTACTGTGACATTACTTACATATATTTTTTTTTTAACTTATAAAGGTTGTCATAACAAAATAAAATTTGTGAAATTAAATCTTATAATTTTTCGAAAAATCTAGACCAAATGTGTGATATTACATTTTTCCGTTTTCTCACATTTTCCTTATTTTTTTCGATTTTTCCATTTCTCAATGTTTCGGTTCTGTAATTTTTCCTTATTTTAAGTTTAGTTTTAAACATTTTTCATTTTTGCAATTTTTCGAGAATACAATTTTTCATTTCTCGATTTTTCAGTTTTTCAATTTTTAATTTTTCGTTTTAAGTTTTCAAGTTATTGATTTTTATTTTTCGCTTTTTCGTTTTTTCTTATTTTTTCAATGTTTTTTTAGATTCTATAATTCTTCGTTTATACTCACTTTTCGAAATTTTTGGATTTCGCATTATCCGATTACTTTAATTTTCAATATTTCGATTTTACAATACATGTACATATTTCGTTTTTTCGATTTTGCACTCTTTCGATGTTTTAAATTTTTAATCTTTCGATTTATCAGTTTTTCGTCTCTTCAATTTTTGGTTGCAATTTCTCTAATTTTTCAATTCAAGTTCTTGGTCTCCAATTTTTAGATTTTTCAAAGTTTTCATTTTATATTTTTTTCCATTTATTTGATTCGAAAAGCTGAACAATTGAAAAATTGAAAAATCGAAAAATTGCGAAGCGAAGAACTGAAGAAACGATAAATGAAACAGTGAAAAACTAAAATTCGAGAAACTTAAAAATCGAAAAAATTAATTAATCGAAAAATTGGAAGTAAGAAAAAACCAATCCAATAGAAAAATTGGAAAACCCAATTGTAAAATAGAAAACTTATAATATCTTGAAATTGGAAAGTCGGAAAACTAACATTGAAAAATCGAAAAATTGGAAAATTAAGTTTCGGGAGATACAAAAATTAATGATAATCAACAAATTAAAACTCGACATTGAAAATTGAATAAATGAATACGTTTTAAAATCCAATAATAGAAAAATGGAAAAATTCTAAAACCGTAAAACTGACAAAGTGTGAAAGATTTTAAAATTTATAATTATTACATACTTAAAATGAAAACCAGAAAAATTGCAAATCAAAAATTGAAGGAACAAAAAATTGAAAAAGTGGGAAACTGAAAACTCTAAAATTGAAAAAACGAAAAATTGAACAACCCAAAAATTGCAGAATTTCACATTGAAAAAAGATAAATTATAGAATCAAAACATTGAAAAACCGAAAAATTGAGAAAAATAAAGAACATAAAAACCGAAACGAAAAATTGAAGAAATGAAAAATTGAAGAATCTAAAAATTAAAAGTTGGAAACTCGTGAAATTGCAATTCGAAATATTGTAAAATCTAAAAATCGAAATATCCGAAAGTTGGAAAATCATAAACCGAAAAATTTTAAAATGAAAACTTGGAAAATTACATATCGTACAATTGAAGAAACAAGAAATAAGTGACAAAATGAAAAAACAAAAAATTATAAAATCGGACCATTGTAGAAATAAAGAAAATATAAAACCAAAATGAAAATTTCTAAAACGAAAATTCGAAGAAATGACAAATTAAAGAACTCGAGAACTCGTGAAATTTTAAATCGAAAAATAGCAAAATTTAAAAATTGAAAAATTTAGAAGTTGGTAAATTGAAAAATTGAAAAAATTTAAACTTGACTCGAAAAATTGCAAATTCAAAACTGAAGAATTGAAAAATTCAAGTCAGAAAACTGCTGGAGTGTTATTTACGCAACTAATTTTAACTGTATAAATGCTATCAGAAAACTGAAATCGCAAAAATTTGTATAATTTTTCAAAGAAGCGGGGTTTTTGTTGGGCCGTACTTCAGGGGCGATGGAATTTCTGTGGAAATAACCTCCGATCAATGTTTTCGTTAAAAATTAGAAGTAAAGGCAAAATATTTATATGAGGGTATTGGTTTGGCTCTTTCGAAGAATGTGATTTTTTACTAGATCCAGTGAACAATGACAGATAAATCATTTACAAGTAATTCCTGCTTTGGCAAGAGTACTACATAAAGACGTTGTGGTAATGGACCATGCACTATATTACTCAATATAATTTAATTGAAGTTTTGCAAAAAACGAGTTGGAATTAATAATAGCACCTTTTAAAAGAAATAAGATACATGAGTCACTTTTGAACTGTACGCCTGAAATGTGTCAAAATTATTGCAAACACTGTGAAGAATGAATTGCTTTGGAAAAAACATATGGGTAATTTTTCGGTTGCTAATATTCTTCCATTTATTTTTTCGTTAGGATTAGATTTTGAGTATTCATGTGAAGAAGTTTAATAATGAGGTAATACTTAATTTAGTTAAAAATTTGTTAATTTCTTTTGGTTAGACAGTTCTAAAGCTGGAACTGAGCAACACGCATATTTCATTTCAATTGCAATTTTATATGTAGTTATTGGATCTAATGTCAATTATTGAAAAATGTAGCTAACTAGCAGCAATTCTAGGTTGTCATCTGTATATGAATCATTGTAATAACAAGTTTGTACGCATGAAATGAATCCGATTTACATTATCTTGAAGATCTCTAATTATTGTTGGACAATTACCACAATCTTCTAGAACTTATTAGTCCTGCCCACTCGCACAATATTAATTCCAATTGAAAATAGCATGCAGACTTTCATACTTTACCTGCTCCCGCCTACCAGCAGCCACAATTCTTCAGGAGAATTCCCTTTCCAACTTGTTTCTTTCTTCACAAACAAATTCTAGCGTAGCGCGATTCATGTCCCGTATCTTTAAACATTCAATTTTCTCTTGACGAACCTGGAGCTCATAGTTTCCATCTTATATCTTATTTGTTGAATCTTTTAATTAAACTTCAGCTCACGGACGTAAAACAGTCTGGATGGAAGTGCATATTACGACACGTTTCGTATATGGAGCGGTCTTGACTAGCCTTAATACAACTAGATATTCCATTGTCTCAAGTAAACGTTAAGGCAGCATCCTTTGTATGCTAATTTCCGAACAGTATGTGCAACAATGTCTTAATTCCGTTTGTAGCATAATCGCATATGCAACTTGTTCTTTCTCTGCACGCCACAACCCGAATGTCGCATCTTGTTGAGGCTGATTGTTGTAATGCGAAGTAATTCCCCATTGTCCTTTTGCAGGCTGCTATTCTTGGCGCTTAAACGGTTTATGGCATAGTCTGTGTAATGTATTTATTATTGCATCAAAGATTTCGAATGTCTTACATGTAATGTAATGTGAATTTGGTTGCTTTACGTTCGTAGTGCATAATATATGTGCGCTAAAATTCATGGAGTTTAGGACCATGAATAATAAAGTCATATTTATGGCTGATTTAAGCCTCGAAACGACGGTATGAAACTGTAGGAGTTGCATGTGTATACTTGGTGCAGTGATAAAGTGGACTACTTTGAAATTCATGCGTCAATTAAAAAGTTTGCTAACACTCAATTCATCTGACGCAACCCCATTTCAAGATTTCGCTAGTGATCACTGCATAAACGACTCCTTTTCGAAAAAGGAGTCGATTCAGGTCAGTTTCCGTGTTCTGGTGGTTGTAGCTTCCACTAAATCATATAGAAACTATGAAAAGTTAGTGTTTTACAACGAAAAAAAGTGGTCGAAAGTTATTTCCACAGAACTTCCCTCGCTTCTGAAGAACAGTCCAGCAAATACCTAGGTACTGCTTCTCTCAAAAATTATAAAATTTTATTCTGCGGAATTTTATTTTTTCGTGATAACCTCTATGGAGTAAAAACAATATAGACGGTACTAGTTGTATAATTAAAAAAAGACAGTTGGGAGCCCCGAGAAGATTTAATATTCTTAAAAAAATACGCTCGGACCCCTCGACAAGGTTTCGTCTTGTACTCCCGAGAAGATTTCACATTCTTAAAAAAAGACAGTTGGGACCCCTGAGACGGTTTCACATTAAAAAAAAAAGACATTTGGCGTTTCCGAGAAGGTTCACATAAAAAAAGACATTTGAGGTTCCCGAGGTTTTACATTTTTAAAAAAGACAGTTGGGATCCCTGGGAAGGTTTCACATTTTTAAAAAAGACAGTTGTGACACCCGAGAAGGTTTCACATTTTTAAAAAAGACAGTTGTGGCCCCTGAGGTGGTTTCACATTAAAAAAAAGACATTTGGAGTTCCCGAGAAGGTTTCACATTTTTAAAAAAGACAGTTGTGGCCCTTGAGAAGGTTTCACATTTAAAAAAAGACAATTGGGGTTCCCGAGAAGGTTTTACATTTTTAAAAAAGACAGTTGTGACCCCCGAGAAGGTTTCACATTAAAGAAAAAGACATTTGGCGCCCTCGAGAAAGTTTTACATTTTTTAAAAGACAGAGGGACTCGCGAGAAGGTTTCACATTTTTAAAAAGGCAGTTGGGACCTCCGAGAAAGTTTTACATTTTTAAAAAAAGACATTTGTCGCCCCCGAGAAGGTTTTGCATTAAAAAAAAAGACATTTAGGGTTCCCGAGAAGGTTTCACATTAAAGAAAAAACATTTGGCGCCCCCGAGAAGGTTTTACATTTTTAAAAAAGACAATTGGGACCCGCGAGAAAGTTTTACATTTTTAAAAAAGACAGTTGTGACCCACGAAAAGGATTCACATTAAAAAAAAGACATTTGGCGCCCCCGAGAAGGTTTTACATTTTTAAATAAAGAGGGACGTATTCTCAGCTTTTCGAGAAAGTGGGGTAATTTCATTAATAACAAATCTGTTATGACGTCATAAACATAGATAATACACAATGCGAGAGAAGAAAAAAACGTAAGGCTAAATTTAGAATCGAACGCGCGACGTCCGGTCTGCATTCCTGACTCGTAACCACTAGACTACCACCGGGAAGCGTTACGCTAATGGTAAACTGTTATTATACCTTGCATTATGTTTTTGCAAAAATTTGTACAGTGAGGGAAAAACTCGAACCGAATTCGCACACCACATTATAGGACTATATTGTTGTATGACAATTAAATCAAATAAACATAGAATTCTTTGAAACGACGTCATCAAATTGTTGGTGAGGATGATTAGCAAAATTTTGGTTAGCATTTAACCATCTACATGATATTTCTAATATACTTACATAAGACAATCGGTCCAGCAGTTTCGGAGATTACGTGTCTAACAAAAATAGATACAGACACCAGACAGACAGACAGAGACGGAAATGGGAGACTACTGCTTTCGTACTCTTGGAATAATGAAACGTCAAAAAAATATAAAAGTGGCCATTCGTCCGATGGAATCGATTACTTAAGTACTTCCTTAGTTCACGCTCGGGAATAAAACGAAAATATTGATTGGTGTACAGGAAGCTTAAAATTGTACTCTGTGATCTCTTCTGAAAATGTCGTTTTTAGAATTCATGGTTAACTTTATTAAACCAAATTGATCAGTGAGTTCTCTAGTCCTAATTCTCCTACGATCCAAGCCTCCTTTTTACTTTCCGAGCGCCAACTAAGGAAGTATTGTAATCGAGTCCATCGGGCGATTGGTTACTTTCATATTTTCTCGATGGGTCATGGCCTCTAGAACACGAAAAATAGGTCTCCGGTTTCTATCCAGCCGTTTGTCTGTTTGTCCATCTGTGTACATTTATGTTAGACAAATAATCTCCGAAAGTAATGGCCCGATTGTTATCAAATTTTATATTGTGTTATGGATATCATGCAGATGGTAAAACGCTAGCCAAAATTTGGCTAATAGTCCCCACCAACAGTGTTATGACGTCATCTCAAAAATATAACAACATTTGGAATTAATTTACTTGAATTTGCAAAACCGAATGTTCTGAAATTTTGCATACATATTAAAGTTATCGTAAGCACGGTACATTTTTAATCAAAATATAAATCTGTTTATCCCCCCAAACAATTGATGACATCATCTCAAAATTTTACATAGTAAATCTAGTCGAAAATATGCAAAATATGATGATGTGATTCACTGCGGCCTTCATATTTTTAGATTTGTATATAAAGGGTGACTCAAAAAAAGATAATGGACGAGTCACTTTATTTTATGGATTAAATCAGGAACTGCAAAATTGAATGCTTTGAAATCTTGCAGACGTTTGAAGGTTATCGCAAGCATAGTAAATTTTTAATCAAAATAAATGTGTAACCAGCCTACTCCCTTTTTTACATTACATAAAATAAAGTTAATAAAAATAATCAGTATCTAATTTTTTTATTTATCAAATTAAGAACAAGTCACACACGATAATTATTAAATAAGAATTATAATAGTATTCAGACATTTTTTTCGATTGCAGCTTATTTAATAATTTTAATCCTCTGTTTGAAGGGACAAAACTCATTCGAATCAAACTAATTTCTACGTGACATTCTTCCGATGTATAAACATAATTTCAAGTTGTTATTATTGCTGAGGGGCCATTTTTACTAACTGAACGTAAGCTAAGGAAGTATAGTAATCGAGTCCATCCGGCAACTTGGTACTTTCCTATTTTCTCGACATTTTATGACCTCTAGGCAAGGTAGTAACTAGAGAAATGTGTGCCTGTCCTAGACCTAGGCAAGTTAAAATTAACCAAATGTGAATTACCGCATCGAAAATCAAAATAAAGTGCAATGTTTATTTAATAAGCGGAAATCGAAACAATAAACGATACTTTACATTTACTTGAACATTATATACAAATTTTTATCTAAACATATAAATGTTATCATAAAAAAATAAAATTTGCAAAACAAATCTTATTTCTCGAAACAGCTGGATTTTTGATATACATGTTGACTGCGAAATACATGCAAAAAAAAAATGGGGAATAGCTCACAATATGATTATGTCACTGGCAAAAATTCACGGTCCTAAGTGGTAGCAGTGTCTAGAAAAAATTATTTGAAATTAAATGTAAATTGTTATACGCGCCGCTGGTAATGTTTCGTGACCTACATAATTACTGCAATGAATGGGTAGGGGACTCGGAGTAAGAACCAAAAAAGTAACTTTATCAGGCACTTTTTCAATTGCAACGTGAAAAACACGAAAAGGGCCAGTCATTATCGAGCGGTCGTTGAAATCGGTGCATGGTCCAGTTTTCCAATGCAGGGTGTGTCGATATGGTAATTTGCATCAGTGGTACAGCATCTCCGAGATCATGGTACCTTCAACCTCAAACTCACGATCGTGGTCGTGATGGGACAGAAAGAAGAAATTGGATTTTCGCAGCTTGTAGTGCATCCTACATTAAAAGTACACGGTCACAACCATACCATGTTGACAAAGTGCACGGTTTGGAGCCCGCTGATTGTCCACGTTTTGTAACTCACTTTTTGTCCGATGGAACTCCACATAGTCGTCAACAAGTACGATTTCAAGAGACGATTTTCGAGAAACGTGTATTGGTTGGATGAAACAATTCGTTTGTGGAAATCAACAGTGTCCAGAAATTATCGAAGAGTTTCAACAAGTGAAAGTGGCAGCCGCTACTCCGGTGTTTTTTTACCAATCAACAAACCTCTTGCGACGCTCTGACGCCTGTATTGCTAGTCAAGGACAACATTTTCAACATTTCTTGTAAAAAGGTAGTAGCATTCTAAGTTGCACTTATTTCTGTTCCAATAAACAATGTAAAATCGTTGTGACAAGGACCAAACATCCGTCAGAATCAAAATTACTAAAAAACTTTCACACTGACCTTTAACGATGAATGAGTAAATGAATGAACGAATGATAAGCAGCAAAAAGTCGGTTTTACTTTTAATTGAAACTGAAAGTGTTTAGGTCGTTTTTATTCGAACGTTTTTCCAACTCTGTTTACAAGGTGGCTCAGTGCCTTCGTATCGAGGGTGGTTCATGGGGGTTTTGCCCCATTAGATTTTTAATTTATTTTTTCTATATTTCGGCTCTACTAGGGTGGGGGATGCCGTGGTTAAAATATTTGCACTTATTTCGCAGTCACCCTGTATGTACTGTGCTTATGAGCAAGGGAAGTCCTGTCGAAATAACCGACTAATTTTTTTAGGTGCTACAGCTTTTCTAAAAACCTGCATTATCCTTAAAATTACTTTTTCAAAAGTTACCACTTGATGTTTTTCATGAAGTTCTTCCAAACAGGAACGAATATAATATTGCCTTTCAGCGCTATCATTTTTTGCACCATTTCCGAAGCACATGCAGTGTTCAAACATTTTATACAAAATATCCAGACAATAATAAAGCTAGTGCGGACAATTCTAACTACAATTCGACAGATTAACCGTTAAAAACAAAACACGTAAATAAAATATTTTCGGATACACTTAAGTTGATTCCTGAATACTCACTTGTACTCAAAAACAGATTCCAGGGGAAAGACATAATTTTTAAATTCAAGTTTTGAAGGCACTCATCATACTTGATATTAAAAAAAAAAATCAAATTCAGAGAACGTTAAATGTGAAAAACAATAAACGCTGAGTGCTGCCAACACAAAACAACTTTGCTTTATATGAAACTTCACTTTCTTAACAGACTAACAAGTTGTGATTGTGCGAACTTATTCTAAGACGTCTACAGTTCTACACAGTTCTACACCTACTCATTATAATTTTGTTTTGATTATACGTTATTTATACTTATATTATTATCTTCTGCGTATTGTTTGAAGAAATAAAGGTAAGTCGCATGAAAATGTAGCTTTTTTAGAGGAACACTATCGTTTAAATTTTACGTTCGAAGTGGGATCGTAAATTGGTCTGTGACCACCTATTATGACTTTTTTTTATCATACATCGTTTGACAGGTTGTAATTTAGCCTAATACATGTGAGACTCCCAAGACTACACAATACTAAATACCCAAAATAGAAACCACATAATGAAATGCCAAATTTAACAGTTTCCACTTTGCCCACACCGAACCGCAAAACAAAGTCATGAACTGGTCTCACTGTAACATACGGAAGATGGAGAAAGCCAAACAGTGAGCAGTAGTAAAAACACATCGCTGTTATTCCCTGCATCATGCTGCACTTTTGTAAAACTGGCTAATGATTCAAGGAAACCTTCAAAGGTCCCATCCAATAATTGCTTTATTACAGCAGGGAGCGCTCTTTATTTTGTGGATTTAAAATTCCTGCGTTTGAAGTTTGTGTGTGGGCCTGGCCATCTTCGGTAGTAACGGCGGCAGCCTCTCAGGCGGTCTTTTTTATTATGCTTGTTTGTTCTGGCTTTGTGATGATAATGCACAAATCGGAGCCCGCTGTTCGGATAAAGCAACAAACGCCTGCAACACATGTCCTTTCAGCAATTCCTCAACTCCTGTCCGGCTTAGGTAAATCTCTCTTTCCCAATTTGGCATTCAACTGCTGACGCGCTTTGACCGTGCGCCCTCCGTAATCCACAGGAGCCTCCAGCCAAGGTGATTGTACATGACGCCGTTGTTTGATGTCTCTACCCGACCATTTATATTTCAATTTCGGCACATAACGCTCGCCCGGGCAGACTTGATATTCATTTTGGCCTAAAACACACCGCTATTCCACCGAGCCCGGAGTCTCCGCCACTTTCAAATTAAAAATATAATATTCATGACCTTCCTGATAGTAATTAAGATACATGCCGGGCTTTAATCGAGCATTATACGGAGGTTTGCGATCTGTTTTTCTATGGGCCAGCATCAAAAATTCACCAAAGCGATAGGGATTCTGATCTTGACCCTTTTGTTCAACCATCTCGCTTTGACTTTATTGTTTGGACCGTCCCGAATATCCGAGATAAGTGGTTTCATCTTTTCATTCGGGGGCGGACACTGATGTAAAAGCGTGGTTGTAAAGCGGTCGCGTGTTAATTCGTGCTAGGAAATACGGTTTAAGGGCAGCAGTATTTTTTATTTCGACAATGCGTTCCTTCGAATGTTTTATTAACTCCGACACTCCAAATAAACAACTTATGATTTATTTGCTAATTATAATAATTTATGGATTTGACAAGCTCTTTGGTAGTTTTATTTGCGAAATAGCAAATTGCGCTGTGTAACAGACTTCATGTCAATTGGAATTCGCTGATTGTCTGCTAACTCTACACATGGACATCGTTAACAAAGAGATTGCGTTATAACAAAACAGTCTCTATGATGATTTTGTAAAAGTTACATTTCTCACATAGTCATCGATACAAATGAAATCGTATATGTTAAACCATTAAGGACGGTAATTCTTGCTTGGTTGTGGGCAACGTTATACAGGATTGCTAAAAAGTATGGAAGCAATTGAATATCTCGGGAACGGTGAGCTTCTTGAAATTTGGGCTATGCATAAGCTCTATTTTCTGTATTTTTTTTTTAGTTTAAACTTCATTTGTTTTCAAGATGCAGGGCTAACTTGATTTTTTTTTAGTACCACCACTAATGAAATCGTCAATTTTTGAATAGAAATTTTTCTGAATTCAAAACTGTAACACATGTTTTGAAAACGGCATATAAAATGATAAATTATTTATTATAAATAAATTCTAAAATAGAAAATTGTAGTTAGCTTTGAAAATACTGTCATCCATTTGTCAGTGTGTACTGAAAAGAAAACTTCTGCATCCAGGTTTAAAAATATTTCAGTGAAACACTAAAATGGCACCATTGACAGAAGCTGAAGGATTAGAAATCTTGATGGTGGTAGGTTATGGTGACAGACGTCGAAGCAATACTGAAGTAGAAGCACTTTTTAATGAAACTCATCTCAATCGAGAACAAGCTTCTTTAGTTTCAAAAGCATTGCGCAGATTTAACGAAACTGGTAATGTCAATCTTCATATAAGTGGAAAACTAAAAAATGTTACAAATGACGAACATGTTAGATGTAACTGAAAATCCAAAAACTTCAGTGCAGCAATTGGCACTAAACAGGAAAAATATCATTCATACAAAATTAATTTATTATCACAACTGTGTGAGGATGACTGACGGAAGAATCGAATTTTGCGACATAATGGCAGACAGACGAGGATCGGGATGGCAACTTTATAAACCAATTATTATTTTCTGGTGAGTCTACTTTTTGTTTGAATGGGCATGTCAATTGCCATAAAGTAGATACTGGTCCAATATAAATCCACACTGGATGGAGCAGGTTCATACACAGTACCCCCAAAAAATGAATGTTTGGTACGGAATTATTGGTGACCACATTGTACACCTCTTCTTCATTAACGGAATTTTAACATCTGATAAATACCGCCAACTTTTGCAACAAAGTATTAATTCTCGACTTAGACAAGTATTTCCCAACTATGCAAACTCAAATTTGCCTGCAGAGTCCATCTGGTTCCAACAAGATGGCTCACCACTTCACTTCGGACGTCAAGTGCGGCATTTCTTGAATGAAATTTTTCCTGGAAGGTGAATAGGACGAAGGAGAGCAGTTGAGTGGCCAACTAGGTGTCCCCATTTTACCCCCTTTGACTTTTTTCTGTGGGGTTATGTAAAAAATCTAGTTTGTGTTAATTAATAGATCGTAAAGGATCGATGAGCTCCAAGAAAAAATATTAAATGTGATTGCTGATATTCCTCCTAATATTCTAAGATTGATTTGAAAACTTTGTGCAACATATTTACTAGTGTCAGAAAGTAAATGGAGAAGATTTCGAACATTTGTTGTAAAATTATTGTTTTTAAATGTTAATTTGATCTTTTTCCAATAATGTAATTTTTTATTTATCTAAATTTTTCAAAAAACTTTCATAACAATGTATTCACTATTTGCAATCATTATTATACAGCATTTAACCCAATCTATTACACTGGCACCTTTAGTTCCGTTTATGTACCCTCAGTTATATCATTTTTACAATGATTGGGCACTAGTATAATTTTTTAATAAAGTGTCCTACTCCAGGACTATGACAGGTGATAGTATTGTCAAGGCTAGCTACTATTTTCCGATTTTCAGTATTTTTATTTTGACAATTTATTGGGAAAAAAATAAAATAATGCATGCGTTATATTTCTGAATTCATAAAAAATGCCCTATTTAAGAACGGAACATTTGACTACTAGTGCTATTAAAAAAAAATCAAATTAACCCTACATCTCAAAAACAAATGAAGTATAAAATTTTAAAAAGTTGCAGAAAATAGAACTAAAGTATTCCTAGGGACAGCCCAAATTTCGGGAAGATTCAACAAACCGCTCTCGCGATATTCAACTGCTGCCATATTTTTAGAGACCCTGTATTTATGGCTAATTCTTCATTTATAACATTATATGCATATTTTCGTCAAACCGATACTTTCATGGTTTTTCGACGTTTCATGGCCCCTAAAGAATGAAAACATAGGTCGCCCGTTTCCGTCTTGTGACGTGGCTTTTGGTCGCGAGTCTACTCAGCCGGGAAGGGGCCGTAGGAATTGAAACAAAAAAAAGACATGCGTGGAGAAAAAAAGGCCTACAGAGAAAGGTTGCGCCAAGTCGTCGAGTCCGGTTATTAAAGAAAGAGTGAAATAAAAGAGTCAGTTTTGAAAAAGGGCTAAAGGAATATACTTAGAAACAAATAACACTGTGGTTTTGACTTGAGATTACGGTTTAATTATTTATACAAGTTATGTCATAAACAATACACCAGAAATCAACTAAATAGATAACCAAATTACTTAAAAAAAACTGTTTTTTGACTGTTTCATAACACGTGAGCTTTGAAAGAGCCAAATCGACATTACAAGAGTTTTAATGGCGTATTGACAAAAATGTAAACTCAGTTATGTTTAAGAAGGTTTATTCAAATAGTACTGATAGAATTGACGCTAACAATATAATTTTTACTAAATCGAAGGAATGGAATTTTGCTGAAAAGCTATCATTAATATTATTTTACGCAATTGTAATAAACTTTCTGAAATTAACGTTTTTCGCAACCAACTTTTAATGTTAAACACGTTAATAAACATCTTTTCTAAAAAACTTAAAAATCAATTTTTCGCACCGGCTTGACCCTAGAAAATCACCACCAAGACACTCGATACCAAAACCCAGACTGGAATCCACCGGAAAATGCAGTCCTTTGTTACTTCTCGAACTTAAGCTAAGGAAGTATAGTAATCGAATCCATCGAGCGACTTACCAATTTCGTGTTTTCTCGACATTTTATGACCTCTTGAGTACGAAAAAATGGTCTCCATTTCCGTCTGTCTGTCGTTTGTCTGTTCGTTTGTCTGTCTGTCTGTGTCTAAATCTTCGAAATTGTTGTAAAATTTTATATGGATATCAAGACCTTCTGGAACCGACGTCCTGTGCAACCAATGCGTTGCATTGAATTTGTGTTGTTTACCCGCCGCAAACTTGTTGATATGTCGCGTAACCTAACCTCAAAAAGTGGAACGTAAACAACGTCAAATGCAACGAAAGCCCGTAACTCGACCCGAAAGTGACCGAATTGCGTATCATGGTCTCTATCGATATTAATTAGACTGATAATCTCGGAAACTACGGAACAGATTGTTGTCAAAGTGTATAGATATTTTAGGAATATCGTGTAGATGGTTCAATGCTAACCAAAATTTCTCTTGATCATCCACATCGACAATTTGATGACCTCAACTCAAAATTGTAGATGGTAAATGCTACACTCCCCCCAAAAATTATCGCACCACCTCCAGTTCTAACGAACCGGAATACATGTGGTTACCATATACATAGTAGTGATAAATGTATGCAAGACAATGCCAAAAAATGACAATATTTGAAAAATATACATATTCTGGACCTGATGTGGAGACTGTCTTAATGTAGGTACATAAGTTTATAAGCGTTAATTAAATTAATATTGTGTATTTCCACCCCTGGCTTGAATAACGGCTTCCATCCGTCGCTGCATACCTTCGTAAAAGTGCACAATATTGTCTTGAGGAATATTTGCCCATTCTTCCATAAGAACTGCTTCTAGCTGTTGGAGAGTTCTAAACGCTATTCTACGGCCCGCAACACGACATTGCAGATCATCCCATACATGCTCGATGGGATTCATATCAGGGCTTCGAACTGGCCATTCCACAACAGGCGTATCTGTTTCTCTGAAATAAGCTTGTACAACGCGCACTATGTGCGGCCGAGCGTTATCATGCGTTTAAACAAAATTTGGGCAAATAAATGGTCCGTATGGAATGACATGTGGTTCTAAAATGTCTGTTATGTAACGTATAACCATCAAACGAGCTCCTGGTTATGGTACTAAGTCTGTACGACCTTGCAAAGATATGCCAGCCCAAACCATAATCGAACCTACACCGAACTGTACATTTGGGAAGAAGTTACATTGAAAATACCGCTCCCTTGGCCTTCTATACACCGGTATTCGTCTGAAATTTGAGCAAAGACAGAATCTAGACTCATCAGAGAACATCACATTTTCCCAATCTTCAATTTCCAAATTCACGTGCTCCCTTGAGAATTCTAGCCGGGCTACTCGATGAGCTCTGGTAAGTAATGGTCCTTTTGCAGGAACACGAACTCGAACATTATCTTCGCGAAGACGATTTCTTACTATCTGTACAGAAATATCCACATCTCGAGCACCAAACAACTCCATTTGAAGCAATCAAGCAGTGCAATGCCTCGTACGGAGCGTTGTTAAGCGCAAAAAGCGATCGTCCCATTACGAAGTCACCCTTCGACGACCTTGTCCTGGTCTTCTGGCAACACTCCCTATTTGATGGAACCATTGTGCAAGTCTAACTATTGTGAAATGATTAACTCCTAAAGCTCTTGCTACGTATCGCTGACTACGACCATCTTCCAACAGAGTCAATGCTCGTACAACTTCGTCGTGGATCAAATGCAAGATTAACAGTAGAGGGACCTCCATAATGTCGAATATGTATGACAGTAACGATAGAAGTCTACATAAATGCTTTGCAAATGAAAAGGACGAAATTCGTGTATGTGCAAATTTATCCGAAGAACTAGACACCATCGTTTTAATCCCCATATTGGTTCTTGTTCTGGCAAATATATAAATAAAAATATGTTTGGATGTGATTTGGCCCGATATGTGTTTTCTACAAATTTTCAAATTGGAAATATACAAAATTTTGAAGGTGGTGCGATAATTTTTGGGGGGAGTGTATTTAAATTTTATAAAATTACATACGTATTCTTGTACTTGTGGCTTATGAATCCGCTTTGGTTCTTTACCCTAGAAATCCAGATTTTCGCAAAAAAATCAAAATTGTAAAGCAGTTTATACTAGCACAAGAGAAACGTTAAAAAGGCGCTCATTGGCTCAGTTGATTAGAGCTTGTTGTTGGTACACTGTGGTTGGTATCTAGCTCTTTTTTTTTTCTAAAAAATGGATTTGTCTAATAACATGAGGTAATTACTTATGTAACGAGATTCATGTGTGTTATTCCTAAATATCACTATGGGACATTTTTCGAATAAATTTACATTTAGGTATACTTAACAGTTCGTCAAATATTCATCCTTTTATTTAATCTCTAAAGTGCCTTTTCAAAATTTCGCAAACTTGTGTAATTATAATGTACGTATTTATCGTCGTCTAGATAGCATCTTTCATTTATGAAAATCATCTTTTATTTTCCGCTTATTTATTTCTGTCTTAAACATTAACGTCTTTTATTGTATACTAAAATAGCTGTTGCCCGCATCTCCGCTTGCGTGGATTTCGCAATTAGGACACATTGTTTTTCACCCCGTGATAGGGGTTAATATAAAAGTTACCCCCATCCCCCCGCGAATCCCGTCTAACTTAAAAACTAACGGAACTAACAACATGACAGGGTCATCAAAAAAGGTGACTACCGCCATGCGTCTATTTAGCTATATCACTAGTGTATAGTAGGTATAAGACTGGCCCTAATACACTGCTTTGTGGTATTCCTCCTTTAATTTCCTGTAAATCGCTATAAGCTCCTTCTTACTTCTATCTGAGATACATCATTTCAGCAATCGTCCGTATTTTCTCTATAGAGTAGGTTGTTTTTCTTCTAGTGCTTTATCAGTTATGCTTGCTATTCTTGAACTTGGTCTATAGTTGTGAGATTTTCTTTAAGTCGAATTTCATTAGAATTAGATTCTTATGTTTTTCCTACCTTGGGTGTCAATCTAAATGATGTATTAATCAGTCGGTTTAATTGTGGTATTTTTAGAGATTTGTTTTAGAATTTCTACTGGCTACTTATTTTGGTGTGGTTAGTCTAATGTGACCTTGTTTTTGGACAACTACATTTGCTAAATGAATATCCACCAGTACTTATTAACCCACCAGGTTAGGTAAATATTCAATGCATTAAATAAAACAAAAATAACTCTCCAGGTATTTATCAATATTTACATTAATATTTATCAATTATTCACTAAAAGAAGTGTTCAAAGACTCAAAGGAGATTGGAGGAGAACTCAAAATTTAAAAAGGTATGTTGGGTTGAAATAATAGATAAGCGGAATTTTACGTTATTTAGGGGTTTCGCCTGGTCGTTTTTGAGAACCGTAACAATAAAGAATAGTAATTATTATGACTATTTAAATAAGTAATAAATACAAAACTAATTTATTTGACACTTTATTTCGTGTTGTTTGTATAGTTCGAATTTACGATAAATCCCGGTAATTTATTATCTGATAAAACTTGTACGCGAAGCTAATAAGGTACGAGACAAAAAATTATCATGGTGCAGAAATTTTGCCTAAATGTATTAAAAGAAAGTGAAGATACCTGGTTGATTGAGCAATTCCATTTTTAATTAATTTAATAAAACATTTTCACAGAAAACACTAAACTGAACGAAATTTATTGAAAATATGTAATTTTGTTAACAGACTTATTGTGACAAATTATTATCACGCTTAAAAGGGAAATAACTAACTAACTAAATGAAAACTAATTTAATACCCAATGTATTTTCCACCTGCTTCTATGAGATTGTAGACGCGTTGCTTCATAGAATTGACCAAATGGATGAAGTAATTGACGTCCAAATTCTCCCAAGCCCCCAAGATACCATGTTTCGATTCATTAACTGTTGCGTACTGCTTCCCATCTTTATAAACCTCTCGTACAAGAGAACTCCATACATTCTCAATAGGGTTGAGATGTAGGCTTTTCGCAGGCTATTATAGCAAAGCTATATTTTGTCGTTGAAACCACGTTTTCGATGAATTAGACACATGAATCGACGCATTATTTTGCTGGAAAATCACTTTGCTGTCTTGAAATAGGTTCAAAGGTGGTTTGAGGTGCATTTCCAACACATCTTGGTAATTCAGAGAGTCCATTCGATTTGATTAATGCTAAGTTATTATTTCCTAAGCTACTAAAGGCACCCCAGACCATAACATTGTCACCTCCTTGAACTCGTTTTGACAAATACTTTGGTTCTTTCCGTAAATCGTCTCAATAATATCTAAAACCATCAGGAGCATCAAGATTAACTTTCTTTTCATCTGAAAAAACTATCTGGAACCATCCTTCATTTTTCGTCTGCATTTCTCTGGCCCATTCACGACGTTTTTGAATATGTTCTTTTGTGAACATTTGTTGTTTCTTATATTTGGCATATTTAACATTTTTGTCATTAGCCAGTTCGCAAAACTGTTCTTTTGTGAACAGGAAGTCCTAGGGTCGTTTTTATCATTTGAGACGACATGTTTATCCTTTATACCCGGAGTCACAATGGATCTTTTGGCACGTGCAGTGAGTTTTTCTTTTCTTCCACAATTTTGTCGTCCATTTTCACTGTATTTCTTTCTTACAAACGTGGAGATTGTGGTCCGATCTCTTCCAATCTTTCATCCTATTTCCGCAAAAGTCAAACTTTGGTCATAGTATGCCTCCAATTTGTCCTTTTTCACGTTCTGTTAAATCGTTTTCTTTGCCCATGGCGAAAGACAATTATTGTAGCTCAGCCAATTATATTTCGACATTTTATCAGTTCTAACAAACAATTGCATATCGTGCATATCATACAAATAAACAACAATTACGCATACTACGTTTTTCTAATTGATTTTTATACAAAAAGTGATGCGTGATAATTTTTTGTCTCAAAATTTGTTGACAAAATTGAGTTTTCACAGATCAGAAATTATTTGATGCAAAAATATCACTGAAAAAAGCATTTTTGTATACTAGATTAACTTCTACTGGGTGTATTATTTAGTCAAAGGTCTAGATAATAAAAAATTCTTAAAAAATTGCACCGTGATAATTTTTTGTCTTGTACCTTATAAGTTAAAAAGTTATGTTAAAAAAAATTGTAAAACATACTCCACCTCCCTTTGAAGCACAATCAATGGCGTATGTTTCAAAGGATATTTTTTGCGGAATGTATGTATTAACTTGGACGTGTGTGGGCTGGTGTCTAATGAGTTACATAATAAAATATACCGTACATCAACAGCGAAACGATGCTGATACAGGGAATTCTTTATAAATATTATAAATAAGTCTCCCGAAACAGAGGTTGAAATTTAGTCTCCGCTTTACTTAATAATTTATAAGCTTTTTTTAGATTACTCAAACACTGTTTTAAATTTGATTATATTTAATGCTTATATCGTGTAATAATGATTAAATAAAAAAGTTGTGTGTGAATTTGCTTTTATATAAATGGATTTTTGTTGTATATGCAGACAGATAAAACTATAATATTTGTGAAAAATTAAAGCAGCAGCCAGCGTCGGTGGTTTTCAATTTTAATCGGTACACAGGTGACAATTAGCTCTCTACCATCGAATGAAATCGTATGCACAGTTACAGGTTTTCAAGAAGTAAAAATATCATTCAAATAGAAACACGCCTTATTCCAGGTTATTTTGTCTATTCAAGTCATTTATTCCAAAATGAGAAGTTCATATTATTTATTAACCTGACACTTCAAAAATCAGTAAAAAATTGAAACACAAAAAAAACTCTGACTTGAAAATAATTCATGGAATAGTAATTCTAAATTTAAAGTTCGTAGTCGATCATATTGTCTGTATCAGCTTGATGCGTATTTTTTAGGAAAGCAAAACTCATTTGTTTTATCTACGATAAACGACAATATCATTCAACCAGCATCAAGTAAATAAATAAGTGAATACGGTTTTCTTTTGTAGTAAAAATTCACCGAGAAATTGGTGTGTGTGGAGCGTGTAAAGATTGCTGGCATCATGTATTGTCAGTACATACTGTCCTAACAATAAAAGGCCTTTTAGCGCCGGTCTCTGAACTTCTTCCGCATAGTATTACCAAGGGCCTAATGTTTCCCAACTTCAAGAATGAGCAATACCTACATCGTTCAGCAACAAACGAAGGGTTCGGGTCGGGTCGATAAATTACATCATTCAGAGAAGGAAGTTGGAAAAATATAGGGTTTGCGTTAATGGTGGTAATTTTTAGTTAACTAATTTTTCTTAGGGGAAATCTGAAATAGAGCTCTCCGTTCGTAACGAAATTGGTGTTTTTAAGACTGCCTAATCGATGTTCTTGCAGAATGTACAAAAAAAAAACAGCACGTCACCTTGTAACGCGCACTGAAACTTTTCCCATTTGGGATCACCTGGAATATTAAAAATTTTGCAAAGCACTCCAATAAACTGCCATAAAAACCTTTAAACTTTTACGAGCGAGACATAAAACTGCTTCGTGTCAATTTCTAGACGATGATAGTTCAATATTTGTTTTATGAATCGTTTAATTTTTTAATATTTCGAAACAAACAGTTGTTTGTAGGGGGAGCAGACGCTCGCTGCACGACAGTGACTTTATTTGACTTGTAAACTCGGAAATATCTCGCTGGTATTAATTAACTGTCTCTTATTAAACCTAATTTAGGTGACGTATTAGAGAACTATGTAAATGCTTGTCACGTGGCATATAGCGGTTCAAACTATGTAAAAGGGTTGCAAGCGACGAGCACAGGGTCGTACGGTGTATCATCAACCCTTTGCCCTTAAATTCCCTTTCCACATGTTAATGAAGTTCCTTTTAAATAAACTTATTTGTGACTACATAAGACTCGCTACGAACAATACACAGCATCCGAGCGAAGCTCCAAAACTAGCTCTGTTTTTCTTCAACAGTTGGTGCTCTACTATATTTGTGTCACATATGGTGGATGCGCCGGGTCACGACATACTTTCAACATCAAATTCAGCAAGCATTCCCTCGATATGTACATGCATATTTCTGTTATTTGAACGTTTCAAAGGAGGATTTTTTACATTATAATTAACGGAGAATGGCACCGAAACAAAACTAACAGCATCAAAAGCAAAAAAATAAAATTCGTCACAGACGCAAATATGCTGTGTAGCGCAGTTTTTCTTTACTGGTACAAAAACTACAAGTGATATGAAATGCTTATTGCGGAGCTTGTTAAGACTTTTTTTTTTAATAAATAACTAAAAGGGCAAATTTCAATTGTGCTTTCGACGAATCAAATTGCAACTTTTCCTTCCACTGTTTTGAATTCTGGGTTATTTTAGTGCTGTTGCAGATGCAGAGCGTGCGCTTGTCCTACATTTTACCGGTAATGGAATTTATACAGTAATAAAATAACGAACTTCGGCTCTTTACGGACCAATGGAATTGGAAAAGCGTTACTTTTCCATAAAACATGTACAGCGCAGGGTACAGCAAAGGAATTGCTTAAATAAGTGTTAGAAAATATTACGCTTCTAGGACCAGTTTGAAATGTTGGTTTTTTGCTTTGTTGACATACTATTCTTATTTTTCGTCACGTTCATTTATACAAGCGTAAAAAAATTATCATCGTAAAATCAATATATCACAATAACAATAATAATAAGAGGAAGATTGCTGCAAATTTAGTGTTTTTAATTTTGAAACGTTTAAAAAAATACATAAAAACACACTGGAAGGACAAGGTTAAGTCTTATGAGGAAGCTGTGTACATCACTTGAAATTCCAACTTACCTGTTAATGGTAAAACGTTAACCAATATTTATCTAACCAACATCAAGAATTCAGTAACGTTCCATCATTATTTTGCGTAGTTAAGATCATCTAAATTTTATAAAATAATGTACCCCTATACTCGTGGTTCATGAATCTGTCTTGATTTTTATAACAATAATCACTTTGCAAAATTTTTTGTGCAATATTTTCCACCACATTAAGCTCATACATAAAATACGGCAGAAGTTCTTTGAAATAACGACCAATTTTATTATTATTTAGATTACTCATTTGTGTTGTAAATTCTTTTTTATTTATAACTTCCATTTCTGATATTGTGTATATCGCAGCTGTTGTGAAAAGTTTTAAGAAACTAAACACAACAAAATTTTTTAAAAATGTTAAAAATATAATGACGGTTCTGTCGCAGTTACTGTGTTACAGTGTAGTGTCCTGAATTTTTTCCCCTAAAGGACAACGTTCGCTCTATGGCCCTCGCCAATTACCGCGTCCTCAAGAATTCCCTTTGAAGCCATAAAAAATTAAATCGTGATTCACACGATTATAAGAAAAAAAGGTACAGTACCGTAACGTTGACACTTTTTAAGTGGAAAATATTGGGTAAATTTTACCTTTGCAGTTGACTATGTGTTATTGAACATTATTACTTAACACATTCTTGTTCACTTCGGGTTTCTTAGTATTCCGCTTATTTTACAAACTATAAAAAGTTTAAAGATGGGACTAGAGGTAGAAACAACATTATACACAACCTGAAATGTCTTACTACAACGATTATTCCCCACAACCACTGTAAACACAAAAGTTTTTGTAAAAAATTTGCTGCAGTGAGGCACATTTTTTGACATTTCACAACCGCTCTTGACACCAGGAATCATTTATAGTCTCCGTACCGAGAGAGCAATTAAAACACGATCAAAAACATTCATGAATTTGTGAAAGTTTGTCTTTGATTGATTGCATCTTCAACTCAAACTTTCAAATTGACGGTAATTTGAAAAACGAAAATTCTATCAAAGATAAATCTTCAAAAACCCATGGCTGCCTTTGATCGTGTTTTTTATTGATCTCTGGGTATAACCGAGCCTTTAGTTTATTTAAGAAATAATTCCTTCTAATTTGGGTAACTTTCTAGACAATTACAAATATGTCACTGCTTCTGTTTGTATTTTCTAAAATACAGTAAAATATTTTATGCAAGGTTGATGTCTTCTCTCTACCCTTTCAAGTTGTCAATTCAAGTTCAGGAAATAAAAGACATCAAAATGGCCACTATAACATTGTGTATTATATATTGATTGATCTAAGTAACAAATACTTAGTGTAGTTATTTTTTTGTTTGATTTGAGTCAAGCCTCTCAAAAAACAATTTAAATTAAAATAAATAGAAACTCTAGAACATGTCCCTCAGGACAGCGTGTTAAACCTTTTACTTTTCATCCTATTCGTGAATGGCAGTCAAAATTATGGTCAGAACAGATTGCTGTTTGCTTGGTTTCCACTAGGGAGTCTCCAAATCAAATAGTCAACATTAACAAAAAATTGGTTCATTAATGATGGACTAATATGAAACGAATCTGAATGATACACTTCTCAAACATTCATGGCAATGTATGTAGGGCATGTTTTCGTTCATCTCCTATTAAAAAAAAATGTGTCTAATGTATTATTGATTAACAATTTTTGCAAACCATTGCAAGAATTTTGATTATGTGACGACATTGTCTTGTAATTGAATGTTAATAAGACACGTTGTTTTTCTTTCTGGCTTGTGCTATATCTTTTCATTCTTATTATTTCATTTTACTTTACAAGCGTAGGCGAAGAGAAGTTTTATGATAGGGTCCATCGGGCGAATGGATATTTGCATGTTTTCTCGACGTTTCATGGTCCCTAAAATACGAAAAAATAGGTCGCCCGTTGTCATCTGTGTTGATAATCTCCGAAAACATCTATTTTTGTCAAATTTTATATGTGCGTGGAATATCGTGAAGATAGTCAACGTTTTATGCAATAACATACGCCTATACTTGTGGTTTACGAATCTGCCTTGATTTTTCATACAGATTTTCGCAACTTCATAATATTGTATAGCAACATTTTGTACTGATATAAGACTGCTGTTTAAGAAGCTCTCAAAGGCTCAGACGGAATGGGGTGTGCTAACAACGGAAATATCGCCCCCGATGGGCCACTTATTTTTTTATTACACTGTGACTAGTATGGTCTTTTTTTAACATCTGGATTTGTTTGATTGTACGTCAAGGACGAGAGAAGTTCTGTCTAATGTTTTGACATTGTGAGGTTGTGCCTCCATTGATTTAACATTTTCGTAACGAAGTCATCTGTATCCATCCAGTGGCAAGCAACAAGTGGTAGGTTTGTTTAATTTTAACACAATAACATTAATTCTACCAGGAGAAAGTTGTTCAATCTTGTTAGCCTTGCTGATAGAAGTTCGGATAAGTTAACAGAACGAACTCCGAGTTCCCGTTAGTGTCATTGAAAGTATTTGGTTCGTTTTTGTGTGATGTACTTTGTTGGCACAAAGTTTAAAGTTTTTTGTATTTTCTTTTGGGTTCGGTTCAGATACACAGTTTCCATGCGTTGTAAACAGGGGCAGTAATGAAAGAATATCAATTGTTCCAACTACATGTGGGTAGTCTTTTTCTGTCAGTGTTTGGACATGTTTGAAAAAATAGAAAACCTTCGTAGATAAGTTTGAATGGATGTTGTTTTTGGTTATTGAAAAATGGGGCTTCTGCTCCTGCTTCTGATGAAGAATGCGACTTCCATTTAACGCTTTTTTTTCTGTACAATAAAAAAGGTGTTTCAGCCCGTCACAAGTATAATATGATTCAGTAACCTATCTCTTCTCCAAGAACATAGAAGCACAGTTTATGGATGTGAACATCTGGGAATTTGATCTATTTTAAATTAACTACGTACCTACAAAAATTCTATTTGTTAATTCTGCAAGTTCTACTTCGATAGTGAAAATGATTTCACTACTTTCAAGAGAAAATCGTTGTAATCTCTCTAGCTTCCTGCTCTGCACGAACCTTATAACCTAACACTAAACATAAAATTTAATGTTTGATTTTTCCAGATAGTAATTTCCAAATTGTTCAGCTTTAAAGGGCTAAACCTTGATTCTTTCCTGGAAACTTCATAGTGTCACAGCTACCTCTCCAACCGCTATCTCATCTTAGCCAATGCCGCTGGAAATTACTATTTCGCTCAACGACCTTCTATGCTTAATTTACAATTTCCTCGCTAGTTTCTCTTTCCTGCTTGCGCCCGAAACAAAATTTTAAATGTGGCCAAATTAATAACAACGAAAACTTCAAAATTTTAATTTTCGCCTAGTGTATGTGTCTCTCGGATTGACCGATCAAACCTAGGAAAAAATCGCACGATTTCTTTAGTGCAACTCACCGACTGAACGTTAAAAATTCAAGTAAATATTCTCGTTAGTAAAAAAACCAGCTACCATCTTTCCGATCTCATCTCCTTGCGTAAACTGCATTCCCGCGCGACCTCCCTTTGCGTCTTGGTTGCGACTAAGCATGAATTGTTTATTTCCAGGACGGCGAACGAGGGTATCTCGAGGGTTTGGCATCACGATATGCCGACTTGTTCAGCACACACTACGGGGATGTTTTGGGTCATCTGGAAGATTTGCGTCGTATCGAGTGGGCAGAATCCTCACCCCGAGAACGAAGTGCCATTACGCCGGGCACTCCACCTGCCAACTACAGTCCTGTCGGTGGAACACCCGTTTCAACAGGACATGGTCTCACGTCATCACAATCGCAGCCTATTTACGTACCCGGAAAATATTCGGTTAGTACAGACACATTTTCAGCCGCTTTTTTCATTCGCTGTCCTTCAACAAGAGCCATTTGCGTAAGCGCCTCGACAGCCGTAAATTTTCAGCATGGGGCTTTGCTAAATTAAATTAACCAATTAACCGAAAATTACGCTCAAGTCGAGCGGATTTTTAGATGGGTAATTCTTTGCAGGAAGGAATACGTTTGAATTCTTTGGGTCAGGTTTTGGCGGTAATGTGAGGCGAGTTCTCTTGGAAAGTGTTACGAGTGGCGTCTTCTTGTTTATTTTGGTTTAAACTTTGGGATGTAAAATCCACAATGCTTTATTGATGTTTGAATGATAGAGAGGTCGATATTTGTCACATCTATCTGGGATTATTTCTCAAATTTTTCCTGATGTATATAAATAGCGTTTTTCATTTATTGACCATTTGGTTGATAAACATATAAAACTCATCTGTCAACGAAATCGGTAGGTGGACTTCTGCACAATTCACCAGAGCTACCACTATTTAACTAAAATTTATTTCGCTTGTTTTTCTCGAATTTTCGTACTATTTAAAACATGACTTTATTATTTATTACAGCAAAAATCTTCTTTTAATGAGTACAGTGATGCAATAAAAATTACATTTTGATATGTATGTATACCTACGCTTTCTAAAATAATTCCTTTGAAAACCTCTTGAGTCCCCAAAATCAACATTTAAATTTTGATTTTTCGTCGAAAGTTCTTCCATTTTGCAATCAAAGAAAAGACACAGAAAAATGACAAAATTGTTTGTGTTTATTTATTGACAACAAACTGGTTCACATGGAAACGTGACTACTATGGTAACAACCTTGTATGGCCGTTGATCAAGGATTTTCTAAATTCCATTTCTTTCAAAATTTGACTACTTTGGAGAGCTTTTGTGCAAACGATTTTAGGAAATTCCACTTATAATAATCTTAATCACCATTCGTTTTCTGATATGTACTCTAGTTTGGGTACTTAAACTTAACATAAAAATCTATTTATTATGACTAATGGTTTTTAAATAGATTTTTACTGAAAAACTAGAAGAGTGTGTCGAAATCTGAAAAATTTCAAATGTTAGAAAATATTACTTAAAATAATACGAAAATTAAAAAAAAATAAACATATGAGAATCAGTCGAACACCACAGCACTATTCTGAAATGTGCAAAATTTGGATGAATTTGTCGTGTAGTGGATATTCCTCAAAAGAACAAACTTACGAAATCTTTGATATAAAATGCATTGGTTGTGAGCTTTACACGCTTAAAACTTCAGCTGAAGCATATTTTTTTTATTTACAATTGTTACATATGTTTATACCGTTTAGCTAAGAGTTTTATTAGTGTAGTATTTTTGAAGGTGAAACTTTATTTTAATACAAATTTAACTAATACAATACAATGTGGGTGTACACATGTGGTAAATTAATAAATATTCTCTTCACTACGTAATAAATTTCATATAATATTTTGTGATCTACAGATTGTCAACATTTGAACTCATTGCACAAATATTTGTTTTAAATCGGTAATAATTAGTAATAATACAAATTATAATTAACAATTGTAGAATTGCATTTGGAATATTTTTACGTAAAATAACAGTTGCTAAACAACATTTTCATAAACATACTAGCGGGTAATTAACGCGGTAGTTTTGGAATTATTTGTTTTAAAAAATTGGTCGGAGGTTATCTAGACATAATTTCCCTTACTCCTGAAGTACAGTACACCATATCTAGCTGTAGAATTGTAACATTTGATATTACGAATTGTATTTTTTTATAACCTCTAAATGTTAAAATAAAGATATGTGTGTAATCAATTTTCGAGAAAACGATTTGATCAATAAATTCAATTTCCTCATCCTTTAGGTTAAGTTTTTTTTAGTGAGCAATTCAAAAACAAGTATGAATGCATGCATAAACCAAAAGTATAGACTATTTATTTTAGATAGGATTTATTCGGCAAAATTTTGAGATGATGCCATGCATTTTTTGGGAAGGGATAAACAGATACATTTTGATTAACGATTTATTATGATTATCTTACTCTTCAAAAAAATGAAACAATAGGAGCTCGTGACATGCTTTCAAAACCTTTACGAAAGCAAAACATCATGGCCCCCGAAATTCTTTCAAATTCTGTCAACAATAAAACAGCCGGGAACTCCAAAATACTTTCCAAGTTCCTCAACAAAATAAAACGGCAGCGGCCCTGGAAATTCTTTCAAACTTTTCAGAAAACATATCACTAGGGACACCTTCGTGATTCTTCCAAATTCTTCAAAAAGAAAGACCTTGTGATTTTCAAATTCTTCCAAAAAAACCTCTTGTGTTTTTCCAAATTCTTTTAACAACAAGAGAAAAGCAGCGTATCAGGGCCCTCCCACATCTTTAATTTTTTTTCAACAATGAAACATCAGGGTCCCCCGAGATTGGTGTCTCTGAAAATTCCTTCAAATTCTACAGAAAATATTTTGTAAAATGTAAACATTTTGAGGTAACGCGTTCACATTGTTGGCGAGGATGATTAGATAAATACTGTTTAACGTTTTATGCAGTAGTTTTCGATATTATCTGTCTAATAAAAATATACACAGACAGACAGACAGACAGACAGACGACAAATCCACGGAAAAGATGACCTATTTTTTCGTACCAAAAAATACCTATTGCTGCGTTTACACTCGGAAAGTAAAAAACTGGTCGAAGGTTATTTCGATAGAACTTCCCTCACCTCTAAAGTACGACAGAACATATCCACCTTTTTCTAAAAATTAGAAAATTTGATTTTGTTAAGTTGAAAAAAAGATTGTATGTAGTGCTAAAGTAAATGGAAAGGAGCGTGTTACGTGTCTGTTTCAAATGAGTTTTTCGTTTACAAAATTTTGTGAATAACAATATTGTATTCCCAAATTTTCGGGAGCCTTTCCTGATTTAATCAATAAAATAAGTTGACTCATTCATTAATTTTTTTGAGTAGCCTGTCTAAGCAATTGTAAAAAATGTGTATGCAGTGCCAAAACACAAGTATAGACCCATTATATTTTTGATCTTTCAGAGAGCGTTTATTGGGCATAATTTTGAAATCACGTCGTCAGTTTTTGGAGGTGATAAACAAATATATGTTGATTAAAAATTTACCATGCTTACGATAAGTCTAAAACGTCAGCCAGATTTCAAAGTATTCGGTTTTTAGATTCAAAATTAAATTTCAAAACGTTGTTATGCAAATTTCATTCTTTTCAAAAAATCTGGATGTTTCAAGCAAGAACTCAAGTCGGATTCATAAACTACACGTGTAGGAGTATGTTATTTTATACAATTTGGAACCCATAAAATATGTGCAATTTTAAGCTGACGTCATCACATTGTTGGTAGAAATGATTAGCTAAATTTAGGATAGGGTTTTACGATGTACATGATACTCATAACACAATATAAAACTTGATGCCAATCGGTCTGCTAGTTTTGGAGATTATCTGTTTAACATAAATCGAACAGACAGCGGACAGACAGACAGACAGACGGACGAAAACCGAAGAGCTATGTTTTCGTACTCTAGAGCTCATGGTCATGACTCATCCAGAAAATATGAAAGTAACCAATCACCCGATAGACTCGATTACAACACTTCCTCAGTTTTTGTAGTTTTTTAATTTAGTGTAATTCTCAGCCGATCTAATTTCTGATGTTATCATAGAGAAAATATATCCTAAGGATAAGTGTTGAAAATTAACAATCCGTTGTCCCTGGAACCTATATTTCAAACAAATATATTCAAGTCGAAAATCTATACCTAAGATTTTCATTCATTTTGAAATTCTGTAATTTTGACAGTCTATAAATTATTTATTATATTTCTCCATACGTTCAAAATCAAAGAATCTAACTGTCAGCTTTTTTCTCCTTTTACTAACGGAGCTTAAATTAGGAAAGTATTGTAATACGATTCGCGTGACAAGTAGCTAACGTAATATTTTTGCGACGTTTCGTAATTCCTGGAATATAAAAAAGTAGATGTCCCATTTCCACCTAACTTCATGTCGTCTGTTGACGATTTTATTAGACAGATAATCTCCGAATCTAGTGTTGTGAAATATATTTAGGTGTAGTTTAATGATATCGTGTAGATCGCAAAATTTATCTGATCATCCCACCAACAATTTGACGACATCGCCTAAAGGTTTTATAAGGGCAGTTCTACTTAAATTTTATAAAACGGCACATTTCTGCACTTATTGTCTATTATTCCACCTTTATTTTTACCTTGTCTGCTGCTTTAGATTCCTCTCACGGTCGCGGAAAAAAGCAAAGAGACTCATGATCATTCTTCCGAAAAAACAATTTTGAGTTAACAGTTACTGCAAATTTCATTTCATAAGGATGTAAATTTATTATTTTATTGTATTAATTCTAATCTAAATTATATAGGGAGATAATTTTATCCATATTTCTAATTGAAAGCATTTTGTAAAAACTTTTCCCGATCAATACACATCATCATTAAACATCGAATGAAATATGGAAAAGTGCTCTATTTCCACTGTCTGCAGAATAATTAATACATACAATTCAAAATCCATGTTATAGCAAACAGAATCGAACGTCCTAAAATATCTGGCTGTTCAATTCCACGTAAGAATTAATTAATTTAAAATGTACTAAAAAATTCTTTTATTAAACTGAGTCGACGGTTTCCGTGGAGATGAAATTGAATTTAGTTTTTTCTCTTTCCTAGAATTTGGAATTAAAAACAACATTTAACTTTTGATTGAAATCATGCTTTGTGATGTTGGAAATATTTATTAAATGCCACGAAAGTTTCGTTATTCATATATGGGAGGTACTTTTTGATTTCTAATCCACAATTCTGAAATTAGGTCCGGTTCCTAGAAGGCAGCCGCTAGGGTGGAAATCCTGATAAATATCTTCTATTATAACAATGAGATGCTTACCAGACTTCATAATTTTCATATTTTACACCTCTGTCCTATGTTATATTTTAATTAAATATTAAATGAAAAAACTGAACATTGTAAAAAAATTTAAAAATAAGGAAACATTTTTTCCAATAATTGTTCATTCGCTGCATCTATTTCTTGGTCGAAAAATTGGAACTATTTGTTACTAAATTATCGAATATGGTAATCAACGTAACATTGGAGAAGTTATAGTCTTGTAGCTGTTAAAAAGCCACAAGTTTACGTTATAAGCCATGAACTTTACGAACCTATTTCCTTCGTAAAACAGGAGTAGAACTGTAATTAATAAAACTCTTAAACGGCCACAATAGACTTTTCTTTGACTTATTAAGTTCAAAGCGTTTAAAGTAATTGCAGTAATCGTTGACAGATGTTTCTTTGTATATAGTGAATTTGTTTTCTTAATCTAACAACCTCATTTATTTTAGTCATTAATTGTAGCAGTTTTTGCACTGTTCGGTGCGTCGACTTGCCAGTTCTCTGTTTTCTGTGTTTACAGAAAGAATTTATTGTTACTTGGAACAAAGGGTACTTAAAAAAGTTTGGTAATAAAGTAATTATCTACATTAATTAACAATCCAAAAACTGTTAATTATTTTTTTACTTTATCCAGGCAGGAACTTCACCAAAAGTTGAAAACAATTTAGTTATAGTGGAAACATTTTATCTCATCTTTGTTATTCGTTGTTGTCGTAAAACATTGTTACAGGACCTTAATTACGCCTTTGCTTTAAGGCAAGCCGAAAATGGGTTTAAATAACGCAAACGATTTTAAGTCATGTTAAGGTTATTACTACGCGAATTCTATTCCTTCTCATACATATTCAAAACGGTGCTTAAACTTAATTAACCCTCAAAATGTGTGGCTATTATTTAGATTGTAAAGAAAATTTAAAGTCACTCGGCAGTACGTAACCCTCAGAGTTTATTAAAATGATTTACTCCGTTGCTAGAAATTCCTGTACTATGTGAATAATTAACCATTCTTCGTGCATAAGTTTGTATTCCACTTTCGCAGAGGATAATGCAATTTAATTTCGTTGCCTCGTTTCAGCCTTCGAGTTGTTTGAGTGATAAAGAGGAAGACGAAATATACGGCTTTGGATATGGAGTATTTGGAGCGCAAATCGCGAGGCAGCAGCAGCAAAGGTTAATGGGACCAGCGCCTACGAGTCATCAACCACTATTATTACAACACCAGCACAACTATCAAACGTGAGTATAGCCCAGAAGTGGGGTACTTATTATATTTAATGGAAAATTATAGTGTGATAAAGTTAAAGACCGCGTTTTACTGTTTAGTGCATCGCACAGAAGAAAACAAAAAATTGGTCGAAAGTTATTTTGACAGAAGTTTTTGAAAAATTATGAAATTTTTCTGTGATTTTTGTTTCTGAGTAGCCTCTATTAATTAAAAACCAGTGACGTAAATAACATCCGGCAGTTTTTTTGACTTGCATTTTTCAATTCTTGAATTTATCTTTTTTTTATTTCTTCAATTTTTCAATTTTCTTGCTTTTGAATTTTTCAATTTTTCGATTCAGTAATTTTTCATTTTTTCAAATTTTTGCTTTGCAATTTTTCATTCCGGTTTTTCATTTTTACAATATTATTTCTTTTTTCAATGTGAATTTTTTTAATTTCTGAATTTTTCAATTTTACGATTTGCAGTTTTTTAATTTTAAAATATTCGGTTTTTCAACTTTTAGGGCCAGTTTATATAATAGATATTTTGATTGTTAATCACGCAGTGAACGCGGCATTTAGCGACATCTTATTGGCGTACAGTCGGTCACATGGTATTTTGACGCCGTGTTAAAAATTTAATCGCAATTAAATATTTAACTGAGCTTCTGTAAACCCAGTCTTAAGATTTTTCGTTTCTTCATTTTTCGATTTTTCAATTTTTCTGGTTTACATTTTAAATATACAATAGGAGTAATTATGAAATTTTTTTTAATTTCCTCTGTTTCAATTTTAAGATTTTAGAATTTTTCAATTATTGAATTATGAATTTTGAAACTTATTTTTCGATTTTTCAGTTTTTCACTTTTTAAAGTTTAATAAAGTAAGAGCTAAGGACCATTGGTTATTTTATTTTATTTAGAACATCAAATTGTCCCACCATGGTCGAACATGAGATTGTTCTCTATATTTAATTTTTAAATTTTTCGGTTCTTTAATTTTTATTTTTTTCAAATTTTCGCTTCGTAATTTTTCATTCCGGTTTTTCATTTTCTTCAATTTTACATTTTTTTCCTTTTTTCAATGTGAAATTTAATTTTTGGATTTTTCAGTTTTACCATTTGCAGTTTTTCAATTTTAAATTATTCTGTTTTTCAACCTTTAGGGCCACTTTATACAATATTTTGTTTAAGTTAATCACGCAGTGAACGCGGCAATTAGGGACGTCTGATTGGCGTAGAGTCGGTCACATTTTACACGGTATTTTAATGCCGTTAATCACAACGAAATATTTAATTGAGCTTCTGTAAACCAAGTCTTTAGGTTTTTTAATTTTTGGTTTTTTCAATTTTAGATTTTTTACTTTTTCGATTTTTCAGTTTTTTATTTCTTCGATTTTCGATTTTTGTTTTCTAGTTTACATTTTGAATACGTAATAATTATTACCTATTTTTTAATTTTCCACTGTTTCAATTATTGGACTTTGAAACTTTTTTAGGGATTCGATTTTTCAGTTTTGCACTTTTTAATTTTTGAATTTCTCCATATTTAATTTTTCAATTTTTCGATTGTTTAATTTTTCATTTTATCCAAATTTTTCCTTTGCAATTTTTCATTCCGGCTTTTCATTTTCTTCATTTTTACAGTTTTTTTCCTTTTTTTCATTGTGAAATTTTTTAATTTTTGGATTTTTTAATTTTTTACGATTTGCAGTTTTTCAATTTTAAAATATTTGGTTTTTCAACTTTTTAGGCCAGTTTGTAGAATATTCTGATTAACTGAATCACTCAGTAAACGCGGCATTTAGCAACGTCTGATTGGCGTAGGTCGGCCACATGGTATTTTAACGCCGTATTGAAAATTTAATCGCAATTAAATATTTAATTGCGCTCCTATGCACCGAGTTTTCATATTTTTTAATTTTTCGTCTTTTCAATTTTAGTTTTTTCAATTTTTCGTTTCTTCGATTTTTAATTTGCAATTTTTCTAGTTTACATTTTAAATATGTAATAATTGTTACATTTTTTTTAGTTTTCACTGTGTCAGTTTTGCGATTTTAGAATTTGCCATTTTCAATTTATTGGATTTTGAACATTTTTTATTTATTCCATTTTTCAATTTTTCACTTTTTAATCTTTGAATTTCTCCATATTCAAATTTTCAATTTTTTGTTTTTCAATGTTAGTTTTTTTAGTGTACAATTTTGACGATTTTCAATTTTTCGATTTTCCACGTTTTCGATTTTGCAATTTCTCGTTTTTTTAGTTGTTTCGCGATTTTTAACTTTTAGATTTTTAATTTTTCAATTTTTCGAATCAAGAAAATGGAAAAACTGCAAAATTGAAAAATCGAAACATTAAAAATTGACAAACTAAAAATCGAAAAAGTGCAAAATCGAAATCGCGAAATATTGAAAATTAAAGAAATCGGAAAATCGTATAGCGAAATTAAAAAAATGCAAAATTGAAAAATTAAAAAATGGGAAACTCGAGGAATAGGAAAATCCAAGAGTTTAACTTTGAAAAACTGAATAAACGAAATATTGCAAAATTGAAAAGAAAATATAAAGGACATATTATAAAATTGAAACAAAATATAAAGGAAATTAAAAAACAAGAAAAAAATTAAAAATCGAAACATTAAAAACTGAGAACCTGAAAAATGAAAAATTGTAGTATTGAAAAATTAAAATAATTAAAATTAAAAAAACGAAAAATTGTAATATCAAAAATTGGTCGATGATAATAAATCCAGATTTTTCGAAAAAATAGAAGAATTGATTTCGCAAATTTTATTTTTGATGATAACCCTTAAAATAAAGAAATGTATATAATGTTAAAATAAATGTAGAGAATGGTGCTCTGCTTTTGTTTCAAGTGAGTTTTTCCATTACAAAATTTTTTGTGACAAACATTTTTGCAATAATATGTAATAACAGTACTGCATTTTCAAATTTTTGGGAAAGTTGAGTCAAGCGTTCTTGATTTTAGTCAATACAATAAATTGCCTCTTTTATTAGAGTTTTTTTAGACACCCTGTATGAGTAGCCTGAGTGTTATGATAAACCACATTTATAGAATCATAATATTTCGCATATTTCAGAGAGCAATAAAATTCAGCAAAATTTTGAAATGACGTCATCAATTTTTTGGTAGAGAGGAAACACATAAATTTTGATTAACAATATGCCATCATTACAATAACTTTAAAACATTTGCAAGACTTCAGAACATTCGGTTTTGCAGTTTCAAAGTTAAATTGCAAAATGTTGTTTTAGAATTTTGATTTTTTTCCAATAATGTGGATATTTAGGGTAAAAACTGCATACGAATTCATAATAAAAATTTGGACAGACAGACGGAAACGGCAGGCCTATTTTTTCGAACTTTAGGAGTCATGAAACGTTGAAAAAACATAAAAGTAGCCAGTTGTCCAATGGACTCGATTACAACACTTTCTTAGCTTACGTTCAAGTACGAAAAATCTTTGATCTTATCATCATACTTAGTTCTACTTGGCAATTCGCTGTCAAATAACGTGGATTTTACACACCACGGTTTATTGCTTAAAAGAAAGAGGTAATTCTGCAAACCCAACAGCTCTCCACCTCAGTGGAAAATCTGTTTATAATCTAGCTCCGTAACGTTTCCACTACATATCATTTCAGAGAAGACGTGCGGTTTCAATTCTAAAGACGACTTATATAAGTACATAAAGAGAATTATTTCAAACCATACGCTATAACTTTGCCACTGATTGACTTTAAAATCTTCAATAATAAAAAAAGTGCCATGTTCAAAATTTCAATCCACCTTTTGTGTAAAGAACAAAGAAAAATGTTTTTGATAGAAATTTAGAAGCACCAGCACATTAAAAAGTTACACTGTTAAAATCGGTAGTGTTTGATTATATTACAGTTAAAAAACTAAGACAGGATTTTGAATAGTTTTTGAAATTACGAAAATATAAGAAACAATTCGACTTACTAAGAAATTTCAATATACAAAAATCAAATTTTAACACGAATAGAAGCGGAATTAAAAAAGTTTTACGATAATTTGTCTTAGATTCATGTATTAACTTCTTCAGAAATCGGTAGGTTTTTGATAATTGACAACATCGCCGCAAATTCTCCCATTTAAAACGCTTTGCTTTTGTACGCTGCTAAGTCAAACCGAAACGCACAATAGGTTATTTATTGTAATTATTACACCTGTTCTTCACCAACTCGTTTATCGTAAGCCCTAGTTCAATTTTACATATCGAATAAAAATATCACTATGTTTTAATCTGCAATACATCAATCGGGGCATCAAAGGAGGGATATTCTTATGGTGCGCTAAATTGGCAAAGACTTCTAATTTGTGTTCTCGAAGAAGTTCAACGTTTAATTTATTCGGAAGAGCATCTGGGACAAACGTTTGATTGGTAATTCGTTACAAATGAAAGCCTGCGTCAGCTCTGGCATTTTCTTTGTCTCTATTTCCTTATTTGCTCGTTAAATCAAAATTGCCATCTCGCGACTAGCGTACACGTATCCATTACCAAAGTCTTGGAAGTCTGGATGCTTTCGCCGTTTCGACTCTCAATACCATCAATAATAATTCCATATTTACTCTTCAATGTAAATACGGTTTGATGGTTACGTGTGAGCCAAGTTCGTAACTCTTGCAGGCAGAGCTCCACAATCGGTCCGCGTCACGTAATAAGCTTTATGGCACGTTTTTGGCGAACAAATACGAATTCAGGGGCCCTTAATTGATATTGCGACAGAAGTTATGAGGCACCGTTAGAAGAATCCCAATCAGAGCGTGATATCCTGCGGTGAAAATCTCATAATGTCGTTTTGACTGCTTCTGTTTGCTGTGCGGAGGCTTTGTTTAAGGATATGATTAAAAAAGGCGACTACGGCAGAAATAGTGGCGATTTCCTCTCCGCCTGTTATATCTTGTAATATAATTATATAAATAAATAACTGAAAGAATCGTAAAAGTCGGCAAGCGCAACCCCGGCGGTTTTATATTCTCATTTTAACAAAATGTGCGCTACGTAACGACTTCAATAAAATAAAACGCGATTGAAGATCCTCATTGGCGTGAACCTCTTCAACACCCATTTCGTCGACTTCGCGATTCTATACGGATTATTTCCACCTCCAGCGCGATTTAATATCTTCGTTACGGCCATTTTTTTAACGGGATAATGCAAATTTCTCGACTAAATTCTTCCCACAACGTCGCCCGCAGAAACTTGATTTAGACTTATCTCAATCATAATATGTGATGGATATTTCATTATTTATTTAAATTGAGTGCCTTCCATAAAGAAAATTATCCCACCAATTTATTATAACGTTATTAAAAAAAATCACGTTTCAACCATTACTACACATTTACGTAAAAAATTGGTCGAACTTGTTTATATTTGGTATGGCGCGGAGTTCGGAGAAATCGGGTATACGGTCAAACAATTACTCCAACACTATGAATGCGTCGATAATAGTTCTTATACTTGTATAAAATGTGATGATGCATTTAGGATTTTTTAAGGTAAAACATCAAGGCGGAATCATAAACTACAAGTATAGGAATATGTAATTTTTTTAAATTTAAATGACGTCTACTAAAAAAAAATGGAGAGGAGGTCTCCAAATTGTTAATCAAGACGATTAGACAAATGTTGGTAATCGTTTTACCATCTGCACAATATTCTTAAGACACGTTAATGACAACAATCGGCCCAGTAGTTTCAGCTATTCTATTATACAGATAAATGATCTTTAAAAAATATTGATCGATTGATGTGGAATTTTGCAAAATAAATTCAATTTTAGTCGAGTCAATGAAGGATCTTACCTCATAACTCTCAGCAACATATACAATTTTGATGTTTTTTTTTTAATGTATAATTTAATATATTACTTCAAATCAGTAACACAGTAAAGGGTAGACGTAGCTATTTATATTGTTTAAAAAGTTGTAAAAAATCATGTAATTTATTTATGTTTATTCTATTTTAGAATCATAATCTTGTTTATAAGCACTCAAATGAGGGCATAAATTCGCCTTTATGGCACAAATCAGTCAAAAATTGCTAATCAACGATTGATTATTCATTTGCATTAATTAATTATTCAAATAAGCTTCGATATTCAACATTTTTATTAAAATTGGGAAAATACTATTTCATCAAATCATGACCTGGCCTGACTTCAAATTCTTCTAAAATTTCTTTTGAATAAACGTTTTTCCCTTCTTCAGTTTGCATTTTAAAAATCGAATTATTTAACAAACAAACAGCTATATATTAAAGTTTGCATCGGCTCAATTCACACAATCTTGCCGGAAATACTCAATATTTCGTTAAAAATATTTTAGAAACTAAAATAAAATAAAACGTTGGATGTACCACGGGCATAATTGTCGATTGTGGCCCTTGGGAAATTAAAAGCCCTCCTTTGTAACCATAATCTCCATAATTATGCCCTTAATACATAAATAACTTTTTTTTCGTGAAAATAATTATTCTTTGAGTAAAGAAATTATAAAATTTTCAATACAAATTTTAATATGAGCTACTGAAGTCTTTTTACGGCGAAAGTTAATACGGTTCTAAATTTTTATGAACACCTAAGACAGAAACGAATTTTGTTGTGCACGTTAATTATCCCTGGGTAAATAAATTCACGGTTTAACTCCAAATGGGAATAAGAGAATACTGATCAAACTCTTGACCAGTTTTCCCATATTCCTCCAGACGCACTAAGTATTCTTACGTTTTTCGAAGTGAACGTAGATACATGTTTTAACTTTATAAAGTGAATTCAATTGTGTTTTTATTTTTTTAAAGGAACTTTTTTGTGATTAAAGTTAACAAAAAATTGTACAATTAATTGAAGTGTACAAATCACTACAAAGAAAATTATTTACAACGTAATGTGACTTGTCATTGAATTTTTCAATCATTATAGTCAATTATACGTGTTTTTAGTCTGTTCATTAATTTTAAATAAAAAGTCGCTATCATAATCTTTATAGTTCAGCATTATCTTTTATTGAATTTATTGTACTATAAACATACTTTGTCGTTTTTGAAGTGCATAATGCTTTTTTGCTTACATCAATATTTTTGTACGTTTTTCTTTTGTGTTTATTTTCCACATGTTATTTTCCTATGTTTTTTTCAAAATTTCTTATTTCTTGTATATTGCAGGAACAACAACACGATATTGCAGATGCTATTGAAACTTTTTTGTTGCATTTGCAACTAAACATCAAGTATATACACACCAAGGACTTACAGTTTAAATATGGAAAAATTTGTACTACTGTCAACACTTAAAACGATTACTATTAAATTAAAACTAAACGAATTTTTCAAATATTAAGAAAAACTTAGAACCGCTTTGATTTTCGCCCAAATAATACTTTTACATATTTAACTATTATTATTTGAACAATATAAATATCTAAGCGCATGTTTAGCAATGTTTCTGATTTCGAACAATATGTTAAACTAAAGATTAAAAAAAAATCATTTAATTTTAAAAAAGTGGTATTTGTTTCTGAGAATTACGAGATTTTGATGATTGTTTAAGCTTCATTGACTCGACTGTTAGGTTTTATATGATAATAACTTCTACAGCTGTGGTTTCTTAATCCGCTTTTATTTTTACCTTCGAAATCTAGATCTTTAGAGACATTCTTCAAGAAATTTCGAAAATTTGTTTTGAAGATTGTTCTGAAACTTTGCAAATTCGTTAACAATAAATGACGTTGATGACGGCGGTTTGGAATTTTACTATATTAATCGTCCTAAAATACGCAAATCATTATGCGTCTACACTTGTGACATTAGATTTTTGGAAAAACTTTCAAATTGTACCACAAAATCTTGCAGTTTATTTTAAAATCTATTAAACCAACTGTTCTAAAATTTAGCACATGCTTTGAGATAAGATTATCATCAGCTTTACAGATCACTAACCAAAATTTGTCTATCCATCCTCATCAAAATATTGATGACGTCACCTCAAAAATTTGCTGAATAATTCATATTTAAAATGTAAGTATAAAACCATATGCACCTACACTGTGGTTTGTAAACCATCATTACTTTTCATAAAAATTTCTCGTCAAACAAATATGTAGTGAATCTACAGTACCAAATTTTAACACATGAAAATCCTTTAGAGATTATCATTGGGAACCAATTTTTATTTCTTCAGAAAATTGCATACAAGAGACCGCTACTACGTGGCTAGCAGTTTGTTACAAACTTTCATAGTAATTAACCCGACCTTTTTTTAAACAAAAATAGCTAGACGTTAATTTATTAAATGTGTTTGTTGTACCATAAATAGTTACGTTTAAAATTTATAATCACATAACAGTGTCTCTGAATCCATTATGAAAATAAAGTCTGATACCTACATATCTGTATTGCAAACAACATTTTCCCGTGAGAATTATGTCCACAAACAAGCACAACATAACTCGTCAAGCTTTCAAAGGGACTATGCTATCCTATGCTATATTTACTTGATTATAAATGTTTTGCAGAAGAAATTGGACTTTACATAATTTACCAAACGACAAGTCAGACTGTAGTTCCTAATAAAGATTAATTGCAAAGATCACAGATTATCATCATTAGGACCTAGCGTTGCATTGAGATCACTGTCTTTAGGTAAATTTATATGTAAAATCATTTATGGAGAATAAAACAAATAGTAGTTGCTATTAAGTTATGAATTAAACAAGTCCATTAATTAAGAAAAAAGAAGATATGATTATGGCACAAATACAACATAAGTGGTAATGTGTTAACGATTCGCGCAGATAGGTACGTATTTTGTAGCGCTAGCTGTGGAAAATTAACTTTTACCACATAAAATAAAATATCAGAAAATATAAAAAAAACAATGTTCAACGAACGTCATAACTATACACTTTATTTAGATAATTAGATAAGCATTTAGTAATAGCATAGTAGAAAGACTTGTTTTCTCTTAATGTCTGGAAAACCTCTTTTCCAATTAAGAAATAAATAACAAGAGCAATGTAAATACTCCTTATTGTTGTCATTGCCGTCTGTGATTCAAAATAGCAATTTCCATTTCAAGATAAACTAAAGTCAACAAGGTGCAGTAACTTACAGAGTATTTCGTAGCAACTTATTGTTTGTCATAAAAGAAATTTTAATTAAAATCTATATAAGTTTTGTTTGAATTTTTGTTGCCAAGGATGACGTTCCACTGCGTTTTCTCATAACTTCAGCTGGATGCTAAATCTTCACAGTTCATGAGGTCGACACAGAATTAGTGAACGCCCTGCAGACATTTGTCAAGTCAAACGTTATCAACGTAAACCGTAATAAATTAAACGGATAGAGACATTAAAACCTGAGTGTATTAGATTTTTTTACTAATTTGGTGGAAGAGAGTTATAACATGCGAGGTAGCGAACGGTTATGATAGGGTGTGTCCATTATGAGTTTGTGCAAAGTTGGGCAAACTTGAGCCAATTGCTTGAATGTGAGTTTAATGGTTTTTAATATTGTTGTTACAGATGTCTGAGTCCACGGTCGGCCTATTTCTACGAATTTCCTCCCAATGGTAAGTAGAACCGTTATCTATTCTTCTGTTTATGTAGCATAATTGTCCGCTGAAAATGTATAAAAGCCGGTTTTTACTCAACGGGTTAAATGAAAGTAAACGGAATTCGGCGAAACAGTATTTACTTAGGTGAATATACTTTATAAATGAGTATTAACATTCAAATTTCTATTACTGTTTGAGTAAGTATAAGTCGGGGAACAATTAAAAGCAAACTCGCTTGTGTGCATAATCAACAATATCCTCTTCCTCCACTATCATCGTGCTCGGTTTGAAACTTGGATAAGTTCCCAAGTTTCCAAGTATTTGTAGCTTCATTTCTATTGAAATGCACAAGAGGTCAGGTTCTAAGGCAATATCCCAGCAGATTGAATTTACCATGTGCATGCAAACATGCGACCACGCTGTTACGGTTACGATAGTTTGAAAGTAGCCATCCACAAAGACACTATACTTTAATAAACAAACACACAAGATGCTTGTGCCGCACCAACTGCTTTACTGCATATTGCGGATATTAACAGATGCTTGATTTCAAGAAGTTGCCGCTTTATGTAAAGATCCACAACCGATAATTTCGCTTTATGGCCTCCCGTAAAAAATCTTCCACCTCAACAGGTTTAATGCTTTCGCAATCTTTATGTATATTAATGCCCACCATAAACGAAAGGTTTTCGAAGGAACAGCTGCCCAAGTCCCGGTTTTATTGACAGAAACGTTGAAGCTGCTCCTGGATTGTTTGCCTAGATAACATGCTTGCATGCGCTTGTATAACGCGCCAGTGTAAAAACCTGGGAGAAAATACTACCGAGTAGTAAGATCCTGTAAGCGATTAAATGTCGGAGATTTTTAAACGAACGAACTAACTTGACTTTAACTCGATCTTTGTAATTTATTTCTGATAGGAGGTTATTGATCGCTTTTACTTTAGCAGGTGCTTGAAATTAGTGCTTAAAACGAGATCGCCGACGAAAAACAACAAAAGGAAACTTCCGCTTTCTTACTTTTGCTGTTTCTTTTGCGAGACGTGTCGCAGACTGCTTAATTAAATCAGAAGGCATCAATCTTGCTCACGAGTACACTGTTCTTTTTAACTTCCGCCGGTTTTATATTGGCCAGAAGTGATAACAAGACCTTTTTTTAGCACGACAGTACACTCCTTGATCGCTTACTGTGCGGAAAGAAATAATCAACTAGGTCAGGTTGGTTGTTATTGTTTGACCCGAGGAAGATCAAACGAAGCTTTGATAGTATTTACAACCAAACATCTTTCTTTATCTTAAGTATGTAGTATACCAGGGACTTTATTTTTATGTAAATTTCGTTCGGTTGTTTTTGTGTTACGTAATCACAAGGAGCTGCATTCATGACGACTTTCTTTTTTACATTTTGGTATTATACACATGCCCACGTAGGAAATTAGTGTAGTATTTACAATTCCTAATGACAATGTAGATACATACATCAAGTCCGCATACACAATTCACAGTATTACAATGCAAAATGCATTCCTGCATCCTCCATTTACATGTTTGTAATTGGCTGTCCGCCTGTCACCTGTCATAAACTAAAACTCTTACCTTTTAATTAAAGTCATCAAAAGCTTAGTGTGAAGCTCAACAATAGACGTAAGTCTGTTTTAGTGTCGACAGGTCGTATAAAGTCAATTTGGGAGATCCAATGATTTCATTCTGTTTTCTCTCTTCATTTCTAACTGATGAAATATTTATTTTTAATTAAAGACAAACATTCAACTTTCAATCGAATTCAGAGATTTGAATTGCCTGATTTTATGGACGACTTCTGATCTATTCCAAGCAGGTAATAAGGATTTTAAGTTGGATGAAGCTTCAATGTACGTAATTTTTATCGACCTCGTGTGAAAAATCGCTAGTGGAGAATTTAAAATTCTCTTTGACTTTTATGGAGTTTGTGGAAGAACTTTGTCACAAAATGTGTCTGCTTATATGTTAAACACTGATTGCATATCCACTAAAAAATTTGTTTATACACTCCTCTCGTGCACATCATGTATCATGGGAAATGTTATGAAAACTAAGTAAAATCGTCTTTCATCATCATCTCGAACAGATGAAATGTTTTCTTAAAGCTTTGTTTCAAAAAGTCACTGGATGTATTGATGAATCATTCGGTCTTTCGGTCAACATTTTAGTTTCCTTTTCCTTGGATCCAATAACATGATAATCAGGCAATACAATGGAAGCCCAGACCCGTCGTTATGTAATTTTTTCGACAAAGCATGGTGTAATGTGTCAAATTAAATCATTTTAAATGTACTACACTGTTATTTGAAAAGTTAATGTTTAAACATATGTCAAATTTTATTTGTTTATGTACAAGTAGTGTATTCTTCTCATAAAAAAATAGATCGTTTCTTGCTATATGTACTGTAAAAAATCTGGAACTAATCTCTTGACTTACTAATTCCAAAATGGAGTTCTAATCTAAATTATCCTTCCGAAACAACCACAATAATAATGCTCATCAAAAATAATTACTCAGACGTTGTTAATTCTGAAATTATCAAAATCCCATGCACGTTCTTAACGACAATATAATTGCCCATTTTTGATGGCACGAGTGATTGATGGACTTCGTACTTCCCTATTCTGAATGCATTAACACGTAATAGTTTGCACTACTGAACCTCTCAATATTTCAGCAACTCTAACGTCCTTTCTGTTGTCACAATGGGCAGGAATTTTATTTTGCATCATCGACGTTTCGAAAGCAATTTACAAACAGTGTAGACAAACAAATAGGTTTTTCAGTGTCGGGTTATGTACGTGCCTCTGCAGTAATGTCCTACAGGATAGAGAAAGGATAACAGGCATCCTATTCGTCCTATTTGCAAGTGAACATCGACGTACTCGATGCGGTGTCTGTTCATACTGCAGTGCACCTAGTTCGTAGGTTGTTCGTCGAAGCCTATTATTAAAGCTGCGTTTAGAGGCTTGTGCACTGGCTACTATACTGATAAGTGATAAGCACTTGAATAATTTTTATTTAGTGATATTGTCAATTTATTAGTATTTATTTTTTACAGTAACTGTAAATTTTAATAATGAATTTAGCGTGTAAAGTAAGTACGTTTAGTAGATTACATTTTCAAATGTAAAGTTCATTACATGTAGAATCTTACGCCAAACTTGCACGCAACGTGATATCCTTTACCCCTTTGTGTAAATAATTTATACACCACGTGTAGTTTTTTAACTTTGCGTTCATTAAGTAATTTAACCTGCCATTTTTAACGTGAGGCTAAATTACGTATGTGATATACTCTGCCGAGTAAATTTGTATAACTAATCCCAAAAATCAGAATAAGAGGATAATTTTCTACACTAATTGTTTAAAATGTTCTATGACACTGTACAAGTCAGGAACGCCTAGCACATGTCACCGACAAAAAAGGAACCTATCAGAAACCGGTAGTGTAACCGGCAGATCTAAACGCCGCTTTAGCCGTGTCCAATCACCCTTTCCACCTTAATTGCAGATTTACTAACCTATATGTCCTGTCGAGTTAGCGTCATTTTCAACTTATGACAGCTTTCCACCGCCAGAATAGGGCACTTTTTCAGTTGAACGTCGCCACTGTAAAACAAATGAAATAAGTCTGCGAAATTGCGACGGGTTGTTTAAATTGTGGTTATCCCGCCGCTGAAAACTCGCATATCTCTTCGGTGACAGTTGACACATGGGAAATAAGTGATTTTTGCAGGGTTGCGGTGTCTTCTATATTTGTGTTATCGTGTTTCAGCTTTTAGGACTGACGGTTCCTCTGATGGTTCGCCTGATGAAATTTTCGTGTCCGCTGCATGCGCTTTAGCAAAAAACTTCCCACGTTAATTGTTGCGGAATGGCTTCAGCGGTTGTCATTAAAAAATTATACGGCTTGTCTCTTGTGAAATCTTTCTCGGATTTTGTTACTGTGGGCGATGCGAACATGCAATTATGATACGTAAATTACTCGCTGCGACGACATGATGAAATTATGAATAGCTTCGCAGATAACTAAACGTAAATTCAATAGCGTAGTGTTTTACTTTGGTCCAAGTAGTTACACATTAAGAACAGTAAAAACGTAAAGAGGTTCATGGTTGTCGTCCTCATACCACCACTTATTTTAATGATGGGGTAGTTAAAAAAAAAATAGAGATAATAAAAATTGAAGACGGATTCATAAACCACATGTGAAGGAATATCTTACGTATTTACTAATGTAAATTTTGGAAATGACGTTATCCTGTTGTTGGTCGGGATGTTTAACTAAATTTTGGTTAGCGTTTTACCATCTACATGATATTCATAATGCACATTTTAAATTTGACAATAATCGGACCACTAGCTTCGGGACAGGCGGCAAACAAACAGATGATTTTTTCGTACTCTAGGAGTCATGAAACGTCGAGAAAACATTAAAATAGCCAGTCATCCAGTAGACTCGATTACAATATTCCTTGGCCTACGCAGGATGTAACAATTATCAAATTTTAATGAATTTACCACGTAATTCACTTTCTTCTTAAAAATTTGCCTTCGTTGGATCTAAAATGACTTATTTATGATAAACAACATATTTAACTGAATTTACAACAATTACTGGACGTATTGGTCCCCAGCTTCGATAGATAAATTAACTTTCAACGAAACATTTCCATAGTCTTGTATAATTCTCTTTAATTGTATCAACTGATCGTACAACTACAACAACGAAATGTTCTGATATTTTCCTCAAATAAACTCTGAATGCCCGACCTCATTAGACCAATCTTCAATGGAGTCCACTTTCAGAATCACCCCTCCTAGGTCCTTTCACAATAAAACGGCTTTAATTGAACTAAACGCACTTATAGAGCTGCAATTTTTGCACTTCATTGTTCTTTTGCTTTTCAGAGACCATTTATTAGTGCACCAGACTTGAGCAAATACTTTTATATTAGATTAATCAACTTTGCTCTTAGCCTGAGAACATCTAAGTGTCTTCTTAACCAATTTATAACACTTGCAATAGTGTAACAAAAGTTTCGTAATTGCTTTTTAATCATTGTACTCTCCAAAGTTTCTCTCTTTTACAAAGACCGGTTTCCGCCCTTCTCGCCCTCTACACCTGTTCGTCTTAAGCCACTTATACATCTACACCTTCAAAGGTGAATTTAGATTCACCTGTACGTGTCAATGGGCTGTCGCTTCAAATCCATGTTATCAGCAAACTGATAGGGGTTCCGGCAACCAGTAAATCAGCGCCTGTCTTGACGGCTACCCTCAGCCAGTTCAAATCCGATTTGTCGGGACGTCATCATCGGACACGTCGTTATTTCCCCCTAAATTGAAACATTGGACATGTGCAAAATAGGCGGCAGTTTTATCAGCGTGAAGGTTTATGGAAGAAGTTAACTTCTTGACACAAAATAGAGGCACACACGCGATCACATGATTTATGCGCTACTCTTTACATCTTTATGGAACGGCATGAAGTGAACAGCGAAACATCGTAGATAAAACCGTTTACTTACATGCTGTTGCCGTCGGTATAAACGGTTCCGTTTCATCGGATAAACATACATTTAGCTTCAATATAAGCAACAGACTTTTCTTCAGAAGTGGTCGGGGCTTGATCGTAAAAACTGGAAACGGAAGCCCCATTTATAAAATGATACAAATTCGAAAATTTTTAATCGTGGAGTAAACGGGAAAAGCGAGGCGTGTCTGGCAATACCCTGCTGTTGCTGCTGTGAATAATTGGAATATAACAGCAATACAAGTTGTATGTATGTATGTAACTGTTTATTTCTTTCCCATTCGGGACTTGAAAGAAGTCCGGTTTACATTTTTCCCTTAATATATCTATACATGTACAAATATATATCAATTAAACATATTTTAACTTAAACTAATATTCTTTCTCTAAATGCTTCCTTATTTTCGTTTCTTTTCTAATATCATTTTCATCCATTCCAGACCATCACCTGTTTCGTTCAATAGCTCATTCCTATCTTTCTCGACTTCCCGTAACTCTTCACAATCCTTTAGCCAGTGTTCAATCGTCTCCGGAAATTCCCTACATAATCCGCATCTTCTATCCTCTTCCTCTTTCCAGTAACAGTTTTCTCCTTCTTCATTTCCCACCCTAAATCTGGCTATTGTCTTTCTGTCTTCATTCTTTCTCCCTCTTATTAGATACTCCGGTAATTTTAGACCTCCTATTATTTCTCCATATTTTGGATTATATCTGGACTCTGCTATTTTTTTTCCTTTGCTCTTTTCTTTGTAACTCTTCATCTAGATTTAAAATTTCCTTCCTGGGCTCTGCTCCCTCTATCCTTTTTCTCTCTACTTCTTCTGCCGTTTGACCTCTTACTTCGTAAAATTCTCTTCTTTCTTCCGCTGTCTTCTTATAATTTACCCTTATCTCTTCCCACATTTCTTTCATTATTTTGCATTCAACGTTCTGCCTGATCTTCTCTTCAAATTTCATTGCCCTTCGTGCTGCTTCTATTCTTAGTTTTTCTCTCTTCGTTTCCTCTAATACAATGTACTCTGGTGTCTCTTTTTCCAACCCTAACGTCCATTTCAAATACTTTGCCTGTACTCGTTCTAGACTCTCCCTTTCCTTCCATCCCCAGATTTCAGCACCGTACATAATAACACTTTTTATTAAGCTGTCGAAGAGCCATATTCTTCTAACGAAATCGTTCTTCAACCTTCTCTCTGCCAGTCCCCATACCGCCTTCAACAATCTATTTGCCTTCTTTACTGTATTTTCCAAATGTTGGGTTCTTCTTCCATTTCTTTGAAATGTATACCCTAAATATTTAAACGTCGCTACTTCTTCTATCGTCTTTTCTTCCCATTGCCAAACCTCTTTCTTACTTCTCCCTACCGCCTTTCTGAAAACCATCATTTTCGTTTTTTCTACATTCATTTGCAGTTCTCTCCTTCTTACAAATGTTTGTAGGGTTTTCATCATCTCTCTTATTTCTTTACCCGTTTTTGCCAGTAGGACGATATCGTCTGCATACTGTAGTGACCAGATTTTTGTTTTCCCTAAAGTGACCCCTCCCATCTGTGCCTTCCTAAGATTTTCTTCTAATTTTGCTATATACAAGGAAAAGAGCGTTGGACTTAATGGACATCCTTGCCTAACTCCTTTCTTCGTCCAGAAATTCATCGACGTTTCTCCATTAACTCTGATTCTATTTTCTGTCTCTCTGTAGATTTCTCTAATTCTCTCTATTAGTGTTTTACTGATGCCCATGTCTTTCATTATCTGCCATAGTCTTTCCCTATTAACCATATCAAAAGCCGCTTTCAAATCTACAAAGAGCGCGTATACCTTTCCTCCTTTTTCGTTTAATTCCCTCCTTACTATGTGATCCAGGGTCGCTATGCATTCGATTGTTCCTCTTCCCTTTCTAAATCCCATTTGCACCTCTGGTAGCAGTTGTTTTTCCTCTATATCCCTTTCCAACTTATGTTGTAAAATGGAACTGTAGATCTTGTAAGTTGTATTCAACAACGTAATTCCTCTATAGTTTTCTACTTTTTCTCTGTTTCCTTTCTTGTGCAGGGGACTGATTAACCCCACTCTCCATTCTTCTGGTAACCCTTCTCCTTTCCAGATCTTATCTAACATTTTCGTGAGTCCCTCAACTATATTCTCTGTTGCGTAAATCCAGTGTTCGTTCTGAATGCCGTCTATTCCTGCAGCTTTTCCTTTCTTCATTTTCCCTATTACTCTTATCACCTCTTCCTTCCCTATTTCTTCCCTTTCTTCTATTGTGCCTGTTTCCTGTCTATTTACTTCTGTCTTCTGTTCTTCGTTAGTTTCTGCGCCTTCTAAAATTCTTATAAAATATTCCCGCCATTCTTCTATCTTGATGTTCTTACTTGGTCCCGTTTTTATCTTCCTTTCTTGGTTTATATATTTCCATGCTTCCGCTTCCGTTCTAATACAATACAAGTTTTTACCTATGATTGAATTTCAGGAATGTTTAACGATAATGAGCCACAAACACATTAAGCTGCATTAATTTTGAACGGATTTGATACAAGCTTAATGAATTAAAATTACAATTGATAAAATTCTGTTTTGATATTTTCAATACATAATTTTAGCACTGCTCAGTACTGGATTTGGAAGTTCTACTTGTAGTAAAAAAACATTTTCATAACAGATGGCGCCATTGTCGCACCAGTTAAATTCATTTTCGTAGCGCTTGCGTAGATGGCGTTTTTTATTATTGAATTGCGTTGACAAAAGGAAACGTTAATAGTGACATCAATTCGTTTTCTCCTGAAATATGTGCTAAAGATATTTCTAGCGTCGCTGCTTACTAATTATCGTGTTCATCCAGAAACTAATTTTTTCATGTCTAGATAAAACTTCATTTTTGCCCGGCTCCTTTGTTCTCAGTTTATATTATGCCAAAACTGGCGGTGGAGTTTAATGAATGCTTGCGTAAATTTAAGTTCAGAAAACAACTTTCATGTACATAACCAGAAGGTAAAAGAGATGAAATGCAGTAGATGAACAATTCCTCAAACAAACAAATCATCGCTACACAGAGGTGGAATGTCCTAAGTATACAATTTCGAAAAGCCTGCACCATCAGTCATCGCACGAAAAGAAAATATTGTGGATGTTCAAGTCCTTCTAAAGACCCACTACCATATTGCTCTATTCCACGTACTCATAACTTACTGACATTGAATACAACTTTTATATGATCTGAACTGATTCTTCTAACACGATGGAATATTACGAAAAAGAAAAAAAAGAATAATGTAATAATATCATCAGGTTTAAATATAAATACCATATAATCGAAAAAAAAAACTTGTCAAGTGTGCTTTGGATTGTTTTTGTTAAATTTCCAATATTGGCGATTCTGTTATTACGTTATTATGTTACGTTTTCTCGACCTTTCATGACCCCTACAGTACGAAGAAATACGTCTCCCGTTTCCCTCTGTCTGTCTGTCTGTCTGTCCGTCTGTCTACCGTCCCGGATTTGTATTACGACAGTATGTTGTCTAATCATCCCCACCAACAACGTGATGACATCCCCGCAAAATTTTGTATAATTAATATATCGTAAATTTTATAAAATATTATACTCCCACACTTGTGTTGTGTGAATCTACCCTGCGTTTGACAATCAGAAATAATGATACTGCCAACATTTTTTTCTATTCCAACGCACACGTGACACGTTTTTTCTATCATATGGTATTAATGAGTTCTAACATTGCATAGAAAATCTTATTAATCAACATTTACAAGAATAAGCGGTAAAATTAAGAGAAAATACCTGCTTAAACAAAATGTTTGCAAACATAAAAACACAAAGGGACATGGTTTTAAACTCATTGGATTCGCAAACGAAATATAAATGAAAATAGAAGGTGCGCTGTTCCGATACAAAGACCTCCACAAAGTAACTTGGAGGTCACCAAATAGCAATACCGAAAATCGATGGCCAAAACAACCTACAAAATGTTTGAAATTATACATCCATAAAGACGCGAAGTGGTACAAATCCCTCTACGACGAGCAGATCACGCAGAGAGCCGCAATTCCTGTACACCCATGACGAGAACGCAGCCGCGAGCGACGCACTTATCCCCGCCCAGCGAAACTGCAGGTTGCGTCAAATATCGCAGTTGCATCCCCGAAATGAAGCCAAAACGAAAATCGAGAATGCGGCAGAAAAGTCCCAAATGCAGAAAGAAAAAAGGGCATGTGTATTTAGTTCAGAGGATCAACAAGAAGTTTTAATGCTATAGAGGTGAGAAATGTGTACCAGGAAGCAAAAACAGAATGTAGAATTTGCCAAAAAATGGTATTTTGCAAAAACAAAGAAGGACTTTGTGGGAGCAGTTCAAGAAATGGCGAAGAAATGGAAACAGCACTTTGAAATGATCCTAAACAATGAAAAGCAGGAAAATTACAAAAAAAAATATTGATTAAGCGCCAGCCAGAATGAAGAAGCTCCAACAAAAAAGAACTAAATGAGGTTATTAAGAAACTAAAAAACAATAAAACTGCGAGAGCAAAGGGGATAATACATGAACTTATTAAAACCAACAGAGCGAGCAAGAACAAAGAAAGAACTAGGATATAACCAGAGGATCAGAAAAGGCTGCAAAAAAATTGAACTAGAAATCAATGAAGAAAAGTTATGTAGATAACGTTATCTACCCAGGGGTGACTATAAATAGTAAAAATGAAGAAGACAGTGAAATCAACTGCAGAATAAAGAAAGGAAGCAGTAGTACAGAAGCGGTCACGAAACTGCTAAAATCTAAACAGAACTGTTGAAAGACTACTAGAAACAAGAGCCGCGAAGAAAATGCTGAAAGTGGAGCTGAGGGGGAAAGAAGAAAAGGACGGCCAAAAAGACAGTGTATAGAATGATGCAGTAGAAGAAGATCCAGATAAGTTAAATAGTAGAGACTGGAAGAGAAAAACCGCAAACAAGGAAGAATTGAGAAAAATTGGCAAAGATCATGTTATATTGTATTTCTTTTCGTGTTTTCTGCAACAAATCTAAATCCAACGACAACACTGACCAATGGATATTTTGTTCTTCAGCTTATCAGTTATTAAAATATTCTTCAAGGTATTTTATTGTTTCGTGCGTATTATGAGCTGTGACTCTATCCTGCTGAAGCCTCAAATTAATTGCTTCAAAGTGCAATTAGTTCATTATACCCCTACCAGAGACAGCTAACCGCGGTCTCACTTTTAATGGCTGCAAAATGCGACGTTTGGCATTCGTGAACTAAACTATCAGTGGCATTTCGATTAAAAGGATCGAGGACAAAAGTTGAATTTTTAAACTTTAATAATTCATTCATAGATAAGTAGATAAGACTTGCTTGATGTAGCGCAGATTCATGCCGGTTCAGTGGATGTACAATTGGAAGAAAGGAAATCTCTGGTCGAACTGAACGACTAAACCCGTTCAATCCGACCTGGAGATTTCCTTTCTTTCATTTCTTTATTCAGGAAATTTTAAACCTTGCCTAAAATTATCGGTATTCGGTATCAACGGAATTTTACAACATGTGTGAAGACGTATTGTTTGTTCTACAAAACATTTATTTTAAATTCGCAGAATGTCTGGGAATATACGTACTAGGGCGCTTAACGTTAGATTATTTACGGGCAATAAATCCACCAAAACTTTTTTCCAGCGCCTGAAACAGTGTGAAAATTTGGTCTACTGTACTTCCGGAGATTTATAGGGTCATTAGTATTTTAAAAATTTGGCAGCGAAATGAAATAAACGTTTAAATCGTTTCTATTGAAAAAAAATTCTGGTGACATTATAGCGAAACACAAAAACGATATTCGTATTATTATTTTTCTCCCTGAGAAATTTATTTCAACCTTTTAAGAACACGAAATTTAAATTTGACAAGGAGGTATCTCCTTTTAATAACTAAAACTAAAGAAAAATGGTGATATCAATCCATTTTACTTTAGTTTTGTAAAGTTTAAATTTTGAACGTAAACATTGACCATCTGCAGCATTCCATTAGCCATCATGATGCACTGATCACACGACACATCACTCCTGCAAAACCAGCGAAACTCTATCTCGGAATTCAATCTAGCCGAAGCAATTTTACGGCTAAACAAGGCATTAAGGGATCGTCCGTTAAGATAACACTGACATTGATATTCTATTTGCGTAGGTATGCTATACATACTATATAAACGTGGATAATTAAACCAATCACAGGTGGACTAAGCAATCAACGCCACACACGTTCGCTTGAGTAAATACTAGGATCCTGCTACATATAATTTACTCCATCAAAGTTGTCCATTTGAATTAAACATGTTATCAACAGCGATCTAGCTTAAATGAATTTGTGTTAATCTGCTATGATTATTCATGAATATAAACGCATGAAGCAAAATTAAACATTGAGTTCGGAGATAATCATTACAGTGTTTAGTTCGCTACTCACTCATTAACTCTATGCTTAAAAAATTAATATTCACTTAAGCCAACACTAAGTCAATTTTACTGTATAATTTTATGGTTCTTGAACAACGGTGGCACTTCGCTATTTTTATGAGCCATATTAAATCACTCAGCGCCTGTTAATAAAGTCTTTTGCAAGACAGGTATCTCTGTACTGACGTTTAGATTCAAACCGTTCATTAATGGACGTGCTTCCAATAATTATATACTCTTTATGGAAAATATATCATATGGACTGTCTAACGCTTAGCTAACGATTATAATAATAGGGCTAGTTTAAATATTTTGATGACAAATCTGTTACTAATGTTAATCAAAATACAGTAAATGAAGCTCAGAAAACCTTATTTTCTACTTCTAACTAACTTCCCTTTCTATTTCACCAATACTACAAATCACCAAATCTCACTTGGACCATATCTAATTGACTTGCGAATTTGAGAAAGTCAGTTTATTCTAACGACGAGCCCCTAATAGACCAATGACTATTGCAATCTGCAAAAAAAAAACAGTACAAAAAAGTGTTTTTGGCCCTGAACGTTTCTGAATTTTTTTTAGCATATCATTTGTCCTGTATTATTTTTATGCTGTATTGTTCTTTTAGCTTGCGTGCAAACATGAAGCAATGAGTAAACACCAAATTGCAGTTAACATGGAGATATTTTTTCCAATATTAACGTTTTTTCTAGTTTGCACAGAAAATATAAAACGCGTTACCTGAATTTTAGATCCGTTGTTGTCACGAACAATTAAAATCGTTCAAACTCTTGATGAGTGTTTAATGAAAACAGTTATAAAATATCCAGTTTCGGAAAATATTGGTTTTAAAACTAAAATGTTTTTCTCTGAATTCAGATGATCTTCATGTCTGCACAAAATGATTAATGACTGCACCAGTAATTAGTAATTTATAGCAGACATATTTTAATTTTATACGGGCAATTGATCATAAATTTTTATATGTTGTTAACTCCCCTATAAATAACGTAAATTATGAACAATGCACATCCGCCCCAACTGCCGCACTAATTTCCTACTTCTCATCGGTTAGTTAAGTTTTCTTTTTATTACTTGTCATTAGATGCGCACCTGCCTAGTTACACTTTTACAAAGCTTGTGCACACAAAGAATAACAGCTCCCCGCGTTGATTGATAATTAGTAGTTGTATGTACATGCGCTGGTTAATTTAAGTTTCTTCCGACAAAAACCTTTCTTTATAATTTACTGTCCTGTTTCCCGCTTTAATTCCATCAATTTATGTGAACCGAGATAGACATGTCATCCCATGCTATTGTCTCTTTGCTTGTATTAAGTTTGTTCTTTGTTTGGATAGGCAAAGAAGCGCATTCTAGTAATTAATGGCAGCTACCATGAATTTAAAGTGGTGGTGGTGGTGGTGGTCCCCTGGCTCTACCCGTCTACAAACAGTTCAGAACTTTAGTCTTGCTTAACAGGACTTCATATGTTATCATATCAATTTCTCGTAAAGATCAGTGAAACTGTGATCGCTATATTGTATCTGGTTGTTTTAATAATTTCGTGAATTAAGGTGGTCTTAGCCAAGCAAACTTGGCGGTTCGATAAAAAGCGTAAATTATTAATGGAGGTTTACTAGCCCAGAAAATTAAATTGACAGGAGAAAATCGGAAGTTGTAATGAAATTTTTACTATTAAAGTATAGTGTTACACATCTTGAAGAGCAGTTTCTAAATAACTTCACCATCTAAGTGGACCATATTGTTTTTCTATTAACGTTGAATGACTTTTAACCCCGCGCCGTTCTAAAAATCGAGAATCATCGTCTCAATGTAGTCAATAATTCTTTAAGAATAAAAATAAGTAACAATGACAATATCGCCATGGTGTTGTTGGTCAGTGAACCATTTTTTGCACTTCCAGTCAATACGCCGCTGGTAAGTTTAGTTCGCGACGGACTGAAGAAACTCATTCAATAAAAGAGTTACGCTGAAAAGACTCCATTTTTGAGACAAAGTTTGCAAGATTTTACAGCTGTGTTTAGTGGAACATTTACGATGGAAACGAAATAATTTAGTAATATAAGTAGTACATCAATTTTTAAAGTTTGATGGACCAGGTTTATGGAAGGTGGTGGTGTATGATTCCATTTTTAGATTCTTTTTAAATAAGTTAGTTAGATCGTGTCTTGTCGAACCGTTTTTAATTATAAATATCTAAAACGGAATGCTTTTTATTAATTTGGGACCTCACACAAGCAGTGAACTTTCCATCACATTTTGTAAAAAGACTTATTAGACAATAAATATAGAAAATTTAGGACACAGTGTGATTACTGCATGCATATGTTGAAAATTACGATGCACTGATGATCATCAGTTTAAATTTTCATCCCTTCCTTTATTTTTTTAATAAACGAATGCATGAAATTAGGAATTATTGAAATTGGGACTACAAGTGGACCCACTTTCAGGATACGACAATATTAAATGGAAGCTGGAGTACTTTAAGTCCATATTTATTTGATTTCCCCTAAAACTCATTTTGTTATGAATACTGCTATATATATTTATCCACAGAGTGTTTACGAAGTAGGCGGTAAAAATTCCTTGAATTATTTGAAGATTTTTTTGTCCTTGGGTCATTTTCAGAAAGACACTTTATTGGATACAGGGCGATAAAAGCTTTTCGAAAAAAAAATTGCTTTATTAAGTCATAGGAGTATTACATTTAAAGATTCTAAGTCTACAAAAACCGCTGATAATGACTACCATCAGCTCAAATCTTGTCTTCATTGGCTGACCAAGTTTTTCAGAAATGTCAGGGTTGTTATTCATTGCATTTTTAATTTGCCTTACTTTTATCGCCCCGTACCTCTTCTAACTCAAGCGTCTTTTCGAAAATCATTCAGAAAAAAAAACTTAAAATAGTCCATAAAATAACCCCCTGAATTTTTATAAGTAAGCACCTTGTATAAAGATTTCAAATTTGAAACATGTCATCTCAAATGTCACAAGATTGGAAAAAGTACTCTAAAGTTGTTCCGCGAAAACTTCCCTCTTCCCGAACAAAATATGTAAATACAGTTTCTTATATGTATAATGAATAATATACAGGGTTAGTCACGAGAGAATTACTTCTGAAAATTATTTTTACGCAACCCTTGATATTATCTAAATTTATAATGAAATGCCTAATCCATGATTGCTTTGACTTTGGCAGTGTCACTTTAACGTTAATTAATTTTTAACATTTTTTTTTCATCGTTGACTCGCCTCTAGAGCCCCATTGGATCGACGACATACAGTCAGATCAATCTGGGCTATACTGAAGCCGTAAGTGCTCTACCAATGTTATTCGCCGCTAATGTGCATGTGTTAATTCGCCATCTCTGCGTCACCTAGAGCCTCTTCGAAGTGTAAATCTGCAACCTCTGGACTTCTTCGGCCATCCATTTACAAAAAGGCCGTAGCATCCCCCCAAAAGATAACATTTCGCAGCTATTTATCGAGCATATTGGTGCTTTAACTCTTAGAGTTACTGAACTTGAGTCAAAAATTAGCGATTTAACCAGTGAAAACATTATTCTTAAGTCAGAATTTGAGAAACTTAATTTAACGTTGAAGAGCGGTAAAAATTCTGATATACAAATATCTAAGGGGGTAAATAAGGATGAATTAAATGCCAAATTATCGTATGCCGAGTCCTTGGTAAAAAAGTCTCAGAAAACTGTAATTGTGCAGCCTAAAGATAAAACTCAGTCGGTTTCAAAGACTAAATCAGATGTATTAAACGCAATAGATCCTCTTAATTCTTCTTTAGATATTATTGGGAGAGTAAAACCACTCAAGGATGGGGGACTGCTGCTTGGGTGTGAAAATACTAAATCGTTCAAACAAATTGCTAAAGGTAAGTTTGCTGATGACTATGAAATTCGTGAAGTTAAAAGTATAAGACCAACAATTAGAATAACTGGTTTTTCAGATGATATTGATGAGGAGAACTTCTTGTTATACCTTAAAAAACAAAATGAGTCTATTTTTGATGTTAATTCGAGTGTTAATTTGTTAAAACTGAGCTGTACAAAAAGAAATAATACTGTATATCAAGCCTTAATTGAAGTCGATTTGTACACATATAAAAGAGCATTGGGCGTGGGTCACTGTCTTATTGGTCTCGATGGTTGTTCCATCTATGATGCTGTCGAAGTAACTAGGTGTTACAATTGCAACAACTACGGTCATGCATCGAAAAATTGTAAAAATAAAACTAGCTGCCCAAAATGTGCCGGAGAGCATAAACTTGTTGATTGTCGGTCTGATAGTTTTAAATGTTGCAACTGCTCCAAATATTTAGAAAGTTTAGCGACAGATGAATTTGAAGTTTCTGATGTTACGTATGATCATGCGGCTTGGGACTATAAACAATGTACGTTATTTAGAAAAACCATGGATAAAATCAAGTGCGACATTTTCGGCTCCGCCATATAGCAATCATTGGAGGATCCCACTTTATTAGGTACCGTTTCAACTAATAATAATTCTACTGCTTCGATCACTTTACTATCTTCGTTATCAATCTATTACCAAAATGCCCGAGGTATAAACTCAAAACTAGTCGAACTTTTCAATTCTTTACTAACTTGTAATTTTGAGCTCATAATTCTCACTGAAACGTGGCTTACTGATTCTGTGGCTAATTCAGAATTTTGTCCTGACAATTTTGAGATATACAGATCTGATCGTAAATTTAATAAAACTACTCTTACCAGAGGTGGTGGGGTTCTGATAGCAATGCGCAAATATTTCTCTGTTTTGCAGATTGATCTGTCCCCGCATGGTTTTGATGAGTTGCATTTAATTGACATTGTGGGGGTAAAACTTACATATAGATATGTCTCTTTCTACATTTTGGTAATTTATGTTCCACCCAAGTCATCTGTTGATGATTATATCTCATTATTTAATTTGCTCGGTAATCTTGCTGATTTATGGAATGATCGTGTGGTTATCATAGGTGACTTTAACATTGCTGAATATCATATTGGTTTAGAGAACAATATTGTTGGTAATAACAAGTTGTCTGCCCTAAGCACTTTTTTAAATCTTAATAACTATTGTCAGTTTAATACTATTATGAACACTAATGGCAGACTTTTAGATTTGATTCTTTCTAATTATGAGTGCTCTGTTAATGGTTGTCATGATTATCTTTTGCCAGAAGACAGTCATCATCCTTCTCTGGTAATTACCATAGATACTCATCAAGGAAAAAGTAAGATTTTAGGTAATTCTGAAATATTAGTTAAACGGTGGAACTTTCGGAAAGCTGATTATCCCAACCTTTATCACCATCTTGGGCAAATTAATTGGTCGTTTTTAAATGGAGTTAATGATCCGAATACTGCATGTACTTTATTCTACAATAAACTTATTAACATCCTTGATATTTATGTGCCCAAGACTCGTAACATTCGTCATAGCCCCTTCCCGCCTTGGTTCACATTTAACATTATTAATAAAATCAAATTTAAATGGAAACTTTGGTCTAGGTATAAACGAAGTAAAAGTTTAGAGGATCTTTTGAATTTCAAATCTGTACGTTCCGAAATAAAACGTGATGTCAAAATTGCCTATCGTGATTACATCTGCGATTTGGAAAATAACATAAAAGCCAATCCTAATAAATTCTGGACACATATAAGCAGACTTAAAAAACAAGGGGGTATACCGTCCCAAATGAGTTATAATAACAAGGTACTCTGTAATCCTGCAGATATAGTAAATGCATTTGCAACCCATTTTAGTTCAGGTTACACTGACTGTAAAGCCACAAATTTGAATGAATTCGTATGTGACTCTTACAATGATCTTATACAATTCAACACGATAAGTGAAGCAGATGTGTTTAAAGCGCTAAAAATTAAGTGTAACTTAACGAGTGGTCACGATAATATTCCGGGTTTTTTATTATCTGATTGTGCTTCGGTGCTTTCTCATCCCTTATCAGTCATCTTTAATTTAATAATAAATTCTGCCATCTTTCCCGATATCTGGAAACATTCTATTATTTCTCCAATTTTTAAGAAAGGGAGTAGAAATACAATTGAGAATTACAGGCCCATTTCGCTAATTTGTAACTTTGCCAAAGTTTTTGAATTTGTTTTACATAAATTTTTGTTATTTAATGTTCGTAGTAAAATATCTGATTGTCAACATGGATTTGTAAGTAACCGTTCCACCATATCTAACCTCTGTGTATTCACACAGTTTGTTTCAGAAAGCTTTGATGCTATGCTTCAGGTTGACGTGGCCTATACTGATTTTTCCAAGGCCTTCGACAAACTTAATCATGCTATTTTGCTGGTTAAATTAAGTAATTTTGGGTTTTCTGCTTCATTACTTTCATTGTTTAAATCGTATTTATCCAATAGGACTCAGTGCGTTAAATATAATGGTCATGTGTCAGATAGTATTTCTGTCTTGTCTGGAGTGCCTCAGGGTTCGGTTCTTGGACCTCTTTTGTTCGTGATTTACATAAATGACATCGCAAAGAGTATTAGTTCAAACATTCTTATGTATGCGGATGATTTAAAAATTTTTAGAACTGTTTCGAGTATTAATGACTGCCGGATGTTACAAGATGATCTGCAGAAATTTCTATGTTGGAGCAATTGTAACTTTCTCCCGGTAAATTTTGACAAATGCTTTATTATGTCATTTACTAACAAAAATATCCAAACCTTGTATCCCTATGATCTCAATAACACCATTTTGACTAGAGTTGATTCTTTCTGTGATTTGGGAGTCACTTTTGATTCCAAACTCTCTTTTGTAAATCACATAAATAATATATGTGCCAATGCTCTCAAATCACTCGGTTTTATACTAAGATGTGGCAGTAGTTTTAGTGACTTTGATTGTTTGAAAATTTTATATTTTGCTTATGTGCGATCCAAGCTTGAATATGCAAGTGTTGTTTGGTCTCCATTTTCTCGGATTCATATAGACACATTGGAGAAGATTCAACGACGTTTTTTGAAGTACTTAGCTTTTAGGGCGGATGGTGTTTATCCACCAAGGGGTTCGTCCCATATTACTCTTTTAAATAAATTTGGGTTTAGAGATTTACATTGCAGACGGACTATTGCATCGTTGAATTTTTTAAAAAAGTTGGTTCATTTTCATATTGATTGTCCGGATCTTTTGAGTCGATTATATTTGCTTGTCCCCAGATTGTCATCTCGTTCTCATGATTGCTTCTATTTGCCTACTCCTCGCTTAAACGTTGTAAAACACTCACCTATATACGAGATGTGTACTTTATACAATTCGGAACAGAATGCATTTGATATATTTAAATAAATAGGTTTTTTCTTTGTATATGTAGCTACATTCAGTCTGTTTAACTTTGCCTTCGTGGGTTCAGCTGTTGGTCATATATTTTGCTAAGGTGGTCAGTAATTGGGCTATTGCCTGTTGACCATCACTGACATAATAATAATAATAATAATAATAATAATAATAATAAAATGGCCACACATTTTCAACAGATTAGTAGTTAAATTATTTACTTACTTGTTTGAGTTTGTGTTGTAACATTTGAATAAAATGCCGTAAAAGGAATTTTTAGAAATAATTTTCTCGTGATTAATCGGTTGCAAAAGATCAAGAGGCACACTGGTAAATTTATTAACGGCGCCGGAGGAGATTTCCGACTGGCTGCGGTACCACCATGGACACTCGCGTAACCTCCTTTTCCACAATTGTCAAAATGAGACTGTCAAACTCAAAGCAATCATGGATTAAGCATTTTATTTTAAATTCAGTTAGTATCAAATGGTACATGGCATTCGTATTTTGGGTTGCGTAAAAATAATTTTCAGAAGTAATTCTCTCGTGACTAACCCTGTATATATATAAAAAATTTAATTGTACAATTTTTTCTTACGGTAACCCCTGTAAGTTGAAAAGAAAATAGATATGGATGATAAAACTACAAAAAAACAGCATGCTAGACGTACATTTCAAACCTCCCAAAATTTCAGGAAAATAGCGTCGTTTTTTATTTATTTAATTAGTTAAATATGTTGCTAGTTCCATTAATTTTTTAAGAAATCCAAATAATTCTTAAAATATGGATGCTTTCATAGACCCCGAGTTTACACGTCAGATAGAATTTATCTAGATAAATTTTAAGATGGCGTCATCAATTTTGTGGAGGGAATAAAGTTGCTCCAACATTTTCAACAATTTTCAATTCGAACCAAGTTTAAATCACAAAAATTTCAAAATTTCGTTCGAAAATATACACACTTTCAAAAATTGTACAATGGTTATTTTTTTACTTTCACTGTTGAATTGTTGTACAGGGTTTCCATAAATGATTATAGGGTCGAAGTAGACTTTACTAAATGCCCAAGAATGCACGACATATACTATACGCCAAACAAACAAATAGAAACAAATTTATTGTAGTTAAACATCACAGTTAATGTTGAAAATGTTCTGCAATCCTTTCGTCAATACCCATTGTTCAATTTCATGTTGCAGCAGGAACTCCTTTCTGCTAAGGAAATATTGTCAAAAAATTATTAAATCACGTATTTGGCCAGATATTAACAATAAAAGTATTTAATAAACCATTTTCACGGTCTTCGTTTCCTAGCACAAAAACAAGATTTTCGTACGCAAGCACCAAGAGTCTTAAAATCGACTGTTTTGTTGTTTTGAGTTTGGATGAATGAGAATTACTGTTATTCACACTTGAAAAACGTTAAAACAATAAAAACAAATGACAAGGTGCAAATAACATTAATGACAAGTGAGAACGGTCGTAATGAGGCATAACTTCAGTGAAGTGGGATTTTTAAATCCATGACCAACTACGTCCTTAGAATTATTTATAAAAACCCTGTATATATTAGTCTAAAATATACAGTTAAAAATAGTTTCATAAAAAACAAGTATTTTATGCTTGGGAAGTGAAAATATTATTGTATTTATTATTTTAGAGATTGTTGTAGAGCTTTTTTTCTAAATTCATTAACGTATCATACTTTAATCACCCATACTCCGCCACTGCCTTTGACTCAAAGGCATTGTGTTATGAAAACCCTCTCTGTTAACTTATTTATACATATTTGATCTGGCGCGGAGTGTGGAGAAATCGGGTGAACGGTGAAACGATTGCTCCAAAAGTAAAAGTATGAATACTTAGATAAAGTGCAAGACGGTGCCTATTCTAGTGAGTTTTCACATTGAAAAATGTCCCAATCAACCCCTCAGCAAGGATACGTATCGCGTTAATAATACATTTTTACAGCACAGCAACACCACCACACAGCACACGTTAGGACTGTTATTTGTTCTTATATGAAATGTGATGATACAATTCTTGATGCCTAGGGTAAAAAATCGAGGCCGATTCATAAACCACAAGTATAGCAATATCCTATTCTATACAATTTAAATGGCATTTACTAAACAAAATCAGGGTTACGTAATCAAACTATTGGTGGAGATGGGTAGACAAATTTTGGTTAGTATTTTACCATAGTACACGATATTACTAACATACCTATAAAATTGAACAGCTAAAAAAAATTCAGACTACTTTTTCGTATGTACTGTAGGGTTCATGAAACATTGAGAAAATATTAAAGCAACCATTCGTCTAATGAACCCTTATTACTTACTTATTACAATACTTCCTAAGCTTACACTCGTGAAGTAAAAAATGGTCATCAACAACTTTGACATAAATTAAAAATTTTCTTTTTTTTCAAATGCACGTCTAAAACATGGATTAAACCACTTTATCGATTCACTATTGGCGTCTAAGTTTGTCGAGACGTAAATTCCAATGCAACATCTACAGGTAGCATGCCCATCCTTTAATGAATTTACAATTCCGGACCTGAGATTTACTTAACATTAGAAGCGTAAAAGTTTGCGTTTACTGTCATTTCCAAACTCAGCTAAAGCCCATCATCTGTAATACTTATATTGTACAGGGTTTCTATAAATGATTATAGGGTCGCAGTAGGTCATGTAAACCTGCCGCCTCTTCAATCTGAACGGTACTAAATGCCCAAGGACGCATGACAAAGACCACACACGTGTGTATAATTGGTTGCCTAAATGCTTCTTTTTTTTTAATAAAATTAATTCATTACAATAAAAAGAAACAAATTTATTATGGTTAAACATCACAGCAAATGTTGAAAATGTTCACCATTTTTGTTCAAGGCCCACTGTTCAATTTCATGTTGCCACAGAAACTCCTGACTGCAGAGGAAATTTCGTCAAAGTTGTTTACGGATTCAGTTCAAGTCGTCTCAAATCATCAACAACTTCCTCAGATACCTACTCGATGTCTTCCCCGAGATTTCTCTTTGTTGACACTGTCAGTTCGAACAAATCTGTTGATTACATCTTTAATGTGAGCATCTAACGATGTATCTTGAATTATCAAATCACGGTATTTGGCCAGATATTCTTGCTTACAAGCGGTTACAGCATACACACACTCTTCGTCCCATTGCGATAACAAAACATAACAATAAAAATCTGTTGTTCAACCATTTTCAGAGTGTTCGCTTCCTGGCACCAAAACAAAATTTTCGTACGCGACCACCAGAAGTTTTGAAAACGACTGTTTTGTTGTTTTAAGCTCGATCAACGAGAATTACTGTAATTCACACTTAAAAAAACCTTAATAAAAACGACGACTTTAAATGACAGTTTACAAATGTCGCTAATGACAAGTGAGAACTGTCATACTGAGGCATAATTTCAGCGAAGCGGGATTTTCCAAATCCATGGCCAACTACGCCCTTAGTGATCGTAAACCTGAGTTAATTAACTACTTTCACTTGAAGTATGTATCATTTTTCTTTAGCTGCATTTCACTCCTGTTTTTAACGTTAATTTTTTTTAATATTGTTAGATGAGGTACTGTTTGAATTTTGTAATCTATTTTCATTTTTTACCTACCTATTAGGCAGGATATCTCCCCAAAAACATTAATGTATACACGTACGAAATTTTCGGAATATATATATGTGTTACTAGCCTTACAATGCTACATATCAAAGTCAGTATACTGTTACCTTCCAGAATTTGACGATTGTCAAAAAAAAAGCAGTGATAAAAAATAGTACGTGTACTTTGGGGCTATAGCGTGGAAAATATTGCAATGAAATAATTTTAACGCATTATTATTAAATTTTACATACGTGTCAAGATGGTCGTGAACATGATCTCAAAATTTGTGTGTTTAAATATGATATAGCTTGTGTTTCAGAACCAAGGAAAGTTCTGTATAGCTAGCTTTCTTTTTTTTTTATTTGAAGGCAAATTACCATTTGACTGACTATTAATTTTTTATTATTACATTAATGGCATACTGTGTACCGATCACTTAACATTAACCCAAAACGTCTCCCCACAAATTACACAAACCTCCAATCCCTTTGGGTAGTCTACGTTAAGTCCATTTTGATTAATCTTCAGGACTTTATTTGTGTTACTAATGTACAAAATGCACGTTGTTTCAATTTTGCCTGCAATCATACACCTGATCGCAATTTTCCATGTTTTTATGAGCACGACATTTTGTAATCTCTTTAAAACCTATTTATAATGCAGCACCGATTAATTCAAAATTCTGTATTAAAAAGAAGTCTAGAAACGTTTGTGTGAAGTTTAATAAATAACACTGCAATAGACTTTATGAAATCATATGTAGACGTTTTTAATGTCACCAGTTTTCACTTATGGTAGATTTTGAATGAAATATCCGGGATTTGTGTAGATAAAAGCTGCGTTTTTTTTTTTTTTAAGTTAACTGTAAGCTCATCTGTCAGTGACTACAAATATAAACTTGAAGTTGGTGATAGTGTGGCGTGTAAATATTTCATTATTTTGTCTAAAATTCCTCCTCTGACGTATAAGCAAGCCATAACTCGTAACCTGTACGTCATCCATGCATAATTCATCTGTAATACCCCTAGCTGCAGACGCCTATTCCGTAGCGGCAAACGCCGCCCCCGGTCCTGAAATTTGCTGAATCTATTAAGGGCAAACCGGAAAAGGAAAGGTATATCGAAAGTGAGATTGCACGTGGTGAAATTGAAAGGAACATATACAGACTGTAGAAAAGATATGTATGCAAATTGCAAGCTCGTACCCTGCAGATTATCTGGAGGGTATTAATAAGCACGTGAAGAAATTTATCGAAAATATTATCTTGGACGATAGAAAGGAAACGCTGTTAACATGTAAAGCATGGAAGACTAGCAGACAGCATACGTTATCGAGTTTTTTTCTTAAAGGTTGTTCCTATAACTAATTCATATTCAGATAAAAAAGAGTTGACTACGTGAATACGTGCTCCTTCAATATTAAATTTAAAATATAAATTGGGGTAAAAGTGCATGTTTTATTCAACACTACTGAATCGTTTTTGGAAGATAGATTGGTTTTTCTGATATAATTTAATTCATTCTTTGGTTTCGTTCAAGATTAAAGCACCCCGATATTGATGAGCAGACTTTCAATACTAAACAAAAAGATTATCGTTATTAAAAAAGTTTTATAAGTAAAAGTTCACGGCTTTTGCCCTAATTATATACGCAGTCGCCGAGCCATTATCATTTCATCAGCCAATTTCGTACGAAACCTTTTTAATTATCGATAATGAATTGTCGAAACTTATAAATTAACTTAAGTGTTCACAATCTCATCCCTATTGTTAACCACTTTAATTTAATTTCAGATCAAAATTATACCAACACGAACAAAAAGAAAACAACCTTTTCGAGGTTTCTACGTGGTCTTAAAACGTCTCATCGCAAAGAAAAACACGGAGCAAGTTCTCCGAGGCACGGAAGGGCAGCAACTCGGGGAGTCCCTCAGAGGGTAAGTTCTAACAGACGCAAAACCATCCCTTTGTCGTAAATACGCATTCTGAAAGACACGCTTTTTGTAATTAACTAATTATACTGTTCTTTTATCACTCACTGGGAAGCGAAATCTGTGCTCGGTTGTTGATATAATCTCATGTTTTTTGAGAAATAAGGACGAAAAAAGATTTCCTGTTTTAAAATGCAAATATAATAAGTATTAGGTAATCTGTTTAATCTGTTTAAAATAAAAACGGACCGTAATAGTTCGTATTTTTTGCGATGTATTTGTATGCGACTAAGCTTTGAGAGAAATAAAACTAAAATGAATAATTTAAAAAAAATCGAAGTAGTCGTTTTAGTGAACAGTTTTGGTTGCTTGAAACTGTAAGCTTTATGTGGTGTAATTTTTCAATTTCCAAAGTTAATATATCCAGTATCCAAAACAATTGCGTATTTTTTTCCGGATTTTTAAATTTTTAAAGTATTGATTGTTCGGTGGTGGAAGACTCATTTCCTGTACCATCAAAAAAATGTTTTTGTCCAATTGATAAAACTCATTTGGATATTATCAATTATTTTCAATTTTACAGGCCAATCCATGTAAAAATTGCATATTGAAGTTGCATCTTTTTAAAACACTCCATATATTTTTGCATATTAAAATCGTCATATTATTGGGTCCTCTGTTTCACAGTCGTTACAATAAAACAAGAAATTCCATTTTTCAAAATTCACCTTTTTCTATTTTGTTAAAGTTATCTGTAAGATAACAAAAATTTGTTAGTTACTTTTCCTTAATAAACTTAAAAATTCAACAGTGTTAACACTTATTTATACGGGGTGATACGTTTCTACACCGTACTTTTATTCATTTTTACTCATCAAGCAAATCACCAAGGGGGTAATAATAGGATCATTTAGATACATGCATAAAGTTTATTTGTTATTTATGTAACCTTTCTCTTGTTCTTGGCACTTTTTCTCCTTTTATCTCCTGTTCTGGCAAATATTTTTTTGCAATAAAATGCGACTTTTAAATTCATATCCACTGAAATTGTAAAAGTACGTGGTACCATTCAGAGTATGTTTGCACAGTTTATACCATCTTTAACCTCGCAGAATAATACAGTTTTACTGAATACAAAAATAACGTCCCAACGTCTGATTTCATTACGTTATTTCTTGGAACAACATTCAGCGACAACAAATTAAGGTGCTGTGTTATCGATTTGCCGATCTTGTGCAACGATATAGTGTTGTTTTATTATACTGGTGACATACATGACCTGGCTGATGATAATTTTAAGACGTTAATGACACATCACCCTTAAGTGCCGCTTATTGATTGTGTGGTGTGTTAACGGTAATGTCAGTTCCCTGGCAGTTAATATCAGATAGGATGTCCAGCTAAAATTAGTTTACAATCACCAAAGCAGACGTTACGTGGACATATATTTTTTCAGTTTATCGTTCAGCTTGTACTTTTTGTAAATGATTTTCGTGTAATTAAACCACCCATCCAATTAAATTTTTAGTGGTTTTACTGTGTCCCAAAATCATTTGCAGCGGCTTTGGTCGTTAATTTGTCCACAAAATTGCAACAATATTGATGTTTATATAATTCGGTTTATTTGAATTGGATTTGTTGGTGCTCCCTATAAATGTGTTGCGGACCATCCATCCATTTAAATTTACAATCACAGGCATGCATAAACTAACCAGTGTTGAATCAAATGGCGCACAAAATGAGTTTATTACGTCACGGGCTTGATCCTGCGGCATCACACTTCATTTTTGTTACAGGATTGAAAGAAAAGCAAGAAATACTGTCGCGAATTACCAGCAGCATGTTAGGAATCACATTGAATGCGAAGTAAATTCGCGGTGGAAAATGTCGGTTTTCTTTACGCAGTGTTGCAGCAGTACGGTAAATAAAATTGCATTACTTCCGCGACGTTTGCAGAATACCAAACTCACAAAGGGCGTCAAGAAATGCCAAGTATACACAAGTACGGTGCAATAAAATATGTAAATGTCCTATTTGCCCCTTCTCGCTCAAATAACTAGCCAGACGAAGGCATTTCGTCCCCTTCATAGACAATTTCTTAGAGTGATTGTTATTCCTCCTGGTTCCTTCCGCTTCCAGACCCTCCAGACATCATCTCATCTTATCATACAAAGATTAAAAACTCGAAAAAATTTACTCGGTCTGAAATACGCAGATTAATTGCATGCAATTTACATAGCATAATCTTAATTACGCCGGGCTCTCCGCCGTAATTCATTTTTAAATGCAATTTTGAAGTTATTCTCTGCTCCACTTCATTTCGACTCGAGTCGCACCGTTTCGTCTTTTTACAGCACGGCATTATTTTATTGCCAGTTGACGCCAATTGACAATGGCTTGTAGTACAAGGAAAACAAAAACCGACGTGCGGTTCTAATAAAATACACGTTTTACTGCCAAATACTTCTGGAGGTGTATTCAAAGGGTCGTAAAAAATATTATTTTTTATGTTACGTTTCGGGTATGTAGCTACCGGTGGTGGTTCCTTATTGCATTCCGCCGCTAAAATACAAGCTGCTTCGTGTTGCACGCAACACCACATGTAAATAAAACTTTCATGCGAGTGCGACCACAGACAGTTCACATTTCAGAGACCCACTCTTTCTAGGTTATTTGCATACAATGAAACCGTATCATGTATTTTTAACGTTAATAAAACTTTGTTATTGATGTTATTTTGTCCACTGACCGAGAGAATTTTATATTATGGATGAAATAAGGAAAATTGGACTTTGTAATTTATTTCCGGACTTATTCTATTCATCCAATAAAATGAAACTTCTCCATTTCGTTTTAATTTTATTTAGGAAATATCATCTACAAGGAATAGACTTTTAATACAATAGACTTTTTATTATTTCATTTTATCGATATTTCGCGAGTATAATAAGACTTCAAAAACTACGTTTAATCGAACATATAAATTTCAGTTCACTGATTTGTTGCTGGAAGCAGACTTTTAAACATTTTAACAAATGATAAATTGCAGACAGTGTTCGTTTAGAATTTAAATTCCATGCGACTATGTTTCTATGTACAGACAACTTGAGTTGTTTACTTATTTTTTGCACTTCGTCACCACTGTATAATTTTCCGGGGGAATTAAGGCTTTCGACGTTGTGGATACAGTTGTCAATTAATTGTTAATTAATTGATTCGGAGCTTGTTTAAATATTTGAATAATTCCAGCGGTTGAAACAGTTTTTGAATATGTTATGCACTATGATAATTACACTCTAATTAATACTACAGTGGTCGATTTTAGTGTAATAAGTGTTCGCTTCATTTAAATTAATTTATTTGATGTCAGGATCAATGTTGTTCAGATTTATACCGGGTGTCCCACGAAACGCTTTCGGGCGCAATAACTCAGGTATTTTTGAACGGATTGTTATGAAATTTGAAATGTAGGTATTTTGATAGGTGAGGATTAATATGAACTGGTGAGAATAATCATTATCTTGAAAAAGTAAATTTTCCATGTTTAATTTAATTTTGAATGAATTAAGTTTTGCATCACTTGATTAAACATGAAAAATAAATATTGTGTGCAAAAATTCATCTCCGAAATACGTCTGGTTAGACAAAAAATGATAAATTAGTGCGCAAATAATTCCAAAAAGTATTTAAATGATAGCTATGAAACAACCATGGCCGACTAGTATAAAGATTATGGCCTGTCCAAGAGGCACCATACGTGCTGCCATCTATTAATAATTCAAAAACGACAAAAGAATTATTAACACTTTTTGAAAGGCACAAAAAGGCATTCATACCGAAACAAACCACCATTACACGGTTTGAAGTCTCATAATGTCAAGTCAAATTAAAATTTTGCTAAATTATTAAGTGTAATTATTAATAGATGGCAACACGTATGGTACCTCTTGGACAAGACATAATCTTTATACTAGTCGGCCATGAAACAACAAACTGCTATTCTCGTATTTTGGATACCCTTGCGGAAATTTGATACCTGTTTGCCAAGTGTTATTTTATGAATTTTAAGAAAATACTAATTTTCAGTTGCTCCACTACAACTTTTTCGATGGTGGAAAATTGCTGTAGGATCAGGAATTAGTTCTAACCTGAATGGAAATAATTTTGCTAGGTGTACTTAACACCTTGTTTTTTTCACTCGCTTAAGGTCTTGTAGACTTCCCGTATCTTTATATAACTTTATTATCCTCTATGCTTTGAATTTGGTAAATTCGTCATCGGGATACCGTTCGATAAGAGTCCTGATTGTTTCATCTAGGTCTGTACGGCATTCTCCGTAGGTTAAAATGATTTCTGTTTTAATAATAATTAAAGAAAAGCGAACCATTTTCAATAACTTGTCAGATTTTGACAAAAATGTTAGGGATGTACGAAATTGAACTCGGCTACGTAGGCAATTGTTTTGCACCGACAGCAGTATTAAGTTTAAAAAAAAACAAATTAATTAATTTTTGCGTTTTTATTAACTTAATTCTTTTAAACAAAAACAGTGATTTATTAAAGTTATAACGTGATTTTGCATTATAATTTTTAACAACAGGAAGCTGTGTTAAAATTCCGTTTTTTGTACGATAAAATGTTTTTTTTTTTTTGTTATCAGCCTAATCTTTACCTATTATATTACACCTGTCTTAAATTTCATAAAAATCGCGTCAAAAATACCTGAGTTATTGCGCCCGAAAGTGTTACGTGGGACACCCGGTAAATTTAATGTATTCGTTTTAATTTATAGAGATTATCGCAAGAATATTAAATTTTATCATTTTTAGAGAAGCGGGATTTTGTGGATTGTATTGCAGGAGCGAGGGAAATCCTGTTGAAATAACGTTCGACCAATTCTTTACAATTACAATATTTCTTTTGTCACTATAAAAAAAAAATAAACAAAGATACACTACCAAAAAACAAAAATTATCCTATACAGAAAAGTTAAAAAGAGTACTAGCATCTACGATTAATCATTTTTCGCTTTTAAATTGTTATATATAACTACAGTAATAAACCACATAACCACAATAACGACAAATAAAGAACGGGTTATTATTTGTGGTTACTTTTTATTAAAAACGTTTTGAATGAAAGCGTTTTTCTATGTTAAAAAATACACTTCAAATGAGTTTCATTTCAGTATGATATTCTGATCCATTTTGCTCTAGTCTGCCGGTACTCATTTTTCCGACCTCTCCCCTCACAGCATCTTTCAGTTTTAAAGTACACCCCGAGCATACCTTTGTAAACCTCTAAATGCCTTGAGTTGTTCAGAATTGATGCCACCAATATTTCAGATGTTCTAAAAATCGTACAAAATCTCTTATTTGTAACACTTTAAATCAAGAATACCACACTTACTTTACAATAATTGCCGGAGATGACATTGGGGCAAGAACCTCGGGTGCAATTGGGGAACAAAGGCAGCAACATCAGAATTTTTTTGACGAAATCTCAGGAAACAAGATGATGGACCCTCGAAAGCGTTTATTTTAGCTCATTACGACAATATAGTCTTGATAAAAACCGAGAAAACTGATAGGATTAATGAAAAGACACGTGCTCGAATGAAAAAGATTATGTTCATGTTCCTTATGGCTACGATGCTAGTTGTTATACAACCCAAAATACACCCTTCAAGTTCAATTTGCGCAACACGTTTCATTGCTGACGTAAGCGTCACGAGTAACTAGAGCAGAAATTTAAAACATCACCCCAATACTTAGAATCTTTGTTACAATCCATGACACTTATGAATGTGTATTCTGGGTTGCATCTCAAATTCAGCCAAGCTGTTTATTACTCGTGAAACAAAATCTTAAAAAAGTAATTTGATGGGTTGAAAAATATACTCCCCAGAAAAATTATCGCACCACCCTTAAAATTGTATGGAGAAGAAACATATCGATCAAAATGACATTAAATATTGTCATTATTTGGCACTGTCAATGAGTATGGATGTTAAATACATAGTCACTAACTGAATCTTATTTTATTTTTTTATTTTTACTTCCCGAGCGTAAGCAAAGGAAGTATTGTAATCGATTCCATCGACCGACTCTCTACTTTTACGTTTTCTCGATCTTTCATGACCCATAGTCCTACACATGTAGTTTACAACTCCGAATTGAGTTTTCACCCGAAACGTCCAGATTTTTGGAAAAAAAAATAAAAATTATTAAAGAACATTTTGAAATTTAATTTTGAATCTGCTAACCCGAATGCCTTGAAATGTTGCAGATGTTTTAAGGCTATAAAGAGCATCATAAATCTTTAGTCAAAAAATATTTGCTTGTCCCCTCCAAAAACTTGATGACGTCAGCTCAAAAGTTTGCCGAATAAATCATATCTAAAATGTACAAAATATGATGAATCTGTACTTGTGATCTATCACTCCATTCATATTTTTTGAATTTGCATATACAGGGTGACTCAAAAAATTAATGAAAGCGTAAATTTATTTTACTGATTTACTCAGGAACTACAAAACCGAATGCTTTGAAATCTTGCAGATATTTTAAGGTTATAAAGAGCATAATAAATGTTTAGTCAAAATGTATCTGCTTATCCCCTCCAAAAAATTGATGACGTCTGCTCGAAACTTTGCCGAATAAATCCTATCTAAACTGTAAAAATATGATGAGTCTGTACTTGTGATTTATCACTCCATTCATATTTTTTGGATTTGCATATACAGGGTGACTCAAAAAAATTAATGAATGCGTAAATATATTTTATTGATTTAATCAGGAACTACAAAACCGAATGCTCTGAAATCTTGCAGATGTTTTAAGGTTATAAAGAGCATAATAAATGTTTAGTCAAAATATATTTGCTTATCCCCTCCAAAAACTTGATGACGTCAGCTCAAAAGTTTGCCGATTAAATCATATCTAAAATGTACAAAACATGATGAGTCTGTACTTGTAATCTATCACTCCATTCATATTTTTTGGATTTGCATATACAGGATGACTCAAAAAAATTAATGAATGCTTAAATTTATTTTACTGACTTACTCAGGAACTACAAAACCGAATGCATTGAAATCTTGAAGATATTTTAAAATTATCATAAGCATGGTAAATTTTTGATGAAAATGTATTTGGTCGTCCCCCCTAAAAAATTTATGACGTCACCACAAAATTTTGCTGATTAAATCCTATCTAAAATGTACAAAATATGGTGAGTCTCTTCTTGTGATTTATCATTCCTTTCAAATTTTTTCGATTTGCATATACAGAGTGACTCAAAAAATTAATGAATGCGTGAATTTATTTTATTGAGTAAATCAGGAACTACCAAACCGAATGCTTTAAAATCTTGCAGATGTTTTAAGGTTATAAAGAGCATAATAAACGTTTAGTCAAAATACATTTGCTTATCCTCTCCAAAAAATTGATGACGTCAGCTCGAAAGTTTGCCGAATAAATCGTATCGAAACTATACAAAATATGATGAGTCTGTACTTATGATTTATCACTCCATTGATATTTTTTGGATTTGCATATACAGGGTGACTCAAAAAAATTAATGAATGCGTAAATTTATTTTATTGATTTACTCAGGAACTACAAAACCGAATTTTTTGAAACTCACTGCGAAAAAAAACATAATAGGCATGCAGTCGTCACGTTTCCGACAGCGAGGGAATTACTGTCTAAACTCTTTAGACCAATTTTTTTCTTTCAATATATCGATGTGTCCCCTAAAAAAGTAAAAAATCTCAAAACTGTCAAATTTAGATAGAGAAAACAAACAAAAAAAATCAGGCATAACAGAATAAAATGCAGTAATAAATTTAATTTGAAAAACCCATGTTTGAATATTGTTATAATTTTTTGTGAACGGTTCCAGTGCTAAAAAATTTTAAGAAAATTGTAATAACTTCGCATCCGAATTTCGAAAATAAGCTATGGATATAAAGAAGATATAAAAATAAGAACATTCTATTTAAAAGAATTAAATTGTGTGCTACGCCTTAAAAACAACACAGGGTCGGTCCTTGCTTGTTATTCTTTTAAATTACTTTTGTCTAGATTTTTTTTCTCTTAAATACCGCGTGATCAGAAAATAAATGACTGAGTCTCTTGGAAATCCTAGATTTTTTGTTGAAATTGGCATCATGATTGTTGACAGATTGTTGAATTTTTAATTTGCAAAATGTATCTGGCGTACCTGTCACACATTTACTTCCGTTATGCCAAGTTATGCCAACATAAACGCAAGAAATTTTCACATTTTTGTTTAAAAAGTGCTACCAACAGACTCAGTCATTTCTGCTCACACTGTAATAATAATAACAATAATCTCTTATTTTCCATAGGGCAACACATTTTGGGCGACAATGGTGACGCCTTTATATAATATAAAATAAAGTTTTATGTAAATCTTCGAAGTGTTTTTGTTGTATTGGTCTCATTTAAATAATGCCTATTGAGGTCAACTGAAGCTGCACAACGAACGGCACAGTTCGGGATAAACTTTTGTCAATCTCTACTGACCGAGAAATTGTTTTCCAACTACAAAATTACTTCGGATTCTTCAACTCAATTTTTGAACGATTAGCAAAAGATCAATCCTCAATTATATTCACGTTTTAAACTATTAGTTATTTGTCTTTAAAACGACTTAAGACTTAAATCTGGGAAGATGTCTTCTAAATCGAAAGTTTTCCCTCAGTTGATTTTTATATATAATGTATATCAATATAAGACTTACAGATGGAACCTTAATTCTTCGTTTCCTAAAAATTATTTTTAATTAGAACATGTTTACGTTACATATACAGTATGTCCCCGGATTGAGTCCACAAGAGGAAAAAAAAAACTGTATTTTCTATTTTACAAAAAAATGACATAGGAATAAGATTTTTGACTTAATTCAAAACCAATAAATCTGCAATTAAAATTTTAATATTATCAGGCTGTCTCCTTAAAATCGAGAAAAAACTAAAATTAACAAAGAACTTAGAAATATGAAAAAATTAATTTTAAGATTACAGACCACTACTTTCATATGTTCAGAGTTTAAAAAATGTTACGGTGTAGACTTAACTGCGTTGAATTTACAAACAGAAATTTGAAGACACTAGTGCAAAGCCTAATAATAATAATACCAATCGATATCTCAACCGAGCGAAACTAGTGTCTAGAACACGAAATCTGAAACACCAGATACAGAGTAGTAATAAAGTAATACAAAAAATGTAATAAAATCTTGATAAATACCCAATAATAATACAGCAATCTGGTTCTATTACAAAGTGGTAGCACCATACTGTCATTATAGCAGGTAATCTAAACAAGCTGGTTAATAGAAAATGAACATTATAATTTTTTTAAGCGCAGTTTTTGTGTCTTTTGTAATTATCTTTATTTTAGAAATGTAAGTTGTTTACTTTTTTTATCTTCATATCGATTATCTTTAATATGTCGTTAAACTTTACTGCAACGTTGCCTGCGAAATATTCCCTGCAAGCTGATTTTGGCTTTTTCATAGCTTATTACCGTCCAGGAAAAAACCTTTTTTAATTTCCAAGTGCTTTGATAACGTCCGGGTTGCTCCTCTTCCCTAAAATCTCACGCAATCAATAAAATTTACACAGAAGCGAACCGAAGCGGTGATAAATTTTTCCTTATTTAATTAATACAATCTCGTTTCTGTGAAAGTGGCTTTCTTGGAGATATGGGATCGATCGTCGTGAAGCATCCCGGAGAATTCGATGGGAACTCGTCCTGACACTGAGCTGAAACATCGGTCATCTCGAATCTCTCTCGTGTGTTGAGACCAACTAACAAGGGAGGCATTCACCCTCGCCGTGAAAACTTCATTTATGCGATGCGCTACGTGAGAAATGCCCTTTACGCCAACAAAAGAAACGTTTATTTATTATGTTATATGAGAACGTTATTACGTTTTTATATCTGCCGCACGTAAAAAATATACGCGGCCACGTAAAAGAGTTTATGAGGAAGAAGCAGCGTTGGGAATTCTTTCGAGAACTTTATTTGACACCAGGATCGCGAACTTTATTAAGAATTCTCTAACTGAAAATAAACAAATCGGCACGGAATCGCCTGCTTCATGCCGGCTGCACCTGAAGGATGCTGCGAATCCGGAGTAAATCAGTCACGAGGCGAGACCCCGACATGCACTGAAAGGCGAGTGTATATTGGGTTGCCTATGTGGTCGTTTGCCGGAAGTTTATATTCTTAAGAGGAGTCTTCTCGTTTGACCGCTGTCGGCAGTACGTTTTCAGAATATAATATCTCCATTATTAATAAACTTATTGTGTTCAAATTTTAAATATAATCTTCTAGCAGCTTTTACGACACAAGCTGCGTTTTACTATACCTCATTTCCAACAAAAAAGTCGACAATGTGTCTGATACGATTTATATATGGAGAAAATCGTTAACAGGTTATATTTAAAATTTCACTACAATAGGTGTGTTAATAATGGAGATATAACATTCTGAATATGTGTTGAAAATCCGATGCGGCAAACGTAGAGACTAGCCTTAAGGGGACGTTTCACGCAACAATATCGATAACTAAACAGTTGTTGTTTAGACTTTGAAGCCTTCACAGTCCGTCAGATAATGGTATATAAAATTTTCTATGGCAATTTATTTACCCTACTTGAGTAAAATGCAGTAGAAGTTATGGAAAATTTAAATTCCCAGAATTTAATGCCTTTTTTTTGTTTTTAAGTAGCTGCGAAATGCAACACAATCCGCATCAAACTACTCTTACTTGGTAACAGCCAAGAAATGCCATTACAATATATTCATGAATAAGTTTCCTGCAATATGGATTGTGAATATTAACAGAGATAATGGAGTTAGTGACTTGGTGATTTACATAAAGTTAGATATTTCGTTCCCCATAGTACACAGACATTCTTTAGTTAAATTCCATCTAACTTGTCTTAACAAGGTTATATTTAAGATATTACTTTATTTCTACCTGGAAGCATTCACACTTTGATAGTTTCGTAAACTTCATAATTTCTTTATGCATGGCAAATTAAGTATTTTGCATAATGAGTAATTACAATATTCATTAGATGTTATTAAAGTAACACAGTTAAGAAGTTGTGTGAAATTAATAAACCAGCGTTTACATATTGCATTAACTGAAACTTGAAGTATTAGGGAAATTATTATATTTATAGTATAAAAGGGTTTTAATAGTTCTTTTGTTTTTGAATTCACTATTTTTACTGCATTCTTTTTTAGCATTTGCAAAAATTAAACTAAGTGGTCAATAACTACCCACAGTTGTTGTTCGAAAAAAGTATGTAATCAAAATATATGTAAAGTGGTTTTGTGCAGTAATACTGGCAATAATATTTTGCTTGGATGTACCGATAGTATATTATTATTTGGATAAATCTTTGATGATAAGACGTAGGAAAATATTACAAAGACACTAGAACAAGAAGAGAAAAAAATTATGCAAGCACAAATTAAAATTACGAATGTACTATATAAATTTAACTAGACCTTATTTTTCTACACGAATTAACATGCAGTCAAAAACAAAAAGAATTAGAGTTTGCGTTCGCGTCTCGTATAAAATGTGGGTTTTTCACCTGTGCGTCATCTGCCATGATTGGACATAGATTTTCGGAATCAACTGTTACTTTGACATATTGGTGGTCGCTAACAAAGATTTGTCTGCGCATTTCCTCTACAAAATTGATGACGTCATTTAGTTAATAATGTGACTGATTCCTGATCCACAGTAAATGAAAAACATTGTTGATTCAGTGACTGACGTCTAATTGTTTCATGGCTATCAGACACGCATTATTATAGCAGACCGGCTTTCTTGCCAATTTGGTGGCGGATGAGCAAGCCAGTCGTTTTTAATCTGATGTAGCGGATAGGAGAGAATAGGGCAAAATTGCCGTCACGTGATAAGAATTGCTGAAAATATTATCAGTACTGATGAAAACACAATAGTAGGGTGTTATACAGCACATTTCTCTGGACGTCACCGCCCTTCGTCGTTACGCTACCTACTCTTCAGCTTACGGATAATTGCGTTACTCTCCACCAGGGCGTGTATAATGAAAAGATGAGCTTTGAGCGAGTTTTGCCCTTCACCCGCACACACTTCGGCTTAAATTTTAATCGTAATTGACCGTGTTTATTAGTTGTTTTAAACGTTCAAAGTTACTTTATCGAATTAGGGCTCTTTTAAAAGGGTCTGTTAAGTTTGTGAGGCGGATTTTTTCCAGAAAGTTTCGATCAAAACTGACTTTCCGGCATCTTTTTTGCTCCCATTGAATTATCAGTTTATTACAACTTTTAGATACTTTTTTGGTAAAGAAGTGCAAAATTAATGGCGATAATCCGTTCAAGAAAGTAATTTAAGTTGAAAGTATTGGTAACTGAAAGGGTAATTATTAACAAACCGAATTTAGTTAAACGGTGGAAGCATTAAAAAGAGCAGTGTTTCGGGTAAACTTAACCAAGTCTGAATTCTTGTAGAACTTGCCTTCATTTATACTTCGAGTGATGTCTCCTCTGTGCTGTCATTATCTATTGGTAACTGAAAAAAGTGTTGTTTTTAAATATTTTATTGTTTTGTCCTGGAGCGCACCAGTTTATTTTAAATGGCGCGTTGGAAACGAATGGCAACACTCAGCTGGCATTGTATAGTTGTAATAACTAATTTCTTTTATGATGCTGGAGATAAAGGCTTAGTCGCAGCTGCAATTGGAAAGTTTTTAATTAGTTTGACATTTTGTGCTTTTGCATTAAATGAAAATCTCCGAATAGAGATTGGCGGCAAGATTAATGCCAGTCTGTGAAGATTTTTTGTTGTTAAAACCCTACGTTGTTGTTTTTAATGAGTTTCTTTGTCGCTCTTAATTTACAAAGGAGGTGTTTTAAGATATAATGAACTCTGACTTATCTGCGGGTAATTTGGATCTTCCCGAAACGCTGAGGGTAAGAGATCCCTCGCAGCAGGTGTAATTACTTACAGTTATGTTTACTAATAGATTTATATTTTGAATGTTGGAGCGTCGGAGTGCAAACAAGATTTAAATCGACTTTTATTGCTGTAGCCACTTTGGAAACTCGTTCTTTGTTTTCAGGCCGTCTAGGAGAATTTCAGTTTAGTTATAGTGCGTTGTTACCTTATGCAAATTGGCCACATTTACACTTAACGCGCATTTCGAATAATTTATCCAAACTCTTGCCACCTTAACCCCCCATTACTTAGTCTGGAAAGTTGCAGGAATAAACGCTAATGTACTAGTACAATTTCCTGTTTCCTTTAAACGACCTTTCGTAGTTTATAACACCTTGGAACGGGCCATAAATATTTACTGCGTCACTCACAACTTCGGCCTCATCTGCATTCGACAAACATCCAAAATTAAAATTTTCGTTTATCCAATTAGCCCCTAACGACTCTACTCTTTGCCGCAACGGCGTTCTATAAATCCGGAGTATAACTTTTCACCTAAATCGACATCTCATAATGAATTTTCATGAATTTTCGAAATAATTACAACCGAAAATGAAGTTTTGATGGTAATTGGAAATGTCTGAGTTCTTGTTTCCAATTCTGACAAAAGAGGGTGTCGCGTCAAGGGTAATAGAAGAAGTCATTACTATTCCAGACAAAAGGTCTTGATTGAGGGACACAGATTATGGAAACAAAAGGCTGCTGTCGGCGTTTGTTATTTGCTTCGGCTTTCGGCTGTTGCAGTGGCCACAAGCTTCGGCCCCATTTAGTTTAGCTATCTTCGCGACTCTTGTTGAATGGTGCGAGTGTTTGTTGGCAAATAATTATCAGCACTCTTGTCAAGAGGTTCATGTACAAGCAAAAATGTAATTTCTTTTATTCATAAGTAACTTGAACAAACAACGGGAATTATTGTGTTTTAAATATCTTGCCATCAGGTCTCCCAGCTAGGAAATAAATAGAGCATAAACTGAAATGAAAACCTCTCTGCTTCTGCTATTCCCTTATTGTTATAAAATTCCACAATAAGTTCTACAGATAAATCGTAATTTATTACCTTTACGGTTATAACTTTTCATAGTTTCTTAAACTTTGTTAGTTCTAGCATATGCTAAAAGTTCCAAGATAAGTTATGCCGTCTTTGATTTTTATCAAGTACGATTATAAATGGGTCAAAGTATAATAGATTCTGTTAATGCACTGAACTTTCGCTGCCCTCGGCATTATTAGTGTTACTCCTGAAAAAAGACCAATTTCAGGTTTAATCCATGTGAAGTACATGCTGTTTTATAAAACGTCGAGAAAAAACCATCTACTGCTATGGGTACCAAATTTTAGTTAAATAAATTGTTCTAATTTTATTAGCAATGCATTTATTAGCTTTCAGGACTTTAATTTGTTACTCTACAATAACTTTTTTCGGATGTGCCATTTTCCAGATTTGTAAACGGATAGACCAGTATAGTTTCTATGTTCCTCGTTCGTTCCATTTTATCGAGAGCTCAGTCGTCTTCACACCCTCTTATAATTTTTTAAACTACACGTATAATGTCTCGATTCTGTTAATTCTGTTGTTACTTGAAGTTTTCCACAACCTTATTTCATATGCGAACCGGACTGGTTAGTTACATTCTCATTTATGTGGTACTATTGAGTTGAGTATTTCTCTTCTTTTGTACTGTGAGTTGTTTTCTCGAAAATTTGAGGATACAGTAATGTTGCTCCCGCCCATATTTAATAATAATAAAATAAGAATTATCATAATAACAACTTATCGAAACTAATATATATTCAGAATCAGAACATTTTGCTCCTGTGCAAATTAACTAATAATTTTTATCGGCTTCTCAATTTTGAGGAGACAAAATCATTCAAATCAAGAAACTTGCTACATGCTTTCGACGTATAAACATATATTTTCCCTTGATTTAAATATATTTGTTATTGTCAGTACCTATGCGGTCCTGCATGGTACAGTGGCTACAGGAGTGTTTACCTGTACTTTCACGGTCCACACATATTTATTTTAACTTATAGGGGTTATGATAAAAAAATAAATTAAATTTGGCAAAATTAATTTTTTATTTTTCTTAGAAGTTGTATTTGTTCGAATGTGTGCCTAAATAATTTTGGACCAATTTTTTTATTTTCATCCATTTCGCTAAAACTTTCGACTAAGTTCCGCATGAAAGACATCTTGTCAAACTTAAAATCTTTGAAATCAAAGACGATCTTTGTCTGTAGCTTTCTAGCTATACCTTAGTAACAAATCTTTCCAAATAAAACTAGTAAATACGTGATATTTCACCAAAGCATTTGTTAGTGGAGTTTCGTATTGTTCCATTCTATGTCTGATATTTGTTTCTGACCTTTCGTCACTGTAACAACAAACTTCACCTTTCATGCTGATGACTTGACATTTTATGGCACTCACACCCACCAAATACTTCAAACCAATATCGATCGTGTTTCCTATTAGAGTGAAGTTTGGCAGTTGCCTACAAATCTATGTGTAATACAACACTTGGGATCGAATAATCCAAAACATGTATCCTACCTAGACAAACCGCTTTGTCGTGGCTCTTTTGTATATACTCTATTTGTAACAAGCCAAAAAGCATTTTATTCCTGCTATCCTCTCTCATTAACTTTACTAAACTATCTTGGAAATTGATAGCCCTAGATGGAATGTAGACTGTGTACGAGATATTGAAACTCGTCTCAAAGTGCTATTATGATTAGGTCACTTGGATCGTATATCGTCGAACTCGCTCAACAGAGGAGACACGCCCTACAATTTACAATTTTTGATGTCAGAAGACTCAAGAATTACCTAAACTGCTATCGATCTCTCCATTTTCAGTTCTATGTTCTAATTTTCCTATTTATTATTTTATTTCTACTGAATATCGACGAATGCCAAAGAGGTCACAGGTTCAAGCTAAGAAAAGAACCTTTCAGGACACGTACAACACTTCTTATCCATCTCTCAACTTGTTGAAAAACAGGCTTGTACTTTATAATTCCTTGTTGCTCCCTCTATGCACTCTGTATCTTCATAAACTTTAGCTTTGGTCGTGTTTCTTCTGTATTAACACAGTATGTGTCATATGATCCATGAAATTTTCATTAAGAGTACGCTTGCCAATAAACATTAGCTCACTATACCATGATACTTCATATGATCTTCACATTTGAAGTAGGTACAATTGTATTTCTGTTCTTTCCCAGTCAAATTTGTTTAGACAGTGATCATGATCACGTTTTTTTCAACCCAGTTTACATGATAAGTAGCGGTGTACTGTGAAAACAGTATTGGATACTTCGTTCACGGAATATTCTCCATCGAGATCATCGTTATTTGCCAAAACGTGTCAATGAGTGAAAAACAAATCACGGTGAAATAATCACCAGTAGTGAACTATCACTCATCTCTACCCATGAAGGGGGTAGTGATGCTTATTGTTCAATTTCGATTTTTCTTTTTCGCAAAATGTAGATACGCATTCATAAACTACAAGTCCAGGAGTTTGTTATATAAAATTGAAATAACGCTTACAGTTTCGGCTACAAAATCGTGGGCAGTATCTTTTTTTTCTTGTCGTTTAGAAAATAACATATGGTCTATGCTTTATTGTCATAATGATTGGCACTTTTGAAAAATATTTGAAATTAATTTTGCGTTTATATTAGAATTCTTAAAAATATAATGCTCCCTTCAACTGACGTAGCATTTCCAGGTTGAAATTTTATATTCCAACATAACAACTGTTCTGTTCATACATCACGAAAGGTGGTAACATGTTTAAATAAGAATCGTAATATAAACGTCCTCGACTGGACGAGTCGCAGTCCGGATCTGAACCCTATCGAAAATATCTAGGGTCTGTTAATCCGAAAGATCCAGAAGCAACGGATGTTATGTTATAATCAACGGGCGGAATAATGTCTCAGACGCTCGATCCAGTGCTGACGCGTCGATACTTTGATTACAAATATATTTTTCTTTTGGCCTATATCAACATAATATAACATTTCAAGATCATAAATATGTGTCCTGTGGTTGAAAAATTAATAAGGGCACGGAGTATCATTATTTGAAGTAATATCGTAATATAGAAGTAGTTTTTTTACTAGCTCCTAGAGACGCACTGGCTACGACCTTGTGGACCAGATCAAAGCGTCCCCGCTACTCGTCGTAAAACACCTTGCTTCAACTGGAGAATTGCATCCGTAAGATAAATTTCCGCGTACTGGTTATAATAGGCCAGATCAACCGCAATAGCATGTATTACCTCAAGGCTACTGGAGAAATTTATACCTTTCAATGTCCACTAGACGTACGAATGCCTTAGAAGCAAATGGTGCACCGACCAAGTATTAGACAGCTAATGAGTCTCATGAGTTTTAAAGTTTTTGGTTTATTTTGGTGTATATATTGGCTTTGTATTATTATATATGTGTTTTATTTGTGTATGTTCGTATTATATACCGGGTGACCCAGCGTACCTGTTCCACTCAAATATCTCAATTATTTTAACACACAAAAAGTAAAATTTGGCATGTTCAATATATTTATTTATAACACAGTCTACTAGACATGGATCAGGGGCGGCTTGTCCTATGAGGCAGGTGAGGCAGTGCCTCACCAATGAATTTTACGCCTTACTAGGATTTTTACTATTTTTAACGAAACATTGCGGCCAATAATTTGTGTCTTTTTTCTAAAATTTTAAAAATAAATATGGAAAATTATATTCTTATTTTTATCTCAGTAGGTGCTCGTTGCTCCCTTAATTAAACAGCGCGCTGAAACACTCGACACAACATGTATTTTGTGACGCGAATGAGGCAAACTCGGAGCTTGCCTCTACAGCGGATATAGAAATCATATCGTTAATAGGCAAGCAACCTGCAATACACTCATAAGTGGTATGAGTTGAAAAAAGACAAAATTGAGGCTAGCCTCATTTCCGTGCTTGCAAAAGAGATGGACAACAATATTTGCGCGCGGAGAACGTGCGATTCCAATGCAGTCTGCATTTGCAGAAGTATTCAAAATTAGGCCGTTGATTGTTTTGCCACAAATCTGCGTGTGTATAAATTGATTCAAAATTTCGGTAACAGAATTTTGTCTTAAGAGTGCCTACGTTTGTGTGTGTCGCGTTAGTGCTTTGTGCTTGTCATAATTTGATTTCGGTAATCGTTATTTAAGATTACGAGTAAATCGGAATTTTTCTCTACTAACGTTAATTAGTAATTTACACAACTAGTTCGGGATAGCCTGCTTCCCGCATGAACGCTTGTTTGCGGCACGACCGAAGGGAGTGCCGCATTTGCGTGAATGCGGGAAGCAGGCTCACGAACGTGTTGTGTACAATATTTTTTGCAACGAATAAACCTTTAAACTGAAGAAATTAACTGTGAGTTATTTATAAACAATGGCGCCGTCAACACATCACAATGTTGACACTACGCCAGTATTTTAAGGTTACCATGGCAACGGGAAGTTAAAATGCACGTGTGCGGGAAGTTCGAACTCCCGCACCCTGGTGAATGCACGAAAGCCATCAAAAAAGATCATGAGTGCAAAAATGACAATAGCAGTTCTGTTTTTTCTACTTTCACGTATGATGATAAATTGTATGTAGTTAAGGAATTAAAACGGCCGGTTCCTTAGTTGAGTAAATCGTTAATTATTGATCTATAAAAAAGATTAAAATAAATCCAGAGTATTTATGTTTTATATGTTTTTCGTTTTGTTTTTTGTTATAAATCAAATAGGTTTATTTTATGTTGTATTTGATTTTTTTCGATACGTTTTCTTTAAAGTTTATTTTAATTTTGTTTTTTTTTTAAGTTATATTAGTTTTTCTGACCACGTTTCCCTTTCCTTTTGTCCTGCCATTCCCATCCTTTCCTTACAAGAGTTCCTTACACCTTCACGTTGGTTCTTGGTGGACAGTTAAATGAGTTTACAAATTTGTTTATTTGACTAAGTAGAAAATATTTAAGTAATCTTGATTTATTTATATTTTGGAGCGTATTGTGCTTTGCCTCATCAACTTTTCAAGTCATGAGCCGCCCCTGACATGGATAGATTACTAACGTCGTATTAGTATTTTTTATCTGTTGCCATTTTTCGTAAAAAGACTGCGTTTCTTTTTAAAAGACCCAAATTGTGCTAAATTTTTTGCTAATCTTGCAAAATACATACGAGTTACACTTGGTGGTTGCCTCTCCGGAAATCTTTCTTCATATAATGTTCTGGATTGTCTTCTGTTTCGCCTACACGCTCCATAAATAAAGTATCATATTTAACTTTTCGGCATTGCTGAATCTTTCGTTTTCCATTTTTTGACACTACAATATTTTATTTATTTTAATCTCGAAGTGAGAGACTAGAACACAAAAATAAGAGGAAACGTTGCTTGAGAAACGTCACCGTATTTTTTTTTTTTTTAATTCACAAACGTTTTAAAGCTTCTGTTCTACCGAGTCATACATCATTGAAAAGACAAAAAAAAAATGCTCTCTTTTATAGTACTACAAACTGTACTCCTTTAGATTTAGAAAAACAAAGTTGAAGTCATTTCCGGTGAAACTGAAGCTAATACGAGGCCAATAGTACAGTCATTTAATAGACTGTATTGCTTATATTGTACGTGCCTAAGTTCAAATTTTTATGTTTTAAAATAATTGATATATTTAGGTGGAACGGATACGTTGGAGCTTCCGGTATTTTGGTTTTGTTTGCTAAGTATCTTCATTTATTTATTTAGGGCTATCTTTTTGAAGAAGTAGAAAGCGTCATATACTTAGGATCTAAGATAACAAGGAACCATAAAACTCAAGTCGAGACTCGAGATACATCTAAAATTTATAGTCGAAAATATATGTCTACATTGGTTAAAACGAATTTTCAGCAGTAACTTGAAATGATTACTAAAATTCACTGAAGTTTAACACCCTTCTATTGTATGTTAGTATACAGCAAAAGGTGGGACGATACAATTTCATTTCAAATTAATGGATTTTTGGATAAATGGCATTGGTCGAAACTGTGATCAATTGTTTTTATTCAGTTTATATCGGAACTTCAAAAGTTTTGAACAACCTTCTTCTAGAATCCATCCACTTCCTTCATGCAGTATTTTTGGCGTCTTGCTCCTGCCAATTGCACCATATTCTTACACTCTAAGCTCTAAGATGTGTCTCTTCTAATCCCTTGACGTTTTTACGAAATGGTAAAATCACCTCTTGCATGTCATTTATCTAAATTGGTGTATTTTTTTAAAATTTGCTTGTTTACGATCTCATAGTATGTATAAAAATACAAAACAAGAATATATGTATGTATGTCAATTATAATTCCAGGAAAATAGAACTAAAATATCATCTGAAGAAGTTGAAATTTATCTTTTAGACTACCTAAGAGCTGTTGTCTACGAAGTTAGCCTATTATCTGTCCACGGAACGTACAGGGGCGGGTAAAATTAAGTATGACACCCCTTGAAAGGGGATTTTTTTTTTTTCAAAAAATTTAGTTGTGTAGACTGGACTCATTTGAATAGGTATTCACTGGAAATGACATTTAAGCGTTAATAAAAATTTGAAAGTTACACTGGGGAAAGAAAAGTGTCGTACTTTATTTTGGCCGCCACTGTACCAGTAAATCAGCCATAGCATAACTTGTCATTATAAAATTATAGCTTATTTTGCTCAGTGAGTATTTCTACATAAGATAATACTGAACAAACATTTATTCTATAACATATATATACAAAAGTAGTTGTCTACGCTCATGTGTTTGATCAATGTTTTGGACCTACCTTGACCAAAGAATATGATACATTGGTTACGTCGAATAGGAATAAAATTTGGGATCTTAAATACCATAATATTCTAGCTGCTGGTCTACATATTGTCTATTTGGGAAGATCAGGAAAGAGTCCTTGTCTTGCTAGACAATAATTTACAATTAGCTCGTACAAAAAAAAAAAATCGTTTGCATCCCATCGCGGTGAACTTAGAATGACAATACTTAAATTGAAATTTAAGCTCCTTGGTAATTTGTTTAAAAAAAATTGTCAGTCCCGCCAACGCTAATAATAATTCTTTAAAAAGAATGTTGGGAATTTGTTATCATACCAACTTTCTTTTATTCTTACGTAAAAATACAGAGGAAATGGGAGACCTATTTTTAGTACTATTTTATTAAAAAAAAAAATGAACATCTTATTCCCATTGCTTTTCATTTATCTATGGGAACCTGATTTACTCATCCTGTCCAGTTTTTTTTATATATAAAATCGTACCTGCTCTAGGGATCATGCGACGTCGAAAAAACATTCGCTAAATTGACTTTATTACAGTAGGCCCTTAGCTTATGCTTGAGAAGTAAAATTGAACCAACATGTAAATAATTAATAATAATAAGTAAATTTATTTATTAAAATCTGCAATAAAAAGCAGCAGGGTTTTTCAAAATAAAATTACGTATTTAAATTTTGTTTTGCTATTATTAGCTTTAATTTTATTCCCAGTATTCGGAGTAATTTTCTTTTCTGAAAATAGTAATTTCCCCCATATCAATTTCAGAATGACAGAATTACTAAGTCATCTGCATAAAGTAACATTAAAATGTCGACTACATGATTGATGGAAATACTGTTTGTGCCGAATATACGAAAAAAATGTATCAATTGTCAACACAGTAAACAACATAGGATTCAGAGTCAGCTAAACACTTTCGTCAATATATTTAAAAGAGTTTTCAAGATTTCTTTAAATTTAGTCATGACTGCTTTCCTGAAGATAAGTGTATAATCCTAATGCGTTTCATAATAAGACATAGTTATACAATTTTGTCTATATTAACCAAATTAAGCAGATGAAAAGTTTATTGAACATTAACGTATGTTCTATGTATTTAATCTTTTTGAAAATTATATAAATATTATTCCCTACCGTTCTACAAACGCTGTTTACGATTGTCCTTAAAAACATTTCAACCTACTCAAAACGTGCCAGTCAAATCCCCCAAAACGTCGGTCTATTCAGCGACGTCCTTGTTAACATATCGTGTATAACAAGCGTCGGCCGTGTAAGTTCGCAGAAAGGGAGAGTGTATAGAGAGGAAGAGGCTAATAAGTGCAGCACTCGAGACGCAGCGAAACAATAGAAGACCGTGACATTGACAACCCTCTTGCATTGTATTGCAGATCAGCGGTTCTTCGTCGTTGAACTTGAGGGTTAATTTTGTTTGAGTTGCTAATTCAATGCAGCATTTGTTTCTGTAATTGCCCCATCATTAGTCCGAATAGAGTCCTCCGATTGACCACGTTGGAGTCGAATTTTGAGACCTAGCTAGGGCTTCGACCTCGAAGAAAGAACGAGGAAGGAAGCGACGCCGACTCAGCGACGTCACTTATGCCTATACCTTTAGAACACTCTAATTGAAGCAGGAGACTAACGCACACAAAGCTTCGAGAAAAACACTTGCTCGGCAAAGTATTCGGAGATTAAAGCGCAGATACTTTTGTGAATTTTTTCTATGGACTGGGTTTTAATAAGTGCATACAAGTGCGCGCTCGTTTGACTCGGGTTCCAGCGACGAGAAGTTTTTTCGACATTTTTCGGGGCATGATTAAAAGCAGCCAAGTTTTAATTTTTCTAATGGAAACTGCGGTAATTATCCATCTGATTTTTGAGGGTTTTGTATTTCGGCGGCCCGTACAGGCTATAATTTTCAAGTTGGGTGGTTCTGTTGTAATCATTTCACACTGAATACCTGCTCCGGATTTATTGTTAAAGGAAAATCATAACTTGGTTTCACTGGATTCACATACACCCTTAAGCTGAATAAGTTAATATCTGTACACCTTTTTTCCGCCATTTATCCTAATTGTGTGTTCTGTTGTGCGAATTTGTGTTCTTTCGTGTGTTAACACACACAATCTTGTTAATTAGAAATTTCATAATAAATCAGCAAATAAAATTACTCTGACTGAAATTTACACTACGGTAATGATTAAAGCATAACAAATGTTATGCATGTAGATGGTTGAGGCGGCTTGATAGGGGTACCTTTGCGAATGGTTAAAATATACATCAATATTATATGCATTTCGATGATTTCGGTAAAGTGATATTACACACTTTCAGAACTACTGTCGATTACATTAAATAAACATAAAACCTAAAATTATTTCGCAAAAATAAGAAAACAGAAAATTATTTTTCTCTTCCTACTCTTGAGGAACTGTTGGTTTGTTTGTACCTAATGATATTTATTAACTTTAGAAGTATGACGTCACAGCACTAAGTGATGTAGGCCATTCAACCCAAAAAATTCAGCTGTTGTTTTATTTTGAGAAAAATCAAAAAACAGGTAAGTTTACTTCCCGAGCGTAAGTTAAGGGACTTGAAGTATTGCAATAACGTCCATCTGGCGAACGGCTACTTCCATGTTTTGTCGCCGTTGCATGCCCCTAGAGTGTGAAAAAATAAATCTCCTTTTTCCGTCTGTCTGTTGTGTCTAGCAATTTTTATTAGACAGACTATTTCCTTCAGAAAATTTTAGCCAATGGAATTGATAGAATTTTCAAATTTTGACAAATCCATGGCCACTTACACGAACATTTTTGGGGGCCGGGAATTTATCGATCGATAAGTTCCCTGCATGAACCAATCATCGCAAAGTTCCAATGAAAAAGGACATTTTCGAAAAACTGAGATTTTCTGACTTGTTTACTACGTAGTGATGATGATAAAAAAATAGAGGAGTGATTTTGCGCTTAAATTTTATTCAAAAATTTGGTTTTAGGAATTCTACCAAGAGCTGAAATTTTCTTCAGGAAATAGTCTGCCAAAAGACCCCTCGTGTGTAAGACTATGTTATTTCATACAATTTAAAGCCCATTTACTATGTGCAATTTTGAAGTGACGTCATCACATTATTGATAGGGATGATTAGGCAAATTTTGGTTAGCGTTTTACCATCTACATGATATTCCTAATATAAGTACAAAATTTGACAATCGGCCCAGTACTTTCAGAGATTATCTGTCTAATAAAAATCCGGGACGGCAGAGGGACACGGGAGGCCTATTTCTTCGTACTCTAGGGGTCATGAAAAGTCGAGAAAACGTAAAAGTAGAGAGTCGGCCAACGGACTCGACTACAATACTCTTCCTTTGTTTACGCTCAGGTCCTTTGGTTACGCTGAGGAAGTAATAATTAGAATTGATTGATAATATTAAAGTACTCATCAGACTTATCACACATCAATGAATTCAGAAAAAAAGCTGTACAAGAATCTCTAAAAAAACTATACAGAGTGTCGTTAAAAAAAAGACAAATAAACGTTAAAGATTAATTATTCTCGTAGCATAATTAAAACAATTTTTTTGGTCTACACACAAATGCTGTACTCGAAAATAAAAGACAGCAGCGGACCTAGGCTTCTTTTTTCACGCTGTACATGTAGTAGAATCTTGTACAATAAAATTTAGCATGGCGTTTATCTATCTATAGGCTTAAAACCCATTTTTACCATTTTGGCAAAAATACAAGATTTAACAAATTATTCTATTTATTGAAAAAACTATTGTTTCAAGCAAATAAGATTAGTCAAAACAACGACAAACAAGAACAGTGTATTACCAAAGAAATGATAAAAAAAAAAATCTGACATACCACTTTTTATCTGTAAATTTCTGTGAGATTTAGTCACACTCAAGCAAATTACATAAAAGAAAAATGTTGCCAAATAAAAAGTTAAATTTAAAGTTTTGCCTAAATACAGTATTTAAACAGCTTTAAATCAAGTCATGAAGTATTTAATTCTTTCTCTATACATATAAAGCGACAAAGACACTTTCCGTATATTAGAATTCTTTTAATTATGACAAGGTGTTGTAAAACGGTATGTGTCTGTTTCTATCTTCGTCCGGCATACTCTATTTTCTCAGGTATCTATCGTTTCTGCCCCTAAAATTCGAAAAAGTGCCAACATTCTTTACTTGCATAAATACAGTGTGTCGAACGAAGACAGAAACCAAAACATCCCAGATTTCATAATTGGTACAGCTTTACAATACCATGCCAAAATTAAAAGAATTGTATTGTACACAACTTTCTCTGCAGCTGTGAAATACACTGATCTTTAAAATATTTTTTGAAAAAATTGACGGTAATGATTGCGCAAGTTTTTCTTATACTTTTTGGATACTGTGAAAAAAGACTGAAATAACAAAAGAACCAGCTTTATTTAATCTGAGTATACAAGAAAATTCAGCAACTGTTAATTTATTTTATTATTCTAAGATTTTTTGCGTATTTTAATTCACTCCATTATTTTGGAATTAACGAGTATAAAAAATTTTGAAACATGACGTCACAGGAACTACTGTTAAGTATGAATTTGTAAAGTGATGCAGGCCTAGTCAACCCTAAATAACTCATCTGTTGTTTTATTTTGAGTAAGTCGACTTTCCGAGAGTAAGTTAGGGGGAGAAAATACTGTAAAAAAGTCCATCTGGCGATTGACTACTTTCATGTTTTCTCGCCGTTTCATGCCTCTAGACTAGAGTATGAATATGTCGTCTTTGGCGATTTTTATTAGACCAATAATAATCTCCGAAGTTACCGAACCGATTCTTGTCAAATTTTATATGCTTTTAGGAATATTATAGATGGTAAAACACTAACCAAAATTTGTATAATGATCCCCAGCACCGATTTGATGACTTTATCTCAATATTTTGCTTGGTATGGAAGTTGCATCTAACAAATAATGCGGGCTCACCGGTTCGATCTTCTCATGGGCCATTTTTTTTTTGAGGTGAGGGAAGTTCTGTCTAAATAACCTTGCAGCAGTTTTTTAATTTTAGAGGTACACATTGTATAGTCAAATTTGATCTTGTATTGTACCCTATTAATGATATTCAGACTAATAATGCTTGTACAGTCCCCCTGGTAAAAATCCTCGTCAAATGACAAGCACCAAAAATATTTTCAGACAACGACAACATACTTTGTATAATAATAATAAATTTATATTAATTTGCCTACATTGTTGAAACTTATTTGGATTTTTTTTTGCAAAATTCATTAAACTTGGGTTTACTGGCGCCCAACACTTTATTTACATGCACGTATCTCTGGTTTTTGTATTTGGCCTCGTTGTGGCTATAATTTTCAGCGTGAGTGAATCTGTTGTAGCATTTCACACACTGAATACATACCTGCCGCCGGATTTACTGTGTAATTAAAATGTGATAACTCGGTTTCACTTGATTCACATTTACCTCCGACCTAAATAAATTAACATCTGTACACCTTTCTTCCATAATTTATCCCAATTATGAGTTATGTTCTGCATATTTGCGTTCTTTCGTGCGCAAACAAAATGTTATTAATTAGAAATTTCAGCGGGAACGACTTGGCTTTGTGTAAATTTAATTAGAACTTAGTAGCAACTGTAAATTGTTTGGCTACATTTTTTCAGGGCAATCCGTGTTAATCTACATGTTTGTTTTGAGAGCTCTTCCACTTATTGCATAATGTTTAATTAAGTCTATTAGTTGTGCGCTTAACTCACTACTTCTTAATTGGTATTCCATTTAAGTTCACAGAATTAGAAGCAGCTCTCTAATGTTATTTCAGCACTCTGGGATTTGAAAACCAACAAGGTGACTGCAGCTTCCTTACATTATTATCACTCTAAAACAAGAAAACGTTATTTTCGTTTTTTGCTGGCACGTATTCTTTCCATTATCTTTTATAAAAGAAAATCAATTGCTGGTAATCTCTCATTTTGACGTTATCCGCTAACACATATCCCGACTTAGACCTCTGATAAATGCCGCAATCAGACTCTCCTATATATTTGCAGGGATTATAACACAGCTCTTTAACCGCCGTAATTGCGGGCGTCAATTTTCAAAATCAAACAACAAGTAACCGTGTTATTATTTCCTTTGTTGTTTTTTTATAATCGCCAAAAGGAAATTTAACATTCCAGGGAATTTAGTGTTAATCCGCAGATATGATAATGAGGAATTTTTTCGTTCTGAATATTAATTCGATATTCAAAAACCTACCCTGTTAAATTAAAAGTAAACTTTAGATGGAATATTAACTTCTTGCTGAGCAACTCTCCTTATCTCGCCATGGATTTTCTTGCGAAATCTACATAATTTCTTAGCAAGGTTTCACACTGTAATGGATTTTTAGATCATAGATTGCGAAATGCGATCGTCTAAAGCGTGTATTTGCAATTCTTTATTTCAAGATCCATTAAAGTTTACCCTGAATTTGCATGAAAAAACACCGCTCGGTGTCACTAGTAACGTAAACTTAAGTAACTGGGACAAAGTCTCCTTCATTACTCATCGTTATGTTCATCAAGCGAAAAATGCAAAGAGGCAACTCAGAAATTAGTTGGCTCGACAACCCCGTTTATTTTAATTTTCAGCAAGTGGAAGTTTCGCGAAACTGTAACCCATTTCTCGTGTGAATACACTATGACAGGTGATTGATTTATTACCATTTTAGTAACTACTTCTACTACTGTTGAGAAATGAGAAATTGTATCTAGACATTCTCCCATTTCCCCAACGTTAAACGATATCCTACCTTCGTTTTATTAAACTTGTCGAGAATTTTCAGTTGGCTACATGCAATTGCAAATTTACCGTTCCTGAAGCCGAATAAGTACTCAAGACGACTTCTCTTCATAATATTATGCATTTTATATTATTCCCAGAACGTTCGAATGCATTTCCGTGCCTCGAAGTTTTCTCTATAAACATGCAAAAAATAACAGTGTGCCGTTGCCTTTGGAACTCGTTAAAAATGTATTACAGTCAGTTCAGTGTTCAATTCATTTCCTGTGTCATCAATTTCAGTTCCGGTAGTCGTGATATTTAATCTCGCACGCTCTGTGCTGCGGTGACAAAGAAAAATCGTCTGTTCTTTTGACCGTATAAAAATTAGAATTTTTAGTCACAATTTATATGTGTCGGATTGGGTTAGCTTGTCACCGACACCACCAAATGAACTGTTTGACAGGAACGAAAGACACAATTTTATCACGCTTCATCACACGTTTTCCGTTTTGTGGTCTCTTTGTGTCCATTATTCTAATTTAAGTAGCGCACAAAAATAGAAATGAATCTAATTCACTTACGATTTATTTTTTTAACCAACTTTTTCGTAAACACAAATTTAACGTCGTGATGTTATCACAGACAAACTGGTTGAAAGTGTCTCTTAGAAGCGGAGAAAATTAAGTTAGATAGCACAATTCCTGTGGATATTGTCATATTTTGGTTGAAGGTTGCAAAAAAGTCATACCTTAAGTGTACTTGGTTTATGTCTAGTCCCGAGAAACTTCGTTCATTTCTGATACAACAAACAAATGCTGTGACTGACACATTATTACGTGTGGAATCAATGACACAGTTTTTGAAGCTTTTTCCGGGTTTAACCCCTCCCCTTCATGATTCGAAAACAGTTTTTCTGCAGAGGGCGCGTTTTACAAAAAAACTTCTCGGTGCCGGGCAACGATTTACTGTCAAAACCTTCAAAAATTCCTAATTTAAATTCAGTTGTTATAATTTCTGGAAAAACCTATGCAATTCAGCAGATGTTGCATTTTTCAAATGTAATATTTGATTGATGGATGAATCTCTCGTTGCTTATGCAATGCATATGCAGAACTTAGTTAAAAATTAAAATATTTCAAAATAATTCGATGCAGTGATGGTATTCTTCGCTGGTGCCTTTTTCATAGATAACACTTTTATCATGCTGTTTGTAATGTAGTCGTGACGTAAGGATTTTTTTATGATCTTCTCGACACATGTGAACTTGATAATGGACGGTTGAGTTCGTGCCCTATTTGTGAATCACCCTGTATAATGCAATGGCATTTTTTTTTTTAGTTTTGTTGAAATTTTTAAATCACCTGTTTTTAAAAATCAATGTCCTCAATTATTTATGGAAATTTTGGAATGCCATTTCCACCACTGTTTTCACCTTAAAAAACTCTACACAGTGTCAGATACATTATCGATTTTATTGTTGGAAGTTGGGATACCGTCAAAATAAATTTTTACCGTAGAAGCTCATTTGTAACAAAAAAAAACTCGACTGTGTATCTAATAACGAGTGTTGAAATAAAAACGAAGTCAAGTTATATTTAAAATTTCACAGCAATGAGCCTGTTAATAATGGAGATATTATTCCATTTTGAAAAGCCCATACGGGATTGGCCTTACGGTTATAGAAAGTATGGTAAGTCGTAATAAAAAATGGATCCATTTACTTTATCTAGTTAACTTTCATTAATGACTGGAAAATTATTAAAATTTGACTAAACAAAGTAATAAAATATAGAGAGAAGAGTGGGAACTTTTTTAATTATTCTTCTAGACCCAGAATCTAAAAACCCGAAAACGCAAATGTTAAATACTGATACTGAATTCGTTTTTTCACAGCAATACATGTTTATATCAAGAGGAAATTGGCATTTAAATGCGATAATAATAAATTGGAATATATGGCGATCTAGTAAAAAAATCCTTATAATTTTCCAGTGATAAGCCACATTATTCAGTGTTCACTGCCCACCATCTTCCCAAATCTCAAATAGACCCTTGCGTTAAGGATCATCGGATAAAATTTTGAACATAATTTCTCATAACGTCCAACAAAGTGCACATTTCTCTTTATTTATCATCATCTTCCACGACGAATCTATGACGTATAAAGTCCATCATAGCGCCGCCAAAGCCAAATGGCTTGCAAAGAAATGTCCCGTCCAATCTGTAGTTTTTCCAGCAGAATGTTTTACGAACGCTTTATCACATCGTAAAATAATCGTGAATAGTCATTTTGCGGCAGCACCACCTCCCCGATGTAGTCGTAAATGTAAACATTTTGTTTTCCGTTTTCCAGGTCGACACCCCCGACAGCGTCTTGCAAAGCGGTCTGGGTCTAACCGACCTGGGGCAGCACGCCGTCCTGCGCTCCATGGTGGACCCCCGCGACTACGACCGCCTGCGCCACCTCCAGATGAACGGCGGCGCCCCCAATACCTTCGAAGAGACAATCTACAAGGTTAGTACTTTTGTGATCACAACTGTCGTTTTTTTTTTGTATTTTTCATATTTTATAAAGAAAGGCAAACAAGTTACAGGTGTTGTTAACGGTTTACTTTTAATAAAGTTATAGTCTCATAGTTTTTAGTATAGTGTGCCAAGGAATATAGTGGTTTCATGATTTTGACTTTTCCAAGTCCCTAGTTTGTGAATAAAGAGCATCATAAACTACCGCATGAGATAAGCTGATCCTGGGGGATCGTAGTATAAATTTGCATCTAATAAGCTGCATTATTCATTGACAAGAGTAATGAAGGAGTCATGATCGTAAAACCACTATATTCCTTGGCACATTATACACCCACGACTTTGAATTTGGATATAGCGATAAGAAGGTTCATACCCCATGTGGGTTGTCGTATATTTTATGAGCAAACATTTGTACGAATTTGTTCTAACATACATAGTTGAAACTTTCAATTTACTAACTACCAGGACGATTATGTCAAGCTTTTTTTAATTAAAAAAAAACTTGATCACAAAAGTATAAATTTATGATCATATCTTTCTAAGCGTTGTTAAGTGCAGCACTTTGCCGAAAGTTTTTAAATATTATTTCTTGATGATGAAGCTTTCGAGTTTTCAAATTAGAATACATATTCCATTAGACGTACGGATAACACATGTAAGGCTATTGCAGCTTGTTATTCAAGCAAATAGTTACAGATCATTAGCATTATGCTAACTTCGCACAAAGTACTTCACAAGCAAATCATTCATAAGTAAAGAAAACAACAAGAGACCAAGCTTTCCCCCTGTTTCACTCCAAAAAATGCAGCGGATAGTCCCGTCATCTCCGCGTTTTATGTTTGATTTTTAGAAACCAAGTCAACACTTCCCTAGTTTTCCGTGGTTCTAACTATGCTGTACACCCCTTTGGCCGTGACCCCCTTGGCCCATCAACAATGATCCGCACTTATTTACAGTTCGTCTTCCTTCAGATGGTCACTTAAAATTCCCCGGACGGTCGTATTCTATCACTGCTCGCCATAAACTTTATCTATTCTGTGCGCAAGCACGCGATGTTTGGTTTTCCAGCTTGCTTTTTCCCATGTGTAAACCTCCGGGGATAACATTGGCCCTTATATCAAAATGTCACTGCAATCCGAGGTCCAGTTTTTACGGCTGAAAAGTTTCCGATGGTCACGATGTGATGGGATTTTCACGTTTTATTGCTGTCTTTACGACTTCGCCGGGTGGACAGGGCACCTATGCATCACCTCGAACATTTTGCATTGCTCTATCTGTCTTGCATGCCCGATAAATAAAACCGTGTTAAATCATCCGAGCGATTTCCATTTGTTACGGTGATTGCAAATGAATAAGGGCTTTTGAAATTATTACACTCTATTACTCTATTGTTAGAACTAATTACTGAAATAAATCTAATGGACTATTTAATGCATATTCTTTATGCATTCAAATGATCATATCATATGCGAAAAATGGTATCCTGACACAGGAGATATAGTTTTACGACTTTGACTTCCTCACTACCCTTCCCAACGACTAAGGACCGTCTCAAACTTACATAGAGACCGGGATGCCTGTAGCGGTATTAATTTAAGGTGCTCTTTATGCACAGGCACAACGGTGATTTTTTAATATTATCCTTCAGCACTGTTTCTTACTTTCAGAAAATAAGCATTGTATTATTTATGACCACTGCAACCTATAAGTGGCAAGTCCACTGCTAATCGTGACTGACGTCGATATATTGCTGCAGCCAAGACTGCTACGTGAGTTGAAAGTTGTGCTTGAAAGGACCAATCCGAACTGAGTTTTTTATAAATCGTAGACGTTGATGTTTGAACTGCAGTGGCTGTAAATTCGACATACCTGCAAGTATTTATTTATCGATACAAGGAAAATGAATTATGGTGATGTTGTGCTACTTGTTTTCTTTACAATCGTCACTAGCCCTACTATTTTGCCGTCTATAAAAGTCATGAATTTGTCTCCTGCAGTAGTGAATACTACGTTACAAACAAAAATTTTAATTAAAAGTTTAAGAGGATATTTAATAAATCTGATAGTAGAACTGGAAATCACTTGGTTGTAAGGTTACTAAATGCATTATTATTTTTCAAGGTGTGGCAAATTCCGAATGTGCGCTAATAAGAAAAAAAATTAATCTGTTATACAAAGTAAGAATGACAGCAGTAACTTTCGCATTCTTAGTATACCTTGCGTGGTTGTAGTGTTACTGAATGTGAACTTGTACGGCAACGACATAATGAAATATGTCTTATGCATTAATGCCTGACCCATCAACGATAGGAAAAATCGTTTAACACTCGTTCTTTGTCTAGCACATTGATTTTGTGCCTTTCTTTCTAGTTCGGGGTAAGCTGTTTCGACATTCCTTTTAAAAGTTTTACATTATCCAGTAATTTACTTGGTTGTTATGAATACCTGAAAAGTTTTTTATACTAAACTGTAATAATGGAGTGTTAATAATTTCTTGGGAAATTGGGAAACACCCGTTGGCTTTTAGAATATTTCATCAATACCAGTATGTACAATATACTTCAGTTCGTTTTTTTATTCTTAGGTGTGATTTTATGTATATAGTATATGTAACACAACTGACTAAGATTTGAAGCAGCCACCGAAACATTGCTCTCTTTTTGTTATATAATTTTTAAAATCCAGAGTGACAGAATGATCTTGTTTTTGAGATACCGCATATATTGATTAGTTAATAAGCAGTCAAATTAGTAGTAATCAAGTTTCGTAGGAGTTGCTTTCGCTGCACGCAGAGAAGAAGAATTAGTTGTGCTAGTTAAATTGCAATTTTTCCGTAGATAATTCTTCATGGAATAACTCAAGCGCAGCCATTTGTGCAGGTACAGGTGCAAAACGTTGCAGTAATGGATTTTCTAATTTATTCCCACGTTGCCTTAATAACAATGCTTAAGCTAATTGAAACAAATGAAATCTTATCACTAACACATTTTTTAATCCTCCTTTGTAGTCTCCCGATCTTGCCTAACAAAGTCATTTCGAATAACACACACAAATTACATTTGCCGACGCAGATTTCCCCGTCGGAAGGTAGGACGAGCCAAATTGGTTTTGACGCCATCTTAAAAGATCATATCAAACTCTTGGTGTAATATATCAACTTTCTGCTTCTACTCAAGGATAATACATATCCTGCTCCACTCTCTGTCGTAATTTCCCGAAGAAGTTACTCGTTGATTATGACTAAATCTCATCAGAATCCTTCTTGCACCTTATTTTGTTGCTGTTCGGTTATTTTCGTCGAAATTATTTGAGTCACATCCACGCGAGATAAATATTGATTCTGTTTGGAGCAGGAAACCTTCTTTATGAACAGACCGTTTAATTCGATTTCGCCAACTACATTGTGTGTTTGTTGCAGTTGAAACTACAAGAAGCTTTAAGGAAACGAGAGAAATTTACGAAAGAACACGAAGAGGTAAGTGGATAATTTAGTGAAGCAAGAAGCAATTATTCGACCGCTTTTCGGTAAATATATGGAGATCCTCTTTTTATTTGGCCAAGGCTCATAGGATCTATTGTAAACCGTGCTAAATTCACAAGTCGGCCATACATCTCAATGTAAAATGTGAATACAGGCCCGGAATTGAACCAGCATGCCAGACAAATTGAAATATTCCCCCGTGACAGATACGTATTTCCATGCAATCAGACGTTTCGGATGGGGAACTGACTGCAAGTCGTTTTATTCTTGTCAAATACGACATATGGCCATTCACATGTGGATTTGGATACTCGTCAGTAATTTGAAAAGATGTATCGGTTTATGGGCCGTGCTTTTATAGGCTTGTTTGCCGCTCTACTATAAAAAACTGCACGACGACAAAATTGATAGGGAGTCGATATGCTGATGGCCTCCTGCACTTAACCAAATCCCATATGCATCGACGGCCATTTGGCCGTTTTAATAAAATAACATTGCGATTCTAGATTCAATAAAATAACATTGCGATTCTAGATTCGCTCAATGCATAACCCGCTTTCTTTAGATATTGCATGCCAAAGTGTAGTATTGTCTTCGCTTAGATGTAGCACTACACTGCTTTAGAACATTGGAACTTTTCCCATTGAATCGAAGTTTCAGGAAACATATGCAAAGGTATCGGAGTCTTTATTGGAAACATCAGAATTAATAGATCTGGTTTCGAACTATGTGACCAATTTTACTAATTTTAAAAATTGAAAATGTTTAAGGTTCACATACAAGGTGTGCCATTTTAACTGTTAAAATTTGACTGTTAAGGTTATTACTAGTATTCATAAATATCACATAATTACTGAATTTTTGCTTGATATGAATATATGTGCAGTTGCGGCCTTCCAAAAGTACACGATAATTTTCTCTATTGTAAATTTGTCAAATTTGACATTTTGTTTATTCAAAAATGCTACGCCACTGCTAGTAGCCAAACTTACATTAATGTAAAAATTCAAAAAATTCTATGAAAACGAAAAATCGTGCACTTTTAGGGGGCCGCAACTGTATATTGCCCTATATATACTAAATCAGAGAACAATATTTCCTTACTGGGAAATTATTACTTTTTGTAAAAAAAATCAATTACTGACATTAAATACATTCTGATACAATTGGATTAGTTGCAAAATCTATACATTTTTATATATTTAAGTTGTTCCAAAACACGAAAAATATTAGGTACTGTGATCATTTATCTTATAGTTCTTAGGATGTCTAATTTGTTTTTATCAAACTTTTCTACATACATATTATGTATATCAAATTTTTCTCTATACCATTTAATCAAAAGAATTTCGTTGATAAATTACCATTTTTGAAACAAATATAGTTAAAAATATTTTCCTTTAAAACTGTCAAATTTCTTCAGTGTCCGCTATCGTTTACGAGAACATACATTTAAATACGGAAAACCCTGTGAACTTATTATTATTAACAAAATATGAGTTTATCGAGTAATTTACATAATGAACACGCAGTACCCTTTAACAAATAAAACAATAAGTTGCTTGATTTTTTTTTGAGACATGTGTACTCAATTTTAAAAACTGTCGATGAATTAATAATCAATATGTACTTTGCAACCTTCTGAGGTGACGTCATCAATATCCCGGACAAAACTAACCTTACTTCTTCCTTTAGATGTGTTTTGCCAAACTGCTACTAAATTCAAAGTGTTAAAATTTCAAATTTATGTTTTTTTATTCAGTCAGAATAATAAGGGGTGTTTTACAAAGATGATTTTTAAAATGACCAGCTTGTTATTTCAAATTTTTTGTTCGGTATGGTATATACACAGCCTTATAGAAATTTTGGTTAGTGATTAATCAAACGGATGATAACCTATATGGCCCAGTGGTTTCTGGGACATTTTGTAAAATTTCTGTACAATTTTGAAATATTTTTAAAAAATTACAGATGCAAGGCTACAAATATGGGTACGTTGATACACCATAAGTTTAGATAGATAATGTTTTGAGTAGCTGATTTTTAAAATTTTGCTATGGCAGTTTACATAAGCATACCATTTGTAACATCAAATTCTAAACATAAGAAAATTAGTTATCATTATTTATTGATGTGATTACCAACACTAATCACACCTAACCAAAACTCAATATGACAAGTCCACAAGCATAATTAAAATTACAAGTAAAGGTATGGTATCTAAGGAGTGTTTCACAAATTATGTCAGTGAAATAACATTAGTGCCCGAGATTCCGTGCTTTCAACTGTACTTTGGTATATATATCTCATTAATTATTAATTACATAAAAACTTGGTCTAAAGTCAGTCGCACAGGGCTTCCCTGGCACCTGAAGACAAATATTCAAACAAATTCAATGCAAAAATGTTGATGACATCATCACAAACTTTTGCAACGGAAAAACTCACTTAAAACATATACATAGCACCTTTAAACATTTGCTTTATCACTGCATACATATCTTTATTTTAAATTATAGGGGTTCTTATAAAAAAAAAATAAAATTCGGAAAAGCTAATTTTTCGAAAAAGCTGGGTATGTCTTACTGTACTTTAGGGAGGAGGAAATAATAATGAGAGAGAGAATTTTAATTACAGATAGAAAAATGTATTAAAATCTCGACCGCAGAACAGGTATTAATATGGAAACAAAAAGGGGATAAATCAAGAATGGAAAAATTCTGGAAAATTTGATTTCAAAACGAGTTTATCCTGACACAGTAGAACGGGTTAGCGTTTAAATAAAGAAAAGAAAAACGTGTGTCAAAGAAACAGTAGATGAAGTAAAATAAGAAAAAATCGATATTTAGTGTGAAAGAAATTGTTTACTTAGAACATCGAACTTTTAAAAACCTTGTATCTACATGTTGTTCTAAAACTAGAGGTTAAAATGAGCCTGTATTGTTGCACCCTAGACATGGATTATTTTAAGTTCAACATGGTGAGTCATCAGAATCTGACAACGGACTGTCAGTCAGTAGCGTAACATGCACACTTCAGAAGGGGGTGGTTTTTTAAAATTAATTTTTTCAAATCGCAAACAATAACACAAGGAATAACATAAACCGGCGCACTTTACTTTACATATAGTTTAATGAAATGTTTAAAATAGATTGTGAACAAAATTCAACATTAAATAAAACGGTTTATAAACAATTAATAATACATATATGTATAATTTACATATTCTTGGGAAAAAAAATTGAAAAAAGGTTTTTTTTTTCTCCTCACGAAAAATCGAAACGAAAAAATTGTCTGAAAACATATCACATAAGAAAAAGAGTACATAAAAAATAAAATAAAAGGCTTTCAAAATATGTAACAAAAAGACGTTAAAAAATGTCTGATAAAACAAACATAAGACAAAATTATCGATGAAAATAGCCTTCATGAAAGTTAAAAAAAATGTTAAAATAATAACTTAATAACACCCAGTTTAAAACTAATGCAAAATTCTAACCTTTAGGCTTCTTCTTCTGCTATAATTTACCGAATTCCCTCATCTTCATTTACGAACCCACTGCAACAAAACACACATGAAATTTTTGTGTAAACAAAGAAAAAGACCATAGAAGTTAACATCAACTTTATACGTAGTAATTTTTAATAACGGTGCAAAATACTACTCAGAAAAACTATTGAAATCACAATATAAATTCTAAGCAAAATTTTACGTTTACATCACGCGATTCTTGGTGAAGATGAACAGAAAAAAATCTAGATACCTAAAAGACTCAAAATACATAAAAAAAAGAGTTTCGGAGAATAATTGCGTAAAAATTCGGTAACAAACAGACGGAAACGGAAAATCGATATTTTGACTCCATAAACTGGAAAATGTTCAGAAAACAAGAAATGAATGTTTAATAAAAATAACCCTGCTACACTACGTTTGAAAATTCAGAACATCCAAAGTTAATTTAACTGAAACTTCAATAAACACTTCCCAATAAACTCAAACATTTCAATTAAAATGATTGTCTGAAACGTTTTGCTACTTCAGTGAACTTCTTTCAGTTGTAGTTAAGTATATCCCAAATACAAAAATGTTTTCGAAACAATTCTGGAATTAAAATTAACATTGATAAAAACTTATTATATATTCCAAATTTTTTCTTCCGAAAAGGCCAGTTTTAAAAAATACATATTTGACGAGATATTAACGTTTGAGTTCTTGTTCAAACAAACATATTTATTAAGTCGTTAAGAACGATTTGTACAATACAGCTACTTCTCCCTTAACATCCGTATTTTTATATGTATTAATTTAGAATAAAAGAACTGAAGAAATAAGGCATAAATACATTGACTAATAGACGATACATGAAGCCTAATAGCAACACTTACCCTTTCAATCCTGATTTCCTTTCCTTTCGCACCCATTCTTGCAGACTCCTTCCTCATGGGCACATCACTACACTCACCTTTCACTTTAAGCCCGAAATCAAATTATTTTTAACAAAAATAAACCACTTATACTAATTTACACACGCTCTCAACAAAGTCAAAACCGACTGAACTCCTCCACAACGCGTAACACGAGAAATGAACAAAAAAACTCTCGCCGATATCATTATCAGACGTTTTTTGCAGAGTTTTTATTCATCGATGTATCGCACAGCAACATTATTCCTTAGCAGAACATACTTTTCGCGCTGTGTGGCTGAAAAAGAAATTACGAATTTTACATACAATTCGCCAAAAACATAAATTAGAAAACTCGATCTAAATAGGTCTTTCGAAAATATTTTATTTTTCAACAGATAATGACACAACACAGAATTCAAATTTTCTCACACTTTCTGCCAAAATACTCATGTAAAATAGATTCACACAAGATGTTCCAACTGTCAAAAGGCGGAAAATTAAGCATTCGCTGTAGACTGTAGAAAAAATTGTTCAACACAAGTTAATAGAGCTATAATTTAAAAATATTTCAGACATATGGAGTGTTCCGTTTAACTTATACAATGAAGCTGTATGTTTACTTTCGGAGCGTAATTTAGAAAAGTATTGTAATGGAATCTATTTGGCTACGTTCGTGATTTATCCACGTTTGATAGTCATAACCCCCGAAAATAAAAAAAAGTTTATTTCAGCAGAACTTACCTCGCCCCTGAAACCAATCCCGCCGCTTTAAAAAATACTAATAATAATATTTCTTCCATGTTGTTATCAAACTACATGATTTAGCAAGTCCAAAAAGCATATATGGCAAATAAGGGACAGTAACTGTCATAAGACTAAGGAAAAACTTGGTACATTATACATATACAAATAAATTTATACAAGAAAAAAAAGATATGCGTGATCGGCTATCTATCCCTATGTTTCAATTGAGTTTTTCATAATAAAATTTTGTGATGACACTGATGACGTCATACATTTTTTCGCAAAAACATGTCAATTCAGATAGCTACAACATATTATACTAATAAAAACAGTATGTATTTGTATTCCCAGATTTTCAGGAAAATGAACGTTCTTAATTTGATCAATAAAATAAGTTGCTTCATTCATTAATTTTTTGAGTTCCCTGTATAAGCAATTCTAAAAAATACAAATGCAGTGATACCACAACCACAAATGTTTTGCACATTTTACAGAGGATTTATCCAACAAAATTTTAAGAGTACGTCATCGGGGGCGACGATAAAGAGATAAAATTTGATTAACAATTTACTATAACTACGATAAAACGTTTGCAAGATTTCAAAACATTCGGTTTTTGCAGTTGCTAAAATTTTGTTTACAATTTTTTCAAAAAATCTGGATATCTAAGGTTAAAAATCAAGTACTAGAAGTATGTTATTTTATAAAACTTAAATAGCATTTATTATACAAAATTTTAAGATGACGTTATCAAATTGTTGACAGAGCTGATCATATAAATGATAAATTATATATCTGACGATCACCACAGAGGACAGATACATAGATAGATAGCCAAACGGAAACTGGTGACGTATTTTTTCATAAACAAATTTTAATGTAAGTGTCATATAGCGTTAAAAACTTGAAAATGGCAACTTGAATAAGACATTCGTCCCTTTTGTTATCTACCGACGTAAGAAAAACAGGCATTCGGTGTATACCGGTATATTTATAACTAAATAATTTTCTGAAAAAATAAATTGTATCATTGCTGTCAACACCAGCAGTATTACATTTTTTCACTTCGTGTTTTCCCAAATCCACTTTCTCTGACAAAAAATAAATAGATTTTCCTCCGTAAATTCGTTGCAAATCATGAACTTTAAACAACTTTATACCCCTGTGTACTGTGTATGACTCAAAAACTACCCACATTTCCATCCACATGGATGCACCTCATTTTTGACATTACATCCATGTGCTTTGAAGCACATTGTACACAATTTAAATATTTACCCCTTGTTCCGGCATGAAGTAGAGATTCATATTCACATAAATTGCTGGAAGCGAACGAAATTTCGTTTGTTGATGCCAAACAAAACCTTTGCAAATACGTACATACACTTTACAGCATTGAAATTTAATGTAACCAATTTGCTTTATAGTAGGCGATAGTATCTTGCATGGAACTTAAGATAAAACATGAAACAGTTCAGTTTTATTGCCCGGAAAGGGTATACAGCTTTTTTGACTTGGCATCGGACATGCACACACAATAAACGTTTTACGCGGAGTTGTATCGGATGCAAATACAGCTCTGCTATATGATTCCTTTTCTGCTACGTTACACACGGGAGAGATCAAAAGCAATGTTGTGTTCCAGTCCACTCCACGAAAAAGGAGATAATTTCGTATAGTGAGTGGGTGAACGAAATACTTGCTAAAGGTAGAAAGAATCACAGTATCTACAGGTGCTATAGCTTTTTTATTTAGCGAAACTGAGTCGAGAAGATAAAAGCAATTTAAAACCATTAATGTAACGGAAAAAAGAAAACAATAACTAAAATTGCTAGTAGTCTTTGTTTTGATTGCAAAATCGCAACAAAATATGGCTATTTATTGTAGTATGGATTGTAAAACAATATTGTATATGTTTTGTCATTCTCAAACTGTTCGTAATATCGTAATACCAAAGCTTTTATCGATAACAAATTCGAGCTTTTGAATGATGACTACACAGTTGGAAGAATTTATCGTGGATTGAAACATCGCAGATCCGTTTATAAAGTATTTATAAAGAATTTATATTTCACTGTACACAAGTATTGGCCTTAATTTTTTTACAGAATGTGTCAGGCTTCTGAAAAAAGTTTCCTGGAACGTTAACGGTATTAAAAACAGTCGTTTTATTATGTTATTCCTTTTCAGCCCTCGGTGTTGCATATGATCGTTACATTTTCCACTGAAACAATCAAATTGACGGTAATATGACATGACGAAAGACAAATGTTTAAAAAGCAAGGGCTCTCTTTGATCGTATTTTTATTGCTATTGATAAATTTCGCATTAATGTCTATCATAAACTAAAAAAATTGGTCGAAGGATATTTCGACAGAACTTCCCTTGCCTGTAAAGTACAATAAATCATATCCAACTTTTACGAAAAATTGCAAGATTTTTGTTTTGCCAAGTTTAGTTTTTTATGAGAATTCCTATAAATTAAAATAAAAATATGTATGCAGTGTTAAACTAAATGTGAAGGAGCATGCTATGCGCTGTTTCAAATGAGTTTTTCCTTACAAAATTTTGTAATGGCGTCATCAACATTTTTGAAAGGACAGTTTGGATAGGTGCAAAGTAATGCTAAAAATAACAGTATGGTATTCCCAAATTTTCGGAAAAATGGAGTGAACCGTTTCTGATTTAATCACTAAAATAAATTGACTCATTCTTTAATTTTTTTCCTAAAAAATATTAATACAATGATGAATCACAAGTAGACACTCATCATATTTCGCACATTTTCGATAGCATTTATTCAACAAAATTTTTTGATGATGTCGTTAATTTTTTGGAGAGGGTAAACACATTTAATTCGATTAAAAATTTACCATGCTCACGATAATTTTAAAGGGTATCGAAATCTGCAAGATTTCAAGGCATTCGGTTATGCAGATTCAAAATTAAAAACTCCACACGGATTCATAAACTATAATTTTGAGATGACGTCATCACACTTTTGGTGGGGACGAGTAAACAAAGTTTAATTAGTGTTTTATCATGTACATTACATTCATAATACACATATAAAATTTGGTAACAACAATCGGTCCGGTAGTTTAGATGATCGCCCAATGGAGTCGATTACAATACTTCCCTAACTTGCGCTCGGGAAGCAAAAGGCAAAAAAATGAAGTGCTGTCCCTTAAAAGCTCTTTTCACATCCGACGGAACCATAATAGTTGCAATGTTGTACCACAATAGATCGATTTTATTTTGTCAATTCTCTTTGTCAAAATTTGTTTCGTGTGAAGGTAATGGTTTTAATTTTTTTCATATTTTTACTCAAAATTGTTTACAATTTATTAAAAAGTTGAGGAAGGTGGATGGATCATCAGGCCTCGAGAACCAATTTTCTTCCTTGCAAGTTTCATTTTTACTTCCAGAGCGTAAGCTAAGGAAGTATTGTAATCGAATCCATTGGCCGACTCCCCACTCTAATGTTTTCTCGACCTTTCACGACCCCTAGAGTACGAAGAAATAGGTCGCCGGTTTCCGTCTGTCTGAATTTTTATTAAACAAATAATAATTTACGAAACCACTGGACCAATGGTTGTCAAATTTTGTATGTACATATACTGATTTCCATAAAAATCCGAACACCTTGAATTAGTTGACTGATAAACCTGAAAGTTTCACCAAATATGCATTAAATCGAACCAAATAAATGATTCAAATAACAGGCCTAAAACTTGTGAAATAAAAAATTTATTCAATAATGTGTGGGTCCACCTTGATTTCTAATGCACTCATGTACTCGGCGAGACATGCTTGAAAGAAGATGGTTTATGGTGTCCTGTGGGATCTCGTCCCAAGCTTCCTGAAGCCGCATACGAAGGTCTTTTAAATTATTCGGGGGATGCTGCAAATTAAGAATGAGTCACCCCATTTTCCTGAAAATGTGAGAATATGCACGTCTTTATAATAATAAAATAATGATTAAATAAGAATAATAATAATAATATTCAAAACATTTTGTTCAATTGAAGCTTATTAATAATTCTAGTCCTGTGTTTTGAGACGATAAACTCATTCAAATCAACCTGACATTTTTCCGATGTATAAACATAAACAATTCAAGTTACGCATGTTGCTGAGAAGAAAATTTGCCCGTTGATTATCTGCTGTAAATATATTTTACATTGTCCGTACTCGTAAAGTAAGGGGTCTCTTTTGGCCTAAATGTAAAGAAAAATAAAATTGTTTTTAATTTTGTTATTACAAAAATACAATTTGTGCAACATACAAAGCTAGCAATATATCTAATTGAAAGCTAAAAAGGGAAATTAAATTTCAACATGAACAGGAATTAGTAAAATGTCGAAAACTCGCAAGTTTTTTTACACCTCAGCCTTCTATTTTCTCCTTTTTTTTCTACAGATATTAAAATGTTGAAAATATGTAAAATAAATTTTCTAACCAACTTCTATTCATAGTAGGAAAAATAGGGACCCCAAATAAGTAATAGGCACCTAATAGGTCCTTAAGAATCTAGATCCGCCCCTGAGCGCGTCCTAGGAATTTGTGCCCTTACTCGTGCAAAATAACCTAAAATTAAATTATATCTTAAAACAGTCATTTCAGACCAAGTCATTTTTATTCACCCACTATAGACGCTATAGTTCTTTTCAAGTCTAAATTTTATTGTTGTTGTTTATAACATGCAATTAGTGACGATCGTCCTCTAATTTACGTTAAATTTTAATCGCACATTTGTGTTCAAAATTTTAATGTTAAAATTGGACAGAAAATTGTTAACTGGTTCAAATACAGAGATGATTGTTTAATATTTCTTAACTTAAGCTTCTTCCAGTTTCCGTGTTAAACCTTGTTCCTATATTTTATTGTTGGTTGCTAAACGAAATCAGACTTCAGTATGTTTATACCCGTGCCCCGGATAGAATATTAACTTTCTGTAAGAGATGTTGCTTTTTGATATTGGTTTATAATTTCATAGTATATCTGAATGATATCCTTGGTTATAAGTTTCTAGGATTCTTTTTTCGTTTTTCGTTAACGAAAATTCATCCAGTTGAAACAAACATCAGAATATTAACATTAAATTTCCGTCATTAACAGTGTACTGAAAACATTTTATTAGATTGAATATGTTGAACAACAGGTGTCCCAGTTGCAAAAATACGTAGTTAAAGTAGGTTGCTACTCTATCTTTACCCTATTCTAAGGCTTGCTGTCCAAAAATTAGTTAAAATCCTTACAAACGTAAATTGTTTTTGACGACACTCAGCAGCAACTAATAATTTTTCGTGTTATTTTGCCATGGATCCAGGGATTTTGGGACACACTGTACATGGTATGTTAAAAAACCTTTATTATCTAATTAATATGTAGCACAGATTGATAAAATCCACGAAACGGGTACGTAATTTTAGTTAACGGCCATGAAGCAGCACATTAAGGCACATAAACAGCCTCCCAGCATCGGCTACAAAATATAGTAGCAATTTTCCGAAACAGTTTTTTCCGTGCAGATTTCTAAACCGACGTTGTTTTATTGCAGATCCTGAGAGACATTAAGCAGGGTTTATTGCAGCTGGGCAAGGAAGGGATCCGGGGCCCTTTATCAGGAGGTAATGTGGCAAAAGCCCGATAAAAAATCGCGTCACAAACGCAATTATGTTCCAGATGACACTTATATGTACGACGAGGACGCGCGCATGCTGGCCCCCGGCGCCCACGGCCACGACCGAGGCCACTGGTACGACGAGCCGCCGTACGAAAGCGACCCAGAGGACTTCCTAATGGGCAGCAGTCCCGGGCCCACGGCCACCATCCAGAACGGCCGCGTTTGCTTCACTCTAAACCTGAGGCAGGAGTCCCGTGGGGAAGGCGTAATCTCGCTGAGAAGTGCCGGGGATATCTCCCTTCCTAGAGACACCCCCACCGCCACAACTCCCAGGGGAACTCCTAGACGCGGACTTATTCTACCACAGGCCGGTTACCCGCCAACTATTATTCCGCTAAGGTAAAATTTATTGTTGGGGAAAATTACAAAGTTTATGCGCTCGACGACGCCGCTACGAGTTATTAAAAAGTTTATATGGAATTTTTAAAAGAATTAAAATGTAATGACTTATTTAAACCACTCAAGGTATTTGTGTGAATAATTACTTTCCTCCAACTTTCAAAAGCTGCCTATCTTTTACTTTTGTATTATTCATCTTGAGAAACTTGAAATTGAATTATGTGTAAGCAGCTCTAATGAGATTTTTTGCTTCGAAATGAACGGTTTTAAATATCTCTTTCATGATGCTGGATGCCCTTTATTTAAATAACATGTTTCAAGGGACTAAAGGGTTGCTATTTCAGAAGATACTTTAACTGCTGATTAATATTCCGAACGTTACACCTTTTTATTCACCAACCAACCATTCTTAGATCTTTTTGTTGGTAGATTCTCTCCTATTAATTCCTTTGTCATTCACTTTTGTCGTGATATTCCTATTACTTGAGTATTCATTATTATTTGTCATTGGTATGATAAAACGGTCATTAGTATAAATAAAACAATCTGATAAAAATAATATTTATTACTGGAACGGAAACTGGGAATTAATTGCTTATCACAGAACAATTGTAAGTAGTACATACATCAATTATAATAAGTAGTTTATGATGCAATTTACGACATAATTGTATGTATTGTAAGAATAAATCTAACGATACCGTTTACTAACCACTTATTTAGTTTTATTTCTTTCATCTAGCAGGAATATCTTTTAACATATCTTCCAACTACACATACTTTTGAGTAGTTCTTTTCCCTTTTTGGTCGTATTATCTTTGCGGATAAGTTAAAACTGTCTCACCTTATTACTTTGACCAACCAACACCAATTAATCTATCTTTTTCATGTTTTTGCTGTAAAATTCTTTTAAGGTTATTATATTATATTGGTCATTCTACTGTTATCAGTCGGAGAAATCCGAGGCTCCACGAGAGCGATCTGAAGGGAGGGATAATGAATCTATCCCCCACCCACCAAGTTGACAATAATAATTTTTGTAAAGTTTGGCAGAATAAAAATAAACATGCATGCATTCCATACTGACCAACAATAATTTTCATCAAACTGATTACGATGAGTACAACACAACACTATCCCAAATTAAAGATACCCTATTACAATAACTTTCCTTATATAGCAAAAGACTTAAAAGATACAAACAATCACATCTCAGAAAAATTCATAACACTAAGTTTTTAAACAACGAAAAACTATTGTATCAACATTTAACTAATTCAAACAAAACTCAATTATCCGGTGAACTTCCAAGTTCACAGGATGTAAAAACATTTTGGTCAAAACTTTGGTCTCAAGAATTTGAATTTAACCAATCTGCCAAATGGATTCCTCGTATATCCCATAAACTATCCACAGTTACACCAATGAATGATCATCAGATAACAGTTGCCGAATTAATAAATACCATCAATAAGACACATAACTGGAAATCACCTGGATCAGACAAAATCCATAATTTTTGGATAAAAAAATTAAATTGTATACATATTCATTTACTGCATCACTTAAATCAGTCCCTTCTTGACCCATCCTCCTTTCCAACATTCTTATGTCATGGTGTAACATACCTAAAACCTAAAGATAACGACACAAAAAATCCATCAAAATACAGACCTATCACATGTTTACCGACAATCTATAAAATATTAACCTCATGCATTACATAAAAAATCTATCAACACTGTTTTAACTCTGACATCGTTAATGAAGAACAGAAAGGATGTATTAAAGGATCCTTTGGTTGTAAAGAGCAATTAATCATAGATTCCATCATCTGTGAACAAGCTAGAAAAGAAAACCGAAACATATATACTGATTTTATTGATTATAAGAAAGCTTACAATTCTGTCCCTCATTCCTGGCTATGCAAAATTCTGGAATTATACATAATTGATACTAAAATCTGCACTTTTCTCAAATGTTCCATGGAATTTTGGAAGATTACCCTCCAAATAACCTTAAATGAACAAACAATTCAGTCAGACCCAATAATGATCCGAAGAGGAATTTTTCAAGGCGATTCTCTTAGCCCGTTATGGTTCTGCTTAGCAATAAATCCCCTCTCCGATACCCTAAACAGCTGCAATTATGGGTTCAATATAAGAATTAACAAACAGAAAACAGAATAAGTCACTTGCTGTATATGAATGACATAAAAATATATGCAAGTACACAAAATCAGTTTACAAACCTATTAAATCTGACTGAACAGTTTTCCGGTGGTATTGGTATGTGTTTTGGTATTGAGAAATGTAAGACCCAAGCAATCAGAAAAGGCGTCCAACACCAAGTACCACATATAACCCAGAATAACGAATTAACCGAAGCCCAAGAACGAAATGATACATACAAATATCTGGGTTTCTGTCAATCCTCCCACATCAATCATACCAAAACGAAAACACAGTTGAAAGATCAATACCTAGCGAGATTAAAATTAATATCGAAGACACAGTTAAATGAAAAAAATTTAATGAAAGCAGTAAATAAAAATACATTCTGCGTTCCACTGCTAACATATTCTTTTGGAGTCATTAAATGGTCCAAAACTGATCTTGAAAATGTAAACATCGCAACAAGGAAAATCTTCACACAGTATAGAAGGCATCATCCAAAATCGTCTATTGAAAGATTCTCATTACCAAGACAGAATGGAGGAAGGGGTTTCCAGAACCTAGAAAATTTATATCACAGACAAATCTCAGATCTGAAGAAGTATTTCTTGAAACGAGCAGAAAGAAATTAAATGTTTCGCATCATCACAAGAGCTGATTTGAACCACACACCCTTAAATCTGTCGAACACCGAAGAAATCCACACCCCCCACACAATAGACAAAATAATAAGTGGGCTAAAACAAAAACAACTACATGGAAAATTCTACAAAGACTTAGAAGAAACTCGTGTCAACAAGAAAATGTCATTGATTTGGTTAAAAAAATCAAATTTGTATACCGAAACAGAAGAATTTGTGTTTGCTATTCAAGACCAAGTAATCAATACCAAGGATTGCAGAAAATACATCATCAAAGATCCGAATATAAGAAACGACTGCTGACGCCTCTGCAAAGCAAAACCTGAAACGATCCAACACATAATCTCCTCCTGCAGCATCCTGGCACAAACTGACTACAAAGCTATACACGACAACGCAGCCAAAATCATTCACAAAGAATTAGCAACACTTATAAACTTAATCGAAGATACGACACCCTATTACACTTACATTCCATCTCCGTTCCTTGAAAATAACAAATACAAATTATACTGGGATCGCACAATAAGTACTTACAGACTTAAACATTACAGCTAACAGACCAGACATCATACTTATCAAAAAACACACGAACGAAGCCATTCTCATTGACATTGCTATTCCTAACACAAACAACATTATTCAAACATACCAAACCAAGATTTCAAAATATCTACAATGATCGATAGAAATGAAATCCATGTTGAATCTAAAAAAAAATTCAATTCTATCCTTAGTTATCTCTAATATAGGTGTAGTCCCAAATAGCTTAGTTGAGAATTTAAAGTCTTTGCATTTGTATGATTCAATAATTGTCAAAATTCAAAAAGCTGTTTTGTTAGGAACATGTCATATTGTTCGTAAGTTTCTCGAACAGTCTGATCATGTCAGTCAGATTAGATTAGCACCAATAGGTCAGAGTAGTGTAAGTCACTTTCCAAGTGATGCGCGGATAAATGATCGGTAGTTACGCTAGACTTTTGGGGATGGGGTGAGATTAGAGAATAATAGCAGACTAATTTGTATGCTGTAATTCTAGAATCTCGAAAGTTGTTTTGTTAATGCATATCATTACTTGGTCTTACCCGTAATGATAGAAGTCTTGCCTGAATGCCGGTCATTTCCGGGTCAGTGGTGGGTCTTAGTAAACGTGTTCTTTCGTTTCTGGGCTCCATAGGGGGCACCTATTGTGCCAACTCATAAAATTCTACCAAAGTATGATTTCTAGCTAAAATTTGATGATTGCCCTCTTATGTTCGGGCCCATAGGGTGTCTGATAGGCTTGAAACCACAAGAAATGAATTCTAAAGTATATTTCGACTTGCGTTTGACGATTCCGATCGACACGACGTACTTGCGGTATGAAGAATTGACTGAACTTGCCCAAAGAAAACGATTGTATTAATTTGTGACATTCTTGGGGTTACAGATTCAAGAAATGCGTTAAAAAACCTCGGAAACGTAACTTTTCAAGCGTTTTCTTGTAGTTTCAAGCCTATCAGACACCCTACGATCCGAAAATACCAAGAAAACCATCAAATTTTAGCTAGAAACCATATTTTGGTAGAATTTTATGAGTCCTGAAATACATATTACGACTTGTTTTTGGCGATTCTGATCTACACGACGTACTTGCGGTATGCAGAATTGACTTAATTTGCCCAAAGGAGACGATTGGATTAATGTGTCACATTCTGGCGGTTATAGATTCAGGAAATTCGTTAAAAAACTTCAAAAACGTTACGTTTGAAGCATTTTCTTGTGTTTCAAGTCTATCACACACCCTACGGGCTCAAAAATACCAAAGAAACCATCAAATTTTAGCCATACGAACATTCATCTCGCATATATCACTTTTCAAATAGCATACTAAAGGTCGGTCGCGGCTGTTTAGAACCAATATTTTACTATTTAGTTGCTTCAGTTGGCTAACAAGTCATAGATTACCTGGGGAAAAAGGTTTTTACTAGTTAAGTAGAAATAAAAAATATACGTAATACATAACAAACAATGATCTACTAATGTCAAAGTGTTGTCGCCTCGAACTTCCAACAATGCATGAATTCGTCGAGGTATACCTGGAACAAGGTGTCTAATTACATTTTGCTCAGTGTTATTCCATTCCTCTACCAGTGCTAGTTTTAATTCTTGTAACGTCTCCAGGCACACGGGACGAGCTTTAACACGTCTTCCCTACACATCCCGAACAAGCGTGTTCTATAGGATTCATATCGGACCACATTGCAGGCTATTCCAAACGCAGGGCCTTCCGTTATCTTGCATTAACAAGAAATCTAAATATAGATATAATCTCTATAATAATGATGCGAAACAAATACGTAATCTAGCAGTATGTCCCTGATGTAAATGTTTGCAATTAAAGATCGTGCTTGAAGAATAAGATCTCAGTTTTTACCTCTAGAGAAATTCCGTCCAACCCATAACAGATCCCAAAAATTCTCATGTTGGACAAGGGTGGCCGAAGAATATATATCTCTCTTGTCTTCTCCAGACTCTATGGCTTCCATTCGGTGACCCCAAAAAATCGTGATTCATCCGTGTAGAGGACTCGTTTCCAGTCACGATCATCCCAGTTTTGATGGATCCAAGCAAATTCCAATCTTTGTTATTTGTGCTGTCTTGTGAGTCTCGGTACATACATACCGTCAACCTTTCTACCAATCTTCACCTTACTGTCTGAACACATTCAGCTCCATCACGTACAGCTCTGAGCCTTTGAGGCAGTTCGATCGTCGTTTAAGTAATATTTGAAAAATTTAAACGGAAATTTGGACCAGGTTAACCAAAAACGTACTAAGCGACAAAATTGCAATTTGAGTAATACTAGAGTAAACTTTCATTAAAAACTAAAAATTTGTATTAATGTCGGAATAAAATTTTTGCCTTAAGAATACATGACTTTATGAATGTAGTCTATTTTGTTAATGGCATCAAAAACACCCAGTCCTTTATTTTATTTTGGCGCTTGGTTCTTTTTTGAGAAAACCATGTAATTAAATTTATTATTTCGTAAAAACGCACTAAGTAATTTTTTGAATAATATTATATATATTTATATTAATTTAACGACCTGCTATAAAAAGCAACATATGCCATGAAACAAAAACAAAAATGATTAAGTTAAATTTGTTTCCCCTAATTCGAAATCGACATCATCTGAAAAACCCTCCACATAAAATTCACAGTTTATGCCTCGTAAGTTTTTGTAAAAGACTTTTGCATCCTCGGGAATAAAAGGACAATGTTTTTAGATCTGCATACTTTTTACGCGATATTGCTTTTCCATTAGGCCATAATGTAGACAATTTTCCAAAATTTTAAGAAGTCTTTTCCTTTATTGTAGATCTCGATTTCCTGACTACTTTTCATAAAAAGAGAAAGCGGTTTATCTTTAGTAAGTTTATCACTCTTGTTTTCAAGCATCTAATTTTTTGTTCATGTATGCCTTCTATTTGTGACACTAGACTCTAAATCGGCTTCGCTACAAAAATTCTTTCTGCGTAAAATAAACAATAAGTAGATTTTTCTTTCTACAATTTAACATAATATTGGCGTAATCTTGTGGCGTATATGTATACTTCATGACTCCAAAATCTTTGTCATTTGGTAAAAAACTATGTTCCGAAACAAAAAATTTCAAATAAATCGTTTGTTAAGTAGAATGTTGCTATAAAATTGATTTTAGCATGAATACAGTTTTTATATTACTATTTTGACGCCCACAAGAGTCAAACCACAGAGTTAGTTCTGTTATATCCTTTTTGGAAAATTTTCAGTAGGTATTAAGCTCCTAAGACAAGATCCCACCTTTTGTGCGCCATGACGTATTTTCTTTTTTTCCAAATAAAATAGTGTCCTTTCCTTGTTCTACCGGAGTAAAAATACTCTCGTTATAGAGCCAAAATTGACGCTTATAAAACACTAAGTTTGTAGTTACAAGGAAACAAAGCACTGCACAACCAATTAAAAACAGTGCTGTGTGGCTTGGTACCTTTTTGATTAAAACATAATCCCAGATTTATTAAAGGCGCATAGTTCTACCTCAAATTTTGGTATAAAAATAATTAAGACAAATACAGTATTTTTACAAATTAGTTTTTGACATTAAATTCTGATTGTTAAGATGTTTAACTCATTTTTTGCGATTTGGCGCATAGTACGTTTTTTGTTAACATCGTTCATTTGTTCTTTATGAGAATAACGATTTACCAGGAAGTGAACTTAACACTAAAACTTAAATACTAAACTTTCTAAGATTCATTGGCAAAACTCTAAAAACTAGAAACGATAGAACCCAAATCGATTAAAATCAACGGCTACACTTACTATTACGACAGATACTTTTAGAGTTTTTAACATTTTTTGTCTCGTTGCAAGAACAAATGTATCTATAAATATGACTTAAAGAATCCTTATGGGAATTCACCTTCTAAATTTATTGGCTCAGATCAATTTTTCTTTCTTATTCCATTTCATTGCCCCCATTTTGCTTGCCCCTTATCAGCTCACAGTGCAATACTAGTTTCACTGTGCCTTGTTACTTCACTGTTTTATTTAATTTTATTTTTTTCCGATTTTAGTGCACACTTTTTCTCTATAAAAATGAATAGTTTTCTATATTTACTTTCTTTATGTAATTTATTGTTTTTCTTTATTTTTAAATGTTATATGACACAATACGCGTATACACCACGTGCATCTGTTTAACTCTTTTTCTGTAACAACATTTTGTAGTTTTATTTTTCGAAAATTGCATTAGAAGTGGATACACTATTTACCTACCTCTTTCAGGTCAGAATTTTCGTTGACAAAACAAAAGGTGACTTGTGTTGCTTTCCACTTGTTAGTTAAGGGGAGTAATCGTGATGTAACGATCATAAAATACGAAAACGCAAAGTCTTATGTTTCCATCGGTCTATCTGACGGCGTAATCATTAGACAGATAATCTCTGAAACTATTAAACCGAATACATTTAGTTGTGTACGTTGATGGCACAATATATCGTGGAAAATGTAGAGATATAATCATGACGCCTGATAATATAGCAGTCAGTACACCCACCCAACAAGTAGGAGACGTGAATTCGAATCCTCCTTAGACTGACTTTTTTTCTCACGTTTACATTACCGTAAAATTGCTTTGACGATCTTCAGTGTTCCTTCATATGTCCTTTAATAATCCGCCCCTACTTGTAACTTTATGCATACACTTAAAAATTATAGGTTTTAATATATACTTCCGCTTCATTTTTTCAGATCTTCGTTCAATCTCTCTCAGTTCATTCGTTCGTTCATCTATTATTCTTGTCTGCTTTATATTATCTCACCACCTGTCAAAACACGAAGATACTCGGAAATTACTACAATGTGACGATTATTATACTGAAACATAGACACCGGCTGCTAATTAGAACACAATATGGTGCTCTACTGTTATATAGCTATGCTGTGCGTGCTCTGATCAAACAATAAAATTTAAATTTTGTATACGAACCACAGACCTGCTATATGTTATTATCACTTACTGTTTGATTAATAATTTCCTCTATGTCTAGGTCCTCCAGAGACAGAGAAAGTGGGGACTACGCCAGTTCCGACGTCCAAAGTATTAGTTCAAGACTGTCAACCCTTTCCGTGGACACCAGCCGATCCGAACAACAAGACATATCGCAGCTGGTTTCACCCCAATACTACAGCCATCTTGAAGGCAAAATCAGACACTTCCGAAAAACAGGCGGTTATCCTCGAAGCGAAGACGGTCTTTCTCCCAGCCAAAGTTCCGATTATGAAGACACCGACGAATTCAGCAACTGCAGCCAACAGGTCGCTACAGTGCATGTGGTAACAAAATATAATTTCTTAAGGAAGCATTAGTAAAACACGTGTGTATGATTTTAGTCGAGCGACGGAAGGTCAGCCGGTGCTTCTGGAATCGTAGGTAAAGTAAGGGGTCTTAGAGAAGACGTTCAAAGAAAAATCTCAAGACTTAAAGGGGATTCCGGCGAGCAGAAGCGGAACGATCAAGGATTTCCTTGTTCTGCTAGTTCCGTGGAAAGTTTACCCAGCGGTTCTGGTTCAAGTGAGTAATACGTTAGAAATGAAATGAGAGTTAGTGAAAGAGATGTTTCAGGTACACAAGCTTTAGTAAGAGCAGGCAGTAATCATAGTTCGATTTCGACTGAAGATGCTGATCCTAGTCCCACTGAGCAAATCGTGGGAAGAGCGAGAGCTTTGGTGGACCACACGCCAAGTCCTTACGATAAGGAAGCGTTAAAATACAAGGTAGTTTTTTTAAAGAGTTTCGTAAATGTTTACTGTATCAAAAATTCATATTTCAGAAGGGTGATATAATAGACATAATTTCAATGAATGCCAGTGGTCAATGGCGCGGCATCTGTCAAGGTAGGAAGGGAACATTTAAATTTATCAACGTGGAGTTGCTATCCGAAAGAACCGTGAAAGTTAGAAGGGAAATGAAATGGCACCGCAATATCAAGGGCAAGCCTATCTCCGTAGAAGACTTACTCCAGAAAATCAATCTCCAAGAATATATATCAGTGTTTGTTTTGAATGGTTACGAAGACTTAGAGCTCTTCAAAGAAATCGAACCGTCTGACTTAGATTATCTAGGAATTGTAAATTCGGATCATAGGGCAAAAATTTTGACGGCTGTGCAACTTCTTCACGATTTAGATTGTAAGGTCGTATCGATTTAGAAGAGTTCTCTCCAACTGTGAGTTTTCCTTTTTCAGCTGGAAGTGAAGGAGATATAGCCGGATCTAGCAGCGAGGGTGATGACCATAACAGGATGTTGGCTTTGGAAACCGGAGGATCTTGTTCTCCGTTTGGCAGACGACAGTTTCCGCGCGATTCAGGTTGCTACGATGCTTTGAAGAGCAGTCGCCAAACCCACCACGCTTCCCCCCAAGGGGAGTCCGACGCAAGTGATAATGCAGGATTTTGTGATAATACGAATAATTTAGATGCTGTAGTGGAACAATGCAATAATGAAATATTAGCGCGAGTACGGCAGGCTCAAAAGAACTCTTTGAATCTTAAGGAGGAATTATGTTACCAACCAAACATTCCAAATTCATCGAGTTCGGAAAAGTTGCAAAAGAAGCCGAAAGACTCATATGTAAGTGTTCACGGACAAACCACCCTAATAGATCCTTGTCGTAGAAATCTCCTTAATCGTGCTAGTGGACGGAAAAATAACGAAGATGTGTGCGAAGCGGATCATAAGTTGACTTCAGTCAAATATGTTGTAGGTGGAGGCTCCGAATTAGGCCTCAATGAAAACAGTTCTGTACTTGGGAGAAGTTGCTTAAGTGAAAAATCTAGTGATTCTGGTATTAGCAGTAGTTCCTTGTCTTCTGCAAATCTTAAAGAATCTCGCCAACCCGTCCTTTCCCAAAACGTTACAGAAAACCCTGCTCACGGCATCTTCAATTTATCTAATTGTGCCAATCGTACTACGTCCACAACTGCCAATAATAAAGAAAAATCTTCGAAGTAAAATATTTACATGTTTATAGACTCTTTTATAATTATTTATTTTATCATTTAGTCATTTTTATCGCAGATGTTTAAGATGGACTGTTTATATAAAGCAATTTTTTTAAAAGTATGAATGTTGAAATAAACTAATCGTGATAGCAACTGAGATTTCTAAATTAAATCTGTCTCTGTTGTAGGACTGTACATAGTTAACGAAACGACTGTACATTATGTACATAATATTTATTTATTAAAGCAACTAGTCTCTTTTTGTTTTTGTACATAACGAGCTTTTATAAGTGGTTGCATTTTATTTTCATTTTTTACTATTGACTGGATTTATGTGTATTTCTCTATACGCATATCACCTATTTGTACATGTTAGAAAGTATTAACGTTATATGTCAGTCAATAAATTTAGAAATTTATTAATAAAAGAACAAATCTTGAACAGTCACGTTATTTATATATACCTACTTTTTTCCCTTGAAAAAACCCTTACTGCAAAAGCATATATTTTGCCACTTCATCAAATCAGTGAACCGAATTACCTATTTACGCTAAGTAAGTAAAACAGCAAAAATCGTTGCTTGGTGTTACCAGAAACAAGGAGTGCCTACTAAAAGATCTAGTATTAATGGATACACACAGATGTGAGCACTATAGGTATGTATAACAACACAAACACGGTCTAATTTTTTAACAAATTTTATTAGACATTAAAAAAATAATAAATACAAGAAGTGCTATTATACGGTTAGCTACAGTTAAATTTCGGTTGTTAACTACTCGTTGAACTACACTGAATGTAAGGAAAATGCTGCTCAAATTTACTGTATAATGTGATGAAAAAAGGCCACAGAATTTACAGTAAAATGGCAGACTGTATAACTAACTCCTACGACGTTAACAAAAGGATAAGGTCGTTATATTAGTAGATGAGATTCAGTTATTATAAAAATATTTATATAATTTCCTTCTTCATAAAATTTGTCAGGTACTATACATGCCTAAGGAGCTATCTCCACTTCGTTCCCATGTATGTGTAAACTTCGGCAGTTTTAACAATCTTTCAAACAATAGCTAGACGGATACCGAAAACACCCTTTGTTACAACGCTCAATTTCCAACAACTATAAAGAAAGAGGTGCTCTCGGAATCACATACTGCACAAAACTTATCAGCTTAAAATGCATGACACACCCTTAAATACTGTTGTTACTCTGCCATGGCTACCTTGTCATCAATTAAATCACATGTCATAGACAGTAAGAAAACTTCACATGTTGTACTATAATAATTCCTACCTTTCCAAAGCTGGTTAGACAATGAATGAGTCAAGCAAATGTGAGAATATATATATAAATTTACGACGGCTTGATCACATTTACTTGACGCTTCCACATCATATGATTTAAATGCATAAAATAACTAACTGGATTTGCAGCAACCACTCTTTAAGTACTTAAAACACCAGCTTGACTCAACCTTAGATTGCACATAACAAATAACATAATCAATATATTATAATATTAAAAACATAATGTATAATAAATTACTCTACTGTACAATTAATTTTGTATAAAGTTTAATTAATAACCTACATACTAACGAAAAAAAATGTGAAGTAGGTATTTTAGCTGGAGTGATGTTTAATAATATCATCGTTTAACGTGGATTTAACAACTATACTTTTTAAATACATTCCTTAGTATACTTAAGTAGCAGCCGTATTTACATGTTTGAGAGAGAGGAACTTGACTCACATCTACCCTTAGTGAAAACATTTGGTGCGAAATGTAGCTACCCTTATCCTTAACAATTGAACTATACTACTTTATACACTGTACACTCTAAGTATAGCTGTTAAATGTGAACAAGTACACTGTGATGGTAATCACATCACAACACGTGAACATCTTGTTTTCGTTAATAAAATTATTCCAATTTACACCTAAAATTATTTTAAGTGGCATCAACCAAGACGTTGACCGCCCACAAAGTTAGATTACAATGATCAAACGAATAAAAAAATTGCACCAAAAAAGTGACCAATAACAACGAAAAAACAAAAAATCGCTTACAGAATTATTTCTATTAAAACACGTTCATAATAAATAATTAAAAATTTAAAAGCGTATCTATCTCCTCATAAATTTCATTTCACCTGAAACGAGCTGCTTTAACAGGAAGAGAGCTAGCTGCCTTGCGAAATTTTAAGAGAGCAAATGATAATTTCCTGTGTCATGAAATGAAAATTCCAATTATATATAAAAGAGCCTAAGTGTGAGGTATCTGCTATCTATCTGCTCTGAACTTTGCTTACTACACATTGCACAGCTTCTCTGATGTCTTCAAATACTGGAATTTGTTTACGTTTCGCCATGTCTACCACATACACTCTCCCTCTGTTGTAGTCCTTTATGGCTTGTTCTGAGAGCTGAACACAACAATATTTAGCGACGATTCACCCAATAAGAATAATACTTACAGTTTCGTTGCCTACGTGACAATTCTCTTCCGGCAATTGCTGGACACATAAAACCATATTCTTGCCAATAGCAATATAATGAGCTGCTAAGATCATGGTCGTCAAAGATCTCGAATCATTCGTGATGACAAACAATATCACTTTAGAATTGTCCATCATTTGCTTCCACTGTAAGACATCATAATCCGTCACGATTTTATTGTCTAAGATTTCGTAACCGTTCGTGGAATTTGGATAACTTAAATTTTGTTGATTGAGAATCGGTATTGCTATATTTTCCCGCCACTGCGAACTCTGAGTCCCACCAAGAAACACGTCGTACGAATTTTTCTTAAAAGAGGTAATGTTGACGGGTTCTTCCATCGTCCCATTTATAAGAGAGTTGTCAATGTTGCAGGTGTTGTTGTTGGTCGAACACTGACGTTGAAATGGTTGACTGACCCATCCTAAACAAAACACCAAATATAAGCAACTTTTAACGATACATTCTGTAAAAATCCTTCCATAGCTTGAAGACAATACAATTTTGATAAAGTTACGTCATTAGTACCTTATCGTGTTGAAGGAAGTGATTAAACGCAAAAATAAAGAAAAATGTATGTAATGAAAAAATAAAATGTGGACACTTTTGAAAATCAGCATTTTTTTTATGGGGGGTTGAAGTGATGACTAAAAAAATAAAACAAAGCCACAGTTTGGGATTGTGAGGAGTTTGTTTAGATGTAAACTACCTAAGACGTTAACAACCGGTTGAACAACGTACGAACTGAGCAAATGCCGAGTCTTCAAAAGTGCACACGTCCAATATAAAGGATCTGAAAATCTACCATTTGTTGTGCTCATATCACAGTTGTCGCTGGTGATTTCGGCCATCAGCATGCAGAATCGTTCGAACGTTATACTCTGATTATTGGAAAAATTCAAATATTCGTACATTTCGTTCGTTGTTAGTTCACGTTGAGTTAACTGGTGGAAAGCTTTCAGAAAACCAAATTTCTCGATCTCGCCGTTCTGACCTCCATAGGAGTCAAAAACTTCGCGCAACTTTCTGTAACAACAACAACATGATGGTAAACAAAACAAAAAAAGAAATGTCAGGTGAGTAAAAAATGAGGAAGTGTTTTACATAAAATTGATTCATGAATGAGTGGACACGTTTTGGCGCTTTTTTTCTAATTATTCATGTCACGTCCCACACCGCATATATAATTAGCTCCACATCAAAATGCCGGACGAATATTTATTAATACTTTGTAGGAGGCGAGACCAAACAAATTCGGATCTTCCCTACAGAATCTGAAATTTTAAAAAAAGCGTGTTGAGTTGATTGGGAAACATTTGTAAGTTGACTTCACTGTTCGGCTGCCAAATGTTGGAATCTTTTTTTAGGTTGGTGAGCACCTTTCAATGCCTTTTCAAAAAAAAAAATATTTACGGATTTCAATATTGTACTGCTGCTGAATATATCGATTACATTATTAAAATAATACGTACATTACCAAGAAGAGTGATTCGCACTACAATCCATAAAAAGTTGAGGCTGTTTGCTTTTATTTTGACACATATCACACTTTGTTTTTAAAAATGCAATTAAAATACACGTGGAAAAGCAAATAAAAGGAAAAGCAAATAAAATTCTTAAAACACAAGTACAGCTGTTCCGTGTGTGGTATTTTTTTAAGATTAAATGTTAATAAAATACTCTAATGGACAATACTCTACCAGTACAAACAGAAGAACAAATAAGATAACCTTGAGGTTGTTATCGGAAAAGTTAATGGAAAGCTACGAACGAAGTCTGATGCAAGAAGAAAATTTCTACGTTTACCTGCTTCACTAATTATGATACTGGACATGAATTTCGAATATTCATGGATGAAATGTAAAATTATATTATTAAAAATTTAACTACATCTAATACAAAAAATTAAAAATATGGTCACTGACGAAATGTCCTCTTTTTTATTGTGCACGAAGATCTAGCTATAAACATGTTTTTTTATATTGTCAAAATGAAAACTGACATAAGACATATCAAGTGTCGTACACCGGGCACAATTTCCACCGGTCCTCAGCAACACTCTTCGTTGATACTGGTAGCGAAGATATTTTAACCCCTAAGAAGATATGAAAAAAGGGAATCGTCATTAATAACACGGAATTTATTGAAAATAATCAGTGCAACGCTTCCAAAGACGAGTATTTTTAAAAATTACACCTAAAGTGACCCAACTTTTTGTTAAGAATAGAACTGTACAACTATTAATTAAATATTCTGATTTTTTTAATACGCAATTATTTCCAGTAACCCTCAAGGTAAAAAAATAGTTCAGCATCACCATCTTTCTATTTTTACAGAAAATGAATCGCAAAAAAATTAAATGATTCATAAAATGGCTAATAGGTCAGCATATGTGTAAGAAATGATTCTTACACTTGTAATCTACATTTTCTAATGAAAACAAAAACCTTGAGATAACATCTCCAGTATCTTTCATAAATAAATGTATATCATTTATCCATATTTACAATTTACTTTAATACTTTAAATGTCACGAAAAACGTGATAACAAATACATTGTTTACAACACAAATTTCTAGAAAGGACATCTAATCCAACAACAGAAAGAAATGTGATTTTTAATATAAAGACTCTCACGGGTACATAATTTAATTGCCTCATTAAAAACAAAAATAATGTATCTCTAACCCACTTCTAGACACAACATATATTTTTTTAGAACAACAATGGGAAAATAAATGTCCAAAACGACAATAAAACAAAGAGATGTTTACCGCTATAAATTATATGTAAAACAAACTCCCTAGTGGATTTATTTTTAATTAAATTAATAGAACAAAGTACCAACCTGAGCTTACTCGTTAATTGTTCCTCAGGAGTCATATCATTGCTAACATTTCTTAAAATTTTCGCTGTACATTGCAGTGCTGATGGTAAATTCTTGTGGACTTCAATACCCTTACTTCGAACTAACGTTAGAAGCGTTGTTTGGCCCTCTACCAAATCTCTATACTCTCTAAAACAAATCCACCAATTAAATCAAGTGATGAGTCACTTGTACAATGACAAACCTTGCTGTGATTGTTTCTCCCATAATACTTTGACCAGGTCTATAAGAATGAGCAACTACGATGACACACCGACCTGACGCTACTAAATAAGCTACTTCTATCATGCCGACCGTACTTCTTGTTTGACTGTCTACTACATATAACAATACAGATGCTGCTTGCTTTGCGTCGTGTTCTTGCGCCACTAGTTCTGGTACCCACATCGAAACTTGCTACAAATTTGCTATGTAGCAATTGGGACTTTCTAGCACAGGTTTAACATACCGGATTGTAGAATGTAATACCATATTTTTGTAGTTCTGGAATTGCAGTATCAGCTCTCCACGTTGTTGGATTACACGACCCCCCTAAGAATACTTCGCAGTTGTTTACACACTCTAAAAATACACCAGAAATTAGGATAAGTGAAGAATTACTGGCAAGCGGATTTACTCACTGTTGTTGGTTTTGGTAGCTTGTATTTTACGGTGCTGCTTGGAATTTTGATTTTTCATTTCTTTAACAAAGACACAAAACTCTCCAAAGGTGATGTATTTAGATGACCCATTTCGTCGTCCACACTGTCTGGCACACTTTAACATTTCTGACACTGGAAAAGAACACGTTTCAGTTATTATTGAGGATTTATTTGCATTTTTGGATCAGTAACTTCGCTGACATAACTTTGTTAGGTTATATTATTGATCGGCTGTGTACAGTTGAGGTCAGAAGCAATGTCAAAAACCTCGCATGACATCTGATCTACCTACAAATCGCACACATTTTTATCAATTTTGAAATTTCTATCTTAAAATAGTGACAACACACTTTCTTTGTTATCATATTAAATTTAGGTATGTAGGTGCTCAGTTAAAGAAATCTGATTCGTTTTTAACACACGTGATAAGAACACTAAAAAATGTAAATAAAAATATTTCATAAAAACAAATACCTACCTACCATAAACACAAACAAAGAAAAATAAATATTGATTTCTTTTCTCATTGTTATACTTGGTACACTTATTCAAGGCAAGCTGGTGCTTTTTGCTAATAAGACTAAGTTTCGAAAATAGACTACACAAGAATAAATAAGAAGATCCCCCATTTGTTTTAAAAATAAGTGTCATCGATTATCATCCGATAAATCAGCTAATAGTTTTTGATAATTTGGCGACTATGTGATAACATTCACTTTTTTAAGCCTGATGTCATTTATTGCTAAATGTTTCGCCATAGATTTGCGCATAATCCACCAAGCTTGTACACACTTGTAAAAAAATCTAGAACATGAAGCTTTTTTTCTCTAATAACCGATGTCGCTATAACGAGATCACACGTGATAAAAGCGGACCGACAAGTTTTAAATTATAGTTATCTTTTTTTTATTTTATTATCAAACACTACTGCTTGTATAACCCCAAGTATTATAAAAAAACAGTAATTAGTATCCACTACAAACAGATCATATGAAAAACAAGATGATAATCAAAATGATATTATTTTCTACGACAAGAAAAGTAAATTTTTTAATATATCGACTACCTAAATAAACAATTTTCTTTCTTATAAAATTACACATATATGATTTTATGATATTTTTATCACTTGTGTCGCATTTTCCAAAACTCAAACTTTTTATGTAAACACAGTACGGTTTGTGGTTATGCAGTGTATTCTACTTTTCATAAAAAACCCCTACACCTCGTTTATTTTCATAAGCTGACATTTCATTTCAACCTCCAAGTATGATTTAATTGATTACACACAAAGTCTATAGTTCAGATCTAAAGCATTCTCAACACTTCACTACTAATTATACAACAATTTTTCAACTCTAATATAAATATATAATTTATAATACAATCAAAACTTTAATATTTTGCTTCACATGGATAAAATAGTAGAAAACTCTCATCTATAAAATTCTTCACAGTTAAAATAAATATATCTCCAAGTTCCCAGTTTAATAGGTAATGTGTAATAGTATAGTAATTATTTATTTGTAAGTAAAATATTCCATGACACTCTAGATAAACTTGGTAACTGGACAAATCTTTTGTGATTTTTAGAACAACACTTAACTTCGACCATAGCATTAGAATGGAAAAAACCTACTTTTAATATAAATAGTTCAATCAATATTTTATCTTCAACTAACTAAAATAAATAAAACAGATATAATTATCATATTTATTTAAGAAAGTCAGTATTAAAAAAATGATGTTGCCTTATACGCTGTCGCCGTTGTTCAATTTAATTTACCGTAATACAATCATAATAAAATATTATTTTAATTTAGTAACAGATGTAGCGGCGCAAACAGGAGACGAGTGTTTATTAAAAAAAAACAAAAAAAAAACAAACATTAGTTTGGTTTAAAACTATAGAGTATTAACTTTTAAGCACGTTTTGGTGATATTCTTAGACCTCGATTCTTTAAAACTGCTGTTTAAGTAACGAAAGGTGGGTACAAGAAAATGCTTTAGATTTACTTAGCCATCACAGACACTAGACGTTCTGCCTATAACAAATCGTTGTGGATAAAATTTCCACATGGCTTCATCAGCTCATGTTTGAACACCCACATGGATAAACCTCCAGATGTATTTCCAATTGTCGTTTTCGATTTTAGCTACTTAAGTAAGAAACCACTAGAGTTAATAAATTCCTGATTTCTATAGTAATCGCTTGTCGAAACAGAAGCTGTCGTTCTCGAAGACCTCATTGTAAATGAAAGACAGCCATGTAATGTTCAATGGGTGCAATGAAAAACGAAAAATTGGAAACCGTTTAACTGTTTTTAAGCCACAAAATCAAATAAACAGTTTAATAAGCGCCTTAAAATTGTTCTAAGTCAAGCCTTCAAATATTCACACTCATGATTCATCTGTCTACAAAAACGCCGTCGAAAAAATTTGGAGTTTTTTATGGTCTGGGTACTGTAGAGAAAAAAGATGACATTTTCTCATCCAGCTATGAATAATAAAAACAGCAAATGAAATTTATACTTTCATTAAGTGAGATGGGGGTTTACCAGAGAAAATTGATAAATTCTAGGAAAAAATTCGGCTCCGCACGTGGGAAAAGATTTGCTATCCTCACACGAAATGTTAAACAAAGAACATAACGATATTACACAACCCACAATTTCAACGAGCAGGAAACCAAGACAGGGCCTTAGAAGCAACACGTCTATAAACTACAGAGGATCTACAACGTAAACATTTTACTTCTGTATTTATCTAACAATATGCTACATTTGGTTTCTTTGATTACCAAAAACCGCCTACAGATATCAGCAGAAACACGCAAATATTTACATTTTACATCGACAAAAAATTATCGTCTAAAAAGAAATCTTTTAACAAATTACTGAGACTTTTCCGCCAGTTTGACGACCACACACCATGCTACTACTTATCGAGTTCGGCACACTTTTTACAGCCACCAAACGGTAATCCCTTACCTTGATCTTTAGACGGATATAGTTTCATATCATTAAATAGGGCCTGCACGGAATCTTCGGGAATATGGAGGGTGTGTCCTAACCGAGGGCAAATTGCATTGTAAACCTCTCTGCAAGAAGATAAACTACATCAATAAATTTCTTTAATTTCAGCAAGCAGCACAAATGAGATAATATTAAACATTAATGAATCCTACACACCAAAAGTCAACCTTATAATCGTAACTCATAATTCATACTGTCGTGTTATTCCTGCGACAATGTTTTCGTTTTCATTCACTGTGTAGTAAGTTAATTCACATACTTTGATATCCACTCAACTTTTCATTCATTCAACATTTTTAATAGTACACAAACTACTCACAAGAAAATTACTAAATTCACACACAGGCGATGCAGCATGGCCGGATCCTGTTATCACACACAGAAACACACACAGCACTACAACATAAACAAATTCTCTTCCACGTTTCAAGATCAACTAAACAGCGATTGTCGTGATTCTTCTTTTATACACAAATGACAAATTTGTTACATGCATGTTCTTTACAACGAAACAACGAAAAAACTGAAAATTATTATTAAACAACAGCATTAAAGATATCAAACGGCGGATGTGGTCATATAACAAAATAAATAAACACCAAAAAATATAACAATTATTTTAAATAATTCAACAGACGGAGAAATACGCGCAATGGGTGGTGTCGAGTCCTGAATATTTTTAATGTCAATTACTGATAATAATTTCACAAACTAACAATGACATGTTTTCGAAATATATTTATAGCGATGAGACGGGGTCGATAAGGAATATAAATTGCAAAAATAATGGCACTATTAGGTAATTATTGTGTTCGAAAATAATATCTAGGTGTACATCATTTCTATTTTTATTCTGAAAGCTTTCCTTTAAAGTCCCAACGCAGTGACGTCCGAGCAGGGGCAAGGCATGACTTCTTGAACTTTCGTGACGAAGTTACTCTATCGGAAACGATACCGCAGTCTCATTAAGGCATGCTTACACAAAAAAGCCAACCCAAAAAATGCGAAAACAGAAGACACGAGTGACGAAAGGACAATAGAAAAAATTACAATCAATTTTATTGATCGGTATCTAAAAACGGTAAGGTCAAGCATCTGTTAAGTGCTTTTCATCGTGCCGCGGTTCGCATTTACAAAACGAGTCTTTTTTTGACAAGGGTTACAATCGTGGCAGGTCGGTCAATGCAATATTTAACCATGACATAAGCTTCTTTTGAGGGAGTGATGTCATAGTACTCCAGGTCTGCCAATAGGTTGAGCGAAAATAGTAAAATTGCCGCCAGTTGCTGCGCACGAAAAATATTACCCACTTTGTAACAGCACTTGTGTAATTTATAACCACGGAGGTACATTACATACAATTAGGGATGACTAAGTCTGATTTAAAAAAAGAGGAAATGGGGATCATGTTATGTCACCGGGGCAATTATTATTATTAGTATCTCTGTGCATATATTACGGTGGAAGTAGTTGAGGAAATAACTGATAACGACATTTAGACTACACTAAATGAAAATTTTTCATCACGTGGAGTAATTAAGCGCGCAATAGAGTGAAGATGTCAGTTTTATATTTTATTCAAATGATAATAATGGTAGGTGCCAATATCAATTGAAAAAGCTGATATATTACCATAAATAATGTTGTTTTTAATTACTTCAGGCAGATAATTATTTAATTACGCCGTCTAAAAATAAGCGATGAGTCAAAATCGTTTAACACTGGCCCGAGATTTGATAAAGAAAAATTATTTAAAATTTGGTGAACAAAGATATGGATCGTTCGATTTCTTCCACGTGCAGTATCTGTCTGAGATCACGCTAATATTCTCTATTTCGGATGCGGAAATACGAGTTAGAACAGAGTTAATTTAAATATCAATGGAAATGGGTCAATGAATCTTCACAAAAATAAGGTCAAAAGCCTTACGCTGATACTACTGTTGATTATATCTTTCGCACTCGATTATTTAGGTCAATTAGGGAAATTTCCCTGCTTTAACCTGATTTGCGCTGCTTTGCTAATCTAGAATTTTCCATCTGGCGATAAACTCAATTATCACTTTTTGACATATTTGATAACCGTATCGACAATCTACTCTATTCCATTAAGACAAAAGGTTTGGTGAGTAATTTATTCTTCACCCGAGGAAACGTTTAGAAATCGATATGTTTGCGTAACTTCTGCCAGTCTTGTGTCGGAGAAAATCACGTTCATCTTGATCATGACATTCACCGCTTGCCTTCAGCGCTATAATTCCATTATGGAAAATGAAGCTCGTCTTCAATGAAATGTAAACCTGTCAATTTCCGTACCTTTTTCCGATCTTTCGGGTGGCAAGCATCCAAATAGACAAATTGAGTAGGCAGAAACATGTGTAGAAAACATGAGACCATTAATAAGATCCAACAATACGAAATCCTTCCTCTCTCAACTTAAAGTGTGCTTGCGAATATCTGGAAATGAGATCAGGGACAACGCGAATGCCTGAATATCTGCAGTATTTTGGTAAGCGCGTTTACACTTCCAGTAGGTGCATGCGAGTTGTTAAACGACTATAAACAACAACACCTTGCACGGTAGTGGGTGTAAACAATCTCATGATGGCAAAATAAATAGTTTTATTAAAAGGTGATCTCATTTTTCTGTCAGAGACGATACGGAGGTCATAGTCCGCAGTTTGTACGTAAACATTATATTCGAATGGCCACTGTGCATGTCGTATCAACATCCTTCCTTTGTAAATATAGACATGACATCAGGGGCTGGCAAAGCCACCGGCGGGCTCTAAAAAATACACCAAGAACGTTGCCCCAACGCCGAGATTCGCACCAGCTATTTTGCAAGATTTTTCGCACGTCGACATTGAATTTGTTATGGGGTCTCGACGGAATATGCAAACGAATTCCGTCACCTTAGAACCACTGTTTACACTTGGAATTTCATTCACCTCAATCGTTAGAAGGTGATAAATCATAAAAGGTTGGTATAAACGCGCTTTCTTTGAAACGAAGGAAATTCTACAGGAACACGATTGTAAAGGAAAACTTTATAAAAATAAACCATTTCTAACATTGGCCATGAGCCATTTCGTTTGGCCCAAATTTTTTTCCAATTCAAGGCTGGCGCAGGGCCGGATTTCCGGACTTTGATACGCCTCAGTTAAGACGTTCGATTTTTAACTACCTTTGATATCATCACAATACCGTAAACTAGTAGCACTATTTCAAAATACTATATTTTCCATTTCACAGATTATAAACAAGCCGAATTTTGAGTTTTCATGTTATGCCAACACGAAATTTCGGTATGTCGAGCGATAAAAAGTGAAGTATGTTTAAAACACATTTTTTTAAATAAGAAATTATAATAGTACACATGGTTTTGACTTTAATCTGTTGGTCTAAATTAAGCCTTTGGCATTCCTAGCCAAGGTACATACAAATAACTGAGATATCAGTTTATTTGAAACAAACCATCTGATGAAACAATTATCAGCTTACAATTTACAATGATTGAAGAAACATAGTCTCAGAGCAAGGACAAAATATTCTATTTCAATATAGAGTGTCGGACGATTGAACAAATTATTTCTTATCTCCGTTGTTAAATATAAAACGACCTTAATAACGTCTATGTTAAGGGTGGTTGAAACTCTGACAACTCAGCGGTATTGTAAACACAAAAACGTAAATATTATTACTCTTTGTTTTCAAAAGTGAAAGAGCTTCATGTCACGTTTATGTTATATTTGGTTTGAACTGCTGATTGTTATTTAATTCTAAAAATAAATCGCAAAACAACTCAGCTAACAGTATCTCACAATAGTGTTGGTACACGGTTGCAAGAGTTAATTTAAGTTTTCATGATTTCTCTTCAATTATAATAAATTCAACGTAATGGTAAAAAAATCTAGCACGGAAGCTTAAGATTGTATCTGTAAATAATTAAAATGCAACTTACACATTACTCCGATAGAGATTTCCACATAATTAATTCATCACATTTTATTTATCGAACACGAACTCAGGAAATACGGCTACAGGTTCATTTGAACAAATGTCTGGGTTTTACGTTTGTTGGCGTTTTAAGTTCTTAGACTAGAAGGAAAATTTCCCGCTTCCGTCTTCAGACAATCTTCTAAATAACCGCGATTATCGTGAAGAGTGGGAAACGCTAAACAACTCATTTCTTGCAAAGAACTGATTGCGTCACCTTAAAATATTTTCACTTAACTTAACCTAACTTAAAAATAACTTCTTCAAACTTTGTACTAAGATTCGCTCAATAACGTAATTTATTATTTTAGAATCAATTCTACGGAATATCGCAAAAAAAGTGCAATCAAATCAGTGAAAATTGCAATTAGGGAAATTAGATCAATCAGATTTTTGAGAATTCTGGGCTGATTATTCCCGAAATTCACATTCTACCGCGTATTTCCATATTCATATTCGATAAAAGCTTTAAAATAGCTCCCTGTTGAGCAACCACATAATGTAATTCCCAAAAAATTTCAAATCAAGAAATTCCGGTAAATGCCAATTATTTCCAATACTTTCCAGGAATTCCAGCGTCTATAAAACCCTGATAATCATTCCAAAAGTTTTATTCAATAAGTTTGATATGTAGTCCCAAAAATAATTCCATCATTCGATGTCAAACTGGTATAAAATGAGATTTTATAGCGGAATCTTTTCTTTCTTGTGGAAACCTTTCCTAAACTGGTCTTGTTTTGTTTGCTAGTAAGATAAAAACCATCAACACTTATTCAAGGTTTTAAGAAATATTAATAGATTACTTCAGAAAGAGGTCTAACTTTTTTGAAATTTTCTAATCGGTTTATTTTTGTCAATTTAGAGGAAGAACGGTAACCTTCTTCCACGGGCAATTTCTAAAATATATGCGTAGTTTTAAGCTCAATCGGTGTCTATTTTTATTTATAGGCGGAAATGTTCATCACACAAAAACGAGGGAATGTACAAATAATTTTATAGAGTTTTTGCTGAAATTAAACGCACAATAATATCTTAACATATGTGGTTAAGTTTATGAAATAACAAACAAACGCTTTTTTATATAGAGATCACATAAAACATGACACCGACATTCGATACGATACAATTCTGTACTAAACGTCATTATTTTTATGAAACGTAGTATATTAATGAATTTTTTAGCAATTGTGGATACATTTTGTTCTAATTTGGTATAATTCTTCTGTCAATCAAGCGGAGGTTCATCTCTCTTGCGAGATTCGGACCTCTAATACACTTACATTCACACACAAAAAAAGAAAAAACAAAATACATTACGTACTTCGTATACTCATCAAACGAATCGAAAATTTTTTGTTTTTTTAAATATTTTTCTGGAAACTTATGCCAAGTGTGTATCAGTTGCAGTGAACATGAGTGCATTTTGTGTTCTCAGGGCACCGGCCCCGGTCCGTCCCTGACCACAAACCACAGCAGAGGTATTGTCCATCTGCTACTGTCTTTAACGTACGGTGGCGTCCTTGCTTTAATTACGCGGAAATTGGTGGATTTAAAGAAGTTGTTGATAGTCGAGCTGGACCATGTGTCTGTGTTGTCATCGTTATTCATAGCGCCCTAAGTGCGTAAAATATTCAAAGCGTTGCGTGTGATTATCTGTGCGGGCGGTGCTTTTGGTCTTTTAGCCTAGGATGATGACATTGTCCACTCGTCCCATCACGGCTTGTGGATTAATCGCTTTGCGTGCTGTTACTAATTTATACAATTTACTCAAACAGACAGCGTGGGTTGTTACATTGTTTTATATCCCATTACATATTTTAATGGTGAATTGCTGCTCATTTCTGGCCATAAATTAAGTTCATAGTCTTGATTCAATCTACACAATACCGAGAAGTCCTTTTCGTAACCAGACGCGATTGAAAAACAAGGATTTCCGTGACAAAACTCCCCGGGAGCGCTCTTTCACTTCTTTTGACGCCATGTTAACAATAAAGGCAAACAGTATTGCCATAAAAATGTTTGTTTATGAAATAAATAAAGGCCGCTATTTTAGTAGCGCGTACATAGATAAACAGATTAATGAGGTAATTAAAATTATAATGTACTCATCAACAAAATTTACCGGCATAATCGATTAGTGACACTTTTTGAAAAGAATATAGACAGTTTTGCTAAACTTTTCCAAGGATCGATGTTTATAATTGAATCATGTTAACGACAAATGTAAATATGACGAGGATAGTCAAAAATAATCCATTAAATGGTTTCAACATGTTAACAATAGAGTGTTAAATTCTAACATCAATATAATCCGAGCCAACCGCTGCACTGTTGGAAAAGATTTTATTGGTTAGCTGCAACAACCGCTCTAAAGCCGACTTGCGAGAAAAATGTATTTCATTTCTGCGAACATATACATACTCGCACCTTTTGCCGACAGGTAAATAACATACTTCTGATTTATACCGATTAAGTTCGTGATGCACGCTCCGATGTTTTCCTATATCTTAAACACTTCCTGTGAGCTATAAATCAAAGCTACAACGCCTATAGTGTGAGATCATACTAAAACAAAGGTACTTTTAATTAATACCATGATGGTAACCATTTGCGGTCAAGTTTCTACGGCACCACCTCTAAGAAAACGCAATTAGATATACCAAATTAACACCTTATAATGTTTGTGTATCTTAACAGCAGCATCTCATTGCTTACGTAATTTGGTAGATTTTATTGCGGAGAAGTTGCTGCAAATATTAAATCAAACCTGCGCTTGAGATTTGTGAAACGGTTATTTTAAGAATATTTTTATAGAGAACGAACGATCTTCCAAGCGCGCGACTACGATACTTGAAAACAAAGCACAATTTCACTACATGTTATTACAGTGTAAAGAGTGGCATCCAAAAATTTGAATAAATATGACAAAAATTCAAGGCTGAAATCGATAATACTCGAACAGCTGATTTTTACACGACTTCCGTTACTACATTTGAAATTTTCTGGTCGACGTCAAAGTTATGACGTCATTGTATTTTTTAAATAATGCATCTGAATAGTTCTAAAAAATTGTACGTATTCGTTTCATTCAAGACTTAAAAAAATGGGCTCTATTGCTCTCTTAAGATCATTATTTGTGAAATAATAACATACAATATATTTTTAGACATCTTTTCATAATAAACAAATTTAGGAGATAAAAAAATTAATTACAAGAAATGCTGTACGTCAGGGAGTATTTTTTAGCAAGACATTATTTTTTTCGTGTAATGTATTAATTATGATTTGTATAATGTAATATTATAATGAGGTTACTATCTTCCCCGAAATTTAAAAATTTAGGTCGCCGTTTCTGGAATCATAGATAAAATAAACTGATTCATACACAAAGTTTAAAAATAAAATTGCACTACCAAAGGACAACCGACGTTGTAGAATTTTTAACAAATATTTATCAACCTGTCTATATGACATCATTACTGTCTAGAGAGGATGAACAAATAAATTTTAAACTTTTAACCACAAACACGGTACACGTGTTTCGGTACAGAGTACCTTCATCAGACAGATGACGTTATGACGAAGGTCCTGTATACCGAAATACGTAAAGTGTTTGACAAATAAAAATATCATAAATTTATTTATGCTATCAATTTAAAACTTTATGCATAAGTTCAAATAAGTTCAGCCAAGAAGTCAAAAAATCCCATATGAGATAAAATCTAATTTTATTGTACAGATATATTTTTAAGGCAATTTCTAAATTTAAAATAAAGGGAGATTGTTAGGTCGGAACACAAATTTCTAAAACATATTTACTTTTTAAGAACATGAGAAGACAAATTTTTGTATTAATGATTTTGAATTTTGATTTGACCATTTTATGAATGATTTTGTTTTTCTCCATAATCGCTAGATATACATAAACAGAAAATTTGTTATCTCTTTTAAAAGTTAGTTGTCAAAATGAAACAAAAAATCGTCTGCACACAAATCTTTCAATTTCCTATTACGTAAACACAAGTGGAAAAAATCAAACTCATGTCGTTTCAAAATTATGTAAAACAATACGAACGTCCAAAACAATCCCTGTTAAAGTTATAATTAGAATTTTTTTTTGTGTTATTATCCCAAGATCTTTCTCAGCAGCCCCAATTTATCTATCAAAAATTCCACTGCTCCCATTCCGCCTATTTTATTGAATTTCTATTTAAAAATGTCAACAGCTTATAGAGGATTGTTTCTCGTTGTGCAGCTGGTATGATGTCATTGCCGATGAAATTGGCAAATATTGGTGGGCAGAACTCGCGAGAAATGAGGCAATGTGCTTTCAATCATCTTTTGCAATAGAAGAAAATAGAAAACTGAAATGTTAGACACCTCTACATCCGAACCGAGCACCACGTAAGTTTACACTAACGGAAAACGGATCTGTTACCGTAAAATTCATTATTTCAACGCAATTATCTATAAACAAACATTGCACACTTAATTGTTGCACAAATATGTTATTTTAACTTATCTTCTTAATGACAAAGTCATTATAGAACCGAAAAGGTAAATAGCTAGAGCAACAACAGCGTGTACACGTCCAAAATAAATATTTAAAGAGCATACCTTTTTCGTATGTTCTGTATGTGTTCAAAAGGAGATTCCAACATGATAATGTTTGATTAAAGTAGCGTCGAAAGCTGAATACTAATGGATGTTGGATGAGTGAAACTTCAACGGTACAAAAGTGATCACACTACTGAATTGTGTCGTAAGTAGAGCTTCCGTCATTTTATTAATGAAGGCGTTTAAAAAATGTTGATTAGGTTTCAAAGCGGAAGATGTAATACTATTCCTACTGGTAGGAATGTTAGGTACAAGGGGATAAACGATATATGGTTGATAAGCGTGTGGGAAGACCACGAATGTCCGGTACACATAAAGATTATTTTATAAAAATGCGCAAAAGGAAGTGATAAGGGAAAATACAGAGGCTGTATCTTCGATATTAAAACCCTAAATTAGTCACCTATTTGGATTCGTGTTACTGTTATCAGTTCCCGAAATTCCGGTCCTAAGCAGGAGTCACAGTGCAAAGGTCGACAGAGAAACCCACATATTTACATTGAACGATTATTTTCAAATTCCCAATCAAATGTAAAATACTTGATAAAAGTTATACAGAAATAAGTTTTTCAATTACACAGTTTACTGATCATAGCATTGTATTACTAGCAACATCGTGTATTTCGAGCTGTTAAACATTAAATCGACAACTATCGGCAACCAGATATTAACTATTCAACGGAAGTTTGCCGAACCTTCAATATTAAGTTATAACATGCTGCTAATTGGAACAAGAATTGCAAATGCGAAGTTATAAATTAGGTGTGTAATAATATACACTTTTACTTATCCATTAATCACGATTTTTAAATGAAATACCTAACAGTAGGTGTCTAATTCTACCGTATGCATAAATCAACATTTTTCTGGCACCACAAATCATTGGTAATTATCTCAATCTGTTGAATGAGTAATTCTAATCATTTTCCAACTGGTAGTATGTAAGCAATTAAGTAATAAAAAAAAAGAAAAGTGACGTACGAACTATAACATCATCATATTATTATCAAGAAAAAAATATTCCTTCGCATAAATTAATACCAATGTTGTGATCAAAAAATATAGGGAGATACTACGAGAAGACGATCTACGTCAATTTGTACGTACAATTTAGACGTACTGAGAAAATGTAGAATCTGTACACACTTGTAATTTTATACATCCGTTAAAAGAACGGAAACGCAATTCAATAAACAGCAGCCAGCATTCCTCATACCCACTACATTAGAAACAGGTTCTTCTTACTTGGGTCTGGTAAATAAATTTGCCCCTTTTTTCCTAATGAAAAATGTCTGCGGGCTGATGATATATATGTTACCTGAAGAATAGAACTTATTGTCTAGTACCAAGCGCAAGTACATTAAGTAGTAAAAAAAGTAGTAAGGCTTCTTTCAAGTGGCATTTCATTTATGGTTTTGTGATATACTGTTATGGGGTCAAGATAATGCAATGACACGTTTGAATTAAGTATTATTTTCTTAGACTTTTTAAATTGAAGGGTATTTTTTTCTGAAGAATGTTCCTTGTTAGTAATTTTATATGTTTACAAAAATAGTACAAGTGCCAGTTTGGGGAGACTATTACACATAAGTGTTGTATGTAGATCTTCGATCACTTACAATAGTTCTTAAATTTTGAACATCAGTAACTAAACGTTTCGAAGAAGTACGCTATAAGTAACCCAAATGCAATGATCCAGAGTAGACTGTGACATCACAAAGTCCATCAACTCTAAACTTTTAAATAGCACAACTAGTTGTAAAAGGATTATTTTAATCTTCTTCCTGTACTAGTTAAGGTTGCCAAGTTTAAATTTACTTGAGTGATAACAAAAGCGAAAATAGCAGGCAAAAATCTGAAAAGTGATATTTTTATTTTAATAAATTATTTTCGCTGAAGTAAGTCCAAACATATCGTTAATGTCACATAAAACAGTAAAAGTCGTCTAGTACGTAAATGGACGACAGTCTTATATAAAAAATGCAACCAGATTAGGAAAGGTGAAATATGAAACAATGCACCCATAACATACCTACTAGTATGTCCCATGTTAATTAAAAATTCTGACATCACGAGCCTTTTGATGTAACAATTTTCTTGAAACTTATGTTGACTTCTACTAAACTTTATTTGTGTAACAAGAATAGTTAAAAAGTCAACAGAGGAACTTAAAAGGGAGTGTCCAACAGTCTCTCGTATACTCATCACTATGATGCACATATTGACACATGATTCTTTTGAGCTTTATTTAAAGCAGGGTTAAAATCTTTACAACGTAGTGTTCTTTCAAACTCCAAATAGAATTTCGCAATATGATAGGTATAAAAGGTTCGGTGAAACATCATAAAGACATTTTTCAACAATCGCTATTTAAAGTGGACATTTTGATTGTTATTTTAATTTCGAAATGGCAAGTGCGTAAAAGTGACATACGAGTGCGTAAAGTGACATACGAGTGCGTAGAAGTATGTTAGTTCTTATTTTTATGCACTGTTATTGTAAGTAAACAATAATTTACGAAAAATAGTGCGTCGACCCAGGGACGCACGGTTGGAGTTTTAAATGTTTTAAGTCTGCGTTGTCAATTTATAGTTATAAATTAAACACGTATACGAAGTCATTAATTTTCTTTTAAAAAATAATAAAAAATATCTTGCGTTAGTATTTTTTGACAAAATGATGATTAATGGTGATGATTGGGTTAATTAAAGTAAATATCCATGTATATATTGTCAATTGTGGTTTATTATAAAATATACTTTTTTTTTATTTATCATGTAGAAATATAAATAATTAGGTATTATAATAATACTGTATAAAAAAATTAAAGTACAATGTGTAACTTACCAACTAAGGTAACAAGTAAATATTTATGCTCGAGCAGTATTTATAACTTATTCGACTTAAAATACAAATTATTGTTCAATCATAGCGTTATCGCCTTCGGTATCTTTATCCCTATCATTTAATACAGTTATTAGAGGCCTATGGTGACTAAAATGAGTGACATATATCAGTTCTTAAATGAGTAATAAAGCGCGTGAAAACAGCATCAATTGTTGTACCTAATTTAGTCGTTGGAACAGTCAAACGAACACATTCTGTCAATGGGTGTCGGTTGTGTTCTCTTGGAGCACCCTGGGGTCCTAAGAGACGGAATCAACACCACTCTCTGAGCCGTTTCATATACATATTGTTGTTTCTCTCTTTCTTTCTATAGCGCGGCGTTACATGCCGATGTTCAGACTGAGTTCAGACCGGTCTCGGTGACCTCGACACCGACACCGACACGTAGCTCGAACTCGACATCCTATTCCGGCGCGCGTCGTATTACGTGTTCTATAATACGAAAAGAAAGGAGTTAAAACTCCAAAAACGTTTTATTTAGTATAAACATACACAGTACAATTATTTAAATTAATAGTATTTTTATAAAAGTCGATACATCTTCAACCTCTTTTGTGCTTAAAAAGAGAAGAGAATGCGATAAGGTTTGTGTATTTACTAATTTCGATATTTGTATTCACGTAAATTGTAGTTCGAAGCATTGAGTAGTTACTCCATAAAGTTGACGCTTTTAGAGTGAAGGATATTTTGGAAAAATATGCGAGAATCACTTTTTCTGAAATGGAGTGCACTTTTTTCTGATCACACCATTTGTTAAACTTATTGTACGTTACTTCGTATACTTAGGGCGGCTTCGGCTGCTTGTTCGACGTTGGGCGGGATTTCGGAAACACTCATGCTGATGTGTTTGTAATTATAGACACAATTTTATAACGTTTCCTTACTTCTTTGATCGAATAATACAATAAACTGCATTAACACTAAAATAGGCACTTTTTTTTGATAAATAATTTCTTACTAGACAACCAACATGCTTCATTTGTTACTAGTGGCATACTTGAAGTTGTATTAATAAAAATCTATAAATATTGTCAAGTCAAGTGTCAATTTTAAATTAATTGTCAGAAGTGTCACTTGAAATGTTTATTTTTAAATTTTGCTGCAAGTTGCGAAATGGTAGTGTTTTACGCAAACTTCACGTCTAGTGCGTAAAACACTACCATTTCGCAACTTGTAGCAAAAATGGCTATTTTACTAAAAAAGCTGGGAACTATTTCGAACTGTATTTTTGTAGTTGAATAGTAGTAGTACGATGTGTTTACGTATGGATATTTTTGATATTTGTTTTACACATTTTACTATTTAAACAACATGTAACATTAACAATATAATATTTATTTGGATTCGAATTTATGCACTCTTCATTTGAAAAAATCTATGGTTATAGTATTTAACAATAATAAGAGTATTATTATAACTTTATGCTCAATACTCAGTTAATTGTAAGATAATTGCAGTGTACGTAAAAATCAACAATTTGATGACGTCTCGACAAAAATACTGTTTCTAGCTAAAATTTGATGGTTTCGTTGCTCTTTCCGAGCCCGTAGGTTTTCTGATTGGCTTAAAACTACAAGAACACACTTCAAAAGTGACGTTTCTGAAGAATTTTAACAATTTTCTTGTATCTACGAACGCCAGAATGCATAAAATTGACCCAAATGTCTCCTTTTCCTAATCTGAGACGATTCTGCATGCTCTAAGTGTGTTTCGTCGCTCAGAATCATCAAAAAATGTTGAAATATAGTTCAGATTTAACATTTTACGTGAAAAATGTTACTTAAATTTTATAAAGACAACACTCCTGTACTTGTGGATTATAAATCCGCCTTGACTGTTTAGCCTAGGCATCCAGATTTACACAAAAAAAAATACAACTTGTATAAAAGATTTGATAACAGTGTAACAGGAACGCAGAGCAAAGGCCGATTAGCTCAGTTGATTGGCATTATCTATATTTATTATTTATTAACTTATAGGGGTTTTCATAAAATTTCGAAGAAGAAATTCTGACAATCCGTAAGATCAGTATTAAAACTAAAACGCTTACGCTGTACACTTAAAACTTAATAAAATGAATATGCTTAAGATACCCAACTGTCGAAAAATGAAACGAATAGTTTATCTGATTTGTTTAACATCAACATCTAGCAGACAGACATCCTAGTTAAAAAACAACGAGGTCCATATATTTTCAACAAAATTTACAAGTTCATTTACAGAAGAAAACAATATAAATAAACAACGTTAAGACTGTTTTGATTTCATTTTTGAAAATCGGATATTCAAATGGAGACTCGTTACTTGAAAATTTAACACATTGGAAAAAAAAACAGTGTTAAACATACAACTTTATTAAATTGTACATAAAATTTAGCACTACTAAGTGTAAAAGAAACTCCAACTACGTAACAAACTTTACCCAAATTTTAACACTGCTTTTCTCTGAATGAACACACTGATTTTTTGAAAGGCACAATCAAAATTCATTTTTGATTTCGTCTACTTGTAATTTTGATCTTTCAATGTGAAAGTTGTTGCGGTTATATTCCGGTCTGACAGCTAGAGGTTGATTGTGTCGTTCTACGTATAGTAAGAATGCTGACACATACAACAGAAAAACGACAGCATTGACATAGTATGACGGGCAGCTAATAACATAATCAGAAAGCGGCACGATATTCGCTTCCATATAAGTACATATCTGAGAGAAGGTATGGAAAACGTTCAATCAATGCCAATTACATATGATCAACGACAACCTATTTTCGGAAATCACAACCTACACAATCTTTTGTAAGAACACGCTACAACATGTACAAGAAAAAACTTCGTTACAAGTTTGTGTAGAATTGTTAGTTACTCATTGTACACGTATAAACCACACATCAATATAAATCTACAAACAAAAAGAAAACCTCAAGCAAGGAAGTAACTAATTTGTAAAATTAACTCATAACCCAAAGCAAATGAATTAATTAAACGGTTCATCTCACATTTTATTTAAAGTGCCGCGTTTTCATTGAAAAACTAAACAGATAATTAGAGTTTGAAAAAGCAACTTCGCGTGGCATTCACAAAAACTAAATTTACTCACCGAAATGTCAACAAAAAAAGCTCCTAATTAATGACGTGTTAATGCAATCACAAATGTACAGTTTTATTATTGGCAAGATTTTTACGATTCGCAGGTCTCGTATTTAGCACCATTAATTATTTTTAATTAATAAAAATTTGCTGTGACGACTAGTTAATACCGATAAAGATCATTGCACGATATTTTAATCTTAGTTATTTACTTATTTAATTACCCAATTAAAAAACTCTAATATGACAGACATTAATTGACTGTGAACTGTGGTGGTTTTATTGATACTTTGTCATAACATGCAACCTAACGAGGAAGCGATCAAAAACCGTCAACCTCGTCCGGAATGCTCATTTCCGGATTCTTCCGCCAAAAATCCACGAAAATTCTCTCCTCCGAGCAACAAAAGGTTTGTTAACGATTTTTAGCCATCGTTCAAAATCCTTGAATCCCACTAAATCGCCTGCGAAAAAAACTAGAAAAACCCATACCATAACATTTACCTGTTTAAATGACGGATCATCAGGCGAAAGCTACAACCTGGCGCTGTATGGTCGATGACATCATCTATATTTGTGTATTATCGTGGCTTTGGGTTAAAGCAAAAGTTACCTGAGCCGAATTCGTCATCATCTCCTAATAAGAAATTATTCGCAATTATGGTCCAGAAAGTTAATAAATGTCGGTGACGTCAGCTCTATTATTATGCGTGTCTTAATTATGCGGTTACTGCAAGTAAATGTAGCGGTTTGCAAAAATATGAAGGTTAGTATGTGTGTTCCTCGATTGAGGTGCCTGCAGGGGTAAATCAACCCAGATTTTAGACCTTTTTATCACAGATGTTATTATGTAATCTTCCGGCATTGAAAGTGAGTAAGTATCCTGCGTATATACGGTGTTTGATCTTTGAATGTACACATTTGCGAAGTTAATCTTAAATTCACAAATATGGACAAAAATTCTGTTCTTAAATAAATAAATAACTACTGCACACAATTGATTTAAAGGATTTGATGTATTTACCGTGCTATTTAATCAGCGTTAAATAATCATAGACCGCTATATCAGGCGTCGCTTAAAAGATACACAATTTTGAAGTGAAAAATTACAAATAGGTAATATCTGCAAAAAAATTAAAAACTTGCTAATTGGTATTACTTCGTTGTAATCTAGAAAACGAAGCATGGGTGCAAAAAATAATGCATATTATGGATTCTAATTAATACAATTATCGCTATACCCATAATTATGCTAATCTGTATTAAACAACACAATCATCAAAGTTGTGTCCGTGAATAGATATTGCGAAACTGTTTAGCTGCAGCTAGGTTAACTTGCCACAATATAGAATTTTTCGAAAAAATTTGTACATACAAACTTTCGAAAAATCTTTGACGTGAACAATGTTTTCACTAAGCTTACAATAAAAGCTATTTTACTAGAAAACTGTGGCAAATTTCGTTACCATGGTGGATAATTAAAAAGTACAGCTAAATTATAATGATCAAATTTGCATAGTGTAACACAGCACATTTGTTTGACATGGACTCCAATTTTTCATTTCCTGAGAGAAACCAGCTTTATAAATTATCTAATCTGCCATAAACAACTAACGTACATATTAATGACGAACTAATAGAAGTAAACACAGTGCTAATTAATTAGTTGCCACGACAATAATCGTTGCTCAACAGTTTAAAATATTACATATACGTTGTTGTTCATTAATCAAATATGTTAAACGATAAACGTATCCACCTAGATTATTACCATTATTTCTCCTGATTATTCTATAGAGCTTATACGATGAGAGAAAATAGAAAAGAGTTCTCTCGACATCTCTTAATGACTGCCATTAACATCATAATGGTTGTTTAAACAATATAATTTCCTCCAGTTGTATTCCCACAATGAATCAAATCTTTTCATTCACCACTTTACTCTATTAGCTCTATTGTCGCATTCAGTTGATTCGGAAGAATAAAAGCTTTATTTATTCGATTAGTGGCGTTTTATATGAGGTCATCACAGATTCATTCGGGAGTGTTAATAACCACCAGTGGGGTCATTGGCGATTGTATGAATTATAAATCGGCTGCCTCTAACCTTTGGCAGGCTAACAAGGTCGTCAATCTTGCCACAGTTGGCAACATTCTTGAATTCTATAGCGCCATACTGTTTAGAAACTTGCTAATCCTCAAATAAACTTCCCGCTTGTGGTTTAAACAAACGCACATTGGTCGAACTTCATTTTTAATCCGATCAATTCAATCAACTTCTATAGTGCCAAGTCAGATAAGATATCAGCCGTCAACGTCCGAAAAATTGAGTTCATTGCTTTAAATGTAAATAAATCTGAAATAAGTATGACGCTATAATGAAGACTGAAGCAAAAACGACGATTACGGCACGAGTGATAGCTATCTTCGGAAACTACCAATAATTAAGAATCGAAAATATGGATGCTGTAATAATTATGTTTTACATCAACACCTTGTTTTTATTAAAGAGTTTCATCATAATGGTTAATTAAAATTTATGGTCCATAAATTACTGTCGAAAAATTCGCAGGATTAAAGTTTTCTACTCCGATTTGTTTTGGTGTGGATAAATAAAAATAAATGGTCTCATCAGGTTTTATTTTTGTGAAGAAAGTCTGACATAAATAAAACGTATAAATGTTTAAATTTTAAAGCGGAAAATGATAAAATATCGTTCGGTATGTTAAGTGGTCACCTATAAAACTAGTTCCAGTTAAATGAAATTCACCTGTTTTCCTCAAGCTGATTTGTGGATGCACAAACATATGGTTTGGCAGACACAAAAAATATATCATAAATTAAGCGCGGGAAATGTGCCAAAATATCTTCGATTCCTTTTTCTCGTTTTGTATTTGTTTAGGAAGATTGTAAACGCTCTAATCTTCAAACGATAAAAGCGTAGCACAAAAATGTCGTACCTAAAGATGAGACAGGAGACAAAACGATCAATAATATGTACAAATACTTATCACGGAATGATGTCATGCACAAATTTACACTAACCGGTCGTGATAACTTTATCAATTATCAATTTAACACAGGCTTCGATAAACGCTAAAAATATTTTACATTATTATGAATTCTCATTCGTTTTTATTGCTTTATTAGGCGCCGGATAAATGAATATTTTAGTTGGATGTTATCTATAATTCATTACAGTATCCTATAAAGGATGCATGACTTCGGCCATGTTTCAGGAACGATTAAATCTTAATGTTTAATTTATTTAAATTGTAGGTGGCGTTAGTGACCGCTTCAAGTTAAAAAAACAGACAAGCATCAGACGGCAGTTGAAAGTTTGATCGAACGAAAGTTTTAAACTTCCAAGATTTATCAGAAAAACCAACGCGTGGGACCAGGAAATCATAATTAAAAAAACGTAGGATGCGCAACCACTTCAAAATTGCGGTCGACAGATAAAGAAACAATACTAAGAAATGTATAAAAATACAAAGGAGAATTAATTTGACATTTTGACCTATGGCCTTGTGCATGCGGCTATAAATATTAAACAGTGGAATATTTTAATATAAACTTCACTGGAATCGGCTGAGACTAGTGTCTTAAAAAGAGAACTCACAAAAATATTATCCAATTTATACAAATTTAACAGAAATTTGAGGATGACATCACTCCCTGTCAAGTTTAATAATAACGGTAAAATACAAATCTTATCAGATTTTCCAAAAATGCAAGAACAGTCACTTTATGGCCCCCTCGAACCGTAAAAAAATCGTTTGAATACCCTGCATCGAAAATGCATGACACGTAGACCCGTAAAGTCAGCCCAGATGTGCAAATTGTTCGAATGATTTTGCCAAATACTCAGAAGTCAACGTTCAAGTTCAGTTTTACTATATAAAGCTACAGGAAATGATCTCATGTCCAAAAAATGATGGTCACAATCTAAATAATTCATTAAATTTAAATACGCCTCATATAATACCCATTATACGTTGTGTTTATAGTTTTCGTGGCTAGGTATTCCAACGACCATAACACTACAAATTGATTACTCCAATCTATCACGCGACATCTGGTTCTCTTCTTCCAATAATTTACACGCTAAAACTGAATGGAAAAAATATTTTCGTTGAAGATCTCTTAGCGCCAACCCAATTTACTTATCGTACATCTTTCTCAACTGTCGTTCAGGGAAGGCGTGAATAGGCGGCATTTCTGGGACACAAATTAATTACTATCAAAGTAATATCTTCTAATTTGCTAAAATGAGCCGCGATATGCGCCTCGGGTGCTTTTGTACCATCAATTTAATCCAAGAATATGGCACACCCATTCGGCATTTATTTAAACAGTTATCGATGTGATTCCTTTCGTGTGATGTAATAATTGCGCTATTGTCTCGCTAATTTTTCGTTGTTTTGAGGGATTATTAGGACGGCACCGGATAAGGAGAGAGTAACGATGGACTAATTAACAATTCTTTCAATTTGCATTATTGCAATTACAGATATTAAGCGGCCATTAAGTACGTCAGCATGTACAGTTATGGATGTTGGTTAATTACACGATGGTTATTACCATGTAAGAGTTCCCACAGTTTTTTAACGTTACAGTACAAACAGACGTACGTGTGTACACATGGTGCTTTTATATCAGGTATTTAGTCACAAAGTCGGTGTAATCTTGGTAATCGTTCTAGCAGAAGATAACCCACGCTTATCTCCACCGTATCATACAGTGAAACTGTTAGAACTGTTACAAATTAACCCAAAACTAGCGGTACGCCACTGGTGTAACGGACAAACCTGCGCTACTTGAAGATAGCAGACACTACGACGCCTCCGGGCAGACGTTAATCCAATAGAGTTCCTTTTATTGGAGTCCTTGACTTGTTCGAGACTCCGGCAATTATTATTTTAATTTTCTTCGTAAATATCCACGAAATTAACGACCACACGATCATCGGTATCATCACCAACTGATTTTAATGACTAACGATCCTCTTCTTGGTAACCATCAGAAAAATAACTTTGCTGGAGGAAAAAAATCAAAACCGATACGACGTCATCGGGTTACTCACGGAGTGTTTGACAAAGATATTGTAAGGTTTACGTAATGGCATTCAGGGACTCTTAATTACAGATCGTGAAAAGTCCACTGATTTTGACTACGCGGTGTCACATCACGTTTCAGAAGAAAATTAAATCATAGTTAATTTCATACCAGGATGTTAAATATCGGGTGTGTCAATGCTGTAAAACGGGATTTAAAGTAACGTTGATATGCGTGATCAATATATTTCCTTTTTGTTAATTATTATTATTAAAGCATGGAGCAATTTAGTTATTTATTTTGAGGGAAATTGGAGCAGATACGACGTTAACCAGCCATCCGTACAGTTTATAATTTGGTGCTGGTATTGCTACACCCGAATTTCTTAATTGACACTTCAGCCGTGTAAAAGCAGATTTATTTACCTAAACAGTCAATCATTCATGGTAGAACGAATTGTTCTACTTCCGTTGAACATGTGCGTTGTTATTGTTCTTATACTTCTATTTTTGTACATTGCTTAATTCAGTACACTTTACACAGAACTGAACGGGTTTACAGCAAATAAGGGTGCGTTTTGTTAAATAATGACGAATTGTCTTTGAGCAATTAACTACCCAAGGATTTAAAGCATAAATATTTACGTCGATCTCATTAGGAAGTTATAAATAAATAGTTACCTAAACCAAATGTCAACAGATTCCATTTATTTTAATTGACTGCTTAAACCAAGAAAAAAGTCGGTACAAGAAATTTCTGTGGAATGTAATAATGGACAGCAATTAATTAATTGGCTACTAATGACACTGTATCAGAATTGATAAGTTATGATTCCACTTCTCATTTTCAGTTGTTGAACCCGGTTGCTTTGTATAGAATAAACCGCATGGATATCGATATGTCACTAATTGTAACAAATACCCAGCACACAAGGATGATGGTACATATTTTTACTTAATGTTCAGAATAAAAAAAAATCTCATTTCCTTCACCTGTGAAAAACAATACGTTATGCATCGCAAGGTTTTCCGTGCAATTGTCTGTACAAATTTTTAAATGACGTCATTAATTGTTTGATAAGATTAAATATATTAATTCTAGTATAACGGGTAACACGAATGACAATGCTTCTATTTCGTCAGAATTTAAAAATAAAAAATATTGGTGGACTGTTCAAAGAAAGAACTAAGTTTCGAAATTTTGAGATGACGTTAACGATTTTTAGAACGGGACTAAAAGCCGTTTTGGTTACGTGTATTTATAATTTCAATTTAGTCACTTTGGAAACTTTAATTTTCTACTCCAGGAGCTTATGAAACGTCAAAGCAAATTTGGTCTGTACTAATAGTCAAATATTCTTTGTCCACAAAAGCGAATTTATGACTACGATTAATAATAATTTAAATTATCTTATTCTAAAGAAAGTCACCCTATAAAATGACTGGACGAGTTACCATAAAATGAAATCATATCCTGATAAGCACAAATACAAATGTATACACAGATATGGGACTGATCATCGTTTCTTTGGTCAATAATTACGTACAAGAACGTTCTAGTTATAGATTACTGCATCATACCACATTATGTATTGTAAGAATGTTGAATTACACAACAATGTAACATTAGCATTTCTATGAAATTTTAAATTTCATTTGACCTAAGGTGCATACTGCTAATGGCTTCATACTTAAAAATTTTGTCATTACATGCACATTTTTAAAATTCAATCAGTTGCAATGTTTTATCTGAACTTTACTATGTGAGTCGAGATTGGTAAGAATAACGATTCGAAAATCTGATAACAAATTCCACATGACCATACTAGTTGTCAAGCAAGCAAGTTTAAGCATTATTCGAGCAATAGTAAGCGACAGAACTGATTTCCAGTTTTAGTTCCTAATGATCTCTTTTTTTGAACTACATGTTATTCTTTTTCGTTTTATGGCGTACAAACAATGTTAAATGAGTGATAAATCTTTTTATATACTTACTTACTGTTAGTACAGGTAGCCAAATATCAAAGTATATGTGGAATGACATTTTTTTATCACGTTTAAATTTGTTCAAGCTAAAATTTTCCTATATGTATTCTCAATCTGAATTAAAGATAAGTTGGCTAGCCAAGTCAGTAACCTGAATATTTTTTAAAGAAATCGCTCCGTACATTTTTAATCTTACTTTTTTAATCGGTATCTCTGGTTATCAGCAAGATTTACTCAAAAAATATTTCGTATTTTTAAGGAAAATAAAAGCAGAGACATTTAATTTGTACTATGGACGACAATATTGTAAATTAAATTAAATATAGTGAAGTTATATTATTTTTTTCAACTTTTTTACAAAAAAAAACAAAATCGATTTTCTAACCTTTTGGTTCACGTAGTTTTATTGATAATTATTAATAATATTTATTGATGTACGTAATAACTACAAGGTTTTGCAAGCCATAACTATACAGTAATCAAGAAACAATGCACAAGAGACACTATACAATAGCATTTTATTAACTATTATCTATTATTATTATTATTATTATCGTGGTTATTAGCAACAAAAGGTAGACGTTAAGTACATATATCAAAGGTAATTAAATTTTTGTTTTCTCTTTTTAAACACGAATTAAAAAATGCGTGAAGAGTTTTGTTTTCATAAGAAAGAAAAAGAGCTGTTCATTTTTGTTGAACAATAAGAACCAAAATAGAAAATTTGTATGATTCAGAGTAATATATTAACATAATGTGCTATATCGTTCCATTTTCAACACAAGTATTTGTTATTTGTAAACATTAAAACAATCATAAAAATCATTTATTGCAATCTGTAAGGGGACTTATTGCTCCTATAAAATCCTTTTTTGTAAAACTGTGAAAAAAAGTAATTTCTTGTGTCAATATTTGTTTGTAAAAATACAACCTTTTGAAATTGATTATTCCTTTCTTGACACTCCTCACAAAAACGATAAAATTAGATATTCCGTGAATTGGAACGACAGGCGAAGACAACAAAACATTAAAATCTTAATGTAAAAAAAATAAATACGATCAAATATACTCCTCGTAATTTTTCTTAAACGCAGTGGCGACTTTAAAAAATGTATTGAATTATAACATGTAGTTTATTAGCGGTCATATTTATTGCTATATGAATAACGTATAGGAGCCAATATCTCTTTGATCTATTGACACCTACTCTATAATTTATCAAGAAGACGCATTCTAATGAAGAAATCCTTTCATATCCGCTGACTAATAATTACAAAACAATGTCTGCATAAAAATAGAACAATTTTTCATTATTCATTCCACCGTCTAAAAATTTGAGAGTAATTTACTTCGAATTTCTTGCGTCACAGCTGAACGATCATTTCAATGTTATTTCCTGACCAACCACAACCTTTGGATTTCGAGTAAAGGAAAACAAATTAAATCTACAATCGTATTCATTAATCTTCCAATACGAGATGCCTGTATTGTAGAACGGGATTATAAAAAAATTATTTCTGTGATCTATATTTATAATTTTGGGTGGACTGATGACACCATCGTTTCTAATAGACCATCATTATATACACAGTCAACGTCGGAATAATGAATCCATCATTATAAACATAATGCCAAATGTTAAAGCAGTGACTCTAAAAAGTTCGTACAAAAATATTTTCAGCAAGAATATAAAAATCGTCTTTAAACGTCTCATGACTGTTGTTAGCAAGCATCGTGAAACGTACACACCAAAGACCTTTGTTAACATAACCGAGCAGAAAGTGGTACACGAATAATTATTCCGGAAAAAACATGTCACGACAATAACTCAAATCTATTAAGTAATGTTTGGTAACGGTGTGGATCTTTTGAAAGAACAAAAACAATGACTATTCATGTAGACATGTAGTAACCTAGTGTTGGCAAATCAGAACTTGGTTGTTATCATCATTCAAAGGCGTTCATTCATGCATTTCGGGACGTATCATCGAGCAGTTATGCTTACACTCTCTGCAACACCCATACAACTCAGCTACGTCTTCCTTACCTTGTAAAATTCCCTGAGAAAATAATTTTGGAATCACTGGTATCGTTGCCATTGTTGATGTTGATATTAATTGCGTACGCCGCGTTATCTACACCCTGATTACTACACCGCGAACCCTTGTTAAAATTTAAATGTCTCTGGTTTGAATTGTTCCTTAACGAATTGGGTCTAGCAGCCCCGTTGCGGTTATTTTTGTTATTAATGTTATGGTTGCGGGTTAAAAGACGTGTAATCGAATTGCGTCCGACGTTGCTTTTCCCGCGTACTTTCAAACGGGTACTTCCCGGTGCCATTACCGCGCTTTCCATTTTCTCCAGTTATATTTTTCCAAAAAACGAACCGTCGTCGAAAGTTAACGTGGTGACATTTTGAAAATTGATTTCTCTACGTTTCGCGTGTACGATTTAAATTTAGTGCAGACACCAACGTATGTTTAAAAATAATATACTGAAAATATCGGTTGTGATATAGGCACCGGTGTGATTACCAACATTGTGCGGCGGAACTTTTCATCGGGTATGGCACTAGCATTTGTTTGCACTTTCGACATACTTGTTTATTTGTTTTGTGATGTGTTTCGTGGCACGTGCCATTCTTGAAAAAAAAGCAGCGATGAACGAACAGATACGCAGAGACACAACGCAAACTCTTTCGAATATAGGAACAGACTGAGAACTGTACTCAGCCGGCCCCACCACCGCTGTCGATCGTAGTTTCAATAGTAGTCTTACGTCATGCGTACCCACATATAAACACTAGCGATAGATACAATTTGCCGTTTAAATGGAAAAGGACTCGCTATTCCAAGAAATTTATCGCGGATTGCAGTAGCGACAGTAGCAAGTGGGGATGTTCTTCCGCTTCGACGTAACGTAACCGACTAGACCATGTATAGCACTTGTGATGCAATACGCGTACGCAGTGATTTTCTTATTTTATGGAGTACGTTTCCGTAGAGGCAGCCGCTTTAGATTGCGCCTCCATACACCAGAAACAATTGGAACATTTTTATACGCGGAGTGGAAAATTTATCGCTTTTATACGCACGTTTAATGTACAAAAGAAATAGTATTTACACGCGCAAAACATTGTGCCGGTACAACAAAGAGGTGGAAGTGCTCCTCGTACAAGTACATAGTTATGGATGTATTTTACTAATTTGTTTGATACTATTATTTTATTTATCGTTGTTTATTTATTTTAATACTGTTATTAAATTATTTATTTTTGTTCTGCAATTGGGAACTTTTCTGTTGAAAAATTATTATTATTATTATTATTCCAAGTCTTGTTAAGTACATATATTAAATGCACATTTTGCTGTATTTCCGGATATATAGATCTGAAATTGTGGAGTATTTTTTCCAAAGCAGTATAACACATGTTACTATTGATAGCTTAGTAAGCACAGTACGAGGGGATTTTTACAAAATATATCCAGATGTGTACCGCGTTAAAAACAAAATTGCTCCTTAGAAGCAATAAATTAAAAATATGGAAAATTCGCTAGAAGTGATTAAGATTAAAAACCCCAATGTTCTTAAAACTACGAGCTAATTTGTTCTTCATAATTTTTAAATTAACTCCACTATGCGTATCTACTAAATTCTATGAATCTGCCCACTTCCATTTTTTATAGTACATGCATATTTTGAAATTTCTTTTTTCTTCCGGAGGACATGAATTTTTAATCAACCTAATTTATAAATACTAATAAATATCATTTGAATTATGAGCATGACACAACAAATTGAATAAATCTCACTATACTTCTATGTAATGAAAAAGCATGCAATTACATTTTACTTGTGGAATTTAATCGTTAATTGTTGATTTGACAAGAAATTAATTAATTACTTGAAACGGCTTCTATAGCTGCATTTGACACAAATTTTTCAGACTTGGGGAAAGATACATAGCTAACTGAAGCACATAATTTAGGAAGATTTGCGACAAATGTGTAGGCCTGGATAAGTGTTAATGGACCTGGTGTTTGTCGGAAACTCGATAATGGGAGCTTGATTTCTAGAGCTTATCGTAACATTCTCAATGATGTTACGCTGCCATCTGTACAGGAAATATAGTTACAGCGAAAAAAATTTTATTTTTCAACATAACAACAGTCCTATTCATACAGTAAATATTATTAAGCGATAATAATTGTGGAACATAATATTGAGAATTTACCGTGGGTGTCTATTACAGTCCTGACCTGAACCCTACAGAAAATGTTTGGGGAAGGTTAATCAATCAAATTTATTAAATTTACGGCCCCGGAATCGAAAAGCATTATGGGAATTAATTGAAAATACGGGGGAAAATTGGCATTTGAACGAAACATTTTTGTCGAAATTTAATTTTGATTCCATGCCTAGAAGACTCGAGAGAGTCTTGGAAAAAAGTGCCGCTAGAATTTATTTATTATATATTCTTTAGTTTTCTCGTTATAATCATTGTGTATATTATTACAGCCATTTATGATACTTTGGTTAATGATTCATTTAAATTTTTATTGAAGATATTTATTGATAAAGGATTACAAGTGCTTTTCAAGGTATTGTTACGAAATAAACCCATACGCCACCCCGGTACGACGTCTATGGGTCTTCTAGTATGTATATGTTTATTCTTTGGCGCGACGTTCGCTGACGAAAAGCCTGGAAGCGGAAGTCGCGATGGGCAACCCAGAAAACTCTCGAAGCGGCGTGCGTTCTCGAACCATCGAGATGAACGTATAGGTTTATATAGAGGCCACCGTCGGGAACAAGGATTATTCATCAAATCGACTCCACTAGAGTACAGTCAAGTTGCGCCTGAATTATTATTTTGTACCTAATCGCTGTGTAATAATCAGTCGTGTAATTCGAGTTATTAAGAAATAAATTGTTGAGTTTTACCCACGCCGATTTTAATCACGTAACAGTATTTAGGAAAATAAGCATCCTAATTATTAAGCCTGCAATAAAGGGTTCCTCCATCGCCACCAATAGCTTGACGAATATTGTAATAAAAATAGTAATTTTCAATATTTAAAAAATTATCCGGAAATTTGACTCATAATTATCAAAACAAATTTTTTTATCTCGCTCCACTTAGATAAAATTTATCAAAACTTACATCCACTTAATATAAAGATGTTGTGTTTTAGATATATGATATGTTGAAGTACTGATAAAAGCCGGAGACCGAATCATGGCTGATTTAGACGTTTTGGTTACACCGTTGTCATGGAAACGGTGCGTGCAGTAGCCGATAGTAGAGTGCAAGCCGGTCCTGCCGCGATAGTGCCCAGCCGCGGTTTTTGAAGGAACGTCTAAAACTGTCCAAATTGAACTTTTAGATGCCATCAACATAAAATTTTGACCGAAGGCAAAAAGGTATGTGGACAAATACTTTTTTACTTTTATTGACTGTATTTTGTATTTATTTCCATCACACAATTTCGTCTATTAATTGGTAAGAACAACTTGTTTTATATCTTCATATTTAACTCATCAATCAAATTGTGTCCCTCCATTTCAAAACGTCACAAACCGCCACTGTTCCTTAGCATTCAAAAAAATTAGACAAGTCTTTCCTAAGATAATCAAACTCATCTATATACATTCACATTTTTTGAGGAGTTAAAAAATTACATTTAAATCAGAGTACATTGATTGGAACACTTGAATTTTTTTTTTTTATTAAATAGCACATTACTTCAAAGAATTTTTTACATGTTTTTCCTCATGAAAATATCTCATCTGTTTTTGACGTTACACTTTGTTTATTTTTCTACGATTCATTGAAAACAGCGAAACTTTGACACCACTATCTTTCAAAATTAATTGAAGGTTAAATATATATAGCGGATCTTAGGGCGAATGCCTTCTCATTTCTGAAACAGGCTTTCATGCAAAACTCCTACAGAAGTATTTCACAAGAAATGTTTCTATTTGAGCCCTACTGGCTTTTGCCTAATTGCTTTTCTTTTAGTATTAGTGCCTAAATTATGCAGTATGTCAAAAATGCTAAAAATGTTAAATAAGAACGTATTTTAATACTAAAAATTTTTATTATAATGATGAAATAAGAATTCCGTGTTGTCACCACTTCCAATGAAACTTAATCTCTGTCATCACATTCTTGGTGGGAAAATAAATTGCCTCATTTATTAATTTTTTTGAATAACCCTGTGTAACCAATTCTAAAAAATATGAATGCATTGATAAACCGCACGTAGAGAATCATAATACATATTTTGCACATTTTAGACAGGATTGTCCCACATTCATTTTATTTTCAAAATTTTCGGTAGACGCCAATGATCATTATTCATTACACTGAAAGAGATTATATTGGCAGAAGTAAGCAATGGTTCAACAAAAGAAGCTTTCTGTTGTTCAGATACTTTGTCTGAATTATATAACATCAGATTATTATTTACTACTTTTGTTATGTTCCAAATAAAAGTTAAATTAAAAATCTTCCGTACTTTGCCTACTAGCTATTTATTGTTCTTTTTTTTATCTTGTTTTCTGAAGTGGTAACTAAACAATGTCGTGAGCTTAACATGTTTCTTACACTTTGAAAACCGTATTTTAGATTTATTTAATGGAAATGAACTTCGCAAATGAATAAAGTAAATTTATTTTTACACATTTGATGAAAGTCCGTCTTTAGAATTGTTACTACGATGAAATAAAAAAAAAAAGCCGCCTCGGCCACAAATTTTTTTTCCAATATTTTTGCTATATTGTAGACAAATATTTTGACAATGTAAATTAATACCAGTAGGAAGAAAAGACCCTCAAAGTCATTAAATACATTAGACAAAAATAAAGTAGCTGTTAGCCGGCACCATTGCAGAATATCCATTTCTTTATGATTTTTTCATCAATCTAGTTTCACCACGCCGCAAACTGAAGTAAATTCTACATCAAAGAGTAATTGACAATCAATTATTGACATATTAAATATATAAGCATTTCTATTATTTTTGTTTATATTTCCTTTACATTACATACTGTCTTTTCTTTACTTAGATGATGGTCTTCATAAACCACGTGCGTGTTAAAAAGTGTTCCCATTATTATTATAAAAGTGTTACATTTATGAATCATAAATTAATTAATTTTTAGTATGGCCAGTTTCCGTTATTAGGACGCTGAGGTCAAACTGTACCATACATTTTTATTTTAAGCTAAAATTTGTTGACGTTAAATCTGAATATGCATCTAGATCTAGAATATTAGTCGATAACAACTTTAGGTTATATTTGGATGTAGTTAATTTATTTATAATGAATTTATGGAGTTATTTTCTAGCAGTCTAAAATTATAATCCTAATGGTGTGTCAGACGTAGCATATACAGGATGAGTCACCGAGTGAGTGTCTTGCGATATCGATATATAAAAAATAAAAAAATAAGACCAAAATTGTAGGGCAGTAAATTTTAGCAACGGAAGGGTTCACAAAAAAATCGCAATAAGGTTATTTTCAAAATCTATGTTACAATATTCTTCAAAAACAAACCCCTCTATGTAATCGAAAATAATTTCAGTGTATGCTACTCAAACAACCATACAACTTTAGTATCGGACTTTATTTCTGTCTGTAATAATACTAATTAATGAGATGTCGAGGACTGCGCGCTTAATGACTCACCCTGTATAACAGTATATGATGACTATGATATCTTAATTGGAAATAGCTTTACTTCAATAGAGTTTCTCTCACTGAATCTCATGGTGAAGTCGAAATGGTATTTCATTTTCAACGAAATTAATTTAACATTTAATTTAAAATATTTTACAGCAGTGACAGTTTAAGATTGATTGAATAAAATTGTCAGCTTACTTACACTTAGTAGTACTTAACTGATAAATTATTAATTACGCTTAGTTAATTAAAGTCAACTACAGATCTTTTATCACTGATAAATGTTGCCACCTTAAACGACCATTCTCTATATATAACCATCAACCAACGTCACTTAGTTATAATTAAGTAAATAATTCTTTGATTACTAAGCTTCTCTCTCTGCAAATAAAACTAACTTTGTACATATACTTATTATTTGTTTAAAAGACTGTACATATTGTGTCGCTAGATTCGTAATATATAAATTTACGTCATTATTGTTTAAAATTAACTCAAGTATTCAATTAAGGATCAGCTATTTTATGTAATCAGTTAATTACTATGAAATGCTTTATCGCGATCTAATGCGCTCATCCTCCTTTAACTATAATAACTGCTCTACTAAACTCGACAAGTACACGTGTAATTTACTCGTTATCGCTCATTATATTAATATAGTATAACAATAATTACTATTATACATTTAAAAGTTAAAAAAACACCAATCTTTTATAAATGTGTGGATTATGACGAGAAAAATAATACATTAAACTGAATTTTATTCATGTCACAATAAATGAGCACTTTTTAAAGACGTACTTATATGCAGACAGCGGTTTTTATTAACTGCAGTAAATTACTGTTAACATCTTTATGGCTTCTAAGTAAGCTCAAAGTCAATTTAACACTGGTATTTATATGCAATGACCAAATATAAACTCGCAAAAAATTATTATTTATGAAATGCGAGATTAAGATGACTAAAATAACAAAAGTGCTGTTTAACCAGTAGGGAATTATTTCTTAGCATTTGAGTGGCACATTAGTTGAAGTATTAAATAATAATTATCTAAGTATAAAAATTTCACATATGAGTCTTATAAGATAAGTAATCAACTGATAACTTGTTTTCGAATAAAATTCCCCATGAATTGCACTAGTAGATACAAGATTTTCTCATCTATCTACTCCCTAATCAGAAGTACCTATGATAAAGACTGGTTCTACCTTTATTTTGTAGCAACAAACTCACACAATATCATGTATATCTCATCCCAAGTTATCTTTCTTAAATACTATACGAATAATATGAAAATTATTGCTGTGTAAGATTCTTATCGATATTCATAAATTTTTTATTGTTGTATTAAAATTTCCACAGACATACAAGGAACTCCTTACTTTATATTACTTACCGCCTCCACAGTTAATTATACTCACTAATATGAATTACATCTATAATTATGCTTATAGATCTCTTGAACTTTACACAGTTTATCTTCAGTTAAACTACAAACAGATCTACTTATGACACTTCCGCATAATCAGTGTGTCGTGCACTGCTCATTCTCACATTTTAAATGAGTAGTTGGCATATTAAGTATATGCATTTATATAGGAATGTGGATACTTATTGACTCTAATGCAAAAAAAAATATTTTATACAGTTGCTTTTACAAGACAGCTGTTAAATCAAGTAATAAGAAGCCGGTGTTAATTATTGTAGTATAATTTTGCCGCAACAATATTGTGCATCAGACCAAACTGAGTGCTACGCAAACAAATAAATCATTTAAGTCTATAAATATCCAGCAAACATTATTGTAGAGCTCATCTTTAAAATTGATTGTTTAAGCGGTATTATCATCACATAGAGATAACGACTGTTTCGAAATATTAATTGTTATTACTTATTTTTAATTTTTAATTAGTTTCCATTTTTATATTTAGCTAAGCGATGACAAAATTTTAATTTGTTGTTTTATTCGTGACATTACAAACTGTCATTCCCCTGTTAAGGCGGATAATTTATGAATAATCACTATTCGTAGAAGTACTACGACTCCAAGTCGCTCACTCGTAGTACAAATGTTCTAAAGAAGTCTAAGAAATACCATCATAAACAACAACTACGTAGTTATGACACTTTGCATGCGAAATCAAGTCACAAATTAGACGATTAATGTTTTCTCACGATTAGTGTTGATCTCGTCATGTCCTTAACAATTACATTAATAAGCGACGTAATAAATTTATGAGCGAAACGTGTTAGGAATTTATGTCTATTTTGCAGATGTCTTCTTTGTACAGTAATTTGTTGCTTTCTGCTCTCTTTTTGGCGTAACGTAAATAAAGTCTTAAGAAAACAATCTTCATGAAACACCTTCTATGTTAGTAAAACACAGATGGCAGAAATTTTTTAGGCCGTTTTTTAACTGAATCAAAAAAGTAGGAGTACCTGCTCTACGCCTGGTATGAATTTTAGATTCAAATACGCTCAAAAACATCCTTGAGCAATTGTCAGAAGCCTTGTACAATGATTTGTAACTATTATCAGATAACGATTGCTGTACTGCAAAATTTACTTAATGTTACAACAAATTATTGGTTATGGATGGATATGTGAGTTTGTAGAATTGAAGAACCAGCTATTAAACATGTCATCAAAAGTAAACATACAATTATTTGTCATAACTATAAAAAGCCATGATCACTCGAGTAAGTACATACTTGAAAAAAAGATAATTAAAGGAGCCACTTATCACTGTTTTGAGAACAAAATTTCAAATTATTGTAATAAGGTCATCGGAGTATTTCCTTTAACTAATGTACTGATGTAAGAGAAATTAAATATTAACATGTCAGCTGTAACCAGGAAAATCTAATTACACTTACAGGTTGTTCCTGTGTATAATATTATTCAATTAATGAATTAATGATATTCCGTTTAATGATCAAGTTTCTGGGCTGTCGCAATATTTTATGATCCCTTTACAAAACGTCCTCCGCAATATGCAGTCATTTTTAATTAAGTTCACGACCATGTCATTCTAATAATCTAATATTCTAAATTAGCTATTAAAATTCAGATATGTAGATGTGGACAAGATGTTTTCCAAGGCATGTCAAAAAATGTGACTTGTCACATTAAATATTTTTCATTAAACCTACAAGTATGCATTATTAAGTTTTAACTTGTGTCAATCTTCTCTTATAAACGCAGGGTGTATGTACGCTGAACAATGACAACACTGTAGCAAATAAAAAAGTAATATCGATAATTGCATCGTTTATATCCTACCGCTTGATAATGCCTTTAAAACGAAATTTATGATTATCGATTTAAATGATAAATGGCAATTTTAATACCTACACACTTTTTATAAGTTTTATTACAGTCATCGCTAATATTATCTGTCCCCTGAAGTGTTTGGCCTAAAATGAGGATTTAGATCGCATAAATCATGCATCTGCATAAAACTGTTGGACATCGTTAGCCATTTAAGCAGTAAAAATTTAGTGTAAAAAGAGCAATGATTTTGCTCAGATCAAAATATCAAGGCGATTTTTTATGGATTACTTAGAACCTTAATACCTTGCTCTGAAAGCCACCTAGATATTAAGCTATAAAAATTATCTTTATTATCAAAAATGTTGTAGATTTGCATCGAAATGCGAATTATGAATTACACACAGAGGACGCAAAAAAGCTAAAACTCAGAAATATGTGACATCGTAGAGAGCAGGTGTACGTTGGTATCTTGAAAATATACACGTGTTCAATGAGGCACAACTATGTAAGACAAGGAAAAACAAGTGGACTGGTTCTAGCATTTTTCCTATTCTTAACCAAGCGTTGGTGGTTTCGAAAGTAAATTTTCTTACTCAGAGTTCTTTATGTGAAGAACAGTTACCAGGATGTTTAGCCTAAAACTGAAGCATCTCCATATATTTAACTGTGATCCTCAATATAATGTTAAAAAAATAATTTTTTAAATTCCTGTTTCGGTAAAAAAATTCGCTTTTGTTATTTAACGTAGTAGGATCTAACGTTAAAGTATGCAAAAAAAAGTTGTGATAACCCGCTTAGAATGCTTGAATAACCTTAAGCTGGGAGACACAACTGAACCAACGTTTGCATTTTGTGTATTCCTTACACAAATAAATTATAAACACATAAAAGTCTTAAAATATTGCGAACACCAGGCAGGGTTCGTTAGGTTAGGTTAAGTTTTAAAAATAATCACACGGGTTTTTGCATCACAATATAAAGAAGATAAATTCGTATACTATATTATCACGAATCATTAATTAAAGTAAGAAATGATTTTTGGTACAAAGGTCTCGTATGTTAAATTTTTGTCTAATTTCTTAGAGAAGATTAGACTAGTAAAAAAGTGGCAGACGGTACCTATTAATGTATTTCAAACCTTTGAATCTTCGACAGGTTTTATTCTTACAAATTTAATTGATAAACGTTTTAAAAGTCATTTGTGGGGTTATTTCTGTGGCTTTTGCGTTGTTAACAAGTTTACCTACTTACTATATTCACTGGTGACAACTATTTACATAATTAGGAGCAAGATATGTCCAGAAATGTCGATATCAGTTTTAAACAGAAGCAATTAATTGGGTTTTATCTTTATCAGATAACTTGTTTTTTTTTGTTGCTAATATTCATGTCTTAATTCGTCGCAGATAAACTTGTAATGCTTTTATTTTTAAGCAATAACTTTAAATCAGTAGTGAACTAAAACGAATTATAATAATTCAGTGGTTTTTGTAAGTTAAGCATCCTTCACTGGACTCATCTACATTGACCATATTATTAGAATTATTTAAATTTTAAAAAATATAAACGATTTCTTCAGCAGACAAAATGTTACATTTCTCCAGTTTTTGAAGCTGTAAACAAATCTATCAAATAATAATGATAAAATAAGAATTATAATATTCAGAATATTGTGTCAAATCAAACTAATTTCAATGTGACATTCTTCCGATGTATAAACATAAACACTGAAGCTTGTTATCACTGCTGACAGAATATCTTTCCTGTTGTTTTTCTGTTTTAAATATATTTTACATTGTCCGTACATGGGAGTGCACATTTTTGGCGCAAGTGCTACGAAAGTGTTATTTATGCAGCTAGTTTTTACTTTATAGAGATGATCACAAAAACGAAAATCGCAAAATCAAATCGTCTAACTTGTCAACGTAACATGTTAATTTTTAATTGTTGTTTGTTCAATATTTATTTACCCCCTCTAGAGACACGATGACGTCATCTCAAAAAAATTATTAAACGGATGTTTATTGAAAAATAGACCATGACCTCTAGTAATGAGTTATTTTTCAAAAATGCTACACAAAAAATGTAAATAAAATGATTTATATGCACAGATTTATTTCATTGCATTTTCTTCATGGGTGTTGTGGAGGCCTGTATATAATCTTTTCTGGATGGTAAATCTACTGTCTAAAAGTAAAGTTAATCGTTTTAGTTATTTTGTCATACTAATAATTTAGTTCTACCTATTATTCAAACTCAGCATCTATTATTGCGTTGTGCAAATTTGAGTCGTCATAATCATCATCCTCTAAGTCTGATTTTGAATCAGATTCCTCTAATAAAACAACAGACAAAAAAACATGACTTACTAAAGAAAAACTGTTGTATAAAAAAAAAATCGTTGAAAATGTCAAAAATTTACTGCGCATAGTTTCCATAGAATTTAACCGATTTCATACTTTTTTAGTGACCTTGTATGCGTTACTTTGAAGCCAGATAATGTACAAACGTAAATAAATGAGTTATTTCATATTACTTTTCTTTAACTTTTCGTTGTATGTACATACATATACGCATCTCTTGATATCTCTCAAAAACAGAAGCACCTGTGTTGCTAATATATAGTGTGTCATTAATATTAACATTCGATAGTAAATTTATTTCTTACAAATTTACATGAAAATAGAAATTTTGGCGAAAGGAAAGCGACCACCTGAAGAGTTTCTACAGATTTACTACACCACCAAATTATTTATATTTTATTTGCACATCTTTTCAAGATTACACTAATTTACAGCATTCCATATTTCACGCGGGTAATTTTTGGAGGCGCCGAGTGTCTCGCGAATCCGACATTGATACATGTGCCTCCGAACGAATTTACAAACAAATCTTTCAAAATACGTTAAACACGAGGAAGTTTATATGGATATTACGCGAAAACCACTTACCTACACGTTTTATGCAACACCTTGTCTTAACCACTTTTTGCATTTATGTATCAGTTCTATTTAAAGACGATTTTTGAAAATACCTGCGGTTTCTCTACCAAAACATTACGTAATTCTCGTTGACAAACAGTGAGGTCTTCGCAAAATTATGTAATGTTTGAGCGGATTTGTTTGTCTTATCATCCTGCATCCCTACTCCGTAGAGATCTTGAGCCAAAAAATTCTAGTGTGGTTTCTTGTAAAGTTCACGTCGTTGCTTTAAATGGAAGTGGGAATAATTAATTGTGGTTTGTAATCTGTGCAAGATGGCCTTCGCCTTATACCTACTATTATTTCCGACAAGTTATAATGCACGGATTGAATTTATAGACGCAATGAGTGCCAGTCACCTCTAAAGTAAGGTTTGGAACTAATATGGTAATGGAAGGTTGGTAACTTGGATGATACACTCTTAAAGCTTAATGCCATAAAGACCTTGTAAAGGACACGTCCAGCCGAATTATCTTGTAAATGTAAGCACTTTGCATCTGCTTAACGAACGACCCTAAAATGATTTTATTGATATGCCCTTCCTTGATCTTCGAACCAACAATGTCTGATGAATCATACCTTTTTTTGTCACATTGTTTGCATACACAATAAAAATTACCATTTTCATAAACTGAAACATTATTTATCGCCGGTAATTGGTTTCGTATGTATGTATACTACAGTCGTAGATTAATTACTTCAGTTAAGTAATGTGGTCTAAGTCATGATTTATCGCACAGAACCTCTAATTATCATTAACACTTGGTGGATGAACGTCATAACCAGAATTGATACTTTTCTAACAAACTGCAAGCTGTATCACATTCTTAGATAAAGGTTGCTCCAAATGTTCCAACCTTGGCTCACTTACCATTTTGCAAATGAAAAAACACCAAAAGGCAACCGAGTCGCACGTTTGGTACAGTCGCTGATATATTTAGACATAAAATGCAAATCCCTGGTCATCGTTCAATAATGCAAATCAATTGCGTAAACAGTAAAGATTCTGCGAAAGCAGACGCTCGTTTCGCTTTGATCTTGATTTATTGTTCCCTCGCACCTCAACAACTCCGAAATTTCGTGTCCAAAGTCAAAACCCATGAGCATTGTCATCATTTAACAGCCTCTTATATGGGTTATGGCTTAATCTACTCCATTTCTTCATGAATATTCATGTTTGAAATTTATTTCTTCCGTTGCAAAAGTGCAACTGACGTAACGTCAACAAATTTTGTAATCGACAACACATGAAAACATCTTAATTTAAATACTTCAGTAGCATCGATGACATGCGCAGCCATATCGCGTTACAATTTATTGTCATATTTTAGGTATTACGTAAATAGTATTTTGGTAATTAAAACTTACACCTACCATTTTCGTGTTAAACGTTATCTTTCGTGACCGAAAAAGTGAATTGGTTAATGGCTCGAGATAATAATCATGGTTACAAGGTGTGCTATAAATAATCCCAAAATTAAACTCTTGGAGAAAATTTCACGAAATTTATTAACCACACACTCAGCACGCGTTCTTTGACGACCAAGACCGCCGAAAGATGGGGCAAGAGTAACTCATTAAAATACAAATTAGAAATAAAGGAAAAACACTCGGATAGCATTTTTGGCAGACTTTCAATCTCTTTTGTGATCTTTAACTCCACGTTTACATAGATATGTGTCGGGCAAGACATAGAATTTATTATCATTATTATTATTACCAACCTTTGTAACCTTTACAAATGCCAGTGGAAGGGAAGCAGTGGATTTGCATAAAGCTTAACATTAATTTCGAAACGGTTTTAACAATGTGGGGACAATAGAAATCAATCAAAATCATGATAAAACCGCGTCCCTCAAAGGTGTACAAAGGGACCTATTCTTTAATTCAGCGTAAGTGGTGTAGAAACTTCTTCCCGGATTTGTTTGCTTGTTTACGGCACACGATGAGATCAAGTTTAATCAATGACTCTCAGTTAATAAGTAATCAGAAGAGATGACAGTTAAGCAAATTTGCTAAGCGTCACTACCATAATAAACGTTTGCACAGTATTTTCGAGTATCGTTTCTTTGTCATATGTAACACCTGTCCGATTGAGTACTCTTTCTACTAGAAAATATTTTTCTTGAACAAAGTTCAGTGAACTTGTGACAGATCATTATGACTTGAGCTTTCATCATATTTGGAGTTACAAGACGCATTTATTTTTGGAGGTGAGTAATCGATTTATCTCTTCAATAAATCAATGAAAAGATCACTTAGTCAGTATATGAAATGAAACGTCTATTCACCATAACTGTATTATTCATCATTGTCCCTGCGTTTTATTACTTTACTGGAGCATTCTCCTTGATATATTTGATGATGGTAGTTTTTTAAACCTTGAGCTATATTTTTTCTTTATGGCTACAAGTACATTCTACTTTGTTCAGTCTGAGTAATAATTCAAAATTTGAAGGAAATGAATTACGTTCATGCTAGTTCTATTGCGCCAGACGAAATGACTTGCTCTTTGTAAATACAAGATTGTTTTGCTCATGCAGCCGTTAATCATCGCCGATCTTCTTCCATCATATACCTAACAGCGTGATATTCAATGGTTGTTGTATAAAAGCCGGTTAATTATTATTAATACATCTCTTGTTTGTTATTCAGCTGACAGACAAGCTAACAATTCAGTAATTTTGAAGCATTAATCAATTAATAATGCGGCATGTAAATGATTTTTTTTTTCTAGGAGAAAATGACGTAGCCATGACATTGGTATCCATACAAGGCTGCTCAAGATTAATATCTACATAGAACAATGTAGGTGTTAGTGTCTTCCAAACAGAGAGACTTGTTGCACGGTAAAAAATTAGTGGCATGTTAAACTTTGCTTGGTATTTAAATGGCTTTTTTAAAAAATAAATATTGCTTACACCTTTAACTTGTGTATTTTTTAAAGCCGCATAGTTTGGCCTCCCACCTACACACGTTGCTTACTTTGTGGCCAGCTTATACTATCCTACGTTTTTAACTGTAAAACGTAATTCCAGCGTATTTTTAGAATAACGCCCATAGACATGACTACAAAACTACCATCCACTTTCACGACCTACTGGGACACGTCTGCACGACCATACATCAACGCCTACCGGTGAGGTAATTGAAGTAGCCCAACAGTCTAGCGTTTGTAAGGCAAACGTGCGATAATAATTTTTTACATAATTCTGAAAAATGCAACTATAAATAGAGATTATCTCAAAGTAAATTAGGATTCCACAATTTACAGAAAAATCGAATATTCATGAACGAGCAATTAATAAGAAAATAGCTTTGTCTAATTGAGATTCGTGAATGAGGTCTTCATGTGAATCACCGCAAATTTACGATTCTCATCAAAAGTGAATAATCAAATTTGCATGGAGGTTATAATGGTAGTAATTGTTTATTAATTACGCACAAAAGATTATTCATGGGTCAGACACCTGGGAACCCACACGGATTTAAATCCATAATTGAACCGATTCGAAACGAAAAGTTTCCACGTTGTGCCTACATACCAATCGTGATTTTAAAAGTCGTCAAACTAAAATTATCAATGGTGTCAGTGTTATTATAATACACATCAATAATTGAATTGTAAACGACGCAATTATCAATTCAGTCGATGTCCTGGCCGTCCATAATATCCATGAGCCAAAGTCAACACAGCCTGCATTTTTGATAGTCATGCATTTTCCTATTTGCTCGAAAGCGATAATTTGATAAACAATTTTATTCAAATGATAAAAGTGTGGGTGGTAATTGGTATCATTATTTTAATAATGCACAAGAATAAAAGCCACATCCGCCACAACTTCTTAGTACTTTATTTCGGAGATTTTGTCATTGGCAGCAGAGTCTAAACAAAAACGCCCCTTGATAAAGTAAACAGCGCGATTGTCGTTTCGAGAACACAAAGAATTATGACTAAGTGACACGTGGATGAGTCAGTGGGATTCTTGGTGATCCATTTCACCCCATCATTATCTACTTTGTCAAATGAGTTTTATTATTGAGCCACGACTGTTTCCTACAGCACTTTTTACCTTGAAATCGTTAGTGAAAATAACAGCTGATGAACTTTGGAACTGCAAAACGAGTTTTGAATCCTTTTTCGAAATTAATTGTGTGCTAACAGCCAAACAAATGACAGTCGAGCAAAAAAGATGTATCACAGACTAATGTTTCTCTTTAATGGAATATCTGCATAATTTTGCATGCTAAAAAGAATTTCTAATGACGATTACACAGCAATACCGCACGGTGAAGTTGTTAGGTATCATTTACAGTCAATGGAATGGTTAATATTATAATTTGCTCATGATAGAGTTATTTTAATTGGTTGATAGGTGACATGGCATTTTATTTTCCGTACCAATCAACATTTGAATTCATTCAGAACAGCCATTTTAATTTCACACATTTTCTTTTCACTTTCCGATTCATTAGTTTTCGTGGCGATTGATTATAACATTATCAGTTTTTTCCACGTGAGGTGACGTCATGGACAAGGCAATCTATAAAAGGTAACACACCGTCATCGATACCTCCAAAATGCCGCACCATAGTTTGAAAGTCCCGTTTGATGGGTAACTTCTGATTTTTATTTTAAGACCGAACCCATTTTTGTAGACAATAGAACTTTCAAATATCAGTAAAAGACGAATCTAAAAATATTGATGACTGTAACGTAATTATGACAATGAGTGCACAAAAAATTAACGTTGTAAACGTTCGCATCTTTGCGTTTAAGTTTGTAAGCCTGAAGGCATAAGGATATTGCATAACTGTAATTGTTGCGAAGAATTATTACAAGCCATTGTTCTTCTTGTATCATGACGTAAAAAATAACGTTGAAATTAATTGCTGTGGTATATTTTTTACGATTAATTAATATATGGAAAATTAATCGAAATATATGTCGAAATGAAGTTTTCGTTTCGGTGTAACGAATTTGCTATGTAACCTACATTCAGTTTTGGAAACGAATGTAGAACTATAAAAATTGTACATTTTAGAGTTATTATTTAGTTTGAGTTTGAAGGTGATCAAACTTTATCAACATTTTAGTGTGCCCTATACTCAGTTAAATCAGTAAACAATAATTGATAAATTTTTCTGAAATGCTTAGTTTCAGAGATAATTTTAAGAATGCATGCTTCTTGTTCAGGAAACGGTGGTGAAATGATGTGTGCACAAGTGTTCAAGGTTTCTAAATATAGTAGTACCAAGTTTTGTAAATTATGTACATACAGCTTATTTTATTGCAATGGATCTGTCAAAACTGCTTCAGTTTCGTGGAATATATATATATATATATATATTTTTATTGAAGCTACCAAGTTTTTGTGCCATTTTTTTATATTTTACAATTTTTAAAATCTAAAAACATGAAATTTTTATTAAGTTAAACATTAGATTTTTTTATTAAATGACAAATGTTTGAGGAAAAAATAAACATTCTTACCACCCTTCTGTGGTTACTATTGAATCACCTATTTATTTTAGAACAAGACATTTACATTTGAATTTAATTGAAAATTTTTTCGGGTAACTTGTTATAAAGATGTCAGTGCATTGCAAAATAATAGGAGCACTTTTTTCAAAAACAAAGTTGCCATAACTTTTTATGAAATCAGTGTTGCATCAAGAAAAATATAAACAGATGTTCCAAATAAAACTCCACGTCCTTATATCTTGAGAACAGATAGAAATATGGAAGTTCGGTAAACGCCATTGTTTTTAAGGCTAGAAGAGGGAAAATTAATTATTATTACACTGCAAATATGACACCCATATGGAGTTTGCGTTACGACACAAACCTTTATTTTAAATTGATAATAATTGATAATAATAGATCACATACAAAATGAGAGAACGAATAAATATGTTAAAATTCTGTAAATGCCATTATCTTCAGCTTGCAGGGGGCAAAAAGTGAAAGTTCAGTGAAATAAAGCACCCACACTTTATTTCATAACCAACAAGGTCTGTTTCAAAAAGCGTATGTCGAACTGTCGTCACTCAATTTAATTTTTCTATGTTTATAAATTTTATTTTTTTATCAACTGAAAATCAAAAAATATTTAAGTGTCGTATATCACTAATCACAATTTAACGGTTTATCAAAATCAACACCATATATGCGTTCTATTTACAATGTACTAAAGTAAGCTACCCATTCGAGCTGAAGACAATGGCGTTTACGAAATTTCAACATCTCTATCCGTTTTCATGATATAAGACCGCGGAATTTTATCTGGGACACTCTGTATACGTATACAGATGAGTTCCTAAGCACGCGTTCCTTGATGTCTCATTAATTATTAGACATAGAAAGAAAGTCAAGACCAAAATTGTACGGTTTTTTAAGGAATATATTGCAAAATTATTTTTAACAATACAGAGTGTTCTATTTTACGGTGTAATACAACTTTGTTTTTTTTTTAATGAAACACCCTATATATTATTAGAGACAGAAAACAACATCAAAGATCAAAGTTGCACGGTTCTTTGAGAACTATACTCTACAATTATTATTTTTAAATTTACAGAGCGTTTGGTTTTTAAGGCGTAACACATAACTTAGTTTTTTAATGAAATGCGCTATATGCTTTAACATATTCTTATTGACTTCTTATGCTTTATAACCTCAGTTTATTTTTGAAACTCCGATGTGACGTTGCCACGTTATTCCAATTTTCTTGAACTGTTTTGCCAACGAAAGGGTTCACAAAAAATCGCGACGGCAGACAGACGGCCGAGACGGACAGACAGACAGACGGAAACGGGAGACCTATTTCTTCGTACTCTAGGGGTCATAACAGGTTGAGAAAACGTAAAAGTAGAGAGTCGACCGACGGACTCGATTACGGTACTTTCCGAGCGTATTTTACTATAATAGAGTTGCTTTTAAAATCTATAATACCATATTGTGTGAATGCATAAATGAAGGTACGCGCTTTATTGTGGTATAAATAAAATTGAATCTTCATATATAGAGTGTTTATAAAAAAATAGTAACTACAATTTTCACATATTCTTGAATATTTTTGGGAACGAAAGGGTTCACAAAAGAATTGTATAGAGTTGCTTTTAAAATCTATATTACAATATTGTGTGAATGCATAAAAGTGTTTATAAAAAAATATTATTACAATTTTTAAATATCGATGTTTCAGTTTTTTCACTCTGTATTTTATTACTGCATATTATTCTATCTTATGTTATCTTTCTTTTTTATTAACTATTTTTAATATTAAAAATTGATAGTTACTGCGATTTTTAACTTTTTTACGAGAGTGTTCTACTTGAATTTGAAAATTGTAAAGTTTATAATTTTTTTATAAACACTCTGTATATTAAAATTTAGTTGGTACCAGAATAAAGTCCGAACTTTTATTTCTCATTCCACAAAATATTGTAACACAGATTTTAAAAACAACCATGTTGCCATTTTTTAAGATCACTCAGAATATGTAAAACTATGTGTTACATTAAAAAAAACAAATTTTGTGTTACTCTTTAAAAACAGAACCCTCTGTATACTTATAAATAATTTTAAAGCGTAATTCTCAAAGAACCGTAACATTTTGCTCTTTGATTTTTTTTCGATCTTCTATAATAATTAATGAGATCGAGGATGGCGCGCTTACTGACCCACCCCACATAATAAATAAAATAAATAAAATTTATAAAAAAACAATAATACAAACAAAAATCTTCAAACTAAACCCCATGTAGTAGAAATTATGTATTATGTTTGTGTGTTTATGACGAATAATTATTTCTACATTATCACCGGGAATTAACAATTAAAAAAGTATTATTAATTATAAACACAATAATTGACTTTATAAAAAATAGATAATTGAACGCAAGTACCTGAAACTGTTAGTATGATTTGTATCATAGAATAATAAATAATAATAATAATATAATCTCTTATAAAATATAAAATCCCTAGGTCACGAAATAGCAATAAATCATTTTGTAACTTGTTATTGTTAATTCTCTGGCCACTCTTTTCAACAGGTGGATAATAATCTTTTACATATGTATAAAAGGGAATTCGATTGTAGTTTAATTTTTACAAAGTATCGTAATTTTAGGGTTAAATAATGAAGTCAAATTTATGCAAACTGATTATAAAAAAAAGTGTTACCTTTTGCCTAAAAAAATGTATATAATAAATATCTATCAAGTAAACTACGAACGAACTGGTACTACTAAATTTTTCTGTATATAACTGACAATAATTCCTGTTTACTGGAGTGAATATTGTGTTTGCACAGTTAATATGATTTTAATTTCAGTCGAAATAATCGACTACACTAACCCACTAATGACAACAAAAAGACAAAAACTAACAATAAAAAGAATAAATGAAATATATTATTTTTGACAACACAAAAAAGAGTATCATGTGTTGGCATGTCTACATCTAATACTTGTATGACATGAAGGCCTTAGGTTATTGTATAATATAATAATTATTTAGCAATGAATAATGGTTGTAATAAATAAGGAAATAATGCGTTTCTTCAAAACCTAGCAGCTTTATGGCAACTAGTAATTATATCTTCAATCTTCCTAATATTTACCTTTTAGAGTCATTTTCCTCTGACGACGCCAGCTTTGTCGAGCTTTGGCACAAGCTTCCAACAAATTCTCCAGAAGCAGGAAAAGTCACTCACACTGTTTATTTTTCCGATTCCTTTTAGTCCACCTACGTTACGTTTAAATCGCGAAGTTTACAACCGAGGTCAGTCTACAGACACTAGGACAATGTATTGGTTTGAAACGTGAACTGAAACTAATCCTTCCAGCGACAGGTGAAGTCCGATCGAACCAGGGCCGCACACCATGAATAATCCACTGAAATAAACTGAATTCTGCAGAACGAAAGACTAATTAATTTATAATGGCGAGATGGGTTTGTACTGCGATATTTTCATAGGCAATTTATTCCAGGAACGGATAATTAACTAATTACGACTCATAGTTTCATTTGAAAAAGATAAAGAGAGGACAAGTGAATACTGTGACGAGAACTGTCCTTCTCAATGGTGTTGGCATTCCAGCGAACAGCTGATTTACCCCGAGGCTACAGTTTCGTGCTATCACACTAGCATTTATCAGTAATGTTAATGATACATTCAACAAGGTTCTCGAATTTCTTCTAGTAATACAAACTTGTTTCGTTTCGCAACAGTTTCGTCTAAAATGATTCATACTTTCTCGAATCGAATGAAGAGAGTCTTCACCTGGAGCCCCCGCCAAAAATCTAGATATAATTAGCAAATGGTAATTTATCTTACTATACGTTTCGTTGGTGGAGCTGTCTAGACAAATTGGTGTATGAACGTGTTCATTTTTAATAACGGTTCTACTTTTTTAGCCAATTCGAGGTTGGAAAATTCTCTTGTTCTGGTAAAGTTCAACACATCATCTAATGATGTATTTCCTCTCTTTTTTTTGCTGTGAGCAATGTTGTATTTTTAGAAAATGATTGGTTCTCAGCCCCCAATTAAGTTCATTAACTTCGTGTTTGAATGACAATCTAAGTAAAAAGCTCTGTTTGCATGACAAAAACAAACTGTAAATGTTAGGCAGGTAGAGTCACCTCTGAAAATACATGAAGCACGTTCCATTTTTCATTACGAGCTCTAAAAATGTTTATTTGAACTCTTACGTAATTTTTATTTTATAGTGACCGCAAAAATAAATTCATGATTCGCGGTGATAGTAAACATGTTTTTGAAACAAAAATAAGTATCAATTTTTTTGTCAAGTAATATGTGGCGTTAGATGGGTGGATGATGGAGATATGGATCTTTTTTCGCCAATTCTTTTCCCTTGAAAAACATAACTCGCAGTTCGGTGTTTCTTCGGCTTTCTGGTTTGAATGAAGGAGAAGAGAAAATATCATCAAAATAAAGATGAGATCATCACTTGCAAAATTGTTATGTAATATAGGAATAGGAAAATATTACCATCACAAGTGTCTACAAAATTTTCAGACTGCACTTGTAACAAATGAAACGAGTTACTTTAGAATGAAAATTTTGCATATAAAATAAATTAGAGCATATTTTGTACATGATTTGACATTCTAAAAAATATTATTTTTCTTTGTAATTGATAGGTGATGAACACAGGTAGCTCAAGACTATAAATAGGTACTTACGATTTACGAACAAGTTGACATTTAGAATGTATTGATATTTTCTAAATTTATTTCAGAAAAATAAAAGACGCAGTTTTCATTTATTGTAAATCTGCACACTCTTTGTGCCCTGAATTTAATTTTTTTCACATACTTATATCTGTTTCTGCCATTTTCCGTCCGTGGGAAAAAGCCACAACATAAAATAAGGTAATCAAGAATAATCCGTTATTCATTAAACTTTCATTTTATATTTATTAATCATGAAAAAAACATTACTTGGCGAGAATAAAAACCACAGAAAACCATTTTTCTCATCATGTTAAAGCGTGGGAGTAGATGTCGTGTGCTATGACCTGAGATCTCCGTGTAATCTATCATTTTCGCTTATGATGTTTGCTGAAAAATAGTTTCCGTTTATGCAATAGCCTTTGATTGTTCTGGATATAAGTCTATAATACCATTCCAACTTAAGCGACATAATATCACGTGTTGAGGCAATAAATGGTATGTAGTGATGACAATCTATCTTGCCCTCCTCTATGTAAACAAAATCAAATTAAAATACTTATTTATGAATTACTTCCTACAATTGATTATAATGCACTCAAATAAACGTCTGCGACCTCTTCTGATATAGTGTTTTATTGGCAAACATTTTTTTTTTCTATTTCTATATATAAGGGGGCTACTTGGTACTTGACATATTTGATAAGTTTACTGCATGTATGGGCGTGTATATCATTCGATTCATTGGCATGTTTGAATTACGATGTAAATATTCAGACACCTTACTCTGTCATGTCCCAGTATCCCAACATGTTGTACTCTCCCCTACTTATGGAACTAAAATTAATTGTTAGAACAACCTTACACATTAGCCATTCAATTCAAATAGGTTGAAAAACGTACCACAGAGACATCGTAAAAATAATAATATATTTCCTTACAATTATTTATCATGTAAAAAGGAAATTTACATTACATGCATAGTTACTTCACGCTCGACTTCATAAGTAATGGTAATAAACTATCATAAAAAACATCATCACTGTCGTTTATTTGCTTTAAATCGGAGTCACTTTGTTGATTTTGGTCCAGAAAAATTAGCCTTGAAAACAAATTCAGTGAAAAAATTTTTTTAACATCCTCTGTCGAAAAATATGACAGTCATTGTTGTAACATAAAACGAAAACATGTAAGCATACTTTTTATTGACTGTGCTTTTTCAATGCCCACTCAGTTTAATACCCTGACTGACATATTTTTCACAACAGTTTGTGAAATATTTTAAAACTTAATAACTTCAGGTAGGTGTCTTGAACTCACTGCCAAAAATCTTCTTTATACTTCGCGGTTTTTGGGTTTAGAGAGCCATCTTCGATAGCTTTGAAATAACTACAGAAAAAAATTTGGATCATGAGAGGATTTCGAATCTGAGCCAATCAATATTGTAAAATGTTATTATAAAATTCTGATTTTTTGGGAAAACGTGGATGCTCAGGTTAGAAAATCAAGACGGATTCGTAAACCACAAGTACAGGAGTATGTTATTTTATAAAATTTAAATAGCATGTAAAATACAAAATTTTGAGGTGACGTCATGAAATCACTTGTGTTAGCGAGACGTATTTTTTCATACTTTAGAGGCCATGAAACGTTGAGAAAACATGAAAGTAGCTTTTTACCGGATATACCAATATCCAATGTATATTACAGTATCCATAATTTACGCTCGTTACATCGAATATGAAGAATAAAGTAACAATGTGATAAATATCAACATCTTTATTGGAAAATACGTATAAATATGTATATGATTTTCCAAAAAAACCGCTCTAGTTTCTGCAGTTTCACACTACATTTTTCTTTATAAACGACTGCATGTAGATAAACATTAACATTGACAAAACAAAATACAAACAGACGAAAAGGATGAAGTATTTAGTAAGCATAGCGTAATCATCTGCGCATTTTAAACCATAGTTGTTGTTCGAATAAAAAAAATATACAAGTTGAAGCATACCTGGCCCAATTTATGAGTACGAATCCACAATCCACAAGGTGTAAATTAAATATAAAGTAGGTAACAACTTTATAAAGCTTGTAACGATATGTTAATGAAATGCCGTTTATCTGCATAGTGGCTGTTCGTGTTTATTATTGTTTTTTTCCTTCTCTTTAAATCTATACTTGCAAATCTAAATATAAAACATGTCGTTTTAAGTAACGTCTAAATTTAACTGCACCGATACGCTATCGGTTACGGGGGTTATCGAAGACGTTGAACTTCGACACCAACGAAAGAACATGTTTATTAACAAATTATGTTCAAAATTAAACGGACGTATTAACGGTGTGGTCCAGTATGGACGGCCTAAAAGTATTACTGTTTATTGTATCAGCAGTGTTTGTGTTAGGTGAAGAATGTGCCTTCAATCAGACATTGACAAACTTCAACGTCACAGTGTACCCGGAAGTAGACAGTGCTGGTGAAAACGTGACAATACAAATCCCAATCGAATACAAAAAAGACATTTTTCACTTATTGATAGTGAACGAGACTTTACCAAACTTGTGCCAAAATTTCTTCCTGATTCAGAACGAGTTGTCAATTGTGCAGATTATCAACAGCAGTGTACAAGAAATTCATCCTGGTGCCTTCAATATAACTCCAACTCTGGCTCTGATCAGAATAGTGTTAAACCCGATTTCCTCGATTAAGAAAAACGTTTTCAACAACATCAAGGTAAAGGAAATTGACTTGTCGCAGAACGTTATCAACAACATCGACACAGAGGCGTTTGACAATAACACGTACTTGGAGATTGTCAAACTAAACAACAATCAAATTAAAGAGATCAATCCAAACTGGTTTTACAACAGCCCCAAAGTGTATAAGTTTAGTGCCATCTACAATGACATCAAAGCGATTCCAGCGGAAGCTTTCAAAAACATGGATCAAGAAAGACCTCTGAAGTTGAGACTGTCAGCTAACAGAATCACCGAAATTAGTCCAGATGCTTTCAACAGTCACCACACGATTCAGCTGCTGCGAATCAACGGCAACAAAATCACTACCCTCCCAGATAACATCTTCATTAACCGAACTATCCAAATCTTGCAAGTTAACACCAACAAACTGCAGTGTTTTCCTGATGTTATGTTTCAAACCGGCATAAACACCTTAGATTTCGTTGACAATATCTCCTTCGAATGCCAATGCTTGAAAAAAGTTCGAAAATTTGCTGAAGACAACAACTTGGAGGTTTTATATCCTTCAATAATCTGTGAAGACAGAGCAAGGGAAGTGAATATTGTCTTTAGTTATAATAAGACTTACGAGATACCGTTGTTACCGCCAACTGTTGACGTCGATGTTTACGTCAAACCGGATCAACCAACATAAACAAATGGTGCAATATTTACGGGTCCTTTATAATTATAATGAAGTTGACGTTTGTTTGACATTCTCAAATGACTATAGTTCTGTTCCATACAGTTAAACAATGTTATTAAAATATTTAAGCAGTACTGTTTGTTTTTGTCAAGACTGTTGTGTTTTCATCATTGTTTATTAATATACAAAATATGGGTAGCTCGCAATATTTTTTCAAGCAATGTCGCTTGTTATTAATTATATACAGAGTCATCAAAATTGATTGAGAGAGTTGGTACTCCCTGTTTTTGCCGTGAAGTTTGTCAACCTTATGACAGATTTGTTTAAGGTTAGGTGGCAATGAATTCAGTGGCGTGACAAGAGAACTGGGGGTTGATTGTCGAACTCATAAGCATAAGTGGATTCTGAAGAATAATTCCACGCCCCAAATTCGTCTTGAGTACCACTCCGGAACAAATGTAAAATTCGAAACTTCAAATCTGACAACTAATATTTTTTACCAAAAAAAATCGAAAAAAGAAGCCACTGAGTTTTGAAATTTGAAACTTGAAACTTCAAATCTAGCAGCTAATATTTTTATACAACTTAACAAACCAAATTATTCAAGTTCAGGTTTACCAACTGTCTCAATCAATTTTGATGACCTGTATTTAATACTTACAAATCACATGACTATAAAATACTATTTTTAATACCTGTTTGTCTGGTGTTGGCTACGTAGTCACACTTAATTTTTGTCGTTTGAGTTAGATATCATTTTTTTTTTTAGTAATTGTCAATTTTTATAAGGGCACATACAACTTTGGCGGTGTATCAATAACCTGGATATTATAATGAAACAACTTATAACAGTTTTAAATAATACGTTGTTAGAATCTCGATGTATGTGGGCGTCTTTAACACTTTTCAATGGTGTGAAAGGAAAATTATACACTTTTCGCACAAAAGGTTAAATTACTATAATAAAACAAAAAAAATCATTGGAAGTGCACTCTCATAATTTCTCAACACGAGCATAAAATATTGTACTGTAAAGAGCGATAACAAAAGTACACACCATGCGTAATGAAATGTTAAAGCGTCAATATAATGACGACATACGAAAGCAACTCTTCAGGAAAAATTTAAAACTTCACTGTATTGATAAGGCTGCTTATTATAGTAAACAGACGATGCCAATAAACACTCTTAAAAAAGAGTCATATCACCGATCTTTTTTTTGGAACTGCTTATCATTTAAGTTTTTGGTAAAAATTTACAAAAAAATTGCATTTGTCCACTCCAAGTATCATCACAGTTTATTGCCAGTTTGGTTGATTACTAAGCTATTTCGAATTTTAGACCACAAATTTCGTAGTGATAAGGCAACTGATGCAAATGATTCATTTAATATGTTTGCTATGGAGTCATTTTTTTATAAATCATCTTAGAGTGGGTAAAGTCAGTCTGTCTGCCGTCTGTCTGTGTGTCTGGCTGTCGTCTGTGTTTATTTTTATTAGAAAGATTATCTCGGAAACTATTGGACTTATTGTTGTCAAATTTATATGTATGTTAGGAATATTGCGTAGATAGTAAATGGCTAACCAAATTTTGATTAATCATCCCCACCAACAATTTGATGACACACTTCAACATTTTTCCTCGTAATTGCTTCTGAAATTTAATAAAATAGCATACTCCGGTACTTATGGTTTATGAATTCGCCTTATTTTTTTACTATACACATTAAAATTTTCCCAATAAAAACACGCTAAGGCCGTCGGTTCGATCTCCTCATTCGCCACTGTTTTTATTTCTTCCACTGTGACAGTATTATCTATATTTTTGCAACTTATAGAGGTTATCGTATAATTATATAATATATTATGAGGGAAGTTCTATTTAAATAACTTTGGACCAGTCTTTTTACTACTTGATATTTATGGCCTGAACATCACGTCCCAAATTTTTTCATGACGGATGTTATGAATTTTCAAAATTTTGGAATTGGTAAATTTTTACAACAATACTTGCAATCCTTCTACAATTTACTCAAAAGATACTATTAAGTTTGGTGACTTGTTAATTTGTGAGTAAAAAGATTTTTGGTAAAGTTATATTAATTTCCAAATCAACGCGCGTATTTAATACGTTCTCAATATTTCAATGCGCATGAAAAATGTTAATTCTGCCTTGTACGATGTCGCAGTTCCTTAATTTGTTTCCACAATTTCAGAAAAATAATTTCTTCAATTTTCCATTGAGCAAATTTTAGTTCAGTGTTCAGTTAGCCGTGTAGCATCTTACCAAATTTTGATGACGTAATAATTTAATAAGGAGATAAATAGACAAATTTGCTGAACAAGTTTTACATTCGTATAGCATATTGAAAAATATTTCCAGGGAAATCAGTTCGGTAGAGTAAAGATTGTCAACAGACGACAAATAGACAGACAGACAAACAGATGATAGACCAATGGGAATGAAAAATCAATTTTTTCTTAGTATGTAGAATGTAGATATATGAAAACTCAAAATAAGCAATTCGTAGAAATTATTTTATTACAGAAGTAAGGGTTCGTTGGGGTACGTAATAGAGAAAAAAAAGATGACGTCATAAAGTCGCCATATGACAGAAACTCTGTGACTAGTGGAAACCTTGTTTTGAAACAAAATATATTTATAATTATGGTGATATTTTAGAAATTCAATGTAGATTGGATATAATAGAAAAATTAATCCAAAAACGATTTAGTTCTGTAAGCTAAAATTTCCAAAAAAAACCGAAAATACATCATTGGTACATAATTACTCGTGTATTACCCGAGACATAATTGTGTCAAGAGTCTACACATCCTGATGTTTGGATAGTTTTCTAAGGAGTCACGTACATTAGAATTAAATTATAATTCAATTGTGTGGCACTTCACACTAGAACATTTTTACGCGCTGATGTCAGAATTCTTACAGTGAAGAGCATTCGCGCGGTCAGTAGCTTTTTCCCACTTTCATAATGAATGATTATTAAAAAACGATAATTTGGTGAACATGACTTTTAACTAAGTAATAAAAAAACGAACGGAATGTTTTTTCGTTATCTCTCGAAAAGACACGGTAATGAAAATATGTTCTGACAAATTCACCGAACTAATCATTAATTAGAAGCAAAAGTTAATCTATGTTGTTTAGAGACACCGTAAAAGGCTAGAATGAATTATTAATAACGAAGAATGAAGTCATTCTACCAAAATTTTATTTTTTTATAAAACAAACTGATAAGAATCAAATTAAAAATGTATTTGCATTTTATTTGGAGTTGTCAGCTAATTAGCTCATTCTTTGATATGAATTTTATTAGATAAGCAGAATTTTAGATAACAAAATTTATTCGAACTTCTGTGATTTTTTTAATTTAATTAATCGTATATCGAATACACATAGGTGCTTTTTTTTCAAATCCAACATTTCGAACTTTCGAAATACATCTTTTTTATGTTTTATATATCCCGAAGAATAACGTAGCAGCTAATGTTTTGGTTGATGACCTGGCGCAACACTTACCTGAACACAAATATGGTACACGCACTGTAAAAAATATTACAAATAAGAACTAAACCCAAAGACTGACTACCCTGCTATTTATACTCTTAACAGTTGCTCGTCACTGCAAGGGCGACGAAGAAGAAAGAGTGGGGGAGAATCACCATCTGCAATGAACTCTATCCCTGTTTATAAATATGTTTTGAGTCCCAAATTGTCCAGGAATTTCAAATTTGCAGTTTTAAGTAATTTGAAATATTTTTTATCGATAATATGATCATTCTCAAAAATATGATATGCAACACTTCTTGTCACACTAATTATATATTTTACAACTACTGCTCCAAAGCCATGTTTATGTTTAGATTTTGTTTTAATTTCGGATTGTCAAGAAGATTTTGAAGATTGGGCCCTGAGTGTCACATTGAGGCTTAAAAAAAATCTTTTTTCTTTTCATAAATGATTTAGAAACCGGTTTCTTAAATTTATTTTTTATTATAATTGAGTCTACTTCTACAATACTTGTTGTAACCATTGTACTACGTCGTGGATGATTTTGCGCTCCTTTAAAGGGAGAGAAAGGAATCTACTGAAGAAAAAAGCTAAACTTTGCTATCTTCTTTTGAGCACAGGGAACTGACTTGAGGTCATATTTTTCCTAAATACCTGTATACAATGAACTGTACTCAGTTGCTACGTCTATTATGAAAGTGTCTAAAACTGGTTTATATCACTACTAAAGCTTATTGCGTGGGGTACTAGTGTGAGTTTGTTTGACGTGAGACACTTTGTTTACTACGTTATCACACCTTTTGAGATAGTAAAATCTGTTTATAAATAATTATCCTTTACAATATAACTGCACGACATTACGCTACACTGGTAACATTCTAAAAAAAAGAGGAGACATTAACTTGAACAGTAAAATCAAAACGAAACAATCCTTGCAGTAACAGTTGCATTAATGCATGAAAGAAAATATTCCTGCGTCACCATAATTTGTTACACACATTTACTATGCAAGTATAATAAATCATAAATAATTTGTTCACTATAAAATCGTCCTTTGTACCTGACAAAAACATGAAATATACAATATAACAAGAATTACTACGCGTTATTTTGAACGAAACGAAACACGGAAAATTTCATATCTTGCAGAAAGCGGACTACATCATTATTATAAATATCGTCGGAAAACTTGCCTTTTATGTGACGCAAAAAACCGCAAGCTATCTACCTTCTGTTGTTGTATGCCCACATATTGACCACATAAACCGGCAGTGATGCTTGCTAACAGGAACAATACAAAACAAATCCCTTGATAGACACGATTAATTAAAGTCATTTCTATTTCAAATCGTGATCTAAATTGAACACAATAAATGTCGTTTCGTATTCACTCAGTGTAAAACTTAATTGCGATTATAGGTAATTACTAATTCTGTGAATGGCGAAAGGAAGTCATCCGCAAAAATTACGTCAAGGTTTTAAATGAACAGTGGGGGTTAAAAAATCCATTATGGTGAAAAATATGAAGAACAACGACGTCGGAAGATCGTAATGAGCTTAAGTCGCTTTCCCACACCACTTATTAAGAGTGAAGTCACACACCGGCGACCTTTTCGTTCTAATAAAACGATTAAGTGACACTTTAGTATAATAGAGCGCACAATAGTTCACAGATCAACAGATCGTCTCATTAGAAGAACATAAAATTGAAAAATTGACTTTTATGAGTCATAAAGTAAGCGTTGTGGAATTAGGTTTATGCCGTGTAAGGTAAAAAGTTTCTTTTAGTCACTACGGAGGCAAGAATAATAATTAAGTATTATGACTACGGATACAGTTAAAATACGTAATGTGCAGGTAATAAAGTAAAGACAACAAAAGAATAATACAAAATAGAAATTAGCCAGATGGGGGAAGAAAATTTGTTTTCTTTATATGTATAAAAAAAAACATAAATACTAAAGTTTTTAAGTACCAGTTGTTGACGCTTTTGTATACAAGAATGATGATTTATTATTCCATCATTTTTAAGTCTAGAAGTCTATAATTGAATGTCTGGTATGATAACTAATCCAACGTCAGATATGTGTTAAGTAAGTATTCTTCTGATAATTACTTAATTTAAGTAAGTAGTTCTCAAAAAGTAAAAAGCTGCAAAAATTTAGCTCTATAAAGAAATATCACAATATACCGCGTGTATTGACCTGCATGGACGCCTGACTAACGAAACAGGTTGTTCTCCCCTCAAGCCATGCGGTTTGTACGACCCTGTCTGGATTTTCTCGTGACAGGATGAAATGGAAGACCTTGAAGAAGGAAATTTTGCCTTCAGGTGCAGTATATGCAATTCTATTTTTGTGATCGTAACGGTAACATCTTTGAACTATTGATGTTTGCCACGTTTTGTAATTCTGATTATGTTCAAATGTAAATAAACTGTGAGTATCTAGTCAACTATAGATATATGTAAATTAGAAAAACCACATCTACAGGGAGACACAGTTGTAGAAATAGTACTGTAATTTATGTGTAACATTACCTGTAAACATGTGGAAATTGATGGGTTTTAGAAGGATAGGAGTGAGTAGGGTATTCAATCATTTGCTTTTAAGAGTAGCATTTCTCACACTTACGTATCGTTTATTTTAATAAGGTATGGTCTGAAAACCACAGCTGGTGCCGTTAGTATTAGTGTTAAGTATTTTTTGATGTGAATATTGTTCTTTAAAACAAATTTACTGCAGTCTACTGAGCACAGAGCGAGAATGGTCATTAAATTTGTAGTTTATAGTTTTATGAGTTGTCAAACTATCGCACAGAAGTAAGAATTGGTAAACTTCACGTAAAATGAAAAATTAAATATTTGTGGTGTAAAATGGTTAAGACAAATAGTGGATATAGATAAAAAATTAGCAGATTTGACTTGGTTTCCTGTTTCCAGGTAATTTTTGTTCGAATTTTCTAAGTTTTCTTTGCTGTAGATTTTATTCCAAAAAATGAATTACCTTCTCTGGTAAATTTATGACCCCCTTTGTGCTCTTCGTTCGTAACTGTTTTGCACCACTTGTGTATAAGTACTCTTCTCACCATTCTATTGCACAAGGCCATGATTAGTATTTTCTTAGCGGTCTAGGTTAATGCTCCATGAGCATCCATTTAAGCGGGATATTTGGGTACAGTGTGATCATCTTTTTACCTTTTAAAACAAATAAGATAGTAACTGTACGGCATTATACATCTATCAGATGATACAAAAAAAGCATATAATTTACACTTGAGACAAAGTGGGTTCTGAAAATTTGTTTTTTTTTGCGATAATCTGTATATATTTGTTTTGACACCCTATAATTTTTTTTTAGATTCTTGTAGAGCTTGTTTTTCATTAATGTATCATACTTCAACCACCTATACAATGCCACTGTTTAGCTTTCCAACGCATTATGTTACGAAAACACACTTGTTTATATTTGATCTGGAACTGTGGAGTGTCCTTATTGTCAACCCATAATGGGAATCGAATTAACATTTTTTTCAAAAATATGAATATTGAATACATTGATAAAGGACAAGATTATGCTTGGTTGTATTGGTGACTTTTTCCATTTAAAAATGTAATATTAACAATAAAACATTGAGGTGTACGGTTCTCGAGATTTGATCAATAAAATTAAAATAGACAATAGCAGTAACACTGCAAAAAGCAAAAACCCCATCAAGACTCGAATCTGCGCAATTCTCGCCTCCGAATGCGAACATTACGCTTGAACCTAGTAAGTGACCTTGTACGAAGTTCGTATGTATTTGTACATATAAAAGATTGCTGTACAATTTCGATTTTTTGCGAAAATTTGGCTGTCTTGGGGAAAATTTGAAGACGGATTCATAAAGAATCAGTGCAGGAGTATGTTATTTTATAAAATTTAAACCCTACCTACTTTGAAAAATTTAGGGTTTTGGTGGGAATGTTTTGACAAATTTTGGTTTCTGTGTAACAGAAATCGTCACAAACGGCCGACAGACAGACAGATAGACGGAAACTCGAGAGTTATTTCTTCGTACTCCAGGGGTCATGAAACGTCGAGAAAACATAAGAGTAGGGAGTCGACCGGTAGACTCGATTAGAATACTTTCTTAGGTTACGCTCGGGACGTAAAAATACGGATAGACTATACACTACAGATAAAGGAATTTTCTTCGATTTTTCGGTCCACGATAACACTATATCGTTTATTACCCCTTAAGAAACCTATGTTGTCTTGATAATGATTTTTAAGTTGAATTTTAATTTTAATTTGTTTTCAAAACCTACAAATAAGATTAAAAATGGAAGTGATGACGTCATCACTAATTGTTCTAAGCATTAAGCATTTGAACCATGTTTTTTTCATCTGTCTTCTGTCCTCTGACTGTGTACATTCTTCAAAATTTGAGAATACAATAATGTTGGACCTACTTATATTTAATAATAATAAAATAAGAATTATAATAATAGCTTCTTATCCAAAATAATATCCAAAATGTTTTGCACCACTGTAGCTTAATTATTTGTATGTACTTCAAAGGCGAGAGAAGTTTAAACAACCAATTTTGTAATTGTACATTTGAATGTTTAAATGTAAAGATTATGACACCATGTTAAAAATATCTCAGCGTTCTGCTACTACAAAATGATCTAACAGCGATAAATAAGAAAATTAGTATGCGGTGCTCGCTGCGACGCGTTTGCTACTGGTGTCAGGCGCCATTCATTAAGTCATAAAATGTAATTTTTGGCCATTCTAATGGGAAAAATTCTGAAACATTCAGCATATTTAAAACAAAAAGCTTTCTCTTCATATTACGATGGTTTTGACTCAGACCACATTAGAAATATAATTGATAAAAAATTGAAAATTTAAACATGCTTCGCAAAAGAAGAAGAGATTTTTACGTTTATAGTTGTCACAAAAGAGTTACCTAACCTAACTTAGTTTTCGTTTTCCACTAAACATTCTTACCCATGTTGCCGCTTATATTATTGCGTGAAATTGCGACGTTGGTGGACTTCAAAGAAAGTAAGTCCTTTAGCACTCTTTTAAAACAAAAATAAAAAGCATGTAACAAAAAAAAATTGTATGAGATTTTTTCCTATATTTTATCTCCATAGTTTTTAGCAAGTGCTTTCGGATTAAGTCATTACTGTAAATTGTTTCGTACGCCTTGTATAAATCTCACAAACAATAAAAGACAGAAAAAAATATTCACACCAACGAATCCTTCTTTGTGCTCTTACACTTTCGATTAAACGGGGAGTGCACTAGAAGTGCTTGTTCCAGATCTCGGATACTATAAAAAATAGAAATGGTTTCCATTCTCCTTTCCAATCGTACAAATGCGTGCTAATATTTCAATAAAAAGTAATTTAAAATGAGTTACTCAGAAAGATATACACCAGAAATGCAAAATAGTAAAAATTAGTACACAATTAGCCTTACATTTTTTTTTTTTTTTTGGTAATTACTAAAACTAGAAAATGTAATCGAAAATGTGGTAGATAAAGAAATAAAGAAAAAAATCAAAATTATTACAGACGCTAAATTTTTTAAAAGATTTGTATGTCGTATGTACGCAAGTTGTACGATATACTCAGAGACGTGGGTTTAGCCACAATTCAAAGTGGTAACATTTTAGGTTAAGGACATATAGTGACATCACTGTCACTTATATGTCAAGTGAACGTTCATCAAACCTGTCACTTGTCAATCTATTTTGACACTTAATGTAGTGACTAAAGTTTCAAAATTTCCACAAATTAAGTGTAGACTATTGTTGAGAATCCAGTTGGTCAAAAGTTTAGTCTCTGACTTTTTTTGCATAAATAACAGCAAAAAGTATCCATTACAAAATTACAAGTTTCCAATAGGTTATACATTAGATGCAGGCTTTACAATAGAATTCAAATTGAAAAAACTGGTCGAAGGTTATTTCTACAGAACTTACCCCACCCCACCCCCACCCCGAATTTTTGGGAAAACAGAGTGAGCCGTTACCGATTTAATCAATAAAATAGACTCATTCATTAATGAGGCAGCCTGTATACGAAATTTAAAAACTTTTCAAGCAACGATAAATCACTCATTATATTTTGCACATTTTGGATATTCAGCAAAATTTTGAGATGACGTCATCAATTTCTTGGGAGGGGATAAACGAATAAATTTTGCGTAACGATTTATCATGACTACTGTAACCTTAAAATACTTACAAGATTTCACCGCAATCGGTTTTGCAGTTTCAGAGTTACATTGCAAAATATTGTTAATCAGTTTTGAATTTTTTCCAAAAACTCTAAATGTCTAGGATGAAAATTTGACACGCATTCACATACCACAAGTATAGGAGTATCTTATTTTATAAAATTAAAAAAACAACTTTTTATTATAAATTTTTAGAGGACGTCATCGCATTAATGCTGGGGATGACTAGCCAAAATCGGTCCAGTAGTTTCGGAGCTTACTTGTCTAATAAAAATGACACCAGACAGACAGACAACAGACTGACAGACAGACAGACAGATAGAGAGACGGAAACGGGGTACCACATTTTCCGTACTCTAGACGTCATGACATGTCAAGAAAATATGAAAGTGACAATTCGGCCCATGGACTCGATTGCAATATTTCTTTAGGTTACGCTTGCGAAGTAAAAACAGCCATTCTGGCTGGAATTAACATTTTAATTTAACAATTAACCGTACTTAATTTGTAAGGAACACAGTTCCGAACATATTAGTTGATAGACAGTTTTAAAAATTTTCGTTTAATCACTTATATAATCACTGAAAATTTTGTGTTAGTGTCTTGTGGAAACGATGTACGTTACATAAATAATTGAAACATAGGTGGTTCCTAAAGAAAAATAAAAAATTATTAACATTATGTATTACTTTTTTAATCGATTTTAGAAATTTTAAACTGCAATTAAAATTTAGAAACTTTCACACGGAGATTTCTGCAACAGAATATTTAACGTCTACAGTTCCACTATATCTCAGTAAGCCTACTGGGATTAAGAGATTATTTTGGAAACGAATCAGAAAATGTTTTTTGATTTTGAAATCTTACTTAATTTTAGTTGCGTTATTAATACATTTTTAAAATGTTTTTTTTTTGTACAAACTACCATTGCCCCATTCAGAAGTAAGAAATTTTAGAAAAGATTTGTTACCACAAATACCGGTATGTATATTCTAATATCTTATACACATCCTGACTTATCGCTATCTTTGTGGTACATCTTTTCAAATTTCCTTAGTTCTTATCAGAATAACGTAATTTACACCACCAAATGACTCGCACTATTTAAAATTGTGGCAGAATTATGATATCCAATCAACCACCAAAAAATCAAATAAGAGATGTCTGGTTAATTACATTTGAAGAATTATTTTTAGCGTACTATGTCAGTTAATCAAACTGATTGGCACGATTTTTGATATTTTATTAAATATCTTTTTAAATCCTTTCAAACTTAGTTATAATATTGGGTGAACTTTTTCTCCTTGATCAAGAATTTTTTGAATTCTATGGTAATGGTTCAGTTTAATGTTAGTAATGAAAATCTATGGCTGACTTATTAACTATACAATTTGGCTTTAAGTTCTACATCTCCTGCTTCAAGGAATCTGCCTGTACCACTGAGTACAAATTTATAGATTTTAAACTTGTATATAACTCAGTCACCGGTATTTGAAGTTTTTGCCAAGTTTCAAATTTTTGCGTATTCTTAAAAATATCCTTTAAATTCTTCATCTTACCTTGTGAACGGCCCAATGGCGGGTGACAGCTCTGTCATGAGGGCATGTGGCTGTATCCTCCCGCCAACTCACAAAAAGATCAGCCTGCTAAAAGCCAAACTTCTAGGATCAGTTTCTTCCGGTACTGCCACATGGTGACTCTACAAAACAAAAACATATTCGCATTTTTTTCTCACTTTTTGCAATCTTCGTGCATCTCAAGTTCTTTGACCTATCCAATTTTGAGAAGGTGTGGTCTAGAACAATGCCTCAATCATAACGGATAATAGTTCTTTTAAACATCTCCGTACTTCTAATTTCATTTTAATGATTTATGGTCTACGTTCTCCGCTCGAACTGGGTTAAGCTATGTTAATTAATTGGGTCTACGATGAGAAGGCTGGGTTTAAATGATCGTGCGAGAAAAAGGAAAATCTTTTAATTACGTAGGCAGATTGTGAAGTGATTTTGTTTGTAACTGCAACGAACATTTACAATTTCAAAACAATATATCGTGATATTTTAATTGCTAATCCGTGTCGCATTTTCGCTGTAAGTACGTAATTTTTATTTTAAGTCACAGTGATAGACTGATAAAGGATTAATTGACGTCAAGAAAGACATAATGTAAATACGCTTGATTTATTCACTTAAACCAATATTAAAATTCTTATCGTGTGTACAGATTTTGGAACAGGATGAAAAATAAATTCAATTCAAATAAACTCCACGTATTGTAACACATAGTTTTCGAATTTCTTTGCAATCTTGAAACACCTGCAATTTAAATAATACATTAATTATTACTTAGTTTATATTAAAATACAGTAAGAAGCAATAAACATTATTTGCATCGTCACCTCCTAAATCTCCAACAGATAGTAACTTTATTAATGAAGTGATAAAATTATAACTGAAGTAAACAAACATTTTACTATTACAATAAAAATTGTGGTATATATGCAGACGCATACGATGCATACATTTTCTTTGTCAAAATGAAAAATGCTTATCGGCGACACATTAAAAATAATTGATGCTAAGTTTAATTACATTTTTTTTATCTAAAAAGCAAAAAAAAACAACATTACAAATTACTGACGGGTGAAATTTTCAAAGAATCGTTTTAGATAATGAACTATAAATAAAACACAACAAACAACAAATATTACACGTAATTCATTGGTTATACAAAACTCGATAAATGGCAAGTTCTCGTTTTTACATAGACAGTAATAGATGGTTATCTTTGACCAGGTGATTTATTGTATACTCGATATGATTTTAAATGAAACCAAAATGTAGAGAGTGAAACACTTGTTCATTTAAATAATTGCCAAACATTTATTCAAACAGCTATAAATTTTTTTGCAATATTTTAAAAATATAACGGTGTAAAAATTGTCACAAATCGCCTACAACGCTCGTCCAACGCTATAGAAAGTGTGCTCGTTACATTCTTAATATGGGCCTGCGAATTTTAATAATCTACCTACAGTAAAACGTAATCAGTTATGTATTTTAGTAGGTGCTAAGTCTAGCATTAATACACTAGTATTAAATGCAGACGCAAAGTTGTAGTTTGTAATGCGCAAAATCATTGCGTCTTACACGTGTGCATAAATTTGTATTGATATAATTTTAGTGGGTAATTATTTGTTATAGACTATACAAATTTAATCACATAAAAATTCATTACAATTGGACACGTGCATTTTTTAAGAAGTTATAAAATAAGTAAAACAAAAGTGAAATTTAAATTAAAATAAAAACAAATCAGAAATAATCTACTATAAACCTCAAAAAAGTAAAAAATTGAATATAATTGAATTAATGTCTGAAAACGTGTCTATTCATTATTTAGATATAACCAACAAGTAAGGATTTCAATTAACAACAAGCGTTTTTGAAATGAATGCATCAGTCAAGATAAAATTTATTTTAAGCGTTACAAAGACAGTAATTAATTTTTAATGAGATAAGTATTAAAATTCATAAATAATTAAGACGAATTAAGCTTTAACATACCTGACAAGTAATAACTGCAACTAATATTTCAAATTAATCACTTCATTCACAGGTAGATGAAAGGAGAAGTCTTACAAAAAACAATAATAAATATGAGTCATCTTTATAAATACACCGCTACTTATAAACTTCATAACGAACTTTTTTGTTTCTTAAATCAACATCTAACCAGTTGGATGATAACTTGTAAATATTTTTTCTACGATATATTTTCTGTATTGTTTTTGCGATAACACTGTTACATATAGGTTTTACATTTGTAAAGATTACATTTCGGTTTCAGGTCGATATTTTTCACTGTATACTAGGGTCGAGCATTTAAGCGCCATCTGTTGAACCAAAACCAAAGATCGCTGTTGTGGTGTTGAAATCTGTAAAGTCGTCTGCGTTAATGCGGGTATAATTTATTGTTTAGAAACAATATTGTATATCAATATTTTTGTTATTAAAAATTTTAAAAATAACATTAATATGTTATAATTTGAATAGCTTCACTAATTCATTTTGGAAATAATAATATTAGTTTTTTTCTAATAAATGGAAATTTTATATTAATTCCTAAATATGGTGGAGGTGCCGGGAAATCCTCCCTTACTTTTGTTATAATTTATTTATATATGAACATACAGAAATATACGACACAAACGGCTAAAAATAGGTATCTTTTTAAAAGTTTTGAGCATTATTCATCTCAAACTCCTCGAGATGTTACCCCTTTTTTGATATTTTACCTGAAATGTGATGAGTGAATTTTGCGGATGTACACTTCTTTATTTTAAAATATCAAAATCACGTTAATTCTAAATACTGTTTATTAACACAAATTAACAGCTCTGTATTGTTAGTATAACTAAATTTTAAATTACGTTTAATGTTGGTATTGATAAAATGAGGCGGAAACGAACAAGAATTGAAATTGTCAAAACTTATGTAAGAAATAGGTTAGATAAATAAATAGATTACATATTTGTACAAGATTTTTAATTGACAAAAAAAGTTTCAGAAAGTAGTCTGGAGCTTCCTAGTATACTTCACCCTTAAAAAATGTTTCCTCCTTCTCAATTTTTTTAAAATATTGAAAAATACCAATAAATTAATTAAAATGAAAATGCTAGACATCTCCAAATTTTGTTCCGACCATTGCAGAACATCTTAATAATTGAGATATTGAAATTCTGTAAAAACCGTTGTTTTTAGCTTAAAGGCAGAATATTAATTTAGTAGATTGTAAATGTGAAGCAAGTATGGCATTGGTGTCACCATGCAAATGAAATTAATAGAGTATCACGCGTTAAAGAGTTACAAACATCCCTAATTAACGGTTTTTAATATTCTAAAGCACACAAGGATCGTAAATACCCCAAGTTTTTTAATTTTCATAATAAGATTTTTCATATTTAAAAAAGTAATGAAATATTGTAGTTCTTCAAGATTTCTGACGATAGAAATTAACAGTTGTGGTGTAATTAAAATAAAAAAATTTAATTAAAAATTAAAAAGAAAAAGACATTTGATATTTATGGCTTCAATACAAATCTATTTTTGAGGATAATCTCATACATAATCACACCTTTGACTGACGTCATTAAGAAATGTTGGGATGGAAAATATTCGAAGGCCTTTTGAAAGAAAGAATAATAAAATACTTCCAAAACAAAGAGCTCTGAGATGCAAGCCAACATAGATACATGGAAGGCAAATCTACAATGACAGCGCTGGCAGAGGTAATAAATTACATAACAGAGGCGATAGATAGAAAAGAATGCACAGTGCTAACTACAGTAGATTTATCCAAAGCCTTCGACTTAGTGGACCATGAAATCCTCTTGGAAATGTTACAACTTTACGATTTTTGTTGGAAACAACTGGAAATATTACGATCGTTCTTGCGGAACAGATTACAAGAAATGCGGTGGAGTCACACATCATCGGAAAGAAAATAATTATATGAGAGGATTCCGCAAAGTTCTATCTTAGGGCCCCTTCTCTTCTCAATATTTATAAATGATCGTCCGTTTATCTTAGATATAGTTTCAAAATGCTGTCTGTATGCCGACGATACAGCGTTGGTAACAAAATGTACATCTACTCAAAACCTGGAATCACTTGGAGAAAAAATCCATAAAATTACAGGGATACTGAGCTTACTTGGATAATGAGCTGAAGTGGAATACTCATCTCGTATATTTGGGCGAGAAACTGTCTTCTACCATTTTCTGCATTAGAAAAATAAAAATGTACTGTTCACTGGGGAGGCGACTAGGATGACGTACTTTGGCACCTTTCAAAGTGCAGTCTCGTATGGAATATTGCTAGGGGGAAGCTCGTCTCCCATCTTTGTATTGCCAAAAAGGCAATTAGCTCAATACGTTCCTTAGGATATAATGAAAGCTGTCGCAAAAGCTTTAAAGAACTGTAGATACTTACGAATTTTATAATGAACTACCACATAAAATGTAAATACTTAATGCAAGAACTTTTAACAAAGAAACGAAGAAATTCCTCTTAAAAACACCAGTTTACGCATTTGATGAATATTTTAATTTGTTTAAAACTCAGAAGTGATTTTGTTGTTTTGATCTGTAATGTATTTAACAATTGTAAATTTTAGTTTAGATGTAATATGTAGTAACATGCGATAGAGAAAAATAAGTTGCAATTTGAAAATATATATAGATTTGCGTTTCAACGCCAACACTATTAACGGGCGTTCATTTCAAAGAGTCATCAAGTTGGCCTTGATTTTTTTAATAAACATTGCCAAGTAGTCTACAATAAACTTAAAATTTAATGTATGACAACTGAGAACGCGCTATTGCTAATTATACACAATGATATGGATTAATAAAACAGGTGAGTTTTTCGCTACTTTTTTTCTACAAAAAAAGTAACGCCAACTTGATGACTTTTCCAATTAAATACGCGTTATATGGCATATTTGCAATGTACTCCATTAAGCTTCCCCTTCAAGCTAAGAATAATAGCGTTTATAGAATTTCAATATCTCTATCCGTTCTCAGTAGGTATATTATACCGCTATGAGGAATGTGTTGTCAAAGTTGATCCTTAATTTTTTTTATGATGTGCAAAATTTTGTTTTTCCATAGTTTTTTCTTTCCAAAAATTAACAGTTATAAGTTAGGGTCAAAAAGTTTCAAAATCTAATGAATTTTTATGAATTTTTAGAATAATTTAAGAAGAAAAAACAATAAAACATGATAGAGTGAGTTTAACTCCCCTTCTTTGTCAATGGTATACAGTGTCACATTATTTTCATTCTCATCAATAAATTTCATTGCTATGACGAGTAGTTCTTCTACTGGTTATGATTTCACTAACGCGAAATTAGTTGCCAGGCATTTAAAAAAAATCCTAATAGCCTCCTAATATTTCTCAAAAATAGATCCCATCAGACTTTTTTGTTAAGTTTAGAAAGCTAAATCTATGTAAACATTAAATATATGATGCAATTCAAAACAACACTACTAGCCAGGGTGCAGAGCTCTAAATCCAAGCAGAAAAAAATTTCTTTTTTCAAAAAACTTAACTGATAAATTTTACAAAAATTTCGGAAATCAGGTTGGGAAATTTTCAATTAGTTCAAGTTTCATTCTACTTGAAGTATGTACAATCGTAGAGATGACCACTTGGCAACTGACTTTAACCGTGATTGCAGAAAATAATGTATCATTATCCGATATCACTATCCTTAAATTTTTCGAAAAAACCTTATACTACTTCAGGCAATTGTTTTAAGATTTTGACTATTTTGAGTGAATCTATTTAACTGTAATTTTTTTTAATGAAGATTTTGCATCCTTTTTTTAACTTCATAGATGTCAGTTAATATCTACAAATAAAAGACTTTTGAATGAACATGAAACTAAAAGAAAGTCAAAACAATTTGGACTTCGTATTTGATGTAGGCATAAATTTGAAAGATAGTATTATAAGCCAGAAAAGTCTTTTATGAATTTATTTGAAAATATAAACGGTTAACAACGTGCGCAGCTTGTGTCCGAAGTGGTACTGACGTCCTCTCATTCCCCTCCAGCGTCGCCCAAAGCGGTGATATCACCACCATCTCGGAGTTCGGGGAACTACTGGCGTCAGCATTGGATGGTGACGCCAGTAATGGATGGCGCGTTGCCGCTTACACCTCGGCCTATAGTATCAATAAATGTTCAATATATGAGACACCATTAATAGAGTTCGTTGTCGTAGTAAGTCGCAAGCGTCAGATAGTCAGCGTCATTACTCGTTGATAGTACTTGGGTAAATCGATTAATTACTTTGGCAATGTGTCGGATATGATCGTGTCACATCATCCACGAGCCACGCATAGGTAGCGTTGAGTGCTAACTCGTAATAGCACTGTTGTGTAACAACGTACTTGCCACAACATATGCAGCTAACTTGTATCGGGACGGTGTGTTAACAACGTGTTTGTTAGCTCGTATCAGCAACGTATTTGCTATTCGTATCAAACAAAAAATAGAAACGTATACAAGCGACCTATTAGCAACGTATTTGCTAGATTGTATAAAAGCAAATCATTTTGCCCCTATTCTGCTGTACGTGCTGCGTCCAGCACGTCATCAGACTCATCGGCATCGCTACGACTCTCGTCTGTTTCTGTTAACGTTTCGTAAGTATAACTTAAGTTTGTCACCCTCATAAGGTCGCCGCGAGCGTGTTGAGCCAGGGAGTTCACGTACCACATAGCGATCGGAATCTAGTCTTTTCAAGATCTCGTATCGCCCACTGTACTTTTGTAGCAACTTTCTACTTTTCCCATCGTTTGCCGGGATTACTTTCCGAACTAGAACTCGTTGCCCAACTCGGAACTCAGGGGCTGCCTTTCGTTTTGCATCGTATTGCATTTTTTGTTGATCTTGCTTGTCAACAATTCGTTGACTGGTCTTTTCTCTTGTCTTGTTTAGATCGCTATCATAATTTGTTGTGCAGACTTCAGCACTGAGAAATGAGTCGTTAGCTTGTCGAGGCATGTACCCCAAAATTCGTAAGGAGTCTTATTGGTCGTTTTATTGATGGTCCTATTCATACCAAACTGGATCTGCGCAATGGTTTGATCCCATTTAGTTTCATCATCCGAAGAAGTAGATAAGGCACTTAAAATGGTTCTGTTATACCTCTCGGCTTGACTATTCGCTCGTGGGGTTGCTGTAGCGTTATGATTAATTTTTATGCCCAGTGACCGGCAATATTCGACAAATCGTTTGCTCGTAAAACAACCTCCCCTATCACAAGCAATTCGTTGGGGTACGCCAAACAAGTTAAAGATTTCGTTTAAAAACGTCAACACCGGACCTACCGATGTATTTCGGACCGCCTTGAGAAAATGAGAAAAGCAAACTTTGTGAACCCATCGATAGCCGTAATCAGTTGAGTGTTCTTGCGAGAGCTAGTAACAAAAGGACCCAGATGGTCTATGTGGATGGTATGCATCGGTACATCAAATTTCGGAATTGGGTGTAAGAATCCTGGTTGTCTTCCGGTCGGTTCCTTGTTATACATACAGGCCAGACAACAGGGTATATAGCGCTTAACTTACTTTCTCATTTTGGAAAACCAATATTTTTGAATTACGAGTTTCAACGTCTTTTCCGCTCCAGGATGTCCAAGATTGTCTTGATGGTAGAAAATGATCTGACTTCGTGCTGTTTTAGGAACAACCCATCTATTGCCTTCGTTTGTCCGCTTAAACACTCGATGGTTTTGTAAAACAAACTCTGCGTGTATTCGTTTTCCTTCTCTATCGACTCGTTTGCGTGTCAGTAGCTGGTGAATATTCTTACAGCTCTCATCGTTTAAGAATCCAGTCGCTATCACTTAAACTTATATTATAAATATGGGGATCGTCGTCAGCATGTGCCCCTGCCAAACTATTGCGACTTAGTGCTTCAACGTGAGCCATCTTCAACCCTGCACGATATTCTACTTTAAAATCATACTCCTGAATGAGTAGCCACCAACGTCCGATTCGAGGGATCAAATCACGCTTTGTCATTGCGGTTCTTAGAGCATTACAATCCGTGACTACAGTAAACGGCAGACCCAACAAATACATTCGAAAACGTCTAATCGAATCAACTACCGCTAAGGTTTCCAACTCGTACGAGTGGTAGTGTCCGGGTAGTCTGTCTACTGTAGTAGCAAATTGGTCGTAAGGATCCATCGTGTTGTCGCTGTAGCAGCACTCCTCCAAGACCATGTTTAGAGGCGTCAGTGTGCAACTCGGTAATGGCTTCTCTATCGTACAAGGCCAGGACCGGCCGTTCAACTAGTTTGCGCTTCAGGGTTTGAAAAGCGTCTTCTTGTTGCTCTGTCCACGAAAAGGGTACGTCCTTCTTGGTCAGGTTAGTCAAAGGTTTAGCTATCGTTGCAAAACCTTTGATGAACCGTCGAAAATATGATGTCAACCCTATAAACTGCCGAATTTGATGCACGTTTCGCGGTTTAGGATATTCACTTACAGCCTGAATCTTTGCTTGGCCAGGTTGAACCCCTCTACAACTCAACTCGTGTCCAAGATATTCAAGCTTATCATAAAAAAAATGACATGTAGTAAGCCGAAATGTCATCCCAGCATTTCGAAACAAGGAGAGTACTTCGCGTAAAGATTCTAGACCCTTTGTAAAAGTATGCGATGGTATAAAAATGTCATCCAGGTACGCAAAAGCAGTTTTGAGCCGCATTTGTCCAAGAATACTGTTAATTGCGCGTTGGAAAACCGCAGGAGCGTTTGCTAGGCCAAATGGCATTCTCAAATATTCGTAGTGTCCATCCGGAGTTATGAATGCGGTTTTAGGAATGGAATCATCGGCTACCTTTACTTGATGATATCCCTGAGCAAGGTCTAATGTCGTAAAATAAGTACTATTGTGCATTTGTTCTAAATAATAATCATCAACTCGTGGCAAAGGGTATCGATCTTTTACCGTTTTCGAATTCAAGGCGCGGTAGTCTATGCACATACGATAATCGCCTGTCTTCTTTTTTATCAGAAGTATTGGACTGGAATAGGGTGACTGGGATGCTCATATAACCGCATTCTCTTCTAGAACTTGGACGTTTTGTCTTACTATTTCTCTCTCAGGGTACGAGAGGCGATATGGGCGATATATAACAGGCGTATTGTCATGCAAATTAATGCGCATTTCGGTGGCGTTGGTTTTTCCTATCTGACCGGGACCCACAGCGAAACAGTCCCGAAATTCATTCAACAAATGTAATACTTCCAATTGCTCATTACTATCTAATTTTGGGCCTAACTGTGGTAATACATCGTTTAACTGGAAGGGTTGTAGGTTACATGCATGAATAGTCAAATTGCTTACCCCTTCTAGAAGAACTTCTTCTGCTGGCACACCACGAGCCAATAGCTGATCTTGCTTGAATTCTGAGGCGTTCTGCGAGTAGTTGTGAATGGGAATCACTCCAGCAATAGACGTCACACAACAAGGTATCGTGTATTCGAATCCTGGTTGCTGCCTCATTGTCGGTTCCAAGTAAACATCACCAGAGTAATCTTCCTCACAACATACTTCCATGAAAGCAATTGTTTGAGGTGGAATAACAGTAGTAATCTTCGACCTCAAGTGTATCTTTTGCGGCGGTAACTCATCTAGAGCTGGATACATGATTATCTCGGAGTACCATCGTACAATTACACTGATTTAAAAAAGTTTGGCCGACAATAATCGGAACGGTTTGTACATCATCGCGAACGACATGGGCTGTAACATCGGCACCCATTAGATCTACTTCGAACTTTATGGTGCTTTCTCCTAAAGGCTTGGTCATACCACCCGCGTACCCTTTAACACACTGAGTAGATATGGACAGTTTCAGATTCAATTGAGTCGCTGTAGTTTCTCTAATTGTCACAATGCTGCAACCGGTGTCAATAAATCCTTGTACCAGAACGTCATTGACTTTGCATTCAACAAAGTAGCATTCTTGATTGGCCTTCGTTGAGTCTACTATCTTAACTTCTGACTTAGAACCCTGCTTTGAACTCTTTGTCTTTCGACATTTGCTGGTATCGTGACCCAGCAAGTTACAATTGCTACTTTTGGCTTGGAGGGTTCATTTTTGTTGTCTCTTCTGTCCGTTCCCAGCAATGAAAGAAATTCACTCAGGCTTGTAATAATTTCATTTTATCGAAGTCATATTGCGTCATCGGTTCGTCAGGCCGTTTTTCGCGTTGAACCAGATTGCGCAATGTTATAGCAAAATCGTGTTGATCGGGAAACGTTTTCACAAGGAGCGGTTTCCATTCATTCCAAGAGTACGTATAAGTGGTCAAATTTTCATACCATGTGCGGGCGAGTCCCGCTAAACGGTTCTGCATCAGCTGTACTGTGGTGCTTTCGTCCCATCTATTGACTTGAGCGAGCTGATCGATTTTATTGACCCACTTGAGTGCTGATTGGTTCGGTTTTCCTGGCGTAAATTCTGGGATGCAATCACTCTTGACCGTCATCCTCACCAGCGTTTGACTGGGTTCACTGCTTGTGGAATCACGTCGCAATAAATTCTCTATCATCGTCTCCAACTTCTGAAGTCGGGCGGTATTTTCGGCGACTTCTCTATGGGAGCTATTGAGACGCCGTCTTGATCGGGATTTTGACCGAGATCTTCATCGGGATCGTCGACGGGACGTTTCCTCGTCGCGATAATCCGATCGACGCGTTCGGTTTCGTTTTTCTGCGTACTGGCGGCTCATTGTCGCACAAACACGCACAAAATAATAATCGTAGTTTTACACTAACCAAACTTTATCACTTAACGCACCAGATACTTCGGATAAAGCGGAAGGCTGCTCTATAAGCCAGAAAAGTCTTTAATGAATTTATTTGAAAATATAAAAGATTAACAACGTGCACAACTTGTGTCCAAAGTGGTACTGACGTCCTCTCATTCCCCTCCAGTGTCGCCCAAGGCGGGGATGTCATCACCACCACCTCGGAGTTCGGGAAACTACTGGCGTCAGCTACCTACATTTGACGCGTGGGATTTTCCAAAAATTTTCACAATGTAAAATCTCGATTATTAACAGACTTACTACGAAATTTTAAATATAATCTGTGCTATATAACGCAAAAGCAGTTTTTGTAAACAGTTTATCATCTTCTTTTCCGCATTTTGGTGAAATTTTTCATCACGTGTTTTTAAAAATCAATATCGGCGTTATTTATGGAAATTTCGAGACGCCGTTTTCGCCATTGTTTTCAGGTTACAGAACTCTAGACAGCAACTGAGAAACATCAGCGATGTTTTTTGTCCGAAATGAGATACATTAAAAGAAATTTTTCCGACAATAACTGTTTCCGAAATTTGCATAAATAACTGACAATCTTGATTTATAAAAACACAAAAAATGAAAAACTTAGTTTTTTATTATTGAAAATCAACGTACAGCGGAGCCTGAAGTAGTTAAGAGTTCTCGATTAATCAAATATTCAAACATTTTACAACTGTTTTTATGTCTTTAGATGTCATGTCCCAGAGCACAAATTTGTAACCTCAAGCGAAGAGTGGTGGCGTGATAAGAGACTCGGAGTACTGTTGAACGAATGGACATTGTGAATGGGTTAAATATTATTGCATAATATACTAGTGTAGAATCGTAGAATCTAATAGTAATTTGAGTAATAAAGCCATAAACTCACAACACTGATGACGAGAATGGCGACAGGAATCGGAGAGTCAGTATAGACGTAAAGTTAAGAGTAAAATTCAGAGGTTATTTTCTACAGAACAGATCTTGACCCGCCTACAGAAGTACGAGGACATTAAAGTCTTCTATTTGAGAAGGCTATACATATAGCCCTACATGTAATAAATAATTTGCACGATATCCAGTATCGGAGGAAGGTTTATAATGCTACTTTGGGTAACGAGTAGTAAGGGCAGCTCGAATCCCGAACTGCTGGTGTCGGACGACACGTGGGGATAGTATTTAATATTCCCTTTGTGAAGAAGCCAGTAGCGACGGAAGACCTTAAGATCTATAAGGTTACTAGGTCTAAATGAAAACCCATTTTAATACAAATTCTCTTGGGGTTGCGCGTCTGTACTCTAGGACATAACACCACATTGGGATTTAAAATGTGTCAGATGTAACTGTTCTTAGTGGCCTTATTTTTGGTGCCAATATCACTAGGACATCTTACCTTTTTCGAGCCTTGATTATAAAAATTCTTCACAGAACTCATGTTGTGGCTCACATTAACTTTGGTGGTCTTAGTTACTCTGTCAATTACAAACAATAATTTAACTGCAATAGTTCAGTTAACTTACACTAAACGATGAATCAATTGCAAAAAAAACTAGGATCTTCTTATACGATAACACTATAATGTTTATTACCCCACAACACTGAAAACACAAAAAAGTCGATGAGTTTTGGCGATCAGGTTGGCGTTATATAGACAAAACTAAACTAAAAAGATCGCAATCTTATCATATTCCCCACTCTAAAGATGGACCCAAAATGTGTATACATTTTTTTAAGTTATTCCTGGAAATCTTTATTTTTATAATTCGAGGAACTATTTCTCTGATTATATTGGCAGATGATTGTAACTTGATAACTGTTTTAATCTAGAACATGTTGGATTTGTTCATTTCACTGTCAGTGGTCCATTAATCGTATACTCTACTATAAAATCATAAGGGTTTCATTTTACAATTGAAATTTAAAAATATTTATAATGAATTTTAAAACGAAGTTTTTTCTGTGTTGACACAAATGAGATTCCTTGTAAAATATTCAAAAATTTGATAATTACGCTATGAAACCATTTCCTCGATTTTAATGGACATTACTATGCATGTTTTACTACTTTTTTTCAGTCAATATTTTATAAATTTGTCTGTTACTAATTTTTACATATAAATATTTGTTTTTTTAGCTAAGTCAACCTTAAAAACACACTGAATTACAAGTAATGAAATTTCAAAAATGGTTTCAAGTTTCTGTGCTGCTTCCAGCGTTTTATTTATAAATACAGTTTTTTCTCGAGATATTTTATTTTCACTTATTATAATTACAAAAATATCATGAAAAATTACTTGTTTTTAAATGTTAAAATGTTAACAGAATGTGCAAAAAATATTAATTCAAAAAAAGAAAAAAAAGGTAGAAATATGTGACTGAGCACTGAGAAGTATGAAACAAATCAGTGCTCTGTCATCGTTAAATTAATAGTAGTATATTGTTAAAGTTTGTTTTAAACAAACTATAAAATTTTACTCTTCTTTTTTGGTACATTATTAAATTAAAAATAAAGGCACACACATGTCACATACGAATTTTAATTAGCATTTTACAATCAACACGATAATGTTAAAGTACAGTAATCGTCCAGACGAAAACTAAGAGACCCACATGTTCGTATTCTGCGAACTGTGAACTGTCGAAAAAATAGGAAATTACATTCTATTACAATACTTCCCAAACTTATACTGGAAACATGCGGTTCTCCAGACGTACTACGCAGTATCATTCACTACCAATTTATTTAATATTTTGTCCGATGACGTTATATTTTTTGGTGAGGATAAATATATTTATGTTTATATATGCAATGTAACACTACGGATAAGGTTACTGTATTCCCAGAATTTTAATAAAATTAGATCAGCCGTTTTTCATTTATTCAATAAAAAAATAAATAAATAAACTTTACGAAAGAGTTTAGGTGAGTCGTTTCTGATGTTCAAAAAATAAACAATATATTTATTACATAAGCAAATTCTAAAAAAAAAGAAATGCTACTACATCACAAGCCATTCTGTATTCTAGGAGACTTTTTAGTAAAGATTGATTTTATAGTCTTCAAAATGACGTCATAAACATTTTGAGGAGGATGCACAAAATAAACACATTTTTACATATAACATAAGTGACCATTTTTTGTTACATTGTTTTAAAGCAATAAATGAGCCATTTTCTAACTAACCGTGAAAATGAATAATTGATTCATCAAATATTTTTCTGATATTGATTATTATTATTTAACTAAATCTAAAAAATAAAATCTGGTCTTTTATTTCTCCACAGATAAACTCAACTGTTACGTTCTATTTTTTAAGATTTTACGGACAAAATTATATCATCAGAGAGTGTATAAATGAACAAATGAACTTTAGTTAACGTTTTAGAAGAATTTTAAGGTAAACTTAAAATTTGAACTCATTTGTGCTTTAGAAATTATCTCTTCCATTTACAACAGGTACGGCACACGGAAATTTGCATATTTATATTCCACGAACTGTGAAGCACAAAGAAAACGTAAAATCAGATTATATCATTAAGGTAGAAAAAATGTGTGAAACAAGGTAATGTTTAATTCGACGTAAGTGAAAGACTACATGAATACTTGGAAATAAATTACTTTTTACCAGAAAAAAGTGAATGGATGACATTTACTAAATTTTGTTTGATAAAAAAACCTTTTCAGTGATGTTAAATTTGTTATTGTTATTTAAAAAAGTTGTTTGGTGAGTGCGTAAATTTTTCAACAACTTAGTGGTATATGTTATGTGTCAAAATAAATAATGATATAAATATTACAAGTGAGAAACACGGATTAAAATAATAAGGACAATTCGCTCACAATGACCCCATTCTTAATCCGCTATTTATTTATTCAAAAACTGAACTCATTCTTTCACAGACAAAATGACGGTGTTTGAATGCTCAAATCGTCGTACATTTATAAAATAATTTGATCGGACGTCGCGTCGCTCCCGTTGCACCATTAAAAGGTGGAGCCTCATAATGCGAAGGGTGGAGTTAAAGTCGCAGGGGTGAAGTTTATTAGGGATGCTGTGGTTGACACCGCTTACAACTTAACTTGTCATTTATCATCACATCACTGTCACCGTTAAAACGAGTTTTCTAAAAGTGGACATCTTTAAATAATTTAAATCGTTCATTTTTTACAATGTGAAAGTGAAGTCTGTTATTAATTATAGTAAGAAATGCAGGAGCATAAATCGTTTTTAATCAGAGACCTTTTAGGAGACGTACTGAGTTCTAGTGAAGGTAATTACTGTTTGTCATCACGTAATAAATTTTCTTGGTTGCTACCGCTTGTAGTGTATGTGCAAATATTAATTAATTAGTCAGTCTAAACAAAATCGCGATTTTCTTGACCTTAAACCAGACACATTCTGTTAGCATGCAGGTTTTTTGCTATACCGGATCAAAAATTAAAAGGTGAAGGCAAAGGTTAATTTAATATTACCTAATATTGCAAGAATGACATCAACTAGATAAGTAGAATTTTAAAACTGGTGAGTTTTCCTGTTTACATTATTTATAACAGTAAACGTAGAATATTCTATAATATTATTTGGAAAATTAATGCAAATATTGTGTTGATAATAAATAAAGAGAAACAGTTGTTAGATATGTATTTACTCGTGTGGCATATGAATATTCAGTATACGTATAGTACATAGTTTTGTTGGTCAAATCGATTAATTAAAAGATGATAAGATGACTATTCAATTTTGTCTGTTCACTAGAAAACATTTCGCAATTTCAATTAAAATACGCCATAAGTTTTCAATTACCATTTAAAATTTCTTTATCTTATAATTGTCATTCAATTTGGTTAGACATGCTGACAAAATGCATTAGGTACGTTTAAGTTTAAAATGATCTACGTTTTAATAACAAATTTACAGCACAAAATTTCAAACATTATTTACGTTACTTCACCATAATAATAATATTTACCATAGCTGGTTCCATTTCGCTATCAATTTTAAATCTTTTTCAACAATTCATTTTTACGACATCAACATTCGTTAGTTCGATGTAGTTTTTCTCCAAACGGAATTTTAAACTTTGTACTAATGCATAATGCTGCAAAAACTACAAAGCTTTTGAAAAGTTTTGGTTGATAAAAATGTTTATTTTAAAACAGTAGGAATATTTTTGACAGACCGTAGGTTGCAAAATTTTGTGTAAACTACAATCTATCATCTATCGTCCAAATCTATTGTATAATAATTAATTACGTAGTCTTCTCCTTGTTTAAACTGACTTAATGTATCGTTACATATTATTTTCCGGAGAGAAGTATCTCATTGTATCATCGCATATAGTGTAATATGAGAATGATTATTAATATTTTGACATAAATCGTTTGATTATAGCGTAAATAATGTGGAACCTAAAATCCTCCCTTGAAAAACTCCAAGTTGTTGTCTCTGATTCCTGGGAATATATTTTTGCATATTCTTATTAGCCTATTCCTTGGCTTTATAACCATAGTTTATTTTGCAATTTTGAGGCAACGTTGCCAAGTTATTACGATTTTTAAAATTTTTTTAGCAATGCAAGGGTTCACAGAAAAAAATATAATAACGTTATTTTTAAGATCTGTGTTGCATAGGTCACGCCGTATTTTATTACTGCATCTTACTTTATTTTTTGTTCTCTTTCTTACAATATGTCGGTGTGTTCCCTAAAAAAGAAATGCAGGGTATTCTATGAAAAAACTGAAACATCATTATTTGAAAATTTTGAAATTACACATTTTTTTATAAATACTCTGTACATAAAAGCCTAATTTTATTTACACCACAATAAAGCGCGTACAATATTACACACAATATTCCCCTTCCATCGCTAAAAAATTTCAACAAAATTGGAATAACTTGGCAATGTCGAATCACAATTTCGAAAATAGACTATGATTATTGAACCTAAAAAGTGGTCAATCAGAATACATAAAAAATTCCATTTGAAAAAGCTAAGTTGTGTCTTATGTTTTAAAAACGGAACACTTTGTATATGTGAAAATAATTTCGGCATATGGTCCCCAAAGAATTGTGCAGCCTTATTTTTTTCTATTTTTAATGAGATATCGAGGGGCGCCCAATTAGTGACACACCTTGTATAATTGAAGCCAATTCTTATTTACCAAATCTCTGGAAAATTGTGTACTACTAGATTCACTAAAAATTCTTGTCTATCCTCTGGGCTTAACAAAGTTGCTTAAATTGTTAGTTAAAGCTGCCTTAAAATACCACACTTTTCACTATACAGAGGTCTATATTAGTAAATATTGTCAAAAATGGCCATTAAAATGTAAGCTGATAAGTTTCCAATAAATTATTAAATTTTTACTGGTCTCTGGTGGCATCTAACTTAATATCACCCTATAATATTACACGATTACCATACGACCGAAAAAAAGTCGTCTAGTAGACCATGGAATTTATTTTTAAAATAATGATGTCGGCATTGCAGCTATTTGGCACTTTATTTGACTGTTTTTTAACCCCAACTTAAGCGTTGGTGTTGCCAACATCATTAGTTCAAAAGTAAATTTCATGGCGTTCTAGAGAACTTATTTTTCGATTAAATGGTATTTAGCTTGTGTGTTGTAATTCTCAAACAGAACAAAGGTAAGCACCAAATACGTTAAACTCACTAGCATGCTAAAACGTATGATCTTTCACTATTATTATTCCATAAATTATCATATTTCAATTTTTTTTCTACACAGCGTTCTGTTAAGTTTAAAAATATTACCAAAAGATATGTATGTTCGAAGTAAAAAATCACAAAGAAAATTTAGCAAACAGCCTTATTTTGTCAAAGAATAAACAGAACCGATAAAATTGCATCCAATAACACAAATTTTAGACGCGATTTTGACAGTTATTTGAATGTAAATGTTAAAGCGATTAACATGAAGGCGGTTGTGCTCCTAGACGACTTTTTCCTCAATCATGTGGCATATATATCGACATATTTCTTAACTAAAGTGTATGATGATGCTAAAATTATGAAAACTCTTCTTATTTAAATTATAGTTATTATCTGTCAAGTCAAAGAAGAAACATTTTTACACTTAATCCCAATTACATTTGAGTGCTAAACGAATTCATATTTTAATAATAACTTTGAAACCTATTTTTATTCTCATTGAAATTTGCAAATGCAAACCAAAAAACTGGTCGAAGTTCATTTCGATAGAACTTCTTTCGCCCCTAAAATACAATGAAACAAATCCTGCTTTTTCGAAAAATTATAAAATTTGATTATGCGAATTTTATTTTTTTGTGAGAACCCTTATAAGTTAAAATAAAGATATGTATGTAACGTTAAAGTAAATGTAAAGAAGCATGCTGGGCGTACGTTCCAAATGAGTTTTCCCTTAACAGAATTTTATGATGACGTCATCAACATTTTTGCAAAGACACGAATATCACTTTGGATAGGTGCAGTGTAATACTAATGATTCCCAAATTTTCGGGAAAACGAAATGAGCCGTTCCTGATTTAATAAAAAAAATGACTTTCATTAATTTGTATGAGTCACCCAAATTTTTAATGCAAATATATTATCATATTTTGCACATTTTAGATAGGATTTATTCGGCAAAATTTTGAGAGGATGTCATCAATTTTTTGGGAGGGGATAAACGAATAAATTTCGCTTAACGATTTACCATGACTACGATAGTCTTATTTACAAGATTTCAGAGCATTCGGTTTTGCAGTTTCAAAGTTATATTGCAAAATATGCATTGTTATTCAGTTTTGAATTTTTTCCAAAATTTCTAGATGTCTAGGGTGGAAAATTCGACACGGATTCACACACCACAAGAGCAGGAGTATCTTATTTTGTAAAATTAAAAAAAAAAAGTTTTATCATAAATTTTAGAGATGATATCATCTCCAGGTTAGCCAAATTTTAGTTAGTATTTAACCATCTACATGATGTTACTAATATACATACAAAATTTGACAACAATCGGTCCAGTAGTTTTGGAAATTACTTGTCTAATAAAAATGAATACAGACACTAGACAGACTGACAGACAGACAGACAGACAGACGGGAGACCACTTTTTTCGTACTCTAGAGGTCATGAACTCATGACATATAGAGAAAATATGAAAGTGGCAATTCGGCCGATGGACTCGATTACTATACTTCCTTAGCTTACACTCGGAAAGTAAAAACTGTATTTTGTCTTCTACAAGTAAAGTTTTCCTTTCAGATAGAGCTTACGTTATTATCCATTTATATATATATATATATATATATATATATATATGTTCATAAAGTGGGCTTTTCCGCACATTTTTCGAGTAAATTTCAGTCAGTTTGGCATATTTTGTGCACTTTCGCACTGGTGCCAAACTACCACCGCACCCGGTCGGCAGTTCGGCACGTGATTTGGCAACATGGTAAAGGATCGACAAACATGCAACAGAAAATCATTTATTGAAAGCAGAATTTCTTCTTTCCACAGGTAGATGGCAATATGAGAATATTTATCATAAGCAAAATCGGAAAATAGTGAATAATGCCAAAGTTCGGCGACCAATTCAAGCAGTAATTCAAATTTTTAACAAACAATTCTAGTACTGGGAACCAAAGGCATTATTAACTGTTTAAATTTTCGTATTTTGGTGACTGACAGCTATTTTCTTGTGTGCCAAACTGCCTGGTGCATGTGTACGGTACGCAATTAACAGGCAGTTTCGCATGATTTTTATTTTTTCCTAAAATATTTAATCATTAAAAAAAATATTTTTAACAACAAAAGACTTTATATTACGCGTAAGAATATTCGGAGCAAGGTAACTGTAAGTATTATACGTACAGTATATATATTTTTTTCATTAAAAAAAAACATCACATTATAAATTGTGTTTGGACATGTTAAGTGGTTGCTGATGTTCCAACAGACCAACTCAGTCGGAAATTGACATCTTGAGATTTTTTATGGTGTAATGGTCCAATTTAAGCGAAAATTTAAAATTTCAGCAAAAATGATATACTTAGAAATTAAAAACGTCATTAATTGTCATAATTTTCTCATTTCGCTGACTGTGACATTTTGATAAATTTTAACGTGTGTGTCAAACTGTTGCTGCTTGCGTACAGTACGCATTATACAGTACTTACTTAATTTTTTCGAAAACAAGCAACTTCTGCAGTAAATAATGTATCTGAACGTACAAATCGGTTTATTAATGTTTCAATAGCCTAATACAAACTGCAATTTACATCTTAAACAAACAGGAGATACTAGGGAAGTAAGGGTGTAATTAATTGTAATAATTTTCGTATTTTGATGACCTTGACAGGTATCTTTGGTGCCAAACTGCCTGTTGCATGTATACGGTACGCATTTAACAGGCAGTTTCGCATGATTTTTATTTTTTCCTAAAATATTTCATCTCTAAAAAAAGGGATTTTTAACAACAAAAGATTTTATATTACGCGTAAGAATATTCTGAGCAAGCTAAGTGTAAGTATTATGCAGTATATGTTTTGTTATTTAAAAAAAAGTATATTTCTACATTATGAATTGTGTCTGGACATGTTAAGTGGGTGCTGATGTCCTAATAGACCTACTCAGTCGGAAATTCACATCATTAGCAAACAGAAGTGGTTAAGGAAGTAAAAACAAAATTAAGTTTCACTACTTTCGCATTTAGCTTAAGTTGCCATGGATTTACGTTTTTATTGGACAAACTAATTCGAGGTTTTTAATGGTGTAATGGTCCAATTCAAGCGAAAACTTAAAATTTCAGCAAAAGTGATATACTTAGAAATTAAAAACGTCATTAATTGTCAAAATTTTCTCATTTTGCTGACTATGACATTTTATAAATTTTAGCGTGTGTGTCAAAATGTTGCTGCTTGCGTACAGTACGCATAATGCAGTAGTTACTTAATTTTTTCGAAAACTAGCAACTTCTGCAGTAAAAAATGTATCTGAACGAAATAATCGGTTTATTAATGTTTCAAAAGCCTAATATAAACTGCAATTTACATCTGAAACAAACAGGAGATACTAGGGAAGTAAGGGTGTAATTAATTGTAATAATTTTCGTATTTTGATGACCTTGAGAGGTATCTTTGGTGCCAAACTGCCTGTTGCATGCATACGGTACGCATTTAACAGGCAGTTTCGCATGATTTTTATTTTTTCCTAAAATATTTCATCTCTAAAAAAAGGGAGTTTTAACAACAAAAACTTTATATTACGCGTAAGAATATTCTGAGCAAGCTAAGTGTAAGTATTATGCAGTATATGTTTTGTTATTTAAAAAAAAAGTATATTTCTACATTATGAATTGTGTCTGGACATGTTAAGTGGGTGCTGATGTCCTAACAGACCTACTCAGTCGGAAATTCACATCATTAGCAAACAGAAGTGGTTAAGGAAGTAAAAATAAAATTAAGTTTCACCACTTTCGCATTTAGCTTAAGTTGCCATGGATTTACGTTTTTATTGGACAAACTAATTAGAGGTTTTTAATGGTGTAATGGTCCAATTCAAGCGAAAACTTAAAATTTCAGCAGAAGTGATATACTTGGAAATTAAAAACGTCATTAATTGTCATAATTTTCTCATTTTGCTGACTTTGATATTTTGATAAATTTTAACGTGTGTGTCAAACTGTTGCCGCTTGCGTACAGTACGCATTATGCAGTACATACTTAATTTTTTCGAAAACAAGCAACTCTTCTGCAGTAAATAATGTATCTGAACGTAATAATCGGTTTATTAATGTTTCAAAAGCCTAATACAAACTGCAATTTAGGGGAAGAGGGCCCAAAGCGGGCACCATAAGGAAAAATATTAAAAAAAGTAGTTTATGGATAATCTAGATCCTTTAAATTTTTATATTATAATGCTTGATTTAACCCTTTTCAATGATGCATAACTAAAATTGAAGAAAGTTTATTAAAAAAAAAGTTAGAAGCAGATAACTAAATCTTTACAACTGCCCGCTTTGCCCTACGGGAAGGCCTAAAGCGGGCATTCAGCTAGGGCAAACCAGGCAAAGGTTAAGGTTGTCGTCTGGTTCGGTTTCGCTCTATACTAAATACATTGAAAACAGTGTCGGGGTTTCCGGAATTGCATTTTAGAAATACTGAAATCTGCAACCAAACCAGAAGTTAAGTAAGCTCATTTTAATAGATTTTGACTTTTCGAGAGTTATTTACCTCAGTCATGGATTTTTTTAGGATTATAATTGGTATCAAAAGAAAGCTGACACTTTTCCCAGAGGACCTTCTATCTCAAAATGCAAACCTCTTCAGCACTTCGTCAAAAAATGCATCAATGTGCCGATTAAAGTGTGATGTAAAAGTTGCTCAACTTCATATTTTTTTTTTTTTGTAAAAACTGTAGACTAGATATGAATATAAATATGAAGGTCCTCTGGACTGAAGTTTGGTAATTCGAAATATAATTTTTTTAAAGCGATATATCTCGTATTTTTCTTTTTGATTTTTTCACTTCTTAGACTTCGTTTTATCTTCAGCAAGTTCTTCTTTTATAATTTGTTTCACAGACACCACATTGCCTTTGTTCTTCTTTTCGAAACAACTATAGATATTTAGTAAATACACTAGAAGGACAAACCGGACAAGTGCCCGCGTTGCCCTGCCCGCTTTGCCCATTTCGACAATTAAAATTGCAAACAACATCTAAACTCAAAATGATGCGACAAGTGGCAGTTAACTGCTACCTTATGGTAGCCGAATAAACACAAATTGACTAACGAATTTCATTTTTAGCTTAAAAATCACAAACATAGAAAAAACAGATGTGAGACACTTTGCAATATTTTTCAAAACCATGTGAAAATTATTTATTTATTACAGCACATAATTGGGTACTCGCAGGAGACCCGGGCGACTGATGTGAAGTATGCAGGGGGGGATGCACTATGTCCGCGCGGTTAGGGCGCACCATCTTTTGAAACGCCAAAACTAAAGAGAGTGCCCGCTTTAGGCTCTATGCCCGCGTTAGGCCCCCTTCCCCTACATCTTAAACAAACAGGAGATACTAGGGAAGTAAGGGTGTAATTAATTGTAATAATTTTCGTATTTTGATGACCTTGACAGGTATCTTTGGTGCCAAACTGCCTGTTGCATGCATACGGTACGCATTTAACAGGCAGTTTCGCATGATTTTTATTTTTTCCTAAAATATTTCATCTCTAAAAAAAGGGATTTTTAACAACAAAAGATTTTATATTACGCGTAAGAATATTCTGAGCAAGCTAAGTGTAAGTATTATGCAGTATATGTTTTGTTATTTAAAAAAAAGTATATTTCTACATTATGAATTGTGTCTGGACATGTTAAGTGGGTGCTGATGTCCTAATAGACCTACTCAGTCGGAAATTCACATCATTAGCAAACAGAAGTGGTTAAGGAAGTAAAAACAAAATTAAGTTTCACTACTTTCGCATTTAGCTTAAGTTGCCATGGATTTACGTTTTTATTGGACAAACTAATTCGAGGTTTTTAATGGTGTAATGGTCCAATTCAAGCGAAAACTTAAAATTTCAGCAAAAGTGATATACTTAGAAATTAAAAACGTCATTAATTGTGAAAATTTTCTCATTTTGCTGACTATGACATTTTGATAAATTTTAACGTGTGTGTCAAACTGTTGCCGCTTGCGTACAGTACGCATTATGGAGTACATACTTAATTTTTCGAAAACAAGCAACTCTTCTGCAGTAAAAAAAGTATCTGAACGTAATAATCGGTTTATTAATATTTCAAAAGCCTAATATAAACTGCAATTTACATCTGAAACAAACAGGAGATACTAGGGAAGTAAGGGTGTAATTAATTGTAATAATTTTCGTATTTTGATGACCTTGACAGGTATCTTTGGTGCCAAACTGCCTGTTGCATGTATACGGTACGCATTTAACAGGCAGTTTCGCATGATTTTTATTGTTTCCTAAAATATTTCATCTCTAAAAAAAGGGATTTTTAACAACAAAAGATTTTATATTACGCGTAAGAATATTCTGAGCAAGCTAAGTGTAAGTATTATGCAGTATATGTTTTGTTATTTAAAAAAAAGTATATTTCTACATTATGAACTGTGTCTGGACATGTTAAGTGGGTGCTGATGTCCTAATAGACCTACTCAGTCGGAAATTCACATCATTAGCAAACAGAAGTGGTTAAGGAAGTAAAAACAAAATTAAGTTTCACTACTTTCGCATTTAGCTTAAGTTGCTATGGATTTACGTTTTTATTGGACAAACTAATTCGAGGTTTTTAATGGTGTAATGGTCCAATTCAAGCGAAAACTTAAAATTTCAGCAAAAGTGATATACTTAGAAATTAAAAACGTCATTAATTGTCAAAATTTTCTCATTTTGCTGACTATGACATTTTGATAAATTTTAACGTGTGTGTCAAACTGTTGCCGCTTGCGTACAGTACGCATTATGGAGTACATACTTAATTTTTTGAAAACAAGCAACTCTTCTGCAGTAAAAAAAGTATCTGAACGTAATAATCGGTTTATTAATATTTCAAAAGCCTAATATAAACTGCAATTTACATCTGAAACAAACAGGAGATACTAGGGAAGTAAGGGTGTAATTAATTGTAATAATTTTCGTATTTTGATGACCTTGACAGGTATCTTTGGTGCCAAACTGCCTGTTGCATGTATACGGTACGCATTTAACAGGCAGTTTCGCATGATTTTTATTTTTTCCTAAAATATTTCATCTCTAAAAAAAGGGATTTTTAACAACAAAAGATTTTATATTACGCGTAAGAATATTCTGAGCAAGCTAAGTGTAAGTATTATGCAGTATATGTTTTGTTATTTAAAAAAAAGTATATTTCTACATAATGAATTGTGTCTGGACATGTTAAGTGGGTGCTGATGTCCTAATAGACCTACTCAGTCGGAAATTCACATCATTAGCAAACAGAAGTGGTTAAGGAAGTAAAAACAAAATTAAGTTTCACTACTTTCGCATTTAGCTTAAGTTGCCATGGATTTACGTTTTTATTGGACAAACTAATTCGAGGTTTTTAATGGTGTAATGGTCCAATTCAAGCGAAAACTTAAAATTTCAGCAAAAGTGATATACTTGGAAATTAAAAACGTCATTAATTGTCATAATTTTCTCATTTTGCTGACTTTGATATTTTGATAAATTTTAAAGTGTGTGTCAAACTGTTGCCGCTTGCGTACAGTACGCATTATGCAGTACATACTTAATTTTTTGAAAACAAGCAACTCTTCTGCAGTAAATAATGTATCTGAACGTAATAATCGGTTTATTAATGTTTCAAAAGCCTAATACAAACTGCAATTTACATCTTAAACAAACAGGAGATACTAGGGAAGTAAGGGTGTAATTAATTGTAATAATTTTCGTATTTTGATGACCTTGAGAGGTATCTTTGGTGCCAAACTGCCTGTTGCATGTATACGGTACGCATTTAGCAGGCAGTTTCGCATGATTTTTATTTTTTCCTAAAATATTTCATCTCTAAAAAAAGGGATTTTTAACAACAAAAGATTTTATATTACGCGTAAGAATATTCTGAGCAAGCTAAGTGTAAATATTATGCAGTATATGTTTTGTTATTTAAAAAAAAGTATATTTCTACATTATGAATTGTGTCTGGACATGTTAAGTGGGTGCTGATGTCCTAACAGACCTACTCAGTCGGAAATTCACATCATTAGCAAACAGAAGTGGTTAAGGAAGTAAAAACAAAATTAAGTTTCACTACTTTCGCATTTAGCTTAAGTTGCCATGGATTTACGTTTTTATTGGGCAAACTAATTAGAGGTTTTTAATGGTGTAATGGTCCAATTCAAGCGAAAACTTAAAATTTCAGCAAAAGTGATATACTTGGAAATTAAAAACGTCATTAATTGTCAAAATTTTCTCATTTTGCTGACTATGACATTTTATAAATTTTAGCGTGTGTGTCAAAATGTTGCTGCTTGCGTACAGTACGCATAATGCAGTACTTACTTAATTTTTTCGAAAACTAGCAACTTCTGCAGTAAAAAATGTATCTAAACGTAATAATCGGTTTATTAATATTTCAAAAGCCTAATATAAACTGCAATTTACATCTGAAACAAACAGGAGATACTAGGGAAGTAAGGGTGTAATTAATTGTAATAATTTTCGTATTTTGATGACCTTGAGAGGTATCTTTGGTGCCAAACTGCCTGTTGCATGCATACGGTACGCATTTAACAGGCAGTTTCGCATGATGTTTATTTTTTCCTAAAATATTTCATCGTTAAAAAAAGGGATTTTTAACAACAATAGTTATTTATTATACAAGCGGTTAAAGTGAATGTTTAATGAGCGGTCAGTTTAAGGCGAGAGCGGCGTATGCCGCGAGCACCTTAAGACCGCGAGTTACACATTCATTTTAAATGCGAGTGTAATACAAAATTTTATTCAATTTTGACAACCCCAAGTCCCAAATTGTGAAAAAATTGGTGATTCAAAGTTCAGACTCGAGAAACGTCAGAATTGACAGCGACCTAATAAAAGTTTTATATGCGTAGAATTTAGTGCACAATATCAGGTGTGTGTGTTTACCTAGTATGTGACTCTGGCGACGGTGTTTGTTTATTTTAAACAAACTAAAATGATCGAAAATTTACAAAATCATGCAAGATTCTAACGACAAAACTTGCTCCCAGAAAAGACCAGATCAGAAAGTGTATCAAAAGTTCCTTAGATGGAAAGAGCAGCAAGACACTGGAGAAATTACAGAAATGGTAACCATGGTTTTAAAACAGCAAAATAAAAATTTTATTTCGCTAGCGGTTTAAAAATTTTATGGTGCTACCGGATAAACCAAAGCTTTAGTGGCCTACTGACGGCAAAATAACGTTTGTTTACATGTCAAAATTGAATAAAAGACTTTATATTACTCGTAAAAATATTCTGAGCAAGTTAAGTGTAAGTATTATGCTGTATATGTTTTGTTATTAAAAAAAAAAACAAAATTTCTGCATTATGAATTGTGTCTGGACATGTTAAATGGATGCTGATGTCCTAACAGACCCACTCAGTCGGAAATTGACATCTTTAGCAAACAGAAGTGGTTAGGGAATTAAAAACAAAATTAAGTTTCACTACTTTCGCATTTTGCTTAAGTTGCCAGGGATTTACGTATTTCTTGGACAAACTAATTAGAGGTTTTTAATGGTGTAAAAGTCCAATTCAAGCGAAAACTTAAAATTTCAGCAAAAGTGATATACTTAGAAATTAAAAACGTCATTAATTGTCCAAATTTTCTCATTTTGCTGACTGTGACATTTTGATAAATTTGAGCGTGTGTGTCAAATTGTTGCTGCTTGCGTACAGTACGCATAATGCAGTACTTACTTAATTTCTTCGAAAACAAGCAACTTCTGCAGTAAATAATGTATCTGAACGTAAAAATCGATTTATTAATATTTCAATAACCTAATACAAACTGGAGTTTACATCTTAAACAAACAGGAGATACTAGGGAAGTAAGGGTGTAATTACTTGTAATAATTTTCGCATTTTAATGACCTTGACAGGTATCTTGGGTGCCAAACTGCCTATTGCATGCATACGGTACGCATTTAACAGGCAGTTTCGCATGATTTTTATTTTTTCCTAAAATATTTCATCGTTAAAAAAAGGGATTTTTAACAACAAAAGACTCTATATTACGCGTAAGAATATTCTGAGCAAACTAAGTGTAAGTATTTTGCAGTATATGTTTTTTTATTAAAAAAAAAAGAATATTTCTGCATTATGAATTGTGTCTGGACATCTTAAATGGATGCTGATGTCCTAACAGAACCACTCAGTCGGAAATTGACATCTTTAGCAAACAGAAGTGGTTAGGGAAGTAAAAACAAACTTGAGTTTCACTACTTTCTCATTTTGCTTAAGTTGCCAGATATTTACGGATTTATTGGACAAACTAATTAGAGGTTTTTAATGGTGTAAAAGTCCAATTCAAGCGAAAACTTAAAATTTCAGCAAAAGTGATTTACTTAGAAATTAAAAACGTCATTAATTGTCATAATTTTCACATTTTGCTGACCATGACATTTTGATAGATTTTAACGTGTGTGTCAAATTGTTGCTGCTTGCGTACAGTACGCATAATGCAGTACTTACTTAATTTCTTCGAAAACAAGCAACTTCTGCAGTAAATAATGTATCTGAACGTAAAAATCGATTTATTAATATTTCAATAACCTAATACAAACTGCAATTTACATCTTAAACAAACAGGAGATACTAGGGAAGTAAGGGTGTAATTAATTGTAATAATTTTCGTATTTTGATGACCTTGACAGGTATCTTGGGTGCCAAACTGCCTGTTACATGCATACGGTACGCATTTAACAGGCAGTTTCGCATGATTTTTATTTTTTCCTAAAATATTTCATCGTTAAAAAAAGGAATTTTTAACAACAAAAGACTTTATATTACGCGGAAGAATATTCTGAGCAAGCTAAGTGTATATGTTTTGTTATTAAAAAAAAAGAATATTTCTACATTATGAATTGTGTCTGGACATGTTAAGTGGGTGCTGATGTCCTAACAGACCTACTCAGTCGGAAATTGACATCTTTAGCAAACAGAAGTGGTTAGGGAATTAAAAACAAAATTAAGTTTCACTACTTTCGCATTTTGCTTAAGTTGCCAGTGATTTACGTATTTATTGGACAAACTAATTAGAGGTTTTTAATGGTGTAAAAGTCCAATTCAAGCGAAAACTTAAAATTTCAGCAAAAGTGAAATACTTAGAAATTAAAAACGTCATTAATTGTCATAATTTTCTCATTTGAATAAAATAAAATAAAATAAAAAAAAATTTTGCTGACTGTGATATTTTGATAAATTTTAGCGTCTGTGTCAAACTGTTGCTGCTTGCCTATGTACGCATAATGCAGTACTTACTTAATTTTTTCGAAAACAAGCAACTTCTGCAGTAAGTAATGTATTTGAACGTAATAATCGGTTTATTAATATTTCAATAGCCTAATACAAACTGTAATTTACATCTTAAACAAACAGGAGATGCTAGGGAAGTAAAGGTGTAATTAATTGTAATAATTTTCGTATTTTGATGACCTTGACAGGTATCTTTGGTGCCAAACTGCCTGTTGCATGCATACGGTACGCATTTAACAGGCAGTTTCGCATGATTTTCATTTTTTCCTAAAATATTTCATCTCTAAAAAAAGGGATTTTTAACAACAAAAGAGTTTATATTACGCGTAAGAATATTCTGAGCAAGCTAAGTGTAAGTAATATGCAGTATATGTTTTGTTATTAAAAATAAAGTATATTTCTACATTATGAATTGTGTCTGGATATGTTAAGTGGGTGCTGATGTCCTAACAGACCTACTCAGTCGGAAATTGACATCTTTAGCAAACAGAAGTGATTAGGGAAGTAAAAACAAAATTAAGTTTCACTACTTCAGCATTTTGCTTAAGTTGCTAGGGATTTACGTATTTATAGGACAAACTAATTAGAGGTTTTTAATGGTGTAATTGTCCAATTCAAGCGAAAATTTAAAATTTCAGCAAGAGTGACATACTTGGAATCTAAAAACGTCATTAATTGTCATAATTTTCGCATTTTGCTGACTATGATATTTTGAAAGATTTTAACGTGTGTGTCAAAAATGGTTAGAATATTGCTGCTTGCGTGCAGTACGCAATATGCAGTACTTACTTAATTTTTTCGAAAACAAGCAACTTCTGCAGTAAATAATGTATCTGAACGAAATAATCGGTTTATTAATGTTTCAAAAGCCTAATACAAACTGGAGTTTACATCTTAAACAAACAGGAGATACTAGGGAAGTAAGGGTGTAATTAATTGTAATAATTTTCGTATTTTGATGACCTTGACAGGTATTTTGGATGCCAAACTGCCTGTTGCATGCATACGGTACGCATTTAACAGGCAGTTTCGCATGATTTTTATATTTTCCTAAAATAATTCATCTTTAAAAAAAGGGATTTTTAACAACAAAAGACTTTATATTACGCGTGAGAATATTCTGAGCAAGCTAAGTGTAAGTGTTATGCAGTCTATATTTTGTTATTAAAAAAAAAGAATATTTCTACATTATGAATTGTGTCTGGACATGTTAAGTGGGTGCTGATGTCCTAACAGACCTACTCAGTCGGAAATTGACATCTTTAGCAAACAGAAGTCATTAGGGAAGTAAAAACAAAATTAAGTTTCATTACTTTCGCATTTTGCTTAAGTTGCCAGGGATTTACGTATTTATTGGACAAACTAATTAGAGGTTTTTAATGGTGTAAAAGTCCAATTCAAGCGAAAACTTAAAATTTCAGCAAAAGTGATATACTTAGAAATTAAAAACGTCATTAATTGTCATAATTTTCTCATTTTGCTGACTATGACATTTTGATAAATTTTAGCGTGTGTGTCAAACTGTTGCTGCTTGCGTACAGTACGCATAATGCAGTACTTACTGAATTTTTTCGAAAACAAGCAACTTCTGCAGTAAGTAATGTATTTGAACGTAATAATCGGTTTATTAATGTTTCAATAGCCTAATACAAACTGTAATTTACATCTTAAACAAACAGGAGATACTAGGGAAGTAAGGGTGTAATTAATTGGAATAATTTTCGTATTTTGATGACGTTGACAGGTATCTTTGGTGCTAAACTGCCTGTTGCATGCATACGGTACGTATTTAACATGCAGTTTCGCATGTTTTTTTTTTCCTATAATATTTCATCATCAAAAAAAGGGATTTTTAACAACAAAAGGCTTCATATTACGCATAAGAATATTCTGAGCAAGTTAAATGTAAGTAGTCTGCAGAATGTGTTTAAAAAAAAAAGAATATTTCCACTTTATGAATTGTGTCTGGACATGTTAAGTGGGTGCTGATGTCCTAACAGACCCACTCAGTCGGAAATTGACATCTTTAGCAAACAGAAGTGATTAGGGAAGTAAAAACAAAATTAAGTTTCACTACTTTAGCATTTTGCTTAAATTGCCAGGGATTTACGTATTTATTGGACAAACTAATTAGAGGTTTTTAATGGTGTAATGGACCAATTCAAGCGAAAATTTAAAATTTCAGCAAGAGTGGCATACTTGGAAACTAAAAACGTCATTAATTGTCATAATTTTCGCATTTTGCTGACACTGTCAGGTAAATAAGTTTGTGCCAAAATGCCTGTTGCATGCATACGGTACGTATTTAACAGGCAGTTTCGCATGATTTGTATTTTTCCACAAAACTGTAAATCTAAAAAAAGCTGTTTTCTCTACTTTTACGTTTTCTCTACCTTCCGTGACACCTACAGTACGAAGGTGTCCCGTTTCTGTCTGTCTGGCCGTCTGTCTGTACATCTGTCTGCGGTCCCGGATTTTTATGAATTATGATACAGATAATCTACGAGCCACCGATTGTTGTCAAATTTTGTATTTATATTAGGAATATCTTGTAGGTAATATCAATTCCCGCTTGAATTGGGCTATTGGAACATCGAAAACCATTAGCACACCCAGATACAATCTATCCCATAGAAATTCCTAGTTTTTTAAGCAAATACAGTATGATCAGCGTGCTTAGAATATTCTTATGAGTAACATAGAGTGTTTTGTTCTTAAAAATCACTTCCTTTTTGATTTAAAATTTTGGGGGAAAATAAATGTCATGCGAAACTCCCTGTTAAATGCGTACCGAACGCATACAACAGGTAGTTTGGCACACACTTTAGTCCCGGTCACTGTTAGCAAAATGCGAAATAAAGACAACAAATAATGCCTTTACTTCCCTAGTATTTTCTATTTGTTAAAGGTTTCAATTTCCGCTTGACTTGGGCTATTGGAACATCTAAAACCACTTTGAATTTCCAGATACAAACAATTGTGTCGAAATGTTTTATTTTTTAAAAAAGTAATTCTAAGGGTGACGTACTTAGAATATTCTTATACGTAACACAAATCCTTTTGTTTTTTGGATTTACAATTTTGTTGAAACTTACCGCAAACTTTATTAATTATAACATTTTAAATATAAATGCCAAAGTGCCTTTTAAATATAATTAAATTTTGTTTGGCCATCTATCGTCGAGGGGCTGAACTATGCCGTATTTTCCTTATGTGCGAAACTGACTAGTTTATGAGTTTGGTCTACTACAGTGTTGCCATAGTGTGCCGACCGTGCCAAAGTTCCGGGATTACATACATATATATATATATATATATAATCTGTTACCTTCTTTTACCCATTGGGTGTCGAGGGGGGAGACGCACCGAGCCGCTCAGATAGGTATGGATTATCCATTTATGAAAAACACAAATTCGTAGAAAAGAAATTATTTAGTACAAAAATATAACTAATATCAGTATAAAACTTGTAGATTAAAGTTATCTCCATCGAAAATTTTAGTTTGAATTAAACAGCTCAGTCGGAAATGTGGAACGCAAGAAATATTTAATTCTTGCTGGCAAGAAAATTTTGTCAAAAGTCCATCGAACAAATGGCTAATTTCACGTTTTCTCGACGTTACATGACCCCTAGAGTACGAAAAAATAGGTGCCCCGTTTCTGACTGTCTGTCTGTCGCTTGTATGTGTGCTGTCTGTCGTCTGTTTATATGTCTATCCTTTCACCAACATTTAAATTTTAAGAATCAAGAAAAATTCACCCTATTTTCCCGAAAATTTGAGAATACAATAATGTTGCGCCTATCTGTATTTTATAATAATAAAAAACAACTTATCATACTTAATACTAGCTACTTACCCAAAATAAAATTTTATTTTTTTAATTAACAATTTTAGTCGCCTTCGTTTTTGCGCCGTGGTTCATCGTCAGGTTATTTCGATGTATAAACATAAACAATCGAAGTTAAACTTGCATTGGTAATATTTTTTCCCATTGGTTTATCTGTTTTAAATTTAATATTGTTGGTGCCTGTGCGGACTGCGCCCTCCGTGGCTACGCCATTACATACCTTCTTTACCTGTACTCTTACAGTCCATGCATTTCTTTACTTGAACCTATAGGGGTTATCATAATAAAAAAATAAAATTCGCAAAATTATTTTTTATTTTTCGAATATTGATCGAATAATAATGTACTTACTTCAGGGGTGAAGGAGTTTCTATCTAAAACTGTAGAACAATTTTCGATGTAATATGCGAAATTTGTTTTATAAAATCATATTTTTAATGTTAATACCAGGGTATATTACATTAGATGCCTATAATTACCTTTATTTTATAAATTTATAGATAAACGTAACTTTCCTCTTAATTTTTTTTTTTCTCTAAAATAACTCCTAAGATGTCCCTCCCAGTTAATTAGTCGCACAATATTTTTTTTAATTCTAATTTAATTGCTTTCATGCAGCACAGTGAATCTTTGAGAGTCGATCCCGAGTGGAAATGCAACCCCTGGCATTAATTAAGCTCCGATCTTCCACTTCTCCACAGCCTCATTTTACGCAAACCCACGAAGAGATCCTCCAATTAGACCCCTGTTGTCTTATATGCGTTTTGAGCTGTTTATCTCCCTTTTTAATGAATAAACTGCTTTGTATCCCATTACGCCGGAGGCTGTTAGAAGAACAAGCACCTAAGTGCTCCTACCCCTTTACACAAAGCTGGATGTATTTGAATCCCTTCTAAAAATTATCTTTTCAACCTGAAACATTTCTTCTAGCAGCCGAAGACATCGAATCCTCGGAGCATTTAGACAGCGAAACTGAACGGGGAATCTACCCCTCGACGGTGGGCGGGACTGAAAATTCTTCGGAGGCGGCAAAAGGACGAAAACCACGCCGAAGACGGACGGCTTTCACTCATGCGCAGCTCGCATATTTGGAGAGAAAATTTCGATGTCAGAAATATTTATCGGTGGCTGACCGCAGCGATGTTGCTGATGCTCTGAACTTGTCCGAAACGCAAGTTAAGACGTGGTATCAAAACAGAAGGTAAAATGATTAATTTAAATGAGTTCATTTGCTTCCGTTTTATAAAGAGTTTATTAATATTAGTTGACCTTAGAACTTACCAGACGACCATGAGACGACTTTAAGCATTTATAGAAAACTCGACCGTAATTGGTTTGTTCGAGGTCTATACACTGAGTTATTTATAAGCTGTGAATAAAGAATACATTAGTTTTTCATAAATAGTAAAAAATGAACACTTTATAAAAAAACTGGTACTATATAAACTATGATCATTGATTACTGATATTCCAAAATAAGTAAATGTTTTGGAACTGATCCAATTCACTGAAGTTTTCTGTGTATACAAATAATTATTTTACATTTAGATTTTCCTGTGTTCACTTTGACACGTCATTTTCATAAACTGATTACTGTAATTGATGTTTGTCACACTAACATCATTCAACAATTATTCACAGGACTAAGTGGAAGAGACAAAATCAACTACGATTAGAACAATTAAGACACCAAGCTTCAGTTGAAAAGGAACTAATGAATGCAGGAAATCTGACTAATCCTGCAGGAGATAACACACCTTGTTGTCAGCCAGCAGTAATACCACGCTATGGGGCACAATCTCCTTGTAGTTTTTTGACAACAGCAGCTGCCGCCATTTTTCATAATGTCACATATGTACATGGCTGCCAACTGTAATGTTATTGAGTTTTTTTTTCTGTACATAATTTATAAATTTTTGTGATATAATAGGTAAGTAAAATTAGAATAATATAGAACAAAAATAGACTAGTACTTGTTTCTCACAAGGTTGCGAAAGGCGAACACCGCAATTCACATAAGCAAGAACTGACTACATTCTCAAGTTGTACACTTTGTACGACTACGACTAAGATTTTATTATAGACGTGCATACTTGTAATTTATGTTTTGATTGTTCAAGCGAGTAGAACTTTTCATCAACAAATTTTCATCTTTTTATGGTTGTTATTATTGTAGTACCATTGTTACTGATGTAAATATATTTTTATTATCACTATTATTAACATTGCCATTGTCAAGTGTAAATATTAAGATGGTAGTTGCATACTGTATATTGCTGAACCTGTTCATATTACAATGTTATATTTTGTTTTACGATGTACCTTTGTATGTGCACGTTTTTATTTATTGTTAAACACAAAAATCTTAAAAATGTAATAAAAGGAGATATTTTTACAACGGGTTTTATTTCGAGCACTTTTTACGTACGCCAGATATGAAAGACAATTTGTTAGTCAAATGCCAAGATTTGACAACGTTTTTTTGTTGATTTCACGTTCTGTCTAGCATCTGGTATCTAAAATTTCATGCCAAACTACGATCTCCTTCAAGTATTAGATGAATGGGAGGATTTCATAATAACATTGGAATAAAACATCACAAGTGTTCACAATGAAGGAAATCAAATTTGAAATAAATAATCCACAAAACGGTTATAATAGCATAAATCCTATTATTTCCACTCAATTTGCCGAGAATCGGCACCCCTTACTCCACACACAAAAGAATAATAGCAATATACAAACACCACCAAATTAGCACATCTACAAATTGGGCTCTTTCCACCCAATTATCTCTAATTTGGTAACATTCCTCTCCCCAAGTCTTCCATTACTAACGAATAAAACAAACTTTCAGTGCGTTCCAGCTGAAAGCACATCGTTACTGAGTGTTAGCTTTAAATTTTTTATGTTGAGCGTACCGGCAACATTAACAAAACCAATTGCTATTGAACAACAATCAACAGTAAGCGGAATTCTTATAATAGGAAGTGGAGATGCGGTGAATGGAACTCCATACTGACTGCTTTAATGACCCTTCAACCAGCAGAGACCATTATGTGTGATCCCTATGGACGATTCTTTTTAATGGGCCCGTGCAGCCACTTGACTTCTTGTGTCCTGGCACCCGTCTATTGTCCTGCATCACTTCTGCTCGTTATCCACGACTAAAGCAAACGCCTTACCTTCGACGATTATTATTTTACGCGAATTAGCTTCTTTACCACACAAATAAAAATTAACGACAATATAACAATACGTTATTATTTGTGAAAGTTAAAAAATACCTTTGTAGATTCGTCACATAATTATAAATAAACCGTATAACAACAGTAATAAAACATGTCCCAATGGAACCTTTTATATTTTTGTAGATCCGTGATATTGAGAGGTTTCGAAGTTTCGAAATCGGATCTGTGTCTAACTGCATTTTAGGGTTAACTCTGGGGTTAAGACTGACAAAATAAAAGCAAATAACAAATCAAAACTATTACAAATCTGATGCAATAAAAGTAAAAAAGAGAAATTGTGAAGGATAGATATGGCATGTACATAAAATGTTTTGGTATTAAACGGATTTTAAGGATTCACAAGTAGACACTCTTTTTTTTAATATTTACTGGTGTGGTATTACATTCCTAATAGCTTAATATGCAGATGTCCTAAATAAAATTTCGTGACCTAATATTTTGAGAACACATATTGAAATTAAAACGTCATTGTTTTTAGCTTAAAGGGTAAAGTTTAATTTAGTACACTGCAAATATGACACATATATGGTGTCGACGTCGTGATGCCAAACCATGTTTTTTTAAATTGTAGCGAAAAATTTTTTAACGGATTTTGGTAAATGATGAAATTATTATTAAAATGATATAAAATACTTAGGTATGTAAAGCATAAATATAAAAATATGATGTTGAATGTAAGAAAAATACTCCCTACTAGTTTATTTTACAAAATATTTGTAAAATTTGTTGCAAAAACAGTCATTTAAGGAAAAGTTCGAACTTTCACCCTTCACAGCCGAAGTGATGGGGAATCAATCAGACATATATTAAAAACGACGGCGCGACGTCAGGCGATAAATTTGGCTGGCCGACTGTGCAATCTCAACCTCAGTGGCGTTTGATGCAATTCAGGGTTTATCTGATCAAGATCATCACGAAAATTGTGATGTTGAACGGTTATTTTTAATTTTTAAAGCATTTTAACATCTAGGAGAACTTGGTCATTGTTATTAAGAATTCCCGAAGTTGTAGGCCACGACTGCAATAGCGCTGGCAATTGGACGGCAATGAGCATCACTTCCGCAATGCCGAAGTCTGAAAATAATATAAAATAAGCTCCCAAGAGTGCTAAGTTAGGTGTTTATATGTATATTCATGTAGACGTTATAATTACCAATACTTTTCAAAAATAGAATACAATTCTTCTTAAAAACCAAACTAAGGTTGTATCCAAATTTAATTTAGTTATTAGTGAGGTTAATTACGTTTTTGTTTGTTTGTTTAATGTGATGTTTATTTTGGTCGCGAAACAATATTTTATTTAAAAATTAAAACAGAAAAACACATTTACCTTTTCGAAAAATTATTATAGGAGTACAATTTTATTTTGCGAATATATTCCTATAAGTAAAAATAAAGATATGTGTGTAGTGTTAAAGCAAAGGTAAAGAAGCATGCTATGTGTATGTTTAAGTGAGTTTGTTCATTAAAAAAACGGTGATGAGATCATCACTTTTTAACGACGAGACGTATACCAATTTGGATAGGTGGATAAAGGAATGAATGTATTGATAAATCACAGGTATAAGAGTATGTAATGTTATATACTTTAAATAACATTTACTGTGCAGAATTGTTGATGGGGATGACTAGGCAAATTTTGGTTATCGTTTAACCATCGTATAATATAGGTAAGTAAAGTTTGAGAACAATGATTCCAGTAGTTTCTGAGATTATATATTTAATAAATATCGACACAAACGACAGACAACAGACGATAGACGACAGACGCCAGACAGATAGAGGGAAACGGGAGACCAATGTTTTCATACTGTAGAGGTCACGAAACGTACCGAAAACAAATAAGCCATTCGCCGGATAGACCTTAAAAACCACTCCCGCGCTCACGCCCTGGAATTTGAAATAATAAGTACATAATTTAAGTTGTGGTCACCTACATTTGAAATTTCAAATTTGGCGCTACAACTAGATGGCAGCAGTGAGGAGGAAGCAGTACGGGACACGACGGCATCTAAACAGAATTTTAATAAAACCGCTCGTTCGAAGATTAAAAATTAGTTTTACTAAAAAACCGACTACAATTTCAGGTGTGGGATGAACGACCTTAACATCGGAATGACCAATGTCCGATTTGTGTTTGTGAAGTGCTGATTCATGGAATAGTTACACGGATAAATGGTAGAAGAGTCAAGCACGTGGGAAATGTGAGGTTATGTCAACTCATCACGTTTTCATAAAAGGAGAAGATGGCAAGAACCCTCCAAGAAGTGGAGTTGTGTGACGACGCTATTAAGAATGGTCCTTATGCATCGGTACGTACGCTATACGACCTTGCCTTTGACGACGGTAGTCGGTTGAACAAAAAGAAGCTGTATCAATGGACGGGTTTCCCTTTTGAGATCGCATCAGATGACTTCAGTGAGAAAGTGGATGAGGTAGTGCAGAATTTTACGATCGCAGAACTTTGTGGAGTCGGCCTTCTACTGGGGTTGAATTGTGCAGGTACTCACCAAGAAGTGGCCGAGAGAATTTGTTCAGTGTTGACTGATTTTGATCTGTTTACACAAGAAAGAGTTGTTCAAGAACAAGAGAGTGAAGACGAGGACGACGAAGATGATCCGGTAGACAGTGATGATGGTCGAGCAGGCGCGGCAGCAGTCCCTACGTTCACCATGTCTTTCAGAGACATCGAAGATTCCGTACGCACTTTTAGTGGTGATGACAATTATGCAATCGAGACTTGGGTCGCAGACTTTGAAGACATCGCTAAACTTATGAAGTGGTCAGAACTGCAACGACTAGTTTTTGCGAAGAAATCATTAACTGGGCTTGCTAAGTTATTTATCCAAAGTCAGAGGAATTTGGGTACATGGAAGGACTTGAAACGCAGGTTATTGAGTGAATTTTCCAAGAAGGTGAGCACTGCTGAACTGCACCGCATGCTGAATAATAGAAAAATGAAAAAAGAAGAATCTCTCCAGGAATACTTGTTGAAGATGCGTGAACTCGCTTCAAAGGGTCAAATTGAAGAGGAGTCAGTAATCGAATATGTCATTCAAGGTATCAATGATGATCCTGAACACAAATTTTTGTTGTATGAAGCTAAAACTTATGTCGACTTAAAGAAAAAAATTGAAGTTTATGAGAAGATTAGAAAGACCCGTACACCTTCGACTCAATCTGTTGGTCAACGTTTCCGAAAGCATAACGAAAACAAAGGAACTTATTCTCCGGGGTCTGTAGGAGCGAAGGGCAGTAGTAAACCCCCTCCAAATCAGAACATAATTAGAAGATGCTATAATTGTAATGGTGTGGGCCATTTCGCCTCAAATTGTCCAATTCCGGTGAGGGAAAAGGGTTCCTGTTACAATTGCGGTTCAAAGGAACATCAGAAAAGGAATTGTCCAGGGAAGAAAAAGGAAGACAACACCACCAATGTGAAATCAACCGAGACACAAGATCCCTATATGGTAAACGTTAAGATTAATGTTAAAGATGATTGTCAAACCGAATGTAGCTATAAATTGAATTCATTAATCGATACAGGTAGCCCAATTTCAGTTGTAAAAGTTCGGTATGTCACCGAAAATAATTTCAATGAAGGTCTAAATCCAAATTTAAATTTCGTGGGTGTGAATGGATCGAAGCTTGATATTTTGGGTATTTTTAACACGGAAGTATTTGTTAATGAAACTGTTTTACCCATAAAATTCTATGTAGTTCCTAATAGCACCATGTCCTTTAACGCTATATTAGGTAGAGATTTTCTCAATACCAAGGGTTTCACGTTTACGTTAGGAGATCATTTAAAAATTATTTCAAACGAATTTGAGAAAGTAAATAACTTTGACGAAATTTTACATGTCGATTTTAAGGTAGGTGAAGAAATAAAAAGTAACAAAGAAGTACAGATCAATCCTTGTTTAGATTATGATAAAAAAGTGGAAGTTTTGGAAGTGTATGATAATTTTTATTTATGTAATGACTCGCCAAAGATTGATTGTAATTACGAAATGAACATTTGTGTTAAGAATAATCAACCAATCTCTTTTAGACCACGGCGTTTATCCTTTTCTGAAAAAGAAAAATTACAAAACATGTTAGATGATCTATTAGAACGAGGCATTATTAGACCTAGTAGCTCTGATTACTGTAGTCCAATTGTACTGGTAAGAAAAAAGACAGGTGACTTAAGGCTTTGCGTTGATTATCGCGAATTAAACAAAATTACTATTAAAGACAACTTTCCTACTCCTTTGATAGAAGACAATCTGGATCGACTTCGAAACAAAAGATATTTTACGACCCTTGATCTTAAGGATGGTTTCCATCATGTTCGTGTAGCAGAATCGTCGATTAAATTTACTAGTTTTATCACACCTTTAGGGCAATTTGAATATCTTAGAATGCCTTTTGGGTTAACTAATGCCCCAAGAGTTTTTAACAGATTTATTAATTTAGTTTTCAATAAATTAATTCGAGCAAACAAAATTATTTTGTACTTAGACGATATTCTAATAGCGACCAACAGTTACGAAGAACATTTAGATATTTTGAAAGAAGTATTTGGTGCAGCCTCCCAACACAATTTGCTTTTTCGAATTGATAAATGTGCTTTTCTTATGTTTGAAATTTCTTATTTAGGATATCTAGTAAACAATGATGGCATCAAACCTGATCCGAAAAATGTCGAAGCAATTTTGCAGTATCCAATTCCTACAAATGCTAAGGAAGTTCATAGGTTTGTTGGTATTGCTAGTTATTTTCGAAAATTTATAAATGGGTTTTCCGTCCTTACAAAACCTTTATATGACTTGTTAAAAAAGAATGTTGAGTTTCGGTTTGGTGAAAAAGAACTTGAATCATTTGAACAAGTAAAAAATCAATTAGCTTCTTATCCTCTTTTAGCTGTGTATGATCCGCATACCCAAACAGAGTTGCACTGCGATGCATGCACATCTGGGTTTGGAGCTATTTTACTTCAAAAACAGTCGTCGGGAAAGTTTCATCCTGTTTTTTATTTTAGTCGTAGGACGACCGAAACCGAATCTAAATATCACAGCTTTGAATTGGAATGTTTAGCCGCTATTTATGCTATTAAACGATTTCATATATATCTCTTCGGTATACATTTTACGATTGTCACAGACTGTGATAGTTTTAGGCTTACTCTGAATAAAAAAAATATTAATGTTCGAATTTCTAGGTGGGCACTATTCTTACAAAATTATGACTACGAATTGCAACATCGTCCAGGAACACGGATGATCCATGTTGATGCTTTAAGTCGAGCCAACAATATTTTAGTACTAGAGGAAAATACACTGGAACAAAATTTAGCTATTTCTCAAAATTTAGATTCGAGTATTCAAAAGGTTAAGTCTGAACTCGAAATCCGCGAAAGTACAAAATTTGAACTTAGGAATGGACTAGTGTATAGAAAGAGCAAAGGAAAACTTTTATTTTACGTTCCTTCGTTGATGGAAAGTCAGATCTTAACTATGTGTCATGATAATTTCGGTCACGTTGGCGTGGACAAAACTATGGAGTATCTAAAACGCAGCTATTGGTTTCCTAGTATTAAAGAAAAAGTGAAAAATCATGTTCGAAATTGTTTGAAATGTATCACCTTTTCACCAATTGGTGGCGCTGTGCCGAGTGAGTTACACAATATCCCTAAGGGAAATAAACCCTTTGTCACCATACATATTGACCATTATGGCCCATTAGAAAAAACTTCGACAGGTAAAAGATATATTTTTGAGATCATTGATTGTTTCACTAAATTCGTAAAACTGTATGCAGTCAAGAGCACCAAAACTTGTGAAGTAATCAATCAGTTAGAAAATTATTTTAGGCACTATAGTGTACCATTACGTATTGTATCCGATCGGGGATCCTGTTTTACCTCTAATGAGTTCGAAAAGTTTGTTCAAGAACATATGATTCAGCATATTAAAGTCGCGACGGGGTCACCAAAATCAAACGGTCAGATCGAAAGAATCAATCGAGACTTAACACCAATGTTGTCAAAATTGGCTATTTTAACAAACAAGTGGGAGAAAGCTTTGGGAACAGTTGAATTTGCTATTAACAATTCGTTTTGTAGATCCACTGGTAATTCTCCATCCGTTTTATTGTTCGGTATTAGTCAAAACGATCCTAGCGATCCTTTAAGAAATTCATTGGGCGCTGAAGCTGAAAAAGAAGATGACTTAGCCGAGGTTCGAGAAAAGGCTCAGTCTCAGAATGAAAAGTTACAAGCATACAATAAGCGCATGTATGACCAAAAACATAGACCTCCTAAACCGTACAATGTCGGTGATTATGTGATGATAAAAAACATAGATGTTACACCAGGTATTAATAAAAAACTTTTACCTAGGTATCGTGGTCCCTACGAAATCAAGAAGTCATTAGGCAATGATCGTTATTGGATTACAGACGTTGAAGGTTTCCAAGTAACGCAAATCCCATTTGAGGGAGTATGTTGTCCTGAGAATATGAAGCTTTGGCTTCAATAAGTTACAAAGAGATTAGTTTCATTTGTTCATTATTTCATAATGTTGTGTTTCTAAGTTTTGTTTCCACCTCGTTCTAGTTTTGACGCTAACATGTTCGTCTTTTAAGCCGTCTTTTAAGCGATTGGGTTTTCTAATTCATCTCTAATACCCTTATGATTTTTATATGTCCTAATTACTTATGTGATTTATGTACTTTAGATACTTATGTGCGTCTTATCATTATGTTATTTAGGCGTTATATTATGTATTGGATTTATGTGACTTATGTTTTTAACATTTTATGTTTCACTAACTTATGATGTTTGTGTGACTGAAGTTTTAAGCACCTTATGTTTTCTGTCACTTATTATGTTACGTACCTTATGTTTTACTTTGTGTAACTTATGATGTTTGTGTGACTGAAGTTTAAGCACCTTATGTTTTCTGTCACTTATTATGTTATGTACCTTATGTTTTACTTTGTGTATATGATCGGGACGATCATAATGTCAGGATTGGCCGAATTGTGGTCACCTACATTTGAAATTTCAAATTTGGCGCTACAACTAGATGGCAGCAGTGAGGAGGAAGCAGTACGGGACACGACGGCATCTAAACAGAATTTTAATAAAACCGCTCGTTCGAAGATTAAAAATTAGTTTTACTAAAAAACCGACTACAAAGTACATAATTCAGTTTTATCTGCACTTCAAATCATCGAATTAATGTCACACCACACACCAAATGCCTTAAAATCAATCTTTTTAGATAGAGTGTGAACTCACACTTTATAATGTTCCACTTTAATCATAGGAATCGCAACTAGCAATAAAAAACACGATCAAAAACAGCCATGAATTTTTGAAAGTTTTTCCTTGATGGTTTCATTTTCAACTCAAGTTTTCAAATTGACACTAATCTGGTATGACGAAAATTCTATCAAAGTCAAAAATCCATGACTATCTTTGATCGTGTGTTTTATTGCTTTCTTGGTAGGTATATAAAAAGTCAATAATGCGAGTAATGTCTAAGAATTCCATAATAAACATATTTTTTCTTTAAACGTCAGAAAATCGGACCTTTGTATACCATCAATCCATCATACACATATTAAAAGACGAATTTCAATGCCATATCTACAAAAATACTTTTTTCACTAGCAGCCATGAAGTATGCAAATGTCGACTTATTTAGAGGTAGCAAAGTTCAACTTTTGCAACCAAGGTTCAAAAAGAAGATAGAGGTTATGTACGAAATACTTGATGTGATTATTTCTTAAAAAATGAATAAATGTGTGCTACAAACATTACTTGAGTATACGCATGGTAGTTGGTAGATCGTGGAAGATAAAATGATTAATTCAGGGACAAGTGTAAACGTTTTTCTTTGTGTTGAAGATTTAGATTAAATTTGATTAGAAATCAAAACAAAATCATGTTGCGTCAAAAAATTGAACGCTTATTTTTTCAATTTAATGTCTTGTGGTCTCTATTAGTGAAAAAAATAGTATATTAACCACGGTTGTAAAGCCACTTCTAGACCTCGCGCTTTAGAGCCCTCGACGCTGCGCGTTTCGGGTTCTAATTTGCGCCCGGTCTAGAATGCTTGGCTTTGCAACCTTGACTAATAATTACTATTTTCTACCGCCTTTTTTTCTGCTATCTATAAAGCGAGATTATCACGCGTACCTGGTAAATGCTGACAGTTATGTTAAAAGCAAATGAATCGATTTATGGAAAAAGGACATAAGTGATAAAACTAGGTTTTAGGTAACCAAAAAAAAAAACCTAAAACTTGGTTTAGGGGCTATTTACACATTTTGCTGATTACAGTTGGTGAAGCCGTATAAATCGGCTAAGCAAATATCTGTTTTAAATATTTAACATTTCCCTTCTTAGCAAAAAAATATATGGAAAAACATGACTTAACCCCTTTCTGCATAAAGCGATTTAAATATGTATGGTAAAAGTGATTGCAAACAGTGTTCATGGTGTGTACTTCCTGATTGTCGGGTTGTGTGGTGGTATGATGTAGTGATACAAGGAATAGTGAGATTATGTAAAAAGAAATGTGTTACATTTTAACTTCATTGAAACGTTTGAAGAAAAAATAGTAGGTTTTATTCGGAGTAAAAGTACCTTTTGTAAAGTAACACTTTAACTCCTAATAAAACAATATACTATTTTAATAATACACTGTGACAAAATTATGCAAAGTTTTTGATAATTCAAAACACAATTATAGATACAAAAATCTACGTTTTAGTAGATTCAGATTTTCATTTGTACAAATAGTACAAATTTATGGCAGATATTTACGACTGATAACTTGTGTACTTACTTACTTCCTAGTACCTGCTGGTCAGAATACTAAGGTAAGGTAAAACTGTAAATATTGAGATTAAAACTGCAGTTTTATTAGAATTTAACAATACCTACCTCAGTTTTTATTTAAACATGTTTCTATAGAAATGGCAATGTCAACGAGAAAAACTTCTTAAAATTTAATTAAATTTCTAAAAATTATTCCGTTCCAGTACAATTTGACATCTTTGATGATGTTTTCTATATTTTATGAGATCGGCCATGAATGGTAAACAAAAATATATCAAGGAAATTATATTGCTTAGCTGATCTTCTCAGAATTTATTATTCTAAGCTTTACTTCAACCCATTTTATATTCCTTGATGGGTGTGGAGTGTCCATTTCTTGACGACTAAAATAACTATATGGTTTTAAAAGAATATTTTAAATATAAATAATCTTATTTTGTTCAAATTTTCTAAAACAATTTTTATTTTATCGTAAAACTAGCTTAGAAATACACAACTGAAAAGATGAATGTTTGCTGAATTTTGAACTGATTAATACTACGCAATTAGATGATCGATGTACCAAATTATACACTCACAACGTACACAAAAACCTATAGCCACAATAAGTGATGATTAGAGGGATTAGGCCTAAATTAGTTGACGTTTATAGAAGCCTTTTGTATTCTGTGGTGTTGGTAGGTTTGCTTTAGGGTGAGAAGGATGGAAATCACTGCCATTTCCTACACAAATGTAGACTTGATTGGCCGTAATTTGTGACAGCGCGACATGATCGCAGTTTCAATTTGCAGAAATTAGACCCCTAACGAGACTATTACATCCATCATGCTTTGGTGTGGTTCGTTCACAATCTGCTGGCAAAATACGATGCGGATTATTCCGTCAGTGGGAGTAGCTATATAAAGCTTTCATTAACATTGCAGTTATTATTAAATCTTAGAATTATACAATACTTTAGCATTTAGCTTACACGTAGTTTAAGCTTTGTTTCATTTTCTAATGTAACAGTAAAAAAAGACAATGCAGATTTAGCATCATCGGAACAACTAAAAAGTAAGATGGATAATGTAGACTCCATCCAGATTTGAAAGTAAAGAGCATATTTCTAGAATTTCTAAAGTGCTTAGAAATTTACTAATATAAAATATATAACAAAAATGCTGTTTCCGATAAAATTAAACAAATTTTCAAACCACCATCCCCGATGATTGTTTTTATATTCCTCTTCGAACTTACATGATTTTTTCACAAAATAATTAAAATTGTGTGGTATAAATAATAGCATCCTTTACAATACGTTTACATTATAGCGTATCAGATTTTCCTATTTAGTGTTTTAATAAACCTATAAATCACATCTGCATCAATCAAGAAGTTTTACAGCATTTAGAAACGTAAGCTAACAATAAGTAATTATCTGGTTAATGAATTATTGTTTAAAACAAGTATAATTTTTTCTCCGTAGGTTACTTCCTACCTAACTTTGCAGACAAAATTTTCAAAATTAATTAAGCTAATAATTCTATACATTAAAAGAAGTGTATTAAATACGACAAGATTATTATAAATATATTACTTTATAATTACTTTAATTAATTTATAATTAGAAGATCGAAAACTTTGCGAAAAAATGGTATACTAATAGTTAAAAGTAATTAAATGTAAATAACTATTAACGAAATGAAAAAGTAGGTACCAAGCGTAATTTAAATTCTGAAATTCGCGGTGTTGGTGGAGCTTTGAAATATAAATCTTATACAGTTTCTTCAGATTCTCACATGCAAAAAAGTTGCATCTTGTGTGAAGATGTTACTTAAGGGTATTTTGTCATTTTTTTGGAGTAATCACTGAATTGAACAACACTGCTTACTCTACCGAAAATAACCAGCAGCACAAATTCTTACCACACCCCCTAGAAAAGTGGCTCCACTATGAATTTTTATAATGTAAGTAAATAGAAAAATATTATTTCGTGGAAAACAAGAATATTTTGACAACATTCCAGCCAAACTAAATGTATTCATAAATCGTGACTGCGCACTAAACCTCAGCTTCTTGTCTTTTCGAATTTTCATGCAAATTGCGTTGTTTTCAATTCATGTTATTCGTGAACGTGCCTTTGCAGTCGTATAACAAGTCCGGTTATGCATCCCGGGGCATCATCCCCAATACGGGGTAGTTTACCCTCTAGTTATACAGCAATTAACATATCATTTGAGTGTTTGTGCTCGTTACTGCGACCCCCCACCGTCTCGAATAATGGACTCTGATTGGCACATAAACCCTCTTCACCAGCGTTGCGAAAAGTGGAAAACAGGAAAACCTTTCAATTATGTTTATTTTATCCGGCCGCAACCCTGATTTGTTTCAATTAAGCGTAATACAACGTGAATTACAGGAAGTTATATTTAGATTGCACGTTTTCCAGACTTGAATGTTGACGGATAATTCAAACAGTACTGAAATTACGATTTATAAACTTCACTGTCTGAATTCGCAGAATAGGAACGCCAGACGCCATTATTTTTGATATTACGGGACAAATACAGTGCGAGGTGCCAAACACAAACGGAAAAAATTCGGCCCAAAATTTCGGAAATATACAAATTGTTGAAACTGTCAAAACTATCTGTGATATTAAAAAAAAAAAGAGAAACTAAATTACAAAGGTTTTGGAGAGAATCACTCTCGTATGATGGGTTATACTCTAGAATTATGTTTTTATTTACGTTCGTCAAGTTTTGTGGCGTTATTTTGTACTTCATTAATCCAAACTTACTGTTCTCAAAATATTCATACGAATTTTGGAAAGGTTCTGGGCACTAACTTAATATAGTTTGGTTAAACAAAATCTTTTAAACCAAGCATATTAAGAATACTAAAAAAATAAACAGGGGTCTGTTGCACAATACTTATAAGTCTAATAATATTAGTTTGTAATTTGTAATTTATGCAATAAATATACACAAATTACAATTCACAAGACTAATATTATTAGACTTGTAAGTATTGTGCAACAGGCCCCAGGAGTCAAAAAATAAAAGGATTACAACAACATTAGCTCACTTTGGAAGATCCGTCCTTTCAAAAAATTGTTAAAAAATTTGTTTTGAATGTATGCTTTCTGGGATGCAATGCCTCTTGTGTTTTAATAATATTAGATTTCCTGCACAAGAAAGTGTGTATGAACCAATTTATTTTATTGATTGTGTAAGAAATAATTTATTTAACCTTGCAGCGTTTTGGTTAATTGCAAAAATCATTAGGTCGTCACAAAAAAAATAAATCATTTTTCATTAAAAAATACGCCCTAAGATGGATGCAATATATATTGTTCTTCACAGACAATAGTAATTTGGTGTTAATAAATTAGTACACCAACACTGCATTATTTCTGCAAAATACAAGTGGCACATACAACCGACAACCTACAGTTGTATTGTGTAAATTTAAACTATGTACCGGTCAGTTGCATTCATCAATTCGTTGGTCCTATGAAGTCTGTCATTTTTTTGATGTAACAGAACTGTAATTTAAAAAATGAAATAAACACTTTTTCTAAGATAGATAACGTATTTAAAAATGTATTTTGGGTTGCGTGTCGAATTCGACGCTTTTCAGTAAGAATAATAGCGAGCATAGGGTACAAGGAAGATTGAAGAGTATTTTACGTCACTAAAAATACTTAGTTTATCCGGTTTACAAAAGAAATTGTTTTTATTTGTTATTTTACAAAAAAAAAAAAGTAAAAGGAATAAACATTTTGGCTTGACTTAAAACAAGTATTTCACCTACACCAACTTTTAAAAAACTGGTCGAAAGTTATTTTGACAGGACTTCTCTCGCCCCCGAATGCAGTGCCACAAATCTCGCTTCTTGGAAAAATTAAAAAATTTGATTTTGCGAATTTGTAGTCGATAAAACAAATACAAGAGTATCCCATTTTATAAAATTTATTATAAACATTTTTGATATGTCATGACATTGATTGGGAAAATTTTGGTTAGAGGTTTACCATCTACACGATATTCTTAACATACATATTTAATACAATCGGTCCGGTAGTTTTGGAGATTAGCTGCCTAATAAAAATCTGAACAGACGGTACACAGACTGAACCACGAGACCTAATTTTTCATTCTCCATGGGCCAGAAAATGTCGAGAAAACACAAAAGTTAAATTTTATAATTTTGCGAACATTTTGTGCTTTATAAAGCGTTCCACAACACCGAAAACACACAATATATTTGTCGCGCGTTTCGCCAACCACCTTGGCATTATCTATGCATTTATTACAATAACTTCAAAACGTCACGATTTCAAAGTATTCAGTTTTTCAATTCTTGATTTAGTTCATAAAATAAATTGACTCAGTCATTAATTTTTTTCAGACACCCCGTATAAGCTAATCTAAAAAATATTAATGCAGTAATAAATCACAAGTATAGACTCATCATACTTTGCACATTTAAGATAGGATTTGTTCAGCAAAATTTGGAGGTGACATCTTCAATTTTTTAGAGGGGATGAGCAAATACATTTTGATCAAAAATTTACCAAGCTTATGATAACTTTAAAACATCTGCAAGATTTCAAAACATTCGGTTTTGCAGATTCAAAATTAAATTGTAAAATGTTGTTTTATAATTTTGATTTTTTTTCCAAAAATCTGGACATTTCGGGTGAATATTCAACACAGAGTCATAAACTACAGGTGTACGACTACGTTATTTTATACAATTTAAAACCCATTTACTATGTACAATTTTAAAGTGACGTCATCACATTATTGGTGGGGATGATAAGACAAATTTTGGTTAGCGTTTTACCATCTACATGATATTCCTAATATAAATATAAAATTTCACAAAAAATGGGTCCAGTACTTTCAGAGATTATCTGTCTAATAAAAATCCGGGACGGCAGACAGACGGACAGACCGACAGATAGACGGAAACGGGAGACCTTTCTCCTCGTCTAGGGGTCATGAAAAAAACGTAAAAGTAGAAAATCGGTCGAAGGACTCAATTACAATACTTCCTTTGCTTACGGTGGGGAAGTAAAAATGGAGATGTTTTTTAAATAAATCAATATTTATCCAGATAATTTAATGAAATAAAAAAGAAACTTAGTTTATACTTCCCGAGCGTAAGCAAAGGAGTATTGTAATCGCGTCCGTCGGCCGATTCTCTACTTTTACATTTTCTCGACCTTTCATGACCCCTAGAAGACGAAGAAATAGGTTTCCCGTTTCCGTCTGTCTGTTCGTCTGTCCGTCTGTCTGCCATCCCGGATTTTTATTAGACAGATAATCTCCGAAAGTACTGGACGGATTTTTTGTGAAATTTTGTATTTATATTAGTCAGTGTCACAAAGTGTAAAACATCTTTCAGTATTGTAACCTCATCTTCTTAGTTTTGTCAGTTCTGACACTGCGGGCATGAGGAATTGATGACACTGGATGTGACGTTATAAAAATTTTCAACTTCAAATGTCAAAGTGACAAGTAGGTATAGACTACATCAAAAATTTCAAAATAACAGATAAATGACGTCCAAGATTTTCTTATAACAACAATTATTATTTTAGAAACAATATGAAATCATCTTTGCTATGAAAGCGATGAATTCCTAAATAACAAATTGGAAATCCTAGTGTTACAATTTAGCAGTAGTATTAATATCGGGTGTTCAGTTGAAAAAGTCACTAAGTTGGCCTTGATTTTTTGTAAACATTGTGATTTAGGTAGGTACACAATAAACTTATTTAATCGATGACAGCTGGCAATGTAATAACATGAAGGTAATATGTTTATAGAGTCAGTTCTAATTCCTATCTTTTAACAGTTGCTATTCATTTTTGTGAAGTTTTCTTCGATGTATTTACTACCTTCATATAACGTGTGTAAATTTTTTGTGAGCACAGATAAATATACCATGATATTTTTACTAGATCATAGGATCTAGTAAAATGTAATTTTTATCACTTTTCAAAATATTTTTAACATTTAAGTTACTCCATTATTTGTTTTAAAACATATAATTTAGTCTACTGGGACATTTGTTTTGGGTAAGTGCTTGACTTTAATCAAAATTGTATAGATATTAAGTACCTCAGTACCTGGTCTTATATGTAACTTGAGAACGGATAGACATATATTGAAATTCCATTGTTTTTAGCTTGAAGGAGAAAATTTTATTTCATACCTGGTAAATACGACGCAACATACACCTCCATATTTTAAATTTCGTCATATACTTTTTAATGGATTTTGATAAACGCTTCAGTACTGTTACAATGGTACAACGTCATCAACAATAGAATTAACCAATTCTGAGAAAATTTGTTTGCGCTGATTCGAATTATTGGCACTATATTACTTTGAAGCGCTCAAAAAAGTTTGGTTGTGACATTTTTATAATAATCCATAGCAAATTTGGCGTCAATTAAAAAATGTCACTTCTGACAATCATGCCTGTTTTGGCAACAGGAAATAACGTGGAGTTCCAGATCTACCAATTTCAAGCAAAATTCATACTAATAATATTTCTTTGGTCACGCTGTATAAAACTGTGTATTACATTAGTTTTAACTGTAAATAATATAAATTATCTAAATGCAGTGATAAGTGTATCTATTTGCCACAAATTTTCACAGAAACAGATGTGTAAATACCATTAAACTAACTTTTAACGTCAGAAATCTGTTAACACAATAAAAATAATGTCTTCTTTTGCTATGGGAATAAAGTTTCCAAATAAAAAATGTATACTAAGTAAGATATATTGATATAGTTGAAAACGTATGATTATGTTCAAATTTTCTCGGCGTGAAACGCCTGAAACTACTAGAAATGTGAAAAAATTGATTCAAAGTTTTTAGAGTGAACTTCCCTTATCCTTAAAGAACAATCTATTGAACAAGTCCAATTTTTATAAAAACTATAAAGTTGAAGTAAGTATTGTATTCGAGTCCGTCGACTCTCCACTTACTTCTACTACTTTTACGTTTTCTCTATCTGTCCATCTGTCTGCCTGCCGTCACGGATTTTTATTAGACGATAACCTCCGAAAGTACTGGGCCGATTGTTGTCAAATTTTGTATTTATATTAAGAATATCATGTAGATGGTAAAACGCTAACCAAAATTTGTCTAATCATCCCCATCAATAATGTGATGACGCCACTTTAAAATTGTATAAAATAACATAGTCCTACACATGTAATTTATTACTCTGAATTGAGTTTTTACCTGAAACGTCCAGATTTTTGGAAAAAATTCAAAATTATGGAACAACATTTTGCAATTTAATTTGGAATCTGCAAAACCGAATGCTTTGAACTCTTGCAGATGGTTTACATTTATGACAAACATGATAAATTTTTAATCAAAATATATTTACTTATCCCCTCCAAAAAATTGATGACGTTAACTCAAAAGTTTGCTGAATAAATCCTATCTAAAATGTACAAAATATGATGAGTCTGTAGTTGTGATTTATCATTCCATTCATATTTTTTGGATTTGCATATACAGGGTGACTCAAAAAAATTAATGAAAGCGTGAATTTATTTTATTGATTTGATCAGGAACTACAAAACCGAATGCTTTGAAATCTTGGAGGTGTTTTAAAGTTATCATAAGCATGGTAAATTTTTAGTCAAAATGTGTTTGCTCATCCCCCCCTAAAAAATTGTTGACGTCACCTCAAAATTTTGATGAAAAAATGCTTAAATGTGTCAAGAATGATGAGTCTATACTTGTGATGTATCAGTGCATTCATATTTTTTATATTTCCTTATACAGGATGTCTGAAAAAAAATAATGACTGAGTCAATTAATTTTATCGATTAAATCAAGAATTACAAAAATGCAATACGAAAAAAGACATAATAGGCTTGCAGTCGTCACATTCCCGACAGCGAGGGAAGTACTGTCTAAACTTTTTAGACCAATTTTTTATTAATCAAATTATGAAGGAGTCACTCCATTTTCCCGAAAGTGTGAAAATACAAACGTCTTTATTTAATAAAAATTATAATAATAATATTGAGAACATTTTGTCGATTGTAGTTTACTACTTAATAGTTTTGATCCTCTGTTTTGAGCGGACGAACTCATTCAAATCAAACTACTTTCTACGTGGCATTGTTCCGATGTATAACCATAAACCCTTTCAACATCGAAAATCAAAATAAAATGTAGTGTTTTATTCAATAAGCGGAATTCAGAGCAATAAAAAAGTCTGCAGTTAGTAGGAAACATCTTTTAGTTTAGTTTCTGTTTCACTCTCACGTCTATAGGTTGATAAGTGTTATCGCTATTTGTCTTAAATAAAACTACCATAAATGATTTTCAGTTCAGTCTTCAGTCGCACCTCTGTTATTACCTACGGCAGACGTGATTAAATTATTTCGTTATTTTATTGATTATAAATCACTATTCAAAAATAATAATAATATTAAACTGATATATGCGTCCTTGCAAAAATGTGGACGACATCAAAACAAAATTTTGTAATACAAAAACTCACTTGTAACAAAGGGTTAGCACGTTTCTTTACCTTTATTCAAACATTAGATACATATTTTTATTTTAGCTTACAATGGTGTTATAAGAAACAATAAAATTCGCAAAATCAATTCTTTTAATTTTTCAAAAGAGCTGGATTTATGGGCGAGGAAAATTCTCTCGAAGTAATCTTCGACCAATTTTTTACCTGTGACAACCCTCATATCTTAACATAAAATTAGGCGTAGATTTTTAGTGTCGATAAATAAGTATAACGGGTTAGATAAGGTAATGCTAATAACAACGCCACTATGTTTACAAATTTCAAGAAAATTGTGTAAGTTTCAAATTTGATGAATAAAATTAATTCCTTCATTCATTTTATTTTGAGACATCTTGTGGGAGCAATTCTAAAAATAGAACTGCATGTACATAGAAGCGTGTTATTTGCATTTTTTCAGTTTATTTAACAACATTTTGAATCATGAAGTTTTTGAAAGAAATGAAAAAAGCGAATTCTGATTTATCATATTCATGTTAAAGCGTGTGTAAAATGTCAGAGCAATCGATAATGTAGTTTCTAAGTTAAATGGTAAAATTTTCTTGTAATTTTGACCTTATCAAATTTTGGATGGTAATGATGAAACAAATTTTACAAAAATATGTTATTTTATATGTACAATTCACACGTAAAATTTTAAGGTGACGTCATGACATTGTTGATAGCGATGACACGATATTTCTAAAATAGATTACAAAATTTGAAGATGACAGATAGAGGAGGAAAGACGGAAAAGAGGGACCCATTTTTTCGTTATCTAGGGGTCACGAAATGTCGAGAAAACATGGAGGTATCCATCCGACGGCGACGGATATTTCCTATTACAATAATTATAAATAACTAACAGGTTTATAGTTTGAGCTACTTTTTGTACAACAATCTCTTTCCTTATTCCTCTGCCGTCTCTCTTCATTTCCTCTCGAGTTGCGATGTAGCGAATCTACTAAAAACATATTTGATAAGAGTGATAATGGATATTGCTTTACGAATTATCTCCAAAAATTATGTATTGATATTAAGTAATTTTTACGGGTTCAGAAAGGATACAGTGCTGCAAATTGCACAAAATTGTTTTTAAGACGTTAAAAGTACGTATCCAAACTTTTACCAAATGAATAATTTCTGCACGAAAGCATTGAAACGTTTTCCAATTAAAGTTGTTTTATCATCATTACGTCGAGTCTGAGTTGGTAAGTTCTTTCATTTTTCCCATTTATAAGGTTGAATGCAAAGCCATATTATTTCCGCTACTCGAAGTAACTAACCCGTCTCTGCCTTGCGTTCTTTCCATAAAAGCATCGGTGGATAAAATTGTTACGTTTTATTTACATTCATTTTTGCACAAGAATGACGAAACATGAATCATTTCAAGCGATTTTCCTGTTTTGCTATAAATTGTCTGCTTCAGATTTACAGCAAAATATCTGCCCACCAAATCTATGTTGTCTCAATATATAAATTGGTTTCTTGAGGCTATGCTACTTATCGGAGTGAAACTTTAACATGTATGAGAATAGAAATCACTTATGGTAACTTTTCTTATCGCTTAGTATGAAACAGAGGTGTAGTTAGAGAACTTTTGTAGTACGTATTAAGATTCTAAAACCTAAACAACCAATTTTAATGGTTTTATGATTAGGTCAGAACAAATTGTTCGTAATAGAAGAAATTAAGACAATGCTGCAGTTAAAAAGATAATGAGAATGAAATTCAGAGCAGTGGTGTTATGAAACTGATAACTATCACAATGAACAAGATTTGCTTTCTTTGTATTGTAATTTATACGTTAAATGTTTCTGTTGGAACGGTATTTTTTATTGAATCTTAATATGTTTAATTAACAAAATTTTTGTAGACCGGATTCATGCTCAAATTTCCATTAGCAGCTTACAAGGATCCTAAACTAGTCAGTGATTTAGGTGAATTTATTGAAAATGCTGTACATGTTACCCGCATGCTGCATGAGACTTTCAACGATGGTCCTTCGACTCCACAAATTATAGCAAGATCATTAATGGGTAAATATATAAGCATTTGTGGTATTGTCAATTTTTTTTTTCAAATATTTTAGAACCTCAAAAAGTTGTCACTTTATATCAAGCTGGAACATCAATGGTTGGTTCTGGAGTGCGTATACTCAAGAGGATATTTAATCCTTCGAACTTTGTTTTCTTAGGTTTCCTATCGAACTTATTTGCAGAAATAATTGCAAAAATACAACATACTTTCAGATTTTAGTAAACGGTCTTTAAAAACAAAATATTTCAAATACTAAAATGTATTTAAATGTAATAAATAATACTATTAAAGTTCCCTTATTAGAATTTACACCTCGTTTACTTTCATTAGCTGACATTTTACTAATTTTCAGTGTAATGAACTGATTATGCACACATTTTGTTTAAATTATTTTCCACAATATCATCGTATATTTTAGGTCCAGGAAATATGGGATCAATGAAGCTAGAACCCTCAATAAAAAAAGTGCTTTGTTCCCACTTTCTTGTTTATAATATTTATACAATGTTGCCACAAATCGATAGTCATAGGCTTCCTGTTTCCATCTAACTCTATGTCGTCTGTGTCGATTTTAATTAAACAGATTTGAAGCTAACGGACTGATTATTATTATCAAATTTTATACGTATTTTAGGAATTTAGTGTAGATCTCGGTGTAGATGGTAAAACGCTAACCAAAATTTGTCTGATCATCCCCATCAACACTTTCATGAAGTCACCTCAAAATTTTGCATGGTAAATGAGTCATTATAAGTTTCATTATTTAATTATTTATTAAACATAATATTCGATCTTCGGCATCTCCATTTTTTTTTCTTAGACGGTGACTGGTTTGCCTGTATTTTAGTAGTCCCGACACATATTTATTTTAAGTTATTAAGGTTATGAGAAACAATAAAATTCACAAAATAGAATGATTTTTCAAAGAAGCTGTATTTATCGGACTGTACTTCAAGTGAGAATAGTTCTGTCCAAATAAGCTTAGATCAATTTTTTATTATTAAAAAAATATTGCTACCTTTACTTACGGGCGTCAGCTTTTTGGTAATGATTTTATCACCAAATAATCTCTATTGCACAGATTACAGTAAAATTTTACTCATATCTTACAGATCGTAAAACTGCAGCCAAAATTTATTACTCATCAGTTCATCAACACTGTGGTGATGACAGTTGAAATTTATGAAGTAAGATTCGCTTGATATTTATACTTATATTTGTGGTTAAACAAGAATCAATATTTACGTTACCTTATCGATGTGCGTTAAAATTAATACATTTTTTTAAACCTTACGCATAAAATTTGTAGAAAACAGTTTGATAATTTGTCCTAAGAGTCTAAATTGAAATTTATTTATTTGTGTTTGTTGAAAAATCCGCCTAAAAGTGTTTGTATTTTGGTAATATAGTTATTCTAATTTTCTGAATTATTTATACAGGACGTGTCAAAAAAATAATTATTGGAACAACATATTGTATTTATTAAATAGACAATTAATTTTTCCAAAATTCTGGGACACGGTGCTGTTTATACATATTAAAACTGATATAAATGATATGTTTAATCAAAAAATTAACTTGGTGCATGGAGTGTAACAGGCTTCTTTTTGTACGGTTTGTTAATCCAAACCTATTCTTATTTTAACATGGGAGATAAGCACGAAAAAGTCAGATTTTCAGAATGAAATGTTACAATTTATTTAGAAGTGACACTTGTTCAAAATTTTGGTTGACACTGCTATTATTGCATATACTGGTTATAAAAGAATAACCACATTTTGTTTGTTATAAAAATACATTTCTAATAACATGTAAGGTGGTGCTAGGTTTTCAATAAATAGGGTTTTAATTTTTAAGGTTGCTTTACGAAAATATCCAAAAATAAACAATATGTGAATTTATTTCTGTTTACGTCTAAGAAACAGTCCAATATAATTTCTGTTTTCCAAGGGTACGCTGGTCATAAGGTCTATTTGACAATTAACCAATTTCATGGTATCATCGCTCCATAAAAAAATGGGCGATTTTATTAGACCGATAAACTGTGAAAATGTGGAGCTAATTGCAAAATTTTAGAGGTATTTTAAGAATATAGTGTAGATGGTAAATCGCTAATCAAAATCCGTATAATCACCTCCACAAAAATTTGTACGCATCATCTCAAAATTTGTACGTAAGTGATATTTAAAATTGTACAACAAAAATTTACAATGTAGCTCTGAATCTAGAAAATCAATTTCTCTGAAGTTTTATACCCGCTTTGAGGTTACCACAAACATAGTAAATCACTAATCAGAAATTATTTGAAAAACTTGATGACGTCATTTCAAAGTTTAGTTAAGTACATCTCACTTAAAATTTATTACTTATTAAAAATGAAATAAGAAAATTACTTGAAAAATGCACCATAGTCTCTAAATAATATTTCTAAAATTTCCATAATCAAATTTTATACTTCGTCTAAAAACGATCCATTTGATTTCCCTAAAACTCCTGGAACAGAACAATGGCAAAATAGTGTTGGATGGTGAGTGTACCTTAAAATTTGAAGATGTTATCTGATTTCTTTAAATATATGTATCTCACTTGAAGTGAGCACTATAGCGATATTATCCTTTATTTGCGGTTTAACAAGTGATCCCCTTTATTAACTGCACACATAAAGGTTAAAAAAATCCTTTTAATATTATAGTTCATCTTAGAAATTATCAAAACGCTAATACGGATTTAATAATAGCAGCACTAATATCTTTTTAATTGCTCCCCTGAGATAAGATACTGTTCATGCTTTTTTTAACGTTTAGAATTACTTACTGCCTATATTAAGCAATCGATTAATTTTGTTAATTTAATAGCGGATAATCACAGATACACTGCAATTAAATTTGCTTTGTACGTATCAAAATTAACATGATTGTTTATACATACCCATTAAAAGTTGATATCATTCATAAAATTAGTATACAAATTTAAATTACAAATGGACCCTGATTTTCGGGAAAAAAATATAGGGTAATATTATATAAAAAATAATTTTTAAAAATATGTTGCTTTTTGGACATAAGGGATGTACGGTTTTAATGGTATCAGTTCAGTAGTAAGCTATAGTCAGAAAATTTTTTCAAACTCTGCAGTCCAAATAGTTTTCTCGAATTTACGTTCTTTGATAGTTTTATTAAATATTTTTTAAATCCTTTTAAGTTTAGTTATATTTTTGGGTGAATTTTTCGAACTTTTTTTGTGCTTTTCCTTGCACAGATGCTGTTGACGTAACTATAGTGTCAAACTTGAAACTCATATTCAAATTGTGGAAAATCATACTGCACTAATGAAATTACATTCTGAAGCTACTAAAAATTTTAAACTTTTGCAAAATCGGTTCTAGGTGTTGTTAATAAATAATAAAATGTATAGTGAGTTCGAAACAATCAAGGACGAGCTAGATGGTCCATTTAAATGAAGTAGTTGAGTCTGCTAGATCTAATAATATCCTTATAATAAGATATTCCTGACACCAGTTTTATTTTCACTTTTTTAGCTATTACTTATTCCTTTGTTGACATATCAAGAATTGGTTCCTTTTCCAACTTTTATAAGTTTCTTTTAATAATTCTCAAACAGCTAGATTTCCTATACAGAGAAAAAGGTTTCTCAAATAAATATATTAAGATTGCTAGGGCAAGAACGTAAAAATAGTTAAACGAAGAGAGATCAGGATATAACTATTAAATGTATACCCATAATTGTTTTGTTTACGACAAGTACGAGTATAATGAAAGTCTTTGCTTTATACATTCAACTTCATTTCGTAGTAACTCGAATTACTCGACTAACTATTACAGCGATTATGTACAGAATAACTCCGTGGTGCAACTTGACTGGCTCTTCTTAACATTCGCTGGACTCGGCTCGACTCGACTAAACAATAATCCTGCTCCCGAAGATGGCCTCTATTTAAATACTTCCTTCCCTTCTAGAAGTTCCGCAGTCGAGGTCTTTCTGGATTGCCCATCGCGACTTCCGCTTCCAGACTTTTTTTAAACGTCGCTCGGCCGCCATCATCGACGATGAATCATCTTTGCCGTACTTACTAGAACCCATGGGCATCGTACCGGGGCGGCGTATGGGTTTATTTTGTAACAGTATTTATTTAAACGATAATTCATTCTGATCTTATATGTTCCAAAAAACTTTCTGAAACACTTCTTTAAAAGTGTGTATTTCCATCTGTCTTTTGCTGTAATTCGTGGTGATACCTTCATTATGTCGGCGCTGCCGATGCTTCTTTTTCCAAAATTCCGGAACAACTCAGAACCTGTAAAACCAAATACCAAAACTATATCATGTTTGGAGATTTCAATTTTCTCTGTATTGATTGGAAAACTGGTGCTTATCTAGATTTAGTGTGTAAAAATCAACGCAACAACAGCTTCGTGTTTCAAGAACAATTGAACCTTTCCATTTTGCCGGATACAGCATAATATGGGACGATTTTTTTTCGAACATATCATTTGATAAAATTTTTGTTGTTTACTGTTAGGTTTATAGAAATTACTGCTTGTTCAATCTTTTTAAGCTGATAATAACATTGATAATAAAAAATTGACTGAAACTGTGATAGGTGAGACGATTTTAGTAGGTACACTTTTGGCAATTAGGTATACCATAATGGTTATTTTTAAATTGTGAATATGACAATACGAGTTTTTGACAAAACGTTGGGAACCAACTTCAGCCATATAACATGTCCGCCTGGCCACTCTGAAACTCAAAGAGATCTTTTTAAATTTGATACATCTGAAAGTTGCCATATCCTATCCCTAACACCAATTAAGAACTAACTGACAGACCGCTTAAAATAGGGTTAACGTAATTGAGGTAATTTATTGATTAATACAGCAGCACAAATTAAACAAATATCACAAATGCATACAAAACATGCATTAACAAAGCGTACAAAATGTATAATTTGTTTGGAAATAGGATATGTCAAGTTCGTGAATCTCGTTGGGAGTAAAATAATTGATTACTAAAAACAATGCAAAACAACATTGTCACTTAATGGAATCACCTACGTATGAAGAAGTTTCCGTTTAACTAGTTTGTAATAGTGATAATTAAAAAGGCTCCCACAACAACATAAAAATTTTGAATGTCTCATCATAAATCATTTCAAAAGGTAATAAATAGCCAGGAAATTGTGCATTGACACTTGTACTTTTAGTATTTCATTAGAACTTTCAAATTTCAAATCCAGCCACATAATGCAGGTATCGTGTTTTACTTGCATTTTTGCAACTATTATTCTGTTAATGGTAAGTGAAATACCTTTACATTCAAACGAAGTTTTTCTGTTAACAAATGATTATCCATTATTTTAATAATTGAAAGTTTCTCCTACCTCTCATTGTCAGTAAAAATAAATTGGTTCGATAACAGATGAACTACTGTTTCTAAATTTAAAGTTGTTAACTATTGTACTCATCAAAAAATAGTATTAATATCACTCTTGTATGTGCTTTCTCTGTACAGGTTGGTGCTAATGTCGACTGTAACTATGGTAAGTCAAAAAAATAAATGACAAGAATTGCTTATAATAAACATCTCTGATTTCAGCACCGTTTGGACAACAACAAGGAGCTTATGGTAAAATAAAAAATAAAAATATATTTTGTCATATTTTGTGATTCTTACAGGTTACGACGTTTCGTTACCATCGTACCAACAAGGGTATTATCACCCAGGTGAAGAAGTGCAAGGATGGGATAATGTAATGACACCTTTTAGTAGACAAGGCATGGTTGTACCAGGGGGATCACCAGCTATGACTGTATATTATTCAGATATCAGTTCAGGAATTTTCGGAAAGATATGGACTATAATTAAATATGTTCTTTCTTGGATTATTCCGTTTCCGATTCGTTATATGATTGGATTGTATTAAATGGTATCGTTTTATAGATCAATAAAGATGCTATCAGATGTTTAATGATTGCACATGTTCGTAAAATATTTTCAGCCACAACTACAGCCAGATGTCAGCTTTCTGAATAAAAAACCAGATTTAAATTCAATTTTACCGTCACGCAAGTTTGCAATTTTGTTAATACGCGTGATCCTAATGCAATTTCAAATACGTAGCATTATTTGGTCATCCCTTAAGTTGTGTGGACAGTGTCTGGAGATACTGATTTTTTTCTTGAATTCGTACCGAAGAAAGTGAGCATCTTTATCTCTTGCTGGTGAGTTCGGTTAAGGTAATCAGCACTGCACCTTACACTGAACTAATAAGTAGTCACTTCGAAATACAGATATTTTCACTTTGTTATCCGTTATCACAGAAATTTTATCATAATTTATCACTATTGTGTGTTTGTCCTGCTGTTGTTAGTATTTTAAGGTATTGCACTTTGTAGCACGTGTGTTTGACATGAAATTATCAATTAGAACCACTATTGTGGTTCTGCAGTAAAATATAACATTAAATGTCAATTATCAAACAAAATTAATGTCCACAGATGTATGTTAAATTAATAATTCATTTTATGATACCAAGGTGTTAGTTACATAGTTATTGCATTCCATCTTGGCAAGATTTAACCAACGGCTACCGGAAAAAAGTGACGAGAAATAGTAATAATGAACAGAAGCATAGAACTTGAAGAAGGACTACAGGGTTTTGCTATATTTGTGATATTTTTTAGCCACACTGTTGGAAAGGCGGTTGATATGAATAAATGGTGTTTGATAATTTTGCATTTATATTTGCCCTTCACTTCAATAGTTGTTTTACTTAATCCACCTAAGGACATATCCTGTCATTTTAGTACACAACGTAGGAAAGGCTCTTGTTTTGGGTTCATATACATAAATAAGTCTTTAACGGATTATTTTGGTTCTTAGGGTACACAACGTTTCAGATGTTAAATTTTTATATATTCATGGGAAGACACGCGTCCACGTGAGCGCAGATTAGCTGCTTAGCGACACCAAGATAGAACGTTTAATATGCGGCAGGTTTTTTGGAACTCAAATTACAGAGTTCTCTGTAGCACGTTTGTTGGTTTCTTGACTGTTTATATATCAATTACCCGTCACACCATCTTAACAACTTACTAATATTCCGTTACTGTAATGACGATTTCCTTTTTTTTTCTTTATTATTTATTAATTTTGATTAGAATGGCTGACATATTCCGATAAAAGTATATATCAGACAAATAGGAAAATTTTAAAGAACGTCTCTAAATATTAGGTAATTAGAGGAAAAGAATACGGACCTATGTGTTTAAATTTGTGATAATCAAATATTTGTATCGTTTCGACGTTTGATTTCATTTTTGAAAGTCGGATAGGTTTTTTGCAGCTGGGAAATAAGTTGCCTCTTCAGAACAAAGGAATAAAGAATTTGCACACCATATTTTGCATTTTGATTCAAAGTCATTTTTGCAACCTTGGGGTTTGAAGATACTTTCAACAATGCATCAATTACAATAAAAATCAACGTTGTATTTCATGGGTTTTAATTTTTATTATCACAGTAAACATCTAGTAAATGATTAAAAAAAAACAAGAAATTCATTATTAAAGCAAACTGGAAATGTTAGCCAAGATATTTTCCAAACTATCACAGACATCTGCCGCTGTTGGTCGGACAGCCGGATTTTCATTCCAACACATACTACATAATTTTGACAAATTTTCATTCTTAAAACTTAAAGAAGGGCGAAAATTGTATTTAACTACCTAAAAAGCCACAAAACAGATATTTTTACTTTTGACTTAAGTTACTTACTTTGTAAATTATTACTTCATTATCTAAACATTCGTAAGGATTTTTTCCAGACATTAGTTGCCAAATTAAAAAACCTAAAGAGTATATATCACATTTAGAAGAAGGTGTTTTTCCTTTCAAAATTTCTGGTGCTGTGTAGGCCACTGTTCCCTGTAAGTATTTTTATTAAATTGCTTTCACTTTTATTGTAATTGCTTCAGTTCTTTTTAATGACTTGACTTTTACCTAAAAATAAGTAAACGCTACTGAAAAATAAGAATGCAATTCATTTAGAATCGTCTAATTTGATTAAAGACACTCATCACAGTCATCACGTTTCTTAAAACTAAACTTTCGTGAAACAAGCTTTACCTGATATCTAAATATTTGGTTGCTATCAAATTCTTTCATAGAATTACCAAAATCACAAATTTTGCAAACGTTGTTGCATAATAAGATATTTTTTGGTTTAATATCTAAATGTAAAACACCATTCTCGTGACAATGTTTTAGACCTTTGGTAACATCTAGACTATAATTAGCAACGATTTCTTCGCTTAATGTGGTATTTTCGTCCATAATATCTTGTAAGTTTTTAGAATTTTTGTAGTATTCCATCACGACAAGACCATAGTTCCTGCTAATTTTCACATCCAAGATTCTGATAATATTCCTGTGTAAAAGAGAGCGTGCATTATTTTCATTTATTTGGTCTGATGGTGATTTTATTTTTATCAATTTTATCGCCACCATATCTCCTGTAACGATACATAAATAATGTTTTCGACTTTTTGTGTAAATCAATGTTAAATGCAAAATACCTTTGCAATTTCCTTTAAGCACCGTACCAAATGAGCCTTTTCCTATTAAATGGGGTAAATCGTATTTGTTTAATCCATTATTTAATAAACTTTCCTTGCGGGGAGTATTCAAATTTAAACTTTCTTCACAAGGAAAGTCATGGGAAATTTTTGTGAGCTTTTTCGGGGGTGTTAGTTTCGGTTCTGACTCTGCACTGAAAAAGAAATAAATAAGCTGTGCATTATTTCAAATTAAATTATTTACTTAATTTAAAATAATATGATTGATTTAAAAAACTAAACTTCTACGAAGACTGGTAATACAACTAAGTTCCTCTGCCCCAGCTTTCTTGCCTTCTTATAATAAACCTCAAAAATAGCGTCAAATTTTATTCTATTTCAGAAAACTGTTTATTCAAGTTAGTTCGTCCCAGCGTTAAAAAGGAAATCAAATTTTCAAAAGATGAAAAGGTACAGATTTTTCAAATTGCAATGATTTGGACAAAAAAGTACGGCAACAACTTGCATGAAAATATTACTGAAGAAATTTTGTTAATCTAACCAAACAACGTTAAATTATATTAACAACTTACAACGAGACTGAAGTTTTGGTTGTTTGTGAAATTAAAAAAAAAAATAAACAAAATAATCTTAAAAAAAAACGTAACCTGATCTGGCGGGGCTATATTTTATTATTAAATTTGAAAATTTTTGGGTTATTGTGTCCATGGTACGATGTCATTTTTTAAATAAATTTATTTTAAACATCTTTGGATTTGGAATATGTTGTACGAATAGTGTCGAAAACTTACCTTGGTACGGACAAAAACAGTTGCTTATTTTCATGTGATGATAATAATCTTGGAGATCTTGGTGACAAACATCTTCTTTGAAGTAAAAATGATGATGCGGATTTTAACGGAGTCGACATTGTGGTTCTTGAATAAAAAACTTCCGAAAACATACGTTATCAAAATGACAAATACAACATTACAAATCGTACCAGCTGTACAGGTTTCTTTTGTTTGTTTGTTTTTTTAATGTGTGGCATTCGTGTGTAATTTATCGTAGGTTACCATTTTTATTATTTATTTAGATGGCATCGTAACTTGACTCAAATTTACCGCAATAACAAAAATATTACATACAGACATATAGATTATTGATAGGAAATTACACCTAAAAATTTCAAAATGCAACCAATAATACAATTTTATAAAAATCTTTGATATTTACCATTATTACATTTTAAATAAAACATATTTAGTTATCTGTTTGACTGTGTTAATTTGCAAATAAGCGTAAGTTTATAGGTTAAAAGCAAAAATAACCAAATTCAAAGTAAGAGTTCTGAAAAACTCCGAGTATCCGAGTGTTTTTCATCGTTTAAATGCATTTTGCATCAATTCTTCCCAAATGTTAATTTTAACAGGGTATGTACCGAAGGAGTAATAAAAAACACGATCAGAGACGGCCATGGACGTATAAAGATGCAGCAATCAAAGACAAACTTTCAAAATCCATGTCTGTCCCTGATCGTGTTTTTATCGCCCTCTCGGTAGCTATTGCATCTGGCCGTCAGGGTTGTTGCAACAAAAGAGAAAACTAGGTATGTTTTATTTTTTTAATGGTATGAAATATAAAAGACAGTTTTATGTGTGTATTTTTGGTTGCTTCTGGAATTGTTTAGGCACGAAGCTTCCCGTTTTGATATCGAGATTTTTTCTAACATACTCCAGTTGAGCTATTTTCAATTTAAAAAAATACAGAAAAATCCATTGAAATTATCCAATGTTAGGTCAAAAAAAGCTAAACAACAACTTTTTTGAGTAATTGTTATAAAACAAATTAAACAAGATTCCGATGTAAAAGGCGGATGTAGTTTGCGACGAATGAAAATTGGGTGAAAAAAATGTCGATGATATATTTTATAGAAGAGAAAAAAGTAGAACCTAAATGACGAATCAGCAAAAATGAGTGGAAAATCTATTGCTAGAACTGCATTTGGTGAACGAAATTTTCCAATGACATAACATAAGTGATCTTGTAGCCTTTTTTACTTTCGACCAAATTCAGATTCTATAGTTACTTTTCGTATCCTATTTTTCTGTTCTACGAAACATACAGTTTACAATTTTTTCGTAGTTTAATTTCCGATCGTAACAAATTACATTAGCCATTAAAAAAAATGTAAACAATCACGGATGCGTAGAAAATAAACACCACAAAAGAAATAGAGTGTAATAATCTACACAACCTGGCAAAACTGGCATGTGAACAAAATTCTTCCCCAGATTAAACAAATTAAACAAGCATTACCAATCAGTACAAATTTTTAACAATGATGTGGCAGCAAATCTAAATATGAATAAAATCAAAGTCTGTATCGGGAGTCCAAACATGGAGTACGATTATGGGATCGATGGTTCTGAACAGGGACCAAAAAGCGATGACCCCTCCTCAATTTTCAGTGTTACGTTTTGTTGCGAGATTCACGAGCTGCAACACATACCCATTCTCGCGGTGCAAAGTCTGTTACATACTGGCCACATCATCCACTATCTCGCGGATTACCAGGCTAAAGGACAAGGGCATCCCACGAAGAAGTAGGTACTTTAAGAATTTAGAAAGAAAAAGTTTATAAGAAATCCCCTGCTAACATTGTTACAATTGACCTATGAACTTCAATTCATTCATTTTGTTATTGCTGGAAAAACAAATCAGAAAACTGTCAACGTAGACTGACATCCATTTTATACAGGTGACCGCGTTAATGTAAAAATTTGTACTCCCGAAGCTCCGATGATGATTAAAAGTTAATTATGTATTATACAAGTTATAGACTAAATAAAAACAAAGTTCGTCAAGCGTACATCGCAAACAGGCTCAACAAATTCCCATATCATATAAACAAACCACACATAAAATATTATTATTGTTAGTTTTTTTTTACTAAAAACCCGGACGGGGTCACAGTGAGTTCCGATTCCTGATTGCAACCGCACCAGTACAATAAAAAAGAAGATTTTTCTTACAGTTACTCCTGCCCACCGGTCGGTAAGTAGCTGTAGGTTTCACGATCGTGTGCCCTAAGCAGACGCAACGAACCAAGGATGACAGCTTGCTGCATCCAGCCTAACAGTATCTCGGCAGAGTTCCTGCAAGCCGGAATGATTTTCAATTCCGATAGCAGCGAAAACACCGGTAATTAGAACTGCCAACACGACATTGTGGCCCGAGTACATCGTACGGCAAATAAGGCGGCACCGATTCCTGGTCTATCTCATATATGAGTGCCGAAGGTGCCGCGTTATGTCAATGGATGTACACCGAGACCGCTTTTGCCAGACATACCGACAACAAATGCATAAGCGTCACTGGTGCCCTTCGACAAGCCCTGCAGCTAACAGCAGGCACCTGTACACCCATCACGTTGCGGCGATAGACCAAGGTGTTTATCACGTTATCTTGGCAAGCCGCAATGAATCCCTCAGTCTCATACGTAAGCCCGGCTGACCTTAGATATTTGAAGGTCAGCCTTGTTGACAAACCCCGTGTCTCGATGTTCTGGTAGAACATACCCTGCATAGGTCTATCAACAAACGGGGAACGGACGACCTAGGATGCTAACTTCGTTGCATGTGCATCGTCATCGTCCGGGTATCCTTGTCGACCTTGTGCAACTCATCAACTGCCCACTTCACTACTCCAGTGGAGTAGAGCAGGACTGGAACGGCAAGCATATTGATGGCTGACACCTTGTTTTGTTCCGAGAGTTCGGAAGACCAAATCTTCCGAAGCAGGTGTCTATACTTGCCGCGAAGAGTGAGGGAGCGTCATGTGCACGCTCTATTCCAAGATATTTGTATGTCTCTTCGGCATCCAGATGTCTGAAGATGCTTCCATCAGCGAGTTGCACGTTTTCAGAAAACTCCGGCGATCGTCCTCTCCTCAAATGGAACACTGCGCACTTGTCAGCTCGCAACTTCATGCCAACGTCCCGCGTAACTCCTGGGCCACTTTGTGAGATTGTCTGAGATCTTTCTCTCCAGAGGCATACAATTTTAGATCGTTCAGATAAAACAAATGAGTGATCCAATGTCCCCGATCGCTTGGTGGTCCACACACATATCCCGGGCAATGGAGAGCGGCAACAGTGAGAGGCAGAACTAAACGGGACTTGGGGAATTACCCTAAAAAACTCCCCTTCTGAACGTTACCAACTCCGTAGTGATCCGTGTCGTACACAGATCTTTTTGCATCTCACTAATGGGGCAGGTACCGCAAGACACCTGAGCAAGTATAACAATAACCCATGCGATGTTGAATCAAACGTTTTACGGTAATCTATCCAGACCAGAGAGAGATTGCGCTTGCAGTGAATGGAGTCCCTGGTGACAACATTATCTATTACCAAGTTCTCTCGGCAACCCTCCACGTTCCTCCTTGCCGCACGCCTTGATCTTATTTAGTAGGTACCGCCCTTATTAACCTCTCCAACCTGGCATACAAGATCCTAGTAAAGAGCTTGTAGCAGGTGTTGAGGGATGTGATCGGCCGATAGTTTTTGGAATCTGACAAATCCCACTTTTCCGATGTATAGAATTTCCGTTTGTTCGTTTTTCATATGTGTATGTCTGTCAATTCGCGAGTGTTTTTCTTTCATATATCTTAAGGTGTTTGAAATGTAATATGTCGGTGAATAAAACCTCAGGGGATTTTGAGGAATGAAGACCGATGACGCCTTGACCCTGCGGAGTCGCCCGAAGGGCAAGTTGAGTCCCTGTCGTTCTTCGGTTCTTTTTCCTCCTTAGGAAGGCTTTCGACCTACCTAATTTTGTCTATTATTTCTTGCGCTCTCAACTCACATGCAGTAAATGCTCACTTGTATGAAAGAACATCTTCCCGCCATTTTTCAAAAACAAAAAAAAAACACACAACCTAGGTTCTCATTTGTTAGACGATCACAGCCAAGGCCACACTTTGAATTTTTGAATTTTTCGCGGGCCTTTCAAACTTTTCAAGGTCAATTTAAAGGCGGGAAGATTGGGTTATCACATTCTATAAAATTACAAACCAAATTTGACCTTAATTTTAACACTATACTGATTGACCAAAAAAACTCCTACCTTAAGATGAGGCATGAGGCCATTAAAATTTAAAACATAGATGGTCATCTACGGTATGGATTGAATTTTTCTTATGTTTTAAGGTGGTTTCCTAGCGTTATTTTTTTCCACTGTTCTATTTTACAAATAAAAACTTGGAGATATGTAACCAGTAATACACGTTTTAATCCAATTTGTGTACAGAAATGCATTTTTCTGAGCTTTTACACGTATGGCACGATTTGGTTACATGCTCTATAACATTTTGTTTGATAATTCACCTTTATTTATTAATTAACGTTTCTTAAATTACAGAAAATACTAAGTTTTATTCATTTATTAGCATTTGTGATACACTTTGTCCATATTCCTTAGGCAAAATATTCTGAAGTTCTGTCCTATCTAGCCACTTGTATTCCAAGTTCTTGTTTCCCACTTGTCCTTTCTCATATCTTGCAAAATAAATAAATACCTATGAAACAAAACGACTGAGTTAGAGCCTCACTGCGTACTAAATATACCTTTGCCCCAGTTGTTTCATTTTCCTTCCTAACAGCAGTTGGATATTTATATTTATAGAAACCAAATGGTGCATTTCCATAAATCATTGCTTTCAATTCTTTACCACAGGTATCCCGCAAAATTCTTTCTGCTGTCTAAAATCAAAAATAATTAAATTGTCACTTCAAAATACAAATCCTACCTGCCGCAATGTTTCACCGTCTTGTCTTAGAGTTTGTGGTAGCAAATACAAATTATCTTTCCCAATGTTTTGTTTCACAACAAGTACCAGATGTTTATCCAACTTCCTGTTAAGTGATTTCACATCATTCTTCTTGTCAGCTTCTATAAATTTGAACAGTTAGTTTCTACATATTTGCACTTAACATACAAACCTGTAATTCGACTTGCAAATTTAAATTTTGTCAATTCTTCAGTCCCTGCATCCACAAAATCTTGAGCAGTTTCTTTAAAATGTACTTCTACATCATCCCCCTTTTTTAATTGTTCCAGCTGCTTCCTAAAAAATTACTGATTTATGCAAGTTAAACAACTGGATGACCTTTACAATTCTTTCTCGTGACGCATTTCATGGTCTGATTTGAGACTTCGTTCAAATTCAATTTGAGCTAATAATTTTTTATAATCTTCTTCAAGTTTTGTGAGAGATTGTGTTACGACAGGTTTCCTCTCTAGACAAACCGCTGTTATGAGATCCCATTTCTCTCTTAACGCATTTGAAGTACTAAATTCGGCTGAAAAGTAAGAATTGTTAAAATATTTTCAAGACTTACTAACCCTCTTACCTAACAAAAGCCGGTTGAAATTTGATGTCGATAAAAATTTACTGTAATATTTAAACATTTCCTGGAGTGTTTGATGTAATTTTCTGGTTTATGGAGGTTTAACCTCAATAAAATACACGACTCCAAAAAGTAAGGTTAGCAGATCGTGACTGAAGTTACGACAAACGGTATTTACGACAATGTAGAATTCTACCGGCAAATAATAAAATCATGTCATTTAAATTCATGATATAATTCTATGAAAATAAATTTCGAAACATTTAACTGCAGATTGTAGGCAAATATTTTGTAGACATTTTCCAAATATATGTTGTACACATGTTGTACACTGATTTTTGTTTATGGATGAAGCATCCCTTACCGTTGTAAAATATTTAGAAAATCTTAATTCAGTTGCGCAAGTAAATATTTCTTTGTACCATTTACAGCATATGTTTTTTTTTAATCTTCGCAAGCAAAAATTCCTCAGCACTTTTACTCCTCGTAAGCTTCAATATTTTTCTTTTTTTTTTAGTGTACATAATTTTAATCTTCAAGGCTAACAGATCAAAAAATATACCCACTTTTAGCAACAATAAAAAATATGTATAAAATATATTAAAATGCTGTTAATAAAAGTTTTGAAGTATTTTCTACATGTACACCTAAAATAAAAACAACTATGACTTTTGTATGTAAGAACATACAGTCCACTATAAACACGTGCTATTTTGAACAGCCGCTACTTGTTTTAAACAATGAATTTAGACAAGAACGTCCAAAATTTGTTTATTAACAACAAACACAGCATTTACATTAACAACGCCAACAGTTATTTTAGGTATGTATAATATAACGTATTAATAATGTTGGTGTTAAAGTAGTACCTAGGTATACCATGCAAGCCACAACAGTTGTTTTGAATCATGATTTGGATTTATTGGATTTAAATCTGAGAAAATAAATACGTGAAAACTATAACAGTTTGTTAGGTACTATATTGTTATCCTGGGAAAGTTTTGGATATGCAGACGAATTTAATGAAAATTACTCGAATGACTGTATTGTATGATCGATTGATTTTGTAGTTTTCCACGTCATGATTAATTTCCCAGGTTATTTTTTAAATTTTTTGTAGTTCAGATGTAAATATGGCACTAATTTTTTTACTTTACTGCTACTTTCATGTTTACATTTGTGTTTTACACTACAAAAATCTATTAACATTATTAAAATAAAAACAGCAAATTGTCACAGTTTGTGTAAATTTGCCTGTCGGGACTTGCACATGTTCAGTTAACAACATTAACATTACTACAAAGTAATTTTATAAAATTATGCTGTCTACGTTACGTAATACCTTACAATAACATACTATTTTTACGATTACTTGTAACGAATAACAACATTTTACATCATTCACAGCCTACAGTTTGATACAATGTACTACTTGTAATTTTTTACAAACGAATAGGTAACATTCAGGTATATTGCTATTATATTCACATAAAAGGCAATCTATAGTGTACATACGTTGTCTGTTTGCAGTTATTCTCTTATAATTATTTGTTATATCGCGCAACATATTATAAGCTTTCAGCAGTTTTTAGGTGTAGTAGTAACAATAAAAAAATTTAAGCACTTTCTATGTATTTGTGGTGTACTTTTTGAATGATAAGAGTAAAAATAAAGAAATTTACACTGTTAATAATAATTATCAGAATGCTCTTTTGCCATATTATGTGAATGTCGCAACATCTAACGTCTAAAGCTATATTCACAACCTTATTTTTACAGCAAAGCAATATTTTGTTAGGCACATGCTTAGGGAGGGGATCTTCTTTGATTATGAGCAACACTGATTGCCACATAACTATAAGTACAGTCAAATGAGTATCATAACTTTCCTAACTATATACACCACCTATTACAGAGAGCAAAATATTTTGATTGTACAAAATCACAGAAACCTCCAAAAATAAGTGATATTTGTATACTAAACACCCACAATTTCATAACGCTAAGAACACTCATAATAATTATAATCCATTTAAATGATATGTACGTAGCAACGCGACGATGTTTTCGAAATATGGCCGTTATTTATTTTCAATAAAAAACATAATTATAAACGCAATCAATGTTTACCAAGTGCTTTTGTTCCAACCATGTCTTCCAGATTTGTTTTTATTATTATTTATGAGATTGTTAGGTACAGTCCGAAGTTCATTAGGTTAAATGCATTTGCTTCGTGCTATGCAGATAAGTGCTGCGCGTGCAAGAGTTTTAGATAGTATACAAGAAGTGCAAAAAGTAGTAAAATCTACAATACTTCTACGTTCTAAATGGCATCTATCTAAGATTCTTCTAAATTTGGACGTATTCAATTAGCTCTGATTGTTCTCAATCGATAAAAACTTCAGATTGTTCTTTGATTAAGTTGATTATGCACAGCAATAGAGCTTTGAGCTTTCGATAAAAAGTTAGCTTATTTTTAAAAATATAGGTACCTAATTATTAAATTGTTAAAATAATGACTGACATTATAGCATAATAATTAAAAAGGTTTAGTTAAAAATGTTCGATTTTTTTAGCATTATGTTATTTATTTGGCACCCATCAAGTATCGGCACTAATCTTATGTTCGCTTTTTCAATCTTCGTTTTTAATGACTGAAATAATCGAAAAGTTTTATAAGGTGTTTTAAAGTTATTTTATTTGTTAAGTTATGATAATTAGTCACGCAAGTACCTTCACGTATACACAAAATCGATTATAGAACAATTAGAACAAGCAAAATTAACATATGAAGTTGAAAGAAGTATAGGAGCAAATATGCAACAAGATTTAACAGCAAAGTCGAAGAGGTTATTTAAGTGACATAATAAAAGCTCGACAAATTACATTAGCAGTAAAGCTTTTGTTTGTTTGTTTTATTGTACCTAACACAAAATTTGAGAAAAAAATATATGTATGACAAAAAAAAAACATTGTACATAGTAGACACTAGGGTTTATCGAAAAAATTAAAAGTGCTAGCTAAAACTTCTAGTTGTTTACTTTTTAATATTTTCATCAAAGATTTTAGGTTCAAAGCCTACAATTTAAATTTATGTTATATTTTAAAGTGGTTCAACTTGTTATGTGTTTATTATTAATACATATAAATTTTGACTAATTTAATTATTTCATTTTGAAAATCACATAATATTCCATTCAGACAAACAAAAATTTAGTATTGTTTTCATTCGATATTTGTGACATCCGATTTATTATTCTCGTGAAGTATGACTTGCCCAAGTAAGAAGAATGTGTTGTCGTCAAACTTATTTGTGGTTTTTATTGTCAACATATTAAAATATCTATTTTTGAAATGTTTTGTGGTCACTGCTATTATTGGCATCTTGTTCCTGTAAAGAAAGAAACCTCGAAACTTGATTAGCCTTAATTTAAAGTTATATTTTTCTTCTAGTACATACACTTTCACTAATGATAATAAAAAAGATGTCATAGTCATTTGACATTTACTTTCATTTTTGAAAATTTTAACAAACTGAATTATTTTGTCAACTTGTTGGTAAATACATATACGAGTTTGGCTCAAGAAATAGTCTGGTTATACGCAGTAAATCCGCTTGCCTGGCCAAGACCTTCACATATCTATTATAAGAGTAACAAATAAAAATTATTTCAATACGGCACGTGGTCTATTTTGCTGTTTATGTGACGGACTATTACTTGTATTTACTGAATTTTATGAGGGATCCGCTGTAATATGTTTACAGTTGTAAAATGTAAATATTTTTAGCCGAAGTTTAATACATATACATAAATCATATATCAAACGACAGTTATTTCTCAGATCATAATGTATTTTTTTAACTTTTACGTTGTGTCAAAAAACAACAAAGAGACCTAATCAAACTTAAGTTAGCAGCGGTGTTGGCGAAACTTCAATAACTAAAAAGTATAGTGAACAGTATGTTGACGATAAAAATACACACTATATTAGACCACAAATACTTCTTTAAATATTAAAAATTTTTATTCAATACTTTTTAAAAATTTGAGATGGATTGACTGAAAAATCTTTTATGGCTGAACTAACAATAATCCAACGCATGTTTAAAAGATATGAAACAAATCCAGTGCGTTTCAAAATTACATATAAAGCAAAAACCTCAAAATTTATAACATGAACTATAATTTCAAAGAGAGTTTATAAATCTTTCTAGGCGAAGTTATCATGTTATAACTGTATGAGTAGTTTTTAGGAACAACCCTATTGTCTGTGTGTATATTTTACAAAAGGAAAAAGTGACTAAATAATTGCCAGCTACAAATACAAATTCACTAAGACCTACTTTCGTCCCTTCATTTGTAATTATATTATTTCATTTCTGACGAATAGAAGTGACTTTTTATAACGTTTATAACATGAGAATTAGTATTCTCAGTTGTGGAATACAAACAATTAATTTTTTTTATTGTAAGCTGTATGAACACTTTTATTCGAACGTTGTTCTGACATGTCCTTACTTTTTATTTTCCTCATTATTTTACACTCTTAAACATATTGTCTGTTTATCGGGAAAAAAATGAGAAATTTACTAGGTAGCAGTTACCTCCTGTTTTGTAATCTTGTTATCACGGAAAGATTTTTGTGCATTAATACAATACGGCCTTGGGTTTAAAAAACATTATTAATGTTAGACCACATATTTAGACCGCTTTGTGTTATGTATTTTAGAACCTTCTTAGTTTGAACGACATCTTAAAAATGCAATTAAAATTATCATTTGTAAAAATGAGTCACAAAACAAATTTCACTACAACGTCTACATTAAAATTACTCATAAGCATAGAACAGTCTAAAGCTATAAAAGCTTCATTTATTAAATACGTATTTAGCGTTTCTTGGGATTGTTTCCAACATTATCGAAAATGGATTTCACCACCTGTGTCAAGACATTTACAGATTGTTTTAAAGAAATTCGTTGGAAATAAGTAAAAACATTTTTGTACAGAATAAACTAATACAAGACTTGATTGTCAGATTGTTGTCTCTGTTAACACCTGTAAATTCGTGTAAATACAATTTATTATCATGGTAATGTTATCAGAAAAAAACGTTAACTTTCGACCAGGAATAATTACTTTAGAAAATTTCCTGCAACGTTATCTACTGACTTTATAAAATGTATTACCAATTACGAAAATAGGCACTCATGAGCAAATCTGGTAATTAGAAGTTGCAGCAGATTTCCCTTCGAAGAATAATAACCGCACTATTCTTAACGTGAAATCCGCCGCACTTTCCGATTACAACTTGCTTATCAACATTAGCCCTTTGACACAATTAACCGAATTATAAAAAATTCAAAATACAGCATGTCTCCTCTGTATAAATCTAACTTCACAAAATCAGGTGCTTCCGGAGATGCTCCGGGCTGAATCCGGTGTGGAGCTCTCGCTGGGCACCATGAAGCGACTCTGTGGAATCGGAGGCAACGTGAAGTATTCGGCTGACGGAGGAAGCACATTTTCAAGGTAAGCTCCAGAAATGTTTCCAGCTGGAGCGTAATGAGCAACAACGACGATCTTCCCAGATCTGGATCGAGCCTTTCCTACACCGAAGTGACGAGAAGCTGCCCATACTAACTGTGTAAAGTGGCCTTGAAGCAAAGACTGTCATTAGTTATCACGCAAGACTTTAAAGTTGGTCATACACGATCAAACAGTTCAACGGTTTGAAAAGAATGGTATTCTCTGGTATTTAGACACAAAATAAAATGTTCAGAAATCGAATTAAGGACCGAGTATATTGTTAGAATAGGTCAAGCCAGGTTGGGTCAGGTCAGGTCAGGTCAGGTCAGGTCAGGTCAGGTCAGATCAGATCAAATCAGATCAGGTCAGGTCAGGTAGATCAGATCAGGCAACATATAATATCCCTTTTTCGTGTCTGTCAATGTTTCTATGGTATACGAACATAAAATTAAATTTTCATAAATAGTATTAAACACCGAATACATCGCACTATTTTTCTTTCGGGTTTTCTTACAAAAAAAGTGATTCTTGTGGAGTTAGGTCAGACCAAATCAGGTCAGAGAAAATCAACTCAGTTCAAGTCGAACCCACAGATTCCGCATATAGATTTAGAAATCAGAAAATATTACAAAGAGGTGCCGTCCGCAGACATACGGGTAATATGAAATATATTCAAAGCAAATAACCAACGGAAAATAGTGTATTATTATCATTGTACATGCTTAACTTCTATTGTTTATATTTATACATCGAGAGGATGTCACGTAGAAATTTGTTTAATTTGAATGAGTTGTTTCCTCAAAACAAAGGACTCAAATTATTAATTAAGCCACAATGGAATAAAATGTTTTGAATATTACTCTTATTTGTCGTAATTAAACAAAAATGTGGGTATTCCCACATTTTCTAGAAAAAGAGGATGTTAATTTGATCAATAAAAAATTGGTCGAAGGCTATAAGCATAATCTGACAAATTCAGCTCTTTAAAAAATATATAAAACTTGATTTTATGATTTTCGTTTTGTGATAACCGCTGTAAAGTAAAAACCAACGGCATAAATAACCCCCCTGCAGACCCTGCGCCGTACGGACAATGTAAAATATATTTAAAGCACAGAACTAACGGCATAAAATCTCCTTCAGCACTAGGTAATAGCAATCTCAAACTCAAGTGTTTATTGATGTTTATACTTCGAAAGATTGTCACGAAGAAATTAGTTCGATTTGTCTTCTCAAAACAAAGGTCTAAACGTCTTAATTAAACCACAATCGAACAAAATGTTCTGAATATTATAATTTTTATAAATGGGGTGACTAACTCGTTCTTAATTTGCCCAATAAAAAAATTGTGATGATGTAATCAACATGGATAATACTAGTCACAGCGCATTGCCAGCGCAAAAAAAAGGGGCAAGCTAAGTTCGGCATCGAACCCGCGACTGAATATCGCCGCTTTGTCGACAAAGTCGTTGACCCACTGAGCCACGAGGAGTTCTATTCCGCGGGGGTAATATAACGTTATCATACCGTGCAATTCATTTTGCGAAAATTTGAACATTTGGCGAAAAAACTGAAAAGGGATTCGTATACTGCAAGTATAGGCGTATATTTTTGAATAACATTAAAATAATTTTAAAACACGGTTCATTGAGATGACGTCATCAAATTGTTGGTGGGGATGATTAGACAAATATTGGTTAGTATTTAACCATCTACATGATACACATACAAAATTTAACAACGATTGGTCCAGTAGTTTTGGAGATTACGTGTCTAATAAAAATGGATACAGACAGACAGACAGACAGACAGAAAATCGTCACAAAAAAAATTCTGAATTTTTATTTTACTATAAAATTGAGAAAAAATTCTCTGGAGTGTTCTATATTAATTAGGAGTATTACTTTTGGTACGTTTTATTTGTTTATTTAAAATAATATTTACTTAAAGCATTTTCGGTGCTTTATTTTTAAATCCGTTTTTACTTAAGTAATGACATCCATTTTTGAGAGTCGTGGAATTATTTCATTTATTATGATTCTCTAAACAATACAAATCACTCCGTATCATTCCAATGCATTATTTCAGCAAACTTACATATGTCAATTCCAACACGTGTAGTGTAGTAGTAATAATAAAACACCGGACTCTACTGCGGTAACACTGGAAAAAACGAAAAATCCCATGCCACATTCGAACAAGCATGACTTTACGAATAACTTTGTACGAACTCTGCATATATACTAGAATAAAAGCTTTCTGCATAACTTCAAATTTTTTGCGAAAATTTGGGTGTCTCAGGGAAAATCTGAAGACGGATTCATAAAAAACAAGTACAGAAGTATGTTATTTTATAAAATTTAAATCCTACTTATTCTATGAAAAATTTTGAGGAAATGTCATCCCATTTATGGCGGGGATGATTAGGCAAATTCTGTGGACAGACGGCAGGCATATAGAGAGACAGATGTAAACGGAGGCCTATTTTTTCGTATTCTAGGGGTCATGAAACGTCATGAAAACATAAAAGTAGTTAGCTCACGCTCAGAAAGTAAAAATTGATCCAAGTTTTTTTAGACAGAACTTCCCTAGCCTCTTAATACAATCCAAATCCACTTCTTCAAAAAAAAATTGCATATTCAAAATTTTAGGTAGTATTTATTTGATCATAACCCCTATAAATAAAAAAATATATACTCGTAGATAAGTCACAGTGTAAGAAAACTACGAAGCATTTGATGAAAAAGTAAATGAATTTTTGTAAAGTAATTCTGACAAAAATCAAAGCGGATGCATAAATCACAAGTACAGGAATACATACTTTTAAAAAATTTGACAACAAATGTGCGGTAAAAATCGACAACATCAACTGCCACTCATTTATGTCAAATTGTCAACCACCTAAAACTTGACAGCCAATGCCCACTATTGTCCATTTTGCTACGTTCGATCAAAGAGTTAAAAAAACTGTAGAAAATGTCTGTGACTAGACTATTGCAGTCGTTTGTGTTGTCAACACGATATAGTTTGAAACGAAAAAAAAATATTTATTTGCAAAGAACCTGGTATTAAGTCCGTGTGTGTTTTTTCTGGAAGACTGTATGAAAACAGTTTTTTTTACTATTACATAAATAACAAAATTCAAGTTCATGTGATGCTTCTATCAAGTATTAAGTATAGTTTTTTGTAATACCCAGTTTTAAAATTTTCTATAATTGAAATCTTTACAATCTTTATAGAAGACAAATCAAACCCTTGCTTAAATTTATTTTCGACACGCCTTTGAAGCAATTTGTTAGTCGTAAAATCTAAAACCGCCTTCTTATTCCGGTGACTAATAAAATTTCTAATTTTCAAGTGGTTAACTTGTTTACGACTTGGAAGTAACATAATTACTGCTCTTGTAAACATTAAACCATAAGCTTCACATAAAGAAGGAAATTAAGTTCATACACTTAGAAAGTAAGCTTATGCTTTGAACAGTATAACCCAGAGTAAATAAAACGAATCCAAGCACACAAACCGCACTAAATCTGCTGGTTATAGGACAATATGAACATTTAGGTTTATTTATGACGTACGTTATCAGTGCACCTCCATTTTCTCGATAACGGATGGGCATCGATTTTATACAGTTTAAAATTTTCTTTGCTTTCTGTCGGTTTTGTTTTTGATTATTAATTTGATTATCTTATAGTAAGTTTCTGAAGTTACAAGTGCTTAAAATTATTTTATTTGCTGAAATATCTACAATTTTAATGGGCAAAAGTAAAGTTTATTTATTGTGTTAAACTCGTAAAACCAGCATAGAATAATAATAATAATCAATTCAAATATGAAAGAGACATAAGCACTCTAACTGAAATGTGCAATATTCTCCTTTTATACTCGTATTCAAATTTTGCTTTAGCATTCAATGGAAATAGCAACAAGTAGAAATAATATACATAATATTTTTCACATTTTTTTATCAAAAGCATGAAACGATTAATATTAATATTTTAAAAACAATATTTTTTTAGAAAATGTGCTTTTATAGCATGACAGCTGGTAGCAAGGCGTATATTACAATATTTCTGGAGGTGAAGCTTGGTGAATATCAGAAACGAACTTTAGTGATTAGGTTCACAAAAATCCAGCTTTTCTAAAATATTGTAAAATGTGATTGAACAATAGGAAATGTATATTTAAAACAGATACCCAACCGGAAAAAATGTAGATATTCTCAATTTCTCAATACATGCTTAACTTCGACTGTTTATGTTTATGCTTCGAAAACATTCGACTATTAGCACATTCAGATTATAAACATCAGCGGTTAAAATAAAATGAAATTTAATTTTGTCTTCTCAATGCAGAAGAGAGGATTAATTAATTAATTAATGACACTCATTAATTTGAAGAACATTTATTCGGCAAAATTGTAAAATGAGGACAAATTTTAATTAACGCTTACTATGCTTCAAATAACTTTAACATGTTTGCAAAATTCCACAGCAATTGGTTTTTGCAATTTCAAAGTTAAACTGTAAAGTATTGTTATAAAATTTTGATGTTTTTCCCAAAAATCTGAATGCCAGGGTAAAAACTCAATACGGATTTATAAATCATGCATTCAGGAGCATGTACTAAATTTTGGAGATTACGGCATCCTTCTGTTGATGTTTATTCATTTTAGTTTGGGTTTTACCATCTACACGATATTCCTAATATACATATAAAATTTGACGACATCGAGACAGACAGACAGACAGACAGATAGATAGTCAGACAGACGGAAACGGGGACCTACTTTTTCGTACTCTAGGGGTCATGAAACGTTGTAATTGATGACATGCCCCATGCATTCTTTACCTTTCTTTCAACAGTACAGATATGTGTTTATTTTAATATATACGTATAGGAGTTATCGCAAAAAAAATTGAAAAATCTAATTTTATAATTTATTTAAGAAACTGCTCACTTCTTTAATATTTTTGGTCGGCACTCACTAACACTGGCTTAATCATCATTAACAAAGTGTTTTTCATGCTACTATTTAACAAAATTATTAAAATATGGTTTGGTATATTTCCTGGTTGTATTTTAGTAATATACTTTTAGTTTTTGCAGTTGCTTAGGAGGTAATTCTTAGGAAATGAATGAAGCTTTTTAAATTTTCTTAAGAACGATATATCTAATTTTCAAAAAATTATGACAGCGTATGGAATACAAAAATATTGATCTTTCATTGTCGTCTCTCCGTCATCTATTTATTGACACTTTTGATATATAGATAAGAACCGAAACAAATGAACTGATGACTCTAATATTTCAGATGTACTTTAAGATTGTTGTGGAAACGATAAAACTTTAACCAAATTTGTCTACACGTTCCTTTCGCACAGCTGATGACGTTATCTTAAGAGTTTTATTTGTGCAAAGTGACATAAAAGGTGTTCAATTAAAAAAGTCATCGAGTTGGCGTTGCTTTTTTGATATATGAAAACGTAGAGAAAAACGCATGTGTTTTATTAACTCATATCGCTCTATACAGTTGACATTTCCGCGTTGTCAGCTGCTATTGATTAAATTTTAGGTAAATTGTAGACATACTTCGCAAAGTTTACAAAAAATCAGAGCCAACTTGATGACTTTTTTAAATGAATACTCGATATGTTAGCCGTAACAAACTTGAAATTTTAGCAGAACATTATTAACACTGATTTACTGATTATTGATTACATATAACAATACAAAAGTCGACACGTGTATACGCTACTTGTTATCATATACGAGAAAAGTTTTGTAAATAACTTTAGTTTAAAAGAAGGATGATGTATACGTGTCGACGGATATGAATGTAAACTAAAATTGAAAAGTTTCACCAAAATATATCTTCAAGTTTTTATCGCAGCCTAAATTATGTGACAACGAGTTACGTAAACTATCAAAACTTTGTCGAATTATTTATGTTTGTAAGATATTAAAATTCTACTTTTACTTTATTATAAATAAATACAATCCGCATCTAGATAAATTAGAAATAGTTTGCATGTGAACATTAGTTTGCAAACTTTGTTGAAATATCTAAATTAGTATGTGCACAAACATGACAACCAAAAGTGGCTCACGAAAGGTCAGATTTTCCAAAACGAAACAGGCACATCCACCGCATGATTTGATCGTGTATGGTAAGCTTAACAAAACGCACATACCTGCATTAACATTTGCATGCAGAATGTCCGGCTCCTTATTGAAGTCGTACTGACGAACGGCACGATACCAGTAAGTGGCTACTTCTTGTCCTGTGACAAATTACATTAAATTCGGCTCACGTGCTAGTGCTGGGGCTTACCTGTGACGTCAGTTACCAGAACGTTTGAAGGACGACAAAATAAATTTTGGCCGATGTCTTTGTCGTACCGGTAATAAAATCGGTTGGTGTGAGCGAGGTGGTTGGCCCAAGTCTGTGCAAGATAGCAGAGCTAAAACAGTTTTTTTTTTGTTAAAACAGATTGAAAATCGATGGCGGCACAGATGGAATGAATGATATTTGGGTAGATTGAAATTTAAATGTCGCCCCGGCGCATCCACCAATTTCCGAAACATGATTATCCGCTTTAGCGAAATATACGCGGTATAAATTGTGAAATAGCAAAACTATAAATAAGTTATTTTATATTTTAGATGACTTTTATGACGCTTGGGATGATGAAACGCGCATAAATATTTATGCAGGTTGCGCTGTCTATTAGATAAAAGTGTAGTGAAAAATGGATGACGAGTAGTAGGAGGATGCAATTTAGGGATTTCCATTTTCAGAAATTGAAATATTTACTATATTCAATATTTTATTTAATTATTCACACTTCTTTGTGTATACAGAAATTGCTAAATGCACAATTTAGTTAGTTGTCATTATTTATGTTTGATGCGTTTCGATAATAAAATTAAACAGAAATATACGTAATACTTTGACTCATGAAATATATTTATGCAAGAATTTATTACAGAATGGCTACAATAAGTTGCTATTTTTAGACGAAGTGCAGGAAATAAAAATAATGCACATAAAACATATATTTTTTAAATCGCAATAAAATTCGAAAAATCGGTTGCTACTTTTTTACTTATGAAAAAACTTATGAATTTTATAGGACTGGCTAACTTATTTGTAATAACTTACAAACAATATTTATCTTTAAGTAAAAAAAAAATGCTTTAAGCTATTAGACAGAATTTGTTCGCCCTGAAGTAGGAGTCCAACAAAACCAACCCCTTGGAAAAATTATAATTTTATTTTGCGAATTTTATTTTTTTAATATACAATATATCTCTACAAGTTAAAATGAAAAATATGTGTGAATTTTTAAAACATAAGGAAAGAAATCATGCTACACGTATATTTCAAGTGAGTTTTTCCATAACAAAAATTTTTGATGACATTATCAATATTATGGAAATTGATTTAATCAATAAAATCAATTCATTTATAATTTTATTGAACACGCTATAAGCAATTCTAAAAGATATGAATGATTCGATAAAGAGTCATAGTTGTATACTTTAGATACGTTTTAATCACGAAATTTTTATATTACGTAATTTTTTTTTTTTCGAGAGGAAATAAAACAGTAAATTTTGATAAGCGATTTACCATGTCTACGATAACCTCAAAACCTTTGCAGGATCCAAAATTTGGATATTTCGGGTCAAAATAAAGGCAGATTCATAAACCGCAAGTACACAGATATGTATTTTATGAAATGTAAGTAACATCTACTCTGGAAAATTTTGAGATAACGTCATCAAATTGTTAGAGGGGATGGCCAGATATATTTTAGTTAGCGTTTTCCCATCTACACTATACTTCCAAAATCGTCTAAAATTTCATAATCAATCCAGTAATTTCGAAAATTATATGACCGTTAGAATCGCTAGTAGATCACAGCCCGACTACAGGCGACAGACGATAGACAGACGGAAACAGGCAACTTATTTTTTCATATTCTAGGAATCATGAAACAAACAAAATTCGATTTTCCAGAATTTACGTTATTCTGGTAACGCGTATAATACATTAAAATATAATATAGCATTATTTCCCAGAATTTTGGGCAAGTTTACGTAACCCATTTTGGTTTGATCAGTGCAATAAACATTAAATATCAAAAAACGCACCGTGTTTATGTCCACGGTTCGAGATTTAAAAAATATTCAGTTTGAAAATAAAATTTTCTTTTAATTCCCAAAAATTGCAGTATGGTTTCGGAGGTCAACATCTATAAGAAAATGTCTTTGGTTAAATTTCGAAACTAATTTCTGGAAATCGAAGTCTATAAGAAAATGTCTTTAATAGAATTTCGAAAATTGTAAAAAATTAGCGAAGTCATAGGGAGAGGTTTTATTGAAAAATTTTACGTCTGAAAAAGTTGCCATAAAATGCTACAAAATTTGGGATATAAATTTCGTCGTGCTGATTTCAAAAACATTGCATGTTTATGCTGCTTTTGCAGGATTTAAAAATATTCGGTTTGAATATATACTTTTTTTAATCCAAAAAAATGCAACATTTCAGTGGGCGATTCTGGAAAATAAATAGTTACGAGCTACCGAAAAAATAAGTCCGAAAATAACTTCCGGAGATCGAAATCTATAAAAAATGTTTTTAGTTAAATTTCTAAAATGATCTAAAATTAGTCGAAATTTTCGGAGGGTTTTAGCTTTTGGAAAAGTTGCCAAAAAATTAGCCAAAAATTCTGGAATATAAATTTCGTCGTGCTGATTCCAAAAATATAGCGTGTTTATGCTCCCGCTGCAAGATATAAAAATCTTCGGTTTGAAAATAATTTAATTCTTTAAATCCAAAAATTGCAATATCTCAGTTGGCGATTCTAGAAAATTGTAAGGAGCTGTTGAATAAATGAGTCGAAAACTAGATTTTGGGGGTCGAAATCTATAACAAAATGTCTTTAGTTGAATTTCGAAACTTGTCAAAAATTGGTGGCAATTTTCGACAATAGACAATGCACCCCGAGCTATTAGACAATTTTGTTTTTGAAAAAGTTGCCAAAAAATTCTGAAACATAGATTTCTGATTCCAAAAAATAGAATCTCTGGGTGCAAAATGTAAACATATTTTTTTTAATTCAAAAAAACTGCAATATGTCAGTGGACGATTTCGGAAAAATAGTAGGCGCTATCGAAGAAATGCGTGCAAAACTAATTTCTGGAGGTCGAAATTTACAAGAAAATGTTTTTAGTTAAATTTTGAAAATTGTGGAAAATTGACCGCAATTATAGTTTTAAAAAATTTTGCTTTTGAAAAAGTTACCAAAAATTTACAAAAAATACTGATTCCAAAAACATAACGTGTTTATGACTTCGGTACAAGATGTAAAAATATTCGGTTCAAATATATATTTTTTTAATCCAAAAGAATTGCAATATTTCAGTGGGCGATTTTGTTAGGAGCTGTGGAAAAAATGAGTCCAAAACTAACTTTAGATATCGACATCTAATGTCTTTAGCAAAATTTTGGAAACTGTCGAAGTTTGGCCGAAATCCTAGGGGATATAGATATAGATTTAGTCTGATTCCAAAAATAACGTGTTTATGCCGCCGGTGCAAGATGAAAAAATATTTGGTTCGGAAATATATTTAAATATATTTAAATTAAAAAAACTGCAATATTTAAATAGGCGATTCTGGAAAAATGGTAGGAGCTGTGGAAAAAATTAGTCCAAAACTAACTTGTAGAGATCGACATCTATAAAACAATGTCTTTGGTTAAATTTCGAGGATTGTCGAAAATTTGCCGAAATCTTGAAGGAGTAATAAAAAATTTTGTATTTGAAAAACTTGTCAAGAATTGCCAAAAAAAACTGAGACATAGATTGAGTCGTGTTGATTCCAGAAACATCGAAAATATCGCGTGTTTATGCTTCCGTTGCAAGATTTAAAGACATTCAGTTTGAATTTTAAAATGTCTTGTTAAACATCGAAAATTATCGAAAATTGGTCGAAATCAACGGAGAACTATTGAAAAATTTCGTTTTGAAAAAGTAAAAATTCCTAAAAAATTCTGGGATACAGATTTGGTCGTGCTGATTTTAAAAACATTGCCTTTTTATGCTTCCGGTGTGAGATTTAAAGTTATCCGACATTTCCGGAAAATTGTTAGGATCCTTCGAAGAAATGAGTCCGAAATCTATAAGAAAATTGGTCTAAATTTTCACAAAAGTGGGTATTAAAAAATTTTGCTTTTGAACAAGTTACCTGATGCTTTAGTAGGTCAATATTATTTTTTAGTTCCCCGGCGTAAACTATGGAAGCATCATAATATTCGACGAATGCCTACTTTCAGATTTCCTTGACGTTGCATGACCCCTGCAGTACGAATAAGTAGGTCTCGCGTTTTCGTCTGTCTGTAGTCCGTCTATCGCCTGTTTGTTATCTGTCTGTATCGATTTTTATTAGACCAATAATTTCCGAAACTACTGACCGATGTTGCCAAATTTTATATGTATGTTAGGAATGTCGTGTACATGGTAAAACGCTAATCAACATTTGTCTCACCATCTCCACCAACAATTTGAAGACATTTTCTCAAAATTTATTTTAGTAAACGCCTTGTAAATTTTATAAAATAATCACATTTGTGGTTTATGGATTCGCCTTGAGTTTTTACCTTAGGTATCCAAATTTTTCGCAAAATATTCAAATTGTATAATAAATAACCTTTTGTACTAGTATAAGCGGCAGACACCGCTCTTACCAATTTTAAAAAATTAAACCCCATTGCAGAAGCAACAGTAATCTGGTTTAATAAAAAAATCTATTTACTAATTCAGATGACGTCATTAACTTTTTGGAGGGGATTAATAAATAAATTTTTCTTTACGTTATATTGTTGATATTCCCCAATCTGTTAAATTTCGATAAAATCAAGTATGTAGTTTGCGAAAAAACTTTTTCTAGATCATACTGTTTTTTTACAAACTTAATTTTTTCATCAACTGAACTAAAAATCAAATAATTTACACCAATTGTCACATAGTCCTTTAAAAATTGTACGTACATTTTTGCAGACCTATAGTGAAGTGCAATTAAATACCTAAACAGCAAGTTATCTAACGATGTACAGAAAATTTACTTGAAAGCCTATTTCTGTACCAACGTTATTTCAGGACTAAAAAATCAAAAATAAAAGTATAAACGATAATCGATACGGAGTAATAGCCCATAAAAGAACTTCAAAGTTTAATCTCTGGCATTATTAAGGCGCGATAGGAAAACCATAAAACTTTCTTTATTAACTTTTTTTCCTAAATCTAAATTATTAAAGAAACTCCTTGCACTTATTAATTAGGTACATATTAACTGTCAGTTATACTATTCGTGATATATATTCCCGCCTAGAGAAACTCAAATCCTTCCGACCGTATTTGCAATAAATTCAAAAAGTATATTGGTTTGGTCAAGTATCAATAAAATCGAATCGCGAAAATAAAATACTTTATGTCTTGTAACCCCACGAAAAGTGGGGACAAAACATAAAAGAAAGCGAGATTAAATTTCATATAAAATCGAAGCACGCGAACTATCGGTTTTGCTATGGCCAATATACATTTATATTGGTGTTTTATTAAAAATATCTATTCTTTTTGTCCCTTTTTGCGCGTCTGTGCCATGATTTGACCAAAACATATCCGCGTGGCCCGATAAACCGAAAAAATAAAAAAAGCTGCATCCAATGAAACGAAACTTATTGCTTCCGCTCAAACTCACCTCAGACGACATAGACAAAGCCGGAGATCCATGCCTTTGTCTATACACATTATGCCAGCAAAGACAATCCGTTATAAAATCGCTGTCCTTCCAAGCGGTCGTCAGGTCAGAAATATCCAACACCATGCTCACAGGTCTGTTGCTTAAAATCTGCAAAAAACCATTCATTTCCGATTAGTTTCGATCTGCGAACGCGGGAGGTTCCAGCACGCAATTCTTGGCAGATATTTGTGATTTACGTAGAAAGGGGGAGTTTTCATGGGACTTGTCAGTGAAAACCATCAATAACGGGGTATCTGTCGAAATATCTGAAAGCATGATGACTGACCTTGACATTTAGCAAACAGATTGCAGTGCATTTGCATGATTGCCGCGGTCTTCGCTTTTCTATGCTTTAGAGCTTTCAGATACGAATCTAGGGGTGAATTAAAGTCAAAGCGCAAATTGCTGATTGGTTGGAGATTATTACTGATTGAACAGAATGGCATTCAGCTCACCCAATTAGTGGTAATTCGTCTTTGCACAAGAGCGAACGCTTTAATGGAAGTCATTCGCCACGAAATCCGCTTTCGCGAATTAGGCAATTGCGGAAAATTTTACTATTACACGCAGTTCGCATCCACCATTAAAGCTTCAAATTGATTCACTTATTGTGCGAATATTACACTCACTTTGTAAATCTACGTTTCTGAAAATTCATGCAAGGAGGTGATTTACGTATGCGGTTATGAGTTTTTGCAGCATTTTTCCAGGCAAAAATTACGTAAAATATGAAAGATAGTGGTTGACAATTATTATTGTCAATATTGGTTCTATATAGTTTTTCAAAATTATTTTTAAATACATACTAAGTTAAATAAATAATACTTAAAATTTGGTAGAGGTCAATAACGGATAGCAGGGCATATTTCACAAAATTTTCATAAGAACTTCATTTCAAGAACCTCGAATTGGATAACCAAATGTTAAAGCGGAAACATTTTTTATTGGATAAAACAAACTATAGGTCACATTAAGTAGTCTAACAAATCCAGTTTCTTGAATAAATTAAAAATTTTGATTTTGAGAATTTAATATTTTTGATGATAAGCCCATAAGTTAAAATAAAGATATCCTTTTTTTTCAAAAATCTGGATGTCTAGAGTAAAAAGGATAAGACGGATTCATAAACCACTAATGTAGGAATATGTTTTTTTTTTATAAAATTTAGTATGCAGAATTTGGTAGGGAACGTTACCATATTGGTAACAAATTTTGGTTAACGTTTTAACATCTATATGATAATCCCAACATACATACAAAATTTTACAATAGGTTTCGGAGACTAGTCAAATAAAAATCGACACACACAGACGATAGATGACAGACAGACAGACAGACGGAAACGGGAGACATATTTTCATACTCTATGGGTCATGAAACGTTCTCCGGAAGCACCCTATTACAATACTTCCTTAGGTTAAGTAAAAATGTATAGCTGCAATAATTTGCTATTTTTAATTCCCGAGCATAAGCTAAAGAAGTACTGTATTTGAGTCCATCGAGAGCTTGACTAGAGTACGAAAAAATAGGTTTCCCGTTTCCGTCTGTCTGTTTATCTGTCCGCCGTCTGTGTCGATTTGTTGTGAAATTTTATATGTGTATTTTTAATATCATATAGATGGTAAAACGATAATTAACCTTGTTTAATCATTCCCACAAACAATGTAATCACGGCACTTCAAAGTTGTACATAGTAAATGAGTTTTAAATTGTATAAAATAACATTCAGATTTTTGTAAAAAAATTAAAATTATTTTACAATTTAATTTTGAATCCATAATACCGAATGCATTGAAATCTTGCAGACGTTTTAAAGTTATCGTAAGCAGGTAAATTTTTAATCAAAATATACTTGTTTATCCCCCCAAATTGATCACATCTTAAAATGTTGCCGAATAAGTCTTATTTAAAATGTGCAAAATATGATGAGTCTTTACTTATGATTTAATATTATATTCATATTTTTTAGAAATGCTTATATAGAGCGACTCAAAAAAATAACGAATGAGTCAATTGATTAAATCAGGAACTGTTCACTCATAAGATTTTGTAACGGAGAAACTCGTTTGAAACATACTCATTTATTGACATTTACTTTAACAGTACATATTTTAAATTCCCAGAATTAAATTTTATCATTTTTCCAAAAAGCTGGGTAGGTTTTATTGTATTTCAGGGGCGAGGAAAGTTCTATCGAAATAACCTTCTACTAATTTTTTAGATTAAAAAAAAACGTAAGTATCTGACAAAATATTATCTGAGAAAAATAGAAAACTACAGTTTTATCTTAACTTAGAAACAAATCTTTGTGCAATAAAAATAATTTAGCGATAGAATTTACAATTAATCGCAAATAGACAATTGTTCCATTTAAGAGTTAAACACCAAAATCATATCCTTTTTAATGGAACGTCCCATACATTTTTATAGTCTTTTTTTATCTTTTGTACCTGTATAACCTGTATAACCATTTTTTCTCCAGGAAAAACTTTTTTTCGAATATCATTTGTACCCTTAAAATAATGTAAATATGGTACGTAATTTTCAAACGAAACACCCAGTATTAAAAAAAATTGTAAAGTATAGTCGTGAGTGAGTTTAAATAAACTATAAATATTGTAAATTAATTTCTTCTTTTAATAATTATTAAATGAAGAAATACAACTAGTTGCCACCTTATAACGGCATGATGTACTAATCCAATTTCACTACTACTGTTTTTAATGTCAAAACTCTTAGGCTACTACAATATTTCTTTGAAACGATGGATTTATTTTTATATCTCGAACGCAAGCTAAGGAAGTTGTATAACAGGGTCCATCCGGCGAATAGCTACTTCCATATTTTCTCGACGTTTCATGACCTCTAGATTGTGAATAAATAAGTTTTGGAATTCCATCTATTCAACCGTCTGTCGTCTAGCTCTCGTCTGTCGGCTGTCTGTCGTCTGTGTCGATTTTTCGAAACTATTGAACCAATTATTAATTACCAGATTTGATATGGAATTTAGGGATATCGTATAGGTGGTGAAACGCTCAATAAATTTTGCACTGTAAATGTCACTTAAATTTTATAAAATAACATACTTCTATACTACGTCTTAATTTTAATTCCCGAGCTTAAGCTAAGGAAGTACCTATAGTATTCGAGTCCATTGGCCGAATTGCCACTTCTATATTTTCTCGACGTGTCATGACCTCTAGAATTCGAAAAAAGTGGTCCCCCGTTTCCGTCTGTCTGTCTAACTGTCTGTCTGGTGTCTGTATCCTTTTTTATTAGACACGCAATTTCCGGAACTAACGAACCGATTGTTATCAAATTTTGTATGTACATATATTAGGAATATCATGGAGGTGGTTAAACGATAACTAAAATTTAAAAACAATATTAAAAAAAAAAACTAAACCATGGATGGGATGACGTCATCTCTAAATTTATAATAGCAATTTTTTTTAAATTTGATAAAATGACATGTGCACTTGTGATGTGTGAATCAGTGCCCCAAAAAACTGATGACTTCATCTCAAAATTTTGCAGAATAAATCCTCTCTGAAATATTCAAAATATTATGATTACACACTGGCTTATCCACACTCACAGTTTTTAGAATTACTTATACAGGGTAACTAAAAAAACTAATGAAAGAGTCAATTTATTTTATTGATTAAATCAAGAACCTCAGGACAGAATACTTTGAAATCTTGCAAAAGTTGTAAAATATAGCTGTTTATCCCTCTCAAAAAACTGATGACGTCATCTCAAAATTTTGCCGAATAAATCTTATCCAAAATGTGTAAAATATAATAAGCCTGTACTTGTGGTTTATCACTGCATTAAAAGTTTTTAAATTTCTTATACACGGTGAATCACAAAAATTAATAATTGAGTCAATTTATTTTACTGAAATCAGAAACAGCGAAGTCCATTTTCCCGAAAATTTGGGCACACAATACTGTTATCATTAGTATTACCACTGCGCCTATCCAAAGTGATATACGTGTCTTTGTAAAAAGTCACAAAATTTTGTTAAGGGAAAACTCATTTGAAACGTACGCGCAGCAAGCTTCTTTACATTTATTTTAACGTTAAATATAAATCTTTGTTTTAATTTATAAGAATTTTATAATTTTTCTAAAAAGCTGTTTTTTTTGTACTTCGATAGATAATCCGATTTTTGAAAAAAATATCAAGATTGTGGAGCAACATTTTACACTTTAATTTTGAAACTCCAAAATGCTTTAAAATATTGCAAACGTTTCAAGGTTATTGTAGGCATGATAAATCATTCATCAAAATTAATTCGTTTACATTTCTCAAAAAATGCATGACGTCATCTGGATATGTTGTACTATACTAAATGGGCTAGGGAAGTTCTGTCTAAATAATTTGACACCAATTTTTAGTTCTAAAAAACTGTTATAGAAATTGGATTAGCAATAGAAACTCTATTGACATCCAGCTCGTAGCCCATATTTAACGCTTTTAGATTTATTTTGATGGTGATAAAAAATTAGGAATGTCTGCGCCTCTCTAAAATCGATAAATTTTGCAGAATTATAACAACTCTATCCTTTCTCAGGTTATTAGGCCGTGAATTTTTTTCTAGGACGTATATGTATCTCTAAAATAAATATAGGTATTAGTATAATATTAGTATAAATTTACTATATTGTTAATAATCAGAAAAGGGTGGCTGCCTGACTGAAGTTGTGAGTATGGTTATCAACTGCAATACAAACAGACAAAATAATTTTTGGGCATTAAAATGTGTTTCGCAATTTACAAATCTAGAGCCAAAACGATCACACGAAACATTCAAAAGTCGATCCTTAGTTTAAATAATAGGTATAAAATATCACCATAGAAATGTCTGGGTTTTCCCCAATCTTTTCGGGTTGGTCACTTTGAAACCAAAACCTAAAGTTAAATAACAATATTTATGATTAAGTACGGCTTATTCAAATCATTTTGTGCTATACGCATTCAAAGAACGTAGATACTCAAAAACTGACTTGGAATATTTATTATTATTGAACAGTCGAGCAGATAACTTCCCATACTCTATTGTGCCAGCGTGAAATAACAGTAATTCTTTGTTTACATTTAATAATGTAAACAAATATGGCGCAGTATATATACTTAATATCTAGCAATAGTATGCTTTTCACTATTCAAAAGACACATTCTCTTTAAGTTCAGTTAAAATAGCATCTCCTGTTATTCGGTTTTGGGATAAAGTGAAAAGCTTCATAACTGCAAGTCTTTGTTCGTATCAACGGCATTTAATACCACAGGATAACCGGATCATGCACCCCATCCAAGAATGTTTCTCTCTAACTGAAATACAGAATACGGTTAACGCTTATACCTTTAGTAGGTTTTTTGAACGATAGTCTTAATAACTATTTTTTTATTCAGTTTGCAATCCATTTTATTGGTGTGTTAAAACTACTATATATTAACAGAGAACATTGCCTGTGAAGTAGTCAGTTGCAGGATTATCAGGATTAATACGCACAACAACACTTTTATTGACGTTTAAAGGGATTTAAAACTCTATCAAAACTTCAAGATCTTTTACGATTACTTTTTGTTTGCAAGGCGGCGGGTTGAGAAACATGAGAAGTCCCAAAACAGAACCTTTTGGGACACCACTTAGTACTTTTCTACAAACTTTACTCTAAATAAACGTTTAGAAAGGAAATATTTAATCCAGACATAAAATTACCAGACCTACTAGTCCTTTTTAGTTTCAACAGAAGTCTTTAAATAGGAACTCACTCGGTCGAACGCCTTTGCAAAGTCGATAACATCGGTTGAAATTAGTACACACATTTATTTATACAACTTAATAAATTAAATATACAGACTTATCTACTGCAAAACCGTGTTGCTGGACAAATAAGGGAAGACACGAAGGTTGTTACAACTAATTGATTCCATTATTTTAACAACAAAAAAGCGAGACTTTGGGTCGATAATTAAACGCTCTGAAATTACTGTTGCTGACGTCCAGGCAGGGGGATGGGATCCAGACGTAAACGACTGAGTCATCAGAATACTAAGCAGTCAGCACAGACAGGAAACGCACTTTTTTCGGGGGACAGGGGATAATTCATCTGCTGTAGAATAGATCTTTATCATATAATCTTACTCAGTTAACGACTTTAATGGTCAAGAAATAAAAAGAGAACGTATTTTCAAAACTTATAAGATTTGTAAAAAAAATGAATCTCTGAGCTAATCATAATATTAGTAGAATGTAATTAGATTAGATGGATTTATTGATTCCAAAAGTTGCCTCACCACACACACTACAAAGTTAGTAACAGGCTAAAAAGTATTTGTATGGAAGATTTGGCAAAATATTCTTATATACGTAAAAATTGAAAATAGGACACTAAATTTTTAAGAATAAGCATCATATATGATGGACTGTGTAAGTGTGTAAGGTTCATATTAACACATCATTTCTTTTTATTGTCTCCTGGTTCCTGGACAAAACTAAATATAAAATTCGAGACAACGACAGTACCACTTACAGAGAACTAACAATAGAGATTCTAATTTCAGATGCTCTTCCCTATTACATATTTATATTGCATCACCACTCATTGAAAACACCGACCATAAATTATACCAACCGATTCCCACGCAATATAATCAACAGACCCGACTTCTTACTGACAAAGAAACACTTCAAAGAAGCTTATCTCATTGATATTATCATTCCTAGCACAAAATAAATAGCTCGAGCATATTAAATAAAATTTCAAATTACCTATAGTTTTCCATGGAACTTACGGTAATGCTAATTAAATGTTAGCAAATTTGGAATTTTGTCTTTTAGATCTGAACCAGAAACCTTGTTCAAAAACTAAATTGTGGAATTATCATCTTTGTGCTATGGTGGTTGCCAACCACGGGCGATGAAGATAGACTATAGGTGGCTAGCAACTGTCCATGAGAGGGCGCTGGTTAACATTCAAACATTTTTTGGTAGAAGTATAGCGTTTCATTGCTGCCATTTTAATGCCGGTTTCAAATTTCATTTTAAAATCGCTGCTAGAAAACTCAATAAATCCCTATGGCCAACGTTAAAAAAGGCACTGTATAATAATATACCATAAAAAAGTCCGAATTTACTGCGAAATAATGTCAGATATGTGTAATAAATTATTTATATGAAATCAATGTTAATAAAAAATATTACTTCCCATCTAAAATATACACGTAATAAATTTATTCCGTTTTTTTAATGACTCTAGTTTACACTATCACATAAAGTTTAAAGTTCTCGTTTAGAATTCAGAACTTTCAAACAAGGAAATTTTAGTCCTTGTTCACTTTATTCTCTATACTTAAGTGTTTATGGGATTATAAAAACCCGCAAAGGGGAGGAGGAGAAGCCTAATACCTCTCGCAGCTAGGTACCGACAACGCTTTTGCGTTCGATAGTACATACCTACAGCTTGGTAGAAAGGGTGTGTTTCTTTTTCTGTCTACGCAAATATACATTTCCACCCCTAAAATGCTCTGCATACAATGTATCAGACGAAGACAGAAACAGAAAAATACCAGATGTCTCGACTGGTACAGTTTTACAACATCTTGTCAAAAAAGTATTCTATTGTAGAGATGGAGTGTTGAAATTCAAACAGGACTTAATAATCCGCCACCGGTTTCCATAATGAAAATGTCGTACAAAAGAATTTGTAGACATAACTGTTGCACGACTAATAAAGATTTTTGTAATTTTTTGAATTAATATAATGCTATTTAATTCAGGTCATTGATAATAATCATGATCAGTTACTGCAATAAATTAATGCTTATTTTTAATTTTCTCCAATAGGTTTTAATTTTTTTAAACTCATTTAGATTTGTGCGCGATAATAAACAGTGGTGTAAACGACACCTCGAACCCCCTGCGCTGCGGGGGAGCAAGTTCCAAGGAGGTGCATTCCGCAGATAAACAGACAATATGATATGTATTCAAAGCAAATAACCAACGGAAAAGAGTGTATTATCATCAGTGTATATGCTTAATTTCGATTGTTTATGTTTATACATCGAAAGAATGTCACGTAGAAATTTGTTTAATTTGAAAGAGTTGTCTCCTCAAAACAGAAGACTAAAATTATTAATTAAGCCACAATGGAACAAAATGTTTTGAATATGATTATATTATTCTTATTTGATCATAATTAAACAAAAACGTGGGTATTCTCACATTTTCTAGAAAATGAGGTTCTTAATTTGACCTATAAAAAAAATTGGTCGAAGGCTCCGACCAATCCAGCTCTTTAAAAAAATTATAAAATTTGATTTTACGATTTTCGTTTGTGCTAACAGCTGTAAAGTAAAACCAAAGGCATAAATCACACCCCTTACCCGTCAGCACTAGGTAATAGCAATCCGAACCTCAAGTGTTTATTTATCGAAAGAATCTCACGTAGAAATCAGTTTGATTTGATTGAGTTTGTCTTCTCAAAACAGGACTCAAGCTATTAATTAAACCAAAATCGAACAATATGTCCTGAATATTACAATCCTAATTTTATCATTATTATATAAAGACGTGCATATTGTTCACATTTTCGAGAAAATGGGCTGATTCATTCTTAATTTGACCAATAAAAAATTTGTGATGACGTCATCAACGGGGATAATTCTAGTGACAGCACAAAAGAAGAGTCACAGCATTATACCAATGCAAGAAAAAAAAACTAAGGAAAGGGCCAAGTTCAGCATCGAACCAACAATCGCTGATTGCCGTTCCCGACGATACCCCCACTGCGCCACGGAGACGTACAAACCGTGTTGGGAATAAAATGTTATTATAATTTGCTAATATTTATCCAAAAATTTGAACGTTTAGCGAAAAAACTGAAAGCGGATTCGTACACTACAAGTATATGAGTATGTTTTTGTGTAACATTCAAATCATTTTAAAATACCATCCATTGAAATGGCGTCATCAAATTGTTGGTGGGGATGATTAGCAAAATTTTAGTTAGCATTTAACCATCTACATGATATTTTTAATATACACAGAAAATTTGACAACAATCGGTCCAGCAGTTTCAGGGTTACGTGTCGAATAAAAGTGGATACAGATACCACGCAGACAGACAGACGGACGTAAACGGGAAACTGCTTTCTTCGTACTGTAGGGGGCATGAAACGTCGAAAAAACATCGACCATTCGTCCGATGGACTCGTTTGCAATACTTCTTGTGTACACTAAATTTTCAAGCGCCCTTCGGACCTTTAAAATGCATTTTCCTAAAGTGCTAAAATTGGCGCGCAGACGCCCCACTTAAGAGTTTCAATGAGACTGCACTACATTTAATTGAGAACTTAATATCTTCAATTTAAAACTAATTCGTAACTGTAGACATTTAAAAAAGGTTTCTGTTCTGTATTATTACGTTATTTGTAAATTTTTCGAACAGACTGATCCCATTAGTTAAGATAACTTAATAATTTAAATCAGAGAAGTGCTGAACGCTTGTCAAGTAACTGAAAAAAAAATAGAAAAATCATAATAATAAATTAAGTAATTAAATAATTGTCGTTTGGAAATGTACAGTAACTAAATGTGAATATTTTCATATGGCTTGTAAGCCGAACAATAGGAACAATAGAAGATAGATAACGGAACCCGCGCAAACAGAATACTGATGCATGGATATTATTTTGCAGACTAACATGAACAATTGAACAATGATTTTTGACAAAATATTAAAATAATTAACTGTAACATAAAAAAAATATTTTGCACTGACACCTTATGGAAGGCGCGTTATTCACCGTTAAACATCTACAATATTGAAAATCACTTATCTTTTAACGCTATAAAATGTTTTTTATTTATACTTGTAACACCTAAGAGACTTTTTTGATTCCCAATGAACTTTTCCAGAACACATCATGTATCTACTTCGGTTTGTCTTCAAATTTCAAGAATTTAGCACATATGTACAAAATTTGAAATATTTTTAATCACTTCACGATTTTTTAGTAGCTGAATCAGATATTTCTTTAATATAAATGGTCATTCCGGTGAATAAATGCAACGCCTATAGATCACTAATGAACATAATAAAAAGCAAAGGTACAACATTTAAACCTTGCAACGCACTTGTGAACTTAATTAAAAGCATCATAAAGAGGTGATTATTTTTTAATTTATTTAAAAAGTCCAGCGGTTAATAGGGTTGAAGGTGTCTGAAAAGACGATGCAGATTACATCTACGTCTACAGCTTTTTATTTATTAAAAATATATGCTAATTTTGAAAAATTCTAACATAAATATTAAGATATTATATAAGAGTACATTCAACTTGTTTGAATGTTTGCTCACATAAATAACAATTCAGTAATTTTCAAGTGCGATTTTTGCTTTTTAGGTACTTAACTTAATAATACACTGCTGTATTTTCATTTGAAAACAACCCTGTTCTTTATTAATTTTTATTCTTTATATACAATACATATTAAATTATGTATATAATCTTTTGAATAATCTGTAGCCGTTTTCGTTTAACTCAAGTTGAACTGAAAACAGTATTAATTTGTCATGTTTTATTATGAATACCACTCACTCACAAACATGCAGCACTGCGTTTCCCGAACCTATGAATTATTTCAAAGAAAAAAGAAATCTAGTAATAAGTTAGAGCGAAGGGTGGAACCGTCAAAATTGCGTGTTTATTATAAATAAATCACTAATAAGCTCCCGTACGCTAAGACAGTTTATTTCGTACGAGAACAATGTATAATTTATAGCAAGTTGCGTTCGAGTGAAAATCCTGCTTAAATTTTCCGAGCGAATAAAATATCGTTTTATATGCATAATTTAAACATAAAAACTGCGGAGTAATATTTAAATGACAAAAATATGTAAAAGAAACACGTGACCTTCAAGATTCTATTACGGTTCAGCTAGTACAAAGCTGCACCATCTACATATAAATCACCCCGGTTCCCAAAAATCTAAAAACCCTTCTTTTCCCTCCAGCCACAAGAAATTAAAACGCTTTAAAAGCGTTTTGTTAAAAGTGTCGAGATTAAGCCTTCAAGGGTGTTATTTTAAACGTCAGGCCTTGTAGTTTTAAACTCCTGCAGCAAATTATCTCAAAAATCTCGCATTTAAAGGTTACTGAGGGGTTAGTTAAATTTAAATGGCTGCATTAAATGCATAACAAATCCACAGTCACGAATTTCATTTAATCGCGATATAGCGTGTAGAAATCCGAGTTATTTGCATATCTTTATATGCAAATTGATCTAATACCAAATAAATGAATTGGGTCTATTGTATCATTAGAACTTCCTTGAATTAGATGTCGGAGTTAATTGAACCTGATTTAATTAACAAAGGCATCGATCAGATACGACTCGATTGACTTACACAATTCTACCCAGTGATGAATCCTTTTGTGAACCATACGCACTAATTTAAGGACTGCTATCGCGATAACCTTTTACGTTCATGGCTGCCACAAATTTTGTTGACAAGCTTTTTAAAATTTTATTTTTCGGGGTTTTTAGCGTAATTTATAGAAGGTCTTGTTACAAAAAAAGTTTAAGTATTCAGATTGATCAAGTTACTTGTTCGCGGTTAAATTTCCTGAAAGTTCATGTCTTGATAAAAATACAGATTTCCCGTAAGACTATATTTGATTCTGAAATTGAGCATTTAATAAAATGAATATAAAATAAGAAGATAGCGAGCGCAACTTACGGAAATCAATAAAATCTAAATTTCAATTTTGTGGTTGAAACTCAATTTCTTCCGTATAATATTGTAGTGTGTTTACTCCTGTCGATACTCCAACGGATTGGTTTTTTAAGAGTCCCTAGTTTGTGTGCCTAGTACCTAGCCCTCTCTGGGTTATAACTTATATAAAAAAATCTACTAAAACTTCGAACAGTGTTAAAAATAATTTGTAGAACGAAGTCGTTTCTGGTTTTACAAAATTTCATTGTTAAAAAACATGTAGTGTATTGCTGAGAAAATTGTATAGACACATGATACCTCACAAACAGATCCAGGTATTAAAATTTGTAAATACTATAAACTGTGGATTTAAATTTAATTTTACCGCAAAGCAAATCTGAACACCTCCGCCACATAACTCGTACGTGACATCCCACACTTCCAAACTGTTTGGCTAACTCTTAACGATATCTCTACAACTGCGGAATCTAATCGTTTTGATTGCTTTCAGGGAGGTTTTTGATAGAACGGTAATTTGTATTACGTTTGCAAATTTTTGTTTACCGATGCCACCAGAAATCTGTTCCAATAAATTTTCCGGTATTTTACGTTTTTTTAATGAATTTACAATGGAATCAATCCTAATAAATTGAGATACCATTTTTCTTTGATTTTTTTTCTGTAGTTTCTACATTTATCTTTGTCTGAATTTTTATATTGTGTAAAGACATTAAATTTCGCATTTTAAATCAGTTTGTATGCATCAAAGCACGTAACAAATGTTTAACACTTTATTAGGAAACCAGGCAAATAATTTAATTACGAGAAACATTTTCCTGTTGTTACCCGAGGAGACAGAAACGCCTATTAAGTTCCACCCTGTTTGCTACTTATTAAAGATGATAATAGTGATAAGATAATATGTGTCGAGGTCGCATGCAAGGATAATACTTACAGAGAGAGGCAAAGAGAAATTGTGTTTGTAAATGATGTGGTGATTACAAAGAGGAAGTGCTAACTATGATAAAACGTTCTAACGGATAATAGACGAGTAAAACATATAACTGGCTGCGAGGATAAAATGTTAGAGAAATGAAACCAATTCTGGAAAAGGTAGATCTGCTTTAAAGAGGAAAATTTTGGATGTTGTAATTGGGTTTAGCTGTCTATATTCTTGTATAGTAAAAATTCAGTTAAAAATCATATGTAAAACGAGGACGACTTCAGGAGTTCAGGAGGTCTTAGAGGGTCTGAGAAGAGAAACGAAATTAAAGAAAAAATATCTATCTATTTAATTAAGAGAAAGAAAAAAAAATAGACGCTTACATATGTACCGCTGTGTAATAGATTATTTTCACCTGATGGGAAATATTAGTAGAGAAAAAATATAAATAAAATTAACTAGACTTTTCACCACTTATACTAATTTACACCATTGACATATACAGCATACTTAACTAGTTCAAGTTTGCATGTAACGTTAAAAGAAATTTTATAACAACGCAGAAAAACAAATTTTCTTCAATTCAAGATTTTTTTTCTGAAATTAATCAAGACATTAAAATGATATTTCAAGAAAAGTGGTGAACTTATTATTATTAAAGCTCTACAAAAAACACGTTTAATAAAGTGTATATAATAACTCGAATATTGAGCGAAAACAAATCATTAATTAAAATACTACATAAACAATTTCCGAAGGTTCTATGCAGATTCGGGAGGCCAGTTGTATAAGAGCGTGCTCGACGGCTAACCCTCAGATAACCGTAATTCGCATGCAGAAAACTCGAATCTGCTATGAAATGTAAATTTTCAGTAATAAAAACATTCAGCGTGGACAAAAGAAAGATATTATTTGTGTACTACGTCAATCTTCTATTACGTTATTCAGGCAAGCAAAAGTTCACATGAAATTTATATGTAGGTTATAAACCAAATTTAATTTTCAACGTATTTTACAGTCGATTTTCTTTTCATGGCAGACATTCACAAATGTATAATTTCGTGTCGTCTCGCCACTATATAGCTTGTCCAAAAAAGACTGGTCGAAAGTGACTTCGACAGAACTTCCCTCGCCCCTGAATTACAGTCAAACCAAAAAGTATAAAAATGTTACAACTTTTGCAACGTTTAATTATGATAACCTCCATACATAAAAAAGTATATATACAGGATGTCGCATCCAAATGTGGACATAGAAAATTCACTAAAATCTACCGACACTAAAATATATTTGGAATCTGTGAGTTTACTGCGTTTAAATTATCTTACAATAATAATCATCATAATTTGGGTTGTTCAGTGATTACTGGATGAGGTATCGCAAGTAAATCCCTAGCTTGATGGACACCCAGGTCGTGTCCACCCACGATACTGCCGATGGAGGTGTTGTGGATGACGAGCTGCTCAAAGGGCATCATCTCGCATTTCTTGGATACGGCCTGAGCGTAGTCGGAGATTACTCGTTTGACGGAGTCGCGCACTACGACGAGGTGTTTCGTGGAAGGATTCATGTGCTGGATCAATTTGTGCATTTATTCCGTTTAATTTGTCCTACAATAATCATCACACTGGATAGAATAATTCAATTTGAGTTGTTCAGTGATTTTTAAGCGAGATTCGAGGAATAGTTTCTAAATTCACTTTGACATGTAGATTTTCTGTGGCTAATCCAAAGACGCTCGAACTGAGACGGAACGTTTCGCGACAAATCGGATTAACCCCCTTATTTTAAAATGTGCTTTTTAAAGCCTTTTTACACTGAATAAAAAAAATACTGGTCGATAGTCCTCCTTTGCCCCCACAAATGCATCGCTTAATAATAGCTTTAAAGTGATCTGGAGAAATATTATAAAATAAAAATCAGGTCCCCATATTAATTTCCTATGTCCACACTTGGATACGGTACCCTGCAGATAATACCACTAACAGTGTAAGAAAAAAAAAGAAAAGCCTATAATGCTGAGTCGAACGCTCAACCGTTTTTTCATTCCAACACGGAAACCATCAGTTGAGCTACGGAATCGTTCTATACATACATAGTTGCTTACTTATAAAAACTTGTTATACAGTTGGGACGTTTTGCGAAAAATTTTGATACCTAGTTTAGTCATTTTATGAAAATTAACTCGCGTGTACTGAAAAAAAATTTAAGGGACGTCGTCAAATTGTAGGTGGGAACGATTAGACAAATTTTGGTAAATGTTTTACTAGCTACACGGTATTGCTAAAAATACCTATAAAATTTCAGATATTATCTGTCTAATAAAAATCGACACAGGCGACAGGCAAACCGAAGTGCGAGACCCACTTTTTCGTACTCTAGGGTCATAAAACTCCACAAAAAAAAGATGGTTTCACGTCCAAAATTTATTGAAAACGTGTTATTAAAAAATATATGTCTTTATATGGGATACTGCATATATTTATCTCAGTAATATTTTTTTTGTTACTTACGGGACGTAACCTGGTTACTTTCATGTTCTCTCGACGTTTCATCACCCCCAAAGAACGAAAAAAGTGGTTTCCTATTTCCGTCTGTCGGTCGTGTGTCGTCTGTGTTGATTTTTATTAGAAAGATATTTTCCGAAATTACTGGACCGGTTGTTATCAAATTTTGTATGGCTATTAGGAATATATGTAGATGGTAAAACGCTAACTAGAATTTGTTAATCATCCCCACCACCAATGGCGTGATGTCATCTCCAAAATTTTCAATAGGTTTTTTTTTAATTCTATAAAATAAGATAATTCTGCATTTGTAGTGTATGAATCTGTATGGAAATGTTTGAAATCTTGCAAATACTCTAGTGTTATCATAATCATAGTAAATCTTTAATCAAAATTTATTCCTTTATCTGCTGCCAAAAAATTGATGACGTCATCTCAAAATTTCACCGAATAAATCCTCTCTGAAATATGCAAAATATTATGACTCTATACTTGTGGTTTATCAACGCATTCATAGTTTTTAAAATTACTTATATAGGAGACTCAAAAAAAAATGTGATTCAGCTAATTTATTTTATTCATTAAATCAGGAACTGCAGAACCGAATGCTTGGAAATCTTGCAGACGTTTTAAAGTTATCGTAAGCATGGTAAATTTTTAAATCAAAATATATCTGTTTATCCCCGTCAAAAAATCGATGATATCATTTCAAAATGTTGCCGTATAAATCCTATAAAAAATGTGAAAAATCTAATGAGTCTATATGTGTAATTTATCACTGCATTAATAAAAGTTTTTGAATTGCTTATACAGTATGTTTTAAAAATTAACCAATGAGTCAATTTATTTTCCCGAAAATGTGGAAATACGATACTGTTATCATTAGTATTACACTACACCTGTCTAGACTGATAAAAAATAAAAGTATTATTGCAAAAATGTAACAACGTCATCACAAAATTTTGTTAAGGAGAAATTCATTTAAAACATACGCACAGCATTCGTCTTTACATTTACTTTAGCATTGCATCGTATCTTGATTTTAACTTACGACTTAAAATCCGCATAATCAAATTTTGTAATTTTTCGAAAAAATTTCGTTGTACTTCAGAGGCGATGGAAGTTCTGACGAAATAACCTTCGACCAATTTTTTAAATTTTATGTTGGAATTGTAGACCAACGCTATACTTTATTGACAATCGACGACGTACGTTGTAAATTAAACGCAATAAGTATTTTATGATTATGAAGGACATACGTCGCACTTTATAAACGGGGGACACAGTATTTTGTGAATTCTGACGTCATACGTTGCAAATCTTGAACACCGTATTTTACAACGAAGGCCGTTCTTTATGAACGACGGATGCCGTAGTTTGTAAATTCTAAGCATCGTAATTTATAAATTCTGGACGGTGTACTTTATAAGCGACTAAGGGCGTAATTTTAATTCTATTTTTTTTATAGATAGTAAATTGTGAAGGGCGTCCTTTTAATTTGAAATTGCTTACAAAGGAACTAATGAATGAAGCATTTTATTTTATTGATCAAATCAAGAACGATTTACCCCATTTTCAAGAAAATTTGAGAATATAATTTTGTTATTATTAATATTACACTACACCTCTTAAAATTAATATACACGTGTCGTTGCACTAAAAATATACGCATAGCATGCTTCTTTACCTACACTTTAACAGTGCACATATATCTGTATTTTAAGTTAAAAAAAATCACAAAATCTAATTTTATCATTTTTCGAAGAAGCTTTATTTGTTAGACTGTAGAACTCAAGAGTGAAAAAAGTTCTGGATAAAACTTAGAGCAATGAAACCAAAAAGTTAACTAAAATAACGCAATGTTCAATTTTTTATTATTAATTGATATTTACAATACTTGAATCAAGTGTTTAGTTCCAAAAATTGTATAAATTTTTAAAAGTTGCATCTGTAAATACAGTCTTTCATAGAGATCAAAATTAAGGCCGTCGTTAAGTAATCACAGCATCTTGTAAAGTAAAAAATTCATATAGACTTTTCACATTTTTTTACATAACCGTAAAAACAGTTATAACTAATACATACTTTCATAGTAAGACTATCACTAATGTCACATATTTTAATTATAAGTTAATTATCAAAAAAATAAAGATTTTGCTTCGAGAGAATGGCTGAAATCACAAGAACGGTGTTAATGTGAAGGTTAACTACTGTTATACAGAGTAAATGTAAGTGAACGATAAAACTTTTATGTTGAAACTTACACATGCCGTATCACAGGAATTAGTATTATGGTCCTTGCTATTCCTAATCTTTATTAACGATCTGCTTTTATGGGTTTCCTATTGTTCTTCGTTCTCTGAGGTTTCAATTTTACCGTCGAGAAAACAAAACTTACTTTATTCTATTTGATCATGAATATGGGTCATCAACAGGAATAATAAAGAAATATTATATTTATGTATTTTAATTTACTTTAGTTTATATTTTATTAAAAAACACTTTCATAATAAAAAATAACGAAAAATTATAATACTCATGGGAATAAAAAAAAATCATTACCGCAACCCATGTTTAATTGGTAGTTTTTGAAAATCTTTTAACATAGTTCATTAGACTTTACCTAAAGCCATTTTGTTCTGAATTCACAAAAATGACAAAATTTACAGTTCCACTGCAAAACTATTGTGTCATTGTTTTTAGTATTGTTACTATTACCTTTGTATATAGGCACCTGCGTAAAAAAAATGAAGTAATTCTCTTTCTTGTACTCAGTCTGCTACAAATTACATTTAATTAAATAAAATAAGTCCAGAATAAATAGTTTTTTGTTTAACGCATTTTCATTCTTTAGGGACTTCAGTGCGTTTTGCTCCAGCAATTTACTGAGAGGGTCTAAATAAGTTTGCCACTTTTAATACATGCGGACACGTTAAATCAAATTATTATTCATTGCATAGCCGGTCTAGACAGAAAAAAACCCTGTCAAAACTTATTTCTAAGAAAATTTCCTTCCGAGTTATTATTCTTAACCCGTCCACTGGCCAGCATCTACATATTCATCTCTGCTCCTCCTCTTACTCACCTTCTGCAGAAGATACGTTCTATTATCTAAATCGGCAGGACTAATGTTATTATTGGCACAGGTCGCTTCGATGGGTTCCGGTTTGTTAGCCTGTAGGACTCGGACCGCTTGCATTCTCTTCCTCAGGTTTTGCAGAGCACGTGCTTCCTCGCGCTTGCGGCTGGGCTGGTAGGATGGTGCGGATGGAAGAACGGCAAATTGCGGTTCAGCTGGTTGGATGGAAGCACTTAGCAATCTCTTGCTGACAGGAGTGCGAGGCTTGCTGTACTCCGTCAACATCTGGATGCTGGGAGGACAAATGGAGGTCTGGGAAGCTATTCGAGGCAGCTCCATGCTGCTTAGAGCACAGCATCCCGCTGCTAGAGCTTGCAAGAGTCGAAGACACACTACTGACGCAGTGCATGCGTCAGGTCGATACGTTCGCCGTCGCGACGCCGAACACGAGGAACGCCCCCGTAGGGCAGATGCGCGATATACCACAGACTTCGATTTGCAAACTTATTAGCGAAACGCACGAAGATACGACGATAAATCTTCACTTTCTTGCATCGATCGAGTGGAAAGTAACCGAAAGATACTCACTTGAAACATGAGGGAAAGACTTGTGGAAGTTCCAAGATTTTCTTGATCAGCTGTCGGGCATAAAAGCGGCAAATGCTGTTTTTGAAACTTTCTGCGAAGATGTTTGTTTTTAACTTTCGCGTTCGGAAAGTTGGTAGAATGAGACGAAGTTTTAGATTCGGAGATTCGAATAAGTGTTCACATTTTGAAGTCTTTGGAGAACTTTCTAGGGTTTTTTGCAAGGTGCATCTGTGTGTAGTGAAATTTTTCGCCAACTATACCTCAGTAAGAATACTTAACGAGCCGCAATCAAATTTGGTATTCGAGATCTTTAAAACTGTTTCCATTTGATTAGTTTTTCAAGAGAATTGGTGAGCGGATGTACAAACAGAAAAATTACAATACTGGAACGTAAAACAAGTTCAAAATACATTTTTTACTGTCATACAACACATTAGAAAATTGTACACTAAGGTCTTATTAACAGTCTAACCGAAACGGATAAGAATATTTAGATGATCAAATGAATTTGAATTTTTGATTTTTTATAAGATCTTTCGCAACCTCTAAATTACTAAGTAAACTAACTGGTTTAAATTTCTTGATAAAATATTAAAAAATTGAAAAAAATCTACGACGGCAAAAAAAATATAAACAACTTTTACTTTCTTTAAATAATACTTGTGTCAATGACTAACACAATCACGAACTATGAAGACTGCGGAAAACAACATTTCTGAAATAAATCAACGTAAGGTTAATTACGTGAATCAAAATCGAAATTCTTTTACTGTAGATGTGAATTTGTGCCTCACTATTTTGGAAGGTTATCACATGATCAATACATCGTAACTTCCGTAGTTTATTCGCTATCGAAGATTTTGTTGAAACATTTCCTTCTAATCTAAAAAATATCGGTTTTGAATTTCCTGTTTCGTGTAAATATCACTGATATCAGGAGCGTGCAAAATCTAAATGTTGCTGTAGATACTCCTGGCCTCTTTCAATCTCCTCATGTTTATTCTCTCCGCATATTTCCACCCCAACACTACACACATGCACACGTTACTTATTTATCATAGTTGCTCTTCTGTATCCAATTATGACTCTCTGCTTTTCCGCTAGTTGGGTTTTCTAGTGGTTTATAAACGATGTTCTAAAACTACGAAAACCATCGCAACATGCGAATGAGATTCCTGCAAATAAAAATCTTTGGACAAATTTTTCAATAAAGTTTTATATAAGAGTTTCCTGAAATCACTTTAAATGAGAATACATTATCCTTAATATCCTACTAAATTATCGTTTCGTAATTTCTAAAATAAATTGCAAAAGACAATATAAAATCGACATGAAAAATGAAATCATATTCAGAAACACGTTATGATCCCTTGAAACCAAAAATTTCAAAGAACTATCGATGCGTTTCAGCAGCTACGCTGTCATTTTTTGAATGCCGTGGAGATGATAACGTGCTTGTATTAGTTTACTAAATAATAATCTTTGTAAGAATTTCTTTAACCTTAATTGTAAAAAATCATGTCACGCTGTACATTTTAGAATCAGTTTTTTTTTTAAGAAAAAAGTTGAGAAATTTTAGTTAGTTTTGCGATCAAAAGTAATCTTAAAAGTATGTACTGTAATTCACAGCCCGACTGAGATTTTCACAGTCCGCAAAAAAACGACAGACTAACGAAAACGGGAGACCTACGTTTTCATATTCTAGGAGCGATGTAATGTTGAGAAAACATGAAACCAGTCGTCATTATAAAACCATTACAATACTGTCCTTAGAGACCAATTTCAAGTTAATTTAGCGATGTTTTTCGTCGTTTTGCGAGGTCGCTATCAACTTGAAATTGGCCCCTAATGTAGCTAGAAGTAAAAGAGAGCAATATGGCAATGAAAATCCAGGTAAAAAAATTGATCTAAAGTTATTTAAACAGAACTTCCGTCGTCCCTTACAGAAAATCGAACAAATCGAGTTTTTTCAAAAAACTATGAAATGTGATTTTGCACAATTTTATTTATTTCATGATAAAATTGGTCGAAGTTTATTTCGCCCCTGAAGTAAAATTTAACAAATCCCGCTTCTTGGAAAAATTATAAAATTTGATTTTGTAATAACCTCTTAAAAATAAAATCCAATATAGTAAACAACTCCTGTGATCCGTACAAGTGCGGAAAGTATGAAATATATTTAAGACAGATAACTAACGGGAAAAATGTATTATCAGTACATGCTTAACTTCGATTGTTTTGTTTATAGGTACATTGAAAGAATGCGACGATTAAGCACTTAGGTAAGCTGCCATGTTTGAATGCCTTTGTCTCCTTAAAACAGAGGATGGGAACAAAATTATTAATTAAGTACAATGCGGCAATATGTTCTGAATACATACCATTACATATTATAATTCTTAGTTTATTACACTATGTTTTTAATATAGGTGGGAGTAACATTACTATATTTTGCACTGCAAAATGTTGTTAATAAATTACGAATAAAACTAAACACTGATTCATATACTTCAAGTGAGGAGTTTTTATTTTACAAAATTTAAATAACATTTATTTGGCTAAATTGTACGACGACGTCATTAATTTTTAAGGGGTCTAAAAAGGATAAATCGTGATCAACAATTTGCCATGCATGCGATAATCTTAAAACGTTTGCAAGTTTTCAAAATATTTGGTTTTTCAATTTCACAGTTAAATTGTAAAATGTTATACAATTTCGAACATCTTGATGTGTAGGATAAAAACCTAACCCACACTCATGACCCACAATTGCAGAAGTATGTTATTTTATAAAATTTAAAGAAGATTTATTCGTATAAACTGTAATATGACGTTTTGCAATTCAAAGCTAAATTATAAAATGTTGCTATAAATATTTTGAATTCTTTCCAAAAATCTGGATATGTAGAGTAAAAATTAAACACGGATTCATAAACTACAAGTAGGTTATTTTATTAACTTTAAATAACAATTATTCGACCAAATTGTAAGATGGCGTCATCAATTGAAGGGGGGCATAACGAATACTTTTTTATTAACGATTTACTATTCTTCCAGTGACTTTAAAACATATGCAAAATTTCAAAGCGATTGGTTTTGCAATTTAAAAATTACATTGTAAAATATCGTTTTTTATTGTTTTCCCAAAAATTTTGAAGTCTAGGGTAAAAACCCGACTCGAGTTTAAACAACATTTACCTCTCCTATCGTTGGTAGGGATCGGATGGACCCTTTTACAATATTTCCAATTAACTAACACTCGGGCACTAATGAAACCATGAAAGGATCGAACCACGACAATTTTCGCTTTGCAGGTCCGAGGTCGGCGACTTTAACTTCTCCATATTCAGTGTTGCTTATGGAAGGTTGTTATACAATTTGAAGGCAGATTCGTAAACCACAAATGTGACCAGACTATGAAATTTAAATAATGTTTAATGTACCCATTTTTGAGGAGATGTCATCAAATTGTTAATAGAGATGATTAGACAAATTTTAGTTAGTCTTTTACCATCTACACGATATTCATAACATACATCTAAAATTTGACAACAATCAGTCGGGTAGTTTCGGAGATAACCTGGTTAAAAAATTTGGACAGATGGCAGGCACACAGACAGAAACTGGAGACCCATTCTTTCTCTAGATATCGTCTTTAGAGGTCATCCAGAAAACATAAAACTAGCCATTCGTCATTTGGACTCTATTACAATATGTCCTTAGCTCACGCTTGAGTAAAAATGTAAATAATACCATTCATAGTGTAAAAATCAGTCATTTAACCAATTCACTCACGAGGTATTTGATGCATGAGGGAATGAAGGATACAATCATGAAACACGTGGAAAATATTACACAAAAAAAATGTTTGTAAAGTAATTGTGGTAAAAATCAAAGCGGGTTTAAAAACCACAAGTACACGAAAATCAAATTGTTGGGGGACGATTAGACAAATTTTGGTTAGCGTTTTACCGCCTATATGAAATGCGTAAATAACATAAAATTTTAAAACGGAAACGGAAGCTTATTTTTTCATCCTCTAGAGGTCATGAAACGTCGAGAAAGATGAAAGTAGCTATTCACCGAATGGACCATTTTGGAATACTTTCCTAGTTTACTTTCAGGAAGTAAAAAATCAATTAAACAAGTTTAGTCCCTTCGATAAATTATAAAATTTAATTCCGTGAAAACAAATATGTTAATAGACCTAAAACGTAAACAAGTAGGTCGGTAGATAAGCTTGAATGGGTAGAGTTTAATATTAATAACAAGAGTACTAAAGTAAATGAGATAATAAAATCGGTTGCTTGAGTAATTATTTTTTTTTAGACGCATGGAAACAATTCTAGAAAGACTGTATGAAGAAACTATGTGTATTACAGCAAGAAATTAACAGAAAAATTATGCATTTAGCAATTTACCATATTCTCAATAACCTTAAAACAAGTCCATTAGTACTAGTAACACCTGTAGAACCAAAGGTTAGTTTTTTTTCCAAAAAACTACAGGCGTAAGGTTAAAAATAAAACTGAAATAGTAAATCAGAGAATGGTTGTATATTGTTTTGCATATTTTAGATAGCGTTTATCTGGAAAAAATTTGAGGTGAGGTCATCAGATTTTTGGTGGAGATGAACAAAAAATTTTGATCGGGGTGTTACCATCACCAACAGACGAGACAGGCAGATCGACAGACAGACCGAAACAGGAATGTTCATTTTTAAAACGAAATATTTAGTTGTTGTCTTATAACCTAAGATAATATCGTATACTACCTCGAGGAGATTATTTCTAAATTCGTCTAGAATCCAATCGGCTCCAAAATCCACTTGTTTGCCGGTCAATAGTCACTGTATGTAACACAACTTGAAATTGAGTTTAACGGCCGCTAACAACACTGTTTAATCAATCGCGTTGGAGAAAATCCAACGTAAATGCTTAACAACTTTGATCATTAACTTGAAGTAACTCATCCTAGTATAGTGAGCACCATTTACAAAATTAATGAACCTCTTGTTGTAAATGGAAGGAAGAACGATTGAGATTTATAATCCTGCGGAAAACGACATATTTACCATATGTGCACTTACAGTAAATTTTCCGAGGACTGCACCCACATAAATGTTCAAACAAAGATTTGGCTTTTACTATTTTTGTTAAACTCAATGCCGAAACAGTTTTTTCATAAGTTACGCGCAAATTTTTATTTTAAGAAAATAAAATTGGCTTGATTTTTGCAAATGAATTCGATAACACAGCAACTTGTTTCTAGAGTACACGTTGCATTTTCGGTAAGAAATTTGAAATCAACAAAACCACATCCTGGAGCTCATATTAGTTAGGCTTAACAACGAGAAAATCATTTTGTGTCGAGAATTAATAATGCGTCTTCAGGTATTCAAACATTTTTTTATTTTATATTTTATTTCCTTATCCTTGAAGAAAACTCTTTTGTATTCCCGTGTCTGAACACTTCGTTTTTAATGCCGATACCACCCGCATAACAACAACACCTGTACGTATAATTATAATTAACCTCATCAGTATAACATCAAATTTTTGTTCAAAACACTAGGAGAATCTATACCTACCAGCAAGTTCTTCTTAACGCACTCATTCATATGCCAAATAAATAATAACTTCAAGGATAATGAATCACTTTTGGTCTAATATTATTACAGTTTAATTGTTGCTCGGAGCTTATAAAGGAGTACCATTATCGTTAAGCATTAATCTGGCGATGAATCTACACATTACAATAAGCAAATTCCACTGTAAACAGATTACATCACGACGAATGTGCTTTACATACCAAAAACATTTTGTTTGTCTTAAATTGTATTGAGTATTGTTGACTATATACGTGGAGCAAATCTTTGAATGAAAAATTACAATACTGATGGCTATATAAATAAAATTCACCCATCCATCATTCGTTAGTCTATACTCTTCACTGCCACAGGGAACACAAAGTGGTGTCAAAAATGAAAGCGATTTTTGCGGTAAGTCATTTTTCATAAGTTTTATCTAACTATAGTAGTGATGTTTGGTGAACATAAATTGAAAAAATAATCAATAATCGTATCATTATGTAAATTTATGGACATAGCAATCTATGTTCGGTTCAATTTTAAACCTAATTTGTATTCTTGTACATAAGCTTTAAGCTTGCTACACGCAAACATAGTTTTCTGGAATAGTAAAACCACTATCGTTATGTTATTAATAATTTGTTTATAGATTTATTTATAAATATGTGCTCCGTATAATGTGCAGCTTTCAGTAAGCATGAAACTGAAAACAGTGATGATGGTTTTAGTCGTGAAAACCGATTTACTTCATTTTTAGTATACCAGTTCATACAAACGACCGTTTATTTTGTTTCTCTATAAAATAACTGTGCGAGTTCGTTTCAACACGCACGCTAGTGAAAGCAGAAACAATAAATTAAAGAAAACAAAGAAGAGAATCGCTATTATACATTTTATTCGTTTTCAGATTTTTATTCTTTTGGTTAGTCTTACCGCCATCAGCTTTGCTGCTCCTGCTGCTTCTCCTGCTCCGGGTCCGGCACCTCAATGGGTTTACCCCTCATATGGATACGTACCTTATTATTCCAGTAGCTATTATTCGGCACCGTACTATTCTTATGGTTTGAAACAATATATTACCTATTTTCTATGTTTAACCATATTATTGCAGGTTATGGGTACTCTTCTCCGTATGTCTACACTTACTAGTGGTCCGATATTTGTATGAGAGACGTAAATCTAAACTCTAAGTACCTACGCATCGATATTCATTCATTATTTTTACATTATGTAATTTCATTTGTCAATATTTTTCTAAATTAAATTTTATCTAAAAGCTGTATAGTCTCAGTATTTGCTCCCTAGATGTAACTGTATACTGCAGCTTAGATGTTAAGCAACGAAGTTCTGCGAAATTTTTGCAAAAAAATAATACTGTGGTACTAACCTAGAAACTATAACTGCTCAACTTTGGAAAACTTTATAAAATAAGTGTTAAATTCATTTAAATTCCACTCGTAAACTATTTATTTGATCAATAAAATCAATCAAAAAGTTATGAAAAACAAGTTAATTCACGAATTCATTCTTTGTTAATTTATTAATTAACGTATACAAAAAAAGATTTGGCTAAATTGTTACATAATTTTACAAGGCCGCCTGTACCTGATTTTGTCTAGTGATTAAAAACCTGATTTCAGTGACTGATTGATAATTATATTAATTATTATATTCAATATTAGTAATTTTACCTTAGGACCGATTTCATAATCAAGTTAATTGGAACTTTAAAATTAAAATTGGATTTTTACCATAGAAACACATTACTGAGAAAATGGTTTAAAGCTCCCATTAGTTAAAGGTCCTTTAAGTTTTGATTATGAAACTAGCCCTTATTTTGTTTTTGATTTTTACTTTATTTCGATATATTATATATCTAAATTGACCAAAAGATTATTTAAAATCCGATATAATTTGAAAGTATAAGAAAAATTTTTGATATTTCTGGACTACAATTTTTTAACAGAATATGACATCATGATAATAATTAATGAATTCAGAAAAAAATTACAAAAAAAACATGTGTCATTAGGGTGTCATTTAAAAATTGCCTGTATTTTCATCTGAGTATTAGTAATAAAAGTTAAAGTTGTAGATACATGTTCAGGAAAAATCAAAATTCAAAAAAATTGTTATTTGATACATATTTTCGGTGTTTTTTTTTTAGTATCTCCAAAATCTTTGCCAAAACACAAAACAATACGCTGTGTTAACTCAAACATCCCATCAAAGTTAGATATGAGTAAAAAATTTGGTCTTGAAGTGTGAACGTAAACAAATGAAACCCTACGTTGTATGTTTTTTTTATTGTGGAATGCGTTCAAATGCAAAATGATGAATCGCAAGGTTGGAAAACTGCCCCTAAATCAAAATCCAAAACATGGGGGACAAATTGTTTACTCCTCTATTATTGAAAGACAAAAGCCATTGAAATATGTATAAGGTATTGAGGACCTTATTTCCCAGCTGCAAAAACCCTCTTCAATTTACAAAAATACAACCAAATGTCATAAATTTAAAGACATAAAGAATAAGTAAATGGTCACTTAAGTAACTGAATGGTAATACTCAAGTCATTATGGTGGTGTAACGGCAAATTTATATGAACATAACTAAAGTCGGTTACGGGATCGATCTCTCCGATCAAGACGATTGAGCTCTCCTCAGTTTTCAGCGATACTTTGTGTTGTGAGATTTAAAAGTAAGATTACCTACTAAAATTATAGCAATTTACCAATGGAATTCAACACGTTCATTTGATTAATATTGATTAAAAACTTGGTCCCGGGGTACTTCGAAAGAACTTCTCTAGCCCTTGAAGTACAAGTATCCAACAAATTCCGCTTCTCTGAAAAATTATAGAAAATTTGTGTTTTCTGATAAACTTTATATCGTAAAAACAGTGGTGTAAATGACACCTCGAATCCCCTACGCCGCGGGAGTGCAAATACCAAGGAGGTGCCGTCCGCAGATATTCAGACAATATAAAATGTATTCAAAGCAAATAACCAACGGAAAAGAGTGTATGATTATCAGTGTACATGCTTAACTTGGATTGTTTATGTTTATACATCGAAAGAATGTCACGCAGAAATTTGTTTAATTTGTATGAGTTGTCTCCTCAAAATAGAAGACTAAAAGGGTGGGTTTATAAAAGCCGAATTAAATATTTAATTAAAAATTAAGCGTTAATTATCGATTAGTTTAATTTTTTGACGTCATCGAGGTGCGATTAAACACAAAATTAAAATTTAATTTTTTGTTAAATTAATTCGCTATTAACGACATTAATCACACGATTAAACATCATATCGGTTTACAAAAGCGAAATTACGCTTAATTAAAATGTTAATCACACGATTAACTTAATCGAAGTAGCGACTTCAATTAACTCGCTAATTCGCCCGCTTTGACGCTTCGCGTATTTGTGACGAGTGAGCAAAATTGGTGAAAATAAAGAAAATCCAACGATTATTACAAACGTAAGTAATAACATAATAAATTGATTCATATTTCTTTATTATATTCGATATCTTCAGTTTCGGGATGTTTGATTTATCGGATATATCGTCCTCATCTTCATCATCGGACGAAGAAAACATTGTTCAAAGGATTCCGCGGAGGAGAAGAGCTTTAAAGGATAGAACAAATCCATTTGAACTATATGACGAACAGGAATTTAAAATGCGATTTCGGTTCAACAAAGAAACAATTCTGTGGCTGCGTGATATTCTTGGTGCGGAATTAGAACCTACCTGCAATCGGCGAAAATCGATTTCTGCCTTAAACCAGGTATTGTTAACGATGCGATTTTTGGCAACAGGGGCCTTTCAACAATTAGTGGGCGATACGTTTGGTGTGCATAAGTCAACGGCCTGCATTATAATTCAAAGAGTTGTGCGAAAAATTGCAGCGTTAAAACCACAATACATCAAGATGCCAACACAAGCGGAATTACAAAATGTAAAACTGGGATTCTATAGATTACGTAGAATGCCCAATGTGATTGGCGCAATTGACTGCAGTCACATACGGATTGAATCTCCAGGTGGACTCGAAGCCGAAGTTTTTAGAAATAGAAAAAATTACTTTTCTATTAATATTCAAGCCGTATGTGACGCTAACATCAAAATTTTAAACATTGTGGCAAGATGGCCAGGTAGCGTCCACGACAGCACCATCTTCAACGATTCCGCTTTATGTGCTGATCTCGAAAATAGCCGCTATGGCGATGGATTTTTATTGGGTGATAGTGGATATGCCTGCCGCTCATTTATTTTAACTCCACTAATTCGTCCACAAACAGCACCAGAGACAGCATACAACAACTGCCACAAAGCTACAAGGAACCCCATAGAAAGATGTTTTGGCGTCCTTAAGAAACGATTTCCTTGCCTCTCTATTGGTTTGCGGACAAAGATGGAGACAACACTGACAACTATCGTCGCTTGTTGTGTTCTCCACAATCTAGCAATTATTGCTAATGACGAGGAACCTCCAAGAGACCCAGAGATTGTCCTACCACCGGAGGTTAATGAAATACACGTACAAAACAATGTTCGAATTTTTAATAATGAAAATTCAGCAGTTCGAACATCTTTAATTCGAACGCATTTTGGATAAAAACAAATTTGAACAAAAAAACAAAACAAAAAAGTCGTTCCACTATTACATATTTAATAAAATTTTGTGTTATATTGAATTAAAGTCTGCCATTTCTATTGAAACACAACTTACTGATCGTAAATTTGACAACGTTGAAATTGAGACATTTTTGATAAGCAGGTAGTGTTTCAATAGAAATGACAAAGATATTTTTTCTTTACATAAAAATATTTAAAAAAAAAAACAACGAACGAACAAAAAATAATTAAATATTGCCTAACTCTGTAACTTTTCTAATTCTTTTTCCTTAATTTCTAATTCTTTTTCTTTAATTTCTAATTCTATTTTGTATAATCTTTTCTTAAAATTAAGTTCCATCTCGGCCAATTTTATCCGTTTAAGATACAGCAATCTTTTTAAATCCGCGGTACTCTTCTTTGATTTTGCAATCCTCGGTTTTTTCCGGATCACCTTTTTTGGTGGTTGGGGAATTTCTGGAGCAACGGCAGAAGGCGTTAAGGGTTGGTCAGATGGCGGTGATGGTAGGTAGGGTGGAGGACTTTCATCTCGCCAAGAAGGTCCAGGAACTGGATCCATGTGAATTGGGAGGGTTGGAGGTGACACAACGATTAGTCCACGAGTGGGGGACAAAACTACATCTAAAAATGGTTTCAATGATTAAAATATGTATTTATTTACTAAACTTGCCAAATACCTACAATAAAATAGCACAAAAAAATATCCTTCAACTACATTCTTGGGAAAGTGTACAGTTTATTAGGAGACATTTTATATGAAGGAGTTAGAACAAAACGAGTAATAGTATATTATTAGCCAAGGTTGGAAAGCTGCGCGTCTCGGGTTCTAATTTGCGCTCGGTCTAGAAATGGCTTTACAAACGTGGCTAATATATTATTTTTTTCACTAGTAGCAATCATAAGACAATAAATTGAAAAAATAAACGTTCAATTTTTTGACGCAACATGATTTTGTTTTGATTTCTAATCAAACTTAATCTAAATCATCAACACAAAGAAAACCGTTTATACTTGTCGCTGAATTAATCATTTGATCTTCCACTGTCTACCAACTACCATGCATATACTCAAGTAATGTTAGTAGCACACATTTATTCATTTTTTAGGAAATAATCAAATCAAGTATTGCGGACATAACCTCAATCTTCTTTTTGAACCTTGGTAGTAAAGTTGAATTTCACTACCTCGAAATAAGTCGACAATTGCATGTTTCATGGCTACTGGTGAAAAAAATACCTTGTTGATTTGCTAATTTTTCCCCAAGTGTATTTGTAAGAGAATTAAACCTAGAATTTTTATATAAAATTATGAATACTTTACCTCCGTGGTACACATTGTCACAGTCAAATATGTTACACAGGGGTCTAGCTTGGGGCTCCACCATAGCTAGTATCCGGGCGTCCATATCTGATAGCTGTGTATTGCACTGTCCACCTCCTGTTTTAGATCTCTCTTTCTGAAACAAGCATATAACATACAGCACTGCATAATTTATCAAGTTTCCAAGTTATATCGCACTGTGAGAGCAATACTCACGTAAGTCAAAATTTGCCGAATTCTTAAATTTATCATTAATTTATAAAAAAATTAATGTAGTTTTCGTATATGTAAGTATAAACGGCTTTTAATAGCTGCGTACTGCTCAGATTAATCAAAATGTTTGTATTGCATTTCCGAAAGTTACATATGCACTTAATGCAAGACTGCCGTATCTCAAAAATAAATAAAATCTAAGTAAGCTATCATGAAGCGTTTGATGTTTCAGTCGATGTTGATAATCTGATATTAATTTAGGTACAAATTGAACACAAAAAATACACAATGTCTTCTGATATAGTTAAATCAAATGTGAAGTTAGTAAATTTTTGCAGATCCATTCTGTTCAAGTTTTATTTAATTTGGGGTTGTTGTCCGCCTCTTGGACGTCTGGAGTGTATCATTAGGAGACTGAATGGTTATGGTTACGACATGTTTCGACTTTATTAATTAACGTCCTCAGATTTTGTATAAATCTCGGGCATATTAATTATTAGTTTTATCAATGTATTTTCATAAATTTTAATATCCATGTTACTAGCTTGTTAAACATAAGCCGATGATGACGTTAATTAATAAAGTCGAAACATGTCGTAACCATAATCATTCAGTCTCCTACTAATGATACACTCCAGAGGTTCAAGAGGCGAACAACAATCCCAAAGTGAAGTTAGTAAGTTATAGATACCAGTAATAGGTTTAGCAAGAAAAACTGGAAAGCCAAAGTTCATGAAGTAGAGCAGAAGAATATTTTTAATATAAAAGAATTGACCGAAAACATGGGAATAAATTTTTCTTTGAATGGTAAAGATGGGAAAGTTAATTGGAGCGAAATAAAATTTTTAAAATTCTTATGTACAAAAAATTTAAATACATCAGACTGTCAGACATTTATAAGAATTTAGCCATAACAGATGTTGAATCAATTAATATTGTGATTGTTTTGTATTTTGTTATATTTTTTTCATTAAAATGTCTTGCTAGTTTGCTCTTGTCTTAAATTTATTAACACGCAAGTCAAAATATTTGGTATTGTGTACCAGTGCAATAGATTTAGATTTAGATTTATTTGTAACGGAATCTCCAATTTACATTATGAATTATTAAACTAACTAAATAATACATATTCTAACAGAGTGTTCCCTAATAAGTAAATTCAAAAACAAAAAATATTCATGGCTTGGCGTTTACTAATTTGAATACAATAAATAAGGAACTAAAATCTACTGTTATAAAATAACAAAATTTTGAATTTAAATTTGGACAAAGAAGAATCAAATATCGATATGTTGCTGTTGTTCGAATAATCATTTGCAGCTAGCATCATTCTATGTAAAGGATGATTACGACCTATATTCGACGTAGATGGTGCTACCCTAAAAATATCTTTACTTCGAGTTGTGCGGCTGTTGACGGCAGGGTACAAGAAGGAGAGTCTTGATAGCAGCGATGGATTGTCAATACGACCATTTAATATTCCGTGCAGAACACAAGCATCCGTTGTATATCTTCGAATATATAGGGGTTGTATATTAAAATGATGTTGAATCCAATTGTAGTCGCCTTTAATATGTTTGAAGCCAACTTTAAATTCGAGAGCTCTTAAAAATTTTTTCTGAGGATTTTCTAGCAACTCCCGATCAACATTATATAAAGGTGACCAAACAGGTGAACAATAATCTAAGTGTGTCCGAACTAAGGAGCAATATAAACTTTTGAGGACCAAAGGTGAAAGCTCATGACAATTTCGCCAAATAAACCCCCACATGTTCAAAGCTTTTTTGGATATATAGGAATAATGACTTTTAAAGGAAAGTGATGAGTCGAAAATTACTCCTAAATCCTTAATCTGAGTCACACGTTTAATACAACGCTTATTCAGTTGGTACTTAAAACTGATGTTAGATTTTATGTTAAAAGTTGACATAATATAACACTTATCTAAATTTAAGGGGAGTAAGTTGTTACTGCACCACTCAAAAAGCATATCAAGATCTAATTGTACTTGTTCTAAATCTTGTGTATCTCGAATGACTTTAAAGATCTTTAGATCGTCCGCGTACAACAAATAATTTGAATATCGTAAACACTGCGTTAAATCATTTATGAATAACAGAAATAGAACGGGTCCGCAATGAGTACCTTGCGGAACACCAGATGGAACAGAGAAAGACGACGAAATAAAGTTATCAATGCGAACTTGCTGGCACCTGCCTGACAGAAAAGATGCTAACCACTTAATAGTGTTATCTTTGAAACCAAGTTTATCCAGCTTTAAAAGTAATAGTTTATGATTAACGCGGTCGAACGCTTTTGCGAAATCAGTATACACTGAATCGACTTGCAAATGATTAACCAATGCTTCGTTTAGAATTGATCGATATTCAAGGAGATTCGACAATGTGGACCTGTTAGAGACGAAACCGTGTTGTTTAGATGAGATAACTGAAGACGAAGCCCACTGAAGTTGCCTAGTTACAATGGAATCAAGTAACTTTGGAATTGCTGATTGACAACATACACCTCTGTAATTTTCAACTATATTACGTTTACCAGATTTAAAAATGGGCATAATGAAGCTGTTCTTCCACATTTTAGGGAAAATACCATCCCTCAAAGAGGTTTCAAACAACAAAAGCAGTGGTGAACAAAGAGCAAACTTACAGTTTTTTATAAGGATACTTGGTATACCGTCAGGACCTGGACTGCACGAAGATTTCAATTTAGAAATTTCATCGAAAATATCAGATAAACAAATCTTTAGACCCATATCATTTACATCGTAACTGGATTTGAAATCACAAACAAAATTATTGGAATCATCTTTTACGTAAACACTTGCAAAGTATTGAGCAAAAGCATTGGCTATCTCTTCCCCACCTTTAACACATTGATGTCCAAAATTCATTTCGTTGGGGATGTTAGATTCTCCATGTTTTTTACTATTAATAAATTTCCATAACAATTTCGGATTACTCACCATATTACGATTGACGTTTGAGATGTATTCGGCATATACCTTCTCAATGAGTTCATTACACCGATCTCTCAAAGATTTAAAATAAAGGTAGTCATCAAGTTTGCCGGTGTTTTTAAATGTGCAATGAGCAGTGGTTTTCAACCGACATAATTCTTTAAGTTCTTTATTAAACCAATAAGGGTATTTACTAGTTTTACGATTGATCACTTTATAGGGAATAAATTTCACTATGCCATAAAATAAAATCTCATAAAAGATAGCAACTTTTTCGTCAAGATTTTGACCCACCAAACACGATTCCCAACAAACAGATGAGTAAAAATGGTTTAAACGTTCATAGTTACCATTAATAAAATCAAAAATACGAAAATCAGATTTCAAAGAAGGTGCAGATAAACAGGAAAGAGACCAAGAATAAGGAGAATGATGACAACTACTAGGAAATATGGGATCTAATGCAGAGCAGACATCAAGATTATCAACGTTTGAAAATACAAGATCTAGGAATACATTTCTCATATTAGGAATTTTATTAATTTGCGTCAAATTCATTAGAGCACATGTAGAACTAATTAAATCATATTCAAGAGAATTGTTGAGACCACATTCACCATCATCATTCCAATCAATATGTGGTAAGTTAAAGTCACCAGCAATAACATACGACGACTCAGGAAAACGATCAAAAATTGATTCTATGTCTTGACAGAAGTTAACATAAGAAGTAAAATAACTTGCAGGAGGGATATATACTCCACCGACAATTAAGTTTAAATCATGATATTTTACATGGATGTAAATACTTTCGATAAAGTTTCCAAGAAGAATTACCACAGATTCGAATTCCTTTTTTACAGCTATCAGTATTCCACCTCCACGTATTTTATTACTAGTATTAACATTTCGATCGGCCCTAAATATATTATAGTTGTTTAAATTTATTTCAGAACTAGTAATGTTATCACTAAGCCAAGTTTCAGAAATAATAATAATGTCATAAACACAAGAGCTAACCTTAATTGCGAAATCCTTTAATTTAGACCTTAAGCCACCAGCGTTTTGGTAATAAAAACTAATTACTTTTTTGGATGAGTACCCCGAGAAATATTTTTTTCAACAATATATGGCATATTGTTTTTATATCTCAACATAACGTTAGTATTCCCTTGTGCAACCTTATCCTTAAATTCTTTCTGTATTGAATTATTATAATCTCGCTGTATTTTTGTCAAATCAGGGCGGAAGTGGTGATTACGATTATTATTATTCTTATTTGATCGTAGGACATCTTTAGCTATATCGTCGTTTTCATAGACGATCTTTAAAGGGCGAACTACATTAGGCTTAGGCATACCAACTCGAATGATTTTCTTAGGCTGCGGAAAAGAACCTAAAGGCGCAAGAATAGAATTTACTTGCAAAAGATCATCCTGAAACTTTTCTTCTGAATTCGATGAAATAGATTCACTTATATTGAACAGCAAAACGTTAGTACTCCGCGACTTACGCTCTTCAATTTCTGATACAACAGTATTGAAGTCCAAAGGGTTATCCATTTTTACGTTAGATTTTTTAAATTCTGTCCATTCGTCTTGAATCAAGCGTACATTTTCTTCAACTGCAGATAATCTATCCTTAATTATTTTAAAATTATCTTCAATAGTTTGTTTAATCTCAAGCTTAATAGTCATCAATTGTGATCTAATAATTTCCTCCAACTTTTCAGCAGTAATAGGTGCACTACTGGAACTAGAAGCTGTAACACATTTCGAACACACCCAATGAGACTTTTCATTTATTATATTAGCCATATCAGAATCTCCTAATTTCAAGCATTTTAAGTGGCAGTATTTTTTACATGGGCCATTACATTTCGTGGAGGGTGTTGTTGGTGTTATGGCACCCTCACAATGTAAACAAAAGTTGGTCATATTGAAAAATAAACAAGAACGGGGACACAATTCTTCTCGCACCAATGGAGTCCGTCGTGGTGACTAACAGAGTGAGACAAACACACTTGGACTACGGTAGTGTTAACACAGAAGAAACAAAGATTGCAGTATAGACCAAATTATTTCAATTAACAGAGGCTTGATAACGTTAGTCGAAAAAGATACAGTAAAAAGGTGAACTTAATTTAGTTAATTAATACTAAAATGCTACAATGCCACTCTATCAAAAGTGGAAGAAACTCACACAGCACATAGATCGCCAATACTCAGATGCACTGTCCAAAATTCAGCAATTATCAGCGTAGCAAACCACCAAAAATTCGGGAAAACTCAGGAGCACATAGATATAATAAATTACCACTACCAATAGTCACATAAGTAAAAATTTCTTGTTTTCTATAACGAGTAGAAGGTTCTACTCTAATGGCAAAAAACACAATTAATAATAATAGGTTGACAGTATGACTATAATGTATTCCTAAGTATTTCGTATTTAAAACACAACTAATATGTATATAAAAGCTTGGGAATGTTAAATCATCATGTAACTCAAAAACAGGTGACTATTGCTCTCACAGTGCGATATGGAGAGTAATCCTAAAAAAATCTTTTTGTTAACACTTCATGCACAAACGCATTTATGATTAAATTTTTTAATTTTAGGAGTACAATGCCCTACAATCACATTTTTTGACATACTATAGACTGTACATTCTCGTCCATTTTCAATCGTTTCAATGAAGCCACGTATTCACCATCATACTCCTCTTGACTTTCGAGGTAACGTTTTTTCTAAAATTGAACAAAAAATGTGTTGTATAGAAATATTTTCTGTTATGCTCACATTTTCTTCGGCAATTGATTTTTTTGTGGTCCTTTTTATATTGGCCCACAAGACCTTTAGTTGCTTCACAGTTCGGGGGGCTGTCTGGGATGTAGCATTGCACTCGTGCATCACTTTCTCCCATGCTGCCTGTTTATCCCGATGGGAAGTGGCGTCTGTTACTTTGTTTTCGAGTTGTGGGCGATATCTAATGAAAATGGATTGGTTAAGGAACGGGAAAGGATATATCAAATGTGATCCATGGTAATCTTAGCAAGAAAGAATGTAAGTAGGCAAAAACAAGGTTGCTCTAAAAGTCGCCAAATACCTGTATGAACACTACGATATGTTAGATTTTAAAGAAAGAAAAATAAAAATTCCAAATCCAAATTAATCTTGTGCTATATTCCTTTGCATACATCCAGAGAACACTCGGTACTTCTGAGATCCAGGTATTCAAGAAGTAACAAAACACCGAAACAAATTTATTCCACTTGCATCTACGTACCGTTCTATAATTTCGACTACTGCCTCCTTCTCCTTCTCAGTGAAGTTTCTTCCACGTTCTCTTTTTGCCTTTTTGTCCTCCATAATACAGTGGAAACAGAAACACGCACGGAAAACTAACGTTTTCGTTTGTGAGTAGTCTTCTAAAGTTTCGCGCGTCTCACTTTTATAGGTTATGTTTTTAATTGCGCGACCGCGTTGACAGTTTTCTGACGTGAAATAGGTACCAACTTTGCGTAAGAATTGGTTACCACAGACTACATGGTTACATTTTTAATTCGCTGATAGTTAACAACGTGATTAATTTTTCCAAAAATTGATATGTAAACCGCAATTAGTTTAATCACGAAATTAAATTAATTTTATGATTAACTTAATCAAAAATTAAGCCATGTTATATAAACCCACCCTAAAATTATTAATTAAGCCACAATGGAACAAAATGTTTTGAATATGATTATTATTATTCTTATTTAATCATAATTACATAAAAACGTGGGTATTTTCACATTTTCTAGAAGATGAGGTTCTTAATTTAATCAATAAAAAATTGGTGGCAGGTTATAAGTAGAATCCAACAAATCGAGACCTTTAAAAAAATTATAAAATTTTATTTTACGATTTTCATTTTGTGATAACAGCTATAAAGTGAAAACCAGGGGAATAATAACCACCCCGCAGCCACTGCGTCATACGGACAATGTGAAATATATTTAAAGCACGCTACTAACGGGATAAAATGTCCTTCAGTAGTAGGTAATAGCAATCTAAAGTTCAAGTGTTTATTTATGTTTATATGTCGAAACAATGTCATGAAAAAATTAGTTTCATTTGAATGAGTTTGTCTTCTCAAAACAGAGGACTAAAATTATTAATTAAACCACATTTGAACACAATGTTCTGAATATTATAATTCTTATTTTATGGGGTGACTCGTTCTTAATTTGACTATTAAAAAGTTGTGATGACGTTATCAACATAGATAATTTTAGTCACAGCACAAAAGAAAAGTAGTCACAGCGTTACACCAATGCAAGAAAAAAAAGTAAACGGCCAAGTTGGGCATCGAACCCACAATCCCAGTACCGCAGGTGGTCGTTCTCCCTGATACATCCACTGCGCCACCAACTCGTGTTGGGAATAAAACGTTATTATACTTTGCGAATGTTTTTGCGAAAATTTAACAAAAAAATTGAAAGCGGATTCGTACACTACAAGTATAGGAGTATATTTTTGTGTAACATTCAAGTAATTTTGAAATACATTTATTGAAATGACGTCATCAAATTGTTAGTGGAGATGATTAGCCAAATTTTGGTTAGTATTTCTAATATACATACAAAATTTGACAATAATCGATCCAGCAGTTTCATACGTTACGTGTCTAATAAAAATGAAAATAGACACCAGACAGACACACAGACACACAAACAGACAGACAGACAGACGAACGGAAACGGGAAACTACTTTTTTTGTACTGTATGAGTCATGAAGTGTCGAGAACACATAAAAATAAGACAGCTTTGGGCCTATTTTTTTTTAACACACGGTATGGGTATCCCAGAGTCACTATTATTCATAAGGTTGTGATGTATTCGAAAAATAATTTTAAAAATACAACAACATCCAAAAAACAAGCACAAATTAGACCCCGTATCCCTCAGTCCGAGATGTTATTAATTTGACTGATGAAAATTTTCAAGGTCCTTTTCTCTCAAAATGGATCAACGTTTAAGATTAGTTTAATTACCATAAATGAACTATTAGAAATCTCGAAATTTATGAAATGCGGATACTGTAATCTGATAAGCTAAGTAAAAACATCTAGAAGTTTTAGATCATGGTAGAAGGAGACATGGTATAGGCATACGCATCGGGTGTGACGTCAAGTGGGGTGAAATTAGCGCGAAATTTAAAATACAATTCGTTATCCGACAACTAATTGACGTATTGGACAGAGCAATGACAACTCAAGCTGAAATTCCCTAGACTTCCCTAGCGAAGCTCACAAGAATCACAAGGTCGTTGATGCCACCTAACGTCACAAATGGATGCGCAGACCATTTTTAAATTGGTACATCGGATGCCTATACCATGTCTCCTTCTACCATGTTTTAGATATATCGTTCATATAAAATAAATTAGCCTGAATAAGTTTTTTTCAGGAACATTTTCCATGATTGCTGGAAAATTATATTCTTAATATTAAATTTACAGACCAGACCATTAAACATTTTACATGTTTATGGAATAGTTAAAGTTTTCCACATTTCAAATTAGAAAAACATTAATAAACTGATAATATTACACTCATGATACACTCTATTATGTCTTCTTTTATGGGATTATAAACTAAATTTAACGTACAATTTATTTTAATACTTGTCATTACACTCACTAAAAATCCACCAAATATCTACCTTAAATAATAATAATCTACCATAATAATAAATGAAAAGATTAATAGGTACAGTAACGTTAGGAGGATTCATAATAATTTGGATATTCAATTTCAACAATTGAAAGTATCGCCAACAGTATATCACCGAAACTCAAAATACCCTAAGAATTTTAAAATAAAACTGATGGAATTTAATCTAACCTCACTTTATTTCGGAATTCTTTGTTTATATTTCGTTAATGTTTTAACTTTTTTTCTGCTATAATGAATGACTTTTTAGAAGTTTCTAGTGATTCTAGTGATACTATTATTCTTTCGCCAAAGGACAATTTTTTACCAGAACAACTTGACAACGAAGATTCTGATGTTGAAGCTCTTGTAAATAAATATATTTCAGAAAATGCCTTAAAAAATCTCTCTGAAGATACTGTAGTAGTTGAAGAACAGTTTGACCATGAAGATTCAAGTGTCCCACGTACTAAACGACTAAAAACATCAAACGAAAATGAATTTTCAAACAATCGATCACTTTCGAGTAGTTCCAGTTCTCAAGAAGACATTACAAATGAGGCTGAAACATTACAGGTGTTGCAGGATAAATATAAACTAACTGCTGTTAAGGAATATGCTAAAAATGACGGTAAATATAAATTGATAATAAAATTAATTAATTATTTAATTTTATAGAATTATTTTATTTTATAAACTTGTAGTGATATTAAAGGAAAATGTCAAACCAGTAAACAACAAAGATCTGAAGAAACAAGAAAAAGAACTACACAAACAAGAGAGAATCAGAGAGAGGGAACAAAAGAAAAAAGAAGCAGAGCAAGAGAAAATTATTAAACAAAGTCTTGCCGCCGCTTACAAAAACGTTAAACCTACAGAATGTATGAAGGTTGGTTCTTTTGGCCATATAGTGGATTACATCCACAAGAAAGGTGTATATTTGTGTTTTAGACCTTTCTTAACAATGTTTGTATCATTTACAAAATAGTTTTATTTTTGTATAGTGGTTTTAACAAATGTCTAATTTTTTACAACGGCAACGAAGATGATAAATTACGGAAATGTACATTTCCCTTTCACTCTATAAAACTTTTAAAGTTCTTTCTCTAAAAATTCGTATTTTTAATGTTATTGTGTTAAGTATTAAAACGCTTATTTAATACCTCCGCAAAATTAATGACGTCATCTCAAAAACTTTTAGTTAATTAAACCTAATTGAAGAATACTCATACATACTATATTTTAGTTAGGCAAAAAAAAATGTTTCAAAAACGCATCAAACGATTGAGGTAATGATTTAATAATTTATTACTTTATTGCATAGTTTATTACTGTTGGAATAGACGAATGCATATCCACTCAAGAGTACAACAATGAGATAATAAATGCATTGCAAGAAGCAGGGGTCCAATACAGAATTCAGTCCCAGATATTTCCAAATACAATCAACTGGACCAGGAAAACGCAGTCACATTTTCTTAATGATGACGGAAAAGTATGCGCAATATTTTACAAGATTATAAACTGACTACTTGTTTTAGTTAGTATTAAATTCGCAAGACCAGAGTGCTAATGAAATATTGCTTATAATGAACTGTAAAAAATTCGTAGAACACGTTAGCGGTGATACTTTATCTGGGTATATACAATCCTTGCAGTCTGTTCTAGATAACAAAACAATCACATTGGCAATATATGGTTTACAAAGTTACTGTAAGTATCGTATTTCGTTTTAATATAAAGTCAATTGAACACTAGTTAGGTTCCTGAAAATTCGTAATCAAAGAGAGAGAAGGGCGCAACTAACTGATGAACAACAGAAACAAACAACTTCTAAAATATTCTTTGATGACTACCCAAAAGTTACCAAAGAAACTATAGATTATAAACTTACAGAATTGCAGTTGTTATGTTCTTGTTCACACCGTTTAATAGAATCAGCTTCTGACATGGGTTTATTGGTAACTCAATTCACTAAAGCTGTAGCTGAGGTTCCATTTAAGTAAGAATACAAGAACAATTTAACAGAGATAAATTTCGGTTTCTTAGACTCCAAAGATATGAAAAATTTCAACAGACAGAGTGGTTTGTAGCTGGTGATAACCGCGACTGTGTTAAAGTTGATAAAAATGGCAATGGTTTAAACAGACTTTGGAAGCAAATGCTAACAACGTTTCCTTTGGCAAGATTGGAGACTGCAGAAGCAATTACTTCCCAATACCCCACTGTATCGTCTTTAATAACGGTAAAAATTATTTTAGAGCATGAACTGATTTTCACATAATTGTTTTTTTCCTAACAACTCCTTATTAACATTGATTAAAAAACTCACATTATTAGTATTATTATAATTATGTAGTCTGCATAAGTAGACTTTTATAGTTGACAGGCTTATTTCTACAGGCGTACCAAAATTCTGAGTCAACTAAGGCAGCTGAATCCTTATTGCAAGATATCCCTATTCGAAGAGCGGCGGGTCCTTTAACATCTACCCGGAAAATCGGACCTGAACTTAGTAAAAAAATTTGGAATTTCTTTACTTCTACAGATGGAAATACACAGCTTTAAATAAAATATATTCAAATAAATATTGTGCTTAATAGTAAAAACCTATCCAGCCTTATAATAAGTGAGCAAACCGTACACCTATTAATCAGATAGATATGCAACTAATAATACACCATCTATTCAAAACTAGTATCCCGATCACGTCACTGCCTTTGTGGTTAGAATCACATTAATTATCTATTTATCTCGATATCTTTACTATTTATCTAGGAGAAGATAGTACACTACGTCCGATGCGATTTCGTCAAATAATTTCCAATGGAAGAAGTGCTCTTAGATTTTGCCAACATACCAGTGGAGCCTCCTGACGTACGAAGTACCTGCCTCCAGTGCGAGTAAATAATAAACCATACATCTTAAAGACTCTTTCCAATGTTATAAAATAATTACAGGCGCCCTACTAGTGTTTGTTGGTGCGTATCTTTACCAACACCGCCATTATGCCCCAGGAGCCGAATAATTCTTCTTCAGCACCCAGCAGAAGAAAAACGCTGTTTACGAACAGCCCCCATGTTACGTTTTGGATTGAGTGAAAACAAGTGTTTAATTTATAAAGGGAAACGTTTTCCTGGCCGCCATAGAGATTTGGAGACCATACTGCAAGAGCCTAACACAATTTTACTTTATCCTAGTCCAGATGCAGTAGACTTAAAATCTCTTCTCCAAAATAACAACGCCGAAACTAGTTTTAATTTAGTATTAATTGATGGAACGTGGCCTCAGGCTAAGGCTATATTTTCCAGTAATCCTATTTTACATAAAATTAAGCAAGTTAAACTGATCACCCATAGTGTAAGTAATTATATAATACGGACTCAGCCTACTGAGGGGTGTCTGAGTACGTTAGAGACGGCTACAGAGGCCTTAATTTTATTGGAGAACGACGACGGTTACAGAAACTTACTTCGGCCACTGCAGACTTTGTGTGATTTTCAGCTGCAGAATGGAGCTGTGTCACACCAAAGTAAAGAGTTTTTAATTTCAAATAATCAGTATCCTAAACGGATTGGAAAGAGGTTGAACAAGGTACTACAGTCAGCTCAAGTTTTTCGAGAGGAAAAATAATTTCTTTTGATGAGCCAAGTAACACATGATGGAAACAAACTGACGAAAGTTGAAATCAAAAGTAAGATATCGAAACGCACAAACGAGATAACCCTAGAAATACAGCGAATGTGTACATTTTGTAATAAAAAAATCCGTTGAAAATTATCTTTCTGATTACCACATCCTATATTCATTTTACAGTTTTGTAAAATTCAATCGTCCTAATTATGTGAACAATGAAACAACCGTTGAAAATGATAAGGTTGATAAGAGTTTTCTCCTAATAACGACACGCCCCTTTCTTCTAGCCATTACTGCCACTAGGAAAGTAGATTACGTTGTGTAGAGCAGGTTATCGTCAAAGATATTGAATAAGTATAGATACAGTCAAAGTGTGACCAATATCTCTCGAGTGAGAGGTTTATTCCCCCGCGGTACAGTTAATGTGACTCGATCTTGAAATGTGTGGCAATTAGTAACTTTTATGAAATAGAAATATATCTGTGTCCTTGTTATGCTCCGTCTTTTCGACAGCAGGTATTTTTTGCTTCCAGTATGGCGATCCTGTTACTGTCATTTGGCCGTCAATTGCCTTGGTGGTAACACGTCTTCCACGACTGTTTGCTGGTTACCGGTGACACTTTCTCGTTGAATAGGACTGGAGTTACTTTGTGACTGGAATAATGTTCTTTCCGGTCCGTTAACTCAATAATTCTAGTACAGTCTGTCGTAACCTCAAATCGTAAACACATCAAACTTTCGTTGACAGATAGCGAAAATTACTAGCCTCGCGCTATCTTTGTTTAACACATAGGTTAGGTTCCTCTCTGTCGAATTCCGACCACAGGCAGTTTGCCGTACTTTCTAAAAGTAATAGTAGATCTAGTGACTTTAGGTACAGTGGCAGACGAGTTTCAGTTTAATATAATTTCAAAAAAAACAAAAGTGTGGTTAGTACTGTGGTGACCGAATTTGAATTAGAATTTCGCGCTGAAAAAAAATTAACAGCGGCGCGAAATTGCATTTGAATAATTTGAATTTGAAAAAAAATCCAATCAAAAAATCGTTAAACATAAGCAACTATGTGCACGTTGGCGCTTTTTGGGTAGTAGGTAGTTCTGCTTGGAATTTTAGTTAGGGGGTTGGTAGAAGAGGGCGGCTTGGTAGAGAGGTGAGAGGCTTCACTGTGTGTTGTGAGTGAAAACCACGTGGTGAGTTAGCTGGGTTAAGTTTAGTTGGTTTCGTGGTTAATAAAAGGGAGGAAATCTTTGTTTAACGACAATTAATCGTAACGACGACGACATCACAGTTTCCCCAACACGCGTAGCTAACTCTTGCGGCTTCTAACGCGTACTGTAAATTTGTTTAATTATTTGTAAATTCACAGATCAGGTTAGGATTTTAATCATTAACTGGTTCTAACACAATTTAACAGACACTAGATTTGTTCAGACTGAGCACTTGCAGACGAGTTTTCATGAAATTCACTTAGTCAGGATAAATAAATCCCTTTGTTTACAAAGTTATGGATAAGTTTATAGATGCTTATAGTTACTTAAGTGTTACATTATAACACTTCTTAATTCCTCACACAAGATTGCTAATAGTTTATTTACCGCAGTTAAATTAACCTAAGGTTGCCCCAGTCTGGAAAAGACCGTGGAAAGTGCGGTAGAATTCATAATATCGTGGACTGAGATACGGGGAGATTACAAATTTTTCCCTTTAGGCAGATATCACCCTTATTATCATCATCACATCATCGAGATATTTCCCTCACAACGTCGTGATAACCCAAAGTTCCCGCCTTTAAATTGACCTTGAAGAAGTTTGAAAGGTCCGCGACAAATTCAAAGTATGGCCTTGGCTGTGATCGTCTAACAAAAAGAAAACCTACGTTGTATGTGTTTTTTTTTTTAAACATGGCGGAAAGACGTTCTTTCATACAAGTGAGCATACACTACGTGTGATTCGAGAGCGCAAGAAATAATAGACAAAATTGTTTTGGAGGAGCTAACATGGCACCCCTCTCAGGAGGAAAAAAGCTGTGAGGATTCACTCCTCAGCCCCAAAAATCCCCTATCGTATATTCACGGACATATTACATTTCAAACACCTTAAAAATATGAAAGAAAAGACACTCGCAAATTGACAGACATACACATATGAAAAACGAACAAACACGAAATGCAAATATTTGAATATCACAAATTTAATAAAAACAAAGCAAAATCTGAATTAAAGTAACTGAATGCAAATACACAAGTTATTACGGACGTGTGGCATCAAATTTAAAGTTACAGCAGTTAACAGGAGCAGAACAAAAGTACCCCTGGGGCGTTCTAGCACAAGCGGAGTTTGGGGCTACCGGTCTGGGGCTGTTCTCCCCCCTCGACGGTGATTCTATCTATCGCAAACCTACCCGTGCAGCATATTACACATCTCTAGGACGAACATGCCGTCCGAAACTAGGCCATTACGATCGCAGATGCGCAGTTAGGTCTCGACTATTGGGCCAAGTCGAGAGGACTACAACATCGCAACCGCCTCTGAATCTATCCAAACCTGTACCCTTTGTGCAGGCGACGCGATAAGATCTCTCCAGCTCGACTAAGAACCACACTTCGCTCCTGCCACGTTTTCCGTGTTATTTAACCTCAGTTCCATTTTAAATGTTCAATGTCTTATAACTCTGATATTAACAACAACTGAACAAGTGTTAAGGTTTCAAAAGAGCAATAAATAACATTTAAATTCGCCATACAATCTTGTGAAATTTTAAACAACAAATAATTCTTATGTGAGATTAGATTTGGACATCAGATAATTTATACGGTGGAAACATTCATCAACAAAGTATTTACACAACAAAACTTAGCAAAGATTTATGAAACAAAAGATCTAGTGTGAAATCAACTTGTGCAAATAAAAATTTTATGTGAGGTTAAAACTGGAGAGCATGAAATTTACGTTCAATTAAAATTATACAACAAAGGAAAATTACTAAGGTTAAAATTGTGAGATTAAAGAAATATTGCATGAGGTGAATAATTGCAAAGTTAACGAAATTTACATGAGATTAAGATTTGCCACACTTTATCAACGATTCAAACAAAGAGTTTACATTATGTCAAATTATATCATGATCTAAGTGACTGGTTACTTAAAAAAAAACAATTTACTTTGAGAGTTTAGCATACCGCGAACTGGTTACCCCAACAAAACACATAATAAACAGACACAAAAATATCCAATCATCGTTGCGAGGAAAAAGCGTCTCGGTGATGTAAATTTTTATCGTTGCAAGGGAACACCTCGATGGTGTTATTTTAGCGTTGCGAGGAATAAACTTCGTTGATGTTATCAATCTGCAGCGTTGTAATGTAATCAATCTTTAACGTTGTGAGGGCAAGCCTCGATGATGTGATCAATCTGTAGCCTTGTGAGGACAAGCCTCGATGATGTAATCATGATAAAGACGATAATAACACGATGATAACCGCCTAAGGGAAGAAATTATTTTAATCGCCCGCCAGTTCGCAGTATAATGAATTTTGTTTAACTACCGTAAATGAACTATTAGCAATCTTGTGTGAAGAATTATGAAGTGTTATAATGTAACACTTACGCATATGCATCTAGAAACTTATTCGTAATTAAACAACAAAGGTATTTTCCTGACTAAGTGAATTTGATGAAATCTTCTAACAATTGGTTTATTTAAATAATCCTGATTGTTAAATTGTGTTTGCACTAGCTGACGAGTAAGAAAAACTAACTTGATTGGTGAATTTACAAACAATAAAACAAATTTACAGCACATGTTTCGCACTTTTTCGATTAAAAGGCCGCAAGAATTAGCCGCGCGTAAACAAAGGCTTCCTCCCTTTTATTAACTATCAAACCAACTAGTTTAAACTAGCTCTTACCCTTAGATCATATAATAAATAGATACCACCATGCCGTGTTCTTTCCCTAGGACAGCCTGTGACGACATCCTACTGTCACACATCTCTCTCGTGCATGGAGGGATTACAATGGAGCTATCCTTGCCTGATCACTATTTGAATTTTGCGCGCCTAAATTTTAGGAAGTATGTCTGAACTAACTTCGGAAGAAAGATGTTGACAGCTTGATTTTATAAATAATTCACAGTAGATAACGAAAGGAATAGTAAATTATTTGGCAGCAATTGTGATCCTTTATGACTACATCACTTAAAATAGGATCTTTGTTCTAAATTCTAAAATTGTTTTTTGTACAACAACTCGAAAGAGAGGTTAGAAGAAACATCTGTCAAAAGCGATTTGTTGCGCTGGTGCGGTACAAGGATGGAAGTGAAATAGACATATACAGATGAAATGCATATAACAAAGATGAAGATGTGGTGATCACACAAGGATAGCATTATACTACTCCCCTGGACGTAGAAAACGACAACAGATAGCTTCATGTCTAGTCACACCTTTCAGTTTGAGTATTGGTATCTATTTATTATATGATCTAAGCTCTTACCACGTGTTTACGCTCACAAAAACACATTCAGACTGACGCTCCGCCACGCTGCCCTCCCTCTATCTCTACCAAACTAACTAAAACATGCAGAACTACCTTGGAGCCTGGGGGACTACATGCATATTTGGTTGCCTATGTTTAACAATGTCTTTTTTTGTGAGTGAATTTTTTTCCTCTTTCAAATTTAAATTATTCAAGTGTGATTTCGCGTCGCTGTTCATTAATTTCAACGCGAAAATTTTGATTTAAATTCGGTCACCACAACGTGGAAAACTATATCACCGAGACCTGTTTTTTCGCAACATGGATAATTACATCACCGAGACGCATATTTCCTCGTAACGCAGGACGCATTTTGTGTTTATTTATCATGTGTTTTGTTTGGGATAAACAGTACACGATATAAACTCTCAACGCTAATGGTTTTAGGTAGCCAGTCACTTGGATTAAGGCATAATTTAACGTAATGTAAACTTATTGTTTGAATCGTTGATAAAGTGTGGTATAATTTAACATCGGGTAAATTCTTTGTTCTGGCAGCGGCCATGTTGAAAGAGTATTTTCAAACCGAGCACATGTTTGAACTGTAAAATCTCGTTGAACAAATTAACAACTTTGTGGGTCATATGGGACGTGCATTTTATTCCTTCGATTTCGATCATTATTTGCACAACGTCACAGGATTGATCGCATTTCTAGGAGACATAATTTTGACGCATTTTAGACACAAAATACTATACTCATGTAATTTTGTTAGCTTGCAATTTTTCACCACATACAATTTTTCTCTATCTCACAATTTTAACTTCAGTAATTTTATTTTTTGTATAATTTAAATTGAACGTAAATTTTCATTCTCTGCACTTTCTAACCTCACGTAACATTTTTATCTGCACAAGTTTTACTCACACCAGATCATTTGCTTTTATAAATCTTTGCTAGTTTTTGTTTTGTAAATATTTTGTTGATTAATGCTTCCATCATAAAATTGTCTACTGTCCAATCTTAATCTCAGATAAGAATTCTTTGTTGTTCCAAATTTCACAAGAGCGTATGGCGAATTTAAATGTTGTTTATTACTCTTTTGAAACTTTGACACTTGTTCAGTTCTAGTTTAATATCAGAGTCATAGAAATTGAACATTTGAATGAAATTGAGGTTAAATAACACCGAAATACGTGGCAGAAGCGGAGGGTGCGGTTTCTATTCGAGCTGGCAGGATTTATCGCGCCATCTGCACAAAGGAAGCAGGCTTTGTATAGAAGTCAGGGGGGTCGAGATGACGTGACGCTGTCGATTTGGACCAATAGTTGAGACCCAATCACGAGTTTACAACCGTAACGACCTGCTCGTACGGCATGTTGGTAATGGAGATCTGCTGTGTCGCAGTGCTTGTGATAGATAGAATCACCGTCGTAGGTAGGAGAACAGCCACGACCAGGAGCTCCAAACTCCGCTCGTGCTACAACGCCCTCTATAGGTATTTTTGTTGTGCTCTAAAATGAAATTGACATAGTTAGATCGCCACACTCTTATAGCGCTCTGGTGCCGCTGCCGCTGCATAGTTTTTTATTAGAATTTTGTTCTCTTGTTGACTGCTACAATTTAAATTTGCCGCCACACGTCCGATATAACGTGTGTATATACAGCGTGTTATTGAAAGGTACGTACAAAATAAAATCGGCAATTGGTCTCGAAGTATGGGTGCTAATAGTTAAAAAACGTTCAGGTAAAAGTGTTCTTCTTTTAGAGATAAAAATTATAAAAAATTTTGTCCAAATTCGTTATACGCCTCTGATAACAAGATCATCTCTCGTTTCTATAACAACATTTAGTCTTGACACAAGTTGTATTGTTACAGTTGCTAGGATTTACTAAAATAAATTAATTTTACCTAATTTATCTCTCAGTAGCGTCTAAAAAAGTTGGATAAGGGTTAATCTTCCCCTTACAATTTTGATAACACAAAATAAGTTTTTCAGACTTCTTAGACTTCGCGAAGAACTGTCAATTTTGTTGTACGTAACTTTTAATAACACCCTGTATTTGCATACAGTTACTTTACTTCAGATTTTGCTTTGTTTTTATTAAATTTGTGATATTCAAATATTTGCATTGATTCAGAACGTCTAATTTGATTTCATTCAAAGTTTGGAAAGTTTTTTTTTTGCTGGGCATTAAGCGGTGTCTTTAACGGGCACAACTTAGTCGCAGCTTTTTTTTCGTCAGCAGAGGAATAAATAATTTCGTGTTTTATTTATTTCCATTTTGTTAGACGATCACAGCCAAGGCCAAATTTTTGAATTTTTAAATTTTTCGCGGGCTTTTCAATTCTTTTCACATATCAATTTAAGGCGGGATTTGGGTTATCACAGTACACTTCTCATACGTTCGAGTAAATATCTGGTCGTGGTCATTGTAAACATCCATTAAAATCTAGAACAATGACTAATGTATGTAATTCACTGAAATTAAAACTAATACATCGCAATAAAATCTAGTTACGCTACTGACCCGGTTCGCGCTTGTCCGTCCATTCACGAAATGTGTACGAACACGATGCGAACAGAGGAGAGGGTTTGCGTATGTGTGATACAAAACAATAAACACTGTAGTCCCTCTACACATAAAACTTCTTTGGTTATTCGACTGAACGAACATAACCTCACTTTATAAAAGTGACAATCATGTGACAAATGATGATTCTCTGACCACAGAATGTTTATTTAAAATTTAACGACTAATAATTAACGTAGTAATATTGTCACAGAAATGGATTACTACAAAATAAAATTCAACCCTTCCGTGCACAAAAAATATCTTTTGAGGATTCTTCGAGGGTTACCTGCTTCGTTACAGTCCATGGATACCCACAGGTAGTTGCCATAATCATACATTTTGCTTATTTATGTGACTTATTTTAGGATGCTTTTAACTTACTTTGCAATATCGGGTCTAGATCTTTTGAATGAATTAGGCAGTATTCCTAACAAGCAATCTATAATTGACTGGATTTATTGCTTACAAGTTTGTGATGATTCAGGTATTTATGATACATTTAAAAAATGTGGTTTAATAATATCTTGTAGAACTTGTTAGTGGCTTTCAAGGGTCTTCAACTCTTAACACACCATTTAATTGTGGTCAGAATGCCAATTACAAGTGGGGCCATATTGCTAACACGTATTCAGCATTAACAACGTTAATTATTTTAGGAGATGATTTGGAGCGCATCCACAGAGACTCTGTAATTAAAAGTAAGTTCTTAGTACACTTTTGTTAAAACTTAATGAATTTAAGTATATCGTTTGGTCATCAGTCTATAATAAATTTGAAATAATGTCATTTTTGGTTGATTATTTAGTGTAATATGAGGAAAGGTTTGAACAGTAGGGCAAGATCAATTATTTGCGCCTTTCCCACTTGTGAATTTTTCATTCTCGCCTAACTTCTTCTCATTTGTTTTAAATATTGTTGATTTACCTTCATTCCAAATTCTTTTTCAATGTTTTTTCCTACACTACATTTTTCATCATAATTTGTAGCGTGCTTGTTTCACCAAATTTATTATAATAAAAAGATAACATATGTGAGAATATTGTATGACTACCCATCACATACGTTAATAATTGCGTGATAATCTAAAGAAATTAAAAATGACCCCCATTTTATTATAAGTACATACTTACACTCAAGAAAGTTAGGTTATAATTTAGATTTGTGCCTTTAATTCTATGCATTTGTGACAGGTGAGGAACAGTCATTTTATTTATTAATCATCACAACGAAGCGGCAAAATCCGCGAAATTTCAAAATCACCTTGATGTACAAAGTTTTATAATCGCTTTGCTGATTGACAGATATGGTACGTCAAATTATTTTTGCAGGCGACCGACGTTAAAAGCATAAATTTCAGATTTCTTTGTCGTTCCTATTAAAACTGCGACAATTTTTTATTACCATAAAAAAAACTATAGTTCGTTGAAATTCTGGATGCCTGTAAGAAAATTTTAAAGGAGAAATATGTGTTAAATTTTGTCTGCGTCCTTCAACATTAGGACTGCTTTGTATAATCCACCACTTGTTGCATTACCTACATTCTTAACTTGTTGGTAACAGAAATGACAGTTTTGTTCCAAGCGGAAAAATCATTCGTTTTATATGTATAATCACACGCAAACAGAAGTTTTTGTGTTTTACCTTTAACCTTTGTTAACATTCAAAGATTTGTAGCGCTGCAATCCCTCTTTACATATAATGTATATAGTAAAATCATAGATGTTCTCTGGCAAAATTTACACACCGAATTTTGGACGCAATAGGTTACGGTAGATGTTGTAGTTTTAATTTGAGAAATTGCAAAATTTTTGCATTCGTAAACTAGGAATTATTGTAATAGCGTCTTGCTGTCTTGACGTTTTTGTACCCCTAAATTACGAAAAAGTAGGTTCTCCATTTCTGCCTGCCGTTGTTTGTCTTGTCTTGAAATTGGTTGTAATTATTTAAAAACCTTCGAATATTTTAGAAAAATGCGTGTTCTTTAATCCACTTTGCCTAACAAAACTATACATCCTAGGTCTACGCACACTACAGCTTCCCAATGGCTGTTACACAGGGGCCAAAGACGGATGCGAATACGACATGCGTTTCGTATTCTGCGCGGCCTGTATCTGTTACATTTTAGACGACTGGTCCGGCATGAACATCGATAAAACTGTGGATTTTATAATTAAAAGCATAGTAAGTTGTTTCCTTAATCACCAACTTTTCGCTAAAGAACACATTTGTAGTCATACGACTTCGGCATAGCACAAGCCCCCGAACTGGAATCGCACAGCGGCTCGACTTTTTGTGCCGTAGCAACACTAGCTCTCACTAAGCAACTGCACAGACTCTCCAAAACACAAGTAGAAGGACTGAAACGATGGCTGTTGAATAGGTTCGAGTACGGCTTCACAGGACGACCGAATAAACCGTCGGATACTTGTTACTCTTTTTGGACGGGAGGAGCTCTCAAAATTCTGAATGCATATCAGTTTATTGAAGCTGCTGATAATAATCAGTATATCTTAGTGACGCAGGATAGAAATGGTGGGTTTTCGAAATGGGTAAACACGGTTCCTGATCCCATGCACACTTACTTGGGATTGGCCGGACTGAGTTTTATGAAGGAGGAAGGGATAGGAAGCATTTTTCCCGATTTGAATGTTTCTGTGAGGGCGCATGAGCATTTGAAGAGTTTGCATAAGAAGTGGAGGGAGGGGTGAAGATGGAGATTTAATTTTAAGGCCAATTGTGCTGTCAGAGCTTTATAAAGTGGAAACACATATACAATAACTACTATAATTTTTACAAATTAAAAATAATAAATGTTTTTAAAGAAAAAGTTTGTTTGAATTGGCTTAGTAACTGTCAAAAAGACAGGTAAAACCGTTGTGGAAAAGGTCAGTTATTTATTATTTTTACTTCCCGAGCGTAAGCGACGGAAGCATTGTAATCGAGTGCGTCGGCCGACTCTACTTTTACGTTTTCCCCTAGAGTGCGAAAAAATAGGTCTCCCGTTTCCGTCTGTCTGCCTGCCTGTCCGTCTGTCCGTCCGTTCGTCTATCTGTCTATCCGTCCGTCTGTCTGCCGTCCCGATTTTTTTATATACGCATATTTAATAATTAAATGTTAAGAGAAACTAAAATAAACACTATAATGTCCAATAAACTCGTACCATGTTTAGGATCACATTCTTTGAAATGTGCAAAATTTTATTAGAATTAGAAATCACTCAAATACTGATGGTCATGTTGCATATCGCATAAATCCGGACTAGTACTGTCTCAGCTGTGGTCTAGAAAAAGACAACCAACTTCATTCGGAAGCAGCATTTCCAGTAAAGGAAGTGGTGGAAAACTCGGACGCCAGTTTTTATTGTGGTATGTTTTACTCGGACGAATCTCGAGTTAACTTGATGGAAAAAGGTTTGGTGGTCAATCAGAAACCAAAACTTGCTTTATAACCACAAATTTCATAGGTATGTACTAAGAATTTAACTTCACCGACTACAGTTTTGGAAACGTCAAAAACTATTTAAATTTTAAGATTTTGTAATGGGTTTATATTAAAATTTTTACCAGCATGCAACTAGTATTCAAAATTCATACCAAACTTTCTAAGATTCCACGTCGCCTTGTAGATTTAAATAGAAACAGCGCTCCATGACAGTGGAGTCTTGCTCAGCTTGAAACATACGAAAACCAGTAACTAGTGTTAACTGTCGTACCTATTCTTCAGTGTAGCGTAGACATATTATACTTCAGATAGCCCTTACGCTCTTGGCTCTTGGAAAAATGGTTCCATTACAAGGTTTCAGTTATAGTGTAGGCAGTGAAAAAGCTTCACGTATATGTATTTGAGTATTTGAGTAAGTAGGTACCTTACCTTATCGCCACCACCTACTTACTACCAACCTACCCTTAATCTCTGGACACTTTGGCTGCATGTCGAATAGGTACTCTCCAAAGTGAGCAAATGTATAAACAAAAACTTAGCCTTGTTGCTACACGCTATTTTCACAAAAGAGGTCCCATTATGCGCTAACCAAAGTCTTCATTTCCAAAACCAAAATCTGATACTCTGTTCTTCGCAATGGACGGGCCCAGTGTTAGAACGAGTAGCGCGAGGTGAGAAGCAAAGAGGCAGTGGCAAGGATTTACCAGTACCTACTTGAACACAAGATTCATTGTACGTGCATGAGATTGGATTTGAAAATGTAGGGAAAAGCTTTTCGATTTTGGTTTTACCCGCCTTTGCTCTAAAAGGTGGGAAACTACACTTTGGATTTTCTTATAGCAACCCCAGGCATATTTTTTTGAGACTACACGCCCGACTGGCGGACCAGCAATTTCTTGCCTAAAAGAACCCATAGATTTTTTACTACAAGGATCAATAACCCGATTTCCGAGATCACCTTCAGATGGCGTATCCATCGAAAACCATTTACTACTTACTTTCCATGGCATCGCATAATCATATCGCGCTCATTACTTTAGACTTTCTTCAACGAATATAAACGAATTTATTCTTTACCAAAAAGGACGTTTCACCCATTCGGTCAATCCGTCTAAAATCCAGTTTGATCGCGACACTTAATTTTGGTCCGCCAGGCCACCAAGCACGAGGCCCAGGGGCTTCCCTAAATCCACCTTCTTTTCGTCGTTGAGAAGCCGCAACGGTGACCTTCCCGAACCTTTGACTCAGCTGACCAACTCAATGGCCTTATCTTGTAAGTTACTTCTGGCCTGATTAATTGTGTTTGTATGTATTATTCTGTTGTGACGAGCCGTCACTAAATTCGTTCACGAGAAAATTGTAACTAAAAAGACTAATAACAAACCCTCAAAACATAACTCGAAAATTTGCAAATCTTAATTAATTAACACGCATGTTCTAATCGGCATTTAGTACCATTCAAATAGATAAACAAAATCAACTATCAGGAACAAAATTCGCGTATTCGCAAATTGCGAATAATATTGCGCTTGCCACACATTGCAAATAACTTGTACAAAATAATGCGCCAGAAACATCGCCAATCGCAATTACTTTCGTCTAAAATTGTATCCAAACTAAAACAGCTGCAAACGAAACGCAGACGCATAAAAAACATCAAAGAACGCCGTCGCTTCAAACTTACTACGTCATCAACCCAGCAGTGCATCTGTGCACGCACACTCATCTTAGCCCTCGCCAGAATGATCCCCACTTCATCCCCGGAACTGAGATTTCATCAGCTTCCCATATTTTTACCATATAAGGAAGCGGACTTACCGATTGGTCGACGCATCTTCACATTTTCATGACCATATAAGGGCATATAGTACCACACAAAAGCACGGTTCTATTTCTGTCCAAAACGAAGCTATATAAGGGTGACTTTCCAGCAGGAAAGGGATTCAGTTTGAGTAGAAGTTTCCAGTTGCCGCCGAAGGCTCTGTCCAAACCGGCGTCGAGATTTTTATTAATTTTGCTGAATTTTGAAGAAATCCGAACTTAGAAGAATTTGCTGAGCCCGAGAGGAAGATAGAAAAATTCTCAATGCTGCAGCTGTGTAAGTCTACCTTTTAGTCATTCTTAATTTATCTTGCTTTCCGTTTTTTCGTCATGTGTTCTCGAGTTCGAATCGTACATGTGTAGCGTTTAATTTATGCGTTTTCTCCGTTACGTTGGGTGTGAACAGTTAGCACCGGCACCGAAAGTAATCTTTAGTGCTTCCATATGTTCCCGTTTGTAGGTGGTACGTTTAGCCTTGCGTCAGTTCTTGATTATTGGGGAGGATTTTTCGATAAATTACCGTTTGCTTCTATGATAATTATTCCAAATTTCTGTAAATTGCCGATTTAACTCTTTTGCTTGCGACATAAATATTTTATATGCGTTTTGGAGAGGATTTTTCTGATTTTTACCATTTGCTTTTATAATAATTATTCCAATATCTCTTTAAATTTGCCGATTTAATTCTTTGCTTGCGAAATGAATATTTTATGTGCGTTTTTGGGAAGTTCCCGAATTGAAACCTATTAATCTAAATTTCTTGCTGTCGATTATTTTATATTGAATTTTTGCCGTTTAAATATGACTCCGTTCTCTGATTATTTTGCTATAGTATATATTATATTGCTATCTTTCTCACATTATACTTTATTTTAATCGCCTCATTGTATTTTAGCGCATTTATGATACTAACGTCCCAATGTTTAACTGCATGTATAAATTATGACTGTTTATTTTTACATGTATCTACCTGTCCTATAACCATCAATTTTTCTCGTGAACGATTGTTGTGCTCGGCATATTTAGCTAATCGATGTATGTGAAAACTTATTTATCTCTCTTTTTACATGTTATATTCATAAGTTGTCGTAGATTTAAGTGCATGATTTTTACCCGTTATTTTAGTTGTTCTCATGATTTAATTAATATATATAAATGCCCAATCGCAATTTATTTAAATAATTAAGTAATGATTCCATTTAGTAGTTAGTAGTTTATTTTTTTTTGGTTATTTATCATGCTCGTAATATTAATGTTGTTTAGAAGGTATCGCATTTAATTATGGATTTACCGAATTAATTTTTAGTGTTTTTGCATGCTGATTTTCTAGGATTACGTTTATTAATTAAAAATGTGGGTTATGTTCATAGATTTTAAGAGTTTTATTAGTGGAATATAATTGCGTAGCGCTTTAGAAGATAGTTTTGCATGTTGTTTTGTTTTTTCGTGTTATGTGTGTGAATTGATTTTATGTATTATTTTTCTGTTGATTATTTACACATTTACTCGATTATTCTTTTGACATGCTTATAATGCTTTCTTTAATATACGTATAAAAATGTTATAAATGTTTAATTACTACTTCTTCCCCTACATGCAGTTTAGCTCTTCCATTTCCAAGGAAATGGGCCGACACCCAAATAAATAATTTTGTTAGTGTCCAAAAGCTCGGCCGCGGTCAAAACTATTTGGGCACGACACTGTCCTTATAATGCCACATATCGACTATCCACATGTTGCTTTAATTCATAAATTATATATTGGATTCTTGCTTTGCTTAGGACCTCCGCGTCGTACTGCAAGAATTGTCGTACCAAGATTCTGCCTTGCCTTTTCTCATCAAAGCTTTCAATCTAATGACCGGACTTCCTTCACCCTCAAGCCGTGCGTACCCATCGCGGCAGAAGTGTACAAAAGTGTACATATTACTGCCTACCTACTAAGGGTACAAAACCCTAACCGTTATTTGCAACCAAGCTTAATGTTCATATTTACTTTCGTTTATTGTTTTCTTTAAAGATGTATATAATCGTTACGTACCCTTAGTTCGGAATAAATTACTCTAATGACCTATGAAGCGAAATTACATCGTGTTTTAAGTTGCTTTTCTTACCCCCTGAAGCGACCCTTCACAAGTCCTGAACCTAAGAGACGGCTACCAACAAAATCTCGGACATCAGAATTAGACAAACCTCGGACGCCAAGTACCTAAGTAAGCAAATTTAGAAAAGAGCTGACAATACTCCCATACGACGACTGCAATGAAGTTTGTTGTTCTTTGTAGCCAACATAGGAAATTCATCAAAAATGAACGCAACTAGCCAAAATGAAGCCGAGTACACCTACGATAAGGTCTTCTAACTAAATAATGGGCCCAAAATGAAGAAAAATATACTTGGATATATGAAGCGGATATTCAGCTAGTTTACCAGTTGTAAATCATAGCATTACACCAATGATTCCGAGTCATTTATATCAATCTGTTCGGGCTACCCTGGACCCGATGACAGTGCCGTGATATAACATAGAAAAGAACCTTACTCCAGCAGTATCAGCTTACAGAAGATCTTTTTGAGGCGTAACGTTAAAAATAATACCTACATAAGCGGTATTTAACAGTGTGATAATGATAAGGCTGATGGTTCTTTAAGGGTGCCGTAGTCTGATGGAGTTCGACGACGAAAGTCTTACAATGTAGAGGATCTTGTCGCCAAAATTCATGTTAGCGACAAACGGGATCTCGATTACGGTGGTCACAGAAACGAACAGTTTTAACAACTTTCTTCTTCCTAGAGCCGACATCGAGTCAACATACACATGTTTGGAACTATTCTTTTTCTCTTATGTACTAGTGAAATAAATTGTTTAATCATAAACCCGTCGTATAACTGCCAACCTACGGCACATAACAACTACAACAGCGTCTGGTTCTGTCTTCCGATAACAGGTGCAATGAAAACCACACATCCCTACGACTCTCATGAAAATATAGACCGGGTTGTCTCTACCTTACCGGACTAGGTCTGACTTCCTCAGAATGCGAAGCTCTGGTCTCAAGAAAAAAACACCACAGGGACAATATTGCTGAAAGGCTAATGGAGACCAACTCTATCTTCAAGATAGAGGATGATGGTTGGATCACCTACTATGCTGATGGTATATATCTGCCTGATCCTTTACTGGCGAGTAAGGGACCAGGACTGTTTTTGAGGCAGAAATTCTTACTTTGATTGAACGCGTCATAGAATATCTGCCGAGAGTTTTCACGAGAAAGTAGATCTGTATATTCAGAGGCAGCCAACCTTCGCTGAGGGCCTTGCAGTCTATCACGCACACGTCGAAGCTCTTCTGAGTATGTCACAGCTGAATACAGGATTTAGCTGAACGCAAGAAAAAAATCTGTGGTCTGCTGGATTCCTAGATATAGGTATGTATGAGTTGTAAAGGAAATAAAAGACCAACGGTCTGCCCAGGCAGCGTTCTGAGAGAGGTTTTGTAGAAGCAAATCCGATTCTATCGATTCCTAAAAGTGCCCATAGAGAAACGCAGAATGCATAAGTTTACGCCATATTCAGAAATGACGAATTTTAAAACTGGGTCAGGATTATAATCGGACGCAAAATATGGTATCAGGAAAGAACAAATGGAATGGACCAAATTTTGAAGTCACATATGACATTGGACATACAGCTATAAGGTGCAAACTGGCCTTTATTAAAGACACAGAACTCTTATATGATCCATGATCAAAAGATATGCGCCTCTACATGATAACCTAACTGCAGTGCGTACCCTTCGTTCGTGCATTAAAGAGAAAATACTTTACATCATGCTCCCTCATGCTTCCCTTCTGGGTAGTTAGAGAATCGCCGCTGTTAATTAATGAGCTCAAAATCAGCTTGGAATTTTTCATTTTAGTTAGTTAGGTCAACTTATTGTCAAAACCTACATCGAAACATTTCACAGTATGAAAAAGAAGTAAATATTACATTCCTTGTAGGCTTATCTCATCTTATCTCCAACATTCCTTCGGTAATTTTCAGTCCTATCATTAGAAGTAAACCACATGCTCCCTCCGTTCTTATACCAACCTCCCCGATGGATGCGAATACATAAGCTGCGACGAAGTTCCGGTGGGACGGGACGGTGACGGTCCGGAATCTTGCCGATAACGTGTGGGGGCGGCGTGCTTCGGTGCCAAGCCTTGGACTGACTAGTGCCGCTGATATAGAAACACGTCTGGCCCACCTAGGCTTATGCGGATATCTTCACGCCACCGGGGATGGCGCCTTCGGTCAGGAGCGGCGGTCGCTCGGGCGCCAGCTCCCTCTCCGGGGGAAGGAGCACCGGGGTTGCTTTCAAGCCGGAGACACGGATCTCCAGGTGGTGAACGCCCGCGAGAACAAGAGAAAAGCGACTTCCTTCAAGACCTTGGAACGGGAAATCGCGTGGAGACGGTATGGCGACCCGGGAGGGGAGCGAGGTGGCGGAATACGACGCGTGCTCGACGGTTTCGACTTTTGACGGTGACGACAAAAAAAAAACAGTGACGGTGGTACAGTTTTTCGCTCGGGGGGGCGATTCAAAACCGGTACACAGACAGGCAGAAGACCCAAAACCGTACTTACGATGGTCAGTACTTTCACAGGGCTCTGCACTCTCAACAAAAAACATCGTCACTGGGGAAAACAGCCACAGCACTTCGGTCTTTTCTCTTGGAAACTTCAAGCAAGAAATCCTCTTCTTCCGCCGCGTCGGCGCGACCATCACGGATTTGCCCCCAACTCTCTCGGTACGCGCCCCGGTTTCTGGCTCGCAAAAATTTGCTTCGTTACACAGTTGTTAAGATGGTGTGGCGGCAAATCTAAATTATGGCAATCGAGAACGGAATTTCAGTTCCTCGTCTGTCACCCCTCCTCGGTGATTCTACTGTATAAGAGGGGTATAATACACACGCCACATATCTATGCCCTAAAAACCTACCGCATATTACACATATCTTTCACGCCGTCTTCGCAAAACAACCCAGCTATTGGAATAAGCAACGCGTTTCACGCGGACGCAAGTCTTCCCATGAAGCTTAAATTTCAACATCTATTTGAGCAATGACAAAACCGCAAACTTGAACTAAAAACCATGTGTTCCGCTTTCGTCACGCGAATTTGTGTTCCTTTTTTTTTCAATTAAATTCAAATTCTATCTCTCTCGAATTGGTAATGATGACTGAATGAGTATTACAATGACTTAAATTGATTATGCCACACTCAAGAATTTCAACCAACAAAGAATTTACATGTGTTAAATTACGCCACACTTTATGAAAAATTTTACACAGCAGAGAACTTACACGATGTTAAATCATATATTAAAATTATAAAATCACAATCAGCTGGTTTTGGAAACGCTACGCTCTACAGGGTGCAGTTGAGAATAAATGTTCAATTCAAGCCGCAATGTATTATTAATTCCGTAAGACAATAATTAGACCTGCAACTAACTATTAAACTGGTAAGAAAATATTAAACCCCGTTTTTCGAGTCCATGGGAGTATAAAATTAACCGCAACTTTTCAAAGTCCCTTTTTTCTAAATGGGCCAACGTTTAGATTAGTTTAAATATCATAAATGAACTATTAGCAGTCTCAAGTGAGAAATTAAGAAGTGTGTTACAGTGTAATACCTACTTAAGTAAAAACATTCAGAAACTTTAGTCATAGCTTGATAAACAATAAAATGAAGCCTGAATAAATTAATTTCCTAACACGTGGTTTATATAGAACAATTGCATGAATTTTAAATTGTGTTCGCACCAGGAACAATAAAAAATCCTAACATGAACTATGGATTTACAGACAATAAACAAAAATTGACACCACCTGTTGACATCGGCGAAACTCCACATTTCAGATTAACAAATCCATTAATAATAATTAATTACGCTTATGGGGGAAACTCGTCGCCACAGGTACAATTAATTTTCGTTTAAACAATGACTGTTTTATGGAACTACAAATTAATCTTAACCTAGGTACTCTTAATGTTCACCACGTGGTTACACTCACACCAAACAAACAACAAGTGGCGCATCAAAACCAAAACGAGTCTAGTTTCCCACGCATTAATTAACATTGCCAACCCCTCACCAGCTACCAACTTAAAGATTGATATTCACTAATTCCCTAGAGGAGCTACCACCTATTTGAAGTTACACATGGTTGCATATGTTTAACGATTTTCTTAATTTATTTTTCAAATTCAAAATATTAAAAAATTTGTATTCAAGCTGGAACACCACAACGTTATCAGATTCTCAGATCACCTCCAGCCTCCAGAGAAGGTTCCAGGAATTAATCCCGCTTCACATCGCCATTTTAAAATCAACCAATTCATAGGATATAAGTTTAAAAAAGGCATTCAACTGCGGAGCTGAATTATAAGGCAAAAAATTCCATAAAGAAACCTTTAGTTTGTCCCTTTAATAAACAATACAATCTAGAAAGTAAAAATGTTATCTCTATAGAGTAATAACCACGAGTCACCTAGCATTTGCAAAAAATACGGATTCGATTTTTTTTGCTAACAGTTTAAAACAAGAATTACAATTTTTATTAAAACCAACACAAACTGTCTGCCTTATTAGGTGATAAGTATACAAATTAAATTAAATGGGTCTGTAAATGGTTTGAGCGATGGCGCGTAGTTGGAGGCGAAGGCGGGGCATGAAAATTGATATTGACCCCGACTCGTATTGCTAGTTGCCTATCGACAAGAATACACGTAAAATTGAGCTTTGGCCATGCGGTATTTTTGCAAAGCTCTACTTCACCAGCGCCCTCTTTATTACCATCATGAGTATCACTAGTAGCTGCAACAGTGGGGCGCCGAGCAGATGTGAGAGTAGTGAGTGGCAGTGAACGTTCCGACCGTAAACAATTATTTCATTTAAAATTCATAAAATAAGCGAAATAGAATTGATTTTTGTTGACCTCATCAGTTAAACGAACATCCTACTTTCAACTACTGGCTACACTATTTTTGTAAGTGCTATTAATTTATTAATTGTTTTTTTTTTACGGACGAAGGCCATAAAATATTTATGCGCTCTTTCGAGTTAAATTTTTGCGATGATTTTACACAATTCTGAGTTTTTGTTTTATTAAGAATGACTAGGGAATGATTCATTCGCCGTCTAACATCAGCCACTCCTTCTTTTTATCTCGTTTTTAAACCTATAATGTTATTTGTATTGTTTGGGTAATTGCTGTTGATGTTGTTTATTTTGGCGTTTATTTCTTACCACCCACAGTGACATTTCCTATAACGTTGTTTTTTAAGTGGGTTTTCTTACAAAAATGAATGTGGTTAAATCTAAATGGATTTTCCGCCTCTGCATTTTTAACTCATTTTTTATGGAGTGAATACAGATTAAAATATGGGTTCGAATGAATGAAATTAAAAAAAAAGTGTAATGAACTTAAAGAAAGACGTTATAATCATAATTATAGGTGGACTACCAGTTACGCATTAACGTCTTTTTAACAAACCAAGGATGCGAGACGCCAACTGTTATTAAGTGGCGCAATAGGAAGGATGGGTGCTTTTACTTTTAATGACCGTCATGTGCTCCACAATTAAATAAAATCTGACATGAGCAACTATAATAATCTCTTTCCGTTTTCTTGTTTGTTTTATTTTGTCGTTGCCTCTGTTTTGTTTGCGGCCACTCGAAGACCGCTGTTACTTAGTAGAAGTAATAATGCTAATGTATGTAACGAGTTGTAATGAGTGTTTTTACTTTAAATGGCGTTATGTCATTCTTTCGAGTCAACAATCTTAAAAAGGACATGAGTATCGTGTTCCAGTAAAAATGGATACATTCAAGTTTCTACCTTTATCGGATAGAAGAATTTTATACGTTTTTTTCTATCAAAACGTGTAAACCTTGTAGTATAAAATATGTTTATTAATAGCTACAACAAAATAAATGGTCGAAAATGATCGTCAAATTTATTTTTTCACTAATAATTTTCTAGCAAGTTGAATAAGAAAACTTGTTCTGGAAGTACCTATAGTTTTACGTCAAAGTATCACCAAATTTCCTAGTAGTTCATTTACTTTTATCTGCAAAGTATAATTTTAAATGTAACAATAACGATCCCGTCGTTTAAACATTCAACTAAAGATAATTTGTAGCGACAAAAATGTTTTTTTAAAAAAAAGTATTGTTAAAGAACACGTTTTTGAGTGGCTTATTCCATTAAGTATAACTTTGTTATTTAGTTTTTAAGTCTGTCGTAACCATTTAGTTTCAAATTTAGTGTCGTGTCAGAACGTTCTTAAAGTGAAAAAAGAAGTAACACAGAAGTGGTATGAGTGTGAACCATTCGTTTCGTTTTTTCGAATTGTACTGATTTCGGGAAAACTGACATGTTTACATGTATCCACTAAATTACAGTTTTAAAAACTTCGAAAATTGCAGAACGCCTTTTCAAAAAGTAAGATCTGTGCATGTTAACTGTGGCAGACACAATCTGGTTTCCATAAAATTGTTTCAAGTACCAGCTCACTAAATTTATCATAATGTAGGCTGCTGTTACACTCGAGTCGTAATTTTTATGCTCATGTTCAAAAATTCTAACCAAAAAGTCACCGATTTTCTCAACTTCATCGTCCCGGTTGAGGTCAAATATTTCGATCGGTCAACATCTTGCGAAAGAAAACACTGGTAATTTAAATACGGTCGTTTCATATTCTGCAGTAAAACGATAATTTTGCCATGAATTACGCTTTGATAAGACTGCTCACATAAAATTTATGCATTTGTGATGTGAATTGCTATAGCGAGTTGATGAGTTTACGTCGTTTGGATATCTGGTAAATGTTTAAAGTTCTAGATAAAGCGTATACTTCATTACTATAAATGACTAGTAGAAAAGATTTCCCACATGCGAAACTAATGGGATTTGAATGGTGTGTTTACTTTTATTTGTTTAATTCTAACAATTAGTTTGCTTTGTTGGATTAAATGCAGACTTTACCCATTTTGCTAAAAGATAATCATCGGAGATTGTGGGCTTCAGCGACTAATGAATATTTATTCTACAAACTGGTTTTCAGCTATTATAAAGAGTTTAACTGTTTATCAATAATTTATTCTATAGGAGCTCAAAAAGCATTTTAATTTGTTTGTGTTTTTATTGCCATGGCAATCGATGCGTGATGGGTAATTGTATAATCGTAAATATGGAGGGTGAAAAATATAAAATTTGCAATTCAAATTTTATAAGTAGTTGTTTTACCGCCCCCGCAAAAAATCAATTTCTTGTCTATATTAGGTTTTCCATTTCCACAATTTTATTTTTTTAAATTGCTTTCAAATAACAGTTACTGCCGGAAACAATGACTTGAAAAAATTCGGATTTGATGTTAAGTTGTATTGTAGATGGTGTTAGTTCAATCTGCAAGTTTCATATACTGTTATGTCGGATCCTCCCTGTACAAATATATGCGGCACCCGTGGAGATGACAACGCGGAAAACGACGAGAGCACTCTGGAAACGGTAAAGTCGATGTAGTTCTGGGAAATATTTCAGTTAGAAGCATAAATATTTCAGTCGTAAACAATATTGATTGCTGCATGGATAATTCCACCCAATTTCTTTATTTATACGATATGTAAAGAACCTGGAAATATTTCTAAATTTTTCGTCTTGTTGCTGTCGATGTCGATTTTACTGTCAAATTTCACATATGCGTTAGGAATATCGTGAAGAGGGTAAAACGCTAACCAAAATTTATCTAGTCATCCTTACCAACAGTTTGATGACGTACCTCAAAATTATTTATGATAAATATTATTTAAACTTTATAAAATAACATACTTTTGTACTTGCGTTTTATGAATCCGCTTTGAGTTTTCTCTTATTTTTTTTCTTACACTGTCACTGGTATTATCGATATTTTTTGACTTATAGAAGTTATCATAAAAAATAAAATTTCGCAAAAATCAAATATAGATTTTCGAATAAGCGCGATATATTAGACTGTACATCAGAACGGGGGAAATGCTGTCTAAAAAGCCTTTTTATGTAACAGTATTAATCGCAAATATAATATGGATAGATATGGAACGTTGTTTCCATATTAAGTTGTAAATATTTTGTATAACTTTAAACAATAAAAGGCGTTGTCATAAATTTCACACAATGCGTCACAAAATTTTATTTGTAGATATCATATTGAAACTTTTATCAAAACATGTCCAAATACTACTAAATAAATACCAAATACGTAAGTAAATAAATGAATACGTATGTTAAAAATAGCAATGTGTTCTAACATGTTAGAACAAAATTATCAAATTGATTGCTTTTAAAATAGTTTTAAAATTTTGACGGTGTTAAACGGTGAGTTATTAAACGTAATATCGGTTTATACGACCGAGGTCACATTAATTTGACACTTTAATGTGTCCAATTAAGTAGAAATACATGACAAATAGGAACTAAACAAAATGAATACAAAGTCAAAAATTTTGGTACATCGGGGGTTTAAAAGAAACAAAATCGAAGAATATAAAAGTAGAGGTAGCAAACAGGTATAAATACCTACATGTTTCGAGTATCTAAAGTTCAACATACTCCACTGAGACAAACAACATCGAATGTCACAGCAATAAATACGGTGTGACACAAAAAACGTCCTCAAGTTGGCACTGGACGAGTAAGCTGTTTTTTCATCTTCTGTGATTGGGAAATTAAAATCCAGTGACAACTAGACATTTTTACTGATTAGACGTTACTTTTTTCAAGAAGGGAGATCAGTTGAAACATTTTTCTAAAGAAAAGTGACCAAAAGAATGAGGTTTGTACGCTTGATAATAATATATGTGTCGCACCTTCTTTTTAGTGAAGAATACTCCTTACAAAAAAATTTGAAGAAATGATGCGATAGAAGGATGTAAAAGAAACAAAGCGATGAAAATGTAAGAACAAATATGAATGGATGAGTTGAAGACACGAATGTGTTTCAGTAGGAAGTATTGCGAAAGTCAAAAAACCTCAAGATAATACGTGTGCAACCATAATAAAACAAACAAGAATGAGTTATGCAAGGAGACCAAACCTGCACAATGAAAAATATATTGGCACCTGCAAACACCGTGGCCTGTTAAAAAGATAAATCGTAAACAAGTATCAGAAAGTGACACAAATGAAATCTATCAGATTTTTTATTTTCATGTCCAGTACAGTTAATCAAGTTCGTACCACGTTTATTTGTTAAAATACTTTTTTAAATTGGTCCCTTGGTTCATAAGTTCTGAATTTTCGCTTTTGTAACCTTGAACATTGACCGCCAAGAGCGACCCAGCCTATGTTGTTAATTAATTTAGGTCAAACTTCATTCCAATGAAGTTCAACCACAGAGTTTCCGTTTGGGCAATATTTAATTAAGCATTTGTGACTCAACTCAATTATAATCAGGAATAGGGTACGCATTGATTGACAAAGTTTCGCGTTCACAACGGAATAACAATTCCCGGTAAAATCAAAATAAAATATTACGATGGCATTCAGGTCTAGTATTTCTTGCCAATAACCTGCGGACAAAACTGTGAAATAATCGACCATTACGGCTGAACCGCATTGTTTTCCGTTATTTAACCACAACAAACTATCACACCATCCATTTGTAAAGTGTGTAGCGTGGTCAAAATCTTGAAACAATAAAAACGATTTAAAACTTTCTCAAATAAAAAAATTGTAAACAAAGCAAATGTTGTTAACTTTTTCTGGTCATTTTTCGCGCTGAAACTTGAAACCCGGCAAGAAAATTCCAATAAACGACATACGACGTATGGTCATATGGCATCTCCACGTATACCGTCTTCGAGAATCTGACCCGTTCGGTATGTGCACTGCTTGAGGCTGTACGTGATACGGCTAGCTCAATAACTGCCGTCCAAAGATAATCTTTATGATATGTCCATGTTTGACCACATCATCCAGAAATCATCCATGATCGCTGTTATTAAGCTTCATTTTCATTATGCTTTATTTAATATCGCTATTATGAGTAGTAGCAGTTCGCAGCCGTTTCTAAACGCATACCTACATGACCATTACCATGAGATGTGAATGGGCGAAATTATACTTTTAAATTGATTCATTCAGTACGAATTACATCTTAAGTGGAATAACTGTGATTTTACAATAGGCGTATTTTAAAAATGGTATGACCTTCCAAGGTTAGCTTGTGATTAGAGTGAAAATGCGATGGCTAAAAAGGAAAAATCGTGGTGTTCGATGAGTGTACAACCAGGAAGGAGCGGGTTTAGAATGTTGACATGTGCATTATTACGGGTTTTTATTTCTTTGAAAAAGCAATAACAGTTCGGTTAGACGGTGGGTTTTGTTTGTTTCTCCACGCAGTGATATAGCGGTTGTTGCAAACTTTTTGTAATGTGGCTAACCGTCGTTTATTATTTAAACATCATAACTCATAAGACGGAAAAACAAGATTCAGAGCTGACGTGAATTTTTAAAAAAGACTGTTCAAGAAATATGAATTAAAAAAATGTTTGGACTTTTTTACATCAACAATGCGATTAAAGTGGTAACTTGAAACAAATGAGCTTCTTAGTGCTGTGCACGTATGTGACACAAGACACAAGATGGGTAAATGATCCTTCAGTTTGTCGCGAACTCAACAATGGAACACTCTACGTTGACTTCAATGAATTTTAGATGTTAAGCAATTAAATTTCAAGCTGTTGTAAATATTTGATAATGCATTTTTTTTTTTCAGTGGTCAAATTTCCACATAAACTGTTAACACCAAAGAGTTCTCTGCCACTTTTGAATGTTCATAAATCAGTATATTACTTCCAGTGACTTTCACAAGTTCTTGTACATAATTTTGCTGTTCAAATTACAGGAAAATTGAATGCAAAATTTGCCAATCCACGTAATTACGTACTATACACGTTAGAACGTCGTAATTATTATAACTAAGTTGGAAAATACAGATAGTGTATATTTTACAAAAGCAAAAATTATTTTATTATTGAATTAACGAGTAACCACGCTGTTAGTGTTCGCCATTTTTGAGTTGTTTCCACCTTTTTACCTTAGATCATCTTTTTACTTGGCGTAATTATACAATATGTAAGTACTTGCTTACATATTGTCTAATTATAATAATTAATTGTAACAGATCTCCCTTTCCCATATATCTACCTGTGTCGATTTTTATTGACAGATAATCCCCGAAACTACTGAACCGATTTTTATCAAATTTTATGTGGCATAAGTGTAAGTAGGTGGTAAAACGCTACCAAAATTTGTCTAATCATTACCACCAACAGTGAAATAACGTAGAATTTTTTTTTCGTAGTATATAACTCCTATATATATATTATAACATACCGTACTCCATTATTTGTGCTTTATGAATCCGCCATAATCTTTATCATAGTTGTTTTACAAACATTTTTGTGCAATTTTTGTCACGAGTGCCACGCTGATATTTGGGGTAGGCGCATAATGAATTTCCGGTAGACATGTGGAATGTGGATTTCTGCGCGCGTTAACAAAATTGAGCTTTATTCGCGTTGGTTCGAATCCCATTTTCGTCGGCATTTTTTTTGCTAACACATTGAATTTGTTTGAATGTTTGACTTCAGGTACGAGGGAAATCTTGTCTAAATAACGTTAGACCAGTTTTTACGGTACTGAAAAGGATATATTGAAAATGTCAGTGATTTCAATGTTGATAGAACCACTATTAAACTTTTAATGCCCACGCGACGTTGCCACGTTATTGTAATGATTCTTTCGATATGTCGGTGTCTCTTAAAAAAGTACAAAATCGCAATAATTATCAAATTTAAATATAGAAAATACCTGAGAAAAGAGAAAGAACAAAACACAGAATAAAATGCAGTACTAAAATACAGGTGTTCTTTAAAAAACGGAACTTGAAATAATAATACATATTTGAAAATTGTAAGAATTTGTTTTTATAAACACTTTGTAAAATAATACTGAATTTTATTTGCACCACAACAAAGCATATACCTTTATTTGTACATCCAAAAAATATTGTATCACAGATTTTTAAAATAATCCTGTTATAATTTTTTTGTGAACCCTTCCGTTGCTAAAAAATCTCAAGAAAATTGGAACAACGTGGCAAACTCGCAGTGGAATTTAATAAATAAATTCTAGTTATAAAGACTAAGAACGGTATAAAAAATGTTGAAAATTATTTTAGAGTATGTTCTTCAAAGAACCATATAGCTTTAGTACATAATATGTATATACCTACCGTGTGTTTTTTTAAACCTCTGCTCTAGTTGGTCATGTCGCTGCAATTAAAACACCTGCCGTAAGCGTCATGGCTAACTAGAGCAGAAATTAAAAAAAATCACCCGATATTAAAAAGCTTGAAGAGAAATTTTGTGTAAGAAAAACATAATGGAAGTAGTAGCAATTATTTCCTATTTCCATCCATATCTATGTGTCTGACAGATGGTTTTCCAAACTACACAGCGAATTTGAAAATTTAAGAGTACATATATACTTTGTAGCATATGTAATTTTCTTAAGATTCTTTTACTACACTTGGCTTGTGATTAGAATTATATTACCTACTTTAACATTAAAGTGTTTCTTATCAATTTCAAAAAACTGGTCGAAGATTATTGCAACAGAACTTTCCTCGCCCCTGAATAAAACAAATCCAGCTTTTTCGAAAAATTATAAAATTTGATTATGCAAATTTAATTTTTTTATGAGAACCCTTATAAGTTAAAATAAAGATATCTAATAAATAACGCTAAAGTACGCATTCGTTTCAAATGAGTTTTCCTCCAAAACTTTGTGATGACGTCATCAATTTTTGGGAGGGAATAATCGAATAAATTTTGCTTAACGATGTTCATGATTATGATAACCTAGAAATATTTACAAGACTTCAGAGCATTCGATTTAGCCGTTTCAAAGTTAAGTTGCAAGATATTGTTATACAGTTTTGATTTTTTTTTAAATCTGGATGTTTAGGATGAAAATTCAATACAGATTCACAAACCACAAGTGCAAAAGTATCTTATTTTATAAAATAAAAAAAATGCTATTATAAATTTTGGAGATGACGTCATCCCATTGGGGGTAGGCATGATCAGCCTAATTCTAGTAGTTTCGGAGATTACGTGTCCAATAAAAATGGTTACAGACACCACACAGACGGACAGATGGACCGAAATGGGAGACTATTTTTTTCGTACTCTAGGGGTCATGGCACGTCGAGCAAATATGAAAGTGGCAATTCGCCCAATGGACTCGATTACTGTACTTCCTTAGCTTACACTCGGAAAGTAAAAATCATTAAATGAATATTTTGAAAAAAATTATCCTGACGGGTTTTGCAACATTTACTGTGCTTCAGAGGTGAGAGATACTCTGTCTAGAGAGAGAAAAAAAAAACAGAAAATTGATATGCTTAGGCGTGAGATACATCACCCATGGGCTATAAAAAATAGAATTATTAAAGGATACAAAAAATTATAACAAGTTTTCAGAACAGGTTAGATTAAAGATTATAAGTAGCGGTTCATAAATGATCACAAATAAAATTTATTTCAACATTTAAGAGAGATTTGCTTGTGGTAGAATGATTATAAGTTTTTTCTGACAATATATAATTAAAAAAAAAAAAAACAGGTTGAGTAATTCCGAAACCTAGATCTATTTAAAAATGGGAATTCCAATTTAAGTAAGACTAGAAAAAATTGTTGTTCTAAGTGTAAATACACACACGCGAGCACACACACCTGTAATCAGTTTTCTTTTAATAACAACGAATGTTTACATGTGCACCAATGATTACTTGATATTGCAGACCGAGAAGTGTAAACACATTGAATGTGTTATCGGATTACTTTTGAACAGTGACAACTACAAAAAGTAATTTCAAGCAAATGTAAGATTTCAGCAAAAAAGAACAGCTGAAAATTCTGTTCTAGGAGTAATAAAAAGTCTTAACAGTGTTGAGGTGTATAAAAATATACAGGGTGATTCTAAACTAGCGCACTAACTCTATGGCACTTTGTAAAGGACTGTTTATTGAGCAAAGAATTTTGACCATATTTTAGTTCACTACTTACTTAGTGTTGGGTACATGAAATCGATCGAATTTTCATTATTCAAAATCATTTTTGTAATATTATTATTGTTAATTTTTCAACTACATATTTTAATCTGTATATCTGAATCGATATTTTGTCTTTGTAAGTGAACGTCAAATTGGCGTAAGGAATTTTTGAATCATTTTCTCGAACTTTGACTTCTGATCTACTTAGTGTGCCATTTTTGAATCACTCCCTATACTTACGTGTTGATTTGTAAAATGATATTTGCCGTTGACAGTATCAGAGGGACTAAAGAAACAATCTCAATAATATGACCCAAAATATTAAAAAAATACTGAGATAACGTTTCAACAGACAAAAATTTTGGCTACAACATTCGGAATTTGTTTAATTACATGAAAAATGCGCAAAATTCCGACAAGGTATGTTACGTGAATAAAATTGGTTTACAGTTTATTGCGTTTTTGTGTCTGAACGTTTCCGTAGAGATTTAACATGGTTTCGCGGCCAGTCCGACACGAGCCTTATACGTGACCGGCAGATCCATGTTCACCCTGTTTTTTTAATAAATAGTGAAGATTAATGTAGCGGATAAATTTATGCACAGTTGAAAAGCTTCAACTTATCTTTTAATATTAATAGTCGGCTATTTCAACGTTTTTGAGAGTTTTAAAACTAACCAACAGAAAATTTTAGGTCTTGCGTATTTTGAAACAGTTTATTAGAAAATGAGATCTTCTACATTCTGTTAATGCGACTAAGTGCAAAGGAAGAATGAGTTAGGTGAAACAGCTTGTGTTTACAAGCTATTTCGTAGGCGTAGAAATGCCTCAAAACGAGTTTCCGTAATTTTTGTCGATAGAAAAATCGACTTCAAGTCATTTGTAGGTTGCAAGAAGCTAGTTGCTTTGTTATAAAAATCTGTTTGTATTAGCCTTATAGTGAGAAGTAATGTTGATCTTGAAAAGGATCTACGTCTTCACCGAGCGAGAAAATTACACCTCTTGAGCAAAAACCATAAAAAATACAAGTATCCGGCGATTATTTTTTTCCTTACGATATCTCAGTAAGACGATTGTTCCCGCTATTTCGTAACACCTGGCTACCAGGTGGAAACCGTATACCAACGGTCGCATAACCGCGTCTTTCACTCTTGCATAATATCCCTTTGTGCCCTGCTAATCGTTCAAGGGAAGATCCGGTTCCTTGTCAAAAATTTTCGTATGCAACTGTATAACATTGTTTTTTATTATTATACTACAAAGTAAGCTCTCCACTCTGATAACAGCAGTAGTATGGCACAGTTGCTGATAATAAAAATTACCAATTAGCTAATCAGTTCAACACAAAAAAATCACAGTATTACAATATCTGCCAATTAAACGCAGTTACCTACCACTTGATCGGCCGGTGTAGTTTATGTTATTATTAAAAACATTTTACGCCGCTTTAATGCTAAACATACACCCGGTGTTATCTCTGACGCCGTGTTGTAAAAATGTCATAATGTTTGTATACTAATCACACTTTCAATGACACTGCAATTTCCTTATATGCGTCGCTTTAAAAAAAAAAAAAAACAAGTAAATTACTATAAAAATTGTTACTATGGGATTAATCGCTAATGTCGACCTTGTGGCTCAAGTTTTAACATTTTCCACTACACCTGCGAAGCGATCTTATCGTTAGAATTCAATCGTACTTTGTTTAGAAAACCTAAAAATGAAACAGTGTTGCATATCTGTTTTCAAATCGACACGAATTGGCTCAATGTCGACCTTTTCCACAAATACCTCTAAACGTAAAATCTAAAAAATTAACTTCCGTATCAAATAAAGTGCGCTCTTACTTCCCACCTTCATTTTTACTTTTCCGCCACAAACCCTCTTCCTTTATGTGAATTTTACGTACACACCTTCAGCCAATATAAAACTTTCATTACAAACGTGCTGTAAACAAGGAAAAATTAAATTTGCGTCCAATCTACGCCAGGACACGCCAGTGCAAATAGTCCTGCAATATGCTTCTCGTGTTTGCAGGAATAAATAGGATGGTCTGATACTTAAATAATACATGAAATGTTAGGTAGGAAGAAAAATGTACGTTTTTGCCCCGTTTAATTCGTTGGAAGTTATGCAAATTGAGTTCGTCGTGAATGAATAAGTGTTTACGTAAGGGAAAATTGTCTTTGAGTATTATGTTTTTTAAAAGTAGATCGATTGTTTTCATATCGACCAAAATTACCCAAGTGATACCAAGGTTATGATTACTAAAAATAGTACAGATCGAAGAATCGAAACAATGTTCTTTATTTGGCGATCGGGGAAAGACTGGGTAATTGAGGTATAGCACACACGCTAGAATGGACACAATTGAAAAGTATTTAAACATTGTTTACTTTTACCAAAATACATACGCATCTGCTTTTTATAAGATATAAAAATAAACATAGCAAGAGTTTTTTTATCTGTGTGAAGTTAGTGCCTCATCCCAATTAATTTCAATTTCGTCCAAAAAATAAATACTTGGACGTACTGTTATTTATTTTATATATTAAGAGTAGAATTATTTTGATATAAACAAATACTTATTATTTATAATGTAATATTTATTTTAACACCCACAAGTCCAGGGGAAAACAATGGATGTGGTACCACAAAAATTTGTAACATCGCGTAGACATGGAATTATTTGGTTAATAAGCATTCACTTGAGATTTGGAAGACAACACCTCAAATCACGTTGAAACTTAAAACCATTTAATTGGATCCCAGTCATTAGGGGAGGGATCTTTCAAAGAGATTACCTAAGTCGGTTCTGGTTCTGCTTGGCAATTAGCCCTTTGACATTTTCAAGTGTTGAAAATTTGGTTTAAAATAAGAATCTGCAGTCAAACTAAGAAGGAAATTATACGAGCATGCAAATATGTTAAAAGGTTAACTAAAACCTAGCGGAAAAGTTTTATCCAGACGTAGGAGTGTGTTTTAATCAATCTTTTCACATGGACGCACCAAAACAAAACTCAAAGAACAGTATCTAGAAAGAACAAATATTTTTTGAAGACAGAGTAAACATTCAAAGTCATCAATTGAGCGATTCTCCTTATTAAGAAATAATGGAGAAAGTGGTTTCCAGAACTTAGAAAAGTTACACAACCAAGAAACTTCCAAAAATCGTAGTTGCACGAAAAATTCTTCAAAGATTTAGATGCAGGTAACATTAAGATCACAATCTCTTTGATTTGGATGAATAAATCCAGAAGTCTGTTACTTGCGGTTAATAAAGTACCGAGTGACTATTAACGTTCGTAATTTTTTTGTCAGGTTAACAATAAATTTCAAATTTTATGATCAGACCAGTGTCGAATTGTGACGTCAGGACCTCGGAAAATTTCTCAGTGGGGCTCGAAACAGTCTACTTTTTTTTTATACAACACATTTTTCACATATACAGGATGTTACAATTACAAATGCAATAAATATTCCGAAAATATAATAGACGCATAAGAAACTAGATATTATGTAAATAGTATTATTTAAATTTTATAACATAAGATACTTCTGCACATGTGGTATATGAACCCCTATTGAGTTTTTACCCTAAACATCCAGATTTTTGGAAAAAGAAAAATCAAAATTTCAACATCTTGCAACTTAACTTTGAAACTGCAAAACCGAATGCTCTGAAATTTTGTAGACGTTTTAAAGTTATCGTAAGCATGGTAAATCGTTCATCAAATTTTTCCATTCATGCCCCTCTAAACAATAATGACATCATTTTACAATTTTGCCATTTAAGTTTTCTTTAATTTATACTTACCAAATATAAATTTTGGTGATTCCAAAAGGATTGTTTGTTATTTCAAATTCAATACTCATCTGACGGATTCGGATTGGATTATCGGACGTTTTCGATGAAATTTCTAAATTGAATCAGAGGAAAGTAAAATGGTACGTTTCACCCCACTTTTTTTCATTTATTTGGTTATTTTTACATGTTTTTTATTTATTTGAAGGTACTTTATCATTTTTTCAGCAAATAGTCAGGAATTTTGACGTTGAAGTTTTTTTTATTTCTTTTTTATAAAATAAAAAAGTCAATTTGTGACGTACAGTTTTTTTGATGTATTATTTTAACATTTCACCCCATTTTTTAGATTTTTTTTTTAAGTTGTGGATTGCTAAAGATTTTGGCCAGATTCCAGCGGACTTATATAGATACCTCTGACTTTGAGATTTTTACAAAAAAAAACACTTCAACGTTAAAATTGGCCTAATTAAAAAAAATGGGGTGAAAGTACCATTTTACTTACTACTAATTTGCCCCTTTTTTTGGTATTATATTACGTATTTAGTTTTATAAGATTGTATATTCCTGCATGGGTGATTCATGAATTTGTGTCGAGTTTTCATCCTAGACTTCCAGATTTTTGAGGAAAAAATCAAAATTGTATAACAACATTTTACAATTTCCCTTGCAAAAACCGAATGCTGTGGAATCGTGCAAATATTTTAAGATTATTTGAAACATGGTAAATCGTTAATCAAAATTTATCCGTCCTCTTACATTTTTGCCAAATTTCTTCAAATTTATTAGTGTTTTTGGGAAAAAATTGAGTATGAATTAATCAATTGGTCCAAATTTCATTTTCTTTTAACCGCTGATGCTTGTAATCTGAACGTGCTAATAGTCGAATGGGGTCGAAGTTAAGCATATATGTACTGAGAAATTGAGAATGTCAACATTTTTTCTTGTTAGTTATCTGCTTTAAATATATTTCACATTTAAGTACGCAGTGGCTATGGGGATGTTAATTACGCCACTTTATAGAGGTTAACAGTTATCACAAAACGAAAATCGCAAAATCAAATTTTATAATTTTTTAAAGAAGCGGAATTTGTCAAAATAACCTCCCACAATTTGTTTACAAACTTTATTTTTCAATAAAAAACACGGTCAAAGATAGCCAAGGATTTTTGAAAATTTATCATTGATAGAATTCTTGTCTTGATAGAGCACCGTCAATTTTAAAGTTTGACCCAAAAATGCAATGATCAGAGACAAACCTTCAAAAGTCAATGACTGTTTTTGATCCTGTTTTTATTGTTCTTGCTGTACAATGAGACAATTTTAGATTTAACTTTATTAACTTTATAACATCTGCACATAAAAGGCCGAGTAATCAGTGCGCTAGAATGATAAAAATTTACATAAATATATTAAAAAACATAAAGATGCAAAAATTCCATTCCTTACGAAACAGTATCAATAAAAAATCAGCAATGTTTTTGTAGCAGTTTTTATCATAATAGATAAGGTGTTCTATCAGTTAATTTTAAAACACTTCATTCACTCTTAACAACTATCTCTATTTTTTAGCAGTATGATATTTTCCACTCAATTTCCTTAAACTGCCATCGAATTTATCGTGCGATAAGATACAGAGATTGAGTTTTCTTCTTTAGCCTCTTTTTTTCTCTGACCTATCTGATGTTTATTTTCTTTCGATTTAAAAATTCCCGTCTGCAACATACATTATACAAACTTTAGTTTATCTAGTAATTATTGTGTTTTTAATATTACATTTAGAATTTTTAATTTAGAAATTTGCTTTAAAAAATATCTGATAAATTTAATTTCTGTTTGCTTAGGAAATTTTTTCATTACAAGTGACAATATCGATATACTACATACATATTTCACAAGCCTTTTGAGGAAATATAATTAAGCAGACATAATTTCCACTATTAGTGGTTGGTTGCCAATTCATCGTTGGCAAATTTAAAATTCCATTGTAATCCATCTTTTATTCCTGGATTATTCAAATCCAGTACCAAATAAATTGAAGGCTTTTGTTCTAATATTATTTCTTAATTCTTTCTTTATAACTTTCTACTTGTGTCTACATTTTCTTTCTGATGTTAATTTCTAGTGACAGATGGGCTATATTTAAACAGCGTTAATGTGCCTCTGTTAAAATATCCTGAATATGCGTGCCAAAAATTCTCCAGCTGTGGTTATAATATGATCCGGAGCGAAGTTATTTCGTTGCCAGCGAGATTAGGAGTTCCCCCTCTGATATGTGTTTACTGTAGTTGATAGATGGCAAGATACATCAAGGGACACGTGCCTTCACGCTTAAGAATTGTATTCAAAACATCTTTAAACGGTTTATCCAAGCCTGTTCTTTTCTCTACGTTCTTATTTAGGCGGTCAGATTGAAACATCCGACAGTATTCTATTCCCGAACGAGTTCTGGATCCCCTATCGACTAATATTAATAACGATAGTTTAGTTTGTTGATCAACAACATAGAAGTAGCGGTAAGTAGCATTAAATAAAAAAATATAGATTTAACAATTGTCGTAACTCCTAATTTTACGTTTTGTCGTGTGATATAGAAACTGGGGAACTGATTTTACGTATTATTTCCTTTATTGTTTTTGTTGGGAAATAGGTAAATTCTACAATCTGCACATCTACATGATAAATGAAGTAAAACTGCTATTTCCTGCCTTTGAGTGCAATTTACAACTCGCATCAGGGTCATTCAATTAAAACTTCTCTTGTCTTTTTTAATGAATGAAATAATAACAGGAAAAATAAGGGAAACAACGAAAATTGTGCGCGTCGATGTAGCTTTAAATTTAAAAAAAGATATAACCATAAACGTTCTAACCACTATTATCTGCCGTTCTCGTGATTTCCGGTCTTTATCGCTTCGTTTATTATCCAAGCCATTAATTTCTACAATAAGGTAAAAAACTAATTTCAAACAGTGATATGCGATTATTAAAAAACTTCTCATGGATAAAATTTGAAGGCGGCTGAAAATTACAGCCAAAAACTAATCTAAAATTCATTTCCATACTTTTATTGTAGATAGGCGGAATATTCCTATTCGCAGGAAACGGCCATCAACGGTCAGATTAAATTTTCATGGGGAAATTTTAATTACGTTCCATATATATGCAACCAACAACGCATAAATTCCTAGTCATGTCGTAGATATTTATTATTTGTAAAGGAATCCTTTATGCGCCATTTAGCAGAAGCTTTCGCTTAGAGTAATGGGGTCAAAGTCTTTAATTAAATGTACTCGACAATCACAATAGAATATGAAAACGGCATTAACTTTATTATATTTTGCTCGTACGTGCTTGAGCCAAAGCTCGGTGTCTCTATGGCACAGAATAACGAACAGAAGCAAAAGCGAAAGCACTGACAGAGGGATAGGTATCGATTGGGCTTTTGCTTGTTTAACTATTTTGCCTCTGCATACGCACCTATATTCTCCATTTTTCAAATGCGTACAGCGTCGAGCTTACACGATATTTTTCTATTAATTTTTTATACATGCCTACAGAAACTTACAACGTGTCTGCAAGAAACGTGATATTTTTCTAAATGTTTCTTCGCCGACACGATAATGACATGTTTTGATAAATTTGTTTGTTTATTGAGGGACTCTGTATAAATGTATCATCTGTTGCAGATGGTCTCTATACATCCACCCACACTGCCCTTTAAGTTGCCTCCAAAATGACTGCAATGGTGGAGCTTGAAAGTTGGCTCATTTATCAGTGCATCGCTACAGAATGCAGCAACTGCTTGTGTGAGTCTACATTTTTCTTCTCAATTTCTCCTTGCTTTTTTCACATTTGTGTTCTTTGAGTTCGTTTAACCCCTTTTTGTTTTTAGGATTTTTTTCTGTTGGTCCTAATTTTTAAACACTAGGTCTAATGTTGGAAACGCCAGGTACGTTCACATTTTTATTTTTTCTGTAATGCGTGTTTGTGCATACTGTAAAAACGGCAATTTTGCGCAAAATATAAAATTCTGAATTTTTAATGCAAATTTTTCGCTATAAAAACTTAGGGGTGTCGTGTCGACGGGCAGTTAAGTTGCTGTTCTGAAAGAACTTCAAGTAAAACAGTGCAGTATCATAAATAAGACGTGTTGGCTTCGTTGTTTCAGGTATTCTGAATAGTATTAATGTCGAACGATTTTCGGTGCGATGCATCATGAATAAGTTTTCTACAACATCCTCTTGAAACTTTATCACATAAAAAAGTGTAGGCGACGCCAGCATCCGCAGACTGGCAAGCAGATGATTAACTATTTTATTATCACATTATTCTTTCTTTACTACGTATTTGAGTATCTAGAGGGAGGTTGTTAGCACTTCCAATTTAGAGCGTCGTAAATTGTTTGAAAACGTTAAAAATTAGTCAAAGAAATAACGACAAGAACTTTATTTTAGTTCATCGCGAACTAGTGACAACTTATTTTCATTATTGGGTTTGTATGTTGACATTCCCGTTTCAACATTCTCGTGTTATTTGGCACGCCATGAGACTGCCCTTGACAGAGGGCTTCTTTTGAAAAATATTTACATACACTGAAAAAATTTCGTGCTTGTTATTATCGCTTCCAGCATGTTTATTGATATTTTCGCATGTCTTGATGGCGAAAGAAGATAAGTTCCCACCAGAATCAAAATACTATACTTGGTCATGCAATGTTCAAATATTTATAGTATTGATTGCGGTCACTTTGAAAATATTCCTAGCGCTAACAAAGTTATTCCGACAGTAAAAATTTCCGCAATTTCGTCCGAATGCGGTGGCAGTTTTGAGATGTGGTTTATGCAGTATGCACAAGAGGTTTTTGTTTCAATTTAAACTAGTGTAACATGGTAATATTGTTTTCCAGTCATGAGCGAAAGCGCATTCAGGGCGCGCGACATCGGTCTACGTGCCCAGAAAAAGATTTTGTCCCGCATGGCCGGCAAAAATGTGGCTAGAGCATTCATTGATGACACTACGGCATCGTTGTTGGATAACTTATACCGTCTTGCCAAGCAATACGTGAGTATGCTTTATTAAAATACACCTTTGATATTAAATTTTGTCCCATTTAAATCAGTCGTTCTCGGTTTTTATCAGCCACCCGAATCTAGTGCCTCCCCAGTTTTAAGTTACTTTCACTTGAAAGGTGATACTGATCACATTAATTTCGGTATACGTAATTCAGTGCATTTATTTTACTGTATGCTTTAAAATTATATTCCTTTGTTCGTAATGTACTCTCGGGTAGACCTTAATTCACGCTAAAAAGATTTCGAACTGAATGGATACACATTGTCTATGTTCATTCAGTCAAAGAAATTAATAGGAGAGGTCGGAATTGTATGCAAAGATTTCTATTAAAATATGCGCATACATATATGCATCAAATATCTACAAAATATACACAAAACAGAAAAAGGTGTCCAATTTTTAACAAAATATTGTGTAAATATTTACAACTAAAAAATAGTTATTCCGCATTGTGGTCCTAGCCCAATGCGCTACAGCCCCGTCTTGCTAAAAATAACCTACACTTCCATTTCATCGTTGTGGCATTGTCGTATAAAATCGATCAAACATTCTTGTTTATTTTTGACAGCGGTTGGGTTACTTTGAAGAAGATTAAGCCAATTAATCACATGATTATATTAACAATATGATTGCCTTCAAGAATATGGGGCCTACTAGTTATCCGTCATTAACTAATTGCAGCCTCAACATAAATTTTTTTGAGGATGGAAGGGGATCTCAACATCAATATGTTGATTTTCAGTGCTCCACATTCTCATGTTTTGAGAATTAATGTAGACACAAATGATCGGTTCACTTACAATTTTGCAACAATGAATAACTAAGTCTGTTAATAATACTACATTCTGAAAATGTGTTGAAAATCCCATACCCCAAACGTAGGGGATTTTCTTAAATCTGGATAGTACCTATAGATAGTTTCCTTTATCAAAAGCAGATTCTCAATATTATCAGTAAACATTTTTTGATATGTTTAAATTAATATAGATTTGTAATTGAAAATTTTCCTTTAACGGCAGCGGATATAAAAATGTTAAATCAGGTCTATAAAATTATTGAAACGTTTTATACTGGGTACTTGGTGGACTTATTTATCCAGGCACTTTGAAACTATTTAAATTAAAAAGTTTCCAATAATTCAGTTTTAAAGTATAACATTATTTAGATATGATTTAATAACATAAACATCTCAAATCTCAAAATTTTGACATGCAGTAGTAAATCCCATGTAAACTGTGGAAAATACAATGTATTTATTTACCTATAACTTGTGATGATCTACCTTGCTTTTTAAGTACTTTTATGCATATATTAGATGTCATAGTTTAACTTAGAAACTATAAAATCGATTGCGCTGAAATTGTTTTGATACCTTTTAAAAACTTGATGACGTCATTTGAAAATTCATTTCTTTCAATTTGTCTTTCTTGAAATTGAGTGACATTATATTTATTTATAATTTGTAATTTGTAAAAACGAACAGATGAAAACACCCTTTTGAAAGCTTGATAGATTATTAACATTGATTTCATGTGGACAAAACAACGTTTAAAATGTGTTTATGTGTCCGCTCTAGAATATTTGTCGTAAAAAATTATTAAATAAATATTTGACACACTTCTTTGTCGCATGAACAGCAACAGGTAACATCTTTCTTATGGTTGAAGATGAGGACTGAAGTCGTCGAAACATGTCCCTCTTATACTAAATAAAATTCAATTTTAAGTAACGTGGAGACAAACTAAATTTCTACGACCTCCAGTTCGCGTAATTGGATCTACATACATCTTTAAATAAATGTTTATTAAAATGTACTTCGAAATGCAACCTTATTCGCTCCTTAAAAATATGTTTTTGGTTTTTATAACTATTTGTACAGGGTGTTTAAAAAATACCTACATACTAAATAACTTAAGTAATATTATTATTGTTTAAATAAAAAATGGTTTCCTAATTTTTCAAATCTCCGGGGTACTATTTTATTGCAATGTATAGGCGTTGTCACAGAAAAAATAATGTTAAATTTGTCGAACAACCTTTTATAATTTATTTAGAAAAATGGACGTATTTGACTGGGCTCCAATGGCGAGGAAAGTACTGTGTAAATAATTGAGACCGATTTTAGTCAAGTAACTAAATTTTTAGTGTGCATTTGTAAAATATTGTCACCATAATCTAATTGTAAGAAAATATACTTAATTTTCAAAAAAACTCGAAAAATTCGTAAAAAATGAAAAATGCTAACATATAAAAAAAATGATCCTCGCTTTTGAAGTGCAGTCCAACAAATACTGCTTCTCTGAAAAATCATAAAATTTGATTTTACTGTTTCATCATAACCTCTATATAGTAAAACCAATAAAGAAGGTACTAGTCATAGTGTAATAACGAGTGATCAAAAAGTTTTTAGATTAGAGTTGGTCATGAAAATATTTGTAATGTCTTTGATTAAAATGCAAATGTCCAAAATTCAAATTATTGAAATACAAATGAGGTTATGCATGACCCTTGCAGTTTAATCAAAGACATTACAAATATTTCCATGGCAACTCTAATCTAAAAACTTTTGGATCACCCGAGAAGATGAAATATTCTTTAAAAAAAGACACTTGGGGCCCCCGACAAGTTTCGCCTTCATTAAAAAAGGCCAGTTGGGCTTACGGAGAAGGTTTCAAATTCTTAAAAAAGGCATTTGGGGCCCCCGAGAAGGTTTCACATTCTTAAAATAAGACAGTTGGAACGCCCGATGAAGGTTTCACGTTCTTAAAAAGACATTTGGCTCCCCGAGAAGGTTTAAAATTTTTAAAAACAGACCTTTGGCGCCCCGAGAAGGTTTTACATTTTTAAATAAACAGGGGCGTATTCTCACCTTGTCGAGAAAGTGGGGTGATTTCATCAATAATAGGTCAAGTTTGGAATCGAACGCGCGACGTCCGGTCCGCATTCCTGACTCGCAACCACTAAAACTAGACCACGACCGGGATGCCGTACGCTAATGGTAAACTGTTATTATACCGTGCTAATTCACAAAAACATAATTGTTTTTACAAAAATTTGGGAAATACTCAAAGCGGATTCGTACACCAAACTTATAGTATTATATTGTTGTATAACAGTTAAATCAAATAAACATCGAATTCTTTGAAATTACATAATCAAATTGTTAGTAGGGATGATTAGCAAAATTTTCGTTAGCATAGCAGCAAAAATGGATACAGACATCAGACAGACAGACGGAAAAAGGAGACTACTTTTCTCGTACCCTCAGGGTTATGAAACGTTGAGAAAATATAAAAGTGGCCAATCGTCCGATGGAGTCGATTACTAACTTCCTTAGCTTACGCTCCGAAAGTAAAAATTATTTATCATTAGTTACCGTTAACTACATCCGTTCGTGTTATTAATTATTATTATTATACTAGTAATATTTGAAATGCAAAGAGCATGATTAAATTAATCATTAACTTGCGATTCAAAAATGTAGACGGAAATGAAAAAGTGTGTGTATAGTCACTGAGTATATTGGCACAAGAAATATAGTGGTTTTTCGACTTTGACTTCTTTGTTAGTTTTGTTACCCTTGTCAAGGAATGCAGCTTATTAGATACAAATTTATAACACCATCCTAAACTTAAATAGCGACTCCCTGTTGTATTTGACTGGCATCTTCTAAATAGGGCCAGCGTATTTTTAGCCATATTAGTTTGAGATGTTCTTTGTTCAATGACGAGAGAGTTGGGAAAGTCATAAAATCATTGCATCTCTTGTACCAGTATAAAAATACGGATAGGTACGACAAAAATTTGACAAATTTCGACGCTTTTTTCCAATACAAAGAAAAGTAAAAAACTTGTCAACAAAATAAATATTGCTACAGCCACTATACCTTAAGAAAATATGCCATAAGTTGTTTAAAAAAAGTGACTTGCGTGTCAAAACTGGAACATCTGCACATGCAGAAGCTGCATATTTCAAAAATATTCAAGTTTATTTCCTGGAAGCCTTCGCATGTGTAACTCCTGTTTGTATAAGCTGTTTCATCTGAAGCGATCAATCAAAACATTTCAAAACTATCAACTGTGTAGAAAACGAATCATACTACAAAATGTATAAAAAGTTTATTTAGAAACATCATTAACTTGATTGCCATGTGTTTACTTTTTCAATGAAAATTTCTTCTAATTAATGTTTTTTGTAAATATGTATTACAAATGCAAAAAAATCAAATTCAACAGTAGAGTTACTCTATCTGTATATAGTTTTTTGAATTCATTGTAATGGGGAAAAATGGCAGCGTTTATGTATCAAAATTAAATCAATTAAATTATTCTTCTCTTCTCAGAATCGCTTAGAAATTTAACCAGTTGGTTACACATCCGACCTATTACAAACATGACTAACAACGGTCGTCTAACCAAAATGAAATGAGGGTTATATTCTAATGGAAAATTTAAAACTTTGCAGTACATTTCCAGTAAAAATATCTTTTTTGAGGAAAGATGTAGATGTAAAAGAACAAATTCAACTCAATCTGAGTCTAGTACGTAATAAAGCAACCATTTTGACATATCTTTAAAAAAACAGATCTTGAGTCAAATCATAAAGTCCAGAATGTTTTTCCAAGTCCTGTTACTAGAAATACCAGAATACTCAAATACGCACAAGGAACATATCGCTGACGCCAAATTATTTCAGTGCCTCTATATGAGCACATTTATAGAAAGCTATCTCGACTGTATACGTAAAACAATTCATGTCAAAAATACTTCAGCCATAATGCTTAATAATAGTAACAGTGTTGCACTGAAACCTCCTTTTAGATATTTACATAACATCATCCTCTAGAGAGTCGAGTCCAGTAGTTATAATTCTAACTAGCTGACCACTGACATCCTAGTCCAGATGTAATTTCAACTAATGTTTCAAACAACTACACGTAGTCCCTCTCCACTCCCGTCACAATTTTGATGGAGCAGTCGTTTAACTTTTGTTTTGTATCCTCCAACTGGAAAACTGGAGTATACACCTTATTTTTAACACACCACAATCAATTGTGGTCAAAGTCGTAGTTCATGACAAAATCATAAAATTTCTATTAGATCGCCATTCTTGAACTGCACTTTTCAAAGGATTAGATTTTGTTTGTGGCTGACCACTGGGAAGCTACTCTAGACATTAATTTCTCCAAGGGATTGAAGAGTCCCAAAGCACCATTCATGGAAGCATATTGGAATACAAGGGAATCTGCTTTAATGGATTGATTCATGTTTAAGTAATCGAACCTTGCGATTCAAGATTGGTGATGTCCTTAATAAGCCTGTTGGTTTCGTGTTTGGAGTGTCTCGGGACTCCGTGCTTGCTCCTTTCCTTTTTATAACTTTTACAGTCGACATGAAAGATGTTTTAACATTTTCATTGCCATTTATGCCGAACGACAAGGTTCAAGACGATTTGACACCTTTAATTCGTAAGTGATTGTGTCAATGACTTTTTTATTGTGTGATGAGTGAGCAGTTTAGTAAAATCAAGTAGTTGAATTGTTTTTCGCGGTCGGCGAGGTGATACTTTGAAATGCTCCACTTTTTTCTCGTTTTGAGTTCTTTTTTTTTTGACTTGGTCGTGTCAAATTCGTCAAAACGTACCGAATTAAACTATCCAAAAGAGTTTTTCGAGATGAGCAGTTTTTTTCTCGGTCAATGGGTACATATTTATACCCCACTGGATAAGGACTGATGACGATCGAACTTGCCGAAACCGGTATCCATTAACGAAGAATAAAAAAAGTACTGGAAAGTAAACATGTGTTTATGTCCAAAAAAAAAACATTTTAGCCCACTTTCACGCAGAATACACTTCAGAAAATACTAACTTTGGAGGTTATAACTTATAACAAACCATCTAAGGGAATCGTTCTCAATTAATCTACTTTCATTTTTCCATAGAAAATAAATAGGTACATATTGGTCCGGAACTGATGACTAAATTAACGGTGCTGACGTAAAAGTTGATTTAGCGCTGCCATACAGAGTAGCAACCTGTTAAAAAATAAATTAAAAAAACTATAATCCTATTTTAAAAATAAAAGCTGTCAAACTGGAACTGCCCCGATTACATACAATATCGAAACATGGTTTAAAACCACTCGTTTACAAAATTAGCTGTGTCCAAATTAATAACATACCTACAGTTTGTAAAAAATGGATTTTTTTTAAACTTGATATCGATTCGAGGATTCTGAAGTCTAAAAAACCCGTTTTCTAAAGAAATAATTGTTATTAACCTCTGCATTGTGTGAATAAACTTTATTCATACCTACTAATCATCTCTTTAAATAAATTTTTCATCTTGAACCCGGAATGAATAATCTTATCTTAAGCAATTATTTGATTTCAATACACCCATTGAGATACAACTACAGATTAGCCACAATTAGTAATTGATTATGAACTGCATCTACACGGTCATAAATTGTTCGACATATCTGATTACCAGTGTTTGCAGAAATTTAATTATGATTAGATATCTCCATCAACAATATTGGTTAATGTAACCACAAAATGCATAGAGCAGATTTTGCGTCATTATTTGAGATAATTAAACGCTTTCATGCAATTTATAGCCGAATCTATTTTTTACGGACAAAGTGAATAAAAGTTAAACAAACTCCGCCTCTCTTTCAAAGTGGACACGCCCTGTGCATGGCACTTTTATTCGTCCCCTATGATTTGTTCGATACAGTCACAGCCATCCATAAAAACACAGTTTACCACCATAGATTGAATATTTGTTTCACAGGGTGTTTTTTGTTTCTTTTAAAAAATAATCCGTTGGTGTGTTTTAAATAATAACCGCCGTTTTCCTTTTTCAGTCAGACAACAAGAAAGAAGCGGAAAAGCTCATAAAAAACATAATAAAGGTGGTGATCAAGCTCGGAGTCCTCCATCGCAACGGCCAGTTTTCAGCTGAAGAACTGAAGCAAGCGGAACGGTTCAAAACAAAATTCCGCATGGCTGGAATGGCCATCATATCTTTCTATGAAGTTGACTTCAGTTACGACAGGAACTATCTGACAGCAGCTCTCGGAGAGTCCCACAAGTGCCTCCAGTTTATCGTGTCCAAACACCTAACGGAAAAATCTTTATCACGAATTGATAGTGTTTTCAATTTCTTCTCGAACGAACAGTTCTTAGATGATATTTTTCAAGTGAACTCTCCGTACAAGGAGACATTGGGTCGGATCGTCGCAGACCTGAATAAAGCCATAGAGAATGGGGATCTCTAGTGTTGGAGACGGTGTTCTTGTGATTTCGTTTAAATGTGATTTTAATTTAGTTGTTGGATTTGTGTATGGACGTTAGAGTAATTATTGTTGCATGGTTTTTATGTAGGGACTGTATAGGTATGTTTGTACCTATATAGGTACTTTTTGTTGTTTTGTTTATGTGTTAGGATAGTTTGACGGTCTCCACAAAATTACAGAAATTTTGGAAGAGGAAATTTTACAAAGTTCGGTGCACTTGATGTGCTGCTAAGACCTTAGTTGTGATAGCCATTTTATGTTCAGTGTTGATAAATGTTACCCTTTCAAGAAATGATATGTTAAGTTTTTGGAATATATTTAGTAGAGGAATTTAGTACGTTGTGACTAATCTTGAAAGAGGTCCAAATGTGTAAAGTATAATTTTCTACTTGACTTTTTAGTGTGTACAGTGACAGTGTCCGAACACCTTTATCTTCATATCTACAAAAAAATGGAAAAAACCCAAACTCAAAAAAATATATTTTTATAATAACCAGACTCCAACGTGTGGCGCTGTCTCTGTACTTCCTAATTTTTATGTCGCATCCTATTAAATCGCTTCGATATAATTTCGCCAGAAATGAAACTAACTTTTTCTAACACGATGCTTATAAGCACGTATTTCTTCAGCTGATCACTGGTGTAGTTAGATGCGTTCACTCTAAACTTAACAAAAAAGTTTCTATCCTGGCATAAAAACCTTATCCTAAAGCACGTGTACATATGGATTAACATATCTTTTATTTACACAATTTAACGATATTGTAGAAGTAAGATATTTTTGCACCAAGAAATATTAAAATTAGGCCGAAGTCACGATTCACGAGCCTAAACATAACTGTTGTGAGTATTTCTAAATACAAAATGAAAGCAGTTAAGACAATAAGTCAGAAAAGTCATAGGGGAATCCCATCTCTATTCATTTTCTACTAGTCATAAGTGTTTACTTTCTAGTTGTATCATATCTATTATTTATTATGCGTTAAGCCAAATGTTGAATTTTATTAGTTTTATAGTGCCGACTTCAAGCCATTTTTAAATGTGAGGATCATTTTTATTAGAAAACATCTGAAAATGTGGACTTTAGCTTTTGATTTGTGAAGGGACGAAAGGAAGATTAAGCTGAATTTAATACTTAATGGAGAAATCCGTCGTAATAAAGAAATTGTGGATTTTCCCATCGTGTATACGATTTAGCAGAGTACAGCGGCTTGTGAGCAATATTACGTAAATATTTCTTAAGTTAGTGGTTTTACAGGGAGAGATCGTTCATTTTTACATTACATATATTTTTTCAAAGGTTGTATTATTACTATGCATAAGTTTGAATGCACGTTTTTCTGTTTATTGTCAACTTTAGAACCATAGATCTCAGTAAGATATTGAACGATGTATGTTTTCAGTGTTTTCTGTATTTAGTTGTCCGTTACATCAAAATAAACAATATCTATGATAGTTTGTATTTTATTTATTTGGTAGTGCTTTTCGAATATAATGTCGGACAAGCAAAGAGAAGATATTGATTGGTTTGGTTGGACAGTGGCACTTCTATGGGTAAGTAGAACATTTTATAATTATTGAGATTAGAACTCGACTCCCAGCAATGGAAAAACAAGTACAGGAAAATTAGTGACCACCTCTAACACTTATTCCAATGAAAGAGCAAAACAAGCAGCTGAGGCGGACAGAAATTTCGTCCTTTTCATAAGGCGACCTACCCCTTTTGTTGCAAGGACCAAAAAGCCCGAATTCTGGAATCATTTTTTACTAGCTTAGCCATCAAAACTATCTATTACTTTCCACGGCCTCGCAAATCCACTTCGGCCGCTTCTTTATTCCAATATCTTCCAAGAATTTACATTCATTCCAAATATGAACAGAATGGACTGACCTACAATCACATCACTTCAATGACAACTAAAATCTAAGATCGCCTGGGCTCAGGTGCGATACCTGCATTCAAGGATATTCAGTTCTCCTGTTTCATGACTTGTCTAATTTAATAGCGAAAAAAATCGTGGGAAACATATTTTTGCACTCATGACCTTTTTTGATAGCTTTCGCGCATTCACCAGAGTGCGGGAGGTCGAACTTCCCGCACACGTGCATTTAACTTCCCGTTGCCATGGTAACCTTAAAATACTCGGGTAGTGTCAACATTGTGACGTGTTGACGGCGCTGTCAATGGCGTTGTTTATAAATAACTCACAGTTAATCTCTTCAGTTTAAAGGTTTATTCGTCGCAAAAAATATTGTACACAACACGTTCGTGAGCCTGCTTCCCGCATTCACGCAAATGCGGCACTCCCTTCGGTCGTGCCTCAAACAAGCGTTCATGCGGGAAGCAGGCTATCCCGAACTAGTTGCGTAAATTACTATTTCCCAATTCGTTCCTACGGACCGAGACTCCTATAAATAGGAAACGGCTTTAGATCTATTCTCTTATTGAGTCCATGAGTTTAGCCACGATATCCACTTCCGCCGCCAGAAAAGTTAGACCCACGAACTTCCTCAAGCCAATATCGTCACGTCGTTTTAGAACCGTTCTGTCGAGTTCTTCTCGACATTCGACTCAGGGGTTTGATGGCTTTTGTAGCGTAAGTTATCAGTGGTCTTATTAATTATTGTTAAGATTTTTCACCAAGAAAAGCAGCCAAATAAAACATTTCTATATTAATCGACTTGTATACAGGAGTATGTCAAATACCATAGACATTGTAAAAATAATAGATTCCTCACTCTAAGGTTATTAAATACAAAATTAAGGAATTACATCAACACTCTCCCTTATTTAATAACAACAACATGCCTAAATTATTGCATAAATCCCTAAACCTAACTGATGACAATGGTTTTGTCAATACATCTGCAAGCTGTCTCTGCGACTCTACTTTATAAATTTTAATTTGCCCAGAAGTGACTAGTTCGCGTACAAAGAAATGTCGAGTACGAATGTGTTTCGTTCTTCTGTGAAATTCCGGATTCTGAGCCAATCGAATTGCAGCTTCATTGTCTACCTGTAGTGCAGGCGTCTCTTTCAACTGACCAAGTTCAGTCAAAAGCCTTTTAATCCAGATGATTTCCCGAGCAGCTTCACTCGCGGCTACGATCTCAGCTTCTGTAGTGGAAATTGCAACAGAGGCTTGTCTTTGACTCATCCATGAGATCGGCGCCCCAGAGTATAGGCATAACACCCCTGATGTTGATCGTCCGGTGCTGAGATCACCACCATGATCAGCGTCGCTGTAGCAGATAAGAACCCCTTTTTCATGGTCATTCTTATACAAAAGTCTATAATTTGAAGTTCCTCTCAGGTACCGCAGAATTCTCTTCACTCGAACCACGTCACGTTCTGTAGGATTCTCCAGGTTCCTGGACACCACACTGACAGCATAAGCGATGTCTGGCCGAGTTCCACACATCAAAAACATCAGTGCTCCCACCACTTGTCGGTATGGAAAATTTTCATTACGGGGACTTTCTTCAGTTTCATTATCTTTGACAATGGGAGTGCTCACTGCATTACAGTTGCTCATGTTAAATCTTTCTAACAACTTTTCCGTGTAGTGAGTTTGAGCGATCTGAAGGGAGCCATCTCCTTCTCGTTCGATTTCAAGTCCAAGAAAATATGTCGCCGGTTTGAAAGTAATTTTGAATTCTTTCTTCAACTCATTGATGAAGATTTGAAGTTCTTGTTCATCTTCACTTGCAATCAGTCCATCATCGACGTAGAGAAGAAATATCATCGTCTTTCCATCTTTTTGTCTCACAAAAAGACAAGGATCGGCCTTGCTTTGTTTAAATCCAAGTCGTAGAAGCAGTTCGGTGATCTTCTTATTCCAGCAACGAGACGCCTGTTTTAGTCCATACAGACTTTTCTTTAGACAACAAACTCTCCCAGATTTATCCCCATAGCCTTCAGCTTGTTGCATATAAATAGTTTCATCCAGGTCACCATATAAGAAAGCTGTGGAAACGTCGATCTGAGTAAGTTTCATGCCTACATTGGCTACTACACTGAGTAATGTTCGAATCGTTGACATTCTTGCAACTGGACTAAAGGTCTGATCATAATCTACTCCTCTTTTCTGATTGAATCCTTTGATAACCAATCTGGCCTTGAACTTGTCGACTGACCCATCGGCGTTTGTCTTTATCTTGTAGAGCCACTTGTTTGGAATAGCCTTTCTTCCAGGAGGTAAACTGACTAACTCCCAGGTCTGATTATCTTTCAGAGATTGCATCTCACAATCCATAGCTTCTTGCCATAGTTCTCTCTGATCTGACTTCATGGCTTCACTGTACGTTTCTGGTTCCTGAAATGTCGAAAGATACAGCGCGTAGTCGTCATATCGGATCGGAGCTTTAAGATTTGAGCGATCTCGTAATTGTCGAGGTTTGTTGACACTATCTTCATCAATGGGTTCTGGTGTTTTATTTTCATCACTATCCGTACTTTCTGCCTCGCTCTCGAGTCCACAAAAGGTTTCGTCTTCTTCATCAGTTTCATCGTTTTGTTCAACCTGTTTATCACCATGCGTCAAGTCGCCATGTTGATCAGAAAGTTCGATGTTTCCTGGAATTACTACACCTCTCCCTTGCTGTAAAGTTTTCTCCTCAAAGATAACATCTCTTGATCTAATGAGCTTGCCCTCCTCTTCACAGTAAATTCTATATCCATCGTCGTGGTCGTAGCCGATCAATATTCCTTTAATGGCTTTTCGATCCATCTTGTGCCTTTGCTGTTTCGGCACATGAACATAGCACGTGGAACCTATGATCCGTAGATGTTTCAAGCTTGGTTTCTTCCCATACCAAAGTTCATATGGAGACGTCCATGCAACACTTGAAGGTCCCGTTCGATTTAGGATGTAATTTGCTGTGCGAATCATTTCAGCCCACAGACTCTGTTGAATGTTTCCATGAGCATGCATTATCGCTCTACCAGTTTCAACAACTGTGCGATTTTCTCTTTCACTTGTTCCATTCTGTTCTGGAGTATATGGCATCGTAAGGCGGTGGTTTATACCTTCTTTTTGTAAGATTCTCCTTACTTCTCTGTTGTCAAATTCTTTTCCATTATCACTCAACAGTTCCTTAATTAAATGTCCCGTGGTTTTTGTTTCTGCTATAAACTGACTTAGCTTTTCTGCAACTTCTGACTTCTCTTTAATAAAGTAGATAGTCCTGAATTTTGTCCAATCATCTTTGAACAAAACAAAATACCGAAAGCCTGACATCGATTCTTCAAATGGTCCACAAACATCTGTGTGAATCCGCTCTCCCGGCTTTGTAGTTTTTTCTCTGGTACCGAAAGGTAGACGATGAGCTTTCCCATAGATACATCCTTCACACAGTTCACTATCCATTTTCACCGTAACATTGAATTCTCTGTCCAGCAGGGACTTCACGTGTCGTTTATTCTGATGTCCAAGTCGTTCGTGGTATAGCTGCAAAAGATTCTCTTTGCCTGTGACATTAACTTCATTTGGAGACGTAGGTTTCACGCTTCTCACTGCCAATTTAAAAAGTCCTCCATAACGTTTTCGTACACCGACTAACACTACATCTTTGCCAACTTTAAAATTTCCAATTTCTGTGGTTGAAAGAAACTGACTATCTGGGTGTTTGTCGTGTGCAGCTAGAACAGAAAACAGATTTTTCTTTATTCCAGGCACACACCATACATCTGTCAGAGTGATCCTGTGCCACTTGCCTCCGATAGCTGCCTCTATGTCAACTTCACCTTTGCCGATAGCTTCAATTCTTTCACCGTTTGCCGTGGTTACTGAGTGTGCTGTTGTGAATGGTTGGAGAGTTTTAAAGTAACTTTTGTCGCTTGAAATATGATTTGTAGCGCCATTGTCTACATACCAATCATCTGCACCACATTCTGAATTCATCACTGGCGATGTAACAATCAAAAGAAGCATGTTTGAAGTTTGTTCTGGCTTGTTATCAAGTTTTGGAGGTCTTCCATCCGCAATCCACTTTCTGCATACTTTTATAACATGGTTAGGTTTCTTACAATAGTTGCAAAGTATCTTCTTCTTTTTCTTTTGTTCGGTCAAACTTACTTGTGTAGGAGTTCTTTTTGATGAGTCCAAAATGAGAGCTTCCTGTCTCGATGATCCATCCTCATTGTTTTTTAAGGCTCGCTCATAAGCACACAGTTGATTTGTCAAATTATCAACCGTTCTGTCACTTTTTGACATCATCATCCAACTTGACTTGAAGGAAAAATAATTGTCTGGTAGCGTACCTAAAATTTTGCAAATCAAAAACAAATCGGGCAGTTCTGTATTACCATCAGCGTCGTTTCTCATTTCCATTTTTAACTCGCTCCATAGATTCTTTAATTTTGATATATGTGTAGCCATATCGTCGCTGGAACATTTTTTGAAACTAAAGAATTGTAGACACAGGTTGTACACTTTGTCTTCCGAAACGCCATCAAAAAGTTTGTGTAATTCTAGCCATACTTCCCTGGCACTGGTTAATCGCATAATTTTCTTTAGAGTTTCCTCTGTCATATTATTTGTCAAGATAATCAATGCATTGCTCTCTGTTTTATTAAATGCATCAAGTGCAGTTTGGTACGCCGTCTTTTCTTCCGGCTTTGCACCATCATCTAGTGGACTAGGCTTCACTGACCTGCCTTCAATGATATCCAGAGCTCCTGAAATTCCTCGTAGACAAATTGTAATTTTGTACTTCCACGTATCCCAGTTCGACTTTCCTTCCAAAAGACCGACATTGATGATTCTTGTTGGATCCATTGTTCTACGTCTATACTTCTTTTTTAGTACGTCTTGGATAACCTCAGAATGCACGTGTTGGATAACCTTAAAATCAGCCTCGTGGAGATATCTTTCAAATAGTTTTCAATATTTGGCTTTTCGTTTGGTATTCATGTTTTTCAACTTTATAGCGTTCTGCGCCCATAACCTGTTAAGATTTTTCACCAAGAAAAGCAGCCAAATAAAACATTTCTATATTAATCGACTTGTATACAGGAGTATGTCAAATACCATAGACATTGTAAAAATAATAGATTCCTCACTCTAAGGTTATTAAATACAAAATTAAGGAATTACATCAACAATTATGCGTGTGCACAATATTCTGCCCTCGTATTGCCGTGCTATCGATCAACCAGATGTACCTAATCGGCAGATATGAAACTCCATGAACAAACCACCCAAATCGGGTTCTCCTTTTTCTTCTTAGTGCCATACTGGGAGAGTCTATCGTCTAGGGCCCTGGCCACGTTTTCACATCATGCACTCGCTCAATTCAGCAACGGGGCATTCCTCTACCCTTAAGGTATGCGACCCTAACACCAGAAACCCTATTTATTTATTTCCCATGTTTCGCAGCACTTGTCACCGATGCAGCATGGTTTCATTACAGGAAGGTCGACTGTCACGAATTTGATGATCAAGACGCAATATATCTCAGAAATGTTTGACAAACATCTTCAAGTTGATTGCATTTATTTGGATTTTAGCAAGGCTTTTGATCGCATTGATCATCGTATTCTACTGCATAAACTGGAGAGTTTTGGCTTTTCCGATGGTTTGCTTAGTGTCTTTAAATCTTATCTAAGCAACAGATATCAGTATGTATTTTGTAATAGTTGCTCCTCACGTCAGTTTCCACAGACATCTGGTGTGCCGCAGGGCTCGGTCTTGGGACCATTGTTGTTTATAATGTATATCAATGACATTATAGATGTTTTGGACGTTCCTTCCTTGCTTTATGCAGATGATTTGAAAATCTTTTTTCGCGTACAGTCATCTTTGGATTGTATTCGTCTGCAAGACAACTTGAATCGTGTGTTGGTATGGTCGGAAAAAAACAATTTGCTGTTAAACGCCGATAAATGCATCGTCAAGTCATATTCGAATAAACTTTCAAATGTTGTATACAACTACGTCTTGGATCAAAAAGTCCTGCAACGCCCTGATTATGTATGTGACTTGGGTGTCACATATGATGCTAAATTAAGTTTCCACAAACACTATGAGGTTATCTCGACATCGGCGCATAAATCATTAGGGTTTGTTGTTCGCAACGCGGCGGAATTTAAAGACCTTGATGTGCTAAGGCTTCCCTTTTTATCATACGTCAGATCCGTCTTGGAGTATGCGTCGGTGGTATGGAGCCCTTTTTATCAAACCTACATTTCTCTGTTGGAAAAAATGCAGCGTCGATTCTTAAAATTCCTGTCTTATATCTGTGATGGTGTTTACCCTACAAGAGGAATTCCAAATGATATACTGTTACGTAGATTTGGCTATCAGAGTTTGGTCTGCAGGCGAAAAGCAGCTTCTATCTTAATGTTACATAATATTTTAAATTATCGTATCAAATGTGAAGATCTTGTGATAACCCAAACTTCCCGCCTTAAAATTTGACCTTGAAACAGTTTGAAAGGCCCGCGAAAAATTCAAAAATTCAAAGTTTGGCCTTGGCTGTGATCGTCTAACAAATGAGAACCTACGTTGTGTGTTTTTTTTTTTTTTTGGTTTTGAAAAATGGCGGGAAGAAGTTCTTTCATACAAGTGCATACACTGTCGAGAGCGCAAGAAATAATAGACAAAATTAGGAGCCTTCCTAAGGAGGAAAAAGAAACGAAGAACGACAGACGCTCGATTTGCCCTTCTGGCGAGTCCGCAGGGCCAAGGCATCATCGGTCTTCATTCCCCAAAACCCCCTGGGGTTTTATTCACCGACATATTACATGTCAAACACCCTAAGATATGTGAAAGAAAAACACTCGCGAATTGACAGACATACACATATGAAAACCGAACAAACACAAGACCTACACATATGTAAATTGGATGGCAGAACCCGAATCATTATGAGAGTGTGGCGATCGAACAAACATAGAACAAAATATATCAATTTCATTTACGAGCACAGCAAAATACCCAGAGGGGGCGTTGTAGCGCAAGTAGAGGTTGGGACTCCTGATCGTCACTGTTCTCCCTCACGACGGTGATTCTATCTACACCAAAGCCTGCTCACACGCACATCTCCATTACGAACGTGCCCTGCGAAACGAGGCGGTTACGATCGCAGATCCGTAGTGGGGTCCCGGCTATCACGAAACCGGCAGCGTTAAAAACCCGCGACCGCCCCCTGAAGCTATACAACACCCGCGGACTTGTGCAGGTGACGCGATTAATCCCGTCAGTTTGAGAAGAAGTCGCGCGCCCCACGTACACTACGAGTTATGTGTTATTTACTTCAATTTCATTTAAATGTTCAATCTCTATGACTCTAATTTTAAATGACAACCGAACAAGAGTTAAAGTTTCAACAAAGAGCAATAAACAACATTTAAATTCGCCACACACTCTTACGAAAATTCAACAACAACTAATTCTTAATTGAGATCAAATTTGGACATCCGATAATTTATATGAGAGAAACATTCATCAACAAAACATTTACATGATCAAAACTTAGCAAAGATTTATAAAACAAAGATCTGGTGTGAAATAAACTTGTGCAAATAAAATATTATGTTAGGTCAAAACTGTAGAGCATGGAAATTTACGTTCAATTAAAATTATACAGCAAAGAAAATTACTGAAGCTAAAATTGTGAGACAAAGACAAATTGCATGAGGTGAAAGATTGTAAAGTTAACAGATTTACATGTGATTAATATTAATTCGTGTCCAGTCAAGTTATTGGTTAAAGTTCAAACGTGAAATTATTTAGCTGCATTGTGGGCCATTATTACACACACATTTCCCCAAACAAAACACATAAACAAACATGGCAGACAATCTGCAGTTGCAAAATGGCGTTGGACGAATTCGTCATTCCAAATAATAGGCGTCGAAAATATGCGATGCAAAAATACGATGAATCCTGTGGCGTTGTATAAACAATGTGCTAAATCCAAAGAATAAAAGGCACGTCCCCCCATGACCCACAATGTTGTTAATTTTGTTCAATAGATTCAGTTAAAACATGTGCTCGTTTAAAAGAAACAAAATGGACGCTTCAAAATGGCCGCTGCCTGAACAAAGAACGGTGAAAATAACAACTCGTTTGCCGCCATCCAAAATACAGATTTCACAAATATAGCTAAATAAAGCATGGCCCGAACTAGAAATCACTTCCTGTAAAGCCCTACTGCGATGGATTTTAAATGAAAGGTAAAAAAACGAGATTAGTGGAAAAACAAGCGCACGCGTCGCTGCGTCACGAGGTCAGAAGTATCGTCGGGACTTGAAACTCGCGGCGAAACAGGTGTTCAAAACATACCTCTCCAAAGATGCGAAGATTTCGACACGGCTTACCGCCAAAAGGAACACAAAAACCTCGTCGTAAGAACGGTGAGAAATCAGGAACACCCAATGGCTCAACGGGGGCTGCCACGTTTTCCAATGGAACGGACCAACACTGGAAACGCAAAAACAACAGCAAAAGGCACAGAATAATTCACAATCAAAAATACAACCTGTTGCTCGAAGCGCTCGAAAGAAAATCGACCGTTTGTTCCAAGCGGTCAAAGCGAAGTGACTCATCTCTCAAGACAATACCACCTTCGCTTTGCGCACGTCTGTTTCTTTGGGGTGGTTGGTTGCCAACCTCTCCTTCTTCTCACTAACCGTTTCTTGTGCGCGCGGAATTCGTTTGAAATTTAAAAATTCGAATTGGATCCTTACAATCTTCTTAAGATCCTAAAGCTACGTGTGCTAAAACCAGGTTTAAGATCATATTCTTTGTTGCATATGCCTGTCCCAAGAACAAACATATTGAAATCGTCTCCAGTATATCAAATGCTTCAAAACTATAGAGAGGTGGAATCGGAAATTGATATATTTAGTACTTCGCCAGCAAAAATTAAGCAGTTTTTCAGTGTCTAATTCTATAATAACTTAGTTGTTTTTGCCTTTATTTTCTAGTTTTTATTCCTCAGTAATTGGGCTCTCAGCCTGTTGAGGGATTACTCATAATAATAATAATAATAATAATAATAATTAATACGAATGGTTAGATTGATCCCAGATTCCCTTTCGACGCTCCACAACTCTCTGTTCTCCTATATTTTGTTATTGTCACTTATCCTTGTCTTTAATCACGTTTCATCTTTCCGCAGTCTTAGTTGCGGACATGGAGGGAACGAATAAGTTATTTTAACGGTTCTGTCTCGTTTAAAGTGTATTTGCTTATTAATAGATTAGCTATGGAGTGAACCCGCCTCACGTGCTAATTTACCCTTGTTAGTTCCCGACGCGACCCTTCACAAGTCCGGGACCTAAGCGGCAATTTTTGTGAGGGCCGCCGGCAAAAACTCAAACATTAAAAATGTTGAAATAATCAGAAATCAGAAATAATAGAAAAGTGAAAACTAGACACACAAAGAACACAAATGTTAAATAAAAGAAGAGCCGAACTGAAAAATAGAAACAAATGAACATAAATAAATGCTACAAGAATTCAAAGCAATGATACACCAGTTCGGTCGTAATCCTGAACACCTTGAAGACTCCAGAATATCGATGTGGTGATACAATACAATGTGGAAAATGAGGAGAGATAATCACAAGCCTGATAGTAGTTATAATAGTGAGTATACCCGTCCAGCAAGTAGGAGACTTGGGTTTGAATTCCACTCAGGCCGTAACATTCCAAATCGCCATATTTGGTTATTAGCAGATACTGATGAAGATGAACTCTATTTGCGAATGGAGAATAACAAGAAAGAATGAGAGAGTATGGCAAACGAAGATGGAACGAATTGAGAACATAGTTAGTCAAGTGAAGCGATCGGTTCTAGATGCTCTACATGCCTAAAGTATGCCAGAAGGGAATAAGTCAGAACATATAGCTTCGTTATCGTCTCATCAGAGATCTGTGGCGGCACAATAATAATAGTAGTAAGCGAACAAAGATAAGCAGCTTTGTAGTCTAGTGGTAAAGGCACCCGCCTGGCAAGTGGGAGACGTTGGGTTCGATTCCCACCGGGACAGCAACATTTTTCTTCGCTTACCTACTGATCTTTTACAGCAAAACAGAATAGGTAGTGTAAATAATGTACGTCGTGGGACTTGATGAAATTAATAGGTATGGGAGGAAAATTTACTGACTAAAGATGAAGATGAATTAATTTGGGTTTACAAATTAGGCACAAGAAAAAGACAGACATCGGAGTTATGTATGCTAAACGTCATATCTGTTTAAAAGTTATTTGTAGAGCTAGAACTGCAGACCGAAATCAAAAGTTCGATGGAATTTTAGAAGAGTTGGAAGAATTTATAGAATATTTAGTTAATTTCGGTTAGAGACAATTTTTCTGTCCGAAAAGTGAGTGTTTTAATTTCGGATAAATTTAAATTTAGTGTTTTGTTGCTGGATGAACTTGAAAAAATCTTTTGAGCTTTTAGTGTGTAGTTAGTAGTCAAAATCGATCTTATTTTAGAAGGTACTAGCCCCGCCCACCCACTCTTTCGTTTCTTAGAGGGTATGTCATTTGCCGAAGTCAGTTTTATCGTAGCAGGTACTAGCCCCGCCCACCCACCCTCCCTTTTCTTAGAGGATATTTCATCTGCCAAAATCAGTCTTATCTTAGCAAGTACTACATTATTATATATTTAACCCGAAAATGATGCTGGCAATCACCTATGTATTAGTGTCTAAGGAATCAGGGAAATCCGTTCTGATAAGTTGATAGTTTAGGGGGTGGTAACGGAGGTAGTCTTTAAAAGGGTCATTTTTTGTTGGGTTTTAATTGCCACGGTCCTCGTTCATCGATTGTAATTAGTGTAAGATCAGTTAGTTAGCGATTTTCTAATCTGAAATGGTGTAAAACTTCGGCGAATTTGTTAAACACGTGTTAAATTTTGTTTTATTGTTTTTAAATTCACAGTTCATGTTAAAATTTTTGGCTGTTCATGTGGTTTTAATACAATTTAGCCACAAACATATAAAATTTTATAAAATGTAAACAGGAAGCAGGAAATTTATTTATTCGGGTATAACCATTAACCAATGATGTATAAATTTCTGGATACCTATTGAAGTTATTAAATTTTCACACTTCATAACTTCTAACCCAAGACTTAAAATAGTTCATTAATGACATTTAAACTAATCTTAAATGTTGATCTATTTTGAAAGAAAGGTCTTTGGAAATTTTCATTTTCTTGCGGTTAAAAATAACTTGAACATTTATTTTTGAACCCGCTGTTTTAGAGTAAAATGTTTCCGAGAAAACCTAATTTTGATTTTTTCTGCTGTGTTTATTTCATATCTGCTTTATTTGTATGTGATATAGGGTTTAGTTTCAGTCCACGACGATGTCATATTTGTGGAGTCATTTTGATTTAATCATTAACTTGAATTAATGTTGTTTAAAATTCGTTATAGTGTGGCGTAATTAAATGTAGCTTGCTTCTTGCCTGGTAATCTGGTGCTTTTCCCGATATCGTTGTAAGTTCGAAAAACATAATGGTTTGAAGTTTAATTGAAAAAGCACAAGATTTCGTCGTGCCAACGGACAAAACATAGGGCTTCAAGTTAAAGCTGATGGTTTTCTCTCAAGTGATTTGACCTGATAAATGTTAAATTGTAAACTTCATGGGGAGACCGGTGTCAGCGTAAAACGTCCAGTTTGGTAACAGTTTGCTGTTTTGCGAAGCCGGGCTAAAAGGTATATTTAATAGGCGACAGGTTTTTTTAATAAACTATGACGAAGAACTTAAATTCCACTCTCGTTACAATGTCCTCTGCAGCACATTTGCTGATTTAGCTACACCTGTTGGGGGAAAACTGTGTCGTCATCGTTACGATTAATTTTCGTTAAACAAAGGCTTCCTTCCTTTTTATCAACTACCAAACCAACTAATTTAAACTAGCTCTTACCACGTGTTTACATTCACAAAAACACATTCAGACTGACGTTTCGCCATGCCGCCCTCTGTCTAACAACCAACCCTTTAACTAAAATTCCTAGCGCTACTAATTGTCCACCTATCCAGCAAGCGTTACCGTGCACCTGGTTGCCGATGTTAAACGATTTATGATTTGAATTCTTTTTTTCTTTCTCAAATTCAAATTATTTAAATGTGATTTCGCGCCGCTGTTAATTAATTTCAGCGCGAAAATTTTGATTTAAATTCGGTCACCACAGTATTAGCATAGTATTACTTTAATTCAAATTTCTCTCTTTTTTGTGTGATTAAATTTACGACGTTCAAATCTGAAAGGTGGAAGGGTCTTTTTGCTCTGGTTTTTAGATTTTTCTCTATTCAGAATGAAGAATATTTCCTTCACCTTTTTTGGATGACAATACATAGGTTAACAAACGTACACCTAATGTCATAGGTACAGTAATTTTGAAAGCTTGGACTTTTTTTGAGAATTTGAAAATGTCAAAAACGTTACAATTTGTGTTTAATGACATGTCCATCTCGTAACACGCCATAAGTTGTATTTTTTTCATTGTATTTGTACCTTAAAGACCAACAATGGAGTCCAAACCACCCACAACAAATGCCGAAGTTATTCAAAAAATGTATATGCCCCTTACAGGAAAAAATATGTTTCTTACTAAAATTTTAGTGACGATTACATCATGAAATGCAAGTATTACCCCGACATCACCATAGCCCCAGGTTGTCACACTGGCTTAAATTCGTTTTACCTCCAAATGCGACAAGAACTTTACTCGTTGAACAAGACACGTCTTAAAGTAAGTTTCTCCACTAATTTACATTAACTACCACAGGATTTCAGTCAAGAAAAGGAAAACTGTTGGAACTTTTCAGGCAGGACTTCTTGCGGGAGAGCCAGGAATTGGCCGAAGTTCAAATTGGCTACATAAACACTCAGCCGTAGCAAAGTTGTACAACAAAATTTATTACAAATAAATATTCATGAACAAGATCAACCTTTATTATGTACACGATAAATTGCTAAACTTCACCTTTTAATCTCTTTAATATTTCCTAATAGGAACAGCTACATTAAAACTATATACACACTGACATAAATAAAATCATAAAGTCTATATTTTACGTCAGAAATTACAAGTGGGTACTCCAAAGTATTGCCTATAACTCAAATCAGATTAAAAATAAAAGAACTCTCGATTTATGTATAAAAGCGCCAAATAGTACTACCGGAGGGAAGCCTTCATCATTGCTTTATTCTAATAGATGTGTTAACATCGTCTTCTTCGTTCACTTCGGTGGCGGCGATATCCCTTCTCTTATCATAAATAGGACCGCTTTCGCCTCGTACATATTCTTCTGTGACGTGAACCGCACTAATTCCGGAGCCCGGAACTTCGAACATCGGTTCCAGAAGAAGCGACTCCTACACAAAACAAATCAACAAATTTTAAACCACACAACAACAAACTAACCATAATAGCTCGAAGACCCCTAGCCCCTGTCTTCCTTTCCATCGCTAAAGACGCAATAGCGTCTAAAGCTTCTGGAGTAAAGGTCAGTTCGCACTGATCCATCGCCAACAGGCGCTGGTATTGTGGCAGTAGAGCGTTTTTAGGTTCCGTTAAAATTCGAACTAACATATTTTTATTAAGGCTATGGAAGGGCACTAAGACTGGAAATCTTCCGACGAACTCCTAGAATTTCGAAATTTGAAAATTTATTTTTACGTTGTGTGGTACAAACATACAGGTATCATCCCGAAGTCTATGAGATCCCGCGCTTGCACTTGTTTCAAAGCTGCGTCCTTCTCCAAATTTTCTTCTTCCGCACTCTGGGAAGACTGGTAGAGAGTTGCCTGCTGGGAAACAGCCCGTCTTCCTTGGCCGCTGGAAACGGGAGCTCCAAAACCGAGGTACTTAAAACATTAATTTAGGATGGTGTTCACTTTTTTGAAAAACGTGTTTAACAGTCAGCAAGAAATGAGAAGAAGATGGGTTTTTGTCTACAATTGGCGATATGTAACATTGTAATTACAGTTCTGGAGGGCGGAGCGGGAAAAGGAACAAATATTTCATGGCCAGGTCGGTCGTTCACTAGATTACACTCCTCTCGATTTCTCTATAGATTAGGATATCTGAAGGACTAAGTTTTTAAGCGTAGAAAGGAGAATGTGTTTCAATTATTATTGAAGGAAATTACGAACTAATGAGTTAAGTTAAATTAAGAAATACTTTAGAATATTTTTGAAAATAAAAATATACTTACATTTTCGTTGTTTCGACGCTGAATTAGTCGCTCCAACCCATTGTAAGCGCCACTAGCAACGAATAAAATATTGGTGGTATCTACTTGTATGGTTTCGCCTCGAAGCTTCCTCGGCGAATTTCGTTCAGGCACATTGACCACAGTACCCTCCAACATTTTCAACATTCCTTGTTGAACCCCCTCTCCTACAACCCAACCCATAAAAACTGATTTGCAAATAATAACTTAATCACCTCCAACATCCCTCAGTTGGTGTATTCCCGGCACAGCCCCGATTTTATCCACCTCATCTAAGAACACAATACCAATTTGAGCTCTCTCCACACTAAAGCCGGCATCTTGCAATAATTTGCCGATCACACTTTCAATATCTTCGCCTACATATCCGGCCTGTGTGAGAGTGGTACAATCGCATATAGCGAAAGGAACGTCTAAGCATTGAGCGATGGTTTGTGCGAGAAGGGTTTTGCCTGAAACCACAAAAATGACGAAAAAAGCACACCAACACATTCCTGGATGTACCAGATCCCGTTGGTCCCAGCAACAAGATGTTACTTTTTTCTAACTTCAGTTCGTGGGTCGTTCTGTCTAAGATCTCAGAGCCTGTAGCGGAGCCTTTTTGTGACTCTTGCCCTGATAAATTTGAACCGATTGAACCGTGCCCCAGTCCTGTTATATGAAGAAGATCTGCACAGTCATACAACACAAACAACTTAAAAATTTCATTAAGCGGAATTAATGAAACTTTTTAAGGTAATTTAGACAATAATAATAACAGATTTTATTGAAATTTTCCGCACAACAAAATCTTTTATTACTTCCGACTATTGTAAATAACAATACCTCTATGTGTGACATTCTGGTGCATCCCTTGCTCCATAACAGCCACATCCTGCCTAGAGCTCCCGCTCCCTTGCCCATTTGGAGTATTATTATAAATCCGTTTATAATGATTGTACACAGCCACTGATAATACCTACAACGAAAAAGATTCCTCCCTTAACTCTCTATTTACTACCCATCTCACCTTCTTTGCATATTCTTGCCCCACTACATGTCTATTAAGATAATCATAGATCTTCTTCGGTGGCGGCGGTGGCTTTCTAAAGAAACCTTGCTTTTGATCAACGCCCTCTTTCTTTTTACTGTCCACTTCGCTTAGTACAACGAAAAAGTGATGACACTTTTCACACTTAACGAATCTAGTTGAACTAACAAATGTCTCTACGTGTGTGCAAGGGTCACCGCATTTCGGGCAGGATAAGGTGTTTTTGTTTTTACCGCCACCGCCGCCACTATCGCTCCCCGATACGTCTTTCGAAGGGGGTTGGGTGCCTGTAGGGGGTTCCCCGGAGCCTGCCGATTTTAGTAGGATGACACATGTCGAGAGGGGTCGTGGTGGAGAGGGCTGTTTGTAGATTGCAGTTAAAATACCTATAGTAAACCAACGTCAGAGTTAATTCATACATATCGAGAATGAGTGATTCAATATTGAAAAAATATGGAAGAAAAGCTGTTAATAAAGACCTCTTTCCTTTTTAATATTGTATGGAGGAAAGACCCCGAGAACGTTCTGCTATGGTTGAGAAACACGTGGAGTTTAAATTTGGTTAGACACCAAAAAAATTCAGGAGAATAAAGAGACAGAAGAAGTGCAAATTTAGTACATATACCAGATCATACAAACATGAATTCAAGAAGATTGAAAAAGGGGGATTTTCGTGGAATTTTAAAACATTCAGGGAGACGTGCGAAGAAAATTCAAACAGAGTTTATCAAAAGACACTTATGCTGGACAATTTTTATAGTAACAGGTATTAATTTTGGATTATACAAAAAAAGATTTCCTCATTGACTAGGAGTAAATAAAATAGTTTATCTACACATATTTTTAGGTCCTGATTTGTAATCAGCGTAGAAATGACATATTTAAAATGATTAAAAAAAACTTAAAACGAAAATTTATCTGTATATCTTTTAAATTGCTTGCTAATTGACTTGTCCACGTAGTTCCGAAACCGGTCCAGGGTGCAAACTTGAACGCATTGTGCTTGATCAAAAAGTTCACTAACCCAATTCCAATACTGTGATTCTTTTTGCTAAACAGTTTTTCAGTATTTATTGGAAAATTGGCAGATAAAATCAAAACACGTCTTGTTCCAAATGAAACCTTGCCAACAACGCATTGGCGCGATGAGTAGACGTTACACGAGGAGTGTGTACGGTACCTGATTTACATATTTCATGACAACTTACTAAAATTCATACGTTACAAGGTCCTTTGGATGACCTTTGGGTCTGATCTAGTTGTTGCAATCCTTCCAAGAACCATGGAGGATCCGGTCTAATGAAGGTCGTGGAATCGGGTAAATGCATTTTAGTATGAATATGTATAATTTTCGGAATATGTATTTTTGTTTTACACGAAAAAGGTTTTCGCTCGAACAGATAGCCCGAAATATCACCGTCCAATCTGATGCATCGTTTTCTATTTTATTTATAATAAATATTTTTCAAGGTGTTTAACCTACTTCTTTTTATTTATTTGTGTTGCACAACGGCGGCCTTGCAAAGTTCTACAGCACGTAAACTTAATTGCACTCGATAATAATCGGTGTGATTTTGTAAAATATTTACAATAAAGCGTACTGAACTACTTAGATAAGTTAATAAAACGGAACAAAAAAATAATAGTGTTTACTTTATCGAAACGTTGTATCTACAAAAATAATAGAAATTATTATTTTTGAGATTAAATTATGAAGGGGTTCTTTTAGTGCGCCTACGACGTAAATACCAACCCTATAATAAAATTCAAAATTCTAGTTTTATTTATTAAAACTTCCAAAAGTCATGTTTTTTGCTATTTACCACGCCATATTTGAGAATCTATCTCAAATAAAATTTTTTGAAACAACACACAGATATACATTGAATCTGCACTATATCAAAGACAACCTTGTTGCCACATAGTTTCTCTTTCAAAAATTATTTTTGAAAGAGATCAACTTTAAAATTTCCAATAAAAAACCTCGCCCGTTGAAAATTTCAATGCAATGCAGTGTAGATAATAGGGAAACTTTTTTTTTAACAAATTCAGACACTAGTATAATAAAAGTTGCATTGGTAGGATCAAGAGTGTTTAATTAAACTTTGTAAACAAGATGTAGTGTGTTTACGATTTTGGATCCCTCATAAAATTAACTAAATACAAGAAATGGCACTTTACGCAGACAGGTAGGTCACGTGTCTTATAGAAAAACTTTTTATTGTTTACTTTTACAATAGGAGGTTTTCCCAGGCAAGCGGATTTAATGGTCTCACTCTGACGAACTCGTAAAAATTACCGCAAGTTAAATAGCAACCGCACTATATCTTACATCGAATTTTACTGTGATAAATAACAGAAAAACGTAATTAAAAAAAATACACAGATTCATCATACACCCACTATAGGTTTACTATACTCAAAAGGTAAAATTACCAATGCTTTGCTGCTTTCGTGCTTATAAAATACATTTAACCTTCGTAAATTTGATAATTTAATTTAACTATTTATTTAAACTTGGTGTTTTGTTTTTTCTATAGGGATGGTAACTATTAAAGTAACATAGCCAATTGTAAATGAGAAAAATGTATATACTTTTCTTTATTGCACAATAAAAAAATATATATCTTATAAATAACAATTTAATTAAAAATACAGAATTATTCTTGTAATACAGAATATAATATTGTTATAAAGAAAATATATTTAATCTTTAGGGGACACACGCACTCGCGAAAAAGATGGAAACGGATGTTTTTAAGAACTGCGCTTTATACACCGAAATAAAAAACAAAATCAAAGAGAGCTAACGTTTTGCATTTGTTTTTTCTTTTTAATATGCATAATAGTCTTCTTTTCACAACCATAAATTGGAAACATGTTTAAAATGGTAAATTTTATCCCCCACTCGTACCTACAAATTTATCATTTTTTTTGCATATTTTTAGTTTCTTGTCATAAAAAGAAAACGACGTACAAATATTAAAAAAAAAAGCAAAATACAAACTCCGCCCGCCCGCCATTATCTCAATTGTGATCATTTTTTTTATTCGTCGTGAGCCGATGGGCGGAGTTTAACTGCAAAATGCTTATTTCTTTACAAGAATCTACCATGTGAGACATGTGTTTAAGTATGTTGTTGAAAGAAAACTATATCTGTCAAAAAATAAGCCCCCTCCACCCGCCCTAACCTCAAATGTGATGAATTTTTCATTCGTTGTCAGAGCGAGGGGCGGAGCTTAATTGTAAAATGGATATTTCCCGACAAAAAATTACCATTTTCAATATGTTTTAAATATTTTGTGAAAAGAGGATTTCGTATCTACAGGAAAAAAAGACTAAACTTAAGCCCCGCCCCTCCTGGCTAACGACAAATAAGGAAAAATCGTCACAATTAAGTCAGGGCGGGAGGGTGGGGCTTACGTTTTGCATTTTTTTTTTATTCTTAATATGCATAGTCTTCTTTTCACAACAAGAAATTGAAAACATGTTTAAAATGGTAACTATTTTCCCCCACTCTTCTCTACAAATTTACCATATTTACGAATATTTTTAGTTTCTTGTCATGAAAGGAAAACTACGTACAAATATTAAAAAAAAGTCAAAATACAAAAACGCCCACCCGCCCTCATCTCAATTGTGATGATTTTTTATTTGTCATGAGCCAAGGGGTGGAGCTTCATGCAGAAAACAAACCTTGCCAAAGATACCAGGCAAACTTTAATTTTCACATTTCATAGTGAAGATGATAGGAAAAATTTTTACTATTAATCTCAAACTTCCCAATTGACAGTAATCTGACAACACGAAAATTCTATCAAAGACAAATCTTCAAAAATCCAGAGCTGCCGTTGACGTGTTTTTCATTATTATTATTCTCTCGGTGGTATGCATTATTATTTTAAATTAAAAAAAACCGCCCATTTAAATAAAGGCTGTCACGTTAAACTAAGTGGACATTTTTTTAAATTTTAAAATCAAACCAAGACAACGAAAACCACTTCAGTAATGCATAGAAAGCGCACAGAAATGCATCCAAAGGAATTTTTGCACAGCAGCCAAGATTGTTCTAGTTTGAAATCTGCGTTTCAATTTTAGTTATTATTGACAGACCGCATAAATCTCGAGATCTGTTAAAACAGATCAAACACATAAAAAATATAAAAGGTATTTTGATTTGTGTACTTTAATGTTTACATATAGTTGTTAATTAAATCGATTACTCATCAAAAAAACTGTCGGGTTGGTCAAACTACAATTACCCGGCAATGACTGCAATTACAGTTGCTACAATTAGATTTGTACAATTTTTCTATGTGCAACATTTCCTGTTGGTAACATCTTCATTTCATCGAAGGTTTATTTATTTTTGATAATTTTAAAACTTTCATATTTTCTATAGTTTCCTAAAAAATTTTTGTTTTGAAACTGCTGGTTCCTGAGCATCATTAAGGAGAATATCAATTTACAACATTGCTTTCTGGTGTGAAAATAAATCTGGCAACAATGCAGCAAATTGGTAAAAATGCCAACCGCCATGGAAAATGTTACTATCAACTTATTATATGTTTATCTATTTATTTATTTAAACTTCCAAGATACGTTCGTTTTTTATGTCTGAAAATTAGAAATTTAACAGTCATTTAAGTGTCTGATAATGCGCTTACATTCTGATAACACATGGTGTTGTTTTTTTGTCATTTTTCGGTTTTGAGAATACCTATATATACGGAAAGTAAATTTCAAAATATTATTAGAATATCCCTTCAAAATACATAGTCTGGATCTAAATTAATATCTTTTTTATTTCCAATATTCCAACAATTTCCAGTGTCGGAATGGTATTAAAAATCGGTAGTCTAGTAAGCAAAATGTTAACTAATTTTGAAGTTAATAAATAAAATAAGTATCCATTTTTATTATATGCGAGAGCAGGATATTACAAATTATTAAAATTAATTGTGCATAATATTGTACACTTCTACTTTTACCATAATGTCATTCTAATGGCACATAATGACATTTGAGACAGAAAATCAACGACCTGTCAGACGATATAAATGACGTCAGAAATTAACCTCACATTTAGTTTTCTTATTCCAAATTTTAAGTTATCTCAAGAACACGTTGTAGTGGATAATTACCTCACTATTTCATGTTTAAATATCCTAGCGCCCACCTTATCTATGATATATACTGACATTAAATCACTCAGCTGATAACCTATAATGGGAAACAATGCAACATGGCGTGATAAATTAATAATAAAAACTGAAAACACACAAAACACTACAGCCTCCTTTTTGAATATTCGTAAAATATCAACAACCACTACAGACAACTTATGTGAAAGATACACAAGATTAAACTCCTCTGAGATACGAATATCGTTTTAACTAAAGTGTTTTACTAATTTCAAAATAGAAATAACACAATGCTTTGTCTCAGCTTTATAAATACCTTCACATTATCACTATCAATTCTTCAACACCAATGTACAATTTCATTGTATGATATAGTCAATGGTGGTTACAATTTCATGCTAAACACTTCTAATTGATGACACTGTAAAAAGCAACCAAATAATCCCAATAAATAGTGTTTACCTTGCTGGAATTTTGTTGATCGAACAGCCTGTGCAAGCTTTGCCACTGTAATCCCACACCGTACACTCGTCATTCTGATAACCTCAAGTCAAAGAATTAAATCTTCACTTTCACGACGACCATTCACGTCCAAGTGCAAATAAAAAGGAAATTAATTTTGTATATAAACCTCCAATAATCCTTGATGAGATGTCAAGGTCTGAATGTCATGACGCAACTAACAAAAAGCACAGTTTCTATTAAATATCAACGCGCGAAAAAAACTGACTGTTCCGTGAATTTTTCTAGGTTTTGGTCTGTTTGTACTTGGGGCACTAAAATTTGAACTAAGGGATTTCGAAGGTTCTTATCCAGCCATTTTTGGCTGGAAAATGTTTACTTTTTTACTCGAGATTTTGACAGAAGTGGATGAGCGATGACGTTTTGAAAGTGGCGACATCTGGCGACTGTAACCGTATTAATAATTAAACGATTCCTGTAATCTACACTTTACTACACTCTACACACAATTAGTGAGTGTTCTGTGATCTACACCAACAAATATAAAAATCAATAAATACCATTTATTTTATAACTCAAAACGTACAAAAACAAAGGACAATTAGAAAATTACCATAAGAACGTAAACAGCCGATACAAGTGCGCATGGATAAGCAATCAGTGGCTGTTGTTCTTTATCGCCAGAAATGGCCACAAAAAGTCTGGATGCTGAAACACTCGACCAAACAACAGCCATTGTTGCTAGAATGGCACCAAATAAACCCCTTAATGACCAAAACACTCCAAACATTGATAAAGCAATTATAGGAATAAGACTGTACCCTAACACACTAGCAACAGTTGTTACACTAAAGACACTCTGAGATGTCATTAAAGTTAACAAACTATACATCATTAAACAAGAAACTACAGATATGCCATAGATGTACCCAAAATGCGCTTTGTTCCCAGACAAAAACAAAGAAACTGCTAAAATTAAATAGAAAAATACTGGTCCTGCTAAATCTGGATCTTTGTTTAAATAATCAGCATCATCTGTCAGACAATGACTCTTAAAAGGATTTAATACTGCCAACATCTTCTGTACAATTCTGTCAGGATAAATTTCTAATTCTTCCAAAAGGGGAGGTTCCTCTTCAAATTCTGGACTTTGGAATGAGACTGGGTCATACATCTTGGAAACATCTCCAGGGAGTGCTTGGTTGTTGTAATCAGCAAGAGGATTGAAATCTACAATACAACTTGAGTATTTTTTCGTTAATTAAAAAACCTACCTAGTTGTTGGTTCTGGAATTGACTGTAGTCTTCTTCGTAGAAAGAACCCGGAAATTTCTCTTCTTGGGGCTTCCAGTAGTACGCATCTCCCTCCATTCTTTCCACTCTTGGGGATCAGGAGGAAAATCAACAGGAATTGATACAACTATAGAGCGTTTTCGGTGTCTTGTCTGAGAATCCAATCCTAACCTCCAATACGGAGTAATTTCGATTGACTGAACTGTCAAACTGTCACGACGATATATCGACGCGGTAAGTTCAAAGTCCACTATTATGTCGATTTCTCTTCCGCAATTGCAGTCGGTGTTCGCCTCTTTGCTCTTATCCATAACTTTTTTTATTATAATTGTCTGAAAACGCGTCGAAAACGGAGCCGATTTTTTTTCAATAGGAAGTTTACACCGCGTTAAAGGAAGTCAAGGAAATACAAAAAAGACGCCACCACGCCACCTTTTCAAAATTCACAAACGTCAGCCGTTGACAAAAAATGTCAAAAATCTGTAATTAGCATCCAACATCTCATTCAGATTGCAGTTTATCAAATTAATTGTTTTCCAATCGGTCGTCAAAAATTCGATTTGCGCACACAGCTGCGCAGTATGTGAATGCCCTACTCCGGGGTTTGGAGGGTGCCGAAAAATTCGCTGTCACCAAAAATAAATTGAGAAGGTTAAAATGGCAGCAAGAATTTTGAAAAACATTGTAAGTTTTTACGAAATCTAACTTTACTTAATTGCGTTTTATCAGTTAACTGATTAATATAATAATCACGTGCATGCCGTTAATTTATAACCCCATTTCCTATTATGGCCAATTTCACAAAGTCCTTTTTAAATAACATAAGTAGAACCCTCCCGCGGCTCCGCAAGTTTTTTGATCAGCTTACAGATAAGAAAAATACAGCAGAAACTGAGTTTGTAAGTAGTTATATAACTCAATATGCTTGACGTCTTCACTTTTAGGTTAAGAGTTTATCACATGCATTTTGATTACAGAGTAGTGCTTCGAAACGTGCAGTAGGCTCGAGGCTTTACAGCAGCGAAGTGAAAAAATGTACGATTATCCCGGGAGATGGGATAGGACCGGAAATCTCCGCTGCTGTACAGAAGATTTTTGCGGCTGCCAAAGTACCCATCGAATGGGAGTCCGTGGACGTTACACCAGTGAGGGTAAGTACATGTACAATGTGTTGTTTTTGTTTGAATTGGGTGCAAATACTTTGTATCAATTAAGTTAAAAAAAAAGATTTTAAAAAATGTATTTGTAACAGGTGGCACAAATAACCGTTTCTCTATAAGTAGGGATTTTTTCGTGTCTTGATTAGTAAAACTGAATTTGTTGTGTATTTTTATTGGTAAGCAGTTGGCGATGATGCAAATGATTTATAATTTGTCACCAGTATGTCATTTCCAGTGTGACAAACATAAAAAATTGATATCATGCAGAAAACAGTAAATTATCTTTATGATGGAATTTTTAACACCACCTTCTCTTACCCGCTTTTCCTTTTTTTTAAAAATGTGTTTAAAAAACGCAACTTTCGATTTCTGAACACGGTGGCCTGAACAGCCGTTGATATGGAATGACATGTTTAAATAAAAAAAGTTTTCTCATTTTAAAACACTTATTTTTGTAAAACATTAATGTGATGTGGGCTAAAAATTTTGCTTGACCTTTTTTTGACCTTTGTTGACATTGAAGACCGCAGTTACCAAGCACCATAGTCTATGAGAGCTACTATTTTTTTTTTTACATAAAGTCTAGAGAACACGTTTAAATGATATTTTGACTTTGTGTTCATATTTCGTTTCTTCTAAGATACCTAGATGACAGCAAGCCATAATTATGTATTACTAAAAACATAAATAAAAGTGACAAATTTTCTAAAATCCACCTAGTTTATTTCGTAAAAAACTGAATGCGTTAGATTTTGTATTAAATAAGTAAAATGTAGAAAATTTGGTTCCATGTATTAAAAGTATGGATTTACAGTTTAGCATGCATGTCCACTCTTTTCACATACAATTTCAATGAGTAAATGTGACGTTTACGACAAAATAATACATATATATTTATGTTGGTAAAATAGTTTGCTAAAATGTGAATCATTATGCAAAATTTAATCAATTAAAATAAACCGCGATTCGACTTACGGTGATAAGGCCGGATGTTAGCACAATTCCTACGGTTGATTGCTGAGTAAGGTCGAATGCAATGCACGATTGGTGCCAAGTTGCGAAGAAACGACATCCTTTCCGTTTTTTATTTTACAAACATGTTTTACAAATCGTTGCCACATTTGTTGTTGAAAGTTTTCATATTTTTCAATTTTATAGCGTTTCGTTATTACTGGACCACTTTCTTTTTGTGACCATATTTTTTACAACTCACTATTTGAAAAAAATCATCATATTCTGATGTAAGTCGTAAAAGGGTAAGGTTTCTATTTAGGGGAGTATGGGTATGTAACAAGAGATTTCAGAAAAAAATAAATGTTCTAAATGTAGAGTTTAAAAAAAAAGTTCAGAAAATAGTGATTTTGTAAATTGTCAAAAGGCATATATGTGATTATATAGTGCCATAAAAAATCAATAAGTGAAGTGGTATCAAACGCGTTTGCATTTCTATAGTAACATAGAACTTCCATAGTTACTTGTAAACAATGTCAAAAATATCTATAAAATAAATCATTAGTTTTTTTGTAGTAAATTATGATTTTTTTAATACCAACAATTGTAAAAGAAATTTCGTGACACTCGATTGATATAAAGTACAGTACTATTGAAGACTATTGTACAAGAGATTTAGTATATCGGAATATTTAATTCAATTAAACAACGGATTATAAATTACAAGTACATATATGCAATATGCAAGTAAATGAAATTTTTGGCACAAAAAAAAAATAATTTAAAAAAATTGAACTTCATTGTTAGACATTAATGACATTATATAAAAAAAGTATGAACCAAGAAATACTACAAAATGCAAAAAGGTAAGCAACAATGTATTAGTTACGTGGTCAAATTTTCGGGAAAATGGGGTCAACCGTTCTTGATTTGACCAATAAAATAAATTACCTCTTTCATTAATTTTTTTTGGGTCATCCTGTATAAGCAATTCTAAAAAAATATTAATGCATAGATAAACCACAAATATGGATTCATTTTTGCATATTTTAGATTTACCATAGTTATATGTATTTAGATTTCAGGGTATTTGGTTTTTGTAGTTTCAAAAGTAAATTTTAAAATCTGGATGTCTGGGCTAAAAAATTAAATCGGATCCACACTTGTAAGAGTATGCTATTTTATAAAATTTCAATACCGGTTACTATGCACACTTTTGAGGTTACGTCGTAGATTTCAACAATCGTTCCAGTATATGTGTGATAAAAATCGACACGGACGAGAGACCGACGGAATCGAGAGACATGTTGTTTCATACTCAATGCCTCTAGGTGTCTTGAAACATCGATAAAACATTAAAGTAGCCATTCGCCGGAGAGACAATACTTCCTTAGCTTACGGTCGGGAAGTAAAAATTCTAATAGTTAGCCAATATAGAGCTTTAATTTAAAATTTCGTACGATGGAGAATTCAAAGGGCTATAGTATATAAAAATATCAAAAATCATCATCAGTCAAAAAGTGGCAAAGTCTTGACCACAGGGTCTCCTTACATTTATAATCGCTGATTTCCATCTACCATACGTGACGTTTTAAAGTTGAAAGTAACATTCACTTCCATCTCTTGGGTGGAAAGTGACAGATCATATGTCACTTACCACCCTTGGGATTGAAGTGAAGTTTGTAATAGCTCACTTCCAAACTTTTAAAAAGTTTACTGACCGATTGTGAATAAAATCCTTATCACGTCACGTTTTTTCATACATCCAAGATAATGAATTTTACTTTTACCTGTCTAAAATATTCATCTCAGTGTAAACTGATTCATGTTAATGTTAATGCACTATTGTCACAAAAATATCTTCGAGTTCGTGCAAAGTAAGTTCAAATCGGTTTTGCTATGTTTGTGGTAAAATTATAGCCCCAAAAGCGGTATCAAGGTTTTTGGGACGAAAATATATCGGTGGATTACTATTGGTCTATTATAAGGGAAACTGACAGTACTGCCAATAAAAGAAAAACTAGTGTTAATCATCTTTAATTTTGAGTCATAAAATGATTAATTTATATGTGGGTATATGAATATCTCAAAAATCTGACGTGATGGATTTTTTCTGCCTTCAAATTTGAATTTCCCGAACACAAATTTCAACCATTTTTACTTCCCGAGCGTAAGCTAAGGAAGTATAGTAATCGAGTCCATCGAACGAAGTGCCATATTTATGTTTTCTCGATGTTTCATGACCCCTACAGTAGGAAAAAAGTAGTCTGCCGTTTCCGTCTGTCTGTCTGTCTGTCTATTAGACAAGTAATCTCCGAAACTGCTGGACCGATTGTTGTCAAATTTTGTATGTATATTAAGAATATCATGTAGATGGTTAAATACTACCCAAAATTTGGATAGTCATCCCCACCAACAATTTGATGACGTCATTTCATTGAATTGTATTTTAAAATAATTATTCTGTTATATTCCAAAATAAAAAATTGGATGGAACTTCCCTCGCTTCTGAAGTACAATGAAGCAAATCCAGCATTTTCGATTTGAGTTTTTCCTTTACACAATTTTGTGATAAAGTCATCAACATTTTTGCATGGATACATATCGTATATCAATTTTTTGGAGCTGATAAACAGATACGTTTTGATTAAAAAGTCACCATGCTTACAATAATTCTAAAACGTTCGCAAGATTTCAAAGTATTCAGTTTTGCAATTCTTGGTTTAATCAGTAAAATAATTTGACTCAGTCATTAATTTTTTCAAGACACCCTATCTAAGCAAATCTAACAAATATTAATGCAGTGATAAATCACAAATATTGACTCATCACACTTTGCACATTTAAGGTTTCACCAAAATTTTGAGGTGACTTCATCATTTTTTTAGGGGGGATGAGCAAATACATTTTGATCAAAAATTTACCAGGATTATGATAACATTGAAATATCTCCAAGATTTCAAAGCATTCGGTTTGGCAGTTACTGATTAATTGTATAAAATAAATTTGCGCATTCATTAATTTTTTTGAGTCCACTACTGTTATTTTCATACATTTTACTGAAAATGAAATAAACACTTAAATATTTTTTATTATTGTAATCGTAATCTAATGATCCATTACAATCAGTTGAAGAATATATACGTTGCAGTTTAAAAAAAATATATACTACTAAATTTAGACTTCCCCTTTCAAGCTTAAAACAACGGTGTTTGCAGAATTTCAATATCTCCATCCGTTTTTAAGACATAAAGCCGCGGAGTTATATCTGGGACACCATAGTACAGTCAAGTAATATACCATTAATTGGATCAAAACAATTTCTTTCACTTACAGGGACCTGACGGAAAATTTGGCATTCCCCAAAGCGCCATCGACTCCGTCAACCGCAACAAAATTGGGTTGAAGGGCCCTCTAATGACACCTGTTGGAAAAGGCCACAGATCCCTCAATTTAGCTCTAAGAAAGGAATTCAATTTATACGCTAACGTGAGACCTTGCCGAAGCTTAGAAGGGTAATTTGCACCATATCTGGATAAATCAAACAATTCAGGGTTGTGTTTCAGATACAAAACATTATACGACCATGTTGACGTGGTGACAATAAGAGAAAACACTGAAGGTGAATACTCAGGAATCGAACATGAAATCGTCGACGGCGTTGTCCAAAGTATAAAATTAATCACTGAAGACGCGTCCAGACGTGTGGCCGAGTTCGCGTTCCAGTACACCAAAGAAAACAAGAGGCATAAAGTGACAGCTGTCCATAAAGCAAACATTATGTGAGTATATTGTATATGTGAATTACAAATCGAGTATAATTTAACACTTGTTTAGGCGTATGTCCGATGGCCTGTTCTTGCGTTGTTGCCGTGATATGGCCGAAAAGTACCCCGATGTCAAATTTGAGGAGAAGTATCTTGATACTGTTTGCTTGAACATGGTCCAGGATCCTACCCAGTATGACGTTCTGGTAATGCCCAACTTATACGGAGATATTTTGTCTGACATGTGTGCTGGTCTGGTTGGAGGTTTGGGACTTACACCCTCCGGAAACATTGGTCTGAATGGCGCTCTATTCGAATCTGTATGTAAATTATTTTTTTGTGAGAATCACTTATAAATCGTGATGTTTTAGGTACACGGCACAGCCCCAGATATTGCCGGAAAAGATTTGGCCAACCCTACTGCCTTACTATTATCGGCAGTGATGATGTTAAGATACATGAATCTGAACAAACATGCGGATATAATTGAGAGTTCATGCTTTGCGACAATCAAGGAAGCGAAATTTCTGACGGGAGACTTGGGTGGAAAAGCTAAATGTTCTGAATTTACTAATGCGATCTGTGAGAAAATTGCCGCCGCTTCTCCGTAAATATTTTGCCAAAAGTGTAGATACAGCATCGTGTACATAAGGCTTGTTTTCTATTTCGTTCTGATAGGATTTTACTGTACATATTTTCTTTAAGAAGTCAACTTTTATTTATTGTCTAAATTAATACCAGGCTAGAATAACGTGTAAAAAAACGTTCAGTATTAGGAAGTTAAAGTTTTACTCCCATTAACCCCCAGACATAGCTAAACTAGTTATGTTTATGGTAGTTTGTTTGTATGATTTCATCAGATTGAAGAAAACCAAAAATTGGAAACTGCCAGCGGTGGTTTGCAAAAGTTTAAAATAAACATCAAAACACGTATGTGCAATTTTTGCAATTTTTTGTTCCATCCATACCTTTTTAAACACTTGTTAACGTTCAAACGCAGACGCAGAAAAAAAATACAACAGTTATGGTCTTATTTAAATTATTTATTTGAATAGTTACTGGTAAATATGCACATAAAAATAAAATACACTGACTGTACATCATAATAATACAGAACAGTATGATAATTGGCAAAATATAGACGATAAAATCACACTGCCCTTGTCAACTTAGAGTTAGATCAGGTTTTCATATATACACCTTAGAATACACTTGATAAAAATTTAGTATTTAAATAACATAGACTAATCATAGTATTTATACATCAGACTGGAGTAGTGCAAGCGTATGATATAAATTCTCAAACAATCCCAATATAAACTATTATGTTAAATAATTAAATAATCAGCATTTGTTAGATTGATACCTCTCTTAAGAAAATCATACTTAATATAAAGATGATACACGTTTTGAACTATTAGTATAATCTTACTAAATTTTCACAACATAACAAGTGTAACCTGTCAGTCTGTTCATTATAAATGCACACAATTTATTCCTCAAATTCCTTATTTAATATTTTATAAAAAATGCCGTAAAACTAATCTAGTATTTTAAATCGCAAGCAAGCTAACGATAGTTGATTTTTTCAGTAAACAACCTGAAAAATATTTCTCCCTTTAAATTTTTACAATACGCATTCCAAATTTAAGTAGCTTTATCAGGTCACCTCGATTTTTTTTAATTCAATTTCAAAGAAACAAAAAACAAATCATTTCATATAATCTCTTAAATGATTTTTCAGTCTGTGTAATAAATATGTACACGAGTAAGGTAATTAATGTTCGCCCTGGATCTACAGAGGCACATTTTGGAGTATACTGTTTAACGAGCAGTTATCCTTCCGAAACGGACGACAAACTACTTCGTGTTGAACCTAAGCCGACGTTGCAATTTTCTTGATTCAAGTCTGGCAAGTCCGGTGGTAAAACCAAAGGAGTGGAAACTGGGCCGTAGACCCGTTCTTGCTCTTCTAGTTGCTGAGCAAACGTCTCCTCCAGTTTCTAAGCAGCAAATTTTTATGTCATAATACGAAAACTAGAAACGCAATTTGTACTTGGTGTCTAAAAATGTACCAGAAAACTAAAACTCTTTTTAGGCACCAAATATACGTAGACTGTTAGTAGATCAACCAACCTTACGTGTTCCACTGCAAATTCAGTGAAGGGAATAAATAATAAGAGAAAGACAAAGGCAAAAAAGCAACTATAAAAACAGCACACACACATATACACAAAAATGGATAAATCTAAACAGCAGAGTCATCCTCAGGATTCGAAGGTAGGTAAACACTGCGCCTATGTTCAGAATGATCGTTAATCCACGGTCTAATATAACCCCAACTAGGTTGTGCAAGTGTGAATAAGGGAGTGGGAGGACTATCTGGAGGGAATTGGATATCCTGATCGGTGGATGAAGAAGTGCTCATTCCCGTAAGGTGCAATTTTGGTAAATATTGGGCGAAATCCGACGTAATCAACTCTCTGTGCATCTCCTCTTCGAGTTTCTATAAGAATGCATGCAAGGTTAATAATGTGCAAGACACATGCAAATTAAAAATAAAGTTAGTGAGAAAAACTTAAATTCAACACATTACATATAATACGTACATACGGTACACTGAATTTCAACAAACTTACTCGTTTTCTTGGCTGTAACTGTGCTTTCCACTCTTTTAACTCTTTACTAAACGCTTCTTCTCGCTGTTTTAACTTCATGGTTTCATGTTCGAGGAGCATCTTGCGTTTTTCATTTTGGAGTTGCTCAAGTTCTTTGATTGTGGCATCACTCATCGCGCGCAGTTCTTCCAACTGACGTTGGTGTTTGAGCTCGAAACGTTGCTGCTCGGCCTGGTAACGTTTGTTTTCTTTTTCTTGGAACTAAGCGGAATAAAATGAACGATTTAATAGGCAAATAAATAGTGAATAAATAAACCGTTATTTGCTTGCATATAGCATATTTATTTTGAGAATACTGTTACGAAGTAAACCCATACGCCGTCCCGGTACGACGCCTATGGGTTTTGTAGTATGTACGGCGATGACCGGTGACTCATCATCGGTGACGGCCGCGTTCAACTAAAGAAGTCTGGAAGCGGTTAGCCGGAAGTCGCGGTGGTGGATTCCAGAACAACCTCGAAAGCAGCGATCGCGACCTCTTCGGAAACGTACGGCTGTTTAATCGGGTTAATAGGGATCACCGTCAGGAGCAGGCTACTCTACTCTAATCTAGCCGAGTTGATTAATGAGTATCTGTAGAAATACGCAACCAATCCGTCAAGACCCGTAAAGATTACCTTTGGCAAAACAAAAAGCCGAAAAATGTTGGATGAAGGCGTTATAGAGGAGTCAAATAGTCCATAGTCTCCACCTGTAGTGCTAGTCACCAAAAAGGACGGGCCGACAAGATTTTGCGTAGACTACAGGACACTAAACAATGTAACTAAGAAGTACAATTATCCGCTTCCATAAACTGACACGTTCACAACATCATCGGGATCCACCTGGGTCTCCACGTTGGATCCTCAAAGCGGCTACTAGGCAAATTGGTATCCACCCAGCAGATAAAGAGAAGGGAGTGGTTTGTCCGTAATGCCTTTTGGACTGTGCAATGCTCCGCCTACTTTTTAGAGACTAATGGAGATGGTATTACCAGGGCTAACATGGAAGACATGATTGGTTTATTTAGACGACATCATGCTAATGAGGAAGACATTCGAGGAGCACTTATCTACCCTACAAGAACTATCTAGGCGAATGAAGGCGGCAAATTTGAAATTAAATCAGAAGAAGTGGCTCCCCTTCCAAAAAGAAGTAGAATTTCTGGTGCATACTGTTTCGGCAAACGGAATCAAGACTACGGGAATGAAGATCAATTGTTATTGGCCAAGACCACAGGATAAGTACGAAGTTCGGAGTTTCTTGGGATTATGCACATACTAAAGGAGCTTTGTCGACGGGTTTGCTGCATCGCTGCTCTTTTGCACAGGTTGACGGATTTGAAATTGGACTCCTGAATGTGAAGCCGCCTTCAGAAGATTAAAGAATGCACCATGCTCTAGTGCTATTCTGTCCTACCCTCAATCGTCGGGAATGTTTATCTTGGATACAGACGCGAATAACATCGGAATAGGTGCAGGATACGGAAGAAAAAGTCATCTAGTATGTCAGCAGCGGACTTTCGAAACCCGAGAAGAACAAGTATCTCTATGGACGCGAATTCTTGATGAGAACCGATCACGCAGCCCTCACATGGCTCCTTCAGATGAAGAATCCCGAAGAACAAATAGATACATGGCTTGAACGATTCCAACAATATCACTTGCAAGATTTGACACAGGGCTGGTAAGATCCACAATAATGCGGATTCTTTGTCGAGAAGACCGTGTAAGAACTGCAAACACTGCGACAAGATCGAGCAGCGGGAAACCTCGTTCAATTGTGGGACGACAACAGTCGTAGAAGACGTCCATTAGCTTAGGAAAGGCCAAGAGAACTTGGATGTCGGGCTGTTGCTCAAACGGAAAGAAGATGGGGTAGATTTTTTAAATTGTGAAAGGTCTAAGGGGAAGGAGGGTTTTTATAACTTAAACATTATTTAAATTTAATAATTTAGGGAATTTTAAAATAGTAACTTGCAGTATTTACGATTTAATAAACATTGCTTTCCTTTGGAAATTATCAGTAGAGTAAATATCATCGGGAATGCCAAGAGGGAAGGGTACTTTTATGCTGAATTTGTGTTCTGTCTTATGTGTTCCATGACTCCAATTTTGGAACGTTTTTTTACTCGGACGTGCCTCTCAGAGCGATGTGCGTACCGAACGATATTTTTGTGTTTTGATCATATTTAACATGTGTTTTTATATATGTTTGTAATGGGGAATTTGATTCACGATGTAGTCTGAATGGATTAATAAAAGGTTATAACTTTGTTGCCATTTTGACAGTTATTTGGTTTCCTGTCAAAATTACCGGGACCGTATAGCGAAAAGAAAGAGTGCGGATCCGAGTTTTATATTGCCAATTCGCCTACCGGATTTAATCGCCGTTAAGTTGGCATCTTCTGTTTGTCTCTATGTGGTGATGGAGCAAAGCCCTAGCAACAATGCAACGTCGGTTCGCCTTTTGAAAGAATTCCAGTGGACATGGTGGGTCCTTTCCCAGTGTAACCGGAGGAAGAAGACGGGAAATAAGTCGCGGTTGCTGTCCCGAATCGTAGCAGCCAATCGGCGGCCTGAATTCAGCTCTTCTCCGTGCGCCGGCCAATCGGGCGCTGAGATATGCGAGTAGTGGCCGTGGAAGGCGTTATCCGACCGCACGAATAAAAACAGCGATCAGAGCTGAGACTCGCGGCAGTCGGGACCAAGGCGCCGACCAGGGTAGAAGCATCCAGGAGAATTCTGCCGGTGACTCCGCCGAGGTCCAGGGGCCCCCTTTTCTAAATAAAACGTCTTTTTACTTCACCACCGCATTGCAACATTCAGAATTTCGCAACCTCTTGGACCGGCCGTTTTCACGGCTCGACCCTCAAGTGTCCTCCTCGATCTTGCCGCCGACCCGGACCGGGAACACCAGCGACTTAGTACGAAAATAAGTACACAATGGTCGGCAGTGATTATATCGGAAAGCTTATACCATACCGAACCAAGAAAGCCCCACAGTTGCAAGGGTGCTAGTTGACAATTGGATCTGCAAGTTTGGGGTCCCAATGGAAATGAATTAGGGTCAAGGCAGAAGTTTCGACTCAAAGCTATTCCAAAAAGTCACCGAGTTACGCGGAATGTGGAAGACAATTCCAGTTCAATCATACCATGGAAGAACATCATTCGAAAGTGGTGGCTGAACACTATTGGGATAGACACCTTCCACTGTTCCTGATGGCTTATCGATCAGCTATCCATGACACAACAGGTTAGATACCAGAGCGCACATAGTTTTCGGGAGAAAACTTCGTCTACCTTGTGACATACTGTTCGGCTTCTCCAAGTGAAGAATCAAAGGAGGCCAAAGATTGCACCGACGGCTTGAAGGAAAAGTTGTTGAGCGTTCACCAAATGGTGCGCCACAAGATTTTGGTAACGAGTGATAAAATGAAAACACGCTACGACCTTAAAGATAACTAGGATTCCAGACAGGAAATTTAGTATGGCTTTATAACCCCCGAAGAAGGAAAGGTCGTTTCCAGAAGTTGCCACCAGACTGGGAAGGTCCGTATACTGTCGTGACGAAAATGAAAATTTAGACCACCTCATGAAGTACAACAGTGACACCGTTGACGTTTCTGATCGGGTCGATCAGAACTAAGGAGGGGGTAGTGTTACGAATTAAATCCATACGCCGCCCCGCCTATGGGTTTTCTAGTATGTACGGCGATGACCGGTGACGGCCCCGTTCGACTAAAGAGCTGCCTAGGGGCAGTCAGCCGAAAGTCTCGATGGTCGACTACAGAACAATCTCGAAAGCAGCGATCGCGATCTCTCCAGAAACGTACGGCTGTTTAAATAGAGACCACTGTCGGGAGCACCCTAGTCTCAGTCAGTTAATCGTGTATTATCGAGAAATAAATTGTTGAATTTTACCCAATTACTCTCATCGTAACAATACTTATTAACCTACCTCTTTAAATTTGTTCTTCTCAGCCTCCGGATCATTCGCCCCCGAAATCGAGATTCTCATCGACTCCCTGAACATCAGCTCCCTCGCCTTCCTCTCCGCCCTGATCCTCTTCGGCAGCGACCTCTTTTCCGCCGTCTGCTTCTTCAACAACTCTTCCTCCTTTCGAGCCGCCCGCCTCTTAATCTGCTCCTTCTCCTTCTCGTGCCTCGTTAACATCTGATGCCTCTGTAGAATAAAGATCTCCTTGATCTGCCTCTTCATCAATTGATGTTTCTCGTGGATTTGCTTTTCTTCGATCTCCCACAGCGCCGCTTCCCGTGTCCGCGTCAGTTGCTGTTTCTGCTGCAAGAACTGCCTCTCCATCAGCGCGATCTTCTCGCGATGAGAGTCACTCAAGCGCCTCAACGAACTTTCGTGGTTCTCGTTCAGTTTCTCCAAGAAACCCTTCTCGCGGTCCAAGTGATCCGCGTCCATTTTCTCTTTGCGTAATTTGAACTCTATCTTGCGACGTTCTTTGGGTAAGAGGTCGATCTCTGCTTTAAGTAGTCGGAGTTCTTGTTTTAACCCGTCGCGGAAAAGTTTCAATTCGCGTTCTTGTTCGGCGCGGATTTTCTTCGACATTGTCCTTAGCTCGGCGTCTTGGTGAGCTTCGGCTTTCTCGATTTGCATTCTCTGTTGTCGACTGAGCATCTCCAAGTCGTTCTCGTACGTTCTTTCTAGAGTAATTCGTTCTTGTTCGAACTTCTTGTCTTGTTGCTCCAAAGTCAAGTTCTCTTTCATCGCCAAATCTTGGAATTGCTTCTGTTCTTGTTTCTGCAAGTACTTTAATTCGCGCAATTCTTGCTTCCTGTCGTTGTGGAGGTCAGCAAGGTTGTAGTCTTCTTCATCACCGATCACTTTGCTAGTAGTAGTCGTGATTAAAACGCCATCTATAACAAACTTCCTTGTCCTCTTTCGCGTCTTTCTATTGAGGTTAGACAATGTAGTTTCTTTCGACTTCGCAGGTCTTTTCCTCAAGATTACAGGATCGTCGTTCTCCTCTAACTCCATCAACCTATCATTCTTCGCTTCTTTTCCGTTGCTTCCGCGACTCTCATGACTAGCAATCGATAAACTCTCAACGTCCGAATGTTCGATGCTCTTGCTCGACGAAACCGGTCTCCTGTGGGAATCGTTACTGCGTACAGACCCACAGTCACTATGCGATCTATCACTCAACGCGGACTCGTAACTGTCAGTGTAGGCTTTCCCGTTCAAACTACTCTTCTTGTAAATGTCGTCTCGACTCGGTGAATGCACGATTTGTCCGTTCATCTTGAACTGCGACCCTTCTAAAGTGATCGTCCTGACTTCATCCCCGAAGTCACTCTTACTACTTCCGGTCTTACACGACGAAGCGTTCGACAAATCGCTCGTCGAACTTCGGAAGTTCTCACCGGACTTGTCGCTCAAGTACGAAGTGGAATCTTTGACTTGAACTTTTTCTTCGTCGATTTTCACAACTGACACGTGACTAGTGTCCAAGAGGCGGGAATTTTCGTCGGAAACTTCTAGTCCGGAGTCGATGACGTAACTCGAATCGACTATTAATACTTCGCTCTCGTCGAGTTTTTTGGTTTTTTGTGGACGTTGGTCTCGGAATTCGGTAGGTGGGGGGTACTCGAGCGAATCGAGAGACGGGTAACATTCGTCGTCGGAGGACTCTAAGTGAGTTTTGTTTGTTTCATTTGCTACTATTACCACTTCGTTTGTACTATTACTAGGGGAAGTTGAAGATCTTGATAGACATTGAGTATTGTCTATGATCACGGGCGGATGCGTGGTAACGACGGTTACCTGGGAACAAAAGTTAAATGCTGAGTATGAAATATTTGCTGTTTTAGTTTGAATAAGTAAAAATGATTAAGTGGTTGCAGTTATAGTGTGATGCTAGTCGTATGGAGCTAGATTAGAATAGAAGAAAATGAAACAATTCTTTATGGAAACAGCAAGACTTAAAAATTATAAATAATTGATAGAGGATATAATGGAACGAATGCTGTCAAAACTTTATCGTTAAAAAAAAATCCTACATTATTTTGACTAGTTTTGAAGAAGGATAAAATTATTAAAAAGTGAATTTATTATGTGAAAGTGGCCATAGTCTTCATTTAGATTTCTTATCTTTTCCCGGTTAAAGAGAAGTTTTAATTTGACCACAATAGAGCACATCGATGTAAATTGCATGTTTGTCAATTTAAAAAAAATTTAATGAATATAAATCACATGCTAAATTGTGTGATGACGATATCACCCAATAAACGTTGGACATGTGAGCATACCAAACTCATCGTTCATGGTCTCTTGATAAATGAGAATTTATCAATTTACGTGGGCTCTTGGTATGTGAGACAACGAAGACTAAACTTTTACTCGATTTCATTGTTCCCGTTTCATTGAACATTTTAATCAAAACAGTGATTTCTTAACATTAAATTAATTATCCAACATCCGAGATAAAACCATCAAACGTAATTTGACTGGTTTAAAACGTTTTCGATGTTTGTGAATTTTCAGTAGGCATCGATAGTCGTAATAATACAAATATGTGGGGTGGGGTTTTAATTAAAAGAGTTCTGGTGGTTATAAACAAATTTAATGAGAACCAATCTTGATACTGCGTTTTGGGCACGCTCCCGTATTTTTTTTATATGAGAAGAAAAATTAGGGTCTAATTCACAGGCCAAATTGTCTGGAATCTATCTAGTGACTTTTTGGTGTTGAAAAAGGAAAAAATATTTAAAAAATCCATCACGTAAGATTTTTTCACAATTTGTATTTTTTTTTCATCTATAGGTGGATAATAGTAAATATATAGTAATAGTAAAGGATACTATTTTTAACTGTTGTCTGAAACAACTAACATGCAATAAGTTGATACAATCTGTTCTAAATAAACCATTTACTTAGTTCAGTATATCTATTTTACAACTGTGCTGTGAGTTTGTACAATTAATTTTGTGACAACTTTATTTGTTTAATTTACTCCTTTTGCTATACTATACTATATATTTAAATGTAAACGACAAATAGATCAAGCTTATAGTAATTAGTTAAATCACAGAAAAAATCTTTTAGAATAATTCTACAAGTAATGTTTGACAAATGTATTGAATATGACAGTATAGCTAGGGCCTTTGCCACTTTAAATCTACTAATCAATAGTCAAAATGTAAACAATTATAATGTTGACCAAATGGACTTTATGCACAATTTCAATTCTATTTATATTGCTAGGGATGAATTAATGAATGTACTGCTCAGTTTAGATGTGAAGAAAGGGTGGTATTTCGCCAAAATCATCTTATCAAATACTAGCTCCACCCACCCGTCGTCTATTCTCAGAGGGTATGTCATTCGCCAAAATCAGTCATATCTTAGCAAGTACTAGCCCCGCTCATCCGTCCTTTATTTTCTTAGAGGGTATTTCATTTGCCAAAATCAGATTTGTGTTAGCAAATACTAGCACCGCCCACCCACCCTTTATTTTTTTAACGAGTATGTCATTTGCCAAAATCACTCTTATCATAGTTTAATATTTAACTTAGTAATTTTAGAATAATTTAGTTTTCAAATGTTTTCATTGATTGGAAAAAAAAGTTCAAACGTTTTTATGAAATATTTGTATGTGAAGGAGAAACATGTAATTCATATTTCGAATTACAATTTAAAAATATGTACATAAGAAATCCGTTATCAAATAGAACACAATTTTTCAAAAGAAATAAATACAACAACAATATTAGTTAACATTTTATCTCCTTTTTGTGATGCACCCTGTATTCTGTATACTTTTCGCAGTCTCGGGACTGAAGTGGATCATTTAATTTCAAGGGACTGAAGTAAAATAGGTTATTTCCATGACAACGAGATACCAAAATTTTTAAAAATGTGTAATAGTAAAAAATCGACTTTCACAAGATTCTATTTTTTTAATCTAGACCATATCGCCCATTTTAAAATTCCCGGTCAAACTAAATAGAAATCATGGAAAAATTTAGGAATATCGAACTAATTTTAATTAAAAGGTTGACGTATGGTTTTGCACATGAATCATAATAATGCTATATCTACTTTGCTTTTACAGTTCAAGTTGAAGGTGAGGTTCCTTTTTTTTGCCAAGGGTCATAAGGACTCCAACAGTAGACGACCAGTTTTTGTGTACAAAAATATTTGGTGTCGAAAGCACGTTTGAAAAAAACAAAAAACACTAAAATGTTTTAGAAACAACGAAATAAAACAAATATGTTCCTAGAATTAATTGTAATTTTTAATTAACTCCAGAAAAAAAAAATCAAAATTTTAAACTGAAATTTTCGGAATGAGTATTATACACAAGTCCGTCCACTCCTATGCACATACGATTTTTACATATAAAACACTAAAAAAAAAAAAATCCAAATTGTCCTTTTGAATTTCCAAAAATTTAATATATTTTTATCGACTTAGCAAAAGTAGGTTTAATGCAGACGTACTTGATAACAAATTATAATCGGAAACTTCTGTTTACAAAAAGTTGCTACTCTTATCATCAATTTTTGAATTAATGTAATTGAATTGTAAACACATGTAAACATTTATTGCACGTAAAGGCAAATATACATTATTATTATTCCTATATTTCTTTGGCTTTCATGGGGTGTGCAATACATGTCCAGACTCTAATACCTCCACTATTAAAAAAAAAATATTGCCAACTTTTTACTCAGAAAGGATATACAATAAAACCGGTTTTTTCACCACAAGCTGCTTTTACTGCATTTTACTTTCGACAAAAAAAGTTTCTTTTGTAATTTCTAGAGTTTTGTAAGTTGAAAACAGTGGTGAAAACCGCGTTCCGAAATTTCCATAAATAATGGAGATTTTGATTTTTTAAAAATGTGATACAAACATTTCACCAAAATTTAAAAGTCATAAATTATTAAAAAAAAAAACTGCTCTTGTGAAGGTCCCGAAGATATTACATTCTGAAATGTATTGAACACCCCACAAGAGCCAAAAGTAGGGACTCCTCTAAATGCATTTTAAGAATGAAGCATTTTTGGGTGGTTATAAACTACGATCAATCTAGTTATCCATACAAGAAAAGCGTTTTTATTAATTAATTACATAGTAATAGCAGTTACTAGTTATGTAGTTGTAATATCAATCTCAAAAATTACAAATCTATATATTAGAGCCGTTTTATACGTCACAAAATTACTCCGAAAATATACAACGAAAATTGCTACTAAAATTTGTTGAAAATTTTGCAAGAAAAATGTCTATATTTTGATGGTAAAGTGCGAATGACCATGTGTTTACGTTTTGAACATCTGCGGAATTTACCATCAAAATATACAATACTTTTCTTGAAAATTTCATAAATTTTGATAGTGATTTTCAGTTAGAAAGTATTAAATGCATCACAATACTATCGATAATTTTGAGCAACAATAAGTCGAATGCTTGCTGCATTGAAAACGAGAGATTATTGAACAGATTATTGTGCGAACAAACATATTAAAAGTAATTTGAAAATGATTTACGAAGTAGTTTGTTGTGCGATACTTATTGACGTCGCGTAAATAAGACTAGTGACAATTATCGCCAGTGATAATTGCATAGTGTGCAATTATCTCCTAATTGAATGCTGATTGGTTGATTTTAGAAATATTGACACGTTTGATTGGTCAGTTGATATCATGTGATATGTGAGTGCAATAATCATAATTTTCGGAGTAATTCTGTCACGTGTAAAACGGCCCTTAAGCAGTAACGACAGTTCCATACTAATAAAAGTCGTAATTATGTGATTATGACTGTGTCATGTCTGTCACATCTACACTATTTTTAAAAGCACAAAGATTTGTCATGTTTTTTTAAAGATGCCAATTTAGTTTTATCACAGTTCTGTCAGTCAATTGTAGAACGTCAAGGAAGAGTTAAAAATAGAAGAGAATTTTCCCGAAACATCGCAAAATTTTAACACCTTGTTTCGACAGTTATGCTGTTATCTTCCGAGAAAAGGCAGCGTAGCTGTTGAAACGTGCCGTGTTCACTGTTGTGGTAGAAAAGATATTATTATTATTCTAGAAGGTGTACTGTGTATAAAAATACAACTTTTTCACCAAATTGCATACACAAAATAAACTTACCTGGCTTATATTAGAAGCTAAACTGTTGGAAAGATCCGGAAGATCAGAATTAATTGTAATAGTCGACGTATTTAATTTATTCCTTTCCGATTGCGTCACCACCACAAAATTACCAACATTATCACCTTGTGATGGCGTCGCCGTATTACCGCTAACAGTCACAGTATCACTACCAGCCACATCACCATACTGCATTTTCTCGTCTGACTGTCTCTTCTGCAACTGCTTCTCCAAAACTTCTTTAATACTTTCAACACTATCCTTCATCTCTACCTTCTCCACATCCTTCACCTCAGCTTCGTTATGTTGATCAGGATCGACATTAACGGCATTTGGATGTATCGGACTAGAATGTGGCGGAGTAGCTGGAGGTGTGATAGGAGAAGATGGAGGTGTTGGAAGATTGGGAATGACAACAGGAGGAACGGGTGCTGGTGGCGGTTTTTCTGTAGAAGATGAGGGTTGTGCCGGGGGCTGGATTGGAGGCAGTGGCGCTTTTCCTTTATCACGAGAGGTTCTTCGTTGAGCGTCGTCTTTTTTATCGACCTGTGAAAACACAAAATATATAATTAAGTAATGCGCAAAAATACACACCCTTCCCACTTCACATTCTTTTAATAATTAAATTTTATATTTCAATTGCGTTAATGATACAAAAACTACATTATACATACAATTCCTGGGTATTAAAAATATCACAAAGCCTATTTTAGAAAAAAAGGTAGGTAAAAATGACACCAAAATGAGGAAAATATTATGTAGTCCCATTAAAAAAAAATGTTGATGACGTCATAAGCTGTTACGTTTGGCGTGTTATTTATCGCCGGTTGATAAATGTTTTATTGTGACATAATCATAATAAAAATTCGTAAAATGGAAGTTAATAACACGGTATAATCTAGAAACGATCAATAAAAATATTATTACCTGTTTTTTATCACTTTGTAATGCGCTGCTTGCTACCGTCGTCGTTGAATCTGTCAAGTCTTCTTTAGATGCTTTTTCTTTAATAGTTTCTTCTGTTTCTACGTTAATGATGGGAGATTCTAGGTCATTTACTATAACAAATAATCGTACTTAACATTTATCAATATGCGTTTAGATTTTGCTTACCTTTATTGTCAACTTCGCTGCTCTTTACGGAAGTGGAGTCATCTTCTATATCCAGAGGAACTTGAGAGGTGCGGTTGTCCTAAAATTTTCCCTCGATTAATAATAATCCTTTCTTTGACAAAACTTTAGTAATTCTAGTCAACTAAAGTACTAAGCCGAAATAGCTTAAGCCAATTTCTCACCTGGGCCAACATGCCAGGCGAAGGAGGGCCCGGAGAGCCGCATGCATAACAAACAAGCCGTGATAACACAAAGGTACCAATAAAATGGGAAATTTGGCTGTAGATTCTAAGTTTACTTACTGTTCAAATTGCCATAAACTACAAAACCTAAAGTTTCAGCTTACACGAAATATGATAATAGTTACTTTCTCTTTGACAACGGGAACTCTCGTCAAATATATTCACAAAATTATTGAAAAGTGGAAAATATTTGACAGATCATCCTGTACATCTCCTGCGCGAAGAACCCAACAAGCTGTTAACTACGTACTTCAGCAATAAATTAGTTTACATTTTTTGGATTCTATGCACATATCTCACATAAAAAAAGAAAAAAAGTTGAAGCGTAAAAACGACAGTGCCTATAATTTTCTGATTGTACAAAGTTGTAAATCATAAATGGTATGTAAAACTACAGTAATTTATTCAGAAGTGAAACTTAACGCGACAGGAGTAACAAACATCTGAAAAATAATTCACAAGAAACGTTTCATGTTCTCGTAATTTATTTTTTAGACGTAAAATCGATGTTGATAATAAAACTATTTGTGTAGTATAGGGGAACCTAAAAATACCGGTTACACGCAAAAAATATTTTTACAAAACTTTAATAACAAATAGTGATCTATTGCCCCTTTTCTGACAACATGTTTTCGATTCCTGGATCACGATATCAAAGAAAAAAATACTGGGTGGTGATAAATTAATGTGTAACCTCTAACAAGGCGTTGAACTAACCGTTCAAAACAACGATAAATGCTAAGGACATAATTTTCAAGTAAAAATTCCTTATGAATTATTTTCAAAAAAATCTCCAAAACATAGAATCCTATTTTTTAGGAAAATTCAATAAAGCTGTGTCAGAATTTTAATATTTACGAAGGAACTCTATCAGTATAAAAGTGATTATAGCTTTTGACAGGTATCAACTACAAAGATTGCAAAGATTGATCTGATTATTACTGCGGTTATTTTTAGAGGTACAATAAATTACATTCTGTTGACGTTATTACTAAAATGTCTGCAAACTGCAAATGTATTCACTACACGGAATTGGTGTTGCTTAGTAACAAAGTAACTTCACTCTTTTACACCTCATAGGAACACTTAATTGGAAAATTATTGTTTTGAAGTACTTTGTAATCACCACCTCATACACAAACTTCAAAAATTACATTTAAATATATTAACATGTTTCAAAAATAAAAAATATTGTCGACAGTATAAATCTTTTGAAATTGTTGTAAAATCTTCAGCCAATTACTTTCATATTACATAGACAGGAACATTCAATATACCAAACAATCGTTGGCGGATTTAGGACTTGCCGCATTGGGATTTTTTTAATTAACTTTTTGTGCTTTGGATTTCGTGTTTATAGCTAAATCGTGCAGTGTTTGTGTTAAGAAATGTGTGACACAAGAATAAATTTAAAGCTGGACGTCGAAATGGTTCAAAAATAACATCTGAAGTCTAACAGGAAGAAAACGGAGCTACATCAGATATCGAATGGCCTAAATGTTTAAAACGAAGGAAGGTTAAAGAAACGCATACTAAAAAGTGGGCGAAGTATAAATAGTATAAAGAAAAACAAGAAAAGAAAAAATAATTCGGGTTAACTACTGAAAATGGTGAGAAATTAGAGTCAAACGGTGAATTTAAATTCGTTGTTTCTTATCGAGTTCGTCACGCATTTGAGGATTTATAGCTCCAACACAAATATTTCAACATGTTTAGTTTGGTGCACGTCTCCATGGTGAAAATATATGATACAATTTTTAAAGATTTTGTCAGCATGATCATGTAAAGTTCATAACCCTGTTATACAACTATTGTTATTTTTTTTATGAATATGTAGCAGGTTTAAGATATTAAACTGTTACTTACTATTTGCAAAGTAACTTTTGTATATTTTTGTTTGTACTACTACTTTAAAATGTATTTCGGTACTTTTATAAAACAGATGTCACAAATGCAAGTACGAATTTTAAGAGTCCAGCTGATATTCTTTTTAGAGAGAAAAAAAAAAGAATATTTTTTGAAAAATAACGACAATTTTAATCTTCTTTGATTCATTCATTTATTGTATTCATTTTGTAAGAAAAGTAAATTTATTTTAGAAATCAGTGCTTGAATTTATTATGAAAGTTTATGTACTTTTCACAGTTTGTGTTTATCAAAAGTAAGATTTTTGCTGCCTTATGTTATAAAAACCAAAACAAATTGAAGAAACTAAATTGGTGTGAACCTGTAAAACTCTTCAGTTTCGTTACAATCTAAACAAATTTCAATGGTTCACTTCACATTTAATGATTCATGTAGGCGTTTCGAATTTAAATAGTATATCTGTAAAACGTAGAATAAAAAATTTGGATGGAACTCCCATTACGAAATAGTTTTTATATAAAATTTAATTGCAATTATCTCCAAAACTAGCGGTGGCAGTTAAATTTGTCAAGGTAGGCATTTTTTATATTTGATCATAACGAAAATTTATTTTTCTAGAGAAAAAAAATCGAATTATCAAAATTTAAATTATAAACATATTCTTAAAAATAGAGCTCATTATATATCTATATATTTCTGATTTGTTTTAATTATCACAATGACAAGATAAAAAGCGGACAATTATATTGTATTTATAAAAAACAATCATATCAACAATTTGATATAAGTACTCGAAAATGTGTCATTTTACATAAAAATATTATCGGCGATACTGTGTAAAATGTTTGTCTTGAAAAAATCGAAAGAAAAAAATCCGTCTGTTTAATAAAAAAAAACTTGTAAATTTCATATTCGATTTGATTTTTTTTTTTTTGAAGAGCTTAACTTCACATCCAGCACATATATTTAATAATTTTGAAAATTGTTAAAAATCTCCTTTTCTCGAAACACTTCGCACAACATTTAATGTTACAATAGTTCATTCCGCAGCATGTTTTCAAAAAACGAAAACAGGCACAACCTTACACGAAAAAATAGTTAACTCTAGTACAAAATACACAACTTCTCAAATAAAAAGTGCACCTTCAAAAAACGAATACCCTGCAACCAAAACCAAAGAAAAACTGTAACCAAACGAATAATTTTCGTCAAACACTCTTCTTCTTCGCACTTACCAATTCTCTGATACAGCTCTTTGTGTTTACGATGTTTCCTACCCCGCTAAGCATGAAATTATGTACACAAAGCTTAAGAAAACCGTGATATATTTTTTTTGCCACAGACACACAACCCACAAAAATCCACACCAACTCACCTCAGGATCGTCATCCGTCAGTTCCTCTTCAACGACTTCCGCCTTGTACTCCAGGAGCAAGTCCCTGATGGGTTTCGAATCCAGAGTACAATTAATGAATTGGTGTTTCAGCAACTCATCGCAAGTCGGTCTCTTTTGCGGATCTTTGATCAGGCAAGTCGAAACGAAATCGTTGAATTCCTTCGACCACTTGGACGGCTGTTCGAGCTTGGGTGGGTCGGATTTTTGGATCTTCAGCAGCACTCTCATGGGAGACATCTCGTGGTTGGGCGGTTCCATCTGGGCGAATTCGATAAGGGTGATGCCCATCGACCATACGTCCACTTTGAAATCGTATGGATTGTCGCGGAACGTCTCGCAGAGGACGACTTCTGGTGCCATCCAATATGGCGTTCCGATGAATGTGTCGTGCTTTTGCATGGTGCTTTTATTTTTAGCAGACACACCGAAGTCGGCTGGAAAAGATAGACAAGCGGGTGTTAATTTGACCGGCGATGCGATTTTATTGCTGCGTAGACAGTTGGATGAAATCTGGCGCGAAAGCACTTTTTTTGCATACGTTGGGTGGGCTGTTTTGGTTTTTATTGTTGGTTAAAAACTGTATGCACCAGTTAATTCTGTACGTAGAAGTTTGGATTTAATGCGGCAAATAATTTTTAAAGTCACAAGGAATGTTATTTTTACATCCACTAAAATTTTACTGTCTTGTGAAGTTAAATCCGGTAATAACCGTATAAAGAGATTGTAAATTACACTGTACTAGTCGCAGGTCGAATACCGTGCGAAGGGCCTACTTTTCAAATTTCACCGTGCCATCAAACATTTCAAATTCGTAATTCACTGAAAACAAATATTTCCGAGAGCAGAAGGTGTATGTTTTGAAAAATACAAAACAACGTGATGTTAATTATTATTATCGACGAATACTGTGAAAATCAGTATTTCCCCAATTTTCGGTAAATAATTATTAGAAATTGTCTCGAGGTAAATTTTAAAAATATCTACGCAAGATGCAAAATACCACAATCATATGTTTTTCAAATACTAAGATTACCTCCTTACTGTTGTTATTTTTAATCCAAGTTAATTGATTTGGAGTGTTCCCAAAGGATCGGAAAATACAATAACCACCTTGAGAACTCCGCCGCCGTAGTAAATTTCATTTGTGAATAAGTACAACCAATTACAGTCAAAATCGGCAAAACTGAACACGTTATTAAAAAAATTGAACAGACTTTTATGGAAACGCCCTCACAAAAAATTATAATTATGGTTAATAATGATAATTCACCATATTCGTGGGAATCTTTTATAAATTTATATTTTATCTTCTGTTGTATGTATTTTCATCAGCACCAGTCATTTTATAATGGTCACTAGCCCTGTTATTATGTCGTCCAACCCCTGCTAATCAGATCATAAAATTTTACACAAAAATAACGTTTGAGTATATTATCAAACAATCTGGTCAGGGGTGGGCCGATTTAAATCTTTTTTTCTTCTTTTACTCTTTTCAAGTTACGAAAATAAAATATAATGCATATTATGGCCTTTTCAAATTCAGTTTTTCCAACAAAATAAAACGCTAATTTTCTTTTAATTTTTTTACTTCCCGGTCGTAAGCTTTTGTATTTTAGGAATATCGTGTAGATATGTAGTAAAGCGATAACCAAAATTTGTCTAATTAGTCTAATTATTCCCACCAACAATTTGAAGACGGTACCTAAAAATTTCGCATAGTAAGTGCTATTTAAATTGTATAAAATAACAGACTCGTAAATTTGTGGTTTATGAATTGGCTTCGTTTTATTTAACTTATAGGAGTTATCATGGCAAAAGTAAAATTTGCAAAATCATAATTTTTCTTTTGAAGAAGCTGCGTGAATCTGTGTTACAATATGTGGAAAATGAAAATTAACGTCGTAACTCAAAATATAAAGCGTTATCAAAAACTGGAATCTGTCATTTACACCACTGGTTTTTACTATATAAGGGTTATCAGAAAACAATTTTTTTTTGTAATTTTTCAAAGAAGTGGAATTCGTTGGACTGTGTAACCTTGGACCAATTTTTTTTATTAGATAATTCTATGTAAGTGATTACGTCCTTTATCGAACAGGAACGTTATTTTCGTTACTACAATATCTCACCCGTATCAGTCTTATCACGTTAATTCTTTTAAATGCCTCGGATTTCCGCTAAAGTTATTATATTCTCAGCTTTTTTTTGCCGAACACAAAGAGTTAGCAAATTTTGAAACTAATTTAAAAGCAAAAACTTGATAGACCTAGACACCGTCTCCAAAATTGTAGTAGAAATTTTCTCTCTCTGGAATTTGATACTAATTTTTACGATATTAGAGAAGAAAAAATAAAGGCGAAGCTGTGACCAGTATTGATTCTGGTGACAAAATTGATTTTTAATGTTTAATCAATTTATGACTACTATAAAAAAATATCCCCCGTGATTCAGTTTGGTATTCGTATCAATTTAGCTCTGGAGCTACCAAAACAAATATAACTTGTGACTCAAAGAATAAATATATCTACAAAGTTTTTCCGGAAATTGCGATCAAATGTGTTCTTCAAATCAAGCGTATCAAATAGTTTTTCTTTTCTTTACAATTGTGCTGATACTGATACAGGTCATAAAACGTACGTTCTTCGATATTTTATCAATTATTAGAAATAGAAGAAAAAATGAAAGACCACAGTTGCACGGCTCTTTTAAGACTGTACTTTAAAATTATTTTTAACTGTAGTTATACAAGGTTATAAATATACAAGGTGTATCATTAAAAAAAAACTAAGTTGTATGTTAAAAAGAAAACACTCTGTATACATTTTGATTTGTCTCCTGCGGTTTATTTTTTAAATTACAGTACAACGTTGCCACGTTATGCCAATTTTACTTGAAATTTTTTAGCAATGGAAAGGTTCAAGAAAATGCACCAGTGTTATTTTTAAAATTTGTATTACAATATTTTCTGAAGAGATAAAATTACGCGGTTGGTTGTGGTGCAAATAAAATAAAATTTCCATATGCATATGTTCAAAAAAAACTAATTAGAATTAGAACTAGAATATTCAGTGGGCTGCAAGATATTCACATCTTATACCCCTTGACTTCCTTTTGTGGCTTTGTTTAAGAAAAACGGTGTATTTTGGACAAACTTGAAAAATGCAAAAAAAAAACAGGGAAAGTCAACATTGAAATAACAGTCAAATGACTTCTTTTGACAACTGCTCGATAAAATAAATTGTTTACTCTTTAATAGTTTCATACAACACGTGTTACGATTATAAAAATTGCGTAAGAATATTAAAATCACAAATGTCGAACGATAATTTTTAGAAATGACGTCATCAATATTTCGGAAATAAATATAAGTTAATGGTCTGTAATCCATAAATCAATGTTTGTGTTTTGCTGACATTTCTGTGTTGCGTCTGCAACAAACTGTAAAACTTTATGGTCCAAAGTTAACTTTTTCGTATTCATAAAGTTAAAAGTAGTACAGGTAAACGAGTACGGTACGCTCAGATTTCAAGTGAAACTTACTTAACACATTACTGTGATAACATAACCATCTTTTGGAAGGGATGAATGGATACAGGTTTACATATTTTTAGTTTCAAAGCAGTTTCTAAAATGCAGCAAGTGTGAAAGATCTGTTGTTATTTTTAGGTTCTTTGTAACTGGTTTAAATCATTTCTGTGTTATAATCACACAATTAAAAAATTTTCATTACTATATTTAGGCTTTTTATTTCCTCTATAAAGTTGCATAAAAAATATGCTAAATTATCTGTACATGGAAACACGACAAATGCCACACAATGGTTAGTTTATGGATTTTTTATATATACTGTATCACATATTTTTCGTAAATTAATTTGTTAAATATAATAGGTGTATGTAAAATATAATAACCCATATTAACATTAACTTTTTTAAATATTTGTTTAGTTAGCAATGGTAAAATATTAAATTGCAATTAACATGGTATTTAAAATATCCATTTACAATGTTTACTAAATATTTCTTGGAATGAGGCATTAACCAAGCATGTGGTAAGGATAACAATATTAACTTTGATATGTACAATTATTGTAGTGTCCGAATATATAATTCCTTTTGTGGGGCTGGTTACCGGCTCAATCCTAGCGTCATAAATCAAGGATTTCTCTCAATATCTTGCCACCTCAATATCTACTGCTAATCCGCTTAAATATTTTCGATACATTAAACCAACACAAACACAATTTACAACTATGGGTTTGCCTTATTAACTGCTCCATTGTCGTCTTCACAATAGCCTAATTTTACAACAGCCATATAACCTTGTAGTATTTAGGACACTATACAACCTAGCTAACCACCATGTCTTTTTTTAAGGATTTCAGGGTATTCATTTTTAACACACATTTTTTTTATTACAAATTGTTTTGTAATTATTAAAGCAATTTAATTCCAAAATTTTGCATTATGTAGGTCTCAAAAAAAAATAAATAAAATTTTGTGTCTACAATTTTATTTTTTTGATTAACTCTTGTACATTGAATTATAAATAAAAGTGAATTATTAAACCGCAAGTAACTAAGTTTCCATTTTGCCTCATTCAAGGCTTACCACAATTTTGAAATAATGTCATCAGTTTTTTGGAGGGGGCAACCAGATAAATTTTGGTTAGTGTTTTACCATCTACATGATTATTTTATGGCACATATAAAATCCCAAAGTATTCGGTTTAATAGTTATGAAGATCCAATAAAATCGTCAACACACAACAGACTAAAAAAATGCTATTTTCATATTGTGCAAGTTATGATCAGATAGTAGATGATTGATTTTCGTAGGCTGACCGATCCTTGACTACTTCAAAATATAAATTGGTTCTGCATAAATTGTTCGTGTGTGACCTATTAGACCGGTATAGATTTTAATATCCCAACTCGAGTTACAAAATGACGATAGAAAAAAAAATCCTATAAAATGTACAAGGAGTATTTTTGTCCATTTACAATTTTCAACAGCATTTTAAGTATAATAGTTTTCTATCGCATTTCGAGATTTGTTGCATTTTTATAGTAGTTGTTACATAAGTTAAACAAATTTATTAGGAGTATTTTTTATACACAATTCTAATTTAACTGGATCAAATCGGGGTGTATTTTAATTCCTCATACTAAAAAAAAAAAAAATGTTACAAAAATAAAGCTATACTCTTCGTGATAAACCACGTTATCGTTACATATTTAAATCTGCCCTTGCCCGCACCACTGCACAAGAGCTCCTTTCAACACCATTTTACTAAATTAATCTTGCGAAATTGAACCATGACGCTTTGTGCTATTTGTGTATCAATTAACCCAACAGTTAACCTACAACAAGACAATATACAACAAATGAAACCAGTGGGAGATACACTGACTCAATCCAGTCGAGCACAACATATTTTTTGACTACGAAAGCGATATTGTTTAAACAAGCCGTCATCGGATTCGCGGAAATTGGTTTAATCACGGCTTATTTAAAGCTCGTAGGTAATCTAAGAAACTGAAATTATGAACCCCAATGATTGACAGCGATGGTTTATTTTTCTTGCGGCAAGCATCTTTTCTATTTTGTAAAAATATCCCGATTTCAGCAAGCTACTTTTACACAATATCCTCCACTCGACGGTGTAAACGAAATTTGCATTAGGCGCACGATTTATGCGGAAATGACTGTGAATTTTTAAATACAAACATCCTGTATATTTTAGCGTGTGCCACCGGAACAGTTAACCAAGAATGCACAAGAAATATTTCCAAGGATGCAGTCAGTAAATTTTAATTGAAGAAATAGTATACGATCACACAGATTATGACTTGTTATTTTTAGACATTGTCTAGTACCTGAGTAACCAATTTATGACGACTCGCAGCCCATTTTTAACATTTATTGTTTTGGAATTGGATTGTATTTCGTTGATTTATTCTCGTTGTATATTTTTCCTGATCCGACCTACATAGTGTATATAAGCACATTACAACAGATTTTTTTTGTACTTCTCTTCAAGAATAGCAGAAGAGTGATAAATGATGCTGGATTTGTTTGTTACACTAACGATGATATTGCAAGAACAGTTTCAACGTACCCTTGATGAATTGACAGACAGACAAAAGAGAGCAAGATTTCTTCAACAAGAATTTTATTCGCTCTATAAATGAAAATGTATTTTTGGATACTGTTAAATGCACATTTAAATGAATTTGTAAACATCTTCTAAAAGCAGTTATTTAATTATGTTATTAACACTTGAATGTCGACACCTTATTAAGCAAATAATTACGGCCATTAACGCAATCTTTAACTACACTTTTTGGAAGAATGTGAATACAAATCGGCATCAAAATAAATTATTTCCGAAATTCTTTCACGAGGTAATAAATCAAGATTCGACGTTCAATTCGGTGTATCCTACTTTTATTTATTTAACAAAATGGTGAGAACCTACGAATTCTGTATGCTTTTTTGTTGTACTCATAACGCAATTCTGTATAATGCGACCTTGACAACCATGTACCAAGCAGTAAAATTTATATTTAAATATTTTTTTATTTAAGGAAATATTTACACATTGTCTTTGACCTCAAATATAATTCCGACAATCGCAATTTTTCGCGATTTGAATTTATCAAAAAATGCACACGCGATAAGGGGGGGCTTTTTAGCATTTAGAGTGTCAATTATTTGATTGATGAACGTGGCATACATAACACTCTAGTGAAACAATAATGACTTTTTCTATTCAAAGATAAAAATAGATAGCAAGCGGGCTTTGAATTTTTAAAACAATTTAAACATGCATGACTCAATAGAACTTAGTGTATACACATATTAAAAATAAACACATAAAAAAACGCAAACATAAACAGAACACAAATCTGAGATTATAGTAGCAACCACAACTGCATAATATTATTACAAAACAGTGACGATATTTTTATCAGTTACCACTGATATCACCCTCTCTACTGTGCTACATTTTAGAATAGACAACTTTTCCTTATGCATTTACTTACCTAATTTCACTCCTCCAGCCATTGTAAGCAGGACATTCCCTGCTTTCAAATCCCTATGAATGACATGATTCTTGTGTAAAAACTGCAAGCCTTTGCACATATTTTGGCACACGTAAGCTATCTGTAGTTCACTAAGAGGTTTCTCTAATTCAGTCATAATACTATCTAAGGCCCCGCCATCACAGTATTCGATTAACATCCAAAGTTGCTGTTCCTTTTGAAAGGCTTCATGCAGCGCTACAATGTTCGGATGTTTGGTTTCAGTTAAAATATCAATTTCTATCATAAAGTCAGACAGGTCGTCTTCCCCGTCCAAACGGCACATTTTCGCCGCCGCCAACTGCCCCGTGTGTTTATGTTGGGCTTTATACACTTTACCGTATGCTCCATCCCCCAGTTCACCAATCATGTCCCAATACTCTTCCGGATCAGAGTCCATCCGCACATTATTAAACACTTTTTTCTTTTTCGCATCGTTACCACCAAAATGAAGCACTTTCTTAATGTTGTTGAAAAAAGACATGTTGGCTACTGTTCGAAAATGGAATAAACACAAACACTACGATCACTTAAGACACTTTGAAAGTAAACCCGGGAACAATTTTCTTCTCCTCATCTTGTTTACCTATAATAAAAATGTTTATTTGCTTTAGACTTTTGCAGTTTTTGAAGGTAAATATGTGTACTTAGATCACAAGGAGATTGTGGGTACATAAGGTATGGTAAATTATGGACCAAACAAGGACAAGGACGGCAAGGGTACTTTGAAAAATACAATTTTAAGCTAGAAATTTTGGATTTTGAAGGATAGGGTGTTCCATATTTTGAACGATGAATATCCTCATGTTCAGTGAAAGGAAATGTCAGAATAGCAAGTTTATGGCCAACAACCTGTCCAATTATTTACACCAAATGGAAAACGTTTAAGACTCACCTTTAACAAGAAAATGTCGTTTTATTGTGGAGAAAATTTTCTAATTTCTGACACTCTGAGATTGAAAATAACCACTAATTTCTCACATTTGTGTATCTTCATTTTTCACTAAACCGTCAACCATTTTTTACCTGCAACCAATCCCCGGCCCCCTTTCAGCACCACGCCTGGGATGACATCACTGTACGTCAAATCAGCACAAAAATCCCCAGATAACCAGTTTCGCACAGTAGCGCCAACTTATATTTTTTCTAAGTACTATTTTAATTTTTAAATTTTAAACCACAGAAAACAAAGTATCTTTTTTAAGTTAACTCAATTTCTTGATTTTCGCAGGTTCTTTATTACGTTACAATGGGTGAACTTATCTGTTTATCACTTATCATTATCAATATAAAATTTGCCTACATCCAGTGCTACCAATAGAACCAATTCAACTTGTGCTGTCAATAAAATTTCAAAAATGGCAAGGTTTTTTTAATTATTGATGAGGCAAGTTTATTTGTATAAAATTAAATTAAGAAGGGTCATTTTATATGTGTATTTGATTTTAGCAGACATTTTGATATAATGAAGTATAGTTTACAATTGTTATCCTTTGAGGTTAACCTCAAAATTTCGCATTGACAAAAAACAACGAAGTAACCCTGTTTTACAAAACTTCATCGTTCATTGTCACGTTATTTTCCATAAATAAAAATGAGTCAACCTCCGGCAAGAAGTATCTGGAAGATTGTTTTAACAAATTTTATAAATTCTCTAAGACCAAGACAGATTAGAGGGAATCTGGTTGGAAGTGACTACTTTGGTAACAAATATTACGAAATTCCTGCTGATCCTTCTGTGGGTAAAAGAAAAGCATCTAGATGGTTTGATCCACCCAAAAAGGATGATTTTATGCAAGAAATGCCAGCTGAGTGGGAAGCATGGTTAAGAGGTAGAAGAACTGAGCCACCCTCTGAAGAAGAAGTAATGAGGAATTATGCTCTTATGCAGATGAAGAAAAAGAACGCGATTGCAGTAGATGCTAAGTCTGGTCAAATGACTCCTATGGAAAAAGGGATGGAAACTTTTCCCAAACGACCCGAATATGAAATGTCCCCAGGAGCAAAAAGTGATAAAGAATGATAATAGCTTTCGTTGTACAGATTTTAGTTGTAAATAAATTAATTTATTAGTGATTTTAATGTAATTTGAAGACAAATTGCTTCATTTGTTTTTCAGCTGCCTTCTTTCTTACAATTTTAAACACCTTAAAAAAGTTCACTAATTGATATAAGACCACATTATTTTTATTTGTTTTTGTTTGTCACTTCCTGGTGATTTGAAGATATTTATTTTTGTTATAAAATCAGCTTATTTTAGATTATTCTAACGGGTCACAACTGCTCATGTGGAAACGCCAAAATATTATAAAGTAGGCTACTTTCAAATTATTCCACGTTTATTTAAAAATCGCAAAATTATTACAAAATGACGACCAGCGATGCTTTAAAAGAACTTGTGGATGTAACCAGTAATGTTGAAGAAGTGGCGCATGAACTAGAGGCTTCAGATATCAGTAGCGACTCTGGAAGCGAAATTTCATTATCTGACAAAATTGTTCTAGAATCTAATGAGAAACGTCTCCGGCAGAGAATATCTTCACTCCAGACTTCAATAATGAACTTGAAGGAGCAATTAAAATTAGAAAAAGAGCTATGGAGAGAAGATTTAGAACAAATTCGGAGCCTCCAGCAGCAACAACAAGAAATGAAATGCTCATGTGCTCACAGAGTAAAATCAAAGGAAAATGTAAAGTGCGATATTCTCAGTAAAACAAGCAGCGTTTCTACAATGAGCAGTGGCGAAACTACGTCGAAAAAAAAGGAGGATATTTTGAAAACTCACTCAATTAAACAGTTGTTGGAACTGCAAAATTATAAAAGAAAATTAGCCGAAACGGAAAATATGTGCAACTTGGAGCTTACCAGAGTGAAACAAAGCCTGGAAGATTTGAAGACTTTGCAGACTATTGCAACGGGGTGGGGACAAAATTCAGAAAAAATTGAAAACGAACGGAAATTTAGTAAGAGTGAGGGACAACCTATTCGCGAAATTTTTGTGAATATGTATTCCAAACATGAATAAAGTTTTTGCGAATTTAAAATTTTAAATTTGTTAGTAATTTTTAGTGTCTGATTGGCATTCTGTTTACTAGCTGTCATTCTGACTGTCACTTGTCAGTTGTCACATTGGCGGCGACAGAGTACAACAGAACAGCCAACAGGGAACTGACGTGGTATTTCAAAAAGGACCCCATTTTCACATTATATACATTATACAGTTGTTAATTGAAAATGGATATCGCCACAATGTTCGATGATGTTAAGCGTATGAATAAGCGTCAAGTAAGTTGACAGAACCATGTGTTCCAATATGTATACATTTAAACTGGTTTTCAGTTTTTATACCAGGTTTTAAGCTTTGGTATGATAGTATCTTCAGCACTTATGATATGGAAAGGTTTGATGGTTGGAACCGGTAGCGAAAGTCCTATTGTTGTAGTTTTATCGGGTAGTATGGAGCCAGCTTTTCATAGGGGAGATTTGCTGTTTTTAACTAATTATCCAGAAGAACCGGTGCGAGTTGGAGAAATTGTTGTTTTCAAAGTTGAAGGCAGAGATATTCCAATAGTTCACAGAGTTTTGAAGTTGCATGAAAAGTAAAATTTTGTTCTTGTGTTTACATATTTTTATTATTCGTTTTAAGGGAAAACGGTACTGTTAAATTTCTCACGAAAGGAGACAATAACAGTGTTGATGATAGAGGTCTCTATGCTCCTGGGCAGCTTTGGTTGACTAAAAAAGATGTAGTGGGTAGAGCTAGAGGTTTCTTGCCTTATGTTGGAATGGTGACTATATTGATGAATGAGTATCCAAAATTTAAGGTAATTTTTATTAACTTGACAATAACATGTGTTGAATAAACTGTTTCAGTACGCAGTTCTAGCGTGTCTAGGTTTTTATGTCCTCATTCACAGGGAGTAATCTTTTTATATTGTTTTGTAATTAAATTTGGAAAAATAAACATGTTCCTTAATCATAGTTTTATTAATTTTAAAATTTCATAGAAAAAAGTAAAAAAAAACATACTCAAAACCAAACTACTTCCTACTGCTTCTCTTTTTTGGTGTTGTTTTTGCACCGTTTGTTATGGATTTGCGTTTTGTACCACCTCCATATTTGGCCTCAATATTGGAAATCAAATCAACAAATCCCTTCAATCGTTTTTTCTTATTCAACTCGAGCTCTTGCTCTAATGCTTTTCTGTCAATGCTTTCAGCAACTTTCTTCTCCTCTTCATACTTCTTCCTCCTTCTGGCTTTTTTCTGCTTAGACTCATTAAAAAATCCAGGATATTCTTCAACCTCCCCATCGTCAATCATCTTTCTGACTATTTCCAGAATTCGGGGTTCACTGTCACAGTTACTAAATGGAACCATTTCCAGTATCAAATCCATATTACCCTTCCCTCCCACATACGCTTTTTTAATATCGCGCAATTCTGTCTCAGATCCAATGTAACTTTTTTCGTGCTCTTCGATATCTTTAATATCAATTTTCTTGAAAATAGCTCTCCAATACTCCATCCAGTTGAAATTGGAGTCGCTTTCCTCGTCAATCTCCCCACAGTCATCATAGCACTTTCTTTTATCTTCATCTTGCAGAATTGAGTGGATTTTTCCCAGAACTTTGAATTTTTCTGTGGCTACAGCTTTTCGACTCTCCTCCACTCTGTCAGGGTGCACCAGAAGCGAGAGCTTGTGGTACGCTTTCTTAACTACAATAAAAATTAAATAATATTGGAGAAATATTTTTTAAAATTAACGTACTCTCTTTGTCCGTCGCAGTACGTTCTACTCCCAAAACTTCGTAAAGATCGGTTGTTCCGAAATATTGTTCGCACATTTCTTTAAAAGTTGACATTTTGACCAACAAATTTGTGCTGTTTATTGTTTTTGCAGGAAAACTCACTTTAATTTGCTTAAATTATTGGTTAGACTTCAAAGGCGTTTGACACAAACGAACAACAGCCCGGCGCCAATTGCACAGAATTGCCAATTATTGTAAAAATTACCATTTAAAAGAAAAGTCCCCATATTGAATGATCAATAAAAACAGAGTGTGCTATATAACTGGTTGCCTAAATTAATATAGCCGCAGTCACAATAGTATAATTAATTAATTAATTTTTGTCTGAAAAATATACCAGAAAATGGCGTCATTTTGACAGTTATCTTAGCTTTTGATTTGTCTTTAACCTTTATAACTCTATAATTAACACTAGACAAGTAATTAATTTCAGGTTTTTTTTTGACATTTCATAGCTTGTATTACCTACACGAAAAAGTAGGTCCACATGTCTATCTGTCTGTTTGTCATCTGTCGTTTGTTGGTGATTTTATTACATAAATAAGTAGGTAATCTCCGAAACTACTGGACAGATGGTGGACGAATTTTAGTTGAATTTTAAGAATATTATGTAAAACGCTAACTGAAACTTGTATGCAGATTCACCGAAAATGTGATCTGTTATCAAATTTTAAAATCTGTGTACTAATCAGTATTTTTGGTTGTAATCTTGCATTGTAATTTAATTTTAGACCATCAAAAGAGCGTTTTTTTCTTCGACAGCAGGATCACTAGTGCCAAATAAGTAATAGAAAAATCTGTTCATGGTCCTTATTTAAGCCATAAATATTCTTTATCAAAAACTAAAGTTGTTAATTTTGACCTCCTGGAGATATTGAAGAAAGGTATCTGTTGTTGAGAGTTAATTTGTATGCTTAAATTGCAACGGACATGGTGAAACTTGCGTATAATGATGAGATTGCTGCTTTGGTGAAAATGGTTGCAGTTCGTAGAGCACTTTGGTAAATATTTACACATTTACAGTTGCAACTAGCTACAAATAAAATTGTTTATTGGTTCACCTTATTCTATACCTGGTCAGATATAACGTTAAATAATGCCAACTATAGGGTGGATAACATGGTCTACTGCAATTCAGAAAATGTTCTGTCTCACGATAATATGATAATAATTGATGATAATTAATTTAAAAATACCGGTGTACCTATATATTTTTCGACATAATTCTTGTATCAATAAACAAACACAAAATAAACATACAAATAAATGTGAAAATTTCAGTCTGTTTTTTACTAATATGGAAAAGCAGACGAAACCATTACATAGATATATATTATTTTCAAACAACACAGCTATAAATTATTCGTTGCAAATGCCAAACGATTTTGAATAAACTTGGCCATGGTTGAATTAGGAAAAATTATTCGCCACGCCCCATTAATTGTCTAAGAAATGCTTTTGGCACAATCATGCCATAACAGTAACACATGCAACCTTTGATTTTGCACTTTGTCCTCAATATTCCAGCTGTAAAATCACTAGTCTGGGAGTTTAGCTAGCACTTGGATACAATTCACTTTCGTTAGTCATTGTTCTTTAATTCGAATTTTGGTTTTGTATGCAAATCGATACATTGTCCCTATAAAAACCGTTTAATTTGGCGAGTGGAAATAATTTCCGATTATTACATAATATTACGCAAATTATCTTTCTAAGATAATGAATAATTCATGAAACGTAACTGAAAAAACCCACCAAATTGTTTTTAGGAGATCGCAAATGATTTATGTTCTCTAAACAGTACTGAAACATATCTGCAAAATCTTAAATATCTACACAAAATTATAGGTGCGCATACACCTGATTTGAACTCAGATAATGAGCGAAGTTCGTCTTAATTTGCACAAGGTGGATATTTTTATTAGTGTAAATTAACGACTAGATGCCTACGAGGTATCATAATAGAGCTCAGTGTCAGTTTCACTGTCGCAATATTGTTACAGAACATTATCTGGAAATTTAAACTGGAGCAGGAGAAAGGTTTTCCTAAATAGACTTTTACATAATGGGTTTAAGCATGATCTACATGAGGAAGAATTGTTTATTTTTTATTGTTGTTGGAACGTTACCGGGTGATTATCGGTTGATCGATCTTCTATATTTTTTATTGCAAAATACGTCAGATATAAAATATTCCGTGCTTAACACTCAAATCAGTGAACCATTAAATAATGATTTCTGAAAATTGTATCGCTTTCAGTCGAGGAATGTGAAGCATGGAAGAATATAAGTTGTAGACAACGAATTCAGGTGGAAGGTTGAATTGTTTACATTGTTAGAAAGAGAAATTTGTAACGGAATAATATCGTAGAAAAAGTTACCTATTTATGGTTATAAACGTGACACACAATACGCTTCTCACAACAATCGTCACTAGTTACCGTAATATTTAATTTGGTGTTTTCAAAGCTACAATAAAATTAATCTAAAAAGAGAAATTTTTGTAATAAAAACTGTTTCGTTTCGAATGGTATTTGTGATATTAGTGATCCATCGACTGCTGAAAATTAGAAGTACAAAACGGAAATACACAATTCTTCTATTTTACAAATGAAGTGTCTTTAGTTTCTACTTTTCATGGATTTTGAAATAATTTTTGACAGAATTTAGTTAGACTTAAGATAACGTTTTGCAATTTACAACAAAAAACTGTAATCAAATTATGTATAGAATGTAGTACTTTAACCTACTGTTATTTTTTACATCAAATTCTATAGACAAAAATGACGTTTCGACTTTCTAATTTCTGATTTTTTGAGTAGATGGTGCCACATTTATGAATCCAAATTAATGTTTCCTACTTAAAAAATATATATATAAAACTTAATATGGTGAATAAAACAATAAACAAAAACTAAAATAACAAAATTCAGCTTACAAGCGACGTTCTCCTTCGGTTTAATTTTTGAAGCAAAATATTATTGAAGTCTCAAACACTGTGGGATAAACGTAATGTAATTTTTTTATTGTCAAATCAGCAAAAGTACGAATCTATTACGAAACTACAAAGGAAAGGTCATCTCAAACATACGTTTAATTTGCATTTATTTAAAAATTTGTTGAAATAACATCAACTTCCTGGGGGGTGGGGGAGACTTAATGTTAGTGTTCTGTAAAAGATTAATCTGATTAATGTTACATAGTATATATGTTAATCACGTTTTTAGAGAGAATTAGTAAAAAAAAATTGGTTAGCATTTTATTATCTTCGCGACGATTTCAAAGAAAAATTTAATAAACTTATATTCGAAAATATGCTTTGAAATATGATATTGGTTGTTTAGTTTTTTTTCCTGAGCGTAAGCTAAGGAACTATTGTGATAAGGTCGATCGGACGAATGGCTACTTTCATGTTTCGTCGACCTTTCATGACCCCTAGATTAGGAAAAAATAGGTCAATCTTTCCGTCTGTCTGTCTGCTGTCTGTTATCTGCCGTCTGCCGTTTGTGTTGAACACAGTATTATACCGCGTGATTTTTAAAATTTCTGCCCTCAGTTAGCCATGACACTTATGTCAGCAGAAAAGCTGAAACAGCTAATGTTAGTGTCATGGCTAACTAGAGCAGAAATTTAAAGAATCACTCGGTATAATACATTTATATATGTCAAAATGAATATATTTTTTCTAAAATGTTGTTGATGTTAATTATTCTATAAACCTTTACTGAAAAGTTCTGGCATGCATTACTTCTTGTGCTTCAGTAGTGTGATGTATTTTTTTCAAGATATGTCTCCTTCTACTATGCTTCGGTACACAGGTTTCAGAAAAAATATATATTCTAGAATCAACTGAATAGTTAAAAATATATTTATCTCCACTAACCTGATCATGATACCTGTTTTTTTTTCCTCACCTATTAGCTTTTGTAATATATTTTTTTGATTTTCATATCTATTAGCACAAATGGTCTTTGAAAAGATTTTCGTTATATGTACTTATAAAAACGAAAAAAATGGCCAAAGGATATTTAGATAGAACTTTTCTCGCTCCTAAAGTACAGTATAGCATTGCAGACTTTATTGTAAAATTTGAATTTCCTAATTTTAATTTTTTTTACGACAACCCCTCTAAGTTAAAATAAAGATATGTGTGTAGTGTTAAAGTAAAGGTACAGAAGCATGTTATGTGTGTGTTTTAAGTGAGTGTTTCCATTAGAAAAGTTTGTTATGACTGCATTAACATTTTAGCAAGGACACGTATATCAACTTGGATAGGTGCAGTTTAATATTAAAACAGCATTATATTTTATATATTTTAGATGGGATTAATTTTTTTTTTGGGTAACTAAAAAAATAAATTTTTACTAACGATTTACCATGTTTACGATAATCTTAAAAGGTTTACAAGATTTTAGAACATTCGGTTTTGTAGTTCCAAAGTTAAATTGTAAAATGTTGTTATACAATATTGATTTTTTGCGAAAATTTTAATGTATGGGGTAAAAATCAAGATGGATTCATGAACCACACCTGTAGGCGTATAATATTTTATAAAATTTAAATACAATTTTCTGTGATTATGAACAATTTTGAGGTGACGTTATCACATTGTTGGTGATGATTAGACAAATTTGGTTACAGTTTTACACGATACTAAAATGCATATAAAATTGGCCCGGTAGTTTCGCAGATTATTTGTCTATTAAAAATCGACGCAGATGGCAGACGATAGACGTAAACGGGAGACCTATAGTTTCAAACTTTTGGGGCCATGTAACATTGAGAAAACATGAAAGTAGCCACTCTCGATGGATCCTATTACAATAATTCCTTGACATCCGCTCGGGGAGTAGAAAGAAAATCTGAGATTCAGTACACGAACAGTACGAACTGAGAAATTAACTATGTACTATACTTCTCCTATAGTACCAGTTTATACTTTTCCGATGCCTTCTTTATATGTACTTTATGTCCATTCCGTTCATTCCATTTGTTCGATCAAAGTGCTTGTGTTTTGTTTTGCCTAGGAAACTTCTTCAATTATTTGTAACTTACTTTTTAGGAAATTCCCTATTTAAAAAAGGCAGAACAGGAGAGTCAGGACTCAGGACTCTAAAATTCGTTCAATAGCTAGGAATTTGTAGAAGATTCCTATTAAACCAATATAAGCTCAATGTGGAAGTTACAAATTAAAAAAAAATGCTGAAAAATAATTTTGGATCAAATCATATAAATGTTGAATCTATATTTCCAGTTCTGAAATAATGAACAATGGCTAAACGAATTCTGATGCATCTATTTTATACATTTTGCGACATTGATTGTAGGAAAAATTTGTCCATAGGAGTTAATGTTGTGTAAATTATACATACTTATTAGTACCATAATCCAAAAACACTTATAGGAATTCATAAAACTGTTAGAAGTCATTCAGTCAACGTTCAACATTCCGAAGTTAACTGAATTTGATTGGTCTGATTGGCAACTATTAAATCAGTTCATTATATTATTCACTACTTGAAAAAAAAAAACATTAAAAATATTTTTTTATTTTTTTTTTCTGAGCGTCTGCATCTTTCACTTTTGAAAATTACACCCACTTCCTTTATTAAACAATAAAGTAATTGTGGTTGTTACTTAATACACCGTAAATCTGCGGATACTCACAAGCTGTCAGCAAACCCATTTAAAGTAATTAAACCGTCAAGTCACTTTTTTTACGAGCCATTGAAGTTCAGAGGTCGCATGACAATCGAACAGATGGCACGTTTTGCCTCATAATTTGTAATGAATTTTATTATTTTACGACGACATAAACTTTGTCAATTGAATTTAGTGCAAAAGTCTTTTTCCGTTTCCTATAGCTGCGAAACATTTCGCAGATGTCGTACTTGGTATTTCTTCTCGCTTGCATAATCCATTGATTCAATCAGCTCCCATGGTTGTGATTTTTCAGCATTGTTCGATTTACATAAATAGACAACAAATTTATGTTTCTATTCGTCGGATTCCAGCTAGTGAAAAATGAAAGCTGTTAGCGGATATCCTCGTATGTACGTGCAAACGTACGTTATACCATAAACAAACCCAACTTTCTTACGTTACTAATTAAATGTGGGGACGCAATCATTATTCCATACGTAACTCCGTGAAATGCCTCATTTAATTTGTTCACAAATAAATTAAATGAGAGTCAGTGTGTGCATAAATTGCTAGAACACCTGAAGAAGTTGGACTGGATTAAAAGGGAAATCGAAAGGAAACAGGGATTTTTTAAACAAAATTGATAGTTTCATGTCGCACAGTTTCACTTGAGCCAGACGAAAGGAAAGTGAAGAAAATTGAAGAAAGTTGTAGTTTTCATAAAATTATGGGAGCTGGTTATGATTATATTGTTGCATTGTTCTGCAACATTCGTTTCGGAACAAGAGAGTTTTGAGATTTTAATGATGAATGTCTGCATTTGCATGACAATAAAACCTGAAGTGTTTCAGTGGTGAAATGTTTCGAAAATGCGTCAGCTACAGGAAGAGGATCTTACAAAAACGTTGTACTTCAGTATATACAATATTTATTTCATTAATGTTCTTACATAACAAAGTACAAACATTATAATAATAATACTATATTATTACATCAAGAGTAAAGACTAAACCTCTATATCTGTTATGTACAAGTACCTAGTCGTCAAATATAACCGCGTAATAATGACCGCTCATTTCCACATTAACATTTGGTAATTTTTCTATTACATAAGGCACAATTCTCAAAGTCGAAATATAAATAGTGTACTACAGTAAAATCTAGAATTACCAAGGTCGCAATGGGCGCGTTGCGAACGGCCTTGAAAGGAATGACAATGAACCAAGCCAAGACAATGACGAAAGTTATGCAGATCAGCAACGAAGCCACCCAGTGCAAGAGTGAAAAGCAACACCTCGCGATGTTAAAAAATCGCGCATGCAAACTGAGTATTGCATAATTTGGGCGTGACCGTGTTTATCGTGGATATCGCAGCACTTTCACTAACATGACAAGTAGAGGTTACACTTGCCTCACGCTGATCAGTCCAATGATTCTAGTCTTTTGAAACACCTATACTAACTAAAACTGGATATTGTGTCCTCTGAGGAACGCATCGATCTGACCATTTGCCAAGGGTTGATCCACGGAGGGCTGGATGTAGTACACCGGCTGTGACTGCACAGACTGCCTCTGAGGCTCCTGTTGTGACTGCTGTTGTTGCTGTAGTCTTGCTCTCTGCTGTGCGTACAACTGTGCCGAATTTTGGAACTGTAACCCAGCTTGCTGCTGTTGATAGCTTTCTTGAGTTGGCGTAGGCCTTACGTGCGCATAAAGAGGACTCTGCCTTTGTAGCTGTTGCAAATTGAGCACCTGTCTTTGTGGCTGATGCACGTACGGCTGGATACGTTGGCTTAACGAAATGTCACCTTCAGTCTGAGGAAGGGTCTGATACAACTGTGTGTTGTACTGACCAGAAGATGGATCAAAGATTAAAGCCGACGAATAAACCGGGTTGGTTCCTGTCGCTGGTGATGTTGTAGCTGGTTTATTTGTCTTAGCTACCGTAGCTGAAGTCTTTGGCGTAGGTGTTGGAGCAAGAATATTATTTTCTTGTTGGAATTTCTGGAATTCCGCGTCAAAATCGAGACTGCCTCTTGACGGGATAGCGGTACTAGACGGCGAGGACAACTGCTTCGTCGTATACAACAAAGAAGGTCTTGGAGTTACCGCAACTTGGAGAAGTTGAGGTCTGTACGTCGTAGCTGGAAGCTGCGTCCTCGTCGACGGAGTCGGTGAGGCAGGTCGTGGCGTAATATTAATACTCTGTTTATGCAAAAGCAAAGAAGTTGGAGTTGTGGCGGAAAGAATCTGAGGTCTCTGATAAACCTGGGCTTCTTCAGTTGCTGTTTGCTGGACGTACTGTGGACGCGATATGTATTGTGGGCGTCGAACGGGCTGTAACAAAATCGGGTAATTTATTGCAAAACATTGTAAGAATTGCTACCTGTTGTGGTTTCAGCACTTGCTCAGGTTCCGGTTGTTCTTCCTCGCTTTGGTCGTAGTTATTCTGGAACAAAGTTACTGCAGGTTTTGGCGCAATAGTTACAGGTCGGATGGGTCGAATTGGTCGTATTGGGTAATTAGCTGGTACATTTTCGGGTTCGTTTTCTCGTTCTGGTTCGGCTTCTGGTTCTTCTTTCGGAGCGTTGGGATCACAGGGATTTCCCGACACGTACGTGAACTCTCTTTTGTTGCCATCAGGGTCGATGTAGCCGTATTTGCCTCTGACAACGCAATCAGTACCTCGCGTTTCCTCCTTAAAACTTCCATCAGCTGCTTCGTACCCGAATGTGAAAGAACCGTCATCGTTCACTTTGTTGTAGTTTCTGATTGTTTGAATAGGAGGCGTTTTAGGTGTGTCTTTGGCTCTAAGAGCAGCTAGAGATTTACGCGAGGATGGCAGGTAATTGTCTTGACTGCTTCTCGAGGCAGCTGTGGGTTGGCCATAGAGACCATTATATTGATCGGCTGTAGATACTAAAACCACTCGTTGGCGTGGCTGTGGTTCTTCTTCCTCATCCTGTGGTTCGGCGGCGTAGTATTGAATGGTTTCTTCTTCGTCGGGTTCATGTACAGGTTGCACTCGAACTCTTCGAGCTTCGGTTTGACTCAAGAAAATAGCTCCGCACAAGAGGAGCGGTAGCCACTAAAATTAGAAGAAGAATAATTAATAACTTAGTAGACGTAGGACGGTTTGATATTGAGAAAATGGCTTGTCATTTGAGCTGTGTTCCTGTTTCCTTATGAATCTTTTATTATCGTTTGCGGAGGTGACTCCGTCTGCGTCTTATGCGTCGTTTCAAGGAGAAGGTGTGTTGCGTTGTAACACATGGAAGGATTTAATGCGGATAGTCAAGACTAAAGCACTCGTTGTTGTAATAACATCACGAATCAGATCGAGTGACTTTTTGAGAAAATAAATGGTTGGTTGAGGGTACATTTCATGCGACGTAGGAGTTGGGCGTGGTGATTTGCTATATTCAAACGATAGTGTGTTTGTTCAAAGAAACGTGAACAGCCCACAGTCTTCGATTTTGAAACGATAACCCACTGATTTACTGTCACTGATTTATGACCAGCTCGTGCCTAATTTTGCTGTTTACTTAATGGTACATTTGAACTTTATTGTATTGTAAAACTTATATGGTGTCACGTAGTTGCACCATGCAACCTAGTAAACTCAACAAAAATTAGATAACTCATATAACCCACATAATTCTTATTGATAATAATGTAGCATCGATAACTAAAAGATTAAATTTAATAGAATTAGTTTTTTGGAAAATATGAATATATACATCTTTAATAAAAAATATGTAAATGTGCCTGTTTTGTTAATAGATGATCAATTTCAGGGTCTGGTAATAAATTTAACGCGACAGATGATAATACTAATAGGTCGACATTTGAAGAATGCGGAAAAGGTGGTGAGCAGAAAAATCTTGTCATTTTTTTGCACGAGTGTGTTCTTCTTTTATTTTTACATAATGTGCGTTATTGTATTATTCTTGGGAAATAATGAGGAGAAAATTAGCTCGTTTTTTATAACAGATTAGAAATCTCTGTGGTAAGCTTCGTGGAACTAATAAACTACATTATATAAAGTAATTAATAGAATAAAACAATAAGTCACGAATTCAAATAGGCGAAGAGATGGTAATAAAACATTTTTACTTTTTTTAGCAATCAAAGTAGTTCACGTAACCTCCCACACGTTATTTTCTAATCCAAAGTGCAAACTTCAAATTAGTTCAAAGACACAACCTTAGTTTGAAAAAAACTAGTTTTTATGGTGAATTATTACTTTTATAATAATTATATTTAGTTTCGGGAAAAGCGATGCAATTTAGCACCACCGACAGGCAAAATTTCGTACCGGCAAGGTTAGTGCAATCATTTGGCATCCTCGTAAAGTTCAAATTTCTCACTTTTGATTGCTTTATTAATTTTGTGCAATAACTTGGAATTCAGTGCCAGAAATTCGACACTCTTCAGCCATAAACGCACCTTTTTCTAATGCGTCTTATATAATTAATTGCTACCGAGATTACTCCTTCTTATGCAAAAATGTGTTTAGATGAATAAACATGTGAAATAATTCTGTATTGAAACTGGTTTAAAAGCCATGGAACTGCGAATCACCAGGTGAAGGACATTTATGAAAGGCGTGGACGGCCGTTATTCATCTACTGTTTCCAAAACGGATTACGTGGATAGATCCAAGGCAAAACTACTAAGACGCTGTTTATTGCCAGATATATTGCAACATATTTAATAGACAACACGGATTGAACCGGAATTTAGACCGGCATCCGGAATCGCTGCCGAAACATGCGCTTGGTTACATCTAATAGTGCAACAGTGTTAATGAAATCAAAAAGTAAGGACGCTTCTGGTCACTTTATGCAAAAAATAGAGAGAATGTCCAGTGAATGCAGTTATTATTGAAAATGTTGAGAAACAATGCTTATCTTGAAAAACTATCTTAAAAAGGAGATCGTTACGCTTAAGGTATAATTAGCATGAAGATCGAGGCTTAAACTATAATTATAGCGGGGTTATTAAGAGGCTCTTTGAGGATTTTGAAAAATACATGTAGCATTTAGAACAGATAAATGTAACACCTCAAAATCGCCATTATATCGAACATTAATTTTTATCTTCTCAACTATTTCTCAAACTGTCTTAAAATTAGCCACGTCGTTAACCTATTTGTTTTAGAGATTTTTCCCACTGAGACCAGATATTACTGGCGAATGTATCGACATGTTTTACTTTGTTTGTTAACTCGTAATGGCATTGCCACATTTTCAATTTTCATAATGGTGCATTATAAATTAATTTGTTAATTATTGGAAATAATAAGAACGTATTAATGAATAGGTTGAAGTTCTTAATTATGCGGGATCTGTGAGCGGAAATTTGGTCAATTAAAAAGTGTGGGAAATGTCTGTTTTTTCAAACTGGCAATGATGTCGTCAAAGCTTGTAATGTAACTACTTTAATGAAGAAATTACTCTAGTACCATTTTAAAGCAAATTGGTAGAACACGTTCCAGTTGCCTCAAAAGGCAACAAACAGTAAAAAAGTGCAACACTATTCACCAATTCAGAAACCGCGGCACAACCAAAATTTTGCAATGAAATTATCGAGTTTAACCGATTTAAGCTGTGTCGTGAGAACATGTGCCATTAGTCCTTATTGTTTCAACTGTACAGATCGAACTACTGACCTTTGATGGTGCAATCTAATTATGCAACTTTCATAAACTTTGTTTGTGCAGTGCAGCTTCTGGAACCCTTCCCGCACACATGCATTTAATAAAATCAGAACAAAACGATTTTTGGTCGAATGAATGTCGAAAAACCTGCTGATATTTGAGTAAAATAGGGTAGAAGACGAGTCATAAATTCAAATCGTTGCAGTAAAAGGAGATTGCACATCTTTGTCACCATGAAACTGATAACTGGGACTATATTTCTTTCACTGTTGTTACAAAGGTCACAAATCAGTTTTTGTATACTCGGTGGGTAGTGATTGAAGAAATAGTGAGTTTAGTGCCCCAAATACGAAAATTGTTGCAACAAATTTTTCAATGGCTTGCAGGTTAAAAATTGCATCATTGAATCCTCTGATGACAGGTGGTTATGGTTACTACTCTAGATGTTCACATTAAATGAAGCAATTTTATTTCTTCATGTTTCTTAAATGATTTTATCACCTTTGCCAGAAGCTAGAGGTTTATTTATGTAATGGATTGACACGGTTCTCATAACTGTCAATAGTGAAAAATTAGTGGTTGCATTTAAACGGAAAAGATACATTGTAAACTTGACAGTAACCACGTCATTGAGTTTGTAATTATTGTAAAAACGTTTTGATTTGACGGTAAACAGTACATGACAATTATTTGCATAACTATAAATTTCGTAAATGATTTGCAGCAACAATATCGTTTTGCATTGTCGTGAGTATCCAGCTTGAGTTTCTTTGTATTTAGTCACTGTTGCAAATCTCGCAGCTCGTTAAAAAGAGTTTGTTGCAGGTGATTTTTTTTTCTGACGAGGTGATGTAAACCGGAATTTCTCATATGGAAATTTATATTTTTCTACATTTATGTGGCTAGTGAAAATAAAGTTTATCGACTTGTCAATCAGGCAGAAATGTTTATCTTTTCTGTAAAATATATTCGGTTGGTAGGCATTAAATAATAAGAATTAGCATAAATTAGAATAGTTATTTAATAAAGCTCGAGTCTAGCTTTTTTTTAATTGGTAAAATTAACACAGTTTTTTCAGGCATAACAATCAGCAGGTTTGATATAACGCAGTTCCTTAAATGAAACGGAACCAGAAGTGAAATGCTTTATTCTAGTAAATGGTTAATAATAGATGGGCTATCAACACCGTAACAAGAAATTCGTTAATTAATGAACCTTTCGTTACAAATATCGTATAATTATGATCATTAAGTGTGAAATACCGTGCTATGAAAGGCGAAAAACTTGATAAGTCTGATTAAGTCCTAATGAAAGCAATTTGTTTTAAGTTTGTAAGGAAATATTTAAGTCCTTTCTAAACATCAAAAAAATCAAAATGACCTACTTGCTTGCAACGTCTAGGAAGGTAGGAAGCAAATTTTACTTTCAAATAATCACCTGTAACAATTAAATTAATAATGGATTGTCGTTTCTTTCAAAACATTGATTCATCGGAATACAATGATTTGAATGCGATGATAAACGCTCGTGTTATAACAGTATCAATAATATTCCAGTCGACCTTGATATAGTAATTTTAAATGACTATAGATGAAGACCTGTTATTCTTATAGTCATCAGGTATCATACTTGTAAATTTTTGTTTTTTTTTTATTTAATTTAATTTTGTTATCTACACGATTTGTTTTTTCGTTTATGGAAAGCAGCCGTAACCTTGACATTACTAAGATTAGTTAAGAACAATACATTTAAGAATGAATGTAAATTATCGCTTTCACTGTTGCTTTATAGCTTTGTCGCAGCTAGTGGACAACTGAAAAAAGTAGTCAAATGTACATTTTTTACTAGCCTTAAGTAGTAAATTAAATACTTATTCAAATTAAAAAAAAAACACTAAAATTTTATAGATACGATTTCTATAAATATTTAAAACGTATTAAAACTTTTGAACTAATCCCACAATAAAATCTACAATTAATCTTTTTGGAATGTTAAAGTTGATATTTCTTGCTGATATTCTGCAATGGAAACAGCATTTACACGTAGAGTAACATGTTTTCAGTTTCAAGTAAAGTTAACATTGACATATTTGTTATAAATTAATAAATCACAAGTCGAAGAGTTATATAACCAACTCGAAATTATTTTACCTTGGAGACCTTCGGAAGCAAGAATTTTATGGCGGTCAAATTAATTTTACATTTATATGAGACTAATTAAATGTATGTAATTTAATCAGATTTAATTCTTCAGTGTTTAAAGAATATTATCTTAGCCGTTTAAGGTTAAAACTTTCATTTTTAGCAACAAGCATCTTTGTTTTTAAGACTAAGTCGATTATTGTTTTAAAAATGTGAGTATATTCTTGCACAACAAGTAGGAAAGAACTAAGCAGGATTGTGAATTACACACAATGGAATTACAAAATTATCTTCTTTAGGTAAATCACTAAATAAACAATAGGTGTGGGTTGGTTTACAAATCTTAGACAGATACATGGTATTAAAACGACAAACCTTGACTAAAATTTAAAAGTCAATGTAATAAAATTTGTAAATTTTGGATATCATAAATAAACTTTAGCCAATTTTACAATAGGCTGCAATTAATGAAACTAATTAGAAAAACTACAAGCGTCTCTAATAAAGGGTGAAAGTTTGTATTACAAAGGTACAATTATTTTTCTGCTTGTTTGAACGAATTTTTGCTTGGCAATAGATAAATACACTCATTGTATCACGAACTGAAAGTAAAAGTAATTTAGAAGATTGCATGGTCACGTCTATGTTTTGTCTACAAGACTATTAGTTATCATTATCAACAACTAGTTATCTATGAACCTGTTAGCCGTAATTAATAGTTTTGATAAAATTAATTACTAGGATTCACACTCTCTTCCCATTTCACGAAATTTATGTTGAAATTAAAAATTATTGCTGATATTTATGCGAAATGTTTCCATTTCTCTAATAAATGTAGAAACTTTGACAGTTATATGCGGTCATTAATACCGATTAATGACCCACGATTTATGATGAATGACTACCAAATATCGCGGCATTATTGCACAATAACTTTACACAATAATTTTAATAAAAATATCTAGTTTCAGTGCATGTAGATAAATACAGATCCTTCACTTATAAAACAAAATTTATGTACATAAACACAGATCTTTCAACTGAAAAATTTTTTCAGAATCACTCATTCAAACGCAAAATAAAATCATTCAGTGAAAAACACTATCTTATTGTCAAATAAAACTTTATATAACACAGTAAACTATAAAAATGAATTAGATATAATAGTAGGTGGGGTTAAGTGAATTGTTCCAACTTTCTTAATTTTGAAATTATACGCTAACAAAATAACACTCAATTTTCGAAAAAAACCTTAATTATTTCTACCAATTCGAGCGTAAATACAACCGAATGACTTGTATGTACCGATTTTTTTCAAAATAAAAAAAAAGTAGTTGCACTTGATACTTACAGAGACTCGAAGCCGCATTCTGGTAAAGCTCTAAATCCAAACTGCACTGAACTGAAAGTAAACGTAATCACGTTCTCGTGAATGAAACCACTGAAACCGTTCAACAGTGAGAGTTAACAGTAATAATGTCTTCAGGTAGAGTGGAGCACTTGTCTTTATAACTTACGCTGGTTAAAGGGGGGCAGGAATCTATTAGTATTATTGAAGTAAGTATACATGACCAAGTAACCGTTGTATTTGCCAATTATTTTGGAATTGTTTATGTCATTGTGTGAATATTAATACCTTTGAAATTTTCATTTATGTCTATCTGTACAATGTTGTTTAGATGCTGTAATTTTCCATTGTATCCGAAGAACAAATCGCTAAAATGCATATAGTACATGCAACTGTGAGAGAAAAATGTGAGAAATTTAGTATTCATTGTGGGCTTAATGATAGGGTTTTGCAGTGTCATTTGTTGGTGTTTTGTAACTGCGAGGGTCAAAAATGTCTAGACGTGTATCAGTGCTTGTCCCCCTTTTTGGTAGTTGATAATACATACATAAATAGTTCGGTATAAAAAACCGGACTAAAGTTTATTTTTGTGGGAAGCTTCCACTAGACCACTTTCTTTACGCTTTGGGGCACTGTAATTTACTCATTAGTACTACCGTTTGAGTAAAGTACCGGCACATTTTTATTATTATTATTTTTTATATTTATTATATATTATACATAATTGAATTTATTTATCGAACAAATTTTCCTTACTCATTATTTTTGATTTTAAGAATAGATCAATAAAAGTCAGTATTTGACCTTTAAACCTCATTTCGGGATCCCAGAAAAAAAAAGAATCCTTGTTTTACAGTTACTTCAATTAATTACAAGAGCGCCAACAGCTACAAATATTTTCAGATCGTTTAACCAGCATGACTTGAGATTTTAGTGCGGTAATATTTATTACTGTATGCTAAACCAAATTATGTAAGAAAGAATGCATTGTAACATATTTGGTTTTAAGAAAGAAGGTATTGTTCTTCGAAGAACTGTAATTTTTTATATATTTCAATACAAAAGAGATTGGTTTTTAACAAAATTTTAGTCATTGATATATCTATGACTCGGGAGAATTAAAGTGATTTTTTATTTTTGTTTGAGGAATCTAGCTTTTTATGGAGATTTAAAAGTACAACACGGATTCATAAACCACAAGTGCACGAATGTCTTATTCTATAAAATTTAAGTAACATTTACTATAGTGAATTTTGGAAAGATGTCATCTCATTGTTGGTGGGGATAATTAGACAAATTTTAGTTAGCGTTTTAGCATCTACCATATTCCTAACATGCGTATAAAATTCTACGACAATCGGTCCAGTAGCTTCGGAGATTATTTGTCTACTAAAAATTGACATAGATAGACGACAGACAAACGGAAACGCTAGATCTTTTTTTTGTACTCTTGGGGTCATGAAACGTCGAGAAAGCTTGAAGGTAACGTTACACTCGGAGAATAAGGACAAATTTCATACACCGTCCGACACGTTGGGCATGGGATAGTCGTGTAAATTTTTTAACTCAGTAGTATGTTATACACATATTTTGTATATTTTATTCAAAATATGATCATGATCATATCTCAACCTAACTCTTATGTTCTATAATTTTATATAGTTTTCACCTGAGAAAAATTGGTCTATAGTTATTTTGAAAGAACTTCTTCTCTCGCCCCTGAAGTACATCTTCTTCGGATAATTATAATATTTAATTTTGGAAATTTTATTTCAATTTTTGATGATAAACTCTATAAATTAAAATAAATATATGTGTGGAGTATTAAGTGGGATTTATAAACTCGCTGTTGACGTTGAAGTTCCCGTTGCAGTTGTTGTTCTAGCTGACGTTGATTTTATAGCTGAAAATTGCCGTTGTGAATAACTTTGATGTTCAACTTTTGTCGTATTTAAAGGTGTTGTAACAGAAAAATGGAGGATTTAAGTTGATTACTACAAAAATGTTAGACGTGTTTTAAGTTCCTTATTGTCGAAGTAAGTCTACACATATTAAGAAAAAAAGGCAAAATGTAGCCCCGCCCACCCGCCCTATCTCAATTGTGATGATTTTTTTTATTCGTCGTGAGCCAAATTGGGCGGAGCTTAATTGTGAAATTCTTATTTCCCTACGAGAAATTAAAAACATGTTTTTGAGTATCGTGTTGTTCAATGAATACTATATATATTAAAAAAAAATTAAAGGCAAAAATTAAGCTCCACCCATACCTTCCCTGATCTAAATAATAATGAAGTTTTCATTCGTTGGCAGACCTAGGGGTAGAGCCTAATTGCAAAATCCTTACAAAAATTTACCATTTTAAACGTGTTTTAGGTTTCTAAGAATAAAAAAAATCATCATAATTGAGATGGGGTGGGTGGGCGGGGGTACTATTTTGCCTTTTTTTCTTAATATACATTATATTTTTTTAACAACACGATACTCAAAAACATGTATATAATTTCTTGTAAAAAAATAAATACTTTGCAGTTAAGCTTCGCTCCCTTGGGTCTCGGTGAATAAAAAAAATCATCACAATTGAGACAGGGCGGGTGGGCGGGCTTACATTTTGCCTTCTTGTTTTAATATGTATAGACTTCTTTTCACAACAAGAAACTTAAAACATGTTTAAAATGAAAAATTTATTTAAGGAAATATCGATTTTGCAATTAGGCTCCGCCCCATAATAATTGCAAAATCCCTATTTCCTTGCAAAAATGAACCAATTTAACCATGTTTTAAGTTTCTTGTTGTGAAAAGATGGCTATGTACCTATATTAAGAAAAAAAAAGCAAAATAGAAGCCCCGCCCATCCGCCCTATCTCAATTCTGATGATTTTTTTTTATTCGCCGTGAACCGAGGGGCGGAGCTTAGTTGTAAAATCCTTATTTTTCTACGAGAAATTACCATGTGAAATATGTTCTTAAGTAATCGTGTTATACAAAGAAAACTAAATGTATTAATTAAAAAAGAAAACCAAAAGAGAAGCCCCTCCCATCCGTCTCGATCTCAATCGTGATGAATTTTTGATTCATTGTCAGACCGATGGGCGGATTCTAAATGCAAAATCGATGCTTTCCTTCAAAAAATTACTATTTTAAACATATTTTACCTTTCTTGTTGTGAAAAGAAAAGTATACTAAACGTATTAAGAAAAAACGGCAAAATGTAAGCCCTTGTAGTTATAATACCCAATCTTTTTTTTTGAGGTGAGTGGCAATAAATGTTGTCGAGAACTATCTTTAACAATACTGACAGAAAGCTACAGTGTAGAAAATGATGGCAGCTATTTAAAATGTACGAGTTCCGGTGAACAGATGATAATTAAAAGGGCTTTATATTAGTGGATCTCATTATCTCTATCAAAATTTGATTTTCGTGAAATTAATGCTGTCAACCAGAAAAATGCCCCCCCCCCCATACATAACTTCCACTGTTTATGTTTATTATATTTATACACAGAAAGAGTTCTTCTATTAAGCAGGTACATAATTATCATATTATTTTTAAATATATGCCGGTGCAACATGACTGTATTCTCAATTGATCAATAAAAAAAATCGAAATGTGGGATGGAGATTGAACCCAAGGTCTTACCAGACACAGAAGGATTAAATAATAAAAATTATGATAATACTAAAGAAAATCGAGGCACATTCATAAACCAGAAGTACAAAAGAATAAATTTTGGTTAACGTTTTATGATGTACACGATATTCATAATATGCATCTAAAATTCAACAACAATCGGTCCAGTTGTTTTGGAGATTATCTGTTTAATAACGATCAACACAGACGACAGGCAGGCAGATGGAAACAGGAGATCTATTGTTTCATACTCTAAGGGCCATGAAACATCGAGGGCCATGAAAATAATCATTCGCCGGATGGACCTTATTACAATGCTTTTTTGGCTTACGTTCGGGAACTAAAAGATAATGTAGATATAACTGAAGTATTTAGATTTGTGCTTTAAACATAAACCGAGTAAATGAAATATAGGAATACGTTTCTTAAATTTTCAGGTTATGTTAAGTATGCTTAAACAGTTTAGATGATGTAAAAAGAAAACAGAATTTGTGAAGGCGAATTTTAGAATAATTACTGCCATGCATTTTTTGTAATATAGCAAAAATACTCTTCACATAATATGTAACTATTTTGAAAATTGTAAGTTTGCATTAACAAATTTCAAAACAAAAAAAAAAACACAAAACTGTAATAAATGGGGCAATAGAACGAATAGCTAAATTAAGATTCTAAAATAATTCGAAACGTTGTCACAACAAAATGTGTAAAAACAAGAAAATATATAACATGTAGTGCAACAAATGTCTGAAACATAGTCAAACATGATCAAAAACAACGTTAATTTAATCTGTCTGTTTTTTGTACTTTGTGGTGCCCTTGTTGGAAATCTAGAGAATAATAAAAATATGATCAAAGATAGCAATGGATTTTTGAAGATTTGCCTTTGATAGAATTTTTGTCTTGTCAGATTAGCCTTAATTTGAACATTTGGGTTGAATATGCAACGATCGAAGACAAACTTTCAAAAAGCCATCGTTGTTTTTGATCGTGTTTTTTATTAGTGTTCGTTTGGTATTAGCTACTAATTGTGGGTTGAGTAACAACCAAATAAATTTCATGCCTTCACTAATGTATTTTGATAAGTTGATGTATGTATGCTTTCGGTTGTACCTTCAAGAAGAATACTGAGCTTTTGATTTATGTCACTAAATAATGTTTGCAGAAAGTGTATATTACTCCGATTAATTATTTGGTTTTTATTTTGTCGTTTATTGAAATTTAATAAAAAAATTTCAGACTCTACCATAATTAAGCATTTTTTTACAGAAACAAATTCTGTGTGGTGTATAAGAATGCACCTACAGTTTATTTCAAATACTCTGCCTTCCTAAAAAAAATCTCTAATGTAAATAAAATAACTACTTGACTTTCTACAGTGGAAAATATTTTAAAATTATGTACAAAAATAATGTAAATTTTCATTTGGTAAATTATGTAGACATTAAGTAACCGTTATTTATTTTATTGGCATTGTTATGAATGTTATTATGTTTAATTATGTTGATAAAATTAAAACCGCACACGAAGCAAAATTTATTCACTCTTTTAAAAAGAAAACATCTTATAAAACACTATTTTAATTTTTTAGTTTTTTATTCGATAATTTTTTAATTTAATTAATTAGTATAAATTAAGAACTTCCGGTTTATTTTTGTGTGATTTATATGTTACAGTTATTTTTTCTTGTGAATAGAAACCATCCACATCAGAATAATTATACATAGCCATAATACATCTACATACAAGAAGTGTGTTTCTTGTACGTGTAAGATTACAAAGGTCTCAACATGATTACCGTAGCTACACGCTAACATGCTATTATGTCTCGTGTGTTAACCTAATTAGTCAATTATCTAATTTGAAGCATAATTATGTAAATAAATTTTTACACAACACTTGTCGATATATAAACAACAACTAAAATAAAAACAGGAAAAACAGTTCACACGAAGGGAACCACGACTTCTACATGCCATCGTACCACTTTCCAGTGAAATTGTACAAGTTTTCTTGATTTAGGTGGATGCACTTGCTCATTAATTACAAGAGATAACTTTTCCTAAGCATGTTCGTGGCAGTTTTCTATAACAATGTCTACACACAAAAGAATTTCATAACGACCTTATTACCGTTTGAAACTAATTGTTAGACACGTCAATAAAACGTGATTACTTTTATTAGGAAACATAAAGAATGTAAAATTGGATACTTAGATATGCACAAACGCCTCCGAATTATTTTCTGGCTCTGGCCTGATTCCAAATTAATGAAAAATCGCAGCAATAAAATAAATAGAGCAGGTAATTATGGGTCGCCAAAGCCTGCACTAAAACAATTAGGGAATAAAACGTTCGGAATTCTTTCCAGTTCGTAATTAAGCAACAAGTTCACTGCACTGAAGTTTCATTTCTGTTGAATAAATTTAACGTGTGCATGGTAGTACTAACAAAAAGCAATGGCAATGATCCGAATTGTTCAATTCTCTCGAATCGCAGGAATATCAATTAGTTTTGAGATGATTGCAAAAGAAAATTTAACAATCTATAATTAAGAAACATGTTGACACATAAGATTTGTGATTCGTAATAACTTCACTTTGTTTTCGTATCCTGTCAGTGTTCCCATGGTCTTACTCTAAATTCCAGCAGGATCAAGGCTAAAACACACTGGTTACCGTTTGAACGCTTAATATTAAGTAATCTACAGACAAATAAATTGTGACTACCTCACAGATCATTATTCATCTTAATTACTTTCTTCCTCCCAATATCCTTGCATCAAGAGATTATGCAAATGGATTTTGCAAAAAAGGCTTTTATCCTCCCAATACTGGAAGACTTTAATGTGAATGCTCTCACGATATTATTAAACATCTTCATTTCAGAGTAATTAATTTTAACAAGTTGTAAAAATGAGAAAGATTGTCTTTATACCGGTGCCGGCAAAAATTTTCGTCGGGGAATTGATGGCAAGCTGTTATTTGCGACAGTTAGAAGCAGTTGAGCAACATTTTTAAGTAGTTTGTTATAAGAAAACAAGAGTTGTATGCTAATTTACTAGTTATTATGATAAAAGTGTTTAGGATCTTTAGATAGCAGCTAGTTCATTGAGTGTGATCCATCACTGCCGGAAAATCGTTTTCATATGTTTTTCAGCATTTAAACTACTTACTAATGTATTTGTTTGTTTTAAAAATGGATGATTATTTTCCCTTCTCGTTGACACACATTGTTGTTAATTTGATAATCTATTTATATCTAATTTTTGCGTTTTTGTGTAGCTAGATGGAGGTACGAATATATGTATATATAGATTTTTCATTTTGTTTGACGTACCGTGGTAACGGTAGTTCATACAGCCGATGGTTGCTTTAATGTTTTCTGAAAGTTTTATGGGAGTACGGAACAATAGATCCCGTCTGTCAGTCCGTCTGTCTGTCTGTCTGTATTGTACATATAATCTCTCGGTTGTTGTTAAATTTTATGTGTTACGAATAACATAACCAAAATTTGTTCGATCGTCCCCACCCACACTGTAATGACGTCATCTTAAACTTTGCTTAGTAAATGCGGTTTCAATTATATATAACAATATACTCCTGTATTTGTGCTGTATGAAGCGGCCTTATTTTTGTTTATTGTTATTTATTGTTTAAACCTTCTTATTTTTCTTCTTCTTCTTCTTTTTCTTCTTAGTTCAAATAGGCTAAACAAGGCCGACTCATACATCTGTGAGCTGGCACTTTTTCTTTGGAGAAAAAAGATTTGCCGTTCTATCATTGGCGGCGTTTCTAACTTTTTTGGTCAAATCAAGAAAGGTACACCCCATTTTTTATTATCAGTAGACACTGCACGTGTCGGAACTGACATACGCGTCCTTGTTGAAATCTTGATGGGAACATTTTCCAACGGAACATTAGCTAGAAACACATGTATTGCTTTGACATTTATCAATGCATTCATATTTTTGGGCCAGTTGCTTAACGGTTCATCCGATTTTTTCGAAATGTCACTATATAGGTAATAATGAAATTATTAATATTACTGCAACTGAAGAAAATTATTGAGGTTCACCCAGTTTCCCAGACACTTTCAGTGTGCAACATTTCTATTACTATTAGTATTATGCTGTACCTATTGCAAAAATTAGCTCAGTGGTAAAATAACTCCGGACAAAACAGCTGCATCAAAGTAGCTGCAGGCAAAACAGCCGCTTCAAAATTGCCCCGTATGAAATTTTTGCAGATAAAAATAAATTATTTTTAATTTTTACTGTCCGAGCGTAAGCTAGGGAAGTATTGTAATCGAGTCAATCGGGCGATTGGCTACTTTCACATTTTCTCGATGTGTTATGAGTTATGACCCCTAGAGTACAAAAACATAGGTCTCCCATTTCTGTGTGTCTGCATGTCTGTCTGTCCCCCGTCCGTGTGAATTTTTGTTAGACAGATAATCTCCGAAATTGTCGGACCGATTGTTGTCAAATTTTATAGGGATATTATCAATATCATTTGATATTTTTGATAGAGTTTTAAATTGTATAAAATAACCTAGTCCTATATGTATAGTTAATGAATCCGGTTGACTTTTTACCCTAGACACCCAGATTTTTTGAAAAAAAAAAAAAAAAAATTATAACAGCATTTGGCAATTTAATTTTGAAACTGCCAAACCGAATCCTTTGAAATCTTGCACACATTTTAAAGTTATCGTAAACATAGTAAATTTTATATCAAAATATATCAGTTTATCCCCCTCCAAAAAAATTGATGACGTCATCTCAAAATTTTATGGAATAAATCCTATGGAAAATATGCAAACTATGATGAGTTTGTACTTGTGATTTATCATTCCATTCATATTTTTTCGAATTGCTTATACAGGGTGTCTCAAACAAATTAATGAATGAGTCAATTTATTTTATTGATTAAATCAGGATAGGCTCACTCCATTTTCCCGAAAATTTGGAATTACAACACTGTTATTATTAGTATTACACTTCACCTATCTAAATTGATATACTCTATCTCCTAACAAAAATGTTGATGACGTCATAACATAATTTTATAAAGAAAAAACTCATTTGAAACATACGCGTAGCGCGCTTCTTTATATTTACTTTAACATTACATGCATATTACGCATATTTTTTATCTTATAGGAGTTCTCATAAAAAAAATAAAATTCACAAAATCAAATTTTATAATTGTTTTTGGATATATTTTTATATGTGGTCCAGAAACGAGGGAAGTTCTTTCTAAATAATCTTCGACCAATTTTTGTTTCACAAAACACAACTGTTTTAAGGATGTGCAGTTTATGATTATCGTATAAATGGCAAAATGTTAACCAAACTTTGTTTAGTCACCCTAAACGTTCCCTCAAATTAGTACATAGTAAATGGATTTAAATTTTATAAAATGACAATTCGTACAGTCCTATATGTGTAATTTATGAATCCGTGTTCAGTTTGTACCCGAGATGTCCAGATAAACAAAAAGTCAAAAATATATAACATTTTGCAATTTATTTAATTTTGAGATTGTAAAACCAGATGCTCTAAAAGTTTGCAGAAGTTTTAAGGTTATCGTATATCTATCTGTTTACCCTCCCCAAAAAATTGATGACTTGACAAAAATTTGAAAATAGTGTTACTATTAGTGTTACACTGCACCTGTCCAAATTGATATAAGGATCCTTGCAAAAACATTGATGACGTGATTGCAAATTTTTGTAATTGAAACACTTACTTGAAACACACACATAGCATGCTTCTTTACCTTTATTTCAAGATTACATGCAAAACTTTATTTTAACTTATAGAGATTATCGTAATATAATAAAAATTGCAAAATTAAGGGCCGGTTTATAGTTAGAAGCGCGAGTTAAATATTTAATCCTCGATTAATTTAACACTGGATTAAAATGTGGAATGGGAGCTCGTGATTGGTTAAAACCTGCACGTCGCCTAGCAACGAACCTCAATTAAAAGTTAATCGCGAATTAACTTTAACTTCGGTTTCTATAAACCAGGTCTTAATCTTATAATTTTTTGAAAAGCTGTATTCGTTATACTGTACTTTACTGACGAGGGAAGTTCTGTCGAAATAACCTTCGACCAATTTTTTTATGTTTATATATATTTTTTTATCAACTGCAAATGAAATAAATATCTCGCGGGCAGTTTATACAATATTTTAACTGAGAATAAGTTAATCACGCATTTAACGAGGCGTTTAGCGACATCTGATTGGCGTAGAATCTGTCATGTGGTACTTCAACGTCGTGTTAAAAATTTAATCGCAATCAAGTATTTGACTGTGCTTCTGTAAATCGGGTCTTAATGTTGTATATCATTGTAATCACAATTTAACGGTCTATCAGAATTTGTTAAAAATATATATATATATATATATATATACTTTGTACTAAAAAAAATAATAGAGGTTTGTGTAGCTAACACCGACGCCAGTATGCACGTAATGTACTAAATTAAGCTTCCCCATTCAAATTAAAAATAATGGTGTTGACAGAATTTCAATATCTCTATCCGTTTTCAAGATATTAGTTCGCGGAGTTTTAGCTGAGACAACTGTATAGCATGTGGATTGGATACATTTGATAAAATTTGAATGGTCTAGACAAATATTTTTACCGCAGTAATTAACAGACATCCAGTTCTAAAACTGTATTTTTCTTCTATTAACTTTGTTTTAAATTAACCATTTTTGTTTACTAATGACAACAATTAATGCTCCATAAAGTCAAGCAAAAATAAGATTAAATCTCTGCGGAAAATTTTTTCATATAAAATATTCCAATGAAAGAAGTTTGGAAATTGGAATTTTTAACAATAGCAATAGAAAAACACTCTGTAAAAAATTGGTCTGGTACAAAGCGTACTATACTAAATTTTGGGGTGATATCATCAAATTGTTGTTGGTGGTGCTGACCAGACAAATTTTGTTTAGCGTTGTGCGATCTACATGATATTTGTAAAATACACATAAAATTTGGCGATAATCAGACAAGTAGTTTCGCAGATTACCCACAGACGACAGACGTCATATGACAAACAGACAGACAGATAGACAGGCAGACAGACAGGCACACAGACAGACAGAAAACAGCCAGATGGGAACGCAAGACCTACTTTGACATACTCTAATAACAATAGTTTGTGTCTAAGATGATTATTAAATCTGGCAAACTTCAACATTAATTTTTGCTTCAGTTTTATTGATATTTTGAGCATTTGTTTCAATTAAATGTGAACATTTTGTAGTAATTGTAATCAGTCATACAAATTAAAAGCCTTAAAAGCTATACGTTAGGGCAAAGAATTTATATACTTATATTTTACCACAAGTAAAAAAAATAACAAAGTTATGACAGCATTAACCAATTAATTTAACATTTTTTTCTCTTTACTTAATATATTTAGTACTTGAATTACCTTTTTAGTATGTAGTCTTAAATTTCAAGTATACTTTACTGTTTATTGAATTATGCAACGCTAAAAAATAGTTTTTAGAGTGTGAAGAATATACAATTGCTTTGAAGAAACATGCTTTTGTATCATCTCACTTCATCAAGTATTTTGGATAAAATGGGTGTTTAACTTTCTTCATACATTACGGAAGTCCGCCGAATATTTCCATTGCTCAGCAGCACATTTAAATATACTTGCATCAACAATAGTCATGGGTGGTTCGCCCTGACACACATATTTAAATTTACAAGATATTTCCTCAACCACTTCATGGACCAATTGGCGTCAAAATATTCTTCTTGAAAATAATGAATCAGTTACATTCATTACTTCAGAACATTTTTTTGAGCTAACCGGACCTTTAATAACTTTAACATGTGTAAAATGTTTACATACCATTAACTTTTAAAATTTGATCTTTGAGTTCTAGAAGTGTGATTTATAACAGCTTTTATGATACCATGTGCATATGCAAGGACTAAAATACTCGTACATAAAAGGAAATCAGTGATGCATGTGTGTAAATACCGAGACGTATTTCGGATGCTACATTACTTGATATTTTATTGACCCACTAGCAGAATCTACGTTTTCACCATCATTCTCCAGATGACAGCTTTCGGATGACGTCACGGTGGTTATTTTATTTAAACTAAGTTAGTGGATTTAGAACGTGCTCTGAAAAAAAAACTACGTATCTTTTAAAGTGCTGCAAATTCAAAACATCACTGCGACATCACCGGGAAACCCGTCGTGATCAATATCCTGCATAGCACGAACACATATGGAACCTGTTTTTATTCAAAGGTTGTCATTAACTGTATTAATCTCACAATAAGTAAAAGTAAGTACATTAGAAATGTTTCTCCCGCATTCTCAATCGTTTCTAGAGAGTGTTAATACTTCTTTAATACTCTTTCAAGTGAAGAAATGAGGCTATTTATTAAATTACGAACTTGGTCTAGTTTCACACTTTTCTAATAACCAGGTGTCTTACAAAAAAGTTCTAACCTATCACCTTCACTGACATTTCGATTTATAAATATTATATTATTTGTTCGATAGATAAATCTTACTTAACCCGACCTAGAACTTTTAAAATATAGTCTACTTAAAATTTGTAATAATCCACAAAGTATACAGCTACAGTTGAAATTTCCTCACGACTAGTAGCACTCAATCCGTGACAGAGCCCAAATTATCTGAAGGATAATCTCCGCCAGAATTCCGGAATTTGGACAGACTTGTAGCCTTGTAACTGTAAACATAATTTGCATTTTTGAGCAATGTAGGAATTTCCCGAGACATCTATTTTATTTTTTTCAAAGTGGAAGTTATAATAATTTGATAAACGTGGTACCTGCGGGCTCTTTCTGCAAGAGAATTGCGTTGGGAAGGTCGTGTGATGCAATAAGGTCAGTTCATTGTAAAATTTGATTGTTCTAGCCAGTGTATGATATATGATCACAGACGCAAGTATAATAACATGCATTAAAAAAGTCGGCAGTTCGTATTTTGCTGTTATTGGGAAATTGCTGTTTCAAAGAGGTAAAGAAAGCCTGGAAGTTACGCAATTTCTTAATCTAAATCGGAGTAAGTAATAAACGCTTGATGACTTTAATATACCCAGCGAGTACACTTTACTCACTGATTGATATTTAATTGGTAGTCATTATGTGCCCGGGAGAATGGCTACTGTTTTCATACTTCATCGTACAAATATGTAGCAAAATAAAAGTGAAAATGGAACAGGGCGTCGTTATATGTTAATGAAATGAAAGTGTTATGACACAATGTAATTTCACCTAGACTAACTGCTTCATGGGTTTTTCGAACTAAATATGTATTATATTAGAACGTTATAAATTTTGACAGATCGAGTCATTAAGATTTTATTCATAAATTTGATATTGGAAGAGTTCCGTCAGTGAGTTTTTACGATGATTAAAATATTATTCAAGTAAGAGGAAAAAGTAAGAGAATTTTGATGCCGGATTTCGACAGTTATTGCAACAAATTAATTACTAATAGCAGAAGATGCAAATGAAATTGAACCCGTTTCAAATTACCATCGTGGTCACACTCTGAGAATTTTAATAACTTTTTTAACCAGATTTAGAATTTTTATGATGTTACTTTTTACGTATAAAAAATTGGTTTTAATTCTTTTGGTAATTTTTTGCTAAATAGGCGGTTCAGGTACTACATATTTAGATTATTTAAATATTTTATAAAATGATTACGAAAATGTTATTACGAAATATGCAAAATGCTCGAAATTTTACTACCAGAACTATTGCTGTTTTTGTTATGGATATATCGACCATATACTTACCTTTCACTCTTGTTTAATTTTTTTCTTCGTTTAGTACTGCAGGTATATGCAAGTTTACAGTGTAAATGATTTTCTCTGATTTAAATTACAAACCTTAGAGCTCACTGTAAATATTGAAGAGTCTTTAAATTTAGGAAGCGTTTTCGCTACAGGCGCCAGCTCCCGCCTTCCAATGAAATCCGGTTCCGGTAACTAACCCAAGAGTCGGCACCGGAAAAAAAAACTGTAGTGGTGGTGCTGTTTGTTACCATTACCGGCGCTGATTCTCAAGTTTGCGTTATAACAAGCTCCGCTAGAACATTATGAGTAATTTTCTTTATAAGCTATATAGGGTCTTTAAAAAAGTGAAAATAATTAATGAGACACGTTAAGCTGATACCAAGTCAGGAGATTTACTCCATTTGTGGAGATTTTATATATGAAAAAAATTGTCTAAAACGTAGTTGCATAGTTGCAATCAATGCAGCAGCGCGCAGTTATTATGCATTTAATTTACTTTAATTTATAATAATAATTTGACGTTTTACCATGACATATGAAAATACTTCTTGTAAAAAATAAATCTCCAGTTATGGTAATTTTCTGGTGATGCTGTTAAAATGCCACATCATTTTATTTTATTATAGTCCAGTCATTTTAGGATAAAAAGGGGATCAATCTCGGAATGAGAGATAATAAGCTGAATTTTTGTATATACCTTCATTTTGGCGTTTTAAAAGTTGTGTCAAAAGTCTCATAAAATCTCGTGTCTGCGTCGTAAGTTATTCAAGGTCAAAGATGAAGAAAAACAGTTTTTTGCGATTATCTCGGTTTCTATTGCTCCAGTGATGTTAACATCTATTATCACAATTGTAGAGCACAAAATTTGGGACAAATTTTATTTGAAACATTTTTTCATGCGCTCAATCGTTTTTGAGATAGAGAGCAGTGAGCGTGCAGCGCTCATCCATACGTACTGTAATGCAATCAACCGTGAATATCTATGAATACTACCTTGAATTTTGAAAAATTTGTATTATTTATCAATTAATACATTGTATTTAAACATTTTACATATTTTCAACACATTCATTGAATAATACTTACCTACTTTGTGTAATTAAAAACGCATTTAATGAAATATTTATTGTATATCTCAATTTATTTATATCTTTAAAATGTGTAAGGTTTTAAATACTTATTTTTCTATCATGATTATAACTGGAAGGTCTGGAAACAACGATTCAGGGCACCGAAGATGATGACGATGAAACAGAAATTCCCGAACGTCCAGAAGATGACGGTGAAGAAGAAGAAAATTAATACTTTTGTTCTTTAAATTATTAAAGATTTCTAGATTTTCACCGCAATTCAATTTCAATCGTAGGAAATGTACAGGTACTGAACAAAGATAAAATTAAAATTCCTTAACTCGTTTTACTTCCTTAAATTTTTACTTTGAAAAAATTAATATAACTTTTAGATATATAATAATATAACAAGTATAATACAGAGTGACTGCGAAATAAGTGCAAATATTTTAACCACGGCATCCCCCACCCTAGTAGAGCCGAAATATAGAAAAAACAAATTAAAAATCGAATGGGGCAAAACCCCCATGAACCACCCTCGATACGAAGGCACTGAGCCACCTTGTAAACAGAGTTGGAAAAACGTTCGAATAAAAACGACCTAAATACTTTCAGTTTCAATTAAAAGTAAAACCGACTTTTTGCTGCTTATCATTCGTTCATTCATTTACTCATTCATCGTTAAAGGTCAATGTGAAAGTTTTTTGGTAATTTTGATTCTGATGGATGTTTGGTCCTTGTCACAACGATTTTAGAATGTTTATTGGAACAGAAACAAGAGCAACTTAGAATGCTACTACCTTTTTACAAGAAATGTTGAAAATGTTGTCCTTGACTAGCAATACAGGCGTCAGAGCGTTGCAAGAGGTGTGTTGATAGGTAAAAACCACTTTCATTCGTTGAAGCTCTTCGATAATTTCTGGACACTGTTGATTTCCACAAACGAACTGTTTCATCCAACCGATACACATTTATCGAAAACCGTCTCTTGCAATCGTATTTGTGGACGAGCATGTGGAGTTTGATCGGACAAAAAGTGAGTTACACAACGTGGACAATCAGCGGGCTCCAAACCCTTTACTTTGTCAACATGGTATGGATGTGGTCGTATTCTTTTAATGTAGGATGCACTACAAGCTGTGAAAATCCAACCTCTTCTTTCTGTCCTATCACGGCCACGATCGTGAGTTTGAAGTTGAAGGTACCATGATCTCGGAGTTTTTCTATCACTCATGCAAATGTTCGCCCACACCAATTACCATATTGACACAATCTGCATGGGAAAACTCCACCATAAACCGATTTCACCGACCGCTCGATGCTAACTGGCCCTTCTCGTGTTTTTCACGTTGGGATTAAAAAAGTGCCTGATAAAGTCACTTTTTTGGTTTTTAATCCGACTCGCTCTATTCCATTCATTGTAGTAATTATGTAGGTCACAAAACAGTCCAACAATTTACATTTAATTTCAAATAATTTTTTCTAGACACTGCTACTACTTAGGACCGTGAATTTTACCCAGTGACATAATCATATTGTGAGCTATTCCCCATTTTTTTTTGCATGTATTTCGCAATCACCTTGTATATTATCTAATATATAAAAACTTACACATTTGAAAGATAAAGTACTTAATTATTTTTCTACTTAAAATCTACTTTCAATAAATTAAGATATACCTACATACAATAAGTATTTCATTTAAAGAGTTTTTAATTCCACAAAGTAGGTAAGTATCATTATCATTAAATGAATGTATTAAAAATGTGTAAAATGTTTAAATACAATGTATTAACTGATAAATAATACAAATTATTCAAAATTAAAGGTAGTATTCACACATATTCACGGTTGATTGCATTACAGTACGTATGGATGAGCGCTGCGCGCTCACTGCCCTCTATCTCAAAAACGATTGAGTGCATGAAAAAATGTTTCAAATAAAATTTGTCCCAAATTTTGTGCTCTACAATTACGATAATAGATGTTAACATCATTGGAGCAATAGAAACCGAGATAATCACAAAAAAACTGTTTTTCTTCACCTTTGACCTTGAATAACTTTCGACGCAGACACGAGATTTTATGAGACTTTTGAGACAACTTTTAGAACGCTAAAATGAAGGTATATACGAAAATTCAGCTTATTATCTCTCATTCCGAGGTTGATTGCTAATTTGACTGGACTATTAATCTCTATTAGATGTAACACTGTATTGTACAACTAACAGTTAAAGTGGATAGACATATCTAGATAAAAATGTGACACTAATTTTAGACTTGCTTTAATATATAAATATATCCAGTTTATGTTACAGGATATGAATATCTAGAGCTACATTCACTAATAAAAACTAATTATAAATTTGAATAGTTTTTTGATTCTTAGACAGTTTTTTGCGGTAACTAAATGAAAACAATATGTTGTACATATAAAAAAAAATGTTTGAAATTTATTTAAACAGAACTTTCCTCGCCGTTGCAACGCAGACAATGAAACAAGTTCATTGTCATAAATAGATAAATAAAATCCGGCTTTTTCAAAAAAATATAAAATTCGATATCCACTATAAGTTAAAAATATATAGTAGTCACAGTGTAAGAAAAAAAAAGTGCCCTTCAGGAGATCGAACCGGCGACCTCAGCGTCTTTCGCGTTATTAATTCAGTGCGCCATTTAACCGTCAGGGTCGGGTTGTTTTTTTCTTTGGAAAATTTGAATGCCTAAAGTAAAAAGTCAGGGCGGATTCATAAACCACAAGTACAGAAGTATGTTATTTTATAAAATTTAAATAGCATTTACCTAGCACAACTTTGGTGTGACGTCTTCAAATTGTTGGTGGGAATGATTAGATAGACAAATTTTGCTAACGTTTTCCATCTACACTATATTCCTAATCTGAAATTTGACAACACTCTAGATTATCTGTCTGATTAAAATCGACACAGATGATAGACAGCCGACCAGACGAGCATTTTTTATTCTATTACAGTACTTCCTTAGCTTATGCCTGGGAAGTAAAAAGGTTGGGAGCCCCCAGTTTCTTCTCTTTTAAAAACACTAGAAACCCCAAAAGCTTTCCAAAAGTTTTTCAAAAACTGATATCCCAAAGATCTTTTCGGGTTCTTCAAAAAACACACTAGATGCCCCCCACATTCTTTCAAATTATTTCAAAAATAAAACAACAGGGATTTCCAAGATATTTCTAAATTGTTCCAAAAAACAAAACATAAGGAGCCTCGTAGATTCTTTCATATTCTTAAAAAAAATGGTTGAAGGTTATTTCGACAGCACTTCCCTAGCCACTGAAATACAATAAATAAAAACAAATCCAGCTTTTTCAAAAAAATTGATTATGTGAATTTTATTTTTTTATGAGAACCCTTATAAATTAAAATAAAGATATGCATGTAAAGACGCGTGCTGGGCGTACGTTCCAAATGAGTTTTCTCTTAACAAAATTTTGTGACGTCATTAACATTTTTGCGAAGACACGCACCTCACTTTGGATAGGTGTAGAGTAATACAAGTACACAGTAATATAACAATATTGGTAAATACACAGCAATGTAACAATAATAATAATAATAATAATAAAGTTTATTAACGGTTATTTTACCTTTACATAATATTTGTTAATCTAACACTATAGAACGAACGGACAGTTTAAAAGAGGAAAACTTATTACAGAAGAAATCAACATTGTAGCAAACAGTATTACAACTTGCAAGAATTCCATTTAAAGGAGAGAATAGCGCATAAAACTGATTACATGTATCAATATAGAACAACGGAGATTTCCTAATAACGTATTGAGGCACATTAAATTTAATAAGATCTAAAATTCCAGGACAGTCACAAATATTGTTTAAAATTTTATACATAAAACTATAAAACAGATTTTTAAATAAGTTCTGCGATCATTTAAATTACTTAACCCTAAATAAGTCATTGACATGTCAGGAGATTTACAGATATTGAGAGGAAGACGACGAGATATATACTTGACAAATTTAATTTGAACTAACTCAAGTCTATCAACATATGTTTTGTAATAGGGAGCCCACACTACGCATCCATACTCTCGAATGGAGCGTACATAATGTAGTATACAAAGTTACCAGAATACGTAAGTTATTGAAATCTTTGCAGTACCTTTTAATGCATCCTAGCATTCTGTTTGCTCTAGCTACTATGTGCTCATGATGGGATATAAAAGAAAGCTTGCTATCTAAAAATATACCCAGGTCCTTGATCAAATATGACACTTTAAGAAATTTCCCATTAAGTAAATAAGCATGAGTCGACGGTGATTGTTTTTTACTGAAATTTATTACATGACATTTGTCATGGTTTAAAACCATGATATTATTATCGCACCAGTCAGATAGTTTGACTAGATCCCTTTGTAGACGTGTAGTATCATTGGAGTTTTTGATGATTGCATATATTTTCAAATCATCCGCGAATAAGCTAAAATCACAGAACAAATGGTTACCAATATCATTGACATATATCGAAAACAGCAAAGGGTCTAATATCGAGCCCTGAGGAACCCCTGACGGTACACGCCGACTACTTGAAAGGCAATGATTTAATTTGACTTGTTGTACTCGACCTGTTAAGTAACTCCTAAACCATCTTAACAAAGAACCTTTAATTCCATATGCGGATAATTTCCCAATTAGTATACCATGATAGACCTTGTCCAAGGCTTTGCTGAAATCTGTATAGACGGCGTGTACTTCGAGGCCCTTAGACATAGCCATGGTTATTTTATTAGTAAAGGGCAGAAGGTTAGTTAATGTTGAACGTTTACGAAAAAACCCGTGCTGATTGGTAGTTTTAATATTACTAAAAAAAAAATCGAAGATATATACGCAGAAACAATCGATTCAAAGATTTTAGTGGGGACAGATAAGATGGAGATCGGTCTATAATTTTCCACATTTGATTTGCTGCCAGATTTATGAACCGGTACAACGTGAGCTGTTTTCTATATTTGAGAAAACACACCGCAAGGATAAATTAAAAATAATTTGCATAGGAAGAGCCAATGAAGATCTACATTCCCTGTAAAGCCTTGGAGGTACATTATATCAGGTCCTGCCCCTTTGTTGGGATCTAATCTAGCCAAAGCATCAAGAACATCACTTAATTCAATGTACATATCGTTCACATTAACATTACAATCATATACTACATTGTAATTGTTTGATATAGTAATGTCAGAATACAAAGATAAAAAATATTGATTGAAGACTTCGCATACGTCTTCATAACTGGAGATGTATTTTTCACCATATTTCATGGGCAGAGGCATATCATTATCAGATAATTTATTACGAATGAATTTCCAGAAAGTACTCGGATTGGTGATTAAATTAGATTCAGTTTTTTAAATATAATCACTATAAGCTTTTTCAATACTCTGTTTACATGCCCTTCTTAAGCTAGAAAATTTGTTATATTCAAAGATACTCCTTGTACGCTTATACTCTTTATGAGCTCGTTTTTTTGGCATTGATTAGATTTAAGATGTTAGGTGTAAACCATTTAGGATAACTTGAACTTATCTTACATTTCATAGGCAATATTGTATACTCAAATTTTCGGGGGCCGTTCCCGATTTAGTCAATAAAATAAATTAATTCTTTAATTAATTTGTGTGAGTCACCCTGTATAAGAAGTCTAAACATTTTTAATGCAATGATAAACCATACGTGTAGACTCATTATTTTTTGCACAGTTTGGACAGGATTTAATCGGCAAAATTTTGAGATGACTTCATCAATTTGTTGGGAGGGGATAAACGAATAAATTTTGGAATTTACCATGATTACGATAACCTTAAAATATTTACAAGATTTCAGAGCATTCGGTTTTGCAGTTTCAAAGTAATATTGCAAAATATTGTTATTCAGTTTTGATGATAGGTGATTAAAAGTGGCGTGGGTAAAACTAAACAATTTATTCCTTACTGCCCATTCACAATGGACATAAGACATAAGAACGAGCGCATAACATAATTTACGTTTTTGGTTTGTGTCTGGCTTATGCTTATGTATAGAGAGCGGATTTTATGAAAATTGCATATCCGTTATTTTTTGCATATAAGTCTTGATATTTAATATATGAACGAATCATGCTAATTAAAAATGAATACAGCTATAAAAAAATTGCATATTTGCATATATTTGCCTTCTGCTGCATATTTCACGGAACGGGTGCATATTTTGCATTTTTGTCAATTTTTGTGCTAATTTGAAAAAAAAATTATTGTCATTCTATCGGCATTTATCTAGAAAGACGAAATTTTATGAATCATATTGCAAATATTGTCCTGAGCTTCAAATAACTAGAAAAGGTTTGGGTTTTATGGTAGTATGGAGACACTACTGGGTGTTAAGCCATCCTTCCAGGTAAATTCGCGCCCTAATTACTTTTGGAAATACCGTTCATTCCCAATATTTTTGTTCGTTAGTTAAGTGTATTAATGGCACGTTTAGTGGTGGTCGAAGGGAAGTTATACTATTATTTTTCATCGTGAGTTTGTATTGAAAGCATTTAAAGGGATGCAGGTGTATCAATATGTTGAAGATACTCAAATTAATTTATGGATTAAACCTTTTCCTGAACTTATTCTTCAAGAACGAACTGTGTTTTGTCGCGCCTGCCCTAAACCGGTAAGTATTTTTACATCTGTGGACGTAGTAGCATTTTTTCTATTTAGAAATACATTTACTTTAGAATCACCGGAAAAACTTTTTGTTAGAATATTTCGAAAAATATCTAAAAACAAATTGTTACCAAAATAGTAATTAAATAGTGGATTACTAACTATTTTTTAATTTGATCTGTTTCTATTTACTTTTTAGTATAAGAATATTATCTTTAAAAACGTGATTTATGTGTTAGTGAGATGTAATTAAACACTTTGCACTGTGATTTATGTATTTTTTGTAATAAAACGTAAGCTCGGGAAACCTCTTTTTGAATTTTATAAATAAATTTAGTTCGCTTATTAAGCTTCTTTTTTTAATTTTTGGAGCATATGCAACTGCATATCTCTGCATATATTAAGAAAGTTACTGCATATTTGCATAAATTTGGTGCATATCATATGATCATATTTCTCAAAATTTTGCTGCATATTTTCCGCTCTCTACTTATGTACGTTCACAGTGGACAGAGTGAACTCTGTAAGAATTGTTAAACTGCGCAAACGCAGAACGGAATAACTCCCGGCTGAACATAGAAACGGCTAACCTCAAACTGAGTCAATCAAAATATCTAAGCTACAATTTCATACGATATTCGAACTTGACAACTTGCAGTACAGAACAGACTCGCAGTGTGAAGCTTTGATTATAATTTATATAATATAATCAAAGGTGTGAAGTGCCAAGTGCCAACTGTCAAAGGTAATTCAATAGCAGCATTCAAAAGTCCCTAGATTTTAACATAATTTTGACATAATTCGTGCACAAAGTTGAACTTATTTCAACTTTGTGTACGCACACAAGGATTAGATAAAACGTTCATAAGCATAAGAATTACGTTCGTCCACTGTGAACAGGGGTACACGTTTTCCATCGTTTCAACTTTATGTATTTATGTAAGCTTTATGTACTTGTTATGCCTTATGTCCATTGTGAATGGGCAGTTAGTAACTCAAATTTACACGACTAATTGCACAGCGATTATGTACAGAATAATTTCGACTCGAGTGGAATGGATTTGACTAGACTCTACTTCTCCCATTATCTGGAGTTCACTGACTGCTCTCGACGCTGTCCTTCTTGAAACGCCTCCGTCACGGCTTCTAGACTTGTCTGGAGCACCTTCCGCGACATCAGCTTTCAGGCTCTTCTCCGGCCGCCGTCACTAACAATGAGTCATCATCGCCGTACATACTAGAACCCATAGGCGTCGTACCGGGGGGCGTATGGGTTTATTTCCGAACAATACATACAATGTGTGTAATAAAAAATTAAGTTTTTAAAAAATGCCACGAGGAGTCCCAAAGACTCTTCATTGGCTTTAAAAAAAATATTTTTGCAAATTTGATTTTTTGCTGACAAAAATAGGCTTGGATTGTGAAACTGGAGGTGTGTTTCAAGCTAGATTTTCTTAATAAAATTGTGATATCATCAACGTTTTGGAGGGACAAATACATATACAGGGTGAGTCGTCATTAAGCGCGTATTCTTGGATATTTCATTATGTATTAGAGACAGAAAAAAGACTAAAGTTATCTACTTCTTTTCAATATTTTTATTTTCAACTGTACAGAGTGTTCTGCTTTCGAGGAGCAACAACAACCAGTTTTTAATTCCCGAGTGTAAGCGAAAGTATTGTAATCAAGTCCATCGGACGAATGGCCCCTTTTATTTTTTTAATGAAACATCCTAGATATTTTTACGTACTTGTCTTTGTTATAGGCTTTATAACCATAGTTTACTTTTGAAATTCTGATGCGACGTTGCCACGTTATTCCAATTTTATGAATTTTTTAGCAGCACAAGAATTCTTAGAAAAAACATAACAGGGGTATTTTTACAGTCTGTGTTATAACATCTTTTGCTTTATTGTACAAAGCGTTTTTTCTATTTGAAAAAAAAAAAGTATCGTTATTTGAAAATTGTACTATTTTGTACTCTCCACACAACTTTTAAAAATAACCTTATTGCAATTTTTTTTTTGGGACTATTCCCATTGCTAAAAAATTTCAAGAAAATTAGAATAACGTGGCAACGTTGTATCGGAAATTCAGAAATAGACACGGTTTTGAAGCCCAGGGAAATACGAGAAATACGCGTTTATTGATTCAGCCTGTATTTCTGTTTAGATAGGTGGTACACTGTAATGCCAATAACACCACTGTATATATTCGCAGAAATTCAGAATACTTTCGTTTTTGATTTAATCAATAAAATAATTTGTTTCGTTCATTAATTTTAGGTTCCTTATTATTAGTTCCGGAGATTATTTCTTCAATAAAATCGCCAGTACACGACAGAGAGGAAACTGGAAAACAGTGTTTTCTCTATTTTTCATCAAATTGGTTTCTTACCAAGACGTGCCTTAGTATTCTTTATAAAAACAATAACTGAAACCTTTCATAAAAAGTTTTTAGAAACTGCTTTGACATTTTGTATTAGAGTTCAAGCATTCATTTGCTGCTTGTTAAACACAGTAGTTTGTTGCAAAGTTCGCGGAGATACTAAGACAATACTAGGTTTCGTAATAAGTGTTCAAGAGCCTTTATTTTAAAATTTATTTTTCAAATGTAATAACTGATAAAGTTCTCTAAATGCAATAGGACATGTTAGTGCCTAATTTGAAGTACAGACAGTGTTTGAAAATTTTTAAATCTAAATTAATACTTGACAGACGAAGGCCGTTACACTTTCACGTTGGTCTTGGAAATGTGGTTCAAGTAGCAACTATAATTGGTTTTTTATCTCATTTTTTAATCTTCGGTGTACTGGAAGGCATACATAAGTTTATAAGATAGGTACCTAATTAGCAAAAATGAGAAGTCAATAATGGTTCGTCTCTAATCAGAAAAACAAAGTTGAAAACGGTAAAAAACGTATAATAATAATTATAATAAAAGAATAATGCTGGATGCAGCAAGAAAGAGTTGTGGAGCTATATGAAAAACAAACAAAAAAATAAAACAAATATTCAAAGAAAAAAGAGAGTTGGAAAGAATATATAAATACAAAGACACCAAAAGATTATAAGGCGTACAAACAAAGACATAAAAAAAAGAAAGAAAAAGAAGAATCATGGATAAAATTCAGAGAGAAGAGGATCCAAAACTACAGAGAAACCAAAAACTGTCTTTAATGAACACTTAAGCAACTTAAACAAAAGAAGGAATATAATATCACGAAGGTAAAAGACAAGGATGACAATAGCATTTGCAAGAATTGACGGATGATCAAGATGAAGAGTAAGAACATGAGGAGCAGAATGAAACACAGAAAATAAAGCAAGAAGGCCTCTCAGAAGTCAACGAAAGATAAAAATCAGGAAAAGCGCCTGATGGGAGAGATAATATTATAACGCCCGAAATGATAAAATATATCGAAAAAAAGGAAGAAACCAAAAGAATGAAAATGGAAATAATATTACCGCTATATGTATAAAAAAGGAGACAAGAGAAATAACAATACAAATGTAGTCAGAACAACAACGAAAAACCAGAAGAATTTAAAACAAAGATCCTACTTCTATACCCAATAGTATTTGACGAAGCAAAAAGGAAGCCAAGAAAACAACAAAAAAACTAAAAACAATACTAACAGATGCAACCAATCTACCTGAGTGAACATGACTATAATAACAAACGATCTATAAAGTAATTTAGAAAACTTAGACAGGGAGATTTATCAAAAATAAATCTGAAGATAAACTTTGAAAAACCAAAATTATGATAATCTCAGAGTAGAAGAAAATCCATACCATAAAACAGCAATCTTACTATTTGTAAAAATGTCTAAAAAAGGTTTAAAAGCAGTTATTAATAAAAAACACCACACGCAGATAAAGTGACTTTTATCTATTTGTTGAAAGTATAGTCGTTTCGTTAAATGTTTCATGTAGGTAGTAAACTTTGCGAATAAAAGTGTCTTTAATCGCCTGTACCATACATAATTATTATTTAATAACCACAAATAAAATCAGAAAACATATTTTTAGTTATAATAGTCTCTGTCTGTTAGCGATACCTTTTAACACATTATGTATGGGTGTTTATTTCATACAAAGTTAAAGAAACCGTTTTAAAACATAATATAAAGTGATAGTGACACATTTTACAAGATATTAAATAATTACAAGTTTAATACTTCTTTTTTCTATGAAATAGCTTTCAAATCTTGATTGATTAGATTGACAAACATACAATCAGTATAAAAAACCAAAGCGGATAATGTTTTATGTCCAATAGATATTACGAAACCTAGATAGATCTACAGCACTAACAAAGTGCACTGGGTGTAACTACCTCAATTTATAATTAACATAACAGCTTTTGATTCAACAAACACAAGTCTTTACAAATTGCAAGCCTTATTTTTAACGAAGGAATCACGATTTGAATTCAAGAACAGCATTTGAACCGAGCAACGAACCGAGTAATAGAATCAGACAAAGCAAAAGAGTTGCAACTTTCACTCAGACTTCGTGACATAAAAGAAACACAGAATTTTTTCAATGTCAGTCATGTGTTTTGAAAACAGCGAAAAAGCCCATAAGGAAATCTGTAAAGTTCATGCCATCATGAAACACTTTTTCTGCATTAATTCTTGAAGTCACGTTCAACCTTGCCGTCAGGAAGTCAATCAAATCTGCTAATCGTAAAAACAGACGCACACGCCATGTGTCAGCGTGAATGGAGCGAGCGAAGTTGCGGTCACGACCGGGTTAACCAGTAAATGGAAAAATGCGAAAATGTGGCGCTGGAAATGAGACTTTCTTAAAATTATAAATGTTAATAATTATGATTATCTTCTGGGTCAATGTCTGTTCCGAAAGTTCAGACCCCACCTCCACAATCACAAAGCACTGTTTCCAAATGACACCCAATAGTTCGAAATTTATGTTTTCGCGTTTTCTGGGTAAGATTATAGTCTTGGCGGTTTACCCAGTTTGGATTTTTGTGTAAAATGTTCTCTATAATTAAGAGAAACCACCTGTCACAAAGCCAAAACCTTTAAAACTTCCATAAATCTGTAAGTTTGCAAAACAACAAATCATTTAACTTTAATGACAATATTCACATTTTGCACAACTGTTTGGGTATTTCGTAATTGTTACATCCACTATCAAAACCCACAAATTTATAGATACACTTTTTAAAAGTCCTGATTAATTTTATTCCTTTCGCTAATGATTTCAGCAGGTTTTCAGAACCCACGGTTCAAGGTAAATAGCTGAAAAATAAGAACAATTAAAACTCTAAATATATCTTCCTGTCATAAGGGCAAGGTGAACCTCAAGGTTCGAGTCTCTTTCTCTTCTCCAAATTAAGATTACACCAATTCTCAATTACTACGTCTAATTGCGTATTATATTTAAATGATTTATTTGTTTGTAAATTGGTTTTTGGGAGTTTTTGATTCCCGGATAGAGATATAGGTTATATTTTACAATCTAGTAGTGATAAAACAAACTTAAAGGTTAAAATTGCGTACATGCATGTAACGAAACCGTCAAAAGTGTGGATCTTATTAATTATAGCGTGGTATCGGTAATATTTCAACAGAGACAAGATGAGATTTGGAGATTGTACCTAATTAGTCAATACTAGCAATATTAACAAAATTGATGGAGCGATTAATAGGTTTTTAATTTTTGTTAGGTGATAAAAAATAAATCGCTGTAATATTTTAACAAACAATATGTTATTTGATCAGATAATTTATTTTCTTTCAAATTGAACACCGTACGAATTATTAGGTACATGTTATAAAAAGTGATAATAACCCACAAATAAGTGATCGAAGTCCTCGGCCTTATATCTTCAAAACGAATCGAGATATTGAAATTCTGCAAACACCATTATTTTTAGTTTGAAGGGAAAGGTTGATTTAGTTTCAATGACATGTACAGGGTGAGTCACTTAGTGCTCCACGATATCTCATTAATTATTACTTATTAGCAATAGAAAAAAAGTTTAGGACCGAAGTTGTACAGTTTTTTGAGGAGTACATACTAAAATTATTTCTCATTATACATAGTATTCTGATTTTAGGGCGTAACACAACTTATTTTTTTTACCTAGAACAAGCTATATATTTGTATATATTCTGATTGACTTCTTCTTAGCCTTATAGGCATTGTTTATTCTCGAAATTCCGATGCAACGTTGGCAAGATACTTCAATTTTTTTCTTTTTTAATTCTTTCACAAAGGAATGATTCACAAAAAAATCGCAGTAGGGTTATTAGTGTAATTAAAATATTTTATGGAGATATAAATAAAGATACTAGCTTTATTGTGGTATAAATAAAATTGGGTTTTAATATGCAGTGTGGTCTTAAAAAATTAAATTTTAACATTTTTCAAATATCGATATTTCAGTTTTTCGACAAAATCGAACACCCTGTATTTCATTACTGCATCTTATTTTGTTTTTTGTTCCCTTTCTTTTTCGGTAAATATTTTGTATATTTAAAGTTGATAATTATTGAAACCTTTTTGCTTTTTTAAGGACACACCAGCATATTCAAAGAAAGAGAACAAAAAATTGAGTATATGTAGAAATAAAATACAGTGTGTTCTGTATGAAAAAATTAAAACAATAATATTTGAACACTGTAAAGTCTATTTTTTTTTGAACAATTTGTGTATTAAAATTGTATTTATTTGATCATAACAATTGTTTTTTTATTTAACCTTCGTAATGCTAAAACAATTCTAGAAAATTGGAATAACGTGGCAACGTCACATCGAAAAATAATAATTTATGCTTATAAAGTCTAGAAAGAGACTAGTAAAAATATATAGACTATTCTATTTAAAAAAATTAATTGTGTGTTATGCCTCGAAAATAAAACACTCAGTGTATAGAGAAAAATAATGTTATTGTATGCTACTCAAAGAACTGTACAATTTTAGTCTCTGACTTTTTTAATCTTTAATAAATTAATGCGATATCAAGGACCGGCCGCTTAGTGACTCACCCTGCATATGGTGTGGGTGCCCCGATGCAAACTTTTAAATTAGAACGTATATATTTTTCAACATTTTTTGATGGATCATTAAATTACGATTACAAAAATATAAAATACTTGGGTGTTTATCTAATTTTCGGTCAATGAAAAAATAAAATTTATGAATACTAAACAATTGAAGTTGAATGAAATTTTATTTTACAAACAGTTATAAAAATCTGTTTCCAAAAATCATTTAAAGCCAGTTGCTAGCTTTGACTCTTGTAGGGTATTCAATACATATTCAGATTGTAATATGTATTCAGAATTCGCAATAACATAAGGGCAGCTTTTTCAAAACACTTCATCATTCTTTTTAAAATTTTGGTGAAATTTTTTATGTTTGAAAATCAATATTTCATTTAATTATGGAAATTTCGGAACGTGGTTTTTAACACTGTTTTCAACTACAAAACTCAAAGGAGAAATGTTTTAGACTTTTTTTGTCAAAAATGAGATATAGTAAAAAACACCTTAGTTTTTCCAACTAGAAAACTCTATATATTTGTATATTCTGAATGACTTCTTTTTAGGTTTTACAGCCATAGTTGATTCGATGCAACGTTGCCAATGTATTTAATTTTTTTTTAAATTTTTAACAAGGAAACGTTCACAAAAAAATCGTAGTAGGGTTATTAGTATAATTAGAATATCTTGTGGAGAGATAAATAAAGGTACTTGTTTTACTGTGATATAAATAAAATTAGGTTCTAATAAATTTAAATTTTAACATTTTTGAAATATCGATATTTCAGTTTTTCAAATAGAAAATCCTGTATTTTATTATTGCATCTAATTTTGTATTTTGTTCTCTTTCTTTTTCGGTAAATATTTTCTATATTTCAAGATGATTGTTACTGAAATTTTTTTGTTTTTTTTAAGGACACACCAGCATATTCAAAAACAGAGAACAAAAAATTGAGTATATGTAGCAACAAAATACAGTGTGTCCTATTCTTTTTTAATTTTGGTGAAATTTTTTATTTTTTAAAATCAATATTTAATTTAATTATGGAAATTTCAGAACGTGGTTTTCAACATTGTTTTCAACTTACAAAATTCAAAGAAGTAACGTTTTCGACTTTTTTGTCAAAAATGAGATATAGTAAAAATCAACTTTTGTCGAAGAAACTGATTTTACATTTTCATTTTCAATAAAAAAGATGGTAATGTTTCCTCTGCGTTTTCTTGAGTTTTGGAAACCAAAAACAGTGGTGAAAACCGTGTTTCGAAATTTACATAAATAATTAAGACTTTGAAAATTTGTTTAACACGTAATGAAAAATTTCAAAATCCTTAAAAAAAAATACATTACGTTTTAAAAATATGCGAGTTTGGGACGTCGACGCCATATATCAGTCAGAGCTTTTAAGACTGCGGAGTTTTATCTGGGATATAAATCACGACTTTATCCACTGTATATCAATGAACAGTGGATTGTTTCCTGTACTCTTGGTTACTGCGCATTTAGAGATATGATTTGTTTGTATTTTAATTGTTGTCCTCTTATTTTTATGAAATATGTAATAAAAATCAGTATACATATAATAAGTAAAATCAATTATCGAGAATCAAAAAATATTTCTTTACAACATACCAAGCGCTAAACTAATTTGAACGAAATACTCTATTTTATATTTTTGGATTTAAAGTTTTCATTATTAAACATATTCAGTTAAATATTTTTTCAGACATTCACATATTTTTACTTGATAGTTGTAGGTAATATTGTAATCCGATTTTGCGATTCTATCTAATATTTGCATTTTATGTACATATTCATTTTTCGTCCTCGCTGTTTGAAATTTACTGAACAGAGACTGAAACTGTAGAAGCTTAAGTTTATATTTCAGAATTTTTATGGACACTTCATGATTACTAGAATAGTAGATCTCCCGTTTCCGTCTCGGTCGTCTGTCGTCGATTCTCTGTCTCAATTTTATTAGGCAGATAATCCCCGAAACTGCTGGACCGATTGTTGTAAAATTGTTAAGCACTTTAGGAACATCATATAGATGGTAAAACGCTAACTAAAATTAGTTAATGCAATTTAAATTTTATACATACATACTCCTGTACTTGTGGTGGTTTATGAATCCGCCTTGATTTTGTTTATTATTATACACAAGCTACGGAAGCATGCCTACATTCGCTTTGCACTTCCAATTTATTTCTTTTTTATGAAATCAAGGATCATTGACCCCATTTTCTTAAAAATTGGCGAATACAGTAATGTTGTGTCCACCTATATTTAATGACAACAAAATAATAATGATAATAATTACTATTTATCCAAAATATTATTCAGACCTTTTTTCTCTACGGTGACTTAACACAACTTTATGTCTATAACAGCGGGGGAGTTTTATAGTTTACAATCATCATTGTTTTAAAATCTTTCGGTGAAATTTTTCATCACGTATGTTTAAAAATCAATGTTTCAATTATTTATGAAAATTTCGGGACGCGGTTTTAATCAGTGAAGTTTTGTCTAAATACACAAAGGATTTCGTTAGATCTTAAATATTTTTAGCTTTTAATTTCTGCAAAACATCAACATTTTTCTTATAATCTTGCGTAGGTATCTGTCTAAATGCATGAATGTAAATTTGTGGTGAAGGAATTTAAAGGAATAACTGAAAGTTCAGATTTGAATATGTGTCGTAAATTTAAAACTAAATCTAGAACACACATGGAAACAAACAAAAGTCATGAAACAATCTATTTTTCTTGTTTTTGGAGCATTCATTCCAAATTTAGATTTAAATTCAGAATCACACCAAACGGGCCTCGTAGAAATTCTTGTCTATTTTTATTTATTTGTAATATTATATTGCACGTCTGAGTCTCGTCGACATAAATAAACTAAAGAAGTAAACTTCACAATTATATAATGTCAATAAATTAAGTTCATTACCACCAGGTGTTACTGCACTGGAACCACATTCCTGCAGAAATACAACCTACCTTGTATAAACCATGTAATATTTTTAAAAATATACACCCAGAATTGAAAGAATAAAAAGATGTTCTTTGACACTTCATATTTTATATTTTGTTGCAAGATGTATTATTTATTATCAATCATGTCTAAATCTAGAGACGCTCGTATTTTTGTATTAAAGTTTTATGGCATTGTATCTTCCTACCTACCCAACTCTTAATTGAGCTACGAAATTTATTCGCAATTTTAAATGCCACGATAACACTACACGTGTTAGTCACGCAAAATTTTCGCAGAATTTTGCGATGCAACTATTGCTTCCAATTCCAGTAAGTTACAGTTTCTTGCTTAATTACACCAAATAAATATTGACCGGTTTCGGTCTAGTTTTTTCTCATCGTACTCTGCTCCAAATACCTTGATTCAATGAAGATTTGTCGCACTTGATCATATTTACATATTTTTAGAAAGTGTGCAGATGACCAGCATTTAAATGGCACAAGTGGTCTGACGACTTACAGTATTTTAGTAATAGTGAAAATGATTTGCATAATCTATTTTTTGTACATCTGGATCATCGGCATTTTTTAAATAAATTAATTATATAATATCTGTGCCAGATCTTCGGTTGCCCAATGGCGATTCTGAGGCGAATTCGGCATTTTTCGACCCAAATTGGACGGACGCTCCACCATTTGTAATGTCAACATGTTTTACGAGAGATCGAACTTGATTTGGTGGTTTTTTATGTCGAAAAACCTAGAACTCTGCTGCGTAGAACAATGGGTGTGGAAATATTGTCTATCTATCAGTATTAAAATCTGTACATAACGATGTTTTTCCGATTCTTCAAAACCTTGAATTTTCACAATAATGTGAATCTGTTAAAAATAAGTAGCGGCAGGTAGTGAGACTATCTAATCTGGCTTTTCATGAAAAATAAATAAACACAGCTTTTTTATGCAAGTCAGTTAGTATGGAGTAACAATAAGCTTTTAGCGGTGCCGTAATACTTGATACAATCAAATATGCTTCATGACTCGACGTAGTATGTTAATGCAATAATCAAGGTATTGTCCTAAACTGTTAATTGCGTGACTGCAACTTTTTAATATTGTTAACTTGTCTTAACGACTTATTCAGAAGTCTACATTATTCATTTTTACCACTTGCAAAATCCGCATAATGCGAGCTAGGGTCGAGCGTGTAACTTTTGTGCAATTTGTACTTGTGGTTACTTTTTAGTCTTTTGTATTCGAAATGTCTTGAGAAAAATTTGTTGGACATTATTTTAAACATCTAAAAGTCAGGGATACATAGTTCTAAATATATCTTGAGGTTTTTCTAGGTTAATCGTATGATCGTTTTTTGTAGTTGTTTGTTTTTTAAATTGATTTAGTTTAATTAAGATCACTATCATTTTTTATTTTTTGATATCAATAACCCGTATACATTCATCTCAGTCGAAGGATCGAATTACTTCCAAATGTCAAACTAGTATCTGTATCTAAAATAAATGAGAGTGAAAATATTTATTTACCTAGGTACAAGAATGTGTTTTAAAAACGTGGCGGCAGCGATTTTCACACTTTAATTTCACCTAAAGTGAAGGTGTTTTTTCAGTGAGATTTTCCATTTACTTTTTGCTTTCCAAGTGTTAAGAGGATTATTATTGTTCAGTAGGTTATAATATTTTCCAGTTTGCATGCACCATTGTCATGCATGTTCCCGAAAAACAAGTTTTCAAACTGTATTTTCCCAAAAGATTGAGAGAGAGCAAACTTTCGTATTATTGTATGCAGAAGAAAGTACCCAAGTTTTTTCAAATAAATTTTGTAAATCATGAGAAGTAATGTGATTAAAAAATTCAAAAGTCGAGATTATTTCTGGTAAAATTTAAAATGCTGTGCTCAGATTTACTAAATCGAGTGTCCTATATATTTTTCTTGAAACATCGTGTTTAATTCAGTGGGTTTAATTCAAACTTTATCAAGTATCAATGGTAATTTGCTGTATATTTTCGTCAAACAAAACAGCATAACCACCTGCACATTCACTTCTGCACGGCGTGTTTAAAATTATTGGAATAATATTCGATAACGGAAAATGCCGGTATTTATTCATTCAAAACTTTTTGCCTTTTGTAGAATGCATACAAGAATTAAGGTTGCCAATAAGGTCAAAACTTTCAGATTATTGAAAACTTGTTCAAAATCTAGTGTCGTAAGGTGTTTTTTATTTTTAAAATTAGCTATATGAATAATTAATTTTGTGAAAGAAAAGATCATGTAAGTCGAAAATCGAGCCGTACGCAGGGGAAGGTGGAGCACGACGGAACACTTGTTCACATTTTTACTCTCTTATTTACGATAAAAATTTGTGTTTCGTTCAGTCTCAAATCAACACCAATGATGTTTTTTTGTACTCTCTATTGTGTTCGATTTTCTATTCTTTTATTTTTTATTGTACCTAATAGACTGCATTTAATTTGGCGAATATCTAATTTCATATTTTCTCGAAGTTTCGTAGCTCCTGAATATGAAAAAGTAGGTCGACCGTTTCTGTATGTCTGTGAAATGTTATCTGTTATATTTTGGCGACATCATTAAGTAGACAATTTTGAGTTTTGACTGATTGTTGCGAAATTTTATATAGGTTTTAAGAATATCGTGGACTTTATTAAAATTTTGCAAAGGCGTGAAGATTATTCTAACTAAATTGTTAACCAGAATTTATATTTTCATTTCTTCTAAAAACTGGATGACGTAATCTGATTTTTTTAAGTTATTTTATCTTATTTGAAATTAATATTCTTGACACGCTTTTTTACTTGTGATTTAATAATATATCACAATTTTAATCATGCGAGCAAAAGTTATCGTAAAAAAATCACATTTTTAACAACAAATTTAATACTTTGTTTTAGAATTTACGAAACGTTTTTTTTTTTAATTTTGGCGAGATACTACCATCAATTAAGTGATTACAAAACAACGATTAAAATCTAGTTATTCATCCCGTCTAGAAAGTTATTTAAAATTATTAAATACATATATGTTTCTTAAAAAATATGCTGCAAGATGCAACATATATTTGTCTTTTTTATGATGTATTTATATTTTTGTAATTGTTTATACAGGATGTTTAAAAAAAATGCTGAACGGATCATGTAATATTATTGATTAAGTCAAAAATGGTTTATCTAATTGCCTTAAAATTCTGGAAACACAGTACCTATGTATTATTTAAATAAGCTAAAAATCCTGGAGGTTAGCAACGGCTGGATTTAACCTCACACTATTACCTTCTTTTCTCCTTTTATTTCGGGCATTTTATTTAAATAAAGACATGTTATTTTAATTGTAATTACTATTTGTTGTTTTTCTTTTATTTTCCCAATGTTGTTTCGTCGTTTTAATGAAGAAAAGATAAACGTAAGTGCTAAAATATACCCTACATTTTTCTTCGATGAATTATAAGATTTAGTTTTGTGTTTTTTTATGACAACCCCTGTAAGTTAAAATAAAGATATGTGTAAAATGTTGTGGTACAATTGTCATTTTTTTCAAAAATCAGAATAGATTCATGAATCACACCTGCAGGAGCGCACGATGTTTGTAAAATGCATAAGTATAAAATTTGACAACAATGGATCTAATAATATCATCTGTTTAATAAAAATCGACAGGAGACTTATTTGTGGGTCATATATAATAGATGAGTGATTAAGTGCAATTTGGTGGCTGCATTTTTACAACATTTTCGAACTTGTCGCCGAGTCACTTTTTTGATATCAGGTTTATTGGAATTTATTTTAGTGGTTTTTCTGGTATAATTGTTAGGGTAACCTCCAACACACCTGTTGTAAAAAGAAAGCTTACTTGGAGATAAGTTCAGAGACGTTAAAGGTGTGTAGTAAAAAGTAAAAATGAATAAAACTCCTACTAATTTTGTTCAGAATTTTTAAAATTGTAAAATATTTACACGAGTTAAGCGAATAAAAAAAACAAACACGTGTAGCGTTTGTGTGAAGTATTTCGATATAAAATTGTCACTGATTACATAACACACATGAAGTAAATTTGATGGATTACATATTTTTTGTTCATGCGTTGAATGTGTAGTGCGATTGTAAGGTGTAATTATTGTGTTTTCAAAATCAAGTAACCTACATTCTTCATGTTATTGCACCTTTGCTAAGAACCGTGAAAAGGTAGTCCATTATTTTGCCGCTTCATGTGTTTTATTTGTTGCATATCCCAGGAAAAGTAACTTTTTGCTGTTCAGTGTATGTACACTTGGTTGTTAAATTATACACCGTTTCACAAACGACGGTTCCAAGCACTGTACTTAATACCTAAATCGCTGATTTGTGGTTTCACGCTTATTTAAAGTTAATAGGCAATTCACTTTCTTTCCGTCAAAAATGTGTAGTCAGTTTCGACTGTTTGTACTTTGTACCTATACTATAATAGGATTTTTGTGAATTAGGACCTAAGATTAAGACCATTTGTTATCTTATCACGTAGAACGTAGATTTTTAGTCTAGATGGTCATTTCCTTTTATCCCATTCCGGTTTTGGTTATTTGTGTAAAAAATGCAAGATCAAATAGGCTCTACGTTTGTCTTTTGGCAAATAAATGTCTCAGAGAATGTAACGGAATCAGGAAGAATTCATAACATTTTTGTATCTACTAAATATATTGGTTTAAGCCAGGATTATGACCACCATAACTAATCAATCATAATCAGCATCTACTGCAGTACTACAAACATACACACTCCTGTGTTTAATAAGTTGCCTATAACTTTGATAGAATCAACAGTACATAATTTCTCGGTAAATTTGAAATACAGCTCCCAATTTGGTCACCAGTTTTTTGGAAACGATCAATAGACAAATTTTTATTATAACTTCATCATTTGTAGGATAATCATTAAGTACATTAAGGTTTTTTTGTCAACCGATATGACAGTTTCGAAAATTACATTTCTTATTATATTCAGAACACAACCAGTAGATGAGTAGATGAAGATAGGAAAGTTGCATTTTTCGTCTATAGATTATATAGAATAAATGGCAAACAACATCTAAATCCACGACTTACAACATGAAACATGAAACCTTCATGCTGAATAGAATACTGGACTCTGTCTATTTGTAGTTAAATTTGTTTTTTTGTTAGTAAGTATGTGCACAAAAATAAAACGTTTTTTTTAAATGTTAACAATTTATAGTAATTTACCAATTTAAGCGTCACAGATGATACGTTACGAATAAAAACAATACGCGTTCTTAACACGTTGAACAAAACAAGTAATTAAAATTGACATTTTGATAATATCTAGTGAAAGAAAAGTGAACAAAGGTTTCGCATTTGATTAAATTCAGTTACACATGTTTGTTACAAATTATTTAACGAAGGAGACACATCATCATCCACTACTATACAGTTGAATATCAGCTCAGTTTTCCTGATTGAATGTTTTTAGCTGCAGGACCACTTGATCCCAATAGTAAAAGGTTGATAATAATCTGTAAAATACACAAAACATGTAATAACTATCTATTATTTTTGACAGTACCTACCGTTACACTTTAAAAAATAAACAAAACAAAATATTTACTCAAAAGTAAGAACTTAGAAACAAAATTTTGAACAACTCTACATACCATTTAAAAATAAGTCAGAAAAAAATTTTAGGTTCAGTAATACTTGAAACTAATATCTGTGACATGTCGCCCCCACATGCACTTCTCCATCTAGGTCAAAAAGGCGCTGAGTGCCATATCCTGGTCATCTCCAGCATACTATAAATGCCATTTGGCAATTGGGAAGAGATTAGATGAAGTATGGTCGCCATTTGACTAGATTCTGTTAAGGATGTCGGACAAGCACGTACCTCTTCGTCCCTACTGTTATGTATGATCCTGATCATTATCGTCATCCACTAAATCAACGTTAGGCAGACCCAAAGTTTGGTTTCGTACTGATCGATCAGTTGCTTTACCAAGAATTGCGGATGAACCTAAATCGAGAATTTTGACAACTAACTCCGATTTACTCCGTTTATCTATGGTAGATGCAGGGTACGATTTATTGACACGATATAAGCACGGTAAATTTTAGACGTAATTTTTTTATAATTCGAATCTCGAGTTTCTTTAAATTGCTTCATTAACCACTCAATTTCACTAATCTTACTTTCCAAAGCTGCTTTGCCTTCTTCAAATTTAAAAGGGTAAGCTGGATAATCTAAATGTGTCTCTGCTTTTTCTAAATGGATTAAACTACTAAGAGTCTTGTGCATTTGACCGAGAGCTAGACCCTCATCCATAATTGTACCTCTCACGGTCAATTTGCAAGTCAACGAGATCTTGGTTCGCTTTCAGTGACTCATAACACATGGTACAAAACAAAAAATGAAGTTTATAAAGAAAAGGGGAGTACCAAACAGAGATTAGAATAGATGGAGTTCCCTAAAAACTGGGAGAAAGATAAACTGAACAATTTCATAGCACGCAAAGCTAAGTCGCCGACAACTATATGTATTAGGGAAAGAAAAATTACCGGTATTATGAAAAAGCTCTATACAAATTACACCTCTCAGTAGGACCAGAGACCAATGAGGATCACCAATCGACAAGTCGGGACAAATGATCCGCTGGGTAGAAGGTACTGGGTTAAGTACGATCCTGGGTCATCACCAAGCGTGGATGGTGTTCGAGAAATTCAACAGTCAACCCAATGACGAAGTATACGAATATACCAAGTACAAAAGAAATAATGTAGTGGCAAATAGTAGACAAAAAGAGACTATAAAAAAGAGACGTGCCTAAAAAGTGGTATTCAAATAAAAATTCTGAAAATTAGAGATGAATGGCTTATTGTGGTGGTTTTTTCCTCTTTTTTCGTGTATACCGACGACCCTGGATTCACGCTACCGCTCCTAGTTGGTGTCTTGAACGATAATCCAAAACAAATCGGTACAATTAGAGAACGTAATGTTGATCAACCCAGTGGTTCAAATTCTGAAAATTTGGACTACGAAAAGTTCAAACCACACTCTATCGATATACACGAAGGGTTGATAATTTGACCTTAAGGTCTCGAACTCGACCATGCGTGAAACCCTTTGACACGTGTAAAATAAACAACTGTGAATTTGAGGCTAAGGAGAACAACTTTAAGAAACTACCGGAAAAAACGGTCGAAAAATATGGAAATGCAGAGAAAAGTTCGTGCCACGGATGTTCAGATAATTATTAACTATACGAGGTAATATATGTATTGCACACAGTTGTTGTAGAGAGAACAGAAGAGAAGAGAAAAAGGTAGTCAACTATAAAAAAAGGAAAGAAAGAAAGATGTCAAGAATAGAACACACGCTACCCTACAAATTATTGTTATTATTCTATTAAGGCACGAAGGCTGTAGAAAAATTAAGAAACGAGGTAATCGATAGAAAAATGGGGATAAAGAAATAGAGTTTTGGCAGAGGGTCAAGTTCGACAGCCAAGACCGACTCAACGAAGTGTAGCATTCGTTACGCTGAAATGGTGGAGTACCATAATATGTGTTGTCCTAGCGTATTCCGAAAGATATTGTAGTGTCTCGGTTCAAATTAAATCTAGCGCCAGAAAGAATGATACTTTTTCTGTAATGTAGATCTGCCTTTTTTCTTGAGGAGCGGTCGGGAGCTTTCTGTAGATTGACTGCAGATTCAGATTCGTTGAATCACAATGTTGGAGTTGCATGGGTTTGAGACTTATAGATTTGATTTTATTTGTAATATTTAATCGAAGGGCAAATTGGTAGTAGATTAAAGACACATTATTAGAAATGAATACATACAACATATACAAAATTTACAACTACAAACTGTACGGTTTATGTGATCGAGATTTGTAATTTTGCAGTTGAAAAGAACGAAATTTTTGTTGTTGGGAAATACAAGCCTTATTAAAAAATAGAGAGAAAAAGAACTTCCAACATGCCACTGCAACAAACTGTGACATTGCCATCCAATTACTTTAGCTAGAGTTTAACGAACTTGCTTGTTTCCTTTGTATGTTACCGATAGGATTTTAATAATTTTATAACGGAATTTATAATTGATTTTTCATAAAAGGCGGAGGGGTTTTGCAGCTGGGAAAATATGCTTGTCAGGTTTATTTCATATTTTTTCATTTGTCGTCTCTCAAAAGAGGGACCACCTTTTCCGCCATTTATTTTGTTACATGTAAAACTTAAAATCACTTTTTCAAAATTGAATAAAAGATGTTTCCTTTCGGTGCTGCCTTTGTCTTCTCACTTTCCATCAGAACACATTCCGGCGTTTCAAAACACAACGTAGAGTTACATTTTGTTGACGATCACCGTTCGTGGCCACTTTTTCAAATTTTCGCGGGGTTTTCAATTTTTGTCCACATATCAATTTTTGGCGGAATGTTTGGGTTATTACAATTCACAAAGTTAATTGTATGAAAGTAAATCAAAAGACAATTAAATGAAACTACAGGTTCGAAGAGTCAGACAACCAGATAATCAAAAGAGTACGAAGTACCTATTGATTTGAAATAGTGTTATGAAGATGGCATTGCAGTGACGATGGAATTATAGCCTCTCTATTATACAAATACTAACGCACCGTGGACAAACCTGGTATAAACCACTGCAAACTGACAATATACAAAGTTACCATCAATGAAAGAGAGTCACATCTAAACAGCGGGAATTTCAATTTGATGATGGAGAAACTTGCAAGCAATAATTAATTTAAGATAATATTTTTTATAATAATGGTAATATCCAATAGGTTATTTGAGAATTTGAATTTTATTGACATCTAAATGATTTAATAATTTTCAAAATGCAAAAAGTTGCATGTCATATTGTTCGTAAGTTTCTCGAACGGTCTGATCATGTTAGTCAGAGTAAGTTGAAAGGTTGTTTTCTAGTACATAATCTAATCAATCACATTATTACTTGTCTTAGTGCCCTCCACAGTGACACACATGTCGAACTTCAAAAAACAAACGGTGTTATATGTATTTGGTATAATCAATGACACTAACATAATTTTGTTCCAGCGGTAAGAACAATGGTTGACGTTGCTATTTGTAATAGAGGGGCTATAGATGGGACATGCCTGAGCATAGGTGGGACCCTATATCTCCCACTCCACCCATAGGAGAAAGGATAAAAGCAACCATGACAGATGACTTGCATTTTTCAACTTCATTTACATAAATAAAACATTTATTCGAAAAAAATTACATTTTATTGTGATTTACCAATTTTAACGTCACAGGTACGTTACGAATAAAAACAATATGCAGTGTTAACAGGTTGAGCAACGCAAGTAATTAGAATTGACATTTTGATATTAACTGGGTGAAAGAAAATTGAATAAAAGTTTCACATTGTACAATTTGATAAGATTCAGTCACATACACTACAAATTATTTAACTTAGGAGACAAATCATCGTCCACTACTAGACGATACAGTTGAATATCAACTGAATTTTCCTGATTGAACGTTTTCAGCTACAGGACTAGCTTGACCCGAACAGTTGATACTGATAATCTTTAAAATACACAAAACACGTAATAATACATCATATCGTCTTTGACAGCACTGTTACAATTTAAAAACTAAACAAAAACAAAATATTTACACAAAACCAAAAATCAAAATCTAAATTTTGGACCATATGACGTACTATTAAAAATAACTAATTAAAAAATTTCAGATTTAATAATATCCGAAACTAATATCGTGTAAAGGGGCCGCTCCTCCATTGGGAAGGGCATAGTCTTTGGACAGCTGGTCTAGGATTCCCCCGCTGCGACCTGCAGTTGCCGCTTGGGGCTGTGGCCTGGGAGCATACTGTGGAGCAGGTCTTGCAGCTGGAGCAAACTGAGGCTCAATGTGATTCCTTGAAGGAGCAGACAAAGGAGCAGGCTGAGCGTACGTGATCCTTGGAGGATTCCTAACAGGAGCGGGTTCAGGTTCTCCAAATTCCTCTTCAATGGGAGCTGGTCTGGCAAAAGAAGGTGGAGGTGGTCTGTGAACAGGTCTGGGAGCTGGAGCGTAGCTCCTGGCAGATGGTCTGGGGGCGTGAGAGGGAGCGGCCGATGGAGAAGGTCCAAACTCGAAATTGTGAGTGGTTACACCGGAAGGAGAGCCCCCGGGGACGAAAGCGCGACTGGGTACAGGAGCGGCGCTTCTTTGAGGAGCTGGGCTGAATTGTTGAGGACCCGAAAATTCGAACACGGGTTCTTGTTGGGGTTGGGGACGGGGTCTTGGGGCGGGGGCGTGTCTGATTGGAGCAGGAGCTGGTTGTTGGTAGTTGTCGTCGTAGTAAGCTCCGGCGTATTCAGGGTTGAGTGTGCCATCTTTGTTGGTGGTTTCGTCGACGAGGGTTGGGGGAGCTACGGTGATGCCTTCACCAGCTGGTTCGAAGCCGTATTTGGTCGCACCGTATTCTACTACTCGAACTTTGCCGGTGTCATCCACGTAACCGTATTTGCCCTTGACTTCTCCGGTGGGCAGTTTGGTTTCGATTTTGAAGGCACCATCAGCGCCTTCGTAGCCGTAGGTGTATGAACCATCTTCATTGTGTCTGCAAGAAACGTGGAGATTTTTTAATTGTTTGTTTGAAGTTATTGAATTATGATACATACAGTGTAGCTAGTGTATATTTACAATTTTCTGTTTATTGCAAATAAATCATTCTTACCTCACCAACAAAAACAAAACAACATTAAGAAAATATTTACTAATAGAAAGGTACCACAAGGTTAGATCGTGTATAAAGCATTATCATACAGCAAAATGCTACTTTAACATTATTATCGAAAAAAATCATCGTTGCAGAAGGACATGGCTTTTTAACGAATGCCATTAGAAAAAGAAAATATGTTTTTTTGAGATATTTTGTTAAGAAAAAAACAGTAAATGTTTGGTCTTATTAGTTAATGTTGAATTCACATGAGCAGAAGTGGGCAATCTTCTTTTGGAATAATCAAGGTACAAAGTAGAATATTAACTTATTAATATTTTTTAGTGCAAATACTATTCATTTAGGAGCTGATGTAAAATGAGTCTTCTTAGTTATTAACAAAGAAATAGATAGTGTTATAGTGTTAACAGTCCAGATGTTTGAGAAAGTATACAGTCTTCCGTTCACTGCATACAACATAGTGGTATTTATTCGTTAATTACAAATGCTCATTTTAACCTTTTGGCATAAATATCAATGAAATTATACCAAGACAGAGATAGTAAGTTACTTATAACTTTCAAAATCTAGCGAATATCCCGACTATTGTTTCTGAAGGACATTTGTAAAATTTTTAGCTAATATTCTTTGGATGATATAAATTTCAAAATACGTGAAGCCTGGTGATTTAATACAGTAGCCGAGATTATACACATAAATTGTACAAAACTCATTTGTAAAACTTTTATGACTTAAGCGGCTTAAGCCAAAGCACCCTTATAAGTCAAACTGGCTATTGTATAACTTAACACAGTTCACATATACCCAGTAAAATTTTACAGCTCCATTATGGCAACAATGGATAGTGATAATCCTTGCGATTCGGGTCCATAAAGCTTACAATAGCCAGTTTGACTTATAGGTGGTTTGGCTTAAGCTGCTTAAGTCATAAAAGTTTTACAAGGTGTATGTCAAGTGAGTTTTGTATATGTCATATTTTACCGCACTAGTGTTTAAAATGTTACTAACTGCATAGCAACAAAAATATACAGCGTGTTATTGAAAGCTACGTACAAAATAAAATCGACAATTGGTCTCGAAGCATGAGTGCTAAAAGTAAAAAAAGTTCAGATAAAAGTGTCCTCCTTTTAGAGATAAGAATTATTAAATTCGTTGTACGCCTCTGATAAAAAGATCATTTTTCGTTTCTATAGCAACATTTAGCCTTGACAAAAGTTTTATGGTTACAGTTGCTAGGATTTACTAAAATAAATTAATTTTACCTATTTATCCTTCAGTAGAGTCTAAAAAGGTTGGCTAAAGTTTAATTTTCCCCTTATAATTTTGATAACACAAAATAAGTTTTTCAGACTTCTTAGACTTCGCGAATAACTTTCAATTTTGTTGTACGTACCTTTTAATAACACCCTGTATAAGACACCTTACCAGAAATACATATACTCAAGTAAAGAAAAACTGTAAGGTTCAATATTTCTCTACAATGGAATAATAGATATGATATATTATGTATATGTATTATAGTATTTTGGGCTCATTGCGTGTATTATGTGAGTCGAAAATTACCAAGAATGCAAAATTATTCTGTTAAATATGATTTTATCTAAAAGATTAGATACGGTCCTCGGTTTCGAGTGTTTTATACATTTTTTTAACTAAACCGTCGACACAGAAATAAAATACAGAATTAAGCAATGGTGGGTAAGAAGGAAGAAGTTACTAAAATAATTGTCTGACGGAGAAGAATACGACAGATGTTGTAAGAACAAAAAGTAGTCAATTTCAGACAAATCGTATTTTAATGCAAATAAGAAGTGTCGTTTTTTCCCTTTCTTGAATTTTTCGTTAGCTAAAAGTTAATGAAGACATTTGTAGTGTGCAAAAGTAGACATTGTTTATACTTCAAAAATCCACTGATATTGCATTTTTTTTTCTGCATAATTTTAATTTTTGTGGTGAATCAGATTAAGTTATTTTTGTTAACATCACAGAAAACTTCGAAAGAAAAAAATCTCTTTTGTGAATAAAATATAATGTTATGCAATAGACAAGAACGTAAGAAAATATAGAGAAAATCTAGATACCAACATTATCGAATTGAGTCTTAAACAATGTCGAGTAAGTTGGAGAACAGTTTAAAGATTGCGGTCCGGAAGCTGTAATGTGTGTATTGGGGGCAGAGATTAATTTGTGACAGCCGCACCGACACGACACCGGAAACCGGTACTGAGTCTTCGACGCTAGCGAGGAAGGTTATGAGAAGAGAAGCGACGATAGTGTTGGGAGTACTTTTTTTCCGAATAAGTGAGAAGCTGCAAGCACAAGTGCCACCGACCATTGTACCGACCCGTAAGTACCGAGTTGGGCTCTGCACTTCACAGTTCGCTACCCCAAGAAAATACTGTTAAAACCACGCGCGCGATAAACCGAATACCAACAACCCTTTTGGTATACCGTACTCGTCGCCGTCTCCTCAGGATTCAAAGCAGCCCCGGCTTGTGAGAAGCCGCCGTCAGGGAGGCCGTAGGACGACCGTGGCCGAATTTTATTTCCTTTTTCTGTTAGTTGTTTTATCCGATAATTACTTATTTTAGCGGTTAAAGAAGTATTGTTTATTTATGTTGCGGCCGTTCACCAGTCTCTGGACATCCGTTTCTCTGGATTAGAGTACCTTATAGGTATTTGACATTTCCGTAAATGAAATACCTAAATTGCGTAATTATTAGTTTCAAAGAAAATTAATGTAGATTCATATAGTATTATGTAAAAGAATGATTTAATTGTTATAAAAATTAATTATAGGAAATCGTAGTTTGGGTTTAAGCAGAAAAATAATGTTCATGAATTTAGTTACGTGTACCTACAAATTACTTTTTCTTCATTACTTTTCTTCCTAGTGCGAAAAATCAAACACTACACGATGATAAAAAATATTAATTGTACATCATGGTATACTCCGTCCGTCTCATTAAGTTATGCATATACCTGTTAATCTGTTTCAATATTGGTACCGGTGTGGGTCTAGGAGCTGATGCTGCAGGTCCGGAATAACTGGGTTTTACACGATGTGGTGCTGGTCTAGGTGGAAGATCATAATCAAAATCTTGAGCCCAACTTACAGCTAACAGAGCAAACACAGCCACCTAAAAAAGTTTGTTTATTATTTAGTATGACATAATAAAAATAAGAAGAAAACAGTAGATTGATATTGAAATAGATTAATTAATGTTAGGGTCAATTTGTAGTATTGTATCAAAATAAATGTTTATTAGAGCAGGCCGTCATTTCTGTTCATTTATTGAAAGCACGAAATAATTTCAAAATTTGTATAGTTATGATTATATTAACTCATATATATGCATAAATATTAATAATAATTTAAGCGTAAGGTAATACTTCATACTCATCAAATATAATCAATCATTGCAAAACTAAATTCCAGCAGCTTTCTTCAAAATATGTTACGTTACCGATAAGAAACAATTCACTACAAGTATGTGAAATATTTTAATCATCTGTATTACAATGCATTGTCTTAATATTTTAGTATTAACCAATCTCCAAACCAAAAATGATAGCAATATTTTTATATAATTCAAATGTAAAAATCGCGTAACCGCAATTCCAATCAAATGAAGAAAAAATTATTCATTCGTAAACATGCGTAAACAAACAGTTGACTTTCTTTCATTCAAGCGTTCATTGGTGTCATTATTAAGTAATGCTACATAAATAGGTTTCTAGGCATCGAAAGTAAAAATATTGCAGTAATAGACCACATTAAAAACCATATTATGTTCAATAACAAGTGACCACGCCTTTTATCTACCTGTAACGCAAGTAAAAGAGCTTTCAACTTTCTAGATTACTTGCCAATTTTCATTGATATCACATTACCGTCCATTGTTACCGAGACGAAATTTTAAACGTGTAGGAAATGAATAATACATTTACTCGATTTAAATTACCAACTATGAACAAACGAGTGGATAAATAATTTATGCGTTAGTACTCATATGGCATTGAAATTTTAACAAGAACAGGGAGGAGTTGCTTAAGAATGGAAATGTGTGAAATTATCTCAAGGCAATTTCCTCGTGTTAGCATTTCTCAAAAGAACCCGGTGATCTTGATCAAAATACAAGTGTTACAATTAGTGACTAATAATCATAAAGAAATTTGCAGGAATGTCACGACTGGTACTACACCCAATATGTTCCGTATGGGACTGAACCTTGACTTTCATTAATGTTAATCGTTGCAACAAAGAGCTTCGAGCGGACAATGGTCACTTCTTACAATATTGCAACTAAAACAGAATTATTTTATTAGTACGAATTTTCGAAATTGTAAAATTTTGCAACTTGATGCATCGTCCTGGCGCCTCTCTCTGCTCTTATTTGCAATAACTTAATATCACGTTTACATCATGCGAGAAAACGTGACTTTGCCCAACGCATTACGTGAATGTCACACGACACTGCCTCTTTAACCCAGATTCTCAAAATTGCCAAAATGCGTCAAAGGCACTAGTCACTGAACCACTGCTAATTTGTCACTCAACTCCGGTTGACAGTCTTTAATAAAAGAGTAAAATTTACTCACGTATCTAAAAGGCAACATGTTTGTGGATAGAAGACACTGCACTAAAGTAGCGCGGGGGTCGCCATTTACCTTATATAAGGTGAAGGAGTCTGTTAAGGAAGGGGCAAGGTCCCGGAGTCTGGCAGAACTCCGGGCCGGTTCCTGGTGCCGCTGTCAACAGCCCCGGAGGACCTTTCACCGACGCGACGTGCATTGCTCGCCTTATGCATTTAGAGCAACTTAATAAGGGCGTGCAGTATGCTAAATTCGTATTTGGGTGAACACGATTCAGGATCCGGAAATGAGTTCAATAGAAACGAAAAGTTGTTAAAATGTTGCAAATTAATTATTAGTTTTTGCTAGTGTGTGTTGTTGATGTTCAAGGTGATTACTTAAGAAGTAATGAATCATGGGTTATTAAGGATGTTGATTTTGATTTAAAGGTGCTGTGATAGACAGGCTGCGTCAGTGAAAATTTTTTTGAAAAAACGGAAAATCATATCCGGAGTTAGTTTTCGCGAATGTCGTTCATTTTTAATTTCCCCAACTAATTTTTTGTGAATGGAATTGTCTAGGTGGGCACCCTCGTTTGTAACTGTTTTCAATATTAAATGTGGGTGTGTTATTGTTTTTGTAAGTAGACTGTAAATGTCAACGTTAAAATAACATTATTACTCTAGAGAAGATAGCGAATTAATAATAAATAAACAATGGATTGGTTTGAATTGATCCAAATATAATGGCAAAAACGTAATATTAGAAATTATAAGTACCAACGGTACTTTGGAAAAGTATTTCATAGTATGAGTGTAAAAGCGCATGATTCGTGTAAAAGGTCACTAACAGTCACAGAAAAAGTATGGTATTCAACTTGAATGTTTAATTTATAAAATTAAAAAGTACACAACACAAGAATATTTACAATAATTAGAGTTAAATTACCAAAATATAGAAATAGCATTACCTTATCAGTTATCACTGTCCCTGATAAATATCAACATGAATGTCTTTTTAGGTGTTGGTGTTATTTCTTTTACTAAAATTTAAATAAAGCAAAAAACTTAGAGAAAAGAATAGAAATAATAAAAAAAACTATATGAAAGTAAGAGTAATACTAATACAGAATTGTGCACCTAGAACTCGTTTGAAACTATTTGGTACAGAATTAAATGTAAACAAAAACTGCATAGCTATTTAAATTAAAACAAAAATTGATATTTTTTGAAAAGTAAAATAACTTTACAAAATTAAATTCCAAGGCAACCTACTTCACACGATTGCGTTTTGATAAATTTCTGACATGGCTTAACTAAGAACACATTTTCAAACCATCGCCGGTGTAGTAATATTTATAGTACTGAAGTAATATTTTAATAATATTATGTCATACTGATGGAAATGTATTGAATTGTGCGTTGTTACACCACTGTTCGTTTCTTTGTGGTATTGCTGCTAATGGTTCCTGCTTAAACACACATATTACTTTAAAAAAAGTGCGTTATTTGTATTCAAAAAAAGGTAGAATAATTATGACTCGTATTAATCTAACGAAAAATGGTGGAATTAATCTATAAGATGTGTATTTACGCTAAATGTACTTAAACCAACTACATATTTCAGTAATTTTTTATGACATTAGATTCAGCGTAAACTAAGTAAAGTGTGTAACGAGATTTTATTGTTAAAAGTGTTGTTATCGATTCGGGGTTTATGGTTTATTCTCAGCAGTTAGGCAATAGTTCGATTTCGGATTTCTTCATTACAAATTTAATTTTTTTACATGATCAAATAATAGGTTTATTAACATTTTTATTGTAACGGTACGAACTTACGTTTGCTTAAAGCTCTGTGAGTTCAAAAATACTTTCTCTATTGTTATACATATTTTCTTGAGGGTAAACATGCTCGGCCTTCGGCCTTCTTTCGCAAACTTCCCTACTCACAAATTTTGTATCATAAAGCATCCATTTTAATTATCATCTTAAATATAATTGTGTATTCGTGTTTTTTGTGTTATTTTGTAATGCTACTATACGTAATTTACACACAAAGAAAATATAAACATCTAACTACTTAGAATAAAATTAAAAACTCTTTATAGAAAGAATATAAAATAACATGTGTAGGAGAAAAACGCTTATTATTATTATTCATTTGAAGCGACCTGACCATTTTTTTGAAAAATGTAAAAATATTTTTTTTGTAAATCTTTTTGAACAACGTAATTTTCATATAAATATTAAACGGACTTGTATTTGTTAGGATTTTCTCTACCGAAAGGCGACATGGGGTAGACTTACTACACAAGTTTCTGTCTTTATTTCACCACCAATAGCTAGGTTTTTCTTTTCCGGAATATCAAAAAAATTAAACATTATATTGTTGACCTTTGAGGATATTTTCCTCAGCATTCATGTTTTCAAAAGCTGAAGTTTATTCACTAAATAGTAATTTACGCAACTAGTTCGGGATAGCCTGCTTCCCGCATGAACGCTTGTTTGAGGCACGACCGAAGGGAGTGCCGCATTTGCGTGAATGCGGGAAGCAGGCACACGAACGTGTTGTGTACAATATTTTTTGCGACGAATAAACCTTTAAACTGAAGAGATTAACTGTGAGTTATTTATAAACAACGCCATTGACAGCGCCGTCAACACGTCACAATGTTGACACTACCCGAGTATTTTAAGGTTACCATGGCAACGGGAAGTTAAATGCACGTGTGCGGGAAGTTCGAAAAGGTCATGAGTGCAAAAAATAGTTTTTTGCACTCATGACCTTTTTTGATAGCTTTCGCGCATTCACCAGAGTGCGGGAGGTCGAACTTCCCGCACACGTGCATTTAACTTCCCGTTGCCATGGTAACCTTAAAATACTCGGGTAGTGTCAACATTGTGACGTGTTGACGGCGCTGTCAATGGCGTTGTTTATAAATAACTCACAGTTAATCTCTTCAGTTTAAAGGTTTATTCGTCGCAAAAAATATTGTACACAACACGTTCGCGAGCCTGCTTCCCGCATTCACGCAAATGCGGCACTCCCTTCGGTCGTGCCTCAAACAAGCGTTCATGCGGGAAGCAGGCTATCCCGAACTAGTTGCGTAAATTACTATTTCGGCTCTGTTTGAACTCCTTAGAAGTGCCTTTTATTTCGAAAAAACATTTCAGTGTTATATAACTACAATTTACATACATTTGTTAAAAAGTGTGAATGGGTCAATTTTTTTGTCAGAGAGTGAGTGCATTTTGGTAAAATTTATAATAAATATATATATTCACGGCTAGCTTATAAGTTTTTCTAGATGCGAAATTTCTACAAAATATATTTTTTTACTTCCCGAGCGTAAGCGAAGGAAGTATTGTAATCGAGTCCATCGGCCGACCCTCTACTTTTACGTTTCCTCGACCTTTCATGGCCTCTAGAGTACGAAGAAATAAGTCTCCCGTTTCCGTCCGTCTGTCCGTCTGTCTGTCTGCCGTCCCGATTTTTATTAGACAGATAATCTCCGATAGTTCTCAAATTTTGTATTTATATTTTGATATAAGTGGATAGATAGTAAAACGCTCACCAAAATTTGTCCAATCACCCCCACTAATAATGTGATGACGTCACTTCAAAATTGCACTTAGTAAATGGGTTTTAAATTATATGAAATCGCATAGTCCTACACATATAGTTTATGATTCCGTATTGAGTTTTTACCTGAAACGTTTAGATTCTTGGAAAAAAAATCAAAATTATAAAAATTTATTTTGAATCTTCAAAACTTAATGCTTTGGAATCTTGCAAATGTTTTACATTATGATAAGCTTGATAAATCTTTAATCAAAATATATTTACTTATCCCCTCCAAAAAATCGATAACATCAGTACAAAATTTTGCCGAATAAATCTTAAATATACAAAGTATGATGAGTCTATACTTGTGATTTATCACTGCATTAATATTTTTTAAATTTGCTCATACAGGGTGTCTTAAAAAAATTAATTATTTAGTCAATTTATTTTATTGTTTAAATCAAGAATTGCAAAATGGAATATTTTGAGATCTTGCAGACTTTTGAAGTTGTTGGAAGCATGGTAACTTTTTAAGTAAACGTATCTATTTACCAACCCCAAAAAATTGATTACGTCATCTCAAAATTTTGCAGAAAAAATTCTACTCAAAATGTGCAAAATATGATGAGTTTTACTTGTGATTCATCATTGCATTCATATTTTTTATTGATCAAATTAAAAACGAGTCACCCCATTTTCTCGAAAATGTGAAAATACTAACATCTTTATTTATGAATTATAATAATGATATTCAGAACATTTTGTCAATTGTAGCTAACTACTTAATAATTTTGATCCTGTGTTTTGAGGGGACGAAATCATTCAAATCAAATTAATTTCTACGTGACATTGTTCCGCTGTATAAACATAAACTTTTTGAGTTGTTTTTCTTAATGGGATAACCTAAGGACGTACAGTAATGGAGTCCATCGGGCAATTTGGTACTTTCATATTTTCTCGATATTTCAGAACCCGTAGACAAGGCCGTAGATAGGGGGAGGCTAGGGGATGCTGGGCCTCCCCTAGATATAGACAAGTTATAATAAACCAAATGTGAATTACAACATCGAAAACCAAAATAAAATGTAGTGTTTTATTCAATAAGCGGAAGTCGGAGCAATTAAAAAGTCTGGACCGTCGGGATTGTGATCCGGTTATTGCAATTCGTAGAGAACATATTTTAGTTTAGTTTCTATTTTACTCTCATGTCTACAGGTTGATAAGTGTTATCGCTATTTGTCTAGAGTTATGAGCACCATAATTGATTTTCACTTCAGCCTTCAGTCGCACTTCTGTTATTACGTACGGCAGACGTGATTAAATTGTTTCGTTATTTTATTAATTATAAATCACTATTCAAGAATAACAATAATACAATACTTTTATTATTAGTATTACAATGCATATCTATCCACACTTATATATGCGTCCTTGCAAAAATGTGGATGACATCACCACAAAATTTTGTAATAGAAAAACATTAGATACACATTTTTATTTTAGCTTATAATGGTTGCCATTAATAACAATAAAATTCGCAAAATCAAATCTTTTAATTTTTCGAAAGAGCTGGATTTGATAAGTTGTACTTTATGGGCGAGAAAAGTTCTGTCGAAGTAATTTTCGACCAATTTTTTTAAACTGTAAAAGTGTCCTTTCCCAATGTGAGCGAAGGAAGTATTGTAATACGGTCCATCATGGAGTGACTACTTTCATGTTTTCTCAACGTTTCATGACCCATAGAGTACGAAAAAAGTGGTCTTTCGTCTTTCTGTCGTCTGATACCTGTCGTCTGTGTCGATTTTTTTTTTATTGAACAGAAATTTTGTATGCATATTAAGAATGTCATGTAAATCGCAAAAGGAAAACCAAAATTTAGCTAATCAACCCCACCAAAAATTTGATGACGTCATCTCAAAAAATTCTATATTCAAATTATTTAAATGTTATACAGTATTTTACTCCTATACTTGTGCTATTTTTTCCCCTAGACATATATTCTCTGGTAAAAATAAAGTAAATTGAATGATCACTTTTTGCACTATGATAGTAAATAGCACGTTAATCAGTTGGTGTTCGTAGCAGTAATACTTTTTTGCATTCAAAAAATTGGGCAAGTTATCAAACAATCAAAAACAATGTAAATTATGACCCTCGGCAATCTCCCCTTCCTGTTCTGAGTTAATGGTTTCTTCGAATAATACTTTTATATCAATGCAAAATTGAGTCCTCGTTGTTTGTTTGACATTTTGATATGTAGGGTTATGTACAGTAAACTCATTTGACATACACCTTGTAAAAATTTATGACTAAGAGGCTTAAACCAAAGCACCCTTATAAATCAAACTGGCTATTGTATAACTTAATTTAGTTCACAGCTCCATTATGACAACAATGGACACTAATGATTCTTGCGGTTCGGGTCCATAAAGCTTACAATAGCCAGATTGACTTATAAGGGTGGTTTGGTTTAAGCCGCTTAAGTCATAAAAGTTTTACAAGGTGTATATCAAGTGAGTCTACTGTAAGTGACACCTCATTAAGAATTATTGCTTATACAGAATGGTTCAAAAAAATTAAGGAATTAGGCTATTTACTTTATTGATTAAATCAAGATTAGCTGACCCAATTTTCCAGAAAATTTGGTAATAAAGTACTGTTAGTGTTAGTCTAGCCAAATTGTTTAATAGCTAGAATGTTTATGACGTCATTAGAAAATTTTATAATGAAAAAATTCACTTGAAACATGCGAATAGCTTCTCTAACTTTACTTTACTACACGCATATCTTGGCTTTAACTTATAGGGGTTATCACAAAAAAAATAAAATTTTCAAAATCGATATTCATAAATTTTTGTAAAATGTTATCTCAACGTTTCCTGACCCCAAGGGTACGAAAAAATAGGTATCCCAATTTCGTTTGCCTGCCTATTTGTCGTCTGTTGTGTATCGTCTATGGTCTGTCGTCTCTGTTGATTTTTATTAGACAAGTAATCTTTGAAAATACGGGACTGATTGTTGTAAAATTGTATGTATCACCCTATTTTCTCGAAAATGTAAGGAATACGCACGTCTTTATACAATAATGATAAAATAAAAATTATAATATTGAGAACATTTTGTTCGATTGTTTATGAATTACTAATTTTGGTCCTCTGTTTTGAGAAGACAAACTCAGTCAAATGAAACTAATTTCTACATGACATTCTTTCGATGTATAAACACTTGAGCTTCAGATTGCTATTACCTAGTGCTGAAGGACATTTTATCCCGTTAATTACGTGCTTTAAATATATTTTACATTGTCCGTACAACGCAGGGTCTTGCACGTATCAGATTTGACATACGTGTCCTTGATCGGATCATTTTCGAATGGGAAAACTCACTAGAGATACAGGCATAGCATTGTTTGGCTGTTTATTCGATTCCCCTCAAACTGATATTGGTATTATTGCAACTGAACACAGTTTCTGACGGTCACTCTATTTCCTGGACACTTTCAGTATGGAAAACTTCTATTACTATTTCGTAATTAAAATAAATGTTTGCAATTGAATATTCAGTGTGACTCAAAAACAACCATTCATATTTTCGAGCCTCCAAACATTTGCATAATACTCTACCAATGTGGATGTGATCGAGTTTTTGTGTCCTATCATCGGTGGTGACGTGCGAAGTGACACTTCGTGTCACACCAAATATAATAAAGTCAAAGGGTGTTTCCGTGACATAGAACATGCGAATCAAAGACAGTGGCGGTGATTAAATTATGATACATTAAAGAATTTAAAAATATCTCTACAAGGGTCTCTAAAAAATACAATTTTTTCAAATTGACTTACTATTTTCTGTTTATAATTTTACACAATATTGAAACATTTTTCAATGGCCTGCAACAGAAAAAATATAGATCAATGCGTGGTAGAAGAAACAAAAGAAGAAACGACACGTGAAAACAAAGAAAAAATGTAAAAAAATCTACAAACAAGGAAGAAGAAGGTCAAAATATTACAAACTCACAAAGTGAGACGTAAAACTCACACTTTGGGAAAAAATTATACCAATGTAAAAACATATTCAGACCTTCAAAATCCTGCAAATTAAGAGTTATTTGAATAAAATAAACCACTAGTAAAGTCTTATTTTTACACTTGGAATTTGCTGGAAAGTTTAACAACTGTTCTTGAAAATGACCTCAAAATTTCTGTGCAATATTTCAGTTTTTAACACAGATCATAAAATTACATTTAACCTTCCATACTAACAAACTTTGTACAAATGAGTACATTTCTAGTTCTTTAATATTTTTGCGTATTGAAATACGAAGAAACTAATTTTTTTTACATGCCAAGCAGCAGCTTTGTAAACATCATAAAAAAATCTAATATTTATTGCATATTTTGGTCGTATAGTAAATCTAATCGAAGGACACATAATTATTATCATATTAAAGTTTCAGATCAAAGCTTCATTGTAAATTATACATTTCATCTAATAACCTTCTTAAATATAATTAGGTAAATATTTGTGTGTATCAGTAGCAATTTATCGATCGAACAGCATCGTATATTACGAGAACGTCTTCCGTAGGATTATATCTCTACCATATTAATCGTTTCCGAACTTTTTTTGTTGTTACAACATTGACCCAGTCCTTACGGCATGGGCGTTAACGGTTATGTTTCGACTAGAAACATTTCAACAAATTTGTGACTATCAATATTCATCGATAGTTTTTTGTGTCACTGTGCCTTTTTGTTATATAATAGTGAAACTTTATATTTTTAAGCAAATTTAAATTTATAATAGACTTAAAATAAATTCCACTACTGTTGTTAAAGCCGTATCAGACTACTAATTTTTTGTCGCATTTTTGGGAGATGTTGGCGAGCGTAAAGTCCCCGCCTATACCATAATAAACACGACTGTTTAGAAAATTCGGAACAACCAGAAATTATTAAAATTAGGTGATTACAAGCACATTTTCCAAATTTATATCATTTTATTTATGTTGATTGAGGTTTTATTTTAATACAGATTTGGTATTATAATTTACGTCTATCGATACCTTATAAAAGGTCACGAAAACAATAAACGATACATATTTTAAAACCTGTTATTTTATTAAACCGTTGGAACAGATCTAAAGTAAAATTTCAAAGGTTAACACGCGTGAAGACATCTGGTTCAAACTTGAATTTTGATTTTTCTTAAATATTTAAATAGTTAAATTTGCTTTGTATTATCCATAACGCAAGCTTCATGATTACGAATGTATTCGATACACCCGCGGTGAAGGTTATTCGTTTAGTGTTGCAGAAAATAACAAAATAAGTCGTTAATTATTAATATTATACCCGCAATTTGTTTGTTGTACAGAACGGGAAATTGCAAAACTGAAGTCTATTACTATTCTTCGACAAATAAAAATATTGTTGTAGTGGGCAACAGTAATTTATTACTGAAGCAATAACGGGTGTACGAGCTGGAATACAATGCTCTTTATTATTGTTTAATAATATGAAGTCACATGGTGAAATAATCTTAAATAAATAAAAGCAATTAAAAATACCCATTACTAGGTGTGAGACTAACTCCCAAAAATAATCACATGGACGTCATGTCAGTTTAAAGTTGAGTCAGTTGTGGGTAACTTGATCTGAATAATGGAGCAAAGAAAGCGAAAGTTTGCCATCGATATGTTAATACGAAATGCAGACGGTATTTTTATACCTATTTAATTTTAAACACTTGTTGCGTAACGGAAGTAATTTTTGGAATGGTGCATCACTTGATCTACTTTGTTATCATTTACATAATTAGGTGATTTACACATTGTCGAAAACTAGATTAAAATATGTGGGTTGTGAAAAATTTGCAGATTTTTTTGTCAAGACGAAACCAGATTCACTTTTAAAAGTAGTTAGAAACTCAAGGATAACAAAACTTTCCTAGCTGAACTTGTATTTTAGATTAAATAACAATGGGGCCAACCTTCACCCAGCAGCATGTACCAGGTGCAAAAATGATCTTACGTAGATATCAGGTCACTGTTTTTAAAACTCGTTTTGCTCTTTTTGCTTGTTTGTACTCCAGTTTACGTTATGAAAATCAATATTTTTCTAACTATACGAAATTATATTGCCGTTATTAATTTTAACCAACTTATATACAGTATGTTTTTTTTGACGTACCTACATAGTTGCCTTAGTCAAAGGTCTTACTACCTCTTTTCACTATGTACTACAGTGTCAGGCAGTCTATTAAAGTAAAAATTACGTTAACAAATCTGTTTGTACTAAAATAAAAAAAAAAGCTTGTCTTATAATATGTAAATTTTGTTCCATATTTTTAGACATTTTTCCTTGAAATATGTTTTATTCCACGACTAAAATAACTACAAAAGTATATCGATCGATTGAACTTGCACTCGAATGCATGCTTTGCGTTGTTCAAGTGCGATTTTTTAAATAAAATTTTGTGACGACGTCAAATTTATAAGAAAACATATTTTTTGGGAGACATCTTACACAATCAGTTCTAATAAACAGAAGTACGCCTGGAAAATACTAGCATAGAAGTATACCATTTTCCCTATTTTAAATGAGACTTACTTTACAAAATTTGGAGACGACGTCCTCAAGTTTTTGAAAGAAATGAACAAAGAAATTAAAATGACGTGTTCAAATTTTTGGTGGATTGAACAGACAAATTTTGACTAGTGTTTTACATATACACGATATTTTTAAAATAAGATGAAAATTTCATAACAATTTCTGTAGGAGTTTCGGAGATTGCTATTCTAATAAAATCGTCTACAGACAAGCGAAAACAGTAAAACCACTTTTTCGTATTCTACGAACTGTAAAATTCGGAAACCATATAAAGCTACCAGTAACCCTATTAAAATACGTCTTTAGCTTTCGTTCGCGAAAATAAATGGTCTAAAATTAAATATTTAGATAGAACTTCCCTCGTCCCTGAAGTAGGTACATTCGAACAAGTACACTTTTTCGAAAAAAAAAAAATTTTGGAAATTTTATTAATTTTTTATGACAACTCCTATAAGTTAGAATAAAGATATGTGTAAACTGCTAGATTATAAGTAAAGAAGCATGCTGTGGATAGCGCAGTTCGCGCAGGCACCTACAATTTCCAATACATTTGAAGCAGATAACCAACGGAAAAAATGTATTATCGGAACATGTTCAACTTCGATTGTTTATGTTTATACATCGAAGAAATGAGACGATTAAGCACTTGGCAAGTGCTCCTCAAAACAGAGGAGACGACTAAATGATTCAATAAGCTAAATACAATGGTGCAAAATGTTCTGAATTTTATTTTAGATAGTGATTGTTATTATGGTAGTTCTTCTTATTATTATCATTATTGTTAAATATAAATAAATATAGGCAGGGACAACATTATTGTATTCTCAAATTTTCGAGAAAATAAAGAGAATATTCTTATTTTTTTCAATCAAAAAAATTATGTTACGTGAGTCAATCTAGCTAGTGATCTTCGTGTTAGTAATTCAACATTTTTCACCACATGTCAGAGCTCTTCTACTGGTATAAAATGAGATGGATTTTTTTTGCGAACAGTTGTGTGTCTATTGTAAAAAAATTAAGGCGGATTCATATACTACAAATATAGGAGAATGCTATTTTTAAAATTTAACTGGCGTTTCCTGAAACATTTTTGAGGAAACGTCATCAAATTGTTGAAATTTGCCAACAATCGGTCGGTAGTTTCGAAAGTCATCTGTTTATTATAAAATTAACACAGACGACACAGAAACGTTGAGACAACTTTAAAGTAACTAGTTGCCGGATGGACGCTACCACAATGCTTGCTTAGTTTACATTCGAGAAGTGAAAGTAACCATTTCAGCTCGATGAGTTTGTTGATCATTTTTTTCTTTAACTAAATTGTTTTAAAACAACTTAGCTTAAAGTTATATCGTACTAGAACTACTAGAATGTCGAAAATTTTTTAGAATTTTGTAAAATCTTCTAGTTGTGGAATAAATCAGAAAAAAAAAATCAAGATAGCTGCACTAGAGTTGCTGTATTTGAGATATTTTTTTATTTTGTCTAAACATAATTTATAGTAAGAAAATTTTGCAAAGAAATTGTCGAATCGTGTAAAATTTGTGAAAAATATCTGTTCCTAAATCCACTAAGTAATAACAATTTTTTTGACTTAATAAAAATTAAAAACAGATCTCTACGTATTTTCCACTCTTACGATGTTTTACAAAAAATTTACGACTGATTTTTCGTTTTGATTTTTTGTTTTGGGATTAATTTTTTCTGAATAAATAAATTTGGTACCAAATTCAAAAACACATTGTTATTACGAAAACTACTACAGAAAAATGAAATTTCAAAAAGGTGGTTTTTGTGTTAAAATATAATATTTAAGTTTAAAAAGTTACCTCACCTGACCTGATTGGAGACTTGATCTGATCTGACTTCGACTTAGTTTGACCCGATGGATTTTTTTTAATTTTCAGAAATTTATTGGCTCCAAAAATATGTATTGTGTAAATTACCTTTGAACAATAATTTCCTTTTTTGATTAGGTATAACAAGAGTGCTAAAGTAAAAAAATAGTCTTAAGCAATAAGACAGCGGTTCTGTCGCCCTTGACGTAAAACGTTACCTTTCGGTTTTATGATTTCTGAGTTCAATTATAAAATTTTAAATCAAATTTTTTATTATTCTTTTTACTTCCCGAGCGTAAGCAAAGGAAGTATTGTAATCGAGTCCGTCGGCCAACTCTCTACTTTTACGTTTTCTCGATCTTTCATGACCCCTAGAAGACGAAGAAATAGATCTCCCATTTCCGTCTGTTTGTCCGTCTGTCTGTTTGCCGTCCAGATTTTTATTAGACAGAAAATCTCCGATAGTTTGTCCGTCTGTCCTCCTGTCCGTCCGTCTGTCCGTCTGTCTGCCGTCCCGGATTTTTATTAAACAGATAATCTCCGAAAGTACTGGACCGATTGTTGTGAAATTTTTTACATATATTAGGAATATCATGTAGATGGTAAAACGCTAACCAAAATTTGTTTAATCATCCCCACCACTAATGTGATGACGTCACTTCAAAATTGTACATAGTAAATGGGTTTTAAATTGTATAAAATAATATAGTCCTAAACATGTAGTTTACGACTCCGAATTGAGTTTTACCCGAAACGTCTAGATTTCTGGAAAAAAATCAAAATTACAAAACAACATTTTCCAATTTAATTTTGAATCTGCTAATCCGAATGTTTTGAACTGTTGCAGATGTTTTAAGGCTATAAAGACCATCATAAATCTTTACTCAAAATATATTTGGTTATCCCCTCCAAAAACTTGATGACGTCAGCTCAAAAGTTTGCCAAATAAATCCTATGTAAAATGTACAAAATATGATGAGCCTATGCTTGTGATATATTACTCCATTCATATTTTTTGGATTTGCATATACAGGGTGACTCAAAAAAATTAATGAATGCGTAAATTTATTTTATTGATTTACTCAGGAACTACAAAACCGAATGCTCTGAAATCTTGAAGGTGTTTTAAAGTTATCATAAGCATGGTATGTTTTTGACCAAAATGTATTTGTTCATCCCCCCTAAAAAATTTATGACGTCACCACAAAATTTTGCTAAATAAATCCTATCTAAAATGTACAAAATATGATGAGTTTTTTCTTGTGATTTATCATTCCATTCATAGTTTTTGGATTTGCATATATAGGGTGACTCAAAAAAATTAATGAATGGGTAAATGTATTTTATTGATTTAACCAGGAACTCCAGAACCCAATGTTTTGAAATCTTGCAAATGTTTTAAGGTTATAAAGAGCATAATAAATTTTTAGTCAAAATATATTTGGTTATCTTCTACAAAAAACTGATGACGTCAGCTCAAAAGTTTGCCGAATAAATCCTATCTACAATATACAAAATATGATGAGTCTGTACTTGTAATTTATCATTCCATTCATATTTTTTGAATTTGCATATACCGGATGACTCAAAAAAAAAATGAAATCTACTGCGAAAAAAAAACAATAGTAGTTGTTACGTTTCCGACAGCGAGCGAAGTACTGTCTAAACTCTTTAGACCAATTTTTGTTTGTGCAAATCTAAACGTCAAAGGTAAAAAATAACATTAACAAAGTACAAATATGCGTAAACGCATGTTATTTTGCAAAATTTAAGTTGGATTTACTTCTCAAAATTTTGCCATCACATTGTAGGTGAGATGATCAAACAAATTTTAGTTAGAATGTTACATTATTTTACTTCTACTTAAGCATTCCTTCGCTCTTGGAGTACAATCCCATCAGTCTAGGTTTTTAGAGAGAAAAAAAAGTAATACCAGTCATGGTGTAAAAAAGTAGCCCATGAGGAGATCGAACCCACAATCTTCTCATTATTAGCAATACGCTCGAAGCGTTAAGTCAACGATTGCTAAACGTTTTTCATATACTCCTATTATTATAAAATATTGTTGTTGCGAAAATTTTGAAAATTCAAGGCAGATTCATAAACCACAACTGTAGGAGTTGATAGGGTTGTAACATCCACAGTCTACACAATCGGTCCGGTAGTTTCAGAAAATCTCTAATAAAAAAAGACACAAACGACACACAGATGACAGACCACAGACGGAAATGTGGACCTATTTTTTCATACACTACGGGTCATAAAACGTCTAAAAAACATGAAAATAGCCACTGAGCGGATTATTACAATACTCTGTATTAACTTATGTCGGGAAGTAAAAATAAAAGTTTTTAACAATTGCTTACATGGTAAAAACATTACTAATACACTATACAACTAAAATTAGTGTATTTTTTTATTTCACTAAGTTTGTGAAATTTGGTAGAAAGAAATCGACTAATAAAATTTTTAACCGGTAACACCGGAGTTCTGATAAAAAATAGCATAATATTGTTTATTTTGTCTATTATATTTGAGAAATACCACGTCTGATTTTTCAGAAGTTTTCTCTTTAGTGTTTATTGCGACAAATATAAATATTAATTTATTTATTGCGACTAAAATTTTAACGATGTTTTTTATTAACTTGTAGATTGATGTTTATGGTTTATCATGAATAATTTCCATAATTATCATCAAAACTGCTCTCACGATTAATTTTTTGAAGCATACTTACACTGCCTTAAGAAATTAGAAGATCAGTCAAATAGGACAAATTATTCATTCCAATAAAATTGATATGTATTTTTTCACACGCTTATAAAATAAAGGTAATCTCAAGTGAGATTTAATACTTATTACCTTAGATTTTAAAACAGCCTATTGGCTACGTATATTTACAAAAGTAAAAAGAAATAAAAAAAATTATTTGTGTCAAACCATCCGCCACTAAAACACAAGTAGTTAATATTTTTTTAGAGGCAGAGCCGCCACTGTATTTTTTACAAAAACTACATTTTATTTTCAGACTTACTTTAACATAATGAAATTAGTTAAAGATATTGTGGCTAGTATTACAAAATAGTAACATTTTGCGCTTCCATATGTGTATTAAAATGAGCTAATCCAGATTTAAATGTTACAGTTGGTTAAGATGTAAATTAACCCAATCGTTTGTATTTAGAAATAATTGCTAATGATATTTACAATTTTTATTAAAACGTACTGAAGAAGAAATGCTAGAAACCAAGCAGATGTAAGTGCTACCTAAACACTATTAGAAATGTTACTACTTATTTACAAAGATTTTTTTCCACAAAGAATATGCCGTAGTCAAAATTATAATTAATATACTGATGTTTAATGAGGGAAAGTATCATCTCATATCATAAGGAACATTAAAAAAATGTTTGCATTAAATTATGTTTCTAAAAATAAATACTGCATTTTATAAAAACATACTTACATTAATATTCATGTATCGATAAATCAACACATAGTAAGTAAAACTAAAAAACCGCAGAAACCTTCTAATACTGTTACTTGTAGCAATGTTTCTGTCTTTTCAAATGTTTGGCAAATTGCAAGGTTGTCTGTGTGACAGGTCCTTTTAATTGTGTTTTTTTTTTCTTAATTTTTGCGGCATTGGTCTTATTTAGTAACTTTCGGGTAGATTTTTTTCAGTTATGTAATTCATTTAGTAATATAAGTGACCGCTCTTATAGTTTCAGCTGACTTAACAGTTTCTAAATATTTGCATGTTTCAGTTCATGCGTTGCGGTGGATAAAGGTTGTACAAAGGAATTTAAACTTGAATTTATCGGTGCAATGATTAAGATAAGTATAGGTAACTAACCTTCCTTCAGCTTGTAGGTGTGTATAAATAATTAATAAATGTGTTATACTTGACATACAAAATTAAGCGGAGTGAAATGTCAAAAGATTTTTCAAAATTAAATGGGGGAAAGAATGGAAAATTTTTGGTTGTATTGAAACGAAACAGTGGATTTTTATCTACAATAAGAAGAAAAAAGTTGTTCTAATGGTGGTTTAGATCACTTTGACTGTTGTTAAGGAATGCTCAAGGCCTTCCGACTCCACCCAATTCAAGAAATATAGCAAAAGACATTTACGTCAAGAATTCTTTTGTGATCTTATAGCCACGGACAATTACACAATTATTTCATTGCTACTTTCCAAAGACAAACTCGGTTTATCACAACTTTTATTGTTCGTCCATACAAAAATAGACAGTTGCTTAAATCGCTTAATTACAGTACCAGTAGGGCATAAATACTTGTTACAATAAACTTACTTAAACTTAAGTGTTGCCTGCGAAATTACATTTAATTAGAATTAATACGACTAGTTCGTTCTCTTAATTTAACACAAGTGATTAAATAAACAGGTGATTTGCAGAACTATTCTTATTTCCTATAGTTTACGCTGTACGACCCACTATTAATATCCACGTTTGTAGCAGGATGACCTTGGAAAGGATGGTGATTTGGGTACGCAGGCTGTGGTGGGGGGTTGTAGTAGTTAGGTTGACTGGAGAAACCGAAGTTACTGTAGCTAGGCTGCGGCCTAAAAGCAGGTTGATAAGTAGGTTGCGGCGTGTACGTAGTTTTGGGTCTATAAGCAGGCTGTGGTCTATAAGCAGTTGGGGGTCTATAAGCAGGTTGAGGACTGTAAGTAGGTTCAGGGTCATAGGCAGGTTGGGGTTCGAAAGGTGGCTGTCTGTAAATAGATTGCGGATACCTAGACTGCGTAGGTTGTGCCCTTGAGTAAGGGTCATTCTTGTAATACAAGCTCGGGTCTTCCCTGTATTGACCATCATCTTCTTCGTTTGGCCCTAAAGGTCTCTCGTATTGGTTGTTAGCTTTAAGAGTAGGAGGTGGCACTTGGATTTCGTTGCCTGCAGGTTCGAATCCTCTCCTGCTGGCACCGTACTCCACTGTGCGCAGTTTTCCCTGGTCGTCGATGTAGCCGTATTTGCCAAAAACTTCTCCATCGGGGTATTTGGTTTCTATTTTGTAAGTGCCATCAGCAGCTTCGTAACCGTAGCTGTAGGAACCATCTTCGTTGTGTTTGTTTATTTGTTTAAGAATGGGGACGGGGGTTGTATATTGTTGGGCTGACGCTACGGTAAACACCGTGGCAACTACAAACTGAAAAAAAGTACTTAGTTAATAAGTATGAAGCACGGATGGGAGATGGGAAGTGAAGGCTGCAACGGTGCTGTTGCTATACTGATGGAAAGCAATTTGCATACGAGACTTGTATTGTTGGCTGCAGAACTTTTTCGGAGGTTAGAAGGTGATTTGCTTTCCTTTTGTGCAATTATACTCTTATAACATAAGGTTTCAAGGATAAAACAATCAGTTTTAATGTTAATTAAGTGAAATGTTCAAATATAATAATTGTATTGACAAGAAATGGTTGAAAAACTCAGGTGGAATGTGACAATTATTATTATTTTAATTACGATTTAGATAGCTAGATAGCAAATCTTAAAATAGATATCTGTTAATACAGATTCAGCAGTAAATGTTTTCGACCTTCCTGTACCACAAGTTAAGTCTTTTTTATGGATCACTTAGATATAAAGACCACCTAAAGAGCATTATACAAAATATTATACTCCTTGAACAATTATATTAAAATAATGACATCGTCAGTTGCTTCTCTTTTGACAAATAATTTTTCGTTACTTTAAAAACGAATAATAAGAGTTACCACTGTAGCAAATATTGCACAAAAGACACCTGGGGGAATTTTACTGTAATATTATAACATGAGTTGATATTGTTAATTTAAAATGTATGCATTTGTTCACAAAATGCTGAAAATTTAATTATTCTTTTTTGGGTAACATTTTATGTTTACGTCATAACTTTTTTTATCTTTTGTTGTGTATGTACTTTTTTTTTCTAAAATACATTTTACTTCATAAATGTCACACAGAGAAATCAATTTGTCAACAAGACTAAACATGGTAACTGATACTAATGTTAATATTTTTAATTAGGGTTTTCCTAATTAAAATGACAATTATTTGACATTTTATCGAATTATATGTACCTATTTAATCCTTGAAAAACGTTTTTAAAATATTATTTGAATAATGTTTTGTCAAAATTATATATTATCAAAGAGTAATTAATATCCAAAAAAAATTTTCATGAAATATAGCCATTTTTTGGATTATATATATATATATATATATATATATATATATATGTTAATGATAACTTTCGACCTCAAATTCTCTCACGTATATATACTTTTGGGCTCAAATTGGAAGTTTCGGCCTCGCCGTAGCTTTTGAGGCCGAAGTGACTCACACATTCAACGTAACATTTGGACTCACGCATATCCAGTGACATCTTTTAACAGTAATTTTAACAATTTTGGTTTGAGAAAAGATTGTTAAGTATAAAAGTTGGTTGCATAGATGATTTACTTAACAAAGCTAATATTATGACTAGGTTTTGTATAAATACGGGAAGTTGTTTGAAGGTAGTAATTTCCAGAAGTATGTTGGAAATTTATCTAAAATTAAAGAAAATATTAAGCAACTGAAAACAATTGGACAGTAGAAGAGCCAAAAATTCAGAAAGAAGTTAGAGAGTAAGAAAGAAAAAAAAAAGATACACAACAGGTATAGAATGTAAGAAACGGAAAGTTGAGGACATGGAATGAAGACAGGGAAATTTGGATGAAAAATTTTACAAAGAGAGTTGGAATTAACTGATCAAGGAAGCATAAAGAGAAGGGGTGGTAATTATAAAAAAAAATAGAGAGGGAATGGAAAAGAAAAGCGGGGAGGACAAATGGGGTTTAAAATTGCTTGTTTGAAATATTGCATTATTAAGAAAAATAAACAGAATTTATTTAATGAGTACATAAAATTTTGATTTTGTGTGATTAACAGAAACATGGATACTAAAGAGTAAGGGGAATAAATTGAACAAGGAAAAAGGAAAAGTTGAGGGTGAAGCAAGTGGGGGATCCATAACAGGGGTGACAAAAGATATAAAACAAATCGAAGAGCGGGTAATAGAAGTGGAACGCATAGTGGAAAGAAAGATAAAAGAAAAAAAGAATTTGCATATTGTATTGCATTGGAATTACAAAAAATTTGAAGAAAAAAATTTAAGAAAAAATTGAAGAGTCTAACGAAGAATTTCTTCTGATAGGAGATGGTTTTAACGCCAAAATAGGCAACAAAAGCAGGGAATATAGGGGAGAACGCACAGAAAAATCTAAAGATAAAATTTTAAATAAAGACAGAAAATTTCTATGGAAATTAATTGAAGAAAGAGTTTGGTAGTCTTGAATGGGGTGAAGGAGGGGGATGAAGATAAAGAATTTACCTGTATATGTAACCCAGTAGCTGATGAAGAAGCCGAAACATTTAAATTAGGAGAAAGAATTGATTCCGACCACATGCTATAAGAAGTAAAATTGAGGGATAGAAGTAGAAAAGTCGGAGTCACAAATAAGGAAGTAGATAAAAAGGAGAAGGGAACTGAGCATTATAAAAGATGTTGGAAATTGAATTCAAAAGAAGTAAGCTAAAATAAAATAGAAGAATTAAAAATAACAACTGAAAAAGCAGCAATAAGAAAAGCATTTATAACGAAGAAATCAGAAAAGAGAAACAAATGGCGGGTTAATAGATGCAGAGATTTAAAAACATAAGAAAGAAAATGTTTACGAAGGTGTAAAAAGGGAAAGATAAAAAAGAAGAGTACTGTCCAGCAAGAAATAATAACAGGTCGGTGTGAATAAAAAAAAGAAGAGATTCCGAAAGAAGAAATAAAATAAAAGCCATAAAATCAGAGCAAGAACCAAAATAAGGAAAAACAAAAACATGATCAGTGAAGAAATGCTAATAATACAATGGAAGTACCATTTCATGAAACTAATGAGTGGAAATGAGAGTACTGTAGCGCAAAAGAGTTAAACCGAGAATGCTGAGAGAGAAAGAATGGCCGAACATTACAGTGGAAAAAATATGGAAACAAGTTGGAGGGTCGAAAAGAGGGAAAAGACCAGGGAGGAATGGATTGGTAAATGATGTATGGACGTTTAGAACGGATGATTTGATTGAAAGACTGTGTGAAATAATGAATGAGATGTGGAAAAGTAAAGGTCTCCTCGCAAGTGGCAACAAGGACAAATATGTCCAATGGCGAGTATAAAGGAACCTAGGTACAATGGGGGTTATACTCGTCTAAAGATAATATCAGAAACAACGCCAAGGTACCTAGAGAGAGAAAGAACGAAGGAGAAAAAGCAATTGCTAGACAGAGGGGTGGACATGAAGAAAGAAACAACAACTTTTGCTTAAGCGAAAGCAGAAGAATATTTAGGATGTGTGGAGAAGTGCAAGAGACTTTAGAATACATGCTACAAGACTAGGGCGAAATTAAAGAAAAAAGGAAAGTATAACAGAAATATTGAATGAAGATGGAAGAGAAGCAGGGTGGATGAAAGGAGTGGAAAAGAGCGGAGTAAGGCTGGAGCAAAGGGGATGCGATAAAAGAAGTAAATTGTAAAATCCTTGATTGTTGACCATTATTATTGCTATACCACACCAAAATATTATAAATAAAAATAAATAATTGGCAGAGTGGTGAACTATCTAGCCTAAAATTATTTTCATCTTTTGTACAATTCGGCCTCACAGAATCGTAGAAAACAACTTTCAAACTTACAACCCAAGCTAAAATTAACTTAATAGCAGTTATTTTAATAACAAATAAGAGAAATAAACCTACAAGAAAAAGTCATAATTGTGTTATTAATTATGAAGTAACTATTAAAAAAATCTAAAGATTGTGATGCCAAAAGTTACTTTAAATCAAATAATGGCTTTCATCCATTGAAACTTTTGGCCTCATAATTACATGACGAATAACTTTCGGACTCATGTGCTAACATACATTAAAGTACAAGGTACATGAATAAATCTAAAATCGGAAACCCAAAATTTGATCAAATCGAGGCAGTAAAATTCATGTGAATCAATATTCGGTGCTATATATTCAGGCACACCCCCAAGTGTAAATATTCAGATTTTTTCCATAATACGAAACATTTTGTATGAAGTTAAAACAAAATTAGACTGTGAATGGTAGAAGTATCTGTAGACGCATTCATAAAAATATTTTTTATTCAAAGATAAAGTGATAATTTACATTTTTTAAATACTTGCTACTTAGCCAAATATAAAGGACGACAGGTCCAAAGTTGCTATTAATGAGCCAATTATTTTGATATGTTTGTTTCCATATTAGCGTGGGTATAAAGTTGGGTTAGGTAGTTCTGCAATCAACCAATTATTTATTTTTATTTATACTATTTTGGTGATACCAGTTTCAGGGTTCATCCCCTTCCTCAGCCACCTCGTCAGTAAACCTATAACACTTTAAAAAAGTCAATATTTGGTTAAATTTTTAGACTTATTAGTGTTAATATTATCAGGAATTTGATCTGCCGTTTTTTGAGCCTAAAATACTTGATTGTTGACCATTATTCTTGCTATACCACACGAAAATAGTATAAATAAAAATAAATAATTGGCAGAGTGTTGAACTATCTAACCTAAAATTATTTTCATCTTTTGTAGACTTTGGCCTCACAGAATCGTAGAAAACAACTTTCAAACTTACAACCCAAGCTAAAATTAACTTAATAGCAGTTATTTTAATAAAAAATAAGAGAAATAAACCTACAAGAAAAAGTCATAATTGTATTATTAATTGTGAAGTAACTATTAAAAAAATCTAAAGATTGTGATGCCAAACGTTACTTTAAATCAAATAATGGCTTTCATCCATAGAAACTTTTGGCCTCATAATTACATGACGAATAACTTTCGGACTCATGTGCTAACATACATTAAAGTACAAGGTACATGAATAAATCTAAAATCGGAAACCCAAAATTTGGTCAAATCGAGGCAGTAAAATTCATTTGAATCATAATTCGGTGCTATATATTCAGGCACACCCCCAAGTGTAAATATTCAGATTTTTTCCATAATACGAAACATTTTGTATGAAGTTAAGACAAAATTAGACTGTGAATGGTAGAAAAAAATCTGTAGACGCATTCATTAAAATATTTTTTTACTCAAAGTTAAAGTGATAATTTAAATTTTTTAAGTACTTGCTACTTAGACAAATATAAAATACGAGAGTTCGAAAGTTGCTATAAATGAGCTAATTATTTTGATATGTGTGTTTCCATATTAGCGTGGGTATAAAGTTGGGTTAGGTAGTTCTGCAATCAACCAATTATTTATTTTTATTTATACTATTTTGGTGATACCAGTTTCAGGGTTCATCCCCTTTCTCAGCCACCTCGTCAGTAGACTTATAACACATTAAAAATGTCAATATTTGGTTAGATTTTTAGACTTATTAGTGTTAATATTATCTGGAAATGGATGTGCCGTTTTTTGATCCTAAAATACTTGATTTTTGACCATTACTCTTGCTATACCACACGAAAATGGTATAAATAAAAATAAATAATTGGCTGAATGTTGCAACTATCTAACCTAAAATTATTTTCATCTTTTGTAGACTTTGGCCTCATAGAATCGTAGAGAACAACTTTCAAACTTACAACCCAAGCTAAAATTAACTTAATCGCAGTTATTTTAATAACAAATAAGAGAAATAAACCTACAAGAAAAAGTCATAATTGTGTTATTAATTATGAAGTAACTATTAAAAAAATCTAAAGATTGTGATGCCAAAAGTTACTTTAAATCAAATAATGGCTTTCATCCATAGAAACTTTTGGCCTCATAATTACATGACGAATAACTTTCGGACTCATGTGCTAACATACATTAAAGTACAAGGTACATAAATAAATCTAAAATCGGAAACCCAAAATTTGGTCAAATCGAGGCAGTAAAATTCATGTGAATCAATATTCGGTGCTATATATTCAGGCACACCCCCAAGTGTAAATATTCAGATTTTTTCCATAATACGAAACATTTTGTATGAAGTTAAGACAAAATTAGACTGTGAATGGTAGAAGAATCTGTAGACGCATTCATAAAAATATTTTTTTATTCAAAGTTAAAGTGATAATTTAAATTTTTTAAGTACTTGCTACTTAGACAAATATAAAATACGAGAGTTCGAAAGTTGCTATAAATGAGCTAATTATTTTGATATGTGTGTTTCCATATTAGCGTGGGTATAAAGTTGGGTTAGGTAGTTCTGCAATCAACCAATTATTTATTTTTATTTATACTATTTTAGTGATACCAGTTTCAGGGTTCATCCCCTTTCTCAGCCACCTCGTCAGTAGACTTATAACACATTAAAAATGTCAATATTTGGTTAGATTTTTAGACTTATTAGTGTTAATATTATCTGGAAATTGATGTGCCGTTTTTTGATCCTAAAATACTTGATTTTTGACCATTACTCTTGCTATACCACACGAAAATGGTATAAATAAAAATAAATAATTGGCTGAATGTTGCAACTATCTAACCTAAAATTATTTTCATCTTTTGTAGACTTTGGCCTCATAGAATCGTAGAGAACAACTTTCAAACTTACAACCCAAGCTAAAATTAACTTAATCGCAGTTATTTTAATAACAAATAAGAGAAATAAACCTACAAGAAAAAGTCATAATTGTGTTATTAATTATGAAGTAACTATTAAAAAAATCTAAAGATTGTGATGCCAAAAGTTACTTTAAATCAAATAATGGCTTTCATCCATAGAAACTTTTGGCCTCATAATTACATGACGAATAACTTTCGGACTCATGTGCTAACATACATTAAAGTACAAGGTACATAAATAAATCTAAAATCGGAAACCCAAAATTTGGTCAAATCGAGGCAGTAAAATTCATGTGAATCAATATTCGGTGCTATATATTCAGGCACACCCCCAAGTGTAAATATTCAGATTTTTTCCATAATACGAAACATTTTGTATGAAGTTAAGACAAAATTAGACTGTGAATGGTAGAAGAATCTGTAGACGCATTCATAAAAATATTTTTTTATTCAAAGTTAAAGTGATAATTTAAATTTTTTAAGTACTTGCTACTTAGACAAATATAAAATACGAGAGTTCGAAAGTTGCTATAAATGAGCTAATTATTTTGATATGTGTGTTTCCATATTAGCGTGGGTATAAAGTTGGGTTAGGTAGTTCTGCAATCAACCAATTATTTATTTTTATTTATACTATTTTAGTGATACCAGTTTCAGGGTTCATCCCCTTTCTCAGCCACCTCGTCAGTAGACTTATAACACATTAAAAATGTCAATATTTGGTTAGATTTTTAGACTTATTAGTGTTAATATTATCTGGAAATTGATGTGCCGTTTTTTGATCCTAAAATACTTGATTTTTGACCATTATTCTTGCTATACCACACGAAAATAATATAAATAAAAATAAATAATTGGCTGAATGTGGAACTATCTAACCTAAAATTATTTTCATCTTTTGTAGACTTTGGCCTCACAGAATCGTAGAGAACAACTTTCAAACTTACAACCCAAGCTAAAATTAACTTAATCGCAGTTATTTTAATAACAAATAAGAGAAATAAACCCACAAGAAAAAATCATAATTGTGTTATTAATTATGAAGTAACTATTGAAAAAAATCTAAAGATTGTGATGCCAAAAGTTACTTTAAATCAAATAATGGCTTTCATCCATAGAAACTTTTGGCCTCATAATTACATGACGAATAACTTTCGGACTCATGTGCTAACATACATTAAAGTAAAAGGTACATGAATAAATCTAAAATCGGAAACCCAAAATTTGGTCAAATCGAGGCAGTAAAATTCATGTGAATCAATATTCGGTGCTATATATTCAGGCACACCCCCAAGTGTAAATATTCAGATTTTTTCCATAAAACCAAACATTTTGTATGAAGTTAAAACAAAATTACGACTGTGAATGGTAGAAGTATCTGTAGACGCATTCATAAAAATATTTTTTATTCAAAGTTAAAGAGATAATTTAAATTTTTTTAAATACTTGCTACTTAGCCAAATATAAAGGACGACAGGTCCAAAGTTGCTATAAATGAGCTAATTATTTTGACATGTTTGTTTCCATATTAGCGTGGGTATAAATTTGGGTTAGGTAGAGTTCTGCAATCAACCAATTATTTATTTTTATTTATACTACTTTTGGTGATACCAGTTTCAGGGTTCATCCCCTTCCTCAGCCACCTCGTCAGTAAACCTATAACACTTTAAAAAAGTCAATATTTGGTTAAATTTTTAGACTTATTAGTGTTAATATTATCAGGAATTTGATCTGCCGTTTTTTGAGCCTAAAATACTTGATTGTTGACCATTATTCTTGCTATACCACACGAAAATAGTATAAATAAAAATAAATAATTGGCAGAGTGTTGAACTATCTAACCTAAAATTATTTTCATCTTTTGTAGACTTTGGCCTCACAGAATCGTAGAAAACAACTTTCAAACTTACAACCCAAGCTAAAATTAACTTAATAGCAGTTATTTTAATAACAAATAAGAGAAATAAACCTACAAGAAAAAGTCATAATTGTGTTATTAATTATGAAGTAACTATTAAAAAAATCTAAAGATTGTGATGCCAAAAGTTACTTTAAATCAAATAATGGCTTTCATCCATAGAAACTTTTGGCCTCATAATTACATGACGAATAACTTTCGGACTCATGTGCTAACATACATTAAAGTACAAGGTACATGAATAAATCTAAAATCGGAAACCCAAAATTTGGTCAAATCGAGGCAGTAAAATTCATGTGAATCAATATTCGGTGCTATATATTCAGGCACACCCCCAAGTGTAAAGATTCAGATTTTTTCCATAAAACCAAACATTTTGTATGAAGTTAAAACAAAATTACGACTGTGAATGGTAGAAGTATCTGTAGACGCATTCATAAAAATATTTTTTATTCAAAGTTAAAGAGATAATTTAAATTTTTTTAAATACTTGCTACTTAGCCAAATATAAAGGACGACAGCTCCAAAGTTGCTATGAATGAGCTAATTATTTTGACATGTTTGTTTCCATATTAGCGTGGGTATAAATTTGGGTTAGGTAGAGTTCTGCAATCAACCAATTATTTATTTTTATTTATACTACTATTGGTGATACCAGTTTCAGGGTTCATCCCCTTCCTCAGCCACCTCGTCAGTAAACCTATAACACTTTAAAAAAGTCAATATTTGGTTAAATTTTTAGACTTATTAGTGTTAATATTATCAGCAATTTGATCTGCCGTTTTTTGAGCCTAAAATACTTGATTGTTGACCATTATTCTTGCTATACCACACGAAAATAGTATAAATAAAAATAAATAATTGGCAGAGTGTTGAACTATCTAACCTAAAATTATTTTCATCTTTTGTAGACTTTGGCCTCACAGAATCGTAGAAAACAACTTTCAAACTTACAACCCAAGCTAAAATTAACTTAATAGCAGTTATTTTAATAAAAAATAAGAGAAATAAACCTACAAGAAAAAGTCATAATTGTATTATTAATTGTGAAGTAACTATTAAAAAAATCTAAAGATTGTGATGCCAAACGTTACTTTAAATCAAATAATGGCTTTCATCCATAGAAACTTTTGGCCTCATAATTACATGACGAATAACTTTCGGACTCATGTGCTAACATACATTAAAGTACAAGGTACATGAATAAATCTAAAATCGGAAACCCAAAATTTGGTCAAATCGAGGCAGTAAAATTCATTTGAATCATAATTCGGTGCTATATATTCAGGCACACCCCCAAGTGTAAATATTCAGATTTTTTCCATAATACGAAACATTTTGTATGAAGTTAAGACAAAATTAGACTGTGAATGGTAGAAAAATCTGTAGACGCATTCATTAAAATATTTTTTTACTCAAAGTTAAAGTGATAATTTAAATTTTTTAAGTACTTGCTACTTAGACAAATATAAAATACGAGAGTTCGAAAGTTGCTATAAATGAGCTAATTATTTTGATATGTGTGTTTCCATATTAGCGTGGGTATAAAGTTGGGTTAGGTAGTTCTGCAATCAACCAATTATTTATTTTTATTTATACTATTTTGGTGATACCAGTTTCAGGGTTCATCCCCTTTCTCAGCCACCTCGTCAGTAGACTTATAACACATTAAAAATGTCAATATTTGGTTAGATTTTTAGACTTATTAGTGTTAATATTATCTGGAAATGGATGTGCCGTTTTTTGATCCTAAAATACTTGATTTTTGACCATTATTCTTGCTATACCACACGAAAATAGTATAAATAAAAATAAATAATTGGCTGAATGTTGAACTATCTAACCTAAAATTATTTTCATCTTTTGTAGACTTTGGCCTCACAGAATCGTAGAGAACAACTTTCAAACTTACAACCCAAGCTAAAATTAACTTAATAGCAGTTATTTTAATGACAAATAAGAGAAATAAACTTACAAGAAAAAGTCATAATTGTGTTATTAATTGTGAAGTAACTATTAAAAAAATCTAATGATTGTGATGCCAAAAGTTACTTTAAATCAAATAATGGCATTCATCCATAGAAACTTTTGGCCTCATAATTACATGACGAATAACTTTCGGACTCATGTGCTAACACACAGTAAAGTACAAGGTACATGAATAAATCTAAAATCGGAGACCCAAAATTTGGACAAATCGAGGCAGTAAAATTCATGTGAATCAATATTCGGTGCTATATAATCAGGCACACCCCCAAGTGTAAAGATTCAGATTTTTTCAATAATACGAAACATTTTGTATGAAGTTAAGACAAAATTAGACTGTGAATGGTAGCAGTATCTGTAGACTCATTCATAAAAATATTTTTTTATTCAAAGTTAAAGTGATAATTTAAATTTTTTAAGTACTTGCTACTTAGACAAATATAAAATACGAGAGTTCGAAAGTTGCTATAAATGAGCTAATTATTTTGATATGTGTGTTTCCATATTAGCGTGGGTATAAAGTTGGGTTAGGTAGTTCTGCAATCAACCAATTATTTATTTTTATTTATACTATTTTAGTGATACCAGTTTCAGGGTTCATCCCCTTTCTCAGCCACCTCGTCAGTAGACTTATAACACATTAAAAATGTCAATATTTGGTTAGATTTTTAGACTTATTAGTGTTAATATTATCTGGAAATTGATGTGCCGTTTTTTGATCCTAAAATACTTGATTTTTGACCATTATTTTTGCTATACCACACGAAAATAGTATAAATAAAAACAAATAATTGGCTGAATGTTGAACTATCTAACCTAAAATTATTTTCATCTTTTGTAGACTTTGGCCTCACAGAATCGTAGAGAACAACTTTCAAACTTACAACCCAAGCTAAAATTAACTTAATCGCAGTTATTTTAATAACAAATAAGAGAAATAAACCTACAAGAAAAAATCATAATTGTGTTATTAATTATGAAGTAACTATTAAAAAAATCTAAAGATTGTGATGCCAAAAGTTACTTTAAATCAAATAATGGCTTTCATCCATAGAAACTTTTGGCCTCATAATTACATGACGAATAACTTTCGGACTCATGTGCTAACATACATTAAAGTACAAGGTACATAAATAAATCTAAAATCGGAAACCCAAAATTTGGTCAAATCGAGGCAGTAAAATTCATGTGAATCAATATTCGGTGCTATATATTCAGGCACACCCCCAAGTGTAAATATTCAGATTTTTTCCATAATACGAAACATTTTGTATGAAGTTAAGACAAAATTAGACTGTGAATGGTAGAAGAATCTGTAGACGCATTCATAAAAATATTTTTTTATTCAAAGTTAAAGTGATAATTTAAATTTTTTAAGTACTTGCTACTTAGACAAATATAAAATACGAGAGTTCGAAAGTTGCTATAAATGAGCTAATTATTTTGATATGTGTGTTTCCATATTAGCGTGGGTATAAAGTTGGGTTAGGTAGTTCTGCAATCAACCAATTATTTATTTTTATTTATACTATTTTAGTGATACCAGTTTCAGGGTTCATCCCCTTTCTCAGCCACCTCGTCAGTAGACTTATAACACATTAAAAATGTCAATATTTGGTTAGATTTTTAGACTTATTAGTGTTAATATTATCTGGAAATTGATGTGCCGTTTTTTGATCCTAAAATACTTGATTTTTGACCATTATTCTTGCTATACCACACGAAAATAATATAAATAAAAATAAATAATTGGCTGAATGTGGAACTATCTAACCTAAAATTATTTTCATCTTTTGTAGACTTTGGCCTCACAGAATCGTAGAGAACAACTTTCAAACTTACAACCCAAGCTAAAATTAACTTAATCGCAGTTATTTTAATAACAAATAAGAGAAATAAACCTACAAGAAAAAATCATAATTGTGTTATTAATTATGAAGTAACTATTGAAAAAAATCTAAAGATTGTGATGCCAAAAGTTACTTTAAATCAAATAATGGCTTTCATCCATAGAAACTTTTGGCCTCATAATTACATGACGAATAACTTTCGGACTCATGTGCTAACATACATTAAAGTAAAAGGTACATGAATAAATCTAAAACCAAAATTTGGTCAAATCGAGGCAGTAAAATTCATGTGAATCAATATTCGGTGCTATATATTCAGGCACACCCCCAAGTGTAAATATTCAGATTTTTTCCATAAAACCAAACATTTTGTATGAAGTTAAAACAAAATTACGACTGTGAATGGTAGAAGTATCTGTAGACGCATTCATAAAAATATTTTTTATTCAAAGTTAAAGAGATAATTTAAATTTTTTTAAATACTTGCTACTTAGCCAAATATAAAGGACGACAGGTCCAAAGTTGCTATAAATGAGCTAATTATTTTGACATGTTTGTTTCCATATTAGCGTGGGTATAAATTTGGGTTAGGTAGAGTTCTGCAATCAACCAATTATTTATTTTTATTTATACTACTTTTGGTGATACCAGTTTCAGGGTTCATCCCCTTCCTCAGCCACCTCGTCAGTAAACCTATAACACTTTAAAAAAGTCAATATTTGGTTAAATTTTTAGACTTATTAGTGTTAATATTATCAGGAATTTGATCTGCCGTTTTTTGAGCCTAAAATACTTGATTGTTGACCATTATTCTTGCTATACCACACGAAAATAGTATAAATAAAAATAAATAATTGGCAGAGTGTTGAACTATCTAACCTAAAATTATTTTCATCTTTTGTAGACTTTGGCCTCACAGAATCGTGGAAAACAACTTTCAAACTTACAACCCAAGCTAAAATTAACTTAATAGCAGTTATTTTAATAACAAATAAGAGAAATAAACCTACAAGAAAAAGTCATAATTGTGTTATTAATTATGAAGTAACTATTAAAAAAATCTAAAGATTGTGATGCCAAAAGTTACTTTAAATCAAATAATGGCTTTCATCCATAGAAACTTTTGGCCTCATAATTACATGACGAATAACTTTCGGACTCATGTGCTAACATACATTAAAGTACAAGGTACATGAATAAATCTAAAATCGGAAACCCAAAATTTGGTCAAATCGAGGTAGTAAAATTCATGTGAATCAATATTCGATGCTATATATTCAGGCACACCCCCAAGTGTAAATATTCAGATTTTTTCCATAATACGAAACATTTTGTATGAAGTTAAGACAAAATTAGACTGTGAATGGTAGAAGAATCTGTAGACGCATAATGGTAGAAGAATCTGTAGACGCATTCATAAAAATATTTTTTTATTTAAAGTTAAAGTGATAATTTAAATTTTTTAAGTACTTGCTACTTAGACAAATATAAAATACGAGAGTTCGAAAGTTGCTATAAATGGGCTAATTATTTTGATATGTGTGTTTCCATATTAGCGTGGGTATAAAGTTGGGTTATGTAGTTCTGCAATCAACCAATTATTTATTTTTATTTATACTATTTTGGTGATAGCAGTTTCAGGGTTCATCCCCTTTCTCAGCCACCTCGTCAGTAAACTTATAACACTTTAAAAAAGTCAATATTTGGTTAGATTTTTAGACTTATTAGTGTTAATATTATCTGGAAAATGATGTGCCGTTTTTTGATCCTAAAATACTTGATTTTTGACCATTATTCTTGCTATACCACACGAAAATAGTATAAATAAAAATAAATAATTGGCTGAATGTTGAACTATCTAACCTAAAATTATTTTCATCTTTTGTAGACTTTGGCCTCACAGAATCGTAGAGAACAACTTTCAAACTTACAACCCAAGCTAAAATTAACTTAATAGCAGTTATTTTAATAACAAATAAGAGAAATAAACTTACAAGAAAAAGTCATAATTGTGTTATTAATTGTGAAGTAACTATTAAAAAAATCTAATGATTGTGATGCCAAAAGTTACTTTAAATCAAATAATGGCATTCATCCATAGAAACTTTTGGCCTCATAATTACATGACGAATAACTTTCGGACTCATGTGCTAACACACAGTAAAGTACAAGGTACATGAATAAATCTAAAATCGGAGACCCAAAATTTGGACAAATCGAGGCAGTAAAATTCATGTGAATCAATATTCGGTGCTATATAATCAGGCACACCCCCAAGTGTAAAGATTCAGATTTTTTCAATAATACGAAACATTTTGTATGAAGTTAAGACAAAATTAGACTGTGAATGGTAGAAGTATCTGTAGACTCATTCATAAAAATATTTTTTTATTCAAAGTTAAAGTGATAATTTAAATTTTTTAAGTAGTATAAATAAAAACAAATAATTGGCTGAATGTTTAACCATCTAACCTAAAATTACTTTCTTCTTTTGTAGACTTTGGCCTCACAGAATCGTAGAAAACAACTTTCAAACTTACAACCCAAGCTAAAATTAACTTAATAGCAGTTATTTTAATAACAGATAAGAGAAATAAACCTAAAATAAAAAGTCATAATTGTGTTATTAATTGTGAAGTAACTATTAAAAAAATCTAAAGATTGTGATGCCAAAAGTTACTTTAAATCAAATAATGGCTTTCATCCATAGAAACTTTTGGCCTCATAATTTCGGACTCATGTGCTAACATATCTTAAAGTACTAGGAACATGATTAAATCTAAAATCGGAAACCCAAAATTTGGTCAAATCGAGGCAGTAAAATTCATGTGAGGCAATATTCGGTGCTATATATTCAGGCACACCCCCAAGTGTAAAGATTCAGATTTTTTCCATAAGACGAAACATTTTCTATGAGGTTAAGACAAATATTGGTGGATTGAGAAATAAATCTAAGAAATAAATTCATAATGATGTTGTTAAGTGTAAAATACCTATGAAAAAAGATCTAAAGACTGTGATGCCAAAAGTTACTTTAAGTCAAATAATAGTTTTCATCCATAGCAACATTTAGCCTCATAATTGCATGTTAGGTAACTTTCGGACTCGTGCGCTTCGTATATGTGAAAACAGGTAATTAACCCATCATTCCGGGCACAATTTTGTTTTTGGAACGAAGTACTAGATTAATAAATTTAAAATTGGAAACCCGAAATTTCAACACAAGCCGGTGAAATTCATGAGGTGTATTACTTCACGATATGGATTCGTAAAATTTAAGGCACAATCTCAACATTCAAATTGTAATTGATAGACTCCGGCTTTATCTAGTTAAGTAATTTTATCTTTGTTGTTCAGTAACTGATTTCTGGTTGAATTAATTTTTATAAATGAAATATTAACATTTTTATTCACTCTATTTAGTATGTTTTTAATTTTGTAAGATAATGTTTCAATAAAATCCAGAAAATAATATCTACCTATGTCTTCCTTAGTATCATGGTCCGTTTTGAACAACGAGCAACATTGTTTTTTTTTTTTAATTTTGTATCTTATTTTGTCAATTAGATTGTGGATTAATTTTACTTTAAAGTCATTATTTATTGCAATTTGTTTTATGGACTGAAGTTCTTTATTATAGTTTTCATGGTTTAGATTAGAATTGAACAATATTTCAATTAAAGATGCAAAAGTTGATATTTTATGAATCCATAGGTGGTTGGAAGAATTGCAAATAATGTTGTCTGTGTATGTTTTATTGGCCCAATATCTTGCAAAATTAAAAACATTCTTGGAGAAATATTAAACACGAGAGGCCAAAAGTTGCTATAAACGAAGTCATTCTTTTCATCTTTAGTACACTTTGACCCCATATGGATTCATACAAAACAACTTTCAGGCTCACAGTCCAAGGGGACATTAAATTAGTAACCCTTGTTTTAAGAATACCAAATCGTCTTTCAAATATCGGCGGATTGAGAAATTAATAAATCAAAGGGACAGATTTATAATTATGTTGTTTACTGTGGAGTATCTACGAAAAAAATCCAAAGACTGTGATTCCAAAAGTTAATTTAAATCAAATAATAGTTTTTATCCATAGCAACATTTGGGTTCATAATTACTGCTCCATTAAAATATTAAACTGGTTTTTCAAATTTCGCTTGTTTCTTGGATAAAATAATATAAAATACGAGAGGCCAAAAATTGCTACAAATGTAATTAATGATTATAAAAGAGTATAAGTAATTATTTTCATCTTTAGTACACTTTTGTCACACAAATTCATACAAAACAACTTTCAGGTTCACAACTCAAGCTAAAGTTAAATTAATTGTCGTTGTTTTAAGATTATCAAATTGTGATTCAAATACCGGAAGAAAGAAAAACAAATCTAAGAAACAATGTGTGTGATACTATTAACTGTAAAGTACCCATGAAAAAAATCTAAAGAATGCGATATCAAAAGTTACTTTATATCAAATAATACATTTCATGCATAGTAACATTTGATCTTATAATTACATGTTTCGGAATAATGAGCTTCATATCTATCATTTCAAGTACAATTTTTGTTTTTGGAAATGAAATTCCAAGTGATTAGAAAATAAAACAGAAGCTCAAAAATGTATGGAAACGATGCATGACGTTCCAAGATATTAATTCCTAAAATTTAAAGCACACCCTTAAGCAAATATCCAGATTGGCTCCATAAGTAGAAAAATAATTTAAGAGATTAACAAAAACTTGTACTGCTAATTGTAGAAGTGCCTGTACACACAACCATAAAAGTAAATTTCTTACTCCAACTTAAACTGGTATTTTAAAATTGACATGTACGCCTTTCTTGGAGAAATATAAAAAGAGAGGTTAAAAGCTGCTAAAAAATAGTAATGTTTCTTTTTTCGAAATCGCGCAGTAATGTGCTTTTTCTATGTTCAAAAATCGGCACAGAAATTAAATGCGGTGTTGTCATATTAGTATTATCTACCTCCACAATTACATTTTACAAGGTTATAAATTGTTTTTCGGTTTAGCAGTAATTCTATACTCTTTGATAACCCTTTTTATTAGTTATTAGAAACACATCCGGTTTATTAATTTTATAAATATAATTTATTAACTAAATTTGCGCGTAATCTCGCAACGTCGCAACCTTGCATGGCAACAGCGGATTTCTTGAAGTGCAGCGACATTCTATGGCAGCGAACAATGTGTATCCACATAACCTGTAATAAGTTTTTGTTCGGTGCAGAAACAACCATGGAAAACATTATATGGAGAATATCTCATTTTGCATACGAGTATTTCGCTGAAAAAGAAAATTCTGTGAAATCAACATTTTGGGCTACATAGTCGTTGTTAAAGTCAACTGTGTTAATATAAAACAGCATAGATATAATCTAAGTACACCAAGTTCTCAAGCAAAAAATATAGGTTATGTTTCCCAGAAATCAAATATATTTACAAGAGAAAACTTACGAAAATTTTTAACAGAGGCCCGTGATTAATGTACCTAATGTCAAAGGTAATCTCAAAGAAGGTCAATCACATTGTCTATAAAACATAATGTTTTAGGTATATTTTTTATTCGAAGTTGTAGGAGTATGCGGAAAGGAAGAATTTGAACAATTTTCTTGTATCTACATAACCTATAATAAGCTTTTATTATTATTACAGAACAGATTATTAGCTTACATGCCCATTTTAAATGAAAGTATGAAGCATACCTCTTATTTTTCGGCACTTTTAATATTTTTGCTTGCAGAAAGATCTGCAGCAATTGCAAAATAGAGATGGATAGCAATAATAACAAGCAGTTTACATGCATTCGACCGAACTTGCAAAAACTGGCAGATAATATATCAAATTTATTACCTAAAAACTCAGCCACAGTTTATGAAAAGCGGTATGAATTTTTTTTTTTTTGCGCAGAAACAACCATGTAAAATATATGGAGAACACCTCATTGCATACGAGTATTTCGCTGAAAAAGCAAATTCTGTGAAATCTTTAACACTTTGGGCTGCATAGTCGTAGTTAAAGTCAACTCTGTTAATAAAAAACAGCATAGATATATCTAAGTACACCAAGTTTTCAAGCAAAAAATATAGGTTACATTGCCAAGAAATCAAATATATTTACAAGAGAAGACTTACCAAAATTTTTAACAGAAGCCCGTGATTAAATGTACATGATGTTAAAGGTGATCTCAAACAAGGTCAATCACATTGTCTATAAATCATTATGTTTTAGGTTTATTTTTTATTAGAAGTTGTAGGAGCATGTGGAATGGATAAATTGAAAAATAATGACGGCATTCAAGACAAAAACGATACGCTAATAATTAAAATTCCAACGTCTAAAACTGGCAAAGCACGAGAATTTACAAATATGTGTAAAAATATTTATCCAATTGAAATATAGTAAAAATACCTAATTTTAAGACCGCACCATACACCAGACAAATCATTATTTATACATTACATTTGGATAGTGAATGCAGCAGCTGCTGCATTGTACAAATATACCTGCAAACACACTGTAACAAATTATGCAGACACCTCTTTTGACTAAAAGATATATATTTAACTTTATCCATACGTTGTCAACTTTGTTAATAATTGCAATCTCTAACTTCATAAGAAATATGAATAATCTACTTTGGTGTTTTATAGTAGTATTAAATGTTCATAGAATATAATTGCACTTACTACGAAGTAAGCTTTCCTAGTTTTAAGTTGTTTTCTTTTCTCTTTGATTATCTTAATTTCTTCAGCCTCTATGTGGCTGTTTTAATTCCAAAAAATTGTTTCTGAATAAACTGATTCATACCACTTTTTCTTTCTTTTACTCGAAAACAGTTTAAACTATAACTCCAAATATTTACCTACTTTACAACGTGTCAAGCATTCGGTTGTTGTAAATGATGCAACCATAAATACAAATTTGAACACTGATATGACAGGTTTGAGGCTAGGATGTGGTTTTCATATACTCCCATTACTTGTTGCCTAAATCTGGCGCGAGGCCAAAAGTTATTATTGACGTATATATATATATATATATTAATATATATATTACAACTTAGGTAAGTTTGTTAAGTAATTAGTATCTACCCCACTTCGTCTTTAAAGCGCAGCAGATACCGTATGCAATTTTCAAAAAAAAAAAAATTTATATGAAACTTATTTCAAAGATGAACTTTTTGTGAAGTGTATTAATATCAATTTTAATATACACTATATGTTGCTAATTATAACGTATTATATCCAGAAACTAAATAAACTGTTCTTAAATTAATCATAAAATAAATTGTCCCCTAACTGGTTTTAAAAATTGAAAGCATATTACTTAGCTATGTATGTAATGTAATAACACTAATAACTAATAAGGTAAGAGCATTATTAACAAACAGTTTTTTTTTAATGTTTTGACATGACGTCATCAACTTTCCAAATATGATATAAGAAAAATATTGATGTTCTTTTATCACTAAATAATTTTTTGTGTTGCTATAAAATTTGGAAGAAACTGTAATTTCTGGAACAAACTATAAAATGCGGCCGCTAATTTTTTTCTTTTCTTTCGGAATAGTCTATTTATGCACCCATATAAGTATATTTAAGGAATTAAAAAATACACAAATATGATATGTATCGTACTTTACACTTGAAGCCAGATTTACTAATAAATTTGTCAGCTGATGCGATTTTTATGAAGAAGATGAATATACAAATTTAATTAACCATCTCTCTAATAATCTCATGATAATACCTTTTCAAACTAAAAACAGACTCGGAAGGGGAAATCTATATTTTCGCGTTTTACAAACTGTGAAATGTCAAAAACATGACTCTATGCTTGTATGCACAATTGCACATATATATTTAAAAATGTTCCTGTTGCAATTTATTCCCTGCTTAACCTTAAAAGTAAAAATGAAATTTATTCTTTATAATTAAACTTAAAATATAGTATTGCAAGAAGTAAGAATTTTTATAGAACAGAATTGTCAGCAGAGTTTTAAAATTACAGCCCACTATAATTGATGTTTATTTAATTAATTAATGTTTTAATCAATTAATTAACTGAACTGCACAGTCCGGCAAAAAATAAAGCATAAGGTTATTTTATAGTTGTAAAATACCGGATGATTTTTTTAATTTCTGCTCTAGTTACCGTGTGGAATTGAAACTGTTGACGTCAACACTATGGGTAAGTAGAGCATAAATTAAAAAAAAAATCTTATATTTACTTCATGTCACAGTATCTTCTTACATAAAATATAAAGTTTTTGCATATTAAAACTTCTAATACATATAATTTTATATATTATAATGTAATACTATAATATATAGATGTCTTGAAAATTTGTAGACACTGATATTCTGTAAACGCCACTGCTTTTAGCTTGAAGGAGGAAGCTTAATTTAGTAGCTTAATTGTTCAATTGCAACATATTTTGAACGGATAAGTCGTTTAAAAATGATTACAGTAATATGAAACACTTTGATGTGTTGTATTTGTTTTAACCGTAAATAAAAATCTTGGACTATACAATATTTCTTTGATACCTGCCGAAAATGGTTGATTTTTTTACTTTTGAAAATTGGATCGGAGGCCTACTCACAGCCCAGATTTGACGGCCTTAAATTTATTTTTGTGCTGATACATAAAAGATTTGGGCGTTTTTGAAAAAAATCTTACTAATTGTTTATAAAATAAAAGGTACCACTTTCATTTTTTATGTTTATAAATTTTATTTTTTTTATCGACCGACTGAATTTATCAAAATCCGTTAAAAAAAAAATGTATGTAATAATGCAATTAAAAAAAATAGCATTGCGTTGCGACGCCGGAGCCATAGATGCGTTATGCTTATTTAAGATGTAACAAATTAAGTTTCCACTTCAACATAAAAATAGTGACCTTTATAAAATTTCAATATCGGTCACTCTGTATACCTATTATAACCCCGAGTAAATGATTCCACAGTATAGTAAAAAAATTAGTTAAACATTAATTTTATATTTATAAGTTTCGTTTGTTGTCAAATTAAAACAATTTACGCAGTTTAAAAGTTCTAATACAATAACATTTTTTGCGTAAGTTACCCATGACCTTTAAATAATAAAACTTATTCTTTGCATCTAAGACAGAATATCATGTAACAAAATTCATATGAAGAATAAACAATAAGTCTGTTTATCAAAGATAAGAAAATGTTTAAAACGAAGGTTAAATGCAAATATTGTTTTGAACGCACGTGCCAAATTTTCGGTGAATTTTTAAACGATAATCGAAATAATAATACGTGGTGATTTGTATCTGATTCCAAAGCGTGCTAGCAATTCAAAGAATAATTGTTTAAACAAAATGAAAACGTAAATTTTTACCATCTTCTTATTTATATAATCCTTGGCCTTTTCACTACTAACGGAATTAATGCGTGCTATTATTGTAACATTATACGAAACATTTAACGATATTGTAACCACTGAATTAATTTAATACACAGATGCTTTACAAAATGAAGAAATTAAACCATTCCTCTATTTTACATTTTTTACAAATAAAAAACGATATTAGTAAAGCGAATGGAATTTAATACAATTTCAACACACCCATTGGTGACCACGCATGATTAATTATTAATACGAATATTAGAGGTACTAAGAATACCTTCAAAATTTTATTAAAATTTAAATTTAGGATCATCTGACAAATGTTACTAAGAACGTTGTGATAAAAGCAATGGTATCAAAGTACAAACACCAATACGAATTATAATAACGATAGTACAATGACAATACTGCTACAATTACTTTGGTAAGAGCAACAAAAACTCATATCCTTGAAGGTATAAATTAACATTTTACTGAAAGCCTTAGTCATAATTCAGGAGTGATATTCTAGAACACAATAAGGTCCTGCTGCGATTGAATGGATCAAGATTGCTTTAGCATGCCAAAAAAAGTGAAAAATAAGTTAGCAACAATATAAAAAAATCCTTCGTTTTTTAATTGCAGCTTTCAATAAAACATATGCACTTTCATTCCACTCTAAGGATTCTATTATATAACATCACTAACTAAATGTCAAAGGGCGCTACAAAAATGTCAGTAGTAAATAAAACAAACAGAAAAGATACTCACATAAAACCTCATGTTAGTGGGCACTGATAATGTGAATATAAAGAGGTAAACAGCCGCACCTTTAGTTATCCAGAGCTTATATAGACTACGTCCCCACAAGACTTTAACGCAAGGTTACGATACGAACCGCGGTTATTCAGCTAGCAGATTCATACATATAGTTTACCATTGTTTTCCGCATCGACCCACCACCACCGGAACATGAACCAATATTAATGGGCTACATGTTTGGTGGTATGGTACGCGAACAGTTTGTTTTATTGCATAATGAATAATCTCAAGATCATTAAATAGCTTTAATCACTGGTTGACAGATAAGCGATATTTTTATTCAGCTGAAGATGGGCAGCAATACGTTAAAAAAATAATTAGTGCCCTCAACTAAGCACTTCACCTTCACGACTAATCTAAAAATAGAAATTACACTTTTTTATTTTTGTCATTTAAGTAATTTTATTTGTATTATTAGTAGTTATTAAACATAAAATTGTTCTTTATAAATGGGTGTATTCACTTTGTCCTGTCAGTTGTTTAATTTAATGTGGAATTTGCAGAATGCAGAAAATGTGTGGCAGTTATTGTCTCTTGCGTTGTCATTACGCCCAATAATTGTCTATTCATATCAATACGTAAATATACATAAATAATTGCTGTTGAACTTTCGCTATAAATCTTTTTTTCTGTAATGTAAGTCTTAAAGAAATTTCCAGAAGCCTGTAAGTGTTCTTTCAACTGCGCATTATTTGGTCTATTAGTGATAATTCGATGCAGATAAGCAATTAAGAGTCATGTTAAAAATAATCATTGATTTTTATGTTTTCATTGGACTCGTTGAATGGGTGATTTAAGAACATGCATTATATTAAACTGACTGGCATGAAATTATAAATCGCCCGAAATCTATTTCCTGTGTTGTCATTGATGTTTAAGTGTACCACGTTAATTAATAAATTCTATACTTGTGCTAAATAACTTGGTTCGTCCCAAACGTTTTCTAGATTAATTGGTATTCATGAAACAAACCTTCATTTTCACACCCAGTCAAGTACATATATTAGAAATGTGTGTGATGTCCTCGTGTAATGCAATATCCGGCCAGCTTTCTTTTGTTCCTAGGAAATACAACAAAATGATATAGTTTATAAACATTCGATCTGTTTTGTGTTATTAAAGTAAAAAAAGTTGTACACAAAGGTACGAATCTGGAACTAGATTGCTGTGACGTTTTCTCTTTTTACCTACATATAATTACGTATGGAGAGTAGAAATTTCAGTCTTACATTATTTTTAGTTTCTTAAAGAATTCACCAAATAACTTGTTCAAAATTAGCAATTCAAGACTCGTTAATTAATATTTTTCTTCAGTTTTATTGATAAAATATTCTAATAAAAGTGATTTTTAACATTGTAAAAATAAACATGTTTGATCTTTGTTAAATTTTTTGAATCTTATTTGCAACACGATATTTGTGGGATTCAAGTTTCTTACATTTAAACTGGTTTCACCAATTATGGTGTTATAGTACATTATGATATTGCGTTAGCAACATAAAACGAGATGAAACTGAGATTTTTTAATAGCACGTGCCGATTAAATGTTGTCTATTGTGCTTTGTATACTTTTTTCAAAAAAATAAATAAATAAATACATAAGTAATTAATAGTGAAAATAAAAATTATTTGTAAAATGTTTACAATGACTATATTAATTATAATTACTTGCTGTGCTAGTGCTGATTTCTGTGTTCTAGGGTTTAACAGAAATTTAAAAACTTCTCAAAATTTTACTCCATTGCTAGTTTTTAAAAAAGAACTTATTTACAAATAAAACAAATGTATGCATATATTCTTATAAAATTTTAATTGTAACTAGAACAAATGTTCGAATAGCATTGATGCCATGTTTTTATATTTTGAGAACAAACCTGAGAATTTTTAGTTAAAAATTACACCGTATACTTGTTTCCTTGCGCTACTAGTTTACACGCATAAACAAATTAAGTTATTATTTAAATATTATTGACGCTGTTTCAACTTTAAAAGCGTTACAAAATTCAGATTTATTCCGGAAATACTAAACACAGAAAAATTGTTCGATGTGTTGGAAGACTTGTTTTGTTGCCTTTATTTTTGTCAAAACTATGGTCTATTTTACTATCCAAATTTTAAACCACCGTAATCTAATTTTATATCTTTTTTACTTGCCATATAATAGCGATTGAAATATTGTAATAATTCAGGTCAATGTCTAGTTTCAGATTTTTCTTGGCACAGAATACGAAAATGCAAGTTTCCCTTTTCCAACTGATTGCCACTACTACGATTACTCTAAGGTTTAAAGTTTTGGATTCTACCAAGTCCTCGATAATTAAAAAAATTATAGTACACAGATAAATTTAAACAGTTTACATTCCGTCAAATTAATTAGAGCGTGCAACGCTTAGCAATAGTGATTCGGTTATCGATTTAATCAGATTATTTATCGGTATTTAAGAATCTCATTTGTTATTGTAATGACAGCAAAAATTTTGTTTTTGAAATTCTTGAAATAGTTTCGAAATTTTTAACATTTTTAAATGTTTTGCTAAAGGAATATATTGCAGCTTTAAATTATAGGTGTACTACGCACTGCGTATTTAAGGAATGCAGAATGGAGATAATAAAATTGTAATTGATAGCAACATGTAAAAAACAAACTTTAAACAGTTTAGGTTTTACTTTCTTCGTATGCATATTTTGGAATTTTGTATTTCAGGTTTTAGTATGATTTTTGCTGCATTCTCTGGTAGTAAAAAGGTTTAGTGTTTTGATCAAGGTTTGTAGACGTCATGAGCAAGGTTACGTCTAATTTTTTAGTGCATTACAGGTGTAATATAACATTATTAAAATACATTGCTGCATTTTTTTCTTATTCAGAACGTTTCTATGTAAAACCGTAAAATTTCAGACTTCACAATACTCAGTGAACCATAACAACTCCACACCTAGAATGCAACGAAAGAAGTGGTGGTATTTTGTGCAGGCTTGATTTCAGATCGTGATCAAAATTATTAAATATGGCATTTCTTAATGGAAATTTATGTAAACACTAGGCACGTGCAAGTTCCGGTTAACAAGTCGAATTTTCGTAACTAGCATGGAAATTCAGCCTTAAACTGAAAACTGAAGGTAAGAAATGTTATTACCATCACAGTTATGGAATGTGGATCAGGTGTATAGACAGGCGTGTCGACCTCGGAAGACGATACAGCAATTCCGGCTGACGCATTTTGGTAGGGTTCATTTTCTCTTATAAGGACACACCTTTAGGGCTAGAAAATTAAGTTTGGGTGTTTGTCACCCTTGAATTATTGTTATTATAATTTGGGTGTGTTTTTCATTTACAAGATCGAGGCAGTTCTGAGTTTTCCGCTTTAAATGACCTACAACTAATATTATAATTGATAGAGAACGGAAGATACCGAAACAATTTTTTCAGGTGGAAGACCATTGTGTTAAAAATATAGTTTTATGAAATAAAGTAAATGGATTTTAGTCTACCACTTTTATTTAGAAGTTTTCGTACCGCTGTGTTTTTCAAAGATATACACTTAAAATGAATTATCTTAAATTTAAGTTACGCATTTAATGTATTTTTTATGTTGGTTAAAGAATTTTTACAAAATATGAATTAAAATCGTGACTATTTTCTACGTAGATGCAGTGATGTATACTTGGAAATTCCATGCCTTTCACTATCTATCTTTTCATAAAATGTATACAAGGATAGATAATCCACGACAATTTAATTTTTTTATCAAACTATGATTGAATAATAGTTCATAAAATCTTTAACAGGATGTTAAGAAAAAGTGACCTTAAAAAAATTCGCTACTCAAATACAGAAACTACAGGCTGTCCGAAATGTCGCGAACATCTTTAAGAGTACATTATCCAGGAATGTCAATAAGTACGAAAAAAAAAATCTTTTCGATGTGGATTATAAGAAAATTATATTTTTATTGAAATAAATTTAGCAGCGTTGCCCAATGCATGAAAAATTTATTTTTTAATACGATAACTATAATAACGCTTACATCTTTAAATGCATTATGTAAACCTTGCTACCAAATAGAATTGTATCAACTTATTTGTGTTTTTGTTTCTACAAAATATCAACTTTTGTGAATATCCATTTCGGTAATATCTTGGCACAAGTCCACGAAAGAAAGGAAAAAAAATGTAAAAAATGAGAAGGGAGAATCACGTAAGCATAAATCTAAAATGATAATTCTTATCTACCTTTACATAAAATAGATTACTTTTTTAGACAAAAATACTCACCTCACGATTCATTAATTAAACGTATATTAATGTTTCAAATAAACCATCCTGTAGATCTTTGAATTTCATTATCATTTTCAAAGCCTTTAAATTTGGGCATATAATTAAAACTTGCGCAATTTTAGTATAATAAAACGCAGTCCAATGACGTTTATTAATATGTATTTAGATAGAAATCGTTAAATATACTTACATGTGAAGTGAGTGTAGAAAAGGTACTGAATAAAACACATTGTTTTCTCAAAAAGGTGATTTTTTTTTATTGCAAATACACTCTAGTGTCAAAAATTTGTTCCAACGATATCAAAAAAAAAAAAATTATACTTATCTGAACCGGAAAAATCTGGAGAGAACTCAGTTGATTGTCGAGAAAACGCAAGTTTTATCAGGAGTAGATATAAATGCACAGTAAAAAGTTTTGTACGTCTAATGGTGTTTTAAGATGACTTCCACTACAAACCTAACGACCAATCTGCCTGATCTCTCTTGTGTATCTACATATTAGTGACGTGTTTAATGTTTTTCTGTTATTTATGATTAAGTCGAAAGTCTGCTGTGTGTGAATTAATAATAAATTTAACAGAAAAAGAAGACACGTTATTAACATACGTACAAAATTTCTCCATTTACTGATAAAATGTCAATTACATAAGTTTTCTTGTAAAAATATTTCATTTTCTTATCTTAAACGTGCTACTTATGTCAATTCTATATCAGGATATCTGCATATTAAATTTTGTATCCTTAATATACGACTTTTATCATTTGTATATAAAAATTGTTAGTTTTTCAAGGTCCACAAAGAATGTTAGCTAAACTTGGATCAACTTTATATATAAAAATACGGTACTAACACAAAAATAGCTGTCGACCAAATGCTTTTTAATTTTTTTTTTTTGAAAAATCAACTCGAAAATGTAAAGACTAAATGGTCATTAAGATAACTCTAAAACAATCAAGTATTTTAATGGCCATTCGATTTAGCCGTCAGTAACATCCGCCCAAAAACGTCAAGCAAACAAGGGACAACTAAACGTGTAGTATCAAAACGCTAGACAATTAAGAACCAAACTAACTGATTTATTGAATGAGTCATTCAATAAAAACTGCGAAATTAATTTCTTAACGGAAACCAGTTTCAACGAAAGTATTTTAAGTATCTAAAGTTTTTTGTAACAAGTATGTAATTTTCCGCATACACAGAACTGGTCGCAGATTCGATAGTGTCTTCATTGCTATATAAATTTGTAATCTATGTTCCAGCAACAGATTGCGAAGAACTTTTTTTGTAATGATGTTGTATCCTCAAATTCAAGTAGTCTTTGAGGCGATTTATATTCCTCCTCAATCAAGCAGAAACTTGCCTCGAACATCTTGCATCCCTTTATTTTTATCATACCACAAGAACGCTACCGTCAGTGAAGTGTTTATCATCTAACATTACCTTGTTTCTATAAATTTACAATATACTCAGGTAGCTTGATATTTTCAAGCGTATAGGGACAAAAAAAAACGCTAGAAATCCCAATAGAAAGCGTCATTTCTGAAGTTTTGAAACCATTAATCACTGGAATCTACAAACGCCAGAATGTAGAATATATACCCAATCGTCTTCTATGTGTACATCTATGCAAAAACATAATCTAACCAATTATTTAGGCGATCACGATACTTACTGGTCTCTCAGACTGCAAGTGAAAACGACATAAATATTTTAACTATATACATATTATAAAAACTTTATTAAGACATTGCAAAATAAGTTTAATTCAGCGCTATTTTGGAAATTACATTAAATTTATACAACATTAACATTGAGATCTCTAGCTAATGAAAGTGTAAACTTAATAACACTCAAAAGATGTTTGAAAATCTGTATTACTCTAGCTAAACTACCTATCTATACATATATCTATACAAATTCTCAGATTCTAAATTATGCTGACGTATCAGTGCACGTAGTGTTTCATAAGTTGATAAATCTAAAATCTATCTAATAAAAGTATAAAGAACTTCTGTCTCATAGTACAAGAAAACTTTGGAATTAACAAGAGAATGCTTACTCCCTAATAATATGTCAAATTTAAAGGTATAATTGTCTCATATTCAGATACTCGTATTACTCGATTTGTCTACACCAATATTGCTTCACTCCTGTTGAAGATCAATGAGTTTGTGTCGTTTGTTAAATGTGAGGATCCAGATTTTGTTCTATTATTATTAAAAGCGTGGTTGCCCAGTTCGACTCCTGATCAAATACGTACGAGGACCACTAAATATATTATCTACCTGACTATGAAACAAAAGACGATTTTGTGGATAATTTTATTTTTCAATATAATCACCCACTTGCACCATTTACTCTCCAATGATTTTATGCCCTTGAAAAAAAAAGTTTCTTCTTGATCGTCGAAAACATGGTAAACTGCTTCTTTTAGGCAATCATCAGATTTAAAGCGACATTCACGGAGGTGTTTATTTAACAATCTGAATAAATAAACGTTAGACGGAGTTAGATGAGGAATATAGAAGGGATGGTGAACTTCAACGAAGCTGCTATCTTGTACAACAGGCTAAATTTTAGTCACCTTATGCACCGTCACATTGTCGTGCAGCAGAAACGTTTCTCTGTTAGCTAGCATGGGCGGTTTCTCATTAATTGGCTTACGCAAAATTTTTGAGAGTGATGGCATAGTTGTCTGCTTTTATTGTTATGCCTTTAGGTATGTATTCAATAAGAAGGATGCCTCTAATATCCCCGATAACGCTTGCTATCAATTTTCCGGCAGATGGTTGCGTCCGTGCCTTTTTTGGGGTGGAGACCTTTTGTGAACCTATTACTGTGATTCAGGATTTTGTTTCAGAGTCCCAGTTGTGCGCCTAAGTCTCGTGACTGGTCACAATTTGGGACAATAGTCGCAATTCATTTCAAAAATTTTCGAATGATGTAGTGAAATTTCCAGTCTGTGCAGTTTTTGATGGGGTGTCAGCAATCGTGGAACCCATCGGGCAGAGACTTTACTCATGTTGAAATTGTCATGCAATATGGTTATTACACTAGGTTCGGATAATTCTAATGTTCCCCTAATTGTCTAAACCTTCAGATGCTAATCCCCGAGGACCATTGCTTCAACTTTTTAAGTAACCTCTGCATCTGTTGCTGGTTTTGGTTTTCCATTTTCCACCCCGAAATTGTTTAGACCAAAGTTATATTTTACAATAAGATGGTGCATTATCTCCATAAACTGCCACGAAATGTTTTTGCTTGCTGGCCTTCTTTGTTGCTTCTTAAGTTGCTCATTTTTCTTTGTGTAACACCTTACAAAACTCAAATGAATAACCCGAATTAACTCAAATTTTCGGTGCAGGGTACGAATAAATGCCACTATTTGACGTATTAAGGAAACTCGCTACGCGAGGTATAATATTTTTTTGTTTTTTTGTATGAAAAAATGATATTAATATAGATGTATCATAACATCAAACTGCAGCTTTTTTCATATTCTAGAGCGCAGAGACCAGTTCAATCAATTAAAAAAATATGGATGAGAAATATCGTAAAAAAAGCACCACTGTATGTTTTCTTTTCAAGTTTTTTGATTCATAACCATCATAGAATCGCTTGAAAATTCGCACATGGATAAAACATCACTTTTTACAGGGCGCAGAGTCATTATATGTTTGTTAGTGGTACAATTTGTTTAAATAATAATGTGTTTATTAAAACCAAAATATATCACAAATTAATGCAAAATACGTCGAATAATTTTAACAGGAATATCAGAGGAAAATTAATGATCTATTGGTTAGCAGAGTTTTTAATAAAAACTAACAATTATTGAAAAAAATGGGTATCAATTCGACAGAATTTGAGCAGTTAGTTAAGGTACTTTGCCGATAGGAGCGCCACTAAAATTTACGGAAGCCACTTTCCGGGTCTACCATAAGCTGATTGTTAGAGTCTTGACAGATTTTTCTAATTTATGGCAATGAACTCAGTATAACAAGCCGCCAGGACCGGCCGTAGTAATCTATTGTTAAGGAAATTAACTTTTACGCAATGAGGTACTATCATAAAACCGAATTAAAACTGGGGAACTATAATGTTTTTACTCCACTCAGGATCTTGAATTCAGTACACATGATTACTAAAAATTCATTGTAATATTATTGTTAATATATATTTTGCTTTGTTAATTAATAAAACTAATACACATATTTATAATAATAATAAAAAGTATATAAAATATAGCTTTTGTTTAACACGTATAAGTAGCTAAGTGTATCTACTACTTATCCCAGATAGGAGGTGTTTTAAAAAAGCCCTACGCCCAGTAACTTCTCCCTTCATTGTTTACTCGAAAAAAGTGCTCGTATATGTTTTCATTTGCCGAGAGATCATTTTCAAAATATATTTATAATAAAAATATGCAAGTCTTGGTGATGAAAAATGTACTCCTAATAAATTATTAAAGTACATAAAAAAAATAGAAACAAATTTTATTTATTTAAAAAAAATCTCTCGCAAAGGCAGGTTCCTCTTTCTTCTTGAATCAATTATTTCGGGCAATAATGCGCCAAAGTAAAATCTGCCAAGTTTATCTGCCATCTTTTTACATATTTCTTCGTCTTTATAATTTTTTTCTATATACATATATTCCTTTAGGTGTCCACACAACAAAATAAACTTGTGAAATACCCGTAACAAGCATTTGTCCCTGGACTTGAAAATAGTAATCATGATTTTTTTTTAGTTTCAATTCTCTGTCTGCCAATGTACAAAATTTGATTATTTTTTTTCTAACCGCTTCTTCGCGAGACAAATCTTGCGATTTTGAAGGGCATTTAATTTCGACTAATGCACTCCTATCCTCTAGAACCCTGTCTGGACTAGCAGCCAAGTAAGGAAATTGTTTTGAAATAAACAAGCCACACCGTTCAGTTTTTATATTTTTATTTATTTCAAAACACTTGACAGCTTTTTCCTCACTTTGCTGTCCATATGTATGACTATTACCTCTAAATGTACTGTTCAACACAGACTCCACAGTTTTAGCTATTGCTGTAGTCGGTCTAAGTTTGTAAATACGTCCAAAATTTGAAGGCGTAACCCTAATTTATCTTTCTTTTGCCCAAATGTGCCTGTTGCCTAGTGTCTATTTCAATTTGGTCTAAATTCAAAGATAATTTTCTCAAAAAAACCTCTTTGGCTGTCACAAATGTTTCTATATCCATGACAGGATTTTCTAAAAAATATTTAAACCAAAATCGCAGTCGGGACCAGTATACGTACATTTTTTACGACATATTTTTTTTACGAATACTTTGTCTAAGACGAGCTTGTTTCATAGACGAACAATATTTTTTTGTTATTAAACCAGGACCGACAACGGTATCAATTGGTTTTTTTTTCATGGTTAGGTACATAATATTCCTAGTTACACGATCTTAAGAAAGGATCGATTTGATAGATGAGGTGGCAGCGTTTGTACATATATCGGTATATTTCTACCCGGTTTTGGACATTGACATTAGCCGCAATGATTCTTTAATTTTGAACATATCTAATAAGTCCTCATTTATTTTAAACTCCGTCTTCAATACCACATGATGATTCTGGTCTCTTTAACGAGACTGATTTTCCTCCAGCTCTGATAAAATATTATTTTTGGAGTATTTTAATATGCCTCAAATTAAATGGCCTTTAGTTCCTCAACATTTTAACTGAATCATCATGTTTAATGGCATTTCGTATGTAGTTAACAGTTACCTTTCCCAAATTGTAATTAAATCTATTAGGTTTAGGTAATGACAACGGTTGTCAATTCTCGATTACCTTATAACGTCAAACAAAAATCTTTCAGTCAACCTACGGTACGCTGACTCTAGAGGGAAATCCTATCACTTTGTTTAAAAGCAAAGCTTCAGGTTTGTTTTGTGGTACGTCCAAAAACAGTAACCAGTAACAAAATGGTCATAAATTTCTTACATTACCGTTTCTGATAACTACGATATTTTTAAACAATGTCTCTCATGTGATCTCTAAACATTCTCTCCATGGATAGATGGCCAGACATTGAAAATTATTAGAAGAAAGAGGTAACTGTGGCGCTCTGGATGCATTTTAGATGTATTTTATTATGAAAAGACAATTGCTTAAGGAAAAGATCTCATATGTTTGTACAAATACATCAGAAATAACTTATCGGGACCGGTACGTGTTCCTAAGTTAGCTCGGTTGGACGAAGCTATTAATTACCAAAGATTGTGGCTATGTGGCCACAACTTTTGCCAACTCATTTTCTGAACCGATGTACCAATTGCCAGATGTTAAGATATACGAGGGTAATTTGATAAGTTCTTAGTTTACCATAGAAGAAAAAACAATTTAAAAATCAAACTATTTTTTTATTCAACGTAGTCCCCTCTCAAAGCTATACAATTGTTACAGCGATCCTGCAACTTTTCTAACCCTCTTTAAAAAATGATTCTTCCTTGTCGTGCCCAAATAGTTTTGACCGCGGCCGAGCTTTTGGACACCAACAAAATTATTTATTTGGGTGTAGGCCCATTTCCTTGGAAATGGAAGAGCTAAACTGCATGTAGGGGAAGAGGTAATAATTAAACATACATAACATTGTTATACGTATATTAAAAGAAAGCATAATAAGCATGTCAAAAGAATAATCGAGTAAATGTATAAATAATCAACAGAAAAATAAAACATAAAATAAATTCACACACATAACACGAAAAAACAAAACAACATGCAAAACATTCTTCTAAAGCGCTACGCAATTATATTCCACTAATAAAACTCTTAAAATCTATGAACATAACCCACATTTTTAATTAATAAACTTAATCCTAGAAAAATCAGCATGCAAAACATAAAACAAAAAAAAAACTACTAACTACTAAATGGAATCATTACTTAATTATTTAAATAAATTGCGATTGGGCATTTATATACACTGCGTTTCAAATAAAATGCACCACCTAGAAGGAGTAGGCGTAGAATGTTGAAATTTGGTGGAGAAGACTGTTGCATATGGACAAACATTTGATTAAAATTTGAAAGAAAAACTACAATTTGTCTAGATAATATACCGGATGTTATTCGATTTTTATTAATTTTTTGATTATGTTTTAAAGACACTTGAGTAAGATTTTTTTGCAATTTCACTTGACATTTGTCATCAGTGTGCTTGCAAAAATGCTACGAGTTCGCACACGAGGTAATTTTCAACAGATAACACCTATTGAAAGAGGGCGAATTATTGGGATGCATGAGGCTGATTTTCCATTTCAGGAAATCACCAGAAGACTAGGCCCAACGCATTCTACGATATTAAGAACAAGTCAAGAATGGAACAACGAAGAGCTACAAATGCGTCGCAGGGGTACCGACTGTTTCAGAGTCACCCAAGCACGCGAAGATCATTTGCTAAGAAGAAGTGTTATTCAATACCCTTGGTAACCATAACGATCAGTCGGGATGGACTGGATGACAGCAATTGGGCACAGAATCCGAGGAGTACCATCTACCGCCAAATTCGTTCCTTTGGCTTGAGATCTTATCGTCCAAACTGCAAACTTCCCTTACCACAAGAACACAAAACTACCAGGCTTCACTGGTACCAAGACAGGCAGCAATGGCTGTAATAGTGGAATGTCATAATGTTTAGGAACGAGTCTAGGTCTTGTTTGTGGCACTCTGATGGACGCATACGTGTTCGAAGGCCTCGAGGCCAAAGGTAAAATCTGGAATTTGTACAGAGACGTCATATCGCTCTAACACCTGGAGTGATGATATGGGATGGTATACACATCTGTTGAAGTACCCCTTAGTGTTCATTCCAGGCACGCTAAATGCCCGGCGTTACATCGTTAACGTGTTAAATCAATTTCTTTTTCCTTACCTCTAGAACCGTCGAAGAACATCTTTTGAACAAGATAATGCGTGGCCTCATGTGGCCATATTAACTTAAAGAGTGTTTGACGAAAATAACGTCAACTTCTTACCCTGGCCTGCCCGATCACCAGATTTATCAACAATCGAAAATGTTTAGGATTTAATGCATAGAAGGCTGCGCAATTTACCACATCCTCCAAAGACTTTGGAAGAATGTCTACAACAAATTCAAAATGCCTGGAACGAGATGCCCCAGCAGGCAATAGATCATCTCATTTTAAGCATGCCTAGAAGAATACAGTCTTGTATTCGTGCACGTGGAATTTTAACCCATTATTAACATTTCTTGTGTTAGACATTTTATTTTTTCTTTGAAATTTTAATCAAATGTTTGTCTACGTGCAATAGTCTTCTCCACCAAATTTCAACATTCTACGCCTACTCCTTCTAGGTGGTGCATTTTATTTGAAACGCAGTGTATATCAATTAAATCATGAGAACAACTAAAATAACGGTTAAAAATCATGCACTTAAATCTACGACAGCTTATGAATATAAACATGTAAAAAAGAGAGATAAATAAGTTTTCACATACATCGATTAGCTAAATATGCCGAGCACAACAATCGTTCACGAGAAAAATTGATGGTTACAGGACAGGTAGATACATGTAAAAATAAACAGTCATAATTTATACATGCAGTTAAACATTGGGACGTTAGTATCATAAATGCGCTAAAATGCAATGGGATGATTAAATTAAAGTATAATGTGAGAAATATAGCAATATAATATATACTATAGCAAAATAATCAGAGAACGGAGTCATATTTAAACGGCAAAAATTCAATATAAAATAATCGACAGCAAGAAAATTAGATTAAAAGGTTTCAATTCGGGAACTTCCCAAAAACGCACATAAAATATTCATGTCGCAAGCAAAGAATTAAATCGGTAAATTTAACGAGATATTGAAATAATTATTATAAAAGCAAATGGTAAAAATCAGAAAAATCCTCTCCAAAAACGCATATAAAATATTTGAGTCGCAAGCAAAAGAGTTAAATCGGTAATTTACAGAAATTTGGAATAATTATCATAAAAACGAACGGTAAATTATCAAAAAATCCTCCCCAATAATCAAGAACCGACGCAAGGCTAAACGTGCCACCTGCAAACGGGAACATATGGAAGCACTAAAGATTACTTTCGGTGCCGGCGCTAACTGTTCACACCCAACGTAACGGAGAAAACGCATAAATTAAACGCTACACATGTACGATTCGAACTCGAGAACACATGACGAAAAAAAACGGAAAGCAAGATAAACTAAGAATGACTAAAAGGTAGACTTACACAGCTGCAGCATTGAGAATTTTTCTATCTTCCTCTCGGGCTCAGCAAATTCTTCTAAGTTCGGATTTCTTCAAAATTCAGCAAAAATTAATAAAAATCTCGACACCGGTTTGGACAGAGCCTTCGGCGGCAACTGGAAACTTCTACCCTAACTGAATCAAACCGTTTTCGGCGCTACTGCTTATATAGGGATTTTTACTCATTATTCTTGTCTCTCGTGACTTTAGTGGACTATATTTCTTCATGATTAGTGTATTACTCGGTACGGGATTTTAGGTTTTATTTCGTTGTGTTATAGGGTTTAGCTTTTAATTATGGTTCCGCGACTGACGCTTTTTATTGGTTAGTGTGTCGTATATTTTCGGGTTTTTTCAACTTGCGTCATGCTTTTCATGTCGTCATCGCTACATGTGGTTAGCTTGTTGTAGCTATTTTTAAAAAGGGCGTTTTTTCTGAGGTTGTTTATGTGTCTGGGTTTCGTTTGCAGCTGTTTTAGTTTGGATACAATTTTATATGAAAGTAATTGCGATTGGCGATGTTTCTGGCGTATCATTTTGTACACGTTATTTGCAATGTCTGGCAAGCGTAATGTTATTCGCAATTTGCGAATACGCGAATTTTGTTTCTGCATTTGGGGATTGATAGTTGATTTTGTTTATCTATTTGACTGGTACTATATGCCGATTAGAACATGCGTGTTAATTAATTAAGATTTGCAAATTTTCTAGTTATGTTTTGAGGGTTTGTTATTAGTCTTTTTAGTTACAATTTTCTCGTGAACGAATTTAGTGACGGCTCGTCACAACACTCCCTGGCAAAAAGTAAAATGCGAGCACCGAAATGTTCGCAGTTTTACTCCTACGTCCCTGATATGACTGGTTTGCGATCTGTTTTATTAGCAAAACTTTCCTATTATTTCTGATTGTTAAATTTTTACGGATATAAAAGTTGTGCCAATAATACTTGTTGCTTACTTATTTGTATAGAATGCGCTCTTCTTCTCTTCTGGAGGTGTCAAGTGTGATGCCTTTCTATGGGTCGTTTTGATTTGACGAGCTCAGTTCTGGGTTGTTAGTCTCACTTTCTTGGTCCAAGGTTGTGGTGGTGGGTAACTCAATGACTACCGTTTTGCGAGGAGTCACGCCTTGATATATGTGTACGTTGGAGTATGTATGAGGACGAGGAGGCGTTTCGATGGTTTGCCTCTCTGTTGTGTTTGTTGGTGATGGGCTCGTCTGGATGCAAGTGATCTGCTCTATGGCTTCATATACTCGGGCTGTCTGGTGTTCGTTGTTGATAGCCTCTCCTCGAACTTTCGTGGCTGGTCTCGGGGTGTCATAACCGGCTGCTGTTTCATTGTTCGCCATATAGAGAGGGTTCTCCTTGTAGTTGGACCGCCATGTTATGTTGGAGGGAGTTCGTGCCAACGAGGTGAAGCCTTCTGGGGAAGTTGAGGATACTTCCAGAGAGGTTGGTGTTGTGGGTGTGGATTGTGCGTCCCCACTGGATGGATTTTTGTGTTGTGGAGCCCCTCGGTACAGGTTGATCATGCAAAACAACAGTATATTAATGATGATCAGGCCAAACACAATGATTAGGATATCATTGTATTGTTCTAGCTCATTGAGATTTTGCGTTAATGAGCACCTTGGTTGATATACGAGTGTTTGTGATTGTTCAACAAACGCTCGTATAGGATCATATTGCTTGAGACTTATCGTTTGTCGTTCTCCGCAGTTCATAGGGAGGAGAACTGACGTCATTGTCGTCGAGATATTGTTCACGGTGTTTGTGTCGTGACTAACCCACCATATGTGTATTGGGTTAGAGTTGTTCCTTGGTTGTTGCCATGTTAAATTATATAGCTTAGCATTGTCTTTAACTGGCCAAATTATGGGGACCCATTGCTGATTTACAGTAGGCATCTTGTCGTTGAATTTCTAGGGTTTATGCTGAATTTCCTTCTTGTGTCGGACTACCTACGGTCAAACTCTTTTATCTTGCTCTCTTACAATTTTATTCTATGACCTAAAGTTATTTATGTATGTGATTATATTCTTAAAAACTAGGCATGCATTAATATTTGTTATTACTATTTTTTTTTTGTTTTTTTTTTTGTATTATTATTATATATATATATATTTTTTTTGTTTTTCTTTTATTATTATTAGTGTTAGTTTAAGTGAACAGTTAGAACCAGGTATGATTTCGGGGTTCTTTTAGATCGTCTATTGCTTGCTTAAGGTCCACATATGTTATCGTATGAGATTTGGTTAATTTCTTTTTCTCCGATTTCGCGTCAGGTCTTGTATCTGCTAGAGGTTTTTCCGACACTTTTGAACACGGTGGTTCTTCCGGTTTTACATCAAAATTTTCGGAGTACATGTAAGCTAAGTCGGGAGCTGTTGGGAAGTATCCCGGATTGGGCGGGTTATTATCGCTAGGTGTATCGCTACGTTCTGTGATTTTTTTTGCATATTTCGGAACACCTCTTTCTTGTGTTTCCGGTGGAGAAGCCACAAATTTTCGGGTGTCCCAAAAACTAGCTAAGATTTTAATTGCTCATCCGTGTTAATTTTGAATAGCTATCGCGTTTATATTTATATAAGTTAGTGATTTTATAAAGCGAATAATACCGTATAGTTCTTATCTATTGTGGTTTCTGCTAGTTTTTCTATTTCTTCAGCACTAAAGATGTGCATCTAAACTCCCTGATTGTCTATTTCTTGACCCATCGCTTTACATGTGTATGTCATTGATGGCTTTTCGTTCATGTCCGAACAGCATAGCGTCTTGTGCCGCTCTGGTTTGATATCATCGTGATGTTTGTTGATGGGTTCTGACAATCGTAGGCGATTAGGGATGCGGTTTGTCTGAATAGGCTAATCCATGTTAAGATGGCGATATACTCATTTGTAAGCAATATGTGGTCTTAGTATTTGTCTTCTGGTTCCTCTATGCTATGTTATTAATCTTATCTATCTTAACGGTTCTTATTTTCTATGTGTCTATCTATCTTTAACGGTGTATGTATAATGTGGTGGGTTATATTCGTTTACGTAGTACCCAAGGGTGCTCTGGGGCTCTACCTTTGCTTCTTGTATGGTAAGGATGCGGTTGTCCGTTTTCTTCTTCTTCATCGTCGTCTTCGTCGTCTGATGATTCTTCTATTTCGACTTCTTCCTCTGCTTGATTTGCTTCTCCTTCTTCTTCTTCGCTGCTAGTTTCTTCTTCAAAAGTGAATAATCGTTGTAATCCGTCTAGATCTTCTAAAATTCTCTTCTCTATCTTTCGTTCTCCTTCATCTTCGTCACTGCTTATTTCGCTGTCTCTCGTTGGTTTTCTCGTTGGTAATTCGAGTTCTTCTTCTTCTTCTTCTGATTTTGATGGCAAGTTGGTTCTCCACGGTTTCATTCGGCTTTCATGTACTAATAGTTCCTTTGTTTTTCCGATTTCTTTGATTAAATAATTAACTGGTCCTGTTTGTGTAATTACGCGATAAGGACCGCTCCATTTCGGATAGAATTTCGATGCTAATTTCTTTCCTTTTACTGCTGGTGTGAAAAGATACACTTTGTCTCCTTGTTGGTAATGTTGGTATTTGGTTTTCTTGTTGCGTTTGTCGCACCTTAGTTGGTTGTTTCTTTCCAGGTTGTATCCGGCTGTTTGTAGAGCTTGTTGCATCCTTGCCATTAGTTCACTCGGGTAATGTTCGTCGAAATTGTATCGGACTCGGGTTGGGTTGAGTAAGGTGTGGAACGGTAGTTCCATATCTCGTCCATGCATTAGGAAAAATGGTGTTTCTTTTGTACTTTCATGAACTCTGTTCCGATAAGCCATTACTACGAAGGGAATCATTTCGTCCCACTCTATGTATTCTTCTGAGATGTAGTGTGAAAGCATGGTTTTCAGTACATGGTGCATACGTTCGATGACTCCGTTCGTCGAAGGTCTGTATGGACTTGTTTGGATTTTCTCGATTCCTAAAATTCGACACATTTCTTGAAAGAGTTCCGATAAGAACTGGGTTCCACAGTCTGTAAGTAACATTCGCGGTGTTCCATGTCGTAAGACTATGTTGGTTACGAAAGCTCTGGCGATGGTTTTGGCTTTCATATCGGGCAATGGAATGCACTCTGGATATCTGGTGAGATAGTCCATGCACGTTAAGATATATCGGTTTCCTGTGGTGGTTACGTGGAGAGGTCCGACTATATCTAGAGATACTAATCCCCAAATTCCACATGGTACTGGCATTTTCTGCATATCTGGTGATGGTTTTGGTTGGTGTTTTCGCAAATTACAGGAGTGACAACCTTGACAGTATTTCTTTATATCGGTAGTCATTCCTTTCCAAAAGAAGTTCTGCTGGATGAGTTTAGTCGTCTTCTTGGCTCCTCCATGAGCTGTCCACGGAGTATCATGGTGTAATTGGATGATTCTGTATCTCAATGGTCTTGGGATTACTATGGGCTCATGTCTCTGCAGTTCTTCTCTGGGTTTATGGCATACTCCATCTTGATCGAGGTAGTATTCTCCGGTTTTAAGTCCTCTTTGCACATCGTGGTCGTTCTTCTGATAGTTCTTTATTTCATCCATGTTGTTGATGACAGGTTCGCAGTAAGGTAACTTGGTTGTAATTGTTTTCACTTCTGTTTCTCCTTCCATGAGTACACTTGAATAGTCCAGTCTCGTGAAAGAATCCACATGGTTTCGTTTTCCAGGTCGGTATTCAATTTCGAAGTCAAATTCCATGAGACACATTGCCCATCTGGCTAGTCGTGAATTCGGGTCTTTGACTGAGAATAAATATTTTAAAGGTCTGTGATTTGTGTAGATGGTGAATGGTTTTCCTATTAGATATGCCTTGAAGTGTTTTACCGCCCAAACTATCGCTAAGAGTTCTCTTTCGATCGTGCTGTAGCGTGTTTCAGCATCTTTAAGTATCCTGCTGGCATAACTTATGGGATGTTCGATGGTGTATTTTTGAGCTAGTATAGCGCTGACTGCGATTCCTGATGCGTCTGTTACCAATATGAAAGGTCTTGTGAAGTCTGGATATTTCAGAATTGGTGGATTCATTAATGCTGTTCTAAGTTGATCAAATGCTAGTTGTTGTTCCTCTTTCCATTCGAACTTGGTATCCTTCTTTGTTAGTGTTGTTAGAGGTTTTGCTAGAGCTGCAAACTTCGGTACAAATTTTCTGTAGAATCCGCAAAGTCCAAGGAATGCTTTGATTTCTTTAGCTGATTTAGGTCTTGGATAATGTTCTACTGCTTTGATCTTTGCTGGATCTGTTCTGCATCCTTCTGCTGAAATGATATGACCTAGGTATTTGGCTTCTTTTAGTAGAAAGTTGCATTTAGTTGGTTTAAATTTCAGATTAGATTCTCTCATTCTGATGAAGACGTTTCTCAATCGTTCTATATGTTCTTGAATGTTGTTACTGCTGAAGACTATGACGTCATCGAGATATACTAGGCATTCTGTTCCTACTAGGCCGTTGAATACGTTGTACATCAATCTTTGCCATGTACTAGGTGCGTTTCTTAAACCCATGGCCATTCGTTTAAATTCGTAATGACCATATGGTGTGCTAAAACCGGTTATTTCTCTATCTTCTGGTTGTATTTCAATTTGGAAGTAGCCACTGGCCATATCCATAATGGAAAATAGACTTGCTCCTTGTAGTTGATCTAGTGTGTCTTGTAGTATTGGTAGTGGAAAGAAATCTGGTTTCGTGATCTTATTGAGTTCTCGATAGTCGATACATAATCGAAATTCTGGATCTTCTCCTGGATGTCTCTTCTTTTCGATCAGTATAGCTGGTGCTGACCATGGTGATTGACTTTCTTGTATAATATCGTTGTCAATGAGGGTTTGTATTTCTTTGTTAAGTATGTCCTTTCGATGGAATGGGACTTTGTATGGTCTTCTGGAAATCGGTGGAACGTTTTCGGTGATGATTCGATGGTTAACTTTACTAGTACATGTTAGTCGTTGATCTGGATTGCGAAAGATATCGGTGAATTCCGCAATTAAATTTTCAAACATCTGTTTCTCTTCTTCATTCTCTTCAGGATACGTGAGAGTTGTTAAAAGTTTTTGTAATTCTTCCTTAGTTTCTTTGATTGTTATTTTCCTCACAGTGCAATTCTCTTTCTTTATTTCCTCATCTGCATTAATTGTTTCACAACATTTTCCTATTATTGTTCCTTTTTCTAATGTGATTGGTCTTTCAGTAATATTTGCCATACGCACCGGGATAATTGCTTCATTTATGCACATCACGCGCGTTGTTAAAACGTCGTAGAACTTCTCGTCCAAGGGTTCGATAACGATGCACTGCGAAAGGGCCCTTTTCGAGAGTGCGCCTTGGCAAACGGCTTGGCTTCTTGGTGGTATCTTTATGTCGTCGAGAAGTGTTACAAAGTTTGTCGATGTTGCATCTTGGTTGTTGATTTCATCTGATTTAGTAAGATCTTCTTTATCTCGAAATGTATGTTCTTGTTGATGTTGTTGGTGCTCCGGAGCGTTTACTGGAACTTCACATAATTCTTTTATTTCTTCGTAGTCTTCGATACCTTTGGTAATTAATCCTATCCTAATACTACGGGGTACTTTTTCTTCTATCTGTTTCCAATCATTCTTATCTCTTTCATAAAACTTTTCAGGAGCTCCTGTACTTGGGGACGCCACTACGTTAGCCCCAATCTCAATACTCGGGGTCGCCACTACGTTAGCCCCTATTTCTTTACTCGAGGTCGCCACTACGTTAGCCTCTATTTCTTCACTCGGGGTCGCCACTACGTTAGCCCCTATTTCTCCACTTGAGGTCGCCACTACGTTAGCCTCTATTTCTTCACTCGGGGTCGCCACTACGTTAGCCCCTATTTCTTTACTTGAGGTCGCCACTACGTTAGCCTCTATTTCTTCACTCGGGGTCGCCACTACGTTAGCCCCTATTTCTTTACTTGAGGTCGCCACTACGTTAGCCTCTATTTCTTCACTCGGGGTCGCCACTACGTTAGCCCCTATTTCTCTACTTGAGGTCGCCACTACGTTAGCCTCTATTACTTCACTCGGGGTCGCCACTACGTTAGCCCCTATTTCTCTACTTGAGGTCGCCACTACGTTAGCCTCTATTACTTCACTCGGGGTCGCCACTACGTTAGCCCCTATTTCTCTACTTGAGGTCGCCACTACGTTAGCCTCTATTACTTCACTCGGGGTCGCCACTACGTTAGCCCCTATTTCTCTACTTGAGGTCGCCACTACGTTAGCCTCTATTACTTCACTCGGGGTCGCCACTACGTTAGCCCCTATTTCTCTACTTGAGGTCGCCACTACGTTAGCCTCAATTACTTCACTCGGGGTCGCCACTACGTTAGCCCCTATTACTCTACTCGGGGTCGCCGCAACGATATCCTTTGAGTCTAATACGATTCCAGCTTCGAATGGGGTTGCCATGCGACTATTGCTTAATTCGAATATGATTTCAGCATCGTATGGGGTTGCCATGCCGATATTGCGTAATTCGAATGAATCTTCTCGATTAAACTCTTCTTCTAAATCTAACGGATTCGCATTTACGTATGGAGCTGCTATTACGGTATTTTCTCTCTTTAACTTTAAATCTTCTCTTAGTTCTCTCATTCTCTGCGGTCTTTCATACTCATTCATTCTTCTTAATTTATGCGCGCTTTGTTGGGGTGATTCATCATCAATCCAACACGATGTCATGACATCTTCTTCAAAGGTCTCTTTTACTACGGTATCCTCAAAGAAATAATTTTCTCCAATAAGATTTTCTTCTGCTTCTATGTTGTGATAGTCGAAACAATTTTGCTGTTCATTGATATTGTTCTTTATGGTGATGGGTCGAATTGACTGTGCTTTTCCTTCGGTAATTAATGGTATTTGGCATCCTGCGATGTTGATTAGTTTCGAAGCCCAGCATATTTGTACCTCAAATTTGCCGAGAAAATCTAATCCTATTAAGAGATCGCCTCTGTACGCAATCTCATCTGGTACAACGATGAAGTCATGTTCTACTATGGTGAAGTCATCTAGCTGTAACGGTAGGTGTATGAGTCCATCGTATGGTATAGCATGTCCTTGTACGTCGTTCATAATTAGACTGGTGGGCAGTATGACGGGTTTCTCTAGAAGGTTGACGACTTTCCTTTTGCTTAAACAGACGTCGGCTCCGGTATCGACGATGGCTGTTAGTGGGTGAATATTGTTGATCATTATTACGAAGGTGTTTTGGTGGCGAATGTTGAATCGGATGTAGCATACTTGGGGGTGTGGGGAACAACAAGTTAATTGCGTCTCGCTGTCGCCGGACGGTGAGCTTGTTGCGATGACGGGACCGAAACTTTCCCCGGTTGTTCGGTCCGGTTGTAGTTTAAAGGTTGCGATGTGGTGTTGCCAGAGAACGTATTTTGTTCTACACGGAAGGGGTGGTATTGTTGGTTGTCTACGTAACCCCGATTATAAAACTGGGTCTGTTGATTCAATGGAGCTCGCATTCCGCGGTTTATTGGCTGGTAGAACATCTGCTGATAATTGTTACGAGGCATGAAGAAATTGTTGGGTTGTTGCGCACTGTTGTCATTCAAATAGCGAGGGTTCAAATTGCATTGTCTTGCAAAATGTCCAGTTCGCTTGCAAGCATAGCATACAGGTTCAATGTTGGTGTTGTAATTCGCCCTGTTGCTGTATTGTTGGTTGCTGCGTGGTTGGTTTTGTGAGTTTACGAAGTACTGCGTAGTAGGTTGTTTTGCAAAATTGTTATTACTTGGTTGATATCGTTGTTGTGAACTGTATCGAAAATTGTTATTGTTTCGGAATGATTGTTCTACTGCTTTATTGTTAATAGGGTTCTTTGGTTTGGTGCCTGTGTAGTTTTCATCTTTTCTTATTGCCTTTTCTTTCTTCCTCGCAGAATTTTCTTCGTCCTCTTGATCGGACGCGACTTCCTCAATTTCAATCACTCGTTGAAAGACTTTTCGACTGACATGTCGTTCAACTTGTTCTTCCTTAAGTGCCAAAGTCACGGCGTCGTCGAAAGTTGGTGGATCAGCTGACATCACTCTTTGTCTAATGGGGTCATTTAATCCTTCCATAAAGTGTTGCAAGCATTCTTCGCGGATGGTTTCCTTTTTAATGCGATCTCTGTTGGCATCACCGCTTGGTTTGACACGAGCAAGTGCGAGCATTTGCAAGCGCTCTCCGTATTCTTTAACACCTTCTCCTGCTCTTTGTTTGCATTTCCTGAATTGATGTAGTGCCTCGACAGGTAGCAAAGGCGTTTCATAACGTTTGATTAATTCGTCGCAAAAAGTTCTCCATGTTGCGGCGGCTCTCAATTCGTCGTTATGTTCAAGAAATTTTCTCGCATTCCCTTTTATTTTAATCTTTGCCACTTGTATTGTATACTCATCGGTCCAATTGCCAATTGATTTTACGTCGTTGATATGACTGATAAACGTACGTACGGATTCTTCTCCCGTGAAGTCCGGGATCATGTCCGCGGTTAATTGCAAGGTCACCGCCATGATTGGTGAGTTAGATCTAGAGGAGCTCGCGGTGCTTGTTCTTTTTGATCGACTTTTCCTTTTCCGCCCTATGTTTATAATTTACTCACCTTAGTGAGTGGCTAGCTTATCGTCTGTTGATACCTATAATGGAAAACCGTTGTATTCGTTGTTCTCTTATCCGCTGTTAAGTTTGGCATGCTTTTTCATAATCATTAAAACTTTAATAATAATTAAAACAAAACTATGATTTCAATACCATAGTATTTTCAGTTCTACCAACGAATTCTTTATGTATGTGCAGAGGCCTTCTCTGCGCGCATGAACGTCTTTAACCCTTACCATAAGTGCGCTACCCCTTACTAGGTGGCGCGAGTTATCGCTATACTTAAAATTTTCTCTTGAACGTAAACAAACCCTATTAATTCTTAGTTTGATTTGTCCCGCTTAATGATTTTTGAAATTACGTAGCGCTTAACTTAATTAACTATTCTTTTCTATTTCTATTTCTTATTCCTATTATACTAACTAGACTTATTTAACTTAAAACTGCCGTAACATAGTAATTTACCATTGCGTTTGCGATTTGTGATTATTCTCCGTTTTTGTGAACAGGTGCTGAGTGTGAGCTTTTTCTATCGTCGTACAATAATTCTTTCTTTGTCTTTCCGCAATATTTTAGTTATAATTTGATTTCCTCAGTTTAGTCGTTTCATTCCCGAATTGTTTGCTAGTATTCTGTTCTTGTGCGTATGCATGTCGTATATTCAGACGCGAATTATTATTGAATCTAATGCGGACGGTCACCCGGAGCTTTCTCGCGGTATGATGACCGGCGACTGAGTTTTTGCGTTTATTAGAAAAGGACCCCTCTTTAATGTTTTAGTGGATGTTCCAGTAATACGAAAGAAACAATAAAATTTTTTACTGTAATTTCTCGAATTTAAAAAAAAATTTATTCATAGATTAAGTCAAGACTGAAATTGAAATTTTGAATGTTATTAATGTTATTTGTCAGTTTCCTTCAAAGGTTGGTTATTTGATTGCTAAGAGAATTACTGAAATATTAAGTAATTAAATCTATTAACTTTTAAGATATTTGAGGATTGGCTGTTCTTTTACGGTTTCTTGTTAGTTTCGTGTAAGGGTTTCACATATGGTCTTTTGGTGATAACGATATCGTTCCGGATTGGTTGCTGCAAGAAATGCATCTTTTTCTATAATTTACGCAATTTTAGGCTTAAGATACTTTATCTATACAGATGGGGTCTTAGGTTTGCGGTCAACTTTTTTTTCAGTGGTTTGGGTGGAGCAGTGTTTTAATTTTCTAGTGGAGAGCTTTTCTGCGGATTTTCGATTCATTTTACTGTGTGTCTTTCAGCTAGAATGTGTAAGTATGAACATCTTGGTCTATGATTACATCGCTTAGTTGTTTATTATTTTTGTCATCATTTTTCTTTTTATTTCGTTTTACATTGTAAGATTACTGGTTCCTTAAAAATAATGAATTTATTGTTTCAGCTTCGGAAAAACGTCTCATAAACCCCCCGGCCGGGTATGAGGAGGAGGAGCGGTTGCGGCTGCTTCGCGAAGATGGTTTGTAACTTTTTGTTTGTATATTTTCTTTTTTTATAATTTTTTTTTTTTATAAATTCTTGTAATTTTCATTTTATTTCTTTAAGGTTGTTAGCGATGATTAATGGTGTTTTTGTATTATGATTAAAGGTTTCGATGAGGTTGAGATAGGGGTCTTTTTCGGGGCCTCCTCCGATGAGGAAGACGGCGAGGAGCAGGGTACGTTCACGCCCGAACGTATCCAGGAGCTCTATCGGGCGGCGCGGCGTCTCCATTTTGCAAGGGGGCGCCGCGCCCGCGGTGGTCGCCGGCGCTCAGCAGCACCTCGTAAGTATCCTCTTTTGTGAGTGCGGTTTTTGTTAAATATTTTTCGGCTTTTGACATTAATTTATTCAAGTCATGGTTGGTAGTCCTTTTGTTAATACTCGAGTTCAATTATGCAATTTCAGTGAAGCACACGTCAGTCGTTCTTTTTACTTTGAAGAGTGATTAAAATAAACTATTTCGAACAAAATTCTGTACCGTCATTTTAGAAATAATATTTTGAGTTGTTGGCTAATAATTTTTGCTTTTTGTAAATTTTTGTGTGATCGAACATTTGCACCTTATGTGGAAGTTTTAAGCAATAACTGTAAATGTAAATTACGTTCTGAAAAATTTTGAAATTTGTTGTGCTTTGTTCTCTTAGTTCTGTAACTTAATTGATTTCTTAATAACCTTGCTAACTGATTATTTTTCTGTTTGTTTCAGAGGCGACCCAACAGGACGCGAAAAAGGGCACTTGAGTAGTAATACTGGTTAATTATATACATTTTTTTTTTATTTTGAAAAAAAATAAAATTTCTGCTTTAATTTTACTTTTGTGTCTTTGTTCACTCTTCTTTTTTTTTTGTGATTTGGAAACGTACAATTTTTTTTGTAAAAGGTATGGTGCTTGCAAAATCTTTTGTTGGATACGACCTCTTAATGTGAGGGATCGCATTGCGAATCTGCACCTTGCGAGCTTTCGTACAGGTGCATTGCGGTAACTTCTGAGTGCTGGCTTGTGACGCGTGTTAAATTGAAGTGAAATTTCTGGGTGTTAACAGCTGTTATGATGACACTCTTTGTGATAATTATGTTGCGATTCTTTTGTGCATATGACGACACGTTGTCTCCCGATAATCGAAACAATTTTTACATACTCAAACTCAAGGTCTCTATTTAAGAATGATTTTGATTTATACGCGCAATTGACAAGTTTTTACCACTAAAATTAAACTCTACGTGGGGTATCTGGTATTTCTTGAACCAATAGGGTTTAGCGTCGGTTAACCCTTCTACCAATTAGGCGTTTATTGAAGCGAGAGAACACTTTTCGGTGATAATAAAATTTTTGGATAATTCGTAAAGACGTTAGTATCTGTTCATAGTTCATTTGTTCATGCTAGAGTGAACGCGGCCCGTAATTTTCAAGTAAAAGATTGATAGCAAAATTTTCAATGGGTAAGTAAAATTAGTGAGTTTATTTGATATTAAAATTATTCTTTGGCGATTATGTGTCCGTCTGTTTGTATTCCGAAATTTTATTGTTATGAGTAAATTTTATTTCTAGGTGAGCCGCGACGATGTTTTAACGGATTTTCCGCGCTAGGTTCGGACGAAGAACTTGACGTTTTTGGCGATAGCGAACCGTTTTACCAATTGGCGGCGCAACTTCGCGCTGCTGCGATGGTGAACGATCACGCAGATTCGACGACCAGCGGGCCCTCGACATCGCGACCCCCTGCTGAACAACCGGTGGTAGCCGATGGTCAGCAAGCCCCAATAGCGAGACCAGTGGTCACGGCGCCAGCGATGCCCTTGCCGAATTTTCAAGCGACATTTGGTCCACCGCCACCTGTTACAGTGCTATATCCGCCGCGATTTGAAGTGATTTCCGGTCAATTTCTGGGAATTCCTCCGATCTGCACGTCGATTGTTTTCTGTCCGGAGTTGAATTGTCGCGTGGGTGTGATTGGTTATGGGGGGCGTTTGTTAATTTATATTTCCTACCAGTAGGGCATGTTCTGTTTACTTAATAAAATTTGGAAAATGTGTCTCTGCATTTTTATTGGTAGTTTGCTCGTAATTGATTGCGAATTCAAAAGGTCGTTACGAAATTAGCTCGTTAGAGCTCGAAATGTGGAAGTGATAAAACTTTTTACATGAAAAATTTTGATTATAAAAAAAAATGAGAAAAAATTTTGACGAAAGAGTGTGACATAAAAATGTTTTAAGAGTTAATACGGTGAGCAACGTATTTAAAAAAATTTTTTTTTTTTTTGGTAGGTATGAACTGGTTTTTAATTTTTATTCTCAATTTGCGTTTTACTCTGCTTGCACTAGATAAACGATTACTTTTTATGAACTCACTTTTCTGGAAATATTAACCGTAATTTTAATTTGACATAAATAAACTGGTTTTAGATTTGAAATATTGTACAAACTCCGACCCTCCAAAAAAATTAAAACATAAAAATGCCGCGCTTTTACAAAAATTATTCCCAAAGTTACGGACTTGTAATTTTCTAAACTTAAAATGGAATTTCTGTGACTGATAGAAAATCTCGACAATTTGTTTTTCTGTCTCGTTCAACACCTGTTTACAATTTTATTTTAATTTATTCTTACGAAAATGGTCCGTTTAATGTGATTTAAACCAAAATATTCAGCGCAATAGTCCGAGATGAGTTCGGTGAAATTCTGTTGACAATTAGTCGCGCGGCGAACGAGCTTACGCTGAAATAAGCGCGTTGACACGACACGGAGGTTCGACAAGATGGCCACGACAGTTATCGCGGTGAAATTACTACTGAATTTATTTTTCTTAGCCTTCATTTCGCAAGAGTTAAAGCTACATTAATTCTACCGTATTTTCTAGGGTGTCTTACTTTGGATTTTTCTGATTTTTATGATTTTTATGCGATTTTTACGATTTTTCAAAAAATTTTTTTTTTTTTGTTAATTTATTATTACAACTTCCCTTTTTTTGCAATTTAGCGAAAAATAATCCTACCGACTGCGCCATTTTTGTCGTGCCCAAATAGTTTTGACCGCGGCCGAGCTTTTGGACACCAACAAAATTATTTATTTGGGTGTAGGCCCATTTCCTTGGAAATGGAAGAGCTAAACTGCATGTAGGGGAAGAGGTAATAATTAAACATACATAACATTGTTATACGTATATTAAAAGAAAGCATAATAAGCATGTCAAAAGAATAATCGAGTAAATGTATAAATAATCAACAGAAAAATAAAACATAAAATAAATTCACACACATAACACGAAAAAACAAAACAACATGCAAAACATTCTTCTAAAGCGCTACGCAATTATATTCCACTAATAAAACTCTTAAAATCTATGAACATAACCCACATTTTTAATTAATAAACTTAATCCTAGAAAAATCAGCATGCAAAACATAAAACAAAAAAAAAACTACTAACTACTAAATGGAATCATTACTTAATTATTTAAATAAATTGCGATTGGGCATTTATATATATCAATTAAATCATGAGAACAACTAAAATAACGGTTAAAAATCATGCACTTAAATCTACGACAGCTTATGAATATAAACATGTAAAAAAGAGAGATAAATAAGTTTTCACATACATCGATTAGCTAAATATGCCGAGCACAACAATCGTTCACGAGAAAAATTGATGGTTACAGGACAGGTAGATACATGTAAAAATAAACAGTCATAATTTATACATGCAGTTAAACATTGGGACGTTAGTATCATAAATGCGCTAAAATGCAATGGGATGATTAAATTAAAGTATAATGTGAGAAATATAGCAATATAATATATACTATAGCAAAATAATCAGAGAACGGAGTCATATTTAAACGGCAAAAATTCAATATAAAATAATCGACAGCAAGAAAATTAGATTAAAAGGTTTCAATTCGGGAACTTCCCAAAAACGCACATAAAATATTCATGTCGCAAGCAAAGAATTAAATCGGTAAATTTAACGAGATATTGAAATAATTATTATAAAAGCAAATGGTAAAAATCAGAAAAATCCTCTCCAAAAACGCATATAAAATATTTGAGTCGCAAGCAAAAGAGTTAAATCGGTAATTTACAGAAATTTGGAATAATTATCATAAAAACGAACGGTAAATTATCAAAAAATCCTCCCCAATAATCAAGAACCGACGCAAGGCTAAACGTGCCACCTGCAAACGGGAACATATGGAAGCACTAAAGATTACTTTCGGTGCCGGCGCTAACTGTTCACACCCAACGTAACGGAGAAAACGCATAAATTAAACGCTACACATGTACGATTCGAACTCGAGAACACATGACGAAAAAAAACGGAAAGCAAGATAAACTAAGAATGACTAAAAGGTAGACTTACACAGCTGCAGCATTGAGAATTTTTCTATCTTCCTCTCGGGCTCAGCAAATTCTTCTAAGTTCGGATTTCTTCAAAATTCAGCAAAAATTAATAAAAATCTCGACACCGGTTTGGACAGAGCCTTCGGCGGCAACTGGAAACTTCTACCCTAACTGAATCAAACCGTTTTCGGCGCTACTGCTTATATAGGGATTTTTACTCATTATTCTTGTCTCTCGTGACTTTAGTGGACTATATTTCTTCATGATTAGTGTATTACTCGGTACGGGATTTTAGGTTTTATTTCGTTGTGTTATAGGGTTTAGCTTTTAATTATGGTTCCGCGACTGACGCTTTTTATTGGTTAGTGTGTCGTATATTTTCGGGTTTTTTCAACTTGCGTCATGCTTTTCATGTCGTCATCGCTACATGTGGTTAGCTTGTTGTAGCTATTTTTAAAAAGGGCGTTTTTTCTGAGGTTGTTTATGTGTCTGGGTTTCGTTTGCAGCTGTTTTAGTTTGGATACAATTTTATATGAAAGTAATTGCGATTGGCGATGTTTCTGGCGTATCATTTTGTACACGTTATTTGCAATGTCTGGCAAGCGTAATGTTATTCGCAATTTGCGAATACGCGAATTTTGTTTCTGCATTTGGGGATTGATAGTTGATTTTGTTTATCTATTTGACTGGTACTATATGCCGATTAGAACATGCGTGTTAATTAATTAAGATTTGCAAATTTTCTAGTTATGTTTTGAGGGTTTGTTATTAGTCTTTTTAGTTACAATTTTCTCGTGAACGAATTTAGTGACGGCTCGTCACATCCTGTTCTACGAACCAAGTCTCCGCAGCCTCTATTATCTCGTTGTTTGAAGAAAATGTATGGCCTTTTAAGATTTTTTTTTAATTGAGGTAACAGATAATAATCCGAGGGAGATAGGTCCGGAGAATTCAAGTGTTTTAAATCCCAAATCATAAATTGTATTCATTGCAATACGCGATTTGTGTGCAGGAGTATTATCCTGCAAAAACGGAACCCCTTTGAAAAATTATTTTGTCCCTTGTTTCTACAATTTTTTCGCGCAGTGTTGTTAATAAGTAGGCTTTAGTATTCTCCTGTTATGGATTTGCTCTTTTCTAGATAATCAACAATAATTACCCCAGGCGAATCCCAAAAAACTGAAGCGAGTACTTTTCCGGCAGATTTTTGGACCCGAAACTTCTTGGGCCTTGGACCGTTGCTTGGTTTCATCAGCTTTCGTCCATGGTAACCCTTTTAAACACAGGACTTTTTCAAATTTCTCGTGCACAGCAATGCTTAAACTTTTCGAAGCCAAATTTGACAGTGACATTTCTAATAAGTTGTTGTTTGTTACTATGGTAATAAATTTTTTTTTGTGCCGTGGAAACTACTTAGGCTAACAATTTATCAAATTACCCCCGTACATCAGTTGTGTGAGATTCAATTTGTATAGACATTAAATGCAATAAACTGAAGAAGATTAAGAAAATAGCTTCGCTGGGTCTAAACAACAATTCTGGATTTATGCTCAGCGAATGTGCTAGTCTTCCTTTGCGGCTAGTTTCAAACTGGTGAACTTCCTGCCGAACATTTTGGTATCTATGGTTGCCTGCTGCCCTGGATAAATTAATTTCTCTCTAATCGAACATTTAAATTAGAGTTAGAATTGGAACCGGACTTAGTTCTCCTGTATGGAATGTTGAAAGTGGGGTCTCATAGGGGTCAGTTCTTAGACAGCTTCCTTTTATTTCTCATGCCCCTGACTGAAGTATTGCTTGAGATCCTCTTATGCTCTAACATCAGCTCCAATTACGAAATTCACAAAAAGATCTAATAGTTCTGCTATTTGGTATGACACGTGGTTCTCCCCTTTAATTTAGAAAAATTAATGGAGATGTAATTGTTAAAGTAGATAGTTGCTTGGACCTAGGAGTTCTTGACACGTCTAATTTGTCATGGTCTGCGCATTAGTTCATGTTGTACACAAGACAAATACACTCGCATTTCTTTCTCATATGCAGAACTTTTGTTAAGACAGATCCCAGCATCATAGGCTAAGTTATACAAGGTTTACATTTGTCCCATACTGGAATTTGCTACTGGTGCTTGGACACCTACTCTCACGAATGCCGAGAATACCATATGGCAGAACACTTTCGAACTATCGTTAGACAATATTTCCTCCCTAGTCGGGTCTTTGAATTATTGAACTCTATACCTCTTGATGTACTGCAAAGTGATTCAGTACATACTTAGGTGCCAATTTCAAGTTAGATTTGCGATATCACAAGTCCCGGTGCTGTGGGAATTGCTATGGTAGCAGTTGTGATTGCGATTTGCTATCGTGACTACTGTCATCGCATCTTCCAGAGGAACGAGGACTAGCCATATCGCAAATCCAACTTGAAATTGTCCCGTCAGTAATCAAGTATGATACAATGAGAGATTTTCTTTTGTATATACAGTTAGTTATAACACTAAATCGTGTACTACGCGGGCATAACAGGTTTCGGATCCTGCCCAATCGCGCTTTTTAATAAATAAATAAATAAATACATAAATGTAAATTCGGATCTTTTTTCAACTATCTTCTTAAACTTTCTTCACCAATGTTAGCACACCCTTGATAAATTATCTTTAATAAATCACAGTAGGGAGAATGTTTTTCAGAACTTCGACAAAATAATGTCTTTTGTAGATCTATTATTTCAATTGGGAGACAAATGCAATGTATGTAGCAGCAGTATATTCAATATAGCTAGAGTTTTAGAGTCTATCGTGGTGTGTTATTTAGTATTTTTCATGACCCCAGATCTACATGGCTCCAGTTAAACATGATATAAATACAAATGTTTTAGTATTTGCAAACCACATTGTGGAAAACATCGAGAGCCTCATATAGTAAACCATAATTTATTTCTGTATAAACTGCAGTTTATTAGATGCTAAAGCTCTACCTTCGCAATTCAAATCACTTCTGTTGAACAAATGGCGGTTTGGCAAAATTCTATCTACCTTCTTTTCATTATTTATTAACGATCTAGCTTTACAGATTTGATATTATCGACTGCTGTTCAAACCAAATGACCAAAGTTATTTTAAGTAATTAAATCGATGACATATTGCAACTATATCAGTGATCTCACACAAAGTGCATGCAAATAAACTTTGACAAACGTTACCTTTTGTCGGTCCAAGGATACCGTAAGTTATATACCTATAAAATTTAAAACGTTGCACTTGGACGAACCCAATTTATTAAAAACCTTGACATATTTATTTTGCCATTCTTTCCAAATATTTAAAATGTGTGGTTTTATTGAGCATTAAATCAGGGATTTCAATGACATGAATTGCATTCTTCATTTTTATTATAATCGTGTAAAAAAATACGCCTGTCTTATTTGAAATCCATCTACTATACAAACTGAACGCTGATACCACCAGTATGTGTTAAAATTAAATATAAATTGTGCTTATTAGATATTAGAGAAATCTAAAAAAGCGGATGAGAATGCATATTTGAATTAAATTCATTAAACGGCATGAGCGACTATTCAGATATACTTGCTTAAGTTTCATTAATGTTAGGGTTCCTTAATTTGATTTTCGGTCACAACTACCTTTCTACATGTCAAATTTTCATAAAACATGAAATGTTCTCACAAATAAATAACTTATAATGATTTTAGCAAATAAGAATGAAAATAACTATTTAAGTAGGATTGGCACTTTACTTATCTTTCCCTTTGTTTTTCTTTAGGGAAAATTTTTGGGACGAAACTTATCCACACAAAATTCAGTGTTATTTGTTGGTACTTTGGCATTTGCCTAGATGTACTTGTTAATATAGTTTAATTAATCAAATAATTGATTAAGACTTGCTCTGATTGTTTATTTGGGATTATTATTTTAATAAAAAATCCAAAAACGAATTTAATTTTTGAGGAAACAATGTTAAAATTAGGTAGGTAGGTTGCGTTTTAATCTCAAGTAGCGACGAAGTCTAAATTTCACATTATAAAGTAGAGGAACATATTTTATTTTGTTTTAGTAAACATTATAAAATAACAATTTTATTTTATCAGACTGCTTACTGCAAAACTATTTGGAGAAATAACCAATGAAACATACTTGAATTAGTAAGTAGTAGTAGTAGTAGATCGTCGTTTTCTTGTAGGCAACACTATATACAATAAAGCATTGGACATAAACTAAGAGTCAACCATGGAGTACATACAAACTCTTACCAGTTTTATCTAACTGAAAAGAAGGCAACATGGTAACGGTAGTAAGAAATTTACTTAACTATTTCTCAAATTAGAGATTCTTACTTCCTAACTGATAGATGATACACTTGGAGATCACGAAAGATCGTAAAATTAAGAAATAAAATGTACTCTTAGGTACTGTATACAACAAACAATCTCACCATTATTCCTTCTGTTATTATTCTTCCAAAGTCTTCAAATTTAACAAAACTATCTTAAATCAGCAACTGTTTTAATTTCAGGGTTTCGACAGACAATTTATGTGGCGTAATTTATCTACGACTGACCGAAACAGGAACTAAGTCATAGGTAAAACCTCTGTTATGAAAATTTGCACCCAAACCACAAAAACCTACCTCTTTTGTAAAAATGACAAATGTAAGTACGTACGGACTTCTAATTGTATCTCTTCCGCTCTTGAAATATCAGATTAGGTATATATTAAATTACAATTATCATTATCTTTAAATTGGTAAGTATTTAAAACGATGGAAGTAGATATAAATTTTATTAACAAATAGTATTAAATAAAGGAAAACGATAAAGTATTAATCAAATGAAGTTAGTATAATTCTCGTATATGTATATAAAAAAGGTAAAAGACAAGACAATTTTTAAAGATGCACATTTATATGCTATTTCGTTTATGTTAATAGGCAAAAAGTACACTGCTAATAGAAAAGACGTTAATAAAACAAAAAAGATACTCTTTGTAGAAACAAATATTTTTACATTTTCATTTTAATGAAATAAAAGAGTGTCTCATTTTATGAATTCAAATTTCATTTACATTTTAGGAGAATTTACATTACTTCGCTTAGTACTCGTATTAGAAGCATGCGAAGATGACTTAATGCGAGGTGAAATACTTATTACTGGACTACTGAAAACCTCGCAGGAAAATAATTTTTATTTTCACTTCTAAAATTTAACTCTTGAAATTATTCTAAAGGTACTACCAGAAAAAATATTTAGTTAAGAGGTAAGACAAAATGTGCATTTCAGCAAGACTAATACCTACTTTTTGTTAAAAATAGTGTAATCCGGTAGTCTGCTAGTCCTCAGATCCTATAAATTTTGTCTACAACCTACAATGTAGTGGAATAAGAGACAGATGCAGATTTAGTGCGGAAATTTTGACCACAACCAATCATTTTGAACACTAATGGTTAATTTACATAATGTTGTTCTGAAAATCATTTTGTATTACATTTACATCAGATTTTTTATTGATTTGAATATGGATAACAAATTTTATACTCCCAAGAATAAAATATGACATAACTCAATCTAGATCTGGCTATTCAACACGAATTTTAAATTAAAAAAATTGCGTATTAAAAAGCCTCTTTGCTATTATTGCAGCTTTATTTCTCGTATTTCTAATATCTGTTCATTAATCACTTAATAAAACATATTTTTCTAAAACAATATTAATTTTAATAAAAATTTAGGCGTGTTTTAAATGCATTTCGAGATATTTTTTAGATATTTTCAATATATTTTTCATCAGTCTTTATTAAGCAATAAACAATAATAAAAAAAAAAAAACAGGAACATTTATTGAAAAGTTAATAAACTCACCCACAAGGTAAAAAAAAATAATTCTGCCTCATGAGTACAAAGACAATATTGTTGGTGTATTTCCTTATTCGCATAAAATAATAAAACGACATTTCTGAAAAACACATATTGTGAATGCGTACTTTTTATCTACTCTCTGTATGTTAATGGCAAACTCGATTCTCTAGACCTCTTTATAAATTCACGTAACTATCATTAAAAGGGTTTAAGTAACATTAAAAAACAAAATTCCATAATATTTGCTTGTGTTCTTTGCTGTGCATCACATTTAGGAAATTCTCGCTAATTTGTTATACAAACCAATTCAAATTTTATTACCATCCAAGTTCGGAGGGGTCAGCGGCTTTTAACAAAGACACCTTATAAATTAGTCAAACATCAGCAACAAAATGAAGCCATAAGGTTTTATCACCAATAAAATACACACTTCATAGTTTATCATTTTGAATAAAAGCAACAAAAAACCAACACGAGCAAACTAATAAATACCTCGAGATAAATTCTGTAGCAGATATTTATTTTGTTATGTTAATCGCTGCAAGGATCTTTCCAGCATTATTGCAGAACGCTATATGTGGAAAGTACTCCATATTTGGACCCCTTCCTCTATTTCAGTTTCATTATTCTCCTAAATGATAAATATGCCGCCACCATAACTTCTCCGAAGTTAGTCAAATGCAATTACTTTTGAAGATAATTTCTATTATTGGAAACTAAATTATGTATGCGCACCCGGTCTACATTAATGGATTTTTTATTCACATGATCTCGTCGTCTTGTTTCGAAAAACCGTTTGATTTCCATGTAGGCATCCATAAAAATGTTAAACACGCGTGAAATGAATCTATTGATTCTTCAAATTAAATATAATGACAAGGTGAATTACTTTTAAATTGGTCCATCCGTAGAAGAATGAAATATTGCCATATAAGCAGATGTGACTAATTTTGATCTGTCACGACGTAACGAAATCATTTCACAATTTTTTGTGAATTGTGAGTGTGGGAGTGACGCACATGTGCATTACAAGGATATCGCTGCATTTTTGAAATAGCTGCCTTGTCCAACAGGTGTACACCGAAAGGTCGTAAAAATATATTGTCAGACATAAACTAGGATTGACGGCTACAACTGCAAAGATAAGATTGCAGGATTCTACACCCATTGTCAACAAACCGAGTTTTCTTCAAATCTAAAAGAAAAACGGTGTTGTTTCTGCAGGAGTGGGATTCGCGTGTCTTTTTTGGGCTGCGAAAATCGACTCTTCCTAACGGGCAAACCATTACCGATGCAAATGACTGACCGAAAGTGAATAATCTTCGGCTATTTACATCTTTGACACGAATATATTATGGTTTAATCAAGATGCGACGGTTTCGTACACGATTTTAATAGCGCCTCCAAACAAACAAAAAGGACAAACATTTCGAAGAAGCGGACAATGCGGTTATTTATTGAATCGTAATTGTGGTCCCATAAATAAAAAATAACTTCTTGACTTGCGTGCTGCTGACATGAGACGTAACGACATGGCGCCGAGTACCAAATACCTTATGACTCTCGCTTTACCGAATCGTCGATACCATCTCTGGAATTTAAACTCTTCTTATTGCGAGAATATGTAACTCAACACGTGCGACATGGACCGCTGCCTCATTTTTACGCCGATTTTTGTCAAAGATTTATTCGAAATTGAGGCACTTAGCAAACGCAGTAAAGACACCCTATATGTGCACGGATTCGTGGAGAATGTTGTTCCGCGCCTTCGCGAAGAGAACCATGAACTCTTTTGACATGTGACTAATTTTTTAATAAAAGGATCTTTGTTGCTGAAGTAAAAGGCAAGGACTCTGATTGAGACGAAATTATAGATGTATTTTCAATACCGGGTGCTGCACCGTTTAGGTCATACAATGTGAACTGATTGTCCTTTTGACTTTTCTGATTCAGAGAATTTTGTTTCTTTGTTGGCGAGGTCAGAAATGTTTCACGTCTAGCGTTACGTGATTGTATTTTTGGTTAAATTTGTTTCTTCACTTATTTTAAATGAGACGAAAGTGTGTTCCATCGTTACAGACATCACGTCTGCAAGTAGAAACTTACAATCCCACTTACTTCGTCTTTTGAGTCGTTTGTATCAACGGAGTAAATTTGCGATGGCCAACGAACAGTAGTAGTAAATAATAATAAATGATAGATGAGGATGGGGCGAGATTAGATAATAATAGCAGACGAATTTATATGTATGTTGTAATTCTAGGACCTCGAAACTTGTTTTCCTAGTCTAAACAATGCATATTACATTACTTGGAGTTAATACCCATTAGTCTTGCCTGAATGCCGGCCATTTCTGGGTCAGTGGTGGATCTAACATTAATAATAGTAATAATTACAATTACTTGTTTCATTTCAGTATCGGGAAGAGATTATTATTGATCAGTTATTATCACAAATATCTAAAATGTTTTTAATTTTTCACCGATTTATTTCTGGATTGATACTAGCACTAAGTTCGTGAAATTCGAAAATGAAAGCTTTTCGTTTGCATGTCTATTGTTGGTTGGCAATTTTACTAAACAGATAATCTCCGAAACTATACAGACCTGATTGCTTTGACATTTTAGATATGCTTTAAAATTGTCCTAAATTCTACTGCAAAAGTTAATTGAACTTGTCTATTTATTCCTTTCAAAATTTTTATTTATTTTTTATTATTTAATACTCGTTGTTTCTGAATATTGCCAAACAAATATTTCTTTAAATGTGCAACATTTCGTGCTGTTTTAACGATGGTTAAATTTACTTTATTTTTTATGTTCACGTTGTTCGGGTTGTTCTAAAAAAATGCTGAGAATGTTGGTAAAATACGAGCACTGATTTGAAGATAATGGGAGAACAAGAAAGAAATAATTATTTGTTTGTTTGATGGTCACATTTCGAGTTATCTGTTTAATCGCTGCATCTTCTAACTAATGTTTAAAACACGCTTCCATGACCGAGGTATTTTTAAATCATGCTGCCAATAACAAGAACATCAGTTGTTTCTTCGGTCGCAAATTACAACATAATTACCATAAATAAAATCACTTTCGTTTATGTCACAATGGAATTTACATTAATCAAAGTACTAAACGGTTCTGCCATCAGTTGTACAGGATGAAAAGTTGCTTCTAAAGGATGTGGTCAGTGGTAGTAACTGAGGATAAATTTACAATAGCAGAAGATAAACTGACCACCAAATTACAGTTTCCAATTTTTCAAAAATTTTCCAAAATCTGTTTAATTGGCAAATTTTGGGCTGCTTTTTTACAATATTCGATCCTTGTGTCGCACTGAAACAACTCCATTCGTCACAGCGCTTTATTGTAACCAGATTGTTACTTCATTTACCTAATATAGTTGCTGAGCTTCTTCGGAAACTGTCTCCTATAGCTCTCGAATACAACAATGCATGTCTTCCTTATAAGTTTACGGCGTTAAGCACGAAATTTTTTCTAATGGCACTGGACCTTCTGTCCAAATTTGTTTTGGTATCTCGAGACAGTACAACGAGAACTTCTTCAGTACTTTTGACAACGTTCACAGTTAAATTATATAGTTCGAAGAAGCCTATAAAACAAAAAAGGAAAAATGATATCTAGTTTGCTTCTAAGAACAAACTTATCTTTGGGAACTTCCAGTGAAAGGTATGTTCATCAGACAACATCTTGGGTTTATTTAGACCATGCTTTAATATTTATGTGTTTGTGGAAAGCAATTAATATAGTGTCAAATTTTTCAATATTTATATTATTTTTAACGATTAAAGCTCACTTGAGCATCCAAAAATAAAGCTAAAATGAGGCACATTGTAACATTTTTGTCTATGTAACAATTTTTCCTTAAATAACTTTGCTTTTCTAATGCATTTTTCGAAACTTAAATCTCAAAATGATTCATATTTTAAAGCTCTCAATGTGAACATAAAACGTTCGTCAAGCGAATCAAAGCTCTCTCAAATTTTAGGCTTGTAATGAGGTAATATTTTTTTAAAATCACTCACATAGAACTAAAAAAAATTATGTTTTCTCGACGTTTCATGACCCCTAAAGCGCGAACATATAGGTTCCTCGCTTCCGTCTGTCTGTCCTGCCGTTTGCCGCCTGTGGACTGCCGTCTGCTGTATATTCGCGTCTGTGTCGATTTTTATTAGACGGACAATCTTCTAAACTACTGAATCGATTGTTGTCAAATTTTGTTTTGTTGTTTTTTTTAAGAACATCGTGTAGATGATAAAACGCTATCAAAATTTTTCTGATCATCCCCCCAACAATAATCCAACTTGTGCAATCGTAACTTTGAAATTGCAAAACTGAATGCTCTAAAACCTTCCAAACGTTAACGAAAACATGGTAAATCGTTAATTAAAATTTAGCCTTTTACAGAAAAAGACTAATGCCGTCATCTTAAATTTTTGCCAAATAAATAAATCCATCATATTAATTAATTTATAATTCCTTACATTTTATCTATTAAATCAGGAAGAGCTCAGTCCACTCTCCCGAAAATTTGGAAATATTGTTAATATTACACTGCCTTATCCAAAGTGATATAGCACGTTTCTTTACATTTACTTTAACATTACATGCATATCTGTATTTTAACTTGTAGAGGTTCTCATTCGAAAATAAAATTGGCAAAATCAAATTTGATAATTTTTCGGAAAAGCTGGATGTTTCATTGTACTTCAGGGGCGAGGAAAGTTCTTTCGAAATAACCTTCGACAGATTTTTAATTTATTGCTTCCATTATGTTAAGCTAAATTTGTGAGAAAATAAATAACGTATTAATAGGATTATAACTGTATACATCAGAATTAATAACATATTTATCTCCACCAAAGCCTTACTAATGTGATTTCAAAAATTAATTAAATCTTTATTGAATTTTGAGTTTCTGTTAAAATACCAGAAATGTAGAATGTGGTATTAGTAATGTAGCTATATTTTTTCGAATTGCTTACGCGATTTATTTTATTCATTTCTCCGGAAAATATAAGCTAAATTTTGAGAATGCATTTAGTATTGGTGTACAAATAATTTCCTTAATTGACTTTTTAAATCCACCATTTAAAATAATTACTTCGTAGCATTACCTTGAAATAAAAAAATGTCCCCGACATTAAGAATATGTTGTTCACGCTTTCAAAATACTCCACCTGTTTTTCTAGGATGCTCATGCAATAAACATCTTGACTGATTTTGTATTTAAAAGTGTCGGTGATTAGAAAATTATAAAAACTAGATCCTTTAGCCAGTGCTACGAAAATATTAAATTTGTTTTCTATCTTACTGGTGAATATTCCTGCATATTGAACGTAATAGCTTACATCAGTAGCAGATATATGTAAGATTTTTTTAGTGATAATTTATAATTATATTGAGTTTCATGGGTACAATGTAATGCTGGAAATATAGCACAAGGAAAAGAAAAGAAATAATCTGATCATCGAAGGGTTAAAAAAGACACAAGCAACACAGAAGTTTTAAAAGATGGCTTCGAAAATATTATGAATATGAAAAAAGTTGACTAATAGGAAAGGTGAGGAAATTTACATAGATTGCGACTTGAAGGAACAAGAAATGCAAAAGAATATAAGAACCATAGTAGCCGAGAAGAAACGAAAAGGGAGGAAAAAATGATAAAACTTCTTAATTATAAGTAATCAAAAGTGGGGGTGCAACAGAAAATCAAAAATAAGGTAAAAAATTATGACAAAAATTAAATTAAATGTAGGAAATAAGAAGATGACAATCCTACAATGCTAGGCCCCAACAAAAATGGCAGAATACACAAAGGTGTTACAAGTAATATTCCTAAGGAAGATGTTGTTATACTAATGGGTGACTTTAGTGCAAAGGTTGGAACAGAAAATACAAGTCTTGATAACATAATGAGAAAGAATGGTATAAAGACTTTAGAAACGAGAATGGCGAACCAACTTTCGTAACATCGCGTAGTCAGTCAGTAATAGATATTGCACCGGCTGCATGAGATATCTCAGAATATATAATGGAATAGCACTTCTCTAAAGAGGCGTCAGTGTCAGATCATAAATGGATTATACGTTAAAATGTATAGATATAGAGACAAAGACATACAGGAACCCTAGGCTGACGAACTGGGCTTTATACAATGAAGATGGTAGAGATAACTTTGACCATTATCAACAATTCTCTAATGTCAGCTTATGAGAAAAGTTTCCCCCTAAAGAAGGAAGGTCTGGGCAAAGGTACACCATGGTGGAACCGAAGGCTCAGCCTACTTCAATCGTGGCTAAGAAAACTTTTCAATAGAGCAAAAAACACTAAGAAAACTGATGACTGGAAGGCCTATAAAGAGCACCGGAAAGAGTTTAAGAAAAAATTAAGAAAGAGAAAATGGGAAACGTGGAGATCCTTCTGCAGCGACATAACGTCGACTGCTTCGGCCGCCAGGCTGAAGAGAGTTCTCTCGAAGGACCACACACATCACCTAGGTTTCCTAAAGAAAGAAGATGGTACCTTTACAGCCACCTTAGAAGAGTCCGCAGAACTTTTGCTGCAGACTATGTTTCCAGGCAGCACAAGGACTACCTCCCATTCCAAAAGGGATGTCGCCGATACTCAACCTTCCCCGAAGGACTGGGCAGTGGGCAGCTTTTCCCCATATAATTCTCCGGGAGTTGACGGTATTTATCCCGCCCTCCTGCAGAGGGGAATGAGCAGACTACGCCCTATTTTGTTACCAATGCTTCGGGCATGTCTGGCTTTCAGCTATATACCGAATGCATGGCAAAAAGTAAAGGTTATCTTTATACCTAAGCCAGGACGACAAGATTATACCTTGGCTAAATCCTACAGACCAATTAGCTTAACATCATTCTTGCTGAAAACGCTAGAAAGACTAAGCGAAAAAGAGATTCGGGAGACTGCTTTGAGCAAGCAACTTCTACATCCGAACCAACATGCCTACATCCAAGGAAGATCCACCGATACGGATCTACACATAGTTGTAAACCGTATAGAGTGGGCGATGGAGAACAAACTCTTCACCTTAGGAATGTTCTTAGATGTTGAAGGAGCGTTTTATAAAACGACCTTCAAAAACATAGGACTAGCCCTACAAGAGCACGACGTGAACCCCACCCTGAGTAGGTGGATGGCCGGTATGCTGAGGAATAGGGAAGTACCGATTAATATAGGTGGCAATGAGATCGAGGCTGTTGTAGGCAGGGGATGTCCTCAGGGAGGAGTTCTCTCTCCTGTACTGTGGGATACTGTCGTTGACAGCCTGATACGACTCCTCAATGATCTTGGCTACCACACAATTGGATACGCAGACGATCTAGTCATTTTGCTAACAGGAAAAAACGCAGATACAGTATGTAAAATAATGCAAGCTGTAGTAAAAATAGTCGAGGAATGGTGCAGAAGGCTTACCCTCTCCGTTAATGGAGAGAAGACGAAACTAATCCTGTTCACTAGGAAAAGGAAAATTGGCACACTACAGGATGCCAACAATATTTAACACAACGCTTCAACTTTCAAATATCTGAGAGTTGCATTGGACTGGCGACGGAATTGGAAGAAGCATGTAGATGATAAAGTAGAAAAAGCACGCTCGGCTCTTTGGCAATGTCGTAGGGTGGTGGGAAGGTCGTGAGGTTTAAACCCTAAGATCGCCCTCTGGATCTATACGGCAATTGTCAGACCGATGCTGTGCTATGGAGCTTTAGTTTGGTGGCCCAGAACCAGACAAAAAACAACAGCCCTGCAACTTGAACACGTTCAGAGAATGGCGTGTCTCTGTGTTACAGGAGCAATGAGAACCACTCCCACATCGGCTCTGGAGACTCTTCTTTGCTTAGCATCTCTTAACCTTTATATAGAGGAAGCAGCAATGAGGACGTCTCTAAGACTTCATTCTCTGGGAGTATGGAACAAGCAAGGCCGCACAACGAAGCACACTCGCATCTTGACGGAGGCGTTCTACAGAATACCCTTGTCAAGGGTTCTGACCGAATGGGCACAAAATCAATATATGAAAAGACATATAGAATATCAACGAATGATAATTCAGAAGGAAGAGCCGACATCGATATCCATGTCGATGGTGCCAAAACAGATAGTGGTTCAGGAGCCGGCATCTATTCCGAACAACTGAACGCACAAATCAGCATACCTCTCGGCACCTACACGTCTGTCTTACAAACAGGACTGATTGGAATAATGCTGGGAGCTAGAATCGTTGCTGAACGTGAAATTGGCAACAAATCAATTTGCATTATGCATACTTATTGATGAGAGCAAGTCTGCACTATTAGCTCTGGACAGCTGCATGGTTCGATCCGGGCTGGTATGCAACGCAGATGAACTGTGCAGAACTTTGTTGGATCAAAGGACACAGTGGCAACGAACGAAAGGAGATATCAGAACAGATGGCGAAGCGAGCCGCCCGCATGCCCTTCTAGGACCCGAACCGGCAATCACGCCTTAGGTCGCCCTCTCGAATGAACTCATAGGCGCTGTGCACAAATATGGCCGACGTTGAACAGCTATCGGCAGAGTAGAGCTTGTGTAGCGACACCAAACCTTAAGTTGACGAAATTTTATCTCTCACTTTCAAGGGACAAATTGCGTAAACTGGTAAGATTCCTTACGGGACATTACCAGTTTAACAAACATCTACATACGATAGGAGTAGTAACAGACCTAATCTCTCGTGGATGCAGTGAAGGAGAGGAAACAGCTGAGCACATTCTTCGTGAGTGTCCAGTGTTAGCCTCCTACAGGAAATCCATATTAGGGGACATTTGGCCTAGTATGGCAAAAATCAGCGAGTTTCCATCCTCTGTATTACGCAAGTACATTCAAGCAGTTGGGTGTCTTGACGAGTAGAAAGCGGGAAAACACCCTGATATGGATTTGGGAAAGGCACAATGGGCCCAAAGGCGAGGTCTAAGTGCCGGCTGGCCACGATTAGCTCCCATATAATTAGAATACAGAATCCAGTACGGAATACCAATCGCTTTTATACTAAGAGAATCAGCTTAATAAAAGAGTGATACAACGGATCCAAATGCCAAATACTATATGAAAGGAAGATCTCAAGCGAATTCGAAACAAGAATGGAAGTGAGACAGGCATGTGTCGAATCACCGTATTAGATAAAGTTATGGAAAAAGCGGTAAAAAACAGGTTAATGTGTCTAAATATATACTAACACAACTGGAAATATAGAGCTAAACGGGAATACGGGAAACATATAAAACGAGTCCACCAGTTTACATACTTAGGCAGTCTAATAGCAAAAAGAAATAGAGTACTCAAAGATGCAGAAGCCAGAATAACCAAAGTTAGAAATCTATGTATAAGACTGAACAATGCATGGGACGTAGGGAGCATTATACATGGAACAAAAATAAGAGTAATGGATGCAACAACGGAAATGTTGTCTCAACTCGAAATTGACCCGTTAATCTGTTTACAATTAATTATGATTTGACCTGATTTGACTTGACCCGACCTGAGTTGACCTGACCTGAGCTAAGCTGATCTGATCTGACCTCCCCTGATCTAATCTTACCTGACCTGACTTGATCAGACCTGACCAAATCTAACCTTTCTATTGTCCCAAATAAACAAATTTTAAACATGTCTGTGAATAAATAAAAATTAAAAAAACAAGAAATATATCCGTATTTTGTGAAACAAAAATAATAATATAATTTTTTGACTATCTGACCTGACCTGACCTGACCAGACCTGACCAGATCTCACCTCTCTATTGCCTCAAATAAACACATTCTAAACATGCCTGTGATTAAATAAAAATTAAAAATCAAGAAAAATATATCCCTATTTTGTGAAACAAAAATAATAATATGTATATTGTATATATTTTTTTTCTACATAGGTTTCATACCCGGTTGTTTTGACGAGGCTGTTTTGTCGGGGGTTGTTTTGTCACTGAGCTATTTCGTTGGGGTTTTGGCGGGGCTATTTTGACGGATCACGGTCAAAAACTAGCGAAGAAGGGATAGATGTCCAGATAAGTAGAAGGAAGTATGGTTGGATTGGTTATATGACAACTCGGAAATTTGTAGAAGAGTTTTACAGTGGAATGAGTTATATGAAACAAGGTACAGCAGAATAGAAGAAATTTGTAACCTCCCTGCGTCCTAGAAGGGAATACAGGGATAACTACTATAACTACAGGTAATGCAGAGTGGCAATAATTTTTTGAGATATCTAGCAAAAGCGGTTAAAATGGAAATATTACCAAAATACAAACAATATCACATCCCACGACGGAGAAATACATACATACAAAGAGCCATATATATGTATTATATCTCGAGTAAGATTTACTTGCCAGTATTTTAAAATGACCTGGTCAATTGTTTGGAAGAATGCATTTCGGTTAATATTTTACTACCTACAATTTAAGAAAAATGAAATTTTAAGGTAATTTATTCTGATTGTCAAAAAAAAAACAGGGATAAATGAAAGAGAGTAACCGACATTTTTGTATCCCACAAGCTCTGAAACGTCGAGAAAACAATACGTAATACATAATCTAGACATCTCTGAAAGTGATCACAATATTTTTGTTACTTATCATTAGGGAAAAAATGTCTACATTAAATAAGAAAAATGTAATGAAATAGTCAAAAAATGTTAGAACAAAACACATACGTATAATACAAATATTAACTAATTTATTAAAACTGTATTAAAATTACCTTTTGGTTCTTCTTAGCAACAATTACGGATTCGACATGGAAAATTTGCATCCTATCTAACGGTCGATTAAGCAAGCATGCTTTTATTTGACATTAAGCGCCATGTACGTGCAGTAAGGAAAATCAAAATAACTCTTTCTAAATAACAATAAACTCAGACACCTGGGGATTTGTGTCAAAGAACCGTTTTGTGATTTTTTTGCTAATAATAATAACAATCCGAAAATGGCATCCACGCACATTCTATTTTTCTCCTCCAACTAATTTTATGACGTGGTATTTGTCAAACGGATACCACCCATGTCGAAAAACCTGAATGGGCACCGTGTAGTAAATCACAACAGTACTAATACGGAAACTGTAACATACTTGTTTTATCATATATGTCCTTGAAAATGTTAATTCTCTTATGCAATCCCGATGATGATTTACGAACTCCGTTACTATCGACGATTAACGATTTGCAAATCATCTTTATTGTTCTCGTACTAGTTTCCACGAATGATTTATTCATAAAATAACAGATCGTGTGCCTACTTCCATTTCCGAAAATGCAGTTTTGCGTTACAGCGTCTAAGTTGTTAGACAATAAACTTCCTTGTCGACCGCTCACATCATGGGTTGAACGAATTTTACTGCGGTCAGTGGAATTTTATTGACACTAATAAAGACACTGGTATGCAAAATAATATTATGTTCTTGTTTAAAATATTGGATGGACCAATAATTCGAATTTTGATACTATTCTCAGGTTTGACGTGAGAGCTTTAAACCGCCAAGGTTAAAGTTGAAGCCCAATTTGAAGTGAAAAATATATAAATTAGGCAAAATACCCAACAGGATTCAGCAGGAGATTTGAAAATAGTTATGTAAACATAAAATTATTGTTGGTGTATTTATAAAAAGTGACAGGTGTAATTTAAATGATTCCAGAGATCCGTAGGAGGTACGAGAAAAAATTGACCGTTAATCTGCAAGAGGGTCTACTGATTTTTATCGCTTCTTGAGAAAAACGTGACAAATAATTTTATTTATTCTACACTATGCTGGAGTGTTATTGGATAATAGTTGCAAATGTAGCGATTAAGTTTACAAGAGTTAAAATTAAACATTCACATTTGCATTTTTTGTGTGGGTTTTTTAAAGCAATTTTTTTGTCGGTGTTGCTAAAATTAAGTTATTATAATTAATCACGTTGTACATGCTACCGATTTTTCACACCAGATGAAATATATTATTTTCACTTTAATCTACTGTTTGGGTTTACTGTTTTTTTTAATTGATGTTTCAGGGAAATAAATTTTAAGAGTTTATAAGAATTTGCGACAAACTGCTTCGTTTTACGAGTTTAAAAGCGCTCCTGACTAATCGACAATTTTTACCAACTGCAAGTCCAAATGAGTAATTGAAAAATACAGACAGTACTGTACAAAAAATACAATATTTAGTTGACTAACTGTTCTAATCAGCTGTTGTATAACTAATTAATATATAATTATTTTGTGTGTCAAACTTCGCACTTATTTTTCATTTTTCTGTGGCAAGTAATTTCTCAATGTATGCTACAAACATGACATGAATAAGGGTTGTACTCATACCACGTTCATTATATTCAACCCTATAGTGTGGTGAACATTTTTACCAACAAATATATTGTTAGTGATTTTTAATGTAGACATTGTACGAATGTTAAAATGCGAGTTTATGTAAACAATACTGACCTGCATTCTAATTTGTAGCAACTGTGACTTAATAACGAATGAACTTGATTTTTAATTTCACAATTGTAAGGGAAGTACTGAAATGAGTGTCATTTCGACAACGGGCAATCAAACATTGATAAGATTCTTCACAGTATTTTAAAGTTTTCCTTCCGTCTTCATCCGTCTTCCGGTGCTTTTGTTAGGCAATTTCAGAAACTACAAAACCAACTGCTGTGAAATTTTACGAAAAGGTACCTCATGATTAATTACTACGGAGATGACAAAATGTTAAGGAAAATGTGTTCATTCATACTGTCTATGATAATAAAATAAAATAATTGACGTCAGCCCAAAATGATGTTGAGAAATTCTCACTCATACGCAATAATCTTGATTACCTCTATTTCTAATTTTATAAATGTAGATTGTCAAAAAAAAAATTGAAGTTTATCAACGAGATTTAATTAAATCGAAATTGTTGTAAGAGACATACAGTGAATTAAGAATTACGTATTAAAAAAATTGGTTGAAGCTTATTTCGGCAGAACTTCCCTCGGCCCTGAAATACAATAAATCATATCCAGTTTTTTCGAAAAATAATAAGAACATCAACATTTTTTCAAGGACACGCATATGAATGTTGATAGGTGCGGTGTAACAGTAATAATAACAGTATTGTATTCCCAAATTTTCGGGAAAATGGAGAGAATCGTACTTGATTTAATCAATAAAATATATTGCCCCCTTCATTATTTTTTTGAGTCACAATGTATAATTAATTCTAAAAAGCTATGACTTATTGATACACTACAAGTAGAAGTATTTTGCATATTTCAGAGAGGATTTATTCGGCAAAATTTTGAGATGATACCAATTTTTTGGGAAAGGATAAACGAAAAAATTTTGATTAACGATTTACCATGATAACGATAACCTCCAAACGTCTGCAATATTTTTTTCGAAAATCTGGATGTCTAGGGTGGAAACTCAAAACACGGTTTCATACACCACAAGTTCGAGGGTATTATGAAATGAAAAAAAATACAATTGTAAATTTTGGAGATGACGTCATGCCACTGGTGGTGGGGATGATTAGCCAAATTTTGGTTAACGATTTGCCATTTAAATGATATTCCTAATTTACGTTCAAAAATTTACAGTAATCAGTCCAATAATTTCCAATATTATCTGTGTAATAAAAATCGACACAGACAGACGACAGACAAATGGAAATGGGAGACCACTCTTTTTGGTACTTTTGGGGTCATGTAACGTCGAGAAAACATAAAAGTCGCAATTTATTCAATTGACTCTAATACAATACATCCTTAGCTTACACTCGGGCAATAAAAATAATAATTGTTCGTCCCCTACAAAAATATTATTCCATAAATTTTAAATACGCCATAACATGTGATATTGCTTCAGTAAACAGTTGTTTATACAGGATGTCTTGACGAAATGGACTTATAAATCTGGATTAAATCTACATTATACATATCAAAGCCACTGATTTATTTTCGTCAAAATGAATAAAAATATAATTTTGAAGAATTCAAAAAATATATACGGCAGACTAAAGTTATACAGTTTTTGAGTGGCATACATATATTAAAATTATTTTCGACTGTTGACTTTTTTGAGCTACGAAAGTATTATAATAGGATCTAGGTAACAGTAGAATTCTTTTGGCGTATAAAGATAAACAGTCGAAGTTAATCATGTTCTGAGAATACATTTTTTCCCGTTGATTTAAATATATTTCATATTGCTCGTATTTGTGTGGTCCACGGCCCCTTGGAATTTGCTCCTCCGCCCCTAGGTTTTTATTTTATAGACAGACTACCACAAAACAAAAATCACAAGATCAAGTTTTATGATTTTTCAAAGCAGCGGAATTTTTTTTTGACTATTTTTTTAAAATAAAACTGTGTTTGAATATGTCGGTGTGTCTCTTAAAAAAGTAAAAATCGCAATAACTATTAATTTTAAGTATAGAAAATCTTAACAAAAAGAAATATAACAAAAAAACAGAATAAGATGGATTAATAAATAAACCGAAAAAACATTTAATAAGACATTTATAAGTTTATAAAGAAGAACAAAACTGACAAAAGAAAAATCCATTAAAGCATAACTAACTAAACACTAGAGAAGATGTTCAAAATTCCTGCCTTGTGCATATAAGTAAGCTCTTAATGTTTCTAAATTTTGATCATTTTTTCTGAAAGTTAGTCATCAGTATTTGCCATAAGATAAAACTAATTCTGGCAATAACATACCCTCTAAGAAAAGAGAGGGTGGGTGGGCGGTACTGATAGCTGTCAAGATAAGACTGATTTTAGCTAATGAGATACCCTCTAAGAAAAGAGGGTGGCTAATGAGATACTCTCTAAGAAAAGAGGGTGGAGAGCTGGGCTAGTACCTGTTAAGATAAAAGCGATTTTGGCATTGTGATACTCACTAAGAAAAGAGAGGGCGGGTGGTCGGGGCTAGTACCTGTTAAGAGAAAACTGATTTTGGCAAATGAAATACCCTCTAAGAAAAGGAAGGGCGGGTGGGTGGGGCTAGTATCTGCTAAAATAAGACCGACTTTGGCAAATGACATATCCTCTAACAAAAGAGAGGGTGGGTGGGTGGGGCTAGTACCTGTTAAGACTGATTTTAGCAAATGACCTATCCTTTAAGAAATTTAATGAAATTATTTTATGAAAAGACACTAGAGGGCCCAAAGCACTTTCAAATTGTTTCCAAACAGGGATACTTAAACTTCAAGATTGTTTTAAATTTAAAAAAAGGGGTCCCAAAATTAACTCAAAAAGAGGTCAGGTCAGAAGTTTCCACAAATAGAACACCAAAGTCCTCCAAAATTGTTTTAAATATTTTACTAAAAAATCTCCATGGGCTCCCAAAATAATACACCATGGTTACCCAAGAGTCTTCCGATTAAAAAAAAACTCTGTGGGTCTGAAGACTTTTTCAAATTCATAAAAAATAAAACACTGAAAGCTCAACAGATTTTTTCAAGTTCATTCAACAACAAAACACCATATTCCTTTAAATTTATCCGAAAATAAAACACCAGGGGACCTAAAATTATGTAGGGTTTTTAAAACATTGACAATTTTTGATACGTCAAATATTTTTAACTGCTTATTCTATTTTTGCTGGTTTATACCTTCGCTTCAGGCAGGCAAACATTGTTGTCAAATGGAATTTTATCAAATTACTACAAAAATAATAAAATTATATCTTTGTACATTCTAACTAAAATGGTACTAATTACGTACATGGTCATGGGCGAGAAAAATATTAATTGAAAGTTTTATTACTATAGTTATTGTAACCTATTTTAAAATCATTATAACTCCATCAAAATGTGAGAAGGAATGTTTTTACTATTTTTCCCAGACTCACCAGTTGATTGTTAAGGGCGTAGCGAAGAGTTAATCCGCAATTTTCCAGATAACCGCTATAGTTGAAACTAATTTTAGTGTATCCTCCTTAAAAAACTACAACTTTGATCGTTGACTTTTTTCTATTTCTAATAATTAATGAGATAGTAAGTCACCCTGTATATACGTAAATATTTTCAGATATTTGATATCTTCTTCAGAAAAGTTATCACTATAAAATTTGGCGTTTATTTTGTATTTGTTTACATTTTGTGGGAACAAACAAACAAATTAAAAGATCAGTGAATCGTAGCTATGTGGTTCGTAGGTGCTACAGTTTTATTTTTCACCCATGTTTCTAAATTGTGGATTATACATGCAAATACCATTTCCACTAAATTACTGTTATTGCAAATTTCTCTTGACCTCAGACTTTTTCAACATATCGGCGTATTTTTGTTGCAATAAGGTAATTAATTTTGTGGAACGACTTAATTTATTGTTTTTTGCCGTTTTACATATCGAAGCATATCAAAAAATGTCCCTTTTGTGTTTTCGTCTGCCATTGTCAATCTTTTGTAAAGTTTTATCGGACAAATAATTTTTAAGACTATCAAACCAATTATGCTGAAAGTCTTAAGTGTATTTAAGTTATTCCGAGGATGGCACAACGTTGATTAAACGTTTTTAATAAGCCAGTCAAAAAATGACGACGACGTCGTTTCGTATAGTATTTAATAAATCTCAGTTTAGAGGTTTAGAGGTATGAATTATGGTTTAAAATCCCACACAAATTTTTAAATTTACATTAGGTATACGGATTGTTGAAAAAAACTAAAACATCAAAATGCACAGTTTATTTGGGAAATTACCTAAAGAATCTCTTCAATTTTTTTACAGAGTCCTCCATTTTAATTTTAATTTTTTAAGATTGCTTACCCAGAATGTTTCATACTTAATTATAATTTTAGAATCCCTGCAAAAATTTGATGACGTCATTCTAGAAGATTATTTAATAACTTTGAGATGGTGTTGGTTGTGGGTTCGTTGCTAGGAGTAAGTTGGTGCCAATAAATATAAATATAAACAGAAATATAGAGAAAGATAGACAATTTTGTGTTTAAAGCTGTAAAGGATAATCGTTAGCAAGACGTCACTGTGTTCATTGACTAACTTCTGTGTAGAAACGTTTCACCTAATACTAATAATCTTCTTGGAATATTGTAAGGTTGCAACTAGTTTACACTGACTCTTGTCGTTTTTTTTTTTTTTAATTAATACTTTTATAAATCTCTCCACTTTCAATTTATGTTATAATCGCGTCACTAATAATTTTCCATATACTATCCTAGTCAGATACAATTATTTCCCATGAGGTAAGACGATCGAATTTCAGCAAATAAAAAATGATTTATGTTCGCAATTTATTGTTTGGTATGCATTAAAAACCTACTAATTTGACATTAAAACCAGTTGACACTGCCATGTTGTTTGTACAAACAACGCTGAAACTATTCCGACCAAAGAAGAAAGATTAAATTTTAATTATATTGTGTACCGTTATATTTTAATCTCAGTGATAATTTTTTGAACGAAGTGTTGATGAATGTGTTCGTTAATCAACCTCTTATTTTTCCATTAGTTAGGTGCTAAATTTTTGCTTTTAGATAAGTATTCGCTTATCGATCTCTATAATTAAAATATAATTTATTGATTGAAATGTCAGATTTTCGTCTTATTTGCATAATGTCCTCCAATTAACAATGGTTATTTCATTATACTGCCAACAGGCACGTATTTATAGCAATGGTTTCCTTAATAAATTTAATAAAACGAGCTCAGTTCGTTCTCAAATACTCCAAATTGTCCGCAAATTTTAAAATATCAGTTCCTAATTTCTTAAAATGATATAAAAAATCAGGAAACAAAAAATTAAACCGATGGCAAATAATTTGCGTACCGTTTGTCACGTCACTTATGGTTTTCCAAAGACTTATCGATGCAGACCTGTCAGTTTTGTTGATAACTAATTCTAAAACAGCTTCCGGTTTTTGACAAGTGATATGTAGACCTGTTACATTTTTTGTTACTGTTTTGTAACATAACACTTCAAAAACGTAAACGCTACAAATTTACTGACTGCAAATAAGTACATTTTAATTCGAATTTCGAACCACAAACTGTGTTAATGCGACTGTGTTTATTGAATTCGCTGCTAATTAGTCAGAAAGTAAAGTTCCATTAACGTGCATTTGTGCATGTTATCTGACCATAATCCAACGTTATTTCCAACAAATTTTTAAGTACGTGGTAGAATCCGATTAAATGCATAAATACGAGCGAAAACGGTCATGCGAATGGTGCAATAAATAACAATAACATTCGTAAAAGGTGGCATTTTGGCATGGATATTTTTTTCTTAGGTTGTAACACTATTAATATCGTATAAATCACCTGCAGTGCTCACCTGCAGTGACTTGGTGTATTTACAGCGTTGCGGTTGTAAAATTGGATGTGATAATTTATCATTAGAGAAGAGATATTCAGCGGGTTCAGTAAATTCATATATGAATTGTTGTGGTGCATATTACATTGCTTTATATTTGTAAGGATTTATGCCCCATTTCCTTTCTCGTTCATCTGATTTTTGAACTATGGCAGAAATTTTCGTTGCAATTACATCATTCTGTCCAATTACAATTTTTAACATTTGTTAAAAATTATGAATTCACTTCTGATTACCTGTTCAATGTAAAACATTAACATTATAAAACAATTTTAACATTAATTCCGAAATTATATCAGTTTAAACACTAGAGTAAACAAATAAACATGGTTATTTTCTGGTCTGGCATTGTTAAAATGATAATTTATCTTAATGGACAAGTTTTATCGAGACATAGTCGTTCAGCATAAATTTAGTATATCACTCTCAATGTTTTCTTCAAAAAAACTCCATAGAAATTCTTTTGACGTAATCTGGCTTTGAATGTAAAAGCGCCACATATAAATCTAGGTCAAAGGCCATCTAAATCATTCATCTCACACAGGAAAATAAACAATATAGCGCCAAAAGCGTGTTTAAAATTAAGTAACGCGTTACAACATTTTGATGTGAAAATATTTCTTATATTGGCTCGATCTGTACGGTAGTGAAAATGCTAATTTTCCAGCTTCTCGCGCATTTTATTAGTTAACTTTCAAACCAGTGTTGCGGAAGTTTTTCCTCAAAAATAGAGATAACCAAAATTTCAGATTAAACGAATTCACTTTCGAGTTTTCACCAACTTTACACAAGCAATAATGTGAGAAATTATTCTGTAGTTGTCAAGTAAAAACGAAAGTATTTTGTAGGTGCAAGCTTTATATGCACTGGACATCAAACAGACGGGTATCTAAACCTACGCTGAATGTGGTTTTACCCGCATCATACTAATTTCGCAATTCCGGTTGTTGAGTTATAAATTCCAATAAATACTGAATCAACATGTCTCTATCCTTAACATCTAAAACAAGTTTAAGGTCAGAAGACGATGTTCTCGCAAAAATGAAACATCTTAGCAGAAAACACTTCAGTAAAAAGTTCCAAATCATTGTGCGGCAATTCGACATTGAGACAACCACAAATGATTAGTTTTTTTGTGTTTTGGTTTGGCAAAAGGAAATTGCTATATAAACGTCTAGGGATTAAGTAACGGGACTCCAAGAGAATCGACAAATGTGTTTCCCCAAAACTTTAGTAAATCTCATGATTTCGACACAACCTCAGTACTGTGTAGAAAAAAAAACACAGAAACGTGTTGATTAAGTAACATGTACACAACAAAAGGTTACAGATCATAAATAAACTGCACCAAGAGGATAATCTGAAACCTATTTAATAAAAAGTTCCCCACTTATCAGTAGAAGATAAATTCATACGGCTGTTGGCATAAAAGTCGAATGTGTCAAAAACCCGTGTTGTTTAGACACACAACTCTACATTTCTTCTTAAGTAATGTATACAAAATGTCCCACGAGTCTGATTTACCAACAAAACTCAGTTTGTGTAATGTTTAAGCCAATGAACAAACACTCCCACAGCTGCTGAACTGCGGAAGGCATGCCCTATATATTTTTACATATATAGATTCAAAATAAAAGCATAATTTGTATATATTACAAATTTAAAATAAAAATCTTCCACATCCATGGAGAAAAATACACGAATGCTTTTTCTTCTGAGACGTATTTCTCCTCCACGTCATTAAAAGTAAAAAAGAAGTTAAGAAATTATTGTATTTAGTTTAGTTTAATGACAGAACCTGGAGAAATTCGTCAAGCTGCTGAAAAAGGTGCAAACTTATAGTAAGAACTTCATGCTCGTCTACTTCTGTGAAAAAGCAAAAAGTGTTTAAGTATTCTACGATCTAGAAGTACAATGCTAGGCTTAATGTCATGTGCCTATTAGTCAACGATAATATATACAAATAGAAGCAAATACGTAAAATTAACTCTATTTGAAAAAAAAAAAAACTCAATTAAGCAAAAAAGTCTAAAGTTTTGACAACGAAAAAGATCGAAACTTATTTGTCGACAGTAAATGATAATCAATATTTGATAGTTAAAGTAAAATATCTAAAATATTCTGTTAAATTTATTACGTATTTGTAGATAAGTATATATATTATTGTTCTAATACTTCGTAGGTTGTAATGGTTTTGGATATAAATAGCTTGAGTATGCCGGGCAGATGAACTCGTATACTTGAAAACTGATGATATTGAAAGCGTAGGAACATTGTTAAAGATCAATATCCCCAAGAACATTCGTATTTATTAGTAACGGATATGTAGCAGAAAAAAGTAGTACCTTACAAATAACTGGGAAAAACGTGTTTGAAAAAATAGTGTTTTCGATGGCCACCTTCTCCATTTTACCCAGTGCAAATTTATACACTGGTCACTAAGTACGCAGACCTTCTGCAACTCTTTTAACGGATGCTGGTGCCAAATTTCCTAAATAGTGCCACGGAGGAAATCGGTTACGATCACCGGAAGTTACATCGAAAATTTGCCATAAACAAAAAACAATTAGTGTAGGAAATCAAATGTTATAACGCGCAAATAATATTGAGGAAACTGTTAACGTAACTTCTAATAAGGAATAGGTTTGTTTAAATGTATCGTTACTGGGAATGTTGATAAAAAAGCTATTACATTTTTAACTTTATTATAAAAAACGATATATTTTATTATAAAAAAGCAAGATATATACAAAGAAAATTACCTTGCGAAATTTTGTGAATCTTTTTTTCTACAGGGAATACCTTAATAGTAGGTTTGCATCAAAACTTTGGGAATCCTAGAAAACAGTTTACATTCTTTGTAGAAATTTGGACTATTACAAGTTATTAGTAACTACAAACACACATCAAATCTTTTATGGGGTGAATGGACTTAAATTGTAGAAAATTTTGAGGCCAGTAAATCAATTTAAAGGATTATTTTGTTTCCACAAATTTAAAATATTGGTTGCTGCGCTAATTTCGACCTGACCTGACCTGACCTTTTTTTTCTGTGAAAGGGGCAACCCTCGGGGGCCCCAAGGACTTAGATTCAACCGTCCCTGGTAGTACCAACTAAAACCCTTTTTCCAACCAGCTGTTCTCCTACCGCCACGGAACCGCCACGTTAGCGTTGCCTCAGAGGGGTGGTTGGTCGCAAGTTTCTTCATCTTCTTTTCGGTCTTCCTGGATAACTATGACTCTTCTCTCTCTACTATCTTAAGTGTCTTTCGTAGATCTGCCTCTGCCGTTGTTTATTTGTCGCTTTGATTTAGTTGTCTTTCTCTTTCATTCTTTTCCTATATTTTCATGATATTAGTAATTAGTTGTGAGATTTTGTGCCATTTGTCTTCTCCTTCTAAAATGTGTTCAATTATATTTTCGGGGCTCAATACTGTTTTCAATTCTATTTACGTATTTCCTATATCATTCTTCCACCTGCGAAGAGATATTCTGGATTGTCGGGGTTATTGTGTAATGGCAAGTCTCTTCCTGGGATTGTTTACCTATTTTTCTAGTGTAGCTCTCGAACACTTCATGGCCTGTTAGGAACTGAGTGAAATAAAAATTTAATTCATTGTGCATTTTGACATTAGGTATGAGTCTCGGCCCCTTGCCCGGGGTATAAGTCTTCCTTCCTAAGGAGGCGATCGCTTTTTCCTCCTTTTCCGTCATGTATTCCACGTGGACTTATCTCCTCTTGGCTTGGCGCCAGATTAGTTTCCTCTTCTATGATCTAGTACAGATCTTATATCATCAGTGTTCAGCTGGCTCATTATACTAACTATATGTTGGGTCACTTCTTCGATTTCAACCTTCATGTTCTTGTTGTTTTCTGCTTCCTTCTTAAGAGTTTTAATGCTCTTACTTAAAGTCTATTTGGCGGCGAGAAAAATGTATCCTCTTTAGCTACATTAGTTTCAATTGCCATAGGACTCCTCGCTACAGGGCTCTCTTCTTCGGTTCTTGGCCTTTTGGCCGCTTTACTGCGTTGCGTCTCCTCATCTCAAGTGAGATCTAGGTAAGTAACATTACCTGTTGGTGTACGCGTATCTCCCACGTTATTCTCTAATCCATCTATAGAGTATCTTCTTGGTGTTCCACCCCACCGACCTGGCGGACACGTAGTTAACTTCATCAGATTCGGCTTTTTCAAGCTATTGCCAGACTTCAACGGCGTACTTTTGTTTCCGGTAGCATTAACCACCACCGGAGTCCGGAAAAACACCTCCTGCGTTGGCTTTTGAGCAGTCTCTTGCTGACGGTCGGATGACGCCTGCCCAATCACACCACTCCCGACCGGAACTGGGGTTCTGTCCCCTTGTTCTGTAAGTTTTATATCTCTTTGGTTGTCACCCATATTTCTTTTTGTCGTTTATTATATAGGTTGTCCCGTCCTTCCTCTATTTGGTCCGCGGCGGCTATATTATTTCACCGCAACCCACCGGCAGAGCCAGTTAAAGCTTCCCCTATCCACCCAGTAGGAGTTTGGCTTCTCCTCCAGGGTCCTGGCCTGAACTGATCTGACCTGACCTAACCGGACCTGACCTAACCTAATCTGACCTTTTTTTCCTGTGGATGGACAACCTTCGAAAGACCCTCGCGTTTGGTCATCTAATGCACGGAGGAGTGAGAGATTTTTGTCCCTCTAAAACCCCTCCTGGCTAGTGGGTCCAGATTTTCGCTGGAACTGCCCATGTGGGTATTACTTCAGTAGGATCCTTGTCAAATTTTTTGTCTTTCTTCACTTTCCTTTTCTTTCATTACTTCCATTATACGTTCGGTGCTTCTTTTTCACGGTTCTTCACTTTCCGACATCGTTTCTGTACAACTTTCTTCCGATATTTTTTTCTTCTTCATCTTTGTATATTTCGTCCATTTCTTCTTTCACGATTTCATGAACTGTTTTCGTACTGCCGTCTTGTCTATTTCTCTGTGATATATGAGCTCCTTTTCCCTTACTGTCAGCTCTATCGATATTACTTATGCGATGACGTCCAATGTATCAGTGGTTTGGTTACTGTACGATACAAACAAGTGATCCTGATGATCATCCTCCTTTGTACCTTCATCAGTATATCTTCGTTGTGTTGATATGGTAGCACCTTTACCCAGATGGACTGATAGACAGTGTTAGGCATTATCTAGATAAGTATTTGTATCTGAATAAATTATCTAGATAAATATTTGGTTACCTATTATCTATATATAGATAAAATCAAATTTAAGGACAAAATATCTGTATCTAGATAAAAAATAAATGACACAGATACAGATACATCTTTTTTATTTTACGTTTATGTTGTAGTTCCATAGACAAAAATAGAGATAAGAGGTCCACTATTAGTGTTTTGTGATTAATACTAATAAGCGTTGGATCTAAGGGTGTCCTTGTCTTTTAGTATCCTAAGGCAAATGAGTTGAAGCAAGAAAATCATGGTGCACTTTCAGCTTGGTTTATGATATAGTAATTCACTCAACGGTTAGAGCAATGACGTTAAAAATTTTGAAGCAGTGCATTTACATGTACAAGAGTAACTGACATAGTAATTTTTTTAAGGGTAAGCTATTTCTTTATTATTTACAATTAATAAAACAAAACGAATCATTTGTTCCGTCATGACAGCGACTTTTGAGAATTACCATCTCTCAACAGACCGACGGTTGAGAAACCCTGAAATCTGTCAATGTTTGGAACGGTTTATGGCTTAGGCGAACGGAGTTCTGAAATACACTTTAATCATGTGTTTACCAAAACTCTCATATTTTAGATACCATAATTTTCTGTATTGTAGCCTTCAGCACTATCCATCTTTAAATATACTGCTGAAGGGTAATAAATCTGAGGTCCATTAATTTTAAGTAATGGTAAGATAGTATTTTAAATACCCTAAACCATAATTCATTATTCCCTGAATTTTACAATAAACAACACATTTTACCTGCGTACCAGGGCTACCCGGGTCAGGTAGGCCCGCTATTTATATTTATGTTATTAAGTAGGACTAATTTTTCATTGTACAAAATAATTGATTTCTAAAAAATAATAATTGTGTGTTAGATAACGATTAATTTTACTGGTGTAAAATATTTATTTTTTAAATTTAACACAACAAATTCTTCTAAAAACTTGTTATCAGTTCATTCAAAATCCCATTATCGATATAGCTACCACAAATAGCAGTCTCCTTTTCAATGTGGAGACACGTCCACTTTTGAACATCAATCCACACAAAGCACCCACTCTTTGTTTTCTTGGCTACGTGTTCTAGGTGAACTTTCATCTTTTGGTTTCTCCCTATAATCACTTCCAAGTATCTGTCATTAATTGTCTTTCACTTCTATCTTTACTTCGTAAACTTCCACGTTTAAACTTCCAATTTTTCTTTTACCGTTGAAAATGACAATTTCCGTCTTGTCGGTGGTCAGTTCCAGGTCTGCCTGTGCCATCCTCTGGTGTTTATCCAGGCCCTCGTCAAGTATCTTTCTTAGTAGTCGTGCTTTATTCTCCCCCATTTTGCACCGATTTTCTAAGTACTTCGTCATAGTAGATGTTGCATATCAATGGCTCCAAGACTGACCCTTGTGGTATTCCTTTCGTTGTTGGCAATTCCTTAGTTTCTCCGATGAAATATCTCCGACTATTACCCTCCAGGAATTCATGTTTGTATCCCATGATGCTATCTTGAACGCCTTTCGGACGCCACATTTGCTATTAGTGTACTGCATTTTCTGTTCTTGTATACTGCCGCGTTCAGTTCCTCTGTTTTCTTATGTATTGGTTTTATTTGCATCCGCCGTGGAGCGCTCGTCTCGGGATCCATACTGTTGATAGAACAGATCTCCTTTCTCCAGTAACTTTTTTTTGACCTGATGGTAGTCAGATTTTCTAATAGTTTGCTCAAGATAGGTTTATATGTCTTTTTATTTTTGTCTTTTGGGCTTTTCTACAGGAGAACCAATTTGGTTACTTCCCACTATGCAGGACTTTTTCCCTTCATTAATGCATGATATATGATCCCTAGTGTTTATTCCGGTATTTTCTTTGCGAGGCCTTTAACAAAGTAAGACTGTCTGGGACGTCTTATTTTTTTGTTTTGCAATACAACTGCTCTTCTGTCAGTTTTACGTGTGCTTTTCCGGTAGTCTATCCTCCGAGAACAATTTCTAGCATAGCGATATCCGTCAGTGGTATTAAAGACAACATATTCATCCTTTGCCAACATGTCTCCTATTTCCTTGAAAAATTTTTCTCATTTGAGTTCTTTTGCTGCTTTTAGGTAGAAAATAAAATTGAATATATTTCTAGCGAAAACCGGATGTTTAGCTGCTGCTTTAAGTAGCCCGAAGATTTGCAAAAATTGTGAATCTACCAAAATATTTTAGTTGTGACTTTTACAATGTATCTGGCCTGACCTGATATGATCCAACTTGACCCGACCTGACCTGACCTAAACTGACCTCACTTGATCTCACCGAACTTCACCTGACCTGACCTAACCTGACCTGACTTGTACAATGTAACACCATTATTATATCTATATACATATATCTCTGGGATAAATGACAAAATAATACTTTTATACATCCACATTTCGCAAACATTCCTGAATGAACAGCGCACTCTTTTGGTTTTAAATCCAATCAAGATCTAGAAAAATTTTTAAGATGATGCTATTAACTTTTGGATCTTAGCAACATTCTTTTTTTCGTTAATCTTGCGGAAGTTTGTTGTCTAGCGTTTCAGACAAATTTTAACGTTTCTACAAGGAGAAATTTATCCGTAAATTTAAAACCTAAAGCTGATTATTAACCTACAAGCAAAAGAGTAAATCCTTCACATTTCAAACGAAATTTAGTTGATAACATTTTGAGATGACGGTATTAATTATTGCCCGAGCGTAAGCTAAAGAAGTATTGTAATCCAGTACATCGTCCAACTGGCTACTTTAATGTTTTCTAGACATTTCATGACCCCTAGAGTACGAAAACCTAGCTCTGCCGTCTACGTCTGTCGTCTGTCCGCGTCTGTGCCGATTTTTATTAGACAGACAATCTTCTAAACTACCGAACCGATTGTTGTCAAATTTTGTGTGTATAGTAGAATATGGTGTAGACAGTAAAACGCTAACCACAATTTGTCTGATCATTCCCATCAACAATGATATGATGTCATCTGCAACTTTTATAACAGTAAATGTTAATTAAATTTTATAAAATAACATACGCCTCCACTTGTAGTTTATGAATCCCTGTTAACTTTTAAATTGCAAAACCGAATGATCTGGAACCTTGCAAACGTTTTAAGATCATCGGAGCCATGGTAAATCGTTAATCAAAATTTATCCGATGACGTCATCTCAAAATTTTGCCAAATAAATCTTATCAAAAAATGTGCAAAATATGATGAGTCTACACTTGTGACTTAGCATTTCATTCATATTTTTTAAATTGCTTATACGTCTGACTCAAAAAAATTTATGAATGAGTCAATTTATTTTATTGATTAAAAATTAAATCAGAAACTGCAAAATCGAATGCTCTAAAATCTTGTAGACGTTTTAAATTTATCGTAAGCATACCCAAAATATCTGTCTGTCCCATTCAAAAAAGATGACGTCATCTCACAATTTTTCTGAATAAATTCTATCGAAACTGTGCAAAGTGTGATGAGTCTATACTGGTGATTTATCATTGCACTCTTATTTTTTGAAATTACACAGGGGGTGACTCAAAAACATTAATAAATGAGTGAGTCAATTTATTTTACTGATTAAATCAGAAACGTCTCGCTACATTTTCCTGAAAATTTGGATATACAATACCAGTATACTTCACCTATCCAAATTGATGTCTTTGCAAAAATTTTCAAAACAAAATTTTATATTTTTTCGAAAAAGCTGGATATGCTTTATTGTACCTAGCCCCTAAAGTAGCCCGAAATAACCTTTCACCATTTTTTTTTTTTTTGGAAGAGATGAATGAACAAATTTTGATTGTTGTTTATAATTTTCTTATTATTTCCCTTTTTCTCATTGTTTTATTTAAGATCCATATTAAGAACGTATGAACTATATTTTAAAAAGTTAATTTAAAGCTATATAAGCCATAGGATTTTAATTTTACAAATTTTATTATTTTAATGACAACCCGTGTAAGATAAATTTTACAGTTTATCACAGAAATTTTATTACACACTTTATGACATTTCTTGTACTTCAGCAATAAAATTTTACTTTTTAGGGATGCTTGTACATGGTGTCATAAAGGTATCTGAAACCAAATCTGTTTATCAAAAATAACACATTTGTCCCCATTAGGAAGGAAGTTGACGCCTTTAGTATTTTTTTTATTTCACAGAAATACCAACATTAAATATAGGTTAACCTCAAAGATCCAGTTCTCATATTAACGGGAATTCCACGGACGGCAATAAGTTAATAACACTCGCTCATATACAACTTTTTTATCAAAAGACAACACAAGCAAGAATCCCCCAACTGTAACACAAAATTTCCAGCTGTCGGTCCATCAATGTACCTTCGTTTCTTCGACTCCCTCTTGAAAATATGTGTGGACTGTGTATAATGTAAAACTAATAATAACAGTACTGTATTCCCTAAATTTCTAGAAAATGGGATGAGTCATTCTTGATTTGGGCAATAAAGCAAACTTCTCCATTCATTAATGTTTTGTTTCACTCTGTATAAGCATTTCCCAAAAATATGAACGCATTGACATACCATGAGTGTAGACTCATAATATTTGTAACGCAAAATTTAAGTCGGTTTTGTAGTTTCTAAATTGTAAAATATTATAGAATTTTGACTTTGTTCCAAAAATCTGGATACCTAGGGTAGAAAATCAAGACGAAAAACAACATAAACAAACAAATATGTCAATTTAGAAAATTTCAATAACATTTACTATTTTAATATTTTGAGATGACATTCTCAAATTGTTGCTGGGGAAGATCAGAAAAATTTTGATTAACGTTTTGACATCTACACGATATTCCTAAAATACATATAAAATTCGACAAAAATTAATCCAATAGTTTCGGAGATTATTCGTCTACTACTCGTAGAGTCCACACATAGACGACAGCCAGACGACATACAAGCATGAAATTCGCCGTTCGCCTGATTGACTCCGTTACAATATCTCGCTCGGGAAATCAAAATCGTCATATTCAAAAATTCACATTTTCATCATTTTTAAAGATGAAGGTTTGCAGCTTTCTAGTTGTCTTGACTTCGTGTAAAAAATCGAACAAGGTTAAAACTGGTTCAACGTGACTAAATTGCCAATATGCACTTTTCTCATGTTTTTCAAATGAAACACACTGTATTTAATAATGTTTTCAAATCTGTGTCTATGGAAGCTTTCTTCTGACAGCAGGTTTGTTGGGAGCTGTTATCCTAACCATAATTAATTTAAAAAAACACTGGTTATATAAACTTCAATAAATCTTGCATCAAAAAAATTTTAGTTGGATATAAGATCAAAAATATTCAAGTGGGACACCCTGTAATAACATGAGAAAACTGATAATTTTCAAATTTTCCCACTTTGATAATTAAGTTGAAAAACTTTTCAATTATTTATGGGTTTATTAAGTCCAAGTAACTAAAAATTTTTTGCAAAATTACAAATCTCCATCTTTAAGTATGGCTGTGTAAATAATGTTTAATTAATCCATTATTTACATAGAAATTGAAATACATATATTGAAAACTGTTGAATAAAAAAATTTTGTGTCGTATTTTTTTATTTAAATCTGTGGTTAATAATACATATATAGAGTATTTCGGCAATAAAATTTAATTTTTTTAGGTATGCTTGTACACGGTGTCATAAAGGCATCTGAAACTAAATCGGTTTATCAAAAATAATACATTCGTCCCCACTAGGAAGTTGACGCCTTTAGTATTTTTTTAATTTCACAGAAATACCAACATTAAATATAGGTTAACCCCAAAGATCCAGTTCTTATATTAAGAGGAATTCCACGGACGGCAATAAGTTAATAACACTCGCTCACATACAACTTTTTTATCAAAGACAACACAAGCAAAATCCCCCAACTGTGACACAAAATTCCCTGCTGACTCTCCATCAATCTATCTCCGTTTCCCCGACTCCCTCTCGAAAATAGTCCGTTCACCCTGAAAACATCTCCACAAAAAAATTCGAATCATCATTCGACATTGAGACGACCACAAACCGTCGGGATTACCCTCTCGTAAGTAATTAAGAAGAGTCTCCACCCGTCCCGGAGCGACTCCGGGTGAAGGCACCCAAGTGTGAACGTCTCCGGTCGCTTGCAGTCGTAGTATAGTGCTTGTGCTGTTTCAGTGTCTCGCGAAGCTCGCTGGGGCGCGGACGGGCGAGTGAGTGGCGCATGATGATGTGAATTGGCAGACATGTGTGCCTCCGTCTACTCCTCCCTGCTCCTTTTCACCCTTACCACCATCTCCGTAAGTAAACGCGCACCAAGTGCATGCAAACACTCGATCAATGCAACCATCACTTTTCTCGACACGGAGAAAGGGCCAACATTGTTCGTTCATTTTTCTTGATTCGTTCTATTGTTGTTCGTCTTGTTTTACCTAGTCCTTTCCTTTTTTTGTGCGTTGAGTTGCCAACGCTTTCAATTGTCTGGATTTCCCCACCACTATTAAAAAAAAAAAAATAGAAACATTTCTGAGTGAACTCTCACATTTTTAACCTTTTGTTTTTTTTTTACTTGTATTCAATTATATATTTTTTTAGTGTGGATTTTACAATCACTTAAACTAATTGCATACCTAATCGTGTCTGTCGTTGAATTAATTTTTCAAAATTTTATAATACTTTTATAACACTTCCGGTTTCACAAATTTGTTTCTTAAGTTTATAATCTTGTATTTTTTAAATTGTATATATTTTTGTTTCCACGGAGAAAAAAATCAAAGAATGACATATTTGTAACTATTTATATTACATTAATTAAAACGTTAATAACATTCAGAACAGTTGAATAAAAATTATGTATTTGCACACAAAAAAAAACTAAACAATTTAAATATAAAAAATACACTAATTCCAAATAATTAACAAAAACTTTGTATTGTTAACCAAAAATGGAGATCTGTTACTTTAGTTCGATTTCTTGTAACCTCGACTTCGCCTCGAACGCACATAGCAAATCTACCTTTTATTGCTGACTTTCCTTAAGCACCGATTTTTTTATTCATTAGGATCTCAACCATCACAAAATTTTTAACGCTTTGTTTTTCGGCCTTTGTTGGGTTCTGTTATTGATCTTACATTAATTATTTTTTGATTTCGTCTACAGATGTTTTCCAAATTTTAAAAAATTTATTTAATTTCTTTTATTTGGCTCGTGTAAAATGCAGTATCAAACAATACAGTTTCCGGCTTGCTGAATTGAAATCGATGATGCGTGGAAAATACGTTAAACCTGACCGTGTAATTAAAACTTTGTAATAAAACATTTATAGACTGTGGTTAAAAACATTATTGCAACGATGATAAAAAGCTGCGACGATATAGACCCTATTATTATGGACTACTATAAGTATAATAGAATAGCTGTAGCTAACTGTAAACTATTAGGATGCTACAAAGGTTTCAAACATTTAAAAAACCTAATAACTTATTAACGTTTAATAACAATAAAAAAATTCCGAGCTGACATTCCAAAATACGGATAGTACATAATACCATATTTATATCTCTTAGGGTCCATTTTCAGTAACGACGGTTTAATGGTTGTTAAAACCAAATCTTGAGTAATGTATAATGTTACCAAAGACAATAAAATTATAGTTTTCCGTTGATACGTTTGGGAATTACCGGTGATTTAATTTAAATACTCTACTTTTAACTGGACATTTCTTAAAATTCGACATGAAAGAAACGCTCATTTTTTATTTGACAGTTGTTAGACATATTTTCAGCATAGTTGTCGTAAAATAACTAAAGCACAAAAATATTAATGAACAAATTGATTAAGCTGACAATTTGTTTTATTTTTTCTAAAAACCTTGATATTTTCTTTCAAAAAGTAAAATTTGCAAAACAGACTTCCTTCCTAAGATCTAAACAAGTGTCGTTGGTATTTTTGGTATATTTATTTTTCAGGACAGAAAACAAAGAAATAAAATTTAAAATTGTAGAAAAAAAGTCGGTTATTTATATAACTACAGAAAAAATGATTGTTAATACTAATGACAGCAGGAGTTTTAAAGTCACTTAAGCTAACAGCTGTATTTTTAGTTATAAATAAATGTGAAAAAGAATAAATCATAAATGTAAATAAATTACTGGATTTATGTTAATAATGTAGTACCAGACTTAGAAACATTAACTGTTCCATATATGCATACATTTTATGATATGCAGTGGCAACTGGTCAAAATCAGGAAGTACTGATTTTACTTTCTTGTCGTTAAGTTGATCTTTAAAGGATTTTTTATAATGTTTTAATCGTCAACATTAACATCATTATTGGTTTTCCTATTATTAATGTTTTTGTTTCAATTTATAATATATACTTGTGATAAATCATGTATTCTCATCATTTTAGATGCAATTAAAAAAGAAATGAAAATTAAAGAGCTTAATTATGTAGTTATTAAATTGCATCCTATATGAAGAATAATGGCAAGGTTTTTGACAGATGAGTTTTATGTACATTTTTTTTAACCACTGTGTAATAAAAATACCAAACCTACAGTCATAGTTATTTACAGAATAATTAAAATTTAACCAATGACTTATTTATTTCAGATAAATATATTTAGATTTTTAGATCTATTATTAACTTAATAACGCATTTAAATGCATACTATAAAGAATAATTTGCGGTTCAAACATGCATTGTCATAAATTATTGATGAAGCCGCATATAAAGTACGCAATAACAAAATTGTTTTAAATTTTCCGGTTGCCTATTTTTTTATTAAAAGGATAATGTTATAGCTGAAGGGCAATAATAAATCTCCTTTTTTGTTAAGTGCTGTAATGCACTTTTAGTTGTAAATAATGCAATTTTCGTTTTAAATTAACTAATAAAATTCGAACAACTGTCGCAAACATCATTTCGTTAGCATTTAACATTATCTTGACAAGGATGACATATTTCGTGCAATTTGTATTTTTATCTTAATTATTGTCTGTCTGGAGTACTGTTGATTATGAATAAATTTGTGAAAGGTGGGTTAATTTAATATTTTTTTAATTAATAAATTTACACCTTGATTAACTAATTTGAAAGTTTGATCGTGCAAAAAAGTGTTAGCTATTTATAAAAAAAAAGTGTTTTATAACAGTGTGTTATAAGTCTGCTTTAAATATTTATCACAATCGAAGAGCTTAAATGGAACAAATTAAAACTTAAAAATATTATTCTCTTGTTATTGCGCATTAAAATAACCTCAGTTAATAACAAAAATAGCCTACCCACTCTTACGCCTAAACTGTAACCTATCGTACTGAAAGCACATTTCGACCATGATTTTTAGTACTTCCGAAAACTGTTCAGATCTTTGATAACAATAATGTGTTCAACTTATGCAATATTCATATGTTTTTTCATTTGCTTTTCTAATTGAAAGGTAAAAATCATTAGATTTTAATTAATAGTATCTTCGTGTGTAATCTGCTATTCCTACAAGCTTTAAATTATTTAAAAAAAATAATCTTAATAACATTCTAATTGCCTCTCCAACTAACGACCTGTTTCACTTACGTAAAAAATATTCAAAATGATTTTCTTTTGAACTAATGTTGTCGTTAACATTAAATGTCAATCAGTACATCCAATAATGATAAGAAAACGTCACATGATTAAAACTTGTCAAGATAAAAAAGTTATCAGTGAAAACTCATTTCGGAAAAGAAAATTTTCAAGAATGTTAGATAGTAGAAAGTAATTTGGTCATGCAATTAATTTATCAACTTATGGTGTAAAAGAAGATATAAATTATGATATTAGTAGTACCGACAGTAAGTGCCAAAAAAATGGCACATTTAAGTCGAATCCAAAAGCTCGAAAATTCAAAACGAGTTCGAAACCAGATCAACGGAATCAAGGTTAGTAAGGTGTATGTCAAGCATGTGATTTTTACGAGTAGTTACTATCTGCTATAATTAATCATGATAATTTGAATGTGAATTGTATGAAATATTAATAACTTGTACGTACACATTTACGTAAGAGTAATGCCGTGTGACAGTATTTCCTAGTCTAGTTTGAGGCATAATTAGAACTTGAGACACTTGGAATATAATTGGTTAAAATATCGTATTATTTAACAGAAGTAACAACTGTCAGTATAAAACCATTTGAAAGGCAATTCCGTAGTTGAGGAACGTTGTGGCGGCACTGCTGTTATTCATTCCAGTTATAAAGTGTCAAGGACAATGGTTGACATTTCTCTTTCTTCATGTTGCGAATATAGGGCTAAACAATAGATATTGTTTTATATTAACACAAGTATAAAAATGATGAATGGGTGATATAATTCGCAACATGTCTGAGAAATTAACACCTCATATACTTTCAGGTTTTATAATGTCGCGAAATTCTTGTTGAGAAAATACCGTTAGCAATTTCGGCAATGTTGAAGAGGAAATTTCGCCCGTCATAGTATTAATAGACGCGATGATTTTGGAAGAGATTAATCGAGGAAGGACAGATTGACAAATTCTTCAAGGTAGAGCAGTGAAAATCAATTTAATGCTTAATAAGTTTATGGAAGCTGCGGGTCGTTCAAATTTCAAACGGTTGATTGAGCAATGTAACTGATGGGAGTATGCTTTTTAACCATTACACCTGCCGGCCATTATAGTGCTTTCAATATAATGTATCAATCCGGAGGTCAGTCAGAGAAAGATAAAAGGGTTGTTGCTATGAAACCCAAGAAAATTGAATCAATTAAAAAGGTGCCGAAATGAAAAATGATTTGGCACATTGCATTATAATACGACTGGCAGTAATCTGACTTGACAGATGCGGCCTTAGGTGTTGAAATAATTTATCGTCTAGTTCCGAGACAACAATTTGAATATGTAAGAATAACCTGTTGATAAAGTTATTTGCTTAAATTTATTGAACGATTTTCTAAAATATTTGCGTTCAAGGTAAATGACTTCTGTAATTAAACCACGAGTAATTTGGGCCATATGCTTGTTAGCGACGGCTTTCTTTATACGCCAGATACAACCAGAAGGACTTTAACGATAATTCTATTAATATGCGTGGAGGGTATTGTTGCAGAAATATTCTTTAGTATCCTTGACATGAAAATATAATAACCGACAGATAAAATCCCATAGAAGATTACTAATAGTGATGGTATTTCGAGCTGCATCAGATGGAAATTTTCTAACTTAATGAAGAGTGGGTGGTGCACGTATTAGTAACGAGAAATTAGGTTTTATCAAATTGTAAAAAACACAAAATGTTGGTCGGATACTTACCTTGAAGTTGATTGTTATCTAGTTTTACAAGAGGCTAAACATGTAATTAAGGTGCGATTAAACCTGTCTGTGCTCAAAAAATGTAACAAATATTTAAATCGACCCGTCGTTTGTCTCCCTGAATTTAACACACAGTTATGTTGTTGCATGTAAATTTGGAAGAAGTCGCAGTTTTTTTAAGATTTGGATTCTCTGAAACATGGACCATTAGCACACGATAGATACCGAGTACAAACAAATGTTTAAAACAGTAATTATTATGGCAGTTCATTATTGAAATAACTTTATAGTTCTTTAAAAGCACAGAGTTATCACATGGAGTATTTTATGACTACTACATTAATTAAATTCATTTATAGAACAACTAATATGTTAATATTTGTAAATGTCTATCTTTAACAAGCCGTAAAATGGATGTTATTTTAAATGACTATAAAAGGACATAAAAACTAAATTAGTATTTAATCATATTGTCATTTATGTAGAAAAGTTTGTTGTTGTTTAATTTATTTTGTGTGTTCCGGCGTTTTTAATTCCTTATAATTAAAAAAAAAAGAAAATGCGACAAAGCCAGACAATAATGCACTAGTAGTAAAAGTAGTTTGCACACACAGACTCGGTTCTAAAACTAGATTTCAAAATAAAGTTGGTAAAAAGAATAAGAAAATAGTTGTTGGTAATAATTAGATTGAACGCCGCAAGCTTTCTTTTTTCTTTTTATTTTGCATAATTCAGTGAGCGAAAACATTGAATTATTTCTACGAGATCGTAAATATCAAAGTAATAAAATAAAGCAGTAGCTTAATTTAGGTTTGTGTGTCTAGTCTACTCATTTTGCTTTTGGTGTTTGCTTAACACATTTCAAAAATTTTTTCTTTATTTTCAGAATTAGTAAAACATATCTAATCGTCCACATTTTATATTTAATCTTCTTGAGAACCTATTTTTTGCAAAACACTTGAAAATGTTCATTTTTTAGTTTTTCTAAATTCCTTAGTACTAGGAACAGTGAGTGGATGCATTTATTTATTTTTACCCTCATATGTTGTTTCTGTTATTACTTATATTAAAAAATTGATCTAAGATTATTTAGACCGAACTTTCCTCGCTCCTGAAGTACCTACAGTCCATCAATATCCAACGCGTTTGAAAAATGATTTTGCGGATTTTATTTTTTTATAATATAAAATTTTGTGATGACATCATCAACATTTTTACAAGGACACGTACATCAATTTTGATAAGTACAGTAATACCATATCGAACGAACTTTCCTTCCCCTTGAAGTACGATTTTTTTGAAAAATTATAAAATTTGATTTAGAAATTTTTGTTGAGGGACGCAAATATTAAAGGGTGCTGCCGTACAAGTGGGACAATATGAAATTTAAACCAGATAACCAACGGGAAAAATTTATACTCAATTGCGCAGTGCATGTTTAACTTCAACTGTTTATGTTTATACTTCGAAAGAATTCCACTACTAGCATATTTAGATAACAAGTATCAGAGGTGGCATTTGTATTAAAAAAAAAATGAAATTTGATTGTTTTTGTCTCCTCAACACAGAGAAAAGGACTAATTAATCACTTAATCATACTGATGCTTTTTTTCCAAAAAACTGGACGTTTAGAGTAAACACTCATATTAAAGAAGATTCATTCGGCAAAAATGTAATAAGACGCCATTATTTTTTGCCAAAAATCTGGATATCTGGAGTAACAACTCAATACGGATTCATAAACCACACAAAAATTGATACAGGCGACATACAGATAGAGAGGCGGAAACGGGAGATCTATTTTTTCGTACTCTGGGATCTTGAAACGTCGAGAAAACATGAAAGTAGCTAGTTGTCCAACGGACTCGATTATAATACATAATTCTTTAAGCTCGAGAATTAAAAATTTGAATGCGTTGATAAACCACAACTATAAACTCGTCATAGTCTGCACATTTTAAATAAGATTTATCAAGGGTGGCTGATACCAGGGGCACAAGGGCACGTGCCCTCCGAAATTACAAAGTCTACAAACACACTGGACATGGCAAAACCGTAATTTTCAATATTTAAAAAATAATGGGAAAATTGATGTTGTGTCTTGGATATATGATATGTTGCTGGTGAAGTGCTGATGAAAGCGGAGACCAAATTATGAGTCATTTAGACGTTTTGTTTACACCGTTGCCATGGAAACCGTGCTTCTAGTCGTTGTATTTGGTTGGAAACGGGTTCTGTTCGAACAGTGACCGCTAGCAATTTCGGGATTTCATCTTCGTTCCGCGGGACTCAAATTGTTTGATTTTAAATAAAAATAATGAATTTAGTTGAATATTTAATAAAAATCGTCCTCTGTCTTACGAAGGTAAAATTTTAGTGAAAAATTTAGGGAGGGCTCCACCCAATTTATTAATAAAAAAGGTGTCCATGGCAAAAGAGATATTCATAGATATTTTAATGGACAAACAAGTATGGTAAATTTTTGTGGATGTGCGGTTTGATAAAAGTAATAAATTGTTTTGTTTTGTGTTCGTCTATTACTGGCAATAACAGCCTGTTAATACAATAATATCTTCATATTTGACTCATCATTCAAATTATGTCCCCTCATTTTAATAGGTCACGAGCCGCCACTGAGATTTATTAGCAAAATTTTAAGATAACGCCCTGAATTTTTTCGAGGGTCTAAACGGATGACAATTAACCAGGCTTACAATAATCTTAAAACATTTGTAATTTCAGAGTATTGGGTTTTGTAGTGTCAAAGTTAAATAGTAAAATATTGTTATAGAGATTTATTTTTTCCAAAAACCTGAATCTCTAGGGTAAAACAAACAAGACGTATTCAAAAACCGTAAGAGTATAAATATGTCACTTTATAAAACTTAAATAGCATTTACTACGCAAAATTTTAAGGTGATGTTAGCATATTATTGGTGGACATCATCTACAGAATATTCCGAAAATAAATATAAAATTTGATAAAAAATAATAATCGATCCAGTAGTTTCGGAGATTAATGAATAATAAATGTCTAATAAAAATCGACAGAGACAGCAGACAACAAACGGAAACGGGGACCTATTTCCGTATTCTAGAGGCCATGAAATGTCGTAGTAGTCATTAGCCGGATGGGTTCTATTACAACACCTCCTTACCTTAGGCTCGGAAAGTAAAAATTGGTTTAAACATTTTTTTTTTCAAAAATCTACACACCTACAGTTAAAGATTAGGACTAGAGTAAATCACGAGTGCGGGCACATGCTATGTTACACAATTTACACAGTATTTACTTAACAAAATTTTTAGATGACGGTACCAATTTTAGTTTCCTTTTTTAAATAAATGAATGAATAAATGAAAACATGAATAAAAATCGACTTTATTACAAACAAAATATTTGCTTAGTGTAGATTACCAATGGCCGACAAACGACAGACAGATGGAAATGGAAGACCTACTTTTTCACACACTAGGAAGTATAAAACGTGAGAGCAAATATACATATAATTATCCGTTACTCGGAGGGACGTTATTAAAATACAGAACAATGTATAAAATATGAAAAAAAAAAAACACCTGAAACAGTCAAACAAGTCCAGCTGCTTAGATAAATTATAAAAGTTGATTCTGATTTTTTTATGGTAACACCTATATATTTAAGTTGACCTTCTTTTATCACACCCTACATACAAATCAACCTCTGCATTCACCAATATGAAACGTGTATGTTTGTTGCCACAAAATGTGTAAATCCAACAAAAATTTAGACAGGTATATTTCGTTTTCAACTTGGCGGATTTAAAAGATCGTAAAGATTATTGAAAAATTTCTCAATACGTTTTGTTGAATTTTTTTTTTTTGCATGTACTATTCTATATTTAGTTATCCTGTAATTGAACCTCGTTCTACTGGGCATTAATAAATATTATTATTACTATTATTAAATAAACATGATTTATCCCCAGAGATTTGAGAAAATTAAATACACCATTTTGGATTTAATAATCAAAATTAAAAATTAATTTCAGTCTTTAATTTTTGCGAACACATGGTATAAACAATTGTAAAAAATAAAAATATCTTACTCAAGCAGACCCAACGTTGAATTTTATAATATATTTTTAAGAATTAATTTTTATTAGATCTGCAGTATTAAATATTTCTGTTTCCAGCATTTTTCGAAAAAGATCAACTAAATATCGCAGCAAAAGAACTTACGTGTCGAATCTGCAAGAAAAAATAATAGTGGAACTCAAAACGAAAATTGCGAATTTACTTCTCAAATTACATTGCAATATGTAAATAGCAAAAACATAAAAGATGTAAAACTGTTATATTTTTATGTTCTGGTATGGATCACATTTACCTGATGCTAAGTCGACAAGAATGTATAATATTACGTTCAAACTACTTTTATTAATAATTTATTGGGAATAATGTAACACCTTGCGTCGTAGCAACAGTAAATGTCCCATGTGATCTTACACTTTATTGCATGAAGGGAACAAATGCATTTATTTTTTATCGAACACGCCGTTTCATAAACGTTGTCAATGAAGTGTAAATACTTCATACGTTATTGTACATTCCATCACTTACGAAGAGAACCTGTAAGAAGTTCACTCTTGCGGTATCGACGATTTAATTCAGTCGTTACGGCAATAAATAATAGCTGCAATGTATTTACAATGAGTTAAGTATTATAAGTTGACAATATCATTAACTCCCAAGGTGTGTCTTCAACATGTGGCAACCTTTAAAACACACGTTGGCTTTTCTGGAACAAAAACGCGTAATTTTTTAACAACTCCTATCACGTTTTCACACGATTAGTTTATTAATCAATTAGTCGATAGTAATAATTGTACTTACATAAATCAGTTCCTATCTCTTAAGAAATTTCGTCATACATAAGCGAAAGCAAAAATGATAAAATTGAAACAATGTACAATTTGAATATCTCATATTTTGAAATAGTTCGAGAGAAAAGTGGAATGTGTAGAAAGCATCATTTTACAACACAAGATTCCGACTGCAAGTATGCATAGATTATAATCTGTCGACACTAGATGGTTTAAAGTTGCAAATCATCGATCCATCACACATCCAACCCGACAAACAAAGGCTCGTTATTAATGGGTTAGCTTATAGAGAGGTCCTGCACCACCTTGGTACTCATCAAAAGTCTGCAGTTGCAAGTCGACAAACCAAACTATATGGCAAACCAATATTTACCAGGTTTCCATTTATGGTCTTCTGCAGACATCCCTGACATTCAAACTCCGCTTACGTCGCGGCTGTTTCATTGTGACGGTACCTCTGGTACCATTGTACGATGATCTTCACGCGGAAAACATTGCTTAGAGATCATAATTAGACGGGAGTGGCAGATTCCGCCACCGCCGCCTCAGTTCTTGCAAAGTAGAGCAGACCAGGCGACCTTGTGGTACCACCTTCCGGTGTCTAATGGGAGGTACGATGGCCAGTTTAGCCCATGGGTACACCAATAAGGTATTATTCTTGAATTTAATAGGGACCACCGCTATCTAAACTTATCATCTGCGATTTTACGCTCGATTTAAATTAATTTTTTGATTTAATCTTCCATTATGGTAAAATAGATCGGGGAACTTGTTTGCTGAGATAAATATCGAAATCTGTACACTGAAGCTCAACCAGGAACCTACGCAAATGGTAGATTTGGGATCTAAATGTCATTAAAAAATGCTCGAGTTGGGTTTTAGGGAGATATATGAGACATAAAACTGACTTTATGAATACTTGCGAAAATGTTTCAAGAAGATTTAGACGTTGTGTTCTGCTCATTTGCCTATTTGTGTGAAGGAGGTGACATCTAGTGAATCTTAAAGAACTAGTTTTGATGTCTGGTACCGGTCCGAACGATATGGTTTTATTATCCATTTAAAACAAAAAAAAGGCATCAATAAAAAACTATTGATATAATTTATGTTTAGTAAAACTGTTTTAACTGATTGATTTCTTTGCATAAAATTAGTTAATAATGAATTTCGTAAATGATGACCTTTATATAATTTCTTTTGGTGGCACTGCAACTGAATAGAAAACTATAATATTTTTAGTGTTATTTGCTACTAGTTTTTGGTTTTCAGTCTGTTTGGAATCGCCATGTTTGCTCGGCTAAAGAAGCATTACATAAATGCATTTTTGTATTTTATTTCAACGGTCGATGTAATAACCGTGATTTACGTTTATCAGATATTGGCTCTTACTGCTAATTTTATTAACATTCGTTGCAGTTTTACGGCATCACGTAAGGCAAGAGATAATGTTTACACAATAATTACATTTACTTTATAAACCTTAACCTTTACAAATTTTTATGATTAAGTATAATTGCGACCATCGGTTCTGTGCATAAAATGTTCACCCTTTGGAAAAATTGCTAATATTATGTAAATCAGTACCTATGGAATGACCAAGATTTGAATTGGTAATTAACGGTAACAGATGGTGATATAAATAGGTTCGAAACTGGTGTATATTCACTAGAATATTTTAAAATAAATAACGTAAATTTTACAAAGCGTTGAAACTATTTACGTAAATTGTCTACATGTCACATTGTGACATTTACTGCGAATGTTAATTTATGACACGTGGAACAAAAATAAAACAGAAAATATATGTAACTATTCTTTAACTTTAAATAATGTATTATTTAAAGACTGTTCGTGAAATGATATTTGCGATGAAATATCATACGTGTTGCCCATTTAACAGCTCAATATTTCATTTAATAAATGAAGTACCCGCCTATGCCCAATTTTAGAATGCAGTAGAGCAAGTGTCGAGTGGTTTAAAATGAGAAATGCTTTAGTCTTTTTATTAATTGAGCTGTTGATTGCAAGGTCGTTTTTGCATGTGTTATCCCAGAAGATTAAGGCATTTTTAAACATTAAATCTGTAGAAACGGCTTAAGAATTTTGCTTCAAACTTGGGTATTGCTAGAACATTAATTTCAATTTTTTGCCAAAAAGCTTCTATATGTAAATATAAAACGGTGATTCTCACCTTGTATAAAATTTTTCATAGCTGTAAAATTTATTTACATAATGACTCATAATACCTACGTCTATCATACCTGTCATTAATTTTTAATTTATATCTTTCACATTTTAACCGATTTTCATAATCTGTAAATTTTAACTTCTCGAAATAATAGGCGTAGGTACGCAATATTGTTCAAATGCTCCAAGGACGCTCTAGGCTGGTGGCGTTTTTTAAAACCTAGTTATTAAATACGCATTTTCGTAAATGATAGTAATTTAGTAATTTCTTAATTTTTCATGTTAGAACCCACGATTTACGAGTGTAGTAGTTCCAGCTTACGGAAGCTTTCATTCCTTTTACGCCGACAATGCAACTATAACCCAATTAATACGACAATGAATTGCCATTGTTAAGGTCAGACCACACCCGCGTTTAAATAAAACTATTTACTACTTATGTAATTTCGTTTTTACGTATAAAAACAAAATTTTATTTTTTTTTTATATTATTTGAATGCAGAATTGGTGAACGTAAATAATTGTATATATTTAACATGGAGCACGTTTAAAAATTCTACTAAGTTCGCAGGTTTATTTTGACAACAAATTTAGTACTATGGTTTATTTGTGCGTATTGCTACAAGTGAATGTGGTTATTAGTCCTCTAAATTTAAAAGTAACAAGCAAAATAGGTATTTAATTACCGAGCTAACTATTACCATTTAGCTGATTTAGATTCTTTATCAGTACCACTGATTCGGTAAACAGCTATAAAAAGGATTAAAAAAAAACTATGCCGAAAATTTTACAAAATTAGTTGAACAAGTCAAACATTTTTTGCAAGACCGACAAAATAGATCCATTTTTCAAAATGTAAAAGTGACACAATGATAATTAATTTTAGGCAGCCCTCTAGCGTATAATTGTATCGAAAATCAGGTTTAAAACTTGTGTTCTATCAAACAATTTTCGATTTTTTAGTGGGTTATAATCGATTTCAAACATTTATTTACTCTTTATTTTACATATGTTTTACTGAATCTAAATTGACATCGTTTTAAACATGCGTTAAAAATAGGTTTGCCAGCTGATGTTATCAATCAGAACATTTCAGAACTTCTCTTAAATTATAACCCACAAGAAATTAGCCTAACATGTATCCACTGTATATATTCTAGGTATATAATACAATACAGTATAGCAGGTAGCAAGTTTATTCATTCAAAATTCGCATTTTTCAGGCAACATACTTCTAATAATCTAATCATCAAGTTGGTGCTCATTTTTTGTAAACAATATGAGGTATGTTTGCAATAAACTTCGGGGGAGATTCTGGAAACTCCGATAATTTGCAAATCGCTATCGAAACTGCAAATACAATGCAACAACAATACATGTTACTATGGTTTTGAATTTGCAGATCCTTGCAAGGCCTTATCGAGTTTCGAGAATCTCCCCCTTAGTATTTAGTCGACGACAAGTGACAATAAAATAATGTAATCTAACCTCACTTTTTCGTATTATAAAATTTAAGCTATTCAACAACTCTGTCAAATGTCAACGCATGCGTTTTTCGCTACATTTTCTTCTATGAAAAAAAAAACAACGCCAATTTGATGACTTTCGTTCTGAGTATTTTTGATTTTAAATTTTAAACTGAAATCAGTGGCCTCCTGAAAAAAAAAATAGTTTAAATGTAAAGTTTGATGTCATAAATGAAAAGTTACTTTGTATTAATTTCCCTTTGTAACGTGGTATGCCAGAAATTAAGATAATTCCTGTTTTTCCTTTCATAAATTTACGTAAACGAAAGCGAAAGCTACGTATTATTTTCGTTGCTTGACAATAGATTCTCGCTTATATAAAAATCTGCGACATTTCATAATATTATAGAGTTATTTCTGTCGTTTAGACCAAAGAAAATTACCGTAAGTCTTTGTCTCTCAAAATTTTTAAATGATTATTATTTGCTAACATTGACTAGCGTATTTCATTCAAGTTGCAGCTGTTTTGGAGCAGGTTCATTATTATTTATATAGTTTCGAACTGAAAAGTGGCAACGTTTGATGATTAACAATTTTTATATACATATTTTTTTGTTGATAATGTTATTACATATTTTAGCTCGTATAAAAAAATTAAAGAGTAACTTCATAGAGTGTTAGAAAACCCCAACTTCTAGACTACTTTTAACTGCAGAATGGTTAAATGAAAAAACTTGATCTAAAAACACGAAAACAAAATATTTAAGATTTCTTCTTCCTCGACGTAAAGTAAGGAAAAGTTGTGACAGAGAATTCATGTTTTTTGACGTTTTATGATCCCTACAGTATGAAAAATAGATACATATATCGTTTCCGTCTCTCTGTGTGTCGTCTGTCTGTAGTCTATCTGTCTGTATTCTGTCTTGTCTGTAGTCTGTCTATCTGTCTGTCTGTCTGTATGTCTGTCTGTCTGTCTATTCTATTTAAATTTGATAAAATAACACAATCTTGTACTTGGGGTTTATGAACCCGCCTTAAGTTTTTAACCTAGAGATTCGTCCAAAAATCAAAATGGTGTTACACCATTCTATAGTACCAGTTTCGTTGCCTCATTTGGTTAGAGCGCTAATAACATGAAGGTTGTGGGTTCGATCCCCTCATTGGCCTCTTTTTTGTTACAATGTGACTGATACGACTGGATTAACAAAGTAAAAAATGGCAGTGAACATCTTATTTCGATTGGTTCTCATTAATCTATAAGAACCTGATTTGCTCATCTTATCTAATTTTTGTACTATTTCTACTTATTTTTCTAAAAAAAAAAATAGAAATATGTTTCTTTGATCGTACTTCACTGCAGACATGAAACCAATTTTTATTTCCAGTGCGAAAGCTAAGGAAGTACAGTCGAGTCCATCGGACGAATGGCCATTTTAATATTTTCTCGACGTTTCATCGCCTCTACACCACGAAAAAAGTAGTCTCCCGTTTCCATTTGTCTGTGTGTCTGTGTGTCTGGTGTCTGTATCCATTTTTATTAGACACGTATTCTACGAAACTGCTGGACCGATTGTTGTCAAATTTTGTATGTATATCAGAAATATCATATAGAAGGTTAAATATCAACCAACATATTGCTAATCGTCCCCACCAACAATTTGATGACGTCATTTCAAAGAATTATATGTTTATTTGAGTTTTTCCCTAACCGTCCAATTTTTTTCAAAAACATAAAGTACGATATAATAGTAGTTTACCATTAACGTAAGGCATCCCTGTCGTGTTCTAGTGGTTAAGGCTGAGGAATGCAGACCGGACGTCGCGCGTTCGTTTCCAAGCTTGGCCTTTGGTGTTTTTCCTTTTTTTCCTCTTTTTCTCTCGCATTGTGTATTATCTATGTTTATAATGTTATAACAAAATTTTTATTGATCAAATTAAGAAGAAATCACCCCAGTTTCTCGAAAATGTGAAAATACGCATGTCTTTATATAATAATGATAAAATAAGAATTATAATATTCAAAACATTTTGTTCGATTGTGGTTTAATTAACAATTCTAGTCCTTTGTTTTGAAAAGATAAACTCATCCAAATCAAACTAATTTCTACGTGACATTCTTTCGATGCATAAACATTGTCCCTACGGCGCACGGGTGAGGGGGTGTTATTTATGCCGCTGGTTCTTATTTTACAGCCTTTATTTCAAAACGAAAATCGTAAAATCAAATTTTATATATTTTTTAAACAGCTGGATTTGTCGTACTATGCTTCAAGCGCCAGGAAAGTTTTAATTCAAATACTGCTTTAATTTCTTAGAAAAATTAGAGTAACTATAGTTTAAAAATCCCTTATAAATATGCTTTGAACTTCCCGCAAGTACTATATGATCGAAAAAGACTCCTCTAGTAGGCCGTGTAATTTATTTCTTCCCGAGCGTAAGCTAAGGAAGTATTGTAATCGTGCCCATCTGGCGACTGTACAGTACGAAAAAATAGGTCCTTTTTTTTATAATGATGTTGGCAACACCAACGCGTTCCGTGTTCAGTTTGACAGTTACGGTCTGTCAAATAAAATGCCAACATCATTATTTTAAAAATAAATTGCTCGATGTACTAGAGAAATTTTTTTCGATTACAGGGTATAAATTAATTATAATCAAACAAAAATTTGGCAAAGTAAACAATGTTACGTGTGTCAGTCATTATTAAAAACCATTCTGAGAAAATTATAGTTTTCCAGAAAAGATAAAAAAACAAATAGTTCCCATTTTCCTCACCAGCTTTCGGGTTATAAATCTTTCATGGTCTACGAGTAAATATTTACTGCAAAGCTACTAAAGTGATTTTGACAAATCAATGAACTTGTGTATAAATTTTTAACTTTATCCTTGATACAATGATTAATGTTTAGAATATACCTACCGTATGATTTTTTCTAATTTGAACATAAAAGCGGAAAAAATGTGAAAAACGTAGAGCGTAGTTTAAAATGGCATTTACATAAAAAATAATTAAAGCACGCTCTACGCACATCTTTTGTCTCCAATTTTTACATTTCTAACAAAAATAATTAAAAATCAAAAAGTGTTCACGAAATGTATATGTATTTTTTTAAATGATTATTATTATTTGACAATATAAAGAATTCATTAAAATTAAATAGTCTATAAAGATATTTCTACAACTTTCTTCATCTGTTAATCATAACTGTGCTAGATAAATCTCAAGGGACACTTTTTCAATGAGATTTCAATTAATAATTCCTAGTAGAGAAAAATTTATTAAATTTGAAAAGTGAAATATAACAGTAATTTTAATATTACTATTTTCGCAAAATAAAAACAAATGAACTAATTCGGTGATCCTAAAAAAAAAGCATGAACTGCAACAAGTATCGCATCTCAAGGAAATAACGATTTGGAACAGTTTTTGGGATTACATCAGTCCGCTGTGAGTGGGGATAATTATAGTGGTTGAAATGTGCAATGTATTATTAATCTGAATATTACTGTTACAATAATTCACAGAAAAGTAGACGAACCATTTTTAAGACAATCGATAAAAAGAACTAAGTCTTCTTGTTGTGCAAGCAATTTAAAAAGAAGTTGGCTCATCAGAATTTCTAAGTAATATGTTGTAATATTTTTGAGATAAATTACAAAGTTAGAAGTACAGAAATCGATGCATTTTAACTACGATTCGTTTAAAATTTCGTAGGAATCGTTTTAATAGTTTCGAAGATTAGCTATGGACCTATGAAATTTCCAACAAAGAGACTGTAGAAAAACGGACAAATATGTTAAAATAACTCGCCTACAATACTTGCTTTACTGTATCTCTATAACTAAAAATTTGGTTTAACTTCAATGTTTAAAAAAAATTGTTAATGTAAAATATAAACATGGACACCATTCACATTTAAACCATTGAATAAAAAAATACTGTTCTTTTGTCCTTTCATTGTCAGGAACATAGCTGATCCGGCAATGCATAACAGCAATAACTAATAACTAAGCAACAACATGAAAAGTGGTGCCACATACGCCCTTTTTTGCATTTAAGGAGCGGTGCCGCCACCTGGCGCCTACCAATTAATGACAGACATCGACTCCACTGCCACACAGTGGGGAAGTCGACATTGAACGGCCTTCACGGACTCCGGATGAAAGCTCATCGTCAATTCTGCAGTGCTTGACCGGCAACACGATGCCTATTGCTTAGAAATGCCAGAAATACCAGCGATGCAGGAGGTTTTGAATATCCAAGCGCGAAGAAAATGAACAAAAACAAAACATTAACGATGGGAATGATGTTGTTTAGATGTAATTTATTATATTTTAATGGTTATCTTTGGTTGTGTAAATTCCTGCTAAAAGTATTTTGCCAGAGGTCAACTGAGAGTGATCATTTCTCGCGATTAAAAGAGCATAAATTATGAGAACGCTTGAATTTTAAAAGTAATTTATGGCAGATTTTGCTTATAATTTGGTTGTTTAAAATATATCTGTGCATTATGCGCTACGTTTTAATAAAGCTGAAAATATAAAAATGTTATTTAATCGTTGTGTTTATTTTTTTAATTTTGAGATTTTTTTTTATTTATGAGCTATGTCAATATTTTGCTTCTGATATGTTTTTCACATTTAATTAGCTTCCACGTTTTAATTCATTGACCCTTTTGCGTTTTAGTCTACAAAATAAAACGGTAAAAAAAGCTTCTCCATCATATAATTTACGGATATTATTGACATGCTCATTTTTAAATAACTGTTTTGTTTTTAATATGACATCATCAAATATGTTTTTATATGGAAAGATTTAATTTCAAATTAAATATAACTACAATAATATTAGTTTAATATTAAATTATTAATAATAATTATAATAGTTTTAATTATCATGTTAAAAGGTTAATAGTTGTCGAAAAATAAATTTCTCCGCTACAACAACAAGATCACAAAAGTGATGAGATAAATAAATAATAATTGTATTTGTTCAATAAAAAAATGGGCATGTTCTACATATTTCAAATGAATGATAAATTACCACAATATAATTACCTGTTTATAAAATAAATAATAATAACAAGTTCAGATTACAAATATCTGTTTAGAACAATTATAAAATTGAAGGTTACGTTTCCGGTTTCACCACAAAATAAACACGACTTTTATTCATTAAATAGGATTATCGTTATTTACATTTACAGTATAAATACCACATTTTGCCAACCTGTACAACTTTTAATACAAATTTAAGATTTAAGTCAAACAGAAATATATTTTTTAATAAAGATTTTCATTTTTTCATCTAAGAGCAATCAGTTTACTTAGTAACATAGTTGCAAGCATCGTCGAAAAGGAAACCTCAAATCGTTTTTACTCAAAACTGTTATAATACAACTTGATACATCAATTTTTGGTTTTTATAAATAACGTCAATTTGACGGATAACAAAAAATAGAATACAATATTTTCAAAACTTTATTTTTGAAATCGGAACGTTAATACAGTTTCATCAAAATTACTATAAATAAGACATTTAAATCTTTAGACCTTTTTTAGTTTTAAATTCTCAATTTTTAAATGAAACTAGATGTTATTATTAGAGTTTATTTTACACAATTTTCTCATTTTATAAAAAAAATGGTCGTTTATTTCGACAGAACTTCCCTCGCTTCTGAAATACAGATAGGTACAATAAGATTTTGCGATGCTTGTTTTGTGAAAAATGGTCTCCCAGCAATAATAAGCTTTAGCTTCAAGTATTTGTTTATACATCGGAAGAATGTCACGTAGAAATTTGTTTGATTTGAATGAGTTTGTCGCCTCAAAACAGACACTTAAGTAATAAAAAGATTCTTGATTTTTAGCAACAAAAAATAAAGTTCTTTATGGAATAATTTTTATAATTATAAATTTCATGATGTTTCGTGGCATTAAGTATTACTATCATTAATATTATTATTGTCATTTTAATTGAAATCTGATACTAATATTTGAAAAATGATGAACTAAATGTTTCGATTTTTGATTTTTGGAATTAAATTTGTAATTTTATTAGATTTATATTTTATCCTGCTCAGAAGTAGTAAAAGTTTTAATTTGAAATAAAAATTTTATCCAAAGGCTGGAAAAAAGCCACCATTACAGAATTATACGTCTAATTAAGATTTATTTGGATTTTTTTTACCCACTGCGGCTTTTATTTGTATTATATGGTTACCTGCAATAAAAAGTTCTTTACAATAATCTCATATCCACACTAATGATGATTAGTGCCTGCTACAGTACCATTATCCATAACCGAAGGTGACGTAGTGATGCATTGTTATTTGTCTTGAACATGTTATCGAATAACCAAAACGAACAATGATACTTCCAATCACTATGATTATTGTTATTGATGATTCAACACCCGGAAGAGCTTACTAATTTCCCTAATTATTTGTACCCAGAAAGTATGATTTATGTACATCATTATTACTTCTTCAGAACAACATCCTTCAGTACCACCACCTTATTTAAAACCGCATCTCTACAATTTATTACAACTCATTCCCGAATTAAACGTAACTTTTAAATGTCGGCACTATAATATCTCTCCACAGGGTTGTAAAAATGTACAACCGACATGATTAAACACAGATTTCATTTGCATACTGCGGAGCATTTATTAAAGGAGCAGGTGTGAGGGTTACGGAGGTCAATTGAGTACCTACTTGGCAGTGAAACTTAATACAGTAGACGATAGCTGAGCTAACAGAATTCAAAAAATTGTATTTCTTCAACTTTTCCCCATTAAATCTTGGCGAGTGCATCGTACGTCCTTGCCATTAAACGCGAAATTCTTTAAGTCATAACTCTGCTGGTTCTGAATCTTAAAATTTACATTGTTGCCGCGCTAAATTATAGAGGTGGGTCATTTATCTTTCTTTGAAGGTTTTTTGTTAATTTTTGCTCCTAATAGTCACAACTCCAGCTGATAATGTAGACGTGAATTGCAATTAACGTCAACAATAAACAAACATAAGATATGGAAACGTCAATATTAACATAATAATAACCATAATCACATGGCATATATTGACAGAACTACGGCAGGTACTTAATAATAATAATACTGTTAATTAAATTTGATTTTGTTTCCAAACAAAACCCAATGCGGAAATAGGATCAGCTTGATTACGTAAGTACCTAATTAATATATTAATTAATTTTTAACCTTGTTCTAAAAATTTTAAGCATCTTCACAGAATGCAGACAAAAATGATGTTTTGAAGGATTTTGTTTGGCGTAACGGTTTTAGCTACTTTTAAGACAAGTTATGCAGAAAATTCCACAATAACGATATTAATTATTAGTGTTATTGTTGTTGCTCTTTGATAATGACAGCTTTACACGTTTTATTACATCAGCAAATTACGATCTAACTTTCTTCCGTTGGTTTGTGATTTATCTTCATTCCAGAGGAGTAGGATCATCACGAAAGTCCCAAATCCGACCAGCACATGTAAGCTTTATGAGACTTCCTAAATAGTCAAATGTGACCTTAGAGGGACCTTAATGAACTACACCGGAAATATTTGCATTCTGTACCAAAATTAGTAATTTTTACTTCCCGAGCGTAAGCTAAGGAAGTATTGCAATCGAATCCATCGGGCGACTGGCTACTTTCACATTTTCTCGATGTGTAATGACTCCTAGGCTACAAAACCATAGGTCCCCCATTTACGTCTGTCTGTCTCCGAAACTATCGGACCAATTGTAGTCAAATTTTATATGAGTATTTCGAATATCATTTAAATGGTAAAACGCTGACCAAATTGTGTCTAACCATCCCCATCAACAATGTGATGACGTCACCTCAAAATTGTGCATAGTAAGTGGGTTTTAACTTGTATAAAATAATAGTGCTATACGAATAGTTTTTGAATCCCTAATTATGTTTTACGCGAGACGTCCAGATTTTTGTAAAAAAATCAAAACTGTATAACAACATTTTGCAATTTAGTTTTGAATCTGCAATACCGAATGCTTTAAAGTTATCTTAAACATGAGAAATTTTTAACCAAAATATATTCGTTTACTCCCCAAAAAAAAAGATTACCTCATCTCAAAATTTTGCCGAATAAATCCTATCTAAAATGTGCAAAATATGATGAGCTTCATTATGCTTGTGATTTATCATGGGATGCATATTTTTTTGGAATTGCTTGTACAGGGTGATCCAAACTGATATACTTATAGGGGTTCTTATACAGAGAAATAAAATTCGCAAAATCAAAAATTTCTACTTTTTCGAAAAAGCTGAATATGTTTTATTGTACTTCAGGGGTTCTGTCGAAATAACCTTCGATCAATTTTTGCACCTGTACGTCAGTATATAAAGTGAATATAAATGCAGCTAGAAAATAATGGCGTTGGGTAGACAGACTTTTTTTTAAATAATATTCCCAACACTCATACACTTAAGTCATTTTAGAATAAGAGAAGCGAACCATGTAATTGGGTTCACTTCGCAGTCACTATTAGTGACGAAAGTCCATTTAGCCGTCCTTGTGAACTTGCAGTTTGTATATCTTTGTACCAGCTTCTTGTTGGTGATGTGAAACATTCAACAACACCTACACTAACTAGGGCAAAATTGTGTTCCAATTTTAAGGTTACTGAATATGAAAGTAATAGTTGATTAGTTGCTTTATTTACATAACGCAGTTGCACTTATAACAATGGCGCTTGAGGAGCAACTTTTTATGCTTGATTAGACCAAACTGCGGCTGTGATTTTTTGCTATTGAGGCCAATCCTGACAAATAGTTTCGTTGTTGTGAAATAAAATTAGGAGACAAAAATTCAGTGAAAGTATATTGTGAAAAACTGCTGCAAATTTAACGAAGTTTAAGCCGAAAACAAAAAACTAGTTGACGTCACTTCCGGCGAAACTGGACTGCGAGGTCACGTTAGCCGACTGCACATTATGGAAAATATGGAGCGAAAAAATTAAAAAACAATTAAAAAATGAAAATATGGCTATAATTGCCTGGAAAAATATTGTGACAAATTGTTTAATTTATGTTAATCGATGTTAATGATTACCGGTTGCATCTAATTACGTGAATCGGTTTCTTATAGTAGAGTAGCGGTCTTATGGTAATTAAGAATCTTGGAATTCAAATGCTCATAATCCGTCTATTTATTTTTATTAACAATGCAGATTTAAAATCATTATATGTTCATTTATACAAACCCGTTCTTGAGCTAAATATTGGCCTTGGTATTTCTTTAAATGTTTTTTGAACAGCGCAGTTTTCATTTAATTAGTCAGCATCATGCATTTTTACGAGCTTTAATGGTATTTTTCATGATTATTACAATATCGTGGGAATTAACATGCTTCCAGTGGCTGATTTTTAATTTTGGGTAAGTTCCTGAATACAGCTATCGATCAACGAACGAATAAACTTCAAGGTTGTACCTTATTTTAAAAATACCGCTAAAGGTAACTAGCGCCAAGTTTAAACAAATTCCTGCCATAAAGCATTTCGCTAAAAATTCAGATTCCTTCACGCACCTCGTGGTCGTCCACAAAAGAACAAAGTACGACCTTGTCAAGGCTACATTGTCTTGTCCTGTCATTATCTTATCCGAAATAACCCGTCTACATGACTAGCGGCAGCCTTCCAATAACTTTTATATAACTCGATCTGGGATTTTTGTGGGTACGATTTTATAACTACTTACACTTTCTACTTGACCATGAATATAAAATATATATATTTTTTATGAAGCAATGGTAAAAGTGTTTTGTTACGTTATTGAACAACACCGAAAGTATTTCGGGCGATCCGATCTTACCACACCACTGTTGATAAAAATTTTAGATAGATGACAGTCCGAAGTGAATCATGACCGTCAGCTTAATTTATCTGGTGCTAGTTTCGTTAACTGTAATCCAACCAGAACAAGATTTTTAATAATTGGGCGGTCATGTTTTCCTGATTGATGTGTCTGCTAATTTTCTCACTGATCCTGTATCACCTTATAACCTATTAATTGTTGCCGTGTATTGTGTTTGTTATTTTTTAAAAGTATTGTTGCCACACCCTTGCGTGACCTTTATGTGTTCAATTTAACATTTTTAACAATTTCAACACGGATGTCGGCTCGATTAGCACAAGTAGCGTTAAGTTTTATGAAAAGAAAGAGCAGCTGGGCCGTCTCATGCTTTATACGGTTGTGCAGACGTAATTTTTATGTTTCGGCTCCACAATATGTTTTTTTCTGTTGGTGGGTGCGAATTTCCTCCTACACTATTCAATTCCGATCCAGATTATAGTAGATCGTAAATATTGGTGTAGTACCACCACCTAATCATGTCGAGTGTCATGCTCTGAATCTAAAACACCCATAAATCTCCCCGTTACGTGGAAATTTGGAAAACCAGTCGCATTCTTCGCAATTTTTATGTTACTTAAATGCCAACGTCCTAGGATCACCAGGACAAAAGCTTTTCGCTCCAGAATGTGACTCATAGCGAACACAGTCAAAGACCTGTAAAAATCTCCCTTATTCAGAACCAAATGCACCGCCAAATGACAGTTCAGTACGTATTATTGTGCGTTGTTTTATTTATTAAACTATGGATAATTTGCACACAATGCTCCACGCCTCAACAGCTACCACACTCTCCACATCCGTTTCGAAAAATGCACTCCATTTGTTACACTTTTTTCAGTAGAGATAATTATGACAACACTTTGGTGTATTATTACCCACTAATGTCAGTAATCTTATTATGCGAGATGTGAACTCCTTACAAGCTGAATACAATGCAACACTTGTCATAAGTGACTGGAAACAAGCGGTAGCAACGTCCGAGTGATTTGTTGATAAATCGTCGCCAGTGATGGATTATACGGAAACAAGAAGGGTCGTGAAGTAGTACCCTGTGGAACGCCCCATCAACATTGGAAAAGCCGCCTTGCGTAAAGAGTAGACTTCACGACTGATAATCTGGGACATACCTGTGTATTCATCCGGCACATTTGGCTAATCCCATGTCAATGGCGGAGCAGATACAAGTCTCGGTTAATTTGTGGTCGATTTTGTTCCAAAATCTGTAATTTCGTTAAAAACCGATTGTCTTCGAAACGACTATTTTGTCATTATTCTCTTGCAATAACCACAAGACGTGATGGTCTTAATAGTGCAAATTTTCGCAAATTTTTTGTCTAAATTGGCAACATAGACTCAATTATGTCAAGCCATGTGGGCTGCAGATATGGTTTGATATAATTTAAAATGGGTGAGGTTTTGTTTAAGACGCCCTTGAACTCTAAAGGCGCCACCATATCCTAGGTGATTTATAGAGCTTTCGGTTTCGTTGTCCTGAACAATTTAAAATTTCCTTTGATACGTCTGAACATGGACAATTTAATCGTGCGGAATAAAACTTGATTTCGTTTATGCATTATTTATTTTATTAATGAATTTCTCTGTTATTTTTAACGGCGAATTATTCAAAAGAGTATAATTTAATTAATGCTGAGTCAACTGTTTTTATAGTACGACGAGGAGAGTTTTCTTTTTCTCGAGAATTCCAAATTATAGCCGGTAATTTGACATTGTAAATATAAATAACTGCAAAATTTATAGGACATTTTTCTTGAGAAATTCGTAAATTGCCATGTCTTACATTTTTATGTGTGTTCTAGCTAATAAAACCCTAAAACAGTGGGGTGCTTGTACAAACGATAAAAATTTTTAAACAGTAGGTATTTATAGCATCAGACAACATTAACATAGTTGTAACTTTTAAGATTTTAGTTCCAAAAATAGAAGTTACCTAATTAAATAGTTGTTAAAACTGTAGTGCAAAAGAAAAATTAATTAGTTGATGATATACTGCCATGTGAATACTTTTTTGATTGGTTGTATAATATCGACTATTATTGTTTTGATCTACACATAGCGGATAACATCGCCGCAAGGGTGACGTGGGATAATTTAAAATGATATAATTTATGTGTTTTGATGACGTCAGGTTAATCGGTATTTGTTAGAACAAATTTCACTACTTTTACTTCCCGAGCACTAAGGTATTTGCAGTTTTAACAAATGTCTAATTTATCGCTTGTTCGTAGCTTACAGAATACGAAAATCTGTCTCAGAATCTTATTTTCAAAACTACTGAAATCATGCTATTATTGAACCTACTATCTTCAGGTTCTGCGATTTAACTATCTCATTTGAAAATCAGGTATTTATTCAGGTTGTGCGAAAATATTCTGGAGCATCAAATTTTACAGTTTACAGTTTTCCAAAATTTTGCAGTGATTTAGGGACTACAAAACATTAATTAACATGTATTCATCCATCCAGTCCAGAAAAGCTATGACGTCACATCAGAAAAAAATCCCTTGAGATGTGGTAGATATTGCTTGTGCTTATCTGTGTATATTATTTTATAACTGCTTACGCAAGATGTGTTTAAAAAAAGTAATATCTGAACCGATTAATTTTAACGGCTAATTTCTGAACTTTTCAATTAGTATTACGTGATATGTATCATCATGTTTATAAAAAAGGTCATAACATCAAGGTTATGAAAAAAATCTTTACTAAAATATGCTCTTGGGCACGCCTTGCATATTTGTTGCGCTTCAACGCTGTTTATAATTTACACATTTTTTTGTGGATTTTAATACTTTGTCTAACTTTAAAACTAACTGTAAACAATGGAAAGTTTTCACACTTTTCAACTGTAGTTTATTCAACTATATTACTACATGCAAAAACGCTATTTTTAATATAATGTTAATAATAATTAATTTGTTTGAGTAAAATCACAAAAAATTGAAAAAAAAAAACAAAAATATATCAAGTAGAATTTTGTTAAAACAAATAAATTGGAGAAAATACTTTGGTACTGTGGTACAATAAAAGTACTAAAACAAGAAAAAAGTTTGTTAATCATGTTAGTAACAAGCTTCTGGTTAGTGCTGTGTCCATTATCAGCTTACCACACTCCAAACAAACAGTAATAGTAATTTTCATTCCAGTTGCTGTAAGGATTTTATGGCGCGACAGCTTCGTTTGCCGCCCAAGCCAAAGGCGAAGGCGGCATTAGCTGAAGTGCTATAAAATCATTGCAGCACGAGATTTGTATAAGATTTTTTGGCCGATAAATAAATAGTTTTTGGTAGGATAAACTGCATTAATAAATTAATCCTTTTCAGGTTTGAGTGTTTATTTGAAACAATAGTTTTATTCATGTCACTAATTCTTCAAGTCATTGTATGAATGGGTGCACTGTGTTGTCCTAAGAAAATGTATAATGAACTAAAGTTCGGCTAAACATTTCGTACGGTACGACTTTAACTTCATAAGCATTTTATCGCGGATCCTTTACAAAATCCAATAACTATTTATTTAAACAATAAGGATCCTCCTTACAGTCATTAAAATGTACAAAACACCATGTTCAATTGCATCCTTACTGTAGCACCTGAAGACTAATACGACATACGTACTTGTTGTCAATACAAAAATCTTCACGGAAATGACGTTTATATTGAATTAAAGGCTTTCGTTAAAAAGATAAGAACGAAAAAACCTATTTTTCTGTTTAAAACCAAACTATGATCTATTTTGGCGTCTAAAACAGCTAACATTGTAGAGAATATTATTGCCAGTAGACGAGTAATCTTTATTTTTTTTGTTAAACTATTCATTTTTCAGTTATTGTTGTTTAAAACCAAACTTTTAGCGCATTTTAGTAAATGTACGTAACCCTTTCGCCAATGACCATTTTGATTTATGAGAAGGAGGTCCGACACAGTGTGTATAGTTTCCCCAGTTCTAATCCGGTTTTATGATGTATAAAACTTAACTTCCTTAACAATAAATTACTACCGCCGATGATGCCATCATACCATGCCATTACCATGCCGTTACCATTCTACGGTATAGTGGGCACAGTGTGTATAGTTCCCCAGTTCTAATTCGGTTTTATAATGTGTAAAAGTTAACTTTCTTAACAATAGATTAGGACTGCCGGTGATGGGACAGTCATAAATAAGGATTTAACCATGCCGTTATCATTCTACAGTATAATGGTTAAATCCTTATTTATGACTGTCCCATCACCGGCAGTAGTCATCCATTGTTAATGAAGTTAACTTTACACAATGGGTTACTATCATAAAACCGAATTAGAACTGGGGAACTATACATACCTGAAAGTTGTGGAATCGTAAAATTATGTATTATAATTTATAACTATTAATCCAATTTCAAAATAGCAAGTATTTTTACTTCCTAAGTGCAAATAAGTATTGTAAACGGGTTCATTCGGCGACTGGCTGCTTTCATATTTTCTCGATGGGTCATGACCCCTAGAATACGAAAAAATGGGTCTCCCGTGTCTGTTTGTCCGTCACCTCATAATTGTACATAGTAAATGAGTTTTACATTGTATCAAATAGTAGTCCTGCACGTGTAGTTTATGAATCCGTGTTGAGTTTTTACCCGAAACGTCCATATTTTTGGAAAAAAAAAATCAAAATTATATAACAACATTTTGCAATTTCATTTTAAATCTGCAAAACCGAATGCTTTGAAATCTTGCAGATGATTTAAAGTTATCATAAGCATGGTAAATTTTTAATCAAAATATATTTGCTTATCTCCCAAAAAATAGAGAACGTCAAAAGATGATGAATCTATACATTATTTTGTGAAATTTGCTTATACAGGGTGACTCAAAAAATTAATGACTTTGAATGTGTTTTATTGATTAAATCAGAAATTGCAAAACCAAATGCTTTGAAATCTTGCAAACGTTTTAAGGTTATCGTGATCATGGTAAATCGTTAATCAAAATGTTTTCATTTACCCCCTCCCAAAAAATGCATGACGTCAACTCAAAATTTTGTCGAATAAATCCTTTTTAAATTATGCAAAATATTATCATTCCATACTTGTGATTTATCATTGGATTCATATTTTTTAGATTTGCTTATGCAGGTGGCTCAAAAAAATTAATAAATGAATCAATTTATTTTATTGATCAAATCAAGAACAGCTCCTTCTATTTTCCAAAAAAATTAAAAATACTGTTATTATTAGTACTATAGTGCACTAGTCCAAGGTGATGTACCTATGTGTCCTTACAAAATTGTTGATGACGTCATTGCAAAATTTTGTAAAGTAAAAACTCATTTGAAACATACATATACTTCTTTACGTTTACTTTAACATTACATATTTACATATCCGCAAAATCAAATTTTATAATTTTTGAAAATGCTGGATATGTTTCATTGTACTTCAGAAGCGGGGAAAGTTCTGTCGAAACAACTTTCGACCAATTTTTTTTATAAATAATTGAGTTTATATTTCCTACGAAATTGTCTAACTTGCTTCAACAGCTATAGCTACTCTTGATCTCAGAAAGGAGATTAGTTAGACAATTTCCAGAGAAATTTTATAAAAATAAAGTGAACTCTTATTTTTATAAAATTTATTAACCTAAATAATAAAAATATAAAAATATGAGTCATGTGGTAACTGTTAACTCATAAATCTTTTTTGATATGACACCAAGCTGTTCATCTCGACTCCAATGGGAATCAATATTTTCTGGGAGCATGGTTCTTAAATAAAAGTTTAACCTATACTTGATAACACAAAATTTAATGGTGTTTTCTTTAATGGCTTTTTTAATTTTTATTTCAGGCGGAAAATACACACTTAATTTCTGCTGTTCTGTTCTAGTAAGTGAATCGTCACTAACTATTCCATCTGGCGCCCCAAAATTTTTTTTTCGATACCACTGTTTATCATTTTTGATTTAAGACATATTATTTTACGATTGATTCCATAACCTTCAGGTAGACTCTTTGTGTCGATAACAACGATCATCTCATTTGCATAATATCTAAATGTATCTAACCTCTCAAAAGTTGACCTCCTCCTCATAAATCAAAATGATCATTGGCGAAAGAGGACACTGGCTTGCCTACTGGCTTTAATCAACAATAACTAAATCAAAAGGTGAATAGTTTAACGAAAAAATAAAGATTACTCCTCACTTGGAAATAATATTCTCTACAATGTCAGCTGTTTTAGACATCAAAATAAGTTACAGTTACAGAAGAATTGGTTGTTTCGTTTTTATTTTTTAAACGACGTACGTCGCATGTCTTCAAGTGCTACAGTAGAGATGAAATTGGACACGGCGTTGTGCCTTATTTTTGTACATTTTAATGATATAAGTGGGAACTTTAAAATAATTTTTAGTTGTGACTCTTACAATAAGAGAAGGTCTTCCCAGGCAAACGGATTTACTGCCGCCCACTCCTAAAAATTATTACAAGTTAAGTAGCAATTAAACCATATATTTCGCTGAAAATTACGCTAGATTAGAAAATATGCTTTTAATTTTGAGGTGATAAAAAAGTGACCAACTAATTTATAAACGTTGAAACTAAATAATCATTCACACATCGTCATTTTGATTCCATTTATGTGTTCAAATTAAAATTTAACTCTCAAATATGCCAAGGAAATTAGATGTAGGTTGATTAAGTGACCTTCCAATGCACGCAGAATTACCATTTCCAACAAAACATTTATTATTCAACAAAGTTTTGCAAGAGCAAATTTTCAAACTTGAAAAGTGCATAATTAAAGCAACTACATAATTACCCCCTTCATATCCTTTATGCATGTAAATCTGCTACTTACGTGCTCGAGTATCCTCATCTCCGCCACACCACTTTCTTTCCCTCACCCATTCGCATCGCCGATCCAAAATCCCAACATTTCACTCTGTCATATTGCATAAAACAAACAAATTCTTCAAGTCAAAATGTCAGCCCGATAAGCGTTAACGCGAATCGCTGCATTTCCTAAACATAAAATCATTTGAGGAATGCCGTTGCATCTCTGGAGATATACGATTCGATAATCTGCATTCAAAGCGGATGACATCCAGAGTGGAGACAAACCTGTTGAAGGAACGACGACCCAAGTTGGTTAGCATTTAAATCCGTTTTACATATAAAGCAATGGAATTCGATAAAGCCTTACGCAAAAGAAGCAAAATGCTCTTAACGAACCATTGTGTATGAGCGCTTTTGATCCGGCCTTATAACGCCTGTCAAAACGGTATTTCAAGACTCACGCTGAGATTTGGGCGTTTGTACACACTTGAACAGAGTAAATAACGAGCTTCGAGACAGTTTAAACCTGTGGCGCCTGTTTATCATAATTGCTTAATTAATTTATTACGCCCAGTGGAGCCAAATGGAAATTTCCTTGCTGACACTTTCAGGCGGTGTAATTCCGGCTTTCCGCGTTTCTAAAATCTCTCTAGTTCTGGAATAGGTAGTTAAATATCTTAATGTGCAACTATACATTTTTTTTATTTTAATAAGTTAAAAATTTTGTACGGTTTCATTGCAACAATGCACTTGTTTACATGTTCCGATACACTAATAAGTATTCTAGATATTTTCCCAAAAACCATATGTAATTTACCAGTTACTTAAAAAAATTAATACCTACTGCCTTTATTTGATTACTTTTTCGTTTTTTTTATTTGACAGTTTAATCAAGAAGAGATTTAAATATACTTGCGACACAGGTCATATTTTATTTAAGAGAGAAAAGTTGTCGTATTAGTGAAATAATAAAAATAAAAGCCAAGTTTAACGACAGTTTGAGTAGTCTATAAAGATAGTGTGAAAAGTGTTATACAATTTAGCGTCCTTTTTCAACTTACTAAAGTCAGGGTTATATAAATACTGCTTGTAACATATTAAAAATAATTTCCTTTAAAAAAGTACCAAATTTATTTACACAGAACTGCCTTCGCTATCAAACTCAGTCAATTCTCCACCCGTGTTAGAGCGCAAGAGAGAGATACTTTCATAAGTACAAAGTGATTAATTGATTATAGAACATTAAGTTGGCTTTGAAACTTGGTGAATTTTGTGACTTAGTCATGACTGGTTACTGCTAATTGCCCGACATTTATATTTGACGATTTTTTTATAATTTTTATTTGACGTACAGTCCCGCTTTTTTGAAAAATTATAAAAAAAAAATGTTTTCTGATAACCTTGATATATATTAAAAACCAGTGGTGTAGATGACACCTCGAACCGCGGAGGTGCAAATTTCATTCAAAGCAAAAAACCAACGGAAAAGAGTGTATTATTATCAGTGTACATGCTTAACTTCGATTGTTTATGTTTATACATTGAAAGAATGTCACGTAGAAATTATTTAATTTGTTGAATGAGTTGTCTCCTCAAAACAGAAGACTAAAATTATTGGTTAAGTCACAATAGAACAAAATATTTTGATTATGATTATTATTATTCTTATTTCATCATAATTAAATAAAGACGTAGATATTCTCACATTCTGTAGAAAATGGGGTTCTTAATTTGATTAATAAAAATTATTCAAAGTCTATAAATATAATCCGACTAGTCGAGCTCTTTAAAAAATTATAATATATTTTAGGCACAGAACTAAGAGTATACAACGTCTTTCGGCACTAGATAATAGCAATCTGAAGCTCAAGTGTTTATTTATATTTATACATCGAATGAATGTCACGTAATTTGAATGAGTTTGTCTTCTTAAACCAGAAGACTAGAATTATTAAGTAAGCACAATCGAACAAAATATTCAGAATATTATAATTCTTATTTTATCATTATTATATAAAGGGATGCCTATTCTTCACATTTTCGAGAAAATGGGGTGATTCGTTCTTAATTTGACCAATAAAAATTTGTGATGACTTCAACATGGATAATACTAGTCACAGCAGAAAAGGAAAGTAGTCACAGCGTATTACCAATGCAAGGAAAAAAAGTAAAGGGCCAAAGTTCAGCGTCGAATCCACAACCGCAGGTCGTACAGATTCGCCGCATGTCGCCTTTCCCGTGTTGGTAATGTAACGTTATTATACCTTGCAAATGTTTTTGCGAAAATTTGAATGTTTAACGAAAAAAACTGAAAGTGAATTCGTATATTACCAGTATAGGAGTATATTTTGTATAACATTCATCGTTTTAAAATACAGTTCATTCAAATGACGTCATCAAATTGTTGGTGGGGAAGATTATCCAAATTTTTGTTAGCTTTAACCATCTACATGATATTTCTAATATACATACAAAATTTGACAACAATCGGTCCAGCAGTTTGGAGTTTACATGTCTAATAAAAGTGGATACAAACACCAGATAGATAGACAGACATACTACAAAAGCGCAAACAAAACAGCAATTCAAAGCATGCTTTTTACTTCCCGAGTGTAAGCTAGGGAAGTATTGTAAGAGGGTCCGTCTGGCAAATGGCCAGTTTCACGTTTTCTCGAAGTTTCATGGCCCTTAAACTTAAGGTATGAAAAAATAGGTCGCCCGTTTCTGTTTGTCTGTAATCTACTAGAGCCATTGCTGTCAAATTTTATATGTATTTCAGGTATATCGTGTAGAACTGTAGAGTGTAGATGGTAAAACGCTAACAAAATTTGTCTGAGCATCCCCGTCAACAATTTGACGACGTAACCTCAAAATTTTGCACGGTAAATGCTATTTAAATTATTTTTATAATATAACGTGCTCCTGTACTTGTTTATGAATACACCTTGGTTGTTTACCCTAGACATCCAGATTTTCGCAAAAAAAAAATCAAAATTGTATGACAAAATTGTACAATTTAAATCTAAAATGGTCAAAATATCAAGAACGAGTCACCCCACTTTCTCTAACTGCTGTCCTTGTTAAAATATTGATGACATCATCACACTTTTTTAATGGAAAAACTCGCTGAAACATACGCATAACATGCTTCTTTGCCATTAGTTTAACACTACACACATATCTTTATTTTAACTTATAGGGTTATCTTAAAGAAATTTAAATTAGCAAAATCAAACTTTATTCATTTTCGAAAAAGGTGGGTTCTGTACTTCAGAGGCGAGGGAAGTTCTGTTTAAATAACCTTAGATCACTTTTTAGGAAATGTTGATTGACTGATTGATGGACTACATAATTTTACATCTATTAAAGATATAGATAATGTAATTCGGAGTATAAAAGATCTAACATCAAATTGGTTTTGAAAAATGTCTTACTGTTGCCTACATTTATAGGAAATGATGAATAGTCATCAATCATCACAACGAGTGTCAAAACCGTTGTTAAAACTCACGAAATTTCAGAAGCAACGCCATGTAGAATCTCCTTGTATATTTGTTATATAGGTATGAGAAAATATTAGCAAATATCGGGTGATTTTTTTTATTTCTGCTCCAGTTACCCATGACGCTTACGTCAACAGTGAAATGTGTTAGGTTATTCAAAGTTGAAACCACAATGATTATAAAAATAATACAAAATCTTTTATTTATAACCATTTAAATCATGAACACCGCACTAATGCTACAATAGTTGTTGGAAATGTTGACCCTCACCCCTAGGCACAAATTGATTCTTCGTTTTGTACTCGAACAAGAACCTCTGTTTCGTTCACAGTCTTCTCGAAGTCGTCGATGGTATGCACAGATTGTTTGAAGATGGTGTTTCTCAACGTCGGAAACAACAAATAATCCAAGGGCGTCAAATCTGGTGATCGAGGTGGGTCGTCATAAAATTCTTAAAAAAATTTAACGTCGTTTGTGATGTGTGAGCTGTTGCGTCGTTATGTTGAAAATAGCCATTCTAGTTTCTCAGGATCGAGTTGATCAGTCAAATCCTGCAACATAAGTCTTCAAAGAAAATAAATAGGTCCATACAAGCGTGTCCTTGAAACAGTAACCCATACACCTTTTTGTTCTGCATGTGGAGGAGTTTCTTGAAAATAATGAGAAATTTCTCCACTTCACATTCGCATGTTTCGCGAATTCATGTACCCTGACGTTCCATTAAACCAGTCGCAATACGTCACTCTTGTCTCAATCTAGTGGTTAACCTTCTTGAAACTTCAACCCCAGGTCTTTCTTAATGATTTTTTGACAAATGCTGCATGATAAATCGACTTGCTGAGAAAATTTTCGTAAAGATTTACAGGGGTTATCTTCCATAACTTGTCCAATGTCTTGGACGTTCGTTTTGTTGATCTGCCAGTCCCTGATTTTCTTCCAACGCTTCCTGTGTCACGGAATAACTTAACGACATAACTCAGTGCATTTACAGAAGTTGATTCGACTGCAGCAACATCAGGAAATTCTCCACGAAATTCCAGGAAACAAGATCTGGCTTCATGCGCCCATTTACGGTTAAGTCGATGCCCATTGCGGAAGTAAGATTCCTACCATTCCAACATCAAATTTTTATGTTCTTTGGTGAACATTTTACTCAGGACAAAATTCTTCTTTAATTGATAAGACTAATAACAGAAATACACCAAGACGGCAAATAAGAAGTTAGGTTATTATGACACTGTTAGGCAACCCAAAATACATCCTTCGAACTCAAGAGACGCAACATGTTGCACAGCTGACGTAAGCGTCTGAGTAACTAGAGCAGAATTTTTTTTTAATCACCCGGTACAACCATATACCTCCTAAGGCGCTACGTGTGCTTACTTAACAAAGGTTTAGTGAAAGATAAACTAATAAATCAATGACCACAGATTTTCACATAATTAGAATTCATCATGGAAAATAATATTTAAATAATTTGATATAACATATAACCAACGATAATAAGAGCAAGTGAAAGAAACCTTGAAAACAATGGTTCATTTTTCTTTGGTAAAGGACTTCATGAATATCATATAACATATATCAGAAATCTACAATTACTAAAATCATTCCATAAAACTTAATATTGCCTTTTGTAAGCTGCGTTGATAACTTAATCCTAAATTATCATCAAGTATTCTAAACAATGTTTATTGAGAAATTTCTGAATACACATTGGAAGTTTTAATAACTCCATTTAAAAAATTCCATAGCAGCTTGTTCTGTCTTAATGAGAATTGCTGCAAAAACAACACCTTTCAAGATATTTCGAATTTACTTTTTATGAAGGAATGTGAGATCTTTAAGAATTAGTTTTAACCATGAATTTAACGAGGCACTTAATCAACATAAGACTTATGCATAAAAGAGTAAGGAATATGGAAAAAGATTCGAAGATGTCTTTTAATGTCTCATATAAGGTTTTTTCCTTTCTTCGCTTGATATGGTATTCAGCTGTACAGCAGTTATTCCAAAAGCATTAAGAATAACAGAATTTTGTAAATTCTCTTTGCACACCTATCAACATTCCAATCACCTTCACATCTCCACAGATGTTGCATAGATATATTCATTTACCTCGAATTAAACTTTTACGTCCTAGGAAGTGTCTTTAAGTGTATCGAATGAGCATCAGGAAGGGAATATTTTGAATTTTCTTTACGAAGAACTGCGTTTAAAGCCACTGTTGTTTTAATTTCCGAAATGATGCAACAAGCTTACAAAAAATAAAATTTGTGTAGTAAAATGCCGTCCCGGGCATAGTCTTTATTTGCTTAACCTGCTTGATTCAAAAGACTGCTTAACACGTAACAAAGGCCACACGACAGTATTTTTTTTTTATAAAAAATCTGATAACTTGTGCCTGGAGCTACCTACTTCAGGTATTTGTGCTATGTATAATATCATTACGTAAGAATAAAATACAAGTAGAACGTATAATACGTCTATATTTAACTACTATTTTTTGTTTTTTCATAAAAAAGGCACGTGTGATCATCAAAACACAAGTAAAGTTGTGATCAAAATAAAAGAAAGTTAAAGTTTACTTTTTTGTGTTAACTTTAAAAATAAAACACATAGTATTTGTTGCTAGTAGCTGCAGATTTTGTTACGCTTGAGCCCAGATTGTGCCAAACATTTTAGTAGTTCTCTTTCCTGGTTGGCTACTATTTGAGTACGTTTTACAAGGCACAGTTTTAGCAAATCGAAATCGCTTGGAAAGTTATTGATGTGCAACAGTTCAAATTAAATTTGAACTGCGATAATATTGACTGTGAACAGCTAACTAACACTGTCGATGCGTTCATAACTGAAAAACAATGGCGATGTATTCACCTTGTATGTGGATGCAAAACATCTAACGGTTATTGTGGAAAGAATTTAGGTTTTGGTAGTTTTTTCCGACCCACCTGCTATTATTAGATAATTGTTGTTACTCCGCGTTACATAAACAACATTTTGCATATTTTAATAATTGAAGGTTAATTTATAGCATTACCTTCTAGAACTATAGCAGTAAATTAAACAGAAGCTATCAAGAAAGAATAATTGTCTTCGTCTTATTAAGATTAGCCTTGCCTTAGGTCAAAAATATTGAAAACACATTTTTCATTGCTTTCGAGTTATTGATGTTACTATACATTGTCGTCGCAATTCCAGTGAGAGCGTAACTTAACCGGTTGCATTATTTAGGAAAATTTATTTTTTGAAAAGTCATCTCGCTGTTCAACAGCTTGTTTATTTCAGAATTAATTACCATTTAACAATTACTTACGCTTTGTTAAAGAGTGAAGTAAAAGAGGCGTATCGCATGTTATGTTCCTTGATAGATTATAAGATGTCGACCTTGCATGTAAGAAAAAATCGAATGCGTTTGCAACAACAATCGCCAATGAGTGGGAGGTTGGTGGCGCTATAGTGCGTGAGTATATTCGTATTCGTTTTCATTGTTTCTGAGTAAATAATAAAACGTAAAGTTTTACAGAAAATATGTATACAAGAAGTTTTAATTTAAATTTTATTTTATTTTCATAGAGCGTCGGATGTCGTAATTTGTTGCGTCTCTCGATGGACTCGATTACTGCACTTCCTTACCTTATACGGTCAATAGGTAAAAATGCCCTCTCAGCAACAACATGGACTCTCAACAACTTGAAGGGTTTATGTTTATACGTCGGAAGAATATCACGTAGAAATTAGTTTGTCGCCTCAAAACAGAGGATTAAAATTATTAATTAAACCACAATCGAATAAAATGTTCTGAATATTATTTTTATAGCTCTTATTGAATTATTATTAAATAAACACGTGCGTATTATGATATTTTCGAGAAAATGAAGTGATTCGGTTTTCATTTGAGCAATAAAACTGCACTACTGAATGCTTACAATGCTTTTCATAATGGTTGTACTAACACAAACCAAACAAAAGAGAAAAAAGTAGCTAAATTTGCACAAATGTTGCTTAAATGAAAATGGAAAAGAGGGAAGAAAAAAATCTGAATTGTTTAAAAGATTAAGAAATTAATTTAGTTTTCTTTGTAAGCGCAGTTACAGTCACCTGTTTTGCGCCATTTATACGCCATTAAAATTTATCGCCGGTGTTTTAAATTTAATTTGAACTACTTTCTATTTCTACGATACGATAAGTCGTATTTAACTTCTCGCTTTTTATGAATATTTAGTTAGCCTTTCGAGTTAAGTCTCGTTCACCTCAAATAATTACAAATTCCCAAAATAATGGCTCGTACAAATTTAACCAGTGGGATAAAAATATTGGATTTTTTGGGAGAAATGTGCTCACAACCGACAAAATTTCACTACTTCAGACTTCTTGAGGCTTAAAACAAGAAATAATTCTTATTAAGACACGCGCAGGCGTAATAAAACCTAAATACAAAATGAAATAAATCATAGAGTACCAATAATAATCAAGAACTGTGTCAATTCTTTTTGAAAAATGTAATTCTTTAAGAATGTAGCACATACTCACTTTCAAAGTAATCTTAACAGATAATTATAGCACAAATTTAAGTGTGTTATTTTTTATTGTACTGTTTATTATTTTATAAATGTAATCAGATGAAATTATATTACATATAAAATTTGACAAAAATCGGTTAGGTAGTTTGAGAAATTATCTGTCTCACAAAAGTTGACACATGCGATGGACGGACAGACAGACGGACGGAAACGGAAGATCCATTCTTTCGTATTGTAGGGGTCAACGGTCTCGATTACAGTACTTCCTTGGCTTACGCTCAGGAAATAAAAACCTATTTTTTTACAGCAAATTTTGTATATTCGTATATTGTGGAAACAAATATTCCTTTCAAAAAAATGTAGGTTTACTTCTATTTAAAACTAAAGTTCTCTTCACGCCCATTGAAACCGAATTAATAGGATCTAATATACTATATCTGCTTATGAATCAATCAAAGAAACTTCTTATCTACATAACTATTACTTTTCTACTTTTCACTATCATTTACTGAAATACTTCTTCGTTTCAGATTTTTTTCGGTACGAGGATGGCAACCGAAGGCCTGCCGCTTGTTCGACAGGAGCGCGGTGCCGAAGACAGAGGTCTTCTAGCAGGAGCCGATTTCCTCTCCGTATTCATGAGTTCGTCCCTTCGTCAAGCCTACCGAGAAACCACCACATCGACCACCACCCAACCAACGACCATCCCCACAACTTGGGAGCCAGACGACAACTCCTTCAGTCGTGCAACTCGAAGCACCTCACTTCTAACGTCATCACCGATTGCTCAATCTAACACGGAAGAAACTAGTTTTTATGACACGACTCTAAGTGCTCAATTACAAAAACTCGAACATTCCAGTGACTCTAGTGTGAACGATGGTGTTGTCGTTGCCGTGAGCGTTTCGTCTTCTATAGGTAGGACACTAATTAATAAAGAAAATACGGATGAACAAATTGAAGATACCACGATTAGGGAAAGTGCAACCGAGACGACGGAGTTTTCTGATCAGAATTTTGTGGCTTCTGAGGAACACCCTAGTATAGTAGCTGAAGCGAACAAGAGCGAATTTAGCGTTGAAGAGAGTGAACCGATTACGACCAACAGGGAGCCGACTGGGGATTTTGCGAGGGGTTACCCGGCAAGTGTACATCCGTTGCCGAGGCATCAAAGTTCGTTTAATCCGACTTCTGATTTTATAAATCAGCAGTTAAATGAAAATGCGAGTAAAGGGAAACTGCAACCAATTCACCAAACAGTCATTTACCACAACAATCCCAGAGAGCCAGGAAGGGCTAGATCCGTCTCTTATAGTACTGTCATCCAGTCAGTGCCCAACCCAAATGCTGAGAAGGAGTGGGAAAACGATAAGCATGACAGACATGAACGACACTTTGACGGTAGTCAGACTACTTTTAATAACAATTTCAATAATGAAGCTGATAGAACCAATCTCAACAATACTCAAACCACCGACCTGAGCACCAAGGCTGATCTCAACTGGCAGAAATCTACAAATACTCAAACTTCTGATGCGTCTACAAACAAAAATAGTTTTACCACTGAACGCAACTGGGAAATTCAAGAAAAACCATACACACAAGCACTACCTACGGTTTATGGCAAACCAGAACAGAACTATGAGATAGATGAATCAGCAAGCGTGATGACCAACGGTCGTATTCATGGAATACAACCAACTCCCACTCTTCCCTCCAAACAAGAAATTAAAATTGGCGAAAGTAGAAAAGTAGATGATAATCAAAAAGTCGGCTATGTCGTTGAAGGACGAAATTATAGAAAATATAGAGTGGAAGAAAGAACGTCGGATGGGTTCATTGTAGGTGAATATGGTGTTGTTAGTCACGATGATGGATCACTGCGAGGAGTACGCTATACCGCAGATGGAACGATAAGCCCTAGGTTAATATATGATGCTCTGATGAAGTTCTTGTCTTTGTGATCGAAACACGGTGCCTAATTTGCAATACTTGCCTTCGTACTGATTTAATCTAGTTCCTCCGTATAAACTCGGTCTTATTTCATAGTTAAACGAGACTTGAGTGATGAAGTGAGCGTAAACTGTATGTAGCAGCAAATTTAAATTTACGTGCTAATTTTAAAGTTGGCAGGCTTTTAACAATAATCGACTATTTGCTCATAACTACCTATTTAATTAATTAGTTCATTGACGACATGTTTTTGTATTTAACTGTAACGAAATTTTGTAATTTAAGTAATAAAATTTTTATGAAATGATTTATTTTTTATTATTATTAAAATGAAAGACTAGTGTAGGTACGAGTAACTGCACCGATTTGCATTCATAACCTCTGTGAATGAATGAAATGTCATGTTGTGAAAATAGACGAATTAGAATCAATACCAACTACTTATTTATAGAAGCAGCTATTAGGGATGCCACGTTTAATTTTACAATCCCTCTGGAACCCTTGTTTTTTTAAATACTCACCACAGAATCACAAATTTGACTATACTCTTTTGTCTTTGAATGGAATATACACAAATAGCTATGCTTATGCAACCCATTTTACACATACACCAAGTAATCTCGAACCTATCTATCTTGATCTTGTCATTGCATTATTGGTGTAAGAAAAAATAACTGTCACTGTTAAAATATTTGTGTTAATGATCTAATATGTTCTTATTATGTTATTTTTAACACAATTCACTGCGACAATAATCTTTGAAATGGACACATTAACATTTGTTCAAAAATAGGATATATAAATTTAACCGGTTCAGGTGGTATTAACCTTGAACATTTTTACAATGTGCACTTGCGAAAACCATATTAAACCGATAAGTTTCGAATGTAAAAATGACGTAATAAGTTTGTTCTGAAAAAATTCACGAACTCTGCAGGGTATTCACGACCAAGTGATATATAGCAAATAACTAACATATCCACAAAAATAGACATTCATTATGGCTAAGATGTTTCTTATGTAAAAATTCAACTAAACTACAAAAAGATTCCACTCTAAAACAAATTAGTTGATTATGACATCAGGTTGTTTTCACTCACTGGACATAGAATGTTAATATTACAATAAACAAATTTCGGAACAAGATACAAACCAGAGATAAAAATGCAAATGTACTTTTTACGGTTTACACAATTATGATAATAACTGTAATACATTATTTTGTGTGCCGTTATCTGATTTATTGGAGATTAATTTTAGTAATAAAAAACTTTATTTAGTGGTTCAGCTAAGTTTTCTTTTTCTGGCCTAGTTGCCACAAAAGATGCTTATCTGGTAATAACCTTCAGCAAATTTCAAAATTAACTTCTGGTATGTGTATACTTACCAATTTTTGCTGCACGATTGCTTAAGAAAAACTTTTATTGTTTTATAATTTTGTAGTGCGTCCTTGCAAGGTTGTTATCTGTCTGTGTGAACGAAAGAGTAAGAGCGACTAATTTATTTTCGTAACTGTAGTGTAACAGTTTATTTAACACTACAGTCTAATAATTATGTGACAAATCGTAACTATTTGTTATATAAGTTCCTTTTTAAATTGGCCGGTAGAGCACAATCTAAATATACTAATATTGTCCCTGTTCTAGATAAAATAGGTAAGTAAATTGTGTTCATTTTCAATTTACGGTACCAGATAGTATACTTCCAGTAAATACTTAAGTATTATTTGTTTGTTGTGTGTGCAATTTGGGTCTTCATTAGTAGGATTCTAGGATTTATTTAAAATTTTATTATGATGTATTGGCTAGACACGTTTTCTCAGATTTAATGATTGTTAGAACATTAAAAAGAAAACGCTTTGCATATTAAAATTAATCGCAAAGAGCAGAGAATGTCCCATTGTCTTTACGCCCAAAGAAGCTGTTGAAGGAAGGTGATTTGTGGGCATAGTTTATTCTATTACAGCATGGTTAAAAATAAAATTTCTTTAGGTTAATGGATTCGTCTCGAAAACTAATAATAAAGTCTAAACTGATTTGTTGTATGGGAAACTAACAAAGTGAGAAACAACGTGATAATAAAATTCACCAAAGTTATTATAAAAAAAATACAAAATTCTTACAAGTTCCTTGTTTTGAAAATGTGTACAGTTCAGAGAAACTTCGTTAATAAATTACCAACATATACAGTTTTTTTTTTTTTTTTTTTGGAAACTGAACTACTCTAACAGCAATAAGTAACAACAGTAGTAACATTTCGTAATGCTTAATATCCGTTTTCTTGGTGTTTCATACCTCATAGAAACAAAGGAAGATTTTTCGTTCTGTCTGTTTGTTTAGGTCTTCAAAACTAGGGTATTAATTACCATGAAATTTTAAACACACATTATCATTAATATATGTATATAAAGTATGGTTCATTTCTAACGGAAAATTTTCTATTAATTCATTCCAACAAAATGATGACGTCATCTCAAAATATTGTTTAATATATCTCGCTCGAAACAAACAGTCTCTACTATTCAGGCTATAAAAATACACAATTAAGTTCAACTCACACAATGAGGTTATTTAACAAGCAATGACGTTATATTTTAAAGCGTTCCCATAAATGATTCTAGTATCAAGGTGGCTTCTAAATGTCAAAAAATATGTCTCACCATGCCAACAATAAAGCCGCAAAATAATCGGCAAAGGACATTCCAGAGCCACCCTTGATATCAGAATCATTTGTATAATTTGTAATTTAAATTGTTCCTAATACTACTATCAATATTGGCTTCACTCAAAAACCCAAAGCTCAAAAAATATGACATAATCAGTATTTAAGTGTTTTTCAAATCCCGTCAACAACTTGTCTAAAATAAAATGTATTTACCGTTCCGCAGATACCAAACATATCTTAGCAGTTTTTTACAACATTTTAAGTTCGTTAGATTTTTTAGATTCGTTGTAAAATTTGATTTATGCAAATTTTATTTTTTCTGTTCGTTTTTCACACTGACATCTGTATATTTCTTTAAATTTTAAATCGATAAAAAATAAACCTTATTTATTAGCAAACAAATTTGAAATTCAGCACAGGCTCATAAGCCTAAGACGAATTTTAACTTTTTTAATATACTTTAAAAACAATTTAAAATTTTAATTGTTCTTCCGAAGGTGAATTTTTTTAATCGAAATCGAATTTTATATTTCCTAAAAACAGAACAGAATCCTTATAATTTGGACTTGTTTAAAAACAGGGTAAAATCGTTCAAAATGTTACTTTTTTAAATCCTTGAAATATTTGCTTTTTTAAATATACCTTTAAAAAGAGGGTAAAATCCTTAAAAAAGCAAAGTGTTCCTAAGGAACGCTCCTAGCAATGTACAAATATACAGACCTTGTTTAGCCATCGCTGTCAAACTGGACAAGGAACACGTGGGTGTTGCCAACATATTTTTTTTAAGATTAAATTTCAAAGGTTGCTAGACCACTTTGTCTCAGAAACATTAATTTATGAATCGATTGTTTTATTCAGTGAGGAATCTTAATAAAGGTCCTCGCAATTTCCTTAAAATTTTGAAAATAAATAAGTGCTACATTGTAACGGATGCTCAAAAAGTTTTCAGATTAGGTTAGGCTATGGAAATAGTTTTCATTCTTTGGAATTAAACGAATTTTTAATGAACTTTTTGCTGCTCTGGAATCGTTTTTTGCAGTTTTCGCCCCTGTACTCTATGCAACCCACTATTCATGAGTCGGAAAACAAACTTTATTAATCTTATTCGATTTATTAATTTGACAACTTTGACGCGTAAGCTTTCAGCAAAGAAAAAAAATATTTCCATGGTCTATCACCACCGCTTGTATTTATTAAAAAAAACTCCTTCGAGCCGGATTTGAACCAGCGACCTATGGATAGCTACATTTTGATGCCTCTACAGTCCACCGCTCTACCAACTGAGCTATCGAAGGCTGCGCGTGAAGTAAATGATATTAACGGCGCCTTACAATTTTCAGAATTTCATTTTTATGACAACAATAAAATAAAAAAAATTCCTTCGAGCCGGATTTGAACCAGCGACCTATGGATAGCTACATTTGAATACCACTACAGTCCACCGCTCTACCAACTGAGCTACCGAAGGCTGCGCATGAAGTAAATGATATTAATGGCGCTTTACAATTTTCAGAATTTCATTTTTATGACAACAATAAAATAAAAAAAATTCCTTTGAGCCGGATTTGAACCAGCGACCTATGGATAGCTACATTTTAATGCCTCTACAGTCCACCGCTCTACCAACTGAGCTATCGAAGGCTTGCACATGTAAATAAACCGGATTAACGGCGACTTAACGATTTTCAGAATTTAATTTTTATGAAGAGAAAAAGCAAAAAACTCCTTCGAGCCGGATTTGAACCAGCGACCTATGGATGGCTACTTTCTTACGCTACTACAGTCCACCGCTCTACCAACTGAGCTATCGAAGGCTTGTTTGAATGAATAAATAATATGAACGGGGACCTACAATTCCACTAATTTAATTTTTATAAATCAATGATAAGAGAAGAAAAAAAAATTCCTTCGAGCCGGATTTGAACCAGCGACCTATGGATATCTACATTTTATGCCTCTACAGTCCACCGCTCTACCAACTGAGCTATCGAAGGTTCTTGGAACACGAGGTTTGAGTTTTAAAAACCGCACCACAATAAATGCGACCTTAATTTTATGTTTATTGTGATAAGATGCGACTTACTATATTTATACTCATGGTGTAAAAAACTTAATAAATTTCTGTCTCAACTAATTCAAATAAACAATATCAATCATTTGCATAAAAAGTTAAAAAATTGTTACAATACATGAATGGTTTGTAACAAAATAAGTGAGTTTCGATGATAAATTACGTACAAAAAATATGTTTATTAGAGTTTTAAACCTTCCATTAATTACATTATTACTTCATTTTAGTACGAATATTATTTCATGTTCACTAAAAAGAAACTAATCAACAAGGTTATTTACCTATATATTTATAACAAAGCATGTAAGATTGCATAAAACAAACAATTATTTGCCGTATAATACGTTACGAACGATTACGTTACTTTTAATTTCGTGATATACACCTTTATTACAGATTTGTTATGTTGGTTGCCTAAAACATAGTTTTATCTATGAAGATCTACTACAGTTGAAGACTATTTCATATTTATAAGTCTCCGAAATTCTTGTACATAGTATTATGTAATGGAAATTATAGAGCCGTTGTTAAAAAAACTATTACACTATAAACAGAGTAGTTTAAATTGAAATAATACATGATACAAACCGTGACACAAAAGTATCCAAATGTCCTGCATTATAATATACCTACTAGTATATTATATTTATTTTTTATCGATTTCTACAAATTTTGTAAAATGTAGGTCTCCCGTTTTTCAATAGTTTTTAAATACAAATTTGATATGTTAACAGCTTAAAATCCAGATTTACTGTATCTTTCTTTTACCAGTTCCTTGGGAATTTGATAGGTAGGTACTTTACTTAGCATTCAGAGGTAAATCATAAGTAACACAAAGAATTTAAAAAATGGCACTAGAAGTCAGGGTGAAACAATGCAGCGATTATAGAGGGGGATTACTGTCGCTATTTTTTCTAAAAAAAAAAGAGAAAATGATATTGTAGTAGGTACTTATGTTATCATTTCCTTAACCTAATACTTAATGTTTCATGATTTCTTTTTGTAAAAGTAGGTAGCTGTGCCAGTTTTACATTTCTTATGTGAAATAGTACATGTATAGTAGAAGTAGCAAATCATTCTGTTTTTTATTTATAATAGGAGCAAACATTAAAAAAATTCCTGCTCTTATTACCACTTATTAAGATCTTTTTTGACTTGGAACTTATCCAAGAAAATTAGTACTTACTTATTTATACATACGTATAAATAACATTAACACTAATTTTAGCTATTCTTGTTATAATCTGAACGAAAACAGTAGCTTAAGATATTTACTGCCAAGACAAACAGTAAATACATACCTTCAACAAAACCTTCCCTTTTCATCCATTGTTACATCACGGATTCACAATCGGGTTATCGCACACAATCTCCATTCCGAAGTGTTGACAACACAACACGAAGTCTACATTTCAGATAGTTATCAGCATAAAACTCAAATGTTAGAGCTGTCACCTGAAAACAACTCTTACGAAAGTTAACTCATCTGCCCCAAGACAACAATCCTAATTGAATAGCCCAACACTTTTCTAACATAATGCCTGTAATTGGAGCATGGTGACGCCCTCATACTAGCAAATACAATATAAGGCTTAAGTTACACGAGGTCCGATTTATTGTTCCCCTTTACAAAACGATTGCTCTTTTAGCGATTTCAATTATTTCTTGCTTCTTATTGTACATACACGACATACACATGTCATCGGGACTCGTCGATGTTATCTGCGCTCGACCAGGTTTTATAATAAGATGAAAATCAAGCAAAGTTGAGAAAAGGTAGCACAAAAGGCACAATAGTGAATGAAGATGTAAAACTACACCAGTGGCGCGTATCGTCTTACTTTTCGTTTAAATAATAGAAAAAAAGCATTAGAGAGGGTATGCATGACCTGCTTGACGAGATGTGAACAATGTGACTTCAGACTTCCCTCCAAAGGAAGTCAAAATGTGCGGCAACAACAAAAAATGATTAAGAGAATGCACAAAACGTATTCGATTTAATTCCGTTTTCGGTTACCTAACTAACGACAATTATTACTAGTAAAATGACGTAATGTTTTTTTTAGCGTAGGTATATTTCACCAATGTGGAAAACTATAGAAGACCCTATAAGGCAATTTATGATAAGGTGCTACTTAATTCAAAGTGCATCTTTTAAATAGGGGTGATGACAAGTAAATCAAAGTCAGTGTGAGAGCCCCTCTGGCGTCGGTACCATCTCCCGTGGGACAATGTCACTCGTGGACATACGTCATTGTGAAAGTTCGAAGTACACCTTAGATGCTGGTAGTCAAGATTTTATCGTCCTTTGTTCGTGCAGCTTTCAACAGAACTATTACCTGTCCGAAGACATTTTTTATAGTGCAGGGAAAAATGAAGCAATTTGTCGATTCTGTGGTAAACACTCGAACTTGAATGAAAAGTCGAATTCCTATTTTGTCAACCGTAAAATCGGACACATTCCACGTCCGTCAGCAAGAAACGAGTAAATATTTCCATTCATAAGTTCATAAGGCTTTATTATAGAGACTTATTGTGGGCGATTTGTCATTTTATGTCAAACAAATTGTTCCCGTTTGGGAGAGGTAGTGCAAGGGTCTTTATGTTGGTACCTGGAGGTTATTCACTGCTTGAAGGAATACGTTTGACCGGTCGGAACCCTAATTATTAAGGAATAATTACAAACCTTTTACCTGATCCAGTTTGAAGTGCTTTTGTGTGCTCTAGATATAGCACTAACATATAATACTCTTTTTTACTTTCCGAGCGTAAGCTAAGGAAGTATAGTAATCGAGTCCATCGGACGCATCGTCACTTTTATGTTTTGTGGACGTTTCGTGACCCCTACACTACGCAAAGAGTAGTCTCCCATTTCCGTCTGTCTGTTTATCAGATACTTAATCTCCGAAACTGCTAGTCCTATTTTTAACTTTACGTATAAGTTTATATGTGGACCATCAAATTATCTACGTGTATAACAGAGATGTAATAATAATAAGCTTAATGTACAACTAATAAAAAGGACGCAGAAAGTGATGGTATAGTGTTCTATATATATTACATGTAACTACAGTATAATAATAAAATATGTTATAAATAAATAACAGCATGAAAAATATATTATCATATTTAAAATCGACGAATATTAAAAAATATTGTAAAGCAGTGGTTGACGGTGCTGGCTGTATGTACCTTCCCGGAAGGACTGCTTCTTAACTTCTAAAGCTACTAATCTCATTTCCTAAATGGCTTAAATACCTAAGTACTTCTGGTCACCCCCACTAAGCAGAAAATAATAGTAAGTACGTCGCTTATTCTGTACAAACTACAACCACGAAATTAATTCATTCATGCATACTATGGTAAATTATGACCCACTGCTCATTTAATTCATAAATCCCAAAAATTTCTTGTAATATGTAGATAAGATTCATTCACACTGTAGATGACGAAGCAGACTTACGCGACTGCGCAGATGTCTGTCAGATTTTTGTCATCTTAACATAGATACTCGTATTTATTTAACTCAAAAAGAGATATATTTTATATATATAAAAAAAATGTAAAATAACATATGTTTTTAATTCTTCTTTTGTGTCACTGATTGTGTTATGATAACAAACTGCGCCAATTGTCGAATTTCACGTTTCTGCCGGAAATTTTTCCTAATCTGAATATTGCAACATACTTTACAAACAGAATTTATTATTTCATTTTTAATTATTTAAGTTATATATTGGTATATGAATTTTGTGTACCTATTTGAAATTTTAACAAATTAATTAATTAATTAATTAATCATGAATCATGATTACGATTAGGTATCAATTATATGAACATTTGAATATATTTATATTGAATATATCGCTCTAGTATATAGAAAAATTAAAGAAAAAAAGGATAAGACAGACGAATACACTCTTCCAATTGAAGTTCGAGCATATTAATACGGTAATAAGGCCATCGACCTAATAGCTGCTTTCATGTTTTCTCGACGTTTTAAGAAATCTAAAATACGAAAAAACAGGCCCCGTTTCCGTCTGTCTGTCGTCTATGCCAATTTTTGTTAGAAAGATGATCTTCGAAACTGCTGGACCCGTGGTTGTCAAATTTTATATAAACGCTAAGAATATCGTGTAGACAGTAAATCTACAATCAAAAATGTCTCTTCATCCACACCAACAATAGGATGACGTCATCTCCAAATTTTACAATGGCAAATGTTATTTAAATTTTATAAAATAAGATACCCCGGCACTTGTGATTGTTGAATACGTATTGAGTTTTTACCTTACACCTCCAGACTTTTGGGAAAAAAATTAATATTGCATAATAAAATTTTACAATTTAATTTTGAATTTGCAGAACCGAATGTTGTGAAATCGTATAAACATTTTAAGATTATCGCAAGTATTGCTAATCAAAATTTGTCCGTTTATGCCCTCACCCAAAAATTGTGATATCACAACTTGATATGAGGTTATTTCGATACAACTGGCACCTGAAGTACAATAAATCACATCTAGCTTTTCCGAAAAATTACAAAATTTGATTTTCTAGTTATTATTTTTCTATGAGAATCTGTGTAAGTTAAAATTAAGTTATGTGTAATGTTAAAGTCAGCATAAAGAACCTTGTTGTGCGCATGTTTTAAATGAGTTTCTCCTTTATAATACAAAATTTTGTGATGACGTCAATTTTTTGCAAGGACACATATCAGTTTGAATTGTTGCAGTGTAATATTAATAATAACGATATTATATTCCCTAATTTTTCAGAAAATCGAACGCACCGTTCCTAATTAATCAATAAAATAAACTGACTCTCATTCATTAACTTTTTTGAGTCACATTGTATAAGTATTTCTAAAAAATATGAATGCTATGATCATATTTTGGACATTTTGAAATGACATCATAATTTTTTTGGAAATATAAACAGAGTTCCATTAAAAATTTATATGCTTACGATAACTTTAAAACGTCTGCAAGATTTCAAAACATTCGGTTTTGCAGATTCAAAATTAAATTGTAAAATATTGTTATACAATTTTACTGTTTTTTCAAAAATCAACACGGATTTATAAACTACACGTGTAGGACTATGTAATTTTATACAATTTAAAACCCATGTACAATTTTGAGATGACGTCATCACATTATTCGTGGCGATAATCGATGATAACAATCGGTCCAGTAGTTTCGGAGATTATCTATCTAATAAAAATCGACACAGACAGACAGAAACGGGAGACCTTTTTTTTGTATTCTAGGGATCATGAAACGTCCAGAAAACATGAAATTGGCAAGTCGTCCGATGGCTCGATTACTATACTTTCTCGGCTTACGCTCGGGAAGACAAAAGCAATTAAATTTCATTTCTTTTAATGCAAATTACGCCGCTGATGCTTATTATCTGAATAGTCGAATTTTTTCGCAGTATAAACATAAATAGTCGAAGTTAAATTGAGAAATAGAGAATATATTTTTTTTCATTTCTATCTAACTTTGAAAAAATGTCAAAAGAACTTAATTTGGACGAAAGTTGTCAAAATTAAATAAAAGATCAATAATTACTGAATATTAGTCTGATTTTGGACAAAATTTTATAAAAAAAACGAGTGTAATATGGCTCTAGGTCACTCGAGAAAACTTTTTCTCGCGTAATGTGTATGGAAGCTACGTAACACTTAAAGTTTATAGTGTGACATGTCCTTTACTTCCGACTTAATAAAAAAATTCCTTAGGTCCTTCGCGCTCAGAACGTGACTCCTTTCCTGTCATGGTTTTTTGTCACTAGATTTTGTTCGGTCAAATTGTAAGATGATCATATATAAGTAAAATTAAATTTTTGTTAACTATTTAAGTATGATTCCTATAAATTCAAAACTGTTGCAAGATTTCAAAGCATTCGGTTTTGCAATTTTAAAGTTAAATTGTAAAATGTTATACACTTTTTGTTATTTTTTTCCAAAAATCTGGATGTCTAGGGTAAAAATTCAACACGGATTCATAAACCACAAATGCAGAAGTATGTTATTTTATAAAATTGAAATAACAGTTATTATTAAAATTTATATATAAAATAACTGGCAAATAAATTTTCTGTTAATGTTCTTCTGATATAATAAGCTGAATGTGGAAACAGAGGTTTCTCGAAACATGTCCTTGTTTTGATAAAATACTAGCTGCAAAAAAACAGGTTTCTTATGAATCTAAATAAAAAAAGTGGAAGTACTTATATTTAAAATGCAAAAATCTGTCTAACAAAATTCAACACAAACGACAGACGCCAAATAAACAATGAGGCAGACAGACAGACAGGCAGTCGGCCGATGGGATCGATCACAATACTTCCTTAACTTACGGTCGGGAAGTAATAAACACTTGGTACAACAATAAAATTTGTAGAACGAAATTTTATTTTTTCTTAGAACTTACGTAACAGCTGTCTCTAAAATTTTGCTAAAAATAAAAAATGATTTCAAAGAACTGCTGAAATAAAAGAATATTTATTTATATTGAAGTTGATTATTTGATATAAAAAAGTTGTTAAATATGCCTATGTTATGACCTCCCTAGTTTAAGTGGTGCATAGACATTTTTTTTATTTACTTATTTAATGGATTTTATTTGTTAATTTACATTGTACTGTGCCTGTTATATATAAATTTATGTTGTATTTCAAGGGGCGAACAGCACACGTTTCTTTTCATTATAATTATATAAAAGCTCCCGAAGTCCAAGTCCCACAAATCTCGCTTCTTTAAAAAATAATATGATAACCTATATAAAGTAAAAACCAGCAGTATAAGCAACACCTCCGCAGCCTCTACACCGTGGGGCTTGCAAGGGATTGTGCAAATTGCACAAGTCCGGACAACGCAAAACATATTTAAAGCAGATAACCAATGGGAAAACATGGCTTTCAGCAATAATAAGCTTTAGCTTCAAGTGTTGGTTTAATTCTTATTAAATAAAGACTTGCGTGTTCTCATCTTTTCGAGAAAATGGGATGACTAATCTTAATTTGATCAATAAAAATTTGTTAATACGTCGTGAACATAGACAATACACAGCGCAAGAGAAAAAGAACGCCAAGTTTGGCATTGAAATTGTGACCACAGATTCACATCTTGACGCCATAACCACTTGGCCATAGTCGGTTATATTCTGAGTTGATATTGTTATTATACTGTGTTAATTTTTTTATGAACATTTGGGAGTTTAAGGAAAAACTCAAAAAGGATTCGTACACCATAAGTATAGGAATTTATTATTGCATTGTATTTAAATCATTTTAAAATAGAATTCTTTAATATGACGTCATCAATTTATTAGTACAGATGATTAACCAAATTTTGGTTAACATTTAACTATCTTCATGATATTTCTAATATACGTACAAAATTTGACAACAATCTGTCCAATAGTTTCGGAGCGTACGTGTCTAATAAAAATGGATACAAACCCCCGACAGATTTTTTTTTCTTTTTTTTATCCACAGTGTGAATCATCCCCATTTCACTCCTTATCTTTCACGGCCCCGAGGATAACAGTGATAAAAATATGGAGGCACGAGTAAGGGAGTAAACATACTTGTAATCAAGAAAATCGGTTTTATTTTGGATATTATTTTTCTTCCGCCCCTACTTTTTTTCTGGTGTTTAAAAAAAAAATCGATATATCTACGATAACTCAAACCAGTTATGATTTTACTAACACTTGCGTATAAAAGACCTATTTTTTCTTAAACCTGGTCAAAACGCTCCCATTTGTTGATTTCTCTGCTCCGAATGGCTGCCCCGGATGTGATGTCAAAGCGCTGAAAGTCTGGTCCTCCTCACCTGTGCACCGAACAATTTCTATTCACGCAGCTAAAAGCTCTCAAGCTTTTGTTCTTCTTTACCGAGTTCAACGGTTATGTTCTTATGGGCGTTCTACACCTGATAGTCCCATCCGATTACCTTTTCATTACAGACAAGTCTTTTAACTTCCATGCGAAGTTTATTACATGCTATCCGATCCTTGATTCAACCGAAAGTTTTTGCCATTGTAAAGAAAGCACCTTCCAAGGAAAAAGTCGTTGAATTTCAGGTTTGTGTCGAGTTACGCCGTTTCCGGATCAAAAATTCTCACCGAACCAGGGCGCCAAGGGCTAATATCAAACTCACTGCAGTTAACTTCTCAATTAATCCGGGGTCAGGTAAAGTCATCGAGTTGCAAAGAAGTGAATGCGAGGCACACCTGGATAGAGGATGCGCGATTGCTTCGAAATATGTTTCTAAAGAATTGACCTAACTCTAGTTATCCTCATTAGTTGCTTGGACGGGCCGGGACAAAAAGAGGATGGCGGCCCTGCACACAGCACGAAGGGATGCAGCATTTAGGGATAATTTCGCTTGAATGATGCACATATGCTTATTGCACACCAGGGATATCCAATTTTCGCTCCAGCAAAAATCTGCCAGGATCGGACCCCATTTTTAGTCTTCAACGAATTGTCGAACAAATTAAGATAAGGGAAGTTAAAAGCGTTGTGGCATCATATTTCGCTAATAACTCGAAATTTAGTTTTGGAAACTTTACGGTGTTCTGATTTCGATCTTGGACACCCCTGGTTGAAGTGGAAACATGGCCGCCGAATGCGATCCGTTGTTAAAACGCTCTGCCTTTGTGCCTTTGCGACTAAATACCGGATTATTTTTGTTAAAGTCCCTACCTCGCACCTAAATGCCGAACTGCACATGCTTGTAAAGAACTTTAAAAATAGAAAGAGTGTTGGCTTATTGTGACTACATCTATAATTATCACTTGAATTTTGGCCATTAAAGTGTACACACATGATAACGATGATTGTTTAATGTTGATCTACAAATGTACTTAATGTTTGTCGCCAGATAGCGTGTTATCTAAATTCCAGCTGATCGAAAGTCTTAAGTGTTGGTTTTACATAAAAGTGTGTCTTATTCCTAAGGTAATTTATTCCTCATGCATATGGAACCTTGTTTTTAACTTGTAATCTGATTGTCGTTACCATTGTGAGAGACATCAACGCCATGTCAAGAAGCAAAACCCTCTTATGCTTAATCATATATCTCGAGATTTTATAAATCAAAAGGAACTTCTTTAAGGTACTTCATCTTGAATGGGCGACCGCAAAAGATGATTTTTTAAAGGAACTAGTTCAAAATTTTCCCACGATACAGTTTTAGTATTTTTAAACAATAACTTAGTGCAATATGAACTTGATAAAAGCAATGTTTATAAGGTAATTGGTGTGTTTTAAAAATATATTTTATTTTCTATTAATTATTTGGCTTGTATATACAGGGTGTTTTGACAAACTAAATAACTAAACACAACTTTTTGTAGCATGTTTTGATAAAATAACAGGGTAGGTTTCTACAAATATAATATTTGTAGAAATATTTGTAGAGATATTTTATTTTATTTATGAATATTTATAATGTTGATTCAAGATCACAAAAATTTTGTTTACCGTTTATTATTGTAACAAACTGTTTTTTAGACCGCCTAGATTCTCATAATATTGTCGCATAGCAATAACTTTCTTTCGGTTTTAGGAAATGATGATAAAATTAGTCAAATCGTGATTAATTACTTACGTTCACGCTTAGTGCAGTGACGATCACAATCACTTTGATAACGTATCAAAATCATTCAAACCACTTATACCCACAATGTGCCTTCTTAGAGTTACACATGCTCACTTACTTTTTTTCGTGGATTAAAAATAACTGCACACTCATAAATTTAAATTTAAATTATTTAGACAGAATTTCCCTCGCGTCGAGGAGATTTTTCTATAATGAGGAAGCATCTGTTGCATTTCAGAATTGACTGGCAGTTTTTAAGATCAAAAACGTACGTTGATTTTTACTTGTATATAGGTTTCATTCAGCCAATGCCTACTTTCATGTTTCTCGACGTTTTATGACCTCTAGAGAATGAAAAAAATAGGTCTCCCGTTTTTTTCCAAAAATTTGCATACCCAAGGTTAAAAATATAGAAGCAATAATAAACACATTTCAGTAGGATTTATGTAGCAAAATTTTAAACCCGCATTCACAAATGTTTGCAAAAGATAAATAACAAACTAATTTTGATGAGTGATTTAGCACATTTATGAAATCATATAGCGTTTACAAAATTTCAGGCCAGACGGTTCTGTAATTTCGAAGACAAATTTTCAAAATTTCTTGTAAAATTTTGAACTTTCTCTAAAAATTTAGATATTAAAGAAAAATAAAAAAAGTGTTATTTCATAAACTTTAAATAATATTTCTCTAACAAAATTTTAAGATGACGTCATCAAATTGTTGCAGGGGATGAACACAAATTTTGGTTGACGTTTAACCATCTAGTCTACACGATAGCCTTACGGTACACCAAAAATATTTCAGCAATCGGTGCAGTAATTTTGGAAGTCACCCTACAATATCCCCAACACACAGAGAAATGGGAATGAAAATTTTGGCTATACAAACTGTGAAAAAAGATGAAAACAAGAAATTGTTCTCTGGTATTTTCCTATATTGTTACGTTGATTGGTAATTTAAATCGGCGTGGATAAAACTCAACACTTTACTTCGCAGTAATACAAAACTAGATGATTAACTATACAGCGATTATGTACAGAATAATTCCGACTCGACTGGAATGGGTTTGACTAGACTCTTTTCCCACATTGGCTGGACTCCACTGACTGCCCCTCAAACTCATAGGCATCTAGGACGGCGTATGGATTTCTTTCGTAACAATATTATGTAGGCTTGAATGTAATAATAAAATCCTTGTAGATAATAATAAAGTAGATTATCAGTCTATAATTTGATAAGATTGTATATACAGTATTTAATAATAAAAATTCTTGTTAATTTTATTATCTAAATTATCATAGTGTCAATTTCACTACGTACCAGGTTTAATTAAATTGCATTTAACAACAATTATCCATATTGCACATTATTGTAAACTTAAATTACGATCTACACTATATGTTTATGAACTTGTAGAAAATTCATACAACGAACACGTATTTTTCTAAAAATTAATTAATAACTCAGAAGGATTTTTTTCTTCTGTAGAATATAATTTTTGAAACAGCAATAAAAAACACAATCAAAAACAGCCATGAATTCTTGAAAGTTTATCTTTGATCGTTGCATTTTCAACTCAAACTTTCACATCGACGGAAAACTGGCAAGACGAAACTCTATCAAAGAATAATTTCCAAAAATTCATGGCTGTCTTTGATCGTGTTTTTTATTGCTTTCTCGACATAAATAAGTTCAATTTTTAACCAGATTCCAAACATTCATTGTCATAGTTTAAAACCATAGCAACAGGACTGACTCATTTAAGTTACGTTTAACCTTTGATCAAGTTACATGCGACACTTTAATGTTTCATTTATTGCTAAATAAAAGAATAATTATAACAAGCACATTTTGATATGAGTAGAAATTAATATTTATTTGACATTTTACAACCTATAGAATACGAAAATACAGACATCTGTCTGTCTCTCTATTGGAAAATTGTTACGATGAACGGGTATTTAAAATCGGCGTGGGTTAAAACTCAACAATTTATTTCTTAGTAACTCAAATTTACGCGACTAATTACACAGCGATTGTGTACAAAATAGTTCCGGCGCAACTTGACTGGCTTCTCTCAACATTCGCTGGACTCGACTGGATTGAATAATAATCGTTCCCGAAGGTGGCGTCTATTTAAATTCATACTTATTTCTAGATGTTCGGCAATCGGGGCCTTTCTGGCATACCCATCGCGAGTTCCGCTTCCAGGCATTTCTTTAGCGAACGTCGCTCTGCCGCCGTCACCGACGATGAGTCATCATCGCCGTACATACTAGAACTCATGGGTTTCTTTCGTAACACTATTATTAAAAATAAACACACTTACGTAATATGTGTATGAAGAACGCTAAATAAAAATTGTCCTTGTATCCTGTATTAATCAAACATTTAAATTTCAAAAAAAAAACATTTAAACTAAGTGGCAACGGTAATTTTTGAGCGCACTATAACTTTAGCCGAACTATAAATTTAAAATAGCACACCACTTGCGACATCCGACTAGTACAACATAAAAGACTCAGAAGTTGATAAAAAAAAAAATAGAAAAGTTTTCTATATGAATTTAGAATTTGATGCGGCTTTCTTTTAATTAGAAAACCTGAAAATTTTATTAAATTACAGTTAAATTAACTTTGATTGAACACGTTTGTGGTTTAAAGGACATGCGAAATATGCATATGTAGGGTGAGTCACTAAGAGCGCCGCAGTGTACCATACCTCATTAATTATGTATTAACGATAGAAAAAAACTATAGACCAAAGTTGTGCAGCTCTTTGAGGACTATATTCTAAAATAATTTTTAACTAAACAGAATGTTCTGTTTTTAAGGTGCAATACAAAACTCAGTTTTTTTAAATTAAACATTTTATACATTTTTACATACTCTTATTAGCACCTTTCTAAGCTTTATAATTTCAGTTTATTTTTGAAATTTCAGTACGATTTTGCCATGTTCCAATTTTCTAAATATTCTAAATATAAAGTCGCGATCTTTTCTATAGAACCACTCCCTAGTGTAAATTTTTAAAATTTGTTTGATGTAAGTGACCTTGACGGGTTTGTGGGGGAAAACATATGTGTCAAAAATTTGACAGGTTAGATGGCCCCATTGTCAATGTAGATATTTTATTTTAATAAATAGATGAACAGAACATACAGTCTGCACGGGATACAGTGCGGCATAGCTGAGGGCAACCGAAACATTCGTGTTGTGCTAGTTTCGATTGCCATGTCAACTACCGCTACCAACCGCGTTCGGCGTAAAGTACTAGGTGACAGGGCTACCAACTTGACTTTTTATCGAGTGGTTCCGTAGAAATGACCGCTACTGTACCTAAATATTCTAAAACTTTACAATTTTCAAATATCGATATATCAGTATTTTCAAATAAAACACTCTGTATTTTTTAACTTTATCTTACTCTATTTTTTATTCTTATTCTTCTAATATGTCGATATGTCTCTTGACAGCAGTAACTATCAACTTTAAGTATAGAAAATACTTAACAAAAAATAAAAAAAAAAACAATAGAATAAGACGCAGTAATAAATTATAGGGTGTTTTATACGAAAAAACTGAAATATCCATATCTGAAAATTGAAATTACGTTGCAACGTCGGGATTTCAAAAATAACCTGCCTAGTTGTAAAGCCTGAGAAGAGGCCAATCAAAATATGTAAAAATACGAGTATATAAGATGTTTCATTTAAAGAAACGAAGTTTTGTGTTATGGCTTAAAAACCAAATACATACTCTGTATAATTAAAAATAATTTTAAAGTATAATCTTTAAAGAACCGTACAATTTTAGCCTTTGACTTTTTCTTCTGTTTCCAATAATTAATGAGATATCGAGTATCGTGCGTTTAGTAACTCACCCTGTATATTTTTAGCAGCTCCGACAAAATTTAATATTGCGACTTTTTCTCTCTCTCTCTCTCTCTCTCTCTTTCTCGTTCTTTCTCGCTCCCACTTTTTGTCGCTCTCGTAAATGATGAAGAAAACAATTTTTTTTATCCACTAAACTTTAGTTTTTACCCATTGACATATCGCGTTACTCATGATTTAATAGCTCACCAATTTTTTGATTAATCCTACACATATTCTGGCACAAATTATATGATGGAATCCCTAAAAAATCTCATGTTATACTAACACTCATTTAGAGTTTAGGTTTAAGTTTAATTTTTCATTTCACCCAGATAGTTGACGTCTCAAAAAATGATTAAATAAAGCTTAATTGAAAAATTAGGCTGTTTGTCGTCACTTAAAGGCCGATGACGTTATAAAAAATATTTTTTTTCACTAGCAGCCTGGGCGCATGCAAATGTCGACTCATTTAGTGGTAGCAAATTCAACTTTTGCTACCACGGGTTCAAAACGAAAAATTGAGGTTATGTACGCAATGTTTGATGTGATTATTTCTTAAAATATGAACAAATGTGTGCTACAAACATTACTTGAGTATACGCATGGTAGTTGGTAGACGGTGGAAGATAAAATGATTAACTCAGCGACAAGTATAAACGGTTTTCTTTGTGTTGAAGATTTAGATCAAGTTTGATTAGAAATCAAAACAAAATCATGTTGCGTCAAAAAATTGAACGTTTATTTTTCAGTTTATTGTCTTATGGTTTCTGCTAGTGAAAAAAATAGTATATTAACCACGGTTGCAAAGCCACTTCTAGACCTCGTACTTAGAGCCCTCGACGCTGCGCGTCTCGGGTTCTAATTTGCGCTCGGTCTAGAATGCTTGGCTCTGCAACCTTGGCTAATAATATACTATTTTACAGAAATTTAGACTGTTTTCTGTGACCTGACACCACCTACAAGAACAAATACGTATTAGCAATTTTACCCCGAAAAACGTTTTTCCCTCGGAAGTAAATTCATTCAAGGGAAGAATTAATTCGTGGCAATATGCTTAGCCAAGTAAGCTCTTCCGGTTTAGCAGCAAATTATCTTATTCATAAATCAACTTCTTTCATATTTACTACAGTTTCAGTTACAGAGATTCCAGGTAGCAAACACTAAAGGAACCGGTAATTAACCCAATACCACCTTCAGTTTGTTTCCTGTGAGTAGGTAGCCAATCTTACCGACTTTATGGTACGTAAACAGAGAATTGACAATTGATTTCCTGCTGGTCGTCGTTTCCTTGAAAGACGGTTCAGTAATAAATTCCCAAACCGTAGAAACACCTGTAGCCATGATTCATTTAACTCAAAAATTCCCCAAATTTTTATTGACCATCCTTTCGATACAACACTTATTTAGAAAAAAATAGCCAAAAATTGCCTCATTGAGCATTTTGATAATTTTTGTTTTAAACTTGGTGTTGTGCCAGGCGATAGCTTCCTGACGATAAAAAAACAGATAATGAGATGACATCTACCGGGATCAGTGCCGGCTGCAACCACACACAATGACCACTCTGATCTCTTCACAATGTCGAAGATTAGCCGATGGCTCTGTACGTCATATTGTTCTCTCCTCCAACCTCCGCTCTATAGCCGCAAACAAACCATTAGATAATTGATACGTGATTTTTATCGAATCGTGCTATCTAGGTTTGCCATTGCAAATGATGCTGATAGACTGAGGGCTTTATAAAACGCTAGAGGGTTAAAATCACTAATCATTTTTTACTTGCTCGTATGTGTCATCATTCCACATTCCCACGGATCCCTGAAACAAATGACGCTCGGACATTGCTGAGCATCCGTGATTAGGGAGGATGAAGCGTCTATAGGTAACATATGCGACGCCACCCCGTGTGAGTAGTTAGCATATTGTCATCAGGGGGATGATAGCAATATTTCCAATTAAGCGCCAATCTGTTGATGCGTGGGAATGTGGGAGCATTAAATAACCGTACTGTAGGTATGCGATGTACCTGTCATTATTGCTCAAGCTTTTCCCAGTGTACATTTGGACTGTCCATATCTGAGTACGAGGTCGCACTATAAGGGTTGTTTGTTAGTTTGCGACGGACTATAGTTGACACTACTCATTTTAATAGATAATGTTAACGCCTTTATCTGCTTTTGTACAAATGTGTCATTAACATTGATAAGCTATAGGGCATTGTAAAGCAAGAAACTGTAAAGAGAAATACTACTTCTACTTACTATAAGTGTTACTTACAGACTGTTACCTTCAGCAAAGACTTTTAAGTATTAACAAGCACGTTCCCCTTCCGATTTAAATAAAACCCACCTCTTAAATATGTGACACTATCATATATTATTAGTAAAAGTGACACTTAAGCGATAATTTTTGCTCGGTTATACACTCTAGTCAAAAAATTTACGATACGCAACGGTGCGTCGTTTAATTAACGAATGTATTCGTGTATGTGGTGTGTCAGTGGATAAAGCCGTTTATACACAAATGAGGCACTACAACATGAACGAGAAATATATTGAAACGGAACTTAAATCTGTTCTGGATTATTCGTGCATAACTAAACCAAATTTAAGGCACCACTTTCGATTAACCCCCCACCCGTCCCTCTTGACGCAAGTTTGGAAGTATAACTCATCATCGTAATAGTCGATGTTAGACACATATGTGTAAGTAATTATTATTATTAAGATAAGTGTGATAAAACACCCATTCTTCGTAATACCTTAGCTCAATACCACACTTGAACTAGAATATAAATCCTTTAATTTTATTATTAAATATATTTATGAGCTCATTTAATTCACTAGATACATTTAACATTTTTTCAAAATTCTGAACTACTCGTGCCCGTTCTCCAGCAAGTGAAAGGATTTAACGCAGGTACAATTTCCGGTATTTTCTTTCTGGACCACATGGCATCACTTCCACCCCTATTGCATGCAACGCTTTCCTAGTCCCACACTATCATCAATATCATCAAACGAGTCCAGGTGTGCAATAATAAACCAAGGGGTAATTTGTGTCTGTCAATTAAAACCAAAACTGATTTCTTTCCTAATACGTTTTAATATCGCGAATTTTTCCAAAAATTTCATTTAGGAATCTGCGAACTCGATATATGAATATGAGCTTATAAAAAATACTTAAGCATGTCGTATCGCAGAAAGTTTACTCTTCATATTTGGCGAATAATTTAATCATCTGGTTGATTTAGTTCAAGGGGTGCAATGAAAACGCGTACGGAATTCGGTTATTAATATTCAGGATATCATATCGGACCCCTAATACTCTCTGCACATGTTATTGCTCTTTATTAAAAATATTTTGGTATTGACGTTACTCACCTACAAGGGGTTCCTACATGAAAAATTTTTCTAATTGGTGTTGTAAGCGAGGAGAATTAAAGTATTGTTTCCCGTATTTATCAGTGACAGATTCATTCATTTGGAGTGATCCGGTTGTAGCCGGTTAGAAAAAGTTTTTGAAGTGTTTGTAGGTAAAGTTCGATAGTATTTGTAGTAGCAAGGTCTACCTTGGTTACAGCGTGATTCAAAAAGTACTTAAACTTTATAAGGAAGCTTTTGATTTTTAAAAGCAAAGCAAAAATAAAAATTAATCTGTCCTGTACGTCAATTCGTTGTCACGAATCGAAATATCAGTAGATAAAGAGGAAAACAGAAAAGAAAGAAACGGAAAGAGAAGAGTTCTAATATGATTAATTGCAATCCAACTTAATTAAGATTTGAAATTTTTACGTCAAACATTCAGATAAAAGAAAAGGCTAGAGTTACCATCGTTTTTAGGCACCAGTTAGTATTAAAGTTGAGCTAGCTTTTGAATATAAATAAAGTTTCTTCAAACGAACGGGGTACACTTTTCGAACTATTTTAATAAGCACAACTTACCACCACTTTTATATCTACATTTGACTCCAATTATCTCTATACTTTATAACAAGAGTCTCTACGACATCGTACGTGACAAATTTTGGGAAGCGATACTGTATCACTAAATCTATAGTATGACGAAATCAACATTCCGTGTGTTGCAAGCTAATTTTGAAGTTTTTCAGAGATAATAAAGTAAAGTCAAGTCGTTAGATAAGCCAGAAAGAAATCAGATTGCAGTAGCATGACTTTGTATTTTGTGTGAGAATGTTAAAAATGCCTATACTGGGAACTTACTTCAATACCAGTAAGTAAATCACGTAGCTTTCGCTTTAAAAATATCATTTAAGCTCACGCATCAATTATTCATCATTATCATATTCCAGTTAAATTATAAATATGTTTTTTAATTATTCCCCATCTATGTACCGTCTACACCTGTCTACATTCGTTATTTTAACTCTTTACGTGTCTATTTATTTATGTATTTAGATAAGAATTTTGTTAAGTTCTAGACGCAAATTTTAGCCAGTCATCAAAATTTTTGTGACGAATTAGGTAAATATTTTTGTATCTAAATGACTTTGCAATTTATTAAGACGCACTTAATTTTTAGCGGCCTCTAGTGGAGGTTAAATGATAGCTTGTCTACGACTCTAGTACTCGTAGATATTAATCATAGATAGATAACAAACTAATTTACAACTTTTCTTAACCGAAAACGTTAAAAACGACCAAAGCTTTGACTCCATTTTCGTTTATTTTCCTCGAAAACACGACTTTACTACACCATATTTTCATTCACTTTCACTTTCTCATAATAAAAACTCGAGCTTTTCGCTTTATTACTAAAGTTGGCTTTGCTGTCACGCCCCTTCTACTACACGAGCAAGGTAAGGGTCGGATGGTTAACGGAAGAGGGTAGGGCTTAAGGCATCCCTTGTCGGGGTAGGGACATTTTCGACCAATGGGAGTCACATAAACGTTGCCGGCAAGTCAAAAAGGGATTCATTCATGTCGGTAAATCATCCAAAGGGTAAGCAAAAGCTTTTAAAAGTCTCGGAGTTATCTGTTCACAACGTTAGATCATTCACGTTAGTGGTTGTTTGAAGACTTCTTGGTCTTGTGGGTGCTGGGTCGTTTAGTGACATGAGTGATATACAGGGTGCAGAGGGTGCAATGGTGCATCACCTCGAACCGCATAGGTTGCAACTAAAGCCGCAGTCGCCGTCCTCATCGAGTAAGTTTGCGAGTTTTTTCGAGATTTAGTATCGTTCATGATTGTTTTCTTTTGTCAATAAGAAGTTTTTCATGTACGGGAATTTTTGTGTGCGATGTGTGACTGTACACAGTGTGGAATCAAAGTTGTAAATTCGGTCAAGTGTTTCTAGTGTTTGACATGTACTTCTTCAGGCTGAAGTTACATGGTTTTAGTTATGTAGTTTTTGTCAAGCTAAAGTTTTTTTTTAATAGATGAAATTAATACCTAATTGTCACAATTAATTACTTGTTTGAAATGTTACTAAATAAATAGAATTATTCTTAAGTGTGATATAACAATATCGTATTAACAGAAGAACCAACTAAGTATTTCTTACATAAGTAATTAAGTGAAGTTTATCTTCTAAAAATATCTAAGGTGATTTCTTTAACCCCAGAGTTCATTTCGCAATCAATTTCATTCATTTGTTATCATTTTATCAACTTTATTTCTCATGCCTATCAAATAAAAATGACCTGAAAACGTATTTGATAAGTTCGTTCAACATTTTTTGGATTCTGACATATATCTACAAAATTTTTTTTTGACAATAATTTATGAGGAGAATATAGACTTAATAATAAAGATAATGAAAAATAAATGCCATTTGAAGGTTACAAACATCATCTTTAAGGAATTTTAATACTTATTATTTCTCAAAAGTTTTTCTAAATTTCTAATTACCTAAAATTCTATTCAATTTAAAAAATGCTGAAATTAAAAAAGGAAATTCTAATCAATAATAATTTTTTGTACGATATGAGCTTCCAGTTAAATACATCTTTAGATACAGTGTTCCAAATTTCTATTTAAATTAAAAAATACACTGTTCACCATATATGTATAACACCAAAATAATAATTATAATTTGATTCTCAAGTGAAATTAAAACTTGTTAAAAATTAATATTGCTTTATTACTTTTCTAAACCGCTTATTCTGAAAATTGTTACATATTTATTGATAATGGATGGAGTTATTAAAATTCTGTAAACTGCGTTGTTCTTAGCTTGACAGAGAAAACCTATATTGCAAATATGACGCAAATGTTTTATTTCAAATTGCAACGTATATTTTTTTAACGAATTTTGATAAACCAGATTGGTTAAAAAATAAAATGTGAGTTCTTTAATACACCCAACTTTTATTTTTTGTTTAAAAATTTATTTTTTTTATTGAATGAAAAAGAAACAAAAATTTAAGTCTTGTATACCACTGTAATTGAAATTTAATGGTCTATCAAAATAAAATATACCTTGTTATTTTAAAAAAGATTGGTTTACGTCGGGACGCCGACGCCATATGCGCGTCATATTGACAATGTACTAACTTAAGCTTAAAGCAACAGAGTTTACACAATTTCAATATCTCTATACGTTTTCAAGATATAAGGTCGCGGAATTTTATCTGGGACATTCTGTATATGCCGCAAATATGTATGAAGTATACTTATTTTTATATAAAATATACTCATTATAGTTGTACATACTATAATTATATGTATATGTAACTGGTGCCTATTTTAAAACGATGATTCCAAAAAAAAAAATGGTAACAAATTTATAATTTTATTTGACACAAAAGTACATGATGCAGTGAGCACTTGCCTAAAATTGGTTGATATTTTACAATATTGTAATTCTTCTCTTAAAAGTCTATAATTACTTTTTTATAAAACTCAAGGTTCTGAACACGGAAACAGTTACCTTTGAACCACATTCCAGATCTTTTATAACTGAATTCGTCGTAGATATTCCCAAAATATTTTTTCAATCTAATTTTATTTTTGCTATTTTTGCAATGTAATTTAAAAAATTATTTCAGTTAATGGTGATTTTAAAAAATTGATTATCATTAATATCATTAATAATAACGCAGCAATAAAAAACACGATCGAAGACAGCCATAAATTTTTGAAGATTTGTCTTTGACAGATTCTTCGTCTTGTCAGATCACCATCAATTTGAAAGTGTGAGTTGAACATGCGACGATCAAAGACAAACTTCCAAGGATCGATGCTTGTCCTTAATCGTTTTTTTATTGCTCTCGCGGTATACATGCAAACTGTATATTGTTCCGAATTCTACATGATGTTAAAACTTTTTAAATTACATAATTTTTGGTCTTCATTCTTGATTAATTAAAATCATAAGGAGAAAATATTATTTGTTTTGAAAAACTTTGTGACGACACATTATTATTTTAAAGTTTACATTAATTAAATTTACGATCCAATTTAAGTGAACATTCGTGAAAATTTTTACTAAAGATACATATCTATTTATTAAAAAAAGCAGCACTTACCTATTTTATTTAGTTTTATTATTCGAAGTGTATTACTGTTTACACATTGTTTTATGTTCAAAATAGTGTCACTCAAAGATGAAGCAATACAGCATTTAAATTTAATATATATAAACTGATAAAAACCGGCAATTTTTGTAGTAAATATCATTTTACATACTCGCATTGGATCTGATTTTCACTTCCCGAGCGTAAGCGAAGAAAGTATTGTAATCGAGTCCGTCGACCGACTCTCTACTTTTACATTTTCTCGACCTTTCATAGGAAATAGGTTTCCCGTTTCCGTCTGTCTGTGTGTCTGTCCGTCTGTCCGTCCGTCTACCGTCATGGATTTTTTCAAGTTGTAACTTAAAGGTACAAATAAGAATACATTTAACTTGTCCAAAATATATAATTATATAAGGAAGTTATAAAACAGCTTCTTTAATGTGTAAATCCCAGTGTGAATTCATAAAAATATAGACAATATTTCTTAACATGTTTTAAGTTTTTTTTTTTTTTTGTAGTATCTGTGCTATTTTTGATTTTGTTATCCTGTAATTGGATCTCGGTTTACTGAACATCAATAAACATTACTATTATTATTATTATTATTATTAAGATATTTAGTTTATCAAAAATATCAGATTGATTTAAATCAGTTTATAATTTAAACTTTCAAAAATTTTGGATTGTTATAAGTTAGTTTAGCATTTAACTCAGTCGATATTAAAATTAACTCGAAACTATGAACAACTTTACTTAAAATAATAACCTGCTTGATTACCTAGTGCTAGTTTGGGGACGTTTTTAATTCTATTATTATTAATATGCATAACTGTTTTTTTTTACAACGTTATACAGATTATAAATCATATAGACATAAATATTTACAATGTAGCCTAAATTACCTGATTGCGTTTCACCCTCATCCCCAAATTACACGTTTATTATATTGCATATCACAGGAAACTGTTCATTTTACTCATACCGCCTATACTTCCGGTATTTGACACTACCCCCAAAACGCCTAAAGGCACTTACGCTTTATGTCGATTACTATTATTACCCGACCTTTTGTATCCCAACACGGCAATTTTTTTCCAGGTCGAATACTGGACATCCCCTGCAAAGTCTGCGGGGACTTTTCTTCGGGAAAACACTACAACATCTTCGCCTGCGACGGATGTGCCGGTTTCTTCAAGCGCTCTATCCGAAAAAGCCGGCAGTACGTTTGCAAAGCCAAGGAAGAAGGTTCTTGCATTATCGACAAAACCCACAGAAACCAATGCAGAGCCTGCCGACTAAAGAAATGCCAAAGTGTCGGAATGAACAAAGACGGTAAGAAGCAAACTGTTTATCTTAATTATTTCACGTGCGTTTGATTCTGAAAGCGAAAAGCCATCGACTTGAAGCAGCCACTCAAAGTCAAAAGAAATTACTCGAGGAAATTAAAAGCCTCTTGAATGTTGTAACTTTTGGCTTCAAGATTGCACCAGGTGGAATAACATGAATGAATTCAAGCGCGTGATTGTTGTTTTAGTGGTTAATGCGGTCCTGTATTGGTAATTTTTGTTATTTCAGCGGTGCAACATGAACGAGGGCCCAGGAACTCCACTCTGAGGAGACAGCAAATGTCAAATTACTACAACGAGAGTAGAGTGCTTGTGTCTCCACCAGCAAACGTCCTCAACCTCACCATGCCCAAATACGAGCCAAATCCGTCCATTATTGACCCTCCAGTTCCTTTGTTACCCCCAGCAGGGTTCTTGTGCAATAACTATCTGCCGCTTCCGCAGGTAATTTCGACAACACCATTGACAAACTTATAAATATTAATAGCTGTTCTTGTTTAGGTCCCGCCGTTGTCTCTGCCTTCCGTTTTCACCCCTCCGATGCTCAACCCATCAGCGATTCGCGAATCCGCGGCACAACTTCTTTTTATGAATGTCCAGTGGGTCAGAACCGCGCCAGAATTTACGTCGTTACCAATCTGTGATCAGCTACTCCTGCTTGAAGAAAGTTGGCTGGATCTATTCATTTTGGGGGCGGCACAATTTTTGCCGATGATCGATTTTGGAATTCTGGTGCAATCTTGTGAGATTTTCCAACAAGAGCTTCAGAACAGAGAGTTTATTAGAGAAGTCAATGACTTTCAAGATACGCTGAAAAAGATAACTCAGTTCCAACTGGATGCGCAAGAATATGCCTGTTTGCGCGCTATCGTCCTTTTCAAAACGTCTTTTGATAAACCCTCCTCGTCTGATAACCATGACAGGACGACGGTAGAGAGTGCAAAAATTGCGGTTATTCAGAATGATGCCCGGATGAGATTAACCAAGCACGTTTCGACTGTGTACCCTAAACAGCCTTTGAGGTTTGGCAGGATACTACTATTACTTAGTTCCTCTTTTAGAACTGTTTCTGCAAGGACTATAGAGGAGTTGTTTTTTAAAAAAGTGATTAGAGACACGCCGATTGTTGCAATTATTGCAAATATGTATAAAAATCAGTTTTTGGGAAATAATAATGCGTGACATTTAATCTTTGTTTTGTAACTTTAAGTTCTGCAATATTTCTAGGTTTAGTGAACGCACTGTGATGTATATAGTTAAGTAGGGTTAGAACAAGAGATTGCGCTCTGAGTTTTCGTTTTGTATATAGAATAAAAATCTCTCTAATGCTTTATTATTTACGTAAAAAAATGTCAAAAATATTTTCTATGTAGATAACACCTGACATTAAATATTTACATATTTTGAATCAAAGTGTTTTATTATGGCAATAAAGTTCTCAAAAGAAATAAGACTTTTTATAAGTAGGATTCAAATCATATCGTTGAATAATTCAGAATTATCCTAAAATACTCTACCTCGTCATTTCATCGGATAAACGAGTACCTTGATACAGATAAATGAGTTTACTGTTTTATTAAATTTTGTTTCTATTATTCTTATACAAAAAAATTTTTCAACATCAATTGAATCGAAATTGTTGATTGTTTAAGATTGATTAAGGTCTATATGGTGTGTGCAGAAGAAAAAGTCGTCAACGTGCCCTCGTTTCTAACCTCACTTTTTCGTGCAATAAAATTAACCTTTTTCAACAACCTTGTCAAATGTCAATTATGCACAACAGTATGGATTAATAAAACACATGCGTTTTCCATCAGAAAAACAACTAGCTTAACGTTTATTTCAAATAAAAATTAACCACATCTCATATAAACATAGTAATAGAGGTTTAAAATCTGGAAGGTTGGTTATGCCGAACACTGTCAGTTGGAAATGATTTCATCGAAAGGATAAATAAATAGATTTAAATACCATTTGGGAAGCAGTGCCAGGACTTCACTATAATTTGGAAGCTTTTAGCACAAGGTCTACACATAATGATTAAATTAGATATGTTTTGTATTTGTACTAATAAATTATAACTTAAAATAAATACATTATCATTTTTGTAGTACATTAATTTCGTATATAAACGAAAATTTATAATTTGTACATCAGACTTCCTCTGTGCACTTGCTCTCCTTGAATTGTTAATGAAAATTTGGTGATTTCCTGTCAACTTCCTTCGATTTGTTGATATTGTGGGGCTTCTTGCACGCCACAATTTAAAGTTTTCCTCCAAAGAGTGAATCCGCCTTTGAGTTTTCACCCAAGAGATCCAGATTAAAAAAAAAACTAAATTGTATAACCACATTTCGTAATTTATTTAGTAACTGCAAAACCGAATATTCTAAAATCTTACAAACATTTTAGAATAATCGTTAGCATGATACATTTTTAATCAAAATGTGTCTGTTTATTATTTATTGATGATTTATCGTAGCATTCATCTTTTTACTTCCTGGGCGCAAGCTAAGGAAGTATTGTAATCGAGTCCATCGCGCGATTGACTACTTTCATGTTTTCTCAACGTTTCATGAACCCTAGTGTATGAAAAAATAGATCTTTTGTTTCCATATATATGCCTGTTTCCAGAACTACTGGACCGATTGCTGTCAAAAGTTATATGTGTATTACGAATACCTTGTAGATTATAAAACGTTAACCAAAGTTTTGTTAGTCATTACCATCATTAATAGGATGACGTCATCTCCAAAGTTTACACTAATAAATGTTCTTAAAATTTTATTAATTAACATGCTCCTGTATATGTGATTTATGAATCCTGTGAAATTTTGCAAACAGTTTAAAAGGGTATTGGAAGCAACTTTAATCAAAATTTGTCCGTATATACGGATCCACCCAAAAAATGATATTATCTTACAAAGTGGCCGAATAAATATGTATTCTTCAAATTTATTAATGTTACGCTAGACGTTCGGTTTTTTGGGAAAACAATCAATCAAATTTCATTTTCTTTCAACACAAATGCCGTCACTGAACGTGTTAATAATTGAATTTTTCCGAAGTATAAAAATAAACAGTCGTATTCGTTAACTGAGAACACATTTTTGCCCGTTTGTTATCAGCCTTAAGCTACTTTATAGCGGTTATCACAAAATAAAACCCGCAAAACCTAATTTTATAATTTTTCATATCAGCGGATTTTATTGGAATCTAATTCAAGGGCGAGGGAAGTGCTGACGAAATAACTTTCGACCAGTTCTCTAAAATTGCTTAGGTATATAGGATAATTCAAAAAATTTATTTTATTGATTAAATCAAGAACGGTTCACTCCAGTTTCTCGAAAATTTGGAAATATGATTAGTATTATACTGCACATATCTAAAATGATATACGTGTTCTTACTAAAATGTTGATGAAGTTATCACAAAATTTTATAACAGAAATACTCACTTGAAACATACACCTTATAACGGTTATCATAAAAAAATAAAATCCGCAAAATCAAATTTTATCATTTTTCGAAAAAGCTGGATATTTTGGATTGTATTCAGGGGCGTGCGAAGTTCTGTATAAATAACCTTAGACCAATATTTTACTTACTTACGGTTTTTACCTTAATTTATTTTAGAATCCTGTACATATGTGTACTATTTTGAATTTGGATGTTAGTTGATTAGTTTCACGTATTTTTTTAACTAATGACTCGTAAAATTATTTTACCTGTCATTAAAAATACGTCTCGGTAAAATTAACTACGACGCTTAATTTGAAAACTAATTACTTACAAATTTTGGCAGGCTTTTCTCTTACTTTGTACTGCAATTTATAAATTCGGGTTCATTTAAAAGCAATACGTCTTAGAAATTAGTCGCTTTTGTATAAAAAAATCATCAACTGTGATGATATAATCAGATTTTATTAACTTAACTGGGTACTTACCTTGACATGGAGTCTGACAAACCGGCCCACATATTTCACACTGCCCTAGTCGTGCAAATTTTTTAGAGGTCTGTACTTTTTAATACCTTCCTAGTGTTGGAACTTCTATGAAATAATGCAAAATACGCAGGAGTGGGGTTTCATTTTCTCGTGGTACAGTGCATAAGAAGTCGCAGACTTCTTCTGTCAGTATGGAGAGTCGTTCGAGATCTGTGAACGTTTTAGACCCAAATTTTGAGGAAGATATCCGGAATAGTGAGTTGGAAAGTGACTGTAGTGACTCAGAAATTACTGAAAATGATGCAATAATGGTGACAACACTAATATTTCTGTCGATAATTCTTGCTCCAGTGTTAAAGTTGAGGAAAGTGATACTGACGGCAGAAATAAAAGGAAGACCCACTTCCCAGTTGCCTTCAATGTTCAAGAAAATGGTACCTAACTGTTGCTTTGAAAAGCAGAGCCATAAAAACTCCCTGCACGTTTTTTTCTCTGAAGATGCAGGGTGTTATTTTTTTTGTAATTATATAAACATTTTTCTCTTACTCTCATCTAAAATAAACCAAGTTTTCGTTTTCCTTAGAAATAAAATTAGGCCGTCAAAACAAGTGTCATTTATTTACATTGTTATGATGCATGTTATTTTAAATTTTTCTATCAGGTAATTTGAACAAGTTTTTGTTAATGGAACTCATCTTTAAGTACTTACATATAAACCGCAATAACAAAATTAATTATTAAATAAGTATTAATAATTTTTTAAATCGGAGTCTGTGACACTCCATGTCAGTGTTAGTGCACTAAACGCGGGTGTCAGTTCTTAAGGGTTAACGTAGTAACCAATGTGGATAAGCAGTTACGAATTTCTAGATTTCGAAAAATAAGTCTCATCAAATTAATTACTGTGATAATGATAGCAATATTAATTATCGAATGCATTTCTGAGATGTCCAACTATGTAATAGCGGTAAACTAATGATAATAAAAATAATAGTCTAAATTGTTCCAGCTATTGTTTTATTAGAGCGAACTAATAATAAGTATCAATAATAATAATCTATAATAAGCTTTAGAAACGTACTAATTTAATACTCATATTTTTTATATTTAACAGATGTGCTAAAGACTTATACACGTCACTGTCCATCATAAAGCCCCTCTCAATATTATCCTCTGAAAGGGATTATGTAACAACTAAACGGTGGTTGACATTCAATAATTATTCAAATTATTGTTGGTCTTATAGCCCTTCGCATGTCACATGATTATGACATCCATTTTAATTTTAGGGGGCAACCACAATGTGAAGTGGGAAAAAGCGTGCGATATTTTCATAGTCTAAATCAATAAAGTGTAACCTAGATTTCACAACCAGCACCACCAACATAAAACTTAATTACGCCAATCGTCATCAACGTGGTCACAGCGTTCATTTTTTTACGTTAATTTAGCGCAACGTATAAACCATGCTTTATATAGCGAATAAATTGATTTTTAAACCCAACTAACTTATCTGTCGACCGATTTGTCAACCCGCTCATAACAGTGGAAGTTAATACAGATCTGAAACTTTTGTGCATCAAGATCAGAGAAACCGCCATTTGTTTGCTAACAGCACAATGCTCATTAGTGATGGCGTTTCTAGCCTTGCTTACCTGACATTACAAACACAAAAGCCGGACTCAATCTTTCACAAAATCTTTTACTTCGCAAGTTCTTTTACAGTAGCCGGTATCGGCTTAAATCGGACGATGCTTATAGCTTCTGACATTCCCAAAAGAAACCCATGACACCCACATTATCCACCCCCAGAAAATAACTCGTGTTTTTTTAATAAACATATTCTACAAATTGTATAAAAAATATAAATAGACCGGTATTAAGGTTATTCTAGTACTCAACACTTACAATAGCCACTCTAACCATCGTACACTGAATGTTTTCTTGTTTTTGATGGGCGTGCACCACACAGAGCGATGAGTGTGTTGCCGCAAGCACTTGATGAGGCTCTCCAACTTTTGCGGAAACGGAAGGGCCCGCATTGTTTATATGGGTCAAAGATGAGTTCCCGTGAGACATTCAGATGATGTAGGACTCCCATCAACACTTACCCGGATTCTGTGAGCACCAGCGCGGCCACATCGCTGAAGACTTTATACCTCTGGATCTCAGCCTGTCAACAAAAGACACTAGGCGGCTGTAAACGTCATAGTCGTTCATTGTGTCGGGATCACTCCAGACTCTTTCCGCAAAAGCGGCTGATCTCGGCCATATTCGAGTTTCTAGAGAGTCGACTTCGACTTCTTCGGTCCAGAGGCAAACTTCACCACCTAGAGCTAGTTCCCGATAACCGTTGATTACCCACGGTCTGTGTTTATAGAATTTTTGCCAAGGCGTATAAGGATCACAAACGCCACTTGTCATACTAGGTTTCCACATGCCAAAGCCACAATCTAAGTACCATTGGCCTACTGTTGAATAGATCACTTTATGACCTCTTCTGAGAATTGAACTAGGATTACCAAGCCAGTGCTGGATGGTGACTTTAACATCTAGGGTATCTAGTTCTGAAGATTCTGTTAAAGGACTGGACCACATTATGATATGATCAGGGTAACGTCCATCGTTTGCTATTTTCAATCGTTCTAGCATTTGATTTGTGTAGCTTGCCCAAAATTGCTTCATAGAATTTTCTGCCTTCTTAGTTTTCACGGCTTGTGTGCCTTTCCAACAAGTTAAGTTCACCTCATCCGAACCCATATGAAACATCTCATTGTATCCACTCAGTTCCAATAAATCGTTGTATATGTCCTCCAATACTAACAATGCTTCGTCGTTATCTGGGTTTAGATGTCCGTTCAAAATATCACTTTCTCCACAAATCACGTATTTCTTGTTTAAACTCTCTCCAGCAAAATTCCAACCTGCATTTACATGACCAGGAGCGTCCACTTCTAACAAAACTTTGATACCTCTTGTAAGAGAATACTGCACTAAGTTTTTTATGTCTTCAGGAGAGTAAATCATGTCACGGCCGTAGGCACCAAACGCAGCAAGTTGTTTAACTCTTGGTAAAACAATAGGAAAACTCACTGCATCAGTGACGTGTAAATGTAAAACATTTAACTTTGACATTGCCATTCCATCAACGACTTTTTTAATTAAATCAAGAGGAAAATAATTTCGAGCAGTATCGATCATCACACCCCTATGGGGAAACTTTGGAGAATCTATTATGTCAACATTGTGAAGTATTCTTAATTCATCAATGACGTCATCGTACCAAATCAACTGTGAAAGAGTTTCGAGTGCGTGTCTCGCCCCGAAGTAAGTTTCAGCCACAATGACCGCTTCTAAATTATCATTATTTTCAACTACTAAGTGATATTTTTCGTTTGTGCCTAATTTTAATTTATCAGTAGTCGTATCCTGGATACTTATGATTATATGTAAAGTAGCTCTAGGTGTAGTTTGATTCCCGGGTTTCAACAGTTCAAGATTTCTTTTGAACAAATCAGTCGTGTTTATCAACATATTATACACTTGCCATTGTGTCGAAAAATTAAACGAGATTCTCGTCTTGTCTATAACTGTAGAATTCTTATATGTGACTATAACTTTCTCAGGTTTTGGCCAAAGCGAGGGTTGCGAGCACATCATGTTACATGTGTTTAGAGAAACTTCCTGTGTATTAGTATGGTACCTGACGCACTTATTACTTTCACATTTCCAAGTGTAACGTACAACTTCAAATCTGTAAAAAGTCAACACAACATAACAGATAAGTGTGAGTGAATCGTATGAAACAACTTACTCATCGTTTTCTGCCTCGGAAAAGAAAGTGTTTTGAATTCGAAGGGCATTATTTACGTGCGACAAACTGTCCGTATAACTAAAGAGAACCAAGAAACACGACATCACAAACATCACGAACATAACCGAAGAACAGCTGTCAGAAAACTGCCTCGTTTTCTTCATCGCTCACAAATTTACGGAATGCAATGTGTAAAGTAGAATTCGACGCGACTTATCAATACATTTTGCTGATAGTGTTATCTAAAATTTTAGATAGTCGTTTATCGTCTTTCGTAAAAATAAAACAACTTTGTTTGTTTCATCGTTTAACAACGTTACTGAGTTCGGTAACAAATTAAGACAAAACTGTGAAGGGTGCTTGCAATATGGAAACATTCAAGAGGTTCGGCTGTATTATTTTAAAGAGGGTTGTCGCGTATTGTGGTGTGCTGAAAGTCTTTGATTGTTTGAAGGTAACAAAGCTGCAAATTTATTCGGTATGGATTTGGTAATCGAAGTCTCTATAGTCAATTGTGTGGCGAGAGTGCACTTGGATTAACCCTTATGAGACAGCTGATACATGAAGTGGTAGCGGAAATCTAAATATTCACACAAGTAAGCGAATTAGTGGGAAAATTTTACTTTCGGAATTAGCGGAGGCTGGTGAGGTATTGTGCCGACAGGCAACATAAGAAGGAAGTAATTTTTTCGTGGTTGGTTACACCTTTTAATGGAGGTATTGGATAAACGAAGACTTCTACCTTTGCGGCAAACAACAAAATGAAATTCGCTCAAATAGGTTTTAAGTGTAACTAAATACACATCAAACGGTACCGACAGTGCAATTTTAAACTTTTGAAAAGCATGCAGTATGGAAATATAACACATTTTTGCAAACAAGATGATTAATAAAATGTGGAAACACACAAGATATTGATTAAATGTTAAAGATAAAGAGAGATAAAGGTGCACAAACAGAGAAGGGTCGTGAAGGTACAGGGTACTCCTATTCCTAATTTAAGTATATCATACCAAAACATGCATTAGATTTGTCGCTCATGTTAAGATTAATTTTAACTTTGCATTCCTTTAAATTTGGATTTTTACTGTCATCTTTTGAACTAAAATAAAAAAATAATTACGTCACCAAAATTGTTGTTCAATTTGAGTTTAACATAATCTTGGCAGACTCACGAGTCCACTTAACTTTAACATTAAGTAAATTTAATTTTGAATAATATAAAGAGTTAGAAAAAAATAATTAAATTCAGTGGTAAGGTAAGTTTACTGTGGAAACAAGAATACCGTAACTTGTTGTTTTGCTTTAACTAGACTCGCTTTTATTCGCTAAAAAAATCAACCGCTAATTTTAGAATACTTTCATCTGGAAAAAAAATTAAGACCATGAACTATGAGAGACTAACTGCACAGAATAAACTGTTTACAATTTAACCAAGGACTTAAATGATTTGAATGTGTATAAGACTTTCTACAAATTGTACAACCTTTATCTCGAAAAATAAAAAGCATGTTCGAGTGTTATTATTTGTATTTAATGTGAATAATGTTGCTCGCGCTAGTTGGGCATACCAACAATTGTAGGAAAGTGCTGTGATTTTAATAATTAAATACTTCTGATCTATAACTGACAAACTTGTTACGAAATTACCCACCCACGAGTTTGCTACAAAATTATGATTATTATATGATGAAGTTGCCTACAGAGTAGTGTTCCGAAGAATTTACTATCATAATGACGTTTTTCGTATGAAAAAGGTTACTGACGTAACTATGTCACTTTCGTCAGTTTTTATGTTTATAAAATATTTGTGTTTACATATATTAAAAAAAAAACAAATGTAATAAAAAGCGTCCTAAAAAATCGGATTTTATTATAAACCCTAATCCAGTAAAATTATTGAATAATAATATCTCGGGAAAGTAAATATGTCTAACGACTTATTGTTGAAAATAATTTTATCCTTAATACGGAATAAGAAACCTTGTATAGTCTCTCTGAAAATATTACCTTTCCGATCTGTTCTTGTCTCTTGCTATTTGGAATTATATGAACGATCTTTCTTCATATGATTTTCATCTCAAGTAAGACTCTTCGGAATTAAGAAAAATAGACATTAGTTTAGAGCCAAAAGTTTAACAATGAACAACACTAAAATTTGTAACGGTTAATTAATATAAAAAAAAAAATTGGTCGAAGGTTATTTCGACAGTACTTCCCTCGCCCCTGAAGTAGAATAAAACAAATCCAGATTTTTCGAAAAAATTCAAATGAGCAACATTTTTGCAAAGACATATATCATTTTGGATATGTCTAAGAACAGTATTGTAACAGCTTTTAAGGCAATGATAAATCACAAGTATAGACTTATCGTAATGTGTACATTTTGCATAGAATTTATTCAGCAATTTTTTGGGATGACGTCATTTTTTTTGAGAGGGGATAAACGAATACATTTTTCTTAACGATTTACCATGATTATGATAACCTTAAAATATTTACAAGATTTTAGAGCATTCGAATTTGCATTTTCAAAATTAAATTGCAAAATATTGTAATAGAGTATTGGATTTTTTTTACAAAAATCTGTATGTCTAGGGTGAAAATCGACACGGATTCACGAAACGCAAGTGAAGGAATATCTTATTTTATAGAATATAAAAAAATACTGATATAAGTTTTGACATGATATTCCTAATATTTGACAACAACAATCGGTCCGGTGGTTTCGGAGATTGCGTATCTAATAAAAATGGATACAGACACCAAACAGATAGACAAACAGATCGACCGACAGATAGACGGAAACGGGACACCACTTTTTTCGTACTCTAGAGGTCATGACACGTCGAGAAAATATGAAAGTGGTAATTCGTCCGATGAACTCGATTACTATACTTCCTTAGTTTACGCTCAGGAAGTAAAAATTGTAAAATGAATGTACGGCTGGCCTTGTGCTGGATGACATTTGTTATTTAAGGAGCTTAAGCTAAGAAGGTATGGTAATTAGGTCTATCCGACGAATGGCTACTTTCATGTTTTCTACAATGTTTCAAGAACTCTAGAATACGTCTTACACGTATTGCCTTTTTTAACAGGAAAATGAACAGAGAATGTATGGAATATGGTCGTAATCATTTTTGTCTTAATTAACTATACGGAATTAGAACATATTCTTGTCGAATTTTATATGTATTATATTAGGAATATCTTGCAGATTATAAAATGCTAACCAAAATTTGGCTAACCATCCCCATTTTCTCAAAAATGTAAGAATACGGTAGTGTAGCGCCTGCCTATATTTATAGTATGCATAGGAGATAAAAAACCATCTTATAAAATTTATTGCGAATAACGAGACGGGCAATAGTACAATGGTAAGGAATATTTACAACTCAAAGTTTTCACCTGCCGATACTAAATAATTTTATGTGCAAAATTAATAAAAATAATCATTTATGCGGAATTACGTTTTTTATAAGTATTGTACCCAGAATAAATATCCAGAATTTGTATTTCTAATATTAGAAATAAAACAAATGCAGCCACAAAAGCAAATATCGCTCTGGTTCCGAATCAGATGAATCTTCATTATACACACGGTATTTTACTTGTTCTTAAATTTTGAGAATAGCGCAAATCCCACCCTGTGCCGAAAACTACTACTTGCTAAATATTTTTCCACAAATTCGGTTGAACTGGTGTCAACCATAAATATTTCCTACCAGTGTACCATTTTCCTCTCGTTATTGACGTTAAACTTTTATGAGGTATGTTTTCATTTCCTAAACTATAAGAGTAATGAAATAATAATTACCATAATAACAGTTCCTCACCGAAAGTATTATTCGGAATTTAATTTTCTTTTAACACAAATTCATGTGTCCACTAATGCTTGGTATCTGAACATCCTAATCCTCGAATTCTTTGGAAGTACATAAACACTCGAAGTTAAACCTGTTATTACTGAGATACATTTTTCCCTTTGGTTATCTGCTTTGAATATATTTTATATTATCGGTACCTGTGCGGACCGCGGCCCCCTTGCAATTTATTATTTAGATCCCTGGTTTTTATTTTATAGAGGCTCTTACAAAACAAAAACTGCATAATCAAATATAATTTTTCAAAGAAGCGGGAATTGATGGACTTTATTTCAGGAGCGACGGAGGAGGGAAATTATGTTAAAATAAAATTATATAGCTTGTCGTTTTCGCGCAAATGACATCAACTTTTTTTCCAGCAGAAAATGCGGTTCTAATATTTCAGATGTTTAAAAAGACAGAAGTTTGAAATTTGTAACGATTAATTGATGTAAAAAAAGTTGTAAAATGAATACAGTTGGCATTGTGTTGGATGACATTTTTTATTTAACGAGTGTAAGGTAGGGAAGTATGGTAATTCGGTTTATCCGACGAATGGCTACTTTCATACTTTCCACTTGCCAGGCGTCGTCGGTGTCGATTTTTATTAAACAATTCATCTACGAAACTACCGGACCGATTGTAGTCAAATTTTGTAGGTATATGTATATCGTGCAGATAGTAAAACGCTAACCAAACTTTGTCTAATCATCCTCACCAATAATGATGGCACCTCAAAATTGTACATAGTAAATATTATTTAAATTTTATAAATAACATACTGCTACACTTTTGGTTTATGAGTCCGTCTCGATTTTTGAAGGCAGACATCCATTTTTGGAAAAAAGCAATTGTATAATAACACTATTTTACAATATGACTTTGAAACTACACAACGGAATACTCTGAAATTTGCAAACGTTTTAAGGTTATCCTAAATATGGTAAATCGTTAACTAAAATGTATCTCTTTATCCCCTCTCTAAAAAAATAATAACATCATCTGAAAATTTTACGAATAATTCCTATCTAAAATGTGCAAAATACAGTGTGATCCAAAAGTTTTCTCAAAGAGGGAGACTATGATCAGCGCACGTAGGAAATGATATAAAGAGACCTCTAATGTAGAGAATTAATGTTTATTGGAAATAAATGGGATACGCTTACTTACACTTACACAGCCTCCCTTTATGAGAATTATTTTCAAACATATGTTATAGAATTGCTTACATCTACAAGGTGACTCAAAAAAAATTGTCAATGAGACAACTTATTTTATTGATCAAATTAAGACCGGCTCACCCCTTTTTCCAGAAAATTGGGGCATACATTACTTTTATTAGTAGTATTACACTCCACCTACATCAGTTGACTTTATCACAAAATTTCGCTATGGAAAAACTCACTTGAAACAATCGCAGAGTATGCTTCCTTACTTTAATTTACTTTAACAATAACTCATATCTTTATTTTGACTTAATAGGGGTTATCATAAAAAATAATATTCGCAAATTTAAATTTATAATTTTTAGAAAAAGGTGGTATGTTCTACAGGGACAGGGAAGTTCTATCTAAATAATTTTAGAGCATTTTTTATTTCATTCTCAAGGGGATGTCTCTGATTGAAGTGATATAACCTCTAAATAAAGATAGCTAGCTATTCAGGTGTATGTAATTTTTCATTCATACCCCTACAAACTGAAAGCTTAAACCTGGAACAAAATTTAAAAAAATGTGCACTTTTGTTTGTTTAGATTAATCTCAAATTTTATTATTTTCATTTAATTATAATTTTAACTTTCGCACTCATTATGTAGGTCATGTTATTTATGCCTAATGAAGCACTTTATGCCGGAAAATTTCAATTATGTAAATCTTTCAATGTAAACTGGTTCACTTCGAATACCTCGATGTCGGTTTGACATGGCAAAAACCAAACCGCAGCTTTAGCTAGAGCACTTTGTAAAAGTTGCTTTGCCTCGGGCACGCACTCAACTTAGGGAACACGATCGAAAGCTGGATAAATTCACAAACCATTCAACAGTCAGTTATTCAATAGATAATCCCAGCCAGATCGCTACTCATACTCCCCATTTTGGCCCTTGGCCAGATTTACCAAGGGTTGGCTAAATTATTACACCGAGAAAATTAAAAAGTGCACTGATTTTATACGTCAACAACCTCAGGCCTGCACATATTCTCCAGTAAAAACAAAATCACGAAACCGCCCCGCCATACTGGCATCCACTTAATTTAGACATTTTGTCAATGCGGTTACGGGGCTCGAAGATGGCGGCTTAACATTAATTGAATCGCCCCCCTTAGATCATGACTCCACACCACAGAGCGTCACCTCTAAAGGAACAGTCTGATGAACGGTTTTACTGACATCCAGGATAATGTATGGCTTAATAATGCAGTGTTGAAAAGGCAGGTCACTTTGTACCAAACTTCATTATTTGATCCTGTCACTGGCGTCTGTTTCACTAAGAAATTGCAAGTAAGGTTAGCGATTTGAGCGGTAAGTTGTGTATAAAACATACTGAGATTTTCGGGTGGTAAGGGGGTGAGATAGCACAGCTGTGTGTCTAAGCTTGCTATTGAGTCTATGTGTGCATATGTCAGCCCGGTTTTGCGGACGGCGTATGCTATGAATGTATTGTTATGCGATTTGTTGCGATTTCTTTCGTATTTATTTTGTAAATAAAAGTGAAATGTATGGCATTTAACTAATTGTTGATGTCACGGTTTTTGTTGAGAATTTCTTATTCTTACAACATAAGCTATGTGGATAGGATGTTTTCAAGATCAAACTTCGAGTTCAGTTTACCTAGTAAACAACAATGAAGCCATTATCAAAGAAAGCGTTTTTGAGAAAATATGGAGGTACCGCACTAAATTTGTTTCGATATGGATGAAGAATGATAATAAGAACGATTATTTTTATATTTTTATTAAAACAGGGACTTGCTCACTTGATCTCGAGTAACCATGTAGTACGTAATATAATTATTTTACTACCTAAGTAAAAGGTATTTATTCAAAAAGTATATTGCAAAAACACAATACAATAATGAATTGTAGGAAAACAACTCTAGAAGTGTTTAGAAAAGCTACCGTTAGGAAATAAATAACTATCGAGAGGCTAATAAAAAACGCGATCAAAGACAGCCATAGATTTTTAAAAGTTTGTCTTCGATCGTGTTTTAATTGCTCTCTCAATATAATTACTGATAACAAATCTTTAACAACAAATTTATTACAGATTATGTTGGTTGCTCTAGAATTACCAGTATTTAATAAAACGAAATACTATGCATCTACCAGCACGTCTTATAGTAATTCGTTTTATTCGGTGTTGCCATTTGAAATGTGACATATTGCTGATGCATATTTTAGTAAACGGGCTTAATTTCAAATAATTAATTACAGTGCAATAAATAAAAAAATGGTCTAAGGTTATTTAAATAGAACTTCCCTCACACCTGAAAGTACACTACAACAAATCCTCAGGGAAAACTCAAGACGGATTCATAAATCACAAGTGTAGGAGTATGTTACTATGTGTTATTTAAGTAATATTAATTTGCAAACTCTTGACATGATGTCATCAAATTGTTAGTGCGGGTGATTAGACAAATTGTGGTTAGCGTTTTACTATCTACACGATATTTATAACATACACCTAAAATTTCATAACATTCGGTACGGTAGTTTCAAATGACAGACAGACAGACAAACAGGCAGACAGACGACAGACAAACGGAAACGCAAGACCTATTTTTTCATACGCTGGGAGTCATGAAACGTCAATCATGGATCATAAATTCGGGTAGATAACAGACAGACAGCAGACAGGTAAGCGGAATGGGAGACCTATAGTTTCTCACTGTAGGGATCATAACGTTCAGAAAACATTAATCTAACCATTCAACGAATGCACCCTATTGCAATACTTCCTTAGCTTAGGATCGGGAAGTAAAAATTAAAAGTTATTTAGATAAAGGTTCCCTCATCGCAAAAGCACGAACCGAATCTACAAGTAGTTTTAAAATAAAAAATATCAGCGGATTAATAAAACACAAGTATATCAATATTAAGCTGATAATAACCTCAAAACATTTGGTAAATTTTAAAGTAATTAGTTTACTAGGTTACATTGCAATATACAAATTTGTTATATAATTTTCAAATTCGTGTCACCAATCTGCAATTTTAAAGAAAAAAAGGGGTCTAAATTTATTTAGACGAAACCTCTGTCGCACCTCAAGTACAATCCAATTAATTCAGTTTTTTCGAAAAATTTTAAAATTTGATTTCGCAAAATTGTATTTATTTTATAGGAAACCCCACCAGTAAAAATATAGTATTATTATAGTAGTAAAGAAAACATTCGATAAGGAAGAAATCCAACAATCCATCAATTAACCAACTCGTTCACAAGCTGTTTGAATTATATGCCTCTGATCGGTAAGTAAAAAATGTGTGTATTATAAACCACACACGTATAGAATATTTTGCACTTGTTATCATGGGATTTATTTTTTAAGATGACGTCATTTAAATTTTTAGGAGAAGGGATAAACCAATAAATTTTGATTAGTTATTTATCATATTTACGATAGCCTGCCTTAAGCGTTTACAAGATTTCGGGGCAGTTTGCCAACATAAATTTTCAAATTTTGTTGCAAAATTTTGATTTTTTTTTCAAATATATAGATGCCAAAGGTGAAAATAATATCAAATTATTAAACCACAACTAGCGAAGTGTACACGATTTTATAAAATCTGAATAGCATCTACCCACTCTAATAGTTGCGAAGAACAAAATCGCCAATAGACAGGACACATATGATGAAAAACGAAAATGAGAGCACGTATTTTTTTCACATTCTATGAATTATGGATTCGATATTAAACCATGTTGGAAACATCTAACTTCTAAAAGAGGTGGTCATTTTAAATGTCAAAATTTTAGGAGGATATGAAATAAGATGGCCAGGAGTAGGAAAACTCAGAAACACAAATGAAAGCCTGTTATTATAGGTACTCAGGTAAGGAAGAAAATGAAAAAAGAAAATGGGAGGTGTAGGTATTATTTTAAACAAAGAAGCAAGTAAAAGCCTGCTACACTGGAATCCAATTTCGGACATAATAATAACTGTTATCCAGTGCTATACACCTACAGAAGTGGCAGAACAGGAGCAAAAGGAAAACTTCTACCAGTAATTATCAGACACAAGAAACAAGACTAACAAAGGAGACATAACAATTGTAAGGGGAGACCTAAATGCCAAAGTAGGAATCGAGAAGACAATGGGTAAACACGGGATGGGAATGATGAACGGCAATAGAGAAAGACAGGTGGAGCTATGTTTAGAAAATAACTTGTTAATAGAAGGAACATTATTTCCACACAAAATAAGATAACATGGGTATCGCCGGATCAGAAGACACAGAACCAAATTGATCATATAATGGTAAGCAGACAATGGAGCGGATGATAGATGTACGAAACAAAAGATCAGCAGAATTGCAAGCTACCACTACCTATTAATAGGAGATAAACGATAAAACTGCATGCCAGAAGAAAACAGACAAATTTTATAAGACGAAAGAGATTATAACCTGCAAAAACTGAAACTGAAGAAGAAATGGGAAGGCATAAAAGAAATATTTATGGAACAGTCGAAAAAGTTTTGGGATATCAAGAAGAAAATAGGCAGGAATGGCTGAGCGAAGATAATGGAACTAATTCAAGAAAGGAAAAAAATTAATACAAAACTAATTGAAACCACAAACATAGAGAACAAGGTAACAATAAGGAAGGAATACGAACAATTAAATAAACAAGTAAAGAAAGCAGCAAGGAAAGATAAAAGAGACTGGATGGAAGATATGGACAAAGCAATAGGGGAAAAATTGGAATTGCGTGGAGATACTTTCAGGAAAAACAATTAACAGACCTCGAGTACGCAGACGACATTTGGTTAATTTCAAAATCAATGGAAGATATGGGAAAAATGTTACAAAATTTAGAATTGACATAAATATACAGAAAACAGTTGAAATGAGAATAAACATGAAAGAAAACCAAGAAAAACTCTACCTAAAGGGAAAGGAAATACAGAAAGTACTTATATCAATTTTGCTACTTAGACAGCATAATCAGCAGGGAAGAGGGAGCAGAATCACACATAAAACAGAAAATATGGAAAGCACAAGGAGCATTTTAGAAAATGAAAAATATCTGGCTATCATCGAAGCTCAGCCTACCAACGAAAAGACGAATTTTCAACAGTAACATTAAGCCAGAGCTATTATACGGATGTGAAACATGGTCTGTTACTAAAAAACAAGTGTCTGCGGAAAATTTTAAAAATCTTCTGGCCCAACACCATCACGAATAAAAAGCTACGGGCAAGATTTGTACAAGAACCCATAAGAAAGGAAATAAAACGAAGGAAATGGGACTTTGAGAAAACAACTTAATGACATCCACAGACGAAAGAGTGGAAGATCACGTTTAACCTGGAAAGAGAAACGAAAAAGGAACGTACGAAAATGGGGAAAGGATATAAACGAACTCGCAAGAATAGTGAAAGAAAAAAAATAGTGGAGGCACTTCGTGGGGGCCTTATGCTCCGTAACGGACAAAAAGCATTTTATACAGTGAGATCAAGATTGACTGAAATAGTTGGCATCAGTGAATTGGTAAAATTTGGCTTTTCAAGTAATCCCTAAAAAGTATTTGTCATCAAGTTTATCACTTGAAAGCAAAAGTAGGTGGTACCACTTCTTTCAATCATTCTTGATCACGCGGTATTATATATAGGAATTATTAAATTCGTCAATTCGGGCCTAGCTTACCCTCGGGCAATTCTAAATTGTTGTAAATGTGAAAAGACCGTATTTTTTAGATAACTTCATAAACTGGTGAACAAATAAAATTTAATAAAATACTATAGTACTATAGTAGTAGAGTCCCTACCTCTTTCACTTGCGGTCTATTCTCGGAATTTTCAGAATTTCCGTTACTGGAAGACTAATGCCCGTTTGCACCAGTTTAGCTTAAAGTTTTGGTTTAACTAAACTTGGCTTTCGTTTAAACCGGGCTTAAGATCTATGAGCGTTGCACCGCTATCGGCTTAACAAAGCGTTACATTAACCACTGTTTTCGTAAAAGCGCCTTTGCAGTAGTAGTTTCTGACAGTATTTTGACAGATGGCAGTATATCTAACATAACCTTGAACACAACCATAAGCCAAAATTGGAAACCTTCGCTTCAAAATTCCAAAACATCGTTCTATGACATTTCGTGTTCTAATATGGCTCTCATTGTATAAATGCTCAGCAGGAGCATGAGGTTGCAGTAAAGGGGTCATTAAATAATTTCTTATAGGATATCCACTATCTCCCAATAAAATACAATTTCTAAATTCATTGTTTTCAAATGAATGATTCACTCTGCTGTTATTAAAGATTATAGCATCGTGCGTAGCACCTGTCCATCGAGCTACAACATTTAATATCCTCAATTTACTATCACAGATCATCTGAGTGTTAACTCAAAAATATCCTTTCCTATTCCTATATATTTCTGCTTCTTCACCACCTGGAGACTGAATCTTAATGTGAGTGCAGTCTAAAGCACCTATTACTCGTGGGAAAGATGCAATGTTGAAAAAATTTTGCTGTCTTTGTCGCAGGGTGTCTTGATTTCCATGGAAAACTACGAATTGTTGATATTTGCTTGCAATTGCATTAGAAACTTTTTTTACAATTCTGCACACCGTAGATACATGCATACCAACAAAATCAGCAACACTCTGAAGATGTCCACTAGTGGAAAACAGGCGTAGACAAACCAATAACTGGTTTATTGGCGAAATGGAATTGTTCACATCATAGGGGTATTCTAGGTGTTCTTGAATTATGTCAAGTATATATAAAACACTCTCTCTAGACAGGCGAAATCTTCTGCGAAATGCAACCTCATCCAAGGTATCAAAATAATGAGATCGCTCGTATATTTGGCGTGGAATCCGATTCTCTAAAAAGTCCAGTACAAATAAATCATCAATATCTTCATTTTCTTCGAAAATGGCATTTGCGATTTCCATAATTGATGATTATATTATTGTACTCTTCTTATATCTATATGTATATGCATTTAAACCAGAAAAATAATCGAACACCAGCTTGCGTACTACTTATCGTATGTATGTTTATTACTAGTTCATGAGGGTCACGTGGGAAACTCTTTGACTACGACTAAACTGTGGAGTCAAAGGAAAACATCACTGAAATCATATAGTCTATATGATTTCAGTGATCACATCCAATCACATCATAACCTCAATAACCTGACATGTTTTCAACGTCTGTAAGCGCAGTTTTAGCTTTAACTTCAGCTTATTCTACGGTTTAAATTTTGTTCAATTTAAACCAGACTTCAAGTTTAAAAAATGGCGGTGCAATGCATATAGAGTAGTTAAACCGCGCTTAAATTTTAAGGTGATGTTATCCGTTTAGTTTTCAGTGAATTTACAGTAGATTTTGTTTTACAAATATTAGACAACTAGTTGGAAACTGAATCCAATTTTTTTTTTACAATATCTTTGATATGCTATTAGTGTCCGGAACTTATAAAATTGGAGAAAAAATGACCTGTTTTGCTCTAATAAAATCGCAAATATGCTCAAAATCACACTAATATTGGGTCCGACTGTGCCGATCATAGTTATAAAATTCACATTAAAGTAAGTCATGGACATTCTTTGAAGTGTTTACTATGATATTTCAAAAAAAATAAAAAATTCGCGATTTATAAAACTTCATAATTTTGATTTAAAACTGATCATGTTTGAAGCTTTATTTTATTCGTTCCATTTGCTGTCTCTTGCTGCGGTCTCTCTCGGATTGGGGTATAACACCCACCGAACGTTCTTGGACCGATGGGATAATTTATTACTTCCGACATCTTTTCGGTGACAAATTTAATCTTTCCATAAATTTACTTCAGTGTAGTTAGTGAACTCGTTGTGACCATTGAAATATATAAAGAGTAAATTTTGAAATGGGACGAAAGTCGAAGATTCCACTTTCAAAGCCACGAAAAAGTCGAAAAATTTTTTATCAGAATTATTATGTCAAAAACCTACTAAAACTACAAACAAAAAATGCAGTTTAATCATCATTTGATTAGTTTTACTATTATTATTATGCTTTTATTTCCTAATTTCTGTACATATAAATATTATTGTTTTTTAGACCCGCCGCTGTTTTTATACACTTACATAAAGTGTAAGTCAATGTTACTAATAGAAATTTTATTATTGTTACTTTATATAATCACCAATCCTATTGCTTCTCGGCTTTTTGTCAAAGATCAAAGTGTATTACCTGAAAGAATTTTATTTTGTTGTATAAAAGATTACCATAAACCTTATAATTAGCCGGATAACCATTCAGTATACACAGGTAGTTTCTATACCTCTTTAGTTTGAACTTAGCCGATACTAACCAGCTAGGGAACCAGTTATAATTGAAATATGTAATCCAAATAATTGAAGTACTTAGTTTTAAGTAAAACATTGGGTATATTTATAAATACGTATAAATAAAAACGAAACAAATTATTGGTCTCTAGTTTATTTTATAATTTGCATTACATCATGACATATAGGTAGGTATAGTGAACCAAGAGTTATAAGGTTATATGGCCATCATAAAATCATCCCATTGTGTCGAAGTTAAGTTGTTTACAATAGAAAAGGTTTTAGGGTCGTAAATAACGTGTCCACTGCAGCTCGACCGGCTCTTGTGGTTTCGTTCAGGGGCGGCTTTCACTAAATATGAAAATCCACCACTCCACTATTTCTTTACTACCTGCAGCCGCTGAGGGTTCCGAAATAACCACTCGCTTTGAAAGCCGGCCCTGTTAAATATGAGCAAGAAATGTTTAGAAGATGATTTATTGCCAACCGGTAAGCTTAGTGCGAACCACACAAAGGGGGTATTTATTTGCGGTCAACTACTTTTATGATGGCCATATAACCTTATAGGTCTTGGTTCACTATACGTACTGATGCAGAAATTGGTGATTTTCTCGTTGCATTTCAGTATAGGGACACACTCAGTAGAACCATTTGGACACTTAAAATTGATTTTATTTTACTTGCCACAAATCTTTTTAAGTGTTGCGCAAGTGATTGTTTTGTGTCCGAAAAATAACTGCATTTATAATTATTCGGCTGACTGCTTTTTTTGTTGTAAATCAATCAGTTTCCCAATTAGATTATAATTGTTTGGTCTTACTATTTGTTGTCTTAATTTTTCGAAGTTCATTTTTGTACACATTCAGATTTTTATTTCTTATTAATTTCTTGTGGTCATTTTTATAAATTCGTATATGAAAATTGAACTGTTGACGAACGAAAATCGAACAATAATACACGACAAGCGGGTGCCGAACTGTTCCAAAGATTATGGGTGTCATAAATTACACCCCAGCTTTCCTGAGTTTCAACCAGCTTACCAGTACTTCTCGTCTTTATTTTTCTACACGCAAACTTCTTGTGAAGACAATAACACGGCAAAATTAAAAATCCGACAGTTTTCATTTAGCAAACATCCCCTTAAGCCGAACTGGTGCAAACAGGCATTAGTGCTATGAAATTTAAATATAAGTTGGACACAACTTTCTCCATATAACACAGTGGCAAATTTTTAAAAGCAGTTTACCATCAACTTTTTTTAAATTTTGGTGGAATTTTTCATCATGTATTTTTAAAAATCAATATCTCAATTACTTATGGAAATTTCGGGACGCGACTTTCACCACTGTTTTCGCTTACAAAGATGTATACGTTACGTGAAAATCATTGACAATTTCTTTTGTCGAAAATAAAATACAGAGCAAAAGCAGTTTCTTCTCAGTGTAACTCATTTCCGCCAAAAAAAATCGACGATGGTAACGTATAGAGTTCTGTAACCTGAAACCATAAATCATAAAGATATCTTATATATTTTATAACTTCAACAAAATGCTAAAAATAAAATGACAATAAACTGTTTTTAAAAAACTTCTCTTGTGTTACATAACGAAAGGGATGCACTGATTACATTTAAAATTTCATAACAATAGTTCTGTTAATAATGGAGATATTACATTGTCTTATCAAAGTCTCAAAAGACTTACATAATCTCTAATCACGATATTAAATTTTGTACTTTTTGAGATAACCCATATCGGTAGAGTTATAAGATATGACCTAGTACAAAATACTCGTAGATCTAAGGAACATGTTAGTTACACATTTCAAGTGAAATTTATTTAATAATCCTGTCACATAACCAGGCCCGTAGCTAGGGGGGGGCCAGAGTGGGCATTGCCCACTCTGAAAGAAAATCTTGCCCACTCTGGAAAGTTATTGTCTTATCTGTGGGGATAAGGATAACAGCTCTGCTGGCAGTACGACTCCGCAAGTACGGCAGATAAATTTTTGTTGTGCACATTTTCGAAATCACTAGGAAGTGTTATTGTTAAGCAGGTACGTGACAAATCGTAAACACCACATCTGGGGTTTGTTGAAGACCCAACTAAACAAACAAAGTCATAAAAATTCTTCGATTTTTTCGGTGAACCGAGGAACCGGCGTCAATAGTAGTAGCGTACGCTCGGGAAGTAAAAATATTAAAAGTGTCAAAAAACAAATTGGAGCAATTTATGGTTTCCCAGAATTCGTCCGCTTTACCCTGCAGCCGATTGCGGCCTGGTTGGTTTCGAGAATTTCTCAATTTTCGTCTCATTGTTCACTGTTAACTCAACCAAGCACGTTGGACTTTAAATTCGCGTAGTTGAAATAAAAATTGAAACGTTTTAAATTATATTAAAGACATTATTTAACGAGTGTATATAGTGCAGTCATGGATATAAGAAAATTCTTTGCACCAAAAGTTGATGCTAAAGCGGGACCCAGTGCCAATGATTCTGAACTATCGAACGAGACATCACAGGGCGTAGGTTCTCTATTAGACATGAATATTGCAAGAAAAAATTTAATACCTTTGGACCTACCAAATATAGGAGAACCTATTAATCAAATACGTCTTAGGCAATATCCCAGAGAAAAAGATCGTTCTTTTCGTGCGGAGTGGTATGATCGGTTTAAATGGCTAATTTATTCTGTTGTGCGTGATGCAGCGTACTGTTATCCGTGCATGCAGTTTGAGCCTCATAGTTCCAAAGAAACTTCTTTTACGATTAAAGGTTTTCGTTTTTGGAAACGAGCTCTAGTTCAAAGAGGATTTCCGAGACATGAAAAATGTGTAACACATATTCAGGCGATGCAAAAATGGAATGAAAAAATTCGGAGAGACAACATGAATTTGGCAGTATCTACACTTGCATGCAAAAGACCTTTGGAACAAAACAGATACTATGTAAAAAGTATTGCAGAAATTATTCAATTTATTGCTGTAAACGAACTGGCACTTCGTGGAGAATACAATTTAGACGAACATATCGAAGAAAGTTTATTTATTAGACTATTTCAGTATACTCTGAAGAAGGATAAAGAACTGGCAGACTGTTACTTGAAAATCCCCAAAAATGCTTGCTACACTTCTCCGGAAATACAAAATGAAGTAATTGATATTCTGACAGAAATTGTAAGAGAAAATATTTGCTCTGACATAAAAAGTGGAGATGTTAAATATTTTACGTTACTTGAAGATGGAACTAAAGACAAGAACCAAAGAGAGAACATATCAATAGGCATAAGATATGTCAAGAACGGAGAGGTAAGGGAATCTTTATTAGCTATAACAACAACCGTCAAGTTAGATGCTGCTACATTTACTGAGAAAACATTAGACATTCTTGATGCAAATGGATTAGATCAAAATAATATGCTTAGCCAATGCTACGATGGGGCAAGTGTGATGAGCGGAAAAAGAGGAGGCGTTGCCGCAAGAATTGAATCAGCTCTACAGAAAAAGGTACCTTACGTGCACTGTTTTAACCACAGACTGCACCTAGTGGTAATAAGAGTTGTCTCTGATATTGTGGTTTTAAGACTGTTCTTTGAGCAATGCATTACATTTCATGAATTTTTTCAACATCCCAAAGTACACCACATCTATGAGGGACAAAATATCGGACGTCTTCTAGAGCAAAGATGGACAGGTCATTTGGCCGTTACAAAAGTAATTCGGAACAATTTTCAAAAGATACTCCAAGCATTAGAAAAAATTCCACATGAAAAGTTTGACGGCGACACTATAGCTAAAAGCCTTGGTTTATATGCTATAATGAAAAAAATTGAGTTTCGTTTTGCACTAGTTTTAAGCCACAAAATTTTATCACTTTTGGAATGTGCGAACAACGCATTAGAAAGTAGAAAAACAAGCCTAAAAGATGCAATCGTAATTACGAAGATAGCAGTAGAAGAAATTCGACAGCTAAGGAACGAATCGAAGTACTTAGAAATATTAAACCAAGCCCTAGATTTATTGCCAGAGACAGACGAGACAGAAGAATGCAGGGTTCCTAAACGTAAACGAAAACGGATTACCAAAGAAGACTATTTGTTCACCGATTATCTTCCAAGTACAAGTACGAACTGTGAAAATGACCTTAAACGACAATATATGGAAACTATTGATTTGCTTCTTGCTGAATTTGAAAAAAGATTTGATGACAATGACGAGTTAATTACTGCGATTTCAAATATCGACCAATTTGATTTAGAGAAACTTCAGTATTTATCAACTTTGGGTGAGTGACTACCTATTTGATTTTTATCAAATTAATTTAAGTCCATATTTTATTGATTTAAAATTTTTCTGTAAAAAATCTGTAATTTTTAAATTTGTTTTTTAGGTATTCCATTACCGTCTCAAGAAGAACTTACCGTCGTAAAAAAATATTTGTCCAATAAAGGGGTAAAAGAACAAGATATACTACAGGCCCTTTACAACCAACGTGAAGCCTTTAATGAAAGTTATAAATTGTACGCAACTGTCGCTGTATTTGGGTGTAGTACAGCAGTTAATGAGTCTTCATTTTCCACATTAACTCGTATAAACAGACCACAAAGGTATTCAATGTCCCAGCAGAGAATGGCCAATCTTGTATACTTAGCTTTTGAAAGTAAGCAAACTAATAATATAAACTTTGATGTGTTCTTGCAGAAATTTAATGAGAGAAAGGACAGAAAACTCCAATTGTATTAAAAACTTAAAAAAGTTTTGTTTTAAAATTAAAAATGTTATGTACTCAGCTAGAAGCAATAAAGTATAACAAAACACAAAAAAATAATTACAGGTACCTATACTTATACATTCGAAGATAAAAAAATATGTTTGCCCCCTCTAAAATATTAGTTGCCCACTCTGAAATCAAAGTCTAGCTACGGGCCTGCACATAACGTTATCAGTTTTTTGGAGGAGCTGAATAGTACCATTTTGGTTAATGGCTTATAGTCTATGCGACGACGTTTAAAGTACTCTCAAAGTTTTATCAAATAACGGTTGACAGTTCGTTAGACTTTTAGCAAATTAGAGTTTATATCATTACATCTCCTACATAAAGTTCTTAACAAAATCTGTCTAGACGTGACGGATAAATAAATATATATCACAACTCTACCAACTCTACAAACATATGTAAATTAATCTCAGATAAAAGATCTTAAGAGCAAAATTTTCGACGGGAATATGTTTGTACCAGTTTAGCATTTATTTTATCTTTTTATAATAAAATTTTAAGTCATCGTTAAAATATGTCGTAACTTCAAGGAAGACATTACCAAAAAATTATTCTGTAGCTCTGTTTTTTAAAAAAAAACAAAATTCATTAAAATAGGACACTAGGTACTACAAAAAAAAATAGTGCACCAGTATGCAAAGTAGATGTGAATAAATATTCCCCATAAAGGCATGCAACTGGTTTAAATGCATAGAAAAAGAGAACTATGACTATATGTATGTTTCTATTTGTAGTCATCACTTTGTTGATAATACGTTAACAGTCTATTATTATACCGTATTTAGATAATTACGCATAAGATAATAATTTTAAAATTTCCCCACATTACTAAAAATAAGACTGAAATCTCTTTCGTAGAAAGTAACTACGTAGTCGAATGTATGCACCCAAATAAACCATTAACAACCAGTTTAATTAAAACTGACTTTTATTAATATAATATGGCTTCAAAATTTGTACAATAAAAATACAGTTCACCTTACAAATCAATTAATTAATTAAAAACCACTTAATTAATTACTATAATCATCATAAACATCGTTATGTGTTGAATAAACAGGCCTTGTTCTGCGCTGAGCTGGGGGGCTTTGCACGGGTTGCCTGTACTGAGCACTGTACTGAGCTCTGGAAGAAGGCCTACTCTGCTGAGTCCTTGCTGAAGGCCTAGTGCGAGGAACGTACTGAGGTTCTGGTTCTACATATTGCGGGGTTTCCTCGTAATCATACTGTGGAGGCTCTCTGTACTCCTCCCGCCTAGGCTGAGGCTGCTGGTATTGCGGTTTAGGCTGCTGTTGTTGTGCTTTAGGCTGCTGGTATTGTCCAGAAGATGGTGGTTCGCTGTAACCAGGAGCAACCCTCGATCCCGCGTTGTAGTTATAATTTACTTTTAATCCGGTTGGATCAGTGTACGAGAATCTTCCGTGGATGACACCATTAGAATCACCTTTTGCCGCATGGGCGATACCATCTTCCGTGCGGTAGAGGAATCCGAAAGTACCATCGACTTTAGGAAGGTCGCGACTGTCTTGCAAAATCGTAGGGTTAAACTGGCTTGAAGCGAGATGGAAAAACAATGCACTGATGAAGGCCTAAAAATTAATAAGAAACTTATACGGAATTGTATGCAAGGTCGCTGTTGCTAAATAATGCAAGAATTGGTTGTTACCATTGGGTTAATGGTACGTGAAGGCGCTCATGTATTATTTCAAAATTAACATAATCCGTTAGTGGTCAGGATTTTTCATTGAATAAATGTAAGTGATTAGAGAACGGCCTATCCCATTTATGCAATTTCAAAAATGGAGTTAATTCGGTAAAACAATAAATCACTACCAAGGTTAGGCCTGGATCGAATTCAATTAACGGAGTCTGAATTAAAAAGCGCTTTAAATAAATGATAACAAATTGCTTCAAGGTTGAAAACTAGTTCATTTTCATGAATATAAACCGTTCATGAGAGCAATAAAAACGTATTTTTAACACCAATGTTTCCTTATTTTTTATCTGCATACCAGGAGCTAATTGTGATTCGAAAAACTATTTCGCACATAAATTAACACTGACTAGGTTTTTGTATTTTGTCATTATGTATCATTATTTTTATAATTACCAATACCGTAACTTTAGTACCATGCAGCTTTCTATGTATTTTAAAATCTTGACAGAAACAAGTAATTAAATGACTATTATCACAGTGAATACAAATTATATCAGTTACACACCAGTTACATAATAGAATTTAGAAATAACCACGTGAATGATAATAGTTATTGATTTAAAAACGAAAGTCTAGTGTTTTATGCGGAGAAAAACGTGTGAAGCAAATAAATGCATTTGTGCTATATGATGTAAGAACTATAGGAATCTTGTAACTTCCTAACATGCTGAATAATTTATCACTGATTTTATAGACACGTATTGTTAATAGTACACAGTAACCTTTAAGTTAATTAACCACAATTTATAAGGTAGTTTTGCGAAAATGAGATAAAATATTAATGATGTTGATTATCTAAAAGTGCCGAAACGTAAGAAAAAACTAATTTGGTCAAATGTCAAACGAGTACAAATCTGGATCAATGTTGTTATTAGTATAATTTAATAAACATTTAATCTTACTCGATTGATCAATTTTAAAAAATGATAATAGATATATTAGATCAATAATATTAATTTCTTTCATTACATCTGCCTTTCGTATCACTTGAATAACAAATATTCTGGATCCTTGTGCACAAATTTTTTAATACGGTATCAATAGTGTCTGATAATTTTTAAAACAGATTTGGGAAATTTAAATTTTTTTTGTTTAGTGAATATTTTATTAAATTATTTTGTGAATTTTTTATTAATTTTCAATTAAATAAGAAAAGTAACACAAATAGGGCTAAAAAGATGTATGTACGACAATATACAATTAATACATTTTCTTCAAATAAAATTTGTTTTTTCTGACTCTTAACGCGAGAATATTTACCGAAAATATATCGTTTAGTAAACAGTTGTAAGCCAAATTAAAAAAAAAACACACTCTAAAACACTAATAATAATAATCAAAAAGTTAAGTGAACAAAATTACGGTCAAAAATCTTTAAACTAAAAATATCTTTAAAAAATTTTGTTTTTCAAAAAAAATCACATCACTTACAAAAACACACTTGTGGCTGAACGCCATGTCGAACACTAGCACTTTTGACTCAGTAAACGTTAGCGTCTTCTTCCGCCCGATAGGTGTTGACATGCGAAATAATAAGACAAAATGCATACTCCATGTTTATATATCAGTAAACGGCACGCCTAAGTCAATGCTGACTGGTTCGTAAGAAAAACATTCCTGCATGTGTATTTACTATACCGGCATACGATTATTAACGTTAACATTCACGCCAGGTACTTAATTAAAACATTTTACGACATGTTTTATGGGTTCACTTTGCCGGGGTTGGAATAACATTATCGGGTGTTGATGAAATTCCGTTATTTGAATTTTATTTCGTAATTGAGGAAAAATGTTCAATCTTAAGAATCGTATCGCGCATTGCTGGTGATTTGTCATTGCACATAGAATATGTATGTATTCATGATCTAGACTTTAAACATTCGTATCTGGTATAATCTACGTATGGTTATTACTGTCGTAACTAATGTTATGATTAATTGCAATTAAATCTATGTAATTGGTGGGAATTCTACTTACAGTATCGAGTCGTGCACTGTTACTCACGATTATTCTGATCAAGTTTATTATGCAGAAAATGTTATCCGTTAGTTAAATAACACTACAGCGGTTTCTGTAATACAAATAATTGAAGCAAATTAGATATAATTTCAGAAAATCGAACAAAAATTTGGTAAATTTGTTCTCTCACTTAAAACTTTTTTAGTCATTCTAACTACGAAGGTAATTTGGAAGGTCACATTGACAGTTTAGTAGTGTTAATTGATTGCAAATTTTTTGAACGCATTTTTTTCAGGAATTGTCTAATTCTAATATGACTTGTAAGCAGGACAAGCCCCACGCCTCTTACATGGAAGGGATCCTTACCGAGCAATAAATGTGCAGTCAAGATACATTTGAAGTTACAACAACAGTATAGCAACAACGCAGTCCTTTAACACACTGGACAACAAAATTTTGTAACTGAGAACCAAAACTGTATGTAGGGAGTTATGTAAATTGTGAAGAGTCTGTCGCTGTTGCAGTGTTGGACTCAGTACCTATAAATTCCGATTTTTGACAGACAGATGGTTTAAAGTACATCATTACTGAAACAAAATTCAATAAACTACGTTGAAAAACCCACACATTTGCTGCGTTTAGATCATTTTTGAACTAAGGAAACATTGTAATAGTGTCGTCTTTCTATCATTTATTTAAGGTTTGCCGTCTCTCGTCTGTCCGTGGTCTGTGTCAATTTGTATTAGGCAGATAACCTCCAAAACTACCGAACCAATTGTTATCAAATTTTATATGAATTTTAGTAATATCGTGTTGGTACATTTTTTCCTTTTCGAACGATTCCACCGCTAATAGTTTCCTTTTTTGTATTGCTTAATCTGTGCAATACAAAAGTATTTCGAGGGTGACAAAAATTGATCACCCCCAAAACTTTTCTTAAAAACTTAATCTCGCATCCGTTAAGCACCAGATTTCCGCTCCATACGGACACAAATATGTAGTTCTAAACTTCCAGTTTCGTTCTTTTGCTAACTTGTTTCTTGTTTAATAAATATTCTCTATAACGCTCTGTACAAATTATTTGCTGCCCTAATTCTATTGTTTGTGTCTCTGTTCACTCTTCGATTGCTTTTTAGTTATAATTGAGTTTAACTATTTTATTTTTTTGAAATGTTGGATTCAATGGTCTTCAAGCGTTACTTCGTCCTCTACATCTTCAGTTGTACGCTATTTCAGTTTTCTTTATATTGATATCTTATTTCTTGTGTTCCTCCTCCCAGTGTAGTAGATGTTCTCTTAAGTCCTCCTTAGTAGGTGCCTAGGTAATGAATTCATCCGCATATATCATCTACATATTTTGTAATTATTTCATACCCTACTACTACATTTTGACTTTGAATTTCACGCTTTTAAAATTTTGTCCATCATTATAGTAAATAGGAAAGGACTCAATATACTGCCCTGTTTAACCCTTTTTTTTGTCTGAGTCTTCTTGTCCCTTTTTTGTTTTTCATGACGTTTCGAGTTTTGGTGTATAAAACTTTGTATTGCGTTTATTAGATTCTGCGTTATTTTTCTTTTCCTTAGCGTGTTCCATGTTTTATGGCATATGTCACATAGTAAAAATATATTCATTTCTACGTCTACCTCTGTTAAACTCTGCTTGTGTGTCTCCAAGTGTTAACTTAATGGAATCTATCACACTCTTTTGCGCACTGTACGCAGAACACTTAACAGTGGAAATTCCTTTGTAATTTTCATTTCATCTTGTCATTTTTCTTATGTAATGCTATGATCACCGTTGTTTCTTACTCTTTTGGTATTTTGTTGGTTTTCCAAATTTTATTCAGAACTTTCAGAATCAACGCCTTCTTTTTTCTATTTTTCTCTTTTTCTACTTGCTCAATTTTAATCCTCTCATGAATAACAACTCTTTGTCCGATTACCTACTTTGTCAGCACTGTTGCCTACATTAATGTGACATCTTTGATGGCAAAGTTTGAGATTTTTGTGCTTTTGTTGACACATGGACCTACGATTATAATGCTGTCCGCAACATGGTTGACTTCTTTTATAACTGATGCCTTAATTTCTCTCGATGGCTATACCATTTTTAGATCAGATCGGTTTGGAAAAAAGGGTGGCGGCATCTGTGCCTACATTTCTGATCTTCGGGAATTTCACGGTTACGTCCCTTGCTGTCAGTATCGGTGGTATTGATTCTCTCTTCTTAAAAGTGACAAGTAGCAGCACAACACATCTCTGTTCAATGACGATATAACACTTTTCAACACGATTAGCAATATATCAAATAGATACGACAAAGTACATGATCGTTTTCCGGGTTGCAACCGTGTAAATTGAGTTTTTGAACTCAACGTTTCGCACACTTTCGTAAGTGGTATCTTCAGGAGTAGGGTTAAGAGGCAAAAGTAACTCAGTAATTACTTGTTCTTAACCCTGCTCCTGAAGATGCCACTTACGAAAGTGTTCGAAATGTTGAGCCCAAAAACTCAATTTACACGGTTTCAACCCGGAAAACGATCATGTATTGATTCCGACCGTGCAAGCCTCCGAAATTATTTTCAAAACCGATACGACAAAGTGTGTATTTTCGGTGATTTAAACTTCCCACATGTGGATTGGCCCTTCCTCTCAACTTTTGGCAGATTTGCTGCTTAATAGTCATCTGGATCAATTGATCACGCAGCCAACAAGGTTCAGATCGAACCAAAAAACATCTGTGGTAGATTAATTATAACGTCTAATAACAGTTCAATCTCTAACTTAGAATATTTTAATCCTGTTGGTGAATCGGACCATTTACTTCTAATGATGGATTTACAGGTTTATTACACACGTCGAAGGAGAACTATCACCCTCGAACGGAAGACGATCGATTCTGAAACACTGAACAAGCACTTAGGCAACCTAGATTCCAAAGCTCTTCTTTCGGATTTGTCGATAAGCAACAATTGGGAGTCCTTTAAAACAACACTATCCGATACGGTCTTACAGTACACTACTATTTCCACATTTAAAAGATCTTTATCAAAACCGTGGATTAACGGGAGAATTTTAAACCTAGTATGCAAAGAGAAAGCACTGTGGCGAGCTTTTAAACGAACAGGAACCAAAACGAGTTACAATGCTCACAGAGCTTTTTCTAATCATCTTTTGACTACCATCAAAGAGGCCAGACTTGTTTATGAGGAACGTATTGCAGAGGATAGGGACAGCAAAACTCTTTTTAAGCATATTCGCACTACTTTATCTGGTCCAGTTAAAGCGTTTAAAGTCAAAGATGCGGCCGGCACAGTTAATGATGACAGTTACAACGTTGCTGATATAGGATTTACTCTTGAACCTCTTTCTGGGATGACGCGGTGGCAGATAAGTTCAGTAAGTTGAAAGTTACTAAATCTCCAGGTCCCAATCTTATATAGTTGTGCCTGCGTTTTAAAGAACTGTGCAGCCTCTCTTTCCACTCCGCTTTCTGTTCTAATGGAGCAATCAGGGAAATCTGTCCAGTCTAACCTTTTGTGCTGTTTGTCAGACTGGACTAGTGACATCGACCTGGGTCACCTCGTCGATGTTTTCTATTTCGATTTTTCAAAGGCTTTTGATAAGGTTCCGAAACGCAGGCTTCTGTACAAATTGCATCTTGGTATACGGGGAAACCTTCTTGTGTGGATAGATTCTTCTCTGAGCGATCGAACGTTTCGAGTCAAAGTCGGTGATGGACTAGTAGATCTGTCGATTTTGTGAGTGGGGTGCCACAGGGCGCTACCATAACCTCGCCTTTCGCCATATTCGCAGTCGACATTAAGCTTTACAGCAGTTGTGCGAAGTATAGAGCCTTAGAACGAGACCTTCGGACAATCTATGACTCGACTCATGATTGGTTGTAACTTTTGAATTTAGACAAGTGCATAGTTCTCTACCTTAGGAATAAAAACCCGAAACACGTTTATTCCATTGACAACTAACCTCTTTCATGTACAGACTCGCACGTTGATTTGGGTGTTGTTGTCACCTCCAATTTGTCCTGGACTGAGTATGTCCAGCGAGTTGCGAGCAAAGCGAATAAAATATTCTTTTTTCTGAGCTAATCCATTAGTCCTTTCTAAACTTTTTAAAACATATGTAGAGCCTTTGTTAGAGTTTGCTAATGGGGTCTGGTCTCCCATACTTCAAAAAGATATTTTATGCTTGGAATCCATTCAGCGTCGAGCAACCAGATTTCCGTTCGGCAAAAATCCGCCTCTGTACCACTAAAGGCTTAGACAAATACATCTCTGTCCTCTTTCTGATAGGCGCAAATGAGGGGATCTAATCATTACTTATCAGGCCTTGAGTAATGGTCTTTTCCCAGTCAGGCATCTCTTCCCTCTCATACCTCAGACCCGAGCAGCGGATATTCTCTAAAGTTGCGTAAGCTGAAGTTTTGCAGTTCAGCTCGTCAAAAATTTTTAACGAATAAGGTGTTTGAGAGTTGGAATGCCTCACCCAGGGATATAATGTTAGCCTCATTGTATTGTTTTAAATAGAAATATGATACACATTGTGCCACAAACAATCCTTAGTTATCCTCGAGATTAAGTCACCACCCAGTTTGTCGCGGGCATAACAGGCGTAGCCTCTGGTCGATCACTTGCTTAATAATAATAATAGTAATTTTTTAAAACTACCTCCCCTTTTTTACTCCCATATGCTTGAATATTTCGGGTTTTATCCCTTCGATTCCTCAGCTTTGCCAATTTTTAAGGAGCTTAACGCTTCACTTTACTTCACTTTCTATAATTTCTCCATAAACTTCATCTCTTCTTTCTATTCAACTTTTGCATTTTCTTGTGTGCAGTTTCCAACCGTCTTTCTGCATTCCAAAATTTCACAAAAATAATGTTTCCATCTTTCTTCTATTTGCTTTTATTTTTTAGTAACTCTCAATTTTTATCTTTTATCCATTATTTTTTTCTTGTTTTAATGTTTTGAACTTCCTATATAACTTTTGTATAAACTTCTTCCAAATGTTTCCTAGAATTCTGTCTTACATTTTGTTTTACAATGTTTTTCAGCTTCTTTCTTTGAGTTTTATATTTTCATAATATTCCTATTCTTCTGTTAATAAATATCTTTACCATATCATTTTCTTTGACCTCTTGTGTTACCAGTTCGTTCCACCAGGTATCTGATTTCTCAGGTCACATACTGTTGGTTATAAAATATACTTTTTAAACGCTTCCCACATTCTTTCTAAGTTACAACTAAATTGTCTCTTCTTTTAGAAATTTACTCCCTTACAGTTGTGTTGTAAATACAGTTACAGTAGACGCCGCTTAATATGATCACGGTTAATGTTATCAACCGCTTAGTGTGATCAAAATGGCTTGGAACGGGCCCACGCAATACCAATGCATTACAGTTTTTCCGTTTATTGTGATCAATATTTCGCTTACTGTGATCAATCTCCCAATTCTTATACAAGCTTTTTTGAAGAAACGAGACGATTGAAAGTACTATTGTTTTTAATGTACTTTTATTGCTCTCAAAAGATACAGTCGCTTATACTACTGACTTTATAGAGCCACAATCAGTGACAGACTTTAGTAATCAGCGCGTTTTCGTCTTTTGAATGAACGAATTTTTCCTGTTTTAAATTTGAGTAGTACTTATGTAAAAATGAGCACGTCAAAACGACGAGATCTCAGCTCATCAGAGAAAAAAAATTTTCAGGCCGTTTTTTGTAAAATAACCAAAGGAAATCAAGAGTTCCTTTCTCAGAATGATAACCAAAATTAAAAATAAATTCTAATGTTTATGTACCTTCATTTACCAGCATAATGAACACTCTCTTGTTCATGATTTTGATTTGTTTCAAGTTTTCCTGTCTCTGATGGTGGTTTTCGCTTATTGTTATCAGTCGGTTAGTGTGATCAATTTGTCTGAGTCCCAAAGTGATCACATTAAGCGGCGTTCACTGTATATTATAAGTTAATAAGCCGTCATCACGAAAATTGCAACGAAAAATTGACATGTATTACTACACATTAGTATACATTTTTAACTAAAATGTATGTAGGAAAGTTAACAACAAAATCGATTCGACGAAAGAATAATTTCATATTTTCTCGACGTTGCATGACTCCTAGAATACGAAAAAATAGGTTTCCCGTTACCATCTGTCTGTAGTCCGTTGGTGATTAGGAGACAGATAATCTCCATCGCAAAATTTTGCAGATTAAATTATTTTTCAATTTAATAAATAACATGTAGTCTATGAATCCAGCTTGATTTTTTTAATTAAAATTATATAACAACACTGAAAACAGTGCTCTGAGAATCTTGCAGTTTTATCGTATGTACGGTATCATCATTTATCTGTTTATTCCCTCTTCAAAATGTTGATGACGACATCTCAAAATTTTGCTAAATAAATCCTGTCTAAAATGTGCAAAATATTTTGACTCCTTGGCTATCCATGTAATTTATCATATTTTGTAGAATTACTTATCCAGAGTTTGACTTACCTTGTAATTCTTCCGCAGTCTAACATAAAAAAAAATCTATTTATCTAAATCAACGACGTTATTATTGTGGTAATCAGTAAAATTTCAATTTCGCTGTCACCTTCTCGAAATAAAATCACCTACTTGGTAATTACTGCCTAACCTATATCCTACCTGCGACTTCCGTCATCACTTCTTCCTGACCCATGGGGGCCAAGAGGGCCGAGTGAGGAATTAGGGATGCGTCGAATTGAGTGCACTCTGTTTAAATTTAAATATCTATAAACTCTCAAATATACCTATATTTAAAAGTTGCAGTTATAAACTTTCTGTTAACTTTAGTCTAATCAACAGGCATTTTCAAAGACATACTGGGCAACTTCTGATTTTTCTATCTGATCTGATCAGCTGAATGTCGCGCGATGATAAACTTTCTCGTTACCCTCATGTATTTTTATTTTCCCAGCGTAAGCTAAGGCAATATCGAATCCATCAAGCGACTGGCTACTTTCATATTTTGTTGACGCTTCATAACTCTCAGTACGAAAAAATAGGTCTCACGTTTCGGTCGGTCTATCTGTCATCTGCCGTCTGTCCACGTCTGTGTCGATTTTCATTAGGCAGATAATCTCCGAAACTACTGGACCAATTGTTGTCAAATTTTGTGTGTGTGTGTGTGTGTATATATACATATATTAGGAATATTGTATAGAAAGTAATATGCTGGTCAAAATTTGTCTGATCATCACCACCAATGACGTCATCTCCAACTTTTACAATAGTAACAATGTTATTTAATTTTATAACATAACATACAAACAGTTTAACTTTGAAACTGCAAAATCGAATGCTCTGAAATATTGAAACGTTTTACGGTTATCGTAAGCATATCAAATCGTCAATTAAAATTTATATGTTTATCCCCTCCCAAAAAAGTGGATGACGTCATAATATTAAGGGTCTATACTTGTGGTTTATCAATGCATTCATATTTTTTGGAATTGGTGACTCAAAAATACGGCGACATCACTCATCCCATTTTCCCAAAATTTGAGAATACACCACTGTTATTAATAATATTACACTGCACTTATTGAAATTAATATACGTATCCTTCCTAAAATGTTGATGACGTTATTAAAAAAATTTTATATGGAAAAACTCACTAGAAGTATGTGCATACGATGCTTTTTACCCATACTTTAACAATATTAATTTAGGGTCTTATCATCACAAACAGCTAAAATTCTCAAAGTTGAATTTTATAATTTTTCGAAACCGTACTTGTACCTACTTTGGGGGCGAGAGAAATAACCTTCGAGGAATTTTTTACTACAATCTCTGCAACAAATTTCATTTATTCCTCCAATTAACTCTTTTTATTCTTCGAGCTACTGAGACGACTTTTAAGAGACTAGATTCCAGTCTCCTGGTTATTGTAGGGTCGAATAAAAGTGTGTCGTCTGAATTTAAACCTACTAACAGAATGTTATCGACTTCAGCTTTTTATACCAAAGCCTCGGCATCTAACCACATCTTTAATAATTTTTAACTTGTTTATGCATATTTTCTTATTTAATGGAAAAGTAACAGTGAAGAGAATGTACATACAGTGATTGAATGAAATGTATTGGTGTTTTTCTTGAATATATAAAATTATAATTTATGATAACGGTAGGGTACTTTAGTGTTTCTTTGTTCATAAGTGAAATTATACTCTCAAATGGATTTATTTGTACTTCATAAATAAATCTCCAACTAACAATCTGCTTACAAATGAAAGATATACTAAAAGTTACACCATATTGCGTCTGAACATATTGGTTGAACTTCGAGTGATAACTTGAAGACTTTCTGGTCGTCTAAATTAATTTGGTTATGTATTACAATTTTAAGGTCGAAATATTATAAATAAAATTAGTCTGGAATCTATTTTTTTCACTTTTTAAATATCCTTTAAAAATACTTAAAACTATAAATTTGCTCCTATAATATAATTCCCATAAAAAACAAACTGGTTCAGTTTAACCTTCTCCTGCGTTGTGATTTAATCTATTTTCAATTTTTTTTTTTCGAATTTATCAGGCTTTGGTGCAGCGTATTTTAATTCACGGAAATAGCTCGTATATGATTGCAACAACAAACAATTATTTCTTAATAAAGAACAGCGGGATAATATAGTATGGAATACCATTAACGCTATTTCTTACTAATTTGCATAATTTATAGCAAATATAATTGCCATATTTTTAGTTACACGTTGTTAACATACCACACAAATCTATTAATAATGAAACTGTATTTTTCTTGCAAATTTTATTACAGATAAAAAAAATAAGTACAATATATATATATATATATATATATATATATATATATATATATATATATATATGTTAATGATAACTTTCGACCTCAAATTCTCTCACGTATATATACTTTTGGGCTCAAATTGGAAGTTTCGGCCTCGCCGTAGCTTTTGAGGCCGAAGTGACTCACACATTCAACGTAACATTTGGACTCACGCACATCCAGTGACATCTTTTAACAGTAATTTTAACAATTTTGGTTTGAGAAAAGATTGTTAAGTATAAAAGTTGGTTGCATAGATGATTTACTTAACAAAGCTAATATTATGACTAGGTTTTATATAAATACAGGAAGTTGTTTGAAGGTAGTAATTTCCAGAAGTATGTTGGAAATTTATCTAAAATTAAAGAAAATATTAAGCAACTGAAAACAATTGGACAGTAGAAGAGCCAAAAATTCAGGAAGAAGTTAGAGAGTAAGAAAGAAAAAAAAAAGATACACAACAGGTATAGAATGTAAGAAACGGAAAGTTGAGGCATGGAATGAAGACAGGGAAATTTGGATGAAAAATTTTACAAAGAGAGTTGGAATTAACTGAGCAAGGAAGCATAAAGAGAAGGAGTAGTAATTATAAAAAAAAATAGAGAGGGAATGGAAAAGAAAAGCGGGGAGGACAAATGGGGTTTAAAATTGCTTGTTTGAAATATTGCATTATTAAGAAAAATAAACAGAATTTATTTAATGAGTACATAAAATTTTGATTTTGTGTGATTAACAGAAACATGGATACTAAAGAGTAAGGGGAATAAATTGAACAAGGAAAAAGGAAAAGTTGAGGGTGAAGCAAGTGGGGGATCCATAACAGAGGTGACAAAAGATATAAAACAAATCGAAGAGCGGGTAATAGAAGTGGAACGCATAGTGGAAAGAAAGTTGATATCAGATAAAAGAAAAAAAGAATTTGCATATTGTATTGCATTGAAATTACAAAAAATTTGAAGAAAAAAATTGAAAAAAAAATTGAAGAGTCTAACGAAGAATTTCTTCTGATAGGAGATGGTTTTAACGCCAAAATAGGCAACAAAAGCAGGGAATATAGCGGAGAACGCGCAGAAAAATCTAAAGATAAAATATTAAATAAAGACAGAAAATTTCTATGGAAATTAATTGAAGAAAGAGTTTGGTAAAGTCTTGAATGGGGTGAAGGAGGGGATGAAGATAAAGAATTTACCTGTATATGTAACCGAGTAGCAGATGAAGAAGCCGAAACATTTAAATTAGGAGAAAGAATTGATTCCGACCACATGCTATAAGAAGTAAAATTGAGGGATAGAAGTAGAAAAGTCGGAGTCACAAATAAGGAAGTAGATAAAAAGGAGAAGGGAACTGAGCATTATAAAAGATGTTGGAAATTGAATTCAAAAGAAGTAAGCTAAAATAAAATAGAAGAATTAAAAACAGCAACTGAAAAAGCAGCAGTAAGAAAAGGATTTATAACGAAGAAATCAGAAAAGAAACACAAATGGCTGGTTAATAGATGCAGAGATTTAAAAACATAAGAAAGAAAATGTTTACGAAGGTGTAAAAAGGGAAAGATAAAAAAGAAGAGTACTGTCCAGCAAGAAATAATAACAGGTCGGTGTGAAGAAAAAAAAGAAGAGATTCCGAAAGAAGAAATAAAATAAAAGCCATAAAATCAGAGCAAGAACCAAAATAAGGAAGAACAAAAACATGATCAGTGAAGAAATGCTAATAATACAATGGAAGTACCATTTCATGAAACTAATGAGTGGAAATGAGAGTATTGTAGCACAAAAGAGTTAAACCGAGAATGCTGAGAGAGAAAGAATGGCCGAACATTACAGTGGAAAAAATATGGAAACAAGTTGGAGGGCCGAAAAGAGGGAAAAGACCAGGGAGGAATGGATTGGTAAATGATGTATGGATGTTTAGAACGGATGATTTGATTGAAAGACTGTGTGAAATAATGAATGAGATGTGGAAAAGTAAAGGTCTCCTCGAAAGTGGCGACAAGGACAAATATGTCCAATGGCGTGTATAAAGGAACCTAGGTACAAGGGGGGTTATACTCGTCTAAAGATAATATCAGAAACAACGCCAAGGTACCTAGAGAGAAAAAGAATGAAGGAGAAAAAGTAATTGCTAGACAGAGGGCTGGACATGAAGAAAGAAACAAATACTTTTGCTTAAGCGAAGGCAGAAGAATATATAAGATGTGTGGAGAAGCGCAAGAGACTTTAGAATACATGCTACAAGACTAGGGCGAAATTAAAGAAAAAAGGAAAGTATAACAGAAATATTGAATGAAGGTGGAAGAGAAGCAGGGTGGATGAAAAAAGTGGAAAAGAGCGGAGTAAGGCTGGAGCAAAGGGGATGCGATAAAGGAAGTAAATTGTAAAATCCTTGATTGTTGAACATTATTATTGCTATACCACACCAAAATAGTATAAATAAAAATAAATAATTGGCAGAGTGGTGAACTATCTAACCTAAAATTATTTTCGTCTTTTGTAGACTTTGGCCTCACAGAATCGTAGAAAACAACTTTCAAACATACAACCCAAGCTAAAATTAACTTAATAGCATTTATTTTAATAACAGATAAGAGAAATAAACCTAAAAGAAAAAGTCATAATTGTGTTATTAACTGTGAAGTAACTATTAAAAAAATCTAAAGAATGTGATGCCAAAAGTTACTTTAAATCAAATAATGGCTTTCATCCATAGAAACTTTTGGCCTCATAATTACATGATGAATAACTTTCGGACTCATGTGCTAACATACAGTAAAGTACAAGGTATATGAATAAATCTAAAATCGGAGACCCAAAATTTGGTCAAATCGAGGCAGTAAAATTCATGTGAATCAATATTCGGTGCTATATATTCAGGCACACCCCCAAGTGTAAAGATTCAGATTTTTTCCATAAAACGAAACATTTTCTATGAGGTTAAGACAAAATTACGACTGTGAATGGTAGCAGTATCTGTAGACGCATTCATAAAAATATGTTTTATTCAAAGTTAAAGTGATAATTTAAATTTTTTAAATACTTGCTACTTAGCCAAATATAAAGGACGACAGGTCCAAAGTTGCTATAAATGCGCTAATTATTTTGATATGTTTGTTTCCATATTAGCGTGGGTATAAATTTGGGTCGGGTAGTTCTGCAATCAACCAATTATTAATTTTTATTTATACTATTTTGGTGAGACCAGTTTCAGGGTTCATCCCCTTCCTCAGCCACCTCGTTAGTAACCCTATAACACGTTAAAAAATCAATATTTGGTTAGATTTTTAGACTTATTAGTGTTAATATTATCAGGAATTTGATCTGCCGTTTTTTGAGCCTAAAATACTTGATTGTTGACCATTATTCTTGCTATACCACACGAAAATATTATAAATAAAAATAAATAATTGGCTGAGTGTTGAACTATCTAACCTAAAATTATTTTCATCTTTTGTAGACTTTGGCCTCACAGAATCGCAGAAAACAACTTTCAAACTTACAACCCAAGCTAAAATTAACTTAATAGCAGTTATTTTAATAACAGATAAGAGAAATAAACCTAAAAGAAAAAGTCATAATTGTGTTATTAATCGTGAAGTAACTATTAAAAAAATCTAAAGAATGTGATGCCAAAAGTTACTTTAAATCAAATAATGGCTTTCATCCATAGAAACTTTTGGCCTCATAATTACATGATGAATAACTTTCGGACTCATGTGCTAACATACAGTAAAGTACAAGGTATATGAATAAATCTAAAATCGGAGACCCAAAATTTGGTCAAATCGAGGCAGTAAAATTCATGTGAATCAATATTCGGTGCTATATATTCAGGCACACCCCCAAGTGTAAAGATTCAGATTTTTTCCATAAAACGAAACATTTTCTATGAGATTAAGACAAAATTACGACTGTGAATGGTAGAAGTATCTGTAGACGCATTCATAAAAATATGTTTTATTCAAAGTTAAAGTGATAATTTAAATTTTTTAAATACTTGCTACTTAGCCAAATATAAAGGACGACAGGTCCAAAGTTGCTATAAATGCGCTAATTATTTTGATATGTTTGTTTCCATATTAGCGTGGGTATAAATTTGGGTCGGGTAGTTCTGCAATCAACCAATTATTAATTTTTATTTATACTATTTTGGTGAGACCAGTTTCAGGGTTCATCCCCTTCCTCAGCCACCTCGTTAGTAACCCTATAACACGTTAAAAAATCAATATTTGGTTAGATTTTTAGACTTATTAGTGTTAATATTATCAGGAATTTGATCTGCCGTTTTTTGAGCCTAAAATACTTGATTGTTGACCATTATTCTTGCTATACCACACGAAAATATTATAAATAAAAATAAATAATTGGCTGAGTGTTGAACTATCTAACCTAAAATTATTTTCATCTTTTGTAGACTTTGGCCTCACAGAATCGCAGAAAACAACTTTCAAACTTACAACCCAAGCTAAAATTAACTTAATAGCAGTTATTTTAATAACAGATAAGAGAAATAAACCTAAAAGAAAAAGTCATAATTGTGTTATTAATCGTGAAGTAACTATTAAAAAAATCTAAAGAATGTGATGCCAAAAGTTACTTTAAATCAAATAATGGCTTTCATCCATAGAAACTTTTGGCCTCATAATTACATGATGAATAACTTTCGGACTCATGTGCTAACATACAGTAAAGTACAAGGTATATGAATAAATCTAAAATCGGAGACCCAAAATTTGGTCAAATCGAGGCAGTAAAATTCATGTGAATCAATATTCGGTGCTATATATTCAGGCACACCCCCAAGTGTAAAGATTCAGATTTTTTCCATAAAACGAAACATTTTCTATGAGGTTAAGACAAAATTACGACTGTGAATGGTAGAAGTATCTGTAGACGCATTCATAAAAATATGTTTTATTCAAAGTTAAAGTGATAATTTAAATTTTTTAAATACTTGCTACTTAGCCAAATATAAAGGACGACAGGTCCAAAGTTGCTATAAATGCGCTAATTATTTTGATATGTTTGTTTCCATATTAGCGTGGGTATAAATTTGGGTCGGGTAGTTCTGCAATCAACCAATTATTTATGTTTATTTATACTATTTTGGTGAGACCAGTTTCAGGGTTCATCCCCTTCCTCAGCCACCTCGTTAGTAACCCTATAACACTTTAAAAAATCAATATTTGGTTAGATTTTTAGACTTATTAGTGTTAATATTATCAGGAATTTGATCTGCCGTTTTTTGAGCCTAAAATACTTGATTGTTGACCATTATTCTTGCTATACCACACGAAAATAGTATAAATAAAAATAAATAATTGGCTGAGTGTTGAACTATCTAACCTAAAATTATTTTCATCTTTTGAAGACTTTGGCCTCACAGAATCGCAGAAAACAACTTTCAAACTTATAACCCAAGCTAAAATTAACTTAATAGCAGTTATTTTAATAACAGATAAGAGAAATAAACCTAAAAGAAAAAGTCATAATTGTGTTATTAATTGTGAAGTAACTATTAAAAAAATCTAAAGAATGTGATGCCAAAAGTTACTTTAAATCAAATAATGGCTTTCATCCATAGAAACTTTTGGCCTCATAATTACATGATGAATAACTTTCGGACTCATGTGCTAACATACAGTAAAGTACAAGGTACATGAATAAATCTAAAATCGGAGACCCAAAATTTGGTCAAATCGAGGCAGTAAAATTCATGTGAATCAATATTCGGTGCTATATATTCAGGCACACCCCCAAGTGTAAAGATTAAGATTTTTTCCATAAAACGAAACATTTTCTATGAGGTTAAGACAAAATTACGATTGTGAATGGTGGAAGTATCTGTAGACGCATTCATAAAAATATTTTTTATTCAAAGTTAAAGTGATAATTTAAATTATTTAAATACTTGCTCCTTAGCCAAATATAAAGGACGACAGGTCCAAAGTTGCTATAAATGAGCTAATTATTTTGATATGTTTGTTTCCATATTAGCGTGGGTATAAAGTTGGCTTAGGTAGTTCTGCAATCAACCAATTATTTATGTTTATTTATACTATTTTGGTGATACCAGTTTCAGGGTTCATCCCCTTCCTCAGCCACCTCGTCAGTAACCCTATAACACTTTAAAAAATCAATATTTGGTTAGATTTTTAGACTTATTAGTGTTAATATTATCAGGAATTTGATCTGCCGTTTTTTGAGCCTAAAATACTTGATTGTTGACCATTATTCTTGCTATACCACACGAAAATAGTATAAATAAAAATAAATAATTGGCTGAGTGTTGAACGATCTAACCTAAAATTATTTTCATCTTTTGTATACTTCGGCCTCACAGAATCGTAAAAAACACCTTTCAAACTTACAACCCAAGCTAAAATTAACTTAATAGCGGTTATTTTAATAACAGATAAGAGAAATAAACCTAAAAGAAAAAGTCATAATTATGTTATTAAATGTGAAGTAACTATGAAAAAAATCTAAAGAATGTGATGCCAAAAGTTACTTTAAATCAAATAATAGCCTTCATCCATAGAAACTTTTGGCCTCATAATTACATGATGAATAACTTTCGGACTCATGTGCTAACATACATTAAAGTATAAGGTACATGAATAAATCTAAAATCGGAAACCCAAAATTTGGTCAAATCGAGGCAGTAAAATTCATGTGAATCAATATTCGGTGCTACATATTCAGGCACCCCCCAAGTGTAAAGATTCAGATTTTTTCCATAAAACGAAACATTTTCTATGAGGTTAAGACAAAATTACGACTGTGAATGGTAGAAGTATCTGTAGACGCATTCATAAAAATTGTTTTATTAAAAGTTAAAGTGGTAATTTAAATTTTTTAAGTACTTGCTACTTAAACAAATATAAAATACGAGAGTTCGAAAGTTGTTATAAATGAGCTAATTATTTTGATATGTTTGTTTCCATATTAGCGTGGGTATAACGTTGGGTTAAGTAGTTCTGCAATCAAACAATTATTTATTTAGATTTATACTATTTTGGTGATACCAGTTTTAGGGTTCATCCCCTTTCTCAGCCAGCTCGTCAGAAAACTTATAACACTTTAAAAAAGTCAATATTTGGTTAGATTTTAAGACTTATTAGTGTCAATATTATCAGGAATTTGATCTGCCGTTTTTTGAGCCTAAAATACTTGATTGTTGACCATTATTCTTGCTATACCACACGAAAATAGTATAAATAAAAATAAATAATTGGCTGAGTGTTGAACGATCTAACCTAAAATTATTTTCATCTTTTGTATACTTCGGCCTCACAGAATCGTAAAAAACACCTTTCAAATTTACAACCCAAGCTAAAATTAACTTAATAGCGGTTATTTTAATAAAAGATAAGAGAAATAAACCTAAAAGAAAAAGTCATAATTATGTTATTAAATGTGAAGTAACTATGAAAAAAATCTAAAGAATGTGATGCCAAAAGTTACTTTAAATCAAATAATGGCTTTCATTCATAGAAACTTTTGGCCTCATAATTACATGATGAATAACTTTCGGACTCATGTGCTAACATACAGTAAAATACAAGGTACATGAATAAATCTAAAATCGGAGACCCAAAATTTGGTCAAATCGAGGCAGTAAAATTCATGTGAATCAATATTCGGTGCTATATATTCAGGCACACCCCCAAGTGTAAAGATTCAGATTTTTTCCATAAAACGAAACATTTTCTATGAGGTTAAGACAAAATTACGACTGTGAATGGTAGAAGTATCTGTAGACGCATTCATAAAAATATTTTTTATTTAAAGTTAAAGTGATAAATTTTTTTTATAAGTGATAAATTTAAATTTTTTAAATACTTGCTACTTAGCCAAATATAAAGGACGACAGGTCCAAAGTTGCTATAAATGAGCTAATTATTTTGATATGTTTCTTTCCATATTTGCGTGGGTATAAAGTTGCGTTAGGTAGTTCTGCAATCAACCAATTATTTATTTTTATTTATACTATTTAGGTGATACCAGTTTCAGGGTTCATCCCCTTCCTCAGCCACCTCGTCAGTAAACCTATAACACTTTAAAAAAGCAATATTTGGTTAGATTTTTAGACTTATTAGTGTTAATATTATCAGGAATTTGATCTGCCGTTTTTTGAGCCTAAAATACTTGATTGTTGACCATTATTCTTGCTATACCACACGAAAATATTATAAATAAAAATAAATAAATGGCTAACTATCTAACCTAAAATTATTTTCATCTTTTGTACACTTCGGCCTCACAGAATCCTAGAAAACAACTTTCAAACTTACAACCCAAGCTAAAATTAACTTAATAGCAGTTATTTTAATAACAGATAAGAGAAATAAACCTAAAAGAAAAAGTCATAATTATGTTATTAACTGTGAAGTAACTATTAAAAAAATCCAAAGAATGTGATGCCAAAAGTTACTTTAAATCAAATAATGGCTTTCATCCATAGAAACTTTTGGCCTCATAATTACATGATGAATAACTTTCGGACTCATGTGCTGACATACATTAAAGTACAAGGTACATGAAAAAATCTAAAATCGGAAACCCAAAATTTGGTCAAATCGAGGCAGTAAAATTCATGTGAATCAATATTCGGTGCTATTTATTCAGGCACATCCCCAAGTGTAAAGATTCAGATTTTTTCCATAAAACGAAACATTTTCTATGAGGTTAAGACAAAATTACGACTGTGAATGGTAGAAGTATCTGTAGACGCATTCATAAAAATATTTTTTATTTAAAGTTAAAGTGATAATTTAAATTTTTTAAATACTTGCTACTTAGCCAAATATAAAGGACGACAAGGCCAAAGTTGCTATAAATGAGCTAATTATTTTGATGTTTCTTTCCATATTAGCGTGGGTATAAAGTTAGGTTAGATAGTTCTGCAATCAACCAATTATTGTTTTTATTTATACTATTTTGGTGATACCAGTTTCAGGGTTCATCCCCTTCCTCAGCCACCTCGTCAGTAAACCTATAACACTTTAAAAAAGCAATATTTGGTTAGATTTTTAGACTTATTAGTGTTAATGTTATCAGGAATTTGATCTGCCGTTTTTTGAGCCTAAAATACTTGATTGTTGACCATTATTCTTGCTATACCAAACGAAAATAGTATAAATAAAAATAAATAATTGGCTGAGTGTTGAACTATCTAACCTAAAATTATTTTCATCTTTTGTACACTTCGGCCTCACAGAATCCTAGAAAACAACTTTCAAACTTACAACCCAAGCTAAAATTAACTTAATAGCAGTTATTTTAATAACAGACAAGAGAAATAAACCTAAAAGAAAAAGTCATAATTATGTTATTAACTGTGAAGTAACTATTAAAAAAATCCAAAGAATGTGATGCCAAAAGTTACTTTAAATCAAATAATGGCTTTCATCCATAGAAACTTTTGGCCTCATAATTACATGATGAATAACTTTCGGACTCATGTGCTAACATACATTAAAGTACAAGGTACATGAATAAATCTAAAATCGGAAACCCAAAATCTGGTCAAATCGAGGCAGTAAAATTCATGTGAATCAATATTCGGTGCTATACATTCAAGCACACCCCCAAGTGTAAAGATTCAGATTTTTTCCATAAAACGAAACATTTTCTATGAGGTTAAGACAAAATTACGACTTTGAATGGCAGAAGTACCTGTAGACGCATTCATAAAAATATTTTTTATTCAAAGTTAAAGTGATAATTAAAATTTTTTAAATACTTGCTACTTAGCCAAATATAAAGGACGACAGGTCCAAAGTTGCTATAAATGAGCTAATTATTTTGATATGTTTGTTTCCATATTAGCGTGGGTATAAAGTTGGGTTAGGTAGTTCTGCAATCAACCAATTATTTATTTTTATTTATACTATTTTGGTGATACCAGTTTCAGGGTTCATTTCCTTCCTCAGGCACCTCGTCAGTAAACTTATAACACTTTAAAAAGTCAATATTTGGTTAGATTTTTAGACTAATTAGTGTTAATATTATCTGGAATTTGATCTGCCGTTTTATGAGTCTAAAATACTTGATTGTTGACCATTATTTTTGCTATACCACACGAAAATAGTATAAATATAAATAAATAATAGGCTGAGTGTTGAACTATCTAACCTAAAATTATTTTCATCCTTTGTACACTTCGGCCTCACAGAATCGTAGAAAACAACTTTCAAACTTACAACCCAAGCTAAAATTAACTTAATAGCAGTTATTTTAATAACAGATAAGAGAAATAAACCTAAAAGAAAAAGTCATAATTCTGTAATTAACTGTGAAGTAACTATTAAAAAAATCTAAAGAATGTGATGCCAAAAGTTACTTTAAATCAAATAATGGCTTTCATCCATAGAAACTTTTGGCCTCATAATTACATGATGAATAACTTTCGGACTTATGTGCTAACATACATTAAAGTACAAGGTACATGAATAAATCTAAAATCGGAAACCCAAAATTTGGTCAAATCGAGGCAGTAAAATTCATGTGAATCAATATTCGGTGCTATACATTCAAGCACACCCCCAAGTGTAAAGATTCAGATTTTTTCCATAAAACGAAACATTTTCTATGAGGTTAAGACAAAATTACGACTTTGAATGGCAGAAGTATCTGTAGACGCATTCATAAAAATATTTTTTATTCAAAGTTAAAGTGATAATTAAAATTTTTTAAATACTTGCTACTTAGCCAAATATAAAGGACGACAGGTCCAAAGTTGCTATAAATGAGCTAATTATTTTGATATGTTTGTTTCCATATTAGCGTGGGTATAAAGTTGGGTTAGGTAGTTCTGCAATCAACCAATTATTTATTTTTATTTATACTATTTTGGTGATACCAGTTTCAGGGTTCATCCCCTTCCTCAGACACCTCGTCAGTAAACTTATAACACTTTAAAAAGTCAATATTTGGTTAGATTTTTAGACTTATTAGTGTTAATATTATCTGGAATTTGATCTGCCGTTTTTTGAGCCTAAAATACTTGATTGTTACCATTATTCTTGCTATACCACACGAAAATAGTATAAATAAAAATAAATAATTGGCTGAGTGTTGAACTATCTAACCTACAATTATTTTCATCTTTTGTACACTTCGGCCTCACAGAATCGTAGAAAACAACTTTCAAACTTACAACCCAAGCTAAAATGAACTTAATAGCAGTTATTTTAATAACAGATAAGAGAAATAAACCTAAAAGAAAAAGTCATAATTCTGTTATTAACTGTGAGGTAACTATTAAAAAAATCTAAAGAATGTGATGCCAAAAGTTACTTTAAATCAAATAATGGCTTTCATCCATAGAAACTTTTGGCCTCATAATTTCGGACTCATGTGCTAACATATCTTAAAGTACTAGGTACATGATTAAATCTAAAATCGGAAACCCAAAATTTGGTCAAATCGAGGCAGTAAAATTCATGTGAGGCAATATTCGGTGCTATATATTCAGGCACACCCCCAAGTGTAAAGATTCAAATTTTTTCCATAAGACGAAACATTATTTTTTTCTATGAGGTTAAGACAAATATTGGTGGATTGCGAAATAAATCTAAGAAATAAATTCATAATGATGTTGTTAAGTGTAAAATACCTATGAAAAAAGATCTAAAGACTGTGATGCCAAAAGTTACTTTAAGTCAAATAATAGTTTTCATCCATAGCAACATTTAGCCTCATAATTGCATGTTAGGTAACTTTCGGACTCGTGCGCTTCGTATATGTGAAAACACGTAATTAACCCATCATTCCGGGCACAATTTTGTTTTTGGAACGAAGTACCAGATTAATAAATTTAAAATTGGAAACCCGAAATTTCAACACAAGCCAGTGAAATTCATGAGGTGTATTATTTCACGATATGGATTCGTAAAATTTAAGGCACAATCTTAACATTCAAATTGTAATTGATAGACTCCCCCTTTATCTAGTTAAGTAATTTTATCTTTGTTGTTCAGTAACTGATTTCTGGTTGAATTAATTTTTCTAAATAAAATATTAACATTTTTATTCACTCTATTTAGTATGTTTTTAATTTTGTATGATATTGTTCCAATAAAATCCAGAGAATAATATCTACCTATGTCTTCCTTAGTATCATGGTCCGTTTTGAACAACGAGCAACATTGTTTTTTTTTTAATTTTGTATCTTATTTTGTCAATTAGATTGTTGATTAATTTTACTTTAAAGTCATAATTTATTGCAATTTGTTTTATGGACTGAAGTTCTTTATTATAGTTTTCATGGTTTAGATTAGAATTGAACAATATTTCAATTAAAGATCCAAAAGTTGATATTTTATGAATCCATAGGTGGTTGGAAGAATTGCAAATAATGTTGTCTGTATATCTTTTATTGGCCCAATATCTTACAAAATTAAAAACATTCTTGGAGAAATATTAAACACGAGAGGCCAAAAGTTACTATAAACGAAGTCATTCTTTTCATCTTTAGTACACTTTGACCCCATATGGATTCATACAAAAAAACTTTCAGGCTCACAGTCCAAGGAAACATTAAATTAGTACCTAACCCTTGTTTTAAGAATACCAAATCGTTTTTCAAATATCGGCGAATTGAGAAATTAATAAATCAAAAGGACAGATTTATAATTATGTTGTTTACTGTGGAGTATCTACGAAAAAAATCCAAAGACTGTGATGCCAAAAGTTAATTTAAGTCAAATAATAGTTTTTATCCATAGCAACATTTGGGTTCATAATTACTACTCCATTAAAATATTAAACTGGTTTTTCAAATTTCGCTTGTTTCTTGGATAAAATAATACAAAATACGAGAGGCCAAAAATTGCTACAAATATAATTAATGATTATAAAAGAGTTAAAGTAATTATTTTCATCTTTAGTACACTTTTGTCACACAAATTCATACAAAACAACTTTCAGGTTCACAACTCAAGCTAAAGTTAAATTAATTGTCGTTGTTTTAAGAATATCAAATTGTGATTCAAATACCGGAAGAAAGAAAAACAAATCTAAGAAACAATTTCATGGTGATACTATTAACTGTACAGTACCCATGAAAAAAATCTAAAGAATGCGATGTCAAAAGTTACTTTATATCAAATAATACATTTCATGCATAGTAACATTTGACCTTATAATTACATGTTTCGGAATAATGAGCTTCATATCTATCATTTCAAGTACAATTTTTGTTTTTGGAAATGAAATTCCAAGTGATTAGAAGATAAAACAGAAGCTCAAAAATGTATGGAAACGATGCATGACGTTCCAAGATATTAATTCCTAAAATTTAAAGCACACCCTCAAGCAAATATCCAGATTGGCTCCATAAGTAGAAAAATAATTTAAGAGATTAACAAAAACTTGTACTGCTAATTGTAGAAGTGCCTGTACACACAACCATAAAAGTAAATTTATTACTCCAACTTAAACTGGCATTTTAAAATTGACATGTACGCCTTTCTTGGAGAAATATAGAAAGAGAGGTTAAAAGCTGCTAAAAAATAGTAATGTTTCTTTTTTCGAAATGGCGCATTAATGTGCTTTTTCTATGTTCAAAAATCGGCACAGAAATTAAATGCGGTGTTGTCATATTAGTGTTATCTACCTCCACAATTACATTTTACAAGGTTATAAATTGTTTTTCGGTTTAGCAGTAATTCTATACTCTTTGTTAACTCTTTTTATTAGTTATTAGAAACACATCCGGTTTATTATTTTTATAAATATAATTTATTAACTAAATTTGCGCGTAATCTCGCAACGTCGCAAACCTGCATGGCAACAGCGGATTTCGTGAAGTGCAGCGACATTCTATGGCAGCGAACAATGTGTATCCGTATCCACCATGTATCCACATAACCTGTAATAAGTTTTTGTTCGGTGCAGAAACAACCATGGAAAAAACAAAATCAACATTTTGGGCTACATAGTCGTTGTTAAAGTCTACTCTGTTAATATAAAACAGCATAGATATAATCTAAGTACACCAAGTTCTCAAGCAAAAAATATAGGTTACGTTTCCCAGAAATCAAATATATTTACAAGAGAAAACTTACGCAAATTTTTAACAGAGGCCCGTGATTAATGTAAAAGGTAATCTCAAAGAAGGTCAATCACATTGTCTATAAAACATAATGTTTTAGGTATATTTTTTATTCGAAGTTGTAGGAGTATGCGGAATGGAAGAATTTGAACAATTTTCTTGTATCTACATAACCTATAATAAGCGTTTATTATTATTACAGAACAGATTATTAGCTTACATGCCCATTTTAAATGAAAGTATGAAGCATACCTCTTGTTTTTTGGCACTTTTAATCATATTTTTGCTTGCAGAAAGATCTGCAGCAATTGCAAAATAGAGATGGATAGCAATAATAACAAGAAGTTTACATGCATTCGACCGAACTTGCAAAAATTGGCAGATAATATATCAAATTTATTACCTAAAAACTCAGCCACAGTTTATGAAAAGCGGTATGAAAATTTTTTTTTTGCGCAGAAACAACCATGCAAAATATATGGAGAACACCTCATTGGATACGAGTATTTCGCTGAAAAAGCAAATTCTGTGAAATCTTTAACACTTTGGGCTGCATAGTCGTAGTTAAAGTCAACTCTGTTAATAAAAAACAGCATAGATATATCTAAGTACACCAAGTTTTCAAGCAAAAAATATAGGTTACGTTGCCAAGAAATCAAATATATTTACAAGAGAAGACTTACCAAAATTCTTAACAGAAGCCCGTGATTAAATGTACCTGATGTTAAAGGTGATCTCAAACAAGGTCAATCACATTGTCTATAAATCATTATGTTTTAGGTTTATTTTTTATTAGCAGTTGTAGGAGCATGTGTAATGGATAAATTGAAAAATAATGACGGCATTCAAGACAAAAACGGTTCGCTAATAATTAAAATTTCAACGTCTAAAACTGGCAAAGCACGAGAATTTACAAATATGTGTAAAAATATTTATCCAATTGAAATATAGTAAAAATACCTAATTTTAAGACCGCACCATACACCAGACAAATCATTATTTATACATTACATTTGGATAGTGAATGCAGCAGCTGCTGCATTGTACAAATATACCTGCAAACACACTGTAACAAATTATGCAGACACCTCTTTTGACTAAAAGATATATATTTAACTTTATCCATATGTTGTCAACTTTGTTAATAATTGCAATCTCTAACTTCATAAGAAATATGAATAATCTACTTTGGTGTTTTATAGTAGTATTAAATGTTCATAGAATATAATTGCACTTACTACGAAGTAAGCTTTCCTAGTTTTAAGTTGTGTTTTCTTTTCTCTTTGATTATCTTAATTTCTTCAGCCTCTATGTGGCTGTTTTAATTCCAAAAAATTGTTTTTGAATAAACTGATTCATACCACGTTTTCTTTCTTTTACTCGAAAACAGTTTAAACTATAACTCCAAATATTTACCTACTTTAAAACGTGTCAAGCATTCGCTTGTTGTAAATGATGCAACCATAAATACAAATTTGAGCACTGATATGACAGGTTTGAGGCTAGGATGTGGTTTTCATATTCTCCCATTACTTGTTGCCTAAATCTGGCGCGAGGCCAAAAGTTATTATTGACGTATATATATATAAATATTTAGATATTCTTGATTTACTCGAAACATATGTGTTAACTCTAAGAATAATTGTTTATTGTAAGAAACGATAACAAGACCGAAATTATGCCTATTAATTGAATTCTTAAATTAAATTATTTATTACTCCCTATATTATTTATTATTAATACAAGTAACCTCTAGAAATGACCGGTATTATCGTAATAATTGCTAGAGACACGTAACTTGACCAAATTCTATAAACTACATATTTAACCGCCAGCACAGTTTTTCACGATTCTACGACAACTGGTCGCAAACAACTGATCGCGCGACAATTGATCGCAAACAATTCGTCGCAGCACAACTGGTCGCACGCGACAATTGATAGCGGCGACGATTGATCGCAGCGACAATTGATCGCACGTAAATTGATCGCCGCGACAATAGATCGCACGTAAATTTATCGCAGCGTCAATTGATCGCAAGGTAAAATTCATCGGGAAGTATTTTCATTTATTAAAACTAAATATTTTGTATTCTGAATTTTAAGTTGCAATAAATTTAGCAATCAGGTAAGGTGTAAATATCGAATTAAAAACAATTTGAATATAGATAAATGACGAAGTTTGTAGTTGCACTTTAAAAATTAAAAAATACGAGCCTAAACACCTTGTTATTATACATAAGATTTTTTATTCATAAATTGTCATTTTGGTTATTTTTTTTAAGAGATTGTTACTATTTATGTCGTTGCTTATTTTACCTATTATATTATAGGAACTAGCTTCATTATAATAAGTCCTCAACATATTTAAAAACAAGTGTTTATTGTTCTTAACTAGATTTATTATACAATTATTTAAAAAATCATATTTTTAACAACCTTTAAATTTTAACACATTTTGATACAGAATTGCCTCTATTGTCTATTCTTGTCTTTATACATATCACCAAACAATAAAATTTATGAACTAATAGTACACCTAGAGTATCCATATGCAGCGAATGTAAATTCCACTGGACGGATATAATACTTATTTTAATCCCTTGTAAATTGCAACGGATCGTTTACAGGGTTTGAGAAAGGTTTACGTGTATTGTAAATATATATTGCAAAAACTTTTGTTAGAGCGTCAAGAATAATTTTGTGTTACCGGGAAATCTAAGAAATGTGGGTACTTACGCAACGAAAAACTTACTTTTTAATTATTATTATGTGACTAGTATTGTACTGAAGAAAAATTCTGTTGTACCATATGTGGGTGTAAAAAATACATATACAGGGTTAGTCACGAGAAAATTACTTCTGAAAATTATTTTTACGCTACCCAAAATACGAACACCCTAACTGAATTTAAAATGAAATGCTTAATCCATGATTGCTTTGAGTTTGGCAATGTCATTTTGACAATTCTGGAAAAGGAGGTTACGCGAGTGTCCATGGTGGTTGTATGTATGTACCGCAGCCAGTTGAAGATCTCCGCTAGCGCCGCTAATAAGTTTATCAGGGCTTGCTTCGAGTGCCTCTTGATCTTTTGCAACCGATTAATTACCAGAAAATTATTTCTAAAAATTCCTTTTGCGATAGATATTTCTGTGACGTGTAAAACAGCTCTTAGATCTAAAAAAAAAAGAAGAACGGGCTGCTACCTGATTTTATTATTCTCTGCACTTTGCATCCTAGAAAAATTTACAACATGGGCTGGGGAAGCCCACCTACATCCGGCAGATTAGGCAAATAATTCTGAGTGAATAGTCGTCCTTTCGAGTGAAATGCCCCTCAATAAACTTTTCAAACTTCCCAAGCTAAAAATTAGTCACGCCATTGCGAATAACCAGTACTCAGTGGCGTCGTCATCCTGGTCGTTTCTACTTTTTAACGGTTTTCACTGTTTGTATTACTTGTTACTCGTGATGTATTGATTGATTTAAATATTTTAAATAATATTAATTAATAGAGAAGAATATAAATCTGTTATGTGCGTTGTTTTATTCAACAATTTTTATTCCATGAGCAGCTTCAAAAAAAAAAAAACTGTACGTCACTGTCATCAGCAGTCTTATCTGGGTAATGAGGGGTACTGTTTATGACACTTTACCGGTTTGGCTCGAAACCATCATTTTAAGTCTGGCACTTCCTCCAGTATGAGTATATTCTTTTCTCCATGGTCAAAACTAATCTTTTTACGATCTTGTTTACACAAATGGCGTAAAAGTGGAGATTGGTATGTAGGTATTTAGCAAAGGGAATGAGATAAATTATTCATTCTTTCGTATCTACAAGCGCCTCATTAACAGTGTGAGCGTTCAAAAAAGGTCTGAATGAAAAAACATCTTTGGTTTTATCATGGATTAAAGATAATCCAGAACTAATTTGTAGTGACCAAAAAATTGTCTGCAAAGAATGCAGTAAACTCCAAGATTAATTGTTAATATATAAATTCAAATTTCTTTGTACCAAATTTATTAAAAAAAATATATATTTGATTTTTTAAACTATCAAACGTAATGAAAATAATACTTTTTCACTTAAAACTGTAACGAGAGTTTTTTCACGATTTCATTGATTATGATAAATCTATAACTTTTTAATTCGACAGTTGTAATAATTTTAAAACCATTTTTTATTAAAAAAAATGACGTGCAATACGTTTTAAAAGCTATTTTTTTCACTCGTTTAATTGACAAACTTTAAACTTGTGAGAAAAAAAGCTTGAATCACTTACTCGAGTGTCTAATCAATAAGATGAGTAATCCAAATGAACATTACAGTAGCATACCGACGAGATATGTCAGCATTAAAAAAAATATTTTATAATATTTTCACTTTTTTGCACTTTGGTTTAGTCGGAAATGAGCCTAATAGTTACTGTTTTTATGGAACTCGTATGTATTTATTTTGACACTTTTTTAGAAATAATAAAATTTTTGAGAATATAGCACTTTATTTTATTTTCCGCATTCATAACAATTACTTATTTTCTCTATAAACGCTATGATTTTTCGCCTGCGATCAATTGTCGCATGCGACCAGTTGTACTTGCGACGAATTGTGTTGCGATGAATTGTGACTGCGACCAGTTGTCGTTGCGACCAGTTGTCGCTGCGACCAATTGACGCTGCGATCAGTTGTTTGCGATCAATTGTCGCGCGACGAATTGTGCGCGACGAATTGACGCGGTACCGTTTTACTGGTCGCACGCGACAATTGATAGCGGCGACGATTGATCGCAGCGACAATTGATCGCAAGGTAAAATTCATCGGGAAGTATTTTCTTTTATTAAAACTAAATATTTTGTATTCTGAATTTTCAGTTGCAATAAATTTAGCAATCAGGTAAGGTGTAAATATCGAATTAAAAACAATTTGAATATAGATAAGTGACGAAGTTTGTAGTTGCACTTTAAAAATTAAAAAATACGAGCGTAAAACCTTGTTACATAAGATTTTTTATTAATAAATTGTCATTTTGGTTATTTTTTTTAAGAGATTGTTATTATTTATCTCGTTGCTTATTTTACCTAGTATATTATAGGAACTAGCTTCATTATTATAAGTACTCAACATAAAAACAAGTGTTTATTGTTCTTAACTAGATTACAATTATTTAAAAAATCATATTTTTAACAACCTTTAAATTTTAACACATTTTGATGCAGAATTGCCTCTATTGTCTATTCTTGTCTTTATACATATCACCAAACAATAAAATTTATGAACTAATAGTACATCTAGAGTATCCATATGCAGCGAATGTAAATTCCCCTGGACGGATATAATACTTATTTTAATCCCTTTTAAATTGCAACGGATCTTTTACAGGGTTTGAGAAAGGTTTATGTGTATTGTAAATATATATTGCAAAAACTTTTGTTAGAACGACAAGAATAATTTTGTGTTACCGGGAAATCTAAGAAATGTAGGTACTTATCCAACTAAAAACTTACTTTTTAATTATTATTATGTGACTAGTATTGTACTGAAGAAAAATTCAGTTGTACCAAAATACGAATACCATGTACTACTTGATACTAACTGAATTTAAAATGAAATGCTTAATTCATGATTGCTTTGAGTTTGGCAATGTCATTTTGACAATTCTGGAAAAGGAGGTTACGCGAGTGTCCATGGTGGTACCGCAGCCAGTTGGAGATCTCCGCTGGCGCCGCTAATAAGTTTGCAGGGTGTTGTGAAGGGGTTGTGACTTAGACACATATATTTCGATTTCCCGTTTATTTCACTGCCCACATAACAAAACTTATATGACAACTTTATACATGGCCATGATCACATGGCAACTTCTTCTCTACCTTACACACATTCTCTCCCCTGTCTCTTCGTTGACTCCTCTATTTATCACTTCCTCGTAACGAGGGCAACTGACCATATTCTTACAAAATACAGAGGAGTCAGCGATTACAAAACATTTGGACAAGCAACCTAATTTAATGTAGCTAACAAAACTATGTCGAAATGAAATTATAATGCAACAATAATGCAACAATAACCTACTTTACTTTACAACAAGGGCTTGCTTCGACTGCCTGTTGATCTTTTGCAACCGATTAATGACGAGAAAACTATTTATAAAAATTCCTTTTACGATAGACATTTCTGTGACGTGTAATACAGATCTCAGATCTAAAAAAAAGGAAGAAATAATTGGTTCGCAGTTTTCCATGAATGACCCTACTACGGGCTGCTACCTGATTTTATTCTTCTCCGCACTTTGCATCCTACAAAAATTTACAACATGGGTTGGAGAAGCCCACCTACATCCGGCAGATTAGGCAAATAATTGTGAATTAATAGTCGGCCTTCCGAGTGAAATGCCCCTCAATAAACTTTTCAAACTTCCCAAGCTAAAAATTAGTCACGCCATTGCGAATAACCACTACTCAGTGGCGTCGTCATCCTGGTTGTTTCTACTTTTTAACGGTATTCACTGTTTGTATTACTTGTCACTCGTGATGTATTGATTGATTTAAATATTTTAAATAATATTAATTAATAGAGAATATAAATCTGTTATGTGCGTTGTTTTATTCAACAAATTTTATTCCATGAGCCGCTTCAAAAAAAAAAAAAAACTGTACGTCACTGTCATCGGCAGTCTTATCTGAGTAATGAGGGGTACTGTTTATGACACTTTACCGGTTTGGCTCGAAACCATCATTTTAAGTCTAGCACTTCCTCCAGTATGAGTATATTCCTTTGCTCCATGGTCAAAACTAATCTTTTTACGATCTTGTTTACAGAAATGGCGTAAAAGTGGAGATTGGTATGTAGGTACTTAGCAAAGGGAACGAGATAAATTATTCATTCTTTCGTATCTACGAGCGCCTTATTAACAGTGTGAGCGTTCAAAAAAGTTCTGAATGAAAAAACATCTTTGGTTTTATCATGGATTAAAGATAATCTAGAACTAATTTGTAGTGAGCAAATGTATGTATTTATTTTGACACTTTTTTTAGAAATAATGAAATTTTTGAGAATATAGCACATTATTTTATTTTCCTCATTCATAACAATTACTTATTTCTCTATAAACGCTATCATTTTTCGCTTGCGATCAATTGTCGCATGCGACCAGTTGTACTTGCGACGAATTGTGTTGCGATCAATTGTGACTGCGACCAGTTGTCAATTGTCGCGCGACGAATTGTACACGACGAATTGACGCGGTACCGTTCATGACATTGCTATAACAACGATTCGCGGTAAATTACACGACGTGGAAAATCAGCGGGCTCCAAAGCTTGCACTTTTTGAATGTGATATGGATGTAAGCCTTGTTGTTGTAATGTACGATGCACTACAAACTGTGAAACTCCAGCGCGAACATACTAGTTGGCTCCGGCGGCTACTTTTGAATCTTAAGCAACAGGTAAATTGGCTCCGGACTAACAGGTAAATTGGCTCCCGCCAGATGCATGTACTAGTTGGCTCCCATCTCCTGCTCCCTCATGATGGGTAACGCAGAACTGTGGTTGTTTTCACAAAACCTAATATCTAATGCCAACTGAAAAATTAAATTTCATTTAAAGTTGTTATTTATAATTTTATTCGTTCATCATTGCAACGATAAGTATTTAAGAAAAACAACACATATATATTCGAACTATTACCCCTAATAATTTTAACAATTTATTTACTATTGCTTGGTAAATATATATATATATTTTTTTTGTTAGTATTGTATTTTGCTGCAAAAGATAAGGTAAATATAAACCAAAACAAAATTGCAGAGCTTCTGTCTGTTTAATTTTGAAGTTTCAGTCGCTTCGTGAGTATGTTCATCACTTTGTTCTATTATTCGAAGCATTCGTCTTGATGTACGATTTACAGCCACGTTTTACACACTGCCAACGTATAACACTTTGAGCTAACACTTTATGAAAATTATATTTATAATTATTACCTAATTAACAGAACTGTTTTCCCTTTTTCACTAATCATTTCGTCCAAACAGTCCATTTTGTAACAATTATCTTAAGCGCTTGGGCACAAGAAAGTTTAAGAAAAAACTGATATTTTTCGACCGGAAATTTTGTATTTGTGTTGAATGGACATTTTCGACCAGTGTAGATAGTAATAAAAGTATAGAAATATTTACTCTCACCGTAACGATTGTTATCCTCTTACTTCAAAGACCCCGCAAATCTGGGAAATACCAGAAAACCCCTTTGTAACTACCTTACCGCCACCACTTTCTAGACATAGAAATTTGATGACTATGGAATTATATGTTCCTGTAATTCAAACAACACATCTCTTCCGACAGCAGGAAATAACGTATCTGCAGATGATCCCCTCACCGTAGGAGGTACCATAAAATCTACCTTCCTTGCACCATCGGAGCCAATTTACCTATACCCATTTTTCGGCAGAGGGTCAAATACCGTCCGCCGGAGCCAACTAGCATGTACCCACTCCAGCTGCAAGTCAGCGAATGCTGATGTCGGGCCCTTTTTCAACGTGTTCTAAAATTTCCTCTTCAGCTTGCAGTTGGTCTTTCGATCTTATTACGGCTACGATAGTGAGTTTGAGGCTTGAAGGTACCATGAGATGCTGTACCACTGATGCACAATTCGCGGACCAACCTGGCCATCACCATAAGGCATTACCGTGTCGGCACGCTCTGAATTGCGTTGCTTTTTTGGTTCTTAAGCCTAGTTGTTCTGTGCGATTTATTGTAGTAGTTATGGTAGGTTAAGAAACACTACCAGTGGCGTGTATAACAATTTATATTTAATTTCAAATATTTTTTTCTAGACATTGCTACCACTTAGGAACGTAAACTTTACACAGTGCAATAAATTTTATTATAGCTATTCGCATTTTGCACACATTTCGAAATAAGAGTGTATTTAAGCTCATAAACATGTTATAAATGTTCTACTCATCTCCTTCTCTCCTTGAAATGAGGTGGAGGACAATTATTTAGTGTATTTAAGAATGAAATATTCGATACAGATGACAGAAAATACAAATTTATAAAAATGAAACTCTGCGACGATATTGACGAATTTTATTTACCAAGAAAAGAGTTTTAAACAAATACTGCAGTATGTAAATCAATATTTTTTTTAATAAAATGAATAACCACATAACAGTTCTTCGTTAACAAGCTAGAGAAACTAACAAAAACACGAATTCTAGACTTCAGAAATAAACCTACTGAGGAGGTCGCTACGACTACAGTTTTCGTACTAAGATATTAAAGAATCTACCAGATGATCACTCATACTACCGGTATTTGTTTGTCTGTGTGTTTAATTTTGTCATAAAGAGATCCGTTGTTACAACATTAACTTACAACAAAATCTACGGTAAGGCTATCAAGCAGTATTTTAAGAACGAAATTTTGCATATATTGTTTAATAAATATTTATAGGTACAGTACGCTCAGAGGTCCGAAATTAAACAATTCTTCCCGAGCGTAAGTTGACTAAATATCCCCACCAACAATAATGTCACCTCAAAATGTGATTTAAATTTTACAAAATAGCATACTCCTACATTTGTGGTTTATGAATCGGTCTTGAATTGTTAATCTCGATATCCATATTTTTGGAAAAAAAAAACTGTATAACAAAAATTTACAATTTAATTTTGAAACTGCAAAACCGAATGCATGGTTATTGGTGGCGATGATTAAACGAATTTTAGTTATTGTTTTACCATGTACACGACATTTCTAAACTACTACTACTACTACTGTATATCGACACAATACCTTCACATGGACACTTTTTAAAAGTTTTTGCCTGCTATTCTAGAAAATCTATGAAGTCATTGATTTGTTTTGACATTATATCGAATGACTATCGAGCTAGTATGCCACAAATTTACAATAAAGCAAATATTATAAAAAAATAGAAAACCGGTATTTTATTTCAAATTTAAACGTGAAATGATATGTTATTATTATTAATAAGGTTGTAAATGTAAAATAGATAGAAATAGAATTAATATTTTCTCTAAACAACATTTATGTTACTATTAAACGTATATAATATTCAGACACTTCTCCTTCAAATAGGTACTTAAAAAATTATGGCGTTTTATTTTCTTCCCTGCTGAAAATATAGCGCCATGGAAAATAAAACAATTATCCTGAGTGACATCATTATTTAGTACAACTTGAAAATGTAAACGAAACTTTAAATATATAGGTTTAAAAAAAATTTTTTTGTAAAATTACTTCAGTCTCCATCTTTCCGTTGTGTACTAAAGTCAATTTAAATTTTGTGTAGTCGCCTCACCAAGATCCTGCCCAGCACAGAGTGCAGATTTACTACACACTTATGCTTCTTCGTGTGATGCATGACATAGGTTCCTCTTTATTACTTGTGCATACACGGAATTCGCCACACCTTGAAAAAAAAGTGTAACTTGTAACCTTAAAGTATAGTCTTTGCCATTTCTATTGAAACACCACTTGTTAATCGTAAATTTGGCAACGTTTATATTCAGACAATTTTCTAACTAAAAGCCGTTGTCAGTCAACTAAAAGCTGTTACCAATTGCTAAATTTTAAGCAAAATCAACAGGTGGTGTTTCAATAGAAATGACAAAGACAATACATTGCTATTTGGTGCCATCTAGGTGATCTAGGTATAATTTTTGCAGACCCTGGAATCCGTGTCATTTCTCCATTAAGAAATTTAAGATATGCAACCACCAATAAGTATAAATGTTCTGTGGGTAAGACCATATTCAATTAGAAGGTAGTGTAAATATAATAATAAACTAGTTGTTTTTATTATTTATTAAATAACTCCAATGAGTTTTTTTTTGCTAGAGATTTTACTGCAAATAGTATAAGGTCAGTACCTAAAAATTACGGAAAATAAAAAAAAATACAAGAAGCAAATTCTCTCACCAACTCAACGGCTACGTACAACAACGCCTAGCTGTAAAATATGTTGCATAACGTATAGAAATTTTAATTTTAAATTATACTTAATTCGTACAATTTATTTCCACGTATAACAAATGTACATTTAAATCTCTCGTCATTTATCAAAAAAAGTCTCTCAAATTACCGTCAGTATTAAATTTTGAACAAAATAAACATCATGACATAAATGCTTTATGTGATGAATCAAAAACGTTTTTCTAAACACTCGTGCGACTCGTGTGGCTTTTAAATCATGATGTTTGATGTTTGACTGACATTTGTAAATAATAATTTAGAGACGAGTAACCGTTGGAAAACAACAAGTATTTAATCATTTAAACACAGGATTTTTCGTCAAGGTCTTCTTCAATTGACAACTTAAATGATTACTGGATACACAAATTACAGAATATTTTGTAGTAGTTTCAATCAATCATTTACTAAAAACTTTGTTTTTGATTTATTTTCATTATCTTTTAGGTATGTAGATACCTAATCGTTATTTAATTATATGTAACTTAATTTTAAAGATGATGTATATGTTCTGAAGTATTCACTACTTTATTTAATAACTTAAAGTGAAAATAAGAAACTTTTTTATATGTTAAGTATAAAGAGAGCATTTAAATTTTACAGTTTCTTTATCTACGATAATCTTAATTATGGAATATGTCACATCATATCTAAATTTTCAAAATTATCAATTTATCAAAATTAATATAGGCCTTTTGCCCGACTAACATGGCCACCGATTCAATGGTACCATTCAAGTAAAAAAAACAGGTTAAATTTATAACATATTTTGAAAAAATGTTGCTTATATTGACGGTAGTTTTAAAAATAAATTGTCAAGCTCACCCAAAAGTCAAGAATTATTGTGATCTCTATTTACAAGGAATCATTAATCTTGAAAATGTAGTTATCCCGTTTCATGGCAAAGCAACATATACATATTATCTTTATTATTTCGGAAGTTATTTTCTGCATAAATTATTCAAATAATTGATCAACGAAATAAAATTATAAAAGGTACGTAAAGTAAGTTCTACAAATAGTGATTAAATAAATTTGATTACTACGATAATACAAAACTAACGTATAATGTAAATTTTACTGCAGTTACCCTATCGAACAAGCTTTACGCAGACATGATTTAGATGAAAGTAACAAGTCAAAAAGTTCAATCGTGACTCCGTTATATGAGCTCATCCAGATTCTATCATGACTTAAATGTAATATTACTCACGTAATAACAATACAACTCTATCTCTTAAAACCATACTTTCCTGCTGGGCGTGTTTCACCCGGATTCTGGGGCACCGGATGACCTTCCGATCTACCTTCCTGTGCGGCGACCCTCAACGGTGTCAATAGACTTGTTTTAATTTCAGCTGATGCGTGTTCGCACATTTCTTGCGTAAACAGAAATAAGCGACCGTTGCCGCCATTTTCGTATATATTTACGACAATTTTTTTAAACAACTGACATTTCAACAAGGTTCAGGCAACAACAGCGTGACGCTTGAACTCATGCATGAATTTGCCGACTTACACTTTGACTTAGAAGATTATTTATCCGCGAATGCCTTTAGGAAGTTGCTGTTAAAACCATAAATAGGTCGTTTTAATTAGTTGATTTAACATTTTCCTGCAATTTCGATTAGAATAATGGCATTCTGTTGCAATTTGGAGAATTTGTTATTCATTAGTGATATTTTATGAGCGCAGAATGAAGGAAGTTGAACCGGAGGTACAGTATGAAGGTGTTTATTTTGAATATCATTCTGATTTGGAATTATTAAAAAATCCGGCTTTTGCAAGTCAAGTTGAAAGTTGTTTCTTCAAAAGGTTTGATTATTCGACTCACGTGGTGCTGATATGATAATGGTGGTTGCAAAAAATAGGGTCTGTGATGTAACCGTGCGTCGCGAAAAAAATAGGGTACTAATGAAATGACACACGAGCAGCATTTAAATTACAAATAAACGAGTTTTGCAAACATTTTAATGTAAATTTTTGAGTTTCTGCACAATTAACATTTGGTGATTCGATCTGATCATCTCGCCGAATCTTGTGGGAATCGCGTGGTGGCATCTGCGTATGGACAAAGCTCAATTCTTCGTAGGGAGTGTTCCAGGGTCGCACTTACCAAGGTTGGACCGCAGTATAAAACCTAACTGAGCGCCGTGAGAGGGCAGTAGTCGTAGTTTGCCTCTTTGGTAGACCATCAGCACCACTATCATGTACAGAATAGTGAGTATCCAAAATTTTGGCAGTGATATCAGTGCTCTAGTGTTATCTTCTCTAATTTGGTGACTTTCTTTAAGTGCTTTTTTATTTCTCGTGCTTATATGACAAAAATCCTCAAAATGGCGTGTTTTTTCAGTTGGTCCTTGCCGCCTTCGTGGGAGCTGTTTTCGGACAGGCCTACAGAGGTGATCCGCAACAAGCTGCCATTATCAACGAACAGAGGTACTTGAGCGGCGATGGTAAATTCGGTGCTCAGTACTCTCAAGAAGATGGCGTTCAGTTTAAAGAAGAAAGTGATGCTGATGGTACTCGTCGTGGGACTTACTCCTACGTAGACCCCACAGGCCAAAGACACACAGTGAGCTACACCGCTGGCAAACACGGCTTCCAAGCCTCTGGAGATGGAATTCCTCAACCCTTGCCAACAACCCTTCCTGTAGCTCCACAGCCTCAGTACACCCCCTTACCTCAGTACAACCCTCCACAGTACCAAGATCAATATAGAGCGCAGCCTCAATACCGTCCACAGCCTCAGTACCAGCCCCAGTCGCAACCCCAGTACCAGCCTCAACCCCAGTATCAGCCTCAACCCCAATACCAACCTCAGCCACAGTATCAGCCTCAGTCTCGACCTCAGCCTCAGCCTCAGCCTCAGTATAGGCCAGAAGCCTACTACACCACAACTCCAGCCCCGCACAGATTTTACCCCCCTGGCAAATTATCGCTCAACAGGTCGCCAGATGGTTTTAGTTATTCTTTTCAAAAATCCTGAACATTAGTTAAGTTTTAATTAGGAATCATTTTCGACTTGTTTTAATTTACATTTCCATGACTGTATTATATTCATAATAAAAATGTTAATTTAAATGTTAAAATTATTGTCTGCCTGGCAACTAAACAAAGAAATGAAAGTGCATTAAGTTCACCTTGAGTTTACCTGCTCCCGTTAAACTAGTGGTTGCATCATAAGGTTAACGTGGTTTATCTTGTATGAATAAATGGGTTGGTTCCGGATTTACATTAGGTGGAGCAGGTTTCAGTCGGAAGTCAAGAGCACGGTTTTGCGGATACAAGGATCCGGTAGTTTTGAAACAACAGGTATACGTTTTGTTGGAAAGTTAAGTCGAGGTTAAAATTTCACTATCAAGTGTCAATAAAAATACGTTTGGTAAATATATTATTTTCATGTATGCGGTATTAAATAAGAAAATACAGTAAGATGAGTGAGTACTTAGTAATTTTTTCTGCTCTTTATATGGGCAGAAGGAATTACAATTATTGAAACAACATAAACATAAAAGTCGAGGTTACAGTTCTAATCTCAATAAAGTGTTATTTATGTTCTGCAATTTAGATGGGAAATAATAAACATATAACTAATACGTTTTTTATATGTTAAAATAAATACTTACGAATATCCAAATAAATTACAAACTGTCTCACTATTGTGGGATATAAATATAAAATTGATTTTTTATTTAAAACTAACGTGTAGGTAACCTTTAAAACCCAGTCTGATCTTGAACCTGAAATAAGGATAAGGTGTGGTTTCTTTTCAAATAAAGTTCACAAAACAACTCTAGATAGAATGCTGGAAATGTTTTTAACGATGAAATGGAACAGTCAATGTCAAGACAAATCTCTTAGTATTCATTATTCAATGCAAATCAAATTTTCATGATTCACAGAAAACGCTAATAATAATTTGGCCATTATTCTATGTAAGTATCAAGCTTTTTTTAAATTGTAGCAAGCAGAAGCGCTTCTCAATTCTCATCAATACCAATCAGTAACTATAGGTGTTAAATATTCCAAAATGCTTGATAGAACAAAAAATATTTAAATTTATGTAACAAAAAAAAACTCAGAAATAGTTCTAATATTTTAATTTAACAATTGAATCTATTCCATATGCATGGATTAAAAAACGTATACTTATATAGTTAATAATAACATGCTACAAAATATCACATTCTTCTACAGCTTTTATCTAATTATTATTCAGTCAATTGTCTCAAAATGTATGCAGTTTTCTTTTTAATATATGTAAATACCTGTAGGAGGTTTACTTTGTTATCAGGTTACTTACTTAATTTGCCATTATTGAAAGTGACTTATAAAAAAGTCTAAAAGGTTATCAGGTAACCATAATTAAAAATAAAATAGATCTTTTTGTTGTTTGTCAATCATAATTATGCAGACTGCTTATAAAAAAGTTTTATTATTATTTCGAGGTGGGCGTTGGAATTTAGTACCTTACTGAAAAAAGAACTGTAATCAAACTGCTAAACTGATGATGGGAGGTGAATGCATAAACATGACAGATACATTTAGAAAAATTTGCATTTTCAGTGGTAATTCGAGTGGAAATCATTTATAGACAAATTTGCATGTTAAATAAATAAAATTAATCTTGTTGGATATAATGTTTGTATAGGCAACCAACATTACCACAATTCAAAACATACGTTTTACATAATTTTCAATTAGTTAAATTTCACTCGAAGTCAACACAGCTAACTATCAAACCTTATCAGAAGCACCAAGAGTCGTTAATTAATTAAAAAGCACTAATACTAATTATATAAGTACCTACTAACGAAATTGAGTACAATATTTTTTTTTATTTTCTCTTAATTTCACTAAATTTATTATTTTATAAGTAAAAACATAGTATTATATCATTTATAACTATTATACCGTTTATTATAATAATAAACGTCACTAACAAAACTGAGTGCATATTATGTATCTATTTTACTTTTGTCTCATTCAAATCGGTTCTGTTCCTCAGATCTTTCCATTTAATAATAATAAGTCCATATAAGCGTGGCTTATTTAACAAACAAATGTTTGGGATTGACATAATATCATTTTCGAATCTATCATGATATATTTATACCAAAACAAGAAAAATGAACTTTTCCTCCCTGTTTTTATGTTAATTTATTAAGCACCTGTGACGTAATAAAACTTTTTTTTTAATATGCAACAATTAATTAGATTAGAGAAGACGTCACCATTTACTAGTATCTTTGGAGGCATACACGAAATCGATGTCACCAACTGGCTAGCCGCATCTATACTTAGAAAAGGCAGTTAATCGATTAAAGAGACTTTAATTAAAAAAAAATAATACAGTTTATTATGTATATTAAAATACCAGTAAATTGCAGACTGACACAATTCAACTTTGATGTATAGTTTTGCCATCTACAAATTACTAGTAAAAGTAAATATTTAACCAAGTTACAGGTATCGATATCGTATCTATAGGAATCTTTTTATTGATATTCCCCAAATTTTTTTTTGATCAATCACGTTATTCGCGGTAAAGTATTGAGTCATTTTTCCATGAAACAAGATATTAATGAAGGCACGGAAATTCTTCGAATAGATACATTCGTGCACAAGCGAAAGACATTATTGTAGATAAGATATGCTCGCATTTTTTTTTTCGAACCACGTGTGATAAAAGCGCATAACCTCACTACTATAATAGTTTTCGAAATCTAGAAGTGAAACACAACTTATAACAATATTTATATCATGTCTAAATTTCTGTAATAAATTAATATTTCAAATGACGTACACTCTTATTTATGATTAACATTCTACTCTTCATAAAAATTGTGCAAGCACAATGTATCCAGTACCTTAATGAGCAATTAAAATAACACAATATTTGTCTAGTTCTATAATTATATCGTGCAAAGACGTTACACTATAACATTTGGAAGTCATTCAGCAACAAATTATAAATTAACACAATGTTCACATTTTAGAAACCAGGAAGGTCACTGTCCTTACTATTGTTTTTCCTATGACACAGACAATTGTGACGTTAAAAATATTTGTTTTTAAGTTTGGCACAAAACTGTAGCATATATGACTCAGTACGTTTTCTTTATTTTGTGTTGTGTACAGAATAATATTTACAACCACACGGACAACTGCGTATCATTTCATAAATGTAAATCTACCTCTATTGTTGATAATACAATCAAGTCATATATTTTGAATATAAGTGCTAAAAAATAAAAACATGTTGCACATGACTGAACCAGACAAATTTACTTTCATTAGTTGGTTGCGTTATTCAGGTTTAATTCCGTTATTGCCTTAGGATTGTGGAAAGTAGTACGTAGGTACTTGGCGCTGATACTCATTTTTGACCATCAGTTTATTTTTGTTTGTCTTCATATGGCACACAAAATTTTAAGTTATATTTCTAAATATGTATGTACATTTTACTGCATATGTACCTCGTGATTAAATAGTCTTCTAATCTAAATCAAATAAAATTACATTTTTGCACAACAGAACTTAACCTCCCCTCGTATATGAGCTCTAACTCGAGTCATTTTTCATTGTGTTTCGTGTATACTGTTTAGGGTATGCACACCAGCTGTGAAATGGAGTGCACTTTTATCTAGTAAGAGAGTTATTATTAGAATCGGGCATATAACACTGAACTTGTCGAAGGGCATCTTAACTGAAAATTTTTGAAACAAGAAATTTAACTTTACCAAAGTTTTTGTAACTGGAATTCAGCAATTTACATTATATACTAGTATCTACAAATACTAAAATTAGCATGTCTTTCATTTCCTAAAATGGTCTTTATAAAGAAAACTTAAATAGGAAATAGAATTGTAAAAATTTCTATCATAACGCGCGTGCAACCCAGAAAACCATTCGTCTAAGTTAAACATATAATCAAAGGGAAGTATCGTAATAGGAATATTTTGACGAATGTATTATTTCATGTGTTTATTTTAGTTTCCGTTTCCTTCTACCTGTTTGTGGTTGCGGTCTGTGATATGTCTGTTTGTCAGAACGAGTAATCACCGAAAATATCGAACGAGTACACACTTATTCATTTCCGTCAAAAATTTTTCGTGGCAAAATTTTTAGATCTTTCTGGACTTCTAGTAAATAATTTCACTTTTATGCAATATGAGTAGTTTTTGTAGGTGTGATTTAATAGATCGACCTTTATAAATCCATAAAAAAGTTGTTATCGTCTACTACCCACAACAGGAAATTAAAAAAGAAACCTAAGGATTTAGAGCCAAGTGTAACCATACAATATGAGTAAACGTATATTAAAGCAACACAGAATATTCATTAATCTTTGACAAAAAAAATGGATGTTATAATTATGTCTGTCTGTGTCCCTAGCTCCCAAACGGATCAAGCAATTTCAGTGCGATTTTTTCTGTTTAAAAGATGATTTAATTGAAATGGTTGATGATAATCACTTCACCCATTTCCACTTCGAGATCATCAGCTGGTAACACAAGTGTAGGAATCAGCTCGACTCCTGCGAAGATGGGACAGCTCGTCAACCGTCGCAGCGAATCTTAACCAATTTCCGAATCTATTTTCGACTTTTTAAAGGTCATTTTTTTAGGACCGGGATTTCTCAGTTTCTTGATTTCGTGGTTTATTCTTGGCATTATTGGTATTTTGAAAGGACGTCACCAGCTTCTTATACAAAACCCTCCAAACCGAAATTCGAAGAGGTCCGTTGTGTGATTTATAATATAGGCTGCAAAATCTGATAGCAAAACATATTTTCTTTTAGAATAACCAACAGATGGTGAAGGAAAATATTCAGTTGCTTATTTCCGAACTAAAAAATGCGGACAAACATCAGATTAAACTTAGCTGTCGCCGAGAGGAAAAGTGAAAACTATAAGCATCGACAGATAGTTTTACAAAAACTAAAACTTCTATTCAAAAAAGGTTTAGTGTGCAATTTCGAAACAGAACATCCTGTAGAGAAAAAAATGTTTTTAAATTAGGTACGTACTTAAATAATTATAATTCATAACCCATTTTATTGTTGAGTGACCAGAAACGACCTTCCACGATCATCAATCATCCGGACACCTCTATGAATCTTCGGTCTTATGCCTAACAATATAATGCGTAAATTAGTTTAAGGATGACAATGACCTAAAATTTTTGAAAACCGTTTGCAAAGTTTGTGAAGAGAGATACAAGGGCATTTATAAATATACTATTTATTTATATCCAGCAATTTTAGTATCTGATCCTTTCAGAACTAACCCAACGCTTAATATGTGATTGTCCTTTATTGCTAAACCAAAACGCAGTAATGGGAAGAAAATAATCAATAATAAATAATCTGCATATATCTCTATAATTAAATAAACATCTATAAAAATAAAAAAGTATTTACAGTTTTAACAGATAACATCACTATAAGAACAAACTAATAACCACAAACGCGAACAAAAATATGGCTATATAAATTTTTTTATACAAAATAAATAAAATTGTACGTTACAAAAATAATTTGAGTGTCAATTCTAATACCGTTTCGATCAATACTGCCTGTCATCTAAATTACCCCCATGTCTCACACCGTGTATCCATAATCGTACCTTTTGTTACCCAATCCCACCTTCACGCTCACATAACTTTTGGGCTGTAGGTTACTCTCACCCCCGATTCTATCCCTAAACACCGTCGTAATTGCATTCTCCGCTCTTTCCGCTTCCCTCGCTTCCTCCTCTAACGCTTTCCGGTAATTCTCAATCTGACCCGGCGTCTCGGCAGGTTGTTGTACTGTGTTCGGAGTGAACAGGTCGACAGAATCGAGAGCAGGTCCTCTGCTGAACACATTTCCTGCTGGCAGGAAATCACTCTCGCTCGATACTCTGCTAGTCGTTGCAAGCGGCAGGATTTCAGGATCACTGTCGGATTGGCTTAAGAGGTCTTCGTTGGAGAAAATTATTTCGTGGCTGTATTGTGCATTGGGAACGAAGTTTTGGGCTGGGGTGTGTGGAATCACTGTCAGTGTGAACAGGAGAAGAATGTGTGTGGTAATCTGGAAAGAAATTAAAAATTAGTTATTAACTGGTGGTGTAATTGTTATTTAATCTATATGGAGATCTGGAGAGTGACAGACTGCTGAATTAGAAAATATAATGAATAAATTATCGACTTTACTATTTTTAGCATACAATTCAGTTTGTTTGTTTGTACAGACAAGTTTGTTAAAGTTTCGTAATTAAAAATTAACTTTTATAAAATGTGTATTAGTTACGCTGCAAGTGCGGCCTTCGTTTACTACAAATGAAAATGCTTTATTAATTATTGTTATCGTAGAAATATATATAAATAAGTTAGATAGTTGTTCAGCTAACATAATCTGATATTATAAATTTTATAAATAAAAATTCATCGAAGGTATTATTTTCTGTGTGTTTAAGAGTAGAATTTGTGTGCATTTTTTTTTTTTAATTTAGGTTTAAACAACTTTTAGCACACATGAGTTGTGTTGTTAGGTGCGAAAATATCCATTAACTGTATCGGAAAAAATCCGTAATAGGATGTTAAACTATACAGAGTGATTCCAAAATAGCGCACTAACACTATAACACCTTTTTAAGAATTTTTTATTGAGCAAAGAAAAAATAATTTAAAAAAATCCTTGGACCCAGATGTCAAAGTCATAGGTAAGCCTTCAAGTGTAATTTTTCTTTTAGGTATTTGATCATATTTAATTCACTGCTTGTTTTGGGTACATAAATCATACTCTCATTATCCAAAATAACTTTGGAACTATCATGTGTATAACTATAGTTTTCATTTTTTTATAATACTCCTATTGCAAAAGATTTAAAAATTGTATATCTATAGTATGAACCAATACATCTCCCGATTCTATCTGTCATTTGTTGTCTATTAGGGATTTTATAAGACTAATAATCTCCGACCGATTGTTTTGAAATTTTACATGTATTTTGGGAATGTAGTGTGGATCATTAAACGCAAACCAAAATTTGTCTAATCATCCCCACTGACAATTTAATGACGTCATGTCAAAATTTTTGTAAGTAAATTCTATTTAAATTTTATAATATAACATGCTGGTGGTTTATGAATCCGCTCATATTTTTTACCTTAGACATTTTGACTGAAGAAAATTCGAAATGTTTACAACAACGTTTAATTTTGTAACTACAAAATAGACTGCCTTGAACTCTTGCGAATAATTTAAAAGTGTCGTAAGCATGATAATCGCTAATCAAAATGTATCTTGATGATACACCTACTTGTGGTTTGGTTTTTATTAGAACTACTTACACAAGATGTCTAAAAAATCAATGCGGAAATAGTCCATTTTATTGACTGAAATAGATTTATTATTCTCCTGAAATTCTAGGAGTATATTACTGTTGTTATTGGTATTACCCTATCGAAACTGATGTAATTGGCCTTGCTAAAAAGGCGATGATGTCACCACTTATTTATAGTTTACTAATTCACTTCTATTAATTATTTTAATCGTTAAAGATTGTCATAAAAAATAAATTTCTCAAAATCAAATTTTATAACTTATTTATGAACTTGGATTTCCCTGATTATGCTTAAGGGACGAGGAAAATTCTATCTAAATATATAACTTTAGATCAATTTTTAAGTAATTAAATTGTGAACATTCCCAAGGATACGATCTACGATAAGTGAGATTCCATGATTTTTTTTACTTCCGAGGCGTAAGCGAAACCAACGAATAGCTACTTTCATGTTTTCTCGACGTTTCATGAGCCCTAGAGTAACAAAACATAACTCTCCCGTTTCCATTTGTGTGTCTGTCGTCTAGCGTCTGTGTCCATTTTATTAGACAAATAATATCCGAAACTACTGGACCGATTGTAGTTAAATTGGTATGCATGTTAGGAATATGGTGTAGATGGTAAATTCTCCTCTCATCACGTTGAGTGGTTAAAGTTATATAAAATGATAAAATAAGTCCGGACCATTTGTATCTGTCCATTCCCTAGTGTAAATTTTGGAAAATTGCGAGGTTTAAGACGTTTGTTCGGACTTTAGGGGAAAACTTGGATAAAGGTAAAATTATCTTAAATATTGAAGAAGTTGAACATAATACGTAAAAATGTACAAAATCAAAATTTCCCGCTTAATAAATAAATAAATAAATAATAGATAAATAAATAAATAAATAACTAAATAATTAATATAATCAAATAATCAAATAAATAAATAAATAGACAATATAACTAACCTTCCTCTAAACTGGCCATATAGAACTAGCCTGGACTTTATACTGGTAGTTTATGAATCCACCTTGATTTTTACCACAATTAACTTACAAAAAATGTTTGTGCAATATTTTCTCTGCATCAAAAAATGTTTCGTGGTCGAATGGAATTCACAGCTGATATTCGAACTTGTGCACTTCGCCGTGTGGGTTCGAATTCCATTCTTAACGTTTTTTTTTCACTGTGACTTGTATTATCTATATTTTTTACTTATAGGGGTTATCATAAAATAAGTAAAATTTTGCAACATCAAATTTTATATTTTCGACTGTAAGGGGCAGGGAATTTTTATTTTTATGAAGTTTTATTGTTGACTCTATCCAAAATTGTATATTTCATTATCTCTAAAACAACGTATTCCACATAAACTTACGGAATCGAAACTCTTAAAAAATGTTTACAACACAAATCCAAAGGCAGGAAAAGTGGCATCACATCAAATAAAAAATATTGTATTTATATTAGCTCAAAAAATATTTGTAACATCGTTATTTGAAAGGCTACAGTTTCATTAAGGGTCAAATTTTTTTGAAAATTGTATCCCTAGTTAAACGTCGTAACTTTTTTATTGTTCTCCAGAGAAAACAGAAATAAAAGTCGGTCTCATATTATTAGAGAAAACTTCCATCGCCTCTGAAGTACAATGAAACAAATTCAGTTTTTTTTTTTAATATATCCAAATATTATCAATCACGTTGCTCGAAAAAAAGTGGCCCAACCTGCAACTTCCAAGTTATTATTTTTAAGAAGAAGGAAAACAGGGAAATTTGCCTACCTGAATCAGTTATTACTTAATTAAAAAAATATAAAATTATTAAGAAGTAAATTGTACTCCTGTAATTTTTAATAATTAAATTATGATAAATGTTCAAAAAGAGCAACCTAAACAATTTCAAACTACCCTAAAAGAAAATTAAAAGAAAACTCTCGTACATTGTGGATCATTTTAAGAATTACTCTATATGTTTACAGAATGGTAGAATTCCAAAAAAAAAAATCATCAATACCCCAATAATACATACACTCTGAATTTAAAGTATCTAATTTCACAAGGAAAATTTTTGTGGTGTTGAGTCGAGAGACCTGATTATTTTCTCTGTCTATTTAGGAGAAGTTTGTCAAAATAATGCCAAACATAAACAGCATATTAAGGTGGAGCACCATTTTGTTGAATCAAATGTGACCACCAGGCATATCTGGACCTTTGGAAACATGCTCAAATACTATGACCATGCATATTACACATTATATTATAACATTGATTTCACGAAAATGCTGTGCATGAAAATTATGAATCCCGCGAGGATTAACTTGAGTCCAACATTTACATACAGTTCTGTCTATTTACTAAACTTATTTGATAAATTATTATATTATGAATTTAATAAAACAGTAAACCTTTTATTAAAAATCGTCATCAGCTAAATATATCAAAGCTACTATATGGACCGTGGAAGCTAAATTGATGTATCTGAGCGTTTTTGGCAAGTTTCACTCCTCAATATTTTATCGAATTTATGCACCACACTGCTGAAGCATCTCGCTTATGTACATCTAAAAAGAGGCCAGCGAAGCAATTTTCGAAATTCTGACACTTGCCAATTTATGCAAACTGCTTTTACTTCCCGAGTGATAGCTGGCATCATTTTGACGAACGTCTAATTGCATGTTTTTTCTATGTTATGCAGCACTACCATTCCCTAACTATGTCACGAAGTGCATTTCACTATCATTAAATTCAAATGAAATATGAGGTTTAAATTAACATAATTTATGTGATTTAAATTACTATTAACGTTATATTTTCCACTCAATATTTGCACGCGAAGAAGAAGTTCGATATCTTGCTTAAAAATTGTTTTTTCTTTAATTTATGTAGTACCTACTTCGTGATATGATTTCTAGTGACTTGTTAAAAATCTTTTAATTCGTCAATGCTTCAAGCTTCGAGCATGCATTTATCAACTCTTTTATTTATTAAGTAAGATAACAATCTATTATGTATATATCTATTTTTGTCATCACGTTATCTTAATAACCATGACCTCTCAAAAAATTTCTCGGTATTCCAATGGATGCGACAGTACATTGTGTGACATAATTATGTATTATTATAGGTGTTGCATTATTATACACAGTTCATTTGCAAAAAGGATTTCGATAACACATGTATTACTTAGCTACTTGTATTATTTCACAAAATAAAAAAAAGTATTTTTTTTCGTCAACAGTGTAATATTTTACACAGTTTATCTAGCAATACTAGGAAGACTATTATTAACATGTGACGAAATTTTCTAAACAAAGCTCTGTTGTTTTATTTTCTTCATGAACATCTTGTATTTAATTGCTGAATTCTTTAAGAATAAATGTAATTGGTATTGTGCCCTACAAACTAAAATATTTATTCAAAAACAGAGTAGACGTAATTAATCAATAAATCAGTTCAATTGTTGAAAAAATTGACTTACTAAATGTGTAGCGTAGTTACTTGATAATGTTAATTACACTGCATTTCATATCAGGAAAACCTAGTTAAATGCAGTTTACACATTCGTATTACCAAATGCGTTAAGCATATATTATGTAAATCGGTAATGATTGAAGTTTATTTTGAAATATTAAACTCAATAAAATTTTCAGAGTGTTAAAGAGTAAAAGGTAGAAATAAACCATGTTCATCAACAAATTTTCTCCACCCTAGTGTTTACTAAAATTTCAATCAAATCAGTGGCGTCAAAATATTCAAAATTCAAACAAAAAACTGATAAATAAAAATGAAAATATAAACCCGATTATCTATAAAATTAACTATAATGATCATTCGATGTTTACGGTTAATTAATTTTAATTTTTAATGAACTTGGACATTTAACTATTATAATGGTTACCACATTTTTCTAGAAATTCATTTTCAACTTGCTTTGTTCATTAATTTTTAATTATTAGGGTCTTCAATTGCATAATAATTTTAACACACTTTAGCTTTCTCGTACTACGACCTTGATAGTAAGCCAAAATTTAAATACTCAGATTCGTGTTAAAAATGCGATAAAATTTTTTTTATTACAAGTTGGTACATTTTTAGTGCGAAATTTAAGTTGTGTGCTCTACTTACAAATAGAACACCTATATGGTGTAAAGTAATTTTATGTGGTAGAGTAAATAACTTTGTGTTAGCATTGTAAAAATGTTTCCACAATAATTTACAGAAAATAGGTAATCTTTTACGATGGGAAAGTTGTGATATTCTATATATGTACGAACAATGCACTTTTAAATTTTCAGTAAAGCTTGCTAAGAATTGTAAAAAAAGTTTCTCGAGTCAAATTAAAACGAAATACAATATGGATAGCTCTGGTTATTTGTTACTATGTTCTATGAAAAGGTAAAATATTTAAAAGTAAAAGAAAATTTAAATGGCAAATAAAATTAATTGTTACAATTAAAAAAAAATACGTAATATTAGTGGTAAAAACATTATTCATCGTTAGCTTTCAACAGTTTTAATATTAATTTCTGCCAAATTATTTCATTTTAAAACTTTTACACAAGTTTCAAAGTGAACATAACCTTTGTTTATGAATCACTTTATTACATCACAAAATTAATTAAAAATCACACAAAATTAGCGAAAAAAAAATAGTTAAAATGTGAAACACAACAATAAAAATAATTAGAGTCGCAAATTCTCAAGCGTCGTATTTTCACCAAACACGAGTACACAATTTGCAATCAACACACGTTACAGTAGTAAAAGCACTAACCATGGTCGATATCAACTACAAGAACTTTTACTGATGCCGGTCAAGAATAAACTGAAAGAAGTATCACTTTACCACCCCTACTTTATTTAGCCACGAAACGTTATGGAACCATGTCCTTTCAAGTTCAGTGAAAATGTTGCAAATCATCATATATGTACCAAGCCCCTGTAAATAACACAACAGAAGTTGGATAATATGTAAAATAGATTAAAGAAAGATATTATTATCTGTTATCTTACACAGTTTGACATTTAGTAGAAGCCTGAATTAATTAATTTATAAAAAAAATATCTTACGTTTTAGATAAGACACAAAAACGTGAGTTTTTCTTATTTAATATACACTGGCTATTACAAAAATTATGTTGTTATATTAATTTTGTATAACGCAGTTAGTTCTAAAAATAATAACAACAAAATAAGTAGAATCGAATATTAGAATGTTCAATAATTACAGGTTAGTGTTGTTACTCAGCATTTAACCGCCAATTTTTGCGGAACCTGGGCATTGCTATTGTTATCTGGTTGAATTATAGCAGTATTGTTTAATACAGTTTTTTCAACAAGCCATTAATTAAAGAGAAAATTACAAAAGTTGCATAAATTTCAATGTCAGTTGATGAAATGTATTAATGTACACCTTTCACGTAACGAGAATCTTGCAAGAAATCTTTAACTCTTTTTCTGTTGCGTAAAATATTGTCAAAAATTTGTCATGAGTCGCTAAAATAATACTTAACAGTCATTGTCAAGTTTAAATCTTGAACTTGTTCTACTATTACCGGACTCATTTTTTGTGTAAAAGTATACACCAATATCACGAAGTGTAATTTAATTACATACCTGCGGTGTGCGCACCTAGAACATGAAAAAAGAAATTTGTTAAAAATTAACACTTTACATAATGAAAAATATCCTAGATCTGGAAGACTAAATTTTAAAAAATGTTCAACTTTGATATATACCTAGTTTTTAAATGTCAAAGTAAGACCTAAGTATGAACCAAATTCGTTAATATTAATTTAAATTTAGGAAATACAACTTTTAAGTGTTACGAAATTCGTAACACAATTTTATGTGCAGGAATTCGAAGCTTCTATAGCTCTAGTTAGTTATTAGATTTATATGTACCAGGAAAAGTAATTTCATTTTCGTTGCTGCCGTACTAGTTTCGCTTAAATAATTTAAATAACTTTCAAGACGGAGCACATTTTTGTAAAATTGCAAAATCTAGCTAGGACCTTGTGACTACTTAATTAATTCGGATTTGGACAGAACCATATTTTATTCATTGACAAGGTCACAAATACGTAAAAACGGGGAAAGGTGTGTCGGTTAATACAGTGGTGTGTCTGTGACGTATTATTTACACAAAAAAGCGAAAGTAAGGCAATAGTGCGTTATGTAAATATTTGCAACACGTTGTCAGACGTGGAGAACACGAGAGATCTCAATATAATGATGAGAACAATATTTCAAAACAAACAAATCGCTAGATAATTAAAAAAGTAATAATAAATAAAAGTTTGTACAAACATACAATTATGTCAGCTGCTACACATGGTAGCGTACAATGTCTGGAATACAGATATCAAAAACATATGTGCACGTATTCATACAGAACTTCCTTCGCCTATGCAGCACAACAAGTACTGCATATATATTGGGGCCTGCAAAATTTACGTAATAATTTTTAGATGAAGTGATCAGTGATATGCATATGGTCAGTTAATAATCACAACATAACGTAACAGCATTCTTAAGAATTCGGAGAAATTAGATGAGTCATTTCTGAGGTAATCAATAAAATAAATTGGTTCATGCTTTTTTTTAACACCTTGTGTAAACGAATCTGTTTCAAAACGTTAAAACATATGTTATATTTGATGTATCCAATTCAAAATTGCACTTCTGTGGCAATGTTGGTCTTTGAATTATAATCCATCCAAATCTATATTATTTTGTTTTTCTTTTTTTTTGCAGAAATTGTCGAAATTTCTTAGATTGCGTAAAATGCTAGAAAAAAAGTATACTTACGTTCGAAAATTCTTTTAAGAATTTAATACTGTTGTGGAGGGATTTTAAGAATTTCAGATTCTACAGGATTTCTAGAATTCCAATTTAGTAGAAAATGCAAAACATTTCAAATTATTTTTGTTAGTGTTATATAGTTATTAACATACAGAGACAAAAAAAAAACACTATAATTTTATAGGAATTTACTGATTACAAAGAAAATATACGCTTCAGAAAATAGAAATAATCAGTGAGAGCGAATATACGAAAATCACTATTTAGGCTAAAGAGATTTCAAAATCGTTTGAAAATAGACGAAAATCTTCACTTTATGTTGGTACGCTTGATTACACCATATAAAATTTACTAAAAGTACTAAATATAGGTGCAAAGATGAAACATGGATAAAACCGTTATGCTCGACATGGTGAAAAACTATTGCTTGTGATAAATTTAATGAACGTGACGGGTACCTTGCATTAATGAAAAATCTTTGATTAATTTGAAATACGCGCCATCCGGTGAGAATTGAGGTCCACCCTTGTCGGTAAGGGCGGTAAGGATCAAATTCGTTCAAATAAATTCCGTGTCACATCCTGTGTACTACCTGTGTCTATTGTAAAGAATAATTATGTCGCATTACTGTCGTGAGTCGAAAGGAGTGGACGTCAAATCTTTCTAGTAATATCTTTTAGTGATAAATAATTAAAAGTTTCGTCAATATTTACTAGGTACTATAAATGACAGCTTAGTTAAATTTAGAATGCTTTATCTTAATAAAATATTACTAAGACTAGCAGACATGTGGTAGGGAGTTGTTATTTTGTATATATGTTTGTCTTGAATTATCAGTCTACTAAGTAATTTGTTGTAAAAGTGAAATTGCAAGGTCGTACTTTTAAGAGAAACATTTTTCAACCATAAAATACTATGGATAATATTATTCCTGACAACTTTGCACGATTTTCTATAGAATTACATCACATGCGTCGATCAAAAAGTTTCACCTGGAACCGGTGTTCAAAAAATGTGCATATTTAGCCACAATAAGTATACACGTGGACCTACCTCACTTGAAAAATTATAAACAAAACCAGTAATGGTTTTATTCAGTTTACGTAACTTAATTGGACAAAACTGAATATTAAATTCTACTGTTTTTCAAGAAAATAAAAAATATGAAACTGGTATCTGGACATACTGCATTTAATTACGCAAATACGCATTCGATCATTGAGGTAGAAATTTTAGTTCCTCTAGATTTTTTATGTTGGTATGGCTATGTTTGTTTTTATTCCAAAATTAAAATGGTGAGACGCTTTTATTATTTTACTTATTCTCCGTTTAAATATTGATACATACAATTTAAGGAATTTGATGTACTCCTGCTGTCAAATTAAAAACATTCTTTTGTTAATTATGTTTAATGCATTAATTTTGGTTTTCAATTTTTTATTAAAGTAATTCTAAACAAAAAAAACCATTTCATTGCAAATCAAATAAGCATATTTATCAAGAACGATTTATTTACATTTTTACTTTCCGAGCGTAAGCTAATAAGGAAGTATAGGAGTAATCGAGTCCATCGGACGAATGGCCACTTTTATATTTTCTCGACGTTTCAAGAGCACGAAAAAAGTAGTCTCCCGTTCCATCTATCTGTCTGTCTGGTGTCTCTATCCATTTTTATTAGGCATGTAAACTCCGAAACTGCTTAACCAATTGTTGTCAAATTTTGTACATATGTATATTAGAAATATGTAGATTGTATGTTTATTTGAATTAACTGTTATACAACAATATAGTCCTATAAGTGTGGTGTACGAATCGGCTTTGATTTTTTCCCTAAGCGTTCAAATTAATGCACGGTATAATAACAGTTTACCATTAGCGTAAAGAATCCCAGTGGTTACGAGTCAGGAATGCGAACAGGACGTCGCGCGTTCGATTCCAAACTTGACCTTTAACTTTTTTTCTCTCGCATTGTGTATTATTTATGTTTATGACGTCATAACAATTTTTTCTGTTAATGAAATTACCCCACTTTCTCAAAAAGATGAGAATACGCCTCTCTTTATTTAAAAATGTAACATCTTCTCGGGGGCGCCAAATGTATTTTTCTAAGAATGTGAAACCTTCTGGGGTCTCAGTTGTCTTTTTTAAAAATGTAAAACCTTCTCGGTGGCGCCAAATGGTTTTTTTTTTAAATGTGAAACCTTTTAGGGGGTCCCAATTGTTTTTTTTTTATGTGGAACCTTCTCTGGGGTCACAATTGTCTTTTTTAAAAATTTAAAACCTTCTCGGAGACCCCAAATGTTTGTTTCAAGAAAGTGAAACCTTCTCAACGGTCCCAACTGTCTTTTTTAAAAATGTAAAACCTTCTCGGGGGCCCCAAATGTTTTCTTTTAAGAAAGTGAAACCTTCTAGGAGATTCCAATTGCCTTTTGTAAAAATGTAAAACCTTCAGGGGCCGCCATTTTTTTTATGTGAAACCTGTCGGGGGCTCTTAACTGTTTTTTTTTAGTGTAAGACCTCCTCAGGTCCCCAAATGTATTTTTTTTTTAATGTGAAACATTCTCAGGGGTTCCAGCTGCTTTTTTTAAAAATGTAACCTTCTCGGGTGCGGCAAATGTTTTTTTAATGTGAAACCTTCTCAGGGGTCCTAACTGTCCTTTTTAAAAATGTAAAACTTTCTCGGGGACTCCAAATGTATTTTTTTAAGAATGTGAAACCTTCTCGGGTGTCTGAACTGTCTTTTTTTTAATGTAAAACCTTCTCGGGGGCCCCAAATGTATTTTTTTAGAGTGCGAAACCTAGTCGGGGGTCCCAATTGTCTTTTTTAAACATGTAAAACCTTCTCGGAGGCGCCAAATGTTTTTTTTATGTGAAACGTTCTTTTGGGTCCCAACTGTCTTTTTTTAAAATGTAAAACCTTCTTGGGGGTCCCAAATGTTTTTTTTTAAGAAAGTGAAACCTTCTAGGAGGTTCCAATTGTCTTTTTTAAAAATGTAAAACCTTCTCGGGGCCGCCATTTTTTTTTAATGTGAAACCTTCTCAAGGGTCCCAACTGTCTTTTTTAAAATTGTAAAATCTTTTCGGGGGCCCCAAATGTATTTTTTAAATATGTGAAACCTTCTCGGGGGTCCCAGTTGTCTTTTTAAAAAATTTAAAACCTTCACGGGTGTGCCAAATGGCTTTTTAATGTGAAACTTTCCCGGGGGTCCCAACTGTCTTTTTTAAAAATGTAAAACCTTCTCGGGGCCGCCATTTTTTTTATCTGAAACCTGTCTGGGGCTCTTAACTGTTTTTTTTTAATGTAAGACCTCCTCAGGTCCCCAAATGTATTTTTTTTTTAAATGTGAAACATTCTCAGGGGTTCCAGCTGTCTTTTTTAAAAATGTAACCTTCTCGGGTGCGCCAAATGTTTTTTTTTAATGTAAAAACTTCTCAGGGATCCTAACTGTCTTTTTTAAAAATGTAAAACTTTCTCGGGGGCTCCAAATGTATTTTTTTAAGAATGTGAAACCTTCTCGGGTGTCTGAATTGTCTTTTTTTTAATGTAAAACCTTCTTGGGGGCCCCAAATGTATTTTTTTTTAGAGTGCGAAACCTATTCGGTGTCCCAATTGTCTTTTTTAAACATGTAAAATCTTCTCGGAGGCGCCAAATGTTTTTTTTTAATGTGAAACGTTCTTTTGGGTCCCAACTGTCTTTTTTTAAAATGTAAAACCTTATCGGGGGCCCCAAATGTTTTCTTTTAAGAAAGTGAAACCTTCTAGGAGGTTCCAATTGTCTTTTTTAAAAATGTAAAACCTTCTCGAGGCCGCCACTTTTTTATGTGAAACCTGTCGGGGGCTCTTAACTGTTTTTTTTAATGTAAGACCTCCTCAGGTCCCCAAATGTATTTTTTTAAAAATGTGAAACATTCTCAGGGGTTCCAGCTGTCTTTTTGAAAAATGTAACCGTCTCGGGTGCGGCAAATGGTTTTTTTTTTTGTGAAACCTTCTTAGGGGTCCTAACTGTCTTTTTTAAAAATGTAAAACTTTCTCGGGGGCTCCAAATGTATTTTTTTAAGAATGTGAAACCTTCTCGGGTGTCTGCATTGTCTTTTTTTTAATGTAAAACCTTCTCGGGGGCCCCAAATGTATTTTTTTTAGAGTGCGAAAGCTACTCGGGGATCCCAATTGTCTTTTTTATACATTTAAAACCTTCTCGGAGGCCCCAAATGTTTTTTTTTATGTGAAACGTTCTTTTGGGCCCCAACTGTCTTTTTTTTAATGTAAAACCTTCTCGGGGGCCCCAAATGTTTTCTTTTAAGAAAGTGAAACCTTCTAGGAGGTTCCAATTGTCTTTTTTAAAAATGTAAAACCTTCACGGGTGTGTCAAATGTTTTTTTAATGTGAAACTTTCCCGGGGGTCCCAACTGTCTTTTTTAAAAATGTAAAACCTTCTCAAGGGCGCCAAATGTTTTTTTTTTTAGAATGCGAAACCTTCTGGATGGTCCCACCTGTCTTTTTTTAAATTGTAAAACCTTTTCGTCCCAAAGACTAGTACCTTTTATATTGTTTTAACTCCAGAGAGGTTATCACGGAAAAGTAAAATTCCACAAAATCAAATTTTATCACTTTTGAGACCTGTATTTGTTGGAGTCTGCTTTAGACGCGAGGGAAGATCTGTCGAAATAACTTTCGACCAATTTTTTGAGCTCAGTCATTACCTTTCTAATTACCATAAAACTATTACTTTTCAGATGTACTGTACTGATTATAATGTTATTGTTTTTGCATAATATCAAAAAAAAATTAAACGAAACGTTTACTGACATAAATAGTAAACATGAGATGTTTAAAACATTAATGTAAAAAATATCGAGTGACCACTAATGATTGTGATTATTTTTGTCAGGTTGGTAACATAGGTATTAACATTTTACGATGACAGACCTGATTGTCAAAATGAATTAATTCAGAATTGCCAACAAACGCATTAATCATTAACAATCACCCGGTATCTACCGCGTGATTAGAATTGTTGAGTCTGTTGGCAATCCTGGATTTTTAGCTTAAATTGATATCATGTTTTCAATAATTTCCCGTTGTCAGCTGTCAAGATTAACAGATTAGATTGTTGATATTTTTAAATTTGCAAAATATATCCAAAACATAACCTAAATTTATCGCATGTAACGATTGATATATCTGTCACAGAAATAATTACTTCTGTTATACCAACATAAACGCAAGAAAAGTTCCTATTTTTATTTAAAAAATACTGACAATAAACCAGTCATTTCTGATCACACGGTTTAAGCATACTAAGAATTACCACACCTCTCCGTGAGATGAGGTCATGAATTTTTTGAAGCGGATGAATAATCGGACTTTAGTTCCGCGATATTCAAAGATAGTGTCTTATCAAAAATTCAACAAATGTGTTCTGTAGGTTGGAAATAAACCGTAAAATTTCATTGTACACAGTCGAAGTGACTTTTATGGTCTAAACACTTAAAAAATTTCAGAATAATAACTTGTGAACATTATCTACGTCCAACACAATTCTTAAAAAAAAAAGTGAGATAAAACATTCATCAAAATTGCCCGGTCTATCGACGTATTTTCCTGAGCTTTGGAGGTTGGGGAATAAAAAAAATACCAAACAGAGGAGTGATATTGCAATTATTATCCATTTTAGTAATGAATGAACCACCGCGTAGTACTTTTTATCTGTAATTATCAATTACGTCTTACATTTTTAAATAAACACGATTTGCAAATAAACGAATGATAAGCGACTATTGACTTTTGACATAGCTAACTCGCTGACAAGTGACAACTGAAATTGACAATTTAAAATAGCGTCCTCTTTCGTCACTTAGTTGAATACTCAGTGCGCAGTCGGTGCATGACCGAGTAGTTGGCTTAAAGACTCGTTGCCTGTTTTACCGACATGAGCAAGTCGCCACGGAAGTGATCAGTCATCTTTTCTGGAACATAAAGCTTATCCTTTCGTCTTTGTAAAAAGACAAAGTGACTGTACACACCACATTTGTTGAAGTAATTAGTTGAGCCAATTCCTGTGTACCTTGTGGAGTTTCAACGTCCAAAAAGAAACCCGAAGTCCGCTTTTGACCCACGTCGTGTCTGTGAGTTTTGAAGGAGGCCATCTTTGCAATCTCCTATCAGAGGTCCTTGGCTCGAGGTTTCATTGTCTGGTGAAAAGCCAGTATTTATTACACATACACTCCGTCAAATGGCTTTAAAACGAATTAATAAGGTACGTTAAAGTTTAAAGTGAAAGTGATGTCCGTATGTGTTGGCAGAAAGCCGTGTTTAAGTCGTTTTTGTGGCAGTTAAACGCCCTTAACGATTTTGTGATCAGAGTGTGTGAACCGCATTGGAATACCGTTTAATCTTGTTATAATCCGTCTTTGTACACGAGGTGGCTGTAGGTGATTCCATTTCGGAGGGCCGTGGTCGGGATTTCGCAGATAGTGACAATGTTTCATTTTCCTGCTTCACCTTATCAAATGGCACAAAAAATGCCGGATATAACGTAACCAGTGTCAATCCCGGTGGAGACCCGTTTTCGTTTTGATTTTGCGTGATTTTTGCCAAAAAATATACCTTCATAACAATGCGGCTAATTTTAAGACCTTGGCTTGATGTTTCATGCTTCTAACCTCACCATATTAGGCCCCTGACTTTCAGGTGGCTATTATTAACTTGATACCTGTTCAAGCGTTCTTTCACCTCTTTTTTATCATTTTAGGAATTACAAGACCTCGGCAGAGATCCTCCCGCACAATGTTCAGCAGGACCTGTTGGAGATGATTGTAAGTTCAACGAATTTTCCAACATATGTCAACTTTTAAATGATATGCATCTTCTTTATTGCAGTATTTCACTGGCAGGCCACAATTATGGGACCAGTAAGTTTTTTCTCCTTTTTTTTCACTTTTACAGTAATTTAGAACACATAACTGTAATGAGCAGGCTATTAATAGACTTATTTATTTATTCAATAACCTTATGCAAACACTGTTACTTGTATTGATTTTCAAAAACGCGTTTTTGAATCTTAATTACTTTTAAGTTGTGCTTCTGTGGTGTAAGTATTTTGTGGAAATCTTTTACAGTTTAATTTTTTTTTTGCAGCCTGATAGTCCATACCAAGGAGGAGTATTCTTTTTAACAATTCATTTTCCAACAGACTACCCGTTCAAACCACCAAAAGTCGCGTTTACTACAAGAATCTATCATCCAAACATAAACAGTAATGGTAGCATTTGTCTTGATATACTACGTTCGCAGTGGTCACCAGCACTTACGATTTCAAAAGGTATGTTTGAGTGTTTAAGTGTTTCTTCATTCATCTGTGCTATTTTAATTACTGTCATAATGGGTTTTTCCAACATACTCCAATAGTAGTAAATTGTGAATTCCCATATGATTAATCATAATCATTCTGTTAATGTTACATTATCAATTTTGAATTATCTGATTTATCTTCAACCAAATTTCAAGATTTTACTATGTACTATAATTCAATTTTATAAGTAGTTATGATTAAATGAACTAGAATTTTAAACTTTGTTCCAAAGTTCTGTAGTGTTTCCATGCTGCTGTATATTTTTATGTATATACAGTTTTGTTTTCCAAACGTCATAAATCCTGTGGTTTACGTATATTTTTTAAAATGAAGTTACCATGATATGGAGTGTTTTAAAATTAATAAAATATTAGGTCATTCATGTTTAAATAAAAAGTGAAGTCTAATTTGATTAACAATGATCTTATTTTTTAACAACAGCTGTGTTTATAAGACTCAATATAAATTTTGTATCATTTTTAAAATTTAAGTTGTGACAAAATTGTTTGTATCTGCTACTTTGCACAACATGTTTTGGCATGTTGACGTGTTATCCAAGCTTAAGCTGCCATGTGTTGCTTGTTTGTTGAAACTCTTGTTACAGTGACAATTTTTAAGATTGTAGCAGAGGATATCGCAATTTTTCTCTTGTTTAATTCTATGTTATAACAATTTTTAGCTTCCTGTAATGGTAGATCAATTATTTGAAAAATAGTTGTGATATTGACCTGAATAATCATTTATAAAAAATGTTTAATATTAATTATATTTAATAAAATTCTTGCTTATGAATTACATATATATATATAGTTAAACGTTTTTACAAAAGTTTGCAGTTTGTCTGCGTGTTTTTTTTTTAATTTCATATCAAAATAAATACTCCATAGATTAATGATTAAAAAATTATTTGTAAAATTAATGCGAAAATTTGAATCGTTTTGTTGAAATATAATAAACATTTTAGGGTTGAGTATGGAACAGTCTGTGCATGATATAAACATAAGACATAAGACCTTCTGCCTTCTTGTGTAAACTGAAACATATTTAGTATTCAAACATTTTTTTTTTTTTTTTAATTTTTATTACATTGAAATTTCATTGTGACAAGTTTTAGAAATTTTAAAAGTTCGTGATTATATTTTACATTAGTTTTGGGTGTGTGCAAATTAATTACAAAGCACTAAATTTGTAATTAGTATTTTATTACAACAAAAACACTAATACATTAGTATAAACAGTATCTTTAACTTTTTACTTTTGTTGTCATAACGTGGTACAATTTATTAAAATCATGTACATTTATTGTTAAAAAACTGACTGACTACAGTTATTGATTCATATGAAAATTGAGCTGATTTTGATTACCATTAATTTCTCATTACAACCATGGTAGGGAATGAAATACACAGCGAATCTTTTTTAATTAGATATTTGCCGATTTTGTTATAAAAAAGTGGCGAACGAGTGTTGTACAACAAATTTATTTCGTGTAAAATAATTATAATTTTAAATTTAAAAAAAAAAAGAAAAACAATTCTTTGGATGTGTAGAAGAGTACATGTTTTATCATTTACTGATCAAACGAAAACTGCAATTTTAATTAAATTAAAATAATTTTTCAAAAATTTATTGGAATTTTCAGCTTTAATGTTCTCACATATTGGGACTACTACCTTTCAGGCTGGACTAATTCATCATATTTTTAAACATCATGCGTCAGTTGCCAGCTGCTTCATAATACGTTTCTGTTGGAAATAGTTTGAGTATTAAAATGTTTTTCCAATTTACGCTTTATTTAATGAAGAGTATTTTCAAAATATTGCTGTTTTTTAATATACGAATTTCTCAGTTTTTGATCGATGTTCCAGAATAAAAAATAAAATGTACTTGGAATCTCCATTACTTTGAAGTCCATTTAAAAAGACAATACGGTTTAATGGTCGTATTTTTGAACAATAATGGCAAATTAATTAAAATTCGAAAAGGAATTATTTTTAATTCATGGCTTTTATTGATATTGATGATTTATTATTGTTAGAAACTTGTCTATTACGATGTGTGTAGGCTTAATGTGAGTACAGATAAATTTTTTTATAGCGCTCTTTGGTCTAAAAAGACTCAACTAATATTTAATAACTAGAGCGATAGTTCCTTTCTAGTCAATAAAATTAAATATTCAAAGCCTGCCTTGTTTTGCGAGGATTGTGAAACTGATAGGCCCAGATTAAAGAATATAAAACTGGTATAGCGAATACGTCGTTGGTATTATTCAAAGTTTTAAGACAAATATATCAGTTGTAAATTATAATTTTAGAAGCTTGGAGGTGAAAATTGATTGCAGTGTACTTTAAACTTCTCCAAAAATAGTTTCTCTCCTTTTTTTTTTCGTAACTATTTGACGAATACAAATTCGGTACTATTTTACTAATTATTAAATATTGAGAAAATACTAACTTCAAAAAGAATAATTTATAAAACGAGAAAAATTAGGAAATTTGTAAATTATAATAAAACAAGCAATTGTCCATTTTCAATTGCTTAATGTCACGTACTTATTATTGGCTGTGTACTGGTATTGTTTATTATTACTTGTAGATGAATTGACCGATCGAACGCCGGTTGTTATAGAAACAATAAAATAACAAGACCATTAATATGAAAAGGAAAGTTCTCACTTTCTAAACTGATGGTTCTGTCAAGCGAAGTGCTGAGATTTGACTGTTCACTATGCAATGAATGTCACGTTTAATTCTTGGCAATGACACATTTTTATTTTTGAATAGGTTTGATAGCGCAATGTGTGTTACACGACATTCAAATTTTAAGTGATAAGTTTCAACAGTTACAAAAATTTTTAGTACTCAAGTGTATCGTGAATTTTATCTTTGAAATGGCATAGCACTCTTGGTTCTTCCACAAAACGCCAATAAATGATTGAATTGACCGAGTACGATATAACTGCGTTAGTTAAGCGACAGTACACCTATATTTATAAAAATAACACATTTGATTGCTACTATAATTATAAAAGTTAACCTTTGTGGTAACGATATCACGAATGAAAAAAAAAGTAATTTTATGACAGACCTGTAGACGACGCATTCTAAGTAGAAAAACATTTTGATTTAATAAATAATTCAGTTTCAGTTCTAATAGATGAGTAAAGAACGCGTGTAGTCAGATTATTAATGAAAGGGTACGCGTTATTGATTAACGTTAAGTAAATAATGAATAGCATTAGGTATTGATTGGTTTGGGGCTGTTGACATTGACTGACTAACTTTTGTTTTGTTCCAGTACTCTTATCAATCTGCTCACTTTTGTGTGACCCCAATCCAGATGATCCATTAGTACCAGAAATTGCTAGGATATATAAAACCGACCGGGAAAAGTACAACGAGCTAGCGCGCGAGTGGACTCGCAAATATGCTATGTGATGCCCCGGCCCCCAAACCCCACACTTCACACTTTAGATAAAAACAACTTATTTAATTGCAACACTCGGAGGGGATGAGCCAGCGTTCATTTCTGTCAACTTGTACATTTTGCTTTGGACTGTGCTCCCTCCATCACTTACTACCACAGTATCGATTGGGGTTTTAAAGTGTTAAAATCATTTATAATCTACATTAAATTTGAAATTATTTTATTTTAATATATTGTGGTTGTAAGAAGTCAAGTGTTGGGTTGCGTTTTTCTTTCCCACTTGCACCCGACTTCCTTGCAGGAGTAGTGAAAGTGCGTGTTGCTTGTTTGTTTGTTAGAAACATTCGGCAGGCATTTTTAATACTTGAACAACGTCGGGTCCCGGATTTTCTATCCAACGTATGGATGACACTCATATACTAATATAATTGTTAGATAAATTAATATGTAGGTTTTGTGGTTCAACTAGGTGTATTGTAATAAAAGATTTTTTTGCAATTCTCTACATTCTATACATGTTTAAAAGTTTTTAATATTCTAGATCTCAGATGTCTAGTACTATTCGGCTAAATTTAAAGGTAAGAACCTATTCAGTCGCATCTCGTTTAGTTTACACTGAAGTTGACCAAAGAGCAAACAGAGCGATCACATTTTAACACCCGATCGTTATTTTATAGAAACAAGTGGCAGTTTTGTTTGCTCAGTAACATTAGAGCAATTCCCCAACACTTAAGACACGAACTTCAGGCGATTCATAGAAAAGGGAAACTGTTTTTGGCAAAATTTCGGAATAGAATAAGAATATAACGTAATTTATTTCACACAAATGTGGACACTTCTTGTTTGTTTGCAGTTTATGACTGTACTATTTAAACCATGTAAAACTTTTTATACATAAATATAATGTGTAAAAATATCGAATGTAATAAATAAGAGATTGCTTCCTGTCCCTGGTGAAATCTAATTTCCGGGACCCTCACGCAGGGTTGTCTCCTCCCCTTTTTTTAATTGAGACACAGTTATTCTCATTAAATTATTCAGTGTATAATACCAATTATTGCATAGTAAGGATTTGTTACATAATATATATTTTTTCTCCGCAATTATCAGGAAATTAAAAATAAAATGCAGTTAACCTGTTGTTTTTTTTATTAGTGTTGAATGTTGGTGGTTTAACTGAAAGTGAGAATGACAAAATTACAGTTTTTAAATTATTTTTGTTTGACGTTTTGTTAATTGGATTGTGTGGAATAAATATTTTAAAATGTGTGAAAAACTTTCATTTGTACACTGTAAATACGCCATTCAATTGGCAGGCAATTAGAGTAATGCAGCAGTATGCTGTTTTTTTCAGGATAAGTGTCGTCGCGTCAGTAAATATTTGTTTTCTGAAATCAAACTTCGTAGTTGGTACGTACACCGCACAAAAAATTCACTTTTTTGTAGTTCGAAAACGGATCAACAGTGAAAACATTTAGATTTTTGAATTGCCGTGACGAAAAAAAAAATGGAGGCACCACCCTGTATACCTAATTTTATAATCAGTTGCAAGCTTGAAGTTTTTTTTTTTCATTTCGTAGTGTTATACAGCACTTGTAAAATTTTGGTCTTAAAGCCGGTAATTAACATTCGTAAAAATCGAAAGTTATAAATAATGGTGGGTGTACCTACCCGCCCTTGTTAACCACTCCAGGAGTGGACTGAAAAAATGTCTTATTTTTAAAAAACTCAAAAAGTTTGGGTTTATTAATAATAATAGGAAGCAATAATTCACTAGTTTTAGCGTGGAGAATTTCGAAACGCATTTTTTGTAGTTGAGGAAGATTTTCACATATTAATTAGGAAACTTAAATAATGCAGTAAGTGTAGAAAAGAATTTATTACGTTGTACATTCAGCACCAGTCTAGACGAGTGGTGAATATTATGCGCATATGGTTTACATACTTATTGTTTTTTATGCAACCATTTGTATTCAAATTTTTAAAAAATACAATATAAAGTTTCTGAAGTTGTCCTATAACTTTTTTCCATTTCAGTGACTGAATTTTTCCTCATATCAAATCTGAGCTACTCGGATGAAATCCAAGGTTTCTCAAAGTATTTTCGTGATGACAAAACAATTTGTGTGCAAATAAACCGTTAAAAGTGAAGTAAAGTAATTAATTTATCGGTTGAAAAGTTACGGAAGGCGAAAAACAAAAAGTTCTCAAGGACTTTTCCGAGGTTCGGAGTGCACACTGAAACGACCACAAAGAGAATACTTGCATGGTTACCGGATAATTTCTTGTTACGATTTTAGAAAATTTAATTTTAAATAAGTCATTTTTATGGCTCACTTAAATTCGTATTTCTACTTTTTTTTAAATATTGCAAAGTTGAGTTGTAAGTTTAACTATGCGATGATAGACAGAAGAATTTTCTTATAGGGGAATAATTTTCTTTGTTTTCGTAATAATGTTTTAAATTTGGTCCGCCTGCGCAGATGATGACGATCGGTCAGTAGGAATATTTACTGCGCCGCGAACTTGATGGTCAATCCGCGGTGGGCCTTGATATTGTGTAAAGATTTACACGGAAATTTTTAAATAGGAATTACTTAGCAAACTGTTGAGGTGACGTCATTAAAATTTTGTGGGGGGGTGGACAGACAAAATTTCGTGTGTGCATTGATAAATCACCCGTAGACGCATATTCAGAGCAATTTCAGAGATCATATGTTTCATAAAATTGCCAACAAACAGCCGGAATCAGTAGCCCGGGGTTTTCGTAAAAATCATAAAACGTGGAGAAAACATGAAATTAACCATTCGTCAAATTACAATACTTCTCTATGTTATATATGCAACCAGCAATAGCCAATGCAAGGGTGTCATGGACGCCATGTCGATACACACGTGTGGAACAAACGTGGTGAATAAACCTACAATAATCTGACGTCTTATTATTGTGTCTTATACCTGTGATTACGGAATACACAACGTATGGCGACGAGCAAATTATGAATACAAGGGAGTAACTTTCAACGCAAGAACGGGAGGAAAAGGTGAGAAAGTCTAACCGTTCTGAAAAGCACTTTCAAGCATGGCTAGTTACATCGGCATTATCCCTACATTCACACCGGACAGTGACTTCACGATTTTCGAAGAAAGGTTCGAACAGTTCTGCCTCGTGAACAAAATCGTGGACGAAAAATGCAAAGTTGCCCTGTTGCTAAGTCAGATGGAAACGGATGTATACAAGATACTTCGCGATTTATCATTTCCAATTCCACCCAAGGACAAGTCTTTAGAAGAGCTGAAAAAGGAGCTCCAAAAGCATTTCAGTCCAAAAGTAAACGTGTTTAGGGAACGAATTCAGTTCTTCCGAGCCCACCAAACCGCCGAAGAAAGTTCTAATGAGTGGTATGCAAGATTAAAAAATCTCGCGGTCAACTGTAAATTTGAGCACCTCCAAGAGACACTGGTTGATCGGTTCGTGTCGGGAATGCGAGAGGGACCCGTGATGGACCGACTAGTGGAAGAACCAGTCAGTCAAAGTCTCGAGAAGTTAATCGAAATTGCCAACAGCAAGGAGTTGGCGTTAGCATACACCACTGGTAAAGGAAGCGAGGACAGAATTCAGGCAGTATACAGTGGTCACCGTAAACTAGGCAACTTCCGGGGAAGAAACCAACACAAACCCAGAAAACCAGATGCAAATGAAGAATATAAAGAAAGTTATGACATGGGAAGAGTGAAGAACCAAAGCAGAACCACCGTGAAATGTAAGTGCTGTGGCAAAACACATGCTGGAACGTGCAAGTTCCAGAATTATACCTGCAATGCATGTGGCAAAAAGGGACACTTACAGAGTGTCTGCAGGGCAAGGCAGATCAACGCAATGGAGACCCTACAAAGTGAACAAGGAAGCGGAAGCGAGGTTAGTATATATGACGAAGGACATTATCTAAACTCTATATATAACATTAACAACACTCTTAAGCCAATCGAACTCTCTGTGTTAATAGATGGCAAAAAATATTGCATGCAGTTAGATTCAGGTTCCGGCATATCTGCAATAAGCAACAAGTTTTATGTAAATAATTTGAACACTTACCAAATTCATCCAACAGTAATGTCGTTTAAAGGTTACACAGGTGAATCAATTGTACCATTAGGATTCATAAATGTTATAGTAGAATATGGAGATATGGCAAGTGAGTTAAAACTATTTGTAATTGAAAATGCTATGACAGGATTGTTAGGCAGGGATTTCATCAATAATTTTAACATTATTTTCACTCCAGCAGGAATAAACGCCATTGACTCGGTGGTGGACGTGAAGACTACGTTAAGGGGGGAGTTTCCTGATGTGTGTACTTCAGCTCTCGGATGTTTTAAACACGGTAAGATTTCTTTGAAGTTAAAGCCTAACGCCGTCCCAAAGCACCATTCTCCGAAACCTGTACCCTTAGCCCTTAAATCCAAAGTCGAGTACGAATTAGAGAGGATGATTCAAAGAGGAATCATTACACCAACCGTAACAGCAGAATGGAGTTCCCATATTGTCCCGGTTCTGCGAAAAAATGGCACCGTACGCATATGTGGTAGCTATATAAATCTCAACAAAAATCTAGTAGATGTGTATTATCCATTACCACGCATAGATCAGATTTATGCTAATCTGAAAGGAAATTACAAATTTTCCAAAATAGATCTAAGCGACGCGTATATGCAGTTCGAACTCGATGATGCGTCAAAAAAGCTGGTCACTATATCCACGCATAAAGGATTATACATGGTTAACCGAATGCCCTTTGGGATTAAGTGTGCAAGCTTTTACTTCCAAAAACATATTGACCAACTTTTTCAAGGCATCGACAATGTATTCACCTTCCAGGATGACATCTTAATCGGACATAAACGTGGCGAAAACCACCTAGATATTTTGAGACGAGCCCTAACCATATTAAAAAACGCAGGCCTAACGGTAAACCTGGATAAATGTCAGTTTCTCCAAAGTAAAATCTCGTATCTGGGATACGACTTATCAGAAAACGGTTTAAGTAAAAGCAAAGATAAGATCGAAGCAATAACATCTGCTCCACCACCAAATAATATTACCGAACTTAAATCGTTTATTGGAATGGTTAATTATTATAGCAAATTTATACCCAACATTACAGAAACTCTAGCACCCCTCTATCAGTTACTAAAAAAGGATGTTAAATATCAATGGACAGATAAATGTGATACAGCGTTCAGAAGTATTAAGCAAAAGATTGCGTCTGATACGGTTCTAACTTACTTCGATCCTAATCTACCCATCATTGTAACATGTGATGCTTCTGAACGTGGCATAGCAGCAGTTCTTGCACACAAGATGACAGACAACACTGAAAAAATGGTGACATGTGTATCAAGAACTTACACTAAAGCTGAGCAGAACTACTCAGTAGTACACAAAGAAAGTTTAGCATGCTATTTCGCCATAAACAAATTCCAAGAATACTTATATGGACAGAGATTTATTTTGCGAACAGATCAAAAATCGTTGGTCTACTTGTTTGGGAAACAAAAGGAAATAAATCAGACATATGCTAATCGAATAAAGCGCTACGCACTGTATTTTTCAAACTTCGATTTCCAAATTGAACATATAAAGGGACGTGACAACGCAGTCGCAGACTGTTTGTCGCGATTACCACTAGACAAGCAATTTACAGTTGACGAAGTAGAATACAATAGCATATATTTCTCTAATGTAGATATTCCGATAGACAATACAATGGTAAAAGAAGAAACAGCAAATGACGCTATCTTAACTAAGGTTATAGAATTTGTTCGATCGGGATGGCCAAACGAGATCGATGAAAATTATCGACCATTTTATAATCGCAAATTAGACCTCCACGTGGTAAATGGCTGTTTGTTGTTTGGAGACCGTATCGTGATACCAACCACAATGCGAGAAATAGTAAAAAAAGAACTACACTCTACTCATGAAGGCATCGTGCGAATGAAAGCTATGGCGAGATCGTTCTTATGGTTTCCTGGAGTCGACAAAGAAATTGAACAGATATGCAAATCGTGCAAAGCTTGTCTGTCTGTCACATCTCATCCCCCAAAAACCTATGTATCCTGGCCGGAATCTTCTAATCCGTTCGAAATAGTCCACATGGACTTTTTCACGTTCCTGCAAAGACAATACCTGATCATAGTAGACAGCTGCACTAAATGGTTAGAAATTTACAGTATGAAAAACATTACAAGCGAGAGTACTGTAGAAATGCTGAGAGACTGCTTCTCTCGATTTGGGCTGCCAGAAACAGTTGTTTCCGATAACGGACCTTCCTTCGTCTCCGAAGAAATGGAGATTTTCTTTTACCGGAACGGAATCAAACACATGACAATCTCGCCATACAACCCTCAAAGTAACGGCCTTGCTGAAAACGGTGTTAAAATAGTAAAAAACAAGCTGAAGTCGGCATTGGCAGATGAACAAAATAAAAATGCCACCATCCAGACGATACTTTCCCGTTTCCTGCTAGTTTATAGAAACACACCGCATACGACGACCAAAATATCTCCAGCTAGTGCTATGTTTGGTCGAGAATTACGTACAAGGTTTCATCTAATGACTCGTACTGACCATGTCTCAAAAAAAATACCCCGCGAACCAACTACAAGTCGAACTTTTAAAATCAACGACAAAGTCATAATCAGAGACTATCGGACAACCGAGAGGAAATGGGTTGATGCGAAAATAATAAAAACAATTGGCAACGCCACTTATTTATGCCAGCTCGCATCTGGAACGGTGTGGAAACGTCACCCAAATCAAATAAAGAAAAGGAGTGAGGGTTGCGAATCAGTATTGAGTAAAAGCACCGCCATTAAACAGCACAGAGGACATTGCAATGTGAAAATCGGAATGCCCATAAATTACGATCCTACGTTACCACAACTACCCATCCCTGCCCCAGTACGTAGCACTTCCACTAATCTGGATCCTGTACCAGCAGGTATGAACAACACACGTCAGGACACTCATCCTTTACCAGCCACCGAGCCAATGTGTCCTCCCGCAGCACATGAATGTATTAGACCATCTAGAATTAGGAAAACCCCAAAGATCCTAGATGATTTTATTGTTAGTATGTAAGATTTCAACCTGTAAATATTATTTTAGTTAGTTTAGGTAAATTTCATTGTTAGGAGGAATATTTTGTAGTTGTAAGTTAAAGAGGGAGATGTGTTATATATGCAACCAGCAATAGCCAATGCAAGGGTGTCATGGACGCCATGTCGATACACACGTGTGGAACAAACGTGGTGAATAAACCTACAATAATCTGACGTCTTATTATTGTGTCTTATACCTGTGATTACGGAATACACAACACTCTAGTTTACGCTACTGAAGTAAAAATTGAGAATCAAAGAACGTTCGATAGTACCCCACAATTCCCTTCACTTTGATATTCGGCACAAAAGAGGTCAAGTAGTCTTCACTCACCTAATAAATGGTTGCCGAATGAAAGCTGCAGAGTTTCTAATTGCTGAACTGGTCATAATATCTAGGTAGGTTTACTTTATTAAATATCTTAGGGATAAAGATTTCTACCATTAGGTAGCTTGATGTATTGGTCGATGGTCCAATTTAGTATATAAAATTAATTAAGTAATGCAGTGTCGCTCGTTAAAGGCTCACTCAAGTTTAAAATTTTATCGTATTTTCAGTCACGATGACCGACCGCCTGGACGCTCCGAGACTCGCCTTTACTGCCCCTGCAGGATGACCATTTGGTGGCTTCATCATCAGCGACAACCACCCTGGAGCTTGTGGTGTTCTGATTTTGAAATTCAAATTTCACGCTGAGAGGGAAAAAAACAATGTCACCAAGCCGAATTTAAAAAAATAATAATAAAAACGTTTAATAACGTTGACAATCACCCATGCAGGATTAGAGCGTTAGGGAGAATGCTAGAAGGCCACCATTTACGTTGGTGGTGCCAGGAATTTTTGCAGTATAGTGCAGTTAAAATTCTGAAAGGTCATTCACTTCCTGTTTTTGGCGCGTTATTTGTTTGTAGTTTTGATGTGAGTGTAAACACGTGTTGAAGGTGGTATATATACTGTGATGGTATGTACAATATTGTGTATAATTTCATAAAAAGGGAAAGAATGTAATTAGTGAAATGACAGTTTATTAATGATTTTCTAAATGTGAATTGTCAATGAGTATTCCATAAACAGGTACCTATAATTCTCGTTTTATTGTTTGTAAATTCCCAGTTCATTTTGAAATTTTTAATTGTTCATCAATACAGTGTAACTGCAGTGTAGATGTTCATATAAAACACGTAGTGGAAATTCGGTTATTCAGGCCCAGCTTATTTTAATTAACGATGTATCTAAAATATCTGGATCCACACTTCAAAACTTTTCATTCAAGATTTATAACAGTTCACATGGTATTTTAACTAATCTTAAGCGTTGGTCCATTCTGAAAGAAAGAGCCTTGAAAATTTTCATCAGTCAAATTAATAATATTGTGGACCGTGTGTTTATTTCACATGTGTCACTCATTCAGTTATCGTTATAAATTCGAAAAGGATCGGATTTGAATTCTTAATTGCGTTTTTTTTTTGTCATTTACCCGAATGGATTTTTTAACTTCATGGGGTGACCCGCTTTCGCGTGGAACGCGCAACTTGGCCCAATAGCTGGTTGTTTTGCGAAGACGGGGTAGAGAGTATAATATGCGGCAAGTTTTTTGGACATACCGATGTGGTGTGTATTAACGTCCCCTGTAGCTCGTTTGCTGATTTTCCGACTGCCATAGTTTAAATTTGCCGCAACATCACTCGCGAATGTATTATCATCGAGTTAATCGGGAGGGCACAATAGTTATTTATTATACAAGCGGTTAAAGTGAATGTTTAATGAGCGGTCAGTTTAAGGCGAGAGCGGCGTATGCCGCGAACGCCTTAAGACCGCGAGTTACACATTCATTTTAACCGCGAGTGTAATACAAAATTTTATTCAATTTTGACAACCCCAAGTCCCAAATTGTGAAAAAATTGGTGATTCAAAGTTCAGCAGACTCGAGAAACGTCAGAATTGACAGCGACCAAATAAAAGTTTTATATGTGTAGAATTTAGTGTACAATATCAGGTGTGTGTGTGTAGTATGTGACTCTGGCGACGGTTGTTTGTTTATTTTAAACAAACTAAAATTATCGAAAAATTGCAAAATCATGCAAGATTCTAACGACAAAACTTGGTCCCAGAAAACACCAGATCAGAAAGTGTATCAAAAGTTCTTTAGATGGAAAGAGCAGCAAGACACTGGAGAAATTACAGAAATGGTAACCATGGTTTTAAAACAGCAAAATAAAAATTTTATTTCGCTAGCGGTTTAAACATTTTATGGTGCTACCGGATAAACCAAAGCTTTAGTGGCCTACTGACGGCAAAATAAACGTTTGTTTACATGTCAAAATTGAATAAAATCATTTATTCCTCCAGTAACAAAAAAAGAAAAAAAAAGCTGCGACTAAGTTGTGCTGGTTGAAGACACCTCTTAGTGCTCAGCCACAAAAAAAACTTGCCTAACTTTGAATGAAATCAAATTAAACGTTCTGAATCAATGACTATTTGAATATCACAAATTTAATAAAAACAAAGAAAAGTATGAAGTAAAGTATCTGAATGCAAATACACACGTTATTACGGAAATGCGGTGGCAAATTTAAAATTATGGCGGTTAACAAGAGAACAAAATTTTAATAAAAATATGCACAGCGACAGCGGCACCAGAGCGTTATAGGAGTGTGGCGATCGAACTATATCAATTTCATTCTAGAGCATAGCGTTGTAACTCAAGCGGAGTTTGGGGCTCCTGGTTGTGGCTGTTCTTCCACCACGACGGTGATTCTACTCTATCGGCAAGCATGCTGCCCAACACCCCTCTATCAGGAAGAAACGTGCTGCGCGAACAGGCCGTTACGGTCGCAAACTCGTGGTTGGAAATCCCGCCTATTGGGTCAAACCGCTCCTCTGACTACTATTCAAGATCCGCGTCTTTTGTGCAGATGGCGCGACAAATCCTGCCAGCTCGACTAGGAATCGCGCCCTTCGCTTCTGCCACGTGTTTCTGTGTTATTTACCCCAATCCCATTTAAATGTTCTTTTTCTATAACTCGAATATTAAACTACAACCGAACAAATGTTAAAGTTTCAAAAGAGCAATCAACAAAATTTAAATTCGCCATACACTCTCTAAACAGCAAAGAATTCTTTTCTGAGATTAAGATTGGACATCAGACAGTTTATATGATGGAAGCATTCATCAACAAAATATGTGCTTGAAAAAAAACTAGCAAAGATTGATAAAAACAAAAAAAAAGATCTGGCTTGAAGTAAACTTGTACAGACAAAAAAATTATGTGAGGTTAGAAACTGCAGAGCATGAAAATTTACGTTCAATTTAAATTATAGAGCAAAGAAAATTACTGAGGCTAAAATTGTAAGTTAAAGAAAATTTTCATGAGGTTAATATTTGCCACACTTTATCAACGATTCAATCAAAGAACTTATATGTTGTTAAATTATTCTCCACTTTATCAACGATTCAAACAAAGAATTTACATGATGTTAAATTATGTCCCACTTTATCAACGATTCAAACAAATAATTTACATGATATTAAATTATGTCCCATATTATCAACGATTCAGACAAAGAAGTTACATGATATTAAATTATGCCTTGATCCAAGTGACCAGTTACTTCAAGCAATTCTGTTTGAGAGTTTATATCGTAGACTGTTCCCAGCTTGTCCCAAATAAACACATGGTAAACAAACACAATATGCATCTCACGTTGCGAGAAATATGCGTCTGGGTGGTATAATTTCCCACGTGGCGAGAAAAATGTCTTGGTGATGTGATGATGATAACTGCCTAAGGGGAAAAATTTTAATCCCCCACGATACTATAAATTGTATCGCACTCTCTTTTCCCAAAGTGGGATGTTAGATTAATTTAACTGCCGTAAATGAATTATTAATAATCTTGTGTGAGGAATTAAGAAGTGTTATAATGTAACACTTAAGTATAAGCATCCAGAAACCTTATTTATAATTTGATAAACAAAGGATGAGTCCTGACTAAGTGAATTTCATGAAATCTTCCAGCAATTGCTTTATCTGAACAAACTCAATACTCTTAAATTGTGTTAGAACCAGTTAACGACTAAAATCTTGACATGAACTGTGAATTTACAAACAATAAAACAAATTTACACCACACGTGTTGGCGTCGGTCGAAAATTCGCATATTTCCGCTTGGAACAACAGCAATAATTAGTTACGCTTATTGGGGAAACTGTAGCGTCGTCAATCGGTACGATTAATTATGGTTAAATAAAAGCTCCCCCTTTTTAAATACGAAACCAACTAAACTTAATCTAAGTAGCTTCCTTACCGTGTTTTTTTGCTCACCAAAAACAAAACAACAGTGACGCATCTCCACCTTCTATTTACCAAGCAAGCTAATTTCTTCCAACCCTCTTATTAGATACTCCCCAGAAATTCCCTAAAAGAGCTACCAACTACCAGAAAAGACCTAAACTTGCACATGGTTGCCCATGTTTAACGATTTCCTTAATTTGAAATTTTTTTCAAATTCAAATTACTCAAATGCGACTTCGCGCCGTTGTTAATTTGTTTCAGCGCAAAATTTTAATTAAAATTTGGTCACCACAATCTATTTAAAACATACCTATCACTTTTGACAATTATTTAGTAATTAAACAATACAAAAAACTTTTAAAAACCTATCTTAAGTGTTCAGAATATATTGTTACCAAAAACCAGGTTCACACAGTTAACAATGGGAAACGTTGACAGTCATAAGTACTTCAGGTAAATAAACATTTTGAAGAGGAATGCAAAGTGGATATTTGTAACTCCAATTTATTAATTCTACACGTGGATTTTAAATTAAATCGATGCAACAAAATAGTTTTTCTTGGAAGTACAAGATTAAATTATTATTATTATTATTAGTTTTTTCGCAGTAAAACTTATCATATTTTTTGTGTGCAGCGTTGCCACATGTCTTATTATTGCTGCGGCAAGTGCAATGTTAGTAAATTAACAATGACAGTATACTTCAACGGGTCAAAATATGTTTTTCTATTGTCTTGATCTATAAATATTCATTTCGTTGAGGTAAAATTGTATGCAAAGAGAAATGAGAAGATGTGAATAGATTTGATTTAATCATAATCGAAATTAATCATTTCTCTAACAATTTTATAAATGTAGTATTACCAGAATATTGCAACATATTTTTTCTATGAATGAAATAACTGTGCTAAACTTAGAAATTCAAATACAATCTATTAGAGAAACGTATAATGGTTGTAATTATCAATATTATCACACAACACGCTAACAATGTGTACGATCCTTGTACAACTGGTACGGAAAATTTAGTTTTCCATAACGAAATAGAGTAATAAATTGAATACTAAATTTTTAGGAATTGAATTAGTGTGTCATTTATCACATAAAGGTGGAAAGTGCTTGCGTGTTACTGTCTTCACGACCACTAATTATTGTAAGGATAGGTACCTTTTACCACTTTCACAAAAAAATTTTTATAAAAAAACATGGAACCAGAAATATAAAAAACCTTGAAAAGCAACAGCTAAATATAGAAATTTTTAATTATAACCTATACTTGCGAACATGCATCAAGAAAAGATTTCGCAGCTGTGTTACAAATTTAAAACATGTATCGATTTTCTGAAGCACTTGGAACATCATTTCTGTACATCTTATTACAAAATTTTTGTTATCATGGTATTTAAAATTTCGTAGTGATTTTTTTTTATCTTAAACTTAGATTTTTGTGCCGTATTTTAGAATCTATCAGCATTTTTGTTTTAGTTTTTGGCAATAAATAATAGAATGAATAGGTACTGCTGATTTTAAAAATTTTTTTAATTTCTTCTGCTGTTACAGTACTTGTCCTTGAGTTAAAATTTTTTAAACTGACGCCATATATACGTAAATTGAAATGATGAACGTGTTTAAATATTTTTTATTGGACGAAAACAATCATTACCGAATTATATACAGGGTTATTCACGAGAAGCTCCACACCTGAAAAATTCAAAACGCAACCAACAGTACAATTTCATAGCAGTCTTTGATATTTACTTTCATTTTTGTTTTAAGTTAAACATATATACCTAGTTAGCTGTTTGGTTTTGATAATTTGGAAATAAACGTCAATTGTTAGGTTAAAATCAAAAACAAACAAATTCAAAACAAGATCTCATCGTCATCAGGGCATCTTCTGTAAGGATAATGTTCTCTACACAGCCGTGAACCACTAATCATACATCGAAATCACATCGGTCTTTTCCTCATTTAAACTGATACTATTTCCATGATGTTACACAAAACAGATAATTTATGTTTTACTTAAAAAAAACGGTATGAAATATCAAAGATAGTTTTCAAATTGTATTTCTGCGTAGTATATATGATTTTCTGGTTGCAATTGCTACTTTGTCATTTCAAGTAATAAAGTACGAAAAAACATTAACACAATAAAAGTTACATAGTTAGAATCAGTAACGTTTAGCAATATTGCTAAAAAAACATGATCAAATTTGAAAATAATAAAGGCGCATTAAAAAAAAAAAGTATAACTTCAACGAATTTTACTGAAAATGTGTAGAACTCATATAAACTGATATCTCCGAAATTTTTCAAATGAAATATAACGAGCGTTCAAATAAAAACGACGTCAAGTTGGCTTTGGAAATGTGAACGAATTATTCACTAAGCCCTACGTTCAAATTTCCAAAGCTAGCTTGACGTCGTTTTTATTTGAACGCTCGTTATTATTTACAGCCTTTATAATACGCAACCCCTTAACTTCAAATGAACATTTTTTAAATTAAAAGGAAAAATTGTAGACGTATAATTTATTTATAAAATACTGGTTTATGGGTTTTCCAACTAGGTTGTATCAAAGTCTATATGCTTGTGTAAAAAATCACCCTTCGATCCTCAGGTACTACGTAAAAAATCTTCCAGTCAGTACCTAAACATAATTTACTTTTACCAATAGTTATGAAACTAGAACATCTACAATTTATTAGCGAAAAATTTGCATGTACGAAACAAAAACACGAAAGAAATTTGTTTGAAAATTGTAATTTTTCTATAAATAGAATCAACGATAATTTATAATAGTACTATGCTTGCGTACGTATAGGTTTTTATTTATATAGGAATAATCAAAGTCTAATAAGATGTGCGTAATATCAGCGCCAACTGACATCGACCCGCTAACAATAGAATAAATTCAACTTGATTACAGTCTGAATCATATTGCAACATTCCGTTAAACTCGTGAATCTAGAAGGGAATATTTTTAGCGGAGATTCAGCGATAATTGTACGCTGATTTGTTTAATAAATATTGATGACAACTAGTACTTACTATCAATAAGACAAATTAATTATATTATTTAAAATCAACGTTTTTTTTTAAATATTTTGGGACACATAATTGATCGATGATGGTTGTTGATTCTATGATGACATTTTGTGCAATCCACCAATTAATTAAATCAACATTTCAAACAAAAAATCACCACTTACATGTAGGTGTAAATCAAAATCATTTGCGTCTTCAAGGAAGCGGTAAATTTGTTTATGTCTTCGGGTACTTTAAAGGCCTATAAATACTGAGGTGGTTCAGTCTCAGCAACATCGTTGCACGGTAACCACACCGAAGAATAAGTGATCAGTGCCTGTTATTCTTACAAAATCATGAAGAAGTCATTTGTTTTGGTAAGTGCTTTTGCTTTCAAATAGTTGCTTTTTTTAATTACAATTTTTTATAGATTTGTGTCACCTTACTGGTGTTTTTGTTAGCAACTGCATTTGCTTATCCTGCTTCGAGGGACAGTCTTGATGATTTAGCTGTGGCTGCTGACGATTTTGTCTTCGAACCCTTGTTTTCGCTAAGAAGACACACGAATGAGAAGAGACGAGTTTTTAATTTCCGTCCTGACTATGAATACTATCGCGACGATTCAGACGATTTTCCTACTGTAACGTAATTGTCGATTACCCATTGTCGATGCAAAACTAAAGAACTGAAACATTTCATCTTCGTCGTAATTCTTATTTATTGCTGTAATTTTTAATATTTTCTTAGTAAATGTTATAAATATTATAGTCTTATTGCCTACATTACCAGCCCTGTTCTGCTTATAAAATCAAGTACAATTCAAACAAGAGCAAGCATGTAGAAAAGACAATAAAAGAAAGAAGTTCAGGTATTTTTCCTTCAGACCATTTCGATGTTTTGTCGATGTTGTGACAGCAGTCTGTTTGATGAATTTCTAATTTATCTGGTTGTCCGACAAAAGAACAGCCCTGGTCATAATATTTACAAGGAAAATCTAATTTTTCGTGTAATTTTTCCAGTGTAGAATTTTTTTCGTAAGCAATTGGAGAGCGGCATTCTGGACATTCGGATAATTTTTTAGAACACTTTGTACAAAAGGCATGTCCACGGAGGCACTCACTGATTGGTGGAAATATATATTCGGTACAAACTGGACACTGAAATTCTTCAAGTAATTCTTTACGAAGCACCATATTGCAAGTAAAATAATTGTCAAAGTAAGTGTCACATTTAGTGAAAAAACACCAGTTTCTGTTTTCTTTTGTTTTTTAGTGATTTTTATTTTATTAAGAAATAATTTAGGAGAAAACAACACAAATTTCCATTTGTAACTAACAATTTTGAATTGTCAACTTCAAACACCTATAGTCTATACGGAGAATATTTTAGTCGTTTTAAATTTAAAAATTGACACAATGTTTTTCTGTGTTTTATGAGCTAGGTTTACCAGAATCACAAAATTTTGTTATATTTATTGTGTCGGTCTTGGTTTTATTCTTCTGATTTCACTCTGCTCTAGAGGAGTGTAATATTACAGAACTTTTACATTTCAGCACAATTAATGACCCCCAATAGATAGGATGTAATACATTATGCAGTATTTCTGTTGAATTTTTGCCTTCGGTGGAAAAATAATAGTCAACAAAACATATAGAACAATTCTTGACTTACCTTGGTGGAAGTATTTTAAGAACAAATATAGAATTGATATTACTAGTATGTAAAAATTAAGGATCTTATATCGGGTGATCAAAAATGCCTCCTTGACTTTTAATCTGCATGTGTTTGAAGACTGTAAAATAAAATAACAAAACACAAAAATACCATAATAAAGGTAGAGTTTCAAGATGCGCCACTTTTTTCTGTGACGGTGATGTTCACAACAAAAAATGTTTTCGATTAGTTCCAACAAATAAACACGTGATAGGTACTTGAGACAATTTATTATACGCTAAAATAAATGTTGAATATGTTGTCTCTTTTATGTTAAGTAGGTACGTCTGACTTTGTCGTCTATTAACTGCATAAATAACATTTTGTAGCAAGGATTTTGCGTTAATTCCATCATTTTTGCAGTAATCCTTCGCCTTCATTCGTTTGGGTTGTCAATGAGGCTATGGTAAATCGAGTTTTTGAGATATAGCCATAGGAAAATATCTCTCGGTGTAAGATACAAAGACCTTGGTGGCCACAGGTTCTGTGTTTTGACTGAGTGAGGCGATTTGCAAAAAACTCTCGTAATAAAGCAGTTGTGAGTCCAGCTGTATGGGTTGTGGCACCATCTTGTTAAAAATATCTTATCGCCAATTCATCGGCATGGAGTTGATTTACAAAAGGTGATAAAATATCTTGTTAGCATCGTGCCGTTGTTCAAAAAACGGTCTCTGGGCCTCTGTTTTACATTGATTTGATGATTTGCCTTACTTTTTAATAACTGTAGGTAGAAGAAATACGACGATATTAAGTTTACGGAACGATTAAGCTAATTAGTAGTCCCTGTAAGTACAGAAAACGTGTTCTGAATTTCCTTTGTAAGAGCCGAGTAGTGTTGCAAGTAGTTCCATCCCACTAAAACTGGCTCATTTCACTTTTTATAAGCGACTTCAATGGACGCTTCTAGAATTCCACTGAATGTTTTTCCTTGGTTTTTCATAATTTTTTGACACAAGGTGGAGTGAAGTTTACCGATGACCCTAAATATAGAACAATGTAGGTAGGTATTTTTGAGTGCGAGCCAATTAAATAAGCAAATAAAAGAAACGAAAACTGAGTTTATTAACATATTCCGAAAAACAATAAGTTATATATATACTTATTATACAGAGTGTTCATTTTATCTGTTCACGCCTGAATATTTCTGCATAGGCAACCCATTTTACGTTTCATAAACAACTTTGATTAATTTTTATTTTTAAATAATAATGAACGCATAGATAGCAATGATCAGAACCAAAATTATGACAAATTATTTCTGTCAGCCAATTATTTTCAATTTTCGTTTACTTTAAAATGTTTTCGAATTCTGAAAAAACAGACATACTATTAATTGGGAAAGTGTGACAAAAAGTTTGATGCTGGTGTTTGTCTCTACTCCAGGCAATATCCCAATAGAAGAACTCCCTCAAATCAAGCGTTTAGAAAACCTGAAAAAAATTTACGAGAATTTGGGCAATTAAAAAAAAAAGTTAGAAATCGAACTGTAGCAACGCCGGATAATGAAGCTGCTCTAACTGAAATTGTAGCCGAAAATCCCCACGTGAGTCAAAGACAGATTGCAAGACAAATGGAGATTAGTTTGGGTTCGGTTTTCAACATCTTAAAGGCAAACCGATTTCATCCATACCTTGTGACAATTGTCAAACATTTAACAGAACGCGATTTTATCCGACGGTTAGTGTTTTGCGAATTCGTGAGGGCTCAATTAAGAGACAATTAAGATTTTTTATTTAACGTTTTGTATACGGATGAAGCCACATTTACCAACAGACACAACTCACATTACTATGCCCAACAAAATGCCCATTGGTATCAGCAAAAGCATTTCAAAGAAGTTTTCAAAGTTAATGCTTGGTGTGGAATTGTTGGTAACTATTTCATTAGTCCACATTTTTTTGAAGGAACTTTAAACGGACCTATGTATCTAAATTTTTTAAAGAATATTTTACCCGAACTGTTAGAAAACGTAGAGCTAGACATACGAAGAATAATTTGGTTTCAAAATGATGGCGCTCCCGCTCATTATCAGAGAGAGATTAGGAACTATTTACACAGAACGTTTGGACCAATTGCTAGAGAAGAGTACGCTTGGCCTGCACGGAGCCCTGATCTAACGCCATTAGATTTTTTTCTTTAGAGGAAGGTGGAAAATGACGTTTATAGTATCTCAATTGAAAATGAAAACCACTTACGTGAAAGGATAATAGCGTCATGAAGATCTACATATAACTCCCGACATGTTAGAGTTCGTAGAAATTTTGAACGTAGGATAGGACTTTGTGAAGATAGTGGAGGCAGGCATTTTGAACATTTATTATAAATTCCTTTTCGTTGTAATCTGATCCATTAATAAATTGAGTATTAATTTTTTCAATTTTGTCATTATTTGGCATTGACATCTTTGTCATCTTTTTTCTGTGATCGCTATGATTGCTTATTTAAAAAAAAATAGTCGTCTCTGGGGTGTATAATATGTTGCCTATGCAAAAATTGTCAGGCGCGAACAGATAAAATTACCACCCTGTATATTAGATGTTGTCTTTGTCACACAGCAAAGAAACATTCATTGAAGACAAATTTGCAAGAAAACCACATTATCACTCTAAACTTTGCAGTTGAAAAATGTTCAGTCTTTCTAATTTATACAAAATCATCATGGAAACAGCTTTTACTTAACAAGAATCATTTATCTCCATTGAGACAATATTAATTGTGTTTTCAGCACTGTAATTTTTAATTTATACATACAAGCCGATTGTGAAAGATCACCGTACATCCATTTACAATTCACATTTCCTTGTGAAATATTGGTTGCCTATCTAACAAACACATTGAAAAATCTTAGGAAATTGATATTTGTGACAGGCGATGAGTATTCAAAGTCCCTATAATAGGAACATTAATCAGTATAGTCTTTGCCATTTCTATTGAAACACCACTTGTTAATCGTAAATTTGGCAACGTTCATATTTAGACAATTTTCTAACTAAAAGCCGTTGTCAATCAGCCGAAAGCTGTTACCAATTGCTAAATTTTAAGCAAAAGTCAACAGGTTGTGTTTCAATAGAAATGGCAAAGACAATAGCTATGCGTATTACAACGAGGTGGCAACATTTCAAGGTATGAACAAGCACAATCAATTAAACGAGTTTAGTTTAATTGCATATTTTTTATAGTAACGCCTATATAAATATCAAAGAACATTTTTAACAAACATTTATTTTTTGTTTTCTAATCATTAAATCAGTTTTAGTATCTCGCCAAATTTTACTCTTATTTTTTTCACGATAACTCGTATAGATATCAAAAATATAGATAACGTTGTTAAACCACAAAGGAGCATGTTGCGAAACAAAATTTTGCGGTGACATCATAAGGCATTTGGAAAGCATGAAGAACTCAGTGCTAATTTTCAATTTCCAAAAATCTAATTAAAGGAGTAGAAAAAAGACTAAAAATTTGTTCCATATTTGATCAGAGGGTGAAGTTATTGTCAAAACATGTTTCGACATTAGTCGAATATTGAAAAATTTAAATGAAAACTAATTAACTAATCAAACATAGCAGCGATTTCTCGAAACAGGTTTCAACAATAACTTCATCTGATTAAATATGCAATAGATTTTGAGCGTTTTTTTCATTTCCTCAATTAAATTTAGAGATTCCATGTTGAGTATGACGGACTTTCACTTATTCCAAAAAACTACATGGACGATTGGACGTGGTTGAAGTGGATTAATAAATACAGGTACAGAACCGTGTAACTTTTGGATTTTTTAAATACGGTTTACTCTGAAAAAGTATAACATGATGTCATTAATTTTATCGCGGGAATGACCAGACAAATTAAAAATATCCTTAAAATACGTCTAAAATTTCACAGTAGGTTTAGTAGTTTTGAAGGTTATCTGTCCAATAAAATCGTGAATAGAAGATATATTAATGACGAATGGCAGATGATGGAGCACACAAGACAGACAGCTGGAAAAGGGAGACCAACTTTTTCAAATTTTAGGAGCTATGAAATGCTCAGATGGAATTGACCGTTCATCAAGTGGACTCTACTAACACTTCTTTAGTTTACAGTCGGGAAGTAAAAAATTCATGCAAGAAATAATTCACAAGTAAATATGGTCATGAATGTTACAATAAAGGTAAACAAGTTGTACACAAAAGATCCGATTTTACTGCTGTCATCTAACCTTAGAGAATGTGGATCACTACGAATGTATGGAAAACCTAACCCAAACGACTTTTCAAAAAACAAGAGAATGAAAGAAAATTATGCTATAATTAATTCTCGATCTATATACAGGTATAACACACACTCCATATTTCTATGCCCAAAAAAGTATGCCGCATATTATACGCTTTACCCCGTCTTCGCAAAACAACCAACTATTGGGCCAAGTTATGCATCACTCAGACGCGGGTGTTCCCATCTATTTGGGCAATGACAAACCCGCAAACTTAGCGAGAAACCATGTTACTCGCTTTCGCCACGCGAACCTGTGCATTTTTGTTTTAATTATTAATTAATGATGAGTGAATGAGTATTACAATTACTCCTTTAAATTAATTACGCCACACTCTATCAAGAGTTTCAACCAACAAAGAATGTACATGATGTTAAATGATACCACAATATATCAACGATTTCAAGCAACAAAGAAGTTACACAAGTTGGTCTCGGAAACGCTCAGCGTACTTCGATTATAAGTGTTCAAATTCAAGCTGCAAGAAAATTATTAAACCTGGAAGAGAATAATTAGACCTGCAAGAAACTATTAAACTTGTAAGAAAATATTAAAGCCTTCGCGTTCTTCGGGTCCACAAGGGTGTGAATTTGATGGTGTAAATTTCAAGGTCCTTTCTCCCAAAATGGATCAACGTTTAGGTTAGTTTAAACACCATAGATGAATTATTGTTAATCTCGAGTAAGAAGTGTGTTACAAATGAACTTTAGTTATAACTTGATAGAGCAAACCCAGAATGTGATGGCGAGCGGTGGGGATACAAGTCCGCAGATGACGTCATAAGGGCGCAGTGGAAGGGTAGTTCCAGTGGCGTGATACTGGTTTGCGGTTCGTAGAGGTCATCGTATGCTAAAAAAATCTTATATACGCCAATGGCGGCCAATGCACTTTGTTATTGTACTGTGTTGGGTGGAATGAGCTTACAAATGCGTCAACTGCGCACCCCCGCCGCTCGCAAACACATTCTGGGTTTGCTGTAATTAAAAGAGTGAATTCTGAATAAGTAAATTTCCTAACACGTGGTTTCTAGGTACAATTCCATGACTGTTAAATTGTATTAAGTTTGAACCAGAAACAGTTGCAAAGCTTACCATGAACTGTGAATTTACAAACAATAACAAAAATTGACACCACATGTTGACATCGATGAAAATTCAGAACATTTCAGATCAGAAAAACATTAATAATAATTAATTACGCTTGTTGGGGGAGAAACCCACAAACTTAATTTGCCTTACCCTTATTTTCACCACGTGTTTACATTCACAAGCAACATCGCCAAAAAATAGACGACAAGTGGGGGCACTTTCTCTGCCTTACCAACCGACTACCAATCCCTTAACCAACTATCAACCTAAAAAGTGACAGTTCTAGTTTTCTAGACGGTCAACCACACTAAACGAATATCTCTGCAGATGTTTGTCTATGTTTAACGTTTTTCTTAATTTCTTATTCAAATTATAGGTATTTGATTAAGTAACTTTCTGGAGCGGGAACCATTTCCAAAGAAGTTTAATTATTTAATTAATGATTTATGTGCCATCGTACTATTTTATTACAACAAATTGCCTGGAATTAAAATAAAAGTCCAAAATGTCCATCATTACTCAGAAGTCTAATATTTTAAATTTCACGGGTCACTGGAAGGAAGAAACATTGATGAAAGCCTTATATTAGATTGACACACATACGTTTACCTTTCGGTGTAGTTCATTATATAAATTTATTACATATATCCTAGATAAATAGATATGTTTTACAGTTTATATTGTTTATTTATAATTGCAAAAAAATATAATAGTCATTTTGTTAAATATAAGTGATGTTTACCGTTATCACATTTCAGAACGCACAGTTAAGTAAGATGTTTCCGTGGTGTAGTGGTTATCACATCCGCCTAACACGCGGAAGGTCCCCGGTTCGATCCCGGGCGGAAACACTCTTTTTTTTTTACCTATTTATTACCAGTCGTAAAGTAATTAATTTTTTTTTTAATTATTTAAAATTAGCAGAAAACCCCAATAAATTATTCACCACTAGTAACTGGACTCTTGGCCTTAGTCTAGAGACGAATATGAAAAAGCTGACTGTTTTCAGTCGATTTTCATCAAAGTTACGAATCTAGTTTTTTAAATTATTACGATTTTCTCAGATTCCAATGTTCCGCATGATCGCCTTTTAACCCGTATCTCGCACCACAATAACATTAATTTTATTTCTACTTCTCCATAAAGCTACCACTCACGCTGACACATCACTCGCATCCCCACTGTGGATTAGTATTATGTCCATTTTTCTGTAAGACACCATCAACCTAAACATCGTTAAGGAGGTCACTATATTTCGAAATTGAAATTTCATGGATGGGTATTCAGTCGTTCACTAACCGCGCAGCAGTCCGCACCTGCGCCAATGTTGACGTTGTATTTACAACAGTGTTGTTAGAAAGTGCGATATTATTTTTAAATTGTATGAAAAAACGTGCTTTTTGACTTTTCTAAATGTAAGTAAGAATTTCTCAATTTATTTATTAGTTATGTTAATTTCTTTGTTTTGTTTTTATTCATTGTTAGTTGTATTTCAACATTCATATAGTTTTTTGTTTCATTCAATCTGGTTGACCTTACGAAAATATCGACGTCAAATATTGAGGCGATTAAAAAAAATTTACCGCAGGATGATGCTCATACCATGTTGTAGTAATAATTGTAATAGAAATCATACATTATTTTGTCTATGTGAATGTTTTTTGGAAGAGTCTCCACTCCACGTGGTTTTTATTATTCATATCATTGATTGAACGTTAATAATTGAATAAGTTAGTATCTCTGACTCTTTTAAGTAAGGCAACGTTTTATTCCACTGTGAAAAAAAAACGAGAACTGTGTGTGTTCCTTTCGCCGTTGTTATTCAAAGTTTCGTAGACTACTTAGTTCAATAAAATTCCATTGATAATATTGCTTCATTACGTTGAATATTAAATTAAATAAAATTGTAACTTCGTGTCTAGACTAATTTTCTAAGCTATATTAACTCTTTGTATTTTGATTACGCCAATTTAAAATAACAGCTGGGAATCCTTGTTGTCATACTAACAAGCTACAACGAAATGCAAATGGTTTAGTTTATGGTAGTAATAAGTACACGTACTTTTCATTTTATTTGTTTACAATAGTAGGTATACTTTTTCGCTTACAGTAACGATATAGTGGGAAATGCCCACAATTTACAAAGATAAACGTGTGTTTCCATGAATTTTTAAGTGTTTAAAAACAAGGTTTATATTTGAATTTTGAGCATTTGACTGGTTACGTGGAGTGATAATATTGGTATTAAAAATGGCACACTCTTTTCACTTTCCATTGTAATTTAATTCATCCTTATTCAATCTTAGTACATTTTCTGCAAATATTTTGTATGTACCGAGAATACAAAATCTACAAACCTGAGCATATCAAAGTATATCGGGTTAGATTGGTAATTCTTTTTTAGAGCTTATAGTTTTTAGTGAGAAAAGTTCAGTAATTTTGCATAATATAGTGTTTCTCATGGTTGTTTCTTAAATTTAGTGCTAACAAATACAAGAAAAAAGTTAGTCACCTCGTTTGGGTCTTGTTTTAATGCATTTACCCATGTGTATAATATTACATAATATCCTAGATTCGGTAATATATTATTAATTGGTTCCAGTTTTGCTCACATTCATTGCATTTTATGTGCAGTGATATATATTTATAAATTAGAGATTTGCGAATGTAGCACTGTTACAAAATTAATGTAGTTTTAATTTGATTATTACCGTAGTAACGTTTAATTAGAAAAAAACTACTTTTCTTTTTTATGGTTTGTTTACATGTTTAACAGAAATGTAGAGAACTTTCTCATTTTATTGTTCATCGTATTATGTAATCGTTACTTTTTGTGGCACAAATTATTTTCATTAAAATGTATGTAGAAAACTATAAATTATCAATAACTTTGTTCTGTACCGTGACGAATTATATAAATGAAGGTAAATATTTTCACAACATGTGTTCTGTGTAGTTTTACGGTGTGGTAGATTTTTTATTTTTAATAAATTTGGTATTTTCCGTGGTGTAAGTGTAATTTATGATGTTTTAAATTATGTGTAGTTCTATGCTTATTTGTTTGACCTACATTATGTTAAAAAAACTGCATTGATTATAATTCGGCCCAGTTTAATCATATGTTTTTTATCATTTTATCAATAAATAATCAAGGTAGACAAGATGCAGTGGAATAAAACTTCATATTATAATCCACATTGAAATAAAAGTAGGTTAACAGTTATTTTTATTACCAAAAAATATTACTGAAAACGTCTACTTTTACGGTAAAAAGAACTGTTTTAACTGATTTTCATGGTAGGGAACCCTACTACTTCTCTAAATAGATAAAAGAACCTATCGATACATTTTTCTGAAAAATAAATGTAACAAAAATGTAGAATATTTTACTCGTACAGCTTATGTCAAAAATTAAAAAAAATTGTCTAAAAGTATTTCTGAAAATGTGTAATGAGTATTACTACGTTCAGACGACCTAAATTTTGTAAAATATTTGAATTCGAATTTTTCTGACAATTGCCTTAATGTGTTGCACTGTTATCTCTCCATATTAAGCTTGAAAACATATATAAATACGGAAAGTGAAAATAGTGAAAATTAGTACCTTATTTTCTCCACACCAAAAAAAAAGTACAGTATCATGAACATGACAGGTAATTACGGGATAGCCAAATATCGTTAAAATCCCATCGCGATAATTCTACTTTCGAGATTTAAGTCTTCATGCTAGAAAATATTTAATAACCAGTTCTACAGAGCAAAAAAACTTAAAACAATGTAATATCACAAATACACCAAGTTACATAGACATCGCACGCTGAATATGTGCATCTCGGAGAAAGTGGAACAACTTTAGACAAAATAGTTTAGAACTAGGTAAGGTCATTATAAATTATTACAACACGAGCAAAAAGCCAAGTATGTTACTTTTTATTTTTTGCAAATGGAACTTTGTGAAAATGAGGTCATGCTTTTTTTGTTCTAAATGTGCTTCCCGCTTGTCTGAAACTAGCCAAGGCTACAAGGAAATACGTCTAATGAAACTTGTTTTCTCGCAAAAATTTATTCGTAGTTTTTAACTCGTACTTAGACTTGGTTTTAAAAATAAATGTGTCTGAACTTGAACTTGTTTTTAACTTTTCGTGTTATTGGTACTAACTTTATGAGCACGTGTGCTTAATTTTCTACTAGGTATTATTTTTCCAGAATTGCTTTGAAACAAATTCTTCTGTAGCAAGATTTATTAAAGTTGTCACAAACAGTCATACGTTATTATGTTTGCAGAAATTATGACTGTTAGCATCACAGCGAAACATGATATACCGAAGACAGACAATAATGACAATGAAACTTGTTGTAGTGATAAGGTGAGTGAACTATACTTTCTTCTTGTTGTAAATGTAAAGGAAATCGGGTTTGCTTTATATTATAAATATAGTAGACGGTCACACGCAAATCGAAAGACCGTAAATATATGTACTTATGCTTTCCCAGGGTAGAGAAAATCGAAGGTATAACAGCTGATTGTAATTGACTTGTAGGGAGTTTTAAAAGTTAATAATGGTAATCAGCTGACGAGACCCACAAGGTATCATAACCTACTTGGAACGGAACCTGCTTTCTTACAATACTTTAAAAAAAAAACTGAAGAGAGAAAGTAGAGGGAGATCATCTTATGAAAATGTGAATGTCTTTCCTCAATTTACACTTTCTCCTTAGAAAAAATTCTAGTTTCAAAGCAGGCGAATTTTTGTTTCATCTTTTAACGCGATTATTTATGCACTATTAGTTTACACAGTGACGCTTTGCATGACAATGGATGTTATGTAAATCATTTCTGTGTTAGTGTCCTATATTTCTTGATAGTTTCTTCATCAGTTCAAGGTTACTGCAATCAGCAATATTAATGTTATGATTACCACCGAAATTTTTGTAACTTCGTGTTGTCATTACGCTTTGGAATTGTAACATTTCCGTTATTTGTTTTTTGAAATTAATGTATGAAACTAGGAAGTGACATCCGCCGATGACAATTTACCTTGCGTAAATGAACTTCGCGTGTAGCAGGACTACAGGAAATTACTTTCATTCGTTTTTCCATGTTTATAATTAAAAAAAAAAGACAAATGTGAGTCCAATTTCTCTAACGAAGACAAAACCACTTTGTCGTTTTATAATTAATGATTATACCACCGTCACCTGCTTTCCTCCTACCTAAAGTAAAAATTTAAATTGCTTAGCCTTGTCTCAAGATGACGTAGTTTCTCTTCTTCAGAAACTTTGTAGAACGCGGAGACTAGAATAGCGAGGAAGTTGTTAACGAGAAAATTGATTATTTTACACCGTAAGAAAATGTGTCGGCGAATGATTTTATTTTCTTTTCGACTCGGAATAACTCGTTGTTGCGTTTAAACTTGAATAAATAAGTGATGTGTCGCTGTCTAAAAGACAGCGTCTGTCAATTGTCAGTCTCGTGGCGTCAGTGTCGCTTATTGCACACGTCTAGCAGGAATGTAGAAGCTGCAGGAGCTCCTGCAACCTCCATGCGGCCTAAATTATGAAGTAAATTTTCCACTCAAAATTCGCGGCGATGAAAATCCACTTTAACACTGACTATTATATTAAACAGGCCCCTGTATGTTGCAGGACTGTGATTATGCAGGAAGTCTGGTAACGGGTCTCGTTAAGAGATCTGTTCCACGGAACATGAAACATCAGGATGGAACGATTAGTAGTATGGAGTCTAACGAAGAGACTTATTGTCAAACAGAAAGAAAACTCTGTAGTTTCAAGGAGGCTCCAGAGTTTATCAAACATAATATGTTCATTTTAACAGGATATAGAGGAATTTTGAACACGCAACAATGTCTGGAAAGGTAAGTAATTCAGCATAATGTATAGTGCAACAAAAATTTTCAAATATGACACGTATACTTAACCTGTTTTGTATGATCAAATATCCTCCTAAATTAATTAGATTGCCGTTGGCCACTATAAGAAACCACCAGTCGGAAATTCCACATAAACGAATATAGTTTGTAAAAGTTTATAATAGTTTACGCTAGCGGTGTGAAGACCATATAAATTGAGAAAGGTAGTTATTTAAAGTGAAGGCACTGAAGGCTGCCTTAACATAATTTTTTGACATTTCATCATTACCGCTACAGCAAAGCGGTTGTTTGATCAATGTATTGACAAAGCTGAAGGTGTATTTGCACTGTTTTTGTTCTACAGTCTACAGGAATCCGGGTATCACCTTTTCATGTTTTCATTGCAAACTTTACGTTGACAGATTATAAAATTTTTGCTGCCATTTTGAACTGGGGTTCATTTTATTTTGTATGGAAAACTTAGTTGTAATACTTGTGACAATCAATTTAAAAAAGTAAATTTTGTCGCCTTTTAAAACCTTGGTTTTGTACCGTTTTAATAATTAATCTTAAAATATGTAAATTTTAGTACAAATTATATCTCAACACTCCTTCATCTACTTGTGTTGTATTTTTTGCACGTGTTAGGTAATCGACATTAGAAGTTATTTCTAGAGATTTTTTAAACTTCTGGGACACTCAAAAATTCCATTTTAGTCGTTTTTTTAATTTATCCAGGTTATTTTTATAAAATCTGTAGTTTTGTATTATTTACTTATTGCATTTTTTAAAACACAAACATCTGTCACTCTGTCCAGTCACGTTATAAAAATAAAATAACATTACAGAACTGCTTCTGTTGTGATACTTACGCTGTGTGAAGTATGACAAAATAAGTTTTGAGAACTCAAAAAGTAATCATGCACCAAATACAACTGTTGATGTTGAGTTTCTAAATCATTAAAATGAAATTGTAACTTTGAAGAGAAAAACACAAACAGACACAAAGAGCCATGTCTTTCCTATTTGTCCTACTAGTGATTGTTTACTCTTTACTTTCTTTCGAAAGTAGTTTGGTAAAGTGTTCTCGTAGCTGTGCAATACTGTTTTTCGTTTGAAATAAAAATCTATGTATTGTATTTTCAAATTTTAGGGAAAACGGAGTGAACCGTTCCCGATTTATTCAATCAAATAAATTGACTCTTTAATTAGTTTTTATGCAATGATAAATCACAAGTATGGACTTATCATTAGAGAGCGGATTTCTGTCGGGCTAGGGAAGGCCAAACTCGGTACGGCTCGTACGGGATGGGAATTCATTGAAGTTACGCGCTGCACTTCGTTTATTTGAGATTAGAATAACGCTGTTTCGTTGCACTCTGCTGTTAATTCCCGTTCTCATTTACTTAGCCGTTTGATTAATAAATCATTAATTATATTTGTGGAATAAGTTATGATTAAATTCAGTGATTATCTATCACCCGCTACTGAGTCCCGGCGATCCAGCGCGTCCCCACCTATAATCGTGACGTAGCCCGACAGAAATCCGCTGTCTACTTATCATATTTTGCACATTTTGGATAGCATTTATTCGGCAACATTTGAGATGACGTCGTCAAATTTTTGGGATGGGGTAAACGAATAAATTTTGCTTAACGCTTTACCATGATTACGATAACCTTAAAATATTTACAAGATTTCAGAGCAATCTGTTTTGCAGTTTCAAAGTTATATTGTAAAATATTGCTATTCAGTTTTGAATTTTTTCCAAAAATTCTGGATATCTAGGGTGAAAATTCGAGACGGATTCACACACCACAAGTGCAGGGTTAACTTATTTTCTGAAATTAAAAAAACTTTTTATTACAAATTCTGAAGGTGACGTCATCCCCTGGTGGTGGGGATGATTATTCAAATTTTAGTTAGCGTTTAACTATCTACATGATACTCCTAATATACATACAAATGTGACAATAACAATCGGTCGAGTAAGTTTGGAGATTACTTGTTTAATAAAAATGGATACAGACAGACAGACAGACAGACAGACAGAAATGGGAGACCACTTTTTTCGTACTCTAGAGATCACGACACGTCGAGAAAATATGAAAGTGGCAATTCGGCCGATGGACTCGATTACTATACTGTAACCTCATTTGACAGATACCTGTTAAAACTTTTATGACTTAAGCGGCTTAAGCCAAAGCACCCTTATACTGGCTATTGTAAGCTTTGTTGACCCGAACCGCATTGTTGGCATAATGTAGCTGTGAACTGAGTTAAGTAATACAATAGCCAGTTTGACTTATAACTGCCCATTCACAATGGACATAAGGCATAACAAGTACATAAAGCTTACATAAATACATAAAGTTGAAACGATGGAAAACGTGTACCCCTGTTCACAGTGGACGAACGTAATTCTTATGCTTATGAACGTTTTATGTAATCCTTGTGTGCGTACACAAAGTTGAAATAAGTTCAACTTTGTGCACGAATTATGTCAAAATTATGTTAAAATCTAGGGACTTTTGAATGCTGCTATTGAATTCCCTTTGACAGTTGGCACTTGGCACTTCACACCTTTGATTATATTTATATAAATTATAATCAAAGCTTCACACTGCGAGTTTGTTCTGTACTGCGAGTTGTCAAGTTCGAGTATCGTACGAAATTGTAGGTTAGATATTTTGATTGACTCAGTTTGAGGTTAGCCGTTTCTATGTTTAGCCGGGAGTTATTCCGTTCTGCGTTTGCGCAGTTTAACAATTCTTACAGAGTTCACTCTGTCCACTGTGAACGTAGATAAGCATAAGCCAGACACAAACCAAAAACATAAATTATGTTATGCACTCGTTCTTATGTCTTATGTCCATTGTGAATGGGCAGTGAGGGTGGTTTGGCTTAAGCCGCTTAAGTCATAAAAGTTTTAACAAGTGTATGTCAAATGAGGTTACTTTAGTTCCTTGGCTTACGCTCGGGAAGTAAAAATACAGTTCTTTTTTGTTTAGTGACAGAACTTTTCGAGCATGTATTGACGTAGTATCTTATCAAGTCCGACATACACCTAATTACTATAATTTTATGTTATTGTAGACAATTAAATAAATGGAGCTGTTATCGTACACAAGTACCTAGCTTTTTGTTTGGCCTCGGTGGTACTTAAACGCATGAAAATGAATGTCGGGGTCTTGCTCCAATGAAAAATTAGTCTAAATTTATTTATTCATACCTGAAGCACAGTCAACAAATTCTAGTTTTGTGAATAAATTATGAAACTGCTTAAAATATAGTACACTGTGTTAAGGGAATTTTTGGAAAATTTGATAAACCATTCTGTTTAATTATTTAATTTAATCAATAAAATTGATTGATTTATTACTAAAAATATTGTTGCATTATTAACCTTAATTACAGGAGCATATAGTACACATTTTAACAGAGACTTAAGTAATAAAATTTTGAGATGACGTCGTCAAATTTTGGAAGGAATGAATAGATGAATTCTGATTAGCGGCTTAGTATGTATACGATAATCTTATGGATGTGCAAAATTTCAAATAAGCGGTTTTGTTGTTTCTAGTTAAGTTATATATTTTTTTGTACGATTCTACAGCTAATCGTTTTTCCAAAATCACAAACATCAAAGTCTATTATTCATTATTTATATTTTAAATAGGGTAACATTTTTCCAATGATGTCATCCAATTAGTGGTGGGGGTTACAAATTACAAAGAGACGAGGGGACGAGGACCTACTTTTTCGTACTGTAAGAGTTAAGAAATGTCGAGAAAATACAGAATCAACCTTTCAGCAAATGGAATTTTATGGTACTTCAATTGAATTTTGAAACTGCGAAATTGCATTCAGGCTTGTAAATCGTTAATCAAAATTACCGTTTACCTAGATTGTATAGAAAAAGTGATGTTTTTGAAAAGTTGCCTAAAAATCCTCAAAAAATTCTGGAATATAGATCTGGACGAGTTGATTCGAAAAATATAAATTATTAGGGTAAATGTGTACAAGAGTACGCACTTAGTGTAAAACTGTCAATAACTTTTTAATTTTTTTGGATAGATAAATTTTATGATATGGGTTCGTTGTATACATGTTTAGAGATCAGATATATTTAATTGCACGTCTCAAGACCACTATATTTTAAGAGTAATTTCAATTTTTGTCAAGATGTGTAAATGCGCACTCTTAGACAGTTCATTGCACAAGAGTGTGCATTTGAACGCTTATGAGTGCGCATTACATTTTATGAAAAAATATTTGTTTCTAAGGTGAAAATAAATGGGAATAAGTGACTACAGACTACACATAAAACGAAAGACCTATTTCTTCGTACTCTAGGGGTTTTGAAAAGTCTAGAAAACGTAAAAATAGAGAGTCGGTGGACGGACTCGATTACAACACGCTCAGGAAGTAAAAATAAAAAAAAAATCACAATGACCACCACCGCACAACTTGAGAAGCAGTACAAAGTAGTAGAGTTAAATAATTCATTATCGTATGATATGTATCTCCAAGACTATTAGACTACGTATCGCAAGCAATGCGCACTCTTATACAATACCTCGATGCGCACTCTTGTACATTTGTACATAACCTAATGTTTTCAAAGTTAAAAGCTTTTGATGGATAGAAAGTATAAAACTGTTAGTGTATAACGAGACCTTAAACGTTACAACTAATGAAAATTATTACTGTAAAATAAAAGAACTGGTACGTACATTACAAAAAACTAAAACTATGAGTGGTAAAAATTACATCCACACAACGTGTGCACATAAAATCGTCAGTACGACCAAACTATAAACTATATTCAGGTCACTTTTGCACCTTTATCTCAGGTTTAGCATTAAATTCTGAATGGTATAACTTCATCTTACCCAGATGGCACTAATAAGCAGAAATCATTAGTGCGTACTCTTATACATATTCGCACTCTTGTACACATTTACCCTAATTGTCCCCGAACAAGATTTTGAAAAATTCGGTTTGAAAATGCGACTGTTCTTTATCTCAAATTTCGAAAAACGTTCAAAAATTCATACGTGGAAATGTATTGAAAATTTAAGATTTTTGAAAAAATTCTGCTATATAAATCTCGAAGAGCTGATTCCTACCACATAACGTATGTTTCCGGATCACGATTTCGAAATCTCGAAAAAGTCAAAACATTCATACGGGAAAATTGAAATTTGAGATTTTTGGAAATTGGCTAAAAATTCTGAAAACATTCTGGTTTATAGATCTCGACGAGCTGATTCGAAAAAATAAATTGTTAATGGTGCCTGAACAATGTTGTCGCAAGATTCGATTTGAAAATGATTTTTAATAAGCTAGAGCTAAAAACTACCAGAAAAAAAAAATGTAACGAAACATTGATATTTTTTAAAAGTTGCCTAAAAATGTGTTTTTTTAAATATTTAAAAAACCCAAAGAAAGATCAAATAAAAATAATACAATATTATCTATTGAAAATTCAAATTTTTGGAAAGTTGCCGAAAACTCCTCAACAAATTCTGGAATCTCGACAAGCTGATTTCGAAAAATATAAAGTGCTAATTTTCCCCAAAATAAAATTTTCAGAAAATTCGGTTTGAATATGAAAATTTAAACGATCAAAATATTTATACAAGGTGGTGGTACTGAAAATTTATGTTTTTTGAAAAGTTGCCCAAAAATGCTCAAAAAATTGTAAGTGCTAACGAAAGCATGGTCAAATCTTTAAAATATGGTTGTCAGAGGATGTTAAAATTTCGTGAATCATCAAAATTATTTTCCATGGTAATTAATAAATAATAATATAAGAAAACAATTCCCATTGTAACACCTTAGTAAAGACTTCGTTCAATTTTTATGGCGTTTCCAAGGTAACTCTTAGGAAAACCATAAATTGTTTAAACCATTTTTTTTATAATAAAATTAGCGATTGTCTAAAGTGGTTTTGATACGGCAACGTAGGAATTCAAAAATTCTCTACCTTCTCTATTTTTGAGAAATGATCTGAGTTTTACTAAAACTTTTCACTCTTTTTCCATATAATTCCGTTTTAAAATGATGTACTACTGCTCTGAAATATCCTGTAAATCTCGACGAACTGATTCGAAAAACATAACGTGTGGCCCCGGATCAAGATTTTCGAAAAATTCGGTTAGAAATTTTTTTTTAATATCTCGAAAGCTCGAAGAACGATAAAGAAATTCCAAAATGTATTGAAAAATTGAGATTGTTAAGAAGGTGTCTAAAAATCCTCAATACAGTATGTCGCGACGAGCTGATGCGAAAAATAATTTCTTCAAAGTTTAACTTTTTTTTAGACATTTGACCATATTCACTACTCAGTGTGGGCTACATGAAATTGATCATAATTTATTCATAGTTCATTTTATTTTATAATATCATGATAAACTTAAAAATTGTTCAGAATGAAGCTGTAAACAGTGGCTAATTTTTCACCTTTCTTTAAAATTATTTTTCTCGAATTTTTAAGACTTGGAATCTTAATAATGTACCATTGTGTTAGTGCACCATTTTTGAATCACCATGTAGAGCGTCAATGGCCCTTGATGAAGATTTTTGAAAAATTCAGTATGAAAATGTGACTTTTTAAATGTTTTGAAATTCAGTTATCAGTAAATTTGTTAGAGGAAAATAATAAATTTAGATAATAGAAGGTGTTATCAGCAGCAATAAGTTACACGAATAAGAATACTTAAAAATAGCTCCAAATAACAATGTTTGTCTCCATAGCTACATTTATATTTCCATGACCATCATGATGAGACTAAATCAGCTGAATATACTTATATGGAGGAAGTTGTAGGTTTCGCGTGATCATCAATGATTTCTGTACTGTCACAGTTATTGTATCATTATGCAAAAAAAAACAACGCGAAAACATTACCGACAGATTTTTAAACTAATAAGAGTCCTGTAAAATATTTTCAATCACGATCAACAGTGTAAAAACACTATAAATATTCATTGTCTGCTACTTATTCATAAATCAGTATTTCATAAAGTAGTTAACTAACATTTTTTTCTGACGTATTAATTCCAAACTTGCAGTAAGCCAAGGATTTGGCGTTTAGCTCTGACACTGTATTTATACCTACCAAATTTTATATTTGTATCCTTGACAACATTATTTTGTTGAAAACAACCAACTAAATATTAATATATACAGTGTTGAAACTACTCACGGAATAAATTCAGTAAATTCAAAACTAATGGTATTTGTCGAAAACGCTAAACAAGTTAATTTGTATTTATAATTATCCTCCCTAATTGCTGCACCCTCGGCTGTACCTATTTGTGACGTCAACGTTTTTCGAGCTATGACGTAATATGAATTGTTTAATAGAATGCTATATTTTTTGTTATTTGTAGATAGTACTTACCTTGAAAGACTTTTTCAAGGAACTCACACTTATTAGCTTTATTTTCAAGAGTTCTTCAGATTATTACGTTTATTTATTTATTACTTTGGGCTTTGCACAATTTAAAAAAAAAAATGACACACGTAAAAAGTTGTTGATTATTATTTGAGCATTTACTCCAGTAGTACAGAATTTTCAGTTTTGTTACCCTTTAAGAAATTTTACATGTTTGTGAATTTCAAAAACAATTGAAGATACAGATACTACCTATCAAAAACTAAAATAATAGAAAATTGTTTACTTTTACAATTATTAGTAGTTTCTACCCTATCCGTATTTTTATATTAAAGTATACTTTTCTCAAAAGCAGCATCATTCTTTTATAACGAACTACAAAATCAACCAGATATTTATATTTAAACAACAAAAATCCCGAAAATTTTAATTAATTATTTTATTTTACGTTCCTTTTTAGTGTATTTTGGTGGACGAACGAAACAATCAACATATGGTCCCACATGTTCGGATTCGTTCTTTTCCTGCTAGCATCAATACGGGATTTTGCAACGCTGGACGTTTATGCACATTTCTCGGACAAACTAATTGTAGGCTTCGTTTTAACGTGCTTCCAGGTACTTCCATTATTTTACTCACCTATGTGGCCTCTAATTTTCTGTGTTACAGATATGTATGTTGTTATCATCAATGTACCACACCTTCTCTTGTCGGTCAGCTCGTGATTTTGACATTTTCCTTACGTTTGATTTATTCGGAATCGCTATGTCGCTTCTTGCAATTTACATCTCAGGAATCTATTATGCTTTTTGGTGCGATCCGGGACACTTGAAGTTCTATCTATTTACTGTGACGGTTATATTTGCAATAGCGATGGGTTTGCATATTCCAAGTTTCAATGTTAATGCCAATGTGAAAATGATGGTGTTTGTGGCCTGGGCGGCTTATGGGGTCGTACCAACATTGCACTGGGCGATACATATGGGATGGTTCGAAAGTCCAATAGTTTGCGTAAGTAAAAATTTGAGTAAAATTACTTAAAATTATTTTCTATGTTTTTCCAGCTTCTCCTCCCTAGAGTGATAGGGATGTATATGATAACGGGAACAGCGTTTTGTATTTATATAACGAAAGTACCTGAAAGATTTTGCTCCGGGAAGTTTGATTATTTTGGACATTCGCATCAGTGGTGGCACATTTTAGTGTTGGCAGCTTTGTACTACTGGCACTGTACTGGAATGATCTATCTGGACTATAGGTTTAATCATGCTTGTGCTAGTCATGCGACTTTAATGTAAGAGTGGTTGTTATTGTTATTCTGACTGTTATTACATTTTTACATTTAGTGGTGAGTTCAATTTGTTTGAATTTTAGTTAGGTATTCAACTTTTTACTTGTCCTTGCAATGTGTAAAGTGACAAATACTATTAAACCACAAGGTTGTGTTTATGATAAAGTTTGTTGGTAACAGTATTATCGGACATTAAATTAGACTGACAGTTTACCAACTACGTCAGTTGCGAATATTACCTACAGGTTAATGTGTTCAGAATGTATACTTTGCTTGAACAATTAAATAATTTTTTTTGTTCATTTATTTATTGATAGGAAATGTTTACCACCGAGAAATCATCAGTCATGAGAATGTTTATACAAAATAAATGTGAGTTTAATAAAAGTCCGTTTTCGTGATTTTTTTATAACACTGAATTTATTTCAAGTACCTAAGAATAGTAGCACATGTTTGCTGCTATTCTCCAATCACACTATGTCAATTTTCACGTGATAAGTAAGGAATCTTTAATAAACAAAAATTATAAATGCACTCATATATTCAAAAATTGCTGTTGACTTAGAATTATTACGAAATTTCCTTACACTTTCTCTAATTTAGCCGGTATATATTCACTTAACTAAGGTTATTAATAGGTACATAATTTTGAATATAATTAGTATTTAAAAAATACCGAGGATTCACGATATTAAATTAAAACTTTTGGAGTATGTATTTCTTGAAATGAAATGTTAGAACGCAAATACAATTTTCTCGTGTACGCACTGGTCACAAGTTATCAAAAGGAAAATTTTTAGTCACTACGGACTAATTTAATCCATAATTAAAATACGATGAAATTTAAAAGTAAAACTACTTACTGGGACTGAAGTACTTCGTAAAAATACAGGTTACAAACTTTTGAATCTAACTAACTAATAAAAAATAACTTAATTTAATTTATTTAATAGTCTTTAGTATTTTTAACAGTTCCACTGTGTCATCAACACAAGTACAATCCAATTTCAAATTCAAGGTATTTTTTGTTGTTGTGTAAATGAATAAGTTTCCTTGAGCTACAAAAATTTTAAGAGTCATGTGTGTAGTGTGCTAACTATTTTGACAATTTATTTTTTGTTGGAGAGTGTACTCTGTACAACAAAGGGGTGACGACGCGACGACTGAAAAATGGCAGACAATAACACAGTTGTAGTTAAATAAATGTAGCCTTCTAAGCTTTGGGACTTTTTTTTAAGAAGAAAAATTTACAGAAATATATTTAAATGCGAAATTTTTGTTGGGATATTTATTACTTAAAAAAGAGGACAAAAAAGGTATTCTGAAAAGCAAACAATGTTTAGACAGATGACTCAGATGAGCCAATAATTATTAATTAATGCGTAACTTTTTTTATTGCAATAGAAAAAATTATGATAAAAAAGTGAAAATCCTAATTTTATTATGTTGATATGTAAATGTTTTTTTTTGGTTAAATAAGAAATTTTTAAATTCACTTCCGCGTGCTTCTGCTACCAAAATTAATTTCATTAAGATTTTTTTTTAATTAATAGCTGGCGTTCGTCTCGACGATGAATTAATTGATCACCGTACGGATGGCTGAAAGGGATATGTGAAATTTTATTTTCATTGGAGCGGAAATGAAACTCGGTATAGTGAAATAAAAGAAACTTCTCTTGAGGTTGTTTCCTGCGGAAATTAAACTGATGTTTATATGTAGCGAATTTTATTAATTTCACACAACATGAATGAAATGCCGGTCTCTCGTTGCTTGTCTCCGACCATGCTTACCTCTCTTATTGCTGGATTTAAAAAAAAAAAAACTTTAAAGATGAGAGTGGCTTTACCGTTTAGGACGTTTTAAATCCGTATGTGAATTTTCATCAGATCGCCATACAAATTTTTGAAATCTTTTGTTGTACTACTCTCCTTGAAAACCCATTATGAGGTAAGTAATAGCAACTTGAAATGTTCGTTTAATTTCCAGGTACTTATAGAAGGTAAATTACCTCTGAATAGCAGAAACTGTCTAATTCCCAAAATTTGCTGATCATTTGGTCGAAGACAGGTTTAACATAATGACACGACCCTTGATTTATGATTTATCAGTCTAATTACTCTCTTGTAGGAGAAAGTTTTGAATCGGAACTCTTTGTTTTGGTTCCAACAATTTAAAGAAAATTTGAGCACCAGTTAGCAAATCGCTTGTATGAAAGGTGGGATCTGCCAATTTAATGTCATTTGGAAATTCTAAATTAGTTACTGAAAATGAATTTGATGGTAAATATTCAGATATTTGTGGTATGACAACACATGATAAATTTCAAGTATACAGGGTGTTATTGAAAGGTACGTGCAACAAAATGGACAGTTCGTCGCGAAGTCTAAGAAATTTGAAAAACTTATTTTGTGTTATCAAAATTATAAGGGGAAAATTAACCCTTATCCAACCTTTTTAGACGCTACTGAAGGATAAATAGGTAAAATTAATTTATTTTAGTAAATCCTAGCAACTGTAACAATAAAACTTTTGTCAAGAGTAAATGTTGCTATAGAAACGAAAGATGATCTTTTGACGAATTTGGACAAATTTTAATAATTTTTATCTCTAAAAGGAGAACACTTTTACCTGAACATTTTTTAACTTTTTGCACCCATACTTCGAGACCAATTGCCGATTTTATTTTGTACGTACCTTTCAATAACACCCTGTATAATTTATAATTGGAATGGATTTTAATGTTCTTTACATTGATGCGTTTGTGATATTGAGATTTACAATTGGATGAATTATAATTATTACGAAAACAATTTGAACATAATCTTTTTGATGATACAAAGTCAATTTTATTCCTTACTTTTAAATTTAAAAATACTGAACACTAAAATAGATTATTTAAAACGTTGAAAGAATTAAGTCGACGCCACATAAACATATGTATTATGTATACTTTTACTAAGATCTGCTTACATTTTTCGATACAATCGTTTCATCTTTAGAACTACATATATATTAAACAGGAAAAATTGAGTATCAAAAACACAACACCTTTTGGAGTTATCATGATTACTAACTGATTTATTGGTCACAAGATGTAGAGTCTCTAATGTTTCACATCACTTTGATTTAGACAATTTTAATTAAAAGCACTTTTAGTTGAAAATTTGGATAAATGTTTTAATTCTAATAATTTTAAGTCCTGTATGACATAAAATGTAAAATTCCTTATCAAAAATACAGCCTTGATCTGCGATGGATGTTTGTCATAAAGAAATTGTCAATTCCTCAATTTGAGTTTAAATGTCGAAAAATGCGTTACAAATTGATCTAATTTTAGTCAAATGTTCTTGAACTTCTAATAAACAAGTTGTATTTTATTTAGATGATAGAAATCGTTTATCGCGTTTTGAGCCAAGGTTATTTTGCGTTTTATCGCTTCTCACTTAATATTTAAAACCGATAGCTCTTCAATACTCATTGTTTACTTACGATCCAACGTCAATAAAACTGGAAAAATGGAAAATGGATGGAGTCCACCTTGATCTCGTAGTGAAGTTTGATGATGATGTCCACGCTGTCTGAAGGTGCCCTTGGTCATGAATCTATTGCTGATGTCGTTCACGGTGCCGGAAGGTGCCCTTGGTCCTGAACCTGTGGCTAATGTCGCCCACGCTGCCTGAAAGTGCCCTTGGTCGTGAACCTGTTACTGATGTCGTCCACGCTTGGTCGTGAAGCTGGTGATGGCCGAAGATGGAACAGAAAACACTACCACTGGTCCCTCGAGATATCCGGCTCCAAGGACCAAATGTTTTTTCCAGAAACCAAACCCACCTTTGTGTTTAGCGAATTTTATTAATTTCACACAATATGAATGAAATGCCGGTTTCTCGGGGGGTGATCTGTTGCTGGATTTAAGAAAATAATATCCCCTTGAAGAGGAGGGCGGGTTTACGGCTTGGGGTCGGTTCAGATAAACTGAACTGAAATTAGACATAGAAGTCCAAATTTTTTAATTTCTAGTGAACCATGTTTCGATAATATAAAGTATTTCTATTTTTACATGAGTTTGTAAGAACATTCGTCGCGTAATTAAAAACTGTTGAAAATAATGTTTGCACTTTAAACCTATATTTTGACTGAAGTACATTTCGTTTTAATTATACAAATTTATTTGACACTTTAATTTTGGTACGAATGCGCAAGAAAAAATGAAGTCAATGTCTATTACCTTGAAATCTAGTATTTTAAGTTGTTGGTTATGTATAGTGAAGAAGTACCACGAATTCGCTTCTAAATTTGAAATTTGTAGGAATATCAAATAATTCTAAAACTGGAAACATGTTTAAACAATTTTTAGAAATTTGAAAACATTAATGGTCATAAAGTAGTACACACTTTTTTTTTTATTTAGTAGAATTGTTGATATTTAACAAATCGTAATAGCAGGAAACTCTTTGATGCTTTGACTTAATTTTGGTGTATCACAAGGAGCAATACTTAACGCACTCCTTTTTCTAATTTACATAAATGATTTGCCTCACGGTTTGGCACAAAGTCGATGTCGATAAAGTCTATATGCAGATGATACTAGGTACTATTATTTGTGAGAATGATAATCTAACCGTAACAATATCATAGATGATTGCGGTCAGTTGAACGGTAGCAGTACTAACAATGTTACAATGGTGGATGTGAGTTCTGAACATGTTTTTCAAGCCAGAAAAAAGAGTAAAAGAAAATCATTAAGGAACCAGATGGAATCGTCTTTTCCTTGTGACGGATTGTGCTGGTATTTTATTAGAACCTTTGTCTGTCATACGAGTATTCAACATATGCATCCGCGTTCTGAAATGTTCCCGAATATTTTGAAAATACATATTTGAAATTATTCCAATCCACACAAGTATATAATCGTACATGTTTGAAAACTATAGGTGTATTTTTATCACCCATAATTTTGGCAAAATATTAGACTTCTTAATTTACGACCAAATTTAGAACTACAATTACAAATCATTTTTGCATTACGTAATTTATTGTTGATTCCATAGATGACGGTTGTCAAACTGACTTCATTTATTTGGATATATCAATGTTAGATCATGTTATCTTAATGAATAAACTCAGTGATTTCGGGTTCTGTCCTATGTTTATTTCATTGTTAACGTTATATTGCATAAGAGGAAACGGTTTATACTTTGTTTTGGATGCAATTCTAATGAGTTCCATGACGGTTCTAAAATGTCACAGGGTTGAGTCTTGGGGCCCCTTTTGTTTGCTGTTTTTTTCAATGACCTTGTTTTCCAGTTAAATGTTAATTATTTAATGTATGCAGATGACATCAAAAATTATTAAATTATGATCAACTGATCACAGATGAATGTTTATAGCGACATAGACCTAAAATGCATGTTGAGTTTATTTCTAGGAAACTATTTACGTTTTTACACCTGCACGGATTCAAAAATATTATACGTTTTTTACGTTTTTTTGTTGTTTAAATTTTGACGTCCTGTATATGTTTACATATATCACAGCGTAACAGTATTTGGAAAGTTAATGTATGTGCGTTGTTTACGCTGAGTTAAGGTTAAGTAATTACGCAAGTACCAAAAACTGCTGGAAAGTGTTAAATTAAACGTCATTATTTTCATGGTTTTATGTCAACCGAATCAGAAAATTACCATAATATTTCATCAGAATTGATTACTAAAATATTGTTCCTTATGATAATATATGTTAAAGAACATAAATACATGTTCTACATATTTCACATGTGATATATTGCAAGTATACCATATAATTTTGGGGAATTGATCGCAGCTTTCTTCCTCTATGTTAGAATTTTCAACTAGGCACCACTAGATGGCACCAGACGACTTACTTTCCGAACGGTAGATTATGTAGTTGATAGTCTCAAACCTAGATGGAAATAAAAAACTTTAAATTTGTTCAGCATTACATCTTAATGCAACGACATTTACTACGATATTTATTTAAAAATTAAGGTGCGGGATCAAAAAAGTCCATATTTATTCTTGCGAATAAGAAATTTAAATCAGCAGAAAGCAGAAACCAGTTTCACTTTAATGATTGTAAATGAAGGAGCAGTCCATCTTCGGAGGCGGCATCTTGAGCCATTGATCCCTCAACTTGTGCCGCCAACTCTGACTGGATTTGTTGGCTCATGGGTTTCCTTAATAATTCTTCTTTATTGCCTCACCCGCTGTTTTCTTCAGCTACTTCACCTACATTTTTGCGTGATTAATTTCATACCGTACTTCTTTATCTCTGTAATATTTCTGTTTTCTCCTACTTTTTAAAATTTAGCGTTTTTTGTGGACTGCTCTTTCTACCACTCGCATTGTCGAACGGAAGAGTGTGAGCGTCGTTTAATTAGACGTCTTCACGAAACATCCGTGCCGATAATCCGGTGCAGTTCCGCGGTCGCTCCGGGCGCCGGAATCCGGAGAAATCATATAAAATAATAAAGACGGCAGTGAGTAGTCAGGTAAAGAGCGACGACAAATAGATCAAACTCCGGGCGATCCGCAATTGAGTAGAAAGCTTTGGTAATGATCTCTTTTGAGCCCTGGATGAGGCAGATATAAATTTGTGGCGCTTTCGCTAACTCCGGAGTCGGGGACAAAATGGCGCTCCCCTACTCGAGCCCGTTTCCATGGCGACATTTTCCTTGGAAGTCAGACTGTGAGAGGTTGGGGTCGTCCCGCGGCGAGCTTTTTCCAGTCTAAGCAGCGTCTCCTGAGGAAGTTCGCGAGTGGAATGAGTTAGGGAAATGCGAACTCTGGAACCGGTAGGACTAAATTAAGCGAGAAATCTTTGCGTGCATAATTAGAAGCAACGAGTCGTGTCGGGCTTAGGCGCTTTCCCTCCGTTTTGGCGGGCGTGAGTCTTGTTGTCCCCGCTTGATGTCTCCTGCTTGATTTATGAATTTTCACATCTGACGTAAAAGATGAACCCGCTGGAGGTTGATGAATTATGCCGCTGCGAACTTTGGTCCAAGGGCTTCGGACCTATGCTGCTTACAAAGGCAGCGAGGACGCATCTAACAGTAATTAATTTATATTCGGATGTGGTCGCATCTACGGGGTTAGCAGACGGAAGACGACTGCGGGCTTAAAGTCTTTTGCCATCGTTCTAGAGGATGAGTTAAATAAGTATTAACAAATCGACGAACACATTGTCAAATCATTGAGTGATACAATGTACCGGAATAATTAAAAAAAAATCACAACATCGAACTTCTTCTTCTATGAAGATTTATTTCAAATTTTTTTGGTCTTAATTATTAGTGAAGGTAAATAATATATTAACTTCGATGTGTAAGTACAATGTAACACTAACATTTTTGCTGAATTGCTATATTTTTAGATGAATTAAATATACATTAATTAGGTTCTTAATAAGTCAGAGTTGTTAAAATGGAATTATGTCTATTTAATTAAAAATGGTACTATAAGTAGTTTTAAAGCGTGAGCTATAAAAATTATCACGATGTAACTTTTGAATATTTTTATTTTTACATTATTATTTCCCGATTGTAAGCTAAGGAAGTACTGTAATAGGATCCATCAGGTGAATATAGAAAACATTCATGTTTTTTAGAAATTGCATTACCTATAGAATATGAAAATAGTAATTTACGCAACTAGTTCGGGATAGCCTGCTTCCCGCATGAACGCTTGTTTGAGGCACGACCGAAGGGAGTGCCGCATTTGCGTGAATCCGGGAAGCAGGCTCACGAACGTGTTGTGTACAATATTTTTTGCGACGAATAAACCTTTAAACTGAAGAGATTAACTGTGAGTTATTTATAAACAACGCCATTGACAGCGCCGTCAACACGTCACAATGTTGACACTACCCGAGTATTTTAAGGTTACCATGGCTACGGGAAGTTAAATGCACGTGTGCGGGAAGTTCGACCTCCCGCACTCTGGTGAATGCGCGAAAGCTATCAAAAAAGGTCATGAGTGCAAAAAATAGGTTTCCCGTTTTCGTCTGTTTGCTTGTCGTATGTTTCGGATATTTATTAGATAGAAAATCACCGAAACTGTCGAACCGATTCTCCTCAAATTTTAGATGTAGATGGTGAAACGCTAACGAAAATTTGTCTGATCATTCTCATCAACAATTTGATGGCATCACTGCAAAAATTTGCGTGGTAAATGCTATTTACTTTTTATAAAATAACATACCTATTCTTCATACTTACAAAAATTTCAAAATGTGTAATATCATACTACCCACGGGGGTCGTGTTTCGGTCCCCCCATGGGCCACTGGTTTTTTCTTACACTGTGGCTGGTATTGTCTATATTTTTACTTCTCCGGGCCTAAGCTAAGGTAGTATTGTAATAAAGTCTATCCGACAAAAGGCTACTTTCATGTCTTGATGTCTTGATGACCTCTATAAGTCCCCAGTTTCGCTCTGTCTATCGTCTGTGACGATTTTTATTAGGCAGATAATCTCCGAAATTACTATCGGTTGTTGTCAAATTTTAAACGTATGTTAGGAATATAGTGAAGATCATAAAACACTAAGTAAAATTTATTTAATTGTCACCAGCAACAATTTCATGACGTCAACTCAACATTTCACATAGAAGTCATGAAATTTAGTTTAAATTTTAAAATTTTTTGACAATGTAGTTCAAATCTTCATTTTTCTGCTGATTGCTTTGGTCATAATGCCTTATCGGTGCCTGCTAACTATCAAGCCGCCTTTTGTAAAGATATTTCTTTAGTTTTTGTTACTTTAGTTAAAAAAAAAAAGAACATAACTAATTTTCAATGTTAACGTTAATAACCAAAAACACTTGTTTCTGCACATGACGTCAGCGACACGTGTCAAAATATCAGTCAAAGAAAACTAATCAAAGTTTAATTCGAAGAGAAAAATGTATCACACTAAATTTAATCTCGAATTTTGAATAAAAAGTTTGAAATCATTTTGAAAATTTACAAAAAATTACAGTTTGGTCTTCTTTAAAAAATACTTAGATAAAATTGGTAATTCCTCATTATTTCATAAAGAGCAATGTTGCAACATCACCGTAATTTAAAAGTCTGGTAAGTAAATAAGCTAATTTTGGTAATTTTACAATAAATGTACAAAATATGAGGGACATGATGAAATTAAACTTTTGTAAAAAAATAGTTATTTATTATAAAATAATACCACTTCTTGATATAAAAAAAATGTTTTGTCAGAACTTCCCTCGCCCCAGAAGTACAATAAAACATTTCCAACTTTTTCGAAAAATTGTAAAATTTGATTTTGCGAATTTTAGTATATTTTTTTGAAAACCCTCTATACGTTAAAACAAAGACATGTATGTAATGTTAAAGCAAAGGTAAAGAATAATGCTGCGCTTTTCTTTCGAATGAGGTTTTTCTTTACAAAATTTTGTGATGTCGTCATCAACATTTTTGTAAGGACACATACATCAATCTGGATAGATGCAGTCTAATAACAATATTGCACTTCCAAATTTTCGGTAAAATTGATTGACGCGTTCCTGATTTAATCAATAAAATAAATTGAATCATTCCTTGATTTTTTGAGTCACCCTGTATAATCAATTCAACAAAATATCAATGCAATGATAATTCACAAATATACACTCATCATATTTTGCACATTTTAGACAGGATTAATTCGGCAAAATTTTGAGATGACGTCAACAACAAAAAAATATATTTTGTTTAAAAATTTAACGTGCTTACGATAAATTTAACGCTTTTGAAAAATTTCAACACGCATTCATAAACTACACGTGTAGGACTACATAATTTAAGGTGACGTCATCACATTGTTTGCGGGGATGGTTAGACCTAGGTTTCGTTAGCGTCATCTGCATTATATTCATAATAAACATATAAGATTTAATAACAATCGGTCCAGTAGTTTCGGAGATTATCTGGCTAATAAGCATCGACACAGACAGACGGACAGACACACAGACGACAGACGGAAACGGGAGACGACTTTTTTCATACTCTAGGGATCATGAAACGTCATGAAAACATTAATCTGGCCCTAGACTCTTTTATAAAAAGATATAAAATAAATTCCTGGAAATTTAAACAATTTCCAAACGTATTTATAAAATTAAAAATAAATGTTTGTTTTTATATAATTAATCTAAAAATTGCAGAATTTGCGCATTTGCACTGTCAAATTTAAAAAAATCCATAGCTGTCTTTGATTGTGTTTTTTATTGCTCTCTCTGACACAAAATGGACAAGGCAACAGATATTTATTCTACGAGAAGGTAAAATGAAAATTTACCCACGAATGAAAAATTTTATGAGTGGGTAAATTTTCGTTTACCTTCGAGTGGAATACAAAATCTTCTTTGATACTTTTATCTTTTTTTTAATATTGAAAAATAATTTTCCGCAACCTTTCAATGCAGTATTTGGCTGTGGATTTTATCTAGCAATCATTGTTTATTATTTTCCACGTGAAATTTTTTATGAAAACGCCTCTTTATTTACAATAAATAAGGTAATTGTACCACAAAAAGTAGTATTGGAATTGAAACTTTTTGAATAATAAAAAATTGGTTTTATTAATTTGAAATTTAGTAAATTAGCGAATATTGTAGTAAATATTTCCATTTCTATTTCCATTTCGGTTTCCATGGTAATAAAAAAATGACTGAACTGTGGGTAAAAATGACATAAGAGTGTGTAAAATTACATTTTACAAAAATTGCCGGTAAAAAAAATAACTCTAAGACTTTACTGACCACAAAAAAGCCAAATCCGGGCATACCGTTAACTTCAGGGTAAAAGTCGGAAGAGACAGCTGAACAATATCCAAGATTTAGAGAAGGAAAAGAGTGGAAATGGACAACGAAAGTGTGGAAAGAAAACAAAAGTGAATCCACAAAAGAAACGAGTAATTTTTAATCTAGCAAGATTTAGATAAAAATGACTGCATATTTCTGTACACTGAAGAACAATTTTGAGTATGTTTCAAAACAATATAAATGCAAATCAACAAAAAAAAGAAAAGAGAATTGTTAAGTTAACACCAAATTGATGATTAAAAAAATGGTTCTATAATTTTTAAGACCCATTAGTCCTATCGAAATTTCTGAGAATTTCTTTAGGTAGTTCCTGACAGAATTTGTAAACTTCTACAATCCACACCTAATTTCTTTCTTAAAAATAGGCATGGAATATTTAATTACATACAGCAGTTTTTCATAGGCGGTGGAGAGACAACTTTTGGACAATGTTTTATCATTCTCAGGAAATCTTTAAGTGTATCTTAAATTTTGCATTGATTGATAGTTTTGGACACATAGATGAACGACAAATGATACACAAAGAGACAAACGAAAAATCTGCGTCTGCAAGAAAATATGAAATTAATATTTGTGAGTTCTATAGTACTATTGCAATGTTTCCTTTAGACCTGGCGGTCTAGTGAATAAATTGAAACTACATTAAAATATCTGAGTAAACGATACGGTAGTTCCAGAGATTAACTGTTTAATAAAAAATCACATATTTTTGAAACATTTAACAAGTTGCATATTTTGTGGTTATATTGTATATTTCTAATATATTTTTCTTGTGTATATTTTAACTTAATCATTGTAAAATTGGTAAAAATATCTTTCAAGTGTCTAAATGTGGTCAAGGTGAAAAGTGTATGCAAAAAACTGCATCATTTAAATATTTACCAGTGATAATTAACAAATTCGTTCGCGATATTATAAGAGCTCTTAAACCCCCGCGCTAACTTGTAAACCGCTGTAAACCTAGAACTAATAATCTACATTAATGAATTCGCAACAAAATTGTACCACAATTAGAAAATAACAATAAAACAAATTAATTAGCACTCGAGCACGCAATTTCGGGGTTTATCATCAAGTCAATGTATACACGAACCAATACCAGTTATTACACTCAATCAACATATGTCGCTTATTTATACGAATGGTATTCGCATCGTTGAAGAGGGTCGAGAATATCAGCCGAGAAAATTAAATTATGACAATCAAATGAGCATGATTTAATTAAATAACTTATTTGCATACCAACGTGACATCGACATAATGTAATTTCCACGATACATATGTTGATACGGCTTTTTTTATTTCTACAACTATTGTTGCAACATATGCCAAATAAATATTTTATTAATAAATATTTTCGGTTAACCGCAATTAGAAATATCCACCAAATGCTGCTTGATACGGTTATCGATCTGTGTTTGCTCAGTGGCGTTTTTGGTCATCTAGAGTTTATCGCCTTGTTATTAAATTCATCCTGTAGACCAGGTAGTATCGTAACAATAAGCACTTTATAATAGCCTCTATTGCTGTAAAGTCGTTTGGTTCAGATTTTTAATGCAAACTGCATTGTATCAGTAAAGCTCAAGCATTATAAAGCTAATTTTGGTTTTTAAGCCTCTGCATACATTCCAGACTTACACTACACCTTTAGCTAAATGCACAAACTATGTAACTGCCGAAAGAGATCTTATTTTATTTTATGTGTAATCGGAGTTTTGACTGTGCGAGTCAACAATGACAATATCATATGACTGCGAACTGGTCTGTATTTTGATTGCGTTATAATCTCTTCTCCAACAGTAATCTCGGGGGAATGACGATGGTGTCTCGTACAGTGTAGAACAGGGGTACATTAGGGAACATTACGACAGCATCATCTACAGGAGTTCGGGCATCCGGAAGATCCGATTAGCAAATCTTGCGTAATAATTGAAATATCAAGGAATATCGCCGTGCTACAGACACTTGTGTCCCTTCGATGGGCTTATGGAAGTAATTGAAATGTTCGCTGGGTATTAGAGCCCTTCACGCCCTCGCAAATCACTCATACGGAGGATAGAAAATATGACTATGTAATGTTTTACAAAGGTTGTACTGTTTTTGTTATTGCTACAATCTACTCTAAAAGAAAATCAATTCAATTTATTTGTGACTTCTGTTTAAATTAAACCACATATTCCTCCAAAAATTGATTTTGTATGTGTTTAATTTTTTGGTCGGTTTCAAATTAATAAAATCATTTCTTTCTTGATATTATTTTAAATTGAGTGAACAACATAATTTATAACCGAGTCATCCTTGGAAATGATTTAGTATGTCGGTGTTTAAACCACACTAATAATGATAAATGTCAAAAAAATGACAAATGAAAAAGCAAAAATGGCAAACACTTGTTAATAAGATTATTAATGAAATATGTCTGAAGATACAAAAATTGGTACAAGATTAATACTAATTTTATTAACATTATTGATACTGTGGTCCTAGCCAAATGCGGTGTAGCCCCGTCTTGTTGAAATCTACTGTAATTTCACTGACATATAAAATCTTTAAAAATTGCTTGCTGAAATCTAGCAACCTTGAAAAGAAGTTAATCACATGATCATTGTTGGTACGATTACCTTCATAGAACATAGGCCCTACTATCCGTCATTGACTAATTGCAGTCCAAATATCAATAATTTGAGGATGTAGGGGAATTGAACATAAACGTGTGGATTTTCAAAAAAAAAGTCACTTTAACCATATTAAAATGTAGATCCATACTTTTATTCTGTGTAACATATTTACTGTTTGTCATATTTACATTTTATTAACAAATATGTGTACCAAGGTAATTTCAGAATATTTAAAAAGTACCTTTAGAAAAGTAACTTCTCTTGTTATTCTTTAACTACTGGCATTAAACATAATGAAATAAAAAATAAAATTTTGTTTGGAGATCACAAAACATAAAAATCTCTTGAAATCTCTCCATTAAAATGATTTTCTAATAACGTTTCCACTGACGAAGTTAAAACGGATTTTGGCTATTAAAAGTTTTGTGTCTTTACTCAAGCGCAAGTAATTTAAGATTTTTTTTCAACGTTTCATAGTTTCTAGGATATGAAAAATTAGGTCCTCTCTTTCCGTATGTCAGTCGTTTGTAGGTTTTTTGTCGTTTGTTGGTGATTTTATTAGGCAAGTATCTTACGAAACTCCTGGATTGATTATTGTTAGATTTTAGATGTAAGTATTTTAAGAACGTAAATTGTAAAACGCAACCCAAAATGATATGTTTCTATATTTGTGATTTATTTAACCACCCTCATTTTTAACTTTATGCATGTACCTTTTTAGAAAACAAATTATAATTCTACAAAATTTCTCGATGTAACTATGACGAAAGTACCATATATACTAAAATTACTTTCAACTATACAAAGTGTTCTGGTCTTAACGCGTAACACAAAACTTAGTTTTTTCAAATGGAACATCTATCTATATATTTTATAGTTTTCAGATTAGGGTTAATAAATAAAGGTTATTTATTTTTTACGGTTTAATCAAAGACATGACAAATATTTCCATTGCCAACTCTAATCTGAAAACTTTTTGATCAGCCTTTATAATCTAATTGACTTCTTTTTATGATTTCTAAATGCAAAAAAAAAATGAAATTCTGATGCGATATTGCCACGTTATTCCAAATTTCTTGATTTTTTTTTAAATGGAAGAGTTCATAACAAAAAACCGCAGTAGGGTTATCTTTAAAATCTGTATTACAATATTTTGTGGGGAGATAAAAGAAGGTACACACTTTGTTGTGGCATAAATAAAATTAAGCCTTAGTACTCAGAGTGTTTATAAAATAATAAATTATTAGAATTTTCAGACATTTCAGTTTTTTCAAGTAGAATAGCCTGCACATTTTTACTGCGTCTTCTCTTTTTTTTTCTATTTCTTTTTTCTTAAGTACATTCTATATTTAAAGTTGATAGTAATTGCTATTTTTGAGTATTGAGGGTAAGTTATTGTAATCAAGTCCATCGGGAGACTTGTCACTTTCATGTTTTCTCGACGTTTCAGGACAAGAGAGTACGAAAAGGTGGTCTCCGGTTTCCGTCTCTGTCTCATCTGTCTGTCTGTCTGTCTGCCTGTCGTCTGTGTCAAATTTTATTGGATACAGAATTTCCGAAACTGGTGGAGCGATTGTCATCAAATTTTATATGTATATCAGAAATATCGCAGATGGTAAAACGGTAACTAAAATTTGACTAATCATCCCCACCGGCAATGACGTCATCTCCAAAAGTAACAATAATAAATGTTTTTTAAATTTTATACAATAAGCTATTTCTGTACTTCTGTGTTATGAATCTGTGTTTTTACCCTAGACAACCAGATTAAAAAAAATCAAAATTCTATAACAATATTTTGCAATTTAGCTTTGAAACTGTTAAACCGAATCCTGTAAAATCTTTCAAAAGCTAAAAGGTCATCGGAAGCATTGTAAATCGTTAATCAAAATGTATCCATTTATCCCCTCCCAAAAAAATGATGACATCATCTCAAAATTTTGTCAAATAAATTCTGTCTAAAACATATAAAATATTATGAATCTGCACTTGTAGTTTATGAGTGCATTCATTTTTTAAGAATTGCTTATACAGGGTGACTTAAAAAAGATGAATGAGGCAATTTATTTTATTGATCAAATTAAGAACGGTTCACCCCATTTTCTCGAAATTTTGAGTATACAGTACTGTGATTTTTGGTATTACATTGACAAGTTGTTGATGACGTCATCACAAAATTTTCTTATGGAAAAACTTACTTGAAATATACGCGTAGCTTACTGCTTTACTATACGTAAACAGTCCACACATATCTTTATTTTAACTTATAAGTAGGGATTATAATAATAATAAAAAAATATTTACAAAATTAAATTTTATAATTTTTCGCCTGTATTTCAGGGGCGAGAGATGTTCTGTCTAAATAACTATAGACCAATTTTTTACGTTTTTTTAAGAGACACACCAACATTTCGAAAGAAAAAATAAAAAACAAAAAACAGAAATATAGGTATTTGAAAATCACAAAGTTTTAGATTTTTTATAGACCTCCTGTATATTAACATTTTATTTAATGGATAGCACAATAAAGCGCATATTTCTGTTTATTTCTCTATAAAATATTGCAATGCAGTTCTTAAAAATAAGCCTGCAATTTTTTTTTGTGAACATTTGCATTACTAACAAATTCAAGAAAATTAGGATAACATGGCAACATTGCATCGGAGTTTTAAAATGAAACTATGGTTATAAAGCTTTGGAAGAGGCTAATGAGAATATCTGAAAATATATGGAGTAGGTATTCTAGTTTAAAAAAACTAATTTGTGTGCAATACATCAAAAACAAAACACTCTGTATCGTCAAAAATAAGTTTTGTGTATGGAACTTAAAGAAGCGTGCAACTTTGGTCTCTAACTTTTTTTCTATCGCTAAACATTCATGAGATACCGAGAACCGCACCCTTAGTGACTCACCCTGTACATTTTTTTTAATCAAAAACCGTTTGTTCAATTTCCCACAAAATCTGAATCCAAAGCGGTATTAGTATTACATTGTACATGTCAAAATTGATATACAAGGTGTATCAGATAAAATTTCACGGTTTTGTATCCTGAAAACGGATATATTCAAATTTTGTAAACGCCGTTCTTTTTAGGTTGAAGGGGAAATTTTAATTTAGTATGGCGTCGGCGTAGAGATGCAAGCTTTATTTTTTTTAAATTGCAACATACATTTTTGTAATGGATTTTGTTAGATTACGATTAGAATGACATAAAAGACTTGGGTGTTTCTCATTTTCAAGTGATAAAAAATTACTTAGGAATTTACTTCCAGAAAAAGGGTAGCTCTACACTGTATTTGGTACAAAAATTAATCTTATTTATTTATTATTCTAATTTCAGTTTTCGCATGGTTAGTTGAGGCACAGTTTAAAGTTTTAACTACTATAATTAAATTGTCAATCAGATGTTAACAGTCAGTTAGTAATTACAGTACAATATCTTGTAAATATAAAATGAAATAAAAAAACTACGATATTTCAATAACAGCTTGATGAGGAATTTTTAGTAGACATGACATTTTTACTTTTTAGTTGTTTAATATGTCTACATGCTGTCTTTTGCTGAAAAATATTAATATTAAGACTTAAAAAATTAAAATATTTCGAAAGGTGAATCTATGAGGTTGTTTGTTTACTTGATATTTACGTGGCAAAAATTATGTCCAGAAATGAGATTATTGGTAGGGACTTACTTGTTTTATGGTTAACGTAGAATTAATAGTTATACCGACAGAGCAATAAAAATAGGATCAAAGACAGACATGGATTTTTGAATATTCGTCTTTGATAGAATTTTTGTCAGACTACCGTCAATTTGAGTTGAAAATGAAACAATCAAACTTTCAAAAATTCATGGTTGTCTTTGGTTGTGTTTTTAATTGTTCTCGTGATATTAATTTAGAGTGCGTTTCCTGATTTAGTCTTATGGTTGTATCGCAGTTCATATGAATAAGAAATGCCAGTTGTATGTTCTAAGTGATTATTTTATCTACGACCATTAGTGAGATTTTATTCCAGCCATGCGTTTTGGTGGACCTACAATGAACATATTTCTAATAGGAAAACACACTTTAATGTTGAAAATGTCAGCATTTTCTGTCTTAACCGATATAGCATTTTAACAGAACTTCAACTATTCCTCTAATATGATCTCATTTTTTATCTTATTTAGTTTTGTTTTATCTATATTGCTTTTTATTATGTTTTCTCTTCACTCAGTATTTATTTTAGTACCGATATAGAGTGGAAGCGAAAGGAAAAAGAAAAAAATTGTCAGTCGTCTACATGTTAACACCACTCCATCACAATTTGCTACCAATCTGACAAGCAAAAACGGAATTTTTGTGACACACTTCCCTCCGCTAAGCTTCTCGCCATAATCAAAGTCGTCCACTTAAAAATTTCAATCGAACCTTCGTGAAATCTGCATCTAGAGTGCATTCGACACAACGGCGACGCTGTTGTATTATAAAAAGTTGGTGAACGTGGCGCGTTCCCGGATTTTACTTTGAGAACCCGGACTAGCCACGGAAGCCGTGCAAAGCCAACTACGAGAATAATGTGCAGGCGGATTCAGACGGTCGTTTAGTGGGCTCGATCAAAAACGCGTTACATTTCAAATGAAGAAATAGAGAGTGAGTTCGGCTTTCTTGGACTTTGTGAATTCTGGACATGTGCCTCTGTCCTGTCACTAAAACTCTTTCTAAGTCGAAACCGATGCAAATAAAACTGTTCCAGGCTGATTCATGCGTTTACAGCATAACAGTAACTGGAATGAGGATAATACTAATAATAATAGTAATATTGATTATACATGTCAACGAGAACCAAGTGTTTTTCTTAGTTACCTACTACTGATAAGTGATTACTGATTATACTTTTGGTGACGTAGAATAATTATTTACGTGTTCCACCTGGCCTTAGTTAGAAATTGTTTGATCGGTTGAGTGACCCAATTTTTTTATTGTTTATTTATTGTGTAATCGTAGTGAATAAACGATACGTATATTAATTTTTTATAGTGACGCATTCAACATATTATTTCTGTACATCTCTAGTTTTGGGGTTTCTTTATTATAAACGTCACTTGCAGTCAGAGCATAATTATGACGTCACTGAAAGCAGTCGTCAAGTGTCACATTTGTCATATACTCAGTATCGGTTACTAGAGCGAAGTGTAAGCTGAAATGTTAATCATCATTTATTATTGACAGTTGTATCTGAAGATTTGCTAAGTTCGAAGTTTTTGTTAAATTTGAGTTGGCGTGTAGCACAAATTAGTAAGATAAAGCAGCCCATTGACTTTAATAGAAGTAACTAAATTTCCTTCGGCTTCTGCCAGTAGTGAATAGAAGCGAAAGATTTATACTTTGCCGCATCGACTGGAACAAATGGAGCAAATAATCGATAGTGATATCGGGACAAGGAAAGATTTATGACTTACACATGACTTAGAAAGAAAAGACGCAAGAGGAAAAAGTCTGTTTGATAGAGTAAGCACGTTTAAACCAACGGAAACGAGCAATTAGTAAAGCTCACGAGCATTTGAAATTCGAATGCGTACACACATAGAAAACATAAATAAATCAGTGATATTATTATGTGTCAAGTGCAAGGAATTCGTATTTATCATGGCGGGAGCCATAAATACTAATAAAAGAGGACGCGAGACGCCCCATTAGTATGTCGGAGAGACGCCGTGACGTCACAGAATTAATCCTTTCTCGAGCGCCCTCTACAAACGCCGGCTAGGAGAATATCACAAATCTTATTTCACGGGAGAAGTAAACGTCAAAACTGTAAACCATATCTTGTAACTTAATTGACTAGCTTTAAAATCCCCTGAATTATGTTTCAGATACGCAGAGTTGAAGTTATTAATTTGACGAGAGCGTTTTTTAATGGGTCATCACACGTGGGGATGAAGTGTGAAAAATCACCTGTCTGAGCTTACAACCGTGAATTAGTTTTAGAAATTTCGGAATATTCGTATTGGTTTTTACGTTTTTGAAGAGGGAACGAAAACATTTATCATTTTATGTTATTGCTACAATAAAACACAACCGCTGAACGATTATTCATTTTGACTAGAACAAACAGTGGTGATTTACGCTAGGATGCTCACTGGATTCTAAATTCACAAAGAAAAACAGTCCTACATTCTTCCAACAGATTGAGTACTAACGTCTCCTCCCAGAAGACAAATACAGTATGCGACTTAATTTATCGCATTTACATACGTAGAAAAAACGCCACATAAAGCATGTGTAGACATTTTTAAGAAAGGAAAAAGTAGCGTTACGGTTGTAGAAAATAAATAAAATATTCAAACTGGTGAATATCAGATGTTGTATTTTGTGCAAACTAAGTGAATATTTTAACTTACTGAATTTATTTTTATTATCATTTTCTAATACTATGTTAATATTTCTGGTCATACTATTTATTAGTGGAGCATCACACAATATAGAAAATTGAAATAGAAATTTTTGAGTTAACGTATACATATATCAAAAGAATAGAGTCTGTTAGTTCATTATGTCTTGTAGCTACAAATTTTGAATTGCTTGGTCTAAAATTCTTACTGGTATTTAATTTACCAAAAAATCTACAAAAAGTTCTCTCCTGAGGTTTCAATATAACCCTTTCTTAACGACAGTGAAGAAGATGCGGTTGTTAGAAATAAAAGCCATTTGCATGTTTAGTTGCCGAATGATTTTGCACTAAATGTCTGTAAAATATTATTAAATACAAATACTTATAATTGCTCGTAAGCTGCATGTTCATCATTTTTTTAATTAACAACTTATTTATTTCTAGACAATGACGCCAATCTTGGAATGTGGAGTTCGAGCTTTAAAACTGGAACCGAATTAAACAAATGCTATTGGAAAACTGATAGAGTTGATGTTAGCTCTTTTTCATACAAAATGCAAAAGAAACAATTACTCTATATGAGAGCTAAAAATACAAAATGTTTCACTGGTTGTGTATAAATAATGATTGACTGATTTGGTTTGATAAATTTTAAAAATTTTAGAGGACACAATAAAATGGCTTACAATAATTTTAGTCCAAAAAAAAAACACGGACGGTTGTTGCTATGAACGTATAAAATCAATATACTGTGTGAGACCACAACAAATTCACTTTTCTTTTTCAGAAAGAAATAATAGTGCCCAATTTAGTAAAGAGTTTAACTACATGTTTCTCAGTAGTTGTTTCTGAATTTGTTTTTAGGATAAAACTATGCTGGTTTAGAGGCAGCGGGTTTTATTTACCTGCTCTATTGTTTTTTTGAGAGAGTGGACTACTTTCAGTTTGCGTTCTTTAATATTTTTTGCATAATAACGAGATTTGCCAGTTTGTACATAATAGTAAAAATCGCCTAATACTATGCATAACTTAGATAGGATTTATCTAGGACAATTTTGAAACTACGTCATCAAATTTTCGAAAGGCATAGCAGATAATTTCGAATTATGTACCTATAGTTTCGACGTGTTTACGATAGCGTTTGACAACAATTGACAGTTGGTGTTGCACTTTCTATACCAAATTTTTAAATTTTCCTATACAATTTTCATTTTATTCTAAAAATGTAGACCTTTGCATTTTACTATCTACACGTTGCTCTTAAAGTACACCTAAAGTTTCACAGCAATGAGGTTAGTAGTTCAAAAATCTTGGGTCTATATAAACATGAAATCTTACGTGAGAAATAAGTATGATTTAAATTACACCTTAACAGCGAAATTGCAGATTATATCTAACGTCACTTTTTTATCTCTTTTGCTATAATTATATTTTAAAAACCGTCGATAATACATAAACACCATTTTTCACTTATTTACCGGAGTTTACCCTTCAAAGATAGCAATATTAAAAAATATGTTCGAAATTTGGTGCCAATTTTTCGTTTCGTTCATGCTGTTGGAAATTAGTTCTTTTTTTAATTTTAGAAACTGAAAAAAGTAGACTCTTGTTACAATTTTACAGAATTTTGTGAAAAATGTGTTGCCACCATTACAATGCAGATTTCCTTCGGCTTGACGCTTCTTTTTGTCTGTCTCTTAATAGTTTTATCAAACATATCATCTCCAAAATTTCTGAATATTTTAAATTTTACAACAAACGTTTAGATTTATCACAGTGGCGATTCGTCCAAGAGGTCAATTGGTCATTAATAACTCCCTAAAAAATAAAAACAATATTTTTTTTATTAAAACAAGATGTGCCAGTTGTCTATTGGTATATATTGTACCATGAACAAAACATTCAACTGTAAGATAACTATTGTCATTTTTGCGGTTCTTTGGGTCAATTATAAATATTGACCTCACCCAGAGTATTAAACGTAGAGATTGAATGGGAGTGAAATAAAAAATATAACAAAATTTGCTTAAAGCAAACAGAGTCAAACATAGCCCCATAAGAAGCAATCGGGTCAATGACCACGTTTCACCGAAGATCAACGAATTGCAGGTGCAGTATAATCTAGCTGTTTACGACGGACGGCCGACGGAGTTCAGAGTCCCACTACAATTTGTTTAATACCAACATAAAATGTTATTAGTGATTCACAAAACAGTACAACTCAAAGCTGAAAATAAAAACTTAAACTTTGAGAAATGATTAGAATTTAAAAACAGTGGTCGCTGTTTACCGAAAATGAATATCGTATCGCTACTTCCGTAAATCCATATTATATTTATGAACCGTTTTAAAACTCCGCGACCTTAATGTTTATGTTTATAAATTTTTTTTTTTATTAATTGAGAATGAACTAGATAAAAATAAAATATAAAAATTGGTCCAAAGTTATTTCGACAGAATTTCCTCGCCCCTGAAATACAATAAAACAAATCCAGCTTTTTTGAAAAATTATAAAATTTGATTATACGAATTTTATTTTTTTATGAGAACCCTTATAAGTGAAAATAAAGATATGTTAAAGTAAATGTAAAGAAGCGTGCAGGGCGTACGTTCCAAATGAGTTTTCCCTTAACAAAATTTTGTGATGAAATCATCAACAATTTTGCAAAGACACGTATGTCACTTTGAATAGATGCAGTGTAATACTAATGATGACGGTATTGTATTTCCAAATTTTCTGGAAAACGGAGTGAGCCGTTTTTGATTTAATCAATAAAATAAACTGACTTATTCATTAATTTTTCACTCTGTATAAGAAATTTATAAACTCTTAATGCAATGATAAATTACAAGTATAGACTTATCATATTTTGCACATTTTGGATAGGATTTACTCGTCAAAATTTTGAGATGACGTCATAAATTTTTTGGGAAAGGATAAACTTGTGTTTAACGATTTATCATGTTTCCGATAACCTTAAAATATTTACAAAATTTGACAACAATCGGTTCAGTAGTTTTGGAGATTACTTGTCTAATAAAAATGGATACAGACACCAGATAGACAGACAGATAAACGGAAACGGGAGACTACTTTTTTCGTGGTCTAGAGGTCATGACACGTCGAGAAAATATGAAAGTGGCAGTTTGGCCGATGGACTCGATTACCATACTTTCTTAGCTTACGCTCGGGAAGTAAAGAGTCATCAAATTGGCCTTAATTTTTTGTAATCAGTGTGAAATATGCAAATATGTCTACAATAATTCTAAAAGTTAAACTAAGACAGCTGACATGGCGGAAACGTCACTTATATATAATAGTTTGTATTTAAAAAACATATGCGTTTTCTTATATTAAAAAAACGTCAACTTGATGAATTTTCAACTGAATACTTGTAACCGCAATTTAACGATCCCTAGCTATTAAGAAAAAATATAAGTTTGGGTAGAGGCGCCGACGCCATATGTGCACTACATATTTAAATTAAGCGTTCCCCTCGAAGCTAAAAACAATGGCGTTTACAGAATTTCAATACCTCTATCCGTTTTCAAGACATAATAAGACCGTGGAATTTTAACTGGGACAGCCTGTATATGTACCTAACGTTACGGACAAAACACGAAATGTAGACACATCCCGTTTTGTCTAGACAAATCCAGAAATGACAAAGTTTTTTAGACAAAGCTGAAAGTGGTATCAATATTTATGTTATGTTGTTTCAATGTTTGTCAGGACAAAACGCATTCTGTCTAAATAGAATCAGAAAAATCTCATTTTAAACACGTTTATTGCAGCCTATTCATACTTACAAAAATAAAACAACAAAAAAAACCTGTAGAATTGTAGATAACTAAGGCAAGGTAGGCAAGAAGAATACATATAAAATCCTATACAAAACAGGTACGTTTTGACAGAACTTCGTAACATTTTATTTATAACAACGAGAAAGCGAAGCATGGCATTTAGAATTGCAAAGTACATTATCGTATTTACATTTCTTTGAATTGCACTTCCTCTTACATTAAATTTTCCGCGCATATACTTGTTTGATTTCTTTGTGAACCTATCTTTTAAAATACTAATACATAGTGGAGTCGGAACTCATTAATTTTAAGAATTTTGAAGTAAATTTAATACCAACTTGTTAGCACATCAATATGTAAATAGGTATGTTCTGAAAAAGTAAGGTTAGAAGTGTTAGAACATGTCATACTAACTAAATTTGCTTTGGTCATCGTTAACATGGTCACTACGCAATTTGGTTTTCGGGTAGAATCAACAGATATTTCTAGACTTGTCTAGACAAAACAGGACTTGTCTAAATTCGTGCTTTGCTCGTAACATATATATATATATGTATAAATATATACATATAATTGACCCTTCACTAGAGTTAACTACGAGCCTCCACTGATTTATCAGTTTTCTCAGAAATAGTGTACTTGATTTCTCAAAAAAATGATTGGCAAGATGATAACATTGTAATTATTTAATTAGCTATTAGTTTGATATCTCATATTTCGGAATTAGTACGTACGTTTATCATTAAAAAACTAGTGACGTCAATCCAAGAAAGGTATTTCTATAAGTCTTATCTCAAAAGCGTTTTGTTGAAAACTACTAAACACTGTTTATTCAATTTAGTTGAAATTTTAGAAATATCTATGTATAATGAAGTTTATGAAAAACAGGAAAATTGTAATACATAATATATAACGAGTGTACAATAAAAAATATATTTGGACTGTGAGTAGGCAACTAAATATACTCTACAGCATTGATGGTTTCATCATCACTATCTTAAATACAGTCGGATTGACACATAATTGACATTTTATTTGATAGCATTTCCTAGACTTATTAATGTATCAATTTTTCGAGGTTTATTGTTATTCCAGTGTGTGAGTTTTGCTGTTGGTACACGAAATACGATTCTACTTAGTTACTTTCAGCAGGATGGTGCTTCTGCTCATACAACTGAAGCTACAATAGAGTTTATGACAATAGATCACATGACTACACTCCTTACGGTTATTTGTTCAATTCAAGTTACGCAACACCCTTAAATGGCTGAAATCAGATAATTTGTGGATGTAAAAATATTGTAACTACCTATTTATTAATTTTATTTCAATAATAATCTACGTTAAGCAGATTTGTGCTAAAAGGAGAAAATGTTATTTAACCTAACATTATTTTGTTTTACACTCTAAAAAGGCCGTAAACAACTGAATTTTCATTGCCTGTCTCAAATATATTTTATTAAACATTCGCTATTATATTTAATATTTCATTCTTAAACATAGAATGTGTGGTACTTGGTTTGCATTCGAAACGAGGAATGTTTGGCGATTTTTTTTATATACCAACGTACACTTGAATAAAAATGTTCAAAACCATTCTAACAAATTAGATAAAAAAATATTTTCTACTAGAAGTACATTCCAAATAGAACGGAATTGGCGTTTTACATTTTTTTACTATTACCTTCAGTTAAAACAAAATGACTATAGTAAAAGTTATATTTATCTATTAAAAAAATATAAACTTATTTTTAAAACATATACATAGTAACAAAAATCAATCTACTACTGCAAGTTATTAGTATTTAATAAATCCGCCTTTTTTTAGAGAAACTAAGATTTAAGTAATATTTTACCCACTGAGTACTGGAAGCAGATACTTTATTTTCGTGCACACATCCAACTCTGCATCTCATTTTTTTTCTATGCAGCATGCACCGTATACCCTTTTATGAAAACTTCCATCTCTTGAATAAATCTTTCTGCAGCATTTGAATTATTATAATTCATTTTCGCGTCTGCAAAACCATATTCTCGACTGACTGCGTCTGCAAATATTGATTTAAATTTCGTGTTTCGATAATAATTGGCAGTAAATTATTTAGGATTCCGGGCGAGTTCGCATAAGGCAGTCGGGTGGTGGTCGAAATTCCGGGTGGAGAGGGCCCGGAGCGGCCGCCAGGGCTAAAGTGGGATTAGTGGAGCTCGAGCCAATCAAGGCTAGCGGAGGGTTCGTGTGTTGTGGCCCTCGATTACTCTGACGGCACAAAGGGGGAAACCACAAGAAACTCCTGCTGCCTGGTGTTCTGTATTCGTCAATAACACTAACTTTCCCGACAGACTTCATAACCACGAGAGCATAAAATTCCAGCTGTAGAGAAGTTGTATGTGATTTAGACTATGTATGAACGTGTAGAAGGAGCACACCTGTGATAAATTTACGGTGTAATGTTAACTAATGTTGGTTACATATTATTCTCTGTCATCTGATGATTTTGTATCATAGTTGTCGAGGGTTAATTTGAAATAGCAATAAATAGATAGAAATAAATTTTGTAACTTTAGTAACACATGGAAACTAAGCGAGACTCGTGGTCTGCATTAAATTAGATGTGGAGTATTTTATTTTCATTGGTTTTTGAAAAAGAAGTGTCTAAAATGTCTCGTAAAAGATTATACAAATTCTTCGCTTTCGACATTTACGATTAACACAAATAAATTGGAGTTGTGTGTATTATTTTGTAAAAAGTAACTTTCATTTACTAAGTAAAAATTTGTTTAAATGTTAATAGATACTCCTGTATTTGTGGTTGCCGACTTAATGTGCAGCCTATGATTTTTTGGATATTTTATTTATTTTATTTTATAAGACTACATTTAAACATTTAGAAAAACATTGTAAATATGGAGAATTTAAACGTATAAATTGACTTAAGGTATATAAGTCACAACTGAGATAAAAACAACGAAACAACATAAAAAGCTTCACTAATTTGTGCTTTTAAAGATTTTTATGACAGTGTAAGATTTGTCCTAGAATTTGTAGAAGGATTTAATTTGCACTTTCAGTCATTGTTCAGTACAATTACAGACATACGTTTCCCTTTGCAGTAACAAAAAAGTTTCACGTTCTCATTAGTTGATGTCAATGCAAACAGACTTTCTTTTCCAAGATATGGCGAAATAAAAACCGTATAGAGTGTGCAAGACACAAATTTTCTCCGTGGATGAAATGAGTCGGAAGTAAAGCTGAACTCTTAGCCTGGTTTAGCTCGAATTCCGGGCATCTCGTTCCAACTTGGCACTTACCTAATCACGTGTCTCACTCCGTTTCCCGTATTCCATGGCAGATGATGCCAGGTGCCATTCTAAGCTGACTTGATTCTTTGGGATTTATCTAGTGTCGCTGGTAGATCTCGGATGGGCCAATTGATTTAGAGCAAGGAGCAGAAGGAAATTAGGAGTCGATAAATGACGTGCCTCGCCAAACTATGTCACGAAACAAACGGCCCGATCACAATAATTCTTCCGATGAGATTTAAAGGTTTATCCGGAGCTACATTACGCGGCTTGTTATTTAAATCCGGAGGCTTTTTATTTCAATTTTGCGCGATTTTCCAGCTTACTCTTAAATTAGCACGGCATTTAACCTAATGGATTTTCGATACGTCCCATTATATCTATATTTAAAAAAAACTATAGCCAGCTACAGGTAGCTCGTTTGCTGCTTTCTCTAATTACGCGATTCTTCCAACGGTTTTTCTGTGCTTTTCGAAGGGAAATAGGGGAGACGCAAAAAATGTGGCACGGCTTTATCGCTCATCACAAGCTGAAGCTGGACTAATATATTTTTTAAAAGGATGTAATCACTATATTGTTCAAAGTCTACTGTTTTATTGTTTTGTATAATGGCATGTTATTATATACACATTTAACTTCATATACATTTTAAAACTCCTAAAAATAAAAAAAAGTTTCAGCTGCAGATTTTTTGAAACCCAATTTCCTCGTCTCTGAAGCAAAACCAATACCCTATACCTCGTCATGGTGTATTCTTCAATAGACTCTAACGTCCTGTTAGACGTAAAGAGTACCCCATACGAGTAAGGTTAACTCACAACCTTCAAAACCAAAGCCTGTCCAGTTCGAAAAATAGTACTTTTAAAGGACACCATCGTACGATGACCAATCGTGGAAGTCCGTGGCAGTCCTCACCAAAAAAGTACCAATGCGGTAGGTAGGAGTACCTGGAAGCAAATTCTGCAGCCCTCTTACGAGGAACTGAAGGCTTGAGCCATTTGTGCCAGAGCTTCCATTAGAAAAGCAATGTGTTCCACATGGAAGTGAAAGTCGTTATTCCATAAAATTATATCCTACCGATAGCTATACCGAATAGGATCATACTGCTCCTCTATATGGAGGTGACGTTTACCAGGTGTCTGGTTTCCTGTTTCCAGAGCCAATACTTAGAACAATCAGAATAAATTAAAATAATTCAAAACGCATCTGTGTTGATGCCAAATCCTCATTTTTAGGTTACAATTAAACACGAAATTCCTTTAAACAAGAAAACGAAAAAAGAAGGTCTGCCATATATTGTTGACTTATTTCAAGAAGAAAGTGTAGCACATCGATCAAAGACAGTAACAAAAGCAACATTAGGAAACGAGGATATTATATATGGGACAGTAGAAAATGAATGGAGCAACGTCTATTCTACAATGGTAGAGGCAGCAAAACTCGGTTTGACAGAGATAGAAATAAAAATAAAAATGATACTGGCTGGTGCGACGAAGAATTAGCAGAAAATGGAACAAGAAGCAAACCAAAGCAAACAAGCAAAGTCTAACAACGACAAGACACCCGAGCAAAACTCAGCTAAATAAAAAAGTTCAGATCTACTAGCAAAGGACAAGAAAGAGGACAACGAAAAAGCAACAGAACCTATAGAACAACAAACAACAAAAAATAACGTGCCAAAGAAAAATATGTCAATCAGGACTTGAAGATCCACCGTAGATCAAATCTTTACTTTGAAAACGATACCGAACAATAGTAGTTACAATTAGAATTTACGGTTACACCTGCTTTTTAATGATTTTGTGCAGGGATAATATGATTATATCTTGATAAGAAGCTCTACGAAGGAAGGGAAAATTTAGAAATTCCAAAGAAATTGATAAAGATAAAACAATAAAACCACAATAAAAGGCAACTTTTCTGAAAATGAGAAGTTGTGATAAGGAGACACACAGTCTACTGATGTATTTAACCTAGTATTAGAGGCTATTGTAAGAAAAAGTAAGATCCAAAAAACTGGTCTAATTAAGACAAGATGACTCCGTATTATTAGTAAGATCAAAGAAATAGGCGGAAAGAACATTTAGACGTTTTGAAGAAGAAGCAAGAAAATATGCTGTTATGGCAAATAAATAGAAAACAAAACTTATGACAGTGGGAGATAGGGATATTCGAAGAATCGAAGAAAATAAGCATATCAAGCTCACAGCACGTAGAGAAGAACACAACATTAAAAAAGTAGAGGAATAACCTTGGAATAACGATAACGAGCAAGGTACAGGAATTAAAAGAAATAAAGAAAATAATTCTAGGAAAACAAATACACGAACATATGAAATAAGTATACGATGGAAGTGAAACATGGGTTATGATTAAGCAAAAGAAACCAAAATTAGGGATTTGGTAATGAAAAGTCTTGTGAAAGATCATTAGGGTAAGATAAAACAGAAGATGGGGAATGGAGAAGAAAAACAAATCCAGAGGTAGAAGATATATTAATAGATGGATTGAGAATTATCCAAAAACGAAACGAGCGCAAAGAACCTAGTGATTTGGACATAACCATGAAATGCCAGAAAAAAATATCAAAAAAATTTTAGAATAGGGAAGAGGAGCGAACGAAAGAAAAGGACGTCGAAGAAAAAAATGGTTGAAATTGGTAAGGAGACATATAGGTTAGATATACTGAAAGAAAATGGAAAAAATGGAAATAAGTTATGAAGAATATCCAATCAAAAGTCCTTCAAAACCTTTAACGCTAATATTAATTTCTATTATGTAGTATTATATTGTTACAAAATAAACCTATATACCGTCCCGGTACGACGCCTATGGGGGATAGAGACTTTTCTGGTATGTGCGGTGACGACGGCCGGGCGGCGTTCGCATAAAGACAAGTCTGGAACCGGTTACCGGAAGTCTCGATTGCGGGTCCGGAAAAACTTAGAAGCGGCGTTTGCGATCCATATAGAGAAATGGATGGATTTAAATAGAGACCACCGTCGGGAACGATTATTTAGTCAGTTCAATCCACGTGAGTACAGTTAAGTTGCGCCGGAATTATTTTGTACATCATCGCTGTATAATCAGTCGTGTAAACTCGAGTTATAAAGAAATAAATACCCACGTCGATTTTTAATACCCGTACATCGTAACAATATTTTGACTACAAACTTAATGACATTAAAATTTTTACAAAACAAGAAAAATCTAAGTAAAACGTAGTCCGAACTTCTTTAGTGTTCGTTTGGTGGCTTCTAATTTTCAATGTTTCGCACATTGTCTTTATTTTTACTTCCCGAGTGTAAACAAAGAAAGTATTATAACGGGGGTCCATAGGGCGATTGGCTACTATCATGTTTACTGTCTGTCTATCTGTCGTCTGTCTGTCGCCTGTCTGTCGTCTGTGTAGATGACAAGACACACCAAAATTTGTCTAATCAGTCCCACCATAACGCTCCCGCAAAATTTTGCCTAATACCATATACATTTTCTTAAATAACATATTCCTGTACTTGTGGTTTATGAATTTGCTTTGATTTGGTTTGTTATTAATATAATTATTATGTTTCCGAATTTGTAAAAATGTTTGTAAATATTAATATCCGAAACATGGCCATAGCTCAGTGGAGTGGCAATCACATTAGCTTTGCATCTGAAGAGTCCAGAGTTTGATCTCTGATATTTCAATTCCCTACACTGTGACTGTAGGCAATAGAAACTGTTAAAGTACAAATATACTTATATATTTGTACTTTAACAGTCATATACTTATATATTTGTACTTTAACAGTCCATACATATTCCTACTTTAAATTTTAAGGGTTATTTTAATTTTCTAATTTTTCAAAGAAGCAGAATTTGTTGGAGTATACTTCAGGGGCTATATTAACTTAGGATCCATTTTTTTGTGTAAGAAAATCTCGTTTTTTCTATAGTTACAAAATGCTAAGATATTTTTTGCATTAAAAAATTTGGCAAGTTATCAAACAAACAGAAAAAGTCGTAAATTTTAACATGGGCCGTCTCCGCTTTCTGTTTTGAGTTAATGGTTTCTTAGAATAACACATTTATATCAATGCAAAATCAAATCTTCAATTGCAGAGCAGCCATTAAGAATCCACTGTTTGCTTTGACATCTCGATGTTTATAATTGTTATGAGTGACACCTTATTTAGAATTATTTATACAGAATCACTAAACAAATTAATTAGTGAGGCAATTTATTTTATTGATTAAATCAGGAATGGCTCCACATATCCAAATGGATATAAATGATATATGAATGTTAATGGCGTCATCACAAAATTTTGTAATGGAAAAATTCATTTGAACCATACGAATAGCTTAACCATTATTACACATATTTTAACACATAGGGGTTAACATAAAAAATAAAATAAAATTTGTAAAATCAAATTTTATAATTTTCGTAAAAGTTGATTAAGTTTTACTGCACTTCAGGGGCGAGGGAAGTTCTGTCGAAATAACCTTTGACCAATTGTTTCACAAAGTAAGTATTTGCGTAGCAAATGCAGCGTAGCTGGTTAGGGTGCTCAAAAATTTCACTTTTTATACTTTTTTATCCCCTTAGAAGTTAAACTGCGTAAACCCAGTAGGAAAAGTAAGAATCATATAAATCTGTGTCTATACCTGGTATCCCAGATTAGCGGCTCCCTTATAATGTCACACTTATTTGGAAATATAGAGTGTGAAATTTATAATAGTTTAATTCGGAAAAAGAAATCTATAAAATGAATTAACGGAAAGTGTTTTTGGTTTCTTTGAAAAAATATATATCTGAACTGTAGAATGGTAAGTTAAGATACTAAACTGTGTAAAAAGTTTAACATTATATTAATACCTTTGGTTTTTTCGATAATGGCATCTAATTCTTCTTTCAAATAGAATGTGGGATACTGTTTTGGTGGATTAAATAGAATAAATATATTTTTATTTTTTTAGCAGTAGCATACTTGATATAGGGCTTTTATAAATTATTCTAATGGCGTTGGCCATGGATTTCAAAAATCCCGCTTCGTTGAAATTATGCCACATTATGACAGTTCTCACTTGTCTTTAACGTCATTTGTAACCTGTTATTTAAAGTATTCGTTTTTATTGTTTTAACGTTTTTCAAGTGTGAATTACACTAATTCTCGTTGATCCAAGCTCAAAACAACAAAATAGTCGTTTCCAAAACCAACATTTTCAACATTTACTGTGATGTTTAACCGCAGTAAATTGGTTTAATGAATTAGTTTTATTTTTTAATATGATATGAAACATTTAGGCAATCAGTTGTACAGACGCCTGTGGTATTTATCGTGAGTCCTTGGGCATTTAGTAAAGTCCAAAACTGAAAGGCGGTACGTTTTCATGACCTATTTTGACCCTATAATCATTTATACGAGTAGAAACCCCGTATAAGTTTGTTTAATAAAAAACGTTATAAATTACATGTTCCACTACGAAATTTCAGCTATATGAAAAACCAAAATTTTGAAACAATTTTTATATTACAAAAATTTTACTGAAATTTAATTTTTTTGCTAATGAAATGGGACACATTTTTCACTTTTCAGTCTTATAACACCTAAGTGCTTTATAATTTTTCAGAAAACTTGAAAAAGTAAGTTGAGAGTGGCCAGTTGATTTTTTTTTAATTTTCGTATATTTTTATATCAGTTGTTATTAGTAATGGTGTCAATAAATGGTGTAAAATTATGGGCATTTAAAAATCTTGTAATCAGGCAAACTGGACATCATTCTCATATATCAACAATGTTGACAAAATGGAAAGAAATTTTTCGGTAAAACAAATTCCAGGCTGGAGGCATTTCATACGTACAGCGAAATATTTATAAGGATATTAGGATATTAGGATTAAAAAAAAACTAACCGGAATAGAAACAAATGGTTGGATTTTTGGAAAGTGTTAATGTGCAAAATATATTTCACAACTAATAAATTTGCCTTTGTTTGTAAAGATTGTAGCGTAGTCGCGTATGCATTTCCTATCTTATTAATTTTTCTTGAACTTAAAAAAAGTAACACGTAAAAAGATACCTCATCCACTTGAAATAAAAAAGTTGATGTCATTAGCGGAAAAAGCAGCACATATACAATAACAACGATGTAGCTATTTTACACATCTTTTTATACCAATTGATCGTTCCAAATTTCTCTTCTGTTTATTCAACTTTACATCCTATTTTGTGTTATTTAGCATGATGCACATTTTTTCTTAACCTCAAAATACCATCCTTTTTGAAGTTCCAAATTTTCTACATAAATCTGTTTGTGTGATATTTCCATGTTTGCAGAACATGTTTTCTTGTGTGATTTTTGATCGCTTCCTTTGAAGTTGGTTAATAGGGGAGTAATTTTCTTAAGATTCACAAAAAAATATCACTGGAACTCAAGAACAAAGCTTTTTGTTTCCCTAATATGCGTTAAGTGACATTTTCGTTCCTTTAAGACAAATCACTATTCAAAACGCTACTCAAATAATTACTGTAAAAATAAAAAAATAGAATGTCTGTAGATACGGTTGTAGAGCAACCTTTAAAGTAAACTTCTTCTAAATGCACGTGTGTGTAGTGAAAGCGCTGCGAAAATAATTATTTGTTAACCTGGAAACCGGTCCAAAAACCTTCCGTGAATTTCTTTTTATGTAAATTTGAGTGTGGTCGTAAATCCCGCCTGAGAAAAATTAGACGCTACAGCCCGGGCTCAGTCAAATAACCGATTGCAAATAAAATTTCTGTAAATTCTAAAAAGCAATCCGGAAATAACATTGAAGAAAGACTGGATCCCTCGGAAAACAAAACGAAATATGTATAGGGGGGCCGTGTTAGTTTATTTTATATTCCTATCCAAATGTTCGGGAGGGAAGTTCGCGGAGCAGCCACCGAGCAATCGCCCAGTTGGCGCTTCGTCGTCCCCGGAAATTCCTTCCAACCGGATTCGTTTCGACCGTTGGATTAGACGACTGAAAACACACCAAGAGAAATAACATAGGATTACTTCAGTGCGTTCCCCATGATTAGATTGTAAAATACTGGAAGTGACGTGTGCAAGGGTGGATAAATAAGACACATAAAACGGAAATGAAACAGATATAAAAATAGGAAAACTGCCACTATAAAGTTGTCTTTTCCTTTCCTCCGCTTTTCATCATTAAAAAGTATGAGCTGTACGAGGAGCGGCTGCTTCAAAGCTCCTAATGAATTTTCGGTAATTAATCCTGATCGGGGACGAATTCTCAGCAGGCTTAAGTGTCTAGACGAATTGATAACTGAAGTAGAGCGATGCAACGTTCAATACCTTATCTTTGCCTGAAGAAAATTATTATCTATTTGCTTCTATTTTTACTAAAGCTTGCTACTAAGTGCAAAATTTAAATAGACGTTTAAGATTTTTATCATAGTCACGTTTGCTGATAGGGTAATCTTAATTAATCATTATTTTAAACATTAAAAATTGTTGTATATATCCCCGATTACATATTTGTAACGATCGTATGCGATAAAATAATTATAAGACTTAATTCTATTATAAGTAAGATTAAAATCAAGGTAATTTACGACAAACTAAAGAGACTACAAAACTGTTTTTTGGGGTTTAATAAGAGGTTTTGATGGAACTTAAAAAACGTTATTTTAATAGATAAGTTTTTCGTAACAGGAGGTCATGAAGAATTTTGTATAATCTTAAATGTCTAATTAATAATGTTAATAAAAATTAATAAAGTTATATACAAATGTCTTTTTCAAATAGACTAAGTTTTAATAGAAAAATATGAACGATTTCATTAAGAATAACAATAATAATAATAAATCTGTAGTGAAAGAAGAATTTCAGAAGACACTATGTCTGTGGTTTGCATATTTTTATTATTCAATTGTCATATCTCTATTTTTTCTTTCATCGTCGTTTTACGTTTTTTGAAAATAGTCTTAAAACCATTTTAGAATTTCGTGTTTTTTAGAAAACATGGTTGGTTTAGCTGAAGGGGACAATTTAGAGAAGACAATTAATTCAAAAGACGGCAAGTAGTTGACCCTATGATTTTTACAGACATATTTTAAATAAAATCTGTAGCTGTATAATTAGACATTCTTCAAAGGGTTTCTAAAACAGTGCTGTGGTTTCTACTGTGCAAATTTAGATAAACAACTGTCTAAAAATTAATATCTATATAGATAAACTTTGGTATCATACGTACAAGTACAAAGTACAAAGGAAGTGGCTAGAGAAAAGATAATTTTTCCATCTTAATTATATAACATTACTGATTTTAAAGAGAATATTTTTTACTAATAGCTTCTTATAGAAATAAAGATTTGTTTTCATCGTGATAAAGTAAAAGCTGCAAAATCGAGTTTTGTTGAAACAGAACACGTACGTATTTGACGAAACTCCTGTTTTTTGGTGGTATTTTTAAAAATTACATAAACTGTATGCAATTTACGGTTTATTACGCGTACCTAAAATTTGACAAAAAGAGTAGTTTTTAAATTTCTTAATGTAAATATTTCTTAAATTCGATATCTAAGTTTTTTTTAACAAATATATTTTTTTAATCATATGTTAACACATTAAACAAAAAACTGAACAAAATTTTTCTGAGAGCACACTTTTTCCGGTGGTGAGTGCTAGTACGAGGGTAGGTAGGTGCATAAAAATATTATTTAATAATGGAAAATTTATTACTGAAAGATAATTAAGAGAAGGTTAGTTTATTAATGCTTCACAACCTCTAGTACCCAGATTACAAAAATGTTCAAGTATCATCTTTCTGTTATAATTTGTTTCTTTTGGAACACAATAATTCTATGATAATATAATCTGTAATAATACGTTTGGATTTAGTCACCTGCTTTGTCTCATCTCGTATAAACAATAATAAGTGACATTTTTGACAATAATATGTGGAACTTGTTTAAAGCATTTGATTCCTTATGCATTAAATTATTAGAACACAAACTGGCGTCTTTGACATTGTTAATGTTCATAGCACTAGAAAATAATCAGTGATCACCCTAGTCATCTCGAAATCATTCTGGAGTTTGGCAGGGGTTCGTCCTTGGAACTATTATTTACCACATTTATATTAATGCCATTCAAACAGTTCTGTGACTCTGAATCTGTTAACTCTTTGATAGTTCATGAATATTGTGCTACAACCATGCTGATCACGTTGTCAGTTTCGTCGATAACACATTTTTTTATTAAGAACATTTAGTAGGCACGCTTCTTTACATATTTTGGTGTCTCTGTGTATTTATTCTGAGTTTTTTTTATTTAAAAGATTTTAAAACTATTTTGTAAAATTATTTGTGTTCGATAGTCTTTTAAAAATGAAATGCTTGTTAATTTATTATCTTTGTTGTTTTGATGGTTGATTCGATAAACATTTTGTATGTAACATTACATACAATGGGTGTATAAAAATAAAATATATTTGGAGCCGGCGGTGAAAATTCAACTGTTTGCGGCTTTTTTAAAGTGTAAAAAGACTCACATCTTCCAAGTCATTTAAGGGTGTTGCATAAATTGAAATTTTTTATATGCGGCTACAAGAAAAAGCCGCAAGGTGTGAGATCACATATCTAGGCGGCCAGATGTTTGGTGTACTGCAACAAATAACCCTGTTGTCATAAAATTCAGCCTAAAAATTTATTGTAGCCACAGTTATATGAATAGTAGCACCATCCTGCTGAAAAGAACCCTAAACTAACTCATCATCATCAAGTTTATTTAAAAATGGAGTTAAAATTTAGTTTTGGTAACTGATTTTAGCTACACATACAAAGCGAAAGATGAAATAACAATAAACCACGAAAAATCCAAGTCTAGGAAATGTTGTCAAGTCATCTGTCAATGATCTGTCAGCCCGACTACATTTAAGATAATAATGATGAAACCATCCATGCTCTAAAGTATATTCGGTTGCCTACTCCGTCTACGAAAATAATTATAGTGCTATAAATAAACGGCAAATAATAATTCCAAGGCCTGCCCCAGATATATTTTTTGTTATACACCCGTTATCTTATTATTGTCTTTATTTTAGGAGAATTTAAGAATAAAAATAAAAAAAGGCAGACCTATTGTATAAAAAAGTGTTACTAAATTTTAACTATTTCCTTTTCGTAGTTTTGATGTTTACTAATTGTCCTTGTGTTTTTTTTTGAAGTTTTAGTACTTTGTTTTGTTCAGTTTTAATGTTATTTTTTATTACTAATTAACTTGTTTACCTATACATATACTTATGAAACGGTAACATCGAAACATGTTCCTCCAATACAAATAATAAAATAATAGTTGGGTAACGATGTTTATTACTTTTATAGGCTACACTCATAACTTAATATTTTTGAAATTGAACACACCTACATGAGATTATCTATTTACTTTTTTACTAATGTTTTACACCTGTTCATTCCAATTCTCAGACTACAGTACAACCAATTTCTCAAATTAAACTGTAGTCAGTTTTACCGTTGGTTTATATTTACTATGTTTAATAATATTTATTACCATTTTTTTATCATTATTATTTTTACAGATTTTAGGAAAATTATTTAAAAAGGTAAGATGTTCCTACTTTTGTGTACAATATACCTCCTCAGTATTTGCTGCCGGTCTTATATCAACATAAAGAATTCGGTTGATAAAAAATGTGGGTCTACTAGAATTCTATTGATAAATTCAAATACTAGATACTGGTAAAAAATAAAGACGATATTTTACTTTTTAGCACAAAAGCAACATTTGTGTTTACACACATACTTTAAAAAGTCATTTGGTGGTTTAACTGGGCGGTGAGATGCCTTTGCGATAAGTTATATCAGTGACTGATTTATGGCTGATAATGCAAATAACAGGTAGTCTTATCACATATTAAATATGGTGTCTTGGCAAATCGTCAATGCGATTGTTATCGGGCAGTTTTTGCAACATTTTACTTAATGCCACCATAATGCCAAGGATAAGCAATAAATGTGATTTTTAGATAAAATACAATTTCGTTAATACATGAATTAAAATCAAACATAATCTAATAACAAACTCCAAACACAGCAAACAAAAGTAATACATGTCAGATTTTTACAACGTTTTAGCCAAACAACAAGTGACCCTGTTTTACTGTTTTTAGATATTTTGGTAAATCTGTTTTCGAAATACTTACCCAAACAACCCCGAAATTGAATTAACGGTATCAGAATTTATTTCACCTCCACCGATGCCTTTAGGGGAAAGCCAGTGCAGGAAAGCGACTCTATAAGTGAAAAAGAAAATAACTCCGGATTTTATTTTAGATTCTTATGTTGATTGCTTAGACTTTGAGTACGGGACGAAATGGCCAGAATCGGGGCAGAAACTCGTTAAGTTCGGATTAGGCACCCAATGTCTCGTACATTTACAGTGGAACCACATTACGCTCCGGTGCCCGTCACTCTTATACGGTACAATGCTTTTAGCTAATTAAATAGCTACATTATGCAAGTGATGCAATGAAGCAAAAAAAGAGACTTGATGAATTTACTTATCGCACTTGACGTTAATGAAGACATATGGGACGAAAGTTTTGAATTGATAATTTCATACAGAATTTCATTATCAGTTGTCTTAAAATGAATTGATAGTTTGATGATTCAAATTTTTATTGCTCACTCTTCGTAGTCAATGTTTCAATGTAGCAAATAAATGTTAAACACTAATGTTTCATAATGGCAAATTACTCGTATGTTATAAGATTCATATTAATAATAATAATAATTTCAAGATTTCATTGAGACTTTTTGTAGTCGAGTTAGAAGTAATTAGAGAAATATATTTGTTCTTAAAATATAGTACCAATGAAGCCGTTTTACGTAAATGTTTGTCACTCTGTGTGTCCATTTTCATAACTTAGTTATTCATGAACAGTTCTGGATAGAAAAATATAAAAATTATAATGCTGACCGAGAGGGGTCAAGGGGTCACAACTTGGGAAAAATAGATAATTTCAGTTTTTTAGAAAATTCTGTAATTCATGGTGTTACAGTGTACCTGTTGAAATATTGTTCATCTTTAATATGTCGATAGTTATTATATCGTTTCTGGGTGCTTTGACATTTTTCATTTCTTGTAAGGCCTCATTTGTAGATATATCCATATTAATTTGTAGTTTATTTGGTTCCTTTTCTATTAGTAGTTCCATTTTTATTTTTTGTGGACAAGTCATCATAAGGATTAATTTAATTTCAATTTAATTGTCTTATTTTTTTGTACAGTTCTTTGGTAGGTATTCCCTTTATTTGCCACTGCTATTTTTTGCTTCTAGTTCCAGTTCTTTGATAATAATTATTGCTCTGCCATCTACATATGTTTAATTTGGAAGAATCAATCGGCCTTTGTTGACTCTGATAGGATCTCTTATATCTTTGCTTTTTGTTTTTGCTTTACTCTCCTGGGATTTTAACCTTCGGTATCAATTGATAATGATCTGATCCAATTTTTTAACCCCTTCTATTTTTAACATTTTTTAAGTTATTTTCTTTTTTGACTTATACACATGTGGTCGATTTGGGTCGTAGTATTTTGATCTGGGGATTTCTAGGTAGTTTTGTGACTATTTTTGTTGACGAAAAGCGTCCCTAATATACATATATAGGTAGTTCAAGTTTGTCACACAATTCGAGCCTAAAGGTGAAGCTAAGAGATAGCAAAGAAGAGACACAACATACGAAAGAAAAACTTCAAAAATGAAAGAAAAATGGAAAGAGAAAAAAGTTATCTAGCATAACACAAGAGGCAATGAATAAAACAGAAAGATGAATGCAAAACAAAATTCTCCCAAGCATGGATGGGTATAACCAAAGAGAACTAGATAACGCTATGGAAAAAAGAATTTAGATAATACTAAAAGTAGAGGTTAAAATAAAGAAAGTCATTCAAATTAGATAACAAAAGTGTATTATTGAAGTACAGGAATATGAAGATAAAATAGCCCAAAAGAACCTAAAGGGCGAAACATATTAATACATTCAAAACTGACAATATAGAAAAGAAAAATCCAAAAAAAATAAGATCATCCCACGGAGGAAAAAAAAGGTGCAAACATAAAACTAGGCTGTCAAAAAATGGAATTAAACGGGAAATGTATAAAATGGGACAAAAAAAAACAGAACTTGGTAGAAGAGTACCCAAGAAACGGACCCAGAAGAAAAAACACATGTAACAGGAAAAGGCAATAAAACTAAGACAAAAAAGGTCAATGGAAAACGACAATGACTCCGGCAAATTACATAAAACAAAACAATGAAATGTGCGATCACTTTATCAAGCCCAGTTAATTAGAGAAATACAACGAAATAAAGCAGACTTACTTAGTCGGAACGATCGAAGTTCATTGGACAGGAAATGGGGAGATCACATCAGAAGGCTTGATTTATTTCGTATTGGAAAATGGAAATAAACACCAGTGTGGCGTTGGAGTCAGTTTGACATCAAATTTTGATCAAAAGCCGTTGGAGTGAAAAACAATAAATGAGAAAATAATGACGATAAGAATAAACCTGAACGAAAACACCACTACAATAAGACAGTTATTGCAATGTCAGAACAAACTGAGAATTTTTTTTTTTATGATATCCTCACTAGAATACTACTAAATTTTAACAAAGAACATAGGATAATCTTAATGAGTGATTTCAAAGCCAGGTTCGGCAGATGCCCAGATAACTATAAATAAATAAGGGGTATTTCCGGAATTGGAGAAGTAAACAGAAATGGTGAGCTACTTCTCGAATTTGTACCTCTATTTCTTCTAAATCCTGTTCGTGTGTGTGGAAAATCTTCTGTAGTTTGGATATGTTGGTATGTATTGGTATAATGACTGCTGTTTCCTACTCTTTTAGTGTTTTCTTGATTTTTCATTTTCAGATTTTGTTCAGAATATTCCCTAAAACTGCATCCTCTTCTTTTTCCATATATTTTAGCATTTCCGGTTTTAGGTGGCTTTACCACTTTTAGCGATTTTATCGTATCTTTAACTTTGCTTTCTGTAATTTCTCCAGAGTGTTCATCGCTTATTTCTATTTCATTTTCTATATTTTCTTGCGTGCAGTTTCCTGCAGTCTAAAACTTCACAAAATATTCCTTCCATTTTTCTTCTTTCTTCAGGATTCTGCCTTACATTTTTTTACAATTTATTTCATTTTCTTTCTTCGACTTTTATATTTTTTGCTCAGATTAGAACATGCGGGAGTCAAAGAACTATTGCTGGAGTGGATAAATGTGTTCCTTTCCAAGCGTACATTCTCAGTCGAAGTTGGAACTTCGTACTCTGATACCCAGTACGTACTGTCTGGCGTTCCGCAAGGATCTATTCTGGGACCCATTCTTTTCTTAGTCTACATAGTTGACCTACAGGTATGGTTGAAATCGAGAAACGCTTTTTATGCTGATGATGGAAAAATATTTTGTAACCCATTAACAGCCTCTGTATCATTGTAAGAGGATCTTGACTCATTTACGCATGGACCACCTTAATACCAACAATCTCAATCTCGGTACTTCGATTGAGCAACAAAAATCCTCGAGTTCAATACAGCATTAACAATTCTGTGCTAGAATCAGTAGATCAGGTAACTGATTTAGGTATGTACAATACCTCTCTACCATTTTTGTTTATTCTCACAATTCTTGTTTACACTTGAAATCTTGTGTCTTATTTTCTCCGATTATAATTCTTGAACAATTCACATTCTTGCTGTGCTGCTTGTAAAATAATTTGTAGTATCTATAATTTTTGTTTCTCGTGAGACTGCTTTTTACTCTTCGAGCATAAGTTAAGGTGTTACTGTAATCGAATCCATCGGGCAACTGGTTGCTGTTATGTTTTCTTGACGTTTCATGTTTCCTGGAGTACGAAAACATAGGTCTTTCGTCTGCCGTCTACCGCCTGTCGTCTGCCGTCTGTCCGCGTCTGTGTCTATTTTTATTAAATTTCTTTAGATAATCTTTCAAACTACACGGTCAATTTTTTTTGTATATTAAGAACATCGTGTAGATGGTAAAACGCTAACCAAAATTTGTCCAATTGTCACTACCAACAATTTTCCAATTGTAAATGTTATTTAAATTTTATAAAATAACAGACTCCTCTATTTGTAGTTTATGAATCGGTGTCGAGTTTTTCTTTATGCATCCAGATTTTTGCAAAAAAAAAATAAAATTTTTTTACAACATTTTACAATTTAACTTTGAAATTACAAAGGCGAATGCTTAATCAAGATTTACCTGTTTACGATCCTCCTAAAAACTAATGACAACACCTTAAAATTTTGCCAAGTATCTAAAATGTGCAAAATATGATAAATCTATATTTGTGATTTATTATTCGATTGATATTTTTAGAATTGCTCATACAGGGTGATTCAAAAAAATTAATGAATGAATGAATCTATTTTATTGATTAAATCAGCAATGGCTCACCTCATTTTATTGTTATTAGCATTACATTGCACCTATCCAAATATATACGTGACCTTACAAAAATGTTGTCGTCATCGCAAAATTTCATAAAAGAAAAACTCATTTGAAACATGCGCGAAGCACGTTTCTTTACATTTACTTTAACATTTTACATATATATCTTTATTTTAACTTATATGGGTGCTCTTAATAGAAAGTAATAAGATTTGAAAAATCAAATTTTATAATTTTTCAAAAAAGCTGGATTGAATATTAATAATTGTAACTTTCTTGTCAGGTTGGCAACGTATTAAAATTTTATAATGACATATCTGATTGTAAAAACGAAATTTAGGACACCAAGTCATCTTCTCATCACGTTTGTATTGTACGTTAGGCGTCAATTGTCAATGTTAACAATTGTGAATTGATATGTTAACATTGTTGCCAACAATTCAGAATTACCAACACAAACATTTGCTTCAATCATTCAACCCGGTACTTCAGGGGTGAGGAAACAGAAATTTTTGTCGAAATAATCTTCGATCAATTTTTGTTGAGTTTAACTAATTTAGTTTTTGCACAATTTGGCAATAGTACGCATCTGTCTAGTTCTCTAAAATTATATAATACAACATAAGATATCGAAGAATTTATGGAAAGCACAATGCGGAATGAAAAATTGTACAATTATATGAATAAAGTTAATTCTGGAAAGTATTTTGTAAGAAAAACTTGAAGTTTCAAGGAGAATGAAATGAAAATTCAACTATTTGCAGTAGCTTGGTTGTTTTTTTAGATGCTAAATTCCATGGAATTACACTTAGCTACCCTTTACATTTTTTTTTTCAAAAATGCTCTGACTTGAATTTAAGGTTAATTAACTAGTTAAGTTAGCACTTTAATTACAAGTTGCACATTAATTTTTGTATATGTTGTAGACAAACGCAATCTGAGAGAGCAGTGACTTCTACAATCGTTAGAAGTAAGTAGGTACTTATGGAATCAACTTTAAGAGCATAATGATTGCTGTCATAAAATCATTAAAGTTCAGTGGTTTAACAATCTAGTATAAACGAATGCATTAAACTTGGTAAATATTATGAATTGAAAGAATAGAGCGAATAAGAATTATTTTATGTACCATCGATGTTGCTAAAAGATTAAAAATTCTTGTGCTTAATTTCTCCCTTTTACAATTTGCATAAAAATGATATATAAATGTTCATTACTTTTTGAAGAGATTATAATTATTGTTTTAACTGTTTCTTGGTTATTCATCTGGTCTACAGAAGAGTAGATTTGACAAAACTGAAACGTACAATTACAACCTAAATAAGTAGCGGAAACTTTAAAAAAAACAAATTAAAAATTGGCCAGACAGTGATGCATTTATATGTCAACACCTACAACAAGAACAAAAAGCATATTTTAAAATATTCTCAAAAAGATCGTTAGTTTTGATTTTGTCGTTTCAAAGCTAGATAAATAAAATGGATATGACCGGGTCCAGTCATTATACATTTTTCATTTTTTGTTAGTTACAAATTTGTTCCTAAGGCATTTATTATTGTCAAAATAAAGCTCGCGGATTTGGCAGAATATAGACACACTTAATCAATTTCTATATTTAATCAAATAAATGCTCTAGTTTCTTATAAGCCAGTGTGCTTCATTCTCGGTGCAAATTGACACATCCTAAAGGATATATCCACTCGTACACAAAGCAGTTATTAATAAAACTAAGAAAGCAAGAAACTTGACCTGGCTAGAATGCGCTATAATCCATCAAGAGTTCTACGTTCGTTGCGCCTTCAAATAAACGGGTATTTCTCTGCATAAACGTCCATAACAATAAAATCTTCAATAAAACGAGCTTTTCCTTCAATATCCTTAAGTGATCACCGCCTAATGTACTGCGAACTCACCTTAAAACTGCAATGAACGCCTTCGTCTAGACTTATTCCAAATCACAAATCTCTTTTGGATTAATGTCGGACCCCTTGTTTGATTAACTGCAGGCGTTAAAATAATGGTATAGATCATAGACACATATGTGCAGAACATCTAAAGGCAAATCCAATAAAAATGAATATTAGCATAATGGTAATGGCGTAATACCAGTGTGGTGCGCCCCTTGTGGGTGGAGTAGCATGTCACCAGTTCGCGTATTCGAACCATAAATAAAGCGACCAGTCGGAGCATATTGAGGTTGCATTGATATGTATCAGTGCTGGTTTTATTGCAAGTGTAATCCCGCTATCATGGCCCGATCAGCATAATAATAGTTTAAATGCCACCCCGGAACATCTGCGTATCCATGCGACGATTTCACCACTTTAAACGAGGGAAGTTGATGGTGAGGTTTTGTGTTTTTTCCAATTAGAGTAAGCAGCGATATGGAAGATTAATTTCTGTTATTAAATTACACTCAAACATCAAAGGTTGTTTAGTGACTGTTTTGTTCTATGCGAATGTGAAGGTAATAATGATCCAACTAAATGGGGACATAAATGTTGCAACATCGTTGTTGAACACGTTCAATACAGGCTGTTTCATCCGAAAAAATACAAGGGATGGACTATAATGAGTATAATGCAAGAATTAAAACTGATGAATGAAGAGCAAAGTAATTTTTACAATATTTTTGAACTGTGAACTTAAATAGATTAAGAAATTAAGATTTTCTATGTTTTAGTATAATTATTGCTGATTTTTCAAAAATTATTATGGATTTGAGAGCAAAAAAAAAATTATTTACCTACGCACATTGCAGATTTTTTTTGTTTTCTAAATAAAAGAAACAATTTTTTATCAAAAAACAAAAACGACAACTGATTAACTTCAGAAGTAAAATTTTCGCTATGTATCAAAAAATAATAAACTTTGCACATGAAAACGTTGCCTTTTTAGTTTTTTATTAAAATCCAGTAGGAAGCTGTCACTTTAATTGGAAAATCTTAATAATGCGTGTCGATAAAAGTGCTGAAGAAATTGGTAAAATTAAGGCTTTTAGTGCAGAAGTTACTCCAACAGAGAAATTGCAAGAAAGATTAATCGCAACCCTCGTGTTATCAATAATTTTTTCAACAATATTGAAAACTATAGGAAAAATTACCATAGGGGAGTAAAAACAGCGACAATAGAACACTCTGTTGATATTACAACAAGTGTAAGGGCAATTCAAGGGATAATAAAACGTTATCAAAATCTAAAACGACGTCGCCTAATAAGAAAGAAACTCAATCTAACAGCACGGCATAAAGCAGCAAGATTACAGTATGCTAGAAACCATATGGACTGGGTTGACCAGTGGCAAGAAGTAATTTTTACTGATGAAAAACGGTTTTGTTTGGACGGTCCAGATGGTTTTCAACCTTATTTCTGTGACTTAAGGAAAGAAAAAAAAATGTTCCGACGTCACAACAGAGAAGGAGGAGTGATGATATGGGGCGATATTTCTTTTAAAATACCCAAAAGTACCGAGATCTTCTTGCCACAGCAAAACCCGTTATTGAAAATGTCATGGAAGGTGGGGAGTGGGCTTTCCAGCAGTACCATGTTGCAATTCACACACTAAGGCTGGTGCAACAATGGTTTAGAGAAGAAAATATTCAAATCTTTTAATGGCCTACCATTTCTCCAGACTTGAACATCATTGAAAATTTGTGGGGTTGGTTATCAAGAAATATTTATGAAGAATGACGACAATATTAGAACACTGAAGCATTAATAAATGCAATCAGAGACACTTGAGCCAATATCCCACAAAGTTTCTTAATTTCCTTATATCGTTCATTTCTAAATCGCATATTTGAAGTAATAAATAAGAATGCGTCCCATACTGAGTATTAAGTGTAATTTTGTTATTAAATAAAGTTGTTAGTTATTTTTGATAAGTAGCGAAAATTTTACTGGTGAGGTTGTCGCATTTTTATTAATAATTTTATATACAAATTTTTTTCTTTAACTAAGAAAATATAAAAAAATTGCAATATCCGTGAATTGCTATTATTTTGTTTGCTCTCAAATTCAAGATAATGATTTTTAAAAAAGCTGCAAATAATTCTGCTAAAATATAGAAAATTGAGGGTGAGGTTAATCAGTTGTTGCGGAGTGTATCAGAAAATTACCTAATCATTTGGTTTTGTTAAAACTAATATACAGAGTCGCCAGAAGGTATACAGGGTGCCGCATCCAAGTTTGGACATAACTTTAAAGGTATTACTGAGTAATGTATTTGTGGAGGTAGAGGAGGCCTATCGGCCAGTATTTTTTTCAAATCGTTGCATCACACCAGTTCACTGTAAAAAAGCTTTAGAAATCGTATTTTGAAATTAGCACTTGGCCCTATTTCTCGCGAAACGTTCCGTCCAAGTTTGACGATCGTATCTTTGGATTAGCCATGGACAATCAGAATGTCAAAGGAATTTAAAATTCTTCGATTCTCACTCAGAAATCACTGAAAAACTCAAATTGAGTTATTTTATCCAGTGTGACGATTATTGTAGAACAAATTAAACGGAATAAATGCACAAATTGATCCAGATGAAGACCTTCGAGCAGTTAACCAACACCTCCATTGGCAGCATCGTGACACACCCTGGGAGCCTGTCAAACTAGAGATTTACTCGCACTGCCTCACTCAGTAACAACTGAACATCTCAAATTGAATTATTTTATCCAGTGTGATGATTATTGTAGGACAAATTAAACGGAATAATTGTACAAATGTGATCTCTGAACTAAAGTTAAAAAAATGTCCGGATATTTATTTTCAAATAATAAAATTGTGTTTTTTTTTGTCATACACAACTCAGTCTTTTTAATCAGAACACCCTATATATTTTTACATATTTTCATTAGCCTATCCCTAGGCTTTATAATAACCACAGTTTATTTCTGAAATTATGATAAATCGTTGGCACGTTATTAAAATTACCTTCGGTTTTTTCATGTAAGATCTCACAAAAAAAATCGCCATAATGTTATTTTGAAAATCTATATTGGAATATTTTATAAAGAGATAAACAAAGGCACGCGCTTTGTTGTACCATCAATTAAATCAAATATTAATATATATAGTGGTTGTGAAAAAAATCTAAAATGTTACAAGTTTCAAACATAGATATTTCAGTTTTTTCAATTAGAACACCTTATATTTTATTATTGCATCTTACTCTACTTACTGTTGTCTTTTAATATAGCTCTATGTCTCCTAAAACAGCAATAACTATCAACTTTAAATATAGAAAATACTTAACAATACAGAAAAGGGACGAAAAACAAAATAAGGTGCAGTTATAAAATACAGGTGTTCTATAAACAACAGAAATTTATTTTTTTATTACTGTATGTATATTAAGTTTTATTTCTAAAAAATTTCATGCAAATTGGAATAACGTGGCAAGCCTGTGTGAGGAGGTCGATCAGAATACGTAAAAATATACAGAAACAAATTGTAAAAATTGAAAAAACTAATTTCTGTGTTACGCCTTAAAAACATAACACTCTGTTGAAAATAATTTTAGTGTATAGCTCCCAATATATCGTAAAACTCTGATATTTTTTTTCTTTTCTGATAAGCGATACATTAATGTAGTGTCTAGAAGCGCACATTTAATGACTGTGTAGAAGTATTTAGTATTGACTCTTTCGCATCTTACAAACTGTAATAGTAATTATTTACTTTCTGACTGGTATAGGGACATTATTATCTAATGAAAGGAAGAAGCTTGTACCCAGTGAAGTTCCAGCCAATTTGAATAACCATATGAACATGAAAATAATGCTTTAGTCTACTTTACGTACAAAATTTGATCTACAAAAAAATCCATTTTAATAAATGAAAAAAAAAATCTTACAAAACGAATGTAGAACGTATTTATCCCACTGATTTAGGTTAGATAAGTCAAATGAATGTGGTAATCTAATAAAATTTAAGTTAAATGAGTGGAATAAATAAAATGTATCTCTAATTTTCAGAGGAACCCTGAAGATAAAATATTAAACAGTGATAATAGTAACCATCAATTATATGAAGAAGACTTGATTAATCCGCTAAAGATCAGACGACTCAATGAAATTCTGTAGATTGCAGTTTCGGTCCCTTTGGGTCTCATCAGTACAACATTTTTCAATCGTTTTCGATTATTCGAAAGTATTTAACTTTACATGCTTAAGGCACGCAGGCTAATACTAGCGAAATATAGAAGAACAACACATCGGTGACTACCAACATCTTACTAAATTTGATTATTATTTTTCGTTTAGTTCGAATTGTTGTACTGCAATTATATTTCAACATATATGTACTTACTCCAAAAACTAGGCACTATTGAAAATTTTGTGGACACATTTTCAACATTTAATAGTTATTATTAGATAGCAACATCATCAAGAAGTCTCTATGAGGCAAATATGGCGGAAAATGGATAATACTCACAATTTGGTAAATTACAAAGAATACTGACACTGACATAAATTGTTCAGTAAAGCATCTACTTTGGAAAGTCAAAAAACTTTTCTTATCGAAAATATGCGTTTCTGAAATATTATTAACTAGTTTTATTTCTTTGAAAATACTTCTTGATCTCGTTGGTTATGAGCTGTGTGTCTGTTTTTGACAAAGTTTCTGAGTAACCAGTGATCGATAATAGTATACTCTTTTATTTTTTTTTTTAAGAAAATTTTCGTTTATTATGTCTAGGATACAGTTTCCTCCTTTATACTACGATATGAGAACAATAAAAACACGATCACAAAGAGCCATGGATTTTTGACGATTTGTCTTTGAATGTTCGTCTTGTCAGATTACCGTCAATTGAAAGTTTGGGTTAAAAATCTAAACTGATTGGGCTAGATAATGGCAACGTGTTTGGTGAAACGCGTCGGCAAATATTTTTTGTTGTCGGTGTTGTGGGGATAAAAGTTGTATAGTATTTTCCAGATATTTGTTCCGAAAAAACCCGAAAGTATTTTCCATTTAGAGGCTTTATATCACATTGGAAACGGCGTCCGAGTCATCTGAAGTGTCAAATTGTCTGGAATATATCTAATTATTTTAATGAATTTTTTGGTGCTGAAAAAGAGGAAAATACAAAAAAAATCAGTCACCTAAAGTTTTTTGAAAATTTGTATTTTTTTGTTCTATCTGTAGGTGTTAGTTTATTGTAAAGATCATTTAGTTAAACTGTTTAAACAAACTTTTTTTTTATTCTGATGTTGCAAAAAGTTGATATTCTAAATAAAATTCATATAATGGATACATGATAAGAAGTTAAAATTAATACACTTATTACACACCTGTAAATAAAACTACTTTTACGTCACTCTCAGTCTGATATTTACTGTTTGGCAAAACTGGCTCAGTATTTTTTGAGCATTATATTTGTTACTCATCTTTCCATTCCACTGCCTTTTGTCTACTGTACCAGGTGGCCAAACTATTATTCAAGAACGAAAAATTGTATTTTCTTTTAAAACACAGTAAATTTTAAAATCAAAATTAAGGACTATTGAGATCATAACCCCAATTCAGCTCACCTACTGCTGCAAAATAATTTCTGTTCTAAGTAGTCCCTAACATTAACTACTGACCCCTTATCTCCTCTTGCAACTCTTACTTTTTTTTTCGAAAGTAGTTTGGGACACGGTAAATGTCTTCGCAGCCAGCAATATCGTTTTCCTTATCTCATCTTATTTCAGGAGTTGGGTTTGATGGGTGAAAAAAAAGTGTTCTTGCTGCCCCAGTGATAGCTACAGGACGCTGGTAATGGATTAACTTAGATGGATGACGAAGTTTCATAGTTCCTTGTCATTTCGCAGCTCGTAGAAAATGAAAATGTTGGTTGTCTCGTTATTGTCTGATGCGACTCATTTTAAGATTACCACAAACATAAGAACTTACAAAAATGTGCTTTTTTTTCCTTCCAAAAATTAATACCTACCCTATTTCATAAATAAGTAGGTACGCTTCAATAATATATTTTATTTTTTAGAATTGTGTGATTCATAGGTTTCTTAGAATACTAAATAAATGTATGTCTGGTTTTATTTATTAATTGGTTATCACAGAAATAGCTTATCTGATTTCCCCGAAATTTGATGTTTTGTGTCCCATTATGATAAATATGATACTGAGTCCTTACTCATATAAGATATAAATAATCTTATATTTATACCAAAATGTTGGCGGTATTTTGCAGACAGATAATATGTCCCCTAGTTGTATATGGTATAGTCTTCAGTCTTTAAAATTGATCACAAAAGTAAGTTTCAATGTTTCTCTTACCGTTATTTTAATCGACAACTTATAGGTCAAACTTTAAGTATCCAGTCTTCCTTATCTTCTGGACTCTGAAGTCGGGAGTACCATATTTCTTAACAAATGATAAGGCGGTTTTAGTTTTTTCTTTTTTATGTGATTTGATAATATTGTTTTGAGTCTCTAGAACTTTGTATGACGTTAACTCTATCACTTTTAGAATTATTTTTTCATTTCTACAAGAAAAGTGGAAAAATATAGTAACAAAACTCTTACAAAAATTCTGTTGATCTATGGAGCAATTAATTTTTGTAATTAAATAATGGTGTCAGATATCAATACTATTAAAAGTAATAAGTTTTTTTAATTCTAAAATCAATATTCTACTTTAGTTTCTGATTAGAATTACAGGCGTGTAATTCTGATAAGACATTAGGAGGAGAATACTTGCGAAATTGTGTAAGAGAAAGCACTTAAGATAATCTGTTTATATTAAAGTTAGTTAATGAAAAACTTTCTCCTTGTGTAAATATTACGTACTAAAACTGTGTTAGTTTGGTAAATTTTAGATTTCGTTGCAAAAATTGTACACACTTTGAATTAAATTGTTTACTTACCTGTCAAAACTATATTCTTGTGTAAAAAAAAAAATGCATGTAAGTATGGATTAATTTTATTGTGACTAGATGATTGAAAATGTTCAAACAGTTACAAACGATATGCACAGAGTATAATTGTAGGAGATAGGTACAATAGTTTTGTGGGGATATCACTATACAATCTATTCAAATATCTTACAAATAAGTAAGTACTTAAACAGCTCTCATTCATTCGATTGTTCACAACACGCATCAGATTACTACTATATTACATTGCACTTTGCAGCCTTTGTACTGATGGCCTACAAAAAGGGCCACCGCCAATCTCATCTATTTCCTTTAATAAAGAACAATAAACTTAAACAATTAAATCTTTGGAAATTATTTGGCACGACCATAAAATATAATATTTGGCTAGAACTTTGTACTACACCATTGCAAATGTAATACCTAAACTATAACATACTCAACAAAAAAATCTTGCATCATCACTTTAGTGTAATTGAGCAGAAAACATTCATTTCGAACGATGAATCCTATTAAACTAAATTAAATGTATGGCACGTGGAAGTCTGGGTATTATTTTACATGGCGATAATTCACAATTAATTAAAACTCAGGTGAGGGGCGGTATAATTTACGTTATTAATTACTAGACACTACGTTATTTTTTATAATTTTAAAACGCGCCCCAAACGGAATAAATCATCTACTTTACAAATCGACATCAAAACTAGAATTTTTATTTACAAATTTTGATACAACACGCAGACCAGATATTGCTCTATGGAAGTCTTAATTTCGAACTAATCGATTAACGCCCGTTCGCATTTGCCATTGAAATAATTACCTACCAGCCTGTGCACTAAACTATTTATAAACAAATAAAATTTATATTATCAGGTGCCAACATGGAAAGGACGACTGTACGTTTTATTGCACAGCAGATAATTAATTATCCTGACAAATGGAAAAGGGAAAGGGTCGAAACGACAAATATTTAGTTAGGCGCAATTAATAAAGGGGATTCAGGTTTTTTTTTTGAAAAACCCAATGGTTTTATTGTAAATATGAAGCGTCACCGAGTCAAAAACGCAGTTATTACTAAATGTGATTCATATAATTTTTTACAAGCGTACAATGTTTGTGGAAATAGGTATTTCAACTCGATTTTCTACAAAGACGGCTATTTATTTCAACAATATTTTAAATATTGGTTTTATTTCATTTTTAAGAGTAAATTATGTTTTCACAAATATCTCAAGAGCCGTACAATCCTGTACTCCAATCCAAGTACTGTTTATTATTATTTTTTAATTTCAGTTGGTATGTTTGTTCTTGTTTTGACAGTTTTGACGTGGATATCGTATCATTACGTCAATGTAACATTATGATACTCACATTTAAATGAATGCACCTACCATAAACTTGGAAGTAACTAATAGTACTGTAGTCGTCTATGCAAAAAGAAGTGTATTAATATAAAGAATCCAGAAGAACAATCATCAGATCGAAATGGTTACTGATATTCTCCAGGCGAAAGAATTTTGTGCAAACTAGTGTTCTACTAAAGGCATAGTTACACACCTAAAAGTTTGCCTGATCGAGCTTGACAAACATGAATAAATTAGACCACGTTTTTTTTTTTGGTCTGAAATATAGTCATAAGTTGGTGGTTAACAAAATTATTAAATGTCGTAAACTCCGTCTATTTGGGTTAATACTTTCTAAGCCTGCTTGACGAATCTACAGCGGTGTAATCGGCACTTAATGACCGAACTGTTTTATGTAGGTGATGGGGTAGAATGCAAAGACTGGCATTTGACAGATTATTGACTACGAGTAAAAGACATTAAATTGTGAATCATGTTTATAATCCGTTTCTGTATATTCATAGTCAAAAAATAGAAGCGTGCTGTATGGCTTTGAGATACTTGGTAAATCCAAAATTCATTCACTTCTGATAACTTGAACATTTAACACGTCGCTAAAATGAATACCTGTCTCCACATCCAGTAAAAATAATACTAAAACTATTTAAAAAAATTAGGGTTAGTCAAAAATTACGCCTAACTAAATCCGCGGAATGGACACTGCAATTCGCCTGCCATTTTGGCGTCCTTATCACCGGCAAACCGACTGTACAACAAAGCAGCTTGTTCAAACAGCCCGCACTTATCTTATCAATCGTCTTGGTCTTCGTGTTTTAATTGGGCCACCAAGGCCAGATCGTGCTCTCAGCCAGGCCTCTCGCTCACCCCGATTCCGCTTCCTGCATACTGGCAAGCAGAAAGCCCCGCCGAACTGGACCTCACTGGACTAACGCTCGAATACCCTACGAATCCGGTGTGCTGCTTGGCCTTGAGCCTCAAGGACGCTATGCTGGAGGACATGGCGGTGCAGGGCTCCGTCGCCGCCCGGTGATGATACATGGAGTAGGGGTTGGCGGGGGTGGTGTAAGGGCACGGCTGGGGCGCCACGGCCGTCGGGGTGCTGGTCAGTCCAGAGCTCATGCCTCCGGGGAGCATGGTGCCGGCCGCCCCCGACATGGACGCTGCCGCCACCGACGTGGCGGCGTTGAAGCAGTTGACGGGGCTCTGGTGGTGGTTGGGCGGCACCACCGACCAGAAGGGCTTGGTGCCCAGGGGACTTGGGACTTTGGTGGCCCAGTTGTTGTAGCTGTAGGAGGAATACAGGGTGTCTGTGTCGCCGAAGGTGGGCATCAGCCCGTTGAACTGGGTGCCGAAGCCCGTTTTAAACTCGGCGGCGGCGTTCATTGCGTTCATGGCGTTGCGTTCGCGTTTTCGCCACTTGGCACGTCGATTTTTGAACCACACCTGAAACAAGGAGAAAATGTGTTAGTTGTGATGAAAAAGATTCAGTTTTGTAAATGAATTATGAGTATTTCGCGCAAGAAAGAAGATTGTTTGAGAAGAAAAATCTGTGACATTGTTCGTCAGAAATTTATAAGATAGATTGGAAAGTTCAAGAACAATTTGGTGGGACATTTAATTTTATCAAGAAAAGTAGACTCTCTTTTACGGGACCAAAATTGCCTGTTCATCTACTTGAAAAAAGTGATGACGACATCTCAAAATTTTGTTAATTATGTATAGGATAGCTGAAATTTGTAGTGTGGCGTAGGTACTACTTTATTTCTGGATTAACAATAATTTGGCGCTATGTTTTGGTTTCTTTGGTAAAATTTTGCTAATACGCTAAAACAATAACTAAATTCAGGTACTTAAGGCTTGCGTCTGATCTGGTTTCGTTCTATCTTAACTAAGTACATAAGGAATATCGTTTTAGAAAAAATATATTTCGAATTAACAAACTTGAGCCCAGGGGACCTCCTAATTTATATTCTTGTCTAGTGTGCAGTTCTTAATAAAAAAATATGAACTTGACCAATTTTCGGACCACTTTAAAGGACTTCTTGTACCGCTATACCTAATTTCAGTTGATTTGTACAATCGGTTCTTGAGATATTTAATCGTTTCCATACATTTTAGCAATCCTGTATAATAAATTCGCATTATGGGGGGCACTAGGTTCCAAATATTGTCGTCTACATAGATTTATAAAATTATCCAAAACTGGTCATTGTTGAATTTTTGACCAGTTTTCATTTTATTTAAAGGCTGTTAATATTGAAGAATTTTAATTTTTAGGTCTTAAAACTTAATTTGCTTTAATTAAAATTTAAAAAAGCAGTTTGTATTAGTTTCCACTCTAAGAAATTTATGACGTCAATATTTGACATATTTTTGGTTTGTTCATTTGTTTTCACTTTCTGGCGGAAATTTTTTTAAAGAAGTTACCTTTCTAGTAAAATCGTTAATTGTATCATCTATTACTTAACACCACGCAATAAAATCTAAATCTGATCGCCTTTGTGACTCCTATGCTCTGATTACACCAAATCTTCCTTTTCTTCGTAGTTTATCTTTTTAAGGAAACTAATTTAAACAGGTTTCGATTCCACCGCCTTTAATACATGCAACAATGTTCGCAATGACGCAACCTCAACCTGACTTTTCCCTACAAAAAATCCCACTCCAAAAAAGCCATTTTCCCGCAATTAAATTTAATCAAGTTTTTCTCATTGCCCCCAGAGAACTCTCCCCGTCCTTCATCCACCTCTCATCCGTCGTTTTCCCCAATGCACCGCCGCTGCGCCGATATAAATGGCTCCATAGCCGGAGCTCTTCTTTGTTTTGGAGATATATGAATCCAGCTCGGTAAATTGGTCCTTATAAAACGAGCTACCATTTTCGCCGTCATCTTCCGTTCCGCCTGTCTTCCATCTGGAGCGGCGAGTCTCCCTCGGGGGTCGAGCGCACCGCCGCCCCCGAACCGTGGCCAACGACCCATCTAATTGCGGCGGCTGGAATGAAGATCGACGAGGGGCGCGATTGGCCGCGACGGCGCGAACTTATGTAGGGGAAGCGTCGGAACGGATCCGAACAATGCGAAGGGGCTGTTTCTCTTATTTCACTCACGGAAACGGAAAATATTGCACCCCTATTTACGTGGAAATTATTTCGGAGCGATTCTTCTCGACCGGAAACCCCGCTTGGAGGAGGGGCGCTTTTTTTAATAAACTGCTCGATTGCGTCCGAAATGAGGAATTGCTTAAACGAGAAACTTTAATTAAAATATTTTGGTGCGAGGTAATTCGGGTGTGGGTGGGAAAAACGAGCAAGATTAAGCTGCGTAAGGTGTACGGGGTGAAAAAAATACACGAAATACATTATACGCTTTTGATATACCTTAATTATCACTTTGATGTTACCTTTAAATTTCATACATAGCAAAGCGTGTTGGGTTCAGGTTTAAACATTAATTTCCTGCGTTATGTTATTTCCATAAACCAGAAAATTATTTAACAATGTCAATTTATGACCCGTCTTATACAGGATTTGTTTCAATTTAAATGGTAACTTTAATTTGGTACATCCTATATAAAAAGTATTTTTGGTTATAAGTATATTTAGTGTACGGTATTCTACACTTTTTATAACCGATTCTTAAAATGGCACAAATATTCTGGTCAGGTTTTTCTGATGAGTTAATTTTACCATTATGTTATACAATTGTTCATTTGAAAATATAAATTACATGTAACAAATTTTATATTACAGTAATCTTTTTCTTTTTGATATGTTTGTATCATTGTCTTATAAAAATAACCAAAGCTTAGTTGATAATATTAAATGTACAGTAGAAATCATATTCAGTAGAAATTGAACAGTTTCGGTAGAAAATTATGATGTTTTTTATAGTTAATATACACATAACCTCATTATTTCTCGGGAAGTTGCCTTGTTTCTTGGTTAGTGATGGATATAGTCCCCATAAGTATAAATTTTGACTTTCATAGATAAAATATACCAACAATGCGTATTTTGATCAAAAATTTGACACGTAGCCTTCGCGTTGACAAAATGGAAAGTCCAGTAGCCCCCTTGGCAAAAATTTAAAGTAGTCGAATAACACCTCATTTAAAAGCTTTTTCGTTTGTCTAATAAATAATATAGGATAACAATTATAGGTTATAGGGAGTTAGGTCCCACTGTAATGCATATGACAGTGATTTTTTTAATTTAACTGCTCTATATTTTCGAATGTTCTTGAATATGCTTCATCCGAATCTGAAAATGAAAATGAAACAAGTCACCCGGGACTTTTGAAAAGTTTCAAAAAACTGACAAACCTTGGGAGTTAGACAGGGAATTTCAACACAAAAAATTGATTGAAGAAAAGAAAAGAGTTGTTGCTATAAAAATGATTTTGTTGGTGGTGATGCAAAATATCAATAACTAGATGCAACAAAGTAGAAAGTAGAGGAGAAAAGTGCCAATCTGGTATTTACTTTCCAGCAATTAATATGAATGTTTTGTTATATCATTCAAGCTTCCGCCACAGCTGTGATAAAATACTTTACACTGCCTAACGCAAACCCAGTGAAAATGTTAAAGAGGAGTTCCAATACTCAATGGAAAGTCAGTCGCTGTGAGACTCCTATGGTAACGGAAGACAAATATCACCTAATACTCTTTAGTATGTAGCTTCTCTGTTGATAAATCAGTAAATTTTCCACAGGCGACAATGATAATGATAACAAAGAACCTTTAACTTTCGTAGAGCTGACTTCATCTTTCTTTGTAACGACATACTCTCTACTGATTGGTCATTTCTATCAACTTTTTTCTTTGTAGAACTTATGGTTGAATGTTTTTACAATATTTTGTTTAATTTGTTTCGTAAACATGTATGTACCTGTTTTCGGTCAAAAAAGCTGTGTTATCCATCTTGGTACATCAGTGAAGTAATAAAGAAACTAGGACACTTTTGAAAAAGCAAATAAATGTCGCTTACAAACCGTATATTAACAACATTGAAATCAATCTACATCATGATCCTAAGCAATTCTGGAGTTACATCAATGCTAAAAAGGTAAAACTAGAATTCCAGGCCAATTCTTTTTTGGTCAACGCGTTCGAAAATTCTATTGAAATTGTAAATGCCTTTGGAAATTTCTTTAATCAACTTATACTGAATCGCATCCTCTTGTTGGATATTATTTAGCTGACAATCAAAATTCTACCTCATTCGTCGTAATTATATTTAAGATCACTAGACTGAAACTAGGTATGACATCAGGTTCTGATCAGATCCCAAGCTTCATAATCAAGGACTGTAAATTCCAAATTGTTAAGCCACTTCTATTAATATTTTTAATAAATCTTTTGAAACAGGGGTTTTCCCTACAAACTGGAAGGATTTTAGGATCTATCCTGTTTTGTTCGGTGATGCATCCAAAGTGAAAATGACAGACCGATTTCTCCCCTTTCCAATTTGTCTAAAATTTTCGAATTAATTCTACATTCTTATATCTTATATCTATCCTGTCGTGAGAAGTTATGTATCAGAGCATCAGCATGGTTTTTAATTAGTAGATCAACAATGACAAACTTTTAGCAAAAAAATCATTTAGCAAATCAGTCTTATCGCAAGTACTAGCCCTCTAGGAAAATAAGGGGCGGGTGAGTGGGGTTAGTACATGCCAAGATAAGACTAATATTGCCAAGTAACATACTAGTACTTGCCAAAATAAGACTAATTTTGGTAAATGACCTACTCTCTAAAAAAATAAAGGCCGGGTGGGCGACACTAACACTTGCTAAGATGAAACTGATATTCCCAAATGACATATCCTCGAAAAAAATGAAGGACGGAGCTAGTACATGCCAAGATAAGACTGATTTTGTCAAATGATATACCCTCTATCCTTGATTTTCTTAGAGGATATGTCATTTGGCAAAATCGGTCTTATCTTAGTAAGTACCAGCCCCGTGCATTCGCCCTTCATTTTCTTAGACAGTAGGTCATTTCCCAAAATCACTCTTATCTTGGCAAGTAGTAGCCCCGCCCACCCGCCCTTTATTCTCTTAGAGGGCATGTCATTTGGCAAAATCAGTAGTAATTATCAGCCCCGTCGACTCACCCTTCATTTTCTTAGAGAGTAGGTCATTTGCCAAATTCAGTCTTATTTTGGTAAGTACTAACTCCGCCCACCCGCCCTTTATTTTCTTAGAGGGTATGTTACTTGCGAAAATCAGTCTTATCTTGACAAGTATGTAATAAGTATGTAGATATATAATTAAACTTATGAGGATGGTTCAGCCATTATTGTCCCTAACATAGCCGGCGTTGAATAACAAATGAAACATGCATATGTTTGTACTTGTCATTTATTGAAATTTCCATCTGTAATAGGGATGTACCGACTAGTGGCCGAGCGATCGGATAAGCCGACTATTCGGCCGTTTTTCACCGTCGGCTGGCAGTCGGCGACTGGTCGGCTAAATAGCCGATCGGTCGGCTTTTTTTAATAAAATTAAAATAGTATATAAAACAATTAAAGCCGGTTTACAAAACCTCAATTAAATATTTAAATGCGATTTAATTTTTAACCCCACGTTAAAGCACCATGTGACCGACTCTACGCCAATCAGACGTCGCTAATGGCCTTGTTAAATCCGCGATAAACTTAATCTAAGTTAAAATATTGTGTAAACTGGCCCTAAATTGTGTTTTTCTTTATTTTTGTACTGAGTTACTAAAAAAAATTAAATGTTAAAATTATCCAAACAAATTTAACACATTTTTTGGAAAACAAAGGAACTTTAGTTATTCCTTTTATTAAAATAAAACAAATTTTTAAGGTAGTCAGAGAAATAGAAAGAAAAACACACTGTATGTCGCATTTATAAACCGGTTTTAGCAAAGCCGAACGGTCGGCCGACTAGTCGGTTTTTATTGGCCGAACAATCGGCTAGTCGGTTAGTCGGCCAGACCTACAGTCGGTACATCTCTAATCTGTAAGTTTGCTATAGTTTGTGACTTTTGATTTTAAAATTATTATCTTTTTTGTTGCAGTGTTCATATTTTTTTAAAATGGAAAAGAAGAAATAAGGACTGTTATTAAGTACCTCTGCAAAAAAGGGCTTATCATAGCAAGAAATTTATAAAAATACTAGCTTTTCGCCCGCGGCCTCGCTCGCGTAGACGATTCGTTGTGTTGAAGAGCATCATTGCTAAGTTTCAAGTAAAAAATGCGTTGAACAGAATTAATACAAAATTTCAAGTCAAAATCGCCATAAAAATATTTAACCTCATACAAACTTTGTCGCCCCCTTTCATCTTCTTAGGGGTGGAATATTGAAAAAATACGTCTTTCATTATTTGTGTTGAAGAGTATTAATACCAAGTTCCACGTAAAAATGTAAATTTACAATAGAAATATTTTCCCATACAACCTTCGCCACCACTTTTCACCCCCTTAGGGGTCGAATCTTCGAAAATGCTTAAATATATGTTTCCTTATTTGTATTGAAAATAATTAAAATGTACCAAGTATCACGTAACGATGTAAATTTAGAGTAGACACTTTTTCACCCCCTTAGGGGACGAATTTCGAGAAATCCATTCTTAAACGATGCCTAAATTTCAACTTTCTAGCATTAGCGGTTTGGGCTGGGCGTTGATAGGTCAGTCGAGACATTGCCTTTTATATATAAAGATGACTGAAGTTTTGGGTCACTAAAAACTGATCTCGGAATTTTTAATGAGGAAGAGAGTCGTGCAAACATCCACCAGGTACTAGACGGTCGAAAACTGTCGTTATGACAGAAAATATCAATTTAGTCCATGGCATGGTACTTAACAATCAGATAACTACAGTGTGATCTGTAGCAAAAAAATGTATTTTTGGGATGGGTACGATGGAAAAAATTTTGCACACATAATTAGGGCTCAGCGCATCAGGCAGCTGATTGCTCAAACCAATTTGGCCATAATTAACACAAACCCAGATGAATTTTTGAAAAAAACTGTTCCAGTAGATGAAACTTGGGTTTATCACTTTGGCCCTGAGTGAAACCGCTAAAGTATCATAGGGGTTCATCATCCCCTCGAACATTTCGTGTCCAATCTTCTGGTGGTAAAATAATAGCAACAGTTTTTGGGATTTTGAGGGGTAACCTTCACTGATTATTTACCACGTGGGCGTACCATAAGGGAGGAATATTATCCCGAGCTAATTCAAAAATTACACGAAGCCATCAAGGAAAAAAAGAAGAAACTTAAGAAGAGTTGTTTTGTTTCATCGGGACCATGCCCCAGTCTATAAGAGGGCTTCAATAGCTGAAATTTACAGTGCGGGTTTTAAAATTTTTAACAACTGCAGACCTAACCCCCAGCGACTATTTCTTCTTTTCCAAATTCATGGTACCCATTTTTGTGACGACGAAGAAGTGATGACAACCGATAACGAATGGTTGGAAGAGCAAGACAAAGATTTTTTCCAGGGGCATACAAGATATGAAAAGTGTATTTAGGGACAATCCTCGAATCTGGCAAGGTTGTCCAGTGTTGGTTGTTCTATTGTTATGTGCTGGGCTCACATGAAAAAGAATTGTCTCAAGAAAATTAAACAACTGGTTCGTCCCAAAACAAGTATTCACCAAATAATCAAGGATCCTGACCGGTTGTAATTGAGTAAGTCTAAAAAAATATTTGACACTCTCCAATTTATTTATGAAAAAATGATCACATCGAAAAAATTTCATTTCTTATTTTAAATCTTAGTGTTTAGACACTCATAGAAATTGGTATAACCCTTTTTAAAAGGACAAAGGGCATACATTGTAACTATTATAATATTATTACCGTTCTTTTATCTGTACAGCTGCTTGACGAAAAACAAATTATCCAGTAAATATGGACTGTGATAAAAACAAAAGGAATTATGATCACTTCAGTCCCTTTTTGGTATCTGTAGATGTATAGAGAACCATTTCAATTTTAAATTTTGACATTTTTTTTTACTTTAAATAATTTTGTCTGGCACCACTTGAGCGTTAATCAATTCCCGACAACATAAGCTTGTACTAAATATGTCAGATACCTGCTGGTGGCGTCGCTGTCGTCTAAATAATAAAATATGGGCTTTTATTTAAATATCATCTGCAATCTAAACTATTATATTTTCGCTTGTCAGTATCTTTATTGTATTATTTATGACCGAGAGGGAAATAGTGATAAAAATTCCATTAAATAAATCCTTGAAAGGTTCTATTAGTTTATGACCATATTGATTCACTTATAGTTTTCAGGTGTATAATTACACCATTATTTATTTTTAGAGTTACGCACCTGCAATTATTCAACGAATTGATGAACAATACGACTTATTTACGTTCTAATCTCTCTCGAAATAGTTTGTATTTCACATTTTAATCTGCAATTTTTTTTCAAAGATGTAATAAAACGTAAAATAGCAGAAAACTGTAGCAAGCAGGGCAGCGGCAGAGAAATTTCATTGATAACCAAAAACCGCCCATTCCTGCGTAACTTATGAAGCAGTAGTTATGAATTTAGCTAATTCAGCCCGCTCCCACTAACAAAATCACGTTTTGCGGTCCGCAACCCTTTGTTTTTTTCACAGATTTTTTTTATCGGGGCGCAGTCCGACCCGATGCACCAAACATTAATTAAACGTGCGTAATAGTGTTTCCCTCTTGACAGCAGTGGTAAATCAGCATGAAAAGTGATTTACGAGGTAAACTAAGCCAAACGACTGTATAAACGGCGTAATGCATGCGAGCAGGCTTCCGCCCCGTCCACGGTGTCCACCTCGTCGCCAGTTATTGCTCGCCACAGGGAGTCGCAATATATGTGCACCCCCTGCTGCGAGCTCATTCATATGACTTGTTAATCAGGCCTCCGTGTGATTGTTCAATTATAAGCCCCTTGCCACACTATGTTATTGTTTCCTTTATTGGTTCTGTCAACGGCGCTAGAACAGTGCTGTGCTCTCAATTTATTCAACCGCATGCACGGAAATTCCAATCAGGAAGTGAAACAGGGGAAAGGGGTAGAGTTGCAGAAATTAGGACGAACCGAGGAAGATTCCTGTTCAGGAGTACCTGCTCAGTGAAATTCAGCTTTCAGAAATTAATTCAGTAGTAAATTTTTGCAAACTAAATTTGAATAAGTAGTTTTACAACTCATTTAAAAGAGTGTCACAAATTTTTTGTTGTTTTGTATAAAACTTCGCGGGTGTTGCTTTTTAAATATTTATAGAGTAGTATAAATAAAAATTTTGAAGTCGAAGATTCGTTTATATAAACGATTACTTTTGCTGATATATTAGTCCAATCACAATGAAATAAGGCTAGGTGTTTGCCAAATGATATTGACAGTGATTAAATAAGCAAGTACACTATCGATCTTTACATGTAAAATCAAATAAACCTTGCTAAAAAAACCATAAAAAGACAGTTTTTGCAAAAAAATTTGTTTAGAAATTAAAAAACTTGAGATACAACTTGCAAGGACGAGAATTTTCATGTAAACAAGAAATTGTGTGTAGAAAAGTCCTAATAAAAGAAACATATCCCTTACACACTTGCTCGAACATCAAAAAGCTTTTTGTACATGCTATGCAGAAAATATAGACTAAAGAGCGATGTCTACTGAATTAATTAATTAAGGTTTCCTTTATACTCATGAGATCAAAAAAATAAACGGTGCTGTTTGAACCACATATTAGAAATTACTTTTCTTGGAACTTTTAAACTTCACAGGTTCCATCAGAATATATAAATCTAGTAAGAATTTAATAACGGTTGAATCTACAAAAGGCCAGATTTAAACTCAGCTAAATGGATTTGGAATATGTTCAAAAAACGATAAAAAAACTTCATCTTTCGTCAGCAAATCTTGGAGCTAAGTTAGAAATCAAGAACGACACTAATAAATGAGGATTGATAAAATTGTCAGACTATTTGGGGGTAAATTTTTCATTGTGTTCGCTTTTCGTAGTGATTAAAAATCGATTAAAGTTATTACTTATTTTTCCTTGTTTAATTAGAATCTATCAAATGAATAAGATGTATTATTAATAATAATAAATTATATGCTTTGACTTACGCTGTTTGTACTCAGTCTTTCATTTACAATGTGTAATGTTAATAAATACAAAAATTTGAAATAGTATATTTTTATTTGTAGGAAGGCTGACAACATAAAATAAAAATAGTATAACTATTAAAGAACAGATTTGATAAGACGTTTTTCTAGAGTATGGATCACAAAATTAGAAAAAGGGTCGTCAGATGCGTTTTCAAAGGGACGAGTGCCTCTTAAATGTCTTAGGTATGAAAAGTGTATTTTATTGTTTTTTCTACTTCGCACCTTTTTTTAATTTAAAATAATAACTGCAATTTTTAAAAATTTCTCCAAACTTAAACTTATCCGGATGTTTCAGAGCTTCACAGGTGCAGTTAGATGAATCACGTACCAGTAAGACGGTTAACGGTGAAAGTAATTTTCAACAAAATATTATGATAGCCCCTCATTAATCTAAGTGCCTAATGTTACCTACGATTAATAGGTATAAAAATTATTGTATGGCAAAATTTACTTCTAAGTAAATATATAATTATATACTTTTGACGTATATTTTATTTGGTTTTGACAGGGACATTTGTAAGTACTAGCATCTTGAAAACATAAATTAAATTAAGATTTTATTAATTTAAGCTAGTGTCAATAAAGACTTTATGCTTACTGTTTTCAGTTTTAAAAGAATTTTCCGAAAAAGGTTACATACTCTTGTTTAGTTCTGTTTGGTGCATATCAGCGCTACTGTGAAGCTATTGTTACGAAGAAAACCCATACGCCGCCCCGGTATGACGCCTACGGGTTTTAGTATGTACAGCGATGATGAGTCATCGTTGCCTAAAGAAAAGCCTGGAAGCGGAAGTCGCGATGGGCAATGCAGAACGACTTCAACTGCGAAACTTTTAGAAGGGAAGAATGGTTTTAAATAGAGGCGACCTTCGGGAACGATTATTATTCAGGCAACGAGTCGAGTCCAGACAAGTTGCGCCGAAATTATTTTGTACATAATCGTTGTGTAATTAGTCGTGTGAATTTGAGTTATTAAGAAATAAATTGTTGAATTTAACCCAAGCCAATTTTAAATACCCGCTCAATGTAATACTATAAACAGGAATTTATCTCAATTTCGACATTAAATGATTTTATTCATATTTATTTAACGAAATGTCTATTGAATGAGCAGAGTTATAAATGATACTGGTTTTATATTTCAAGATGATCAGTTATTAATTTGAAGGTATAAATTTCCTTTTTATTATTTTCCTATCAACCAAGAAGTGTTTGTAAACAAAATATTATTATTTTAGTGAATCAGTCTTTAGTCACTGTATTTTTGGTTTCGGTGAATAAAAACTACAACTACTTTCTTAGATGAGCAAACACAAGAAACATTCTGAATATCAAAAAATAATGAAAAACTTCAACAAGAAAAATGAAAGCTTCATTTTATAGCCGTTTTATAAAAACAACTACTACATGATATGACTTCTTGTCATTGTTCTGGCTACAAATATTCGTTCTATTGTTGGGAGTTAAACTATACAATCTAAAATTTTTTTTTGACAAAATTTTATGAGAAGTTATTGTTTTCTATGTTTGCATTCGAGCGTAAGACCGTTTTCTTGCTTGACTCCATTTTGGTAATAACTGTAGATGATAAAAGTTGTATGTTCTATTTCAAGCATTTACTGACAATACAAATGTCAATCTCACAGATAACTTCAATGGAAAACAGTAGTACTGCCACCACAGTTTAAAAAAAAATCTATAGCTCACTAGAAGAGGTTTATTTTGAACATTTGGTAGACCATGATATTATGTTGAGGGCTTATATTTTATCAGTAGAGCCACATTGCAAACTTCAAATAGTGGAAATAACTTTCATTGAAAATTAGATAAAACAGAGATCTATTGATAAACTTGGAAGAACTGAAAATTTTGTTGTTTGTAATTCACAAGATAAACTTTGACAACTTTAGAGTATAATAAAACAATAATTTCTAAAGAAAAAACTGCTGGAACCCACATGTATATAAGACATTGTTCATAGCAGTTAAAATTAAATTACTAACAATAATTGATAACATATTTAATAACTGATTAAAGTTTTCAACAGTGCAAAATTACATAGAGTCCTTAATAGTTTTTTAGCTGTTTTGATACAATGAAATGGTTCAGAATGTATATAAATGGATTTTAAAGGTTTCATTGTGTTCTACAACTTCTATAAATCTCTAATCTTATAAATACTTTAAGCAAATAGAATTTTTAGTTCTTGTCAGTATTTTGTGAAAGCTTTAATAATTTAATCTATTTAATACGAATTCTATAACTTTTTTTCACTATAATTAATAGATCACACAGTTCTCAAAGCGCTTTTCAACGATTGGTCTAAAGTTAAATAGACAGAACTTCCCTTACCTCTGAAATACAGTCGAATAGATACATACACGCCTATCCACAATAATAAATATTAAGTATTTAAAGCTAACGGGAAAAATATATTATCAGTACATGCTTAAATTCGATTGTTTATGTTTATGCATCGAAAGAATGCTACCATTAAGCAGGTACAAACCTGCTTGACCAGAATAGGCGAACCAATTTGAATGATTTCATCTCCTCAAGACAGAAGAGCGGACTAAAATTATTAAATGAGCTACAGTGGAGAAAAACGTGAATATTATTTTGGACAGGTAGCTGTTATTGTGATAATTCTTGTTTTATTGTTATTAAATATAGGCAGACGCAACATGGCTGTATTCTCAGAGGACGGACAGGTAGACAGATTATCTTTTAGATCTAGATGGTAATTTTGACATTTATAGAAATTAACTTACGAAAGGACTATTAAACCAAAGTAATTTTTTGTCATACAACAATACAATTTTTTGGCCATTTGTTCTCTTCTGTTATTTTACTTTAGGAGCGTAAGCTGAGGAAATATTGTTAAAGGGTTCATCCGACGAATATCTGATTCCATATTTCTCGGTATTTCACAGCTTATTTTTATGTTTTAGAAATGATATGTGATTTTATGGTGGAAGAATTTATTTACAATCAGGTTATTGAGAACACTAAAAAAATTGTCTTTCTTGAAATCATGTAATTTGTTCACAGGTTTTCCATTAAAATATTACTGATAATTAGTTGTGGTGATAGCCGTTATATAAAATAAAAAAATCATGAACAACACGCTTGAGATGCGTATCTTGAAAAGCATCCAGGAATCCAAATGCACAGTAAAAATCATCACTTTGATTTCCTCTACAATATTTTTTTACAAGTTATTACAAGATAATTTAATTGTTTACTTGAAAATAAATATCTTCCACTACCTGCTTATTAAAATTTAAAAAGCAACCTTTTTTTTTTAACTTTTAACTCGCAGAATATTAATTAATGCTCAGTTAGGTTTTACCAACTAATGCAAACATACTAATTAACAATTCCAAAAAAATCGTACCACGTACAAAAACCCAGCTCACATTCAAACTAGTTACTTTGTAGCAATCTCAGGTTGGTATAAAGTATACGTGGCAAATAACCGCACTTCATTAAAAATAAATTCCTGTGAAGAGCGCACGGCCGTTAACGGAGGCCCCGGATCTGTGAGGATTTCCCGGATCTACACAGCAATGCCGGAGTCTGCCGCGTTCAGCTCTTAGATGTGCTCCACTAATATGCTTAGCGCTCCTTCGTACAAATCAGCCTGTAAGGCAATCTCATAGGAAAATTTATTTATTACCGCCCTAAAAGTAAGATACGGCCCGAGCGAAACGTATCGCAAATCGACAAATGTCTTAATTTATATTCGCTTAAGTCCGGCTCAGCGACCACCACGCTTGACCGTTCAATCAGGGGGTACATGACCAAATGGCGAATAAATGATCAATCCACCCTTGATTGCCTCGCAGGACGATTACAACAATACATTTTGGCTGCGACAGTGTGTAGAGCGCTGTCGCGTTTTGATTGAGTGGGCGAGAGAGAGACGGGCGTAGGTGGGCTCGTGGGGGTGCAGACGTCGACGGGTAGATGAGGCGTGAGAATATGTGGCAGAGCTAATGCGATTAACATGGTATGAAATGTGAGGAGGGCCTCAGACGCGTGCCGTTGTGCTTATTAAAGTGTAATTTGACAAAGTTACGGTTGATGAAGATTTTTTACTAATGGAGTTGTTAGCGCAGAAAAGTTTGTTCTCATGAATTTTACAGTCCGTGTAAAGCGATTCGTTATAATCGCTTTCTCTCTTCTCGCTACACCCCTATCGAGACTGGTTCTCTTTTATGTATATTTTTTTTGTACGAAGATAAAATGCTGAAATTTAGAACACCTATAGATTAATTATTTAATAAAGAATATAACAGAAATATTAAATACGCTGGATGTAAAATAACGATTTTTTTAATGTATGTATTTTATGTTCAGTTTAATTTGCTAAATGTCTACAAAAAATGTTAAACGACTTTAGATATTTTTCTAATCTAAGAATTAAGACTGTAAGTAATTTTTTTCGACTAACTATTTTCACACAGACTATACAGTGTTAAAATTTAAACTTTTACATTAAATTAATTAAGAGCCGTGGACCCGACCAATCGTGAAACCATAAAATCTTTGTTTAAATGTTTGTACTCAAATTGTAAAATTTTGTTAAATTTTGTACAAGAAACGGACTTTGTTTAGTTTTATTTATTTTTACCAATCCTTTTGTTAAAATTAAGTCACTGTAATTGTTGCAACCTCACATCTCAGGATTATCTGTCAGATACACACAAAATTATTATAGGAAACATAAAGTAATAAAATAGAAAATATTCTTGGCAGTAAGTAGTGAAAACTATTATTGGATAAATGTCTTAGATGATTGGTTAATCTATAATGGAAATATATAGTTGTTTATATTACTAATTCAGAAGCGGTAGACAATAACCACTATTAAGACTAAGTTTTAACGAATAAAGAAGTAATAATGAATATATCTTTAAATACACAAAGTCAGATGTACTGCATTAAGATAATATAGAAAATCACTTATAAATAAAAAACACAACTAGAAATTGACGTTAGCACTATGAATTCCTTCTTAGATTTAAAAATATTTTAAAGAACCATATATTGAGACCTAAAATCACAGACTAAAGTTATGTAAGTAGTAATATTAAAATAATAGATTCAAACAGTTGCTGTCGATTTTTCTTCAACATTTGCCTTCGTCTCTCTTCTAGAAGACGAAAAGTCTCTTCTTTGGAATCTCTTGCCCCTGTGTTTATTTTTGGTGATTCATGAACAATTGAGTGACAACATCTGACAATTATTGGACTTAAAACTTTATCGATTATCTCACAATATTTTTCGGTTAATATTGGGTGCAACCAGTTAGAGTATGTTTACTATGATTGATTTATCCAAGGTGGTTAATGCAACCAATCGGAATATTAGAACGCTATCAGCAGAAGCGGTTCAAACCGCTCTATTTTTTTATTGAATTGAACCTTAATTTAAATTTGGAATTAGAAAGAAAAATTTAACTTTAGTAACCCTTCTAAAGTCCCTATAGCCGAAGATTCTCATTATCTCTTATTTAAATTCGCATTCAGTGGGCACAGATTTTTTTTTTAATTCTGGTAAATACTATAATCAGAAAATTGTATAGATATAAACAAAATGATGAAAGTTATTATGTCTAGTTCTTAAAACGATTTATCCTTAAATTTTACTACCAAGGTTATGGTTAGTTAAAAAAAAAAAAAATATATTCGTGCGTAAGCATTCAGCGATATTTATGCCGTTGATAAGATAATGCAATAAACAATAATAAGATCAATCAAAAGCAGACAAATATTTCCATGACTGACGCTAATTAGAATACTTTTTTATTGTACGTTGCCGACGTCCCAAATTTTAAGATTGATTTGTATCCATAATGTATTAAAAATTCAGAGTAGATTTTTGGGTTAAAATTGTAAGATATGATCGTAACTATGATCTCGTAAACTATTATATATGTATTAAATATTGTCAGAAATAGTATAATTTGTTTTAACCAAATTGTCATTTATTTTCACAATATAAACAGTGGTGAACAAAAAACTAAAAACGGTTAAAGAGAGCTATGAGTTGTCGATGACTGGTCTTTAATAGAACCTTCGTCTTGTCAGATTACTGTCAATTTGAAGGTTTGAGTTGAAAATGCATCAATCCTCCTTACTAAAAAATGATAGAGAAAGTACAGAACATAGAAAAGTTGCACAACCAACAAATTTCCAAAAATTGTACAAAAATTCTTCAAAGATTTGGATGAATCAAGTTTGTATATCCAAGGAGAATTTTTCTTTTGCAGTTTAAGACCAGTAGTCACCACTAGTAACTATGGACAAGATGTCTATGCTCCAAGAGTAAGAAACTTGTAACTGCCTGCCTCAAAATGTGGTTGACAAAGAGTAGGCAACAAAATTAAATTTGTTCAAACGCAAATTTTAAAAATCTATGGGTGCCTTTGATCCTCTTTGTTGTGCTCTCTCGGTAGAATAGAGAATACTATTACCAAATGAACTGTCACTTTCAAATTTTAACAAAATGTATCCTCCTCGTTAGATGTAAACTAAATTTGATTTCTATTTTTTTGTTTTCGAAGATATAATAAAAGCATGAAACATTTCAATATATTTTAAAAGATACACTCCTTTAAAGCAAAAAATAATAATAATCCAAAAGGGATGTATATTTAGTGCACGTAGAAGATTTTTTTTTTATTTTTATAATCATGTGGCATGATCTATTTTTGGGAAGGAAAAATCTATCAAATGAACAGACTTTGATGCTTTTATTACCTTCAGAAATGCAATTAAAATATCAAAATCCTAATGACATTTCTGTTTGTGAACTTATTTAAGAAAAACTGAGTATTTTGTCCCTTATTACAAGTCAAGGAAATTAAATAAAATGGAATTTAAAAGTCAATATTTGAAATTAATAGCGTGTTTGCGCAAAACAGTTTCTTATAAAGTTTTCCTTATGCTTACACTTATAATTTATAATTATAGTCATAACTATAACTGTAACAGTTATGCTAACGGCTTAGGACCTTACATTGCCAAGCAGAACTGACTTTCCGTCACGTAAATTTTGCACATGAATAATTTGCTAATATCAATTGTTCTTGTAAGAGTAAATAATCAAGGACTTATAAGACCACAATATTATGTTTAGAAGCTGATGTAGATGTTCTTGAATTTCATTGATTAAAATTTATCATTAAGTCCCAGCCGATACTACGCCTTAATTACATTTAAATATTCTAACATTATTTTCTTCTTTTACTACATACGAAAATACCAAATCCATTATATTATGTATTAACATAAAGGCAAACAACTGTTTCATTTCATTTAAAAGAAGGAAATTTGGCAGCTTTGGGTCACGTGAGCATAAACTATCAAATCGTTTATCACAAATCAGATTTTATAAATCGTGCTAATACCAAACTTTATCACCCAGTATATTTTTCGTATTAAATAAAACAATAATTATTTTAAAAATGTTACAATAGAGAAATAAATTGCCATTCCATCCACTGCATTTCGTTTGAACTAATTTATGGGGCGTTGATTGGAAACGGAATTTTGGCCAATTTTGATGGAAAATTTCCTGATTTAGAAAGTCAACAGCACGTGATTTGAATACGGATTTTAAATCAGAATTTAAAAGTTTTCTATATTTTTTCAAAAAATCAAAAATCGGGGGAAAGTGTTTCATTTGTAGCAAAAAAACACAATAATTTCCAGTTACGGAGGAAATAGATGGAGGCTTGCAGCAATTTTGCGGTAATTATGTATACTATATTTAAAGATGTAAAAATTAAAAAAGTCATCAAGTTGACTTTGATTTTTTGTGAACGTTGTGAAGTATATGTCTACAATTAACCTAATTTAATCGATGACAGCTGACAACGCGAAACGTCAGTTGTATAGAGCGATATGATGAAAAACACATGCGTTTTTCTCTAGGTTTTCTTCAAAAAATCGACGCCAACTTGATGACTTTTTTAACTGAAAACCCGTTATGTGAGTAATTCATTTATTATTGTATTTTGATTTGTCTGTAATTATGTTCATTCAAATATATTACACTTACATGCTTCTTCTGTATGATTTTTTTGTTTTCCATGTTTTTGACACTTGAAAATGAGACGTTTCTAAAACTTCAGTCAAAATTATACAAATTATACGAAAAACAATAGATGAAAGTCAAGAACAATTTTTGCATTTTTCTCGAGCATCATACCATTAGAAATACATAACACACCTCCGATAAACTAATATGTTGTATAACTATGAAGGATCCATTTTCCAAATCTTCGTGTGTGTTCGTCATGTAAAACTAAACTTGAAACAGTAGCCATAAATCAGGTGGTCAGTGGATCTGCACCGGTCGACCGAAAAGATGATGGTCATTTGGAAGCTTTTCAAGCTTAGGTTGGACTGTGCGCAAATTCCTGGCTATCTGCATTGTAGTAGTATAAAATGGTGCAATCCCTGCAGAGAATAAATTTCCATATGCGCTCGTACATCGCCCGTACATTTTTCTGTTGTTTTTAGCACATTAATCGCAATTTGACATAATCGTACCGGTATTTTGAACCATCCCCGACAACGAAACCGTCGGCGTTATCTTAAAAGAACTGTATCAACACTAAGGGTGCTCACCACCACTTATCTACTCAACACATGTTTACACATGTTACATCTTGTTCGCTTTTCTAATATGCCGCTTCTTAAGTACCTGAATAAACACAGCGACTGCTTGAGGAATAAACGTGTTATTATTCAATGAATAAAAATGATCTTTTTTGACACCACTTATACGCACACACAAATAATTCTTTGTATGAATTCTCTTCATCGCTATTAAAGGATATTACGGATTAATCGCCCAGTTTTGTGTTTTCCATTTATAATTCCGGTCAGTACATCGTACGGTTTTGTTGATGGATTCGGAAAAATTGAAATCGGTGTTTTGGGAGTATACATCATCTTTTAAATCGTATAATGACAACAGAATCTGCACCGATCTGTGGTTAGCCAAAATCCAGGTATTGTTGTTCTAATGCCACGTTACATATTTGAATAATGCTTTTGATACCTGTCAAATCGGATACGGTAAATCGAAAGATAAACAGAAATGCTTCTCATTTACATTCCGTCAAACACAACCGGTGTTTGATATTCGGATAAATAGGAGCAACGTTTGAAAAAATCGGTTTTAAATGAAACATTACTTGATTTTATTACTATTTAATTTATATATAATTAAAATAAATTAAACTACTTCTTTATTAAGTTTTTACTGCATCAATTGTAAAGTGAAATAATTTTAAATCGATTAAAAATTGCGAGGTTCAAGTTTTTATGTAAACGATCAATTACGAACTGATAAAAACTTGACTACAAACTAATAACGAATGCATTTTTGTTTTGTTACGCGTAAATGTGTATAAAATAGAGCCTAATAATTTTCCAAAAATAAGTAATCTATTCAATCAATCATACATGTGGCAGCGCACAATGTATTTTCACCATTATCAGCACACTGGTAGGCGTATCACTGAAAAAACGCATTATGAAGAAATAATAAAATTAAAAGCTCAATATTTGTATTGAAAATTAAATTAGTGTCAGTGGTAAAAATGGCAATGGAATGAAGTCAAAAATAAAATATGAAATGTTAATGAATGACATTCCAGTTAAGATTTCAGCACCCTTTTTCTAGTACACAAAATGGCCGACAGCATGGTGTGCCATTTACTAGTGCGTACTAATCAATAATCTATCATAAAAATAACAGTGGTGGCAAATGATTAATTAATTATTACGGACTTTCGCTAAGCACCGACTAGATGATTTTGCTAAACATTTTAACAAATTGGTCTCCCCAGTGTCAAAATTTTCAAAAGAAACTTGTGCAGTTGTGTGACTTGAGCATATTTAATCGTCTAACTAAATCGTTCAAATCTCCATTATCGAAAATAAAATGCTAGAACAACCTGACCCTCTCTCTCTGGAAATGGTATATATAACCCATTAAGTGACGATTTCGATTTCCGGAAATCTCGACCAGACTACTGAGTTTTGGTTGCTACAAAAACCAGCGGACTCCAAGACTAGATTTTGCTAGCTTTAAATTGACACCGATGAGGTTTCAAAAGTGATAACAAGATGCAGGAATCAGAGTGACAGTGATTTACCACGTGTGCGTCAGTTCCAGATGGTCAAATCTAACTGCAAAAAACTAAGAAAATATTCATATTCGCATTCGATCGGTCCAAATTTATTACAACACGATTTTCGGAATAATTGAGCAAATAGCAGAAGGACAACACATCTAAATCTTGTTTAATATCTTAATTAGTAAATCGGCCACGAGCTCTGCGGGGTTGAGAACTCTGTATTGATCCAGAAGTTCGTAGATACCCTGCTGTTTCAATTCAGAGATTTACTGTGAAAACAACAACAATGTGTTTATTTACGTCAGGGTAAAATTCTGTCTAAACGTAACCCTCGTCTTTCTAATAACATGCATGACTAGAAATTATGGAAATGTCGCTCTGAAATCATTGGATTGAAATTTTCGTGTTCTGTGGATTTAGATGGAATGCAAATCAGACTTAATCTACTAATGTATCCGCAATTGCAGGCAAATAATGTTGAATTTTCCGTTTTATGGAACTGCGCAGAATATAAATATAAATATTTGTTTTGCATTTCGTTGCACAACAATTCTATGTTTCATATCACCTAATGCTGTTGCAGACTCTCCTTGTTATTTGATTAGAGTTTGTTTTATGAAAGTGTAGATAATAATACCTTGACATTAAATTACTAGAACAACTAAAGCAACATTTTTACCCTAAAATTTCTTGATTAATTCTAGCCGTTAAAGCGTCGTAGTATTTAATTGCATTTGATTCATATTATCTACAGAAAGATAGTGAAAATAAAATCCCAGATCCCAGTTAGAAAATTGTGTCTAGTTCCGTTTTAGACAATTATGGTCATGTTTGAACCACTTACTCTCATCAATAAACAAACAACAAAAATGCTTTTATTTTGGAACAGATAGGGAGTTTTTATTTGAATATCTAGAATGGACGTCTGCAAAAAACTGTCGGTGCACCTATAAACCGTTCAGGATATTTTTAGAGAAAGGTAGGCCATGTAAATCTAGTAATTTGGTTGGCAACCAATTTCGTACATGCAAAGATCCCTAATGAAAAATGAAATTTATCATATTAGGTTAAATTGTTTTGAATGTAATTTGTTTCTCAAAATATCACGTTTTTAATGTGGCGCTCAGCACATTAAAGTTATATTGTTGATAGTTTGTTGGGTGTTTTTGTCTTCTCGATATTTCTTTAACTCGACCGACGCCTCGTTGAAAACAAAATTATTCTCGTGTGTCTGCTACCGTGCACGGTAGTTATCACACAACAATAATATATTACTATTATATAGTTTTACAGTTCTGGTAATTTTCACATTGTATACACTCTCTTAAAAAATTATCGCAGTGGATGAATATGTTATGTAACCGGCCTCTCTTTGTTAATTATCCATACGTTATCTCGGCGTCATACGGTATCATAAATCAAGAAAGCGTGTTATAACAATGAGTTGGTTTAAGCTGATATGCATTTGGTGGAGTAGATGGCGGCGGCGCGAGACCAGAGGGACAGAGGCAATAGTTCATAGCAAGTATTCATGGCAGTCCGCGATGGCGATCGCGTTAATCCGCGGCAGATTTATGGTGTTAATCATGCAAGGATTACCATCCCGCTCAGGCTTTGTGTACCTGGCTAGTTGGCCCCACTGAATTATGGCCTCTATATCACTCAACTGCCCAAACGTATATCTCATTAATAAACTGCGATCAACTGTGTGCTACTGCAATTACGTGCAAGAGATGCAACGGAAGGGATTAACCCCGTTCTAACATCCAGGACAAACGGGAGAGCTGGGTTATGCAACGATGGGTGTAGTTTCTGACGTGGGTTGCTGTATCTGACACTTGACGTCATTGTGTACTTACTACGTAAATCTACACTTAAATGTACAGGGTGTTTTATTTTAATTAATCAATCAGCTGTCACACTCCAAAAGTGCCACCTACGTAGCAAATACGTTATGCAATAGGGGGTTTAAAATAAAGCAAACTCGTATAGAATATTCAAAAATGTCATTGAAATTTGTATTGTACAAAACAAAGAATAGAATTTATTTAAACGATTAATACTAAAAAAAAGTTAATAGTTCTCTATGTACTAAGTACATAATTAGGGAGATTATAACACGAGGGAGTTTTTAAAGCCCGACGAAGGAGGACTTTTAATTTCCCGAGGGCCACAATCGACAATTATGCCCGTGGTACATACATACAACGTTTTATTCTATTTTAGTTTCTAAACCATTTTTAGCGAAATTTTGAGTATTTCCTGTAAGATTGTGTGAATTGTGCCGATGCGAACTCTAATACAAATGAATAATAAATCGTTGCTTAGCAGTTGTTGACTGATTTGTGCCATAAAGGCCAATTTATGCCCGCATTTAGGTGCTTATAAACAAGATTGTGGTTCTAAAACAGAACAAAAAAATTGTAAGTAGGCTACATAAAAACATATGTATCCGTAATACTATTACATATGTATATTTTTTATTTATTTATTTTTTTACATATATATTATAATACATATAATACATTACAGAAACTAATGGACAATGTTTTGCCGTCTTTTTAAAAACATCAACTCTAACAACTGCTAAACGCGGTTGTGTAGGATGAGAATAAGACATGTATTATTGCATTTCTACACATATGTACTTTCGATGCGAATAAAAATGACTTTTGTTCTTTAATAGAATTATTTCTATTTCCCTTTTTGTTCGAAAAATGTATTATTTTCTTACATGATCGTTTCCGAGTTGGAACCGTGTAAATTGAGTTTTTGGGCTCAACGTTTCGCACACTTTCGTAAGTGGCATCTTCAGGAGTAGGGTTAAGAATAAAGCTTATGATGATTATGCTAGCTAAATGCTACATTTGCTGCTGCAGCCATATTTCGCAGACACCCACCCCACTCTTCTTCAAGAATCTAATTTGATCACCTAAAAAAAAAAATTGAGTTTTTGGGCTCAACGTTTCGCACACTTTCCTAAGTGGCATCTTCAGGAGCAGGGTTAAGAATAAAGGGTATGAAGATGCCACTTACGAAGGTGTGCGAAACGTTGAGCCCAAAAACTCAATTTACACGGTTCCAACCCGGAAAACGATCATGTATTGATTCCGACCGTGGAAGCCTCGAAAATTATTTATTATTTTCTTACTATTAATTTATGAATAAATTTAAATACGATTTGAAAATTGCTTCGTAAGATTAAATACTGACACGTAATTAAAGAAGTATATTTTATATTATAAGTTTATTAAATATTTATTATTTAATGGATTTATTGTCATTCTTGTACACTTCTTTTGCATGGTAAGGGTCAAGGCTTAAAGAATATTTTTTGGATATTTTTGCAACTAAAGTTTTGCAACAGAAAACAGTAATCTTGAAGTAAATAAAACAATTTCATAGTGTTTTAGAGTTTGTTCAAATAATATATCGAGAAAGTTTTCTAAAAAATGTTTAATCTAGTTTAAACGGAATATTCATACGTGTCCTGTCTTTGCAAACAAAATTTCTTGTAATCCTATAATGAATTTTTAATTTGTTTTGAAAGACATTCATTCTTACTTCCTGAGGGTAAGTTAAAGAAGTATTCTAATCAAGTCCATGAGACGACTAGCTACTTTCATGTTTTCTCGACGTTTCATTACCTCTAGAGTACGAAAAAATTCGTTGCCGTCTGTTTGCCGTTTGCCGTCTGCCGTCTGTCCGGATTTTTAATAGACAGATAATCACCGAAACTACTGGACTGATTGTTGACAAATTTTGTACGTCCATATATAGGAATATCGTGTAGATGGTAAAACGGTAATCAAAATTTGTCTAATCATGCCCATCAACAACGTGATGACATTGCCTCAAAATTTTGACAATTGTTACTTAAATTCCATAAAATATTATACTCTGTACTTGTGCTTTAACAGTCTGCGTTGTTTTGGTTTATTATTGTTATAATTGTTATTGTTTAAACCTTCTTGTTCTTTAGCCACTTAATGTATGCAAATCAACATAACGGTCTTGTTTGTAAGTGAAAAATCTGCAGTTCGATCCCATAAAGTTTTAATTTTTTTTAATCGAATCAGTTGCGATTCGCCCCATTTTCTCAAAAATATAATATGTAATAATGTCCGGCCCGCCTATATTTAATAACAATAAAATAATAATTATCAGAAAAACAGATCCTCAGCCGAAATAATATTCGGACCGTTTTGCTCCATGTAGTTTAATTAATTAATCAGTCTTCTCTTCTCTTTTAAGGGCTAAATCAATCAAATTTCATTTTCTTCCATTTTCTTCTAGCACAAATCCACGCGACCGCTGATGTTTGTTGTCAAAACGTGCTACTTGTCGACGTCTTTCAAAGTATAATTACATATAAACACTCGAAGTTAAACATGTTACTGAAACTACATTTTTCCCGTTAGTTATCTGCTTTAAATATATTTGATATAATGTTAAATAGATTTGATATACCTAACCTAATACGTTTCTCTCTTCTCTCCACTGAACTTTTTACTCTTTCACCCTTCATTTGCTGAAGATGCCCCTTACGAAAATGGGCGAAACTTCGAAACCTTTTTTAACTTCCACAAGGTTCAAACCCGAAAAACAAGACAAAATTCGCAAAAGCAAATTATATGATTTTTCGAAAAAGCGATATATATTGGACGTTACTTGAGGGGCGAGGGAAGTTCTGTCGAAATAAACTTGGTTCAATTTTTTTGGACTTCTCAGATCAGATAGCTGTGATTCTAAAGCTGAGTTTTCTTGAAAGTAAAAGTACAATTAATTTTTTATTTAACTCCATAACGGTGGGTCTAACACAAATTGTAACAAATATTTTTGTAAATAATAGATTTATCTATGACAACTGAGAGAATAAGCAGAGCGAAAGGAAAAGCTACATGAAGAAAAAATTTTAGGCAACTCCTGAATTTTTAACCTTACAAAAGAAGATTGGTTCTTACTGGATTGTATGTATTATAAACCGGTGTGAGAAGATAAACCAATACTACTTGAGTTCAGAAAAAAAGAAAAGCCATAAATTAATTAAAATTTAATGGTCGAACTATGATAACTACATCACAGCGAAATTTTGTAAAATTAAAACGTTCAAGATTTCCATATAAGTTTCTTTCATTTTTTGAAAATAAATTTGTTAGAGACACTTCAAATCTCAAATTTTGGAATTTGTAAAATTTTTGACATTTATTTCTACATAAACTATATTAAAATGTGTATAATATTTAGCCTGTTTCACTTTAAAAGTGTATATATACTTTTCATGTTGTCCGAATTTTACGCGTTACAAAAATTTCTCTAGATTATTTGTTTCAAAATTTATATAAAGTTTTACGGTTTTAAATTGGAACTTTTGTTGAAAACAGTTTTGTTTCGTTTAATATTTTGGGCCTCTAATTTTTTTATAATTTAAAATTTCCAAATGTACAAAATGTGGATTTTATGAAAGAAAGTGAAGCTTTCTATAATTTTTTATAACATTAATATATCTTCTTAAGTACACGATCCATAAAACATACCCCCCTAGGCAATTTTGACAATGACTAAATGGAAATTAACCCCATAAAAAAATAAGCAGTTTAAATAACTTACGAAAATTTAAAAAACTAAAGAAATTTTTCGTAAAATTCAAAATACAAGAAGTATTTCACCCCAACGTTTGTTCGTCTTTTTTTGTTCATAATAACTTACATATTAATCTTGCATCCTTATTTCCCTTTTTGCAGCTGAATGACATCCCGCCGAGTTATGAAAATACAGTTTTACACTAAAAAATCTGTGCCTACCCAAAATGCACGTAATAGAGTCCATCGGGCAAACGACAACTTTCATGTTTTCTCGATGTTTTATGATCCCTACAGTACGAAAAAATGGGACTTTCGTTCCCATCTTTCTGTCATTTGTCGTCCACATCAACTGACTGCCGTCAAGTTGTCTGTGTGTTTTACTAATATCGTACAACTGGTAACCAAAATTCATCTGATCATCCCCACCAACAATTTAATTTTTATAAAATATCATACTCTTATACTTGTGGTTTATGAATTCGCCTTAATTTGTCATCCTAAACATCAAGATTATTGGAAAAAAATCAAAATTGTACTACATTTTACAACGTATCTTAGAAATTGCAAAACCGAATGCTATGAAACTGTAAACGTTTTAAGGTTAATGTAGGTATGGTAATTCAGCAATCAAAATTTATGTCTTTATTTCACCAAAACCTTGATGACGTCATTTCAAAATTTTGCTAAATAAATCCTATCTAAAATCTACAAGATTTATGAGAGGTCATATTTTTTAGAGTTGCTCGTGCAGGGTATCTCAGAAAAATTAATTATTAAAACAATTATTTTATTGATCAAATTAAGGACGGCTAACCTCAGTTGCCCCAAAAATTTAGTTTATTATAAAAAATTCTCAAAATCAAGTTTTATAATTTTTTAAATAACCTCAGAATTAATCAAAGCTATAATCGAAGCATAAATAACCGACATCAATATTTAAAAATCAAGTTTAAATGACAACTTTACAAGTGATTGACAGAATCCTGAAGTCTAGAGATTACATCAATTGAAATGTGTTTAATTTTAGAAAAAAGATAGGCAAAAGTGCTTCTAAAACTTGACGCTCGTTGCGTAATCATAATAAACATTAACAATTTTTTGGTAACTTTTTAACTTATCATTATCACAATGGTCTAAATCAACATTCGTAAAAGAGGTTTATAAATAATTAGCCGCATTCTGCTGTTTATTTCACGGGTGACAAAACTTTCAGATTTAAAGATATTATAGTTGAGTATTTATTAGGTCTTCCGGAGCGTTCGGTGATTCTGAAAAGTGGGTTGTTTTCCTTCCAATTAATTTCCCGTAGCAACCTCCCATCCCTAAACGCCACCGCCCAGAGATCAACTTCTGTTACATGTTTACATTCAAGTGCTTCCCATAAATCCTACCCGCTGGCCATCGTCTCCGCAACATCTGTTTTCTTTATCACGATTTTTCACTCACCCTAACTCTCGCCTCCGTCAAATTCGTCCACATCGCAATCTCTTCCCTGGTGCTCATATCAGGATACCGATTCCTAGCAAAGGTAGCTTCAAGCTCCTGAAGCTGCTGACTAGTGAAGTGTGTCCGTTGTCTTCTTTGTCTTTTCGTTTTCTTGTCATTTTTTCCATCATCACCGTCGGTCGAGTCGACGCCCACTCCGGATTCGGTTTTGATAGGGTCTGATAACGATCTGCTACCTGAAATAGAAAGTTTTCTTATGAGGGAAAGAAAAGTATTTTAGTGTTATTGGGTGGTACACCGGTGCATCGAGAGAGATGTATTACAGTTAATCCATGTTCTAGATGCATGCGGAGGAAAGACAAGCTTAGTTATTTCGGGACATGCTTTAAATTAGTGACACAAGGATTAAGGAAAACTGAAGTGGAAGTAAAAGAACAAGAGGTAAAATTACGGGTAATGGTTAGTGTGCGCGACGAATTTAAAGATGTACTTGAAGGTGATTTTTTATTTTTATAACTTCGAAAGTTATGATCAAGCAAATTTTTTTTATCGAGGAGATCTGAGATATATTGTTCAGAATCGATATGCTGCGGAGAGAAGCTGATATGCAAAGGAATCTGCGGCGTTTTTTAATGCAATAACGATGGTAATGTAGATTTTTTTATGTATGTGCGAACTATTTTACATAACCCAAGCCAAAATAAATTATGATTATAGCAATGTAAAAACTCATTCACTAGTTTATTGAGAGTCAAAAAAAAAATAGGACAAGCAGACAAATCATAAACAACAAATAATAAACAGTTTTTTTTTTAACAGAAATATGTATTCTTGTTAGCAATAAAACAAGAAACCCAACATCGGGGCGTTCATCTAAATCCTAGTTATAAATAGCAAAGGAAGAAGTGGTTCTTATTATTTAAATTATCTAGGATTTGTAAAGCATAGAGAACCTAAAGAAATAGCAAAATCCTGATAAAATTATATATTTAAAATTCACAAAAACATTCTTTCATCTCCGAGAATGTTGTCGTCATCGTACCCGTATGCGAAGTCTAAGCATTTTTGTGTTTAACAGCAATTTGGAGGATTATATTTGTATTTATTTGTCAATATACAGGGTGTTTACTAAACGTTCATGAACAATTCAGGGCGTTATTCCTTATGTTATTTTAAGATTTTTATTTTCTTGGATGATTTTCTGAAAAACGCTGTGTTTCAAAATTACAGGCCGATAAAATCTTCTCCTCATTGACTGTCGAACTTTTCTAAAAATACCAGGGTTGTTTCTTATTGCATTACACACCTCAACTACTCCCTGGAGTAGTGTACACTAATGTTTTAAAAAATCAATAAAAACCCATGTCGCCGATGACAAGTCAAAATGGAAACTAATTCTGCACAATTCTTGTACTTCGTATGTAGGTCCATGTAGTACACCGCAGTTTTACTTTACTTTTATCTAGCCGTATCTTCGAAATAAAGCATCCGAAAATCTCCAAGGACAAAAAGTCTTCAGATAATTCAAGAAATATCCCCTTGCATTTTTGCGGCATATTTTCTAAACACCCTGTATAATATCTATATTACTCTCCGTAATTATTTCTTTTTATTTCGTGAATTTTTTAAAACTGTAGTAGTTTTTAGAAATAGTTTTTATAATTATTTTATTTTGAAAATATGTAGAATATCTAGCTTCGACTATGGCCACTTTTTCTTGACATAGTAAATTGAAATTTATAACAAACTGTAATCTGTATTTTAAATTTTTATCATACTTGCACAAGGAAGTTGTTTTTTATCTATCATTTTTCGAAAAAAGTACCCCATTTTTTAAATTTATTATTCTACTTTTCAATTATTAATATCTAGTGAAAAAATTAGCTTTCAATTGGAAGCTCATAAATCAATCATGAATTCAAAATAATTATGTATTTTTTTATCAAAGGATAATATTGTCGCCTGTGATCTGAGGTAAAATTGGCAGACATTTTAAATTACAAAAAAGCTCTAAATAGCTATTGGGTGTTGCACTGAAAAAGTTTTCGAGTTCGTCTTGATTTTTTGTAAAGATTGTGAAGCAAATCTAAATTTTATCGATAACAGCTGAAAAAGAGGAAATGTCAATTATACATGACAGTATGAATTAATAAAACACAAGCATTTTTTGCTACGTTTTCTTCTCTCAAACAAGCTACGCCAAATTCATGACTTTTTCAACTGAACACCCGTTAAATATATTCATAGTTATGATTAATTAATGAACTTTAGTTGTGGTTATGAAAAAAGAAAACAATATCAGTGAAAAAAATGGTAGGAAACAAGTAATCTGAAAAACATTAATATACTCAGGCGCAACATGCCATATATGTACATATTTTTGGTATATCAGATTTCTAATATTAATTCTGAAAATTTCAGATATACCGGGTGTCTGGAAAATGGCGGATTAACTCTTCAGTACGTTATGTACGGTAGTTTCGAGAGTCCCAAAAAAAGTAATAAAAAAATTCTTTATGATGTAGAATACGAAAAAAACCTAATTTTATAAAAATAAAATTGTCAACCCTGAACGCACCTAATGCGTGAATACCTCCGGCTTACTTTCTGATTTTTTAGTAACGATGGTGACTGAAATCAGTGAAATCCATCTTTTATTTTTTTAGGACAGTAGCCAATAGTCATTAATCGTTATGTATTATTATTAATAAAACAAACTGTTATTTTTCATTAATAAATAAACAAAAAAACATTAAATAAGACATTTATAAATTACAAACCAAAACAATAACAACAAAAGAAAAATCCATTAAACCATAACCAACTAAACACTAGAGATGTTCAAAGTTCCTGCTTTGTGCATATAAGTAAGCTCGTAATGTTTCCAAATTTTGATCATTTTTTGTAAAAATTAGTCATTAGTGCTTGCTAAGATAAAACTGATTTTGGCAAATGACATACCCGCTAAGAAAAGAGAGGGTGGGTGGGCGGGGCTAGTAGCTGCTAAATTAAGACCGAATTTGGCAAATAATATACCTTCTAAGAAAAGAGAGGTTGGGTGGGCGGGGCTAGTACCTTCTAAAATAATTTCAATACAAATCAAATTAACCATCATTTTTTAAACAAACATTGCAGAATGTTATATGACAAAATCTTGGAATTAAGACGATTTCAAATAAATAAATTTAATAGAAAGTTTTGCTCTGTAACCTACTGTAAATTTTGTGTCACTTGCCGTACTAAAATATGCCAGAGAAGTAGAAAAATTGTCCCTGAAAAGTTGTTTATGATAAAATCGTAAGTGCAACAAACAGTTTTATGAATTAAAATAGTTTTGATATAATTTTGAGAAGACTGTTCAACTGAAACACCTTATATCTTTAAGTGATTAATGAATAAATTAATTCAGATTTTTATACCTCAATATTACCCACAAAAATATAAAAATATAAAAATACCCAATCAGATGATTTCGACAATATTTTTAATATACTTCTAATAAACAACGAGAATTCTCTAATAACTGAAAACTTATTTTTTATTCCTTGTTTTATATAGAAATAGTTTGTCAAAGATGGTCAATGTCTAGGGAGAAAAAACGAACATAACATGCAATAAAATCTAAATTATTTGACGGCAAATCGCATTCATTGGAAAAAGGGTGTGTTTATGACGTCCGTTATCCCGAATCCCGTTATGCTAAATTCTGGATTCTCAAATCCTATTAAACAAATCTCATAATTCCGAATCGCATCAGGATGCAGAATCCTGTAATCTGAATCCTAGGTTTGGCGTGACATGTGTTGTTAAAGTGAATAAAAATACCGCCGCAGGACAACATTAAAATCAAACCAGAAAAAATTACTATAAACCCACAATAACTTCCAAGTTTATCACAAAATAACTACAAAATAATTTTCTAACCCGTGTTACAATAACGAACTTGCTTCAAACTGGAACAATGACGGGTATAAATAAAGTTAAATATTCAGTACCGAAAAAATATAACTCAAGCTTTTGATAATTATTTATGTACCAAGGGCACAATGAAGATGTTTATATTCTTTCTCTGGCCCGAGATTTTGTAAGTTGCCCGAGATTTATAAACATCAAGTTGTGCCCGTGGTGCATACAAACTTTTATTTTCCACGAGACAATCTAAAAAAAATAAGAATTTATATAATCAATTCGTAAGAAAACTTATGTGGCGTTTATTTTGTTGTCAAGGAGAATCTACGATGGTTTATTGCAAACACGGCGTCTTTTCAAACGGTGTCAACACGCATGTATTCGACCGCGGAAATGAATGAAAGTTTGTAAAGTGTAATTTCTATTCCCATAATTAAATAAATTGTCAAAAAATAAAGATGTAGTTAAATAAAGAATACATTTTTAAATTTTTGTTTAATTCGGTTTAATAATTCTATATTATGCCCGCTCATTACGCCCCGGGTATAACAGGCCGCTTTACGGCCATCAAATTATGGATATAAAACAAACATTATAGACGAGTGAAAAATAAACTTATTTTTTATATTGCATTCGGCAAGAAATCCAACAAAATCAGTTAAAATGTTAATACAGTTACTATTGGAGAAATATAAAAATAAATAATAAAGACACAAAGGTGTATCGAGTAAATGAAAGAACTCAACTGGTTGGTCGTAAGAAGACTATAAAAGTTTAACAAAGAAGCAGAAGAATATTCCAACAAATTGAAGCGGAAAAAAGTCAAGAACTGTAAACGTTTTGTGACAATACATATGCAGGATCGCTAGAATGTATGGAAACGGTTAAATATCTTTAGAACCAATTGTACAAATCAACTGAAATTAGGTACAGGGATACAAGATGTTTTGCGCTAATTATTCGCCAAAAACATTTTTCTGCTTCATTTGTTTTTGTGATGCAAAGCCAAATTGATTTTTTTTAAATAGCACTACCATATAATTAATACATTTTTGAATCGAGCTTTTTTTTCTGAATTCATTAATGTAACACAAAACATACTTTGTTTTTTATTGAAATGGTAAAATAAAGTATTAAACAATAATTAAATAAATTAATAATTATTAATTTTAATTACATACTATTAAACAATAAATAAAATAACCAATAACAACCGAAACCAAGATTAAACTTCCGTTTTCTACAAAAGATGCTCAAAATGCTCTCCATTTACTTCCTGGTAGTAAAAAAGACGCTGAATAAAATTTTGTAGTGAGTTAATAAGAACTTCTGGACGAATGCTAGCAATTTAGTTACGTATGTGTTCCTTTAAGTCTTCAGTGTGAATCGGTCTATTGATATAAATGCGATTCTTCAATTAGTCCCACAAAAAAAAGTCAAGAGGTGTCAAATCCAGTGATCTGGCAGGCCACTCAATAGTACCCCTTCGGCCTATCCATGTGCCAGGAAAAGTTTCATTTAAGTACTGTCACATTACTTGACGTCCAAGGTAGCTCCGGATTTTGGTAATTGGGAAACAATTCTCTAAGCCTTGGCACTATTCGTTCCCACGACAGCCTTAAGTATCCCTCAGAATTTAAATTCCCATTAATAAGAAAAGGACCGATTACATGGTAACCAATAATACCGCACCAAACATTCAGTTTTTCAGGACGCAGTCGGTGGATTTGCTCCATCCAGTATGGATTTGTGTCAGACCAGTTGTTTCTGTTCACATGACCATTTAAACAAAACGTAGATTCGTAGTTTTGGGATTTTCTGTTACATCTAAGAGGACATTAAAAGCATTGTTTGTCATCATTTGTAGTAGTTTTTGGTCTGCCAGGTTTTAACGTTCTTTAACACTTCCAGTTTCATTCAATCTTCATAGGGATTTTGAAACCGTCAATTTAGAAATTGGTTCTCCCCCAGAACAAATTTTATTGGAAAATGTTACTGCTTGAGTAAAACTTCGACTTTTGTGACCGTAATCTGTAATAATTCATTAACAATTATCTACGCTCACTTTCATTGTGCACGATTTCTGCAAAAAACACCTTACATGTCAAATTAAAATTATTTTCAAAGGTAACTATATCATCTTCCTTTTTTATATATTCTTATTTAAAATAATTTATTTTGTCATTTCAATCAGAAAAAAAATATGATTGTACAATATCAATGAATTCAGAAAAAAAGCTCTATTCAAAAATGCATTCATTATATGATAGTGTCACTAAAAAAAATCAAGTTGACTTCGAAAACAAAACAAAAAAAAATTTTTCTCGACGAATAATTAGAGCACAACTTCTTGCACCCCTATACCTAATTTCAGATGATTTGTACAACTGGTTCTGAAGATATTTAACCGTTTCCATAGATTCTAGCGACCCTGTGTATACTAATTACTAAATTCAAACTAATGAGAAGACTAAACTGTTGTCCTACTTTTTTTATTTCGTAACAGAGTTAGAGTGTTACCAGAGAATTTCGAGGAAGTGAAAATTTGAGTTTTGAGCGAAAATGACCCTGCCATCAACCGTCGGCTGTTGCAGCAGAGTTTATCTTTACAAAAACAGTATCAATTAAAGAAAAACAATGTATGTTAAAGTATTAACAATCAGTTGTATATATTTAGTTAATTTTTTTAAGATAAATTGAAGGTGGATAAATACAAAACAGATGTTTTATTTTAAAAATTCCTTATGTAAATACAACGATGGTACAACAAAAATTTAAATTTGGCGTCATTTTTCTGCTTTGGATCAGGGCACTATCATTTGCTCATTTTCACTTTGCACCGAATTCAGTTTTCGCCTCCGTGACTCTCAGATAGGGTCACAGTCTTTTAAAATTGGTATCATGCTATCATGAATGCCAAAGCTGTCGCTTCTCTGCTATCTCTAGTAATGCAAAGATTCCGTTGGACGGCTAGTAACATTGCAGAGCATAGTTTAGAATATGTATAAAAGGAATAATTAATAGCAATAAATTACTGTACTATCAATGAATTTAAATAGAAAAATCATGACTTGCCTATTTTTCAGATAACTATAATTTATAGTTCATGTTTGGATATGTGGTTGATGTAATATAGATTTTTTGTTATAAAATGCATCATGTATTATGCAGCAGAGCAAAGTAGTGTCTGACCTTTTTCCAAAGCGTGGGATTATTCGTCCCGATTTCTTATTACACGTGCAGTATTCGCAAATCCATCGAAATTTGAACGTTGGCTAGTGCTGTTTTAAATTTTAATCGAGCCGTCACTTGATTCCCATTTAATGAATTTTTCAACCTTTTTTAAGCCAGATCGGTAATTACAATTTATAAAATACGTGATCTGTAACTCATAAAATAAAGCGTAATCCCTTCTTACTTAGCTTAAATAAACCTAAAAATTGAAGGGCTCAGCTTGAAAAATAAAGGGAAAAATATCCGCAGCGTAATACAGCGATCTAAAACGGTTCCTGTTTGAGAAGCTGATTAAAAATTCAGCCGCTAAGCCCCGGAAAGTGGCAGAAAACCTGATCGAAAGATTTCGCAATTATTTTTGCTTCTTTTGGGGCCGCGAGTGCGGAGGCACTCACCATTAGATATTTAATTCGATTTTGATTGGCTGCACTCGCAAATTTGTTTGTCTAAGTGCAGGTTTAAGGCTATGACGCGGTAAATATGGTGGCATACATGATGGTCTCCCAAACAGAAAATGTAGTGTTAGGATTGTTTGAATTGTACATCAATGTTTGAGATAAGATGAAAATGTAACTAGAGATATAAAAAATACACTTTCTTTGAGTTCGCACCGCCTCTATCAATCATTTTGGAACTGACAGCTTTGCGATTGGCGTTTGCCGACATCTTCACCTGTCAAATATCGTATAGTCGACCAGTGAAATTTATAACGGATCACTTTTATTCACTGATATCGATAACTAATTGACTGAACGCGATGGTTTTGAAATTAAGTTAATAAAGTTATCTGATGGCTGATATTGTTTTTTCTGATAACATGAATTGCTCTGGTTCTGATAACGCGTTTTTTCCTGCGTTGAAACTGTTACGTTTAAGCACAATTGCAATAATTACTTATCATGCCACCAAATAAATCACTCTTCATGTTCAATCAATGTAATTCTTGCCTCTTCTGACAATTTTAAAATAATTTAGAAACAAAGTAAATTGTCTTATCATACACATACTTGAAATTGACCTCTTTCACTTGCTACAATATCAATAAATACAGTAACAAAATACATAACTGAATGGAGACTAAGCTAAAAAAATTCGTTTGTTTGCGAAACTGGAAATTTATATTACATAACATAAATATATCAATGTTTCGCAAACAAAAATTGTGTAAAGCATTATGTATAAATAAAGGACGTTTAGAGCTTACAGAAAGTAAAGCCATAAATAAAAAATCTTTATCCGACAGGGTATGTGCTTCCTAAAAATTGATTTCTTTAAAATTATACCACTAATATGTTTACATCTTTTTGCATTGGACATCCAGAAGTACCAAGTTCACTTAAAGTTTCGTCAAGAGTTTTAAAAAATTGAAATTAGATCTTTTTTTGACAAATTAGAAAATACTTAGTTCCACGAAACGCCGTAACTACGTTTCTCTGATAAATATTGTAGAAAGACTTTTGCCTACGTAAGTGAGTTAAATTTCACTTATTTCAGCCATTTGGTTATGATAACAAAAATTTACATTCTACCTACCTATCATAAGTGCATTAATATTATCACAGGCATTTAACATATCCCATTCAGACGTATGAGATAAAATAGATTATTAATTTTAATATTTTCTGTTTATTTAAATTTAGCTTTAAGTAATTCTGAACGAAAATTATGTCCATTTGTTATCTTTTTCATTAGGGATGTACCGACTAGTGGCCGACCGGTTGGATAAGCCGACTGTTCGGCCGTTTTTCATTGTCGGCTGCAGTCGGCGACTAGTCGGCTAAACAGCCGATCGGTCGGCTTTTTTTATTAAAATTAAAATAGTATGTAAAACAATTAAACCCGGTTTACAGAACCTCAATTAAATATTTAATTGCGATTTAATTTTTAACCCCGCGTTAAAGTACCATATGACCGACTCTACGCCAATCAGACGTCACTAATGGCCTTAACTTAATCTCAGTTAAAATATTGTATAAACTGGCCCTAAATTGTGTTATTCTTTATTTTTGTACTGAGTTACTAAAAAAAATTAAATGTTAAAATTATCCAAACAAATTTAAGACATTTTTTGGAAAATAAAGGAACTTTAGTTATTCCTTTCATTAAAATAGAACAAAATTTTAAGGTAGTCAGAGAAATAAAAAAAAACACACTATTTGTCGCATTTATAAACTGGTTTTAGCAAAGCCGAACAGTCGGCCGACTAGTCGGTTTTTACTGGCCGAACAATCGGCTAATCGATTAGTCGGCCAGACCTACAGTCGGTACATCTCTACTTTTCATCCATAATTGTTAGATACAGACGCTAATTTGTGACTAACCAGTTGAACAAGGTGCCCTTTCAAATGGGATGAGTTAAATGAGTTAGATAATCTAATATTAGTACACTTGTGTTGTAAAGTAAGCCATTATTTAACTCAATTCATTAGCCTGCAAAACGTATCCCACTATAGTAAATGAACTATTTTACCGTTGTCAAACATTGAACTTTTCATTGAGTATTTTACAAAAAAGTCTATTTTTCTAAAAGTTTCCTTTAGTTTGTTCAAAATAGTTGTTTAAAAATTTTACATTTATTGGGAAACGAAATTTGTATATACAGGGTGACGCACCAAGTGCGCGCTCCGCAATATCTCATTACCAATTATTAGAAATAGAAAGAAAGTTAAATGCGAAAGTTGTATGGTTCTTTGAGGACCACTTTTAACTATATCGTGTTCTGTGTTTTAGGGGTAACACACAACTTAGTTTTTCCAAACAGAACATCCTATATATTTTTAGATATTCTAATTGACCTTTTCTCAGGTTTTATAACAACAATTTATTTTTGAAATTCCATTACGACGTTGCCACGCTATTCTAATTTTCTTGAAATTCTTTATCAATTGAAAGGTTAACAAAAAAGTCACAATAGAATTATTTTTTAAATTTGTGATACAATATTTTATATAGACATAAATAAAGATAGCTTTGTTGTGATGTAAGTAAGATTGTCTTTTTATACAGAGTGTTTATAAAAAAATCAATTGTTACATTTTTCAAATTTCGATACTTCAGTTTTTTCAAATAGAACACATTATTCTATTACATCTTATTCTGGTTTTGCTTTACCTTCATTTTTTTTCACTATTTTCTGTATTTAAAGCTGACAGTTATTGAGATTGTTTACTTTTTTTTGAGACACCCTTACATCGAAAGAAAAAGAACAAAAAATAGAAATGTTCTATTTGAAAAAACTGAAAAATTCATATTTAAAAGTGTGTCCCAAAATAGCACTACTGTGATGTTTTTGTGAACCCTTATATTACTAAAAAATTTAAGAAAGTTGGAATGATATGGCAACGTTGCATCGAAATTTCAAAAATAAGCTATGGTTATAAAACTTAGAAACTAATTCGAATATACAGCGTGTTATTGAAAGGTACGTACAAAATAAAATCGGCAATTAGTCTCGAAGTATGGGTGCTAAAAATAAAAAAAAGTTCAGGTAAAAGTGTTCTCCTTTTAGAGATAAAAATTATTACAATTTATGTTCAAATTCGTTGTACTCCTCTGATAAAAAGTTCGTTTCTACAGCAACATTTAGTCTTAAAAAAAAGTTTTATTGTTACAGTTGCTGGGATTTATTAAAATAAATTAATTTTACCTATTTATCCTTCAGTAGCGCCTAAAAAGTTTGGATAAGGGTTAATTTTCTCCTTATAATTTTGATGACACAAAATACATTTTTCAGACTTCTTAGACTTCGCCAAGAACTGTCAATTTTGTTGTACGTACCTTTCAATAACACCCTGTATAAAAATATATAGGCTGTTCTATTAAAAAAAACTGAGTCATGTGCTGTGCCTTAAAATCGGAACATTTTCTATAGTCGACAAAATTTTTACTGTGTGAACCGTAGAACTTCATTCTTTAACTTTTTTGATATTGTAGATTCTACAAGCTGAACTAACGTTTCCTTTTTTTAATATATTCACCGAATTTAAAATTAATTTTTTAAAACGATTTTTATTTCGTAAAAATACTCGAACATGACACTAGTTTTTAGTGATTTTTTTGAGTTTATTATTTGATTGTATTGTTCATTGAAGGGTTTCTAATTGTACTGTTAAGTAATGAAAATTATGTCAAAGAGAGCTTTACGAAATCCGTTAAAATAGCAGGAAAACTTGCAGATTTATCATTTCCGTAGTTGTTTGTGTGTAGGAATCAAGATTCTGAAAATAGAATTATAAATTTTGACGCCGTAATTGCGAAGAATTAAAGGAAATTTCCAAATAAACGACTCATCAAAAGTCTTTAATTAAACTAATTTATTATTAAATAACGAAAACTACATATACATACTTAGTTCAAATCTGTCACAAACGACACCGAAAAATGGGCAACGAAAAAAGTAATTTGTACATTATTATTCTTAAAATATTTTTAATTTATAGCCAAACCTGCTTCATATAATTTAAAAAATATAACAAATCGATGTTTTTATTATACTATACAAACACATAAGGTACTTACGTAGAAATTTTATATTTTTCTAAGGTTTTTAATAGTTCATTTTTCAAAATATTTTAGCATCTGCACTTCTAGAAATAAAAGTATTGTCTTCCTTGTATCTTTACTAGTTTTAGAGGTTTTTACGACATTTAAATAATGTTAAATCTCAGTTATTTACGGAAATTTCGGAAAACGATTTTTAACACTTTTTTCAGTTTACAAAGCTGTCTCATTTCTAACAGAAAAAGTCGAAAACGTTTCTGGTACGATTTTTAAAGTTTTATAAGCTGAAAACAGTAGTGGAAACCGCGTTCCAAAATTTCCATAAATAATTGAGATAATGATTTTTAAAGAATACGTGTTGCAAAAATTTCATCACATTAAAAAAAAGATAATAGTTTGGATAGTAAAAGTTGTGGACAAGTTATATTTAAAATTATGTTTGTTAATAATGGAGATACATATTACATTCTGTATATGTATTGCCAACGCTGTAAGAGCCACTAGTGACTCCTCCTAAAAGTGGAAGCTGAAAGTAAAAAGTATTTGAAACATTTGTATTTAATGCACATTTAACTTTACAATTTTTATTTTAAACATCATGTGTACCATGTGGTCGAAAAAAACCTCTTCTAGTAGGCCGTGCAATTTATTTTTAAAACAATGATGTTGGCAGCACCAACGCGTTCCTGTTTCAGTTTGACAGTTACGCTCAAATAACTGTCAACTGAAGGGTCAAATAGCTGCAATGCCAACATCATTATTTTAAAAACAAATTGCGTGGCCTAGTAGAAAAGTTTTTTTTTTTTAATTTGTTGCCCCATGTGAAGTACTTGTGTCCATAAAAATATGAAGAAATAAGTACGTCATATTCAAATTTTTAAATATGGAGGTGTATCTAATGCACATAACACAAAAATGCATTTCACGAATATTAAATGGTACAATTTTAAAAATGTTAAATTTAATAATATATTGTTACCACCACTGAAAAAACATCCCTTTAATTAACTAACTTCGTCTACGTCTAGACGAGAAACTTCCCGAGTTAAAAAAAGTCGTAAAAAACTTCTACAGTACGCGTAAAATATCTTACTTTCTATTTAGAAAATAATACAACAAAATAAGCTGATTTATACTGGAGCACATGCTTTCCTAATAAATTTTCCGTAATTACAACTAAGCTCCGGGATTCAAAAATAATCTTTGTTTATAGAAGCATTGCGGTTGAATGAGACTATTCGACAGCTTATTTCCCCTTTTTATGTGAATTTCATATTTATTAAGTTTGTGAATTTATTGCGAGAAAAATTTATAATCTAGGACGCAGCCCTGATTTAGAGGATCAAATCGAACCTACCTTTTTTCCTCAAAATAAAAATCGTCGAACAAGGTGTTTTCTTCGATTTGTTGGAACGGATTAAAAAGTAATTTCGCGTTCAAAACAAAGCATTACAGAATGGTAACAAGTAAAATATTGATTATTACCTTTCCGATCTCTCGTTCGACTGTTCCTAGTGGCGGTAGGAAAAGGCAGTTGGGGGTGGTCCATCGTGGTGGATCCAGACATTCCGGAATGGGCGTCGCGGAAATCTCCGGTCTCGGCCCAAACTGAAATGTAATATCACGTTGCTCGCTGGTTTCACAAAAACTAACTTAAAAAAACAACCCAAGAAAAATATTATACTTTTTGCGAATTCGAACTGTGGGACATGTGATGGTTAAAAACATTGCTACGTTCTATTTTCAAGAAGTATAATATTAATCGTAAAATAGAATCTAGACTTTTGTTTACATAGTTGAGGTAAATTAGTAAGTGTGTACTTTATGCACGGAAGAGTAACAAGAAATGTGATTTCAAGAATAAATTTACTGAATATTTTACGAACAGATCCATGTTGGCTTATTTATTAGACACAATGCTTGTTTGTTTTGGCTACCACAAGATATTAATTTAAAGGCTAAGGCACTCAAAATGCAAAAAATATATTTCGAATTCTTAACATATCTACGCTCACAGTAAAGTTTTTATGACAGCTGAACTTTCTGTGGCACTTATCTTATGACTTCAATTTGACACTATCTTTTTGTTTTTGACTTACTAAATTATCTGACGGTCACTATGTAATGTTCTGCAAGTATATTACTCCATTCCAAACCACTGCAAGTTTACTATTGTATTTTTTCAACGTGATATAATTATGTGCAATTTTTCGTTTTGATTTTGTTTTGCTCGTGGTGGAATTTTCACTAATTTTCCGGTAATTAAGACGAAAATCTATCCGATTTTTACACCAGTAGTTATATCTTTTAAAGATATAAAAATGTCGACAAATATGTACAATACATGTTATAGTCTGACTACGATTCTCCTACAAAAAACCCTCTTTGAAGTTAAATATTTTTCAAGAAATAGACTTTTTTTCCATTTTACTACATTCTATCCCACATTCAGATCTATCAACCAGTTAGCTGTGCGGTTCGTAACTGCAAGAATATATTTTTAGTACTACTTATATCTTGAAAATTTGAGTTGTTTAGGGTTTCATTTTGATTCAAAATAAGTAAATAATAAATCAATTATTATAAATAATTGCAGTCACATTCAGCATCAGTCGTAATTCATTAGGATTGTACATTCAAAAAAATTTTAATTTCGAATCGTATTTCACTAGAGCATATTATACAGGGTGGCCCAAATAAAACGAAACAGACGGGACCCTCGCCGCTGTAGGTACTTGATTTTTGATTCAAGGGGTATGTATAACGTAATATTTGTATGGAGGTGGATGGAAGTCGTTTTCAATATTTATTACGTTTATATTCTTAACAAGTAAGTAAAAAGAGGTTATAGTTTACTGATTTTTCATAATACAATTTCTCAGGAACCAATCCACCGACTTCAAAAATTCAAACACTGTTAGAAAGGGAATTAATAGGGCTTCGAGCATTTTTCACGTAATTAAGTACATCGCCCATATGTTTCATTTTATTTGAGCCGTCCTGTATAGATACCCGTCATTCCTTTTATTAGGGTTCATTTTTTGCTCTAAATAATATTGCTGAGAATCAGTACCTACTAGATACTATTTACTTTTAACAGTCCAGTTTCGCACTTTCTGTATCAACCCACTTGTTTTTTAATTTATTTATATCTTATACATTCTTTCTTAGTTTATATTGTTTTTTTTTAAAATACCACCAATTTTTTTGGTGAATGTCAGAAATATAAAAAATGCGTATTCAACATGAAATTTTTTGTTGCTTTAAAATGTTATTTTAGGTGTTATATATTATTACGTCTTTCTTATGGTTCATAGTCTTCGCACTCTTTTTTCCTAACGGTTATTTGACTACTTTCGTTTTTTAGGAAAAATGTTTTACAATTTCTAGAGCGTAATAAAAAAGTTTTCAGATTAGAGTTGGCCATGGAAATATTTTTCATGTATTTGATGAAGCTGTAAAAGTCATGAGTAACCTTTAAAACCCATTATTATTTTATATAGTTTTTTAGGTCAAATCAATATGTATGCTTTTATTTTCAAAAATAAATACTGTTTGTATTTTTATTTTTGTATAGTTATTTTACCCTTTTTAAAATGTCCTTTCATTAAAATTATTTTGGAAGCAGTGTTTCCTTTTATTTTCGTATTCATTTTAGGTAGATTATTTCATAATATAGATTTTATCTTTCACTCTTGCCTGGATTCTTCATGTTTCTTCGTTTTACTCTAAAATTTGTTGCAGTGACTAATATGAGCGCAAAATTTTATGTAATGTGCTTGTTTATGTAAATAATAACTTTCAATTACAATATTTTAAGTCTGTTAAAAAAAATTTCATGATAATGAATAGAAAAATACTTCCAATTCATATTTGAAAAGTCTTCTCTCGAAGAACGGTGGAACACTTACATGTTTATATGGGTGTTCGTCACTTGTACGCAATTAGAGAGTTATGAGTGTTGTCAATGCCTACCTTATAGATTCGAAAAAAAGTTGATTCTCAACTAACTGTTTTATTTTTTACAAGACGAACAAATTGGTTAGTACAAAATTTAAGAGCAATACAATTATACAAATATGTTTAGCTCTATGTAGGTATTTGATGACTAATAAATAGGTGTGCAATTGTGGGAAAGTATAGTTATTTCTCTGAATACTTACTTATTTTAATGTGACTAACACCCACGTGAACTACTATAGCAGACAAGAACTGTGTGTTTATGGTATTAACCCTTCAAATTGCATGCAAATATATCTGACCGCTGCGCGCAACTGCCCCTTAGCATTCAGGCAGTTTTCACACAACTGCCTAGTGGTATTAGGACCACCTGCCTGACCTGACCGTGGCATGTAACTGACCCATGCCCGTTTATATACAGGGTCGATGATCCTCGATATCCCATTAATTATTACAAATCTAAAAATGGTCAAATATAAAGTTGGCTGCTTAAGTTCTATTTTTGAAACGCCATATAGAACTTGTTTCTTTGCAAATGTTCACAAAAAATAAAACACAGTAAGGTTATTTTTATATGTTGCAATTTTTTAGGAAGGACATAAACAAAGATATACGCTTTGTTGTAGTTCAATAAAATTAAGTCTTAGTATACAGAGTGTTTATAGAAAAAATATAAAATTTTACAAATATTCATACTTCAGTTTTTCAAATAGTACACCTTGTAAATACTTTAAATACTAAAGCTTCACTTAATTATTACTATTACAAAGCGCATACGTTTGTTTATCAATTCACAAAATACTGCCCTATAGATTTTAAGAATAACCCTTTTGCGATTTTTGTAAATCACTGCATTGTTAAAAATTTTCAAAAAAATTAGAATAAACTGGAACAGTTGTATATTGCGGCTCAAACACGGAATACTCTGTACAGTTCAATAATTTTAGTTTCAGCTGCTTAAAAAGCTGCACAACTTTGCTCTTAACTTTTTTCAACTCTGAATTTTTTCAATTCTCATTAGAGGTCGTGCTTATCGATTCATCCTGTATATATACAATTACACCAATACAGGGGGAGTCACTAATTATTAAAGATAGAAACAAAGGCAGAGACTAAGTTCTATGACTCTTTGAGTGGCATAAATACCTACATTAAAATTATTTTAAACTATACAGAGTGTTTTGTTTTTGAGGCATAGCACACAATTTAGTTTTATTTTAATAGAATACCCTATACATTTTTACGTATTGTCACTAGTCTCTTCCTTGACTTTATACATATAATTGACTTCTGAATTTCCGAATAAACGTTGCCCCGTAATTTCACTTTTTTGGAATTTTGTTAACAAAAAAATTGCCATGACGTTACTTTTAAGATCTGGGTTGCAATATTATGTGGAGAGATAAACAGAAGTATGCCCTTTGTTATGAACATGGTATGAATAAAATTTTAATATACAGAGAGACTAAAACATTTTTTTAACTGTACATTTCAAATACCGATATTTTAGTATTTTCAAATAGAGTATCATGTAATTTGTTTCTGCATCTTACTTCATTTTTGTCCTCATGATTTTAACATTTCGGTAAGTCAAATCTCAGTGAACTTTTAATACAGAAAGTACTTAACAAAAAAGAAAAAGAAGAAAAACAGAATAAGATGCAGTAATAAAATACAAATTGTTCTATTTGAAAAAACTGAAGTACTTAGGTATCTATTAGAAAATTGTAAAAATTGAATTTTTTCATAAATGCTTTTTATATTAAGACTCAATTTTATTTATACCAAAAATATATAGGGTATTTTATTTCAAAAAACTAAGTTGTGGTTTACGCCTTAAAAACAGATCACTCTCCTCTTTTCTTCTATTTCTAATAATTAATGAGATATTAAAGAGCGTGTGTTTAAATGAGTTACCCTCTATATTTAAGTATCTATGCTAAGTATGTTCGTGAAAAAAAAAACTAAATTAATATCCTTTAATATAATAATTGTAGCATCCAATGTTTGTCAGAAGAATAGATTTATGTAGGAGTGTTTTCTTTTTCTTTTTTAAATCGCTGCAGTAATATAGGTATTGGGTAAATGACACTTAATAGCTAATAAAATGCCTTAGTTCTACTAATAATAATATTATTAATATCTTGTTTAATTATTTATTATTTTATTTATACAACTTTTTCTTCTCGAGGAATACCTGTGACTGTATCATTTTGCCGAATCCGGTATTTAATTGTTTGTTTGATTCTTCGAAAACAACAGTGCAAATTGTGGTTTTTGTTCAGTCTTTGAGGGTTTCTTTTTTAGGCTGCATTTAAAAAAACTACAGGCATGAGAATTATTAAAAAAAAAAACTAAAATTAATACTGTATCACACACTTCTTCGAAATTTACAAAACCGAATAGCTAAATTTGGAATTCTAATCAATTACTTAAAATTTTGTACTTCGTCCAAAAAGCTGAGGACGTCATCTCAAAATAATTGTTGAAAAATACGCCTTGACAGGTAAGGGATATTTGTCAAGACTTTAGAAGATTAAATTCCAATATTTTATACTTTTCAAAAGAAAAATAAGCTTTGCGTTCATTGTTACAAGTAAGTATACTTATATATGGTCAAAATTAGTTTGTAACAGTTAACGTAATATTTCTTAGCAGTAACAACAAAAGTAATTCTCGGTGGCGTGTATATCACAGCTGTTAACAACTCTCTTAAAATGACATAAATTTCCTTTTGATTAATGTTACGAGTTATTACTTCTTAAATGAAATTTATTATGTTTCTAACAGAAAAAAACCATGGACCACCCATTTGGAAAACAGATATCTCTCTTCTGTACCAAATATTAAATATGTAAAAATAGATACAATAGGAAGCAGCAAAATTTCAGCCCTCATTTTTCACTCCAATTGGAAACAAAACAGAAAATTTTAAAAAATTACTACGTTAAAAAATAGCTGAAAAATTTTTTGGTCGACATAATTCACTGTCAACGCTCCTCCCACACTAATTGGTGCTAACCGGCCTGTCACCAGACAAGAGTTTTTCTTGAATGTTCCAAAGTTAACACATGTTGGAAGATACATCGACTACCTTCTGTTTACTGACGGTTTTACGAGCAAGATTTATGGCGAACACACAAATAGGAGTGATAACCACAATTTTCGGCATTTTTTTTATTCAACTTTCATTCCGTTCCAGTTAATTTAGAACGAAAGTAACCTAATCGATTTATAGCAAGAATGATATCACAACTTGGTAAAGTTTTGCCAGCATGGCGATAATTATGGCAGTTTGTGTATTCAGGTGTGGATCGACACGATTTGCACCATTTCAATTTATTAATTAGCTCCATTTGTCTGGATGTCATGGGACCGTTGGAACTCGTCCTGTGCCTACTCGTGATAAATTATATATAAAGTAGCGTTAATAGTAAAGCCAAAACAATCAAGAGTTAATCGTCTGCTAATCTTTACATATAGCTCGGATTCTATAAGTAAATAGAGCTAAACATTTCACACAGGTTGTTTAGTTGTAACCATCAGCAATAAGTAAACAATTTACCTTTATCGATATCAACCAAAGTCGTTTTACCTCTTCATATTAAGTTTAACAGCGCAACAAACTTTTAAGTGACTTTAGTATACTCTATAAATCCATCGTCTCTTCTACAACGAATTTTATCATCATTATAAACTTAACAGGCACTAGACCGTGTACATACATTTTTAATTATTGTTTTATCTATACGGCTTATAAATAGATTGTTGAAACCAATGTCGCCAAGACGTAAATATTTATACGCTTACGTTTCTTAAATATGTAATAAAGTGTAAGTGAATTTTTTTGATGTGAAGTTTATGCAAGAGAATAAATAAGGCAACAAAGAACGGAAAAACAATTAATAAAGGCCTATAAATTGTAGTCTTTCTTACATTTAGTACAAGTAGTCCACTGACAACGTGAACATGTGTGGTTATTTCTGGAAAACAAAAATCCGTGTTGGTGCGCGTTATTTTTAAGTAAAAGGTAAAACATATTTTTTATAAAAAGTAAAATTAAATAAATATTGAAAAAAATCAGCTTGTTTTGTGAAAATTCATATATGAAATATTGGAAATTACTTGAAGAGGGTGTTTTTGCAAACATATATGTTAATAAGCAGGTAATAACTAATAACTATGTGAAATCAATGCAAATTTTTCTACAACTGTCATAAATACTGAAATTTAACAGACTGACATTATGTTTTCTTACTAAAGAAATATCTTTACAAATCATTCAAAAAAGTATTCATAATTATATCAAAATAATAACATTGACATCAACAAAATTGTGTAAAAAGTAACAGTCATTGTTCTGAGTATTCGGCAACAATATGTTCACATTTTTGAGAAGATAACACGTTTCAACTATTGTATATAAAGCGGGGTTGCAGAGCAAATAGTTATCCTGAGGCGCCAAAACAAAGCAAATATTGTATCTTACATGTGAGATACGACATGCCATCACATTCTGGAGCTGTGAGAAAATACAAAACCCAATAAATTACATTCAAATTAAATTTATTACCCAAAAGTGTATCACTCGTCTGTACGTAAAATTTGTGTCAAAGGAAATTAAAAGGTTACAATAACGAAACGCGTCTCAAATTTTATCTGGCATTATTATTTAAATAATGCATATACACGGTTGTAAAAAGAACAAATAAGAGAAACAAACTGACAAAAAATTAGGTTGTTAAGTAAATTATTCAAATAACAATATTTAGTGTAGATATTTCTGAACGTTTACAATGTTTAGTTAAAAGAACAAACATCGACTATTTGAAGAATAAGTATTTCACAAAATTTACGTGGAGCAAATAATACGAACAATACGAGCACTCGTGTGCAGAGTGTAAACAGTATATTTTTATTAAAATTTAAATAAATAAAAATATCGTAAGACGCACGACTTGTTTTCCGTAACTGTAAAATTAATTATTATTGTACTTTGGACTCGAGATATTTGCCTGCTATTGTAGTCGCTCATAAAGATTCAAACGCCTCTTTATCTCCTCGACAGCAGTTTTTCATTTTCAGATGGCGTTATAAAAGAGTGCACGCACGTTATATAGCTTTCTCTTTTTTAATTCCATTGTTTATACTTCATTGCACAAAGCCATAAACGTATTTTCAAACTAAAAAAACTGTTTTCACAAAGCGTTATTCATAAACCAAAAGAACAAAACACGCAAAAAATAGGGGATGATTATAAATTTTGCTAATTGACGTTTGTTGCTAAAAATTAAATTTCTAATAAAATCTCATAAGAGGAAACCATATAAAATATACATCGTGTTTCATTACAATCATTAATCGCATTACTTCAAAGCTACTGTCGGAATTGAAGACAAAAAATGTTACAACCAATAGGTAATTCACAAAAAATAGTTTGCTTAGAAACATTGGCATCTTTTACATAAAAATGGATTCAGAAACGTCATAAATCATAATGTAGCAAATTTTACCACCGTTTTGCTATTATCCAAATTTTTGTTGAAAAATTTTCGCATATGTCATATACAGGGTGAGTCACTACCCACGCATTTCTATATCTCAGTACTTATTGAAAATTGTCAGACACTAAAATTGTACGGTTATTTGACTAGCATGCGTTAAAATTATTTTCAACTGTGCAAAATGCTCTATTTTTGCAACATAACACGCAACATAGTTTTTTTTTTTCAATAGAACAGTTTACATAATTTTATTTACACTCATTATGGCCTCTTTCTAGCGTTTAAAACGGTAGTTTCTTTTTTAAATTCTTGCCACGTTATTTAAATTTTCTCGAAATTTTTCAGCAGTTGCAATGGTTCACAAAAAATTGCATGTTATATTTTCAAATCCTTTATTACAATATTTTATAAAGAAATGCGCTTGTTGTTTATCAAAAATTGGTCGAAGGTTATTTCCACAGAACTTCCCTTACCCCTAAAGTACAATAAATCATTTCCAGCTTTTCCAAAAAACCAGAAAATTTTATTTCGCGAATTTAATTTTTTTATGAGAACCCCTATACCTAAGTTAAATTAATGAATAAACTATACATTTAGGGGTAGGTTATTTTACATGCTTTAAAAACCATTGACTATGTACAATTTTGAATTGACGTCATTACTTTGTTGATTGCGATCATTAGACAAAGTTTGGTTAACGTATTACCATCTACATGATGTTCATAATACACATAAAAAATTTGACAACAATCAGTAGTTTCGGAAATTATCTGTCTAACAAAAATTGTCACGGACGGCGGACAGACAGACAGACGGAAACCGGGGACCTATTTTTTGGTAATCTAGGGGTCATGAAACGTCAAGAAAGCGTAAAAGTAACCATTTGTCTAATGGACTGGATTACAATACTTCTATAACTTACGCTTGGGAAGTAAAAATTCAAAAATATTACAATTTTTTTATTTTTTACAGCAACATATCGATTTTTTATAAACACTCGGTATATTAAAATTTAATTTAATTGGTAGCATAACAAAGCACGCACCTCGATTTACCTCTCCATAAAATATGGTAACACAGATTTTAAAAATACTCCGAATGCGATTTTTTTGTGATTCCCTGTATTGCTAAAAATTTTAAGGAAATTGGAATAACGTAGCAACATCGCATCAGAATTTCAAAAATAAACCACAGTTATAATGCCCACGACGCAGTCAATCAGAGTATATAAAATATATAGTGTGTTCCATTAAAAATCTAACTTCTATATTTCACTTCAAAAACAGATCTCGTTTTTAGCTTTTACGGCATTTATATGTAAATAACTTAGATACGAGACAACTACTGAAATGTGCTGTACTGATGAGATCATAAGAAGGTAGAAACTGCAGTCTATAGCTTTTCACTGGTTATCTATACGTCCTCAAAGAACCATAGAACTTTTGCTTTTAACTTTTTCTTCTATAGTTAATAATTAATGGGATGCCGAAGACCGCCGCTTAGTAACTCATCCTATATATGCAATTTATAAACTTTTGGTTCTCCACTAAATTGTCATATAATACAACTATGACTAGATTAAAAACATATCCTTTTAACCGTGTTTCTACAGTTCGTCGATATGACAAATCTTTACGATAGAGAAAACTTTAGATTTTTTTAAACACGTTTTTGATAATAACCACTAGTACAAAAAAAAATTGAAAACTTTCAGACTAATGTAACAATTTGAGCTTTATTTCAAAAAATTGCATCACATATACTCCCGATTAATAATTTTTGCATTCACTAAAATTTCGTGACGAAGGGTTGGCCGGCACAATAACAGGATTAGTGACCATTATAAAATAACCGTACCTGTTAGTGTTAAATGAAAAATGAAAAATTGCTTGCAAAATACACAATTTAAAAGTACGCCTCTGGTAAAGTATTACTACCCGATAATTTTATATTATTCTCATTAGACCTTTCTAGGCTTTATACCTACAATTTATTTTTGTCAATCCAATGCAACGTTGCCACGTTATTCCAATTTTCATGAAATTTTTTGGTTCACAAAAAAAAATCGCAATATGGTTATTTTTAAAATCTTACAACATTTTATGGAGGGATAAATAAACGTACGCGCCTTGTTAATTAAATCAAATTTTAATATGCAGATGTTTACAAAAAGTTCTAAAACTTTACAATTTTCAAACATCGATAGGTAGATTAATTTTTTCAAATAGAACACCTGCTTCTTACTCGATGATTTGTCCTGATTCTGCCAATATGTTGATGCGTCTGTTAAAGAAATAAAAAATCGCAGTAACTATCAGCTTTCAATACAGAAAATAGTTAACAAAAAGTAAAGAACAAAAAATAGAACCAGATGAATAATAAAATAAAGGGTGTTCTATTTGCAAAAAATTGAATACTGATATTTGAAAACTGTAATAGGTAATTAAGAAAATTTGTGAACACTCTGTGGAATAACGTGGCAACGTCGCATTGGAATTTGAAAAATAAACTGTGGTTTTAAAGCTCAAGAAGAAGTGATTTAAAACATATAAAAATATATAGGGCTTTTTATTTAAAAAAAACTAAGTTGTGTATTACGCCTTAAAAACAGAACACTCTGTATAATCGAAAATCAGTTTAGGGTATACTCTTCAAAGAACCGTACACTTTTGGTATTTGACTTTTTTTCTACTTCTAATAATTAATGAGATATCAAGGAGCGCGCTTAGTGACTCAGCCTGTACATAAAATCGCATAAAAAATGTGGAGACTATATTTAAAAGTAAAATTTAAGGCGACGCAACTGAGCTACTTCTGTAAACTTTCAACAGAATTTGTAAAATATTTTCCGAAATTTCATCATCTAATCAAACTTGGTTTTTATCACATGTTGAGTTGTCTATTAAATATGACATTTGTGACGGTCTGTATAGTCATCATGTAATATTCTAAGTGAATTTATTGCAGTAAATACTCTTCTCTGTTTTAATTTTGTTATTTATGAAAACTCCTTAATTAATAGAAAACACTGAATGGGATATCTGTCACTTAAATAAGTATTGTTTCTGTTGGCTACAAAATCTATATATCGGGTGATTTTTTAAATTTCTGCTCTAGTTGGCCATGACGCTTGCTCGATTTTAAAAAATCACATGATATATATATATATATAGTCAAACAAGTCGAAATATGGAAGAATCATAAGATATTTTAGTTTAAAAATAATAGTAACCGTCAAAATATTTTGCCATGAGATATGAGTGCCAACGCGTTTTACAACTATGTTGGCATTTTATTCTTTAAGAAAAATATAAGGCTTTAAAAATGACATATTTCGTGGACTATTGACAACGTCTAAAATTTATCATTTTCGGAGTGTTCGCAAAAAATGAAATTATAAAACTTGCAAATTTATGTCGAAAATTGCTAGTGATTCTAGTTGATAGATTTTAGTAAAAATCAATAAAACATGCAAATACTTGCAGTAAGTGTACGTACTAAAATAATAATCGATTCAGTAAGCCAATATAGTAGAGTAGATAGTGTGGATTATCTCAAAAACCGATACTTCAGTCGTTATTTTAAAAATTGTGGTATGTTGTGCTTATCATAAAAAAATCGTACACATACTTCACGACTTTAAATGCTCTAGGTACATACAAAAATTTCTGTACTATTTAGAATCTCGTACTTTATCGCAACAGAGGGCATCAACTCGGGCCTCCCAATTCCCATGTAAATAAACCATTGTAATGGTAGTTAATTTTTCGATAAAATAATCTTGTATATTTTGGATGGAATTGTCACAAAGTGTACAGTAAGCAACGGTAATCTTGTTATAATCCCGAGATCCCGCTTCAGAAGTGTTAGTTTATGGGCGTGCCACCTGGCGGTCTAATATGTGACTGATAAATGACTTCCTAAAATCCGAAAGGAAGGCCAGATTAAGGGCTTAGTGGACGTGTCGCGAGAGTGACGGCGGGAATCAACCCTCCACCCTCCGCCGCCCCTTAGCACGCTGCAATCAACCCCAGGAACGGTGTCAGGTGTGCCGCCGCCGTCTGTAAAACGTGACGTTATTAGTGTTTTAAAGCCCCGCGTGTGAGTGTTTAACAATCCCGGAAAAAATGGAGGATACGTCGCGCCACCCCGACGCTTTTTTTAATATTGTCATGTAGAAGAATGTCTGATGTGTGCGATAAAACCGAAAGGAGTTGTTAAATGCCTTTTTAGATGGCGTGCGGGCGCTGAAGACTGATATAACTTGAGGCGGGTTTCGTAGGGTGGATAAACAAAGCAAACATAAGAGAAAAAGTTTACAAAATTTGAAAAATTTCGTCCTGCGTGACTTTAATTGAGTCCTGAAAATGTATTTTTTCACTAGCAGCCTGGACGCATGCAAATGTCGACTCATTTAGTGGTAGCAAATTCAACTTTTGCTACCACGGGTTCAAAAAGAAAAATTGAGGTTATGTACGCAATGTTTGATGTGATTATTTCTTAAAAAATGAACAAATGTGTGCTACAAACATTACTTGAGTATACGCATGGTAGTTGGTAGACGGTAGAAGATAAAATGATTAACTCAGCGACAAGTATAAAAGGTTTTCTTTGTGTTGAAGATTTAGATCAAGTTTGATTAGAAATCAAAACAAAATCACGTTGCGTCAAAAAATTGAACGTTTATTTTTCAGTTTATTGTCTTATGGTTTCTACTAGTGAAAAAAATAGTATATTAACCACGGTTGCAAAGCCACTTCTAGACCTCGCACTTAGAGCCCTCGACGCTGCGCGTCTCGGGTTCTAATTTGCGCTCGGTCTAGAATGCTTGGCTCTGCAACCTTGGCTAATAATATACTATTTTGCAAAGATGTGACGGGTCTAGGAATGAAGTTTTGTTTAGCGCATGTCTCAGTATCTATTGACGTATGTATAGACAGTTTCTTTGCTACATTCACATTTATTACGATATTAATTTTTAAAACTGGGTTGTATTTGCGCTTTTTCTTAGTGTTAAATATTTAGGCTCGAGTCTACCAGACGAATCGGCGACTGAGACTCAAGCTAATTATATATATTTTCGTGTCATGTTTGACATCTTGTAGTTAAAAACCATTAATAGCGGCTGATATTTTGGCCTCAATAATTCACGAAAATCTCTAGAGATAGTTCTGGCAGGCAATATGTAAACCACTAATTCCTGATATATGTATGTATACCTATACTCAGAACGATGTTTTTGCATCCACTAAAATTTGATTAACTGTGCAGTTAAAGACGCTAATAATCATAACTGTGGACACAGAATCGAAATGACATTGTACCAGAAGTAGGTAGAATCCCGTATAAGAGACGTACGTTTTAAATTTTAGTGTATCTTCAAAAATGTATTTAAAACTTGGATTTCACCAAAAATAGTGCCCTCCATAAAGATATGATTCTATGCCCATACTGTCTTGCTAGAGTCAAGTGCCGTCAAGATCTGGTTTATGAAATAAAGAATTTTGTAAGTAAATAATAAATGGATCTTACTTGCCAAAGTACATTTGACCTATAATTCTAATTTGTTCATATTTTTCAATTCAGCCGGCGACATTTGCGTTTTGAAAAAAAATATATTGTCTTCGGAGAATTTTGATGACGCTACCAAGAAAAATAAAGCTAATAAAAAAATCGTGGTAGATTATTTTGACAAAACTTCCCTCGCCCTTGAAGTATAGTCCGACAAATTCCGATTCTTTAAAAAATTACTCCATAAAATTAGATTTTGGGATTTTCGTTTTGTAATAACTGTTAACCTTTGTAAAGGGGAGTAATTAACACCCCCGCAACTTCTGCATCTTTAAATATGAAATATATTTAAAGCAGATAACTAAGGGGAAAATATAGACATGTTCGACTTCTCAATGTATGCTTAACTTCGACCGAATTCGACTTTTAGCACGTTCAAATTACAAGCATCAGCGGTTAAAAGAAAATGAATTTTGGTTGATTTTGTGTCTCCAACGCAGAGAAAAGGACATTAAACAATCCTAAAATATCTTCATGATTTCACAGCATTCGGTTTTTGCAATTTCAAAGTTAAATTATAAAATCTGGATGCTAAGTGCAAAAAGTCAACACGTATTCATGAATCACACATGTAAGAGTATACACTAGACAATGCTATAAAATTTAATATATATAATACCAAAAAAAGGGTCAAATTACTCGTAAGTACGTTTGGTTTTGGAACGTTTCACCCCACATTTTGTTTTTTAGTTTATTATAAAGTGCTACATGTTTTTTTTTTAAGAAAACAGACCAATTTTGACGCTAAAGAGGTTTTTTATTTTTTTGTAAAAATCTGGAAGTCAGCGGTTTCTATATGGATCTGCTGGAATTGTGGTCAAAATCTTTACAAATCCACAACATATTAAAAAATCCATTAAAAAAAACTTCTCGACAAAAATTGACTTTTTTTATTTTATAAAACGTCAGTCAACGTCAAAATTGGGCTGTTTGCTTAAAAAAAAATGATACAGTAAACCCGAGTCACTCAGATGCGAATTAGATTGGGAATAACAAACAATGCTTTTGGAATCACCAAAATTTATATTTGGTAAATATAAATTAAAGAACATTTATTTGTCAAAATTCTAAAATGAAGTCATTATTGTTTTAAAGCGCCACAAACGAAAAAAAAAATTGATTAACGATTTACCATGGTTAGGATAACTTCAAAACGTTTGCAAAATTTCAGAACATTCGGTTTTGTAGTTTCAAAGTTAAATTGTAAGATGTTGCAACTTTGATTTTTTTCTCCACAAATCTGAATGTTTAAGATAAAACTTAACACAACACATGTGCAGGAGTATCTGCAAATTGTTGGTAGGGATGATTGGCCAAATTTTGATTAGCGTTTTTCCATCTACACAATATTCGTAATCCATATATAAAATTTGATAACTGGTTCAGTAGTTTCCGAGATTATCTGTCTAATAAAAATTCGGACAGACGGCAGACAGACAGACAGGCAGGCAGACAGGCAGACAGACGAAAACCTATTATTTCACACTGAGTTTACTCTGTAAAAAGATGCTCTCATTTAATGGTTATTGCATTTGTAATTGTAACATCTTGGATATGTGAAAAATGTAAATAATTGTATAAAAAAAAGACGTAGACTGTTTTGGAACCCATCGGGAAATTTCCAGGTCTCCCGGCGGCACAATCCGACACTGAAGAATGATTGGTAATCAAATCCAACTGCACTGTATTTTGTAATTTTTATAGGAGTAATTAATTTCTTTAATTATGTATAATATTTTTCTTTTCTTTGAATTGTATCTTAATTGTATTAGTATCTTATATTAAATATTATAATATATTGTCCTGTCATTGGATAATAATTTGTTGGGCAATAAAGTCTTATTATTATTATTAAAAAAAGAAAATCAATATAAAAAATAACTTATACGAAACAATCGTAGACGGAATAGGCATTGCATCAAATCTATGTTTTGAAAAAATAAATATATTTGTCTGATTATTATCTTCGAAATTACGAAATACTTATTCAGAGTGAGAAAACAAGTCATAAACAATAAGTCACAAAGAATTTATCAAAATTACCCAATTATTTTTCTACAGAGAAAAATATCATTTTTAACATAATAAGTGTAAACAACTAGTTTCAAAATTTTCAAATAATGATAAAATTCTATTATGATTTACTAGATACAATTTATTGCACAAATGGAATGACTTTAGGGCGATAATTCCGCTGAATCCCTTTACAATTACCTGTTGGGAAACTTATTCATTCGTGAGTACAGAGTTTTCATTAATTAATGTTGATATATAGTAGGCCATGCACTTTGTTCGTAAGTTGGTACTACTGACAAATCGTCAAGTTCAATTTGAAATTTGACATTTGACGTATTTGAATTTTAGGTTAAGCATCCATGGCCTACTACATATCAAATATTATTGGAGATTAGTAGGTAGGTGGAAGCAATAAAACAGAAATACTCCTCGTACTATTGAGGGCAATTATTTTGTCTTCATTTTAAATGTAGTACAAGAATATTTAGATTTATTATGATTATTCTTTATTTTGTCCATTTTTGGGCCTACGTACCTATTACATTTTTTCGCTAACAAAGTATTGTTAAGAAATATTATCCCAGGGTGGAATATATATATATATTTTTTCTACTCCCACATAGTAATCCATGAATTACGAACTGTCTAGCCTCATAGTAAAACCATAGTTACACCCACTGGCATGTAATGAATGAACAGGCACGTAATATATATATATTACGTGCCTGTTTGAATAGTTTCCATAGCAACTATAAATATTTGCTTTCCCAAAAAAATTTCTTCTGAAAGTGATTCTTCATTATAGATCGTAGAAAAAGTATATGACACAACTCTGGTGGTAAGCTAATTACGAACTCATATTACATCACTCGCTCGCTACGCTCGCTCGTGTATAAACTTCGTTCGTAATTAGCTTCTTACCACCCTCGATATGTAATATACTATTTTTAAACATGATTCTTTTAACTTCATCTTACGAGCATCATCACTTTGCTACATGAGTTGAGGGGGAGTGTTCCAAACAACAAGGCATAAATTAGCATCCCGTGTTTGTTGTACAGTATTAACCTTTCTACGACTCTAATTTTGGTAATAAGTAATATATTTTATAATAAAAATCTAGGTGTATTAAATGCCGGTGGAACAAACAATATTCAAAGTAGATTTTTTCATTAAAAAATATAACTGGTCTGACGGGAAACTGACTACTTTCATGTTTTCTCAATGTTTCATAATCCCCAGAGTACCAAAAAATAGATTTCCCGTTTCTGTCTATCTACAAAAACAATCAAATTGCATTTTCTTTTAACATACATGCATGCATACTTTGACCTGCTGCCGCTGATCCTGGTTATCTGTATGTGCTTAGTAGTCGAATTCTTTCAAAATATAAACATAAATAGACGAGGTTAAGCATGTATTGAGAATACATTTTTTCTTATTGGTTATATTACGGCGCAGGAACTGAGCGTGTTGGTCACTTGCGCGCCGCGTTTAGTTTAACACATGCAGCAGGTCTAATCCCCAAAAAGGTCATAGCACACTTGGGCGCAAATAGGGGATTATAAAGGCTGTCATTGCCTGCAGGTACTTAGTTGATAAGAAGCCTTCTATATTACAGTTCCATTAATTTCATGTTAAATCTAGCAGTACAAGAATAAAACAATTTGCAAGAAATGTTTCTTATAAAATAAAATAATTTCTCAACAAACTTATTTATTATATTAATAAATACGTGTGTAATTGTGTGAAAGATTTGCAAGAAGTGTTTCTTATAAAATAAAATAATTTCTCACCAAACTGTTTTATTGATTATATTAATAAATACGTGCGGAATTGTGTGAAAGTTAAATTATTTCTCCGGGTATTTATTTATTTTAAAGTAACAACTACACCACACAAATTAATTTACGGTGAATTATGATCGAATAAAATTGAGATAAAATCTTTGTATTAGCTGTTTTATTAACAAAATGTCCGAAATTAGCCGGGTTTAAAGGGATCCGCCAAGTGGCAACTCTGACGACAGGCAACAACTGTTTATGGTATTAACCCTTCAAATTATATCCAAATTTTTCTGACCGCTGCGCGCAACTGTCCCTTACCTCACAGGTAGCTTCCGAGCAACTGTCCAGTGAGATTAGGAGCGCGTAAGCGGGCAACTGACCCATGCCCGAAGCTAATGGATGTTATTATTAACTCCATGTTTCTTTACCTGGACTTCACAGTACAGAGATAATTTTAGTTTAACTTATAGGGTTCATTAAATTTCATAATTTTTCGAAGAAGCTGTATTTATTCGATTGTACTTTAGAGGCGAGGGAAGTTCTGTCTAAATAACTTTTGGATTAATTTTTTCGGTAATAAATTATTTACCAAACAGTGGTGACGCGGATTTACTTCTAGGACAGCAATAAACAGTAAAAAATTGAATAGGTTTTTCCACTGTTTCCAACACTGCGTGATAAACATTCATAATTATCGCTAATTAATTATTATTTATTTACACTTAGGATAGGATAGGATAAGGTAGGAAGTAGCACGGAAAGGTAAAACATAAGAAATATTGTAATAACCTAATAACCCTAAAAATAAAATACACTTCCAGTCAAGGAAATAATAAAAACGCTGATATGAAATTAAAAGAAAAGTTAAACGGACGCAATGAAAGTAAGCTCAGAAAAAAAACAGTATATTAATATACAAATAAACAAAGAGAGAAAGATAGAGTTTACGGTGTGGCAATACAGTGTATTCTACCAATTACAAAGTTTTCTTTTAAAGATTAATCCGTCGCTTAGAACCAGAAGTTAGAAGGTGTTATGTGAGAAGTTTATTAACAGATACTGACGAAAATATTGATAAAATATTTTACTTCATAGATATGATGGTTACATTTTCCTGTTGTTCATTTTTAAGTTGTAAAAGGATTTACAAATCATTTTACATTAATCTTCTTGAATAGCAGATACCTCAGATTTTGTTTTTCGCTCCCTTATTAAGTATTTGTAATAAAAGTGTGCTTTAAAATTTAACTTTATTGCGTCATATTTTTGTGACTTTTAAATATTTACTAGATTTGAATTTCGATCGTTTTACACCGATATATTTATATGAAGGTTGTACAGTAAAAATATATATTAGAAGATAAGTGTTTGGTTTATGACAAAAAATTTGTAACTTCAATAAAAATTTTTATTCCAAACATATGTTTTTGATTTTTAATTGCTAAGGTTGAACCAAAAATTGTTTCTGTCGTCAAAAGTTGACGACCACACCCATTACTTCACCCATTGACTTCACCTAAACAATACCATTAATTTCGCCCACCATATTGATGATAACCGAGGGCCCTTTTGGCAGCTAATTCATGCGTGTTACACACAAAACATTCAATACTCTGATGGCTCTTTTATAACTGGCGTCGATCAATCAAATCCTGCTCGTACTTCTCTAGGAAAAACCGATGACGAATGATCCGTTTGTCTGTAGCTAGGGGAAGGCGGTTATAATAGCGTCAGCGAGTTGGAATAATTCGCTAATCTACCGCGAGGTGGGGGCCGTTGTCATAACCGCACACGAGCAGATCGACACTTGTTCAAATTCTCATGCACTTCTTCATCCATCGATCTCGAATTTTTCAGCAAACATTTTATTTTTTTAGTGGGATGGAAACCGACGCCGCGAATTTAAATTCCATTAGCTGGCACTAAATTCGAGTGCGACAAAAATGCAAAGAAACACAAAGAAAAATAAATCAAAGGCGCTTTCTTAAAACAGACTGATCCTGGATAATCTTCGATGCGCTATCAAGTTTTATACCATAATTCCCTAGCATAATTTTAATGATCCCTTTAATCCAAAGTATTACACTTGTAAGCTCAATCTAAGAGGAATTAATGCTTGGCAAATTTCTTGTCACGCCTTCAAAACATTGTCATCTGCTAACTTCGCGAATAGGTAAATTTCACTCGTTTGTTGACTTTTGTAGGAGAGCTCTATACAAGTAGTGGGTTGTTTATTTTTACATTTTTGGATGCATCCAGATTTTGAAGCGTTTTTAGGGCAAACACAGATTTTGTTGAATACTTTTTTGTTATGCACCATACGTATGTCTTAGCTATAGATTTTTTCAAGGTATTAATTGTAGTTTTTTTTTTTCTGATGACTTCAATTATTAGTATTTTTATCTTATGACAGAAATATCTTATTCTTTGTACCCAACAAAGTTCAGAAAATAGTTATATAATTTTTTAGGGTTTATCTCTTTTTTAATTTATTAAATCACGTATACAGTGTGGAAAATTTATAATTTCAAAACATAAAATTTAAGAAAAACAGTAAAAGGTTGTTTGAATTTTATATTTCAGTGATTTTAAAATACGTTTAATATACTTTTTTGCTGCAACTGTTGTGCGAAACCTCGAAAGATTTTCTCTAAATCGTTGTTAAACAACGTTTGTGCTTTATCCACTTCAAGCAAAAAGTTGAAATAACACCATTCACGGAATTGATTTTAAAATATTATTTCCAAATTCAAACGCCCTTTATCTGTTTGTGTCATCATATATAAACGCAGATGAAACGCGATATTTCCGAGATCCATGGGATTACTAAAAACACTCCGAACACAAATTTATCTCGTGTGGCAATTTGTTATGCAAAAATGGTCGCTCCTGATTAGTTCGCCCTAAGAAAAAGTATCAGGTTTCACCACACTCAATGTCACGCATCATATACATTATAGCAAACACAAGCTGTCACGTTAATAAAACGTCTACCTAAACTGTTTTATTGCTGGAAATAAACGACGTCTACCTTTTTATTGATAAATAATGAGAGTGTGCAATAATAGTATATTACATATCGAGGGTGGTAAGAAGCTAATTACGAACGAAGTTTATACACGAGCGAGCGTAGCGAGCGAGTGATGTAATATGAGTTCGTAATTAGCTTACCACCAGAGTTGTGTCATATACTTTTTCTACGATCTATAATGAAGAATCACTTTCAAAAGAAATTTTTTTAGGAAAGCAAATATTTATAGTTGCTATGGAAACTACCCAAACAGGCACGTAATATATATATATTACGTGCCTGTTCATTCATTACATGCCAGTGGGTGTAACTATGGTTTTACTATGAGGCTAGACAGTTCGTAATTCATGGATTACTATGTGGGAGTAGAAAAAGATTATTATTGCACAGTTATGGTTTTATCAGGGTCTGGCGCCAAACCCGCCATCTTCTCGTAATTACGAATTCAGTTTCGGCAAAGGACCAAACTTCAAAGTTTTGAATAAAAGTCAAAGTAAAAAAGCATTTTCCTAATAATGTAAGAGCTAGGTATGAACTATTTAAGTTTCACAGGGGTCCACGAATTTCGCACAAATCTAATTTATAGATAATACTACATAGATAAAAAATGGTAAATAAAATTGTTGCTTAATTTTTATGGATCGAAGTCCCTTAATTTTTACTAACATATAAATCCAGCGTATGTAACGTTAAATATAACACAAAGTTTTTGACTGTTATTATATTATTAGCTTATATTCTTATATTGAAAATAAATCGATGCAACCGTTAAAAAAAATAAAGACTAATTTTGTAATTTGCTACAAACTGAACGCAGTTTATTTTTTCTTGTTTTATATTTGAAGGCATTGTTATAATAATAATTAAAAGCATAAAATCAACACACCTCAAAAATATTACATATGTAGAGTGTAAATAATATGTTAAAATTATATTACCAAAAATTACTGAACTAGCCATATTGTGAGCATTAACACATTAAAGCTGTGAGTCCTTAAATGATTCAACACATTCGAATTTTCGAATTAGTGAACAAATGACTATCAAGCTGTAGATCTTACTTATTACTGATTTATGTGATCTTTCGCTAAGCTTTCTACTCTAACTTAAAACCGTTATGTCATAAATGATTTATCCTAGTAGCAAAATTCATGGAGTATATACCAAGTGTTTCAGATTTGGTTTGTGATTATCTTATTGGTTTATTAGAATGACCTCGATAAAAACCATGTGTAGTGATGTTCAATAGTATCTATATAATGTAAATATAATATAATCGCCAATAAATTTCGCAACAATTCAAAAGTATACTTTATATGAATAAATGTTTATTTTAACAAAACTTATACTGTAAAAAAAAACACAAAGCAATGTGTAAGCATTTTGTAAATTTTTGTTAATTTTACATACTTTAAATTGCAGAGTAAACTAATTCTCTGTCTATAACTAATATTGATGTTATTCTCTTGGTTTTACACTAGAATGTTAACATGTTCAATTATGCCATACTTATGTTCCATCTAAAAATATTTAGTGTGAAATACATATTATAACATTTTATATAAAATGGCAAGTGCTATTTTATTTAAAAAGGTGGGGATCGATTACAGAATTCTAGGATAGTATTATACAGTCTTACACAGTAGGTAACATGTTTTTGTATATAGCGAAAGAACTAGGAAATAAAAATGTGGCATATTAGTAGCTTCATTTTCAGCTGCATGTAGTACCGCTTTGGTGTTTAGTGAGAGTGAATATATAATTTTTTCTAAACCATGTTTTGCGATGTTTACTTTAATAGTTTATGGGTTAATGTTTATAAGCTTTTGACATTCTCTAATCTAAGGCTTTAAATAGTTTAGTGTTAATAATTTTGATTTTGTAAGTGTTAGCTACCAAAATAAATGATCTCGTCAATTTTTAGATTACAAACGTTACACTGTTAATAAAAGCAAGTAAAACAGACATTATTTTGGAATATTGCAGTAGGGTCCGTCCGATGAATGGCCACTTTTATGTTTTCTCGACGTCTGTTGATGCCTAGAATACGAAAAAGTAGGTCTCGCGTTTCCGTCTGTTTGTCGCTTATCGTGTGTCGATTTTTATTAAATACTTAATCTATTAAACTACCATAGAAACCAATTTTTGTCAAATTTTATATAATATAGGAACTATCATGCATGCACGCTAAGCAAATTTGTCTAATTTTCGCCACCAACAATTCTATATTCAATATCTAAATTTTATTAAATAATGTACGCCTGTACTCGTGGTTTACGATTCCGCCTTAATTTTTATCATAGTTACTTTAGAAATTTTTTTGTGCAATATTTTCCACTTGGTGTATGTGGCCTAAATCTTAATTCTGCATCAAATGCTTTGTGGTAGTATGGAATTGGTTGATTCTAGATTTTGTGCTCTGCCCTGTGTGGGTTCGAACGAATCCTGTCTATACAGATTTTTTTTTGGCACTTTGACTTGTAGTATCAATAGTTTTTTTTTACTTATTTTTTGTACATGTAAAGATACATTAATAAAAGTATAACAAAAAAAAATAATACTTAAATGTTCCCAATAAACTACAAGCCCTGGAATTCATTAAAAAATGATAGTCATACTGTACTAAAAATAATATGTAGATGGGCAACAGTGTAAGTATTAAAAAATACATGCCATCATTCTTAATGGTGTATCTGTCTTGAGTCGCAATTTTGATACATAGAGACTATGTGGTATTCATTTATTATTATTATCATATTAATGTATTTAGAAGCATCCCTCGCATCTGAAGCACTAAATCAAATCGAATCAAATTCAATTTATAAAACTTCATTTTAGAAATTTTATTTTTCGATGATAGCCACTACAATATCCATGTATATCAAATGAGTATTTCTCAAAAAAAAATTGTGGTAACGTCATCAACATTTGAGTATAATGAACAAACATAGTGTGATTTAAAAATGGCGCACACGTTGCTAAGGACTGTTTATGGTGTAAAGAAAAATTATTCAAAATATCCTTGAGCCCAAATGTGGAAGACATAGGCGTTCAAAAATTAATTTTTCTTTTAGATATTTGAGCATATTTTAATAATTTTAGTATTGAGTTCATGAAGTCGATCGGATTTTGATTATTCAAAATAATTTTGGCAGTATCATGTTTGTATCCATCTTTTTCTTCTTTTATAATAACAAAAAACGTAAAAATTGTTCAGAAAGAATTAACAGTGAATTTTTCACATTTTTTATCTAGGTGATGAAAAGCCTCCTACACTCTAGTTTCGTGGGGTTCATAGTAAATCTAGCAACAGGAATAGAAAGATCAGCACATCTGTGTCTTATATATTTCCAAAAAATAAGTAGGTACTTTCTCAACGAACTATTTTCTTTTGATGAACCTATTGATAAAACATTTAAAAATAATAAAAACATTTTCGGCTGTACAGAGTGATCAAAAAATGACGGATAAGCTCTGATACGTAGTTGAAAAGCCTCTGAAAACTCGAAAGACTATTCAAAAAATTCCGACAACAAACTTTTGAAAATATTAAAATTCGAAGTTGAAGAATTTACTTCGTAATTTTGATCTGTTTTAATGTACGGCATGTCTAATATTCAATTAAATATTTAATTATTGTTAATTTAATAATAATTTGCTTGATTACCAAAGCCATTTTTTTTTAGTTCTTCAGAGGCTTCTTAACAACTTACCATCGAGTCTATCAGTCATTTTTTGATCATCCTGTATATACATATTTGATGATTTAATAAATGCATATGTAATTGTGTGAAAGTTATATTATTTCCCCGAATACTTTTTTAACGTGACTAACACCCACGTAAACTATAGTAGTTGACAGGCAATCCTTAAAACTATATGCAAATTTTTCTGACACTTGTGTGCAACTGTCCCTAACCTCTCAGGTAGTTTGCGCGCAACTGTCCGATGGGATTAGGGCCATTTGCAGAGTTTTCTGACCGTGGCGCACAACTGACCCATGTCCCTTAATATGTACCCTTGAATTAGTATATCAATTTGCGGTAAGGCGTTTTTATTTACTGGGTTTTTTTGAGACGTCCTGTATAAGCAATTTTAAAAAATGTGGATGCACTGACAACCACACATGTGCATTCATAATATCCCTTATATTTTAGATAGGATTTATCTATAGTAAAATTTTGAACTGACATAATCAAGCTGATGTTTGAGGAAATAAACAGATACATTTTGATTAGCGATTTACCATGTTTGTATTTCGGTTCTTGTTTGACAATTTTGAATTGTTTTACAAAAATCTAAATATATGATCAAACAAATTTCACTACGATCACTCCAGTAGTCTCGAAGACATCTGTCTAATAAAATAGCAAACAAAACACGAAAACAGGGAGCCTACTTTTTCATACCTTTGGAGTAATGAAATGTAGAAAAAACGTCAAATTACTCATTGTACTACGAAGTATGACAAGTTTTGTTCTCCAACAAAAACTATTTTATTAGTTAAATATGTACATGGGATAGAAGGGCTAAATTTAAAGATCTGGATGCAAAAATAAACTTAAAAGTACTCCCCGCTGTTGTTTTCTACTTCTACTTACTTGTTAATGCTCAGTATATTTTATTAATTACGAGTAAATACAGGGTGTTATTGAAAGGTACGTACAACAAAATTGACAATTTTTCGCCAAGTCTAAGAAGTTTGAAAAACTTATTTTGTATTATTAAAATTATAAGGGAAAAATTAACCGTTATCCAACCTTTGTAGCCGCTACTGAAAGATAAATAGGTAAAATTAATTTATTTTAGTAAATCCTAGCAAGTGTAACAATAATAAAAAATCACCGAAACTTTTGTTGCTATAGAAACGAAAGATGACCTTTTTATCAGAGGCGTACAATGAATTTGGACATAAAATTTAATAATTTTTATCTCTAAAAGGAGAACACATTTACCTGAACTTATTTTACTTTTAGCACCCATACTTCGAGACCAATTTTGTACATACCTTTCAATAACACGCTGTATATCAGTTCTTCAGTTTATTAAATAAACTTTGGCACAGTATACAACAATATACTTGTTTGTTTTTTTTTTAACAATTTGTCTATAACGTGACACAGTTAACACAAAACAGAAGAAAAAAACCATTATCTACGCATTTTCTAATATTAAACAGATTGTAGTGCCTTTAGAAATCTGGGCAATTTTACTTCTGAAATACCGCGATCGAAAATTAAATGTACTCCGGTCTTTAATTTGACGAAAACCAAAGTCAGCAACATTTTTAATTAGTCACTTTTTCTTAATGAGTTTTGAGAGTACAAAACATTTTTCGTCCGCAACTGGTTAGAACTGAGCTGAACGTCTTTCATTTTTGACACTGATAGGTGACAGACCTATCAGCTGACAATTATGTGGAGTGCCAGTTGTGGCAGTAGTACCAGATGATCGAGAAAAAAGTCATCTAGTGTCTAGTAGGCTATGGAATTTATTTTTAAAATAATATATTATAATACCAATACCAACGCGTTCTTTGTTTAATTTTGACAGTTACGGCCAAATAACTGTCAAATAAAGTGTCAAATAGCTGCAATGCAATTTGTAGAAAGCGATTTATGTTAATTAATTTTTTTTAGATTATTTTGCATATTTTTCTAGTTTTGACGAATTTTGACAATTTTAATTTTTTATTATTATACTGATTATGAAAGTTGTATTTTTTAAAATTAGTTGGTCTTGAAAATATTTTTACAAACTCTATTAGCAACGTTCAATAAAGAAAAAAAATTTAATTGTAAACAAGAAAATAAAAGTCCAACTTAAAATAAAAAAAACTCTCACTGTATTATGAACACATGTACTTATATTAATACCGAGAGAGCAAAAAAAATACGATGAGAGGTAGCCATGGATTTTTGAAAGTTTGCCTTTGATTGTTGCATTGTCAATTCAAACTTTCAAATGGACGGTAACCTGACAAAATGAAAGTTCTATCAAAGACAAATTTTCAAAAATCCATGGTTATTTTTAATCATATTTTTACTGCTTTCTCGCTAGATAGGCACAAAATATGCAACTTGAAAATGTGTCCTTAGTTTTTATTAGAAAACTACTCTATAAATTTTCACCTGAATGTTTAAGCTTATGTAATCCACTATTTTGATAGTAACCTATAGTTAAGCTAAAATGACAAGTACTTTTAATTTAACAGAACTAATTTATCGTAACACTGGGTACTACTACCCTTCACTAATTAAATAAAAAGAAACCTTAAATTAACCTGTTATTTCTCGTAACACGTGAAACTGTTGTATATGTGTTCATTAACACCCACCACAAACAAACAGCAGCAATTTAGCCCCCATAAACCCAAATACTTCCTCCACCTAACCCTTTCTTCTTTGACTACAACTAAATAAGTCACATCTGTCGATACATCTGAATAGAACAATCCCAAGGGGTGAATGTGACTTTATAGGGAAGCTGCTCGAATTAATCCCCTATTAACTAAAGTTCAATTTTTATTAACCCTCTTTCGTAGGCCGTTATCGCGTCCGAATGTTGGCCAAACAAATAAATTACTTAGCCCAGTTCCATTAAAAACGAGTTTACTTGTGACTACAAAAGGACCTCTCCAGGGATAAGGAAGTGAGGATTATCCTGGCTAACCCGGCCATATGCGAGTGAATTCGGAATGGTATTACCATCCCGCGATAAAGCAAGGGTTGCTCACTTTAGAGGCGAAATTCGGCGATTTTGTCTCTCTTTCGACGGCGGAAGGTGGAACAGAGTAGAAAAAGACGGAGATGTGTATGTGCGTCTCTGTAGTCTGCAAGAAGCGAGCGATGTCTTTTGTACCGTCACTTTATATTCCCTTAGAGGTAATTAGTAATTTGGTTGGGAGTGGTTCGTGTAAAATGTCGTGCGGGGGAAGCGCTAAATCAGGGGAAGGTATAGTTTAAACTAATGGAGAGAGTTTAGGAACAGTGGAGGAGCAAAAAATGCACAACTTAAGTACAGATGTGGAATTAGCTAATTGTGTAAGAGAATACAAATAAAAGGACCTAAATATAAATTAATGCTTCTTTTACTGCCTGTATCAAATCTAAAAGAGGTATTGAAACTTTGAAACTGTTTACTATTTATCACTAATAAAATATTGTTTTGAGGCTACATGTGGAATACGAAATTGTAGATTTTTGGTTTCCCCTGTCTGTCGTTTGTGTGTTAGCATTTTAATAGAAAATAATCTCTGAAAGTACAGATGGATTTTGAAACTATTAAGAATAAATCACCAAATCTGTGTTTACCCCGTCAAAAATTAGACTGTGTCATATCTGTTAAATGTACACCTAACATGTTTTTTACCTGTTGTTTAATTGTATTTTCGAATTGACACCGTATGTATCTTAGTTGCTCTAAAACCATCAAATTTTACACATTTGTTTAAAGCCCGACGAAGGAGGGCTTTTAATTTCTCGAGGGCCACAATCGACAATTATGCCCGTGGTACATACAACGTTTTATTCTATCTTAATTTCAGAACTTTAATACATAGCTGGCTATTATTTTGATGTTGTTATGGATACCACGTTGTTTATTTGTTAAATAATTCTACTTTGAAAATGTAAACTCAAAAAGCGGAAAACGTTGATTCAAAAGAAATTTTAGAAGAATTTGAGGTCGACTTGATGAAATGTTATATTCCCAACTTTAATAAAAATGTTGAATACCGAAGCTTGTTTGAATAATTAATTAATGTAAAGGAATAATCAATCGTTGCTTAGCAATTTTTGACTGATTTGTGCCATAAAGGCCAATTTATGCCCGCACTAGATTATGATGCTAAAACAGAATAAAAGATTTTTTCGAAATTTTGTTTAGTACGACATTAACGTTGATTTAGAGGCAGATAACGTTTATAAAATCTATTTCTTCACTTTCTTTTCTAGAACGTTGAAAATATACTTGAAAACATTATTAAATAAATAGGTATTAGTTATAACTGAAAATTATATTCACAACTTTCAAAATTTCATGTAAAGACGGTTTTGTTTTGTTGTTTATATGTCCCAGAAACGGCTCATCTAATTTCAACAGGCAGCACTTTTTCTTTTACGATTTGAACTCGTCTAAAAAGTTAGTGATTTCTTCGTAAAATACCAAAATATTGAAGAAATTGTATTCTAATAAATTCGCTACAAAAAAGGTGAATTAAAGAGAATGTAGTTTTCAAAAGTTATTACAACTTTTAGGAATAATTCTCCAAAAAATCATTCTTTTAATAGCAATGAGTTTTAAAACGAACATACAGATTCTCTAAAACCGAATTAATTTAAACAACGACCAGTAGAAATTTTTGGGCGACGTAAAATATTAATATTCAAAATAATCATCTGAAAAAACAAATTACTTTTAATTTAATCGAATTTATTCATTAATAAATAGTCTTTTTCTATTTTATTGTAGGGTGATGTTTTATAATGGGTTGTTGACTGGACCTTAACTGAAAATATGCAGTAGCTAGGTATATTGTTTTCAACAAGGCGTGATTTTCAAATACTCACCAGTATTTTGAATATAGATAAAATATAAATACAAATTCACTTTTTACACCAATTTCAAAATTATGCTCAATAAGAAATTTGGCAACTTTTGAAAATATAGGTTTCATTTCAATAAAAAAGCATATATGTAAATATCATGCAAAATTTTTAAAAGTTCGAAATGAAAACTGTTTGTGTGTGTAATATTTTTATAATCACATTATTCTTTAATTCCCAAAATAAAAATATTAAGTTTTTCGATATCTCTGCAGTGGCTTTTTTAGTAGTGCCATCGAGTCCATTGGACGATTGGCTACTTTTGTGTTTTTCGACGTTTCATAACCCCTAAAGTACGAAAAACTAGGTCTCCCGTTTCCTGTCCATCTGCCTAGATTTTTATTAGACAGATAATCTCCTAAACTACTGGACCTATTGTTGTCAAATTCTGTATATACATTAGGAATATCGTGTAGACAGTAAATCGCAAACCTAAATTTGGCTAATCATCGACATCAAGAACAGGATGACATAACCTCCAAAATTTACATTAATAAATATTGTTTAAATTTTATATAATAAGATACTCCTATACACGTGATTTATGAAGCCAAGTTTTTACCTTAGACATCCAGATTAAAAAAAAATAAAATAAAATTATACATTTTGCAATTTAAATTGTATGGTAAATCGTTAACCAAAATTTGTCCGTCATCTCATTGTTTACGAATAAAGGTTCTTCAAATTTATGAGTGTTTTTGGGAAAAAAACTGAGTGTGGTTAATTAATTAATCCTCTGAGTTGATGAGACAAAATTAATCGAATTTCATTTTCTTTTAATCACTGCTGCTTGTAGTTTGAACGTGCTAAAATTTGAATTCTTTCAAAGTATAAACAATAAACATAAAGAGTCAAAGTGTCAAAGTTAAGCATGCACTTGGAAATTGAAAATATCTACATCTTTTTCCTTTGGTTATATACTTTTTAAAATTATTTCATATTGTCCACACTTGTACAGACCACACACCCTTGGAATTTGGGGTGAAGGGTTCTTAATTGTGCATCTGGTTCTTATTTCATAGAGATTTTCACAAAATGAAAATCGCAAAATTAAATTTTATAATTTCTTAAAGAAGCGGAAATATATCTACTTGAAGTCTGCTAAATACATAAGTAATACATCATATTACCACATTTTATTATTTAATAAAGTAAATGCTTACCTACTGAAGACTGAAACATTATCTACAAGATTAATTAACAGCAAATGTGGCGTTTGTTAATTTGCATTAAAATTACTATCATAGATCTATTTTTTAACATAATTATTTTACTAGCTATCCAGTTTTATAGCTCTTATGTTTCAACATCATTAGTTAAAGAAAAGTAAAAACTAATACCTTGTACACAAAAATTAAATTTAAGTCAAATTCTTGGTAACAGGTTGTTGTTGTTTAAAAGTTATAGACTGAATTTATAACTGAAGTTCAGATTTGTGGCCCAGTTTTCAGCCCTCAACACGAAAAATCTCTTCAATATATTGACTTTAACTCAATAACATTTTAATATTTTCGATACAAGCTTAGCTTAGATAAAATGCATTAAGATAACGTTAGTAACACCTATATGCAAACTGATAAAATTTACAGCTCATGGTAGTTGTAGAACATGCTAATCTTGAATATTTGCATAGTAAATATGTCACGTGATATATTTTTGGGAATTATTTCATGCAGAGATCTAGAGTGGAAAATGCTTTCACATTTTTTCCTAATTAGGTATCAATTTATCAGATGTTTACCAAAACAATATAGTGTCAAGGTTAACAAAGGATTTTTGCACACCCTAAACCCGAAATTTTTAATTTCTTTGTTATTTCATATTGAAAGATAAAAATAATCAGCACTTGTGTCTGACGTCAGAGGAAGTCACAAGTGTTTCAAGAATAATAGGTGGAATTAAATTCCCATCAACAATTAATAAAAAAAGACCAAAAATGTAGCCACTTCAAGAATCTGTCACATGATACGAAAAAGAAATTCTAGTACACGAAAACAACTTTTCTGATTTCGATATTACGAGTACGCTCAGCTTTACCATAATCTTCTTATTACTTGATAAGCCAATGGTGTAAGTAATTCTCACAAGCGTAACACCTAAACAACTATTAAAAACCATTTATCTCCTGTCTCCTGATTTTTAATGGATTTAAATTGACACTATCTCTATTATTATCTATTTTACTTATTTGAAACAAATCAAAACACATTACTCAAACACTTGACTTAATACTCTCATCTGTTGGTCAAGGTTGCAAAAAGAACAAAAACCCACTTTTGGCCGCCCTTTAGTTAACTTTAAACGAATGAATCGGTAAACATGTAATAGATGAAGAGGCGAAGGTGTCTGATTCATTAACTGCGGGCTTACCGGTAATACCGGATGATCCGGGTATCGAGGTAATGGCCACCTAATGCGAATTATAAAGGCGGCCGTCGCCAAACGACGGCGGCGCAACATCGCCTTGTTGCTGCTATCGAATTTATTTTAAACGAAATGGTCGAGAATTACAGATTTTATAAGAGGATTTTGAACCGTCATTGAGTGCAGCAACTTTACAACGCAATCACAAGCAACATTTTATCACACCTACGATCGTGATAAGATGAGCGAATATTTCAATCGGTATGTTTTGGAATAAGCATAGCTAAGGACTGAATCACACATATCCAACATTCATAGATTGTTGTTTTTGTATTGATGCACCTTGAGTGGCGGGTGGTTCGGTCAGAAACAGATTATCAATTAAATATATTAAACTTTACGACTTTACTTAAGTACTAACAAATTCAGGAAACGCTTTTTAAATGTAAGGTGAGAGAAGTTTCCTTTTAAATCAATATGCATTCTGAAGTTGCAATCAGCTCAAATGTCATGTCGTAAAATTATGTAAAGATAGAGATGATGTAGGGCAATTTCCACGGAGTCGGGAAGAAATGTGTCGGAAAAACTCTAAGAACTGCATCATTGAGTAATAAACGACCAAATGAACGAGAACCTGAAGCCATGCTAACCACCTATCCATAAAATAAGTCTATAAGTTAAACTCTTTTGAAAGATGGTGTACATAGTTAGTTTTTCGTAAGTGCCACGTCATTGTGATACTATTTCTTGAAATTTAGGAAGATATTCATTTTCAGTCAAAAACTCTGCTAATATCATAAATTCTTGGACTTATCTTTATTACGTAACATAAAATGCGCTGGTAACTAGTAATGTAAAAATTGTGTATTTTGTTCTTACATCTTTTAAACATTAAATCATTTTTATTAGATGATATACATTGTAAGCATGAACAAGTTGGTACATACTCATACATCAACTTTTTATGATATGCACTTAGCACTAAAGAAAAATATCACCGCTTCTGTTGGCTATAAAATTTATTACTCGATAAAATTTAATCTTATGGGTAATTGATAAATTATTTATCGATAATTAGAATCCATAAATTTGTATGAGACAGAGAAAATTGAAGATAATGTTGCGAAATTTATTGGTCCTTTAAACTGATATTTTTATCGATATTTTCTCTCCCACTAAGGTCCTCTCTACATTTTGAAAAGTCGTTACGTAGCGACTGAACACGGAATGAAAGCACAGTGTTCGACTTTTTAAAATATCAATTATGGAAGTATTTAAAAATATGCAAAAATTTTAGCTACAATTCAAAAGTTGTGCATGTTTTTATATTTTTGACTGTCTAATGTACCTAAATTAATTAAAATCATACTCTGTTGTGAATCACTAAGTTTTTTGCTGCTTCATGCTAAAAGTATAGTGTTAATACTTGTGGCACAGAAGAATAATTTGGTACAAGAAATTTTAAACGTTTAAACGTCTTAAGGATTAATTACATAATCTCTAAATTTAACTTAAAGTTATGTTCTTTATTTGTATTATTGGTGTCTATATATATCGAGAGGGCAATAAAAAATACGATCAAAAACATCATGGATTTTTGAAAATGTGTCTATGATTGTTGCATTTTCGACTCAAACTTTCAAATTAACGGCAATCTATCAAGACGAAAATTCTGTCATAGGCAAATCTTCACAAATCAGTGGTTGTCTTTTATTGTATTTTTATTGCCTTATACAGTTTTCTAAACTGAAAACAGTGGTCAAAACATATATAGACATATTGAAATTCTGTAAACGTTATTATTTTTAGCTTGAAGAAGATAGCTTAATTAGGACTTTGCATATACCTATGGCGTCAAATGCAGAATTTTTAGAATTACTTATACAGGTCACCCAAAAAAATAATTAATGAAGCAGTCTCAAACTCACTTGAAATATACACATAGCATGCTTCTTTACCTGTACTTTAACACTCCAAACCTATCTTTTTTAACTTATAGGGAAGAATCTGTATTTGTTCGCCTGCATTTCAGGGGCGAGGAAAATACCTAGATCATTTTTTCATAAAATAAACTGGTTCTAGAACAATATTTCACCCGACTTTAATTTTTGTATATTTATAAGTTTTATTTTTTATCGAATTAAAATTAAATAAACACCTAAGTATTATTTTCATTGTAATCGTAATTAAAAAATTGGTCGAAGGTTATTTCGATAGAACTTCCCTCGCTCCTGAAGTACTCTCAAACTCAACTTTTTACAAAAATTGTAAAATTTGGTTATGCGAATTGTATTTTTTTTATGAGAATCCTTATAAGTTAAAATAAAGATATATGTATGTAACGTTAAAATAAATGTAAAGAAGTTAGTTAACAGTATTGTATTTCCAAATTTTCGAAAAAATGGAGTAAGCCGTTCCCGTTTTCAGTAAAATAAATTGACTCATCCATTATTTTTATGAGTGACCTTGTATAAGAAATTTAAAAACTTTTAATGCAATGATAAACCACAAGTGTAGACTTATCATATTTTGTATGGGAAAAACACATACATTTTAATTAAAAATTTACCATGCTTACGATAAGTTTAAAACGTCTGCAAGATTTCAAAGCATTCGGTTTTACAGTTCCTGATTTAGTCAATAAAATAAATTGATTCTTTCATTAATTTTTTGAGTCACTCGGTATAAGTTATTCTAAAAACTATGAGTGCGTTGATAAACCACAAGAATCTAGTTATAATATTTTGCATATTTCAGAGGATTTATTCGACGAAATTTTGAGATGACGTCATCAATTTTTTGGGAGGGGATAAACGAATAAATTTTACTTAACGATTTACCAGATTACGATAACCTTAACATATTTACAAGATTTCAAAGCATTCGGTTTTGCAGTTTCAAAGTTAAATTGCAAAATATTGTTATACAGGTTTGAATTTTTTTCGGAAAATCTGGATGTCTAAAGTGAAAATTCGACACCATAAGTGCAGGAGTTTTATAAAATAAAAAAAATACTATCATAAATTTTGGAGATAACGCCATTCCATTGATGGTGGGGATAGTTAGCCAAATTTTAGTTAGCGTTTAACCACCTACATGATATTTATAATATACGTACAAAATTTGACAACAATCGGTTCGGTAGTTTCGGAGATTATGTGTCTAATAAAAATGGATACAGACAGACGGAAACGGCAGACCACTTTTCGTACTCTAGAGGTCATGACACGTCCAGAAAATATAAAAATGGCAATTCGACGGATGGACTCGATTACTATACTTCCTTAACTTACGTTCGGAAAGTAATATTAATATGTCAAAATCCGTTGAAAAATATATAGAAGCTGTAATTTAAAAAACATGAGTTTGTGTCACTACGCCGACGCTTCCCCCTTCAAGCTAAAACCAATAGCTTTCCCATAATGTCAGTATTGTATATTAGTCCTTGGAATTTAATCTGAGACACCCTACGTATTAATTACTCCTATATAATTAACCAATTAATTTTGAATGTTAATATCTTAAGAGAGTTACTTATTGCTCGTGAAATAAAATCCAAAATACTGGGTGTAGTTTTTATTCCCTTAAGTAATAGAAGTTATTTACAAAACTTGCTCTCTCTCTATATCTATATCTTTCATCCAATGAAGTTTCTAGTTAGGCGAAAAAATACGAATCTAATGTTATTTAATAGCCCTCTTGATTAAGATTTTTATGGTTTGGTACACCTTACATATAATTTATCTTTGAATAACGGCATTTATAGTCACCATTGTATTATTAGAAAACAAATTGTAATTATCAAATTTGCTAATACACAAATAGTTGAGATAAAATAGGTAAAGATTCTATTCTCACTTCCACATTTTGACGTGCGGCAAAAGAGCCGATTCCTAGACAACGAAAACGTCACCCATTTTATTCTGTTTTTTGTAGACATAATGATAAGATCCGAAGATTATATGTTATTAGTAAAGTCTAGAATACATGCAATCTGCAAATCGATATTAGTAATATGATAACAAAATTCTTAAGAATATGCACTAATTAGGATGATGATGAAAGGTGATTGATTATAATCCGTTTTTGCAAATTTGGCAAAGTGCCATTTTTTTCATACTTTGTCTATAATATCGTAGATTTAAAGTTATTTTTGTACATTTTTGAATTTTTGAACAAATGTGTGTTTATTATTATTCGGTGGACCTTTTTGCACCTCCGCCACTGGTTCCACCTTTACATAAACTAGTTCGACTCACCACGTTTTAGTTTTTCCAGAGGCTCGTGATGCAGGGACGGCGTGTGGGGCACGACTCCATGGTGGTGCGGCGGTTCATGGGACGTCACGTGATGTCCCAAGACCGAAGCCGAAGCTCCGCTCATAATTCCGGTAATTGCTGAACTAACAGACACTGCTGAACTAACGGAGTCATGTAGATGATGAACTCCATGAATGTCCGAATTTGCAGACGATGTTGTTACTCCCGTCACCAGGTCTTGGAGGCACAATGCTGGATCAGACAGCGATTCCATCCGTTCCATTTGAATTATTACAGGATTTAAGTTGGAATGCACGCGCGCGCGATAAAATTATTTTTTCTAGGTTTTACTTTACGGCGTCCAGGTCGATAACATCACTTTTGATGTGTGCAGAACACCTAAAAGAAGAGGAGGAATTTGATTAGATTCGAGCGAGATTACGTTTATTTTTTCTTTGTGTTTTTTGGAAATAGGTTTGACAGTGAAAGAAAATGGTTGCTTCGAGTTTAGAGTGAATGCAGCAGAGTGATACAATGTTAAAAATTGTAAGCTGCTTTGATGTTTAAACATTTTCGATTCATTTAAATTGAACTAAAATTTAATGAAACATAAACAAAATTAGTACAGTTTTACAACGTGAAGCACATCTTATAATTAAGAGTTATGACAAATAAAAAATGTGATTAGGAGGGGCAGTGAAACAAAGCTGCATCCTGCCCACTTATTTCATGTTATTTTTATTTAAATAATTTCTTATCATTCCTTGATGAATTATCTAAGTAGTTATAGTACTTTAAAGGATAGATATAAAAAGCCTAGATTTATGGGTTGACCCAAATATTAATTCAGAGATGTTTATTTGATACATTTTTATAAATTAAAAAAAAAAATTTAGAACCCGATCAAACTTAGTGGAAAACAATTTGAGGTCAGTTAATGATTCGTCTGCCAGATTTTTGTTTTCAAATTCAAGGTAAAGTACTCTTTTAGAACAGTAAATGAAAATAATCTTTTCGTCTTAATTTACTGACACTCGTATGTCAAGAGACCTATCAATTTGGACAGGTGCTTCATTAATATTTTTTTGTGTATATACAATTCTAAAAAATATGAATCCATTGTTAAACGACTTGTAATATTTTGCATATTTTAAACAGGATTTATCCCGCAAAATTTTGAGATGACGTCATCAAGTTTTTAGGAGGGATAAACGGATAAATTTTCATTAACAATTTAGTATGTTTACGATAACCTTAAAACGTTTATGTCTAAATTTAATTACAAAAATTACAACTCAAAGTTTTGGGATGACGTCACCAAATTTTTGGCGGAGATGATTAAACAAGTTTTGGCTAGTGTTTTACCATATACATAATATTGCTAAAATCTGCTAAAATATATACAATTTAATAACAATAATTTCAATAGTTTCGGAGATTATCTGTGTAATAAAATCTCTAGCAGACTACAGACGGGTGACAGACAAACGGAAAATCTGTTTTTTCATATTCAGGGGATCATGAAACGTCGAAAAAACATGAAATTAGTCTTTCGTCGGTGACGTCATCCCAAAAATGTTTGATTCTCAAATTTTCCTGTTCATCTCAAAAATGGAGACCACAAATTTTTGAATTTTGTTATTATTCATCCCATACAAATAACTGTCATTTCAAAAAATACAAATAAATTATTATCGCGTTCAATATGCGATATTTTTTTTATAACATGCTTCTATCCAACTACTTAATTATCTGATTCTGTATTGATGACAGGATAGTTTATAAAATGTTTTATTGTTAGGTCCTTTCCGAGGCTGTCTACAGTGGATTTGGCCCAAGTTACAGGAGGTTATAATAAATGTAAAAATGTCTATATAAACTGTGAAATTCATTCCAATTTTTACAACTGGATGTATCAGTAGAAGAAGTGATCCCCCAAAACATAAATTTAACATAAATTAAAAATATAATTTTTAGAAAAGTGAGCCTGATTGCGCAGGCGCAAAACAGGTCATTAAAGAAACATGAAATAAGTATTTGATATTTGAGTGTTAGGTATATTTATCGGAAATTTTTATTTTATAATATATTGAATAGGAATAAGTATACAGAAAATGACTCTACTCGACCACAATAATTATTAATTTTTTTCGGACAGACGAGAACAAGGCTATGGAACAGCTGACACGAACATTGTTAAAATCCATTTTTGTTTTAAATGAAATATTATTTCGAATAATAAACAACAGAGAGACAGAGACACTGTTTCTTGATAAATTGTTTTACGATGACTTGTTCTTAAGACATGCACACTAAAATCTCCTTAACTTTAGCTCATGGTAAATATCCATAAAACTTGAGACTTGTAAATTCAGAAGCGCCCTACTAACGACAGATTAATCCTCACCCGGCCCGAACCACGTCGGTGATAGTTTTCGCGACTTGAAAAAAACAGGCTTTAGAAAATATCAACATTACCTTAACCGGAACTGAGTAAAACGTGCGAAACGTTTTTAGCGCCTCCTCCAACCTGAGCCACTTCCCCGCAAAAAAGCCTGAAATTAATACCCGCAAATCCCGCTAAAGATGCACAAATCAGTTACAAAATCACTCAGTGCCGGGATCACTTAAAAGATCGTAAGTAAATCCAGGTGCGACGTGAACAAAGACCAAAAGTCGGTTAAGTCCATGAAAAAAGGTACGGAGCTTAAAAACAGCTTTGGCCAGGTTTAGACCGGATCAAGTGAGCGTCGCGACGGAGTCGGCATCGGTCTGAGAGCTTTGCGGCTACTAAGCCCGTGCTTTTCATCCCCTCTCTCGCCGCCACCCCACTAATTTGATACAACGACAAGCTCCAATCACTTGACGGTATTTATTTCGTCATTAGCGGCCGTAATTGACCGCCGGAGAAGGTCGCTGAAATATGCTTGTTATTAACCGGAGTCGGAGCGACTTAAGTCGATGGGTTAGCCTAAGTCCGGAGCTTTGCGATCGCTCGGACTGATCGAACCGGATCCGTGGACTTATCGGTTGCTGTATGCATATCCGGAAGATTTTACAGCTTGGACCACGGCTTAACCTCGAGATTTATTGTTTTTCAAAACGTTTTGGGAATATTTTGTCTTTCAAGTTTTTTGCGAAGTCTAAGGGCGAAATTAATTTTGACCAAACTGAAGGTTTCATTGCTGCTACAATACAATAATGCAGGTTTCCCGCTTCGGCTGGATTGTTTGTGTCTTCCTGATTTTTTAAGTAGGTACACGACCTTCAAAATAAACGAAGCCATTACTTTGACATTTAAGTGTAGGTTTCTTAAATTTAATACTAAAATGGTGAAACACTGACTAGAATTTCTGCGTTTATCCTCTCCAAAAAAATTAATGACGTCACAACAAAATTCTGTTTGATATATTTCATGTTTCTTTATCTCTGGTTCAATAATTTGAGGATTTGGTACACAACATTGATATTCCACTGATTACTGAAAATATATCAATAATAATTAGATAAATGTATTTAATTTTCACGGATTAAAATGTTTTGTGAACGAAAACTATTAGTGTTAGAATTAACAAAAGGAAAACGAGCCGATGAATGAAATAGTATCATTTTCGAAAAACAAAAATACTAACAAAATTTTTCGAAAAAAAAAAACAAACAAAAATTGTCTCCTGATTGATAGCAGGAAACGAAACCACAAATTATAAGAGACATGCAGTTCTAGACAATTTTGCAGTGTTTTTGTTTCAATACAATATCAGCTGCAGTATCGAGTGAATTTGTCAGGCGTCGTAATTAACAAAATCCTCGAAATCAGAAATTAATACTTAGCGTATCTAATGTAGAATAAAGTAAAGGTACCTAATAATGAAAATGAAAACAAACAAAAAATTAAATTTACTATAAAATAGTAATTTTGAGATATAGAAACTAATCAGTAGGTATTCCTCTCTACTGGTTTTTGGCATTAAAAAACGCAATTTAAAACACTTACTGCACAAAGCGCCATTAAGTAGATACAACGTGTTTATAATCAATAAAAGCCCACAAAAATGAGCACTATGAACACTTAAGGATAATGCTGATAAAATTATGACGTCAACAATATTTTTTTTAATAGAGATATCTTTTTTTTCCAAGTTCTCAATGGCAATGAGTCAATACACGTTATGGAAAATTTTTATTAAAATAGTCATATTATTCAATTTTTTGTGTAGCAAAATAAATTGCTCGCTTTATTTTTTTTTATCAAGATTAATAAATTATTGTTTCTTTTAGAAACAAAGCGTGAAAACTCATTAAAGAAATTTAAATAAATGCATAACGGTGGTCATAAGATTTTTAATAAGTACACGCTAACATAAATTTCGAAAAAAAATTCCGAACTATGGGATTTGATCCGCGCGATGTCAGCACTTACTGTCGATTCCTTAGAAACGACCCACCGTATAAACTGACCAAACAACTGCGCACTATGAGATGAATTTGTACCTACCGATGAAGTAATACAAAAGTTGGAGATATTTTCCAGCACATATTACCACTTGATGTTATGACATCCGTAATAATTAACGTTGTTAATAATTAATGAATATGTTAAACAGCAAATTAAAGAACATTAATAATGCAAAACAACAACCAGAGTTTAAAGAGAGTTTTGTAAAATGCACAAATTAAACTTTAAAATTAATCATTGCAAAGTATACGTTGTAATTTTGACATTTAGCGGCAAAACTGATTTATTAGGCAAACCAAACGCTTGACAAAATCGCTTTTTTAATTTTACTTTGACAATTTTTGGCCACCTGTAACAAATAATAATTTTTTAAGTGGCAAAAACATGAAAATTGCAGAGCACACAAAAGTGATACAATTGTGGTCAAATTTTAAGTTTTCTTTTAAAATTGGCGTCGGAAAGCTAAACTCCTATTAAAAAAAAAATGTTTTGTTTCTAACACTACGTTATGTCAGAGGTCTAGTGATTTTGTCCCATCAGCGTTTTTCTTATCTAAGTGTCATTTATATTAGGTACTTTTTGGGTTTCTTATGGTTCAAATAAAACATATAAATTTACATATTTCTATATCTGTTTTTTTTCGTCTGTTGTAGATGACTAAACAATATTCAAAATTTCAAATAAACGTACACTTGTAGTGAAAAAATTTTAACATCGCCAGAATTGCTAGATTTTGTTGTTTGTCCCATTCGTTATGGACACACTAACTTGTATACAATATAATTACGGTTTCGTAAATAAGTATCAAAACAAATAAATGTCAGTCGGTTTTTTAATTTTTATTAAAAATTCTTAAACTTTTAAAGATCTTTATTATCTTAACTTACAACGATTGTATCAACAAAATAATTAATTTAGTTAAACTTTTTGTTTGTTTTCTTACTGTTTTAGAAGTTTATTGTCTACTGTTCTTTCAAATTATAGGTACCTATTATTTTCATTACTTTGTAGCTGATAGTATAAATATTTTATGCCGACATTCCACATGATTTACCTAAATGAAATGTAGAAAAATTTGTACATATCAACAATTTCGATATATTGATGTTGTTAATAGCCAATTTTAAGACAGAATGGCTACTTGTGTATTCTCGATAAACACACCCACTTTTTTATACTCGACATTCTTACAATTTGGCAAGAGTGGTGAAGAAAATAAGTTTCCCATTAAAAACCGTTTTGGTACTTCTATTTATATAATAAAAACATGAAAATTATATATGACACAATTTTCGTCACTAAAAGATATTCTTATACATTTTTCATTAAACAAAAATTGGTGATTACTTATACGAATCAAGTAGCGTTTTCCGTCGATGAAAAATAATTTCTTCACCCACAAGAACTACCTCGGTCCCCCTTTTTCACACTTCACCGCAAAATGACAAGAGTGCGGCGTTGTTAAATGGTCACAACGGAATTTTCATATAATCCACCTACATTAATTTGAAACAAACAGATCACATCGTTCACAGTTCATTACTCCTAAAACTCTTACGAATAGCACAAGATTTTGTCAAATAACCAATATAAATCATCTCTTGATTTCTATATTGTGACAAAATAGAAATGAAATATTTAGAAACGTGTGAACATTTTTGGCAAACTAAAACATATTGGTTGTGGATTATGCAAAAATTTTGCACACAAGTAGCTCGGAAATCTGCATCTTTTGTAAAGTAATAGGCCATCAATCAAATATTACGTACCTGCGTATGTGACAATGCGAATGCGACGACGTATCCGTCGGAAAATTGTACGCTACAATCGCCTGAAAAAACTGCTACCTGAGGCCTTCTTTTGCTGATTTTAGGGTTGTCATTATCGAAAGACACATTTAATACGTATTTTTAACGTCACTTGAGTTATGCTAATGAACCGACGTAGTTTAAAAATGTAGGTACGTAGGTAAAAGCATACTTGTGGAGTAGAAACAAAAATAATTTCACTGTAGCTATAAAATACGTGTTGTGAAATACGTGGGTCTCTAATGTTAGAATTATACTGTGGACATACTGAAACTGTTCCTGCTTAGCAATAATTACATTTATTGTACCAGCGGTCGTTATGTGTAACGTTGTCATCCAGATTTTTATGGGAAATAATGCGAACTATTTATAATGACGAAAGAATGTGGATATAACCCTCATAACTGGTCTGTAAATATTTCTTTTTTTTTGTGAATAAGATAAGTAGCCAATTTATCAGCAGAGCTATTAGGCCTAAATTTATAGCGGCCATTTGGAGCACTATTTACAGTTCAGGCACGAGTAGCAACCCCGGTAATTCTCCGTTATTAGGAAAAAAATACACAGTAACCACCACAAGGAAAATCCTAGAAGGATCACAGACGCACCTGTTAGAATCCTCGTGCGATGTCCAAGCAAACTCCTCGAATCACAAATCTATCACAGTCCTTGTAGCACTAGCCGGATAACGAAAATCTCAATAAAACACCGGAAAAACATAAATAAATCCGCGATCATCCACTCGAAAATCCTTGTCATGAAACCGGTTGTCCGCGCCGTTAATATCTTACAAATCACTGCCACTGCAAATGCAGGGCGGTTTTCACGAAATCCTATGAAAGTATTAAAAAGTCTTAAGCGCTTAGCGGCCGTACAGATATCGGGTTAGGACTTGATACTGCAAAGTCTCTGTAATCTGGGCCACTTCCCAACGCGGTTTAACCATAAGTCGTCTACTCTATATATCATCATAGGGCTACCTATGTGGACCTCTGCCGAATGCCAGGCCGATCGGCAATATTCGGGCATTTCCACGTCTGCCGTCTTTTTCTGGCTCGCCATACCGCCTAAAGCGCCGTCTCTCTCCGCCTCTTATCTGAAACGACACTGAAAGTTTGGAAGCTCGGTCACGCCCCCGCTTGTAATTCAAAGAGCATGCGTGCATATGTCATGTTTTCAGAGAGGCGATCTCTGTCTAGAGCGCGGCAGGCGCGATTTTCCGTCCTTTTGGAGTTATTGATAGGGGGCGGAGCTTGAAAAGGCGCTAAGTCAAGACAATCACTCCGGCCACTGGAACGACTCGTATGTGTATTGATATAGGATTACTTTTGTTTATTCGTAATTTACGATTTCTTAATTTTAATTTTATGCATGATTTATGCGCGGTTGGTTTTCTATGATCGCTTTTTTGACGTTAGGGGGGGAAATTGTGGCTGAGAGGGATGGAACGTGTGAATTGAAGGCGAAAGGTTAGTTCTGCGTTGACTTCCAAATGTTGTTTTCGCTGATAAAAGATTCCGAAATTTGGTAATGACGTAAATGGTAAATGATGTGTTAATTTTGTAATTAAAGGCCGTATTTTTTGTTGTTATTATAAATATTTGTATGTTTACAGAGAGAACAATTGAAATTGTATTTATTTTACTTTATGACACATAAAAAGAGGCATAACAATTCTACAAGTGGTTTCAGAAACAAAAACGCTGCGAACAAAAATTAACGGAGACGTAAATTTAATGTATTGCTTCAGTACGCTAATGAAACATAAAAGCAAATAAATTTTTAATGTGTTTTAACTGTAATGACGAATTTATAATATTTATGTTGTACTTATATTGCAATAAAATCATTTCCTAATTGTCATCATTATTTAATTGTAAAAAGTGATGAAGAATATTAAAAATTAATGCCTTATTTCACATTTAATGTTGCATTAATGAAAGATTGTATTTGATTTTTGATTTCTTGACGTGACTAAGTTGCCTTAGCTTTATAAATTCGATAATATTATTTTTAAATTTTAGTTCACCAAATGATAGCTGAGGGAAGTATTGTAATAAGAACCATTTTAACAAATACCTGATTTCTTGTTTTTTTGACGTTTGCAGTTTGAAGAATACAAAAATAAACACACCTTTCTGGTTTCCGTCTGTCTATTGTTTGTTGGTTAGAAAATCTCAAACAATTTGGTCCTGTAATTATCCTGAATTTTTGGAAACACGGTCACGTTCAAATATATCTAGATAGATTTAAAGTTACTTTAAATTTCATAGACATACCTAGTAATATTTAACAGTACCAACTTACTGAATTTTTAAGATAACTATAGTAGGAGATAAAGCTAAAAATAGGGATAGATTACTAGCTGCAGATAAAGCAGCATGTCTCACTGGACTTTTCATGTGACATTACTAAACAGCACTCTTTGTAACGAGAATGACGTCATAAATTTTTCGTCGGGATCAGCAAAATACTGCTTTTTTAAATAAAATTATATACAGTTATTTAACATAGTAATCGATTAATAATGTATATACAAAACGTGAAATTAAGTATAAGTATGAGTGTTAGGTAATATACAATTTCCGCCTAAGTATTTAAAATTAAATTATCTTGCACCTTGTTAGTAATTTGTCATCATGGTTATTATTTGTTTCCAAATTTTTCAATTTAAAGAAACCGAGAAAAAACATTAATGTCCTGTTTATAAAAATTGAATCAAATATCTTAATCCGTATTAAATACATATTTAACTAACATTTTAACCCGTACCTAACTCTGAGAACGTGATTAAGAAAATTTCATGACTTGATCAGTTAATTGCCTTATTAAATGGACATTTTTTAACTTGCCTTTTATAAATTAAACCCAAAATAAAGTTAAACTGAGCACAGGTTTGTTTTAATCGTTTAATTGTTGAAATTAACTTAAAATGCAAAAATTAACACAAGCTTACGTTAAGTAATACAATAAATACAAAGAAATTAGAACAACGGGTTGCTCTTTTTTTATTATAGCGCTCGACATGACATAATGCATAAACATATCTTACCTGTGAATGTGTTGCGGAAACAACTTCACATAAATTTTCACAACGTATCTAACACTTTTCACTTTAAACTTTTAAACGTGTTTTTTTTCCTTATTCGAACGATGTCTGATTGTCTACTATCTTCTAAGCGAAACCTGATGCACACATCGTTTCGAGTATTGAATAAATTACGAACATTTCCTATCAATCAACTGTAATCAGTACGTAGCCACGTACTGTTATAAATATTGCTCTGGCTACATACAGCGTGGTTGACGCATGAAGTGCCGAATACATATAGATGATTAAGAAAGTAAATAAATGGCTAATAAAAAAATTGAAAACTGAATTAAAATGATTTTTTTCTATGCTAACCTAAATTTGGCTCATAAAAACGGTTGTCAATAAATGTTATCAATATTTGGCAGTGTTTGCTCTTTATCTGTCAGAAAAAACCCAAGCTTTCTCCATTGAAATAATGCTATGAAGTGGTCCACCCTTTCAGGGTCAGCTACACCTTACACATGTTACCAATTAGACCTGAGTTTCTTAAGGGCGCTGCTACGGTAAAATGCACAAGAAATTCAACTATTTGCATCTCCATAAGAAACCATGGTGAAGTGATGCCATGTATCCTTAAGTCCTTATCAGTCATATAGTAGGGCGACATTTTTCTGAGTGAATGTGTTTTCGTTGTTCCTTAAAGTTTGATATTTCAGGCGAAATGAATATTTCTTAAGTGAATAATATTATGAAATAATCACAGCAGTGAAGTATCTTTTTTTTTTAATTACCGCACTGTGATTGTATTTTTCTTTTTTAATTTGTATTAACTAAACACCTAAGTTCAACTTTAACGTTACTGACAAAAAATACTAATTTTAGGCAACCCTGTTCGCAGTCTTAAAAAGTTTGACAGTTGTTGGTAGTTTCAAATACCTACCGTAAAATTTTCTAAATAAGAAATAAAATTATGTGTCGTTTTATTTGTGCAATTAGTAGGTTCTAATAAAGGATATCGTATTACAAAAATATCGTGGAGTAAAAATTAACTGACATATTTGGCACAAGTGGGCTACCTAGGTATGTACTTATCATGAGATGGCCAAACGTGGGAATTAATTTTGATGTGAGCATTGTATGGTAGCAAAATTTCACAAATCCATGTAAAAACGCCAGTCAATTCTAATTTGTTTTTATTTTACGATAGGTACTTTTACAATGCAAAAATTTCAGACTTCTAGACAAGGTTATTCTATCGATCAAACACTATAATTTAATTTTGTGAGATTAGTTTATATTTCAAAAATTATAATAAAAAATAACAGATTTGCAAATCAACTGTCCGCTTTGGCAATAAAGTGAAAAAAATGAACCTACCTACACATTAAAAAATCTAGTCGAAATTAAAAACAGAATTGAAAACAAGAAGAAGAAAATAAAATAATATGCTTAGGTATACATAAATTGTCGTACTCTGAAAATGGTTCCAATTTTGTTTTTCGTTACATATTTTAACGCATTTGTCTTCCAAAGCAACGATAAATCCTTTTAAGTACAAAAACAAACATAATCTGTTACTTTTCTTTTAGACTGTTGTGACTTAGTAAATTACATAGTTTCAAATTGCTGTTAATGAAGAGAATACACTCTAGATCGAGGAATGTTAACATATACCACGTGTTTATTTTATTTCATTTAACGTCTGTATTTTTTTTATTTTTAAACATATAGTTGTTTGAGCAAATTTGTATCATTTTAAAAGATCACTTAATTGAATAAATGACATGAGTGTCAATTTTTCGAGCTACTAGATTGTCATCAATAAATATGAATTTTTCGTTTATTTTATTGAATAACTTTTTAAGTATTGATTTTATAATATTGGTTGCTTTTGATTTTTTAGAAAAAAGCAATCTTTCATTTATTAAAAATATACCTAGTGTTCCATAAATAGTGATAATAAAAATGTGAGGTTGTGATCACATGGATCTTCTAAAATGATACAAATTTGCTCAAAGAACTACAAGTTTATTTTTAAAATTAAAAAAGGTGTAGGGGTTGTAGCAAATAAAAGAGACATCCTGTAGACATATGATTCTTAGTTAAATATTTGTAGTGTTGTATCTACAAAGATATTAATGCGATTTTTTGGAAAAACGTAGTAGGTTCAATGACATTTTCGATAGAAATTAACCATATACAATTTTATAGCCATATTTCTTGGGTGATGTACCTACGTCAAAATTAAAAAAAATAAAAATTAACAAATAAGTAGTTCTCTATGGGTCTTGAAATTTTGATATCAGAAGATTGTAACATCCATTTTACCTTCAAATAATTATACTTATAAAAATATGTGGCATGCTTAACTATAACTGAGTGGATGATAATTGTTACATTACAAAAATCCAAAATATAAATTGAGTTTCACTTTAGGTCACCCCTAATTACAAAATAGAGATGACTGTGATTTGTAGACATCTTAGTATGTATGTTTTCAACACATTTAAAAACTGGCGACCACTTTGTATTTAGAGATAGTCGTAGGTAGGTATATGTGTTTCATAAAAGTTTTGTACATAATAATTTTCTTCCCCCAAACGGTCAGATCATGGCTATCTTCTTTTTTCATCTTTACAAATTTTTTTTATATAGCATACCGGGTGTCCCAGCAAATATCTTAATTCCTTGAAAGGATAGAAGTTTGAAATTTACAACGTATTATTAACACAGAGAAATCTACAAAATTAACATTAGGAGAGTAGTATTATATCGCTTTTATTTTTTTCAAAAATAAAATTTGCAGTACAATCTAAAATAAGTAGATATCTATAATTTTAGTTTTTCAAAAACACATTTTGTCTTTTAAAATGTGGTATATTTTTCGGTGGATTACATAGATATCTTTTATTTTTGCAGTAGTTTAATACTTGATCTCGATTTGTTTGATAAAATGCTCATCTTACTTGTTCCATCACTGTGATATTACAGTTTTTTGAAAAAATAAAGTCTTTGAAACTCGGTACTGTCAAATGAAGCAAAAAACTGTCTAGAATGAGTGTACCTACTAAAAAACTTACGTTGACATCGAAATTTCCAGAAATAAGACACATTTGATGTTAAATCACTGATTACAAGGTATGCAACTCTTAAAATGGGTATTCTGTTTAATTTGAAAAAAATTTAGTCCATTTGCACAAAAATGCACAGAAATATTCATAGATATACCTTGTATGCATCTTTTTATTTGAAGTAATCGTTCCAGATTTCAAACTTTCAAATATCTGGGATATTAGAATTGAACAGGTACCTAAATGAGATATGTCATCACATAAATTTTTTTGAAGCATTAAAGGAAATGGGTCGCACATCAAGTGTTACTATACACTAGTGGCGGAAAGTTAGGTTGATCCTAAAATTCTAACAGGTTCCATTTAACTGAAATATTAAACTGGAACTTGTAAATTGGGAAACCGGTATGTTCAACAGTTTATTTGGCTATGTGTCAATTTTTTTCTCATGAAATCCGGCTGATGTGTGTTTTTTTCTTCTACATGAATGTAATGTTAATTTTCATCTTGTTCACCCTCATTTCCACTATTAATTTCTTTTGTGTCTCTGATTTCATCATATTTTGAAAAATAAAAAAAATCATTGAGTCTTATACTTACTTTCCGTTTATTTACTGTGGTTGCATTAGTTTTCAGATCGCCTCTAATTTCCATTTATTCACTTTCTATGTGCTGAGTGTTGTGTAAATGCAATATAAATGTTATAGTTATAATTTACTCACTATTTAAAGATTTAATTATGTATGTTATGATACGTCACGCTGAAAGCTTACTTGTTTACCACAAATTACTTGGTCTTAACTACAAATATGAACAGTTGTTTTATTAAACATAAGTCCTCTAAAGTGAATCATTTTTCCACAGAAACGATCTCAGTTTCCATTTTTTCAAATACCACTAAAGTATTCAACTTAATCAATTCAACATATTTTTCACATTTAAGTTCAAACTATGATTAAAAGACAAAATACAATGATCTTGTGTTATTATTAATAATAAGTATTTATATATTCCACTGTGAAAATTGCTGCGATAAGTGAAATAGTACTAAACTAACACCTACAAACTAAAACTGGGCAGTCCTGTATATACTTAATTTTTTCAAATCAGTGTTATTAGATATATTTTATTAAATTGATGTAAAATTAATTTTAAAAAGTCATACTCAATCGTGTCTTTTACAATGTTATCAAGAATTAAGAGTATTACATCCCCAGCGTAAGCTAAGGAAGTACCTATATCTAATAGTAATGGAGTCCATCGACCGAATTGACACTTTCATATTTTCTCGACGTGTCTATCTGTGTGTCTGTCTGTCTGTCTGTTTAGTGTCTGCATCCATTTTTATTAGACAAGTAATCTCCGAAACTACTGGACGGATTGTTGTCACATTTTGTATGTATATTGGGAATATCATGTGGATGGTTAAACGTTAACTATTTTTTTTTTTAATTTTATAAATATACTCCTGCATTTGTGGTGTGTGAATCGGTGTCGAATTTTCACCCTAGACATCCGGAATTTTTGAAAAAAATTCAACACTCAATGACAATATTTTGCAATATAACTTTGAAACTATAAAACCGATTGCTCTGAAATCTTGTAAATATTTTAACATTATCGTAATCATGATAAATTGTTAAGCAAAATTTATTCGTTTATCCCCTCCCAAAAAATTGATGACGTCACCTCAAAATTATGCCGAATAAATCCTATCCAAAATGTGCAAAATATGATGAGTCTATACTTGTCACTTACCACTGCATTAAAAGTTTTTAAATTTCTTATACAGGGTGACTCAAAAGAATTAACGAATGAGTCAATTTATTTTATTGATTAAATAGGAAGTGGCTCACTCCGTTTTCCTGAAAATTTTGAGAATGCAAAACTGTTAGGGTAAATGTGTACAAGAGTGCGAATATGTATAAGAGTACGCACTGATGATTTCTGCTTATTAGTGCCATCTGGGTAAGATGAAGTTATACCATTCAGAATTTAATGCTAAACCTGAGATAAAGGTGCAAAAGTGACCTGAATATAGTTTAGAGTTTGGTCGTACTGACGATTTTATGTTCGTACGTTGTGTGGATGTAATTTTCACCGCTCATAGTTTTAGTTTTTTGTAAGGTACGTACCAGTTCTTTTATTTTACAGTAATAATTTTCATTAGCTGTAACTTTTAAGGTCTCGTTATACACTAACAGTTTTATACTTTCTATCCATCAAAAGCTTTTAACTTTGAAAACATTAGGTTATGTACAAATGTACAAGAGTGCGCAGCGAGGTATTGTATAAGAGTGCGCATTGCTTGCAATACGTAGTCTAATAGTCTTGGAGATACATATCATACGATAATGAATTATTTAACTCTACTACTTTGTACTGCTTCTCAAGTTGTGTGGTGGTGGTTATGGTGATTTTTTTTTATTTTTACTTCCTGAGCGTGCTGTAATCGAGTCCGTCGACCGAGTCTCTATTTTTACGTTTTTTCGACTTTTCAAGACCCCTAGACTACGAAGAAATAGGTCTCCCGTTTTATGTGTAGTCTGTAGTCACTTATTCCCATTTATTTTCACCTTAGAAACAAAGATTTTTTCATAAAATGTAATGCGCACTCATAAGCGTTCAAATGCGCACTCTTGTGCAATGAACTGTCTAAGAGTGCGCATTTACACGTCTTGAAAAAGATTGAAATTACTCTTAAAATATAGTGGTCTTGGGACGTACAATTAAATATATCTGATCTCTAAACATGTATATAACGAAGCCATATCATAAAATTGGTCTATCCAAAAAAATTAAAAAGTTGTTGACAGTTTTACACTAAGTGCGTACTCTTGTACACATTTACCCTATTTTCAGTATTACGCTGCACCTATCCAAAGTGATATACGTTCTTTCCAAAAATGTTGATGACGTAGTCACAAAATTTTGTAAAGTAAAAACTCATTTGAAACATACGAGTTGCATGCTTTTTTACATTGACATTAAATACTTACATATTTATCCAAATTATAGGGATTCTCATAAAAAACGAGGGAAGTTCTGTCGAAACAACTTTCGACTAATTTTTATTTATTTTAAAATAACTAATTCAACAGCAATTTTAGCCAGGGAAAAAATATTCAAAGTTTTAGCACTCCAATTTTTTATTTAAGTATCGATTACAAATAAATAATTAGATTGATTTCCATTTTTATTCAATAATTGGCTATGAAAAATGTCTTGGAAAATCTGAGATGATAGGTATATAGTTAAGGTTTAAAGAGTGTACGTATTATTCAAATTGTGTTAAAGTATGTTATCAAAGAAATTATCAGAGAAAATATACACAGTTCTCCAAAATTTTCATTATAGTTGGGTTAATATTCAGTCTAAATGTATGTGACACCTGTGGAATAAAATTTTAAAACAAATTTAGGGAAATAACATAAACCTATCTTGCAGATATTAATAGGAACACATAAATAAGTCCATAATAATAAAATAATACAATCGCAGTTTTACTTCTAATCATATTCTGATACACTTCCAATAGATTTCTGTTATTGTAACACATTGTAATGACACAGGTGGCACTGTACATCGACATAAAATATAATCGAAATCAAGTAGTGGCTTAATTTTGTTAATATGGTTTAAAATTTAACGAGATAGGTGCTTGTAGTCTATTAAGTAGCAGAAAATTCCGAAGTCTCTTCAAATAATTCGTTTCGTCCACTATATTCCTATTTATTTCTAGTACGTTTGGTGTAGTATTTTCAGAAACAAAACAAAATTAAATAAATTACAAGTAGTAAAAATAAACAAATTGCAAAGAAGATCATAGATTGAGAAGCCAGATTATTTCAATAAAAACTTGTATCAGAATTTGGTAGCTTTGAAATCTGTTATCCGGTGACGTCACCAACGAACCACATATACTGGTACACATAAACAAAAAATTTTAGAAAGCTTTTAAAAAATTGCGTGGAACCTAGGTAGGTATATTTGGGAAAACTCAGCACTAATTTCTTAGTCCTTTCTTGGTAACTAATTTATGAGAAAATCAGTATTTTCGAATAACTAAAAAGCTGATTAATTAAAAAAAAAAACAACCATACAGAAACTTAAAACAGATTTTGGAGGGAAGAGAGTGAAACACATATTTGTATAATCTTACGATACTTATAAATAACAGGTAATGGAGGCATGGCAACAGTTGAAAACAGTCATGATTTTTGAGAAAAAGTGTAAACTTTTCGAATCAAATTTGGAAATTTTCACTTGTTACCTAAAGTGTACTCAGAATATAAATATGTACCTAGATAAAAGGACTTCGGAAACGTTGCCAACTTCATTCGCCCTTGAAGTATAAACAAATAAATTCGGTTTCCACAAGACTTGTAAACTTTGGTTTTGCGAATTTTATTTTATTTTATTTTATTTTTTTATGATTAACTTTATAAGTTAAAATAAAGCTATCTGTGGCAGTTAAAGTACAGGTAAAGCAGTATACTAAGCGTATGTTGCAAGTGAGTTTTTCATAATAAAATTTTATGATGATGTGATCAATTCTTTAACAAAGAGAAATGGTTATAGTTTAATACTAAATAACAATAGTGTAGTCCTAAAATTTCAGGACAATGGAGTGAACTATTTTTGATTTGGTCAATAAAATAAATTCTTTCATTCATTAATTTTCTGAGTCTCTCTATGAGCAATTTAAAAAAATATGAATGCATTGATAAACCGCACTAAGTACAAGTGTAGTTTTATTTTACACAATTTAAGCAGTATTAATTGATTAAATTGTAAAATATTGATTCTACTTAGCATTCCATCAATTATACGATATTCTCGAAATACGTGTAGAATTTCACAACAATTAATTTATTATAGTTTCAGAGATTATCTGTCTAATATATAAAGTCATCAGGAGACTATAGACAACAGGGAACAAACAGCCGGAAATGGGAGATCCATTTTTCACACAATAGAGATCATAAAAAAATAGAGTCTGATTATACTTTAACACAATAACACTCACAGTTTTTAGTAATTTGAAACCAATAACTGAAAATATACCTATACTTATCATAAAACATCCATCCATAAGAATAAACTTATACCTACATATCTAGATAGCTAGGTACCTATACATTTACTATTAAGTATTTTTGTAGTAGGTATACAATATGTTCCCGGATTGAGTTTACAAGAGTTTTTTTTATTATTTATTATTTTACAGAAAAAAGACAAATGGGATAAAAATTTTACAAAATTCAATCTAAAGTGGAGTAAAATTTACAAAACAAATAAATTTTTGCTGCCATTTTTTTTCATTTTTCAAATTAAAGTCAATATTAAGGGTACCGTAACCCATGTGTAAAAAAGTCTTTTTTTTGTTATTGACACAAATAAAAATTGATTTTTATAAATGGGTAATAAGTACTAGGATTTACTGATTTATCTTAAAATTATAATTAGTTTCCTAGTTGCAAATTTTAGTAATAAACTTTGATAGTATTTCAAACTTAACACACTAGGGTTGTAAATTCGACTTACTGGTACGGCTCTCAAGTCAAATCAGTAATAATCCGCAAACAATTGTCTTAAAAATCACATTTGTCTTTACAGTCATTACCCATTTTTTTTAAGTAAAAAAACCTAATTATACAACATTCTAAATAGTTATAAGGGACAGTTTTGCTTTTCACTATTTTAAAAAATGTAAGCATATTAGTTCTGTCCAGTTATTTATTTATTCAACTAAAATGGCGAATTCGCAAGTTCCACCATCAACCTATGTATTTTCCTGGAGAAAAAAATTTTTCATTAGCTTCTTGTAGTAAAGACTTCCCAACAACCCCCCTTCCGAAGGAAAACAATTTCATCCCCCGAATGAAATCATCCACAAAATTCAGAATTGCATGGAAGAAAGAGCACTCTGTCGAAACTCGAAATAAAACAGTGGACAAGTGCAGTGTTATCAGAGTGGCATGTCAATCAAAGTGAACACAACAGCGCCAAGTCCCGCCTACTGAGATAACACTATATCAGCCACTAACAGGCATAGGAGGAGCCGTCATCCAACATGGCGTTGCACGACGCTCACGACGCGCAGTGCAGCCAACATTCATCCATCGCCGCACAGACGTAGCGGCGCCCGTCGCCCTCTATTTTGCTGTATTTTCCACTAGTTTACGCTGATTCAGTGCTGGGTGCTACAAATTCCAATACATTTTCGAAATTTAAGAGATTTCACGTAAGTATTTCGGTGAGAGGATGTACTTTATTTAGTGAAATATGACGTGCAGGGGTGCTGCGCTAGGAAATGCATACATACAGGACGCTAGCTTGAGGTGCTGCGGTTTGGTTGAAAGCAATAAAAATATTTATCGAGCACTTGTAGTAGGTACACAATGGAGATGTTGATGTTGCAAGAAACAAAATAAGATAGCATGTTTGATTAATAAGATTTATTAAACATTTGAAGCTTAATGAATTTTATTAAAATTAAAGAATTGTTGAGGGTTCTGAAATTAGGACAACGAACAATTCTCGAGTAGATAAACTATTCTTGTAAATATATTAACAAAACCTTTTGTTTTCTTGTTTGAAAGTGTAACTTGATTTACAATTTACAATACAAATGATAAATAAAATAAAATATGACCTATTTTTTGCTCAGACACCTCTACTAGTGACTGTACTTACCTGTAGGACGTGTAGGTAGCGGCTTTAAGATTTTTGTAGTAGGTAGGTATACTTATGAAGTTATGACTTATGACAAATCTTTGAAGCCCACTTTCTTACTTAGGTCTGAAGGTATTCCTGTAGCTGCAGAAAAGGTAATAATTTTTATTTTCCATTGAGTTTGAGTAGGATACAAAACATAAAAGTCTTTATAAAAATAACTCTTGAAATTAGTTATTTCGTGATAAGTGAGAATTGTAGCTCAAATAAAATAAATACAAAATAACATTCAGGATTGAAAAAATAGAAAAATCAGTGTTCAAGCTAGCTAAAATTATTTAAATATTTGACAATGACTATGTTGTCCTGCTTCAAAAATTTCAAGGTATTTTAAAAAATGGTACAGGTGTTTCTATGAGCAGAGACGCAAATCGCAGAACATATTTTAAATAATCAGAACAATTTTAGAAAATTGATTATTTTACATATGTACAAAGGTCACAATGTATTTTTTCAATTGTGTGAACTTTTACTATCCTTTTATATTTAAAAATAGAGATGTAAATGTACTTTAAAAAAATCTCAATTGAAATATTACACTTGGGTATTTTTGTTAAGAACAGTATTTACTAAAATTTTAAGATGCATGTACACATTGTATATTTGTTCGTACCTAGAGAACCCAAAAACATTTTTACACGTCATATCTCTATAAAAATTACAAAAGCGTTTATTATGATAACGTATTCAAACAGGTCAAAAGATCTTAAAGATTGTTACAAGACTTTTGTTAACCAATTATTCAGATGTATGGTGTCGTTTTTAATGTGTTATATGCAATAAGAAAAGCTTTTCCGTTTCGTCTGTCTGTCCATACCTATACATCTATTATTTCGAATTTTCAGGTATAGTTCAACATGACCGTGGAAATCATAGAAAGCTAAACAAAATTTGTGTTTTCAGAACAAATAAATCACATAAATGCGGGTTTGACCTACATTATAAGATTCTGATATCATCAGTAAAATTACTCTTAAGTATGTTCCCATTAGATCAAGTTGGTTTTGAAATTTCGTGAATTTTGCCGCCTTGTTGTGATGATTGATGACTATTCGTCGTCTGCAGCAAAAATCAATCATAATTTATCTTTCTTAAGTAAAAATATTGTTGTCGGAAGTGGGCAAACTCTTATTAACAATTTAGTCACAGAATTTCCAAAAATAGCATGATGGATGGTCTTTTATAATCACTCTGTATGATATATTTATTAAAAGAAAAGTCCAGTGTCTATAGCCAAATTCATACGTTTACATAAATGTCTTAACTATAAAAAAAAGAATATTGAAAATTATTTTAACAAGAAATTTAAAAGCATCTACTAATCAAAAATGTAAAAAATCTTTAAAATTATTTACAAATAATTTTGTTCACGTTTAAATGACAATAAATATCGCATCCATGTCAAGGTGTATATTTTAATAAAGATTTGTTTATTAAATTCTTGGAATGCCAAATATGGTTACTAGGTACTGATTTTGGAAATTTGACTGTAGTGACACTAATAAGGCCACAATATAGGCGCAAGATCTTTTTATTTTAACTTAAAGCAGGAAATCAGTATAAACACAATAAATTTCAAATTCCGCCATAAAAACATTAATGATATTAATAATATAAATATATATAACAATATAGGTATGTAGAGAAGGGTGTAGATGTATGTAGGTACTACCAAATATGTTATTCCGTTATGAGGTTAATGGATTTTGAAAGGATTTGAACAATTTGAGTAAAACTATACTTTTAAACACCGTAGAAGATATTGATAATAAACTAATCGGTATATCGTTTATCACATATTGTACCCCAACAATTTTACCCCCCAGATTTTATACTTGGTCTCTTATTATTTACTATTTTTCTTGATAATATTTGTGATATTTACAATCTAATTCAGAGTTATATGCTCTTTTTACAAAAAGATCTTTTTGATTAGAAATTTGATGTAAACACAATAATTTGGTGGTTAGTGTTCATCAGTATGCTGTAAAGGGTTTTAGTGGGAAAAATTATTAGTTTTAAAACTTTACATAAGTACTTTAAATAACAGAGTATTTAAGGTATAGTTTCCCCAGTTCTAATTCGTAGTAGTATGATAGTACCCCATTGTGTAAAAGTTAATTACTTAACAATAGAATACTACTGCCGGTGATGGGACAGTCATAAATCTAGGAATTTAACCATACCGTTACCATTATACTGTATAATGGTTAAATCTTTGTTTATGACTGTCCCATCACTGGTAATCTATTGTTAAGGAAGTTAAGTTTTGCACATCATAAAACCGAATTAGGACTGGGTAAACTATACCTACCTGACAGTTCTAGAAAGATTTAGGTGTTATTTTTGACCCGAAATTTAACGTCTTGTGTCTGTTATGCCTATATTGTAACAGTCGGAAAATTTTAAAAGTACCATCAAAATATGGAGTTTTCATTTTAATGATATTCGTACAAATGTTGTGGCTAGGTACATTGAAAAATCGATTTTCTTAATTATCTTAAAAATCCATCTGTAAACTTGAGATTGTAATCTACAAGCGAAATTATCATCTACTTAGTAAAGTCACTTCTCTTCTAAATACTTTGAAAACATTAAAATTCGTCATGTCACTGTATATTATTTAAAATAGGTTTATGCCTACACTTTACCCTTTACCTTTAGGTAAGTAAATCTACCTATACACAAAAAGTTTAGATCATTCAGCCCTGGCGTTAGTGAAAGATGTTAAAAAACTTAACACTGAGTGTAACGAATTCGAAAAAAAGTTTTTTAAAGTATTGAAGTACTTAGGTATATTTACAAATTCACCCCAACAATCTATTATAAATCTGCTATATTTATACCATTTTTCGACTGATTTTTTTTTTCAATTTACAATAAGTTTATTTCAGTTTTTGCGAAAATAAAATTTAATAATGGATGTCACTTTGTATAGTTTTGAAACGTACAAATAACAACCCCGCAGTCCCTGTACCGCAAGTGTACAAATTCCAAAGAGGCGCAGTCCGCACAAGTGCGGACAATATGAAATGTATTTAAAGATGAACGAGGAGGAGTGTGTTCTCAGTTTCTCATTAGGTATTTGTTTAAGTTCGACTGTTTAATGAATTTTTAATGCATCAAAGTATGCATTTTTGTTAAAAGAAACTAAATTTCGATTGATTTTGTGTGCTCAGTTAAATAATTAAGCAAAAAATATGGATAATAGCAAAAAAGCAAATTTTGGTTAGCGTTTTACCATCTATACAATAACTAGCTTTTCGTCCGCGGCTTCACTCGCGTAGACGATTCGTTGTGTTGAAGAACACTATTACCAAGCTTCAAGTAAAAAATGTGTTGAAGGACATTAATACAAAGTTTCCAATAAAAATCGATATAAAAATAGTTTTCTTCATACAAACTTTGTCACCCCCTTTCATCTTCTTAGGGGTGGAAACTCAAAAAAATTTGAAATATGTGTCGAAGAGTATTAATATCAAGTTCCACGTTTCCCATACAAACTTCGACACCACTTTTCACCCCCTAGGGGTTGAATCTCGGAAAATGCTCAAATACGTGTTTTATTATTTGTGTTGAAGACAATTAATACCAAGTTTTACGTAAAAATTTAAATTTACAATTGAAATATTTTTATTAATAAAGCTTCCAAACAAGATTTGACCCATTGTGCCATTTAAGATTTTTGACTTGATAGCCCCCCTTCGTTCCTGGGTGAAGGCAAAAGAACGAAAATAGTAACGTTATACGTCCCCTTTGCATCAAAAATCGACCTTTTCGAGCATTTTTTACATAATCCAGTACAGCGCCTAGGTTCCGTCCGTTTCGTTGTATTTGGGCCACCCTGTATATAGATTATTCCTTACATATACATATAAAATTTGGTAACAACTGGAACGGTAGTTTCGGAGAGTAGGTATCTGTTTAGTAAAAATCTGGACAGATACATAGACAGACAGACAGACAAACCGAAACGGGGCTTTATTTTTTTTTACTCTAGAGTTCACGAAACGTCGAAAAAACAAAAATAGCAGTCACCCGATAGACTTGATTGCAATACTTCCTTAGCTTCCGTGCAAAATGTAAAAACTTTCGTGTTTAATTCCCTATGAGAAAAAGACAAGGAAAATAATCCTCATTTTTTAAGTCTAAGCACATTCTTTCTAATCTTTAAACCGATTTTTTTAGCCTAACCATACTAAAATCGGACTCTGAGCTTTGGAACTTGAGGTATAAAGATAATCTATAAATGATTCGTTGTCTGCAAGGGATTTGTACATACAATGATATACAATAATGAAACACATTTTCGCATAAAAATTTACAAAAAATGGTTGTAAGCCTTCCGAGAACTTAAATAGTGAAAAATTATTTAAGGAAGAGTAGGTACCCATTTAACCAAAACACATTGAAAGGGTTGATATCACTACACACTGTGCATACGTACATCGCGATATTTGAGTTACAAGTGAAGAATTGTTAGATAAATTATAAATTAAGTACTGATAGAAGAAGACTAGATATTTATTGAACCATACAATCTTTTTGTCTAAAATTATTTTCGAAAAGTAAAGACATTTTTTTTATTATTTTTAAAATACCTATAAATTGTATTCGTTTTGATACTACTGACGACGCATTAAATTATATCAGTTTTATGTTTCTAGAAGAGTGTCAAATATTTCACAAGTTGTAACTTAATTGATGGTTCTTAAATGTTTTTCTTTCTGAAATTAAAATCTATGTTCCTGAACGCTGTACAAAATTCAGCACACTTTAAATAAATTATTTCTGTGCTATAATAACTTTTGCAAGAATTTGAATATTTTTAGAGGCTTTTTAAATAAATTCCGAATTAAATGTAAACATAACGAGGTTACACTTTTTGTTGCAAATGTTTTTACTTACACACTGTGATGCGTAAATATCAATGAAAAAAATAGATTTATAAATACGATAAATAAAATCAAGACATACCATACTTCAGGACACCTTTAACAATTTTAAAACTAGTTTTTAGATGATATTATTCACTTTTAAAAGGGCGACAAAGTAAATTGTATTTAATACTATAAATTGTCAAATCAAACGAACTTACCTGTGAAGTTCGATTCCAATTATATTAGACGTCCAGTCCGAAGATATCACTTGATTTAGATACTGGTAGTATGCCCTTTGTGCTACTCTACGCCACTGAGTTTAAAGATTGTTATTTCCCCCTCTCTGGGTACTGCTCCACCGGTTCTCCGTTGCTGCGTCATTTTGTTTAAAGTGGAATGCACAACCTGGCGTGAGGGTAAAGATTTATACCGTGTACGGGTTGGGTGGGAAGTGATATCTTCGGACTGGACGTCTAATATAATTGGAATCGAACTTCACAGGTAAGTTCGTTTGATTTGACAATTATATCACGACGTCCAGTCCTCGATATCACTTGATTTAGATACTGGTAGCTGTTTAAAGTTAGTAAGGTTGTGCAAAAAAGAATAAGAACTTGCCCCCTAGTGTAAATTTGTCAAGGTAACAAGATTAATATTTTGCGGTCTGTAAAATTTTTCGTCCGAAGGCGAATGTGTCCCGCAAGGGTCGATTATAGACTTGTGTAAACATTTTGGAGGTATTAGACCACCCACACACGTTTTGTTTATCATCGCTGAAGACAGCCCGGTTCGTTTTGCTGAAGAGCTCGATGCATGTCTCGTGGAATGGGGTGTGAAAATTGATATGTCCACCCCCGATTTTTCCAATATACGTTTGATCCAACGACTAAAGGTTTTGGTTGTGTCTATGTAGTCCGTGAGCGTGATTGCCGCACATGTCGCTGGTTGGTCGAGGAAGTATGGAATGTGCAGTCAGGGCTGTTCCCCGCTGCGAATTGAAGGTTTCGTGGTGTGATCAATGACAAATTTTGAAACCTTGTTCGTCTTCCCCAATCTGAGACAATTTGATAAGATGCAGTGCCTGCAGCCGTTGTCCTGTTATCAACGCTAGTAGGGTAATTAATTTCGCTGATAGAAGGCTGAGGGGGAGAGGGTGATGGGCGAAGTACGCTTTCAGGTGTCCTAAAACACGACTGAGGTCCCAAGTCGTTTGATATTTGAGTTTATGGGGCCTCAATCGTTTTATGCCTTTAAGACAATCGTTTTATGCCTTTAAGAAACCTTCTTAGATTACTGTCGTTTCCAACATCGCCGGGCACGATGACAGCTAACGCTGAGCGATGGGAGTTGAAGGTGCCATTAGCAGCATTCGTTTTTGTATACAAATTTTGTAAGAAGATGATTACCGTCTCTGTTTGGGTGGTGTAAACAGGAATTCCCTTTTCGTAACAATATCTCTATAACTTGTAGCTGACGTTATATTGTCTTAAGGTCCTGGGAGTAATGGACGCTATTGCCGTGGTGATAGCCGCTGGTGGCATTCCCTTCAAGCGTAAGCCTTCCCCGATAATTTCCCTGCCACCAGGGTGAGGTTGGCTGCAAGTAGATGACGTGTCCTGAAAGGGGATGTTAACAGTGACTCGTCTGGTTCAAAAAATATAACTGGGCTAGTCAACAGTCTTTCGAAAAATGGGGACCATGGTTGTGAAGGCCAATGCGGGATTACCACTACGCCCTCCGCTTTGTGCGTAAGACTAGAGCAAACGGTGGGAAAGCGTAAAAGTAATTATAGTTCCAGGAAACAGTAAATGCATCACATGCGATTGCGCCTGGATCTTGATGCCACGACACATATTGGGGCCATTTATGGTTCAACCGCGATGCAAATAAATCTATGATGGGGCAACCAAACCGTTGAATAATTTGTTGGAAAGTTTGTTCATTCAGACTCCATTATGTATCTGTGGAGTGTTCGTGATTCGCGATCTGCGTCTATATTGTCTTTTGGAGGAGATATGTGCCGCGTATAATCATAAATCGCGTATTTCACACCACTGCCAAATTTCCATAGCTAAATCGCCTAGTTCTGGGTGTCGAACGCTACCCATTTTTGATATAGCTTAGCGCGGTGGTATTGCCTGTTCTGATCAGTATGTTGCATGATCTGAGTGGTTTACAGAAAACATTTTAGACCAAAAAATGTTGCTAGTAATTCTAGATAATTGATATGTTTCGTTTTTCTTTCTCTTATTCCACCCACCGTGTCTATTCTCCCCGTTGCAGTGTGCCCCCCCCAACTGTTTAAAGAAGCGTCGGTGAAAATGATTCGCTGATACTCGTCTTACTGAATAAAGTTGTTTTTTTTTTTTTTTTTTTTTTTTTTTACTCGAATTGCGGTGTTCCACCGCATGAAGTCTGGCAGAAAAACAGCTGACAGTTGTATTTTTGCTTTATAGTTTAAAGCATGGTGGGAAAGCGCTTTGCATTTTCCTCCTTCTAGTTGTCGAGTATATAGCCAACCGTATTTAATGGCGGTTGTCCGAATGTGGAGTTCTTGACGTTTCTCCGGAGGGAGAGCAATTGTCATGGTTTTTCTGTTGAATAAAAAAACCCTAAGTACTGACATGTCTGTGAGGGGTGTAGCTGACTATTTGATTCATTGATTATGAATCCCAAGGATTGTAGGACGTGAACGGTTTTTCCCGTTCCCCGTAGGCAACCGGAATATGAGTTGTCAAGTATGAAAAAATCGCCTAAATATTTGACGCATAAAATACCTTGAGAATGCAAGTAAGTAACCTCGTAATTTTGCTAAATACATTCGGAACTATCGCTAACCCGAAAGGCAGCGCTGTAAATTCGTACAGGTTTTGTTCAAATTTAAATCTCAAATATTTCCGAAGACTTGAGTGAATTGGGATGAATAAATATGCATCGGTAAGATCGAGTGACGTCACATACATGTTAGGCTGTAAAAGTCGTGTGACGGTACGATAATTATAATTATAATTATAATCATCCATTTTGAAGTGAGGTGTCAAAATGAATTGGTTTAAGCGTTTTAAATTAAGGATGAACCTGGAGGACAGCTTCGATTTTTGGCGAAGAAAATATGGAGACAGGTGTTGCTATCTCGATTGCCCCGGTGTTTAATAATTGGGATACGACCTCGGCCAAAGCTGTGTTTTGGGTGCGTGGTAGCTTTCACGTAGGCGGTGCTACTTGATATGGAGTGGCTTGGAATGGGATTTTATAGCCCTTAATCCAGTTTAAGATGTTTGTATTTTTGGTGATCTTTCACCAGACCAAGACATAGTGACTTAATTTGACCAGCATAACGGTGGTTTACCTCAGTTAACGGGGTTGATGGCGATTGTATTTCGTGTGGCTGGATGCCGGGGGTTCCCCTCGGTATGATCTCGTCTCTCCCTGGCGGCGAGTCGGGCCTGCCCGGTTTAAAGACCTATTGCCAGACGGTGACTGTGATGAACCGACTGTTGGTTTGTTCTAGTTTGCCCCGGCGTCTTTTTTCCTGGGAGTCCCCGTGGGAGGGCCAGGAGGCGGGGTCTTCAGGTCGTAGCCCGACTTTTGGAGGGCTTTGGCAGTCTTTAGACGCTCTGCAAGGACCTCGCCAAAAAAGGGAGGTATCAGTCTGACTTTGTGTAATGTTTCGTTTGCTGACTTGTTGAGATAGGGCAAGACTGGTGTCGCCCGAATTATGACATATGGTAAAAAAAGTTTGTCAAATTTTTTATTGCGGCGGAAACCAATGTCAGAAGCTCTGGCTGTGAAGGGGTGGAAGTCAATAATATATTGAAGGCTTGACCCAATGGTGCCAGCCCAAGGCCCACGTGTTGCTGAGCCGAAAGTGCGTGATTGTCTTTTTTGACGATCAGAGCGGGTAACGCTGGCATCAGTTTCGAGTTTAAAATTGGCGCCTGTAAGTTGGGGCAATTTTTTTTGGCAGGAAGTATTTATTTTTAAAGACCACGAACTATCCAAGCCGTTGGCTACCTAAAGAGTCCAACGACTAGCGAGAGCCGTGTGCAAGGCAAACTCGGTAGTTTTTGATTCGGAAAGGATCGGCGCCAAATATGGTCAAGATCTCCTCCTCCAGAGCCGGGTCTTAGATCGCTAAAATGGGCGAGTCCGGATCTGTCTCCGCACGAGACGTGTGGTCCGGTTCTGGCTCGGCGCGAGACGCTGAGTCCGCTGTTTTGTCGCTCGAATGTTCTAAGCGTGTTAGCTCGCTGGCGCTGGTGTGATCGACGCTCGCACCTGTGTGTGGGCTGCGTGATCTGGAGCGGCTGGTGGACCGACGAGGACGCCGACTTTTTGCGCGTTCTCGTACGTCTGCTGGGCTGCTTTGACGACGACACTGCCGAGTGGTTACGCAGTGCCGTACATCTGAGTGTTGGCGGTCTCCGCGATAAGAACGCCGAGTCTTTACGCGTGTCTTATCGTGGGACAGGGAGCGGTCGCGACGGCGATGTTTTCGCCTTCGCTTGCAACGGTCTTCAAACGTTCGTAAGCGCCGTTTCAGCTCCCCGCGCGAAAGGCGAGCCGAGGACTCTGACGAGGCGTCTGAGAAGGTACGGCGATTGTCGGCTGGCATTGTTGCCTGCAAGAGATTGCTGGAAGTCTAAAAATGTTAGAAAGATTACCTGTGCAGATGAACAGGATGTTCTGATGCAACACAGTGAAAAGATAATTTGATTAATTTGCTGGTTGCAGAGACTCGTGGTGTCGAGGCGGCCACAAAGGAACGAATGACGCAGCAACGGAGAACCGGTGGAGCAGTACCCAGAGAGGGGGAAATAACAATCTTTAAACTCAGTGGCGTAGAGTAGCACAAAGGGCATACTACCAGTATCTAAATCAAGTGATATCGAGGACTGGACGTCGTGATATAACTGTTAATATAATCCCCAAACTGTGCTATACCTACTGTAGATTTCAAATTGTCGTTGTCAACTTGTTACCTACAAATGATGAATGGCCGAATTTTTGTGGGATTTTTATTCCATAATCTTAAACATGTCCAAGAAATTTCAAGTAGGTATCTAAAAATATCTTCAAAGAGAGGACTACAAAATGTGCATTCTACATCGATTTATCATTTCCCACAACGAATCTGTTTCAATAATTCCTAGCTTAGCTTAGTATATAAAAAGTATAGAATTCCATTTTAATTACTATCACAACTCGATGATTAATAACGTCACAAGCGCATTTTAAGCTCTTAAAAATAAGATTAGGACCGTCAGTTTTCTTGTTCGGTAGATTCTGTAAAATATGATTACGTTGTTGATTTATTTCTGATTCTATGTATAACATACGATGGAAAAATCAACTTACCGTCCTGCGCCAATTTGGCATAGTAAATGACACTTTTCTTTAGTAACTTTAATTTTTTTTTTCAACATTATTTAACGAGATTTTCCAGTTGTCTTTTCTTTTTCAGAAACTGACGTTTCACTAGACGGAGTATAATAACAACTCACTACACAACTCCAAAATTTTAATATAAATTATCTCAATCAAGAGAAATAGGTATCTGAAATCATTAAAAAAATAATAAAAATTTAATTCTTTTGTTTTATGGTGGATTAAGATATCTACATTGATGTGTTAGTACAGTATGTAGTAGTAAATTGATATTAATCAAATTGATAAAACATTTAAAAATACTAACACGGTTTGCAGTAATACCGCGTGTTTATGACAGCACTCTTATCGATATGATCGATTTTTTAAGAATAAATGCAACAATGTTGTGAATATTTTTTTTATTATTATTAAAAACGTATTTTGTGCGATTTATTATCAGTTATTTATGTATTATAACGAGTCTGGAGTGCTCGGTTTTTAAAATGAAAAATAATTAATTAATAAATGCAAGGAAGTATCTATAACTTTAATAAATTTAACATCACCACGAAGCATAAGCAATATTGTACACGTTTATAATTCGACAGCGTACTTTACACGGTAACGAATTACTGCAATTAATTTATCCTTACAGTGACAGTTGTTACATCAGCGCGGCCAATTTGCTATTTATAAATTCGTAAATTAGTGCTTTTTATATTTACTGTAACATCAATCAATTAATAAAATTTAATCTGGTATTCAAGTTTTAACCCCTGTATTGATGCAAACTTATCAAAAAGATTAAAGAATTAGCGTACTGTAAGATTAGGTCTACATGTACAATACGTTATTTAATCCTATACATTAAATATTGTTGTTATTCATTAGTCACCATAAATCTCGTTTTATAATGCCAAATACACTTTAGTGATTTACATGATATAAAATAACTCTAAATGATTGTTTGCAAATACCAACAGATAATGCAAAAAATGTGTTGCATATGAATTACCTACCTGTAATAAAAGGGGAAAGGGAATACCTAATAGATGATTAAAATGTATAGTGCCGTTATAAAATACGTTTGCAATTATTAATATTCCATTATAAAATTTTATTAAAATAGCGTCCCAGTTTTGTGATATCTTTATTATTGATTAATTATGCCATTTAATTAACCAAATCAATAATAAGCAAACAGTTCCTGTGTATTTTAATAGGTACAAAGGACATTTATTTTTTTTAATAATTGCAAACTTATTACAATACTGCTTAGCATATACAGAACAACAGATGTTACAAACATTATCTTGAACTAAAAATTTACATTTTCAATGGAGCTTTTTCATCAGGTGGGTATTAAAAAAGCCATTAATACGCCTATTCATCTTACAAGCTGTAGGGAGTCCAGTGATTTGTTCTAGTTGATCGTTTTTTAGTGTTGACATAAACAGCAGGCCTCCGTGGCACCCTTGTTGTGTTCCAGCAATTGTATTTTTTTTTAACTAGGACCCAACAACAGTTCCGATTTACACGTCGCCTGGAAAAATACCACAAAATAATCTATTTTGTTATAGCAAAAAAAAATGGACTAGGAACAACATGTTAACGTAAAATAAATTTTTCAAAAATAGATTACACGGTATGGTAGTGTCCGTTTCAACAGTTATCATTCAGGAACGAGACAGGTTTCCGTGGTGTAGTGGTTATCACATCCGCCTAACACGCGGAAGGTCCCCGGTTCGATCCCGGGCGGAAACACTTTTTTTTATTTCTTTTTTTTTGCAAACTGGCTAAAACACTTTAGTTTAATGACTTTTTTGATTTTGCAGCAGTGTTTTTATACAGCAGAAACATAACTCGTGACAAGATGATGACTACGGTGGCGATGGTAAATAATCACTTGTTTATCTAATTAAACTAATAACTATTTTTGTATTTAATATATGTAATAACTATTCATTAACTGCTAATTATTCGCACAACCTCGCATATGTGTCAAAATTTGGCATCTGGTATCAAATGGAAGGCTTTCTTGTTTATGATTTAACTCGGCAATAAAATAATAAGCGGAGCAGTGCCGGGTCAGGTTCAATATGCATACATCAAAATTTTGACATAAAATTCGGGATGATATTTCGTCTCCCCCATTCGATCGGTCGTCGTACAGGGGTTGAGGTGTCCGTGTCATCCCCTTTCTGACAGCCTATTGTTGCGAGGTTAAGATAAATGATTGTAAAATAAAACGTGTCTCCCCATCGATGCGATCCAAACACACTATTATTGCCATATAAGCGGAAACCAATGGGGTGAATCTCAATGTGAAATGTAAATATTGCTAAAAATGAATTCAACACATCAAAACGGAGGACGGAGGCAAATAAATAAGAAAAAATCGACTTCTAACCGATATTTCATCAGAAAACGTTTTTTCAGAAACTGAATATAAATCTTGTTTTGGGGTAAAATAAATGTGTGCAATCAAAACACGTAGTATTAACGTTGTATTTCTACTGGATTTTAGTGTTCTGAAATTAGTTTCATATAGTTAAATATTTTTTCAACAAATGGCTTCTGCTGGGTTTTATTGGATATACATAGTCCGTTTATTGAACAGATGAGAATGATCACCTCAACTTATGTATAAAGAAACTTCAGTGGGATTTTTGAAAATATTTTTACCTGTTTATAAATGCATCCTATATTCCTTATTTTTGAAATACCTAATAGGTATACAGCATGATCTAAAATGTTTGTCATAAGGAGCGGACAAGGAAAACAAATTCTTATGTGTGTGTCTCACTACCTCCCATCGCATTCCGAAATAAGTGTTAAACTCTAAAATTTAAATGTAAAGCAACGATTAGTTTAATAACCAGGGAAACTTAGGTAATGACAAGTTTTAAGTTATTCTAGAGTACAAAAAAAGTGATCTCCCGTTTCCGTCTATCTGTTGGTCTGTCTGTCTGTTTGGCGTCTGTGTCGATTTTTATTAGATACGCAATCTCCGAAACTACTGGATCGATTTTTCTCAAATTTTGTAGGTATATTAGAAATATTACGTAGAGGGCTAGTCATCCGCACCAACAGTTTGATGACGCAATTTCAAAGATATCTATATTTATTTGATTTAACTGTAAACTGTAATACAACAATATAATCCTATACTTGTGGTGTACGAATCCGCTCTAAGTTTTTCCCCTAAACGTCGACATTTTCGCAAAAACTTTTGCAAAGTATAATAGCATTTTTTTACTGACACGGAATATAATGCTTTGTGGAGATGTTAGTCATTTGGGAGAACGTCGACCTGCGGTCAGACGTTCGATGTCGTTTCTTTTTTCTTTTCTTTCTTTCAATGTCGAAAAGGAAATTTTCCAGTGGACCCCGAAACAGTCTACTTCTTTTTATACAATTACAAATGCAATGAATATTCCTAAAAATGTAACAGACGGAAAAAAAACTATATATGCAAATATTAAATAAGAGCATCTTGTTACAGTGTAAACTCAGTACGAAATATTAGGTCCCCGTTTCCGTCTGTCTGTCTGTCTCTCTAATCTGTAATCTCCGAAACTACTGGACCAGTTGTCAAATTTTATATGTGAATTACGAATATTGTGTAGATGGTAAAATGCTAATTTAAACTTGGCTCATCATCCCTATCAACAATTTGTTGACGTCATCTACAAAATTTACAATAGTAAATATTATTTAAATTTTGTAAAATAAGATAACCCTGCACATGTAGTTTATGAACACCTGTTAAGTTTTTATCCTAGATATCCAGATTTTTGGAGAAAATATCAAAGTAGCAACATCTTGCAATTTAACTTTGAAATTGCAAAACCGAATGCTCTGAAATTTTGCAAATGTTTTAAGGTTATCGTAAGCATAGGAAATCGTTAATCAAATTTTTTCGTTTATGGCCCTTTGAAAAAGTAATTATGACATCACTTTAGAACTTTGCAGAATATAAGTTCTTTAATTTATATTAACCAAATATAAATTCTGGTGATTCCAAAAGCATTGTTTGTTATTTCAAATCCAATTCTCATCTGAATGACCCGGGTTTAAGGATTATTATCGGACGTTTTGAATGAAACTTCTAAATTGAAATTATTAGAAAGTAAAATGATACGTTTCACCCCATATTTTTTTCATTCATTTAAGCTATTTTTTTACCTGTTTTTTCACATATTTTAAGGTATCGTATCATTTTTTTAAGCAAGCAGACCAATTTTGACGTTGAAGTTTTTTATTGCATTTTTATAAAATAAAAAAAGGGCATTTTTGTTGTGAAGTTTTTTTAATGCATTTTTATAACATTTCACCGTTTTGAAGGTTATTTTTTTAAAAGTCGTGGATTTCTAAAGATTTCAATCATGATTCCAGCATATCCATATAGAAACCGCTAACTTTGACATTTTTACAAATTAATAAAAAACCTCTTCAACGTCAAAATTGGCCTGTTTTCTTAAAAAAAAGATAAATGATAAAATCTTTTAATAAATTAAAAAACAAAATGTGGGGTGAGACGTATCACTTTACTTACTTCTAATTTACCCCTTACCACATACTCATGCATGTGTAATTCTTGAATCCGTGTAGAATTTTCAGCCTAGATATCCAGATTTATGAGAAAAAGAGCAAAATTGTATAACAACATTTTACAATTTAACTTTGAAATTAAAAAACCGAATGCTTTGAAAACTTCCAAGCTTTTTAAGATTAGTTTATGGCCTCCTAAAAAGGGATGACGTCATATCATAATTTTGCACAACAAATATTCTTTAAATTTTATAGAATTACATACTCCATTCTTAGAATTCTACGAAACAAATGTTCTTTAACTTTTATCAAATAAGAGTCCTGCATGTGTGTGATTTATGAATCCGTATTCACTTTTTACCCTTAGCATCCAGATTTTTGGAAAAAAAAATCAAAATTGTATAACAATATTTTATAATTTAATTTTGAAATTTCAAAAACTGAATGCCGTGAAATCATGAAGATATTTTAAGATTGTTTTGTGTCCTTTCCTCTGCGTTGAGGACACAAAATCAACCAAATTTCCTTTTCTTTTAACAGCTCATGCTTGTAATCTGAACGTGCTAAAAGTCGAATTCGGTCGAAGTATATACATAAACAGTCGAAGTTATCTGTTTTAAATATATTTCATATTTAAAGACGCAGGATGTTAATTACGCCATTTCATAGAGATTAACAGTTATTACAAAACGAAAATGGCAAAATCTAATTTTATAATTTTTTAACGAAGCGGAGCTTGTCGGACTATATGTCAAGGACGAGGGAAGTTCTGTCTAAATAATCTTCCACATTTTTTTTTACTAGTTTGGTTTTTCTTGGTAGCGTCATCAAAATTCCAAAAACAAGATATTTTTTTCAAAACGCCAATGTCCCCCGCAAAACTGAAAATTATAATAATAATAAGAATAATACCCAAACAACATTGGTATACAATGCCAGAGGGCACCACTTTGTAAATTTCCCGGTGGACTGCCATGTCCTCAAATCGATACTGCTTTCTTTTGTGCTATAACTAGTAGTATTACCTATGTTGAAAAAAAAATTAAAAACGATTCACCCATTTTCTCCAAAATGTGAATATACGCACGTCTTTATTTAATAATGATAAAATAATAATTATAATATTCAGAACATTTTGTTCAATTATGGCTTAATTAATAAAAATGTTAGTCCTCTATTATGAGGAAAAGAACGAACTCAGTCAAATCAAACTAATTTCTACGTGACATTCTTTCGATGTATAAACATAAACACTTGAACTTAAGGTGAGAGGGCAGTTTTTCCCGTTGGTTATCCGTTTTAAATATATTTTAATTAAATTCTTGGCACAGGGGATGCGGGAGTGTTATTTATGCAACTAGTTTTTACTTTATAGAGGTTATCACGAAAAAGAAAATGGCAAAATCAAATTTTATAGGAGTAATTTTTTAAAAAAGCATGATTTGTCGGATTATACTTCAAACTCAAGGGAAGTTCGGTCGAAATAACCATCAAACAATTTTTTACAATTAAAAAGATTATTATTATTCGAGAAACTAAATTCGGAATTGAGATCTTATTCCTACAGATTTACAATTAGAGGCCCGGCTTGGTTTCCCATTCTAAAACAAAGTAAGAATCTTTAAAAAAAACTGATTTACAGAAAATACTGGGTAAACGATTAAAACACAACACACGGAAAACAAAAGATAACTAAAAACAAGTACGAAGACACTGAGACACAGGTAAGAATGAAGGCTCCAGTTAACCTAAGCTGAGAGGGCAGATATAATTTGTTGAACTGTGTGAAAACAGTCGTCCCAAATTTAATTAGTGACACCCTTGGACCAATAATATTAAAGTTTTAAAAGATCACGGTCACGGGAAAATCCTCACGCACCTGTACTCCATCTGTTCGGTAAACAACTGATTATACAGCAATTTCGTAAGTACTTATTGTTTACAGCCCTGGCCTGTATGTAGTTCACCTGAATAAGAACTTCAGGAATTGAATTTTATTATTATGAAATAAATATACATCAAACATCTTTCATTTAAAAAAAAACTGTGTTTCTTAATTTTAAATGATTAATAGTTTAATTCATCTATCACTATAACTACGTAACGTGGCTTTAAAAATTGTCATTTTATGAACTTCTTTGAAATTTTAAAAATATAAAATAGATAAATTGACTAAATTTTCTATTATAATATTCTGGAGTGCTGTAAAAGTGTTGGACCGGATAGTGAACCTTTTATGATCCTATTCCACTAGCACTCTGAAGATTCTATCAAACGTTGGGAGTTTAGGGAGTGATCACTGACGTACATAAACAGTTCAAGGGTGATTTGTGATTTCAGGATTTCACAGTATACTGGCGACTTAAAATCTACAATGGAGAAACTGAAAAAAGCTACATCTCTGAAAAATAATTAAAGTATTCAAAAATGGAGACAAATTTCATATCAGTATCATACTACATAGATACACTTTTCATAGAGTAATAATAAATTACATACAAAAATCAGGTATTAGGAGCTTGCGATTACAAGACTTAAGTTATCCCTTGATCAGCATTTTTTTAAAACAATTGAAAGAAATAATTATGTATATAATACAATATAGTTAATCTGTTCTAATACGAATATAATCATATTATTTATAATTGAAATTTGATTTGAACTAGCTTAACTTTAACTATGTTAGTTTGTAATTAACTAATTAAGCATCAGCCACCACATCGCTATTATGTTTCTTCCTTCCACTGTCCAACAGACGTAAACGAGCTGAAATGGTGGCAGGATTTGTTGTGTTTTATGTCGCGTTCCTGCAGCAGCAGGTAGGTGAGCTTACGCCGTAAGCCCGAACAGGTGATGCAGTAATGCAGCTGGTTGCCATTGTCTTGTTTGGCTGTGAGATCCTCAGTTCTTACGGCTTCACTAGATAAATTGAAGTCGGATTTGTCGCGTGATATAAATTGGACAAGTTAATTTTGCGGCGAGACTGCCGTTAAAAAACGCTCTTTGATGATGGCGTCGCCACACATGTGCATTGAGGAAGTGCATCAACCAGAGGCAGGACTAAAGGATTGGATGGATCGCTAGTAATCCTTATCTGAACGAGCAGAGCACGAGCTTCGCCTTAACACCACGATTGAGGTGTTTGCACCATGCACTTCAGTGTTTATTGACAAATGCATACTGTTAGTTTAGCAAATAGTATACATGCATTCGCCTGGCTAGGATATCCGGGATCATACGTCGATCTGGGGGACATAATCACGTTATATTGAGGAGATTAAGACGTGTTTATTGCGATAGTCGGTATAAATAAAAGGCTGATTTTCTAGTAGCGATTGATTTCGGCGATGACGAAGTAAAACATGTGTAAACGGCATCTCGAGATGTGCAGCGAACTGTGTAATAGACTAACATTGCAAACTTAATAAAACCCTCTTGCTCCTAATAGAGCATGAGGGAATTCAACCCTTCAAAACATCGAAAGGAGATATTGATAACTGTTAGTTAAATGAAGTGGCAAATATGAGGCTGTTGGGGAAAATTATGACAACTTTAAGAACTCTTTCTCGTTTATTTATAGATTATTTTTATCGGTACCTATAATTAAAAACAATATTATTAATAGTAGTAACGATTTCATTTTAAATAATCCTGATAAAGCTTGTAAGTAATAGTCAATTTTTAATTCACCAATAATGTACCAGGGATATTCAGAAAAAAAACGGCCTAATATCGTTCCTGCCCCAATCAGTAAATTGTAAAAGTTTTGCCACCTGAGATCATGAGATAAATGGGATTTTACACATATAGAATTTTATTTTTCTGGAATTAATTATTTGATTCTGCCAGTTATTAATTTGTTAAATTTCATCGTCTCTAAATTCCTTATAGTTTGAATTTATATACAACAAGTGATTGTAGATGTTCTTTTGACTTGGCAGTAAAGACAAGATTTCATGGAATAAAACTGTTACAACATTTGAACAAACCTAGCTCCACTGTTTTGACAGAATTTTCAATCCCAAGCCGTTATATTGTTAAATATTAAAAAAAAATTGATAATCTTTACCTTATCTATTTTTTTTACCTCTTTTATTTACCTCATTAAATTTTACAGCTGATCTTATCACCACAGACAAATTGGTGCATTAATTTGTCTTTGATAGGATTGTCTATTTGTCATTACTTTCAATTTGAAATTTTAACTTGAAAACGATCAAAGACAAATTTTCAAAAATCCGTGGCTGTCTTTGATCGCATTTTTTATTGCTTTCTAGGTATAACGGTGTGGTATTGGAAAAATTGCCTTTTTTTTTGTTGTACGGTCTTTATCATTTTATAACAAAGTTGTTTAGTTTGCTAAAAACATTGCGATTTCGTTTTTGTATTGCTGATACGTAATTTGTTTTTTTTTGCTAGTACCAAAGTGCGATAAAAAAATCGTTCTTTAGTTGACACTAGTCGTTCTCATTCTTTGTTGTGTAGACAACAAGAAAGTCAGCATCTTCCAGAAGATGTAGGATATGTTGGAGAGAGGAAGAAATAATAAAGCATATGCGGGAAGGATGTGAAGGATTGAGAGAATCGGAGGAAAGTAAGGAAAAAGCGCTAAACGAGGCTGGAAGAGGACTGGACTGAATGAAAGAAGTACGGAAGATAAGGGAATTAAGGCAAGGGCTGGGCAAGCAGAAAGAATAGAACAATTATTATTATATAAAACTCGAATATTTATTTTATTTATTTTTATTGATTTATTTGTATTATGTATATTAAGTTAATTTGTACCTCTACTGGGAATCTTATTAAATCTGTAAGGCAAATAATAAATTAATACTACTACTTCCCGCGCGTAAGCTACGAAAGTACTTTTATAAGGTTCATCCAACGAATGGATACTTTCATGATTTTTTGAAGTTTCGTGACCTCTATAGTACAAAAAATAGGTCTCACGTTTCTGTTTATCTGTCGTCTTGTCTGTCAGTATCAATTTTTATTAAACAGATAATCTCCGAAACTATTGGACTGATTGTTGTTAAATTTTATGTGTATTTTAGAATATTGTGTAGTTGGTAAAACGTAGATCAAAATTTGTCCAATCATCCCCACCAACAATGGAATGACGTCATCTCGAAAATTTACAATAGTAAATGTCATTTAAGTGCCATAGAATAAGATACTCCTGAACTTGTGGTTTATGGATTCGTGTTGAGTTTTTAACTTCAATATTCGGATTTTTGGACAAAAAATCAAATTTGTATAAGAATATTTTAATTTTGAAACTTAAACCGAATTGTAACGGAGTAATGTAAGGTAAGGTAAGGATCAAAATTTATCAGCCTATATCTTCCCAAAAAATTACTGACGTCCTAGCAAAATTTTTGCCGAATAAATTCTATATGTAAATATGTAAAATATTATAAATCTATAATAATCTATATACTTATGGGTTATAAGTGCATTCATATTTTTTACAATTACTTATACAGTGTGCGTCAAAAAAATTAATGAATGTTCCCGAAAATTTAGCAATACAGTACTGGTATTATTAATATTACACTGCGTCTGTCCAAATTGACTGTGTACTTGCAATAATGTCAAAATATAACAAAATTTTGTAAAGGAAAAACCCACTTGAAACATATTCGTGGCACGCTTCTTTACCTTTACTTTAAAATTAAATTTATATCTTTATTTTAACTTACAGAGGTTATCACAAAAAATCAAATTCGCTAAATCAAATTTTATAGGAGTAATTTTTTTAAAAAGATGGATATGTTGTACTATACTTCGCGCAGAGGAAGGATCTGTCAAAATAATCTTCAACCAGTTCAATAGTTTTTTACTATAGCCACTGTAAAAAACAGTAAAAACAGTAACATATTTAAATTGTAATATCTACGTTCTACCTATTTCTGGATATTCCTGAGACGTGAAGTATTAAAAATATACATTTGTAGAATTATAGTTAATTCAAAAATATTAAATTCACAAAAAGACAGAGTGACTTATGAAGTGGAATATAGAAAACGAGGTGCATTCAATTTGCCGCAATAAAAATGGAACTTGCAACAATTAGAAGAAAAGGAAAAAGAAAATTGTCCTGTACCTCCCCTGACGGCGGCTTCTTACTGGACGATGTTGCTGTGGTCCCTGGGGAGGCGGCGATACTAAAATAGGGATGGACACTACACCGAAAGGGGTTGTGTGGCGACGGTAGCATGATGGGCGATGGTTATGGGTTCTTGTCGTTTATCGTAAGCGTGTGCATAAAAGAAGAAGGTGTTTACCTGTAGTAAATACTTACTAGACGAGGACAGTGTCTGTTGTAACGGATCCCTCTTATTACACCAGTCAAATCCCCCAACTCCCTGACATTTTTTCGTATCGGCGCGGCGCGGTTGTTAAAATTTACCCGGTCTATCGGTACTAAGTTCGATTTGCGGTACACCAGAAATTCGCTTCGTTGCAATTGATATAACAGTAAAACTGCTTAACTAATTTATTAATATCGACTATATTGATAATGCAGCGACAGTCTTGCTAACCGGGAAAATATTTAAATCTTTAAATACTATTTTAACAATATCCCCAATCCTTTCACTTATAGCTTATCCTCATCGATTTTTGATAGATTTTACCGATTTTTATTTGCTATACTAATTCTGAAAATTATATTATCTTAAGATTAGTGTCTTAAGCTATTTAATAGCAATACTAATAATAATACATTTAGACCCGGTTTATAGAAAGCGATTTAAAGTTAATTCGCGATTAACTTTTAATTGAGGTCCGTTGCTAGGCAACGTGCATGTTTTAACCAATCACGGGTTCATATTCTAAATTTTAATCATCTTTTAAATTAATCGGGAATTAAATATTTAATTCGCTTTCTCTAAACCGGCTCTTATTATTATTCTAACAAAAAAAGTTTTGTACAGTGCTGAACAAAGAAGCCGGTGTACAAAATTCCCTATTTCTAATACTTACAAAACAATTAAGACGTCAATAATATGCACATTTTTCACATTATATATAAGACACACAGCAAATAACTTACGGCTTGAGATGTATCACTGCCCCTAGCACAATATTCAAAATAAATTGTATAAAACGTATCTATAAATTTCATTACAGTTCGTACAATGAATTAGAACTTTACAAATGAAAATTAACTTGTTCTAACCGTGAAGCCTAATGTGGATAATTAACTTACTCGAAGAAATCCTTGCCTTTAACATTAGATGTGGCTGTGGAATATCTGGAATAAAGCTACAAAATCTTCGCAAATGATTCTGATATAATCAAGGATAGCTCTGAAGTTCCTTTTATTCATTATTCTGCCACCTTGTTAAGACATATATTTTTGACATTTCAAAGCCGTCTTTGATACCAGAAATATTTATAAAACCGATCAAAATAACTTTTAAATAAGTAAATCTTATACTTACCGCTGCCACTTTGGATTTATTACAAAAGAAAGTCTGCTATGCAATTATTGAAAATAATGTTAACCAAATTGTTTCTAAAGTGATACTTAACTAAGTACAGGAGTTACATTTAAGATCACACGATTGGATGTTTTCTAGAGCTATGTAATAGACATTTTAAGCACACTTTGGTGCAGTTTTGATTATCTTGTTGTAAAATTTTTATAACCCAGTTTACTGACTGGTTCACGAATTCAAACTCCAAAGGTAACTCCACTTGAACCCTTTCAGTTATATCTAAGTAGAGGAGCCCAATATGATAATACAAATGTATGTATTTCAATAGTTTTCATGTATTGAAAACTGTTGAATAAATTATTAAGAATGTTGTCTTCACCGTTAGAGAAAATATATATTACCGAAAACTGAAAAATAAGTTTTTACCACTGGACTGTCTTATTAGCAACAGTTTTTGCAAAATCAGAAGAAAAATGCACCAATTCCGAACAAATTATATCCCTCATATACCGGAACATTTTTTTACTCTGAACATATCTAAGAAATATGGGTCTAATCCCTATGTTTACTTTAAAAAAAACACGCACTCCGGGCCAAGGTCATATTTCGTTGCACTTGTACCTGGAGTGCCTTAATCCCTCGCCTTAATTCCGGCCCAAACAGATAAGAGCACCTGTTGTAAGCGTTGCATAGATTTTAACTATTCCATTTTATAGTCCATGCAAATAAAAACAAATGTGAAATTAAATGAATCAGAAAGTAGACATGTCATATGTAAAGAAGTTTTACAATGGCAAAATTTTATATAGCAAAAAATGTAGCGTGTATAAATATAATACTTTTATGTTATGATTTGTAACAAATTTCGTAACTCCATAAAATGCTAATATTATTTAAATAAAAATTATTAAAATAATTTTTAATGTATTCTGCTTCCCAGTCGTAATGAATTGAATGTGTTCCCGCACTAAATAATTCAATTTGATAATAGAGTTTTAAAACATACAACACAACAAAACAAAACAAATTTTCAGCAGATAAAAGCATTGCAATTTTATTAAATTCATCAATTACTTTTAGTAAATCAATTTAAAAATCTGACTTAAAAAAAATGTAATGTATTTAATAAAAGGGAAGCATTGTTCCTAGAAAATTCCTGAAGTGACGGAAAATGATATATAACGTTTAATTTTGTAGCAGTTCTTTATATAAAGTAATTAAAATATGTACAATATAATTATGTTATGTTACGATTTACTGAGTAAAAGCTATTTTATATACCGTAAGGACAATAAAAAACACAATCAAAGACAGCCATGAATTTTTGGAGGTCTGTCTTTGATCGTTGTAGTTTCAACTCAAACTTTCAAATTAATGTAGTCTAACAAGACAAACATTCTATCAAAAATGTTTACAAACGGGTTAACAATTAAACTTACAGATATTGTAGCATTTTAAGACTAAGTACATTTAAATTAAAGATGACTCCTATTAAACAGCAGTAACTCCAAAACTTTTTGTTAGGTCCAATATTTTTTTGAAAAAAAAAATATATATAGAATTTGTTAATACAGAACCAAAATAAGGCCGGTAGATATGAATATTATGCTATATTAGGAGACGAACGCTACATTGTAGACGCCGCCGTCGCTGCCGATCATTGTTGACTTTTGATGTCAACACCGCCAAAGCTCGAGTCGATGCTAACCCAACAATTTATGTACGCATGCCAAATTCGTAATCTCAAGACAAGAGTTATTGTCGAAATTAACACTGGTAACAACAATATAAAATATTAGGTCTTTTAGTAAACTGATAAATATTTATATATTTATAACAATAACTAAAAAACTACTCTCTTTTCGGTGCTTAATTTTCAATAGTTGTTAACGTAGAATAATTAGAATTTTAACCTTCTGGAATCTGGATACGCACAAATAGGGAACGCCTTAAACTTTCCCTACTAAAAGGATAAAGAATTAATTGAATGCACTGCTTATCGTTTAACGCTCAAGTATTAGCTGCTGGGTTTTAAAAAAGATTTAAGAGAATCCTTCCGCAAAGCCGCTTCTTAATTTCGAACTTCTATGGAAAAATCCCTATTTGGCTCGGTTATTTTCCAATCGAAAAAATCCAGTCCCGCTTTTCACGAACGCAGTAAACTTGTTGAAGCGATAAATTTTCGATGGCATTTATGGAATTTAGTGCAAGTCCCCCGCTGCTACAAGAACTAAATTTTATAATAAAGTTAGCAGACAGGTTTAGTAGCCCGCAGAGGTGTTTGGAGATGGCGGAAAGTGTGTAGTGTCCGGCACACAACCCACTAAGATAATAAAACTCAGTGCCTAAGCCTTGCTGGACAAAGCCTTGGCTGAAGTAAATTGCCGGCATGGATTACCAGGATTTGTTTAGGAACTCCCGTACCTGCAAGCACCACGTTCTTCCTGCCGCAAGGTAATTTCTACCTTATATACGTGACTTACATTTAAACTTGGAACGGCCAAACAGAGCAGCATTCAATTAAGGGAAGCTTTCTCATTTTATTTGTAATTACACACCGGCCATAAAACGAAATTAATGACCTGTTCGTGTGTTTTTCAGGTGCACGCTTAAATTAAGTATGTGGAAGTGGAGGGAATTTCGGACAGAATTTAACCAGTACGTATGGCCAATCTATATTTATTGCAGTAACAATTTCGACATTCATTAAATATGGCAGATGCAATTTCGTCGTGATCTTGTGATCGGAAGACTGGTGGTATCTGCAAAATCAACATGGGATTCGATCAATGCACATCATTTCTCCAATATAAAACTAATGAGAGTTATTACCTGTAATAATCAACGAGCTTTACGGGGTTCCAAAAAAGGCTATAGCAACGGAAAAAGTAGAACTCGTCTACGCCCTTACACCTACGTTTCAGACGGGTCGATTCCTTTAAATGTTACGTATGACCGTAATTACTACACTATTCATTTTCTTAAAGTCACACACAAAGCAATAACATCGTCCCGACATTTTGCTTGACACGGCACTACGTAAAACTAATTTTAGAACGACTAAAACTTCTACCGTGGAAAACAGAAACGTTTTTTTTATTTCTTTCTTCTTTTATTACTTCCAATTAGATTTAAATTTTGTCGGAAAGTACATAGTTTCTATAAATGATTATAGAGTCGAAGTAGCTTATGGAAGCGTGCCTCCTATCGTTTTATGTGTATTTTACAAAGTGCCCAAGCACACACCACAAATACCACACGGATCTGCATAACTGGTTGCCTAAACACCTCATATCTTATGGAATTAAAAAATAAAACGTACAATAAAAATAAACAAATTTATTGTGGTTAAACATCACAGTAAATCTTGAAAATGTTCCCCATTTTGTTCTTAAGGCACTTGTTCACTCTCTTTTTCTTATTTTTGCAACAGGAACTCCTGACTGCAATCTTATCAAAGATGTTTGCGGATTCTGCTCGAATTGTTCTCTCAAATGATTAACAACTACCTCAGATGCTGAAGGTCTTCTAGGAGATTTCTCTTTATTTACACTGCCAGTTCGAACAAAACTGTTGATTACATCTCTAATATGAGCCTCTAACAACGTTTCTTGAATTTCCAAATCAGGGTATTTGGCCAAATATTCTTGCTTACTCGTTCAAGCAGTTATAGAATTTACCGACTCCCCGTTTACGAATGTCCCATTGCGATAATAAGACATAAAACAGTGAAAGTTCAACAAAATAAACCATTTTCACGGTCCTCGCTTCCTTGCACAAAAACAAAATTTTCGTACGTAAGCACCAAGAGTCTTGAAAACGACTGTTTTGTTGTTTTGAGCTTGGATCAACGAGAATTACTGTAATTCAGACTTGAAAAAGGAACAATAAAAGCAATGACGTTAAATGACACGAGGTTATATATGACATTAATGACAAGTAAGAACTGTCATAATGAGGCACAACGGTATTTTTTGAAATCCATGGCCAACTACGCCTTTAGAATCATATATAAAAACCCTGTCTAATTGTCTAAAATGGTTGTCGTATTTATTTTTTGTGGTAACGTGATAATAATTATCCAATATAAATTATGCAAAAGTGGTATAATGGATGGCATATTATAGTGCGCTTTTTTTACTTTGACCATAGGGATTTGCGTGCTAATAATTTTTCTAGCAGAAATTTTCAAGTGAAATTTGACAGAATACTAAGCCGGTATTTTATAAATCACTTTCAGTTTATATTATCTAACAAAACAAATTGTCCAAAAAAGTACATTAAATTTGTTACATATTGCTTTCCCAGGAGGCCATAAACCAAGCGTCAAAACGTGACAACTTTGTGAATTTGTGGTGAATTTAATAAATTGATTTTTTATTTTTGTTGAAGAAACACCTTTTAGAGAAGTAGATCTGCTTCTCTTTTTATCCCTGTATTGATAGACTTGTTATGAATCTCATGGCGCTATAATATAGGAGACTTGATATCAGCTAGGTACGTGTAGGCAATGACAACCCTTGTGACACTTTTTTAACCCTGGCGCGCAAGTGACCAACACCCCTGAACTCAAATGAACAGTGTACAAGTGACATATGTAAATATTTATTTAAATTAATTAATAAATTTTTATTAAAAAAAATTAGGAACATACTAGTAAGAACAAATTAATTTGAAAATTACGTAGATTTAAGACATAACAAATAAAATGCTATTGCGCAAAAAAAATTGACAGAGAAATTCTAATTAATTACTTATATGGAACAAAAAAAACACTCTAAAATGAGGCCTGGCTCCTTCAGGACCGGGAAACCGGATCTCCGTATGGGGGATGTGAAAGGCAGCATGATCCTGCCTCTCACATAATTATCTACCTTGCGAAATCACAGCCTCTCTGGCTATATATTCATTTCCATCTTCGTGTGGTACAGTCTGTACTCTGTATACACAAACGGGAGTTATGGCGGAGGTCCACCAAAGCCTTCAGTAGTTCCTTCTGAAAGTGCTGAGAATTTGGTACCAGGCTGCTATCGAAGTGGCCCTGGGCGATCCACAGCGAGCAAGGCAACGGAACTATGGCGAAGGTTCACTAGTACTTCGGGGTGGGACTCTAAGCCCCATTGAAGTGGTGCCGTCTTCCACTGCTGACTGATTGACCCACATTGGTGTTGGACTCGAGGGTGTAGTGAAAAGTCCAAAAAACTTCCAGGATTTTCATGTGCCTGACATTCAAGAAAAACTTGTATAACTAATTAATAATTCATTGTTTTCATTTTTATGTCTAGTTCTCTGACTCCATTAAATTTTCTAAGTTTTGCCAAATGACGTTATATACTTTACAAAAAGTTTTATTGTGGTTATGGCTTAATTGCTGTTCAACTTGCGGTCATTTTACGAGTTTGCCACAGAAGGGTACAATAATTCCACTTACCTGGGAAAATCCTCTTCTATGGAAAAGATAAAACTTAAAAATTATTTCGATATGGCATTTGACCTACCCAACCGTTACTTGACATTGCTTACAGTATTAAATTTTGTGAGGAATTTCCTGTAAAATACTTAAGAAGTCAAAGTTGTAAACGCACTAAAGCTTTCGTCGAACTCTACTGTGGATCAAATTTTTAAAGTGAACAACGAAAAATTGCACTAATTCGTTTTTTGTTGTCTACAAATTAAGGCCAGTTGCTACGTTTTCTGAATGGAATTTTCGGTCTATTTTCAGACCTATGATTTTGAAATTTTAAATATATGTTGTCGATAACTTTTTTTATATAAAACACTGTTGTCAGCTTACAAAACTCTAAAAATCGTACCGGATAGACCGTCGATTTTTTTTGTTAGAAACGATACACAGTAAAAAAAAGGTTGTTTCATAGAAGTTGCTAACTTTTATTTTTACTATATCTCAGTCCCAACAAATAAAGTCAAAAATAGACGATTTCTAAAGTTTTGCAAGCTGAAAACAGTGGTGACAACTCCCTTCCAAAATTTTCATAAATAACTGAAATATTCATTTTTTAAAATAAGTGATTCAAACATATCAACAAAATCTATAAAATATATGAGTATAAAAGTTGTGGACAAATTACATTTAAAATTTCATAACCATAGGTGTGTTAATAATGGAGATATTACATTCTGAAAATATATTGACAACACCATCAGAGCCAAACGAAACTCTTAACGATGAAGTTATCCTCATATAGTGTGATTCACTAGAATTACTTTAACCATTTTCCTCATTTAAAAAAATCAGTCCAGTCTTGAATGCATGATAAAGTGAAATTAAACCACTTTGTGGAACGAAAATATTTACCAGCTTGCTGTACTTGTTTACACAGATTTTTGTATGCGTTTTCACATAGCTGCATTAACATTGCAGCAAACATTTTCGCAGTCTTGACTTTATATTAAAATTAATATGACTGCATCATTGAATGGAAATCATTTACTGGGTGCCCCAGTTTACCAGTTTGCCAGCATTATATCACCTTTCGTTTTTTGAGAAATGACATCAACTTTTTTTTATATGATCAAAATTATTTAAAAACCAGAATTCTGAAATGTTTTAGTATTGTTGCGAAGTAACCCATACGGTGCCCCGGTGAGACGCCTATGGGTTTCTTGGTATGTATGGCACCGTGACTCATCATTGCGGCGCTCGAATAAAGAAAAGCCTGGAAGCGGTCCACGGGAAGTTGCGGGAAATCTCGTTGGTGGACTCCAGAACAACCTCGAAAGCGGCGTCCGCGATCTTTACAACAATTAATCATTCCAAATTTTAATCTTCTGTCCTTTCAAAATATATATAATGCAACAGATAGACAGGCATGCCGACATTATTTTTTTAAGGTATTAAATCAGGTGAGGTACATATCAACTGCTACACTACCCAAAAAATTTTATATAACGTTCTTAAAACACATACTACATTTTACCAAGAGAACAATAAAAACACGATCAAAGACAGCCATGGATTTTTGAAAATTTGTCTTTCAATGTTGTTATTTCAACTAAAACTTTAAAAAAATTTTATCAACAACGTTCAATATTTTTAAGTAAAAAGATGATCATACATATCTAAAAATTCTTAACTTTGCCATATCTAAAAATTCTTAACTTTGCCATATCTAAAAATGGAGGTTTGTAGATAATATTTTTTAAATGATTTATAAGGGTGATTAAATTTACAAATTGCAATTTTCTCATATTATTCGAATGAGACACCCTATAGTTTATCGCATGTTTGACCTCATCTCTAAGCAACCTTCAAATAGAACACTTGTATGTATGTTAATAATGTAATAACGTTTAATCCCCTGATCAACGTTATGTTTCACTTAATTTGACCGTGGTTAAAATGCGATACAAGCGGGCCTAAAATAATTAGAAATAATCTGAACAAAAAAAATCGATTACAAATGACCTATTTGAACCGTTTTTGCAATAGCTTTGGAATAGCTTAATACTGAATTTGAATGTAAGTACCTAATTAGACCGTATTAGTTCAGACAAACATGAGATTTTCAGCAAACTTCTAAACGTGGAACCCCACGCAACTTCGTAAATTTTAAGCATAGTTACAAGGAAAAAAATCTATGAATTAACACTAGAATGGTAACTGCCGGTTTTCGGTTTCCCTGTTTCTTGCAGTTCATTGCTAGAAACTGTCATTATCGAGTTAAATATCGAAATCTATTACAAAAAGTAAAACAGAAACGAATATCGTCGTTAACAACTTTAAATTCTATTAAAACTTGATTTGTACAACTGAACGCATATTCTAACCCTATGGGCGGACAGACTTCGTTAGCTGTCACAGCGAGTGGAAATCCTAAGCCCTCAAGGGCAAAATTTGCAGGTAGGTTCAACCTATGTGCTCACCAAGTTCTTACTCTGAATAAGTTTTGGCCTATTTTGCATTGTATGCCACAGTAATTGATTTTTTTCTGTATTTTAGCAAGGACACGTATGTCAGTTTAATACTAATAAAACAGTACTGTATTCTCAAATTTTTGGGAAAATGGGCGAATCTTTCTTGATTTGATGAGGAAAAAATAAACTGGTTTATTCATTATGTATGTTTTTAAGTCACCTGTATAAACCAATTTAAAAAATTATAAAGATGAAGCCCAAGTATAGACTCATAATATTTTGCGAGGATTTCATCAAGTTCTTGTATCATAAACAGACAAATTTTTTAAAATTACCTTTTTTTTACTTTTTAAGATTATCGTAAAAATTCTCCATTAGAAATTAGAATTCGGAGAGAATGAGAAACAGAGACTATTGCCAAAATATATTGACAACATGCACACCAGACTTAAAGAATGCATAAATAATAACGATTATTGGACTTCCTACGAAAACTGATTTAATTAGAATTAAATTTCTTGATTTATTTTTAAAAATTTTAACTTGTGTTGAATTTACAGTTTTAAAAGAAGCAAGTATGTATGTCCTTTTAGACCTGTACTTATAAATAAAAAATAAAATGCAACACGATTAACGGACGTACAACTGTTTCGGATACACTTTGTATGCGCTCTCGATTGATTTTTTAACTCGATTAACGTCTCGTCGCAAAATTTAATTCATTTGCGATAAACTAAACTTTCATTTATAAGTTACACTAACAACTATTATTTATCGCGTGTATTGTATAATTGCTTTGATATCAAATGGATAGTACATTTGTCCACTCAATCAATCAATAGATAAACGCGCCTCCTCAATCGCAAAATACGAGTATTAAGAACGCAATCCTTGAGTAAATGACAGATTAGAAGAATACAGAAACGGACAAGCACGCTTACTGTTATCCAGTTAATTCAATGAGCGGCGTGATGCGTAAAACAAACATAAAGGGCGCGTAGGGCACGTGCTTTTTGTACTACACGTGTCCTTTACACACCCCAAAAACAATTGTTATTAAACCGTCTTTGAGAGCGCCATTCCGCACGTACATCAACAAAATTCGTATACATTTTATGCGAAGCGTTTTTATTCACAAAAATTGTTTAAGCGATAAATGATAACGCAAAACGGAAGTGAAATACACCCTCACAAAACGTGTAGGTAATTATGGACGGAGAGGCGAAATCATTCGGTACGTAAAAACACATCAGTTGATTTTAATTAAAAATCGATGCATTGCAAATAAGCAAAAATTGAATGATTTTTTTGTGGATATTAAAAATCAGTGAAGTCGGATTGGAATTGATTTTAAATAGGAGGATTATGGCCAATAATAGGATTTCAAAACTGAGCTTCCGACCCGTGGCTTTTTAATCTCTTCTGTGTTTTGGCTAATCATATCTAAATTGCTGTCTGAAATGCTCGTTATCACGGGTATTAGTTTATTAAAAAGTATTTCTTTGTCACAATTTTGATGTATGTGAAGGTTGCAATCTATTGAACGAGCCGCTGAGGGATTAAGTTTTTTGTACAGAATTGCATCACGAAAATTCATCAAGATACTTCAAATAAATAAAAGCATCGAAATTGTGGATGTTTGACTTCGGTAATTACGAGAGTGTCAGCTGCACTCATGTCTGCGTTGCAGGTAGGTACAGTTTGGATTTCTGCCATTGTTACGAACAAAAATAAATTACCAACAATTAATCACTCAACATATTTTTCATTTGATTGAAATATAGCTCCGATATCGGACGACCCAATTCATCATCGTAATTTCTACCCACAATTTAACCAATTTCCCACTCCACATTAACTAAACCTAAATTACTACAAAATTGTGCTAATGATATGTTTATCTCTTTGTTTAAATATAATAAAATTGGTAGTTACATAAATTACACAAAACGCTTGACAGATTTATTGCTAATAACTCAAAGATAATTTTGCGAGTTTTAAAAATTATCACTTATCTCTTATCTTAATCCTAAAATAAAGTTGTGCAGAGAACTTAAAAACATTCACTTGGCTTTTACTTGCTACACGAATTTTATCCAGACAAATCACTACTGAAATCATAAAACATTGCTATTTAAATGCCGTGTCACGTGTCGTGATGTTTACCTTTTTGTTATTTTTTCTAAACTAAAGTGTATAATCCCGGCATGGATCGACACGTTCCCATTAGCATAACATTTTTATTCGCCGCTTTAATAAAGTAAATAAGGGGTTACTTGTTTGTGCTGCATTCGTGTGAAATATTTTTTAAATTTCAAATCAGTGGTTTGCTTTTAGTCGAGAGGCGTCAAGAGGGCTCTTCACAACAAAAAGCATATGGGTTTAATTAAACGTACGCGCAGAGTCGGTTCTGAAAAGGTTTTAAAAATTTTAATTAAATCGCTACTTCATGAACTATTTAAAGCAAACATAAAAAAAACGAGAGAAAAAACATACTAAAGTTTTTATTATTTTTATAATATTAGGTATAATATTTAAATATAATATTTTGGTTTGCTTTTTTTTTAATGTTATCCAGTTTATCACTACATATTTGCTTATACTTTTCGCAAAAAACCTCCATAATATAATACTAATTTGTTTTCAGTTCATTTTGTACTAAAAAATAAAACTACAAAACTATATACCTACTATACTATATACTTCTATAATAATAATAATAATAATAATATACCACGTATCAGATTATCTTACCATCAAACAGTTAGGTATAACTAAATGGTGAGAAAATTTAAGAATAAATGTGAATATAATTACCCAATTTTTACTTCCAAAGTTGATGTCCTAACAAGAAACATTATTTCATCGATAGTTTGCTCTAACAAATATACAGCGTGATTCACTAAGCGCATGCTCGATAATTAATTGCTATACACTCTACTTATTTTCAACAATACACAGAACTTAGTTTTTCCAAATGGCATAACCTATACATATATTTTACATATTCTGATTGATTTCTTACTACGCTTTATAATGACAGTTTATTTTTTTAAATTCTTGCCAAATTATTCCAATTTTCTTGAAATATTTTATCAAAAAAAAAAAAAAATCACAATAAGGTTGTTTTTAAAATTTGGGTTACAATATTTTTTGGAGAGATAAATAAAAATACACGCTTTGTTGTAGTATAAATAAAATTGGGCGTTAATATATAGAGTACAGAGTGTTTATAAAAAAGGTACTATAATTTTCAAATATCGATATTTTAGTTTTGTTGTTGTTGATAGTTACTGCGATTTTTTACGTTTTTCAGAGTGACACGACATATTGAAAGTAATAGAATAGTAAATAGAATAATATCCAGTAATAAAACACATCATACTGTCACAATTTCTTTTTTATAAACACCCTGCGTATTAAAACCCATTTTTATTTATACCACAATAAAGCACGTATCTTAGTTCATCTCTTTAGAAAATATTGTAATATTTTAAAAATAACCCACTGTGTTTAATTTTTGAACCCCTCCAATGCTAAAAATTTTAAGAAAATTGGAACAACTTGGCGACGTGGTATCAAAATTTCTAAAAGCGGAAAAGAACAGTCATAGAGGAAAACGCAGTGTTAAAATTAGGGTGTTCTATTTGAAAAAAACTGAACTGTCGATATTTGAAAATTGTAATGTTTCAAATTTTTTTTAAACCCTCTGTATATTAAAATTGTATTTACTTGAAACCACAACAGAGTGCGTAACTCTGTTTATCTCTAAATAAAATATTGCAACATCGGTTTTAAAAATAACATTATTACGATTTTTATTGTTAACCCTTGCACTAACAAAAAATTGAAGAATATTGGAATAACGTGGCAACGTCGCATCCGAATTCCAAAAGTATATATGTAGCATGTTCTATTAAAAAAAAGTTCTGTACTATGCCGCAAAAACAAAACACTGTGTATAAAAAAAAATGTGGGCTATTCAAAAAACCGTACAATTTTAGTCTCTGGTTTTTTTTTCTATTTCTAGTAATAATTAGTGAAATATTGAGAACCGTCCCTTATACAGGGGTAAATAATGTTAATGAAAACATGGTCAATTATTTAAACATATCAAAAATTTTGGCAACAGTTCATTCAATTTTTAAACGTTGCCATAGAAATAAGAAATAGGTAATACTGGCATTTCCAACGCAACTCAGTTGCAACAATCAAGAAAATCATGTTTTTTAAGCTATCAAGCAGCAAACAATTTTTTGCTAATAAAATTAATGATTTAAAAAGTCTGTACCTTCTCTAGTGTTAAGAAATGATCATTGTTTTACTGGAACTTTTTACTTATTTTTTTCCATAGTATGCAGTACTGCTTTGAATCACCCTGTATATTAGTTAGAATTATACATTTAGACGTTGTCTTTTGACAAGTTGGAAATTTAAATCCCCTCTAAAAAACCGAACATAAATTTTCAATTTTGGTTTGTTTAATCAAAAACAGCTTTTCTCTCCACTTTTAATTCAACGAAAACTGAAATAAAAGTGGAGAGAAAAACGTTTTCCAATTAAACAAACCAAAATTAAACACATCCCCAAGGGATTAACATAACCTCAAAAATAAATTTTCAAGCCAGTTTTTTATCAGTTTTTTGAGCGCTGTTAAAACTTTCAGCGAAGTAAAAAGTAGGTTTTTATGTTTGAATATTTTTGTAATATTTATTTTTGATTTTGCAAAAATGAACCAAATTTTAACCGTCTTGAATAAAATTGAAAAAATCCATGGTGAGTTTTGAGAAAAATTAGAAAGAAATTCTAGCTTCATTAATTCTGGAATCAGTAACTATACTTAAGAAATCCATAATTATTACCTACCAAGGTGTCTTGATAGAGACAAAAAATACCGAGAGTGCATTAAAAAACACTATCAAAGATACCCATGGATTTTTAAAAGTTTCTCTTTGATTATCAATATTTTCAACTCAAACTTTCAAATTGCCTGTAATCCGACAAGATAAAAGTCCTATCAAAGAGAAATTTTCAAAAATCGATAGCTGTTTTGATCAGATTTTCTTACTGATCTCTTAATGTCATTTATACAACTATTAAATCCCTATATTCCAATTATCTCCTGTCTCTTACTTAAATTTATTATTTATTATTGATCATATACGTAAGTGTCCACTTTATTTAATGAACAAAATATAGCATTACTTATATACCCTGAAATACAATAAAACAAATCCAGCTTTTCCGAAAAATTATAAAATTTTTATTATGATTAATTTATAATTTTGATTATGCAAATTTTATTTTTTATGAGAACACTTATAAGTTAAAATAAAGACATGTATGTAACGCTAAAGTAAATGTAAAGAAGCGTGCTGGGCGTACGTTCCAAATGAGTTTTCCCTTAACAAAATTTTGTGATGACGTCATCAACATTTTTGTAAAGCCACGTATATCTCTTTGGATAGATATTTTCAGGAAAATGGAAGGACCCGTTTATTCATTATTTTTTATGAGTCACCCTGTATAAGACATTATAAATTTTATTCGGCAAAAGTTTGTCATCAATTTTTTGGAAGGGTATAAACAAATAAATTTTGCTTAACGATTTACCATGATTACGATAGCCTTAAAATATTTACAAGATTTCGGAGCATTCGGTTTTTTAGTTTCAAAGTTATATTGGAAAATATTGTTATACAGTTTTGAACTTTTTCGAAAAATTCTGGATATCTAGGATGAAAAGTCGGAACGGATTCATACACCACAAGTGCAGAAGTATATTATTTTATAAAATCCCATTGGTGAAGAGGTTGATTAGCCAAATTTTAGTTAGCGTTTAACCATCTACATGATATTCCTAATATATGTTCAAAATGTGACAACAATCGGTCCAGTAGTTTCGAAGATTATTTCTCTAATAAAAACGGATACAGACACCAAACAGACAGACAGACAGGAGGAAACGGGAGACCATTTTTTTCGTACTCTAAATGTCATGAAACATCGAGAAAACATGAAAGTGGTAATTTTCAATGAATATGATGGAATTTTAAAAATTTATTCAGTAGAACTTACTTTAAATATACAGCTCAATCTACCTCTACATTTGTAATTTAATATTCAGCGCTATTTATAAGTTTACGTTTATAGACTATCCAAAAAAGATGAAGTTGAAATAATCAAATTTAAAGTTTATCCTTAGTTTTTTTCAAAATTTAGATTAAATACTAACACTTAGATATAAATTCAACTAAAATTTAGGCATTCAGTCCCTCAAAATTTTTATTAAAATTATGCACACTAAAATATAGTAGATTATTTATTGATTTATATTTGGTATGCTTTCTTGTGGTAGATATGCATACACAAGATACAAATCTCAAAAAAATTAACGCATAACTTGATTAAATATCTCTTACCTAGAAAGGGTTTATTATATTTTTATGAATTTTCCAAATATTAGAACAAGTGTGCTTCATTTTTTAATCATTACACATATCAAAATAATGTATTTGTCCCATTAAAAAAATCATGACGTCATTTAAAAATTATATAGGAGTATATTTTTTTGCACCTCGAAAAATAATATTGACAGTCATTTTTTTACGTCTGTTGTTGCTGTTGTTTAATAACATTTTTGGTCTTCCTCAGCTTTATGTGTGATTAAAACCTATGCAGTTTATATAAAATACTTCAATAATAATGAAAGTAATTAAAATTCAACACACACCATGAGCGATATACATATATCGCCCATACGTAATTAAATAAACATTCAAATTATTATGAAATGCTGCTTCATAAACTTTAATTTGTGTTTAAAACAAAAGCCTTTAGGCTTTAATAACGTCATTTATTAAATATAAAAATTAGGTAAATTTCACAATTTTACAAAACATAGACCTTAAATATAGGTTGTTATTGCTGTAACAGTTTCACTTTTTTTTCCTTTAAAACGAACAGGATCAGAAACCACTTGCTATCCTCCGAGTTCTTTAATAAACTCTAAAGCCAGTCTTAAGCCCTATCCTCGCATGTTTAATAAACTGCGTGTAACATGAATTTTCGGTGTAATTCATTTAATAGTTATTATATATGATCACAAAGACATGATAATAGCAAAGGAACAATAGTGGAGAAGTTATAACAGTTAGTAATCCTGGGCGTTAGGCGGACAATACGAAGATCCTTTCTGTATCCTAGTATTCTGGACCGAGTCCACATTTCCATTACAATGCAGTCCTTTGTGTGGCACCGCGGCTATATCGCCATACCTCATACAATTCACATCGGGTGATATATTGTGTTGTTTGCTGGTAGTTCACCGAGTAAACGCCTCGCTTTGCGCCACGAATAAATCGACTCCCAAAATTTACCAGATTATATTGTAATAGTGTGTCGCATGTAAGTAATTGCACAGTGACAAAGTTGTAATAATAGTAAAATATTTAATTATTCTATTCACATTTTTACACAATATACAGAGTAAGATTTGACGAATGGCAGGCTCGACGTTTCATCGATCCTAGAACATGAAAAAGTAGATCGCCCACAAGTAATGAACACAAATAATAGTAATAATATAATGAATAGTGTGTGACTAAGAAACGATTGGCAACACTAGTTAAAGACATGACTTACACGCTGTCTCTGGGGGCTAAATCGCGAAAGGGAATCCCCAGAGGCGGGGCGCATCCCTGCATTGTGATATCAAACAAACTGTCCTTTCTAACAACAGATGGTACTCATTACTCGGCACTGACTATAAAACCGCTTTGTACCTCATAATGTGGCGGGAAATTGTATTTGTTGTTTGGCTATTTATTATATTATCTGTTGGTTTTGTTTGGAGGGTGCGTGATTTATGTAGCACCACCTAAAAAGACGAGCTATAAAAGATGTTTGCTTTGTGCATACGCCGGGTGAGTAAACACTGATAGGAATTAAATGAGGCGACTTTTTTTCAGTTTCTACTATTTGGGGACGAATTAGTGGGTAAATATTTGGGCTCATTAAGCGTGGAACAAAGCACTACTTGACGCTTTCGATCTTTTACACGAAGGACGATTTTCTAGAGTGTGGGAGGATTGTGAAATATGGGAGGAAATTATAATGCAATCGTCAGCCTTTTCTAGTCTTTTTATAAGTGACGATCGTTTAATTTCCCACTATTGGGTTCTCTATATTACAGTAATTCATAATTTTTACATTCTACAATTTTTAAACAATACGTTTAACAAAATTAAAATTTTACACACTCGTATAAATACAAAATATACAAGGTGTTTAAACACCACTAATCTTACAAAATATCTTCAAACTTGTAGAAGGAAATCTGTTTAGTTGTTTAAACGAAAATATCTCCACTTTTAAGCTTTTTGAAAATAGTTACAATGAAATAACAGATTGTATAAACAAAATGATTCGATTCACAATTATTACTTAATAGTAGTTTAAACAACAGTATGTAATTCAAAAATTGTAACATGTTCTGAAAAAATTCTGACAACATATATTTTTTTAGTTATCTATATTATCATTTATTTACACACTAAAAATTTGACCAAGAAGCCACAATGCTTTCGCAAAACAAACAACACTGTAATATTTCAGTTTACCTTGGAGATGAAAATCCAATTAAGAAATTTTATGGTTTAAAAATAGATTTATAATTGAATTTTATCAGTTTTTATCTAAATAATATAAACCGCATTGGTCTGCTTTACTGATATTTGAAAATCATATGATTTTTTATAAGATTTACCAAAGTTGAAGATTATTTTCTAAATTTGTTTTTAATTAAAAATACTTGTAGTAATATGTTGTACTTCTTCGACTTCACAAATTCAAAAAATTGGTCTAGAGAGTTTAGACAGTACTTCCCTCGCTGTAAGGAACGTGACGACTACAAGCCTAATATGTCTTTATTCGTATTACATTTTTGTAATTCTTGATTTATTCAATAAAATTAATTGACTCAGTCATTAATTTTTTTCAGATACCCTGTATAAGCAAATCTAAAAAATATTAATGCAGTGATAAATCACAAGTATAGAGTGTTTCTTTTTACATTTAAGCATTTAAGCATTTTTTCAGCAAAATTTTGTGGTGGCGTCATCAAATTTTTAGGGGGAATGAGCAAATACATTTTGATCAAAATTTTACCGTGCTTATGATAAATTTAAAACATGTCCAAGACTTCAAAGCATTCGGTTTTGTAGTTCCCGATTAAATCAATAAAATAAATTCACCCTTTCATTAATTTTTTTGAGTCACCCTGTATATGCAAATCCAAAAAATATGAATGGAATGATAGATCACAACTACAGATTCATCATATTTTGCACATTTAAGATAGGATTTATCCAGCAAAATTTTGTGGTAGCGTCATCAAATTTTTAGGGGGAATGAGCAAATACATTTTGATCAAAATTTTACCGTGCTTATGATAAATTTAAAACATGTCCAAGACTTCAAAGCATTCGGTTTTGTAGTTCTTGTGTAAATCAATAAAATAAATTCACATTTTCATTAATTTTTTTGAGTCACCCTGTATAAGCAAATCCAAAAAAATGAATGGAATGATAAATCACAACTACATATTCATCACATTTTGTACATTTTAGACAGGATTTATTCGGCAAACTTTTGAACTGACGTCATAAATTTTTTGGAGGGGATAAGTAAATATATTTTGATTAAAAATTTATCATGCTTGTCATAACTGTAAACCATCTGCAAGATCTCAAAGCATTCGGTTTTGTAGATTCAAAATTTTCATTTTGAATTCACAATTTTGATTTTTTTTCCAAAAATCTGGACGTTTCGGGTAAAAACTCAAATCGGAGTCATAGACTATGTGTAGGACTATGTTATTTTATACAATTTAAAACCCATTTACTATGTACAATTTTGAACTGACGTTAGTGGTGGGGATGATTAGACAAATTTTGGTTAGCGTTTTACCATCTACATGATATTCCTAATAAATACAAAATTTCGCAACAATCGGTCCAGTAGTTTCGGAGATTATCTGTCTAATAAAAATCCTGGACGGCAGACAGACGGACAGACGGACAGTCGGACAGACAGACGGAAACGGGAGACCTATTTCTTCGTCCTCTAGGGGTCATGAAAGGTCGAGAAAACGTAAAAATAGCGAGTCGGCCGACGGATTCGACTACAATACTTCCTTTGCTTACGCTCGGGAAGTAAAAATTGGTCGAAAGTTGTTTCGACAAATCTTTCCTCGCTCCTGAAGCACAATGAAACATATCCAGCGTTGAGTGAGTTTTTCTTTACACACTTATGTGATGACGTTATCAACATTTTTGCAAGGACACTTATATTAACTTGGATTGGTGCAGTGTAATAGGAAAAATAACAGTATTACATCTACATGATATTCCTAAATATCAATAAAAAATTTGACAACAATCGGCTCAGTACTTTCAGATTATCTGTCTAATAAAAAATTCGGGACGGCAGACAGACGGATAGACAGATAGACAAACGGAAGCGGAAGACTTATTTCTTCGTGCTCTAGGGGTCATGAAAGGTCGAGAAAACGTAAAAGTAGAGAGTCCGACGGACGGACTCGATTACAATACTTCCTTCGATTACGCTCCGGAAGTAAAAATGTATTTTTTTCTTTGAAAAACTGTACTATTTCTTACATCGGGCGAGTAACATAATCTGTAATCGAGTCATCCTTAGAATTGAATCTGTATATCTTCTCTGAAATTATTTACTTTTCTTGTTTTCTTTCTTGTTGTTGCTTCCTGGAGAAATAATCTTGACACTAAAAAATTCCTTTCAGACTTTTTTATTGCGTATTAGAGTGTTGACTCTACTGGAACAAAAACCGTAAGTTGTTTTTTCGAAATGAGCAGAAGGTAAACGATGTATGGGAGTACTCGATTCAAGCATCAAGTCAACATCGTTGACTGTGCTCATTTTTGCAATTCATTACAACAATGTGTGAAAAGATGGAAACGGCAGGTCGGAACTCCAGAACAAAATTAATTAATCTTGTAGCAATTTTTATTTTAGTAAAAATGTAATTAAAAAATGTCCCTCATTTTTGCTTTTATGTTTGTCATTTTTTGACTTTATCAGAATAGTTTAATCACAGACATGCTAAATCCTTTCCAAGGATAACCCGATTACAACTTATGTTGCTCCCCTGATAGTAACCTGAACGTTAGTGAAGCAAATAAAAATTATTTCGACTATTTTTCAATTAATACAAATGCTTACAAAAAAAGGATAGATCAATTTTTATCTCAAAAGCCAAATTAGAACTTTTCAACAGGTGAAGAATCCGTGACACGTCGTATTCAAAACTCTTGAATCCACCGAAAAATCATCTTGGATTCGGTTACTACTTAATTAAATTTTGAAGATTTTAAAAAATTTACCTTAAAAAACTCAACAATTTATTTCTTAGGAACTCGAATTTACACGACTTTTTACACAGCGATTATGTACAAAATAATTCCGACTGGAATGAACTTGATTAGACTCTACTTCTCCCATTGTCTGGACATAACTCTGTCTGCTCTGGACGGTTGTTCCCATTTAAAGAGCTATGCGGTGCTTCTCGGAACGCCTCCGTCACCGCTTCTAGACTTTTCTGGAGCACCCATTCGTAGCTTCCGCTTCCAGGCTCTTCTTCAACCGCCGTCACCGACAATGAGTCATCATCACCGTACATACTAGAACCCATAGGCGTCGTACTAGGGCGGCGTATGGGTTTATTTCGTAACAATACAAAATACGAGTATATGTGGAACTCTGTCTAAGGAGTTTGACAAACCACATCACTATGTATTGCCCGTAAACTTAATGTCAATTATAGCTGTTCATTATTTAATGTTCACAGTGCGCTTTCGCAAGGGTCTATTCTTGGCTCGTTACTCTTTATTCTATTTTTGGCTGCTTTTGTCACCCATCTTAAAAGCCGTACATTTGTTTTTGCTGATGATGTACAATAAAATTTGCTAGTATGATTGAAGTTGTCTTGACTGTAACAATCAGATACTGATCGCTTTATCAGATGGAATGTAAAGTAAAAATATGATACGTACTAGCCAGTTTTATAGTTTAGTAGCAATAAAGATACGAAACTTATTTTCAATATAGATACCAATGTTTTTGCTCATAGTGCCCTGAATAAATCAGTTTATTGTTATAAACACACATGACTTAATGGTATAAAAAAACAAGTTTCAAAGACGTTATTTTAGTCGTCAGACGAGTTTTCTAAGGGATGAGGGCTTTAAAATGTCTTATGAAACAGTATTGTTTCTACTTTTCCCCATTTTAAAGTAAAAATTGGAATTTTTAAAATTTTGTCGAATTTTGAAATGCCAGATTGTTACATTTAAAGTTTAAATTTTCACAACAATAAATTATTATCTATTATTAACAATGTGTAAAGCTAAAGATAATCTTACGCTCCGGGAAATACAGAAAATTGCCCAAAGCATCACCCAAAACATTTGTGCCCAGCAATGTCTAAAATTCAAACTTGTCCGGATGCTCCAGAGCTCCACAGGTGCTGTTATACGAATCAAGTGGCGGTAATAACGGTTAGGGGTGAAAGTCACTTCTAGCAAAACGTTATGAGATTGCAATGTTACGATGTAACTAATTAAAATATCGTTATTCCTTTTGACATTTATTTTATTTGTTTTATTAAAGAGCTCAATTTGGGTGCATTAATAGCTGGGTTGTGCATGTGAAGACCCATGTAATTTTTTTAATTTGTTATCTAGTTTTCGCTGCCCATTATGTCATCAAATTACGTATGTCGTCTATTAGAACATACAACTTGTGTTGCCAATAAAATTTTATAGGGTAGAATGAAATTTCTAAAACTATACCTGTTGTTATTGCACAAAAAAAACTAAACTAAGATAATTGCAAATGTAGCAGAAAAACTTACTTAATTCTGTAATACAGTTCTATAACAAGGAAATTCCAATAACTTGAAAAATAGTTACAAAACTGAATCTATGTGATCGCACCCTTTCCACCATCGTTTTCAAATGTAATCCAGCGACCTTAAACAACCTTATTTAAACACCCCTTTAAATCGAACACTAAGCTTCCCGTTTTAAATCGCATTGATTAAATAGTATACAACAGTCATAATTGGCTTATCGCGCTTATGATGAAAGATAAGTCGGCTTATAGGGAACATTCTCTCCTGCACCCCGTTTGACTAGACATATTAGCTAGAAATTGCATCTGACACCGACGAGCAATATTACCAACAAGTCAGATGCATTTAGCAGTGCAATACGTATGTTTCTTATTATCGGCAACCCCTAATATCGTTAGTACCCAGTTTCCCTCGCGCCGTCATAAAATGCAATAAAGGTAAATCGAATAACATTTGCAGCATTATCTCGTGTCAAAGTGAAAATTACGAATGCGCAGAAACGAAAAAATGATGTCTTTTTGATGTCGTCAATTAGATTGTGCGATACGAAAACGATTTGTTTCTATATACACATGCAGACTTGTTAGTGCCCTCTCATCACACCCTTATTTTTGGGGCTAATCGTACCAAAACGTTGACGGTGTCGTTGAGTTTGTAAGTATTTAGTATTCAGATAACGCGCTCCGTTGCGCTCATGCATATTCATCAAGCGGTAATTAATCATCAGTCCGGGGAAGAGGGTGGTAGCAACCCTCCATTGAGACTGCGCTCTTATAATGTCATATTATGCAAGTTGCTACACTTGCTACAGCCGCAACCAAAATAGTTAATGCATTACGATGTGCAGAAACGTGGAACTTTTAGATTAAAGAAAAGCAAAATCTTCAGAAAATGCACGCAAATTAAAAAGTACAGACCATGGGAAAATGTTTGTTTGCTAATCTGGCTGCTGCAGATTTCTTTCATAAACTGACGTTTCATTAACTTCAAGTAGATATGATAATTAATTGTATTGAAACTTTTGAAATTTAATCTACTCATCTGAGTTACTTTTAAAGTCCTATTAATTACTAGTAATCAAATTCTAGATGAATATTAAACTTAAAGAAACATTTTTATTATTCAGTGCAGCACAATTCAAACAATGTCACTTTATATTCACACTACCCAACGTGTTTGAGAGATCACAAATAAAAATAGATTTGCCCATTTGATTAGCAGAAGCCGAGGCCAAAGAATAATCTGATGTTTTCTTTACTGGACCCTGCATTATCCTAGCCATCTCAGTCTGGAAAACTGAATCTTGTATAGAATCCTCCGTAGCGTTTCGGTGTTGTAATATCGGTTCTTGATTTCTTTAGTAAAAATGTTATTTTATAATTAGATATTTAGTAATGCAGTACTAATTTACAGTACGTGTCAAAGAAACTTAAGTTGTGGCGTGTTCTTTAGTACTTACACAAAATCTGAAAGAACTATTTCAGTCATTCTGAGATCCAGATATTTTGCCGGGGCTTATTATTTTACGGACAACTATTAAAAACAAAATCTACGAGAACCATATCTTAAATAAAAAATTGGTCTAAAGAGTTTAGACAGTACTTCTTTCGCTGTCGGAAACGTGACGACTGCATGCCTATTATGTTTTTTTTTCGCAGTAGATTTCAAAGCATTCGGTTCTGTAGTTTCTGATTAAATCAATAAAATACATTTAAGCATTCATTAATTTTTTTGGGCCACCCTGTATATGCAAATCCAAAAAAATATGAACGGAATGATAAATCACAAAAAGAGACTCATCATATTTTGTACATTTTAGATAGGATTTATTCACCAAAATTTTGTGGTGACGTCATCAATTTTTTAGGGGGGACGACCAAATACATTTTGATCAAAAACTTACCATGCTTATGATAAATTTAAAACATCTTCAAGATTTCAAAGTATTCGGTTTTGTAGTTCCTGAGTAAATCAATAAAATAAATGTACGCATTCATTAACTTTTTTGAATCACCCTTTATATGTAAATCCAAAAAATATGAATGGAGTGATAAATCGCAAGTACAGACTCATCATATTTTGTACAGTTTAGATGGGATTTATTCGGCAAACTTTCGAGCTGACGATGACGTCATCAATTTTTTGGAGGGGACAAGCAAATATATTTTGACAAAACATTTATTATTCTCTTTATAACCTTAAAACATCTGCAAGATTTCAAAGCATTGTTTCCTAATTTTTTTTTTCCAAAAATCTGAACGTTTCGGATAAAATCTTAATTCGAAAAACTATATGTGTAACACTATGTTATTTGATACAATTTAAAACCTATTTACTAATGTACAATTTTGAAGCGACGTCATCACATTAGTGGTGGAGACGATTAGACAAATTTTGGTTAGCGTTTTACCATCTACATGATATACCTAGTATAAATACAAAATTTGGCAACAATCGGCCCAGTACTTTCGGAAATTATCTAATAAAAATCCGGGACGGCAAACAGACAGACGAACAGACGGACAGACAGACGCATGATAGGTCGAGAAAATGCAAAAATAGAGAATCGGCCGACGGACTCGATTACAATACTTCCTTTGCTTAAGCTCGGGCAGTAAAAATATTTGTCCGACGGTATAACTAATAAAGAACTTCATCAATACAAAATGTTTGCCCTTATTGGAAAATAAATTTGATTTTTAGCATAATATACCATGGCCGACTAGCATAAAGATTATGGCCTGTCCAAGAGGTACGATACGTGTTGCCATCTATTAATAATTACACTTAATAATTTAGCAAAATTTTAATTTGACTTGACATTATGGGACTTCAAAACGTGTAATGGTGGTTTGTTTCGGAATGAATGCCTTTGTGCCTTTCAAAAAGTGTTAATAATTCTTTTGTCGTTTTTGAATTATTAATAGATGGCAGCACGTATGGTACCTTTGGCATTCCTTTGGACAGGCCATAATCTTTATACTAGTCGGCCATGAATATACTAACAGAAAGCATTGTCATTTAAAATTAACAAAATTAAAAATTTGGATAATTTATTTACGTTGTTATTCCTGGCTTAATATATGTACATAAAAAAAATAGTGGATCTTCTACACTAGAATTTGTTAACATGCGAAGTTGGAGATCATAGTAAGTAAATAATGTGGTGATCTTTATTAAATCAACAATTACTGTCAAAGACTGTTTTACACTAAAAGAATATTACACCCCAGTCTGTTTAAATTCCATCTCTCAGATACCTAAAGTTTTGAAATATAGACTCCGATATTAGATAAGATATAAATAAGTGACAAACATCGCAGACAAAATTACACTTGATTTTTCAAAATTTTGAAGCTTTAGCCACTACAATTAAGTGTCAAAATAGATTAACACAAGTGGGACTATATGATACGGAATTGAACATTCACTTGACGTGACTGGTGACACTTTGGTGTTAATTTAAATTTCTACCACATTAAATTGTTGTTAAACTCACGTCTGGATATAGGAAGCTTGTAAGATATAGATCTCCTAAAAATTTTGACATAAATGACGCTTCTGTGACATTAAATTATGTGCGACTTCACGTGACTCATAGAAATGTTTGTAATCGAGTCATCCTTAGAACTGAATCCGGATGTCTTCTCTGAAATGATAGATATATGTGTAACACTAAGTTAAAAGTTTTGGACAAAATTACGTAATATTAAGTTTTCGAATGAATTAATTTTCATTGCGGATAATTTTGTATCTCTGATATTTGAAATCGACACCCGGAAGGTAAAACTAAGCTTCATATGAACGTCCTGTACGTAGTGTCTCAACTAAAACTCCGTGGTTTAATATTTTGAGAACGAACAGAGATATTGAAATTCTGTTACCTTGACGAAGGAAGTTTATACATTTTTGTAACGGATTTTGAGACTCGTAAATTACGATTATGATAATATATAACACTTAGATATTTATTCCATTTTCAGTTCATAACAAAAATAAAATTTATAAATATAAGTAATAAAATTCAAGTTGAGTTAAATAAAGCACTTGAACTTTATTTTATACTAAACAAAATCTGTTTCAAAAGTAGTTATGTTAAGTTGTGTTAGCATATGTCTGAACCATAGTAAAATAGTAGTAGTTCTTTGTTACCCAACTTTAATTTTTTATGTTCATAAATTTTATTTTTTCTATCACCTGAAAATTAAATAAATATCTAACTGTTGTATTTCATGTAATCGCAATTTAATGTCTAAATTTTCAAATTAAAAAAATACTAAATAAAGTTTCCCCATTCAAGCTAAAAACAATGACGTTTACAGAAATTTCAGTATCCTGTGTATCATTTGTACTTCTTTTATTTTTGGCTGAGGTTAATAATGACCAAAATTTCAACCAGGCTAGCACTTAAAACACGAGTAAACGAAAAAAAATAAATTCAAAATATTGTTCAAATAATCTAGAAACGTAAGAAAATAATTTCAAAAGATTAAAAAAAGATAATGAATAACTAAAAATTTTGAATTTGAACTCGTTTTTGCTACACCTCTTTAATTAACCTAGAAAAATGAGGAAATATTTTCCAAAAAATATTAAGATAAGCTCTGCTCCAATGGGAAAAAACTTAAAGCATTTTTACTTCAACAATTGCAAAAATAAAAAAGTAATTTGGAAAAATTGGTCAGAAAAATGTGAAGGGCTGTAGATACCTACTCAAGTAAAAAAAATCTAAACTTTAACATAATTCTTCATATATCACTATAATCTGAAGACATTTTTACTATATCTCCTTAAACATAGTGAGGAAGATTAAAAAAAAATTTAGGAGGATTCCAAAAAACGTAAACAAGTCCAAGACGAAGGCAAAAGAAATCATGGCTTACGGAGAATCCTGTACAGAATAGATGTGTAGTCATGTGTATGTGAATTATATATCTTTAAATATCCCAAAAAATTGGGAAAAGCTTTTCCAAAAATTTTGTGAAAAATATTACAATGATTTTGATTACATTCTACTGAAAAAAGTTGAAGTTATTTTTACTTGTCGAGCGTAAGGTAAGGAAGTATAGTAATCGAGTTCATCTGGTGAACTGCGCGTTTCATATTTTCTCAACGTGTCATAACCTCTAGAGTACGAAAAAAGTGGTCTGCCTGTGTGTCTATCTATCTGTCTCTCTCTGTGTGTGTCTGTCTGTCTGGTGTCTGTATCCACAGCTGACTCCATTTTCCCGAAAATTTGGGAATACAATAATATTATCATTAGTTTTACACTGTCTTTGCAAAAATGTTGATGACGTCACCACAAAATTTTGTTAAAAGAACTCATTTGGAACGTACGCCCAGCACGCTTCTTTACATTTACTTTAAGGTTACATACATTACGTCTTTATTTTAACTTATAAAGGTTCTCATAAAAAATAAAATTCGCGTAAGCAAATTTTATAATTTTTCGAAAAAGCTGGATTTGTTTTATCGTGCTTCAGAGGAGAGGGAAGTTCTGTCGAAATAACTTTCGACCAATTTTTCTCTTAATAAAAGAAAGAAATGGAAAAATGACTTCCAAAAAATTTTCAAAAAATGTTATAATACTCTGTATTCAACTGAAAAAAAACAAAGATTTTTCCACGGAGGTTTTTCATACTTCACGAGTCGCAAGTATTTTTTGCTACAGCGTTTGAAATAAATGAGAAAACTGGAAAAATATTTTTTTAAATAGAAAAATTTCGTACATTACTAATCTGAAGTTACGTTTGCTATAGCTTTTCTAATAACCACTAAATAAGGTAACTAATGAAAAACATTTTACAAAAAAAAAAAAATTAAAAGCGTTACTTGAATGAAGAAAAACCATTCAGAAAATTCTTAATAGATCACGAATTTGAAGTCACTTTTATTATACCTCATTTTTCAAAAATTTTCCAAAAAACATTGTGATATTCCCACAATATTTCATTGGAAAAAACTGAAGTCATTTTTGTTTCAATGATCTAACAAAATGTAAAAATAATATACAAAAATGTTTCAGAAAATGTTCAAACCTTTTCCATTCAAATCAAAAAAGAGCGAACTTGTAGTGAATTGTCCCTAAATTATCTGTATACAAGCATTTTTGTTCTGCATCAGTTCTTCAGACAATATGGCAATAGAATATTAAAATGAAAACAGGAACAAACTTATACACATTTTTTGTAGTTTCAGAATCGAAAGCCTTTTTTGCCACAGTTCATCAAATAATTAATCGAGAATAATGTAAAAATATTTACGTTTTCCAGAAAAAATTGAAAAAATTTAAATTTCTTTATTGAACTTTGTGAATAAACTAGAAAATGTAATACCTGTATTGTCTTATGAAAAAAATACATTTGTTCTTCACAATGATAAGAATTTACTCAAGTTGACATTTAAAACACCAATAGACAAAAAAATTTACTAAAATATAGTCGCACAGCTACAAAAACCCGCACTTTTAGCACCAGAAATACTAAACTTTTTAACATTTATCAGTGTGCTTTAATCACCTTTCCAAAGATGACTCGATTACAAATTATGTTACTACTTGTTTTAAATAGTACAGCATTTTTATATTTGTTATAGTGTAATAACTTAATAACATTTACAATCGATTAAAGCAATTTTTTCAATGCTTTTTTGTCTTAACACATTTTGTTACACCTCTTTATTTCGTTCCACTCGTTTTGAAACTAACTATTAATTAAACTTCTACTTAAAGTGACTATATTTTTTGGTTCCGCTTACACCTAATTAAAGCAACAATGGGTAGGGTTTTAAGGAAAGTGTTGTCAGAAAAGGGTTGCGTCCTTGATTTGAATATAAAGCAGTTTTCATTTGAAATGCAAAACTTGGGAATAATATTCAGGCAATTCAGTAAAATAAATAAAGCTTTATATACATTTTGCATAAGTTAATTATGAGTTATTATGGGGATACGCCAGCGACAACAAAATTAACTTGTGAAGTGTTTTCTCTACAAGGGTTTTTGGAAACTGCAAGTGGAAGAGAGAGAACAGATTCTTGCGTCTATGCAAACTTGGCACAGATTGTAGTCGTTTATGTTACCTAGACAAATCTGAGGATTACGTCGCATTAACAATAAATTATTATTGCAAACATATCATGAACGCACTATAAATTAGCGGGATACCCATTTGCAGATAAATAAAACCACTTGAAAAATAAAAAAGAAAGCACGAGAATAGTTTATGTTTCATAGAAATTATTTATTTTTCTATTCTCTTTTTTTCTATTTTCTACAATGCCTTAAATGCACACATTACCACTATACGCCGTAATTTAAAGTCAAAACGTTACTGTTTAATGTAGATTTATTAAAATTCTAGTACAACACCGAACTATTTAATTGGATACATCAACCAACTTTAGAATATCTTGTACTAATGTATTACGATATTTCTAAAACAGCAGTGTAAAATTCCGTTTTTAGTATTGGTGTTAATACAGGACTAGAGGTGGTGGATACACTACGCGACAAAAAATATGGACACTTAAATTCGTTACAATTATTTTCAGACTGGTATGTAAAATTACAAAAATAAATAGAATAAAATATGCAACAGCTACAGCGTAACGAGAAAATTTTATTTTGCAAATACGATTTCACACAAAAATATACCTATCGTTTTCTGTAACGCATTTTTAAACTAAATTATATTTTGTGCATCATTTCAACAAAGAAATAAATCACATACAAAAGAATTTTCTTTAATTGACTTACATTCTTTTGTTGATTTTTACTGATTTTGTTCAGAAATTGAGTTGCATATTTGGTTGCTCTTTCAAAAAATCATTGATCCTCCCACCTTTGACTTTAATAGTTCTAGAAGTATTTTTTTTTCTTATTTATTTGAGAATATACTTGATGTGTAGGTAATTCTAGTTTAATAAATCTGTTCATTTTGTTTAGGTATAAGAATAAGTAGTTATATTTTTTCTGTTGACACTTAACTGTAATATTTGAATCACTATAGACCATAGATTTGTTATCAAAATCGAAAAACCGAGGATATTTCCATTCAATGTTGTCTAAAATATGGATTATTGGGGTAAAAATTAAGTTCGTCTTGAACTGTAGATACAGACAAGTATTTATTATTTAGAATGGATTGGAAAAGCGACAAATAAACTTGAACTTAACATTGTTGAAAAGAGCAGCTTTTTGTGTTTGTGTTTGATAATCACAAACCACTGACGAAAATTCTTTGCTCCTCTGTGAAGATAACCCACTCCTCCTTTTTTTACTGAGTATGTCTCTTTTGACCTGCTATATAACCTATGGATTTTTTTATTTTTAGGAACTTTTTTTTTTTCATCAGTTGGATATCTGTTTAACTGGGTGATTACATATTTATTTATTTAGTATTGTTATTGGATTTGATATATTATGTGTTCGGTATTCGATTGTAAGAATTTATTACTTTGCAGGGACACCCAGGCAACTTGATTACTTGACCACAGATTACGGATACCAGATAGTTCACTCAGCTGTCGGCACTTTGAAGTCGGTGTCCCGAGATTTCAAGCGGTATTCACGCTACTACGCACGCTCTACCAAAATTGGTTCGCAAGCTTTGAATTTAAAAGCACGGCGGTCAGAGAAAAATTACAGCGATGATGCAAGGGATGAGGTTCTAAGTGAAGAAAAAACGAACAAAATACTTATTTGCCTTACACAAAATAATTTATGATTATTACAAATGTTTAACATTTCACAATTTCCTCTGAAAAGAATTGCGGACACATGCATCGGCATTAAAAAATTTTAGAGCGTAAAAAACACGTATTCTCGAATATAGTGCTAACAAGAAAGTGGTGTTAAAATTTTTGCATGGTGAATAAACGTAACCTCTTTAACTATACGGCTTAAAGGGTTACCGAAAGTTAGAAGAATTGAAGGGCATAGTTAATGAAATTTGCTGCGCTTGCCTTTCTGAATTTTGTTGTTACAGTTTTCTAATCTACTCGTCTTTATAGTGATCTTCGATTTTTGGTGGTTATTTAAGACTGAAACGAGTTTAAAGGGAAAGAAGGGAAAATGTTTTATTCTCTTATTCATTTACAAAATCAGGCATTATAGACAAGATATATTTACTAAACGATACTATAATACAGTTTAATGCAGGTAGGTATTTATTCAACTAATTTTTTGATTATTTTAAACTTTAAAAAAATCCCTTCGTAACCAAAAAACGTAGAAATTAATCCTTGTAATGTTATTTATTCCCTGAATTATTACCTAAACTTTTATTCTTATATCTGCTTCATTGTAAATATTATTTTGTGTGTTAGTCTGTCGAACCAGTTTCAAAGAGATTTAAAAGTGCTGAACCAATTTTAGTGTCATGCGCACGGAAAATTTGCGGACAGTTACGCCCACAAGTGAACCATCTGGTATCCGTAATCTGTGACTTGACTTGGTGTATCTGCAACACACTTTATAAGTCAGTATAATATGTTGCCTATACTTATTAACTTTTTTTTTGTTATATAGATTTATTATTATTTAACAAGATTAAGATAAATTTACAATATATTTTAAACTTTAAAACGGTTGCTTAAAAAATAGCTTCCAACGAAACATTAAAAAACTCAAAATAATGTGAAATGTCAGCTTAATTTTATCTTTTATACTGGCATTTGGAAAACTATTAAAATATCTGGGCAGTGGTGGTTCATAAATCATCCCTTTCGGTGTACTGTCAAATAAAATAAAACAGGAATCCTTTTTCAGAGAACTAATAACTTCGTTACATTTAAGTTCCTTTTTCTTAATTATATAAATTTTAATTATTGTAATAAAAAAAGTTTAAAACAGGCAATTTTCCCAATGATCGGAACAGATGCAAGATGATTACCAGCAGTAATTTTGCATCGGTGTCATGGGGGACCAGTTAGGTACTTACTTCAGACAAGTTAACATACTGTCACGGCTTTGGGCATACAAAGAACATTGTGATCTGTTTTTTCTTTGTAGTCTGATTCTGATCAAATTAACTTTGGTAAGATTTTGGCAATAAACCTGTCAACCCTGACTGTACTGGTAAATAATTAATAACCTTGGTGATTTCGACCAAACAAAAATAAATGAATTAGGTGTCTGAGAGAACAAATTAATATAGAGTTTGGCTTGTGTTATTATACTTTCGGAATGACGAATACAACATCCAACCATTGACTTAACTGCACTTTTTTAACATGTCAAATATAAATATGAAAATATCAGATTTTGCTAAAATTAAGAGGGGCTGTACCATTTGGGAAGAACTTTTGGTTGTCGACAAATTAAACATTTCGTATGCAAAAATCTGATTGTACTGTATCATTGCCGGTTTACTGTAAGTGAACCGGATAAATAATTTAAAACCAGCGAAACTACAAAATTTGCCCTTAAACAGTGATCGTCAATAAAATGTAACCCTACGTAATGTGTTTTTTAGGACTACGTTCACCTGCAAAGCATCCTTAAATCAAGATCCAAAATGTGGAGGGCAAATTGTTCATTCCTCCATTCTTTGAGAAGGAAAACCCTCCAAAACCTCAAAATAAATATTTGAATATTATAAATTTACATGCACAAAACGATGAAATCGTCATTTAAGTAACTGGGTGCAAATACTCAAATCAGTCAAGTCATTGCAGTGCAGTGATGTAAAGGCAAATTTAAATATGAACAAAACCCAAATACTGTAAATTATAGATCGCAGTTACGGGATCGGCGACTCTGATCAAGACGATCGAGCTCTCCTCAGGTCAGGTTGATATTTTGCTATTTATATTTGACAAGTTAAATTTAGCGCCAGAAAGAATAACATTTTTTTTTTTGTAATGTAAATTCGCGTTTTTATTGAAGAGAGGTGGGGAGCTTTCACGGCTACTGTAAGGGCAGATTGATTCAAGCGGTGGTACTGTAAGGTTATAGGTGTAAGTGTTGAAGTCACATGTGTTTAAGATTTGTACGTTTCATTTGTTTGTAAAAGTTAACCAAAAGGCAAATTGGCAGTAGGTTAAAGGGACACCATCGTTACCCCCATGTGTAAGTAAAGTTTATGATTTTTAATTGATAATTCGTCGATCTCACGTATTGCGACGACGATTCAGAAATTCGAAACATTGCATCATTTATTGTTTAGACTAGCGTTGACTGGGTAGTTGCTGGTTTTCCTGGAATGCGCTGGGACTTGTTAAAAGCGATAAAATTGTTAATTAATTTCACCAAATCTCCAGACATTATACACTTTATTTTCTTGAATGACGACAAAAGAAACAATATTATAACAGAGATGTTTGGATGCAATATTTTATAATATTTTGAACTGTGAAATGTCTCAGGAGATAGATGGTTCTTCTTAAATTATTATTCAAATTAAATAGATTCACATTTGGAATTTGAAATAGTAACTGGCAATACTCAGAATTTAAATTTTAAAGATTGAATCGCTTTGGAAATACTTAATCAGCGAAATAAATGTCGTCGTGGATTCGAAAGGGCAAATAGGATTTTATGCTGACTTTGTGTAATGTTTCATGTGTACTATGACTCCAAATTTGGAACATTGATTTTCGGACGTACCGCTCAAAGCGATGTACGTACCGAATGATATTTTGTGTTTTTGACCATATTTAACATGTGGTTTATGTATTTATGTGTTGGGAATTCGATTCACGACGTACTCTTACTTCATTAATTTTGCTTTATTGAATTCGGTTGGCAAGTTCAGCCCAAGTCTCTTTCTTTGTTTCTGCTACGCTGACTTTGTAGCACGTTCTTGGGAAACTGAACGCCGCCTCCACTTCCAGCGCACGAATCAAGGCATCAGTTGATGTCTGATACCTTGATAGTTGTAAGACTTTCCTAACTTCAACATCGCCAATGCCATCTACGAAGGTTCCTGTCGCAAGCCTCTCTTGAATAGTCGGTGGTTCTCCGGAGTATGCTGACGTACCATCTTTTTGAGATCTGCTGCAAATTCCTGTAGTGTGACGGTCCACCCTTGAGGAGAAACCGCAAAATACCGCAATAAGAAACTTCAGAACATAATTCTCTAACTCAAAGACTAAATTCGCATATTCGCAAAAAGCAAGCAAATTGCGCATGTCCAATCGCGTATGTATTCCAACCACCAAATAATTGCAAAACCCATATTCGCACACCATTGAGAAGTACTCACTCAGTCAACCCTAGCTAAATACCACACCCAAGCAAAAGTGCCAAGATGGCGACAGCATGTGACGTTAACATGATAACAAGACAAAGAAGAATCCACAACGTTGGCACGTGATTCTAACGACATTCAATTAAAAGCACAGAGGAACCAACACCAAATAAATCACATCAAATTAACTACCAAAGGCGTTACACAATAACGCAACGCAAGATAAAAGAAGCATAAAACAAACCAAATCTCACGCATTACCATCAATCTAATTTGCGACTTATCAGTCTGACGAAATTCTCGGAACAACGAAACTAAGACTTATAAAACCTCTAAATAAAGCCCAAAAGGATTGCATTCTTATCAACTGACCCAAATACGAATACCACGATGCAACACGTGCACTCATAAAGATGCCACCAAAGACATAATTAATGAGAACAACGCAGTATAAAAGGGCGCAAAATCGAGAGGAAATGGAAGAAGTCGAAGAAGTTGAATCCAGTGTGCCACGAAGACGAGAAGTACCCACGATGACCAATACCCAAGTAGAGCCGTGCTGAAGCCTTGTCCAGCTGATAGTTTCTTTGTCCGAAATTGCGAGCGAAGACTTAGAAAAGTTCCATGGTTTTCAGTAAGTTAAGATTCCAAATTTAAACCGTCATGCATGTCTTATCTTGCTTTTGTGCCTTCTTCGATAATACTCGACTGATGTGTGATTAACCCGAACCTCCGAATGGTCCATTACTGTCATCAAGAGGGCGAACGTTTATCAAGTAAAAACTGACGAATTATCTGAGAAATTGGTTACTATTTTGTCGCTTAAATGCAAACGCCATTAATGAAATGACGAAGATAACGAAATCGGTCATTGCACTCTGCGGCCCCTGTTTTAGATGTGAATCGCGGCATTTTGATGGTTCTTGGAGGTTTTCGGATGATTCGCGTATTTTAATAAGACTTTAAGACTTGCCATAATTAATGACTAATCACGTAGTAATCTTAACTTAGTATTTTCACTTTTTCTCTTGTTTTAAGGTCCGGAAACTTCTTTGCATAATATTATACTAGTTTTTTTTTTATTATTATTATTTTAATTTGTTTGTATAGATTCTAATCATCCCAAATTTTATTATTGTAACTTAGGGTAATAGGGGATGATCCTTGTAAAAAGTACCATTCGTAGATTGGACCTCATACGTCCATGTCCTACCTACTTAACGTCATACTTGCAATTATTCACTGGCATTTAATTTAAGTTTTGTGCTAATATTTTATTGATCAGGGATAGAAAAAGATTATTTAAGGACATTTCGAGTAGCGTTTTCGTTTTAAATAACTTTAAGGAGACGTAGATATTTGGCCCTTTTGTAGCAACTGTTGATTGCCATATATCTAAATAATTGAAGTGAATAGTAAGTAGTTTTGTTTTGTATTATCAAGTAAAGGTTATTATTATTTAGCGAACGCGTCAAATATCGATTTTTGGTTTCGTAGCCTTAAGAATGCGATTATATTTAACCTTTGTCTGGGACTTACAATTTTTACCATTAATTCTGTTTGAATTTAGATTTAATATACTTGTTAAATGAAGACTACATTTTACTTATTACCTCTCCCTGATTGCAATTTAGCTATCCATTTCCAAGGAAATGGGCCTACACCCAAATAAATAATTTTGTTAGTGTCCATGCTTGGCCACCGATAATAACACGGATGGACACGACAGTAGATTCTCCAACTTTCTGTGTTCTTGTCTTTAATCTGGCGGGAAAAACTTGCTTTAAATGTTTATCCCCAAATCGCAGTTCTAGAGCAGTAGTTAATGCTCTATATTTGCTTATATCTTTGTCAGATAAGGTTTGAAGTATCTCTAGCGCTGCATCTCGCAGAGCTATCACCAAGGCTGTAGCTTTTTGTTCTTCTTCCCAAGAATTTGCTGTCGCTGCTGCTTCAAACTATAACTTATACGATGACCACGTTGTCCGGCCATCGTAGGTGGATGGCTGGAAGCTGCGTCACGTTACATGAACCAGTGGTAGCTGCATTTTTTATTATCTTTTCAAATTTCTTCATTTTGTTTTCTGTTCTATCTTCTGTTGTTTTAGTTCGATCTTCCATACGTTCCTGCACTGATTTCTCGACTTATTTTATTTTTCCGTTCATTGTTTCCATTCTTGCGTCCATTTTTCCCATTCTTGCCCTCATTTTCTCGTTAATTTCCTTGTTTCTTGCATCCATTTTTTCGCCTATTTTGCCATGATCTGTTCCTCCATTGCTGCAGTCCGAGCTCCCGTCACGACAGGCATAAATTCTTCAGAATTCTTGTCCGATCCCCCCGGAAGTCGTCGTAAAACCAGTTATTAATCTCAAATCTCAGTGTTACATTGGTCGGGGAATAAAATTCGCGTGGGTAAAACCAACAATTTATTTCTTAATAACTCGAATTACACGACTAATTATTACAGCGATGGTGTACAAAAAAATCCTGGCGCGGCTTGTCTGGCTCTTCTTAATATTAACTGGACTCGACTCGGCTCAATAATAATCGTTCCTGACGGTGGTTCCCATAAACAGCACGCGGTCCTTCTCGAAAAGCCTACGTCACCGCTTCTAGACTTCTCTGGAGCGTCCATTCGCGACTTCCGCTTCCAGGCTCTTCTCCGGCCGCTGTCGCTGACGTACGTACGAGAACCCATTGGCGTCGTATCGGGGCGGCGTATGGGTTTATTTCATAACAATACATATACATACTCATTTTCATGTTGCAAGGGCTGTTATACATAACTGACTACTTCATCCTAGTGGACTGCTAGGCCGAAAGATCTGTTCATTCTACGAAGAAGCTACCACGATCGGAACAAAATAAAAAAAAACGCTGGATAACTTGGTCTAAAAATTTCCCCTACTAACATTGTTCCAATTAACTGATCGCTGAAGTTCAGCTCGTTCATTTTATTATTACTGATTAAAAAAGGTCCGACACATGCTTAATTGAAAACAAATCAAAAAACTGTCCACATCGACATCTATTTATTTATACAAGTGACCTCACTAATCTAAAATTTGTACTCCCGAAGTTGTGATGATAATTAAATTAATTAGGAAACTCCAAAGAATCAAAGCAAAAAAAAGTTCGTTAATTTGTGGGAAAATTTTTAAAAATCACAGAGTTATAATTGGTGTTAAGCTATGCTACACTCTATCAACAATTTCGAGCAACAAGAATTTAGATGATATTATTTAACTTATGCATTAATTCAAGTTAATAATCATTGGGTATTTGAATAATGTCTGTTCTCCACAGATAAAAGTTTAAAATATTTAATAAACAAGGTACATGTTTCGAAGACCATTGTCTTCGTCTTCAGCCTCCTTGTTTGTTTTTAATGAGTTTGAAATGTTCTTTTCGTTCCTTCTTTCCTAACAGTTATAACAGTTATCCATTTCATTCAAAACTGCATTCATTAACCGAACAAACGAAAAGAACATTTCAAACTCATTAAAAACAATCAAGGAGGTTGAAGACGAAGACAGTGGTCTTCGAAACATGTACCTTGTTTATTAAATATTTTAAACTTTTATCTATGGAGTACAGACATTATTCAAATACCCAATTTTTATTAACACTACACTTTGAGTAAGACCTACAATAACATTAAGTTAATAATCTCATCATTTTGACTCCACAATGATATTAATTTAACAAATTATAATTTCCTAGGTCCTCTCTCTCAGAATGGATTAACGTTTAAGAACAACGTAAATGCCATAAATGAACTCTTATATGAGTCAGAACGTAATAACTTAAACAAACATCCAGAACTTTTAGGTTAAATTAAGCCTGATTAAGTGAATTTCGCCACGTATTTTTAAACGAGTGCTGTTAAATTGTATTAGAACCATGACAGTTAAAAATTTTAACATGAAGAATTTACAAACAATAAAAAACAAAATTTACACGTGTTGATGGAAATAATCGAAGTTTTACGCATCCAGATTAGAAAATCATTAATAAACTGCAATTGCACTAATTACACTCGTGGAAAGAGGACTGCGGCGTTAAATGCGATTCATTTTGTTTAAACAATTGCCCTTTTTTAATTATGAACTAAATTTAAGCTAATGTTTACAAATACATGTTCACAACAGCACAGCAAAAAAAACAATCAGCCAAAAATCCCGAAACCCTTCTTAAAAACTACCACTGTCGCCCTACATTCTGATCCCGCTACCCCAAACTGGAGGTTTTTTTCTTTACAAATGCGTAGTTGCCTGAGTATGACTCATTTTCTTATTTTTAATTTTCAAATGGGTTGTTTTGTTTTCTCAGCGCCAAATTTAATTTTCAAATTCACAACACCGCATTGTGAGTACCTTTTCCTCATTTTCTTTTCTCACTTGTATTTATCAGTTCCAGTGGCGGCTGGTGGGAGTGGGCAAGGTGGGCAGTGCCCAACCTAATTTTTTCGAGGTTTTAAAATTAATAAAATATGAATTTCTCAAATTTTAAACAAAATAAATCCAATAACAAATCCTTGCAATTATGTTCCTTAAAATTCCTACGTTCAACATGCTCGTTATACTCCTTATTTTCGGATAAAAGTGATCTTCGGGCTAGCCCGAGACGCCTGAATTAATCTGTACGCATCTACCATACCGAGATTAGTCTGAAAAACAGAGAACACCACATAGTCGCAGGCTCTGTTGCGTTGGCTGGCGTGGAGTAGGGATACACCACGAGTGACCAAGCTCGGGCTTGCCCAGAGCTCACATATAAAGCATATAAATAATACGAGTACATACTACACACTGGATTAGGGCTTCGCTGAAAAATGTAGTTGCTATAATGAGAATTTAAAAATGGAATTGAAAATTATAGGTACATAATTTCTTTCAAGTAATCAGTAATATCATTTTTTTAATAAATTCAATTTGTTTTATAGTGTAAATGATACGGACAAAACACGAACTAAAACAATTTTCATTACGGCTAATCGTCATAGTGAAAAATTTTTCCACATCTTGGCTGAAAAAAAAACCGATTTGTGTCAGATTCGTATTTTATCTGCTATTTCGAATGTCGTAACATTGTATTCGGTAATGCACACAGCCACCGCTGGTAAGGCTGACGGGTTGACGATACAGGCTGGGCTTGCCCAATCGGATAGTTTCGTAGTTGCCTCGTGTCACATCGTGAACCGTTAAATATTACAAAATTGTTTAGTGTTCTGAGGGGTTGTGGTGATTTAATTTAATTGTTTTGTAGTGCAATAATCGTAACATAAAAATCATGGCAAATGGTAACAATTTGACAAGCTGTAACAGCAGTATTCTGTCATCGTCAGCGCCTTCAACATCAGGTACAGGTATTAGTTTAAATACAAACATCCGGGAGGTGGTCAACAATAATGATGATGTCGTAAATTTCTTATTGGAGACTAAATTTAGCAGACTAAATTATGATGATAAACTTTTTATAGTAAAATTGAAACCACGTCCACAAATGAAAAATTTAATAATGAAAAATAAAGGCAGCAGAGGTAACAGAGGGTTTAATAATAATTGGTACGATAAGTATAACTGGCTCACGGGAAGCGAAAAGCGAAACAAACTTTACTGCTGGAGTTGTCTTTTATTTTCTGAGACTAAGCAAAGTCCTTGGACTAGTGGCTACTAAAACACTTATCCGAATCGTTGCAAAAACATGGAAACTCAGAACAACATACTCATGCCTCTTTAAAATTTAAATTGTTTGGAAAAAATAATATTCAAGATTCAATAGATTCAGCCCATGTTCAAAGTATTTTAAAGCATAATGAACTGGTTAAAGAAAATAGAGAAATAATAACGAGGCTGATTGATATGATCATTTATTTAGCAACCCAAGAACAAGCATTCCGCGGTCACAATGAATCATGAGATTCTTTAAATCAGGGAAATTTTAGGGAATTAGCGTCACTGCTTTCCAAATATGATAATAAATTTAAGGTATTTTTGGATGAATCTTCGGTATTCACTGGGCTTTCAAAAACTATTCAAAACGAGTTAATTGAAAGTATTAATAAAGTAATTAGTGAGATTATAGAGAACGAAATTAAAATGAGCCCCTTTTTTTCGTGGCAAGTTGATGAGACCACTGATATTAATTGCCGATCTCAAGTATCTGTAATTTTTCGTTATGTAAAAGAGGGTAAAGCTGTTGAACGCTTTATGGGATTTTTTGACGCTAGTGAAGGTAGAACCGCTGCCGATTTATTTAGTTTGTTAATAGAAAATTTTAGTAAATACGATATCACTAATAAGCTGATCGGTCAAACTTATGATGGTGCTTCCGTAATGTCTGGTGAATTGAATGGGTTACAATCAAGGGTTAAGCAGATAGCTCCTCAAGCTCTGTTCACGCACTGTTACGCTCATAGGTTAAATCTCATATTACAAGACGCATCAACATCTATTAAAGAATGTCGAATTTTTTTTGCAAACATAAAAGGATTTCCCACATATTTTTCTAAATCAACAAAAAGGACTAATATTTTAGATCAAATGTGTACTAGGAGAATACCTAGCGGATCCGACACCAGATGGAACTTTAAATCACGTTTGATAAATGTTATAATTGAAGAAAGGGATAAACTTGTACTTGTTTTTGACAAAATTATTGATTCCGAAGATTTTGTAAGAGACGGCGATGCGATTAGAGAGGCGATAGGCTTTAAAAAAATCCTGAAAAATTTTAATTTTTTAATATTGCTTCATATTTTCAGTCTCATATTTGAACAAACAGAATTCATTTTCGATATAATTCAGTCCAAATCGACAGACATATCATACTGTAAGAAAAGAATAGAAAATTTGCAGCAAACATTAAACAATTTCAGATCAAACGACAATTATTTTAATAAAATATATAATACAGTTTCCAATATTACTGAGCCACCAAATTTATCTAAGAAACGTAAGTCCAACTATGATGGAATTGATGATCCTAAAACGTATTTCAAACGCGTATTTAATGAAATTCTTGACATAATAACTACTCAAATAGAAGTTAGATTTAGAGATATGGCAACTTTAGATTTTCTAAATTTATTGAATAAACACAAATTTATGTCATACAGACAAACGTTTCCCCAAAATTTAGTTAATTCCTTACTTAAGAATTATAAAAATATGTTCACCCAAGCTAAGTTGCAAAGTCAGTTGCGCGTGTGGTATTCAGATATAGACCTACTTGGAGATTCTTCAAATTATGCCGACATTTTAAATTTCATTTTTATTAATGATCTGCAAAATGAGATTTCAGAAATATATAAATTGCTTTGTATCGCTTTATGTTTACCCTCGACTTCAGCTTCAGTGGAAAGAAGCTTTTCAACTTTAAAAAGAATAAAAACTTTCACTAGAAATTCAATGACTCAGACGAGATTATCTAGTTTATCAAAGATTGCCATCGAAAGGGGTTTGATCAAAAAACAAGTCCAAACAACACAATTTTATGACAGAGTAATAGACCATTTTGCCTTACAAAAAAATAGACGCATTGACTTATTTTATAAAAATGTGCCAAATACCAGTTCATAATTTTTTTTATCTCAAGAGTTTCAAAAAGCATCACTCTAGAATATTTTTTATTTTGTTATACTGTTAATTATTATTTAGAGTTTATTTTTTGTTTTTTACGATTTTCTATTTAAGAATTTTTTTATGTTTTGAGAATTTTTTATTTTTATTTTTATTATTTGTTATATTGGTTTTATTATTTTTTATGTAGAGTTTATTTTTAGTTTTTTTTACATATTTACTAACCTTCAATGCCCCACACTAACAATGACCTTTCATTTTTTCCTTCCCCGGCAAGATATCGCTCCGAACCTTCACGTGGTTCTTGCCGAACGGTGTATTTTTCAAATTTTGGAATTATGCCGGCTAAAACGGAGCTCAAACCAAAAAACGTACAGAATAACTACGCTGTAAGAACCTCGTGATACATAAAATACTTTTGATTAGGTACCTACCGCTTCACCACCTTGCCCAACCTACCAAAAATCTCACGAGCCGCCACTGATCAGTTCAACATCAAGAAGTTTACAACATCAACTTGTACTTTACTAATTTTACACGCATTTCTATCAAAAGAACTTAAAAGAAACAATTTTACAGAATATTTAAAGAAAACAAATTGTTTAGAATATTATTTATTAGATATCTTCTGTCTTTATATAAATATTTGTGACATGCTAAGTTGCAGCTCCATCTCAGCAGTTCATAATGCTATCAAAGGATTTCAACACCAGTTTATTTTTTTCTGAAACAGTCCGACTACATAACTACAGTTTTTTATAAAGTAGGCAATGACCATAACTGATAAAGTCAAATTAGAATTTTATTCCTACATACTTAAAATAAAAATATATAGGTATAATTCTAGGGTTGTTATATTGGAAAGAATGATACCCTTTCAAGTGTGCATGCGTTTGGTCATTAGTTGGTATCTGTATCGTATATAGGCTCTCTGTATATATTTCCGCAGAATTCGTTTCCGCCTCTAAAATGCTAACTTAGTGCTGACACCCTTTAAATACGTAAATATAGTGTGTCCGACGAAGACAAAAACAGGAACATACGAGATGTCGTAACTGGTACAGTTTTACAACACCTTGCCAAAATTAAAAGAATTCACCTGTACATATACATATATTTCCTGAAAAGTGTATGTATGTTTGCATCAAAAGTTCTTCAGACTCGCACCATCACAAGAATCGTTCTGTATTGAATACAATTAACGTAATAATTCAGTTTTCAACTATAAACTTAATTTTAAAAACAAAAAAACGTTCTACGGTTTGACTACTGTAAAACGGTAATTAAAGTGTAAAGACAAGGAAACTCTGAGAACCCTTTTACGTATAAGAGAAAGAAACGTTAACAAATTAGACTTGATGTTAAACAAAAACTTTTATGCTGGAGAAGGTAAATAACACAAAGTCAATGAATTCGATTTTTTAGTAGCAAATCAGTGCATCACATGTTAAAGTTTAAAATTTTACATTTAAATAATGAATAATAACGACAATAAAATTAGTGTCCTGTGTCCTTTTCTACATACAGTAAGAGATCGACTTGAAAGCAAAAATAGTCAAATATCCCTAAATATTACGTATTTAAAATTAAATGACAAAATAGAATCACGTGAAGACGGCAAGAACCAAAGAATAGCACAAGGAGAATGAAAAAGTGAAGAAAAAGCTAAGGAAAAATGCTAAATGATAAATATTGGAAATACCCAAAATTCACAAAAATGGAAAAATTATTTATAATCTTGTAGTGTAATAACTATTACCGTAATAAAACACAATGTTTAAAATTAGAAAGAAATAATTTTTCCTATGTCTATAGTCTTACTAATTTATTAATTAGAATGTAACTAGGTAAACGGATTTTGTAAACTGAGTGTTATCCTGTTGGATTTAAAATATTGTTAAAATTCATTGATTCATCTTAATTAAGTAATTTTAAAAACATAGGTACTCAAGGCAAACGTACCCACTGTACATAATTGATACTTGCATCCTAATGTCTCACAGTAGTATTAATGGTGGCCTATCTATTTCAAAAAAATACTACACAAGTTTCATGGGTTGCATAATCTGCATATCCCATAATAATGACTGTTTTTTTCCCACATAAATTTTACCAAATTATTTACCGTCAAAATGTGGTTGTACTAAAATGATATAATCTTTCCGGAAATGTGACGCTTCTGAAAAAAAATGTTCAGGGACGATAAAATATCACTATGTGTATACTCATCCAATTTTAAAAAATTGAATTAAATCTTGCACCGGAAAATCTTAGTCACTCATGTAATCATAACTTCTGAGTATGAGAGAATGAACCACATTATAAATTATGCAGTCAATTTCTCTAATCTACTTTAAGTGGTGAAAACGCTCAAAATTCTGGAATATGTAATTTAGTTATAATATAATTATCCATATTTGAAAAAATATAAGATCAGACCGATGTTCGAATAATTGATTTAGTAAGACTTTTATAAACTGGGCACTGAATTTAACAGGTAACTTAAGAAAAAAAATTAAAGTATCTTTTGCCTGTAATTAAATTAGCTCTTACAAACGGACGTCCAAATTTGGTATTACTCAAACATTATAAGGTACGTAATTGATATTTATATTATTTTATAAAATATCACGCTGTAACGAAACCAGTTCAAATGTCAAGCGCCACATTACTGATAACATTTTGCCCCATATTTGCCCCTGCTTTGTCACGGAAAAATCGTGCGCTCGACGGTAATCGATTTACAGTTCATTCAAACTTCGCGCCTCTCAATTCATGTAATCCGGTGTTTCCTTCACAAACTTAAAACAATATTCTTTGAAATTTACAAACTTGGAATAATACAAAATAAATCATTGCATTGTTTTTAATGTACAAACAGTTATTAACTTTTGAAAATAATTAAAGTTCTGTTAAAGAAAGACTGCTTTTGATCAACTTCGTACTTCAGAATATTCCCGACGCATAGCGACACCGCCCGATTGTCAATAAAACCAAAGAAAACGCAAATAAGTCAGCTGTATTGACTCTCAAGTGACGTGCGAGTTTGAACAACAAATTATCATCTTGAACAAAATTGTTGTGATATTATATCTTCAGTAAAATGAAGATACTTATTCTGGTAGCACTTGTGGCACTTTTCGGTAAGTTTCATTCTTTACTATCATCGATCAGATCGGCTTTGTTATTGTTTATATTTTTGACATTTCTCGCTAATTACTCCAATGCGTTTTTTGTTTTGTGATTATTTTGCAATCTTCTTAAGTATTTATCAAATCGGTCTTCAAAACCAATCAATCGATGACCTTGAAACTGCATTAAACTATCTAATGATGTATTTGTCTTGACAATGACTCATGCACTCATGCTTCCATGTCAAACATGTGTTTGAAAATTCGTTAACCAGGGTGATTCCCTCAATTTCCTGTTTTTAACTGATAATTTAATGTGTATGAGGTACAGTGTCGTGATAAACAAAGTCTTTGTGTTGAATTATTCGCAACGTGAACTTTGGCAGCCATACAATATTTATTTACGTTTCTGTAATCTAAAATTAGATTGGAATGTTTACGCCTTGTAGGACCTTTTAGTTGTTATCGTTATAAAATATTTTTTAAGAGAAAACAGTGACGAGTCACAGTCAGGCATGGCTGAGTCACAAATTGAGCTTTGATACAAGCACGAAGGAATCGTTTATGCGATGGATTGAAAAATTCACTTTCGCCTGGAAAGAATAAGGAGGGGAAAATAAGCATAAAGATGAGGTTGAAATGGTTCGTTAAGCGAAAGAAGTAAAACGAATTTAAGAGTAATCCATACCACCTTTCAAGAAAACAATATCTACAGGTTCTGCTTGTTATCGACTTCAGACTTTTGCTTTACTTGTAAAAATATAAGGTTCTGTTTAAAAAATGTTACCATGTTCAAGTTGTTTGGAATTTAATTAGACAATTTGCATAATTTTATTTAAGACTATACAAGATCATAGACCAGGCAGCCATGAAACAGTTAAACCAGTTTTTATTGTTTACTATCTTTGAACTCCAGAATTCCATTCAGATGTGCGTTTTTTCGAATTTACCATATACACTTTTTTTTTTAATTCTAACAAAATTTCATTAAGCCAGGGTTTGACAAAATTAACTTTCGAACAGAAAGTATTCAGCTCTGAAATTTTAAAAGAGTTCAGTTTTTATGGCAATAAATGAGTAATCAGCGATAAAATTGTTTCTAGCTTGATACTACATGTTTAGATACAGTATTTTTTTGTATGAATTTACGTAGTCTACAAACAAGATATGTAAGTAGGTTTTATCTCGCATGACCACATTTACTTTCAAAATACAAACATCACTACATTAAGCCAATATTTACTAATTTAATATTTGGTTGATAATTTTCCTTAAAACTTTTTTTTTTTTCTACTTCAATATGAACTGAATGCTGAAATTTATGTTCCCTTTTCCATTTGTTTTTCAAAGTGATCCGAGATCTATTTTTAAGTGATCTAAGAGCCAATTTGTAGAATATTGTATTGAGATTAAGTTAATCACGCATTTAATGAGGCGTTTAGCGACATCTGATTGGCGTAGAGTCGGTCACGTGGTACTTTAATGCCGCATTAAAAATTAATGGCAATCAAATATTTAATTGAGCTTTCGTAAATCTGCCCTAAATGTGGCTAACACAACATTATGTATGATGGCATAATTCTTGCTGCAGGTTTATCAGGCTGAGGGTAAATCAAATAGAGTACGTTTGCATGCTATAATTCCGCAGTCAATAACTTTGTAAGCAAATATAATCTAATCTGAATTATAATATAAACCTTGCCTTCAGCTTAGCGAAACGTGTAGGTTTCAGTACACTAGTGGTTGATATAGATACAAAATGCTGTGAATCCGGCGTATATTATTTATTATTTTCCAGACTTGCTTGTCATACCTGCATCTGTATAAACGGTACTTCAGTTGAAATAGCTGATTGCATTTTAGAATTGTTTATCTTGATTATCATACAATAATATTTTTCTTTATTATTAATCTTTATACGATAATGTTAGATTTTTGCTTATCAATAAGAACACCACTTGAACTGTATTCATGACTCATGAGGTAGTACCGAAGAGAAACTTTCAAAATTGGAACTGGAGTATGTTTATGCAATTGTGGTTATACTTCTTGAGCGTGCAAGACACTGGACCATAAAAGGTTCTTGCAAGGTTTCTTACAGGGTCATTAGGTGTAGAGGATGTCTGCCTTTCAGTTTCTTCCAGTTGAGTTGTAGATCACAGAATTGTTCATAACTTTCTTAGTTTTATACTGTTTGCCTCACTAAAAACCGATTCGTCTTCTTTACGTATTAAACATATATCGAGTAGTTTACTTTGATATTCGCATCGATTTATCGGAAAAAATATTTACAGACATGACTGTGACACACCTAAATAATTTGAAAATATAAATTTACTCTGATACGGAGGATAATTTGAACTATCCAACTTCAAAAATATACTTGATCCCTAATAATTGCAGTGAGTAATCGAAAATATTGACAACGTTTGTGTCTATTCAAACGATGAAACACGTTCCGAATTATTTAATTAATTTAATGACAAAATATAAGCCCCGCCCACCCGCCCTATCTCAATTGTGATGATATTTTTATTATTTCTCTAGAAGAAACCGTGTTATTTGGAGAATACAATGTATATTAAGAAAAAATTAAATCCAAAGATAAACCCCACCCATACCTGCCTTGATCTAAATAATGAAGTTTTCATTCCATATTCCGTTACAAAAATTTACCATGTTAGACGCCTTTTAAGTTTCTAAGAATGAAAAAATCATCATAATTGAGAACGGGTGGGTGAACGGGGTTTATATTTTGCCTTTTTTTCTTAATATACATAGTATTTTTTGAACAACGCGATACTCAAAGACGTGCTTTTAATTACTTGTAAAGAAATAAGTATTTTGCAGTTAAGCTCAAGTTAAGCTTGATCCACGGCGAATAAAAAAATCATCACAATTGAGATAGGGCTGGTGGACGGGCTTACATTTTGCCTTTTTGTTTTAATATGTGTAGACTTCTTTTCACAACATCAAACTTAAAATATGCCTAAAATGGTAAATTTTAATTTTGTCATTTTCTTCTTCATTGTTTTCATATTAATAATTTATTGCACATTACTTCTTTTCCATATATCTGAGTTATCTGACATGTCGCAGTAAATTCGGGCACACTGTGTACTGTAACTCAACACCTGGTTGCAATAGAAAGTTGAACAGAACCATAAAGAAATGGTCTAAGTTTATTTAGACAAACTGTGTTACAATACGTCCTTAGCTTACGCACGGGAAGTTAAAATTATAAATTTGCCATACAGTACAATATACCTACGATTTTAATAAAAAGAAAGAAATATTACAAATTACCAGCAAAAAAGTGCATTTTTATGTAACTCGCCAGGTGAAATCTACATATCTATATTTATTTTGATAAAAAAGCCAACATTTTGAAAGTTTATTTTAGACAGTACAAAATTCGGTTACTTTGAAGTTCTGTACACACAGTTATTGCGAACATCATAAATCACTGATTAGAATTCATGTAGAATTACAAATAGGCAATGTTTGTTTTTTATGCATAATGTAGTATCTAAATCTATAAGTCCATTTAATTTTTTTTTTCCTGTGAGCATGTCTCAATTTTTGGAGGAATTTAATAATATACAATAATACAGTTTTTATTCAATATTTATGCATTTACGAATATTTCCCAAGTGTAATCTAGGGAAGTGTTGTAATAGGTTCCATTTGACAAATGTGAAATCGATTTACAGTTATGATGTGAACAGCAAGATATTAATTAAAAAAAATGTGCAAAATAATACGCTTTCTACCTGTCGTCGGTTCTTTTCTTCTTCTCCACCAAAAAATCGATAACAACTTTTCTAAGAATTATTAAATAGTTCAAAAAAGTGAAGTTTTACAGGAAGTTAAGTTTTTTTTACAGAGAATTAAAAGTAATAAATGTTAAACAGACATATTTGTGTTTCTATCTAAATAACTTTAATATATTTTTTTAATTATTTATAGTGTTATTGAGTTTTCTAGTAGGAATTTTCAAGTGAACTTTGAAACCGCCGCAAAATGCGGAACCACATGCGCGACGGGCTTAAGCCACGCCTACTTTGACTCAAAGTTGGTTACTTTTCTAATACTACAACCGTTGATTTTCCCCTAGATCTCAGCTGATTAAAACGGTCAGTTTATGTAACATAACATAATTTATTTGAAGGAAGAATGAACAAAAAAACGAGCAAAACTCAGTCGAAAGGCTAAAACGCAATTGTTGCAAACGTAATCTGCGGACAACAAAGTCTGCTGCTGTTAAATAAAAAAGATTAATGACAAGCAGGCGTACCAGTTCTACCACACTAATGCCCCACAGCACCAAAGGTCCATTTTTCGTTCATATTATTTTAATTGTCGAAACCAGTATATTTATACAATAAATTGTTTCATTTATGTTTATCTTCATATATATTTCACTGGTTGTTATCTTTTATATTTAGTAATGTCATTGACTTTTAAATTTATAATATATCTTGTTTTTTTTAACTTTCTCAGTTTTCTCTTCTTTTTTTTAAATACTTCTACAAGATATGACTATAAAAGCAACTGAACTAAAAACGAGTTCCGAGTCGCTAGTTAATGAAATATTCTTGTACCCTTTATATTTGTTACATTTTGAATGCCAATAAAAATAACCAATTATCTCGTGTTTATTTATTTATTTTTTTTTCTATAATTACATGCGAAAATAGCAAAACAATTACATTATTTAAAAATATATATAAGGCTCTTCCAGATACCTTTAAAAAATACATGTTCTATTAACAACAATAAAAATAGTTATAATATAGTTAATTATCATTCTTTGCATCAAAGTAATAGTAGTTATTCAAGCCATAATGTATTGACGGTTCTAGACTGAATCACTATTTCCATTTAACCTGAAAGGAAGAAAAAATACCACAGTACCTTGATAAAAAATTGTTCTCTGTATCTTTGATTAAACGAGTTCAAAACAATTTTCTCTAAAAGCATTCAAAATATACAAACGATTTTTTCTATGTAACATTGCATATGTGTAGTTAATGTCATTATTAATAATCAGTAGGCGGAAATTTATCTTACGGATGCAATTCCCCAGTTGAAGCAAGGTGTGTTTTACGGCGAGTAGCGGGGACGCTTTGATCTGGTCCACAAGGTCGTAGCCAGTGCGTCGCTAGGAGTGGTTACAGCTTGTTAAAAAACTACTTCTATATTACTATATTACTTCAAAAAACAATACTCGATGCCCTTTTTAATTTTTCAAACACAGGACCACAGATTTGTGATCTTGAAATGTTATATTATGTTGATATAGTCCAAAAGAAAAATATATTTGTAATCAAACTATCGTCGCAACAGCACTGGATCTAGCGTATGAAACACAATTCCGCCCGTTGTTAATAATGCTAATGAGTAATGACAAAATATCTTGAAAGATATAACACCTGACGATTAAAAATAAGTTCTAAATTATTTTTTTACACGCTTAAAAAATAATTTCAATAAAAATTCAATTTACACGATGTTTAAAATTAAGGCCAACGACACATCTTGTCCTTCATGCAAGGCCAACTGTTTCACAGTAATAGCTTCTTGGTACAAGAAGAGTTATTTTTTAAATGTCAGTTGTAATGCAGTTCTGTGCGTATCCTAGCTGAGATTTTTCTACAGAGTATCACGTTATGTCTATCCTTTATTTCATTAACACTCGTTCAGAATCTATACCAACTCAAGTTTTTATTGAAAAAATTATTTTGATCACTTTCGACTAAGATGTCGAGTACAACTGTAACATTACTGTGTCAATTTTTTCAATTTATTTTGGTTAAATGGAGGTCTAAACATGACTAAAATATCTACGTAATTATAATTACGTATAAGGGTATTTCAAACATTGTCGTTTAATCCAGTTTCTAGAGGACGAATAATAAAATTACCCAGTTAACAAAAATGAATGTTTTGCTAGTACCTTCATTATGTCAACTTAGCTACTACCAACACTTAAAGTACAAAAAGTGAGAAGTCATGTGAGCTATTGTCATTAGTTATGTTGGCGATCCTTTGAGAGTGCGAGTGGGTTTGATTTTAATGTTTCAGTCTACTGCGGGTGGTGCTCAAATAATCAACAATTGACAAACGCCAGTAAAAATTAGATTTTTTTCTTTGAAAGGTAATCTCATTCCGAAGTCATCCACTTTACGATCATATTTTTCTGGATTTGTGAGATGCAACACTGTTAAACAATCGCCCCTACAAATGCTGCATTTGTTGTTCGTCTCTGTACATTTTTCGTGCTTTTATCGATATTTTAGTATTAAAAAAAAAAAACAAATTAGTAATTTAACGTTAAATATTAAATTTTGTATTTTCGAATCCTGCGTTTTAGCTTAAACAGTAGCACTAAGTTTCATGTGTAGTGACAAAATCCATGACATTTAGTCACTGTATAACCAACTTTGTGGCCTCTTCGCCTTCAAAAAACAAGTATCAGGTTTATAAATACTAAAGAATTGTATAATATTCGTGTAAGCTGACATTAATTATTCTTGTATGTTATTTATTCTTTTCAGAATAATTGAGATCTTTAAAATTGGAGAAAATAACAAGTTAGGTTTACTCGGAATAGTGTGTCGAAAATATTTCATAAATTTTCCGTCTGCATAAACTTTTCTGGATGTAACTGAATCTGTATCTATTTGTGTAATCTTAATAGTGCGAAATAAAAATTCCACAAGCCTGTTATTGAAAAATATCATCATTTCTACTAGCAACAATTTTAATCACCTACTTTCATTTACAGCTGCCACAAGTGGAGTCTTTGTTCCACCTCGCCCAGGACACAAACGGCTATTAGACTCAAAAGAATGCACTTGGGGACCTTCATACTGGTGTCAAAACATAACGTAAGTAGCTTATAAATTCATAAAAGAAGATACCTGAATGTAATTCTGGGAAAATCCTTGTAACTTGGTGTTGTTATCTGCACATCTACTTCGTGGATATTTATGGAAATCAATTAATTCCTAAGGCTATCATGAGTAAACACTTCACATTTACTCTTCTAATTGTTTGTTTAAGCTTTAGCGAACTGCAGTTACATAACCCTGCAAATACAATTTTAAATAAAACTAAGTTTCATAATGAATCGCTATTAAAAATGCACAGCATAATGTTTCCTGTGCTGCGGTTTACAAAAAGTACACAACATTTTCATGAACCAGTGTGTAACGTGACGTGAATTCACGCTTCAAGCTTACGCGTTAGATACAGTACTTACACGACTACGTTTTTGATATATGTTATTTAGTCGTTATACTTAACAAAAGAGTTCAACAATAATAAAAGACCTTATTGAATTAAATTGTAACCCATCCTTGTACTTTCCATATCTTTCTAATAAATTTTTATAGGACGGCGGCTGGTTGCCATGCCGTGAAACACTGTATTCAAACAGTGTGGCTTTACCGGCAATTGCCACCAGACACTTCCAGTATTTGTCAAACGTGTCTGGACATGGTAAAGCAAGCCAGAGACCAACTGGAGAGCAACGAAACACAAGTAATTTCGTGTGACCATTTTTTAGTCATTTTCACATTTCATGCTTTATAGGAACTGATCAAAGAGGTGTTTGAAGGGTCATGTGCTCTTTTACACTTCAAAACAATCGTCAAAGAATGTGACAGAATCGTAGACGAATTTACTCCTGAATTAATCGAAACTCTAGCCTCAGAAATGGATCCTCAAGTTGTTTGCTCAGTTGCGGGTTTGTGCAACAGCGAACGGGTCCATAAGCTGATAGAAGAAGAAAAAGCCGCTACAAATCAAAACGCGAAGACAGTGGGAACTTGTAATGGTTGTCACACTGTTGTTGGATTATTGGAAAATAAATTTGATAAGATGTCTAGGGATGAATTCTTGCAGGGTTTACTACAGGTAATATTTTTAACTGTAAGTACTTCGGTGTTATGTATTAAATTTAATAGGCGTGCAGAAACACTGGAAGTCTTTCTGATGGTTGCAGTAACATTATTATCACATACTTCAATGAGATTTACAACCACATGAAAGACAATTTTAATCCCAACGATTTCTGTCTGATGACCGGGGAATGTAGTGCTAAATTCCATACTCACACCAACGTGGAAATAACTCCGATTTCTCATATTGGTTACGTTCCAGTGGAGTACGTTTATCGTTTTTAAATGGTAATCTAAATTCTAATTACACGTTTTACAGAGGACAACAAGATGATTTACCGTGCGAGCTTTGCGAACAATTGGTTACTCATTTAAGAGACCTGTTAGTGGCAAACACTACAGAAGACGAATTCAAATTAGTCCTTGAAGGACTTTGTAAACAAACAAAATCTTTCAAAGATCAATGTCTTAGCTTAGTAGATGAATACTACACCGTTGTTTACAATTTCTTGGTTTCTGAACTGGATTCGAACGTTATTTGTACCATGATCGGTATCTGTCCACAAAATAACACCGAGAAGGTACCTCATTTTTCTTTCTTGGCATGATTTTGACTTAATTTTTTTAAGCTGCCTCCAATAATACCTCTTTTGCCTGTCCAGACTGCAGAAACTTTAGAAATCACTCCCGCTCCTGTCATTCGTATCAATATGGCCAAAGAAGAATCAAATGTCAAAGTCATGCAGAGCCCAGAACAAGCTCAACTGCCAATTGAACGTTTAATGCCACCACATACTCAAGAATTATACAATTCTCAGACCTGTGTATTCTGTGAATACTTCTTACATTATGTGCAACAATTCATGACTAGGCCTTCTACGGAGGTGCGTTCTACGTGATTTTGTTTTTGATCATGCTATACCTAATCCAATTTTAGGAAGAAATCAAGGAAGTGATTGAGAAAGCTTGCAGTAAACTACCTCGCAGCATTAACGAAACATGCGTACAATTCGTAGATGCGTATGAACCAGCACTAGTAGCAATTTTGGCACAGGAAATTGATCCTTCTCAAATTTGTCCTTTGATCAAAGCTTGCCCCTCGTCCAAAACTCAAGACGTAGAAGTTTTTATGCAACAAGAAAGCGACGGTTCCAAGTGTCCGTTGTGTCTGTTTGCAGTTTCAAAACTGGAAGAAATGGTGAAAGACAAAAAAACAGAGGTAAGAGGAATAATAGCGTTATTTGTAGAGGGTGCGACGAAAAAGATTGTTCCGAAAGAGACGACGTTTGAGAAACTAACAAAATTTAATGTACATATATATTTTTTAATAAAATCTAAAACCATGATTCTAGTCCACATATAACATGTTCTTAAGAGAGGTTTTCGTGTGTTTCAATAATTCTCTGCACGGTTGTGTTTATCCTACTTAAGTATGTACAACCCGTTGAAATTGTTGTTTTTGTGTAGGAAAGCATCAGGAACGCTCTTAACAAGCTATGTAATCACTTACCAACGGACCTCGCAGCTGAATGTAATGACTTTGTCAACACTTATACCAACGAGCTTGTAGAGTTACTTATTGCTGATCTAACTCCTCAAGAAGTTTGTGTTTATCTTAAACTATGCTCTGACAACAAACCACCAAGTGGTATTATTACCGGCGACACAAGTATGTTTTCGTTTAAAGTAAAAACAGAAATGATATAAATTGATTTTAGTGACAAATTTAATCACAGATGACACTGTCAACGGCATAAGTGTCCATGCTCCCATCACCGACAACCCAGAGTGTGTTCTTTGTGAATTCGTCATGAAGGAAATTCAAGACCAATTGAAAGATAACAATACAGAAGTCAGTATTTTACCGAGTCGGTTGTAGTTTCTTACTATACTCGTTTTAGGAAGCCATTAAGAGAGCTGTTCATAATATCTGCAGCGTAATGCCAAAGTCTATTGGCAAGGAGTGTAATCAATTTGTAGATGAATATGCAGACACCATTATCCAGCTATTGATTGAAGCAACCGTTCCTAGTGAGATATGTCGCATGATGCATATGTGCAGCGGCGAAGAACTAAAAAAAGCTAAAGGTTTATTATACAAAAACATCCTTAATCGCAGTATTATTAACAGGACATTATTTTAGTTGAAATTTTTGAATGCGCAATTTGCGAGAGTCTCGTCTATGCGGTCGAAAAAATTTTGAGCAATCCAAAAGTCGATCACAACGTTGAGCACGTGTTGAAAAAGGCGTGTCGTGCGTTACCTCACAAAGAACAAAAGAAGGTAAATCTGGATAAAATTAAGTAAATAAAACTAAATAAGACTTTCAGTGCAATGAAATTATCACCAAATATGGAAAAATGATCTACAATTTAGTCATACATTTGGCGGATAAGGGTTTGGTTTGTAGAGAAATTGGATTGTGTGCCAGTGATGTAGCTCGACCGAAAAGGAGCGCAGCTGTCGGATCGAAAAAATGTACGTGGGGTCCGAGCTACTGGTGTGCCAGTGATGAAAATGCAGACGCATGTGGAGCAGGGGTATATTCTAGTTTTTTTCTGTTTGAATAATATATTTACAAGTTTCATTTAGGCAAAGAAACACTGTCAAGAAAAAGTTTGGAAGGCGCAATCACGTCCAACCCCTGAAGGATCTCGGCGTAAAAGAAATTCCGTGCCCGGATCGAAGAAATGTACGTGGGGCCCGAGCTACTGGTGCGCCAGTAATGAAAATGCAGAAGGCTGTGGAGCAGGGGTATGTTTTAGGTCTTTTGGTTTTGTACATGTTAACAGTTCCACTTAGGCAAAGAAACACTGTCAAGAAAAAGTTTGGAAAGCAGAGTCACTTCCCACCTCTGAAGGATCTCGGCGCAAGAGGAGTACTTTGGTCGGATCGAAGAAATGTACGTGGGGTCCTAGCTACTGGTGTGCCAGTAATGAAAATGCTGAAGCTTGTGGAGCAGGGGTCTGTTCTATGTTTTTTCCTGTTTTTGTGTATATTAACAGTTTCATTTAGGCAAAGAAACACTGTCAAGAAAAAGTCTGGAAAGGGGAGACACGTCCAACCCCTGAAGGCTCTCGCCGTAAAAGGAGTAATTTAGTTGGATCAAAGAAATGTACGTGGGGTCCTAGCTACTGGTGTGCCAGTAATGAAAATGCTGAAGCTTGTGGAGCAGGGGTATGTTCTGTTTTTTCTGTTTTAGTATATATTAACAATTCCATTTAGGCAAAGAAACACTGTCAAGAAAAAGTCTGGCTGGCGGAGAGCCGTCCAACCCCTGAAGGATCTCGGCGTAAAAGGAGTAATTTGGTCGGAGGGGAGAAATGTACGTGGGGTCCTAGCTACTGGTGTGCCAGTAATGAAAATGCAGAAAAATGTGGAGCAGGGGTATGTTTTACGTTTGTTTTTTTGTGTGTATTAACAGTTTCATTTAGGCAAAGCAACACTGTCAAGAAAAAGTTTGGAAGGCGCAATCACGTCCAAGCGTGAGTACTCATTTTGTGTTTTTTATGTTTGTGTTTGAATACAGGTGATTCAAAAATGGCGTCTGAGAAAAATAAAAAAAATCTTACATCAATTTAACGTTTACTTATATTAGAAGCAAGTATCGATTTAGAAAAAAAGTCACAGATAAAACTTAACGACAAAGAAACGTCATTTGCGTCAAAATTTTCACAAGATTTGATTACTTTCTTTTACTCAATAGACAACCATAAGAACGTGTTGGAGTTGGTGCATCATTTTTTAATCAGCCTGTATATAAACACAAAAAATAAAACTATTACACAATGAACAAAGATAATTAACGTCTACATCTTATTTTCAGTCATAAGAAGGTGGCTAACGTCCTCAACAATTTAGTTATTAAAGACAATTTAATGTAGTTACTAAGAATACATTACATAATTATTCACCAAAGTTTGTTAATTTGTTAATAAAATTGAACTTAAATGTTTTAAACAACGTGAACACTTAAGTTGAGAGTTGGTAGTCACAGTTGGATTGTAGATTTTTTACTTACGCTAAATTGGTTTCTGATCGCCATAATGTGAAAGGAAAACTGTGATACGAATTAATTGTACTGATAATTTCTGTATTTAGTTTAACAATAAATCATGATTTTTGAACGAGTATTTATTATGTGGGAGCCATTGCATATGTATAGGGTACAGTTGGTTGAAATGGGTTGTTCATTAGAAGCCACTCTGCTAAGAATATTATAGGATCTACAGGCTTTCTTCGTACTAGGGTGGTTAAAGCGTTCAGCAGCGTCGGATTTACATACAAATTGCAATAGTCTTCTACTTTAAACTGATCTTGTATTATCGGTTCCAAGATACCTGCAAAAATGGGTTATAATCAACGCAAAAAAGCAAACTAATCAATATTAAATTGTTTTAACGTGGGTATAAAATATGTAGTACTTTATTATTAAACTTATAGCGTATAAAATATAAGTAATACTAATTTTAAGAATATTTATACCAAATCGTTGGAGACGAGAGGAGGTATTGTGGTACTGATATGATACCAAAAGGCATTTAAAAAAGTTGGCAAGTATAAAAGTTGCTGTCAAGACACGCCGTAAACCTAATTGGAATCACGTGTATTCGCCAAACTCAGGCAGACCTACTATTGACAATACAAACGGAGTTTTGTTTATCAGCTAGTCGTACTTATCATTGGTTCAATCATCAGAAAATGTCATCACTTTTACGTTTTGTGAAATAGAATAATTGATAAGATCCACAGTTATAGAATCAAACTTATGCAAAAATAAAGTTCGTGCCAATTAATCAAAGGAATTCAAATTATTGAATTATTAAAAGTATTGAAACAGGTATGCTTCAAGTTTGTTAATACCAAAGTTACAAAAAAATACAAATTACAGTCTCGAAAAAATTTAGGCTTGTTTTCGTGCTGTGATTCAAAACAGTAAGAAGGAGTGAAACAGATATACCACAAATTGGTTTTGAGCTCTACTATATAAGTGACTTTATTAACAGTTATATCTATGAAAGTCTCGTTTTGTACTGTTTTTGTCATGAACACTTTTTTTTATTAATAAATCGGGGATGGCTGTCCCTAAATATTTCACCAACATTTGACCGTCGTAAGACAACGATTTCTTATTAAATATTCAACTGAATTCATTATTTTCATTTAAAATCGAGCAAATTTCGCTCGCGCATAATGAAAATTAACTGCCCATTCACAATGGACATAAGGCATAACAAGTACATAAAGCTTACATAAATACATAAAGTTGAAACGATGGAAAACGTGTACCCCTGTTCACAGTGGACGAACGTAATTCTTATGCTTATGAACGTTTTATGTAATCCTTGTGTGCGTACACAAAGTTGAAACAAGTTCAACTTTGTGCACGAATTATGTCAAAATTATGTTAAAATCTAGGGACTTTTGAATGCTGCTATTGAATTCCCTTTGACAGTTGGCACTTGGCACTTCACACCTTTGATTATATGTATTATATAAATTATAATCAAAGCTTCACACTGCGAGTCTGTTCTGTACTGCGAGTTGTCAAGTTCGAATATCGTATGAAATTGTAGGTTAGATATTTTGATTGACTCAGTTTGAGGTTAGCCGTTTCTATGTTTAGCCAGGAGTTATTCCGTTCTGCGTTTGCGCAGTTTAACAATTCTTACAGAGTTCACTCTGTCCACTGTGAACGTAGATAAGCATAAGCCAGACACAGACCAAAAACGTAAATTATGTTATGCGCTCGTTCTTATGTCTTATGTCCATTGTACATGGGCAGTAACTGCCCATTCACAATGGACATAAGCCATAACAAGTACATAAAGCTTACATAAATACGTAAAGTTGAAACGATGGAAAACGTGTACCCCTGTTCACAGTGGACGAACGTAATTCTTATGCTTATGAACGTTTTATGTAATCCTTGTGTGCGTACACAAAGTTGAAATAAGTTCAACTTTGTGCACGAATTATGTCAAAATTATGTTAAAATCTAGGGACTTTTGAATGCTGCTATTGAATTCCCTTTGACAGTTGGTACTTGGCACTTCACACCTTTGATTATATTATATAAATTATAATCAAAGCTTCACACTGCGAGTCTGTTCTGTACTGCGAGTTGTTAAGTTCGAATATCGTATGAAATTGTAGGTTAGATATTTTTTTTTACTCAGTTTGAGGTTAGCCGTTTCTATGTTTGGCCGGGAGTTATTCCGTTCTGCGTTTGCGCAGTTTAACAATTCTTACAGAGTTCACTCTGTCCACTGTGAACGTAGATAAGCATAAGCCAGACACAGACCAAAAACGTAAATTATGTTATGCGCTTGTTCTTATGTCTTATGTCCATTGTGAATGGGCAGTAAGTCCCACAACTCATGTGAGTTACTGGTAGTGATCATTGTTCGAGCAGGACCCGATTTGAGCTGAATGCCTCGACTAGACGCACGGTTTCCTTGGCAACGGTGTAAACAAAACGTCTAAATGAGGCATGATTTGGTCTCCACTTTTATGAACCCTTCAGCAACGTATCATGTATCCAAGACACAACATCTTTTGATGTAAGTTTTGATACATTTTATACAAACGGAGCGAGATAAAAAAAATTAGAACATCCACGGACAGTCAGCTGATAAACATAGCATAACTGTCTTGTTAAAATAATAAATCCGTATCGGTATGATCGTGCGTCAAACAAACTTGTTTGTGGAGGACGGAATGGCATTTTCAGATCAGTGGTGCCAACTAGACGTACTTATCTCACAGTCTACAGCAACTAAAAAAGTTTTCAGTTATACGAAATTAATTATTATCATTCGTAATTTTTTGTCTGCTAATTCCTTCCACCAATTTTGTTTCAAACGGTTAGTCTAGAATTTCACATACGGAGTGTTCCCACAATCAGATGGTGGGAGACTACTTTTACTTCTTAGGTTTATTATTCATTAAAGGTCTTAATTATTCTGTTAAAATTCTTTTGTGTTCACACTGTACAAACCAAAAAACCACTCTATTTATGCACTAAACTGTACATAGGTAATACCTAGGAACCTAACTAGGTATCTTGTGGTATAAATTGTTTTCTTTTTTCTTTATTCATAAAAAGTATATGAGAACAAAAGTCATTACGACCTGTGTTTAAACCTGATTACAGTTTGTTTCGCTCTGGTAGTGAGTCAAAGTGGTTGTTTTCTTTTACCGCCTATAGAGTTTTTATGGTGTTAATTTTCATTTCAAAACTTGTTGGTATTTAGACTGGCTTTAGTTTTATTGTAAAACACTACAATATCAGTGACAAAAAAAAGTGATGGTACAATTAATGTGTCATTCTGACAAGTTAGTACAAATTGATGTCTGAACAATAATACCAGGTGATGATAAATGATGATGAAAAGTGGATCTTTGCATTTTCAGTGTTCATAGATTCGGATAAGAACAAGAGGAACATCTTACTTTCATAGTCGCCTTTAAATTCTGATTTGTAAAGATATAGAGAGGAAGTTCTTAACATGTAAAATTGTTGGAATTTTCTTCGTACTGTAAAAGAATCCCAAACAGAGATTTATTCGTATTTGTAACTGTTATTTTTGACGAATTTTGGAGATGAGGCAAGGAAACAGTCACTTGAGTTCACCACTCAGTCAAATTATTATTAATACTATAAACAACACCTTTTGTTCTGAATTCTTCATATGACCTGACCTGACACTTAAACTTAATATAATTTTGTTTCAAAATATTTTTAATCGGAACATTGATTAAACATAGCCGACGACCAAATATTTTTATATCAGAAGTGTTGCAACTAAAATTTACCTTCAATTGTACAAACTGAGAACAACTAAGTATGTTAAAAAATGATCTAACTTTATTATATGCAGTTATATATACTTACATATTTAAATAATTATGTACATTATTATTAGACTGTCTTTACATTTTTCTTAGAGCCCTATAAGTTTGCAAAAAAATAAAAGTTGCACAAAGAAATTTGAAAATATTTCCTAGAAAAGACAAAACTGACTGCCATGAAATCTTTCCAACTCTTTAAAGTTGTTGTGAACATGGTAAATTGCAGTGGCGGCTCGTGCCCTCTTGAAATGGGGACACACAATTTGATTGTTGAGTTAAATATGAAGATATAAAACAGGCTGTTATTACTAATTCATAGGCGAAATTGTGTGACGGAAATAAACATAAAAATACAGCTGAATACAGCGACTAGACACACGGTTTCCATAGCAACGGTGTAAGTAAACAAAACGTCTAAATGAGGCATGATTTGGTCTCCGCTTTTATCAGCACTTTGGCAATGTATCATATCCAAGACACAACCTCTTTAGATGTAAGTTTTGTTACATTTTATACAAATGGAGCGAGATCAAAAAAATTAGTTTTGATAATTATGAATATGACACAAATGTATGTCCATTGTGTTTGTAGACGTTGTAATTTGGGGGGGGGGGGCGCACCAGCCACCCCTAGTAAATTGTTAATCAAAACTTATCTGTTTATTTCCTCCAAAACATTCATGACGTCATCAAAATTGTAAGTGATAAATCCTATCTAAAATGAACAAAATACATACTATATGTCTACTTTTACGACATCAATATTTATATTTAAGGAAAAATTAAAATTTAATAGAAAAACAAAATCTGACCCAATTCTCCTTAAATTTAACACACGCTTTGAGGTTAATTTATGAAATAATTATGCATTCGTTTCGTGTGGTTGATTAATTTACTGATATTTTTGCTTCTCGAGCTTAAGCTAATGAAGTTTGTAATAGGATACATCCAGTAAAATGCTACTTTTATGTTTTCTTGACGTTTCATATCCTTTAGCGTATCCGTTTCCATTATCTATCTGTCGTCCGTCTACGTCAGTTTTTATTGAAAAGATAATAGGCCCAATTCAGAATCAAACCCGTTAAAATTTAAAAGTTGTTAAAAAATAAACAGCCAATCAGATTTACGGATTTAACTCGTTACTATGGAAATTTGCAATTTAACACCCTTTAAATTTAACAACTTTGATTCAGAATTGCCCCTATTATCCGAAACTATCAAATCGATTGTTGCAGTTTTATATGAATGTTGTAGATGACAAAAAGGTATAACTAAAACTTTCTTACTCTCCTGAATAATTTTGGACCTTTTTTTTGTTTTAATATATTGGCATTCTCTTTAATATACAGGGTGTCCCAGAATTCGCGCCATTCCCGTGAATGACATGTTCCCTGTCCCGAACTGTGCCGTAATTCGCAAAAAGAATTGTCCAGGCTTTAACCGTGTGAGAACTGGAAGGCGATTAAGTTGACCAATAGAGAGGCTGCTTTTATATCCGAACGTTTCTATGTTCAAAGTTACCTATGCCAAGAACAAAAAATCGGGTAATACTAAAGTTGAATGAATTTTTTTCGAATCCCCCTCCGTCAACAAAAGGAAACAGAAGTGTGGTTATAAATTTAATCATTTTGACAATTGTTTGTCATAAACTGTCACGAAGTTCATCACTGACCTGAACAGACGCTTCTGCCCCCAAAGATGACTGATTAATGTACACAGAGACGTCAAGGTTTACTTTAAGGCAAGTAGCATGGCACAGAAGTTATTTCTGCTGCCATTCTAGTTAAATTGTGTTTAACTGGGCTGTACATGTCATAAGAGAAGCTGTTTCATTTCATCGTAGGCAAATAATACATTTATTACTATTCTACATAGAGTAGCTACCGAAGAGCAGGTATTAGAAGTCATTTTCTTAGAGCCCCGTGAATAATGTGTTGTTCTTTTTAACGAAAATTAGTACATTTTCAGAATGCATCATATGCCTGATATTAAGTTTATCGTTATTTCTAAAAAAGAGTACCACATGTCCATTCAAAGAACGTTATTAAGTGTATTTAAACATAAATATCGCTTTTGATTAATCAGTGATTATGATTTTCAATAAACAGTATCAATTTTTACTGAACAGCTTTGTTGCTGATACCTAATCTAAGCAACGAAAAAATAGACGAGACTCCACTTCTCTGGTGTATTAAGATCATAGGTATCTGCTGTGGTGTCAATCATGTGGGGGAGATACTGAAAACTGAGACTTATTCAAGAATAATATTGATGTTGCACATGATGATTTAAGACAGTTTCTTTAAAGTTGTGAGTACATACTTTCTAGAGATTGAAAAGATACGAATAAAAATTATAACAATAGTTGCAATTTTTTTTAAGAACAATACAAACAATTTATGGAGAATGTACACGCTATGCAGCCACTGCTGTGCGCGAATATACAGGTCTTTTCCCCAATCATCGGCTCCTTGACCAGCATGTGTTTCGTCGTTTGTTGCATCCAGCAAAAGAAGATGGATCTTTTCAGCCTATGCGGAAAGCCGTGCTGGGGCTCCACGGATTATACGCACAGACGGTGAAGAACAAGTGGCACAAATGATTGGATGCTCAAGATCGATCATGCATCGTATCCTTACAGAGAAAAATCTGCATCCTTACTATTGACGAAAGTGCAGCATCTGCGACGAGCCGACTGCGCGACGAGTGCATGTTGCTATATGGTTACTGCGACAAAATGAACTAAATCCTGATTTTTCACGGCACATTCTTTTCGCCGACGAATGTTGATTTTCCCGAAAAGGAATATTTAATGCGCACAATTCACTTCTGGGCAAACGAAAATCCACATTTCGCTAACGTGAGAGCATATCAAGAGCAATACTATTAATCTATGGGCTGGAATCGTTGTACTGTAACGTTATTAAACAATGTGCTCAAAATGACCACCATTAACTTCAATGCAAGTTCTAGCTCGTTGAATTATGTTGTGTTGTGTATTATGTAACATCTCAGGAGTAACTGTAGCGTAGGCTTCGTGCAGTCTCTCTTCCAGTTCTTCTAACATATCTAGGGGTTCTCTATATACGTAATTTTTAATTTGATTCCAAAAAAAAGTCCAAAGCAGAAAGGTCTAGAGATCTAGGAGGCCAGATATTAGTACTGCCACGCCCAATCCACCTATGACGATACTCTTTTCAATGTTCGTCGTACAAGTATCGAATTATGTGGAGGAGCGCCGTCGTGCTGAAACCACATATTCCGCCGTACATTCAAAGGAACGTCTTCCAACAATGCCGGAAGCTCTAGTCGTAGAAAATTAGCATATGCATCCCCATTAAGGCGATCAGGTAATCTGATAATTTTATCAGATGCATTAAAATTTTTACCACAGTAGTACCAATGATTCCAGCCCATAGATTAATAGTAAATCGCTCCTGATATGCTCTCACCCTAGTGAGATGTGGATTTTCGTGTGCCCAGAAATGCCAATTGTGTGCATTAAACATTCCTTCTCGGGAAAATGAACATTCGTCGGTGAAAAGAATGCGCCGTGTAAAATCAGGATTTAGTTCATTTTGTCGCAGTAACCATTGAGCGTCGCGGGTAGTCGGTTGGTCGCAGATGCTGCACTCTCGTGTAATGGTAAGGATGCAGTCTTCTCTCTTGAAGGATACGATGAGTGGTCGATCTTGAACATCCACTAATTTGCGCTACGTAGAGGACACTTCTCCTAGGATCCGCTTCCATGTTTCCTAACACTTGCTCTTCAGCACCTACACGTACATTCCGTGGAGCCCCAGCACGGCCTTTCCGACTAGGTTGAAAAGATCTTCTCTTGCTCGATGTAACAATCGGTGAAACACATGTTGGTCTGGGTGCCGACGATTATTCACGGGGCTCTAAGAAAATGACTTCTAATACCTGCTCTTCGGTAGCTACTCTATGTAGAATAGTAATAAATGTATTATTTGCCTACGATGAAATGAAACAGCTTCTCTTATGACATGTACAGCCCAGTTAAACACAATTTAACTAGAATGGCAGCAGAAATAACTTCTGTCCCATGCTACTTGCCTTAAAGTAAACCTTGACGTCTCTGTGTACATTAATCAGTCATCTTTAGCGCAGAAGCGTCTCTTCAGGTCAGTGATAAACTTCGTGACAGTTTATGACAAACAATTGTCAAAATGATTAAATTTATAACCACACTTCTGTTTCCTTTTGTTGACGGAGGGGGATTCGGAAAAAATTCATTCAACTTTAGTATTACCCGATTTTTTGTTCTTGGCATAGGTAACTTTGAACATAGAAACGTTCGGATATAAAAGCAGCCTCTCTATTGGTCAATTTAATCGCCTTCCAGTTCTCACACGGTTAAAGCCTGGACAATTCTTTTTGCGAATTACGGCACAGTTCGGGACAGGGAACATGTCATTTACGGGAATGGCGCGAATTCTGGGACACCCTGTATTCTTGAACAAACTTTATTCCCTAAAAGGGACAAAATATTTTAGTACAATGCATAAAATAAAATTACAGTTATCCTATCTATTAAACAAAAAAAGTATTATGTATCGAAATTTTTACTCTAAAATTAAATAAAAATATCTTGAAACTTCCTGAAAGGTAATTAAAAGTTAAGACACGAACATTAATGATGGTGCACATTTTAAGATAATTTGTACATTTTTATCCCTCGATTTTTATATTATTAAAATAGTATCAAGTGCGCAGAAATGAAGAAGTTACAGTAACGATTAGATAATTTTAAACATCTTCCATAAAACATTACATTTCGTTATTGTTGACTATTTAATATTAAAATAATAATATTACTTCAATAAAATTATTTCCAAAAAAGTCTACATTCATTTGGAAAGTTTTTGGAAGTTATTTTATTAGGTATACACTGATCCACAAAAACCGACCACCCTGAATTATTTAAATTGTTTCTATTACTTTCTTAAATTAAATTAAAATCTGTAACAGTTGTTCTTTAATAAAATAACAGTCACTAGTTAAATTAATAATTGTCAATCTGGTTTTGGGGAATATTTTAAGTCGGCCGTTTTTTTGCCAATCAGTGTATTACAACACTGATTCAGTAATGTTATACTTACAAAAAAGTTAGAAAGTAGGAGCGGTATAAGTTTAAAATGGAACATTCTGAACGTTGAATTATTCGTGTCAGAATTGAGATTTCGCACAAGTAATACGTACTGTTTGGATAAAAGTATCTGGTCTCCCTGTTTGCATCTTTAAGATTTTCCGAAGCATGTAGAGCGTCTGGAATATCTATGTGCATGCCGAATCGTTTTTTTACATTAAGTGGCAAAAACCACTCAGCTTGAAGTGTCTTGTAAGGACCCACCAACGACTTCCATTTTTCCACCGCGTTTAATCTAGCCATAGATAAGACTAAAAGAGGTCCCATGCTCACCGAAACCACCATGTTCGGAAATGAAGGACATCCATAATGTTGAGCGTAAATTTCTGCGACTTGTTCAGGTGTTAAATGTAGCGTTCTTTGCTGAAATTAGGACGATTACTTTATTAACAGGTTTAAATTAATTGTTTCACACTTGGATTATCATCGGTGCAATCACTAAAATTGTTTTTCACTTTTTAAAATTAATTGCTATTGAGTAAGAAACATCGACGGTTAAATAAAAAGATTAAAAGGACGATTAAATTTGTAAAGCGTTTCTTTTTAGTGATTGGTGTCAGCTTCATATTGTAATTAGTTGTTACCAAGTGTATACAGCGATTCGTCGGATCTACTTTCACACTATTTTTTATGCATTAATGAACGTATAAAGCAGATGTAATTACGTGTCATTAACAAGGCGATCAAAAGATTAACAATAATTGTGAAAGTGATGATAAATTAGGTACTGATAGGAGTCTTAACACTCCGGAATGTGGAGATGCGAACGCTTTGTACAATTTCAACATTTATGCTGAATATTATTAAAATATTTGAAAGTCTGACACCATTTTTTATACACTTACGGCAACCACGGTAAACCCGTTATCAAGAACTGTCTTTAGCACAACATCTTTATAAATCATTGCTTCTGGTTTAATGATAGCTATAGTTCTTTGATACTTTTCTTCTTCGCAGGAAATTGTTGACGGGCTAGATATTGTAGGTAAGGCAAATCCTAAAATTGGCGCAAAATGGCCATAGTCGAAGTCCCCTTCGCATAGTGTTCTTGCTGTTGTTGCAGGCGACAAGTAATGAATTGTGTCTCCTGGCCATTGGTCATCGGTTGTTACACTTTGATCCTTGAATTAAATTATTTATTTAAATTATTCTGGCGCATCCACCAAAATTTATGCGACACTTCGTTGGTCATTGTTACAAGTACGCAAATACTTACAATAGGAGGGACTCTTGAACTCGTATCAGTTGTGGTGGGACTCCCTATAGTGCTTAATTTTTGACGATTATCCATTTTTTCAATAGTCTTTTAATGGATGTCAAAGTCAAATAATTTTGAGATTATTTTTCATCTAGTTGTCATAGAGTGTGTAATCATGATATTTTTTTTTTTTTTTAGTTGGGGATAGTGTAAGCACATGTGTACAAAAAATGGTGCAGTAACTCTAGAACACGTTACTGTTTATTGTTGTGTACATATATGATTTTATAAAAAAAAAAACAGAACAAATAACAGCAATATGAACTTCTTATTCCCATTGCTTTTCATTCATTTATGAGAACCTTAATCTGATTTTCTCTTTTTGAATAAAATAGTACATAAAATCGATCTGAAAAATAAATTTGGAAATATTATGGAATTATATCGTTTTCTTCATTTTATAATATCATAAAAAAATTGTTTACAATGAATCTGACCTCAGGGGTTAATTTTTCACCCTTTGTAAGATATTTATCTAAATGGATATTTTATTTTTGTAAGTGGAGGTCAAATTGACGCATAAAAAATGATTTTCCTAAAACTTCGACTTATGAACTTCATAATGTGTGGTTGAGTTAGTGCGACATTTTTGATATGTAAGAGAAAAAAAAAAAAAGACAAACGGCAGGTAGAAGTTGTATAGAAATGCCAATTTTTATATAATTAATGGTTACATTAATAAGAGACACCATATTTTTGTTCTGAATTTTAAATAATTCTAGTATTCCTAGACAGGTAACAAAACATATATATAGACATATGTTGAAAAGGACTATAACTTTTTTAACGTGAAATTTTAACTTACTATAAAAATATGTATATCTGAACTTGATTCTACGGAAATGACGATTAAAACAGTCAGAATAGTATTTTTGTTTAGATAACGTTAAAATAATCATTGTCATTTTATATAAAAAAACTATAAATTGTATCTTTTATTCAAAAGTTTCTCACAGCAAATAATAAATGGCCTGGTTCAAGGACGAGACAACGGTGCATCTCCTAAGAAAAGCATGGAGTGTTATAGATGTGGAGGCCAGGGATATTTCAAACGCAATTGTTGTGCTCACCAGCTCCAAGGAGAAGCACACAACACAGATTTCCTCAACGAAATGTGCAGGAAAACTAAAAACAGCTAGCACTTTGGGGGATATGATGGCTGGTAAGAATAAGGCCCCCAGCGAAGTGGCGATCGATACTGGAGCTGAAGTCTCAATCTTACGTAGAGGACTCTTGAGAGCTAAAGATCTAAGGAGTATATCCGAAACAATCAGATTAAAGACCGTGACTGGAGAGTCGACGCCAATCATGGGTGAAGCAGAGGTAGAAATCTGCGTTGGTCAGCTGAAGATAAAACATTGGGGTTTCGTGGCCAACATTGAAGACGACTTTATTTTGGGATTGGATTCGATTAGCTGTTATGGATTGACGGTCGATCCAATGGAGAAAGTCCTACGTCTTGGCAATGAAGAGTTTATCCCGAATCAGCGCAGTATTGAATCCAAGCCTGTAAGACTGATCGCGTGCTAGAATGTGAAACTTAGAGGGAATACAGAAACGATTGTTCCAGTCAGAGCAGAAGTCAAACCCGGATTTTCCCTCGGGATTATTTAACTAGAAGAACCTCATGATTGCGAGTGCTTTAATTAACACGGATTGTGACATACCTGCCGTCTGTGAACCAGTCACGAAGATCTTCATCATAACGAAGATCTTTCTGGTAACAGTGATGAAGGAATACAAAGAAATTTAGAAATTACTGCCCTAAATCTTGATCATCTAACCGAAGATTAGCGGAAAGTAGCAAGAGAGTTTCTACAGAAACACAATGAAATGTTTGCATCTGGACAGTCCTATGAGTGCATAAACATAGTGCAACATCGAAAACTATTTTGGTGAAACAAGAGGAGGCCGAGGAACTGGTACGAAAAATGTTGGACGGAGGCGTTACAGAGGAGTCAAACAGTCCATGGTCTTCGCCTATAGTGCTAGTCACCAAAAAAGACGGGTCGATGCTATTCTGCGTAAACTACAGGTAACTAAACGACATAACCAAGGACAGTTACCCGTTTCCACGAATTGATGCCATGCTCACAACATTATCAGGATCCACCTGGTTCTCCATGTTGGACCTCAAAAACTGCTATTAGCAAGTTGGTATTGAGCCACAAGATAAGGAAATGACCGCTTTTCTGCCGGGAGTGGCTTGTATCAATTTACCGTAATGCCTTTAGCACTGTGTAATGCTCCGGCTACTTTTGAGAGACTAATGGAGATGGTATTACAAGGGCTAACATGGAAAACATGTTTGGTTTCTTTAGACGACATCATGGTAATGGGAAAAACATTTGAGGAGCACTTGACCAACCTGGAAGAAGTATTTAGTCGAATGAAGGAGGCAAACTTGAAGCTGAATCCGCAGAAATGCCTCCTCTTCTAAAAAGAAGTAGAATTTTTGGGGCATACTGTTTCGGCAAACGGGATAAAGATTACCGGAACGAAAATCAGGACAATTCGCGATTGGTCAAGACCAAAAGATAAGCACAAATTCCGAAGTTTCTTGGGATTATACATGTACTACAGAAGATTTATCAACGGGTTTGTTGATATTGCTGCTCCTCTGCACAAGCTGACGGACTTGAAGTCTCAGTTTATTAGCCTTCAAAAGATTGAAGAATGCACTATGCTCTATTTCTCTTCTGTCCTATCCGCAATCATTGAGAATGTTCATCTTGGACACAGACGCGAGCAACATCGGAATAGGTGCCGTATTGTCACAGATGCAGGACAAAGAAGAAAAAGTCATCGAGTACTTCAGCAGCGTACTTTCGAAACCCGAGAAGAACTACTGTGCCACTAGGAACGAGTTGTTGGCGATTGTGAGAGCTGTTGAACACTTCCATAAATATCTCTACGAACGCGAATTTCTGATTAGAACCGATCAAACACGTTACGACCTTAAGGATAACTAAGTCGCATTCAAAGGCAGGGAATTTGGTATGGGCTTATAATCCCTGAAGAAGGAAATGTCGTTACCCGAAGTTGTCGCCAGACTGGGAAGGTCCATATACATACTATCGTGACGAGAATCAACGATGTCGTTTACAGAATTCGACGAGGGTCGAAGACGAAAATGAAGAACGATCAGAATTAAGGAGAGGGCAGTGTAACGAAAAAACCCATACGTCGCCCCGATACGACGCCTATGAGTTTTCTAGTGTGTGCGTCGATGATGGGTGACGGCGGCCGAGCGGCGTTCGCTGAAAAAAAGCTTGGAAGCGGAAGTCGCAATGGGTATTCCACAAAGACCTCGATCACGAAACCTCTAGAAGGAGAGTAACCTACACTTAATTAGTCAAATTTTTGAACTTTTAGCCACACATATGTCTCAAAATAGAATGACAAATGACAGGTTTGATGTGCATTTGAATTGAATTGATTTGAATTTGACATATAATTAACTGGCCTTAACCTAAATTATGTAATAAATATAATCTCCTGAAAATTATGACTCCATTGATGATTCTTTTCACTAAGTTTTGTCAAAGACTTTATAATATGATAAAACTCCAATCAAAGTTTGCTTTCTCATCCTTTTCCAAAAATATGTATGTAACGTTATCTCAAAATAGTGTTCCGTATAACTTACCCACAAGTTGTTTTTTCCTATGATTTAACAATTTTATTTTAAAATTTACGTATGTCTTTAAAAAAATTCTTCAAATATCCTTTTGTTTGTTAAAACTGTTTGCAAAGAATTACTGGAAAACAAACCGTTGGAACAAATTTATTTTATCGATTGTCTGCAAAATTATTACCATAATTACTTTCAAACTGAAAAAAACAGCATCGTCATGGCAGGGTTTAGATATAAAATCAATACATTATTTTTTTTTTAATGGATGGCATCATCTTATCTTCATGATATGTCATATGTTTCACAAGTCGTTCTTATATATTTTTCCACGGAATATTGGCCACTCTGACTTTAAAGCAATAACTACAGCTGTCAATTTTAATAAAATTAGTATAATATGCAGTCAAATATGTACGTATATCATTTCTTTTGTATGTGTATAAATTATATACTAGGGTTTATATAAGACTTTTACTAAGTATACAAATAATCTCGGAAACTACCACTCAACTTGTAAAATTTTAAAGTGATAACCAAAATTGTTGCTTCTATACCTGTGGTTTATTATATATACAGGGTGCCGCATCCAAGTCTGGATATAGGGAATTAACATGCGATTTGGTTTTTATTTTATAATATCTCCCCAGATCACTTTAAAGCTATTATTGAGTGATGCCTTTATGGAGGTCGAAGAGGACTATCGGCCAGTATTTTTTTCAAATCGTTGCATCGCGGTCACTCACTGTAAAAAGGTTTTAAAAATCGTATTTTGAAATTCGCGCCCAATCCGATTTGCCGCGAAATGTTCCGTCGCACTGTCGAAGTTCGGCGATCACGTATTTGGAATAGCCATACAAAATCCAAATGTCAAAATGAAATTAGAAATTTTTCTCAGAAATCAACGAACAACTCAAACTGGATTATTTTATCCAGTGTGATGATTATTGTAGGACAAATTAAACGGAATAAATGCACAAATTGATCCATTCATTCGTCATAGTGCGCGACCCCGTTAAACGAGCCATCTCGGAACTACACTCAGACCGTATCCAAAAAGCCCGAGATGAAGACTTCGAGCAGCTGGTCTTCCTGAAAACCCCATCGGCAGCATTTTGACATGTACCGGGAGCCCTCAAGCTAGGAATGTACTCGCGCTGCCTCACTCAGTTAATCACTGAACGACTCAAATTGAATTATTTTATCCAATATGACGATTATTGTAGGTCCATTTAAACGGAATAGATGCACAAACTGCACAAAATATTTTATTAGGTTATGCTGCTGGTGCTGGTTGAGTCTTTATTACTAAAATCTCATTAAAATGCCATGTTCTACTGTGATTAGATGAAAATGCGAGGGCCCGCTTTTCTTATTGTGTGATGATAAGATTTACCATCAAAACAGCTGGCGCTTTTGAAGAGAACCTTTTAATGAAGCATTTAGATAACTACAAAGAAAAAAACTTAACAATTGTTGATGAATGAAGTAATGAAATATTGTACGAATCTGGAGAAGTATTGCACTATTTTCAAGAATTGCTCAAAAAGACTGCTCTCAGCAGCTGTACAGTAAGTAAGCCGATCTTCAAAACTCCTACGCGTGTCGATCAGCATTTGAGTTGCAATCTGAAGACAATATTGCTGGACTGCTTGTTTCAGCGTTCTCTGTTTGTATAGCTGGTATTGTTTGAATACAGATGGTCGTGAAGAAATCTCCAAAGAAAAAAATTAGATCCGGCGAACGCACAGGCCAATGGGGCGGGGCAAATTTTTCATTCCAACATTGCGGAAAAATACTGGTTCAAATAGACAACATTTATGAGAGCTCTATGGCTGGAGATTTGGTCCTGGATGTAAAAGACTTGCTGCAGATGCCGCACCCTTCGAGTCTCAGGAAGTATTTGCTGAGCTAGCATATTGTCCTACTTCTGAGCATTCATTCCGGATTCGATGAAAAAAAGTGCAATGACATGATGTCCTAGAAGCCCCAGTCATACACTGACAGTTGTACGCCATTGATAACGATACTCATGGACCACGTGAGAGTTGTGTAATGCTTAAATTTGATCGTTCTGACGATTATAACTTCCCTTAAGACCTAATGAACATTCGTCAGTAAAACAAATGTTCCTGAAAAACTCTCCATCAGCCTAGATTCTCTCAAGCGTTTCTTCGTAAAACTCCTTACGTGAGAAGTAGTCCTCAGGCTTCAATTTTTTGTCATGATGCTTTTTGAAACTTCTATCCCATCTCTCTAAGATCCCTAGAAAACGTTGTGCCCACCTGATTTTATTTACTTTTTATCACCTTTGAAAATAAATGTAACTTTGTTTTGTGAAATATTATTTTTATTTTTGTTGTTAACAAAATAAACAAATAAAACAGTAACACAAAAGTTTCTGAATCCCAAAACACATTCGTAATAGAGAAAAATACTTTAAAATGTTGATGAATCAATGTTCTACATTTCTCTCTCAAAAATTTCTTGTAACGAACATGCTTCCGGGTGGCAAAATTCCATCCCTGAAATTTTAATTCGAGCTTCGCAGCGAAAGGGTTAACGAATGTAAAATCAATTGACTTCCAATCTTTAGTGATTCGAAAAAAAAGTGTGAAATTTACCCAAATTACTTACTAATTAAATTAACCGTTGAAGAACAAGCAGGCCCTCGCTTTTTCATCTAATCGCAGTAGAACATAGCATAACCTAATAAATTATTTTGTTCAGTTTGTGCATTTATTCCGTTTAAATTGACTTACAATAATCATCACACTGGATAAAATAATTCAGCTTGAGTTCGTTGATTTCTGAGAATAATTTCTAATTTCACTTTGACGTTTGGATTTTGCATGATTAATTCAAACACGCGATCGCCGAACTTTGACAGTGGGACGGAGCACTTCGCGACAAATCGGATCGGGCGCGAATTTCAAAATACGATTTTTAAAACGTTTTTACAGTGAATGAGCGCGATGCAACGATTTGAAAAAAATACTGGCCGATAGCCCTCTTCGACCTCCACAAAGGCATCACTCAATAATAGCTTTAAAGTGATCTGGGGAGATATTATAAAATAAAAACCAAATCGCATGTTAATTCCCTATATCCAGACTTGGATGCGGCACCCTGTATATCTACTCTGCCCACGTAACTTTTTGAAAAAAACAGAAAAGCAAAATACCTACTACAACATAATTTTACAATATATTCTAGAAACTACTTCATTGATTGCTCTGAAATTTCTGATTTGGAATATTTAGAACAACTTGCTTTAGTGCAAGTTTCTTTATAAAATCCTGTTTATTAAAATTTTATATGTACAAGGTGTATGAAAAAATAAATAAAGTAAATTATTTCATTGTCTGAATCAAAAACGACCTGCTTCGTTTTTCAGAAATTTTAGTGCCTTTAACATTAACGGTATTTATCCAAATCCCTATTAAAAAATTAATGACGTACTCGTAATCACAACATTTTATTAAGAGAGGTATATGGATAATATCTTCCTTGAGCTGTATTTTATAATCCACGCCTATTTCTAGATTAGGTTAAGGGGATTATCTTAACAAATAAATAAAATTCGCAGAATGAAGTTTTATACTTTGTCTATAAAACTAAATTTGTGGTTTAAAGTGAGTTAAAAACAAATTTAATAATAACGTCTTCAGAGTATATTACCAAATTTTGTAAAAATGTTGCCTGATTTTAGTATTACTTTAAAAGCAATTTGTAATATGTTTTATGATCAGACAGAAAAAATCGACAATGTTTAATTAATTTAATGAAAAGAGTGCTGAGTATATTGAGTTTTAAAAATACACAATGAAAAACTTCAATCAAATATTTACTAGAAAGAAGATGATAATAAACTAATTAAAAAAACTGCTCGTCCGTTATGTAGAGAAAGTTATAGACAGGTTATATTTAAAATCTCATAATAATAAGTCTGTTAATAATGGAGAGATTACAATCATGTTGAAAATGTGTAGAAAATTCTATGCGCCAAATGTGGTGACGTTAATATTTGTGCAACATTTTTGCAGAGTTTTTAAGTGTTTTTAAATTTTAAAGTTTTAAATTATTTGGAACTTCTTTAAACAAAAATTAGTTTTGCTACTGCATCTTGTGCATTGTATGTAGATGTTTCACTAAGCAAATTAGTAATATTAATCGTATAACAAATTTTTTGTTTGGATTTACTGTCTTATTTTAATAACTACAATCGAAGCAATGTTAGTTTTGGTTAAAATTCAGCACAATTCTGATGCTGCAGATTTACAGTTTACAAACACTAGGTATCAAAATAATTAAGACGTAGGTGTTTTAGATGTCCTTTACCACGACTCGAAATTTCAACAAATTTAATGTGTACTGAGCAAATTTTAGCAACAATTAATGTGATTTATTTGTTACAATAAATAATTCACTTGAGGTTATTTTTCGCGGCGATAATTAAATGTTGGTTCATTTGTACGAATACGAAAAAATAGTGTTTGTTTTTCTTATCATTCTTAAATTACTAGTTTATTTACATTTCACACGGATTTTGTAAATGAGTGTCCCTATAGTATTTGAAACAAATTATTATTACTCAGGTTACTGACACTAGTGGCCCTAGTGGAATAAATTCGGTCAGTGGGTAAGATTCGTATCAAGATTTAGGATTACCATAAAAAGAACCTTTACAATTGATTTATAAATCTTAATTATAAACATGTCCCTGTAACATCTACACACATAAGGATCAGTTTGAATCAGATTAATTAATCTAGAATTTTATCTAAATCTACGTCAAGTATCTAGAAAAATACTAAAAACTGTGATTTCCCTAGCAAAAATGTACGTTCCAAGCCAAGTATTGTCTCGCATGGGTGCTTAGCGGATCTCTAAATGAGTTGAGCGCGCTTCCACCACTTGTTTCAACAGCGTTTCCACAGTGTTTGAAAGTGTCGGTTCCATAAAGCATGCATTTTTATTATTATAAACGAAAATGTTTTTTTGTGGTTCTAAATATGTGAACACTGGAATATTTGCAGTGAGTTTGAAATTAGTGGTGTGATGATTTCCTGTCACATGGATTTTCACGGATTTTGCGTCCATGGGCAAGTTTTCCGCTCCTAAGAAGCACAAGGTTAGCTGAATTTCACCCAACGAAAATTACTGTTTTTAAAAGATAACCAATTTTCTACCATAAATAATAATACGGGTACTCAAAAACACTGTAAATGCTTATTTATCAGTCATTAGTTTACTTTGTTGTTTGGGTCGCTTATCGAGCTGGTGGTGCTTAAATTTTTATGCCTGTTTATGATTCGAATTTATTGTTAGAAATTTTGAAATGTTTATTGTAATAATATTGTCTTGGCAGGCTTGTTGCATGTGATGCGTATGTGGTGACACGGATGAAGGAACACCCATGTTTTATATACAGTTAAAAAATACACCATACCTACCCATACAATGTGGCATGTCTGCAGTTCAGGAAATACGCTCTCCATTAACTATAAAAACCGGAAACTTTATACAACACATGTTTTTAATATCAAGTGAATCATAAAATGTAGGCTACAAATGGTACAAAACAGAGACACCGTATTATAACATATGCAAGGCAGTTTAAAATTTAAAAAATCGTATTCGAATTTTTCGTTTTCCATATACATGTTTTTGCATTTCACAGGAAAATATTTCTGTAACGGTTTAAGTTTTTGCACACACTAAAAGTCGCTACGCAGAGATTTTATGACATCTCGTTTAAATGCTCTTGACATGAATAACAAAACTTAAAAGTTAAGTTTTTTCTACATTGTCTTATTAAAATATAAAATTTTGGTTGTTGTTAAAATTATAAAAATAAAATAAACTGCACCAAAATGTTACCAGCACTAAAGTTGAGGCTTATTATTTGTTGTCTTATTTAAATGAGGTTGCATTTAACCCTGAAATTATCAGGTTTTTATTTTATGTTTTTCAGTTTTACTACTTTTTCCTGTTACGTATCACCGTTGACAACAAAAAACAATTTATTTTAACCTTGATTTTTGAGCTCCATTTACAAAAACAATGGCACATCTTTGTTTCCTATTGCACATACTTTCACATTCGGTGTCGCAGAATACGTAACTGATTTAAACAAAAAATTGGGGTTGTGGGTAGCACCTAGAAACTTGGTTGCCATAGACACATACGTTCTTCTTTCACTCTAGAAAGGTTTTAGTAAAAAAAAAGAATTGTTCAAGAATGTTCACATCAGAAGTGCTATTCCTATATAGTCTAAAATAACATAAAAAGTAACATAAATAAAAATCTATGTAGGAAATACCAGTTGTGGTTTACTAATTTTTTATATTATATTAGATAATTTAATTCAATAAATGACTTATTTCATATATTTTGTAACATTTAATGAATAAAACAGCACATGAACACACACATTTTATTAACAGAAGAGTAACAAGTTTAGTTTATGTGTGTTATCTATAAAATTTAGATACTACTATAATCGGTTCTACATCGACTACACGTTATTATTGTTTTTTTTATAATCTGAAAACTTTCACTCTTAGTTTGCTTCACAATTGTTTTATTAATCGAAATTACTTACATTTGCTGTACAAGCCATGTCTGTTTTTATTTCGCAATTATTAAAAGCCGTAACTAATTAAACATAGCACGTTATTATGGCTCATTTTATAAAGAAAAATACTGAAATTAAACAACGAATGAGTGCACAGAACACATCGAAAGAGTGTAATCTGTTGTTACCGGAACTACAGATTTTATCAACCGTTAGTTTTAAATTAGTTTATTTTATGCAGGTGTATTATTTAGCAGGAAAAGATCAATACTGCTTTCAATGGAGCCAAATTTGTTTTAAGTTTACATATCATTTATTCCTAGTAATTCAGAAATGATTACCTTGATATTGATATTGATATTCTTAGTCTAGAGCAAAAATATTACTCTTATGAACTTATCAAAATAAACTAGGTGTATATGTGTTAATAAGAAAGGAAGGTTGTCTAGCATAGCTAGCGGAATTCCTATTTTTTTTCTATTGTATAATAAAAATTTTCAATTGGTCAACATTACAAAACAAAATTATATTCTATATTTTTATTTTTTATTTGATAAGTATATAATTACTACAGATTTTTTTGAAATTGATATATGTAAAAGTATATTAAATCACACTGATAATATTAGTTAGATATTATTCTGGTTTTTATTTTACCTCCATATTTATTCAAGTGTTGCAATTTTATTCTTTGCATTGAACGACTGGAATTATTAACAACTTCATTACAATTATTCATTACTCAGGAAAAAGTAATTATTTACTTAACACAATTCTTGCACTATTATTTTTGTCAATATTAATTTTTTGTGTCAGGGGTTATACAAAACTCAGTTGACATACATCTTGTAAAATTTTTATGACTTAAGCGCCTTAAGCCAAAGCACCCTTATAAGTCAAACTGGCTATTCTATAAATTAACTCAGTTCACATATACCTAGTAAAACTTTACAGCTCCAACAACGGACAGTAATAATCCTTGCGATTCGGGTCCATAAAGCTTACAATAGTCAGTTGGACTTACGGGTGATTTGGCTTAAGCCGCTTAAGTCATAAAAGTTTTACAAGATGTATGCCAAGAGAGTTTTATAAGTATTGATATTGATACTTGTTATGGAAAAATTGGGAGATAAGCACTTTTAGTCAACTCTATGTCTGTAGTAAGTTATCTGTTGGTTAGTTAGCCAGTCGTAGACACCTTGTTGTTTTTTCCTGAAGTATTAATTTTAAAGTTTTAATGGTTTTTAATTATCACATCACCCTAAAAGACTCTCAGTTTATGCACATTTAGTACTTAATGTAATTATTTTGATTTCTCAGTAAAACAACTTTTTTTTTGCTTTTTTTTTTGTTAATTAAATTTCTTGTAGGAATTTGCAATTATTCAAAGGTAATTGTTTTAATTACGCATAAGCAATCTGTTTATTGTTAGTTTTAGCAAAGAATACTTTTTTTCATTTCATCCAACCTTGCCCTTAGCAGTTAACATCTTTTTAGTTTGTTGATAAGGCATAAGTGAACAATACAGGTACATATTACTTATCAAGTAAAATTTTATGGCTGTTGTTACAGTGGAATTAGGTAACAAATACCGCCAATCGTTCCTCTATAAGAATCCATGGTAAAATAACCGCTTGCAGGACTTAGCTTCTTGAGAGTTTTTTTATGATTTTAAGTGAGACATAAACAAACTATACAGCCTGTTATTGAAAGGTACGTACAAAATAAAATCGGCAATTGGTCTCCAAGTATGGGTGCTAAAAGTTAAAAAAAGTTCAGGTAAAAGTGTTCTCCTTTTAGAGATAAAAATTATTAAAACTTATGCCCAAATTCGTTGTGCGCCTCTGATAAAAAGATCATCTTTTCGTTTCTATAGCAACATTGAGTCTTGACAAAAGTTTTATTGTTACAGTTGCTAGGATTTACTAAAAAAAATTAATTTCACCTATTTATCCTTCAGTAGCGTCTAAAAAGATTGGATAAGGGTTAATTTTCCCCTTAAAATTTTGATAAGACAAAATAAGTTTTTCCGACTTCTTAGACTTCGTGAAGAACTGTCCATTTTGTTGTACGTACCTTTCAATAACACCCTGTATTTCTATAGTGTTCATTTTCTGTAACAACAATAAATAAATTTGGCTAAATATTTTACTACAATTGAATATGAAGTTAAGAAATTATTTTACTTTAGAGTTTCATCTTTTCTCTTTAAACCGCGTTAAACACTACAAAATACACTTATGTATCGACTACAGGGCATCATTTTACCACCGATTTTTACGAATCTTAAGTAGATACTACTTTCTGTCTTCGTAGCAGCAGCCTTAAGTAAATATTTGCATTTTTTTCTATGTCTAATAAAAACTTCGTTATTAGATAAAATTGCAGAATTTCTTAAAATAATTCATAATAAGTGCTGCCTTGAATACATTCATCCTAAAAAGGCAGGATAAATGTTAAACACATCGATCAACGTAGTCTATCATACATCTCTTTTTTCAAAATACAACATGTTAAAATTCAAGTGTATCAACGAAGCTTTTGTAACTTGTAAATTTTAATGACACATTATTAACTGTCACTGTCAGTTAACCTTATTAACCAGTTATACTAACGAAATGTGGTCATTCTTTAAAGGAAACAAGAAACTTGTTGCAAACCAGGGTACCCAGACAGTAGTTAGTCCGTACAATCAACAAATACTTGTTTCGACAATACATTTTTTATTTCGTCTTCAGGCAGAAAATATCGTGGCGAAATTAATCTTAAACCTGATGAAGAAGAAAAGCTTTTCTTTTCGCTGTTAGAATACACTCCATATCAAGATATTCAGGGTCAAAACAACAAGATTATTAATTTACCGCAACCAAAACCGCCGAAAGCTTTATTAAGAAGTGCGTCCAACGCCAGAAACAGAAATTTTCTTTTATTAGATGATGATGGCGTACAAGAGTTATTTTTGCAAATGAGTGCACGGTCAAGAAGCAGCAGTTTGAAGAAGGTTATTGTATTGTATCAAGACAGTGAGACTCAGACCGTATTACACGCACAACCACATATTTTGCAGGATGATCAGGTTGCTAGTGTTAGCGCTGATGCTGCTATACAAACGAATCCTGTAAGAAAAGGCATGCTTAAATGATAAAGAAATAATATAACAATAATTATTCTGTTATTTGTTGTAATGTTATTTTTTGTCACCACCTATGTTTGTCGTATTGATTATCAAGACAGTATATGTCAAAATAACAGTTTGTGTTCGTCCAAAAAATATGCAACTTTTGTTGGAAATTATCGTGTAACTGCATTTTGCTACACAGTTCCAGATACAAAAACTCATGGACAGATTTCTGTTGCGGAGTAAGTCTAGTTCGAGCATGGATGACAATAAACATTACTCTTTTCACGATACCATTCTCCGGAAATTCAAGTTCATCAAAACGCTGAAGAACTATGTCCTTTCCAAAATTCGCAGTGCCAAATACGACTTAGGCAACGGTTCCCACCAAGAAGTCAGCGTCATTTCGTACGATCAACGGAGCTTCACCGATGTTGAGAAAGAATTTGATTTACAAACATCCGTCAAAGTAGATACACAAGCTGTTCAAAATTTAAAGAAAGTTTTAAACGAAAGCCTCCATAATAAAAATGTACAGAACAGTACGTATTTAGAACTGTTAGAAATTGCCGAAAAGACTTTCGCACGACAGCTGGACATATTCGAAGGAATATTAACAATACTTAATGCAAAAAATAGTGAAAACAATTGTGTGCAAAAGAAACAGAAACAATTAGTAGCAAGCTTCATAAACGACGAATCGATCGATGCCTTCGCGGAAAGTATTGTCAAAAATTTGATCAACGAGATTACGAAAAGTATTTCGGGTACAGGACAACGATCTGTTGAAGGAAAATTGAACGCTGAGATTGAGGAAGATCTTGGATATTCTTATCAAATTAAGCAAGCTAAAGTGCGGACGTCAAGAGCCGAGGATTAATGAAGGCACTGCACATTCGGTGCACAAATGGAACTGCAAGCAATTAATGCAATAAATGTGTAAAATTTTCTAGTTTTGTTGAAGTTCTTAATAACAAGTTTAGCATTTGGAGTTCTATGAAAAATCTGACACATTTTAACTTCTAGTCGATGTTTTAAAAATTTTCATCAAGTTGGTATACAGGAACGCGATGGTATGGATGTTGCGGGGTACATATTAATCGTGCCACCTTCAAAAAAATCGTAAATGGAAAATTAACAGCAATATCCAAAAAAATTATAGATTCTATTTGCAGCAAAAATACTCATTTTAAATTCTGGGTGACTATTAATGATCGAAGCAAATTTTTGTGTTGGCAGATCTGAATTACTGGCATCCATGCTGCTACGTCAGTTCACAGTTGTAAATTTTGCCATGAAATATTAGTAGTCACCCGGTAGTTTCTTTATGAATAATGCATATTAAACTAATGCGAAATGCTGCTACTAATAATTGAAAATAATTTTTCATTATTTGTAATCGCTTTACACAAAAAATAAAAAACTTGATTTGCTATAAACATAAATTAGAATTTTTGTGGACCTCAAGTTAATATCTCTTTAATACACAATGCTATTTGAAAATAATTGATTCAGAGGAGTCCGAGTTTGATGCGGTAATTTTGACAGCACTGAACTGATGCGAATGACATAACGTTAAACAAGAAGTGCTAGTGAAAAAAAAAAACAATATATTGTACTTTCAAATCCACTCTGAATGAATGAGATGTGATTCCATTCAAGCAGAAGAGATTGTTTTTCTCATTTCTCGAAGAGTGCGGAGTGATTAAATGGATACTATTACGAGACAATGAAAATGCAGACATTTAAAAAAATCTTAATGCGAAACAAATATCACTGACGGCAAATGGATATTATACAGGGTGAGAAAAAATGGCATAAACTTTGGCGGCCATGTCTTCTATATTTGTGGTCAAGGACTTTTTAAATTATTTTTTCTTTGCTCAATAAATAGTACTTAACAATGTGAGATCACTCTCTATATACAAGGCAGTAAATGCTTTTATTTTACAAGTAACAAAAATAAGAATTCTTGCGGAGTTAAATTATTTTTAACAATATTGAATATTGATTAGATATTGTGGCACTGAAATTAACACTGTTATCAACAAATTTTTAATTTGTGATACCCAATTCAAAATGCTGTGAAAATACCTATAATGTTAAAATAAAAAATGAAAAACGAAACATATTAACATGTATAAAAAAATATATCCACAAATTTTTAAGTTATTTTAACGACTTTTCTGCTATTATTTTTTACTTTCCGAGCATTGTAACAGGGTCCATCGGGCGACTGGCTACGTTCATGTGTTCTTGACGTTTTATGACCCGTTTCCGTCTATTTGTCTATGTGTCGTCTATTGTCTGGGTCTATTTTTATTAGACAGATAATCTCCGAAACTACTCAACCGACTGATATAAACATTTTTATGTAGGTATATTAGGAATATCATGCAGGATAAAATTCCAAACATAATTCGTGTATTCATCCCACTAACAAACAATTTTATGACGTCAGCTGAACATTTTGCGCAATAATGGATATTTAAATTTTATAAAATAATGTACGCCTGCTTTTGTGGTTTATGAATCCACCTTAATTTTGTTTATTATTATTTTTATCGTTTAATTCTTTCTGTATTTTAGGTATATAATGGGACGTTCGGGTCGGCTTTGAAAATGGAAGGTTCGAGTTCGAACTCGATCCTCGATTTTTAATTCTAATTTTTTATCAAAACAAGACCTGCGTTGACCCCATTTTCTAAAAAATGTAAGAGGTGTTTTACACTTCACAGAATTACTACCAAAATTAATGTTGAAAATTTTGCAATGTCTTTGAATATTTTTCTTGCTAAATTTCTAACATTTATTTTGGGAGTAATTTTCCAGGTAATTTTCGGAGTGATTCTGTGACATGTAAACCGCTGTGAAAATACAGTAATGTCGCGCCCGCCTATATTTAATAGTAAAATAATACCAATTTATTATAACAGCTACTTATCCAAAAATATTTTTGCTTCCTTGTAGCTTAATAAATTAATTAGTTCTCTCTTCTGTTTGGAGAAGACAAAATGAATCAGTTTTAATTTTGTTTTAACACAAAAGCATACTGTCACCTGACGCTGGTTATCTGTACGCGCTTAATAGTAAAATTCTTTCGAAATAGTTGTAAATATGAACATGTAAGTACTAATAAAACTACATTTTTCCCTTTGGTTATCTACTTTAAATATATTCCATATTGTCCGGACTTGTACATAATTTTTTCAAGAAGTTGTATTTGTCTACTTTAGGGGTGACGGAAATTTTGTCTAAATAAATCTTAAACCAAAAAATTGGTCGAAAGTTGTTTCGACAGAACTTCCCTCGCTCCTGAAGTACTATGAAACATATCCAGCATTTTTGAAAAATTATAAAATTTGATTTTGCGGATTTTTTTTAACGAGAACCCCTATAAGTTCGAATAAATATGTAAGTATATAATGTTAAAGTAAATGTAAAGAAACGTGCAACGCGTATGTTTCAAATGAGTTTTTACTTTACAAAATTTTGTGATGATATCATCAACATTTTTGCAAAAACACGTATGTCACTTTGGATAGGTGCAGTGTAATACTAATGATAACATTGTTTCTGGAAAACGGAGTGACCGTTCCCGATTTAATCAACAAAATAAATTGACTCACTCATTAAATTCTATGAGTCACTCTGTATGAGAAATTGAAAAAAATTCATACAGTGATAAATCACAAGTATAGACTCATCATATTTTGCACATTTTGGATAGGATTTATTCGGCAAAATTTTGAGATAACCTCATGAGTTTTTTGTGGGGGGATAAACGAATAAATTTTGCTTATCTATCATGAGTACTATAAGCTTAAAATATTTACAAGATTTCAGAGCAATCGGTTTTGCAGTTTCAAAGTTCCAAAAATTCTGGATGTGTAGGGTGAAAATCCGACACGGATTCACACACCAGTGTGAGGAGTATCTTATTTCATGGTATTAAAAAAACTTTTGATTATAAATTTTGGACACGACGTCATGCGATTGGTGGTGGAGTTGACTAGCCAAATTTTAGTTAGCGTTTAACCATCTACATAATATTCTTAATATACGTATAAAATGTGACAACAATCGGTCTAATAGTTTCGGAGATTACTTGTCTAATAAAAATGCATACAGACAGACAGACAGACAGACAGACGGAAACGGGAGACCCCTTTTTTCGTACTGTAGAGGTCATGACACGTCAAGAAAATATGAAAGTGGCAATTCGGCCATTGGACTCGATTACTATACTTCTTTAGCTTATGCTCGAGAAGTAAAACAAGTATTTTTCTTTATTTTCACGCGTAACCAGTACTGAGTGAATCAGTGTGGATTTTTTTTAGAAATTAAAATTTTTGAGAAGTCATTTACTTTCTGATGGAAAGCAGTATTATAATTACTTAAAATAATTGTAGATAAGGATGTGTACAACAACCTCAATTATAACACAATTATCTTGACATAATTTCAAAATATATAATTTAATAAATACCTTTGGGTCTTATTGCATATTTTTTAATAAACATTTATTTAATGATTTTTTAGAGTACTTTCTGGATTTACTTAACAACTCACATAGAGATACTAGGAAAAAATTGTGTTTGATATACGTATTTCAGTCCACAGATAGAAAAAATTATTTTAGTATTTTTCAACTGAACAATGTCTTCCTTCTGTAATAATAGTGCTTGTATTGGACTATAACATTTACAAGAATCGCATCTTTTATCGATTTTGTGGCCCTAATTTTAAAAGTTGTTTTTTTAACCCTTATTCAAATTTACCCTTCAGTTTCCCTTGAACAAACTAATTATTCACATAAAGGAGTCCTGTGAAAATACGGTTGCTTTCTTGGTACAACTAATTGTAAGGATAATTATACATCGGTGTGGTAGTTCTATTTTGCTTACACCTTGGGAGACATGATGCAAATTCTTGGGCAAGAGAATGTTATCTATCCGTGTTTTTTTGTAACACCCTTTATAGATATAAATAACAGTGCCTTTGATGAAATCTGCACCAAATATTCGAGGCAAAACTTTTCAGTAGAGTGATCCTAAAATCAAAGAAGGCATTTTGTAGGATTTCAAATTAATCTGTTAATGGTAAATGTTCTGGTGATTTGAAGGAGTTTTGAGTGACTTACAAAATACAGAATCTGAAAACTAAGTATAAATTTTTGGTGAACTTCTTAAGAATTGCCAAATTCTAAGCAAAATCGACAGGTCGTGTTTCAGTCAAAATGGCAAAGTCAATAGTAATTGGTTCTATGGCCTAATACAAAATCAAAAACAATTTCTGTAATGTAATAATTCCTGTTATTATTACGTTTTTTCCAAAACCTGACGTGCAAGAAGTATTCCTTTTTAATAATGTAAATGGAACTAAAATCAAAAATAAATTAGCGATAGATTATTGTCTTTGCCATTTCTATTGAAACATCACCTGTTGATTTTGCTTAAAACAGCTTTCGTGCTTCCGATTGATTGAGAACGGCTTTTAGTTAGAAAATTGTTTTGTCTGAATACGAACATTGCCAAATCTACGATAAACAAATGATATTTCAATCGAATTGACAAAGCCTTATAAGCTTATAACATATAGTAAAGAAAAAATAAAAAGCTAAACATTTGTTGCTTGTGCTATGATCAGAAAAGAGAAAAGAGACATGAGATTAATTCTTACTTAACGTGGAACTACCAGTTAATAAAATTTTCCATGAAAGTTTTTATTTTCACAATACTGAAGCAATTTTGTTTCAATTTTTATTTATTAGTATGATAAATGTTGATGCACAACGTAATCTGTTCAAATTTAAATTAGCGCGCGATTGCTACTACACGTAGACTTCGGCAGATGGCGCCGTCTACATTTGACAGGTAACCAAACAATCGGGAAATCGCCAGTTGACGAGTGAGTCACGGAGGGTTATAGTGCTGTTAGTATGTTATTTGTATATTTGCCAATTATTTATCGTTCGCGTAATACGTTAATCAAGTATCAAATTAACCTACGTCACAGTTCTTTACGCAAAGCCTCCGGAAAACACCTCACTTCAGTAATCCCGCAGTGAAAAATTACCTGACCTTGTTAACTTATCATTGCTTAATTAACTTAAAAGTAAGGTTCATTGTTCATAAAATGAAGTGCTGTTTTTGGAAATAAACTGTTCCATGGGAAACCCGCGAAATGGTTCACAAAGGAGCAACACAACGTCTGGCAAGATAAGGTCAAGATGAGCAGGGGGTACTACAACTCTGGAGCCCCCTTCTTGTACTCGGTATGTCAGGTTTTATGTAGTTTTTAAGCAGACTTAACAAATTATGCTAAAATCGAGCAGTTAATGACCACTAAATTTGTGTGCGTATGTATAAAGTTGTAAAGATAACAGAGTAATAATTTTGTTTATATTTGTGTGAATTCTACTCAAGTCCGGGTAACTTAAAGTCTAGCAAATTGTGTTTTGTAATATTTAGGTAGATGTGACTACATCTCGAAATGTAAAACTGTCCAATTCATGCATAACCCATATGGATGCGAATTGTACTAGTGTGTAAATAAAACAACCTTTTACTTTTATTTTACTTGAAAGACACCGTAATTGTATTATGGTTATGACCATTATTTAGATAAGAGTTTTAAATATTAATTGCGGGTATTAATATTCCAAGATTGGGTTTTCGTTTTATTAATAAAAAAATGCGGATGTAAGCGCAGTTGGGTGTTCCGATTTCTAATGGTGTACTTTTATGTTTATTAACCAATATTATTACCGGAATTTCGTGGTCTGATTCACTAAATTTGCCTCCCATAGTACCTTTATTACGGTTTCAGCACCACAAAAAATATTAAATTGATTGTAGTCGAGTTTCCCATACCGAATTTTGTAGGTCTCCCATTGAGAAATAATTAGGCAGATCCAAAGAAAAAGAAAGTGAAGAAAAACAATTGCCGTGACAATAGATGCACTATTCCGAAGCTTTAATGGTCCTTGAGAAAAAATGAAAATTGTGGACCTAGATATCTGTTGCCCGCATACAACAGCTGGTTATTTGATTAAAGCATAGACCCATACAAGCATGAATACCGTTAATTTGCTTCAATGAACGGACATATGGGAATAAATTACTCAATAAAAGTAATTTAAGTGCTGTCTTCAAAACTATGAATATGTAAATATATTTGAAGTTGTACACTTGCAATACATCAATTAACAGAGTAGGAATATTCGAAAGTTGCAGCGAAAAGAGGTCCTTGAGATCCTCCTTGACAAGAATGGAATGTTCGTAATTTTGAATGGACCGTTGCCTTCCTGCTGATGATGTCAATTTACTTAGAAAACAACTTCTATAAGAGTTTTGAAATCCCAGAGGTAGATGAATAACAAAGGAGCAGATTCGACTCGTAAAAATTATTAAATTATGCAGCGTTGAGTCATTTTATTACTGGTTCAGTTCACGAAATGTTACACTTTCTTTAAATATAAACCACTACTATAAATATAAACCGGGAGCGTTGCTTCATGAAGGTTGCCAGTGATACGAATTCCAAACTTTATATGTAATTAGCAGATCATTGTTTATTATTATCGCTGATTAACTAATCATTCAGTCTGATTTTCGTCTTGATTGCTCCATAAAGTTTTCCACGTATCATTTACCCATAATAATCTGTTGCATGACAGCTTCATTGACAAAATTGGACCTAGCATCAAGCCGTTTTGTTCCTTTTAAGGCGGCGCAATAATTACAAGCAGAAACGCGCTTAAAGCCATAAAATTACTAACCACTGCCTGTAAATTAATCGCAAATGCACGTTCATAATTTATCCAAAGGCATTACGGTTGGCTGATATATTTGAAACTCTCGCAGAAAATGTCGAATGGGGTGCAACAAGATGCGTTAGTGGAATGCAGAGAATTTTTTATAAAGAACATGTAATTCCAGTTTTGCTTGTTCGAAAAGTGGAGGTGAATTTATCTACAATGCACCACATGGAGTTGCTCACCTATTTTCATTTTGTCCAATGATTCATAGGCGTGTGAAGGTAAGAAATTTATGGCTCGAGTGGTTTGAGGATAATATGTCTTCCGAACGTTAGGAACGGTGGAGAAGGAAACAGAGTGAACAAAAGTTCGTGCACCAAGGCAACCGATAAAAGATTGCAATCATTAATGATCAGGAATTACTGACTGATAAGAAAATCCGCTTTAGTAACAGTAATATTTACCAGTGTTTGACATATGATATGAATGAGATAAGCAGATTGAGCTGGGTTAGGTACACTTTATTAAAAAGGAAAACACGATTTGGTCGATGCAACAATTAAACACACTTGCCAGTTGCTGGATGAACTATACCAAAACGAAACGTGTAATGAAGGTGGAAAGATTTTTTTTCGTATGTGGTTATCCTTGGCGAAGCAAAATTCAATATAAAAGAAAAGACTCAAAAAATCAATAGTCTTTGTGATTTAAATGAACGTACATATTAATAAGGCAGTCTATTCACATTTTAAATATCCGCTATGGTCGCAATTTACTTCGAAAGTCCATATGGTAACACTACAGTATTCAAGTGGGATTAATTTCGTTGCTAATATTTCATATTTTTTTCAGTAATATATTAAATGGAACCGAATTCCTGATGATACCGAAACTGTTTTAGTTAATAAAGATAGTTTTTGCGGTGCCAAGATGAATGAGGCGGTGGGTGTATTTTAAAATGTGGATAAAATATACGCAATATTGTTTGGTTACAAAATAATTGAGATAGTAATAACAACGTCTTAAGAACAGTTGTATTATAAAACATATATTTAATAACAAAAAATCTGGTTATTTTTCTAAACATCTGCTGGCAGTACAGATACTGAGAAGTTGATAATAGGTGGAACTTACTCTTTTCTGCTGAATTTATAATGTTAAATGAACATTTTAACTTTTAGTGAAATGCGTTTTCCAGTTGTTTTTGTTATACGACAAGTACAGTTTAGGTTTACTACTTTTTATGCAAGATATTCGTTAAAAACAATATTATTAACGAAGAATATGTTACCATAATGAAATATGTCGTACATCAAAATCTCAAAGACTATTTTAAGATTTTCTAAAGCTTTTAACACTATACAGGGTGTTTACTAAATATGCGACAAAAATTCAGGAGGTTATTCCTTGGGTTGTTTTAAGATTTTCAGACTGCTGAAAACGACTACTATGAGCATTCAATTTTCTCGTCATTGATTACCGATTTTTTTCAAAAATACTAGGATCATTACACCTTGAAGATTGTAACCTACTTACCGGATTTCAAATAAATGCTACTTTATTGTTACCTCACGAAGTGGGTTTCAACCCGAGCCCAATAAAACTACGCTTACGACAAATGATATTATTAAAGATATTACATACGATAAGCCAATCACTGTTAAAATATGCGGAAGGGCACCTCTTCTCTCCTCAGCGTAGGCGGCGGAGGCTCCTGACTCTTCCTTCGGTTCTCAGATCCCGTCTCTTCCCGAAAATCTTCCTTGAAAAGCCCCTGAACTTGATTGTCTTCCTCCCGAGCTCCTCACTCGCTCCCCCCCCCCCCCCCCCCCGCTATCTCCTCTCTTCTTATCTCTCTTTTTCTCCCAGTTTTTTCCCGTAGCTCACACCAACACTACGCGTGATAGATGCGCCACCACTTCGAATGCAAATCAATTCAAAATTAAATAAAAATCCGTTACAAGATGTCCGATTTCTCAAGTATTCTTCATTTGCCACTGGAGCAGTGTACATTAGTGTTTTCAAATGGCCCCATAACTAAAAATTCAAGGAATTTAAGTCTGGGAGTCGAGTAGTTTTATTTTACTTTTATCACCCTGTATATTACAATAACCAAAGAATTACCCTCTGAATTTTTGCTGCATGTATAGTAATCTACACTATTTATATCTTTTCGGATTTCTTGGATAAGATAAATGAAAAGTGGAAAATATATTATTTTCTTGTAAAAATGTACACAACTGTGAGGCACGATCGTACCAATAGACGAACGGAGTTCTGAAATACACTATATCAGGTTATTTGGAGAAAACTTTCTTCGCGCCTGAAGTATTATCAAACCTGTCTACTTTCTTAGATGAAATTCGATACTGCGATTTTTTACTTCCCGAGCGTAAGCAAAGGAAGTATTGTAATCGAGTCCGTCGGCCGACTCTCTGCTTTTACATTTTCTCGATCTTTCATGACCCCTAGAAGACAAAGAAATAGGTCTCCCGTTTCTGTCTGTCTGTCCGTCTGTCTGCCGTCTCGGATTTTTATTAGACAGATAATCTCCGAAAGTACTGGGCCGATTGTTGTCAAATTTTGTATTTATATTAGGTATATCATGTAGATGGTAAAACGCTAACCAAAATTTGTCTAATCATCCCCACTACTAATGTGATGACATCACTTCAAAATTGTACATAGTAATTGGGTTTTTAAATTGTATTAAATAACATAGTCTTACACATGTAGTTTATGACTCCGAATTGAGATTTTACCCGAAACGTCCAGATTTTTGGAAAAAAAATCAAAATTAGGAAACAACATTTTGCAATTTAATTTTGAATCTGCTAACAAGAATGTTTTGAAATGTTGCAGATGTTTTAAAGCTATAAAGAGCATAATAAATGTTTAGTCAAAATATATTTGCTTATCCCCTCCAAAAAATTGATGACGTCAGCTCGAAAGTTTGCCGAATAAATCCTGTCTAAACTGTACCAAATATGATGAGTCTGTGCTTATGATTTATCACTCCATTCATATTTTTTGGATTTGCATATACAGAGTGACTCAAAAAAATTAATGAATGCGTAAATTTATTTTATTGATTTACTCAGGAACTACAAAACCCAATGCTTTGAAATCTTGAAGATATTTTAAAGTTATCATAAGCATGGTAAGTTTTTGATCAAAATGTATTTGCTCATCGCCCCTAAAAAATGTATGACGTCACCACAAAATTTTGCTGAATAAATCCTATCTAAAATGTACAAAATATAATGAGTCTGTACTTGTTATTTATCATTTCATTCATATTTTTGGATTTGCATATACAGGATGACTCAAAAAAATTAATGAATGCGTGAATTTATTTTATTGATTTAATCAGGAACTACAAAACCGAATGCTTTGAAATCTTAGAGATGCTTTAAAGTTGTCATAGGCATGATAAATTTATAGCCAAAATGTATTTGCTCATCCCCTCTAAAAAATTGATGACGTCACCTCAAAATTTTGCTGAATAAATCCTAACTTAAATGTGCAAAATATGATGATTCTGTAGTTGTGATTTATTATTCCATTCATATTTTTGGATTTGCATATACAGGGTGACTCAAAAAAATTAATGAATGCGTGAATTTATTTTATTGATTTAATCAGGAACTACAAAACCGAATGCTTTGAAATCTTAGAGATGCTTTAAAGTTGTCATAGGCATGATAAATTTATAGCCAAAATGTATTTGCTCATCCCCTCTAAAAATTGATGACGTCACCTCAAAATTTTGCTGAATAAATCCTAACTTAAATGTGCAAAATATGATGACAAAAAATTAATGAACGTGTGAATTTATTTTATTGATCAGGAATTACAAAATCGAATGCTTTGAAATCTTGGATATGTTTTAAAGTTATCATAGGCAAGGTAAATTTTTAGTCAAAATATATTGCTAATCCCCCCCCCCCTAAAAAATTGGTGACGTCACCTCAAAATTTTGCTGAATAAATCCTACCTCAAATGTGCAAAATATGATGAGTCTGTAGTTGTGATTTATCATTCCATTCATACTTTTTGGATTTGGATATACAGGGTGACTAAACAACATTAATGAAAGTGTGAATTTATTTTATTGATTTAATCAGGAACTACAAAACCGAATGATTTGAAATCTTGGAGATGTTTTAAATTTATCATAAGCATGGTAAAATTTTGATCGAAATGTATTTGCTCATCCCCCCTAAAAATTTTATGACGCCACCGCAAAATTTTGCTGAAAAAATGCTTAAATGTGTAAAAATGATGAGTTTATATGTACTTGTGATTTATCACTGCATTAATATTTTTTAGATTTGCTTATACAGGGTGTCTGAAAAAAATTAATGACGAAGTCAATTAATTTTATTCATTAAATCAAGAATTACAGAAATGTAATACAAAAAAGACAATAGGCTTGCAGTCGTCACGTTCCCGACAGCGAGGGAAGTACTGTCTAAACTCTTTAGACCAATTTTTTAAATTTGCATATACCGGGTGACTCAAAAAAAATAATGAATGCGTAAATTTATTTTATTGGTTTACTCAGGAACAACAAAACCGAATGCTTTGAAATCTACTGCGAAAAAAAGAACATAATAACCATGGAGTCGTCACGTTTCCGACAGCGAGGGAAGTACTGGCTAAACTCTTTAGACCAATTTTTTTTTATTGTACCAATACTAACCCTTGAGCAAATAAAAATAAATGTGGATTATAAAATTACAAATAATCAAGTATGATATGCGTATATGTGTAGAAGTATGTTAAATATTTTATACAATTTAAATAACATTTACTTTGTAAAATTTTGAGTTGAAGTCATCATATTGTTGATGGGGATGATTAGACAAAATTTGGGTTAGCATATTCTATCATCTTCACGATATTCTTAAAACATATATAAAATCTGACAGCAATCGCTCCAGTAGTTTTGGAAATTATCTGTCTAATAAAAATCCACATAGACGGTAGACAGACAGGCGACGTCATTCTCTAGGGGTCATGAAATGTTGAGAAAACATAAAAGTAGCCATTCGCCGGATGGATCCTATTACAACACTTCCTTATCCTACGTTCGGGAAGTAACAATAAAATTGTAGAAGGTGTTATGTTACTATATTCATTTTAGATTACATTCACTTTGGAAAATTTTGAGATAACGGTATCAATTTTTTGGAAACAATGAATAGATAAATTCTAAATAGCGATTTTCAAGCCGATAAGTAGTAAAATTTTATTGTAAAATTGTGATTTTTTTCTAAAAACCTGTATGCGAAGTTTGAAAGTAATAACTGGGTTAACAAACCAGTTATATACTGCCATAGTTTGAAAAGGGTTTACTTCCGAAGTTACTGGACCGATTGTTCTCAAATTTTATATGTACTTTAGGAATATCGTGTAGATGGTAAACCGCTAACCAAAATTCGGCTAATCTTTCCCACCAATAATGTGATGACGTCACCTCAAAATTTTGCATAGTAAATGTTATTTAAAGTTTATTAAAAAGATCGTCAATAGGGGGTAGTTGACAGACGACCGAAAATGAGGCTCTTTTTGATATATTTGGGTGTCATGAACTATCGACCAAAACATGTCAAATGGACGCCATTGCAGTTCTTCTTAGCTTATGTTCGGGAAGCAAAAACAGAATGAGCCTGGACTAAAGAGTTGAAACTATGTGAAATCTTTCTTTAAATAGAACTTAGAACGATAAAGTACGTTATTTTTTTCTCTTAAAATTCCGAGGTATTGTATGTTATATGATATTATATATATTATGTAGTACAATTTATTTTTATCATTACATTCTATAAACGTCAAGGTTTAGTCAAATTTGTCACTTATTAAACTGATTTGTTATTAGGAATTCATAAAATGCACGAACTTATTTCAGAAATTTGATAATGATAATAACATATTTTGGATACCCCATTTTTATGCCTTGCTAAATATTTCAATAACTTTGGTTAGATAAATTCAGAAAACAGTGCAATTTTTAGGGTATGAATTAGAGTTCGCGTTTCCGTCTGTCTGTGGTGTGTGTCGATCTTTATTGGACAGATAATTTCGGAAACTACTGGACCGATTGTTGTTAAATTTTATGTGTTTTAGGAGTATCGTGTAGATGGTAGTTAAGGTTATCTAAATTTTATGAAATAATATACATACTCCTATACTCGTGGCTTATAAATCAGCCTTGATTTTTAACACAAATACTTTACAATTTTTTTGTGCTGCATCAAATGTTTCGTAGTCGAGTGGAATTGATGATAGATTCTCAGGGATTTGTGGTACCGATTTTTTTTACTGTGACTTGTATTACCTATATTTTTTATTTATAGAGGTTATCATAAAGTAAATAAAACTTTGTAAAATCAAATTTTATAGTTTTTCGAAAAAACTGGATTTGTTTTTAAGAGCCGAGGGAAGTTTTATGTAATGTAATTTTACAAGTTATTTATAAATTATGTGTAAATAAGTACTAAGGAGGAGTAGAACCATGTAATGTAAAAACACAGGAAAGAGTAAAACTAAAATTACCTTTTTACTTCTCGAGCCTATGCAAGAAAAATATTGTAATAGGGTCCATTTGAAGAATGTCTAATTTCATAATAATATGTTCTCCATACGATTCGTGGAATACGAAAATATCGATCTCCCGTCTGTTTCAGTCCGCTGTCTGTTGCCAATTTTATAACTTTGTGGTCTTCAAAACTACTGGACCGATTGCTGAGGAAGTTTGGGTGAACTTCAAGACTGTTTAATGACAACCAAAATTTGTTTAGCATTCTTAGTAGCAATTTGATAACGTGAGTGCAAAATGTTGCTAGGTTAATCTTATTTAAATTTTATAAATCATGCGCTTCTATACTTGTGATTTATTAATCGGCCCTTATTTTTGTTGATACTTTTGGAATAAAATTCATAATTGTAGTAAACCTTTATATGTTCCAGATAAATGCTATAAGAAATGTGCAAAATGTTAGCATGTACTGTTGCGGTTTATGATCATATTAATATTTTTGAGAGTTTATTTGTAGAAGATATTTAACAAATTAATTAATGAATCATTTAATTGTTACTGATTAGATAAAAAATTGTTGATCTACCTAATTATCTCGAAAGTCTGGGAATGCAGTATTGTTTATTGCTTTGATATATAAGTTCTCATAAAAAAATAAAATTTTTAGAATCAACTTTTATAATTTATCTAAAAAAATGAGCTGAACTTTAGACCCATTTTTTCCTTTTAAAATTTTTGTTTCGTAGCTATCTTTTTCCTTTTCTTGCTTTTAATTTTTGACTTTTGTGCGAAAACGTTATATTTTCTTTGTATCGTAGTCAATAACTGACGCTGTCTTTGTAATCGGATAAATGCGCTTTCGAGCAAGAAATCTGCTAGTTATTAATTTGTTAAACCAACATTAATTCTCGTAATGCGTCAGCCGTTCTATTTGTCGCATATTTTATTAACTTTTCCGAATATTGTAAATAATGTATACGCTGTCGCGTTGCAGATGCCGTTCATCACAAATTTAAATTTCGTTTACTCGTATTGAAAATATTCCACAGTATTGTTTGCCCAGATTTCAGTTCCCTGTGTTAACAGTGTGTGAAATCAGGCCGTATTGTGCCATCCTTGATACATACAATTATTAATTTTTGCATTTTAACATACTGACCTGGTGCGAATTCGGCTGTTTTTCGAAACGACTCATTACATGTCGCTGACGGGCACTTTCTTTACTTAACAGTTGTTACACACGTGTACGGCGTGTCATGTTAAGAAAATGAAAACTTGTATCGTTTATACTTTCATTTAGGCAGTCGTGTTTTGTATTTTAAAGAAAACATACGAGAAAATGTAAATATGGTAAAATATGCAAAAAGACGAAGTTAGCAAGAACCATGTACTAGTATTATGCAGATTACCTGTTCCACAATCTAGTAGTCTCAGTACTTCTTTATGATGGAGTGTGCTGTTTAATTGGTCTGGAGCGAGGTCTGTAGTAATTATATTAAGTAATTTAAAATGTAACCAAGCGTATTATCATCAAATGTAAAGCGTTCACTCTTGCGAAAGAACTAATGTATCATTCAATAGTTATTTTTATAACTTGAGGGCACTGAGTCATTTGTTACTTAAGTAATAGAGGGATGCAGGATATAGAAGAAAAAAACGCTATTTCTTTCTAAGATAATTAATTGTAGGAAAAAGTAGGTACATATTTAATTTATATTTTCCTCATTAACATTTATCTAGTTGTAGCTATTTAACAGATAGTGTAGTGACGTCATGTGCATAACGTCACCGTGTGTAATAATAGTATTAACCTTTCGTAAATCAAGGTTCAATTTTTTCAGTGCACGTATTTATACATTGTGAATTATTATATCTCACCTAGACACAGACACGTAGTCTGATTAGTGCACGTTTCTAGAATAATCACCATGTAAAATGCGGAAACCATCAACCCATTCTGGGTCATAATTTTGTAAGAAGTTGTCTATAGCATGTGATAAACCAGTTCTCTTATCTGATGAAATTAATGTTCTAAAACTTACCCATATAATTTTTTTATGAAGTTTCAAAAATCACAGGTGCATACAACCGTAGGAAAATAACTATAATATAAAAAAGATACAGACCACCTCCTAACATCAGAACATTCGAAAAAATAATCTCCGATTGTTATAAACTGCATAAGTGCCGATTATGCCCAATTAACCTTAATGGCAATCACTTTTTCTCAATACGGCGCAAGATTGAACAAAAAATGTCCGCTTTATTAAAACAATTAGATGCAGTCCAGTTCGCGTACCATTCTTATTAGAGCAATTTTCTTAATGGTAATGGGTGAAGGTTTTAGTCCAAACAGCTAAAAAATCTTCTAATTCAGCTCAAGAGCGTCAGGACATGCCAAAAAAATCACGCTCTATTTAACATTGTTATTGTTTTTCTTCAGATTTCTAGCGAAAATCAGTCGAAAATGTGCTTATTACGTATTTTTAGAGTCGTCGATGCTGCACTGGATTTACTACACCGTGTTATTTTTTCGAATGCACGAGTCACGCCATCAAATTTACATTGTCGTCGGGTTTTTTCATCTATTTCTGGTTCTCAGGAGATTTAAATTCGTGTTAAAAGCTAAAAACCCGCGTTATAGCTGTCGGACATCCTGAAATGCAGCGTTTGATGACTGGCGTTTCAAACTACCTTCTATAAATACATTTCTTTGGTTCTGATTGTGGTGAAGTAACGGAAGCGCACTGCTGGGGATAATTAACTCATTTTTCACATGATGAATATGCGGAACAGCGTGTAGCGCTACTTCCGATTTTTCCATTTTTTATTTGCTGTATATGAAATTAATACTTTCCACTCTCCAAATTTCAAGACCGAAGAGAAATGCCGAGTGGAAAGAAAGACTTTGGTTTTTAAGAAGGGAATGAGCGTGCAGACAGGAATCGTCGTGACAGCTTTGACATTTACTCATCTCTGAAAGTAGTTTGTAAAATTAGGTTTGGTTACTTAAATTCAACGTTTAGTATGACAGTAAACTTAAGTATATAAACAATCATGTTGAATTTTTACTTCCTGATCGTAAGCTGAGGAAGTATTGTAATCGAGTTCATTGGACGACTGGCTACTTTTATGTTTTTTCAACGTTTTCTAGAGGACGACAAAAATGTTCTCCAGTTTCCGTCTGTCGGTCTGTCTGCCGTCTGTTCCAACTTTTATTAGACCGATAATCTGCGAAACTACTAGATCGATTGTTCTCAAATTTTATATGTGGGTTAGGAATGTCGTGTACATTAGTAAACATTATTTCAATTTTATTAAATAAGAATTCTTTACATGTGATTCATGAATCCGTGTTCAATTTTTATTCTAGACGTCCAGATTTTCGGAAATTAAAATTGTATAACAACATTTTGCCATTTAACTTTGAAACTGCAAAATCGAATGCCCTGAAATCTTGCAAACGTTTTATCGCAATCATGGTAAATCGTTAATTCGTTTATCCCCTTCCAAAAAATTGATGACGTCATTTCAAAGTTCTACCGCATAAATCCTCTGTAAAATATGCAAAATATTATGGCTCCATGATTGTAGTTTATCAAGGCACTCATAGATTTTAGAATTACTCGTGTAGGGTAACTCAAAAAATTAATAAACGGGCAATTTAGTTTGTCGATTAAAATCATTTTCCCGAACGTTTGGGAGTACAGTACTATTATTATCATTAGTATTACGCTGCATCTATCCAAGTTGATATAAGTGTGCTTGTCATAAACGTGACATAGTAATAAAATTTTGTAATGGCAAAACTCACTTGAAACAAACGGGTAGCATGCTCCTTTATATTTATCATTTACCTTAGTGTTACAGACATATCTTTATTTTAACTTGTAAGCGTTATCACAAATTAAATTCGCAAAATCAAATCTTATAATTATTCGAAAAATCTGGATTTATTTATCTTCGACTAATTATATCACAATTTTTTCTTTTTTCAAGGTTAGTTTTGTCAATTTTTGAATTTCTCAACTTCCAGATTTTAAAATTTTTCTTTCTTCAATTTTTCGATTTGGATTTAAAATTTTAAAATTTCGCAATTTTTCGATAATAGTGTTTTTCATTTTTCGAATTTTCAGTTTTTCGTTTCCTCAAGTTTTCAAGTCCTTGATTTTTATTTTTCATTTTTCCGATTTTTTTCAATGTTCTTTCGATTTTGTAATTTTTCCTTTATTCAATTTTTAAAATTTTCAATCTTTGACTTTTCGGTTCCTCAAATTTACATTTTATTTTTATTTTGTAATTTTGGATTTCCCAATTCTCCGATTTTTTGATTTGGCACTTTTAGATTTTTCAGTTTCTCAATTTTTAATTTTTCAGTTTTCCATTTTTCAAGTTCTCGGTTTTTATTTTTTAGTTTTCCGATTTTTAAATTTTCATTTTCTCGATTTTAGATCACAATTTTTCGTTTTTTCATTTCTTTTATTTTTTTAGTGTTGTTCCGATTTTATAATTTCTCGTTTATTATTTTTTTTATTTTTAATTTGGAATTTTCGGATTTCTCAGTTATCCGATTTTCCGATTTCTTTAAGTATCAATATTTCGATTTTACAATACATATTTTGTTTTTTCCATTTTTAATTTTTCGATTTTTCAATTTTTCGTTTCTTCAATTGTTCAAGTCCTTGATTTTCAGTTTTCATTTTATACGTTTTCGATTTCATTTTTGATTTTTCAATTTTGCAATTTCTTTGATTCGAAAAGTTGAAACATCGAAAAACTGAAAAAACAAGCAGTTGCAAAATCGAAAAAGTAGAAAATCGAAAAATTACACATCGAGAAACTTAAAAATTGAATAAATTATTGAATCGTCAAACTTGTGAAGTAGAAAAACTGTAACATCGGAAGATCAAAAAATTAAGAAATTAAATATCGAGAAATTCAAAAATTAAAAAGCTTTAAAATCCAAAGATTGAAAAATGGAAAAATTCTAAAATCGCAAAATTGAACAAGTGAAGAGTTTAAAACGAAAACTAGATAAATTTCAAATCAAAAATTGAAAAAAGAAAAAGTTGAAAAATCGAAAAATTCAAAAATTTCACATTACAAAAAAAGAAAAATTATAAAATCAGAACCAAAATAAATCGAAAAATTGAAAACAATGAAGAGAATAAACCGAAACGGGAAAATTACAAATCGAAAAACTGAATATTCTTAAAATTGAAAAATTATAATATTTAAAACTCGTGAATTGCAAATTAAAAAATTGCAAAATCTAAAAATTGAAACATCCAAAAGACGAAAAAGCGAAAAACTGAAAAATTTTAAAACGAAAACTCAAGGAGATATCGTAAAAACTGAAGAAAAAAATGAGAAATTGGAAATCGAAAAATCAAAGAAATAAAAAATTTAAAATGGAAGGATTGAAGAAGCGAAAAATTTAAACATCGAAAAACTTAAAAAATGAAAAAATTATTGAATTGTCAAACTTGTGAAGTAGAAAAACTATAACATCGAAAGATCAAAAAATTAAGAAATTAAATATCGAAAAATTGAAAAATGAAAAATCGGAAATTTAAAAATCGAAAAATTGAAAAATCTATATGAAAATAATATATGAAAAAGGTTTCAAACCCAAAAATTGAAAAATCGAAAAATTCTAAAATCGCAAAATTGAAGAAGTGAAGAGTTTAAAAAACTCTAGTTGTTACATATTAAATATTTAAAACGAAAACTAGAGAAATTTCAAATCAAAGATTGAAGAAAAGAAAAAGTAGAAAAATCGAAAAATTAAAAAATTTCACATTAAAAAAAAAGAAAAATTATAAAATCAGAACCAAAATAAATCGAAAAATTGAAAACAATGAAGAGAATAAACCGAAACGGGAAAATTACAAATCGAAAAACTGAATATTCGAAAAATTCAAAAATTAAAAATTTAAAACTCGTGAATTGCAAATCAAAAAATTGAAACATCCAAAAGACGAAAAAGCGAAAAACTGAAAAATTTAAAAATGAAAACTCGAGGAGTTATGTATCGTAGTAAAACTGAAGAAAAAAAAAGAGAAATTGGAAATCGAAAAATTAAAGAAACAAAAATTGAAAATGGATGGATTGAAAAATTACAAATCGAGAAACTTAAAAATTGAAAAAATTATTGAATTGTCAAACTGTGAAGTAGAAAAACTGTTGCATCGAAAGATCAGAAAATTAAGAAATTAAATATCGAAAAATTGAAAAATGAAAAATCGGAAATTTAAAAATCGAAAAATTGAAAAATCGAATAAATGAAAAAGGTTTAAAACCCAAAAATTGAGAAATCGAAAAATTCTAAAATCGCAAAATTGTAGAAGTGAAGAGATTAAAAAACTCTAGTTACTATTAAATATTTAAAACGAAAACTAGAGAAATTTCAAATCAAAAATTGAAGAAAAGGAAAAGTTAAAAAACCGAAAACTTGAAAAATTTCACATTGCAAAAAAAGAAGAATTATAAAATCAGAACATTGATAAGTCGAAAAATTGAAAGCAATGAAGAGAATAAACCGAAACGGGAAAATTACAAATCGAAAAACTGAATAATCGAAAAATTAAAAATTTAAAACTCATGAATTGCAAATCGAAAAATTGCAAAATCTAACAATTGAAACATCCAAAAGTTGAAAAATCGAAAAACTGAAAAATTAAAAAGAGTTACGGATCGTAAAATTGCGGAAAAAAAGGGAAAATTAAAGAAACGAAAAAATGAAAAGAATTGCAATTGAAACAACAAATTATAAAATCAGAACATTGAAAAATCGAAAAATTATAAAAATCAAGAAAATAAAAAACCGAAACCAAAAATTGCAAATCGAAAATTTGAAGAAATGAAAAATTTACAAATTGAAAAATTAAAAATTGAAAACTCGAGATATTTTAAATCAAAAAATTGCAAAATCCAACAATTGAAAAATTCCAAAGTTGGAAAATTGAAAAACGGAAAAATTTAAACTTGAAGACTCGAAAAATTGCAAATCGAAAGATTGAAGAAACAAAAAAAAAAAAGAAAAATTCAAGTCAAAAAAGCTGCGCCAGTGTTATCTACGCCACTGGTTTTCACTTTATAGAGGATATCAGAAAACAAAATTTTATAATTTTTCAAAGAAGCGGGTTTTGTTGGGCTGTACTTGAGGGGTGAAGGAAGTTCTGTCCAAATGACCTTCGACTAATTTTTACTTCCCGAGCGTAAGCAAAGGAAGTATTGTAATCGAGTCCGTCGGTCGACTCTCTACTTTTACGTTTTCTCGATCTTTCATGACCCCTAGAAGACGAAGAAATAGGTCTCCCATTTCCGTCTGTCTGTCCGTCTGTCCGTCTGTCCGTCTGTCCGTCTGTCCGTCTGTCCGTCCGTCTGTCCGTCCGTCTGCCGTCCCGGATTTTTATTAGACAGATAATCTCCGAAAGTACTCGACCGATTGTTGTGAAATTTTGTACTTATATTAAGAATATCATGTAGATGGTAAAACGCTAACCAAAATTTGTCTAATCATCCCCACCACTAATGCGATGACGTCACTTCAAAATTGTACATAGTAAATGGGTTTTCAATTGTATAAAATAACATAGTCCTACACATGTAGTTTACAACTCTGAATCGACTTTTCACCCGAAACGTCCAGATTTTTGGAAAAAAAATCAAAATTATAAAACAACATTTTGAAATTTAATTTTTAATCTGCTAACCAGAATGCTTTGAAATGTTGCAGATGTTTTAAGGCTATAAAGAGCATCATAAATGTTTAGTCAAAATATATTTGCTTATCCCCTCCAAAAACTTGATGACGTCAGCTCGAAAGTTTGCCGAATAAATCATATCTAAAATGTACAAAATATGATGAGTCTGTACTTGTCATTTATCACTCCATTCATATTTTTTGGATTTGCATATACAGAGTGACTCAAAAAAATTAATGAATGCGTAAATATATTTTATTGATTTAATCAGGAACTACAAAACGGAATGCTCTGACATCTTGCAGATGTTTTAAGGTTATAAAGACCATAATAAATGTTTAGTCAAAATATATTTGCTTATCCCCTCCAAAAACTTGATGACGTCAGCTCGAAAATTTGCCGAATAAATCATATCTAAAATGCACAAAATATGATCAGTCTGTACTTGTGATTTATCATTCCATTCTTTTTTTTGGATTTGCATATGCAGGGTGACTCAAAAAAATTAATGAAGGCGTGAATTTATTTTATCGATTTAATCAGGAATTACAAAACCGAATGCTTTGAAATCTTGGGAATATTTTAAAGTTATTATAAGCATGGTAAACTTTTGTTCAAAATGTATTTGTTCATCCCTCCTAAAAAAATTGATGACGTCACCCGTAAATTTTGCTGAATAAATCCTATCTAAAATGCAAAAAATATGATGAGTTTGTACTTGTGATTTATCATTCCATTCATATTTTTTAGATTTTCTTAAGAGGTGGTTCAAAAAAATTAATGAAGTCAATTTATTTTATTGATTAAATTAAAGGCAACACTTATTATTAGTATTACACCCCAACCAACCCAATTTGGTAGACACAAAATTTGTTAAAGGAAAAACTCGGTTGAAACATAAGGGTAGCACGCTTATTTACATCGACTTTAACATTACAGACCTGCATTTGTTTTATTCGTTCACTTGGTTCCGCGAATGTGAAATAGACATGTTTATAATCAACCAATTGTGAATTTCACCGTCAAGAATTAAAATAAAACCCAATGTTTTATATAATAAGCGGAAGTCGAAGCAATAAAACCGATGGTCGTTTTGTTTACAGTTTCTCTGTTTGACTCTCATGCACGTATGTTGTTACGCTTGTCATCTTAAATTAAGAATGTTTATACATAAACGATTTTCAGTTGCCGTATACGTGAGTAAATTGTTTCGTTATTTTATTGATTATAAAAAATCAATATTCAAAACGACCCAATTCATTTTCCCGAAAATTTGGGAATACAATAATTTTATTCTTAGTATTACACTACATCTATCCCAACTGATATACGTGTCCTTGCAAAAATGTTGATGACGTCATCGCAATTTTTTTAAATTCCCACTACAAAAATGTAATGAGAAAAAAACACAATAGGCATGCAGTCGTCAAGTTTCCGACAGCGAGGGAAGTACTGTCTAAACTCTTTAGACCAATTTTTTCTACATATTATATAACCATTGACTAAGTATAGTGCTTTTTTTGCAAAATAACAATAGTGAGACTTAAATCAAGGACATCACGATTCCTGGAATATCATACTTATTTAATGTTGTAATTATTTTCTGCTTATGTATTCGGCGGACCATTACAATATTTTATGCTAATCGTTAAAGCAAAGTCTTACGAAGACACGAAGTAAAATTTTTGTTGGATTTCATTTCAAGGCTAAAAGTCTACAACTACATTTTTATCGCTTATCTGAAGTATAATAATTAACAAAGTTAGACGTTTTTAATAAACAACACACGCGGCATTCCGATATGCACTTTTTTATATTATTGTAGTTAAGTCATTACATCTCATTAAAAACTGATTATTCGCATGATTATCGCAATTATAAATGAAAATGAGAACTACTTCACTACGATATTCTTGAAGAAATTTAAATAACCTCTCATGGGTCGAAGTTTTCTTCAAGGTCTGTTTTCCAAAAAAGGTACGAAATTCCGTGATGTAACAAAGTGTTTGTTCACGTCGGTTTCGCAACCTTTACACGAAGGAAAATTTCAGTCTAATTATCATTAATAAGGGAAGTGCATTAGGAAACGTTAGTCTTACAGTTACATACACGAATTAATTTAAACCTCCGTGAAGGCAGTGACTTTTGCATCGAAACTGACTCGTCAAACATTTATTTAGTAATGTCATGTAAATGGCAACATTTATTAGCTAAAACTTTTCCTGTAATGTTCCAAGGATGTACGAAGACTTTCAGCAGCCAACCAATGATTAGAACTTAATTGTCTTTTATAATGCAAATGACAAACGCCTACTAGGTGTCAATGGACGATTCGTCAAGAGGAGTTGAACGGACCTTCAAGATTATCTCCCATTTATGGTCATCACTGATCTAAATCGAACTCTAAATTTGGATTCGTTTAATTTGCGAAACTCTTCAGTCGATTTCAAGTTTAGGCAGTTTATAGACGATGCAAATGTAGCTTGGGTCAGTGAACCTCTCATTACTAAGATATAACTTTTTCGCTCAAATGAGGATTCCGACGTTCTAATTGATAATTACGTTCGCGTACAACATTCCAAATATACAACAATGAGAGCGTTAATTTTTCAAGTGCATCCGCTTCTTTTCATGGTGATGTGTTATCAGGTCTCTAACGGTAGTCAATTGTCGATGCACCATAACGTTTTAATGTTAATTATAGCGTTTTCAGCATTACTTCTGACATAATTGATGGCATCGGCTTGCAAATGTTGGATCTTTAATTGGTAGATCCAGCAACCGTGTTACCCGTAAATCTTTCTAGCGGGGATTCATTATTGAAAAACCCTCTAGTCTGAACAGGAGACTTATCAAGTCGTCATTGTTTCTGCACAAATCCACAATGAATTCAAGTTTCTGTGTTGAATCTCATAGTCGGAGCTTTGTCACAAAGCTGGTGGCCTCCATGGCAACAGTGTTATTGTCTGGCTGCAATTTATTACAAGTGAACTTTTGTTGGCAAGCGTGTCGGGGTTTAGAATTAATAACGTGGATATCTCAATCGTCTATAAATAAGGGTGCTAATTTTAGATGAGAGGAGATGTCGATTTATGTTAGAGATGCGGAAATTAGAGGAGATTATATCGATTTTGCGGCGATGACAACATTGATACGCTGTATGCGTTTCATAGTTTGGATGATAGTGGTTTCAAATCATAAAGCATGCAACGAAATTGTTATATTTTTGTTAATAATTGTATTTCATTGAGGGTCTAAGTAGAATTGTAGAATATATCTGGCGGGAGAGATAATTCACCTCTTCACAAAGATTTCATGAAAGGGTGCGCCGGAACTTCCGGCAAGGTTGAACTTTACGTCAAAACTTTTCTTGTTTATAATTTAGGGAAGAAATTTTAGTTTTGAGTTTGCGCTTTTTATGATTTTCGTTGTACATATTATTTTGACGTTTGAAGAAAGTCTGTCACTATTTTATGGTTAACAAATTACATCGTTAAAAACAGTATTAAAGGAATCAAAAAGCAGACATATTTGTTTTAAAAAGCAATATTTGTGAGATTGAGATGTACTATTCTGTACAGGGTAGGGGAAAATCGGATTTAAAAAAATCACGTGTTTTTAGTTTTTCAATTATGTGGAATTAAAACTCAAAAAGTTGCAGGAAAAAACAAAAATTAGGAGTTTTAATTACGTTTGTTCAGTTTTTGCTTACGCATTATATTTTATGGAGTTATTTTAATTTTAATTATCCACATTAAACACACATTCTCAAGTATGCTTTAAATCGTGTTTCTGTGAGTTCCGAGCAATAAAGAGAATTTATTTTCATTTACGTTGCTAAGTAGAAATTGTGTTATTTATGTTTACAAAGTTTACTCGAATATTTGTAATTAACATTTTGTTATACCTGTTGTTAAAAAAATTGGTCTAAAGAGTTTAGACAGTACTTCCCTCGCTGTCGGAAACGTGGCGACTGCGTATCTATTATGTTTTTTTTTCGCAGTAGATTTCAAAGGATTCGGTTTTGTAGTTCCTGAGTAAACCAATAAAATAAATTTACGCATTCATTTTTTCTTTTTGAGTCACCCGGTATATGCAAATTCAAAAAATATGAATGGAATGATAAATTACAAGTACAGACTCATCATATTTTGTATATTCTAGACAGGATTTGTTCGGTAAACTTTTGAGCCGACGTCATCAGTTTTTTGGAGAAGATAACCAAATATATCTTGACTAAAAATTTATTATGCTCTTTATAACCTTAAAACATTTGCAAGATTTCAAAACATTCGGTTCTATAGTCCTGATTAAATCAATAAAATACATTTACGCATTCATTAATTTTTTTGGGTCCCCTGTATATGCAAATCCAAAAAATATGAATGGAATGATAAATCACAAGAAGAGACTCATCATATTTTGTACATTTTAGACAGGATTTATTCAGCAAAATTTTGTGGTGACGTCATAAATTTTTTTGGGGGGATGAGCAAATACATTTTGATCAAAAACCTACCATGCTTATGACAACTTTAAAACATCTTCAAGATTTCTAAGCATTCGGTTTTGTAGTTCCTGAGTAAATTAATAAAATAAATTTACGCATTCATTAATTTTTTTGAGTCACCCTGTATATGCAAATCCAAAAAATATGAATGGAGTCATAAATCACAAGTACAGACTCATCATATTCTGTACAGTTTAGATAGGATTTATTCGGCAAACTTTCGAGCTGACGTCATCAATTTTTTGGAGGGGATAAGCAAATATATTTTGACTAAACATTTATTATGCTCTTTATAACCTTAAAACATCTGCAAGATTTCAAAGCATTCGGTTTTGTGGTTCCTGATTAACTCAATAAAATATATTCACGCATTCATTAATTTTTTTGAGTCACCCTGTATATGCAAATCCAAAAAATTTGAATGGAATAATAAATCACAAGAAGAGACTCACCATATTTTGTACATTTTAGATAGAATTTATTCAGCAAAATTTTATGGTGACGTCATAATTTTTTTAGGGAGGACGATCAAATACATTTTGATCAAAAATTTACCATGCTTATGATAACTTTAAAACATCTTCAAGATTTGAAAGCATTCGGTTTTGTAGTTCCTGAGTAAATCAGTAAAATACATTTACGCATTCATTAATTTTTTTGAGTCACCCTGTATATAAAAATCCAAAAAATATGAACGGAGTGATATATCACAAGTACAGACTCATCATATTTTGTACATTTTAGATAGGATTTATTCGGCAAACTTTTGAGCTGACGTCATCAAGTTTTTGGAGGGGATAACCAAATATATTTTGACTAAAGATTTATGATGCTCTTTATAACCTTAAAATATCTGCAACATTTCAAGACATTCTGGTTAGCAGATTCAAAAGTAAATTGCAAAATGTTGTTTTATAATTTTGATTTTTTTTCCAAAATTCTGGACGTTTCGGGTAAAAACTCAATACGGAGTCGTAAACTACATGTGTAGGACTATGTTATTTTATACAATTTAAAACCCTTTTACTATGTACAATTTTGAAGTGACGTCATCGCATTAGTGGTGGGGATGATTAGACAAATTTTGGTGAGCGTTTTACCATCTACATGATATTCCTAATATAAGCACAAAATTTCACAACAATCACAAGTACTTTCGGAGATTATCTGTCTAATAAAAATCGGGGACGGCAGACAGACGGACAGACAGACGGAAATGGGAGACCTATTTCTTCGTCTTCTAGGGGTCATGAAAGATCGAGAAAACGTAAAAGTAGAGAGTCGACCGACGGACTCGATTACAATACTTCCTTTGCTTACGCTCGGGAAGTAAAAATGGTCCAAATTAGTAGAATTTCCCTCGCCCTTGAAATACAGTACAAATGCAGCTTCTTCGATAAATGATAAAATTTGAATTTGCGAATTTTATTTACTACGCAAAATTTTTACGTACGTCAAATGTTGGATACTAAGAAAATACAAATAAAACGTGATAACAAGCAGTCCATAGTTCCAGAGATTATGTTTTTGTCTAATAAAATCACTACAGTAAGAGACGATAGACAAACAGACGGAACGAGAGACCTACTTTTTCATACTCTGGGAGTCATGAAACGTCGAGAAAATAAAAGCTTACGTTCTGAAAGTAATTCAAAATGAAAATAGGCTTTTATTTTATTGCGAATATTTTATTCTTGTTCGTGTTGTATTTATTTTGTTGTAAATTGCTTTTAAAAAGGTCGTAATTTGCACTACATTTTCGTAATTTGAAAGGAAGCTTCAAAAAAGTAAAAAAAAATCACTTGATTTAAATCGGTGCAACCTTGATTTTGTCTAAGTAATGCTGTGTCTACATACATGATGTAGACGTAAATAATTGTTCTACCTAAAAATTGGTCCAAGGTTATATAGACACAACTTTTTTCACCGTTCAAATAAAATCGAACAAACCCAGTTTTTTCTAAAAATTGTAGAATTTGATTTTGCACAATTTTATTTATTTTATGATAAGTAAAAAATATAGGAAATACAAGTCACAGGGAAAAAAGGTCTAGGTTTATATAGAGAGAACTTTCCTTGCCCGTGAAGCACAGTACATACAACACATCCTTTTTTTTTTTTCGAAAATTTATAAAATAAATATGTATGTGTATAGTATTAAAGTAAACGTAAAGAAGCATGCTACGTTATGTTTCAATTGAATTTTTCCATTGCAAAATTTTGTGATCAATACATATTTTAAAAAGACATGTATATCAGTTTGGATAGGCGCAATGTAATACTAGTTTCAGGAAAATAGGGTGAGCTGTTTTTCGTTTGACCAATAAAATAATTATATTTTGCATGAATTGTTTTCGAGTCATGTAAAAGCAATTCTAACCAAAGTGTCACAACAACAATACATATGCGAGAATTAAAGACAACAGTGGGTTATTAACGGTTTCTCTGCTATTGGGAGGTTTTAGGAGCAGTTAGACGAGAGTACCATGCTCAATCAAGTGCAATTTATGTCACAATATTTGAAGATGACGTCATCAGTTTTTTGGATAGGACCAATGAAAGATTTTGTTAGCTTTTTAGCGTCTTCACAATAATGGTAAAAATTTCGAAGCAATCTTGGGGACTTCATTAGTCTAAGAAATGATGAAGTTTTCATTTTCCGATTGTATATTCTCCATTATTAACAGATATACTGTTGTCAATTTTTTAAAATAAGTCCACAACTTTCTCTACTTGGCGCAAGGGTAGTTTTTTCTAAAACAGTTTATCATCATCTTTTATTTTAGTTTTGGTGAAGTGTGTCATTATATATTTTTAAAAACTAGTTTCTTATTTATGGAAATTTCGGAACGTGTTTTTCACCACTGCTTTTAGCTTGCAAACTCTAGAAACTACATTGTCGACTTTTTACATCGGAAATGAGATAAAATAAAACCAGTTTCTTCGGTACAAACTGCCAAGAAATAAAACAGTCGATACGAAATTCGACATGATGATTTTAAATTTGTAATTTTAAGTTTTCTAGGCCACGATAGAGCTGACGCGAGCAATTTTAAACGAAAAATAACAACGAGTACATTTACTTCCTTAGTCACATATTTTTGTATTTGATTTTTTTATATATTGGTTATAGATGTTATATATAATTCTTACATTTTTCACTGGAAAACAGTCTTTGTTATACAGTTTCTTAGTATTCGAACAAATAATATTTCTTCAACAGTAAAAAATCGCACATTGGTTAGAGGTTGGTGACAAGAATTAGGACCTAATATAAAATACACATCGTGTTTGAATTGAATAAGGGATTGAGTGCACCTTAGGAATGTAGTTATATCTTATCATATTTAGAGATGAATAAATACTATTTAGTGATTCTTCACATGAGAGTCGTCAAGAGAATGACGACTATATTTTTCGAGTGTAGTAAGAAAGTCACTCAGAACTAAAACGTTTCAATCAGAAAAGACTAAAGGATCCCATTCCAAACTTCTCTAACGAAAAAAAGGCCGAACTTCTTGCGTCTAGATTAAACAAAAAAATTGGTGGAACATGATGCTCGACTTCACTAATACCGTTCATGAAAACATATTTTACAGTTGATGCTTCCATGCTCTTTTAAAATAATACTACCGACCCCTTTCCTGAAAAAAAAAAAACAACACAATCCTACAGATCAATAACTCTTCACAGATTCGGCAAAGGGAAGCTTAAAGTTAGTCCTTCTTTGTCATAGAAGTTTAATATTCTCCATTCTTAGTCCCAATGCAGTACACTTCCAGGAGTCTTACGTGACAGCTATGATTTTTGATTCTTTGTAGTTTATATTAACAGAACTTATTTAGAGATATGAAGACAAAATTTTTGTGCTTGTATAAATGAATCTTATGTTCAGCGAAGTGAAGGCAATCAATAAGCAAGTTTGAAATGTGGGGGGAGAAGGTTTATATCTTTTTGGGACCACAAGAAAAAATCTTCTAATTTTAGTACATAATTACATAGAGACTATTAAGTATCTGTCAATAAATTGGTTATCGGATGCTATTTCACGTTTAAATGTCTTCCTTATGAAGTTAAATGTGGAGGAAATTGCTCTTTTTTAACTTCCATTAACTTCTGGTCCTAAATTATAACAAATTATAGAGTTTGATTCATTAATTTATTGTTTCATTCTTCAATGTGTCGGTGTTAAGTAATAACGTGGTCGATTTAAGTTATATACAGTTTTTGAAATATGTATAAGAATTAACTCATTTGCAACGAAATAATCACCCTTAACGACTGATCAGATAAATTGTTATCTAAAGTTATTTGCAAAAAGTACAATTGTAATTTCGTTGTTGAGCCTAATACAACCATACAGTTTACGTAAATTTCAAAGCGGCACAAGTCATCTGTCATAGATTGATGAGGATCGTTACCTCGGAGTTTGTTCGAGCATTGTTGTCCTAAAACACTAATAAAGTGTAAAATTTGATTGATATACTCAAATAGTGTCGAAGAATGCATTGAATCAAAAACTAGCAATTTATCTGTGGTAACCACAGTGGGAAATTCATTGCACTAGCCGAAAACATTATGATTTGTAAATATAATTTGAAATCAAATACGAGATAAATTGCTCTCCCTTGTGTAAAAAGCCAATCTCGAGCGGTTCGTATCGTCTACCAGACTAAAGAATGTCACAGACATATTTTTTTCTTGTACTTGCCATATTTATCTGTGAATACAAAAATTACTGCTTTAGACTTTTATTGTCAATGATATAAAAAATTCAATTTCGACTCGTTTCTGTTGTCCGCATTTTAGTATAATACACACTTAAATGCATAGCTAAATACCGTAGGATCGTTACTAATTTACAATAGGCGTTAGATTTATGTAACGACATACACTTTTCTTTTTGAATACTTTTGCCTTGTCAGGTTTGGTAATTTCAATTGGCAGTCACTCAGTGATTATTATTATGATGTAAGCGTGTAAATTCTCGCATGTTTCACTTTTTTTTGTAATCAAGTAAATTTGGAGAAAGCACAAATGCTAAGTGATGATGGTAATAGATTCTTCACGAAACGTAGATGAGTTAATGTGTGCAGAAATAAATAAAACCTGCGGTGGGAAGACATTGATGTTTTTCTCTAATTTTTTCCTCAATGGTTGGATTATAGTGATTATCCAGATTCTGCAATTTATCATTCATGTATATTTTAAATATTTTCCAATGTATCATCATTTTCTTCTCTCACGTTGATTTTAATCACAGTTCGTGAGTTAAATTACTGTATTCCGATCATATTCGCCTGTGGAAATATATTAAAATTCTACGCCGGTCCGACAAGAAGCATCGAAAGTATTATTTATCGAGAGTTTAATTGTTTACTTTCTTTCGTGTGCAAACGGTGTAATTTTATAGTTAGGTAGAAACGAATTGATAATTTTGCGGTTCCAAATACACTCAGTAAAAGTGAATGTACGAGTATAGAAGGCTTAATTCAATTTAACACTTAACTATTGTAAAACAGCGTAGCAGAGCAAGTAATGTGAGTTCTAAAGTTGATGGAGTTTCTTCAGACTCGAAGTTTTAATGAAATTAATGTCATGTCTTCATAGACTTCATTTGACATTGATTTTATTAGATCGATCGGCGTCGATGGCTCCTCTATGAATTTAAAAGAATCAGGTTTTGAATATGTGAGCAGACTGCTACTTAAATTTTTAATTATAAATTTAATGCACCAAAGAACTCGTACTGGGGGCATTTTTCCCGGAAGAACTTAACTCGATTTCTGCCAGTTCAAAGTTTTTATGACATTTTCACTTGACGGCACCCTTGTAACAAGTTTTATCATATCGCGTGCAGTAGTAATACGAAGAAGACTGGTACGAATTTCCACAATTTAGTTCGTGATCTTTTCCATTAGAGCAGTAGGTAGGTAGATTCGTATTCATAATTATTGGAAAAGTATACATACTAATGCACCCAATTCGCGAGAAACTTGTTAATAAACTAGAAAAGAGGTGAAAAAATCCCATTTTTCCGCCATGTAATTACTTTTAAATTGTACACCTGGTGTACGGAAATGGAACAAATAAAACCAATTTCATTTTTGAATTGTGGTAATTGCTCCATCTGTTCTAACATTCGCGTGATCTGTGCAATTTTAGTAGGATCGTCGATGTAAAAAAGGTTTATATACGAAAGTACAGTGTGTAAAAATTTGTGGTGTCTCCAGTGATGTCACGAATATTTTCGCTTCTTATCAGTCAATAATGGGGTGGGGTAGGACAGGGCGGTGGCTGTTGCCGCTTGATACTGCTTCGTCAATGTCTTTGACCTTCAACAAATATGATTTGTTGAAACAGAACCCATTTTGTTAATTCGCCGCAAAACAGAGTCCATTTCATTGTTCTAGAATTTAATTATGACAGTCAAATGGTTCGTGAGGAGACCGGCCCATCATATAATTGCCATAATTGTCGATTCCCATTTTTTCTGTTTTATTTAATTAAAAAACCTTACATCAACATTGAGTGGATCAAAGTTTTCACAACGGTTTCGATATATCTCTAAATTATGCAACGCAAATGTTTTAGTTGTAGGACAATAACGTATGTCACGATCTCGGTTTTATTGTTTCTGCTCATAAATCTCGTGGTACTGTTAGCAGACAATGGTGATGACGTAAAGCTAGAACAACTTACAAGATTGCAGAAAAAAATGAACAATTGTGCAACCAAATTGGAAAATAGTTGGTTTCCCATCCAATTTGGCGCAGCTTTGTTACTCGCCTTTTTTAAACCGACGAATTGGAGACACTATTTGCAATCTGGACAGAAAACGCATCATTTCCGCCAACTTTGTTGCATAACTTTTACTCGTGTGCATAATGGGTGTAGCTGCTGCAATCGAAGATTTTAAAGCAGTTCGTTGGCGGATGACACCAACTTTCATAATGATGTGTTTGTTGTTCATAACAATATTCCTTGCCTAAAGCTCTGAAGTAAAAGAGGTTGTCTCAGATGCCACATGCACACTTGTCTTCAGCCGGTTCTTCGTGGCCTCAAGTCCCAGTAACCCGTCAATAACGGTCAATATTCATTTAGAACTTAAGTTACCTTGACTACATGATTACAAGAAATCGACTGTGTTTTATTACTCTTCCTATATTTATAAAATCGACGTAAACAGAAACTGTTAAATTAACGTTTTTCGTCGGCAAGGTCAAAATAATTATTGTTATTATTGCACCGATGGGTTTTTGCTACATTCGTGAATTCAGTCTAAGATTTAAAAAAGTCGAATGGACTTTGGAGAATGTCACCGAACTTGAAAAAAATTTAATCCAGAGGTAAAGAACGTAACATTAGAAAAATATTGTTATTAAATTATTATTTTGCACGCTTGCAAGTGTCCATGAAGATCATAAATGTCATTTTTTGTTTACAGTTGACTACGAGAGAAAATGATCTTATAGTTATCCTAAATAAAAACAATCGATTTGTATAATACATCTTAATTTTAAAAAAGTTAGTAATTTCATCGTGATTGCTAATTCTATCAAATGTCTTGCTAAAAAAGTTTCATTGGTGACAGTGGCTAGCTTTGTTGTTCCATTTGTGAAATTTTCAAACTTCTGTGTATCCTCCCCAAATAACTGTTAACGTCATCTCACATTTTAATTAAGTTTTACTTAAAGTATAACGCAACGTGGTCTTTTACATTTTTAACTTTATTTATATGTATGTGGAATTTTTCTAAAGAACTAATTTTAGGTCATTTAAACTTTGCAATATACCTTGGAGATTACTAAACAGACTTCTTCAAAATTTGGTGAAATACAAAAAATAAATTAACAAAAACTTATTTCTTAACCCCCTCCACAAATTTAATGACGTCGGTTAAAAATTGCTCAGCAATTGACTTTTACATACACATATTTTAAAAAAGAAGAGTGTACGAACTGATTTCATTTATCGCTTGTCTCTCTCACAAAGGGCCTACCAAACATTCCTGAGGTTTTGCGAATACGGAATAAAGTTACATATATGGGAAATGACTATAAAAAGTTTATAGCGCAATCTCAAATACTTAAGTTAAATACTTGTTTTCAGAAAAATACAGCATTTTATATGAAAACTGCAAATTTTATGAGTAACTTCAGTACAACTCTGTAAAAATTCCATGCATAAATGACATTATTTATTGATTTTATGTATATGTACTTGATGTAATTAAAAAATAAAGTGAAACTTAAGGACTTTTTGTAGGAAACAATCGACCATAACTTGTAATTTCTACAAGGTGATTCAAAACTTGCGCACCAACTCCATGACATTTTGTTATTATTGATTGTTTATTGACGAAGATAAAATAATTTAAAAAACCTTGGGCTCAAACGTAGAAGTTTAATTTTTCTTTTTCCGATTTTTATTGTTCATATTAATGTTGAGTATGTATGTATAATGTCTTTTATCCACTTTTCCACATTTTACAATATTAACAATTGTTCAGAATTAATCAAATTTTTTCATCTTTTTACCTCCCGAGCGTAAGCGAAATAATTACATATTGTAATAGGGCGACTGGTTATTTTCATGTTTTCTCGATGTTTCAAGACCCCTACAGTATGAAAAAAGTGGTCTCCTGCTTCCGTCTGTTTGTTGTGTGTGTCGATTTTTACTAGGCAGATAATCTCCGATACTACTGGACCGATTGTTGTCAAATTTTGTATGTATATTATGAATATCATGTACATGGTAAAACGCTTACCAAGATTTGGCTAATCACCCACACCAACAATTTGAAATAATATCCGAGTTTGAACCCGGTAGACAGCAGCTGTTTTCTTTTTTCATTAGACGAAGTAAATTTAATAAAATTAATCAGTCCATTTTTTATGGATCAAATTAAAATCGAGTTATCCATTTTTTTTGCTCCATTGTAGCTTAATTGATAATTTTAATTCTTTGTTTTGAGAAGACAAACTCATTCAAATCAAACAAATTGGTACGTGATTAATCATGGCATTCTTTCCATGTACAGTGATAATACAATTTTCCCTTTGGTTATCTGCGTTAAATATATTTTACATTGTCCACATGTGTGCGGATAGATATTTGCCTTTGAATTTGAAAATTGCAAAATCAAATTTTATAATGTTTCAAAGAAACAGGATTTGTGGACTGTACTTCATTGGCGAGGGAAGTTCTGTCGAAATAACTTTCGACCAATGTTTTTAAATCTATCAATATTTTGTTTTTGTAAGTGGACGTAATTTATGCAAGGAATCTTTTAATGATTTTTCAAACTTAGACCTGCGAACTTAATAATGTACCGTTGAGGTACTGAGCCATTTTTGCCTAACCGTGTATATTGTCCATTCACGATCTTTTCGACGTAGGATTGGCCATGAAAATCTACAATATTTTTTGGTGGTCGGTACAGAATAATTAAAGAAAAATCAAAATTTCCTCAGGGTCAGCTAAGGAAGTATTGTACTAGATGAATCGCTAGTTTCATGTTTTCTGGACGTTGTATGACTCTTGGACTACGAAACAATAGGCCTCCCGTTTCCGTCTACCTCGCTCTCGCTGTGTTTGTCTGTCTGGCGTTTGTCCGAAACTATGAACTGATTCTTGTCAAATTTTTGATGTGTTAATGACTACTGAATGTTATGTAGATGGTAAAACGCCAATCAAAATGTTGTACATTAAACATTATTGAAATTTCAATAAAAATAGTATAAAATAATATACCTTTACACTTGTGGTTTATGAATCTGCCTCTAGTTTTTCCCATACAAATTTTCACAAAAAGTCCAAATCGTCGGGTTAGACGTGACGACTACGGATTTGTAACGCGAAGGTCATGCATATATTATATTCGAACCCCTCAACTAGCTGAATAATCCGTTCCCCAAAGGTGGACTCTATTTAAACAGTACGCGATCCTTCTCAAAACCCTACGTCATCGCTTCTAGACTTCTCCGGAATCCACATTTCCAGGCATTTCTTTAGCGCTCCGTCGTTCAGTCGCATTGAGGATGAATCATCACCGGCGTAAGACCAAAGAGTTCTCGACGGCCATAGGCGTCGTACCGAGGCGGCGTAAGGGGGTATTTCGTAACAACATTAATTGTCGTACTTCTAGTATGTTCTACGTATTTGCACAATTCGTGATTCAGGTCAGCCGAACGCTGCATGTGTACTTCTGCCTTTAAGCATTTAGCAACATTGTACTGCTTCACGTGCATTTAATTATTATTAATCTTTTAATTACAACCCTACTTTTCCTATTTTCTTACAAGAAAAACAATTGCGTCTTGCAACTTTCAAAATGTTTTTACACTAGCTGAACCTGTGAGAAATCTATATTTTCGACGTCTTTCGTGTGTAGTGTTGCGTTTTTGCACATACATCAAGTAATTTGTATCCAATTTAGAACAATTTTAATCTGTAGTAGGACGTTTACTGTCACTTCCTTGTTAATTATTAAAGATCTAATGCCGCAGCAGCACTATTACCTTTGTTAATTTTCCGTTCCACTGATTGAACAACAACGTAAATCTTACCGGGTGACATCTATTATCGTGTAACATTTAATGTTTGTTAATTTTATCTTCCTCGAGTTTCGCATGGAGGAAATATTTTTTACCATGTAACGAGTGATTGACTTTAGTTAGACACAAAGTGAAAGTTCCAAATAAGTTATTGCAACATCTTTAGGCGCGTTAAAATGATTGTTTTTGTTAATTAAATAAAGCTGATCTTATCCTATTCATGCACAGACAGAATCCACAGCGACTTTTACGTGGAAGTTCCTAGTTCAACGTACTTAACTGACAATTTTTTCGCGTTACCGTCATTTTAGGAAATTGCGGTTTTCGCAGGTTATGAATCAAATTCAAGTTCGTCACGTCGTCTATTGGAAATCAGCGTTGTAGGTCTACCGATTATTTATATACACAGAAAATTGATTTTTATTTCTGGGTGACTAACTGTATTTCGTTACACCTGGTGCATTCTCGGTGTTAAAAACGCGACGTTTTAAATTACGCCGTTGTAAATAAACAGCGATGGATTAAAAAAATAATATTCGCTGCTTAAAGAAACCTATTCTCTAGTTTTAGCATTAACCAGCTGAGTCATTTCTGGTGGCATAATGTCTTCGCACGTAACTTCACAGCAGCATGTGGTCAATGTACGTACTTATTAAAATCTCGAAATTAAAGTGTCCGTTGCAGACTGGCGGTGTCTATTACACGTTTAATTAATCCACAAAGAAAGTGTCGGATAAAAATTTTAACCTTGCTTGTCAAAACACTAATTGAAATGACAGCGTAATGCTATTATTCGAAATGGCTATACATCGTCCCGGCTAATTTGAACCACAGCGGCCATAATTCAAGAGTCAGGTGACAACTGTTTGCATCTGACTCGTTCCACCGGTAACTTTTAATCATTTTTTATTATCGAATTTGAGGTAAATTGAAAAATGGCGGTTGACATTCGCTTTTCGCTGCATTGATTCGTATTATTGGATCATGGCCATTTGACCTTGTTTTTGTTCTTCCCTTGTCCTTAATGAATCGATTAATTTTGTTTTATTGTTATAGGTGAGTGATTTGACGTCGTCTACCAGTGGCGTAAACTTTCTCGCATCGAACTAGGCAAGTAGGCTATCGAAGAGGATAAGTTCTCGATTTTTGAAAATTTAAATTTTAGCGATTTTTGCTTGAGATTTACTAATAGCTCGATAAGATTTATATTGTTGATGAAGAACGAGTGCTAAAAATAACACAGGTTCCAAATTTGTTCATGTAGTAAAAATAGATATCAGAAACTGAATGTTAAGGTGCTGGCTCATTAAAATTGATGTCGAAAACCGCTCATTAACAGTTGCTTTTTGCCACCCAAGCCACCCACAGGTACTAAGCATGGTCAACCGAATAAAAGAAATCTTGAAACAGACAAATTAGTTTACTGATCATTGAAGCGAACTATTAATTTAACAAATTTTATAATACCGATGCGTAGGCTTATTTTCTTTGTTACTATTAAGTGTTAAATAGGGACACTTAAAAACGTTACTTGAATCTTCTATTGTGTGGTATGTGGGCAAATACATAGCAAATTTGTCGGGATAATAAATGACCAGGTCGTAGGATAACAAAAGAACGAATAAGTGGGACACAAAACCTACAGCGTACACATGTCAGATGTCATTTTAAAGGTGTGATATTTTCATTATTCCGTACCATGTTTTCGTGAAGGATGAAAAATAGAAAATCGTATCCTTCAGAAAAATAATAGCTTTTATAGCTGAATAAATAGGTTATTAAATCTAAGTTCACTACCTTGTTTCTTGCGACATAATGTTAATATGTATTGAAACATAGGTTATACTTCTAATATTTAATTTGTGCACCCGTCAAACATTAACCTTTCTGACATCCGGTGAAACTGCTAGCCATCAAGGTGTGTTTGTAAATTTAAATAAGAACTTATTCTTCGTAAATGTATTTAATTTTATTACGGATTTGTCCCACTGCACTTTCTTTTTTTACAATAAAATGCGGAGATTATTCCACGGCAAAATATTGTAAATTAAGACAAGTGGTTTTAACGTGATAATTGCCACCTGCAAACACATATTTTATTTAGTTACACAATTTGCCAGTTACCTTTACGACTTTTCGACTTTAAACAAGAAAGTGTGTTAACTTCTGACTGATTAGTGATTACAAACATCAGAAAAGATTTCGACGTGAAGAAGGTTGCTGTCGCGGATTTTACTTTCTTCTAATAAGTGAGAATTTTCTTTATGTATAACTGGACCGAATCACCATTTCACTTGCGGTCATTAAGAAAAAAAAGAGAGAATGCACTTGGACACTATTCCATTGTATCAGAAAATAAACAAATATAGGTTACAATCTCGCCGATAATTGTAACGAACGCATTAATAAATACCTCGTTTCCACTTCGCGAGCATCTTTTGTTTTTTGCAACACATATAAACCAGGTGTTAATGGTTCTCTCACGCTTTTATTTATTATCTCGAAAAGCGACAGTTTCTTGCAATTAATTATTGAAGTCTTAAAAACAAACGAAATGTTGGAATAATCAACTGAGGCGTTTGCATGGCGTTTTAGACTTTTTGTGATAATTGCGCCGCTTTCCATTTCGTCACCAGCTCACAGCCATTGTTATTTATTCTGCTCTACATCTTTAATTGCAGTGTGGATGTCTAGCCTTGACGAGAAAAATTTTAAACGCTGCGTTTTGTAAACTGATACCCAGGGAAAGTCAAATTTCGTCCATTTTACTTTCTAGTAACCTATTTAGATTTTTGATACGGAATATTAAAATCAGTTAATCAGAAATCGGTGAAAGAGATGATCTCTAATTGTGTGCGTTTGCTTGTTTGAGGATATAATTTAATCAAAGAGGAAGGTAGTTGAAGCAGTTAATGCTTTTAATGGGAAAATCGGTTCAAACTCACGACGAGGAAATGTTCGTTTTCCGTTTCGATTTTTCTTCGTGTGAGGAATGTTAATGTTGGCGTTCACACTACCCGTTGCATCATTTTTAATGAGATGAAGTCGTTATAGTTTTCTGAGTTGGCGGAATTGTACGTTTATTCCTAACAAGGGGCGTCAATAATTTAAGAAATTTCTATTTAAGTCTTCCTTATTGAAAAAACATTATAATAACATTTTCTTCGCTTGATTTTTAGTGGCAAGCGTGATCGTACATTTAAAATAGTTTCTAAAGTGAAAATGTCTTTATTTCCATCGTCTTGGTTGCATGGGCACATGTGTGAACATAAAATGGAAAATTATAATGTGAACCTAGGGTCAGATCGTTAAGTTAGAGGTGATGTTAAGACTACATTCCGTTTCAGGATCACGTTTGAAGAAATTAATTTGTTGTTAAGATGTGAGCTATTTTATTGCGGCAGACCTGGATGAACTTTGATAATAGAGAGTCGGGACGTATTTAAATGAAAGTAATTTACTTAATAATTTTTATAAATGAGAATTACGTGCGGAGTCTTTGGGATATTTTTTCTTGCACGTAATTACTAATCACAAAATTACTATAATTACCGACTCTTACTAATTATTGTCCTCCGGTAAAAGGTTGAAGAAAAGAACTGTATGCAGTTTGCGTACAACACAATGTTGTTTGACGTAGTAAGAGGCCTTATTGTAACCGAAGAAATCCCATTTTAACTCCTTCTAGTTGAATGTATAATTTCTTTATTTTCATAAGCTGACGTTTCATCATTTCGAAACTTGTTAATTAATTGCAGACTAATTCTGTAATTTTGTACAATTAGTTTGAGCGCTAGCACACTTAATCGAGGTTGCATTATATTATGATATGCGTGGTATATTAAATATAAATGTCAGTTTATGATTGCAAAGACCGTAGTTATTATTCTGTAGAACAATATTAAGCAATCGTTTAGAACGACTTTTTGTGAATTCAATCTTTTGCATTCATGGCGAATTTTTTAGAAATTGTTGCTAACTTGTAACAATTCAGGAAGTTTAACAACTTTCTTTGATTTTTTTATCACAGATGATTCGCGACATTTCTCTGGTATTGTATATTTATGCTTCCGCTTTTATTGATTGGGACAATTATCCTTCCGAGGCTATCTATTGTGTTTCTAGCAGGTTGAATCATCTACATGTTGCAAAAGTTACAGGTTTCTTACAGGTTTAACCATTGTTTGTATAAATTAACAATGATCATTGTTTATCGTGATTTTGTAATTTAATGTCTCATTTAACATGTCGATTAGTTAATAGAAAGCCTGAGAGAATAGTGGGCCGCTGCAGTTTGGAAATAATAAAGAAGATATTTAGGGAAAGTCTAGAGTATGTTAATGTGTTTGGAACAAAAAGGGCATTTGTTGAGGCAAATAAATGTGGAGTCCCTTTTTACCTTCACGGTAGAAATATAGACGGCTCGTTTATATGCTGATTATTCTTTGTCTTGTGACTATTTTGCTCGGTGTTAAACTGACCGCACAATTAGTAGAAAGCTTCCCACAAAGTCATAACCATTACTATCGACAAAATCAACTCGCATTTTTTTATAAGGTGAATATAGAGATTTTTTGCAACATTGGTATTGAGGTCAAGTCTTTATTTAAGTATTTTCTCATATTTTAAAATTTGGAGTGGACCACGATGTTAAAACTAATAAGAATAAGTTGCATGTATACAGGTGTTCTTTTTCTATTTAAGTTGCTAAATTTAAAAAAATTGTCCCACTTACTATAACAAACTAAATTTAAACCTGCTTCTGTATGTATATATATTAAATTATGTTAACACCGTGGGAAACACCCGATATAATGTTTGTGTACCGCATACATTAATGCCGATGACGTTTAAATGACATTGAACAATTCCAAATTCATGGGAGACTTTTCAGATTCACAGGAAATTTCGTTATTCACAGAAAGATACTATTTACGAAATAACAGTATAAACAACTTTGAGGTTTTAAATTTCTACCAGGTGTAAAAATTAAAAATGATTCATCGATTGAATTTCAAACACTGTTTTGTAAAAACTGTAAATACACTTTTGTAAATGAGCCGATCATACCAAACAGCCTTGGGACGGACCGGACATGAAGCCATGTAAAACCTCTACTGAAACGTTCGAAAGCTTATTTAGTTCACATAACACACCCTGTCGGGTTGTTCAAGCATTTTAACGTGCTTAAATTGCCTATTTTTTTCCATAAGCATATTTTGCTTCTTGTAATCTACATACTTCAGGATACTGTCAATCATTTGAGGAGTTATCATTTAAACGTTGATTGTAATACAGCATTGATTCGATTACTTTTCAAGGGTATGCATATTTTAACGCATTTTTTAAAACAATATCGATGTGAAAAATCCACATTACTAGCTACTGTGCCTTTTTTTTTAGAATTTTTGTTTTACTTCTAGGTATATAAAGTCCAAGTACTAGTTCCTCTCATTTGCCAACGCTATCGGTTTTATGGCTACTACTAACGCGCATGACACTTTCATAATAAATACTTAACAAGCTCAAAGAAAGATAATTACGCGGAAAAAAGTAATTTCGATGTGGATAAAAACGTAACAATGTTCCAACCTCCAATTATTTTGATTTATGATCTCGGTTTTTCTCTTTTTACAAGGAGAGAAACCGAAAAGTGGCATTATTGATATAGTTATTATTTAGTTTCGTGTTAATTTTGAGACACCAAACCATCAGAAGTTTCTCACTTCCTGAGGAAATATATCCAAGTCACAAACACCATTATAACCAAATGTGAACGTGATGGATGTAATAATGTTATTTCCGTTGGTAAAACTCTTGCAGCTATTGTTATCGACAACATGCGATGATTAATGAATCATGTAATACAATCACAAAAAAGGTAAATGGTTGTAAAATAGAAATTCAATTCACTTTGTCGTGAAGTTTAGGAGAGAAATTTGAAGAGGAATGTTAATTGTAAGTCTTCATTAATTTTATGAAAAATGAAAATTATAATGTTGGAACTCATCACGTTATCTGAAAACTGTAATTTGTTTAAGTACATCGTAAAACATATATTACGTCGTTAAAACCTATTGGATTTTACGCCAAGTCTAGTGTCTTCACTTATTTGTTACATGACGTTCATAGACCTTATCCGGATAATTTCCACTACACCTAAGACGAGAAGAATTTGTATTGTAACAAAATTACTAAATATTCTGAATGTTTGCAAAAATTACAATAAGTAATTGTAATTACATACTTAAAATTTAACTGCTTAAAGTTAACAAATATCGTCCAACTGACTGATTAATTAAAAGCAATCGAATTTTACAGATAATTTGAGGTTTTCCACGACGCAAGTTTAGTGTTTGTGATTACCATTATATAAAATTGCCACACCAATTTCTCTTTTCCATTAATTGCGCAATGCAGCAGCAAATACCGAATATGACTTTTTAAATAATATCTGCTGCTTACTTGCTCAGTGAAGCGTTCGCACAGACAGTATTAAAAATCAATATAAATAACTTCTGTATTGATTGCCTCTGTTTATTTGTTGATGGGCATCCAATTTAGGAAGATAACAGATGTTTAAGTGTCCCCATTTGTTATTCATGCAGGTTATTGCAAAAGCTTGCAAGTGTGCGCTTAATTATCAAGGAACATTGCGCATTTTATTGCCCAATTCGGTAATTGAATATGAAAATACCACTGCTGATGATTTTTTAATGATGTACCCTGTAACCCAAGAATTTTCACAAGCAAACAACGTCGTAAGGTGTGGCAAATAATTGATCAGTAATCAGGAACCGAATTTGTTTTTCTTTTGTCTTTCTGAGTAGGAAGCGGACAAAACCAGATGGATTGCATAAAGTTTCCTTCTCGATTTGATTTAATCTTCTCTTTTATTTGCCCAGATTCAGATCTTGTTATTTTCGCGGTCTCCTCAGCCATCCCTTTTATGGCGTCGATAGAAATCATAAACGTAGGTGAAAAGTGTTACTTATTGTTCTGCGGACCGTAGGGCAAGTTTCCGCCCCGGTTTATGTCTCGGCAAAGAACGAATCAATCTTTTGAAATCAAATCGTTTTGAGGATAGATAGGTAATCGAGGCAATTTACTAATGCGTTGCTTGCCTTGCCGGGAACGCCCACTCTATCTTCATACAATAATTCACAATCAAGTCATAAAAGGGCCATGAAATTTGCAAGATCGTGCAGAAATAATCAATGTCGAGAGTGTTTGCATGAAGGCAATTTTAACTTTGCTTTATTAATAGTTTGTAGGGTATCGAGGGATAATTGCTGAAATTAGTTAGTTATGCGACACCGTTTCTACACCTATAATTGGATTGCGCAACAAAAATTGCGTTATTTACTAATTAAGTGTTTTCAGTATCTGCAATGTTTGGTTGCGATGCTTTAATAGCACGGAATTCCTGCTAAGAGCGGCGGTGTTCCGTCACTTGTAACCGGAGTTTGAGAGATTCAGATGCAGTTTTCTCAGGCACGGAAATAAAATTCTTAATTGAATGAGTCGTTTAATTTGTCAGTTTTAATACTAATTAAAAGCTAATGTTAAATAACACTTCTGCTTTTTTCTTTGTTTGGTAATGTAGTTGTATCAGAGATTGTATTATGTTAACTAATAAAATGAATTGAATTCGTAGAATGCGATGACAAGCAAAATACCACTAACGTACACATTAGATTTATTTTATTTGTTTTAACTAGAAGGAAGGAACGTGTGGATTTTCTTCCTCCGGATGAGAGCTCAGTGATGCGGTAATTTTTAACGAATTAATACGTTTTTTCTACATCTTTATTTATTTTTATAAATTATTATTAGCATTTAATTGTCATTTTTACTTACTTCCCGAGCATAAGCCAAGGAAGTTTGTAATAGGGTCCATCCGGCGAAAGGCTACTATAATATTTTCTGGATATTTCATGACCTGTAAAGTATGAAAAAATAGACTTCCCGTTTCTATATGTTTGTCATCTGTGTCAATTTTTATTAAACAGATAATCTCCGACCTACTGTTCTCAAATTTTACATGGATGTTAGAGATATCGTGTAAATGCTGTAACACTGACCAAAATTTGTCTAATCATCCCCTATCTAAAATTTTTGCATGGTAAATGCTGGTAAATTTTATAAAATAACATTCCTGTACTTATGTTTATGTTTATTAGGCCTTGAGTTTTTAGTCTAGTTATCCAGATTTTCTCCAAAAAATCAAAATTGTATAATAACGTTTTATCGTAATACGAGAGGAGAATGTTCAGCGACCGGTCATACACTTTGACTGGTATAATCTATATTTTTTTAACTTATGGGGGTTAAAATAAGTTAAATTTTGTAACATTTCGAAGAAGCTGGATTTTCTGGCCTGTACTTCGTGGCCGAGGGAAATCCTTTCTAAATAAATAACCGTAGACCAATTTTTTTCAATTTATAAGAGATAACCCAAAATAATATTCGTGGTCACCTCCTACTTTGACGCCTTTATAGAACAATGGAGTGTATTCACCACGCAACCATAAACGGTAAATAGGAGAAACAAATATAATTAGTAAAATTTAGTTCTGGGCTTTTTTACGTGAACTGGCAAATGCTGCAACACGAGATTTTTTTGCATCTTCAAGACTTAAAGGCTGCGACGCCAATTTGTGTAAAATATAGATAGAAAATATTCAAACCTCAAAAAGAGGAATGAAAACATGATTTACTCTTACTAATTCAACAACAAGAGGAAAATATTCTTAATTTTTTATAAAAATTATTTGGCTAACAAATTTTAAATTTTAATTTTGGCAAATTTTATTTTTTTATGATAAATCCTATAACTTAAAAAATATAGCTAATACCAATCACAGTGTAAGAATAAAAAAAAATGCCGCATAAGGTAATCGAACTCACAAGCTTCGCGTTGGGAGCAGGACACGCTAACCGATACTTCTTCAGGCAGAGTGAGTGCTCTGCATATAGGAGTATAAAATGTCGTTATTCAATTTGGAATTTTTTTGCGAAAATTTAGATGCTTAGAGGAAGAACTCAAAATGGATTCATGCACCACAAGTACAGGAGTATATTATTTTATAAAATTTCAATAACAATTACTAGACAGTTTTTTAGGTGTCATCATTAAAGTGTTAGTAGAGATGATTAGACAAATTTTGGGTAGCGTTTTACGATCCACCTGCTATTCCTAACAATCGATGCAGTAGTTTCGGAGATTATCTCTCCTATAACAATTGACACAGACGATGGCCAGATACACAGAAGCAGGAGACCAATTTTTTTGTACTCTAGGGAAACGTTGCGAAAACATGCTTTTGATGGACCCGATTTCAATACTTCCTTTGCAGCAGTTGTAACTAAGAACTATAAAAATAAGAAAGTTTCAGTAACAAAAAATGTGCAGGACAAACGGGTAAAATTTTCGTTCTGTACTCGAACAGCCACGGACGTTATATACCATGAAATAAAAGTACAGTGAAACCTCCGTATAAAATAGTATTTATTATTATTAATATAGTAGTCTTTTAATGTAAATAATGCTCCAAACAACGGACACGGATCGGCGCATTTTTAGTTATTTTCTTTGTAAAATTACCTCTTCACAACGGACAGGTAACAGGTAAAACGGTTAGACCGTACAATAAATTTTAAAGATTAGGCCAACAGATTCTTGGTACCAGGTCATAACTCTCTTCAAACCCACACTGCTCGTAATACGAGTAAATATGGGTTTTTCCCAAATAGCAAAGCTGGGGTGGTTTTGTTTGTCAAGTGTGAATGAACTTATAAAACATTATTATTTGAGCGTTTACGTGTAAAGCGTGTAACACGACCGCTAAGCAAAGAAATTTTTAAGTATTAGTGAAAAAAAAAGAAATTATCGACAATGCCGAGAAGTTCAAATTAAGCATTTGGCGACTCTCAGAAAAATTCACCGTACATGTTTAAACATAGTGCTTTCTTTACTTCGTGTCCTGAAACCTCTTGACAGCGGACCATTTGAGGTTCCCATAGGTGTCCGTTGTAGAGAGGTTTCACTGTATCCCTGTCGAGAAAGCTTCAATCTTAGATGGTTCTGCGAATATGCTTACATAAAATGCATAGTATTGGACCGGTCCCAGAGGTTCTCTACTTGGTAATTATTTTTAATGTCGAATAAAATAAACAAGCGTTTCAATGTTTTACTCTATGTTTATGGACGTTTTTGGATCAACCTTGTCGTTCCTAATTTTATGTCCTGTGGAGTAAATAACGCAAGTTGAGAACCAGAACTAGGAAAAACACATTTCCTATGGAGGGCCAGAAAAGACCTAACCTAACTGCACCTACAAACAGTTAACGCCCTTATTTCTATAAAGCCAGAACACTATTTGCAAATCCTTTTTAACCCCCGACACTAAAAGAGGGATGTTATAATAAGTACCCTTTAAAGCCTTTGTCTGCCTGTGTCTGTGGCACCCTAGTTCCCACACAGATGAACCGATTTCAATGCGGTTTTTATTTGTTTAAATGCTGGTTTAATCAGGTGGTTCTTTGCTAGTTTGATGATAATCACTTCAGCCATTTGAATATCATCAGCTCATACACAATTGGTGCAGGAAGGTGGTGATAGCGCTTCGACCGTTGCAGCGACGTAGGTCGGGATAGCGCGTCAGCCGTCGCCGCGACGAAGGTGGAGGTATCGGGTGGGCCGCCGGAGTGAATCTTAACTAACTTCATTGTTTCTAAAGGTTAATTGTTTTTTGTCGAGGTTTTTAAAGTTTTTAGTGAAAGATTACTTGAAATTAAAACTTTTTCAAGTTTAGATGCGTGTTTTCCACGAGAAAAAGGACACAATTGAACATCTGAACTCTACAGTTAATTTAATTATAAAATAGTAGTAGTATTAACCGAGAAAAACTTAAAACACTAGTAAGTACTCAAAGCGTTTTTCTTCACTTTTGTCTTAACTAATGCCACATTCGCAATTTATTAATCCCAGTCAACGTTAACGGAAAACCAACCTGTAGGCGTTAATAACAATTATTTCGCTGCAGTAATCACCAAAAGTGTTTTGTAAACTGTATTTGTACAATAGAAATCGGGGGTAGTACTTTTGAGGACATATAAAAAATATTTATACCAAATTTTACACACGTGAAATAATTTCTAATGTCCATTTTAATTGAGTACCTAGTTATTGTCTACATTTTGATTACGCTATAAGTAAGTTAATCGCTGCGGAATTATCATGTAATTTTGTGAACTCATTGCAGTGAAAGGCATGATTTGCTTCTACTTCCGGAACATCCGGTTTCGTGCATTATCCGTTTCAAGTATACTTGATAGACGTCTACGCTTGAGAGCTTTTTAATTAATCTAACTTTTTTTCCTTGATTTTGAACACTACATTGTGAGATGTACCTAGCCGAAGAATAATTTAACTTGTGTATATTTCTCACTAGGTCATAAACTAAATCATTGTTGGAGATTAATTGGGTTAATTAATTAGTTATATAATTGAAACAGATGTGTAATTGTATAAAATCGTTAACTATCATGGAAACGTTCTCATTGCGTAAAAGTTTCTTTTGTAACATTTCTTGTAATTGAATTAATTGATAAGTGCATGTTGCAGCAAAACAAAAAAAAGTTGCATGGTAATAAAAAATATCGTTCGTAGTTTCTAATCTTTTGTTAACATGTGATTCGTTCGTTTTTAGTTTGAATTTTTCTGTTTGAAACACGTAGCTCTTGCTTACTTTTTCTTTCTGAAGTGTGAACAGAGTGAACTAAGTAAGTGGAAGTAGCTTTTATCTGTGACGTAATGTAAAAGTAACATTTAAAGTAAGTAATCGGTTGCACAACTCCGATTATTTCCTCTTGTTTCGTCTCTCTGCAACTCTTCAAAGCATTTCCTTAATGACAATTAAATGCCACTTTTAATTTCTGAAATGTCTGTACTTTACAACAAATTGGAAATGAATTCCTGCAAGGAACAGAATCGATGATGAAATCACACGTGCGGAATTAAAATGTATTTAATCTGTCCAGAACTTTTGGAGCAAATCTGAGAAGAAGTGAGGAATCAAATTTTATTGACTTATCCAGGCACGTCAAATGATATTTCTTATTTCATCATTTCGAGAACAAGATTGCATTTGTATAGTTCATGTAGACAAAAATATGCAATTTTTACAAAGTAGTCATTATTAGTCATAAAAAAAGTTAACTGAAACAAATTTATGTAAATAGTAATTTGAGTTCGTTACTATGGATAAAGTGAACCGAAGTATAGAGCATGCATGTATGCAGTGCGCGTAGCGCACGTGTGTCGTGAAATTTCAAAGCAAATATGCGTTTAATGTGGTCCCACATGCATCTACGGAGACGCTATGCCAAAATCCTTCTTTGACTATCGCATCTCAATCTCTATTCTAAATAAATGACAGCAACATCTGTTGCCGAAACTTATAACATTTTCCATTTAAAAACGATAAATACGCATAATTGTGGGACGTTTATTTCGTGTTCCAATGTGGATTCGTTTAATTCGCATTATGCGCTGTTTTATCATATTACGTTTACTTACCTTTTAGTAATTTTTTACGCTAGATGATGCTGACATTACATTTTCAAGCGGGTAATCTAGAATGATAATATGCACTTTACATTTCTTCCAGTATAGTGCTGCATTGCCTTTATATTACATCACGTTTTCGCATAAGGCATTGTCCGGTCAATGAGATTACACAAAGATGAAGTTGCAAATTATAAACTCGAATTGAAAGTAACATACAAATATTTGTAGCGCCTTTACCATGAAGAATGAGTGAAATTAAATAGGTGTTTATGATTAATCTCTGTAATGTTGTATCAGATTCCCCGTCACTTTTATCATTTTTAGTTAATGGGAAGATACAATCTTGAATAGCCCACTAAGTTGTTTAATTATTGTTCTACCCACCATTACACTGTTCTTAACTTTAATTGGACGCAATTTGTTTGATTCGTCAAGCCAAATCAGCATTAAATTCGTTCCTCTTTATTTCTTGATGTTCTTTACAGTACCTTCACGGTATTTTTAGACACAATAATTCATTGCCAAACCGGTACTCACATGTGATAAGTTGGGTGTTTTATTATTAGTTATGCAGTGGCAATATTTAGTCAGCCTCAGGTGATATTTGCAATATCCTCCACAGTAGTATAACACTTTTATTACCAGTAATAACAGTTTATTACTGCATGAACTATCCATACGGTATGCACTATAGTGATCAATTTATTAAATTTTTCACAAAATCTGAAAGTAGTCTACAGGAAAAGTTAGGTTAAAGTTTAATAAGCAGCAATTTTAGCAACAGCTATGGTTAAAATACCTTCGCTGCTTCGTTGCTTATTCCCTTTTATATCCGCACTACAATAATTATAGTGTTGTCTTGCAATTGAACTCGCTTTCAGCCTAGCTTTTATTTGTGTGTAGGTCGACATTCATTTCATGTGCAAAGCTTGAACCAATTTCTTTGCGAAATTGGTGAAATCAGATCGTGTTCTATATTTTAGCACTAACACATGAGTGATATCACTTTTGTTGTATTTTTATTCCGTACGTCCCAGTTTCAAGTCTATGTAAATTTTAGAATGCAAGGCCGCGAACTTGACTAGCATTACCTGTGTGATAGCTTGCAGCGATTTATGAAGCTATATTAGGAATCTGCCTCCGAACGGTCTCGTCAAGTATTTAGCATCTCTGCAGACGTAACAGTAAATGAAGCAGCTTAGTTTTTGTGTTTTCGTCAACTGTGATATTAATCCACTAGTCTACAAGCAGTATAACAGATTTCAGACATGATTTAATTCCAAAACTTTCCCAAATTAACTAAACGCGGAAGCGTAACTCACGTCGTAAGTCGTCGCTCTTTCCACGGGGAAATTAATTTCTGCTAATTGTTAAACGATCTCATTTCCCTATTCATAAATTATTTTTATTCCAACGAAATGGACAAAGGAAAGTGTTTACATGATCAAACAGTGTGGAATATCAATAGCACGAAGCTCGTGGACCGTATCAGAGTACCCATACAATTTATCTTCTTACATGAAAGATTGATTATTGTGCGATCATAATAATTAACATTGTAGAAAGTAAATCATAATCTATTCCAACTTTCTGTGACAGTGCGCTTATTGTTTTATTGCGATAGTTGATGTGTTTTCATTTTCGTTTCCTTCATCATCCGAGAACGAAATATCTAATCAAGAACCAAGATTACAATCGTTCGCCTTGATTAATAATTAGTAATTTATTATGCACGTCAACCGAGAGTAATTTTGCTTGATTAGTTGATTTGTTGATTAAAGATACGTCTGGTATGTTTTTCTAAGCAAGATTGGAAAATCGCATTGTATAAATCCGAGCCGCTTTTATTCCGTTCGTTTTTTAAACAGTGCTAGACATAAACCGAGTTTTTGTTGTAGCGTTTCTGTTGCCAACCTGTGAGAATAGAAGCATTATCTCGTTGGCCGTTCTGCACGATCTGAATTACAGGAAGACAGGGAGTTTGCTGAGTCACCCAGGTTAAGTTAGTAGTTATCATGAAGTTTCATGACCTCGAACTTATCGTGAAAAAGTGATGGATAAGTAATCACGGGTTTCAGTAAATAAAAGGTCACTCAGTTTCTTCAGAAACCCTGAAATTAATGGAATAATTACGTTGTTATTTAAGTTCGTTGTGTTTTGAACAACGAATTGGTAACCACCTCATTAGTAAAATTTTCATAATTGGTCGGATAATGTTCTAAAGGTGGAATAATTATTTTCTAAATTTGGAAAGTGATACAAAGGTCGTGTCAGTTTTTTTTGAGGAATAGTGGGTGCTATTTTCAGCATATTATTAACAGATTCTTGGTAGCACCTACGCTAGTTTCAAATGGACGCTATTATGTGTGAGGAGTATACATTTTGGGAATTTTAACATCAATTTCTCTGTAGGCGGCACTAATGATTTTTATACTTGTTACAGAAATGGGCAAAATTGTCTACAAAATTAAAGCTGAAATTCCACGGAATGCGGCTCGGTGTTTACGGCACTTCAAAACGTCAAATGTTTGAGTTTGAACGACAGAACACAAAAAACTTAAAAATAGCATTTGAAATAGCCCTAGAACATAATATTTTGAACGTTTTTCAAAAGGACTAAATATTCATATGTACATGTTATTGTAAGATTCATTCAAATACTTCGTAACATTATTTGTGTGTCATCTAATCACAGGTGTACATTTTTGATAATATTAAATCTCGTTCCTGAAAGAATCCTTTAATAAATAGGAAACTGAATAAAACAGAGTTTACATAAAAAACCAGCACGAATACTGTGCGTTAATATTTGATCCTATTAAACAGTAACGTGTATTCAACCTACATAAAAATTGGTCTCTGAGGACAACGAGGGGAGAGCAATATCTAATTTAATTTCGGTTATTGTAACCTAATTTGGTTTCATTATGACATGATCAAACGTAAATGGATGAGTTGTTGGAAACACCACTTAAATTATGACTCCGTTTGCATGCGTTGTATTGAGCCACACTTCCTTATGGATAATTAATTTTTTTTAGTAGTTTCAGTTCCGAACGAATTTGTATCAACTTTACAACAGTTGGTATCTTCCTAGAATGTCAAAACGTAATCAGATTTGAAAAAATGGTTCCCCAATAAGAATATTTCTAATAATTTTTTAGGAACACTAAGTTAAACGTCAAATATACAAAGATTCTCATCTCAACCGCATGGTCAACAATTTTTCAAAACTACTACCTGCACAGGAAATGATCCCAATCAATTTCTATCGTAAAATTGATGGCAGCACCTCCAGTTTCACCGGATGTGAAAATGACTCCTTTAATATGACTTTGTTAAAACCTTTTTTAAAAAACACGTGTCCATAAGGAACTAATATGAAATTTATAATTTACAATATTAACGTTCTCCGTCTTCGAAAATTTCCCGGAAATGTTTCATATGAAAGTGGTCGAAATGTGCAAACCATTTTCAGATTTAATGCAGCCAATTTCAAGAGTTGTTGTCCATTTACTTTTGACGTTACAGCCGTGAAAAATATAATTCCGCGCAATAATAATTGCGCGGAATTATATTTTTCAGTAATAGTAATAACTTTCCGAGGGTAAAGTAAATTGTAGGTATAGTAGACTCAATTGACTTGTACTTAGTAAAACTTCACAGCCCCATTAACGAACAGTAGAGGACAACTGTTTTTTCCTTGTTGGAGGAAAGGCCCTGGAGATTTTATTAAAACCAGAATCCTACTTTGCTCTTCTACAAAGAAAGAAATTAGTACCGTCATTTCATAACGATGTTCAGTAAAGGTGGAGCCCGTCATCTGAGTACAAAAAAATGACGAACTAGTCCAAAAAAGTGACGAGTGAGCCAAAAAACTAATTTTGACATGTTAGTATAAAAAAGTGATACTTCATTGACGTGATTAGGGACGTAAAACAAATAGATTTGTAATGGTTGGCGAAAAAAATGTTTGAAACGTGTCCCACCAGTTATTATTATTTTACGTCTTTTAATTTAAATAGGTTTAAAGGTACGATTTCATTACATAATTATATGGCTATATCGTGGTCTGTGAAGCAATAAATCATAATATTGTCTTACCCTTGTAACATGTAACGTCACTACAAATTAATGGGTGATCTCTTGTTGCAGTTTTCGATTTATTTCTTAAAAAAAAATTCTATAATATAAACTGAAATTCCAGAAAAACATGAAAAAAACGCATCCGTACACGACAAACTATCATGTTGGGTCTAAATTTTTAGGAATTCTGAAATTAGCCTCAGATCGCTAAATTTTGAAATTTTTACACGTTGCTGTTTATGATCATGTCAAATTCGACTCATAATGTTATATTATTATTTATAATCATAGTGTACATTTAATGACAGTCATGAAAATTGAATAAATTTGCAACTAAAAACTCGTATGGAAAGGTCAGTTAAAAAAATGGTACATTATTTATGTTTTTATTTCACAACTTGTTTATTGTAGCGACAAACAATGTCTTGACAAGACATTGTGATTTTCTAGTAAATGATTAACTTTCCACTCAACTTCCTTGCGGAATTTAACACTTACAATAATAGCTGCCTTACAAACAACAAGTAAATAATATCTAATGCTTAATAAGAGTATTTCTTTCACTTCTGTTTTTCCTACTTTGGTGTACATTTCATGGTTAACCAACTGTGCTTTCAGTGTCCACCTGGCCAAAGGTGTGATATAAACCAATAAATCTTTATCATGAACAACCTCTGATGACGCGATATGCAAAATAGGTCATTTCCGCAATACATTTGACTTACTGTCAAAACGACTAATGTATCTAAAATTGAAATATCGCAAATCCTTGCCTAAACAGAATTGTGATTAATGGTTTCTTTCGAATGGATCTCCACCGGGGCTATTGTCTCAGTGTGTCATACCAGATAATTGCACGTACACCAATAATTGCGTCACTCTATGTAAATGATTCGAATCGAGAATAATGAGCAACAGTTGCAGCAGAACCGTCTACACCGAATGCATTTCCTGATGTTAATAAATTGCCACATGGTGAGTGCTCAAAACCACCATTAGTTTAATTGTAAGGCAGTTAATCTGCACCGAAGCAGGTGGGAACATCTACCAGAAGAAGGATTGGAAGAGGTTAAATTTTGCTCGTTAAATTAACGAGGTATCATCAGCTCCGAAGGTAGTCGCATCACTTTTGTTCCGATGCAATTCACAACTGGTTCAAGACGATCGTCCGCATTATCCTGACGGTTTTAATTGAACACATGAACTCTTTGGTCATGACGGATATCCTAGTTCTATTTGCGGTGTAGAACGATTAGGGTGTCGTGCAATTCCTCGTTTTTGTTCTAATTACATAGGCGATCGGAACGTATAATTTACTAATTTACTAGGCAATTTAAATAAAATTAAGAACAGATGCTGTGGAGGAGGGTGATCATTAGTCGTGGCCTACACACGTGTGGATCTCTTGGCTTTCGGGTTGTATCAAGTTATTATCTTTCTTGTAGGAGGAACATTAAACCAACATTATACAACCGATCCTCGATTCTTTCTGACGTAAAAAAAGTTATTAAAACCGACAATTGCGTTGGTCAAGGTAACGTCCTCGGGACTAGGTATCATGTATCGACGAAGAAAATCGGTTTTCTGTGTTACACCGTAAACGACGACACACAATTAAATCAGCTTTCAAAACCTTCATCCTTGCAGGTTTACCATAAATAGTACATTTTCACTGCATCGTTCTTGTTGAATTTGTAAAAAACTGCCTGACCTTTTCAGTGTTCACACGCGAATCGATTCTTGAACACCTTTCGACTCGATTAATTTTAAGTGGACAAAAGAAAGTACGATGAAGTAGTCGATAAATCACAGAAGACAAAAGAAATTTGTCTGTGAGCTATTATTGACCTGTGACACATTGTGCATATGCAAATGCATTCCTGGTTTATTTTCGCCGAGGGGTAATTTTGTTCGGTTTGCGCTTTGTTTGGTTTTACTTACAGAGAAAATCGCTCGCGGTGGCAGTCATGCGAAAAGTGCACAGCAGTAAAAGCACCTATTTTTCTCCCTTGTTGGTAAAAGGTCCGTAATAGCAGTGTATGGGATATTTTAGAGTAAATATATCATTTTTGAATTGTAAGATCAAAAGGTGAATTCATGCAAAGAAACTAGCAATAAAGCGCATTTTCTCGGAGGCTAGCATTTCATTGTATTATTTACAGGAAATGGCTTATTGTGGTAAAATCTAATATTAACGAGGGACTTATTATTGGCACGATTATAAAGCATATAGCGTATGTTGTTTAAATTTTCTTAATTTATACTGCTATTGTGGATTCTAATGAAACGGATTCTAATTTATTCTATTCTGTATTAATAAAATTATTAAACCATGAACACATAGAACAATGTACAGACTTATGGTAAATTTTACTATTATGCTTAATTTCAGAGATAATTGATACAATTAAAGTTTAACTGACGTTGAAGTTCATCAACATGTTGATGGTCGGTAAGATGTGGATTTTATCAACATCTCACATGTGAATATCAAAAATTGACTTTTATCATTATTTTCAAAACAAATGGTGAAAACTAAAGATCCCGGAGTCGTTAGCTAAATTTAAGACCAATGAGAAATTTCCACTAAACTTAAAAATACTGTTGTCCTGAAAACGTCTGATATCCTAGAGCAGTATCACCATCCCGAGTATAAATATAAAATTGTCAGTTTAAGGAATGTTTAATGTTCTCTCGACGTTTCACAACTTGTAGAATACAAAAATGTCGGTCTGTTTTTCGAAATGTGAATATGTATGTTGGCCATTTCATAAGACGGACGATTTTAGGCCTACCTTAAGATTGTCGTGAAGAGAGTAAAACACTAACTAAAATTTGGTGGACCACCACCTTAAAAAAAATTGTGACGTCAGTTTATATAACATATATATACCATTCTTCTCTACCTAGGGTTTAATAATGGTAAATGTTATCTAAATTTCATAAAATAACATACTTTTATACTTGTGATTTATGAATCCGCTTTCACCTGTTATGATAGAGCAGAAAACAAGAGGTCTCCCGTTTCCGTCTGTCTAGCTATCGAATAAATGTTATCTAAATTTTATAAAATATTATTTCCTTTCATTCTATTTTAGCAAATACTCGAATCTAAGAAAAAGAAATGCAAAATTAATCCCCGTCCCCTTTTAGAGATGATTAATAAATTTTATATTACCAAGCAGTAGAATCTAAATAAAAATTAAAAAAAAAAACATCCACCACTTGTTTCTTTCAAGGACTAATTTTATTGCGGTAAATATTTACTGGAATGTAAACACAAAAAATTAGCCCAACCCACCCACCCCTTCTCTATTTCAAGGACTAATTTTATTTCCTTTCATCATATTTTAGCAAATACTGGAATTTAACAAAAAGAAAAGCAAATTTAATCCCTCTACCCCTTTAGAGGTGAATAATAAATTTTATATTACCAAGCAGTAGAATTTAAATAAAAGTTAAAAGAAAAAACACCCATCCGTTCTCTGTTTCAAGGACTCGTTTTATTTAGTTTTATTCATGGAGGTAGAATATTACTTCCATGTTTTTATTTTGGCAAATATTTACTAGAAGGTAAACACAACAAATTAACTTACCATTAATAGACATCCAGATTTTTCAGTAATGTGTACCTTTTTTTTTATAAAAGTACACACCGTAAGGCAGATGTTTTGAAACAAAAAGAAAAAAAATAATCAAAGCTCCCATAACCGCTACTATTTTTAGTGAAATATGTAGGGTAAAATTTCATTAATTCCGGTATTAATAATAATAATGTGGGTTTGGGAATCTCTATAACTGATATCATTACATCATATATGCCACACCAATTAATAGCAGGCACGAGTTCGATCTTGTTTACTTAATTTCAGTATTCCCAAAATGAAACCAACTTTGGCCAGTGACAAACCCTCTAAAACAATAAAGGGTGGGTGGGTGGTGCTAGTACTTGCTAAGATATTACTGAACAATATTAGGTGTGCAGTCACTTGCTTGTAATATAATTTGTAAGAAAAAGTTAAACTTATAATATTGTAGAAAAAAACTAAACTTAGCCGCGCCCACCTCTTTTTTCCATTTCACTGACTTATTTTATTTATTGTAAAATGGGAATTGAATTCTCTTTTGACAAACGGTAGAATCTAAGTAATCAAAGTAAGTAAAAAGTGGCCCCGCCTACCCTACTCCGTTTTGACCCTGGTATGCTTATTTAACACCGGCCTAATATTTTCTAGATACTTTGTTTAATAACTGATCTGTTTTCTTACCAACGGTTTAATAGATTTGCCTAAGATTCTAATAAAATAATAATGTTGTCATTAATTAACAGCATTAAGAGTATTTACTAGAATGAAGAGGGGGTGGATGGGCGGGGCTAATGTTTGCTTATAAAAGACTCAGTAAGGAAAAGTTAAATTTGGCCCCGCCCACCCACCCGTCCGTTCTCTCTTTTTTTCCTTCTGAAATTTGAAATAAATTTTTTATAGAAGAAATTACTTTTTAGTTCTTTATATAAAACAATTACGATTAGCGCTTTTTTTACCTTTTTCACATCCTCGGTTCTCATAGTTTCCACTCTCATTCGACAGAAGAATATATTTATGTCGCAGTGGAAATGAAAACAGTAGACCATCAATGCTACCATTTCGTAGATCCATTCGAAACGTATACAAAATTGTTCCTTAAAGAAAATATGACAAGAAAAATTTGTTTATTTTTTTAATTTATTACGACCTTTTGTTATAATTTTTTACTCAGTTTTGTTAATTAAGATTTTTGTTCGAAGTGGTACATGCTTTTGTTGACATTTGATGTTGGTAATCGAAAACTGTAATCCAATGGTTTCCAGTTTAAAAATAGCGAAAGTTGTAAACGTTTAGGTAAATTTGTTAATTTTTTTCAGTGCTTTGTATATAAAAATAATTGATTTGAAAGTATCATAAAAATCTGCACATTTTCGAAAATCGATCATCATCTTTGTTAAAAAATAGACGTTTAACATTAAAAAAAAGTAAAGCTGAAAATGTGATTTAAGTGCAGAAGAAGCACTATCTTAATTATTTTTTCTTCTTAATTATAACCTTGTGTAAGAATCGCATACCACATAAAAGTAATCAGCGCATCAGTAAGCTTTTTACTTTTATTAATAGTATGTTGCAATATGCATTTTGTTATCCCATAAATCTTTACTTTTACAGACCATTAACATCTACGAAAAATATACAAACACATCAAGAGTTTTAAGCTCCCGTTGTTGATTATTAAAATATAAGATTAATGGTTACAATAACCACTTAACTTGTTGATGTATGTATCTATAGCGTTTTATAAGGCGATACTGAATGTATTCATTCGAGATAAATAGACCCATGAATCATTTATAAATGTGCCATGTCACTAAAGAAAACGACCAGAAAAATTAAATAACTACATCAAGGTTAGAAATCTCCATAACAAGACCAGAAAAATGTTTAAACTCGAACGAATGAAAGTCAATATTTCCTCTGAATACGAACAATCTGTGACTCCTCTTCCCCAGTTTCGAATGCATTTCCATATGTCGTTCTGGTTTCATGAATCATGGATTTGTTTATCTTAGGCCATTCCCCGCATTAGTCAGATGGTGTCGATTCTAATAAGCATTTTGATATACGATTGCGATATCAAGATCCAAATGGCCGTTTTTAGTTTTAGTTGTTTACTCTTAAAAAATTGCGAATGCATCAGCAGTTTTTTTTAATAAGATTCGGATTTATGATTAGCCTTTTTATTATCCCGTTGTGTGTTAATGAGCAGCCATCATTTTCAATGATCCTTTTGCAAACGAACCAGAAGGTTAATTTTAATAATAGTGAAGATGGAGGAGATTTGAGATTTGGAAAGATAGCAATCGACTACCAACTGCTACATTAATGTTAGTATTGCGATAATACCATAATAGCCCTAGACTCTTGTGGATGGAATAAAAACACGCTTCTCAGAGTTAACCGAAATTACGCTAGCCAACAGATGGTTACCATTCCACATACAATGTAACTTGTTGATTGTTACATGTGAAAAAATGGCCGAAATTTTTTTTTGATTTTATGGTACTAGTTTCGACATGGTATTATTATATCGTCAAAAATTTTGGTAGCGCAATCATTTATGTGCTTTTTTAGTAGCCGGTCTGTTAATCCTCCCGCCTCGTTATCTCCCACTTGTCCACGCAGTGTGTTAAATTATGAGTTTTATTCTTACCTACCTTGGTACTCGCTGCCTCTACTACTTCAGCAACGGCGAATATTTTGCGCTACCTAAACGCTCGCTTTACTCTCTGCTTTCAGTTGTCGTCCGTCATGCCTCCGATCATGATTTGTGCTTTGCTGTTCGAGGGGCATCAACCTCATTCTTTACGAAATCTTCTGTTTATAGTGTTATGTCTGCCATGACTGATGATTCTTACATGTGCATTCTGTAATTCGGTCTATTTCGGCGGTGTGGTCTAGGCTGATGAGGATCTGCTACAACGTGGTGTGTATATTTTGTTTTGCTACTTTTTTTCCTCATTCACTGAGGCCGAATGAAGGAAAGTAGTTCAAGTGTTACGATTATTTAAACACTTGTTCTCCACATGGGTTAAATAAACAAATATTTGTGGGTGTGTATGTGTCATCTTTTTAGGCCCGATTTCGAAGAGTTAGTGACCTTTTGATAGTGCTATAATAAAGATTTAAAGCTTTGCGAGTGCTTAATAGGTTACTGCTCGTTTGTGAGTGACAATGAAGTAATTAATCTGTTTATCAGTGTGTCATATCCACATCCTGATAATACATTGATATACAAAATTACTCGTGTTGATGCAGTTGTCACAGATGTGTTTGTGATTTCATTAATAAAAATTACCAAACTTATATAAGAGAATGGGAACGACAATCAAATAGATTCAGGTTTGTTTGTAGGTAATTAAGATTTGGATGTAGCCAAGGTGAAATACCAAGCCAGTTACGTGTATTAAAAGGATCACGTCGAAAATAATTAGATTATTGTTCAAAACTGTGGAATAGATAAGGTTTACGTGTCGGTGTTCATGTCGACTAATTATATTTAATAAAGTATAATTATACGTCTAATTGATGTATTTATATAAATCGGAGAACGTGCATTTTTCAAATGGTAATTTGTGTTCTCACCGATTGACGTCAATATAATCGCATTGCTCTGAATTTCTTTACTATACAATCAAAATCACAATTTTAAGTTTGTAAGCACTGATACTTTTAAAACATCAACAAACTAACTGTTAATCATTCAACACGCTATTAAATTAGGCAGTTAACATTTTGACCTACTTTTTTGATCTTGCGGCGGATCGCACTTAATTTACATATCAGATTTGTACTACAAAATCTATACTAGGTATTCAACTAGACCTCCTTACGACCGCGTGTAAAATAACTATGTGCTGTGTAATATTCCAACAGGTTGAACCGCAATTCATTCGTTGCTATGCTATTTCTGTAGTTTCTTAAACTTAATGTCTCACCAGCGTCGGAAAATTAAAGCAGACAATATTATAAAAGTCGCTCACTGTAATAAGAGATTTTACACAATAGTTGAAATGTGCAACAATTGGCTATGCGAAATTTGTAAGACTATAGTGATGACAATTTGATTGTGGTTGTAGTTTACAACATTCAACCTCTTTAATACAGAAAGTTGTATTTATAATTTTTTGTTTTTCAGATTGGTTTGAATTTCTTTGGACGATCTGGTTTTACTCTGATACTGTATTTATCATCCTTATATTGTGTTACTCATGTCATCTTGTATTCCCGATGCTTGATGGATTTATCGTAATATTGCTTTAACTGATGGCCTCATTTGAGTTCACTCTCCTGTGATTTGTAGTAAAACGCTTCCGAACGAAAAGTGATTTTTGTTTTTCTCTTTATTCGTGATCGGATTACCATCTACCAATTCGAATGAGAGAGGTCGTTTCTAAGAAAATAACGCAGTATGACTTTAATAGCCTTCTTAAGTTAAAAGTTTTCGGATGCTTCCAAGTTTAATAATACGCTTTTGTTTAGTGATCCTAAAGTTTACGTATTTGAGGTCGTGGAAGAAGTTAAAAAAAATGTAAACAAGATTTGTAGCTTTCGCTCGAACGAAATAAGATTGTTTTTAAGCTTTAAGAAAAAAGTTGTAATAAGAAATACTTACTGTTTACAATGCACGATGATTCACAAAAATCATCCTCTTAATAGTTGGCGCTGAACGAAAAAGCAGCTCCAAATGAGACTTTTTTTTGGTGGCGATATTTGTCATCATCGGTTATAAAAATTGAGCGAACTTTTATTTGTCTACGACATCCAACTTTTTTTTAATGATACCCTATATATTTTTAGAGATTTCTGTACAGCTTTTTTGAATTCATTAATGTTTCATATTTTAATCACCCATAATCTGCCACTACCTTTGATTTGAATGCATTATGTTACGAAAACACAATCTGTTAACTTGTTTATTTTCGGTTTGGAGTGCACTTCTCCACCATAGGAGACGAATTGAGAATTGCTCCAAAAATATTAATACTTTGATAAAACGCAAAGATATGCCTAATCTCAAGTGAGTTTTTCCATTTGAAAATAATCAGATCAACATTGCAGTAAGGACACGGTCTTCTTTTAGTAGGTACTAGCCCCGCCCACCCACCCTATCTTTTCTTAGAGGATATGTCATTTGCAAAATCGATCTTATTTTAGCAGGTACTAACCTTGCCCACCCGCCCTCTGTTTTCTTAGAGGGATCTCATTAGCCTGAATCAATCTTATCGTAGCAGGTACTAGCCCTCTAAGAAAATAAAGGGCGGGTGGGCGGGGCTAGTGTTTGCTAAGATAAAACTTATATTGTCAGATGGCATACCTTCGAAGAAAATAATGGGTGAGTGGGGGGGGGGGCAATACTTGCTAAATGAAAACCAACAGCTTGTATTAATAATAATATACAACGATTAATAACTACTGGTTGTTTTGGTTATTGTCCTAAAAAAAAATAAAAAATGGATTTCAGTCACCATCGTTCCTAAGAAATCAGAAAATTAGCCGGCGTTATTCACGCATTAGGTGAACAATTTTATTTTTATAATTTTTTTGGGACTTCCGAAACCCAATAACATAACGTACTGAAGAGTTAATCCACCATTATCCAGACACCCGGTATATTTAAAAATGGAATAGTCCATTTTAATGGAATATATCCTATTTCACTCTCTTAATTTCCATTCTCTAACCCTTTGAGGAATTCGTACATATTATTATCCAACATTATGCGGAAGAACGTCTAAAACTATGGCCTGTAACAGATTCGACATACATATACCAAAAAATGTATTGTATTTATTTATTGCGCCAAATGTACATTTTTGTAGTGTGATTAACAAATGTTCTTTTTCTAGATCGTAGCGTCAAATGCCCCCGATAGAAATAAAAAATATTTGCTTTTTCGATTGTTGGTTGGTTATTCGGTAGGTTCTTGTTTTTTGATCACCAGTTTTTTCACCTTGATCTTCTATATGGTGACGTCGTATTTCAACTAATTCGTCAGAGGAGTTTCAGAAACAGGTGCAAATTTTTCACAGTTTTTTCAAGGAAGTGGCAACTAATTATTTCCACAAGAAATTACTGTTCTACTTTATCGTTTCAAAAATGCGATTACCGACCTTTGTATTTTAACTGCTGTTGAAGTTTTCAGTATAATACGAATATTTGGACTTTTCCTCTCTCTTCCTTGTTCCACACTGTAAAATAATAAATTCTCTGTCTGCCATTTCCTTGTATTTCACAGGTAGTAGAGCAGGGTTGCAACAATTGCCACTTCACAATCTCCAACGGAATGTTTTCCTTATCAGAAGTACATTCCCCGATTACTAAAGAAGCAAAAAGTGTAGCGTATATTTAAATAAACCAGTGACATTTTTTTACAAATTAAATTTGTAATCTTTGATGCTTTGGTTAGGGGGTTATTACAGTCTGTTGGTCTTCTATTAAATGTGTCTGAAGCAGAATAATGTTAATTAGACACACCCTACAATTTTGCGTTTTTAACAGTACGACCACACTTATAAATTATTTAATATTCTAATAGATATAATAGACACTTCTGACAATCAGTTAGTTCTTATAAAGCCATCGTTTTCAACCTTTCCAGCTACGGAATCCACAAAGAAGCGGAACGTTTTGCCGGAATCATAGTTATTCCATAATCTATAATTGTACGGTCAAGTACTAGGTATTTCAGTTTTTCTGTGATTGTGACTAAGCTCTTGTAAGAAACTAACATAAATTTATCGGCATTAATTAAAAAGTAAATGTTGTTCACATTTCGACATAATCTGTGTATTATTATTATTATTATGGTGTATATCCTATTCGTAAAAAATATATGCAAATATTGTATTGATATTCATATGGTAATAATGTCATGTAATTTTTCCCAATATAATCAATCAATCAACTTTTTACTCTTATGAAACGTTATAATTTTTTTCTTTGTGTTTCACTTTGTATTGAATGTTATGGTGATCGTTTATGTATGTATTTTACTCTTAACAGATTTTGACCTGGTAGATACGCTATCTACGATCTCTGTAAAATACAGTGATTCGCAATGTAAAATAAATCTGCTAATGGTCACGCTGTAGTCCTCCACCAGTCTCTTGGGTGATAGTGAGACGAAAACAGCAATGTCACGCTCTTAGCGTGCACAGAAGTAACTTCTCACTATCACAAACTTTATCGGCTTTTTGGAGTCGTAACTTTGACCGATTTGTTTTTATTTTCTTTACACAAGGAATTCTTTTTCCGGAATCTTTTACACTCGCTTCTCACTCAGTTTGTTAAAAGTGAAGAAAACAATAGCATCCATTAGAGACGTTTAGTGCTATGAAAATATCCGCGTTTAATTTCGTAGTAACTTTACATAACCCAGTTTATCGTTTTTTGACTTTTACACGTCTTAAGCATCTTCATGATTTACACCGTTTGGAAAACCTCCAGATCGCCGCCGTTAAACTCGATCTCCCCTGTTTATGCCAGACGAGTATAACGAGCGACCACGCCGCAAATTTACGGATGACAATTCTTCCGCTTTTGCCTGGCGGCGTAATGGCAATCGATAATTAAACGTAATCGTTGTGTACAAATAACGTAAAAGCTAATTCTGGTTGTAAAACCGCAGCCCACGCATTCATGATTGAACCTGTAGGTCGCAGACGAGGTCAATACTTTCGTATTAATCCCGAGCGGCAATTATAGGAAGTTGCAATATGGTATGACAGACTTTTTTGCTCTAACGATGACCCACTTTTTTCGGTTCTGAGACACCTACAGTGCGATTTGTCGAACACATGGCAAGCGTCGATCGGTATCGCTTTCGTTTTTATTGTCGGAGATAATTGTGGTTTTAGATTTTACCCTAACAGTGTCACTCTCACCTTGCAACGCCGTAACCTAATTAGCATGGAGTGCGTTGCAAGCGTCACGTGACCGAAAGTGTCGATATCCATCGAACGGATTTCATGGCGCATCAATTCGACGTGGAAGTGAATATTCAAGGATAATAATCTGGAGGAAAGTCGCAATGCAAGACGAATTAATTGCGTCGATCATCGTTGCTTAGGGATAGAGTATTTTGTTCTAGCGGTGATTGTGTAGCAGTTGTTTATCGACTGTGAAATAAGAAAGGAAAACTCATTGCATAGTTTTATTGTCGTTGCAGACGTAAAATCACTTTCTTCGACTGTAAAATTTGACCTGGGGTTGAATTAATGCCTGTCATCAACTTCTTCAAGACTCACCGGTCTTTACAGATGTAGTCGACCGAAAACTACACGAAGAACTACACGACACTTAAGTCGTTTGAGTGGATTCGGTTGCATCCATTTGCAATTTTGTCTAGTTTATACGAGGCGTATGCTTTGGCCTTCCGGGGAAAGCTGAACCTACGTCTAGAAGATCTAAATTTTTACAGTTTGATTGTTATTAAAGAGTAACCGTGGGCGAATTATATGGGATGTTCCCACCCACCCTCCTCCAATTTAGCGCCGTTATGCAAGACCTTTGCGGTTTTACTACCATCTAAATTATTGTCTTGTTTTTGACACATCATTCGTTACCTTCTGCACTTACATGAGTTAGAACAAATAAACGATAACATCAACGACACCAGAAGACCATTAGATGCAGTTCAAGCAGAGCCAATTATAAAGTCCTTGCGGCATTCTGCATAGAATGGCTCGTGCCATATTTCAACACGAGTCAAACGCCACAAGAACTTTTCTCATCCTACCTACTGGAAACATTTCATGCATGTTCATTACGTTGGGAGAACTTTGTAGTAGCAGCCGGCTGTTTAAAAAGAAAAATTTATTGCATAAAATTTCGTTGAAATGTGTAGCCGGAATGGAATTTCAGATTCTTTAATGAATGGGTTTTTACAACCACACTTTTTATGCAAATGAGCGGGATCGATTTCGGTTGCTTGTGCTAAAAGTAACAATAATGATTGATGCAGTCGTTACTGAAACCACCTGATTTTGTTTTTTCGTTTGTTGAAAGTGAAGAAGTCGATGTTTTGGAAACGGTTCGTTTCGATAAATGTCAAAAATTGTAGTGTAGGCATTGTAGGTTTTCTTTGTGGGAGGTAGTAGGCGCCTCGTACATAGCCTCTAGCGCCTATACGTTTCGTCTATTACCATACTTACCTAAAAGGTCACAAAAATAATTGTACGTTAGTGGTTTAGAATATATTAGTTTGTTCACTAGTTATCTAAAGTTTTAATCAGCGTATTTAAAAGTTACAGTATTTTTTTATTTCGTGGAACAGAAATGATTGCAAAGAATTTGCGGAAAATAAGTACTGGGTGACTAATAATAATTGAAGCAAATTTTGGGTTGGCAACAACGCTAGTACGTCGCTTTACAGTTGTCATTTTGACACGACCTTAACTAACAAACGTATTGAGAAGATGTCAGCTACTGACTTGATGTCATAAATACCAATTTTAAATATGTTGCCAACCTGACAAAAAAATCATAAACATTAATATAACCGATCGGCATTTATTTCCAAGCTTGGTGTACGACTTGGCGTGTGTTAAGCGACTCTGCTTGAATTCAGGGACGTCAACGTAAAGACAGTTGTCAGATTTGAAATGTTTCTTACGAAAGTTTGGCAAACATGCCAAAGTTGACGTAAAAAAGTGTATGAAATACGAAATTCAACAAGGTTTAAGCAATAATACTTCAGTATTTCATGCTTTTTCGATAAATTAACCATTTCACCGCCGTCGAAACACTATCTCCAGCACGAATTATTTGTCTTCCAAACGGTAAACACTGCACTAATTGAATAATTTCACCATTATTCTTTCCAAAAATTAACCTCGCTAGTTATTTTCATTAAAATAATCATGCCAACCTAAAAAAACACAGCAGTGCGATAAAAGTCTGACTACTTCCTTTGTGTATCTTGGTATGCAATCTTATCAAGACCGTCAAAAATGAATATGGAAAAACTATAAAGCTGCTAAGGGTTAAGAAAATCCTGCTGGCGCCTTTAATGTTTTCCCATTTTCCTGTTGGGTTACCATGCTGTGAATAAGTGTCCTTCGAGTCATCCACAAGGTTGATTAAAATTTAAAACTAATTATCCCACAATTATCTACTTATTATTATAACTATAAGCGTCAGAGTTTTAATTAATATTAGTTAACACAAATACGTTATTATTCACACGACACCGAACATTCCAACGAATTGCCGACGCGTTTCAACAACTATCTGGGTACAGTTTCTACCGAGAGATCAACATAAAACGCAATCAAAGACAGCCATGAGTTGTCTTCAAACTTTCAAATTGACGGTAATCTGTTGTTGTTCAATATTTTGCATTTTTTCTGTTCTTTTTATCAAATTTTAGATACCTTTTTGTCTTTTTACGTGTAATAATTATTTAGACGAATATCTAATTTCTTGCTTTCTTATTAACATTTCACAACTTGTACAATACGAAAAGGTCTATCACCCGTTTCCGTCTGTTTGTCGCCTGTCGTATGTCTGTTGGAGATTTGTCTACACGGATAATCTTCGAAGCCATTGAACTGGTTACAGTAAAATTTTAGGTGTGCTTTAAAATTATCGTGCAGACGACAAAAGGCCTCTTACCTCATCGCAAAATTGTAAAAGTATGTAAATCGAACTTAAAAATGATATTGTTTTTAAAAATGGAGCATATGGGTTGTCCCAAATTAAATTATACATTACAAAACTTAGCTTAAAGTAAATATATTTCTTATTATTAAAATATTAATATCGTTGGAGTAAAAATTAATTCAATGGTGAACCGGCCAATGCCAATGCGAAAAGTTCCCGATTCAGAAATGATCCAATTAATTTCCCCGAAATTTTTGTTGATAGTGTTATATTATGCATATTGTTTCGAGGTAACCCATATGCCGCCTCGATGGGTTTTCTAGCATATGACTTATCATCGGTGACGGTAGCGCTTGAATCAAGAAAAGCCTGGAAACGGCCATCGAAAGTCATAATATCGCGATGGTGGAGTCCTGAACAACCTCGAAAGCGGCGTTCTGCTATCTTTCCATTAAAAGCGTACCGTTGTTAAATTGAGACTAATTTTTCTACACTTGCTATAAAAAGTGATGAAAAATAAATACACGACGCATTCACTTTGAAAGATACTAATTGTACATATCGTGTGCAAAAACCGTGTGCTAATTTTTCACACAGTGTTGTCAAAATGGACAAAATAGCTGAAATCGCTTCGATTTACAGCTGAGAATTGTGATACGGCCTGTCCGAATTGTAGTGCATTTTTGATCCGCAACCGAACTGTGGTACAAAATTTTGCAACACACTTATTTAATACTAAAAAAAAATTGAATCAAAAACTTTATAAAAATTTAATAAATAACATGAACATACTATATGGATTTCCAAATTTACTGTCAGTAAATCCACTTTGATTACTTTTCGATCGTGTTATGTATGAAAAACGAACCGTTGATCACATCCATACATACTAATAAATTGTATCGATGGTAGACGTTATTATTACTGACGTAATTCCCAAAGATATAATTGCTAAAATTGTTTAACGAAGCAAATTTGTTGCTAACACAAATCACAAAATTATGTCCGAAAATTTCATTATTTTTATATTATAGATTCTATGAAGATCTGTGTACTAACCAGATCTCTTTAATATGTGGTTTTTCGTTTTTATATAAAAAATTCACTTTATTCTTTGAGTCTAAGAAATATTTGGTTTTCTTCAATGTTTCTACTCTTCTTCAGATTTATTCAGTTCGAGAACGAACCGCAATTCGGCTAGAAGTATCCATGTACTTGATGTTTAAGCAAATTTTGCACCACAGTTCGGACACGATCTTGTGATAACGCAATCGCCGGCGGTCTATAAAGTCAAAGCTACCAGAACTTTTCCAAAACTAGACAGTATTGTTTTGTGTATATATGTATACATATATTAATCGTTTTCATTGAAATATCATAGAAATTAACATTAATTCAATTAATTTACTTATCATTTGAGTATAGTGTGCAACATGTTTTTCACACTCCTTTGGCTTTCAGCACCCTCCTGGCGGCTCGTGCTAATAAACATCAAGCTCGTGTGAAAAGAATCTTTTTCAAAACTTATTGCACAATATACTATTGCAATTCAACTTTGAACCTGCAAACCCGAATGCTCTGAAATCCCAAATGACGTCATCTTACAATTTTTATAAAGTGACATACTCCTACATTTTTATGAATACCTGTTGAGTTGTTACCCAAGGAATACAAGTTTTTTGGGAAAAAAATTTAAATACTTTATATAAGTACCTATAACAACATTTTAAAAACCAAAATAATATGGAAAGTTTTGGTCCATTGTAGATTAATTTTAATTAGTCATCTCCTCTGTTTTGAGCAGACCAAATCAATCAAATTTGAATTTTGTCGAACTACAAACATAAACAGTCGAAGTTATTATTATTATTATTATTAGTTTATTACGGAATAACTCCAATTACAAAAAGTAAGAAAATTAAACTTACAAATACATAAGGTATATGATTAACTTAATTAATTATCTTTATAACAATGATCATACAATAAACACAAAAAGAAACAATTTTAAATTATCCGAATTATACAAGATTATTTATCATTCTCTTAAATACAACAAGGTTTGAGTTAAAAATATCAAATTTTACAAAATTAGATAGTTCGTTTGCTTGTTTCATCATTCTTCGCAATGGGTGGTTAGTTGACATATTAGTAGATGCTTTGTTAATTCTGAAAATTTTACAAGATCTAGTAGTTCTGCAGTTTTTATTTGGAACCCTAAACATTAGTTTGGCTAATAAGTCATTACTATCTATATGGTTGTTAATAATGGCGTGAAGAACACATAAATCCGTTATATCTCTACGTATCTCCAAGGATTTAATATTGAGGAAGCTCATGACCCATTCATATTCACCTTGTTGATGTAGATGATGTTCTTTAAATTCAATAGACCTCAAAAACTTTTTTTGAACACGCTCTAACAATGAAATATGAGTGTCGCATGTTGGATGCCAAACTGAAGAAGCATATTCCAGAACAGAACGCACGAGAGAGCAATATAGCACTTTAAGTGCATGAGAGCTCATATCCTTGCAATGGCGCCAAATCAATCCCCACATCTGCAGAGCCTTGTTAAATATGTATCGATAATGACTTTTGAAAGAGAGTTTATTATCAAAAAGTATGCCGAGATCTCTAATTTCACTAACAGGCTTGAGCAAACTTTTCCCAATATAATAATCATAATCGATCATATTTTTTTTGTTAGAAAATGTAATTTTATGACATTTATTTAAATTCAGTTTTAAAAAATTTGTTTCACACCATTCATATATATTATTTAAATCCTTTTGTAATTCCTGACAATCAGTTATGGATGAAACTTGTTTATATATCTTTAGATCATCTGCATAGAATAGAAATTTTGAAGATTTAATACAATAACTCAAGTCATTTATAAAAAGAAGAAATAAAATTGGACCACAATGTGAGCCCTGGGGTACTCCAGATGTAACTTCAAAATAATCAGAAATGTGGTTGCCAATTTTAACCTGTTGCCACCTATTAGTAAGAAACGATTTAACCCATTTTATGGAATATTCTCTAAAACCAAGTCTATTAAGCTTTGAAATTAATACATTGTGATCCACTCGATCAAATGCTTTTGCGAAATCTGTATAAACAGCGTCCACTTGACATTTATTCGCAAATGATTCATTGAGAAACGAATAATATTCCAAAAGGTTGGATAATGTTGACTTATTTTTACAAAAACCATGCTGTTGATTAGTAAGTAATTTTGAAACTGCCCACTGTAACTGCTTAGCTATGATGGAATCGAAAATTTTAGGGATAACCGATTGATTGGAAACACCTCTATAGTTGTCAACTTTGTTCCTTTGACCAGATTTAAAAATAGGTTTAACATAACTCAGTTTCCAAACATCAGGAAATACACCAGTATCCAAGGACTTGCTGAATAACATAAATAGTGGTATTGATAAAGTACATATACACTTTTTTAAGAATACATTGCTTAAACCGTCTGGTCCAGCATTTGTAGAGTCATTCAACGAAGAAATAGTGTTAAATATATCCTTAATCGTTATTATAAAACCCGTATCAATAACTTCATCTTTAAATTGACTATCAATTATCTTAGAAGAATCATTAACCATATAGACCGATGAGAAAAATTCTGCGAACAAATTGGCAACTTCTTTACCACCATTCACCACTCTATTTAAATAAGACATTTCTTCTGGAATATTGTTAGGGACTTTCCTTTCTCGAATAAATTTCCAAAAGACATTAGGATTGTTAATAATGGAAACGCTGACAGTATCCACATACGATCTATAAAGACTTTTCGATAGTAGTTTACATTTTGATCTCAAACTCTTAAAATAAACGTAATCTTGAAGTTCATTCGATTGTTTAAATATAGCGTGTGCTTTCCTTTTTTCGTAGCACAGTGTTTTCAGTTCAGAACTGAACCATTGAGGGTATTTGGAAGATTTTATTTTTATAACCTTTTTTGGAATATAAACTTCTAAACCTTCATATATAATATCATAAAATATCGCTATCATTTCATCAAGCTCATAACCTTCAAAGCATGTATTCCAACACACAGAAGCTAAATAATCATTAAATAGAAAGTAATTACCATTTGCAAAGTCGAATACAGTGTATTCTATTTCAAGAGATGGATTTGAAGCGGTGCAGATCGACCACGAATAAGGAATATGATGTATACTATCCCCTACTAGTGGATCAATTGCAGGGTAAATTTTCATTTCAGTTACACTTGTAAAGATTAGATCGAGAAAAGTATTTCGATTATTCGGAATTAGATTAACTTGAGTTAAATTTAAAAATGAATAAGTACTAAGTACAACATCGTAGCAGTCTTGATTAAGAACAGTATGCCCATGTCCTTCAACACCGTTTTGGGTCCATTTAATATCAGGTAAATTAAAGTCACCTGTAACTATGAATTTATGATCGGGAAATTTTTCTGACACTATTTCCATATCATTACAATGTGATTCATATGCACTAATGTGCGAATTCGGAGGAATATAGACACCCGCTATGATGAAAGCTGAACCGTTCAATTTCAGAGAAACATAAAGACTTTCAACAACCTCACCAATATATACAATCGAAGAATTCAAACATTTGTTAATGGCTATCAATACTCCACCTCCTCGAGATTTGGCACTAGTAATTTCGTTGCGATCTGCACGGTAAATATTAAAATTATGTAACATTAACTCCTCATTTTGTATTTTTTCACATAACCAAGATTCTATAATTATTACGACATCATAAACACAACTATTGACATTAATTGAAAATTCCTCTAATTTAGATCTTATTCCCCCAACATTATGATAGTAACAGTTTATTAGTTTTTTGGGACATTTTTAGAAGAATTACGTTTAATTATATAAGGAGTGTTATGTTTATATCTCAAAGCCAAGTCTTCTCCTTTCGAAAGCCTGTCTTGCAATTCTTTCTTAACTGCATTTATATGCTTCCTTTGTCTTTCCGTCAAGTCCGGACAAAAATGGTTATTTCGGTTTTTGTTATTTTTGTTGGACTTTAATACTTCTTTTGCATCGTTTTCATTGTTGTAAATAATTTTCATTGGACGATTATGATTATCTTTAGAAACTCCAAGTCGAACAATTGTTTTAGGATTAGGAAATGCTCCTAAAGGTGATAAAATGGCTTCAACTTTTTTAAAGTCATCGGCAACTCTTTCGGCGACGTTTGTTGCTGACGATTCTTTAATGTTGAATAATAAGATGTTAGATGCTCTTTGCTTACGATCTTCAATTTCTTCTATAACGCTATCGACATTGCACGTCCCAGAGTTTTTAAAAGTATCTAATTCATTCCTCAACAATTTGACATCATTTTCAACGGCAGAAACTCTATTATCCAGTTTACCAAAATAGTCATCTATTTTATTGAAAAATTCTGCTTTAAGTACATCTAATTGATTTTTCATAAGTTGTTCCATTTGGGCAAAAGTAATAGGTGCTGAGGTAATGTTAGTCATTATTAAGCATTTAGAACAGCTCCATGGATCCTTATTAACAGTAAATTTTACAAGATCGGGTTCGGGTAAATTCAAACAGTTTACGTGGAAGTGCTTTTTACAAGCTCCATTACATTTAAGTGACGGGGTGGTAGGTGTTACAGCGCCTTCACAATGAAAGCAAGAGGCAGGCATATCGGCAGATTCTCAAAAAATTAGAGGAACAACCACAGGGACACAATTAAATGCACCTTGGGGTCTTTCAAGGTGACTTAGTACACGAGACAGTCGGACCACGGAAGGGGAATTCACTGATTAGACAAAGGTGAGAGGTAAAAACAAGCCACGATAAGATAATTGCAGTAAATCGTAACTTACAACGGCCCTTCTGTGAAGAGGGATTACACCAGTGACGAACCACTTATGTAGTCAAAAAGACCACGTAAAGATCTTGCGAATAAGACCAACTTTACAAAAATTGAACGCCAATTTCTTTTCAAATAACCACAAAACTACAGAGCACGGCAAAACAGTACTGTCGCTACCATATACACTCAATTACTGTTGAGTTGAGCATGTACTGAGAATACATTTTTTCCCGGCAGTTATCTACTTTAAATTAATATTTCATGGCATTGTGCGGACTGCATCTCCTTGGAATTTGTGCCCCCGCGGCGCAGAGGCTGCGGGGGTGTTATTTACGCCACTAGTTTTTAATTTATCGAGATTATCACAGAACCAAAATCGCAAAATCAAATTTCATGATTTTTCAAAGGAGCAGGATTTGTTAGAATAGACTTCAGGGGCGAGGCAATTTCTGTCGAAAGATTCTTCGACCAATTTTTTCCAACTCAACCAGCAATTTCAAATAACTTGGACTTTAGGATAGTTTTACTGATTTAGAGAGGGTAATCAAACAGAATACAGTAATGACTTTCCTCGTAATAAAAAAAAGAAAAAAATATACATGTTCCATGGCTTAGTCGTTGCGGAAAAACGCCCTATTGATGTTAAACAAACGATAATAAATTTTCATTCCACTCCCACCATACCGTTACATGGATAATTGAAGCCTCGTATTTGATTTCAGATGATTAATAGGTCTGTTTTATCGGAATCGTACTTTTCTCATGTTCACTGCGGATAAAATCAGCGTGGTCACTTTGCAGTTTTTAGTTAAAGTTCATATTCGCCCTGTTTTTAATATTCATCATCTTGATCCATGCATGGGGTCATTTTAATTTATAAAAAATATATCTTGTAGATAAGTGTATGTTGCTTTCAGATTTTAAACAAGTACATCTTGATCTATGTTGATAATGAGAGATAAAGCATAAATATTCCTATTGATTGACAGTATAATAATTTTATCAATAAATTATCAAAAGTTAAGCAAATGCACCAAAAACAATATCAAATTTAATACAGTGGTGGGAAAACAATGAAATTTGTTGTGTTATCTACCAAGGATCGACGTACACTGTGAACAATTCAAGTAGGTGCATGACAACAAAAAACAGGTATTATTTAAACGTTAAAGCCACCTATACATATTTTATTCACATTTCACAAATGTATTTAACGCAAAGGGTTGAAACATTGTTTGTATTAAATTAATAAAATGTAGATTATGTTAATAGTATATTACATATCGAGGGTGGTAAGAAGCTAATTACGAACGAAGTTTATACACGAGCGAGCGTAGCGAGCGAGTGATGTAATATGAGTTCGTAATTAGCTTACCACCAGAGTTGTGTCATATACTTTTTCTACGATCTATAATGAAGAATCACTTTCAGAAGAAATTTTTTTAGGAAAGCAAATATTTATAGTTGCTATGGAAACTATTCAAACAGGCACGTAATATATATATATATATATATATATATATATATTACGTGCCTGTTCATTCATTACATGCCAGTGGGTGTAACTATGGTTTTACTATGAGGCTAGACAGTTCGCAATTCATGGATTACTATGTGGGAGTAGAAAAAAAAAATTACGACGTGGTTTCAGAGAAAACACATAGATTCAATTCCAAGGATGACTCGATTACAAATTATGTTACTCGCCCGAAAGCACAAGCAATCTAAGTATTAGTATTTCCTTCAATGACAATAAACATTCATGTAGAGACCTTATCCATTCGATGTTCCACTAATAATTAGAACTAATTAAAAAAACCTGGAAATAACGAAACATTTTTCGTCTTATGTTAAAATCGTTTTTACCACCTGACCTAAACCATCTCTTCTAGCTAACTTACACCATATTTAACCCATTTCTTTAATTTTTCAGGGCGGCGAGGCGGTGGGCCAGGGTATGGACTGCCTCCAGCTCCGTCAACCTCCCGGCCCCTTCCACTATCTCATCAGCGAGCAAGCCAAGTCCCTGGTCGCCCTCCAAGAACTGCAGCATGAGGTGGGCGCCCTCCTCGAATTCCGCGATCTCGTCATCGAGACATTCCCGAACCTGCGGACCAAACTGGCCTCATCCACGCCCACCACCATGACTTCCTCGCACCACGCGTCCAACATCCCCGTCTCGATCCGGCCCGGAGACTGGACGCCCGGCGTGCGGGTGCGGAAGAAACTCGGGAGCAAAGACGAAACTCGGCTCGGCAAAAAGGGCGGCGACATCGCCGTCCAAGACTCGGGCTTCAGCACCGAGACCTCCAGCAAGGAAACCCACAGCGCTTCCTCCACGGCGCCGCCGCCGTCGAGCGCCGCGGGGGCCGCCGACGAGACCGAAGACGAGCTGTGGAACCTCTTAGACGTCATCCACAGGAAGGGCACCCGGCTGAAAGACGAGGTGGAGGCGCTGCAGGGGGCGCTGCGGGAGCAGGGAACCGTGGAGGAGAGCGACTTCCAGAGGGTGCTCTTCACGGGGTCGGCGGACGACGTGAGGCAGCTGAGGCAGGAGCGCGACCTCCTCTTGGACCGGTTGGCCGAGATGGAGGCAGAGGTTCTGGCCGGGCGCGTGCACACGTCGCGGTTGCAGGAAGACTTGGAGAATCTCCTTTCGGCCAAGCACGACCTGGAGGAGCAGCTGAAGGCGGTGGTGTCGCAAAGGGGTGAAGTGAATTCTCGCATACACGACTTGCATTTACAGTTCGTGACTAAAAGTGGGGATAGTTCGCCGGATGAGGGCGAGCAGTCCAAGGTGCTATTAGCTGGTGATAGTCTAAGTAGGAAAGACTCAACGACTAGTCAAAGGACACCAAGGAAACACGGGAAAGGTGTTTTGGATCTTGTGCTTGGTGATAGGATACCCAAAGTTAAAGTGCCGGATTCGAAGAAAATCGAAGCCATTCTCAAGGAGAGCGATCCGGTGGTCTTGCAGAAGCATTTGTTGACATCGACGGTGCAGAATCAGGTGAGTTATAGGAAATTTGAGTTTCGAGATTGAAACTATGTCCTAAATGAATGAAGCGTTCTATATCAAGCTCTCTGAAGTATTCCGCTTTTCGCGATAACGACCGGGTGTCCCAGATTCTGTAGCCAGACAATAGTTCTCTTATTAATTGAAGTATCGATATGAGTGAAAGCTAAGTTAATCACTAATTGACTAGTATGCAAAAGTAGAGCCAAATGTATGCCGTGGTTATTGTTATTGCTGCCGTTTCAAACTTTTTAATGTCAAAACGTAAGCCAAGGAAGTAATCGAGTCCATCGGGCACCATTTCACTTCATGTTTTCTCGACGTTTCATGACCTCTAGAGTATGAAAAAAGTGGTCTCCCGTTTCTATCTGTCTGCGTCTGTATCAATTTTTGTTAGACATATAATCTCCGAAACTACTAGATCGATTGCTGTCAAATTGTGTATCTATATTAGGAATATCATGTAGATGGCAAAACGCTAACCAAAATTTGGATAATCAATCATCATGATTGTATTCTTGTAGTTTATCAATGAACTCATCGTTTTTAGTAGAATTATTTATACAGGGTGACCCAAAAAAATTCATGAATAAGGCAGTTTGTTGTATTAATTCAATTAAGAACGACAAACTCCATTTTCCTGGAAATTTCGGATTACAGTATTATTATTAGTATTACATTGCATCTATCCAAATTAATATACGTGTCCTTGCAAAAATGTTGCTGAACGTCATCACAAAATTTTGTAGTGGAAAAAGTCACTTGAAACAAACGCACTTCTTTAACATTACATGCACATCTACTATCTTAACTTACAAGGGTTAGCATGAAAAAGTCAAATTCGCAAAATCAAATGTTATAATTTTTCGAAAAATCTGGATTTTTTTACACCCTCGACTAATTTTTTGATCTCGCAATTTTTCGTTTCTTCATTTTCTTTAATTTTTCAGTTTTTCCATTTTGTAATGTTTCGGTTTAATAAATTTTCGTTTCTTGAATTTTTAATTTTTCGATTTTTCAATTTTTCGTTTCCTCAATTTTTCAAGTTCTTGATGTTTATTTTTCATTTTTCCGATTTTTTAATTTTTATTTTCTCGATTTTATAATTTTTCAATTTTGCAATTCTCCGATTTTCCGATTTCTGTAATTTTCAATATTTTTTATTTACGTATTTCGTTTTTTCGATTTTGAACTTTTTCGATTTTTCAGTTTTTCGTTTTTTCGATTTTTCAAGTTCTTGATTTACAATTTTTATCCTTATTAAAGTTTTATTTTATACTTATTTGTTTTTTCATTTTTGAAGCGAAAATTTGAAATATCGAAAAACTAAAACATCGGAAAAAATTGGAAAATAAAAAAACTGAAAAAACGAAAAAAACTGCACAATCGAATAAGTGGAAAATCGAAAAATTGCGATTCGCAGAACTGAAGAAACGAAAAACTGAAACATTGAAAAATTAAAAATGGAGAAACTTAAAATTTGAAAAAATAAATAAACCGAAAAACTGGAAAAACTCGACACGAATCGAAAAATTGTAGAATCGTCAACATTGTAAAGTCGAAAAACTGTAACATTGAAATATCGAAAAATTGGAAAATTTCTAATTGAAAAAGAGACAAATTATAAAATTAGAATATTGAAAAACGAGAAATTAAAAAAAAGAAAATAAAAAACCGAAAAAAATCCAGAATCAAAAAATTGAAACCTCGTGAATTACAGATCGAAAAATTGCAAATTCTAAAAATGGAAATATCCAAAGGTTGAAAAATCGAAAACCTGAAAAATTTAAAAATGAAAACTCGGTGACTTGCATGTCGTGAAATTGAAGAAACAAAAAAAATGAAAAATTGAATAAACGAAAGATTAAAAAAATTGAAAAATTATGAAAATAATGAAAACAAAAACCCAAACGAAAAATTTGAAGAAATGAAAAACTCAAGAATCGAAAATTTCAAAATTTCGAATAAATGAAAAAGTTTTGAAGTTCAAGAACTGAAGAATTTAAAAAAATCTGAAATTGTAAAATTGAAAACCGAAAAATTGTAAATCAAAAAATTCAAAAACTGAAAAAATAGAAACCGACATGAAAATTTGAAAAATCTAAAAATTAAAAGATCCAAAAGTTGGGAAATCGATAAACTGATGAATTTAAAAATGAAAACTCGATGAGTTATATGTCGTAAAATTGAAGAAACAAAAAAGTGAAAAACTGCAAATCGAAAAATTGAAAAAACGAAAAATTGAAAGGCTTGAAATTGAAAAAACGAAAGTTATGAAAATAAAGAAAATAAAAAAGCTAAACGAAAAACTTGAAGAAATGGAAAACTTAATAATCGAAAAATTGAAAATCGTAAAATTCAAAATTTCAAATAAATGAAAAAGTTTTGAAATCCAATAATTGAAGAAGTTAAAAAATTCTGAAATTGTAAATTTGAAAACCGAAAAATTGCAAAACGAACAATCTAAAAATTTAAAAAGTAGAGAAAATAAAAACCCGAGACTAAAAATTGAAAGATCCAAAAGTTGGAAAATCGAAAAAGTGAAAAATATTAATATGAAAACTGATAAAGTTACTTATCGTAAAATTGAAGAAACGTAAAATTGAAAAATCTAAAAAATTGAATTTGAAAAAAATCGAAAAAATGTGTGTGAAAATGAAAAATTGAAAAATTTTAAAAACAAAAAATTATAAAATTGAAATATTGTAAAATTGAACAAGTGAAAAAATGACGAAAATAAAAAACCGAAACGAAAAATTGCAAAGCCAAAAAGTTAAAAAATAAACATTGAAAACTAGTGAAACAAAAAAAATTAAAAATTGAAGAATTGAAAAATTAAAGCCAAAAAACCTGCGGGAGTGTTATTTACGCCACTGGTTTTTAGTTTATTGGGGTTGTCACAAAACAAAAATGCCAAAAAAAATTTAGAAATTTTCCAAGAAACGAGATTTGTTGGGCTGCACTTCAGGGGCGAGGAAATTTTTTGACATACAAAAAGTATATGGGCAAAAGAAACTACATAAATATGTAAGTGTACATAATTAAAAAAAAGTTCCATTAAACGTTTTATATGTGAATGACACTTTCATATGACATATGATTATGAGACGGAGCCATGGTGTAAACAAGTTTACAACATAATTAGTACATAGTTTGTTCTTCAATTGTTTTGCACTAGTATATTATGTGATAGTTTAACATTTTGAAAAAATGGCATGGCAAGTTTCGTGGTGTAGTGACGAATGAGTGTATGGTATCATATTTTAAACTAGAAAATTGGAGACAGCAACGAGGTGACGCTAACCGCTATGATGGTTTGACACTATATATGTATACCACTTAACTGATCACTGACCCTGGTACCAAATACGGATATGTTAACTAATATGTGTATAATTTATTGGCTTTTGAACGATACTGAAGTAATTAAATTACGAGACGTGGTGACGATTTGTCGCTGTAATAAAATATCTGATTTAAAATGTGTGTGTACAAGTCAATTAAAAAAAATCGAAATTATCAAAATTTTCAGAAATTTTTTGAGTGTACTGTTCTGAAAAACTTGTTCTCGGGAGTGTATTGGGATCTAGTTACAAAGTTGCAAAAGGTTATGTTGTGGGTATTTAGTTTGTCATTGTTAGTTTTTTGGTTTATGGTCTCAGCATTTCAGAATACCTTGGACCTCTTTATTTATAACTTTTATGCTACCTCAGGGTTACGTAATATCAATACAGCAGTGACAACTTGGTGATGTTTTTTTTCTCTGTAAATATTTAACACTTGAAGTTCATATTGTGATTTTAAAATGAGAATTATTACCAAAAAGTTTGCTTATCAAGTTGTTCTATTTATTTCATTTTTCTGGAAACTTGTTAAGATGTTAATCACGGTTTATTGATAGTAAGTGATTGTACTATATTTTATTTATTCATTCCCCTCTGGAAAATTCTCAAAAAACGCATCAAAGAAGTATTGTTTAATAATAGTCAAATATTTTTTGGAATTATTCAAACGGGATGTCTAGAAAAATAGAATGTGGACCGATATATTTTAATTAATATCCAAAAAAATCACGACCCCGACGTCTGTCTATTCACTTGACGAAACAATGAAGTCCACTATCGCCAAACTATAATAATGTCATCCTCCACAAACCTCATACATTGTTTATCAGATCACTTTCGACTTTCGTACGTCATCACGAACCACGTGTTCACTGAGGACATAATAATTACTTCTTAGGTGATTACTACCACCACTCCCTCTACGACATTGTCGGATTTAATTAGCTATTGTTTTCGCAGCTGTCCAACTTTCGTTTTGTCTTCCCACCGCCACCGCTTCGAAATAATAATAAGCGACGAACCTGACTGTCGTTGAAATGAACCATTCGATTTAACAAAAATTACCAGCGAGTACTTCGAACGGCTCAAAAAGGATTTGTTCGGTAGATAGAGCTTTGCATAACGCTGCGGTCATGTAATTGCACAAGATGATGCATCACTTCAAGAACAGTCGATGGGTATAAACTCGAATCTGTTTTTATTGTGTTGCTGATAGTGGTCGTGAGCAGCTAATAATACCGACGTGACGAACATTTAAAGACATTTACTATTAACGTTGAGTTCCAGTCGTGCCGACTCATCTAATCCTGTTAGCATATTCAAAATTTTATGTGTATTATTAATTAGTCGGCATTCATTTTTTGTAACGAGATAGTTAATTGAAAGTACGGTATTTTATGAAAATTAGTGAAATCGGAATTATGGCACCTAATGAAATGGTGATTTACAAATTGCAAACATTAATAAAAGTGTAAAATATGTCTGGGAAAAGTAGGCAAAATTCTTGAGGTGCACAGGTGGACACAGTTTGTAAAATATGTAGCCAGTATTTTTTTGAATCAGTAAAGTGTATAGATATCCCAACTGGCCTCTACAAACATTTAATTTTTGAAATTCCAAGTGTTCCACTTTTCTTGAAATTCTCTGTAAAACTACACAAAAATTATATACATGGTATATTATTATACTGGAACCTACTCTGTTTGAAAATTGAAAAATCGCGTAAACCATCAACTCTGGGTCCCGAAAATACTTAAAAAAAAGAGTATAAATTGGTTAAACCTTCACCTTAATCTTTGCGTTCTGTTAATGACAGTTTACAGCTAAATCAATATTCACTTAGCTTCTAAAAACATGTGCTAAGAGCCATATTTACCAATGTTATTTATTCTTTAATAAAAAAGTAAAGCAAATATAAGAAATTAAAGTGCCACTTGAAATATTGCTGTAATAAATTCCTATAATAGATTAATCTGATAATAATGCTTGAACTATCCAATTTTAAGGAATTTACACTTATCCTTGTGCATATTGTGTATTTTCCACATGACGAATATTCATTTATTACTAGGAAATGGTCTGGTAATATATACGAATATTTTTTGTTATGTCCTACCAACGAAAAATATAATAATTGGCGCTAAGTATTGTGTTTGTGTCCTAAAACTTATATTAACGGTTTGTATACATATCATCCCAAAAATATTTATATCATGTGATTTTGAAAATCTGTAAATTAAATTATATATATAAGTATTGACAAACAATATGTTAGTGTTCTTAGAGCCGTCACATTTTTTTTTGGTTTTTAATTTCTGTAAGTGGATTAAATTCACGAACTATTGTGACGATTATTCGAATGGAGGCATTGTCTTAACCCACACACCACTGAAATGAGATTGTGTTTTACGACAGTTATTTGCATGATGTAGACACACACACACGTAACATACAAACTACCATTGTCCAATTTTATGAAATAAATGGTATAATAATATGCGTAACCTAGCCTGGTTAAAATAATAAGCAAACCTGTATTAATATTCCATTCAGATGAGAGATACAATAGCAAATTGAAACTAGTATTGCAGTTCCCAGAGTTATGTTTGTGTTTTTTAGATTGTTTTATTTTTATTTACACTGGTCCGTACTTGTTTCCGCTGTGAAGATAACCCTCCTTAGAAGTACACATAAAGAGCAAATATTTAGTATGGGTTTACTATACCAATGTATTTATTGTCTACTGTTTGTCGTAACAGTGACAGTATACATCGATGGACCGGGTGGGCCATGAAACTAAGTGAAAGCTTGATCGAACACAAAACACTTTAATTTTAAGGATGACAAGATGAAAATTATGGAGAAGGTAATTTGTGTTTACTTATACCTGTCACCGACTGTATAATTATCCAGCTGCATTTTCAATTGCCTTGACAACAATATTGAAACATAAACATAACTGAACACAATGTTTTGTAATTGATTGAGGATAATAAAGTTAAGAATCGCTTATAAATTATAACAGTACGGGCAGGTACAAGGCAGCCCAATGCCGTTATACTAAAACTGTCTGCAATATATCAGTAGAGTAATGTACCCAAAAGGCTTAAGATTTCAAGATATCAAGTATATTTACTATATACAGGAAAGATTAAATCGTAAAGAATCGTCACAAGCAACGTGTTTGCCTTGATAAGAATATAATTTGTACTTAATTAAAAATTAATTTTGATAAAGATGTGGTCGTCCCACAACCTAACTAAAGTAAAATTAAAATGTGCAAGGTATTTCATCTAATTCAGATTCAACTAAGTAAAAATGTGGTATAAATTTCACAATTTTCAGAATAAATTTTGCAAACTGTTTACTGTTTTATTGTTTTTTAATGTAGAACAGACTATATAATAAAAGTGCTTAGATAACCGTACCTTATCCCTCAACAGAAATGTATATTTTTTTAAGTAATTCCATATTAATTCAATTAAAATTTTAATATTTTCTGCGTCTGCCCACGTTGCAAGAGCCAGGAAGGAACTGTAAGCGTTGTAAGTGTTGAACATTCCATTCCTGATTCATGACTATTTCTACACACAATACACTTCTGGAAACAATCTTAACCATTCAGAGAAGCGCAACAAAGAGAAAGAACATAACATGTCACGTATTAAAGCTCAGAGCGTTGCTGCATTCTAGTATTGTAATTTTTAATATTGTCCTTCTGCTTTAGAATAACAAAGTTCTGGTCCATATTCGGAACCGCATACTTAGCTGGGACCAAAAAAAAAAAAAAAAAGTTATAAAAATCAGTTCAACTGACTGAATTTGATCTAAATATTTGGAACAAAAACAATGTCATACTGTTCATGGCTGCTGTGGCTCAAAATATAAAGAAGTTAACCAGAAATAAATGTCATTTGACTGTATCTGCCGCATTTGTCTCAGTAACACTTTACGGTTTTTTCTTTTATGCTGCTACAAGTAATATTGCTGGCTTTATACAACTTACGAGTTGATCTGTCTCTGTCAACACAGCTGCTTAATCAACAACCAGAAAAAACACTCGTTCTTATCTGTATGTGGGTTACATTCCTTTATTTATAGTTGCTGAAAGTCCCACTCTTTTAATACTCAGTCTCTTAACCCCAACTTGCTTAGCAAAAGTATGGGTGTGTTGCCACAGTTAGTAAACAGGAGAACCTTGCAAGTAAGTCCCGTTTTAGGCCACTGTTCCTAATTCGTTCTAAATTTTCAGAATTCTTTGTCAACCCACATATTTCCTCAACGCTGGTTTCATCTTGAAGTTTTTGGGTTTTCTAGAACTTTGAAAATCTTTAGCATTTTTCTAAAACCTTGTGGAATTAACGTCAACCAAGCTATCACTAGCGTCAAAAGTTCCTCGATATCTTCTCTCTTCAACTATAATTTCCAGATCTTGTCTCAAAACCCTCAGTTGCCGCGTTTCTGGAATTTCAAGCCATATTAAGATCGAAATTCGTGTATCTCGGTTAGTTTTCAACATTGTTCAACTACAATCATCAAGTGAGGTCGAAATTTTACTATCTCTTTTCTTTTTCATCTGATCCTCCTCCGGTTACACTGATCTTTCCTTGTGGTGTCTTAATTTTGAGCTGCTCCTGAGATTAGTTGCTTCCGACAGGGTTTGGTACGGCTTCTGTAATAATGATAAAAAAAACCCAAAGTTAACAGTGAACACTACTACACACGACTTCTAACTTAACTATCCACTCTCCATTATCGACTATCTTCTGTATTAGAGTACACCACGTGACTAATTAATTGCTTTCTCTTCATTCCTTCCGCCGGTTTATACAGCAATTGTACCGTGCGATCAAAAATAGAATAAATTGACGTTGACATTGTACGGCGAAAAGAAAAACAAGGCGAAGTAATTTTACTCAGTTCTCTTGCTCAATTTTTGGCCAGGGACCTGTGATAAAATGATGCAATACGTCAGTTGTGCAGTAATACCACCTTTACGATTGCCCCATAACCAGCTCTAATTCGTTTTATTTTCGATCGCACGGTACTTTCAGAAGGCGCTACATGCAGTGGGAAAGCTGCATCACAAATGCCCGCCTTCAAACGCTTTGTATTCCAGAATGATGCGGACAATACTCTGTATGTTCATACCACGTGGCCTTCCCACGGTATTATAAATAGAACCTCATATAGCAATATATTGTTGTATTTTCGTCATGAAAAGAACCAAAACGGTTTAAAATCGTCATAATCATAGTGATTATAATATGGAGTAACTCTTAATGAGAATTTCAATTATTTCTTCAGGTCCTCTACCAACAACTTGACACGGCGTCCCGCGTGGAGATCGGCTTAGCGGATAAACTGGAGAAGGCAAGGGAAGAAAATGATGAGCTTCGATTTCAGGTTAGTTACGCATTTTCTATTTTAGCCAGTGTTCTGTATTGTCACGTATTTTGTATGATTAGCGATAGTCAACATGGTTTTATCTACGTGCACTAACCTCTGTGAATATGTGCAATTTGTATGTAATGGTTCGGATTCTTATTAGAAACAAGTTTATGTTGTTCTTGCTAGACTTAGCACTTGTTGGTTATATGATATTTAGTAGAACTGTTTGAGTCGTTATTGTTTCAACGTAGTTAGTTTATTGTGTACTGCAGGGGTCTAACCTAGGACCAATACTACGCTTTCTAACTTTAAGGGCCGGTTGCATAAACGCAAATCAAAGTTAATCTCTGATTAACTCCATAGTAACGATTGTTATTATCATAGTTACAATTGTTCTTAATCAGAGATTAAATTTGATTTGCGTTTATGCAACCGGCCCTAAGTGTCCTAGTTTTGTTTATGCGGACTATTTAGAAATGGTTAAAGGTGGCAATGGGAGAAAAAATAGTATTTTAGAAGAAAAATATTAAAAAGAGAAAAAATAATAGTGTTATAAAAAGCCTCAAGGTAAAGGACAAGGAGTTAGAAGGAATGCAACAATTTCTTTAAAAAAAGGTTACGGTAGAGGCAAGTATTCAGAAGCTCAGACTATTACAACCAAGAGAGGTATGGTGGTGGTAGCAAAATGGACAGCTTGAAAAGATTAAAATCCAATTTCTGAAATTAAAAGAAAGTAACTTTGACATTGATATGACATGGGAACCGAGAGAAATGCAAAGAAAACTTGGAGACAGTGGAAGTCAATGGAATTGGAATTGGAAGCAAAAATTAAGGAAAAGAAGCTAGAAACAGCTGTAAAAAGCAAGCAAGTGAGAAAAAAAGTCCGGTTCGAATAGCAATAGAAAAGGCAATGAAAACGGTCAGTGAAAATGGATATAAAGCAATAAGCAATTAAATAACGAATGCAAAATCTATACAATAAGCTAAACTTTGAAAATGAAATTTATAGAGTATAAATTCTTTAGAAGCTGTGGCAAGAATAGGAGGATCAACCAGATTTTTAGTTAACAAAAGGCTGAGATCGAAAATAGTGGACTTTACTATAAAAAATTAGCTTTATGAATTTATACACATCTAGAAGAAGAGGAATTTTATAAGATCAAGATACAGAACATGATGAAATACATTACTATGACTTAAAAATAGACCTTGGTGACGTAAGTGCAAATATTGAAAAAGAGGAAACGTAAATGGTAATAAGAAAAAAGTTTGCTAATAAAGAGCACATTTCAAAGAAAAAATACATAGAACGCGTCAGATGGGCGACGAAAGAATAATCAACAGTATTGAAAACTGAGGAGGACCTAATACAGGGTTTTTATAAATGATTCTAAGGGTATAGTTGGCCATGGATTTCAAAAATCCCACTTTGCTGAAATTATGCCTCATTATAACAATTCTTACTTGTCATTTGTAACCTGTCATTTAAAATTGTCGTTTTTGTTTTAACGTTTTTCAAATGTGAATTAACAGTAATTCTCGTCGATCCAAGCTCAAAACAACAAAACAGTCGTTTTCAAAACTCTTGCTGGTTGCGTACGAAAATGGTTAATTCTGTTAAACAAGACACTTTCATTGTCTTGTTATTGCAATGGGACTGCGTAAAGGAAGAGTGGATGTATTCTGTAACCGCTTGTAAGCAAGAATATCTGGCCAAATAGCGTGATTTAATAATTCCAGAAACATCGTTACAGGCTCACATTAGAGATGTAATCAACAGATTTGTTCGAACTGGCAGTGTCAACAAAGAGAAATTTCGTGGAAGACCTTCAGTAGCTGAGGAAGTTGTTGATTTGAAACGACTTGAGCAGACATCTTTGACAAAATGTCCTCAGCAGTCAGGAGTTCCTGTTGCAATATTAAATTGCACAATGGGCATTAACGGAAGGGTTACAGAACATTTTCAACATTTACTGTGATTTAATTTATTAAGCGCAATAAATTTGTCTCTTTTTATTGTAATGAATTAGTTTTATTTTTTAAAGACATGAAGCATTTAGTTATACAGATGCGTGTGGTATTTGTCGTGCGTCCTTGGGCATTTAGTAAGGCCTAAAAATGGGAGGCGGCACGTGTTCATGACCTACTTCGACTCTATAATCATTTATAGAAACCCTGTATCTTTTCGATGGTTGGAATACAAATGCGTCCAAACATGCCAGTAGGAAAGAACAAAAGAAATGGAAAAAAAACGTAAGAGAACGATAAAGCTAGAAAAGCAAGAAGAAAACAAAAGATATATATTCAGAACGAATAAACTAGAAATTAAGTTCTACCGCGACTAAAAATAATATTAATAAGATGTAACAATGCAAAATAGATGATAGAAGAAAGCGTAGAGCAACCAAATATTGATTGATTAACAAAAAGGAAATGGTTCTATAAAGAAGTAAAACAAGCAATAGAAGACAAATACAAGAAGAGATTACAACTTCTACAGAATGATATAAAACTTGACTAAAAATCTCCAAAAAATTCTAGGAAATACATTTCGATGAGCTGATTCAAGTGAAATTTGGTTATAGAGAACAAAAGAAAAAATGGAAGAAAATGCTGAAGAAAAAGAAAAGAGAATATAATGAAAAAGTAACAAACGAAATGGAAGACAAGTTTTAGAACAAAGAGATTAAAGCCATTTAAAGTGGAATAAGACAAGAAAAACAGGAGTACCAATATTACTCAATATTATTATACAGTGGTAGGAAAGGTGAACTAATAACAGCAGAAGAGAAAGTCTTAGAGAGATAGAAAGAATATTATAAGAACAGAACGTTGGGCGAGAAGAAGACAAACAAAATAGGTTCCTATTGAAGAAGAAATAAAAAATATAATAAGTCAGTTAAAGAATAACTGATTTTTTGCTGCTTATCATGCGTTCATTCATATATTGATTCATGGTTAAAGGACCATGCGAAAGATTATTCGTTGTAGAAAGAAATGGTGGTCCTGAGAAGGTGATCGACTTTTTATTCTGACGGATGTTTGGTCTGTGCCACAACGATTCCACATTGTTTATTAAAACAAAACTAAGAGCAACTTAAAATACTACTACTTTTTTACAGTAAGTGTCATTGCCACTTCTACCCGTTGTTGAAGCTCTTCGATAGTTTCTGGATACTGTTGATTTCCATACCGTTTCATCTAACACCACAGACAAAAATCATACGGATTGAGATCGGGTGATCGCGGAGGCCAAGTTACTGAGCCGTTTCTACCGACCCATTGGTTAGAAAAATGGTTATTTAACCATTTAGTTACCGGCCTAGCAAAATGTGATGGTGCTCCATCCTGCAAGTACCACATGCGAACTCATTTACCTAGAGGCGCTTTAACATCTAGCTGCTTCTCCAACACGTTGTTTAAAAACTCGAGGTACTGTGCCGCGTGTAGTCTGTTTGGTAAAACATAAGGTCTTCTTGACGAGCGAGTGGATTTTCATCGGACCAATTGTGAGTGTTGTGGCTGTTGAAAACAGTTTTGCGCGTGAATCCTACTTCGTCCATCATACGATGCACTACAAACTGTGAAACTCCAACTTCAGCTGCAAATCGGCGAGTGCTGATGTGGGGCTTTTCTTCCACGCGTTCCAAAATTTGTTCTTCAACTTGCAGTATTCTTTCAGTTCTGTCACGCCCACGATCGTGAGTTTGAGGCTTGAAGGTACCATGATCTTGGAGATGCTGCACCACTGATGTAAATGTTCACGTATACGGAATCGCGCGATTTGGAAAGCGCTCAATATACGATTCGCGAGCCAACCTGGCGTTTCCATCAGCCACACTATAAAGCACTACCATGTCGACTCGCTCTGAATTGGAGAAATTCATCAATATCAAAAACGTTAACCGAACACACGACGGCAACCGATACATGACTCGTGTATAACAATGTATATTTAATTGCAAATAATTTTGTCTAGACATTGATAATTAGGAACGTGAACTTTACACAGTGCAATAAATCTTACTGTGAGCTGTTTTCCATTTTGTTGCACACATTTCGAAATCACCCTGTACACTGAAGTCATCCTGAAATATTTTACAATATGTATCCTTATGTAAGAAAATTCTATTTAGATGATTTTGTTTGTTTCGTATCAGTACATTTGTTCCTATACTTATATAGCGTTTTCTTGTATGCAATGAGCTGTTTGTTCTAGATGCCTTATTAGATTAGTATCTGTTTGATAATAAACAATTGTATTATCATTATTATTCCAGCTCGAAGACAAAAACATCGAATTGGAAGGTACCAGGGCGAGGGTTCGCATGCTCGAGCAGCTCCAGAAGTCCATAACGAACAGCTCCCCGGACGTCATCCCCGACCACCCCATCTCCCGAACCGAGATCACGACCGCCAGCATGAAGGCCATGAGTCCCCTGCCCCTCAACCTCCAGATGGACCACTCCAGCAGCACGGAGTCCGCTCACGACCAGGCCGAGAGCAATCGCAAGAGCGACGGTCAGGCGAAGAGGCGGCCCAGCAAGATCCCGCTCAAGAGCTACACGGCGCCAAAGCCCCCTGGAGGTAAACACAGCCCCGCACCCGGTGCACGTAGTCGTAGCGGCGAGTCGCCTGGTAGACCGCACTCTGCACAATCGTGGAGGAACCGCAGCGAGGGTAACAGCTTGTCAGGCAGCAAGAGCAACTCGTCCCTGCCCAAGTCCAGGAACGGGTCGCTCGTCTCGGCCAAGGACTCGCTCTCGAGCAAGCTGAGGAGTAGCGACTCGCTGTCGAAGCTGACGCCGTCGAATAACAATAGCTTTGGGAGTAGCAGGGGCACGATGAGGAAGACGAGCGCGCCGGTTAAGTGGACCAACAGCTCCAAAGACGTGGCCGATAAGGTACGACCAAAAACCACCTCATTCTGGAATTTCTTCAAACTACACAACGGTCAGACGTAGGAGTGCCGCCATTATTATTTAGTTGCTCTGGCCGTCTCGAGACGTGCAGTAAGTGACGCTTGTTTTTTTTTTATTTTTTTTTCTGCTTGGTACGCTTTTTAGAACTAGAAGTAGAAGTCACGTAAGTAGAGAGTAGTACCCTTTTAGTGCAGTTTACCAAGGAAAGGTCTATTTGAGGAAAATGTCGGAGTGGTCATTATTGAAAATACATGTGGTATTAAAATTAGTTACAGTTCTGTAAGGATGGAACGTAATTGTAGTTTAACGTAAAAATCTCTTAAGGAAAGTGCTTTCAACTTGAGGTTACTGAATCATATTAACCTTACTAATACGAATTGAAACATACGGGTCGACAAACCAAAATCTAAATTCCTGTCATTATCATTTTATACAGTCATTTCTTTGAGGCTGAATTGTACTCTTTACCATACCTCTGGTTATTAAGGTGCTAGGAATTAGATTGTTTTAAAGCCAGTAAAGAAATCTAAATCTAATAAAGATAAATTGTTGTACTGGTTAAATGCCAGTGGTAAAGAATAGATTTCTCTTCAATATATTTAACAATCGAGGTTCGTTAAGTAAGAAATCTATAATTACGAATTTGAATAAGGCATTGCTTCTTTGTTATTGAAAAATGAGTGTTTGAGTCACTTTTGTTCAACCAAAAGTTGTTAAGAGTGTAGTAGTCTTTTTACTTCCTAATCTTAAGCTAAAGAAGTATTGTAATCGAGTCCATAGGACGACTGTTTACTTTTCGACGATTCACGCCCTTAGAGTACGAAAAAATAGGTCTTCCGTTTCCAGATAATCTCCGAAACTACTGAACCGATTGTTATCAGATTTGTCAAAAACACTAATCAAAATTTGGATAAACATCCCCACTATCATTAGAATGACGTCATCTCCAAAACTTACATTAGTAAATATTATTTCAGTTTTATAAAATAAGATAATCCTTCACATGTGGTTTATGAATCCGTGTTCAGTTTTTATGCTAAACATTCAGATTGTTGGAAAAAAATCAAAATTCTATAACGTTTTGCAATGTAACTTTGAAACTGCAAAACCGAATGCTCTGAAGTCTTGCAAACGTTTTAAGATTATCGTAATCATGGTAAATCGTCAATCAAAATGTATTCGTTTATTCCCTTCCAAACAATTGATGACGTTACTTCAAGATTTTGCCGAATGTTCTGTAAAATATCCAAATATTATGACTACAATTGTGGTTTATTTATATTAATTAAAATCAAGAATGATTATATTATTAATATTAAACTGCATCTATCCAAGGACACGTATATCAAGTGTCCTTGCAAAAATGTTGATGATGTCATCACAAAATTTTGTAATAGAAAAACTCACTTGAAACAAACGCATAGCATGCTTCTTTGCATTTACTTTAACGTTAAATACATGTTTATTTCAACTTAAATCTTACAATTTTTGGAAAATTTTCAATTTTGCAATTTTTCGATATTAAAGTTTTTCGATTTTTCAGTTTCTCAATTTTTCAAATTCTTGATTTTAGAATTGATTTTGTATTTGTCGTTTTCTCAATTTTTCAGATAATTGACTTTTATTATGCATTTTCTCGATTTTAAATCACATTTTTCGTTTTTTCATTTCCTTTATTTTTTTTTAATTATTAATTTTTCTTTTTTTTTGGATTTCCCAGTTATCCAATTTTCCGTTTTCTTTAATTTTCAATTTCTTGATTTTACAGTATGTTTCTTCAATTTTTCAAGTTCTTGATTTTAGAATTGTGCAATTTTTCCATTTTTTTGGTTCAAAAAGTTGAAAAATCGAAAAACTGAATAAACGAGAAATTGCAAGATCAAAAAAGTGATCGAGAAGCTTAAAAATCTAAGAAAATTAAAGAATCGAAAATTTGGAAAGAAGAAAAAACGAACGAAATCGAAGAATTGGAAAACTCAAAAATTGGAAAGTCGAAAAAATATAGAATCGTCAAAATTGAAAAGTCGAAAAATTGAAAAATCTAATGAATTAAAATGTTTTAAAATCTAATATGTAATTGAAAATGGATAAATTCTCAAATTGTAAAGTTGAAAAAAAGTGAAAATTTTTATCAATTATAATTACTATTACATATTAAATCTAGAAAATTCCAAATCAAAAATTGAAAAAACGAAAAATTGGAAAATCGAGATACTAAACAATCTAAACTTGAAAAAACTAAAAATTAAAAAATCTGAGTCAAAAAACTGAAAAATTGGAAAGTTTCACATTGAAAAACCAAAAAAAGGGAAAAATATACAAAAGTGGAAAAATCGAAAAACTGAAAAATTTAAAAATGAAAACTCCAAGAGTTACATATCGTAAAATTGAAAAAACAAAGAATTATAAAATTCTAACATTGAAAAATTAAAAACTGAAAACTCGAGAAATTTTAAATCGAAAAATTGCAAAATCTAAAAATTGAAAAATTCAAAAGTTGGTAAATTGAAAAACTAAAAAATAGAAAAATTACAAAATCTAAAAAGCAAGAAATATCTAAAAGTTAGAAAATCGAAAATCTGAAAAATTTAAAAATGAAAACTTGAAGAGTTACATACCGTCGTATTGAAAAATACAAAAAAAAATGGAATATTGCAAATCGAGAAATTGAAAAATTAGAAATTGAAAAATTCAGTAGTTGGTAAACTGAAATACTGAAAAATTTAAACTTGAAAAGTTTAAAAATGGAAGAATCAAAAAAATCGAGAAATTGCAAAATCTAAAAAGCGAAAAATATCCAAAAGTTGGAAAATCGAAAAACTGAAAAATTCAAAAATGAAAACTCGAAGAGGTCCATATCGTTAAAATGAAAAAGCAAAAAAATGAAAAATTGCAAATCGAGAAATTAAAAAACAAAAAATTGTAAAAGTTGAAATTGAAAAAACAAAGATTTTTAAAACTTGAACTTGAAAACTCGAAAAATTCCAAAATCTAAAAAGCGGAAAATATACAAAAGTTGGAAAATCGAAAAACTGAAAAAGTTGAAATTGAGAAAACAAAGAATTATAAAATCGAATCATTGAAAAATTAAAAACCGAAAATTCGAGAAATTGGAAAATCAAAAGATTAAAAATTCAAAAGTTGGTAAACTGGAAAACTGAAAAATTCAAGTCAAAAAAGCTGCGGAAGAGTTATTTACGCCATTGGTTTTTAACTTCATAGAGGTTATCAGGAAACAAAAATCGCAAAAAAAAAATATAATTTTTCAAAGAAGCGAGATTTGTTGGGTTATACTTCAGGAGCGGGGGAAGTTCTATCAAAATAAACTTCGACCAATTTTTTTTTATACTGCTGCAAAAATCAGCTTCCCGTTTGACATTTTTCCGGACCATTTAAAGCGAATATTTCAATCCAGGAAGCTTAATATGATTCAGTAATTATAATTCGACGTCTTCTCCAATAAAATTGCTAAAAACATCATGTCTGAGAAATCTTCACCAAATTTGTGACGTAAACTGAAGTAAAATTTTCAGAGTTTTGAAAGTTTTGTCAAAGAAATACTTTTGTTTTGGCGCACTAAATGCAAAAATATGTGTTTTGTTGCGACAACCACAAAGTCATTTATCAAATGACCTTATTACACCGGGGAAGTAAAAATATATAAGATCACACGGATATAAGCATTGTAAGTACTGTTGAGAGCGAGCTTAATTTGTTCTCTAGAACTGTTTTTGCCTGCCGTTTGTTATTATCTTGGTATGTAAAATTTTTTCTTCAGATCTTTATCACCACTGTGTAGATTTAACAAGGACACAACACATGAGTGCTAGACATCTTAACACTTTCAACTGCCTTGCATATTTAAAAAATAAAGAGCAAATGTCTGTTTCATTTTTTTTAATGCACTTAATGGTAGGAAGAATATTTGTAAACCACTTACTTCGCGTAACTTTAGAAACAAACAATAACCACATTGTTGACAACAGCAGGGATTGTGTCATTATTTATTTCTTGTTTCTTGTACTCAGTAATAGCGGCGTTGAAACATAAACAAGAGTGGATTAAAAGTGAAACAAGCTGCAAGCCGTTAAATAATAATCAACAGTTTTTTTTTCACAGATATAATTTTTCATCGATTTGCATGGCAACAATGTTGCGAGCTTTATTTAAAAAAAAAACTGCCGATCTATTAAATAAGCACGTTTTATTTGAATCACGTCCGACGATTTTCCCTGTAGACCATTTGTGTTCCTGGCGAACTGAACTAATTCCTCAACCCATTTTAATAATGAATTGCAAAGTGCAAGCGACCTCATGTAAATGAAAGTTAAAACTGTATCAAGTATCAATAGGTAATAAGGTTTCGGTAGTGGCCTCCTGCTGAGAGTTCTTGGACGTACGCAAAAACCGGTATATTTCTCATACTACATGTTGTTCAGCAACCGAAAAAGGAAATCTGCAACGATATGTATTTTTTTGACATCTACACCACGCCTCTCAAGTAATCACATTTAGGATTACTTAACACACTTTCTTAAGTTATGTGGTTCAAAGCAAACACATTTTGTGGGACATGAATAATTTTTTAGGTGACAATTTTGCGTTTGCAACACCGGATACTCGATTTTTTTTTAGTTTTAGTGAAAGTTTTGTTTATTACATTTTTTATTTTGTGAAGGAATTGGAAATTCGCGAAGAATTTGATTTCTCGTAAAAATACATAAATATTATATGTCAGGGGAAGTATACTCAAAGCACATGTAGTGCGTTTTTGAACGAAATTTTGTAAAACTAGCTGGACGTGTTCCATACTGGTGGATAAGTAAAAAAACGTTTTTCAAGTTTATGGCTGATTTTATGCCTGATTAAGAATTTAATTTGGCTGTTTCATTGCCACTCGTTTTGTTCCCCGACATTTAATCACTACTTTAACGATTTCAACCATAAAATACGTGCTCAAAAGTTGCCAGAAATTAGTAGCTGTGGTCAGAGAATACCCCAGTAGTTTATATATCGTTTCTGAATTAGTCCTCGCACGCTGCATTTTTCACTTCTCGAAATCATTGTGATTAATCGTTTAATGCAATTTCCAATAGGATCTACGGTTGGACAATTTCCATTGTTGCCATTATTGCTACAGACCTTATAATACTACGTGTCCCACGATAACATCCGCTTATCCGTCCACACAAAGTACCATTGTCCATTACCAATAATTTTCTAGATTTGTCACGCAATCACCATAGTAACGAGCGCTTTCTGCGGCGGGGAAACACACGTATAAAAACAAAATAATCAAATAATTTGCATGTTACATAATATATTCCCATTGTCGTATCACCGGTCCGCCTTTGTTCGGAAAGTGTTGCAAATCAGAAATTCATTGAACTGAATAATAATGGGCCATCTATATATAACCGTTTAATTTTTCCAATACGCAACACCTCCACTCATCTACTAAATTGATATTTTTCTAGTCGCGTATTTCACCAAAATTCCAACTTTCCTACGAATAATCAAGGCAAAACGATGAGTTTTTGCGTTACTGTTCGAAAATAAAATTATTTTCTTACCGTTGCGTCAGTGTCGCGGTCTGGTTACAGTGTGTTTCTAATTTTCTAGTTATTTACAAAACAGTCCGCTGTTGCCTCTGCATTACGTGACCCTCGAACACAGAGTGAAATTATATTTAGAAATCGCCGCAAGTTACATCCATAATGGGATCGCATTTTACACGTTAAGAAAGATTTTTGTTTGACATCGAGAACAAAGCAGAAACGAGACGTTTGCGCTAATTAAAACAAGGAAAATTAAACCTCTTTGTTGAACAGTGTTCACACTACTAAAGTTCTACTGTAATACTTAATACTCGTGATTTATGTTTGTGGAGAGGCAAGTAAGCTTCTACAGTGAAAATTATTATTTGTCAGTCTGAATGAAAAATGTTGGTGTAAGATTTTTTCCAAAAATCAAGTTGTAATATTTGAGTAAGGTAGCTTTATCATTGTACAAAGTTGGATATCGCATGTTTTATGTATTCAATGGTGACTGATACGATAAATTTCTATATTTGAAAAATATGAATAACTAAAATCAGCAACCAAAATTAATTTGAATTGACACTTTTTTATAATTTGTGCGTATCATGATTATTAAAATAAGGTCATAAGTGGACAAAATTTAAGATTTAAAAGTGAGTTAGGTCTCTGATTAAAGAGACATTTGCCCTGAAAAATGTTGAATAGATGGACATTTTGAACGAATACTGTATTCCCACAAAACCACTGAAATGATTTTGGAAAATACGTTGACGTGATCGTTTCCATATAAATTAATGCGTCAACACTGAAGTTTATAAACACATAAATTCTATTTTGCGGCTTTTTATTTGTGAATTAATTTATTATTTTGTACAATGTGTATATTCACATACAGATTTTTTCGTGTAAACCATTTATTCCATGACTCATACCAAACTAAAGCTTAGTACTCTGTAGAAATCCCGTTTATGTGAAAGTCTAATCGATAATTTATTTTTTACTTTTTTTTAAGCATGTGTCAAGCAGCAGCACGTAGTCAGTCCGAATTTATGTAATGTTTTTGCAAATTTAAGAATCAAATCATTTATAACGAAAATGTAACTAAACGTTAGAGCTTTGTTGAGTTTAATTTCTGCAATTAAGTAACTAACTTTAATAAAACTGTTTACATAACACTGTTTTGCTATATAAAATTTTACTTTTGTAAAAATTTTAATGTCAAATTTTATTTCAAATTCAAAAAACCTTTTTTTTTTTTAATTGTGCCCGTTATATCATTAACAATGTATTTCTATGTACGGCCTCCAGAAAAGTCTCTCTAATGACTACTTAATTCATATTTACACGAAAATTACAATTTATATAGCTAAGTATTTATTGTAACTTCTATGTAAATATAAATTAACGCACTGTTTTCCCATGCCTTTTGTTTTAACTCAACAAATGCAAAATTAAGTAATTTGTTGGAAAATAATTAGTGTTTTATTAAAAAATGATAATACACATTTCAAAATTCCATAGAAGGTTAATCAGTATAAATCAATTTTACTGCGTTATTGTACTGTCAAAATGCAATTCTACAAAAAAGTTGATGAATCATTTGCGAAAAGATGTATATATTATAGTGTCGTTGTAATAATAATAATTAAACAGTATAAATAGATAAAATTTTATCTGTAACACCGATTTTGTTTGGATCAATAAACCATTGCAGGGCATATTAATGTAGAATGTATTTTAGTTACCGAGAATAATAAATCCAACATGCGTTTTTGTTAAAAAAAATAAAATAAAATAAGGTTTTGGATGTGTTTTTTACAAATTAGCGCGAACACAAAATACCTTTAGGTAAACGCAAATTTATTTATTACGCTATTATGTTTTGTTGATATTAACTCCATATTGAACTCTAACCGGAAGCATTGTTTTGTGCAAAACACAAAATTGTGTAAACAGTTAAACTGGCTGTAAAGCCAGTGTTTTTTAAAACTTGAAAATAGAATTTTTGTAGTTACTTCCTTATCGTTGTTGTAAGTACTGTCATTGAAGTTAACACCCAAATAAAAAAAAAACTTTGTCGACCTTAAATACTCGAACACATTTAGGCACAGCTATAAAATACCCTACATTTCTGATTTTATCATTTCTCATTTTAAAAGAATAGAAAACCAAAATTAAACCAAAAAAAGCACGAAAAATATGTTTTGGAAAGATTGTAAATTGTCTTCAGAAATATGGATACCTCATTCCACAGACTGTAGGTTATTGTCAAATTTAAACATTAAATAATTTATTTGTTATTCCATTTTTTAATTTCCCAACGTAAGCTTTAATGTCTTTTCTAATGTTTCATGGCTCCTAGACTGCGAAAAAGTAGCTCTTTCGTTTCCACCTGCCTATTGTCTGTTGGCGATTTTATTTGACAGGTAATTTCCGAAACTATTGGACTGAAATTTTGGATATATTTTAGAAATCTTTGTGTGAATAGTAAAACGCAAACGTATACATCAGATCTACTTGAAAGTAGCCATTCACCAGATGGATTCTATTAAAATATGTGTTCTTTTAACCAAGTAAAAATCTTCAAGTTTAGAATAAATAAAATACATATTTGCTAAAATTCTAAATTCGTGCATTTTTATAATCTAAATATACAAAAAAGACAATGTGGACTCTCAAATAATCTTAAAATCACATTTTTACATCTTCCTCGAAACTTTTTTAATTAAATTGTTTTTTAATATTTGTTACTTGACAAAATTTTCCAAATATATTTAGAAACTCTTAACTCGGGCAGTAGCAACTTCATAAATTTTAATTTCTCTGTTTTTGCTTGAACTAATTTTTGTTAATAACCGGTAGCTTATCATGATCAGTAGTTTTTAACAGTGTAGATGCTTTTCCGCTATCTATAATTTGCTTCACTAGTTTGCCAGGTTAGTCATTAAAAATTAGACAAAGTGCTGATCGATTTTTTTTTACTAGTAGTTCTGGCCATTTACAACCGAACTAAAACAATTAGAGCATGAATATTTACTTCATATGGCTCATTTTCAAAATCCGATGCTATGTAGGCATACGTCATGTATTTTGAAGACTTAAGATCCATTTGTAAACTTGTTGCTAGCGTTGCTGTTCGCCGTTGTAAGATAAATACGTAGCGAAAATATGCGTCGTTTATATCATCCGTTGAAAGTATCGATTTTGCAATTAGGCTCCGCCCCTCGGTCTGACAACGAATGAAAAATTCATCACAATTGAGCTTGGGATGGATATGGGTGGGGCTTAATTCTTGGCTTGTTTTTTTTGTAATATGCATAGTATTCTTTTAACAACACGATACTCAAAAACATGTTTTTATTTCCCTATGAGAAATTAGGATTTTGCAATTAAGCTCCGCCCCCTTGGCTCACGACGAATAAAAGAATCATCACAATAATTGAGATAGGGCAGGTGGGCGAGCCTTACATTTTGCCTTTTTTTCTTAATATGTGTAGTCATCTTTTCACAACAAGAAATTTACAGCATATTTAAAATAGTAAATTTATAAAGAGTGTTATTGAAAGGTACGTACAACAAAATTGACAGTTCTTCGCGAAGTCTGAAGAAACCTGAAAAACCTATTTTGTGTTATCAAAAATATAAGGGGCAAATTAACCCCTATCCAAGCTTTTTAGACGCTACTGAAGGATAAATAGGTAAAATTAATTTTTTTTAGTAAATCCTAGCAACTGTAACAATAATAAAAAAATAAGAGACCCTTTTGTTTCTATAGAAACGAAAGGTGACCTTTTTATCAGAGGCGTACAACGAATTTGGACATAAATTTTAATAATTTTTGTCTCTAAAAGGAGAACACTTTTACCTGAACTTTTTTTTTAATTTTAGCACTCATACTTCGAGACCAATTGCCGATTTTATTTTGTACGTACCTTTCAATAACACGCTGTATAGGGAAATATGGATTTTGTAATTACGCTTCGCCCCTCGGTTTAGCAACGAATGAAAAATTCATCACGATTGAGATCGAGACGGATGGGTGGGGCTTCTCTTTTGGTTTTCTTTGTATAACACGATTACTTAAGAATTGAGATAGGGTGGGTGGGCGGGGCTTTTGTTTTGCCTTTTTTTCTTAATATGCATAGCCATGTTTTCACAAGAAGAAATGGGTAAAATGGTACATTTTTGTAAGGAAATATGGATTTTGCGGTTATGGGGCGGAGCCTAATTGCAAAATTGATAATTCCTTCTTCAAAATTTCCATTTTAAACATGTTTTAAGTTTCATGTTGTGAAAACAAATCTGCACATATTAAAACAAAAGGCAAAATGTAAGCCCATCCGCCCTATCTCAATTGTGATGAGTTTCTTTTTATTCGCCGTGAACCAAAGAGCTTAACTGTAAAACACTTATTTCTCGTAAGGAAACAAAAAACATGTTTTTGAGTATCGTGTTTTTCAAAGAATACTACGTATATTAGAAAAAGAGCCAAAATATTAACCCCGCCCACCACCCCATTTCATTTGTGATGATTTTTTTAATTCTTAAAAACTTAAAACACGTTTAAAATGGTAAATTTTTGTAAGGAAATATGGATTTTGCAATTAGACTCCGCCCCTAGGTCTGCCAACGAATGAAAACTTCATTACTACTTAGATCAGGGCAAGTATAAGTGGGGCTTAATCTTTGGCTTTATTTTTTTCTTAATATACATGGTCTTCTTTGAATAACACGATACTGAAAAACATGTCTTACATTTCTTGTATAGAAATCATAAGGATTTTGCAATTAAATTCTGCTCCTTTGGTTCTAGATGATTAAAAAAAATAATAATAATCACAATTGAGATAGGGCGGGGCTTATATTTTGCCTTTTTTCTTAATATACTATATAATATTTTCAGAACTCGCTGCTACATGCTTAACTCCAGAAGTTTTACAAGGGGAATATTTAATGACATATTAAAACTATGTAATCAAATGGTCAAATTAAGAACAAACTTCAAAAAGACAAAATAAAAATGTATTATATATTTATATCCCTAATGAAATAAAAAAAAATAATGATCAATTTTCAAACTTTAATGCAATCATAATATTTCAATTTCTAAAAATCCCAGCACCACCCAATGGCCAATCCAAGATTCACGAATTCGCGCAAAAGACATTTGCTATGTTTAAAGGACACTTAATTAGCGAGATGCAATTCAGTCGCGAGATATTTTCTTCTTCTAATTTGGTGTACAAATTAACTATTTTGTCAGGCGAATAATCCCGAGATTCGTAATGCATTTAGATTAGAAATTAAATTTCAAAAAAAAGTTTAAGTGACAAATCGCAATTTTTTACATTCCAATTTAAGGGTTCTCCGCGATTCAGTCTCCGTTTTTATCTATATTCACGTACAGGATAGTCTAGACCGCAACAAAGACAATTGTTTTAAAATAAAAGGCATGCAAATTCTAAAAGAACCGCCAATTTTTTAATTTCCATGTCTCGAATTAGATGGCGGATGTCACGTGTTAAACTCACTTCACATGAAACTCCTGTAACCCAAGACTGTCGTCAAATACAAGAACAATGAAATTTTCGGTGTTGAAAACGTCAAATTTTTAGCTACTTATTTATAAGTTTGTACTTTCGACAGCAATATTTTGTCTTCGTCGTTGCAAAACAAAAAAACTAAAACTGTTAACGCCATTACTTAGTTTTAGAAATCACTTAATTTTTTATGAAGACTTCAACAGTACATCAATCATTTTTCAGTATTCGATTATCCCCCTCTTCGTTATAATGTAAAACGCTGTTTCATACAGCGAGTAATTAACAACATTACGTAATTACAAGAAGATTTCCACGCTGATGATCTAGCTCGTTTTAATTTTCATTTACTTGATGGTACTGATGCTTTTAATAAGTCGCTTGTGTATTGTCCAGCTTCATTTAATTATCTTAAGTGAATATGATGTTTCCAGGTACGTAGCAATAATCTCCTGCATGTGTGTGGCTTGCAAAACCTGTGTAAATATTTCCTGGTGATTAATTCCAACTAACTTACTACATGTACGTGAGCTCGTTATTTCGTGTGCAGTTTAGTTTAATTTTGCAATTAACAGCCGTGACTAATTTACAAGAATTCACGTATAGTTGTAGACTTGACATGACAGATCGTAACTTTTACTTGCTGAAGGTAAATTACCCAGTTTTCATTTGTTGACATTTTCATTATCATCTTCACACCACGTTTCTTTCATTACGATTTTAAATAAGCAAAGTAAGAAAATTGCTTTGAGATTTGCTCACGGAGATCGGAAATACGGTCTGAGAGGAGAAGGTTCTATTTAAATTTAAAATACTCATTTTCCGTTGTACATTTTTTTTTTCTTTGAACGAACAAGGTGAAGAAACGACGTACGCAGAGTAACTCGCCGGACAAGAGAAATAAATTTCTATATTTAGAGGTCGTAAAGCTTTCTACTAAATTTATTTCAAGAAAATGTTGCTTTCTGGTGATTCCCTTGATACAGGTGCATGGAAAGCGGCTAGACGCAGTTTCATTCTTTTTATAACAATGTTGAGGTTTATTTAGTAGTTGAAGTGGTTTAATAGGTAAGTACTCGCATAAGTGTTAGCCTCTGTAGTTCCCATCAAATAAAAATGAGTTCTAAGTAGGCGCTTCTTAATTAATCTTGAGAGTCGTTCTTAACCGCTAAGGGACCAGACCTAACCACTAAACTTTAAAGTACTACAATTCATCTGGTCATAAATGTACAGTACTTTGGAAATTTGCTGTTTTTTTTTAATGCGTGTAAATATAGGGTACAACTGGAAAGCACTGAACGAACGTCGAAAGGAATTAACAATCTCATATTTTTAACCTTCGTTGGGTTGCCTGAAATTATAAGATTTCTTAACAAATATTTAACTATATGGTATATCGTTAAGGTGCCTTGTGCCAGTTATGTAACTGGCAGTTTTACTAAGTACTTGCAATAAAATAATTTTTTAAATATCTATAATTATCGTAGGTTGTGAAAAACATTCACATTATAGTAAAATACTTTTTTTATATAAAAAACTGTAACGGAAATTATTATCATTTGCCAATTTTGATATATTCTTCTATACAATCTTTAAGACGTCCTTTTGCTACACTAGAAGAACGCTGTCCGCCAACCAACAAAATGATTGAGCTTCACTAAAAACAATGTCCTGTGTAGTTTTGAGGATTTTCCAACTTCGAACCGAAAGTGTTAATTCTTCTCACAGGGTATCGAGCACACCCCTGGTCTTACGAAACAGAGAGAATCGATTGGACTTAAAGGTGTGTATCTTCGGTATAAAATTATCTCCAAAAATAGTTAACTTCCTATATAATTATTGTTGGTATTTCGCAACGTCACATTGAAGACTTTACCGGAGTCTTTAGTGTGTTTTTTTAGACCGCCAATGCCAAAATCAAGACAAAAACAAAAAGGGGAAAAATTGGTTATCTACCCTTTAGTTCCGATAACAAAAATACCTCATAAATAGCAATCTTTATTTGGAGAGACAATTTCTTTTTACGTTTAAAGTTGACTCCACTACCAAAACATAGGACCAAAGTAATCGAGCTGTTATATTAAATATGAAACAAACAATAATCAAATCTTCTGTTTTCGAGCAAACTTTGTTCTCTCCCATTCGCGAAAACTTGAATAAACAATTTTTCACGCAATAATGTCGTTTTTTCTAATACAATCTCTGAAACTTAACTCTCATAATAGCCATATTTGGATGTGCTCAATTTTCTTTACAAAACAAACGCCAATCTCCACAGTATTTTACGATCAACAAAAAATATATTGAATACAACACGTGCGCAAACAAAGTTACAGGTTCTCGGACATCTTGGGGAACTCGACGTCGTCTCGTTGCCTAGACAACGTCCCTAAACTTTAAGCTTGATTTTACGCACTACTTACATTAACAACTTTTTCATGACCGTAAAAATACTTAACGGGTGCAACAGAGTTAGTTAAGCCGACTTAAGTCCGTCAAGTGACAAGCATGTTCAAATTAAAAACAGTATTTTATAATCCTCTTGAGCACCAAATAATAAAACTTGACGCCCTATGTTGTAGAAGTGTTTATGCTTTTAATAAAACGTACAGACCCTACATTCTCCTAAATTGTAAACTTTTATTTCACATCTTATTAAAAATTTTGTGTGACGACAATTTAATTTCAATTAGAAAAACAATTCTAAGCAAATATCCCTCGGACATTGTTATTAAATATTTATAACCTTTTCGAGTACTTTTTTTTAGTACTAGGAACTGATATAATTATTTCGTAATAATTATCTGTATCCTTGGGATATAGCCACTGATAACATTTTTACTGTTACATATATTTTAAACAGTTACTGAGCATAAAAAAATCATTCATGCACACTGAAATAGATAAAAAAAATCTGTGAGAAATATGAAATTGTTAATTTCTTTTTCCGTTTTGGTGACTTACATCCACCCAGTTCATAAGTAGCTCTATAATTTTATAAATCTGTGAATTACTAAAGCAAACATTGGCAGAAATTTTCGTTTATTAGAACATTTAGTATTATGTTGCTTATTTACAAACCAAAATAACACAAGTTGACTTTTATTTTTTTACAAATCAATTCAGTTCAACATTATTATAGATAGGCAAATACTGCATCGAAATGGCGTTCGTCGTACTGGCTTGTTACCCTGCGTACTAATAACTGGAAACGAAAAGCTATGTAAAAAAGATATGATATTCATTTTCCCTAACCATTAATCAGCATCTCCAGATGTAGTCACGTGGAGACTTTATACTTTCAGATAAGTTTAAACTCAGCAAAAGAAAAATCTCAATATCCATGGACTCTCTCTTCATATAACACCGACTCTGGTTCTCCTTATCCAGATTCGTTGGACAGATCTGTACAACCGACCACCATAGAAACTTCCAGTAGTCACCGTTTTCAAACCGCTAACACGTTTTTATGGAATGTGGGCAGCACACAAAGTGAATTTTATGATAGTATTGATTCTAATATTACTTCCAGTTTGTATCAACAAAACGGAGAGGATTTGGCAGAGTGCGATTCGTTAGAAAAGCAACTGTCAGACATCTCTGATCAGAAATAATTTTTCGTGTGTATGTGTGTATACTTAAGAACAAAATAACTCCAAACTATTGATTTATGTTACATAGTTGTGCAAACAGCCATTATAGCGAACTTGCAGGTAGTAATTAAAACTAGTGGAACCAGTACATTAAGTCAACATCGTCAGTGTTATAATTACTGATAAACAGTTTTTTGCTGTTAATTGCGCTTTCAGAAATTTATTGTTCACGGATTACCATTTTTACGCGTTATAATGAATATATGAATTTATAATAACAGGTCACTTTAGTATTTTGTTCTTTGGTATAGGTTTTAGCATTCCATAGTCTTTTGTCAAGTACTCAATTCAAGGGTAAATTTGATTTCACAAATTTGTATTACTTGAAAACTGGGGCTTGTTTTTACATTATTGTGGCATTTATTTACATAACTGAACTTATTTTGTGTATTTCTACTTTTACGTATACATTCAAAGTATGCACTTAGATATTACCGACCTGCTTGTCAGTCCCATTAACATCAGTATGGCTGACGGTATGGCTGTATGCTTTTATTATCGTGCATGATATTTTAGTATTTTAAAATATTTCTTGTAAAGTATACTATAAGCTATTTAAATAATTTTAATTTTTATTAGTTTTTTTTATTTTATTTTTTCTGTTATATTGCTGTGTAGGACTGTGATAGGTATATACAGAATGATAGGAAAAGTGGCAATTTATACATAATTTAAGTTCCTTACTGTGTATTATGAGGTAAACAATTCGCTAGGTACCTTCTAAAATCTCCACTGACGTTTCCATTTTTTACAAAGTTTTTACGTATTTATTAAAATTGTTTATTTATTTTAGGGATTAAAGTCATCTACAGTATTTTATAAATTGGATTCACATATTTATTTTTTAATTTGTGTGGTAATATTAGTGGAGAATATTTTTCCACGTTTCAAAGTATCATTAAAATATTGTAACACAACGATCATTTATCAGTGTTGTTATTACTGTTGAAGTATAAAGACTGTCTACTAACTATGATATTAACAGTCTAAAAGCCACATAATTTGTGATATATTAGAGTGCTCATTCACAAGCGTAGCTAATTCAACAATAAATATGTAAATGGTCATTCATAGAACTATAATAAGAGCTATTAATGAATATACCATTTATGTAAGCAGATTTGTAAAGTGAAGACTTTTTTATTCTTTGTTAGTGTATTATTTGACTGATTTATTCGTTTTACGAATCTGCATATAGTTACAAAGTATTGTAAATAATTTCTGTTTATATTAATATAAACCATAGAAAATTAACGCATTTTTATTCATAATAAACATTATAAGTCAATAAATCTAAAATTATCCCTGAGAGGCCTTAGCTTTTCTGACGTTGTCCAGAGCTTCCAACTTTTTAAGTAAGTTATCTACTTTTGTGGCAAGTTGCTGAATGGTCTTTTCAATCTGATCAAGTCTCTCTTGTTGCCTAAAAAAATAACATAATTTTTTGTTACAAGGTGTCAAATTAATTACGTTATGAAGTCGCTGACGTGCACAAGAGTGGCGTCTTCATCCATTCGTTCGTTTGCTGCAAACATTTTTGTTAAAATCTAGTTCTAGTACTAGTACAAAAGTACCCATTGATTGTCCCTCCAGTTCCTTCATGATTTTCTTAACATCATACTCTCCTACTTCAGCCAAAGGATCTATATTGTACCTCGCAAAAAACATCTCTATTTCGAGGTCGCTAAAGCCGCATCTACAAAAAAGATTCTAGTATCCACAAATGTAAAATCCACTCACTTTTTAAGAGCGTCACGAATTTGCTGAATCGTGGCATTAAATTCAGCCTTCTCTTGTTCAAAGTACTTGATATTACAACCACACTTTTGCAACATTTTGTAAAATCCTTTCTTCAGAAACTCAGTCATCTGCATTTCGTCTGGTGCTATAGCGATTTCGGTTTTCACGTCAGCGTAGGTGTCGTTAATGATGGCCAAAAACATGTTCTACACAAATTTTAGTAAACAAGGTACGTGTTACATTGTGCGTTATTGATGGTCCATCTAGAAAGTCATGTCTCAAAGATCGCGTCGTCATGTAGCCCATTAATCACGAAAATTTAACTAGCGTAGGAGGGATCTCCAAGATTGACTGTGTCTTGGATGGTCCGCCAAAAACGAACAATGTAATTGCGCCTTTATGTTAATTTTTGTACCAGTAGGACAAAGAAGACGAAGAATATGTATGAAAGGAAGTAAATGGGTGCCAAAACCCTGTTGGCTTGTTCTATGGCTTGGTAATCGAAGTCACCCAAAATTGTACGCAGAAGCGTAAACATTGCCACTCCAAAACTGCTAAAATCTTCCACTTGACTGCCAAACAAGAGGTATCCTAACTCGGCGAAGGCGAAGAAGATGATAAAGAACATGATAGAGAATCCAAGGATATCGAGGGCACACTGAAAATTGAAAAAATTATTTGGCTTGAAAGCATCAAAATACTCGTACTCTTTTCAGGGTATTATTAAGTTGCCCCATCGTCTTATTAAAATTCAAGTATTTGAACAATTTAATGTAGGAGAAAAACAATAAGGAAGCAGCAAAATTGTTATAGAGAATTTTTTTATCTGCAAGGTATTCCAAGTTGCCGTATTTTTCAGGATTGTCTCGAATTTTTTTAATGGTGGAATCAACATTCGGAAAAATTATGAGAGAAGTTATAAAATTAGCCGATGCCATCTGAAATTAAAAACTTGAAATATTTACGCCGACACGTCACCATGCTTACAAAAATAATAGTAACATCTATGTATGTCCAGAACTGTAAGAAGTATCGAAGTTTGAAATACATGATCTCTCGGATTTCCTCCATCAAAAAGTAACTAGCAATGAGGTATACTGTGACTTCAAAAGCAAACGTCACGTAGTCCCAGTAGTTAGTATATCGCAGTAGGTGAACTGCCTGGAATGAGTGCGATGGGATTATCCCTCCGGTGGGCGGAAACTCCATAACTAATCTGTAATGGAAGTTGCATTATTCACCAATAAAAAGAATCAACTTAATAAAATTCTGTAGCACTAGTCGTACTTGCAAATGCAGAAGAGATTTAAATTTGCATTATAAATGGAAAAGTCGACGAATACAGCCCTGGTGCCCCTTGTTATCCACAATTCCTCCTTCAACTCCGCTATCAATATAGAACTTGCGTTTCTAGTGGTGGTGAGATCTTGGTAAAAACCGCCACCTTCGTAGGTTGAAATTTTCCCCGGATAAGGAATGCTTTCTGTTTCGGCGTCCGTACTGTAAACCCACCTGAAATGTATCATTTCTTGTATGGTTATTTAGTCATTAGTCATTCTGTCAATACGCGGTTCCTTCGCCAGGCCCAAACGTTTCTTGATCTTCGTCGGCCTCTCTGTACAGATCATAGCAAGTCAAGAAGAGTCTTCTGAAATATTCGTGCACTATGCAGGAATCGTTTTTGACTTTCACCTGAACTGTGTGTTGAATACTTTGGAACAAAAGTTTCCCACTTACTTGTCTGATCCTCGGAACCCCCAACAGTTTGTTTTCGAATAAGATTTTTTTATCGTCTTCGGGAGCTGGTGCAACTGGATCGTACCGATTGTAGTAGTGCTCCCAGTAGAAGCTATCCAACATTAAAGACTCTGCATACTACCAAAAAGTAGTTATTGGTTTCCTGGAGGTATTTACTTACATGCCAAAAATCTGTCGCTGATCTAATGTCATAAAAATTGATGCCAACGTCGTTGGCGGTTTGAAATTCCTTGTCCAGAAATTGACCCTTTAGGGCTTGCGTGATATAGAACATTGACGCGGAGCGCCGTCCTATGGTACCTACCACAAAGTTTTTTTAGTAACTACACAAAAATGTTCGATTTTTTACAAATTGTGACTGCAATTATAAACACAATGTAAATAATAGCTTCTCGGAAGGTGGTTAGCAATACATCGTTTCTGGTGAAATCTTCTGCCATGGCTCGGGTTAACCAACGTACTACAAAATTAATTACCTCTTCCGATTTTTTCAATTATTTTTCATCCTACCTTTCTTGGGTTGTGCTTCGTAGGCTTCATCATCTTTATCTCTGGCGCCAGGTTTTTTTGAAGCTTTCTGCGGCTTTTCTTCGGGTGTTTTCTCCATCGTTTTAGTAAATACTTGCAAAAAAATTTATTCTGTCTGCAGAAATATTTTTTATTTATTTGAATATTTATTTTGTGTGGCCATAACAACTGTATTTTTGGCGATTTCTCGATTTTGAAACGAAAAAGTGGGCCCGTAGTAAACCGTACTAGATAAATAGACGCAAGAAATAAAAATTGAAAAAGACTAGAATCTACTGACGTACAGTCGATGGGATAAAGCATCCATAACTATAACAATAACAAATCGAAAATGACAATAATGAAGAAGTTATAGCGAATTTTAAAAAGAAGATAATGAAGTGGACAAAATGTTCCATGAATAAGTTCTTTTAATGGCTACAGAAATACTGGGATCACAACGTAAATGACTAATTAATATCCTGAATGAAGAAAATTGAAGCAAAATATTGCAAGTCTAAAAAAGATGAAAGTCCTGAAAATGAAACACGTTGCAAAATTTGTGAATGAGGCACTGACAGTCATTGTAGTTAAATAAAAGAATATCTTTTTTCAGTATATTATGATCTCCCTACTTAAGTTTAAATTAAATTCATATACAGTTTTGTTATTTACTTATTTTATTAATCTTATTTATTTAGTCTACGTTGATTTTATAAAAATAGGTACATATTTATGTTTGTGTTTTGAAGAAATTGTGATAACCCAAACTTCCCGCCTTTAAACTGACCTTAAAAAAGTTTGAAAGGCCTGCGAAAATTTCAAAAATTCAAAATTTGGCCTTGGTTGTGAACGTCTAACAAATGGGAACCTACGTTGGGTGTGTGTGTGTGTTTTTTTTTTTTTTTCTTTTAAATGGCGGGAAGATGTTCTTTCATACAAGTGAGCATACACTGCGTGTGATTCGAGAGCGCAAGAAATAATAGAACAAAATTTTTAGGAGGGACTCAAATGGCACCCCTCCCAGGAGGAAATAAGCTGCGAGTATTCATTCCTCAGCCCCAAAAACCCGTATTCACGATATAATACATTTCAAATGAAACACCTTAAAAATATGACAGAAAAGACACTTGCGAATTGACAAACATAGACATATGAAAAACAAACAAACGCTGTTTGGAATCAATGCAAATATTTGAATATCACAAATTTAATAAAAACAAAGCAAAATCTGAATTAAAATAACTAGATGCAAATACACCAGTTATTACGGGCGTGTGGCGTCAAATGTTAAGATTACGGCAGTTAACAGGAGCACAGCAAAAGTACCCCTGGGGCGTTCTAGCATAAGCGGAGTTTGGGGCTACCGGTCGAGGCTGTTCTCCCCCCACCACGGTGATTCTATCTATGGCAAGCCTACTCGTACAACACATTACACATCTCTAGGACGAACATGCCGTCCGAAACTAGGCCATTACAATCGCAGATCCGCAGTTAGGTCTCGACTATTGGGCTAAGTCGAGAGGACCACAACATCGCAACCGCCCCTGAATCTATCCAAACCTGTACCCTTTGTGCAGGCGACGCGATAAGATCTCATGTGTTCAATTCTTTATAACTCTGATATTAACAACAACTGAACAAGTGCTAAAGTTTCAAAGAGCAATAAATACCATTTAAATTCGCCATACAGTCTTGTGGAATTTTGACCAACAAATAAATCTTATGTGAGATTAAAATTGAACATCAAATAATTTATATGATAAAAACGTTTATCAACAAAGTCTTTACAAAACAAAACTAGTAAAGATCTATGAAAAACAAAAGATTTGGTGTGAAATAAACTTGTGCCAATAGAAATTATTATGTGAGGTTAAAACTGCAAAGCACGGAAATTTACGTTCAATTAAAATTATACAACAAAGAAAATTACTGAAGCTAAAATTGTGAGATAAAGAAAAATTTTATGAGGTGACAATTTGCAAAGTTAACACACTTTATCAACAATTCAAACAAAGAGTTTACATTAGGTTAAATTATGTCATGATCTAAGTGGTTACTTCAAAAAAAAGCAATTTACTTTGAGAGTTTAGAATACCGCGAACTGGTTACTCCAACAAAACACATAATAAGCAGACATAAAAATATCCGATCATCGTTACGAGGAAAAACCGTCTCGGTGATGTAATTTTTTTTATCGTTGCGGGGGAATACCTCGATGATGTATTGTTTAGTGTTGCGAGGAATAAGCCTCGTTGATGTTATCAATCTCTAGCGTTGCGAGGATATGCCTCGATGAAGTAATAATCAATCTGTAGCGTTGTGAGGACAAGTATCGATGATGTAATCAATCTTTCGCGTTGCGAGGACAAGCCTCGATGATGTAATCAAACTTTAACGTGGTGAGGACATGCCCCAGTGATGTGATCATGATAACGATAATAATAACGATAATAACCGCCTAAGGGAAGAATTACTTTAACCCCCCGCCAGTTCGCGGTATGAATTAGTTTAACTGCCGAAAATGAACTATTAGCAATCTAACCAACTAATTTAAAGTTGCTCTTACCACGTGTTTACATTCACAAAAACACATTCAGACTGACGCTCCGCCATGCCGCCCTCTGTCTAACCACCAACCCTCTAACTAAAATCCCTAGCGCTACTAATTGTCCAACTATCCAGCAAGCGTTACCGTGCACCTGGTTGCCTATGTTTAACGATTTATGATTTGAATTTTTTTTTTCTCAAATTCAAATTATTCAAATGTGATTTCGCGGAGCTGTTAATTAATTTCAGCGCGAAAATTTTGATTTAAATTCGGTCACCATAAAATTAAGTGCAAATAGCTCACGCTAGCGCTAGACTTTGCCTCTTACCTTTGCATTGTTATTGTTATTAAATAAAGGTTATGATTTAAGTCAAAGTTATTATTTGTTTTATTTTTTTAGCTTCCATTAATAATGAGCATATCAGGGATTGTCCTTATGATGCAATAACTATTATAAATTAACAAATGAGAAGAGAAGATTTGTTGGTATGTTTTGGTAGGTCCCTGACAGAAATACGACGTATCAAGAAGTTTCACTGTTTAAGAGATTTTTAACAAACGTTGTTGAGCTTTACAGCCATCTAGAAGAAACAAAAATGTATTATCACATCTTTGTTTTGTTAATATTATATTTACCTCCAGTTTTTTCCTTTTCATCCCTTCGCCATACGTAGGTACCAATCATACGCATATGCGTTCTCTTTTCTATTGCCACTTATCCTGTTTGTGTCCCTTTAAGCATTTCATCTAAATCGCTAATGTAAACAACAATGAGGCTAGGGCCCAATCGGCAACTTTTTATACCAAACCTTTCTCTGCGTAAAATTTTTCACTCATTGCTTTTTGGCTTAGTCTGCACTCGAATTAAAAACGCAAGAATAATGTAGAAACTATTTTATTATCTTCTCTTATATAAATCTCCTCGTTCTTTTCAAATACAAGATTACAAATTTATATCACAGCTTGTTAATTATCACAATTTTCTAATTTACCGCATCTTATTTAAAGTAAGTAACAAATTTAAATATTGACAGTTGAATAAAGAAAACAATGAAACTAATTTGAAAGTGAAGAACAAACAACAACAGCAGCGACAGACCCTCGTCTCCCTGTTTCTTCTCTATAACCGCAGTTTCATACAAACCACACCAATATGCAGGAGGACTACAGGCCTCGTTTATGCTGAGGCTATTCTCTATTCCCACAAGGAGACAAACAGAAGATGCCGACTTAACGGGGGCGGAATCCGGTAGGTGAATTAACAATTTAGACTCGGGTCCGTGCACATCGCTTTCGCTACGCGGTCCCGGCAATTTAGACTGATAAATAAACAAGTATCAAAATGGCAACAAAAGCCACAGCATTTAATTACACCACACTTACGTAAATCAATATGAATTCATCAAGATTACATCGTGAACTAATTCCTCATCACATAAACAAAAAACACATTAAATATAATCGGAATCACAATAATCCCTCTCGGTACACACTTCGCTGTGAGAGGAGTGTTCGAAACTAAATGTTTAATATTAGTACTCTAAAACACATAAATAGTAACACAAAATAAACATAAACTACCCTCTGCCTCTTCGAATCCACGATGATAGTTATTTAACTATTAACAAGTTTCAAAGCGAATCAACATTTAAAATTAAATCTTGAATACTGCAATTTACTATGTTAAAAATCTCGAGTGTGTGGTTATTAAATCTAAATAATAACTTAGGAAAAATCAGTGAATTTTTAACACGTGTTTTAAATTAACATTTATCGCTACTATTTAAATAGCAAGGCAGATCGAACTAAAAGTCTCTAAAATTACCTACACAAGTATGTAAAAACTTTAACCTTCCTTTCCAACAAATACAGCAATGTGTTACAAAAATGTGTGGAAGAAAATTAACTTATACATGACGCCTTGCATAGAAATACATTTTGTGATAACATCCCGCTAAAATTTGACATGTGAACAAAATTTAGAACCAACGAAAAATTTTAAAACAAAACCAATGTCCAAATCATAGATCTCGGTTACGGAATCAATGGTTCTTATCTCGGTGATAGAACTCTCCTCAGTTTTCATCGTTATGTTGTGCTGCGAGATTCACGAACTACAACACATAATAATCAGTCTCCCACCGCAAAGCCTGTTTACATATTGACCATATTATCATCTAGTAGCCTTGTGGACCGCCGGATTACCGACCCGCGCGTTACGCAAGGGAGTAGGTACCCCAACGAGAATCTAAAGACAGTTACGAAACAAACTCGAGCTAAAATCCCCTTGCTAAAATTGCCGCAATTAACCGAAGGATTTTATCTTGTTCGTTTTATGCTGATTTTTGATGGAAAGAATTGTCAGTATGTTAAATTATGCCACACTCTATTGACAGTTTCAGCCGCAAAGAATTTAAACGATGTAATCATGGTATTTCAAGTTATTAATTGAATCAAAATGTGTTCACTGATTATCGCGTGGGCCGAAGCCCCCGCATCACATACAAAGAAAAAAACACATTCAGTATAATCAAAATCACAATAAGGTGGTCTCGGAAACGCTCGCCGTACTTCAAGAACGCTCGAGGTACTCCAAGAATAAATGTTCAAGAATATTATTAAACCTAGCGATAACGCTAGAAAACAAAAGAAAAAGCTTGAACACTAACATTTCTGAAGTTTTTTAACGAATTTGTTGAATCTGCAAACCAATCGTAGCATTTTCACACAATAAGTCGATTCTGCGTAGGTATTGCAAGTGCGTAGTGACTAATGACGATCAAAATTGTCAAAACAAGTCGAAATATGTTTCGGAACCTATAAAATTCGCCAAAAATAAGATTTCTAACAAAGATTTTATGGTTTCCTTGGTATTTTTGGGTCCGCAGGGTGCTGAAAACGCTAGAAAACACAAGAAAACCTTGAAAAGTAACATTTATGAAGTTTTTTTATCGAATTCAAAATCGAGTGAGAAGTTAATAAGTGTGTTATAAGTACTACTAGTCAATAAAGGTCAAAAACTTTTGTTATAACTTGATAAACAAAAGAGTGAAGCCTGAATAAGTGAATTTCTAACACGTGGTCATAGGAACAATTTCATGACTGTTAAATTGTATTCGAACCAGGAACACTTAAAAATCTTAAAATGAACTGTGAATTTACAAACAAAAAACAAAAATTAACACCAAGTATTAACATCGGTGAAACTTCACAACATCACGCTCGTTGGAGGGAAAACTGTGGCGTCGATGCGATTCCTTTTCGTTTGAAAAATTGTCCTTTTTATAAAATTACAAACTAAATCTAACATACCTGTAGTTTCACCAAGTGTTTACACTTACAAACAAGAAAAATGACGTATCGAAACCGAAATAAGTACTTTTTCCCATGGTGAAAGTGGTTTCGCGGCGTTGTTTTTTTTCTCTTTGCGCGAAATTTTAATTCAAACTGGGATACCACATCTATATAAAATTAAATAACAATTTTACTCTTATAACTATAACAAGCCATGAATGAATGTACAAAATTGGTGGCTATTTTTAACCACATGGGCTAACAATTGACGCGGGAAACGTAAAGTTTTAAAACACATGTGATCTTGGACATCCCTGGAAAGCACGTCTTTTCTCTACATTTTCTAAATCTATTTTCCCTTCGAGTGAGGAAGTGCGTTCTCACTACCAACTCTAAACGAAGGGTCGTTTACATTACTGAAATGATTTACTCTTTTAAACACGGTTTCGCGGTTTCTTTTCTTTTGTAGCGCTAAAATTAATTTAGAAACGGGACACTACAGTACACAGCATTCATTCAAGTAACCTTCAGATTACTCACACTAGTATGGAAGGGGTTCAAACAAAAAAAGAAAAAACATAAAGAACAATAAGTAAAAAAAAAAAACAAAAATTTAACAGGGACAGCTGCTACCAGGGGCTACAAGGGCACGTGCCCTCCAAATTTATGTCGACGAATACACTGGACATCGCAAAAAAAATTATTTTCAATATTTAAAAAATTATCCTCAAGGTTGTATCATAATTTTCAAAATTATTTTTTTTATCTCGCCTCATTTGTATCAAATACATCGAAACTTACATCTAATGAAAATGATATAGTGTCTTGGATATATCCTTAGTAAGGTCTCGATAAAAACGGAGACCAAATCATAACTCACTATTTAGACTTTTTATTTGCACCACCGTTGTCATGGAAACCGCGCCTCTAGTCGCTGTAGTTTGAATAAAAAAATTGGTCATTCGTCTGATAGACTCGATTACAATACTTCCTTTGCTTACGCTCGGGAAGTAATAATTAATTCAGTTGAATATTTAATAAAAAATGGTCGTCCGATAAAATTATTGTAGTGAACAATTTTAATAGACATAACACGTATGATAAATTTTTGTGGATGGTTGATTGTGAAAAAAATATAAATTGTTTTATTTTGGAAGCCTATGAAGATTTTTTTTGTAAATTATTTAAAACAATTTTGGGGGACTTTGGTGTTCTATTTTTGGAAAATTCTGACCTGACTTGTTTTTGAGTTAATTTTGGGACCCCGTTTTTTTTTTTTTTTAATTTAAAACAATCTTGAGGTTCTAGGTATTCCTGTTTAGAAAGAATTTGAAAGTGCTTAGGGCCTCTAGTGCCTTTTCTTATAATAATTTAATTAAATTTCTTAGAGGATACGTCATTTGCTAAAATCAGTCTTATCTTAGCAGTTATTCGCCCCACCCACCACCCTCTCTTTTCTTAGAGGGTATGTCATTTGCCAAAATTGGTCTTATTTTAGCAGCTATTAGCCCTGCCACCCACCTTCTCTTTTCTTAGAGGGTATGTCATTTGCCAAAATCAGTTTTATCTTAGCAGTAATTAGTTAAAACCAATGGTAGGTATATGGACAAATACTTTTTTACTTTTATTGAATGTATTTTTGTATTTATTTCCGTCACACAATTTCGTCTATGAATTGATAATAACAACCTGTTTTATATCTTCATAATTAACTCATCAATCAAATTGTGTCCCAAGTCCCACCATTTCAAAAGGTCACGAGCCGCCACTGCATTTTAGAAACAAGAGTTCACCGAAGACCATTACAGCAAACATGTTTGTATCTTCGATAGTCGTCCTTTCATTCAAATTTATATTTAAATATTATGTTTCTGAACGAATCTGTTATTGTGTTATTCATAAAGCAATCGTTACTTATTTCATTTGCTACTTAACTATGCTTTGAACTCCAGTTTTCACAAATATATTGCAGCTTTTGCAACTCCTTGCACTGCTTCATCTCTCCACAGAAATGGAAGTAAAGAAAATAGTGCTAATTAGAGAGAAATTTAAGAAGAAAGAGTAGGCGTTAAAGAGAAACAATAAAGCTAGTGTAGTGGCACAATATGTAGGAGAAAGTGAGGAAAAATATGTACGACACGATAGCTCTCAGTTGGGAGAGTACTTGCCATGATACAGTACTTGCCCGGCAATCGAAGGGACATGGGTTCAAGTACTACTCTATACTGAACATTTTTCCTCACTTCCACACCCTAAATAATATCAAGTAAGTCAAGTAATAAATCTTTAAAATAAGAAAGTCATTAAAACCAAAGAGAAGAGTGAACCATTTGTAGTCTTTGTACAATAATAAGTACGAAGATCTACTACATAACACGAAATGTGGTAGGTAGGTGTTAGGTAAGTACTGTGAGAGGGAAATATACCATACATAAGTTATATTTTAAATGTACACCGCCAAATACGAGTATAATTAGAAAAATTGTTTACACCGTCACAATCATATGTTGGAAATATTCTGTATTATTACAGGTAAAAAAATAAATTTTAAGAATGTCAGGTCATTTCGTTGATATTATTATAGCCCTGCATTCTACATGGCTAGTTTGTACTATTTCAAAGTAAAAAATATTAACACCTAAACACCGTGACCTAAACTAAGTAACTGATAATTTTACTAATTTTAGGCTAGTTATCTACAACGAAATACATGTTTTGTCTAAATTGCTCACTTATTATTAGAGTCATTATATAATTACAAAGCCGATAACCGTAACATTGAGAGAGAATTATAGATAAAATAATATTAAAAAATTCAGTGCAGAAAATTTTGCAATATTTGTGGCACTATTATCGTATAATGATTAACATAAAGATAAAATTAATCTACATATTTATTTGACATGAGATATGCAACCCAAAAAACAGCGCCGCCTTTTCGTGCCTAACCCTTCAGACACTAACAATTAGGCTCTTGTCCCAGCACGACCTGCAGCACGACAATGAAATCATCTGATGGTGATGGTGCTTCAGCTAAGGCCATATAATGTGAATGTGATACAAATGTTTACTTTTCTCCGTTGTTTTAAGTTGTTTTTTGTGCCTGTTTGTTTCATTTTAAAATAGTATAATGTGGAAATGTCACAAGTGCGGAAAACCCGTATATTTCGGTAAGTTTGTAAACATTTCATTCAATCCAAAGCTCACCATCGGAGCCCCTTTAGCGATGTTTATTTCTGATTCAAAGTCCAAGTGGTTGTTTTCTTGTTACAATTCCAACGAAAACACAATCTAGTTAGCTTTGATGTCTTGTCACTCCTCCACATGCAAGAATGTCAAATAAAGACATAACCAAGGTTAAATTGCTTTAAAAATCGCGTTGCAGCGGAGAGAAAGCAGTCTCTGGGATATAATTGGCATCCAGAATGTTTGCGTTGCGAGGAGTGCGGCAAAAGGCTGAACCCAGGGCAGCACGCCGAACACAAAGGAGTGCCCTATTGCCATGTGCCTTGTTATGGGGCCCTGTTTGGGCCGCAGCTGTTCGGACACGGGACGAGAGTGGAGTCGCACAAGAGTTTCGGCCAACAGAAAGACGTGTCTAAAGTTGGAAATGGGCCATCACTGCCTAGATCACATTTAGAATCAAAAATAAAGGTAACGATCTCAAGTTTCTGAATATGCCATAAACGTGACAATTGCAGGTCTACAATCAGTTTTTTGAAGGGAAAAGCGGCGAAATTCGTAGTCGCGAAGTTAACGGGCGGTTGATTTTAGAAGGGTCTTTACGTATCTATTGGGGTGTTCAAGGTGTGATACATTTGAAAGAGAACGATGACCAGCGTACTGTCGTTACAGTGAGGAAACGAAATTCGTGTCGCATCTCTACAAGTACAGATAATGATTCAGATGATGATGTACAAAGTCTTTCTCGTGATACCAGTTATAATGATATTTCCACTTGCTCGGATATTTCGACTAGTTTAGATTTTAGTGATATGAATAAGTCAGATACAGGAACTGAAAGCGGGCTTGATTCCACTGATACCAGTACCGCTGAGAATAGCCCCATTACACCTCCAATGGAGATGTTGCCTAAAAGTGTAACCCTACCCTCGAAATTGGATGTGAAGAATTTGGAGTGGGATGAGCTGGATGAATTATTGCAAGTTGAAAGGAAATTTGATGAGTCTGATAAAATATATCAAACTATGCCTGTACCACTGCCATCCCAGTCAAGTACAGAAACTAGTTCTTCCACACAGAGTAATGACAGCAGTACAAAAACTGAAAGGTAGGTAATTACAGGTGTGCTTTTGTAATTAATGATCATAAAGTGAGCAATTTTATTGTTTGTGGGGTTTAAAATTGGATGACTATACGATTTCGTAATAATGGGGAGCGTACCTATTATTTAAAAAACATCAGCTGATGTTCACATATTAAAATGAAAAAATAATAATTGCTGTGTTAGATTTGTATTGAATTACTGGTCAGTTAATTTTTCCCTTTAATGACTTCGTGGTTCATTTGATTCTTAATTGGTTTTAATAAGCACGACAGTTAGTCAGTGTTCAACATTGTTTTGACACTGGTATAGACATAGCCGTATTCTATTATTAACGTCCCATCAGGTGGTACGTTATGTCCATATGCAACATCACTTAAAAATATCGGTAATAAAAGCACGTAAACAATGAAGCCAGCGTTGCTATTGATTAGACACATGGAATGAAACTCCGGTAAATTCAAGTGACCACTGCATCATTTGGGCGATTCTGGTATAAGCTTAATTTTTATTCCTATAATATGCAAAATATACGATACCAGTACCGTGTGCATGGCAGGCCAGATTAACAAATCACAATCTCGAGTTAGTAATTCAACAATTATTGTAGAGGAATTGTATAGCAATTACAACCCAGTTATTAACTTAATTAACTGTGATAACGCGGAAATTTGGATTACATGTTTAAGTTAAGATAAGAGAAGTACTGATATAGGAATGTTTGCTTTACTAGTTGTCATAATTTTGTCATGACGTCCTGTCAGTTTTCCTTTAGAACCAATTATTTTTTGGACAATCTAATAATCGTTAACTAGATACTACCGTTAAGTCCACCATGGGTAGGAATATTGTATTGCTTAAAATTTTGTGGAGAAAAGAAGTAAATTTATATTGGATCAAATAAATCAGAACCATGCTAATCACTGTGTTCTCAATGATGTTTGTATAGCGCCTTGGTCTCAATTTTACAACATATCAACGTCACAACTGACTTTTATTTTTTTTGTATTTTTCCGCCCACAGCGTGATTTCTATCTATACAAAGTAGTTGCGTTTTGAGAGAATATGTGTCATACATTTGTTTATGCATGCGGTGCCTACTGATAACACCTAACACGATAACTAGTTATGCTAATCAACCTTTGACATTGTTTGTTTTAGTTTATTTATATTTTTATAGTTGTTGCTTTTATAGAAGAACAATTATTTGATGTGTTTCTGTAGAATTTTTCGAATATTTTAAAAAATTACCAACGATTCCGAAAAAAAAAAAAAATTGCAACTGCCACAGATGGTTATTATTAATATTCAAATTTTCAAACATTTTTTTTTTCTAATGGAAGTGAAGTAATACTACCAAGTGCTGTTTTGTGGGGCGACAGTGAAAACAAGTTTCAAACCTGGTTCACATTGAATTAACCAATAAATACACCATGTAAACCAATTACCATTGAATTGGTGAAATACAAAACCTGTATTTTTCTGCATTGCAAAGAATGCCATCTGTGAATGGCACCAAAATTTTATGTACTTATTTACTTTTATTTACTCGCGCCGAATTGAGGAATATTTTTTTCAAAAAAAAAGTTATATGTATTTGTAAACTATTTCAAAATTTTTTTTAATAATTGTAATATTATTTGTACCTACTTTGATTCTGGATTTTTTCTTCCTCCTGACTCCGTCTGTCTGTGTGACTGACTGACTGCCGTTTGCTCAGATTTTTATTAGAGAGATAATCTCCGGAACAACCGGATTGTCAAATTTTATGTATATTAGGAATGTCGTGTAGATGATAAAACCCTAACCAGAATTTGCCTAATGCAATGATATCCTCCCAAAATTTTTCGTAGTAAATATATAGGATTTAAATTTTATAAAGTCACATATTTCTGTATTTGTTGTTTATGAGTCCGCCTTGAGATATTCCCCGAGGCTGTTCGAGTTGCTACGTTTGTCTCTTATGGTCTTGTCAATATATTTTCAGGAATCTGATGTTTTGTTGTTGGATGAACTTGAAAAAATCTTTGAACTTTTAGGGTTTAATTTTTTTTACGAAATTGAAAAAGTTTTGAGTACCGTATTTTTTTTTTTAATTCGGGAGACTCTTGGATACCCATGGTGTATTATTTTGGGAGCCCATGGAGATTTTTTTTGTAACTTATTTAAAAGAATTTTGGGGGACTTTGGTGTTCTATTTTTGAAAAATTGTGACATGGCCTGTGTTTTTGCGTTAATTTTGGGACCCCGTTGTTTTTTTTTTTTTTTAATTTAAAACAATCTTGAGGTTCTAGGTTTCCTGTTTGGAAAGGTACTAGCCCCGCCCGCCCGCCCGCCCTTGATTTTCTTAGAGAATGTCATTTGCCAAAATCAGTCCTAACAGGTACTAGCTCCACCCACTCGCCCTCTCTTTTCTTAGATGATTACAAATGTATTTCCTTTTTAGACTATATTAACATAATAACTAGGGATGTACCGACTAGTGGCCGACCGGTCGGATAAGCCGACTATTCGGCCGTTTTTCATCGTCGGCTGGCAGTCGGCGACTGGTCGGCTAAATAGCCGATCGGTCGGCTTTTTTTATTAAAATTAAAATAGTATATAATACAATTAAACCCGGTTTACAGAAAGAACCTCAATTAAATAATTAATTGCGATTTAATTTTTAACATGGCGTTAAAGTACCATGTGACCGACCCTACGCCAATCAGACGTCGCTAATGGCCTTGTTAATGTGTGATCAACTTAATCTCAGTTAAAATATTCTATAAACTGACCCTAAATTGTGTTATTCTTTATTTTTGTACTGAGTTACTACAAAAAAAAATTAAATGTTAAAATTATCCAAACAAATTTAACACATTTTTTGGAAAACAAAGGAACTTTAGTTATTCCTTTTATTAAAATAAAACAATTTTTAAGGTAGTCAAAGAAATAGAAAAAAAACAGTGTCTGTCGCATTTATAAACCGGTTTTAGCAAAGCCGAACATTCGGCCGACTAGTCGGTTTTTACTGGCCGAACAATCGGCTAGTCGGTTAGTCGGCCAGACCTACAGTCGGTACATCCCTAATAATAACACATTTCAAAATCACAAATCTGTGGCCCTGTGGTTGAAAATTTAAAAAGGGCACGGAATATTATTTTTTGAAGTAATATACTCGTAGTAGTACAGAAGTACTGTAAACTCACTTAACATACACCTTGTAAATCTTTTATGACTTCAGCGACTTCAGCCAAACCACCTTTATAAGTCAAACTGGCTATTGTAAGCTTTGTGGACCCGAACCGCAAGGATTATTACTGTCCATTGTTGCCATAATAGAGCTGTGAATTGAGTTAAATTATAGTCATAAAAGTTTTACAAGGTGTATGTCAAATGAGTCTACTGTAGTAATATTAGCAGCTGTAAACACTCCTAGTGAGACGCACTGGCGACGCCCTTGTGGACCAGATCAAAGCGTCCCCACTACTCGCTGTAAAACACCTTACTTCAACTGAGCGATTGCAGCAGTTAGATTTTATTCCCCGCGCTAGTCATCTGCCAAAATTAGTCTTATCTTAGCAGATACTAGCCCCGCCCACCCACCCTCTCTTTCTTAGAAGATATGTCAGTTGCCAAAATCAGTTTTATCTTAACAGGTACTAACCTCGCCCACCCGCCCTCTTTTTTCTTACAAGGTATCTCATTTTCCAAAATCAGTCTTATCTTAGCAGATACTAGCCCCGCCCACCCACCCTCTCTTTCTTAGAGGGTATGTCAGTTGCCAAAATCAGTTTTATCTTAACAGGTACTAACCTCGCCCACTCGCCCTCTTTTTTCTTACAAGGTATCTCATTTTCCAAAATCAGTCTTATATTAGCAGCTAGTAGCCCCGCCCACCCACCCTCTGTTTTCTTAGAGGGTATGTTATTTGCCAACGTCAGTTTTATCTTAGCAAGTACTGATGACAAATTTTTACAAAAAAATGAACAAAATTTGGAAACATTACGAGCTTACTTATATGCACAAGGCAGGAATTTTGATTTTGTTTATATTTATAATTTTTTTTTTTTGGTTTATTGTCAATGAAAAATAACACCTTGTTTTATTAATAATAATGCACATTAATCGTTGATTGATTGTGATGATTGTTATGGTTATTGTCCTAAAAAAAAAAAGGTGGATTTCAGTCATCATCGTTACTAAGAAATCAGAAAGTAAGCCAGAGGTAATTAACGCATTAGGTGTGTGCAGTATTGCCAATTTTACTTTTATAAAATTACAATTTTTTCGTAGTCTACAACATAAAGAATTTTCCTATTATTTTTTTGGGATAATGTACTGAAGAGTTAGTTCGCCATTTTCCAGGCACCCGGTATTAACCGAGGGCAGTTTTTTTAAAGAGTTTATTATAATATATTTTGAAATTTTTGATCAGGTATTTTCAAAAAACAATATTTTAGTAATTAATTTTGTTTTCAGCTTACAAAACTTTAGAAATCGAAATGTAGTTTCAACTTTATTTGTTCGAACTGATATATAGTAAAAATAAATGTTTAACAGCTTCTACGGTACAAGTTTTTTTTACTTCCCGAGCGTAAGCTAAGGAAGTATACTAATCGAGTCCATCGGACGAATGGCCACTTTTATATTTTCTCGACGTTTCATAACCCCTACAGTACGAAAAAAGTAGTCTCTCATTTTCGTCTGTCTGTCTGGTGTCTGTAACCATTGTTATTAGACACGTAATCTCCAAAACTGCTGGACCGATTGTTGTCAAATTTTGTATGTACATATATTTGAAATGCTAACCAAAATTTTGCCAATCAATTCAAAATCAACAATTTGATGATGTCATTTCAAAGAATCCTATGTTTATTTGATTTAACTGTTATACAACAATATAGTGCTATAAGTGTGGTGGACGAATCCGCTTTGAGTTGTTCCCTAACCGTCCAAATTTTTACAAAAACCTAAAGTATGCTATAATAATGACGTCATAAAAATTTTTACATATTCTTGAAATTACCCCACTTTCTCGAAAAGGTGAGAACACGCCCCTCTTTATTAAAAAATGTCGTCAAATGTCTTTTAAGAATGTGAAACCTTCTCGGAGGGTCCCAATTTTTTTTTTTTTTTTTTAATGTAAAACCCCGGGGGCGCCTAAGGTCTTTTTTAAGAATATGAATTTTTTTCGGTGGGTTCCAACTGTCTTTTTAAGAATGTGAAAGCTCGGGTTTCCCAAGTGTCTTTTTTAAGAAGGTGAAACCTTCTTTTTTTCGATTTCACTGAGACCAGTACCTTTTATTTTATTTTTACTCCATAGAGGTTATCACGAAAAAATAAAATTCCCCAAAGTCTAATTTTATAATTTTTCAGAGGAGCAGCATAACTTTCGACCAATTTTTTTACTGTGTATCGTTTCTAACATAAAAGTCGACGATATGTCTGATACGATTGCTGGAATTTTGTACGCTGAAAACAGTGTTGAAAACCGTGTTCCGAAATTTCATTAAACAATTGAAACATTGATTTTTAAAAATACGTTATACAAAAATTTCACTAAAATAAAAAAAAAAAGTATGATCATAAACTATTTGTCTTTATATAAATAAAGAAAGTTATGGACAAATTTCACTAGTCTTCTTAATCAACACTAAGTTTCACACTATAGAATACCGACACCATAAGGATGATAGTTTGAGTTTCCCTGTTTGTTGTACAAAATAAACAGAAATTTTATGAATTTTCTTAACTTCCATCCATTCTTCAAAATAGTTGCACGCTATCTCGTAACGCTCTCTAGATTTAACAGAAATTAGCCTATTATTATTGATTTTCCTCTGAATCACTATTAAACCAATCGTCCTATTATTTTTCCATAAATGTATTATTAAAAACATAAAAATGTGTGTATATTACTTAGGAAAGTAGATAAAACGTTGGACAATATTTGTATCCTAATGTGTTTGTATGATACTTGATGAATTACCTAACTCGCTTCGACTCGTTGAACAATTTTTTCATTGCGTATCGTAAAATTCCACATTACGATACACATATCGTAAATAACTATTACGGTACTGAAACAGAGGAATGGTGTATTTAATTGGCCAGAATGATTGGCGGATATGGCATCATTAAATTTTTAGAACTATTTAATGTGGACTACTATGATTTAAGTAATGATTTACGTATGAAAGACTGAGTTAAATTAGTTCATTGTATTTGTCTTAGTAGAGATTGTTGACAGTTATTTTTCTTGTGTAAATCAGGTTTAATTTTTGCCTTATTGTAGTTTGAATTAACAGCTTCCTCTGGAATGTGTTTTCACAATTTTAAAGCTTTTTGACCTTTCAGGACTAATGTCGTCTGATTGTTGTTTTCCTCTTTATAAACGAGTTTACGAACTAAAATATATATTTAAATTTTAATAATTTAATTCAGGAGGAAGATTTTTTTAATTTCTTGCTTCTAGTTTGGGTTGGTTATTTAATTGATATTAATGATGGACAATTTATTCATTGACATACACTTAAGGTTATCGATGTGAAGATCTAAGAATTACAAAATCGCATTGCTTATAGCCACTGCTCCATCTGTTGCTTTTGAATGGTGCTTTGACGCCATCTTATTGTTATTCAATATGTCATTAACCCTGGTTTTTATCGCACGTCATATCTTTCACTAACGAGCAAAATATTGCAAGTAAAACAAAATTTACAAACCCCTGTGTTTTTCCGAAGCTACTACTGGTAAAAAAAGCTTGTTTCTGTGTTGAGCCAATTCTGGCATTTACATTTTGGGAATGCATTTTAATCACATATCTGCTTATAAAGGCCGCATCGTTAAGGCGACCACCAGTAGTGGGGATGATGACTCATGGGCACTTGGTAGTGTTGAAAGAAAAGTATATTATGATGAATCATGATTTTTTTTAATATTGTAAGGTGGATGACACATTTACATAATGGCACAACACAGTTTTTACAACCTGATATTGTGTGCCCGAGCTTCCAACAAGGATCGTTGACACTGCTCACACTACATTGGAGTAACAGCATGCAACAATAAATATCTGGCGATATTTTTACGACACACCCGTTATTTTCGGTAGCTTTATGCAATATAATTTAAATCGGATGAATTTTGTAGCACGAGCCAGGGTCACTTTGCAGGTAAATAAATTCATGCCAATATGGGAGACTGTTTTTCAAATTAGTATCTTGTGCATGTGGAAGACTATTTTATGGCTCTAACAAGTTTATTCGTAAATAAGAGTGTTAAAATAATGAATATGGAGTGACGGAAATAATTTTCTAAATAAGTACATAATGCTCATTACCATAAAAGCCGTGAATATTCAAGTAACAAGTTTCCATTTCTGAAGCTCTCCAGTTTTCTATCTACAAATTTGTCTAATCTTTGGCAATGAGACCTTGTTACTATGGTAATCTGTACCTCTTTTTCTATTTTTATTAAAATTTAACACCGTGTCAACTCGTTTATGTAAAGGTTTACCTAAAGAATTATTTTTTTTTCACGATGAGAATAAACCCAAATACAAGGTCGGACTTAAGGTACATAAAACATCGAGCTGCTAATTTAGTAGCTATTTCGGTATTAGTTTATCTTTCTATATTAGAGAAAAAGATTTTTTATTGTTGGTTGGTTTAAAGCAACAAGTTAATTAAAGTATGGTGAAGGTTCAAAACCATCATGAACACGTCACATTGACGTTTTTTCGTTTTATTAGTATATGTATACGACCTAATTATAGTAATTATGTAATTTCGATCAACGTATGGCTCTCAACGATCCTAATTAATCGTAATACTCATGTGCGCTGTTCTCAATCGGGTCAAAAAATCGTTTCGTTCTAAATTTCCATTTTCATTTTTCATTTCACCTGTAATTCCATTTTAAAGGCTATATTTTAAGTGAAATGCATGCAAAGACCTTGAAATCTTTTCGTTTTAGTTATCAAGGCGATAACAGCGACAAAACAGTTGACAGCGAAACAATACAACAACCCCTTGAAAACGGCACTACAACCGACGAACTTTCACCCTTGAAAAGGTCAATTAGTAAAGACGATACTTGGCTGGAGAACAGCAATCATTTAAATCGATCGATGTCCGGCCCTGATTGTTTAGGGAGGCTCCGGGATCCGCAGTCCCCGGAATTCGATCGATCGTCAATTACGAGTACCGACATATCAACGATGTCTGAAGCACTTGGTGATGTGGTCATTCGAAGACCAGCGAAAACGGGCTCAACGGCAATAAGACGAAGACCAGGCAAAAGATTATCTCGAAGTAAAGTAAAACGTAGGTGTTCAATAAACGGCCATTTTTACGACAGAGAAACGAGTTTCTTCACGCCACCGCATGGAAGTCAAACGAGTGTTTGGGTGACGTCGCTAGTCAATACGCAAGAAGTCATAAATCTGATGCTGGATAAATATAAGGTTGACAGTGATGGGAGTAATTTTGCTCTGTTTGTTGTTCGAGATAATGGCGGTGGGTAGGTTTAGGGGAGTTGTATGTTTGAGTGAGTTTTTGGTTTGTAGAACAAAGACGACTGAAGGAAGATGAGTATCCGTTGTTGACGCGCGTTGTATTAGGGCCGCATGAAGACGTCGCTAAATTATTTTTAATGGATAGTCATAATACTCCTGAAGTTAGTAGTGAGGTAGCACAATTTTTGAATCTCTCTTTAGCTGAATGCCGTGCTATTTTAAGCCAGTATTACTCCCAGGAAGAGAAAGAAGTTGCTAAATTGAAAGAAAAGTAAGGTGAAAATCGGTTTGATCTTGTTTACATATCTGTTTTGTAGATATCACGAAATGAGGAGAATAATGTCATACAGAATGGAGGAGTTAAAGACCAGTTTTTAATTTTGCGTATCCCACAAGCTCTCTTTTCAACGTTTTTCCCTCCACTTTTTATTCTTATTTATTATGTCAAGATATTTTATACTTGTGTGTTTTCCATTTTTTTAAACGCTATTGCTTTTAGATTTTTCAATTTGTATTTAATACATATTAATTTTAGTGTTTGCAATCTTAATCAGACTAATTAATATACAGGACATCAAGCCTTCTGTTTAAAATAGTTGTACAATTTATCACTAAACTGTGAAGATAAGATGTTATCTAAAGAAGACTGTAATAAAACAATAAAAAGCACAAATGTTTGTGTTTGGTTGTAAAGGAGATATAGTGAATGAAACCTAGCGCTTCTGTTATTAATTATTTATAAATTAATGAATTGAGCGTAAAATCGACATAATGAAATGGAATTTTTAGAGTCGAATTTAAATTTAATATTGGCAACATTGACATTTAGTGACATTTCAGTTTGCTTTGGTGGTACATTCCCACATATGGCGACTTGTCATTTTCAGTGATCGAATTCAGCATTGTTGCATAATCAATAGAAAAAACCACTTTAATTTCCACCTTATCTCTTAGTAACAATAAAAATGCAAGCACCTAGACTACTTCGTAGTTCCGTTATCAAACAAAGTGAGTTTTGTTGCGTCACAAGTGTCATTTGTAACCATAAATCTTTCAGTTCGAAGGAATTACACTGAGAGCGGATTGGCCAAGACAACCATAAACGATCTTCCAAGCCCACAAGGAAGCTGGCAAACCCAAAACGATGCGAACCAGAGGAAATTTAATGCTCAACTAATAGGCGGAATTGGGTTGCTCACTGGTACCATCATTTTTGGTAAGGCCATTGGATACTTGGAGTTCCACAATGATCTACCAAAACCGGCAGATATTCCCTCATATAAGTAGGTGTGTTTAGTTTAACGACTCTAGTGTTGAATCTCAGATAGCTCGTAATAAATTGTTGTAACTAGTCTTTTTTGTAAACACCAAATTTTTCCCTGATAACTCTATCCTAGTGATGCAAAATGTTGGCACAATTCTATGATACAACTACTAGAAACGCTTGGAAATGATTATTGTGCTGGGGTATTAAATTAACCGTCAATGTTTATAGTTTGGCGTCAATTTCCAGATAAATCAGCAATGACAAAATTGAAAATTTTGAACTAATACAATCTAATCTTTTTGAATGCCATAAATTGTACTGGGTTTGTGGTATGTGAAGCTCAAGTTGTATGTGTTTAAAACAGATGCATTTATGTAACTTTGGTGACGTGCACTTCAGATTGGGTTTTGGGGGATTATTATGAATACTTTAGTTGCATTGAAAACTATTTTCAGTACAGATGTGTACTGAGCTGTGCTCATTATAAATAAGACAGTAATTTAATGATACAACAAAAACCTGGACAGGGGTAGTGAAAGTGACAAGTTAGGTGGATATGGGATAAACATTATTAAAGCGCAAAGATAACTTAAAAATATATTTTGAAATAATAAAATTTTATAATTGTTGTGTAACTTCATATAATACTTATGAATCTATGTACAAAAGAAAACAATCATGTAAATATAATACTACAAGGTACTATGCTATGGATGTACGAAATCTTAGTTACATTTGGGATGTGTTTCGCTTCTTTTTGAAAATTCTTTCGAACAAACGGGACTTTGGTGCATCATTATTAGGCTGCATGCTGGCTGGACGTTGCGCAGGATGTTGCCACTCTTGCTTCGACGACATACCGCCGGCATCTACGTAAAAACATAAATCAGACAAGTGAAACTACAATTATTCCCGAAACCCATGAGCCATGAGGAAAGACAGGAAACAGAACAGAAAGAGAGTTATAAATTAGTTTGAAATCAGTGCAAGTTAGTTTTCTTGTGCTGCATGCTGACTAACCATAAATAGATCCACTGGTTTCTAAGGTATATGGACGATGTCCGGCATAATTAATTGGCGGTTCACTCATCGGTAAAGGTGGTGGACTTTCCCCTAAATTAGTAGGACCAACATTAAAAAAAGATCTTACTCATTCAAGTTAATTTTAGGTAAGATTAATTAACCCGTTTAGTCCTCAGAGTGACGGTTATTTTGGACACAAGTTGATGGTGAAACTCTGTTAAACTTAACAGATGACATGATCGTTATGACCAGTTTTTCGCAGGCATTGAAACATGAAAATTTCCACAACTAAATTCAAAACCTACCCATAGTATGGCGGGTTGATGATATGTTTGACAAACTACCATTCTGGTTTTGGGGATCGTGTCGTAGAACGACCTGCTCGGAAACGTCCGGACTAGAGGTCCTGCTACTTTGGGAACTCATCTCGAATTCATTTTGGTCCTTAAAATACATTTTATAAGTCATAATTAACATCGTTAACACTTAAACAAACCTTCGGAATTTCCAAATGTAACAATTGTTGACTTGGCGGTAGTTTCGCCCTAAAATTAATTTTCTGGATCCAATCGTCCATTTCCACCTCCGTATTACACGCGAATAAGAATTCTGACCCGTCGGTAATGGCCAATCGGAACGTATGCTTTTTCTTTTGGTAATCATCAGCCACTGTACACAGTGCGTTGTGAATGTTAACTGGTGGACCACTGGCCTTGCTCGCCGCGAAATCTTCTTTACCCTTAAAGAAACACAACAACTGTCCACACAAAACTGTATACGAAGTCTTCCACCCTCTGTTAGACGCCCGCTTGGCACCGGCTGTTGCCAACTGTTTTCGTTCCAACATTGACTGTGCATCGGCTGGGGGCATCACATCTGCACAAAATAGTTAAATCTATGACCACGTCTTCAAACAATCACTCACCATTGGCTTTCGCTTTAAATGATCCGCGTCTCCTCGTCGTAAAAGTGGGTGTTCGTTTTGGTTTGTTAACCGTTCCGGGGGTACCAACCTTCATACTAGCTGAACGTTGTACCGAACTATCTGACCCTCTTCTCAAACCACTGCGATCTCTCTCTCGTTCGAACGTTTGTACGACTGAGTTTGTTTTACGGACTGTGGGAATGGGACGTTCTTCTTTCGTAACTTCTTCTTGTTTGGTTCCGTTCATTTGGATTTGGGGGACTTCGATTTGGCGTGGCATTTCTTGACGCCGCTTTTCGTTGATTTTTTGGATTTCGAAGCGTTTGCGTTGTTCCAGTCGTTCTTGTTCAAGACGTTCTTTCTCAGCCTTTCGGGCTAGGGCTTCTTGTTCGCGTTGGAGAAGGAATGCGTCTTCGATCTAAAGAGAGAGGGATTGGAAGATAAATAATAGGGTCAAAAATTTGTATAATAAGTACATACCAAAGTTTTTCGTTTAAGTCCCTCGAACTTGTCTTCTTGTGCTTTGATAGCTTCTTCAAAGTCACGGTGTTTACGTATAAGTTCTTCCACATGAGAAATGTTGTCGCCAACCGTTCCATCTTTCAAGGTTCCTTCTCTAACGACCAACCAAGTTTCCAAAGTAGTAGCTTCGCGTTTAAATAGTTGTACATCCAAATTGTGATCATACAAAATACTCCGTTTTTCCCAAACGTTATTTAATAAATCCAGCCTCTGTCGCAAAATTTTTATTTTCTCGGCGATATCGGTCGCAAACAAGTGTTCTTCTGCTATAAACTTGTTGCCTGAATCATAAAATTGTTTGAACATATTCGACTTGGCTTTGATTTCAACTTGATGCTCTTTGTGTCTTTCTATCAAAAGTTCTGCTTCATTACAATCACTTGGTAGATCTGGCGCGGTGATCTTGGCCAACATTTCGTTAATCCATGCCCTAAAACACGTCACTAAAATCTAAACTATTCTTATTCAAACATAACTTACAATAAGTCTTGATAGTTATCGAAGTACGCTTGTAGTTGTTCGGCTTGTTGAAGATGATTTTTCCTTGTTGCGGCATCGGTTTGCAATCCTCCCCACGCACTCAACATGTCTTCACACTTATCATCAATGTGCTCCTTCGTATCGGGGAATTCATTAATCAACTTCTCTCCTTCTTGTTCCACATATTCGACCTTTTCTCTTATCGCTTTCATCTCATTCTCTAAACCTTGATGATTCCTAAGCTGATCTTGTATAATTTCCAAGTCTTGCCCGTACGTGTCATACTGCAAGTCCCCATGCTTCTCTTGAATCCACGAAATGATCTCTTCAGCTGTTCTATCAAAAACGTGGACTTGCTTAGCTCCAGCTAGCGCGTCTTTACGCGCATTGGCAAGTTCGAGAAGATCATTCCAGTGATCGCGGACTTCAGACACTCTTTGTTGGACTTCAGAACTATGGCTGCTCTTAGCATCAATCAGAAGATTACCGTTCTGGATGCAAGAATGGATTCGGGGCTCGCTGCTCATTAAACTGGCGTGGAAAGTGTCAAAGGCTTGGATTAACAGTTCGACATGCTCGACGTCGTTTCCGTATTCTTCTGAGTCGGTTTTCTGGATTTGGTCTTTCATCCATTCCTGGACATCTACGCATTCGCGGACGAAAGCGAAGTATTGGAGGGCTTCGGATAGGCGTACCTCACGTTCGGACACGAGTTTTCGGAGTTCTTTGAATTGGTCGTCTAACTGGTTCTGCGCAAAGAAATAGTTCTACCGTTGCAATTGACCTGGCTTGTACTTACCTTCTTTGTGTCAATGTTTCTGGCGTCGTAATGCTGCCGCTCTATCAACTCCTCGGCGGTCTGCCTTAACTTGTTGATGGTAACCTCAAATGCTTTCACTTCCAGTGTTACAGCTTCTAGTTTACGTTTCAATGACTCGGCGGAATCTTCATCCTTACCAACTTCTTTGGTAGCCAGAAGTGGTCGCTTATCGCGTATCCAAGCTTCGGCTTCTGCAGCCTCTTCATAATACTACACACAAATTAGTGTCATTAAAATCCCCAAATTTAATTTAAACTACGTTACCGTTTGTACTTCCAAAGCATCTTGTAATCGAAGCCTCCTCAGACTCGCCAAGTCTCTAACCTGTGCGAATTTCTGTTGCAACTCTTTCGATTTTTTGTTGATGAACGGTGCCGAGCTATGTCCTGATCGAGTAAGGTGAGTTGCTCTGGACAGCAGCGATCCAATGATTGGTTCCCTTGATGACAACTCAGCTTCGAGGGCTTGATGCTTCTTATGCAAACTTTGTACTGTCGTCAAACTTGTTCCTAAATCAGTAGAAGCAGCTAGAGGTTCTCTGTCAACCAACCACTGCAATTCATCATCTACGTCCCTAGTGAACTGCTGCAACATCATCGAACCCTCCAACAAATCTCGCTTCTGCTGAAGAGGTTCCTTCAGTTGGTGGTACCTGGTGATTGCGTCGTGCGCCCTCTGCTGAATCTCTTCACTCATGAAATGGTCGTTCTTCACGAACTGATCAGCCGCATCATTAATACTTTCACAGTTTTCTGAATGTTGGTGAATATCATTCTCCAAAGCAGTGTGTTTTTTCAGGAAGTTATTCACCGACGCTAAATCTTTGCCTGTATCGGTCGAATTCAACTGCGATTCCACTTCGGACAGCCATGCCTCAAACTCTTCGAGTGACCGGTTGAAGAGCAGAGCTTGATATGCTTCGTTCAAACGATCTCGTTTCAGTTGCGATTTCTCGAGAACCTGCTTCCAGCAATTTTCCAAGTCTTCGATTCGGATGATGATGTCTTTAGCTGCATAGTGATTATTTTCGATCAAATCACGCCCTTCTTCAATCACGCTATTGACCCGTTCGTGGTTGGCGAATATTTCAGCTTCAAAAGTAGCATGTTTCTGAATTTTGCTCTGCAAGTTGTACGGTTCGCGATAATTTTCATCACTAGCAATTTGGAGTTTCTGGTTCAACCAGACTTCAACGTCATATTCGTTCTTCAAGAACCTCTGGAACGCCCGTGATTCGTTCAGGATTTTCTTGCGTTCGGCGGCTTTATCCAGAAGCCGGTCCTTCCGGGCGATTATTTCATTCAATCGAGTGGCCACCTCACTATTCGGATAGTGAGGATCTGAAGGGATTTTATCGCCGACTTTCTTCTGTGATAGTTCGTCGATGCGTGTCAGCTGCTGGGTTAACATGGTTTCAAAGTCTTCGTGTTTTCTGATCAACGCTTCTACCGCACGAGGAGTATCACCAACGTCATCATTATTCAAAAACGCTTCCTTCGCTGCCAACCAGTTGTTCAATTGATTCGCCTGTTCCTTGAAATCTTGAAGATCGTATTCGTAGGTTAACGCGTCTCTGTATTGCTCCCACACTTGTTGGATGTTTTCTTGCAAGTCCTCGAGTCGACTCACCCCTTCGATGATATCGGGATCATCACTCTCCGAGAAACTCCGACCGAAACTGATCAACTTAGCGAAGGTCTCGTTGCGTCCGTTAATCTCGGCTTTCAACTCGTCGTGAAGAGCTAGAAGAGTTTCGGCATCATTAACATTGTTTGGTTTTTGGTGCGCTTCCATTCTTTTGATGGTGTCAATAACCCACACCTCTAGGTCTTTAACATCCGACAAGAACTTGTGGCGGGCGTGCGATCCTTTTAGATTGCTTCTTCTAGCTTCTCTTGCCGTTAGAAGCTTCTCCCACTCGTCTTGCAACTCATCCATTTTGGCTTGGAGGTGGTTGACGGAATGAGGATATTTGTTACTCAGTAGTACGGCGTCCTTGCCGTGGTCTTGCAATTTGTTATCCACGGCGGTCATCTCGCTCTCCAAAGCGTCTTGCTTTCTTGTGAGAACTTCCACAGCCGCCAGATCGCGTCCGACGTCGTCAGTCTCCATGGCTAGACGTTTCTCGGTGATTCTTTCAGCAGTATCGGCGACGTCCCGATCGAACAAATGAATTTCAGAAGCCGCAGCCAGTTGGTCGCGATAGTTGGCTAAAGCTCCTTGCAAATCGTGCCACTTTCTGACGAAGTTGTCGCGTCTTTCTTGCACTCCTGGGTGACCTTGAGTTGCGAGTTTGTCAGCTAGAGAGTTGATGTTTCTGATTCGGGTATCATCAATGCGCATGTCGCTATCAACGTCGTCTAGTTTCCTCTGCAAAGCTTGACAATGTTCGTAGTCTTTTCCTACATCACCGGCTAAAATCATGACCTCTTTGTCTCTGATCCAGGATTCGATCTTGTCGAGTTGGTTATTGAATTCTAGAATGTCTTGTGCCTCTTCAAGACCCTTTCCACGGGAGTTTACTTCGCGCAACAGTTGCTTCCAGGCATCGTCGAGGTTCTTCAATTGCGTCTGGATGTCTTTAGACGCTTTGTGGTTCTTTCTAAGTAGTGTCTCTCCCTTCGACTTGACTTCTTTGATTTTGCCTTCGTTGGCGGCGATTTCGGCTTGGAAAGCTTGATGCTTTTGCAACTCTTTGATTTTATCTTCTAGACTAGTCACTTCGCCAGTCTTCACTTGTGTTTCCAAATTCTTCTGTTTTTCGGCTATCCAAGTTTGAGCTTCGCTCACGTCTCTGTTAAATTCGGCGTACAGAAGGGCGTCTCCTAGAAGTTGTTTTCTGTGGGCACACAACTGATGGACGTTGTGTCTCTTGCCTGCTACTTCTTTCAAACGTTGCGAAATGCGCTCACTATCGAAATGTTGCTGAGCGATCAATTTATTACCCGTGTTAATCAGAACGTCCAGTTTTTCATCTTGTTGTGCTATCAATCGTTCGAATTCTTCATATTTCTTCACTTGTTTCACAACCTCATCTACGGTTTCTCCGAAATCCATATTACTCAAAGCCGCTTCTTGCGCATTTGTCGCATTCTCAATCAATTTAGCTTCCCTTAGCAACATGTGCAAATCGCACAACTGATCCAAATGAACTTTCTTCAACTGCCACTCTGTGTGCAGGTTTTCTCGTTCCTGTAGAAGATTCCTATAGCGGTCTGCCGCTTCAGCGGCAGCATAATGCCCTGTCTGTTCCATAGCAGCAAGATTATCCGCAACGTCTCTAAAATCTCCTTCTCTAGCTTCAATCTCATTCTTCAGTGCTTCGTGTTCTGATCTCAAAACTTGCACTCTTTGCACGCTGCGGACGTTTTCTTCAGCTTTCATGTCCAATCTTAAGGCGGTCGCCCAGTTTGTCAAGTCTCTAACCTGAGCCAAGAATTTCTGTAAGTCAACACTAGCTTGAAGCTGGTCGTGTCTCAGTTCAGTTCGTTCTTTCAAACCATTCCAAGCTTCAACAACAAGCTGTTGTTGTTGCTGGATGTTGGTTTGATTACTGGGATAGACCTTCTGCAATTTGGACGCGTCTTCTACGAGCACTTGCAGTTGAGCCTCTAGAGCTACTAATTCGTTTTCAAAAGCTTCGTGTTTTCGTAACAAAGTTAAAGCTGAGTTTAGGTCACGACCTAAATCGGTGCCCAAAGCTGCGCTCTTCTCGTGGATTCGGTGCAAGGCTTCGGCCACGTCTCGGTGGAAGCGGTGGATCTCGCCTGCCGCTAGGAGGCGCTTCTCGCGGTTCTTCATTTGGTCATGTAATTTGTCCCATGATTTCCTACATTGATATTATCATTAAAAAAAAAGTAACAAACGTTCAACAAACATATAAGAGAACTATCAACATAACCACCGCTATAATATCTCTGACCCTACATTGGTTAACACCTCTACCAAAAAAATGATCCTCAAAGCTTCGCAAAATTTATTTTTACAAAAGTTATAACAGTCATTAAGAGATGACGTAATCCACGGTTTTATGTAGACAAATTCTGGCAATTTACAATTTGAGCGATTTTCCTATGATTTAAATTCGAACAGTACGTCAAAAAAAAAACATGCACATTTAAACACAGTGTTAGTCAAAATAATACGTTACCGTGTGACGTCGTGCCTTTCTTTAACGTCTTCAACAGCTTGTGACGGGGTAAGGGTCCTAAAACAGTTAGTTGCAACACCACATGCGATTATACCGTAACCACAAACTTAATGTATATGAGTTATCAAATCAGATGCATAAACCACACCAAACAAATCTACAAGAAAATAAACAAGCAAACATTACACCAAACTTACTCTAGTTGCAGTTGTTTCTTTTGTATGTCAGAAATATAAGAACTTTCATTCGCTATTAGTTTCTGAGCTAAATCTTCACACTGTCGGAATCGTTCAGCGCCTGCTTCAATCCGATGTTTCAAATCATCGAATTTTCCTTGCAACACCTACGAAATCAAGTCAGTTTGTTTCATTATTCTTCATAAGAACATACCAATAAGTGTTCGTAATCTTGTCCGTAATCTTCAGACGACGCATGTTGCAGATTTTCAGCAATCCACCTCTCAAGCTCTTCCGATTCCAAAAAGTACTCGTGACGGAATAGCGATTCCATGAGGTGATGTTGCCTTAGAACCGCTTTTCGTTGCAAAGATCTTACCAGATGTTCAAGACTGGCTTGTCTTTCCGCAATCAATTTTGAATCTGGGTGCTTGTTTTGTATGAGAGCTTGAGCCCCACGACCCATTTCGACAATGATGTTGTTATATGTATCCAATTCTAGTTCAAGAGCTTTATGCTTTGTTAGCAGTTTGGTGGCAGCATCTCTGTCTCTCCCGTAGTCAGTACTCGCTAAAATATCAGCTTTTTCGTTCAACCAAGACTCCACTTCGTTCGCTTCAAAGAAGAACTGTTGAGCTTTCAAAGACAATTCTAGTTTCAGTGCACGTTCGGCCGCTTTGGTGTTCAATTCGTCCCAAGCATCTTTCAGGGTGGCACATAATTCTTGAATTCTGACACTTTGAGGATGGTCTAAATCCACCAAATTTTGTCCGTTTTGCAGTGTCTTGTCAATGACAGGTTGATGACCTGCTATTTCAGCCTCCAATTTTTTATGTTTCTTGAAAAAGTTTTGGGCTTGGTGAAGATTTTGACCGAGCGTTTCAGACGAAGCCAGTGGAAGATGTTCTTTAATCCACTGCAATTCCGTGTCTAGTTCAAAACCAAATTTGTAGAACTTCAGACCTTCATCTAGCGCTTCTCTTCTCTTTCGTGATGGCTCCTCTAGATCTTTGAGCCTCTTCTGACCATCTAAGGCCTTCTGACGAATAGCGTCGGCATCAAAATGACCATCATGCATCATATCGTTACTTTTATTGACTAGATCATCCACCCTTCCTGCACAGAGTGCAAGTTCACTATCAAGAATATCTTGTCTTTTCAAAAGCTCGCGACAAGATCTTAGGTCACCTCCAACATAGTCACTGCTCAAATTTTCGTTAATCTCGTCCAATCTAGTTTGGATGTCGTCGATGGAGTTGTTGTAGTCATGCTGGGCTACAGCTTGTCTCAATCTTCTACCTTTCTCGAGAGAAATTCCGACTAGTTGCTGCCATTCGTCGTTTAATTCTTTCAAAGTCTTAGCAACATCAGCTTTACGGTAACTGTCTTGCGCAATCAGGGCTTGCCCGAGTTTGTTCACGGTTCTCAACTGACCCTCATTCGCTCTGAGTTCACGTTCAAACGCTTCGTGTTTTTGTAGCTTCCGTTCAAGATTACTCAAATCGCGGTAACTCTCATCCGACGCAGTCTTCAACTTCTCGTTCAGCCAACTTCGCAAATCGTGAACTTCGGCGCAAAACTCTTGGTAGTTTTTAGACGCATCTAGCGCGTTGGTTCTTTGTTGGCATATGTCCTTGACGGCTTGACGTCTTTGAATGACTTCATTGCGTTTGTCGTCGATACTGTTCACCAAATTAATATTTGATTGCTAAAATGACTTGCTACTTACCCTTGACTATCATAGTGTTGTTCGGCAATCAAAGCGTCTGCTTTCTTGCTAAAAGCAATCACACGGTCGTCTTGCGCAAACAAAGTGTTAGCAAAAGCTCTATGTTGTTTTTGCAAAGCTTCGACTTCGTCAAGAGAGTTCTAAAATGTTAATAATCACGCTTGGCACACGCTTGGGAAACAATTTTTACTTACCCCTAGATCAGAAAATTCCAAGAAAGCTTGATGAGCTGAAGTGGCTGCATCTATGTTATCGGCTTCTCTATTAAACAACTGCAACTGTAAGCACTGTTCTAACCAACGTTGTTTTTCTTTCCAACCGCGACCCAAAGCTTCTTGTTCAGCTTGTAGTCTTTCGATGCGTTCAGCCACTTCTGAAAGACCTGGATTCGATTTCAAAAGCTTCTTTCCCAAATTTGTCAACTCTTTGAACTCATCATCCTTTGCTCTGATCTCTTCTCCCAAATCTTTGTGGCTTTTCAAAAGTGCTTGAGCTGTTTGGACATCTCTCACCATATTTTCTGCGTTCAGTTGATCTTTGACGTCAGCAACCCAATGCAAGAGATCTTTACAAGAATTGGTAAATATCTGCTGACCGACTGCATCTTCTAGTCGAGCTCTGCGTTCACTAGCTTTATCTTTAACTTGACGCCATAAGTCTTCTATTTCGTCTTGTCTGCGTGCTACATTTTGACGTTCGTTGGGGTAAGAAGACTTGACGGAGTTGGCCAAAAGCATTACTTTGTTTACTTTCTCTTCAAGAGGTGCAAGCTCTCGTTCTAGATTATCGTGTCTTCTTTGTAACGCTTGTACTGTTTTCAAATCGTGACCCAAAACATGAGAGTCAAGTTGGGTCATCTTTTCCAACATCCAGTCTCTAGCTTCGTCGCAAGTTTTTTGGAAAAGTTCGACACTGCTGGCTCCTTCCAAACTTTTCTCTTTTTGAGCTTTCAGTTGGTTAAGATGCTGCCAAGCAGCTTGCACTTGTCGGTGTCTCGCTCGGATTTTGTCAATTTGAGAATGTTTGGCCTTCTCGAACTCTTTCACGTCATCGTTAAGTTCATCCATGCGTTTATTGCTAGCGGAAAGATCTGTGACGAATTTCTAGAAAAACCCAGAATGAATTTGAACAACTTATTACCAATTGTACTTACCTCGTATTTACGCTTCGCTTGTTCAACATTATCGTTAGGATCGTCAACAGCCAACAACTTCTCTTTGTCTTTAATCCATTTCTCAAAATCGTCACACTCTTTATAAAACCGGAACAATTTAACAGCGTCTTCCAGAAGAGCACGTCTTTTGGCAGCTAGGTCCAATAGGTGTTGGTACGTATCATTGATCTTCTTTTGTCTTTTGGGGACGCTATCATTATCATCCACTCTCCTTTTAGCCGGTTTTCTGGGTCTGAAAACCTTAACTGGCACTTTTTGACTAATCATTTTCGTTTTCTTCACTCTTTGTACAGTTTTGATAGTTTCAGGCTTTTTGTACTGCATCTGGAGGAGGCGAGGTTCGATTTCTGTAACGTACCTCGCTGGAGCAAACCCATCCGTACCATCAGCTTTCCGCACACACCACCAATCAGGGTTACTCTTGTTCAATAAGTACATAACCTCGCCTTTGATCATGTTCAAACCGTGATCATTGAAGGCATAAAGAGCTTTGACTTGAGGTACTTTTTTCTCTTCGACTACTACTTTGTACTCTATTTTTTCGACGGGTTCGTCTACCCATACTTCGGTTGGAATCAACCTGGTTTCATACACGACGTCCTCGGTAGGTTCTGCAACTTGTACTTCTGCAGTTAGGTCAAGATTAGAAATTCCTGAAGCGATTAAACGATCAGCTTGTGCATTCAGACTCTGAATGTCTCCTTTGTAGGCGTTTAATTCGCCTTCTAGGTCTTTGTGTCGCTGAAGAAGAGCTTGCGCACTTGGTTCGTCAGTACCGTAATCACTAGAATTTAAAATCGAGGTTTTTTCATTTAGCCAAGAATCTGCTTCATTGGCGTCTGCGTAAAATTGGTAAGCTTCAGCTGCATCTTGCAACTGTTTTGTTCTCTCATTGACTAGTCTGTCTAAGTCGTCCCAGGCTTGTCTATTCCTATGCATGTGTTGTTGGATTTCGCCCGACCTGGGATGCTTATCCGCGAGTAATTGTTTCGCAGTAGCAGCTGAAAACATATGTATTTAATATTTATTAACACTTTACTTAAATTAAGAAAGTCGTACTTAATTGGTCGAATTTGTTCCTGCGAGCTTTAATCTCGTCTATTAGTACTTTGTGTTTTTGTTGTAAAGATAGTACTCCTCGTAAGTCTTTCGCGGTGATTCCAGCTTGACATATCCTTTGTTTTTCGATCAACCACGACTCTTCATCTTCTTGATCTTCTAGAAATTGGTAAAAGTTTCTTGCTTCTTCTAGAAGCACTTTACGTCGTGCACTGGCATCCTTAAATCAACGTTCACAGCATTTCCCGCGAATCTAAGAAGTACTTACCTGTAAGTCCTTGTATGTTGCGGACAGTTCATTCAATTTCTTCGTAAGAAGTTCCTGTTCTTTCGGATTTTGCACGGTGGTGTTCTCACCCAGTCGATGTAGTCGTCTTTCCGTTTCACCCAAAGAACTCACCTGTAGTTCTTGCAGTGCATGTCTATGTAGCAACTCTTCAACGGCCACCAAGTGGATTCCCGTGTCCGCAGTAGACAGGTCAGCTTTCAATTGTTGCATGCTAGCTAACGCTGTGTCGATTTCTCTCAATAGTGCCATGATACTGACCATTCTGTTCAGATTAAACTTATGTTTTTCCAACAAACCCAGTAGCTCTTTCCAGTTCTTCTGTATTTCGGCTTCCCTTTTGATAACACGATCTGAATTTCGGTAATTTTCGTTAACCAGTTCGTCACACATTTGGGTCAAATCATTGACGCGATCTTGTCTAGCCAGAATATCAGCACTGATAGCTTCGTGTTTCTTTACTGTAGCATCTACTTGTGCCAGATTCGAGCCGTAGCGTGGGTCCGAAAGAACCTGGATCATCTCTCTAACGTAACCCTCCCGAAGGACACTTTTACGTTCGAATTTGTAGAAAAGTTGTTCCAGACGTTCTTGTCGTCGCAGTTCGCTACGAAGAGCGACTTCGCGACTATGTTCAGCCCTTTCTAGAGTCTCCCACGCTCGTTCTATATCTTGAACCAGTTTACCATCGGCAGGGTTGAAAGCAGGTTGTCTCAGTTCCTTAAGTTGTGTGTTTATATTGAAAAATAGAGCCTCTATTTCGCTTCGTTCTTTGTACTTTGGGGGTTTTTCTTGCGTTCGGTAACGTGCAAAGTGTATGAGAAGACTTTGGATGCCTTCCAAGGAATTAGGGAAATTTCGATCTTCTAATTTCACGATGGTGCTATTAATCCAGTCGAGCAAGTCTGTCGTAAGCCTATCATAGTTCGACTTCATTTTATCGGCGTCAACCATCTGCTTGATGATCTAAAAAAACGAATTTGAGTTTGGTTTGGGCTCGGGGTGTTGCGTGGTACCTTTGCAATACGCCTTCCTGATTTCTCTTCGTTCTTCATTCGTGCGAATGTGTGGTAGTAGGAAGCAACGTAGGTCATAATACTCTTTTCATCTGGTCTAGTATTATCAATATCTTCAGCGTCCAAAAGCCGTGGAATCCCCAATTCGTTATTGGCAACATCAAAGGCATGATTTAAGTTATCTATGTTACGATTATGAAGTAATGGATTGTAGTCGAACAAATCAGGCCTGTGGGCATGGATTAAAGCGTTGAAACCTAACCCCGTTCGCCATGACGACGAAAAGTCGCGGATTTCAACACCAGGATAACCGTGAGTTTTTCGTTGGGCCCACAAGAGAAGAGCGTCTTTGGCAGATTTCTTTTCAGAACTTTCATTTTCTTCGTCCTTTGAAGCAAACATTGAACCAACGTTTGTCTAACGACGATTTTACTTACCACGTCGATTTCGATTTCTTGAATTTGAAACCTAAGAATGATCGTCCAGATAAGACCTAAAATAAGGCGCGGATTTCCGTCGACGATATCTTCTGCGCCTATACTTTCCAGTCGAACTTTTGTGTGTAAGAACGCCAGGCTTTTATTAACGTTCTCGATCTTGTGTACCCGCATTTTGCCATTGTTTGGTTTTGCCAATTTTTCACCGGATATGATTTCCAAGAGTTTTAGTAATTTTTTTCCATCTGCTAAATCTACGAACAAATCGTCCACCTCCATCCGAACCTAATACAAATGAACACGTTGAAAGGCAAAGTTATTGTTATTACGGTAATTTTGGCGAAAGCCGCCTATATATTAAATGCCACGAGTTCAATTAATATAATAAACACACTTAATTTACGACTTTTATTTGCCAACAATAATAATTACTGATAATGTCAAGCAGTTGCAACTCGAGAAATCGCCTAATAGAAGTGGAGTTTCAAATATCAATTTTTTTTACAAGAAAGTGAAGGCAAGGACATAATTGACAAAACCCAGTTTTTGCAAGGGGACATTCATTGTTTAAATCGGCCGCATTTCAAATTCACGGGGGAAACACGTAGTTATTATCTTAGTAAAAACAAGACAAAAAAATACCTGTTGTATTTACGTTGGCAACAGATAACATGTACCACCAAAATAAACAGGTTGGTGACATTGTTAGTATCACTTAACTCAAGAAGCGTCAAATAAATATTAGTAAAATTGCGACAGTTTAAAATCTCAACACACTGTAGCTCGAATTACTATCGGTCTATTCAACACTTGGCACCAGTGCTTAGTGAGGGTGGCAGATTCAAGGTGTTGAAAATCTACGTAATGGTGAGTGCGGGCTGGGACAGTATGCCTACCATTTGAAAAAGTACCGCTTTTATGGTAAGATTACGTAAGAGCAAAAAGCACAAATCGTCATTAAAGGTGCAAATCGTGTGGGTAGTCAGTCACGCGACAGATACTCTGCAGCCACTTGATCATTAATTACTTGTAACAGTTCGGCAGTGCAATTTTATGTCGTGTTCTTTAATTTATGATTAATGTTTTTAGTGAGGTTTGTTTTAATTTTTTATCTTATTTATTTATTGATTGTCTTCATATCTAACTTATTATGTGTCATGTTTACGTTAATACTTTCTATCTTTGGCGCCATAGTTGTTACCAGATTACCAAAGAAGATTAATTGGTCACTGCACTTTTCAATGTATGACTACATTTATCGACGATTTTAAGATTTATAGCTAAAATAACAGGAGTAAATAGTACCGATTCTTTTCAAAACATACTTTATCCTATTATATGCAAGCGCGATGGATTTTATGTCTTTGAAAAAGAACAACTGCAATTTTGCGTTTACAAGGAAGACATCACGGGATTTTAACACCACTAGGCGTGGTTGCTTAATGAAAACGCGGGAATTATCTCAGAGATGTCGTCAACGTTATCATTTAAATTAAAATACATATTTAACATTAATAAAAGAACACAAAATCAGGTAAATTAATGTGATCATAGAGAAGTTGCCCATAATCCGTAAATTATAAATTATAGACCCTTCTTCAATGCTCGGTTGACTTTCAACATCATGAAACTAATTTGTTTTAGTATTTAGCCGAATGAATTTCTGATGACGAACCATACGTATCTTCCTAATTACAACCCTGAAATTTACGTAGATTTCAATGCGGCACACGTCTTATGTGAAGGCCAGACGAAGATCCCTATCGGGAAGGTTGTTCGATTATTGTGGGCCTAAGTGACACTAACAGGAGGCATAAAATTTTATTAGTATTCAAAAATAGTGTCTACAATATACTATACTTTTTTTATTTTCCATATAATAAATCACTCAATTTTGATGACCCTTAATACAACATTGCGATTTTCTTATTTTCGATTGCGCTGTTGGAATTATTTTAAAAGCCATAAATTAAGGTGCAGTTGTTCGGGTAAAATTATAAGTGAAGTTTGAAGTATTGCACATACTACATAATTATTACCTGTTGTTTATCAGTTAAACAATTTTTATGTTTTTACATTATTTTTCCTGTTACGTCACGTTGTCAGGTGAATTTTAACATCAAGACCCGCTGACAGTTCGAAATAACTTTCAAACAAAGAGTTTTGTGAACTTTTAGTCTCACGGCACTTCAAAGTTAAAAGTGCCGAAATTAAGCTGTGCTTTGTGTTGCAACAACATATTCATGTCAGGGAATAAATACCATATGCAATAATGATAAACTGCAACTTTCTAACATGTTTCATTTATTATCCACTTCCTTTATGAGATTTATGCGAATAGTAATATCTAAATATCCGTTAAAATGGATGTAAGAGAGAACACTTTTCCCCCAAAGTGAAACAGAGCTGAAAACTTTTTGAGTGGAAAACAAAGAAAATATTGTGCACACAAGTGATAACATCTCTTATTAAATATCTGTAACTTCTCGAGCAAAACGCTTGATAACAACTCGCAGAACACTCAACTCAAGACTAGACGACGTAAGGCGTATCTCAATAACAAATTATCTTGAAATTGTTTATTGTTTATTGCAACGAAACACCATGTCGCAACTGTGAACATTTCCACAAACAAGTATGAGAATGATTTCATAAAAGGACGGAAAAACGCTGTAAACGGAGCAACACTTGAAGAATTTAAATTATGTACATTTTAATATATCCAAGGCCGCGAGTGCCATTATTTTTAAAAATATTCCATAATCGTGTACGCATTGTCGCTGCAAAATGTTTACCTTCTGAAGAAATGAGTTCATCCATTTCGTAAACGTCTTCTTTTGTATGTGCAGACGTTCTTCCTGCAGGAAACGTATTCGTCCCTGCTCGAACTTCTGCACTTCATCCCTTTGAGTCATGTTGGTTCGATATTGCACAGTGGTATGCGATCTAGTCTCATAATGCACGAGGCCAACTGCAACAAAAATCATTTCCATAACAAATTTGTCCACACTGAAAATTCATTAATTATAACATTTACACAAACAACTTTCAAACCGGAAAAATGCGAAATCAGGCGTAGTACCTCTTTTCTTTTTTCGATCTAGTTACTAAAGTAATCAATCATTCACACATCATCCGAGTTCGCAAACAAAAACATCCTGTCACTGCTTATCACATTACTGAGCACATTTTTCAATAAAATGCTACTTTGGGATGTCGGCAAATTGAAGTTGTGGTTTATTGTGCCGCTGTATTGGAATTTCTGTCTGTAATATTACGGTAGTATTTTGTTTTATTGCTAGAAAAACAGAATTCTTATCAACGGAGCTAATATTTATTATATGTTATAATTCCGTGCGTGGGTAATACCATATAACGTCTATATTTAACATGATTTTCGATTTGATAAAATTACCCACCACCTGTTTTACGAATTCAGTAATATGCGAGGGAAAAACACACTTTTATCAAACTATGCAATTTCTAAATATAGGTATTGATTAGACACTCCACCTATAATCTTGATATTTTGAAACCAATAAGCAGGTTTACATTTGTCAAGATAAAATATAAACGGTTACTGGAAAAAGAAAGATAAGAGTATTTACTTAAAGCTTAAGTATAACGATTATATTTCACCTTAACTTTTTTCCCTAAACTTGATCGTAGTTGGCCATGTTTCAGAAAACGTATGTCGATACTTTTTTTCTTTCTGGGTGTCAAAAATTTAAATTCAAAGTTCACGATTTTGACAACACGATGACGTTTAGACAATCGCATCATGCTCAAAATTTTGTTTCCTGAATTTCTGCGATCACGTATTAAGTTATTCACCCCATATTATACTGAATTAATAATATTGTTTGAGAAGCACTGGCACGCCAAGGTTACTCTCTAACAATCTGATGAATTCATAAATGAATGAAAATATGTTATGATCGTAAGATGTAGCAGAAATGTTCGGTTCTACAAAGATTATCACTATTATCATAACAGGATTATTTTTATTTCTGTGATTTATTACGGAACAGGTGTTCCAATGGTGTAATACTGAAATATTATATATATACTATTACACGTTTCTTACACATTGTTGCCAAACATGTTTTGACACATTTGACAGAAGCCATCTAGTAGGTTTTTAAGAAATTATTTTCAATCTTTCAAGATGTTCCGTTTCTAAGTTAGACACTGAAGTGAATTTTTTTACAGGACACTCCTATACTTACCTAAATTTTTTGCAACCAACGAAAGAAAATCATTTAGCAACTACGACATCAAGACTTTCTGTTTTACAATTTTTAATTATTTAGTGTTAAAAAATAAGCCTGCAATTTTGTAAGTTCATACGTTTTTTAGTGTAACGAAGACGGTGTTCAAAACGGTAAAGTTTTTACTTCCCCAGCAAACGCCAAAGAAATCTGTGTCGATTTTTATTTATCAGATTATCTTCGAAACTAAACTGAATTTAAATGTATATTTGGAATATCGGGTAGATGGTAAAACAATAACTAAAGTTTGTCTAATCATCCACAACAATAATTTGATGACGTTAACATTTTGCGTAGTAAATACGATTTAAATTTGATAAAATAATATGTTCCTATACTTATGGTTTATGGATCCGCCTTGATTTTTTTATGGCAATTACTTTATAGGAATGTTAGTACAATATTTATTTACGTGTTTCACGTAGTCGATCACTGGCTTACAGGTCAGCTCAAGCCCACATTTTATGAAGGTTGTGATCTCCACTAACTACACTGGAAAGTTATGATCCTTGAAATCAATTTTATTGTTTCTCTTAATAGTTCTTTTGTTAATATTTTATTTTCGTCTAGACGTAAGCTTCTTAAAAAATTGGTCAAAAGTTACTTCGCCGGAACTTCCCTCGCTCTTGAAATACAGTCCAAAGAATTACGCTTCTTTGAAAAACTATAAGAAATGTTTGTTTTCTGATAACCTTTATATACTAAAAACCAGTGATGTAAATAACAAAATCCAAGGAGGTGCTGTCCGCAGACATACGGACAATTTGAAAAATATTCAAAGCAAATAACCACCGAAAAAGAGTGCATTATTATCAATGTACATACTTAACTTAACTAGAAATTTGTTTAATTTGAATGAGTTGTCTCCTCAAAACAGAAGACTAAAATTATTAATTTAGCCATAATGGAACAAAATGTATTGAATATGATTATTATTATTCTTATTTGATCATAATTAAATAAAGATGTGGATATTCTCACATTTTCTAGAAAACGAGGTTCTGTAAAGTAAAAACCAGATGCATAAATAACACCCCTTGTCCTTCAGTACTAGGTAATAGCAATCTGAAGCTCAAGTGTTTATTTATATTTATACATCGAAAGAATATCACGTAGAAATTAATTTGGTTAGAATGAGTTTGTCTTCTTAAAAGAGGACTAAAATTATTAATTAAACCACAATCCAACAAAATGTTATCTTATTTTATTAGTATTATTGAAATTATTTTTATCTTATTTTATCATTATTATATAAAGACGTGTTGTTGACATTTTCGAGAAAATAGGGTGACTTGTTTTTAATTTGACCAATAAAAGATTTGTGATGACGTCGTCAACATGGATAATACCAGTCACAGCACAGAAGAAAAAAAAGGGACGGGCCAGTTCGGCATCGAACCCACAATAGTAGGTCGCCTACCATCCGATATAGCCCCTGCGCCACGGAGACTCTTACGCCGTGTTGTTAATGTAACGTTATTATACCTTACAGATGTTTTTGCGAAAATATGAACGTTTAGCGAAAAATCTGAAAGTCGATTCGTATACTACAAGTACAGGAGTATATTTTTGTATAACATTCAAAACATTTTAAAATATAGTTCATTAAAATAACGTCATCAAATTGTTGGTGGGGATGATTATCCAAATTTTGGGTAGCTTTTAGCCATCTACATGATATTTTTAATATACATACAAAATTTGACAACAATCAGTCGAGCAGTTTCAGAGATTACGTGTCTAATAAAAATTGATACAGACACCAGACAGACAGACAGACGATAGACGGAAACGGGAAACAATTTTTTTGGTACTGTAGGGGTTATGAAACGTCGAAAAAATACATATAAACGTGGCCATTCATCCGATGGACTGGATTATTATACTTCGTTGCTTACGCTCGGGACGTAAAAATACGCGGTTCTGACATTTTTAAAGATGGAAACGTGCAATTTTGTAAGCTAATACGTTTTTTAGTGTAATGAAAACGGTGTTGAAAACGGTCAGTCTAAAAGTGGTCTGTTAATTTTTTAAGTTTTTACTTCCCTAGCGTACGTTTGTGTCGAATTTTAAATGTATGTTAGAAATATCGGGTAGATGGTGAAACGTTAACGAAAACTTGATCACGTGGCGTTAACGTTTTGCGTAGTAAATACCATTTAAATTTGATAAAATAATATGCTCTTGTACTTGTGGTTTATGAATCCACCTTGATTTTTATATCGCAATTACTTTAGAGAAATAGTACTACAATATTTATCACGTGTTTCACGTAGATATCTGGCTGAGTGGTCAAGGTGTTGAGCTGGAGTGTTACCGGGGTGAGCTCTAGACTACATTTTAGTACTAACTACACTGGAAAGTTATGATTCTTGAACTATGTTTACATTTTAAAAAGGCTTTTAAAAGTAAATACGTGTTTTTTTTTAATATCAACTTCATTGTCTCTCTTACTAGTTCTTTTGTTAATATTTTATTTTCGTCTGACGTCGACGTGCATATCCACAATTAGAGTCTCAGACAAAACTTGGAAACAAAGTGGCTTTGCAGCAATAGCCTACACTTGATTTGTCAAAATTTTACCACTTTCATGTTTTCTCGACGTTTCATGACCCTTAGAGTACGAAAAAAGTAGAGATGTACCGACTGTAGGTCTGGCCGACTAACCGACTAGCCGATTGTTCGGCCAGTAAAAACCGACTAGTCGGCCGACTGTTCGGCTTTGCTAAAACCGGTTTATAAATGCGACAGACAGTGTATTTTCTTTTTCTATGTCTCTGACTACCTTAAAAATTTGTTTTATTTTAATAAAAGGAATAACTAAAGTTCCTTTGTTTTCCAAAAATGTGTTAAATTTGTTTGGATAATTTTAACATTTAATTTTTTTTAGTAACTCACTACAAAAATAATGAATAACACAATTTAGGGCCAGTTTATACAATATTTTAACTGAGATTAAGTTGATAGCGCATTTAACAAGGCGTCTGATTGGCGTAGAGTCGGTCATATGGTATTTTATCGTGGGGTTAAAAATTAAATCGCAATTAAATTTTTAATTGAGGTTCTGTAAACCGGGTTTAATTGTTTTATATACTATTTTAATTTTAATAAAAAAAGCCGACCGATCGGCTGTTTAGCCGACCAGTCGCCGACTGCAGCCGACGATGAAAAACGGCGGAATAGTCGGCTTATCCGACCGGTCGGCCACTAGTCGGTACATCCCTAGAAAAAAGTGAACTCCCGTTTCTGTCTATCTGTCTGTCGTCTGTGTCGATTTTTATTAGACAGATAATCTGCGAAACTACTGGACCGATTGTTGTCCAATTTTGTAGTAATATAATAGTAAAGCACTAAATAAAATTTGGCTGCCCATCCCCACCACCAATGGGATGGCGTCATATCCAAAATTTACAATAGTAGTTTTTTTTTAATTTTATAAAATAAGATATTCCTGCACTTGTGGCGTATGGATTTGTGTTTTGGAAAAAAAATCAAAATTGTTTTACAACATTTTGCAATATAACTTTGAAATTACAAAACCTGCTTCTGAAATCTTGCAAACATTTTAAGATTATCGTAATCATGGTAAATCGTTAATGAGAATTTATTCCTCTCTGAAATAAGCAACATATTATCACCTGTAGTATATCAATGCACTCATAGTTTTTAAAATTACTTATATAGGGTGATTGAAAAAAATTAATGATTTCTATGAATATTCCTTAAATTTTGTTGTAGAAAATACATGATAAATAGTTTACGACAGTTAATCAATCATGAAAAAAAACACACTTATAAGATGCCTCAAGACTTTCACATCATTAAAAGCTGTAAATTCTTAGTTATTACGGTACGCGTGAATAAAGAAACATTTTATCCACGAATAGAGGATTATATAGTACGCGAGGCTTTTAGCAGAGTGAATTGGTCAAATCATTACTTTCTCCAAAAACGCCAAACTCACTTTTAAATTATAATTGGAAAAAAATATCTAACAATATAAGTACCATATTTTGTTGACCACCCATGTAGTTTATCCCGAACTTAAATCCTTAAACAATAATCTTTGAAAAAACAGATTTGCAATATCGAATTTGTTCATTTTTAATAAAAAATGTTGCAACTAAGTAGGTGATTAAATTGCTCATTGCAACAATGTTGTCCTATAAATATCTATCTTGGGTTAAGTTACAATTTTAAACTTATTCTACAATAAATAGGAACAGATCAATTTTTATCATGATCTTGTTTTCAATGATATGATTAAAGTCTTCCACCCTTCTCGTCATTAAACAAATTTAAAAGTACACTTTAAGTCTATATTAACAATAGCTGACAAAATTAATAGCTTTAAAAATTAGCTAGGTCTGTCCGGTTTTGAAGCACTTTTACTCACATTCATTATCCTGTAAAACTCACTGTAATTGCTGTAATTCCCAAAATTAGTTTTCAGAGGTATTATAGAAAATGTACAGTATGTATACATTTTTTTTCGAGTGTGTAAAATCCGTTTTTATTCACGTGAGCCATACAAATCCCATTAATCATGAATTAAATGTGCGTTCAATTAAACAATATATCCGTAATAAATTACCACCGATCATTAATCGCCTTTGTAAATTGGCCGCAGTTTATGTGGCAAATTTGATTTTATAGCAACGAATTCATTTGGCACAAACGTACTTGCGGAGTCCTTAATCACCTAACCGTCTGATAAAGTATCATCAATTAAATTAGGCGATGACACTTTCAACAAGCCATCAGCATTGAGTAATCACTGTTATTAACGGCCGCTTGTGGAATAATTAAAAGAATTGAATGTCAAATGAAAACAATCTACAGTATGTGACCTGCAAATTTTTTTATACCGTCGGTCGTTTGTATTGGAGAAAGCTCATATTCACGGTCAACTACAACATGTAAGGCTAGGTCAATAAATAAAACATGTTATATAACGAAGAATGAGACGAAAATCAGTACGAAAAAATAATAATATGCATGGTCATGTTTGCTTTCAGCCGAGTAGTAATACCTGACCAACACCGCCAATCTTGCAAGAATTTAAATAAAATTACACGTTTACGATTTGAATGAGTCACAAATAATTGTCAGTATGACACACTTGTTTAGATTTTAGTCACATTCTCATGGCAAAATGTCCTCGTTTGGTTGTCTGCCTGGATGTTGATGGGACTATCAAATCATAAATGTGGTCTTTGGAAAATAAATATTGTGTAATGTTCATTCACAGATGTACTACATATTATGGTTATTTCGAATTAAGTTTTACAGTTTTGTTTAGATCGAAGCGTAAAAACACTTGAGAATTATTAAAGATTTAATTCCCCACGGTTAAAGCGATTAACCCACATACCCAATTCCCACTTTGGGGAAATGATAACAAATCTAACATCAAACGTGCACTAATCATTAGAAAATTATAGTTGACACACGATTAAAAATTTTAGGATAGTGTTGTAAGCCGGTATTGCAAAAGGAAAATAGATATTTGAAGTATTTTAAATGTTAACAATTTGGTGAAGAAAAATGTTCTCTTTCGTTGACCCCAACAATAGTTGTTTACTGATAACAACAAAACAAATCACCAGAATTTAATAATATTTGAACTATATCGTGTTTAAAGAGATTTATCGTATTTAAAATGGACAGTATCTAATTAATCAGTAATCACATAAATGTGTATACATACATGGTTATAAAACCAAATTCTAGAAAAAAAAAATGTTTAAATAGACTTCCCAAGTTTTTGAAGTACAATCAGTCAAACAAGTACTGTTTCTTAGACGAATTAGAAAATTTACTAAGAAATTCCATGTGTTACCAGAATTTTAAGAAAATGAGATAAGTCGTTTTGATGTATTAATACGATTGAAGGTTTCACTTTGTTTTTTGAAACGCCTGATAAACAATTCTAAAAATTGGAGTGTAGGAAAAAACTACATGAACTAAACCATGCTGTTCCAAGTCTTCGAAATGAGATTAACTCTGCAAAAATTTTGAGATAACGTTATCTAATTTTTGGAAAGAATAAATAGATAAATTCCGATTAGCGATTTACCATGTTCAAAACAAACTAAAAGGGTATGTAAAATTTTAATAGATTTTCTAGTTTCTAAGATAAACTGAAAAAATTCGTAGTACCGTTTTGTGTTACAGTAGTAATAAAAACAGTACAGGATGTAGGTGGATCAATTAGCCACAGTTACAGAACATTTTATTTTACATATTTTAGATGAGTTTTAACATTTCACAAAAATATGTCTAGTTAGTTTGGCGATCACTTGCCTAATGAAATCGCCAACAGAGGACAAAATGGATAGATGGAAGCGGGGGATCTACTTTTTCATATTCTAGGAGCTATGAAACGTAGAGAAAATTGAAATCAGAAGAATAAAACTTAAATTAAATTAAATAATTAAAATGTTCAGTTCCACTACTAAGTGGACTTGGTACCTAGTACCCAAACACATTTTAGATTGCAATTTTCAATTAAGATATCATATGATAAAAGCGATAAAATACATTGATTTTTAATTGCTGAGTTACTAAAATATGATTAATATAACGCATTATGTAGCATTTTATCGCACCGTACATTTACGTCAAAAAACAAAAAATCCTGAGATACCTACGTGACAACCAATTATTATTATTATGTTAAATATAACCACAATTTCTAGATTCAGGCCACAAAGTTTCATTTTATATTTAATAAGCTTAGTCAATCTGAAACTCCCATCTGGACTTAATCCATGATAACTCCATAAAGCTATAGGCGTATACTAGAACATGACACAGAATCAATCCCAAGCCTCTATTTACATATGGTACAATCGCCTACACAAAGCAACTTAATCCGCTTATCGTACACAATACATTACACAGGAAAATAAAGAAGAAATTGTACTTTACCATGATGTGGCGGCGCTCTCGACATATTTAAATATTTGTGACAATACTTTACAACCACATCGCTATCACCTATACTATAAAATGAAACTCTGGCGTACTGTGTTGACCTAAGCAGATTATCTTTAGATTACGTATCAAACACCGATAAAGGTACAGTACGGAACATAAGCCATCGATAAATTAGGAGCATTCTGAATGACCTATAAAATGACCGTATACGAGGAAATTTATTAACGTACGAACAACAGAACAAGAAACGTGCTACAATGTGAAGCAAACGGACGTGGAAACACCTGACCATTGAAGACCTCACCCACTACCACGCACGAGGCACCAACGAGATCGAAGAAGATAATACGAAGTAGTTACATCATTGAAGATGACATCACTGGCCGTTTCCATCCGACTGACCGTTAAAAATTGCAACGGTCTTGGTAATTGGAGCGAATATTGACATCCACGTTCTTGAAGAAACTGTTTTTAACAGGCATGAGAGAGGTTATGGCGATCGCGAAATCGGGCGACACCGAATTTGACAAATTAGTAAATTTGGTGTTACATTCTAGTCAGTACTGTTATATAGTTTGAATATATTTGTCATTTATTGCAAAATTTCGCATAGTGAAAACTGGAGAAATGCCACACTACGTAACACATGATGGTGACGATGGTGAAGAAATTATACAGTTATAAAATCAGGGTTTTCATAAATGATTTGTTCCGCCTCCTTCCGAGTGTGTAACTAGAAATGAGCAACGACAGTTCAAATGTCATTATTACTGTGACAATAGACATATTAATCAAATTGATGAAAACTTTAAGGATGTCTACGAAGAATAACTCCTCCTATTTACCATCATCCACTTTTCACATGTTTAAAAGTTGGTGAGGCAAAATTATTCGCTACCAATTTGTATAATGCATAATAATGGTTTGCCTGCACCATAAAAAATATGTCTACATGGTAGCAGTGTGTATTTTTACAAACAACCTTGCGGAATGCGGAACAGGATACTTTTTCGGTTTAAATAACATTCGATTTTGTTGTCTATTCGGGTATAAAGCACTAAACACAAAATATTAATTAAAATTGTAAAACCAACTGAATTAATCTATTTTTTGACATGGAAACACTTAATTCAATTTCGGACCGGTACTCGTAAGTAAACTACTTCCGTGTATTTCAACCGTTACAACTTAACCTAACGTAAACATAACACTTCAGAAATAAACACAAAACGGATCATATATTCTGCATCTGTCAAATATTCCCACATGTTTCTTGTTATAGTGCCCCCATTACGTTGCAGCAAGATAATGCAGAAATTTATATGCAACTCTGGACATATCCCCTATGTAACTTATGCAATCAGAAAGACTAATCTTTTGCGTAAGTCGACAATATTATCGTGAAAAAATGCAAATCCCGGATTGCATTTTTCGATGACACGAGAAAATGCGATAAGAAAGCAAGACTATGTCCTATTAAAGCCGACTATAACTCAAACACTATGTTAGTGTGTTATGTAAGATAGTCGTTTGCCAGAAAAATATGGATCAACCGAACCAGATCACCTTGGTCTTTAAAGAATCTCTAGTCGCCTTTGGGTACTTTGATAATCACTGAAGATTCTTCTCCGACTGGCTTTCGCGTGTTGGCGGTGATGATCCACAAAACTAAAAACGGAGAGGAAGTGTAATGACAGCCTCTGGTTGTCAGTCGGTGACTCACCTGCAGTACCGCGGTAAACAATATAGACGGATAATTCCCATTAATGCTAATTACCGTCCAATTACAATTAGAGTAATCTATCCACTTACATAACGGCCCGCATTCTTGTGCTCAAGCCAAGAATTCTAGCGCTGATTTAAAATTAATGATTCTGACTTCACACGGTACTACTGGAGTACCACCGTTTCGCACAAATCGAAGATGTGATCGTGACCAATTATGCAGTTTAGAAAAACCAACGCCTTTCACAAGAATGTAACCTTTATGTAGAGTTCGCTGCTTATTAGGATGTGGGTGAAATTCCAGACGATACAGGATGACTGGTACTTTCTGCGGGAAGACAATCGAATGAGATAACGATGCATATATCTTGTTCGTATAATGGTAAGATACTGTCGACTTGAATGCGATAATGGAGCTCCGAGATTGCATCGAAAATGTCTGGATTATAGTTATCCTACAATTTTCAAGTAAGTAGGGAACGCCTTTCCTTCTACCAGGAAAGTACAGAGCGAAGTATAATGATGCGGTTTGAAAAAAGGTACCCAAGTTGTATCTTCTGAAGAATAAGTAACGTGAAAAGATGTAAACAAACACTCATGTAAATACTTTTTACATGATTGTGAAGTGGTCAATTCGACAACGCATTTGGTATTTAAACAACTGTAGCGTCTACTTTTACTCTTCTTAGGTTTTATCGTCAGACGTTTACTTACAATACTGATATCTTAGGAAAACATTATTGTTAAGAAATTGATGATTAATGTTATTTAGACTATGGTTTGAAATGTTTGATACTTTTTTATATAAATATTGACACGATCACAGCTTCATATTTACGGTGTAAATAGAAAACAACCAAAGAGATAGTTTGTTCTTATTTCTTGTGCTACGAATGATAATGAAATATAGACTTCAAATTGGTTAATTTTGAAATTTATGGCCATTAAAAGTGAAACATGCATACTTCATAAGTAGTTTATCACAGTAGGTACTAGTTTTAGATTTTACATATTTTTAACACGAATGGATTTTTACATGAGGGCCTTCGTAAAACACGCATTCGAACTTCTTTTGTATTAATGTATGAAACTTAAAAACTTCAAAGGGTTTCTCCTGCAATATACTTTATTAAACTAAGATCAAAAGTAAGTACTTTTTGGAGTATCAATCAACCAAGTGGTAGCTCTTGTGTTTTTTGAGATTAAACCGTGAATGAAACACTTAAAACATAATGTGGTTTCTTAAAATATCTTAAGTAGATTTAACAGAAGACTCTTTAAATGTTTTACACGGTTCTTCTTCAAAAACTACCGTTGCTAATTCAAACATGGTAATTATCTACGAACTCTACAGTTCTGACCTATCACACTTGTAGTGACATTTGTTTAACTCATTTACTCCGAATGGTGGAAAGTAAAGTGTATTTTGCAGCATGCATAAAACACTAAATTGTTTTGTTTGTTTTAAATTGTTTGTGCTAGAATTAGATCCAGATAAATAACAACAACGTTGAATATTTTATGTTGAACACCTACTCACTACTGAGAAGCTTTAAAAACTAAATACGATACAATTGAATGTGTGGGAAACTCTTGTCTGGTGGATATCGAATCTTGGATGCTCCTTGAACAAGGATATTTACTAGAATTTAATTAGCCGATGGCTTAAAACGATTTTAATAGAAATATATTGCTCCTATATAGTCAGAAATAACGAATAAGGTAAAAGCTACGTAATAAATAATTAATTTTAAAAAATTTAGTTATTTTCATAAATATTTGACAGCTAATACCTGGGCGTCCAACGTTTTGTACTTTAATAACATACTTAATTCGCTACTATTGATTCAGGTCCTTCTTTTTATTCATGGAAATGTAGTTTTCCACAGTAAAAATCGTTTTTACTATCCATCATACACTCAGCAATTTGTTCTAGAAACAAAAACTACGATATTACTACGTAATTTCATATCTATGGTGACATTTTGTGTGCTCAATTTGAGTATGTTGTTTGTGTTTCCCTCAATTAACTGCAGTAATAATAATCGTAATGTAAATTTCCTACAATCTGGATGAAATGTGAAATATCGTTATTATAATTTATCATTAAATAAAGCAAAGCCATTCCTTATCAACATACTGAACGGTTATAGCTTTTTTTAGTATTGTTACGTTGTATGGGTGATCGAAAATTGGCGTGGGTAAAACTCAACAATTTATTTCTTATTAACTGGAATTTACACGACTCACGATTACAAAAATTATGCACAAAATAATTGCGGTGCTTCTTGCCTGGATTTTCTCGACACTCGCTGACTGAATTTTGACTGAATAATGAATAATTCCCGACGGTGGCCTCTATTTAAACTCGTACTTCCTTCTAGATGTTGGGCATTTGGGATCTTTTTGGATTGCCATTCGCGAATATCGCTTCCAGGGTTTTTTGTGGCCAATTCGAGACTTTCCTGGATGCCGCAATCGACACCGATGATTCACCACTCATTAGAAGCTTGGAAACCCATAGGCGTCGTACCGGGGCGGCGTCTGGGTTTATTTCGTAACAATATATACTACATTTACACGAAAATTTAAATAGCAGTATTTTTGGAACTGGTTATTTTATAGTACATATAAGGTTGTAAAGAGAAAATTTTCAAAACCACTTTTACCTCTAGTAGGCCACCAAATTTATTTTAAAAATAATAATGTTGGCAATGCAGTTATTTGACACTTTATTTGACAGTTATTTGAACGTAACTGTCAAACTGTCAAAGAAAGCGTTGTTGCCAACAAATTTTTTTAACATTAAGTTTTATTCTGACAAATGACATATCCTCTGACATTGATTAAATACATATAGATAGACCCATGCTATTGTTTGGAGCGAACAGGCCAACGGCCGGCGAACAAGAGATGGCGCACCAACGGTCGGCCGTCAAACGCCGGCGAAAAGCTTGGACACCAATCACGCGCATAGGTAACACAAATCACACTAATAATATATTTAATAAATCTACCACTCGATAGAGGGCGACGAAAAAATGTGTAAAAATCTCATAGTTAGCATTTAAATAATTTGCAACGTTGCCAGATGAGCCTAACACAAATTTGCCGTTATTTCTAGCCAAGTAGGATTTATTTCGTTTAAAAGTTTCTGATAAAGAAATGGGATTATTATAATGAATAAAAATAAATAAAACAAACAAATTATTAAGTACTTGTTATTTTAAATACTTGTTAGTGCTAACATTATTATAAATACGGTCCGGTAACTCAAATTTTATAGAAAGAGTGAGACGTTTCAGGACGAGGCGACCGTAGGGAGCCGAGTTTTTAATTTCGAAACGAGTTCTGCGAAAAGAGTTATCGGAGGTATGTCGTTATGGATTTTATTTCATACTGTCAACATATTTTTTTTGTTCGATAAAATAATTACTATTTTGGAAAAAGTTCAAATCAAGTCACTTTTTCTGACATCGTTAGCAACCGCTGTTTGGCTAATGTTTTAATTTGTTTATTCGTGCAAATCAGCATCAAATGTTTAAACTAAAATTTATTAGTCTAGAGACGGACAGATATATACTAAAGACAAAACATATCCATTCATATATGTCTTAAAAAACGGGTAACATATGCCGCATAAACTAAAAAATAAGACATTTTCTTTCACATTTTATATTGTAAATGCAATTAAGTATATCGATAACTCGCTACTGAAAATTTATTGAAATATAATTTCTGCAAAAAAAAGATTGTTGTGGTTTTATGGTTTATTGACATAGTTTACTTATTTAAAATGAATATTTTTCATACATAGCACAAGTTCTTGATATTATTTATTTTAATTTCAAATAATAATTGTGTTTCCTTTAATTTTAACCAAGAAAATTTTTCGGTTATTATCCAACATACTTTTGTACATTAAGAAACTCCATTCCACGTCGCGGGACGTTACAGAACAATATTTAAGTAAATAAGCTTCTCCAAAAAGAAGTCGTTTTTATGTGTTTTAAAACTCACTCTTTTATCTCCGGACTTTCGGCTTTTTAATGTTTCACTTCGACACAAGAATATAAACAGTGGAAAAATGGAACAGTTTTAAAAACTATTCATCTATTTGTTCTGTCTTGCAGCGAGAAAGGAATATAGCATATTGTACCCACATTTCATAGTAAAAATATGGATCCGGTTTAAAATTTTACCTACCTACTTAATTACGTTAACAAACTAAAATTTTCATTGAAGAGACAGGCTGTTCTAGGAAACTTTATTACAAATCTCTTCATTTACGAGCTGCTGAAGGACCGCCTGTCTCATTGATAATTCTTACCTACTTCAGTTCTTACCTGGCTTGTACTTAAGAATGAAGCGAAAAATGTTCCAACAATAAAAACCAAAATGTACAGACTGGAAATATAGTAAATGGGATAGTACCTACATACAAACGTATGCGTAATAGTTCGTTAGACATTAGGTATTTATCAAAATTAACCAAATCTCTTAGTTTACGCACTATTGGACGAGCACTCCTTAAAACGGTCAGAATACTTAATCGCATTATTCCATTCACACCTACCTTAAACTTTGCCAGATGAACCTAACACAAATTTGCGGATATTTCTCGTCAACCTGGTAATATTTGATTTTGAAGTTTCTAGAAGTATCTCAATGGGAATATTATAATGGACAAATAAAACAAACAAATTATTGTTATTATTATTTGTTGTTTTAATCCATTAGACGCTTATAGGCTATCGCATACTTTTCTTGAAAAATCGGTAATAAATTCAGTGAAGCATCTTTGCCCCTTAATTCCTATGGGTAAATTGGGATTTTGAATAGAGATCGCAGAAACATTTTTTATGGTTTTATGGTTTATTTACATAATTTACTTATTTACAATGAATGTTTTTAATATATAATACAAGTTCTTGATATTATTTATTTTTATTACAATTAATAATCTTGTGTTATTTTTCATTTTCAACAAGAAAATTTTGTCGCTTATTATCTAACATATTTTTATACAATGAGAAACACCATATGTTTCACATCACAGGACGTTGCAGGAAAATACTTAAGTAAATAAGCTTTTGTTATTTCACTTCGACGCAAGAACCGTTTCAAAGAAAACAAACAGTGAAAAAGCGGAACAGATTCACAAAGTTTTCTGTTCTTTTTTTCTTCGGTTTTGCAGTGGGTGGGAAATATGGTGTATTGTACATTTTACAATAAAAATATCGATTTCAGGCAAATTTCCGCACCACCAATGAGGTATTGCCACGGCGCGTTTTTTTTTTTGTTTTAGCAGTGCTATCCCCAATAGGCCTAATGCACTACTTGCCGATATTGATTCAGATAATTATCCGCTGAATTAAGACATGATACCGGAAAACTGACACAAATAAACCACTCAATTTACAAAAACTGCAGCTTAAAATATCCTGATTTTTTTACATGCATTAGGCCTATTGGGGATAGCACTGCTAAAACAAAAAAAAAAACGCGCCGTGGCAATACCTCATTGGTGGTGCGGCAATTTGCCTGAAATCGATATTTTTATTGTAAAATGTACAATACACCATATTTCCCACCCACTGCAAAACCGAAGAAAAAAAGAACAGAAAACTTTGTGAATCTGTCCCGCTTTTTCACTGTTTGTTTTCTTTGAAACGGTTCTTGCGTCGAAGTGAAATAACAAAAGCTTATTTACTTAAGTATTTTCCTGCAACGTCCTGTGATGTGAAACATATGGTGTTTCTCATTGTATAAAAATATGTTAGATAATAAGCGACAAAATTTTCTTGTTGAAAATGAAAAATAACACAAGATTATTAATTGTAATAAAAATAAATAATATCAAGAACTTGTATTATATATTAAAAACATTCATTGTAAATAAGTAAATTATGTAAATAAACCATAAAACCATAAAAAATGTTTCTGCGATCTCTATTCAAAATCCCAATTTACCCATAGGAATTAAGGGGCAAAGATGCTTCACTGAATTTATTACCGATTTTTCAAGAAAAGTATGCGATAGCCTATAAGCGTCTAATGGATTAAAACAACAAATAATAATAACAATAATTTGTTTGTTTTATTTGTCCATTATAATATTCCCATTGAGATACTTCTAGAAACTTCAAAATCAAATATTACCAGGTTGACGAGAAATATCCGCAAATTTGTGTTAGGTTCATCTGGCAAAGTTTAAGGTAGGTGTGAATGGAATAATGCGATTAAGTATTCTGACCGTTTTAAGGAGTGCTCGTCCAATAGTGCGTAAACTAAGAGATTTGGTTAATTTTGATAAATACCTAATGTCTAACGAACTATTACGCATACGTTTGTATGTAGGTACTACCCCATTTACTATATTTCCAGTCTGTACATTTTGGTTTTTATTGTTGGAACATTTTTCGCTTCATTCTTAAGTACAAGCCAGGTAAGAACTGAAGTAGGTAAGAATTATCAATGAGACCGGCGGTCCTTCAGCAGCTCGTAAATGAAGAGATTTGTAATAAAGTTTCCTAGAACAGCCTGTCTCTTCAATGAAAATTTTAGTTTGTTAACGTAATTAAGTAGGTAGGTAAAATTTTAAACCGGATCCATATTTTTACTATGAAATGTGGGTACAATATGCTATATTCCTTTCTCGCTGCAAGACAGAACAAATAGATGAATAGTTTTTAAAACTGTTCCATTTTTCCACTGTTTATATTCTTGTGTCGAAGTGAAACACTAAAAAGCCGAAAGTCCGGAGATAAAAGAGTGAGTTTTAGAACACATAAAAACGACTTCTTTTTGGAGAAGCTTATTTACTTAAATATTGTTCTGTAACGTCCCGCGACGTGGAATGGAGTTTCTTAATGTACAAAAGTATGTTGGATAATAACCGAAAAATTTTCTTGGTTAAAATTAAAGGAAACACAATTATTATTTGAAATTAAAATAAATAATATCAAGAACTTGTGCTATGTATGAAAAATATTCATTTTAAATAAGTAAACTATGTCAATAAACCATAAAACCACAACAATCTTTTTTTTGCAGAAATTATATTTCAATAAATTTTCAGTAGCGAGTTATCGATATACTTAATTGCATTTACAATATAAAATGTGAAAGAAAATGTCTTATTTTTTAGTTTATGCGGCATATGTTACCCGTTTTTTAAGACATATATGAATGGATATGTTTTGTCTTTAGTATATATCTGTCCGTCTCTAGACTAATAAATTTTAGTTTAAACATTTGATGCTGATTAGCCAAACAGCGGTTGCTAACGATGTCAGAAAAAGTGACTTGATTTGAACTTTTTCCAAAATAGTAATTATTTTATCGAACAAAAAAAATATGTTGACAGTATGAAATAAAATCCATAATGACATACCTCCGATAACTCTTTTCGCAGAACTCGTTTCGAAATTAAAAACTCGGCTCCCTACGGTCGCCTCGTCCTGAAACATCTCACTCTTTCTATAAAATTTGAGTTACCGGACCGTATTTATAATAATGTTAGCACTAACAAGTATTTAAAATAACAAGTACTTAATAATTTGTTTGTTTTATTTATTTTTATTCATTATAATAATCCCATTTCTTTATCAGAAACTTTTAAACGAAATAAATCCTACTTGGCTAGAAATAACGGCAAATTTGTGTTAGGCTCATCTGGCAACGTTGCAAATTATTTAAATGCTAACTATGAGATTTTTACACACTTTTTCGTCGCCCTCTATCGAGTGGTAGATTTATTAAATATATTATTAGTGTGATTTGTGTTACCTATGCGCGTTATTGGTGTCCAAGCTTTTCGCCGGCGTTTGACGGCCGACCGTTGGTGCGCCATCTCTTGTTCGCCGGCCGTTGGCCTGTTCGCTCCAAACAATAGCATGGGTCTATCTATATGTATTTAATCAATGCCTCTGAGAAAATAGAGGGCGGGTGGGTGGGGCTAGTACTTGCTAAGGTAAAACATATTTTGGCAAATGACATAAACTACGAGAAAGTAGGGGACGTATAGGCGGGGCTAGCACTTGCTAGGATAAGATTGATTTTGCCCCTATTAAACTTGTAAAAACTTGTTAAATTACATATTTCCATAGTAACGAGTTAAATTCCTAAATCTGATTGGATATTTATTTTTAACAACTCAGTCATTAATTTTTCTGAGATATAAGCAAATTTAAAAAATATTAATTATATGTTAAAAATAAATCACAAATATAGATTTATCATATGTTGCACATTTAAGATATTCAGCAATATTTTGAGGTGACGTCATCAATTTTTTAGGGGGGATGAGCAAATACATTTTGATAAAAAATTTACCATCCTTATGAATTAGAATTTATCCGGCAAAATTTTGAGACGACGTCATCAAAGAGATTAGCAAATTTGTGAAATTAAATGTGCAGATTTCATTGATCGTATTTTATTGACAAACCAATGTCAATTTTTCTTAAATGAGGAAACCAACATATAAAATTATCGGTAGTGGGGTACTAAAAATCAACACTAGTCTTATAAGAACGTACCTAGTAGTGAAATACCGTGAACGTACGTACGGAAATATTAGGTCACCGGATTATTGGACCATTTTTTATATCAAATAAACCGGTACCGTTTATTTAAAATTATTAGAAGAAATAAGCGGATCAGCAGTGGAAGAAATCTTTATAAAAATGAAATTCGTTGCTAACGTGATGGTTGTCCTGATGCGGGTTTTACCCAAGAGTCGGAGAATATTCACACTGTATTCTCAAGTCATTGGATAGGTCATGGTGATACAACTCATTGGCTTGCAAGGTCGTCAGAATTGGTTCCAAACGATTTCTTTTATTGGGGTTATTTGCGTGACCTACTATACTTGGGTAGAACCTATAGAGATTTGAAAAAGTTAAAAGCTGCCATAATTCAATTAAATCAGTTTACCTGTCAACAATTAGCACGAAGAAGAAAAAATTCTATCATAAATTAGGTTTTTGTTGAACGGAAAACCATGTGAGCAATTCATTTGATGTTAATTTTTGTTTTTTAAAAGATAATTTTATTTTAATCAAATTTTAACTGAATAGTTTTGTTGTGTAATGATAAGTAATAAGTGCACAATTTGCCAAAGTTAAATTGACAACGATCTATGACATTTCAAGTGGTTATTAGATAAGTATCAAAACTCAAAAGCGAATATTTGAAATTGATTCTTGCGTTACTGACGAACCAAGTGACGACAAAGAAAAGATAAGAACGGTTTTGAAAACATTTTTAAATTATCTACAACTTTTTCCTCATCAGTTTGGTATATACTCAGAGAAAATATTTATGCTTATGTATTTCAATTTACGCGTAAATGTCCTATGTATCAAGTGAAATCATCTTAAAAAAATGCTTAATTTTTTAAGTATATATTTGGGTCACTGAAACAGATTATTAAAACGGGTTGTTTATTATGTTTAACCTTGTACTTTGGGCTTACATTCCTTATAATCTGGAAAAATTACCATAGTAAATTATTTAAAATAGTATAACAATGATTATTTGAAATTACACGGACATTCTACGTTCAGTTTTTTCACCTGTTCTAACAGCCCAAAAGAAAAAAGATTTTCGCGGGAACAACTTGAGTTTGAGAAATACGTTTTAATTTAAAAAGAGAATAAACCACTAATTATTCAAAAATTGTATTTTTTCCGTTTTTAACTAGTACTACCGATGTGTGAAACTTTAATCATTATGTTCGTCTTAGAGACACTTCATTGTTTTTATATAACTGTTGACCAAAGAAAGCTGTGCATGACACATGTTTTCCTAGTTTTTTAGAACAAATCCAGAAGCAGGTACTGTAAAACACTCTAAATGGTATTTAAAGTGCTGCAAATATGTTAACTCTTGTCTGCCTAACAAGGCAGGAGTCAGTTTGTTGCAAAAAAGGATATGGCAGCCATTTATTGGGATTCTATTGCTAGTTGATTACTTCAGAGTTTCTATGGTTAAAAGTACCCAAATAAAGTACGATCTGCTGCACCATCTACCTCATAAAAATTGTGAAATACAATTCACAAGTCTATTTTACAAGCAAAATTACTAAGTGCAATGGAATGCAATATAAACAACAATTACCATCTGTAATAAAATAAATTGCTAACCTGTCCGTAATTTATTATAAATTGCGCAAATACGCAGATCCATAACGAGTACATCAGTAATTTAAGTGGTCTATTATGAGCCAAAGGCTTAATAAGATTTAAATAACAATAACTTTCGTTTCACTTGAATGAACAATTTATGCAATCTTTTGTGTGTCTTATTAAACAGGCCTGTTTTGAAAATTCTAATTAATTTATATACATAAGTAATTATTTTTTGCTGTTGTACTTTCACTTCTAACGACTCTAATACGGCACAAAACTTTATAATAATAATTAAGTAACAATATCGGCATGTAATATAGGGTACGGATTTGATACGCTCGTGGCGCAGGAAGTGCGGTTCAAAACGTAGCTATTTGACAACGAATTCCAACGGCGTCCAATTAAAATGACTCAATAATAAAATAACCCGAAGTATTTAAAAACAGTTACCGCACCAGTTTCTCAATGAAATTAATTCGTAAAAGTAAGCTACTACCTAACTACTATTAAAAAAACACGATGTTACTGAAGCACACGCAATACCGCATGGAAGTTTTTATTTTTCAATAAAGATTTATGTACTCACTTTTTAATAATGTCATCAACTTTCGGAAGGATACATATATAAATATTAGATAATAATATCTAAGACAAACTGCAAAATTTGATGATTCATGTTTTATATTTTTAGAATAATTTGTGTACGTGAAGTTAAAAATAGCATATAATACACATGAAAAGAAACATCTACTACGCTATATATTTTGGATAAGATTAATACCACAGTGTTTTGAGGGAACACCATCAATGTTTTGAAGGCGATATATATTCAAATTTACTCGGAGTTTTATTTATGATTCCTGAAAACATACGTAAAATTTTAAAGTAAACGTTCCCTCAGTTTCGGAAATTTTCTGTTATTAAAATCGTCAAAACATCAAGAAAAACATTTTTTTGCTTCATAATAGTATTTAATATTTAATATTCTCATATTTACCAATTATCTACTTACGGAGAATAAACCATGTATTCAGTTTGACTGATGCGTACTGGAATTTTTCTTTTATCACGTGCAGGTGATCACACAGTAAATCTACGATCTCGTAAATATCTAATGTACACAAAGTGATCGTATGCTGTGGGAATCTTTCAATACAAGCCCCTTTGTTTAGGCCGTAATTTTATACCAAATAGACTGATACGATTTTTATAATTTAAATGTTTTTGAAAACATACATTTTAAAAATTTTCCACGCTGATATTAATTATTATTGGGTCGAACGATGACAGCTCAAATCTGGTATCAACACCAATTACGTTATCAACGAAATTAATTCTGGGTGGTCACACAATTAAATTAGTCGCATTAAACTGAACTCACCCGTATTACAACTAGAATAGTAAGTGTAGAACTTCATTGCCTTCATGACGCACCCTCAAACCCTCGCACCTTGATCACCATCCGCCTTCTACTAGCATGTGATGGAAGAAGCATTTCCGTTTTTAGCTCCCTACTATGTTTATTATTTCAACCCCAGTTTAAAACTCATATCCTAACCGTGACACGTTCGAAGCGCGATTAAAGAAACGCACAAAACCTCAAACATTTCCGGTACTTGTGCACATCAAAGGTATCCCGGACCGAAATTGCATAAGGTTGTTCGTTTATATAATTTCAGAAAGACGGAACGAAACCTTTGGCAAAGACGCAGAGCGTCAGTGGCGGGTCGTGACTTCAAACCGAATGATAATAGTAATAGTGTAAATAATTATTAGTTACTATTAGAACCAACGGGACATGATCAACGTCAGGAAAGAATTCATTTATGGAAAGCTGGCACAGCTCAAATTGAATGTGAAACACAGCTTTAAAAATATTTAATTAAGATGTGAGTTATACGGAATCCGACGTGAGAGAAAGCAGGGCTTCCCTTGTCTTCGTGGAATACAGGCCTCAGGAGAATATTTATTTACTAATATTTGGATTTTGAATTCTATTAATAAAATGTCAAAGGGGATAAAAGTGATGATAAGCAACCGCAGGCTTTCACCGCATGTGGTATGATCGATACATTGATTTTTGAAATTCCGTCAGATTATGTGTCTAATCCAACTGATTAGCATTCTCGCTAGGTGGTCTACTTATCATATGAAGTCAAATTGCAACGGGCTTTCGGCTTCACTGAACTCAGGGTTCGTCTCGTTACATACTTGGTAATAAATATGTAAAAATTTGAACCTGATAGTTTACGTATGACATTAAGTAATAAATAAAATAATACAACTGAACTCTTCACTTGCAAGGTTCTACGTCTACTTTGACATTTAAGAATGAATACATCTTGGCTTGTTTGTTCTGTGATTGCAAAAGTAATCGTCGATCAAAAATGTGATAATCATGTATAGCTAATTGCATGGGTGCATGCAGACTACAGAATAAAAATCATACACATTTAGGCTCGTATATGCAATTTTTAGTTAATCGAATTCACGGACTTTTGTTTCGTATTTATACCGAAATTAAAAGTAATAAATTACATTGTACACTAATTAAATCTGACAGCAATGCGTACGTGTTTAGCTCGTGAAATTGCCAAGTTAGCACAATTATTCAAATTTTGGCCACGGAATAATATTTTTGTGAGGATATTAAAACTAATTCAAATTTTGTTATTAAAATTAAACACATAAACAGCCAAGAGCATAGAAAAATATGATTATTAAATTATTATATACAAAAATTAAAGATGTAGTAAACCGTAAACCAAAATTTGAATTTATTTTGAAAAATAGAAGCTGCGTGACGTCATAGCGGGATGTGACCAATTTGGAACATAAGGCACAAAAGTCCCTAAAAAATCACATCGTGCATATTTTTTTTAGAGTCTTGACGCGAAGGTCTTGAATCTGATACGATTATTTTTGCTCTGTCCGAACGAACGAAAAACAATAATTTTAAAATTAATTAAACCTTTAAAATTGCAAAAAGTTTTATTTTATAGACAACTTAGATATCGGGTTTTCAGTTGAAAAAGTTATCAAGTTGGCCTTGATTTTTTGTAAACATTGTGAAGTATGTCTAGACTAAACGCAAAATTTAGTCGATGATACCTGACAGCTTAACCTCACTTTTTCGTGCAATACAATTATTACTTTTCAACAACTCTGTCAACTGAAAATTATAGTATGGACTAATAAAACGCATAAAAAAAAATCAGTATCGTTGCACACCTTATAAATACACATATGTAATTTGTTTTCTGGACAAATAAAACTTTCCTAAACCAACGACATGTATCATATTTCACATCCTAAATTGGTAAATATCACTATGACGTCACAGATGTGGCTTTCAGATGTCTGTAGATATTTTTGTTCAAATCTTCTACAACATGCCAAATTTCGGTTTATTTTATTCTTTATAAAAATAGGTTGTTCATAAGTGATTTTTTTATACATCGTCTCATTTGGAAAAAACTCGTTGGTTCAGATTTCTGCGGTAAAGTAAATTGTAAGCTACGATTGTAAAATAAAAATATTGAGTTTCACTTGCACAAATCCGTCATTCGACACAGTTTAACCAGAATTATTTCCAAATCTAACAGAGCAAAATTCACCTCGAAATATCGGGCGATTTTTTTATTTCTGTTCTAGTTCACCATGACGCTTAAATCATAGAGCAGATATTTAAAAACTCACACGGTAGAAACGATTTAGTAAGCCCGTTTGAAAAATAAATTCAGTAAAAAATGTAAAAATCGGTCTTGTTATTAGACAGAATTTCCTCTGTCGCTGAAGTACAATTAAATAAATCAACTGATTTAGAAAAAACAATATAGATGACATCAATCAAGGAAAAAAGTCATTAATGGTATACTTTAACCCAGTTTATTACACATACCCCGCCACTACCTGAGATTCGAACGCATTATGTTGGGAAAACGCAGTCTGTTGACTTGTTTATATTTGATCTGGAGCAGGTGTGAGTTCACACTTCTCCATCGATGATAGAAAACGGGAAGTCTATTAACAAGTACTCCAAAAATATGAATGCATTGATAAAGCGCAAGGCTATGTATAGTTTCTAGTGAGTTTTCCCATTGGAAAATATTCCTATCAACATTTCAGCAACGACACGTAGGTTAATACCGACATTTGCAATGCAATAATGCTAGTAAGAAAAAAAATTGGAAACGACGCCGGGGATCAAACCGCGGACCTTTCATCTACAAAGCAGAGCGCCTCTCTAGGCCTATACATAAATACGTAAATAAACAAAAACAACGTGGATTCATAAAGCACAAGTATAGGAGTATATTATTTTAAAAAATTGACAAGCGTTTACCACGTACAATTTTAAAGTGCCGTCATTAAATTGTTGGTGGGGATGATTAGTCAAATTTTAGTTAGCGTTTTACCATCTGCACGATATTCTCAAAATATATCTAAAGTTTTACATCAATCAGTCCAAATCGCTAACAGACTACAGATAGGCGGAAACGGAAGACCTATTGTTTCGTACTCTAGAGGTCAACATTCAAAAAACATTAAACTAATCCATAATAATAGCAGTCACATTGTAAAAAAAACGCTCGAAAGGATTAGACTCGAACCCACACGAGACAGAACCTACTCGCCCATGAGGTACTGGATCTGGAAGCGACATATCGCTTACATTACACGAAAGACGTGAAAAATATTGTACAAAAAAATTTGGTAAAGTAATTTGAGATAAAAATCAAGGCAGAATTATAACGCGCGAATACAGGAGTATGCACATTATTTGTATTAAAAAAAGTATGTTGCTATATGTCACATTTAGTCTGAGTTCAAAGAAACCCTATACCAATAGGTGAAGTAAGGAACAATTCCTAAATATTTTTTTTCTACTTCCGTATCTAAAATGTCATTTTAAGTTGTCCTGTTAACGGCGCTAACTAGGTTTTAAATACGGAGATAAGCCGTAACTAAACATTAATCTTTTTTAGTCACAGCCTGAAGTTATGGTCAAACTGACAGTCCGCAAATTTTGACGTTTTGATCTCTGTTTGTTTTAAAATCGGACATTGTAGATCCACTAAATCAAAATGATTTTAATAATAATTGTGGTTTTAATTTGAAGTTGTAGAAAAAACGTAATGTGTAACACGTTTATAAACCTGTCTAAACACTCGTTTTTTAAACCCTCGCTCCACTAGTGCCTAAATAAATTGGTGTATACAGTTTTTATTTTTTGAGTTTTTATATCAATCTGATGTTGCAATATTTTGTTACGAGTTAACTTACACGAAATTATCTTCAATAATCATTGGAAAAATTGCTAATCTTTTTTTTATTACATATTTGGAATGTCACACACAGTAATCTATAAATCCAGACAAAACGTGCTTTTGCCAAAGTTAAATAAACATTATTATATCTATAAAAAACTGTTTTTCGTTTAAAGCAGTCGTTAATCTATTTGTTCATATATGTATTTATTTTTCACTTAATGTTTCTGGAATTATTTCAACAGCCGGTTGCAAAATTTGGCGACTTTTAACGACTACAGACTTTAATATTACAAAACCGCAATTAATCATTAGTGCAGTATTTGAAATTCATGGCTTCACAACTCACCTGCTTATGAAAATGAAACAGTATTTCATGTCGATTATTAAATTAAATAAATAAAAATCTAAAACACAATTTACTGCAAAAAATAGGTTAACAACCAATTGAAAGTTTAAAGTTTCTGTGTGAATTATACTCGTATGTATTTTAACAATATTGTGGAGTACACTTGATAAATTGAGCAATAAGCGCTTAATCTGTTTAAAACTAAAAAACTCTATTAGGCTAATGACTCCAATGAATGACCTTCCGGAAAATCCTAATAGATAAACTAGTAAAAACTAACGGAAAATTTTTTAATCAAAGCTTTCGATTATTTGAACAAAGAACAAACTAGATATTTTTACAATTTTCTCGCAGTCCACAATAATTTAATTTTTTATTCACGAACATGTAGCCTTTATTTTCTTCCATGAAGCCAAAGTTCCACAATACTAATGTGTTCACAAAAAAACCGATCTTATTAATCTCAATTACGCTATTGCAACAGTCGGTTCAATAAGCTCCGACCACCATCTGCTTCATTTTAATTCCATAGCCACTTTCGATATTTGACTACGCCAACTTGTGCACATTAAACTTGAACTTGAGCAATTAATAATAAATTTAATGCTAATTACTGTAACCTCTGATGGTGCGACAGCTGTATTTACCACGTATAATTATCAAGTAAAATAAAATACATACTTTCTTTGATCCTCACACGATAATGTAGCTTACTCATTATTCAAATTTGGACATTATATTCGCACTCTTAAAACAAGCCATCAATAAACATGTCATTTTTATTCATCGATCTTCTCTGTTTATGACACAGTTTCATTTCGGAAACATGGATGTGACTAAAAGCAATTTTTATGAAATGACCACATTAGCATTCGCGGCCTTCACTCGACATGGATGAGCTCATTTATCAGTAATGTGATTGTTCGAAGTGACATATTTGAAATATTTTGGAGTGTGGTATAGAGTTAATTGTCATTTAAATCTCAAGTAAATTGAGGTAGAAGAAAAACGCACTTAATAAGAGTTTCATATTAATAGACTAGCAATCATCCTTGGTATTAACAATAATTACAGTAGTTATTCGCACTTCACACGTTGTTAAGTGAATATTTTTTCGCTGCAGACAGCAGGTCGTTTTTCAAAAAACAAATTACTGTTATTACTTACTCGCAAAATAAATTGAGATGGGTGACAACAGCACAACGTGTCTACATGAAAAGTGATTCATTAACCAACAAACTTAAAAAATAAAGTGCACCAAGTGCAGCAAAGATAACAGTTTATCATCATTTGCACAACAGCTGAACGTTATAATTTGCGTTTTTTCCAAAAAGACTACATTCCAAGACATTTCAACCAAAACAGGATCTGAACAAATTCCACTACCTTCCATATCAGTTTCATCACTCAACTCTATGTTGTCGATTCTCTAAAAACAATCCATCTTCCCATATGCACCTGCAACAACCTTGTTGCACAAGCCTTATTGCTAATTTCTCAAGAGTACACATTCCATGTGAACAAGAACAAATAATTGATGCAGACGCAACTTTCAAATACTTGTAGCTAATAAGTTATGATTAAGAGCTAAATTGCAAAATTCCTGCGAAAGTTCACGAACTGGTTGCATTTAAAAAAAACCTGAAAGATTAATTTTAAGTAGGTCTGCTATCACTGATTAGTGAAATTTAAAAATCAACAGCGCATTTTTTCCTGCATAGCAATAAAGGCGGAGTTTTGACGTCGCTTTTATTAATATATTCAAAATGGTATCCATAAAGGAGAAGATATTGTTTATCAATATGCTAAATCTTGTTAATTGGACGATTAAAAAATAGGTAGGCCGGTAATTGCACAATAATAATGAAATATTTTTGGCTGTATAGGCAGATTTGCTTTAGCTATATGTGGATAACGCGTAAATAACCAGGAAAACGTTCATGATTTTTGCAATTAGCACCCACTACGAATGGCTGGATTTGACAATACGATTCAATTAAAATCCACTTAATGTAAAAAAATTGTATTGAAGAGTTTGCACAGCTGATTCTTAAAAATGATGATGATCCCACACAAATGTGGACAGTTTAGTTCACGCTTTCTTAGATGACAATATACGACAGATTACAAACGATGTTGCCACTTCGTTAGAGGTACTCCAAACTCCGATAATGTCAGTACATGACAGTTGCATAATATATTATTTACAAGTTGAATTTTTTGTCGTCTACAATTTTCAAGTCATTTAGCGGGAAAGTTTCCAAGTAGATTCTAAAATGAGAAGCTTTTACATTTTTCAAAAATCAGCTAGGACCCCGGAGAAGGTTTTAACACTTTTAAAAAAGACAATCGGGACCCCCGAGAAAGTTTCACATTCTAAAAAAAAAAAAACAAAATTGGGCCCCCCGAGAAGGTTTTACATAAAAAAAGACAACTGGAACCTCCGAGAAGGTTTCACATTTTTAAAAAAGACGGTTGGGGCTCCCGAGAAGATTTCACATTTTTAAAAAAGACTGTTGGAACCTCCGAGAAGGTTTCACATTAAAAAAAAAATTGGGGCCCCTGAGAAGCTTTTACATTTTTAAAAAAGACAGCTGGGACCCCCGAGAAGGTTTTAACACTTTTAAAAAAGACAATCGGGACCCCCGAGAAGGTTTCACATTCTAAAAAAAAAAAAATTGGGCCCCCCCGAGAAGGTTTTACATAAAAAAAGACAACTGGAACCCCCGAGAAGGTTTCACATTTTTAAAAAAGACGGTTGGGGCCCCCGAGAAGATTTCACATCCTTAAAAAACATTTGGTGCCCCCGAGAAGGTTTTACATTTTTAAAAAAGCCAGTTGGGACCCCCGAGAACGTTTCACATTCTAAAAAACAAATTGAGGCCCCCGAATTTAAAAAAAAAAGTAGTTGGGACCCCCGAGAAAGTTTCACATTTTTAAAAAATACGGTTGGAATCCCCGAGAAGGTTTCACATTCTTAAAAAAAAAAAAAACATTTGGCGTCCCCGAGAAGAATCTGACAACAATCGGTCCTGCAATTTCGGAGATTACGTGTGTATTAAAAATGGATACAGACATCAGACAGCCAGACTGAGGCAACGGGAGACTACTTTTTTCGTACTCTAGGGGTCATGAAACGTCAAGAAAATATAAAAGTGGCCATTCGTCCGATGGACTCGATTACTATAGCTTACGCTCGGGAAGTAAAAACATTTCCAGCAACACATGTTAGATGAGCAAAATAAAACAAAAAGAAATTACCAACATTGAAATAATGAGAAAAAAAACACAGTTATGTAAAAAAACAGATCTGACAACAACAAATAGGTACATCTGCTCTTTAAATATTTTTTATTTTTTTAATAAAGCCACCTAAAATAAATTTGATTTCATAGGCTGTTACACAAAAAACGAACCCAGTCAAATAATTCCAACGATCATATTTAAGTAGTAGTGGGGAGAACCCCTTTAGGGATGGACCAATGGAAAATCTGTCCTTTGGTCAATCAAATTAAGTCAACCCGATATCACTTCTGAGTGCTAAGTATCACTAGGGGCAAAGTGTTTTAAAAATTTTGTTATTAAAATGTAGACAACATATTAAAATGTACGAAAAAACAACCTCAAACTTTAGGTATATTGAAGTAAAATTTTTAAATTATGACAATGTACAAGTAGCAGGTTAAACCCCATACTAATTTTAAAACTTCAGTGTGTTGTTAAAAAAATTAAAACTACTATTTCATTGCAAAAAAGTATACTCGTATTGTATATGGGTATCATTGATATTGCACTTTTCTAATAAGTTTATTTTTACGATTTGTTACAATGTAAATGATTTTTTGACATTTCTGAGTGAGCCTCGAATATTTATTACAACCCGTATATATTTACCGAAGGTTAACCGGCACGAGTCATTTTACAATCGTCACCAACCCTGCTATTGTACCGCCCAACCCACCATAATCACAACATAACATTTTAGCGAAACAAAAATAACCTTCTGATTGCAGTTCCTGTCTTTTGTGGTTATTAATATTCCAAACATTTAATGGTGATTACGCCTGATATGCAGTGTGAAAATAATTATAAAGTAAACTTGAACAGATTTTTTTTTAATTAATTTTCGGGCCAAACGTCATATGTATTTTTTTTAATGACATGATACAATTTCTATTACTCAGGTTTCTTTGAAAAAATACAAGAATTTACTTGTGAAAACCTCTGTACATTAAAAAAGTGTTAGTGTGCCACGTTCGGAAAGTAAAAACAATACGATTGTTTGTTCTTTTTTAGCGATTTTTGTAAAACTTATTTTTCTGAATCATCAATGTATCATACTAGTCACAAATACTCCGCCACTGCGTTCATTTCGAACACAGTACGTTACGAAAATACACTCTATTGACTTGTTTACCTTTGGTTCTTGATGATCAACAAGGACGTATGTCACTTCCAGCACGTGCGATGTAATACTAATAAAAAAAATTGCAACCTCGAGCCTCTCATCTATCATCCCACCTTACGTAGTTACGTATTATGTATTATGTCACTTAAGAAGAATTAAGTTTAATCAAGAAAAACTATAATAATAATAATAATAATAAATAAAATAAACGTGGACTCATAAACCACACGGACAGGAGTATATTATTTTATAAAATTTAAATGGCGTTTACTAAGCCAAATTTTAAGCTGACTTCATTACGGGTTAGTGAGATTCATACAAACGTTAATATTACTGAATAAGGTGTAGATCATAAACAAACTTAACGTTTTTATATGTAAAATATCTGAATATCTGAAATGGTTGCGAGATATTTCAATATTGTGAAAATGAAGAAAAAATGAAAAATTTTATGAAATAAAGCACCTGTTTTTGTTTACTGCATGTGTTTAACTATGCAAAAGTGTAAATAATTACAGAATTACGAAAGATAAAAGTTTAAATGTAGATTCATTGGACAAGTATTTGAAAGTAATCTGACATCATAGCCAAAAAATTATGTGAGGAGAATAAACAACAAAAATCACAACCTTAGAAAAGGTTAAGTCTAATTATAATGCTATTAAGAGCTAAAATGGAATTTCAAAGAAATAAATACACCGGGTGACTATTAAGAATTGAAGAAAAATTTGGCGTTGGGAATTCTGAATTATTGGCAGCAATGTTAGCATGTCAATCATAGTTGTCAATTTTGACATGAACGCGCCTACAATAAGACAATGACAAGATGGCAGTTATTAAATTGACATCAGATATGCCTTCATAAAGTTTTAAATATGTTGGCAACTTCACAAAAAATCACAAACACCAATAGTCAATCGGTGCTTCAGATATTTAGGGTGGTTTGCGCCAGTTGGCATCACTAAATAAAATATCTTGTAAGCTGAATTGCAAAAAAAACGTCAACAAGTTCTCTAAAATAACCACTTTTTGGTTTTTATAGTTGCCTTTTGTTACATAACACCGTCTCCTTTTTTCACGAATCTGATCAATGAAAGTCCATCTACTTTACCCATACGCCGGGATCTAACTCAATTAACATCATCAAAGCGTATAATAAATTCCGGGAAACCTAAGATGACGCTTAATGGCACACATGAATGACGCATCAATAAAGCCACGTTGTTCACGGATCTTCTCCAGCCATGTTCATCTAATGAATGCAGACGGTATCTCAAATCGATTTTAATTAATGTTGACATACCATTTCGCATTAAGAAAAAACTGGAAGTGATTGACACCGTTAAAAGTACTAAATATAACTATCGCGGTCAGTTTAGCACACGATCAAGTGTCTTTTTGTGAATGTGAGAAAGTGGACCATGTGATGAGATTTTCATACAATCGACTTTTCATACAGGTCTGCACCATCCACGGGAGACGAACGCAGGCTGAACAAATTTCCGGTAGACAAAAGCCTCTTTCCTGTTCCGACACATGCTACAGTTATGCAAAATCATCGCTTCGTTGCTTTGCATGCTCTCATTTCAGTTTCCAAACATCATACGAGAAACTGGAACTGTGAGCTTTTGTTCGATGGGTGGTTTCGTTACCCAACAGTAAAACAATGAAGACGAAATAATTGTGTAAGAATCTTCAACCGAACGAAGTTTGTTAATTTATTTGGTAAATTAGTTCAAGATGTTGCTTGCTTTCATTACCAAACTACTGTTGGTAATAGAATTAGCACGCTATTACTATTATTATTATTGAATCTGGTTTGAAACGGCCACTTGGAACGTCAAAATAACACAAATTAAAAAAGGTTAATGTAACTACCCGAATGAAGCATGACAGTTACATACACGAACACATTAAGACCGTAGCAATTAAAATGATGTTTCTTATTTTGTAGTAAACATTACACCATTAACGATATTTTACGATTTGAGCAGCAGATACGTCAACAGCCGAAAAAATGTACCTATAATAAAATTTAACGACCGCAACATTACAGACCTCGTCAAAGTTCAATGGCTTGTCGGCTGACCGTCGTAACAATTATTTTTTGGCACTTTCCTTAATTCTACCCAATTAGGAAACAACGATTTAACTGGCTGTACATTTGTTGCATCACACTTGTTATAATCGGTTGTTTTTTCAACAACTCTATCACGTTTTTTGATTTAATGTTGACATTCAGTCATGTAATTTTGAAACAAACTTCGATGAGGTGAGTCTAACAAATTATGTGACGCCGAAATGCAACCTCCTTTCGAGTGCAGTGACTTCTGTCCGCACGCCTACATTCGAAGACTTTTCAATAATAACCTCTTAATTTCTTGGTTTTGTTGACTGTTAAATGCATGGTTGTTTGGGCTGGTCATAAAATAAAACATGTATTCTCCGTAATTGAAAGAACACGTAATTGCTGCTCAAAGAAAAGTCTTCACGCTTTTGAGAAAGCAAAAATTGATAGCCTTATACATCGTCGGGTTTAATAATAGTATGATTAAGAGTAAGTCATTTCCTTTTTTGAAATTCTAATAGACTTATGTAAATGTCTTTGATTATAATGTCCACCTACACCAATTTCGATCTTAAACGACTTATTATTTCTTAACCTTGCCCGTTCAATGCGTGAACTTTAAAGCATATAATGGCAAAACTGATGGGCATGAGAGGGCAAAATGTGTTAACATGTAGTACACTGTGAAGGCAAAAATTTGATATTAAATATATTGTGAAATTATTAGTTGAAAGCTCGCTCAAGTATACAATGTTTCGATAAAAAAAAATGAAAAAACCCACGCATAATCAAAAAATATATCAATTGCCTGTGTAACTTAAACACTTCACCTTCAACTTCTGACTAATTGTTTACGTATTTGTACATTTATCTGGATAAAAGATTACGATTAGCGAAATTATGAAATTTACTGCATCCAAATGTCACACGAAACAAATTTCTTGCCTTGCTTACAACTGAGGAAGGCTATTTTATTGTCCTTTTTTCAAACCAAATACTTTGCATTTTATTACATTCTCAGATTTCTAATGAACTCTTTTTGTTTCATGGGGCAGAACTTTTACTTTTATGTTTCCGTCTATCTGTTGTTCGTGTGCTGGTAACTGTATTAGCAAATGATAATTTATGTCACTTCCAAATGGACTAGCTAGTGTCATATTGATAATAAAATTTCAACCACAAATTGTCCTCTCTTCCCAAAAATGTGTAACGTCATATTTATAAACGGGTGCATCAGATAAAACTCCGGGGCCAAATGTCTCGAGAACATACAAAGATATTGAAATTCTGTAAACACCATTGTTTTTAGCTTATATTTTTAAGCAAATATACAGCGGTCTAGGGTTTATTGTTTCAATTTATCGGAGCTTTGTTGTTCTACGAAAAAATAATCTTTCTACAAACAGATTTTACAATTAGGAACCTATCTTAGGAATATTAACTTAAAAGGACTTGTTTATCCCCTACAGAAAGCTAATAACATCATGTCAAAGAACTGATAAATCGTTATCGAAAAAGATGCGGTGTTTGCGTAATAGAGATAAGTTCTACTTTTTAGCACTGATTAAAATCATTGCCCTAAATAAATAAATAAATTAATGTATGAACAAATTGATTTTATCAATTATTTCAGATAGGGCACATTTATCTTTACCCTTGAAATCCTAGAAACATACTTACATCTTTACATCATAATTGTTATTGTGCACAAAACTGATACGTTTATCACAGGGTTGATGGTATCACCTTAAAATATTATTAAAAATTTTGAATAATTGCTTCGATATGCTGTGCAGTATTGTTATGCATCTAAAAAATGTAGAGATGTTTTATGATAAAACTGGTCGAAAGTTATTCCGACAGCACTTCCCTCGCCCCCAACAAATTCTGCACCTTCGAAAAATAAAAAAAAAAAATTGCGAATACTTCAAAAATTCTAGATATAACATAATTAAAAAAAGATGAGACTCCATCAACTTACATGTGCTCACTGTACTTGCACAGTCCAAACTCATTGTTTCAGAATGTTTTAGATTAATATAATAAAACAAAGCTAGCTTCACCGACGATTATATTAAAAATGCGAGCGCAGCGAGCACGTTTACGTGGTTGTAAGAATTACTCGTTAGTGTCCCTGAGAAACTAAATTATTAATAACAGAATTTTTTATTATCTAAAAATGTTTGTGACCACAGTTACGGGAGACTCTAGCAGTCTAAACGTGCTCGTTGCGCTCGTATTCTAAGGGTGTGGGTGTTTTTTTTAATGCAGAGATTTACTCTTACTATAGAACCTAAACAACTTCGCTGAGACACTTTTCTGCACAATTCCATGAGAATAAAGCTGAAAAAAGAAGTTTAAAAATCGAGCGCAGCGAGCACATTCAGGTGTAATTTAAAAAATTATTCATCTGTGTTCCTGAGAATGTGACTTTAAAAAAAGAACGTTTATTTAAAAAATGGGTCTAAAGTTAGAAAATTTCCAAAGAAATGAAGAGAATAGTTCTTGATTTGATCAATGAAATAGACTGGCTAATGTGTGTTATGAATGCATTCATAAACCACAAGTATAGAGTCATAATATTTTGTAGATTTTTAGATAGGATTTATTCGGCAAAATTTTGGAGCCGTCATGAATTTTTGGAGGGAGTAAACGGCTAAATTTTGGTTACTATTACTATGCCTTAAAAGGTTTGCAGGATTTCAAAGCATTCGATTTTGCAGTTTCAAAATTCCAAAAAGTTATACACTTTTGATTTTTTCCCTAAAAATATGAATGTCTAAAGTTAAAACTCAACATGGATTCATAAATCACAACTGCAGGAGTATCTTATTTACATACATACATCTAAGACTTGCCAAAAATCGGTCCTTTAGTTTCGAAGATTATCTGTTTAATAAAAATCAGGACAGAAGGCAGACAGACAGACAGAAACGGGGACTTGATGTTTGGCACTCTAAGTGATCGTTAGACCCCGACTTGTCCGAATTGCGGTGCATTTTTAATCTGCAACCGAACTGCGGTAAAATTCTTAGTTAGGGGTTAAGCTGTTTCGTTTTAATCAGGTACCTAATTAAGTGATGCACACTTACTTAAGACTCAAAATTACGAATCAGAAACTTAATAAAAAACTTTAGTAAGTAAATTTATTGTCAGTAAATCGACCTTGATTACTTTTCGATCCTGTTGTGTATGAAAAACACCGCTGATCATATTCATACATATTAATAAATTGTATCGATGGTAGATGTTATTATTATTGATGTATTTCCGAAAGATATAATTTCTGAAATCGTTTAATAATGCAAATTTGTAGCTAACACCAACCACAAAATTATATACAAAAATTTTATTACTTTTATATTGGATACTTTAGATTCTATGAACATCTATCTACAAACCAGATCTTTTTCACTATATTTCGTTTGCGTTTTTATGTAAAAAATTCACTTAATTCTTAAAAGTATAAAAAGTATTTAGTTTCTACTCTTCTTCTAATTTATTTACCTCTACAGTACAAGAATGAATCGCAATTCGGTCAGAAGTATGTTATCGTACCTGATATTTGAGCAAAATTTGCACCGCAGTTCTGATACGACTGTTGGAGCCTATTTGGAAAGTAAAAATTAAAAATTTTGCTTCATTTTGCGTTTGATTACTGTCTTTGTGACAATCTTGCTGTACACTTAAGTTTCAGAGTAATCGATTTAGTAGTGTTTTGGTAGCAAAGCCACAAAGGACAGATGATGGACAGACGTCAACGAGAACATTTAATTTTGCAATTAGGTTTTTAAAGACTCGACGATTATACTGCTTCAATCTTTAAATTAAAAAAAAATGTCTGAACAATGAATTCTTATTCTTACGTCTAAATAAAATACAAAAATTCAAGGATTATTATTATTGAACACAATGAACTACTTCCTTCACAAAAAAAAAAGGTAAATAAGGAAACTATATGGAATGTACCAGTAAAACAATAACTACTTAACTTAATACAAATCGGGTGTCCACCAGTAATCCATAAACAACGTTTAAAGCACTGGCAAAAAATTGTGCGACCAGAGGAAGAAAGTGCTTAAAATATCTTCAAAATTTTCTAACACTAAATAGTATTGAATTAAGTTATAAATTGATAATGGAATTATATTACAAACCTGTGTTGAACGGATTTGTGAATATATAATTAACACTAAACCGTAGATATGCAAGTCGTGCTACAACTAAATGCTTTTATAGATACTAATTTTTATGTATCTAAAGGTCATTCCAAAGTGATTTTTTTTTGATTGGGTGCAATTAACTTTAAATATGCATAAACTATATTATTATATTTAATGAACTGTGAGAACGAATGCTTCAACGTTTTTTAACATTTCTTTATTTTCGTCAAGAATAATTATATCATACAAGTGAATATTTGACTAACGACTGCATACGAATATCACTTAGTTGAAGTATACATAACAGTGAACATTCACATTAGTGAAAAATTGCCATCTCAGTGTATTCAGTATAACGGATTGCCACCAAAATGTGTAACAGACAAGAAGATTTATCTTTAAAACTTGCCATCCACAACGTCATCGTTGTATTTTGCGTTGTTTCTTTTGCAATTGTCGTACAGGATTTTACAGAATCAAGTTGTCAGGATTATCTGCTAAAAATGTTAGATAAAATCGTATGCATTTGGTAAATTACTATCATTTAGACTTTTCCAGAAATAAAAATTGTATTAGTTATAGTTCAAGTAGTGATAAAAGATAGAGAGAACTAATCTAAAAGATCATGAAACCAAGCACGTCGAGTTTTATTTTTAAAAACAGTTCACTGAAATGCATTTTAGTAGCAGATGAGAGTTGCATTCCAAAGATAAGAAATATATAGTACGTTTCAAAGAAAATTCACCGTTTTCAATGATTGTTATTATTACCTGCGGATTTGTTTCAATTAAAACGTTTTTTAAGTGTTCAGACAAGAAATAACACGGAGAGACGGATGAACAAATTATAATGGACCGTCTTAATTAGGGACCGGTCTTCATCTTTCTCTACATTTGCGACTTTTACTCACAACTTCATTATAAGATTACAGCTTCCAAAACGTTAATAAATCAATTAAATTGTTATTATTTCGCCTGACACACTTCTTCGAAGCCCATACACTGTTAAAAAATATTTTAAGCCAGTTACACACGTCCATATCACACCATCCATCAAACTCCATCAAAAAGGAAAGCATAATAACTGCAGCTCTGTAATGACGGTGAACGTCAAAGTCGATCTGAATTTCGAATTCCCAACAAAAGCATATCAATGAACGCAAGTGAAAGCATGAGATTTCGTGCAATCTACTTGCAGTCGTTTCCACATTCCTGATGCACGTGTATCGACTATACAAAATTGTGGACATTGCGTTCTCAACGAATATTTAATATTTACGACGTTGCACTGCGATTCCGTGCACCAAACAAATTCTCCGATATTTCACAACTGGCTAATTTGTGGAGTTTGTCCGATCTGGTAACAGCGTAACTTCTCAGGAAACACGTTTCCATAATAAATAATAAAGTACAAACGATAGAAATATGCGCTTTTAACGGCATACGGTATGAAACGGTCACGAATGGGAACAAACTTCTTACGGAATTACCTCACCCGGATTACCGGAAATGGCTTCAGTCAAATCCGGCGAATTCTTACACTTGTGGGGTTGCTAAATCGACAGTGATTGCAGCCGCATTCCCATAATTAAAAAGTCCCCATGATTTATTCATGTCGCTTTTAGGAGAGTACATTCTCTTGCGAGTTACCAATTTAAATCGTACACATATTCACACACTTTCATCGACTTATTGTTTTCGAGTGGTTGGAAGGCGTGCCGGAACGTTTTTCCGAATGAATAGGTTGTCTGTCTAGTCGAATTATGTTGTACGAAAGAATAGGTACAGTGCAAGCTGCGAATGCCGCTTTTGAAATTAATATATCAACAATATAGCGCGATAAAACAGACTTGTGACAGTCGCAAGTTTGCGACGACGAAAAACAAGATGTTGTAATGTGCATTAAATGATATTACTACACAATTAACGTTCATTACTGGAGATTAGTTCGTTACAAATATTGCTCTGTATTTATTTACAGACGATAACAGTTAAAATACCATAAAACTGATAATTTCAAACAAGTGTATAGCTTGTTAGTTCGACGTTCTGTTGCACCCATTTATTCCCTCCTCATTACCACGAACACGTATTCTAGCACAAAAAGAACTCAAAACAGTGTTTACTTTTCATATTTACAATGTCACGCGTAACTGTTAAAAACGTAACAAAAACCTCATTACGTAAACACGTCACTCAAAATCAGTTACGATTTTTTTTTTCATTTTTTTTCTTTGTTAATCGAACAACATTCATAGCATTAAGAACTTACCTCGTCGATCGTACCACAATTTATTTGAGTCTGACATTTTGTCATATCACATGAATTGTTCTTATGTATGATGATAAAGTCAACGCTGTGTTCGTTACTCGCGCATGCAAACAAATTATACTAAAAATAATTAAACAGTTTCAAGCGTTGATAAAATATTAAACAATATGTGACTTGTGCGATCGGGTAAGATCGGAAATTTAAATAAAAACGGTTCATAAAAAGTATCGTTGCAAATATGGGTGCATCTAGGGTCAAATACGAATTTCTTAGACCACCTTGAAAGAAAAAAACATATTTACGATTATTATGAGGCGGTTATTAATCTACAGCACGATAATAAATTAATCAGAAACTAAGATAATGATAAAGCATACGTGACACCATCCAGACTTGCGAAACTTGCGTAAATTTCTAGTCAGGCATTTAATCAAATGTTCAATTAGTTCATCTAAGTGAGCATTCAAATACCAATCCAAGTTATTTACTTTTACTTTCGAAGGAAATTATTTTTGTAAAACTATTAAGCTTGTATTACATTTTTTGGGATACGTATAAGTGGTCAAAAACCTCAACACACACCTGCAGGCAAGTTAGTAAGATATCCTCAAAATTATAGGGTATAGCAGCACTGAAATCGCCGTTATATTTTAAGAAATAATAATAACAAAACAAGAATCGAAAAAAGATGGCCATAACGGCATTTTCTCAGCCATTGGAACGCAACCAGATGCATTCTCATAAACATGTAACGTAAAAAAACAAACACGGTAGAACCAGTTGTTGACATAAAGAACACTTAATTTATTTAGTTCGTTTGTTAAAAAATAAAACCCACTGTTAAGTTCGCTGAATTTTGGCCAAATGAGCATGAATACCTAAGGCTAAGCGATTCTGTGACTTTAAATTGCCACAGTTTGGTCCAAATTTATCCATTAAAAAAAAAGCGGAAAATTTTAAAAGACTATAATCAAGAAGCACTCTTGTCGATGATAAAGTAATTAAGGAGAACACTCGCACCAGGAACTGTTCACGTTTTTATTTAGCCAAATGATTCACGGTGAGTGATAAAGGTAAAGTGTTTTATCGTTTTAATATTAAAAATGACTAGGGTCAAATTTTCCTGGAATTTTTGAGAAAGCTCTTTGTTTAAAATTTTCGCTCGTAAGCGACGATCTTATCATTTTTTAATTATTAATTGTAAACAATTCTAGCGATATGCTTCATTCTTTACTGATTAAAACTGATGAATGTTCGTTTATTTCGCATCTTTTAAGTCAACTTAATGGAGCACGAAATCAAGGAGCAACGAAATTAATCGATCCGGAAACAAGGTTTTATCCATCAGGAAGTGGACATTTATCGCTCAAAACCTGCACGATGTGTATTATGAATGAAATAGTCAAGATGGTAAGTAAACGCAGCTCTGTAAAGGCACAGTTACACAACTGTTAGTTTGCGAAGTCGAGCTTGACAAGTCGCATGTGAGATAGACCTACATTTACGATATGTTATAATTTCGCAGCCATCTCTGTTTAAAAATTACGTACAGTTATGCCTTTAACTCCCGTCGAACTTCTTAAACGTTTCCAGTCCGACACTGCAGAGCGCTGTTTTAAACCTCAAAGTGCATATCAACCTGAAGCCAACCCTGGTACACACAAAATTAAAAAATCGCCAAAAATGTTAAAATGCAAATGCATTTCGCCCACAATCTTTTTATTACATTAGTCGCGTTGCAGAAAATTCTATAATTCTATAACATTAACATTCGATTCGATTATGGTTTCAGCGTGTAATGATATTCAGTCACAATATACCCAACTGTTGCAAATGGGACTGGAACGGCAGTGTCATGGAGATTTATTGGTGATTACCATACACACGAACATATGTATATACATATACGCCGATTGAAACTGAGTTTACCAAGTTTTAAATAAATTTTATTAATAAGGTACAGGTAAAAGTGATTTTCTTGTTAAAATATACAAGACTATTTTTCGTGGTCTCAAAGAAAGTTTATTTTATAATACATCCACGCAGAACAATTTTTTTGATAAAGTAACGTCAGTGATATCATTTATAAATAGAAGAAACAGAAGCGAACCAAGGTTTGAGCCTTATGCCACTCCAAAAGCTGGAATATACACTATAAACAACTTTTATATTTAAACATTGCATGACGTTTTTTCTCCAAAATATATGACTAAAATAATTCGTGAAGTAGGTTGAAAATACATAAACTTCGCATATATTTATTAACTTTTATGCAATTAGTAAATAATAAACACATAAAATTTGCGTTAAAAACTTCATCAGATGACGCAATTTGCATCGCAATTTTGTGTTATTAAAGTTGCCTATTTATATAGTGTTATCTATGGTCTTGGTGCATAATACAGCTTTATCTCGAACATCCTAGTGTGAATAAAAACAAAACCATTTCTTTGACAAACATTTAGCATTTCTTCGCATAACCTATTATTATGGGAACTTGCCGTACAACTATGCACTTGCAATAAAAGCAACCATGTTATAATAGCCTGAAAAAAGAAAACGGTTTAAACGACCGGTGCTACTGCTCTAGTGCTTTTAAAGTGCAAGAGCTTCCGTCTACCCATCTCCCTCTCTCCGGCCAGACTTCTTTATTGCCTCCAGAGGTCGATTGAAGCTCGACCCAGCGACCTAGCTTGCATTCTTGTCGACCGACCTGATGAACATCGCCACAACCCCTCGGGCTAAATGATGTCTTCGATTACAAAGACTCATCCATCGCCCAGACGTCGCACAAACAGGCCAACGTACCCATGACATTTGTCGCGGTAGTACTCAAACGTGGGACAGTTCACTTTAATTGGACGAAAATATTGCACGTGATTAGTGATGTCGTTAACATTGTAATTTTGTATAATTAACCAAATTGTTCATTTTCGCGAAGTATATTGGAATCGGGTGGTACATAAACAAACATGTATTCAATAACAAATTGTACAGTTGTTTCTACAAAACCCTCTTGGTATCTGAATCACACAACAAATTCGTCATACAAGTTGTTTTCTTTTAATAAAGATTTAGATTCAAGAAGATTTAGGATTTAATGAGATTTAAGGAGAATTAGACGAGCCGTTTCAAAACCTGTACATTTAAGTGATTCCAAAAAATAATAATAATAAAATTTGGGATGATGTCCTCTTGATTGAATCAATCAGATTGTCATTCTGTCAATCTTGCCCTTACACGATCAATAAGATTGTCAATCCTTCGTGAGACTGTCAATCTGATTGATCGTGTAGGGTGCCCATAAGAGACCCTGGATTAGCTAGGACTCAGCTTATAATGTAACTTCCTGCGAATTTTTGTGGGTGTAAAGCGCCTGGACCCAACTTCTTGACTGACAAGCTCTCAATTTCCAATAAATTTAATCCTGTCTTCATCTTCTTATTTTCATGCGTAAATTAAATTGATTGCCAGTGTTCTATTGGCTTGTCCTTAAATTACTATCTTAATAATAGTTATTCTACATTTTACCTTCTAGATGTTTATCCTTTCGGGCGAATTGCTCTTATAGTCTTGCATATTTGTTTGTTTAGTTTGTTTACTTTTCGCCTCTTGGTTCCTATTTTTAAATCATTCGTTGTTTTTCTACACGTTTGCTTTGTTCTTACAATTCCTGTACCATCGCCTTATTTGCTCTGTCAGTGCTGTAATTTGAGCTCTAATCAGGACAAGCATAAATGTTACTAGAGAATTCTCTGGGGTAACCTCGTTTTACACAAATCAATTTAAGACATCACCAAACCAGCCATTGATTATATAAAAGTAGTACTGGGAACACTATTTCTCTATGTCTTATAACTAGAATGTTTAGAATCCTTTTAGAACTTACTTATATCAATCGCAACTAACATCCGAATTCCCAAATAGAAGAAACTTGCTAAATCTTCTCTAGTTTCCGTGCTTTATTTCAGTTCTCTCTTGGGCCTCAATTCTTCTACATTTGGCCCGAACTCACTAATTTCTCTCTTCGCTCCCTCATCGAAATCGTAATTCATCCATTTCTTTCTCTTCTTCAAATATCCAAAAATCAATTACGATGTTTCTTAAACCTTTTCCGGGCTCGAGTTTTTCCATCCCACTAATTCGTCATATACTTTTCTGACACCATGTTACTTTCAACGAAGTTTTGCTTTGATCCAGCCTTCAATTTTTAAGTTTTTTAAAATCCGTAATGGCCTCTTTTATCCACGTTTTCTTCGGTCTTCCGTTTCTTTTAGTTGAAATACGTCTTTTTGGTAAACATTTTTTCCAACCGAGAGTTTGGCGTCTTTCAATATGACGCAGCCATTGCATTCTTTACCTGCGCAAATTCAGTGTATCAGACGAAGACAGCAACACAACTATACCAGAAGTCGTAATTGGTACAGTTTTACAACACCTTTCCAAAATTAAAATTCTACTATGGTTGGCTAAGATCTTATGATAGTAGTGGTTCCTTGTACAATTATTGCTCTAGTTATTACTTCTCCTTCTCAGTCTATCATCAGTCTTCTTTATCTTCATCATGTTCACAGCTTTTCCTAATCTGATTTTTTCAGTTACTAATGGACGGATAAATATTTATCTATTATTTGCATCCATTGGGTATATTCGACAATTTTAATTTACACAACGTCCTCGACCAACAATCGACGTAACAATATTAATGTAATTTTGACATTTACAATAGGACACTAATCAGTGTGTATCAAGAAAATAAGATAAGTATCAATTTCTTAAACCTAACACCTTCGGGTATTGTAGGTTTTTGATTTTATATATATATATATATATATATATATATCAATTTCTTAAAGAAAATGAATTACTAAATTTTAGTTATGTTCTCCATCACTAAATCAATCATCAATCAATCAAATGAATGTTAGTGTCGTACCAAAATTCCCAAGAATTCTATTATCTAATCGCAAAAATTGGTCGAAAACTATTTCGACCTCGCCCTTGAAGTATAATCCAACAAGTCCAGCTCTTTAAAAAAATTATAAAATTTGATTTTACGATTTCCGTTTTGAAATAGCCTCTGTAAAGTAAAAACCAGAGGCATAAATGACACCGATGCAGCCCCTGCGCCGTAAGGACAATGTAAAATATATTTAAAGCACTTAACTAACGGGATAAAATGTCCTTCAGCACTAGGTAATAGCAATCTGAAGCTCAACTGTTTATTTATGTTTATACATCGAAAGAATGTCACGTAGAAATTAGTTTGATTTGAATGAGATTGTCTTCTCAAAACAGAGGACTAAAATTATTTAAAACACAGTGGAACAAATTCAACAAATTCTGAGTATTATAATTCTTATTTTATCATTATTATATAAAGACGTCCCACATTTACGAGAAAATCAGCACTTTTTTCGTACTGTAGGGGTCATGAAACGTCGAGAAAATATAATATAATACAGTGGCGGCTCGTCAGGGGAGGCAGGGGAGGCAGTGCCTCCCCTGGAAAAATTGACTATTAGTTTTTGTTTTAATATCTGTTAACTTCAAATATATTTTAAAGATACAGCAAATAACTTTTATGGAACACTGTGATTTATTAAAACGCGTCTTGGTAACATATTTTGAAGTACGCGCTTTCGACAGGAATAAGCGCTGATCATCGCCGTGTAGGCCAGCTTCAGACGGAGGCATGCCTCAGATAGACGGATATCTTCAGTATGATTAGTCAGTGGTGCTAATATGTTTTTGAGTAAGACAATAGTCATCAGTGCTTTATCAAAGCGCCAGCGGAGGCACCAACGCCTACCGTCCTTTAGCCAATCAGATCGAATTTTTTAATCTCACGGTGAAACTGCACAATGCTGAACAGGGATGCTGAATGCATTTAGTTGTGCATTAATTAGACGCGAGGAAAGGTGTTCACTGCATGTGCATTGCCAAGGTTATTTATTAAAACTTTTAAGTTAATTTGAACACAGTAGGACAATGACAATGTCAGTTTTGCAATGCTGATAGCAACATAAGAATCTATAATCTCCAGAATTTCTTATAAAGTTTAAATATTTAAGCACGGTTTTCTTACGCCGAACAATTGTATGTCAAAGATTTAGAACCTCTCATCCAGATTTGAGCAGAACTTTATTAATTAATTGATTAATATATTTAAATTAGCCCTAGATCATATGAATTAATATCTAACGCTAATAAAGCAAATTCTGCAGTCTTTAAAGCTTCTCGTTGGTTTGTGTGAAGCAATTAAATGTTTTTTATTCGAGAAGTGTACCCATATAGAGATATGTTACTGACTCAGGGCTATTTGTATTGTTTTTGTCTTTTAACAAAAGTAATTGCCAACATGTTAATTAATACCTGCTGATTTTGAAACGAAATTGTTGCTTCACCTAACGAAAAGACCACGAGCCGCTACTGATATAATATAATATAATTTTCTGATTTTCGATTTTTTGGTTCTTCGATTTTTTAAGTTTTTCCATTAATTTGTTGATTTCTCAATAATTGTAGATTTTTTAATACTCAATATTTTGGTTTTTCGATTGTTGATTTTTGAATTTTTCGCATTATTTCTTCAATTTTTTCGAATTTTGAATTTTTGGCTTCACGGTTTCTCGTTTTCGCAATTTTTTCTTTCTTGGTTTTTAGGTTGATCGATGTCTTGATTTTACGATTTTTCGATTTTTTAAGTTTTTTCATTTTATTTTTAAGATTAGCCGTAAGTTTTCTTATTTTAGCCGTGTAGCTGGTGGCAGGGAATAAACCCTATTTATTGCGTAAAATATTCCTTGCCGTTTTATTTTATTCTCGTGTTTTCGCGGGCGCTCACCACCTGAGATCCGTGTCTCTGGATTGAGAGCGACCCCGGCATCGATTTTTCGTATTTTTGACTTTTTGGTTCTTCGAATTTTCGATGTTTCAATTTCCAATTTTTTGAATTTTCCATTTTTGATTTCTGGAATGTCGATTTTTCCGATTTTTTTCTTTTTTGATTTTTAGATTGATCGATGTTTGAATTTTCCGATTTTTCGTTTTTCCGATTTTTTAAGTTTTTTCATTTATTTTTTGATTTTTCCATTTCTCGGTGATCGATTTTTCGTATTTGTGACTTTTAGGTTATTCGAATTTTACCCATTTTTCAAATTTTCTTTAGTTTTTGATTTTTCGACTTCTCGATTGTTGAACATATTTCACATGGTGATTTCTCGTAGAATAATGTTTAAGGATTTTACAATTAAGCTCCACCCCTCGACTTACGATGAATAAAAGAACTGCGATAGGGCGGGTCGGCGGGGCTTATATTTGGCTTTTTTTTCTTAATATTCATAGCCACCTTTTCACAACAAGAAACTTAGAACTTTATATGGATATATAAATATGGATCGATATTTCCTTATACAAATTTTCCATTTTAAACATGTTTTAAGTATCATATTAAAACAAAAAGGCAAAATATATATTAAATTATTCGTCCGATGGATCCGATTACTACAATAAAAATAAACTATAAAATTTCACTGAGCAAACTCATCTTCATGTTAAAACTACAAGTGGATGGTCAACCATAGGTAATGGAATATGCTGTGCTGCACATTTAAGCTGCAGTATAGGTATTTAGCAATATTCTCAGATGACGTTATAATTTTTTTAGGGGCACTTGAGTAAACGAATTCTCCACACAAACAAATGGAAACAGAAAACTTGTATTCTCTTATTTTACGAACTACTTCAAGAGAACATGACATATAAGACGTTCGTCAAAAAGATCTTGTCTCATTGTCTCCCCCAGAGATCTCCGAGAAGTAAACTCCAACTAAATTCCTTGCAACTTAAAAAAAAACATTAAAGTAGTACGTAGTCTAATGAATGGATTGTGAAAAGCGACAAGGAGCAAACACGGATGTCAGGACACCAAATGTTTTGTTCATGTGTACTTTACTATCTACTAGCAAATTTCCAATCGAATACATCATGAGAAGCTAATACAAGTATGTGGTCTAAGGTTATTTAGACAGAATCCAATTTTTTCAGGGTGCCTCTTACAACATATGATCCAAAAGTTTTCACATCAACACAGGCTGTGATCACGGTACGCTTAGGTAAATTAATCACAGCTTCCCTTTATCTGACAACTTTTAGATCATAGATACGGTATTATACTATCCTCAAAGATATTTGGCGTTTATGGCTTTGACGTTTAAAGTACTTTATCTACGACTCTTTAATAATAGACGCATTATGTACGTAACTATAGATACATAATACCCCATATTAATCACTAGTGTTTAATGAATATTAAACACTAGTGAATAATGGATTTATTTCAAAATGTCCTAAAATACTGTTCCTTTTTTTCTAGAAAAATATAAACGTCAAAACTATGTATGTATTCGTTTTTTACGTGTTATATATTTAACAGTTATTATTCTGTGTAGGATTTAAAATTTAAATTTACAATCTAAACGGAATTCGTATTTCGCGATTGTAGATTGTAGATGGCTCTGACGTTGTTTACGTTGCCACCTGCTACTACGGACGCTTAGCCGCCATTGTGCGTATTGTTTTGAATTTTGATTTCTTGCGAAAATTTATTACCGACGAGTGTTTTTATAAGAGGTTATCATCAGTTATAATGGATGAAAACACTGAAAATCTTCCTGGCACACCTCCCGAAGTGGCAGAAGCAGCTGGTGCTGTTAACCTGTTACCAGAGGAATCTCAAAAATTGTATAAAATAGCGTACAATCAATTCATGAAGTGGAAACAAGAAAAGAAGATTACCTCATTTTCCGAACGGGTGATATTAGCATACTTTGCAGACTTATCAAGTAAATACAAAATTTCTACGCTGTGGACTTATTACTCCATGCTACGAAGTACTCTCAACATCAATCATAACATTAATATAGAACAGTACCATAAATTAAGAGCATTCTTAAAGCGTCAAGGAGAAAATTACCAGCCAAAGAAAGCGAAAACGCTTAGTCCTCAACAAATAACTAAATTCATCACTGAAGCCCCTGATGTAAAATATCTAGCAACGAAGGTAAGAAATTATTGTTTCAAAATTATGTTGTAGGTTCTCATTTATTATTTTTTTAAAGGTGGCTTTGATAATGGGCATAATGGGTGCATGTAGGACTCAAGAACTGCATTCAATGCGAATTCAAGACATCAAAGATTTGAATTCAGCTTTTTTGGTAACACTGTCCAACACTAAAACAAAGATTAGAAGATCTTTCACAGTAACTGAAGATTACTATTTAATATGCAAAAAGTATCTTGATTTACGTCCAGCTGAAGTGCAATCAGATGTGTTTTTCCTTAATTACCAGAATGGTAAATGTACTATGCAGAGACTAGGTATCAATAAATTTGGTGGTATGCCGAAAGAAGTTGCAGCATATTTGGGGCTCCCAAATCCAGAATTATTTACTGGACACTCTTTTCGTAGATCCTCGGCTACTTTATTGGTGGATGGTGGAGGGGACATAACCGATTTAAAACGCCACGGAGGATGGAAAAGCTCCTCCGTGGCAGAGGGCTACATAGATAACAGTGTGAGATACAAACTAGAAACATCAAAGAAAATTTTTAAACAGGTGAATCCCTCGTCAACACCATGTACATCAATTCGAGCTCCTGTAATGGCAGAAAACTGTGAAAACATAGAGGAGTATGCTGCTGTAAACTGCGATAATGTTGTGATGAATCCATCTCCCCCATGTACATCAAGTGAAACTAATTGTGGTTTAAGAGAAACTAGTAATTTTGTTAAAAATTCCCATTCCCTCAGTAGTAATGTCAGTGTTGACATGAAAGGCAAGCCAATACAGATTTCAAACTGCAGTGGCCATTTTACATTTAATTTTCTTGCTAAGACAAGTAATAATAATAATTAATTACTTATTTGTTTTGTTTATTGTTTCTGAAATAAATTATTATTTGTGAAACGTGTATAATTTGTTTAGAGTCGTAGATAAAACGTCGTATTTAACTAGCGCATAATGGCTATTATTCACACGGATGATTTACACACTCGCCTGCGGCTCGTGTGTAATTTTCATCCTCGTGAATAATATGCTACATTATGCGCTTGTCAAATAATATACTATTACAGCCGACCCTTCATAAAACTTAGTAAATGTAAACCATGCCACGTGCCAGGGACGGTCGAGACGCGAAGGACCGGACTCAGAGTAATTTTGTTTGTTAAAATTTTTAAAAATTATTGTCTTACATTAAATAGTGACAAATAAATAAAACAAAATAATAACAGGCCATTTAATTAGTATTTTTGTAACAATTTATTTTTAAATACTTTTCGAAATATTGTAGCAAAAAATTTTGCCGGTGATCCCAAAAACATATATTTGTAAGTAGAAATGCGGTTTGTAGCAGAAGCTACAAAACACAGTGCCTTCTTGAAGAATAAATTCAGGAAAAGATTTAATCTATAAATTAATTTGAGTTATCTTCGACATATTGACACACGTGTACTGTTTTAAATGCTTTCAAAGCAAACTCAAGTTGAAAAGTAACAGGATAACGTCTCAAACATACTTTTAATACACTTAAATAACGGAATTTCCGAAAATAATAAGGGACCGGATTTAAGTCGTTAACCACTTCCAAGAAATACTTCTCAAACAATATAATCCTTAATGCTTGTACCTACCTGGCTTCGGAGCGAATTTGACACAATTATTAGAAGTGTTACACACTCGAAAATTTGAGAAACAATATAAAATAGATGCTATGGCGCGAGATCGTGGATTTAGGGTGATTAGACTTCCGCCGTACCATTGTATATTTAACCCCATCGAACTAATCTGGTCGCAAATGAAAAATAATATAAGAAGGAATAATACGGCACCAAAATTTAGTAGTGCAACAATTGACATAATTAGGGAAGAAGCTTCCAAAATAACTGCCGAAATGTGGGCCAATTGTGTACGACATTCCACAAAAGAAGAAGACCAGTACAGGGCACGGTTGATAACACCGTTAATTATTAATTTAGAAGAGTCGAGTGATGATGACAGTGACTATTTCGATGAATAAATAAGCAGTAGTAGTTAATAAGTAAATAGTTGTGCTGTAATAAAAAATTATTGAGTACAAAGTTACTTTGTTTTTACTTAAAATAAAAAACTCGAAAGGCGCAGTTGTCGGTAAATGCAAAACTCAGTCCTGCCCTGTGCTTTTACCAGAAAAGGTCTTTTCAGGTAGGTATCAGTGAGCGGGTTTAAGACATCCGGTTGTGACGGCCTATTGAATTATAATGGGAGTCAAATTGGTGTGAAGTCATAAACGCCAAATACGTTTGAGGATAGTATACTATGAAATATGATTAAACAAATTTGATTTTTCTAATCAAATTTGGTTAACTAAGGTGGACGGTAAATGAACGATCGAATAAGAAACCAGAAGCGGTAGCATCGAAGTAGGAAATGTGCCGCCTCCCAGTTTTAAACTTTACTAAATGCCCAATTTGATTGGCGGTGCATAAAAACCGTAAGCAATGCATTTTATATGGGAGAATTCGCGGCGGTGTTGTCACTTATCCAAATTTCTGTAGAAGATAAAATTTTGAATAGTTTTTTGAAATATGACGCGATAAAAACAAAAAAACGCGATTTTTTGAAATCATGAAAATTCAAGAAATAATTCGATTTACTATAATATTTTAATATGAAAATCAAGTTTTCGACACGAATAGAAGCGGAATAACAAAAACTTTATGATAATAATTTGTGTAAGATTCATCTATCAACTTTTTCAGAAATCGGTAGGTTTCTGGATAATTGACGACACCGCTGCGAATTCTCCATTTACGAGTTTTGCAAGTCAAACCGGAATGCACAATAGACCGTACTTCAACTACGTTAGTTGAATTCCATTTTATAATGCCAACGTGGTTGGCGAAACGCGTCGACAATTTTTGTATTGTCGATGTTGTGCAGTAATAAACGTTATGAAATTATTTTGGTTTACCAGAAGGTATACAGCTATAAATAAGTCAAAAATTTCACCAAGTTTTCTACATAAATGCAACACTTTATTACTCTTTGCACATTTTTCATCGTTTATCGCCCAGACTAAATCACGTCTCACAAACAAGCCAACGTACCCGTGACATTTGCCACAGTAATAATCAAACGTGAGACAACTCAGTTTCCTTGCCGCAAATGCTGCACGCGAGCGACAAATATTGCTAATAAGCTCGTACTTACCACAGTGGGCAAGCGATTTAAAAGAATGGATAAATGTGGAACCAATCCGTTGGTGTGTAATGCATGATTCATGCATGTCCGACAACTTAATTGCGGCAACGGTTTATCTGCATGTAGGATAAAGAGTTAATCTGTTGATTTCGTTTGCATATTAATTATCTGGATGGATTCACACGACGATCGATAGGAAAAAAAATCACTTTTGGCGGTACGGATGCTCAGGAGTGGTAACAGATTGATGCTGCGATAAGATGCTATCACAAAGAACCATTTGAGTATAATTATAGTCGTTGAGTAGATCTAATATGCTGTACAAATAGTCGGCAGAGGAATTTGCGGTATCTAGAATGCGATCGAGGAGGTTTTAGAGGAAACCATGAAAATTTAGATTCTTGTAGTGGAGAGGCAAAAATTTTAAATTCAAAATAGAACAAAGTATAAGGTGCTTAATTAAACTAGACCAGCTTAAAAAATCTTATCTACTAGATTAGTTTAACCGTTACAGAATATGCTACAGCGCATTTCTTGCGTAAATTCAATTAAATTTTTGTATCAGGTACATCAACGTGTGGAAGTAATTGATTTAACAGGCTGTAGGTCAAAAACATAACACCGTAAACTTATAAAAAAAAAAACATGCTCATACTGTATCTAAACCAAGAAGTCCATGTAACGAAAAATCACTCCATGATGCTATTCTGGTTAATTACGCATGTGGAGCAAGTACTTCTGTTGTGTTGATGCATGAATCAGCATTGTTAATTTTTCAGACCTAAAAATACCCACATCACAATACATTAATTTTTCTACTTTTTTGTTACACCATTCAGAGTCGGACATCAAAACAGTCACGTTCTAATTTACATGTATAATGTGAAGGAGCACCTTATAAAAGCTATTTTTTACATTAATAACGTACTGGCTGTTGAATTATGGTGGTCACATATAAAATTTCCCATAAATTATACTTATAAACAAAATAATTTCAGAAAAATATAAAAAGTTCTTTTAATGTCTCATCGTTTTTAGGAAAAAAACCTAATTGTTTGTGGAACGTTGTCACGAAAAACCACAGATAATTGCAGCGTTGATGGATCTTTTATTTTGTAAGTATCATTTTTAAGAAAAAAGGTTCACTTGTGCTCTCAAAAGCTGGCCAAAAATAACTACAACTAAAATGGTAAGTATCACTTCTAGCACAACATACGTTAATTATATCAAGTATCGAAAACGTGTGAAACAGACATGCAAAGCGATGTTTCACAGAAACGCATTTAAACTTTGTTACTTCCTTAGTGTAAGCTAGGGAAGTTTTGTAATAGAGTCCATCCGGCGAATGGCTAATTTAATGCATTTTTCGAAGTTTCATAGCTCGTAGATTATGAAAAAGTTGATCTCCCGTTTCCGTCTGTCTGTCATATGTTGGCGACCTTATTAGCCGAGAATCTCCCAACTAATGGGCAGATGGTGTGATTTGGTTAAGGCCAGCCGCTACGTTTGTCGTATCGGATTTCCAATACATTTTCAGAATGTAATATTTCCATCACGACTTATTGTCGTGACATTTTAAATATGTATAACCTGTCCGCAACTTTCAAGGGAAGTTTTGTTAAAAACAGTTTATCATCATAATCATTTAAAATTGCTGCATCAAGTATTTTTAAAAATTAATATCTCAACTATGTATTTATTTATGGAAATTTCGGAACGCGGTTTTCAACACTGTTTTCAAGGACAAAACTTTAGAAATGGTACCAGACACACTGTCGACTTTTTTTTGTTGGAAATGAGATGTAGCAAAAGGCAGCTTGTGTCTTGGAAGCGGCTGGAAGCTTCGAAAGTTGATCCTACTTAGATGTGCAAAATAATGCAAATAATACAACAAAAATAATTTAAAATAACTTCTGTTGACTCAGTGTTATTTTTAATTATTTAATACCATTGTTATTTATGTATAAGAACGCCAGTTTTTACATTTATAATTCATAATTACAGAATTAATTTTTTATTTCATTCAATACTTCCAAATTTTATTTAAAAATACAACTGTTGCATAAGCTGGCGAATTTTACTTTTTAATTTTGTATTTTTTTTTCAGTATGTTGATTTAAAAATAAAAGGCGAATTTGATAAAATTAGAGTGAGCACGGTTCTATGAAATCAAGTAATGTAGTATTTTTTTCCAGAATTTGAAATAAAAGTCACCCTTACTCTTCACAGTCCTAGGTGAAAATTACATTGTCGTACATAAGACTCACATTTGTTCAGTTATTAAATTAAAAAAAATTGCCCAAAGAGTTTAGACAGTACTTCCCTGTCTCTCAGAACCGTGATTCCATGCCTATAATTGTGTCTTCATCAGATTTCTGCGATGGGATATTTTAATAAAGTAGCTTACGCTCGAGAGTAGAGTAAAAATATGATTGTTTGCATTTTTTTAAGAGATTTTTGTAAAAGCACAGGGACCTAAGTATATTATTTTACAAAATTGAAATGACGTGTACTAACCAAAACTTTTAGAGTGACGTCATTAAAGTGTGGGTGGGGATGATAAGATACATTTTGGTTAGCATTTTACATTTGACAAGAATTGGTCTAGTAGTTTCGAAAACAGACAAACAGACAGACAGACAGACAGACAGACAGACAGACAGACGGACGGAAACGGGATGTCCATTGTTTGTCCTCTAGGAGTCATGGAACGTCGAGAAAACATGAAAGTAACCAATCCTCGGATGAACCCTATTAGAATACTGCCTTCATTTACGCTCGGGAAGTAAAAACTATAGGTTCTACTTGGACACTAGAATAAATCAAAATTATTCTTTAGTTTTTAATTTTCTTTTCAGACTATGAAAAAAATGATGCACATTACGACCTTTTTAAATGCAATTTAAATAAAAATAAAGTGTACATTGACTAGAATAAAATATTTCCAACAAAACGAAACACTAATTTTCTTTTGATTTTTTTTTTTCTTTCAACGCGTAAGCTTTGATTTTCTCGACGTTTTAGGACTCCAAAAATATGAAAAAATAAACCCCCCCCCCCCCCTTTCCGTCTATTTGTTTATCGTCCTTCGTCTGTGTGGATTTTATTTTACAGATAATCTCCAAAACTATTGGACTGATTGTTATCAAGTTTTATTTATATATTAGGAATATAGCGTACGTCGTAAAACGATAACCAAAATTTGTCTGATTATCTTCACGAACAATTTGATGAGGGTACCTAAAAATTTTGCTTAATAAATATGCTATTTAAATTTGATATAATCCCAAACTTGTGGTTTATGAAACAAATCAGTTTTATAATTTTATGATTTTTTAAGAAGCTGTATTTGTTCGACTGTACTTCGAGGGCGAGGAAAATTCTGTTTAGGATCCTACACCAATTTTTATTTTAAGAACAAACATAACAAAAAATTCATTAAAAATATTGTAGTAAATTGTGTAAACATAAATAATTTATTGTTCAAAACTCTCAGAAAGATGATTCAACTACAACATGGAGAGTTGAGAATGTGTGGACATACGTGGAAAACGAAAATTATAAAAACTTAGTAAAATATAAAGCGCTATCAAAAACTTAATACACGTAACAAAAATCCTAACTTTTGATTTTTCTTGCTACTTTTAAAGGTTTAATTTCAAAGAATTGAAAAATGAAAAAAAATTAAGTCATTGATTTTTGTTTTTTTAATCCGATTTTTTGCCAACCCTAATTATAATTATTGTGATAACTTTTGCTTCATGATGAGGACGTATATTGATCCTATCTGAATAGGAATTTGGGGAAACAACTGAAGCCCAAACAATTTTGACAAACATATACTTGGTCGTTTTCTAAGAAAGGGTCACCAACTTTCTAGAGATGACTAAATAAATTTTAGTTAATGATATGTAATCGCTAAATTAATATCCGCGTCCTCCTAAAATTTCAAAGAAGTTCGTTATATAATTTCCAAGATAAATGGTAAAATTTAATATTCTAAATATATATTTTTTGGAATAACCCATATGTTTAAAACCAACCAGCAATGATTTACTAAAACAGGTACAACTAAACCAGCGTGTTCCAGTCTATTTTAGACCCACGGCTTTGTCACTTCTCTCTATAGTTTTCTATTTTTAGCTATTCTTGTCCAATTCTTCATTTTTTTTCTCTCAGATCTGTCATAATTGCTTCTCTCCATCTATTTTTCCGTCACCCTCTCTTTCTGTTCCCTTCCTGCAATTTCCTTGATCTTATTCTGTCAACAATTTTCTTCAAATGGTTCTTCTAATAAGCAAATTTTTTGTTGGCGATTTATCATTTCCATAAAAAATGTACGGCACACTTAAAATTCCAGAATAACAATACTTTTTAATTTTATTACGGACAGAAAGTTGACAAACAACGGAAACGGAAACATGCACTTTTGCATTCTACCAGCTGTGAAACACCACGGAAACATAAAAATTTACACAACACAATATAAAACAAGGAAATGAAAATAATGAAATAAACAACAAACCTCGAACTATTAATTCAAATCTTCAAAACAAAATACGTCAGACGCATTATAAATTATGCTAAATTTTGTTAAAATGTGTATTATAAATTTTTCAACTTTCCATACAGGTTTGAAGATCCTAAGAATTCAAGGTTTGGCAAATTCTTAAAAAAGGTTGCTGTTTATTGCAACAGGGTGTCCGAATCGTAAAAAAAATATCGGATTCAAGCTGACGGTGAAGTGAATTTGGGGGAAAAAGTGCTACAAATTTTTTGACTGTTGGGTAAAAAATTCATAGGCACACTTGTTCTATGAATACCTATAGAATCCTTACAGACCTTTATAAAAGTAACATTACAAAACGAAGATCATATAAATTCTATTGCGCCACAATTTTTTTTTAAATATATATTTATCATACTTTCTTCAAACTTTTTACTAAAACTGTACCATTTGAGATAACGTTTCTAAAACAGACAACAACAGGATTAATCACGTAATAAGTAGATAATCCCAAAAATCTAAACCGATAAGAATGTAATGAGACACGTACGTACATACTTCTCTGAGAAACATTGGAGAAACCAAAACAAATACGATTGTGAAATTCTAGTCACGAAAGGATGTTTAAACACCGTGCCATGTATAGATACTACGTATATCTACACCTAGACATTAAAATCGTAAGTTTGCTTTTATGGGTACGCCGCTTTGATAATAAAAAACGACCCTTTGCAAGTTGGAAAAAATTCCAACCTTGAGATATCGATGCTTTCTACTAGCTGAACACCCTCCCAACAGTGCAGGTAAACAAACGGCTTCTACCCTAAAGGAGGGTTAATTTCGAAGAAACATTCCAACGGTTGTAGCACCCACGACTTTTCGTTCAATTCATTTAAAATACCATCAAGATCAGGTTTATTAATACAAAAACACGTCCGCGTAACATTTCGGTTCTGAATCATACTACAACTATTTCAACAAATGCAAACAAACCTACTATAAAGTTGTAGGTTATTTGCAAATGAATAAAGAAACGCTGATCTCACACAATGACAGTTGCATGTACAGTAGGCGTAAACAAACGTAACATCAAGAGATTTTGTGTTCTGCTTCAGCATTGAAGTCTCCACAAAACTTGTTTTTCTTCCCTTCTGTTTACTACAGCTTCATTTTTTCACGGTGCAGTTCCAAATTGATAAACCCGTTAATTTGACTGTTATTAACTCTCACCATAAAACGTGTCAGCTTTGTCATTTCAATAATAATGAACTGCACCCATACACGTTAAAAAACGAAAACAGGAGAAACCGCGTTTCTGTCTATACCCACTTACACAATCGTCATTTTGCAACCTTTCTGCATACACAAGTAAAAATAAAAATGCATTATTCATGCAGGATAGAACATCACTTACAGCTAACGTTGTTTCTTAGTGTGAACGAAATCGATTATAAAACTTTGCAACCTAGTAACACAGAAGTCGGGTTTCACATCGCCAAAGAAAAATACAAAGTTTGTATTGTTTTCAGTCCACCTGTCTTTGAAAGGATGGAAAAGTTCATTGCTAGATCAGGTTTCTATTGGACTTGGTGACTTTTACCGAACAAGAGATTGTATTTGCATTGGAGAGAAACTAACTGCTGGAAATTTTGTTAAATTGACGAGATCGACAACTGAGTGGCCAAAGGGAATTATTAAATTCGAATATTTATCGGCAATGGAAAAATAATCTTTCGAAAAGGGTCACAATGCACTTTTTTTTTTTTTGATTCGTAAATTAAGTTTATACAACATGAATAAAACATCTGACTTAAAAAAAATATAATAATAGAGACATCCTTGACGTGAAATCGTGTGTCTGTACTACATTCACATGATAATCATCGAACAAAATATAAAAAAACACAATAAAACTGTATAACTTAAGAAGAATAAAAAACTGAACAATAATTGTTTTAAAAGTTTTTGTAGACTTCTCAATTTTTTTCAAACAACATTAGAAATGTAATTTCACGAACAGCCAGATGTGGCAAAAAATATCAATGAAATGTCGGTTTACAATAATTTAATATCCTAAGCACGTTTTATTGAAATTTTCGTACGGATGTTAGTTACCTGCTTGAAACACCGGTGCCCCAACGATGTTTCCTCAGAAACAAAGTTTATAACTCACACTAAGTAATTTATAAAAATATTTACTACGTAGAAATAACTAAAACGATATTACTTTAATTGAAATAATTTGTAACTTAAACCTTACCTGGTTAGTATTGTCTAGTATTTGATAAGATAAGACTGATTTTGGCACTTTTGACATTTTCAACCATTTTTCAACTATATCCGAAAATTAGTTGAAGACATTTTCTTGTAGATTTCCAGAAGTCATTTTCAGCTTCATTTCTTTGGAAGTTCCTACATACCGTTTTTCCAAAATCGCTAATTGAAATACTGCAATTTTTACAGTTTCGTCAAAATAGCTCGCTATAAAATTTTTGTAGATAAAAAAGGAAATTATTAATTTTTGTTCCACAAGATACAATTATTTCAAGAATGTACTTTGTAGTTTTTATATATTTACAGAAACGTTTAAGTTTTGTTTCTTTGGCACAATAGAGAAGTCAGGGCAGGCCAGGCCACGTTAGGTCAAGTCAGGTCATGAAATAAGAAATGAATTTTATAGCAAACAGTATAACAAAAAAAAAAATACGATTAGCGCTTCTTTTTACTTTTTTCACATTCTAGATTATATTATTATTTGCCCCTCTCACTCGACATAAGAACAAAATTAGCCCCGCCCACCCCACCTGTCTCTTTTTCAGTGATTGATTGTATCTGATCTGAATGAAATGAATGGATCTTATACTGAACAGAAATAAAGTTAGTCGTTAGAATGAGAAGTACTTGCTAAGATAAGACGGATTTTGGCAAATGACATACCCTCCAACAAAATAGAGGGTGGGTGGGTGGGGCTAGTACTTGCTAAGAGAAGACTGAATTTGGCAGATGACTTACCCCCTAAGAAAATAGAGGGTGGGTGGGCGGGGCTAGTATTTGATAGGATAAGATTGATTTTGGCACTTTTGACATTTTCGACCATTTTTCAACTACATACATTTATCCGAAAATTTGTTGAAGACATTTTCTTGTGGATTTCGATATCCAGAAGTCATTTTCGGATTCGGATATCTTCGGAAGTTCCTACCATTTTTCCAAAATCTCTAATTGAAAAACGACAATTTTTACAGTTTCGTCAAAATAGCTCGCTATAAAAATTTTGTAGATAAAAAAGGAAATTATTATTCATTTTTGTTTCACAAGATACAATTGTTTCAAGAATGTACTTTGTAGTTTTTATATATTTACAGAAATGTTCAAGTTTGGTTATTTGGGACAATAGAGAAGTCAGGATAGGTCAAGTCACATTTGGTCAAGTTAGGTCAGGTGGATGAACTAAGAAATAAATTTTATTTTTTTTACTTTTTTTACATTCTACATAGATTCTATTATTATTTTCCCCTCCCACTCGACAGAAGCACAAAATTAGCCCCGCCCGCCCGCCCTGTCTCCTTTTCAGTGATTGATTTTATCTGACTTGAATAAAATAAACATACTAATATAATATAAAATTAGTCGTTAGAATGAGAAGAGGGGGGTGGGCGGGGCTAGTACTTGCTAAGATAAGACTGATTTTGGCAAATGACATACGTTCGAAGAAAATAGAGGGCGGGTGGGTGGGGCTAGTATTTGCTAAGATACGACTGAATTTGACAAATGACATACCCTCTAAGAAAATAGAAGGTGGGTGGGCGGGGCTAGTATCTGATAAGATAAGACTGATTTTGGCACTTTTGACATTTTCGACAATGCCAATGTGGTTGGCGAAATACTTAAAAAATGTAAGGTTTACTGGACATAGAAGAAATTACCTAAAAATTAGATAAATTATATGTTCATGAAATGACCCTAATAAATGTAGACTTTTGGTATTTTCACAAACATAAATGATTGTATAACACCGTAAGCCAATTTTAGAACTAAAAATTTAATTTCAAAATTGTTTGATTTCTTTCTATGACGTTAAATTAAAGTTATGTTTATTTAGGTTCTGATGCGGAGTAGCTATTATTCTATATATAATACATATTTGATTAAAACACAAAAATTACGTAAGTTAAAATTTCTGCTGTCAATAAATTAAATACCCCCAAGTTTACACTAGTTAAAGTCATTTTGGTTATGCAAACGTCACATTCGTCTCAATGGCAAACTTTGGCCAACATATTAACCCCACGTTGTTCCAAATGTTACACAACGGAAAAACCATCTTCAGGATAACCACGATGCTGTGACAACTTCAAAAAATTTAGATTTATGCACAAACATGTTGACGCTGTTAACATTTCGGGTTTCCGTTTTAGTATGAACCGAAATAAACTATTTATGTACCCAGAATGTGACCTTTTAAAACATTTTTTATTTGTAATAAAAAAGTCGCTTTTATAAGATGTTAATTAATTTTGTTAATTAATAGATATTAGTAATTTTTACTTTTCTCTACAGCGCCGTCTATTCCAAAAGGAAGGAACTACAGCTTTGAAATGCCGTTTTCTTAAAATTGGTGGAAAAAGGGTGACTAGTTGGACTACTAGCTCTCAATATACGTTGTTGGTTTAATTTTTAGTTTCTGTGATGGCTAAGAATTGCCTCAAAACAAGAAAACAACTACAAACAATAATTACAAAAATATATGCAGTATATCTATCTGTACACATGATAAAAAGTGAGGTTGGTTATACTGCACTTCTTGGATTTTTGTTCATTACATTTGACAGCGACGAGATTAAATTAAATTAATTAAGCTTTGAGTTTACTGGAAAAAATACAAAAATTGATTACATCCAAGTTCTTTGCATTAGAATGACATTGACAACGTTTTATATTTTTTTTCACTAGCAATCATTAAGCATGCAAATGTCGACTCATTTAGAGGTAGCAAATTCAACTTTTGCGACCACCGGTTCAAAAAGAAAAATTGAGGTTATGTACGCAATGTTTGATGTGATTATTTCTTAAAAAATGAACAAATGTGTGCTACAAACATTACTTGAGTATACGCATGGTAGTTGGTAGACGGTAGAAGATAAAATGATTAACTCAGCGACAAGTATAAACGGTTTTCTTCGTGTTGAAGATTTAGATTAAGTTTGATTAGAAATCAAAACAAAATCATGTTGCGTCAAAAAATTGAACGTTTATTTTTTCAATTTATTGTCTTATGGTTTCTACTAGTGAAAAAAATAGTATATTAACCACGGTTGCAAAGCCACTTCTAGACCTCGCGCTTCAGAGCCCTCGACGCTGCGCGTCTCGGGTTCTAATTTGCGCTCGGTCTAGAATGCTTGGCTCTGCAACCTTGGCTAATAATATACTATTAACCCCTAGTTTTCCACCAATTTTTTTCCCCCGAAGTCCAAAAAAACACCTTACACCCAGCAATTTTCCAAAATTTATACTAGGGAGTGGACAGATAGAAATAATCCGGACTTTATTTAAATATCTTAATAAGAATTATAAGAAAAAAAGCTTTGCGCTGACATGGATGCTTAATAACTGAACCATTTATGTCTGCTTAAATTTCAAATAAATATAATAAAAATAAAGGCGAGAAAAAAAAATGTTTTTACTTCCAGAGCGTAAGCTAAGGAAGTGTTATAATAAAGCCCATTTGACAAAGGACTACCTTAACGCTTCCTCGACGTTTCATGGCCCCAAGAGTACGAAGCAATAGATCTCCCGTTTTCGTCTGTCTGCCGTTTGTGTTTGTATATTCATTCCGATCAACAATTCTATCACGTCATCGTCAACTCAACAGTTTGCGTAGTAAAGAATATTTGAATTTTATTAAATAATGTACACCTCTACTTGTGGGTCATGAATCCACCTGATTTGTTTATTATTTTTATAGTTTAATTCTTCTTCTATTTCAGATACACAATATGAAGTTCGTGCCGATCCCGATCCCCCGGCATTTTATTGTTCAAATAAAGAACCATTTTCTCGAAAATCTAAGAATACACAAATGTTGCACCTGCCTATATTTAATAATAATAAGATAAATATTATGATAATGGCAGCTATCGCCCAAAATAATGTTTGGACCATTCCCTCTATTGTAACTGAATTAATAAGTCCTCTCCTTTGTTTTAAGAAGGCAAAATCAATCAAATTTCATTTTCCTTTACCCAAATGCATACTTTGATCTGATGACGCTGATGTCAAATTCTTTCGAAGTATAGATAAACATAAACAGTCGAAGGTAAGCACGTGCCAAGAACACAGTTTTCCCATTAGTAAATATATTGTCCGCAACCCAGACATATCCTTATTTAAATTTTACAATTTTTCGAAGAAAGTGTATTTAATCGACTGTACTTTAAGGGCAAGGCGAATTCTGTCCAAATTACCTTAGATTTATTTTCTTTCTGGGAAGTAGATTTTTGCAGACCATTATTTTTTTAAAACTTCGATTCAATTGAGTAAGTTCTATTTGAATAGATATTTTTACTAAACATAAGCAAATGTAAAAGCAACATAAGCTACTCTACGTTAACGATTTAGCTCCTAAATGTCGCTACCAGTTTTGTCCTGAATTTAAGCTCCATAACAAAAATTAGTAGATCTGATTAGTGACTGTGGACGTCTATTTTAAGGTCGAAACCAACAATGCTCCACTTTCTAATTTATCTGTTATAAATAATCTAAAATCACATTATATTTTGTGACAGTGATTTTAAAAGTAACTCCCTGAAATTAACCTCAAAGTCAGTGTGTATTGGTCACATTGGAAACATTTCAACAGTATACCACTATTCTAACACTTTAGACATGGACTGGCTCTACATCAACCTCCAGTATAGAGTTAAAAACAGTTTTTAATTAATCTACATCATTTCTAATTTTTAGTTCATTAACAACGTAATTAAAATATTTGTTCAAAATAATGTCCGTCTGTCGCTCCAGTAAAAGACAGTAGCTTTCACCAGTAATGAACTAATGACATAAGAAACAGCAGCTTGTTTTAAAATTCATAGTCAAGCCCGAAGAACGTCAAAATGTGCGTAAAAATCGTACATATCTTTTTCTGTTTGTTTAATTCTGCTACTTTGCACCTAAATATACACATATTACACTAAACTGCTTATTGAAATGATAAATTGCACAAACATTAGTATAATCTGTCCGGTGTCATTGCCATTTTCCTAAAATTCATTACTTAAATGAAAGTTTGTATGACATTTCAAAATTTTTAATTTTTTGACATTCTATTTCATAAATTTAAATGCAACAATCCAACAATCTACACGTTCCCGAGATTTAAATTCAGAATACAAAATGTTCATTAAGATTGCGGTTTGCAAATAAGTACCACATCCATAAATCATTAACAAAGAAAAATATATTTTTATCGGAGATCATTAATATCCACAGAATGCTGATTTAGGTACTTGAAACACTTCTTTTAAAAGGAACTGATGTGTTTCAAAACATTTTTTAACTTTTTCTTTTGGTTTTTATTGCTATATTTATTAGCATAAAGTTAGAGATAATTTTAAAGTATCATACAATTATTAGAAATTTAAATTCTAGTATCGAAGGAATTCAATTGTGTAAAAAATATGTAGGTGTTCAATTAAAAATTCAAAACAAGAATGAGACATATTCTTTATGTCTAACCAACGATAACAATGTGTAAAAATTGCGACGTTGACAATAATGCAATGAAAAATGAATCTTTGTTAATGAAAACAACCTACTGTAAAAGTTCATATCATATTTCCATTCTGTTCTATAGATACTATTTAATTTTGTAGTGTTAAAACTATGTATCGTTCCCAATTCAAAATAACACTGATGTTTGCAAAATGTAGCAAGGTTAGTGGCAATTTTTTCTTATTTATTGTCTATTTGACTTGTTTTCGACATTTATCTCAGAATTAACTCTCTTGACATGTTCACCAGATTTAGAACATGTTCGAGTCCGCGACAATAATAAATTTAAATTAATTCCAAACATGTCTTCAATAAAAGACAGACCTTTGACACCCAGAACCTGTGCCAACACTAATCTCTGCAAAATGAGGTTCAAGGTGTGCAATGTCAAAAAAAAAACATCATCGCTTTACCGGAACCCAAACAACTGTACATCAATGAAAATAATAAATCGTCGAAGAAAAAGCAGGGCATTCCGGATGTCGTTGACCCATTCATACACACATCTTGACGTCATCGTCTGCAAAGCAAAAGATAAATAACTCTTTAGGTATTCGGCAGGCTCATAGACAATGTCCTTGATTGTTGGTATACTTTGCATAATAGCATCGCAGCGTGCTGTACCCAGGAATCCTGAAGTGCCCTACCTAAACGTTAGAAACGTCAGACTCGACACAGACTCCTTGATCGTGCTGACATACAAGAAACAAGAATTTGCCGCGCCTAGGTATCTTGATTCTTGCTGTTTTTATCCGCACTTGACAATAACAATTCCGGCATTGACTTCAATTACGTAAACTAAACCGCATTTATTTCATTTTTATGCGAAAAACCAGACCGATGAGTCTTCGTGCCAACACATGCGGAATACCGGACAGCAGGCATGGGACAGTTCATCAAACGTTTGCCGGAACGGTAAATCCACATTTGTTGTTACCGGTTTGTGTGGTATAAGCGAAAATTATGGCGTTTTTCTTAAGCAGATCTCAAGAAGACTTACCTTTTAGGACGAAGTTGCGCTGCCGTTTATAATCCCAAACAAATACTTGAATTTATCACATAAACACAGTTTGACAAGATCACAATCAACACACTTGAGATTTGACTTTTAGTTCATAACGTTTCAAATTTGTCACTATCACGTAAAAATTTAACAACAGAGCTTCGCCGCGTCTTCTTCCACGCTTGCGTTCCGTAGATTTAACTTTATTCAGCATCAACAGGTGGTCCCTACCGACACGAAATGCTGGAAGTATTTGCAGCGCGCAGACGCACTGAAGTCGACCTGCCTTTAGAAATTTGAAATTGACAACGTATAAAAAATTAGTTTTTTAAGTAAGCGTACAAAACTACATATATTGTTCCAATACTTACTTTTAGAGTCCACTTTAACTCACAAATATACGATTTTCAAAGGAACGACGGTGTTATTAGAAATGTGATTCAACTAGCAATTATAGTCTAGATTTTTCTAATAACTAGGTATAATAAGTTTAAAAACTATTGACGTAGGCACACTAACATACAACAAAATTGTATGTTCTAAGGAGTAGTTTCATTATTTGATATAGAGATGTTTTCAAACCAAAACAAGGATAGCAGCAAATTTGTTTTCAGAGAACGAAATTTTATCTACTCTGAAATCATCAGTTACTCGACTAAACGTCTGGTGGATAAACGCTTGTATATAAGTCTCAGTCTTTGTTTACTTCTACTACAAATATAGATTGAGTAATTCAAATAGGCATTCAAGTAAATTTATAATTTATTACTTTTTGTTTTAATGAAATTCATTTTTCCATTATTAAAAACCAAGTGACTATTAATGTTTGTGATTTGTTTTGTCAGGTTGGCAACATCTTTAAAATTTTATGATAACATACCTGCTGTAAAACTGACAACTTATTTAAACAGCAGTGAAATTATAGAAGTCAATATGTTTGATTTCCGCAGCTATAGAATCTAGAAAAATCATAGAACGACTAATTTTTACGAAAAAACTCCAAAACGTCTTATTAGTATCTAAAATATTATTGCTGATAAGAGTTTTTATGAAATACAAGGTATTTGTTAAAATTACTTCAAAACTTATCGCTTGAATTAGGGTTAATTTAGCCCAAAGTATGCGTAATGTGAACTCTTTGTTTTGAAACATCATAAACTTGGCTGTATAACAGTTTTGGGTTCGCAGAAAATGAAAACAACTTTCGTTTATTAAATGAGGCTACTTGTTTTATACTATTCTTTTGAAAACTTGATTGTTTTTTCAGAAAAATACAAAACCAGATAATATAAAAATGCGCTATAAACAAGGTTTGAAAACTTCCTCGCAGTAGTACTTTGAACTCTGTTGTCATGTAAACTGAACAAAAGAAAAATATTGTACATTTTATTGTATTTTTACTTGCCGAGCTTAGTATTGTAAAACGGTCTATCGGGCGACTGACTGCTTTTACGTTTTCTCGACGTCTCATGACTGTCTGCGGTCTGTCCACATTTCCAATAAAAACATAACTTTCTAAACTACCGGACCGATTGCTGTCAAATTTTGTATGTCTATTCGGAATATCATGTAGATGGTAAAACGGCATATATCTGGCATTAGTTATATGTAAAACGCTAACCAAAATTTTTCTATTTATCCCCACCAACAATGTGGTGACATCACCTCAACTGTTGAAGTAATATGAAATGTAATTTTAAATTATTGTTGGATCTATGAATTTCAGTAACATGGTGGGGATGCATAGAGCGAAATAAAAGTCGGAAATAATATCATAAAAAATGTGTTCTCCTACTACAGTCGTCAAAAAAATTCGGGCAAGATGAGCAAATCAGGTTCGCATACTCGTAGATCAATAAAAAGTAATGGGAATATGACTTTCATGTCAATATCATTTGCCCAAAATTTTTTGGAAACGACGGTACCAACACACTAAACTGTGTTATTTACACTGTTTTGAAAATAATACCTATATTGAAAGTAATTTGTTGTTCGTCAATGTTTTTGTATTATTTTAAATTAAAATTAAATAACAGTACTTAATTATAGAAACAGCGGAGGAGTCAAAATAGTAAAACCACTGCATTTGTTGCAATTTTCAAACTACCCGAAGATTAGTTTTGCCCATGGACGAATGAATATATTTTTACTTCCCGAGCGTAAGTGAAGAAAGTATTGTAAACGAGTCCGTCGACCGACTCTACTTTTTCGTTTTGTCGACCTTTTATGACCCCTACAGTACGAAGAAATAGGTCTCCCGCTTCCGTCTGTCTGACTGTCTGTCCGTCTGTTCGTCTGTCTGCTGTCCCGGACTTTATTAGACAGGTCTCCAAAAGTACTGAGCCAATTGTTGTCAAATTTTGTATTTATATTACGAATATCATGTGGATGGTAGAACGCTAACCAAAATGTGTCTAATCATCACCACCAATAATGTGATGTCGCTTCAAATTCGTACGTAGTAAATGGATTTTAAATTCTATAAAATAACAATATATAAAATTAAGCATGATAAATTTTTAATAAAAATATATTTGCTTATTCCTTCCAAAAAATTCAGGACGTTAACTCAAAATTTTGCCGAATAAATTCTATCTAAAATGTCCAAAACATGATGAGTGTATACTTGTGATTTATCATTTCATTTCATTTTATGGATTTGCTTATACAGGACGACTCAAAAAAATGAATGAATGCTTGAATTTATTTTATTGATTTAATTAGAAACTACAAAACCGAATGCTTTGAAATTTTAGAGATGATTCAAAATTATCATGAGAATAGTAAATTTTTGATGAAAATGTATTTGCTCATCCCCCCTAAAAAATTGATCTCGTTATTTCAAAATATAGCTAATATATCCTGTTAAATGTACAAAATATCATGAATCTATATTTGTGATTTATCACTGCATTAATATTTTTTAGATTTGCTTATACAGGGTTATTCAGCTAAGATGACCTATTTATGTTTTTAAAATAGGCAATCCAAAATACCGATTCCACCTGAATCTGGACTACAAAAAATTTTTCAAATTTGGGAATGGGCTGCCTATTTTAAAAACACAAATGGGTCATCTTAGCTGAATAACCCTGTATTGGGTGACAAAAAAAAAAATGAATAAATCAATTTATTTTACTGAACGGTAAATTGTTAATTAAAATCTGTTTATTCCCCCTAAAAAATTGATGATGTCATCTCAAAATTTTGCCGAAATAAATTCTACCCAAAATGTGCAAAATGTGATGAGTTTTTACTTGTGATTTGTCATTGCATTCATATTTTTTTGATTTGCTAAAACAGGTGGCTCAAAAAAATTAATGAATGAGTCAATTTATTTTATTGATTAAGTCAGGAACGGCTCACTCCATTTTTCCAGAAAATTTTGGGAATACAATACTGTTATTTTTCAATTTCCTTTTTACACTAAAAAAGTAAGTCAGTGAAATGGAGAAAGGCTAAATTTACCTTTTTTCTAGTTTTATGAGCAAGCAGTAGCCCCGTTCACCTACCCCTTCTCGTTCCAGTGACTACTCTTAATATTGTTCAGTCCTAGGTTAGCAAGTTTTAGCTCCGCCCACCCACCCGTCCTTTATTTTCTATGGAATTTGCCACAATTAGTCTTATCAGCAAGTATTACACTCCACTAATCTAAGTACATACGTGTCATTGCAAAAATGTTGATGAGGTCATCACAAAATTGTGTAAATTAAAAAGTCAACTCGAAAATGCTAGATATGTTTCTTGGTACTTTCGGTGCGAGGGAAGTTCTGTCGAAACAACTTTAGACCAGTTTTTTATTATATTCTTTCCTCTATGGTTTCACTGTTGCGAATAACCACCACTCAGTGGCGTTTCGTCATCTTGTTCGTGTTCAAAATTAATGTAATAATAGTATTGAAGTTGTTTATGTATAAAAACTAAAATAACATACTTACTAAAAATAATAATAATAATATAATTAATAAACATTACTTTATTTATAATGTTTTAACATCCTGCAAAAAAATATTTAAAACCCTTATTAGATGCCCAAGTCCACTTAATCAACAGTATCAGAGCAGGATCGCTTATAGACCTCATTCACTTTTTCACAAAAAAAATCGGTTGTGTAGTAAAGGTAAATATAATAACATAACAAACTATAAAAAGAAGTTTGATAATACAATATTTTTGTCAGATTTGCATAAATATTCAAAGATCATTGAAAATGCAACTCAGACAACAGAAAAATGATTTATTTCTAGCTAAAATTTGAAGGTTTTTTTTTGGTACTTTCGAATCCGCTGTGCGCAATAATCTAGACTGAAGTTTCACCAAGGCAAATACCAAAGCGGGATGTTTCTGGGAATCCCACACCATAGATGAAAACTATTTTTAAATTTTGAGTTAGAACCGACATTTTGTTGAAAAATAAAAAAAAATGCAAAATCGCCAATTACTTAACAAAAAAATACACTGAAAATTGCAGTGTCGTTTAAATGATAAATGAAATGGTGAGACAACAGTTGAACCAAAAGAAGGGCTACTTATAAAACAACTTTTTTAAATTGTGACCTATATTTAAGAGAACTCTGTACAATTATGCATAACACGATGATTTCATTAATTAGTCATTGCAATAATGATATACTTTCTTTAGCGCTACCTATCCCAAATGGGAGGAGGTGCGTCATCACAGCGTCGTTCTCCTTATATGGAAATTTGGGTAAAAAATGCCAACGAGAGTGAGATTACTATTCAGTTTAAAAATACTTTAGTCATCTACTCAGGAAGTACAAAATTCCCAGAAATTCCGTGTACTGGAGTGTGCATGTTGTAACCGCAAGTTTATTTTATTTTGAAACCTTTTTATAGGAACTAATATTGTTTCGGAATTATCGCACTGTTTATTTAATTGGAAAGTAAACTTTATACACTTCCAACATACAGAACCGGATCGTGTATTTTCAGTAGCACCACTTTCGTAATCCGGAATTTAATTCATTTATTTTTTGTTTGCACAGTTTAGTTCTTTAAGCTCTTAGAGAGAATAAACATGTTTATAGTAAAACAGGGATTTCTGGATACTATCAGCTATCTCAGTATTGAAAAATAAATTCTTTTTTAGTTTCAATTACTATAAGATCGTGAACCATTGATAAAGGTACTACAAACTTTGTGTAACTTCCGTATACCGAAAATGATTGATTGTATCTCACTTATCACAATTAAATCAAAATTGTGCACTGGAGTGTAACTAATTGTTAAATATTTAGAAATGACAAACTGCACCTTTGTCTAAATGATTTTTTCAACCTGTTTAGCACTTTTTAATTCAGATCCAAATATATGTGGTTAAATCACCTTTCCATTTAGCGTTATTAATTACAATTAACTAATTAATAATTTATTTATAATTTATTCTCTAATAATCAAACATATATTTTTTCACAGTCGTTTTAAATTTTCCTGTTATCATATACTAGTACGTAATTATCTCATTGTCAGAATTTATTTGATGTCAATCATTTGCAATAAATTGTAAAACCTAGGTATATATTACTTTAAGGGTGTTACAGCAGTCACCATTATTCCGTCTATGTCTATTTCAGGACGTAAATACTTATAACTAGAACCTTTTAACTGCAATGAGTTATTCTAAGATCGTATCATAGACTTGTATCAAAAACTGAATGGGCTCAAAATATGCGAAAGTATGGTGAAAGACAAAAAAATTTATGTTGATGTTAAAATTTTTAGGGGCCTCTAGCTGGACCACGAATTTACTTTCATCGTCGATTGTCGTGTGTTCCACGAACTAGGTTCGGTCCAGCTTTTATTTCACATCAATTCAATTTCAAATGATAATTTAAAAAACAGTTAGAATACGTCTGCGCGCAAATCAGCGCAGCAGTATTTCGTGTCGGTAAAACTTCTCGTGGTGCCAACGTTACGAGAAAAACGTGCGCACGTCTTATGTTGGCGATATTGGCGACGTCTTAAAGAAAAAAGAGCATAAATTAAAAAATAGCACCGATTGCTAAAAACTGGACTACGAATTGAACTGAATTTTAAAATTTGTGTAACTTTCTGTTTAAAAATAGACGTCCGTTAGTGATTTTGTTTACACAAGATGTCAGTGGTGACGACACTGAAATTTGACAGTTTGTTTGACAACCGTGTTTGTCAACGTTTGTGATCTAAATATCCACACAAAAAACAAGCATTTGCAGTGAATTAACACCAGATTTAACCATTTGAAAGAAAATGATGAATATCCAATCGTCTTATGGAATTCAGAGTACGGCAGGTGCCGTCCCTGTTCGAAATGAAAAAGGTAAAACATCTTTGGTCATTCTTAACCTAAGTGTAGAAATGGCACCTGTGCTAAATTTTCTTGTACTGATTCGTGTGATTGCACTCTCAACTAAAAAAACGATAAAAATAAGTATAGAGATATGTGGAAAGTTAGTATGTCATAATAACATTCCGAACATGTAAATATTTAAATTTTAATTTTTATCCTCGAACATTACCAAAACCGAAAACACAAAATGGGGAAAAGCGAGACAAGCTTAATTGACTATTCCTAGAATGAGATTCTGGAAAAAAGTGGGGGCAAGGGTTTCAAAAATTGGCACATTAAAGTCGTGGACATAAAGCTGAAGTCTGAGCTTTTTGAACTTTACATTGCATGATTATGGTTAACAAATGGTCTTAGGATGGTTTTCAAATTGTTGATATTGATCTTACAATTTGAATTTTAAAAAGTTTGCAAGTTGCTAAATGATGAAGCATATTCGAACCTTTGTTCCGATACCGATGAGGTGCTTCATTGTAGAAATGTGCTCAAAGTTAAATTTTAAAATTTTGTCGGGGTTAATATGTGAAAAGAAAGCTGGAAATTGTACAAGTGTCATTTTGATCAAGTTAAAACTTAAGTTATTACTAAAATTATTTAAATTAGTGCAACCACGCGAGAAAAAATACAAAATATTTTTTTTTCAGGTGAAATTTCGATGCAAAAGGTGAAAGTGCACCGCTACGTCTCTGGAAAAAAGCCCGATTATGCCCAAGACGTACGATCCGACAGCGAAAGCGACGATGAAGATTTCTTGGAACGTCGCAATCAACCCCATCAACCACCGTCACCGGAACCGTCAAAAAGTGACGACGAGTTGAACGATCCACGATTACGACGTCTCCGAATCGCAGAGATCGAAACAGAAATAAGGCCCGAACGAAGACGCCACATCGTAGAACCCGAAGTTTTAGAATCCTCCGACGAAGAGTCCGACAAAGAGCAGATTAACCTACCCGAACAGAAACACACCCTAGAGGCCGCCCCCGACGAAGATGAATCCGAAGTCGAACTTAGCGACAGCGAAATCGAAAAAAAGAGAGAGATGATGAAGAAACGAATGATGAACAGGCAGGAAGAAGAGTTCATGCTTAAAGAGGAAGAAAAGTCGGAGTCTTCTGAAGAGTCGTCAGAGTATGAAGAATACACCGACTCGGAAGAAGAAACCGGGCCGAGGTTAAAACCGATTTTCGTACGAAAAAAGGACAGGATAACGATAATCGAAAAAGAGAAAGAAGTGCAGAAACAGAAACAACAGGAAATCGAAGCGGCAAGGAATGCGGAAGAAAGACGGCGACAGACTCTGCGCATGGTGGAAGAGACGATCAGAAGAGAACAACAAGCGAAGGATAAAGAAAGCAATGAACCGAACATAAACGATGTTTGCACTGACGACGAAAACGACGAAGTTGAGTACGAGGCGTGGAAATTGAGAGAACTGAAGAGGATTAAGCGAGATCGAGAAGAACGCGAAGCGTTGGAGAGAGAACGGTTGGAAATCGAGCGGTTGCGTAACATGACGGAAGAAGAGAGACGGATTGAGATGCGGTTGAATCCGAAGCAAGTCACGAATAAAGCGGTCAAAGGGAAGTACAAATTCTTGCAAAAGTACTTCCACCGGGGTGCCTTCTACTTGGATAGGGAAGATGACGTGTACAAAAGAGATTTCGCGCAAGCTACGTTGGAGGATCACTTTGACAAGACTATTTTACCGAAAGTCATGCAAGTTAAGAATTTTGGACGCTCGGGTAGGACCAAATATACTCACTTGGTTGATCAGGATACCACACAGTTTGATTCTCCGTGGTCAAGCGAGACTTCGCAGAATTTGAAATTCCACTCGACGCAGGCGGGCGGCGTTAAGCAAGTGTTTGATAAGCCTTCACTCAAAAAAAGGAAAACGCAATAATACATTTATTAACTTGTAAATATACTTGACTTACTTTACTGTATAAAAAAATATAAATAAGTGTCTTCTACGTCTTAATCGTAATATAGATAGTTTAACGTATAGAAACTTAAGAGTACGTCAACATATAAACACATCACAAAATGAAAGCAACGACAGGAAGCATTCATGATTGGCAAAGTAAGTATGTACTCTTAAAATTCTATCATTACCAATGCAATCCTCAAAAACAAATATTTCAAGATATGTTTTATAACAAAGTATTAAATAACAAACGAAAATTTACAACGCACTCGTCCTATATGCCATATGTAGCACAGGACAGAACAACAACACAGAGTAATTATAAATTTTTATTAAAGTTACAAAAATAACTAAAATAGATCAAGAGAACGTTCAACGAAAAATTTGATTTCTTGATGTTAAACTTGTAGCTCTTAAACGTGGCTTAGTTTAAATTGACTTTTGATTATGTTAAATTTACATAAACACTTAACATAACCTATTAAAAACGGTTCTATTAATTCACTTAATGCTACACGTTAAAAATCAAGTAACATTCTCGTTAAACGCACCCTTAAACAACAAATCTGTAACAGCCTTAATGACACTGCTGCAGACTGTTTCCATTAAAAATCTGCCCTACAAATTAAACGACAAAACGTAATACCAAAAATTTTCAAGGTCTCAAATTTGGCTTCAGTTATGGCAGGTACGGAAACAAAATCTTGAAAAAAATATTTAAAAGGACGATACAGAAACATGAACCTTCCTAATCAAGAATATAGCAATTTTGTTTTCTAATAGGAACAGAATAATCATTTGGAAATATGAAAAAAACCGCAAACACTTATCTGGTTGAAGTTTTTCTAAAAGACACAATGTTCATATACCACTAGCATGAAAAGGAAACCACGGAAAGAAAGACGGCACGTAGAAGCGATTTTTGAAAACATTTTGGTATTGTTAGTTTCGTTGTTTAATGAAATCATCATTAAATAACTACATTTTTAACACACGTAGTGCAATTTTTGCAGCCGCCCTTTTCGCAAGTGCCTTATTCGTGCCACATCCGTGGACACAATTTTTTCTACCTTCGCACATAAATTGCAACGAAACCATCGTCTTTTTGTTATCGGTTTCAAAAGCATTACTAAAAATGAATATCAAATTATTGTTTTTTAAAACTTAGGGAAAACATGAACTTTACCTAAATCGAGGATACGCTGTATGGCACTCGTACAGTCTCCTGATAATATTCTTTGGTACATTTTTACTGAAGAGATCGATTTCTTTCCACATAATGCGATAAAATACTTTCCACACTGTTTTCAAGTCTCTGTTGCTGTCTAAATAAACGGCACCTGCCAAAGCTTCAAAAATATCACCCAAAACCTGTAATAAACCAACAATTATTGGTCACAATTCCGTTGTTACATACTTTAGGCACGTCTACATGTTCGGCGATTTTTAAATCCTCCTCTTCCAACAAAATCAGGACTTCATCATCAATAACGTAATTCCTATTCGCGAGATAATCAGCGAACTTATCAATGTGCGTTTGTAACTTAGAATTAATCATAAGCAGGAACTTATGAAATCCGCATCTCACAACCAAGCTCGCAAAGGTGTTGTTGTTGACTAGGGCGGAACGTAGATCAGTCACTTCTCCTGGGTGTAAATAACCACAGTGTTCGTAAATATAACACGTTATTAAGAAATCAAGTATTGCATCCCCCACAAACTCCAAACGTTCGTAGCTTTGCGTTATTCGATTCGGCGAATACGAAGAATGGGTGAGAGCTTGCAACAGGAAGGCATGATTTTTGAACCTGTAACCTAAACGTTTTTCTATTTCGCGCCATTGTGGTATGTGGAAAAGAATATTTTCCGAAGTCGCTTTGGCGTTGACAACTGGGTTAATGTCGGTTGTGTGGATCAAATTGAGCACGTTTTCAGACGAAGGCAATATTTCAATCCACTCTAAGAATTTCACGCCGCCTGGAAACAAAAATACTCGATTAAGCGAATCGAGAATTTTTATTTTGAACAACAAACCTGTAATGCCGCCGTTTAAGAAATACGCTCCCAGGAGTGCTTCAACTGAGTCCGCTAGGGTTTTATCACTCACGTATTGTTTGTTCAAAAAGCTGCACATGCTCGGGTAGGAATTCTCTTCATCGTTCGTCACCTCTTCCCTCGAAATGGTGCTCAAACTTAAAACACCTGAAGTCTGTTCTTCCGATAGTACGTCACACTTGAACAGCGAGTTAATCGAACACCTTTTGTTCTTGATGTCGTTGTTCAGGGCTTGAGGAATACAAAAACATGGGGGTACCCACTCGTCGTTGGGGGAGAAATCGTTATTTTTTAAAATACCTCCCAGGTTTTTCTTCACCGCTAGATAGAATAAATTTCGGTTGCTTACAATCTTGCCTTTGAGTGTTGTCGCTTTCCCTTCGTTGTAATGCGGGAACTTGAATAAAATATACAAGGAAGCTATCACTTTTAAAAATGAGTCCCCTAGTGTTTCTAGACGTTCCAAATTAACTATATCGTTCGCTTCGGCTGCGGTTAAAGCCTGATACAGACTACACAAATTTGGACTCTGATTGTCAAACTGGATTTCCAGAACGCTCAAGTGCTTTTCTTCGAATTCCTTATTATAAGTAATCGCAGGGACGTTTTTGAGAGGACTGTCATTTTTCAGAAGTCTAGTTTGTTTGGACGCTCTCTGAGAAATAAATGTTTCGTAGTACTCTATATCCATGACGGTTACATTTATGTCACGTTCTATGTCTTTCGGCTCCTCTAGATTTTTCCACGAATAATCGGACTCCAGCATTTTACTAGCGAAATCTTTATTGTACTGCTGAGTTAACGAAGAAGAGAGCTCTATAGGAAGATAACTACTTTCAATCGACGACGCAGTAGTTTCGTTTTCTGCAGCCAGTTGTGCGTCATCTGGAAAATAATTCAAAAGGTGCATATCCACTTGCATCGGCGGACAATTCTCCAAATATTTTTGTTTAACGCCAATGTCTCTCCCGATGGTTAATTGCAGTTGCCGTATTCTCAGAAGATAAACCAATCGGGATAAAATAGACGGTAAAAATCGAGCTTGGATCCACAAACAGGACGGAAACTCCTGCTTTATCACGAATTCAGGAATCAAGTATTCTTCTAGTTCTTCGTACCGTTTTTCTTTCTTTCTTTTTCCTTCTCGTCCCCTGGGCTTAAAAACATTGAGTTTTTTAGAAAGACCTTTGACCAAAAGAAGCGGCTGATCTTCGTTCAGTATTCGCAAACTGTGCTTGTCATCGTAGTAGGAAGCAAAATTGCTATATTCTTGATTAGGAAACGGGCTTTTCGGGCTTTTCTCAATACAAACTCTAGTCACTACGTACATCTACAAATTAAATTAATAACGGCCGGCTTTATGTCATTATCACTACTTACCGTTGGTTGGGTCCGGTACCACGGAGAAACAATTTTACGCAAGTACGTTTCTTCGTTAACTTGAAGATTCATGCGTTCTGATGAAGCATGTTCGAGTTTATTTTTGAGTGTCTTATGTTCTCTCACCACGTCGAAATCAATAAATACGTCTATGGCGTCTTGTACGGGAACAACTAATAGCGTTTCCGAGTTTGTTCCGTTGTTGTCAAAAATCAAGAAGTTTTTCAGAATCTCTAGGAGATCGTTGAAAATTAAATAGTGGAATTCTCGCAGTTGCATTAATTCATTATTCGTGAGAACAATTTGTTTTACGTTGGCTTTAATATCAACCTCGATTGTTCCTGTCGAATCAAACACGGGAAATTTGCATAGTTCTGGCAGTGGTTTCGGTGACAGGATTCCAAAACAGAGCGAAGTTTTGTAGAGATCGTAAATAGTGGCTTGGTTAAAGTCTTCGCTCCTTGAATACGTTGGATTCAGTTTGATCACGTGAAGATAGAGTGGTCGATCGGGTTGTAGTTTGCCCTTAATACTTTCCGAGATCTAGAAGATAATAACTGGTATATTGTAAACGAACTTGGAGTAGTGTTCTTGTACCCACATACAATTTTATTTAAGCAATTACTTGACATTACATTTTAGGAAACAAAAAATGTATACCCGTGTGACACACTACAAGCCGAGATGATTACTTAAACATTTTAATATGCCTTAAAGTGATCAGGATAATCAAACACTAATGAAAATTTGTCGATTCAACCCTTACACTTATTACGGATGTAACATAGAATCTACAGATATAACTTTAATTAATAATTGCATTATTACTTTAAATTAAGTTGTATGAGTAGTCTTAAACCATCAAATTTTAGTTTATAACAGATATTACACAATCGACTTTTGATTAGCGACTTTGTAGTTGTTCAATAAAATAATTGTAAACTGCTGTTTTTTCAAAAATCTAGCTATCTAAGGTGGAATTTAAGGACGGCTTTATAACCCGCAAGTATATTTTTTAATTTTAATAGGATTGACACAGCAACATTTTGAAAATGTTTGGTGGGACGAAGGAAAATTTTTGGTAGCGTTTTCACCATTTACACGATATTCATAAAATAAGCTAAAATTTCACAACAATCAGTCCAGAAGTTTCGAAGATTATTGTCTAACAAAACTGTCAACAGACGACAGTCAGACGGAAACAGACAACCTAATTTTTCGTACTCTATGCGTTATGAAACGTTGAGGAAACATAAAAGTAGGCAGTCGCCCGATGGAGCCTATTACAATACTTCTTTAGCTTCCGCTCGTGAAGTAAAAACCACGAGTTTCTCGAATTAATAAAGTATGGTTTGAACTTTAATCCCGGATATCTGAAAAGATGGGAATTTGAAACGACATAATTTTCTCTTTTTAAATAGAATATTTTAATTTTTCCAGTGGTATATCGATTAGAGAGCGGATTTCTGTCGGGCTAGACAAGGCCAAACTCGGTACGGCTCGTACGGGATGGGAATTTATTGCAGTTACCGGCTGCACTTCGTTTATTTGAGATTAGAATAACGCTGCTTCGTTGCACTCTGCTGTTAATTCCAGTTCTCATTTACTTAGCCGTTTGATTAATAAATCGTTAATTGTATTTATGGAATCAAGTGACAATTAAATTCAGTGATTACCTATCACCCGCTACTGAGTCCCGGCGATGCAGCGCGTCCCCACCTATATCGTGACGTAGCCCGACAGAAATCCGCTGTCTATATATCGTAGACCAAATAATGCATTTGTGTTAAAAAAAAATGAAATTCATTTTGTCTCTTCAAAACAGAGAGTAATTAATTAATTAATTATTATTAACATAGACGGGCGCGACGTTCCTGTATTGTTACATTTTGGAGAAAATTGGGTGAACCATTTTTTATTTTAGATCAATTGTAAATGCCCTGGGAGTGGGGACTCAAATACCTACTTAACGAGATCCGCTTGTTGTACTTCCTATTAGGTACTTAAAGTACAGGAAGCATTAAGCGTTTAAAATAATAATGTAAATAAACAAAATCAAGGTGGACTCATAAACTGCAAGTACAGTAGCACATTATTTTCTCTGTCATAGTGAACTTTTTTACCTGCGTAAGGGTACCTGTTTGGATTAGGGCCCACTACATATATTCATTCGCATTCGTGCTAGCGTGTTGACCAGTTCATTTAAGTTAGTTTCCCTGTGTTATTGTTTGCGATTTAAATAATAAATTTAAAAAACCACCCCCTTTTGACACATCGACACAGACGACAGACAACAGACAGATGAACACGTCGAAAACACGAAAGTAGTTTGAAAAATTAATTTGCGTACAAAAAAGATTTCTGCACATCTAATACTGTCCGAAGTGCGTAGATACAGCATGCGCCACAATCAAAATCTTGTATTACCCAAAGTAAGATTGAAAAAGACCGACAACAATGGTATATTAAAAAAAAAAAAAAAAAAAAACAGTTAAAAGCATTCTTAAAAAAAAAAATGTGTACATGCTTAACTTCCATTGTTTATGTTTATACATCGAAAGAATGTCACGTAGAAATTTGTTTAATTTGAATGAGTTGTCTCCTCTAAAGAGGACTAAAATGATTAATTAATCCACAATGGAACAAAATATCTTGAATATGGTGGTGACCGAATTTGAACTAAAATTTCGCGCTGAAAAAAATTAACAGCGGCGCGAAATCACATTTGAATAATTTCAATTAATTTGTTCAATAAAAAAAATTGTTAAACACAGGCAACCATGTGCACGTTGGCACTTCTTGGGTAGTGGGTGGTTTTGCTTGGAATTTTAGTTAGAGGGTTGTTAGAAGATGGCAGGTTAGTAGGGAGGTAGACCATACTTTTGGTTTGTTGTTGTGAGTGAAAACCACGTGGTGAGTTAGCTAGGTTAAGTTTAATGGCTTAGTAGTTAATAAAAGGGAGGAAGCCTTTGTTTAACGACAATTAATCGTAACGACGACAATGCCACAGTTTCCCCAACACGCGTAGGTAATTCTTGCAGCCTTCTAATCGGAAAAATGCGAATTTTCGACCGTCGCTGACAGGGACTGTAAATTTGTTTTATTGTTTGTAAATTCACAGTTCAGGTTAGGAGTTTAATCGTTAACTAGTTCTAACACAATTTAATAATCAGGAATTTGTTTAGATAAAGAACGTAAATTTTCATGCTCTGCAATTTCTAACCGCACGTAATATTTTTATTTGCACAAGTTTTACTTCACACCAGATCTTTTTGTTTTTTTTTTAATCTGTGCTAGTTTTTTATTTTGTAAATATTTTGTTGATTAATGCTTCCATCATATAAATTGTCTGATGTTCAATATTAATCTCTTTGCTGTTTCTAATTTCACAAGAGTGTATGGCGAATTTAAATGTTGTTTATTGCTCTTTTGAAACTTTGACACTCGTTCAGTTGTAGTTTAATATTAGAGTAATAGAAATTGAACATTTAAATGAAATTGAGGTAAATAACACAGGAACACGAGACGGAAGCGGAGTGCGCGGTTCCTCGTCGAGCTGTCAGATTTAGGATAGAAATCAGGGGAACGGTCGGGATGACGTGCCAGAATTTAAATTTGGCGGTCATGACAGTCACATGACGTCACACAAAATGCGCAGTATCATACCATGTCTTCTTGTACCATGGATAACACTAGTCACAGCACAAAAGAAGTTGTTTCGACAGAACTTCCCTCGCTCCTGAAGTATGATGAAACATATCCAGCATTTTCGAGTTGAGTTTTTTCTTTACACAATTTAGTGATGACGTCATCAACATTTTTGCAGGGACACGTATATCAACTTGGATTGGTGCAGTGTAGTAGTAAAAATAACACGCATTCATTAATTTTTTTGAGTCATCCCGTATAAGCAAATCCAAAAAATATAAATGGAATGATAAATTACAAGTATAGACTCATCATATTTTGGTTGGCATATGTTGGACAGACAGACGGAAACGGGAGACTACTTTTTTCGTACTGTACGGGTCATGAAACGTCGACAAAAAAAAGTAGCAATTCGTCCAATGGACTCGATTACTATGCTTCCTTAGCTTATGCTTGGGAAGTAAAAATGTATTTGACTCTTAAAAAAGATACTGTATTCTATTTGGAAAAAAAAAATACCTCTCAAGTATAAGGAAAAATAAAAACAAGCACACTATTTTTAGCGCATTAAAAAAAAACACAACTGATTCTAATGGAGAACAAAAAGTTGATGTTTTTTTTTGTGTTAATTAATCGTTCTAAATTCTATCATTTCAAATAACTGAGATATTACAAAATGGAACACTCGGTATATAAGATGTTATAAAATTGTTATACCTATTCAACTGTAAGGTACTGCGTATACAACAGTACTGATTAACAAAAATCATTAATTTTTTTGTTAACAGGTATAAAAAAATGCCTTGCATCATCAAAGTACTTTTTGATCATTTCTAATAATACAAAAACCAGACAACAATATGAACAATGGAACGAAATTTTATAATGTTTCAAAAACTTTACAAGTAGTCGACTTACGCGGTAAGAACGGGTACAATTTTTTGTTGCCCTGTGTGAAAACGGTCCTATTAGTTTTAAAAGATCGTGGATTTTTACAACTCCTTCTGTTCGGTTAATGGAGTATAATTCAGTCGCAACCATATTTTTCACAACGAGAATTTCAACTTTTGAACTGTCACTGAGTTTTTTGAGTTATACGGTTATAAAGTGGATTGAGATGAGAGCAAAAAATATTCGTAGTAACACATTACCCTAAAGACAACATACCTCTTTATCGTGGAGCCGTTTTTTCTTCTTATTACCGGCATCGCCTTCTTTCTCTTTGGGCCAGTGCTCAAACAAATACGACACGTCTTCTTCGTTGAATTCTCTTCTGACGGGTAAGAGATCATCATCCAACTCGCCAATCTTATGCAACTTTATACAAGCCGCCAGTGCTGCCCCCCTTTTGGCATTTTTCTTGTTGCGCATGAACGGACCCTGCGACATTCTTGACAATGAAATTTATCGTAAGGAAAACAACTTACCTTGATGGATTCTATAATGGGGCACACAATTGGAAGGAGTATTACAACACGTATACCAAGTTCGTTTTTCTCTAGATACCATTCTGGAGCGTAAATGGTGTACTGGTCATTGCTCAAGGAAGTGCAATAACGGCAAAGAAGTGAGATGGCAGATGTCATGTTAACTTGAGCGGAATTGGGACCGTTTACGTAATAAGGTGGAAATTCGTCTTCGTTGTACATGTTGTTTATGGCTTGCGTGTTAGGACTCTCCCGCTCTGCATTTTTACCGATTAAAAGCTGAAAATTTTCACTCATTTTGGTCTGACGTTTGTTGAAAATTTAATTGGAGTCAACATGCAACTGACATGCAACCAACTAAGCATTTTTTTAGTCACAGCAAGAGTTGTTTTTAGAAAAGAAGTCATCTAGCAACCATTGACATTTAATGTCGAAAGAATTATGTTGGTAACACTAACGCGTTCTGACTTTTTTCGATCATATAACAAGAATAGCTATTTGTGTATTAAGAGCGCAAAATTATACATTGTCGATTGAGAGAGAACGTTGCGGCGCGACGAAGGAGCGCTGCAATCTCTCGAAATCGACAATGAATTTGCGCTCGTAATACACACAAGATTTTTTCTACAATCAAGACAGTTGCACAATAATTAAAAACGTCCCACTTTTACAAAAAAAATAATTTTATTAACTCAAAAATTTGTATAAACCAAAGCTTGTTTACCTGTTGCTATGGAATGAACTGGCCAGTGAATATTTGATTAATTGGTGTAGCGAGCGTTTTGTACATTTTGTCGCGCGTGAGCGACAAAGTGACGTTCCTCGGAAAACTTGACTTTTGCGTTGTCAAGTCCAAGAGTCAAATGCCTACTTTCTATATCGATTGTAGAAAAAATAGTTTATTAAACGTGTGAGTTCTAGTTTTTACCACAAATACATTTTTAATACTATTATTTTATAAATAATATTTTTAAAACCTTCAACATCCAACTACTCACCTCATTGAGAATCTTTTCGATCTGAACGAATTCGTTGTACTTCTCACGAAACTTTATAACGATATCCTGTTCCAGGATGGTGTAGTACAAACTTTTTTTATGTCTGGCCCTCCCTTTCGACTGAATATAGGATCGGTAATCTTCGGATTTATCGAACTTTATAACTAACGTGCACTTCGGGATGTCAACACCTTCTTCCAAAACGTTTGAACTGACTAGTACATTAATTTCCTTGTTAACGAAACTGTTAAGAACTTCTCTGTTCTTCTTTGAAATGAACAAACTTTCGCGTGAATCATTATACGGGTTGTTATTGTTTCCCACAACGAAGTTCGACACTAAATGATTAAAACTTTGATCTGCCTCTCTCAGGTGTTGCAAAATATGGTGGATGATTTTAGCCGTGAATCTTCTTTTCACAAAAATTAAACAGCAAAGTTCTTCTTCTGATTTGCTCTTGTACTCATGCAATATTTCAAATAACTTAATAACTTTGTCTGATGAAAATATTCTCAACATGTCGATCTTACTAGAGTTTTTCATGGCGTTTTTGAACACCGTTTTCGCCCAACCTATTACTGTCATCACATTATTTAGAACTATGAAAATCACTGTATCTTGACAATGCTTTTTTATCCGCTCTACTTGTATCATGTAGGATAAGCAAGCTTTGTAACCACCAAACGTTCCCAACATCTTTATATGGATAACTAAATCCGAAATTAAATTTCGTAACCTCTTTAATACATCGATCGGTTCTAAAGGTTTTAAATTGTCTGATAACAAATTAACATTATTGCTACAGTCTTCCACTTTCACAGCTTGTAAAGTCTTTATCAGTCTTTCTAGACGGGCGATTACAAGATTATCGACGCCAGATGGATCACTGGCTTTGCAAATTTTAAAAAGTTCTTGTGGGTTGGTTGAATACCTGCAACGTGTGTTATTGTATAGTTAGTTTTCGAAGTAACAACATTTCCATACCCTACAACTTCATCTAAACCATCAACTGTTGCTACTTTACTGTGATAAGTTGTCTCAAGACTTTTAACTTCTTCCATTACTTTACTTAGTTTACAATTGCCGTTTAACAATGTCGCTGTTAAACCGAGTATTCTAGGTTGTTCTCCGTAATTCTGAAAATTCTTCATTACTTGTCGCATCGGCTGATCTTCAACGCCTTGATGGCACTCATCGAAAATGAGGAGATTAATTTTTCTTAAATCTAAAATTTTAATTAAGAAATGTAACTTTTTTAATGAAGTGATGTGAAATTTTAGATGTATGTAAACGCTAACTAAAATTTATCAAATAACATACTTCACTATATCTGTGGTTTACGAATCCGCCTTTATTTTTTACCTTTGACATCCACATGTTTGGGAAAAAAATCAAAACTATATAAACTTTTATAATTTAGTTTAGAAACTGCAAAACCGAATGCTCTTAAATTTGTAAGCAAAACCGAGCATCATTATTAATAATAAAACATTAATGACCAGGGATTTTGAATTGCCAATGCCATACATAATGCTGTTCAGATCTTTTGATAGTTATTTACGTATTCTAGGAGTCTGTTTTGATATAATTATATCTAGATATTTTCATATAATTTTGACAAAATGGATAACAGTGAAATTGGTCTATAGTTTTCAAATAGATTTTTCTCTTTTTTTATATATTGGTGTTTCGAAATATTTTTAATTGTTCAGAAAAGTATTCATATTCTATGATGAATTAATTAAATTAACAATGTGTTTTGCTAAACTACATGGCAAATTATACGAAATATTGTAACCAGAAGATGACTTTTTAGTTTTTAGCTATGGACTTTAGTGTTTCATATAATTCCTCTGTATCTGCTGGGAACAGAAATAGAGAATGAGACGTTCTTTTATAAATGTTGTGGTGACCGAATTTGAATAAAAATTTTCGCGCTCAAATTAATTAACAGCGGCGCGAAATCACATTTGAATAATTTGAATTTTCAAACAAAAAAAAATCAATCACAAAAAGAAAATCGTTAAACATAGGCAACCTGGTGCACGGACACGCTTGCTTGGTAGTTGGACAATTTAGCGCTAGGGGTTTTTAGTTAGAGGGTTGGTGGTTAGACAAAAGGGCGGCATGGCGCAGTGTCAGTCTGAATGTGCTTGTGTGAGTGTAACCACGTGGTAAAAGCTAGGTTTAAATTAGTTGGTTTGGTAGTTAATAAAATGGGAGGTTAATTCTTGCGACCTTTTAATCAGAAAAATGCGGACTTCCGTTCAACGCGAAACACGTGCTGTAAATTTGTTTCATTGTTTGTAAATTCACCAATCAAATTAGTTTTTCTTAATCGTCAGCTAGCGCAAACACAATTTAACAATCAGGATTATTTAAATAAACCACGTGCTAGAAGATTTCATGAAATTCACTTAGTTAGGAAAACACCTTGTTGTTTAATTACGAATAGGTTTCTGGATGCATATACGTAAGTGTTACATTATAACACTTCTAAATTCTTCACACAAGATTGCTAATAGTTCATTTACGGCAGTTAACAAGTTCATTATACAGCGAACTGGCGGGACGGGGTTATAATAATTTCTTTCCTTAGGCGGTTATCATCGTTATTATCGTCGTTATCTTGATTAATGCATCGAGGCCTGCCCTCACAACGCTACAGATTGATTAATTAATGCCCTTACAACGCTACAGATTGATTACTTCATCGAGGTTCGTCCTCGCGACGCTAGAGATGAATTACATCACCGAGACGCTTTTTCCTCGCAACGACTTAAAATTTACATCACCGAGACGCTTTTTCCTCGCAACGATTTTAAAATTTACATCACCGAGAGGCTTTTTCCCTCGGAGCGATGATTGGATATTTTTGTGTTTGTTTATTATGTGTTTTGTAGGGGTAACCAGTTCGCGGTATTTTAAACACTCAAAGTAAATTGTTCTTTTGGAGTAACCAATCACTTAGACCATGATATAATTTGACATAATGTAAACTCTTTGTTTGAATTGTTGATAAAGTGTGGCGAATATTAATCTCATGTAAATTTTGTTAACTCTGCAAAATTTCACCTTATACAATATTTCTCAATCTCACAGTTTTAACTTCAGTAATTTTCCTTTGTTGTATAATTTTAATTGAACGTAAATTTCATGTTCTACAGTTTCACCTCACATAATATTTCTATTTGTACAAGTTTATTTCACACCAGATCTTTTGTTTCATAAATCCTCGCTAAGTTTTGTTTTGTAAATACTTTGTTGATGAATGTTTCTATCATATAAATTGTTTGATGTCCAATTTTTATCTCACATAAGATTATTTGTTGTTTAAAATTTCACAAGATTGTATGGCGAATTTAAATGTTGTTTATTGCTCGTTGAAACTTTAACACTTGTTCAGTTGTTGTTAATATCAGAGTTATAAGAGATTGAATATTTAAAAATGGAATTGAGGTGAAATAACACACAAAACGTGCCAGAAGCGAAGTTCGGTTCCTAGTTGAGCTGGCGAGATTTTTCGAGTCACCTGTAAAAGTCGAGATCCACCTACGGGTCTGGCGACCGTAATGACCTAGTTTCGCACAACATGATCGTAATGGGGGTGCTTTGCGATAGATAGAATCACTGTCGTGGGGGGAGAACAGCTCCAGACCGGTAGTCCCAAACTCCACTTGTGCTAGCACGCCCCAGGGGCATGGTAGAAGGAGACATGGTATAGGCATACGCATCGGGTGTGACGTCAAGTGGGGTGAAATTAGCGCGAAATTTAAAATACAGTTCGTTATCCGACAACTAATTGACGTATTGGACAGAGCACTGACAACTCAAGCTGAAATTCCCTAGACTTCCCTAGCGAAGCTCACAAGAGTCACAAGGTCGTTGATGCCACCTAACGTCACAAATGGATGCGCAGACCATTTTTAAATTGGTACATCGGATGCCTATACCATGTCTCCTTCTACCATGCCCCAGGGGTACTTTTGTTGTGCTCCTGTTAACTGCCGTAACTTTAAAAATCTCACGCCACACGCCCGTAATAACTTGTGTATTGGCATCCAGTTACTTAATTCAGCTTTTGCTTTGTTTTTATTAAATTTGTGATATTCAAATATTTGCTTTGATTCCAAACAGATGTATAGAATTTTGTGTTTGTTCGTTTTTCACATGTGTATGTCTGTCAATTCGTGAGTGTTTTTTTCATATATTTTAAGGTGTTTGAAATGTAATATATCTGTGAATATAGCCCTAGGGGATAGCATCCCCTCCCTAATTTTTGTCTATTATTTCTTGCGCTCTCGACTCACACGCAGTGTATGCACTTGTATCTAGTGTCTTCCCGACACTTAAAAAAAAAACACAACGTAGGGTCCCATTTGATAGACGATCATTTATGTTTATACATCGGAAGAATGTCACGCAGACATTTGTTTAATTTGAATGAGTTTATCGCTTCAAAACAGATGACTAAAATTATTCATAAACCTCAATTGAACAAAATATTCTGAATGTTATTATTATAATTCTTAGCTTATCATTATTTTATTGCCATAAAGGCGAGCGTGTTCTCACAATTTCGAGAAAATTTGATCATTAATAAATTCACTGATTCATTAATTTTTTTGAGTCACCTGTATAAGCAAATCTGAAAAATGTTAATGCAATGATAAATTACAAGTATAGTCTGCTCATATTTTGCACATTTTGGAAAGGATTTATTCGGCAAAATTTTGAGATGACGTAATCAGTTTTTTTGGGGTTGATAAACACATACATTTTGATTAAAAAGTTACCATGCTTACAATAAGTTCAAAACGTCTGCAAGATTTCAAAGCATTCGGTGTTGTAGTTCCTGATTAAATCAATAAAATATATTGACGCATTCATTAATTTTTTTGAGTCACTTATACAATAAGCAAATTCAAAAAAATATGAATGGAATGATAAATCACAAGTATAGACTCATTATATTTTGTACAATTTAGATAGGATTTATTCGGCAAAATTTTGAGCTGTCGTCATCCAGTTTTTGGCGGGGATAAGTAAACACATTTTGATTAAAAATTTATTATGCTTATCATAATTTTAAGACATCTGCAAGATTTCAAAGCATTCAGTTTTGCAGATGTTGTTTTATAATTTTGATTTTTTTTCCAACAATCTGGACGAAAACGGACAAGAAGGGAAAAGGACGAAGGACGAAAAAGACGAAGGACGAAGGACGAATAAGGACGAAGGACGAATAAGGACGAAGGACGAAAAAGGACGATGGACGAAAAATACGAAAAGGACGAAACAGGAGGAAGGACGAAAAAGGACTGGACTTGGTTTCCGGTAAAAACTCAACACGGCATCATACACTACATGTGTAGGACTATGTTCTTTTACACAATTTAAAATCCATTTACTATCTACACTTTTGAAGTGACGTCATCACATTATTGGTGAGGATGATTAGACAAATTTTGCCATCTACATGATATTCCTAATATAAGGACAAAATTTGACAACAATCGGCCCAGTATTTTCGGAGATTATCTATCTAATACAAATCTCAGACGGCAGACAGACGGACAGACAGACACACGGAAACGGAAGATCTATTTCTTCGTATTTTAGGACCAGGGTAATGAAAGGTCGAGAAAACGTAAAAGTAGAGAGTCGGTCGACGGACTTCATTACAATACTTCCTTTGCTTACGTTCAGGAAGTAAAAAAAAAACATAATACCAGTTATCGTGTAAGAAAAATACACTCGGGAGTCGACTTTCGGCCGTTGCTTACGGGTGTTCTTATATTATTGTAAAATGTTGTACAATTTTGATTTTTTTTTTTAAATGTAATGTCTAGGGTAACAAAACAAGGCGAGTTCATATACCATATAGTAGTATCTAATTTTATAAAATTGAACTAGCATTTACCATGCAAAATGTTGAGGTGACCTCATCAAATTATTAGAGGGGGTTGAACGAATGAATTTTAATTCGCGTTTTACGATCTACACGATATTCCTAAAATATTTGAGAATCATTAATCCAGTAGTTTTGGTGATTATCTCTCTAATAAATTTACACAGACGGCAGACAGACAGAAGACAGACTCTGGGGGTTATGAAATGTACGAACATGAAAGTAGCCGTTCGACGGATGAACTGTTGTAATTCCATATAGTTAATTAAGACAAGAATTATTACGACTATATCCCATACATTCTCTGTTTATTTTACTGATGAGTATTTGTTTATAAAGGGCGATAAGTGTAAAACGCCCGAGAAACGCAAAGTACTTCAGTTTGAATTTTATATATGCGTATTTTGTGATCTTTAAAGTTAGTTCGTAACAAGCTTTTAAAACGAACACATCGAAAGTTTTAATACACGGATTTTAAGGACAGTTGTGTTTTATTTAACGCGTTTCCTAGATGGACCCTATTACAAAACTTGTTCAAAAAGTCAAAATGAATCGCATTCGATGCCACAGTCTTCTCCAATGAGTGTAATTAGACTTTGGCCGCTGTAAGTATAGCACACCAATAAAAGTGCGCGACGAACGAAATTGAGACAGGACGAGTCCATTTTCAAAAAGGAGGGGAAGCAATCCCTCAGTGGCGTCTGCTGTATTTCGTTTTGTGTTTCACTAGCGCTCTATGAATTTTTTGTTTCACTATTTATTTTACAAGTTTTAAAAATCAGTTCTTTTCAGAGGTTTAAAATAATATCTATAAATTTATAAAGATAAACATATGATTAAAATTATAGAGTTGCTTAAAATTTTTCAGTGTCCTAAAGTACATTGTGTCCTTCAAAAAATCAATTGATGTAGAAATTTTGATTACCGAAGATGCCATCCCATAGACTGGAACTCAGTTTAATTAATTATTTTCATCTTTTTATGTTTTTTATCAATAAATTTCTTTCAATTATTTTTTTTTATTTATATAAAAACACGTGACGCAAATTCATTTATTCACGTTCAACTTCGTTTTTTCATATCACTGATATCTAAAAGTTCTGGAGGCGTTCACTTAAATTACTACATTATCCAAACTTTATAACTTTTCACTAGAGATTTAAAATAGTTCATTTACGGCACTTAAACTAATCTTATATGTTGATGCATTTTGAGAGAAAAGACTCTGGAAATTATCATCAGTTAAATTAATATCATCGTGGACTCGAAATGGGAGGTGTATTTAATGTTTACGTTGTCTTGTACAGGGTCATTATAAATGTTTCTTACAGTGTAGGTGGCTTAAACAAAAGTGGAAAACGACAAATACATAGATCTAAACGTTTATGAACCCACCTAGCATATAAGAGACATTTATAATTTATAATAACCCTATATTAATGTGTTATTTCTTACAACTGAATTATTTTCTCACAGCTTGACTTTGAATTATTATTTTGATTTTGATCGCATTTAATATGAACCTTGCTGTGATTATTTCATATGTGCTTTGATTTAAGTGGTGTGTGAATTTTTCGAGTCCACGATATTCATTTATTATTGTCAGAATTTTGAGAGTGTAAATTTCAGATTAATCATCTGTATAAGGGATATGGGATAGTTTGCTCATTTGTTCTTAACTTTTGAATAGTTTGGAGTTCATCAGTAAATTGCAATTTCAAGTAAATTTACCTGGGGTACCCACTTCTTTGTGGAATGAGCAGCTAACAGCCCTTGGCCCGCGAGGGTGAGTAACGTAACGCTGAAAACTGAGGAGAACTCGATCGCCTTGATCAGAGCAATCGATCCCTTGACCGCGATTTATGATTTGAACTCCTCATACAGTATTTGGGTTTTTGTTCATGTTTAAATTTGCCGCCACACCATTGTAATAACTTCAGTATTACCATCCATTCAGTTAATTTAAGATTTTTCTTTTTTGTGTGTGTTTAGATTTATGGTATTCAAATATTTGTAACCAGTTGCACATTTAATTTTATTTTTGGAAACTGGAGTGGAATAACCAACTTTTCTTCCATATTTTACATTTTAATTTAAGGACACTTTTTCAACCTTGGGGTTCACCACTTTGCATTTGAACGTATTTGAATTTTTTGGTGCGTTTTAAAATTTTGTAAACACTGTAAATTGTATTTTGTTTTTGTAAGTTCAATTCTCATTTATTATTCTTCACGACTCTTTTTTATATTTTCACTAGTTTGAATCGGCGTTGATTTATTTACTTCAGGGGCGAGGAAAATTCTGTTGAAATAATTTTAGGCCATTTTTGTTTTTGTTGAATAGTACAAGTTTTGTACAAATCTTGACACAGTTAAAAAAAGTCGTATAGTTATTTAAACACAACTTCCTTCGCCACTAAAGCACAATCTGGTCCAGTGTCTGAGACACATTATAAAGGCTGACTCTCCAAAATTTATACAAATAATAAAATTTCGTTGTACAAATTCTATTAATAATGTGATACTTATATGAATGAGTCAATAAATTTTATAACCATCTTGAATTCTTCAGACTCTACATTGTAAGTAAAGTCCCTATAAACGGGTTAAACCCAAATCAATGATTGTCCATATTGTTATCTTGTTATCACAAAAAGAACAATCAATAATAGCATTATTATCTACCACTATTTACACAATGATAGCAAAAATCAATTAGCTGAGTAACTTACCAATAAAGCTATTATTAATAAGATTAACCAAAATCTGGGAAGTCATAATAACAACTTGGTGTTTATTAAACTGCTCCGACCACTCCTCTTTCTTCCAAAAGTCTAAATTCATTTCCCCTGAATAAGCCCCTACTGTGAAAATCGTATGATCACGAACATATTTGGCATGTTGATCAACCAGAGTTACAGAATTTACTAGAATGCAAGAAATCTTTCCACCTTCGTTGTAGGGTCTAAAAACATAAGCAATAGTAACAGCTTCATTAAAAATGTAACAACTTACTTCGATAAACTATCACTTAAATGTTTCAACACCATTATTGCTATAAACGTTTTACCAGATCCTGTAGGCAAGTAAATGATTGTATTCTGGCTGATGGCGATTTTCATCAGTTCCATCTGATAGTTTCTAGGGATCAACTTTTCTTCTTCATCATCCATTATTTAAGTCACTAGAAACGACGAAATACGTAGAGATAGATACACGAACTTGTGGATACACTAGAATTTGAAATCAAGATAAAAACATGCAACAGCACGAATATGACGCAATTTTTTACACGTCAGCAATAAGGAGGGGAATCCCCAGAAATATCTATTTTCGAAATATGGCATAAACGCACGCTTTGAACGTACTAATTGTGTCAGTTAGTGTAAGTTTTAATGATAAAACGTATTTTTTGCTATTGTAAGTGAAAAAGTTACATACAAAAGATAACCTAAAATTGTCAGTTCAATGATTTAATAAATAACTGAGCATAAAAATGAAAGTATTGAAAAATTGCAACTCACGTATTTGTTTCTGTAAAATTGGTACGTTTACATTCACAACAGACAGCACTACAAAATCACAAAATCGGCACAAAAAAAACAACTTTGAGGACTTTCGAGAAAAAATTGAGGTAGGACACAGGAGTGGGGGTAACGTCGTAGTTAGCATTGTATCTACCAACACAGTGTTTGTAATATTATTCAAATTAAAATCAAATAAATCGTCATCTTGGAAGTTTGCTTTTTTTTTATTCCATAAAATTTATAATGTTTTCAAATTAGCGTATTTTGTATTGAGCAATTTTTTGTGAATGTAAATGAAAGTAGACCCAGAAGTTTGTACAAGGTAGGTCAAACTGCATCTGACGTGTAGGTCCAACTCTCTAACCTAACTTTTGTTGTATATTTTGTGTGTGCTGATTTCTGGATAAGCTTTATTGATTGTTACTATTATTACAATGGAATCATCGTGTTCTATACTAGATTACGTACTATCGAACGACGCTTTGGATAATTTGATACAAACGTGTTCGTGTCCTCAAGCTTTCAACCCTTTAATCAAGCTCAAACATCGAAGACTCTTGGAAGGCTCATGTGAGAAAATACACTTTTCTGTTGACTGTATTTTCAACAGTAGCATAAACGTGGATTTGAGTAACGACATCCTTAAGACAGCTTTATTAATAAATGCAGATACAAATACACTGATAACACAAACTGTGACCTACTGTGTTGACAAACTATGGTTAGGTCGAAATTCGGACGAAGTTTACTACGCCATAAATTTATTCAACGTAATTTTAGAACATTACAAACGTGAACATAAACCCCTTCTTTTCACGGGGGACGATTTTGATCAGTTTCAAGGGGGGGTTTTAAAGGTTTTGCAAGGATCAGTAAAACCTCTCATTACATTTATTATAGTTAATGTTTTTCCAAATTACACATGCGTGTGTGATCAAGAAAGCAAAAACTGCTTCTTATCAAAAACGTTTGACTTTATTAAAACGGAAAAAAAGTTGGAAGTACTTTGCATGTGCTTGGATCAATTTATTCAACCTGAGTTTGATAGAGATGACTTTAATTTATTAAAATGTGACGATTTTTGGTTTCTTATAACGGATTGCATAGTCGACAAACGCCACTATTTACAAAGACAAGCGATGTATTTGTTGGGTAAAAGTATGGACATTATTCTGAATAGTGATAACTTGTCATGTCTTCCACAACACCTGCAAACAGGAGCTAATGACATGAAAAAGATGTGGAAAAATTATTTTATTCTTTTAGATGTGTCCAACGAAAAGCAGTTACATATCGTTGAACCATCATTATCTATGTTCAGCTCAGTGAAAAATTTAGACTTCTTGTGGAGGTCTTGTCTATACACAATTTTTTTAAATCACTCGCAAAACGTTGTTGTTTATAATGTAGCTACGTTTATTTTGCAAAATGAAACTGACTGGCATAATTTTTCAAAAATCATTGTGGTGTTATTTTCGGCGATTAATAAAAACGAGTATAACGCTGACTCTAAAAATGTTTTTCAAGAAATGGGTGTTTTTTGTAACAAATTAGACAACTCTCATTTTAATATTCTCCTTTCTGAGAGTTTAAACGTATCATGGGTTCCTGCCGCCATCTGGGGGCTTTATAGCAACGTTTTTAACAAAGCCACTAATTTTGAAATTCCGCTATTGCTTCTTGAAAACGTAATTAAAAAACTTAAACTTATCCCTCATAAATTTATTAGAGGTGGCTGCATTAGAGTGGTGTTAAATTACTGCACAAGAAATTGGAAAGTTGATTCTTTAAACGATCTTCTCAAAATGTCTCTACTTTTACGAAACAGTGATGATAATTTATTCGAAAATTTTATAAAAATGAATGAAGAACAAATTCACTTATTGAGCGATGAATTACACAAACAGATTTTTGATTTTGTAGAAAATAGTGACAGTGAAGACTTGGAACGTTTCACAGTAGGTTTAAAAATTCTTCAGTTAATACACGTAGACTTAGACTTTAAAATCATGCTCCAAAGTAACACAACTAACTCAGAGCAGCTGTTGATGCTTGAAGATTATTTTGAAAGCACTGACTTAGAAAATCATTTAATAAGTAAATTTGATTTCGTTGAAAACATTGAACACGTTGCAACTTTACTACATTTAACTGAAAAATTTTCTTCACAGAAGCTACTAGAAAAGGCGTCTAATATTTTAATTGAAGAATCGTCGCACAATGACGCTCAAAAAATTCTTGCTTTTGGAGTACTTAGTATAAATAATATTCAAACCGATCAGTTTGTACAATTTTACAAGAAATATGTTCAAACGTTTGATGTTAAAAACGAACGAATAGTAAACTTTTTTGTGAAAAATCTGATCAAGTCCTTAAGTGAGTCTTGTTCAATAGTAGATCTAGAAGAGTCAGTTGGTATTTTAGAAAACGCGCTAGACTCCCAGAATAGTGTAACAATCACAATCCTCGAAAATCTGGACTTAATTTTAAAACACGTTCAGCAGAACACAGTGCTTCGATTTATGGAGAGATGTTTTGATGAATTTGTAATTTTAATTAAAAGTGATAATTGTAGAACCACAACAACGAAATTTTTGTCACAAATATTTGAGCCACATTTGCTAGAAAATAATGATTTTTGTGAAATATTACTTCAGTTTTCGTGGAAATTGTTGGATATTTCAAATAGTGCAAATTCGATTGCGTATATTTTGTCTGAAAAACTTACTCATTTAGTTAAACAAAAACCTGAAACAGGTCGTGTATTTGTTTCTGTTATTGTTGAATTAATTCTGCATGGAATTGTAGTGAATAAAAGCGAAAGGTAAGTGGATTTTTGAAAATATGCATAGTTTAATTCATACGTAATTTAGAGTCGACTACTACGTCTGTCAAGAAATAGGAGTCACATTACCAACTGAAAACAAGTGAGTTGATGTATTTTTCATAAAAATATTTATAAATCTTTTAGTCCTAATTTAGAAGAAATTTCTACAAGATTGTGGGCTCTTGAATCAGTTCTGTTTTTAATAAATGAAGAATCGCCGAGTTCTAGAAATAATACAGTAGGGAACTTTGTGTCGGATTTAGTAGAAAGGTACATGAAGCATTTTTCCAAACGATATTTCCCAGATTCACAGGTGAACAAAAATTCTTTTGTTTTTCACTAGTCGACGTTGTTTATTTTTAGATTCATTTAGAAAAATTGAGAATCCTGCAGACGTTAATGTTGCTTCAGAAACACGTGACGGAAGAAAAATCCACATTAATCGAACTTTTGGTTGACAGTTTCATATCAGAAACCCATCAACCCTCTGTTAAGCATTTAATGCAGTGGTTATTAATATTATTAATAAACAATGACCACACTTACATCCAAAATATAGAAGAAAAATTAAAAACAATCGATAATAATAGACCTTCAGCGGTCTCCGGACTTATACCCGTCCTTTATCATTTAATAGTGTCCCAAAAAGAAACTCATTGGGATCGACTTATAGAAGTTCTGTTACCTTACACAATGGGGGCGCAATTTAGACTACGCGTATTTTCTCAGGTAAGATTTATTTACTACCATTTGAACTACTTCACGGGACTTCCAGGTGGCCCTCCTGAAACTCCATGACAAAGCCATAACAGCACAGAAGTCCGAGTTTTTACAAAAATATCAATTTCTTCACACTTCTCTCAAACAAATAATCGAAGCTACAGCCAACGCGAACTTTGACGTTACTAACATTCATCACGAATTCCTCGACTATTTCAGCCTGGAAAATTCTGATTGTTCCACTGTTTTCTACAAAATCCCGAAAAGTAACGGAGTCACTGAAATCGAATGGGAAAATTTGTGGGCAGCTTCCAATCGTCATAATTTCAAATACGTCCAATTCGACCACTGTGATAATGTAAAGACAGAAACTACTACTTTAAAAAATAGAGCTGTTAATAGGTGCAATGAAAATATCCAAAAGAAAGTCACCCCTTGGAAAGACCTACTGGATAATCCTGAACCCAGTACTCAGACAAATGACTTCATTCTAGTAACGTCCCTTATCGAAAAACCTGCCAACTTAGGAGGATTAGCACGCACGTGTGAAGTCTTTGGTATCAAAAAAATGATAATGCGAACTTCGAAAATCACACTAGAGAAAGAATTCAAAAGTTTGAGCATGTCGTCGGAAAATTGGGTGGATATATCGGACGTGAAAGTTGAAGATTTGCAAGAGTTTATCGTCGGTGTTAAAAAAGAAGGGTATTGCGTTGTAGGGGCCGAACAAACCGCCGAAAGTGTGAAGTTGGAGCAGTTTGAGTTTCCGAAATTGACAGTTCTTGTATTAGGGTAGGTGATACGTTTAGTTTTTTATTTATTTTATGTATATTTTTCTGTTTAGTAATGAGAAAGCGGGAATTCCGGCAAATTTAATTCCTCTGCTTGATAAATGTGTCGAGATACCGCAATTCGGTATGGTCCGTTCGCTAAATGTCCACGTAGCAGGCGCCATTGTGATGTGGGAATATTGTAAACAACAAAAGTTGTAACCATTTTGTATTTAATTTTTTTTAATAAAAATTGTGCAATGCTGGTTTTGTTTGCGCATTGCAGCAACATGATAAATACAGTTGATTTATTTATTGAATTACTTCGTACTTACAATTAGTTAGAATTTCTTCAGTGGGACCTCGCGATATCTGAAAAGAAGTGTAAAATATCGTCTATTGTAAACTCCAAGTTAATCATTGATCCCGGGTAACATTGTTGGATTAAATCTTCCAGCATTTTATACTGTCTAATAAATTCTTCTTGCATTGCTCTCCACACTACTTGTAGTAAGTTTCCTTCTTCTGATAAATGCTTTTCAACTTTTTTGTACAAAGATTCTAATCCTTTTTTCACCTATCAATTGATGTTACAATGGTAACTTTTCTAGCTTTTTATAGTTACCGTGCTTCCAGGATACTGGTTTATCACTTTGCGAAGTTCCTGTTTGCTAAATGCCAACTGATAACTAACTTCTGAAGCTTTTACACCACTTGCGACTCTTGCTTGGACTCCCTCAAAAAATGTCTGAAATTATAGTACAGTGTAAATTTTCATTATTTGCCGGAAACAAAAAAAAACTTTTATATTTTCGAAAAAATTATCGTATTTCCTATTATTCTGCAATACTCTAAACTTTTTTCTACGCTTATATACAATAGTATTAAAAAAATGATGTCATATTATTAGAGAGAGCATGAATGAATTAGAAATGAAGCCGAAAATTTTAATTTTGTTGTAATTTTTGAGGGTGGTCGAAAAATGTCAAAAATTTCATAAGTGGGGAGAATTGAACAATTGAGCTTTTGGAAAAGTTGTCTAAAAGTACATAAAAAATTCTAGATCTCGACTTATTGATTTGAAAAATATAGCGTGTTGATGGTCCCGGACCAAAATTATTCGAAATACTTATTTTATTAAAATTAAAAAATTAAACTTATTCGAAATACTCAGTTTCAACTTCCTGTTTTTTAAAGATTCTAAAAATTGTCATAATTGAATTGGCGATTCTGGAAAAATTGTAGGAATTGTCAAGAAATAACTTCCACTTCCGCTATATATTCTATAAAAAAAAACTCTTTCGCTAATTTTCGAAAGTTGTCGAAAAAGCGGCGAAAATTTCATATTGAAAAACAGAGCATTTGGGAAAATTGCCTAATAATCTACAAACAATTCTGGAATACAACATCTAGGCGTATTGATTCGAAAAATATAGCGCGTTGACAGTTTCGGATCAAGATTTTCGAAATATTCGCTTTCAAAGTCAAATTTAAAAAATTCTAAAAATTGCCATAATTTTATTCAATTGGCGACTTTTGTAAGAATTGTAGGAATTGTCTAAGAATTGAGAAATAAAGCCCAAAATAACTCCCGGAGGTTTAAATCGACAAAAAGCCTGTTTCGGCAATTTTTGAAAGTGGTCGAAAAAAGGTCGAAAATTTTATATTAAAAAACAGAACTTTTGGAAAAATTGTTTGAAAATCCACAAAAAATTCTACGATATAAATCTCGACATACTGATTCGAAAAATATAGCGTGTTGATGATGGTCTCGAATCAAAATTTTCGAAATATTCGGTTTCAAAATAAATTTTTTAAAAATTGCCATAATTCAACTGGCGATTTTGGAAAAATTGAAGTGAAGTGAAGCCCAAAATAACTTCTGGAGGTCAAAATGTACAAAAAAACTCTTCGGCAATTTTCTAAAGTGGTCGAAAAAGGTGGAAAATTTCATATTGAAAAACAGAGCTTTTGAAAATTGTCTAAAAATCCACAAAGATTTGTGAGATAGAGGTCTCGACGTGCAGATTCGAAAAATATAGCGTGTTGATAGTCTCTGATCAAGGCTTTGGAAATATTCGATTTCAAAATGTTTTTTCCTTACTCTAACAATTGCCATAATTCCTTTCGCGATTCTTGAAACTCTGTAGGAATTTTTGAAGAAATGAATCCAAAAATAATTCCTGGAAGTTTAAATCTACGCAAAAATGCCTTTTGGTAATTTTCGAGGGTGCTCGGAAAATGGTAAAATTTCCATAAGGGAGAGTATTGAAAAATTGAGTTTTTGGAAAAGTTGTCTTAAAATACTTAAACAATTCAAAGGCAAAGATCTCGATGTGCTGATTCGAAAAATGCAACGTACTTAATGTCTGGTACCACGATTTTCGAAATATGTATTAGGCTTCAAAGTCCAAACTTTTAATAATTTTAAAAATTGCCATATTTCAATTAGCGATTTTGGAAAAATGGTAGGAACTGCCCAAGAAATGAAGCTGAAAATAACTTCTGCAAGAAATCCAAAAAAACTTCTTTCGGTAATTTTCAAAAGTGGTCAAAAAAGAGAAAAAAAATTCATTTTGAAAAATAGAGCCTTTGGACAAACTGTCAAGGTTGAAGAGAGTAAACCGAAAATAGCTTCTGGAGGTTGAAATCTACATAAATATGCCTTTCAGTATTTTCGAAAGTGCTCGAAAAATTGTAGAAATTTCATATTGAAAAATAGAGCTTTCGAAAAAATTGTCTAAAAATTCTGCGACAGATCTCGACGTGCTGAATTGAAAAATATTGCCCATTGATGGTGTGGGACCATGATTTTCGAAATATTCGGGGTAAAAATTAATTTTTTGAAAAATTTCCATGCCAACTGTGCTAAATTTGGATGTCTAGGGTAAAAACTCATTAATAAGTAATAAATGCAGGAGTGTGTTATTTTATAAAATTTAAATAGTTTTGACCATGCAAAATTTTGAGTGACGTTATCAAATTGTTGGGGGAAATGATTAGCCGAATTTTCGTTAGTGTTTTACCGTTTAGATGATTTTCTTAAGTACGTATGAAATTTGACAACAATCGGTCCGACAGTTTTAGCGATTATCCCTCCAGTAAAAATCGATACAGATGATAGACGCCACAAAGAAACAGACGGAAACGGGAGATCTATTTTTTCGTACTATAGGGGTCACAGAATGTTAGAAAACATGAAAGTAGCCATTAGTCGGATGAACCCTACTACGATGGGTGACGCTCGGGGCGTAAATATGATGTGGGTACCTGGTATCCTCGGCCTAATAATTTCCCCCATACTTAAAAATGTTTAACTACTGGTTATATCAGAAAATATTAACAATTTAAACATTTAAATCCGCTAGTCTTGAAATTATTTTTAATTAAAAATGATAGCTACTCTGAGATAAACGAATAATTGCAGAAAAAATCTAAACAACTCCTTACATTTAGTTTTTCCAAGGGACGACCAAAATACAAAGTAACATATCCTTGCAAAGCATCGTTATACTTCTGTTTAGCCTCTTTCCTCTGCGCGTCCAGCACTGATATTTTCAACTGAGACAAAAGTGAATACAGATGATGGTAATTTTCTGAAATTAAAAACACAGACATAACAACAACAAATATTAAAGTTTTACCCATTTTTATAACTTGTGATGGCGTTTTGTGATGATCATTTGAGTGCATCGCTATATATTCTAAAATAGTATCAACGAGTCTAGTGTACCACTTTTCCAAATCTGCACGTCTATCACTTTTCAGCAAACAATCCGCATTTAGAGCGAATTCTTCAATATTGGACACATACGGCAAAATCCCACACTTGTATTTCCTTGACAATTTACATTCTTTGACCGAGTCTATTTGCATTTGCATAAACTGATCTAGCGAACGTTTGACTTCAATGAGTACAGAGGCGAACGTATTGCTTAAGAATGTACTCTGTGCTGACATTACGTGTTGGTTTAGGCATACTAACACATACATACAGTAACTGAAAATAGTTTTAGGTATTAGGTATAGTTTTTTCAAGGACGGTTTAACTGCCATAAAACTTTCATTACCCGCTCGTGACCATGAAGTAGCTATATCCCAACCATGAAATGCACTCTTTGGATCACTAACTTTAACAAAATTAACTGTTTCTGTTATGATTTGATCCAATGAGTGTGACAGTTAGCCCATCACAAATATCATACGTGATAAAAAAAATAGTTGTTAATTTCGAGAGGGTAGTTAGAGTTTTACGTCAGTGAATAAATATCCAATTTGTTAAACTCACAAGCTATCTTGTCTTTTGATATGATCAATCAAACTATCTAATTCGCTCTTCAAACATGAAAATAAATTACTCATCATGTTCCGCACGTCTTCATTAATTTGTTTTTCCGCCTTACGTGGTGAAACGACGTTCACATCAATTTCTGGGCCATCAAGAGTTGTTAAAGTATTTTTGGAGCTTGGACTCAAAACATCAAGCTGAAAATAATTTTTGTACTTTGATTAAGCGCAAAGAAATTATTAAACCTGGAAAAATGCAACACAAAATTGTTGTTCCTGTAAACAAACGGGCTCAAGTTGTGTCAATACTTGTTCTAACGTGACTTTATAAGTTTTCCTGTCGTGTGTACTTGTTTCTAGGGACCACATGTCGCGATCTAGGCCAATAAGAGTGGTAGGTGACGTTGCTATTCCAGGCGCCGCAATTCGTGTTTTTGCAAGCTCAAATAAATTTTTTAAATCTCGTTCATACAATTTTCCTAGTGAATTAGTGTATACACTTTTTAAGGAATCATAGGACTTTCTATCCATGACCTAAAATGTGAATTTAATTTAATTTTATAAATGGTAAATAAATTTGTTAGTGTTACTTTAATCCAGTGCATTAGGTCTATATATGAATTTAATTCTTTATGAACGCCACTGTGCTGAGGCAATATTAACCCTTCCACTGTTTTATCAGACTCGCCTTTATGATTACCATAATGAATGAATAAATTATTCAACTGCCTACAAATACTACGCGAAAATTTTTCCTTATATTTTTCAAATCTACGCCTCTGTTCTTGAACGGCGGTCATTTGCAGCAAAGCTTTATCGATGTCTGAATTCATTGCAACTTTTAACGCATTACCAGCTTCCACTGCCGCTTTTAGGCCTTGTGGAGTTGTAAAATCGGCATCTTCTAAAGTCTCTTGATATTTCCTGGGGAGGTCCAAACGTGTCTACAATTTACGATTTATCAAAACAATAATAACACAATTTCAACACACCACAATATTTTCAAGCTCCCGTAACAACAACTGGTTATTTTTATCCACCACAGAAATCATCGAGTTCTTCTTTTCCATCTTCTCCATTGTGTCTCTAACATGACAAAGAATCTCATCATACGAATCCAGTTGTTTCTCAAGTCTATCAGCCTCATCAATCGCTACCTTCAACTGACCCATTAACATTTCCACTTGCTCTTCAGACGCCAGAACACATTGAACATTTTCACCATCCAACAGAGACAAGTCTCTTGCTAATATCTCCATAAAAGCTTCAGCATTACTAATTGCAAACTCACATCCAGACATTAACCTCTTCAAATCTTCTTGTTCCTTATCCGTGATCGCTTGAAAATCTTCAGTCAAGTCGTTATCTCCAAGCAGTGGCGAACTCACGAATTTGTTTTCTGGTGTGACGGCGTCTTCGGTGATCCACGACAACGGCACATTTTTGAACGTCGGCATATCCTTCATTATATGTTTAACCGCTTGCTTCCACAGATGGTGGATGAATGAGTGGCGTTCTTTCACGTTTGTGGCCACCCAACGGTACAATTTGTCAAAATGAAGATCGAACTCTTGTGTCTCACTGGATTCGTTGTAGCCGTCCACATTTTTGAGTTCAGCTAGAGCCCAACTGCGCTTTCTTTTATGAGTGTGTTTATCGGTTTCTTTCACTTGTACGATTGTTATATTGATCGGGGGGCTCGTCGTGCTGACAAGACACAAGAAAGAGGTTTTCTTTTTCTTCATGTATTTACTGACATGGCAATATGTTATGAGTCGTTCTTCGTTAGGCTGGAAGATTTCCTGCAGCGCGCGAACAACCATGGAAGTCATTGTCGATTTATTTTTAGCTTATAAATGTTTAAAAACTAGTTCGTTTGCATATTGAGGTTAGGAAACGGGACAACAGATCCGCCCACTTGTCAAACGGAAAACGCAGAGTAGCCAACAAGGTGGCCTGAATATATTAAAATAATTACATACTAATTGAACATAAACAACACGGTACATCATTATCGACGTTATTATTAATAGTTTAGTCTATGTATAAAAGATGCACTTAACATTAATTAAAATTAACTGTAACAAAATTAAGTGTGAAGTTATATAATGTTGGGAGAACTTGTGCCACGAAATGACGTTTATTTGAGTGATGACAGTTGACAGCACGCCATCATTGCAGTGATTGTGATTGTTCTTATGCCGATTATTTGTTAAAATTGATGATTTAAACCCTTTTTTGTTGTGTAGAAGATGGTAAGCGATCATGTGTTGTTGTCATTACTAAATTTACATCTAAATTATAAGTGAGAACGTCGTTCCAAGGAGGGGCGTTTGTTGTATAAAATAACCTCTTATCGTTTTGGGCAGGATTCTAATTGGATAATTATCCATTACAGACGGACAAATCCAACCAAGATGAGGGCAATAATGTCCCTTTAATAGATAATACATTAATTGTTGATATTTCTGATGCTCTTAGTGAAAAAGATAAAGTTAAATTTACTGTACATACTCGCACTACCATGAAGAATTTTCAAAAACCAGAATTCTTGGTTGTTCGGCAACACGAGGAATTTATATGGTTACATGATCGGTATGAGGAGGATCCGAAGTATGCAGGGTATATTGTAAGTGTTAATAAAGTTGGTGAATGCGAGGTGCATTGTGTGTGATGCAGATACCGCCGCCACCACCCCGTCCAAATTTTGATGCCTCACGTGAAAAACTCCAACGTTTAGGAGAAGGTGAAGGGACGATGACTAAAGAGGAATTTACAAAAATGAAGCAAGAATTGGAAGCGTAAGAAATAAAAATCAACAAAAACATCTTTTAAGAAGTAGTTTTTAGTGAATATCTAGCAACCTTTAAAAAAACCGTTGCAATGCATGAAGTATTTCTTACACGTCTTGCCAGTCATTCTGTATTTAGAGAAGATTCTCATTTACACGTTTTTTTGGAGTACGACCAAGACCTATGTGCTCGCCCCAAGGGAAAATTACAACAACTTGGTGGTTTAGTTAAATCAATTGGAAACACTACTGATCAGTACTATCTTAACGCCACTGTTCGAGATGTAAATGACTTTTTTGAACAACAAATGAATTCGTTAACTGAGTATCACAATCAACTAAAAGAAGCTACTCATCGAACTGATAAAATGACTGAAAAACACAAAGGTATAATTTTTGTGGTTGTTGCATATTATCTATTTTCTTTTTTATGTAGAACTAGCTGACAGTTACATCAAGATCTCTGGTGGTGTGCTACAACTTGCCAATAATGATCCTGGGCCATTGGATAAATTTTTGGCCAAAGTATCTGATACATTTGAAAGAGCAAGAGTAAGAATGATTTATGTATTTGCTGTTAATTAATGTAATAGTAATTTACTGTACACCTACATGCAGTTTTATTGCAACAGTAATTTAAAAATGCAATTAAAACAAACTATCAGTCCTTTATAGTCAGTCCATTCATTACCAGTAATAAAATTTTATGTGGGTCCAAGTAAAATGTTCCTCCAAAAAGTTGTTATTTTTTTTTGTAGAAAATTGAAAGTAGAGTAGCTAGTGACCAAGATTTAAAACTAGCCGATACTCTACGGTACTACATGAGAGATAGTCAGGCCGCACGAGCTTTACTAGTTAGGCGACTAAAATGTTTGGTGAATTATGAGAATGCCAATAGAACCTTGGAGAAAGCCAGACATAAAAATAAGGATATTCATGCGGTATGTTATGCTTATAATTTTTATCGCTGTAATATAATTGTATTTGTATATATTTGGGTTACATTTCTAACATATTAAGAATTTTAGTCAGTATTTTGTATTAATGTATATTTTTAATGACATGCTTACGTGGTAAAGGCGCCTGAAGTACAAGAGGTATTTATTTATTACTGATAACTGAGCACTAGATTAGGGGAATGTGCATGTTATTAATAATTTTCACACAATTAATAATAATTAGCTATTTTATCATTTTTATCGAAGTCTGTATTTTTACATTAACCATTATATTTAATTGTAGGCAGAAGCAGCGCAGTCTCAAGCTTGTGAGCAATTTGAAGCAATTTCTGCACAAGCGAAAGAAGAGTTACTAGATTTTAAAACGCGAAGGCTGCATGCATTTAGGAAGAGGTAGTTTGATTTAAAAATTGCCGCAAATTCTAAATACACATTTTTTTTAGTTTAATTGAATTGGCCGAACTCGAAGTAAAGCATGCAAGAACACAACAAGATCTGCTGAAAAAGTCGGTTCAAAGTTTGAGGGAATTACTTTAATCTTGGTGATATCTTTTATATATTTTTGTTCCACTATTTTGTTCACACATTCCTTTTTTTATTTTTTCCTAATAAGGAGTGTTCTGCTTTATTGCTATAAAACTCGTATTGTTTTGGTTATATCAAATTCTATAATTATTACATAAAGATAACGTATCATATATTGTATGTTGTTTATATTTGAATAAAAATTAAAGTTTTCTAAAAAAGAAATATTAAATCGCTTGGTTTGTTTTATTTCGACGCTGCGGGTGTTATTAGCGCAAGCAATAACAGGTGATAAGTGTTATCTCAACAGTTGTCGAATTTTTTTGAACTAATTTTGGGGATTACAACCAATAAAAGTTATCACCTTGATACCTTTTACGAAATATAAACAGGGATTCACGTTTTAATGGACTTTTAATGATTATATAATTTTATACCCACTTTTCTAACATTAAGTTGTTTGTAAGTAATGTAATGTTTAGTTGGTTGCCGCTGATTCTATGGTAGCGAAGTCCCTCTTCTGCACGAATTCGGACATGGATGAAAAAGCGGAACGTTTTGACAATGGAACCTTTTATTTCTTTTAAATATTTTTAGTCTGATTTAAATTGTATTAATTTTTTTATAACTACTTTGGAACATTATTGTTATTACTGTTATTAAAAGATGAATGATTGATTGCTTCACTACGTTAGTACGTAGTTTGTTTATATACATTCTTATTTTTTTAAGCGTAAATTTCATAAATTACCATTTTGTCGAGTTTGTGTATTTTAATTTCGCAGTTACATATCTTATTATTTTCACAGAGAATTTCAAAATAAGAAAAAATGATTGCAGATAGGCAACTCGGAATTCACTTGATGTACTGTAAAAAATATGGATGGCAATTATCTATATGACTGGTAGCCACCACAATACGCTCATATAGTTAGTAATAATTACGCCTATTAAATAACGGTGAAATTGTTATCAGAGTGTCATCAGAAATACCAGCAAGGGGATGGTAAGAAAGAATCCGTAACATTATGTGGTGGATTAAATGCAATGTTGTCTTGGTTTTTGCTGATGTAAATTCTGCTACATTTATGTTACTTGTTACCTCATCTACTTACATGTGTGAGTTCTTTTATGTTGCATTAAGCGTTTCAAATGGAGATAAGGTCATAAAAACGAAAATTATGGCCAAACATAACTGCCACCGCAATGTATTACAGACGTTACTAGAAGGGATTTCACGCTTCCGCGTAGAAAAGAACTGTTAAATTTTTCCACTTTTAGAAATAAATTTACTTCAGGTAAACTTTACATGTAAAATAAATTCTAGTAAGTACGTAATAAATAAATCGCTTTTTATTTGTTTCATACTTCGAGGAAGGATATCCTTTTTTCAAGGTTTTCTACTGATTTAACAAGTCAATATTTGTAAAATTGCGCAAGGAAAATGCATCTGATATACCATGTTATTTTAAATTCAACATAATTTTTATTCGTTGTAGTTTGTCGATTGCATTTCCGTTCCATACAAATTTTGAATACGGTTTCCTAATTGGTTAATCGCTAAGTTGGTTTAAAAATTTGTATTCTTGGACTCATCATTACTATAAAGCATTCTTAAAAATATAATTTTAAAACCACAGTTGATAGCTTGAATCAACTTTTCAAATAAAGATGTCCGAAATTGGTGTTAAAAAATTAAATATAATTGTAAACCCTTGGCAGTGTTACCGAAAATCTGCACTGATCGCTTTTTCATGTTACGCCTGTGACTGTGATGGTATTATGTTGCCGAAATTCCATTTATTTGTTAATCGAATATCAAATAAACTGAGGACAGCTGCGTTTCCTGGAGTTTCATTTTAACGCATATAATACATAGTAATAATCGTCACAAGTGACGCGCATTTGCCTCGTGGAAAATACAGGCGTCAAATGAACAAAATGTACGCAAGGAGTCTTTATTTCTGAAATTAGTTGTAATAAATTTCGTCAATTTTTTGGCACGTTTGATCACTTCGATTTAGAATTGAAACAAATTTGTAGAATTGCTTTTTCTTAGATGTTTTTACTAGATGTTGTTCTGTCTGAAATTTATCTGCAGGATTTGTCGAAATTTCCACGTAATAAAATGGACCAGGATCAGGTCTTGTTACTTCCTTTTAAAATATGTATTAAAATAATTCGTGACTGAGTGTTGTGAAAACTTGTTTTTAGCCTTATAAAAGGGTTATCTCGACCAACTATGGCGTAAGTCATTTAGAAAGTGGACCATTTCAGTTTTAATTCGTTTGGGATTGGTTTAAACGTCGGGTTAATAGTGTTCTGATAAATGTGACGTCACTGTTTAAATGTCTCTGTTTCAGCTGTATCTGTGGTTTTCAGGTGTATGATAAATACGAAATGGTTTATTACTATTTTCGAAAACATTAGTTTTTATCTACAAATCCAGAAAATATATAGACTAAGTATTACCATTGCGTTTTGTGTACATGGCTTCAACCCTAATTTATGTCAAAAAATGTCAGAATCCGGTCACAATGTCTAGGTATTGAAAAATATAACCAATATGTTATAATCTAAATTGAAGTTTAAATTGAATAACTAAATAACCAGTCGAAATAAAATTTTGATTGAAACTGTTTTAAATTCTGTTTTGCTGGCGTAGAGAAAGCAAATACTGATGTAATTAATATTTAAGGATCTAAACATGTTTGCAGAGGTGTGATTTTTATCTCAAATTCAATTATGTATTAAAAAAATTCAATAACCGACAACCGAGGAGGATCTTGGTGATATAATAATAATAATAATAATAATAATAATTTCATGCTGTATTATAATATCTACATGATTTAGCATAAGTTTAAAAGCATTGTAAACGAGCAATGTGAATCAATTTTGGAACACTCTATATAAACTACTCGTAGCCAAAATGTAAAATTCCGTATTCACTCCATAAAGTGGATTTCCTATCACAATCTTCTTTAAAGTTTTTCTAAATTCTTTAACGTGTGTCTATTTGGAATTCACTAGAAAACTACTAATTTCTTTATGAATTTCGAGACGTGAATAAAATATGTATGTAACTAAAAAATAATGTAATAATGCTTAACTTAATAAAAAGAGGGTTGCAATATTCCTGTGATTAACCTTGTAATTATTTTAATAACTTAATACTTTGTGAGCTTTCAACAAATTTCCCTATGATGTATGACTGTAATTGTTTGAATAAAAATATAACTGAAGACAACTTACCTATTGCACATTACCTCAGTAAATAAATAAACAAAAAGATCCCACTAAAAGCACAAAATTTTAAAACCCGCGAAAAATTCAAATTTTTTGGCCGTGAATTATAATCGCGAAAAATGGAATGTATGTACACTTTTTCATGGCGGAATGCGTTCAAATCTAAAGTAGTGAATTCCAAGCTTGGAAAAGTGTTGTTAAATCAGAATGCAAGTTGTTTATTCCTCCATTTTGGAGAGGGAGGGCGAAAATCTGGAAACCAGCTCCCAAAACCCTCTCCAGCTTTCAATAATGAATTTGAAATAAACGAAAGATCACACCGGCAGTCCAAATCATAGATCATGGTTATGGCATCGATGGCTCTGATCAAGACGATCGAACTCCCCTCAGTTTTCAGAGTTACGTTGTCGTACTACAACACATACGCACTATTGGTCATTAGGTCACGTCAGAACGAAAATGAAAAAAAAGGTGTCAAAATAACTTGCGCTAAAATCCTCCCTACTAACATTTCTACAATTACCCGATAAACTTCAACTCGTTCATTTTCTTATTATTGATTGATGTCTGCATAGACATCCCTTGATACAGGTGACCGTTTTAACATGAAATTTGTAGTCCCGAAGTACTGCTGATGATTCAGGGAATTACTGAATCTGCAGTGCAAGCAAATTTTAGTTGCGCCACATTGAAGCAAGATCTTTAAACAACAAATAAGAATTTAAACGGTGTTAAACTATGCATTAATGCAAACGAATGATTAAATCAAAATGAGTTCATAAAAATTACACCATAGACTTAACAAATCCCCATGACACATAAAAACAAAGGCAGAAATTCAATCTACGAGAAAATAAAGCCTGTCCGGAAATTAAAGAGACAAGTTTTATTTGAACATAACTTTATTAAATCAAAACTTTAACTGTATAAGCTATACATATTTTTAAAGCTCAGCACGTGCCTTTTTTCATGATATCGCACATTCCTTGCTGTATCCCATTGTAACCGATTTCTCGCATATTTCGGTATGCATGGTTCATTATTCCTTTTCCCAACTCTGACGCTACATTTTTTGAAATTTTATCCCAAATTAATTTAAAAGAACGTAAACTTTTTGTTGCATTTGTTTGCAAAGGGCCCAAAATTTCTCAATCCCCCTTGCTTGAGGTACATTGGGCGGATTTTCAGCTTTAAGCACGAAATCCAAATTTTCTTGTGACAAAAACTCGACACATTTCTTTGCATAATGGACTGTGGCCAGGTCTGGCCAAAACAAAATTTCGTCTTTTGCGTAATGTTCTTCTATGAAAGGCAACAATCTTTTCTTCAAACATTCATTGAGATAAATTTCTGCAGTCATAGTTCGATCCGAAATATAGGGTTTGGAAATGTTACCATTTTCGTCTATCGCCTGCCATACTAAATATTTCTTCGGAAATTTGGTGATTTGTTTAAATTTTTGGTTAAATGGAAGTTCTTCGTGCTTATTGGAATGAACAAACTTACGTCCTGGTTGTTCTTTTGTGTCCACGATGACGTAAGTTTCATCATCGATAACAAGCACCCTTTCACGAGTTTTTTTGTAAATTTTCCGAAGCCCAGTTTTTGCTCGCCTTTCCTGATCCTTCACATATTTTGGTGCCTTTTTCTGGGTTCGTGCCACTATTCCCCATCGCTTTATTTTAATGTCCGACACAGTGGATCGAGGTATACCCAGTTTTTTAGAAACCGTACGAACAGATGTGAGAGGATCATTCTCAAACAGTGTTTTCACTCTATTGCAATTTCGTACGGTTGAAATCCGACACTTACGGCCACTAAGAGGGAGATACTCATCACTACCTGTTTCTTCGTATCTTTTAATTATCCTATAGATAGATGTCCGTCGTCATCCTTCGTTTTGGAAATGATTTACGGTGATCGTTTTGTTAGAATTTGTCTGATATTTATAAAAATGAATTACGCGTTTTGCGAAAAATTCGTTTTCTTTGCGTGACATTTTTACTGAGACTGTCAGATCAATCAATTATTAGTTCCTAAACACACTTGATTAAAATACCTAGTTGCTAAATTATTATAGCATACATTCATCTTTAGAAGAGGGATATTTTGGAATAAAATGTTTTGTCTCTTTACTTTCCGGACATGTTTTAATTAGGTTCATAAGAAAATATCACATTAATGCAATACAAAATAAACATAAAATGCAACCCATTTTTAGTCTGTGATGATATTAATTTAACTGATGATAATTTCCAAGGTCTCTGCTCTCAAAGTGTATCAACTTTGAATAATGATAATTTAAATGATTTATATAAAATCACCAGTGAGAAGTTATGAAGTGTGGATAATGCAGTAACTTAAGTAAAAACATCCAGAACTTTTAAATATAAGTATAATAGGTATCAGTGTTACAAAAAATAGATTAAATTTAATTAAGTGAATTTCTGCCACGTATTAGAACAGGGGCCGATGGGACCTACTGAACCAACGCGGAAAAAATTTAGACTGGCCCTTGAAAGGCCAAAATTTTAAAATATATAAAATGTGGATTCGTGCATCACGGTTACTAGCGCCTCTGGAAAATTCCCGATTGCCAGGTGGTTCCATCCGTCCCGGCTCGTTTTTGAAGTAATTTGAAAGAATCTCGGGAACCCCTTCTTCTGGTTTTTTAAGTAGTTTGAAAGCATCTCGAAGACCCCTTGTGTTTTGTTTGTGAAGTACGAGTAGTTTGAAAAGAATCTCGGGATCCCTTGTCTTATTTTTGAAGTAATTTGAAAGAATCTCTGGGACTCCATGCGTTTTATTATTGAAGTAATTTGAAAGAATTTCGGAGTCGAATGGGCTCCAGTGCGGGAAAAGTTTAGACCGGTGCCATTGCTGCTGGTGCCTCTGGAAAAATACTGATTTCCAGATGATGCCATCCGCCCCTGTATCAGAATCATGAACATTTAGAAAGCCCCACATGAACTGTGAATTTACAAATAATAAAACAAAATAACGCCTTCATAACAACTCAGATTAAAATCGTTACTTAACTGGTCTTACACTAATTACGCTCGTGTAGATAGAATTAGACGTACCCTTAATTTTAACACTACATGTACTAAACAAGAATGAACTAGGTCAAGCGATCCTCAAATTTTTTATCTGCTAAACATACCTATATTCCAACTCTAACTTCCAACCTAAAGGGTAATAGTCACTAATTCTCTAAACGCTCTCGAACATATATGCAAAATTCTATTTTTTTTCAATTTGGGACACCACAGTATGATCATGAGATAACAGTAAATTATATTCCAAAAGCAGTAATAGTAATTAAAATTATCAATGTTAGTCCAAAGGGTGTTAGTAGGGTGTAGAAAAATTTAACTAGAAATACCCAGTACAAGTGCACTGGCTGCGGAAGAGAAATCTGCGAAAACAGTACAGGTAAATGTGTTCCTTGCTTTTTCTTGCATAACATAAAATATATTAATATTATTATCATTTATATCGTCGTTTTTATAAAATTTTACCCAAAATGACTTGGATTGGTCTGACCTACTCTGCTTTCAAGGAACAGTCGGCAATGGTAATTCATGCAGTATTTTTTTAAAAATAGGTACGTTTTAGAATGTACACTAGTTTTTCCACACCAGAATTCCCATAATTTTTGATGACGCAAGAATCCATAAATCTTTTTTAACTATATTTTTTAATACATATTTACACTATTTACTGGTGTTTTTGTTCAATGAACTTGGCTATCAAACCGTGAAAGTGTTGTTTACAATGATTTAGTTAATTGTGAAACTGTCAAATACGTTAGGGTACCTACGTACGAGCTTAGAACGATAAGCTGCAATATTGTATGATGAAAAATAAATCTATGAAAAAACATTCAGCCTAAACAATTTCAACATTGCTTTGACAAATAAATACCTAATAGTAAATAATCAGTTAAACAAAAAAAAAAAAATGGATAAATTTGCTCCTTAAAAATTGTCTTCATACTTTGTCGCGACTTCTGTTTAACTGCCTGACTGATTGATTTATGTTAATTTATTTTTATAAACTGATAAGGATGTCTCAGGTCTGATGAAACGTAGAAAGAGAAAAAAAGGTACATTGCACTTATCGAAAAATTCAGTTAATTATCTACTAAACTTAAATATTATAATTACATAGTTGTCTAATTAATATTTGCAAGGTTAATAATAAACTTCCTTCCTAGAGGCATTGTTTTAAAATCAGGCAAGTATAATAACATTATTTTACGTCAGAACCTATCGTTAACTTTCTGATATGTACCTATTTAAAAATTAATTTTACTATTATTTAACATAACATTTAAAAATTAAAGATTAGTTAACATGGACAAGGTACCTATTTTCTTTTAGTGTAATCTTTAAATTCATTGTGGGTGATAAATATCACAAAAGTGATAACTGATAACATATAGCCACATTAGTTTAGTACACAAACCAAGAAACCGGAAGTAAATATTATCAGGAAGTACCAATATTTTGTTTTGCTTTCCATATGTGACTGTATTTTTGCAAATCGCCAGTAAGAGGTAATTAGAATTTAACAAAACTGCAACATATAGGAACACAGTAATTAACATAAATTATTAAACCTTGAATAAATGTTAATGCAAATTTTTTTTTCACTGTAAAGTACATTAAGAATTTTAAAATTGTAAAAATATGTTGTGATAGCGGTTAAGAAATATAACATTGATATAGCGTGTAAATTTAACAGAAGTTTTATAAATTGTTTGTCTAACAATGAGGTAGTATTATTTTAATTTCATCCAAATGGATGATTATAAAAAAATAAGGCGATTGTTACTTTTGAAAAATATATTTTTATTTTTTATTGAAAATAGATAAGTAATTTGAAAGGATTTCGGATGGATTGACTCAAAGTGCATGCTTCCAATTTTTTTCAAATTGTAAAGATGAGTCACTGTCACACCAGGAGTTGCTATACAGGTAATGAAATAACGACCAAATTATTTAATCAAAGGACATGCTCACTCAGCAATTGCTCCATTTTTATAACAAATGACTCATTTTGCGCAATTTTTGAAGCAAATATGTTAGACTAATTTCGCAGAATGTCTAAGAAGTGGCCGCCGAGTGTTCTACCAGCTATTAACGAAAAAACCCTAAACATAGACCTTCTACGAAACATACACATTTACTTCGAAAACGTGAAATAAAGTTTTACTTATAGATGAGTTAATAACTCTTATTATTGCATCATTAAAATCCCGACATTAAAGTGCATTTTATTTTACAACTACCTTTAGTAATAGACTTAAAAAGAAAGTTAAAAGATGTTGAAGTCGATTAATTTCAACGGATGAAACAAACCAAAATATTGCATCATTTTCAAATAATTAACAGTAAATTGACACGAGGTCTGTATCTTTGAACACAATTTATATTACTCTAAATGTCTCTGAGATTTAAATGTTTATTTTTATGAGAGGAAAACACATGTGATGTTTACTCTGTAATTTTCAATCAAAATCAATAATGATGCCACTATTAAAGTAAGATTAAGGAGAACGTTCTATGAATTTTAAAATGGACAATACTCTTTTATATTTTTAGTTCCATAAAAATAGTTTCCTGTTTTATGACTATTAGTGTACGAAATTACTTTATTTTTCAAGATGCCCATTAGCTTTTTTTGGAGTATGTTAAGAGTGATTACGTGTCGAAGATGTAACTCTTTGATTTAAGTATTTTCGCTACCTGTTCACTGTCAACGTCGAACAAAAAATTTAAGGAATTTTAATGGAAAAAAGTTTAAGCACTGATTCTGTTTAACAGGATCACATAAGTATTCTGCTCAGATATACTTAATAATTAAATATCAAAGTGACCATGAAACGTTGATTGATTGTCTGCATCCAGTTATTGATTGCTGATGATTGCATCGATATTTTTTAAATGAGTTTTTTTTACTTAAAAAAGATTTTGAGAAAGAAAAACCAAAAGAAAAAAAAATAAAGAGCAACCGCTCATTAGCTTAGTTGGTTAGAGCGCCGTGCTAATAAGGTGAACGCCGCGGGTTTGATCTCCCTATGTGACACTTTTTTTCTTACACTGTGATTGGTATCTAATTTTTTATTTGTATTTGTTTGATTTTATGTACTTTAGAGGCACGGGAACACTTAATCAGTTGTTGCCAACTATAAATTTCTTTCCAAACTTTTTTTGCGATTTATTGTTCTTTTTCAAAACAGTGTGAGGGGTGATCGAAAAGTTTTCAGATTAGGGTAGGCTATAGAAATATTTTTGAGAAAAGTAAGTTTTGAGACAGCCAAAATTCCATGGCCTACTGAGGCCGTCCATTTGTTCGGTGTGCATTATGGTTTTATCAATTTAAATTGATAATACAATGTAAACGTAGATTTATAAACCGGCAGTATGTTGTGACAAATTTTGACTTATTTTAATTCCCACACTTGATTTATTGTGTCAAAAGAAATAAAGCGTTTTTTTTTTTTGTAGGTGAGTCAGGTTTGAAACATTATTCTGCGCTTTGCGTTCTACTGCAGATCTGAATCATATGTTCATTTTTTTATGAATAGGAAACTGAAGGCCCATTAACGTCAAAAAAGTGGAACTCGTTTGTTTCCGACAGGGCCTCCACTAGACCGTAATAAATAACTGATGCAACAATTTTAAAACCACTGTAAATAAACAAAAAGGTGTTAATGATTCTACAGCCGGTACAACATGCTTTCACCTTATTAATCGGAACTATTAGCTTTCATTGATGAGAACCCCGTGCCGCTGACAAGGTCTTGGTTAAATTTGAAACCTTCATATAACAAACCAGTTATCCATAGTCCGCAGATTCAATGAACCTTTTTCTGGTCATATAATTTATCCACACATAGACATGAACCTGGGAATCGCTTCTTGCGGGCTATTTATAGCCTTATCTTCTGAAAATAAATAGAAAAGGTTTTCATTAAAGGAAAGTGATTTTGATAACAACGATTTTGAAAATGTAGCTTGATGTTTAGGTTACTCGGTCGACTCAAAATATTTTATATAGGTTTTTTGACCTGCTCGTTGACATTGACTTGACATGCATTAGAATTGTTCGCTCTTCAAAAAAACTTGAATCCAACGCCGAACATTTTGTTAACAATATTACTTTCGCCTGGTGCAAGAGAAGTGAAGATTTCATCAGCCAAATTACCAAATTTCTATGTCGGTTATTCTTTTTTAATTGTTACAATGGAATGCTTATGTGGCGGTTTAGTATTTATGCAACACTGATTATTTACATGGATTTGACCTTATAAACATTTAATTAAATAGATCTTACGCCACGTGGTATTGAACTAAGATCATTATACTTTACCAACGACTAGACCATGCTGAAAATATTGACACCGATAATTGGAGTAAGAAAATGCAGATACATATGTAGCGACGGAGAGTGTTCTATATTGCGAAAAGCGTGACGCAGGTATCTACTCAAGGACCCTTCTTGCGTAGAGTATTTTAGATTGAATGAACGAAATAATCGTTTTATTTGTTGTCAATCAAAACCACTAAACTGATAATATCATAAAGTTTACGAAGCATTTACATACTACACGTTTAATTTGTATCCGGTGCTATTTGATATGCAATATCCATTCACATTATCATCACAATTATCAGCATTTAGAGCAGATTTGTATGACATAGACGACAATTATTTCTTCCAAGAGTATAATTATGTGATTGTTTGAATTATCGTCAAGCGTAACTAATAATTTGTACGTTCAGTCGTTTTTGCACGGCAAAAAATAGCAGAAAAAGATGACCGCAAGGATTGATGTTAGGCTGATGTAACTCGTCAGTTTATTACATTAGGCGGTAAATTCTCAAATACCGATGTTTGCAATTACGAGAATTGTTCTGAATTTTTTCAGCGAGGCCACAAGTGAGCGATTTTTGAATAGCTAAACAAATGGGACGGGATGCGGGTTACCGATTGATAATAGTGAGGAATTACCGGTAGAGTCCGGTCCATTACCTAGAACAAGACCGACGTCACCCAGGTTACGGTCAAGGAAATGGACTGATCAGTGCTAAATGAGCGGATTTCGCTTTCAAACAAATTTAGCCTACAAATAATTCTTCCGGATTTATAATTTTATCACTTTACGCTGTTGTAACGGTTTTTTGCTACTGTTTTATGTGGACCTCGAATTGCAAAGGAAGTGTAGACTTAATACCAGAATTTTTGAAAAATGACTTAAACTTAATTATTATTTAACTATCAACATTTTCAGTTTTTGTCAAAATGGTTGTCCTATTTTGTTATAGACGTTCCATCTCACATAATAAACTGCATAAATCAGTTGTATTCTAATTCCAATTTATCTATTTCCAGTTAGTTCGTTTGAATCAACCTTCAAATAAGGTCTTATGGTAATTTTGCACACTTGTGATATTATTCTTACATTTTTGACATAAAGTGGTACTTAATAATCTATCAACACGTATAAGTGGCTACCACTTCAAGATTAAAGTTTGACACCTTAATAACTACAAATACTACACATATTTTTTAAGTGGCATTAACACTGGAAAACCTACTAAAACCAGATTTATACGATTAAATTAGCAATAATAAATAGTTAACAGATGGCTGACACTAATTTGTTGTCGAAAATGATCACTCTAGTATGAAATAAATCATGTAATTAAACACTTTTTTATTACGAAAATACAAAATATAATAAAAAGCAAAGATCAAGGAGATGTTTCAATTAATTTGTAACTACTTCTGATATTGTTGTTTTATATTATAGTTCTTCGAGGCCAATGGAAATGTAATTCAGTAATAATTTTTTAACACAGAGGTTCTATATTAATTAACGCATTTCTTTTTGTAAACGCAATTTACAGTTTAAAAAATAACATACTTGCATACTTTTGGTTTATGAATTCGCCTTGAGTTTTTACTGCAGGCATTCACGTTTTCGCAAAAAAATCCAAATTGTATTTTATACCGTGGGATTTTTTAAATTTCTGAAATCCACAAATCTGTCGTGTGTTTTGTGCATTTAATTTGTAATGTTTGATTTTATTTTAAATCTGAGAACACAGAATTGTTATAATCAGTGTTACATTGCACAACTTAAAATTAATGTACTGTACGCAGCAAAAATTTGATCATATCATTTCAAAAATTGTTAACTAGATTGTTATGTAAAAATATGATTGTATGGCATAAAGTATTCGTCGTGGTCAGTACAAATAACATTACAAGCTTTAATTATTCAAATTAAGATTAAAATAGTTTAAAATATGGTACTACGAAAATATACGAAGTCTTAAAACAAAAACCGGTTTGCAGTTGGCTGTTTATCATCGTGTAAATGTTTCAGGTCATATCATAGTTTTATGTCATATTAATTTGACATTTTAAGCCAGTACATTCTGTTCTAAATTAAAAGTCATAATTCTATTAAGCTAAGCTCCAGTTCTAACTGATGGTTCTAAAACAAACATACAATTTCGCATTTGATAACTCGATTACAAATTATTTTGATCACATAATATTTAAACAGTCAGTTAGTTATTATCGTTTGGCTAATTTTGTGTAATTTTTATTTAAAATATTTAAAACGATAAGATATTGCTGTCATTTGAACAAGGACATTATGCTATGCATACGTAGAATCTGTTAAAAATGAAATGAAGGATATGAAGTCACATATTTCTAACTAGTTAAGAGATAAACTTGTTAATATATTCATAGAAATAAATTCAGCAGATGCAACAAAATTATCATAAGGAAAAGTAGAACTTGCATTTTAAATAGCGTATAATTTTATCTGTAGTAATTAATCTGAATAAAAAAATGAACTGTTCAAGAGTCAGGGATTTTCGATAAACTGTGTTGAAATATCGGAAGATTAGTAGAACATTGCTCTGAATTAATATTTTTAAGTACATTTTAGGAGTGACTCTATTATTGACTTTTATTGTAATAAAATAAGTCGTTGCGCAAAGTAACTCTTCCTACAGCTACATTTTACACACAAAGGCCCAACACCTCTGTGTAAAATTCCATCAACTTTTGACCTAAATTAATTCTTGCAGTACGAACGATAACAGGGGTCGTTTGGGTTGTAGACTTTGTATAATGAAGATTGTGTAATTAAAAAAACGAACCTAAACACCCCATAATTAACTTATCACGGGTACAAGAGGTTATCCCTAATTCGCAGCTATCAAAAATTATGTTTTTTCGAAATGATTATAATTTGCCAATGGAAAATTTCCGTAGCCAATAAATTTTAAGACTGGTCGTGGAAGGACGTAATAGACCGCCTCGAGTCTTTTGTGTAGAGAAATGTGTTTGAAGGCATAGGGATGAGGGTTGGTCCTTCCAAGAAATGCTGTAAAATTTATGTTTGAACAAGGGTCCATTCATTCGGGTATGATTTTGCAGGGCGTATAATCATGCGTTTCGGTGGAAAGAAAAAAATATTCGTGGGACGACGCCCATCTTGCGATGTAGAAAATTAGAATTTTAGATTTTAACCGGTTTTATGGTGACAATAGTTGGACTTGGAAAAATTTCAATTGATTTATTAATTAAGTACTCGCTATGATCCAGACAAGTTTCATTAGAGTGTGTACTGTGTATGCGGTTAATGATTTGGGTTTATCAACAGACGCTCTTGTTAATTATTACCTAGATAATAACGCCAAAACATGGAAAAATGCAGTGACGCTCTCTTAATTAATTCGTAGCGTTTTATTATTTTTTGTATCCACGTGATTTGTTTACCGAAAATGTAAATTGAGTCAGTACGCGTATTTTGTAATTATTAGAAAATGGTACCAATTATGATAATTCATGAAATAACTCTAGTGGTACTGGTAGATAGGCCTGCCAATTAATATCTTTATTTGTTTATATCAATTAATGACCACTTTCACAACTATATTTTTGCTTTGTTTGTTAGTTAAGATCTATACTTGATTATTTTTGGAAGTTTTTGAAATGTTTGTCAGGATTAACACATACAGTATTGCTGCAAAATGTTGTGAACTTTTTATCTCTTGCAAGTTTAAAGGTTGTGGTTTATATTCTACGGGACGATAAGATGTTACCAGCAAAACAAGACACAAATATTTTTTGTTGTATGAGACTATGAGAGTGTCGCAAGGGGTGTTATTTTTGTATCTCGGGAACATCCGCCGAGGGGACTCTTCCTAGGAATGCTATCTGAAAAGCATCCATAAAAATAAACGTACACATGACTTGCAGAACTGAGATCAACAATTAATATGCATTATTTTTTTCGCCTGTAGTAAACAAAACGGAAAATGAAGGAGTTCTACAAGTCTGTTGCTATATCAAAACCAGAAGTTATAAATTTATTTTTTGCTGGAGGTTCGGAGCGATTTTGAAACATCATTTTACAGCTGCCAGTTGTTTAAAGTAATCCACTAACCTTTGGAAACTGAACTAAATGACAAGAACTTTTCTAAATATGTATCATATCAATTTTGCGTCGTCACGATTCGTTCTGTGAATATTTTATGCAATTTATTATTTACATATACTTAAAGTCTCGGAGGAATAATATGTTTATCTCTTCTGATACATCATAAAAAAAAGAAAGGGATAAATTATTGCTAAAGTCAATTTTCTGCATTTTTGAGATTTTTGTTACGTGATTGGTGTGTGAATTTAATTTTTTATTTTGTAAATTTCGTCCAATACGTTTGCCGCTATTATAGTTTTATGAAATGACTTGTTGTAATAATTATGTGTATGGGTTAATATCTCTACAGTTCGGCGTAAATAAATTTCCCAGCAATGATGGGATACTGGGTTTAAAAAACTATCGAAATGTTATTACTGAAATGGTATAAATAGTGGGGGAGCTTGATTACTACTAGTAGAAATATAACAATTCTTACGCTACGCGCCAAGTTCTGACTTCTGTGTTTTCAGTCAACCAGTACGTGTTGAAGTGAACGCGGGAAAACACTGCATGTGCTTCTGTGACCGAGTGTGGTACAAAGTTTGGGCTTATGTTACAGTTCTTTTTAAGGTATGACAGAAACTTTTGTTAAATTTATTATTTATTGTATTTTTTTATTTTTGCAAAATTTTTTTTTTCAAAATCAGTTCTTATACGTAAGTAGTAAGTGCAAAAGTCCTTTTTCGAATCACTTTTATTTCGATTTTTTTATATGCACTATCAGTGTTTGAACTATTTAAATTACTTTCGGCATTTCTGAAAGAAGTACCGGAATAGTTCCAAGGGATAGATTACCGAAGGGTGGTGCGGCGCGGCGTTTTAAAAGCAGGTAGATGTTTTAACTAGTCGTTAACTTTCATTCATAAGTATAGGGTCTTACTGTGGAACGGTACTTTATTTTAAAAAGCCATATACGTGAAAAAATTTGTTATCTTTTATAACTGAATATTTACGACACTTCCAAACTTGTAAAAAAAACGCGTTAATATTTCCGGTTTTCGTCAAATTGACGTCAACCTTAAACTTCATAATTATTTCATCAACCTTGCAATTTGAAAGAGTCGATTTCAATATTGGCAGTTTTTTACTCTTCTATCAGCTTTAATATGTGATTTATACACCTCGTGTCCGGTTCCTGGTTTAACCATTTGAAATTAAATTAGATACATGTCGAAATATTTTAAGCCCAAATTTTACATAACACATAAATTTTAAACAAGAAACTCATTAAATCCAGTTATGTTATCAACGAAAATACCTCCGAAACTATTGAGTAAAAGCATCTGCAAGATGCAATAAATAAAAACTCGCAGCATGTCTTCACTAGCGCACCACACGTGTCTATCCGAATAGTTAAAATGTTAATGATTAAGAAAAAAGTCTATTAATTTAGCATAACAGGTACAGCGAGATCGGCCTAGTGCCACTATAACATGACCGTGAAAAAATCGCTCCGCACCTATCACACCCCCCTCTCTCACACCTGTAGATAACACGCCCTTTTTTAGGTAACACCGTAAGCAATGTCTCCTCCAAATGGTGCTCCTCCGGGCAACTCCGAAAACGAATATCTCCCGGTACCCACATCGTCTCAGATTGACACTAAAGACCTCGAGGAAAAGCAACCCTTGAATGACGTAGTCCAAGAAGATGAAGCCGAGGTTGTCGTCCCGCCAGATGGTGGGTGGGGTTGGGTGGTGGTGTTTGCATCGTTCATGTGCAATATGATCGTCGATGGTATCATCTTTTCCTTTGGTAGCTTCCTAGAACCCATCTCCCAAGAGTTTAACGTTACTAAAGCCTATGTAGCGTTGGTGGGGTCCCTTATGTCCGGGTTTTATCTTATCGCCGGACCCTTCGCAAGTGCCGTAGCGAACAGATATGGGTTCCGACTCGTCGCGATAGGAGGGAGTGTTTTGGCAGCTCTGGCATTTGCCTTGGCCAATTTTGCCATGAATGTGGAATATTTGTGCGTCGTTTTCGGCGTTTTGGGAGGTGAGTTTTGATTTTCTGCGTTCGATTGATTAGGAATGTCGTTGATATTTTACAGACCACGAGGTTAACACAAACAATGTGATAACAGTGTTTTAATTATTGTAGGCTGTGGCGTCATAGATTTATTATTGTGTGCAGTCGGAACCACATGACTTTGAAAGTAATCTAGGATATTGAATGTTTTCTGACAATAATTAAAAATGCGAATACGTGGTTTTGCTCATTACATAATATCTAGAAAAGCAAAATTTTTGCTCTGGTTCACCTCGAATTAATTGACTTATTTTTATTTAAGGGGTCGGCTTTGGGTTCATATATGTTCCATCAATCATCACTGTGGGTTTTTACTTCGAAAAATGGCGTGCTTTGGCCACTGGAATTGGAGTGTGTGGTTCCGGTTTTGGGACCTTCTTGTTTGCACCTATGACAGCATGGCTCATCGAAAACTTAGGTTGGAGGACGGCGCTTTTATGCCAGGGCGCGATAGTGTTCTCATCTGTCGTTTTTGGGTTACTTTATAGGTAATTCAATAAGTTATTAACATAAGCAAATTATGAATATTCATATCTATAGACCGCTCAAACCTACCAAAGTCCAAAACATCAAAGAAAAAGATGACGATGCGACGGAATTGAAAATGGACCCGGAAAAGCTCCCTCCACTCACTAAAATGAAGATGGAAAAAGCTTTAGAAGCAATGAAGAGTGAATCTTGCCATGCCAGTCAAGGGTCGTTAAATCGGGTACTCGGTGCTAACAACGCCAGTTATCCTCGTGTCTCGGATGTTTACCACACAATTAGTATTCCTCAACAAAGAGTATTAGACATGTCATGTTACGAAAAAAGGCTCAGTGTTCCATTTTTCACTAATGAAGATAGCGTGAAAGATGTGGAAGGAAAAGAACTTTTGCTAGAAAAACAAAGTGCCAATGCTACTATAGTTCCTACGGGTGAACGAAGAGATTCTACTGCCGAACAAGAAGTGAATAGGCCAATGTACAGAGACGATATCTTCTTTAGTGCTAGTTTAACTCGTTTACCCCAATATACCTCTCGCACGTCTATAGCTTACAATTTATCAGTCACGAGGTTACCCACTAAGAACGATATTGATGAAGAAAAGAAACGCTCTTGCAAACTCTGTCCGGAAGCCGTGAAACGCACGTTAGCTACAATGCTGGACTACAGTCTGCTGAAATCTCCCACTTTTCTTCTTCTGGCTGTTGGTGGTTTCTTCACGATGATGGGATTTTACGTACCTTTTATGTATTTGGTGAACCGTGCCAAAGATGCCGGTATGATCGAAGAGTACTTCGGGTTTCTCATATCCGCTATAGGTATTGCCAACACTATTGGAAGGGTTCTGTGCGGTGTTCTTAGTTCCTTCCCCGGAGTGAACGCCCTCTTCGTAACTAACGCTGCTCTCACGATCGGCGGGATTGCCACGATATTTAGTGGATTTTCCATGACACCGGAATACCAGTTTTTCTATACCGCGGTGTTTGGATTGTCGATTTGTAAGTGTTAACAATCGAATGAGATTTGTTTAACTAACTTGTTGTCACCTTTGCAGCCACTTTTGCATCTTTGAGATCGATAGTAGTTGTGGATCTTCTGGGTCTGGAAAAGCTGACCAACGCCTTTGGTCTTCTTCTTCTTTTCCAAGGTGTGGCTGCGATTTTCGGGGCACCTTTAGCTGGAGCCTTTAACGAAGCCGTTGGAGATTATAATGCGTCTTTTTATTTTTCGGGAGGACTTCTGTTACTGTCGGCTGTAATGTGCTATCCGTTAAATTATATCAACAGGATCGAAATGGCAAAACGAAACAACGTCGATAACAAATCAGTACCAGTTTAATGATTATTTATAAGCAATAGTTTTGCATAATTCATAATTTTCCACGTTCCTATTTAAATTGGTACTACGTCACGGTATCTACGTATCAAGTTTTTGCCATTTGGATATAAAATACTCGAATATGATACGCTTCACAGATTTTTGTGTACTTTTGTTACATATAATGACAGGGTTCATTCGTATTGAAGACTGATAGTTTTAAGACGTGTAAATATTTAAAGCGGTAGTTTTAATATTTAATAATGGAAAATTGTGGAATTTGTATAATTGGTCAAGAATTTATAATTGCGGAACAATTATTTATAACACTTTCTTGTTGGACATTCCAATTGTGTATTGTTATTATGATCGATTTTCCTACTCTAACTTATTATATTCATAGCTGTAGACCAAATTTTTAGACAGATAAGACAAATAACTTTATAATGAATTTGTTGACACAAAAATACATAGTTACTGAAACTATTGCCTCAAGGTTTTTGTTTCGAATGTAAATTAAACTTGAATGTGGGGAAAGAAAATGAATGACAACAAAATCTACAGGTCTTTCTAAGTCTTCTAAATTTGACGAGTTCTTGTTACACGCAATTATTTGCAAGCTTTTATAACTAACAATCAGATTTTATGATATTATAGTTCTGCAACCAGTAATAACCGTGTTGTAACTGGCGTGGTCCGTTTAATGAATTCATGGAATATGACCTTTAAATTAATAGCCTTAATAAATTATCCGGACAAGTGGAACGTCTGAACTTAAAAATGTGTCTCTGGCAGATTATTTAAAATCTTTTCATGAAGTATTTCATATTCGGAGTTGTAGTGTTATTCGCTGATTTAGTAACTGGAGCACATCTAATTCCGTGATTAAAAAGAATCCCTGAACGCTTTTAAGTGAGAAAACGCAATGGACAACCTTTTGCAGGGAACAAAGTTGTAAATCGTCAATAATGTTAAACTATAACTTTTACTAACAGCTTTACAAGTATTTGTTTTATATTCTTTGTGAATAATTTTATTTAAATTTGAAACTCGTTTGACGAACCCATTTTTTTTGTTTTTTTTTTGAGATAATTTGAAATTGACAACTATTTTGACATTTGTCAAGATGCCACTGGCAATGAAACCATTTCAAAACTGGCGTCCTCAATTTATTAAAATATTTATGAACTTATTTATTTAAGTCGAATATTATTTAAAGGGGGATTATCGGTGACACTGTGAATGACAAACCCCAAGCAAAGCTTATGTACCCACATATTTCTTTGCCTGCCAAGAGATCAGTGCCGGACTCGAAAAGTTTGTAAAAGGAACGTTGTGTTCTACCAATCCCCGTTTCAGTGGGCGCGGCGATCTAATCCGACCCTGGACAGGAAGCAAGTATGCTCATTTTGACGGACGCTAACGAATATTGCAGTCATTTTCTCTTATTTCTAGCCGTTTTTAATATACAATGTGATCAACAAAAATAGGAAAATAACAAATTTAAGTCTAATTTGAAATCAGCAGCAAAAATGTAATTGTGATACCTTGGTTGGATTCATAACACCAGCTGCAAAATGATATCTTTTGAGGGTGTTGTTTGCCAGCAAAAGTCAACTTAAATGTCCATTATAAGTGTAAATAGTCTCCTAAAGTCTTTTAGAAGACACTCCGGTAAATTATTTTCGTAAATGTCAAATTTACCTCAGTTCTAGTTAATGAGGTCATAAAAACCTCACACATTTGTCACGTAACTCTGATATTTACGTAGCGGACTTTAGTTACGTCAACTTGATACTGGCATTAAAAGCGAAATGCGAACCATATTGAAACTGCAATGGTTTTTTGAAAAATTGTATTCTCTCTCAGCGAAGGTTCCTATTTTCGTTATTCACAATTTTTCTTATTCATCAAATCAGTTATCAGTTATGTTGGTAATATATAAAGTTCCGTAAAAATCCATGAGTCATCAAGAAAGTCATTTAAAATTAATAGGATGCAATCAATAGAAATCGTCCTCGACTTGACTCTGGATGAGCAAGCTATCTTTCTCAACGCCTGCTTTGTGCAATGGGGATGAGAAAGAAAACTTATATTATTTTTCAATGTGTGGTGAATTTCCAACAACACAGAGGAACTTTAGAAATTAACCTAAGTAATGATAATAATAATATATCTAATGATTTCCTAAACAGTGTGCTTTGCGTAACTTGTCTGTTGTAATATGAAATTTTCATTTATATACTTTTGTTTGAGAATTTTGAATTTTCGAGATCAACAAAATAAATTTCCTTTTCATTTGGAGTCATTAAAATAGTTAGTTAATATATTGGTCCTTGCTACAACTACAACTAACACTTCACAAATAGTGTTAGACCACAGATGAAGTTAGAAATAATCAATGAAAGAAACAGAAAATCTTGTCAAATTCGACATTATTGAAAGTGGATGTTCTTGTTATTGATATAATTATCATCGATTAACTATGATGGCTTGTTTTTCTAACCAAGGCTACTAAATAATCCTAGTTTCTGAGAGAACTAAACGTACGTCAAATTTTTGACTTTTTAAGTATCTACATTAAGCAAACTTTTGAATTTTGTTGATAATATAAATGGAAAGTAAAAGAGATAGTTTAACTAGTGATTACTCTTCTACAGGATCAAGCCACAAATCAAAGGTTGCTCTTAGTGAAGAATATATAGATACATATCTAACAATACCACCCGACGGAGGGTGGGGATGGATTGTGGTAGTTACTTCATTCTTTTGCAATTTTGTTGTTGATGGGGCAATTTACACATTCGGCCTTTTTTTAAATGATATCAGTAAAGCATTCAATACCCTACCGACAAATATAGCAATCGCTAGTTCTTTAATGGTTGGCTTTTATTATTTATCAGGTAATTTTACAAATTTCTTTTTTCTCTTTTACTTCGTATCATATTACAGGTCCCGTCTCATGTGCACTTGTAAATCGTTTAGGATTTCAAGTGACAGGAGTTATAGGTGGAATCATCGCTGCTGGCGCTTTCTGCTTCAGTACGTTCACTACCTCTTTTTACACATTTTTGATAGTTTTTGGAGTTATTGGGGGTTGTGGCTTTGGTCTGGTATATGTACCGTCGATTATAGTAATTGGATTTTACTTCGAAAGATGGAGGGCTTTGGCCACTTCATTGGCTGTAACAGGCTCGGCCGTTGGAATTATAGGCTTTCCCTTTATTATAGAAGGTATTTTGGCGAACTACGACTGGAAATCAAAATTTCATGTTATAGCAGGCATTTGCGTAGTAGTTAGTGCAGTGGCACTTTTTTATCGACCTTTAAAACCAACACGTGTCTTAACTAACAAGGATAAATCAATTGTTCAAGTTCTCTCGATTGGAGATGGAAGTGTATACTTTCAGGAAGTCGAAGACAAAGGGAGTGAAAGGATAGGATTTTTTCGTAAGGATTTCACAACACTCGTTACCCTACTCATGCCCGGTCATACAATAATCCACCAGTTTGATGTATTTTCCCGCAGGGTCTAGTGCTTCATCCATTTTCATGACTAGTACTGCTGAAGGAAGCACATCCACCTTTCTCAAAAGTACTGCCTCGAAAACTGCCGAAACTCGCTCAGAGAGATTGGATAAAACAAGTAAACTCAGTACTGTGCTCGAAGTCGAAAACGCTCGAAGTAGAAAGTGTTTTTATAGACTTTGTTGTCGGTTTAAATGTTGCAGAGTTTGTTGTGACGCAGAAGTTCCAAACAGACCAATGTACAGAGACGATATTTTTTATGGAGCATCGCTTTTCACCTTATCCGAGTACGCTCAATCGAAGGCTTCACACCTAAGCAAAGTAGCATTAAATATTAGCGAATGTTGTTGTTTTTAAAAAACAGTTTGTAGGCGAAAAGTATGGATTATACAATGTCTGTAACAAGAGTTGACTTGTTAAAAGAAACACGAAATGAACAAGTTTTTTGTAAATGTTGTCCGGAGTCTATTGTTAGAACATTAACAACCATGATGAATTTACAATTGTTGAAATCTCCGTCATTTTCTGTACTTATCCTTAGTGGTTTTTTGTATATATTAGGCTTGTATTCTCCTTTTATCTATATCATCGAACGAGCGGATGAAGTCGGTGTGGAAAAAAGCCAGTCAACTTTTTTCTATACTGCTTTGGGAATTTCAAACATCTTCGGACGTATTTTAAGCGGAATAGCTTCAACACATCCTAAAGCTAAGCCTTTGGAAATATCTTATGTGACGTTGTTCATTTGTGGAATATCAAGTATTTGTTCTGCCTTTTTCAAAAATTTAATAGCACATTTTGGCTACTGCATCATATTTGGATTAACAATGGGTAATTTTTTTAAAACATCAACATTCATAGAAAATTACTGATTTATTTTAAGCGACTTTTACATGTTTGAGAACTCCAATACTGGTAGACCTGTTAGGATTAGAAAACTTGACAAATGCCTTCGGGATAGTGTTATTATTTAATGGTATTGCTGGATTTTTGGGAGTGCCACTCACCGGAATGATTGTAACAGCAACCGCTACTTTTAATTCCAGTTTTATTTTTGCGGGAAGTGTCCTAACTCTTGCTGGAATTTTACTTTTGTTTGTAAAGATGTTATCTCAAAAAGAAAAGAAAGCAGCTGCAAAGTGACGACTATTAAAATAATAATTATTTGTTAAAATAATAAATGACTGTCCATCATAACAACCATTTTATATAAAAATTGTAAAACAAACCCGTGGTTTTTGTGTAGGTGGCCAATAATAATTAATACATCTGGACTTCTAACAGTTTATATTTGTGGCAAAGACTGTTATTATCACTTAGGTTGTTAGGTCAGGGAACCTAACGACCTAAGTCTTAAAATTAGGTTACACTATTTCTAACTAGAAATTATAAACATGTCATATTATCGAATTTAGGCACCACAACAAATTAAACATTTTGTCTTCTTTAACTTCAGACTTTATTAGTTCTAGGAGTACGGTTGTGATTTTAGTTGCTCCTCGCTTTCCAACATTTTTGGGTGAGTTTAAATTAAACACAAACTGCTTCTTTAAAGTCGTTATTGGAAGTTACTGATAACGTGTTCATAGCCACAGTCGTGTTTAATATATCGTTTGTCGGCACTTATAGTATTGGTAGTTCTGTTATCAGTATAAGTAAATAGCATCTTTTGATTAACCTGTCAGAAATGGAGACGTCTAGGTCTCAGTCTCTAGCAAAGGAATAAGCCAATGTGCTAATCTCCATTAAAGATTTGAAGCTTAAGCTGGTTTTATAAACTCATCCGCAGCAGCAGCGGTTGCTGTTGACGCAACTGCGGCAAGTTGAAACATTCGAGTTCCCTACTGAGAGAAAGAGATTCATAAACAATTCAAATGTTTCAACTTGTTGGCGGCTGCGTCAACAGCTACTGCGCTGCTGCGGATGAGTTTATAAATCCAGCTTTACAGATTACGTGGTGGCTATAGGTGATACAGTCACAGCAAAGAATGTTATTTTTGCTTCTCTTATGTCTAATGAACGCATATCCATTTATTTGAGTGATCTTTCGTATGTGGACCAGATTAATTTCGAGAATTCAGCTATCACTATTCAAGATAAACAAATCGCGGGCGTCGATTAATTAACCCTGCTGGGAGAATTATCTTTTCGAACGTTCGTCCGTCGATTCCCCATTACATTCTACAAACGGTATCACAAATGTCCTCTTTGCGGGGGGCTGTTGCAAACAATAAATACAATCATGTTTTCAGCTTTAGGAGACAAATTTATGTTCAGCCTAATGAAATGCTAGACCTTCTGTCATCTTTGGTTCTAAAATTGACAATACAAACTACCGGATCTTCGTAAGTTATGAGGTTATGACAACGCTTGTTTAAAATGTGAAATGATTGGGCATTTCGCTAATGAATGATTGTACTGGTGTAATTTCATTGTTTTCTAAGTCTAATAATACAAGCACCTGTAGAGAATTCTTTGGATCTTTCTGGTAGATTATTCGAAATTTCTGATGATAGTGATAACAGGAAAGCTAAAAAAATCAGATCTGACTCGACTAAAAGCTTAACTGGAGCTATTAGAACCGGCTAAAGAACAACAACAAGATAATGTTCAATATCTTATTAGTTTTTCACAAACATTGGAATTTATGAAAAAAGCGGTTGGAGAAGTAGACATTTTACAACTGCTCCATAAATATACTGCCGATGTAGAAGGTGTATCTTCGATGTTATACGATATTTTTCCTCTATTGACGAGAAAAGAGCTTACGAAAAAATATTACATTCTTCTACCAATGTTTGTGACAACCCATCTTTAACGGCTCTAGATAATTCTATTTCTTAGTCACCGTATTCACTAATGCAAACTGTGAATATTTTACTAGTACTGTAGTTTATTCACACATTGCCTCGCTTATGGCTAAATATACTGATTTATTATTTTCGCATCTATGTTTGCTGCTGTTTTTACAAGTGAACCAAATAGCATACCAGTCATAAATGTTCCCTCAAATGTAGCACCCTTGACTGATATACAATTTCCTGAAGAAACTGCTGGAAAAACTTCTTAAATTAAAATCCACAAAGTCTTCGGGCCCTGATAAAATTATTGCCAAAATTTTAAAAGGTTGTGCTACCTTTCTCGTCTCATATGCATACTCATTAACCAGTATTTTCGATCAGGTGTATTATCTCTTGACTGGAAAACAGCGACTTCGACCGTGTGCCTAGACGATACTTGTATATAAGTTACCACATTTTGGAATCCAAGGTAAACTTCGTCGTTGGATCGATGCTTTCCTTACTGATCGCTCATTTAACGTAAAAATAGGAGACGCTTTGAGTGCTATAGTTCAAGTAATTAGTGGTGTACTTCAAGGATCGGTACTTGGTCCACTTTTTTTTTTTAGTTTATACCGCTGATCTTTTCCATAAATTCTCACTTTGCAATGTACACGGATGATCTTAAAATTTATAATGAAAGTTGCAATCATCTTATTATATGACAAATGACATCTCAGCTGTTCTTAAATGATCGGAACAATGGGGTTTACCATTAAATAGAGACAACTGTACTATTTTACACCTAGATTTTAAAAATTGTAGGCACACATATAGCGTAGGAGGTGCGGAACTCAAAAAATCAGAGTCATATTTAGATTTAGGTACCTTGATAACGTCTAATCTTTCATGGTCAGAGCATGTTATGTATATTACAAAAAAATCTAACAAGATGGTGTACCTGCTAAGTAAATCATTCGACAGAACAAATATTTCTGTAGCTGTTAAATTATATAAAACTTTTGTAAAATCCATAATAGAGTTTGGCAAAAGTGTGTGGACACCAGTGTTACAGAAAGATATAACGTTACTAGAAAATGTCTAGCGTCGAGCAACAAGAATACCCTTTGACGAAATAGGCCGGGATATCTTGATATGCTGTCTATGATGAAATTGCCAACGCTTACTGAAAGATGTGTAAGAGAAAAGCACTTACGAATGTGAACACCTCAATTAAACATATATTCAGTTTAAATACAGACAGCAGGACTAGATGTTTCTATTCTTTGATACTGTTTGTTATTTAAGTTACATTACATAGTAGTTGTTGTACGCGATCATAACCGGTGGATGTCTCTGCCCGATCGATAATAATAATAATAATAATAAATAAACATAGAACAATTAAATTCCTGAATAGTTCTTATCCTAAGTGCACTAAATAAATTTGTAGATGAATTAATATTATTTACACACATGTTGCCCTCTTCAAGCGATAGCCGCCTCCACACACAGTAGCGCCACTCCATGAAAACAAATTGGCGGCGCACGGCTCCTATTGATCGGTCGCCTACAGCTGCTGCTGCAAGTGAACATCGATTCAATCGGACGGAACACGCAGTGTTCCTGTGTTCCAAATTCGTGTGTGTGTTTAAAAGATGGAAAAAATGGACTACCAGTATTCCGGAGCCGGGGTGCCTCAGCCCCAGCCTGGTGTACGGCCCATGGTCGATCCAGAGGCACACGGAGAAGTCGATCCCTCCATGTAAGACATACTTACTCGATGCGACATTTTTATAACAAACCCTAACAGGTATCCACAACCCAAAGAAGCAACGCACAAAATCCGCGGAAAATCCGACATCCTTGAAATGATCTTCGGTCCAGTTGATCAAGAGTTGTTGATAGTAAAGAGCTTTTATTTTTTCTTCTACTCTGCCTTCGGATCGCTGTTTCCTTTGATGGGGGTGTATTTTAAACAAATGGGGATGAATGCTAGCCAGTGCGGGTTTCTCATCGGGATTAGGCCCTTTGTGGAGTTTCTGTCGGCTCCGTTTTGGGGAAGTTTGGCCGATAGGTGGCAGAAAGGGAAATTGTTGCTTTTAGCGTCTTTATCTGCTTGGATAGTTTTCACTGTTCCTTTGGGCTCGATACAGCCACCAGCAACGTCTTGCATGGAATATAGAAACAACTCACCTGTTTTGATAGCGCCTAATGTCAACATGAGGATGGTAAACAAGAGATCGGTTATGATGGAGAATCCTTCGTATATACACCGGGCGGATGATTCAACGCAATTTTTAAGGTTGGTAGACGAATTAGGTTCATCACTCTACATACGGTTATTTTAGGCACATTAGAACTGAACGCTCGGCCCGACCCATACCGAACGCTGGGCAGTCACCCATAAACGTGAATTACGCAGCCAATTATAAACCCCAAGATCATGACAGCTGGGTACAGCCTATAATATCTTCCATCGTTTACCGAACTCAAGATATCCAAAAAGCATTCTTCCTTCTCATTCTTTTAGTAATAATTGGAGAGTTTTTCAGCGCACCAGCTATTACTTTGGCAGATTCAGCTGTAATCACTCTACTTGGTGAAGATGCCGATCGTTATGGTCATCAAAGAATGTTTGGTTCTCTGGGATGGGGTTTAGCTATGTTCTTCGTTGGCATAGCCCTAGATCATTCCACCTCTTTCCCCAATCATCCGTGCGGGCCATATAAAAAAGAGAAAAACTACACTATTTGCTTCGCAACGTTCTCGGTTCTTATGGGAGCTGCGTTAATAACAGCGACTCAAATAACTTTCAAGTATGACGACCCTCCACCTCCACCGCAGTCCGATACAGAGAAACAACCACCACCGATGTCACACGAAGATCAAATGCAGGCCCAACTAGCCGAACAATTGCAGTTGCCGTCTTTGGCAGATACTAGAGCAGCTCCTATTCAACCAACGGAAGAAAAGGTAATGTTGCTTTATAGGTGAACATTTCGCCAATGCTTCTTTTCTTTAGACCAAAGTATTTGCTCAAACAACACGCGAAATGCCCGAGTGGGTCACAGTGCTTCAACAGTTCAAAAACTTGAAATGTGCTTCTTTCCTCTTCGTGGCATGGTTCATGGGTTTTGGAATTGGCTTAATCTTCACTTTTCTTTTTTGGCACTTGCAAGACTATGGAGGTTCCCCTACACTGTTTGGAGTGGCTTCCGTTATCAACCACATATCAGAAATCTTCGCCTACTTTTTCAGTTTTAGGTTGATCAGACAAATGGGCCACGTTAAAGTCTTGTGCCTTGGTCTTATCGGCAACACTCTACGATTTCTATACATATCGTGGTTATCAAAGCCCTGGTGGGTTTTGCCGTTTGAGTTCATGCAGGTTAGGCTTTCGCAAACACGTTGAATGCTTTCAGGACTTTAAATTTCAGGGAATCACTCACGCTGCAGTTTGGGCGGCATGTTGTTCATATCTAGCTCACAACACACCGCCTCATCTGAGATCATCGGCTCAAGGGGTCCTTCAAGGTATTCATCATGGATTAGGACGTGGTTGTGGTGCCGTTATTGGGGGATTGTTTGTGAATTCGTTTGGGTCTACCGCCACGTTTCGAGGTTACGGTCTAATATGTCTTGTGGTATTGGGAGTTTTTGTTTTCATCAATTTCTATCGTGTAGATCAGGGCTTTGTCTCTGATCTACCTCCAACTGAAGATCCACACCAAGTTGCCGAAGAAACCTCGCATCTAGCACCGCATGGTGTACCCAGTAACCCGATACCCAGAGCTTTGTCTAGCACTAAACTTCATGAATTAGCTCAACAAGACGGTTATGGTGCAACTTACCAGATGGGACAGGGAGGGACCTTGGATATTCCCGGAGGAGGAGCAGTAAATCCGTTTGTGCAGAATACGGGCGATCAACGATACACTGGGTTCCAGGTAAGAAGTAAGTACCTGAAGATTATTTAGCATGAAACGTGAAACCCAGGCAGAAAATTTAAATAATGGCGATATTTTTACAGACGAATACTAATTTGGTCCAATATTCCTGTGGATTTTCATCCGAGTTTACGACTCTTCAGACGCAACAACCCATTACCACTGCTAGCTGTAGTTATGATTGGTAAAATGAGACACCACACTACCATAAATAATTATTCTTTTTGATTTTTATCAAATTGATAAGATTGAGTTTAAGTACGTAAGGATTTATAGATAAAGACTTAAGCGTTAGAGGGTAATTGATATTACTTACTTTTTGATGTGAGTGTAAGCTCTCTTTAAAATTTTAAAATATAGAAAGTATCGTACTATTACACCATTTTAAGTCATATCATTTTAAGTAGAAGTTTTTACGAGATAGTTTATTTTGGAAACAGTAGCTTTTGGAAAATTCTAATTTTGATAAATATAGACACGAAAAATTTTTTATTATAGATATATTCAACATCGTGTCTATTAAAGTTAAACTGTTGTTTATTATAAATGTTGCAAAAGCGGAGTACATTGATTAGAATTATGATAAGTAATCTCTAATATAAATTTAGTTTACGTTCGAATATTGTATAAATTTATTGGGTATCAAACCCACATTGTGGATGTACAAAATACTTGTTGATAATAATTTGTTGAAATTAATAATAGAGCATTTATTCCGTTTTGTTTGTAGATTTTTATTTGTAGATAGTGTATATTATATCACTTTTATTGAAGTGTGACTTTAGTGGATGTGCTGGAGCACTTGTAACGCTGTCACTTTTTAAGCTAGTTTCATTTAAGCAGTTTTGACTGACTTAAAAATAGAACGATTAACAACAATCAACACCCGGCGGCTTAACCGTGAAACTAGTTTTTGGAGTTCTAAACATTTACATATCTTTAAGTTGCCATTTATTGCCGTCATATCTACATACATAAATATACTAATTTGTTAAATGTAAGTAAATGTATAAAAACGAAAAGACAAAGCTTTTATCGTTTATGCATAAATACAAGGGGGAACGCATAAAGTAGTTTTAGTTTCAATAAAAGTTCCGTCTTGTGTTTAACACTGAAACACTAAGTGACATCCTTAGTCTATACATATCCAGAGAAGTATTAACGAAATATTGTTGAAAACAATCGCAAGTTTATTATTTATGTAAAATAGCACCTTGTATTTATCTGTATATGTGAAATATAATATAGTGGCACCAAGTATGTTACTTAATTTTAAGCTAAATTATTTTATATTCCTAGGTCTTAATACAGTGGCCGTCGTGTCTTTTGAAATGGAAAATAAAAGACCTTTAATAACTGAAATTTTATTATAAACAGTAAACAGTATTGCTTCGAAGACTGGAAAATTGTACATTTACTACTTGGTCTTTATGAACACATTCATATTTTGTTAACGAGAAATTACTAAAACTTTATACGTCGTAACATATAAAATAGAATATTTGTGTACAGAAATACTGAAGAGAAAAACATTTACATCTAAAAAAGTTAAACCTATACATTTGTACAAGACGATTCTAGTTGTCATTTGAACGAAGTAGATGATAAAACTTATTGACTAGTATCAACTTTTGGTAAGTAGCATATACTTACTGTGGTAAAGAGGCAACTTTATTGTGTTGACTAAAACTGAAATTACATTTTTGGCACACTTATTAGAGAAACATTTCGCGTAATCTAAATCACAGTTAATAATAAATTAAAACTGCCTCTTTACTTTTGGTCAAAATTGACTGAAGTCTGTATATCTAACTCTAATAAACTGGATTGTCAGGTAATTCAATAATAATTTTCTTAACTTGGCAATTATCGGCTTCACAGCAGTCTCTCTCTGTAATCTTTGGTAATGTACACGAATTGGTAGTCGTCGTGTAAGGTTCCATGAGGGCTTTCGGGTTGAGCAAAACCTGGAGTAATTCACTTCCAGTTTGACACGACATAGTTCTTTTTTGTGGTGGTAAATTTTCTCTTCCCGAGGTCGTACTGTCTTTCCAGCTGTTAGTAGAACTCTTGTTGGAGACAGCTGACGCCACTCTGGAACCTATATGACACCGAATGCTTTTGCTGGTGGTGAAAAGAGCACGGTTGTTTCTTTCCGGTTTGATGAGAATTATGTACAGTTTAGGAACGAACAAGAAAACCCAAATAACCAAAGCGCTAAGAGTGACACACATACACAAAGTAATGACTTTGGATTCGCTTCCGTAGTAGATGGGCACAAAAGCTATCCAAATTACGCAGGTTGTATACATTGCGAAGCCGATGAATTTGGCTTCGTTGAAGTTTTCTGGAACGTTTCTTGTTTTGACAGCGTACAGAGTGCAAAGAATGATGAGGAAAAAGTCAAAGGCGAGAGGAACGACGATTGCTTCAGGCGATGTGTCGCATTCTAGAAGAGTTTTCTTGGTGGAATAAACGTGTATGGTGGTGGGGACCTGGAAGTGGAGCATCCCTCCCGAGATGAAGATTTCAATAGCTACTAGAAAACACGTGATAACTACTTGAGCTGTAGCTGACATAAACAATGGTTTTCTTGTAGGAAATCTCTTCTTGCTTCCGGCTAAAATTCGGGCGATTCTGTTGGTTTTAGTCAAAACAGCAGCATAAATCATCGCGAAACTCATCCCTGGAAGAAATCGACTTAGCGCGCAAGACACTTCTGACGGTTTAGCAAGGATAGCAAAAATACTAGCGTGAGAAACTGTCATTCCTGCCAAAATAATATAGCACAGTTCTTTAGTGGAAGACTTGACGACTGGAGTGTTGTTGTATTTCACGAAGACGAGGAATGCGAACAAGGTGCTGAGGAAGCCCAGCGAGGCAAAAATCATGGCGACGATGGCCTGGGTGTTCCACCATTGCATGTGTTCTATGGGCAGTCGCAGACAGGCTGAAATCGTCGGGTCATGAAGGGATTTACGATTTTCGTGATGCAATCTACTCACTTTGTTTTCGTTCGTCAGGCACGGATCCTAGTGGGCAGCGGTCGCAGCTCTCCCCTTCTTCGTTCAGGATTTCCCCACTGGGACATGGCACGCATACCCAGCAACATCGCTTGTCCTTTCCGCCTTGCTGGACGTTCTGTAAAAGTCGACAGTAATGGAATATCAATTTTGCGGAGTCTGGACCGTTGATGTGTTGCTTGAACACGCATGGCTTGCGAATTGCACGCTAAACAGCTTCTTAAAATTTTAGATAAGTTTTCCTTGGCGGAATGACAGCTGTTTCAGCAGAATTTTAGAACGGTTCTTTAAGGGTTATATGATGGCCACGGACTCGGGGTTTGAGCTTAGAAAATTGTTTCCGAATAAAAAACAAATATTGTGGACGCATCGAATTTAAAGGACTTAAATGATTGTAGGAGACCCCCTACGCTCAGCTTTTTGTATTTCCGACTGCGACTTTTATTTCAATAAAATGTAGAACTGTTAGAAATTTTAACTACTGTACGATCTAATTTATTTTTTTTTGTCTTCAAAAGAGTGTAATTTTGTGTTACAACATTTTATAATTATCAACAAATAAAGTAAAAAGTAAACATTTTTCTATTTCATGCTGATGTCCGGTCCGGCTGATACATTTAAATTTTCCAATAAATACATATCAGTATAGTTTCGATATTGGCTGGTTTCGAATAACTGCAGAATTGTCAATTTTCTGAAGTTTAATGATAAAATGCAGTTTAATTAAAATTTCAATTGGCATCGTTTGATTCACTTAAAAATGGATTTATGTTCCAAACATGAAAGTGCAGGCGAGATTGATTTTAAAGCTGCTTGATAGCTTTGTAATTAGCTCTCTGATAGTCTTGTATACGGATTGAATATTGTAACAATAAAACCTGAATTTTGTACTGTTTCAAGAAAAATTAACTAAAAGAAAAAGAAAAAACCAAGTAGATGATTTGGTGTATTTGGATGTACGAGTATGTAGTAAATAACTATAATTTTAGTAAATTATTCAAATTTTAAATCTTGAAAAGAAAATATAAACCAAAACTACTTCAAATGTTCGTCAGTTTATTAAAAGAGTATGTGAAGATTTTTGCCATCGTTTACACGTACTTACGGAGACGTCATCACACTGTTGGTGGGGATGATTAGACGAATTTTGGTTAGCGTTTTACTATTTACATGATATTCCCAAAATACATAAAATTTGACATCAATCGGTCCAGTAGTTTTGGAGATTGTCTGTCAAAAAGAAAATGCAGTTGTGACCTAAATATATTATTTTTTCTTCTTTCGCATCAACTGAGTCTACTATTTGCAAAAAATCATAGTTAATAATTTTTAATAAGTATGGTATTTTTTTATTAATGATAACTTTATAAACAATTTACATTGTAATTTGTTTTCATACTTTTGCTTTGCACAATCGTGCATCTGCAGCCGAAAGTAAAGTACGTTGCATAAAGTATTTTACTGCTTTGTTGCGAATTCGTTAAACACTCCCCAAATTCACTATACCAATCACAATCATAATCCTACATAATTTGTTGTAGAGTTTTCGTCACTTTGCATTTATTCGTATTAAATTTAAGTTTATACTTTCCGAGCGGAATAAGCTAAGTTTGCATCCAGCGAATAGCTACTTTCGTGTTTTCTGGGTCCCTATTTCCGTCTGACTATCTATCTGTCTATCTGTCTGTTCATCGTCTGTTTCGAATTTTATTAGATCTCCGAAGCTACTGAACAATTTGATGATGTTCCCTCATTATTTTGCGTAGTTAAGGTTATCTAAATTTTATAAAATAATATATTTCTGTGCTCGTTGTTTATGAATCCGCCTTGATTTTTGTCACAGTTACTTTATAAAGCCGATGTCAAGCTTCTACATCAAATGCTTTGTAGTCCAGCGTGACTGATGATTGATTCTCGTACGCGTCCTGCTCATGTGGGTTTGGGTCCCATCCTTACTATATTACTACCATATTATCTATATATTTTTACTTACAGGTGTTATCATAAAATAAATAAAATTTTGCGAATTCAAATTTGGATTTGGTCAATGGTAATTAAGGGCTTAGACTAATGTTTTATCTCTTCTCTATATGGGTGTCTTAAAAAATACGTTGCCATACATAATACGTGTAATGAAATATTTAGTCAGAATTTTGAAAAAAGGCAGTGAATGTTGCCGAAGATATTTTCTTAAAAAATCATTTCCGATATAATCCACAAGTTTAACATTAGTCGATTTAAGGATTATCGATGCTAAAAAAATGGTTTAGAGTATATTAATAAGTAGGATAACCTCTCTAAAAAAACCAGTCACAGTGCAAGAAAAAAAGTGTTGCATGAAGAAATCGAATCGATTCGACATTATAAAGTGTTATTATGCAATTTGAATTTTTTTTAGAAAATATGGACGATTAGAGTAAAAAATTACGGTGGATTCATAAACTACGAGTACAGGAGAAAGTTATTTTATAAAATTTAAATAACGTTTGCTACGCAAAATTTTGAAGTGACGTTTATTATAAAATTTAAATAAGGTAAAACGGTTACCAGTACTATGTATATTTATATTGTAAAAGTAAAGCTTGAAAAAAAAACGAGGAGCAAGATTACAACTTACAGAACTGTAGTTAACGAAAGGAACATAAAAAAGAACTTAATACCTTTAAACCAATTCTATTTCCAAATTTCATACTTAGTTTTATCTTCATGGTGTAGAATATGAACTCGTTTGTATACAACAAGAGTCCGCCAAATAGTGAACATTGACGTTATGTCTATTGGAAGCCACCAATAAACCGCGTAGGACTTCCTTTTAGATTGCTTGTCTGAAAGAAACAAAGGTTCTATGAATTAAATATGCCTGAACACATTTTATAAAGAAAATAAATGTTCACCATTTGGCGGATTCTATTCAATTTTAATTTTTTCAAATTTGTTGTCATTTGCCACATTTAATTCAAAATATATTGGGGATTGAAGGAAATACGTTTTTATAATAATGTACTTTGCACTTGCTTTTCGCTGCGTTAAGTTCAGTCAACTAAAATCACAATTGTCTACTAATTAGTAACTACTTACTTTGTAGTGTCCTTTTGGACATTCCTCTGCGCACACCGACTTCACAATAGTAGATTTCCCAAATTGCACCGGTCTGGTCCACGACAAGCTTTTATTGTGCCAATTTCCCACTTGCACATAAGCAAAAGTTCCATTTTCTAGCTTTTGATAATTCATGATGTCGTAGCGCCCCGGTGGATCCCCGTTCTCATCAAACTCTATTATCTCCTCATCGTACTCAAAGGAAACGTTCATCAAATAACTCTGAAAAATCAAATATTTCAGTGTGTCTTCACTAATTCGTAAGAATCTGACGCGAGAAGAGATCGACGAGAAGCTTTTACGTTTCTACGAGCTAAAAGCCCGGTCGGACGTGTTTATTCTGTTTCACTCTCGACTTATAAATCAGCATAAATCGAATTTCACCGAAAAAATTCGATAAAATAGTTACCGTAAAACGCTTTTAGGAGCCGGATTTTGGATGGACAAGGAGTTCGGGGAGTACGCTCCAACACGGAAGTTTTATGCTTATTTATGCGTATATAACGGCGAGTTTATATTTTGGCAGTTTGTGTTAATACGAAACGCTCTTTTATTATGATTCGCTAACACGCCGAGAATAGCGGGAGCTGAAAAGATTCCTTTTTGTCGACCACCGTCTTGGAATTTTACGACCCTATTCCCTCAAGTATTTTCATATACAACATTAAATAAAAATCTCATGAGCATGTAAGTTATTCACGCAAACTTGCTCCTTTGTCCGGAATCTGGTTTATTGCGCCGAGTTTTATGTGTGCTGTGTGTACTTTCTCTTAATGTAATACATTCTTTAGTATATGGTAGTCCTAGTTTAATAATAATAAAAAATGACGAAAATTAATAAGCGCAAAAAGCTGTATGTCGCTTGTTTTGAAACAGTAATTTTCAATTGCTCAACTTCATTTGATACTAGAATTATGACTGCTGCAATTTATTATTTTTCCAAAAAACAAAATTTTCGTAAAAAACTATAGTCGTGTTACGACATCCATACATAACACAATAAAATATAACCCGTATCCTTTTATAGGACGTTATTTGGTTCGAACCTTTCTTAAAAGCCGTTTGCTAGTAGCAAGAAATCCAATAGGAATAGGAGATACGACACCTTGTGCTGAAACTGTCCTCTCCAATTTGGATCTGAATTTACATTTTATATTATTTAGAGTCTTGTTTATTTTATCACGTTTCATCAATTATTTTTTCAATAAATATCAGGAAAATATGACATTTTGTGAGTCAACATAGTAGTTAAACATTTATTTTTACTCGTTTACTGTTTGCCTCTACCTGTCGACAGCTACTTTTGCTGCTTTTGGCCGTTAGGAGTAAAAGTATTATTTAACACAGTACATAATTCAATGCGGGACGCTAAAGGTCTAAATTAAACCAATAAATCAGTACTGTAAAGTTTACCTACAGTTAATTACCAGGTTTTGACCTAATGAAACATGCCATTTTAGGAAAAGGAATCTACTTTAAAATAAACTAGTAATTGTTTTTTATGCTCAACTATGCTAAACGCCTTAGAGAAAATTAACATTTTTATTCCGACTAAAATTGGCTTTTTGTGGTTAACAAGCACACGATATTGTTTATATTTAACGAGTACTACATTTTTTCAAAGCAACAAACACTTTGTAATCGAGTCTTCCTTATTGTACCAGTATTCTTAATTTAATACATATAAAACGAATTTTAGGTAATTTGACCTTTTGATTCGTAACAGAAGACATAAAGTTAATCAAATAAAGAAAAGTTATACAACGGGTTAAGAAAAACCAACTTCTTTATAAAAGCTTCGTTATAAAAGAATGCATTTTGTAAGGAACAAAATTTAAAAATCAATAGTAATAATTGGTGGGACATAATTTTCTAAACGAAATTTTGGACAAAAATGCCACTAGTGGGGAATTTCAGCTTAAAGAATAACCCGAATAACGATTTACTACACTAGAATCGCTGAACAGATGCTGCAACAGAAACGCGTCATCAACGCGTGAAAAACGAACCTATTATTACTACCGATTAGAAAACACGTGCCTTGAAACTGGTTTTACACTATGCTATAAAATCGCAAGTCTAGTTCCTACAAACTCAAGCAATGTGTTTTGACACCCTACAATACTTTTTTTAACGACACTACATATTTTTTTAGAGATTCTTGTTTTCTGAATTCACTAATGTTTAATGTATCGTACTTTAATCATCCATACTCCGCCAGTCTCTATGAATCGAATCCATTATGTTACGAAAATACAATCTATTTGTTTATATTTGATCTGGAGTGCACCCATGAATAACGTTATTCATGGGTGCACACGACACGGATTAACAACTTACTGCTCGAAATATATGTATAATAATATTAATAATAATAATAATAATAATAATAATAATAATAATACAAATAAAGATACAAACAATCACATCTCAGAAAAATTCATAACACTAAATTTTTAAACAACGAAAAACTATTCTATCAACATTTAACTAATTCAAACAAAACTCAATTATCCGGTGAACTTCCAAGTTCACAGGATGTAACAACATTTTGGTCAAAACTTTGGTCTGAAGAATTTGAATTTAACCAATCTGCCAAATGGATTCCTCATATATCCCATAAACTATCCACAGTTACACCAATGAATGATCATCAGATAACACTTGCCGAATTAATAAATACCATCAATAAGACACACAACTGGAAATCACCAGGACCAGACAAAATCCATAATTTTTGGATAAAAAAATTTAATTGTGTACATATTCATTTACTAAATCACTTAAATCAGTTCCTTCTTGACCCATCCTCCTTTCCAACATTCTTATGTCATGGTGTAACATACTTAAAACCTAAAGATAACGACACAAAAAATCCATCAAAATACAGACCTATCACATGTTTACCAACAATCTATAAAATATTAACCTCATGCATTACACAAAAAATCTATCAACACTGTTTTAACTCTAACATCATTAATGAAGAACAGAAAGGATGTATTAAAGGATCCTTTGGTTGCAAAGAGCAATTAATCATAGATTCCATCATCTGTGAACAAGCTAGAAAAGAAAACCGAAACATATATACTGCTTTTATTGATTATAAGAAAGCTTACGATTCTGTCCCTCATTCCTGGCTATGCAAAATTCTGGAATTATACAAAATTGATACTAAAATCTGCACTTTTCTAAAATGTTCCATGGAATTTTGGAAGACCACCCTTCAAATAACCTTAAATGAACAAACAATTCAGTCAGATCCAATAATGATCCGAAGAGGAATTTTTCAAGGCGATTCTCTTAGTCCGTTATGGTTCTGCTTAGCAATAAATCCCCTCTCCGATATCCTGAACAGTTGCAATTATGGGTTCAATATAAGAATTAACAAACAAAGAGAAAACAGAATAAGTCACTTGCTGTATATGGATGACATAAAAATATATGCAAGTACACAAAATCAGTTAACAAACCTATTAAATCTGACTGAACAATTTTCCGGTGATATTGGTATGTCTTTTGGTATTGAGAAATGTAAGACCCAAGCAATCAGAAAAGGCGTCCAACACCAAGTACCACATATAACCCAGAATAACGAAATAATCGAAGCACAAGAACGAAACGATACATACAAATATCTGGGTTTCTGTCAATCATCACACATCAATCATACCAAAACGAAAACACAGTTGAAAGATCAATACCTAGCGAGATTGAAATTAATATTGAAGACACAGTTAAATGGAAAAAATTTAATGAAAGCAGTAAATACATTCTGCGTTCCACTACTAACATATTCTTTTGGAGTCATTAAATGGTCCAAAACTGATCTTGAAAATTTAAACATCGCAACAAGGAAAATCTTCACACAGTATAGAAGGCATCATCCAAAATCGTCGATTGAAAGATTCTCATTACCAAGACAGAATGGAGGAAGGGGTTTCCAGAACCTAGAAAACTTATGTCAGAGACAAATCTCAGATTTGAAGAAGTATTTCTTGAAACGAGCGGAAAGAAATGAAATGTTTCGCACCATCACAAGAGCAGATTTGAACCACACACCCTTAAATCTGTCGAACACCGAAGAAATCCACACCCCCCACACAATAGATAAAATAATAAGTGGGCTAAAACAAAAACAACTACATGGAAAATTCTACAAAGACTTAGAAGAAACTCATATCAATAAGAAGATGTCATTGATTTGGTTAAAAAAATCAGGTTTGTATGCCGAAACAGAAGGATTTGTGTTTGCTATTCAAGACCAAGTAATCAATACCAAGAATTACAAAAAATACATCATCAAAGATCCGAACATAAAAAACGACTGCTGTCGCCTCTGCAAAGCAAAACCTGAAACGATCCAGCACATAATCTCTTCTTGCAGCATCCTAGCACAAACTGATTACAAAGCTAGACACGACAACGTCGCCAAAATCATCCACAAAGAATTAGCAACACTTATGAACTTAATCGAAGATACGACACCGTATTACACTTACATTCCATCTCCGTTCCTTGAAAATAACAAATACAAATTATACTGGGATCGCACAATACTTACAGACTTAAACATTACAGCTAACAGACCAGACATCATACTTATCAAGAAACACACGAACGAAGCCATTCTCATTGACATTGCTGTTCCCAACACAAACAACATTATTCAAACATACCACACCAAGATTTCAAAATATCTACAGTTATCGATAGAAATGAAATCCATGTTGAATCTTAAAAAAATTTCAATTGTACCTCTAGTTATCTCTAATGTAGGTGTAGTTCCAAATAGCTTAGTTGAGAATTTAAAGTCTTTGCATTTGAATGATTCAATAATTATCAAAATTCAAAAAGCTGTTTTGTTAGGAACATGTCATATTGTTCGTAAGTTTCTTGAACAGTCTGATCATGTTAGTCAGATTAGGTTAGCACCAGTAGGTCAGAGTAGTGTAGGTCAATTTTCAAGTGATGCGCGGATAAATGGTCGGTAGTTACGCTAGACTTTTGGGGATGGGGTGAGATTAGAGAATAATAGCAGACTAATTTGTATGCTGTAATTCTAGAATCTCGAAAGTTGTTCTGTTAATCTAATCAATGCATATCATTACTTGGTCTTAGTACCCGTAATGATAGAAGTCTTGCCTGAATGCCGGTCATTTCCGGGTCAGTGGTGGGTCATAAAATAATAATGGTTTATTGCTCAACAACAATATATGAATGCATTGACAACGGTAAGGCTTTGTCTGAATTTATAATGAGTTTTCCCATTTGAAAATGATCCGATCAACATTGTATATCAATTCCGATACGTGCAGTGTGATATTAGTTAAATAAAATAAAACATTGGGGTGTGTCGGCTTTGAGATATGATCAATAAAAATGTATAAGTAATAGTAGTAACACTGTAAGAAACAAAAACCCCATGCCCATTTTCGAGTAGGTATACAAAGTGTTTGGTTTTTGAGACATATCAGATAATTTATTCTCATTAGCCTTTTCCTAGCAAAAGTAGGTGTCCCGTTTTCGTCTGTCTATTTGTCTGAGTGTCTGTGTCGATTTTTGTTAGACGGATCATCTCCGAAACTACCGGACCGATTGTTGTCAAATTTTACATGTGTGTTATGAATATCCTATGGATATTAAAAGGCCAACAAACTTCGTCTAATCATCCCCAGTAACAATGTGAAGAAGTCACTTCAAAATTGTAGATAATAAAGAAGCTTCAAATTTTATAAAATAAGATACTAATTTTGAAACTGCAGAACTAACGCTATGAAGTTTTACAAACGTTATAAGCATGGTACATCATTAATAAAAATTTCTCAGTTTACCCCTCCTGACGTCATGTTAAAATTTTGCTCAATAAATAAAATATGAAAAATATTATTATCAATGCATTCGTAGTTTTTATTCTATTCTAGAATCATAATCTTGTTTATAAGCACCCAAATGCGGGCATAAATTGGCCTTTATAGCACAAATCAGTCAAAAATGCTAAGTAACGATCGATTATTCATTTACAGTAATTAATTATTCAAACAGTCTTCGATATTCAACAATTTTATTAAAGTTGAGAAAATAGTATTTCATCAAAACATTCCCTGGCCTACTTCAAATTCTTCTAAAATTTCTTTTGAATAAACGTTTTCCGCTTCTTCAGTTTGCATTTTGAAAATCGAATTATTTAACAAATAAACAACATAACATCAAAATAATAATTGTCGGAAATACTCAATATTTCGTTAAAAATATTTTAGAAACCAAAATAGACGTTGTATGTACCACGGGTATAATTGTCGATTGTGGCTCTCGGGAAATTAAAAGCCCTCCTTTGTCGGGCTTTAAACATTATTAAACTATTACAGTTAGGGTGACTCAAAAAAAAAAAATGACTGAGACAATATATTTTATTAATCACATCGGCTCACTACCTTTTCCCAAAAATTTGAGTAGACAGTGTCCTTGCTGCAATGTTAATGACATCATAACAATATTTTGTTATGGAAAATTCATTTGAAACATACGCACAGCATGCTTCTTTATCTGTACTTTTACAGTCCACACATATCTTTATTTTAACTAATAGGGATTATGATAAAATATATATATTTCGCAAAATTATTTTATATAAGTAGCAGCCAGGAAGTTCTGTTTAAATAACTTCAGATCAATTCAGAGTTAATCTTATTTTTAAGATCTGTTTTGTGATATTATTTTATAGAGATATAAGCACATCAAAAAAGTTTATGAGTGCAAAAAAATTATTTACAGCACATTATCAACGGGAATACATTAAATCGGAAGAATGTCACGTAGACATTTGTTTGATATGAATGCGTTTATCGCCCCAAAACAGATGACTAAAATTATTCATAAGCCTCCACTGAACAAAATATTCTGAATGTTATTATTATAATTCTTACCTTATGATTATTTTATTGTTATAAAGACGAGCGTATTCTCACATTTTCCAGAAAATGGGTTGGCTCGTTCTTAATTTGATAAATTGACTGATTCAAAAAAATTTTTGAGTCACCTGTTTACGCAAATCTAAAAAATATGAATTCAGTGATTAAAAGTCTGTCCATATTTTGCACATTTGCGAAAGAATTTATCCGGCAAAATTTTGAGATGCCGAAATCAATTTTTTGGGGTTGATAAACAGATACTTTTTGATTAAAAAGTTACCATGCTTACAATAACTTCAAAACGTTAAGATTTCAAACTATTCAGTTTTGTAATTCTTGATTTAATCAATAAAATAAATTGAATCAGTCATTACTTTTTTCACACACCCCCTATAAGCAAATCTAAAAAATATGTATGCAGTGATAAATCACAATTATAGACTCATCATACTTTGCACAATGCACATTTAAGATAGATTTTTTTCGGAAAAATTTTGGAGTGGCGTAATAAATTTTTTAGGGGAGAATGAGCAAATATATTTTGATCAAAAATTTACTATGCCTATGATAACTTTAAAATATTTCCAAGATTTCAAAGCATTTGGTTTTGTAGATCCTGATTAAATCAATAAAATAAATTTATGCATTCATTAATTTTTTTTCAGTCACCCTGTAATGCAAACCCAAAAAATATGAACGGAATGATAAATCACAAATATTGTTACATCATACTTTGCACATTTAAGATAGGATTTATTTAGAAAAATTTTGAGGCGACGTCATCAATTTTTTAGGGGGGGATGAGGAAATATATTTTGACTAAAAATTTACCATGCCTATGATCACTGTAAAACATCTCCAAGATTTCAAAGCATTCGGTTTTGTAGTTCCTGATTAAATAAATAAAATATATTCACGCATTCATTAATTTTTTTGTGTTATCCTGTATATGCAAATCCAAAAAATATGAATGGAATGATAAATACAGACTCATCATGTTTTTTACATTTTAGATAGGATTTATTCGGCAAACTTTTGAGGTGACGTCATAAATTTTTTGGAGGGGACAAGTAAATATATTTTGAATAAAAACTTATCATGCTTATCATAACTGTAAACCATCTGCAAGATTTCAAAGCATTCGGTTTTGCAGATTCCAAATTAAATGTCAAAATGTTGTTTCCTAATTTTGATTTTTTTTCCAAAAATCTGGACGTTTCGGGTAAAATCGCAATTCGGAGTCGTAAACTACATGTGTAGGACGATGTTATTTTATACAATTTAAAGCCCATTAACTATGTACAATTTTGAACTGACGTCATCACATTAGTGGTGGGGATGATTAGACAAATTTTGGTTAGCGTTTTATCAGAGAACATAGAGAAGCGTCATAGTTTAAATTAAATGACGGTTGCGGACTCCTCATTTATGTTGGTAGCAGTGTTTCTTTCTAACTAGGAATAAAAGTAACTAGAAAAAATGTCATAATATTTTTAACGACGCGTTTTATTTTCCACAAATTGACACTAGATTTACCAGAATGTTACAAGCTACTTACTGTTTCCTTCACTTTCATTCAGGTCACACGAATTACCATTATAGTGAAACAAGGGTTTTATTGGCATCGACTATTTAAATTTGGCGCTTGCCTTTGGCGGTTGAGGACTCCAATGTCAATAAGGGTGGTTTTGCAAAATCAGCCTCTATATCGCATCTATATTAATCTATGGTTTTACCATCGACATGATATACCTAATATAAATACAAAATTTGACAACAATCGGCCCGGTGCTTTCGAAGATTATCTGTCTAATAAAAATCCGGGACGGCAGACAGACGAACAAACAGACGGACAGACGGACAGACGGAGAGACAGACGGAAAGGGGAGACCTATTTCTTCGTCCTCTAGGGGTCATGATAGGTCGAGAAAATGCAAAAGTAGAGAGTCGGCCTATTGTGATTTTTTTGCGAATCCTTGCACTGATGCAAAAATTCAAGAAAATTGGAATAACGTGGGAATGTCGCACCAAAATTTCAAAAGGTTTGGTTATAAAAGCTAAGAAAAGGTTAATTTGACCTCCGAAAGTTATGTTCGGCTTTATTTCTTCGAAAATTCCTACAATTTTCCCAGAGTAAAAAGCCCAAAAAAATTGACTGTTACCTTTCAAAACGGGATACTCTGCATAGGAGAATAATTTTAATGTATTATCCTCAAAGAACCCTAAAACTTCTTTAACTTTTTAATGTTCAAATAATTACGCAGCGCGCTTAGTGACTCACCCTGTATATACAAGTGAGCAAAAAAATGGCGCACAACAATAAAATTACGATCAACTCCATGTATCCAACACTAAGTGGTGAATTAAAATTCATATTATATGTAAAGATGAATCATAATCTACAAAAACTGCCGAAAATGAATGCTCTCAGCTAAGATGTCATCTTTTCCACATTAATTGTCGAACTTTTTCAAAAATGTCAAGTTTGTTTCTTTTACTGGAGTATTGTAAACCAATGTTTTTAAATGCCCACATAAACAAAAATCCAACGGCCCATTATTTTATGAACAGCGTCTTTCCGAAAATCATCCCATATTTATAACAAATTTTGGAAAATTTGAAAACCATTTCGAATCTCAAATCATGTAACTATGTGACGTGTTAATACATTTATTTTTGCACGACAGAAATTAAGATTGTTATTATTTTTATTATAAAATTAGGCAACTATTAAAATAGGGCTTTAAAGTGGGCTGATTATACGATTATAGTATAAAACCATTTTCCGAATTTTATTTCTGTCCTTCAACAATTTAATCATCAACATTAAGTCTTGCCGATGATTTGTCTTTATTTATACTTGAAGTTGCCATATATTTGTAATATGTATCCCTTTTTATATCTTATTTTATAATTTCCTGTGTACTGGAAATAAATACTATTATTATTATCATCATCACCATCGTTATTTACATTCATTATTTTGTATTACAATATGGTGCTCTATGGTTGATAAAAAAATCGTATGGTATATTTCAAAGCAAAAAAAGCGCATAAAGTGTGGCTAACTACGAGTATGATATTACAGAGGAGCCTTAGACGCTAATTAGCTCGAGCATAAAAGCTAGTCTTGCTGAAAACAGTTTAAGTTTTTTAGTTAAAAGTTCAGTGAGAACAAAACTGTAGACTGTGTAAACACGAAACCAGAAAACCACCGTACATTAGGAGAAAACTTGGAGTTCATGCCGGCAAAAAAAACATAAGCCAGAAATGGCTTAAAACATGGTGCCTTTACCCGAATAAACACTTCTAAATTTTAGATTGGTGAAAAGCTCAAGGTAAAGCAACTACTAAGGTCGAATTACATTTAGAATTGTCATTTTCTTTTGATGATTTTCAAACGGTAGTGTGTGAGGGTGTCCTTGTTAATGTTTACAGAATAATAACCAGGGTATAGAAGGGTAAAGTTGGATGTTTACGAATAATAGTCATTTCATTGTTGATTAAATGTAACAGGAATGCTTTGGTTTCATGAACGCTTCTAAATTCGAACGTCAAAGCAGATATCTGAAACATGTAACACACAGAATTATGCAGTACTTCCCATTATTACAAATTTTGTTGGTGTGTTTTCCCAAGCGAACAAAAAATAATTGGTTAATCTGTCTCTTTTGCGTCCGGTAGTGTAAACTTTAATATAAACCAATTTTGATCACTATCATACCCAAACAGTTAATCCCACACAAATGAAATTTTGCACAAATATAGAACACCATTTGTCCGACAAACTACGGTTGTAACAACACTCAGCTTACCTGTGTAGTTATTATGAAATTCCATGATTACTTCACTGAGCAACATTCACTTCGCAAATCTTTAAACGTCTGTAAAGAACCCACCTTAAACATAGATCCGTTGAAAGGCAGAAGCTTTTCGCACAATCCTGTTGTTCCGTTTCCACACTTGTCTTGCTGCATGTCGTGTAAGGCGTGAGCGAAAGTATAGATAGCCTTAATGACAAAACTGAGCTTAGGGTCTTGTGCATAGTTGTCTAACAACCTCTCTTCACCTGGAAAATGCGATTAAGTTACGAAGGAACGTACACAGGAAAAAAGCTCAAAGCGAAAAGACGGACGGACACTCCATCAGGGCAAACAAATTTTAATTGATTAAAAAATTTTGAAAGTCTTTTTTTTCGCTTAATTAAGCCCACTTCGTTTTATCTCAGATAGCACGTGCGATAATTAGGTTTCATTTATTAATGGATACTATACGTGTGGTAGCTTTGTAGCAACGCTACAAGTTCGCTGTAGTAGCTTTTAAGAGTGGAGGTCATGAATATAAAATGCAAGCTACATCCGCTAATTAGAAGTGACAAAACTAATGATTAATTTAGCAGCACGCACTTCTCGAAGTAATAGTTTTCGTCATTTGTTGAAAAAGCGACAGAGCGAAGGTTCTGAATACATTAAAAGTTGTTCGGTGCCAGAGTTGGAGTGTTCATATTTATTTCATTCCATGAGTAATAGAAGTTGGGAGTGGATAGCGTCAGATGGATTAAATTTTATTGCTCGTGTGCATAGTGGAATTATTGGCCAAAGCATTTTATAAATTGCTTTGTTAATAGTACAGATCGTTCAGACGGAAACCTATTTTTATGTAAACAATGTTAAATGAGATTGATTGATGATGATCTATCAACCACTTTCAATATTTTCCCGACTGAACTTCACTTGGTTATTACAAACTGGAGAGAAAGTTATATATTTTCAATGAACAAATATACACAGGTTGGTGTGTTTTTGTGACATTTTAATTTTTACTCATACGTTATTATATATTATCAGAACATGATAATCCATACTTTTTAAAATATATGCAGTAACAAGAGACGAAAACTTAATTAAGGTGTAACATAAAGTGAGACTGACACTAGTAACTTCTATATTCCCAGTGTGGTACTGACATATGCAAGATAGATGAGAATTGCCAACATTGGAGACACGAAACACGTCCTGTCAAAAAAGTTGCCAGAGTTTACGCACACACCCTTAGCTAGTTCCTAGTTTATTTCACTGTTTTATTATAATTCTGTATTTTTTAACATCTTGGTAACAATATACATGTGAAGGAAAAACAAACAAAATATATTTTATTTTTCGGTTTAATTAACTCATAACTGGATACCTAAATCTGATATAAAAAGTGTAATTAATTCCAAACTCAAAAATCCATTACCTGTTGAATTCAGCTTAAAATGGAAACACTGATTATATAGTTTAATTAATCTGGGATTGGTACTAGAAAGTTTGAGAATTTCTTGTTACGAATTGCCTATGTAAAGTTTAAAAATGGAAAGGAACTGTAAAATGAAACATAAGCTTAAATTATTTCACACTTATTAGAATAAATCGCTAAAACTGACATTGACAACATCACCAGTTGTATTTTTGTGGATGTTTCATTTTAGATTAACACAGACGAGTTTGCTTTTGCTTTAACTAAAAACCAAGAAATTCTTAGTTTTAGTTAATCTTGTTTTTCTGCTGTTGGGACGAAAAATTGGTACAAACGATTCTTTCGACTAACACGCTTTTGGAGCGTCAACCATCGGACAACTTGTTACTTTTATGTTTTCTCGACGTTTAATGTCTATATCGTGTAGGTGGTAAAACGCTAACCCAGATTTGGCTAATCGTCCCCATCATAGGATGACGTCAGCCCCAAAATTGACATTCCCCTCCACTTGTGGTTTACAAATCCGTGTCGAGTTTTTAATGACATTAAGATTTTAGGGAAAAAATTCAAAATTGTATAGCATTTTACAATTTTACTTCCAAACTGCAGAACCGAATGCTCTGAAATCTTGCAAACGTCAAATCAAAATTTATTTGTTTATGGCTTCCCGAAAAAATAACGACGTCATTCTAAGATTCTGTTTTTTAAATTTTATAAAATAACATTTTCTTGGATGTATAGGATTTATGAATCCGTGTTGAATTTTTACCTTGGTAAACTGGATTTTTGAAAAAAAAACACCAATATTTTATTTTGTGAAATCTTGCAAATATTTTAAGTTATTGGAAGCATGGTAAATCGTTAATCAAAATTTGACCATTTATACCTCCAAATGACCAAATGATCAACAATTTGATGACGTCATCTTCAAATTTATAATTAAAAGTTTTTTTAATTTGATAAAATAAGATACTGTTGTACTTGTAGTGTGTGAATCCGTGTCGAATTTTCACCCTAGACATTAAGAATTTTTAGAAAAAATTTAAAACTCAATAGAATAATTTCAATGTACCTTTCTTTTTTCTCATAGGGCATGGCATTTGCCAAAATCAGTCTTATCTTAGCAAGTACTAGCCCCGCCCACCCGCCCTCTATTTTCTCAGAGGGCATGGTATCTACCAAAATCAGTCTTATCTGAGTACTAGCCTCGCCCACCCGCCTCTATTTTCTCAGAGGATATGTCATTTGGCAAAATAAGACTTATCTTAGCAAGTACTAGCATGTACTATCCTCTGAGGAAATAAAGGGCGAGTGGGCGAGGTTAGTACTTCTAACATAAGTCTTGTTTTGGCAAATGACATATCCTCTGACACAGAGTTAAGTTAATTTTTCCTGTAATTGGGTGATATATTGTCTGTTAGAAATAAATTTATTTATTTATTTAAAAATAGGGGGCGGGTTGGTGGTACCAGTACTTGGTAAGACAAGACTAATTTTGGCAAATGACATATCCTCGAAGAAATCAGAGGGTGGGTGGGTGGGGCTAGTACTTGGTAAGATAAGACTGATTTTGGCAAATGACATACCCTCTGAGAAAATAGGGGGCGGGTGAGCGGTCTTAATACTTGTTAAGATAAAACTGATTTTGCCCCTAATAATCTTGCAAAAACTTGTGAAATTTACAGGTGTTAAATTGCAAATTTCCATAGTAACGAGTTAAAATCCTAATAAATCTACCCGAAATGTGCAAAATGTCATGAGTTTTTACTTGTGATTTATCGTTGCATTCATATTTTTAGATTTGCTTATACAGGTGGCTCAAAGAAATTAGTGAATGTGTCAATTTATTTTATTGATTAAATCAGGAACGGTTCACTCCGTTTTCCCAGAAAATTTTGGGAATACAATATTGTTATGTTTAGTATTACAATGCACCAATCCAAGGCGTCCTTGCAAAAATGTTGATGACGTCCATCACAAAATTCTGTAAAGTAAAAACTCAACTCAAAAATCCTGGATATGTTTCACTGTATTTTAGGTGCGAGGGAAGTTCTGTCGAGACAGATTTCGACGAATTTTTTCTGTTGGTTATCTGTCGAAATATTGTCTGACTTATTTAAAGTTCTAGGCTGAACCACTTAGTGGAATTTTATCAATGCTGAGATATTTTGAAATTTAAGTACATTTTACAATAATGTGTTTCAAAAATTTTCAAAATAAAAATGTTATATTGTTTACCAGGATGATTAGTGCAACAGGACTGTTTTAGTTTTGATAATTGCAAACACACAAAAATGCAGGTCTATCCATCTGAGTGTCGATGTGTAGTTGGAGTGTATAGTTACTCCAATTTTTACCTCCCCATCGTAAGCTGGACAAGCCTTTATGATGAGATCGATTTCATAAATGGCTAATTTTACTTCTTCTTGACGTTTTGTAACTACTAGAATTTGGAAAAGTTAGTCATCCGTGTGTCAGTCAGTCAATCAGTCGGTCATTCAGTCTATTCAGTCAGTCAGTCAATTCAGTCAGTCAGTCAGTCTATTCAGTCAGTTAGTCAGTCTATTCCGTCAGTCAGTCAGTCAGTCAGTTGGTCAGTCAGTCAGTCAGTTGGTCAGTCAGTCAGTCAGTTGGTCAGTCAGTCAGTCAGATTCTTCAGTCAGTCAGTCAGTCAGGTTCTTCAGTCAGTCAATCAATCGGTCATTCAGAGAGTCAGTTAATCAGTCAGTCGGTCAGTCAGTCAGTTAGTCAATCAGTCGGTCAGTCAGTCTATTCAGTCAGTCAATCAGTCTATTCAGTCAGTCAGTCAGTCTATTCAGTCAGTCAGTTGGTCAGTCAGTCAGATTCTTCAGTCAGTCAATAAGTCAGATTCCTCAGTCAGATTCTTCAGTCAGTCAGTCAATCAGTCGGTCATTCAGAGGGTCAGTCAGTCAATCAGTCGGTCGTTCAGACAATCAGTCACTCAATCAGTCGGTCATTCAGACAATCAGTCAGTCTGTTCAGTCAGTCAATCTGTCAGACAGTCATACGGTCAGTCAGTCAGTCGGTCAGTCAGTCAGTCATTCAGTCAATCAGTCGGTCATTTAGAGTGTCAGTCTGTTCAATCAGTCAGTTTGCCTTTTTGTTTTAATATGTGTAGATTTCATTTCATAACATGACACTTTTTTATTTTTTTAATTTAAATAAAAATTACTGAGTGGAGGATATAATTTAAAACAATCTTGAGGTTCTAGGTATTCCTGTTTTGAAAGAATTTGAAAGTGCTTTGGAGTCTCTAGTGTCTTTTCTTATAATAATTTAGTTAAATTTCTTACAGGATACGTCTCTATTCTTAGACGGTATCTCATTCGTCAAAATCAGTCTTATCTTAACACGTACTAGTACACAAGTGATCTCTGAAACTGACTGATTGTTATGAATTTTTAAGAATATCGTGTAGATAGTATCAAAATTTTTCTAAGTAAACCCTTTTTAGAATGTGCGAAATAATATTGTTACGTTGATCGGTAATTAAAAATCGGTGTGGGTAAAACTCAACAATTGATTTCTCAGTAACTTAAATTTACACGACTGACTGACTGGACTCTGTCTTGACTGAACTGATTGAATCATCCGTTCCCGAAGGTCTCTATTTAAATCCATACGTTCCTCTGGATGGTTCGTGAACGCCGCTTCGAGGTTTAGAACCTCGATCTTCATCGACCAAGCAGAGACGCTAGCACTGAACCACCGATTGGCTTGAAGAAGTTAGTATTATGTGTGTAAAGAACAAGATGGATTAAACAATAAAAAAAATACAACAATAATAAACAAAATCAAGGTAGAATCGTAAACCACAAGCGCAGAATATTTGCCAAATTTTGGTTTACCATCTACATGATATTTCTAATATACATACAAAATTTGACAACAATCAGTCCAGTAGTTTCGAGATTATCTGTCTAATTAAAATCGACACAGACGACAGAAAGACGAAAATAGGAGAACACTTTTTCATACTTTAGTCGGATCATGAAACGTCCAGAAAACATGAAAGTAGCAAATCAACGATGGATTCGATTACAATAGTTCCTTCGCTCACGCTCGAGAAGTAAAATTCAAAAGTCCCTAACAAAGTGTTACAAATTAACTTAAATTTTAGATGCGAGTTTTAACTGGGACCGTCTCGTCTGTGTACATATAGGTTAAATAGCTCAGGGTTCTCAATATCTTATTAAATATTATTTATTAGAGATAAAAAAAAGTTACAGACTAGAGGTGTGTGTACAGTTTTTTCAGTAGTATATGTGTACTAAAACAGTTTTAGATTAAACAGGGTGTTTTTTTTTCTATATTTTATATAGAGTACATATTTTTAAATATTCTCATTAGCCTCTTCTTAATGGTTATAATGATATTATATTTTTGAAATTTCGATTTGCCACGTTATTCCAATGCAATATTTTGTAGAAAGATAAACAAGGGTACGCTCTTCACTGTGGTATTAATTAAATCAAATTTTAATATACAGAGTGTTTACAAAAAATTCGAAAACGTTACAAGTTTTAAATACCGATATTTCACTTTTTTCAAATACATAGAACACCCTGTATTTATTACTCCATCTTACTCTATTTTTTAGTCTTTTTCTTTTAATATGTCGACGTCTCTCTGAAAAAAAAAAGTAAAAAATCGCAATAACTATCAATTTTAGACATAGAAAATTCTTAACAGAAAAGAAAGAGAACAAAAACAGAGTAAAATGTAGTAATAAAATACTACGATATTTGAAAATAATTGTAATAATTTATTTTTTATAAAAGCTGTATACATTATTTTTCTACAAAATATTTTTAATACAGATTTTTAAAATTTGGAAAAACGTGGCAAAGTCGCATCAGAATTTCAAAAATAGACTGCGGTTATAAAGCCTAAGAAGAGCTCAGTCAGAATATATAAAAATATATATGCCATTCCACTTGAAAAAACTTAGTTGTAGGTTGTGCCCCTGTACAATTGAAAATAATTATGGTCTTCAAAGAACCATAAATGTATGTATTAGTCTGTTTAAATAGAAACATGTTATTAGAGAACACATTGCTCGCCCACGAATTAAAATGTAGGCAACGGTAAAATAATCTCGAAACTATATTTTTTATTTCCCTGGCTTTTAAAATTCTGGGATAAGCTTATTAAAATAAATAGCTGACTCTAAAAGCATGTTGTGTTTTTCTGCAGCTCTAATCAGAAAAATGCAGTCATAAAATCACACAAAATCCTCGACTTAGAAAATTTTTATTACACCCGATATTTCAAACACATATTGTTTATTTATTTTCTTTCAATATTTTTAGCTTTGCTCCAGTTTTTTGTATCCTTGAGCAAAAATAACCAAAAGGAGTGCTTTCAAAAAGAAGTGTGTTCGAATATGTGGTCAATGGGATATAAATTGATGGGAAGCACGAAGCAACAGTTTACTTCAAACACTGGAGCTGAATAGTAGAATCAATAACTCCACGAACTTGGCACGTTATGCTTGAATGAACTCGAACTCGGGGATTCATTTTTTCATATCGTTTCTATTTTAGTAATGTGATATTTTTAGTAGAAATCAGTTTGAAGTAAATAAATTGAAAATGCTTTCAATTGAATTTTTTGTAAAGAGATAAACGTAAGTGAGTTATGATGTTAACTCAGGAGTCGTAAAAACGCGTAAACAAAGAAAAAAATAAAATAAAAAATCGTCGGTAATATTTGTTTATCTTCTGTTTGGCTTTTATTTATTTTGAATTTTTGTATTTGACGGTATGTTTGTTCTATCTGTCTTCTATGTTACTAATTTAGATGCATTCTTCAAAATTTGATTCACATCTATAAATGTCTTAATCTTTTTTTTAGTTTTTCGTTTAATTGGAGGAAGGCTTAGTAACAGTATCATGTTCATAGTACAGTTCTAGCCTCATAAATTTTATATACGTGATGTGTTAAAGTCTTAAACAAGAACATTATTTTAGCGCTTTTCGCCATACCATATATCCTAATACAGCAATGGTGCCATAATTTTTGTTTTGGAAGTTTGGAGGTAGTATGTATCGTTTGATTTAATATTTCATAATAAATGCTTCTATCTCCTCGTTCACGTAAACTGAATACATATTTGTGCACGTCGCACCATTGCCGAAGATGCCTGGAATATCAATTTTGCTTTCGCACATTATAGCTTGAAAATAAATCATTACCTTATACTAGAACATCCACGTTCTAAGTGTTTGACCCATTCATCTCGGCTAAAATTTATTCCTTTAATCTTTTTAGAAGTAAGAGTTTGTGGTTGCGTGGGTTAGTATTTGCTCACAACAGTTAGTTAAATTAGTTTCTGCTTGGTTTATTATTATAGTGTTATTACGTAATTGCCGACCAACAGAACAAGCAGATTGCTCTCAAACCTAGTAACAATGCACTTTGTCCTAAATCCCTCGTCGCGGATTCACTTTTGCACTGAATACAAGCATTTTCGCAAACTAAAAAATGTAAACATGCATTCATTGAGAAAGTTGCTTCTTTTTGTGACGAGCAAATCCGCTTTTATCGCCTCGGGAGTTTTGATGATTTCCAAGCCTTTTTGTAGGGGTTTTATTTCTAGCGCGGAGTGTTATCTAGCGAATAAATGTTTGGTTTTGTTAAATTTGTGTCTGGAAGAACAAAGGATTATTATTTCAAATGTGTGCAAGAAATATTTTAATTAACATCTTAATTAAGAACATGGCATAAAAGCTTCATTAACTAAGGTACTTCAGTTCGGGAAATCTCGCTAAAAATCAAAGAGAACAATGCCATTTGTTCACGTTTAACTGAATGGCGTACCTAACAATACATCAGTTTACAGGATGACAACGTAATAATCTGGTCTACATGGTAAATTTATTTACCATATATACAGAGTCAAATTTGTTAAATTCGGTTTTCTAGAGGATATCTAGTCGAATACGAAAAGTTTGTGGCAGTTCGAGATAACGGATTGTCACATACAAAATTTATCATTGTACGATTTATTTCAATACGTCTGAGTTTATGGATAATATAAATCTTAAAGGCGAAGATCTAAAATCAGTAAACTAACACAAAGGCACCCCATAAATTTGCCGGGTTACATCAAATATTCATAGACAAACGCGTATTGTCTGAACTTGATCGATATCCAAACGTGTTAATTAACTGCAAATTGTCTATTTATTGGTTATCGACAGACGATTAACTATTGTCCGAGTTACCTCATGTGTAATTTAAAATTGTATTCGCTTTTTTATATAATGTGCAACACAACTCATCAAATAACATATTTAATGTATTTTAATGCAACTTGGGGTTATGGTCGAGAGATTTGTTGACGTTTATATGTATGATGTACTCTAGTTTTAGTACGTAGGTATTGTATTTTCAATTTTTTTTTTTTTTGGAAAGTTCGATGAAATAATGTCAGATGAATTTACGGACGTACATGTAATTGTAGATTTAATATTATGGCATTTTTATTTCGTTTTGGAAAAGTTCCTTGGACAAATTACGAAATTTATTAATTCTGGCAATTTTACGGTTTTGTTACAATTAATTATTTATTTAAAAATTAGATAAACCGATTTTTACTTAATCCATAAAAGAAATTACTTAATTCATCAATTTTTTGAGACTTACTGCATAAACGAGCTTTACTTATCAAAATTTTGAGATTACGTCATTAACTTTTTGACAGAGATGATTATAATTATCGATTTACCATGTTCCTGACAAATTTTTGGTTGGAATGATTAGACATTTTTTTTCTCATTTTACCATCTAAACGATACTCTTAAAATTGGTTTAAAATTTTACAAATTTAGTCCTGTAATTTCGAAAATGCCTTGTCTAATAAAATGAGTGGGAAATGGGAGACCTATTTTTTCATATTCAAGGAGCTATAAAACGTCGAAAATCACTAAATTAGCCATTTGGCAAATGTATTATTATTACGACAGGTACATACATAGCTTACGCTCGGAAAGATGGAAGGTAATACAAGAGTACAATCCTGTATAAAATATTTAAAATTTCTCCACAATATAAAACCAGACAGACAGACCGACAGACAGACAGACAGACAAATAGACGGAAACGGGAGAATACTTTTTTAGTACTGTAGGGGTCATGAAACGTCGAAAAAACATAAAAGTGGCCATTCGTCGCATGGCCACAATACAATACTTCCATCGCTTACGCTCAAAAAGTAAAAAATGGATCGAAGGTTATTTCGACCGGATTTCTCTTGTCCCTGAAATCCAGTCTAACACATTTCGCTTCTTTGACAAATGATAAAATTTAATTTTTCGAATTGTTTATTTGTGATAACCTCTACACACTGTCTAAAGAGTTTAGACAGTACTTCCCTCGCTGTCGGAAACATGACGACTGCATGCCTATTTTTTTTTCTCATTACATTTTATTTTATTACATGCAATATAATACTAATAATAATAATAACAGTGTTGTATCTCCAAATTTTCGGGAAAATGGAGTGAGCTATTCCTGATTTAATCAAATTGACTCATTCATTACTTTTTTTTGAGCGACCTGTTAAGCAAATCTAAAAAATATGAATGGAATGATAAATCACAAGTACAGACTCATCATATTATGTACATTTTAGATAGGACAGTTTCAGCAAAATTTTGGGGTGACGTCATCAATTTTTTTGGAGGGGACAAGTAAATATATGTATTTTGAATAAGAATTTATCATGCTTATCATAACTGTAAATCACCTGCAAGATTTCACATCATTCGGTTTTGCAGATTCCAAATTAAATCGCAAAATGTTGTTTCATAATTTTGATTTTTTTCAAAAAAACTGGACGTGTCGCTTAAAAACTCAATTCGGAGTCATAAACTACATGTGTAAGACTATGTTATTTTATACAATTTTAAACACATTTATTATGTACAATTTTGAAGTGACGTCATCACATTATTGGTGGGGATGATTAGGCAAATTTTGGTTAGCGTTTTATCATCTACATAATATTACTAATATAAGTACAAAATTTCACAACAATCGGTCCAGCACTTTCGGAGATTATCTGTCTAATAAAAATCCGGGACGGCAGACAGACGGACAGACGGGCAGACGGACAGACAGACGGAAACGGGAGACCTATTTCTTCGTCTTCTAGGGATCATGAAAAATCGAGAAAATGTAAAAGTAGAGAGTCGGGCGACGGACTCTATTACAATACTTCCTCTGCTTACGCTCGGGAAATAATTTGGAATCTGCACAACCGAAGCTTTGAAATCTTGCACATAGTTTACAGTTATGATAAGCATAATAAGTTTTTAATCAAAATATATTTACTTATTCCCTCCAAAAAATGGATGACGTCAGCTCAAAATTTTTCCAAATAAATCCTAACTAAAATGTACAAAATATGATGTGTCTTGTAATTTATCATTGCATTCATTTTTACTTCCCGAGCGTAAGCAAAGGAAGTATTGTAATCGAGTCCGTCGGCCGACTCTCTACTTTTACGTTTTCTCGATCTTTCATGACCCCTAGAAGACGAAGAAATAGGTCTCCCATTTCCGTCTGTCTGTCCGTCTGTCCGTCTGTCCGTCTGTCCGTCTGTCCGTCCGTCTGTCCGTCTGTCCGTCTGTCCGTCTGTCCGTCTGTCCGTCTGTCCGTCTGTTGTCCCGGATTTTTATTAGACAGATAATCTCCGAAAGTACTCGACCGATTGTTGTGAAATTTTGTACTTATATTAAGAATATCATGTAGATGGTAAAACGCTAACCAAAATTTGTCTAATCATCCCCACTACTAATGCGATGACGTCACTTCAAAATTGTACATAGTAAATGGGTTTTCAATTGTATAAAATAACATAGTCCTACACATGTAGTTTACAACTCTGAATCGACTTTTCACCCGAAACGTCCAGATTTTTGGAAAAAAAATCAAAATTATAAAACAACATTTTGAAATTTAATTTTTAATCTGCTAACCAGAATGCTTTGAAATTTTGCAGATGTTTTAAGGCTATAAAGAGCATCATAAATCTTTAGTCAAAAAATATTTGCTTATCCCCTCCAAAAACTTGATGACGTCAGCTCAAAAGTTTGTGGAATAAATCATATCTAAAATGTACAAAATATGATGAGTCTGTACTTGTGATCTATCACTCCATTCATATTTTTTGGATTTGCATATACAGGGTGACTCAAAAAAATTAATGAATGCGTAAATATATTTTATTGATTTAATCAGGAACTACAAAACCGAATGCTCTGAAATCTTGCAGATGTTTTAAGGTCATAAAGAGCATAATAAATGTTTAGTCAAAATATATTTGCTTATCCCCTCCAAAAACTTGATGACGTCAGCTCGAAAGTTTGCCGAATAAATCATATCTAAAATGTACAAAATATGATGAGGCTGTACTTGTCATTTATCACTCCATTCATATTTTTTGAATTTGCATATACAGAGTGACTCAAAAAAATTAATGAATGCGTAAATATATTTTATTGATTTAATCAGGAACTACAAAACGGAATGCTCTGACATCTTGCAGATGTTTTAAGGTTATAAAGAGCATAATAAATTTTTAGTCAAAATATATTTGGTTATCTTCTACAAAAAACTGATGACGTCAGCTCAAAAGTTTGCCGAATAAATCGTATCTAAAATGTACAAAATATGATGAGTCTGTACTTGTGATTTATCATTCCAATCATATTTTTGGATTTGCATATGCAGGGTGACTCAAAAAAATTAATGAAGGCGTGAATTTATTTTATCGATTTAATCAGGAATTAGAAAACCGAATGCTTTGAAATCTTGGGAATATTTTAAAGTTATTATAAGCATGGTAAACTTTTGTTCAAAATGTATTTGTTCATCCCTCCTAAAAAAATTGATGACGTCACCCTTAAATTTTGCTGAATAAATCCTATCTAAAATGCAAAAAATATGATGAGTTTGTACTTGTGATTTATCATTCCATTCATATTTTTTAGATTTTCTTAAGAGGTGGTTCAAAAAAAATTAATGAAGTCAATTTATTTTATTGATTAAATTAAAGGCAACACTTATTATTAGTATTACACCCCAACCAACCCAATTTGGTAGACACAAAATTTGTTAAAGGAAAAACTCGGTTGAAACATAAGGGTAGCACGCTTATTTACATCGACTTTAACATTACAGACCTGCATTTGTTCACTTGGTTCCGCGAATGTGAAATAGACATGTTTATAATCAACCAATTATGAATTTCACCGTCAAGAATTAAAATAAAACCCAATGTTTTATATAATAAGCGGAAGTCGAAGCAATAAAACCGATGGTCGTTTTGTTTACAGTTTCTCTGTTTGGCTCTCACGTATGCTGTTACGCTTGTCATCTTAAATTAAGAATGTTTATACATAAACGATTTTCAGTTGCCGTATACGTGAGTAAATTGTTTCGTTATTTTATTCATTATAAAAAATCAATATTCAAAACGACCCAATTCATTTTCCCGAAAATTTGGGAATACAATAATTTTATTCTTAGTATTACACTACATCTATCCCAACTGATATCCGTGTCCTTGCAAAAATGTTGATGACGTCATCGCAATTTTAAATTCCCACTACAAAAATGTAATGAGAAAAAAACACAATAGCCATGCAGTCGTCAAGTTTCCGACAGCGAGGGAAGTACTGTCTAAACTCTTTAGACCAATTTTTTTTAGATCTGCTTATACAGGGTAACTCAAACAAATTAATGAATCAGTCAATTTATTATTGATCAAATTAAGAACGAGCTGTGACTTCCAAAGTGAAAGCGAATTTATTGAAATATCCCGTCACAGAACTCTAATGAGAAGAATCTATGATAGACGTACAGACACGATTTTGAGAGCGAGGGAGGTACTGTCTAAACTCTTTAGACCAATTTTTTTAAATAACATACGGGATGTTCTGTTAAATTTCGATGTTTGAAAAATGTTATATTTGTTTTTTTTATAAACATTCTGTATATTAAAAGTCAATTTAATTTACATCACAACAAAGCGCGTCCTTTGTTAATCTCTCCACAAAATAAGTAGAGTGATAGAGAATTGGACTAACGTGGCAACGTCGCATCTGAATTTTAAAATAAACTACGGTTTTACTCAATGAAGAGGCTAACGAGAACGAGAATATGTATATAAAGATATATAGACTGCTCCATTAAAAACAAACTAGTTGGATATTACGCACAAAAGCAGAACTCTCTGTATAGTTCAAAATAATTATAACGTATGCTACCCAGAGAACCGTACAACTTTAGTCTCAAGGTTTTTTTGTTAATTATTAATAATTGATGAGATATGGATGAATGCGCTCTTAGTGGCTTATCCTGTATACATTGAAGTACAAGCACTACTGTAATTCGAAGCACCCTTTTAAATGTATTAAAATGAATGAATAGACAAATTTTGATTAACGTTGGACCATTTTTAGAATAACCTGAAATAACACCTACTGAAAATTCAAAATAATCAGTTCTATAGGGACGAAGACGATTTGTCTGAAAAAACTGGTGATTCAGAACATACAAATGACAGCTCATGTTAAAGGAATAGAGAAAACACGGAATTATTGACTTCTTGTTTCCTTTGTTGTCAGTTACACTACATCCCTTAGGTATCACACCAAGACTATAACATGATAGGACTAACCATTTTGAACTTGCATATTTTGCATACAAAGTTTGTTTAATTCATTTATCGCACATATTGTAGATATTTAGGATAAAATAAAGGGGTAACTTTTACCAAATTATGGATCCCTATAATTGTTGTCGAGGCTACCCGAAACATTAAGCCGACCCTTTCTTTTTAACGTTACGTAACAGTAATTTACACAACTAGTTCAAGAAAGCCCCTTTACCGCACGGACGCTTGTTTGCCCGCTTTTGCGGGAATGTGCGAAGCAAGCTGGACAAACGTGGTTTTTCAAATCAAAAGATTAACTGTTAGTTATTTATAAACAATAACGATGACAACTGCAAACACATCACAATGTTGACGCTTCCAGGGTACTTTAATATACAGGTGAACAAAAAATGACGCGCTAACTTTATGATATGTTGTTAAAAACTGAAGAAAAAATAATTTAAAAAATTCTTGCGTCAAAGTATTAGTTTTACACCATAAAACTGAAATATTTGTCCCTACTACAAATTTGATATCATCATCACGAAAAAAAAAACAATTTTTATTTTAACGTATTCTCATTAGCATAAAACAATAAAACTCTCAGAATACAACTAAAAGATTTATTTGACTGTTCACCGAAGACGAGGGAAGTTCTGGGTGAATGGTCCAGTGGTTTGATTTTAGAGAATTTTTTTATTTTAGAGTTAAAAAAACATATCATAATTTTTAAATTTATTTGCCTCGAAAATATAGCCAGTATCAAATACAGTTCTCAAATAAAAAATTATCTGTGAATTTTTGACAACTATAAATAAGTTTCAGTTTAATAAAAATACGTTATGCAATTTTTAAATAATTTGTTAAAATCTGATATCATTTAATGGTGAAAGCAACCTTTATGGCAAAATTTAATAGTATGTGTGCAGTGAAATATCAATCTTCGACAACAGAAACTTAGACAGGTGACAAAGAAAAAAAACGTACATTGTTGCAATATACAACACCATGTAAACATAAAATTAGACATTCATCAAAATAACCCCGTTACAAATTTTCGTGGCTGTCATTCCGGAAATAAAAACTGCTGCCGCAACTAATAAAAAACATTCGGCTAAAACAAGAAAACATAGATTACAAAAATAAAACCAGTTGTAAATTATTTAGCTTGGCAACCACACCCTCTCTAGGTGTATTACATACCTCAATCATATTTCACCAACAAAACACGCTATCCTAATCACTCTGATTCACCGACTGCTCCGCGTTCTACATTCATCCGTATTTGAAATTTACCCGTACAATTCCCCAGCACAAATACTCAAATCGCATTCCCAGCTTACAAAAATAATCCCCGCAGAAGAGCAAGAAGAAAGCGAGCAGATGCTATCAAAGAAGCGGATTTAAATTAATGCGATTATCATGATTCCGCTTAAAACAGCGAAATAAACATCACGCTTTGCGCGGATCAAACACCGACTATCTATGATTTTCTACGTCGGTGGTGACGGAGCTTACCGCTACAAAGCTTCCTCGAGTCCGTCTTGTTGACAGTGGAGCTTTCTGTAGTGGTGGGGATTTCTGGGTGTCCGTCTAACGAGCAATTAAACTGCGACTCCCAGAATTCTTGAAACCATGGGTTCCTGGTGTTGTTGTTGGGCCTTAACGAACAGTAGTAGTTGTCGAAGGAGTTAACGCGGGGGGAGTGAATTCTTATTGACAATCCACCCCAGGCTTCCTCTTCGTATTCTTCAGTTACGTCGTTTCTGTCCGCCCAGCCGTCACTGAAAGCGTAATGGTCATAATCATTTGTTTTTTATTGGAATACCATCGTAAAAGTATGATAAATTTTGACAAAGTTGGACTAACATTAATATCTGTACCAAATTACTAACAACTAGACAAAGTTGGAATCTTGCATTTTCGTATCCTATGAGCTGTGAAAACATACAAGTATATAAAATTACACAGTAAAATTGTAGAAGATGAATAACAACGCATAATATTTGAAATCGTGATATTTTGATGATTTATCACACACCTCCTCGACTTGTGTGATAACCTGATAACCCCCATTATACACTCGTTTAATGTAATGTATTGTAAGTCAGTAAACAATAGTCAGAGAAAATTAGGAATAATGCCAAACGATCTTTGTTTATTAAGTCATTTTGTTTAGCAAGCTGAAAGTTCTCAAAGACGAGAATACTGGAAAATTTCCACACGGTTTTAGTTTACAGGAAAAATCTAATTTAAAGAACAAAGGAGCAGTAATCTATTACCTAATTTTCCGATTAATTATAGGTACTTAATTAATTAAAATAATTAATCAACATCGTAAATGGGAACACAATAATAATTAAGATAATATAGTAAATATAATTTAAGAACAAGTAATTATGAATTCAGTAATTACAAATTAAATCCAATTACACAAAATATATTTCATGAAAAAAATTAATTAAGTAATTAAAAAGAAATCGTTCACAATTAAGGACGCTTGATTAAAATTAAGGAATAATTAATTACTTCGGCAGTGATTAAAATTTGTTTTGGAGCAATAATATGTGGGTATTATAACACATACTTTTAAGTTCCAGTTAGACAAACAATAATGAATACATTTTTATTCCAATTTTTTTCATTACTAACATTAGTTATTAGTGGTTTGAGAAAGCTATAGCAACGTGTTGTATATCACTGAAGCACGCCATTTTTAAACCGACAAATACCTTAATTTCAAGACACGACGCTTTTGACGGAGGTTTTATTGAAGAAGAAAGGCGTCTCGAGGGAGATGATATGCCAATATGACTTTAGAATTTTATGAATATGTTGCAATAACTGTACGGTAGTTTCGTGGCTATAAAACTGTAAATTTTATCGTAAGGATCTCTGTGTTCAACAGCCGTTTTTATTAAACGAATTAAGGGGGAGAACAGCACTTCTGAAAAATCAAATTTTGTGGAAATCACATCATTAAAGGCAATCATGCGTTATGCAGCTCTCTAGGTAGACTTTCTGACAATTTTTTCAGCACGAATACTTTTCTTTGTGTCGTGGTTGGAGGTAATGATAATACAGTGTTTATTTGAAGCGGCAAGAGAAACATTTTTAAAGAAAAATATTGCCGTTAAAGCAACAATAAACACTGCTGGTAACAGAAAATAAAAATAGTAGTTTCTCTTTTAGATGTGCACCATTTCACTGAAATTATGATTAACAAAATACGGCGTCGCGTGTTTATGTATTGTAAAAAGAAACATAATCGGTTATATGTATATAGGATCTGTGTCTGCAACGTTTAAGTCATAGTTGGTGACTGAGCCACTACTACAATACTTTTCTGAATTATGTCGTGGAAATAAAAACTTTCTAACGTAATCTAGTTTTAGACACTGTTTAAAAAATTTTAAAACTAAGTAAAAAACAATTACTTTCTTGTTTACGATGCGGAGTGTCCTTTGACTCAACATTAGTCATATTTAGTAGATACATATTGGTTAATATGTACATTTATAACAGCGATATCGTATTATATCTATGCTGATTGGCTATTGGCATAATGAGGTATAAATAGAATTCTAACCATGAAACAGATTAATCGTGCACCAGCTTATTAAAGTGTGATTGTTGGGGTTGGATATTAATGGTTCGTTTATTGGTCAAATAAATTGCATTGGATTCCACCGCAAGTCAACACTGGAACTGAAAATGTGTAGTAATTGATGAACTAATTATTTATATAATGCTAATACTAATGTTAACACATTGCATTGAATTCCGCCCAAGTCAACAGTAGAAGTGAAAATGTTTAGTAATTGATGTACTAATTATTTATATAATTATTTTGTTTCATTTGCGGAGAACTTGTGTAAACTATGTGATTTTATGAACAGATTATTAAATTTTAATGTATTAAGCGAAGTGTTGTCATAAGGTAGAAGCCGAATTTCGTAACACAATGAACAGTAGGCATAGATGGTAATAAAGTGCTAATAAAATACTCATTTCAAGATTATTTTGAAAAATTCCTAATAACATTTTTTTGGATTTTATAAGATTTCTCGTTCAGTTTTTTCTCGAATTGTTTTTAAACATATATACTTTATAAAGAAATGTTAAATTTTATATGTAAATAAATTTGTCTGTCTATTTTTTTTTAAATTGAGAGACGGCTGGTGCCAGGGAGCACAAGGGCACGTGCTCCCAAAATCACAACGTCTACAAACACACTGGACAAAGCAAAATAATAATTTTCAATATTTAAAAAATTATCCGGAAATTTGTGTCATAATTATTAAAACTAATTTTTTTCTCGCTCTATTTGTATAAAATGTATCAATACTTACATCTAAAGATGTTGTGTTGGATATATGATACGTTGCTGAAGAGCTCATAAAAGCGGAGACCACATCTTGCCTCATTTAGACGTTTTGTTTACACCGTTGCCACGGAAACCGTGCGTCTAGTCGCTGTATTCAGCTGAAACGGGTCCTGCTCGAGCAGTGACCACTACCAATAACTCTCATTCTGCGCGAGTGAAATTGTTTGATTTTAAATGAAAATAATTAATTCAGTTGAATATTTATTAAAAGTCGTCCTCTGTCTTACGACGGTAAAATTTTAGTGAAAAATTTATTAATAAAAAGCAGTGTTCATGACAAAACGAGAGACTTTCACAGATATTTTAATCGACCTAACCAGCATGGTAAATTTTTGTGGATGTGCATGTTTTCCGTCATACAATTTCGTCTATTAATTATTGATAATAACAGCCTATTTTATCTCTTCATTTTTACTTCATCAATAAAATTGTGTCCCCCCATTTCAAAAGGCCACGACCCGCCACTGCTGTTAAATCAATTTCATTTGCAATATGTTTATTTTTTTACGACAAGGATATTGAACTTATGTAAAGAAGCGAATGGGACTACCGTATATGGGAGAGGAAAATTCAGTTAACATTAATAATAATAATGATAATAAATACCTTTATAAAGAAAAAAGGTTGACACTCTTGCTTTACGTGTTTTTTTAAAATTTGTAGTGATCTTGAACTAACAAAATTTTACTTCTTTTATCAAGAGGACAAGAACGGACTTTTCAGGAAATTTGGAAAAACTAACCACCAATCTTTTCTGTGCTGTGATGTTATCTTATTTGTTTTATTAAAAAGTCTCTGTTGAAAATACGTTGATGCATCCGATATTTATATTTACAATGAAAAGTGGAATTTTCATGTAATAGATGTTGTAATAATTAATAAAATAACAAAATGCAGAAAATTTGTTTATTTCAAAGTTACTCGTACTATCATTATGTCAGGTATACATAATATAATTCAACATTCAATTTAAAACTTTAGACATTCGTAATATTTCTGTTCAGTTTTTTTTTTCTTTTTTTCTTTAAATCGTATGCATTTCACAACATAACTTTTTGTTGCAAAATCATTATAATACGTAATAAAGTTTTTAAGACACAACTTTACTCACTCAGAGTCTCTCAGTAGCAAGTACAGTCGTTAGATAAATTTATAATAGTGGATTCTGCGAATTTTATTTTTTATGAGCATAAGCTAAGGAAGTATAGTAATCGAGTTTATGGGGTGATTTGCCAGTTTCATATTTTCTCGACATTCCATGACCCCCATAGTACTAAAAAATGGTCTCCCGTTTCCATCTGTATGTCTGTTTGTCCGTCCGTCTGTCTGTCTGTCTTTCGTCTGTGTCGATTTTTATTAGGCAAATAATATCCGAAACTATCGGACCGATTGTTGTCAATTTTTTTATGTAAATTAGCAATATCATGTAGATGATAAAACGCTAACCAAAATTTGTGTGATCATCCGCACCACCAATAGTAATTTGTTTCTAATTCTATCAAATAAAATACTCCTGCACTTGTGAAAGTGATGTATGAATCCGTGTTGAGGTTTCAACCTATATATCCAGATTTTTGAAAAAAAATCAAAATTGTATAACAACATTTTGCAATTTAATTTGAAACTTCAAAACCGAATGCTCTCAAATCTTCCAAACCTTCAAATACAGTCGTAATCATGGTAAATCGTTGATTAAAATTTATTCGTTTATTCCATCCCGAAAAATTAATAACGTTATCTCAAAATTTTGGATAATAAATCCTCTCTGAAACATGTAAAATATTATGATTTTGGACTTGTGGTTTATCAGCGCACTTATAGTTTAGAATTCCTTATACAGTGTGACTCAAAAAATTAATGAATGAAGCAATTTATTTTATTGTGTAGGTAAGCGAAGAAAAATGTTGCTCCTCCGGTGGGAATCGAACCGCACGTTTACCGCTTGCCGGGCGGGTGCCCTTACCACTAGAGTACAGAGGAGCTTATCTTTCCTCGCTTAGTACTACGTATTATTGTGCCACCACAATTGATTAAATCAAAAACGACAAATTGGGATGAGACACGAGTGATCATAGTTTTCGTTTTATAAAATCGTTGAGGTTTAAGTTATTTGAACATTCGTCCCTCACTCTTTATACACATATTTTGTTGTCGATTCAATAGGCGTAACAGAGTTTTGTTGTAGTTACGAGTAATATATATACTTTTGACTGAGGTTGCCAGTTGTGTTTTGAGATTATTTAATGTACACCCATTTTTTCTACGGCACGATAGTGTTAAAAGATGGCAACGGGGGATTCATTTTTTCATATTCTATGAATTTTGAAATGTAAAAATATGACATTAGAATATTTCCTTTTTATTGTTAATGTTTAATATATTTTGACGTACGATTTCATTATACCTAAGTATTATACCTTTTTATACGAGTAGAGTTATATGATGCCGTTTCTAGAACAGTTTAACCTCATTTGACCTGTCTTACAAACGGTGTCATTTACTGTCAACGGATAATTGACATATCCTAGGACCCCCCATCACGTTTTATCGACTATTTGACTTATCTTAAGAAGGTAAATCAGGTCATTTGAATTAATGAGGCATAAACTTGTTGGAAATCCATCAATAATTTATAAATAAATATTGTCACATACTTTTGGTTCCAACATACAGAGTGTCCCAGATAAAACTTCGCGATCCTATACTTTGAAAACAGATAGACATATTGAAGTTGCAAACCCCATTGTTTTTAGTTTCAAGAGGGAAACTGTAGTCTCGACGCAAACCTATCAACGTGTGTATTTTTAAGAGATTTTGAACAAATATTAGTGAATTAAATAAAGCGATATATCGACATGTCATATTATACTGCCATGGAAACAGATGAGCAAATACAAAAAAATTCATTACTATTGTTAATCTTTAATGACAGAAATCTTAGATTTTAAATTAGCAAGATTTCTTTGCTGTTTGTCGAAAACTGTTCAATTTCTACTGCCCGAGCTTGAGCGGTCGTCGGCCGACTCTCTACTATTACGTTTTCTCGACCTTTCATGACCCCTAGAGTATGAAGAAATAGATCTCCCTTTTCCGTCTGTTTGTCCGTCCGTCTGTCTGTCTGTTTGCCGTCACGGATTTTTATTAGGCAGATAATTCGGTACTTGAGTTTTTGTCTCTCGCTTATCTTGGAAGTGCTGATAGGTTCTCCCTCTTTTTGCATTGACCACAGTAACAGTCTGTATTGCTCGCCTGTCCGGCGCAGCGGTATACTGACAAAGCTTAAACGAACGAGAAATCAACATGGCGACTTCGGCGCCGCAATTCCCAGCTAAAGAACAAGCGATAGTTATGAACGCTGTCGACGACTTAAAACTCACAGACTACGTTGTCGCTATAGGTAATATAGTGCAACGAAAAAACATTATTTTTGCCTCGCGAATTTCAAATGGCCGTATTTGCATATACATGAGCTCTAAACTGTTGGTTGATCAAGTAGTTGCTGATCATGCGGTGATCACAATTAAAGATTTTGAAGTCAACATAAGACGTCTAATGAACCCGGCACGTCGCATTATCTTTTCAAATGTATGTCCTTCAGTTCCCCACAGCGTTATAGAGAATCTTGTTCAAACCCTAGGTTTTACTGCAGTATCGAAAATGTCATTCTTAAGAGCGAGTATTGAAGGTGACGAATTTAAGCATGTGCTAAGTTTCCGAAGGCAAATCTACATTCAGCCTGATGACTCTATTAACCTCCCTTCTTCCATGGTCATAAAGTACGATAACACGAATTACAGGATCTTTCTTAGCTATGATGATGTTTGTTTCAAGTGTAAAGTCTCAGGCCATTTCGCCAGTGACTGTCCAAACCAAACTGAACCCACTGACCAAACGGATACTTCCAACTCGTCGACTCCTCTGGATTTAGCTGTTGGTAAATCTCGTGCTTTAGACGACCAATTGGAGACTTCTAATCTGGTTACCCCCTCACCTTCGACTACCGCTAAGCGCTCTGCCCCTGATGAACCTTCGACTGAATTCATCCCCCCTGATCAACCACAGCTAAACCTTGATGACACAGACCAAAGTGTACGGGGGAAAAAAATTAAACCTTCCGATTCAACCGAAAGCCTTACTCCAACATCTGAAATACTAGCACCCGCTGAACAACTAATTAACAATGCTCACTACCCTCTCACCTTCGAGGAGACTGTTGCCTTTCTTGAGAAGGCTGTTGGAAAACCGGATATTCTAAGTCTTATTAGGGAATATACTAATGACATTTATGGTGTTCTTATAATGCTTCACGACATTTACCCTCTTGTGTCGCACAAAAACTTGAAAAATCGATGCAAAAAAATTCAAAAGAGAATTAAAAAGCCTTAAGTTCCCTGCCAGAGGAACATGGCACAGATCTATCCGGTCTGTTTCAGACTCCTACGACGTCCGCTTTTTAAACGTAATTTACTGCAGTATCCTACACTTTCGGTATTTTCTTATAAGGTTTTTAAATTCTTATAACCCCTATTAAAATTCGATTCCCATTATATGTAACGGATTTTTATTTAATTTTGAATTGATTTGCATTCGAAGTGGTGGCGCATCTATCACGCGTAGTGTTGGTGTGAGCTACGGGAAAAAACGGGGAGAAAAAAGGAGATAAGAACGGAGGAGATAGCGGGGCAGGAGCGAGTGAGGAGCTCGGGAGGAAGAGAATCAAGTTCAGGGGCTTTTCAAGGAAGATTTTCGGGAAGAGACGGGACCTGAGAACCGAAGGAAGAGTCAGGAGCCTCCGCCGCCTACGCTGAGAGAGAAGAGGTGCCCTCCCACATATTTTAACAGTGATTGGCTTATCGTATGTAATACCTTTAATAATATAATTTGTCGTAAACGTAGTTTTATTGGGCTCGGGTTGAAACCCACTTCGTGAGGTAACAATACAGTAGCATTTATTTGAAATCCTGTAAGTAGGTTACATATAATAAAAATACTCTCTTCCCACAGTTCTTTAAAAATACTGTAATATACACTAACATAGCCTCTATAATGGCTAAGTACAACGACTTATTAGCTTTCGTTACCTATGAAAAGCCAAGTTTTCTGATAGTCACAGAAACGTGGTTATCCTCGTCAATACCAGATCATCTTTTCTCCATGGGGGATTACACTATCTTTAGGGCAGATCGCACTCGTACCAGAGGAGGGGGCGTTTGTATTTTTATTGCGAATCACCTTTTATCTGAATTACATGTAGCACAACTCAGTTTTGACACTGGCAACATAGACAGTCTTGTTCTTCGGATTTCCTGCAAGAACTTCTCTTTTGTACTATCATGTGTTTACCGACCACCTGGTACTGATTTAACATCAGACCACAATTTATTCTTAAAATTATCAGATCTAGTTGAGGCTTATGAAAATGTATTCGTGTTCGGTGACTTTAATATGCCCGATCTAAAGTGGCCATTAAACCCTAAGTTAAAATGCAGTCAGTCTAACCAACTATTGGTTGACTTTTTGATGAGCACTAGAATGCTGCAGCTGGTAGACCAGCCAACGAGGATTCGGCGAAACCAACAACCATCAACGCTAGATTTAGTGATGATATCGGATGCAAATTTATTGGTGAACTTGGAGTATCTAGACCCGATAGGTAAGTCGGATCATGTTCTAATTAAGGCTGACATGCAGTTGTGTTTTACTCCCCGCAAACGAACAATCACGTTCAGCAGATTAGTCACTAATTATGAAGATATCAACACTAGATTATCTAATATTGACTGGTCTTTCATTTCTACACACACTGATGTATCTTCCAGCTGGGATGCCTTTAAATTACGTCTCCAGGAGATCATTGACAGCTGTTCATCTCGAGTCACCGTTAAGAAATCTTCTACCAAACCATGGATTGACGGCAAGATACTTAAGCTGATTAATAAAAAACGGTCGTTGTGGCGAGCGTACAAACGTACAAGTAGTAAATTTGATTATGCTACTCATAGAGCTTTCTCTAATCGCCTTTCCACGATTATTAAGACAGCTAAGGAAAACTACGAGAAACAATTGGTTGCCGATGCAAATCCCAAGCGGTTCTACAAATATGTCCGCTCAGCCATAAAAGGGTCCTTCGTTCTAATGCCTTTGATTAAAGATGGAAACGGCCAAATTGCTAGTAGTCAGCGTGCTGCTGCTGACATTTTCGCTTCAAGTTTTTCGAAGATATTTGTCAAGAAACCTCACATAACAATGCCCGTCATAAATGGTCCAGCAAAATCAGAAACTCTTGATTTTGTCCACTTCACTAAAGACTCGGTACTTAACAAACTGCGATCACTTAAGGAGGGGAAATCTCCGGGTCCCGACGGTTTTTCTGTCAGTGTTCTAAAGAAGTGTGCGAATTCGTTAGCAGGCCCACTTTCCGTACTTTTTAACCAGTCCATCGATACGGGTATTCTACCATTAGACTGGAAAACTGCTCTGATCACTCCAGTTTACAAAAAAGGGGACAAACTCGATGCAGATAATTACCGCCCCATTAGTCTAACGTCTCTTGTCGTGAAGGTCATGGAGTCCATTATTTACGATAATATCATTGCGTTCCTTATGAAACATAATGTGATTCCACCAGCACAGCATGGTTTTCTGCCGGGAAAGTCTATAAACACCAACCTTCTGACTTCTCTCGCTGACTGGACTCGAGCGCTGGATACGGGTGACACAGTGGACGTTGTATATTTCGATTTTCCCAAGGCTTTTGACCGTGTGCCTAAGCGTCGTCTTCTGTTCAAACTAGATCACTATGGAATAAGGGGCGACTTTCTTCGTTGGATAAACTCCTTTCTCACTGATCGTTCATTTAGGGTCAGAATTGGTAATTCTGTTATTGTCCCGGTTAAGGTACTGAGCGGAGTCCCTCAAGGCTCCGTGCTCGGGCCCTTGTTGTTTATAGTTTATTCGTCAGATATCACCAACGGTTTGAGGTCTAAATGTGCTATGTACGCCGACGATGTAAAACTTTACAACTCTAGCTCGAACTGTATGATTTTAAGCAATGATATCACCTCAATCCACACCTGGTCCCGTGACTGGTTAATTCCATTAAATATGTCTAAGTGTAGAGTACTCCACCTCGGAGGACAAAACCCTCGGAATTGTTACTACCTTAATGGCGTCGAGCTTTCTAAAACGAACACCTGCTCCGATCTAGGTGTTACCATTACATCCGATCTTTCGTGGTCAGAACACGTTGCTTGCATCACCAGAAAGGCTAACAGAACAGTGTATTTAATCACTAAAGCTTTTGGGAAAGCGAACGTTAAGGTTATTGTTGCGTTATATAAAACATATATAAGACCTATCCTAGAGTTCGCGAATAGTGTTTGGAGCCCACACCTAGTACGAGACAACGATTTATTAGAAGCCACTCAACGGCGGGTTACTAGGCTGCCTTTTGGTCAGATACGTCCATCATATCAGGATAGGCTCAAAGTGATGTGTCTCCCAATGCTCTCCCGCAGACGCAAGCGAGGGGATGCCATTACCGTATTCCGAGCGCTTACTGATGGTGACTCACCTATTAGATATCTCTTCCCTTTAAATACGGATGGCCGTACTAGAGGTCACGCTTTCAAACTCTTAAAAGAGAAGTTTCGCAGAGATGTCAGAAAATACTTCATCACTAACAGAGTGTTCGAATTTTGGAATTCTTTACCCGCTCATGTTGTCAGTTGTAAAAATCTTACTGAGTTCAAAATTAGACTGGATTTACATCAACGAGACTAATGCTAACATAACTGTGTTCTTGCGCGGGCATAACAGGCACTAGCCTCTGCCCGAACGCATTTCTAATAATAATAATAATAATCTCCGAAAGTACTGGGCCGATTGTTGTCAAATTTTGTATTTATATTAGGAATATCATGTAGATGGAAAAAAACGCTAACCAAAATTTGTCTAATCATCCCCAAAAATAATGTGATGACGTCACTTCAAAATTGCACATAGTAAATGGGTTTTAAAGTGTATAAAATAACATAGTTCTACACATAATGACTGTTGAGTTTTTACTCGTAACGTCCATATTTTTAGAAGAAAAAATCAAAATTATAAAACAACATTTTTAATTTTGAATCTGCAAAACCGAATTGTTTGAAATCCTGCAGATGTTTTAAGGTCATGATAGGCATGATAAATTTTTAATCAAAATATATTTATTTATCCCCTCCAAAAATTGATGACCTCAGGTCAAAAGTTTGCCGAATAAATCCTATCTAAAATGTACAAAATATGATGAGTCTGTACTTGTGATTTATCATTCCATTCATATTTTTTGGATTTGCAAATACAGGGTGACTCAAAACAATTTATGAATGGGTGAATTTATTTAATTGATTTAATCAGGAACTGCAAAGCCGAATCCTTTGAAATCTTAGAGATGTTTTAAAGTTATCATAAGCATGGTTAATTTTTAATCAAAATGTATTTGCTCATCCCCCTAAAACATTGATGACGTCATCCCAAAATTTTGCTGAATAAGTCCGATCTAAAATGTACAAAATATGATAAGTCTATACTTGTGAATTATCACTACATTAATATTTTTTAGATTTGCTTATACAGGGTGTTTTAAAAAAATTAATGATTGAGTAAATTTATTTTATTGTTTAAATTCAGAATTGCAAAACTGAATACTTTGAAATCTTGAAGACGTTTTGAGGTTATTGTAAGCATGGTAACTTTTTAATCAAAATGTATCTGTTTAACAACCCCAAAAAGTTGATTACATAATATAAGTATTATACCTTTTTGATAAGCATACGAGTTATATGATGGCGTCTCTAGAGCAGTTGGACCTTATTTGACCTGTCTTAGGACCCCCATCATTTTTTATCAAGCAATTTGACCTGTATTAGAAGAGACATCAAAAAGACGAATCACATAATCTGAATTAATGGGGCGTAAACTTATTGGACCTCCAGCACTAATTTATAAATAAATATTGTCACATACTTTTGATTCCAACATATGAGTGTCCCAGAAAAAAACTTCGAGGTCTTACATTTTCAGAACGGATAAAGAGAAGTTCTGTAAACGCCATTGTTTTCAGATTCAAAAGGGACATATGACGTATAAATGACACCGGGGTCGCGAAGCAAACCTATGTTACGTATACATTTTTAACTGATTTTGAGATATCATTAAATTACGATTACAGTTATGTAAAAGATTTATATGTGTTGTATTAATTTAATTTTAACTGTAAAAAAACATAAGTGAATTGAATAAAGAGCTATATCGACATGTCATATTATACAGTCATGGAAACAGATGTGCAAACCTAAACAATTACATTATTTACCCTTTTAATTTTTAATGTCAGAAATCTTAGATAATAAAATTGTTCAATTTTTTAATTCTAAACTACTCGATGACCAGCCCGTAGCACAAATTTAAGGTCCTTAGACGTTATTAATCGCGAACTTATAAGAAGTTTTGTATTCAATATGAAGGATGACAATTCGAACACATGCTTAATCGTGTGTTAACTGCTTTTGAAACAGATTTAACAAATTCTTTGTAGAATGAACTTTATTGGTGCTTTATTTCAATTTTATTTTTTTTATGTGTATAATTTTTATTTTTTTTATCGACTGAAAATTTAATAACCACGTAAGTGCCTAAGCGTTTTATATCAATACAGTTGTAATTTAATGATATACCAAAAGCCGTTAAAAAATATAGGTTGCAATTTAGAGAAACATGGGTTGGCGTCGCAACGCCGACGTCATATATGCTCCATGTTTGCAAAGCACTGAATCAAGCTTCCCCCTTCAAGCTAAAAGCAATAGCGTTTAAAGAATTTCAATATCTCTAACTTTATCTGGGAGACCTCTATATATTAAATCACATAATATAACTAACTGACAGCGTGGAATGTGAATGCTGCCAAAAATTAACCCGTTATTATTATTACTATTATATTTTTAATAATTATATGAAAAATAATCTCAATAAGCAGCTAAATAAAACGTAAAAATTACGTTTCTAATGGCACAACGCAATACACCGCTCACGTAGAAATGATTTCTTTTTATGATTTACACGCAGCTTAAATTACGTTGCACATACGCCATACATGTTTTCTTTGCTAATAACGTAAACAAATTGTTGCAGCGAGCGCAATACACGCCAAATTCACATAGTTTTAATACTCCGCTCTGAACGGTGCATGCTGCCATTAACTCTGCTGTTAGCACCGACAAGACAGAACAACATCCAGTAGTTTTGAAATAATTAAAGCAAACACACAGAAGACTCTTTCTATGGCAATATAATTGCAAAAAAATATAAATTACGTTTAACGGTTTTTAGTTTATCTTTTCCTCATGACACTTATTTTTTTTCACTATTTAAATTTACTACTCGAATAACAGTTTAAAACTAAATCAGGGTTAGATTAGGTTAAATTAGGTTGTTTGCCGTGTTTCTCGTTTTAAGAAGTTTCGTAGGAACTATTTACATCTTTCGCCAATCTTCTTTGCATAAAGGTATTGTTTTTACAAAATTAATCATCTACTAAGACTGCTGTCTGAACCGTGCTAGTGCCAAAGAAAACAACACTAGAAATGCTCTAGAGATTTTATTTATTATCTTACTTCCCCTGGGAGGCGTTCAACTTTCAACCACGATAAAAGATTCGGCTAGCCACTTCCTGAATTAAAGGCGTTGAAAGAACCATTATTTCGGAGCTAACAACCGCAATAAAATTATTGTCATACCTTCAATAATCGTTTCGGTGCAATGACGGAGTCACTTCTGGGAACACGATGCGGTGGGAAGGAATAATAGAATAATAATATTCTGATATTCTGAAATTCCCCCATTCGCGTTCTACTGCTGCAAACTAATTAAACGAACAGAATAAATTAATTTCATGGCTAAAAAAATAAATAAATACAGTCGATGCTATTTTTTCGAAGTTAGGTGAAGTTTATGTAACCGTTCATTCGTTTTTATTTTCCGGAAATCGGGCAGAAAATTGAGAACGTAGGCCCACAGTAAGGTTCGATATGAGGCTTTCCGCACTAAATAGCCCATTAAAAAGCAATTGCTGGACGCTAGAGAATATATTTGTCGGTAGGCTGCTAATGAAGATTTTGGTGTTTTCCATTCAAAGTGAAAAATTAAATAAACTAGGAAGGGAGATGTAATATAACCGGAGAGTGACTGCTTTTATTTTTTGCGTAACTCTTTTACTCCATAGACTATCCGCATGGTGCGCACGTAATCCACAAATGTTTAAAGTTAACTACGCTGCGTGAATTTTACTATCATCATTCTGCAGTAATATCGTAACCCAGCAATCCTTTGCAGGATTATATTCAATTTACATTATGTTTGGAACGAGCATGTTAATTCACGTAATCCCGGTTATGGTTCATCAATCAAGCCATAATACGCTACAATTTTACATCCTGGTAAGCACCAATATGTTAAGCGATAAAATCATTTGCCTAAATTTTATTGACCAGGAATACCAGGATTAAGATAAGCTGCTGTTTATCTTAAAACTGCTACGTTGTTTGAATGGCTGATTAAGATTGATGCAGGATGACACCAAATATCAAAAAGCTAAAAAACAATTGGTGTTAAGTTGTAACTTTTCTACTAAAGAAAATAACTTCTTTACTTTATTTCATTGTACCAAGAAGTTTGAAACTTTTTGTTAAAGTTTAGATACTTTCACAAATCCATTCAGCCAAAATTAGTCTCTATTCAAAGAGGTACATGTTTCGAGAACTTCTGTTATCGTTTTCAATCTAGAAACAGAAATAGAAAATATGTTGGTAGTGTGAATTTTTTTAAATATGAAGGATTGTGAGGTTATGTTTCAGTTAATTCTAGGTTAAATGTCAGGACTGAAGAACCGACTATATTATTATAGGTGTGTAAAAATTTAGTTGATCATTGACTGCAATGCTTCCTTATGCTCAGTTTTATATTTTAAAATATACACCTCAGGTGAATTGAATACCCACTTTTCTAATACGAAAAGTTTTACAAAAGCTAAAAACTATAGTCATTAGCACGCAAGTACTTTAGAAGAGAATAAATCTCTAAAATGCAAACAATTAATAACAACCAATCCGCAAAGGCAGCAAGTCATTAAGTATTAACATAAATTAATTTTCTTGCGCTGACATTTCATCAAATACACTTTTTACGTTTGAAAGGGCAGCATTTGCGCTTGAAGTTTTGATAAATTTACGTCACAACGACGTCACCATTTACTCCAATATATTCAAAATGAACTTCCCAATATCCTCCAGAGGAGGCGGAAGTAAAATATTTTCACCTTCTGACAATGATAAAAAAATCCAATAATTCTACACGAAGCATACGCACGAAGTTAATAATTTTTAGAGTGATGTCCATTCAAGCCGGCTAAATTACAGGAACTGGGGTGTAATTTAATATGTGTGGATAATATTAACCTATGGGGTTGGAACGTGCTGAACATATAAACGAACACCACTACGATGTTATAAATTCCGAAACCTTCTTGACTCTTGCTAACTGCTAGAATAAATTCTCATCACACTTGATACCGGGGTGGGCATTAAGGGCGCAATTTATACATGCAATTTCGACATAGGTTTTGTTTTCAGGACGTGGGATATTTTCACTTTATTTCAGTTGAAAAAAGTTTTCGTAGCTATTTATTAAACTATACTATTACACGAACAATACAATATAAAGAGTGCGAAAACAGACTTAAAAATATAAAAAATGAATTTTTTTTTAATGACCGGACCTAGATTTAGAAAATTATATCAAATTTCTGGCATAACCACATAAATACTCCAATTAATCTCGTTTAGATTCTCTTGGGTTTAACAAAAAAGAAAAACTGCTATCGCAACATTACTTATTTCAGTCATATTTCAGCCTGGCAGAAAGAATAGCATTAAATGTTTGTAACTCATCCAGTTTGGTTTGAAACAATATGAAGTATGATAAGAGTTTTTAGGAAAAGCGTGAACGTCTTAAGTAAACAGGAAAGTTTGTTTCTCGAAGGGATGCGGTAATATGTTAGAATTTCTTTATGTTTTTTTTGTAAGACAGTGATAAATTCACTGAATTTTATACGTACTGATCGGGAAAAAAGCGTAGTTTAGTTTATTAATGACTTTATAAAATTAAAGTTAACATTTTTTGTGAATACAAATAGATATGTGAAATTTAAAGTTTTATAACGTGTGCAGTTAAATATTTGTGTTCCGTTCCATTGTATTGTATCGTAAATATTTGTATTGGAAACAATACCACTTACCCACCACATCAATAGATCGAAGGAACATCTAAAGCGTTCGAGCTTAGTGTGTTCTCCGATCTTTTCTACGTTATTTAAGAAATAAATTTGAAATTAAAAATAGATGTAATTAGTGCACCAATTTAATGATTTTTAACTCATTTGGTGACGTTTGCTATGATTTTAATTATCCACGAAAACTCATACTGATTAAACCAGTAGTTGTACGCGTAACTAATGCACAAAAGTTTAATGCCATTGTTTTCGTCGTTTTGGAGATTTATGTGCTAAAAAGTTTGGATATTTTCATAAATTACAACCCAAAGAAATGTTTCTAAAATTTTTCACCGTCTTACTTTGTTATTAAGCATCCAGTACGCAACGTATCCGACATTTCACAATATACTAAACACCCTTAAAATCTTGTAATTGCGACTTAACAACTTTAACTAGTAAATTTTTTTTAATTTCTAAATTTAATTAAATTTTGTATTGTTGTTTATAAATTTAAAGTACGCATTTGTTTGAAGCGTTTATGAATCTGGTAAATTTAATATCATTTTCCTCAAGGTAGAAGTATTTTCGTATTTACATAACGGTTATTAGCATAATTTTCACTCGACGGTTAATGAGAATCAAGCAAAACTTTCTTTGTAAACTTTTATGAAATGCTTTTGACTTGTTAATGCCTTGAAATGATAAAACCGGAAATATTGCAACAAAGTTTGACATTCAAGCTAAAAAATATAATAATAATATAAGGTAAATAATGACAACAAGATTAATAAAAAGCTGAGTGTTAACTTCGCACTAAATTCATTTTCTTTGATTTATTTATATTCTTAAGCTGTACTGTAATAAAATGATTTATTATCGAGCTTACGTATTCCTCAAGAACCTGCGTCAACTTTATCGCTTTAATTCTCAATTCTGAAGCGGTGTCTTTAAGTATTGCGTATGTCACATCTATGGAGATTTACGACCTAAGACAAAAACTAAAGTTTTTCCAGCCTAATTAAAAAGTCCGCCCTGAAGCGCTGAAGGGAAATCGAAGAAAAATAAAATAACTCCTTTACATTGTAACGGAACTTTTTGCGAGAACCGAAGTGGTGTTTTCAAGTCTATAATTCGTCAAATTAGTGAAAAAAGTTTAACCATCCAATTTCCAGTCAATCGTGATAAACAAGAAAAACAAGTCAAATCGAGAAAACATTTTCAGAGGAATGTAACTCGCAGCTGCTAGTAAGAATTCAATTATTTGTCGAATTTTCCTCGAAATGTGCGAATAAACCGGCTTTAGAATGCGCCTGCGACAGAATGAGCTTATTTGCACGTAAACTGTTTTAATATTAGCGGAAAACAGCGTTGATCTCGCTGATCTACACAATTTATTAAACGTATATTCGGTTTACTTAACTTAAATATAGTGCACTTTTACTTAGACCGGCTTAAATGCTCTGAAAATTGGTATAACTAGATTTACGCACGATACAGTATTTCATTAAAGTGATAAAACTGTAAGATATTCGAGCATCCTGAAATTTCCAACGTAGCAGTGATAACAGCCCTGCACACAGGATTTCCTGTCAAATAAGTTGGAACCTCTGGTAATGAATAGTTGATTACTAATTGCCTCAACTGCGGTGCTATTGATTAGTGTTTAAACAATAATTAATTAACACGCCGTTTTAAATTTTTTCTGGCTTGTCGTTACCAGTGCTTGTCACGCACATTTAGAAATGAATGAATTTTCCGATATTGTGAGTGTGTCAAATTTATACATCAACACTGTTTTTAATTATATTTGATTTTAATTTTTTGTTGAATTCGGATTGTGTCAACTGTGCAATCCAATTTCTACTCAACATATGATTTTATTTATTTACAGCGGATTTCCGCAATTCGTGGACGTAGTTTTAAACAATTTCGCTAACAACGACTCCATACCAATATGAGGCAACGAATGATGTTTTTTTAAATTTTGGCCCAGTTGTTACCAACTTAGAAGATAGAAAAACTAAAAATTCGTTGAACCTTGAAAAAGTTGTAAACGTACGCCATTATTAACTTTAGAGAGACTAAAACAATCGAAATTTCAATCAAATTAGAAGTTTGTATTTGTTTAATATGACAGGCACAGCTGCCACATTTAGGGAAAGACGTTGCTTTAAACAGGTGAAATTCGAAGTACTTAGAGTTTCTGGATTTCTCCGTAGACTAAGTTTTAGAAACTTATATTTAAGTAAGGGAACTTTCCACTAAAATCTAATTAATAAACAGTTGTTTCTCTGTATCACGTAATGCATAATTTGGCGATTTTGTTTGATTACGTGAAAACTTTGAATCATGTTTTCATTAGTGTGTTCATTATAATATCGTAACATTTACTTAGTAAACAGTAGATAATTAATAATTTCATGTTACCGCTATTTTAATTGTGGTATTAACTACTAAAATATAATTTAGTGTGATTTTAATTTATTTTTCGTTCACCGTAGGCTCATGGTGAAAACTAAAGCAGTTTATAATTTAAACTTTGTTGTTTTTAGAAACAGTTTGTTTTATAATGTTGGTATCACGTCACGAAAGTCACATATACAGGCGCCAAATCCACAACGTCGTTCGTTTTGAATTCATTTCATAAACGACCAAAGCATTTGAGACTGAATTTTAGTCATACGTCAAATGTCATTACCACTATTCTAATTGTATGGTTTAGAGTTACACTTTACACTAAACCGTTTTCAGCTTAAAACAATGCTTTAAAGGACTGTTTTTTGGGTTCGTAATCCTGACTTCATTCTGACGATTTTTGTTTCTTTTTCTGTACCTTTTGCGCCCAAGTCTGATTTTCGACTTATGATGACCAAATCTGTAAAGCAATCTTATAGAACTTATGTCTTTAAATCTGAAAACAAAAATGGTAATATAAAAAATAGTTTAAAAATTTATATTGTAAGATCATCACACTCGCCGCAAGCGGTTCGATTTACAAATTTCAACTCGTGTGAAGAAAACAACTCAAAACCCTATAATAGGTTTTGATTGGTAGTTAAAACATATTTCGTATTCTTCTGCCATCGTGATCGTGATTGATTATATTATTTTAAAATGAACAATGTAGAAACTATTTCCCTTTAACATATTATATACAAAGTGAGTCACAAAGGGTGCCGTTCTCGACTTCTCGTTATAGAAATACTTAGAATAAAAGTCAAAGACCAAAGTTGAAGCCCTTTGAGTAGCATGGAATAAAATTATTTTTGATTATACAGGGTGCTTTGTTTTGGAGGTATAGCACACTTATTCTTATTAGCTTTTTCTTAGGTTTTATAACCATAGCTTATTTTTGAAATTTCAAGGTGGCGTTGCCACCTTATTCCAATTTTTTTATTTTTTTTAGCAGTGCAAGGGTTCACAAAATGTTTTTATAAAAAACTTGAAATTTACAATTTTCAAATATAGATATTTTAGTTTGTTTTTAATTTTTGTACTCGTTCTTTGAATAATGTCAGTGTGTCCTTAAAAAAAGTAAAAAATCTCACTAACTATCAACTTTAAATATATAAACTATTTAACAATAAATAAAGAGAACAAAAAAATCGGTCCAAAGTTATTTCGACAAAATTTCCCACGCTTCTGGTTTCACCTTTAATAAAATGACTGATTCATTAATTTTTTTGGTCACCCTGCATAAGCAATTCCAAAAAAAAAGACTGCAATGATAAGTTACAAGTATTGTGTGGTCATATTTTCGAAAGAATTTTTTCTGCAAGATTTTGGGGCCGCGTCATCAAATTTTCAGGAGGGGATGAGCAAATACATTTTAATTAAAAATTTACCATGCTTATGACAACTTTAAAACATCTCCAAGTTTTCAAAGCTTTCGATTTTGTAGTTCCTGATTAAATCAATAAAATAAATTTACGCATTCATTAATTTTTTTGAGTCACCCTGTATATGCAAATTCAAAAAATATGAATGGAATGATAAATCACAAATAGAGACTCATCATATTTTGCACATTTTAGAAAAGATTTATTCGGCAAATTTTTGAGCTGACGTCATCAATTTTTTGGATGGGATAACTAAATATATTGTGATTAAAAATATATCATTCTTATCATAACTGGAACCCATCTGCAAGATTTCAAAGCATTCCGTTTTGCAGATTCCAAATTAAATTGCAAAATGTTGTTTCAAAATTTTGATTTTTTTTCCAAAAATCTGGACGTTTCGGGTAAAAATTTAATTCGAAGTCATAAAGTACATGTGTAGAACTATGTTATTTTATACATTTTAAAACCCATTTACTATGTACAATTTTGAAGTGACGTCATCACATTAGTGGTGGGGATAATTAGCGTAATTTTGGTTAGTGTTTAACCATCTACATTATATTCCCAATATACATACAAACTTTGACAACAATCGGTTCGGTAGTTTGGGAGATTAGGTGTCTAATAAAAATGGATACAGACACCTGACAGAGAGACAGACAGACAGACAGACAGACAGACAGACTATACTTCCTTAGCTTACGCTCGAAAAATTGGAATAACTTGCGTCGGAATGTTGAAATATTTAAACTTTGGATAATAATCTAAGAAGAGGTCAATGAAAATGTATAAAAACATATGAGTATTGTATTTGAAAAATCCAAGTTGTGACTTACGCCTTAAAAACAGGACACTATAGTTGAAAACAGTTTTAGTATACAATTCTCAACTGTACAATTTTAGCCTTAAATCTTTTTTTTTGTACTTCTAATAATAATTAATGAGATATTGAGGAGCGCACGCTTATTAGCTCACCATATGTATGTATTACAGTTTTACCATCACCATAAATAATCGTTTCTAGTTAAAAATATACAACTGCACTTCTAAATTACTCGTTCAAGTTTCATAATATAGTCAGGAGTTGTTTTTTTATGTTCTAATACTAGCTAAAAGATAGATAGATAGATATACTTCTAGAACACCTACATAATACAAGCTATGTCACTAAGGGCTCGTTAAATATCAAAAATATCGGACAAAAATTATACAGTTCCTTAAACAGGATACATTTAAAATTATGTGGTCTGTTTTCAGACGCAACATACATGGAACTGTGATTTTTTAAAAAGGAACACCCTATATATTTTTAGATACTTTGATTAACCTATTTTTACAGTATTTTTGAAATCCCATATAAAAGTTGCCACGTTATTCCAATATACTTGAAATTTTTCAACAATGCAAAAGTCCACAATTTTTAACATGTTACCCAACATTTGATGGGTAGATAAATGTAGGTGTGGTCGTTCTTATACCCATATCACGCTACTGTGTATGATTCGAGCGCATTATGTTATGAAAACACACTCTGTTAATTTGTTTATAATGCAGTCTGAAGCACCCTTCTCCTTCACCCATGTTAAACAATGGATAAACAATTGCTCCAAAAATATAATGCATTGATGAAAAGTAAGATTATCTTGTATTTCTAGTGAATCATCCATTTGAAAATGCTCCGGACCAGAGACTTTAAATACATAGACTGGCTGTTAGTAACATTTCTAATGCATTTTGGTGAAGCCACGGCGCAGGGTAGTATGGACGCCATTGCTATAACTTTTATGTCAAATTAAGTGAGGTTGTGGTGGTTAGCAGCAGTAGTTTCTAGCACAGAACGTTTCTAGACCTCGAAATAAAAGTGGTTGTGTGTCGGGACTTACGAGATTGTTTGTAAATATGGCCATTAAAAATGATTTGGTAACTAAAATGTTTGCCTTAACTTTGCAAAGTAGGACCATACATTTTTTTTCTACATAATGAACATTTGTTTAGTATGGATTAGTTGGACTTAAATAATTCTTATTTTAAATTATTGCTTAAATTAATTTTGAGAAATTATTTGACTCTCGGAATAGGTTATGAGTGCTGCTTAAGTACTGAGCGTGAAAAAGCTATCTCTTTAAGACAAAAATTCACGAAATTAATTTTGTTTCAAGGACATTAATATTTTTAAAGAAATTTACATATACATATAGATATTTTTATCTAAATAAATAATTACAATTTGTTGTCTTTTTTATTTAACATTTTAAATTGCATTTTGTGACCGGAAAATTCAAATTTCGAGCACTTACGGTTATAAGCAATATGGTGGTCGAAAAACTTCACGTTTTTCCTGACACAGCCAGTCTATGTATTAAAGTCTCTGCTCCGGACACATATGTTAATTCCGACACGTGCAGTGTAATTCTAGTAACAAAACAATGGGGTGTTTTGTTATTGAAATGTTATAAAAAAATAGATAATACCTCGTGATCAGACTAAACTGAGTCTGTTGGCAGTACTTTTTAAGCAAAAATGTGAATTTTCTTTTGTTTATGTTGGCATAACGGAAGTAATTGTGCGTCAGATATGTCAGTCGTGACATGTGACAATTTAGGTTATGTTTTGGATATATTTTGCAAATTATAAATGTCAACAATCTGTCAATCTTGGCAGCCGACAACCGGAAATTATAAAAAACATCATACCAATTTCAACTAAAAATCCAGGATTGCCAAGAAACTCAGTCATTTCTGATCTCGCCGTAGCAGTAACAGTGTAAGAAAAAAAAGTTCATGTCTCATTCGAACTTGCGCTATTTTCAAGCTACAAATCCGAAGGCGAAAGTATAAAAGGCTACTGTACAAAATCGATTTGTATCCCTTGACACCAGCCGTCCCTGATAGACAGACAACAGACGGAAACGCGGGACGTACTTTCTCGTACTCTACAAGTCATGAAACCTCGAGAAAACATGAAAGTAGGCAGTCCCCTGACGGTTCCTATTACAACAAAGAAAAATTAATGTGCGGTGGTGAGGGCTAGTGCTATACACTAGTAACTCCAGCCAGAAAAACGGCAATAGTATATTAAAGAACGAGTTTCATAAGGCAAATATTGAGGCACGAATCCAAGTTTATAGAACGAGCGGCGAAGCCGCGAGTTATATAAAGGATGAGTACCTCAATGGCCTTATGAACGAGTTATTTATACTATTTTTTCTACCGCACACGTTTTTTCCCAAAATTTAATTGAAATTTGCATTTTTTTTTAATCTGGGGACTTTTGTCGTGGTTGGTGATGGGTCGGTCTGACACTAACCACGAAATATTTGAGGTTCGAATTTTCACAACAACAATTGTAACTCGAACCAATTCGAGTTTTTGTAATTTAAAATTGGTTAAAATGTCTTGCGAAGAAGTTACGCGTCCGGAAACATGGGAAATTTTAAGTTTAAATTTGCCACTGACATTCACCTGACATTTCTCGTCATTGCTACCAATCTTACCGATCTAAATTACACCAGATCTATTAAAGAACGCCTTTCCGCTATTAACGAACTGCTGTGACGTCATTTGCGTGCGTTAATAGCTCTATTAGAAAACCAAAAAACGTGGGCGGTAGAAAAATTTAAATAAAGACACTTGATTAACGTCAACAATGTCAGTAGCACCTTACAGTTGTGACAGGTAAAATATTGAAACAAATAGTTTGGGACGATATTGATAAAATAAATTTCCTTTTTCAAAAGAAGGATCTATAAAATAGGATGCCAAACACTTTGTATAAATAATTTAAATAAATATTAACAAACATGAAGCAACTACATATAACAATTACACTGAAGATGCGCGATTACGTTTACCGCAGTTTTTTAATAATAAATGTTCTATGGAATAAAACAGGAGCATTTACTTAGTATAAAATATTATCAGTATTATCACCTTAGAAAGTTATTCCGAATAAAATCGCACGATACAAAAATCTGGAGTCAGTGTACCCAATATTCAGTACCGATTGAATTCCTGAAACTATACTTCGATGTATACGAGAACAATAGAAATACCTACCCCGGGAACAGTTCGTCCTGATCTATTCTGTTAGGTTAAGGTTTCACGACAAATACCAATGGAGTATCACTTATCCTGAACCGTTTTATCAAATATCCTTCACAACCCAGAGAGCGCTCAAACTATCCAAACACCGTGCTAGAATTTACAGGAATCAAATAGGGTTTTGATGCCTGAAGCATATCAGAACATTATTGTATCGATTGTTTACCTTCGCGAGGAGAATTTTTAAGCGTACTTGTTGCCACTCGATTAACTTTTTAATATAACTCAATTTCAGCGTAAATATGATCCATACTGACACAATCGAACAATATAGTGGAAAATTTTAATTTGAACCATCTAAGATTACTTTTCTCGATGAATTGAAACAATAATTAACGGCTGCGGTTTACTACTTTAAAAATGTTCTTAGTATGTATTGGAATATATGTATTACAACATACATAAATTGGTGCATTGTACACTTAAGAGTAAGCACACAATTCTTTACGAATCAATATTTTATCGCTTGGAATAAATGAATTGCTCTTTGAATTTCACCTGTTGCATTTTAAACCGTCACTTTTTTAGTATCCAATGATTCCTAATACTTTTAAATGGACGTTTAATTTAAAGCAGCCCTTTTACAAAGCTTTCTCTGTAATGAGTATTCTGCTCCTAAGAAAAGAGTTAAAAAACCTCGTAAGAGACAAATAAAATTCTTTTTATTTTAATTAAAAAAAAAGCAACTAGAGATCGAGTTATATTCCAGCCAGAACCTAATTTTAAAACTTGGCCAAAGTTGAGCTAAAGTATAATTTGAATTGCTAATCGTAATTGCAGCACTTAAAATAAATGGTTATTTTAGAATAAAAAATAAATTTTTGTAATGTCTGAATCGACTCTCGTTCCCACATCGCAAAGTTTAAAATTCAAGTAGAACGAATTAATTCTCTTGATACTCACTGTTTATAACATTTACGTGATAAATACACCGTATCTACCGTGGGGATAACCCTTAGTTACAGCAACTAAACTCTGTTCCTATGCTTCATTAAACTCATTGATGGTAACATGACAGCCATAGATTACATCAACAATATGGAGGGAGTCAGATGAGGATTCATACTCAGCGAAATCATCAAAGCGTTTTACTGGAGCTGATGCTTCAACTGAATGTAAATACAGCGGTGTGTATTGTTCTTAACATCTGCATTAGTAAGTGCGAACATACGTTTAATTCTGTTTAATGCAAATCTTGCAAGTATACGTGCTAGTTGGACAAGAAAATTAGGTATTGTGGAGAATTAAACATTTGCGAATGTGTAAATCCTCTTGTGCTTGTACAACCGTATTTAGACGAGACAATGAACGCGTGGGTGAAAGAAATTACTGTATTACCACATAAAAATTTATTTAACCGTTTCTCCTGTGAAGTAAAATAAATGTAAGCAAAACGGTTTTAGGCGATACCGTTCGTTCTTTTTCCGTAAAAAGGGCAAATACAGACATTTTGTACCTACTATTTGCCGCCGTTGCAAGAATAAAGAAATTCTGGGTCAAATAAAAGCATTACTATCTGCTATTTTTGATAAAGATTCATAAAACTTACATACAGAAAAAACTGGATGTTTGGAATCACTTTACGAATATCGGTCGGGATGGAGATTCTAAATCAGTTTCGGGTCTCCATGAATCCTTGGACAATGTTCCAGGCGATGTTTTTAGACTTGGCTGAAGTTTTACACACATAAGCTGCATGCGGCAGTAACTTCACGATCAAACTTTTATCAGACTTCACATTTCAAAATTTTCAATTTTGGAGTAGTCGGGGAAACTCCGGTTATGAATAATTTTATATTTTGCATTTAACGTGCAAATTGTGCCCATAATTCACACGACTGAGAAATCAGCGTTTTGGCACGTGTAATACACAAATTTTTTCTACGACCAAATTAAAGTTATGGTAACTTCTTTATTAACTTATTTTTCATATTATAAAAATTATAATTAATTATAAAATTTGAACAGTTTTGAATAATAATAATTTTTCATTCGTCTCTCAACATCGCGGAAGTGATGCTCATTGCCGTCCGATAGCCAGCGCTATTGCAGTTGTGGCCCACAACTTCGGGAATTCTTAATAACTCACTACTTTTTCTAGGTTTTCCTCAGTTATACGAGTTCTCCTAGGTGTTAAAATGCTTTGAAAATTAAAAATGACTATTCAACATCACAATTTTCGTGATGATCTTGATCAGATAAACCCTGAATTGCAACGCCACTGAGGTTGAGACTGCACAGTCGACTAGCCAAATTTATCGCCTGACGTCACACCGTCGTTTTTAATATTTGTCTATTTGATTCCCGATCACTTCGGCTTTGCCTAACTCTGGTGATCACACTTTTCCTCTGGGCAAATTTATTTAAGTTTATAACTTTACAATCACATTTTTATTAACTTCTTAGCATACAACTCATTTTGAACTATAGTTAACCGTAGGCTGTTTCATATTTTTCTCGAGAAATCGTTGGTAATAAATTCAATAAGGTATATGTTGCTTTTTCCGTTAATTCTGCTGGGGTATTTTGAATGTAAAAATTTCAACACACAATCACAAACACATGAAGTTATTCATTGATTCAGAAATAATATGACTTGTTTACTTGTTTTATTAAATTAATTCCAGTTCAACCTGTATTTTGTCGACAGTTGTTGTAATTTTTCAATAATAGAACATAATGACAGTCGCAGTCAAAGACCACATAAACTACGTTTCTGATATTTTTTAATTGACGAACGGTAAGTTTCTTTTTTTAGAAATCTCATGGTTCCTAAAATATGGAAAAGTAAGTCCCCCATTTCTCAATATCTGCTAGCCATTACATTAAAGACGGAATCTTCAAACTACTGAACCGATTGCTCTGAAATTTTGGATCTACTTTATGAGTATTTTGTAGATGGTTAAATGCTAACGAAATTTATTTGTTCATCCCCACCAACAATGTGTTAATATCTTTTTTTTATTCCTATTTTAATTTAAATTGTAATAAATGATATGTTCCTATCAAAAATTGGTTTTTGAAAACGCAAAAGCGACTACTTTGAAATCTTCCAAACCCTCTGAGATAATCGTAAAGCCACTAAACAAAATTTATCCCTTTCAAAAATTTTGATGCCATCTCAAAATTTTGTTGGATACATTGCACTTAAAATACGAAAATGTATGCGGTTTACTTTATATATATTTTTATTTACATTTTTAACCATGCGCGTCAGTTTTGCATTTTCTAAGTTAAATGATTGTAAAATGTTGTAATACAATTTTGACTTCTTTCCCAAAAATCTGGATGTCTAGGGAAAAACCCTACAGTGGTTCATAAATCACACTAATTCTATAAAATTTGAAGAACAATATGTTCGGTAAAATTATAAAATGGCGTTATCAATTTTTAGGGAGCATAAACGTGAAAATTTTGATTAACGATTTACCATGGTTACGATTACCTTTACACGCTTGCAAGTTTTCAGAGCATGTAGTGTTGCAACTTCAATGTGTAAATTATTGTACAATATTGTTATACAACTTTGTTTTCTTCACTCGACACGGATTCATAAATCACACATCCAGGAGTGTGTAATTCTATAAAATTCGAAAAACATTTATTCGGCAAAATTGCAAAATCGCGTCATCACTTTTTTGGGGCGGCATAAACGAAAAAATTGTGATTAACGATTTATCATTCCTACAACAGTCTTAAAAAGTTTGCAATATTTGAGAGCATTCGGTTTTGCAGTTTCAAAGTTAAATAATTGCAAAATGTTGTTATACAATTTCGATTTTTTTCTAAAAATCTGGATGTAAATTTTGAAGGTGACGTCATCCTATTATTTGAGGAGATGATTAGCTAAATTTTGGTTAGCGTTTTACCATCTATACGAAATTGTTAATAAACATACAAAATTTGACAACAATCGGTCCAGTAGTTTCGGAGACTAACTGGCTAATAAATATTCGGATAGCCGACCGACAGAGAGACGGACGGAAACGGGAGATCGATTTTTTCGTACTCTAAAAGTTATGAAACGCCGAGAAAACGTAAAAGTAGCCAGAAATTCAATGATGGGCTCGATTACAATACTTCTTTAGCTTATGCTCAGGGAGTAAAAATTCTAAATTTTCTAATATAATCTTTACAATTTATGTTAGAAACGATTATATTAATTGCTCTAAAATTTAGTACAAGTTTTGAAGCTGATAAATCGCTAACAAAAATTTGTCTGTCCATTCCACCAAAAATTTTGATGACGCCACATTAAAAGCTTTCTAAGTAAATTCTATTTAAACGATATAAATCTATCTGTGTATATTTTGTTTCATATAAATTTGGAACACAAACATGCCTCCTGTTTGCTAAGAACTGTGTTTTATTAATTATTTATTATTAACCCCAGATGCGTTTTTTTTCCTTGCAAGCTGGTTTAATCGATGGTCCTTAGCTATGCTTGAAGACAATAATCACTTCATCTATTTTAAGAACATCATCTGATGTCTATACACACAGACATTGTGAATCGATTTCAATGCGGCTTTTTGTTTGAAAGCTGGTTTAATTGCGTTGGTTTTTAGCTATGTTTCATGGTAATTATTTCAACCATTTCAAAATCATTAACTCATAAGACAGTTGGTACAGAAATTAGTTTGGTTCAAGCGAAGGTGGGAATAGAGCGTCAGCCGTCGCAGCGATGAAGGTACAGATAGTGCAGTGACCGTCGCCGCGACGGAGCTAGAGATAGCGCAGCGCCCCTCGTAGCGAATCTTTAGCAATTTCAGATTTTCTAAGTGCTCATTGTTGTTTGTCGGGGGTTTTTAAGTACTAAGACGTTTGATACGTTTTATGTTTATTCGTGATACATTATCTCGTTTACTGGCATTACATAAATTCTTAAAATAAAGTACATTTGCTTATAACAACCAAAATTGTTAGTTTTATGATCTAGCTAATTAGCATGTATAAAAATATCTGTAAATTTATTAACATATAATATTTCGAGGCTCTGAAACTCTGCTAATTTCGTATGCAACAAGTGGTATTTTTCATTAAAGGTTTATGTGATATTTCCTTCAGGGCATCGGTATCTGTGGAGATTAGAATAATAACTTAGAAATTTTAAGAGAGTTTGTTAGGCGTGCCCAAAATTGCCAACATAAAAATTTGCTTCAAGCATTAATAGTTACCATGTATTTTGATATGACTTTATCAATATTTTGGAACAAATGAGTGCAAATTTTTATTATTACATTTTTATATTCTTCTACACCTGTGGTTTATTGACGTTATTCTATTTTTAACATTAAGTATGTAGGTTTTAAATTATGACATGATGAAACAAATTAAACAATGAGTTAAATAATTTTATTTTATCAACTATAAATATATAGTTTATATAATTTTCCCACAAATCTGGGACTACAGGGTCATCAAAATTGATTGAGAGAGTTGGTACCCCCTGTTTTTGTCGTGAAGTTTGTCAACCTTATGACAGATTTGTTTAAGGTTATATGGCAATGAATTCAGTGGCGTGACAAAAATTAGAAACTTCAAATCTGACAACTAATGTTTTTACCAAAAAAAAAGTCGAAAAAAGACGCCACTGAGTTTTGAAATTTGAAACTTGAAACTTCAAATCTGACAGCCAATATTTTTATACAACTTAATAAACCAAATTATTCAAGTTCAGGTTTACCAACTCTCTCAATCAATTTTGATGACTCTGTATTATAATACTATTTTTGTTGCAATATGCATACGAGTTTTAAATTGTCTCATTCATTAATTTTTTTTAGTGACTTTGTATAAGCAATTCTAAAAAAATATGAATGTATTGATAAATCACAAGTAATAAACTCATTATATTTTGCACATTTTGGATCGGCAAAATTTTGAGATGACGTCATAAATTTTTTGGAGGGGATAAACAGATACATTTATTCATCATGCTTATGATAACTTTAAAAGGTGTGCAAGATTTCAAAGCTGATTTGATCAATGAAATAAATAATTGACTCGTTCATTAATTTTTTTAAGTCACCCTGTTTATGCAATTTTAAAAAATATATATGGAATGATAAATCACAACTATAATTCATAATATTTTATACATTTTAGATAAGATTTATTTGGCAAAATTTTGAGACTACGTCATCAGTTATTATGGAGAGCGTAAGCGGATAAATTTTGATTAACGATTTACCATGTTTTCGATAAACTTGAAGCGTTTGCATTCAGTTTTACAATTTCAGAGTTAAATTGTCTAAGGTAAAAACTCAACACGGATTCATAAATTACAGCTGGAAAAGTATGTTATTTTATAAAATTTAAATAACATTTACTACTGTAAATTTTGGAGATGATGTCACCGTATTGGTGGTGAGGGTAATCAGATAGAATTTTAGTCAGCGTTTAATCATTTACATGATATTCCTAATATACATACAAAATTTCACAACAATTGGTGCGGTAGTTTAGAAGATTATCTATATAGTAAAAATCGACACAGGCGCGGACACATGGCAAACGGCAGACAGACAGACGGAAACGAGAGACCTATGAACTTTTTCGATTGTACGAGTGCGAGTTCAGTTCTGTCTACATAACTTCAGATCCGTTTTTATTTTTAAAAAGCCAATTTATATACACCGCAAAAATGTTAAACTTAACTCTGTGGATCATTCTTTGATCATAATATCACCGCATTTCTTCAATTAACCACCCTTGTTAGTTCATAAATATATTACACCAGAGAGGAACGATTATACGTTTGAAAATACGCTCATACTGCCTTTTTATAAAAAAGAACTCACATGCCGCTTAAGCTAACTCCGCATTACTGATAAAGCCTCTCACGTAGAGTGAAATTAATCTGCCTAAAATTTCAAGTTAAAGACTCTACCATTAAATATTAAGCTTGCGGGATTATAAATTTTAATTGTATAAACACAACACGTAATCAGCTTTTATTTAAACACTCACCTTCCTAGGAATAAGAAGTGGTTGGTCATGTTGAGGCGCCGCGTTGCCTTCAACAGCCCTCTGATTGTGAATCCTTCGCAAAAGCACACCACAACAAAAGCTTTCGGATCTTGCTTCAAGTTCAAAATGACTTTATTGAAGCTTTCGTCTGAAGCCTTGCTTAAAATAGAGTCCTCCCGTGCTATACATACGTCAACCTCTTCAGCGAGCTCCCGAAAGGCTTGAATTCCCGACTGGCCATAATTTTCTGTAACAGAATATTGATTACGTAATTAACGGCTTACCTAACACCTGTTACGTTGCGAAAAATATTAATTAGTTGCTTTATGTAAGCCCGTTTTGTGCAACTGACACTGGCGAAACTCGATGATCAATTGCTGCACAAGTCTGAAGTTATTCAATTAATCAGAGCGTGTTTGTCAATAAGGGAGGAAAACGCAACCTATTATTAACTTATTATCGTCAACTTGGCATAAATTACTAGGAAAAATAAAAAAGTGAGTGCTGGGTAGATAATTTAAAACAAAAGGTTTCCCAAATGCTTGTAAGTCTGCTAGGGCTTGATAGAATTTAATTCCATTGTGGGTAATGAAAATGCGTTATGAACCGGAAAATAATTAAGTTAGGAAAATCTCGCAAAAATTGTATTTAAAGGAAAAACTTCATCTCTTTGTTATTGTAAGGAAATGACTATGCCTAAAGCAGCCACGCCGTTTACCACATCCACTTTGAAAGGATTTCAACTGAAAAAGCCTTTAAGTAGTAACACAAATTCGTCCACGATTTTAAAATACGTTCAACAACTGTTGTATTCTGTAGAAATTTAATAACAATTTACTGGAAATGTGATTGCCGGAAACTTCTTAAATTAATTACCGCTGCTGAAGCTCATCGCTTGTGCGAAAGTTAACCGACAGGATCAATTTTTTATTCAATTAACTATTGGGAATACAGAACTTGTACATTAAAAGCAAATGTGCAAAGCGCATCCATGAATTTTAATGAATTAAATTTTGGAAATTTACCCAAGGGTTATATTACATGTAGGTAACAGTTGGTTAGAAGGACTTTATCGTACCACAACCGTTTGCACTTCATCCTAGATTAGATTTAGTTATAATCTGAATATCTGTGAGCAGGTGTAACCTAGCATTTCTAATTAAGTGCTGTTTGCTGTCTGCATCAAGTTTCGGAATAATTTTATCCACTGTTGTATCATTTTTCAAGGTTCGATAGTATCCTGGCGCCTCCACCATTTTTAAAAACTGCATCAAAAAAAATCCGAACTATATTTCACACTAATCTTGTAATAATACAAAAAAACTAAATTAAACTGGTCATAAATAACAGCTTTCAAGACTTCATAAATTTCGCTGTGTTTAAATTAGATTCTAGTTGTCAGATTATTATTAGCAGCGTGACCAGCCGGTCCAGTAGACACCTTAACAAATTCACCCGAATTTTTTGTAGTACGGCCAATCCATCAAGCTGCCTTCTTTGCAGGAAGAGCAAATTGAGGACAATACCCTTCCAAATTGAAAACTGATATTTGTTCTTTAGAAGCTGGGCTTCTGATGAACCTATTGTGATTGGCCAAAGTAACATAAAAGAAATAATTCAGATATATTTTTTCAAGCTTTCGGTAGCACAGTATATTCATAAGACTTTTTTGGTCTTGATTAAGTGGCTTCACGTTTGTATTCTCACTTGTATTTGTTGAATTATATTAAAACATTCAAAATGCGGGACGTTAAATTATACCGAGTTAATTAAATTTTCATGATTATCTGGTGCAGTCATAAATTACTTAGGTAATTTTAACTGGTAATTGTTAGACAGATGTTGGTTGGAGTTTAACATTGTGATGATGTAATGTACGATATGTTTTGTTCATTTTAAATCGATACATTATGTTGAATATGGTGTAACGAGATTTCACGTAATTTGTTGAAAAAAAGTTAGATAAAGTGTCTCCATAAATTCGTTCAGTTTTGATGATTTGTAGAGACTTTGTTTATTCTAAATAAAAACAAATAAACAAGTATTTGCAGAAGTTATGAAATCAAGTCAAAATTTTACCGGTAGATTTTCTTCAAAATCTAACCTATTTAATTTAGCACAGAGTAATAATTCCAACCTCTGTCTTTTCCATCTAACTTTGGAACGAATTAAAAGTTGCACGAAACTTTAAATACATCGATGGATAAACGAATACTTTACGTTGGAGCATATTACACGTTTTAAAATTCCAAGACGGAGGTAATGGGTCTGTCTTCAGTGGAAATTTTAAATAGCGATGTCGAGCGTCATTTGAAAGCGCTTTCAATATTGAATAAGACAATGTGACTTTTGTCGTTTAAGCGTTAAGTGGGGAGCCAAAAGAGAAGGATTAAATTCGAATTAGTTGAAAATTAATTCCCAAAACGAACTCCGTTTGCCTTTATAACAACTGGCGTAATCAAAAATGTTTTATAAACTCCACTTGTTTTTTCTGTTTAGGGTATTAAAGTTTTTCTAGTAGCTGTCATTTTGTTAGGGTCACTCACTTTAGAAGTACAAACAGTAGTTCAATTTAAAAAGTAACAATCCTTTCGAAAGATAAGTAAATTCACCCCAACGAATTCACCATTCGGAAAATTCTTATTATGACAATTTATCATCCCTTCAAAATTTTAATTTATGGGAAACGGCAAATTGACGGTAATTTTATTATCAGCCCTTATTTAAAATATACAGGGTGAGCCACTAAGCGCCCTTTTAAATATCTCATTAATTAAATAAATTAAAGGCGAAAGTTGTACTATACGGAGTGCACTGTTTTTAAGTGTCGTTTTTTCAAATGGAGCACACTATACATTTTTACATATTGCAACTGATGTTTTCGTCGAATTTATAACCAAAATTTATTTTTGAAATTCCACTGCGCCATTGCCAAGTTATTCCAATTTTCTGAAAATTTTTAAAGTCGATAGTTTTGGCGATTTTTTACTTTGTTGAGAAACACACCGACATAACGAAATAAAGATAACAAAATACAGAGTAAGATATATTAATAAAATATAGGGCGTTCTAATTAAATACTGATATATCGAAATTTTAAAATTGTAACGTTTTATATTTTGTATAAACACTCTGTATACCACAATACCACAATAAAGTATATACCTCTGTTTATCTCTCCATAAAATATTGCAACACAACTGTTAAAAATAACATTATTGCAATACTTTTGTGAACCCTTGCTTTAGCAACAAAATTCAAAAAAATTAGAATAATCTGACAACGTCGCATCCGAGTTTCAAAAGTAAAAGATGATTACAAATCCTAGGGAGAGGCCAATGAGAATATATAAAAATATATAGGCTGTGCTATTTAAAAAAATAACTTAGTTCTTTTTTTAGAATTTGTGGAACATTTACGATAATTTTAAAATATCATATTTTTGTCCCTGAGTATATGTCTAACAACTTAATTTTTTTAGGTCAGAGGTGTTTTCAAAATGTCAGAATCTTTTTTGAAAGGTCAGTAAATTTTTTTTTTCGGTGCAATCTTTGCAAATATTTTAAAAAAGTCGTAAGATATTACTGAAACAGAAGTTAACGGTTAAAATTTTAAAGTGATTTGAAATTTTTAAAGTTATTGTTGTCTGTGATTGGCAAAAGTGATTAAAAATGGATTCGATTTTGTGCTTTTTTTGGACACAAGATTTGTATTTTTCTTGCCCGTACCAAAAACCTTATGATCAAAAAAAGTCCAATAGGGAACCATGGAATTAATTGTTTTTTAAATTATGATACTGACCTCGCAGCGAATTGTGACTTTATTTGACAGTAACTATCAAACTAAACAAATAACGCGTTGATATTGCCAACATTATTATTTTAAAAATAAATTTTGTGGCCTACTAAGAGACTTTTTTTTCGATTATATGCATTGAAACAAAATCATAATCACATAGTCACTGTCAGAACAACTATAGCCCCTAGAAAACACATAGTATCGTCACCGTGGAGCAAACCTGGAGGAAACTTAACAAAAACAAAAATTACTGACACCATTTGACAGACCGCGAAATTTAAAATGGTTTTATGTTGATTAGATAAATGTAAATAAAATATAAGATTTAATCATTAAAATCTTATTTAATAATTATTAGTTATATTATTTGACACATAATTGACTTTAAACAAGAATAATGTGCACGCTAAGACCACGTGATAACAACGGTTTACGCGCTGTCAACTTTGCTGACAAAATTTGATTCCAAACCAGGGGAATGTTTTGCGTTACCAACTGCATTTGCTCCACTCGTACAACAATGGATGACGATACTATGTATTTCTAGGGGCTATAAGAACAACGAAAATTTTCAAATAGCATTTTATTTAGTATATAATTCAGAATTATCTCTGACAGTCAAACATAGCCTCGACTAAGAAATAAAAACACGATCAAGGACAGCCACAGTTTTTAGTAGATTTGGCTTTAATAGAATTTTCTTGTCAAAGTGTGATCAATTTGAAAATTTGACTTGAAAATGCAACGATCAAAGACAAGTTTTCAAAAATTCGTGGTTTTTTTATTTCGATCCGTGTATTAATCTGAAAACTTCAGTAAATGTGATATCACTTTTCACTTGTCTTGAGATGAAGTAGATAATTTTGTTTCCGAAAAATCTTACAAAAACTGTCTACGTCAACAGAACTTCCCTAGACCTTGAAGTGCAAAATAACATAACCATTTTGTTGCGAATTTTATTTTTTATAACACTTATAACTTAAAATAAAGGATATGTATGTAGTGTTAAAGTCCTCCTTATCCTTACGTTTCAAGTGAATTTTGTTATCACAAAATTTCGTGATGACGTCATCAACATTTAGGTATAGTGTAATACTAATAATAACAGATCAATAAAATACATATTTTGCGTCATTAATTTTTTTGAGCCACCCTATATACACAGTTACATAAAAATATGAATGTACTGATCAACCACAAGTACATATAGACTCATTTTCTATATTTACGTAGGATTTATTCGCCAAAAATTTGATAACCAAATGATGAATACGTCTTGATTAACGATTTACCATGCTTACGACAATCTTGAAATGTTTGCAAGGTTTCAGAGCACTTTTTTAAATTTCAAAGTTAAATTGTAAAATCTGGCTACGCAATTTGTTTTTTTTTTTTTAATATGGTGTTTTACAGTAAAAAATCAGGACGGATTCATAATCCACACGTATGCATATTATTTTATAAAATAATCATTTTACCACTTGCACGATATTCCTGAAATACGTACAAGATTTGACTTTCTGTCTAATAAAAATCGACACAGACAACAGACGACAGACAGACGGACGGAAACGGGAGACCTATTTGTTAATTCTCTAGGGGTCATGAAATGTCAAGAAAACATTAAAGTAGCCACTGATCGGACAGATCCTATTACAGTCCTGTCTACTACGAGCATTCAACTACAATAATTACATTAAGTTTTGGGGAGCTTTTTTGACGCACTTGTGTTCGGGTTTCCAAACTTGAGCTTCGAAGACCATTGGATGTAATTAAAAAATAAAACATTGTGCTGAACTAAATTTCATTTAAATTAAATGTTGATTAAAATGTGGTCCAAGGGTAACTGAATGGAGAAAATTGCTGCTCCACTCTGGCGAGCGTCGCAGTGCCTATATCGGTCTCTTAAATTATAAATTAGGAATATAAATTTGTAAAAATACATTACGGGCATAATTCCACAAGTGGAAGATAATTAATAACAAAAACTGCTTTTATAACGTCGTTTGAAATTAATTAATAAACGTTTTTTAATTTTATACAAAAATATACACCCATTTAAAAAGTAGATAAACGGGGCGAATTTTAAACATCACTGTCATGAATAAAAAACTCGTTTGTAAAATATTGTTGATGTTTTTTACTGTTTCCCGAGCATTTAATATTTTCAGTCCTCAGCATTTCTGTTCCTTAACCTGAATTCGGTTCATGCACTTTTACAACATAAAATATGTTCCAATAACTTCCAAATTGTTCTTAGTTAAATTTTCAGCAATAATTGCTTGTAACGGCAGAAACCATAATATTTCCGGAGTGTTTTCTGCTTCCATGTTTTCTTGGCGTTTCAAGTTCGAAGTTAACGAAAACACTGACGGTTTTGTTACAGTGAAAAATTACTTTGAAACTTTATGACCGGGTCATCTTTACAAACTTCAGATTATTATCAAAATGGTAAAATATTGACACACTTTTTCAAAAATTATGATATCATTTCAAAATATCGTTAATTCAATCAAAACTACACAAGTGTTGTAAACAGTTTTGTTCAGAAACTACTTATAAAACCGATTTCTCTGAAATTTGGTACAGTGGAGTGGAATGAATGGACCACGATCAGCGTTTAATGGTCATATCGGGTGAGATAAACATACTATTACATGATTTATTAGATACATTTACCAAATGGAAATGGAATGTAACTTTATCACGAAATTTAAAATCTGCACAAGAAGAGGAAACTATTTTGTTCTAAAATATCACGATCAAATTGTAATGAAAATGACATTTAACGACTATGATGTCCCGCTGATTAAATTTTAATAAGCTATCATAAAGTTTTAACGACATCTGAAAAGTCTTTTTAAGTCTTGAAAGTATTTAAGGTAAATAAAGAAAGTGTCGTGTACAAATATAAATTTAATTGCTGCTTTGAAATTTGTACATAATGGAAGAAACATTTTTTAACACGTGTGGATTGTTAAAGTACAGGTAAATAAGTAATCAATTTGAATAGGTGCAGTACAATACTATAACCAATACAGTACTGTATTCTCAAATTTTCAGAAAAATGGGATAGGTGATAAAACATGTCGCTTCATTAATTTTTTTTAATCACTCTGTATAAGTAATTCTAATAAACATGAATGCATTGATAAACGCCAAGCATACATTCTTAATATTGTGGTGCTCATACGATTTGTAATTTATTGAATAGTAGGTGTTCTTTGCTCAAATTTTAACGTGTAATCTAAATTGCAGAGCATTTGGTTTTGCAGTTTCAAAGTTAAATTACATAATGGTACATACTTTTGTTTTTCTTTTCAAAAATCTGCATGTCTAGGGTAATAACTTGAGATGGATTCATAAATCACACATTTCTGGAGCAAAAAAGTCAAAATTTCAAGAAAAGTGGAATAACTGGGCAACATTACACCCGAATTTCAAAAATAAAAAATATATCTATAAAGCTTAAGACTCAAGACTCATCAGTGTATATAATATACAGGCTGTTCAGTAAAAAAAAAAAACAAATTGTATGTTGCGCCTCAAAAACAGAACGTTCTGTATCTTAGAAAATAATTTTAGTTTATATGTTGAAAGAGTTTTGTCCTTTGATTTTTCCCGAGCATAAGCTAAGGACGTATAGTAATCGGGCCCATCGGACGAATGGCCACTTTTATATTTTCATGACCCCTACAGTACGAAAAAAGTAGTCCCCGTTTCCGTCTCTTTCTCTCTCTGTGTGTGTGTGTCTGTCTGTCGGTCTGTTTGGTGTCTGTATCTATTTTTATTAGGCACGTAATCTCCGAAACTGTTGAACCAATTGTTGTGTCAAATTTTGTACGTATATTATAAATGTCATTTAGATGGTTAAATCCTAACCAAAATTTTGCTAATCATCTCCACCAACAATTTGATGATGTCATTGCAAAAAATTCTATGTTTATTTGATTTAATTGTTATACAACAATGCACCTCTATACGTGTGGTGGACGAATCCGTTTTGAGTTTTTTCCCTAACCGTCCAAATTTTCGCAAAAGCAATGCACGATGTAATACCAGTTTACCATTAGCGTAAGACATCCCGATTGTGGTCTAGTCAATTGGAATACGGAATTCGGACCGGAAGTGCCGGGTTCGATGCTAGACTTGGCCTTCTGTTTTTTCATTTTTTTTTCTTTTTTTGATGACGTCATAACAAATTTTTTATTGGTCAAATTAAGAACGAGTCACCCCATTTTCTCGAAAATGTGGGAATATGCACGTCTTTATATAATAATGATAAAATGAGATTATAATATTCAGATCATTTTGTTCGATTGTGGTTTAATTAAAAATTTTGGCCATCTGTTTTGAGAAGACAAACTCATTCAAATCAAACTAATTTCTACGTGACATTCTTTCGGTGTAAAAACATACATAAACACTTGAGCTTCAGATTGCTATTACCTAGTGCTGAAGGATATTTTATTTCGTTAGTTCTGTGCTTTAAATATATTTTCCATTTTTACTTTACAGAGGTTATTTCAAAACGAAAATCGTAAATTCGAGTTTTACAATTTTTTTAAAGAGCTCGATTTGTCGGATTATATTTCAAGAGAGAGGGACGTCCTGTCGAACTAAGCTTCGACCAATTTTTTCTTGTCTGATAAGTAATATGATATCAAGGGGTGCCTTATTGACTCAGACCTACTTTTGGAGTCAAACACATCAAATGTGAGTTTTACAAAGAAAAATATGGAAAACCCTTGTTATCTTTTCGAAACCTTACAGAATCTCTTTCAATATATTTACATATTTATATATCGTGTTTATATTCACGGTTTTTTCCGTCATTATTTGATATTGCAAATCCTACAAGGAAAATTGCATAATTCTTACCTAATATTGATTTAGAGATTACAAAACATTTATTTATTGACCCTTTTCGAAAATTTGATAACGTAAAAAAACGAAATCTTTTGCACTTGCTTGCACTTTAGTGATATGCTTTTAATTTATAAAAACTGCTTCGATAAAATTACTCGGAAAATATATCAAATCATTTTATTTTATAGATTGTCTTATTATTTAATTTGAAGAATGCTTCATGACATAATGTGATTTCGTTGTATTTCAGAGAAAACGAAATTTGAAAATTTTAGAGTGTCACATAGTAGATTTCCTGTTTCCGTATGTCTGCCATCTCCTCTTTATTATGCAGACAATCGCGGAAACTACTGGACTGATTGATGTGAAATTCTAGTTAGACGTATTTTAGAAATACCGTGTAGACAAATGTGTCTAATTATCTCCGTCAACAATTTAAAGAGATCATTTCAAAATTTTGCAAAGTAAGTGATATTTAGATTTAATAAAAAGTACTTCCATATCTGTGGCCATTATTTTTTATCTTACACATTAAGATTTTTGAAAAATAAAACTAATATCTTGTAATTTAAAAAAAATAGAGAACCGAATGTTCTGAAATCTTGTAATCGTTTTAAGGTTATCATTAAGTATAGCTAAACAAAATTTATCTGTTTATCATCCCCAAGAACTTGATGACTTCACCTCAAAAGTTTGCTGGATATACGTGTATCACCCTATCTAAATTGTGCAAAATGTTATGAGTCTATACCCGTGGTTTATCAATATATTATATTATATATGTTATTATTAGTGAATAAAGTGGGATTTATAAACATGCTGTTAACGTTAGAATTCCCGTTGCAGTTGCTGGTCCTCTGACGTTGCTTTTAGAACTGAAAATTGTTATTTGTAAACTCCGTTGTCAAGTTGCCGTTGAAGTAACTTTGAGATTCAATTTTGCCGTATTTAAAGGAGTTGTATGTAGAAGAAAACTGCAGGATTAAAGTTGATTGCTACAAAAATTTACTATTTTAGACATGTTTTAAGTTTCTTGCTGCGGAAATAAGTCTACACATATTAAGAAAAAAACGCAAAATGTAATACTATGTATATTAAGAAAAAATTAAAGCCAAAGGTTAAGTCCCATCCATACCTGCGCTGATCTAAATAGTAATGAAATTTTCATTCGTTGGCAGACCTAGGGGCGGGGCCTAATTGCAAAATCCATATTTCCTTACAAACATGTACCATTTTAAACGTGTTTAAGGTTTCTAAGAATAAAAAAGATCATTAGAATTAAGATGGGGTGGGTGGGCGGGGTTTTAGATTTTGCCTTTTTGCTTAATATACATAGTATTCTTTGAATAACACGATACTTAAAGGCAAGTTTTTAATTTCTTGTAAAGAAATAAGTATTTTGCATTTAAGATCCGCCCTCTTGGTTCACGACGAATAAAAAAAAATCATCACAATTGAGATAGGGTGGGTGGGCGAGTTTACATTTTGCCTTTTTGTTTTAATATTTGTAGACTTCTTGACATGAAGCTTAAAACATGTTTAAAATGGAAAATTTGTATAAGAAAATATCGTTCTTGCAATTAGGCTCCGCCCCATAATTGCAAAATCCATATTTCCTTGCAAAAATGTACCATTTTAACAGTGTTCTAAGTTTCATGTTGTGAAAAGATGGCTATGTATTTAGCCCAGCCGCCCTATTTCATATCTGATGATTTTTTTTATTTGTCGTAAGCCGAGGGTTGGAGCTTAATTGTAAAATTCTCATTTTTCTACGAGAAATTACCATGTGAAATATGTTCTTATGTAATCGTGTTATACAAAGAAAACTAATAATGTATTAATTAACAAAAAAAAACAAAAGAGAAGCCCCACCCATCCGTCTCGATCTCAGTCCTGATGAATTTTTCATTCGTTGTCTTACCGAGGGGCGGAGCTTAATTACAAAATCTATACTTTCCTACAAAAATGTACCATTTTAAACATGTTTTACCTTTCTTGTTGTGAAAAGAAGACTACACATATTAAGAAAAAAGCGCAAAATGTAAGCCCTTGTAATTATAATACCTAATCTGTTTTTGAGAGGAATAGCAATAAATCTTGTTGATTTAAAGGTCGAGAACTATCTTTAACAATGCATAAATACTGACAGAAAGCTACAGTGCAGAAAATGATAGCAGCTATTTAAAATATTAGGGTTTCGCTGAACAGATGATTAAATGGATTAATATTAGTGGACCTCATTATCTCTATCAAAATTTGATTTTCGTGGAATTAGTGCTGTCAGCCAGAAAAATATCCCCCCTACTTCAGGGGATTTTCCTTCAAGTTGGCAGTAGTGCACACGACCTCATCTCGAATGTCAACCCAACGACGTGCCAACTTTCAACAAGGGCAACGTCAACGGATGATATAAACGACGCATACCTTCGCTGCGTATTTATCTTACAACGGCAACATCAACGGCGAACAGCAACGTCAGCGACAAGTTTATATATTGACCTTAAGGAAAAAACCGTTGTCATTAGTATTACACTGTTCCTATTCAAACTGATATATGTGTCCGTGCTAAAAAGTTGATGACGTCATAATAAAATTTTATTATGAAAACTCACTTGAAATATATGCACAGTATGCTTCTTTACCTGTAGTTGAACAATACACCCATATCTTTACTTTAACTTATAGAGGTTATGTTAAAAAAAATAAATGAAATAAAAGTGGCGAAAAATCTAACTTTATAATTTATTTAATAAACCAAAATTGCTTGATTGTTCTGCAGACTTAGACCAACATTTTTTCTGTATTGCAATAAGTCTTGTTATCTACCTGAAATTTGCCATTCGTCATTGTATTTTTAGTTTATTCAGGATCTAGTACGAGTTCTCTTCGTAACATTTTCAACATGACGCAATACCAACATACATGTTAAAGGCTCCTACGGAGAAGAGTTTATGGAATTTACATATACTTTTAAGAAATATTGTCCTTCATGTTTCTTTGAACGTGCAGCTTTATTTAGAGAGATTTTGAAAGTTTATCTTGATACAAAATGAAACTGAGCATTATTCATAAAATAACTACCTACTTATTTATGAATAATTTATATTTCGAAGATTTCCTAGATCGCAAACTCCTTTACTGTAAAAACCCAATTTTTATTTGTCAGTCAACGTCTTGTATGCATCATAAACAATAAAATATGAGCTACCCTCGTATTTTATTAAAAAACGTTTCATCCTCATCACCCCGAAACCCACTTTTTACGCCTTCACCCTATCCATTAAAACTTACCATCCGTATTGACAGCCGAGACGTACGTCCATCCGTAATGCCTCACAATATCCAGCATAACCTGCGCTTGGTAGTAATCCGACGGCACCACCCGCATAAAGTAATTAAATCTGCTCTTATCGGACAGATCTCTCGACGTCGTCGAGTACCCCACCTGGGGCATGTGGAACAGCTGCAGAAGGTTTTGCACCTGCAGCGCCACCGAGCTGGAGCCGGGCCCCACCACCCCAATTAGCGGCCCCCGCTGCCCCGCCTCCCCCGTCAGCTGCCCGCCTGTGAGGTTGTGACACGTGTCCAGGTAGGAAGACACCGGAGTGATGGCATCCCTTATGAGCTCGATGCTCTGCTGGAGGGCCACCGGAGCGTACCAGCACTCGTCTCGTATCTCCACCCCTAATGTGAGGTTAGGCAGTAAGTTCGGATCTTTATTAATTCTGTCTAATGTCTGGAACGTGACTTCCACCCTTTGAATGCCGTACAGCTCCCGGACTTTTCCGCATTTGATGCCCAAACTGGCAACGGGTTGTTTAGTTGATGACGGCGGTAGGTGCACTGGGAATAAGGCACCGATTATGAAATCGCCGTTCAAGAACGCCGATATGCGTTTATCTTGGTTTGCGGTTGACGAGGAGGGCTCAAATAGCTGGATTACTAACATGAAGAGGACGACCGTATTCTGGAAGTTTGGTGGCATTGTGGCTTCGGCACCGTAGGAAGGCGGGGAAGAGGATGTGCGTCATTTTCGATGGGTTCTGCAAGAAGAAAGAGTTGGTGTAACAAGCACACTGTTTAGTAATCGTAGCAACAGATACTAAATACTCGTAACTAACTACTAAACTATAAAAACACACCCAAATTGGATTTGCTTTAATTGATTTACTTCCAAATTAAGACAAATGAGAGAGAGTTTAACTCCCATAATATGCGCTTATAAAGTATACAAAACACAAGAGCTGAAAACATAAATGTTATATACAAAAATTAGTTCAAGGTTATTTCGACAGAAGTTTTCTTGCCCTTGTAGAACAATAAAACATATCCAGACAAAATTTTATTTTGGGGATTTTGTTTTTATGAGAACAAAACAAGATATGTATACAATATTTAAATAAATGTGAAGAAGTATATGTTTCAGATGAGTTTTTCGTTTAAAAAATTTAGTGACGACATCATCATCATTTTTACAAGGACACGTACATCACTTTGGATAGGTGCAGTGCAATATTAGTAATACCAGTAATTCGTTTCTAATTAACATGAAATAAATAGACTCCTTTAATTTTTTGTGTTACCCTGTAATCAACGCCCTGTATAAACAGTTCTAAACAAATTGCAACGAGGCGAAGTCCATAGATCTAGAGACAAATTGTAGTATGTTTCAAATAAATAACCCACGGAAAAATGTTTTCTCAATGTCTCATACGTGCATAATTTCGACTGTTTATGTTTATACTTCGAAGGAATTTACTATTAGTGCATTTCGACGATAAGCATCTGCGTTAAAAGTAAATGAAATTTCATTGTTTTGTCTGCTCAAAAGAGAGGAAAAGACAAATTTCATTAATTAAGCTACAATGGAGCAAAATGGGGGAAAAAAGAGCATACTATGCATATATTTCAAGTGAGTTTTTCCATAACACAAATTTGTAATGGCGTTATTAACAACTTGTCACAGCGTGAGAGAAAAAAAAAGAAACGGCCAAGTATGGCATCGAACGTGCTACGCCACAACTCAACGGAGGTTTATACGTTACTGGTAAAATGTCATTTTAGTGTGTTATTTTTCTCAAATCGGATTCGTACCTCACAAGTATAGGAGTATATTATTGTATAACATTTAAATCATTTTAATGTAGAATTCTTTAAGTTGATGTCATCAAATTGCTGATGGAGATGATCAGCCAAATTTTGGGTAGCGTTTTACCATGATATTTCTAATACACACACAAAATTTGACAACAATTGATCCAGTAGTTTCAGAGATCATCTGTATAATAAAAATCGACACAGACAAACAGACAGGCGGACAGATTACTATACTTCCTTACTTTACGTTCGGAAAGTAAAAACTGGTCTAAGGTTATTTAGACAGGATTTCTCTCGTCCCTGAAGTACAATCCAACAAATCCAGTCTTCGAAAGATTATCAAACTTGATTTCGCGAATTTTATATTTTATGATATTTAAAATAAAGACATGTGTTAAAGTGGAAGTAGAAGTTTCAAAGTTAAACATTGTAAAGTAGTGTACAATTTTTTTCTAAAAATCTGCATGTCGAAGGTAAGAAAATCAAGACGGATTCGTAAATCACCAATGTAAGAGTATGTTATTTTATAAAATTTACTATTCAAACTTTTAGGATGATGTTGGTGAGAATGATTACACAAATTTTGAGTATCGTTATACGATATACACTTTATTATTCCTAAAATACATCTACATGATACTTCTAATATATGTACAAAATTTGACAACAATTGATCCAGTAGTTTCAGAGATTACTCGTGTAATACCTAAATATCGACACAGACGACAAACGACAGGCAGGCGCAGGCGAGAGAACTGTCTTTTCATGTGCATGAAACGTCGAGAAAACATAAAAGTAGCCGTTCACCGGATGGACACCGTTAGAATATTTCCTTAGCTTACGTTCGAGAAGTAAAAAAAGTGGTCCATCGGGTATCGAACCCGCAACCTTCGCCTTATTAGTACATGTTCCAGTGTCTTAAACTATGACCGGTTGTTCATTATTCCTGTTATCTTACTAAAAAACGGTATTACATAAATAATTTTGATTTTTTGCGGGAGGGCGAAGTCTGAATATCCAAGGTAAAAGGAAAGGTAGGTTCATAAACTACAACTGCAGGAGTATGTTATTTTATCAAGTTTAAATAACATTTACCATGCAAAATTTTGAAGTGATGTCATTAAATTGTTGGAAGGAATAATTAGACAAATGTTAGAGTTTTACCATCTACACGACATTCTAGCAAGTATTTTAAAATTTAACAACAATTTGTACCATATTTTCGGAGATTAACTGTATAGTTAATATTGACACAGACGACAGAGGACAGACAGGTGGAAAAGGGAGACCTATTTTTAATATTCGAAGGGTCATAAAATGTCTACGAACTACATAATAAGTTCTTTAAATTTTTACTTCCCGAGCGTAAGCTAAAGAAGTAAAAATGACGAATAGCCATTTTTATGTTTTCTCAACTTTTCATGACCCATACAGTCCGAAAAAGTAGTCTCCCGTTTTCGTCGGTCTGTCTGTCTGTCTGGTGTCTGTATCCATTTTTATTAGTCACGTAATCTCCGAAACTGCTGGACCAATTATTGTAAAATGTTGCATGTATATTAGTGATATCATGTAGATGGTTAGATGCTAACCAAAATTTGGCTAATGATCCCCACCAACAATTTGATGACGTCATTTCAATGAATTGTATTTTAAAATGAATTGAATGTGATACCCAAATATACTTCTGTACTTGTAGTGTACGAATCCGCTTTCAGTTTTTTCGCTAAACGTTCAAATTTTCGCGAAAACATTTGCAAGATATAATAACATTATATTACCAACACCGGATGTAGATCTCCGTAGCGCAGTGGCTATATGGGGGAGAAGGCGGCCTGCAGGGAGGCCGTACGACCTGGGGTAGTGGGTTCGATTCCGAACTTGGCCTTTTACTTTTTATTTCCCGAGAATATGCTAAGGAAGACGCTCTTAAGTACGAAAAAACTGGTCTCCCGTTTCCTTCTGTCTGTTTGTCTATCTGTCTGTCTGTCTGATGTCTGTATCCATTTTATTTTCTTGGCTTGGTAATACGCTGTAACTACTTTTCTTTTATGATGTGGCTAGTATTATCCAAGGTGATGATGTCATCACAAATTTTTTATTGGTCAAATTAAAAACGAGTCACCCCATTTTCTCAAAAATGTGAAGAATACGCACGTCTATACATATATGATTAATAATAATTTCAGTCCTCTGTTTTAAGAAGACAAACTCATCAATCAAACTAATTTCTACGTGACATTATTTCGATGTGTACACATAAATAAACACTTGAGTTTCATATTGCTATTACCTAGTGCTGAAGAACATTTTATCCCGTTAGTTTTTAAATATATTCTATTCTATATTGTCCATATGATGCAGGGTCTGCGGGGGTGTTATTTATGCCGCTAGTTTTTACTTTACAGTGGTTATCACAAAACAAAAATCGTAAAATCAAATTTTATAATTTTTTTAAAGAGCTGGATTTGTCGGACTATACTTATAGCCTTCGACCAATTTTTTATTGATTAAATTACCTCATTTTCCAGAAAATGTGAGAATTCCCATAGCTTTATTTAATTATGACCAAATAAGAATATGTAATAATAATCATATTTAAAACATTTTGTTTCATTGTGGCTTAATTAATAATAATTTTAGACGTCTGTTTTGAGAAGACAACGAATTCAAATTAAACAAATTTCTACGTGAGATTCTTTCGATGTAAACACACAAACAATAGAAATTGAGCATGTACACTGATAATAATAATACACTCGTTTCCGTTGGTTTTCCTCCTTGGAATTGGCGCCCCCGCGGCGCAGGTGGTTCGAGGTGTCATTTACACCACTACTATATACAGGTTATCAGAAAACAACAATTATAATTTTTCAAAGAAGCGGAATTTGTTGGACTGTAGTTCAAGAGCAAGGGAAGTTCTGTCGAAGTAACCTTGGACCAATTTTTAATAAACCGTGTTAAGTAACATTGATTTAGAGATTACAGAAATTTTACAAAAATTTATTAATTCGTCTTTTCCAAAAAAATTATCAAGCAATTTCGAAATTTTGTTGAGTAAATCTTACGTGAAATGTGTGAAATGAATTGGTCCTTTGTGTTCTCCTTATTTTTAATTTTACGGAAATCGATTTCAACCTCATTTGAACACGGAATCAGCCTTGAGGTCGAAAGTTTATCAACAACTACATTGAAGTGAGAAGATCATATTTAGCAAAATTATATACAATAACTTCGTTGCTTTATAAAACACAATTTAATTTAACAACATTAATTAATAAAATTCAGTCTGGTTACTATCGTTAGTTTATAATTGGATAATGCAGCCACGAAGCAATGTTGTGTGACAAAAATTTTAAAACCAGTGACGAACACTTGTAAATTGAATTAAATATATGTCAAGCGTTTAGTAATATAAATTGAACTTTTACCCACACACTACTATAAAATCAATATTGTATGGTTTCCATAAAATGGGATCTTTCAAAAATAATTCTAGACGAAGAGTATACAAATTTTATATCTATGTTAGAAATATCGTGTATATCGTAACATGCTAACCAAAATTTATTTACTCATTCCCACCAAGATTTTAATCACTTTACCTCAAAACTGTGTATAGTAACTGTTCTCGAAATTTTATAAAGTAACATACTCTTATACTTGTGAGTTATGCATCCGCCTTGAGTTTTCCCCTAGGCATCCGGATTAGACCTTAAATTCATTTTTCTAAAATACTCAAAAAATTACTATTGTGTCAAATTTTAAAATTTGTTAGAATGACATTGAAACACTATCGATCACATTTGGAACACGGTTCTATTACTGTTATAGTTTTATATTTTATTAATATCGAACTGTTTTGAACCCTTAGTAACACACTAGAGTGTACAAATAAACTTTAATAAGCACTACAGGGTAGGGACCATAATTTTTTCAAACTTTTACCTACACAAGTTTATAAGAATCAGCGTCTTTTAAAATTTTCAGCGAAATTTTACGTCACTGATAATTGCATTTTCTTTTAAATTCAGCGATATGTCATCTGTGCATGTACGTTAAAAAACAGTGTCTTGATTATGTGTTGAAACCCTAATTTCAAGTTGCTTGGATTAATGCAAATTTGTAACTGTTGCTGGGTGGTAAGCAATTTGATTGATGTTCCTATCTGACAAATTAAATTTGCGACGATATAAAGTCAACTTAAAATTGGTCTCTAAGCGAATATTTGTTTTACAACAGTGTATTGAATAAACACATTTTCTGGGGACAACAAATTTTACGAAGCGATGCTGTTAGATACAAGTCCTGATTTTATAAAGTTTTTGTTTAGTGTGTAAATAAGGAAGCTACAAGTGCTTGAGCTTCTTACAACTACGAAAACAAACACTTCTCCAAGATTGTCAAAATAACCCTCGACAAAGTATTTATAAAGAAAAAAGTGCCGTCAAAATAATCGCTTACTGTTTATTTAAAGTTTATCAATAAAGTAAACTGGCGAATTCTTATATCTTTATTGCACAACTTAAGCTGCGTAAATAAAACCATGTTGACTACTATATGTGCAGTTTTGATATTTTAACCGACATAGCTATATTAAAATATACGAGCATTTATTTATATACATATAATAGTGGAGTTAATAGTTTCTTATTTTTAGTACAATTTAGGTAATAAATTACAATAAATTATTAACTGAGGAATTAAAAAAAATACATTTTTCCTTCAACTTTATAATTTTTCATTTAAATAAGAAACCACATGTGATTTTTTTTGGCAAGTAAGTAGGTAAAAATAAACATTTTTACACAAAGTACGTTAAAAATAGCCGACCACTAAATCACGTTTGTCGTGTTTACAATCTCAGACGAGCTAGATTTATATTTACGTGATACCGCTGGTACTAGGTACATAAATAATGTAAAAGTTACTTAAATTTTGCAGTATATAAAATGCCAAAGCCTATTTTTCAAAAAAATTATTACCGAAACACTTTTCAGAATTTTATATATAACTGATATAGAAAATTGGTTCATAAAGTAAATTTCCGGGAAAAACTAATACATATTTTATGTTTACGTAACGATTATAGAAGGTGAGATTATCATTTCCTGGAGGAATTTATCACTTTCGTCTAGTAATTAGTCCACAGACGACACATGATAGGGATCAGTTATTGACAAACGACAAACAGAAAGAAAAAAAAACCCTACATCAAAGTAAAATGACTAACCTACTTCGAATCTCTGTCGTAATGGAAATAAAAATTTGAAATAACTTTCAAAAAGTAAAATGAGTGGATGTTAAAACGGAAATTTCGTTAAAATGAAAAACTGGATAAATACTTTTTGATAATAATTAATAATTAAAGCAATGAATAAATTTTATAAAAACTAAAGTTCACTTTTTTATCTACACTCTTTTACTGATAACTAAAACATTGAAAAATTGAATTCGTGAATACACTGTTTGCTTTTTATGTTTTGGCACTTTCGAGATTTGGAGAGAACGGACAAGTGGATAAACAAAATGCAATAGAGGCTTCGTTTCATACAAGCCGTTAAAAATAAAATATAGCTATCTTGGTTTTTGATCATTTTTTAGTGGATATATTAACATCATCTAAAAGCCAGTTTTAAATATATATTGAATAACAGGTTAAAAACAGGTTCTACTGAATGCCTATATTTATTGTTGTTTTTACATTTTCAAGAAAATCATGGCCTCCGGCTGAGATTTGAACGTCAAACCTTTGCTTTACCAGAGAGTTTTCCCTTCCACCTGAACTGCTCGAACTGCGAGAACCTAAGATCCTCTACTCTACTGAATTAAAAAAGTTTCTTTAAATTTTAAAGAGGTATTAATTAGGTTCATTATTTTAGAAGAAATTATATATGTAGGTGTTTACCAAACTCACAATCAATTATTTACTCGATTTAAAAGTTTTTAAAATTATGTAATAAATTTTGGAAATACTGAAGATTAAATGTGACAAGAATAAATCAAACAAATATACAAATATACATGCTTTTAATTAAAAGTTTGCTCTCCAATAGATTTATGATTGCTTTAAGTGACTGGAAGAGTTGTAACGGAAAAGTATAAAATAATGATAAACGAAAAGCATTCCGATAACAAATTTGATAAATCGACCATCCGCATAAGTTAAAGAAACGAATGACAGCGTTGAACACAGAAAGGAGATGAAAAGTCGTGAATTACCACAGAAATATACAGGACTTTTGAACATCAAGTAATAAAGTTAACACCGTATTTTACAGAGTTAATATTATTTACGGCTTTAATATAACTTTTATATTACTTCTGGTATTAATAAAGTAATAAGACGAAAACCACAGTTATAAAAGTTTTTACATTATTGAACACCTTTGGGACACTGTGAAACCTATTAAATCTAATGTAGGTATGTGTTGTCTGAGACAAACATCAGAAAAAATTGCTAAACAAGGTTAAATATTGAATTTAGTTACAACGATATAAATGATCAGAAAATTTTCAAGCCTAAATTATTTTGTAATTATTTATTAATGCTTTTCAGGTATCATTGCTAATAAAACCGTTGTGTTCCTTCATTATATTTTGTCATATTAAATAATTACACTTTCTTTATTGCAGTTGCAAAAAAATGAAATAAAAGAAATTTCTAGCTGTCGAAGAAATTTGTTAAATAAAAAATCCGCTTTACGACGTCATCAACTTCAGTATATATCTACAAAAACCGGCATAAAGAAACTTTGGTTTACTAATGTTGATTACCAACCAAGTTACTAAATTTCCATGGCTTGCTGAGGTCTAAAAAGCCGCTGGTTCATACCACACAAAAATGCATTTAATTATTCATAAAATCATCAAAGTACCCAACTTGTTCGAAAAATTGAAACCGGCGCATCCACCAATTTTTACATGTCGCTTCCATTATTGAAATGTTGCACTTATTATTCCTGCAATTGCTACCGACAAATGCGTTTCAAATTAGTGCAGATGTACTCACATGCACATATGCTGCGTCGAATTTAATTTAAGTCCATGGTGATTTTTATCAATCTAAACAAATGTTCGTATTGGCACGCCACTCTTGCGTGTTACTTAAGAAGGGTGCGTCTAACCACATTTGTTTCCACCCAGAAAGTTGTTTTTGTGGAAATTTTCCCAATTACCAAATTAAATCTACAATATGAGTATTGAAACCTGAGTGTATCGTCGAAACGGTGGCGTTGGGTGTTCCATACGAAATAAGGAGAGAAAATCTGTGCTGAACATTCAAATGCAGCGTTTGTGGGAATTTCTAATAAAAGATCTAATCGGTTTTTATCACAACTAGAAGAATTGATATTTGTGGGATATTAGATCGCATTTTGCGCGCTAGCGGCAACAGTTGGTCTCATTTATTGTGCAAAATTGATTTTTCTTGGTAAATTCGCATTTTAACAAACGTTACTGTACTTATAAGATTTTTACCACAAATAATTTTATTATTTAACAACAACTCATAAATTATTATTGTTAAAAATATTCCATAAAGTCTGTTAAGAGTAATTAAATTTTCCTAACATTATCTTTCAACAATGTGCAGGATATGTTGCATATTATCTCCGTTTATTGAAATGCCAAAGGCAAGGTTGAAAATCCTTTGTTCTCGGACAGTAAATAATAAATGATGTTTTACACACAGTGTTTTTCATTTATCATTGTGTATAAATCATTGATTGTAAAGATACGTGTTATTTATTTTATGCTGATTGTAATTTTATCCAATATTATAACTCCATTGTCCCAAATGATTTTAAATCTAATAAATGACAAAATACCAACCAAAAACACGGACAGGAAAATAATCGCACATCAGTCTAGCGTCACTTCAAATCCACGAATTAACGCAATTTGTAAATCGTTTAAAATGACACAGCTTAAAGCTAAATTTTTATCCTTATTACTTTTGAAAATATGTGTATTCGCGCCCAAACGTGTTTACAAAATAATATGAAAACAAGTCAGCACTTTATCTGAAATTCACTGAATCGATGTAACTTTTTGATTTCTCTTGAGGCCATATTATGACAGGAAAGTGGTACTGTGTGAGAAGCAATTTATAGAGACCCGAGGAGGAATTAAATAAAAAATGTAACGCAGATTCAGTTGGCAGGGGTTTCGGGTAATGAAAAGTACGTGATACTACTTCAACATTATAAATTGATACATCATTGTTACATAAAGAATGTCTCAAACTATATATTTTTAATTAATGAAACTGCGCTTAGTAATTTATTGTCTGTGATTTTATGTTCAAGAGTTATGTTTTTTGCTTAATACATTTTTATATACTATTACAATACTTCCTTAGCTTACGCTCCAAAAGTAAAAATACCCCTTTTAAAGTACATCGGAACGTTTTTTTATTTATGACTGGAAAATATTTTACCCTTCCTTTTGCTATAAATGCTGTTTTTAAAAACAAATGTAACTTCGGTATAAGTCTATTTCATTAGATGGTATAATATTATTTGATTAAAGATTTGCACTTGTGTCCCATGTATCTACAGAAGTGACAGAAATGCGTGAAGTTATTTACACCGAATCCCTTGCTTTTAAATTACATCCAATATCGGTAATGGTCAAGCATTCGCTGTAAACAAATCTACGCATTTTTTCATGCTGTGAATCAATTATTTGTGGTCATTGATTCCAAACTTTTTCATCTTATTCACGTATCAAACAATTCTCTCAGTCAGTAGAAATCTGTAGGAAATTTACAAAGAAAAATCGGAAAACAATTTTGATAGCTCATTTCGGTCTCCGGAACCTCATTCATGATTAACCGGAAACTCTTGCGATCGTCTAAATCGCACGAACCAGCCAGAAATTTCCTCCCCAATTCAATCGTCCTAAAGTCAATCCCTGCACAGCTCATTATTTGCATACAGAATCAAAAGATCTATAATTTTTGGTTTAAAATTCGCCTCCGAACGCGCACTTCTTAAAGGCTTAAACATGCCGCCATAAATTCCGGCCCTGCGCTGTTGCATAATTTATAAATTTGACATTTATTCGCGTTCTTTTATTAAAACGGCTGCTCGTAATGAAATATTCCAGAGCCGGTTAAAAACTCCGCCAGAGAACACACAAAGATTTAATTGTTGGCCGAAATGGGAATAATTAGGGTTAACGTGTTTTATTGTTGTTTTGTGAATTCGTGATGTTTAATTGACATTCAGACCGGATTAAATAAGCGAAAACGGACGGAAATTCGTCCAGTGCTTTTGAAAAATTCACGGATTCACGCATGAATCTAATTTAGAATTGATATGACAACTAACAGGGGACACGATTAAAATTGCAATTTTAAAGAGGCCGAATGAGAGTTTCTCATTAACTAACGAGTAGGGGAGAGCTGAGGATTTAAACACTGCGTAAAATGATTCCGTGTAACTTTAAATGGGGCTGTTGCACGTAACGACGTTTTGATGACGCAGTCATGACATATTGTGTCGTTATGAAGAACTTCCTCAAGAATATATAGATGGTTGGAGCTATTTACGAGACTCTGAAAGATTAAATTAGCTAATGGAGATATGGAAATTTATGTGGAAGAGGCTTCATAAAAAGAAAGATGAAGAGCTCATACAAAAATTATTAATAAAATATGTTTTTCACTACGTCGAAACTGTGTTTTAAATAATGAGACCCATGTTTCATATTTTTTATGCGCTAAAACAAAAAATTTGTAAGATATCGTTATCCCAATCGTACGATTTTTGCTACCAATTTGACAGTATCGAACAACAATAGTTCAAGGACATTAATGCACTGAGTGTTTTAACCAGAATCAGTCTATACTGAGTGATCGTTCAGAAGACTTTTTACCATACCTTCAGACCAAAATAAAAAGAAATATAATTAACACATTCGTGTAGTTATTTAGGCATAACTGCTTAAGCTTTTCGAGTGTTCCTTAGATAAATTATAAAAAAAATAAGGTATGCTATATTGTATGTTTCAAGTAAGATTTTTCTTCATCAATTTTGTGGTGACGTCATCAAATTTTTTAAAGAGAAACAGAGGAATTTTGATTAGCGATTTACCATGTACGTGATAACTTTCAAAAGGTCAGAGAATTCGGTTTCGTAGCGTCGAAATTAAATTGTAAAATCTTTTACAATTTTAAATCTTTGCACAGGGTTAAAAATAGAGATTTTCAGCAACTGACAAATTGTCAAAAGCACACATCATTAGTATTATCTGGCTAAAGTGTGATAAATAAAAATTAAAGTCAATGTGTACTGAACGATAAACTCACCTTCAGTCAGTGCAGTCATCATTTTATAATATAAATTTTACGACGTCAGTGATTTATTTAAAATAAGAACGAATTAAACATCAAAAGCTAATTTTATTTGTTTTGATATTAATCAATAATCATAAAAGTTTTGTGCTAGAGTAGATCACACCATTTACTAACGTAGTTAAGAAAATGGAAGTAAGTTTAAATGCAAAGTCCTTGCTATGCTTGTTAATTAAAATGCATAAAGCTTTCATCTTTGTGGAATACACATGCTCTATTAACAATCGCCATAATTAACACCTTCTACTTTGCCCAGTTTACTTGTCCTAAATTTCATTGTTTCGTGGCAGCCGTTAATAATTACTTAACTATAAGGGGTTACTCTTGAAAACAGTGTGCGATTATTTACACAGAGCTTTCCGCACCTCTGAAGCAAAACAAATTCTGAATGAATGTTAGGAAGTATTTGTCAACCATTAGTTTATAAGTTTAAGATATTCTGTTAATTTTCCGTGTACATTGTAATGTTAACAACATAATTACTAAGTTCCTAAAATTCTAGAAAAATTAGTTAAGCCCTTTCTAAAATAATTGATATTATAAATTTGTCCAAAAAACCATTTCGATAGAATTCTACAAAACTAAAATTCTATTGTTTAATAAAGATATATTGAATGTTTTGTTTTAAATGTCATTACTAGCTTTCTAGTCTTGATGATAAACATTAGTTGGATTATATTTTGATTTTAAAACCACGGTTAAAGGAGCAGCATGGTACCTGTGGCAAAATCTTTTGAGATGACGTCATCAATTTTTTGAAAAGACTCCTTAGACAAATTGTGATTAGCGTTTTATTACACATAAATAAAGAGATTTAAATATTTTCGTGTTCTAATAACTGGAAATAAAAAACACACAATTACACAATTTACAAAAATTTACACAATAAAACTTAATTTTGAATACCAGAATTTACACAAATTTTTACCGGTATTTGTGTTTAATTAGTGTTTCCAGGTTCATAATGTGAAAAAAAACTTGAGAACAAATGGTAGGGCTAACATTTTCTTAACCAACTAACTCAAATCGTTTTTTTTTTTCGAAATTCGAAATGGTTGAAATACAAAATGTTTAGAACGGTTTGCTTTGGTATGACCTTAGACCAATGGATTATTTTTACAATACGTCAAACTATGCCACTATCCCCGCCCGCCCACCCTCTTTTTTCTTAGAGGGTATGTCATTTGCCAAAATCAGTTTTATCTAAGAAGGTACTAGCCCCACCCACCCGCCCTCTGTTTTTTTAGAAGGTATCTCATTTGCTAAAATCAGTCTTATCTTACTGGGTACTAGCCCCACCCACCCGCCCTCTGTTTTCTTAGAAGGTATCTCATTTGTTAAAATCAGTCTTATCTTACTAGGTACTAGCCCCGCCCACCCACCCTCTCTTTTCTTAGAGAGTGTGTCATTTGTCAAAATCAGTTTAATCTTAGCAAGTATTGTTGACTAACTTTTACAAAAAATGATCAAAATTTGGAAATATTACGAGCTTACTTATGTGCATAAATCACGAATTTTGAACATCTTCTCTAGTGTTTAGTTGGTTATGCTTTAGTGGATGTTTCTTTTGCTGGTTTTGTTTTCGTTAATAATTTATAAATGTTTTATTAAATGTTTTTTTTTTGTTTATTTATTAATGAAAATAACAGCTTGTTTTATTAATAATAATGCACAACGATTAATGACTACTGGTTGTTATGGTTATTGTTGTGTTGTGTTGTCAATTTTACTTTTATAAAATTACGTTTTTTTCGTATGATAAAGAATTTTTTTTATTATTCTTTTGGGATTCTCCCGTACATAACGTACTGAAGAGTTAATCTGCCATTTTCCAGACACCCGGTATATTAAAACAAATATAGGTAGCAGTGTAAGAAGCTAAATGACATCCTATAAATGTATTTTTGACACCCTATATTTTTTTTTGTGTTTGTCTACGACATCCAGATGTTTTTTAATGACACTATAATTTTTCTTTTTTTTTTAGAAATTCTTGTAGAGATTGTTTTTCTGAATTCAATAATGTAATCACCTATCTACTTGGTTTGGAGTACACTTCTCCTACATCCATGATAGGAAATGAATTGACAATTGCTCCAGAAATATGAATGCATTAATAAAGGACAAATATGCCTGTATTTCGAGTAAGTTTTCCGATCAACATTATTTCAGTAAGGACACGTATGTCAATTCCGACACGTGGATAATAATACTAAAAATAAAACACTGGGATGTATCGATCTTGAGATTTGATGACTAAAAGTATAGGTAATAGCAGTACAGTGTAAGAAACAAAAAAAAAACAACATATTACATTCGAACGTGCGCGAAGGTGAAAACTTTACACGATAAGCTGACGAATAGCCTTGTAGGAAATTCGCGTATACTAGTAGAGCAAGTTGCTCTAGCATTTAGATTTTTTTGTGAAAATTTAAATGTATCAGGGAAAATCTCAAGGCGAATTCATAAACAACAAGTATAGGACTATCATATTTTATAAAATTGAAATCCCACTTAGTATGAACAATTTTGGAGGATGTCATCACATTGTCGGTAGGGATGATTAGACAAATTTTGGTTTACGTTTTACAATCTACACATACGTATAAAATTTGACAACAATCAATGTGATGGTTTCAAAGATTATCGATCTAATAAGAATCTGGACAGACAGACCGACAGGAAACGGGAGCCTTATCGTTTCGTGCTCTAAGCAATATAAACCGTCGAGAAAACATGAAAGTAGCCGATCACCCGATGGAGTCGATTTTAACTGTACGTTAGAAATATCATGTAGTTTGTAAAAGGCTAACCAAAATCTATATAGTCATCCCACCAATACTTTGATGACATCACCTCGATTTTTTTTCTAAATCCACCTTGAGTTTTCCCCGTAGGCTTCAGATTTTCGCAAAAAATCCAAATTGAGTAACAACTTGTTATACTACTTAATATAAAATTCTGTTTAAATAAATAACTTTAGACCAAATTTTATTGTTTCGTCACAAATTACCAATACGTTTGCTTAATCATGTCTCATCTTTTTGCTACTGTACACTGTAAAAATGCTCCAGTACTACTATTTATCTTCAGTTCTTTGCTGTTCTATTTTTAAAAATCTGTATCCAAAAAATGTCAAATCTTGGATTAAAGTGTATACTGTGATTTGAGGCAATTTCATAGGGTAAATACGATATTAACAAAGGCCAGTGGTCACACCAGTAAAAGTTAAAAACTTGATCCTCAAAGGTACTTTTATCAATCAGTTCTGTATTTTGTCAATCATCGACTTTACTTGTCTAGACATTCTTTTAGTAAATTAAAGTCAGTAAAAGTAGTATAATTTCTTTTTATGCACTACGTTATGTATTAGCATATATGGGATATTAGAGGTATAAATACCGCGTGATCAGAAATTACTAAGTCTGTTGGCAGTACGTTTTAAATAAAAGTGTCATAGTGTGAACTTTTCTTGCATTTATGTTGGCATAACGGAAGTGATTGTGTGACAGATATGTCAATCGTGACATGCGATAAATTTAGGTTATGTTTTGTATACATTTTGAAAATTAAAAAAAATCAACAATCTGTCAATCTTGACATGTGACAACCGGAAATTATAGAAAATATAATGCCAATTTCAACTAAAAACTCAGGATTGCCAACAGACTTAGTCATTTCTGATCACGCGGTACTTGATAGATTTGACAGAATTAGGGAAACCAACATTGATATTCTTAACTTTGACCACATTTAAATTTGGTTAAACCCACATCCACTAGGATGGCTGACAATAGTGACAATACGCACATCCCTTGATCCTTGACATACTTAAAATAACCTTTTTACCATATTTTGCGAACGCAAGCTAGAGAAATATTGCAACAGACTTCATTTAATAAATAGCAAATTTCATATTTTTTCATAGATTGTGAAAAATAGGTCCCTCGTTTACGTTTGTAAATCTGTCGTTTGTTGGCGATTTTATTCGGCCAGTAATCTTCGAAACATTAAACAATTTGTTGTGTAATTTTAAAACTAATTTATGAATATCGTGTAGATGGTAAAAATAAGATCATGTCGTGCCTAAATTAGATAAATCTTATCTAAAATCTGCAAAATAATTTGCTTCTATATCTCTAGTTTATTATTCCAATCTTAGTTTTAAAGTTATGTAACTTTTCTTCAGTTCTTAGAACTTAATTTCTTTGTAAAAAAACTGAGGGAAATTCAACTTCCGAGCAATTTTTACTTCCCGATCATATGCTATTCCGTCTGTCTGTTGTTTGACGTCTGACTGTGTCAGTTCTTTTAGACATGCAATCTTCGAAACTACTGCACCGATTGGTGTCAAATTTTATATGCATGTTAGTAGTATAGTGTTGGTAAAACACTAACCAAAATTTGTCTAATCATTCCCACTAACTGTTTGATGATGCCGTTTTTTCTTTTTCTAATAAACGTCATTTAAATTTTATAAAATAACACTTGCGATTTATGAATCCGCCTTGATTTTTATCTAAATTTTGTGGAACTCTGTGGTTTTGCCTTAAAAATGTTAAGTTACAAACGCGAAGGTCGCTGGTTCGGTTGATCCATGGGTGACGAGTTTGTTTACATTGTGAATGTTATTATCTATATTTTCATTATTAGTGTTGCACGTGTACTGCACGTGTCGTTACTGAAATGTTGATTGGAACATTTTTCAATGCAAAAACTCGCCAGAAACAGACAGTTTTGTATTTTATCAATGCATTCATACTCTTGAAGCCATTGTTTGACCGTTCACCCGATTGTTTCACACTCCGCGCCAGACCAAATATAAACAATTTAACCTGTTTTCGTAACAAAATCAAATTTTATAATTTTTCTAAAAAGCGAAATAACCTTTGACTGATTTTTTACTAAGTATATCATTATTCTAATACAGTTAACAACACGATTAACCACTTTCTTAGGGAAACAGTGGGTTTTCTCTTCATACAGTCAGAAAAATATTACTTATTCAGTTTTCAAAATTTGTTGAAAAATAATCTAAAAAGACACTTTATTCATCACAATTGCAGCAAAATTATTTTTACTGGCAAATTTTACATTGCGGAAAAGTTGTTAATTGAGAGACTTTTTCATTGTGACAGGAACACAATCCTCAATAAACTGCAGTGAAAACAGAAGTAGCTTTTGTTGCTACATTTACCTCTACGAATTCCTATGATTTGTTAAATTATTATCAATCCACAATAATTTCAAACGAACATGTTTATTTCACACCAGACTTTTACAAGTAAAATACAAAATTTAATTTAACAGCTAGCATTTCTTAAATCTCATTTTCGTCCTTCCTAAGCGTTTTAAACGTCAACGCATAGAAACAGTGAAAAAACATTTCAATAATCCAGTTTCCTATACAAGTTGCTGTTTAAAATCCTCCCTTCAATCGATACAGTACCCACATTTGCTTTTATCTCATTGTGCAAATTTAAAACGTGACAAAATCAGAATGTAAGTTTCAAACTACAAAAACGCGTAACGAATTCAAAACAAAATTCACCAACTTTGTGTTTTTTTGTGTTGTAACAAACAAAGCATTCTGTATTTTCCACAGTCTGCAATCTCCTGGAAATATAAAATCTCACACTTCACCGCAGACGGCGATTCGATACAAAACATGTTAATTCCGTTTAAAAATTCAACATAGACTGACAAAAGCGAGTACTTAAATACGTTAAGTGCTCATTTGTGCACCATTGACTACCTGGTTTGACTGTGAGAAGTGTAAGAGCTGGAATGGATCTTCGATTCTTACGTGTCGGCGTAATAAAAAAGCATTTTTCACCGTACACACAACCAACAAAAAGCGTTTGAACCGACCCAAGAATTTGACATTCCTGTGGCGTAACTGAAAACGTTTTTGCGCCAACCGAAGTCGCCGTACATATTTAAATACAGCAGAAGAACAATAGGGTGTAATTGCTGCGTGGTGTTAGCGCTATTCTTGTAACAAGCTCCAATTTATTACATCCCACATTATGTTCGCTTCCGTTTAGTTTTGCTAATAATATTTTAATATCAAAGCCTGTTTTGTTAAATACTATAAACTGGGGTGTAACTGGCGCAATATTAAATTAACGAACAAAAATGAGGATAATACTCAAAGTTACTCCGCCGGCGTGTTAATTCCGTGATAAAAATGATATCAATTTTTCGTTGCGGGATATCTAATTAATTAGTACTTTGCTAAGACAAAAGCTCTACAAAATGTGACTCGAATATGGAATTATGTTAAGTTTTAAAGTTTATATTGTTTAAACACGAAAGTTTTGTTGTTGATGCGTTTATTGTGTGGAAATTTTGTTACAAATTGAAACTTGCGGCTGATTTAAACTCTAGAGTTTATTAACATCGTAAATTTCAGAGAGTTTTTCATTTAAGTTGTGAGAAAATTGCTACCAGTTCAGTGGCTAAACTTATTAGGTACTTGCCACACACACTATTGTAATAAATAATAATACATTTTTGTGATTAAACTAAATAATTAAATTGTATATTGGTGATTGACTATGTCAGTGTTCTTATGTTATTTCTACTATTATTATTACTTCATAAAACAAAAACTAACAGGTTTTTCTAAAACTAATAAATGGATTAATTTATACTAGAAGGCAAAAGGAAAGAAGATAAAAAAAAATCACATAAAGTGGATGGAAGATTTTTCATTACGATGTCACAGAATTTCATCTTAAAAGATTTTCTTATTAGATTGGAGATAGTATCGTATTAAACATTAGAGAAAATATATTAAGAACACATTAAAAGAATTATATTCTTCTTTTGTTCGCTCTGTGTCAGGCTCGATTCCTTAGAAGACACTTTATTATATCAGCACTTAAATGAAAACAAACGTTGTTCTTTTCAATATACTTCTTTTGATCATCCTACTTCTCTAGAAATTAAATTGGGTACTAGTTGATGTTCTTTGTGATAAATTAATTACAGCATGTTATCGAAAAGAGAAGACAGAAGACAGTAATCAACTAATCAACGATTATAAAAGTGTTGTCATTTCGCTTTAATGATAAAAATATAAGTCAAAGATTTATGTTGCTGTGGATATGAATGTTGATGTGAATGACGAAGTCGACATCATATTTGATTAAAACACTTCAACCCGATTTTTTTATCTTCCAATTTGGCACAAATTTTGGGTGTAAAATACTTATTTCAATTATTATTAACGTGCATAAAAAAAGAAAATGAAAACAGAGAGTTTATGTTCAGTGTGTTGCCCCCTCTTTTAACAAAAAACAACCGTAACTGGAGAAATGTAATTTAATATACAGCTAAAATATTACATTTTGCGTCAAATAGCAGCTACTCAACGTTAATAAGGTAGCAACGATAATGAACAAAATATTAACAAGAAGTTATTAAATATTTTGAATATTTACATAATTTCAATCAGCAATCCCGAAATGTAGGTAATGCAAAATAAATATATAGTGACACAGTGACTCCTATTTTTTCCCATTAACTATAATGTAAGAAAAATTGTATTAGCAATGTTATGAGAAATATTTCGCAAAATTCTTCTGATTCCAATTCGGTAATAACTTTGGATGATCAAAATAATGTCAAAGATCACCATTTACGTCACAATGAAGTATATAAAACTTATTTTTTAATATTTTGATGTTTTTTACTTCCCGAGCGTAAGCAAAGGAAGTATTGTAATCGAGTCCGTCGGCCGACTCTCTACTTTTACGTTTTCTCGATCTTTCATGACCCCTAGAAGACGAAGAAATAGGTCTCCCATTTCCGTCTGTCTGTCCGTCTGTCCGTCTGTCCGTCTGTCCGTCTGTCCGTCCGTCTGTCCGTCCGTCTGCCGTCCCGGATTTTTATTAGACAGATAATCTCCGAAAGTACTAGACCTATTGTTGTGAAATTTTGCACTTATATTAAGAATATCATGTAGATGGTAAAACGCTAACCAAAATTTGTCTAATCATCCCCACCACTAATGCGATGACGTCACTTCAAAATTGTACATAGTAAATGGGTTTTCAATTGTATAAAATAACATAGTCCTACACATGTAGTTTACAACTCCGAATTGACTTTTCACCCGAAACGTCTAGATTTTTGGAAAAAAAATCAAAATTATAAAACAACATTTTGAAATTTCATTTTTATTCTGCTAACCAGAATGCTTTGAAATGTTGCAGATGTTTTAAGGCTATAAAGAGCATCATAAATCTTTAGTCAAAAAATATTTGCTTATCCCCTCCAAAAACTTGATGACGTCAGCTCAAAAGTTTGTGGAATAAATCATATCTAAAATGTACAAAATATGATGAGTCTGTACTTGTGATCTATCACTCCATTCATATTTTTTGGATTTGCATATACAGGGTGACTCAAAAAAATTAATGAATTAATGCGTAAATTTATTTTACTGATTTACTCAGAAACTACAAAACCGAATGCTTTGAAATCTTGCAGATGTTTTAAGGTTATAAAGAGCATAATAAATGTTTAGTCAAAATATATTTGCTTATCCCCTCCAAAAAATTGATGACGTCAGCTCGAAAGTTTGCCAAATAAATCCTATCTAAACTGTAAAAATATGATGAGTCTGTACTTGTAATTTATCACTCCATTCATATTTTTTGGATTTGCATATACAGGGTAACTCAAAAAAATTAATGAATGCGTAAATATATTTTATTGATTTAATCAGGAACTACAAAACCGAATGCTCTGAAATCTTGCAGATGTTTTAAGGTCATAAAGAGCATAATAAATGTTTAGTCAAAATATAGTTGCTTATCCCCTCCAAAAACTTGGTGATGTCAGCTCGAAAGTTTGCCGAATAAATCATATCTAAAATGTACAAAATATGATCAGTCTGTACTTGTGATCTATCACTCCATTCATATTTTTTGGATTTGCATGTACAGGGTGATTGAAAAAAATTAATGAAAGCGTAAATTTATTTTACTGATTTACTCAGGAACTACAAAACCGAATGCTTTGAAATCTTGAAGATGTTTTAAGGTTATAAAGAGCATAATAAATGTTTAGTCAAAATACATTTGCTTATCCCCTCCAAAAAATTGATGACGTCAGCTCGAAAGTTTGCCGAATAAATCCTATCTAAACTGTACAAAATATGATGAGTCTGTACTTGTGATTTATCACTCCATTGATTTTTTTTTTGGATTTGCATATACAGGGTGACTCAAAAAAATTAATGAATGCGTAAATATATTTTATTGATTTAATCAGGAACTACAAAACCGAATGCTCTGAAATCTTGCAGATGTTTTAAGGTCATAAAGAGCATAATAAATGTTTAGTCAAAATATAGTTGCTTATCCCCTCCAAAAACTTGGTGATGTCAGCTCGAAAGTTTGCCGAATAAATCATATCTAAAATGTACAAAATATGATCAGTCTGTACTTGTGATCTATCACTCCATTCATATTTTTTGGATTTGCATGTACAGGGTGATTGAAAAAAATTAATGAAAGCGTAAATTTATTTTACTGATTTACTCAGGAACTACAAAACCGAATGCTTTGAAATCTTGAAGATGTTTTAAGGTTATAAAGAGCATAATAAATGTTTAGTCAAAATACATTTGCTTATCCCCTCCAAAAAATTGATGACGTCAGCTCGAAAGTTTGCCGAATAAATCCTATCTAAACTGTACAAAATATGATGAGTCTGTACTTGTGATTTATCACTCCATTGATTTTTTTTTTGGATTTGCATATACAGGGTGACTCAAAAAAATTAATGAATGCGTAAATTTATTTTATTGATTTACTCAGGAACTACAAAACCGAATTCTTTGAAATCCACTGCGAAAAAAAACATAATAGGCATGCAGTCGTCACGTTTCCGACAGCGAGGGAAGTACTGTCGAAACTCTTTAGACCAATTTTTTTTTTTTGTATTTTCAAACGAATTTTTAATATACATAGCTAAGCTCACTTATTAATGTTTATTGCCAGTTTTTATCTCAGTTGATTGCTTTTGGAATGCAATTAACATGTTAACAAACACATCATCCGAATCTTTTTACTACCTTTGTGCAACCGAGGGAAAAATCAAGACTACAAATGACTTTTAATTGTTAAAATTTGAGAAAACATTGACAAATTCGCACTTCTGTTTGAAAAACTAATTAGTTTGACAACTAATAAAATTGTTTTTCGAAGTTTCATAGTTTCTACAAGATGGAAATATAGGTCTCTCGTTTTTGTACGTATGTCGTCTGCCCATCTGCTAGCTGCATGTCGTCATCTGTTGACGGTTTCATTAAACAATTTGTAAAATTTTAGTTTTATTTTAAGAATGTTGTGTAAACGCTAATTGTTATGCATATGTAGTTTTCTTTAATAAAATTATGCTTACGACAGAGTTTGGAAATTTCGAGTCTCATTTATAATTCACACTTCTACTTTTAGAACTATTTGTACAGAATGTCTCCGAAAAAATAATTAATAAAGCAGTTGATTTTGTTGATTAAATCGAAAATAACTTATCGCATCTTCCTTAAATTTTGGAAATATCGTGTTGTTACTATTAGTATTGCATTGCATCAACTGAAATTTGAAACTGAATAATGTAATTAATTTTCGACATGGTACATCCAAGACAAATACTCGTATTGGAGATTTTAGAGTACATCAAAAACTTACAAAACATTGGTACCTTTACAGAAGAAGTGCGAGGGGACGCAGTCCGCACAGATGCCAACAATATTTAAAAAACAACAAACAACCAAGCGAAAACATATATTATGAATACATGCCTAACTTCGATTGTTTATACATTAAAAAAGTTCGACGACTGAGTATATATAAAATTCGCGGCGGCAAAAAATGAAGTGCAGTACTAACGTTACGTTTCTAGTGAGTTTTCTCATTGGAAAATGTCATATACTAGAAATGGAAGAGTATAATATATAGTCTAAATTTGACAACAATAGGTCTGTAGTTTTGGAGATTATGTGTATAATAAAATTGTAAAACTTCCTATCTCATGTGTTTATGCCTAACAACAAAGTGCCAACCTTATGTTAATAAATCGATAAAAAAATTTGTATTGAACAAAACAAACCGACTAGCTTCCGAAGTGAGGTTAGATGTTAATTAGGAAAATGTCTGCACATCAAAAAAAGTATGTCTAACTGTATTAACTTAAGGGAGGTAGACACATGGGTTCGATATTGAGGTAGATCATTCGGCCTAGGATTATAACCGCTGCTTTGCGTATGAACTTGCACTGATAAAACTTGCGCTGTTTTTGCTGAACCCGTTCAAATAGAATAAAAAATCCCAATTTTAATCCTGCTGCTAAACCTGAGAATGGGACCAACTCTCAGATAAATTCTAATTTTCAGCCGTTCCAACCAATTCACTTGAACGATCGAGGAGCAATTTTTTAGATTTTTCTTTTTGCATTATCAATGATTCAATGCGACTTAATCATTTTGGTTGCATCCAGGTACGAATAGCAGTGAGTTTTTTTATTCAAACAATTTTAACGTATTCAGGAAATATAGGAACCAGGACTGCTCCATTTTCAACTTTAGAAGAGCTAATTTTCGTCAACTTTATGTAAGTTTATGCACAGTTGATTTTTGTTTTTCAAAATCTATTAGTAAGGAAGATGAGGCGATAAATTCTTTATATTATGTCTTATTTAAAAAACGAAGTGTCCAATACCACTAACACACAGATAAGTAATGTAGACATTAACAACATACACTCGAATACATCACAGGCTGACACATCTATCAATAATATATCAAACACAACACCACAAAATGTTGTTACGTTGATCGGTAATTAAAATCGGCGTGGGTAAAACAAACAATTTATTTCTTAGTAACTCGAATTTACACTTCTTTCAACATTGGCGGGACTGTACTCGACAGAATAATAATCGTTCCCGAAGGTGGCCTCTATTTAAGCCCAGACTTTCCTTCTAGATGTTCCGTGATCGAGGTCTTTCTCGAATACCCATCGCGACTTTCGCTTCCAGTCTTTTCTTTAGCGAATGCCGCCCGGCCACCGTCACCAACGATGAGTCACCCATCATCGCCGTACATACTAGAATCCATAGGCGTCGTACTGGGGCGGCGTATGAGTTTCTTTCGTAACAATATGATCCCAAGATACCAGTTAGCTTACAAAACACTAACAACGCGCCATCAAGTAGACCGTAGACACCGAATGAGTCGTCTATTAAATTTTTTTCAAACACTCACAACTGCCAAATTAACATCCCAAGTAAACTACAAAACATCATAACACGGTATTTTTTGTGATCATCAGAAAATAATAACACAACACATGCTAAAACAATGAAGACACATCTATCAAAACAGTAAATTCCAATTGAACACAAATTTAAATTCACTTTTGAAACATATTCCGGATTAAAACCGACTATCAAAATTTAAGTAATGCAGGCAAAAATCAGTTAACTAGTAGATTTCTAAGTTCACAGAATTTATCAACTTTCTGTCAAAACTTTGGTCTCGAAAATTTGAATTTAATAAATCTTTCCAATAGATTCCCAATATTCACTTATAAATATAAAGAAATACACCAATGAAGCCATTCTCATTGACACTGCTGTTTCTAACACACAATATAATACAAACATACCGCACTAAAATTTCAAAATATCTGCAATTATGAATAGAAATCAAGACAATACTAAATCTTGAGAAAATTTCAATTCCACCTTTAGTTATCTGGTTATCTCCGATGTAGGTGTAATATCAAATAGTTTAGTTGAGAATTTGAAATATTTACACTTAAATGATAAAATAATTGTCAAAATGCAAAAGCTGTTTTGTTAGGAACATATCATATTGTTCGTAAGTTTCTCGAACAGTCTGATTGTGTCAGTCAGAATAGGTTAGCACCAGTAGGTCAGAGTAGTGTAGGTCTCTTTTCAAGTGATGCGCGCATAAATGATCGGTAGTTACACTAGGCTCTTGTTAAGTTATTACTGATTTTTGGCGAATAACATACCCTCGAAGAAAAGAGAAACCGGGTTGGCGGGGCTAATACTTACTAAGATAAGAGTGATTTTGGAAAATGGTACACCCTTCTATTTTCTTAGAGGGTATATCATTTGCCAAAATCAATGTCATATTAGCAAGTACTAGCCCCGCCCGCCCGCCCTCTATTTTTTTAAAAGGTATATCATTTGAAAAAATCAGTCTCATCTTAGTAAATACTAGCCCCGCCTACCCGCTCTCTATTTTCTTAGATGGTATTTTTTTGCCAAAATCATACGCATCTTAGCAAGTACTAGCCCTGCTTACTTGTCCTTTATTTTCTCGAGAGCGTGTGGGCGAATCTAGTATTTACTAAGATAAAACTGACTTTTTCAAATGATATACCCTATAAGAAAATAGAGGGCGGGTGGTAAGGGCTAGTACTTGCTAAGATAAACCTGACGTTGATTGATGACATACCCTCTAAGAAAATAAACGGCGGGTGGGAGGGGCTAATACTTGTCAAGGTATTACTGATTTTTAGCAAATAACATACCCTCGAAGAAAGGAGAGGGCGGGTGGGCGGGGCTAGTAGTTACTAAGATAAGAGTTATTTTGGAAAATGATACACCCTTCTATTTTCTTAGAAGGTATATCATTTGCCAAAATGGCTCTTATCTTAGCAAGTACTAGCCCCACCCACCCGCCCTCTATTTTCTTAGGAGGTATTTCTTTTGCCAAAATAAGTCGTATCCTAACTAGTCTGTCCTCTATTATCTTGAGGGCGGGTGGGCTTATCTAGTATTTACTAAGATAAGACTGACTTTGCAAATGATATATCCTATAAGAAAATAAAGGGCGGGTGGGTGGGGCTAGTACTAACTATGTTAAGACTGATTTTAGCAAATGATACACCCTTCTGTTTCCTTAGATGGTATCATTTGCCAAAATCAGTCTTGCCTTAACAATAATTACTTCTAGAGGGTATGTCATTCGCCAAAATCAGACACGAATTTGTATGCTGTAATTCTAGGATCTCAAATGTTTTTATTAATCTAATCAACGCATAAAATTACTTGGTCTTAGTACCCGTAATGATAGAAGTCCTGCCTGAATGCTGGTCATTTCCGGGTCAGTGGTGGGTCCTAACATAATAATATTAGTGATATTATATCAAATTATTAATTTTTGGCGTATTTTGTTTTTATGACTGATATGTCAATGAAAATTTCTAAAGGTAATATTTTCCCCGTTTTATTTCCTTGAAAAAGTAGAAAAAAAAATTAGCCATCCCTTTCATTATTTTACAAAAAAGAAAGTAAAATCTGAAGCACATATAAAAAATATGAAAAATATGAAAAATACTAAGCACTTAGTCCAATTCATAATTGATGTTTAATTTTTGTTCTGTTTTGACTTACAGTCTTGTGAGCATGGATAAGTATCCAAGCATTTTTTAAAATGTACACGTTTTTTACACCGTTGCCTTCGTAATTCTATTTCTGTTAATATCTTTTTGGTGAAATAATGTGTAGACGTTAACTTTAAGCTCCAATTACGACACGATAAGTACTTTCCATTTTAAAATAGCCTAGAAAATTGTTTATCTTATTTTGTGCAACAACTGAGTTATTTTATAATTATTGACATCTGACATTTTCAGTGAAACAATTTGTTTGTGTATAAATATAAAAAGCAGGCCAAGTTCCTTGGCAAAAAAAATTAAGTTCAGGTGTAATTTTTTAAATTTTAATAACGATTTGTTGACAACATAACTCGACTTCAAGTGTGCCAAGTGTTGAAATCGCAGCATTTTATCTAAATTAAAAAAAAAATTAAAAACTAGGCGGTCATATATATAAAATTTAGCCATTTCTTAACAATTTTGAATTTCTTTAAACGCTGATTTCTATTTTTGTTTTCTGTTTCTAGGACAGAATACACATATATTGTAAGTACGTACCGTGGCATGAAGGCTGAAAATAATAAAACTAATTAAAGATAGTCAGCAAGTTTTTATGTACGTATGTACGTAATAGAACAAAAATTAAGCAGTTTTTAAATATGATTGTGAGTATAAAATTTGGCGCATAAGTGTATATGTCTTTCAAGTTAAAATCGAAGGTAGTATTTGTCCCCTGAAAACAAACAAAAAAAGAGAGGAAACCACTCGTCCTCGCTCAGTTAACTTTCAGACTGATTTCGTCCCTACAAAATCCGAAAATAAAACTTACGCTAATAAGGTCGCAGAAAAAACATTTTCGCAGGATTTTAAATCCAAAGCTAAAAATCGCTTAAAATATTGTGTATCATCATTTTCATCTTCCACCTGCGTATCCTACATTTTTACTACTATAAATAAAATGTGGAAATTGAATCTCCATTAAAATACATCGTCTTGTAAAACACAATAAACAACCAATTATAGCAACCGACATTTCATTTGTTTCCTCAATCCCCTCGAATAATTCGCTTGCTACATCCCTTCTTGGACAAAAACCAGTTCTGTTGTTATTGTTCTAACATTAATTCTGGATATCATACAAATACAAAGTAAACTTGAACAGCCAATTGAAAGCAGCAAGCTATGCACTTTGTTTTGCTGTGTATACAATAATTAGCGTTCCTGCTGAGTTTGCTTTGAAGGGTTGGTATGCTATAGATATCAATCGATAAAGTTAAATAAAATTCCGCAGATAGTTATTATAAGCTTAAATTACATCGTGAGGTTTGTGTCCTGAAGCTACAATATAGTAAAGCACTAAGCGCAAAAAAGTAAAACAAACAGAGCTTCTTCGAAAAACTGTCAAATTCAGTTATGTAATTTTTTTTGTGGTAACACCTATATGTTAAAAATAAAGATATGTGTGTAGTGTATGTGTGTTTCAGCGGGTTTTTTTCATAACAAAATTTTGAGATGACGCCATCAATTTTTTGGGAGAGGATAAACGGATAAATTTTGATTAAAGATTTACAATCCTTACAATTACCTTTGCAAGAAAATTGCAAAATTTTCAGCACTATTCTAAGTAAGATGTGAAAACATTAATCAAATACCTATTTCTGTGACACGCAGATAACTCCAACATTGTGTAAAACTTATTAAACCGTTCTATTTTAGTTTGCAGCCAATATCTCGCAAATTAATAAACAATATTGAACAAGCAATATTGTTATCTTTTTTATCAACATTTTATTTTCCCTTGTTCATTCATTAATTACACTTTGACTGTAATATGCAAAAACTAATAAATTTTAAGCACAAATAAGCCAAAAAAAAAGAAATCTTTTATCCACTATTTTCTTAATAAATATAGCGAGAATGCAAGAAAATCAAACCTTGCGTTTTTTCACATAAAGATCGCTTCAGCTATCAAAGCTTTTAACATGAACGAGATTTTAAACTATTTTTTCACATAACATTTTATTTATACATTACAGGATTTAATATTTTCAAAGAGACAAGTTGTATACTTTTATTGGAAGTAGAGAGTAGTCGGAATCAAATTCGAATTGAGGAAACGATATTTGGGGGAAATTGTCTACTCAAAACTCGGAATATTATTCCGACAGATAGGTAAGATCTACATATCCATCAGAGTTTTTACATTATTCACCAGATCGGCAGACCTTTTCATATGTGAGAATACAGGTTTCGACAATCTAAAAAATCATAAGATTTTTTTTCGTATTGAGAGGCAATCTTCTAATAAAAGTGTCTCAGCGAAATTATGGTGGATTTATTTCTGTCTAAATCCTCAGGAGCTGGATAAAAAAGTGGGTAGTTTTCAGAAATGTAACAATTACCGCTCCAGAAGTTTCCAGAATAAAAATTTCAGTTTATATGTGATGGATATCTGTGTATAGACTTCCTTCAGCGAGAAACGTAGACTTGCTTCGGATGTATCATCACATGAAACATTAATTAATACAAGAAAAACACTCCAAACTTGCTTTGACATAGTATAGCGACCTACGCATTTTATCAAGTTCAAAGAACACATGTTGATTAGTGTTATTGTTGTGTTTCGGTTTCTACCATTAAATTCATATGATACCACAATAAATTCTGTTGATAATAATTAAGTGCAAAAACAGTATGTAGTGTTTCTAAAACGTGAACTCAACCAAACTTTAGGAGTATAATTATTTTAAAGATTGTTATAAAACAAACGATTCCCAACAAAGTTATTTTAATGGAAAAACTTTTACTTAAATCATCGTAAAATTAGAATAATCCACTTATTTAAAATCAGCCAAGTTTATTAAATTTAGTTTTTACTTGATACGCGGAGCTTACAACTATATTTTGGGCAGGACTCACCTATTTAAATCTTACTCTAACTGTCGACAACATTTTAGAGATTAGCGCACATAGAATTCATGAAATCATTCATGTTTATCTCGGAATGAATTCATGTCTTTCTTGAAATGAATAAAGCTTCAAGACGTTAGTAGAATATTGCAAATTTCACAAGAGTATGATTTTAGTTCTTGGCAGAAAATTATAATGACTTGTAAACCTCGGATTCTGGATTTAGAATGGTGCTTAAAAAATAAAATACACATATTTTTTTCTCAAATTTTTACGCCGAAAATTTACTCGGTTTAAAGCTTCATTCTACGTAATTTTATGAATAACATCAAAAATCATTTTATCATTAACATTTATTTTTAAATGCTCAAAACAGACAAATATAACTGTGTCATCATCTTAATGCGCTTAAACCTTAATTCTAGCACTATTACCATTAATGCAAATACACTATTAACTAACATAATTTTTCATTTATCTCAAATCTGAGTCATACTAATAAAAGTTCAAGGCCCCAACTTGAATAACGCGGTACAACGACTCATCTTACCAACACTTGGAAAATGTGAGATAATGCCAAACAAAATAAAATTTTAATGATGCAGTTTCCTCTATTGTTCGCTTTGTATATTTATCGTTCCTTAACCACCCTCGGAATAATAGGGCCGCCTCTTAAAGTTAAAAATAATTGCCAGCGACTTAAATCAAGAATTTATCATTTTTTTCTCAACGAGATAAAATTTATACCTAGGGAAAGTCGCACTTAAATATAATGGCTTTGCGAAAAACAGAGCGGAGCTTTTAAATTAGGCCTGAAATTATTTTTAAAAGAATAAATCTTTCGAATATCACCTCAAAAAGAGCGCCTTGTGTGGACAAGTGTTCGTTAAATCTGCCATCTGTCTGCATTTAAACACATGTCAAATTAGTAAAAATTAGTAAAAAATCTTTGTAACTGATAACAATAACACCAACATCACACTTTTTGTTTTTGACAAATTGTATAAAAAAATTGTTCCACGAAAATATGTGAGGTTCAAAAACTCATATAAACTTCATAAACAGTTAGAAAGGTGTTGCCAAATTGTTTCAAAGCAGGGAATTTCCGAAGAGTTAATTAAAGTCTCATTCTTTTCGAAATTACGTTTTTCTAATGTATAGCATTTGAACGCACTGATAAACCGCAAGTAGAGTCATAATATTTTGCACATTTTAGACAGGATTTATTCGTCAAAACTGTGAGATAACGTCATCAATTATTTGGGAGGATAGACAGATACATTTTGATCAATGATTTACCATGAATACTGTAATCTTGCGGAGAAAACATCCGTGATCGAAATGGAGAATTGGGAGAAAAACGGAAGGAAACTAAACCAAAATAGGATATAAGACATTAATGATAAACGAAGAGAAATGGGAATGGAATGAAGACAGGAAAGAATCAAGGACATCACCTAAAAAACTAAACAGCAAAGATAATATAGGACGGAAAATTGTAATATAAACGAAAAAAGAGTAAACAAAAAAGTAAAACTGGAACAACAGCAACAGACACTCTTAAAAGAGAGAAAAAAACATGAAATCTAGCTACGTGGAATGTGAGAGAATTAAACGGGAAATGAAGAATAATTAAAAAAACAAAAAAGAAAGGACAAAATTGTATATACATAGATACGGAAAGGTCACGTGATGATATACAGTGGAGTAGTTAAAACAAAGATGACACAATCAGAAGTATGCTGCAGAATTAACCAGAGAAATGGAATAAGAAAATTGAAAAATACAAGCTATCGAGTAATAAGAAAGAAAACGATAGACAAATTTTGGAATAAAATACAAGATGAAACCGAGGAATATAGTATAGAATATATAGGAAGAAACTAAAAATAATAACATACAAAAGATAAAAGAATATTGTACGATAAATAAGATGATAATGTGTAATACATTTTTCCAACATAAAGATATACATAAGTATACAAGAGTAATGAATTCTAATGATAAGTAGGAGAGAGAAGTCAATAATGAATCTGGTATATATTAAAAAAAATCTGAAGTGAATAAAGGATATAAAAGTAAGAAGAGGGTGTAAAATTGGAAGTGACCATTACCTAGTGATGATACTGATTAAACCTTGTGGTGACCGGATTTGAATTAAAATTTCGCCCTGAAAAAAACGACGGCGGAAATCGCATCTGAATAACTTGAATTTGAAAAAAATTCAGTCCAGAAAATCGTTAAACATAGGCAACCATGTGCACGTTTAGTTCTTTTCTGGTAATTGGTAGCTCTTCTAGGGAATTTCTGTTGAGAGGGTATGTAGAAGTTGATTTGGTGGCTTGAGCGTCGGCGTCGTGACGCGTCACTTTTGGTTTGTTTGTTGTGAGTGAAACCAAGTGGTGAGTTAGCTAGGTTAAGTTTAGTTGGTTTGGTAGTTAAAGAAAAAAGAGAAGCCTTTGTCTAACGACAATTAATCCTAACGACGTCGATGCCACAGTTTCCCCAACACGCTTTTCCGAGCGGAAATATGCGAATTTTCGACCGACACCAACACGTGGTGTAAATTTGTGTTATTGTTTGTAAAATCACAGTTTATGTCAGGATTTTAATCGTTAACTAGTTCTAACACAATTTAACAGTCAGGAGATTATTTAGATACGGCACTTGCTAGGAGATTTCATGACATTCACTCGGTCAGGACTCATCCTTTGTTTATCAAGTTATAAATAAGGTTTCTGGATTCTTATACTTAAGTGTTACATTATAACACTTCTTAATTCCTCACACAAGATTGCTAATAGTTCATTAACGGCAGTTAAATCAATCTAACGTTGTCCCACTCTGGGAAAAGGACCGTGAAAGTACGGTAGAATTCATAATACCGTGAACTGAGGTACGGAAGGATTAAAAAAATTTCCCCTTTGGCAGTTATTATCATCATATCATCACCGAGACATTTTTCTCGCAACGTGGAAAATTACATCACCGAGAAGCTTTCCTCGCAATTCCTGATGCATTTAGTGTTTATTTATCATGTATTTTGTTTGGAATAAGCTGGGGACAGTCCACGATATAAACTCTCAAAGCTAATGGTTTTAAATAACCAGTCACTTGGATCAAGGCATTATTTAACATAATGTAAATTCTTTGTTTGAATCGTTGATAAAGTGTGGCATAATTTAATATCTGGTAAATTCTTTGTTCTGGTAGCGGCCATGTAGAAAAAGTGCATTTTATTCCTTTGATTTAGACAATTTTTTTGAACGACGCATTCGTCCGACGCCATTTTGAATCCCCAGATTGCCTACTATGTTTTTTTATGTGTTTGTTTGGGGGAATGTAAAACCATGGCCCACAATGCAGCTGAATAACTTCACTTTTAAAAATTAACCAATAACTCAAATTGACATAAAATATTAAACTCATGTAATTTTGTTAGCTTTGCAATTTTTCACCTAATGCAATTTTTCTCTATAGCAATTTTAGCCTCAGTAATTTCTTTGCTGAATAATTTAAAATTGAACGTACATTTTCATGCTCTGCAGTTCCTAAACTCACGTATTTTTTTTTTCGCGGCAAGTTTTGTTTCACACCAGATCTTTTTGTTTTTATAAATCTTTGCTAGATTTTTTGTTATGTAAATATTTTGTTGGTTAATGTTTCCATCATATAAATTATCTGATGTTCAATTTTAATCTCAGATAAGAATTCTTTGCTGTTTAAAATTTCACGGGAGTGCCTGGCGAATTTAAATGTTGTTTATTGCTCTTTTTGAAACTTTGACAGTTGTAGTTTAGTATCAGAGTCATAGAAATTATACATTTAAATGGAATTGAGGTAAATAACACAGAAACACGTGGCAGAAGCGGAGGACGCGGTTCCTAGTCGAGCTGGCGGGATTTATCGCGCCATCTGCGCAAAATTTGGATAGAAGTCAGGGACGGTAGGGATGACGAGATACTGTCGGGTTCTCCCCATAGCCGGGACCCAACCACGAGTTTGCGACTGTAACGGCCGTGCCGCAGTGTTTGCTAGAATCACCGTCGTGGAGGGAGAACAGCCACGACCAGGAGCCCCAAACTCCGCATTTACCTATATTCTAGAATGAAATTGATATAGCTCATCGCCACACTCTTATAGCACTCTGGTGCCGCTGCCTCTGCGCAGTTTTTATTAAAATTTTGTTCTCTTGTTGACTGCCATAATTTAAATTTGCCGCACACATCTGTAATAACGTGTGTATTTGCATCTAGTTACTTTAATTCAGATTTTTCTTATTTTTATTAAATTTGTGATACTCAAATATTTGTATTGATTCATAACGTTTAATTTGATTTCATTCAAAGTTAGGAGCATTAGGAGGTGTCTTTAACTGGCACAACTTAGTCGCAGCTTTTTTTTCTTTTTTTTTTTGTCAGTGGAGGAATAAATAATTTTGTGTCCTCCATATATTTTGTGTTTTATTTAGCGGTACTTTTCCAACCTTGGGGTCAGGGGCGGCTCATGACTTGAAAAATTGATGAGGCACAGCACAAAACGCTCTAAAATATAAATAAATCAAGTTTACTTAAATATTTTCTATTTAGTCAAATAAACAAATTTGTAAACTCATTTAACTGTCCACAAAGAACCAACGTGAAGGTGTAAGGAGGTCTTGCAAGGAAAGGATGAGAATGACAGGACAAAAGGAAAGGGAAGCGTGGTCAGAAAAAACTAATATAACTTCTAACAAAAAACAAAATTAAAATAAACTTTAAAGGAAACATATCGAAAAAGATCAAATACAACATAAAATAAAGCTAATTTGATTTATAACAAAAAACAAAATGAAAAAAATATAAAATATAAATACGGATTTATTTTAATTTTTTTTTTATGGATCAATTAACGATTTACTCAAATCAGGAACCGGCGGTTTTAATTTCTTAACTACATACAATTTATCATCATACGTGAAAGTAGAAAAAACAGAACTGCCATTGTCATTTAACGTTAGTAGAGAAAAATTCCGATTTACTCGTAATCTTAAATAACGATTACCGAAATCAAATTATGACAAGCACAAAGCACTAACGCGACACACACAAACGTAGGCACTTTTAAGACAAAATTCTGTTACCGAAATTTTGAATCAATTTATACACACACAGATTTGTGGCAAAACAATCAACGGCCTAATTTTGAATACTCCTGCGAATGCAGACTGCATTGCAATCGCACGTTCCCCGCGCGCAAATAATATAGTTGTCCATCTCTTTTGCAAGCACGGAAATGAGGCTAGCCTCAATTTTGTCTTTTTTCAACTCATACCGCTTATAAGTGTATTGCAGGTTGCTTGCCTATTAACGACATGATTTCTATATATGCTATAGAGGCAAGCTTCGAGTCGGCCTCATTCGCGTCACAAAATACATGTTGTGCCGAGTGTTTAAGCGCGCTGTTTAATTAAGGGAGCAACGAGTACCTACCGAGATAAAAATAAGAATATAATTTTCTATATTTATTTTTAAAATTTTAGAAAAAAGACACAAATTATTGGCCGAAATGTGTCCGTATAAAATAATAAAAATCCTAATAAGGCGTAAAATTCATTGGTGAGGCACTGCCTCACCTGCCTCATAGGACAAGCCGCCCCTGCTTGGGGTCCACCACTTGCATCTGAACGCATTCCGCCACAAAAAAAAACAAACACAATGTAGGGCTCTATTTTGTTAGTCGATTACAGCCAAGGATAAATTTTTAATTTTTGAATTTTTTGTGCGCTTTCAATTTTTTTTCATATGTCAATATAAGGCGGGATGTTTGGGTTATCACAACCTAAACAAATGGAAGCAACAAAACAAGGAACAGAAGAAAATACAGTAGAATATATAAATATATAATAGCGGATATTATCAAAAAGTCAAAGAAGACTACCAAAAAAATAAAATGGATTTGGACCAACTATGGAAAATCTTTAAAACTATAGTCACAGAATCTGTGACTCAAACCTGTAGAACAAGCAGGAAAGTAAATAAAAAGAGACAAACAGCCTGGTGGAACAACGACAAAGACAAAGGTTAAAGAGGAGTAAAAAACTTTGTAAGAAATATTTAAATAACAATAAAAACACTGAAGATTATAACTGTTACAAAAGACAATGAGAAAAAGTTGAAAGCATCGTAATAGCAACGAAGACAAAAGCACACTGAAAAATCTAAGGAAAAAAAAAGAAACCCCATTGAATACATAAAAAGTAAAAAAGGCGATATGATTACAGAAGAAGACGGGTAGAATATGTTCTAGAACTGTTAGGACCAGCTGAAGAAGAGAAGGTGGAATACAAGAAGAAAACATTGAAGAAAAGGAAAGGAAAATTAAAAGAAATGGTAAAAACCATTGCCAACAATTGCAATAACTACAGAGGAGTATCACTACTAGGTATGACCTCAAAGGTATATGAGGGGATTTTTGAAGGAAGACTAAAAGAAAATAAAAGGGCATATAAGTACGATAGATTTAGAGAAAGCATTTAACAGATTATTATGAAGTAAAATTTGGGTAATAAAAATAAATAGGTACCCTAAACGAAACAACAGAAAATATAGCAAGAATAAATGGGAAAACAACTAAAAACTTCCCAGCCAACAACGAAGTAAGGAAGAGTAAGTAAGTATTTTAAGTTGGATTTTATTCATGATAATAATGGACACGAGAGCAAAGGAAATAAATGAAGGGAAGAAGGAACCGACCTAAGGTACTGAAAACTAAAATCAGTACAAATAAGTGAACTACTTTACGCGGACGATAATCTTTGCAAGTAACAAAACGGAATAAAAACATAAAACAGAAAGATGGCCAGAAGAACATATAACTTAAAAAATAATGACAACAGCAAATGAAAAGGTGAAGACAGAAAAAGATGTGCAGAGGGAGAAAATGAAAGAAATAGAAAAAATAAAACATCTAGAAGCAATAACAAACACAAGAGGAGGATTCGGAGAAGTGATGATCAGAATAAACAAAACTGTTACGATATACAGAATACTATATTACCAATTATTTAATAAGAAAGAAATATCCCATGATAGAAAAGTAAAGGTATATGGGGCGGTTTTAGTACCAATACTCATTTATGGAAGTGATTCATGGGTTTTAAACGAACAGCTCAAAAGTAAAATTAAGGGTCGTGAAATGAAGATCTTAAGAAAAATTGTGGGGATGACGAGAACGGATAAAGTGAGATGTGAAAAATAAGAAAATATTTCAAAATTAACTGTGTTATACAAATGATTGAAACAAATCAACTAAGATGCTTCGGGCATAGTGAGACAAAAACAAGACAGTGAAAGTAATATGGAAAATGATAACAGAAGAAAAAAGAAGAAGGTGAAGACCGAGAAGGACGTAAAATGATGAAATAATTGACAAACTAAGGAGGAAAAGAATGAACTGGACTCAGGCGAAACGAGAAGTAAAAGATAACCCTACACCCATAGTGGAAAAAATTGAAGATAAGTAACTACTATAATCTCAAAATGTTGCAAGATTTCAGAGCATTCGACTTAGGAATTTCAAATTTAAGTTGTAAAATGTTGTAATTTTGATTTTTGATGATGAAGACGCATTCATAAACTACACGTTAGACAATGTTTCGTTAGCGTTTTGCCGTCCACGATATTTACAACACACATATAAAATTTGAAAAAAAACGGTCTGGTAGTTTCGGAGATTATCTGACAGACAAACAGACAGACAGGAAAAGGAAGACCTATTTTTTCATACTATGTGGGTCATGACATGTCGAGAAAACATGAAAATAGTCATTCGGCCGATGGACCCTATTACAATATTTTCTTAGCTTACGTAAAAATATATATCGTGTTCCTTTTAAAAAAAGGTTACTTGTTACTTAAAACAGGACACTCAACTATTCCACTCAAAAACTGTACAACTTGACTAATTGGCTTTTTTTCTGTCTCACCCTGTATATATAGTTTCTATTCGACATCCAGGACATTTCAATTCATGATATATGAATACATCCGCATTATATAAACATGAAAACATATTTTTGGGGAAATCCAGATAACTTCTGTAAAGAAGACTCGCTTTTTCATGTTTATTTGAGATTGTTGTTTTTGATATTAAATATTTGGTTGCAATATTGATCTCAACAATCTGGCTATACAAAGTTACCATGCTGTGAGAAAAAAAATCAGTCATTGTTTCAATAATTACAAGTTCGCCATTGTTAAAATACGTGTTCAACTGTTCAGTGCGAATTACTCAAAAATTTTGTTGCATGATATGAGCTACTTTTCGTGTTATTGTGTTCATAAAACAATTACCATTAAAAAAATTAAATAAACAGCAATGTCGGAGAGCGTTACTTGTTGAAAATACCTCGCTTCTAGAACAGACCATTGTGATATTGAGGGTGCTTCCAAGACGAGGAAACTTAAGTGCAAACTGTCTTAAAACATGAACTGGCTGATTCTTTTGCCATTCTTACCTTTTTACCGTGAAGAATAAGAATAAAATGGAAAAAGCATTTGCGTGTTTATCTTATTTCGTTCAAACCACGCTTCAATGCATTTATTGTTCGTTTTGTCCGATATTCGTAATTTACGTCTATAATTCAACGGAGACGTTAATCTTAATTTCCGCGCAAAATCCTTGGCACTTTTAATTAACGCCTATACAGAGGCATTCTGAATAAGTCTTATTTTTAAACAGAAGATGGACTATTGTGTTGCAGCAACGTTGTCTTTCATTTGTTGATTTAATTTCAAAAAGTAGGTAATTCCATTTTCTTTATTTGCATATTATCTCATTCGCGAAAATGGAATTATGAACCTCACCAAACAGCGTAAAAGGAATCCGAGAATTATAACATAAATATATAAATCAGTGCAAAAAAGTTCGATTGTTGCAGTACATTTACGGAAAATTGAAAAGCACGGGAGTCGGAGAAAGTCGAACTGTGCAAAATGAACGAATCCAACAAGTGTTAATGAATTATTTCCGCATTTGCATGTAAATATTATTCCGGGAAGCTCCTAATTTTTTAATATTCATAACGAGTAATAAGTTCACAACAATTTCTCGGTTGAAACTTGTTTCAAATTGCAAAAGTTTTATCATTTTATTATGGACATATTGCCTGGTTTCATCTCATTCTCTTCTTCGAGGAACACGTTCCCTTTGTTAGGATAATTTATTATTGTTAAAAATATCGATTCGCCTGCGAACAGAGATTAATGGCAAGGACAGGACATTTCGATTTAAATGTACGTATGTCTGGAAACAAAATTAATTGTTTCGCTAATTAGTAATTAAACATCTGGAATAATAAATATGTGCAAGGCATAAACACATTTTTAATTGTAATAACTTCTAGACATTTTCTGACAAATATATTATTTTCTGATAAATAATTCCATTCGCACTAGATAAATATGACAAAATATTTTTAGGGAAATCCAGAGTACTTTCTGTAAATAAGATTTCCTTTTTTATGTTTATTTGAGATTGTTGTTTTTGATATAAATATTTAAAAATTCGTTGTAATATTATCCTTAACCGTCTGCCCATACAAGGGTACTATACTGGACGAATAAATAAGCAATTATTGTTTCAATAGTTAGAAGGTAGGTACAATAGTTCTCCATTGTTGAAATACGTGTTCATTGCGAATTTAGTCGAAACTTTTGCTTTATAATGTGAACTAGTTTTCAGAAAACAATTACTCTTAAAAAAAACTTAAAAAATAACACTCTCGGATTACTTGTTAATTGAAATTTACTCGTTCGTAAAATACACGAGTATGATATGTTGGTGCTTCCAAGACAAGGAAAGATAGGTGCAATTAGTTTCACAAATTTTTGTAGTAGTACATTTTGATTTAAAAAAAAAAATCAAAATCAAAATTTAAAAACTTTTCCAGAGATGTGAGAATGTAGTGAAGAGTCGAGGTTTATCTATTAGTTGCTTATCAAGTGACTTAAATATTTCGAGCTTCTTCTTCTTAACAATCACTATGAACGTAGCCTAGCAATAATTTAAAAAAATATGCTCACTTTATTTATTGACCTATAAATCTATTTATCTATATCACTAACCTACAAAAACAATTCCTGAAAAGTAGTTCACGTAAAAAATGATCAGTAAAATATAATGTGTATAAATAAACGTCACACTTTTAGAAACTTATCAGTTTACTCCCTGCAGATCCGGAAATTGGACACCGTTTTATTTTGATAAAATGTAATATAACCCATAAATAACAAATTTATGACATATCAATATGTAAATATTAAAATAAAATAGATGTAACACAATCAACGAATGCACCGCTCGGAACTAAAAGTGGCAAGATAAGAATTGTCCAAAGTTCGTTTAATAAACTGTTCAGTCCACAAACAAATTAAAAAATAATAACAAACAATGACACCATCCATTAATTTTTTACAACAAGTGACTGGACTTTTTGTTTATGTGTCACTTTTTTATGTGAGGACATATTAATTATTCTCCTTTCCGCATCCCATACAAAAATAACAGCAAAAAAAGTGGCATTTAACTTACAGTTTCGAACTCATGAAAGCACGAAGTTTGTGCTTGCCACAAGTGGATGTTTCACTGTCATTCGGCGGCGTCGTTTGCGAACTGATGTTAAAAAGGACGCGCGAATTTGCAAGGCGCTAAACTTGCGCCGACGCGACGCTAACATGTGTCCGATAACGCGTGATAAATTACGCAACAATCGTCTTGAAAAATGCCACAACAAAAGAGCATTTCAGTGATGTACTCAGGAGATCCAGAAAAGTGGCCAACAAGTAAGACTTATGTTCTTTGTGTAGTGTGTTAACAAATGGCTACGGGAAAACCCCACTTTTAACACACGCAACTTTCTTATAAAAAATTCAAATTATTCATGATCTGGGTTTCTCGGCATTTTTGACTTTAGTAGCTGTTTTCTGGAGGATTTATGGTCTTAATTAATTGTAAAGTTTCTGTTTTTATCGCTTTAGTGCAAGCACTACATATTTTTTATTTTATTTTAAATTTTAGCTTTATTGTGTAATGTAATGTTTATTTTACGATCCTGACATGCAGCCGACCTATAGGTATTGTGGAACTTTTCACTGTAATTAAGGTCATAAATCAGATGAAATTAAGGCCCGAAAAGCGCTAAAAATCTGTGTTAAATTATTTCATTTAAATAACTCAGTTCGAATTTCCCTGATGAAATGAAATTTTCGCACTGTTCCAGAAAAATAAAAAACATAGATTCTCATTTTAAAAATTAAATGTCCCTTATGTTGTATTAAACTGAAATGTCGTCTCGTGTCATGAAAACCTTGATTTAGATCATTAGTAAGAATATGAATTGTTTTTTCTCAGTTAATGTCTACTTTTATTTTTTCTTAGCATTTGCAGCTTCTAGAATACGAAAAAGCTCGTTTTTAAAAATGTGATCAAACATTATCCAAAAATTGGCCGAAGTTTATTTCGACAAAACTTCCTGAAGTACAACTTCACCAACTCCCGCCTCTGTGAAAAATAAAAAAAAAATAATTTTGCGAACTTTTATTTATGGTAACCTCTATACATCAACAAATATAGTGTATATCAATTCCGATACATGCAGTGTAACACTAAAAATAATGCACTAGTGTGTACCGTTCTTGAATCAATAAAAAATAACGATGTAAAAAACAAAAACCCTATGTGACGTTCGAACGTATGTGAAAACTCCACTTATGGTAATATAAAAGGTTGTACAATTTCGATTTTTTGCGAAAATTTGAATATTTCGGGGGAAATGTAAAGACGGATTCATAAACAACAAATACAATGTTATTTTATAAAATGTAAATCCTATTTACTATGAAAAATTTTGAGTGAATGTCATCAAATTGTTGGTGGGAATCATTATCTAAATTTTAGTTAGCGTTTTACCATCTACATGACATTCGTAATAGACATACAAAATTTTATAACAATCGGTACGGTAGTTTCGGAGATTATTTGTCTAATCAAAAAATTGACACAGCCGACAGACATACAGACAGATGGACTCGATTACTATACTTCATTACGTTACGATTGAAAAGTAAAAACGTTAAAACTTTAACAGTTAAAAAAAATTGGTCTAAAGAGTTTAGACAGTACTTCCCTCGCTGTCGTAAATGGGGCGACTGCATGCCTATTATGTTTTTTTTCGCATTAGATTTCAAAGCATTCGGTTTTGTAGTTCTTGATTAAATCAATAAAATAAATTTGCCCATTCATTAAATTTTTTGAGTCAGCCTATATATCCAAATCCAAAAAATAAAAATGGAATTATAAATTGCAAGAAAAGACTCATCATATTTTGTACATTTTAGATAACATTATTCGGCAAACTTTTGAGCTGACGTCATCAATTTTTTGGAGAGGATAACCAAATATATTTTACTAAAAATTTATTATGCTCTTTATAACCTTAAAACATTTGCAAGATTTTAAAGCATTCGGTTCCGTAGTTCCTGATTAAATCAATAAAATAAATTTACCCATTCATTAATTTTTTGGGTCACCCTGTATATGCAAATCCAAAAAATATTAATGGACTGATAAATCACAAGAAGAGATTCATCATATTTTGTACATTTTAGATAGGATTTATTCAGCAAAATTTTGGGGTGGCGTCATTAATTTTTTAGGGGGGATGAGCAAATATATTTTGATCAAAAATTTACCATGCTTATGATAAATTTAAAACATCTCAAAGATTTCAAACCATTGGTTTTGTAGTTCCTGATTGAATCAATAAAATAATTTCACGCATTCATCAATTTTTTTGGGTCACCCTGTATATGCATATCCAAAAAATATGAATGTAATGATAAATTACAAGAAGAGACTCATCATACTTTGTACATTTTAGATAGGATTATTCAGCAAACTTTTGAGCTGACGTCATCAATTTTTTGAAGGGGGCAAGCAAATATATTTTGACTAAAAATTTATTATGCTCTTTATAACCTTAAAACATTTGCAAAATCTCAAAGCATTCGGTTCTGTAGTTCCTAATTAAATCAATAAAATAAATTCACGCATTCATTAATTTTTTTAGGTCACCCTGTATATGCATATCCAAAAAATATGAATGGATTGATAAATCACAAAAAGAGACTCATCATATTTTGTACATTTTAGATAGGATTTATTCAGTAAAATTTTGGAGTGACGTCATCAATTTTTTGGAGGGGATAACTAAATATATTGTGATTAAAATTTTATCATGCTTATCATAACTATAAACCATCTGCAAGATTTCAAAGCATTCGGTTTTGTAGATTCCAAATTAAATGTCAAAGTGTTATTTCCTAATTTTAATTTTTTTTCCAAAAATCTAGACGTTTCGGATAAAATCTCAATTCGGAGTCATAAACTACATGTGTAAGACTATGTTATTTGATACAATTTAAAACCCAATTACTATGTACAATTTTGAAGTGACATCATCACATTAGTGGTGGGGATGACTAGACAAATTTTGGTTAGCGTTTTACCATCTACATGATATACCTAATATAAATACAAAATTTGACAACAATCGGCCCAGTACTTTCGGAGATTATCTGTCTAATAAAAATCTGGGACGGCAGACAGACGGACAGACGGACAGACGGACAGACGGACAGACAGACGGAAACGGAAGACCTATTTCTTCGTCTTCTAGGGGTCATGAAAGATCGAGAAAATGTAAAAGTAGAGAGTCGGCCGACGGACTCGATTACAATAATTCCTTTGCTTACGCTCGGGAAGTAAAAATGGTCGAAGATGACTTCGACAGAACTTCCCTCTCCCCTAAAGTACAGCTTGTCAAATTCAGCTCTTTCGAAAAATTGAAATATTTGATTTTGCGAATTTTATTATTTTAAAAATAAAAACACCAGTATGTATCTATGTAATATGCGAATAAAGGTAAAGAAACGTCTAACTTTGTTACAAGTGAATTTTTCTATTACAAAATTTTGTGTTAATGTATATCGGTTTGAATAGGTGCATTGTAATACTAATAATAAAACGATTGTATTATTTTTATTCTTGAATAATCAATAAAATAACGAAACAATTTAATCACGTCTGCCGTATGTACTAACAGAGGTGCGACTGAAGACTGAACTGAAAATCATTTATGGTACTAGTAATTTAAGACAAATAGCGATAAGACATATCAACCTGTGGACGTGAGAGTGAAACAGAAACTAAACTAAAAGATGTTTTCTACGAAATGCAATAACCAGATCTCAATGCCGACGGTCCAGACTTTTTATTTGCTCTAACTTCCGCTTATTGAATAAAACACTACATTTTATTTTGATTTTTGATGTTGTAATTCACATTTCACATTTCCCTAGTACTTTACTTACTTGTATGAAATATCTAGAAAATATGAAAGTACCAAATTACCCGACGGACTCCATTATTGTACATCCTTAGGTTATCCTCAATAAGAAAAACCACTTGAAAGTGTTTATGTTTGTATACATATACATCGGAAGAATGTCACGTAGACATTAGTTTGATTTGAATAAGTTCGTCCCCTCAAAACAGAGGAGCAAAACTATTAAGTAGTAAGCTACAATCAACAAAATGTTCTGAATATCATTATTATAATTCTTATTAAATAAAGCCGTTTGTATTTTCACATTTTCGGGAAAATGGGGTGACTCGTTCTTAATTTAATAAAAAAAAATGAATACAATGATGAATCACAAGTAAAAACTCATCATATTTTGCACATTTTGGGTAGAATTTATTCTACAAAATTTTGTGCTGACGTCATCAATTTTTTAGGGGGGATGAGCAAATACATTTTGATCAAAGATTTATTATGCTTATCATAACTTTAAAACATATGCAAAATTTCAAAGCATTCGGTTTTGCAGATTCAAAATTAAATTGTAAAATGTTGTTTTATAATTAGAGAGATGCCGACGGATTCTATTACAATATTTCCTTCGCTTACGCTCGGGAAGTAAAAACATAGAGAATACCTATCACAGTGTAAGAAAAAAAAGTTGTCGAACTCACAATCTTCGGTTTATTACCAGATGCTGTGTTCCTATACACTGTTATAAAATATTATTAGGCACACAATTTTTTTTACGAAAATCTGAAAGCGTAGTGAAAACAATCAAGACGCCTTCATAAACCACAAATACAAGAGTATGTTTTATAAAATTTAAATACCATTTACCACGCAAAATTTTGAGATGACGTTTTTTCGTCACAGATGACAAACACAAATGGGGAGCTATTTTTTCATTCTCTAGTGGTCATGAAACGTCGAGAACACATGAAACTGGCCATTCGTCCGATGGACTAGAATGACTAGATTACTATACTTCCTTAGCTTCTGCTCGGGAAGTAAAAAAATCTAGGGAAGGTCGAAATTGTAATTTGAAAAAATCACAATGTGATCACTCCATGTTAATTCTGAGTTTACTATTACACCTGGCTCCATTTGAGTATTAGTACTGGTTAATACTACTCCATCCATTGAGTAAATATATTTGCTGTTATTAGGGCCTATTTGTAACACTGAACATTTCTGCTTATTTATTAAGAAAAGCCACTTCTTGGACCACTAATTCACTATTGAAATATCTTTGCTCAAAATACTGTAATTCGTGGGACTGTCATTGTAAATTTTTAAGTCATCAGTGTACAGTCTGTACAGTGTAAACAAACACCTTGACTGGATTTCTGTTTTTAAATCCGCAATATACGTTATAAAGAGGAACGGACCCACCACCGAACCCTGCGGCACTCCACTTTCCACAGCAGTCACATCCATGGTCGAAATTTTTGGTCCAATCGGATACGGCACAAAGAAGCTTAGTGGACACAGACTTTTTTGGGACAAATCCATATTGTTGGGGAGGAAGGACGTTGTTCGCAATCAGAAACTTTCTCATCTCATCGGAAATAATAACGAGCGCTCAAATAAAAACAACGTCAAGTTGGCTTTAGAAATGTGAACGAATTATTCACTAAGCCCTAAATTCACATTTACAAAGCCAGCTTGACGTCGTTTCTATTTGAGCGCTCGTTAGATTCCATGATTTTGGCTATGACAGCCGTGAAACTCATTGGTCTGTAGTTCACAGCTTGAAATTTATCGCCTTTTTAAAGATCGGCTTTACTATTACCAATCTTCAGGAAGTTGACTATTTTAAAAAGATTGTGTCATTAAAATCTTCAAAAGTGTGCACACGGTCTCAGCACATTCATTAATAACTGTCGCAGTAATCCCATCTGGTCCAAGTTGATTTAAGTTTACTCAACTTGATTTTAATTAATTCCTCCGGGAACCCTATATCACTAAGGCGAAAATTGACTTTCGGTGGTGATAATAGAGATGTTGCGTTTGTTACGGTCTCTCTAGTATAAGATTGCGCAAAAGTCTCAGCAACTAAATTGGCAACGATTTCATTATCAGTTATTGTAACGCCATTCTTGTCACGAAGTTGTGGATTTCTAACAGGTCCGGTGAGCCTATTACGAATTTACATTTGTAGAATATCTTTGGATCTTTGACTAAATGTACTATATGCAGCAAACTGCAAAAAACTGGCGCACTAATTCTATGGCACGTTATTCGGGATCATTTATGGAGCAGAGAAAAAATAATTTAAAAACTCCTTCTGCCCAAATGTAGAACATACATATAGCCCTTCAAAGTTTTTTTTTCGAAATTTCGCCAGATTTCAATTCACTGCTTTGTGTTCGGTATCTGAAACCGATTGCACTTTTGTTATTCAAAATAATTTTGGAGGATCTTGTCTTTATCCATAGAGGTTTCTTCAGTTTATAACAACATACAAAAATGGTTTAGGATGAATCTGACGACAGTAGCTACATTTTCACGTTTTTTGATCGGTCGATCTAAATCGGTATTTGGTTTTTATAAGTGTATGTCAAATTGACGTAAAGAATTTTTTAATGATTTTTCTCAAACTTTATAAGACTTGTGAATTTAATCATATAAATATTATTGAGTTGGTGCGCTATTTTTTGTATCGTTGTTCTTTTCTGATGAACGTGTATTGCGTATGCGAGAAACAAACATTTATTTTTTATAAGTACACACAACTTTTTTTCTATTCTTTTAGCTCTTGTTGAGGATTTATTATAGCGCATCATAATTCCGATGTGACAAACACTTGGTTATTATTGGCTGGAAGTGGTAATCGATAACATAATTTACAGCTAATTATACGTATTTTATATTCATTCACTGATTATAATAAACAGTAAATCTAATTATTATTAAATGTCATTTATTGACCAAAATGCAAACAGAAACAATTAAAATTTCCACTTTGCATATGTGGATCATAAAATATTTTTCCTATAACTGCTACTCAGAAAAGTGTTTATTGTGCACATGCATGGCATGAACAATATTTCAAAACAATTTTAGAACCATAGCACGCAATACTCATTTCTTCCGAGTGCGAAAGGAACGTAATCTGTAGGTGAACTCTCTTTGCTCGTATTATTTCCAAATTGCTCTCCTTGCTCGTGTTATTTCCAAATCGTTTCCTTTTACCACACACCGTAAAATTACAACTTCAATTTGTTTATGGTAGGTAGAAATTCACAAATCACAAATAATATCATAAATACTCGTACTGAGCCAAAAAGTAGGATACCCAAACTCTTTATAGCGCGACTGTAAACATAGACGCAAAGTATTGTTTAAAAAATTTAGATTAAGACGTTCCGAAATATTTACCTCGGTCACTTTTCGACATTTAGTTTATTCAGTAATTTTACTACATGAGATAAAACTGAAAACGAATTTGGAAAACTGTAACTACGTTACCGTATTGTGTATTTTCCGTTCGCTGTAAAATAAAATTTTCAACAGTGTTCAACAGTTTCAGCCACGAAAGTAAGTATGCAATTAATTCGCGAGTTTCAGTTAAAAGGCCGTAGTAAATAACATTTCCACGATTGTTTAATATAACGGAAAGTGCCAGATTAATTTTTGATTTTCTGCAACCATTTAATAATTTTTGATTTTCTGCAACCATTTAATTAAACTTAAACAAATAACTAAACTTGCTGTCATCTACAGAACTAACTTAAATTAGATTTTAATAGTAGGACAATAGACTGAATGCTTATATTTTACCCACGCCGATTTTTAATCACCGATCATCGTAACAATATGTTTGTGATTTTTTTGTTAGATTGGCAATATATTTAAAATTTTGTGATCTGATTGTCAAGTTAACATTTATTTATGCTAATTTACCATTTATATTTTAATCAACATTTGTTAGATGTGCTCATATCAAAATTGACCATTGTAAACTGACATACTAGCATGGCTGCCAACGGAAGAATTTTGGTTCAACTGTTAATAGTCACCCGGTACATAGCAACAAGAAATTTCGAAATATTTGTTTCCAAAAAAATAATACAGCGTTAGTCGTTGTATAAGGCACTAGAAAAAATAAGCAGTACTTTGTGACAACAGTAACAGTTCGAATAAAATTCATAAAACTTAAAAAGTTCAGCTTAAAAAATAAGATTTTTCATCGAGTGCTAGATGCATGAATCATTTATAGACGCTCTGTATATTTAAATATTTCTTTATTTAAGTTACTCAAGCCCTAATACATATAAAAAAATATATTACTTCAATTCTGAGTACTATTTTATAAAAAAAAGACCTGAACAAATGAGAGTGACATCAACATCTTTATTCTCATTGCTTTTCATTGATCTATAGGAACCTTTTTTTCAGTTTTTTTTTTTTTTTTTAATAAAACACTACTAATTCTGCCGCAAGTACAAAACATAGTTATCTACCTTCTCGGTTGCAGATCGGTGTGCCGTCAAAATCTACTTTTTCTGTTTACTAATACTATATGATCTAAAATAGTTCTCGTAAAAAAAGGCTATAATTAAATGGCGGGTCGTGACCTTTTAAAATGGCGGGACACAATTTGATGAGTTAAATATAATGTTTTATTTTATTTTTATTTAATAGACGAAATTGTGTGACGGAAATAATACAAAAATACATTCAATAAAAGTAAAAAAAGAATTTGTCCACATACCTTTGACTTTAACTCATTACTAAAGAGACATAAAACAAAACAATTTATTATTTTTTTCACAACCGCATATCCACAAAAATTGATCATACTTTGTTATGTCTATTAAAATATCTACGAGTCTCTCGTTTTGCCACGAACATTTCTTTTATTAATAAATTTTTCACTACAATTTTACCGTCGTAAGACAGAGGTCGAATTTTATTAAATATTCAACTCAAATCATTGTTTTTATTTAAAATCAAACAATGTCACTCGTGCAGAATGAAAATGAACTCCCGTAACTGAATTACTGCCAGCGGTCATTGTTTCAAATGTGACCCGATTCCAGCCAAATACAGCGACTAGAGGCGCGGTTTCCATGGCAACAATGTAAACAAAAAACCTAAATGAGTCATGATTTGGCCTCCGTTTTATCGGGACCTTACCAACGATATATCCAAGACACTAGATCTTTAGATGTAAGTTTTGATACATTTGATACAAATGGAGCCAAATAAAAAAAAATAGTTTATATGATAATTATGACAAATAAATATTGAAAATTACTATTTTGCTATGTCTAGTATCTTAGTAGGCGTTGTAATTTTGGGGAAGCACGTCCCCTTGTGCCCTCTGGTACCAGCCGCCCCTGTTATCTATACTTATATAATAAAGCTGAAGCTTTTGTTTATTTGAACACGCATATCTCAGAAACTACTGGTTCAAATTCAAAAAATCTTTTTGTGTTGGATAGTCCATGTATCATATCTACATATAGGCTATATAACATCACGCTACGAGCATTAGGAGCGAAGTAGCAATGAAAAATTCGGAAAAACGGGAAAATTATTCCTCCTTTGACAGCTTCCGTTGCTTACGCTGCTTAAACGGTTAAAGTTACGTAAAAATCATGTATGACGAAATTGTTCCCCTCTAAAAGTTCTAAAGAAAAGTCCGCGACAGCATATGTCTATCTTTTAAGGTCGAGTCAGTATAACCTTTTTTATGGTAATGAAATTTGTTCTAAAATAATAATGCATTATGTATAAAATTCTCGCGTCACAGTGTTTGTAACCGAACTTCTCCGAAATGGGTTGACCGATTTGTATGAAATTTTTTATATATATTCGGTAGGTCTGACAATAAGTTGTACTCTATTTTTTAAATCCCTAAGTGATAAGGGTGGCCCACCCTGAAAAATGTTTGTCTATTTTTTGGACAAAATTTTTTATTTTTATTTTTTTAAGATTTGGCATCAAAAAATACACATAACCCTAAATTTTTACCTTTCTACCACCAACCCCCATTTTTTAATCGTCTATAAAATAAAATTCAATTGCTGTTCCTGTTAGTCTCGCTAAGACTCAAAAACGGCTTGACCGATTTGAACATTTTTTTATATTACGGGGATGGCTTATAAATAAAAAAAATAAGGATAACTTAAAAGAACAGTTAAAAAATAAAACAATTCTAAAAATTTTGTATGGGAATCGCCACTTCAAATTAATTTCAATAGTTGGCGTTTCTAACGGACCTGTCGTCTAACTGACGTGTCATCACGTCTCATACAAAACTAATTCTTCCGTGCGATTGTGAAAAGTATATTGCATTTCAAATCGTTCTTTGTTTTTTCGTAAAAAAAAAACGTCGTTTATTTTAAGAAAAGTCTTGGTTAAAGTGAATTTAATTACACATTGCGAAAGTTTCTTATTCATTTTGATCTGCCATTCTTTTTACCTATATTCACTTTGTTGGTTTCGACAAAACCTCAAACTTTACCGTTATTCGAGGATTTAATTTGAAGTTTTCAATATTTAAAACTTCTCAAGACAAAATTTACAGATCTGATTGACTGTGAAAATAATTCTGTGTCGTTTTATGAAGTTCATTAAAATGCCGAGAAGACGACAAGCTCACATAGGTCCACGGAGTCCATCAAATGTGCGACGAACTACCTCAGGTGCAAACCGCAATGATTTATTTCATGGGTAATTCGGATATGGAAGTTGATCAGCGTTGTGCTCATAATCAACATAATCAAACATTGAAACGAGACATGGGGTGGTATGAATAAAACTGAGAAGATACTCATATTCGAAGTACGAAGTACCTACTTCATTATTACTCTTATATACCTGAGCATCTACCCTATGTACTAAGTACCTACTTGGAAACATTGTATCTCCCGGACACAAACTTAACATCTGCGCGTTTTGTGAGCATTTAATCTAGAAATGAGTATCGGCGTGGCAAATGACTGAGCTGTCTGTAAAGCAGCTTAGAAAACGAGTAGGATCGTTGTAAGAGTGAATTTTAACTAAACATGGTGACTTTCATGAATGTGGAATGTCGTCAAAAGGTGCATCCAGTTTGAAAAACACATTAGGAGCAGGAATATCGAAAACTTTTCATGTAATTAACTTTTATTTATGCATAAATTGTGCAGTGGGTTTTTTCTAACACTGGCCATAGAGATTCCCATTTCAAGGTGTCTACCCCATGCTAACTTATATTTTGGTAACTCGATTTTTGCTTTGATGGTTGAACACTGTCACTGTTGTCCTTTTTTGTTGTATCGAGATGCTACTTGAGCATCAACTGTTACTTACTGAAGTATTAGTATCATCTAGAAAAACTAAAAATATTTTGATTTGATATTCGAGTAGATACTTCGTATTTCGAGTATGAGCATCTACTGAGTTTTATTTATATCAACCATTGTCAAAAAATTGATCGAACGTTGTTTCGACAGAACTTCCTTCGCACCAAAAGTATAATGAAACCTATTCAGCATTTTCGAGTTGAGTCTTTTCTTCACACAATTTTGTGATGACCTTAATCAACATTTACTATCAACACGTATACCACCTTGGATTGGTGCAGTGTAATACTAAAAATAACTGTATTGTATTCCCAAAATTATCTGCGAAAATCGAGTGAGCCATTCCATCAATTTTTTGGGGGGAATAAATAAATATTATTAACAGTTTACCATGCTCACAATTACTTTAAAACGTCTGCAAGATCTCAAAATACTTATTCATTTTTGAAACTCTTGAGTTATTCACTAAAATAAATTGACTGATCCATATATTTTTTTGATTCACTGTAAAAGCAAATTTAAAAAATATGAATGCAATGATAAATTACGAAAATATACTGATGATGTTTTCCACATTTTAGATAGGATTTATTCGGCAAAATCTTGAGATAACGTCTTCAAGTTTTTGGGCTTGATAAACAGATATATTTTGATTGAAAATAACCTACCATGTCAAACAGTAACTTCAGAACGTCTACAAAATTTCAAAATTCAGTTTTGTAATTCTTGATTCAATCAATAAAATAAATTGACTCAGTGATTAATTTTCTTGAGACACCCCCTATAAGCAAAAGTAAAAAATATGAATGGAATGATAAGTCACAAGTATAGTTTCATCCTATTTTGGACATTTTAGATAGGATTCATTTGGCAAAATTTTGGGCTGACGTCATCAATTTTTTGGAGGGGATAAGTAAATATATTTTGAATAAAAATTTATTATGCTTATCATATGTTTAAAACATCTGTAAGATTTCAAAGCATTCGATTTTGCTGATTCAAAATTAAATTGTAGGTGAAACGAAGTTCACGGGGTCAGCTAGTAATTAATATACGGTAAGCTTATCGTGTTTCTTTCCAATACATTAGTTCTCTACATACATATATTAGGTTTCTATCTATCATACCCTATTTTCCGTGTGCAGATCACAGCCTCTCTTGATAACAAAATCTTTGGATCATATGGTATACTTAGGTATGTAGATAAGTATATCTATTATATATTATTATGCACATTGCGATCTTAGTTGTTAATAAAGTTTGATCTTCATTGTTAATAAAGTACGGCGTCTAGAATGAATCCATCATTTTTTTATAATGTACGCCGTTCAAAAGTTTATGAAGCATATATAAACGTTGTTTATAAAGTAGGTCATTTTTATACACTGTTAATGTAAATAAAAAAAAAATCTGGACCTTCAAGGTAAAAAATAAAAGCGGATTCATAAATCACAAGTACAGTCGCGGCCGTTGAACAGTGATTATACTTTGACATTACTGAAATTTTGGCTTTCTTGAACTACTCTGAAATTGAAATTTCTAAAATGTCATTTCAAATGTTGTTAAATAGCTGGCTACTTTCAAAAATAACTTTAATGGCTGGATATTTAACCGGATATTTTCCGACTTACTAACAAACACTAAATTTAAATAACATAAAATATAAGTTAAATTTTATTTGTAGCCAATCAGAAAAAAATTTCTGGTAGGATGCCTGCGTAGCCCATCTGACGCTTTCGTCTTCTCGACGCCGATGACAATTGACATTTGACAGGTTTGACAGATTATTAGATAAACATAACCAATAAAGTGACAATATTATTGTCATGCAGCTTATTTTGAAACGTAAATTACAAAGTCATTCAGTTAGTTTTTGAACGTTATTAGTGTTTGATTAGATTCCAGGTTAATTACTTTTAGAATTGAAAATGGTTTTTGGCGAAATTGTTGAACCATCAACACGAGCTTTAATCGACGATGAATTTGAAGAATATCCAACATATACCAAGTAAAGTATGACAAAATAACAACATTCTTAAAAATCAATTTAATATGGTTCCAGGCCACAATTAATCTGGGAAGGAAATGTTGGAGTGCCCTCTAATTTAAACACACTGATTTTTATCGAAGGCAACAAATTAATGAAACTTTTTAATGCATTGGTTTTAAACAGTGAGATGCTTTACAGCAGTTTGAACTCAGAAAATATTAACATTTATAATGCAACAAATAATACTTATATTGTTTCCTATGTGAAGAAAGATTTAACCACAGGAGAAGTAAGTAGAAAAAATAAGTGACGTAAAAAAAATAAACAATACTTTCAGATTATAGAGGAATTATCACAATGGTTGAGAAAAGCTAAAAATATCTATGCAGTGGTTTCAGAACCCATTTCTGCTTACCAGAATCTTAATTTATCCGAAAAACCAGAAACTTTAATCAGGAAACTATCAACAGACACGGCAGATACATTCAACTGTGAAAAATTGGAATCCCCAAATCTAGTGTCAGGATTAGGGGCAGGTGTGGTATCATACTGTATTCACTCAGGGCTAAAGTCCACATTATTTGTTGTGTATATGGACAACTCGCCCCTTGATTCCATTAATACAAGTCCTGTAGTACAATTAATGAAATCATTAAACTTGTCAGTAAAGGCTGCAGCATCAAATTTAAATCCAGCTGCTAGTAATCTATATTTATAAAAAATAAATAATGTGAAAAATGTTCTTTATTAAAATATTAAATAAATTAATTATAAATTAAAATCACGTCCATGTATATGTTTTGTTATCACTACTATACTTCAAACATTCAACGTTTGTAACACAAACGTCAGACTTGCAAAATTGTTCAAGAATTTGACTACTTAAACCACAATCTGATAAATTTTCCTTATCAAAAATAACGTTTCGTTTTGACGCGTCGTCATTATCACTTTTTCCTAGTACTTTGCTAAAAGGAAGTGTAGATGGTACACTGACAAATGTACCACTCATACTATGTGTCGGAGGGTTAATCGCAAACAAATTGTGAATGGTGTTTGGCAGTATTGGTCCTGCTATTTCAAGGGAATGATAATCCGAATTATCAACATGAATTTTACTTTCCCTGATTTTAAGAGATTTTAGTGTTGCTCCATTAAATGCAACTGGCGCTAAAAGAGTAGGAGGAACTCCAGCTAACGTCCCTGTCGTTGATGTAGCACTTTTACAGTTGATTAAAAAATTATAGAAAGAGTGGACTTCAACACCTTCTATTAAAACCAGACTTTGTTCACTGTTATCCACTTCACATTCAGTCTTGTGGACAATTTTTGCCTGTAAACAAATTCATTTTGTATTAATTTAACAAAAACATATAGTGTGTTTTACCTGAGTATAATTAATTTGTTTAATATCATCCGCGTTAACCCCCATACTCTGAAGCCACTGCTCATCTGGAGACTCCTCTTCATCAAAAGCGCTATCCCCCGCTGATTCCCCCACTCCTGAATCTAATGTTTCATACCCCTGATCAGAATTTCTTTTTTTCTTCAAAGGCATAGTGAACTCAATTTCTTCTTGTTTAAGCATATATCGAAAACCTCTAGTTGTTGGCGTAATTAATACATGAACATCAGCCATGCCACAGATTCCAGCTGCCCGAAACAACACGGTAAAATTATTAGAACACACATAAAAATACGGACACTGTTTTGTCCTCAAAAGCTGAAACAGTGATCGCAAACTGTCTTTCCAAGCGTCCTGCATACTAGCTTTGACTGTTGGATTAGTAATTAAGCTCCCATCTGACTCCGAAACCTTCCCAGAAGTTCGCGGAAATAACGAAAGCCATGGCAGTGAGGGCTGCTGCCAGTACTGGCAACACTGATGAAACTTTGAATTCGGTGATGTGTCTAAATTTGTAGCAGAGCTTTGGCCTAAACATCTTACAAATCCGGTTGTACCTGATGCTTCTTCATTTATTTTTAGCTTCGAACTCCACGAAAACGGCAAATCTGACCATAATCGTATTTTCGTTTTGAGCGACCAATCCATTGGGATGTTCGTTTCGCCTTTGGCTTTAACCACAAGCACTTCGTCATCATTGTCTTTGTTTAAAATATTTTCAAAAGATGTTACCGTTGTTTTAGCGTATGATGTACTTGGGGCGCTTTGATGAAGAAGTTTGAAGAGAGTCTGATCTGAAGATTCTTCTAGAATAGGAGGCACGTTTTGTTTGTACTTTTTGGTATCATCAACTTTAATAAATGGGTTTTTTCGTTTCTTCGCTGCAATTATGTCTTCTAGGGCTGTGTTTTTGTCAGTTTGTGAATTTGTGGCTGATTTCTTTAACAGACTGCCGGACATTCGCGCTTGAAGAGCCTTCTTTTTCATTTTGAGTTTGTGTAATTTCATTACTTCTGATGGGTGGTGCCATTTTGGAGCTTCTTTTTTGGGGCTATCTGGCATTTTTGAATATTACAACTGCACTGTGTAACTGTGTTTACGCGAATGACGTCAAAAATACAACAAACAAACTACGACCAGCTGGCTGGCCACCACCTATCGTTGTCAATGTCAACTGTCATATTTCAGAACTACCAACATTATAGTAGGAAAATATCTATGGCTGTCAATCAGTGGCGGCACAAGTCGTATTTTCAAAGCACGTTTTCATTATTTTCTTCATTTATTCAATTTTTAATTAAAACGCATATTTAGGTATGTAACAAATGTTTTATTATTTGTAACAACTTTATGCAATGTAAATAAATGTATTAATATCATCGTCATCTCTTTTCATATACTTGTGTTCAATCAGCCACTCTAATTGTTCCTTGATCATTTTCTTAGAAGGAAGAAACATGTTTTTCAAAATGTCCACCAACTCAGTTTGCAAAGAGGCGTTCGATATTCTCTTCCTCATTTTCAAGATCTTAATAATAGCTTCTTGAGTCCTGAGTATTCTGAGTTGTACAATGGACTGATTATCTTCCATCTGTGACCTTTCTGTACTCAATTGTAAACGTCCAATCAAATTAACCTACAATGAAACCGTGTAATCATAATTTTGATTTGTTTGGAAAAACTACCTTTCCTCGCTTTTGTGGTTTTGCGTTTTTAATAAGTGCAAAATCCTGATTCACCCAGAAGACTGTATGTTCTGTAAAATCTTTTGGTGCGCTGACACTTGGTGACATCAACAACAGTTGTCTTTTCAATTTGGGGAAAGCGACTAGCGACCATAAAGTTCGTCTTAGTTCACCATCTGGAAGTTCGGTTGCTAGTCGCAGATTTTCGTATGTAATCTTGTCATGTGGTCGTTGATTCCATGCAAACAGCACAGCCATTTGAAAAGTAGTTACATCTAAATCGAATTTCCCGCCATTGGTAGCAAATGTGATTGTGCCATTACTCATGTGATGGTACCTAAAGTTCGCTTTTAAAGTTTTTATTGCACAATAAAGACCATATTTACCATTGTAATTTTCTTCCTGAGTGTTTCTTCTTGTAAAATTCTTCTACTTCTGGGATGTAGTCCTCAAGTTCAACCGGCAAACTGACAGTGACACGCTCTGAACCTCGCGCCCAAGCACCAGCATTCAATATTTTAATATTAATTGCATCATGTCTAGCAGTGGAAGCTCTAAATTGTCCATTCAAATCTTCACTAACTTTAATATCTTGAAACATTCGCGCTAATTTGTTTACATAGTCTGCAGGCATACCAACTTCGCGCAACCACTCCACCATATCTTCTTCTTTTTCACTATCCGCGCTGTAAAATAACAAAATTCGTAAAATGATGTAAACATACGTGGAAATATTACCTCGCATCTAAAATTAATCTTCTCGTTAAATGGGCCTTATGATAACGCATAAAAACATCCTTATTCGATATATACTTAAGCACTAGCAAAACATCCTTGAGCCTTGTTTCGATTTCTTCACTTGTAAGACGCTTAGATAAAGGCGTTCGTCTTAACAACATATCGCAATAATTCGCTAAGAGCTCTGGGCATTTACTTTCAGGAGCCACGACTTTCCCACCCGCGTTCCTTCCAGTGTTCAATTCTAACCTAAACACCGTGGTATCGTTGACGACAGCTTTAAATGCTTTATCCCTTGCGGTTAAAAATCGAGGATCATCAGAAAATGCATCATGAACTAGTTTACTGAATTTCCTAAACAATTCTAGAAGTCTTTCCACATATTTCTCTGAATCCTGTGTAATTATATCCGCGGCTGCAACCATATCGGCTAAACCAGCTTGAATAATGTGATTTTCTAGTTCAGTCAACATCGGTTGCACTCCTTCTGGAACTCTCTCCAGCAATCGAAACATTAACTGAAGCCTTTCGGTTTCTCCGGCTTTAATTAACGGTGCACACTCCGCCAGAAGAACGGAAAGCGTATTACTGACTAAAACTTTAACACAGCATTGGATAACTCCATTACTTCCAGCTTCAAGGTAACGTTGAGCGCGTGCTTCTTCTTCCCTTAACTTACTGTCCGCATAGCGCATATAAGATTGAACACCATTACTTTCCAATTGTTCGGGGGCTTTCAGTCTGTAGAACATCTCTGTGCTTTGGATGTACGCCGCTTCGAAGTTTTCTCTGTATATTTGTAATCTGTTATATGTATTAGAGCACAGGTTGACATATGATTCTCTAACACCTTGAAATAAAATAAATAAATAAATAGTAACGGTGGTATCACTGGTTGTATGTTTTTACCTATTACAAGTTGAGCGTCAAATGCTTCTCCATTTCTCTCGGCATGCACGAGCTTCATGGCACTATCTTGAAGTCGATGTTTGATGTCCTTAAAAATGCTCTCATTCCAAGAGTCAAGCATTAACTTCCTGACTATGCTTTCATCAGTGGCTCCCTTTTTCCCACTCCCACTTTGTACATTAGCTGTTCCTGATGTTTTTCCTTGTAAAGAAGTCTCTAATTGTCTAAATGGTGTAGGTAAATAGTTGCATTGTGTAAAAAACTTTTGCCACTCTGCTATGTACGCCTTTAACAAAGCTTCATCTTGCCTTTGGGCTAGCACACGTGCTTGGGCTTGTTTAATAAACTGTACAATGTCTTCCTGTAGGTGATCCCTTAGTTTCGCAGGACCTTTTTCATCCCACAGGCAGACTAAATGTACATCATAAAATAACTCTTGCCATTCTGCTGGAGATACGGGCTCTTGCTTTAACAGTTTCAAAACAATGGGGCGCATCAGAGGCCATTTGTCTTCAAATTTTAATTGGCCCTTTCCCTATAAACACAAGTATTGTTAACTAGTACGTCTTCACCTGAGTTTTCCTGTTACCTTAAGCATTTTAGAGGTTACGATTGGCATTTGAAATAATTCGTCGAAATAACTGATATGTATTTACATTGAATTAAATTGTCGATCAGGGCCCTTCAGCTCAGCGGGTTTTGTCATGTCCACAGAACACCCCAAATCACGGTTGTAGAATTGATGGGTTGCGTATCTTTCATCCATTCACGTTCCGGTAAATGGAATAATGTTACCTACGCATCAGTTGGCCATGTAAATAGTGTTCACTGGGAGCCCTCTCGTGACATCTAGAGTCACTAAAACTTGTTCTATGAAAAGAAAACACTAGTACATAGCCATACCGATACCGACAGAAATTATGGACAGAAATAACAACTTTGATGTTTATCGTGGTTTAATCATTGTAAACGGTATGGATATCAACCCAAACATCTCGTCAAATTTAAGGTTTGTGCACAATGGAGACGCGAAAAGTGTAGTGTAGAAAACTGTGGTAAATAATTTACAGGTTACGTTTATTGGAAAATCACAATGAAAAGGTGGAATGAGAAGTACGCATGCGTGTTATTTATGTCTAATTTTGACGTTTGTGGTTTGTGGATGTACAGTCGGTGGACATAAAACTGGTACAAACTGTCATAAAAATTATGAGGAAAATGAAAAATTTATCTTGTGTAAATCTGTCTTCAGTTTCCGTCATAACTTCTTGGACATGATATATCCGCCAATATCAAAAAGTCAGTGTAGTGCAAGCGTAACTATCACTGACAGACGTTTTTTCTTAAAGTCATTGTGATAACTCAAACATCCCGCCTTAAATCGACATATGAAATAAATTGAAAAGCCCGCGAAAAATTTAAAAATTCAAAAATTGGCCTTGGCTGTCATCGTCTAACAAAATGGAACCCTACATTGTGTTTTTGAAAAATGGCGGGATGCGTTCAGATGCAAGTGGTGGACCCCAAGGTTGGAAAAGTACCGCCAAATAAAATGCCAAATACATGGAGAACACAAAATTATTTATTCCTCCACTGACAAAAAAAAAAGAAAAAAAGGAGTGGGTCGACCCAGGGACGCACAGATGGAGTTTTAACTCTGCGTTGTCAGTTTATATAAATTAAACACGTATACGCGGAAAAGTAATTCATTTTCTCTTAAAAAATAATAAAAACCAAAAATATGTTGCATTTGTATTTTTTGACAAAATGATCATGATTGGGTTAATTAAAGTAAATATCCATGTATTGTCAATTGTTGTTTATTATAAAATATACTTTGTATCATGGACCCCTCAATCACGCCCACGCTACTCTCGCGTTCCCACTCCACTCGGTTCAACCTTACTACCGCTGCGACCAGAAGGCGCTGCTCGTCAACCCCTATGCACACTAATCGCCACACCCCAATACACCTGGATGCAAAAGTAATTCGTCAAGCAACTTATCCACTCAGACTTAGTTCAGAGAGTTATATGTGTATCACTTCTTCATCCTGAGGGTCCTTGTGGTCTAGAAAGTCTTTGAATTCTGGCAGTGGGTGTCGGTTGTGTTCTCTTAGAGCATCCTGGGGGTCCTAAGAGATGGAATCAGCACCACTCTCTGAGGCGTTTCATGTACATATTGTTTGAAATATATTGTAATCTATGTAAAATGGAAATAAAAGTCATTTTGAGGAATTCTGTTGTTATAACTTTTAGTCAGTTCAAACCGGTGAAGGTGTCGGTGTCGGTGTCGAAGTCGAATTTGACATCCTATCTCGGCGCGCGTCGTATACGTGTTCTATAATACGAAAAGAAAGGAGTTAAAACTCCAAAAAAGCTGCCACTAAGTTGTGCCCGTTGAAGACACCACTTAATTCTCAGCTGAATGAAATAAAATTAAACGTTCTGAATCAATACAAATATTTGAATATCACAAATTTAATAAAAACAGCAAAATCTGGAGTAAAGGATGCAAATACTTATTATATATAATACTTACGCATGTGGCGGCAAACTTAAACTATGGCAGTTAACAAGAGCAAGCAATTTTAACAAAAAAACTATGCAGCGGCAGCGGCACCAAAGCGCTATAAGAGTATGGCGATCGAACCAGATCAATTTCAGTCTTGAGCACAGCAAAATACCCATAGTACCATGAAGTACCAGCGGAGTTTGGGGCTCCCGGTCGCGGCTGTCCTTCCATGACGGTGATTCTATTCTATCGACAAGCACTGCCGCCCAGCACCCCTCTATCGAACCAAGAAACGTGCCGCGCTACCCAGGCTGTTACAGTCGCAAACTCGTGGTTGGAAGTCATAGCTATAACTAAGCTGACAGCGTCACGTCGTCCCGACCGTCCCTGACTCCTATTCAAAACCTGCATCTTTGGTGCATATGGCTCAACCGCCAGCTCGACAAGGAACCGCGCACTCCGCTTCCGCTACGTGTTTCTGTGTTATTTAACCTCAATTCCATTTAAATGTTCAATTTCTATAACTCTGACATTAAACTATAATTGAACAAGCCTTAAAGTTTCAAAAGGAGCAATAAACAACATTTAAATTCGCCATACACTCTTGTGAAACTTTAAACAGCAAATAATTCTTATTTGAGATTAAAATTAGACACCAGATAATCAACAAAATATTTACAAAACAAAAAACTAGCAAAAATTTATAAAAACAAGAAAAGATCTGGTGTGAAATAAAACTTGTGTAGACAAAACTAACAAAATTACGTAAGGATATATTTTATGTCCATTCGAGTTATTGGTTAATTTTTAAAAGGTGAAGTTATTCAGTTGCGCTGTGGGCCATCGTTTTACATTCCCCCAAGCAAACACATAAACAAAAACATAGCAGACAATCTGGAGGTTCAAAATGGCGTCGGACGAATGCGTCGTTCAAAAAAATATGCATTAAAAATATTTATGTCTCCCAGAAATGTAATCAATTCTGTGGCGCTGTGCAAATAATGGTCTAAATCAAAGGAATAAAATGCACGTCTCCCACATGACCCACAATGTTGTTAATTTGTTCAATGAGATTTTACAGTTCAGCTCGGTTTGAAAATACTCTTTCAATATGGCCGCTCTCAGAACAAGGAATTTACCTGATGTTAAATTATGCCACTCTTTATCAACGATTCAAACAAAAAATTTACATTATGTTAAATTATGCCACACTTTATCAACGATTCAAACAAAGAGTTTACATTATGTTAAATTATACCACACTTTATCAACGATTGAAACAAAGAACTTACATTATGTTAAATGATGCCTTAATACAAGTGACTGGTTACTTAAGACCATCAGCTTTGAGAGTTTATATCGTGGACTGTCTCCAGGTTATCCCAAACAAAGCACATGATGAATAAACAACACAAAATGTATCAGGCATTGCGAGGTATATGCGCCTCGGTGGTGTAATTTACATAAATAAAATGTCTCGGTGATGTGACGATGATAACGATGATAACTGCCTGCAAGGAAAACAATATAATCCCTCGTACCTCAGTCCACAATATTTCACGGTATTTTCCCAGAGTGGGGCAACGTTAGACTGATTTAACTGCCGTTAATGAACTATTAGGGATCTTGTGGGAAGAATTAAGTAGTGTTATAATGTAACACTTAAGTATAAGCATACAGAAACTTATTCATAATTAGACAAACAAAATCAACGAGTTCTGAGTTAAGCGAATTTCATGAAAACTCCTGCAAATGCTTATCTAAACAAATTCCTGATTATTAAATTGTGTTAGAACTAACTAACGCTTAAACTCCTAACATCAACTGCGAATTTAAAACAATAAAACAAATTTACATACGTGTTAGCGTCGGTCGAAAATCCGCATATTTCCACTTAGAAAGCCACAAAAATTAGCTACGCGTGTTGGGAAACTGTGGTGTCATCGTCGTTACGATTAATTTTCGTTAAACAAAGGCTCCCCCCTTTTTATTAACTACCAAACCAACTAAACTTAACCTAGCTAACTCACCACGTGGTTACACTCACAACAAACACACCAAGAGTGATGGACCGCCCCCGAACAGAATGACTCATATATCAAGCCTCTAACTAAAATTCCAAGCAGAACTACCCACTACCCAAAAAGTGCTAACGTGCACATGGTTGCCTATGTTTAGCGATTTTCTTGATTGATTTTTTTTTCAAATTCAAATTATTCAAATTCGATTTCGCGCTGCTGTTAATTTTTTTCAGTGCGAAATTTTAATTCAAATTCGGTCACCACATCATCGTATTTGAAATGCCATCTGTAAGCTGTAAAATCAGAATACCTAATATTGCTGCTACAAAGTGGTATGCCTTATTGGTAAATTGTAACGGTCTTATTAAGGTGTTTTCCTGATAACATTGATAAGTTGCCACATTTTGTGAGGACTTGTCAGATCAAAATGAAAAATAAGGTTAGTAAGTACTAAAGGTCGGTTTAAAATTTGTGATAAGTGGTTGACACTGATGTTCAAGAAGTTATGACAGGAACTGTATTTTTACCGCACAGTGTTCTATTAATTGGTTCAATGCCTTACTTGTTATTCTTACCTTAAAAATTTTGCGTTTGTCTTTTGTTGCACGTGTTTATGCAGTATTCGAAGCTTTATACATATCAGATTAGAAAATCACCAATAAATTGATCTTACGCGAATTATACATACAAGATCGCTAAAAAATATGGAAGCAGTTGAATATAGCGAGAGCATTTTTTGGCCTTGCGGTTCTTTGACGATTTCTATCATTACCAGTGTCATAACCCAAACTTCCCGCCTTTAAATTGACCTTGAAAAAGTTTGAAAGGACCGCGAAAAATTCAAAAATTCAAAATTTGGCCTTGGCGGTGATCGTCTAACAAAATGGGAACCTACGTTGTGTTTTTTTTTTTAATGGCGGGAAGACGTTCTTTCATACAAGTGAGCATATACTGCGTGTGAGTCGAGAGCGTAAGAAATAATAGACAAAATTTGGGAGGGACTAAAATGGCACCCTTCCTTAGGAGGAAAAGAAGCGAAGAGTGAAAGTGACTCGGACGTGCCCTTCTGGCGGCCCAGCAGGGCCAAGTCGCCATCGTCCTTCATCTCCAAAAACCCTCTAGGGCTATATTCACAGACATATTACATTTCAAACACCTTAAAAATATGAAAGAAAAAACACTCGCGAATTGACGGGCATACACCTATGAAAAACGAACAACCACAAAATCCTATACATCTGTTTGGAATCAATGCAAATATTTGAATACCACAAATTTAATAATACAAAGCAAAATCTGAATTAAAGCAACTGGATGTAAATACACAAGTTATTACGGGCGTGTGGCGGCAGATTTTAAAGTTACGGCAGTTAACAGGAGCACAAAAAAAGTACCCCTGGGGCAATCTAGCACAAGCGGAGTTTGGGGCTACCGGTCGGGGCTGTTCTCCCCCCTCGACGGTGATTCTATCTATCGCAAGCCTACCCATACAGCACATTACACATCTCTAGGACGAGCATGCTGTGCGAAACTAGGCCGTTACGATCGCAGATCCGCAGTTGGATTTCAACTATTGGGCCAAATCGAGAGAACTACAACATCGTAACCGCCCCTGAATCTATCCAAACCTGTACCCTTTGTGCAGGCGACGCGATAAGATCTCGCCAGCTCGACTAGAAATAGCACTTCGCTTCTGCCACGTTTTCTGTGTTATTTAACCTCAATTCCATTTCAAATGTTCAATTCTTTATAACTCTGATATTAACAACAATTGCACAAGTGTTAAAGTTTCAAAGAGCAATAAATAACATTTAAGTTCGTCATACACTCTTCTGAAATTTTAAACAACAAATAATTCTTATGTGAGATAAAAATTGGACATTAAATAATTTATACGATGGAAACATTCATCAACCAAATATGTACAAAACAAAAACTAACAAAGATTTATGAAAAACAAAAGATCTGGTGTGAAATAAACTTGTGCCAATCGAAATATTATGTGAGGTTAAAACTGTAGAGCATGAAATCTACGTTGAGAGGACAAGCCTGGATGATGTAGTCAATCTTTAGCGTTGTGAGAGCATACCTCAGTGATGTAGTCAATCTTTAGCGTTGTGAGGACATGCCTCACTGATGTGATCATGATAACGATGATAACCGCCTAAGGGAAGAAATTATTTTAACCTCCCGCCAGTTCGCAGTATGAATTTTGTTAATTTAACTGCCGTAAATGAACTATTAGCAATCTTGTGTGTAGAATTAAGAAGTGTTATAATGTAACACTTACTACGTATATGCATCCAGAAACTTATTTATAATTAAACAACAAAGGTGTTATCTTGACTAAGTGAATTTCATGAGATCTTTTATCAAGTGGTTTATTTAAATATTCCCGATTGTTAAATTGTGTTAGTACTAGCTGACGATTAAGAAAAACTAACTTGATTGCTGAATTTACAAACAATAAAACAAATTTACAACACGTGTTCCTCGTTGAACGAAAGTCCGCACTTTTTCCGATTAAAAGACCGCAAAAATTAGCCGCGCGGGTTGGGGAAAACTGGGTCCTCATAGAAGTTACGATTGATTGTCGTTAAACAAAGGCTTCCTCCCTTTTATTAACTACAAAATCAACTAATTTAAACTAGCTCTTACCACGTGTTTACATTCACCAAAAAAACACATTCAGACTGACGCTCCGCCATGCCGCCCTTTGGCTAACCACCAACCCTGTAACTAAAATCCCTAGCGCTATTAATTGTCCAACTATCCATCAATCGTTACCGTGCACCTGGTTGCCGATGTTTAACATTTTTTTATGCATTTTTTTTCTTTCTCAAATTCAAATTATTCAAATGTGATTTCACGCCGCTGTTAATTAATTTCAGCGCGAAAATTTTGATTTAAATTCGGTCATCACAACATAAAGGATTAATTTTAGTTCTAAAATGTTAAAACTCATCACTGTTAAAACTAAATAAGCATTTTTTGCACTCAAAATTTACCCTAAAAATATGTGTTGTGTTTTACATATCAAAAAAAAAAAATTGTTAAAAAATATGTAGCACTAATAAGTACCTACAAAACACGAAAAAAGTTTAAAACAACTTGGATTTATTTGAATAATTATTTTTAAAAATTCAACTGAGGCCATCTGTTGAAAATTTGTGAAAAAGAAACCTACTATCCCACCCAAGTTGTCAACGTCGCCACCATTTATCTTTATTTATTACATTGTCAATGACAGCTGAGCTGACAAGTCTAGATTGGAATTTCTGGTGACAACGTAATAATTATTATTGATTTTAAATAAAATTTAAGAATATATCATGAGTCATCCCAGCATTTTTGATCATTAAAAATGCTTAACTTCAACTTGACCATTTTGACATTTATAAACAATTCAATACCAACATCATGAAACGACATTTCATGTATCGACCGTCAACCAAAATCCCTAGTAAAATCGAAAAATCCCTGTTTCGTGTCAGAAGGGGCTCCGGTTTGCTCCCCTTTACCCATTTTATCATCTCCAACTACTAAAAAAAACACAACCACCCAAAGATATGGCATGCAATAAACTGTCGATGGTGGTATGTACTTTCTAATTTTTTTACTTAATTATACATCCACGTTTCTCCAATTTTGTTACATAACTAACATTGTAACTCCCCAGGTGCGTTCCTTCAGCACCAGCAACATCGCCAATCAGCTCGTCAAGCCCCCAGTTCAAGTATTCGGCATTGACGGCCGTTACGCCACTGCCTTGTACTCCGCTGCCGTGAAACAGAAGACTCTCGACGCTGTAGAAAGAGACCTCAAAAAAGTCCAAGATGCCATCAAAACCGACGTCAAATTCAACGAGTTCGTCAGAAACCCGACAATTAAACGTAGTTTAAAATCAGATGCTTTGAAGGCGGTTGCTTCAAAGATCTCTCTGAATCCACAAACCAGCAATTTGTTGCAGACTCTTGCTGAAAATGGACGTCTGAAGAATATCAATGGGGTCATCAATGCGTTTAAAATACTCATGGCAGCGCATCGTGGAGAGGTAATGTTGTGTTGACTGTATTATGTAAGATGAAAATGGTTTTGTAGGTAACGTGTGAAGTTGTTACTGCCCGGGATTTAGATGCAGCCCAGAAACAAAAATTGGAAGGGGTTTTAAAATCGTTTGTTAAGTCAAATGAAACTATTCATTTGACCAGTAAGGTTGATCCTTCCATCATTGGGGGTATGATTGTCAGCATTGGTGATAGATATGTGGACATGAGTGTCGCCAGCAAAATTAAGAAATACACAGAGATCATCAGCACTCCTGTTTAAAGGTTTATGAGTTATAATAGAAGTTGCATAGTTGCCCAATAAAACACTTTCTCCAGTTGATTTTTTATTTTCAGTAGCAGCGTTATTTGTAATTGTAGTATTACTCTTGCAAGTTTTCATTATTTTTCCAGTCCCCAGTCCTGATTGATTCTTTAATGGACTCTAATCTTGTAGGTTAAATAATAAACTTCAATTCATTCATATATTTGTATTTAAGTTTTAAAGAAACCTATGTAACACCAAACGTAAATAAATACCAATACGTTAATCTATTATAACCTGTTAGAAAAGTATAGGTCCAATAAAAATAAAAAACGCCTAGACGGAAAACACAACTGGTGTTTAATTGTTAGAGGGTTCGATGGTTTCTCCTCCACGAATCTGCCCCCACCCAATCAGACGCCAATGTTTTTCCACACGTCTGCTGAGTGCGATTTTTTCGCCGACTTCGGTACAAACAGGATTAGTAAGAGCGATTTTGACTAAATCGGCTTTGGTAGCAACGACACGTCCTCCAGTACTCAAAGACCCGATATTAACCAGCAATACCTCACTTTTTGACAGTTTCTGGACTTTAGCACCCTTTTTATCGCCTTCAGTGCGGACACCAAGTAGTCGTTTAAGCAGATAGTAGCTCACCTACAAAAAATAAAAAATAGTAAGAAACGCCTAAAGCGTCATGATTAGTACCTCAAGTTCAATGAAAATGCTAGGCAATGCTCCCACAGCTCCCAACACTTGTCCAACTAAACGGTCCGCGCGACACAGAGTCGGTTCGATTTTCGTGCCCACACCAATCAAACCTCCAGGAACAGCAAATTGTAATTCGTTTTGTTCAGTGTAGAGAGAGACGATTCTTGAGAAAATAGGGCGACAGGTGAGCTTGCCTTCAGAGTCTTTGCTTACCAAGCCGGGCCTCACCTAATAATAAGTTTGAGTTTGGTTGAATTATGTTATAAATTATTTGGAAGGATACCTCTATTTCTTGTCCTACTTTCAAGACCCCTCTCAATATGCTACCACCGGCGACACCACCTTTGAGATCGTTGACTTCGCATCCTGGCTTATTCACATCAAAAGAACGGATAACGATAAGATGAGGTTGAGATGTAAAATCTCTGACAGGAACAGGAATTTTCTTGGTAATATATTCGCACAATACCTAAAATTAATTAATTTAAAGAACTGTAAATCCATTAAAATAATAATATATACCTCTATATTATACTTCAACTGAGCCGAAATCGGTATAATCGGAGCCCCCTCGGCCACGGTTCCTTGCACAAACTTGACAATCTGCTCGTGCTGCTCTTTAGCTTGCCCTTCTTTAACCAAGTCTATCTTATTCTGTAAAATTATGATGTGTTTCAGCTTCATAATTTCGATTGCGGCTAAATGTTCACTAGTCTGAGGTTGAGGACACGATTCGTTTCCTGTAATATTGACAAAATTTAGTTTCGATTCCGATTCAGAAAATTTTAAGTTTACTTACCGGCGATGAGAAGCAGCGCTGCGTCCATGACAGCGGCTCCGTTAAGCATGGTGGCCATAAGAATGTCGTGACCAGGACAATCCACGAAACTTACATGACGAACCAACTGGAATCTACCAGTACAGGCAGGGCGTAAACATGGGAAATTGTCGTCTTTCGATGACGCTCCAGAGATGTAACAAGCAGGTCGGGGACATTTTGGGTTGTCGCACTTGTAGATTTTCGCATTCGCATAGCCTTTAACGAAAAATATAATGACATGAGAAGTTGTCGTAGAATGGTAGGTCCACAGAAATTCAGTCCATTTGCTAGACTCATAATTTTTTTGTTTGTTTTTTGTAATGTATACAGGTAATTTTTATTGTCAAAACAAGTACAGGAGTATGTTATTTTGAAAATTTAAATAGCATTTACCATGGAACATATTCCCAACATACGTATATATCTATACTATTTGATGACAATAGGTCCGGTAGTTTCGGAGATTGTGTCTAAAAAATTGACACATACGACAAACGGGCGGAACTAGGAGACTTATTTTTTCACACTCTAGAGGTCATGAAACGTCGAGAAAACTAGAACGTACCCATTCGCCAGATGGACTCTACTACAATACTTCCTTAATATTTAGCGTAAGCTTGGGAACTAATAATATAAAGCGTCAACGCATTTTTTAATGTAAACATTTTTGTTTCGCATTTAAATGTGTGGTCATATCAATCTTTTCTATGATTCAACATATAGTAAAAGTTTCAGTATTTTAGTTAAATACAGAATAGCGTTAAAGTTACATACTAACTTTAGAGGTAAAGATAATACTAATAACAGAAAGGTAAAATTAGCTCTTACTACATAACACAAGTGTCATTTTTCACTAAACAGTTTGTACCAGTTGTTATGGTGACGATATGGCCGTAGATTTTTTTGCAGAAACCACATGACTGTTTTAACATCATCATCTAATTTTGGGATATTTATAGTTTTTACAAAAAGTCTATTCGTATTACCATTTGTTTTATAATTATAATAAGTCATTCTGTTTCGACACTTAAATGTAGTGGCTAATTAAGCTTCAAAATTTTGACAAATCAATTTGACATGATATGGCAACATAAAATTTTAAATACGTTGCCAACCTGACAAAAACTCACAAACATTAATAGTAAGTCGATATTTAAAGTTTAAGAACTTGTCATCTCCAAAGTAATGGATATAAATTTCTGATAATTTAATATCCATTAAAAATAATTATAAAATAATCATTATGGCCTCCGACTACGTGTATTTTGGCCATAAAAAGAAACACGGGTTGCATTTAAAAACGCTTTGAACATTGTAGATGATCATATTACAATCTTGTAGGTTTCTTTACATAAGAACAGGAGAAATGAATTATTATTGAGTGACATAGTGCATTAGGAGTATAAGAAATGCCATGTATTCAACAAATTAAAGCACCCTAGTGGGAATGGTTACAATATGACAAAGTTATTTATGAGTACACAGAATCCATCACACTTATTGTTTATTTAACCATAAAGTTAATACAATCCGGGTTTTATCTTCTTCCATTAGTCGCAATGTTATTACGTTGTTTCGTAGATGCTCAATAGGTGGTCCCAAATAAAAAAAAGTTATTCCAAATCTTAGATATTTTTGCTCCATTTTTATTACATTCGTTACAATCATTACCACCTAAATCCTCACTTTTCTTTCGTCATGTTGATCAAACAATTTTAAAAGCTTGATGCCAAAGTGTAGACGACTTTCAATCCCAGACTGGAAAAATTTTGGTAACTATTTGGTGACTTGAATTAGCCAATCAAACGTGCCTTCATTGGTTTATCTTGTTGGTTTTATCTATAATATTGATGCAGAGGGAGTTGTATTTGAATTTAATTTTTTTCTCCATTTTTTTATAAGATTAGTTTACTGACCACACAACTACAACATAACATATCGCGAAGAAGTGTTAATTCACAACAGCTTGAAACAACAATTCATTCAATCCAACGGGGAATTTTGTGAAAAAGTGGATGACATTTTGCTTATATTCGACACAAGTAAATTTCGATACACTCGACTAGTGCTTGCGCGATTAACAAGTAGCGACTTCTGTTCCTCGTTGTGTCTGGCTATTGGTGAGTTAGTTCCGGCTATTTATTTATTGGAGAATTACCATAGCTACTACTAAAAAGAGAGGCCCATTTGCCTCTCCCCTCGAAGAATGCCATTTCTTTAGATAAATATAATTTACGAAGAAAGTTTTTGGCTTTTAAAATGACAAAGTGTTATCGTCTGTATTTCTTTACCAACCGATCGATAAACCGTACCTTCTTTTTGTGAGGCGAGCAATCGAGGCTTTTTGCTACGCTCGCCTCAGTGGCGGCGTAAAGTGGCGGTCCGCCTAGAGTACCAAGCACTAAGGGGTAGCAACGACAACTCACTCGTACAGCTAGAGAATACTTACAGAAGAATCATTCTGCAAAAATATACAAAAAAAGGAATGGCAGACAGACAGAGAGACAACCGGAAACGGAAGACCTATTTCTTCGTACTCTAGGGGTCATGAAAGGTCGAGAAAATGTAAAAGTAGAAAGTCGGTCGACGGAGTAAAAATAATGTCTTGATAGATTTTACGTTACAGAGCAATGAATGATATTCTCGTAATATTTATAGTGTTGTTCAACCTAAAGGTCGATTTATAAATTTGACGTTGCCGTTGTAAGATAAATACGCAGCGAAGGTATGCGTCGTTTACATCATCCGTTGCCGTTGAAAATTGGCACGCCGTGGGGTGACGTTCAAGATGACCAACTGTCAACTTTCGAAGTTACGTTGCCTTTAACGTTGGGTTTTTAACCAATCAAATTGCGGTAGTGCTGTCAAGTTGAAGGAAAATTATTTGAAGTAGGGGTGACATTTTTCTTGCTAACAGCACTAATTCTACGAAAATCAAATTTTGATAGAGATAATGAGGTCCACTAATATTAAGCCATTTAATCACCCGTTCAGCAAAACCCTCATATGTTAAATAGCTGCCATCATTTGCTACACTGTAGCTTTCTGTCAGTACTTATGCACTGTTAAAGATAGATAGATTGCTATTCGTCTCAAAAGCAGATTATTATTATTAAATTTTGCCTTTTTTTTTTAATATGTGTAGTCTCCTTTACACCACATGTTTAAAATGGTAAATTCTGGTAGGAAAGTATCGATTTTGCAATTAGGCTCCGCCCCTCGGTCTGACAACGAATGAAAAATTCATCACAATTGAATTTAATGTTTGGCTTGTTTTTTCTTTTTTAATTAATACATTTAGTTTTCTTTGTATAACACGATTACTTAAGAACATATTTCACATCGTAGTTTCTCGTAGAAAAATAAGGATTTTACAATTAAGCTCCGCCCCTCGGCGTACGACGAATAAAAAAAATCATCAGAATTGAGATAGGGCGGGTGGGCGGGGGTTATATTTTGCCTTTTTTTTCTTAAGATATATAGCCATCTTTTCAGAACAAGAAACTTAAAACATGGTTAAAATGGTTTTTGCAAGGAAATATGGATTTTGCAATTATGGGGCGAAGCACATTGCAAAACTGATACTTCCTTATACAAATTTTCCATTTTAAACATGTTTTAAGTTCATGTTGTGAAAAGAAGTCTACACATATTAAAACGAAAAGATAAAATGTAAGCCCGCCCACCCGCCCTATCTCGATTGTGATGAATTTTTTATTCGCCGTGAACTAAAGGAACACAGCTTAACTGCAAAATACATTTTTTTACAATAAATTAAAAACATGTTTTTGAGCACCCTGTTCAAAGAATACTATGTATGTACATTAAGAAAAAAAGGCAAAATATAAATAAAACCGCCCACCCTCCCCATCTCAATTGTGATGATTTTTTTTTATTATTAGAAACTTAAAACACGTTTAAAACGGTAAATTTTTGTATAGAAAGAACACTACAACAGTACCTAGTAAAATTTTATTGGTATTTCAAAGTTAACCATGAAGGTTGGACCTACAAAACCATAAATCATAAATTCAATGCAACCCTGGATGTTTCTAGCCCACTATACACTGGCGACACGCTCCTTTTATTGGCGTCATCACCCCCCTAGATTGCCCGACAATCCCTCAAAGTAGCAGTTGTAAAATTTTACTAGGTTCTGTTGTAGTGTTCTTATGGATTTTGCAATTAGGCTCCACCCCTAGGTCTGCCAACGAATGGAAACTTCATTACTATTGAGATCGGGGCGGGTATGGGTGGAGCCTAATCTTTGGCTTTATTTTTTTCTTTATATACGTACATACATGGTATGTTTCAACAACATGATACATACTCAAAAACATATTTTTAATTTCTCGTAGAGAAATAAGGATTTTGCAGTTAAGCTCCGTCCCCTTGGCTCACGACGAATAAAAAAAATCATCACAATTGAGATAGGGCGGGTGGGCGGGGCTACATTTTGCCTTTTTTTCTTAGTATATGTAGACTTATTTCGACAACAAGACACATGTCTAAAATGGTACATTTTTGTAGTAATCAACTTAAAGCCTCCACTTTTCTTCTACAACCCCTTTAAATACGGCGAATGTTGAACATCAAGGTTACTATCAACGGCAACTTGGCAACGGAGTTTATAAATGACAATTTTGAGTTCTAAAAGCAACTTGAAGCAACTGCGACGGGAACTTCAACGTCAACAGTAAGTTTATAAATCCCATTGCTAACGTCATCAAAAAAAAAAAAAAAAATGCATGGAATTCATTGGAGCTTTTAAAATAGAGCTTAATGTCCAGTGAGCTAAGCGCGATTAAACAAGCTTTCCATTTTATCAATTGAAAAAGGGAGGAAAGTAAATTTTGATAACGTCATAGAATATTTTGCCAAAGTAAAGACCCGTAAGCACGTTTAGTATTTGTTCAATAGAAAACCGCCCTGGGTGCCAAACCACGCTACGCCGCCACTGGCTCGTCTCAGATTATTTCGGGTTAATTTTTAAGGTGCCTGATCCACATTTGGAACAAAGTGTAATTTATAGCACTTTGTTGGAACCTAATTAAAGAGCACGTTTTTCTCAATGTTTCATAGTTCTTAAGAGCATGAAAAAATAAATGTGACGTTTCATCTTTCGAATCAGCCCCACCCACAATGTGATGACGTCACCTCAAAATTTTACACAGTAAATGTTGTATTCAAAAGGTATTTAATTATATTGGCGGTGGAATTTAACGACAATTTCAAATGCCAGTTTTTATCCACGGGTGTAACTATCCAAAAATGTTAATAAGTGAACAACTGTTTGTGCATATAGTTTATTACTAAAGTAAAATATCAACTATACTTTAAAACAGATCGATTGTAAAAAGGCAGTGATAAAATTACTGCACGTACTCCTAACAAGTGAGAACACATAGTTTGAAATTGTATACAGGCCTTCTCACACCACTGTATTCTTTTCAACTACAATTAATAATAATAAACAAGTGGTATAAGAACGCTGGATTTAAATTAGTGTAAACAGTACTAGAATCCATACTAATTCTACAAGTAAACCACACTGTAACAACATACTGTAACGTATTTCCCTCCATATTGTAATCTTAACTCAACAACTTAAAGCAATCAGCGGCGCCTTTCATAAAACATAGAATGAATAAACTAAATAGAAGCTTGAACAGAAAAACATACATACATTTTAATAAAGTAATCTAAACCGGGCAATTTTATCTTCTCTCCAACTATCTTCGTCTTTAAATTTCCATGTTAGCCGTCACTGATTGTGTTGAAATTCAAAGACAAGATTGTTGAAAAGAAAATTAAATGCGCTAGCACATTTCAAATTAGTTTCTTTTTTATTTTTACTTGCTTAACAATCATCACTTTAATTAAACAAATATCTCCGACAGGAATCGGCCGAACATTTACAAATCGACCTTCCTGCTAAAATTTCATTTTTCTCCGGTGTCTGTAGCTTAGGTCTCGACTTCTCAGGAGTATTTGAAGGCGAGACCATATTATTCGTCATGTAGTCAAACGTTAGTTCTTCCCCTTTCTCAATTTCCCTCAACGAAAACAAAGCCAACTGAGGTAGATTCGGATCAGAGCAATTAATCCAAACGGCCCAAACTGCCAAATTCGGTTCACACGAATGATTAATAAAATGCGAAACGTTTCCGTATTTCGCAGCGTCAACAGTGTACGGGTTATCTTTAGAATTGTAGTCTAAATCGAAGAGGTACGTTAAGCCTTCGGCATCGTAGGTATGACCTCTGATTTCAGCTTCTTCGTGCGTGATGACTTCTCCGACGTACTCGCAAATAAACTCCCCGTAATGAATTTTCCGCAAGGTTTTCACCCCCCAACCACAGCCGTTTTTTGTACGAAAGATGCAAAGCGGCACTTTGCGCCCTTTTTGCACAACCCTGTTTCTACAATCGGGCCCGCACTTACACAGATCGTTGCATTCGTAAATCGCCATTCCCGGGATGATGTTGATTTTGTCCCGCTTGCGGTAGGTGAAACTGTTGGGGTCCTGGCGGCCGCAGCACTGTTTTTTTCTAGGGCCGCATTCGTCGCAGTCGCATCCACTTGCTGGCTTGTATGGTATTTCCACGTTGTTTCCAGCTATGTATGCGTTTATGTACACGAAATCGTCAGGTGGTTCTTCCAAATCGAAGTTATTTTCCACTTTGATGATCGCCTCTTCTTTTGCCTTTGAGTTGATGTAGTTTTCCCAGTTTTGTAGCTTTTCCAGTTGAGCTTCCCGTTTTAAAAATAGCTGATACAGAAGAATCGCTCTCTTGCCCTCCTCTAATTTTTTGACGTACCGTTCTTTCGGTGGTGTCGCCACCAATCGCAGGATTTCTTTTTGTAACGTCACTTTCTCCGGTAATGTCGTCAAATCCACTTGTTTTAGCATTTCCAATAGCGCATGTTGGTTTAAGTTATTCGAAACGTTCAACTTCTCGGACAACGCATCCAAAACCTGCTTGCCTACGTTCTCGGTGAAGAAGTCCATCAGTACTGCTGGACAATGCTCCAAGTGGTCCAACGGCTCCCACGTGTTGTGTTCGTTCGAGTAATTCTTCCATTTGACTAAAAACATTTGGTTACCGGATCGTACTTCGTGTTCTAGAATTTTCTCCACTACATATTCTTTAGCGTATGTTACGTTCACAGGTTTTCTTTTTTTGGAAGAATACCACTTTCTCTTCACACCTTTGCGTTGGGGTGTTACTTCGTCGTTTTCGTCTTCTTTTGTGAGAGCGGTTAAGTCCACTTCTCTTCCTCGGAGGTGTTCGGGCCACGTCACTTTACCGTTCTCATCGAACTGGAGCCTCTCTATAAACCCACAAAGTGTTTCAGAATCACGAACCATTAGAATAATATAAAAGACTACTGTTTATAAAGACACTATCAGTTCGATGTAACGATTAAAAAAGGGTGCACCGCACTGCACGAACACTCACAAGTTTTATCTAAATGTGTACACGCACTTCACAAACATTAAAATACTCTGGATGTGTTTAAAGAGTGCACAAACTAAAAACTTTGTTCATTATGGTGAAATGTTTATCATTGTTGAGTCATTTCATGTAACGTCAAAATATGTAAAGATATTAAAATGTAACCACGAAAATTCTTTGAATAAAATTTACTGTTATATTTCAATGATAATAGTAGTATTATTTTTTACTTATAAGCGGACACAAGATTTTACGATTACAAGGGATACATTTTTTTTTTAAATCCTTGTACCGTACACGCTAAATATCTAGCAAATTACCTGAACTAGCGGTATGCTGCAAATTTTTTATCCCAAATAACATCGCCCATTTTTCTCTAATATACAGAAATCAGAAATTCTATTGTTATTTCATCTTCTGCTTCGTTTATGTGATAAAAATCACTTCTTTCCAAAACTATTCTTTGAGTTGCTGTTTACGACATTTTTACCAGGAATGGTGCTGTTTTTGAACATTTCATGGTAATAAAAATAGATTGAATTTGGCAATATTCAATTAGGTTATGTATAGAAAAGTTACGAGAAGAATTCCCTGACTTTGCCGTACAGTATACGCAGTTTCGACAAATTTCCAAGAAAATGGATCTCTGGCACGAAAACCTGGAAACGGTTGTCCAAAGCGAACTCCAGACATTTTTTTATGGTAGAGTTTTTTAGAGTTTTAACAATAAGATAAATGATGTTTTCAGGAAATATAAGTGCTGCAAGATAAGGAAACGATATTTTAACTCCATTTTTAAACTGGATGATGAGTTAGTTTATGGAGTACTTTCAGCAGGATGGTGCTACTGCTCATACAACTGGAGCTACAAAAGAGATCTTCGCCGCCTGCTCCAAATATATTTTTCATTGTACACCCATTATATTACATTACCTGATTCAACTGTTAACTTACGGCTGACGCATGACGTAAGCGTCATGGCCAACTAAAGCAGAAATGTAAAAAAGTACCTGACACTTATTTCAAATTATCTATGGTGTGGGTATAAATTTCAATTCAAATCATGTTTTCGAATAGTTTGTCGATTTATTAAAACAAAAATGGGTTTTACAACTAAAAACGAAAAAAAGGCTAAATTATAAAGGATATAATAAAAAACCAAGTCTATTTACATAAATTTTGAACTACAATTTTTATTCATTGGATTAATTAATTTTATGGAAAAAACATTTTTTTATAGCTGTTCTATAAAATTTAGCGACTTTCAAAATTGACAATAAGAACAAAAAATTGAAGCACTCCATTCAAACTTTTCAATGTACATTTTCAAAGTACCATAGAATGCGAAAAATACCACATGATCGAATGTCCTCCGGTAACTATGAAATTTATTTTTTAAATAATTATGTTGGTATTGGAACTATTTGACGATTATTTGACAGTTACTTGACCGTAATCGTCCAACCGAACAAGAAACGCGTTGGTAATGCCAACATAATTATTAAAAAAATAAATTTCATGGCCTCCTAAACGACTTTTTACCGATCATACGCTACCAGGTACTATTCAAAAATATTAAATAAACAAGCAAGGATTTCAATCAAACCGTAGTATGTAACTTGAAACTGTTTATATAATTTTCTATATTGACTGTACTGTTTTAAAAACTTCATCTACTTTTTATTAACTGATAAATTTTCCCGAATACATGAACGACCACACGAACTTTATTCTATTCAGTTATATAAATAACACAATTTTCAAAGGTCCCTTTCAATAATCATCACTAACTATATTCAAACACCTTTATTGATGATTCACTTTGTGTATAACGGTGTTTTCTAAATATATAAAGAATGACGCTGAGGTATTTTAATATATGATTGAAAAAACTAAGTGAAAACATGTTTTCAAATATGAAAAAGTAACTTTTATGGTTTGATATTCAATTGACATAATAAATCAATACTTCCTCTTGCTCTTTTATTTTTACTTTGATGCAAACAATGATCCAAACAATTATTGTGACTGTGATCTGTAATTTTTACAATAAATTATATCAGAAGTAGTTGAATTTGTTTCAAAATCACGATACATAACAGAAAATATAGAACGACGAAAAAATGAAACTTTGAAACATACAAGGATACAATTGGCTCTTGCAGTTAAATTTGAAACTATGTAAAGCAAAAAAGTTGCATTATTAACAATTCAAGAGAAAAATCTTCACATTCTTGTGAGTGATACCTTGTGAAGCCAAATTTGCTTATTTTTTCCAACAATTACAAAAATAACGAATTCACATGAAATGACCCACACCAAAACAATTTGCGCTGTAAATATTAAAAAAGTAAATTCTTCCAGTTTCCTCAATACTGCAACAACTGCATTAAAACTTGTGTGCGTATGTGTGCAATTAAAAATAAATATAAGAAAGAAACTCAATAACATGCAAGAACTGTGGTACGTCATGTACTAGATTTTGAGATAAGCAGTTGCCTCTACCTTCACATTTTACAGAAAATGTTGCATTAGTGATTCATATTACACAAGCAAATTTTAATAATGAAACTGAAGAAAATAAAGGTTTTTTCGTTAGTACTATTACTATAGTGAAAATGCCTCAACTCACCTAACTTAATTGTAATATTACGTTCCAGTTCATTCTTAAATCTGACAGTCTGCACCCCCGAAATGGCCTTAACTACTGTAGACTTTCCGTGGGCTACATGTCCAATAGTACCAATGTTAATAGTCGCTTGGCGACTGATTACTTCAGGTGATAGGGCTGTTAACTTCGTTACATCCTGAAACGAGCAAGAGTGTTGAAGATCTAGTACCAAAGATGTGGCATTTAAAGCAAGATTAAGGTTATGTCAGAAGTGAAAAGTACAATATGTTATTTACACCTCTGGAAAACAAATAGACCAGATTTTTAATTTGACAAACATTTACCAATTTCTGTAAATCCTGTTTATGCAAGTTTGGTTGACCTGTTGTCACGCCTGTACCTTCTGCAGCCGCCATTTTAAACCGGGAAACAAAACTGAAAGAGCGGGATCGGGAAGTCGGCGAGGTTTGTGTCACCTTTCTGACATTTGAAGCGCAAAAGTTACTAGAAAGAGGCGTGGTTTTCAATGACAATCGGAACAGAAGTGCTACCAACACAATTTCGCTGACATGTGTGACGTTTTTTACACTGTTTTACATTTGTCACCACGCACAGATACAGTATTGGGTAAAAGTTATGTTTGATTAATTATACAAGAGGTTGAGGAACAAATTTCATGATGATTACCTTAAGTGCAGATACCGTTAGACATGGAATTTTATTTTTCCTATGGACCGAGTATTTATGGGAACTCTACTTATCAATTAGACAAGTAAGTCAGTCGATTTGTAGAACACGTTTTCATGTTGATCTTGCAGTACAATAAAGCGTTGGCAACTACTGAGGTACCCCCAGAGTTGAAAAGCACTATGCCAAAAGAAACCTTTGATAAGGCGAGAGCGTACACGTTGGCAAAGAGCAAGTTTGGATTTTTTAAAGACACGTTTCTTACTGTACAATCGACGGTGATAATTCACTTTTCTATTCTGCCACAGCTTTGGAATTATGCAGAGTCAATTAACACGTATGGAGGTGAAGTGCTAACAAGTTGCCTTTGGTTGTTCATTTTGACCACCATTGTAACAATTGTTGATTTGCCTTTAACAATCTATAACACCTTTGTTCTTGAAGAACAGTTCGGTTTTAACAAACAGACTAGTGGATTTTTTATTTGGGATAAAATTAAGGCCTACATTTTGAGCCAAATTTTTACTATGATGATTGCTTCTGTTATTGTGGTTACTATCAAGAGTGGTGGGGAATACTTTTTCGTGTGGCTTTGGATAGTAGTGTGTGCAATATGTTTGGTTATGTACACTATTTATCCATCGCTGATTGCACCTTTGTTTGATAAGTACACACCTCTCCCAGAGGGGGAATTGCGCACCAAAATTGAGAATTTAGCTTCTCAGTTAAAGTTTCCTTTAACACAGTTGTATGTAGTGGAGGGTTCTAAAAGGTCTTCTCATAGCAATGCTTACTTTTATGGTTTTTTTAAATCTAAAAGAATTGTTTTGTTTGATACTTTGTTGGCGAAAGATGATGGTACAGGGTGTAACAATGATGAAATTTTGGCCGTTTTATCGCATGAATTAGGACATTGGCATTATAACCATATTACAAAGAACTTTTTGGCTTTACAAGTCAATTTGTTACTTTTGTTTGCCGGATTTTCGTATTTGTTTAAATATACGGTGCTTTATAACGCGTTAGGTTTTTACAATGGACGGCCTGTTCTTGTGGGGCTCTATATTGTGCTTCAATATGTCATGCTGCCATATAACGCATTTTTGAGTTTTATATTAACTTGTCTGTCTAGACGTTTCGAATTCCAAGCTGATTCTTTTGCAGTTGAGCTGGGTAAGGGTGACCACCTTGTCAGTTCTTTAGTGCAGTTAAACAAAGATAATTTAGGTTTTCCAATTTATGATTATCTTTATTCTTCGTGGCACCATTCTCATCCACCGTTGCTCGAACGCATAGATGTTATTAAAAATAAGAAAAAAGACTAAAAACTGTTGAACCAAAGTGTTTCATTTCAATTGTCTGGTTACATCCAAGTGTCTGAACTTTATACTACTTTTGTAATAGCATTTAGCATTTTCTTGTATTGATGTTTGTGATCAGTTATGTTTCATGATGTACAATAAAAAACGATAGTTTAAAAACAAACCTTCCTTTATTTATGGAACAATAATATAATTTTTGTGTCACTAAATAGCATTATAACAATTTAGAATGAATCCAATGCGAATGGAATGGAAATGAAAAATCTAAATAGAAGAGATAGTTTCTTCCAAAATGCTCCATCATGCTCTGACAGCAGAGCTTTCATTCTTCCGGTACTCAACATTGTTCCCTCTTTACAAATAGAATATGCATACAAGGTAACATTAAATAAAATATATAGAAATAGAAACAATTTCGCCTTATCTACAGTGTTTGCTTAACCAAAAATCAAAATTGTAGCTACAAGCAGATTGAGATGGGCCTGGACTGTGAAAATAATTTTCAGCGATATTATAAAAGTTTTCCCAAAATTCTGGATGCCCATGTGGGACCCAGCACAATCTGTACAAAATACAGAGATATTAGTACAAGATTTTTGTCACTAACCGAATGTTCTATGGCAACAACCATTCTACCATCTACAAACATATATGTCACATCTCTTATTTGATTTCGTGAGATTATAGGTACATTTGGCATTATCATTATTAATGGAGAAGTAGGAAGACATGAAATAATTTACAAAAGTTAAGAAGCACACAATCAAATCGCAGCGTTAACATTTGCCGTCTGGCTCAAGTGCCAAAATGAGAAGAAGCCAATCCAAAGGACAAGTGATAACACTGAAATTGAATATACCTGTGAGAAATCAACTGGGCCTGAAAGAGATAAGGAAACATACAGCTTATTGTCTTCCAAATACCTAACATTTTTAACAGGTAAAAGAAACAATTTCAGTAGGTATACGTATTTACATTCACTACTGGCGCCTATTCTAATTGTATGTACAAGTTCTTGAATTAAATTTAAGACAATTAATTGTAACGAGGTCAGCTGACTAGTGAATAATATATAAGTAACAACGAAAGTTTGAAAACAAAAAAGTACAAAATCAACGAAAAATATTAAGTTTAGTCGATTAAGGTCTACTCTACAAGGATCTGAATATGATATATGACTTAGATTTACTTTCTTTATTTGAAAGGTGGTAACCACCAGAAAGCACGATTCGCAGTATATGCACCACAATTTTTATAATTCTTTTAAAAAAATAGTATTTCTTTTACATAACTGCTACACTGTCAGTTGCGTAAAAAGCTTTGGAGCTTACTTAAGTCTGATATTAATTCCTGATATGACGAAAATGAAGATACCTACAAAAGTGACCTGCGCTTTTCGGTACTTACCCCTTTTAAATACTCCTAAAATAATAAAGTAGCAAAGGTACAAACTTGCTACGTTTTCATTAAAAACCTACATTAACACATTTTCAAGTTACATACAATTGTATGAATTATATATTCTGGGTGCGAAAACCATGTGCTCTTCTTTAAACAGTATTAAATGATAATACAAGTTAATCTATCCTCAGGCAGAATAGAATATCACAATTCGCGTTAAGTTTAAGAATTTATAGCACGGCAGCAAGTGACAGTCGATCAAGATAACCCAAACTCACTGAATCGCATTTACACACTACATCCAGCACCTTCTTCCAATTTATTGATCAACCGTCATTTTCTGCCTCATCTATTGACTATAGGACTAGTCTAGAACGGAAAACTGTACAATAAACATGTAAACACTTCACAATTGGTACCATTTCTTGTCTTTGTACTTGAGCATGAGATCGTGGCTCGACGACTGGAAGTTTTCCGCTTCGGCTCGCATCCTTTCGGCTCTATCTTCAAGCTGACTTAGTTTCTCGCCTCTTTCTATCATTAATTTGTGGGCTCTACTAATTTCGCTTGTGGCAGTCGTTGCTCTAGCACCCATCTCCTGAAGATTTCCTGGTATGTGTTTTGCCACAGATTTATTCGCTTTGCCGCTGGATTCCCCGACTGAAAATGGTTTAATTACGAGACGCTTGGCGATTGGTCAACTGTCTTACATAGCTCTTCTCTGTCTAAAGTACGCACTCCACCACCGAAGAGACCTTTAAAGAAACTTTCTTTGGGTGGTTCCGGCATGTCCAGTGGTAAAAATAGCTCGCCAATCAAATCCGTAAGATTTGAGCTAGAAATTTTGGTTTTCACCACGACGGAACGAGGTCAAAACTTACCAAAAGTCTGTACAAAGTGTAAACTTTTGTAGTTCAGACGGCGATGTTAAGTACAATCCGTGTCCCCTATTGCTGAAGCAAAATGTTCGAGCGATTCTAAAAGTTTTTAAAACTTGGTCAATTCGATTTACCTGACACTAGAAACTTAATGTAAATTAATAATTACAGTTTTCATCAATAAAGCTATTACTAATAAATGTGCGTCATGATCCATGAATGTTTGGCAAACGTTTTCCTTAAAAACCACACTAATGGGCATTGTAGGGTATGTTTTGTTTAATGGTGCAGTATTATTTACATGAACGGAACATTAGTTTAACGGTAGGGGTTTCTGGGTGATGCATAATAACACCAAAATCGCATTCAACTGAGAGCACTGGTTATAACATATTCAAGTTTGCTACGTTCAATAAATGTTATTTACGATTCACCAAATTAGAAACAAACAAGTAATCATGGGATGAGTTCTCAAAATAAATTTTTGGGGCTGTTCAGGTATTACGTCCGCATCAAATACACCATTCACAGTTATTTTACCACACAAATATAAAAAATCGGGTTGGGTCGTTATATCAAAAATTCACCACAAAGTTATCGACACACACAATATGCACTAATTCAACATGCATGTAAAAATCGGAGAAATTTTGTTGCAATTTTAAACGATTTGTTAAAATTGCATCGTTTAAAAATGTTAAGATATAAAAAAGCGATGGTCATGGACAATAAAGAATAAAAAAACAACGGATCATGCGATCATGCAACCAAAAAATATCGTATTTTTAAAAATTGTTTTAAGGGGCGCTGATTTAGGGCTAAAAACACCAGGTTGTGTTTATTTGGGTCGAACACAATCAAAAATTGGTGTTATTTTAAAACAGAGAACATTATCACATATGGGTTTTTAACTAAGTAGTAAATCTAAGATTTCAGAAAAAGTATTAGTGTGTAGTTTTATTTGAATCTCGTTTAAAAAAATCTATTAAAAACAATTGTTAGTTGTTTCTTGTTAATAATGGATTTAAAATAAAATTTAAAAGCGGTGCTGTCGATTTTCTTAAAAAATGTGGCAAAATGTTCTCATTCGCTAAAAATTTTAAATACCGACCAAAACAAATTTCAGATCAGATTAACTTGATGTGGAGTAGATATAAATTGGAGATTAGTGACCTAATTTAACTTACGCCGACAAAATCAAATTATAACTGCATTAGTAGTAGGAACATGGTGAAGCTGACGTCATTTTAAAATCAGCCACACATAATCAATATTCTGAATAGTGGAAAAACCGCGAAATTTAAATTTCGGACGTGCGTGATTGTAAGTAACTAATTACACATATTGGGTTCCACAAAACAAAACTATTACTCACTTGGTAATTTATTCAAGATAGTAATCACACGTATTAATAGTATGCTGGGGCCGTGAAATTGATAAGTTAATTACAAATTAAATGTAAAATGCACTTCGTATGAAAACAAACAAAAAATACCGTGAAGTTAATCGAATCTACAAATTTGTATTTAGTCAGTGCGTATCCAACAAAATTATAAAAATCGGAAAATGAAAATGGCTCCGTATCGCGGTGCAGGTGTCTTGGTAGAAAATAAAATGCAAAATGTCTGTGCATGCAAGTGTAATAAATAACCGCAAAATTATGGCTCAGTAATAATTAATGTATGTACAAAAATAAAAAATTGAATGTGAACATGAGGCTGCTTTTAATTCAGTTATTCGGTTAATAGTTGTAGTTATAATAACAAATTTTGAACGTAGGATTATATCTTTATGTTGGTATTTTTATACACTGTACAATAAGTGCGTATTTAAAATTAGCTTTATGATTAGTGATAATAATGACCAACGATTTATTAGTCAAATACATGCAACAATATTTATATTCACAACCATCCGACCATGCTCTTATCAAAATGCAGTGCTGTTGAAAGTGTGCATGGAAGCCATTTAATTAGTAAGTGATTGTGTGTTCGAAATTGTGTTTGTTTTGAATGTATTACAGTTATTTTACAGTTTGATACCTGTTTTATAAGGCTGATTATGTCTTTCGTATTGCACATTAATCAAATAAAACTGCATTTTAAAAGTCTTAATTATCTAATATGGATGAGTTTGGTGTCGTATGGTACGCATATTTATTCGTCATGTTTGACTTATAAAAAATAAATACGCATGAACCACAATCAGGACTTTAAATTCAACCAAACCAAATTTAGCTCATCTGTGTTTAGATGTTCTTATGAAAATCCGTGAATACTTACTTATGTGTGATTTCGCAAAGAATGTTACTTAAGTTAAGCAATCTACTTCTACGTTTCTGTATTCTATGGGTTATAGTCCGAGTATACCTTGAAAGTGGCTGTGAAGATAAATCCTTTTTCTAGAAGATTATAATACCTATTGCAGTTATTTTCATAGAACATCTAAATCTTTCTGTGCCGATTAAAACTGACGTCCTGATTTTATTCTTAATATAATAACTTATTAAGTATCGAACATGGCCTTGTGAATAACTTACTGGTCAGTATCCTCGTTAACAATGAGTTGTTGTCCCCAAATGGATAACATTGGGTCTACAATGCCTTTGTTAGATTGTGTCTGGAAACTAGCATAGCAAGGTAGATTAGAAGCAAACTAGGGCGAACAGAATTACAGATCGAAGATCGGTTATCCTAAGAATTTTTGCTGCTACAACAATTCAGTAGAGGTTGTGCTTTACATCAAATATTTATAGATAAGTACACAGGTTACATTAAAGTTTCTCTAATAACGCCGTAGAAATCTGTTTATGTTGGAATTCCTGTGAAGATTAGCTTACCCACCCGATAATCTCGTACATTATATACAGCAACCCCGTCAACACAATTACCGAGTGGGTGTAATCCTTATTGCACAGGTCCGTCTTAGCCCAACGATCATATAATCCGCACCTGTACAATAACATTCTCTCTAAACTTGAAATGGAAACTCTCATGCAATCAAGTCTGAGCATAAAGTAAAGGAAACAATGCTAACAATGGTGCTGCGCAGCTATCGTGTTTAGTTAGAAACAAGAGTATGAATAGTCGCGTCTCCACTCTTCCGACGACTTACCTAAGCTCCGACAACGGCAGAAAATCTATATCGATGAGCGGTCTTAAACTCGGCAGACTATACGATACCAAATGGCCGTTCGAAACGTAACACATTAAACACACGCTCTCTGAAACATGAACGATCAAATTATTCGAAATTGTGTCGTTTTGTGGTTTTACCCCTTAATGAGATCACCTCGGCTTTCACAACAAAGTCCGAGTCGGTTAATTGCTGACGATAGACGCAAGTTTGGGATGGCAATGCGACGACTCTCGCTTGTTTTTCACTTACGATCACAACGTACTGCCTGTCGTTGAACGAGTCGCCTCTGTTTTGTTGATCACTGAGGGTTGGGCTCATCCGATTCTGGTTTTTAGTTGGGGTTTCTAGGGTAAGGACACATAGTTCATAGTAAAATTGGAACACGGTTATGAGGGCTGAGTTAACTGTGCTTAAGTTTTAATCAGTCTTTACTTAATTGTGTTTATCAAATTTTTTATCTAATCTGAAAATCTTTGCAATTATCGTCGGATTGACTGTTTCTCTGCATGTGATTTTTAACCAATAATCTGAGAACGTAGCCTACTTCAATTAAGTTAGATAATACTAATCCAACTTCAACTTATTTTATTTTATTTCAACTTCATGTTTTTGTCAGATTTTAATGTTTCGATAATAAAACAATATAGTTATTTATGTGGCAATAAAGAGCGTCTCGAGCATTAGCAATTTTAACGAGTGTCCAATTCGCCATTCCACAGTTCATGGAACAGGAAAATACAGATTCCCTGTTTCCGTCTGTTCGTCTAAATTTCAATTTTTAGGTGGTACTTACCGAAACTACCCCACCGATTAATCAGAATTTTTATTTTAAGTTCATACACACATTCTAACTAAAAAAGTGATGACCTCATTCCAAAATACTCTTTGGGTCATTCAATTTTACAGCAAACATGTATAAAGAGCTCCTCTAAATTTCTGGAGATGCTAACATTGAATAATATGAGATTTATGGAATGACTAAGTAAAATATATTGTTCATTCTTTTCAGAAAGTTAAAGACGTCATTGCAAAAAATTATTAATAAATTTTGGTAACGATTATTCGGGATTTAAATTTAAAAATTAATAGATGAAGCGATGTAGTATATAATATTTTTATCAAAATCATTGCTTGTCCTTGTTCCTTGTTCACATTAAAACACATCATAATTACCAAGTTAATTCTTCAACTTTGAAGTTTAATTTTTTCAAAAATTTGGTTTAGGGATTTTTTAAACCATTTTTAGGGTTCTTCAGAGCCTTTTTAACAACGAGCAGCTTAGACGTAATTTTTTCATCACTCTGTACAATTGTCAAATTTCAAAAAATTATATATCAAGTTAGTTTTGGAAAATCTGTCATTGCGCTTTCTATGCGAATTTGCCGCTTCATTGAGGTGGGTATCAGTCAAATGCATCAGTTGGTTGCCTATCCATCAGGCAGCAAACATAAGAAAATTTGGTTATAGCTGACTTTTGTGTAGCCCTCTGGCTACAAACGGTGCATCAGAAGAAACCATGCATTTCTCTCCTTCGATGTATAATCTACTATTATTGTTTGTAAATTCACAGTTCATGTTGGGATTTTAATCGTTACTGGTTCTAACACATTTTAACAGTCATTAGATTGTACAGATAAAGCACTTGCTAGGAGATTTCATGAAATTCACTTAGTCAGGACTCATTCTTTTTTTATTAAGTTATAAATAAGGTTTCTGGATTCTTATACTTACGTGTTACAATATAACACTTCTTAATTCCTCACACAAGGTTGCTAATTGTTGATTTATGGCGGTTAAATCAACCTAACATGGTCCTACTCTGGGAAAAGGACCATGGAAAGGGACGGGGGGATTAAATTTTAGCCCTTAGGCAGTTATCATCATTACATCATCGAGACATATTTCTCGCGACATTGGAAATTACGTTACCGAGACGTAATTTTCGGGACGAGGGATGCATTTTGTGTTTATTTATTATGTGTTTGTTTGGGATAAGCTGGGGGCAATTCAGAATATATACTCTCAAAGCAAATTGTTTTAAGTAACTAGTCACTTGGATCAAGACATAGTTTACTTAACATTCTTTGTTGGAACCATTGATAAAGTGTGGCATAATTTAATATCATGTAAATTCTTTGTTTGAATCGTTGATAAAGTGTGGCAAATATTAACCTGATGTAATTTTGTTAGCTTTGCAATTTTTCACCTCATGCGATTTTTCTCTAGGTCACAATTTTAGGCTCGGTAATTTTGTTTGCTGCATAATTTAAATTGAACGTAAATTTTCATACTCTGCAGTTCCTAACCTATGTTTTGTCTGCACAAGTTTTACTTCACACCAGACCTTTTTTGTTTTTATAAATTTTTACTATTTATATCTACCACGTAAATATTTTGTTGATTAGTGCTTCCATCATCTAAATTGTCTGATGTCCAATCTTAATCTCAGATAAGAATTCTTTGCTGTTTAAAATTTCGCGAGAGTGTATGGCAAATTTAAATGTTGTTTATTGATCTTTTGAAACTTTAACACTTGTTCAGTTGTAGTTTAATATCAGTCATTGAAAGTGACCATTTAAATGGAATTGGGGTAAATAGCACAGAAACACGTGGCAGAAGAGGAGGGCGCGGTTCCTAGTCGAGCTGGCGGGATTTATCGCGCCATCTGCACAAAAGACGCGGATCTTGAATAGAAGTCAGCGGAGCGGTCGGAATATGTGACGCTCGCGGCTTGGGCCATTCGCCGGGATTTCCAACAACGAGTAACGGCCTGTTAGCGCGGCACTTTTCTTCGTTAGATAGAGGGGTGCTGGGCGGCATGTGCTTGCCGATAGAGTAGAATCATTGTCGTGGTGGGAAAACAGCCACAACCAGGAGCCCCAAACTCCGCTCATGCTACAACGCCACCTATGAGTAATTTTGCTGTGCTCTAGAATGAAATTGATCTAGTTATACCGCTGTCACTGTACGCCCTGCTGCATGTTTTTTTTTGTTAAAATTTTGTGTTCTTGTTGACTGCCATAATTTTAAGTTTGCCGCCATACGTCCGTAATAACTTGTGTATTTGCATCCAGTTACTTTAATTCAGATTTTTCTTTCCTTTTTTATTAAATTAATTACGTTTACTTCGATTTCATTCCAAGTTAGGCAAGTTTTTTTTGTTGCTGAGAACTAAGAGGTCTTCAACCAGCGCAACTTAAATATCAATTAGATAAATCAAAAAACCTTAAAAATTAGCCAGACTTTTCCAATTCATGAAACAATTTTTAAGTTTTTTGTTATATTATAAAATTAAGAAAATTGTGGATGAAAACAAGATACTTCCTCAATTATTTTGAATAATGGAAGTCTAGTTAATTTTATGTATCCAACACTAAATCGTAAAATATTGAAAATAAAAATTAAATTTTGAAGGGCTATATTTTATATATTTGGGCCCAAGAATTTTTTAAATTATTTTTTCTTTGTTCCATAAACATAAACAGTCTTCAACAACGTGTCGTAGAGTTGATATGCCATTTTTTCAGCACCCTGTATATACAAAACTGTTATTAATTTACACATTGCGATTTGAAATTTAAATTTCGCACTGAGAGAAAAAAAATGCCACAAAACGGCAATAACGCAGGCGACCACCCATGTAAGCTCCAGAGCGTTTAGGGAATTTGTCAGACACTCTTTAGGTTGGCAATGGTTAGGGGTTGGTAATACAGGCAAGTATAATTTTTTGAAAGCGCCCTCACTTCCTGATTTTAGCGCTTCACTTGATTTGTTGTGCTAATGTAAACACGTGTTAAAAATGAGTGTAGGTTAAATTCAGTTTGTAATTTCATAAAAGGGCAATTGTTTAAACAAAAATGAATCGCAATCGACGCCACAGGCTTCAACCAGTGTAATTAATGCAGTGTTGGTTTATTAATGATTTTATACTTTGTCTAACCCACTTGATTTTGGTTTTGAGCGTATTCAATATTTGCCAGTTGTGTTGATTTTCATATGCGCTTTGTTTATGTAATGTGGGATCTACTTTCGGTCTATGACGATGTAAATAATTTTGAGTTTTTGATTAACTTGAATTAATGAGAATTTAACATCATGTAAATTTTTATTGCGGCATAATTCAATAACCGAAATAAACGCACTCATTTTATTATTGTCAAAATTGGCGATTTTAACTCGAACCGAAATAAACGTACAAATTGAGAACTTTTCTTTCCTTGGCGGTTTCATGCGAATGTTTATCTGCAATACCGGATTTTGAAGTAAGCCTTAAAATTATGAGGTTTAAAACCCACAGCACGTATTGTGGCTGCGGTTAGGGCAAATGGACACGAGAAGACGCCGTTTTCGCTACACCTCCTCACGTTGCGCACTTTGTTTTTCACTTAATTTTGTTTGTTGTTCATATTTAAATTTGCTGCCACATTATAGTAATAACCTGTATACTACCATCCAGTTACACTAATGGTGACTTTTCTGTGCGTTTTTAAATTTGTGATATTTAAATATTTGATCACAAAATTTTTAACTTATGAAAAATACAGTATAGAGTGCTCTAAGTTGGAACTGTTTCTTTTTTCAGTTTGAAAGTAACAATATTTTTTATTAATCTTTATTCTTTGATTAAAGTAACGAAAAAACATTTGCAAATGTGTAGTCATTTTTTTTAACATTACCATATTGTGTGGATCACCAAATTTCAATTTTCTTTTATAATTGAAACGGAAACAGGGACATTAGAAACGTACTATTAACGTATAATTGCAATTTCGACAAGGAGGAAAAAATTAACATATCTTGATGAGAATCATGTATAGACAGACACTCGGCAAAGAAAGAATTAGAAATTTTCAAAATTACAATTTATCCTGTGGTGAATTAAAACATGAGAACAGTTAACAATACATAATTGTAAATTCTTAAATATCTTCGAAAGTTTAGACATTCAGGTTCGATCCTGCATTCGGTTTTCTTTACCCTGGTCGGGAGGAAGGTGGTGGGGGCAGTCGCAGGTAGGGTACAGCTTAGAAACTAATTAATAAGTAGGCTATTTCAGTCTTACAAGATGATAGTGTAGAGTGTAGATGTTGAAACCCATAGACAGTTTATTGCAATTCTCGGTGTCGTGGGAAAAAGTGTGTTAATGTTAGTAATCGTTAAAAAAGTTACCAGTCACACAAAATAAACTGATTTTTTTTTTAAATTTGACTTACTCTCTCGTTTGTCTCGATTATCGTCCCTCCACGACTCGTAGGCGTTCGGTATGAGAGATCCGTTGTAATCCAGGAAGGACATATGCAAAATCGCTCCTTTCAGTCTAAAGATAGTAACTCCAACAAGCGACACAACAACAGGTTGAGATGATCTGCTGTCCGAATCCGGTGGGGCGATCAGTATAGTCAACACTGATCCCAAACTTGTGCCGACCCATAAGGTCGGCATTACAACTGTGGGTTCTGAAAAGGCGTGTTACTATTCTGTTTTCACATTTGTGTGCCTATCACCTGATTTCTTTGCGAAAGAATCGGCAAACACCAGACACTGTATTGCCTCAGAGGTGATATTCTCTAGTGAGCTCATGGAACTTGATCTTGATCTTGAAAACGAACTATCCAGCTTGTCTACGCGGCCCATAAGCATATTTTACTATTAGTTATTGAAATTGTGAGAAGGTGCAAGGTGGGAATAAACAATGCACTACTCATGCGCTCACAAGCAGAATCATTCCAGAAAAATGCGCCTTCACTTACAAAGAATTTTACATTGTATAACACACTGTCTCTTATTCTTACAAAAGAATTCTTCATGAATGAAGACCGTTTTTTAAGAGATTGTAATTTAAAACTTGTTTAAATGAAGATAATTTAATTAGAAAATTTAAAATAATCTAGCACTGAGTTGTTTAAAATCGTGTTTTACTAACAAAAATGTTCTGTTGTAAATATGCGGAATAACTTAATTTCACTTTTCGTATGTACGTACGTACTCGGGTATTTACAAAAAACATTTTGTGATTATTTAATTTATTTAAACGTTTTATTGAAAACGTTTTATTGAAAACGTTTTATTGAAACACTGAGTTATCCACTGACTTGCAGTACATACCACAAATATACACCTACGTATTTACAGTGGCATACAAAACGTTGAAGTCATGGTATTTGTAGTACATACGGTATTCCACATCGATCATGCAGAAGCTTTTAGCAATAGCAGTATAATATAACGAAGTAATATTACTTCTGGTAATAATTACCTTCAAAATACCAATCACCATAACATAACAAACACAAAACACGTATGCATGCTGTCAGTACGATTCCTAATTAAAAGAAACGACAAAATAATAAAAGAATAAGGCGTTGCAAGGCCTCATTTGGAAAATAGCTACAGTAGGACCGTCGTGCTAAATCGACAAATAGAGCCCAATTGTTCTACTTTTTGAATTATGCTTATTCTTAACACTTAATAAAAAAATGCATAGCTTTTATTACATTGTTATTCTGATTCGATATACCTGTTGTCGATTTGGCATGAAAACAAGCTATGCATTCGGCCGAGTGTAAAATTTAATTCCTCTCGAACACAACAACAATGTTCATAATATTCGCCAGTGAAATTTTAATACTTTGACCTATTTTAGGCAGGTATTATGATTCATAATTCTTTGCGACAACCGTAATAAACCTAAGAAAGCGCTCGAATCCCCAAGAAACAGACAGACTCAACTGAAATGATGAATATTAATGAGAGTTTGATTAAATTTTACATTTTGGTGAAGCCATAATTAATCAGTTTAGTCGGAAATGGTGAGTTACAAGCTACGTATTCGACACAAGCGTTCGAAATCAAGACCATGCCATAGGCAGAAACATTTTTGTTTGTTTGACTGAAAGTACGAAACAAATCAACTTAAGGAGAACAAAGGAAAACGAGAGTGTACTGTGAATAATAACAAGACTTGCGAATCAGCACAAAATACACAAAATCGTCATAAAGCAAAACAAAATTTACAATATTATATATCGGATTTTTGAAACACTTTGAGCTCGTCATCTGTGATCAGAACTGTGCAATTAGTTGTTATTGGTTTTAATACTAATAAGACAACATCAATCAGTATTTGTGCAAATACGTGACACAAAGAGGCAACAAATTCCACAAAGACAATCTAGTAGAGAAAGATTTTTGTCGAAGAGACAGTTGAGAGCACAGAAGAGACACAAGATTTTTAATTTCAGGTAAGATAAAGTACAGGTTTGGATAGTACGAGTCACCTGATAATAACATGCTGTAATTAGAGAAAACGGAAAAGTCTTGATAAAATCAACGAAACACTGTGTTCGTAAAAATAAAACGTGAAACTATCAACACTGTAAGAAAATTGAAAGTGAAAGAATTCATCAAATCTACTTGTGAACATGAGACAAACTACAATGTGAAGTCAAAATCTACAACAAACTACATAAAATATAATATCTTAATTTCAAATAAATGTACTGCTATTGCTGTCATCTAACCTTTGATGCAGCTAAAGTAGCTAACGGAACTCAAACACTAAATTCTTACAACAACTGCATACGAACAAGAGATATTAAAAACGCTTCTACAAAGAATTTAATATCTCTAGAAAAACAAAAAGGAATTAAAAGAAAATTTTGAAAAATAGGAAAAGAATAAGTTATAAACTCGGGTCAAGTACAAGAGCCCAGATAAATTACTGTGATAGCGAGTAGAGAAACACATTTAGTTTTAACATGAAATGAGAAGAGTCAAACATTTCTAACAACTATACTGTATTTGCAGAAATAACTTGAAAACTTGTTCAATCTACAATGACAACATGACAAATGATGGAAAAGAATTTCAATTTAATTCTCCAAAACATATAATGGTTGATTTAGTTAAGTCTACCTGTTGGTCCAATGTTTGTAAAATTTGTAGTAAAACGTTAATACTTCACATAATTCTCGTTACATGAAGCGTCAACAGATTGACGCAACAGATGGTTAAATTAAATAGTGACAAGAGTGTCAGCAAGCACCCACTAAAATGATGAATGTTAAGTGTGTAAAGGTGATTTTTGCCGCCTCGAGTATACGTGTTCATTAGTATTCCACTTTCAGCTGCTGTTTGAAACGAATGTATTAACATTTTCTGTGACACACCGACGTCTCAACCAATCGATAAATTACAACGGGTTTGAAGTGTGCTGAAAAACTGTAGAAACGTAACAAAAACAAATTTTTTCCTCAAATAGTCCAACAGTAATTAATTTGCTGTATGAATAAGTGGAAGACCCCTTCATGTCTTATTACAACATTTTCTGCTTAGCTTTGATGGCTTGTAGTTTTAAGAAAATGAATGAAATTTCAAAGCTGTTTCAACACTATAAATTTTTATTATCTCCCTGTACCCAATTAAGTTTAATTTTGTCTCGACATCGTCTATTGCTTTCTGTAGGAAAATTCATACTTATACGAGGGTCATTACTGCAATTAAATTTTAGAATTTCCAGTGTTAGACAGATATTCCATTAGTTTCCGCTTCCCAGTTAATTCGTCATGCCTTTGAAAAGCAATAACTTTGACATTAAACTTTATGTTTTATAGAGAACAAATTAGTTTTGATTTGTTGATCTGTACTACAATTTATACTTTGGTCATTTGTGATTCAGTTACAGTTGTTCCTAATTAGTATCCCATAATGTAATTAATTACAACAGTGTCATTAACAGACAAACAGTTAAACAGTGGAATAATATTTCATTGTTTAGCATTTAATATTAGTTTTGATATAAATGCTTTAATTGAAATACAATTTTTATTAATACATTAATATTCATGTAACTTTTGTATAATCAAAATTAACTCTGTTCTACAAGCTATCAAACTAAGAAACTATTATCCAAAAACAAAGAAGTTGAATCGTCAGTTTAATTTTAGGACATTTTCAGTATTCAAGGGCAATGTTTCTTCTTAATAAGGAATTAAAAAAATGTATGCCCTATTTCCTCACTAAACACATAATAATAAAAACTCCGGATTTTGCCACAAGTCGTAAAAATATTTCGTCAACAACGTTAGTATCATCAGAATCAAAGTTGAAAGTTTCGATTTTATGATTGTGTGACTGATAATTCTTGAATAAATTAAATAAAAAATTAAGAATGAAATTTGACACAAATGCTTGAACAATTTGACTTCTATATTCAAGAAGCAACTGTGAAAAAAAGAAAATGTAATTCTGCAAAAACTCTTGAAATGAAAATGGAAATCGATGAAAGTCCAGGAACAATGTTAAATCATTTTTTTATAATTTCTTTAAACGCAACATGTGTCAGTTGAGTGTTGTTTACTGTGTTTCTCTTTGTAATGATGGCTTTAGTTGAAGTATTTAATGTTGTTGATACTATTAAGTATAAGGTAATATTAGCTGGAGATTTTAATGTCAAGTTTGATAAGCATGATCCACTAAAAGATAGGTTACTTGACTTTATGCATGGTTTTGGTCTTTATCCTATTGTAAATTTTCCAACCAGAAATGATGTTCGCCTGGATAATGTATTCACTAACTTAGAAGCAACACTATATAAAGTTAATCCTGTACATCCATGTTCGTCAGATCACACAGGTATTCGGTGTGAACTCCATTTTTGTATGAACACAGTAAATGTAACTTATAACAAAATTCGACCTTTAACATATGTAGGTCAAATACAATTGTATAGATACATATCTGGGGTTGACTGGAGTTTCATAGACTCCTATGACATTGACATAAATTCCAAGTTTTCTAAATTTATAGAAATAATTAGATATCATGTAGATATGTCATTTCCAACCCAATTGATTAAGATTACTGGAAACAAATATAAAATAAATTGGTTTGACGCAGAACTAGCAGAAATGCGCAATACACTGCAATATCTGGTAAATCTTGACAAAATACTAAAGTCTGAGGGGTCTAGGAAAGTAAAAAATAATTTTCGACAATTATATCGAGATAAAATCAAAACTAAAAAAATGTACTATAATGAAAAAGCTATTCTATCAGCTAGTAGCAAAAGCAAAGCAATGTGGAAGGTAATCGATCAATATCGGAATAAAACAAATAATGTAGATCATAATACCAATCATGTGATATCTTGTGATAATTTTAATAGTTTTTTTACTAATATAGCTTCCTATATTGTAGAGGAAGGAAAAACTAAGAACTCCAACTGTGATATTAACTTACAATCCAACTGTGATATGTCCTGTGATATATGTAATTTTTCTAGATATTCGTCTGTGAATTGTTTATCAAATGTAAATAGTTTCAATTTTGAACAAGTATCTTGTGTAAAGGTTCGGGAGGCAATTGAGAGTTTAAAAAATACAAACTCATGCGATATCTTTGAATTTAATATCAAAATTCTTAAATCTATTAAAAATATTATTATAAGTCCTTTGACTAAACTCATTAATTTATGTATTGTAAATTCAGTGTTTCCTGACTGTTTGAAAACAGCTGTTGTGATACCCATATACAAAAAAGGAAATAAGAACGATCCTTCCAATTACCGACCTATTGCGCTTCTCCCTATATTTGGAAAAATATTAGAAAGAATACTTCACAATCAACTTTACGATCATTTTGAGAGCAATAAATTATTTTGTGTAAGTCAGTATGGCTTTAGAAAAAACCGATCCACTACTGGAGCAGTTCAGGATCTAATTAAGTTTTTAACATCATGTTTTGAAGAAGAACAAATTGGCATAGTTTCATTCTTGGACTTGTCTAAAGCCTTTGATTGTGTTTCACATAATATCCTATTAAACAAAATGAGTGCATATAATATAGATCTCCGAAGTATAAATCTTATAAAATCGTATCTCAGCAACAGATCACAGGTTGTCAAGATAAATGACAAAATGTCCCACAGACTTTCAATAGAAAGAGGTGTGCCTCAAGGTTCCATCCTCGGCCCACTGCTATTTCTAGTGTTCATAAATGACTTACCGAATCACTTAAATTCGAACTCAGTTCTTTATGCCGATGATACAACCTTAATGAATAAAGCAACCTCTTTACCAACTGTTGTCCATTTGAGTAAAAACACATATTCGAAAGCTTGGAACTGGTTTCATAGGAATGAATTATGCTTGAATTTCGATAAATCTGTAAATATGCTCTTTACCTTAAAAAAGGTAGATAATAATAATTATGACGACTCAGTAAAATTTCTAGGATTATATATTGACTCGAAGTTGAATTGGGGTATTCACGGCGAAATGATTGCTAGCAAAATGTCAAAAGGAATATTTCTTTTACGAAATCTAAAAGATCGAGTACCACCTAAAATACTGCGGGTAGCGTATTTTGCACTTTGTGAATCACATATTATGTATGGGAATCAGATTTGGGGACATTCTGTTATAAGACATCGCATCTTTGGTTTGCAACGTAGGGCAATCAGGATAATTGCTGGGCTCAAATATAGGGAGAATTGCAAAATGGCTTACACTGAACTTAGTATACTCACATTTCCATGTTTATATATTCTCAATTGTCTTTTGGATGTTAGGAGAAATATGGTAGCTTATAAATATCATGGCGACGTACACAATCATAATACTCGTCAGAAAGATCTTCTTTACACGAAAAGATTAAGAGTAAGTAAATCGAGAACAGGACTTGACTATTATGGTATAAAGTTTTATAATAAATTACCTGTTGCTGTTCAAAAACTAGATTTAACAACCTTTAAAGATACTGTAAAGTCATTTTTAATATCTAAAGCTTACTATGACACTAGTGAATTTTTATTAGATCCTACTGTTGTTTTCATGTAGTGTTCTCAATTATGTAAACTTGACATGTACAAAGCTGTATAGCATTATATGTACCAATAAAAATTATTATTATTATTATTATTATTTAATTATTAATGTGAACGTTAAAATAGACTTATTTTAAAAGGTTAGTAAATATATTTAGTTCAGATAGGTGTAATGAATTTTCTTTAAAATGTCTACATACACTAGTCCTTTGAACAGATAAACCATTGAACGAAACAAAACACTGGAATAATATTTTAGCATTTAGCATTTAATGTTAGTGAAAATTTACGTTTATCCGTTGTGGTTTACTTTAATATTTATGCAGCTTTTGTATAATCGAAATACAGGGCTTTCATTAATAATAAGTGTAACATCCAAGTGGGTGCCGCTTCTTTTGGAGTGTGTAACTACAGCTATTTCCATGGCAACGAGATTACGTATTCACTAGATTAATCAAAGCATTAAAAATGTCTACCATTATTAAGAAGTGGCAAATTTGCAACATTTTTAAATTTCATAGGTCACTGAATGTACGAGACATTTATGAAATCCCTGCATAAATCCCAGTGACTATTAATGCTTGAGATTTTTTTGTCGGGTTGGCCACATATTTAAAATCTTATGATAACATACCTGAAATTGAAATTTTGGGCACTAATTCAGTCGCTGTCATCTTCTTATTGGTTTTTTAGTAGGCGCGCCTATGTCAAAATTGGCAGCTGTGAATTGACAATAACTCAGAACTGCCAACACAAAAATTTGCTTCAATCATTAATAGTCTCCCGTATTATCAAGATTTCATTCGGTGTTCTAACTACCAAACTAGGATGCTATTATTCAAAAACAAAGATACTGAAGTATCACTTTAATTTTAGGAAAGTTTCAATATTGCTATGCTACTGTTTGCGTTAATAAAGAATTAAAAAAATGCATGCATTAGTACCCCCCTGAACACAAAAGAATAAAAATAATATCCATTAAAAAACATGTTTCGTTGACGTCACAAATCAAACAATTTTAAAGTTGCTCCTGGAATGTAACCAGTGTAAAAACTGAATTGTCTTGTTTAAGCGTTTTTGTCAATTTTATTTCTGAATTTTTTGTCGGCTGTTAAAGTGACGGCTGGCTTTACACATCCGCACCGCAAAAAAGATGAACCGAAATTTCAATTGCTTTATTTATTAAATTTCCACGTCGCAATTTAGTCGTTGTCACTACGTAGTTTTTCCGTTGCGTCAATTTGCCAACGTGGGTACTTTTATGCGAAATGGCATGAATACTTGAAAGAAAAATTAATAAAAATGATGTGTTCTGGGCAAACGCGTGGTCCGCTTTAATCGGTTCATATGAGAACGATATAAAAAAGAAAAACAATAAAACAAATACATTATGAGTCGATACTCAAGACGAACAAAAATACGTAAAAAGAAAGAAGGAAAGAGAGCAGCATGTGAAATGTGAACTGTCTATAATAATAAGTGACGTATTGTTAGTGAAGGCTGGTGACTGTACTACCAAAACTGCAATATTGGCGAGCGACCATCAGCTGTTGTCGCTGGGCAGTGGGCGCAGTGGGACAGGGAAAGTGGCTGCCACAGTCCTCTGAGTAGCTAGCCGTGGACAGGCACTTGTGTAGTTTGCGAGTACCTTGCGATCGAGAGCGACGGGGAGGATCTGGGCGCGCTCGACCTGTGCTGGAGACGGGACACGTCGAGGCCGGGCTGCACACGCCGTTTATCTACCCAAACCCAGCACTTACTCTCCGAGACAAGAATAAGAAAGGAGTTGCGAGACCGGCAAAGGCATCTTTCGCGAAAGAACATCGTGTCGGAGATGCGATGGCCGGCTTCGCGAGATCAAGTAAAAACGGTGGAGCATGAAGTGAATCTAGACGAGTACAAGCAGCGCATCCCGCTCTAGGGGTTGGCGTGAGCTAAGCACTATCGGAGGGCAGGGACTACGCTAGACTACGTCTCCTACCCAGTATATCGAAGCAGCTGCCGTCCTCGTCCTTCAACACAAACCAAAGCCACTGTGAACAAAGTCACAAACCCACCAATGCCCGCTGAAATAAAGCGTTAGTCATCAAATACAGACACGTTCACGGTGGGACGTGTGGTTAACAAAACAAGTAAAGCAACTCAGCAAATAAGCGATCAAATCAAACACAAACTGGTATCGTGGTGTAGGCTCGGTCGGCTAGTCTCTACCAAATATCGTTACTCGGCTAACTACTCACACATTCCTACCACTAATGTCAATGTAATAAGAGTTATATATATAGATTATGAGAAAAAACCATCCAGATACGCAGGCATATCTAAAGAATCGATCAAAATCGACGAGTTAATCGAGGTACGGGATCGGGGAAGGTCGTAAAAGGGCCACCTTCTAAAGGTGAGACAGAGTTGAAACTTACTGAAACGCCTCATCAGATTCCCGGTAAACGACGGCTGCGGGCTGACCACGCTCTCCTCCCTGTCTCTCAGATCTTTCAGAGACTGAACCTCAGGTCTCTGAAATTTGATATTTGGTACAGATAACAGTCTTTGGTCTCTCTTATCTGGGTTCTTTTTCTTTACGTGTCTTGGTGGTCTTACGGGACACCCGTCTTCGTCCACCAAGTCCAAGTTATCGGGTCTCATCGCGAAACCCACTTTTCTGCGATTATCGACTTCGTATTGGGTCCCTACCGAACCCACCAAGAAAGGTGTGTCGCTGTCTTCTCCCGGAGAAAACTGTATCTCGGCCGGAAATTCTTCGTATACGTCTTTTTGGTCCTCTTTACCAAGAGAAAGCGTCAGATCTATGACGCTCTGATTGTCTATAACCGTATTCTCGTCGGAATCCGGGGATGATTTACTATCGTCTAAATTGTCGGGTTCGGGCGATACGTCCGAGTAGAAAATCGAATTTCTTTTTTCCTTCAACGGATTCTTAATCTTAATGTCGACCTTTGATAACTGTCTCTTAAGGTTGAAACCCTTCCAGGTAGAGGATTTTCGGCGAGTGGCGGCTTGGGGGATCGGGACGGCTTTTTCCTCTTCTACAGCTTCGGAAGCTTGTTCGACAGGGGTGGGGCAGGGGCACAGGGAATAGGGACTTTCCGGGGATCTTCCCATCTACAGGCATGCACAGGCCCGGGTAAACAGAAAGCAGAGGTTTTCATCAGCAACTTATGGTAAACAGCAAAATAGGATAACTGTTAAGGTGCTGTCAAATGGCAGTGCAATCACGCCTATAGCTCAGAGAAAACTAACACTTCCTGGCGCATGTACTGTAACTGCACGGTATCTTAAACAGCAATTCTATATGGTTAATAGTCGGATTGTGATTCATGTGATGGCAGAAATGTGACCGTTATCGTATCGTCATGCCAATGAGTTGACGTGTTAGTGGTTTTAATTTTTATCATAATACTGACCTGGTCTATGCTAGGGCTGCGAGGCTGCCTATCGTCCCGATCCGGGTTCATTGGAAGAATGTCGGCGACGCTGGCCACGCCCTTCTTCGGACTCCTGGGGACTCTGGAGTATGGATCCTGGGCGCCGTACAGATCGGGACTGCCGACATTTAAAAGGCAAACTTTCTGTTCTACATCTATTATCACAATTCCCGCTTCGTTACCGTAAGCCATCCTGAAGAAATAAATACCCTGTTTTGCCTAAACCGAAATTAAAGCGGAAAAACAACAGCGCTCTTGAAACGAAAGCACACTTAATATGTTATGCAATGACGCATTTAGAGGGTAGTCGCTTAGGGCTGTTGTCTTTCCGTAAGACTTCCTAAATATAGCATCACAAAACGGTATTGTGCTACGAGCACGCACAATTCGTGACGTCTTAAACTTACAGTCCGTATGAACTATTTATTGTAAGCGCAGTAATATGGCTCGGAGGTTCTCCATTGTTCCAAGGGGTTAAACAAACTAATTGTGCTTGGAAACCGGGAAGTTTCTTTTGGGCACCGACACGAACCTTAAGCGTGGGTGTATCCTGCAAGTCAAGCCCGTCAAATCAAGCAATCATCTCAAACCGATCGAAAATACTTTTTTATTGTCGAGATCCAGCATATCTAGCCTATTTCCCGAGCCAGCCGATCCGGGTCCGGAAAATTGGCAATCCGGCGAAATTTCCCCTTCCTCAGGAACTTCGTAAACTATAGGAATCTCCAATACCTGCCAACATGCTATTTACAATGCAAATCCTCGGCGCTTCACCTAATCACGTACGGTAACTTCGTCGTTACTCTCCGACTTCTTATACGTGAATAAAATCACGTGGCTCGAAGCCCCCGCCACGCACAGCTTCCTCGACTCGGGACAAAGAGAGATAATCTCGATCGCGAACGGATCCTCCTCGTTATCCATCGATCTCGCCCTTTGTTTCTCGAAGATTTTCGCCGTTTTCAGCTTGTATAAGACCTGGAGAGTGCCGGCACTCCCGTCCCAGAACTTTATGCTCCCATCAGCGTGCCTGCAATCACCCCGTCGATTCAATTCGGCCGCCGATTAAGACAAACCTACCCTGTGAGGATAATTTCGCTGTAGCTGCAAGACTGGGCCGACCACGTACCGCCGCTGATCGGCCAGTCCATGTCGGAGAAACCTTGCCTTTTCGTCGCGCTCGCCCTACCGACCGAATAGAATGCTGGGATCAGATCGGCAGGGCAGTCCGCTAAGTAACTGACACACGTCACGGGCGACTCGTGAATGTCCATGGGGTATGGGTTCTCCAAGCAAGGAAATCCGGCCGTTTGTAAGTCCATTACTACTAAGTCGTTCTGAAGTAAAGCTATTATTGCGTAGGGTTCCTGCATTTCTGAAAAACACAATTCCTCGAAAACTAACAAGGACAGACTGCACAATAGAGTAGACGAAAGTATTACGAAAAGGACCGAAAAAACTGTTTAACTTTGAACATTCTGAAAGTTTTCGCACAATAAAAGGCTGGAGGCGGATTACTCGGGACCCGGATTGTCCCTTTGAGCGGAATTTCCATGTTACTGCTTAGTGGTCAGTATACTAAAAAACTAGTCAAAAAAAGTTTAGACAATACTTCTTTCGGCCTCTGAAGCGTGATATATCTGCATATCAAGGCGTATTCTTTTCATAAATCTTGGCGAGAAAAACTAGACCAACTTTTCTCAACACTTTGTTACGCAATTCCATTGGACAATAATTTGTAAGTAATTCGTGGTTCTAGCACTCGTTGAAAACAAGCGGTACGTGTATGAGACAAAAAGAAATTTATATTTTTCGATATACTAACCTGTGGGAAGGACATGGAAATTCACCTTAGAATACTTTCAGAAACTATACAAATTAATCTAACAATCCGAACAGACATTGAAAACATTTGTTTTTGTTTATTATTCTAATAAATAAAAAATGTAGGTATAGGAATGGGTTGAGCGTTTTCCGAAATGCTGGATGCGCCGGGCTAATCATAATTGAATTGTTGCTTACCACTAGAGTAGAAAGATTCACTCAAGGTAATAAAATCAACAACGTTACTTTCCATTTCTAACACAGTGGTAGTTTTATTATGTACAACAGTAATGCTAGGTGTCCTGCCGGCTTGGTCGTAAGGCATTCCACCCGAAAATATCACATATGCTTCCCTGAAATTGATAAGTCAAGCAGAATATTAAAAGAATACAACCCCGTATTTTATTCGCAAAATTACCCCATCCTTGATGACTTCCATTCTACTTTATTTATAGGTTTACATTGTTCCGATTTGCCGTCTTTATTAACTTTCGCTGAAAACGCAATACTGTGAAATTTAGGTCCGCAACACAAAATATAAAGACGCACCATGAGGTTGGGAAATACAAAGGTATTTCGTTCTGTCCTTAATACTCCATGTGGTTAATGTCCCATCGACATGCGAACACATGAACTGTTTGCCTTCGTGGTGCCACGCTATACTCTTTAATTCGGTTGTTTGCCACCTCACTTCAGCCGTTTTATTCCTCAAATCCCACAGCACAATTTGACCGCTTTCGTAACCTATCAATAACTGCAAGAGTTAAAAAAATTACTTGTGGGAAGGTAGCTGATGACATGCAACTGTTACCTTACTGGCATCTAAAGGGTTATCACTTAAATGGACTATAGAGCCGGGGTGCGTTTTTCGTGAACTAAAAAGGCACACGCTGTAGAATTAAGAGTCACTTACATTGAGGCTGCAGTCGAAATCTAGTCAATAAAGTATCGGTTGAAGCGTCAAGCGCTTGACGTTTTCTTAGCGCAAATCAAAAATGTATATTTCATATATTCTTTTTGAAGACTTAACTTTTTCACGATTTAATATAAATAAAAAATGTCAGTTTGAATTAAAGTTGGCAGACAAGAAAAGAACAATCCCTGTGATATATTGTGGATAAGAGAAAACAATATGGATGAAATATGAATAAAAATAAAACATTCCTTGAAAAAAACAAATCAATGACTCTCAAGGTGCCATCTGTGGCGTCTACTGGTAAGTAAGCATAACTTTGTTACTTTAGGTTTCCATTTCTTTTATTAAATAAATTTTATCACATTTCAAGACCACACATTCTGGTAATCTATTTCTTTTTTAGGGAGTGTGTTCAGCGACAGGTAAAGTCATAAAGTCCTCACTCATAATCAAATAGAAGTCGGCTGTCAACGGATTTTTTTTCTTGGAAACAGATTGCTTTCTTAATTTCAATAAAAAGATTACTGGTAATGACACTGCCATTGTCGTCCAAGAGAAAACATACAATAACGCTGAACGACTGGAGTATAAAAAGGGTTCCAGGTTTTAATTTCCAGGTTATAGCTCGCCTGTGGTAAAAGCTAAATTAACTAATACAAAAGAATGAGTTAACTATGATCTCCCTCTCTAATTTAAAACTTTACATTAACGGAAAAATGTAAACGTTTTCGAATTAAAAAAATTCTATTCTTTCGAATTTTTCATTTTGCATCAGTGAGACAACAATATATCAATCGATACAAATTTTAACTGTAAGTATCCATTGTATAAACTCCCGAACTACTACTAGTAAACGATGGTGTTTGTATGACTTTGACAATTTCCTACAACATTATTCGCAGAAGACAATCGGTATGCTAATAAAGCTCGATTGTAAAAATTTTTCTTTCAGAATTTCTTTGTTCTAACCGAGTTTGATGGTATCTTGATGATCCATTTAAGGTGATATCCTGCACAGGGAAATTTCGACTGCAGCATTTCCTAAAAGGGGAAATTGGTTGTGGCGCACTCACACTTCTATCGCTTTGTTCCAGTTAATGATGTATCCCGACAAAACGAAGCTTTCTATGTGGACCACATGGACATTACCTCGTTCTGTTCCCACGTAAAGCCATTTAGATTGCAGTGGCAAGTGCATGCAGGTGATCCTGACACAACAAAAGAATTAGACGTTAAAGAGCTTAATTTGAAACGAGTGAATATGCTATATTTTATAAAATAGGAGTTCGTTGCAGGAATTTCATTCACGTTTTATGCAAATCCTAAGTACGTGTTGAGAGCAAACGATATTTCGAAATATAAAAACAGAACTGGTTGAAAGAGTAATTTTTTATAATTAAGTGTCGGGAAGAGCTTGAAATTATATTCTATAAATCTCTCTGACTTCTATAAAAGACGCTGCGAACTACTTGCATAAAGACTTTAAAATATATGACAGCTGTGCGCTGTAATAAAATTGCTTTTCAGCACTAACACTTTTTCGAGCAATTAAAACTTCCAAGTAATTGCTCAAGTTTACATGTCTTCAATTTATGACGTAAAATTTAAATGTAAATTAAATCTGAGTTGAATTTTCGGATTTAGTGGTAGGTGTAGGCTTCGCGTTAAAATCATTTCCCATATAGAAAGCACGGGATAATTCCTTTTAATTTATTGTCGAAGGCTTAAAGTGAAATTATTATTGTAAGCGAAAGATTAAATTTCGATTAGCTGCGATGAGGGAGACGTTCAAAGCCCCTCCAGGCATTATCACGAAGATCCTTTCAATAGAATTAATCACTATAAATGCCATAAAATCTCAAACAAAAGTATCGGTATTTACAAATTGGTGTTTTTCAGGATATTTTGCAAAGAAAAGCTCTTACGAACACAGTCGAATGGGAATTCTAAAGGCCATATAAAGAAGACATTAGCGTTGCACAGCAGTCTCATTAAAACTTTAAATGGGCCAGACCGTCTTAAAAACGAGAGTGCCTTTGAATATCTGGGATTATTAACCATAACTTATTTTAGGTTGTTCGAAAATGTGCAATTAAGTCGTGTATTAAAAGTTTTGCCCCCATATAGAAGTTTTATAAAACGAAGGTTCCAGGACAGATAAGATTAAAAGTTGCTGGCATTACGTAACTTAAAAATAGTAATTAAACTGCGATAATTACCAAACTGATAATGCACACTGTACTGTTTCAGTAGATATATATTACATCATATATTACTATTTTCTGTATAACATACTATCTTTAGTTAGATAGTTTTCAGTTTCTGCGCTGTTGCCAAATTGTACAGTTAATTATTTATTAATGTATACATAGTATAACCTGTTTCTTGGTTTAAGTTCAAGTTATATTTTGTTATTGTGGTATGATGCAGGATGACGTCTGTTAGCATTTATCGTCAGTCAGTTGAGTGAAACATGTCAACTGAGAATTCTACGCAACCAGAAGAATGGTTGTTTTGGGAATCTCAGTGTCTTCAGTAGCATTTAATACACTACAAATTTCAGCCGCCGCCACAAACGTTCTGAGCGCTGTATAGTCTTGCTACGTTTCTCATTGATCCCTAACGTGTTGCTTCTATTCCCAAACGTAAAAAATTCGAGACCTTGCATTTCGAACTGCGTCGTTTCGACAGTCCCAAAGCGGAAATAAAGTGTATAAGTAAAAACTATTTAAACAATCCATTCACGTCGAAAATTTTAATCTCCTGGAGTGTCCCAGCTCTCCACGTAAAAAATCAGCACTTAATGAAAATATAAATAATTAATACTCACTTCTCCTTTTGAAACTTGAGGCTCTGAACAATCTGAGGAACTTTCTGCCTGAAATTCCAGAGGTGGAGAACATCATCTGCCGTTGCGGAAACTAACGCTCCTTCATTAACAAGAAACTGTAAGTGAAGGATGGCTGCGGACCCTGGAGGACCATCCATGTCATGTCGGACGTGAATGTCGACGCCTGGTTGGCCGAGTCTACATTTTAGTTAAGGAGGGTACAAAATGGGAGTCTGTTGTTGCAATACGAGAACTGCTGTAATAAACTGCAAATCTGAAGTAAATGGATTACGGTGATTAATCAAAAAGCTTGATGGTCGGCTTCCACTGGCTTAGAGTGTGCAAATGGGTAATCAGAATAGTTTGTTACTACACTTCACCGCAAAATTGTGAAATAGAAAACACCTTCTGTTGTACAAAGAAACTTTATTACTGAAGCTTACACCGAGAAAATCAGTCTCTGGCTTTCTCTCGGGTAACTCAACTGCTATTAGTTCACAAAAAAACCTGGACTCGTCTATGAATACCACACGTCTCAAGCCTTCCATATCCCGGTTTATATGCCACCACAAACTCTCTAAATTAGCCTTTCAGTGAACTCGTTTCATAGGTGGTCCAGTGGCTGCCTGGTCGATAATTCTTTGTTCAACTTGGCGGACTGTTTTCGTATATCTCCGTACCTACGTCAAGGTGTTTTGACATTAACAGGAATTTAACATTTTCAAGTTTGAACAGATTTGTACAAATCAATCGCGCGTTTAAATTGAAACTCGTTTAACAGCATTTTTGACGACGAATCGTATCATTATTATGTTAATATACATTGGCAGGAAGATGCGTTTAATTTTCAATTCTTGAGTGTGAAATCAAATTTCAAGCAGTGTTTTGTCATTGCAGATAAGCAATTATGCCTAGGAATAAATTTAGGTGGATTGAAGCGCACAAAACTCGAAATTAAAATGAAAACTGAAAGTGACGAGGTTCAAATTGGTACATATTTTTGTGTTACACACTTTGTAATAAATATTCTTTAAATTGTAACACGAGGTACAGGATGATTCATACAAAATTCCGCGGATATAATAAACTGAAATATTGAAAGTCCATTATCGTTAATGTTTTTAGTTTCAAGTGGAAAGCTTTTTCTATTTTCTTTTTCGCTAATGAAAAAAAATATGAAATTTTCATGAGTTGGGGAGAAAAACAATTACAGAAAAAATAAAACGTCTTTTCTTTGTTTTTTTAGACTTCTCCGTGAGGATCCGTATATAGTTTTCAGAATTACTAATTTAAATACGTATTTATTACGTCTAGTTATATTAACAAAATTAGATGTCAAATTGTTTATTAATAATAATAGTTATATGGACATTTTAAACAGCAAATTATAATCAGACGTTGGAGAAACGTTTTATTGTGGGACAACACGCCGACATTTCAGGTGTAGCAGTCGGAAGCAGCTTTGAGCTTAGAACTCGCTTCAGATAAATAATCGAGAAAAAGGGTAAAAAAATGGGATGGGCAATTACCTTGGGGTAACTATAACGTCAAACAATGAAGGGAGTTCGTTATTAATGTTATTCATTATAAATCAGTCATTAATATTTCACAAGTTATATCCACACGAGATAACATAAGTAAGGTTATGCCCGGTAGAAAATACACAAAATAAACAATCATCTCAGGGATGAATATGAAAGTAATCCGTAAATATTAAAACCTGGTCATTAATTAATTGTTCAGGGAAGAGGAAAGTGAGTGATGTAGATCTTCCAGTGTATATTTTGTTAACGTATGTACATGTGTTTTTTGTTGAATTCTTAAACCATTGACGATACCCTAGAGACTCGGTTTTTAGGTATAATAAACTTAAATACACACAAGAAAGATACGAGAGGAGAATCTATAGTATAATATTTGTAACGTTCCTGGAAAATGGAACACCTACAATATTTTTATTTTTGATGATTTAATGACTCTCTTAATTTTCATTTCAAGCGAGTGCCATTCTAATCTTACCCTTGTTCCGGTCCTGAAAGCAGAATAGTCTAAACAAAAATACCAGAATGTGACTTTTTAAGGTCGATCCGACGAATGGCTACTTTCATGTTTTCTCGACGTTTGATGACTCTTTGAGTACGAAAAAGTAGGTCTCGCGTTTCCGTCTGTTTTTCGTATGTGTCAATTTTTATTAGACAGATAATCTCCGAAACTACTGAACGATTGTCGCCAAATTTTATGTGTAGATGGTAAAACGTTAATAAAAATTTGACTAATCATTGCCATCAACAATGGGATGGCGTCATCTCCAAAATTTACAATAGTAAATGTAACTTAAATTTTATAGATTAAGATACTCCTGCAATTATAGTTTATGAATCGGTGTTGAATTCTTACCTAGATATCCAAATTTTCGGAAAAAAAATCTAAATTGAATAACAATATTTTGCAATTTAACTTTGAAATTTGTTATACTGAATGCAGTGAAATCTTGCATCATAAGCATTGTAAGTTATTATTTACATTTATCCGTTTATCTTCTTCCAAAAATTGATGACGTCACCTACAAATTTTGCCGAATAAATTATATCTAAAATATATAAAATATTATGAATATTTATCTGACTGTCATTTATCAATGCAATCAAATTACTTATATAGGGTGACTAAAAAAAAATGAATGAAGCAATTTATTTATTATTTTATTGATCAAATTAAGAACCACTCACCCCCTTTCTTTGAAAATTTGAGTATACAATACCGTTATTATTGGTATTACATTGCACCTATTCAACTGATATATCTATCCTTTATCAACTGTTGATGAAGTCGTCACAAAATTTTATGGAAAAACTCACATGAAACATAACTACATATCTCATGATTCTTTACCATACTTTAAAAGTACACATATATCTTTATTTTAATTTATATAGGTTATAATAAAAAAATTAAACTTGCAAAATGAAATTTTATAACTTTTCGAAGAATCTGTATTTGTTCGTCTATATTTCAGGGGCGAGGAAAATTCTGTCTAAATGACTTTAGACCAATTTTTACTTCCCGAGCGTATTCTCTGAAACTGCTTGACCGATTGTTGTCAAATTTTGCATATGTATTAGAAATATCATGTAAATGGTTAAATGCTAACCAAAATTTGGCTAATCATCTCCACCAACAATTTGATGACGTCATTTCAATGAATGGTATACTTGTAGTGTACAAATCCGCTTTCAGTTTTTTCGCTAAACGTTCAAATTTTCGCAAAAACATTTGCAAGGTATAATAACGTTTTATTCCCAACACGGTTTATACGTCTCCGTGGCGCAGTGGGTGTATCGGAGAGAACGACGACCAGCGGTACTGCGATTGTAGGTTCGATGCCGAACTTGGCTCTTTACTTTTTTTTTCTTGCATTACTATAACGCTATAACTACTTTTCTTTTGTGCTGTGACTAGAATTACCCATATTGATGACGTCATCACAAATTTTTTATTGGTCAAATTAAGAACGAGTTACCCCATCTTCTCGAAAATGTGAAGAATACGCACGTTTTTATGTAATAATGATGAAATAAGAATTATAATATTCAAAACATTTTGTTCCACTGTGGTTTAATTAATAATTTTCTAATACAGTCTTTAAATGTATAAACATAAACAATCGAAGTTAAGTATGTATAATAATACTTGGTTATTTGCTTTGAATATATTTTATATTGTCCGTATGTCTGCGGACGGCACCCCCTTGGAATTTGCGCCCCCGCGGCGTATGGGGTTCGAGGTGTCATTTACACCACTGCCTTTTACGATATAATGGTTATTAAAAAAAATTGTAAATATAATTTTTCAAAGAAGAATGATTTGTTGGACTGTACTTCAAGGCCGAGGGAAGTTCTGTCGAAGTAACCTTGCACCAATTTTTTAAAGTTCTAATGAAGAATTGTTATGATGTGATTTGGTTACAGAGAGACGTCATGAAATTCGTCTTATCATTGTGCTATATCTGAAATTTGTTTGAATAATTTCACAACCAGTACAAAATTTGGGTATTAAAAATTTGAAACCGCTGCAGTCTTCTTTGTTTTTTACACTTTTATCACTATACCAAATTCATGATTTGTAATTTGGCACAAGCATACAATACGTATAACAAATAATAATAATCGATGTATCATATTTGCTCAATTAAGGACAGTTATAATTTTTGTACACGTTTTTCACATCAAATCGTAATGTGTCTGTATATATACAAAAATATATTATATTTTGCCTCTTTTTTTTTAATATACATAGCCATCTTCTCACAACATGAAACTTAAAGCATGGTTAAAATGGTACATTTTTGCAAGGTGATATTTGATATTTCCTTATACAAACTTTCCATTTTAAACATGTTTTAAGTTCCATGAAGTGAAAAGAAGTCTACACATATTAAAACAAAAAGGCAAAATGTATGCCCGCCCACCCGCCTCATCTCAATTGTAATGATTTTTTTATTCGCAGTGGACCAAGAGGGCGGAGTTTAACTGCAAAATTCATTTTTTTTTACAAGGAATTAAAAACACGTTTTTGAGTATCGTGTGTTCAAAGAAAACTATGTAAAACAGGCAAAATATAAATCATGCAATTAAACCCCGCCCCTCGATCTGACAACGAATGAAAAATTCATCACAATTGAGAGTTGAGATTGGGCGGGTATGGGTGGGGACTCATTTTTGGCTTTATTTTTTTCTTAATATACATAGTATTCTCTGAACAACACGATACTCAAAAACATGTTGTTAATTTTTCGTAAAGAAATAAGGATTTTGCAGTTAAGCTCCGCCCCCCTTGGCTCACGATGAATAAAAAAAATCACCACAATTGAGATAGGGCGGGTGGGCGGGGCTATATTTTTCCTTTTTGTCTTAATATGTGTAGTAAACTTCAATCTATAGCTGCACAGGGTATAGGAAATTAAACGCAGATTCTTGTGGTTAAAATTATTTCTAACATATTCCTTGGTGTATTGAGTAAGTTGTAGACCATGCCGGCATTTGTTCTTCGCCTATGAGAGCCCCTAACATAGGCATCTTCTCTAGTGTGGTATGAAAATTGATTTCTCTAGGGCTTACTTGACCTCCTTGTGTAATTCTCTAAAGGTACTACAACTTTTGTAAACATTACTGCTTGAAAATTAATAGTGCGCTAGGGGTGACATCTTTGCCGATATATTTTTTTATTATGGGTTTAGTGCCGATACGTGGAATGCCGTATGGACTCTTATAAACACCGTTAACCATTTCAAAGGAAAATGCCCGCTTTTTATTACTCAAAAAATGTTTACAGTAAAATTCAATTTTGTTTGATGAAATTTTTAAGGGGTGCGTGTCCTCTTTCAAACGTAACTTAAAAACTACGGGCAATGCTTATAGTTTATATTTTTGAAGGAATGGTACGTTTCTATTATGACACGTTGAACCCGAATCCGTATGTATAGTACTAGATATAATAATAATGAAAACATTAATACTTACTTATTATTTATAAATAATTCACCACCTCGCCACGTAAGTCTTACCCGTGCTTCTAGCAACCACGCAACCAAGGATCAACATATGTTTCGTTTCCCATTCCATTCGCGTTTACGCAGACGGTAGTAGAAAAACAGATGTTTAAGGCCCTTCAAAGCCATAAATTTTAAGATCTTGTTCATTTCTTCATAAATCGATAGCGAAAAAATAAAGCACCTGAACTTCCCATATTTCCCCGGAAATGTGCCTACCCGAACATCGGGTATGATGTAATAAGGACTAAGCACGCAAACAAAGAATTTAAGGATATATAAATTTTTCGATCGACTGCCTTTGAGATTCCACCCAAATGCCGATCTTCTCTCCTCAAAAACTTTCAAATAACCAATAAAATTCTATCGGTTCACGCAAACTCTAGTTGATCAGTAATGATGCTTGGGGCAAAATTAGTGACAGATACAAACCATAAAAACATCTAGTCGTCTCTTTGATATCCAATGTGCAAACTGCGAAACCAATACTCGGCTTTGACTACTTCGGTTTCATATTTTAGTGCATGAAAAAGGACAAATAGGATTCATCCAATAAAAATATAAACTTAATGCTGCAAGGGATGCGACGGTATAAAAATTTTTTTTTAATGTAAAGGGGTTGATCCAATAAAATGTTTGTTACGTCCACGAGGTCAAAGATATTGCGGATGTTTTTTCGTTTTAATTAACTTGTAACTAGTTCTGTTTGAAAGTTTTGTAGGTCTGGTCGATATCTGCGCTTATTTGTTGATTACAAGGTGTTCAATAAAAACTTGTGGAGCTTTTAATATCCACAATAAGGGAGACGGCGCTATTTGGGGTTACCGTACTGTGAAAGTGTCTTTGTGCGATTGAAGATTAAAAATTAATCAGTAGTGAAAAATGAACGGCGTAACCACTTGATTGACGGTTTCATCGTGTTTCCCATTAAATATTTAATGAAAAACGATGTCAACTATGTGCGGAAGTCAATCAATAAAAAGGACACCTTTTGTGTTAGCCAAATGATTACTTTGTGCCTATCTAGCTAAAAATGATTAAGTTTAATTAACGTCATTGTTCTCCGTTTCAAAGTCAATAAATTTGGGTAATTACTCAATCCGTTTTTAAAACCTGTTTGTTCAAATTAAAACTTTTCCGATACGATCTCCACGTTTTTTATTGGTTCTTCCCATTTCCCACCCAATTCCGAAAATTCTTTATCGAAAATGCATTAAATAACGTCTAAAACCTTAACAGCTTCATCGATTTATGCCGTAAAATTTGTTAATAAAGTTTTTATGGGAACTGCTCATTTGACGACTATTAACAGGCTAGAACTGTGGTAATTACGTTAATAAACTTGACTGTAAAACTTGCGATTCAATTACGAAACAGTGTCACATTCTGTGCTAAACTACCCAGAATTCGAGGCTCGTTATTGCCCTGCGTTTAACTCCTTTAATGGCCTTTGCCAAAAACTAAAGATGTCATCTGCAGACACAAGTGGGCAGTATACGACACATTGCTGTTTTAAATTCCACGCTAGCATCCGAAGGCGTTATGCACATTTTAATAATGGGGACCATTTTGTCGTTAAAACTTTGGGGATATACATTTTTAAAATTTTAAGTGCTTGTGACCTACTTCACGGCAATCTACACATACGCCAAAAACAGTAATGTCTGTCTGCACATTTGTTTACTAGGAACTTCTCCCACTTCTAAATTATCGTGAATACAGCATGGATTGTAGTTTTTTCAAACTTAATACTTTTTTATAAGCAGGCAAAGAAGTAGATTATCTTTTTTAAAGTCAGCTATTACGAATATCTTGAGATAACGTCATCATTTTTTTGTGAGCATAGAGACACATTTTGATTGGCGTCTACTTTCTGTGATAGCCTCAAAATTCCTTTAAAATTTCAAAGTACCTAAACAGTTTAGTAGTTTTAGAAATTATCTTCTCAGTACAACCATGAAGTTACATAAATCTTCCCTTTCTCTTAAAAACTGTTTAAAAATGATATAGGATAATGGATAGGGTTGACTAGCTGTGAATTCCAATTCCAATTCCAATTATCGGTATTTATTTATTATTTACTTTAGTGTACGGTATTCACTTCAGTACAGCTTGAGTCCTATTTTATTTCTCGTTTTATCTACCTACCTACGTTCGTCTTTTGTGGATTAAGTTAAAAGTATACGCCTCATATGTTTATAGCTTCTATTACTGACCCGACTGCTCATTCCCCTGGCTCTCGTTCGGTCTAGACACATTTAGGTACAATTGAACGTAAGTGATTATTTTTAGTAAACTCGATTAGAAAATGGCTAGCTAACCTCAGTAATGTCCAATAAATACTACTGAGGCCTTCTGATAATTTCTGCAATAAAAATATAAAAAAGGGCCACATTTTAGCAACTGTATCGTAATTTTGATGCTCATATGTTAGCAGTATTTCTGTATGTACCTTTAATCCCCGAGCGTAAGCTGAGTCCATCGGGCGACTTGCCAGTTTTATGTTTTCTTGACGTTCCACTAGCCCTGCGAAAACAGTAATTTCCCGTTTCCGTCTATCTGCCTGGCTGGCGTCTGTGTCGATTTTTATAAGACACGTAATCTCCGAAAGTACTGAACCGATTGTTGTCAAATTTTGTATTTATATATGTTACAGTCAAAGTGTTCATTCCGTCAATGTATACACTGACTAGCCAATGTATGCATTGACTGATTTGCTCAGTAAATGTGTTCACAATGGACGATGTGTAAGCTTTATTAACTAGTCAACGTATATATTGTGATTTATTGTTTTTGTGTGGTGTGTAGTACATATTAAGTGTTAGTTTAATATTATCTACAATGGATAAAACTGCAATAAAAACAAAGTTTGTTGTCTTCTTCGTTATCGATTTCGACATGCTAACCCTTTCTTTTATTAATTTATTATCATCTGCAAACTTAAAAAAAACTAGCTACATGTGGGAGTAATTCCTGGAAGTTTTTTCATTTATCCTATCTTATCTGTACAGGTTTAGAGAACAACATAGAAAGTTTAACTTTTTATGTTATTTCTATTTCTCCATAAGCATTAATGAATATACTGTTCAGCGCTTAACTCATTTTTAATAAAAATGTCACTTGTACTACTTCTTCTCTGAGCTCCTCAATTGTGATATTTAAGTATTTCTTTTTATTGAAGCTTTGACTAACAGACTGCAGTAAATGCATACACTGTCTAGTGAATGTATACATTTACTAGTAAAAGTATCCATTTCCATGTGCAGTCAATACTTTGGCTAAAACCGTACGTCAATGTATACATTGACTAGTCAGTGTATACATTCGCTGAAATGTACGCTTTGACTGTAACATATATACATATAAGGAATATCATGTAGATGGTAGAATTTGATAAATCATCCCCACTAACAATTTGATGACATTCGCTCATTATACTGCATAATTAACATTACGAAAATTGTATGAAATAATATATTCCTGTACTTATGCTTTACAGATCTATCTGGATTTTGTTTATTATTATTATAATATTTGTTTATTGTTTAATCTGTCTTTTTTTATGAACAGAGCACAAAATCGAGTTATCTAGGGTCTACCGATTGGAGTTCGCGGATGACAGATTTTTCTTTTTCTTTAGATAAAATAAATTTAATAAAATCCTTCACTCCCTAATTTTTTTATTGATCAAATTAAGAACCAGTCATTTTATCTTCTCGAGAATGTGAGAATACGCATCTTTAATTAATAATGATAAAATAAGAATTATAATAATAACATTAGGAACATTTTGTTCGATTGTGTCTTAATTAATAATTTTTGTCCTTTGTTTTACGGCAACAAACTCATTCAAATCAAACAAATTTCTACGTGACATTCTTCAGATGTATAAACATAAACACTTGAAGTTAATAAGCGTGTTATTATTGCAGAGAGGGATTTTTTTTCCCGTTGGTCATCTCCTTTAAAAATATTTTACATTGCCCGTACTTGTGCGGCGTCTTCTTCGAATTTTGGTGCTATTTATGCCTCTGGTTTTTACTTTATAGAGGTTATCACAAAACAAACAACGCAAAATCTAATTTTATAATTTTTCAAAGAAGTGGGATTTGCTGGACTTGTACTTTAGGTGCGAAGAAAGTTCTGGCGACATAAACGTCGACCAATCTTTTATTTATTCATTATAGCTTGATTCTAAAAGCACAAAAAAAGAAGTTTTATATGTATAATGTCGAAATAATAGATCTTGTAGATTAGTACTTCAAAACCTACAAAAAACACCTATATAGAATCATCATTAATTCATTAGGATTAGAGCATTAAAAAACTGGTCCAAAGTTACTTTGACAGAACTTCCCTAGCTCCTTAAACACAATCGAACAAATCCAGCTTTTTCGAAAAATTATAAAGTTTGATTTTGCAAAATTTTATTTATTTTATTATTTATTTATTTACACATTAATAATCGCCGCAAGCAAAAAAGTATAGGTAATACCAGACACAGTGTAAAAAAAACATTCGACCAGGATGAGAATCGAGCCCAGACGGGCCGACATCTGCACAATATTCTTGAAATATGTAAAATTTGATAATAATCGCTCCAGTAATTTCGGGAGATTACCTGTCTAATAAAAATTGACACAGACCTACGACAAACGACAGACAGAGAGACAGAAATGGAAGAACTATTTTTCATACTCTTGGGGTCATGAAACGTCGAGAACACATGAGAAGTGGCTGAATGGACGCTATTACAATATTTCTTGAGCTTACGCTCGGGAAGAAAAAACTGGAGATGCAGGAGATCGAAACCGGGGTCTTTCAAATGTAAAGCGAACGCTCCAGCACTGATTCATGGTCCATATTTCAATTTTCCGCATTATGTATTTAAAGTACAACTTTACTATTGGAATGATTAAACAATAAAAATTATAATAATAATAATAATAAACACGGATTCATAAGCCACAAGTACAGGAGTATGTTATTTTACAAAATTTAAATAGTATTTATGGTGAAAAATTTTGAGGTGATGTCATCAAATTGTTGGTGGGGATGATTAGACAAATTTTGGTTAGCGTTTTATATCTATACGCATATAAATTTGAAAACGATTGGTCCGGTAATTTCGGAAATTATCTGTCTAATAAAAATTAACACAGCCGGATCATGAAACATCGAGAAAACATAAAAGTAGCCATTGGTCTGTTGCATCCTATTACAATACTTCCTAATAACCGGCATATTGTGGATAATGTACCTACTGAATCATACAGAGTATTAGGTATTAGTGACTTTTTGTTTAACAAATATAAAAGTGTTTGCTGCCATTAGCAAATGTCAAAGGTTAAGTTAACCAGATCCTAAAGTTCCTGTATAAAAACTTAGATGTTAGGAGAAAGAATTATTTTACATAAGTTAATCTAACGACTAGTAATTGCTTCGCCCCTAAATAATACAAGTTTTTGACGAGAAACTTTTATAAAAAAATGAGTGGACTTTAGATATGATTTATTTAACAAATTTTTAAGTCGACGTCATCAAAATTTTGTTGGAGATGAAGATGTTATATGTGCTAAATTTCAGAGTAATTGAGTGATTTAATAATTTCTAGGATAAATTGTAAAACTTTGTTAGGCAATTCTGTTTTGTTCCAAATTCTACACATTTTACAATTTATTTTGTAACATTTTGCGATAACGTCATCACATTGTTGCTCAGAAGAAAACAAATAAATTTTGAGTAGAGTGTATTCATTCACGTGGTGATCAAACAGTACTTCTAAAATTCCACAGCAATCGCTCCAGTAGTTTTGGAAATTACGTATCTTATAAAATCGCCAACCGACAGGCAGACAGCCAGATAGACAGATGGAAATTAGGACGACTTTTCGAATTGTATAAGTGGTAAAACGTTTCAAAGTTATAATCCTCCTGTTTTCACAGACAGTCAGATAGATGACAGAGTGACGGAAAAAGAGGTACTACTTTTTCATATTCTAGGAATTACGAAACGTCGACGAAGGATGAAATCAGCCATTCGTCAAATGTACTCTGTTACAATACTTTTTTAACTTACGCTTGGGAAGCAGAAAAATAAATAACTGAAAACTGTAAGTTATGGAAAGCAAGTTCTTATTTCTACCATGGAGTACCTTTTGGAGGAATTACAGAAAAGCGGAACAGTTAACAACGCAAAGGAATAGTTTTTTCACGAGTTTGAAGCTTAAAGTGAATCAAACGGGTGACACAAAGTTGCTTTTGGTATCTTAGAATTCAAAATTTAGTCAAAAAGTACTTGCGATATTATAACTACCTAAATGCTTACGATTTTCTTCACAAGTTTGCATACTAATTAAATTGCTTTCTGCGTGCAATTAATGACAGTTTTCTTATTAGGTACATTAAAAAATATCACATAAACATGTCAAAAGAGGTCCAATAAAGTGTTCTTAAAAATTATTATTCTCGTTACGACATTCATTTGAATAATATGATAGCGGATTTTTAACACGATCGTAGAAAAAATATATTGTACAACTAAATGCGACAGTAAATACGTACAGCAGCATTATTTTAATCGTTTCGCTAACTTTTACGTCGCTGTACACACGAATAGTCGCAAATTCTCACGTACCTCAAGTCAAGTATATTCCCCGCAGCGTTTATTTGCAGGCATTTCTGCCTGCAATAAACCGGCGCTTAACCCGAATGCACTGCAGTAGGATGGCGATGTGAACTTGATGAACTCCCGGTCATTAGAGTGTTATGGGGGAAAATCGACGCGGTTTATCCTTCGGATAAGCTGCGAGCAACAACTGCACGATAACTCTCATCCGCCATCCACCATCCGAACCAGCAAGCAACGACAATGGTGACTTCGTTTAGGAAGGAAGCCATTTGGTGCCCGGTAACTCCCCGCTTTAAAACTGCGAATTATCCTTTTCGGCTCATGGACCGGAAGCTCCGACGATTCCGGCAAAACAGAGATTTTCCACCTGCCAACGAAACGGTAAACAAGGGAGATCCCCGTCCGAAAATAAAAATTTATCTTGATTTTCTTTAACTTGTTACGCGAAGGTTACAAATTAAATTAGGCGATCTTTCACTAACACAATTTTCTTCTTTGTGTTGTTTCACGTATCCCACAGGGTGGGGAATGCTGACGTTTCTGATTTATGGAAGGTTAAGGTGGTAGCGAAAAATTACGTGTGTGTTACAAACGATCTCGAGGGACTTGCAGCTGTTGATAATTGATAACTTATATACCAAATGTTGTCGGGAAAAAGTTGTGAAAGAAATACCCAGTGGGGATATCGTACCTTGTACTGACACTATCCATTTGGATTTACATTTTACATTTTTCGGAATCTGTTTGTTAATAATTGTACATTTTATATTATATCATTAATATGTATTCCTAGTATTTTCCAAATTCATTCTAGAGAAATCTGCGACTTGTTTCGACTTTGTAATTCGATGTATTTTAGTTAAAAAAATTAATGTTGTACATGATCTATTGCCAAGTAATAAAAATGAAAACAAAGTTTTCCACGTTTCCGTCTGTCTGTCTGTCTGGTGTCTGTATCCATTTTAATAGATCCGTAATCTCCGAAACTGCTGGACCGATTGCTGTCAAATATCGTATGTAAGGTATATTAAAAATATCACGTACAAAGTTAAATGTTAACCACAGTTTAGCTAATCATCCCCACCAACGATTTGATGACATAATTTCAAAGAATTCTATCTTTATTTGATTTAACTGTTATACAACATATTGTTGTATAACAGTTAAATCAGTATCAGTATATACTCCTACAAGTGGGTAGGTATACGAATCCGCTTTGAGTTTTTCCCTAACCGTCCAAATTTTTGCAAAAACATATAGCACGGTATAATAGTAGCTTACCATTAGCATAAGCATCCCGGTCGTGCTCTAGTAGTTAAGGCTGAAGAATGAGAACCGGACGTCGAGCGTTCGATTCCAAGCTTGGCCTTCCGTTTTTTCCTTTTTTTTTTCTCTTTTTCTCTGGCATTGTGTATTATCTATGTTTATGGCGTCCTAACAAATTTTATATTGGCCAAATTAAGAACGAATCACCCCATCTTCTCGAAAATGTGAGAACATGCACGTCTTTATATATTAATGATAATTTCGGAGGCTTCCACGGTCGGAATCAATACATGATCGTTTTCCGGGTTGGAAGCGTGTAAATTGAGTTTTTGGGGGTCAACGTTTCGCACACTTTCGTAAGTGCAGGAGCAGGGTTAAGAATAAGGCAAAAGAGCACGGTGACTCAGTATGTCAACCATACCATAGGCGAAACTCTTTTGACGGGAAGAATTTTGTTACGGCTTATTTATCTCGTATCGACTGCATATCTCCCATTCATTTCCTAGAGGCCAATTAGCTTCAACCATGACGGTTTCCCCCACCACGTGTATAAATAGGCCGTAACTAAATTCTTCCCGTCAAAAGAGTTTCGTCTATGGTTTCGCCTCTGGTATGGTTGACGTACTGACTTAACGTGCTCTTTTGCCTTATTCTTAACCCTGCTCCTGAAGATGCCACTTACGAAGGTGTGCGAAACGTTGAGCCCAAAAACTCACTTTACACGGTTCCAACCCGGAAAAGATCATGTAATAATGATGAAATAAGAATTAAAATATTCTGAATATTTTGTTCAATTGTGGTTTAATTAATAATTTTAGTCCTCTGTTTTGAGAAGGCAAACTCATCCAATGACATTCTCTCGATGTATAAACATAAATAAACACTTGAGCTTCAGATTGCTATTACCTAGTGCTGAAGAACATTTTATCCTGTTAGTGAAGAGTCTTAAAGATATTTTAGATTATCCGTACGGCGCACAGGCTGCGGGGGTGTTATTTATGCCGCTAGTTTTTACTTTAGATCGGTTTTTTCGAAACGAAAATCGAAAAATCAAAATTTAAAATTTTTAAAGAGCTGGATTTGTCGGATTACACTTCAAGGGCGAGAAAAGTTCTGTCGAAATAGTCTTCGACCAATTTTTTTTAAAGTATCACGTACTAATGTTGCAAAAGCTTTTGTTAGAGCTCAGGGCAAGAATAATTTTATTTGTATTATTATTGGGAAATCTGAAAAATGTACTGTTAAGAAATAAACCCGTACATCGCGCCGGTACGACGCCTATGGGTTTTAGTATGTGCAGCGATGATGGGTGACTCATCGTCGGTGACGGCGGCCGCGTGGCGTTCGCTAAAGAAAAGCCTGGAAGCGGAAGTCGCGATGAGTATTCCAGAAAGACCTCGATCGCAGAACGCCTAAAAGCGAAGTAGGGGTTTAAATAGAGGCCATCTTCGGGAACGACTCAGACTCAACCAACAAGTGACGTCCAGACTATGGGAAAAGCTGAGTCTAGTCAAATCCATTCCAGCGGAGTCGGAATTATTCAGTTAACGAGTCGAGTCCAGTCTAGTTGATCCGGAACTATTTTGTACATAATCAGTGTGGAATCAGTCGTGTAAATTTGAGTTATTAAGAAATAAATTGTTGAGTTTTACCCACGCCGATTTTAAATCACCGACCAACGCAAGAGTACTAATGCAACGATTTTCCTTTTGAAAAAGTGAAAAATTACTATTAAATTATAAGTTTTCTAACAATATTGACTCTAACTTATGACGCACTGAAGAAAAAGTCAATTGTAGAATATACGGGTAAAAATACCTATGAAAAAATATGAAAAGGGTGCTTTTATCTCAACAAACAGTAGATGTACAATGTACATACAACAACAAAGGAGCGAAATTTAATTTTATTTAATTTTTGTAAATCCTACTCTGACAAGCATATAACTTTTCGGCCTGCATCCAAAAATAAGGCCGAGAATTTATGGCTTGAGGCCCTTTCCAAATATACTCCACAGATGTGGTAAAATTTTAGTAAACATTGTACAGAATTTATTTCGGCTGATTGGAAAAAGCACATGGGAAATCTGTCGGTTGAGAACATACCTCATTGTTTCATTGGAGGAAGTTGATTCAGAATCAGAATCAGGAAATGATGGTAATAACGGTTCAGTTTTGTACAACGAAATTATAGATGCTGAGTTTGAATAATAGGAAGAACTAAATTATTAGTAAATGAAAATAACTAAAACTCTTAATACAGGGTGTTAATAAATGATTTACATCTAGACGGCCGTGAACACGATTTGCCAAAAAAATTTGCCGCTTTTAATAAATATAGTTTTTTGGTGGCAGAAATTGAGTATTGCCATTCTCCACTATTCTCGTGGCCATACTGAAAATAGGCTTCAACAAAAAATGTATCTTCCTCTAGAGTTCATATTTTTTCGTATTCTTTGTGATTTAAAGAAATAAATCTTAAATTTTGATTCTAAGTTTGATTACTAATTGACAGATTAATTATTTTAGCAAAAAGTCAAAAGAAACGGCACATCAATAAATGAATTTCAAGGCCCACTAGGTGTAAATCATTTATTAGCACCCTGTACAGACTTAAACGTACATGTAAATAGTTCTTTTTTAAATAGTGAATGTTTAATTAACTAGTTTAATAATACTGTTTCTTGATGATATTTAAGTTGGTAACAATAGTTAGGTTTCTGGCCCAATTCATAACCGTAAAAAGATGATAATCCAAGCTGACATAAAGAATGTCAGTCTTTCTCACGAAACTTAATAAATAATAATTTTAATATAAGACACGCGGTTTTTCGTACATGGCCATCTTTGATTAACTTTTTTTTTTGAATTAATAAAGCTCGTCAATACTGTGCGAGCTGAAGTACTCCCACTATAAATTTTTATTCTAAATATACAGTCAGCTGTAGCAAGAACGTGTACATAAAAAGTATCGAGTGTTCAATTGAAAATGTCATCAAGTTGGCCTTGATTTTTAAACATTGTCAAACATGTTTACAAAAACTTTAATTTTTCGTATAATAAAATTAATGCTTTTGAACAACTCTGTGAAATGTCAACTGTACACAATAGTATAGATTAATAAAAAACATGCGTTTTTCACTGCGTTTTCGTCAATTCAAACAACAAAGCCAAGTTGACGACTTTTTTAATTGGACACCTACTACGTCAAACGGTTTAGTTAAAGCAATGATTGAAAATTCCAGTACATGAGAAATTTGGTCTCGACAACAACGATTTTTACTGCAATTTTTATTTTACAATGTCATTTTATTGATTTATTTTTTTCCTAATCAAGTGACGCAAGTTCTCGTCATGTAGGATCATGTGTTGGATTTTTTTTTAATATAGACCAATATGAGGCAAGGCTAAGAATTTATGGCTCAAATTTCTATAATCAATTGCATAACTTTGGTATAAAATATCTCGCTACCCAGTTTGAATGGCATGAAACCGATACGCAGTTGATTAATATCCTCAAACAAAGATGTCATAAATCAATTCTGAATTTCTATGAGCGCAACAAATGGAAGAAGGATATTCTCTGCAACAATGTCAGATAATAACCTTAGAAGGAAAATGCTTTCCCGATATTATTTTACTCGTGCAATATAAATGTGCATGCCATAATATGAAAGGTTTTAGATGTACAACATTTCCAGGAAGCTGGCTACGAGCAGTAATATATTCTTCTGTTACAATTATCCAGTACTGGATAAACCACTCCGAAAGTGCATCTTTTGTCTCAGTTATCGTGCTTATTATAATACAAGAAGATGCGGTATTCACTAAAATAAAGCATTGTTTTTTTAAATTTACGTTTCAGTATAATTAATACTATTCAGAATGAGAAGAAAATATATATTTAGAGAATAAATTCCATATTTTAAAGTTTAATAACTTTTCACAAAAATACTCGAACTTAAGTTTGACTTCGTCTGAAGTTTTAAAGTTTTCTCCAGTAAACACACAGACAGACTTATTTCCCTCAGTTAACTTGAACACTATTCTATATAGGTCAACTTGATACTTCAAAGAGCACAAATGTACAAAGACAAAAGTTGTCACTGTTAAACTGTATGGTTGAACCTACTTTTAAAGTACTGAAAGTATCTCAAAAAATGCATGCGACTGTCATGCCTCTAGACTCACAAAGAAATAACTACCAACAGCGTAAGGGGTCCTTGTAAAATTTCAAGTTTAAAATGATTGAATCTATTCTGTACGTAGTTTCCTTGGGCATTCTGCGTTTGACAGGGAGAATTGATTCTTCGGAGAAACACAAGATTATTAACTTTTGAATTCGTGCACTTACACAGACATATAAAATTAAGCGTAAAAAGCGGATAAACTTAGAGATTAATTCGTTTTTACTCTTTTATAGCTTGTAGAGATCGTTAATCTTTTGATTTGGCGACTTGTATTGCATTGTGACAAAATTTTCTTGTTTTCTTGGCATTCTACACAGCCTATTGAATATGAAATATGAGTTTCTAATTTCCGTCTGTCTGTAACCTGTTGAAAATTTATTAGGTAAATAATCTCCGAAACTAATCAATTATTCTAAAATGTTGTGTTTCTACATAATCACGACATGGTAAAGTGCTGACTAAAATTTATCTGTTAATCCTCTCCAAAAAAGACGTCATCTTGAAAAGTTACATAAATCTCGTTTTAAACGGGCAACAGTGCTCCATTACCTCTGCTTTCATATTTCGCTGCTGTTTCTAATTTTACATTACTAACCAGTAAGCCCGGATCCTCCTGTTTTCTTTCACATATTGCATTATTATTCATAGCAATGGAATTACATACCATGTTTAAAGACAAGTCAAACGACACTAACATAAATGTATTTTTGCTATTTTGACTGAATAAAGCTACGAAGGCATACAATTAATTACACTTGGAGAGGATTTACGGAAGCTCAAATAAATATTTCATTCGGCATTAAACTACCACGTGACTGACTCTATGCCAATCAAATGTCTTTCATGCCTCATTAATAAATGTGTGAATAACTTAACTGTGTCTCAATTAAAATATTCTACATATAAACACTGACCCTCTTGGCTTTCAATTTATAATTACTTTTATACAAAGAATGTTTTAATTTGGAGTCTTTATCTCGTATATTATTATTAAATGTAAACTTGCTGAAAGTAAATCGTGCGTCTTTATTCCACTACGGACATTAAAATATAATACATGAAGATCTAAAGTTGAAAGCATTTTAAAGAGTGTACTCATAAATAATTTATTCTTTACGTTAATGAACATCGTACAAAATCAACGTTAGGGGCTCGAAATTCAAAACAAGAAGCACTTCAGTCGAACTCTAGAGATTTCTGTTATGTGTAAACGCTTGTAAATACTTATAAACCTTAGTTTGCTTCGTATAATTTTAATTACTATAGTACTAAGTGCATAGTTTTAAACTAGGAGTAGAGGTATTTTTCTACATTAAGGCACATGCCTGTGGTTTTTGAATTGTCGTCCAATTGAAAATAAAAACTGAACAATATATTTTAACATTTAACTTGGATATCAAATTTCCAAATCTGCACATTCATCAATCGATTATACGTTTGGGAGCGACTGTCGGAAATTCATCAAAAAAGCATGTATGTGCCATTCACGGTAAAGTACCGACTGACAACAATAAATTAACATGCTCGAACTAAAACACACACAAGACAATTTTGTCAATTTAGCGATGCTATCGCGGTTTATAGCCTGTAATGTAACATTAATTCCATGAAATGGCGTTTGTATGGGGACGTCCATATTCAAACGGAACTCTATCTGAAACAGCAAACAATCTACCTCGGACCAGAGAGCCAATACCACATTTACAATTTAAATTGGTATAAACCAACAAATCCCTATTAAAGAATCCACTCCGTGTTATTCATGCGTGGTGCGTACTGTAAAATTTCAGCCTGAAATTGGAAACATTACGTCTTTTGTTTGTTAGGTAAACATTTGTACTGTTTTCATTTCATCACAATTAAAAATAAAAACAGGAAATTAATATGTGGCTGATTAAAATCGTGACTCCGGAATAAATTCAGGATTGTGTCAAACATTTCTCCTAATGAAAACATATAATCAGTTGTTGGAGCTAAATGAAAATGTATTTCCAATGCCATATGTCGATAGCATAAAAAAGTTCGCAGACTGTGATTGGCGGTGGCTGAAAGTCGAGCAAATTATTATTCATGGATTCAAGCTTCCGAGTAAAGCACGTTTTAGGCATGAGTCTTGCAAAACTTTGTTTCGCACACAGAGTGTGGAACAATTTACTTGAATTGCTTTTTTCAGTTTTTTATTTCATTTTCTAAAGGCCCTTTCATGCTAATTAAATCTTATAAAAAAACTTTATGAACGATGGAAGGACCGTGTGGCCTCGAATTTAGCAATTATGAATATGAACAAGGAATTCTTTGTTACGTTAACACTGGTTTTACCATCCAGCAGAAGCGAATAAAAGAGAGGTAATTAGTTTAACAATTATAACAAAGTCGGTGTTTGTGCGTTAACAAACATCATCCACATAAACAGTGCTTTTTATTATTTGTTTATTAAAATTTGACGGAGATTTTTAAATAATTTCTGCCTAATTTGAACCTTCTAATTAATCAGATGTTGGTAATTTCAGATAAATTGCAAATTAAGTGCTCTCTAATTTTTTATTTCTTTAAGTTTTCTTAATAATTAATTTCTTGTACATCCTTTCATATTTTGTTGGTATAATTTCTATTTCACATTGTTAGCATAGTAATATGCAAGAGTTTGTGTGCCCGGCAATATGTAAAGAAACATTTACTGGATACATAAATTGTATAAAATTACGCATTTACGTCAGCTGGATTCCACAAGATTAAAAATTCCTAGCGCTTTAAAATTAAGTGCATTCCTAATTAAAGATGCTACTCGTTTGTTGCATCAAAATTGCTAAAAATGAAAGTCTTGAAAATAACCTTTGCCCATTTTATTAATTAAAAAAAACGTGTAAATTTACTTAAACCGAATTTCCCTCATCTAGAAACCCATAGGCAAAGGCGGTCTTGATTATAATTCCGAAGCGTGGGGTTTGATGTAAATTACTTTATACATATTTTTACATTTTTAGGTATATGGTATGCAGCAGACAATCTTTTGTCAAGAAATATGAAATCGTATAACAGAAGAGACGGACTTTTGAATATAATGACATCGTTAATTTTTAGACGAACGAATAAATATAATTTAAATATAATTTTATTAATCCATACCTTAAGAAAATTGGTTTTTTTTTGTCTGGAAAATTTCACTGACGTTAAATGAGCGTTCCGGTCTGTCCGTCTGTCTGTCTGTCATCGGCGTTGAATTTTAGTAGATAGATATTATCGTTTTGTCTTCTGTATTTTTACCTAAAAGGTAAGAAGTTTAAAATACCTCGATTTTAGATAAATTAACACTGTAAAAGCTTTAATATGGTGAACGAAATAACTAATTTAGCCCACCACAAGGAACAGACCATTAACCCCCAGACAAATAAAACTTGCACAAGTATGGCACATCATTTCGTCGCCGACTACACAGGGCCCTAACAGCTCTGGGTCTTAGCCTTTCCTCAGTACCTCTCGCAGATTTCATCCCGAATCTCCGTGAAAATTTAATCCTTAACACCGTTGCAGACACACAATTCTCTTAATCCATTCCTCGACTAGGACCGCGTCTAAAATTAGCATAATCTATATCCCCGAGGATATCAGATCCCCGATTTGTCCCAGTGACACCCCAAAGGTCGTAGTGCCATGTGTCAATGCGATAAGGATGCCACGTAATGGCTAAAATGTGACTCCTAAGATCCATGTATATTGTTATCGAACGCTATTGTAGGACGCAAATGTCCTTCCTAGCAGGTGGTGCCTAATGTGACGGTAAAGAATGGCATTCGCTTTCTCGAAGAAGAAAAACCTCCGGAGGGAAATCCCCAAACCATGAAGCAAAAATCCTCAGAAAAACCACTGCCTTTGTAGAGAACTGGCATTTGTCAGAAACACTTTGTAATTGAGAAATTGCGTGCAAAAACGCCTCGAGTTGGGTTGAGATGTTTTTGTTGAGATGAGCTGTTTACACGGCCAAGGGATGTGAATTTTAGGGTGACAAAGTTTCATTACATTTGGTTACCAATTAGGGGAGAACAGTTCGCTTTATGTCGAAAGCGTCAAGAAAGTTTTTACGAGTTGAGATGTCCGTATGTTCGTGATCCACGTTCGTTAATGGTAAGTACTTCATGTTTTGCGGAACAAATAAGCTGGATAGGCGAATACGCTCGTACAAGAAGGCAATGACACTGCATAGCGACCGAAGACTATTCCAAAAAAGGTAATCATATTAGGGTGATTTATAACGTCGAAACTTGGATCACGTTCGAAAAGTCCTCTTTTGTCACTAAACTTAAAAATAAACACTACAGATTTACATCCTCATGTATTTAGAGAACGTTTGGAGAGTATAAATCAAATGATACAGCAATTTGTATTCATCCTCGTAAATAATTATTTCATCCACTTCATTAAATTTTCACACTATTCACTCCCAGAATATTGATGAAATCGTCTGGGTCAGACCGTATCCAGAGGCACACAAGTGTCGAAACAAAATATTTCATCGGGTCAATACATTCGTTTTATTATTTTTAATTTCCATGTAACAACATACTGTAATATTAATTATTATTAGTGGAGAAGTTTTGAGTACAACAATTTCCATTAATTCATCCACGCATATACACTACATTAAACGATATGTAAAATTAAATTATTCTGTTCCCTTTGATCATTCTGCACGACGGCAATACAAGACGAAGTGCCTCGAGCTGAATTTTATTTTTATTTGTATAGGCCGTATCACAGTTTATGCTTACCACATTATTGTTAAACGTAACACAGGAATAGGTAGAAGGTCGACAAATGGATTCGATTCAATGTTTGTTTTTTATTATCTCCACTATACACTTTACTGCTTTTGTACTCAATTCGCGATTTCCAGCTTTTCTACCTCGAAAATGATATTATGTACTGATTAAAAAAAAGAATTTGACCAATAAAAAATTGTGCCTTTAAAACTAAACAGACTTGTGTCAGTTACACAATAAAAATGTTTTTAAAAATAAGGCCACATTCAGTTGGTTAGTAAGTAAACAAAGGAAAAATATTACATACAGTTGTTAAGAAATACATTATGTTCATTAATTACAGTACATATTTATCTAAAAAATTCAAAAGCTCCTTTATGTTGAACGGTCGGTAGCTAAATATTCTACACTTAGTTCTGAATCATTTAATTTAAAGTTAAGTAAAGGCGTCCTACGTTTGTAATTTTCGCAGCCAGGCCTTTTGTGAGTTTCACTAGAGTGAGTACTTTCCAGACGTGAATAGCGCAGTTTATAACATGAAATAGTCAACAACTTTCCACACAACTCCATGATGTCTATGCAGTTCAAAACTGTGTAGATCATAATAACTAGATTGCTGAACTTTCAACTTAATAGCGTAAAGCTGAATTCCTCCTTTCATTCAGAGCTTTTACTGGATTGTGGTGAATTAATATCATGCTAGTTATGATGTAACTTCAAAAAAATGATGACGTCACAAAACACTAAATGTGAATTACATATGATTAATGGATATTAATTTACGAGTGATAGTCATTATGCAAAAAGTTCGCCCTTGAAGTACAGTATATACAAAAAATTCAGGTTCTTCGAAAAATTATAAAATATGGTATTGCGACATTTGATTTATTTTATGATAACTTCTGTAAGTTAAAAATATATAGATAATAGCCACCACAATGTATGAAAAACAAATGTCGCATATATATAATGGCTGACGTAGGTCCTCTAGGTCCATAGCCTGACAATGTTTTTTCATTTTTTACCCTACCTCGCTTTCTTCTTACAATTTTGAATACCCTTTTCAATAAGGTCATTTAGAGTTCCATTATATCTTCATCATTTATTTAGATGTTCTTTGATATACCATTTTTTCTAAGTGTGCCAATTATCTTATTCTTGCTGCTTTGACTTCTTGTGTAATATTTGGCTCCCCAAACAGCATCGCGATTTCTTCATTCGTTCTTGACACACAATTTTGCCTCATTTTTCTCTCCCCGATCTCTAACTTTTTTTCCTCTGCCTGAGTTAGAACTTATGGGTCACTGCTGTTTAGAACTGTAGGTTTAATCACGGTTTTATGAAAATACATTTTTGCTTTTCTTGAGACTCTCAGATCTTCACAACTTCTATTTTCCTACTTCCTTTTAGCAGTCTTAAATCAATTTCCTTATTGTTCTCCATTTTCCGTGAAAAGTGTCTCAGGATAAATAGTACTGGCCATTCTACCAAATTTCCTTTCATTCCCTTCTTCCCATTCTACTTTGCTCTTCTGTGTTCTCTCTTCTTCCGTCATGTACACCTATTACCATATAGTGTGACTTTTTCTCATTTATCTTCCTTATTAGTGATTATCATTTTGACTAGCGTATCCGGGTTTCGGATAACTCCAATTCTCTTAGTGCCAGGTACAATTTTGATCTATTTCTACTAATGAGTACGAGAATATACGTTATTTTATAAAATTTATGTAGCATTTACCACGAAAAACTTGGAGGTGACGTCACGAAATTGTTGATGGGGATGATCAGATAAATTTTATAATAATAATAATAATAATAGTTTATTTACGGAATATACCATTACAAATCATAACAATAGTTACACTTTACATATTTAAAGCATTCTTCAGCTCCCTCTTAAAAACATTAATTGACACACCACAAAAGTTCAGATCATTATACTCCATCGCCAGTTTAGCCATGCGGCATAACGGAGATTTTTGAGCATATAGTGTGCGATGGAAAGGGACTTTGTTCAGCGTTTTACAATCTACGCGATATTCCTAACACACACTAATCGTTGCGGTAGTTGGGAGATTATCATCGGTCTAATAAATCTCCAGAGGGCCACAGACAGACAGACAGACGAAAACGGGACATCTATTGTTTCATACTCTAGGGATACGTCTGGTAAACACGAAAGTATACATTCGCCGCATGCATCCTGTTGCAATACTTCCTTAGTTTACGTTTAAAAAAACATAAATTTGAATCACCGATAACTCGGACGAAAGGTGGTTTCTTTTCAGAGACGAGAAAAGTTCACTTCTAATAAATTGGTTGGTGGTTTTTTATTTCCCGAACGTAAGCTAAGGAAGTACTGTTAACGAGACCACGAGGCGACTAGTTACTTTCAAGTTTCGTGCCTCCAATATAAAAAATAGGTCCCCGTTTCCGTCTATCTGCATGTCTTTCTGTCTGCGTGTCTGTCTCTCTGTTGTCGGTTCGAAATTTTATTAGTCAGATAATCTCCGAAACTACTGGATCGATTGTTGTCAAACTTTACATATCTCATGATTTATTTACAGTAGTAATTTTATAAACCAACATACCCCTGCACTTGTTGTTTATGAATCCTTGTCGAATTTTTACACTTAGACATCTACATTTTTGGAAAAAAAAATCAAAATTGTATAGCAACATTTTACAATTTAATTTTGAAATTGCAAAATTGTAGAAACAAGGAAAATCGTTAAGAGGAGTCGCTACGCTTGGCTCCTATGGTGTTGTCAATATATTTTCAGAACTCCATTATTAACACACCTATGGTTATGAAATTTGGGAGGGCAGTTTTTTTTTAAACAATTTATTATCATATCAATCAAATTGGATCGCGTATGTTAAAAAATCAATATTTCAGTTATTCATGGAAATTTTGGAACGGGGTTGTCACCACTGTTTTCAGCTTGCAAAACTTTAGAAATCGTACTAGGTCTATTTTTGACTTTATTTGTTGGGACTCAGATATAGTAAAAGTAAAGGTTAACAACTTCTATGACACAAGTTTTTTTACTGTGTATCGTTTCTAACAAAAAAAAAAAAAAAATCGACGCTATATCTGGTATGATTTTTGGAGTTTTGTAAGCTGAAAACAGTGTTGAAAATCGTGTTCTAAAATTTCCTTTAATAATTGAAATATTGATTTCACTAAAATTAAAAGAAAAATATAATCACAAACTGTTTTTAACAAAATTGTTATAGAGAACATATATTTAAAATTTCAAAACCATCGGTCTGTTAAATAGACCGAAAATTACACTCAGAAAACGTAGCGACTAGCCTTAATCAAAATTTAATGAGTTATGTCTCCTCAGAAATGATGACGTCACTTCACAGTTTTGCCAAATAAGTGTTATTTAAATTTTTTTAATTACATACTCTTGCACTTGTGATTTATGAATCCGTGTCGAGTTTTTACCCTTGATAACCAGATGTTTGTAAAAAAATCAAAATTACGTTTTATAATTTAGCTCTGGAATCAGAAAACCGAATGATCTGAAATCTCGCAACCGTTTTTAGGTATCGTAAGCATGGTAAATCGTAGTGAAATTTTTATTTCCTCCCTCGACCATATTCATGACACCATTGCCAAATCTTCTTGGATACATCCCATCTAAAATGTTCAAAATATTATGAGTTAGTTCTTGTGGTGTATGGATGAATTATATTTTTCACTTTATAGAGGTTAGAGGGATTTGTTGGAGCGTACTTCAAGTGCGAGGGAAGTTCTGTCGAGATAAAATGTCTTGCTGAACTACTGTGAACCTCAGTTTTGAAACAATAATTTTTTTATATAGGATGTCTATGCAGCACAAACAATCCTAATTCAATTTTTTTATATTTTGTATCCCCACAAAAATAAATCTAAGGGCGTTAAATCTGGGCTGCGAGGTAACCATGGAGTGGGGGCTGTATTGCCAATCCATTTTTCATCATAAATGATGTTTAAATAGTCCATTACTACAATTGCATTGTGAGGTCGTGCTCTATCTTGTTGCAACCACATGTTTCTTCGGATGTCTAGTCTAGAGGTACATTTTCCAACAGCGGTAATAATTTTTCCTGAAGAAAGTGTAAAAATAAAACTTTATGTATGGTTTAAATGCATTTTCTTTTAAAATTCTACGAATCTGGTTTTTTGAAATACCTAAATTATATATTTCTAATGTTATTTTACGCACAGAAATTTGAGGCTGAAGAACCGCTCAATCGCGAGTACAGCGACTGAGTGATTTTCATCGACAGCTGTTCTTCTTCTTGTTATCTTTAGTTTACCAAAATTTTCTCTTCTTTCTAGCTTTTTATACTGCTGGAAATTGTCTTGTCTGTTGGGCTTTTTCTATGTGGGTACCCATTTCTGCAAATTCGAACTGCTTCTATTGCATTTTGTCTTGTCTCTCCGTAAATTAAGACCATATCGAGTTTTTTGGAATTGGAACATTGAATCATTTTATCCGTCCTCAAAATATTAGGCCGCAGAGTTTTAACTGATACACCCTGTATATTATTTCCTTTTAGTGTCACGAAAGAAATTCTCAAAAAAAATGTTTTATTTCTTATGTGAAATTGAAATGATAATTTATCATCAAATGTTACCCCAAGATCATTGATTGTATTAGATTTTTACAATATGACACCATCTAAGCTGTATTGATAACAAACTCTACTTTCTTTTTTAGTAAATGATATTTAGTTTTATTGATAGTTAGCTTATTCATGGAACTCCACTTTAATATATTTTGTAAATCATGTTGCAGCATTAAACAATCAGATGTATTTTTTATTTCATAATACAATATCTTAACAATATCCGCATAATCATTTATGTATAAAACAAAAAGCAGAGGTCCAAGAACTGATCTCTGTGGTACACCAGAGGGTTGAGTAAACACATTAGATGTAAAACCCCTAAAGTCTACATAAGTAGACCTATTACATAAATATGATCTTAATAATTTTATCAGGAAGTCTGAAAAACCGAACCATTCAAGCTTCTCTAGGAGCAATGTGTGATTAATGTTATCGAATGCCTTTGAGAAATCCAGATAGGCAACATCAGCCTGACACCCTCGATAAAGACATTCAGATATATACTGCGTTTTACACAATAGGTTTGTAACTGTAGATCTTCTATACATATGTAAGCCCATGCTGATGTTCCGATATCATTTTATTACTATAAGACACAATTGGCACAATTACACATAACCGATATTGGTCTATAGTTGTCAATCAAGCTCTTGTCACATTTTTTAAAAATGGGGCATGTACGATCTTATATCTGGATTATGAAACGCGGAGTCAACGTATCGAAGCTGGTGGCCAATAGTTCGAGCAATTGTTGTAAATACAATTAAACATCTTACTTATCGTAAATAAATCATTGTAAATTCGACGAGGGTTTAATCCTTGGTGAACATAACCTAGGTTTCTAAGCCCAGTGACAAACAATCCATATTCAGTTTGTTGTAAAATTGCGAATTCATCACAATATCAATAATGCACATTTTGAAAACGTGCTAAATTCATTAAAATTTTATAATTGTTTAAATTAAAACTTGGGTCAAGTTAATCTTTGGGTAACTAGATTACAAATCAAAAGAATCCCGATATAATCACAGTGCTATAAAAACGCTTCTTACAGTATCGTTTTGGGATGAAAACCTGCTATAATAGAGCTTTTAACACATCGAAATAGAAAATCGAATGTCGAATCGTGATGCAAATATATATAACCAATTTGGCAAACCGACGCTACACATTAGTTCATCCCGAGCGGTAAAAGTCGTAAACCTGCCCACCATACTTCAGCAAATTTGAATTTTCCGTGGTATATAATTTGAGAAAACGACCATTTATAAACACTCTGTATGCCCCTTGTTGTCCCTACATTATCCTCCTCCAACAAAAACCTGCAAGAAACCGACGCCACAAACATATCCCATTCTTCTCGACTACCTTCATTAAGGTAAAAGCCAATTGAGCTCTCCTTCTCGCAAATTAAATTTATTAGGAATGGAAAGAACAATGCCGCTATTTGCATGAACGGTTACCCAGTAATGACGCTCCGGAGCGGAAATGCTTTGACCCATTCTTCAATTCTACGTTGAATTTGCAGGAAATTAATCAAGGCATTGCTTGATGCATCTGCATCGCTTCGTATTTTGCCAATGTTCTCGCTCGAGAGGAACAATAAATCACGGTCTAGGTTGCACTGGCACGAAGCTCTTGTGATATTGTATGGGATCCTCTAAGCGTGAGCTCTTTTAACGTCAAATATAATAAAAGCTTGTAATGTGTCACGTAAGAGTGAAATGCGTTCTGACGGGTATGAACGAAGTGTCTTTAATAATGGAAAAATGGAATGAAATTCGAAATTTTGGTAAACGAATCGAGTTTCGTAAAATAATTTTTTGCGCTCATTAATCAAAAATCAAGTTATCACGCACTCTAAGGGCGATCGGAAACATCAAATTTGCAGGTCTGGTGTGTTTCGCGAGCACTCGTGTGCGAAAAACGGGGGTTTTTTTTCTTCTTTAAAAGAACGTTAAAAAATAAACTATCCTACCAAAGTTAAAGAATCTAAGCTTAAATGTTACTTTTCAACTTGTTCTATGTTGAAAACATCAAGATTTTCTTGAAATAAATTAATTTTTGAAAAAGGACAGCACCATCTATTGGAAATTTTTTGACAGATGACAAGGTGACAGACTCTGTGCTTTCAATAGTGTCAGTGAACACCGATTAAAGGGCACGGTGTGATCAACTAAAGATGATTAATAAGACAAAATTTAGAGAACATTTTATTACAAAAGATAGTAACAGAAGTTTTAATGTTACAGGTAAGTATGAACGAACTACTAATTATTCGGTGTCTTTGTTCTTATTACTGTTGTAAATGTTTACATTAATTGTACATTGATTACAGGAGGAAATCGAAACACCAGAAGCCTTTAAAGTATTTTCGTTATTAAGAGCAGTGGAAACATGGTAACTATTTGGTTTCGACGGCCCTGGTTCTCCAGAGAAAATGTAAGTATTTGGTTTTGACAATCCTGGTTCTGCACAGAAAATGTCTGCAATTTTCATTTTATTTTTTTCAGAATCCTGAATGTAACCTTCGGCAACTGACGAAGATTTCCATCCACCATGCCGTTTGATTGATAAAAAGTCACTTCCTTTATTTGCTAATAATGTAGCACTGCTTCTCCTGAAGCAGTGACCACTGTAATTTTGAGGATTTTGCAGCTTCAGATACCCAGCAATTAAAGATGGTACTCTGCCAATAGTGTTAATACCGACGGGGGAATTTATACATTTTCCATCACGGTATGTTAAAAATAATCTTTTGTTGTTACCTTTTACTAACAATCGTATTTTTAAGAACTGATCAATTACTTTGATCCAATCACCTTTTGATATGAAAAATTCTCGTTTAACGTAGGTTTTTGTTTCAGGAATACAAACCATAACAATGTCATCTTTGAAAACAACATCATCAACTAACATCTTGCATAATTCTCCCCTGCGGCACGCGCCAGAGATGCCGATAACTAACAGTGCCTGCAATATTAAGAATACATTTTCAATGTGTCAATATGAACTAATAAAATAAAAATTACCTTCATTAGTAAATAGTCTCTATTCGGTGCAGCGCTTAAAAATTTAAGAATGTGTTCTTCATTAAGTACTTGTGATTTTTTGGGATTATGATGTTCTGTTTTCCTTTTCAACATAGCTATTAATTTTGGATACTTAGAAATATCAATGTTATGTTTTAAATTAATGCAAGATTTTAACATGCTGTAAATACACCATAGTGACTTTTTATGAATACTGATTTCTTCGAAGTACGCTAGCAAGCAGTTTTCGGTGTAATTTTTGATATGTTTACGATCACACCATTTGACGAACTCGTGATAGCTATTTTCGTATCACGCTCGGGATTTTGTTGGTAATAAATTACTGACCGCTATATTTGCAGTTTCTCTAACTTCTGGAGGGGTGCAACTACCATCCGAAGACATTTTGTACAAATTAGCTTCAATTAGCTTTGACAGTTCTGCTGCTCAGGTGACTAGATGTTGGTTATCGACGACTTGATTTACTTCACAAATGAAATGTAACAAATTTCTAGCAAATAAATTTCTAAATATTGTCATAATGGATTCGCGCAAAAAGTTTTGTACATGCTACGTGCGGGAACAGTTTTGCTTGACTCGTGTGAAATCCACCGCTCGTGCGCGGAGCGCACTCGCCTTGGAAACTACACACTCGTCTGCAAAACAACTGTTCCCGCACTTAACATGTAAATAACTATTGTGGGGAGTTATTTCTTGACCTTCCAAATGCTTTCAGTCGTGAGTCTAAAATTAATTAATTAAAATGAAAAAAATTGATACAAATGTTGCACGTACGGAAACAGATCAATCATGTGTTTGAAAAAGCTCCAGTTGGTTGATTTGAAAAAATGCGTTCGTCGAATTGGTTTGGCAATAAAGTAGGAAATTACTATTAGCTTCGAAGAACTTGTTGACAAGTCAATCTACCGAATGGAGACAATTTTATGCTTTTTCAAAGAGAAAAATCAGAAAAGCCACTCGAACGCACAACTGGTCACTATTCTTCTGAACCGACGGGTGACAACTACAAAGGTTATATTCTGAAAACAATGAAATACCACGGCATGACGCTGAAAACTACGAATTCGATATCAGCGTGGATTCTTTAAGTGGTGTCCGTTTCTATCAAGAAAGATGCTCGCAATACAAAAAGAAGATTACAACGGTATAGCTGCCACATAAAACGTCTTTCTTATGAACAAATTCTGGTTTAAAATACCACTTTATTCGTACCACTTTATGAGTTGCAACTTAAAAAATGTACAATGTAGTCTAGTTTTGTTATTTATCACTCAAGTTAACTCCAGGTTAGAAAATTATAATTAGGTTTTTAGTCGGCTTCTAAAAAAAAAAAAAAAAATAAGACCATTCGTGATATTATACATAAAAATGTGGGTGGTTGAAGAATAATAATGAAATTGAGTCAATGATTTACTATTATTGTTCCAAGCTGGAATTTTTTGCGGATCCACGTCACTAACACACAAACATATTTGCAATTGATTTAAATGAAGTTGAAACGACTACTTACTACGACTAACGGTCAAAAAAGGCAAATCCACCATTATGAATGAAACACATACACAGACAATTACCCACAAGTTTTTGAAGAACAGTAGATATTTGAGTGACGTGAAATAAAACTTGTCCTTAATATACCTATAGAAAACGTCAAATTGTCATAAAGATTCGCATCCATCAAACAACGTTGTAAGTATAACAATGTCTATAAAAAATAATAAAAATCTATGTTTTATTTATAGAGACTATAAGTTAAAGACTTAGGCTTGCGTGATTGCATGTCACATGTAAACGCATATTTGTTATTTTATTTTGTCTTTATGTAACAGGTGGAAACAACCGTGACCGCATACGTCGCTTATAAAAAAGAAAATTGACGTAAGCAATCGTAAAATAAGAAATACGTAAATGACATAATTCCGACATTTATATAATTAATAAACGTGGCTGATGATGTCTTCGCTTTGATAATAATAATAATCATCCAAAACATCTAAGTTGTGGTAAAAATTTCAATATCAGTCAAACACTAAATAAAAACATGATTTGTTTGAATTCCAAGCTCAATTTTAAAGTAGGGTTCGGTCATATAGTCACCATTTTATAAACTCCATGTGGACAGAAAGGAATTCATTCAATACAAGTTTTATGAATTCATTAAATGGATGCCTCTTCGAAGAATTTCCAACAATCATGAACTAAGTTTGCTCTATACTGGTCTACCATTTTTATGCACGAAAAGAATGTGATTAAATATTTAAAATTTTAACTAAGTTAGTAAACGATCCGGAGATCCTCATGATTAATTTTTATGCTTATAACAAAAAAAGAATTTTTAAATGGTTCATTTCGCATAATTAAAGCTACATTTAAACGTTCGTTCCAAATGCTACTTACGTCAAAAAATCATTCTCAAGAAAATAACGTATAATGAACACTTAAAAACTACTTTGGCAGAAAATGGCATGCTTTACCTGTATCAAAAAAACTGTACTAAAGCGAACGCGGTACAGTTTTGTACACTTTTAAAGTTGGAAGTTCAAACGAGTTTTACTAAGTTGGAAATTATATAAGTACTTATTGAGTTACCCTGAGTTGTTTTGTTTTACCATGAGAACGACACTCATCGTTTAGTGTTTCACGTAATAGGCATCGACTAGATAATGTTTACTCACATTTTCAAAATATATATGTGCAAAAATAAGTTGTAAGTTAAATCTAAAAGTTAATCTGGGAGATAGAGATCAAAACGCCCCTTTATGGTATGTTGCAAATTTATCAAGAATTAATTTCGAATTATTCAGTTGGAATTAATTAATTTCAGAATGGATGGTTTACAACACAAGAGGGATAGAAATTACCGCAATATTTTATTTAAGTGCGATACAGTTAAATACCCTTTGTATTAAGTTAAAACAGAGGATTCGGTCCAGTGTTTTTGAGGGGAAACCAAGTTAGAATCCTCAAAGAATGATGTTTTTTTAATTTAATTCGAACACACATTTATTTTATTAAAACGACAACAATAACAGAATTTGACCACAAATACATTATTACTTTTCAAATTGGGATTTACAGTGTTTGTGTTTCGTAGTTTTCTATTTTTCACTCCGAAATCGTGTGTTAGCGGTTTACAACACAAAGCCCCAATATATAAAAGCTATTGTTAATTGAATTACGGCACTAATGGATCATATGCTGGTTTTTAATCAACCTTTGTCGTCTATAAACTCGTTCTAAACTAGCAAATGAATGATTTAATTGCGTTTATCTCGACTAATTTATGCACTACACACGTGAACGCATTCCGTGATTTAATTTCACAACGTCCAGATTCGTCATTCTCTGAATAGTTTAAAGCTTTTGTTCGTTGTAATATTACTGTAACATATTAATAATGTTGATTAATTTTAGTAAAAAAAATAACATTTTCCACAGAGAATTCGCTTGCAGGGTTGTTTTATTTGAATGCCTGATTTGTAAAACAGACGCGCATAAACAAACAACAGCATGATTCATTTTGCATATAGCTGATTGAAATTTATCTGATTATTACGCATATTCAAATCCTTTGAGTATACAGCATAAAGCAAACTAGTCCCAATTATTCCACTCGCCAGTTCAAAATCATCCGAACGCCTAACCCAGCAAAGCCGTAATTACTAATCGGGTTTCTGATGCAATTCCGCACAAATGGTAAGCATAAATACGCTAATACTGATTGAATTTTGGTTAGCGTCATCCGTTTCCAAAATTATGACATGTATGTTTAATAATAAATTAGAAATTAGATACAAATTAGTTGTTAATGATGTTAAATGACTAATAATATCGTGATTTAACCGGGAATTTCATGTAATCCAAAGTTGGTGACATATTTCTCACGTTGACATTCTGTTCTAATTTGCCTTTTAACTGTGACGACACGTCAATTTATTAATAGTTCAAAACTCCCATCAGCAACATACAAACTTCCTCCAGTTTTGTCATCCGTACGTCAAATGTTCTAGAGCGATCAGTTTCTATACCTAACAAAGTAACGATCACCCATTTACTATCTCCGCGTCTCCAGTAAAAATGCCAAATTCCTAATCGCAACATTTTTCTTGAAAGCGTTAAACTTTCCGCTGATTGTCACGTTGGATATAAAGTTTTATTGTTTGTTGAACAAACATTGTTTGCATCTGATATTTCTCAGGCACGGAGGTTTTGCGGAACGCGCGCTTCATATCAACGATATTTCTTGCAAAAACTAATATTTGTGAAGGATGATAACGGCAAATTTATAGGTTTGCTTTGACTAGGTGAAACTTCCGGGCTAATTTTATATTCTGATTCGTTAAAGGCAGAAATTTTCGCTTCTTACTAAACGTAATTTGACCACGCTCGTTTACCGGAATAGTAAAGCTGAAATCTCTATTTTCAGTTTATCAAAGGCAACCCAGTGAAAAAGGGGCGCGAAAGAAACGTAACGAGATCCTGGAGAAACCCGACGTTGATGCATGACAAGGTTCGTCGAATAAGTTGAAGCATCATAGAAAACTGGCTATAGTGGAAAATGTTTTGATAATGATGCAGTCGTCCCTTATCGGAAAATGGATTTGCTATCGACTGCAGTGTTAAAAGTTACAGATATATTTCAAACGTCAGATATGTCAAAAATGTTAATTTAAATTTAATCTCTGCTAAAGCGTGCACTGGATAGTCACTTACAGACACTGTATTTGATTTTTCCGTTATTTTCTGAAGGTAGCTCTTTTGCGAAAGCGACGGCGATTTAATTTTCTGATACTTCATTTTCCACTTGATTTGTTTAAAAAGCTTTTCCGAATTTCTGAAAATCAAAACCAACTGACAGGTAAATATTGCGCAATTAAATATAAAATTAAATCTCAACTTTGTGTAGGTACACAAAAGACTTTTCCAAATCGAACCCTACTCGAGGCAACGGCAATCTTCTTGTAAGTCATTGAGAGAAAATTATTGAAATCTAATTTAAAAGATATTGGGTAAGATATTGGAAATTCAGTACGATCGCTGATTCATGAAGCGACCAATTTATATGCAGTCAGATTAAATCTCGTTTCTAAATATTGACACTATTGAAACGAAGCTTTCATGCAAAATAGCACCCTTTAACTAATATCAGATAACTTCCAACTCAATAAAATCACTAAATCGACTTCTGCTACCTTGAAAACAGATTCTCTATGGAAAAATAAAAACTTCTCTCTTCCTGTCCTATTAAAAGTTTCAAACTATCTATGAAAAAAGAACATCTAAACCCAACAAAAATTAAATATGTACCTTCAAGGCCGTATAGAGTTTCTTTTATTTCTTTCCATCAAACTTCAAGCTCATCTTAGTCTTGCGACAGACCCGAGACTCTGCGTTCAGTTATGGCCTGCCATAAAACTCTCAACGCATGCAAAGACGAATTCAATGAGAAAAATAAAACGTTAGGGCAATATCGTTGGGTGTTCTGTCGAACGGTCCGAGGACGCTGACAGACGATGCATATCTATTGGGAGATCCTGCGAAGGAACTCCTAATTTCTCCCTTAAATGGAGGCTAACGGTAATAGCAAATCGATGAAAACAGCAGGGTGTTAAAGATGGGAACAAGCAGATGCTGTTTCCGTTAATGTGTTTGGAGCAGCCCCATATTTACACTCGTATCAAGACACGTTGCAACTTTGCTCATGAAATTTCCATACGCCGCAGCGTCAGTTTGTTTAACAGGTTGAACAAACTCACAATCGCATCATCGAGACACTATGAAATTTTCCGCAAGCTAACCGCATTCAACACTCCTTCATATTCCGGGATCTAATTCACTTTTTCTCGAGACTCTTGAAGACGTGATGATCAACACAGACACCTTTTCGGATATTGGTTGGTGAGAGTGTGATACTCATAAAATGAAATTAGAAAACAAAAGGGTATAAAATGAATCTGCAAGGACTTGGGCGGATTCTTCGCAAGGGTGTGCCGGAGGTTATAAAAAGCTATGATAATGTGTGAAGATGAGAAAATACATTTACTCGTACGATGATTACTATACGAGGGCGATTTTTATTCTGCTTTTAATAAATATACCAGAAAAAAGGAAACGGTCGTAAAACAACGTTACCTACATTAATAGAGTTACAAGGCGAAGACTAGGAAAAAATTACAAATTCCACTTTTTAATAACGAAATTGTTGATGTTTATTGGTATGGCAACAAAATGAAGATTATTTATGTTGGAATATAAGCTGTTCTTTATCTTTTAAAACTAGTAGTTTAACAAATACCTATTTTAGCTAATAGTGGTTTTTCAAACGGTTTAGAATAATATAAATCACTTACATTTGACTATTTCTGATATCAGGCGAATTCCGAAATACTGAGAAAATCACGGTTTCTCTTTCACTCGAAATGAAGCAATCGTAACAAAAATAAAAAGTTTAGAACAGAATTCAACAGAAAATTAAAATCACAACATTTTAAGTTAGAGAATTATAATTTATATTGAAAACAATATTATTTTTGAAATCGTCACCAATTCAGAATTTACAAAAACTACTCAATTTATGACAATATGTTAAGATTTTTTTTGATTTGTGATCTAGTTTTCGTTGTCCATTATGTCACCAAATTACATAGGTCAGGTCAGGTCAGATCAGTTCATATTTTCTTAGAACATATAACTTGTGTTGTGGTTCTCGCAAATTCGTTTCGCTTATTGTTTTTCCAATTTTTGACAAAAATCAGTTTTTTTAAGGCTACAGTTTTATTTGAGGGCGAATCACAACTATTGATGTGTGCTTCAAGTATTTCAGGAAAAAGTCCCTGGTGTTATTGTTGAAGCTAATTTTTTAAGGACACTGAGTTATGTGATAAAATTATTATGTGAGACTGGTACTATTAAGAGGAAATCAGGAAGTCGCACAATAATAAAACGAACTTTCAAAGATTTTGTAAATGTTCGATAGGTTATATGAGGATAATCCCCATACATACTTAAGATGTTAAGTTTTGTCAACAAGCTCTTGGGTAACTAGATCAGAAATAAAAAAAAATCACCTGGTATTAAAGACTTAATTAAGTACCTATTGATTTCGAAATAACAAACAATATTTAAATTTATCTGATTCAGGTTTTTCTAATAATCATGATTTTTACTTGCTTTCACCTTTATATGTAGTTTACAAACTTGTAGCTGAAACTTCGTACTTCCCCACATTTCTAAACTCAATTGTTGAAATTTAATTTCTCCACTTGAGCGAACACACTTCCACACGAGTGGTGATTATTCTATTTTTATTTTCCTTTTACAAATACTGTAAACGAAATCGTTCGCCTTTACGTCAATTTTCCATCTTATATCCACATTCTTTTGAAAAATTGACTTTCCTCTTTTCTGTGTTCGAGTTATTGACTATTAAAATTTCTGTATCTCTATTAATCTGTTGCTTTCCAGCATGCGTTAGAATTTTGTTTCTTTGTTATCTTCAGGACTTTATTTTATATTTTAGCATTATTAATGTTTCCAGTGGCATTTTTGTTCTTTCATCTTGCTGACTACAGTCATCAATTTACAAAATTTTTTCTTCATATATTTTTTAGTATTTTTTGTTGTCATATTACCTACTGTTATACAGGGTGACTGCGAAATATATGCAAATATTGTAACCACGGCATCCCCCACCCTAGTAGAGCCGAAATATAGAAAAAACAAATTAAAAATCGAATGGGGCAAAACCCCCATGAACCACCCTCGATACGAAGGCACTGAGCCACCTTGTAAACAGAGTTGGAAAAACGTTCGAATAAAAATGACCTAAACACTTTCAGTTTCAATTAAAAGTAAAACCGACTTTTTGCTGCTTATCATTCGTTCATTCATTTACTCATTCATCGTTAAAGGTCACTGTGAAAGTTTTTTGGTAATTTTGATTCTGACGGATGTTTGGTCCTTGTCACAACGATTTTACATTGTTTATTGGAACAAAAATAAGAACAACTTAGAATGCTACTACCTTTTTACAAGAAATGTTGAAAATGTTGTCCTAGCAATACAGGCGTCAGAGATAGGTTGATAGGTAAAAAAACACCGGAGTAGCGGCTGCCACTTTCACTTGTTGAAACTCTTCGATAATTTCTGGACACTGTTGATTTCCATAAACGAACTGTTTTATCCTACCGATACACATTTATCGAAAACCGTCTCTTGAAATCGTTCTTGTTGACGACTATGTGGAGTTCCATCGGACAAAAAGTGAGTTACACAACGTGGACAATCAGCGGGCTCCAAACCGTGCATTTTGTCAACATGGTATGGATGTGACCGTGTTCTTTTAATGTAGGATGCACTACAAGCTGCGAAAATCCAATTTCTTCTTTCTGCCCCATCACGACCACGATCGTGAGTTTGAGGTTGAACTGATACAAATGTTCGCGCACACCAATTACCATATCGACAGACTCTGCATTGGAAAACTGGACCATACACCGATTTCAACGACCGCTCGATAATGACTGGCCCTTTTCGTGTTTTTCACGTTGCGATTAAAAAAGTGCCTGATAAAGTTACTTTTTTGGTTCTTAATCCGAGTAGCCTGCCTTTTCATTGCAGTAATTATGCAGGTCACGAAACATTACCAGCGGCGCGTATAACAATTTATATTTAATTTCAAATAATTTTTTCTAGACATTGCTACCACTTAGGAGCGTGAATTTTTGACATAATCATATTGTGAGCTATTCCCCATTTATTTTTTGCATGTATTTCGCAGTCACCTTGTATATACGTGTCTTTGCTGAAATAATGTTGACCGAAACATTTTTAAATGGGAAACTCACCATTACATACAAGTTTAGTCTTGCCTTTTATCAATGCATTCATATTGTTGGAACAATAATTTTTAATCCGGTTCCTATCATGGATTGACGACCGGATCACTTCAGAGTTGCCGACCAAATATAAATAAGTGTGTTTTCGTAACATAATGTATTGGAATGATAGACAGTGGACAGTAGCGGGGTATGAGTGATTAAAGTATGATACATTAACGACCTCAAAAAAACAAGCTCTACAAGATTTCTAAAAAAATGTATAGTGTGTCATTTAAAAATAAGTGATATGTGGTAGAAAAACAAAAAAATTATAGGGTATCAAAACGAATTTATATAATGCCATTTACCTTCTTAGGCGGTTATTAGTATTACTTATGTGTATTTATTTTAAAGTATAGAGGTTACCACGAATACAAATTCGCAAAATCATTTTTTTTAATTTTCAAAGAAGCGGGATTTGTTGCAGTACACTTCGAGGCCGAGGGAAGCCCTACCGAAATAACTTTCAACCAATTTTTTTTTTAAGTTTTTATAATGAAGGTATAATATGTTCTACTGTATAAAATGTCAGTTATTTGTAAAACCGAGGTAATTTAAGTACTTGTTGATAGGGTAAAAATGTTATTAAAATAATTTCTACAAATTAACAGGAGTGAATTTGGAGTTTAGATTTTTCCACTACAATTTGCTTTTTTTTTAACTTTTTCAAAATATCGTAGTCTGAAGTGACTCTTTGATTAGTTTGTGTTTATTCAAAATTAACATAAAACAAGAAATACCACAGTAAGTATAGAAAAAATACGGATATTTTTTTCCCATTTGATGACATAAATATCTAATTTTTTTATTGAAAAATCATCAAATTTTTGTCCAATTAGTTAAATTTGCTAACCAAAAATTGCCACGTTTATTATTGTGTACAAACTAAATGAGTTTAAAAAATTTTGTTCTTTTATCTTATTGACTACTGTCATCAATTTACAAATTTACAAACCTTTGGATAAAAATAATAACAAGCATTAATTTATTGCAATAACTAAAATGATGGTGATCAATGACCTGAATTAAATAGTCTTTCACAGAGTAAGCAATTAGTAGCCCCACTCACCCTCCCTCTTTTCATTCTAATTACTACTCTTAATATTGTTCAGTCTTATCTTAGCAAATACTAACCCCGCCCACCCGCCCTTTATTTGCTTAGAGAGTATGTCATTTGCCAAAATAAGTCTTCTGAAAAGTTATCTTACCCCTTGCAAAATCTTAAACAGCTGTGGCTGAATAGGTAAAATATCTACAGACGTACGTACTGTAATCTAAGAAAACAAGGGTTCGGAGTAACATATGACGTTACAAAGTACTCAATCCTAAATTATAGATTGCACAGAGCTATTTTGGGTCTATTATATTAATTATTTGATAAATTTTAATTAATGTTGGTGACATTTATAGACAACATTTTTGTACGTGATAAATATCGTTTTTATGAAGTTTTTTTAGTTCGTTATTTTCACATGAAATGTCATAGGCTAATTCAAACCAATGGTTTTTTAGGTTTGAGTTTAATAATTGCGAAAGGGTGGAGGAAATCAATGTGAGAAAAAAACTGCTACATAAAAACAATTTTAACATTAATTACAATCTAGTGTTCTGTCGGAAATAAGCTGGAGGCATGATAGATTTAATTTATTTATTTTAGAAAAAACATAAAAATGTAATTAGTGCGAAATTTTTAAAGAGCACAGGAAAATTTTTCTTCAGTTTTCACAATCATACAAAATTTCTATTAGACTTAATATTTCCAACATATACAATAATAATTGCGAGTAAAAAAACTATTCAGGCCATACTCCCATTATAAGAATGTTATAATGTTTGCTTTGGTTTTTGTAGGGCACGTTATACATTTTCAGAATGTAATATTTCCATTATTAACAGACTTACCTATCGAAATTTAAAATATATCCTGTCTACAGCTTCCTGTATATAACATCCGGAACTTTTTTCAAAAAATAGTTTTTATTGTTATCATTCTCTTTAAAACATTGGAGACATTTTTCATCAAGTGTCTTTCAAAATCTATATATCTCAAATATTTACGGAAATTTTGGAACGCGCTTTTCACCAACGTTCCCAGGTTACAAAACCTTAGAAATTACAGGAACAGCTAGTGTTGACGAAATTGCTTTTACTGTATCTCAATTCCGACAAGAAAAATTGACAACGTTTGCCCTGTAATTTACTGAGTTCTGTAAGATGAAAACGGTGGTGAAAACCGCGTTCTTAAATTTTCATTAATAATCCATTACCATAAAACGGGTAGACAAGATATTTTTTCAAAATTTGGTGATTAATGCTCTGAAATAGTTGCAAACTAAAATGTATGGTGGCAATGGACAATGTACCTACATTTTCTAGCAGAAGAAATCAAACGCAAGACTGGTTGGAAAATCGTAGTACATATTGAATTTGATGAAAATTTTCCGAAAAAATAATTCAACATTTTAGAATTGATCGGAAAAACGATTTTTGACAGACAAGACAATGTGAAACAGAGTGATCATGCGGTTTTTAGACTACCTCCATACCATCGTCAATACAACCCTACTGTAAATCTGTTATAACAAGCCCATACATTTTCGAACAGGTAAGATTTACTTTTAGAAACTGTTTGTGTAGTAGACAGTGTTATTATATTTAAACTTTGATAACAAAAGTCTGTTGATATTGCAGATATTACTTTCTGAAAAAGTATTGAAACCCACATAAGAGCCAAGACATCAATTCGAATCTATTTCAAAATCTTGTTATATATCTCATGCAAAGGTACAAAACAGAATCGCCCCTTTAAAAAAATAAACACCATTATATTTCCACTGATATTATTCCTGAACACTTTTGTAAGACAGATTGTAAAATTTCCAACTAGTTGCAATACAGTGGTTGCGAAATAACTGTTCAAGTGAAACAATAATCCCACATGTATTTCAAGTTGTTAGTCCCTCGTTCCTGTGTTTCTTTACAAGTACTTTTAGATGTTTTCGAGAGATTTATAGTGTGAGTTTAAACTTTACTCAGATTTTCATTGTTCTTTTATCTGCTTTTGCTCTCTGGTGTATTGCTTACCATCATCGGGAATTAAATTTTCCTTTTCGACGTTCTTTACACATACCGTTACCGTCGAAATCGAGGAAACAAAATTGGCTAATCCATAATATTTGAAATGAATCTTCTTTGTCAATATTGTTCAAAAACACCTGACATATTTGAGTTTAATTCTTTGTATCGTGCCGGATGACGTAAATTCGATAACGATCCCTTGCTTATTTCACAGTTTTGCTAGTCTTTGTTCTTTAAATTATCCCTTGTCTCCCTATTATCCGCTTCCTTTAAATTATGTTACAAAATATAGCGTCGACATAACCTTGTTTAGACGTTTTTGTTAGTTACGCTCCTGCAGTGCATTATATTCCTGTTTCGGCATTCCTTACGAAGTCCAAATTCAGTTAAAGAATTTGAAACTTCCGTCCACAATATTTCAGCATATCCACGCATATAACATCATGCATTTTCATCAAGTGTCCCATTATGAACTCCAGCAAGTTTCGAAGTGAACTTGAGGTATTGCGTTCAAAAGAGCCAACCGTTTAAAATATTAAAGCAAAAGTCGTAAAACCGCTTTAACGTTATTTCCGGTGGTAGAAGTGAGGTTGGACGAGTGACTGCCACAACGTTCTGGCAGGGTCATATCTGATATGGTTGAATTTAAATAATGAAACGTTTTTTAGAATGTAAACGAACCGGTCGACTTACGCTAAATCCTGCATGCCAAAATCAACCGCATTATCACGTAAGGATTTTATTGGACGAGATCACAGAGCTTTGCGGGATCAAAGAGAATTAACGGGGATTTTATGTGGTGACTTAACCGCCAATTACCTGCTGTTTGCTTAGGAAATGTAATTGGGAACCTAAAAATCACAGACGTTGTGTCATGGCGTTAATCAAATTTAGGGACAGAGCAAGCAACGTAATTTTATAAAGAAAAAAGACCCAATAATAATTATTCATATATAACTTTTTGGGCGCAACCAATGGTTTTAGTTTTAGTGTTAGTTGCGCAAGTTTAATTAATTTGAAAATAAAAGCTCAGTTTAATGTAACAGGTTCCTAACTAGTTGTGATTTATTCGGTAAAGTTATATTGTATCTACTAAAATAAGGTAATTAATTCCTTGTAAATTGGTCATTAATTACACTTAATTAGAAATTTATGTGGCCTGAACCTGGAATCTACAGGGACAAAGACAGCGTTTTAAGTAGTAGCATCTGACAAAATTTTATTTTTAAAGTTCAGTTGACGACACCGTGGAATATATTTCTTCGTTATACCGCCACATGTAATTGTGCGTGAATGAAATTTTTCAAAAGAGTTGAATTGTGAATCTTCCTGATAAGTGAGACGTATGATTCAAAATAGCTGTCATATAGGAAAAAGGTATTGGCGTGAGAATTCATCCGTTCACAACTATGTGAAAGCTCAGTTTAATTCTATTCCACTGCACCTCCCGGATTGCTATAACTAAATTTAAAGTTTCCAGTGCAAGCTCAAAAGTTTTAAAATATTTATGTAAAATTCAAGGGCGACGATTTACTAGTTTCTAAGAATAGGTTTTACTACAAATTGCAAGCTAGAGATAGAACGATTGAATTCTATTTTACATTCATTTAAATGTATAAAGGCTGAAGTTCCGGTAATAAAACTAAGCTCCTGAATATTGCACATAAAATAAAAAGTGTGGAGTTGCGAAGAGAAGTTCGAGCGACAATTCTTATCCTGTGAAACTTTGTATTAAAAATTGAAGTTTCGAAATCGTCACGCAAAAAGCCTCCATTAAAGAAATATTATCACGAGAAAATTGTGAAAAAGTCGGTCGTTTCTCGCACTATTCGTTTTCATTATTATATCTTTTGATGGCAGAGCCCATACGTGACAAGTGTTAAAATGGCTCATAAAAATTATCGTAATTTTCTTGAATCGTCCTAGAATTATGTGTGTCAATATTTATGGTCGTCCAAGATTACTGTCGTGCGCATATTGAAATACATAAATTTCAGGCTTTCAGTAATTTATGGAGTTTATTAACCCATAAAGTTTCCATCTGACCAATCCCTGTTAAATTTCAACAATGTGTTCATGTGATAAAGTGGAACGAGTAAATTACGTGATCATCTGATAACAGAAACTCTTAATATCTGATGTGGAATTACAAGCCATATAATGGTTTCACAAAGAATGAACATAAAAAATACAGGTCATAAATTAGTTCCTACAAATCCCGTATTCCAGTATTTCCGTCGATGTGTATTAAAGGAAAATTCACGGCGATTTCGCCGAATGTATTATAAAAATGTAATACAGCGCAAAGAAAAGAACAATTTAAAATGGTTGTTTTTGAGCGCAGCTATTAAAAAGACCATTTGTTATTTAGATTTCATTTTATTGTAATGGTTCAATTTTCTCCAAAATTTTATTCGAATCGCGTGCCATTTTATCCGGAGTTGATGAGGACGAAACATGTAATCAATATTTTTAACAATCCAAGCTACGCCGAGAGCCGGCAAACCATTGTTTCATACGTGCTTTGTCTTTCGTACTCTTGACGTCAATTTTGACACATGTTACCTTCATTTTTTACTTTTTGTTGTATTGTTGTTGGTTTCGTTATTAATGAAAAAGGCCGTCAAATTTTCGAACCCCGTGTTCGGGGATTTCTCAGAAACGTGCTCATATGCGGAATTTATCCAAGCATCCAATTAAAAGCGACAATTTGTCGCTGCTCTTCTGTATCAGTCAACATGCTAATCCTAATTAAAACGGCCTGAATTATTCATAGCTTTCATAATCAATTGGGGTAATGTTTCTTGCAATCGATCTAAATCGACGACATTTCAAAGAAAAACTTTTCGCTGAGTGAGCAAAAATCGCAATTAGTGCGGAAAAATACCAATGATTGAAAGCTCTATTACCCGACATAAGAAAAGCCGTTTTAGAGTGCTTTTTATTCGTTTTTGTGAAACCGAAATTGTTTGCGCAACGCTTTACCCAAGCGGATTTAATTGCTGCTAAATTACTACTCTACCCAGTATTTGGTTTATACAAAACAAAACGATACAATGTAGTGCAAATCTAAATTCGTTACAGATTAAAGCAAACGAGTAAAAATTAAATGCAAATTAAAGCAAACTGAAACTATTCGACAATTTTTCCCAATTAATTAGCCTCTGATCATTTCGATAATTACGCAAAACGATGGTAGAGCATTTATTGTAACCAACTTTTGAGTAATGATATTAATAAAAATCAAAATCTGCTTTATTTCCCGTTGACTCGACTGTTTACGAGTATAATAGTTCTGACGGTGTGATACAATCAAAAATTTCTCTTCATAAAAAGCATGCCATTTTTTTTAAATCTGGAAACTTTGCTTAACATTCTTAAAAAATACCAGCCACATTTCGGTGGAGTCATAAAAAAGTTACGTAAAGATTAAGATTTTTTTAACTGTGGAAATTATAATATGGACATGGGTATGTTGTTTGACAAAAAGTTCTTCCAATTTTAATGAAAACAACTCAGTCGTGTCTACGTTGTGAATATTTAAAGAAAACATGTCTGATAAAGATCTCACGTTTTGAAATCGGAAAACTGAATTTCTTACGTCGTGTCAAATTCATCACACACATTTATAACTCTCGATTTTTGCATAAAACAATTCTGAAGTAAATCTCGTTAGTTAAGGCGATGTCTACATCCATTGTGCAATGAAATTTGTGTAACGATTATTTTTCGGAACCAATTATACACCAAATGTATTATATTTTATGACTGTTATTCTTCACAAAATTTATTGTAGACAGATTGCGCAAATGCGCAAACTACCTGTCAATTTATTTAAGTACGAAACGTAGAGTTAAGCTTTTAAGCTGTCGCATTATTAAATTGGACACATACAACTTTAATACGAATCCTACGCAGAGGGGAGTTTTTTTGAAGCGCCGGTAGCTCATGTGTGTGAATACATTAAAACAATGTTTCCCATTCAGACGAGCAAAATGTTGATCAGCAAAAAGCTCTATGAAACCGAGTAAAACATGTATGAGTGATAAAAATATGACAACAAGTAAATTCCTGCGGTAACCAACCTATGTAAAGAAAACCATTTCAGCAAAATACGAAGCAAAACTCACTTAAACCATTTTATGGCAACAAGCTCTGCCGACTTTATGCAGATGTACTTGTAAACTTTCCGTACCCCGTAGTCCATACTTTTTCATTAACTTTATTGCTCAACCTTTAGAATATAACACGAATAAAGTTTTATTTTACTTGTCGAACGAAATAGGTCAGCATGTGGTAAAACGGAATTTATTCCACGTTCAACTTTTTTATTATCTGTAGGTACTTCGTCGTTTTCTGATACTTTCGTCAAATCTATTGCCTCGCTCCATTCTCTTTGACTTTATTGTTGGACATTATAAGGGTCTGACACACGTCGATAGTGGACGTTTCATGTGGAGAGATAAGAAAAAAGTTGACATATTCAAGTGGTAGATAAATATTTGAAGCTCCACTGACGGCAAGAAATTGATTCGCCGGAAAAATCCTGTTGATGCCATCTCTTCAGTCTTCACAAAATGCTTTTAGATTTATCGTGTCGTCGTAATACAAGGGAAATGGAGAAAACAAAAATACGACAAAACACCAGCATCAACTAGTTTCAGGTTAAAAAAAACCCATTTACAAAGTGTGTTCATTAAAAGTTGTGCAGAGATGTAGTTTGTTGCTTTCAAAGCGTTATCACTAGACAAACAAAATCAATAACGGCGCCATTGTATGTGAAATGACGTTTCGACGCGAATAAAAAAACTCCACTTATTTATGGCTTTTATGTCGCGTCTAGTATTTAGATAAAACGTCCAGGCGACAAAAACGTTCCGGACAAGTATTTTTACTGTGGTATGGCGTATTTTTATAAAACAGTAATAACAACTTTAAACACTGGCTTTTAATATTCGAGTTTTTGTAATAAAATATTCGGAGCATCGACAACAACAAAAAAATCTAAATAAGCAATTATAAACAACAGCTAGGAGGCATACTGACCTTTCGGGCATTTTAGATTCTTCATTTAATATGGACGTGAAAAAGTATGTTCCTGAATATATTTAAAAGCTAATGAAAAAGGATACATCCTGAGGGAACCACATTTCGAACCGATGGCTAGTAATCGCTGCACGGGGTCAAATGCCATTGCCGTAGGTTGAAAAGGGAAGCCATGGCGAAACGTCTGCAACAAATACATACAATTTTAAAATCAGTTTGAAAATCAATGTTGAAGGAAAAATGTTTGTGTATGTCGTTGAAAACTAAGAATTATGTTACATTTTACTGTTCGAATAGAAATATTAAATCTTGATCACGATAATAATGTGTCGAGATTTGCACGAAAATGTTTCGGTGTTGGGGTTTATGTATTATGTTTGTGTTCATTTCGTGGAGAGCACTACGTAAAAATCTGACGAATGGGAACTTAAAAAAGCACGTTCCATTAATGTAAAAGTCTAAAATCATGCTTTTACGCACACTGTTTTTTGTCTTTACGAAAAATACAACAAATGATGAACGCGGGTAGGAAACTAAACCTAGAACATTTCTTTGGAATTTTTTCGACTTTTAAGGTCGAATCGGAGCGCTACGTAACATATAAAACAGGAGTAATTTGTTTTGGTTGTCCTTTAATGCTGACAGTGTTGAAACAAGAAAATTTGGAAAGTTTTATTGTCGGTAAATACATACAGCGTGACGTAATATTTTCATGTAAATCGTAAACGCTTACATACATTTTTAAAAAAATGAGTTTACAATTTTCTAAGGCTATAATCTAATCATTTGACTTTCTCTTTTCATGAAAAACGTACATAGACTGTATCAATAAAATGCAGAACAAAGTAAATAAAAGTAAAATTTATATGAAAGTTGACGTTACGTTAACCAAAATGGAAAACGAAGCGCAGAAAGAAGGAAACGAAATCGACCAAATGCCCCTAAAACGAAATTAGGGGAACCAAGCAATCACGGATACGGCTAGATACGGGAGATCTTCTGTTAAATAAAGAAAAATAACGCACATGCTGGGCACTTTTTTTGGTTCTTGGGATCCTTATCATTTTCACAGACGTATATAATAGATAGATAACCTAACTAATTGGCAAAATACCTATAGCGGAACTTTCTTATAATATTATTACATCTACTAATGGTAAACATAATAAGGTAACTCTAAAGTAATAACATTTTCTTGTAGAGCACAATTTCGTAGAAAATATAATATAAAATCACTATAAACTAATCATTATTATTATGAAAGATAATAGTGAATGCAAATAAATTTTACTAATTTTGACACTGCAAAATAGTCAAATTGCTTATTAGCAACAAATACAATTCGAAATGTTTAATCTAAATTTAGTAACTTACAACAATCAAAGAATATTTCTACCGATGTTCAGTGGTTGATTTTTGACAACTTCGTGAAAAGTGGAATGTAAGTTCGTCAACTGAAGAATAATTTCGTAAAAATTTGATTTAAAGAGTATGCTTAATATCTGAAAATTGCAGCAGCCTACAAATTTAAAGGTGAAGCCTAAATTACTAACCACAAATTTTAATAGAAAGTAAATTTCAAAAACACAAGAAAAATATAAAACAAATTTTTAGAAACAATAACATAACTACAACAGATATTCTAAAATGGGATAAAGTAGTAATTTTAGCTACTGATTACACATTTACTCCCATTTCTTTTGTTAGTCTGTAATTGGGTCTTGCACCCGTTGACTTACATATATAATAATATTAATAATAATAGTAATAAATTTTTACCACTTTAGATACGTTTTAAGTTTCTTGTTGTCGAAATAAGTCTACACATATTAAGAAAAAAAGGCAAAATGTAGCCCACCCCACCCACCCTATCCCAATTGGGATGATTTTTTTTATTCGTCGTGAGCCAAGGGGGCGGAGCTTAACTGCAAAATCCTTATTTCTAAATGAGAAATTAAAAACATGTTTTTGAGCACCGTGCTGTTCAATGAATACTTTGTATATTAAAAAAAAAGCCAAAGATTAAGCCCCACCCATACTTGCCCTAAACTAAATATGTAGTAATCAAGTTTTCATTCGTTGCCGGACCTAGGGGCGGAGCCTAATTGCAAAATCCATATTTTCCTACAAAAATTCACCATCTTAAACGTGTTTTAAGTTTCTAAGAATAAAAAAAATCATCACAATTGAGATGGGGTGGGTGGGTGGGGTAAATGTTATGAATTTTTTTCTTAATATACATAGTATTCCTTGAACAATACGTTATTCAAAAACATGTTTTTTATTTCTTCTAGAGAAATAAGGATTTTACAATTAAGCTCCTCCCCCTTGGCTTAACACGACTAAAAAAATCATCACAATTGAGATAGGACGGGTAGGCGTGAAAAGAAAACTACACATATTAAGAAAAAATGGCAAAATGTAAGCCCTTGTAGTTGACCAACTTTTTAAAAGTGAAAATTCAAAATCATGGCAACTGGGGTATAAGACAAAATAGGTTCTCAACTCCGAAGTGACGGATATTGTCGAAAGTGTACAGAAAATTGAAACGATATTATGTTTTTCAATTTAAATTATAAAACTACTAGAATAAGAAACAAGGGTATCTAACTTTTCTTTAAAAATTTTTTTTTGGAAATTTCGTTATACGCAAAACATAAGTTTCGCCAGAATAACTTTTTTTGTACAATTACACAAATTAAATATTCTAAAATCAATCAAATTATGAATGACATGTCTCAATTCATAATTGAAACAACTCATCATTTTAGTATATCTACCGCTGAAGCGGGTATGTTTTCTTGCCCTCTCCAATGATGCTATGCTATTTATTTAATTTGTAACCAGATCTAGTTATGAATCAAATGGAAACAAATATTTATACATATGTTACAAATACATTATCCACGCAAAAAAATAAGTTACATAAAACTACACAAAAATTCTATGTGAAAGATCTGTGAAATATTGTTTTATCGATTTTGTCAAATTACTACCCTAACCAATTAAGGAATGGACCCATTACACGTCGAGCCTTTTATAACATAAACTAAAAGAAAGTAGTGTGGAACCAACATTTCTGACTAATAAATTACAAACTCGCCTTCAGCTCTTCAGCTTGCGCTACAAACTTTTATACCCGTGAGAAATAAGTACAACGTTCGTAAAAACGACTGTGACCTTACCACGTTTGCCATTTCTATTTTACGTTCAAATAACCTAATCATATAATAAACAAGATTTTAAAATATATGCAATTAAAAAAAGTTTCTAGTTGTAGATTTACAAACTCTTTAAAAATGACAATATGACGACCTAACTTTGACTTTATTTCTCCTCTAATTACCTAAACGGCGTTCCAAAAACGTGTAGTAACGAGATTCGTTATAAGTTATAACTGATCCATTTCTAAATAGTCATAATTTAGATACAGCACGTTTCGACATTTCTACATCTTATAGTTACGCAAAATTGAGAACTGCGATCCAATATGCATGCAAAACACTGATGTTGCTAATTAAATTACAGATTTTTTATGACTGAACTCAAACTTCTTTGGATAGTCATTAAATTAAATTAACATGTCTGAGTTTAGTTTTCGTTTATCGAAACAACTTGAACGTTAGTAGAATCACGAAAGTTAAAAGGTACAACTCTGAAGACCATATAAAATGAAAATAAATATACCCATGGGAGTTGTAATGTAGGAACTTTTGAAGTATCAAATATTTAATACATAACATACAATAAAATTTCCTTTGGTTTCACATTACGGTTGGTGATTCCGGCCCCTCGAACTCATGTTTTTAGATTAAAATTAACTGACACGTTAAACGAAAACACACTTATTTATGACATTTACGTCGAACATGTTAACTTCCAAACGTTTACGAAGTGGAATTAAGTTTTAAAAGCACAACCAACCCTAACTTGTTTTTGCTTGGCCGTACTCTATTTTAATCTTGAGAATATTCGCGAGTTCGTAACATAATACGTACGCTTGAATAATTAATAGTGAGAATTTGCATCAAGCTAATTAGATTTTCCTCTTTTTAATTAAAACTACAATAAAACGTCTAGGAGTATATAATAAATACCTGAGATGCCGTAGAAAATTAAAATCATTCATAATTCTATAAATTTCTCGAAGGAAAATTAATTACTGAAATTAGTATGTCTCAAAAGGAGGATTTTCATTTGCAAAGAACCGTAAAAAAGCTAACTCGGGAAGTTTTTCTGGTGGAAAAAAGAACTTATTAAAATGTATAAACTTATTAAACGGTATAGTTGAACACAGATTGAGTTTGTATAATTAAAAACTTCACAAAGTTGAATTTTTAATATTCATTTCCAAACTTTGATGAAAAGGAATGCCGCTCTGACCTTATGAACTGATGAACACAAAACATAATGAAATCAGTTTAACTACCATTTCGAAGCAAAAACAAAGTAGAATGAAACATGAATTTTGAGTAATTAATTAACCGGTCACAAACAACCCTTTAACACAGTTTCGTTTCTTGGATTTGGAACAATTTGCACTTTAACCACCGTTATCCAAAGACCACAGACCCTGGATGCACTTTCTCTCTATTCTGTGCCTAACATTTACACAAACGAAGCATACAATACCCGCGACCACGTTTAAATATGTACTCTGTAGCACCTTCTTCATCTCTTGGGTGTAAAAACGTCGTAAAAATAGCTCCCGCTGGATAAGAACGTGATGATGTACCTAAATATTTCAGTTCGTCTCAAACTACCCCTGAAGCACATAATTAATTAAAGTTCTTATGAGATGAGAAGAATCCCGAAAATTTGTTCGAAATTTCGTCAAATATTTAGTCGAGCCGCCACCACCCGACACACGCCCAAACAAAAAACTACCCGACGCCACAGAAAATAGTTGAAATTTTTGTCATTATTCCTGAAATAATCTGTTGTCTCTTGTTTACTATCTTTTCATTGGACGTCGTCCCACGTATCTTCATGAATTTTATAGCCAAACGTTCCAGCTCAACTGGGAATTTCGTCTCCGAAAATACAGAGAGACATGAATTATTATTGTGTCTAGGGCTGTTGCAAGACACGACCAGCCTCAACGCCCCCGTGCAGATTTATACAATAACAGAAGGGCGTTCTTTTTTCTATTTACATACTTATTTATTTAGAAAAAGAGATGATGAAAAGTTCCCTCTGAGGTTTCATTATATTATTCCTACAATGGGTGATACAGCAAAAGGAATGAATAAGTTAGCGTGCAAAATAATGTTTCGTTACATGAGGCGTTTCAACTGAACTGCGCACAACAGCTGCCTGTGAGAGAAATAAACCATCGAAATAGATTTTTTGATCTATCACTTGAAGCAAACAATTCTGTCTATCAAAAATCAAAAAGTAAATTGATGTCAATTCGTATGAAAATTAATAAAATCAAAAAATCGTTGCAAAGCACCACAGTCCGGAATGGAACAATAACATGCTGGTGTTACTCGAGGTTATCCAAGCACTTTTCCATTAATGGTTACTATTATTGTAACTTCAACTAACAGACGCAGGCTGGCAGCGAATCCAAATGGTAACTGCTAATGTTTATATTTATCTTTTCACAAGCTCTCGTCTCTTGGAAATTCAATAGACTAGTGTGAATGTGTTTCATAAAGGAACGTTTAAAAACTCTTTGAAAAGTTACAAAGACAATTCTCTATTATCTCTTTTATCATTTTTGTTTGTGGATAGGGTCTGCGACTCATGTTTCCCAAAATAAAGAATAAACGACAGTTTATAAGGAAAGGTATGCGGGCAAACGACAGCTTTATGCTGCACACTAACAAAGGGTAAAACATTTTCCTTTGTGACAAAATGTATGCAAAGAACAGAATATTCTGGAACAGACGTCATATTGAACGGTTGTAAGTTTTTGTAAGTTGCTGGTTAACGAGATAAAATAGAACTATCTTTTGAACACGAGAAGTCCTGAGGGTCATTTGTTTTTCGATCTTCCCTCCTATTTCTCATTATTTTTCTCCACAGATTTGTGTTTTCGTCTACACAAAATCAAAAAGAAAAATGGAAAGTTATCTAAACCTAGCAATCGTCAAAATATATAATTAAATAAATCTTTTATAACTTTCAACCATGTAAATAAAATTACACTGTACTGTGAGTTCAATTATTTAAACAATCAATAGGAGTTTGAATTATTCATTTTTTAAACTTGCATTCACTCTTCCACTGTTATCTTTTAGGAGATGACAAAAAAAAGATAATAAGCACAATATGTGTTAATATTGTTAACACGTCGCGTTCATTCTTTCTAATCCTCACATAATCCATTAAGTGGTGATTTTGATTTCCGGCAGTCTCGACAAGCTTTGTTTGTCGAAGACCAGCGATGATTTTCCAGTGGCAAACAAAACGGGAAGGTGGAGCCGATTGAAATAAAGCAAACTATCTATTTTTAATATATTACAAGATTTACCTGCTATATGTCTAAATATAAAATTTGTTCGGATAATTTACTTATACAACTTCCCCACGTAAATTCCAAATTACTAATTATTATCAATATTGATATCTAAAAATACTGCGATAAATGAGTATGTTAGGATCGATAGTGTCGATATCAGTTAGTGAAAAACCGACTAGAGTTGTTGTATTATAATCGAGTCCATTGGACGACTGGCTACTTTTATATGTTTTCGACGTTTAATGACCCCAACAGCACGAAAAAATAGGTCTCCCGTTTTCTTCTGTCTGTCTATCTTTTTGCCCAAATAATTCTCCGAAACTACTAGTCCGATTGTTGTCAAATGTATTATGTATTTATGTGTTTTAGGAATATGGTCTAAATGGTGTTTAGTTTTTGGAAACAAATCAAAATTATATAACATTTTGTAGTTTAACTTCGAAATCTTGCAAACATTTTCAGGTTATCGTAAGCATGGTAAATCATTAATCAAAAATTGTATTTTACAAATCTGCCAAATAAATATTCTTTAAATCAAAATTGTCAACAATATTTTACGATTTAACTTTGAAAATGCGAAAACTGAATCTTGCAAATATTTTAAGGTTACTGGAAGAATGGTAAATCATTAGTCAAAATATGTCCGCCATCTTACAATTTTGCCGAATAAACGTTCCTCAAATGTATGACTGTTTTTGGGAAAAAAGAGAGTGTGGTTAAGTTGAGGTGAAAAAAGTAATCAAATTTCTTTTTCTTTTAACCGTTGATGCTTATAATTTGAATGTGCTAATAGTCGAATTCTTTCGACGTATAAACATAAACAGTTGAAGTTAAGCATGTTGGTTATCTGCTTTAAATATAGTTCATATTATCTACACTTATGCGTATAATAGGTTATCACAAAAAGAAAATCGCAAAATCAAATTTTATAATCCTTTAAAGAAGCGGGATTTGTAGGAGTATACTTCAAAGGCGAGGGAAGTTCTTTCCGTAGTTTTCGTATATTCTTTCCCTCTTTTAATATAAAATCCACATTACAACGTTACTAGGTGAATTTGGAAGTGAGTTTTATATGATGGAAATTTGACCCATATCTACTGTCGTTTAAAATGTAAATGGTCTTTTTTTTAGTCTAAAAGCGATAAAAAGTTGAAAATATAGTAGCACAGTACACAAATTATCTAATTCTCAAACACAATTCAACTAGTTGCAACTGACAAATGTAAACGATACATTTTCATGGCACTTCATAGCTCATAGAAATGGAAATCCGCGTTTAATATTCCCATCTATTTTTCAGTAGTCATTATATTGGACAAATAATCGCCGAAAACACTAAATCGATTACCCTGAAATGGAAATGGTAAAACGCCCACTAAAATTTGTGTGTTCATTCGCTCCAATAAATTCATGACGTCACTTGAAAGTTTTATAAATATCATTTAAAAGTAATCATGTTCTTTCACCTGGGGTTTAACGATCAAACATATTAATTCCTTTCTTCCACGTTGATGACGTCACCTCTAAAAATTTATTGAGTAAACATTTATTACAGGATATATTCCGAAATTTCCTAGGGATTACAGAATGATTTACAGTATCTCAGAAAAAGATTGCCCCATTTTTGTTTCTCCTTTTTACTTTAATAACCAAAATATTGTAAATACGAACACTTTCGCTTGCATGTTCAATTTTGTTTTATAACTAAAATACGAAATCAAATTTTGTTGGTTTTTAGCGAAGGATAACCTAAACTTTAAGTTTTCAAACTACAAACATAGTTGAAAGTTTAATTGGTTTAACTTGGTGCTGTGGGATCAAAGTTTTGTTTTCTACAACGAAGTTTCAAAACCGTTCCCGTGTTTGAATTAAACATTGTTTCATTTAGTTTTTGAGATTTTCATTACTGGAATATCGAAGAGTTATTTGATCCTCAAGATATAAATTTTACGCGGAACGTATTGAAAAAATTCAGTGGAAATTTATCTTAGAACTATTTAATTTTATCTAGAAACCCGCCTCTCTTCAGGGCAGATTTTCATCGAACAAACTATGGGCTAAATTTGCCCATTACGCGAGTTATTTCAACAGTCAACTGTTTGACCGTTCACCTGATTTTCCAGCACTCCGTGCCACACCAAAATAAACAAGCTCTTCGACTGTGCTTTAATAAGAATGAAAAATATTTAGGTGTCACTGATTGTTATAAAGTTTCGCACAGTAAACGTCCATCATCCGGGTAGTGCCTCCATTAGAAAGCCTTATTGTTAGTGCCTACTGGTCTTTGATTTCAGAAACATTTTTTACTTACTTTACACATTTTTAAATTATTTTCAGCCATGTAATATATAGAACCTATAAAAAAGTTGACATCATGTCCCCAAAACTAAGAAAATAGCGCATACATATATGAAAAAAAAGACGTCTTCCGGCGTCGCTGGAGGATATTATGCGAGCTCGATTTAAGTTAATGGGGGCACATACACACTTGTTGACTGGAACACCACGACGCCGCCATCGATCGATCTCGAAGGGCGCCGGGAATGGCTGACGTCAATCATTAGCCCATCATACAGAGGTGTGCGTGCTTGAGATCCAGAAGAGCCAAAGCCGATAACTTCCAATTTACTACGACATATTTTTTATTAAGTTCCCTATTCACGACTCAGGTGCTGCAAGTTTCTACTCAACTCAGATACATCGTAAATTGGCCCCTTTTTTAACACCGAGCGTCATAAAAAAGGAAGCACTAAGGATTTTACGGCCCAGAAGAGTTCACCTATCTGCGGACCATGTCCCCTGTTTGCATATTTAAAGACCCATGGATTACTCTAATTTGCCTCTATGTGAAAATATTTCACGTAGACGTCAACATTATTTATCAAAATCCTGAAAAATTACAAGGAGATTTTTTTTGGGATTATCGGACAAAGTGTTGCTTAAATGTGTCCTTTCTAATCTGGGTTTGTTCGATGGAATTAATTACGCTGGCAGTCCGAGCTGTACTGCTATAAATTGAGTTATGCTTGCTAGCAACATATGTGAGAGAAGTAAGGGATTATGGAACAAAAGGATGAAAATCCGTTGTTACATGCATAAAGCTATATCTCTTGCACTTGATTTCCGTTTGTGTATTTCAGGCGTCGTTTGAGGTAAGGGTTTCGTACTCAACAGTCCGTTTACGTCTTATTTTCCGCTGTTGTTTGTTTGTGTTTGACCAACACTGTGACTAGGGTGCTTCTAAACAGCTGTGCCATAGCGGATACTGGCTCAAAGAGATGTTGCGTATAATACTTACCTGCAAAAGGTAAGCAGTAAAATTCGCGTGGTTGCTTTGTCTGCCCCCACATAACGGAAATTCTTCAAGCAATTTACAAAAGCAAGAACAAGTAAATTTTATTGCTGGAACAATTTTTTCATAATTAACTTTTTTAAGAACTACTAGAATGAAAGGTTATTTCATAAAAATAATGAAAAAATCTCCAATTTTTAAAATGAGGAACAGTGGTAATGCAGAGGATATGGACTCCGCGCTTTGGAAATTTACTCATTTTTCACGAGTATGAAAATTCATTTGAGTGAAAAATGGGACCTCCATACGAGTTGTATACTGCAATAAATAATACTTCTAACGGAGCACATACATTCCTACGTCTGTTTGTTGGAGATCGATCTTTATTACCCCTGAAAACAGGTCTGCTGTGCAGAAATTGTGAAATTCTATTGTTTGGGAACATAACAAAATATGACAGACTGAAAATACGTAAACACTTTTGAAAATAATGACAAGATTGAAAAAGCTGAGTTTGTTGAAGACTTGTCGAATGTAATTGTAAGGATTTGAAAAACATTGTAATTCTGATCAAAAACATCAAACTGACAAACACGTCTTTTTTTAATTTTTAATTTGGATTTTTCGCTTTTTACGCTATTCTGTAAGATTTCGTTTCAATATTGAAACATCATTTCCCAAATTTCAATAAAAATACCAAAAATCCATAAAGTTCATTGTTTAACGAAATCTGATCCAACTTTTTCAATGAAAGTAGTATTGTGAAAGCTGATTTACATTTACTTGTTTGACTGAATTGGATTTCAATTTTAAAAACAATCGTTGCAACAGAAGGCATGCACATATGATAGCTAGGGGCTCATTCAATAACATTCATATTTATAACTGAAATTTTACATTTTACAATGATGCGCGTCTATAATTCAAATTTATCTTTATATTTATGTTCAATGAATGCAATACAAATTTAAAAACTTCCGACTTTCATTATGGCGGAAAATACAATAACAGCGGATACCGTGGAAAAATTTATAAACTTGCAAAAAATATATGTGAAATTTTTTAATTTAGCAGTTCATAAAAAGTAATAAAGTCAACGCTTTAATCTACCCCATACCTATCATTTAACAACTTTCCATTGAAATGAAAAATAATGTTAACTATTACAGGTGAAATCAACCCTTAAATGTTAGAATCGTCTCTAAATTTTCCACGACCACAATAAGGACATTTTTTAATTCCAGCGACGTTACAACTTCAAGGGCGCGGTTGTAAATTAAGTCAATATTAGGGCTAAGGAGTTTTACATTTAATGAAAATTGTTGAATAAATTAAACAAATAAATCAGAAAGATAGAAAGCAAATTTTTAATTACTTTCGTAGTTCAAAAGGTGTATAATTTTTGAGTTAGATTCAAATGTGCCACTCTTTAAATTTCTAATGTAGGCATATCTAGTAGTGTAGAAACATATGTGCATGTGCGGTCCTTACACCACACATATGTCAATATTAAGTTAAATGCGAAACAATAATATCTAACCTAAAAGAGTTAACACCTTGAAAATTGGTGTTATCAACGACATGAACTGTTATTCCAAAGCAAACCTAGACTCGAAATTTAAAGAACCGCACAGCAAATTGTCTGATGATGGTTAGTAGGTCTGTTTTTCAATTTATTTAAGTAGCTTATATTTTAACAGCCCTTTTTATCATTTAATCAGGCTTTTCGAAGCTGGTAGTTCATTTCCCGATTAAAAATTATTTCGTAAACACTGTTAGAAAAAGTAGATATGAGGTATTCCACCCCTATTTCAGTTGTTTATCTATCAAAATGTAATAATGGTAAATATGCGGCATTTCGAAGCTAGATTTGAGCAGATTTATGCAATAAAATCACGACGTTTTTAAATCGCAGCAAACTATGCAAATCTAGTAACTCGGTTGGTAAACAACATTAGAGAGGTAAAGTTTCTTGAGAAAGATCGACATTCTTTATGCCGATTTGGGTTGTTACATATTTAAGGTTATGAATTATTGTGACAAATGTAACCATTGTTCCCAGCTTAAATATAATCAAGAAACATTAGAATTAAATTAATTAATTAAAACATTCAGAACTTGGTAACTTTACTGAATTCTATTTTTTTAATCTGCAACAACTAATCATTAATGGAAGAATCCGGCTTTAAAAATGAGGTTATGATTATGAATTCGATCATTCAATGTGACAAATGTAGAAGCTGCGTTGGCAAAGTCAGATCTCCTTTATAGGATCGTACCATATACTTGACTGTTGCGAATATTTTTATCCTTCGTTAAATTATCATCCAAATTCCGGTTGGTTTGTTTTCTTTTGGTAATGAAGTTGATAAGTTTTCGTCTTTGGTCAAAAGAATTTTTGAAGCACTCACCTATAAAGGCATTTTGAAAACGAATATCTACGAGGTCTTTGTAAGTTACAAAAAAATATGCTAGTATTTGTTAAATTTATTTATTTTTTTTAAATGTCAGGAACACGGGATACTGCATACCTCAATTGATAAATACAAAGTCCCACTTCACTGCGTTGGCAAAAAATCTGCCTAGGCTGCAAAAGTTTTTTGCTGCCGCTGAATCAACCAATGAGATTTAAGCCTAGCCGTCTTATGTGTTGTTGTTGATGTTCTTACTGTCAATGTTTGTGCTGCCAATGTCAATCACAGACAACTGTCAAATGCCAATTCTCACAATTCAATCGGTCAGAGTCGAGTTATAATAATTGTCAATTATATCGTCTTCGAGGGTTGACATGTTTTTATTAATTAACTTTAAATTTAACAATAACGTACAGGCAAATCACTGTAGGAAAAATCATACAACACGTACCTACTGAAATTCGATCAGCTGATCAAGTTAATGCAAAAAGTGACGAGGTGGTCAATTATATAATGAGTGTTTACATATACGGATGCCCTAACAGAAGTTCTCGATATCAAATTTATCCCCTTTTGACTCACCAAAGTATCAAAAATAGATGCCGAAAATCCAGCGCATGTTGAAAATGGCATATTCGTCGTATCTGAATTTGAGGAACCCTGACCATGACCCAACCTTGTATTAATTTCACATTCAAGGTGAATAACGATAGCACTCAATCTCATGTTCGCATGCAGAAACGTTCACCGAATGCTTTGAAACAGTATACACTGTTGGACGCCAAGCTGTACTGTTACCGCAAATGAAAATCGAGAACATATTCAAGACAAACTTAATGCACTCAAGCCATATACAACAACATAATTGTGTAGCAAATGCAAATAGCCGTATCCTGAACGTCATACTTACTACTGAAGATCTTAAAGTTAGCATAGTTAATAATGAATTTCCACCAGTTCCGGAGGATGCTTTAAAAATAGTAACTAACCTAAATATAACTTCCACAGAGCCAATCTAGTTCATTTATATAGTGCTCTTTCTCAAACTGATTGGACACCTATAGAAAATATTAATGATCTTGAAGACGTGTGTGAATATTCGGTTTGGTTTACAAGAAGTATTATTGATCAAATAAGATAACAGAATAGGCACTAGAGCAGTGTCAGAAGGACTAACTCTGAGCATCATTTAGACAAATTTAGACAGTTGAGAAAATCGTTAAAGGTTGATATTCGCAGAAGCTATCTGGATTTCATCAGAAATGCTGAACACAACGTTAAACAGGACCCTAAGGTGTGAGTAAATCTAAGTGTAATAATGTATCAGGTCCCGACACTGTACCTGCTTTTTTGATTGTGGATTGTATTAGTTATTTATCATCACCTTTGTGTTATATTTTTAATCTTATTCTTAATAGTTGTTATTATCCTAAAATTTGAAAACTGTCTAGTATCTTGCCCATCTTTAAGAGTGGAGATAAGTCTAACATCGATAAATATAGACCTGTTGCACTTCTTTCAAATTTCGCCAAGTTGTTTGAGTCGATCTTGTCTACGTTATTTATGCTCATGTATGTAATTATATTATGCCGGAACAACATGCTTTTTATGAAGGGTGGGTCCACAGTAACAAACGTGTATGGGTTCACACAGTTTATCTTTCAGGCTTTAGGTAATAGATACCAAGTTGATGTATTATACGCTGTATTGACCAACGCTTTTGATCGCGTTGACCACTGCCTTTTCCTACATAAACTAGCTAACTTTGGTATATGTGACAAAGTTGTAATGTTACTCAAGGCTTTGTTAACCGAAAGGGGTCAATATGTTGAATGTAATGGATTTACTTCTCCTGCTTTCCAAGTGAGTAGTGGGGTCGCCCAAGGATTGAATCTTGGTCCACTACTCTTCACTATATTTTTCAACGATGTCCTGGATAATGTCAGTTGTAAGGGATATATTTACGCGGACGACTTGAAACTTGTCTGTAATATTAAATCCTATTCAGACTGCCAACTTGTACAGCAAGATGTTGATTGTTTAATTTCTTGGTGGGGGAAAAATAAGTTACAACTCAATTTTGATAAATGTAAAATTGTGACGTTTTCGAGAAAAACTAATAATATAAATCTTGCTTATAATATGAATGATATTTTGAAAGAAGGTTGTGACATGTTTACGGATCTTGGTGTAATAATGGATAAGACTTTGACTTTTATACCTCATATAGAGCATATTACAAACTCAGCTATGAAGATCTTAGGCTTTATTATAAGAAACACTTCTGAATTTTCCGACCTATATGGCATTAAATTGTTGTTTTATAATTTAATTAGGAGTAAGTTAGAGTATTGTAGTGTGATATGGAATCCATCTCAACAAATGCATATAAAAGTACTGGAAAGTGTATTACGTAAATTTTGCAAATATCTCCATTATAAAATGTTTAAGGCTTACTCACAACGTCACTGTGATCATAATTTATTATTAAAATTAGTTAATGAAAATTCTCTTACTGCAAGGAGGAATGTTACGCCTTTAATTTTTTTGCAGAAAATAATAAATGACAGCATATTATGTCCTAGCTTAATTGAAGGTATAAACTTTAGTGTTCCAAGATTGTAGAGTAGGACAAATGTTCTTTTTTATTATGAAATACCTAGCACACATCATCACTTCAACGGTCCGCTTTGACAATTTTAAGGTTGTATCGGAACACTTGGATATTTTCTATTTTAATTTTGCTGGGAAGGGTGCAAAGGATACACTGTTGTCTTTGTTTACTTGTTAGTATTACTGTATTTTGTAGGTTTACGTTGTTTATACTCGTATGTAAGGTATATAATGTATATTGTGTCAGTTTTCTGTTCCATTTATGAACACTTTTGTCTGTTGAAATATATTACTTACATTATTATAATTATTAACATATCAGCTTTAGTACTTAAAAGGTGTTCAAAATCTCTTTCAAGTTAAGCATTATATATTGTGTGTTTTGAATGATTGGACAGAAAATTTAGACACTAGAATTACTGATGATGTAATCTACTTTAATTTCTGTAAGGCATTTGGTAAAGTATCTAAAACACAACCCATTTTTAAACTTGAAAGATTAGATATTAACGGTTCGCTGTTAAAATGGAAACACGATTTTCTCTATGACAGATACTCTTCAGTTAAATTTAGTAATGTTTTGAGTTCCAAAACTGAGATCCAATCCCCATTCCAGTTCTTGGTAGATGATTCGAAAACTTATAATTCTTTAATAAACCGAAATATTTAGCAAAATGATATATAATAAAGTATATTTCGTGGTCTAGAACATGGTTGTTTCCATTGAACATCGACAAGTGTAAATTCTTGCATAATCCAACAACATCCTAAATAAATAGGAAAATTATAAGAGCAGTTGATATTCAAAATTGATCATTTAACTTAAGGCAAAATTCTTCTACAATAGGTCACAGCCTAAAACTCCAAAAGGAAAAATTTTACATTGTTTGTCGCTATTACTTTCTTTTTAATAGGGTGTCTGATATTTAGATCTCCCTACCTCAGTCCATAGTCGACAGTTCTACAGTTTTACAGCTTAAAATGACCTATGATGCATGAATGGTTTCACTTTAATAATCTGTACTCTATTTGTTTATTATAATATTCATATACTTTAAAGGCGATATAATCCAATCGTCCATGGGCATTAAAACGTCAACTCTGCCCAGTTTCTCGATTTAATAATAGTAAGAATAATTGTATAAAACTGAAATGTTCTAGTCCTGCAGCCTCGTAATACTAATATTTTTTGTTTAATTTAATAATGTAGACTATTTTAAAATACCTCAAGATTAAAAAATACTAACTTAGGAATGCAAAGCACGTGTCGGTTCATTGCCAGTAATCTTTTCTTTAGTTGTGTCTTAAAACTTTCAGCAACAGTAAATCTCATCCTGAAAGTTCCCCAGCTAAATCCATGGCAATTATTCACCCTAATGTCTCTGTCCGGAATATTGAAAAACTTTATTTAACGGACGAAGAGAATTATGTTTCTATTTATTATATTTTCACTTCTTTAACTCATAACCGTAATTAATCGAACGCTCTCTTTTAACTAAATGATTAAAATGTTACTTTCATTAAACGTTGTTTATAAAAAAGTCTATCTATATTATATCTGCACTAGAAATATCATAGAGTAAATTCAGTATTATTGTTGTCGTTTAGTTTTTTTAAAATTTTGGTTCATGGAATACCGTAATAAAATAGGAGTACAAGTGTTTGTAAAAAGATTTTTGTAAATTTAAAGCGTATTCAGCGAAGTGTTAAAATGTTCTAGCAATTGAAATTTTTTGTGTATTGCATAAAAACTTTACGTGCATAAAATTTGGTTGATTAAAAAAATAATAAAGTACGACAGCTTTATGGTGCTTGTTCATAAGGATTAGTTTTCAATTCACAGGCTCGGAAATAAGCGAAGGATCCCACAAAACGACAATTTTTTACCAAGTCTTTAACTGAAAACGAGTAAAGTACTTTTCCAGGAAAGAAAGTTTGCGGAACGTGATGTGAGATTGGGAAAAACGTCTACCAAGATACTATTTAAACATTAATGACCCATCCTTACTCTACCCACACACGCTCAGAACAGCCGCAGGAACTTTAAAATCCACCGCTATCAATTTCGGTGTGTAATTTCGTTAAAAGTTGGAACCGCTGTATTCACGTCGATTTAGCATGATTTTAAATTTCTGCCACTGAAACAATTTTGTCGAATGATAAAAGCTGGTGTTTGGTTAGAGGTGGAGTCTTATTTAAATGGAAATGTAGCTCCGCATAAAATATCATTAATGCAACGACAGAATAGGAACTGGGTGTAACACATACCACGATAAAACTCTGCGTCATGTCTGGCCCTATTCGCTTTAACACAAATATCGAAAATTAGTTCTTAGGGAAATAGCGGAAGCAACCTAGATGTGAAAGAAAACTCACGGCGCCAATTTGCAAAGTGTCTTCTGGCTATTTATAAGCCAATTCGTGCCGACTTATTATTAAACTTGATTATAAATTCATCACTCTGAAAACTAATGGAAGCAGGCGACAATTAAATATACAATTCTATTAATTTCCATAAGAAAACACGAACAGTTTTATTACCACCGTAATTATTTTCACCTTTTGTTCTCATTTTGGTATTAACGTTCTTAACGGGGTTTGCGCTATTCCCAAACGCGATCGCACAAATTGCTCGTTAATTCTTTCAAGCTAACGCTATCAAAATTAGATTTTGATATTTATTGATCTGTTCAACAAGGAGCGGAAGCTTCATAAAGCCTCTTTTCGCTCGTCTGGATTTATGGGACTTGGAGCTTGTTTAATGAATTTGTGATAAAGTACCGCGTCGTCCTGCGTAAAGCCCATTCGTCAACTGGCCTGTCTTGAGTCATTTTTGCTACTATTATCAAGCTAATGAGCCGCACAGAGTTTTATGAAAAACTGATTCCATCAGTTCGAAAACTTCGCTTCCATAATTTAGTTACTTCTGATTTTGGAATGAAATGACTTAGACAAATGTTCCTCAATAGTGAAAACATGAGCTCTGCTGTTTTGGGGGTTTTTGGTGAAAATTTTCATAACTTCAGTTCAGTTACTATAAAATAATAATTGAAACTATGCATTAGGTGAATTTTATAACCAAAACTATGACACAATTTTAAAATTTCACAAAAAATAGTTCTCCCATCGTCCGAAACCTTTTGATTAAACTTAATGAATACATCAAAGAGACCTCCATATTTGGCACAGATATCATAGGCAAACGGTACCGAAATGTAATTGCTCGATGTAATCTAAACGTTGTAAATCAAGTTCCAGACCAGGTCTGCCTCCAGCTCTTTTGCACGTGTTATATTGCTATTTTCACGCTAGGATACAGATTAAGTAATCAGTAATCAGAAGCATAATCGAAAAAAATATTACATAAAACATAAAACTTCTTTCCGTGTGTTTTAACGCAAAATTAATAAAACTAAACTGTTCAATTTTACTGCTACTGTTTTCCATGTTAAACGCAACGTTTAGATCTGCAAGATAAAATTCATGTAAACAAATTTCTAGAATGGCTTGATTCCTTAAGAAGGAAAACAATAGAATATTTCGAAGAAACGCTAACAATGACACATTTAGATTGTTTTAATAAAAGTATTAAAATATTACTTATACTACTACCCTATAACTTTAATAAAATCCAGGTAAAACTGGAGATCTGAAACTAGCTACAGCTATTTAAAATTTGTCTGTTTAAGGTTTTAAATAACACGTTTTTAATTTTTATTTTCAAATCGTTTATTTTTTTTTGGGTAGATTAAAAAGTAGCCAAAAGATTATTTCGACAGAACTTCCTTCGCCCTTAAGGTGTAGTCCAACAAAACGCTTCTTTAAAAAATAATAAAAATTGAATTTGTGATTATCGTTTCGTGGTAACCTCTATATTATAGAGGTTACCACCAGCGGTGTAAATAGAAAATATGAAATATATTTTAGCCAACGGGAAAAAATGAAGATATATGTTCTCAATTTCTCAGTACATGCTTAACTGCGAGTGTTCATGTTAATACTTCCAAAAAATTCGACTTTCACTTTCGTCTCCTCAACGCAGAAAGAAGACTGATTAATTAATTAGCTAAACTTAGTTTTTTCCCAAAAACACTCATAAATTTGAAGAACATTTTTGATTCTGCAAATTGTAAAATGACGTAATCACTTTTTGGGCGAGGCATACGAAAAACTTTTGATTAACCATTTATACCTAGGATATCCTTAAAACGTTTGTAAGATTTCAGAGTATTCGGTTTTACAGTTTCAAAGTTAAATTGCACAATGTTATATAATTTTGATCTTTTTCCTGAAGGTCTAGGGTAAAAACTCAACACGGATTCATAAACCACACGTGCGCCGAAGTATCTTATTTTGTAAAATTTAAATAATAGTTACTGATGCAAATTTTGGAGATGATGTCCCTTTAAGGTTGATGGGGGTGATTATCCAAATTTTAGTTATCATTTTACCATCTACATGATATTCCTGATACACATACAAAATTTTACAACAATTGCTCTTGTAGTTTTGGAGATTATCTGTGTAATAAAAATCCGGGTAGACTCCAGACAGACAAACAGACAGACAGATGGAAACGGAAGACATATTTTTCGTGCTCTAAGAATCATGAAACGTTGAGAAAACATAAAAGTAGCCAGTCGTCCAATGGACTCGCTTATAATACTTCCTTAGTTTACGCTCAGGCAGTAAAAATGGCTTAACACTATTCAGACAGAACCTCCCTCGCCCCTGACGTACAGTACAATACAGTACATATTTTACATTTTTTTCTTAATGTACCTAGTTTTCTTTTCACAACAAGAGATTTAAAACGTATTTGAAGTGGCAAATTTTTGTAGGGAAATATGGCTTTTATAATTACGCTCCGCCCCTCGGTCTGACAACGAATGAAAAATTCATCGCGATTGAGATCGAAATCGGTGGGGTTTTATTTTTTACTTAACACATATAGTTTCCTCTGAACACAATTACTTATGAACTGTTTCGCATGGTAATTTCTCGCAGAAAAATAAGGATTTTGCAATTAAGCTCTGCCTCCCCGGCTTACGACGAATAGAAAAAATCATCACGATTGAGATAGGGCGGGTGGGTGGGGCTTATATTTGGCCTTATTGTCTTAATATACTTATGCATCTTTTCACAGCAAGAAACTTGAAACATGTTTCAAATGGTAAATTTTTGTAGACAAATGGATTCTATCTTGCTTTTTTTGTTAATATATACAGTCTTTTTGTCACAACAAAATACCTAAAACATGTTTAAAATGGAAAATTTTTGTAGCGAAATATCAAATTTGCAATTAAGCCCCGCCTCTCGATATGACAACGAATGAAAATTCCATCACAATACGTATGATTAAAAAGAAGAAAAGAAGCGTAAAGAAAACAAGAATTAGAAGATGGGGAGTAGTCATGCGATTTATTTTATAAAGTATTATATGGCGTTTTTTACAATATGTACCTTTGCATCTTTCCTATCATGACTTTAAAATATTTGCAGGATTTTAGACTAATGGGCTTTGCAGTTTCACATTTCAATTGTAAAATGTTTTTTTCTGTCTAGGGTAAAAAGTCAAAACGCATTCATAAACCACAAGTGTAGGAGATGTATGTTATTTCATAAAATTGAAACAACAGTCACTATACAAACTTTACTTTATTTTGTAAATGCTCAATATCATTTTTATTTGGATGGTTTTGACAGATCTGCTGAGATTAAAAAGTCGACATAATATCTCAAATTTCATTTTAGTTTATCAAACCACTAGACGAAAATGTAATTTTTAACATAATTAAATTTTCAACCCTGGTGAAGCTTGTGTTGGATCTGCTTTTGCAAAAAAGTTATATGCAGGAAAATACAACCCAAGGGGATTTGTCGCATTTATTCTCTAGATTACTGTGTATTTAAAATAATTCAATTAGAAAAAATAAATAAGTAAATAAATAAACAAACTTTTGCACATATATGTCACGATTTGGAACTTAAAATATTAAACATTTCTTATTCCAATACAAGACTAAAAGGTTTTGGAACCACCAAACAACAAAATTCTCGCATCTACTGATCCTTTGGGTGCTTTTCATTTTATAAAATTCAAACAATTATTAAAAACATTTTCTGTAAGCTAAAGAGATATTGTAAATGTGTCCATTCGTGTTCTCTCGAAGTTTCATAACCCCTAGAGTAGGGAAAAATAGGTCTCCCGTTTCCGTCTGTTATTTAAATATTATAAAATAATACTACTGTACTTGTAGTTTATGAGTCCGCTTAGAGTTTTTACTCTGATATTCAGATTTTCGCAAAAAAAAACAACATTTTATACTAATGTAAATAATGATAGCTAGTTTTTAACCACAGTTTTCTTTTTTACGGCGTGAGGGAAGTTATGTCTAATAACCACGCCTCGGACCTATGCAAGTGAATTGTTGGATCGCCAGCACATTAATCAACATAGCTAAACGAGGTCATTCGCATTATTTACCTGGCAGACTGCACAAGCGCTATCACGTTAGTTTCGTCGCTATAAGAATATAAATGCCACAGGCGCACTTTAGGTACTCCTTCACTTATTTCGTGGTTTGGTGGTTGTAGTAGTTTCTCTATACTTGTAAATCTATTGCAATGTTGGCAGTCAGCCTTAATACAAATTTTCAGAACAATAATCGTCAACGTAAATTCCCGGCCTTGATGTTTGCAGTCCAAAGCCCACACACTTATGCATTACGCCGCAGTTTTCAAGTTGGCTTGAGACAAATTCTTGTTCTTCTATCACTGGTTATTTACCGATTCACCTTTTTATATTAAAAAAATTATATTATATTTACATGAAACTCCCTCATACTTAAATACGATTTATTTTACAAATTATTTTTTGAAACGACGTCATTTTTTAATGGGACCAACACAGTGAGCTTTCATTAATTTGTCCATCAGTAATCCGTAAAACCTTTTAGTGCGTCATCAATTTGATATGACATCATCAATCTTTTACAAGGAATGAAGAGACAAATTATTGTTACAATTTCAAGATTCTGCCCAATAAATATTAAGGACGTTCACTGCATTAATATTAAACAATCTGGAAAGGCGGCAGCGTTTTAATGTTAGATAGTGGGTGAAACGGTGGCGTTTTCAGGGTTATACAAGTACTCCGCTAGCATATAGCTGTTTGCCCAGGTTTCCGGCGTTACCTCAGACACGATATGCTCTTTGTAAGTTGTTAGTTTTGTGGCGAGATACATTAATATTTGTACCTCGTTACCTGCAATTTAAATTAACGTAAAGTACATACAAGTAAAACGGATTTGTTTGAACTCGGTGGAAGTTCTAATAGAACGCAGTCGCTGAAGTTTTGCCACCGTATCACAATAGCTCAGATTCCTACATGCGTAAAAGTGGATCGTTCACACCGAAACGAAGGAAGAACATTGTAAAACAGGGGAAAAAGCAAAAAATAAAATAAAAAAACGATAATGAATATTGTCAAATGTAATGATTCATTTGAAATTTGAGCATTCCTGCAGGATGTGGCCACAGCTCATATTCGCGTGAAACAGTAGAATAAGTGACATAAAGATATAAATTTTGTTAATAAAAAAATAATGTGTGCTTTGTCGCTGAAATCGCTTTTACTGCACTTATAATCACGATAACAAAACTTGGCTGCCTTAGTACACAAACAATTATTAGCGACCATTATTTTTACTTTATGGAACATTTATTATTTATCGAACTTTAGTATTCCATTCATAATAACACGCTACTTCTATATTTTAAGCGAGACAGTACACCGTGCATATAAATTACTCATAAAATGGTCTTTTATAGTAAAAATATAAAAAGTACGACACTCCATACATTATAAAAATGTGTATCATCTCAGTAATTTAACCGCCGTCAAAAATCATAAACATCGCATCCGTTAGCGACTATATTAAAGGAGGGAGGCAAGACCCAAACAATTTCAAGCATTAGCAATAAAACATGAAGACACAGGCAATATGGGAGCAGAAGACGTGTTTAACGATGTAAGGAATTCGAATAGTACACCATCTTAAAGCTCGATTGCATTAACTCCCTACCTGAAAAGACGAAATTTAACAGAAATACCCTTAAAGCACTCCACCCACATTCAGATCCCCTCGAGAGGAGTAATCTCTCGGTATCATCAAAACATGTTGTTAACTCTATCATCCGCCGTGGGATATCTGTAATAGGCCGCCATGTTGACGTACCAACACATTCAGAATACACACCGATAAAGTTAAACTATCAAAATAGTTACATGCATCCCGAAACCCTACAAATCGCATTCCCCACGCAACGCAAATAACTAGAATTAATGAGCGTACTCGAAGAAACAACCACACAATATTGTAACGGCGAGCTGTAATTGTTAAAATTAATGGAATCACTCTTGGAATTAATTAACAACGAATAGCAAATTGCCACTGGCACTGTATTGATTTTACGTACGACGTAGAAGAGAGCAGTGTTGAATTGTTAACAAAGCGTCAAATTCACGGAGAACCTTAAAAAAAAAGAAGATGACAAGAAAAATTCGAAGCAATTTCGCTCAGGACCGTTTCAAATCGGAGCTCAAATAGAGTTAGGTATAAATGGAAATCCGTTCCGTGTCCCAGAAAGTTAAAGTGTGGAATCGCCAGACAAGAACCTTAATTTCAAAACCGAATGAGTTCGTGTTCGACCGCCTGGATTTGTATCCCAGACGTAAATCGAACAGACAATAAATCCACCACAACAATTACTCTAAAACAAAATAAGAGAAAAGGTGCAGATGCAGATATTTTATCGCCAACGTAATCTTTTTGAAAACTTTGTTTCACTTTTTATTGCTATTTTAAATACACGTTCGGTCTGGTCTTGTGCAAATATGGTGGATGCGCCGGGCGAGCCAATAAACGTAATCCATTCTTGTTTACATTTCAAACTGTTGGATGTTTTGCAAAAATAGACAACTTTCGTCCTAAGCGATTCATGTTTTCAAACAAAACAATATTTGCTGTAAATTCGACTAGAAACTAGAGTGGAAAGGATCCAATCAATCGCGAATTTCGCCCTAAATAAACAGTTTTCATGGAGCTCGAAATTCATTAAAGTATACGTAAATACAACGCAAGAAATAACTATCAACGTGATGGCGTTAAAATATAGTGTTTACACTCTTTCTGTATAAACAATATAAAAGGGAGTCGTGTTGTTTTTAACGATATTTATCGCGGTTAGCTGATAGCATCTAATGTAATGAACATTCTCTAGTGTGAATATATCGTACGTATAAAATATTACTACCCTACCGTCCCATCCATAAAGCAATATGATTACTACGCTAATTTCGAAGGTAATTTCAACACCGACCTATTTCAATATTTATAGATAGGAATGGATGAAGCATAAATGTTGAAGCAATTTTTCGTATTAAATTACCCTGGAAAAATCGATTTTCGATTCAAAATTACAAGATACTATTTAAACAAGAACTTTAACGATCGCACAAGTAAGGATTATGTTGACTCAACGTATTACTATCAGCCAGATTTACGATAAGCCATAAAGATGATTGATTGCGGTGCATACTCAGAGGGGTTATGGAAGCTATTCCTATTTCTTCTTCACATGTTCAGATTTGTAAGGGCGATAAACATGTTAAAATTACAACATATAAGCTTGTGGCTATCAAAAATATAAATCTTAACATGTACACATGTACATTCTTTATCTGTACTAAATAAAATGAATACGAACGTTACGACATAGAAATTACTGTATAAACACTTAATTTGACCAACAGGGTCAATCTAAAACGTTTTAAACAACAAAAAACAAAAGTGATAATTTTATCAGTAACCATCAAACAAGGGGACGCATATATCTCGTGTTTTATACGAAAATGAAGCTTGTTATAAATTGTGTCGAACTAAAACACAAATTTATTGGCGCTGACGGGCGATCCAAGTTGGTCACCCATCCGAAGTGCTTAACTTGTAATTGCATTTCACTTACCGCACAGAAATTTAATGAATGAAACTAAAATTTATCCCGCCTATAAAGCAAAAATAAGGTCAGTAACGATTTTTAAAAGGAACACGAAACACTCTGTTCACGAAATCTATTTATTGTATTTCCTGTATGTAAAGCACAAAATGCTGAAAAAAGTGAAAGATCTCGCGATAATTACCAAAAAATGAAACGAAAATAACTCAATAAAGTGTGTGACCTTTTTTAAACGCCAACCAGCCGTCGTTAACACACATGTAACGGTGCGGCACTAATCACAAAAATGTGAAAATTTACGGCACTTTCAATTGACTTTGATTTAGCGTAAAGCCCTGAAACCGGACAAGATAGGCAGTCGGTTCATACAAAGCGCTACCTATCACGCGATAATAAAAATCCAAGGACTTTAATTAAAGATAAAAGGAAAACGCAAACCACTTTGAAATCTTCCGCTCAGACCAAAATCGCCTACGAGAGCGAAAATATGAAAGATGTTATTTAGATAAACCAAAAATATCATTAGCGATCGCGTTTTGAAAAAGTGATTGATGCCTGCAGCGCGTTATGGACGCGGTAAAAACGATTGGTGGAATTAACAAAAAGTGCCAGTTGTAATTTAGTTTCAGCTATTTTATGACAGATTATTTGAGCACAAATTTTACTCTGTTTTTAACACATTAAACCGTCTACAAAAACCACCGTTATTTAAAAAAAGCAAACTGTATAAAACGGATAACATGATTTATAATAAAAAAAATGTTTGAAAATTGGAGATAACTTTCAACGAATAAGCATGATATTCTGAATTGATCCTTGCCATGTTGATAGGGCGAAATGGCATGTTCAAGTTCTTGGTAAATATGTTGAATTACTACAGTCTCAATATTTTCTCAAAGTTGCATGACAAGGAAAAAGGACGGCGGTTTTTTGTGTTATCTAAACCATCTTTCTTATAGACTGGACATACAATTATGATTTATTTCAAATAATCGGCATTTGAGAACTGTTTAATATTAAACTAAAAATATGGAAAAGTTTTGTGGGGAAGATCTGCCACATTCTTTTAAGAGAAAGTTTGGAACTTGATCAACGCCTGCTGTGAATGTCTTTTTAGATTTTTTTCAAGGCTTTTCTTCATCGAAAAATGTGGTATAACAAGTGAGTGAGAAAATAAGGTTAGAGGTGATAAATTAACAGCCGATTTAAGGTAACATATATATTCTTAAAATACTTAATCACTAAAAGCATTAACAACTGACTCAGGAATGCGTGTATTACCTCTTTTATTTTGTATAAAATTCTATAACTTTTTAGGATTTAGGATTTGTTTAAGGAGAACCCGAGAAAACTTAAATAAATTGTGATAATGAGAAGAGTTAGGTTTTTTAAAGTTATTCAATGCATTATATTTTCACAGAATTGAACCAAGGAGGGTAACTCCATTTACTGCTGCGGTTTGTATTAATTTTGGAAATATTCTTTTCAAAAATACCATAAGCTACATTAATGTCATTGATCGTATTTAAAATGACCCACTCGATGTTTAGAAACTTCTAAAAAAATGGTCTTTCTGAAATTAAAGTTTTTATCCGTAGTGTTTAATTGAAATTTTGGAAAATTCAAAGAAAAGATTGTAAGACAGAGATCTAGAGATGGATGAAATGAATCATCTGGAACAAGTGGTAGGTTAGATCTGTCAACCAAACAGTTGTCACTGGAAAATACAAGATCCAAAACGCGATTGTAAGTGATGTTTACAAGAGTATATTGAGACAAATTATGAAATTAAATGAAAAGTTATTGACGCTTGTGCTAAAAGACTGTTGCTATTGTCAGAATTACAAACAAAATATAGTCCAGTCAAATTAGCGATCAACCTCGGAATGAGAGATAATAAGCTGAATTTTCGTATATATATACCTTCATTTTAGCGTTCTAAAAGTTGTCTCAAAAGTCTCATAAAATCTCGTGTCTGCGTCGTAAGTTATTCAAGGTCAAAGGTGAAGAAAAACAGTTTTTTGTGATTATCTCGGTTTCTATTGCCCCAATGATGTTAACATTTATTATCGTAATTGTAGAGCACAAAATTTGGGACAAATTTTATTTGAAACATTTTTTCACGCGCTCAATCGTTTTTGAGATAGAGGGCAGTGAGCGCGCAGCGCTCATCCATACGTACTGTAATGCAATCAACCGTGAATATCTGTGAATACTACCTTTAATTTTGAATAATTTGTATTATTTATCAGTTAATACATTGCATTTAATAACATTTTACATATTTTCAATACATTCATTTAATGATAATGATTACTTACCTACTTTCTGGAATTAAAAACTCTTTAAATGAAATACTTATTGTATGTATATCTTAATTTATTGAAAGTAGATTTTAAGTAGAAAAATTATTAAGTACTTTATCTTTCAAATGTGTAAGTTTTTATATATTAGATAATATATTATACTTGTTATATTATTATATATCTAAAAGTTATATTAATTTTTTCAAAGTAAAAATTTAAGGAAGTAAAACGAGTTAATGTATTTTAATTTTATCTTTGTTCAGTACAGTAGTTAATAAATGGGGCTGACGTCACACAAGCTCCGTGTAAATCTTATGGACTTCCGGTCTACTGAAACGGTATCGCTCTCCTTGTCTAACACGTGGCGTTTTTGGATCCCTGTTTGTCGTCTCGCTCTCGCTTATTGTTGTAATGGAGAGGTGTGTGTGGTGCGCGCGCAGGATGGAAGATGGCGCCACCGCTGTATCGCGCGGCGCTCAATTTTTAAATTTATGAAAAAAAGTTTTTTTTCCTCGTCTTTATGCAGGAATCGAACGTCGTCCGATCTCGTGCTAACCGTCACCTCGGCATCTCGACTATCGCAGGGACCCTGAATGGAGCGTATTGTCAATCGTATTTATGCGTGTGTGTTTGTATGACCTCGAGTGGAGGAGGGGCCGCCGAGTCGGCCTTTTCCTGCAGCTTATCACACACGGTGCAGTTGGCACATTAAAATTTCGCATGCACAGCGTATGGGAACTAAATACTATTTTAAAATAGATTGAATATTTAATAATAATAATAATAATGGTTTTTATTGCGATTTTATTTTTAAAAGGGTCTATACAAATTATAGGTAGGAAGTCATGTTTTCATAGTTACATATATTGACTTAAATATGAATAGAGCAGTAATTCGTTTCTTCAGCTTTGTCGTTGGATTAAGCACTCTGGGCATTGGTTTTTCGTTGAAGGTGGTCCATCTTTTACATCTTCATGGCAAAAATTATAATGTTCTACACATGGCAAAGAACCCTTGATGTCTCTATCCTTTGTATAAAAATTAGGTAACATCGGAAAGACGTCTAGCAGCTGAAGAGGTTGAAGTTTTAATAATTCGATTTTTACTATTTCGCGTATTTGTCGGATTGTCTCTTCGAAATGAATAGCTCGTTGCAAGATAGCGTCTGGACTTTGTGCCATCTTAATAGATACTAACGCAAATCTTCTGTTGAAATCCAGCTCGTCTGTTGGTTTTTAGGTAGTCCCAACCATTTGACAAATAATTTTTTTCCTTTGCGTCGCAGTACTTTTTCAATGAGAAAGACATCAATGTTTTTCGTTTTTTGTAATTCTGGCTCATAAAAAGATCCCTTAATAGGTCGATCTTGAAAATCTCTCAAAACATAAGTTGTAGGATTAGTAGCGTTTACTTTAGAGATTTTAAATAATTCAGTACTCCATGAAGGTTTATAACCAGGTTCAAATATATGTTTAAACTTACTGACACGAACTATATCTCCTTCCTTGAATTTATGTTTAGTTTCAGCTTTTGGATTAATACCATATAATTTAATTTCATGAGCGTTTTGTTTATTGATGTCTATAGGTTTTTTTCCAGTTATGCGATGTCTTGTCTTGTTATATTCTGCATTAATATTTTCTAATTTATTAGTCCAATTGTATGAAGCAGTTAAAGTAAATGAACGATATAATTTTGATTTGATAGTCCTAATTACACGTTCAACTATAGCCGCCTTTTTTACACTGTACGTATGATAATGGATAATCTTATTTTTCTTCATTAGATCAGAAAATTGTGCGTTAAAGAATTCTTTACCTTGGTCGGTTTGTAAGAGCGTGGGTTTTCTTCCTTTGTTCAATATTGATTCCATAGCTCTACTGACATCAGATGCGGATTTTGTCTTTAAAGGTCTCATCCATAAGAATTTAGATAAACAATCAATAACAACTAAGACATATTTATAACCATGATTTTCTTTTGCATAACTTTGAAAATCGGCTAAATCAGCTTGCCATAGTTCGTCAAATCCATTTATAACCGTGTGTCGTCTTTTAAAATTTTTTCTCGCAAGTTTAAATATTTCGTCTACCACTTGTTTTTTCGTGTCGGTTACAGTAACATTTTTACTTCGAACCATCGTGTATAGTACGAGGACAATGCTCAATTATTATTATTTTTATTGGGCGTTTGTTTATTCGTTTTGCGATCTCTTTATTAATCGAGATAAACCCCTGAATGTGGTTGAGGTCATTTTGACTGCACCGCTCGAGGTTGCAGTCTTTTAATCTTTTCATCAGGCACAGGATCCTTCTGTAATCGTTTCAATCTATTAGACAATTTTTCGTAGTCAGCTAACATCTTAATCCACTTTTTATCGATTTCATCAACGGTAATGGTCATTTGATTATCTAGATCAGATACTTTTTTGCTTAAATCTATTTCAGCTTTCAAAAAAGCTTTTTTCGCATCTGTCAAGACACTGCCGAATTTATCGATTCGTAAAATGGCATTTTCGTGAAGTTTATCGGCATACTTTTTGGTCGTTACGTCCGTTTCTTCGATCGGATCTTGAACATTGCACAATTTACGATTTTCCATGTCGAAATTGCCGTCTTCAGTGTAGCGTATTGTATTTCTTGGATGTTCAAAAAGTTGTCGCTTTCTGTATAGTCTATAAATTGATGATGATGATGAACGACCGAACTTGTCGACACTCATGATTAAACTAAACAATAACATGAAGTTCTCGTAATTCTTCTTCGATGTTTCTAATTTCATTCAAATGACAATCACTTCCTGCTTTCTTTGCAGCATGTAGCAGGTTGAGACGTTGTACCAGCTCATTCACGTCATCCCAATAAACATATTCCACAGGATAGTTATGAGAAATCTTATAAGCACCACCCCCTTTTTTACTAGATGTGCTACTAGTAGTACTACGCGTCGAGATTCTAGTTCTCACGGGAGTGATTTTAGTAGACTTTTTAGGTGATTTTCTTTTTTTCGGACTGTTTGAGAAAAGCGGCTTTATAACGTCAAGGAATTTTAAACTTGTTCTTTTTTCTTTTCGAAGATTTGTTCCTGCTCGATAAACATTTGCACTTTCCAACATTTGCTTATAATTATGAAAATCATTCTCGGTTACTATGTTCTTGTCGATGTTTTCGGGTGTATTAAATAATAGCTGATACAATCCTTCAGTACCCGTGAACGATTTATCATTGAGTGTAAAATCACTATTTGAGTTAATATGCAACAACGAGTCACCAAAGTAAAAGGTATTGGTAGCTGGATTTATGACTGGTCCAAATAGAGTGTCGCCTTTCTGTAATAATGTTTGCATAACATATAATTGGGCCACGTCAGGAAACTGTTCAATAAAGTTGTTTAAAACCTCTTCCGTAAATTGTTCATTTTTAACTTGTTGGTTCGTTTTTTCTCCTTCATCATTGTCATCTTTATCGTCATCTTCGTTCGTCTCCTCGGGTTTTGCTTCAAATACCTCTTCGCTCATAGGTAAATGTCGTTGAAACAACAAGTCCTTGCGATTGCCTTCACGTCCATAACTTTTGCGACGTTGTCCGTTTGATTCGAATACTTCAGGAAATTCTGTTTCAGATTTAGCAGTAGTACTTCTTGTTGGTAGCACTTCTTTGAGTAGTGGTAACTGCTCTTGTATTTGTTGCAATTTATCTAAATGTTGGCGTTGTTGGTTTTGCTGCTCTTGATGTATTCGTCGTTGTTCGAGAAGTTGTTCGAAAGCCTGCTGTTGTTGTTGGAGCTGGTTCTTTTCTAATTTCATGGAAACTGTCTTTATAGGCTCCACTATAGGTTGAAATAGTTTATTTAGTGATTCATCATGCTCTTGTATTCCCAACTTCAAAGCCCTATGTTTTGTTCTAATGTCATCAGATATTGCAGTAAGGCGTCGCTTTAGTTTAACGTCGCTCATGATACCTATTCAAATTGAAACTGGATCGTTGAAATTAATGTTTCTCTCTTTATATCTTAATGAAACTGTCAAATCCTTTTCGATATCGTCCGCTTTTTAGATTGTTTTCTTTACTTATTACTAAAAATCCAAATTTGTCCTTCCAACATTCTTGACAAATTTTGAAAAATTTATCAAACGTCATGTCTGTACCCACGTGATCTCGATGAACATGTCGCAGATTCATTTCATCTTGTTGTAGTAATATTAAAAAATTTGCGTTGTCGCGTATCAAATGCTTGGGAATCCGAGTATAGGTCTGACAAAGATAGAAGCAATCTATATTTCTATGTCTACCCATACAAAAGTAGCATCTTATAATATTTTGCTTATCACATGCTACGTCATCAAAAACGAAAATCGAATTTGGTCTTGCATTAAAAGGATCCACAATCTTGGCGTCTTCATCGTATGGGAAATATCCTATTCCTTTGATTGATTTTAAAACCGTCTGCAGCAGCTGATACTTTTGTTGAAAAAGCGATTTCGAATAAACATACACATTTTCAAACTTCAATCCGTTTTTATCAAAAATCAAGGATAGCAGAATATTAGTTTTCCCAGAACCCGATGGTCCTGCTATAATTGCACGAACGGTATTAGGAAAGAGTTCCCCATGTCGTGATGGTTGTAGTTTTGTTTCAGAAATATCGTGATTCTTCACTGACAGGATCGTGTGCTGCTTAACGATCTTCATTGTTTATACTAACATAAATATATATACAGTGTTCGTTTTTATAAAGATTGTTCAGTTCAATGTTAGTCATCAAAGGTAAAGGACTTGTTAACAGTCTCATTAACAAATTACCTGTCGAATTACATTTACCTGGTTATCAATATTGCGGTCCGGGTACTAAGCTTGCGAAGAGGCTTGAACGCGGCGACCCTGGAATTAACGAGCTAGATAGAAGTTGTAAAGAGCACGATATCGCATATTCACGAACTAAAGATCTGAAAGAAAGACATAAAGCAGACGAAATTTTAGAAAACAAGGCTTGGGCACGTGTCAAAGCATCAGACGCTTCGTTAGGAGAAAAAGCAAGTGCTTGGTTCGTAACGAATGCAATGAAAGTTAAAAGAAAGTTAGGGATGAGTTTGCAACTACAAAGAAAGAATTCGAAGAAGAAGAAACCGCAGACGCAAACAACTCTTCAAAAAGCTGTGTTAAAAAAATTGAAGAAACAAATTAATGATGTTGATGATGTGTCGACCTTATTAAAAACAGCCCGTGTAGCGGTGAAAAAAGCTGGTGGTAAAAAACGCATTCGAATACCACGAATAATACCACTGCCTAAAATAGGTGGTATACTACCAATTTTACCTGCAATATTTGCTGGTTTATCGGCTATAGGTGCTATCTCAGGAGGGGCCGCAGGTATAGCTAAAGCGATTAACGATGCTAAAGCGGCGAAAAAAGCGTTGGAAGAATCTGAACGACATAACAAACAAATGGAAGCTATAGCTATAGGTAAACAGGGCGATGGTTTATACTTGATGAAACATCTCAAAGGTTATGGACTTTTTCTCAAAAAGTTTGGAAAAAATTTCCAATAAGGCTACCCAAAAGAGCACTCACGGACTTTGATCTACGGAAGTACGCAAAACTCTTAAACATTCCACATTTTCGAGACGTTTTCATGAGAGATGATCTGCCAAAAGATGGTCCTCGAAAACATGAATCTGGTATTGTAAATTTGGATTCAAAACATGGATGTGGAACTCATTGGGTAGCCTATAAGAAATCGAACAATATTATACGATACTTTGATAGTTTCGGTAATCTGAAACCGTGTTCAGAGCTAGTAAGTTATCTAAATAATTGTAGAATACTATATAATCAAGATAAATACCAAAATCTAGGATACAATTGTGGACATTTATGTTTGCAGTTCTTGATTCAATAAATTTGTAAGCAAAACTAGTTTTTATTTAGTCATGAGTCGAACCTTCACACTAAAAGGTCACGGTAGCTTCCTAGAAGCTGATTTATATCCACCTGTGGAATTAAATCCTAATTACGATTATTGTTTGGGATTAATAGGATTATTCACATATAATAGCATACCTAACGTCGAAACCGGAGTAAATGATAAACTTTATTATTATTATTCTTCATCGTCGTCAAACTCGAAAGAGAAAGAAGATGTGGATCTAAAGAAATTAATTATTCCGACAGGTAGCTATGAAATAAGCGATCTGGAACGTTACATCCAAGAACATATCAATGGATCGACTAAAACATCGAGAGATCAAATTTTTTCGTTGAAACCGAATAATAACACATTGAAAGCAGAACTACAAAGTATCTACAATATTGATTTTGGTAAAGAAGGGACACTAGGAAATTTATTGGGTTTCTCTAAAAAAGTATTAGTAGCGAATACAAAACACGAGTCTGATATGCCTGTAAATATTATTAAAGTAACGTCAATTCGAGTGGAATGTAACATTGTGACAGGTTCATTTTACGCTGGCCTACCTTGTCACACCCTCTATGAATTCTCTCCAACAGTAGATCCTGGATATGCCATAAATATCGAACCAATGCATCCTTTATATTTGCCATTAATTAACAAAAACGTCATTGATAAAATAACCATCAAACTGATCGATCAAAACTCAGATCCCGTCAACTTTCGTGGTGAAGAAGTAGTGGTCCGATTGGAATTAAAAACTATTAATGGGTCTTACATTTCGCAATAACACACGTAATATAAATAAGAAGTCATTTAGGATCGCATCTTTAGTTGACAGATATTCGCCAATGAAGACACTATCACCGTACAGCGTTTACATTCTACGTTCCTTGGGTTACAATGTCAGAAATTTTGGATATCTATCAATCCCCCTCAATAGACCAAAGCGTAGATAGAGAAGAGGAACGTACTTATTATCCTTACGTGCAATCGTTTAATAACAGTGATGAGATACAAATTGACATTCATCAACCTGATGCATTTATTTGCATGAGTGATTCGAAACTTCGCATTATTGGCGAACTAAAAGAAGAAGCAACTACTACAATACCTGTTGCTATAGAAAGTGAAAAAACAGAAACCCCTGTTGCGGGAGAATGTAAATTAACAAATAATGCAGGTCTTTACCTGTTTGAATCCATAATTTACTCTTTTAATGGCAAAGAAGTTGAAAAAATAAGAGATCCTGGTACTACAACAACCATTCATAATTATTGTGCTTATTCAGCAAATCAGTCTAAGAATCTTATACAAGCCGGTTGGAATCCAAATGCAACAGGCCATACAATACTTACCCAAGACGAAAAAACCAAGAAATTTGAAATATGGGTGCCATTTAGTTATATTTTTGGTATATTCTTTTACTATAGAAACGTTATGTTTGGACATCATTCTATACGACTTGTACGCAGTCGCAATGATGATAACGCGTATATGGTCACTGGAAGTGCAAAGAAAGCAACCATAAAAGTGCATAGCGTGTCGATACAAGCAAAGCACATTTATCCCAGCGACAAAGCGAAAATAACGCTATGGCCGAAAATTCAAACCGATAAACCTATAACTATAGGTTACAGAAAATGTGAACTTCATGAATTACCAAAGTTAAAAACAGGCACTGACAAAGAAATTTGGAGTATTAAAACAACGACAAATTTGGAAACGCCCAGATACATCGTCCTCGCATTCCAAACAAACATAAAAGACAATCATAAAAAAGATGTTGCGAAATTCAGCCATATTAACTTGAGAAAATATCAAGCATGGGTGGGTTCAAGTGTTTATCCTTATGCAGATCATAGTCTCGATTTTACATCTAATCAGTATCTATCAGCATATACGGCATATATGAATTTAGTGCAACAGTTGACTGGAAATTCTGCTGCCGATCCAATAATTGACTACTCTACTTTTGCCAACACACCTCTGTTTGTAATTGATTGTTCAAAACAACCTGAACCTCTGAAAGCGTCAGTGGTAGACATAAAGTTAGAATTTGAAAGTCATGAAAATTTTCCCGAATCGACCAAGGCTTATTGTTTAATTATACACGATAAGATAATTGAATATAGACCTAAAAGTGAAAAAGTGCAATTCTTAATATGAAAAAAAGTGTTAGTTTCTCTGAAGCACCTCCAACTATTCATTATATGTGTCATTGGTCATACGCTTACTCTCAAGCCAGAAGAGGTGATAAATGGATACAATGTGCTGCAGATAGAGATAGATTTCGTTTACGTATTCTGAGGACTGAACAAATTTTAAATCCTGTATTAAAAGTTGAACACAGATCGAAAAAATTTATCAGTCTTGGTTTGACAGTCTGAACAAGATGAAGTTTCTGGTAATAGATATGCAGGGATTTTGTATTCCTGAATTTATACCGAAGGAGATGACATTCACGGATGGTCGGTATGTAGCGCATTATTGGATTAAATCACTCAAGCCGTTTAAAGATCTTGATCCGAAAATTAAAAAACATATACGATGGTTCGAAAACAATCATCATCATCTGAGATACAACGACGGCATCGTAGATTCTAACGAGGTCCCGAATATTTTATACAAACATATTATACAGGATCAAGTAGACACGGTCTATGTAAAAGGACACATCAAACAACACTTTCTCCAATTCAACCTTGGACAATATAATGGAATTCGTCTAATAAATTTGGAAAACACACTGGACGTTCCACACCTTCTTCAGTGTATACCGTACAATTGTACGCACCACATAAACGGACAGAAAACAGCATGTGTATGTAGTTACGAAAATTGTAAGACTATATACAATTGGTTGATTGGAAAATTACCTTAAATAAAATTGTTTGTGGAACTTAATATTGAAGTTTTTTTTTTTGTTGACATGTGCAGAGTTTTTGTTATCTTAGAAAAAGTTAGTACTTACGGTCTATTATTTTATCAGCTTGATTCAAATGAACATTTGTGTTAGTTTACGTTCAGCCATGGACGAAGGTGCTTGCATTTCAAGCATGCACCGTGATAAAAGTGCTAGTGAATACACAACATGCGATTGTCCTACTTTTGCGAAAGCAAGAAATAACGTTAACAGCATCAATTTCGATTCCCGTACTATTTCGATAGATGATGACTTTCCGTTACTTGATCGAGACGACGAATTAAATCATGAGAAAAATTCGATATTTGAAGAAAAATATGAATTGACGAATCCCTTATTTCGCATTTCTACTGGCTTAAGTGTTGTGCTAGATTTTTTACATGTCGTAAAAATTCTGAACTGGCAAAATCGTTGTGTAACATTTACTACAGAAAACTGGAAGTGTTTTGTGCAGTTTTTGAATATTTTAATTAAAATACATTTTGAAACATCGAATTTGGACTGTGATGCTCCTAAGAAATTTCAGTTCGACGGTTTCGAATTGAACATTGCAACATCACATGATTTTTGCAGTGGACCAACAGTCATCGAATTGAGAAGAGGCGATACGGTTTTACATTTAGGACCAGCGCTTTGCCGTGAAATCATAGCATTAGACGAAACAATATGTTATAGATTAAAATTCTTAGAAGAGTTACAATTTTGTAATTTTTATAATAATATGATTCGTTACTTAAAATATGTCCCACCTGAAAAAATTTATTATGCTACGACTGCTAATTTACACTGCATGAAAGAACTGCTAGCACAGCGAAGTTTCAAGGTTTTTGCAGATCTCGCATCAACCGATTAATATTAAATTTAGATTTTTGTTAACATATATATAACAAATGTAATTTTCAAAATTACCAGCACGGAAAAGTTTCAAGTTTTTTTCTGATCTCGCATCGAACGATTAATAATAATTATTAAATGTATTATTTCAGCGTTTTTCCTGCAGACATGTACTATTCAAGAATTTGTAGGCTGAATGATAAAATAAATAAATGAATAAAAAATAAATAAAAGCGTCTTTGTTTTAATTCCCTACCACAATAATGAATAACAATAATAATAGAGCTATCTATTCATATTCGCGACTCACTTGCGTGCAGTACCTACGTGTGAAATCTTAACTCTCATATCAGCGAAAATATAAAATGGCTGCTAGTTTGAATGAATTGAACAAAATTGGGAAATGTGAAACTAAACCGAAATTAAATCCCGATGAGCTAAAGATTGGTGAGAAATACCCGATTTGTGATGTGAAAAAAGTTAAAGGAAAATTTGGTGATTGTGTCCTTGTGGAACTCGAAGAAGGTGTCATATTTTTACCAAAAAGGATGGCAGATAATATGTCCGATGACTTGATCGAATCTATCCATGAGGACGTTCTTTGTTTGGCTTTGGTATATCATGGCACCAAGGACACTGGAAAGAGCAACCCAGCGCATCTCTACGAAATCGTGCAGATATAAAACAGCTCGTAACAATATAATTATTATCAATTTATATTTAATCAGCATTATTAGTGTTAGTACTTAGTGGTGTTTTTTTTTTTTCACAATGGAATCAGCTACAACAGAAGTAATCGAGAAAATGATCGATTCTGTTACCAAAATGATGCAACTGTGTAACAACAACGTCCAGAAATTAGAAAAAGTGTTAAAATTGAATCGAAAAAATCTACGAATCGTGAATGGTGTATTGCGAAATTCTGACTGTGTTGGGGAGAAAAGAAGATTGGAAAATTATTTAGCACGTATCAAAGGATTAAATTTACATATCGAATCAAAAATCGAGAATGAAAAAATTGGATACGGTAATAGTAAAAAGAGAAGAAACAGTAAGGTTCGCTGGATAGAGGTAAGTTTTATTCATTCCCCTTAGTATCAAATAAGAAACATTAATTTTACTTAGGTAAAATCAGCTTTCGTCGGTCGCGTGAGAACAGGAGCAGTTGTTAATTTAGATGAGAATCTTGTTGATATTCGTCGATTTTTTCACGACGCCAGCCCGTTAATTTTTTCAAGAATCACAAATATTCTCAAAAAGATGACAGCGATTAAACTAAATTTCGAGATGTCTTGTGAATACATAATTCCATCGACAGGAGAAGTGTCCCTGAAGTATTTCAACACACCCAACACTATGATTTTATTATCGACCGACATTCAGAAATCTATTGACGATTTAGCTGGAATTATTCAAACCAAAGTAAGTTATTTAGATTTTTTTTTTCACTTAATAACAAGGTATGGTATTATTACAGATGGAAGAATTCGCAGAATCTAAATCTGGATGGAGTCTACGGAAAATATGTCAGCTAATGGTTGCGTTCAACAAGTACACTCCAATAAACGGCCGAATCTACATACCGTTGCCAACAGAATTGAAAAAGAAAGGAGGCATTATTAATATAATGAATACTGATCGTCTTTGTTTTGTATGGTCGGTACTTGCAAGTCTTTATCCCTGTAAAGATAGTAATTATGAACGTACTGATGCCTATCCGCAGAACTATCACGATATATTAAATTTACGTGGTGTACAAATGCCTGTTCAGTTATCAAGTATTCCTAAATTTGAAGCTCAAAATTCTAACATATCAATTAACGTGTTCACGGTCAATGACAAAACGCATGAAATTGAAGGCCCTATATATCATACAAAAAATGTAAAAAACCATCACATAAATTTATTATATTTAAAAAAGACTCGATCCAAACATGGCCATTATTGTCTTATTAGCGACTTAAGTAAAGTTTGTGGAAGAAATATTTCGGCTCATAAAGCGAAAATGTTCATTTGCGATAGATGTTTAAATCATTTCTCCCTTAAATCACATTACGAGTCGCATCAGCAGGATTGTAAATTATTTTCTCCAGTTAAGATTACTTTACCTGATGAATCTAGTGCTCATTTAGAATTTTCAAATTACAAAGCGCTTCTTAAAAAAGGTTTTGTTATTTATGCAGATTTTGAATGTTTGTTAATTAAAGGTAATGATCATCCGATGAAATATCGACATATACCTTACAGTGTAGCGTTCACGAGTGTCTGTTCTTTTGACAATAGTTTAAATACATTCTTTAGTTATATTGCCAGTTCACCAAATGATCAAACACCGGCTTCTTGGTTCATTGCAAAACTTCAGAAAGAAATTAACAAAATGACGCAAATTCTACGCACGCGAGATTTGCCAATGTTGCCCCTTTCGGACGAGGAAAAATTAAATTATAATTCGTCAATGGAATGTCCTATCTGCGGTCGCGTTTATTGCGAAACCAATCCAAAAGTCCACCATCATGATCATCTTACAGGGAAATATATAGCACCGTATTGTCAAAATTGTAATTTACAATGCAAAAAAGATTATAGTATACCCGTTTTTTTACATAATCTTAGTGGGTATGACGCTCATCTTTTTATTGAGGAATTGGCTCGTAGTAATTATGTCAATTTGGTACCATTAAATATGGAAAAATATATTGGATTTTCGACTTATTTCAATCAAACTCGAGTTACATTTTTAGATTCATACAGGTTTTTATCTTCGTCCTTAGATTCTCTTGTTAAAAATCTAACTCCCGATCAACTTTTAATTACAAAGTCATATTTTTCTGATGTAAAAAGTTTTCCATTGTTAACACGAAAACAAGTGTTTTGTTACGAGTACTTAGATTGTTGGGATAAATTATCGAAAACGAAACTGCCTGAAAAACATTATTTTTATAGTAGTCTGCACGATGAACACATATCAGACGAAGATTATGCTCACGCTAAACTAATATGGGATGAATTTTCTATTAAAAATTTAAGTGATTACGCCCTGTTTTATTTGAAACTCGACGTATTGCTTTTAGCTGACTGCTTTGAAAATTTTAGAAATCTGACTATGAAGTATTATGGACTCGATGCTGCCGGTTTTTTTACAGCACCTGGCTTATCATGGGCTGCTGCTTTGAAAATGACACAAATTAAACTCAGATTATTCACAGATATCGATATGACCCTTTTCATTGAAAAAGCTTTAAGAGGTGGTATATCACAATCTATATGTCGATATTCAAAAGCCAATAATAAGTATTGTTCGTCATATGATCCAAATTTGGATACTAAATATCTAATTTATTGGGACGTATGTAATCTTTACGGATGGGCACAGTGCCAGAGTTTACCATACGATCATTTTAGGTGGTTAGATAATTTCGAAATTGAAAGTCTAGATATAAATACATGCTATGCAAACACTGCTGATAAATGTTGTATTTTAGAAGTTGATTTGGAATATTCGCAGTCTCTTCATGATTTACATGAACAATTACCATTTTGTTGTGAACATCAGATGCCTCCTAATTCGCAAAATAATTCAGAGAAATTATTATGCACTTTATGCGACAAAACTAAATACGTAATTCATCTTGAGAACTTAAGACAAACAGTGCATTTCGGTCTGAAAGTGATAAAAATACATCGTGTTTTAGAATTCTCACAAAAACCTTGGTTAAAGCCATATATAATGTTCAATACTGATTTACGAATGCAAGCCAAATCTGCTTTTGAAAAAGACTTTTTTAAATTGATGATAAATGCCAATTATGGCAAAACACTGGAAAACGATCGAAAGAAACGTAAAATAAAACTAGCAAACAATTGGTTTACCCCTAGAAAATATATCTCTTTGCCAGAATTTAAGTGTTCGCAAATTATAAACGAAGATTTGGTTGTTGTTGAATTGAATAAAACAACTATAAATTTCGAGAAGCCGATTTACGTAGGATTTACAATTTTAGAATTATCAAAAACGTTAATGTACGATTTTCATTATAATTTTGTCAAAAAAGACCTATCAAATTGGTTCGCTTCCAAATTATTATATATGGATACCGACAGTTTCATTTACGAATTTACAACTTTACGTAAAGAAGATACAACCGATATTTATCATATAATTCGAGATTACGCATCTTTGTTATTTGACACTTCAGATTTGCCTGTCGATAATCAGTGGGGTATTCCACAAGTGAATAAAAAGGTACCAGGAAAATTTAAAGATGAACTATGTGGTAAAATAATGACCGAATTTGTATCGCTTAAATCAAAAGTGTACGGCTTCAAAATCGACGGAAAAGATAGTAGCGTTCGAAAACTTAAAGGTGTTGGTAAAACAGCCATAAAGCATATTACGTTTGATGACTTTTATAAATGTTTATTTAATGAAGTAAATCAGAATTGCACTTTTAATACAATCCAGTCGAAAAACCACCAAGTTTTTACCGTAAAAATTCATAAAAAAGCACTCGATTCATCGGACAATAAACGATATATATTACCCAATAATGTAGTTGAAACTTTGCCTTGGGGTCATTATAAAATTGTCAACGAATGAAAAATATATAACTTTTTTTTTCATAAGAAGCTGATTCTGTATGTGTTGAAATATTTTCTTTTTTGTTATGATTTATAATACATATACCTGTAACCTATATTATCAATAAATAATCAACAAATTATGGAGGTTTTTTTTCTCTGATTTGTATGTTATAAATGGTGCATGCGAAATTTAGAAACACCACATACACTTCCTGTACACGGCCACACGCTTTGTGTTAAGAAAATTTGGGGACGCTCATTTGAAATATTTTGGTTCATTAATAAATTATGACCGTATTTAATGAGTCATTCCCTTGATTTTTCTAACACAGTGGTTGCAGGAAAAGGCCGACTCGGCGGCCCCTCCTCCACTCGAGGTCATACAAACACACACGCATAAATACGATTGACAATACGCTCCATTCAGGGTCCCTGCGATAGTCGAGATGCCGAGGTGACGGTTAGCACGAGATCGGACGACGTTCGATTCCCGCATAAAGACGAGGAAAAAAAACTTTTTTTCATAAATTTAAAAATTGAGCGCCGCGCGATACAGCGGTGGCGCCATCTTCCATCCTGCGCGCGCACCACACACACCTCTCCATTACAACAATAAGCGAGAGCGAGACGACAAACAGGGATCCAAAAACGCCACGTGTTAGACAAGGAGAGCGATACCGTTTCAGTAGACCGGAAGTCCATAAGATTTACACGGAGCTTGTGTGACGTCAGCCCCATTTATTAACTACTCAGTACCTGTACATTTCTTACTATTGAAATTGAATTGCAGTGACAATCTAGAAATCTTTAATAATTTAAAGAACAAATGTATTAATTTTCGTCTTCTTCACCGTCATCTTCTGGACGTTCGCGAATTTCTGTTTCATCGTTATCATCTTCGGTGCCCTGAATCGTTATTTCCAGACCTTCCAGTTATAATCATGATAGAAAAATAAGTATTTAAAACCTTACACATTTTAAAGATATAAATAAATTGATATATACAATAAATATTTCATTAAATGCGTTTATAATTACACAAAGTAGGTAAGTATTATTCAATGAATATGTTGAAAATATGTAAAATGTTTAAATACAATGTATTAATTGATAAATAATACAAATTTTTCAAAATTCAAGGTAGTATTCATAGATATTCACGGTTGATTGCATTACAGTGCGTATGGATGAGCGCTGCGCGCTCACTGCTCTCTATCTCAAAAACGATTGAGCGCATGAAAAAATATTTCAAATAAAATTTGTCCCAAATTTTGTGCTCTACAATTATGATAATAGATGTTAACATCACTGGAGCAATAGAAACCGAGATAATCGCAAAAAACGATTTTTCTTCATCTTTGACCCTGAGTAACTTACGACGCAGACACGAGATTTTATGAGACTTTTGACACAACTTTTAAAACGCCAAAATTAAGGTATATACAAAAATTCAGCTTATTATCTCTCATTCCGAGACTGATCCCTTTTTTATCCTAAAATGACTGGACTAATAATGGAGTGTTAAAATCACCCAAAAGAATAACATGATCTTTGTTGAATTCACTCACAGTTGGACTGAAGAATAAATCATAGCCACATCATGAGATCCATGATGGAATATACAGGTCGCAAAATTTTATTCAGCGTCTTTTTTACTGCCAAGAAGTAAATGGAGAACATTTTGAGCATCTTTTGTAAAAAACAAGTTTAATTTTACTTTCGGTTGTTATTGGTTAATTTATTTCTTGTTCAATTTCCCTCGACCATTCGGACCTCGGGAAATAATTCAGCTCGGACCAAAAAAGTGGTATACAGGTGATTTCGAAATATGTGCAAAAAAAATGGGAAAAGCTCACAATAAGATTATGGCTCTGTGTAAATTTCACGTTCCTAAGTGGCAGCAATGTCTGGAAAAAATTATTTGAAATTTAGATAAATTGTTATACGTGCTACTGGTAGTGTTTCGTGACCTGCATAATTACTACAATGAATGGTACAGAGCGACTTGGGCTAAGAATCACAAAAAAGGTGCACTGATAAGGAAGGTGCAAAAAGACGATACGGGCAGTCATGTAGCAGTTTACTACTAGCGTTTGGTGTAGTTGGTTGTGTTTGACAATGGTAAATTTACCAATTTTGAGTGTGTTGATATTTATGGCCGCGAATTGTGGATCGAACGCTTTCCAAATCGCGCAATCCGTGTGTGCGAACATTTGCGTCAGTGGTGCAGCATCTCCAAGTTCATGGTACCTTCGAGCTTCAAACTCACGACAATAGGACCGAAAGAATACTGCATGCTGAAGAACAAATTTTGGAACGGGTCGAAGAAGAGCCCCACATCATCACTCGCCGACTTGCAGCTGAAGTTGGAGTTTCACAGTTTGTAGTGCATCGTACATTAAAAGAACAAGGCCAGATCCATACCATATTCAAAAAGTGCATGGTTTCGAGCCCGCTAATTGTCCACGTTGTGTAATTTAGTCCAAATGGTTGTTACCGCAGTGTTGTGAACGCCAACACTTTCAATATTTCTTATAAAGAGGTAGTATTCTAAGTTGCTCTTATTTTTGTTCTAATAAACAATGTGGAATCGTGACAGAACCAAACATCCGTCATAATAAAAAGTCGATCATCATGAAGCATTACAAAAAATCGGTCAGAACCACCATTTTTTTCTACAACGAATAATCTTTCACACTGACCGTTAATGACGAATGAATGCATGAATGAACGAATGATAACCACCAAAAAGTCGATTTTATTTTTAACTGAAACTGAAAGTGTTTACATCGTTTTTATTCGTACGTTTTTCCACCTAATGTTTACAAGGTGGATCAGTGACTTCGTATAGAGGGTGGTTCATGGGGGTTTTGCCCCATTCGATTTTTAATTTGTTTTTTCTATTTCGACACTATTAAGGTAAGGGATGCCATGGTTAAAATTATTGCATATATTTCGCAGTCACCCTGTATAATTACTACCATTTTTAAATGTGTTTCACCGTTCTTAATTCGATTCTCTAACTGTTGTTTAACTTATTTATACAGCGTTATTTATTTACTATTATTATTATTAGTTTTCATACAGTCATAAACTCGTTCTCTTTCCACTAAGTAGAGAACGAGAAATGTTACACAAAATATGGCGAGCACGAAAAATGGAATCACAATAATGACGAGATTCCTTACTGTACACTCCATCTCTGAGCGCATAATGTTGTAAGCATGAATTATTTAACGTGAAGTACGACCAAATGAAACTGAGATGTTCTAAGCGGTCTTTAACTTCTTTACATTGCGGATACAGTGAGTAACATGATTTTCGTCATTCAATATAACTTTCATGGACGCATTCATTAAGTTTTCCTATTCTGACACATTTTACAATCACATCATCCTTATTAGGCAATACAGTTGACAGTACATCTTTAGTAGCATTCTTACCTGTACAAGAAGGGTCATTGCTTCCAAGCAGCGTTATGCTACAATACTATATAAAATTAAATTCTTTTTTCTAATATCACGACCTTTAATTTAGTCTTATTTTGGCAACTATTAGCCCCGCCCACCCACCCTCTATTTTCTTAGAATATGTATGTCATTTGTCAAAATCACTCTTATCTTAGCAAGTACTACCCCCTCTTTTCATTCTAACGACTAATTTTATTTATGTTCAGTATAAGATCATTCATTTCATTCAGATCGGATGAAATGAATTTCTGGAAAGGAGGCAGGGTGGGTGGGTGGGGCTAAATATGTTCTTGTGTCGAGTGGGAGTGGAAACTAATAGACTTTAGGATGTGAAAAAAGTAAAAAAAAAACGACAATCGTATTTTATTTTGTTATACCTACTATTTGTTATAAAATTTATTTCTTATTCAAATAAATAAATTTTAAACATATCTGTGAATATATAGAAACCACAAAATACATTTTTAAAACAATTGTATTTTGTGAAACAAAAATTAATAATTCCTGTTTAGATACAAAAATTTTATGCCGAGCTATTTTGACGGAACTGTAAAAATCGTTATATTTCAGTTGGCGATTTTGGAAGAACGGTAGGAATTTTTTAGAAACAAAGCCGAAAATGACTTCTGGATATCGAAATCTAGACGAAAATGTATTCAACTAGTTTTCGAAAATAGTTGAAAAATGGTCGAAAATGTCCAAAGTGCCAAAATCCGTCTTTATCGTATCAAATACTAGCCCCGCCCATCCACCCTCTATTTTCTCAGAGTTTGCACTTGCCAAAATCAGTCTTATCTTAGCAAATACGAACCCCGTCCACTCGCCCTTTATTTTCTTAGAAAGTACGTTCTTTGCCAAAATCAGTTCATCTTCGCAAGTACTACTATCATCAAATTGTTGGTGGGGTAGATTACGCCAATAAAAATAATCGACACAGACGACAGACAGACCACTTTTTTCGTACTCTATGGGTCATGAAACATCGAGAAAATACAAAAATAGCCAGTCGTCGGCTGGATCCTATTACAATATGTACTTTTTTTGCTTACGCTTGGAGTAAAAACAGTTTTCAATAGACCAATATTACCAAACCAAATTACATCAATCAAAAGAATAATAATATAAAATAACAGTATAATAATAGAATAAGGTTAGTACAATTTAAAAATCACAAATTAGAAAAAAGTCAGAGACCAAAGTCGTACAGCATTTTATGACTTGAATTTCGGCAGTTAATTCTTCTCGGAGTTTGACTATAGAGTTGGAGAAGTCAGCTTGTAAAGATTCAACTAAAGATTTGATATCCTTATATTGAGGTATACCGGGTGTTTGGAAAATGGCACATTAACTCTCCGCTACGCTCTTAACACATTTTGGTGGAGTTACAATGATTTCAAACAACTAAACAACACATTCGTTATCACAATAACTATGTTTAATTACCATTTCAGTTAGAATATACAAAGATATGGTATGTGTTGTTTTCTGACCTGACCTGTTTTTGAGTTAATTTTTGTTCTTTTTTCTTGAAAAATTTAAAACAATCTTGAGGTTCTAGGCATTCCTGTTTGGAAAGAATTTGAAGGGACTTTAAAACTTCTAGTGTCTTTCCTTATAATAATTTAATTAGATTTATTACAGGATACGTCATTTTCCAAAATCGGTCTTATTTTAGCAGCTATTAGCCCCGCCCACCCACCCTTTCTTGCCTTAAAAGATATTTCATTTGCCAAAATAAGTCTTATCTTAGCATGTACTAACCCAGTCCACCCGCCCTCTCTTTTCTTAGAGGGTTTCTCATTTGCCAAAATCAGTCTTATCTTGACAGCTATTAGCCCTGCCCACCCACCCTCCCTCTCTTTTCTTAAAGGGTATGCCATTTGCCAAAATCCGTTTTATCTTAGCAAGTACTGATGAGATGTCTAACTTTTACAAAAAATGATCAAAATTTCGAAACATTACGAGCTTAGTTATATGTACAAGCCAGGAATTTTGAATATCTTCTCTAGTGTTTAGTTGGTTATGCTTTAATGTTTTTGTTTATAATTTATAAATGTTTGATTAAATGCTTTTTTGGTTTATTTATTAATGAAAAATAACAACTTCTTTTATTAACAACTAGCTGACCCCGTGAACTTCGTTTCACCTACAATTTAATTTTGAATCTGCAAAATCGAAGCTTCTTAACTGAAGATGACAAATTATAAAATTTGATACTGAAATAATCTGCTATTCGCGATTTATTTATCCTGAAAAATTCTGACTTAAGCTGATTTGATTTCATCCATATGAATGGGGGCTTTATATTCTAATTTTTATGAATGAGTGATTAACAAGCATTGTAAAATATATAAACTGGATACCATAACAACGCGGATTTTAATAAAAGCACTTTTATGAGGAAGACGAGCAATTGTTATAATTTTTGCATTAAACTGGACTAGTGCTATAATTTAACTAACATACCTTTACTCCAAAAACTTAGCAAAAATAAACTATGATAATTTCGATTTTCTTAACAAAAAAACACTTTTTCTGTGTATGTAATGTAACTCTAGTTCTGAAGGCTAAAAAAATATGACCCGGCAAAAAATTAATTCTAATTTAACGCATGATTGATGGCTCTGCGGAAACACACCCCGTTTTGCACATTCAGGTCGAGGATGGGAGAAACCGGCGATAGCCGCGTGTGTCTTATGATAGCTAGTGATAACACTATCAGTACGACACACGCTGGGCTGCCGCAGGCATCGTTCATCTTCATCTTTCGGTCTGGTGGCCGTTACGGTTTCATCTGTTCACCTTTCAGTTCTCATGAAACCAATATGAAATTCTTCATAAGTTCGGACTGTCGTCGATAAATTACTTCCAGAAGCCGGATTGCCAGCCGAGGAACGCGGATTTAGTTGCAGAAAATGGCACAATGGAACTATGCGAATGCGTTACATTAATCACTTTCCGTGAGTGATGGTTTTCATAAATTTCGATAATCTAATCAGTAATCGCAGCTAGTAATCCGGAATTTTTATATCCGTCCTCGTTTAATTAAAACGCGCCCGAGCAAATCATTGTGATGTATGTCTGGTAAATAATTCTGCTGAATACCATTGAAAGATATAAATGATTCTACTCAGTAATGTATGTTTAGCTGCCTGCTAGATGATGGCCATTACGAATTGATGAATTCGCGTGAATGATCCACCGGTTGATTTGATGTTATCAAATGGACGTAAGTGAATATGAATTAATATTTATTACGTCAAAATTACAGCGTCTAAATTTAACGACCTCGATTTAATGAAAAAATGTGTACGCAGTTTTCTAACTGTTCGGTTGATTAAAGCGAAATAATGGAAGTTATTCGAGAAAATAAGGCAATTAAAATGTAAGGTTGCCAGATATTATTCAATTAAGGTGAAAAATAAGCGTTCATATTTCCAAACGGGAAAAGTTTAGCACTCAAAATTTAATTACAAAAGAAGTCTGTGGATGAAATAGGAAAAATGACACAAGTGGAAAGAGGAAATTTAACAACTTGGCTAATTAGCTCGTGCTGATAAATTACGTCATCAGTCAAGATTAAACTGTAACAATTAAAGTAATAGGCTATAATACCTGGACGAAAAAAGTATGATTCGTATTCAAGATTTGCTTCTTTCTTGGTTTTTTATATCTGACACTGTCCAATTTTTATACAAAATTGTGTATCTCATTTTTCTAAAGTTCTGAGAGCACAATATTAATATTATTATCCGTACGATACTGATGACGTTATTATAAAATTTTATTAAGCAAACTACTTGAAACTTGCAGCACAATGGCTCTTTTCATCTAAGGGTATGTTATCTTAAAAACAAGTTTACAGAAACAAATTTCTATTTTTATTTTCCGTAAGACCTAATTAACATTGATTTAATTGTTCTGAACATTAACATTTTATGTACTCGTCTCTTCTATAATATCGGTGAAGTCATTTCAAAAGACCACATAAAATGCAAAATATCCATTTGCTCTTTGTTGATAACATCATGTATCAACACGATCAGCGACTTTAACGAATCTATCTGTCAGTGGCAGTTAAATTTATATTTGATACTGTTTTTCATCGTTTTTAACAAACGTCTTTGACTTGGGTTTCGCACGCTTCGCGAACTTGTTTACCCAATTTTGGTGTTTGACAGAGAAATTGATGCCGAAATACAGGCGAAACTAGAATTTATTGTACTTATTTCGTTTTATGGATCCACTGATTCCCTGAATTCATTTGGATCAACCTATTACTGATTATATGATGAAGACCATCATGATAAGGTATATTCAGGTTATGGAAATAATAAACGTAGTGGGATAAGAAAACATCGTAAGAGTTATTTTGCAGCTTGTCCGACAATGAGAGGTTTCATAAATATGTGACGTCAATATTTAGTACATGACTGCTAGCAAGTGCATAAGAGATTAATAAGTGACGGATGTTCAGTTAAAAAAGTCATCAAGTTGGCTTTGATTTTTGTAAACATCGTGACGTATGTCTGCAATCAACCTCGAATTTAATCGATGACAACTTACAACGCGGAAATATCAATAACATAGAGCATTATGAATTAATAAAACACATACGTTTTTTTCTACATTTTCTTCTATCTAAAAAGTAACGCCAACTTGATGACTTTTTTAATTGAGCACCCGATATTTAATCTTTCTGGGATAACCCGTATTTTGCAGTTTATATTATTGTGTACTAATAGTTACGTTTATTGTTATATGTATGTATATTGTGAGGATAGTGAAGTTAGTGATTTGGAACTGTCGGTCACGCCTTCCCCTCGGTCGTTTAAATAACCGTCGAATATGTAATGTACAATTTTTTTATAATTATAAATGATGAATAAAAAAGAGTCAACATCTAGTGACATAATTCACTTGTCCACTTCAAAAGGTTTAGAAAATGATTACAAAATTTAAATAAGTAATACTGTGTCAGAGGGTAATGAAATTGAAATTATATTAGATTATCCTATAAAAGATAAGGTTAAGCTAAAAATTTAACATTCAAGCTTAATTTTGTCACTTCGTAATGAATATATTCATTTAAACAACAACTTTGAATAAAAATAAAATTTGGGGTGATTTATTGAAACAATCTATAAAGATGGAAATGTGTTTACAATTTTTATTGAATTATAAGACATCTTTAACTTTGGACCGAATCTGTGAGGGTATGTTGAAATCGTTTAGTTTCTTTATAAATATGTATAATGTTTTTTCCAAACATTTATTTGTATGAAGTTCAACGAGTATAAGTACTGGGTGTACATTGTGATTGTAGATCAAGTGGGCTTTGGATTGTGATGACATTTTGCCGCTTTACTCGAATTTGGTATGCGCTAATTCTCATTCTACTAATTTTTCTTTTATATTTATCATTATTATTATATGTGAACATGGTTTAGTACTTCGGTAGTCCTGGAAAACTACTGAGACTGCCTTTTGTGGATCAAGTTAATTTTATCGATGTGGATAAGATTATTTGGATAAGATTCGTATTCTTCGCGAATCTATTTAAAGTTATAAAGATGGCCTCTGTTCTTTAAAAACATATACCGGGTCTCTGGAAAATGGCTGATTAACTCTTCGGTACGTTATGTATACGGAGGTTTCGGCGTTCCAAAAAATAATAAAAAAATCTTTATAATAAGAATAATAATAATCTGTTTATTTTCCAACAGGTGATATTAACCATATTACACGAAATAACTTAAACTTATACAAATGTAGGTATAACTTAATAATACGATTAATTTAAATAGGATAAAATAATACAAATAAAAAGAAACTAAACATTAAGAAATTCTGTGAAGAAATGAAAAAGAAGATCAGTTATACTTCTATAAATGAAATAACAGGCTTTGAAACTGCAGCTATGGAGTTAAAGTAAATATCGCACATACAATTTGAGTTGTTAGCTAGATCGAACATTAGTGCCACTGGTGACCGAACTAAAACATTAGTTCTTTTAGAGATACAATAAAACATGTTCGAATTTCTTGAGTTTAAACGAGAAACCAAAAAGTTTAGTTTATGCAGAAGATACGAGCAATCCATGCGAAAGTGAACTATGTTATACAAGAAACGAAGATAATACTGATTTTGGCTAATGAGATTCCTCTAAGAAAATAGAGGGTGGGTGGGCGGAGTTAGGACCTGCTAATCTAAGGTCGATTTTGGCTAATTTGATACCTTGTAAGAAACAAGAAAGCGGGTGGGCGGGGCTAGTAGCTGCTAAAATCAGTCTTATCTTAGCAGGTATTAGCCCCGCCCACCCGCCCTCTTGTTTCTTAGAAGGTATGTCATGTGCCAAAATCAGTCTTATCTTGACAACTACTAGCCCCGGCCACCCACCCTCTCTTTTCTTAGAGGGTATGTCACTTGCCAAAATTAGTTTTATCTTAGCAGCTACTAGCTAGGATAAGACTGATTTTGGCAAATGACATACCCTTTAAGAAAAGAGAGAGTGGTTGGGAGGGGTTAGTACCTGCTGGGATAAGACTGATTTTGGCTAATTACATCTCTCTAAGAAAATAGAGGCCGGGTGGACATGGTTAGTACCTGCTAATTCAAGATCGATTTTGGCAAATGACATACCCTCTAAGAAAAGAGAGGGTGGGTGGGCGGGATGTACCTGCTAAAATAAGACCGATTTTGGTAAATGACATACCCTTTAAGAAAAGAGAGGGTGGGCGGGGCTAGTTCCTGCTAAGATAAGAGTGATTTTGGCAAATGAGATACCCTTTAAAAAATAAAGAGCGGGTGGGCGGGGCTAGTACCTGTTAAGATAAAACTGATTTTAGCAAATGAGATACCCTTTAAGAAAAGAAAGGGCGGGTGGGTGGGGCTAGTACCTGTTCAGACTGATTTTGGCAAGTGACATATTCTCTAAGAAAATAGAGGGCGGGCGGCTGGGGGTAGTACCTATTAAGATAAGACTGATTTTGACAAATGACGTATCCTCTAAGAAATTTAATTGAATTATTATACGAAAAGGCACTAGAGGCTGCAAAGCACTTTCAAAAGTACCTCAAGATTATTTTAAATTTTCCAAAAGAAAAAACGGGGTCCCAAAATTGACTCGAAAATAGGTCAGGTCAGTATTTTCCAAAAACAGAACACCAAAGTCCCCCAAAATTGTTCTAAATACTTTGCAAAAAAAACTGCATGGGCTCCCAAAATAATGCACCATGGGTACCCGAGAGTCTCCCGAATTAAAAAAACAAACACTGCGGTATTGAAGACTTTTTCAAATTCATAAAAAATAAAACAATTCAAAGCTCAAAAGATGTTTTCAAGTTCATTCAGCGACAAAACACCAAATTCCTTCAAATTTATCCGAAAATAAAACACCAGGGAACCTATAAATAACTGCATTTTAAACGTAGGGTTAAAACTTTGATAATTCTTAATACGTCAAACATTTTTAACTGTTTACTCGATTTTTGCGGATTTGTACCTTTGCTTTATATGAGACAAACATTGTTGTCAAATGGAATTTTATCAAATTATTCCAAAAACAACACAACCATATTTATCTTTGTACATTCTAACTGAAATGGTAATTAAACATGGTCATGGGCCAGAGAAATATTAACTGAAAGTTTTATTACTAGTTATTGTACACGTTTAGTTGTTAAACGTAGCAAAAGAATCAATTTTAAAATCATTATAACTCCACCAAATTGTGAAAAGGATTTTTTGACCACAGCGGAGAGTTTATCCGCCATTTTCCAGACACCCGATATATTGTTAATTTAATAAATGGATGTCGGCAACCAGAGATTCAGATTGTAATAGTAACGTTCATTGTTTTTTACAGCGGCAAATTTTGATCACGAGGCTTTATAGACACACTATGTAAATCAAAGACTTTCGAAAGGTTGGAAACCATTATGTTAAAATATCATTCACAGTTGACTTTTGTGACATTTGAAAATACGTTTAAACATCAATTTGTCCTAAGTAAGTAGCATAAAAAGTAATCTAGTTTTTGATATTTAAAAAATCGGCCCATTTTCTTTAAACGTATAAGCCCATCTCATAACCAAATGTTAAGGCTATATAAAAATATCAATTTGTCATATAAGTTGATATTTATTTTGATATGTAATTTACCACAATAATTTTAAGATAGTCTACATACATTGCAATGAAAACTTATAAAGAACTTCAGTCTATAGAGTAAATTAAAAAAAGAAGCAGACCAATTACCGATCCCTGGGATACATCATTAATCAAATATCTGAACTGTAAAACTCAAAGAGTTTCTGGTTTTGACTTTATATGAACGGTGAATACGGAAAGCATCGATCCAACAAAGCAGTTTATTACGTATTTCGAAATGTTGCAACTTAAATAGTAAATGTTATCTAGGTACCCGGTCGACGCCCTTCGAGAAATCAAAATATGTCACATCAACCCATTCGCACGAAACAAGACCCTGCGTCAACTCGTTAAGACAGGATAACAAATTGGTGCCTTATAGATTTTCCCGACAAGAAACCATGTTCATTTGATATAACACGTGTATCCATTTCGTATTTCCTGTGCTTGCGAAATTATTAATGATTAAAATTTCTAAAATGATATTTTATGTTAAATTTATTGAAGAGCAAAGCAGAAAGAGACAATTTCAGAAATTATAACAAGGTGAATCGAGTTATAGTGATGAAACAATTATATCAAATACAAAGAGAAAATAAACCACTTTCTCATTCCTTGTTGCTCTTCTACCTTACAAAGTTAGAGCAACGTTTTGTGATGTTAACATTTCCATTCATGCTAATACAAGACCTACATTATGTTAAATTCTAATATACTTACAAAGGACATACTTTTTACGCTGCGTCTATTAAAAGATATTTTATTACGCAGAATTAAAATTCTGTTATTAAACTACAAGTAACCCAATCAAAATACAATCTCCATAAGATGAAATACTGCTATTGAGTGGGTTAATGCAGGTATTAAAAAGATTATTTCGTTTACGTCATAAAGTAGAATTAAATTCGGTTCATTTATGAAGTTGGCACGTTTGCCAACAGTGCTTTCGTTAAATGAACGTTTAATATCCTGGGGAAGAATTTTTGCTCGATAACAGAAATCCTTTGTGTAAATAACATAATAACCGCCGCAATTTCATAAGTTTGCCGAATTTGTCGTCTATTCAGCATCATAAACTTTACATTTCCACGATTAGATTTACCTCAATTAATAGTCGTCAAGTGCAATTTCCAAACTTAAAAACTGCCAACTTAAGTCTTTTGTAACCTTTATTGAACTGATCGAAAATCCATGACGATAAAAGCAATTCTGTGTCGTAGACTTATACAATATTTCTGAAATTTAACACTCCGTAACGAAATCAAATGGAATTGAAGCGTCCAATACACAGTTTCATTTTATTCTTTGCGCTTCAGGGTCCGTCCACGAAAGTTGGGATGATATTTTCGCCCAACTCGAGCGTGATGGAGTGAAAATGCATGTATAAGAATATAAAAAGTTGCAAAACAGTCTCCAAAGCAAATGACGCAATTTGCATATGCGCACCACTTTCATACATACATCACATATGTTGAGCATAATAAATGAGCATCTCGTAAAATATAGAATTAATTACAGTGCAAAGGGGAAGAGAAGGTACATGTGCACAACATATGAAACATCCTTTGTATTAATTTTGTGTTGACTTTGATCAATGCAATGAGTAATTTTTAGTGACAAATGTCATTACTAAATACAATAAATAGTAATGGTTCACAATGTGATCCTTGCAGTTCACCTGAATTGACTGATATATTTTGTACGAAATGATACCCACAGTTGTGACTAATCTCTTATGATAAAAATCGACGAAAAAGCGTCGCGTTCAACTAACTCGAATCGACGCCTTGTCTGAGATACCTCAGGTGGTTACTTCTTTTTAAACCCACCTGACACTCAATCATGTACTAGACACAGCCTGCGACGTTCTTCAGTAACTCTGTTGGCGAACACAAAACTTAATATTGCAACAGTGAAACGTCACGGTGGCTGGAAATCGCCCACTGTAGCAGAGGGTTTTATACGAGATTCGGTTTCTAACAAGATTGAAATAGCCAAGAAGACACAGGGCTCGGTCCAGCAAACATCAAATTATTCTTTGTCATCGACTTCTTCTGATCAAATGGGCGAATACATTTCTGTTTGTGATGCTTTACACATACCCTGCAGTATAAACATAACGTCGAATAAGTTGAATTATGCTGGATCAAGTAAAAAAAGATTTCTCTCAACTTCAATATTAATCTAAAACTTATCCAGGCTTTTTTGTTTGTTCTATTACATTGGATATATATTCAATACTTAAAAAAATGTTAGGAGTATTTAAAAACTTGTAGGATTTGAAACTAAAAGTAGTTAAGTTTTTACGTTGTGGCTAACTAGGCGTTCCTCAATCTTGTTATTAATTGGTTAGTGCAGCGGAGCACATCTCTGCACTAGCAACCCAATTTAAAAAGTTACAGCGAAAACTGCTCTTCGTTTTATTATTCGTGCTCCAAGAAAAACACTCCGCTTTTTTAAGAAACGTCTTACTCGCTGCAGCAAATAATGCAGTCACGTGTTCTAAATTATATCTCCTTTGCGCTGAATTACGCCACCGCATTAATTTTTCTTCGTCCAACCTAAATCTCTTAAAGAGCAAAAACTCCCATTCAAAGTCGATCCTCCGCCAGCATTTCGCGAAGCGTGAAATTTACAAAAACATATTTCGCATTCTTCAACACAAACCAGACCGACACGTAATAATCTAGACAGTAGGTAGATAGTTATTTAGGTCACTGCAACTTCTTCAGATAAAGTTGCGTGCTCGACTGACAGCTAAACCCTCGTGATTTATGTTGGTTCGCGTTAACTTGGAATCCACACACCTTTATCTCAAGTAATGAAACAAAAACATCTACTGAAGCGAGTTTTACGCTTTTTGTCGTTCACTGAAATTAAATAATTGGAACACCTGATAGCCGAGACCCGTAGCTTTATAATTATCCGCAATTAAAAGCAACTGTTTCTGTAATTAGGTGCACTGCTGAGGGTTGCCATTAAAATAATAGTAGTGTACTAAATACTGACAGTAAATTTAATAGGAAAATGCTTGCTCATTTGCATACTATTACGTTAACATTTTGCCACGGGATAATTACGTGAGGTGTAAGTGACGCTTTAGTTTCATGTAAAAGGAAACTCTAGGGGCGACATAGTCGCTCAGAGTAACGTCAGAAGTTCGTAGATTAACTTTTTGCTGAAGTATGGACACAGGCAGGTAGACGATAATATGAACGTGTTGTCAAATCCTAACATATTTATTATCTATTATACGAACGTAGAACTAAAATGGATATTCTAACGCTTCAGAACCGGGTGCAAAGTTTATCTTTCTGTTTTAATATCTGTCAGAAAAGAACTATCGACTTTTGTAGATTTAGCTTATTTTCTGGTAGCAGTTTTTTTTAATTCCAAAAACTTTAAAAGTAGATGATTCCAAACAACAAAACATTTTTTTGTGAAACAAACTGCTAAATTTAACTGTAAACTCATTTGAACTATGTATAGTATGTTTCTTTATGTGCAGTTTAACAATTCACACCTATTGTGTCTTAATTTATACGACTAACTATGAAAAATATATTTAAAGCAAATAACCAACGGGAAAAAGGGCCTCTCAGCAATAATAACAAAGGAATTTTCCTTATACTCAATAACATGGAATATTAGATAACCATTGAAATATGCAGTACTGGTGGGACCATAAAGAGATCGAAACTGCAGTCTATAGCTTTTCACTGATTACCTAGCCATCCAAGTTAGAAATTCTTTCAAGATATAATAATAACAAAGTTTGAGTGTTTATCTTTACACATCGGAAGAATTTCACGTAGAAATTTTGTTTGCTTTGAATGAGTTTGTCGCCTCGAAATACAGGACTAAAATTCATTAATGAAGCCACAATCGAATATAATATTCTGAATATTATTATTATTAAATAAATATGTGTGCGTTCTCACACTTTTTAGAAATTTGGGTGATTCGTTCTTAATTTGAACAATAAAAAATGTGTTATGACGTCATGAACATAGATAATACACAGTGCGCGAGGAAATTAAAAAAAGAAACGGCCAAGATTCGCATCGAACGTGCGATCGCCGGTCTGCGTGCCGATGCTGCAATCCACTGAGCCACGGACGGGATATCCCACGCTAATGGTAAACTGGAATTATACTATGTTAAGTTTTTGTGAACATTTAAACGTTCATGAAAAACACTCAAAGCAAGAGATGACGTCATCAAATTGTTGGTGGGGATGATTAGCCAAATTTTGATTACTATCTACATGAAATTCATAATATACACAGCAAATTTGACAACAACTGGTCCAGTAGCTTCGGAGATTCTCTGTCCAATAAAAATCGACACAGACAGACAGACAGACGGACGGACGGACAGCTGGTGCAAAGTTGCTTATACAGTACAGCGTTGAAAATTTAAAAAAGACGTCCTTCGTTGTTTCTTGTAAAGTTTGGCGTTCAGAATATACAAAATACAGCGTATGTGGTTTATAAAATACGATGTTTAAAATGTATAAGTTACGGCGTCGGTTGTTTATTAAGTATGGCGTTCAAACACACTACTAACATAAAATCTAAAAAATCGAGATGTCTAGAGCAGGCCGTCTTAAACTATGGGTCGCGACCCCAAATGGGGTCGCGTAGCAAAATTCTGGGGTCGCGAGAGATTTTAATGTCAAATATTTAAATACACGATTTTATAACATCTAGATGTGTATTTGTGCAGAGTCACACTTATCATTTTTTATATTTACATGGGGTCCCCAGGAAACTCGCAATAATAAATGGGGTCGTGAACGAAAAAAGTTTAAGAAGCCCTGGTCTAGAGTAAAAAAATAAAGGAAGATTCATAAACCACAAGTATAAATGTATGTTATTTTCTGAAATTTAAATGCAATGTAAGAGTACATCAAGAAATGACAGCTAAATTAGCCAGTAAAACATCGTATGCTAATATTAGAAAAATCAGTACGCATTATTAAAGGCAAATATGGGCAAATAGTAGTAACCACAGTCGAAGATTATTTAAAAACTTGGGTGAATCGCTTTTATTCAATGAATATGGAAAGAGACCTTACAGAAATGACAACTGCCAAAAATGCCAGTGAGAATTGAATATTAAATAATGAACCATCAACTACTAAAAAAGCACAAAAATCAGTAAAGCATATTAGAAAAAGTAAAGCTCAATGAATTGATCATTTAGTGATTTAAGATTATATCATACTTGGAAATAAATTATCCTTATATAAAAACATATCAAGGATTCAGGCTGGGGCGGATTATCATAAAGGAATGGGTTGCTCTCAAAAACATACTACTTAGGAAACTAGGTTCCTAAAGAATTTTATACAAAAATTGGAATTAGGCAAGGATTTGAACTCTCACCAGTACTTTATCTAATTATTTTAGAGGATGTTGTAGACAGTAAGCTGGCGCAGACATATAAAAAGCCTCAGTGACACATCCACTGGAAGACGTGGGCTTTGCTAATAACAAGTTTATTATTGTCACCCAGAAGAAAAAATATACGGAAAATTAATTAAATGAATTCCAATAGAATTAATTAAATTAAAATCGACGTAGGTAAATAAAACTCAACAATTTATTTCTTAATAAGTCAAATTTACACGACTAATTATACAGCGATTATGTACAAAATAATTCCGGCGCAACTTGACTTGTTCATTGCTCTGGATGGTTCGCGAACGCCACTTCCAGGTTTTTCTGGACCCAGCAATCGAGACTTCCGGTCACCCGCTCCAGGCTTGTCTTTATGCGAACGCCGCCCGGCCCCCATCATCGCTGCACATACTAGAAAGCCCATAGGCGTCGTACCAGGGCGGCGTATGTGTTTATTTTGTAACAATACTTAGATATAAAAACAACAAAAAAATGTACTATCAGAACACGAACAAAACTGTATTCAATTTGATTGTTAAGGCAGACCTTTTATGAGGTTCAGACTCATGGACAATAACGACAACGGCCAAGCGCAAGCACCTGGTTTTCATTAGTTGATGATTGTGCACTATCTAGAATTTAATGACCTGCAACAACTTCAAGCAAAGAATTATAACAACGAACGGGTGAAGAGGAAATTCACACAGAGATAAGGTGGAGGAAATTTAGATGGATTCGTCATATATTACAAAAAGACAAAACTAAAGTATGTAATAGGAGCCTCAAGGAAAGAAAAACCCAAGACGACCAAGAGCAATATAGACGAGAAGTGTGCAAAAAGAGGCTTACATGTCTATACCGAGGATGTATTATATTGCTAGGGATAGAAGAGAATGGGGGAAATTTGTCGCTTCTCGCTTCCTTATGCTCCATGATGGGATTAACTAACTAACCGCACAAGGATCGCATTCACAAACGAAAGTTAGGGTGTCAAGTAACCAATGCGTTTATAAATACTGTGGGTTAGAGTTTCGTGGTACATACGTAAAACTGTACCAACCTCAGATTACTGCGGTAATTCTATTCCACATTTGTGCAAAATTTCATTTGTCTAGAACTAGTTGTTTAGTTATAGACTCTCAATACTTCAGACACGACGAAAGGGTTGGTTCCCCATTAACACAATTAATCCTAGACAAATTAAATTAAAGCCTTAGGATGGGATCAGTTAGTCTTTTGTGAACACCCCACGTACGTTGAAACAAAAAATTATCAAGCTTTTAATTTAAGTGATTCAAAACTGGAAAGGGATTAGCAATTCCCTTAAGCGTTTGACAAATTAAAGTCCATGTACATAATCAACTTGTGGTTGCCTGTGTCTTAAAAGCGACGTTATATGCTTTATTTTGGGGACCATAAAAATGTTACCATCTTAATAAAAGAATGTCACTTCACCTCCTTAATCTAATGTATCGACCAACTATACCTATGATTTAGATAATAAAGTTAATTTTGTTAATTTTAATCATATAGGACAGATAAATTACAATTAGAAATTTCTGGTAATATTTTCCAAGCTTTAACTGTTGCTTTCGCCAAATCTAAAAATGCTTGTTTTCTGGATTTCTTCAAATGGCACTCTTGTCCCGTAAGCTGCTTTTCTGCTTAATCATCGATGTGCGCTTCCACCTTCCGGATTGTCATAAATCGTGCGGCAGATGTGTATGACGCGACACACTAAGTGTATTAAGGGATGGTTTGTAAACCTGAGCCGTGGAAATTCGGGACAAATAGGGCGAACGCTTCATCATTCCGGCGAGAGGGAGTCTTCGCGGGGAAAAGTGAAGTAAAGCCCTGTGGGTAGCCCCGCGGTGATAAACAGATCAACCTACAGGATACGCCCCGTGTGAAAGCTCCCCGGCTCGTCGTATTATCGAACAAAGCGAAATGCGAAGCGAAATCCATGGTAAAATGTTAAACGTAATAGTAAAATATGCAGCTCCTAAATGAAAAAACTTCCGGACTTTCTTAGCGTTTGGCGTGGGCAAATTTTATTAATTAAAATTTTCGCTTTTTGAAAGTTTACTCAAAAAAATTAGGTCTTTCAAACATCACAGCGGGCTCGCCGACAAACGCACAAATATTAGCACTTAATCTGGAAGATGATTCAAAATAAGATAAGATCTCTTTTTATTCCTTTCCTAAACGACTTCGCCGGAACGTTCTCGGAAAGAAATTAACTTTTAGCAACCTTGCAGCCCACTTAGGGCGCTCGTCACTCAATTGTTTATTTGACATTTGAACGGCAGTCGTGTGGGTCAAGACTAAGGCCAAACGCCTGAGGCATATTAGTAGTTAAAAGCTCACACTACGTTTTATCAAGCGCTTATTGTAGCCAATTAAATTCTGTATTAAATATAGGTATCCCAAAAATTATTGTAAATTAAAAACCATTAAGTCCAGAAATAAGTTGCTGCCATTAAAGCAACGGTGTGCTCTACCTATCTTCCCGTTTTTCTGTACAATACTTCTTTAGATAAACGTTTCAACTCTTTAAAATTACAGTACGGAAGGTATGATTTAATTTTTAGTGACACAGACAAAGAGAAAGTGTAATTTAACGTCTTTGCTCAGGCATTTTTTTTCACGGATTGTGTAAATTTTAAAACGCTCTCCTGGACTGTAAGGACAATTATTTAACAATGAAAACAAACAGTGTTTAAATTATACGCTTTTTTCCTCAACGCGTTCAATCAGTTTTGCCGCTCCTGAAGACAGTGTACTTACACAGGATCACGTTATTGCGCTCTTGTAACATTCTATGTCGTTATTATGGTCATAAAATGGGAACATAAGCTTTGGCTTTAGTCATGTTGTTTTATGTAACAGTAATAATAGCCTCTCGTTGCAATTGTATCAACAATGTAATGTATGCGATTAAGTTGTTGGAATATTCACATTAACACAACAAACAGATAGTTATAGAATTAAAAACCCCGGTTATTTCAATGACGCTATGTCATTCTTCAAAAAAATTAACAAGCTGTTGACACTTCGATCCTTTGTTTGAACTTTACGAAGACTCAGACTCGCTGAAATTTTATACAAAATTCATAGGATACTGAACTTTTCATTTTTGTATTCTGAATCCAACCTGATGCGTCATTTAATTTTGGCATTATGAAATTGTACAAAACGAGTTCAAATACTAGAAAATTTATTTGATGTTTCATTTGAAACTGAGCAACTGTACTCACAACAACGTAAAAAGCACAAACTAATGGGGCAATTTACGTGAAAAAAACTAGCGACTAGTAACACGGTGGATGACAAAAGGCAAAAAACTAGAAACTACGTCGCCTGATGTCGGGCCATCGAGATATTTTTTTAATAACAACAATGGAACCAGGTAATGCGACACGCCGAAGAGCTTTTACCACACAGAACACCCAGCGCTCCATTAAAGTCATTAATCCACATTATAACTTTATCAATTTTTAAATTTGTATAACAATTTAACAACCTATGTGTCCTGACAGCAAAATGACAATCGTCGAAAGACGGCATGTCCATTGTGTCCCCTTTCCAATAAAACAAGAAATTTCAAATAAGATATAAGTATATTGTTGTTTTTTTTTATTTTAAATTAAACTTTTCTGAAATAGCTCGTTCTAAATTCACTATACTGTTAGCCGTTGTATACTAAAATGCGCTGTTCTAATTGAACTGATTTTCTGATATTTTAAACATTATTTTAACACGAAAGAAAATTGTCAAACCGGCACCTTTGTAACCCATAACCTCCCAGCACAAATTAACCGAGATACCAATAAACAGTTTTGTTACGAAACTCGTCATTACGCTTACTTTTGTTATTAAAACTGAAAGCATAATACACATTCCCGTTCTTGAAAACAACATTTAAACTTCTCCCTCGAGTCCAAATATAAAACAAATTCGTGTTCGCTACGCCACAAGTAAATTAACTCTAACACAAAATATGTTTTCAGTCGTTGATTAAATATTTTTGTTGGGTGGAGAACTTGAAGATTCCAACTTTCGTCAAAGCCGCCTCCAAGCCGCCCCAAATTTACTTTTCGAGAACGCAAAACTGAAAAGCATCTCCCGCCAGTAAAACAATCCGAAAAATCCGCAAATTATGCACTCGAGACTCGTTATGCTATTAGTAGAGCTTTCAGACAGTGGAGCTTAAATTAATTATTTAACAGCAGCCGCTTTGATCCAATATCAAATTCCTGTGGAAAAGCACAGCTATAAAGTTGTATTTCATCTTAATGTTTATCGATTGGTGTAGAAATGCAGTTTAAGGGTATCCTTTCAAGGCTAGAGACAATGCATTCTGTTGTTACCAGCCAAATCCTGATAAATCTTGTTAACTACAACATGCAAATACCATGCGGGCAAAAACCGTCGTTATTTAGATGGGATCATAGCAAGTGCAAAGAAAATGCGAGGATCCCCAAATTCTCGCCGAGGATCGTGAAACGTAATTGTAAATTATTCATTATTCCTCCACTTAGGCTTTTTATCCTGTTTCATAATTAAGTAAATGAGAGTTTCATTTTTAATCCGGGAAGCACATATTTAGTGAAGATGAAAAAATAAATTTAGCGGCATTCGGAGTAAGTACGTAAGGGAAATCGTATATTTGATTCTAGTTCGTTAAAATAAAAGCTTTTTTAGGGGTCGTCGCAGTTTTAAAATAAGGACAATGTAGTAGTAAATATATAATCAATTTACCAGCAAATGTTTATTGTAAATCGTTCGGTCTGAAGCTACTACAAACTTCCATTTCCTCTTTACTGCCAAAGTTTGCTACTCTTGAAACAGGTATTGGTAGAAGTTGTGAACATTTCCAGTAAATTGCTTCCAAGGATATAGTAATGTTGACTGTCGTGAAAATTGATTTTCAATCATAATAAGCATTTATTAACTCCGGTGCTGAGTCAAAATAGATGTAGCACACATAAATTCTTTCTTTTTGCATTAAAATCGAACTTAAAATTCATTAAATCTAAAAATGTAAAACCTGTTTGACACAACATTCAATTTAAACCTGAATTTAGGGCGAATGCAACGTGAATGCCCTCTTTATGGCCATAAATTTTATAGCGTACTTTCTACCCCTCTTTCTAAATAACACCTTAAATGATCACACAGAAAAAATTAAAAACATGGAAAAGAGAGCACCTTATATAATGAAAGAAACAATGTTGGAGAAAATACAATTTAAGAGCATGGCAAAATCTCTGCGAGAATGATAAAACGCTATCCTAACCATGGCTGCAATTAAAATTCACTGGAAGTATGTAGAGGTAGGTACATATTGGTATTACCCCGAAAAATAAGCTTGGATCAACAAATTTATAATTTATCTCATAAAGGGCTTGCATAAATTTATCCAAGCTTTCCTCTTCGGAAAGTTCATGAGGTCAGTTCAGGACCCGATTTAAGGGCACGCAAAATATGTAGATGCGTGGAGACCGAAACTTTGAAGAACTCCGATGTCGACCACTTCAAAATGATTTGCTAAAAAGAAACCAGGTTTGCTATCGACAACTACTAAATGCGGACCTGCATCTCGGAAAATTATTAAATAAATTTTCATGAAAAGTACTCCGAGAATCGGCATCCTTTATACTTCAGCAATAATCTGTTACATTTTGTACAACTGCTTTTACGTGCCGTTTCAAAAGAATAATGCATGAACCGATCTGTTATAGCGATCACCTCAAATACGATTTATCTAGTTTTCATGATATTTTATTAACACAGTAAAATCATGTTTAATGTTACGCCAAAATCAAGTACAGGATATTTTATTTTCAGAGAAGTACCTACTGGTTTCTATTTGTTTTAACTGATTTTGGGTTTCACAGCTATGAAATCCTGGACATTCTCGCTTCCGGTGCCCATTTTAACTAGTTTAGAGAAATACAACCGCGAGCTCAGATGTTACAATAAATAAACCATCTACACAAACCGTGCAAAATTACTAAACCGACCAACATTAATTAGGCGGGTAACCTGTTTCTCGGCAAGGGACATCGGTATAAATAACAAATGCGCTAATGGGCCTTCCCCAGGGGTTTGGTCTGTTGGAGAAGTGCTGAGTAAACGACGTCAAGAGAGTGCGGTCAGCAAACAACAGATTTGCGCCCATATCGAATTTTCATCACTGCTCTCTACTGTCAGCACTTGGAATGCTCAGCATTAACGAAACTTAGATCCGGTTAGTATCAAAGCCAAAGCAGACGGTGAAATCCCCGGAGAAACTACGTTTTCGTTTGGAGGCATTTACCGCATATCGAAATATGCCGATATTTCGGGAAAAAATTAATTTCCTTGCGGAAAAGTAAATGGAAAGAGCTCTGGGGTAATCAACGTAAGCTGCATTTGATTAATTATGTAGAAAACAAATTGTAAAGAGGGAAATAAAATGGAGATTTATGACCTGTTGTGTTACCAAGCACTACTAGTGAAGGGCTTACGGTGTATATTTACGAAGATTATGATCGAACGAAAATAAATGTTGTAATTTGTTTAACATACAAGTTAAAATATTAAATAAGTTAATTAAATGATTAGCATCGCAAAGTGTCACAAGTTAGAATACATAGAAAAGCAAAAGAAGCATAAAAACTTAGCATGGAAATATTCTTGCACGACTCATTTTTTCCTAAAGTTTTGAGCGCTGAACATATTCTAGTGCCAATTTCGAACATCAATTTTAACTAATTTAGTTTCAGATGATGCACTATAGTCGAGGAAACCAGAGTTGAGCGGTCTGCCAATGGAACAGAAATGGCTAGACCGCTCAACTCTCGTTTCATCGACAGTATCCGTTACAACCTCTGTTTTAATTTTTGTGTTTAATATGTACAATTCTCTGCCATTAGTTTTATTTTTGGAACCGATGTGGCAAGTGGTGAAAGTAAATTATAAACAAATTTTGTTGAGAGTAGTGACTATACTTTTCTATACAAATGAAATTTTGTTTTCTTTTACAAAACTGAAAATTGAAAACATAAATCTCTGTGTGAAATTGTAATAATGAAAAATGCATTACAAAAATAAAAGCAAAATTGTTGTAAACTGTTAGTGAAGAATTCTTGGATGTTGGTATGTTATATGTTTTTCCCTGTGTCGATAGGGGCAAACTCTAACAATAATCTACTATTGTAGACCGCACCATCAAACTCGTCATTAAAGTGAAGTAGGTACAGACAAAATATTAATTATTATTAGTAGGTCTTTGTTTAGAAAAAAATAAATACACATTTAATATTTTCCGCTTGTTAATAAGAGTACTTCTAACTGTAATTTGTATTTTTTTAAGAATGTGAATAAAATTAATTGGTCTTCCATTGGTAGGTAAATAAATATACTTTTTATTGGAGATTTTTTTTTCTCTTTGGTATCTACACAACTTAGAACATTCACCAATAAACTATTTGCAGCGAGGATTACACTGCTCCGCCTCCTCACTCCGAGTTTCCATAATCCCTAAACACTTAAAACACAAGGTGGATAAAGACCAAAATTTCCTGGTTTGATTACAGAAAGTTTTGAACGAGAACTTTATGATATAATATATTCAAACCATTCTGTGGAGTCTTTTTTTTTACAAAAATGAATCTTCATTTAATAAATTTACCACGGGTAGATTTTAGAAGGTAAGTATTATATTTTTATTAACAAATCAACCTCATCCAGTGAGTAATCGAATACTCGGACTGAAATGTATAAAAATTAACATAACGTTTGCGTCTGTTCAAATGAACAAACATGTTCCCGGACATATTATTCTTTTTTATGCTGTTTTTTAATTTTTTTCTCACCGACTTCATATTAATAATTTGATACATATTAAGTCTTTTCCACATATGTATCTGACTACAAAACCGAATGCTCTCAATTCTTGAAAACGTTTTAAGGTGAGTATGCAAAAAAGTTAATCAAGATTTATGCGTTTATTCCCTCTCAAAAAATGTATGATCCCACCACATTTTTTTTACTTAACTTAGAAGAACATCCACATGCACTTTTGGTTTATGAATGTATATTGAGTTCTTACTTTTTGGAAAAAAATCAAAATGTATAACAATATTTATACTTCAGCAGCTGTTTTTGAATTGGTGTTCAATTTTATCCAGATTTTTGGAAAAAATCAAGACTGTATAGCAACATTTTACTATTTACGTTTGAAATTGGAAAACCAGATGTTCTGAAACCTTGCAAACGTTTTAAGCTAATCAAAAACATCGTAAATTGTTTATCAAAATTTTAATAACAAAAAAATACTATTCGTCTAAAAACTAACTTACCTTAGACACAGTATTCGTAAAAAAAATGTGCATTCACTGATCCTGACTGCGATTATGGTCTAAACATTCTGACATGGAAACTTGAAATTACTGTGTGGCTTTTACTTTTACACTTTCTTTGTGGAATCAGCAGTAATCTCAGCTGTTGACACGTGTTAAGCAGTGGCTATATAGTTTTATTACTAACAACGCAAAATATACGTTAAAAATACTACAATGAATATGTAGTAATCATAATCATGCGTACGTGCATTAATAATCTACCGTGGAGTAGAAATACTAACAGTTACACAACTCCAAATCTCCAATTTCTAAGATAATAATCAGCACAATAGCATTCATTCTGCCAAACGACTTGTACAAAATCGATTTCGTTGTCATAAATTAGAAAAATCAGATGAGAACGCTAATGACTACTTTATGTCGGCTTTCTCAGATAGGTTTTTGCCTAGACGTTCAGTTTAAAGTTTAAAGTGTAAATTCCGGTAAAGACTGTGTCACTAATTTTTGAGTAATACTCCCGTTAAAATCATTCGACGTATTTTGAATTAATTTATGGTATAGTTTGTATTTAATAAAAACATTATTATTTAAATAAATTGTACGTCTAACAATTATTTAATAAGATGTTTAACATCCAAAAAAGAGAAGAAAACAAAAGAGAATGGCACTTTTTTACGATATTTCTGTCACATTTTTTTTGTTGATTCAACTGTTTTCCAGAGCTTAGAACATGAAAAAATTGGTCGAAGATTACTTCGACAGAACTTCCCTCACCCATAGAATACAGCTTGTCAAATCCAGCTCTTTCGAAAAATTAAAAGATTTGATTTTGCGAATTTTATGGTAACCATTATAATGTAAAATAAAAATATGTATCGAATGTTTGAGTAAAGGTAAAGAAACTTGCTAACCGTTTGTTACAAGTGAGTTTTTCTATTACAAAATTTTGTATTGATGTCATCCACGTTTTTGCAAGGACGCATATAGCAATTTAGATAGATGCATTGTACTACTAATGATAAAAGTATTGTATTATTGTTATTCTTGAATAGTGATTTATAATCAATAAAATAACGAAACAATTTAATCACGTCTGCTGTATGTAATAATAGAAGTGCGACTGAAGACTGAACTGAAAACCATTTATGGTACTTTAAGACAAATAGCGATAATACTTATTAACCTGTAGACGTGAGAGTGAAACAGAAACTAAACTAAAAGATGTTTTCTACGAATTGTAATAACCGGATCACAATGCCGACGGTCCAGACTTTTTTAGTGCTCTGACTTCCGCTTATTGAATAAAACACTACATTTTATTTTGATTTTCGATGTTGGAATTCACACTTGGTTAATTATAACTTGTCCAGATCTAGGGGAGAGTCAACATCCCCTAGCTTCCCCCTAACTACGGCCTTGGCTAGGGGTTATGAAATATCTAGAAAATATGAAAGCACCAAATTGACCGACGGAGTCCATTACTGTACGTCTTTAGATTATCCTCGACAAGAAAAACAACTTGAAAATGTTTATGTATATATATCGGAAGAATGTCGCGTACAAATTCTTATTAAATAAAGACCTTTGTATTTTCACATTTTCGGAAAAATGGGGTGACTCGTTTTTAATTTGATCAATAAAAAATATTAATGCAACGATCAATCACAAGTATAGTTTTGGAAATTTCATTCTACCCTATAAAATTTTATTGGCAATATCGAGACGGACTGTAGTACAATAGCAAGAGATATTTACAAATTAAGTTGTCGCGTGCCGGTAATCTCCAGATATTAGAAAGCAGAATAATCCAGGTGCGGACACGGACCATCGTTACTCAGGAACGAAAATGACCATTATTTTATGAGTACCTGCTAAATGTTCTCCGACAAATTTGGATGAACTGGTGTGAGGCATAAAATATTTCTTACCATTGTACTACTGTCCGTCAATAAAATTTTATAGGATAGAATGAAATTTCCAAAACTATAAAAACTCATCATATTTTGCACATTTTGGGTAGAATTTATTCGACAAAATTTTGAGATAACGTGATCAATTTTTTTGGGGGAACAAACAGATTTATTTTGATTAATAAATTTACCATACTTACAATGACTTTAAAACACAAGATTTCAAAGCATTCAGTTTTGCAATTCTTGATTTATTCAATAAAATAAATTGACTAATTTATTAATTTTTTGAGTCATCCTGTATAAGTAAATTTAAAAAATATGAATGCAATGATAAATTACAAGTATAGTTTTGGAAATTTCATTCTATCCTATAAAATTTTATTGGCAATAACGAGACGGACAGTAGTTGCGCATATTTTAGATAGGATTTACCCAGCAAAATTTTGAGATGACGCAATCAATTTTTTGGGGTTGATAAACAGATACATTTTTATTACAAATTTACCACGCGTAACTTCAAAACATCTCCAAGATTGCAGAGTATTCGATTTTCTAGTTCCCGATTAAATCAATAAAATAAATTTACGCATTCATTAATTTTTTTGAGTCACTCTGTACAAGCAAATCTAAAAAAATATTAATGGAGTGACAAATTACAAATACAGACTCATCATATACAATGAACAATAATCTTCTCGATATAACATTTTTTAGTGATGAATTTAGAAAACTGGCAAAATATGAGGATGGTAGAGTGGAGGAAAACTTCATTATTTTGCAGAAACAACTTTGCATTTCTAAAGGAATTTCATGACGATCGTTTAATTAGCTTCCACAAAGACCATATCTATATGTACCTTCCTCGCTCACCTGATTTGACACGTTTATTTCTTGCTCCTGACCTCCTAACTTTGAAAAATACTATTTTTAAACAATCACTGGATACAACTGAAGACATTAAACTGAAAATGATGTGTGATTCGGTGGAAGTTTTCACTCGAGTATTTGAGAATATGAAACCTATTGAAGTTGGGTACCAACACTTCCAGAAATTCTTGTAAATACGATTAAATATGTATGTTATTTATCACAAATAAATCATCTTAAATCCAACGAAGGTTTGGTTCTTGTTGCCATAACATAACCTAATTTCCTAACTTCAGCCACAGACACCGCATATTCAGGTTATGTTATGGAATTACGAATTCATGACAATAATGCACATTTTTAGGAACACAGTGAACTAATTAAATTTCTGTCAACAAATTCTTGGGTAACTATATCACAAATCAACAAAATCAAACGGTTTGTATGACATACATACTTATAAAAATATTATTACTACTTTCGTCAATAATTGTATGAAAAAACTGTCATAGTTTTTGTCGTTCAACGGCCCTTTATAATTTCTTAACATCTCTGATCTGAAATTATATCAATTTAGGTAAATACCATCACTTTAACACACATTAAATAACCTCCATGTTTCTCTTTCATTCCAAACGCAATTTAATATCACAAAGGAATATAAATTACAACCACAAAGTCAAATACATGCAACTTTTGTTCAATTAACAACGGCGTCACTTCCAATGCTGAAAAGTGTTGTATTTCCATTGCGTTGATGGCAAATGCATGACAGAACAATGGCCTTAGTTGCGCCGGTTAGTTTTATGCACATCTTCACAACCATCACAAAATTAACGAGCGGCCCTACTACTAAGCACTACTACAAGTGCCATTTGCTACACTTGAACAAAGAAACCCGCGTATATATCTTCTTACGTCCAGGTCATGTAAGGCTATCCATTTGAAAAACGACTCTCTGTTGACACGATAACTTCCTCTTACGCTATGTCCCATCTTTACTGACATTTAAACTAGAATTTTTCTCTAAACCTGATGAATGAACTTTACTTTGTATCCCTCGAGACGTGTCCTATTCGCTCAATCAACTTTTCAAGGAAACAAAGAAAAACACTGACCCCTAAGCCCTCTAATCTGAAAATTGATTAGGAAAAAAGTTCTGCACACTCGGGCTGTCTGGTGACTGAACCCGTTGCAAAGTTGGCCATAAATTTAATGACTTTCCTCGGCAATTCAGCAAAAATGGGAGGCGAAGGGAAACGTCAAAGCAACAGGCCCCACGTTCTTATTAGTTGCATTCAATGCTGTCACTAGTTGCTTCTTTGCGTCATATGCTTCAGACACAAATTGCTCCTTTCTCGGAAGCTGCAAAAGGCGCGATCTAAACGCCATGTGATTTGTAATAATTGGTCCATCGAAAATAATTACGAGGAGTCGGCAAATCGACCTTCATTAAAAACCAATTAATATCAGCGTTTAGTTTATTAGTGATCAAATGCGGCGGAGAATTGCGTTCATGCACTTCAAAGGAAATAGGTTTGATAATATTAGCAGGTACGATTTTTGCAAAGCAATTAATAGCCAAATGGTATGTTCCTGTAGCGCTATAGACATTCATTTGCATAACAAATCGATATGACAACGTGGCCAAATCCGTTAATGACTCGTTTAACAGAGAATGGGTCTCGAATACTCTCTAATGGCTTACACTGCTCATTTGCATTGTATGATGCATCGACCATAACAAGATGAGCATGATTTCCTCCTAATAATGGACGTCCTGCAACGCTATGGATTAAGAATTATACACATAGTAATCATACATAAACAAAAATCAGTTCGTGGAACGAAATTAAATTAGATCAATGTAATAATTCTAAATCGAAATGCACATGCGATTTCACAAGATCGCTATATGATATGTATGTTCTGGAACATATTACAATAGCGCACAGCAGGCATGATGGAAACAAAATTGCACAATAAAGTGCTATCTAAAATTCTACGTGGGCTGTTGCACTATCTTGTTTGAATTAAGTGCATGAAGTTTATCAAGTGATTAATGAGTACCTGTGCAATTTTGCTTTGAACATCTGTGCTTGAACTGGCAGCTGAACAATTAACAAAAATTTAAACAAAAGAATCATCATCTCAGAGGTCGGATCAAAATTTCGTATTATTCGCAACAACTTCACTTTAACTGATGCTGCAAAAACTTTCCTTCCGTTATAACGTCGTCTCATATTTCGGGAACCTGACAAAATTTTAAAATTTAGCAAATCAAGTTGTAATTCAGGGTCCAAGAGTGACGGATGATACTTATAAAAATTCATATCACAAATTCTTAGCTTTCAAACGACATTGTTTCCGCCTCAGAAGGAATGAACAAAGACAAACTTTACAGAATTCTCCGAAACAAAATACTTGTTCCGATATTGAGTTTGATGATAACGAAATTGATATAAAAGTTTCTGGGTGAATAATAGCGACTGTCGGGTTTACAAATTGTTTTTATCTTCTCAAGTATAAATAAACGAAGAAAACACAAAGTCAGCAGAATTGTTTCATCACCAAACCTCGCCTTTTGCTTCTGAGCTCGTGCCTTATTAGTTACTCTTGGGTGTAATTAAAACAAGATTAATTAAGGAAAGTACAATACAAACCAGTAGAACTTTCGGATTAATAAAAGCTAGAAATACAAGACTTTTACAGCACAAATCAAAAAGTTTTCTTATTTGTATACTATTCCAGTAAGGAACCATTAAATTAAAGTTTGAGAATGATATCAGATTGGTTATGATATGAAGCTCAAAGTTTCATAATCAATACTGATTCAGCTCGGAAACAGCCATAAAAATGTTGGAGGAATAACTTAATTTATTCGGTCGACATAATGCATGTTGCAATAAAGATTTGAAATAACAACGTTTCTATAATTCATTCTTATAGAAATAATTAGCTTAATTTATGATTATATTTTTATAACCTCGGATAGTATTTTTGAGCATTCTTCTAGATTTTAAATTATCTCGTTTATTATAAGTTACCACAATATGTGTTAATTATTTCATTACGTACTTACGTGAAACCAAAACAACTTAAAAATAGATAAAACACCAATGCATCAGCTAAGTGCAGCTAAATAACTATTGGTAGTTCATGAATAAATTGATACAATAAAATCTAAAATCTATACGCATAATAAATGAAGGAAACTACGATACAAATAAACAGACATACATATGAAAGCGTGAAATATTAAAAACACACTCATAAACTAAGAGTGAATAGGCACAAAGATTTCTATTGCTTTAAACCCACAGTAATTGTGTCACCTACAGAATTTCATTAATTGAGAAACATGTACATAAACATCGTAATTTATTCGTCCGTTATTCGAAATTAACAAAAAGCAATTTTCCACTCCCGTTACGAAAAATACGCCATACGGCTATGCATAATAAATACGAAAACTGAAAAACCAAAAGAGCAGATTGCGTTTTATTTTCATTTCGTTGAGCTTTTATCTTGCAAAAATAAAATTTAATTACAAATTTCTCGAACGTCCTGAGCGTATATCAAATATTTACATAATAAATCCCTCGGAGCCTTCTCGAAATGGCTTTCTAAGTTTCTATACCGTAGGGGTCTAATAACCATATCCTGTCATAAACGTGTCTGTTATTTCAGTCGTTATCATGCATGTCGGTCATAATCAGCAAAAAAAAATATGTGCGTGTATATTCCATGCAGCACATCCATGCCGCTCATATGGCTTTACAATGGTGTGTATACCGCAAAAAAGATAAATTAATCTCTCATATAGAAGAAACATTTTATCACGCTGTGGTCCGTGCGAGTTTTTGGTGGAACACGTGCGGGTTTGCAATTATGTGGTCCTCTCAGTTTCCGATTAATAATATAATACATCATCGTGATAATAATGCGTTCGGTGCGTGGCATTCATCATACAATAGTTGACACAAAACGAAATAACAAAGAGATTACTTAACTAATTTTACCTCCTGGAATTCCAGCTTCTACAATACTTCAGAGTCTATAACATACTGGTGATAAATTCAACGTTTATTCAGCTTTTCATGAAAGTTCATATATGTTTAAGGTTAAAACTGTTAATGAGGATTGTTAAAAAATAATTACTTTACAGTTACAATCATTTCATTTGCATACCTTTCAATGTTAAGGTGTATATAGGATGTCCGAACAATCTGGGAGCGGAAGATTATACATTCATCATGAACTATTGAAAACAATTTTATAACACAGTTCGATAAAACTCATTTTGGGATAGAAAAATTTCGAATTTATTTTCGAAAGTGCAGGGCGTGACATTTAAAAGTTACACACCACCAAAATTGCATTTTTTTTATGTAAGACTATATAGGCTGTTGAAAAAATGGTGCACTAACTAACGATACAAGATTAAATTCGAGAAAAATCATTACAAAATTCTTGTAAAGTAGTGAACTAAAATATGGTGAAATTTCGAAAAAAAAAAACTTTGAAGACTTATATCTTCTACATTTGGACAAAAGGATTTCTTTAACTATTTTTTCTCTGCTCCATTAATGGTTCCGAACAACGTGTCATAGAGCTGCTGCACACCCTGTATGATGAAATAAGATGATACCAAACACAAAGATTTTTTGATAAAAAAAAAATGGTCACAAAAATTCACAAGTCCACTTTTTTAAAGATGGCGAGTTAGATTTTCCCATAAAACTTCTGCGTTACCGTACCTTGACATTCTATATAAAAAATGAACAGGCTAGCAGTTTATTATTCATCCAGGGTGCCTTGATTTGAATATTGTTGCTTTTCTCATGCTTTCAAATAGGACGCTATTGTACAACACTGTCGAATTTGTGTATAAGAAAACTTTCTTTAATGCCAAATTTATTAGGGTTTACAGAAATACCTAAGAAAAATTGGTCTTATGTGTTAGAGAGAACTTCCTTGCTCCTGAAGTACAATGAAATATTAAATTCAGATAGATAATACTGTAAGAAAAAAATACCACATAAGGTAATCAGGTCAGGTCAGGTCAGCAATCACTATGCACAATTTTACAGTGATGTCATCAAAATATTAGTGGGGTACCATCTACACGATGTTCCTAATATACATATAAAATTTTACAACAATCTGTCCAGCAGTTTCAAAGTCTAATATGTAAAAATAAACACAGACAGACGGCAGACAGACAGATGAAACTGAAGACCTATATTTTGTAATAGGAGTCATGGAATGGCAAAAACACCGGATTTGATGGATCCTATTACAATATTTGCTTCGCTTATACTGGGGGAGTACAAAAAGATTACGTTAAATCCAAGAAATCTGATATCAAAAGAAAACTTATTGAGAAACAAGCTCGAATATATTAGAAGTTATAGGTATTTCTTTTGAAAAACATAAAAAAACTGCTAATTTGTAACTTTTAGTCACCCTATATAAATAAGTTCAAACCCTATCCAATTTGTTATATAAATATATATAGGGTAAGTCATTAAGCACGGTCCTCTATATCGCATTAATTTTTAGAAATATAAGAAAAAGTCAAAGACCAAAGTTGTGCGATTCTTTGAACATTATATTTTTAAATAATTTTTAACTATACAGAGTGTTGTTTTTAAGGTGTAACAGACAACTTGTTTTGTTTTTAATCAAACACCCTATATATTTTTACGTGCGTTGATTGACCTCTTTTCACCACACTTTAGTGTTACAATATTTTATGGACACATTAATAAAAGTACACGCTTTCTTGTCATATAGATGAAATTAAGTTTTCATATACAGAGTGTTTATAAACGAATTTTAATTTTCACAGAGCACCCTACATTTTAGTATCTTATTTTATTTTTTGTTCTCTTTCTTTCTTGTTAAATATTTTCTATATTTAAAGCTGACACTTAATGCGCGTTTGTACTTTCTTAAGAGACATATCAACACATTTGTAGAATGAGAACCAAAAATAGAGTAAGATACAGTAATAAAATACAGGGTGTTTCATTTTATAAAACGGAAATATTGATATTTGAAAATTGTGAAGTTAAATTGGAATAACGTGGCAACTCCCCATCGTAATTCCAGAAATAAACATAGTTATGAAGCCTAGGAAACAAAACATGTAAGAATATATATGGTGTTTCATTTACAAAAACTAAGTTGTGTGTTACGCATTAGAAACAGAACATTCTGTACCATTAAATATAATTTTAGAACATAGTCCTGAAAGAACCGTACGACTTTAGTTTATGACTTTTTTAATTAATGAGATATCGAAGGCCGCGCGTTTAGTGACTCACCCTGCATATGTCGAACCAAATTTCATCTGTAGATACGGCGGAAATATAAATTTTTATAAATACCTATACTATAACAGCTTTTTTAGTTTAAAATTAAAATCATGTTTTGTCGACGTTTCAAAACGCCAAAGTACGAAAAAATAGATCTACCGTTACCGTCTGAGTGTGTGCCGTTTCTCGGTGGTTTGCCTGTCTGTCGGTCGTCTGTCTCTGTCGATATTTATTAAGCAAATAAACTATACCGATTGTTGTCAAATTTTGTGTGTATATTTGGAATATCATGTAGACGGCAAAACGCTAACCAAAATTTGTCCAAACATCCCCAACATCAATTTGATGACGTCTCCTCAATTTTTTTTTGGTAGACGTCACTTAAATTTTATAAAATAACATACGCTTCTACTTGTGGATTATGAATTCGTTTTTAAAGAAGCAGGATGTATTTCAGGGGCGAAGAAAATTATGACTAAATGATCTTAGACCAATTTTTATCGAAATCTAAAACTACTAAAGCAAAAAATAATGCTTCGTCCAAGTCATAATATTTGTCTTTCTTTCTACAACATCAAAAACAAAAAAACTGTCGACGCTGTTCACCAACCATGTAAAAATGTAAATTCAGAAAAAGAAATCAGTTACTGATAGACAGTTAAAGTTTGATCTAAAAATAAAAGCAATTTTTAGTTTTGATGAAGTGTTAGTGTTCGAACCAGACCCCTATATACAACGATACATTTTGAAAAGCTCAGCGACATAAATTTATCGGCGTAACAGTTCATTAAATCGATACGGTTGGCTACAAAGACGCTCCGCTAATCAGCTGTTACACCTATTAATTCATTTTGATATCGGCACCTCCTTATTTATCTTTGGAACTACTAGCATAAATACATTCGATCGAAAAAAAACCGTCGCCTAGTCAGCCATGAAATTACTTAAAAAAAAAATGTTGATAAAATCCGCACTGTCACAGCTGCTAGTTTTTGAGGTAATGGAAAATTGTTCGCGAAATTCTTCAATACATCACATTACAAAGTAAATTCTTGGTTTATTTCGATAATAAATTCGCATAAAAAAAAATGTATGCCTTTTTTTTATTACACCGAAAACACAAATGTCAAACTGACATGTAACTTTAAACGTTTTTAGACAAATTAATTCCATCGCTGACTCGATTATCGAATTTTTTCAATTGAAAAAGTCATGAACATGGTTTTGATTTTTTATAAATATAAAGTATGACTATAATAAATCTAAAACCCATCGATTACAACTGACAACGAGGAATGGTGCAATCTAACCTTACTTTTTTGTATAATAAAATTAACGTCTTTCAACAACTTTGTCAAATCTCACTTATACACAATTGTATCGACTAATCAAACATATATATATATTCAGCACGTTTTCTTCTAGCAAAAAAACAAGTCCAACTTGATAACTTTTTCAGTTGAACACCCGTTACTTTTACGTCTACGTACATACGTTGCCGAGTTATCGTTTTTCTTTTTGACTTAATGTTTTGTGCAGAATTAGTTAATTACTAACTGAAGAAACAAAATAAATCAGACACAAGAATCCTAAGATTTTTTCTCATTTAATTACATTAGAAAATAGAATATATTTAAAAAATATGTTGCACTCCATTTGAAGAAAACATTATGTCCATTGCCAAAAAACGTCAATTATACAGATTTTTTCAAATGCTTTAATGTCAGTAGCGCCGGAGATAAATGGATGCGCATACCACACTATATAACAACAATAATTCGTGATGATAAATAATTACATCACTGTGACGTTTTATAGCTCTGCAAAAGCCGGGAACAAATTTATAGTTGACAAGTTATACAAAATTAATGTTTTCTGCAGGGAGCCTACGTTCATTAATGCAGAACATCTCTACAGGTTGTGACTCTTGTAAGAATGGCTTCATTTCAAGCATTTTATTAGACAGGTACTGATATTTATACGATGCACACGAGAATACGCGAGTCTATTTCGTTTTCGTCGTGACTATTTCCGGTCGACAATTTATGCTAATTTATACCCGAAAGAACAAAAAACAAGTAACGCGATAAACGCAGCGTCAAAAGGTGAACGGCAACAACAAGTACAACACAACTTCCACAAGGCTTCAGTTTGCTGCGATACGATGATAATGAGCGAGAATTACATTTTAACGGGCGATAATCCTGAGGCGCTTTTTCGTATTCGAAATGTTGATACAAATTCGATTCTGTCTTACTCAACTTCTCGACTTGAATTAGGCTGACGTGCTACGTTAGAATTATGAATAACTTTCGGCTCGCTAACGAGTTCGAATTATCTTAAGCCGGAAAGTTTTCACGATAATTCGAGAAGTAGGGAGCCGCTCCTCGGAATGACCTAGTACAACATGAGGCAGTTTATATGGCCTTGATATAATCGTCAGAAGCGTGCTCATGACCTCGGCAGTGCCATGATCCAGGGTCGGAATCGATGCTGAAGGACGTATGACTAATTATAAGGTTAAACTCCTGTTTTACAACGACGAACAGAGCGCACCTGTAATTATACCGTCCTTTACGGTTTAGTTCATTAATTAATGGTCTTCGTTACGTAAAAACGAGGAAACAGAAAATGATTTATCTACTGCCGACTCTGAAAGGATTACTGTAGCGCCACTGCCCAGTTAATCAATGGTATTAGCGCATCGATCATTCTGGTGGATGCGCCGGGTTAATAATTAAAATACGCACGAAGATAAAAATAAATTTATTCATAGCCAACACTAAAATCCGGCTAAACCAACTTTATGTTAGTACTAATTTATTAATTTTTATGGTCACCTCACACTTACGCGAAATTAAAATTATAGCGGATGTGCGGGGCAAGAGCGTGACTGTAATCGCAAACATAAATTACATCCTTTGTGAACCCAAACCACCTGAAAAGACCCTTATTACTTGCCTTAATATTCGTTTTACAACAAAATAGCCGGCATCTTTCATCGTAATTGGACTATAATTATGAAAGAATGCATCGCTTTTCTCTTGATGAAAACTTTAGACGGAGTGATGTGCTCTCCCATTTTTACTCCTTTCGTCATAAAAAAAACCCGTTTCGAACGGAATTTACAATTCGACTTGAATTAAATCCAGTGTAATTTAAAAATGTCGTGTCGACCTACATATAACTGCCTCGGTCACGAAAGCTTCCAACTAAAGGAATTAGTTGCTCGGTAAAGTAGGGTAGGTACGAAGAATATCTCCTAAGGTCAACGATCAAATTTAAAATCCGCGTAAAGCTTTTTCGGTGTGCTTTCTGGTTTCATCGGCGCACATCGTAAAATAGTAATGAAGATAGCCGTTGTGAATAAAACAGCGTGCACGATATGCCGTATCATCCATTACGTCCGCTCTTATTCAAACCGTTTCCCACAAAGCTGACGCTCAGAAGACCTTTTCAACGCGTATAAAAGCCTTATGACGAGATGACCATTTCGATGTATGAATTAATGACACCAGTAATGTTTTTGGCATAAAAAAATGCGCCCTCTACCCATTAGCGAAAGAGAATTTTAATGAAGATACAAGAAACCCCAATTAGAATGTTTAATGTAACCGCAGACGATTCCTGTTGACATTTTTTCCGAACGCACTTCTATCGAGACGAGGTATCATTAAATCAGAGATCTTCAGGATCTAATTAAGAAAAGTAAACGTAGCGAGTAAACAGACAACGAATGAGTTCGATTTAATGATACGAGAAACGTTTTACCGGCGGCATTTTCCGCATAAAAGTTTTGATTCTTCAATAGCGATAAAGAACAAAGTTTTGCTTCCACAAGTTCGATGCGTCAAAAGAAAATAGAACTCGAAGAACACACAAAATGAGTTAGTTTTCGATTTGCTGCCATAAAATACCTTCTCTGGATGATGGACATGGTAGAGTTAAACACTTTATGTTCGCGTTCCATTATTAGTTACGACAGATGATAGCCTCTAAAGTTATTCCATTTCTTTGAAATAGAGCAACACAACGGTGTGATTTAGGCTCCAATAAAAGTTCCATGTTTCATAATCCCTTTCCGTCAACATCAAAGGGAGGTTCGCTCTGTAATTTGTTACTTTTCGCTGCACCTCAGAGGGTTTAAATGAAAAAATTCAGTTTGAGACTGAGGAAGCCGATGACAGTTTTAAAAGAATCGTAATATATAACAATTTCGTCTACATAGCCCTAGATGCTGTAATTTCTTTGATATTACTTTTCCAATAAGCACAACTTCTCTTTATTCGTGCGAAGTAATATATTAATTCGTTGTGCGGAAAGTTCACCCAATTTCGAAATCCGTGTTTCAGAAAAAAACAGTTTTTTCTAATTTTGATTATAAATGTTCAAACATTTTCAAGCACACAATTTGAGAATATTGTCACAATTAAAATACCTACTAAAAACAGTTGGTTCGGTTACAAAAATCAACAAAGTAATTAGTTTAGGTTTGTAGGCCGTAGAAATAGTTTTAAATTAAATATATGTTTTTCAGAAAACTTAGTCCATAATGTCCAATTTCAACACTCAAGTAACGAAGTCATAAGGACATAAAGGGTGGGTGGGCGGGGCTTGTACTTGCTAAGGTAAAACTGATTTTCTCAAGATATTTAACCTTTCCATACATTCTAGCAACTCTGTAATTATATGGGTTTTTAATTTTTATTCAAAAACACCGAAAAATATTTTACCAGTCACAAAAAACTTCTGAAAAGTCTTAACTCAGAAGTTTATAGATTTGCATTGAAAAAAGAAACAAATGTAAATTCGTTTCGAAATTTTGACTTGTAAATGACCACGATGCTTTTTATTCTCCGTATACATTAGTAACATAATTGGAGAAGCATTCAAATCTCTTGAACTTATCATCAGGTCTATAGTCCGTTTACCGAACAGATGGAGCGATCACGTGCGCTTCACGTACCTCCAAAGTGAGCGTCCAAATCTTCAGAAGTTGTAAATTTGGTCTGAGATAAATTAATAAATCTCGGATAGAAAGTAACATTACTTTTTGCTTTATTACTTTTGAGGGTATTCGTTTTCGGTGGTTTTTGGTCTTGAATTAGTTTATTGAGTTTGGTTGATTGTTTCAAGTATTTTTTTTTACGAATTATTCGTTTGAATTTGTTATGAATGGAGTCACATTATGTCTGTCATCATTAAAAACTTCAGGTTAAGTTTCAATTACATTAACTTGATTATCTTGTCAAGAGTGGATTCTTTTAGAAATCTGAGAATCACATTTGGTCCAAACTCACATTTTCCCTTCACATTACTAACATAATTGGAGATGCGTTCAAATCTCTTGAATTTATAATCAGGTCTATGGTCTGTTTACTGAACAGATGGAGTTATCACGTGCGCTTCAGGTACCTACAAAGTCAAATCTTCAGAAGTTGTAAAATTGGTCTGACATAAATTCATAAATCTCGGATAGAAAGTAACAGTAAATTTTGCTTCATTACTTTTGAGGGTATTCGTTTTCTGTAGTTTTTGGTTTTGAATTAGTTTATTGTGCTTGACTGATTCTTTCAAGTATTTTTATTTCCCGAGCGTAAGCAATCGGGTCAATCGGACGAATAGCCACTTTTATACGTATTTTCTCGACGCTTAATGACCCCTACAGTACGAAAAAAGTAATCTCCCGTTTCCGTCTGTCGGTCTGTCGGTCTGTTTGTCTGTCTGTCTGTCTGTCTGGTGTCTGTATCCATCTTTATTAGACACGTAATCTCCGAAACTGCTGAAGCGATTGTTGTCAAATTCACAAAGAAAGTGAAACCTTCTCGAAGGACCCAATTGTATTTTTTAAGGGATGTGAAACCTTCTCGAGAGCCCAACTGTCTTTTTTTTAAGAATGTGAAACCTTCTCAAGGGTCCCAACTGTTTTTTTTTTTTTAAAGAAGGTGAAACCTTCTCGGAGTTCCCAACTGTCTTTTTTTTAAGAATGTGAAACCTTCTCGAGGGCCCCAACTGACTTATATTAAAAAAGGTGAAACCTTCTTGAGGGCCTCGACTGTCTTTTTTAAAGAAGGTGAAACCTTCTCGAGGGCCCCAACTGTCTTTTTTTTTTAATGTGAAACCTGCTCGGGGGCCCTATCTGTCATTTTTTTTAAGAAAGTGAAACCTGTCCGAGAACTCAAAGCGCCTTTTTGTGAAAAAACTTGAAACCTTCTCGAGATTCCCAAGTGTCTTTTTTTAATAATGTGAAACCTTCTCGAGATTCCCAAGTATCTTTTTTTAATAATGTGAAACCTCCTCGGGATTCTCAAGTGTCTTTTTTTTAAAGAAGGTGAAATTCTTTTAATTTTTAAAAGAGACATTATTGGCGACCAATTCTGTTAAAAAAAAAACACCAAGAGACCCAACGATTCTTTTAAATTTTAATAAAAAAAAGAAACTAAGGATGGTTCATGAAACTCCTTTAAACTCTATTAAAAAGGACACTGAGGACCCCCGGAATTCTTTTCAATTTTGTAAAAAAGAAATGTAGAAAGGCTCACGAGATTCTCTTAATTAGAAACCTCCGAACCTAGACGTTCTTTCAAATTACATAAGAAAGACACTAGGGACATCTGAGATTCTTAAATTCTCTTCAAACAATGGACTAGGAGTTTTAAACTCTATTGAAGAATACTCTAGAGGCCCACGAGATTATTTCAAATTCTATTCAAAAAAGAGGTTAGGGGTTCATGAGATTTTTTTAAACTCTATTAAAAAATACTAGATGCTTTTGAATTCTAAGTATAAAAAGTAAGTATACCAAAAAAAAGTTGCTTCAACACAAACGAAAACAAACGACACTACAGATAAGGAAAAAATTACAAGAAAATAAAAAAGGATAAAATCAGGTACTCTAGTTCCATACACAATAGTTAGCGAATGTTAAAAGATCAAGAATCAAGATATCCAGCAACTAGGCCGCGTTATGAAGGGACAATCAAATCGCAAAGAACAAAGACAATAAGTAAGAAGAGAATAGAAGACGCAAGTTAAAACACAACAGGGAACGTCAGAAATTCATTCGAAGAAGGAGCTCTAAAACACTTAATAGAGATTGCGAAAAAAATACACAGCGGATGTTCCAACGCCCCAGGGCTTAACGAAGTGAAAAAGATTACAGAGATATAAGGCCATCCATTTTTCAACAATGGAAGAGAAAGTTTGGCGATGGGATTTTTTAACAACAACCTGTTTAAACACGCAGTTGTCTAGGTTAAGGGAATTTCGGAGAGATCGTGAAGACTAAAAATTAAGGAAAAATTCAGAAAACTGAACGTGATCAATGCTTATAAGTTTATGGAGGAGAACGAAATTCCGGACAATGTTTATGAAGCATGAAAGCTAATTTTAAAACAATTTTTCCAAACATGAGACTATGATTTTAGAAAGGTTTTTTGATCAAGGAATAAGACAAAAGTTAAACTCAAACCCGAAAATATATGCAACCAAAAATTATTAAAAAAAAGAATCATCCCAGAGGATCACAAACGAAAGAGAGAAGAAAAAGAAGAGAAATGAAAAAACAATGCTGGAAAAAGGCACGGACAAATGAAAAAAAAAGCGGTACCAACGGCAGATAACAAAATATGGTTTAATTAAATATCAAACAAAGCAAATGGGGAAATATTAAGAGGAATTGAAGCAAGGAAGAAACTTGAGGAACACAGGGAGAACATTATGGAATGTCGTAATTTTTTTAAGCGGGAAATATACATATAAAGAACTGGAAAAAATTCGACCTACTAAGCAAATATCAAAACGACCGTATTATTAGACTGTAAAGCGTAGGTAATGAACAAAATCAGGCATCAAAAATGGAAATGGAAATGGAAATGGAAAAACAAACGGAGAAATATTAGATATTTCACGTACGTCAAATATCTTAGTTGGGAGAGAGGGTGGAAAGAGAAGAAGACGGCGACCCAGAAAAGGACCTGGAAGCGGCGAAAGCAGATCAGAGAGAGGGTGCAGAACTGACAAATAGAGGCAAGTGATAAGTGATAGTGAAGAGATTCGAAACCGCGATCCGCCACGGCCTGTTGCACATATAATTCATTAGTATAAATTAATATTTCTAACGAAAACGGTTTTTCTACAAAAAATAATTGACTTTAAATTTTTCTTAACACCTATTAAGTATGCTCACGAAACTTCAAACAGTTACCAACTGGTAACTTAAACTTAAACTTAGCATTTAGCCATTTCAAAGTTATACTAAAAATTTAAACAAAACATTTGCTATAAAGTCATCGGATCGTAAAAATACGACACAAAAAGTGCGCTTTGCAACGTTCTCAAGTGTCTTTAATTTGCAGTTACTTTGTAAACTCTTCTGGAAGCAAGCAAAAGGACAAACCAACAAAATATAATTCAAGCATTTCGAGAAAGTTATTTTTCGCTTGAATTTCATCTCATGTTTTGTTTATTACAACCGAATATAAGATTTAGAAGCAATAATTTCACTTTAGAGACTCGGGTTATTATTTTGGGAAAAAATATTGCTCATCATGTGGTCGTTTTTATAGCCTGATCCACCACAACACTCCCTGCAAAAACGTAAAATATATTAATACATTTAAGTATGTTGAGCACTAAACCGACAAAAATTTTTCAAAAATCAATCTGCAACACAAAGCTGCGTCTTTATTACACATATTAATAGAAAGAATGAGATAGTTGTATTTCTTGATATAACCCAGCACCGTTCGTCCATTTATTATATTATTAACTTTCGGTTTTACTTACGTATAAAACTCCTATAAACTGTGCATTTCAAATTCTGACGGTTGTTAAGTACTCTTTACGACCAATACCCTTTTAAGAGGGAAAAGCCCCGATACTCACTCCTACGTGTGATTAAATGTGTGCATGTGATTAAATGTGTGCATGTGATTAAATGTGTGATCTCTGCGTAAATCGACTAAATCCTGGGCTTAAAATATGTGTATGATATTCACATTTTCTGCAAATATCAACCGCACTACGTTCAGCTAATAACGGTTTCCTCTATCAACAGCAAACTACGATATTCAAAATTAAGTGCAACAGTATTCAAGATAACAAAGCTCTCCACCATATTCAAATCAAGCCTTCTAGACTATCTAGTCAAATCAGGCAGTGTTTTTTCGGATTTGGTCTCCAATGCAAATAAAGACGATTCGTTTACGACAACAAGCTTTTACAGTCGCAAATCCTGCGTAAAAATAAACTTATCAAAAAAGCTTTTCGTCCTGATAAAAGCTCGAAGAAAAGCTACCCAAAGAACGTAAGTTTCCCGATTTCATTAAAAATTCATTCGTCAACGCCGACATCCACGATATTTTCCGGAGAATATTCCGATTGCTATAAATACTTTTACGTGCACCCTGTTATTTTATATTGTTCCAGTTTTCAAATATTAATGTGTGGATAAAGCAACACCGACGCTTATATAAATTTAAACCACACTCAATGTCGTATTTAATTAGGAACCAAAACAAGTTTAGAAGCCCTATCGATTTGTACATAACTTCTAATTACGGAACAGGCTTCCACTGAATATTGCATAAGCAACACCTTGATTGGCATCGTTAGTAAACTGTACGCCGAAAGTAAAGTATTCTATTGCATATTGCAAGAAAGCATCATAAATGGTGGATGCGCCAGGGGAATTTGTCATTCGTAACTAATCAAGTCCACCATCAAAACGAAGCGGACAATACGCAGCCTACTTGGATGATTGCATATTCATAGTAATTCTATGCAACTAATCACACTTGACTATAATATAGCCACTGTTGCATTGTTAATATAAGCAAATATTTCATAAATCCGATTAGAATTTCGCACTTATTCAGCAACGAGGTCAAACGGTTTATTACAGTGGAATTGTTAGTGGGTTGTCTAACCCCGTAAATTACAACATCTATACAATATTGACGGTTAATTAAGCTGTTCCCAATGGAACCTCCGTCCCAAAATGAATCAGCCTATTTTATTTACATCAAACCATTTAACAAGAATTTACGAATACGCCATCAATAACCGTGATTTAATAACGCCGTTAATTTATGCACCCTCGCGTGCGAGTCGAAACCAGCGAAAGATTCATTCTGTTAAAAATTAGAATTGTAAATCGTTCAACTTACATAATTATCTACTTCAAACAAAATAATTAACAAGAAATGCCGCCAAAAAAGAGGTTAATTAAAATGATCCGAAAATGAAAAGGGATGACGCAGCGAAGCTCATCCATTAGCAAACTAGTAACTAGTTGTGTGAATAATTTAGAGACAAATTAGGACCGGGACGCAACTTGCGAATGTCGACAGAGATGAAAAAGTCTTGTAATGTCCAGAATTGGGGGCCCCGCCGAAGGCGTACTCAGACGAGCAGGCGCGCTAATATTGACCGCCCCCGCTGCCACCTCTCGCCACTATTTACTTCGCCGCATATTCCGACATAGGCGAAGATCGTACAAACGTAGTCACTGGTATAACAATACAAACACGAAACGTAAATGAGATAAACTCTGGAGCTCGCCAAGGGATTTTTAATATGCTCGAAGAGGCAGAAGACGACTTTTCGGTTGCAAAAAGCTTACTTTCATTTGTTCGAGTAGATAACAGCGGGAAGGCTTTTTAAGTTGGTCGTGAAGTCTGGCGCTTAGCTTACCTGCAACAAAAAAAAAGCTGTTAGATAATGTGCAAAAAGAAACGCGGCGATTATTTATGTTGGAAAAAGTTAACGCTACGTAGCTAACATCAAGCTGTGGGAGCAAAAACTACGAAAACTACGTTGATAGGTTGCTGTACCGACTTGAATATGAGTTTATTTTCATTTCACGGTAACTAGATTAAACTTTATCAAAGTTTGTCTGAAAGCAAGAAAATAGTTTTAATTAACACTGCCGTTCAATTTGCGACATTTACAAATGTTAAAACACCAATTAGTCATTGATTGTCAAAGTAAATTACGAGTTAAAATCTAAATTCATCCGAAATGCCGCTCACCTTTACAGCAATATTCACCCCCCGTCATAAACTAGTACATAAAGTCAATTTACCAACTTGAGTATAGTTCTTGTTGCAACAAGGCGGCATCAGTAAAATAAGTGAATTACAAATCCCGTTTCTTTAAAAAATTATAAAAATAGGGTTTAAGGTTTTCATTTTGTGATACCCTCTATAAAGTAAAAACCAATTATGGACAACGAAAAATATATTTACAGCAGATAACCAACGGGATTAAATGTGCTCTCAACACTAATAACAAGCAAACTTCAAGTGTTTATGTTTACAGATCAAAAGAATGACACCTAGAAATTAGTTTTATGTAAATCAATTTGTCTGCTCAAAACAGAGAACTAAAATTATTAATTAAGCCACAACAGATTTCTAATAATTTACCTGTTTTACTGCAATCAATATAAAATTATTCCATCCACTCATGACAAGTGAACAGTAAAAAATGTGTATATGGTTAGGTAAATATTTATTGTAGATTATAGTTTTTATATTTACTTGTACACACTATGACCAAGTTCAAGAAACAAAGAAACATAATGACATGGTCACTTTATTAAAAATTCCAAGAAATAATCTTATGTTCTAATCTTCATTCATGTTTGTTTTCCCCGATACCGCCATGTTTATAACGCTTTTATATCAAATTCCTGTTTTTCGATATCGTGCAATGTTGACAATTACTAACTATCGGTTAATTAAATACGTAGTTCCACGTAATAGAAACAAATATTCACCACTCGTTCTGTCTGTTCATAAATCCAGAAAAGCAAAGTTTAACAAATAAATTCGAGACGTTAAAATTTATCTCTGTTTTAATAATGAACTCTAGACTAATTACTTTACTAATAAACTTTATTGCATTTAAGAAATATTAAACTTAATGAAGGGTGTCCTTTATATTTCATCAAGGAAGGCAGTTCTCTTTAGAAGACAAATATATGTTTTCTATGTTTTTATTTACATGAATTCATTATCTTACTGTATTTTCTTCAGTATGCTACCTTTCTAATTTGCATCTGTATCATATTAGTGACAATTTTCTATTATTTTCCATAAGATTTTATATTTTTTAAATAAAAAAAATTGGTCCACGGTTATTAACGGAACTTCTCTAGCCCTTGAAAGTATATATTGCTACAAATCTCGCCTCTTTGAAAAATTATAAAATTTGATTTTCGTTTTGTGATAAGTGATAACCTCTATAAAGTAAAAATCAGTGGCGTAATATAAACTCTATTTAAAGCAGATAACCAACGGTAAAAAAGGTAAATATTCTCAATTTTTCAGTGCATGCTTAACTTCGACTGTTTATGTTTATACTTCGAAAGAATACGAACACTAGCACGTTCAGATTACAAGCATCACCGGTTAAAAGAAAACGAAATTTGATTGATTTTGTTCTCCTCAACACAAATGAGAAGACTGATTAATTAATTAACCACACTCAGTTTTTTTTCAAAAAAATACTCATAAATTTGAAGAACATTTATTTGAGAAAATTGTAAGCTCTAAAATAGTGTAGGATAAAAACTGATTCTTAAATCACACATGCAAGAGTTAATAATTCGATATACTCACACTGCGCCACAAATGTACCCTTTTAAACATATTTTCAGTTTCTTGTCTTTAAAAGAACACTATGTACATATAATAAGAAAAAACAGGCAAAATGTAAACTCCGCCCACCCGCCCTTATCTCAGTTGCGACAACGTTTTTATTCGCCGGGAGCCGAGGGGTGGAGCTTAATTTCAAAATGCTTATTTCTCTACAAGAAACTATCATATGAAACATGTTTATAAGTAACATGTTGTTGAAAGAGACCTATATATGTAAAGAACAAAAATTCAAAAATTAAGCCCCGCCCACCCGCTCCAACCTCAAATGTGATGAATTTTTCATTCGTCGTCAGTCCGAGGGGCAGAGCTTAATTGTAAAATCGATGTTTCACGACAAAAATGTACTATTTTAAACGTTTTAAATAGCTTGTCGTGAAAAGATTGTTACGTATACCCAGAAAAAAGGCAAAATTTAAGCCCCGCCTACCGACCGCGACCTTTTTTTTATTGATGTTATTCGTGTGAGCTCAGGGGCGGAGTTTAATTGCAAAATCCTTATTTCTCTTAAAACAAACATGTTTTAGGTATTATCATATTTTTAAAAATTGACCATTTTGAAAAAAAACAGACTGTCTAATCCCCTCTCCCTTACTACGTCAACAACAACAACACATGTTTCACAAGGTAATTTCTTGTAGAGAAACAAAGATTTTGCAATTAAGCTCCATTAAGTTGGCTCATGACCAATAAAAAAAATCATCACAATTGAGACAAGGGGGGGTGGGCGGGGCTTATACTTTGCCTTTTTTTCTTAACATATGTTTTTTTTTTCCAATAAGAAACTTAAAACATATTTAAAAGAGGAAATATGGATTTTGCAATTAAGCTCCGGCCCCCTTACCCCCACAACAGAGACAGGGTGGATGGGCGGGGCATATGTTTTGCTTTTTTCTTCTTAATATACATAATATTCCCTTCACAACAAAAAACTGAAAACATGTATAAAGTGGTAAATTTTATCCCCCACACTGCTCTACAAATTTACCCTTTTACACATATTTTCAGTTTCTTGTCTTTAAAAAAATAGTATATATGTACATATAATAAGAAAAACAGGTGAAATGTAAACCCCGCCCACCCGCCCTTATCTTAATTGTGACAACGTTTTTATTCGTCGTGAACTGAGGGGTGGAGCTTGATTGCAAAATGCTTATTTCTCAACAATTTTCACAATTTGGTTGTCTCAAATAAAAACTCAACACGGACTCTTAAACTACATTAGAACTGTTATTTTATACAATTTAAAATCCATTTACTATGCACAATTTTGAGGTGACGTCATCACATTATTGGTGGGGATGATTAAACGAAGTTTGGTTAGCGTTTTACTACTTAAGTCTAACAAAAATTGTCACGGACGGCGGACAGACAGACAGACGAAAACGGGGGACCTATTTTTTCGTACTCTAGGGGTAAGTTCAAAGTAATTTTCTCTCAAACGATGAGTACTTCCATGACCTATTTAAGTGCAAAATTTCCAAAAAACAAGAGGATTATTTCAAAATGCCAATCAAATACTTTCACAACCGTAAATTTTATCTACAGTTCTTTGTAACTCTAACACACAAAAAAAATCAAACCCCTGCCAAGTTCACATGCCACGAAGCAATAAAAATTCTCCTTTAGAACGAAAACGTTTATTCTAATATTCTCCACGTGAACTAATGATAATGCATAAAACATCCCCCAGTGACACTTAATGGCAGCAATTATAGATTACCATTAAAACATGTATTGCAATATTTTAACTTAAAAGCAACCAAGTTTCCGTAAACAGGTAGTATAATATTTAATTATTTATTATCTTCAAGCAGTACATTAAATTCCAAGCCATAAAATGTTTCCTTTTGTTTCTAGCAAACCCAATCAAACAATGCGTTAACACCCAATTTGAATGAAACATACGAAAAAGCAAACAGTGAAAATTTTACGAACTTCATTTTTAATTCTTACGAAAGCTGAATTTATTAAACTTCATTGTTTTGTACTAAATATAAAAAGTTAACAAAAGGCAAAAATGAGTTAATAATGTTTACAAAACCACATTCAAAAAATTTCTTCATTTCATTGTGTGTTTATTGTGCTATTTCAGTAATCGTATTTCGCAAATAAACTTCCACTCTAGATTTATTGCATTTGTAGTGTGTGGTGAACATAATTTAGCCACAAAACGTCGTTTATAGGAACAAAACCAGTAGTGTTTAATCAGTTAAAAGCAATCTCTTTCAGTCCATATTTGAAAATTAGTAAATACGACTTTAAATTAAATGGTGGAAGATACGCTGGTTATACGTTATTTAAAAATCATGGCCTCTATAATAATCCGCACACATTTTTATTAGTACTTTATAAAATTTTAAGCACAGTTTTGTCGTAGTTAGTAAACTCCAACTACATTACGGGAATATTTTTCGAGTATGATATAAAACTCAGTACGAGTTTAAAAACCCATTGTCGTTAACCCCATATAACCTGAGCATAAAACGCGTTTAATAAACCTCGCTGATGAGACTGATAAAAATCCATCATAAAATCTAATCAAGATAGTAGCGAAAACTCATCGAGGTTCAAATAAGTCGCATTAGGTGGGCTACGTGGAAACGAACTTATTCGAAAAGTGAAAACGAATAATTAAATTACAGAGAATTTCATTTGAACTTTTAATGAAAGAATCTAACGACGTCCTGGCGCTTTGGCAATTTTTTTATACGCGAACTCACATGGCGCCTGCCATTTCAGCAACGAAATGAATAATTCAGTCATCCATGCAATACAATCAAACCCGATATACAAAAGAGTTCGTTACGAAATACAACTTAAAGCGATCAGAAAATGGAATTAAGCCTCTCTGCATTGAAACCGTTCAAGTGACGTAAAACACGTCGTTTTTCAACTCGTGTAACCTAATTACCGCCACTTTGACAAGTGAAAATAATTGTTAACAGTTGCTCGCCGTCCGTGCTAGGCATTATAACTGCCGCCTTCCATATTTCGAGCCGGAAGTTGAGCTCCCAGCATCCTATTCTGTTTTAAGCGAACTCGCCTGCATATCGCCCACATTCACTCTAATACTTAATTTAGATAAAAGAGGAGCTTTACTGTAAATTAAATTCTCTAGGTTACCGCTGTGGCAGCAGAGAAAAAGCTGTGCATAGATTATGAATCTTAAGGCATAAACACCTTAAAAATTATGGCGACTTTCGACCAAGAATTCCTCCTTGTCGCATAAAATGTTTGTAAGTGCGGCATTATTTCAGCGTCACCGAGTTTAAGGGTTCGTATCTCTTGAAAACATACCGTTCAAGGACTTTATGTTTGTCATCTGACCTGGGGCATATTTCACAAACTTTCGCACGGAACTACAGAACTTCTTTTATGCGAAGTCCAATACCTCATACTAAGCGCGACATGCATGAGGTAGGTAAAAAAGAAATTTGTACAAAACTACCCAATCATCACGACACAGCTGAACATTTTTCGTCTGCAAATAATACTAAAGTCCTTGAGACAATATCGCAACGTGAATTACCACATTTTATGCCAAAACAATGTTTTTTCTAATTTACGTGATACCTCTTTCTTGCCACATTTACAAAACACTGACCTGTTGCATTTGTAATTAATTTTTAATTTTCATTAAAAAGTTGTAACAAAAAAAATGTTTTTCTTCAAACGTTAGAAAAATTCTGCTTAGGCTGAAAAATTTTTTTGCTGCAGCCAAAACAAGCAATGAAATTTAAGGCTAAACGTTTTGTGTATTACTGCTGATGTTATTACTGTCAATGTCAATAACAATTAAGAAAATTTATAATTTGGTGAATTCGATGGATGTTTTACTGTGATTAACATTCTTATAATTAATTACGGTAATATTTTTTATCAATTCCCATGACTTCAATCAACAATCAGCATTTTCGGTCCCGTTGGATGCCGGAAATGCCAGAAAACATAAGAAAAAGCTTGAAAAGTAACGTTTCCAAAATTTTTTAACGAATCTAGAAACGCGAGAATGTGGAAAATATACCCAATCGTCTCCTTTCGCAAAAAAAAGCATATGGAAACTGCTTTACAACGATCACAATCATCAAAACAAATTTTACTTATTTTAAGGCGGCTTACCTAGCCATGGGCTGTTTAAAATACCTGAAATTGGACTATCAAACATGACCACCGAAAAAAAATATATAAGGTTATAAAGAGTATTCTGACTCCATTTCGTCTGCCTAGGCTGTCTTCGTATTTTTTTCTGGCGCTCATCGGCGGAAAAAAAGTGCGAGGTAGCTGTAATCAAAAGATTCTTTGGATTTTTACTTCCCGAGCGGCGCGGCGTAAGCTAAGAAAGTATTGTAATATGCTCCATCCGATGAAAGACTATAACTTTCATGATTTCTCGACCTTTCATCACCCCTAAAGTACGAAAACATAGGTCTCCCGTTTCGGTCTAGTTGTCTGTCTGTCTGTCTGTCTGCCGTCTATTCTGATTTTTATTAGATAGAATCTTCGAAACTACCGGATCGATTGTTCAATTTTATATGCAAATCATTTTCTGCGACTTGTTTTCAATAAACCTCTTTACGTATGTAATGAAGCATCAGTTTTTGAAATCCATGAAATTATTTCAGTTATTCCAACAATGGGATGACGTCATCTACAAAAGTTACAATAGGAAATTTTATATCAATTTTACAAAAAATAACCTACTCCTGCACTTGCAGTTTGTCAACCCGTGTTGAGTTTTAGACAATCAGATGTTAAGAAAAAAATCAAAACTATATAACCACACTTTGCAATTTAATTTTGAAACTGCAAAACCGAATGATCAGAAATCTTGCAATTGTTCGTAGGTTTGGTAAAACGTTGATCAAAATTTATCCCTTTATACTCTCCAAAAAAATTGATAACATAATCTCAAAATTTTGCCTAATAAATCCTATTCAAAATATGCAAAATATAAGATAAGCCTATACTTACGGCTCATCACTGGAGTCATATTTTTTGAATTACTTATACAGGGTGACTCAAAAAAAATTAAAGAATAAATCAATATATTTTATAGACCAAACTTGAGTATACAGTAGATACTATTATTATTAGTATTACCTTGTACCTAATATAAGTGATATTGTTAACATGGTGATGACGTCATCACAAAACATTGTTATGGAAAATCTCACTTGAAATATGCGCATTGCATAGTTCTTTACTTGTACTTTAACAGTCCACACATATTTTAAATTTTCCCAAAATTAAATTTAATAATTTTTTGAAGAATCTATAACTGGAATTTATAAACTTGCTGTTGACGATGAAGCTCCCGTTGCAATTGATGTTCCCACTGATGTTGCTTTCAGAGCTAAAAACTGTCATTTACAAACTCCGTGACCAAGTTTCCATAACGTTGATGTTCAACTTTTGCCGTATTTAAAGGGGTTGTAGAAAAAAAGTGGCAGATTTAAGTTGATTACTACAAAAATTTACCAATTTACACATGTTTTAAGTTTCTTGTTGACGAAATAAGTCTACACATATTAAAAAAAAAGGCAAAATGTAGCCCCGCCCACCCGCCCTATCTCAAATGTGATATTTTTTTAATTGTCGTGAGCCAAGTGGGCAGAGCTTAACTGCAAAATCCTTACTTCTCTACGATCAATTGAAAATATGTTTTTGAGAATCGTTTTGTTCAAAGAATACTATGTACATATATTAATATAAAATTAAAGCCAAATATTAAGCCCCACCCACACCTGCCCTGATCTAAATATGTAGTAATGAAGTTTTCATTCGTTGCCAGACCTAGGGGCGGAGCCCAATTGCAAAATCCATATTTCCCTACAAAAATTTAGCATTTTAAACGTATTTTACCCTTTTAAGAATAAAAAAAATCATTACATATGAGATGGGGTGGGTGGGTTGTCATAAATTTTGCCTCTTTGTTTTAATATGTGTAGACTTCTTTTCACAATATGAAACTTAAACCATGTCTAAAACGGAAAATTTGTATAAGGAAATATCGATTTTTATATTTTATATTTCCTTGCAAAAATGTACCATTTTAACCATGTTTTAAGTTTGTTGTTGTGAAAAGATGGCTATGTATATTAAAAAAAAAAAAAAACGCAAAATATAAGCGTCGCCCACCCGCCCTATCAATTCTGATGATTTTTTTAATTCGTCGTAAGCCGAGTGGCGCAGCTTTTTTGTAAAATCCTCTGAAGTAATCGTGTTATACAAAGAAAATTAAATGTATTAATTAAAAAAGAAAACTAACAGAGAAGCCCCGCCCATCCGTCTCGATCTCAATCGTGATAAATTTTTCATTCGTTGTCAGACCGATGGGCGGAGCCTAATTGCAAAATCGATACTTTCCTACAAAAATTTACCACTTTAAACATGTTTTTGCGAATATTGGTTATTTGTGGGCCTCACTTAGCGGCCCAGCCCAATAAATTCACACCTATTTGCAAAAGCCCAGTTTCTGGTCTTGTGATACAATAGTTTCTTCAAAATTATTTTTTATTTAATTGTTTTTTGTAATACAGCTCATATAAATTGCGTTAAACCCAATAATCAATGATGGGTTACCTGTTACAGACGATTTTTTGTTAATCACACGTTTACAACTGGTCATTAAAAATTCAAATTATTAAAAAATACGATCAAATATTTTTGAAAATTTGTTTTTGATCGCTGCATTTTCAACTCAAAACTTTCAAATTGACTGTAATCGGAGAAGACAAAAATTCTATCAAAGACAAATCTTCAAAAATCCAAGCCTGTCTTTGCTCGTGTTTTTTGCAACGAGTTTTTCACTTTGAAATCATTTTTTTTAATAAATTTGTTGCAACGATTCTTGTTAACCTATTGTTCAATCACTTTGTGTTTGCACCGTATAGCCCATAAACAATATATTTTATATGACAGATTTCGCAATAGGATTTCCAACTCGTTCCATTTTATTTCCTGAAGACGTGAGTACATAAATCCTGTGCAATTTATCACATCTTTACGACTCCGTATCTATTGGTGTTCAAATTGCATCTATGTTTATTAAAATTTAGTCACGAACGATGATTTTCTTGAATTCCACATTTCAAGAAGTAACATTTTTCATATCAAATTTCGAAATCAACTTCAAATTTTTTAATCAATATGCAACTAAACGCTATCGGTTCTAACAATGTGGCTATTATTCCACTGACGAATTTAAATTTTCCAGAAGTGTACAATTTCCTTTTTCCCACGCACAATATTTGATATTTTCAGTAAACGAGATTTTTTTATTATTATGAATTTTGACCAGCGGCGGAATTGTGTATTACATTACTAAATTATTTTTCAAGGAAGGAGATATTTATCAACGATATTTCCTTCTGAGTTACGAATGTTTGAAGTCGGCAACCCACGAATGCCGAATCGTTTCAGTTAATGTGGGTTGTGCAAGATATGGCTCGAGTCTAACAATTCCTAATTCAAAGACAAAGATTGCTAACGTTTTTTTTTTTTTTTTAATATAATTCCGGTTAAATTTAAAATTCAAATTGTAAATAAGAAAAAATGTACTTTTAAGAAGCAACCAACTTAAAGTAAACTGGAGTACTAAACTTCGTTTCTTTTATTCTATAATAATTAGTAGAATTATATCCCAATTTTTATTCATTCGTTACACATTCACTTACGCTGTGTCCATTATGACTTTTCTGAAAATACATGAAATCTGCTTTAGGTGAACGTTGATGCAATCGCTTACAAGTTTACTAAATCAATACTGCAGCCGCAATCTCAGGAACACTTTAAACTTAAGATTAAATCTGTTAGAAGCTTTGAACTTTGATTCTTTCTCCACATACCGACACTGGTTTATAAAATGCTAACAAAATACCTCTAATTGAAACAACAACTATTATATCTAGTTATTCTGAAATTAAAGTTGTGATATATTTCAATTAGTAGTCATCAATGCAAATTTAGTCAGTTCTGCAACTTCATGGAAGCCATAAATACCCATGCATATTCATGACATCTTAGCTGTTGATTAGAACGACCAACGGTGCCTCAACATCTGTATTGTTCAAAAATTTATGTTAATGTCGACTCACAAACACAACACTGATGAAGTGTCTTAACTATAGACCGGAGCTTATACAAAGTCGACCTTAACTCCCCAAATATACATGAAGTTAAAACGCATCAATTATTTACTATCAAACATAGCTTCAACAGTTTACATCAAAATTGAAAAACTCGAGTTGTTATAATTCCGTCATAAATTATCTGGTCGAGTTGCGGCTGACAGCTTGTTATTAAATTTTCTAAATTACTTCAATTACTTGATCACGTTCTCGATATCAATCTAACTTAAAGCTCTTGCAAAATCTGTAACAACGACGACATTTTTATAAATTTCCGTTCCACTTTATAAAGAGACTTTATTGCATAGTGTAACACATTGAAACTTATTTGCCTTCAGAATTCAAACCAGCAAAAGCCAATCAAATAACACTTCCAGATTCGACTCGAAATTCTAACAAGAGAAATTGTAATTTCAATATCCTCGGCAGCGCGTTTCGTTCAACTCGACGTTCTCTACTGCTTGATTAAAACATATGCTTAGTTTGCAACGCAAATATTCATTTGCAACTAGACGAACTTAGCACCATTCAACAAATGGAAACTAAAATAACAACTTTTGCGACCTCCAGCAATTCCGTGATCTAATCCTTAGGTTCGATGCCTAATTCTCTCGGCCAAGTTTATAACTAAATCATCGATGAACTAATTACGTTACCGTATGCATGAGCGTTCCAAAGTACATAACAGGATCGGTGGTAAGACACGAACTTAATCGTAATCTGTACATAAATCAAACGAACCACCTATACATAAACTGCTATTGATTACAGTTAACTAGAAAGCATCGTAGACGAGTAATGTTTGACATGGAGGTCAATTTTACTCAATCCGGGAATGTTTGGCTCGCAATCAAATGTTTAATGCGCTAGAATATACGGTTTCGTAATACTGCAAAATTGCAGACCTTATTACCCTCACTTCTGCTACAAGGTTTCATTTTAAGCCGCAAACATGAACACACAAAAGTACAGATTAGGAGCTTATACCAGAGTTAGAGAAATGTCGAAATTAAGCGAACCTGACCAAACAAATTTCATCTAACCTAGCTTCAAACAATTTTGTTTGCGGTTTCCAATTTCAAGATTATTGAATATTGCGTTTTCGAGCTGAACATTACAGCAATTTAATAAAAAAACGTATGCTAGAAATGCTTCTTTTCAAGACACTGCGGAGTTTTGTTGTACAGAACAGAATTTGTATTTCTTACTTATATATTATATAATTGTATAAAAAAAAATACTTTGATTGTGTATCTGCCTGTGGTATCGTAATAAGCGCGAATGTGGAAATACCGCGTCGACCATCGCAGCGAATCTTAACCAATTTCGAGCTTGTTAATTTATAGTAATTTTAATTTGAGTTTAGTATTGTAATATGTCCTGTGAATTGTTTCGTTTTTCTGGCACAACTTATCAATTTTATCGGCGCACGTTATATGAAATCAATGATTGTAATGGAATATTTTAAATACAATTTTTATCAATTTTAAAAGTATCGAAAAATCATAAAACACTCAAAACTTGATTAACACCCGATGAGAATTCAAAAATTTACATTTCAATTACTGTTAACACAATAATTATTGTTAAACAAAATGCTCTATATATACGTACCGGAAACACGCTCGACTATTATTTGTTATCAGTTCTACTGCTAGTAATAACGCGTTGACCATGTTTTTAGACGCATTCTTGTTTACTCTAAATTTAGTATAATTTTCCAATAAATTGATCCTATTTTCATTTATACGGAAACAAACCTTGAACTTATTTTAATACACACTTCGCGCACTTTTTATGTGAAATACATAACTGTTTTCTTTTTTTAACCAATGATTTATTCAGTTGCTAGACACTTAACGCGTTTATAATTTATGTAAAAGATCACACGTTTTCCTAAACTGAATTTGATTTTGTAAAAAAAATTATAGAAATAATACTCAAAATGTATTTTTTTAATTCTTCCCGAATCACAAAATTTCTACTACTCAGTGACGTCCAAATTGGTAACAAATAAATAAAATGATCGTCTCCAAAACCGTAAGTTACAGTGCATATTATACTTAACCCTGTAAAATATTATTTATGTTATAATAAGCAAACGTCTACGTCATCTCCAAGTTAAATAAGTTTAATTTAATTAAAATACTGGATATATTCTGTTTTCGACGTAATTGTGAAAATTTCATTATTTCCCACTACCTAAAAAACTGTAAAATTAATCACGCCTACGTACTTTCATATCTAAGGTACAGCCAACACATATTTATTTAAGAAAATGTTGAAATGGATTTTGGCAGGCGATAAATATACAAATTTTGGTTAGCGTTTTGAGGTCAATCCATATGAAATCAATCAGGAATGTGAACCTTGCGATCGTGTGGAATAACAAAATTATAAATTTTTGTACGTATTAAACAGATACTTTTTTCGTAATGTCACGTTTTTTTAAACAACATATTTCTTAACAGATGTAGTTCTTACAACTCCATTATTGTTTGTCATCCGAAACTGTATGTAGATTCATTTTAAAGACCATAAAATGTACTTTTTTAGGTATTTAGGAATTGTATAGACAAATTTAGATCAAACTACCTTGAGAACTTTTTTTTAAATTTTCAATACATTTTTAACACAATTTTTTTTCTATGCTATTGGTCACCTTGTTACCCTTGGATTTAGTATAATGCAAGTTACTAATTTTTTTTTGTTATTAACAGAATTTTCCCCAATTAATCTCAGCGACTTATAAATAATCAAGAGACGAACCTTATCAAGAAATTGATTATAATCACCTCAGTTTCACTATTAATTTGGAAGTCTTCAAATTCAAAGATTTGATGGAGCTAATACCAGCTTCGTGTTGATTTTAGGCCCAGAATAGTGAGTGATGTTTTTGCGGCATTTGTCACATATCTTTATAGCGGGTTTTATTTCAATTTTTTTTTTTTAGTGTGGCGCACATCTGTGCTGATTGTTTTTCGATCTCGGCTGAAGCCATAATTTACGTGATGTTTCACTGAACAAAACACTTGAATACAGAATTTACATATCATCACCCGTTCTTGCCCGTGGTTACGGTTTTCTCTTTTTTGCACCCTTTTTACGTTCCGAGTGTAAGCTGAGGAAGTATTGTAATCGAGTCCATCGGGCTACTGTTGTGTTTTCTGGTTTAATGACCCCTACGAGTACGAAAAAGTCCTCTCCCGTGTCCGTTTGTCAATCTGTCTGTCTGTCTGTCGTCTCTCCGGATTATTATTAGAGAGATAATTTCCAAAACTAGTGGACCGATTGTTGTCAAATTTTATAAGTATATTAGCAATATCATGTAAATGGTAAAACGATAACCAAAATTTGTCTAATCATCCCCACCAACAATGTGATGATATTTTTTTCAAAATTATGTACAATAAATATACTCAACTTAAATTTCATAAAATATTATACTCCCATACTTGTGTTCTATTGTTATTAAGACCCACCACTGACCCGGAAATGACCGGCATTCAGGCAAGACTTCTATCATTACGGGTATTAAGACCAAGTAATGATATGCATTGATTAGAATGATTAGATTAACAAAACAACTTTCGAAATTCTAGAATTACAGCATACAAATTAGTCTGCTATTATTCTCTAATCTCACCCCATCCCCAAAAGTCTAGCGTAACTACCGATCATTTATCCGCGCATCACTTGGAAAGTGACCTCCACTACTCTGACCTACTGGTGCTAATCTAATCTGACTGACATGATCAGACTGTTCGAGAAACTTACGAACAATATGACATGTTCCTAACAAAACAGCTTTTTGAATTTTGACAATTATTGAATCATTCAAATGCAAAGACTTTAAATTCTCAACTAAGCTATTTGGAACTACACCTACATTAGAGATAACTAGGGGTAGAATTGAAATTTTTTTAAGATTCAACATGGATTTCATTTCTATCGATAATTGTAGATATTTTGAAATCTTGGTGTTGTATGTTTGAATAATGTTGTTTGTGTTAGGAATAGCAATGTCAATGAGAATGGCTTCGTTCGTGTGTTTTTTGATAAGTATGATGTCTGGTCTGTTAGCTGTAATGTTTAAGTCTGTAAGTATTGTGCGATCCCAGTATAATTTGTATTTGTTATTTTCAAGGAATGGAGACGGAATGTAAGTGTAATAGGGTGTCGTATCTTCGATTAAGTTCATAAGTGTTGCTAATTCTTTGTGAATGATTTTGGCTGCGTTGTCGTGTCTAGCTTTGTAATCAGTTTGTGCTAGGATGCTGCAAGAAGAGATTATGTGCTGGATCGTTTCAGGTTTTGCTTTGCATAGGCGACAGCAGTCGTTTTTTATGTTCGGATCTTTGATGATGTATTTTCTATAATTCTTGGTATTGATTACTTGGTCTTGAATAGCAAACACAAATCCTTCTGTTTCGGCATACAAACTTGATTTTTTTAACCAAATCAATGACATCTTCTTATTGACATGATTTTCTTCTAAGTCTTTGTAGAATTTTCCATGTAGTTGTTTTTGTTTTAGCCCACTTATTATTTTATCTATTGTGTGGGGGGTGTGGATTTCTTCGGTGTTCGACAGATTTAAGGGTGTGTGGTTCAAATCTGCTCTTGTGATGCTGCGAAACATTTCATTTCTTTCCGCTCGTTTCAAGAAATACTTCTTCAAATCTGAGATTTGTCTCTGATATAAGTTTTCTAAGTTCTGGAAACCCCTTCCTCCATTCTGTCTTGGTAATGAGAATCTTTCAATCGACGATTTTGGATGATGCCTTCTATACTGTGTGAAAATTTTCCTTGTTGCGATGTTTAAATTTTTAAGATCAGTTTTGGACCATTTAATGACTCCAAAAGAATATGTTAGCAGTGGAACGCAGAATGTATTTACTGATTTCATTAAATTTTTTCCATTTAACTGTGTCTTCAATATTAATTTTAATCTCGCTACGTATTGATCTTTCAACTGTGTTTTCGTTTTGGTATGATTGATGTGGGAGGATTGACAGAAACCCAGATATTTGTATGTATCGTTTCGTTCTTGGGCTTCAATTATTTCCTTATTCTGTGTTATATGTGGTACTTGGTGAAACACGCCTTTTCTGATTGCTTGGGTCTTACATTTCTCAATACCAAAGGACATACCAATATCACCGGAAAATTGTTCAGTCAGATTTAATAGGTTTGTTAACTGATTTTGTGTACTTGCATATATTTTTATGTCATCCATATACAGCAAGTGACTTATTCTGTTTTCTCTTTGTTTGTTAATTCTTATATTGAACCCATAATTGCAGCTGTTCAGGATATCGGAGAGGGGATTTATTGCTAAGCAGAACCATAACGGGCTAAGAGAATCGCCTTGAAAAATTCCTCTTCGGATCATTATTGGGTCTGACTGAATTGTTTGTTCATTTAAGGTTATTTGGAGGGTGGTCTTCCAAAACTCCATGGAACATTTGAGAAAAGTGCAGATTTTAGTATCAATCTTGTATAATTCCAGAATTTTGCATAGCCAGGAATGAGGGACAGAATCGTAAGCTTTCTTATAATCAATAAAAGCAGTATATATGTTTCGGTTTTCTTTTCTAGCTTGTTCACAGATGATGGAATCTATGATTAATTGCTCTTTGCAGCCAAAGGATCCTTTAATACATCCTTTCTGTTCTTCATTAATGATGTCAGAGTTAAAACAGTGTTGATATATTTTTTGTGTAATGCATGAGGTTAATATTTTATATATTGTCGGTAAACATGTGATAGGTCTGTATTTTGATGGATTTTTTGTGTCGTTATCTTTAGGTTTTAAGTATGTTACACCATGACATAAGAATGTTGGAAAAGAGGATGGGTCAAGAAGGAACTGATTTAAGTGATGTAGTAAATGAATATGTACACAATTTAATTTTTTTATCCAAAAATTATGGATTTTGTCTGGTCCTGGTGATTTCCAGTTGTGTGTCTTATTGATGGTATTTATTAATTCGGCAAGTGTTATCTGATGATCATTCATTGGTGTAACTGTGGATAGTTTATTACATATATGAGGAATCCATTTGGCAGATTGGTTAAATTCAAATTCTTGAGACCAAAGTTTTGACCAAAATGTTGTTACATCTTGTGAACTTGGTATTTCACCGGATAATTGAGTTTTGCTTTATTATTATTGTCATTATATTACATCATTTCATATTATTATTTTTTAACTTACAGGGATTATCGTAAAAAAAATTAATTCGCAAAACTAAAGTTAATAATTTTTCAAAGAATTTGTATTTCTTCGCCTGTTCTTCAAGGGCCAAGGAATTTCTGTATAAATTACTTTATACCCATTTTTCTTTTACATTTTACCCATTTTTTGTTGTTTTTGTCCTTCGATGCGAAATTTATCAGATGGCACTTTTTTAATTTTGAAAATTGTCGCGACAAATAGAATTAAATTCCATATCTACTGACGTGATAAGATTATGTCATTCAATTTTTACCAAACAGATCATTTTACCAAACCACCGACAACATGTATTTGGTTACTTTTTTTTCATCATGATTCCGTTTGTATCCCATGACAAAATTTTGAGGGAGGGAACAGAAAAAAATTGCTTTCTAAATGTTTTTTCAAAAAAAAAATTTAATGCATTTCTCGAAACATACGATTTTGAAAGGTAAAGTTGAAAAAAAAAGAAGTCCGTTCTAAAAGCTCTGCAATGAGCACTTTCCCATTGTTATTGAGATATAAACAATAGTATGTCAAGGAGTTATGAATTTTCTATTAAATTTACGCTACTTTTCTTTAAAAACTAAACGTTTAAAAATCTAAAAAACTGGTTGAAAATTATTTTCACACTTCTGAAGTACACTCCAACAAATTCTATGACAAATTATAAAATTTGATTTTGCAGAATTTTACTTATTCGTGATAATCTCTATGGAGTAAAAACAGTCACAGTGTAACAAAAAAAAGAAGATTTCACCTTCTTAAAAAAAGACAGTTGGGAGCCCCGAAAAAATTTAATATTCTTAAAAGACACTTGGGTCCCCCGAGAAGGTTTCACATTTTTAAACATAAGTCATTTGGGGCCTTTGAGAAGGTTTCACATTAAAAAAAAAAAAAGAAATTTGGCGCCCCCGAGAAGGTTTTACATTTTTAAAAAAGACAGTTGGGCTTCCAAGGAGGATTCATATTCTTAAACATAAGACATTTGGGGCCTTTGAGAAGGTTTCACATTTTTAAAAAAAGAAATTTGGCGCCCCCAAGAAGGTTTTACATTTTTAAAAAAGACAGTTGGGCGGCCGAGAAGGATTCACATTAAAAAAAAGCATTTGGCGCCGCCGAGGTTTTACATTTTTAGAAACGACAATTGGGTCCCCCAGAAAGTTTCACATTCTTAAAAAAATACATTTGGGGTCCCCGAAAAGGTTTTACATTTTTAAAAAAGACAGTTAGGACCCCCGAGAAGGTTTCACATTAAAAAAATAAGAGTGGCCATTCGTCCGATGGACTCGATTACTATAAACCTTAGCTCACGCTCGGGAAGTAGAAATGTTTTTAGAATTACGCTTCTACTAGGCACTCACTAATAAAAATATATCAAAAACTAAAAACACTGACGGTCACAATTTATTAATTTTTGGTTGGTCGATTTCATATGGAATGACCTTTACCATCCTAATAATATTGAAGTATGTACTTCGGAAATTCGGCAATAATTAGACAAACGACAACTTATAAAACTCGAAAAAATACGAAATTCTACATTCGTCGCAATGACCATGTGGCCATCTTTCCTTTGGCTTGGACAGCAATTAAATATTACAAATCTTAGGGTCCATATACCTATTATTTTATTTGACTGCAATTTTAAGCGATGTTTAAATAAAATAAAACCTGTCAGGTGCCAGGAAAAATATAGAAATTATATTATGAAGATGCGAAAACTACTTATAAGTAATCACTTAATCAGTAATCACGAACATAAAACAAATCTTATATGCATTCAAATTTTCTAGAAGAGAAATTATAGAAACAAAAAATTACCAAAATGCTCTTATTAGTCTTCCTTCTTATCCTTCACAAGAATTTGTATGGTTTCTTTCCTCATTTTATTTTACCTACCTTTAGATGGATCTAAATTCATTAAGAGTACATACTTTAATTTGGAGGAGCATTTTTCACAATGACAAAAGAATAGATAGGAATTAGCACGGTGATTTACATTAACATCAAAGTAATTATAAATAGCCATTTTCCTAAGTAAAAAGTTTTTTTTAACTAAGTATAATAGTTTGTTGTATCATATTGTCAACTATATATTTTATAGTCACTTGGTGCAATCTAAGATTAAACAAAGATAGTTCTGGTGGTAACTTTAGTATATTAAGGCAAGATAAGTACACAGATACAAAGAATAGATGAGTCTCATTGTGACTATTACCGTGAACCCGAAAGACATTAAAAGTATTCAACTCTACTGCAACTAAATGCAATTATCCAAATTAAATATACAGTCTGCATTATTTAGACATTACAGACAATAACGTTAATTATTTCCCGAATGCATGGTAGCACAATTAATTATTATCATTCATCGCCATCACATTATTCTTTTATTATTGTAAACATGTCCAAGTATCAGTCAATTATTTTCCATAGCCACATAAAGTAAATATACATATTTGCGTTTAAATAATGTTCTCTTGATTTTAGATCAAAGTAAACGCAACACAGCCAACAAATATAAAAAATCTGATTCACATCAAACAAATTACCGCAATTTACGTCGACTACGGATATTCAACTCCAGACTTCAAATATCAATCTCGATGAAAAAAAAATAACACGATCATTTTTAACGTCATTGTTTCCAGTATAAATAAAATACTCCTGGCAAAATGCTGTACGTACGAAGAAAGTTATTTAAATATTACTCACTTCTGCATTTTAAACTACCTAAATGTAAAAAGGTACTTAACTTAATGAAAAAGTTGTTTTAAATAATTATACATAGCAATGTTCTATGTTGCACCAGTAAACTAAAAAAAAATAGAAGGTTTATAATGCTTCGTCAGTCCATGGTAAAAAAGCATCTCGGGGGAGACATCAATACTGTCCAGAACTGTTTTTTCCATGCTGGCATTAGCTTTCTTTCCATTTCATATAATCCGGAGTTTTTTGTGTTGTCTATAGAAAATCCCTTGTTACACTTTATCTCAGTATTAAGAAAATAATGTATTTTTTTATCGTCTCCACCTAGAATGATTCTATTTTATCCAACTAAGTCGCATTTTTCAATACCATATAAGTTTTGTTATAATTAATTGTGGCATAGGATAATTTCTTTTTTTTTCCTTTTGTTGATACTTCTATGTCATCTGTATCACTTAGTTCCTCCAAATTCGTTAAAAAAAAAGTGGTCCTAAAGTATGTTTTTAATTAATAATGCTTTGATTCAGATTATTCAAAATTTAAATTCACCAAAAAATTTGTAGGAATCTTATCATTTTCATATTTCAAACACGTGGAATTATAAAACAAAAACCACGAGTGCAGCTGCTGTGTCACTAAATCAGAATCTATTGGCGCCGCATTCGTCCAGGAAAAAGTTTAAACTGCACAAGAATCTTTCCAGTGCACTCCACATCTCTTGAATTTTTAATAAATCTGAAACGGAAGAACAAATCCACACACACCAACTTTCTACTACCACAAATATCATCCCTACAACAGTGTAATGTAGACTTCATTTAAATAAATTTCCATTTCAAAAGCATGTAGAAGATGCCTCTTATTCCTCCTATAAAAACCTACATGGACTTCCGTCCGAGAAAAACTTCTCGCTGAACAACCACAATTACAAGAGCGACATTGATCGATCGTCCTTACGGTGTTCATTCCAGGGGCGATAATTTTTTGTTATCTCTGCTCTAAGGACACTCACTGAAACCGGTTAAGTGATGTTCCGATGTTATCAGACGTCCGCAAGGTCCACAAACCAGCGACTATAACACGAGATTGCCAACAATGTTGCTTCGCCAGTTATGCCATTTTGTCCATACACCGTTTAATAAAGCCGAACGTGCCGACGACACACAATAGGAATGTCCGAAATTAATAGCCCATTAAACCAACTACGCTCAAATATTCACCATAATACTTATCTATGCAAATTTCGCTGCACACCAATAGGCCGATTTGCAAGTCAACCTCTTTTATACTCAAGCCGTGTTATCTATCGCCTTGGACAAGGGCCAGTGGTATTAAAATGGAGTAATCAGGGCATCGAAACTGCCTACACGAGCTTTACCTAGCTGGATCCCAACGTGAAGTCGTGACTGGATTTAAGTTCGCCCTTATTACGCCCAAGCTGATGGATTCACTTGACGTCTATTGAAATCTTCTACATAAAACAGAGACGTGTTGGAAACAAAAACATACTCCATATTTCAGTCTCTTCCAACCGTTTCGACGTGAGTAAAACGGATGGTGACACTAATACCCGTGTAGAAAGACAATTCGATCATCAAAGAAGACAGATGGCAGCAGCACCAACATGGTCTTGAAGTTAGGGAAATTTCATGAACGACGGTATGTCATTTTTATGAACTGGAGCCTTCATATTTAATGCTTTCCTATTAGTCACACCTGCATTAGAACTTTTTGTTTGCTTCCATTACTTACTTTTTTTATCCAGGCTTGAAATTTACGTGCTAAAACCCTTGGGTCGTGCTAATAAGTTTTCTAGCAGGAATTTTCAAGTGAAATCTGGCACAGTATTTGCGCTTCAGACTTCGTTCATTCACCACGTGCATGTTCTGCGGTTTTATTTCACAACATAATATTCTTCAATTTTCTTGTTTAAAGTCTGCAAGTACTGCGTATCCACTCAGTTTGGAGCTCTTTTTAGCTGTTAGACCCTAATTATTTCATTTTCTATTCCACTGTTAATTTCAGGCGCATTTTATTCCTGAACCCTGATCGACATTTCCAGCGTTCGGAAATGTGTTTTCCCGTAACGTAGATGTGAAAAAACTCGCAGGCATTTTTTCACATTAGATCCCTACACTAATTCAGACTGTGAGCCGAAAACAAAGGAAAGGGATTACACAAAACAATTCAAAAACAGAGAAGGGCCATCAGCGATTCCATTCATGTAAAACCCCTCGTGATGAGTGCTTCTTTCAATTCGAGACCTGTTTCGTTCGGGCCGATATCACAAATCACGTCGTCAGTGATAACAGCCCTGCAATGTTCGACCTGAGAAGGCACATCCTGCAGGAAAAGCGAATACACCCGTGACATATCGGGGATACAATAGGATGACATTTCCATACCCCCATATTTATGATACACATTGCGGATATTTATGAGAAGTCATCCGATGGATACGGCCGGCCATAACGCGCTGCTTGAATTAATTTGACGACGAACGATTATTTTAATAACATGTTAGAAATCACGCGATTTGTATCCGAATGGAAACGCACGAATTAAGAGCGGGAAATGAAACTGGACTTCCGACTTAATTTTTTATAAAAAATTCAACATTTTTCAAGTTTTAATAAGATTTGGAAACGACTACATTTTCTTATCCACATAACAGCATTTCGTGCTTCAATCTCGTCTGATATTTAATTCAGGAAGTTAAAAAGAAGACGCTACCTGCAAAAAACCGTTACATAAGAAGCCGGTAGCTATCTTGAAAGCTTCAAACGTGCTGCTTTAAATCGTGTAATAAGGATAAAAAGAGGCCTTGAGCTGCGTCAGTTATCGAAGCGGTTAGGTTCAGCTACGACTTAAAAAGCCAATTTTTAAAGTGGCAAGCTAGCAAAAAAAAGAGAAGGAAGACCGATGTAATCTCATTAAGTAAATTCAACCTGAACGGAAAATACACTGTTGAGATATTTACCTGTCGCTAGAAACACGTAATCTAATTTCAGGAGAATCAAATCAACAAGTTATAAGAAAAAGGCAATGCGTAATAAAGATAATGGCGTAAGTGTATGTCGGTGGCTGTAAAATCCTATCGCCTTACAAAATAATCACATGAAGGCGAAGTTTCGTCGTAAATGCGAACAACGACAAGAAATTTCGTTAGGCCCATCAACAACGACTGATATCTTCTACATGTGATAACTGCATTCTTTAAAAAAATGATAATCAGGAAAAACTTTACCTGCTAAAAATTCTGGACGACAGAAAACCCTAGTTTATAACATTAGTGGCGTATAAAATTTTAATCCCAACACACTCGTTAGCTCCATTAAAAGTAACCCTTGTCTTTTGTCGAGTTCAAATTGACACCAAATCCTTCGGACCGAATGATTTATTCAAAAATCGGCCTCTCTCAAACAAAAGTAGGAATTTATCCCCTTGAGACTCTCAGTATTGGGATCACATCGGTTCCGCATCAAATTTGGAAAGTCAATAAAACAATTTATATCTCGTGATATACTGCAGCGTATTTGTACCACACCGACTAAAGAAAAATTGTGCTGAATTTCGTATTCGCCACAAAACTTTGGCTGAACCAAAATAAAGTTACTTTGCGTAGCTCCAGCTTAGCATATTGAATATGTTTTTTCTTGGCGCCTTCCAATACAGGAAACTGCTCTCTAATGCGCGATATCTCAACGATTTTGTCTCTTCCTGAAACATTCGTCTCACATAATGAAGTCTGAAGTCCTATTACCCGTCCTAAATTCAAATTCTCCTCCTATAACGTTACGTTTCCAATTCCGTGGCAGAATTTTCCACACCAAAGGAACCACAATGCTGACCTATAACTTGGCATCGAGTGGCAGTGTTAATGTTACAAACTCCGCTCACGTTTTGCTCCTCAACAAGGGAAATTCTGTTCCCAAATGCATCATCTCGACTACCCCATCCCGACCAATACGCTCTAAAACACCACTTCCACGCCATTTTCTCCTGGATGGGACTTTATGAGCAATCTGTCAAATTTGCGACCAACCCGAGAATAAATTTTTCACTTAAACCCGATTTTCGTCGCAAGAGCAAACCAGATGTGAAAACAATACGAATCATTCGGTGCAACTTCAGCTTTTTGTCTTTATCTAATTCTGTGTGTTTAATATGACGCTCACAAGATGGCGCACTTCCATATCTTACTAACGCGGAAGTTTGATCTTCATGGATTTTCGGATGCCAAAAGCCGACCCTCCGTTAATACGCATCAGCGAACTTTATTTTAATGGTGAGCTTGTTCAAGGAGAGGAGTGAAAGAAAGCCTCGATTACTATAACATATCTGCAATATTCAATATGCAGAAGAAAAACTCTGACAAGTTAAAAGAAAACCAAGCGATTTATTTTAAATGGATGCTCCTTCTATACTCTGAGTTACAACACAAACAATATAAATGCCCAACTCCACAGTTGTTTAAAAGTGCCATAACTCTTCCACCTTTTTTGTGCGTTTCTCCCACACACATTACGCCCATTTGGCACTAGTCATAAACAGCCTTATGAATAATGTATAGAGTAGATAAAACTCTGCTTTAAAATAAATACATAACGATGGATTCGTTGGGATCAGACAGCGAAGCTCAGCAGATGAGAATCGATAATACCAGAATCAACACACAAATGTGTTACATTAATCTAGCCTTATCCGATCAGATTTGAAATGAATCATACAGATTTAAACGCTGAAGACGAAACATATCTCTGAAATATTCATACAGGGTGGATGTGTTTCTCGGGGGTAGCCATTTGCTACTAAAGCAGCTTCCGACCCATATCCTAAGGGTAGAATTTACACAAAGAGGTGTCACCGCGAGCAACGCAAAGATAAAAGTAAAAAGCACATCGACTGCAAAAATTATGTCCGGTATACATTACTGCCGCAGTCGAAGACACTCTAAATTATGGCGCAGATAACGACTCTGCGATTTATTTATTACAAAAAAACATATAGATGAGGCACTTAAATGCAAAAAAAGTCTCTTAAGAAGCACGATTCGGATGCAGGCTTTCGAAAAGAGTAACCATAAAAACTAACGACGAGTTTCATTATAATTAATATAATTACAGCACTTACAAACTGGCGAGACGCGAAGCCTCTTCAAGCGCTTCAAATTCGTCACCCTGTTTCATAATAACGCACCAAGGAACTTGATGAAACGTCTTGTTTAGTCAAGGTGAGATACAGAGAATTATGTTTCAACGGCTCTTTGTGCACGCTCGGGGTAAATTGTGCACCTAAATGGAAACAATATCTTACGGTTAGCTAGGCATCAGAATGTAAAATAGGCAGTTATGGTTTTCGTTGTATTGCTTCCAACTTCAAGGCACGATAATCAAAACACGACCTCAATATTAGTTAAGTAACGGGACATTATTTTATAACAATAAAATCTATGTTCTGGGTAAAAAAATATATATTTGTGACAAACAACAAAAAAGTTTGCGTTTCGTATACCTTGACGCGATTTTAAGTGTCAACATTTCAGATAGCGTCATCACGTGACAAGTGAATTATAGGTTTCTGTTTCTGCAAAATACTCATTTGGGAAGGGCAATTATATCATCATATTCTATCTGCCTGAGTTTACTCGTATTTCATCAAAAGGGATAATGAAAGACACATTCAACAAGAAACTAAATTTTTTCATGACAAAAACTAAATCTTAAAATCACGAAAATAATCTAGATTTCAAAACCGTGACACCAATTTCGTTCCAGACATGGCCGCAATTTCTTTGTCTCCTTAATGTCAAGGTTCTTTGTCCTTCTCTGGTTGAAACGAATTCCTGCAAAACTTATTCACTGAATTAAAGTCAGCTAACCTTGATCGTCATCTCAAAGAATCTGGATGTTACCTACCCCACTTTCAATCCACTTCTGGATAATCTAGCATTAGAGTTACAAAGTTAAGCCCAATTTAACACTTTTGAATCCCTCGATTCTCGTTCCAGATGATCGATATCAACAGAACTGCGCCCCTAAATATTTGTGAGATGGTAAAAGCTTGAGGAAAATTGTTTCATTTATCTTAGCAAGGTTTCGAGGTGTCGCTGTGGAACTAGTTTCCATTTAGAACAAAATTTACGGTTACCAATGTGTATCAGATTAAAATGCGACGCAGGTCTATATTTAATCAAGCGAACTTAATATCAAAGGAAAACCTAATAACACTAGGCTTATACATCGAATGGAATTTTGCTTTGGGCAAATCACTCAGACGAATATTTCTGCTTTGGAGTCTAAACAACCGCAGTTATTGTAATTTATATAAGTTTAGAAGCGGAACGATGAAATTCGTGTGAGAGCAAAATTTAATCTAGTAGTTCGGAAAATTTAAACCCAAGTTATAATCATCGCTAATCACTTAACGTTTGCCCTTTGTGGTCAGATTAATTTATAATATAGAGGCCACGATGAAAAATTAATTCTTATTTGAGAGAAACAAAGCTTTTAGATAATGGAGTCCTGACAACCTGGTTGGCGAAGATTACAATCCCGTAAAGCCGGACAGGATGCTGCTAAATTATTTCTAAATAATTAATAACGAAGAGGTAATTACCTCTACTTACATATGTAAATGTATAATACGGACGAAATAACCACGAAAATACAGACGTGAAAATATTTATAGACACCAAGCATTAAAATATTATAATATAAGCAACAACATCCATCAACTATAAATTTTCATTGTCGACAGCTTATAACACGATAAAAAGAAAATTATGAGTGTACTAAGCGAAACACAAAACGAAAACTTCGTAGTTTGAAAATAATGACAGAATAATTGCACTGTCCTGATTAAATTATTGATTGGTAAAAAACTACCTCTGTCATAAATAAATCAATACTTGGCATATCACGCACTTCAAGGCTAGAGATAACAATTAGCCCAGTATCACATTAGCCAAACAACTAGGGCGTGGTAATAACATGGTTCCGTTTCTATCCATCAAACCGTCTAACAATGTCTACCACCAAAGAATACAGAAAGACGGAGATGTAGAAATTACGTTTAATGTTTATTCAGTCTCCATGTGCTTAACTAAAAACGCATTCCATTGTCTCTTTAAGCACATTTTGAATAATATGTCCCTCGAGAGTAGAAGCGGAAGCGGAAAATGTTTCCATACAGCTAATGTTCATTTCGTTGTACTTTAATGTACGCAGAGCCAGACAATCCCTAGATCCAATGAAAGCAATATAGCATATAAATTCCATGTTTTTTTACGTAACATCGACTGATTAAATGACAAACTCCCTCTGTATAAACTATTTAATAATCATAAAAGCAATTTAAATAAGAAATACTGTAACATAAAAAGGGAAAAAAAACGATAGTTATATAAAGCTTTTTTGACTGATTTTTATTAGACACATAATTTCCGAAACTATCCGACCGATTGCTGTCAAATTTTAGGAATATCGTCTAAATGGTAAAACGCTAACCGAAATTTGGCTAATCGTCCCCACCAACAATTTGATGACCTCGCCCCAAAATTTTGCGTAGTAAATACCACTTAAATTCTCTCTTCGCCAGATCATTTGAAACAATTATATATATCTAAAAAGTAGTGTTCTAGACAAGACCGAGCGAAAGCGAGCTTAAAAAAATATGGTAATGTACTTAAAATACAAGTAAATACGGAAACACAATACGAGCAACGAAGTACTAGGAAAGAATGAAGCTCCTGATGTAACACCACTGTTCTCCAGGTAAGCGTAGCGAGCCCCGTAATTACCACAAATTCCATAAATTCGCAGACAAAAACGCATAATAAATGGAGTTACGTGTAGGTTTGCCAATTTCCAGTAAACTTTGCTGACTTGTCACTATATTTCCAAAACACGTAGAAGAAACAGAAACGCCGGGGTGAATGCGGAGGACGAGAAATCGTAAAACACAACTGCGATTAGGATCTCGACTAGGCAAGGGTGGTCAACAAATTCTGTTTAGGCTACCAATGCCTTTATCTCCCATACGTGCTTAATATGTTGGACAGTTATTGTGAATTATTAAAACTAGAGCTCCACTTCGAGGATATGAAAGCAAAATATTGGTCTCATAAATAACCTTATTGCACGGAAAACGCCTTATTAAACAAAGTAAAGGCCTCTACGTCTTCCTTCCGGTAAGAAAAAGTTCGGAAAGTTAGTATCGGCGAGAGTGCATTTATTAAAAATTTGTTCTCCACGAAGAAAAAATAAACTTTGTTGAATGAAAATTAACCAATCGATTTGATGAAAGTTTTGGCGTCTATGTGGCGCCAGGTACAGTACAGTTACTGAAGTGATTCATTTAAATCAAACTTTACAATCAAAACAAGGGTTTGGCTGTCGATCTTTGAAAACTGCGTTCTAGCACGATAACAAACTTTAGATAAGATTTTAGTTCTTGAGTGAATTAGTGCTAAACTTATCCAGAATAGCAATTAGACAATGTATTATTCGTTTTTATGAGCCACAAATATAGCTGTACATTTGAATCGTTCATGACGTGCACTACTGAATGAAGTAATTTCCATTAAAAACAAGTGCAATTTCGTTTACAATTTTTATAAATATACAACGTAAAGATAAAAGATGGATTGGAGTATATTTTAGATTACTGAATTTTTTCGCAGCATAAATAATGAAATCTCTATAAATAGATGTAAAAGTAAATAATCACACCTTAGCGTGGGCGGATCATACTACCGTTTTCCAGAAGTTTGTGCTACTTTACTTCAAGCTGCATAAAATTTAAAACTGTGTCGAGTCCGACTTACAAATAATCTAGTTTCGAAAAATTATTCTAGCTCTGTAACTCTATGGACATATATTGCGATAAATGGCCACCCGAGAAAGAGAAAATTTAGCGTGAACATTCACTGTTTCCCAGACTTCCCATTTGTTCGTGTTCGGTTGCATCGACGCGGAATCCAATTTATTTGCGTGCGCAAATAGAGCAAATGAATAACCGTTGAGACTACGCTTAAAAGCAAATTCAACAAAAATATGTGTTGTTTACACTATTACAGCAGTCACTAAAATCAATTAATTTATGTGTGTTTATTCTGGCGTTTTTACTGACAAAAATAAAGAACATCTATCGCCGAAAGCTAAAATATTTCTGGTACCAGCGCTAAAATATTGTTACGAACAATTGCAATTAATTGTTTCATAATAATTTATTACTCCTATTTATTTTGCGATTTTAAAGAATTTCCGCTATCATTACATGTAAATAACTACACAATATATATTTTGAAATTACTGGTCAATAAAATGTGAAAAAATACAAACATTACGCAAATTTTAGATAAACAAGTTTGAAATAAAAACCTACAACAAAAACAAATCAACAGCTATATTAAAAATTTAATTTAAATTTTAAAACATATGCCGTCTAAAATTTATATGAGATTCACATAAATAGAACGTACTCGTGCATAAGTACCTACTGATATCTGTGGCACTGATAAGATAATAGTTAATAATAACTGCAAAATATAAATATTAATAAAGACACAGAAATATTTCAAAGCACACTCTAATCAGAAAATTTGTTGATCGCATATTATAAATGTGTTAGTACACAGCTGCAACATTTGTTTTTATTATTAAAACATGTAAATAACATTCACGTTATGTAATTTGGTTTTATAATCCTACATTTAATTTATTATTATTATTATTATTATGTTAGGCGATCGGGCAGAGGTCTACGCCTGTTATGCCCGCGCCGTCGTGTTAGTGGGAAGTACCCAATATTTCTATTGGGAGCTGTAAATGTCATATTTAATTTTAAAAGCCATTGTTGATTGTGAACTGACTATTTCTTCCGGCAAAGAATTCCATTGCTGAAAAACTCTATTACTCAAGAAGTGCTGCCTTACCGTAGTCTTAAACTTTTCTTTAGCCAATTTAAAAGAATGTCCTCTAGTAAGAGTATGTGCACTAAGTATGAAGAGCTTGTGTATCGGAGACGACTTATTGGACATGGCTTGAAATGTCGTGATAAGATCACCTCTTACGCGTCTATTTGATAAAGTTAGAAATTTACGACAGTTTTATTATATTTGAACTCATACATACATTTTAAAAATTTATTTGAAAACTGTAATAACAATGCGAAATTATGAGCTACAACACATTGTCCTACTTCTTGAATAAATAGAAAAAGCTGGCAGCCGATCAACTTTAAAGAAAATAAACCGGCACATACTATTAAGCGTAGTGTAAAACTTTTCCAATCTTGTGCAAATAAATAAGCGCCTTAACAACGTAGCAAATTGGACGAGGTAGCTACCAATAAGCAGCACCGACTAGAATTTGTTACACATAAAAGCGTATCTACTTCTCCGCTGAAATAAAATTTAAACGGCCATAAATGGATTTAACGATACAGAAAATTGAGAAAAATATTTGCAATAAAACAAACTAAACGGAATCGCGAATTTATTGGGTACTACATTCAAAAATAGCGTTCAAGGAATTGTAATAAATCGAATTGTATTGAGGCATTTCTTTTGAAAGATCATGTATCCACGAAATAAAATCTCCAAGTAGTTTTGCAAGAAATTCGAGATTTCACGTAATGCAGTCTGGAATAGGATACGCCACAACTAGACCACAGACCACAGAACCCCGGAAAATATGAATAATACATGAGATACCTAGTGTTTAAAAAAAAAAACAGTATTCTAGTGAAACCTCAAAATTGATAAGAAAGCCCAAGTTCGCCCGGCACCTCCACCAATTTTCCGAACATGTTCATTACGTTTCTGTTTATTTCGTATTACGGACCACGTGAAATTGAATGACCTTATTTTCAACACCTACGTATGTAATCTCTAATATAATCCCTAAGCAGATTCGATATAAAATATCCATAGCTTGGTGTTATTACGGTTTCCAAAGCAGACGCCATTTCTCTAAGCTTCCCCAGAGATCTATTTCCTCCCCGCGTCTGTATAAAGTTGTGTTAGTGGAAGCCGTTAGAATATAACATAATGTGGTTATTTTGGAACATAACCATCGGTTACGTTCAACCTATTGCTCGACGTGATCAAAATAAAATAATTGCGGTTATGTCCGAACTCGTAACGATAATGATAAGAAATTGGTTCTTAATACAAATACCTGTTGCTTTGTGACAACTGGCTCGTTAATACAATCACTAATCCATTAACTCCCTTTCATCAAAGTTATTGTTATTTCGGATTCTATTACGGAGTGGAAACCGGCAATCTTCGTCCCTTTCAATCCGCTTGTGATACTTTCATTACCGTCCAGATAACCCACGATGAATTATAAATGACGCAAAGAATTCCCATCTTTTTGTTCAGTCAGCATTTCGAAGACCTTGGCCACGTTCTGCTCCTTGCGGGATTACGAACCTCCGACCCATCAATAAATCGAACGCAATATTTCTGGGTTTTAAAGGTATACGTTCAGAGGATAAGTTCGGAAAATAGAGGAGCCGAGAAAGAACCCAGCTATTCAGCCGACAGCACACAGAGAGAGCGTCGGCCGCCGGAAAGTCGATAATCTGATGCTGTTGTAAAAAAACTTACAACGTTGTGTGAAAATCACACAAAGACGGAAAAGCATCAAAGGGTTTCCTCGTGAAACCAGCCTCGGATTATCTAGACAGTAAGACAATGCCTTCAAAATAAATCATTTGTTTTCGCGCCGTAACGGCCGGAACGTTGATGCTAAAATAAACTCCGACAAAGGAAATACATTAAAGAACGAATTTAAACCCAGAGATGGTAAGGATTAAAGGGTCGCTTCAAGAACACGACACGAACTTTATCTCGAAATGTTATCGCACTTATTTTTGTTGCCACAAAGCGGCTGCTTTTAAAATAAAAAAACTCCCTAATTAGGGAACAACTCGGAGAAACATGAAGTCATTGCTAATTGCGTCATAACTCACGTCGAGTGAAAAATTACGTGATTCGACGTTTTTGGCAAAGTTTTGGTTTATTCGTCAATGTAATTGTGTCACAAACACGAAAATCGTAACAACAGCTAACTAGGCAACCGTAAATGATTATTTCGACGGCAGGAATCGACATTTATGTTTCACTTTTGTTTCACAACATGTGTTAGTGAATGATAAATGTCTTCAGCGTCAATCGGCTGAAATAAATGTAAATTGATTTTACATTAAAACTCATTAATTAAATTCCAGCGGGCGCATTCATACAGGGTGACAAGTTTTATTAAATACCTATTGAATATTCAACAATTGTTCATAACAAAATTAGAGCCTCCGGGCCTACGACTAAAGCAATTATAAAAAAATGCGACTTCAGTGCTTCCTACAAGGTTTTTAGTCACAGGGTAAATAGCTAGATAAAATGAATGAAGAATTTGTAACTATGATATAATATGTAGGTACTACACAAAGTAATTAAATTTCAACAACAATTTCATAACAATTTTATGTAGAACACATTTCAATTATAACTTGGTCTACTCTGTAACATTAATGAAATCCTTAGAACTAAAATTTGTTAAACTTATTTAATAAAATAATTAAACTGATATTAACTCTTCTGAATAAATTAACTCTGAAATTACAAATACTTTATGAAGGTGCTCTAAAATTTTAACATACACATAGGATAGGTTCAAAATAGGTCAAAGTTCAGAATATTCGTTTTTGCTACACTACCCTTAACCAGAAACAACGTCAGTTTGTTCATTTTTTTATTCGAAAACATATTTTAGTTTACAATTTGACTACTATTTACACGAAGAACCGATTCTAAATAGTTAATAAGCTTAAAAAATATACACCCATATAACAAACAAAATCATAGTATGTACCTTTTTTGCCCCCTTCACAAAAACAGCAATCCTACTTGTAATTTGTCACTTTAATAATGTCTCCATGGACAATTTTTAGTGATTTCCTCACGATGTAGTAAACATCCTCATCAATCATAAAATATTTACTTATAGAAGCCATCCCTGTTTTTTTTTAACAATTAATTTAACCATTCTTAACATCAATCAAAATATCTGTGCCTGTTTGATAATCCCTTGCCTAATTACTTTACGTAGCATGTTAATTAAAAAGCCTCTGAAGTTTTTGAATATTCAGTTTCAAGGTTTAATTTTCCACATTTTCCTACTTCAGTGCTTCTTCCAGTTATTGCGCTGGAGTTAAAACGGCACCCCAAATTTGACACAGATTTTAATTACACAACGTCACCATGCGTCAGCGAGTTTTTCTAAAAGTCTGAAAAGTTTGGACTTTTGCTATTTTAGTAACAATAATACCAATGCTAAAAAATGCACTGAAAACTAAGGTCTTTTTTAGTTCCTGGATACTCTAATCAAATTGCAAATATCAAAAAGCTCCATAATTTTTATTGAATTTGGTAGATCATTTCCAATTCTGCCGTAACTTTTAAATAAAGTTCGTAACCATTAAATTCAAATTATCGAATGCTTAAAAACTTCGAAATAATTTACAAAATACTTGAGAACATTTTGCATTTCCAGCTCGTTTCTATTAAAATATTAACTTCCTTTCCACATAATAATCTTTAAAACAAGTTCCGTAACTTTTAAACTTTGCATCAAAACAAGATCAAACAGTTCCCAATTCCCGACTTTAATATTTTTATCCTCCCAAGAACTTAAAAAATCCATAAAACTTGGGGAGCTTTTAGTTAAAGCCATTAAAAATATTTTCTTTTGGCTGAAACAAGTAAAACTCAATTCAGACTTTATCCATTGAAAAATTTTAAAAATAACCTTTTTATTTTCGTAAGACTGAAACTGACTATTTCGTCCAATTGATTGCGAAAGCACGAACTACTAATTGTTGTTTTTCAAGTGTAATATCCCGAACTAATTGCGAAAAGAAAGAAAAATAACAATTATGTCCCGACCCAATTACCTAACCAAAACAACAAGAAACTTCCGAAGTACACAGCGATGAAATTAAATTAGTACACTTAGGTTCAATCAACGACGTGACATTTATATCGTCGAACCCGGCAGAAAGGATATGGCGCCTGCAGGACCCATGATCGGCTAATGTCCCGCCGTGACCGGTCGCATTACACCGACAGCGTCGCCGTCGAGACGCCTTCAGCTACATAATTATATGCTAATATGTACAGCTGCGCACATCTGTTTTAATCAACTTTTGATTGCAAATTCCATCGAAGATATCAACCATAAAGCGACAACGTGAGAGGAAGGTCGGTAAAACGCAGCAGCGTTACACAACTAAACAATAGAGGACCACAAAGTTTCAAAATATCGAAAACATTTTAAAACAAAACGATACCGGAAATTAATACAACCAGTATTCATTTGATATAGTACAGTAATGTTTCTGTATGAAAAACGTTTAATACATATTAACATAGTTTTGCACTTTTTATGTTGGTAATACACTTATTCTAACCTCATTGACATGAATCAATAATTTTAAGCAAGACAGACTGTATAATTGATATTTGACAGAGTTGTCGAAAAGCTTGCGTTTTATGGTACGAAAAATTGAGGTTAAGTTGTGCCATTTCACGTTATCAGCTGTCCTGGATTAAATTTTAGGTTTGCTTCGCAATATTTCGAAAAAATCAGTGCCAACTTGATGATTTTTCAAACTGAACACCCAATATTAATTATATTGTTTATTTTATGACTGTTACATTATTATTATTAAGAATGCCATTAACAATTCTAAATGGAAATTTTACCAAGAAGGACGTATTTAATTATATATCATTCAACATGAAGAATGTAGTGCAACTTCTTCATAATGCATTCCTTTGTACAATACCAAGCACGATTACAGTATATACACTATGAACAGATAATTTTCGAAACTACCAATCCAATGTTATATATAATTATTATATTACACTTTCATGTAACGCGTTCATTTATCTGTAATATAGTAATTTGGCAATCTACCCTTATTTTTTCGTTAACACTAAAAAATTTTGAGGTGGAATTAACACCAATTTGGGAATCTAGGATATTAACTGAACTTTGTAGGCTCAGCTGTAATGTACAAAAACAGTTCTTAGACAAATTGTAAACACAGTAGCAGCATGAATATCTACACCAAATTTTTAATATTTATTCCCTTCGAAAAACTGAAGACGTCATTTCCAAAAATTGTTCAGTAAATTCTGTGTGGAACGTAATATTGCTTGCTTAAATATAATTTGACTACTTTTTATTAGAGGCAAGATAAATCAAAATACATACTTCAAGAAATGCAGAAGTGGTTTTAAAAGTATGAGTAAACGGCATTTTTCAAAAAAATGTCAATTTAGCAATCCCAGAACAAATCTGAAAAAAATCTTATCACGAATAACTCAAATTTCTATCCAGTTTTAGTATTAGTCGTACACAAAAAAATAGAACCCAGTCTTCAATATGTAGACTTTTTAACTTTCAGTGTTAAACGAGCTTTCCGTCAAGCTCGACTTACGCTCAACATTATTAATGGAGGCAGAATCTTCCACATTCCGAATATATCAAACCGACAAGGTACAATTTCAGTTTGTAAAGCTAATTGCAAAAGTTCTTCCATTTTCAAAGAGCCGGGGGCTACGGTCCGTATTCATTATCATCACTTAACGATGTATTTGATAAGACGAGTCTATTTGCAGTCCAACGATCAAGATTAAACCGTTTCAAAGCTCCTATTTAAAAGACTCCCGTTCAAAAGCTGACCTTTCCCACGTGACTTTATTTAAAGTGATGGATTAATGTCCAATAGCATTGCATAAAGCTCCTGAAGCGGTTTTGTATGCCTGAAATTATCTTGTAACGTTACAAGAATGAAAACTTACGCGCAAGAAATTGGAAACACAATTGAGTCGTATATATAATTGAGTCGCTTTTGTGTGAGTAAAATATTGGCAGACCTGGGACCTCATTAATCAACAAGTAGGAAAAACGTAACAGGAAATATAAATTATGAAGTTTGTAACTAGAATCATTTATAAACCACCAAGCAACTAATAGCATCCTCTACTGCGAGCTTTGTTTTTGTTTCTAAATCTGACAAAAGTATCAGAAGAATAAATCAATAAGCTCCGCCACTTCAGAAGTTGTCATAGTCAGTAATCAAAAAAGTTCGCCCTTTAAGAACCGCTTCGCATTTCGTTTCGGGTTAAAACCTGGACTGATATTTTCTTTAAAGAAAGAGCGCAATTTATAACCGGGAGCTTTTTGAAACCGTTCAGTAATTAATGTAGCTGCAATGCAGTGCTGAAAAACACCATCAGGCTTTGATGTGACATTTCACTTTACAAATAGACCTCTTCCGGCTGTGTGTTTGTGGCATTCAGCAAACTCACGGTAGTAATTACGACAGTAATAATCAATGGAAATTATGAATAATGCACGGACGATTAACGTGCAACTGAAGTACGTACATACGTCTATAAATTTTCAAACACAAGATGAAATTACCAAAACAGATTATTCCGCGTTTCTGTTTACGAGCAGATCCTTACATAAAAGATTCCCAGGTAAATCGGATTTGAAAAGACCGAATTTAATTAAGTGAAGCAACCGTAAAACGTAAATAAGTAAAGCAGAGCTATTAGTAATTACGAAATTACAAAGGCGGGGGTTTAAAATTCGAAACAGCAGGAGGCGATGATTCGCTATAACGTAAATGAAACTGAAATTGTACTTTTCTGTAAATGAACATTTGAAGCTCTTCAGTGAAAAAGTTAATAACTCTGTTCCCTGAAATTAAAATCGACGACATCAATTTTTCATCATTATTTAAAACCAAAACGTTTCTTACATTGACATCATATCCCTCTTTTTTTTTAAATGCTGACCTAGTAAAAGTCTGACTATGTCGCCACAAAGGTAATTCTTTTTCTTTAATTGTTAAATATTATCGGTTTCGTATTCCATAACCGAATACAAGTTAATGACATCTTATTTATTGAAGTTGCGTGACTATTCCAGGTGCGTTTAAATTGATAATAGAGTTACACTTAGTAATTTTATTTAAGTAGTATGTATTTCCAGAACGGCTTGTCACCTCTACCTGTCACATCTTGTGGGATCACTGTAACAAATGGGATTTCGTTAGAACCAAGCCGCGGATTCGAAAAAAGTCTAAAATATATTTGAATGACAACGTGTCAAGAAAGAAAAAACAACTGCAACTCACAATGCATAATTTCTGTAGTTAGTGGCACAATTTGTACGTTTGTGACATATTATGCAGGTATCATTGATGTTCTTGAAGTTTAATCAATATAAGGTATGTTGCACATGGTCATTTTTCAATAACAACTACAGTGTGTGACACTTTTTGATGTATGCTTAGTATGTATATATCAATTAATAATATATAATTTACCTTAGATGACAATCAAGCAAACAAAAAAAAATTAATTATCCCTCTAATACAACAAGCAAAATAAGTAACGGAAAATCACCGAAAACAGAACTAATAAACTAACACCACGACACAACGATCAGTTTATTAATAAATAATATTATGGAGTATAACCCCGTTAAGTATGATACTAGTAATCGAAAATTCCAGTCGAAACCCATTAATTTAAATAAATTACAGAGTATTTACTAACTGAAATAGCCGCTTCACTTATAAACGATGGTTTGGTGTAACGAATAAGTTTTTCAAGAGTTGAACATCAATTTATCAATACTTTTGTTATAATTACATAAAAATACGATTTCGCGTTCACGATGTTTCCAAAAGAATTATTCGGTTCAAAACAAATATTAGACTTTACAACAACATCGCCCTAATTTTTTAAACGCAATTGACACTTCCATTTCTATGCAGAATGGCTAAAAGGTTATTTTCAAAACACGTTTAATATACACCATAATTCATTCACAGGTTATTTAAAATTCCTTTTCAACAAACAAAAATTTTATTTCGTATTTTGTAAAAGCAAAAAAAAAATCATAAAATTACCAAAGGTGTGATATTTTGTACACAAAATACGTTTCATAATTACACGATTAAATTAATTTTAAACATTGGACGTGTGTTGGATTTACAGAATTATAAAAAATTTGATAATCGATCTAATTTACATACGGTGCCAGCGACCTAATTTGTACATTATTATTTGGCTCTTTTTGCTTCTGTGGGACTAAATGTTGTATTATAATAGCCCGTTTCCGTTTGTTTGTGTATCAGCGGTCTGGCAAATTGTGACTACCCGAGTATAAGTGAAGAAAGTATTGTAACAGAGTCCGACCATGTTTTCTCGACGTTTCATAACCCCTAGAGTATGCAAAACTACGTCTCTCGTTTCCTATATCGACTTTTTGTTACACGTTACACACAATGTCCAAAACGTGCTTAATCATTAGCACCAACAACATCATGACGTCACTTCAAAACTTCTTTAATTTGTAATAGTGTTGTGTTGTATTCATCATAACATAATGAGTTGGGCGAAAATTATTTTTGGTCAATATCTAACGCATATATGTAATGCTATGTGGTGTTCTAACTCCTATAAGAAATTGTGTGAGTTGACGTAGTTTTTTTCTAATCTTATTAGTTTTATAATTCAATATTCTTTTTCAATGTGGAGCAGAATAAATATAATTGGTGTTAGTATTTATTATGTCTTTTCATCCTTGATTTGAATGCAAGCTAAACTTGATTATCTCAATTTATTCCTGGCAGTAAAAAAGACACTGAATAAAATTTTGTAGTGAATTAATGAAAATTTCTAGACGAATGCTAGCAATTTCGCTACGTATGCCTTCCTGTACATCTTCAATGTGAATTGGTCTATTGATATAAAAGCGGTTCTTCAAATAGTCCCACAAAAAAAAGTCAAGCGGTATCAAATTCGGTAACCTGGCAGGCCACTCAATAGTATATACCCCTTCGGCCTATCCATCTGCCAGGAAAAGTTCCATTTAAGTACTGTCTCACTTGACGTTCAAAATGGGGTGGAGCATCGTCTTGTTGAAACCAAATACTTTCTGCTGATACCTCCAGATTTTGGTAATTGAGAAACATTTTTCTAAGTCAAGGCATTATACGTTCCCGCAACAGCCGTAGGTATCCCCCAGAAACTAAATTCCCATTAATAAAAAAGGACCAATTACGTGGTAACCAATAATACTGCACCAACCATTTTGGACGTTCTTTAACACTTACAGTTTCATTAAATCTTCGTGAGGTTTTTAAAACCGTCGACTTAGAAATAAAATATCAAATCTATGCGCTTAGATGGACCATTTTTGCAAGGAACACCTTACATCAAATTAAAATTATTTTCAAAGGTAACTATGTCAACTTTCTTTTTTTACTTACTCTTATTTAAAATAATTTATTTTGTCATTTCAATCAGACTGAATCTACATCAATAAATCCAGAAAAAAAGCTTTTTTCAAAAAGGCATTAATTATATGATAGTGCCATTTAAAAAAAATCAAGTTGGTCTTGCATCTGGAAAACAAATGAAGCAAAAAAAAATGTTTTTTTCTTAAGGAATAATTACAGCACAATTTCTTGTACCCCCATACCTTATTTCAGTTGATTTGTACAATTGGTTCTCAAGATATTTAACTGTTTTCATACATTCTGTAAACCATCATCCCGAAAACAGAGATACTTGAGGAATCGGCGTAATACACGTTCCAAATTAGCGTAATATGGAAGCCAAATGATATATCCATATATGTCTGGAAAAGCCTTAACAGGTACTAGTAAACCCCACCCACACTCTTTTTTCTTAGAAGATACGTCATTTGCTAAAATCAGTCTTATCTTAGCAGATACTAGCCCAACCCTCCCGCCCTCTATTTTCTTAGAGAATTTTTCATTTGCCAAAATCAGTCTTGTCTTAAAATGTACTAGCCCCGCCCACCCACCCTCTCCTTTCTTAGAGGGTATGTTATTCGCCAAAATCAGTTTTATCTTAGCAGGTACTAGGCCCGCCCACCCGCCCTCTCTTCTCCTAGAGGGTATCTCATTTGCCAAAATCAGTCTTATCTTGGCAGCCACTAGCCCCGCCCACCCACCCTTTCTTTTCTTAGAGAGTATGCTATTGCCAAAATCTTATCTTAGCAAGTACTGATGACTAATTTAAAAAAAAATTATCAAAATTTGGAAACATCACGAGCTTACTTATATGCTCAAGGCAGGAATTTTGAACATCTCTAGTCTTAATTGGTTATGTTTTAATGGATTTTCCTTTTGTTGGTTTTGTTTTTGTTTAAGATTATCAATGTCTTATTACATGTTTTTTTTCTGTTTATTTATTAATGAAAAATAACAGCTAATTAATGACTACTAGTTGTTATGGTTATTATCCTAAAAAAAATAAAAGGTGGATTTCAGTCACCCTCAATACTAAGAAATCAGAAAGTAAGCCGGAGGCATTCACCCAGTGTTGCCAATTTTACTTTAACAAAATTACGTTTTTTTTTGGGACTCCCGAAACCCCCGTACATAACATATTGAAGAGTTAATCCGCCATTTTCCAGACACCCGGTATAATAATTTAGATTTAACAAATACATCAAATAACCGAAATAAAGAGTTATCTTTTTTAATAACCAACTTGTTTTCAAGACACCAGTTAAATGTCTCAAAATCATTTTGCAACCGCATGCAGTCAGTTTCTTTAAGATTTTACAAAAAAAAATACATTAAGAAATTAATATTTAAAACGCTTGCAATGTCGTTAACAAAAAGATTAAACAACAAAGAACACAAATCAGAAACCTGCGTACTCTCGATCCGATATAATACTCTTCAGAATTGTATCCAAAACAATGAACAAACTGTTTTTTTTTTGGAATACATATAAATACGAAGTGAATAGTTTAATAAGTATGGGAGCCAAAGTCAAAGGTATGAAGTTTGTTAATGATCTAAGTAGATGACATCAGTTTAAACCATCATCAATTGAATCTGCAATGAACTATGTAATGCAAAGAAGGTCAATCTGCCATGCATAAATTCATACTGAAATATGTTATAACTTGAAAATAGAGTTATTCATAAATCATAAATTAAAAAATTTTAGAAAGTTGTCAATAAGACATATAGACCTATAATATTCAAGGCAACTACGCTCATTATGGGTATACATTTTGATTAACTTAATAACTAATTTATTAACAACTCGAACATGGCGTTGTAATATTTAACTTATTACATGCATTTTTTGTATACTACAAACTACTAATGAATAGTTTTATTTAAATTATAAATTACATCAGAAATAGATTAATAGAAGTTAACAATCAAGTTTACCGCACTACCAGGGGCGGCTGGTCAGGGGCGGCAGGGTCGGCCACGCTGTACCAGTCATTTTAAAATACTTAGTAAGCGTTGAAATTAGAAAATAAAAAAAGAAATAAAGTTTGAATGTACATTAGGATAGATCATATATATTAAAAATATATTTTATTATATTGTAGGTACAAAATAAAGCATTTGTTGCTAATTTTAAATGCTGATAAACACGCTTTGCCGGCGAGATTTCGGCACGCCGTATCCAGGAATGTATTATGCTCGATGTTTCGACTTCGTAGCAGCTTACGGTTTCATCGTTCTCTTTGTCTAGTACACTGTAGTAGACAAAGACCTGGCGGAACGTATGTTGTGCCAGGTCCGGCGAAATCCTCCTTCGCCGTACCCAGCAACGCGAATTTAGTTTTTAAAACGCTTAATATTTAAGATAGCTAACCAAATTACAAAACAATAACGGCCTCGATGTTCTTCAGTGCATACTATTTTTTTTTTAATAATAATTGTCGATTTAATACATTTTCCTGTGTATGAATAATAAACGAAAAAAATTACATTAAATTATCTAAAATTTTATTTTTCGTACATAACTTAGCTACAACATAAATGCGCTTTTTCTGTATTTTTAGCATCTAAGCGTTTTCAGATATTTCAGAAACGAATTTAAAGTTTTAAATCATTTTAATTTTTCAATTATTCAATTAATTTATTTGACAATTTGTCATATACATTAAAAAAAAAAATTAATGTAAATGAAGATAGTTAACAGTTGGTACTTTTATTATTACTTTTTTTTATATTTTTTAACTGCATGTCATTATTTAATTATTATTATTTAATTGTGGATGTCCGGGGTCGGCAAGCCGTATAGCCGCCGGTCGACGCGGAACTCAGTAAAAATAATGTTTTCGGTGGTTCTCAATTAATGATAAAGCAGAACAAGTAGAATTAAGGATTAATAGTATTTGGAATCAAACTGACATTGTGAATTTCCTATAAAAAATTATTTTAACAGGTCGAAACATTTGAGATGTTTTGTACATCCTGGCACGTAAAATGTCAGTGGTTAATGAGTAGCAGCCATACATTACGAAAATATATAACACCAAGGTGTAGACTCAAAATATTTGGCCGACCCGAAATTTTGACCCACCAGCCGCCACTGCGCACTACACTCAAACTTTAAGCCGATGTAAGTACATCAAAGCCACAAAAGGTCTCACTCAGCAACTATGAAAAGCCCTGTAACTGAGATAGTTTTGAAATAATTTACCAAAGACAAGAAACCGAATATTCAACGCGAGTCCATTAAACAAAGCAGATAAAGCCTAAGTCCGAATTCAAAGAACCATTACTTAAATGCGCCCTCGGTCTAAAGGAATAATTAATCTCTTCCGTCCGAGGTTGACTTTATTAAATGAAAAGTCACCCATCGGAAAAGCTGATGTCATCTTTCGCCCCTGTCTCAATGTTAATCCAACAAAATTTCGCATAATTAACCAAGTTCCGACATCGTTCCCCAAAAAGCGCCACGTTATGCCACAAAAAGGTATATTGACACATATTTTGAATGATGCGTGTCGATCACGAAAAGGTCGGCATGAAAAACCCCAACCTCAATCGATGTATACAAATTAACTTTTAACGGCGATCCATTAGAGTTTTCATCCAAAACGATTCGATTTTAGACAACACGTCACTCGGCAAAACTGAATGAGTGGTGTGAATTTTCACCAATCAGAGCAGAGCTCGCAAATCGTGCAATGGGACCGCAATCGTAAATTATATACGGAAAGTACGAACCAACGTCGACAGCGATTTTATACCCGAAAGGGAAATCAGACACTGTTTCATGGGACCTGGCCAACCCCGCTCGGATCTATGCGAGCAATTAATCTTGAATAATACATGGACGAGACGACGTTTATACGTGGAAATTGCGTCATGTGCCATCGACACTCTGACAACATTGGCTATGGCGGATAATTTGCGTTTGAAACAACGGACGTTTGCTTAGTAAATGGAGTACGTTATTGTGACGTCGAGTTCGTCAAACAATCGTCCTAGGTATAAATATGTATTAACATTAACGTATACACCGTATACTTCTGATTTACTATGACGTCTAACCTTTGCCGACAACTAAAGATATTGATCAAATTTTATTTACCCTACAAGTTTGTCAAGACATTTCTTTGTTACACGACAATCAAGAGCGTTATTTAAAGAAGGCAAACGAACTGCTGAAATTGTAACAGAAACAAAAACTAATTTAACATTTTCTGAGCGCTTTACACATAGCTGAACAAGAAATAATTGACAACCACGTAGAATAGTATCTAGTATTTTTATTTTTAACCCATTAGGCAAAACTATACTTAGTTCTCGCGGAGCAATACCCAGAGGGCAATAAAATACACGATCAAAGATAGCCCTGGATTTTTGAAATTTATCTTTGATAGAATTTTCGTCTTGTCAGATTACCGATAATTTGTGAAAGTTTGAACTGAAAACGCAACAATCAAAGACAAACTTTCAAAAATGTTGTCTTTAAAGCTGTGTTTGATAGTCTTTTCTGTTGTTCTATTAGTAAAATTAAATTGCATAATTAATATCTATACTGATCCAAGACATACAGAGTCATCAAAATTGATTGAGAGAGTTGGTAAACCTGAACTAGAATAATTTGGTTTATTAAGTTGTATACAAATATTAGCTGTCAGATTTGAAGTTTCAAATTTCAAAACTCAGTGGCGTCTCTTTTTTTTGTAAAAAATATTAGTTGTCAGATTTGAAGTTTCGAATTTTAGATTCGTTCATTTTTGGAATTTGTTCGCAAAGATGCGAGGAGCAATAAGGTCGCATCGAACAAAGCGATTCGTACAAACTTCAAAACCGTTCGCAACTTTGCAAGAAGGTAACTTTCGTATTCACAACTGATTCAGGGAGTTCGACAATCAACCCCCAGTTCTCTTGTCACGCCACTGAATTCATTACCATATAACCTTAAACAAATCTGTCATAAGGTTGACAAACTTCACGGCAAAAACAGGGAGTACCAATTCTCTCAATCAATTTTGATGACTCTGTATTACAGTTTTTTCTACTTCCGAAAACAAGGTTAGTGTCTACACAGTGTTCCGTCTGCCTGTCGTCTGTCTGTGTCGCTTTTTATTATAGACAGATCATCTTCGAAACTACTGGACCCATTTTTCCTCAATTTGATATGTGACTTAAGAATATCGTGCAGAATTATAGATGGTAAAACGCTATCCAAGATTTATTTAATCATCACCACCAACAATTTGATGGCGTCCGCTCATCACTTAGCATAGCAAAGATTATCTAAATTAATCTAAAAGTGGCGAAATTAATGTCAAGGATAACATACCCTTAAAATTTTTCATAATAAGTAGAATTTAAATTTTATAAAATAACATACTCCTCTATTTGTTGTTAATGAATCTGCCTTGAGATTTTTCCCGAGGCATCCAAAATTGTGCAAAAAAATTCTACAGTAACCTTAGATAATAGTGCACGTTCAACTGTGACATGGGGTTTTTTGTTTCTTACACTGTTATTACCATCTATGTTTTTTATTGGTCAAATCTCAATTCTTTTATTATTAGTACCACGCGATCGAAAAAACTCCTCTGGTAGGCGGTGCAATCTCTTTATGACAACCACCTTGTTCAATTTGACAGTTACGGTCAAATAACAGTCAAATAGCCGCAAAGCCAACATCATTATTTTAAAGATAAATTGCATGGCCTACTAGAGGGTTTTTTTCGATTATTGGTATTACACTGCACAGAAATACAAGCATTCTTATCTTGGGAAAAATTGTTAATCGGTTTCCTATCATGGGTGGACGAGAAATGAACTCTGAACCAAATATAAACAAGTTAACAGAGTGGTTTTTTTCGTAACATAATGCGTTCAAATCATAGGGAGTGGCCGAGGTGATTAAAGTATGATACTTTAACGAATTCAGAAAAACAAGTTCTAGAAGAATCTCTAAAAAATATATAGTGTCATTAAAAAAAGTTGCAGAGCGTCGACAACCACAAAAAAAATATAGTGTGTCAAAACACATTTACACTTTTATGGTATTATCTATATTTTTGTTTCAGTATATACCGGGAGTCCCAAAAAAATAATAAAAACAATTCTTTATGATGAAGATTACGAAAACAACAAAAGAAAAATCCATGTAAGCATAAACAACTAAACACTAGAGATGTTCAAAATTCCTGCCTTGTGTTTATCATATAAGTAAGCTCGTAATGTTTCCAAATTCTGATCATCAGTACTTGCTAAGATAAAACTAATTTTGGCAAGAAAAGAGAGGGCGGGTGGGCGGTTACTACTACCTGCTAAGATAAAACGGATGTTGGTAAATGACATAAATCATTGTAACTGTAACTGTACCAAAATGTGAGAAGGAATTTTTCACTATTTTTCTCAGACTCAGCAGTTGATTGTTAATAGCGTAACAGAGGATTAATCCGCCATTTTCCAGACATCACAAATTAAAGTCTGCAAAATCTATTTTTTTTATTTTTACTTTTACTACAAGAGCGAGGGAAGTCCTGTCAAAATAACCTTGAACAATTTTTTTTACAGTATGACTGGTGTTTATTTTACATATAAGGGTTACAATAAAATTTTGCAAAATCAAATTTCTTTCATTGTACTTAAGGAACAAGGGAACTTCTCTTTAAATAACTTTAGGCCAATTTTTTATTCATTTAATAAAATAAATCGTTTATAATCACTAACTAGACATTTTTTTGCCAAAACTTCCACGAAGTCCTTTATGTAGCTTCCAAGACAAACTATATCTTTGATTCTACAAACTTTGGCTTTAAAATATATCTAAAAGTTCAAAGTCAACGATTTCGTAGATTCGAGGATAAAATCGTCACTCGAGACATCAGCAACACACCCGCAACCGTTAGGCAAACACGAACAAGAGACAGATAACCAGTGATCAAAAAGTTTTTAGATTAGGGTAGGCTATGAAAATATTTGTTTGATTAAACCGGTAAACCATAATGTCAATGTAAACAAACGAAAATGTTGGATTCAAAATGGAAAGCCACGATTCAATGATTTAATGGGAACAGGGAATTTACCTAAAATACACTTTTTGCCGCCGTGACATTGTCCTTCGCAGTTTTCGCCTCTTTGTTATAGACAACCCATCACTCAGGAGTCGGAAAACAAACATAACCTTATTTGAAATGTATGTTGACAAGTTTGAATTTTGACGCGTAACGTGTAACCAAAGAAACGTAATATATTTCCACGGCCTACCCTGATTTAAATACTTTTTCTTTATCCATTACACAAGAGAGAGGCAATAAATACTGAAAGTTCGACTATATGTTAAAAATTACTTTAGCATCGCTGAAGGCATTATTAAGTTCTTTTTGTTCTATTATTTTATTAACGATGTACCGATTACGGATCCTGAATATATTATTCTTCTTTTTGTTTGAGTTTCTGATACGAATTTAACGTTAGTCTGTAGAAACATAAAACATAATTTGTTCCCTTAGGTCATTTCAATTTTTTACCTTAATTAAAAAAGTTAAAAGGTTTATTAAATTACTGTATTCGTACAATATGTGTGTAATTAAATTAATCGCCGTACAGTTCACATTCTTTACGAAAAGAATAAAGCGAGGTGTAATGTACTAGCAAGAATATAGAGCTTTCTAAATTAAAAAAATATATAATAACATTAAGAAACAGAAAAACATGGTTACAAAAGTAAACGTTTTTTCACTTACTGTCAAAATTAAAACTTATTTCACATATTGACATTGATGAACGGCAAACCGTAAAAAAATCAATGATGAAAAACATAGCAACACCAATTTCTTTCCTAAGTATAACACAATTCAAAATATCAACTGTGTCATTCATCAAGATTACATTGAAATTGTCTATATTTGTACTTCTTTCTCTATAATTGGCTCTGGAATAATTTTACGATATTTATCTTTGACTTTGAGTAGCAACAGTACAGTCTATTAAATTCACAGTAATTCTATATTTCAATGACGTATATAGAGTGAATATTAATGTTTGTGAATTTTTTTGTGTGGTTGGCAACGTATTTCAAATTTTATGATGGCATTCTTGAATATTAAAGTGACATTTGTGACAATTGCCATCGTCTCAAGCAATCAGAACGTTTGTTAGACGTACTCATGTCAAAATTGACAAATATTAGTGACGTACTCGCATGGGTGCTAGTAATTCAGGGCTGCCAACACAAAAATTTGATTCAATCATTAATGGTCAATTTTAGGTTATTTGCAATGCTCACTTTTTAAAAGTAATTAAAAGTTAAAGTAAATATAACTTTAGTTGTGAATGTAATAGTTGTCTACAAAAAAATAATCTATATTTTTTCTCATTACAACAACTACCTACAATGTTATACTGTAAAATATTATGTAATAATTATTAACAAAATTTTATCGATAATGTAAACAAGCCATTAAAATATTCAGTTTATCTGGTTTCACTTTTTAGTAAAACTCGGCGAACTGAGAGGTAAATTCAACGTGAAATTTCAGTGTTTTTATGCGTCGAACTAACGGGAACCGACACAATGAAAAAAGCTTCTACTTAAATTGGCCAAGCCAAAAAACCGTCATAACTTTCAAGAATAGAAAGACGATCAAATTAAAAGCCGCCGGGTAAATCCCTGAATAAACAGCGTTATTTTATAAACGTATTAAAATCTCCATCCATCAATGACCCGGTTTCAAACTTCTCATCGCGAAAAACTCAACTCAGAGACATGGTTTCCAACTTTTTATCTTTTCATAACTTCGAGATAAAAAGATCAAATATGTTGGAAACTCCAACCGCGACGACTTCTTCTATTTAAATCCAAAAACTTCTAGCCGTTTCAAATTCTAATCCTGTTCAAACAATATTGATGGAGCGTCATAACGAGTTAAATTCGTTAGTAAAGCAATCTTGTTGAACTAATTGATAGCGCATTCGTTCCGTTCAACGGCACTGAATGGACCCGTCCAATCTATCAATTAACAAAATCTACCCTTTCAAAGAGGATGACGAATTTATTTGGCAACCGACGTAACTAGCACATTACAGACAAAAACTATATTAAGGTTTGCATATTAAACGGAAACGAAGCGAGAGAATCAACGAGATGAAAATGAGATTTCAGATACAGAAATTTATCCTTGAGGGTATAACAGTCGCAGAATAAAATGACGCAGAACAATCTACAACTCCAAAAATTACACCGCTTCTACGTTTCCATCTTATACAGAACAGCGGTAACTAAATAATAATTAAAAAAAAACAAAACCTGAAACTGAACGTGCACATAACGATAAAAGCGGTCTAAAAATAAATCTACAAGGAGGTGCATCGAAATAATTAACGTATTCTCAATCCATTGTGAGCAAGCTGCATTCAAAAACTCGTTAACGAGAAACGACGAATCGCATTGTTCTCACAAGACATATTGTCATGAAACTGCACGTTCAATTAATTTTTTAATCAGAGCTCGTGGTTTCGGTGTTACTGCTAATGCAATAGCGACAGAACACTCACAAAAAGGACAAATGCACCTTAATCCACAAAAGCGAAAAGTAGTCCGGAAGGATTAGCAGTAATAAGGAAAGTCATTAATTAATTTAATCTAATAACCAGTTCGTACTCTCGCGATAGCGCAGTTTCCTTTGCTCGCCACAAACTTGCATTTAAATTGATAACAAGTGAAATTCGATAATTCCAATATAATTTTTTCAAATGTAGCTATTTTGGGATACGCGAATAAATAATCAAAGCCAAGGGTTCAACATTTCCCCAACACTGTTGAATTATATCTCAAGGTAGAGTTTAATAATTATTCATGAACGTTCGGTCTAGAGAAAAACGGCAAAAGTTTATACAAATGAGACGAGAGATTCTCTTGATAGTCCCCTTTTCTGTGAAAAATGTGACTTCTTGTGTAAATTATCGCCGTCAGAACAAGCAAGGCCTGAAAAAACTATAGCGTTTTAATTATGGACTGAGGTGATGCTGTTCACATTTTGCGAAAATCAGATGTGTCAAAGGAGCGACTGTAACACGAAAATAAAACATACAATGTAGCCAGGGGGTTTTCTTCCCGCAGCAACTTCATCATATTTGTAAAACCAGAACTAGACATAAAACCTCAAAGACAACTTCTATTGCTCTGCTGTATGTCTCATTTCAGCTGGCAAACTTCAAAGTCTGCAGCAAGAAAATTTACCGTCACAAGTATGTAAGATACTCGAGAAATAAGACTGATGCATTTACCTGTCTCTCTAATTGGGATTAAAGTTAACCACATAAATTTTCGTGGGAGTTGCTGCATGGGTTTGAATGTAATTTTATTATCTCATAATTAACAACAAACTGAAGATGAATCACCCAACTTGTTAAAACACTCACATTCTTGTAAACACACTGGTAAAGAAATTAGCAACCTTGCATCACCTCATTCTTATTTTTAGTCATTTATTCACTAATATACAAACTGCCGTACTCTAAAGCAACTATTAACGATGCAGTTTTGACATCATTAAGCATTAAGGGCAACCGCACAAAATGCACTTCTGTGAATAAAAATAAAACGCTTGGGCTTTGCTCTAGATATCAAGTAGAGATTTTTATCTAAATATTTAATTCGTCAAATTGTCTGCATGTTTTATTTTTTAAATATAAATTGATGATATTGGTTAAAATCACGTATTAAAGATCAACCAGCGATTAAAAACCAAGTTACTTTCAACAAACTGTGTAGTTCCCGTTATCTACATAAAATCTCGTTTAATGATTTGTGTTGTTACGGTCGTTAACTACATGCAAATCAAAGATTGGATTAACACGTCGAAAGTATGATTCCATTAAAATGTTTTTAAATTTGTGAACTTCCTATACGATTCTCTATTCGTTTTAACGATCCGGCCGGAAAAAGGAAGTTATACTTTTTAATATTTCAGGCAAAATAACGACCAATAATTAATAAAGAGAATGGAGGAGCCATTTGGATAATCATTTTTTAATAAGCGCAACAGTTTTTTGGAAATGAAAATAGAAAACTACGGGCCGATTTATAGCAGGTGAATTAAATATTTAATTGGAATTAAAATCTAATGTGCTATTTATTAACCCGTGAATCTGGAAACTTGACAGGGTCAATTGAATCGCATTATTGATTAATTACGTTTTTAAGTCAATGGCGTGATTAAGAGCGGCTATAAACCGGGTCTAAAGCTGCTAAAAATATTATAAAAGGTAAAAAGGAGTAATTTTTGTCCTTGAATAATGTTATAATTTGAAAAGTGACAACGTAAAAATTTTTACAAATTGTTATTACAATTATTACAATTAGAATTTATTTACAGCAAATTAGTTTCATTTTAATGACTTAACAAGTAGGTCAGAATTTTGATTCTAAAGCCTTAATTACAGAAAAGTCACATTTTAACAAGAAAATTTAACATTCGATAAATTTGATAAACTTACGGCGTAAAGTTATGAATCGATCATATTATTACACCATAAAAAGGTAACTATTTTGGTGTAATAGTTTTACTGTAGCTATGGCATAACTAATATTTTTGAGTGGTAAAGCTGTTTATTTACCGCATTAAACCGGTAATAAAATAAGTCATAAAATAATGTTTTTATTAAAATGTTTCATTTATGGTTACTGAAACTTACTACCTGCATAAAAGACAACTATGTAAGTATATGATGGAAAATCGACAAAACATGTCGGCATTTTAGGAAAATTAAATGTTCCCGTCGAAAATAAAGACAATTTTAATTTTTAAATAAGACTACGTTTTTTATATATTTGTTAAATATACAACACATATTTCACATACTATAAACTTTATGACTATGACACAAACATAATTTTGAAATATTAAAGAAAACGACGGAATTGACACAAACGCATTAATCTAAGACACCATAAACTCAGAACAGGAAGCGAAAATAGCCGATTTACGACTGTTTCGACTTGTTAGCATTTAGCATTTTATAATGAAGGAAAAAACGAGATTTTCTTAATGCATTTACACCCCCTGACGCACAGTCCAACAAGTGCAGCTTCGTCGAAAAATTATCAAATTGACTATTATGTATTTCTTAATTATTATACCTAACTTAACAGTAACTACAAACAAAAGCAAGGCAAATTGATAAACTACAAGTACATAAGGATGTTATTTTACAAATTTACATGGTACGTACTAACCAAACAAACCTGACAACAATCCTTGTGTTCTGGAGATTATCTGTGTAATAAAAATCAAGAAACGTCGAAAAAACAATGAAAGTACAATACTTCCTTACCTGACGCTCGGGGAGTAAAAAAAAAAACAAAAATTGTTTTAATTTCTGACAAAACTTCAAGTACATACATGTGTAATGGGAGTAGTATATCAAACAAATGCGCTAAAATATACAATAAAATAATAGCTGGCAAAAATCCTCCACTAAACCAAATTTGGAGTCTGAATTGATAGTTCTGCCGTCGTCGATATTTTCTTCAAACCTTATTTGCTGAAACTGACTTTAAAACATTACACACATTCTATTAAGTATGGTGACGTCACCTTTGTAGATTACAAAATATTGTCCTTGCTGTTTAAAGATGTGTTAATTACCTCATTACTGTAAAAACCAACAATTCTGAATGAGTTGTTAAAACTTAGCCCGTATGAATTCTAAAAGTTTTAAAATTGGAAACACAATCGTAGCAGCGCAATTTATTCCCCGATACCAAATAAAAAGCTTTAATTGATGTAAATGTTTAACAAACTTTGTTAAACGTAAAGTGTAATTTTTAATTCTTTCAAACAATCACGGAAAATGGTATTTTGGTTTGTATTTAATTTTTTCCATAACTGTATTTACTTGTTTCGCCATCTTTTTAGCAAGACATTCAAAAATTACGAAAATACACCCAGGTAATTTTTTTCAAATTCAAATTCAGGCGAAAAGTAGGACGTAACTTAACACATTTTAAATTTTAAAAATTGTAAAATTTTAATGAATTTAGCACATAATTTACTTTGCTTATAAAAATGTACTCCTACATTATTGTGATGAATTCGTAATTTCACAACATAATCTGAATGTCTGTGGCTGAACTTACAAAGTTACTGTTACGAAATCAACCCATACGCCGCCCCGGTACGCTGCCTCTGGGTTTTCTCGACGGTTTTCTAGTATGTACCGTGACGGCGGCCGGGTGGCGTTCGCTAAAGCGGAAGTGGCGATGTGTAGTCCAGAAAAACCTCGATCGCGAAATATCTAGAAAGGAAGTATGGGTTTAAATAGAGGCCACCTTCGGGAACGATTCATTCTGTCAACCAGTCGAATTCATTCAGTCAACCAGTAGAGTCCAGTCAATGTTGAGAGAATTGGGGTCTAGTCAAATCCATTCCAGTCGAGACGGAATTATTCTGTACATAATCGCTGTATAGTTAGTCGTGTAATTTTGTATTACTGTGAAATAAATTGTCGATTTTCAATTATCGAACAACGTAACATTACGTTATGTCAGAATTAAACCCTCGTTGGATTTAAAATGATTTATTTATCACACGTAACATTTTTAGTTGAATTTACAATTGCTGGGAGTGTTGGCCCCAAGATTCGATACATAAATTGAGTCCGCGTTTCATATTCTCAAATACTCGAGTGAGAACTTCCGGCGAAACACTTTTACATTCTTGTATGGTTCTCACTTTTAGGTTCAATTGTATCTACGCATTGTTGAAAAATAGTATTTTTCACAGTCGGGAACAGAAGTAATCAGGTGATTGAAATGGATAGATAAGGTCTGTGTGGGAGCAAATTTCAAAGTGGTTTAAGCTGTATGAGCTGTTGCGCGGTCATACTGAAAATACCCATGCAATTCTTCAAGATCAAGTTGGTCAATAAATTTCTGTAACATGTTCTGATATCTCGCAGCTGCAACTGACTTCTCGAAGAAAATGAGTCCAAATAGTTTTCGAGAAATGGCACACCAAACTCTAATTAAAACTTTCTGTATTCCACATCCCCATATTTTGGGAGTTTACATACCCTCATAGATGAAACTAGGCTTCATCACTAAAAATATTAAATCGAGAAGATCATCGCTTACGCTCGGGAAGTAAAAAGTTAAGAAATATATTATCATAATGTACAGTAACTGGTGTAAGTGGAAATTTAAAAAAATTGTATTAAGTTGCTCGTACTTTTAAATTTCACATTTTTAACCTCACACTACGCACACGAATACGTAAAGTTCTACAATACACGTAAAACAAAAAAATGAATTATTCGTCGTGCCCTTTAACACGTTACCTGCCTAAAAAAACAGATTTTGCAAACGTCACAATTTTAGATTAGCGTAATCTACCAACTCACTGATTTATATTCTGTTACCTACTCACTCCCTCTAATCTCAACAAAGCGCGAATCTGTAATCACCAACCTCATTTCCTCTAAATAACCAACTCACAACCGACCTTCACATACAATATCGACGTAACAAAAATACTAAACCTAGCGATGGTGATTAAACAACTATTAGCCCACAAGTTCTGCGGTGATTTGAAGGGTTGTCGAAATTCTTTTACAGACGCATGCAATATATACATTAAAAAATGTAATATTAATTCGTGTGCGAACAACTTTTCGGACCGATTTCGAAGTCCATTTGATTCTTTTCCAGCTTCACGCCAGTGGGATCGATGTCTGCATTTGCGCCAAAAGATTGGGAGTTTTTTGTCCATCCACTGCGAGTTCTCACTACAAGCAACATGAGCGGTGACAGCTTCCATAGAAATGAAATAGAATATGTTTTAAAAACGCAGAAGTAAGGTCTGGATGTGACTGAAATTCGAAATCAAATGAAAGCAGAAATGCTGCCGCAATCCATTCTTGCGGAACGCATGATGTATGTATCTACACAGACTAATTTACGAGTAACAAATTCATTTCAGATTAGAATCGGGGGATCTCGGTCTTGATACATAATAAATGCTTCATTTGTCACAATAATTTATGCATGAACAACACACAGTGTAGAAATAACATAGATTGAATGAACTATGTACTTTACATTTTGTATTTATAAGTAACGAAAAACAGTTAAATAATACCAAACTATCGTCATTGGTATGTAAATGTAACCTACTTGAGCTATGTGTGGCTTCTGTAATGACGCACTCCAATTAATCCATGGCCGGCTGTAAGCTCACTTTTAAATCACACAGTATAATTTCATTTAAATCTTACCACATCTCAAGGGTATATTAAGACTACCTTTGGGTCCTCGATTTTACAAAGTGATGTACAGTTTAATATGAATACTGAACAAATTCCGCGCCCTAATTACATATTACCGAATATGATAACTCCGCTTTCACAGTAAATTTGCACTAACGGGTATTCATTATCAAATTACTTGACACCGTTGTATAGATTTTCGATTAAATTCAAATCCAAAGTTTCACACTTGAGTTCAATGAGACGTGAATAATGTAAATTTAACTGCTACTTGCCCTTCCCATGCCAATGATTCAAAGGATATTCACGCTGCAAATGCAGACCCGAACGATACAGCAATTTAAAGAATACGAAAATCCCTATATTCCACAAGCTTAGGCCATTCGAATGTAAGGAGCACCGTTCTCCTCTGCAGCACTTAACGATCTTTTGCTTAGGCAGCAAATTTGCATAAGCCGATTTTTTAATTTTGAGCTCCAAATTTAATGCGGTGAACGGGAGCAATTAAAACCGTGAAAAGTTTTTCAAATTATATTCGACAACATTAAGATGATGTGATTTACAAATGAGAATTCCAGTTAGCTGATGCAATTTAACACAACGGTGTTTCAGCCGTGTCAGACATTTGCACAAAATGAGGAACTATATTGCGGATAAAGCTCTATCTTATCAGCTTAATAACCTGTAACATTTTATTAATATGGATCGGATAGGGTGACGTTCGATAAAAATCATAACTTTTAGTTATGAAAGGTAAGGATAAATACAGAACTGTACGACATAAGTTTGACAGTTATTTAGAGCGACACACTATCTTACGACTTTTCTAACTCCAATAACTTTTCGTCGCAGGGTGAATTCTTTAGCTGACAGGACTACCATACACATGACCACAAAATTGCTTTGTTTAACAAAATGACTTGGTCTCTCTCTAGCAAGAAACAATTAATTTTGCGACTCGAAACGAACACAAACAACAATACGAATATTATATTTTTGAGGGCCCACTCTATGGCGGAAATTTAATCAAAAACCTTCACAACGACCCACCTTTCCGAAAATAAAAGGATAATAATAAAATCACAAATATTTATGCCTGCAAAACATGAAACGAACAAATACTAATTTGATTCAAAAAGAATGTTTTTTCAAATTTTACATAAATAAAACAATTTGTAGAATTATTTACATGTTCCTTGTTCCTTGCTTCGACTTTGTTTGCGATGGAATTTTCATTGATATTGACTGGAATTTCGGTGGGAAGATACGGATATCGGTTTTTCAAAGGAAGCTCCATTCAAACATATTTTCTTTACGGTTTGCTTCTTTCCTGTTTTTGAATCGATTCGTGGACACATTGTGTGCTCGATAATGAATTTTTCTAGATTTTTCCGGAGTACACCAAGATTAACACTGTTTGCTGTAATACCGGAAGCTGTGCAACCGAATTCCTTTCGGTTTTCTGAACCACAATGATTAACACAAAAATAAAAACCTGTAGACTTTGCGAAAATTGTTCTTACCGATGTCTACACTAATTTTTGTCGAACATAAACTAAAAAGTAAAATTACTGAATTATTTCCGTTTTGATAAATATACAACCGGTAGTACAAAACCTGTCAATTGGAACGGCATCGTATTACGTATACTGTGTAATCCTGTAATCCCTCGCCAAAATCAAAGGGCGTAGGATTATATTTACCTCGTCTATAATAAGAAATAAATGTAAACTGATTGGAACCTAAGGCTTATTTAGCACTGGATAAATTTAAACACAAATCAGAGTAAGCGTAGGTTTTTGGATGCAAATTAATATACGAAATAAAAATAAAAACGCATAGTAAAGTGTATAAAATAATAGTTACTAAAAAAAATTGACAATAAATTTTTACTATATTGTATACATAATTACATAATGTCAGAAAGGTAACTTCTCAAGACATCTGTTTATCAAAACCCACCCACGAAACGTATTTAGCCTTTTGAAAAATGATTTCTCCTTCAGTTGGGTCAGAACTTGATAAAAAAATTATTGTTGGCTAAACTGCTGTTTCGCACACAACCTGCAGAAACATACCTATATAAAATGACTATAAAAGCGACAATTTTTCATGTCGGTTTCTATTTATATACTGTATCAAAAGATAGCTTCCTGCGCGATCGTCAAAGTAAAGTAGGGTCATTTTGACAAATGTTTCCCTCTTCCGTCCGCCTCTGTCTATCTGTGATCTGTATGTGGTTCATCCGTTTTTTTAACGAGCATTAAAATTACCACGGGAACGGTAAAGAGGTAACTAAAATCTGTTTATTCATCCCATCTAAAGAATTAATGACGTCATTTCACATGCATATGGGGACTATCTTAAAAATCTATCTTTAAATAATGAAATTTTTGTCAGAAGCTACATAATACATTTCTTTCAAAGTTAATAACGCAACGAATAAACAAAATTTCTATTACTCTTTTAGAGTTAGTTATACAGGAAATACGACTCACAGATGGACCGATTTATTTTACCAAATAGTTAAAAGCCGCATACCCTTTCATTTATATTTTATATCATTCTAGATTCTAGAAATGAAAAACAACCTGTTTTTATTGTTTATTCTACATTTTGTTAATTATCACAGAAAGATCAACTTTCAAAGTAACGGAACTTTTTTTAATTCATAAAGCAATGAATACCTATTTGAATGGGTTGATAAGAAACGTAATGTAATTTTCGCCAATTTTGTGGGCTCAAAGCGGTGCGTCATCCGCACATACGTCAACAAACGTGCATGTTTTAACCAATTCCCAGTAGCGCAGTCATCAAAGTCATAAAATATCGTAGAGACAAACAAGGTGAATGAATATATCTGGCAAATTTCGTACGGCAATTTTTGTGGTTTTTTTTTTTGTAACTGTAAAATGAGGTAAAAAAATACAAATATAGCTGCACAGAAAACAATAAAAATCTCTAGATCATTTTTTTCCTACAAAACAAGTACGATTTTTCCTAAAAACTGAAGCTGTTCCTCATTTTTTTGTTTTTCAGAAGAAAGTAGACTGATTTGTGCTTTCATCATCCCACAAAAATGTTAATTAAACCTTTTTTTCTAAATACTCTGTGAAATTTTTTTTTAACAATATTTGTTAGCTTGAGACTTTTGCACAATGTTTCCAAACACTAGGAATCGATTCATCTTATCGATTATTTCCGAAATAGCATGTCCTTCTATTTAATATCACTTAGTAAATCAAAAACAGCGACAGTGGTGTTATTAAATAAATACCAGTATTTTGTATATTATATAAGTAGGTAAAGTTAATTCAGTTTGGCATAGAATATAAAACACAGATACAAAATTTTGAAATATAATTAATAGTTTACAGGATTACAGGATTCAAGATGCGATTTCTTTAGAACGAGGCGGCAATACAATAGCTATTTATGCCGTTAATGCGTAAAATAATACTTTAAAGTTTAGAGTACGAAGAAATTGTATTGAAGAGGCTCTAACCGATTTTAAAAGCTTTCAAAGGCACAAACAACATTGCGCCAACGAGTTACACAAAACTTTTGTACAACTCCATCGAACAATATAAAATAATGACAATTCTCCTTTTTTACATCTTTTCTCATGAAACGCCGCTTTTTGTTTTTGAAATAAGGCACTTCGGAACAAATTGTCTCAATTTCCGTTTCTTGGGTTGAAACAAAAGACGTGAAAATATTTTCTTTCAAAACATGTTGCAATATCAAAAAACTGTTATTAGAAAAAGTTGTTTTCTAACAAGCAAATATTGACCTACAAAACTTTTTTAACATTTGTGTAAAATAACTATTTATGCAGTAATAAGAAGCAAAAGTGACATATTTGATCACGTCGAGTGATAAAAACACTTTTTCCTCGCTTTGCATACAACATTTTTTTCTAATTCAGTGCGAACTTTTAAAAGTGAAACTTTCATTAATTCTTATTCCTGTCAAACAAATTTTTGATTTAATTCTTAACAATAATAACGTTCGTGCCCGCCGGAAAAGTCAAAATTGCATGAACAAAAATAATTCATAATTTGAAATCAATATTTAAACGTTGCGATCAGCCATGGGAATAAAGTAAAATATTGACATAGGTAAATTCACACGTTTGATTGCTTTTCAAAGATTTCATGAATTTCACAATCTGTGAGGGCATGTTGAAGGAATTAACTTGGTTGTAATTGTAAAAAAATAGACACACAACGACCGAAACTGTCGAAATACAGTCGTTTCTTTTTGGGCTGTAGGAATAGATAGTATACCTGTGGGTAACACACTGCGTGCTCCACAAAGAATTGCAAAATTTCTTGGTTTAGAAAATTCTGAACAATATACAGGCCACAGTTTCCGAAGCTCGTCCGCATCGTTGCTGGCAGACGCTGGTCCAGATTTATGAACATTGAAGAGGCACGGTGGATGGAAATCCAGTACCGTCGCTGAAAGTTGAGGAGTCGATAGAAAATAAAAGCGAAATATCTATAAAACTCTTGAGACAGAACTTTAACAAATATTAATGTAGAAATGTCGACATCTAATGATCAAAAGAGCAACATTTCAATGCGGAAATGGCATTTGAAACATTGATATTTTGCAACTAAATTAGGTAGATAAAGATTTTTTTCTAATACCGTTTCATAATATTGACTCTACGATTGTCACTTTCAGCGTTCACTGTTCACTGCAAAAAAGTAACATTTATAACGTGACTATGACTAGTTTTTACTCTTAATTTAATCGTCGAATTAACGTACAAATGTATTTATTATCAATGTTTATAACACAGTTATTTAAATGAAACACAGTAACCCCCTTTCCCGTTGCCAAAGCAGATACGTTTAATTCATCTTTCACTTGAATAGTGGAAGATATGCATATCATGGAAAACAGTAGGTGTACTGTTGTGACTTTACTTTATCTTACAGTCCAGGTGTTCTGTCTGTAATATCTGCATTTCATGTGATTTTAATTTTTTCGGAAAGTATTGATTTTCAGATAAAAATTTTCTTGCCTAAAATCATTTTGGCAACTTTCCTCTTGTTACCTATCGATGAGTCGACGTAGTCTCTTGCTACACTTGCAGATTTCCATCTCCCGTGCCGCTTGAGAATGCACATGTCAGCGCCAGATTCAGCCAACACTGTGTTTGCGAAAACAATGACCGGTGTATTGATCGGATTCTTTAGGTTGCAATTTTTTGGGCACTGCCAATGGTGTTGATACCCACACGTTGACTTGTACATTTGGTACCGACTTTGTGACGACAATATTAATTTTAGTGAAAGCTCCGAAATTGAAAGTGGATAAGTCTTCAAAAAACAAAACTGTAGTGTTGCATTTTCGACTTTTTGTCCAGGCAACTCACTTTTCCATTTTAACAATGCAATTAAATCTGAAAATTTGCTTATATGTATTTATATTTTTATTTAAATAAATTGCAGCTGCGAATTTTGAGTGTGAAGGATTAAAAAAATTGGATTTTTCGAAAAAATAAGTCAGCATTGTCTTCCCCGGTATATTTGGCTCCTTAATTTATAAATATACCCTCCTCTGTGGCACCCTCAATATCTAGTGTAACGCCAATACTATCTTCGTAGTACTCATGATGATATCAACTGCTCATTAATAATTGTACAAAAGGATGGCAAATTTCTTAAAAATGACGCTTTTGAACAATTTTGATTGTCATAATAAAACGGAATAGGTAGCGAAATTGTGTTTTTCGCACACGACGTCACGTCTAGTGCGAAAAAACTCTCATTTAACTACTTAATACATAAATTGCTATTACACTTCGTATCTGTTATTATTTTCCCACTGTATCTCCATTTTTTTACTTGAAACAGAAAAATCATCTTTCAAAGTAATAGAAATATGACCTTTTTTTAGTTTTGCAATACACCAATAAATATTTAATAGGTAGCTTGATAAGACGCGTAATATAATTTTCGTCAATTTTGTGGGCTCAAAGCCGTGCGTCATCCGTACGTAGGTCAACAAACATGCACATCTTAACCAATTCCCAGTAGCGGAGAGTCAAATAAGGTGAATATATTTAGCAATTTCCTTAAGAAGTTCTTGTATTTTTTTGGAATAACGAAAAAATGGCACCCCTAAAAGATAAATATGTAGTAAAAATTGCTGTATACAGGTCAATACAAATGTCTATATAGGGTATTTTTTCCTAAAAACAGAATATCGTTTCTCATTTTTAGTTTTTTGTATATAAAAAAATAGACTGATTTCAGATAAAAGTGGAGCCTCAACGGCGGCTTTGAAATTAAAAAAAAATGTGCTGCTCTTTACAACTATGTTAATAGCTTTTAGCAATCGATACGCTAGTCAATTCCAATCATTCAACTGTATAATTAGTCACATAATTACAGTGAATTAAGTAAACAAGGCGGAAAAATAATTAGCAAATTCCAGAGTCACCCTTGACACCAGAATCATTTAATGGATCTTCGAAATATTTTTATTGATGGTATATCTTTAGTTAAGTCAGTCGTATATTTGCAAAACAGTGTTCTTCATACAATAAAAACATTACCACAACAATTAAGGTGCGCTAACGCAATCCGACGCAAACCGAAATAATAAAAGCCATTATTTATAACACCCGCATTGTTATCTTCTGGTGTGAAAGCGAAGCAGCGCTAATTACCAAACGCAAACAAATATTAGCGCTTATCAGAAATAAAAATATCCTAGTGGTCTTATTTGTAACGGTCTAATTGGCGATAAGCCCCCCACAAGCTGAACTCACCCTTTTGACTTGGAAGTTGTCTGGACGCAGAGTTTCCTGGATCTCCTGGTCGGGCTTGGCCTGCTGCGCCACGGAGGTGCGGAAGTTGTCCAAAACGCCTTTGAACGTGAACTTTTTCATGACGTCTCGTCGATCCGGGTCCTTGTCCCGTCTCATGGCACCATAATACGTTGTTACTCTCGTCGAAGGGTGTCCTGGTGTGGTGGTCTCGCGCGGTCTGCAGGCGGATCACACCATTCTGCAGCAAAAGTATCGACTGCCAGAAGACGGGTCTTGCACGAACCGCTCCGCGAGGTACGGACCTTTGGCAATGCGCCTTGTGCCTGGAACTCCAGCAGGACGAGCGTCCGCGCGGCCCCACGTTACCCTGCACTCGCCGTTCTCACCGATGCACGGGATTCCTGCAAAAAGTCAATATCTGGATGGCGGAGCTTCGTCCACACGACGCTAATTCTGCGCCATAAGGACACCCACAACGCGCAATTGCGATTTCACTCTGGACACGGCGGAACACCCAACAAAGACACGCCGCTGCCGAGCACCAGCTTGACGGTTTCGACGTTTCGACAACTATTAAAAAACCCGCAGCACTTGACAGATCAATATGACAGAAAAAAATACCACATGTTGCGTTGCGCACAAGCTACGACCTACGTGCGAGAGGTACGTGGAGCGACCGCGCGATGCGGAAAGAGATGCACGCTATTGGGCACGTGGCGCCTCCCACCACCGGAGAGGAGGTTGTCGTGGAACAGCTGATTGGCATGAGTGTGGTCATGACGTATCTAATCTGACTAGTTCTAACCTCTCATTTTCCGTGTTTTTCATTTATTAAGTAGTTTACAGTCATCGGCGGCCGGTCGCGAATATGTTCTTCAAGGTTTTCCTCAAGAACTGCTCTCTGATTTATTATCAACGCCAACGGGATTTGACTAAATTAAGGTAGGTCAACGCGCAACTTTTAAACACAATTAACAGGTTTCCGAAAATAAACACGCTGCTTTTACGATGGAATCATTAGGAAATGATAGCGCAATTAGTTTGTTTTATGAGTGTAGCAAATTTTGGCTCGGTGTGCGTGTGACAAATCACATCATCAAATCGTTGTTTTTTTTGTTTTGACAATGTATCCACCTGTCAAATGTGTTTGATGTTTCACTATCAAACCACTTTTTAACCGTTGAATTTTGCGAAAAATAGATACCAATACGGTCATGTTATTGATATTTCAAGTGCGTCGGGAACGCTAATAACGGCAAAATGCCACTATTGGACTCTCTTACCACGAATTACCTGCGATTAAACACGTATCACATAATTTCAGATTATTCCATTACTCTATCCACATTTTAATATTTATTATTTAAAGGAGAATAGTAATAAATTACTATTTAGCCACCGATATAGCGTCTCAAAATAGTCGCGTCTGTGTTATTTTTAGTTACGCCAATTTATTACATAAAAACTTCTTTAATTAATACGGTGGAAACAATATTACATTTTTTAACGTAATACCACATTTAAAATAGGTTTCATTTGCAAGTACAGATGTTCACTGACTTTTCCATTTGCAGTTGACAATGCATCAGTGACCGGTGTATGTCGTGTGAACACAATTCGTTAATCAATATGATACTAATGAGACGACGATCCGTAAATACGGCTGAATGCCAACGATATACAGTCAGCTCCAAACGTAAAATTAACTAAATACCGGGGCAAATTAACTTATTTATAAGTCAGGACTGGTTGACTAATCCCATTGTATAACACCACTTAGTACTTCCCAAATTTTTAAATTGGGATTGGTCTGAAATGTCTACCGACGGCACGTGCACAGTTTTTTTATGGTCATAATCTTTTTCGCAATTTTGTTACTCTGAGAAGAATTTCAGCGGAACTCTTGGACACGTTTCTAGAAAGAAAACCTCTAAAAAGAAAATTCATATGAAAAAACTGCATTAGAACGAGCGTTTTAAACAATAACTTGACGAAAAAATAAGTGTAAGTAATATTTTAATATCAGTGATAGATCGAAAACGGATTAGACAAAAAAACTTACAAAATCCGTTGAGAGTATAGTGAACCAAGACCTATAAGGTTATATGGCCATCATAAAAGTAGTTGACCGCAAATAAATACCCCCTTTGTGTGGTTCGCACTAAGCTTACCGGTTGGCAATAAATCATCTTCTAAACATTTCTTGCTCATATTTAACAGGGCCGGCTTTCAAAGCGAGTGGTTATTTCGGAACCCTCAGCGGCTGCAGGTAGTAAAGAAATAGTGGAGTGGTGGATTTTCATATTTAGTGAAAGCCGCCCCTGAACGAAACACAAGAGCCGGTCGAGCTGCAGTGGACACGTTATTTACGACCCTAAAACCTTTTCTATTGTAAACAACTTAACTTCGACACAATGGGATGATTTTATGATGGCCATATAACCTTATAACTCTTGGTTCACTATACCTTCATGTGTAAATCAAGATGTGTATAATTGGTTGCATTACATATTTATGTCACAGTATAGAGATCATTATCATCGTGATCTCTATACTATGTTTATGTAGTACTCCTTTTGTCCCAAATTAACTGCCCGATTTGGAAATAAATTTTATCCCAAAATAAGTGCCCGATTTCTAAAAAAATCGATTTTTTAATGAAAACAAATATAACATCTTATAATAAGTTTTGATATAATATTGAACTTCACAATTAACTAAAACACATAGATAGTTAAAATTTTGGATTGTATTTTCAGTTCTTTTATTATCATATTCATAAAATACATTTTCTCAGGTTTCACCATTCCGTTTTTTTTTTTAATCGTATAAATGCAACATTCACAAAAAAGACTTTTTAGAATCGTCCTCCATGGCAAATTTGAAAAGTTGTTTAAAATGGTAAATTTGTAGAGAACATGTTTTCAGTCTTTTGTTGTGAAGAGTATGTATATTAAGAAAAAACAGAAAGGCAAATCATAAGTCCCGCCCACCCGCCCTGTCTCAATTGTGATGAATTTTCTTATTCGTCGTGAGCCGAGAGGCGGAGCTTAATTGCAAAATGCTTATTTCCCTACAAGAAACTACCATGTCAAACATGTTTTTAAGTATTTTAAGTATGATGTTGTTGAAAGAAAAATATATATGTTAAGAAAAAAAAATAATCGAAAGTTATTTCGACAGAATTTCCCTCGCTCCTGAAGTACAGTGCAATAAATACTGCTTCTCTGAAAAATTATAAAATTTGATTTTGTGGAATTTTATTTTTGCGTGATAATCTCTATGGAGCTCCTCCTCTCGGCGTACGACTAATAAAAAAATCATCAGAACTAAGATAGGACGGGTGGGCGGGGCTTATATTTTACATTTTTTTTTAATGGACATAGCCATCTTTTTACAACAAGGAACTTACAACGTGGTTAAAATGGTACATTTTTCCAAGGAAATATGGATTTTGCAATTATGGGGCGGAGCCTAATTTTTGCAAAATCGATATTTCCTTTTCATTTCATTTTAAACATGTTTTAAGTTTCAAGTTGTGAAAAAAAAACTTCAACATTGATTAAATACTTCAAGAAGAAACAGGTAGATGCCCTGACGAGCTTCTTCTATTACATTAGGCTCTTTTCTTTGAATTGGGGCAACTAAACACCACGAAAGTATTTTTTTTTATTTATTAAAATCTTGCATTTTACATACACCAGATATAAACAAAATCTCTTCATCTTTAAAAATAAAGGTAATATTTAGTAAAATATAGAAATTGGAAACTTTATTTGAAGACAGAGGAAGTATAATTTATGTAATATTGTTAGTAATGGTATGCATGAATTTAAAAAAAAAACTGATTGATTTGTTTAAAAAATATATCGACAGAACACATATTTTTATTAATACGTAATATTTAAAGCTTTTATTGGAAATTGGTTTTTTAAAATATCATCATTCATTATTATGGAATTAAAAAAAAAACAAAATTTTAATAAAAAAATTAAATATTCAAAATTGTTTTCTTTCTTAAATTTTATGAAAAATAATTAAAAACACAAAAAATCGATAGTGATAACTTGGGATATTATTATTTTAAAACTAATAATGAAATCATTTCCCAAAAACAAGTGATAGTAATCTTTAAATAACTGTAAAAGACACATTTTCAAAAAATAAGAAGTGTTGCCTAAGTACTCGGTTGAAACACATTAGTCATTTTCAATTAAATTAATTTATTATGATTTTTAAACTTTTCTGTAATTCAAAGTAATGATAGTGTATTTGACGCAGATGCTGGTCATTCCTCTATATACAGTCTTACGGACAATGAGGAGAAGTTTTCATAATATTGTTCTTATACTAATGTCTTGCTTAAATTACAGTTTAAATAATATGTCAGAATGGTGCAATTATTTTCATACTAACTACAAAAAGAGACACTGTGAAAAGATTTGCTGCCATCGATATGTATACTATAATATTTTGTATGCAGATCAATTTTCAGATGCTTTTATGGTAACTTTTTTTTTTCAAAAACTTTTGTTAGTACAGTTAACGTCAGGCCATAAAGAAGAACTTTTTCGACCAATTTGAGGCCGAGGCTTACAAATCAGATGAAGCCCAAAGGGTTCTCTTTGGCCGAGATGCAGACAGAAAAATAATTGGTTATGTTAGTGGTTAGTGCTTTTTTAAAAAAACATAAAATAAGTTTTTGACATTTGAGTACAAAAAAGTCAGTCCAAGAAAATGGCAAGTCAGTCCAAAAAAGTAATTTTGTCATTTCAGTACGAAAAAGTGACACATTATGGACGTTGATTGGGAACACAAAACGACTATACCTATTTGTAATGCTCGCCTAATAAATGTGTTTTTTTTTTCTGAATTTCCTTAGAAAAATATTAAATATTAAAACTACTGGTGTATTGACTAAAAAGCTAGAATACTACGAGTATGAGTTAAAAATAAACTACACTGTTGAACTCTCATAATCTATAATACCTCGTATGACAAATAGAGTCAACATTTGAAAAGAATCTGAGTCATTCCAGCAACTTATGTAGGTGATTTTGTATAAATGCTTGTCATTCCAAATTACAACGTGTAACACCTTGTTAAATGGAATTAAAACTATTTAGTTGTCAGAGTGACGCTGCATTTGCGTTTATCAACAGGTAGTGAATGACGATGTTATTAGTGTAAAGATAAACGACAAATTAAACCAAATTTGAATTGCTGGTTATGTTTGATGATTGATTGTTTATTATTTATAAACCTCGAACACCAAATCCAACTGAAGCCAAAGGATATTTTAAAAATACCTACACTGACCAGTTTCAATATGAGATTCGCTAGAGTAGTTTTTTGCATAACTTATTTCCAAGCTCCACATAATTTAAGCGTTAAGTAGCCACTTGAAAGTGTACAATACCCTTTTCTCGTGTTCACCACTTCACCGTTGAAAATCCAAAGCACGTTAAATTCCCTCAATTTTTAATGCCACAAAAATTCGTATGTATTCCAGTATTACAAATGCATAAAAAATTTGCTTAATCGTTATTTACGTCACGAAACTGACAAAAAGCTTTCGTTACGTAGCAAATTACAAAGATCAAACGACCATTACGCAGAACATGAGTAAAAAGATACTGATTTGATTATACTTTTTTTATGAAAAAGAAAGTTAACTCTACTGTAACATTGTGACCATCGCAATTGGCGGAGGTTTAAGTATAGACAGATAAGAAGTGGCAGTTATCGGCAAGCAAAATTATAGATATTACGAATCATCATGGGCGCCCATAGAAACCATTCTCAGGGGGGGCCACCCTGAAATTTTTGTAATATACTCTATTCTTGTATATACAAATAATATAATGATACAAATCTTTACTGTTACAAATATGTATATATTTTAATCATCAACTGCATTAATCAAATCCACTCGCAAATAACCCTATAAAAACATTATTCTTATTATTAACAAAACAGTGTAAAATATTAAAATTAAAAAGTTATAAAAATATTAAATTAATCAAAAATTTTTTGATACTTGGAAAAAACTAACATGCTCTTTTAGCAAATCTTCCATAAAAATACTACTGTCAAGGTTTTTTATTTTTACAAAATCCTGCCAATTTTGGATTTCGTCTGTTAAATTGTCAGTGGAGTAAAATTCGCCCAACCCTTTAAAGCAACTTGGTTTTAAGTTATGTATATTCTTTCGATGTAAAGAAAATAATGAGTATAGTGACAGTTTTGTTTGGAAAATCGTGTTGTTAGGGAAAGAATTAAATGATCCAGGTATGGAATAAAAGTGCCTATTTTAAAATAATTTTCTATGCTATCTGTGTTGTGGTTCGTACCCCTACTGGTGAAACAGTTCTGGAGCAACCAAAATTTCCACTCGACGTCGATGGCTACTCCGAAAAACCGCCATCAGTAGTAATAAATAACACCACTCGTGCACATTGTTACGTTATTACCGCTACCATGATCAGCCTTGTCACTTATTTTATAGTTCTTATTAGCTGAAGTACCATCAGTATTTGTAATTTTTCTCTTGAAGAAATTTCGAATATCTATATTTCTCTCTTCTCTGTTTCTAAATAAAATATTAAATTTAAAATTTAAACAGACATTTAATTTAATTTAATCAAGAATACTTACTCTCGAATTTTGAAGTAAAGAAATAATAATAATTATAGCCAATAAAACGCCGGTTCAACAACTGTTCGTCTTTAAACGTCACTTCACCACATATAAAAAGTGAAAACGGAATGGATATAAGCAATAAAGTGTTTGCTCTTGTAATAACTGTAAAAAGCAAATAATGAAACAACCCATAATTCAGTACCGGTTAAAAACGATAGATTTATGATGTTTCCAGGCAAATCTGGTCCGAACAAAGGGTTTCAAAACCAGATGGTCTAAGTTTGTCACATTTCTGTGTTTGTGTGGCAATAAAACTGAAAGTGTAGGGCATCTTGTACCTACTCTTACAAATGTGCTGAAGTTTAAATTTGACAAATAAAAAGGAAATTGACGTAGAATCTCAGGGGGGGCCATGGCCCCCCCTGGCCCCCCCCTATGGGCGCCCATGCGAATCATTGATTAATAATCAGGTGTTACAAACCGGACTCACCCATTTTTGTTGTTTTCATAATGATTTGTTTGTTTAAAATCTCTACGTTAAACAACCGCAACAACATTTATGATTAAGTTTTAAAGCATATAGTTAATAACAATAATAAGCTTAAGTTTCCGCTTTAGAAACAAATATTTGTGTATTTGTTTGTGGTAAAACTAACATTCTGTCGAAAGCATTATTAAATGAGATTTTATTGATCTCAAAATTTTCTTGAGCAATATCAATCATCCACATAGTTTCTTAAATTTGAGATACAACTAATTTCAAATAAAAATTAATCGTGAAAGACATTTTTCCATTTAAAGTTCAACTAAAAATATGACCTACAGAATAAACAAAAACAAGGAAGGGCATACTTTTAAATAAAGATTTATTTGACAATATTTGCTAAGATAAACCCATTAATTTTAATATTATGTAATAAATATAAATTTCAAGATAATGTTAAAAAAATCGGGATGACGGGGATTAAACCCGAACGTCTCACATTCAAAACGGAGCGCCTTCTCGCTATCTCATATGTCCTGTTATAGTACGCCAAAACTAAAGTGGCCAAGGCGACTTTTAAAGGGGCAATAACATTAGAATAAAAATATCAGCATCTATTAAATTATAGGAGTATTTGTTACCCGAGCTTTTAGACCAGTGAAAAACGGTCCGGTCTTTTCTACCTTACCCTTCTGTCAATGTCACTTGTCCCATCTTTAATTTGGTCCTATATTGAAACGTTTATTTCTAAATTCAGGGATCATAAATGTTGCTTAAGAGAAATTGATATTTTTATTGTAACTCTGTTTCCGCTTTAAGAGTCAGTTTGACCATTTCAGTATCTATCTTTTTTTTTTAGTATCTACTATACACCAGTGGCGGCTCGTCAGATGAGGCAAGTGAGGCGGCGCTTCACAGCATATATCTTAAGAACGGATTGACTTAATTTATAATTAAAAAAGAGTTTTCAATGCATTTTTAGTTACAAAAATATGTTGAAATGGAAAATCTGTACATGATTTTTTATTTTTTACGTTTCCTGCTGACATTTTCCGTTGAATACCGTACGATTTATGCCCCTAGTTCTTTAACTGAAGCGGCCAGAACGTCGGTTCACTTGAGCCAGCGAAGCCCAATCACAGACAAGGATTTCCAGGGCTCAGCTCCTATACTCCTATACATGCGTTCGCTCGGAACTGAGGCGATATCTTCGGTGCTTCTCGGCCAATTTCGGCGTACTCATTAAACCATTTTTCCATTTATTTTACAGAAAGGTAGGGTTGCGGGGTGCGTGGGTAATTAGCATGAACGTGAATAAAAACCCACGTGTTGGTGTTTTGTGTTATTGTCTCTTTCATAGGTACAGGTGAGTGAAAAATAAATCCCGAGTACGATATCGTCATGTTGCTTCTTGAAACGCCGTTTGCACGGCGAACCGAGCTAGAACGTCGACAAATTTTGCTAAATATCGAGCAGTCAAAACCGTTAATTCATTTAACTTCCATTGATAAGCGACAGAATCGTTAGTACTCCAAGACTTTTAAATCAACTTGGTACCTACGAAACATATAAATGGCTCTGCCGTAATATTTACACATCCCGGGATATAACGATTTCAAGAATTTCATCCCAAGTGCAAAGTTACATGAAAGTTCCAAAGCACACATTAAAAATTTCATTGGCTTAAAACATTTAGAAAAGAACACAACAACTATTCCCGAATCCCTCCAAGAAAGTGCTACTTTCAACAAAATTTTGACTTGTAAAAACATTGTTGATTCAATGTGTTATGGGTGTTATTATTATTATTATTATTATTAATATTTTTATTATTAGGACCTACCACTGACCCGGGAATGGCCGGTATTCAGGCAAGACTTCTATCATTACTAACTAGTAAGACCAAGTAATATTACTATTATTGTCAAACTTCTATCATCGCCTCACCACATCAGACAGTCACGAGCCGCCACTGCTATACACGGAAGCTAATGCTCTGGCATTATAATGCCGGGTGACGAGTAATGATTGAAGGGAATTATTGGGTTGGCAATTCTGAATTATTGGCAGCAATGTCAGCATGTCAGTGCGAAGCATTTCTCAATTTTTAAATGAGCACGCTTAAAAACGAATGAGAAGATGGCAGGTACTGAATTGGTGCCTTGTGGTACATATTATACAAGGTTTTGAAAAATCTGTATCTTGATTTTTAATAAATTTTAATCAATATGTTAAATGCATTAAATCAATCTTAGTGCATCAGTAAAAGTTAAAAATATTGATACATTATTCACAGGTGGAGACCATATTGCAATGTAAAATTCAAGCGATTTACTCATCAAAATTCTGTGATTCCCATCAAATTTTTGTTGGGAATCACAGAATTTTGTTCAACGTTTTACCATCTGCAGCATATCCCCCTTAAATTTCACAATAAATCAATCTAGTAGTTTCGAAGTTGTCGGTATAATAATAGCGCAACGGCAATGAATAACCGACACTTTTGCATTATACGAGCTGTGAAATATCGAGAAAACATGAAATTAGACATTCGTCACAATGAACCAAATTTCTTCCCTAGGTATGGTCGCAGGGCCGGATTTAACTATTCTAATGCCCTAAGCACCAAAGACTGGTGGTGCCCCCAACCCTCCCCAGGAATAAGGGAGTGTTTGCATAACGCCTTTATTAATTTTATTGAACAAGAATCTACCTTCATTTACAATTTATACTTGTAAATATATAGTCTAAAGTATTTATTATCTTATTAAATGATTCCAAGATTGTTGAAGTTGCACAGCATGAGTCTCCCAACGGGTGCTCGAAAGTCTCTTCAGAATGTTGTCATTTTGAATAGCAGATTTCGTAAGATTCTACCCGCCTGTCGAAGACGAAAAAAAAATTATACACTGTTTGTATAACAGAAAAAAAATTAACAGCAATTTGACATTTTTTTTAATTTGTGGCAATGTCAAAGGGTCTTTTTAAATTTATTAATAATTTACGAATTTTAATTTTATTTTAAACAAAAAATTCTTGAATCAAAAATGAAATGGCGTTTACTTTTATGAAAATTACAAGAACTGAACACTTACCTTTTCTAGATATGACTGACAACAATAACATTTACAGTACAAAGGTACTAAAATAAAAATCAAATTGTAATGCTATTGCACAAATTGCGAAGTGCCGAAAGCTACTAAATCTGCTACTGTACGATGCTGAAATATATTGTTTCTTAAATGACCTGTTTAGAAAATCTCCTATTTAAATTCTCAGAAATTTCGGAAACTACTTTATGGTCTTGCACACGGTTTGTACGGCAAACCAACCTTTGTTAGATATGGGTCCTATAAGGTTCAGTATTCCGTACTGATTTGTTCGCAAACTGGCCGCCTCTGCACATGTGATTTCCTGTGTCAGCAGCGGTGACCTACCACAAAGAATTACTCGAACAATTAAAAATTTGTCAATGAGTACTAAGATAATAATAAAATGTTGCAATTTTTAATTTTAAATATACATTTCCAAAGTTTTTAGGGCCCCTCCAGCTTTGATGCCCTAGGCCAGTGTCTACTGTGCCTTATTATAAATCCAAAGCTGTATGGTCGTGCTCTTCATAGTAAAACTTTAATTGATTTTTTGTTGAGATGACTTACTTTTGGAAGGATGTTGCTAGAATTCTAAAAAACAAATAAATTGTAACACTGATGAACTCGTTTTTACTTCCCAAGCGAATCTAAGGAAGTATTGTATTAAAACAGTTTTTTTTTTAAACACGATGAGACCTGTTATTTTTTGATTATATAAATTTTTTTAATTCTGTACCTTTTTCAGTTGTTTCATGTGACTGATGTTAGTTTTTGTTACAAGGAACAGAAATTTTGAAATTTTAGGGTATGTAGTACACAATTATCAAATAAATTTATAAGTGATAAATGTTTGTAACAGCAAAAAACACTAAAATCAAAAATCACGTTTTAAAACAGAAAAAAACGAACCATTTAATAAAAACGGTTTTTTAACATCTCACTTATAGTTTATGAATTTACCTTTATTATTTACCCTAGACTTCTAGATTTTTGCAAAAAAAAATACAAATTGTGTGATAAAATTTTGTAATAGCATAAAATGAAGGCATATTAAAGGCAGATTGCCTCAGTATGTGAACCATCGTGCTAATAACGCGATTCTATCCCCTCGTGGATTTTTTTTTCGTGCACTGTGGCTGGTATTATCTATATTTTGTAGGTACCTATCATAAAATGAATACATTTTCGAAAAATCAAATTTTTTTAGAAGAACCTGGATTTATTGAAGCTCGCTCTAAATAACCTTGGACCAATTTTTAGTATAGTAATCGACTCCATCGGACGAATGATCACTTTTATATTTTCCCAACGTTTCATGATCCGTAGAGTACGAAAAAAGTAGTCCCCCGTTTCCGTCTGGCTATCCGTCCGTCCGTCTGCTTGTTGTCTGTATAGATTTTTATTGAACACGTAATCTCTGAAACTGCTGGACCGATTGTTGTCAAATTTTGTATCCATATTAGAAATATCATGTAGATGGTTAAATGCCAACCAAAATTTTGCTAATCATCGCTACCAACAATTTGATGACGTCATTTCAAAGAATTCTATGTTTATTTGATTTAACTGTTATAGGTACAACAATATAGTCCTACAAGTGTGGTGTACGAATCCGCTTTGAGTTTTCCCTAACAGTCCAAATTTTTGCAAAAAATATAATGCACGGTATAATAACAGTTTAACACCTTCTCGGGGGCCCCAGATTTTTTTTTATGTAAAACTTCCTCGGGAACATAAAGGTTTTTTTTTTTAATGTGGAACCTCGGGGATCCCAACTGTTTTTTTTTATGTAAAACCTTCTCGGAGTCCCCGAATATCTTTTTCTAAAAATGTGAAGCCTTCTCGGAGGCCCCAAATGTTTTGTGTTTAATGTAAAACCTTCTCGGGAACATCAAAGTAATGTGAAACCTTCTCGGGGATCCCATGTTTTTTTTAAGATTGTGAAACCTTCTCGGCAGTCTCAATTGTCTTTTTTTTTTAATGTAAAACTTTCTCGAGAGCCCCAAAGTCTTTTTTTTGTGAAACTTTCTCGGGGGTCCCAACTGTCTTTTTTAAAAATGTAAAACCTTCTCGGGGGAAGCCAATGTGTTTTTTAAGAATGTGAAACCTTCTCCGGGGTCCCAACTGTCTCTTTTTAAGAATGTGTCCCTTCTCAGAGGTCTCAAATGTTTTTTTAAAAATGTTAAACCTCGAGGACCCCAAATGTTTTTTTTTTTAATGTAAAACCTTCTCGGGAACATCAAAGTCTTTTTTTATGTGAAACCTTCTCAGGAATCCCAACTGTTTTTTTTTTATGTAAAACCTTCTCGGAGACCCCGAATGTCTTTTTTAACTGTGGTTTTTTATAGAAGGTGAAACCTTTTTTTTACACTGCGACTAGTACCTCCTATATTATTTTTTCTTCAATTAAAATTCCGCAAAGTCAAATCTTATATTTTTTTAGAGATGGAGTATTTGTTGGACTGTATTTCAGAAGCAAGGGAAGTTCTGTCGAAATTACTAAAAAACCAATTTAATAGAATAACACAAAACCGAAAAAAATAACGATGGTTTGTTGCCCTCCAAACTTATTTTGACACAAATCACAAATAATAACACGGTGAAATAAATTTTATTTTTTCCAAAGTACACCAAACTCTTGCCAAAACGCATTTTTATTAGACCTCTTTGTAGTAGTTATTTATTTATTTATTTTTTTGCTTAAACGATGCACCATATGACTTGGCTCCAGTTGGTGACATCGATCTTACCACCTGATTACAGTTTTAACTGATTTCAACGAAGCTTTTAAATCCAGTTTGAAACAAAAAGATAAACTGCATTTTTGTTGTGAGCTTTTTGGAAATGTTTTGGAATTATTTTTCAATAAGGTGAGCGTAATATAAATTCGTTTGAGTAATAAATAGTCTTCTTACATATAGCAAGAGGTTATGATTTTTTAACAAAATAGAGGAATATTTTGATTGTATAAGTTTTTTTATTAACTACATATTTTTCTTTTTCACTTGTTATATATAATATACTTATATGCTATGAAATTGTATGCAATTTTGGCTTCGACCGTAATATTTAATACGTTAATAATAACATATATATAGATAACTAATTTATTCTTGTTCCAGAACTTATGGCTCGGTTTTCGTGGGGGCCTTCGCCCTATTTTCCTCCAAAAAACTCATCATCCCAACCGACGACTTCATGGCCTTACCCATTACCCCCATTCCGCAACTAGATGCCGCCCGCGACGACATGAAAACCCGCATGGAACTCATGATCCTACGAGTCCAAGCCGAAGTATGCAAAGCTCTAGAAAAAGAAGAAGACTGCAACAAATTCCAAGTTGACCGATGGTTCCGTCACGACGGTGGCGGCGGCGGGATCACCTGCGTCCTCCAAGACGGCAAAGTCTTCGAAAAAGCAGGCGTCAACATTTCCGTCATTTCTGGAAATTTATCCCGAGGCGGTGTCGCCCAGATGCGTTCTCGTGGTAAAAAGCTCAAAAATGACGAGCCGCCTTACTTCGTAGCGGGTATTAGTGCTGTTATACACCCCAGAAACCCAATGGTGCCAACTATACATTTTAACTATCGCTATTTTGAGGTGCAAGACGGGGACGACCTTGTATGGTGGTTCGGGGGCGGTACTGATCTCACGCCGTATTATTTGAGTACCGCCGACGCTATACATTTTCATGCGACGCTCAAGGAAGCCTGTGATAAGCATGACAAGTCGTTTTATCCGAAATTTAAAAAGTGGTGCGATGACTATTTTAATATTCCTCATAGAGGGGAAAGGAGGGGGATCGGAGGGATATTTTTTGACGATTTGGATCAGCCCGATCGAGAAACTTGCTTTAAATTTGCCACTGACTGCGCAGACGCGGTTATTCCTTCTTACATTCCTTTAGGTAAAAAATGTTCGATTTTATGTCTGATAATATAAATGTTGCTTTAGTTGCGAGACATAAACATGCTCCATATACTAAAAGTGAACGAGACTGGCAACTATTGAGGCGTGGACGGTACGTAGAATTCAATCTAGTCTACGACAGAGGTACGAAATTTGGTTTTAATACACCACACGCCAGACATGAGAGTATTTTGATGTCGCTGCCCTTACTTGCCGTAAGTGAAACAAAAGTTTTAGCTTTATAACGACTTTAATGAATTATTGCAGAGGTGGGAATATATGCATCAGCCTGAAAGCAAATCGCCAGAGGGAGAACTACTGGAAGTTTTAAAGAATCCCAAAAACTGGATTGAAGATTGCTCTTGTGAAGAAAGTTAATTTTTATGGTTTATTTGTTTTAAATATAAACTTATATACAGATCTATTGGTTTTTCTTCAATAACATCATCGCCAATTCCTCTGCTTCATTCACACTTAAATCTGTACTAATCTCTTTCAGTTTCTTTTTCTTCTTCTTTTTAGGGGGCAACTCTGCTTCCGTTTTTTCCTGCTTCAGCGGTCGTTTCTTGCTCCTGAAATTATTTTTTAAAATTGAGGTACAATACAAACAGTTGTAAATGAGCTGGCGCGCAGCCATAAAATACAAAGGGTAAGGTCAAACCAGTCCAAAAATGACAAACCTGAACTTTGTATCTTAGCCAATTTTTTATATGCTTTCTTTATACTTACTTCTTTTTTATTGATACTTCGTCACTAACTTGTTGCGGCTCTTCCTCGTCATTTTTTTTACCGTAAATTTTATCTGGATCTGGCAACCAGGACAAATCAGGCTCCTCTTCTGATTCAGACTCTCCAAAATCATCCTTTTCCTCTTCTTCCTTCTTCTTCTTAGCTTTCAACTTTCGCTTTTCCTCTTTATGTTTGGCTTTAACTTTGTCTTTAAACAACTGCTTATCAAACTTATCTTCTTCCCTTAACACTAATTTGGCCCTTTCAATGTCAATGCCTCCAGCATCTTCATTTTCATACTGTTGAGCCAATTCTGATCTCTTATCCTGACCAACAGCCAGTGCTTTACCCTCATCATTGAAGACAATCTTCTTATTGGATACAATTTTCTTCTTCAACAGTTTTTTAACAACTGCAGCCTTCGTTACGGCTTTTTTCTTAGTGTTCCTAGTGTTTTCTTGTAACTCAAATTCTGAAGGTAAGTCTATATCATGATCTTTCCTCTTCACTTTTAAAAGACCGTCATCACTTTCACTGTCATCTGACACATGAAATGGGGTAGACTTCTCCTCCTCGCTGACACCGCTATCACTTGAAACTTTTTCAGATTGTTCTTCAATATCATCATTAAAGTACACTTTATTATTATTTTGTATGTTTTTTCCAGTTCTCGCATTTAACCTCTGCAAAAATCGAATTCGTGGCGGTACCGCTAACCCCAAAGAGTTTGCAAATGAATCAGTATCCAGAGACTGTACATCAAACACCTTTTTATCCTTCATTAGAAACACGGATTTGGCGTAAGACACAAAAGCGCGCTGCGCTGTGTCTTTCAGTGTTGGATCTTTTGCCAAAAACGCCTCCATTTTTCGTACTGGATTGTTAAGTTTCATTGGATTGATGCTAAATTAATAGAATAAATGAATAAACACGCTTACACTAACATTACAACTTACTCTATTTTTTCTATTGGTATTTTTCTCTCTTTTAAATTTTCCAGCATTTGCCGCTCAGTTGGTAGTAGCAAAAGTAAACTTTCCCCCCCTCTGTGGTACCTTGCTGTTCTGCCAACACGATGGATGTATGTAGCGGCATCCTCTGGACAATCTGCCTGAACGACCCAATGCACTTCTGGAAAATCTAAACCACGAGCAGCTAAATCTGTTGCAAAAAGAACAGCTGAAGTTTTTTTGCAAAAATTTTCATAAATATCCATTCTTCTTAACTGGTGAAGTGTCCCATATAAAGGCATCAGACTTACACCAGGTCTTAATCTTTAACAAAAAAACATTTTTAAAAAATCTTTATTTAAGATTGATAAACACTTACTTGCAAAAAATTTCATAAATATACTTAACCTCCTTACAACTAGCAAAAAATATAATAATTTTTTGTTTCAAGTGATTTTTTATAAAACTCCAAAGAATGGAAACTTTATCTTTAAGTTCACATACTACATAGCTTTGTTGCAACCCTTTAGGTGTGCTATACTCAGAATGTTCATGTACAGATATATAACTTGGATCTTTTAAACTCAATCTTGCGAGATCTCTTACTGATTTTGTTTGTGTTGCAGAAAACAACATCGTTTGGCGCTTTGCCGGTAAATTCGCTATTATTGCATTCATTGTTTGTTCAAAACCTAAATCTAAGCACCGATCAGCTTCATCTAAGACCAGTATCTAGAAATTGTGTAGAATAAAATTATGCTTATTTGAAATGACGACACTCATACCTCCATATTTACACAATCAAACAGCGGGTTTTCATCCATGTGCTGTAATAACCGTCCTGGTGTACAAATTACAATATTACATTGATCCATTCTATTCCTCTCAAACTTTAAATCTTTCCCTCCGATGATTAAACCAGCGGAAAATTCATGATGTTCTCCAACTCTTCTCAGTTCCTCAAAAATCTGATACGCCAGTTCCCTGGTGGGTGTGATTACCAAGGCCCCAACACCATCAAAGCTTGTCCATTGCTTACAAAACAGCCTCTCTAAAATAGGTATCAGAAAGGCCAGGGTTTTACCAGACCCAGTTTGAGCTGCCCCAAGTATATCCTTTCCAGTAAGAGAGAGTTTAATGGTTTCTTTTTGAATCTCGGTTGGTTTAGTATAACCACATTCTTTTAGACCTTTTAAAGTTTTTGGGGATAAAGGTAAGTCCGCAAAGCTATTAATCGCTTCGGTATCAATCTAAAAAAATGTATATATGTACATAATTACCAACAAATAAAGAGTAAATTACGTTTTCATATTGCTGTTGCAAGTTTTCTATGAACGTTGATTCTGAAGTTGGTGGTTTCTTCTTCTTCTGAAATACTTTTACCTTGGTTTTGCCTTTTTTCTTATTTTTAATGGTGTTCTTTTCTTTATCGGACATTATTTGATAAATTTACTTGATTCACAAAAACACAACACATGCAACATATAAAAGTTAGGTTATATTCGCTTTGATAAGTGATTACGTCGACCTCTGTTGTTGACTGTTGTAACTGCAATGCAGGGATACCAATGGAAACTGCTAGAGACGAGAAAAAACGAACTTATTTTCATATTAGTTCATCCAGACGTCGCTGGAATCAAAGGCTCCTCCACCAAGATTTCGAAATTTATTAAACCATATTCTAGGGATCTAGGGAAATGTAACCACAGTTGTAACTAGAGAACGTTGGAGAAATCAGGGAAAATGTATTCTCCCTTTTTTACAAGAAACAATAAATGATATAGACATAATATATTTCTGTCCTTTATTTTTATGCAAATTTTTTGAAAGGAAATGTATTTTAAGCGTTGTCGTGATAGCAGTTCTTATCTACTATGTTTATCCATGGCCGACTAGTATAAAGATTATGGCCTGTCCAAGGGTACCATACGTGCTGCCATCTATTAATAATGCAAAAACCACAAAAGAATTATTAACACTTTTTGAAAGGCACAAAGGCATTCATACCGAAACAAACGACCATTACACGTTTTGAAGTCTCATAATGTCAAATCAAATTAAAATTTTGCTAAATTATTAAGTGTAATTATTAATAGATGGCAACACGTATGGTACCTCTTGGACAGGCCATAATCTTTATACTAGTCGGCCATGGTTTATCTAAGGTATTTTATGCTGTATCCGTCATTAGTCCCACACTAAGGATGCAAAAATTACTGATAAAATGTTACTTTATTTCACACCAGTGTTTCTAAAGTCTAAACAGATCACTATATTTGAGGATTACGATTTCACCAAATAGAAGAAATAGAAAAAACAAACAATTCTAGTTGTGTAAATTGTTTAATGAAATGTTGGTTGCCTATCTACCAAGTATAGAGCCACAGTATAGATATCAATCAGTAGAGACAGCTCGTGTCGGCGCCAAAATTTTCACTAAAAATTTGCTCTAATTCACAAATGTAAAAAAAAGAAATTATCATTTGGCATATATAATTTACCAAATAACTCGCAATTCCTCGTTTGGTAGGCTCTGAAACGTGAATATATGCTTGTGTTGTCTAAACTTTTATGTTCATTTGCATATTTTTCACACTCACTACAACTATGTACTAATAAACATTTCCGAATTAGGTAGCCATAGATATATCTAACTGCGTTTTGTTCAGCTGTGTGATCACTTTCACAATCTTTTAAGGTGGTCTTCTGCATCGTGGTGACTGATTCTTCTTCATCAAAACGACGACCTACATTTAACTTTTTAAATTTCTTCCATATCAGGCTCGCAGTTTTGATTACCTGTGTTCGTTTCATCAAAATAATCTTGTATGATTAATTTTCTAAAAGCCATTTGAAATTGATTAGATGTGGTGTTAATAGAATTTCCATTTTGTTTCCTAATCCATCCAAAACAATTTTCTAGTGCGTCTTGGCAAAGGCGTCTTGTTAATATATAGTCAAACCCATTTTACCTAACAACTTAACCCGTAAACGTAATATCATAAAAAGTAAAATTTTTATTTAAAAAAAATTATTACAAAAAAAAATGCATATTTGAGGGTCACATAAAGTGTCGGAAGTCCATAGGGATTAAGCGAAAAAGGATATTTGACAAAATGTACGGCTTGGGTCATTTTTACCCACGCGCGACTGCTTATGGGTTAAGCAACGTCTCAAAATAAAACTCAAGATTGTGTAGGTCAAAAAAAAAAAAATATATATATATATACATGTATGACGGATGATACGAAGCCCGGTATGTAATGCAGGCTCTCAGAAGCCCGGGCTTTCTACATGCAATACCGATCTATAAGTCGAATATATCGCTTTATTGTAAAATGTTTAGTGGGGGCAACTTGAGAGGGGTAGAAATTATTTACATACACCAAAAGCCTTACTTTGCTGTTTTAACGAAGCCATTGATATACAACATGAAATGCGAAGCCCGGCTGTATAAAATGCAGATATTTCACATGTGAAATGCAACCATGCTGCGTTGCCATTTTGCTATTGTTTCTCAGCCTTCTGATGAGATCATTTTAATTCTTGTGATCGAAGTGCACGTACGAGGTGCTAGCATGGACCACTTTAAGTTTTTGGTTAGTTTGGCTACTCAAAACGAAATTGGTAAGTATCTTGCAATATTTAAGTAGTTGGGATAATAAAAGCAATCTGCATCACATGTTAATGTGTTTTTTTGAGAGAAAATAAAAAATTTAAATTTTTTAGAAAAAAAATCAAAATTATGAAACAACATTTTGCAATTTAATTTGGAATCTGCAAAACCGAATGTTTTGAAATCTTGCAGATGTATTAAAGTTATGATAAGCATGGTAAATTTTTTATCAAAATCTATTTGGTCATCCCCCTAAAAAATTGCTGACGTCACCCCAAAATTTAGCTGAATAAGTCCTATCTAAAATGTATAAAATATGATGAGTCTGTACATGTGATGTACTATTCCATTAATACTTTTTAAATTTCCATATACGGGATGTTTCAAAAAATTTAATGACACTGAGTCAATTTATTTTATTGATTAATTCAGGGACTGCAAAACCAAATGCTTTGAAATCTTGCAGACATTTTGAAGTTATTGTAAGCATAGTAAATTGTTAATCCAAGTATATCTATTTGTTCTCCCCAAAAAAATTCTACCTAAAATGTGCGAAATATGATGAGTTTTTACTTGTGATAGTATTACCCTACACCAGTCCAAGTTTATACATACACGTGTCCTTGTAAAAATGTTGATGACGTCATCACAAAATTGTGTAAAACGACTCGAAAATGCTCTATCGGAACAACTTTCGACCAATTTTTTAAACTTATGCTTAAAAAAGTTACTCTAAATACAATTTTTTAACAGGTTACCCCAAGATATTTTTCAAACTGCAAAGGTGGCCAAAGTATTAATGTTGTTAGAAAAAGGCAGAGGAAGACAATTTATAGGAAAAAGCCTCGATGAAATAAAAATAGACAAGGATATGTATTTAAATTCTGATGACGAAGACTCTTTTCGTAATACAGCTAGTTTTGAAAATGTTGAAAGTGAAGAAATTTCACAGTTTGGGCCGGAAAATGCAGAATGCACGGAGAGCACTTCTCAACTTAATGCTGAACCAGGTCCTTCAAGCATGGAAGCTGCAGTTAAAAAAGGTGCCTAATTGTTCAGTTAAGATCCATAATAAGTTGTTACGGAGTATTAATTTTAGGAGGGAAGAAAATAAAACCATGTGGCCGCGTTCGTTGGACAGAAACTGAAAAGACAATTGTTATAAAAAAAACATCAGCATGCTTAGCTAGCAGTTCATCACATTCATATTTTTTTGGTGTGATTTTCTTTTGAATATGCAGTTTGAAGTAATCCGTATATTAAACAAGGATTGGGTGCGCATTAAAACTTTTGTGTACAATGTGTTTAGACAAAAAGTTCTTTAATAAAACCTATTTTCATGATTTTTGTTTCTAATTTGATTTTTGCAACGGGTCAGCGGCTTTAAAATGCTTTAATGCCGCTCATGACTGGAGTTAAAATAAAAAACTGGCAAATTATAATTATTATTTATTGAAATGTAAATTGAAAGTACAGTTACTAATATTTGCATTTTGAAAATTACAAGCACTAGAAAAAGCCGAGTCCTATACATCATCAGCTATACTTATAGTCAAACAGTATTGACACAATTCATTGAAAATCCCTGGGAAGGTTCCTCGGAAGGTTTTTATAGCAGACGTACTTGCAATGCTCTTTGTTGATCAAATTTTAGTTGCTATTTCTTTCTTGTTGGCTAAAGAGTCTTCAATATAGCCGTCAGCTACACTGCTGGGCTTCCAACCTCCATGTCTTTTTAAGCATGTAAGATTGGCTCCACTATCCACAAGCAGTGTAGCTGAAGTGCGCCGAAGACAGTGTCCTGTGTACTCTGTAATGCGGTAATCTCAGATAAGATGCAGCATTCTTGGGTACTATGAATACCCATTACAGCACGATGACATTTTCCTTTGCAATATTTTAAGAAAAAACGTCGTTCCGGAATATTTTCTAGTCTCAGCGAAACATATTTTCTACAGATGCTTGTGTAAGGTTCTCCAATTACTGTAAACGATCGTTTCTTATGCGTTTTTGAATCAGGAATGTTGATCAAAAGCAGAGATCCTAGATCCTGGACATCGCTGGTTCCCATTTTTATCATTTCATCATAACGGCAACCAGCCGCTTTTCCAATCATCAAAATTACCTAAACATGAATATTATCTAGTTTACTTATATCGAAATTTCGAAATACTGAAAACTAAACTTTATTGCCAAATATTCGTCATCCGAAGCCTCATTCAAGAACTTTTCAAATTGGTGAACACCTTCGACTTTTTCGGAACATAGCCTTCACTCTGTTTTTTCAGGTACGCACGCAGTTTTAAGTAGGTACTTGCTGATGTATACTCCTTCTTTAATGTTCAACAAAGATCGTATCATTGAGTATTGAGACCATAACGACGAACATTTAATTTTTATAATAATAATAATAGTTTATTTACGAGAACCCTCATGATATTACAGAAAAACAAAAATATAAGAATAATACAAAATAACTAAACTAAACTAACTTAAATAAACTTACACTTTTTGTGGAGAGTTCACGAAAATACGGCAATAAAACAATTTCCGAATAATTTTCAGCGTTTTTTTTCTTGCACCATTTAATAAATTTGCTGTATGTGGCTTCATATAATGCACTTGATTTTGTTGGGAGTAAATTGTTTACAGCTTTTGCTGCAGCCTGAACAATTTCAAAAGGTCTGTTTACTTCTTCTGCCATTTTCTAGCCTCTACCTGCTACAAAAATAATGCTGTAATATCTAAAATGATTATAATTATAGAGAAATACTTACCAATATTCGTAAAAACACGTAAGAAATTGCGAAAAATTGGAATCTTTTTTATATTGACAATGATGTTACAGCAAATGGCCACAGCAAACTAACAAATCGCAAGCGTAAACGTAATTTTCAGGGGCAAATTCGGTCTTAAAGCAAATTTGGAGCTCGTTTGGACAAAAAATAGCATATTTTATTCGGAGCTAAACATTTTTTTTTGCTCGTCTGTTATTTCTGAACTCACTACGTTCGTCTGGCAAACCTACAAACTCGCCAGAAAAAATAATGTTTTAGCTCCTCATAAAATAATATACTATTTGTTACTCAGAGAAAACAGCAATTATTATTCGGTCTATGTTTTTTTATTGAGAAACAGTAAAATAAAAAACTACAATCAGTTGGTCTGAATCATTTAAGCGTTTATTTTTACAACTCCAGAGCAACCATTTTAATTCCAAAAATGAAATAATGTGTATAGCTCCCATAGTTCTGAAAAAGCTAGTGTCTTTTTACAAAGAAAAGACAATACAAAAAAACATACTGCATTTGACAAAGCTATTCTAATACAGAATAAATTGACATAACTCTTTTTTGCAATAAAAAACAAATGGATATGGATTTTTTTTGTATTTATCAAAGTAAATGCTAACGTTTTGGAAAGACTAACTTTAAAATTCTAAAAAAAAATGGTTTAATTACTTACAACCACTTTAAAATAGTAAAATTTGTTTTTACTTTGGTTTTGGAAAATGTGGTGAAGGACATAAACTTGTGCTGAAAACAGCTGCTGCAATTGAGAAAAAAAAATGTTTGTACACAACTCTGAAAATGTTGTTTTGAAGCAAAGAAAAGAAATATTTCAGTTTTAAAAACAGCTGCCCTATTGATAAAAGAATTGTTTCAGTAGTATAAAATACTGACGTATTTGTGAAAAAGGTTCTTAAAAGAATTGGTAGTTTTAAAATGTACTGCTAAAGTTTCTAAAAGAATTAACAAAAAGGAATTGCCACAGTTTTACAACTGATAAAATTCGGCAAAGAACTGGCAGTTAAAAAAAATGGTGCAGTACCGAAAAGACCATAAATAATTTATTTATTAAAGAAAATATAACTAATTCAATAGGTATTTTGTTTTTAATCAATGTAGGTAAATAACTTCACTTCATAGGTATTTAGTTAGGTATATGTACAAAGTTCAATATTGGGTACCTAGCGCAACTAAAGTAATTCTTCCCTAAGCGCTCCCAATCAGACATAAACAGTGTTGACAAATTTAGGGCTTTGCATAATTCGCAGCAAATAGTTGGTTCTTATAATCCGCCATGTCCCTGCACTCTGTATATTTTATATACAGAATAAAACTGGGACGCCCCCTACAGAAAGATGGTGTGAACTATACCCCGTGTATTTGCAGATACAAGGCATCATTACTGAGCCCGCATTAATTCTACATTTTTGTTAATACCAACTTAACGGTAAAAACTACGACGATATACGCGTGATTTTTACGAAGCCCACTTCAACTAGGATCTTTCCAGCATATTATATTTTATCAATACCAACCCAACCGCAAGAAATAAATTTTAATACACATGATTTTTACGAAGCCCGGTTTCGGGCTTCGTAAGTCGGTGTCGGGTTTAGTATAAGCTGTGGAATATAGCATTGTGGGCTTCGTAATGGACGATTACATGTCTATATATATATATACATGATGAATAAAAAAATTGTTTATTGAGAGAAAGTCTGCTTATATAATTTTTTGTTACGTGTAGTTTGTTTCTTATTATTTTTATATTTAATTTTACCACAACAACGGAATCATATGTAATAAATTTTTATTATTTATTTCATAACCACCGTTGTTGTCCGTTTGCGACGACTTTTTAGACAAAAAGTGTGTTATGTTTACTGTCTTTTCCAACAATTCCAAACACGATGGAGAGAATAAGGCGCACAACAGGGATCCTGTATGAAAATTCATCGGACAAAGATTTTACCTTTTATTGTGAAAATTACATTTTTATACAATTTGTACAATTCTACCGGAAAAGCAGTCTTAAACAAGCAAAACCGACAAAAATATCGTAACAAAACTGCCAAATTTCAAATATTTTAGACTAAAGTCACTAGATAGATTAAGTACCGCAATGCTCCTCCATTTTGGGGCAAAAAAGCGGTAAATTTAAATGTTATTTATCTGAAATCTGAATTTTTCAAGTAATGGAAAAATATTTAGCCAAGAGGGCTATATACTTTGGCATATAGTGAAAATAACAGACATCAACATATTATATTATGGGAGGTAAATGCTGAGAAGGTAATTATTTTTTAAACAAACAAAAATTGGAAATCTCCAAAGTTACCATGTTTTGGGAGAACAAGAATATAAAAAGGGCTGGAAGATACGTAATGCAACTAACAATAAACTAATTATTATTTATTATTATACACGTGCTATACACCACAGAACTCAATTTATGTGACGTAGCAGAGAATGCGTCCTTGAAGCACTTCTACCAGTAAACTTTTAGTAATGTACAAAAGACACTAAGAAGCGCCACCATTTTGGGGCAAAATTGACATATCTCTCTCTAACTCATGGGCCTAATGGATTGCGGTACTTAATCTATCTAGTGACTTTATTTTAGACGTCAGTTGGGCGCCCTCATTCGGTCATAATGCGAACGACCACCCACGAAAACGGGTCACGAAAAACGGGGAGCTGTCTCTATTGATTGATATCTATACTGTGACAGAGCCATCAAAACTGATTGAGAGAGTTGGTGAACCTGAACTTGAATAATTTGGTTTATTAAGTTGTATAAAAATATTAGCTGCTAGATTTGAAGGTTGAAGTTTCAAATTTCAAAACTCAGTGGTGTCTTTGTTCGATTTTTTTTTTGGTAAAAAATATTAGTTGTCAGATTTGAAGTTTCGAATTTTGGATTTGTTCGATTGCGTTTCCTAATATGCCTCTGTCTGTAGGCAGAGAACACTTTTGTAGTGATGGCATTTCCGAAGGGGTACTCTAGACGAATTTGGGGCGTAGAATTGATTCGACAATCAACCCCCAGTTCTCTTGTCACGCCACTGAATTCACTGCCACATAACCTTAAACAAATCTGTCATAAGGTTGACAAACTTCACGGCAAAAACAGGGTGTACCAACTCTCTCAATCAATTTTGATTACTCTGTATACACAAATATTTTCCTTAAAATAATCTATAATAATAATATATTAAGGTATATGGTATACATAAGTTAATGTTGATGTGGAAATAAAGAGATCTGTAAATTTAGGTACATTCTTTGTTCGAGATATCCAAAGATAACATATTTATCTAGTTTCTTTTTAATACTTATTTAAGATAATTGATTACTTAATAGTTACACCAGTGTTACACCAAAATCTTTAATTTTAAATCAGTAGTGCAAAAACTTTAACATGATTAAACATTATTTTATAGCAAAAATGTCAAAGCAAGCCCAACATATGAGGTCTTTGACCGCAATGAAATTAATTTGGGATATCTATTTCTATTTCTTTTTCCGAAGGTTCTTTTTGAGTATTTTTGACCTTGGAGTGTGTTTATTTTCACGTTCGACTCATGACAAGTATGAAGCTTTTATGCCCAACACAAACTGACCTCACTTTATGTCAACAAAAAACAAATGCAAATCCAAGTCTGAAGCTAACTTCACCAACTAAGTCTGTATTGTAACTGTGTACTAAATGAGTTGAATCTGAAAAGTTCGTTTAAAATATAATCTAATTTGAGATAATCTCGATAACACTTGAAAATCTTCAACATACCAAAAAGAAACGTCCAAAATATTTTTCTTAAGCACACGTGTGTGTATAAAAAAAATAGAATACGTTTTAAAAATATCGCCGACGCCACTCCTTTACGCAGGTAACTGGTTCCTTTCAAAGTGGTCGTTCCGATGACGTCCTGTCCACTTGGAACATAAATGGGACACATTATAACCAGTCACCAAATATTTGACTATTATTTTATTTTTATTACTTGTAAATTTATTCCACAGCTTAAGATTTTCGTACAATGGTCAACAACAAACAGACGACAATCCTCGGTGTGGCATATATTTTTTAACTATTTTTTTATTGGGTGTTGCTCACAAGATAAAATAGTGTACTGACCAACAGAAAATAAACCATGTTATACCAGAGAAAACAAAACGAACGACAGGTTGAGAATCACTGACACCAATTCTAATCAGATTCATTTTTAAAATGGCAACAGAAGAGAGAGGGAAGTAGACTTTTTGAGATAAATAAAAAACTGGCAAAAGCACAATACATACGTTCAAATTAAAAGTGAAGTGAAAGATCCTAGGTCCAGTCTAGGTCGTAAATAACGTTACTATTTTTGTTTTACTCTTCTCTTTTCTTTTTTCACTGAATTCCTCAAAACAAGTAACATTGGCTTCATTATTTTCGGACTTTTCATTTTAGGTATGTCCACATTCGTCTTTTAAGAAACTGCAGTGAGCGGGTTCTTCCACTTTTAAGTCTATGTACTTACTTCGACTGAGTAACAGTGCTTTAAGAGCTATTGGACCAATTTCTTTTATTAATCCACTTGTCACAGACAATCTCACCCAATTTAGTACACTTTCAGAGTAAATACTTCTTCAAATTTTCCAGCAGACAGCGATAAACAGACGGAAACGGGAAATCTTTTACAAAGCTGTGCAAAATTTGTCAAAATAACCTGACAAAATAAATCCCTTTGCTGTCATTAGGAACAGGATTATTATTAGTAAAATTGGTCCAAAGAGTTTAGACATATTAGCATTTACCAACCCTCTGAATCATAACCTCATGTATTTCAGATATTTGACCGAAATGTCCAAGAACACAACAAAAAAACTTGACTTGCTTTACTCATTGTAACGTACTACAAGACCCTGACTCGCAACAGCCGTATAAATTACAGTGTCAGTATAAAAGGTGTCAACCTTATTACTACAAGTAAATAATAGAATAATAGTAGTAATTAAGGATAAATAAGTTTAATTTTAATTAACCATTCAATTAACCAAAAGAGTCTCGTCTGACAAGGAATCGAACACCCGTTGCTCGCGTGACCGAGGAACCACATAAAGTGGGCTTGCACTTATAACCGGTATTACAGTTGTTACTAATTTTATACTTTATTTACTTACCTTATAAGTCAATATATATAAGAATATAGATGCATTATTATTAATCCACAAATAAAGGAACATACCACAACATAAATTTCAAATGTGACTTAGCTACTTCTTACAAAATTTTGAAGTCATGAAATTTTTGAAAGGCATGAACAAACAAATTCTGATTAGCGATTTATCAGGTTCAAAATAACCTTAACGCCCCCAGCACAAAATTCTAGAAACGTAAGCTAAAAATAAGGGTGAATTAAGAGACTACATTTTCAGAAGTATATTATTTTCTACATTTGACATAAAATTTACTTAGCAACTTATGACACGACGTCAGCATATTTGTGGTGGGGACAAAAGAACAAATTTTGATTAGCATTTGACCACCTACTGCATGCCTAGTAGTCGTCTCATGAGAGAACACAATTTCATCATTAATTCATTTACAAGTTCCGACATACAAGGTGTTTCCACTTTTCTGTCGCCTGTCTGGTGTAACAAGCTCTTCTGCTTATGATTAAATAATGTATTTATGTTTCTACCCTTACACACAACGATTATCACAAAAATAACATTTGTGAAATACAATTTTACAGTTTCTTTCAGAACTTACATAATCAACTTTTCCGAAATTTTTGTAATACACAAGAGAAATTAAAGAAGTATATTAAAATAGAAACATAATCAAGAATGCCAACATAGAAAATAGTGAAACAGTTAACTAAATTTTAATTATATTACAATTCAGTTCATAATATGTCTATAGACTATCAAACAACGAATAAGTTTTTAACTGTTCATTTTGAATAAACAAATCTTCGTTTGTCTAAATACAAGGATTTTGTCCAAAAATAAGGTCATTATTTTTTTGTCACTTCTCTTGACACTAATTTTATTTCCTGGTTCCTGTAATTCATTTTCGATTATTATTTATTAACCTTTGGCGCTTATCACCACTATTATATTCATATAATTAATATATACTTTTTATATTATTGTATAGTGGACAATTATTTGAAATGACACGAGGATTCATCGAATAAATTCAAGATCATGAGAGGTCGTAAATACGTTCAAACTTCACTTCTCAAAGGCCGACAGCTCCATTTTCTGATAAAAACAGAGAAAATTAACTACTTACGATAATTAATTTGGTCCATATTAGCATAAAAATGAAGACACATTTGTAAATGACTTCGATCAGTTCATAATAATTGAAGTCTAATGAGAACCAAATTATTTGACGCAAATACTTTATTGTTTTAAATTACTTTAAAATATGATAAACTGATAAATGGTGGACTACGTGCACCTAAGCGCATGCAACAAATTAACATAAGCTATTTCAGTTAATTGGATAAAGTAATCAGTAAATATTTTTAAAATTTTTAATTGTTTTTTCATTACTGAAACGTGTGCCGATTGACGGCAAACCACATTTTATTAGGACATTTTATCAAACTGACACGCAAATAGAGGTCTCGGGTCCTGAAAGGTCTATCTTCAGACCTATTCCATGCACAGGATATCGACTACAATAATGAGAGTCAATGTATTGTTTCCGCGTGAAGGTCAAAGTTTATTTTTGTTATTGAAGATGTGAAGTATTAAACCTCTTACTGTGATCGGTCATTGGCATACAGACATCAAAAATTGGCCTTGAGAGTCAGGTTCTATTCGGAAATATTATTTACGAGTACAGGAACTGTAGAAAGTTTAGTTCCTTAATTATATGGTAGCTGATGATGCTTTTAAGATTGATTTGCATAAAAGTAGATAAAGTGGAAGAAATAGGTCAAGATCGCTGCGCCCTTATTCATTGGAAATATTTAATATTTTGTATATTTCTCATATCTTATTTTTTATTTCCTTTTCGATTTTTATCAAGTGTTGATTCAGGAAGCAGGATTTATTTATTTGTTATTAATGTTGTTATATAATCGTTACATTCTGGACTTTCTTGTTTTTGTCTGTTTGTCTCTATGGTGGCAATTTTCAACTCCCGAATCGCTTACTTTGAAATCTTAAGTGTATTTTAAAATCGTTCCAAAAAAATCTGACATCATTCCAAAAAACCAGGTATTACTATTATACAAGCTGATTCTTAGTAGAATTTGAAAAATATCATGAATCCAAGTTGGTATTCTTATGTCACTGTCAATTTTGAGCACCACATTTTATGTAGTGATGAGTCTAAATTTTCCAACAATGGGACTGTAAACCAACACAATTACATTACGCACAAGAAAATCCACGATGGATTCGTAAAACTCATTTTCAGAGAAATATTTCCATCAACTTCTAAATATTTTAAACGTAATGCGTCACAGTGACATTTCGTTTTGACGTTTTTAAAACCACAGACTTGGATTTGTGAAATTCTAGTGTTAGTCAAGGAATAAATGAATAATGTATTTTGGGTTGTCGCTAACCACAAATCACATTAGTCATTTAGGCCGAATCACCCTGTATATTAATATTTCTACTTGTCTTTATTAGAAAAGGAAGTTACATATGTATTTCCAAAAATAATCTGCATCATTGGTTTTCCGGTGGAAAAGAAGACTTGCATGCTTACATCAACAAAATTTTTGCAAAATCGTCAAAAATAATGAATTTGACTTTCGTTTTGGAGATCATTTATATTTATTACACTTTTGTTCGTTGTGTTGTTGTGCTTAGTTAACCACGTGTAGATAGTGTAAACATTATTTAGGTAATTATTAGAAATAATAACAAATAGTAAATACAGTCTAGTAGGTTAATTAGAAGCTGCATTTTTCATTAATGAGATAGTTTATATGCGCTACGGTGAGACTGTGACGTTATATATGTATTTTTTAAATTGAAACATAAGGTTTATTTTAATAGGAACAGTAATTTTAATTGATTCGTGTCATTTCAAGTGATTAGGTGCCTGGATGTTAATGATAATTTTTCCAAAGAACTGATTACATGCAAAAAACTGGTTTACACGTGTGTTTTCTTTGATAAAATAAGTAGGTGTCACTGTGAAATAGACACTCCAAATTTAAGCTATTAAATACTTAAAAATGCTCCCTTTCACCTAGTTAGTGATCTATAGTTAATAGTTATCGAAACAAATTAATATTTTACTACCATTTCAGAGAACTCGTCGAAATAAAAAAATTATTATTGTTATTAATGTTCATATTGTCATTATTATAAGGACAATTAGACTACGCAATATAAAAAATAGCGGTAAAGATAAAAGAAAATGTCACGCTGTTAATTTGAAAATAAACATTTTCGACAAAAATCGTAATATATTATCGGAGGAGAAAAAGATACAAAAAAAAGGTTCGTGTCATTTGTATTTCATAAAATTTTATTACTCGGGAACGTATTTTTTGGTACCTGCTGGTCAGAGTTGAACTTTTCTTATTTGTAAACAACAAACTAGCAAGAATTTTTTCAGGTTTGGAAATTACATACAAAAAAATAAGCCAGATTACTACAAAATTATTAATATTTAATTTAATTAAAATATAAAATTACGTACACATCTTCATCACTGGTGTCTCAAGTGAAATTATCAGTTGTGGGTGCGATGATTGAACACAGTAGGTACTCAAGTACCCTACCTAAGTTTATCAAATTTTGAGGTGTGTAGAACTGATATAGGAAATAGAAAGAACATGAAGAATATTCAGTAAAAATGTGTCACTAAAACCACTGGGTTGCTACTTTAAAGCTAATTTTACGGTTTTATTTATAGATTGACGTACTCTCATTGTGATGTACCTTTAGTGTCCAGAAATAGCTTTTCTCTCGAAACCGTTAATTAAATTTTTATAGCTATCCACATTATAAAAATGGCAATAATTCTTAGCAGCTGCAATTTTGCCAAGGTTAAAAATTTTATTTCCGATGGAAATTCCCAAGAAATGAAATTCACGTTGTACGATATAAAAATAAAACACGATATGATTTGTTTGTATTTGAATTAGGCATATTAACAATCAATGATAGTGCGTATGAAGAAAATATTGACATACAACATGAAACTTTACATTAACCCAAGATGTCTCCATTCTGAATGTCGTTGAAAACGAAAAGGAGCCAAAGTAAGTTATAAATATTATTTGAATATTATAATCTATGTATAGCAAGTTTACTTGCTCTTTTTTCAAATGTTTCAATTTAAGCTTAGATACATAGTTACTGAATCTTGGTGGGTCCACCTTGGAGATTGTAAAACAACTACTCCAAACGAGAAAATGTTTCAACTTGCAATGACCTTTACATAACGTGTGTATTTTATAATCTTATCTTGATTTTTATTAGTCTTTTTATGCATTATAATGCTCATATAAATCTTCTACTTTTATTTTTCGCTTTCCCAATGATCATAGTTAGTAAATGTTATTACTTGTACTATGAACGTGAATGACAAACAGTTTTTCTATTTTTAGAAATCATCAGGAAGTGATTCCTACAAATTATGTAAACAAAATTAGTGCAATTTGCTTGCACTTGCCGTAAGTAGCATTCGTTTCAGTATTAGTCAGAACGTACTAATTTGCCAAATAAACATATGCAAATCAATCAAATCAATATGTATTTATTTTATAAAAGCATAAACAATCACGGAAAGTAATTTCCTTCGAATTCAGGGTCGCCTTGTGTGAAGAACTATTTTTCGTGCTAGATTGTTCTGACCAATTTCAGGCTAAAGCCGGACTTTTACCTTTTAGTAGCGTCAATGGAATTCCCCTTAAAACATACTCGTTTAATCACTGTAAAAAACTGTTTTCAGTGCCTTGCACTTTTGAACTGAAGCTCACATACCCGTAGGGTATTTTCAGCATCTTCTATATCGTAACTTCATTTACACTTGAATTGCCATGATGCTTTTGAAGTTACAGCATTGTTATGGTTTTTTTTTTAAATATTTGAAAAACTGTGTTATTTACTCGAAAGCCTAAGCAACAAAGAGATTGCGTTTGAAAAGTAGAGCAGAATACAAGATCCTACATTTTCTAAAAGAAATCGATAAAGTAGTGGTAGCAATTTACTTTGTCTTAAGCCACTTATTCGAAACATTAAGCCACAGTGTCAAATGTAACAAATTAGAAATAAGTATATAGAATACTTTTGCAATTGTTGAAAAACTATCTGGCAAATCGAGTTGTTAAGTTGTTATATATCTTTTCATTAATAATAAAAAGATCGGAATACCCCAAGGTAATATTTTAGGTTCATTAAATGGCATATTATTTATAACACTTATTAAATTCAATTTTTTTATTTCTTAAAGCCGTTGTCAGTCAATCGAAAGCTGTTACCAATTGCTAAATTTTTAAGCAAAATCAACAGGTGGTGTTTCAATAGAAATGGCGAAGAGAATACTTAAATCGTTTATAGACTTGTTTAGCGTTTTAGCATCTACACGATGTTCCTAAAATACACATGAAATTTCACGACAGACGACAGGCAGACAGAATTGGGAGACCTACTTTTTAAACTCTAGGGGTCATGAAACGTTTAGGAAATATGAGATTAGTCGTTCACCGGATGAATAACTTCCGTAACTTGCTACACTAATAGGTGTATTCACAAAATGGATAATTTTTTGCAACAATTGGCTGAAGTTTATTTGTGTGTAAGTTCAGTGTTTAATTTGTGACCTGCCGCAACAATATTTAAAAGCTATTATTATTACTGCAAACTTTAAAAAGTAGCGTACTTGTCAATTCTTTAAAAATCATGAAAACATTCTAATTTTTGGAAAATAAACTTAAAAGTTAAACAAATTCCATCGAACATTTTATTTTTAGTCGTGGAAAATTTCCGCAAACTCGATTTCGACGAGTCGTCCAGGTGCAACTCTCTACTACGTTTTCAATCATTCTTGCAAACCAAACATTACGCCATCCCTTTAAAAAAAAATTCGCGGACGCAATTTACCTAGAACCCGTACATTATAATCAAATAAACGAAGAATCGCCTTAATAATAACACAATTAGCGTAAACGCAAATGGAATAACGTTTATAAACAAATTATAGCGTGTTGTACCGTACTGAAGACGTCAATCTGACATTGGCCTTGTCACCGTGGAATCTCTTTGATGACGCGGTTGGCACTCCTATAAAAGCGAACAGCTCGCGGAGACCATCATAAACAAACTAACTCTCAAACCGTGTAGACTAAAAGTGAGTGACCAAAACGTGACCATGTATACCAACCCATTCAATCGTACACACTGCAAAGTGCGCCAAATCATTGACAAATTCCTGCACGTGGATACCGGCAGCAGAAACTACAAAAATGTAGTGAAGAGGAGCACAAGCACCTGTTCGGATTCTTCGTACTCTTCGAAAAGTTCCAACAGTTCGACGAAGAGTTCCAAATCGTCGAAGTTCAGTGTTTTTAAGTGATGCGGTGGCAAGACCTTTGAGAAGCTTTGATTTCTGGAAAACTTCGAGGCATTGAGATAAAGAGGTGTGTGTTTTTCTGGGTTAAAATCCATAATTTTGAAAACTACAATTAATTTTGAAAATTTTTCATTTTTAGAATGTGTTGTTAAATTTCGATTTTTGTTACAGTTGGCCTCTTCGTGGATCTTCTCTACTTGCTCACAGATGCTTCGGCTGCGTCGCCACCAAATAAGCTAGCAAAAGGCTGAAGAAACTTGTGCTGTTCATTGTGTTCTAACCCTATTTATGAAGAATAACTTATTGTATTTATTTTTATTTATTGCAATATTTATTTTGAAACTAGAATAATAAACAAAATGATAAAGATGTTGCACTTTTGAGTTATCACGTCCCCAACACACCACGACATTTTATGAATGACTGATTTCGCACTATCATAAACGCAAATTTAAAAACAAACAAGCACTATTTAACATCAGTTAGATACTGAGACATTTAAATTTCGTGGTAATCCACTTCGCAAAACGGAAAAAAACCACGACATTCACGCAACGTTTTATGTGTCTTGGGTTAAATCCTGCAAAGGTTATATGAACCTAAATGAGAGCTTGTTATGTGAATTATAAATTTTATTGTAGAAGAAATTTTATGGTTTAAGTTCATTCTCATGAATCTCTTATCATTTCACGGCTTTTTTGCATGCGGGAATTCCGCTTTGATAATAATGATTTTAATGTGTTTGATTTGCCCTTACATTTTTTAGCAAAGTTGAAGGTAGTAGTGTTAATTAATCATGTTTTTAAGGGCAAATGAATTGTTTGCATTGCGGTATTGAAGGATGTTGAGGAAGGACTGCAAACTGTACAAATCCATACATCATTAAACAATAAGAATATCGCTATTCATGTTTATAATTATAATAATAAGTGGAAGGTGTGATGGCAAATAAATTACAAGAGTTAAGGTACTAGGAAGATCCTTTATTTACAGGGTTTTTAATTTCAACTAAAGTTTAGACAAAATTCCTTTGGAAATATAGTTGGTCGTGGCACTTCCGATTTCCCTGGAAATCAAATATTCGGAACAAAGTACTAACAGAAAATAGTTTAAGTTAACCAAATAGAAATGTCACTATTATATCTATAAATATGTTAAATATATTTTGACTCGAAAAGATGGTTTTGAAGTAACTTCCTAGAAATCTGTTTTGGCACTAATATTCATTTAAATATACACATTTTGGACTTAGGGATCCTACTTTCCAGATATAGTGCGTAAATTTTATTTAAAAGTAATATATTAATAAATTGTGTATGCTTAAATAACCTTGCACCTTTGTATTTTGTTCCTAAGACAAATAATATGGTTCTGTTGATATCTATTGTTCCACATAATTGTCTTTAGTAGGTACAGACCTGACCTTCCTACCACATTTCATTGTTATGATGTCAATTTTTTTTGTGTGATGTACACGTTTATAACAATCTTGATCACTATCATCATTTGTAAATGCGATGTTTGTTACATGAAAACTTTCCACTTTTTAAAAGAAAAGCAGAACTAGTTAGTGAATGTATTCATGAACTTATTTTTAGTCTATTATTAAAGTCTGGTTTTAAATTAACACTAGGTACAAAGTCCTACACAATCGATTAAATTTATTACAATACGGGACTTATTCGCAAATGCCAACACGCCTTAGATCGTATTCATGAAAATACATATGTTATAATGAGATAGACGGGATACATAAAAACTAGTAAGACGTCTACAAGATACTGAATGGTCGCAAAAAATGTGGTACTGACGTCAATGGCTTAACAATATAAGTGAGAAGGCATTTTTTCATAATTACTTGCACAGCCGAAATGTTTAGCAGGTTATACACTTCTGCATTTACCACTATAATTTGTTTTTTTGTTGACGTATACAAAGTAGACAAACATTTGTTTTAAAAATAAGTAATTTTTCGGAGATTACGATTTAATGGGATAAACATGTATGAAGACGGTTTTCAGTACTGTTTACAATGGAAATTTTATTGTATGGGTATAGGTAACATACATGTTCGTTTACCTGGTCAACTGAGTGTAAAAAAAGTAAGATTAATTTTTCTTTTTTATTATTTAACAATTTACTTGGACATACATATGTTTATTACACGTGTTATAGATTTAAAGTAGAACTACTTAACTGTGAAAACTTGCTGAGAAATAAAAAAAAAATTAATGAGAAGGCACACACAAGTCCCGTCGTCAAAAAAATGTAAAACTATAACTAAAGAGTGTAATAATAAAACGTAGTATCTCACTGACCACTTGAACTATGGTGTTGAATGTACCTACATTAGTAGGAACATTAATTACGCATTAATCGACGTCAACTAAAAATTATCACTAGTGCTAATTATTACAAGCTAAGACATTAAAATTTAATAATAGCAGATTTACATAATTAAGACGAATTAGTTCAACAAGTATAAAATAACGAATTAATGTCTTCAAAGTGGTACCTAACTAACATCATCTCAGTTATTTATACCACCAACAAAATGAGGAAAAAGCAAGATGTGAAATCAAAGGAAACAATCTTAGAGAAGGATGCCCAAAATTTCGGGAAAATGGAGTGTGCCCTGTACAAGCAATTCTAAAAAGTATCAGTGCATCGATGGACCTTAAGCAGCTTAGACGGATAGGATTTATTCGGAAAAATTTTGTGATAACGTCATTAATCTGGGAAGGGGGAGAGGCTGACCAACGGATAAATTTTGATTAAGGATTTACAACGCTTACGATAACCTTAAAAGATTTGCAAGATTTCAGAGCATTCGATTTTGCAGTTTCAAAGTTAAATTGTTACATAATTTCCGTTTTTTTTTGAAATCTGAAAGTCGAAGACTAAAATCAAGACGGGTTAATAAACCACAAATGCAGAGGTATGTTATTTTATAGAATTTAAATTAATATGTCTTCTATACTATCTAACATTCTGAGATGACGTCGTTACAATCCACACAGACGGTAGACGGCACACAACGGAGAGAAACGCTTCTTTAACTTACATTTACACTAAAATTTTGTTTCAAGAAATTAAAAATGACTAATATTAGTTGAATAATTGTGTTTCATTATTTTCCAAATATTTGTCTGTCTAAACTAGGACAGCTTAGAACAAGGCAAAGAATTAAGGTCAAATTAATATTGCCGGACTTGTCACTAAATTGATCTATTTCGGTAATAATAATTAACCATATTATAGTCATAACGAGTGATATTAGAGTTTACATCAGAACGTTCTAAAAGTTACTAGAATCAATTGTAATATTGATCTCTACATTTTCATGATGAATCGTTTTAAGCTTTAGCTTCAATTCCTTCCTATCAAGCTTAACTTTCTCGATATTGTGGTCCCCAAACTGTGCGTCAGATGTCCAAGACATACGCACAAAATTTTAAAACACGCGAAACATTTGAAATTTGGTCTTGAACTGTGATCATCAACAAAATGAAACCTTACGTTGTGTGTACAAAATATAGAAGGCATTAGAAAAAAGTTATTTCGACAAAATTTCCGTTTTTTGAAAAATTAGACAATTTTATTTGTGATAACCTCTTTCCATACAAAAAATTAGGCAATAGCAGCAACAGTGTAAGAGAAAACCAGTGGTGCAAAGAACACAGACAGACAGACGATAAACAGAAATGGGAGACCACTTTTTTCGTATTCTAAGGGTAATGAAACGTTCGGGAAGTAAAAAAGAAAAATCGTCATTAAAGTAACTGGGTGGTAATCCTCAAGTTACTAGTCTACCTACTTCTTTTTTTTAAACAACATATTTTTCGCATATACAGGATGTTACAATTTGAAATGCAATAAATATTCATAAAAATATATGTGTATTACGACTATCGTGTATGTGGTAAAACGCTAATCAAAATTTGGCTAATCATCCCTACCAACAATTTGTTGACGTCATCTCCTCATTTACTGTAGTAAATATTATTTACTACAGTAAAAATTCCTCATACATGATTCTCAGTTTAAGAATATTAGGATTTCGTTTGATAGGACACCAAGGCAACAGGAAGTATATAAACAACTTAAGGCTCAGTTAAATGATCATTTGGCAAAGGGAGAATCTAATTTAAAGATCCGCTATTTTAATGGAACTCCAAAAATCGTCAGTTTAAACTAATCGCGTCACCTAATTACTCCGATCAACTTGTTTGTTTTTATCAAAATGTTCGAGGATTACGGTCAAAGATTGGTTCATTTTATAATAATATTTGTAGTTGTGATTATGACTTTATTGCTCTATCTGAAAGCTGGCTTTGCAATGACATTCAAAGCAACGAACTCTTTCCCTCCAATTTTCTTGTTTTCAGAAAAGACAGAAATTTTCAATGTTTAAATGTTTCTAAAGGTGGCGGAGTACTTCTTGCCATTGATAACAAATTTATATGCTGTCAATTAGACCTTTCTCTTATTACTAATACCTTACCCTCTATTGACATTGTTGGTGTGAAAATTTCCATCAATCCGAATGATAGTTTGCATATATTTGTTTTATACGTACCTCCCTCTACCCCTGTTAGTGATTACCAGGCATTTCTCAACATATTTAGCACTATTGAAGGAACGCTGAGTGACCGAGTAATTATTTTAGGCGATTTTAACACCCCCAATTTTCTCAAGAGCAACGATAGCATCTGCATATCGTTACGTAATTTTAGTCAGTTTAACAACCTTACGCAATGCAGTAATGTCCCTAACAAATTCGGCCGTATCTTAGATTTAGTTTTTTCCAGTTTTGACTGTACGGTGGAGCGATCTGCGAATTCACTCGTTGATGAAGACGATCATCATCCTAGTCTGGATATAAGTTTTGATCTCTTAAGAAAGTCATACGTCAATTTTAGCACGAATGTTAATATACAACAGTTTAACTTTAAAAGAGCCAACTATCCGTTACTATACGAGCTACTTTCTTCTCAAGACTGGTCTCCCCTACATAACTTTAAAGACGTCAATGGTGCATGTTCTTTTTTTTATAACACTTTGAATGCCATTTTCGATGCTGCTATTCCAAAATTTGCGGCCAACGCTAACACTAGTCATAGATATCCTCCATGGTTCAGTCGTGAGATAATAAATAATTTAAAATTAAAATCTTACTACTTCAAAAAATTTAAACGTTTTAAATCAAACGATTTTTTCAACAAGTTCAAACATTTTAGATCACTTTGTAAATGTCAAATTAAATCGGCATATAGGCAATACCTAAATACAGCGCAAAACTCTATATCTGCAGATCCTAAGAAACTTTGGACATTTATTCGTAATAAAAAAGGACACAGTAGAATTCCTGGAGATATGAGTTACAATGATACCGATTTGTCTACTCCATATGAAATCGTCAATGCTTTCAACGACTTTTTTAGCTCCACAAATATCTTGTCCCGTCCCAGTAAGATGCAATCGATATCTACCAGTCTTTCTAGTACTCCAATTTCCCTTACACCTTTAACTGACGATGAAATCTTGTATGCCTTAAGACGATCCAAAGACTCATTCACAGCCGGAATTGATGGTATCCCAAGTTTCATTTTGAAGGATTGTGCTCACGCTTTTGTTAAACCTTTGCTCTTATTATTTAACTTAATTATAAAAAAATCTCAATTCCCAGATATCTGGAAGCAGGCTAGCCTCACTCCTGTCTTTAAAAAAGGTGATCCAAAGTTAGTCCAGAACTATAGACCTATTGCTCTGCTATGCAATTTTTCCAAAATCTTAGAGTGCATAATACATAAGCGTATTTATTTTCAAGTCAAAACTTTAGTATCCCCTGAACAACACGGTTTTGTTGAAAAGCGATCTACCATTACAAATTTAGCCTACTTCAGTCAGTTTGTGTCCGAAGCAATAGATCGTAAAAGCCAAGTGGATGTAATTTATACCGATTTTCAAAAAGCTTTTGACCAAATTGACCACTTCATTCTCTTAAACAAGTTACATCATTTTGGTTTCACTCAGTCCTTGTTGTCACTTCTGGAATCTTATTTATTTAACAGAGTCCAGTTTGTTAAATACCGCAATTTTCACTCTTCAAATTTCTCTCCTACCTCCGGTGTGCCCCAAGGGTCTAACCTAGGTCCGCTTTTGTTCCTTTTATTTATTAATGACATAGTTGACGAAATTCATTGTGAAAAGTTATTATATGTTGATAATATGAAACTCTTCTTTGAAATAAAATCAGCTGCTGACTGTTTAGCTCTGCAAAGTGATCTAAATCAATTATTGGAATGGTGCAAGGATAATCGTTTAACACTTAATATATCCAAATGTAACGTTATGTCTTTCACAAGGAAAAAAGAATTTTATCAGCATAATTATGTCTTGAATGCGGTACCTGTAAATCGTGTTTATTTATTCAGAGATCTTGGTATTTTATTTGACCAAAAATTTTACTTCGTCGATCATATATCAGATATCTTAGCTAAATCATATAAAACTTATGGTTTCATTTATAGAAATTGTAAAGATTTCTCCGATATATCGGTTTTAATCCTTCTCTTTTGCTCCCTTATAAGATCCAGACTGGAGTACGGCATAATGGTTTGGTATCCCATATACAACGTTCATGTGAATCATTTGGAAACACTACAGAGAAAATATTTGAAATTCATATCTTACTTGATTGACGGTGCTTATCCTCCTAGAGGCTTTGATCACACTGTTCTGTTAGCAAGATTCAATCTAACCACGCTGCATACTAGGCGTGTTGTTAGCGTTCTTCTTTTTTTGTATAACCTAGTTCATTTTCGGATCGACTGCCCTTATCTTCTGCATAAATTAAACTTTTTGGTTCCTCGTTTAAACTCAAGAAATTCGAACATATTTTATTGTATCTCTAAAAGAACTAATGTCTTAGTTAGGTCTCCAGTGGCACTAATGTCCGATATAGCTAATAACATAAATTGTGTGTGCGATATTTACTCTAACTCCATAGTTGCAATTTCAAAGGCTGTTGTTTCATTTCTTGAAATATAACTGATCTTTTTTTTTTCACAGAATCACACATTTTCTTAATTTTTAGTTCTTTTTATTTTTTTATTTTTATTATTGTATACTACTTAAAGTAAAAATATTATTAAGTCATACCTACATTTATGTAATTTTTAGTTTTTCCTGTAATTAGGTGAATATCACCTGTTGGAAATAAACCGATTATTATTATTATTATTAAGACCCACCACTGACCCGGAAATGACCGGCCTTCAGTCAAGACTTCTATCATTACGGGTACTAAGACCAAGTAATGATATGCATTGATTAAATTAACAGAACAACTTTCGAGATTCTAGAATTACAGCATACAAATTAGTCTGCTATTATTCTCTAATCTCACCCCATCCCCAAAAGTCTAGCGTAACTACCGACCATTTATCCGCGCATCACTTGGAAAGTGACCTACACTACTCTGACCTACTGGTGCTAACCTAATCTGACTGACATGATCAGACTGTTCAAGAAACTTACGAACAATATGACATGTTCCTAACAAAACAGCTTTTTGAATTTTGATAATTATTGAATCATTCAAACAAAGACAAAGACTTTAAATTCTCAACTAAGCTATTTGGAACTACACCTACATTAGAGATAACTAAGGGTAGAATTGAATTTTTTTTAAGATTCAACATGGATTTCGTTTCTATCGATAATTGTAGATATTTTGAAATCTTGGTGTGGTATGTTTGAATAATGTTGTTTGTGTTAGGAACAGCAATGTCAATGAGAATGGCTTCGTTCGTGTGTTTTTTGATAAGTATGATGTCTGGTCTGTTAGCTGTAATGTTTAAGTCTGCAAGTATTGTGCGATCCCAGTATAATTTGTATTTGTTATTTTCAAGGAACGGAGATGGAATGTAAGTGTAATAGGGTCGATTAAGTTCATAACTGTTGCTAATTCTTTGTGGATGATTTTGGCGACGTTGTCGTGTCTAGCTTTGTAGTCAGTTTGTGCTAGGATGCTGCAGGAAGAGATTATCTGTTGGATCGTTTCAGGTTTTGCTTTGCAGAGGCGACAGCAGTCGTTTCTTATGTTCGGATCTTTGATCATGTATTTTTTGTAATTCTTGGTATTGATTACTTGGTCTTGAATAGCAAACAGTTTATTATTATTATTATTATGAATATTATTATTTAAATTTTATAAACTAACAACTAAACCCCTGTTGAGTTTTTATTCTAGACATCAAGATTTTTGAAAAAAAAATCAAAATTGCAATTTAACTTTGAAACTGCAAAACCGAATGCTCTGAAATTTTGCAAACAGTTTAAGCTTATCGTATGCATGGTAAATCGTTAATCGTTATTTTTTTCGTTTATGCATCTCTAAAAAAATAATGACATCATGTTACAATTTTGCCATATAAATGTTCTTTAATTTATATTTACCAAATATAAATTTTGGTGAATCTAAAAGTATTGTTTGTTATTTCAAATCCAATTCTCGTCTGATGGATTCGGATTGGAAAATCAGTAGAAAGTAAAACGGTACATTTCACCCCACTTTTTTTTTATATATTGAAGCTATTTTTTTTACGTTTTTTGATATTTTTTAAGGAACGATATCATTTTTTTTAAGAAACAGCCACCAATTTTGACGTTCAAGTTTTTCTACTTCTTTTTTAGAAAATAAAAAGGCAATTTTTGTCCTACAGTTTTTTCATGCATTTTTTTAACATTTCCCTACATTTTTAAGATTAGTTTTTAAAAAGTTGTGGGTTTCTAAAGATTTTGGCCAGATTCCAGCAGATCCATATAGAAACCGCTAACTTTGAGATTTTTACAAACAAATTAAAAAATACTTCAGTGTCAAAAGTGGCCTATTTTCTTAAAAAAAGAGACGAAGCACCTTATAATAAATTAAAAAATAAAATGTGGAGTGAAACAAAAAAATTCTGCATACAGGTAGGTTCTAGAATAATTAAAATTGTTTATCATCTAGTATTTTCGATTTTTCAGTTTTTCGAGTTGTCGATATTTCAATATCTCGATTTTCCGAGTTTATGAATTTTCAGTTTCTCAATTTCGTTTAAATTTTTCTCATTTTTCTAATATTTCAGTTTCTTACATAGCCATCTTTTCACAACAAGAAACTTAGAACATGGTTAAAATGGTACATTTTTGCAAGGAAATATGGATTTTGAAATTATGGGGTGGAGCCTAATTGCAAAATCGATATTTCCTGATACAAATTTTTCATTTTAAACATATTTTAAGTTTCATGTTGTGAAAAGAAATCTACACATATTAAAAACAAAAGGGCAAAATTAAGCCCCCTCACCCACCCTGTCTCAATTGTGATCATTTTTTTATTCGTCGTTAACCAAAGGGGCGGAGCCTAATTGCAAAATACTTATTTCTTTTCAAGAAATTAAAAACAAGTTTTTGAGTATCGTGTTGTTCAATGAATACCATGTACATTAAGAAAAAAAGGCAAAATATAAAACCCGGCCACCCACCCCATCTCAGTTGTGATGATTTTTTTTATTCTGAGATACTTAAAACACGTTTAAAGTGGTAAATTTTTGTAAGAAAACATGGATTTTGCAATTAGGCTCCGCGCTTAGGTTTAGTAACAAATGAAAACTTTATTACTATTTAGATCAGGGCAGGTGTGGGTGGGGCTTAATCTTTGGTTTTAATTTTTTCTTAATATACATGGTATTTTTTGAATAACACGATAACTAAAAACATGTCTTACATGGTAATTTCTTGTAGAGAAATAATAAGAATTTTGCAATTAAATTTCGCTCCTTTGGCTCTCGACGATTAAAAAAAAATAATCACAATCGAGATAGGGCGGGTGGGCGGGGCTTATATTTTGTCTCTTTTCTTAATATACGTAGTCGCCTTTTTAAAATAAGAAACTTAAAACATGTTTAAAATGGTGAACTCTTTTTGACAAGCCCCGCCCCTTGGTCTGACAACGAATGAAAAATTCATGACGATTGAGAACGAGACGGATGGGTGGAGCTTCTCTTTTTTAATTAATACATTTAGTTTTCTTTGTATAACACGAATACTTAAGAACATATTTCACATGGTAATTTTTTCACAACAAGAACTTAGAACATGGTTAAAATGGTACATTTTTGCAAGGAAATATGGAATTCCTAATCATGGGGCGGCGCCTAATTGCAAAATTGATATTTCCTTACACAAATTTACCACTTTCAACATGCTTTAAGTTTCATGTTGTGAAAAGAAGTCTACAAATATTAAAGCAAAAAGGCAAAATGTAAAAAATGTTTTACTCACTACTAATTAACCCCTGTATCATATTCCTACACTTGTGATTCATGAATCCGTGTTGAGTTTTACACTACTTAGCATCTGATTTTAAAAAAATAAGTTAACATTGTATAACAATATTTTACAATTTAACTTTTAAATTGCAAAAATCGAATGCTGTGAAATCATATAAATACATATTTTACGATCATTTGAAACATGTAAATCGTTAATCAATATTTATCCGTCATTTTACAATTTTGCCGAATTTCTTCAAACTTATGAGCTTTTTTGGGAAAAACTGACTATGAACTAGTAATAATAATCAATTAATACTTTCCTCTGCGTTGAGGACTCAAAATTAACCATATTTCATTTTCTTTTAACCGCTGATTCTTGTAACCTGCAGGGGCTAATAGTCGAATTCGGTGGAAGTATAAACATAAACGAAGTTAAGGATATACTGAGATATACAGGGGTTGCGGGGATGTTAATTATGCCACTTTATAGAGATTAACAGTTATCACAAAGCAAAAATAGCAAAATTTAATTTTATAATTTTTTAAAGAAACGGAATTTGTCGGACTACAATTCAAGGACGAGGGAAGTTCTGTCAAAAATAAGCATCCACAATTTTTTTACTAGCTTTGTTGTTCTTGGTAGCGTTATCAAAATTCCAAAAACAACATCATTTTTTCAAAACGCTTATGTCGCCGGCAAAACTGAAAATAATAACAACAATAATAAACCCAAACAACATCTGTGTACAATACCATAGGAGCCCACTTTGTAAATTTTCCGGTGTTCTCAATCCGACACTGTTCATGGAATAGTCAAAGTTTTACACATTTCAAATTAGAAAATCGTTAATTAACTGGTCTTACACTAATTACGCTCGTTGGGGGGAATCACAAACTAAATTTGAGGTAATACCTGTTCTTTGTTCCAACCCCATGCCCAAAACCAAAAATTACATTCGTCTACAAACGCATGGTTGCTTACGTTATTAAATGATTTTTCTTCGTTTTAATTTTTCAAATGTGGTTTAGGGGCGTTGTTTTTTTTTCTCAGTGCAAAATTTAAATTCACAATTGTAACAAACAGTTGATGAGTATTTTCCAATAAGAGAAAATTAAATTTGGGGATTTGCTATTGTGTGTCCAATATTGGTACATTACTTAATTATGGTAAAAGAAATGGAAATGGGATCGGACCCGCTTAAATTCACATGATAAACAAGTATTATAAATTCGCTATTATTTAAAACTATTTGATTACGCAATTCCGCTAGAATGTGGATTAAAAAAAATGCCGACAGATCGCTTATTAAACATGAATTACAAAATTAAATTAAAAAAAAAAAAGATCGTAACAACTTTTTGTATACATGACATCAATCGAATAAAATAAAAGATCAAAACTCTTGGAAAACAAGTTTATTTTAACTGTGGGAAGGTGTTGATTGAATGTAGCTAGAGAGCCGCTGTCTTTACAAATATTTATTGTATTAAAGTTGATATCTGATGTAAAAATCATGCAGCTGTTACAATAAACCCTAATGTTGATGGAACTAACCACAGAACCGCCAAGTCTCCGATAAACTTGGAACACAATAATATGGAATTGCAAAGTTCATTTAACTTTAGTAATGCCACACATTTTGATAAACGATCTTTAAGAAAGACGCCACAAAATCTAGAGGATATTATCTATAAATGAAGGAGTGTAATTACAGAAGTATTAATTAAAATTATATTAGTGCTTGAGGAAATTTTACCGAAAGCTAATGTTACGTCTTTTAGTATCAAAGGAAGTTAATTATTATACTGATAAACTGAAAGGATTATGTTAGTTTTGTTAAATGCTTGCTCGTATGCATGTAACAGTTTATTGGTATTCGATTTTGAGTTAAGCAGCTCCGTAATGGAAAGTACATACGTTTATAATGTTATGTTAAATAATAATATAAAAACTAAAGTAATTTATATTAGTAGGTGGTACTTATGTACCATACATTTGCTTCCAGTCTATTAATACTGCACTGTCAAGAACACATGCAAAGTCAGAATGATTTGTTGTAGGACATTTGTTTAATAAATTTAAAATAATCACACAGGATTACACTATCTCACGAACTTTGGTTTTGATTGTTGTGTTTATTTAACATTTGTTAAATGTCCCTTTTCAAACATACATTTATATATAGTACCACAGTGATTGAATAAGTTACTAATATTTTATTAGATACGTTTTAAAAAATTTATCTTACACAGGGACAAATTGATAACTTTTAACCTTCGTGCTTCGTACTCGTGTATGTTGCAACGTTTTCTAGACATCTATATTTATTACAATGACTTTGTCTGCATTACAAAAACGACTGCTATATCTTAACACACACATTTTTTTATTCGTACTCTTGTGACATACATAATTACGTCGTACTTAATGTCACCACAAATATATCACAGTTTGGTTTTTCTGTTTTTCTTCCTTAATTACGGAGACCACAAAATTCCCCCTAAAAAAGTACCCAACATCGACTAGAAACCACAAACCTTTTCTAGACGTCATTAAAAAACCATAGGGAAAAATACATATCCATCCCATGAAGGTAAATCTTGTTTACTACATAATTTTTAACATTTGTTTATCATTAACCTTAAATTTGGCATAGTACAATTAGTACGTAGGTGCGTAGATACAATATTTTTTATTTACTAAACATGTAAACTTTGCGAAATTGATTGATACATGAAATATTTATCAACCTTTGAAATTTTCGTGTAACTTCCAGGCTTTCACAGTTAGATTTATGACCCCTATTTATAAAATCATTATATTTGACCATGCTCCTCTTTCAATGTCAGCATTACACTTTAATTATGCGTAGGCCTGATATCTTTCACTCTTATCTAACAATTGTGCAAATAATTAACATTCGCGTCTGTAGTGATCTTGAATGTTCTAGATACATTGTTAATATTAATCCGATGAATTATTAAAATTCGTTACCTTTTGTAAAATTCTTTCAATGAAAGTGCAGATTAGTGTCCGTAACATTGTACCAAAATGTTTTGCCCTTGACTGTTCAAAAACGCTTGTCGTGTGCGAAATGTTCACGAACATTTCCTGCTAGTGTGTCAGAATCAGACGCAATCACGTAAATATATTGATCGCGAGCAAATGTAGGCCAATCGATCAACGAAGTGATCTAGATTTATTAAAATCTGTAATTGCAGACAGATCAAAGTTCGTTTTAGAGTTTAAATAAAAACAAAGTTTCGGAAGACAATAAACAATTTAGTCATCACAGGAGAAAATCAGGTCATAACAAAAGTACGAACAGTAGTAAAATATAGTTTATTTTATCACACAATAATCATTCATACACTTAAGAGAAAATGGCACTAATTTCTAAGAAATAAACGCGAGGGTCACTGGTACCCCGTCTGAAGATACGTTCTTGAGTTCTTGCTAGTGAACAAAAATGGTGCATGCGGCTTTGGACACTCGAAAGTTTCCATGACGTAATTAAGTTTCTTTTTGTTCTTGCGACCCACTGGTTCTAACAAGTTGTTCCAGAGCATATTTGCAGCTGAAAAAATGTTAATCATATACGAAAGCACAAGCAATTGTTAGTCGAAATGTTAGAGAGAATCGTTGCCGTTACTTGGCTGTTATTTTCTTTTGTTTTAAATTTTCACACCTTTCTTCTAGGAAGAATTATGCAAATATTTTATGTGTGCATTTGCTAGCCTGAATCATCAAACACTGAGTATCTTGAAAATGCATGTACTGTTTTTGTGCAAATAGTTGTTTTTTTTTAAATAACGGTCATTGTGAGTTTGACTAACAAAAAAATTAACAAGTGTGTGATTATGGCTATAACTTATGAGGATGAAGTTTATGACATGAGTGACAGGCGAGTGTGGTTACCACCCATATACGATACTATCGTTTGAAAAATTTTACCATAATTGCTGCGTACTTCAAGTACGCATTGTTCAATAAGAGTAAAAGAAGTTTATTTACATAATTTATGTATAATTGTTACCATATACGTAAGGTTGATGTGAATGACAGTCTAAATACAATTTTTTGTTCTTTAGTTGCTATTGGACGTCAAAAACCAACAAACAAGCATCTATTTCTAAAACTTGTTTATAACGTTATTAAATAATGTAAAGACAAATGATGATGCTGTCTATTATAATTTTTTTTTTCAGTTGTTGCGTTAATATACCATATTGACGCTATTTACATAATGATTAACGTCAATAATCGAAAAAGTAGCGATTGATCCACTCTTTGTTTATCTGACAAATGTTTATGCAATCAAAAGAGATTAATTAATTCTTAACACATCGTCTTGAAAAATCTTTTTTGGTTTTTCAACAGAGTTCGGTAAAAAACAGTCTGAAGAAAACCAACTCGCCTTGAAAATCTTTGGTTCTTGGAAAAGTTGTCTTCCTGTATTATTTGTTGACAATTAAAATTGCATTGAATTAAGAACATGCAACACTGTAATCAATTTTCATACACTGTAGTCAGTGTACTTTGGTAAAATTTTTGCAATTCTAGCTACTACTTCAGTGTTTACTGAAATAAGCTTATCAGACTTTCTTGTATTTTTTAAGATAATGTGATAAAATTTTTGGTTTCAGTAAAAGCAATAATCGTAGCGTAAATCTGTGTTCGCAGAATATCAAGGAAATTGTGCGACTCGTTTCTGATCAGATCATTCTCGTTAATACTCAGAGATTATTTCCCATACAAAAAAAAAGGATTGTTAAACCACAAAAAAGAGAGCAATTTAGATTTTATAATCTTCACAACACTCTTAAGGTACACTCAAAATTGCAAGAATAGCTGGTTAATTTTGGAGATTTTCTTTTCAATAACACAGTGACAAATAGACAACAGACAAACCGACGGAAATAGAAACCTTCATTTCAAAATAAAAGAAACATCTATCTGCACGTCTGTCAGTGGTATGTGGGTTTTTTGAACAAGGTTTCCTCGAAATTAATTATTATCGGATGGGTTGCTCTAAAATTTTAATTTATTTTAAATTTGTCACTATTATCATGAAGCAAAATTTATGGACTGATTGCTTCCAAAATGTATATAACTTATCTCTAAACTTTGTCACGTAAATGTTATCAGAAATATGTAACCCGGGACGCTTTTTATCTGTGGTTTAACTGACTGTCCATCTTTGTTTTCGGTTTTACGGTAGTTTTATTTATAATTATTTTAATGGTAGTTAAGTAAGCAATTAATTCATTTATTTTCTCCAAAAAGTTGGTCCAAAACTATTAAATAAAACGTTGTAGAAAAATACTACACACCAAAAATCTATGTGGGTTTTATTTATTTAGACTGATATCAAAATGTCGTGGTTTGAAATATATTACATATATTCTAACATTATTGACATGAAATGGTGCTGCAGCAATCATCAGTTCCTAAAATGGTTGCTTGTGGAGTCAAACTTTTACTATTGGATTTAATGAAGATTTTTTGTCTATATGAGTTCTAGGTCTGAGAGCCCAGAAAAAAAAAGTTGCTTTTCAAAATCGAGTTGATATTTTACATAGAATAACATTTTATTGAATTTTAGATTATACTTAATACAGGCTGCATATTTACTGGTTGCATACCCAAATCAATTTTTATGCTACTACTTACATTTTAAAATCCTTATTTTTATAATTGAATTGATTAATGTTTTACTTGTTTTAATTAAACCAAATCTTGTCGATTTAACATTTTTAATGTAATCGAACTTTTTTCCATATCTCTATCACTTTCAGCGTCGTCGACAAATGCATAAAACAAATTCTGACGAGATTTTTTTGCAGAGTATTCATTAAAGTCTTAAAATTTGAATAAGTTTCTAGAAAATATTATTCATTTTTACTTCTTGAGCGTAAAGCTAAGAACGTGTTGTAACAGAGTCCATTCTACTTCCATGTTTTCTTGACATTTCATGACCTCTAGTATAGGAAAAAATAGGTTTCCGGTTTCCGTCTGTTTATCTCCCCTCTGTCATCTAGCGTCTGTAGCCTCTCGTCTGTCTCTATCGTTTTTTATTAGACAGATAATCTTCGAAACTACCGGACCCATTGTTGTCAAATCTTACAAACGGACTAAAAAAAATGAACGAGGCAATTTATTTTATTTATCAAATCAAAAACGGCTCACTCCATTTTTCCGAAAATTTGAGTACTATTACTTTTATTATATTACACTACACCTATTCAAACTGATAATAATTATACGTGTCCTTGTTTTATTAGTAAAATATATTTATTCTGTTAAGTTTATATAACCAACGTATATTTCTTCCAAATTGCTTTAAAATTACTATTTTGTCGACAACACATATGGTAATAAAGAATTTACAAAACAAATGTCTCTTTAATAACATTATAACATTAATCGAACTATTTCCGGTTTCATAAGAAATATCAACTCCAACCACCTTTTGAAATGAATAACTAAATTTTTTCAGTACTTTTATTTGAAAGTTGTATAGCGACATGAAAACTGCCCTAGATTAGATAACAAATTTTGCGACTATCAGTATATACGAAATTTCAGTGCTATACACCGTTTTACTTACCAACACCACTGTCAAACTAGAAATCATTTTCTCGTCCAAAACTAGTAAATTTTTATATGTAACCTGATAAACATTTTGTGTTACTATATTTAAAAAATAATAGTCATATTAAAAATATGCAAAAAGGGACGAGCCCTATTTTAAAAGAAAGTTGTCTGTATTTGCAGACAACCGAAAGTGTTACAACCAACTTCAAAATTGGTAATTAAAGACCAGTTCTACTTGAACTTGTTATAATTGAATTAAAACTTGCTAAATGGTCAACTCTTGCAATATCAAAGACCCACAAGCCGGCCGAAAACAAAATAAAAATAAAATTCTTAATAAATGTTCAGAGAATTAAATTTGCATGTTGTTATGTGTGTTCATATTTATTAAGACTAATTAATTATCAGCTTTCATGGTTGCATATTTTCAACGTCGGTTTTATATATACACAACAGATCTTCATATTTTGCATATTTTGTCCACTCTTAGGATTTCCTCGAAATTCTAGGACTCAAAAAAAGTAAAATTTTGTTGCTATACATACCTAAAGCGTGACCTTTCTGAGAAAAATGAAAGCAGTCGTACGTTATGTATGAAATATCGATGACTTCGTCATACCTATGCGCTTCGTCTTGTGGTGCATTAAATAGTTTCATAAATGGTTGAAGAACGACTGTGAAATCGTCTTTTGTGTCATAACGACCACTAAAAATCTTAAGAGGGTATTATGCTTCTACAAGGACTATACAGTTTTCTACACTTACCAATTCTTCTTCAGCTCTTTGGTACAGCTGTGTCAACTTAGTTATGTCGTTCATTTCATTCCCTCCCCTGTGGAAACAAGCACAAAACAAAGTGTGCAAAAATCTACACATCATCGTACGTTTAATTCTTATACTAACAGAAACATCTAAAAAAAGAACAACAATCGAGGTGTTGAATTCCTATTAACCACTCACCTAACACTGGTATCAAATTTATAAACGCTCTTGGCATATTCGCCTGCAAGTAATCTAAAGCTACCATTAACTTTTTGTAGTGCATTTTAGGCGAAAAATCAGCACGGTTGTAGCACTGTCCAGAACAAATATCGTTTGCACCAAAGAATATCGTCACCATTTTCCAATCTTCTGCAAAATTAATCCTAGGATTTTTCTTCATTCTGTTAACTAAAACCTTCGCTTGCTTCAAAGCATCTGCGTCGGCAGAAACAGGAAAAGCCACATTGAGTTGTGAATTCGGCGACGAAAATTCACCAGTTCCGGTTGAGAAACCTTTCAAGTTAGGGTTGAACTCTTTGAGAATATTTGGCAGTGTTACGAACTCCCTCCAAGTACCTTGACCGCCTGAAGATAAGATTTGTAAAGTGATATCAATGAGAGGTTTGTTGGTAAACCTGCACACCAGGAAACTCCTCGATATTCGATCATGGTACCTAAAGCCCATTCTTCAAGAGCACCATTCCCGGCGATTAGGGAGTCACCCATTGCACCTACGACGTCTATGTCTCCGGGTCGCAGGCGGTGAACGCTTGTTGGTTTAACGAAAGATCTGCCAGTTCCGAAAGATGTACTGTTGGCACATGGGAACCTGAAGGAACTGGGGTAGATAAATTGTCTTCGAACGTTGCTGGTTTGACGTGGGTATCGAAAGAGAGTGTGTTCCCGGGACGCCTAAAATAAAAAAAAAATGGTATTTATACTTGTGATATAATAGATAACATAGAGCTGGTTTGTACATGTAGTAGATCTGACACAGACAGAACAAAAGAAGCTATTATCAGAGAGTTTTTGAGCGTAAGGAATATGAAGCGCTCTTCAAAATAGGTAGGTACTCAAACTAGTAAGTCTACTTATACTTATATTTAAGTATCGTGAGTATAAAAAATTGATCAAAGGTTATTTCCACAGAACTTCCCTCACCTTTGAAGTACAAATCTAGCTCCTTTGATAAAGTTTGACTTTTTGAAATTATATTTGTGGTAAGCTCTGTACATTAAAAAATATATAGATAGTAACTAGCTCATGTTACAAGGCCAAAGTCGCCGACTGTAGGGACTAAGTTATCAAGTATCCTTGTACGAGCTTCACTTGTATTAATATAGATGCTAAACAACTTCAGTTTTTTTGAGAAAATATTGATATATTGTGGAAAAGCTGAAGGCGGGTTCATAAGCCAAAACTACAGGAGTATGTTACTTTATAAAATCTAAATTTCATTTTCCATGAAAAATTTTGAGGGGACGTCATCACATTGTTGGTTAGACACATTTTGATTACTTTACGTTCGGGAGGTATAAAGAGAAACACACAATAGAACACAATGTTCTATATAAAATCTGTATAAACACACTTCTTCTAGTAGAATAAAGTCATATAACATTACCATCTAGCACACTACTAGTGTGTAAAATGAAGTATAACAATATTAAAGTGTTGATTTAGAAAACAGTTTTAAAATCGTCTAAAAACTGTGAAGGCAGAAATTTACAGTAGCTCAGACTTACTTATCCCTTAATGTTGTTACTATGTAGAGCCCATTTCCTTTCCTAAAAAATAACATTAGAAATATTTAAAATCGCAAAAATGAATTGACTTTTTATAGAATTTAACATTATATCTTAATTAAAGATATGCCAGAAACTAAATTACTAAATCAAAACTGTGAAATTTCCAAACAACGAAACGGTGCCCTCTTTCCGTCTGTCTGTCTGTCCGCCATCTGTCGTCCGTCCGCCATCGATATCGATTTTTATTAGACTGATAATCTCCAAAACTACTGGACTGATTGATTGTTGCTGAATTATATATATGTTAATGATAACTTTCGACCTCAAATTCTCTCACGTATATATACTTTTGGGCTCAAATTGGAAGTTTCGGCCTCGCCGTAGCTTTTGAGGCCGAAGTGACTCACACATTCAACGTAACATTTGGACTCACGCATATCCAGTGACATCTTTTAACAGTAATTTTAACAATTTTGGTTTGAGAAAAGATTGTTAAGTATAAAAGTTGGTTGCATAGATGATTTACTTAACAAAGCTAATATTATGACTAGGTTTTATATAAATGCGGGAAGTTGTTTGAAGGTAGTAATTTCCAGAAGAATGTTGGAAATTTATCTAAAATTAAAGAAAATATAAAGCAACTGAAAACAATTGGACAGTAGAAGAGCCAAAAATTCAGAAAGAAGTTAGAGAGTAAGAAAGAAAAAAAAAAGATACACAACAGCTATAGAATGTAAGAAACGGAAAGTTGAGGACATGGAATGAAGACAGGGAAATTTGGATGAAAAATTTTACAAAGAGAGTTGGAATTAACTGAGCAAGGAAGCATAAAGAGAAGGGGTGGTAATTATAAAAAAAATAGAGAGGGAATGGAAAAGAAAAGCGGGGAGGACAAATGGGGTTTAAAATTGCTTGTTTGAAATATTGCATTATTAAGAAAAATAAACAGAATTTATTTAATGAGTACATAAAATTTTGATTTTGTGTGATTAACAGAAACATGGATACTAAAGAGTAAGGGGAATAAATTGAACAAGGAAAAAGGAAAAGTTGAGGGTGAAGCAAGTGGGGGATCCATAACAGGGGTGACAAAAGATATAAAACAAATCGAAGAGCGGGTAATAGAAGTGGAACGCATAGTGGAAAGAAAGATAAAAGAAAAAAAGTATTTGCATATTGTATTGCATTGGAATTACAAAAAATTTGAAGAAAAAAATTTAACAAAAAATTGAAGAGTCTAACGAAGAATTTCTTCTGATAGGAAATGGTTTTAACGCCAAAATAGGCAACAAAAGCAGGGAATATAGCGGAGAACGCACAGAAAAATCTAAAGATAAAATTTTAAATAAAGACAGAAAATTTCTATGGAAATTAATTGAAGAAAGAGTTTGGTAGTCTTGAATGGGGTGAAGGAGGGGGATGAAGATAAAGAATTTACCTGTATATGTAACCCAGTAGCTGATGAAGAAGCCGAAACATTTAAATTAGGAGAAAGAATTGATTCCGACCACATGCTATAAGAAGTAGAAAAGTCGGAGTCACAAATAAGGAAGTAGATAAAAAGGAGAAGGGAACTGAGCATTATAAAAGATGTTGGAAATTGAATTCAAAAGAAGTAAGCTAAAATAAAATAGAAGAATTAAAAATAACAACTGAAAAAGCAGCAATAAGAAAAGCATTTATAACGAAGAAATCAGAAAAGAGAAACAAATGGCGGGTTAATAGATGCAGAGATTTAAAAACATAAGAAAGAAAATGTTTACGAAGGTGTAAAAAGGGAAAGATAAAAAAGAAGAGTACTGTCCAGCAAGAAATAATAACAGGTCGGTGTGAATAAAAAAAAGAAGAGATTCCGAAAGAAGAAATAAAATAAAAGCCATAAAATCAGAGCAAGAACCAAAATAAGGAAAAACAAAAACATGATCAGTGAAGAAATGCTAATAATACAATGGAAGTACCATTTCATGAAACTAATGAGTGGAAATGAGAGTACTGTAGCGCAAAAGAGTTAAACCGCGAATGCTGAGAGAGAAAGAATGGCCGAACATTACAGTGGAAAAAATATGGAAACAAGTTGGAGGGTCGAAAAGAGGGAAAAGACCAGGGAGGAATGGATTGGTAAATGATGTATGGACGTTTAGAACGGATGATTTGATTGAAAGACTGTGTGAAATAATGAATGAGATGTGGAAAAGTAAAGGTCTCCTCGAAAGTGGCAACAAGGACAAATATGTCCAATGGCGAGTATAAAGGAACCTAGGTACAATGGGGGTTATACTCGTCTAAAGATAATATCAGAAACAACGCCAAGGTACCTAGAGAGAGAAAGAACGAAGGAGAAAAAGTAATTGCTAGACAGAGGGGTGGACATGAAGAAAGAAACAATAACTTTTGCTTAAGCGAAAGCAGAAGAATATATAGGATGTGTGGAGAAGTGCAAGAGACTTTAGAATACATGCTACAAGACTAGAGCGAAATTAAAGAAAAAAGGAAAGTATAACAGAAATATTGAATGAAGATGGAAGAGAAGCAGGGTGGATGAAAGGAGTGGAAAAGAGCGGAGTAAGGCTGGAGCAAAGGCGATGCGATAAAAGAAGTAAATTGTAAAATCCTTGATTGTTGACCATTATTATTGCTATATCACACCAAAATAGTATAAATAAAAATAAATAATTGGCAGAGTGGTGAACTATCTAGCCTAAAATTATTTTCATCTTTTGTACAATTCGGCCTCACAGAATCGTAGAAAACAACTTTCAAACTTACAACCCAAGCTAAAATTAACTTAATAGCAGTTATTTTAATAACAAATAAGAGAAATAAACCTACAAGAAAAAGTCATAATTGTGTTATTAATTATGAAGTAACTATTAAAAAAATCTAAAGATTGTGATGCCAAAAGTTACTTTAAATCAAATAATGGCTTTCATCCATAGAAACTTTTGGCCTCATAATTACATGACGAATAACTTTCGGACTCATGTGCTAACATACATTAAAGTACAAGGTACATGAATAAATCTAAAATCGGAAACCCAAAATTTGGTCAAATCGAGGCAGTAAAATTCATGTGAATCAATATTCGGTGCTATATATTTAGGCACACCCCCAAGTGTAAAGATTCAGATTTTTTCCATAAAACGAAACATTTTCTATAAGGTTAAGACAAAATTACGACTGTGAATGGTAGAAGTATCTGTAGACGCATTCATAAAAATATTTTTTATTCAAAGTTAAAGTGATAATTTAAATTTTTTAAATACTTGCTACTTAGCCAAATATAAAGGACGACAGGTCCAAAGTTGCTATAAATGAGCTAATTATTTTGATATGTTTGTTTCCATATTAGCGTGGGTATAAATTTGGGTTAGGTAGTTCAGCAATCAAACAATTATTTATTTTTATTTATACTATTTTGGTGATACCAGTTTCAGGGTTCATCCTCTTCCTCAGCCACCTCGTCAGTAAACCTATGACAGTTTAAAAAAGTCAATATTTGGTTAAATTTTTAGACTTATTAGTGTTAATATTATCAGGAATTTGATCTGCCGTTTTTTGAGCCTAAAATACTTGATTGTTGACCATTATTCTTGCTATACCACACGAAAATAGTATAAATAAAAATAAATAATTGGCAGAGTGTTGAACTATCTAACCTAAAATTATTTTCATCTTTTGTAGACTTTGGCCTCACAGAATCGTAGAAAACAACTTTCAAACTTACAACCCAAGCTAAAATTAACTTAATAGCAGTTATTTTAATAACAAATAAGAGAAATAAACCTACAAGAAAAAGTCATAATTGTGTTATTAATTATGAAGTAACTATTAAAAAAATCTAAAGATTGTGATGCCAAAAGTTACTTTAAATCAAATAATGGCTTTCATCCATAGAAACTTTTGGCCTCATAATTACATGACGAATAACTTTCGGACTCATGTGCTAACATACATTAAAGTACAAGGTACATGAATAAATCTAAAATCGGAAACCCAAAATTTGGTCAAATCGAGGCAGTAAAATTCATGTGAATCAATATTCGGTGCTATATATTCAGGCACACCCCCAAGTGTAAATATTCAGATTTTTTCCATAATACGAAATATTTTGTATGAAGTTAAAACAAAATTAGACTGTGAATGGTAGAAGTATCTGTAGACGCATTCATAAAAATATTTTTTATTCAAAGATAAAGTGATAATTTACATTTTTTAAATACTTGCTACTTAGCCAAATATAAAGGACGACAGGTCCAAAGTTGCTATTAATGAGCCAATTATTTTGATATGTTTGTTTCCATATTAGCGTGGGTATAAAGTTGGGTTAGGTAGTTCTGCAATCAACCAATTATTTATTTTTATTTATACTATTTTGGTGATACCAGTTTCAGGGTTCATCCCCTTCCTCAGCCACCTCGTCAGTAAACCTATAACACTTTAAAAAAGTCAATATTTGGTTAAATTTTTAGACTTATTAGTGTTAATATTATCAGGAATTTGATCTGCCGTTTTTTGAGCCTAAAATACTTGATTGTTGACCATTATTCTTGCTATACCACACGAAAATAGTATAAATAAAAATAAATAATTGGCAGAGTGTTGAACTATCTAACCTAAAATTATTTTCATCTTTTGTAGACTTTGGCCTCACAGAATCGTAGAAAACAACTTTCAAACTTACAACCCAAGCTAAAATTAACTTAATAGCAGTTATTTTAATAACAAATAAGAGAAATAAACCTACAAGAAAAAGTCATAATTGTGTTATTAATTATGAAGTAACTATTAAAAAAAATCTAAAGATTGTGATGCCAAAAGTTACTTTAATCAAATAATGGCTTTCATCCATAGAAACTTTTGGCCTCATAATTACATGACGAATAACTTTCGGACTCATGTGCTAACATACATTAAAGTACAAGGTACATGAATAAATCTAAAATCGGAAACCCAAAATTTGGTCAAATCGAGGCAGTAAAATTCATGTGAATCAATATTCGGTGCTATATATTCAGGCACACCCCCAAGTGTAAAGATTCAGATTTTTTCCATAAAACCAAACATTTTGTATGAAGTTAAAACAAAATTACGACTGTGAATGGTAGAAGTATCTGTAGACGCATTCATAAAAATATTTTTTATTCAAAGTTAAAGAGATAATTTAAATTTTTTTAAATACTTGCTACTTAGCCAAATATAAAGGACGACAGGTCCAAAGTTGCTATAAATGAGCTAATTATTTTGACATGTTTGTTTCCATATTAGCGTGGGTATAAATTTGGGTTAGGTAGAGTTCTGCAATCAACCAATTATTTATTTTTATTTATACTACTTTTGGTGATACCAGTTTCAGGGTTCATCCCCTTCCTCAGCCACCTCGTCAGTAAACCTATAACACTTTAAAAAAGTCAATATTTGGTTAAATTTTTAGACTTATTAGTGTTAATATTATCAGGAATTTGATCTGCCGTTTTTTGAGCCTAAAATACTTGATTGTTGACCATTATTCTTGCTATACCACATGTAAATAGTATAAATAAAAATAAATAATTGGCAGAGTGTTGAACTATCTAACCTAAAATTATTTTCATCTTTTGTAGACTTTGGCCTCACAGACTCGTAGAAAACAACTTTCAAACTTACAACCCAAGCTGAAATTAATTTAACAGCAGTTATTTTAATAACAAATAAGAGAAATAAACCTACGAGAAAAAGTCATAATTGTATTATTAATTGTGAAGTAACTATTAAAAAAATCTAAAGATTATGATGCCAAAAGTTACTTTAAATCAAATAATGGCTTTCATCCATAGAAACTTTTGGCCTCATAATTACATGACGAATAACTTTCGGACTCATGTGCTAACATACATTAAAGTACAAGGTACATGAATAAATCTAAAATTGGAAACCCAAAATTTGGTCAAATCGAGGTAGTAAAATTCATGTGAATCAATATTCGGTGCTATATATTCAGGCACACCCCCAAGTGTAAATTTTCAGATTTTTTCCATAATACGAAACATTTTGTATGAAGTTAAGACAAAATTAGACTGTGAATGGTAGAAGAATCTGTAGACGCATTCATAAAAATATTTTTTTATTCAAAGTTAAAGTGATAATTTAAATTTTTTAAGTACTTGCTACTTAGACAAATATAAAATACGAGAGTTCGAAAGTTGCTATAAATGAGCTAATTATTTTGATATGTGTGTTTCCATATTAGTGTGGGTATAAAGTTGGGTTAGGTAGTTCTGCAATCAACCAATTATTTATTTTTATTTATACTATTTTGGTGATACCAGTTTCAGGGTTCATCCCCTTTTTCAGCCACCTCGTCAGTAGACTTATAACACATTAAAAATGTCAATATTTGGTTAGATTTTTAGACTTATTAGTGTTAATATTATCTGGAAATTGATGTGCCGTTTTCTGATCCTAAAATACTTGATTTTTGACCATTATTCTTGCTATACCACACGAAAATAGTATAAATAAAAATAAATAATTGGCTGAATGTTGAACTATCTAACCTAAAATTATTTTCATCTTTTGTAGACTTTGGCCTCACAGAATCGTAGAGAACAACTTTCAAACTTACAACCCAAGCTAAAATTAACTTAATCGCAGTTATTTTAATAACAAATAAGAGAAATAAACCTACAAGAAAAAGTCAAAATTGTGTTATTAATTATGAAGTAACTATTAAAAAAATCTAAAGATTGTGATGCCAAAAGTTACTTTAAATCAAATAATGGCTTTCATCCATAGAAACTTTTGGCCTCATAATTACATGACGAATAACTTTCGGACTCATGTGCTAACATACATTAAAGTACAAGGTACATGAATAAATCTAAAATCGGAAACCCAAAATTTGGTCAAATCGAGGCAGTAAAATTCATGTGAATCAATATTCTGTGCTATATATTCAGGCACACCCCCAAGTGTAAAGATTCAGATTTTTTCCATAATACGAAACATTTTGTATGAAGTTAAAACAAAATTAGACTGTGAATGGTAGAAGTATCTGTAGACGCATTCATAAAAATATGTTTTATTCAAAGTTAAAGTGATAATTTACATTTTTTAAATACTTGCTACTTAGCCAAATATAAAGGACGACAGGTCCAAAGTTGCTATTAATGAGCCAATTATTTTGATATGTTTGTTTCCATATTAGCGTGGGTATAAAGTTGGGTTAGGTAGTTCTGCAATCAACCAATTATTTATTTTTATTTATACTATTTTGGTGATACCAGTTTCAGGGTTCATCCCCTTCCTCAGCCACCTCGTCAGTAAACCTATAACACTTTAAAAAAGTCAATATTTGGTTAAATTTTTAGACTTATTAGTGTTAATATTATCAGGAATTTGATCTGCCGTTTTTTGAGCCTAAAATACTTGATTGTTGACCATTATTCTTGCTATACTTACCACATGTAAATAGTATAAATAAAAATAAATAATTGGCAGAGTGTTGAACTATCTAACCTAAAATTATTTTCATCTTTTGTAGACTTTGGCCTCACAGACTCGTAGAAAACAACTTTCAAACTTACAACCCAAGCTGAAATTAATTTAACAGCAGTTATTTTAATAACAAATAAGAGAAATAAACCTACGAGAAAAAGTCATAATTGTATTATTAATTGTGAAGTAACTATTAAAAAAAATCTAAAGATTGTGATGCCAAAAGTTACTTTAAATCAAATAATGGCTTTCATCCATAGAAACTTTTGGCCTCATAATTACATGACGAATAACTTTCGGACTCATGTGCTAACATACATTAAAGTACAAGGTACATGAATAAATCTAAAATCGGAAACCCAAAATTTGGTCAAATCGAGGTAGTAAAATTCATGTGAATCAATATTCGATGCTATATATTCAGGCACACCCCCAAGTGTAAATATTCAGATTTTTTCCATAATACGAAACATTTTGTATGAAGTTAAGACAAAATTAGACTGTGAATGGTAGAAGAATCTGTAGACGCATTCATAAAAATATTTTTTTATTTAAAGTTAAAGTGATAATTTAAATTTTTTAAGTACTTGCTACTTATTAGACAAATATAAAATACGAGAGTTCGAAAGTTGCTATAAATGAGCTAATTATTTTGATATGTGTGTTTCCATATTAGCGTGGGTATAAAGTTGGGTTATGTAGTTCTGCAATCAACCAATTATTTATTTTTATTTATACTATTTTGGTGATAGCAGTTTCAGGGTTCATCCCCTTTCTCAGCCACCTCGTCAGTAAACTTATAACACTTTAAAAAAGTCAATATTTGGTTAGATTTTTAGACTTATTAGTGTTAATATTATCTGGAAAATGATGTGCCGTTTTTTGATCCTAAAATACTTGATTTTTGACCATTATTCTTGCTATACCACACGAAAATAGTATAAATAAAAATAAATAATTGGCTGAATGTTGAACTATCTAACCTAAAATTATTTTCATCTTTTGTAGACTTTGGCCTCACAGAATCGTAGAGAACAACTTCCAAACTTACAACCCAAGCTAAAATTAACTTAATAGCAGTTATTTTAATGACAAATAAGAGAAATAAACCTACAAGAAAAAGTCATAATTGTGTTATTAATTGTGAAGTAACTATTAAAAAAATCTAATGATTGTGATGCCAAAAGTTACTTTAAATCAAATAATGGCATTCATCCATAGAAACTTTTGGCCTCATAATTAAATGACGAATAACTTTCGGACTCATGTGCTAACATACAGTAAAGTACAAGGTACATGAATAAATCTAAAATCGGAGACCCAAAATTTGGACAAATCGAGGCAGTAAAATTCATGTGAATCAATATTCGGTGCTATATAATCAGGCACACCCCCAAGTGTAAAGATTCAGATTTTTTCAATAATACGAAACATTTTGTATGAAGTTAAGACAAAATTAGACCGTGAATGGTAGAAGTATCTGTAGACTCATTCATAAAAATATTTTTTTATTCAAAGTTAAAGTGATAATTTAAATTTTTTAAGTAGTATAAATAAAAACAAATAATTGGCTGAATGTTTAACCATCTAACCTAAAATTACTTTCTTCTTTTGTAGACTTTGGCCTCACAGAATCGTAGAAAACAACTTTCAAACTTACAACCCAAGCTAAAATTAACTTAATAGCAGTTATTTTAATAACAGATAAGAGAAATAAACCTAAAAGAAAAAGTCATAATTGTGTTATTAATTGTGAAGTAACTATTAAAAGAATCTAAAGATTGTGATGCCAAAAGTTACTTTAAATCAAATAATGGCTTTCATCCATAGAAACTTTTGGCCTCATAATTTCGGACTCATGTGCTAACATATCTTAAAGTACTAGGAACATGATTAAATCTAAAATCGGAAACCCAAAATTTGGTCAAATCGAGGCAGTAAAATTCATGTGAGGCAATATTCGGTGCTATATATTCAGGCACACCCCCAAGTGTAAAGATTCAGATTTTTTCCATAAGACGAAACATTTTCTATGAGCTTAAGACAAATATTGGTGGATTGAGAAATAAATCTAAGAAATAAATTCATAATGATATTGTTAAGTGTAAAATACCTATGAAAAAAGATCTAAAGACTGTGATGCCAAAAGTTACTTTAAGTCAAATAATAGTTTTCATCCATAGCAACATTTAGCCTCATAATTGCATGTTAGGTAACTTTCGGACTCGTGCGCTTCGTATATGTGAAAACAGGTAATTAACCCATCATTCCGGGCACAATTTTGTTTTTGGAACGAAGTACTAGATTAATAAATTTAAAATTGGAAACCCGAAATTTCAACACAAGCCGGTGAAATTCATGAGGTGTATTATTTCACGATATGGATTCGTAAAATTTAAGGCACAATCTCAACATTCAAATTGTAATTGATAGACTCCGGCTTTATCTAGTTAAGTAATTTTATCTTTGTTGTTCAGTAACTGATTTCTGGTTGAATTAATTTTTATAAATGAAATATTAACACTTTTATTCACTCTATTTAGTATGTTTTTAATTTTGTAAGATAATGTTTCAATAAAATCCAGAAAATAATATCTACCTATGTCTTCCTTAGTATCATGGTCCGTTTTGAACAACGAGCAACATTGTTTTTTTTTTAATTTTGTATCTTATTTTGTCAATTAGATTGTGGATTAATTTTACTTTAAAGTCATTATTTATTGCAATTTGTTTTATGGACTGAAGTTCTTTATTATAGTTTTCATGGTTTAGATTAGAATTGAACAATATTTCAATTAAAGATGCAAAAGTTGATATTTTATGAATCCATAGGTGGTTGGAAGAATTGCAAATAATGTTGTCTGTGTATGTTTTATTGGCCCAATATCTTACAAAATTAAAAACATTCTTGGAGAAATATTAAACACGAGAGGCCAAAAGTTGCTATAAACGAAGTCATTCTTTTCATCTTTAGTACACTTTGACCCCATATGGATTCATACAAAACAACTTTCAGGCTCACAGTCCAAGGGGACATTAAATTAGTAACCCTTGTTTTAAGAATACCAAATCGTCTTTCAAATATCGGCGGATTGAGAAATTAATAAATCAAAGGGACAGATTTATAATTATGTTGTTTACTGTGGAGTATCTACGAAAAAAATCCAAAGACTGTGATTCCAAAAGTTAATTTAAATCAAATAATAGTTTTTATCCATAGCAACATTTGGGTTCATAATTACTGCTCCATTAAAATATTAAACTGGTTTTTCAAATTTCGCTTGTTTCTTGGATAAAATAATATAAAATACGAGAGGCCAAAAATTGCTACAAATGTAATTAATGATTATAAAAGAGTATAAGTAATTATTTTCATCTTTAGTACACTTTTGTCACACAAATTCATACAAAACAACTTTCAGGTTCACAACTCAAGCTAAAGTTAAATTAATTGTCGTTGTTTTAAGATTATCAAATTGTGATTCAAATACCGGAAGAAAGAAAAACAAATCTAAGAAACAATTTCATGGTGATACTATTAACTGTAAAGTACCCATGAAAAAAATCTAAAGAATGCGATATCAAAAGTTACTTTATATCAAATAATACATTTCATGCATAGTAACATTTGATCTTATAATTACATGTTTCGGAATAATGAGCTTCATATCTATCATTTCAAGTACAATTTTTGTTTTTGGAAATGAAATTCCAAGTGATTAGAAAATAAAACAGAAGCTCAAAAATGTATGGAAACGATGCATGACGTTCCAAGATATTAATTCCTAACATTAAAGCACACCCTTAAGCAAATATCCAGATTGGCTCCATAAGTAGAAAAATAATTTAAGAGATTAACAAAAACTTGTACTGCTAATTGTAGAAGTGCCTGTACACACAACCATAAAAGTAAATTTCTTACTCCAACTTAAACTGGTATTTTAAAATTGACATGTACGCCTTTCTTGGAGAAATATAAAAAGAGAGGTTAAAAGCTGCTAAAAAATAGTAATGTTTCTTTTTTCGAAATCGCGCAGTAATGTGCTTTTTCTATGTTCAAAAATCGGCACAGAAATTAAATGCGGTGTTGTCATATTAGTATTATCTACCTCCACAATTACATTTTACAAGGTTATAAATTGTTTTTCGGTTTAGCAGTAATTCTATACTCTTTGATAACCCTTTTTATTAGTTATTAGAAACACATCCGGTTTATTAATTTTATAAATATAATTTATTAACTACATTTGCGCGTAATCTCGCAACGTCGCAACCTTGCATGGCAACAGCGGATTTCTTGAAGTGCAGCGACATTCTATGGCAGCGAACAATGTGTATCCACCAAGATACATACTTTCTATGTATCTTGGTATCCACATAACCTGTAATAAGTTTTTGTTCGGTGCAGAAACAACCATGGAAAACATTATATGGAGAATATCTCATTTTGCATACGAGTATTTCGCTGAAAAAGAAAATTCTGTGAAATCAACATTTTGGGCTACATAGTCGTTGTTAAAGTCAACTCTGTTAATATAAAACAGCATAGATATAATCTAAGTACACCAAGTTCTCAAGCAAAAAATATAGGTTATGTTTCCCAGAAATCAAATATATTTACAAGAGAAAACTTACGAAAATTTTTAACAGAGGCCCGTGATTAATGTACCTAATGTCAAAGGTAATCTCAAAGAAGGTCAATCACATTGTCTATAAAACATAATGTTTTAGGTATATTTTTTATTCGAAGTTGTAGGAGTATGCGGAAAGGAAGAATTTGAACAATTTTCTTGTATCTACATAACCTATAATAAGCTTTTATTATTATTACAGAACAGATTATTAGCTTACATGCCCATTTTAAATGAAAGTATGAAGCATACCTCTTATTTTTCGGCACTTTTAATATTTTTGCTTGCAGAAAGATCTGCAGCAATTGCAAAATAGAGATGGATAGCAATAATAACAAGCAGTTTACATGCATTCGACCGAACTTGCAAAAACTGGCAGATAATATATCAAATTTATTACCTAAAAACTCAGCCACAGTTTATGAAAAGCGGTATGAATTTTTTTTTTTTTTGCGCAGAAACAACCATGCAAAATATATGGAGAACACCTCATTGCATACGAGTATTTCGCTGAAAAAGCAAATTCTGTGAAATCTTTAACACTTTGGGCTGCATAGTCGTAGTTAAAGTCAACTCTGTTAATAAAAAACAGCATAGATATATCTAAGTACACCAAGTTTTCAAGCAAAAAATATAGGTTACATTGCCAAGAAATCAAATATATTTACAAGAGAAGACTTACCAAAATTTTTAACAGAAGCCCGTGATTAAATGTACATGATGTTAAAGGTGATCTCAAACAAGGTCAATCACATTGTCTATAAATCATTATGTTTTAGGTTTATTTTTTATTAGAAGTTGTAGGAGCATGTGGAATGGATAAATTGAAAAATAATGACGGCATTCAAGACAAAAACGATACGCTAATAATTAAAATTCCAACGTCTAAAACTGGCAAAGCACGAGAATTTACAAATATGTGTAAAAATATTTATCCAATTGAAATATAGTAAAAATACCTAATTTTAAGACCGCACCATACACCAGACAAATCATTATTTATACATTACATTTGGATAGTGAATGCAGCAGCTGCTGCATTGTACAAATATACCTGCAAACACACTGTAACAAATTATGCAGACACCTCTTTTGACTAAAAGATATATATTTAACTTTATCCATACGTTGTCAACTTTGTTAATAATTGCAATCTCTAACTTCATAAGAAATATGAATAATCTACTTTGGTGTTTTATAGTAGTATTAAATGTTCATAGAATATAATTGCACTTACTACGAAGTAAGCTTTCCTAGTTTTAAGTTGTTTTCTTTTCTCTTTGATTATCTTAATTTCTTCAGCCTCTATGTGGCTGTTTTAATTCCAAAAAATTGTTTCTGAATAAACTGATTCATACCACTTTTTCTTTCTTTTACTCGAAAACAGTTTAAACTATAACTCCAAATACATATTTACCTACTTTACAACGTGTCAAGCATTCGGTTGTTGTAAATGATGCAACCATAAATACAAATTTGAACACTGATATGACAGGTTTGAGGCTAGGATGTGGTTTTCATATACTCCCATTACTTGTTGCCTAAATCTGGCGCGAGGCCAAAAGTTATTATTGACGTATATATATATATATATATGTTGTGAGTTATGAATATTTTGGTAAATGATGAACCTTCTAAGAAAATAGAGGGCGGCTGGGTGGGGTTAGCACTTTCTAAGATATAAAATGATATACCTTCTAAGAAAATAAAGGGCTGGTGAGTGGAGCTAGTACTTGCTACGATAAGACTGATTTTGGCAAATAATATACCCTTTATGAAAATAGAGGGCGGGTGGGTGGGGCTAGTACTTGCTACAATAAGACTGACTTTGGCAAATAATGTACCCTCTAACAAAACAGAGGGCGAGCGGGTGGGGATAGTACTCCCTAGGATATCACTGATTTTGGCAAATGACATACCCTTTAAAAAAATAAAGGGTGTATGGGCAGGGTTAGTACTTGCTAAAATAAGACTAATTTTGGCAAATTATGTACTATCTAAGAAAATAAAGGGGCGTGGACGGAGCTAGTACTTGCTAAGATATTGCTAAGATAAGGCTGATTTTGGCAAATGACATACCCTCTAACAAAATAAAGGGTGGGTGGGCGGGGCTAGTATTTACTATGATAAGTCTGATTTTGGCAAATGATATACCGTCTAAGAAAATAGAGGGCGTGTGGGCGGGGATAGTACTTCCAGAGATATGACTGATTTTGGAAAATGGCATTTCCTGTAAAAATATAATGGGCGGGTAGACGGGGCTAGTGCTTGCTAAGATAAGACTGATTTTGGCAAATTATATGCCATCTAAGAAAATAAAACGGACGTGAGTAGAACTAATGCTTGATAAGATAACATGAACTTTGGCAAATTATATACCATCTGAAAAAATAGAGGGCGGGTGGGCGGTACTAGTACTACCTAAGATAGGACTGATATGTAAATGTTAAAATGCTGACTAAAATTTGTCTAATCATCCACACTAACAATTTTATGACGTCAGCTTATCATTTTGTGGTTTATGAATCTGCCTTAATTTTTAATCACAATTACAAATTTGAGCAACTGGCGCTCTGTGGACTTAAGTTTGTATGCCATCCTCGTTTTTCTTCTTTCTAATAAATATACTGAATTTATTTCAATGTTTGTGTTCAGGTGGGGTGTGGGGAAAGTTTTCTCGGTCTAAATAACTTTAGACCAGTTTTTGTTGCTATCAGTGCAGTCGTACAAGTCTGATCGTGATCACTGTTACAATTATTCCTGAAAATCTGTTAAGAATTGTTTCTTCTCTGATTGTTGCTCTAGGCATGATTATTCAGTACTTATAGAACATTTGTTCCAATTTTTCCCTATGTCACTATTATTGTTTGTGATTCTCATTGGTTTTTATGCGGGTTTATGTCAAAATTGACAACTGTGAACTGACAGGCCAACATTCAGAATTGGCAACTCAAAATTTGCTTCAAGTATTATTAAGCTTAGGAAGTATTGTAATAGGTTCCATGCTGCAAATGGCTGCTTTCATGTTTTCTCGACGTTTCATGACTCCCAGGGTTTGGAAAAATAGATCTCCTGTTTCAGTCTGTCTATCATCTGTGTCAATTTTTATTAGACAGGTAATCTCCGAAACTATCGGACCGACCGCTGTCAGATCGTATGTGTATGTCAGAAATATCATATAGATAACCTTCAAATTTTGCTTACCGTACCTGTATAACAACCGTTTATGATAATGTAAGAGAAAAAAGACACATTCTTCAGAAGGAAAAAAGTCAAAACCAAAACGAGAAATTAGAGCAAATAGAACGCAGCTATAAAAAACACGAGATTAAGAATTTCTGTAAAGATCTAAAAAAATACAAATAAAATACAAATCAAGAAATTTACTTCAAAAATAAAGAAGGTAAACTTTTTGGAAGCAAACAAGAACATAGATGGAAAGATTAGGAAGTCGCCGCCCAGGAGGAACGACCGTGCCGAACGTCTTGTTCTTATTCTTTTTTTTTTGTAAAACCGCTTTATATTTAGTTAAATTAAGTTTAGCCGTAGGTTTTATTATCTTAGCCGTGGCAAGGAATAAAGCCGATTTATTGTTTAAAATATTCCTTGCCGTTTTATTTTATTATCTTGTTTTCGCGGGCGCTCACCACCTGAGATCCGTATCTCCGGCTTGAGAGCAACCCCGGCGCTTCCTCCCCCGAAAGGGAGCTGGCACCCGACGGTCGACGGTCGCCACGCCTGACCAAAGGCTCCACCCCGGCGGTGTGAAGGTCGCCGCATAAGCTTAGGTCGTCCAGCGACACTAATCGGCCTAAGACTTGGCACCCAAGTACGCCGGCACCACACGTTATCGGCGAGATTCCGGAGAGTCCGTCCCACTGGAATTTCGTCGCAAAATCTAACTGAGATACTTACAAGAATCTAGGGAAAAAATGGAAGAAATAATTAATAATATGAAAAACAATAAAAGCTCAGGGTTAAATAGCAGAACATTTTAAATACGGAGAGGAACATCACTGACACAAAGAGTAACAAAGCTGATAAAAGAAATATGAAACACTAAAAAGTTGATCCTAACTTGAAAAGCAAAGATAAGACCCATTCACAAAATTTTAAGAACGTACCAGGTAAGTTTTCGGATAGCAAAGTAACGACAAATTAAATTTTAACCCTAAAACAGACTCTGACTACCTGTTACGAGGACGAAATCTCAGCCTTTTAATTATTTATTTTTTTATTATTGGTTTTCCCATCAGCCTACGATACTGTGAATAAAAGAACTAATCAAAGATTTAAAAAAGCATTATCTAAAAAAATTAGTGAATGTGGACTGGCGAAAAGTAACAGATGCGTAGTACGAGTAGGTACATTACATGGGCTAATAAAATCAAAGTACCATTGCGTGCAGTAAAGAAAATAACGCACAAAACAATAAGAGCGACACCTAAGTGAAGCATGAACACTCACAAAAGAGAACAAAATAAAATAAAAAAATCTATGGAGAAAAAAAAACAGAAGACGGATCGGAAAATGGAACAAATAAAGAGATGTACGAGTTATTTAGCGAAGCGAACGTATACGAAATGGTAGAGAACAAAAGTTTACAATGGTTAGTGCATCTCGAACGTATGGAAAATACAAGAACAATAAAAAAAATTGCATGGGCAAAGACAGAAGGGAGAAAAAGAAGAAGGAACCTCGGAGAAGATGCAGAACATTCGAGACAGACAAATAATTGTCAGAAAAAGGAAACCCAAAGACCGGAAGCGATGCAAGGATCTCTAGGACTGTAAGTTTAGTTGAACCACTTTATGTTTTCTTACACCGTGACTATATCTATATTTGTTTTTCGAAAACACTGGATTTCTTTGATCGTACTTCAGGAGCAAGGGAAAACAAGGAAGGCCAATTTTTTGCTTCTCTTATAATATTTTCCAGTTTAATTGTGTTTCATAAGTTCTAGGATACGAGAATATAATTTTTCATTTCCATCAATATACAGGGTGGCCCAAATAAAACGAAACAGACGGGACCGTAGACGCTGTACTTGTTTATGTGAAAAATGCTCGAACAGGTCGTTTTTTTATTTAAGGGGTACGTGTAATATTCCTATTTTCGTTCTTGTTGCTAGCCTGTATACACCGCGTTTCTGTTTGCCGATCATCTATTAAGAAGGTAATTTCTGAAGCTACATAAAATTACGTTGAAATTTTAAGAATACACTTATCTTCTTCATCTGCCTAAAAAATGCTGATATATCAGCATATTGTTAAAAAAGGTAAGTAATAATTAAAATTTCTTTCGATTTTCTGAAAATTGTAACGTCAAATGATCAAATAACCCTGAACTATACGTTCTAAAAAGCGGTATTATTACGATTTAGTAATTTGTCATCTATCTCAAGAAAAAATATGAAGCTAATGCTTTTGGCGACTCTCCTAAAAATGACTGTGGAGTGATCAGGTGATTAAAAACATGACTCATTAAATTTTTTTGAAAACTTTCTTACTAGTTTAAAATACAAACATTGTTGCTGTGATAAAAAGAATATGCACAAAATATTATATTAATTGCACACGTGGAAAGCTATCTTCTAGACTTTGCGTTTTGATTTCGCCTTGAACATGTGGATGCACTATTTTAATTAGGTTGTATGTCAACAAATAATTAAAAATAACGAAAAAACACATAATCATAACAATTATATATAAGACACATTTTTACTTCTTTAAATTCATGTAATAACACATGTTCTACATATCTCAGATTGTTGGGTCCCTTGTAAATTTAGGTGGCTATATTTGTTTTTCGAAAATACTGGATTTGTTTGATTGTACTTCAGCTTTGTCTGATGACATAAGACCAATTTTTTACTTCTCTTATAATATTTTCCATTTTAATCTTGTTTCATAGGTCTTAAGATACGAGAATGCAATTTTTCATTTCCGTCAATATATACACCTCTCTATTCAACGCGTCTGTATGCCAACCATCTATTAATATGCAGAATAGATAAAAAATGAAAAAAAATTCAAGGTATAAATTTTGACGCCCTATTACATACTTTGATATGATATGTTGCCTATGTGAAAATTATACGTTATTTTGTCAAAATTTGACATTATTTGGAAAATTATTATAAAATAAAATTACAGTATTTGTAACAAATTTATTGTTACAATAACTATTTCTCTTTTGCACTTTGGTTTAAACGACTAATTTCCTTGTTCGTTAATTGACAAAATATCAAAATATATATAATCTTTAAGAAAGACGCTACAACAATTTTCAACTTGTCAATAAACAAAAAAGAAAAGCTAGAGGATTAAAATTAAACTGAATTGGTTTCGGAAGTGGGTTAGGGCACGCTACCTGTATGAAAATCTATACGCGTTACCTTGACATATGTGACAAAGAAATTAATGAGTGAAAATAGACGCGACACATGTCTGGCATTGTTTGTTAATTTGAGTATGACTTGGAATATATTACGTGAACTGAAAAAACCCTGATAACTTTCAGAATTCAGATCTCATTATTATGTGTAGGTACGCATTTGCGTATCATTTTAATGAACTTTCTTTTAAACAAAACTGTCTAAATAAATATGTAGTTGAATGATGATGAAGATAAGCTTTTTTCTATCATCATACAAAAAACACACGTGTCTTCACCAGCTATATAATTACAAAAGCTGCGAATTGCTGCAATTCTTGTAATTGATGCTTTTTATACGAACAACTTATCACTTCGTGTGATGAAACAAAATTACATGAAATTTATCAAAGTGTTATGTGGAAAAACCAGTCGCAAGGTTACAACATAAAGAAAACGAAAAAAACAATACACTTATTTGGTCGTTTTAATGAGTTCCGTTTAACTGATCGATCCGGATCCTGATTTCGATAAGATTACAACATTTTTAGCATACGCAACATTTATTTACTTATACTTACATTACTCTTGACAAAATTTGCTCTTTCTGGTTTCCTGTTTCCAATTATTTGCGTTTTGGTCAATACACTTAGCAAACATAAACCGATTGCCAACACTCCATAATCGAAAACCCGGAAGAACATTTTCAAAGAAACCTGCAAAAGTACGACTTTAGTTTGAATTTTACTTAAACTCTCTCATTGTTAAACTAATTGCTGCAATTTCTCCCACGTGGATAACGGTTAATGATAAAAATTGTGTAAGGACATGATTTATAGTAAAATCGTTTTATGGTAAGATCTGTAGTATTTTATTGTCTTTAACCGCACGTTTGATTGCACAATAAATCAAGATCTAGGTTAACCATACGAGTTCTGCATAACAAACTCCTGATGTATCTTATAATTTGGCAAGTCGGTTATGGAAATTTACAAAATTGCTCAGCCTTTATGCAAGTCTTCAGTTTTGAATGCCGATCGATTGATTGAGTAATAATAATTCTATGTTATACTTATTGTGTCATTAATGATGTGCTTATTGGGGTTAGTTCTTATCAATGAAAAGAAAATGAAGATGCTAAAAGCAATTAATTTTCAATACAAAATGCCCACTTATGCAAGAGTCATTTAATTACTCAATGTGGGATTTTTGAGACCACGCTGCTTTTAATTTTTTAATACTTTCTATTTATTCTAATTTTAACGTGTGCACAAAAAAACAAAATCTCCACCGAAAATTTATATGTATAAAACATTTAAAATATAAGTAAACTAATTAATAAAATTTTTCCGGAAATTTACATACTAGTTTTAATTTATGTCAGTTTATTGTAAACAAAACAAAAATTTAAAACGAATTAATTAAATTTAATTTGGTGTTTATAACAATACAATGTTTACGTACCAAAAAATTGCCAATTTTGTTATTTTTCTTATATACAGATATTTTATTCACTCACAAAACATGTTAACGAAAATAATAACACTATTTTTCACTTCGATTTCATAGTTGGGGATTTTGCCGAATTGTGACCACTGTGTGCCGAACAAGTTATAAAAGAAAAAAATTTATCCACACTATGTGCACAGTTCTTGAGGTGGGGTAACGGGTGTTATATGATATTATTTGTGTTGCCGAATCATGCAGAAGACACTTTCACTTGTCTTGTAGGGTTGAGGTCGTTGAGCAATTCTTTTAATCGGCTATGGATACCCAAATTTTAAGTTGACTCATTTTTAATAACATTATTTAACTGTCGGTTTTCCCAACAATCAATTGCAAAAAACTAATTGATTATCATAAAATAAATGAGAAAATGGCATAACGCTCTAATGAAATCAGGCAGTCAAACGGAAAAATAAAACAACGGGAAACTTAGCAATTTATTTTTGTTAAAACTACCTTACGCTATTTCTTCGTGTGAAAATAAATGGATATTGTTGTGAAGGGCACTTGATGTTAAACAGTTCAACTGGTTTTCTCGATTTCATTCCAACTGGTTCCATAATGTTATTCCAAAGAGAGTTAGCTACTGTTTATTTCAAATAAGTAAGTAAATCAATAAATCATGAAAAAGTATGGACAAACTTACTTCTCGCGTTCCCTTTTTGACTTAGATGAAAACAGTCTTCTGAGAAATAGGTATAATCAGTTGTTCCCTCTGTCGTATTTGGCGTGAAAAATTCAAGTGTGAAAGGTTGTACAACTACTGTAAAATCATCAGTGTCAAATTCGGGATCCTCTCCCAATTCCACATCAATTTTTTGCCATAGTTCCATTAATCTAACGTAGCTTTCCTGATTGTTTTTTCTCACAGGTCCAAATAAACACGGACACTCCATTAAGTGCTGCATGTGACACACCATCGATTTCCCAGTCATGTCAATCAGAAATTTTAAATCTGCACTTAATTAGTCTTAGTTTCAGAGTAGAAAAGTCCAAATATACTTACTTGGTGGTGGTATTAAATTGACTATAGTTCTCGGTAAGTTTTGCTTCAGTGTGGCTAAAACTTGTCTCAGTTCTTTTCTATGTTTGTCCAAAGTTTTTTGAAAGTCGTTTTCAAAACATATTTGGCTGCAAAAGTCGTTCGGTCCGATCATGAAAGTCACCATCTATATAAAACAGAAACTTTTTAATCCTACATATTTACACATAAAACTGACTTATAGTCTAACGATTTGTCCTTTCACGTGCTCCAGTTTGGAATATTACAAACCAACTTTTCGTATCGTGGTACGCAATTGTCACAATTTTCACGTACAAAACTCCTTTTTCGGGAGTGTTAGACAATTAACTTCGTACTGTATTGTTTTGTAGGTTTATAAAATAAAAATAAACACCATTTACTTCCTTCATTTTTTTGGATTTACTATTTCTGCATTTTTCCGGTTATTATATATTTACTAATATACAATTTATGATAATCTAACGATTTGTCCTTTCACATGTTCCAATTTATTTAATTTAAATTAGACATATAACGTGATGCAAATTCAAAAATTTCATCAATATATTCTCTACAAAAATTGGATGACGTCATCTAAAACTTTCATTGAGTAAATCTAACTACAATGAAGTGTCTGTGGTTTATTAATCCCACCCTTAGTTTTACAGATAAGAACAGTGCGTTGTTCTAAAAAAATAAATTTTTATGAACAAATTTACAGTTAAGGTCAGCAACTTCATAACCCACTATTTTTTTAATTACTGAACCAAAATTTTTATTGAGTTTTTTAAAAACTCTGTGGTTCACAGTCACACTATTTTGCCTTCAGTGTAGCATATGATCGAAAAAATGGTCCCCTAGTAGACCATGAAATTTATTTTTAAAATAATGATGTTGGTATTGCAGCTATTGGACCCTATTTGACAGGATTTTACCGTAACTGTCAAACGGGGAAATTCAGAATATTCGATCATTAATTCTTCCTCCTAATGGCGCAGAATTCAGTATTACCTTTCTTTTTTTTATATAGATATTTTGTGTTTATTCTTGCATGCTAAAAATACCGGATGACTACATACTACCGAATTAATAATCGAAGCAAATTTTTGTTTTGGCAATCTTGATTTATTGGTATATTACCAGTTCTCAGTTGTCAATTTTCATATAAGGGCGCCTAACAAACGTGATGGAAGATGGCAGCTACTGTACCTATACCGGGTGTCTAGAAAATGGCAGATTAACTCTTTTTTTCGCAATCTACATCATAAAGAATTTTTCATTATATTTTTGGGACTGCCGAACATAACGTACTGAAGAGGCAAAAAAACCCTGACACTTGAATTTTTTATGACTACCTGCGATTCGTCGGACATTAATGTATTCATTAACAGAAAACATAACTTTATTCTAAAACATGTGCAAACAGAAAAAAATTAAAAAACGTAACATTAAAGATCAGCGTAAAGTTGCAAATACTCAAGTGTCCGTGTTTTTTTGTCTGGTAGTATATATAAATAAGGGTAGAGCAAACGATGACACGTGACAGCAATTTTTGATCCAAAATTCCGTCAAATAAATGTCAAAAAAACAGTAGCGTCGCAAGTGGACAAGATTTAGAAGAAATAATTAAAACGATTTCATTAAAAATCAATTAACTCAGGTTTTTAAGTTTTTTGGGCAAAATTATCCATTGATCCCTTGCAAAATGATTGCCACATAATCGCCCTTTATACATATAGGTACACTAATGGCGGGCTAGTGACGTGGTACCCAAAATCTCAATTTTGCTATTAGATTGAGCGATAAAACTGACAAATAAAAATGTCCGCAATGACAATAATATAATTATAACGGTTGTTTTATATTATTTAGATTTTTCACCCTTATTTCGGAATTCTGTGGGATGAAGTGGAACAGACACACATAAAAATGTTTTGATCCTATGAGAAATATTTTGAATCATACTGAATTATGGGTGGGTATTTAACTCCAGCAACTACAACAGACAGAACACAGCATAGATATCAATCAGTAGAGACGGCTCGCCGTTTTTCGTGACCCGTTTTCGTTGGTGGTCGTTCGCATTATGACCGAATGAGGGCGCCCAACTGACGTCTAAAATATTTGAAATTTGGCAGTTTTGTTACAATATTTTTCCCAGTTTTGCTTGTTTAAGACTGCTTTTCCGGTAGAATTGTACAAATAGTATAAAAATGTAATTTTCACAATAAAAGGTAAAATCTTTGTCCGATGAATTTTCATACCGGATCCCTGTTGTGCGTCTTATTCTCTCCCTCGTGTTTGGAATTCTTGGAAAAGATAGTAAACATAACACATTTTTTGTTTAAAAAGTCGTCGCAAACGAACAACAACGGTGGTTATGAATAAAATAAAAACTGTAACAAATCATCGTGTTTATAAATTAAATATGGACTTTTCTTTTTTCTTATTGTGATTCACGATTATACGATTTGAGCAAACTAGACAGTTTGCAATAAATTGCGTACACGAATCAATTTTTGAAATTGTAAATGAAGTGATACTTTTTAAATTGGGTGGCGACATCTAGGAATAGTTTAGGCAACGACCACCGATGACGGCTTAAAATTCGGGTCAGAAAGAACAAAGGCGCCGACACGAGCTGTCTCTACTGATTGTTATCTATGCTGTGGACAGAATCTAAAGATAGGCAACACATTATACTAGTAATAAATTGTGTACATAGATATAATTAACAGTTTAATATGAAATTCATTTCTTATTAGCAACACTACAACATCTAAATGGATTCTATTTCTAGCTTCAAATAACAGAGATAATATAAATGCGCATTTAATGTGGGTTGTGGTATTATGACAGGAAAAACACAAATCCCGGACACAACGGACAGAAACTTGACAATAATAATAATTGTAAGTATAATTGTTTCCCTCTTTTTTTTCATTCCTCTCTTACTTTTGTTTCTTTATGATATTTTCATGTGTAAGTAATTAATAAATTAAAGGGAAAAAATAAGAAAATCTAAGTTATTTTCGGCTTCGTTTCTTAGAAAATTTCAATTGTTTTTCCAAGATCGCCTGTTGAAATATAGCAATTTTTACAGTTCCGTAACAAATAGTATAACAAAAAAAAAATACAATTACCGCTTTTTTTTACTTTTTTCACATTCTAGATTCAGTTTCCACTCCCATTCCATAGAAGAACATAATTAGAAAAAACTATTGAATTTATTTAACTGTACTTGAGAGACGAGAGAAGTTCTGATAATTGCTAAGTCACATTTTTATACACACCATACCATATATACCGGGTGTCTGGAAAATGGCGGATTAACTCTCCGCTACACTGTTAACAATCAGCTAGTGAGTTTGGGAAAAGTAGTAAAAAAATTCCTTCTCATATTTTGGTGGAATTCTAATGATTTTATTTTTTACGAATTTGTAAAAGTCTTGAGTGCCGCAGTGTTTGGGTACCCATGGTGTATTATTTTGCGAGCCAATAAAGATTTTTTTTGTAAATTATTTAAAAGAATTTTGGGGACTTTGGTGTTCTGTTTTTGTAATTTAAATTTCAAACAATCTTGAGGTTCTAGGTATTCCTGTTTGGAAAAAATTTGAAAGTGCTTTGGGGCCCTAGTGTATTTTCTTATAATAATTTAATTAAATTTCTTAAGAGGATACGTCGTTCGCTAAAAACAGTATTATCTTAACAGGTTCTAGCTCCGCCCACCCGCTCTCTCTTTTCTTAGAGGGTATCTCATTTGCCAAAATCACTCTTATCTTAACAGATACTAGCCCCGGCCACCCACCCTCACTTTTCCTAAAGGTATGTCATTTGTCAAAATCAGTTTTATCTTAGCAAGTACTGATGACTAACTTTCACAAAAAATGATCAAAATTGGAAACATTACGAGCTTAGTTATATGGACAAGGCAGGAATTTTGAACATCTTCTCTATTGTTTAGTTGGTTATATGAGATTTGTTGATGCACTCATAATTTTAATAGTTGATAAAAAAAACATATAAGACAGAGTTAAACTTGTTTATAACTCACGGTGTGCTTGTTTTTCAAAGGAAACTTTGATTTGCACGTTGGCATGATCTTCTTTCAAATCTTCTGCGTCTATAAAAATTGCAAAATGTACTTTTCATTAAACAAAGCCCTAAAAAAATTCGAGTCAGTTTCAGATCGAAATATCTTGAGGACTTCCAAATGTCATGACAGCCATTCCGATTCGTGCTTCTTCTACTTCTCTTTCATTAAAAGCAAGGCTGTATTTAGCAGTAATTACAAATATGAATAATTAAAAAAACTAAACAAAAGGGAATATCAAATTTAAATGAAGGTATATAATTAGGAGGATATAAATAACTGATCTGATTAACTGACGAAGTGCTTTTCCTAATAGAAGCGAAAGATGTATGGGTTTCTTTAAAGAAAGCTTGATAGGCACTTCCAAAAGCACTTGATAACTATAAATAACAGGCTGCATTTGTTTAATAATTTCAGAAATAAATGAGCAAACTGAATCACTTTATATGTTAAAGTTTACCTTTAAATCAACAATATAAAAGTACGATTTCACAAGTCAACCTTGTGAGTGTTTTTGTGTGGGTTAATCCAATCTTAATTCATCAGAACATCAGTTATTAAGGGTGTTGCTACGCTAAAACCGACAAGAAGTGGTACCGACTGGTTCTCTAGACGAATGAGTGGTAATATAATGGCCTGCAGCGCTTACGGAAAATCTAATTGCTGCTTTATTATACATCATTCGTTGAGAGTGTTGTGTTAAGATTTTAAAAGACAGTGACCATAAACTTTGTTTGATTCTTCTTCTTTAAAAAACATCCAAATGAAAAATATGGAAACAAGAGTTTGAGTAGGTGCCAATTCTTGTCCGGTTTATCGTAGCAACGGGCCCAATATCTTATGGAAGCACGTACTTTTTTCTCAAACATACTAATGACAATTAAAAAAAAACTAAGTCTAAACCCTGACTTTTATTAAATTTTAAAACTCACCTTCCAGTGCTTCTTAATATCAATACGATCATCTTCCATCATTCTCTTAATTACCACCCTCGTCATATAAGGCATATCTTCTGACATAGAGGCGGTTTCACCCACATTTAAATGGGACTCATTATGAAGAGTAAGCGAAGTTTCTGTAGCGTATCCAGTTAAATTAGGATTAAAATTTTTTAACATATTTGGCAAAGTTAAATATTTGCGCCACGAACCCTTCCCACCTAAAATACAATTTCATCGTACCTAATTTTTATAAATCATCTTGACCAATACCTGCTGTTACAGCTATACCCCTATGTTCTAAAGACACATGCATAACATTCGTAGCCAACAACCCAACACCTGCTGTTAGACTATCACCAATACCAGCAATAACATCAATATCTCCTGGCCGGAGTTTATGAACACTTTCTGGAGTTTGGGCACTTTTGGTATTGTTCAAGGGACACGGAGTTTTTTTTCTTACGAAACGTTGTACTTTCTAAAAATTCAAACTCATAACAAAAATATTGTTTTGGAAATAAAAACTAACACCGCTTTGTTTTAATAATCTTAAATTTTGCTCATCTGAAACCGTCTCGTTTAGTAAATTGAAAGCCTCCATTCGGAAATGCCGAAAGTTACCAATTAACGAATCGAGTTCTGCAGGACGTGTAACTACACTACGTAACATAACATTTAAATGTAATAATACTATAACGACTAAATCACGGTGCTTCATTTTAATTAGAAAACACTTGTACAGTGACTGAAATTCTGAAAAGTACTGAATTTTAGTGCATTTTGTTCATAAATACTCTATAAGAAGTCAAGAATATCGGTCTAGGACACAGCTGACGTTACAAAGAACTTGTTTTTTCGTTCATAATTGATGCTGTATTGGTTTTTTACTCTCATTGCCAAAACTACTTTACCGTTGTAAGCGTGCTTACTTTATACATTGTGGGTTAACTTTTTCACCACAAAAATAAAAATTATTTAGGAAACTAGGTTTCTAAAAATTCCTCTGATTAATATTCCATTTATAAATAAAACCCATAATAATACATTTGCAATAATAAAACTACACACTACTTTGTAGATGATGTGGATGATCATGACACAATTTCAAATCGCTGATTAATATGATATAAAATGAAGTCGATGAGGTAGATATATGTCAGTGTGTTGTCTTCCCATAAGTATTTTATCATTCTGAAAACAAAATGCAACAAGGGGACCGTATATCAACAACATGTGTCATCATATTTGTGGAAGATAACTTATGATAAGACAAATGGGTCAAACATCATCGCAAAATTGTTTCTGTCGATATACAAGGTTGTGTGTTTCAACTTTTGCCATGGACTTAACAAATTGTACCTATTTTTTTTTTCCTTTCTTATAACACAGTAGAGGACATTCAACGGAATAAGCCAACGGGCTCACATCACAATGAAGATCACCTTCAAATTCGCCTCAATTGGTCTTTTTCTCTTGAACTTCAACAATTTTCGCTGTGTGTTGTTCCAGATTTTTTTTATTTCAAAAATGGTTTGTTATTGCAATACCGACGATAATATATTTTTAAAATTACATTAGAAAATGTTTGTATATTAACATTATACATATTTATTATATTTTACTCTTACCTTCCTCGTACCTACCTAGGAACTGATAACATTAAAATTAGTAATAAAAAAGCGTTTTTTTCTAACAAGATTTTGTTGTTGTTCGACCGATCTCACTCGTCAAACTATCATCTCGTTATACGACGTGAGTGAATTTCTTAGCAACCTTTACCTTGTTGAAGCAAAATCACCTTGACAGCAAACTGTAGTGTCTAGAGCAAAGTACGTTAACACTAGTTATTATTTTTGAAAGTTCAGGTTACTGAAGAAATAAATATGTTAATTAAGTAGATACAATTTCCACTTTTTTTCTCATTTAACATTGAGTGTTATTTTTTAATGTTATTGTGTTTTAGTAAACAGGTCGGTGACCTAAGTGGAACTGGAATCGAAAGAACTATATTTTTTTTAACTACACAACAAAGAAAGATTGATTATGTTTGTATTTTAAATATGTATATGTATATATAATTTAAACACAAATAAGGTGAGGTGCAAACAAAAGCGATTAAAAAAGATATAATGTAATGACATTTTAATAATGATTATATTATTTTATACAGGTGCAAACATCAGTCTAAAATACTACTAAGGTCACGAACAACTCCCTGGTTTTCCCCTTTATTACCTCCATGTTGGTGTATAATACATTTTCCAGCCTGTCAGTCATTTTTGAAAAAAAATCTTTGGATTCTTAATTATTATCAGTTCTCATTTTTGTAGTTAAATCTAACTATTACGTCTAGTAAAAATATAAGGTCTTTTGTCCGACGGGCAGTTAAATTTTTCAAACACTCTGTTCCCGCCAAATGATTTGTTACCAACAGGTTCCATAATATTATTCCATAAATCATTAGCAACTACAATGAAAACAATAGAACTAAAACACGTTTTTTTTATATTTTTATACCTCTAGCGTGTGCTTTTTGGCTAAAATGGAAACAGTCCGCTGATAAATATTGTGAGTCGGCCACACCTGGTGCAGATGTAGGGAAATTATAATTTAGTAAAAAGGGTTGAACAACCACCGTAAAATCATCTGTGTCAAACTCATCAATATTGCCTATTTCCATATCTAGTTTTAACCATTTGTCCATGAACTCATACAGCACTTGTTTTTGTGTACTTCTGTGACCAAATAAACACGAACATAGGCCGGCACGAATAAAAGAACAAGCAGGATTTTCTGTCTTCAATTCAACTATGATTTTAAGATCTGTAATTAGCAATAAAGCTTTTAGTTAAAAAGTACACCATGAGTATCTTACGAGGAGGTAGAACAAAATTAACAATAGTTCGAGGTAAATTGTCTCTAAGTATTCGTAAAACTTCGATCATATCTTTCCTGTGTTGTTCCAGTGCAGCCGTCATATCTTCCAAATAGCAAGCATCACAAAAATTATTAGCTCCTATAAAAATTGTAATCATCTAAAAACTAAATGTAATGTTATGCTACCTTTATCACTTTTATACCTTCCAATCCTCGTTTATATTAACACATTTAGTTGACTTCATTCTTTTAACAAGTTCTCTTGCCATGTAAGGGATATCTGACGATATAGCATTTATTTCTGCAACATTGAACTGACTTTCTTGCTGTATTGTCAAAGAAGTCTTCACTGCGTACCCTATTAGGTTGGAGTTGAACATTTTTAGTATATTTGGCAACGTTAGGTACTGCCTCCAGTTACCTTCACCACCTGCAGCAAACAATTTATTGTTGATCACTACTGAAGGGAAAATTTTACCAATAGGAAACGATTTTCCTCTTTCTTCAAGTAGTACTTCTAGCACATTAATCGCAGTTGCACCTACTCCAGCCGTTAAACTATCACCTAGTGCTGCTGTTACATCAATATCACCAGGTTTAATCTGATGAACAGATAATGGCTTAGAAAGACTTCGGGCGTTCCGTACATCACATGGAAATGGTACCGAATCTGGTACTTGTCGCTGAATTTGCTACAGTTGATACATTAACACTAATGCTACTCATAAACGAAAACTAACATTTTTTCGGTAAGGGGATTTGTTGTTCTGTTTTGACTGTAACTGAACTTCCATCAGCAAGCGCCTCGCAACTCTATATGGTCCTAAAAATTCTTCCAGGAAAGTTCTTCCGGTTTGTGCGGCAGTTCCACAGCACAGTACAAATAACAAAAAATAACTGCGGACTGTTTTCATTTTAGTTAATAATTTAGGACACTAACAAATAAAAGAGTCGAATTCTTGAACTTCTCGCGGGAAACAGTTGAAGATTACTAACAACGGTTAAACTTAAATAACTTTTATATTGGATGGCGAAAAATAACATGCGAATCACCTTGATGAACTTTACCTGTTCAAGGAATGACGTACGCTATAATTAATCGAAAAAATATTTACATGCCTACGAGTATTCACCACAAATTTTAGTGGTAATTTATAATGCAACAGGTAGATATTTGTTTTTAATTTCATAACGAATATTTAGTTTTATTATATCTAGACTGGAACACAATATTATAAATATTAGTCATAGTGTCAACCAGTAAATATTTACACTTAATCACCTGTTAGTTTTTATTCTCTGCGTGCACAGGGTCGCTAAAATATCCGACAGCGATGATAACTGATGTGTAAAAAAATGTCATGAACCATGACTTTTTTCTCTCGACTGGATTACAAACAGTGAGATCAGCTCTAGCTTTTAGAACCGCTTTATTTATTTTTGGCGAACTGACAAAATTAAAATTTGTGTTCGTAATGCATTTGAGGAAAAGCAAATTTTCAGCATTTTTTTTCTGGTATTTTCTTAACTCAAATTAGTTTTATTCAGTGAACCCGTCGTTTTGTGGACCACGTCAAATCGAAAAGTAAAAGCTTGCCTTATCTACTACTGGAATAGAAACAGAAATTTAATCTGATAAAGAAAAAACGCCCAATAACTCTTTGCCAAACAAATGGAAAAAATGAACAGCTAAAATTTTCGAAAAACGTTTGAACAATTTTAAAGGGTTTGACCAAACATTTTCAATATATTTTGCCAAAGTAATCTTATTTTCAAAATTTTGAAGTAACACATGTTGATTCAAATTGGCACTTCAAGTACAAAATTCATTTCAATTAAATCTAACTGCGTGTTAAACCTTGTCACTGATATGTTCAAATCACTGAATAAAAACAAAGCAATTAGATGTAATGCATTCATTTATTTTTATAGTAGTACTGGATACTTGTTGTACATTACTTTTGACAGAAACTAATGACAGATTGTTGTTTTTTTTTTTCAACTAATTGTAATTGAATGTTGAGTTTAATTTTAACACGAAAGAATACCACTTACTGAATTGTATGTTTACTAAGTTGAATTAAGATTAAAAATTAAGTTAGCAAGTAATTATGTACGTAATATCTATTCTGTACAATAATATTTACCTCTTTTATTAACTAAATATTGAAAATTATATATTATCTAAAGTGAGTTTTTCTGTTACAAAATTTTGTGTTGATGTCATCCACATTTTTGCAAGGACGCGTATATCAGTTTGGATGGATGCATTGTAGTACTAATAATAAAAGTATTGTATTATTGTTATTCTTGAATAGTGATTTATAATTAATAAAATAACGAAACAATTTAATCACGTCTGCGTTTGGAATAACAGAGGTGCGACTGAAGACTGAATTGAAAATTTATGGTACTCGTAATTTAAAACAAATCGCGATAACACCTATCAACCTGCAAACATGAGAGTGAAACAAAAACTAAACTAACATATGTTTTCTACGAATTGCAATAACCGGATCACAATACCAACGGTCCGGACTTTTTTATTCCTCTGACTTACGCTTATTGAAGAAAACGCTACCTTTTATTTTTATTTTCGATGTTGCAATTCACATTTGGTTAATTATAACTTGTCTGGATCTAGGGGAGGTTCAGCATTCCCTAGCCTCCCCCTAACTACAGCCTTGTCTAGGGGTTATGAAATATCGAGAAAATGTGAAAGTACCAAATTGCCCGATGGACTCCATTACTTAGGTTATCCTCAATAAGAAAAATAACTTGAATTTACCATGCTTACAATGACTTTAAAACGTCTGCAAGATTTCAAAGCATTCAGTTTTGCAATTCTTGATTTATTCAATAAAATAAATTGACTCATTTATTAATATAAATTTTTTGGAGGGGATAAGTAAATATATTTTGTAAATTTATCATGTCTATCATAAAACATCTGCAAGATTTCAAAGCATTCGGTTTTGCAGATTCAAAATTAAATTGCAAAATGTTGTTTCATAATTTTGATTTTTTTTCCAAAAGTCTGGCCGTTTCGAGTAAAAACTCAACACGGACTCATAAACTAGATGTGTAGGACTATGTTATTTTATATAATTTAAAACCCATGTACTATGTACAATTTTGAAGTGACGTTATCACATTATTGGTGGGGATGATTAGACAAATGTTACAATACTTCCTTCGCTTACAATCGGGAAGTAAAAATGAGATGAAAACCTCAGAACAACCGACTGTATGCAAACTCACTCGGCAGTATGAAGGTATGAAGTATAAAATTACAATTACTAATATTTTAATTATTTATCAAAATTTTGGTTTTAAGTTAGCCACATGTTACAAAAAATATTCTTATTCTACTAAAAACTAATCTACTTAAAGATCTAGTATTTATAACAATAATTCATTGACGAAATGTAGATAATATCTCTAAACTTATTTTATAACACAGTTGATCAAAAACTTCCAAAAATTTCTACAGGTTTTTTTCTTGTATATGTTCTTTTTTAAATAATTGGATCTAGTCATCAATTTACTTACAACTTTTTGAATATGTCCTTTCACATAACATGCCACTTAACCTACTTCAACGTATCCTCATATCATAACACTTAGGTATTAAAAATTTCTATGCGATTTTATCGATACAAAATTTGGTTGTACTTAAAGATATGGGAGTTCATACAACTTACCATAAAAGTATAATCTTAAGTCATACAAACAAATCTAATTAATAACTATTACATGTAAACTGTGTTGTCAATGACTTAAAAGGATAACTTTTCGGATTAAAACTTATGTTGATATCGCCTTAAGCACCTCAAAATAATCATTAAATTGACCTGTAACTCATTATTGTCAAGTTTAATTTCGACATTATCCAAAACATTTTCAGAAATTATGTCATTTTATTGATTTCAGAAAAAACTAAAGTGCATTTTCTAAACGTCTAAACTAACATCTAAGTAAGTTTATCTTACATATCTAATAGATCACAAAAGCGAGAAATGATGATATGTTCCTAAATCAAAATGATATCTATTTACGATTATACGCCTCTACGTAAGTTGCTGTTGTTGCTCTCCTCAAGTCCTCCTTTTTTTCAAATTTTAGGTCGAATCTTTGTTCCAAATATAGCACAAATTTTCTGAAAGCATTTTCCAGCTCCCCTCGTACCTAAAAAAATTATTTAAATAACTAGAACACAAAATATAAACGACGAACCTCTGAATTAATATAACAGAACAAAAGAGCTACCATGATTCCTTGTAACCCCTCAACTAAATAACTAATATAGTAATAAATATCCTGCGCTTCGCACGTATTGCTAGGAACGATGTTTCTGTTGGTAATGATAACAATGTGAATACCAAAAAGTGGTATCAAGAATAATGTTGCTCGAAACGTTGACCTACAATGTATGTAAAGTATAATCCTGTTCCAGAGGTGTAATCAATACTTACTTAACCTGTTGAGATACGCTACCACGTTTTAATTTCATTACCATAACTCGAATTATGTCCAACAACAACAGAAAGTTTATAACTAAAATGGCAATACGAAAACCATCGATAATCCACTGATCGTTGGTATCGTCAACCATCCAACAGTCTTTTGCTCCATGATCGTTACGCACGATGGCCCATATAAGCGATGGTAGAAACGACAAAACTAAAATCAGGTAAATATAGTACTACCTCCAAGAGGACTAAGTTCAAGAGCTAGTTTAAGAGTCTACTAAAGCCATTTACTACTCAAAAACTCAAAAGTGTGATTACCTGAAACGGCAACATAAATGTATGTTAAACTGGGTTCGTTTGCAAAAGCTCTAACAATAAGCTTGTGAAGGTAAAATCCGTCCGCAAGCATACATGCAAACATTCCATTTTTGGCAGCATTTTCAAAAAACGCCAAAACTCGACACGCCACACTATTTTCGTCCATTACGGTAGTTCCAGTCGAGTTAAGAGCATCCAAAATAATGATCTGTTTGGACATGATAGTTAACAAGTTTCTGATAACAATAATCAGAATTAAATTCCTGTGCATAATGTAACGCAGATTTTTTCTGAACGTACGCAAACTGAAAAAAATGACCACCGCTGGGAAAGATATCACCGTAGCAATGGCTAACGCGATGACGTTGAAAGTATGTCTGTGTCGAAGGACTGGTGCTATGGCACAAACTCCATAGTCTGTCGTTTGGTTCCAGGTACCATTTGCAAAACATGTTTTTTCGCTTTGGACTAAAAGAAAATTGATAAAGGTGGTCGAAGAAGTTTAGCGAATGATTATTTACGTTCACATACGTCAGATTCTGTGGAGTAAGCTTGTTTGGAGCAAGTCTCTTTTTGGATGGTGCCAGCTTTTGCAGGATCGAAGCAAGTCCAGCCATCCCAAATAGCCGGACAGGGGTATTCTTCGGCTAAAAATTGATACATTTATTAATGCGACAATATTTAAACATAAATAACCAACTTGGATAAACATTTTCATCTGTCATGGAATTTTCACAGCAGTCAGAGGCCTCTTCACAACAGTTTATCCACAAACCGAAAAAATGATCTGTTTGAAAAGACTTTCTGAGATATTGTAAAGAAGTTGGATCTTTGTAGTGGAAAGAGAAGTATTGGGTTTCCTATAACAAAAACTGTTACACCTATGTATAATTTTATAATAGTATGTATTACTTCGTCAGGAATCAAAGCTACTGGAATTTGAGAACCATTCAAAATATAACCGGTGATGTTTGTATATCTGAAATTCAGTCGAAAGTCCGGTGTGTAATTGTAGCAGTAATAACCCGTCCAAAAATCCCAAATTTCGCTGGTAAAATTGCGTTCTCTGAGTATACAAATTTTTGCTGTTACCTAAAAATAATGATTTTGCATTACTGTGGTAGCGAATATACTTTTATTAAAAACAAAAATGACATTTTGCTCTTATATAGGATGATTCAAAATTACTATGGCACACTGTTAAAGACCGGTTATTATTAAGCAAAGAAAAATTAATTTAAAAAATCCTTGAGGCCAAATGTAAAAGACATAAAAAATTTAAATATTATACAGAATGAAGCTGATAACAGTGGCTAATTTTTCATCTTTTTACTTCCCGAGCTAAGGAAGTATTGTAACCAAGTCCATTGGGGGGACTGGCTACTTTTTTTCGTCTATATGTCATATGTCTGTCTCTGTTGGTTTTTATTAAACAGATGATCTCCGGAATTACCAGACCGATTGTTAGCAAATTTTATACATATGTAAGTATATTAGGAAATCATGTAGATGGTAAAACGCTAACCAAAATTTGTCTAATCATCATGACGTCAACTCAAAATTTTTCACAGTAAATTCCATTAGACTTTATAATGTAACCTATTCCTGTGGTTGTGGTTTATGAATCAACCTTAATTTACCATAGGCATACTAATAAGAATTACAAAGTGCGTCGGTCGTGCTGGCTCAGTTGTTTCAAACGTTGTCTTACTAATGCGAAGGTCGCGGGTCCGACTCTGTTGCAAGTTCGATCTCCTTATGTGTCTTTTTTTCTTACATTGTGACTGGTATTATCTATATTTTTTAACGTGTAGGAGTTATCAAAAAAATGATAAAATTTTATAAATTACGAAAAACATTTATACGTAATATTTGGAGCTTATTTAGTTTTTTGCACTTTTGTTAAACAATAACAACAAATTAGGATTAACAAAATGCCATATAGTTAACTTCTGCGATTGTAAATTTGATGTTAATACCCATATACGATGTTACGTCGAACCAAAGATCATTACCGTATTATACTGTTACGAAATAAATCCATAGGCCGCCCCGGTACGACGCCTATGGGTCTTCTAGTATGTATTTGTTTCTTCTAGTATGTAGTATGACTCATCGGCCGGTCGAAGCGGCATTCGCTAAAGAATGGCCTAGAAGCGGAAGTCGCGATAGACTGGAAAAAGACCTCGATTGCGAAACATCGAGAAGGGAATATGGATGTCACCTTCGGGAACGAGATTATTCTAGCGAATGTTACGAACAACCAGACAAGTCGCGCCGAGATTATTTTGTACATAATCACTGTAATAGTTAGTTGTGTAAATTCGAGTTATTAAGAAATAAATTATTGAGTTTAACCCACGCCGATTTTATTCACCGATCATCGTAACAATACGTTAACATTCTTTGGTCCAGCTACTTCTTTCAACTAAAATTACAGTTCTCAATGTCTGACAAATAAATTATTTACACGTAAATTCTCAGAATATGATAATATCGGTTGCAACGAAAATTGACAACATTAGTCACATTTAAAGGGTTCGTTATCAGCAACGCGCGGAATTGTGTTTCATACGCTAGATCCAGTGCTGTCGCGGCGATAGTTTGATTACAAATATATTTTTCTTTTGGACTATATCAACATAATATAACATTTCAAGATCACAAATCTGTGGTCCTGTGTTTGAAAAATTAAAAATGGCATCGAGTATTTTTATTTGAAGTAATATAGTAATATAGAAGTAGTTTTTTAACAAGCTGTAAACACTCCTAGCGACGCACTGGCTACGACCTTGTGGACCAGATCAAAGCGTCCCCGCTACTCGCCGTCAAACACACCTTGCTTCAACTGGGGAACTGCATCCGTAAGATACTTTTCCGCCTAGTGGTTATCAGTTTACTCGAAATAGTTTCACTAAAATACAGGTTTTTTCACTCCATATACAATCTTTGATCTTTGTGTACATAACGAAATTAGGCGGTTAGTAAAATTGTTGGTTTGATATTTTTTTTATCTAACTATATCAAAAGAAAACCTATTGTTACGAAATAAACCCATACGTCGCCCCGGTATAACGCCTATGAGTTCTAGTATGTACGGCGATGATAACTCATTGTCGGTGACGGCGGTCGGAGAAAAGCCTGGAACCGGATGTCACGATGAGTTTTCCAAAACAAGCCTAGAAGCGGTGACGGAAAACTTTAAGAGGGACCGCGCGGCTGTTAAATGGGGAACCACCGTCGGGGGCAGTGTAGTACATACAGACAATGGGAGAAATCTAGTCAAATCCATTCCAGTCGAGTCGGAATTATTCTGTACATAATCGCTGCATAGTTAGTCGTATCAATTGGAGTTACTAAGGTTAGAAATGAAATTTTTATTCACCGATCAACGTAACGGTATAAGCACACTTAAATGCTTAAAACTATTGATATTTTCGACACCGTAAAGGTTTAAAATTATGTGCTATATTTCTGTTAAGCGTTTAAGAATTCTAATTTACATAAGAGTTTTTTTTCTGTATGAAGCAGTTAGTACAAAAACTGTTTCTCCGAAAAATCATGTTAACCTTCAAAAATTAAACTGTTAATTTTGGAAACTTGCTTGTTTTCCCCTGTATTCTTCAAATAATGGATTCCATTACCTTTAAATCAGCTTTACAAAATCTACACAAGATGAGGTACCACACAAATTCATCGCCTGTCGTACTCAGTAAAACACATGATCGAAAAAAGAAAAAGTCGACAGAAGAGTTTCGCCTCTGGTATGGTTGACATACTGAGTCACCGTGCTCTTTTGCCTTATTCTTAACCCTGCTCCTGAAGATGCCACTTACGAAAGTGTGCGAAACGTTGAGCCCAAAAATTCAGTTAACACGGTTCCAACCCGGAAAACGATCATGTAATAAAGTTGTACTCTAAAAGAGCACACTGTCCCTTCGCTTTCCAAACAGATAAGGCTAACTCAGAACCGTCATCCATAACTAAGCTTGTCAAGTTGGAAGAACCAAACCTTTAAGACTACCATCGGTCCGACAAGTACCTGGTATCAATTGCGACAAAACTACCAAATTTTGCAGATCTTCGATTAGGAATTGAAAACTTTGGCCAACTGGGAGCTGACACAAAACAAGAGAGGCTATTTTTTGCATAATTGACAACATAGTTGTACCGAAGAGGATCATACTGTATCTCTCACATCCTCCATACGGAAATAACGCTCACCAGTTCCGCTAACCCACTCCAAAAGACGCCAGGCCACAACTAAAAAGTAGATACGAACACTGGGCCTAATCCAGTTGATAGCTAACGTTGACAAATGACTTTTTTTTTTGGATCGTAAACTGACTAACTTAGAGTGATACGGGTCAAGTCTCGCACTAGTGTTATTGTGATGGATCTTTTTAATTCAGGACATTGACCTAAAATAACGGATAAATGTACATGTTTTACTTGTCCAGACATACGAATCTCCCTTTCCAAGTTACTAAAGTACGTTTTGAACACGTGAAGGAAAAATTTTTAAAACCCTACTAATTAAAGTAGTCCAAGAGCTATAAGGTTATATGACCATCATAAAAATAGTTGACCGCAAATAAATACCCCTTTGTATGGTTCGCACTAAGCTTACCAGTTGGCAATAAATCGTCTTCTAAACATTTCTTGCTTAGATTTAGAGATTATTGTAAACAACTTAACTTCGACACAATAACCTTACAGCTCTTGGACTACTATAGTTACATAGCATTATATTTATATCTCTCAATAGGATATTTTTTTATTCGCCTCTTGTGAGGCTTGGTGTCCATGAAACAAAACTGTAAGATACCTTTCGTGTCACGTGTTTATGACAGACTAGACAAACTGAACATAAGAACAAACATAATCCAGATTCTTACTCAGGATCCCAAGGATCAAAGAACTCGTGATATTTTTGAAAGTCAGAACAAAGATACGACATAAAAAAATTGAAGGAATGTGAAGAAAATCCTAGAGCATCAAATTTATGAATTAATATACCGTGATTTATCTTCTTACTGTTCTCAGTATTACTGATCAAATCATTTTTTAATTCCGGATTCCAAGGAAAGTCGGGCGCTGGCCTAATCACTTCAATAAAAATTTACCAAGATAGCGATCATCAATAAAGTATTAGCAACATATAAAAATTGGTCTAAGGTTATTTAGACAGAACTACCCTCGCCCCTGAAATAGAATAAAACAAACCCAGCTTTTTCGAAAAATTATAAATTTGATTATGCGAACTTTATTTTTTTATGAGAACACTTATAAGTTAAAATCAAGATATGTATGTAACGTTAAAGTAAATATAAAGAACCGTTCCAAATGAGTTTTCCCGTAACAAAATTTTGTGATTTTTGTAAATACACTTATACATATCACTTTCGATGTGTAATACTAGTGATAACAGTATTGTATTCCTAAATTTTGGGGAAAACGGAGTGGGCCGTTCCCGATGTAATCAATAAAATAAATTGACTCATTCATTAATTTGTATGAATCACCCTGTACAAGAAATTAAAAACTTTTAATGCAATGATAATTTATTCGGCAAAATTTTGAGATCACGTAATCAATTTTTTGGGAGGGGATAAACGAATACATTTTGTTTGACGATTTACCATGATTACGTCAACCTTAAAATATTTACAAGATTTCAGAGCAATCGGTTTTGAAGTTTCAAAGTTATATTGCAAAATATTGTTCACACACCACAAGTACAGGAGTATCTTATTTTATAAAATTTAAACAAACTTTTTATTATAAATTTTGGAAATGACGTCATCCCATTGGTGATGGAGATGATTACCCAAATTTTAGTTAGCGTTTAACCATCTACGTGATATTTCTAATATACATACATACTGTACTATAAAAATGGATACAAACACCTGACAGACACACCGACAGACAGACAGACAAACAGACAGACAGACAGACAGACAGACAGACGGAAACGGAAGACCACTTTTTTCATACTCTAAAGATCATGACACGTCGAAAAAATATGAAAGTGGCAATTCAGCCGATGGACTCGATTACTATACTTCCTTAGCTTACGCTCGGGAAGTGAAAATGGAAGAAATGCCCGCAAAACGTGTATTTAAAAACACCATAGAAGGCAAAATATGAATCCATTGTAACTGTGTCCATAACAGCACTATTAAATAATCAAAGTTTCTCCCAAAAATCGCACAAAAATCTCGAGAATGCTCAGCACTGCAGCCAGCATAATCCACGGTTACCTTATTGTTGCCAGATTTGTTACTTAGGTAAATGTTTATTTTTTTTGTTATTTAATCCTAAAAATTTAAAAACTTAATTCTCCGTGCTCCACTTAACAACACATTAAAAAATTGATTAAGGGACAATATTTTTTGTATTTCTTTAGTCAGAATTCTTAGTTTAAAATTTATAACTTAATCTCTTTGCTCTGAAAAATCTGTCTTTGGTTCTTTTTGTCTATTTTGAACCATTTTTCTTCATGTGCTCAATTTTTTGTGGTTTATAGATCTTTTGGTACTTTTGGAGTGTATAAAAATTAAGTTTTTTTTTTCATATCTTTGTGCAGTCGTTTTCTAACAATTTTCGCTTGGTCCAGAAGTAAAAAGCAATTTTAGGGTACCTAAAAGCAAGATAGAATGCTTTTGAGGTAATTTTGCTTGATTTTACGAGACTTTCAGCCATTTTTTCATGTATCTAATTTTCGAGAGTTTATATAGATCTTTTTAAGTACTTTTGGGATATCTAAATAATAGGAATTTTTGAAGGATTTTGGACTCTTTTAAGTTGTTTCATATTCTTTTATGGTCTTGTTTCAATGATTTTTGCATGGATCAAATACCTTGGTCCAGAAATAACATTTTTTATACTAATTTCTTGTAACCAAAGACGAAAACTTATCACCTTCATCCTGTGGCAAAAGAAAACCAACCAATTTTTGATGATTTTGTATTCAGAAAAGAGCTGCAACTACTTATTTGGCAGTATAATAAAAAAAAAGGAGAAATTAGAGGGAGAGTCACACTTTTCAAAAGAATTAATTTTTAATAATTAGAAAATTAAAGGACCAAACTTGACACATTATTATCTAAATTTGTTTAGAATAGTCTTCCTGTAGTTATGGATTTTACTGAGTGAATACGAGAAAACGTTGAATAAAAATTTATTTCCAGAAAGTTCGTAAATCCGTGAAAGGTTGTCTCATATATCAAACATTTTAGATAATCATCTCAGTTGTGAAAAAGATTATCTTGAATTCTCATCTTATGCTAAATATTCTGATTAGAGCTTTGAGTAGCAGAGCAGGAACGGATTAAGGAGAGAAAATACTAATACTATACACATGGAAATATCAAGACACAGAAAAGAGTCTGGAGTGGATGATTTTAGGGCAATGGTTACAACATCTGGAAAGAACACTAAATGTTGTGAAATAAAGGTCAAGAAGTATGAGTTCGCAAAATGTAAGATATACGAGAGAAACAAAATTAATCGTGGGCTGTAAACAAAAGGGAAACAGAAATCAGGAAAGAGTACAGAATGTCAAAACACAACTTAACCTCTAATTATTGTATAGAATCAGATTATATTCCTATATGAACTTATTTAACACACAAATGATTTACGTACTACTCTAGGATGGTAAATTTAAATTATTATGCTCAAATTATATTCATGACACCGAAAAAAACATAAAATTTAAAACACTTGTCATATTTTAACTAAATAGAAAATCTTATCTATACATACTTAAACATCTTACTTACACTCTCTGGTGCCTGAAGCAATAACACCACAACACATGTAAATATCACTCCACATTTCAGAACCATTGTTGTATAGGTTTGATTAGTTACAAATAAATAAAAAAAATGTCTATATTTCTAATGAAGTCATTCAGACATCAGGACGATTAATACTAAATAAACTTCAGCTTTATAATCTTATCAATGAATGAATCTATACTTATTGTTGTGACGACGTCATTAATCAAATTCCAATTGATATACTTTTATTATCGGAAGGTGATGATAAAATTAATTTAAACTTTATTGGACGAATAATAATATTAATATCTTCGAGTATCTGCAAATGTTCTTCTTGATTCCACTTTTTGACAGAAATCATATGGCAGAACCTCTTATAAAGTACCTGTGTATTTTTTCAAACTGATAAGAAAGTAGAGATAATATAGCAATAACAGAAATATAAATAAAAAATTATCAATCTAAAACAGATAAGTATTAATTAGATTAAAATATGTATTTGTTACTAATTAAAATACACAATTTCGATATTAATATTAAACTATATTGTTTTTACAAAAATTAGGAGGCATCTAAAGATTAACGGACATGACGGAAATAAACTGTCAAGATAAGGAACTAAAAAAATCCTAAATTAGAAGAAATTAATTAGTAGCAGTATTTTAAAAATAACAACAAAACTTTAACAATTATAATAAAAACTTGAGTTTCGAATTCGATTATGTGTTATAGTAACAAACACGACTTATTCTAATTAATTTAATAATGTTTTATTTTGTTATTTCTTTATAAATTCATGTTTAAAGAAAAATAACGTGGTGTGGTAATTATATGATATAAGTATTTTCGAAATAAAAAAATATATTAATTAACAAAAATGCGACTCAATCAGATACCGATTCAACGTAAGTTGCTGTTGTAGGTCTTCTTTTCGCCAAATTTTTGTTATTCAAATTATTGTCTAAACGTTGTTGGAAAGAAATATATATCTTCCTCATGGCATTCATTAATTCATGATGTACCTAAAAACTCTCTTTTCAAGTGTGAAAGTTAACTTCATCGAGACGAACCTCAGAATTGGTGTAACAAAATAGAAAAGCTACAATTATTCCTTGAAATCCCTCTAACATGTAGCTGATGTAATAATATATATCTTGTGCTGAACACGTGTTGCTGGGTACTATGTCACGATTTGAAATGACGATAATGTGGATACCAAAAAGTGGAATTAAAAATAAAGTCACTCGAAATGTTGTCCTAAAATATAGTTTTATGAAAAAATTAATTATTAACTTTGTAGTTAGTAAATTTAGTAAGATTACTTGGCTTGTTCAGAAATTCCCCTGTCTCTCAGTTTCATCACTATAACTCTTATAATATCCAGCAAGAGAAAAGTGTTTATGCCTAAAATGCCTAAACGAAATCCATCTGAAACCCACTGGTGGTTAGAATTATCGACCATCCAACAGTGAGTCCCATGATCTAAACCTCTCAGAAGAGCCCATACCAAAGATGGTAAAAATGAAAATACTAGAAAAATAAATACATAAAAATTAACGCTCTATTAACAATAGAAATTTTACTTAAAACTGCAGAATATATAAAAACAAGCTTCGGGTCAGCAGTAAACGGTCTGACGATGGATTTATGCAAGTAGAAACCATCAGCCAACATACAACTAAAAATTCCATTTTTGGCCACGTTCTCGAAAAAAGCCAAAATCCTGCAAGATACACTATTTCTGCTCATCACTGTATCCAGATCTGCAGATATCAATTCATCTTTCAAGATAATTTCCTTAGACATAATAGTCAACAAATTTCTCACTACGATAACCAAAATTAAATTCCTGTGCAAAATAAACATCACTTTTTGACGGAAATTTCGAAAACTAAAAAATATTAGTACAGCAGGTACACATAAAGCTGCTGATACTGCCAAAATTGTGACGTGGAAATCATGGCGAGGGAGAAGAATTGGGGCAAGAGCACAAGTGGTTTCATAGTCTGTGGTAGGGTTCCAGTAGCCACCAGAAAAGCACGTTTTTTTACTGAACACTGTAATGTTAAAATTAATAAAATTTCGAGAAAAGTACAAGATTTTTTCATTTTCTCACATTCACATGCTCGGGTTTCGGCTGAAAAGGTCACCGTTGGACACAGTTCTCTCGATATGGTGTCAGCCTTTGCAGGGAGAAAACATGTCCAGCTGTCCCAGACAGCTGGACAAGGATAGTCGATATCTGAAAATTATAGTATTTATTTATTTATACATATTTTTATTTTCTGGTCCTTATGTTCACGGACACAAAAAATGTCAAAATCAAAAATTTACAATTTAAGTTACTGCAAATATGTAAATTTATACAAATTTTGATTTTTTTGTGTAGCTTTTTTTGCAAATTAATTCATTATGCTCAGACCATACATCATCTTGTACGTGTTATAAACATGTGAAAAAAAGCTCGTTTCAAACTGTAATAAATTTAACATGTTAAAAACGGCTACGTTTGTTTGAATGAAACAAGCTCTGTAAAATTACTGACAGTGAAATTTTTTACTAACTTGGATAAATATTTTCACTTGTCATATGGACATCACAGCAGTGAGCAGCTTCGCGGCAGCAAGTTTTCCATTTTTCAAAAAATATGTCTTTTTTGAAAGAGCGCCGAATGTAGTCTAACGACGTTTCATTTGTATAGTCATACAAGAAATAAGAATTGTTATCAATCTACAAAAACTAAAAAAATATATATAAAGTAAACAAATATGTGTTTTTACCCATGTAACATTGATCGCAGAGCCATTAATTTCTATAATTTCAGTTTGATATATAAAATTTAAACGATAATCTCCTGTATAGTTGTAGCAAAAATATCCAGTTAATGGATTCCATAAACTACGAGCCTGGAGACGTATTAAACCATCAAGTCTCGGGGTCATAAATCTACATATCTTCTCATTTCCCTATAAAAGACACACTGTTAAAATATAGGACATAATCCATTCGCATTTACGTATAGTGTGGCAAATTATGAAAAACTACAGCATATTTGTATAAATTTTGAAAGTCCTGTCAAACTAGCCTACAGGTTTTTCTGGAAACTTTATACATTTTTTTAATCCTCTACATATACTAACTTAAAAACTTCAGTTACAGTATTATTAATACCAAATATATTGTTAAACAAGATAACTAACGTACCACAAATTGGACTCAACATACTATTTCATGTTATTTTTGTAACCACTCAAAATATATTGACCTGTGAAGTTCAAGACGGTAGTAGCTAGTAAGATAGTAGTATAAGGACTGATTTTGGCAAATTGAGTTATCGGGACGTTTTTTCTTTTCAAAATTTTTGTCTTTAAATGTACTCTTCAGAAAAAATCATGTCCAGAAAAAATCAAAGTTTTTTATAAAGAAAAAAAAAATAATCAAAAATTCGAACTTCCAGAAATTCACGGTTTTTCTCAAAAAGTGAAAAATCTCATAGAACCTCAAATCAAACATTTTATTTCAATTTTTTTCTAAAAAATACATTTAAAGCCAAAATTTTTGACAAAAAAAGTCCCGCTAACTCAATTTTTGAACCAGTTACAGTTTTTTGAAAAAAAAGAGCCTTTTTTGAAAAATTCATAACTTCTTTTTAATTGGGTAAAAAAATTTGAAAAAATTCTCAGAAATGTATTTAGTGGGGTAGGAAAAAATATAAAAATTTCAGTAAACTCGAAAGGAGTTGGGTTCAAATGTGGCCGATTTTATATTACCAAGTGGCCTCAAAAGATTTGAAAATCAAAACGGTAAAGCAATATATCGAACCTCTCTCTCGGGATAAGATTGCAGTCCCCAACCACTCGTATTCCTTGATTGAGAATATAATTCATGGATCACATGACCCCATTTCTTCCAATAGAATTTGTTCATGCCCTTAGTTACATGGCTATCATAGCGATAATAATTTTATTACCTTATTGTGGTCTGTTGCTATCTAAATTTCAAAACTGTCAAATTTGAAAAAAAATTTAGAATTTCATAAAATTTTCTGTCTATTATGGCTTGCCAACTTTGGGGGCAAGCTCAAAACGATGAAATCAATTCTATTATCAAAAAATGTGTTCATTCATTATATTCTCATGTTGAATATACCTCGTGATGTGATTAATAAATAATCGAAGACATGACTCGTAAAACTGAGGCAGCACATTCAACTCGTGCTTCGCACTCGTTGAATCTGCAGCTCGGTTTCACTCGAAATATTATCGATAATAATCATATCACTTGTTATATTATAACTGATAATAATTGTTGTACTATTGGTTAATTTAAATTACGGGGGTGCGAATTGGCTTCTCTTATTAATCGCAACGATATCTACTTTTACAAAATGCTTTTGAGGTAGTTTTATTTTTTTTAGTCTGGTTGCAAAGCCCATAGCAGTGAGAGAGACAGAAAACATTATCTTCTGTCTCTCTTTGAACCATAAATGATATTACTAAAGAATACGCAATATAGAAACAACAGAAATGATATATCCCTACAAAAATAACGTTCTCACTACAGTTTACTCCTTATTGATACATGATACTTTCCTTACTCGTGTTTAAATTGAACGTTCACAGTTACCACTATTTTTTTGAGATTACATTTTCCAAAAATAGGTTTTTTTTATATATAAATTTTGTGTTTACTGGAAAACGTTAACAATATTTCGGAAAATGCTCATCCATTTTAAGAAAATAGGCAGGTCTACAATTCGAAGTTTCCTTCACCATTTTATTTTCTTTAAATAAACTTTGTGTGGCACTGGTTTTTTTAATTGGACTGGGGGTATCTGAACTTTTTTGATTAATTTAATAGAAAAACTGCTTAATGGATTATTGTTATCATCATCTCATTATTGTTATTTCTATTGTTCACGAAAATAACATGACAGAACTATACCTATATAAATGTTCATATTGAGTAAGGATTTTTAAATAAATGCCAGAATGTAATGGATTTAAAAATGATCGACGATTAAGACCACGGCCCTTAAGACTATATTTGCAAGAAAATGTACGTCGTATTTGTTACCCAACAAATGGTTATTTGCTTTCTTCAAAAGAGGATTTTGTGTCCAAAAATGTTCCCAATAAAATTTTGGCTACAACACTATGTATTTATACAAATGTAGTGGCAACTTACTAATACATATGTTGAAAAAATTGTCAAGATACTGATGACAATCACTGCAAAAAGTTTTGAAACCATCATAATTTACCAATTATTATTAATAACAACGACCACTATAACAAAAATTTGACGTTCACTAAATTTTGTATGTACCTATAATCTTACCTATCTTATCACTGAAAATATAAATAACCATATTTATGGCTTGTATTGTCACTGTACAACCATTTATTACCCTACCTAAAGTTTTTATATTATAATCCATCATAATTCTAGATAAACAACATAAGTTCAGTGCGCTTGTTTCAGTAAACAGTTAGAATACGTTGTTCTATTAAGGTACATCTTATTTATGGTCAATTAAAATTATTTTTTTCAGTACTAGCTTGAGAACGTGTCTATTGTAGTCTGCTTCCGAACTGTGAAATTAAATTTCTGTCTACTTATTACAACTAAATAATAAATATCGTATTTAGGGTTGCCTATCTCTCCTATAAAAATCTTTCAAATTTTTCGCGTAAGTAAAATGTTACTGCCTTTTACCTCATTTCCGGAGGAGTACAAACTCCATTTTCTTCCATTTTTTGTTTGTTAGATCGAGATAAACAGAAGTCACAATTCAGCAGACGTTCACAAATATCAACAACGCTAGACAATCAAAGAAAAGAAAGGGAAGAGAAGGGAAACTTTCATTATCGCATTCTAAAATTTGTTAAATTTAAATTAAACTTTTTTCAAAATGATTTTATTACAAAAGTCCTTTGCGCATCCGTTGGAAAGTACATAATTCATATTTTTTACAATATTTTGGGACTACTAAACTTCAGATTATCAGTTCTAATAATCCAATATAAATATCATGTTAATTACCACATTTTTTATATTTTCTACATATAGTTTCTATACCTAAAATTCGTTTTAAATTGTTTAGGTATCAAATCATGTTATATTAAGTTACTTAATTAACTTATTAATTTATAACGATTTTATTTTCCAATAAACTTATTTCAGAATTTTTGCAGCTATGTAAACAGTGGGGTGTAAAATAAAGAAGTAAATTTAATAAAGATATTTAAAAGTTGTAAGTGAATTATTTCCATCCACTGGTAAGCGAACCTTACCTGGAGCGATCTACAAGTATAGACAAGTTCTGCCAAACAACCAACTGCTTGGGTGCTTGCTCCCCGTAGTTATCGGTCATTTTAGACTTTAAGATATAGTACACAGTGCACAGTGTTTGAAATAAAACTTTCAAAACCGTAAGTAAAGCCCAAAACATAATTTAAACAAAAAAACATTATTTTCCTTTCTAGACAAACTATGGGAGAAATTTATTTTCCCCTTTCGTTAAAATTAAAACAAAAATCTCCGAAAAAAATTAACATCAGTTGCAAAAATCATGACCTGTCGCTCTTAAACCAAGTACTGAATTCAGTTTTGAAAAACTTGAGAGTAATCAAAAGCGAAAAATGTAAAGCACCGGTCAAATTTCTGCAGTTGCTAGACAAAATCATCCCCAACGAATATTTCGGCACAGTCAATCACCGTCAACTTTTCTACAAAATTGTAAAACTCATCCTGACGCAATCATACTTTGAATGTGTACATTCGTCTATTATTATCAAAGGTTTCAGTTACAATTCCATACCTTGGTTAAATAATATTAAGTGCTTAAAAACTTGCGAAACCCTTTTAATGAAATCAAACACTTTTTTGCTTGAACGAGTAGTAAAACCATTGATACTTTTCTATTATAAGCCTGTTCGAACGTATAATGGGTACGAAATTAAGTTCATCCGCTTGGAGCAATGGACTTCTTACGAAACAAAAATGTTTAACCGACTCAAAAAAAGAGATTTTTTGTCAGAGATTAAATCACCTTGTGGAATCACAGCACGTGGTTACTTAAAAATAGTCCCAAAAGGGGAATTGGGAGAGTTCACTTTTCGTCCACTTATCAACTCTTTTCGAAATAACAAGATCATTTTGAAAAATTTAGCTTCAAAAATCATTTACGCGGCGAGAGAAATGAACACACTTTTTTCCAACATCTTCGATGATTGGTCTAAGTTTGTAACAACAAACCGTGGGAACGTTTTTGGAATAAAATTAGACATTAAAGACGCATATGGAAACGTGAACATCGACATTTTGTGTGACGTAATTTTAAAACTGCCGCCAACATTTTTAAACGAAGGTGAAAAAATGTTTATTGTTAAGTATGTCAAAAATCAGCTTGTTGTTTTCAGAGGTAATTTGTATAAATGGAAGCACGGACTTGTTCAGGGTGATCCTCTATCTTCGTGTTTGTGCGAATTATATTTAACTTATTTAGATAAAATAGCCATTCCGGACTTAGATTCTGAGTCATTTATGCATCGCACTGTAGACGACTACTTTTTTTGTTCTACTGATGTAAATAAAGTGTCAAATTTTGAATCTATCATTAAATGCGTGCACACAGTCAATGAAAATAAAACACAATCAAACTTACCGCCACTTTGTTGGAACGAAATTCTATATTGTGGAAAAATTTTCAATGTAGCGACTGGAGAAATTAAAATTTTGCACAGCTTTAATAAGGGGTATGATATCAGACACAGATTTAAACTATGGAATATCCATAAGCCAATACCTGAGACTGACTGCGAAGTTTTTCTTCGCAAAGTTATGTCTTTTAGACTTTATGGTAATTATTTTAGTAAAATGGAACTAAATACGATTTTTAACGGTCAGAAAACGGTTCTAGAGAACTTTTTCGATGGTATAGTTTATGTTGCTTATAAATTTGATGCCACTGTTATGGCCCTACGAAATAATTCCCTACTAGAAAATTTTAATTTTGTCGTGCATATTTTAGAACGTTGTGTAATGGAGTTTGCTTCAAAATCTCTTAGTAAAATCGAAAGTGTGAAAGGGTGCAATTACAGAAGAAAAATTGATTTAAAATTGTTAAGGATTTTAGCATACAAAGCCTTTATTTTGGTTTTTAAACGCAGAAACGAGGTTTATAAAAATTTAGTATCGTCTCTTCAGGAAACTAACAACCTAAAGATTAATCGTAGCTGTTACAAAATCGATCTGAGTTACTTTGAAAAGCTTCCAAAAGGCCTTGATCGCGTCAAAATTAATAGAAAAAATTTACTGTGATTTTGATTGTCGATAATTTTAATCTGTTAATTGTCTTATCTGTTTGAGATCGCTCAAAAATCAAAAAGCATAATCGCTTCGAAGAATTGCAAGTAAATCAAATTGCAGATTTTAAGTGGTGGGAGAACTGAGGCGATTAACAGTATAACTGTTGTTTTTTTGATAAAATTCTTGTAACGATAACAACCACTATTTATAATCTCTTTATCATTGTTGGTATTTCAAAATGTGGAACAATCTCTCAATCATAATTCATGATCCGATATTCTTTGCGCAACAGAATACCGTCGACCGTAAATTAAACCACATTTCGATAAGGTGATAGGTTTCGAAGAAGCTGTTATTTTTCGCACGCGGATTTGAATTATTATTATACTGTAATAGATAAGGAATAAAAATTCTAGATAAAGATGTTTGTCGGCCGCCACTGGTCGGTTTGGGATTTAGGTTCTTAAACCGAGGATATACATTTGTTTACCAATCACGAGTGAGAATGTTGGGTTGCGTGATAACACACCCGAGCATGATTGGTCGTCGATAGCTTGCGTTCTGAGTTAGGACGTAAACCTACTTTGACATTATGACATAACCTCACATTGTTTTTTAATTTTTAAGTTTTCCCACCCGGATCGACATGTGTTTCCGGTGAATTACCCAAACGCCAAATGCGTACACCCATACACACACACACAGTCATTCATTCACACACCGGGAGTGGATGCTGTAGTTGAAGCATTTACAAAAAAATTGTGCCTGAATTTATCTAATTTGTGTACATTCTGTATTTCATGTGGTTATCACATTGATACATTTAAAAAATTGTGCAATGGTGATCAATTTTCTCGGTAGCGTGAAAGTAGTGATGTAATCAATAATAATAAAAAATTTTAACATAACTTTCATTTAAAAATTGTTAATTATGAATCTATTTGTAAAACAATTTACTACTTTGTTTGCGATCTCAATATTCGCTAATTTTGTGATAGCTATTCCACAAATCTTCACCGATACATATGCATTTTGTGAGTACGAATTCGGCGAGAAAAAAGTCACTTTTCCAGAGTGAGTACATAAGTCCATATGAGAAACAACTCGCTGATTTCTTTTTTTAGTAAACTGTGGACAATTAGTACCAAAGACTTCACACTACACTACTCTTTGTGCTCATCTGTTCAAAGAATATGCCATAACCAAACCTCTACATGCCTCATTCAAAAAAACAACAATCAAGTGATTGACTTGGGGCATGAATTCACCACAGGTAATTTTACATTAACGTTTCTCCATGTATTAATAAAACATTTTCAGATGCCGATGAAGAATTCACTCTTGTATCTCAAGGCGCTAAATGCTCATCAAACTACCGCAAAAATTACATTCTAAAGATTTCTTTGCAATGTTCTGATTCGATCAAATCTAAACCACGTTTGATGTCATCTGAAGACGACTGCACTTTCGAAGTAATAATGATGAAGCCTGATTGTGAGCCTAAATGTACAGAAATAGTGGCTGGCGCCTACTTGCTTGATTTACGCAGTTTAAAGAAAACGTTTCAAGTAGAAGTAGATTCAAAAAAGTTTAGTGTAACTTTGTGTGGTTCAAATCGGGAATGCCCGAATGAAATAGGCGCCTGTGAGATTTTGCAAAATGGTGCAACACCATTAGCTAGTGTGGAATCTCAACATTTTAATTATGATGTTACTAAGGATGAGCTGACGGCTAGGGGGCGCTACAAACAAGGCAGAGGTGAGTATAATTTTTCATTAGCACTGAGTTTACTCAATCTTCTTTTGTGTGTTAAGTTGTACGAGATGTTCAAGTTTTACTGAAATGTAACTGGGACACAGATTTGGCAAATGCAACGTACAAAAAAGTTCCCGTGCAAGGCAAACATTACAGGTTTGAGGTCGAATCCTCATTTGGGTGCATTAAATTGCCTCAAAGTTGCGTCGTGTCAAGTTTTGGAAATTTGCATTATGATTTGAGTAAGCTGTACAGGAGCCAGGGGTGGACCGTTTCCGGGTTTCCTAGAGGAAAGCTGTTTTTGAACATTTGTGGTTCACTGGATCAACCCGAAGGTGTCTGCTCAGGTAATTTTTAGTTCTTTTTTCTAAGATTTGCTTAGATTAATTGGCATATTATGAATTAAATAAACACCCGCGTAATGAGGCGGTGTTGTTAACTGGCCGCGACAAATTTTACTTTTTCTTCCACTGTGTAAGCAAACATTCTAACCTAAACGTAACAGGAGTAAATAATTTGACGTTTTACAAATAATTGTTCTGACACTTGGTCATGGCCTCCTGAGCAAGCGATATGTAACGAATTTAACTTTTAACATTTAATTAATTTGTAAAAATTTATTATAAATAAACAATTTGTTAACATTATTTTATAAACGATAATAATACAAAATAATTTGCGTTTACTAAATGACGAAATAATCTTCCAACTCCACACGCTCTATATTGTACTCAAAACTAAACGACAAAGTGGATTCACACTAATAGCCTACACTAGAGACCCTAGATATACTTAGATTTTGCTTTTTTGTCTTAATATATGTAGTCTTCTTTTCGCAACAAGCAACTTAAACTTAACGTTTCAAATGGTAATTCTTGTTACGGAAATTTGAATTTTGTAATCCGCCTCTCGGTCAAACAACGAATGAAAGAGTTATCATAATTGAAATCGGGGTGGGTGGGTGGAGCTTAATCTTTGGGTTTCGTTTCACAGGGTAATTTTTTGTAAAAGAATAAAAATTTTGCTATTAAGTTCCGGCCCCGGCTCACGATGAATAAGAAAAAATCACCACAATTGAAATGGGGCGGGTGGGCGGGGTTTATATTTTGCTTTGTTTCTGAATTAAACCTGCATATATTAAGGAAAAAACAGAGCAAACCTTAAGCCCCGCCCACCCCTCCCGAGTCTCAGTTGTGATGAATTTTTCATTCGTTATCAAGCCAACGAAGCTTTGATGCAACGTTCGTATTTCTGTACAAGAAACGGGGACTATGTAACTCCTCCCACTTATGACAGCAACACGATATTTAAATGTACGTTTCGAATGATAATTCCTTGTAAGAAAATCAGGATTTTGCAATTAAACTCTGTTTCTAGGCGCACGGCCAATAATAAAATCACCACAATTGCAATGGGGGCGGGTGGGCGGAGTGTATATTTTTAAACCAATTTTTATCACATTCTATACCACAAAGAATTGTTTAAATTCAACACTACTTTTAATATTCAACAAATAATTTAATTATTTTTAACAGGTATAATGTAATACTAATTCCGATGTAATGATCAGAATTTCTAGAAAATAAGCCGGTAATAATAATTTGATATTATCTCAAAATTGGGTTAGTACATGCCATAGGTACAGTGATTTTTGTTTTGAAGAAGTTAGCAGTGGGATTTATAAACTTACTGTGTCAGTTGCTGCTCCTGCTGACGTTGCTTTTAGAGCTGAAAATTGTCATTTATAAACTTCGTTGCCAAATTGCCGTCTTTGATGTTCAACTTTTGCCTTATTTAAAGGGGTTGTAGAAGAAAAGTTGAAGATTTAAGTCGATTACTACAAAAATTTACCGTTTTAGACATGTTTTAAGTTTCTTGTTGTCGAAATAAGTATACACATCCTAAAAAAAACGGGCAAAATGTAGTGCCCCGCCCACCCACCCTGCTCAATTGTGATGATTTTTTATATTCGTCGTGCGTCAAGGGGGCGGAGCTTAACTGAAAAATCCTTATTCTTTATGAGAAATAAAAAACATGTTTTTGATTATCGTGTTGCTCAAAGAATACTATGTATATTAAGAAAAAAATAAAGCCGAATACCCGCCCCGATCTCAATTTACAATTGTGATGAATTTTTCATTCGTTGTCAGATCGAGGGGCGGGGCTTAAGTGCAAGATCGATATTTGTCTACAAGAATTTACCATTTTAAACATGTTTGAAATTTCTTGTTCTGAAAAGACGACTGCGTATATTAAGAAAAAAGGGAAAATATATATTTTGGATTTTTTTTCTTAATATACGTAGCCATCTCTTCACAACAAGAAACTTAGATCATGGTTAAAATGGTACATTTTTCCAAGGAAACATGGATTTTGGATTATGGGGCGGAGCCTAATTGCAAAATTAATATTTCCTTATACAAATTTTCCATTTTAAACATGTTTTAAATTGTGAAAAGAAGTCTACACATATTCAAACAAAAAGGCAAAATGTAAGCCCACCCACCCGCCCTATCCCAATTGTGATGATTTTTTTTATTCGCCGTGAACAAAGGGGGCGGAGCTTAACTGCAAAATACTTATTTCTCTACAAGAAATTAAAAACATGTTTTAGAGTCCCATGTTATTCTAAGTATATTATATGTTCTATTCCATTTCAATTGAAAGTACAGTCAGGGACACGGAATTTCAAACGACAACCAACTTTCTGACATTTAAAAACATTGTAGTCTTATACCTTATTGTCATTATGATTGACAGGTCGTTTGAAATTCCGTGTCCCAGACTGTATATCTAGGGTCTCTAGCCTACACTACCCTACATATAAGTGTCAAAACAGAGTGACACAAGTGACAGATATGATATAATGTGAATGTGATTGTGAACATTCATTTGACATATTTACATACCATGAGGTTGATTGTGAACATTCATTTGATATAACCCATGAGGTTTTTCTCTGAATATAAGATAATTAATGTTAAGTTGGTTGCATACCTGCTTGTAATGGATTGACTTGGACTTTTAAAAACTGAACATAAAATTTAATCGAGATTTAGGATATGTCAATGATATTGCTATTGATATTTGGCACTACTATCTTCATGTTAAGGTATTGTAATAAATACAAGTTTAAAGAACAGAAAATTTACGTTATTGACCTTTTTAAAACAATTTCGTCAAAAATTTTACTGTAAATGTTCGTTGGCATGGCCTACTCCTCAGTTATTATGAATCTTATGTGATCTTATGTTCAGTTTTTAAAAGTCCAGATTCTACAGCCGTGGTCCAGATCAATCCATTGGAGGATGAATATGCAACCCAACATACATGAATTATCCTATGTACAGAGAAAAAAAAACTCACGGTATAAGTGACACTATTATGGTGTTAAGCCAGGGAGATTTAATATGTATGGAGGGTGCACAGTGCTCATTGTTTTGTATCGCACATAGACAAATCATGACAAACCAACAAACCTTCTCTTCTGTTCGTGTCGTGTTCGTACACATTCGTCAATTGACGGATAAGCGGTTGAGCGAATCAGTGGCGGAACTAGATTTTACTGTTGTCTATTAGTTTTAACACATTTGTCATTGTTCTAGATTTTAGTAGATGTTAGCAAAGACCAGATTCGCGAACGTGTGGGAAGTATATTAACCACAAGTTTTCTTTAAAAACCAATATTTTTTGTTTTTTTGAAATTGTATGAAACTGAGGGCCGGTTTATCAATGCACAGTTAAGTTAAAGTAACTGGCAGTTAAAGCTTGTCTGTGAGTTAACCTGTTTATCATTACCCGCTAGCTCAAAACTGGTGGTCAAAGTGCCTGATAACTCACAGTTCAAACTGTCAGTTAAAACGTTATCCACCAGTTAGTGGCAACATAACCTAACAAATCCAAATAAATCTGTTATGAATTTAACAATATTTTGATGAGGACTTATGTTGTGCAACAAATTGATAGAGAAAAGATGAGAAAAACACTTATTATTAGCTGATTATTTTCCGGGTCTAATGTAGGTATCAAAAATTAAAAACCTATCTAATAATACCGCGAGATCGAAAAAGAAATTAATCGAAGTAGGCCATGCACGACAAGCCGTTTGTCGTAATCACGGTGGTAGGGTAATTTATTTTTTTTTGTATTAAATGTCAAATTTACAGTTTAAAATTAGAATTATGACGCCTACTTTTAAAACACATAAGAATGAATTAAAATCACCGTTTTCCAATTTTGTCTAAAATTTATCCCATTTCTGAAGATTCTAACAACAAAAAAGCTTTAATTTCGTTTGATAACAGTGCAAATTACTTTTGTCAACGTGACGATTAATAAAAAATTATTTTAAAATAAGACAAACGCCTTTTCGTGCATGGCCAACTTTGACTAATTTCTTTTTCGATCTCTCTGTATTTATTTATAGGTGTACCTACTTGTTTCATTTTTAATTTTCAATACTTTTTTTCTAATGCTAAATTTTGCTTTTTCATGATTGATCACGTGAAACGCGATATACAATCGTTGAATACCGAATGCGGATCGAATCTGATGGAACTTTCAAGGTCGGGGTAGTTTTGAACTGACCAATCACAACTCATTTCCAGTGGTGTGAGCGTTACCAACTTAAGAGAGTAACAGCTAAACTTCGAGCTACGAAACTGGAAGAAACATCGTGCATTGATAAACACTTCACCTCCGTTAACTGCTAGTTACCCTTATCTGACAGTTACTTAACAGACACTTTTAACTGAGCATTGATAAACCGGCCCTGAAACTCAGTCATCACTGATCAGCCACTGTATTGCGGTGGAATAAAGGTTGATTTATAAACTTGTCACTGACATTGCTGTTCGCCGTTGACGTTGGCGTTGTAAGATAAATACGCAGCGAAGGTATGCGTCGCTTATGTCATCTGTTGACGTTGCCGTTGAAAGTTGGCACGTTGACGTTGTGTTTTCATTTTCAACCAATGAAAGTGATGCCAACTTGAAGGAAAATCTCCTGAAGTAGAGGTGACATTCTTCTGGTTGACAGCACTAATTCCACGAAAATCAAATTTTGCCATCATTTTCTACACTGTAGCTTTCTGTGAGTAGGTATGCATTGTTAAAGATAGTTCTCGATGTTTAAATCAACAAGATTTATTGCTGTTCGTCTCAAAAACAGATTTAGTATTAATAAGCATTCACGTTCGGTAGAAGTAACTGACAGAAACTTTTCTGTGGTTAAGTTGCAATCTTAAGATCACTAGAAATTTAAGATTGGCATCAACTGTCTAATTTTCTAATTCAAATGTCAAATCTGAATTGTGTGGGAAAAAAAACGAAGTTTTTCTAATTTCAACACGCTTCGTTTCAAGAAAATCCTTAAATGCAGCATGGAAACAATTTCCATAAAAGTAATCACGAGAAAGCTCATTTTAAAGGAAAAGAAACAAGAAATATTTCGTGGTTTTCAAAAAATTGTGTAAAACGGAAACAGTGAAACTGGTGGCAGAAATATTCTCCGTAAAGTTCGCTAGTGTTGTCGAGTGTTTTTCGAATTTTAAAATAATACAGATACAGCGGCGCTTGTGCCGTTAATATTATAATCAGAATCAGAAAGACGACTGCGCAGATTTATATACCTACATGCTTTGTTGGTTCCGTTCTACAATTGGTTTTTAAGTTTTATATAATCGTTATTGTTTTGTAAGAGGTAAAACACTCGGCTTTGAAAATAATTGTACGTAATACACGTATAAATTTAGGTTTCCGAAGGCGAAGTTTTTCACATTTTAAACACGTTATAGCTGCCAGAATCAAATTTCTAAGGCGGTACCTATCTCCAATTGCGTGATTGTGGTGAAGATTTACTTTTCATTTTCTTGGATGAGACATGGATATACCAGAACGGATCCATGGTGAAATTGTGGATCCATGATGATGACATCAAAGCTTGTCCTCCTAAAAAACTAGTGAAGGGAAAAGATTCAAAATTTTACATGCGGGTAGCCCTTTGGGCTTTTAGAGGGATGCGATTTTCTCCTTGGTTCAAAAATAGATTCACCAGATTACCACAAAACCATCACATTTTCGATATTTGACCTTTACTTACTTACATGTCACATTTTTGATACCTACTTTCTGACATTCCAGTAATACATTATACACTAGAACAATTATGTCCGCAGTTACACAGCTTAAAAAAAAAGTTACCAAATCTAGTTACATCTACCGAACGTGAATTCCTTATAGGTATAACTATAAGGGCTTACATTTTGCCCTTTTAATATCTGTAGTTTCTTTTCACAACAAGAAAGGTAAAACATGTTTAAAATGGTAAATTTTTGTAGGATTACTCAAAAACATGTTTTTTATTTCTTGTAGAGAAATAAGGATTTTGCAATTAAGCTCCGCCCCCTTGGTTCACGACAAATAAAAAAATCATCACAATTGAGATAAAGCGGGCGGGGGAGTCTTACATTTTGCCTTTTTTTTTAAATAAGTGTGGTCATCTTTTCACAACAAGAAACTTAAAACCCGTTTAAAGTGGTAAATTTGTATAGGAAAATATCAATTTTGCAATTACGCTCCGCCCCTCGGTCTGACAATGAATGAAAAATTCATCACGATTGAGGTCGAGACGGATGGGTGGGGCTTCTCTTTTGGTTTTCTTTTATAATTAATACATTTAGTTTTCTTTGTATAACACGATTACTTAAAAACATATTTCACATGGTAATTTCTCGTAGCAAAATAAGGATTTTACAATTAAGCTCCGGCCCTCGGCTTACGACGAATAAAAAAAAATAATCAGAATTGAGATAAGGCGGGTGGGCGGGGCTTATATTTTACCTTTTTTTTCTTAACGTACATAGCCATCTTTTCACAACCAGAAACTTAGAACATGGTTAAAATAATACATGTTTGCAAGGAAATATGAATTTTGCAATTATGGGGCGGAGCCTCATAGCAAAGTCGATATTTCCTTATACAAATTTACCATTTTAAACATGTGTTGATTTTTTTTTATTCGTCGTGAACCAAGGGGGCGGATCTTAACTGCAAAATACTTATTTACAAGAAAATAAAAACATGCTTTTGAGTATCGTTTTATTCAAAGAATGCTAATTTTATGTATTAAGAAAAAAAGGCAAAATATAAACCCCGCCCACCCACCCCATCTCAATTGTGATGATTTTTTTTATTCATAGAAGCAAAACACGTTAGGTCTGCCAACGAATGAATACTTCATTACTATTTAGATCAGGGCAGGTATGGGTGGGGCTTAATCTTTGGCTTTAATTTTTTCTTAATATACATAGTATTCTTTGAATAACAGGATACTCAAACATAAGTCTTACATGGTAATAATTTCTTGTAGAGAAATAATAAGGATTTTGCAATTAGATTCCACTCCTTTGTCACATCAGCAAAACAATCTTGGAAAACAGAATTCCTTGTCACCGGATTATGCATTTATGTAGTTTATTTTTCTCAAACACGTCTCCGTTTTCACGTTACGTTATTTTAGCAACAATAAATTTCTATGATTGGGTCCACCATTTTCCAAAATTTTTAATATAATATGGCGCGTAGTTGGCATCACTGATTTAAAAATGACATTTACATTGGATTGAACCACGGCTGTAAAATATAAGGTTGGTACACTAAGGGAAATTTGGTGGAATAAAATTTGGGGGTCCTAGGCGGCTTTGGTGCGCTTTAGATCGTTTCGCCATCTGTGAATTACGATTACACACTAACATCTTTATGAATGAAATTTTCCACTACTGCAATGGCAAATTGACAACTGACAGGCTGCCAAAACTGTCATTCTACTTCTAGTTGATTTATTATGATAGAAATTACTGTTTAAATTGGTTTAACGAGATCGCCAACTCAGAGAGAAACGTACATTTTATACATAACAAACCTCGGCAACCGCAGTTGCTAGAAGCACTATTGTTTCATGTAAACAATCATTAAACAAGCATGTGCGATGACCAGATAAACACAGATTCCTTCGAAAAACAAGTTGACAATGTACTGGTTAAGAACTTTTCGGTAATTGATTACATTAGCCACCGCGATTTTGCCGAATCCGCCCCCACAAAAACCTCATACAACACCCCTGATCACGTTCCTACCTAACCTTCAAATGTTGTACAAACATTTCTCATAACATTTGAAGAGTAGGAACGCGATCAGGGCAGGGGCGTTGTATGAGGGTTCTGCAAAAACGGTTTCAGAGAAGTCGCATAGTAGCTAGTGTAAACAATGGTCAAAGACGCTTCCAAAAGATTGAACGTTTAACATAAAAATTATTATTAAATGCTTTGATTAAATGTCAAAGTTGTCATTTATGTCGGTATAATCGTGTCCTTTTGATGTGGCAAAAGTTAATGCCTCTAAATACCGTAAGAGGGACCCATTCGATAACGCGCGTCATGGCCAACTGGTACGGAAAGAAATTATTCTACCTACCGGAACGTGAATGAATGAAAGATACTCAACCTATCTATTCTACAGCCGTGGATTGAACACTCAGAACCCCGTCATTGTCCCAATTAACAAGTCAGCTGGGTCTAATTTATCTGATCCTGATGGTGGAAGCTGGGATGTAGCTGTCAAATCAGTGATGCCAACTACACGGGTTGGACACGGCTTTGGATTTCCATTAAGAACAATGATCGATGATGACATAACCCTGACGTCATTATCTAAAAAATTAAAGTTGTTTATTTAAAAGATTTTCTTCTCGTTCTCTACTAGCCCCGCCTACCACCCATTTCTTTTTTTAGAGGATATATCATTAGGCAAAATCAGTTTTATCTTGGCAAGTACTAGCCCCGCCCCCCCGTCCTTTATTTTTTTAGAGAGTACGTTATTTATCAAAATCAGTCTTATCTTAGTAAGTCCTAGCCTCGCCCACCCGCCCTTTATTTTCGTAGAGGGTAGGTCATTGAACAAAATCGGCTTTATCCTAGTATTAACCCCGTCTACTCGCCCTTTATTTTCCTAGAGAGTAGATCATTTCCCAAAATGAGTCTTACCATGGTACTTACCAGAAAATAAAGGGCAGGTGGGCGGTGTTACTACTTAGTAGTCCTATCCACCCACCCTTTATTTTCTAAAAGGATATGCCATTTGGCAAAATCAGTCTTATCTTGGCAAGTACTTGAGAATTGAGATGGGGGTGGGTATGGGCTATATTTTGCTATTTTTTTCTTAATGTGTGTAGATTTATTTCGACAACAAGAAACTTAAAACATGTCTAAAATAGTAAGTTTTTGTACTAATCAACTTAAATCCTCCACTGTTCTCTTACAACTCCATTCAATACGGCAAAAGTTTAACATCAAAGTTTTTATCAACGGCAATTTGGCAGCGGAGTTTATAAATGACAATTTTCAGCTTTAAAAGCAACGTCAGCGGGAACAGCAACTGCAACGGAAACTTCAACGATACTTATATTCAATATCTTTGTGTTAAACTAAATTTTTACCACATTGTGGCTAAAACCACGTCAAATGTAGAGCTTATAATATACGAATCTCCTGAAAAGTTTGAGTCAAATGACATTTCTTGGTTGTTAAGTTTTGTCTGATAATTTATATTGCCTTCTATTTCCTTGTCAAAACTAGCTGAATTGAAGTTATTGTCAAGACCTTTTGAATTATCCACTACAAAGAAGTCAAGACTTTTTATATAATTTTAGATCAATATTCCCAAGTCTGCCAACTTTATAACAAGGCGTATACAAACTGGGGTAGCATTTTATCGTCTCTTGAAGCAGACAGCGATATTATCAAAGCTAGATTTTCCTCAGGCTCTAGGTGCATAGAAGACCCCCAATTTTTATATAGTACAGAAATCCAGTTTATGTGTTCCAAGACAGAAAAGGATCCAACTTTTAAAAAAATCCAAGGTTGTGTTATGTTGTTGACGTGGGAAACTCCACGCGCATGTCCTGTAGATGTAAGCTGACTTAAACTCCTCTTCGTTTAAAATGATTTACTTCTTTTAGTTCTACAAAGGAGACAACTGTTATATGAACGATCGAGTTGGAAATAGAAATCTACAACAATTACATACACAAAGTGACAAAATTCACCCTCTCACCCCCAACAAAAAAACAAAACTTATCTACAATCTATGCGGCCCCATACACGAAAGCTGCAACAATTTCACAAACGTAAGCTTTTGCCTGAAAACCGATAAAAAAGAAAGCGTGATTGGCTTTGAAAATAAGGAATTGATTAGCGAAAATGGACAACTTAGATTGGAACTGAAAGGTTCCACATGTTCGAATAAAAAAAGTCAAGCGGGAGTTGTCGTCGATTTTGTTTGTACCTACGAAACTCCACCCCCTCCATCGCTTATCAGTGTGGTAAGAATAAATCTCAGTTATCTTCTATTTTTAATATGGTTTCTAGCTTGAAGATGGATGCAAATTTAACGTCACTGTCTTTACCCAAAAAACGTGTCTATCACGGGGAATTTTTAACAATTGCGCTTACAGTACTGCCAACTTGACATACGATTTGTCAGGTCTTACAACAAAAAACAAAAATTATGTAGTGGGTGATCAGAACGTCGAGTTTATTTTCAATGTGTGTGGACCTATAGTGAGTGGTCCTGGGGCATTGTGTAGGGGCAATACAATGGTGTGTTGGAAAAATAAAACTGAGGTTAATGTGAGATACAAGTATGTTGGATGTACTACTTGGCACAGTGTATGAGTGTTGTTTTGCTAGATATCAGTCGTTGGGAGGCGTGGAAAGGACTAAATGGCACCACACTAGTGACGGTTTAATAATGGAAGCCGAAATGGGAGCATTTTGCGAAGGACTTGGCCATTACAAAAGTGTATTCCAGTTTGAGTGTTCCAAAACAAAAGTAATTACACCAGTGTTTTGCTACAGATTTTACTCATTTTTTTGAGTAAAGTTTGTTCAAAACGTTGTTAGATGATCAGATTTTTAAGGTCTACTTTTAGTTGGCGCCATTATTTTTATCAAAGCACAATTGTATTTACACTTTTAAATGGAAAACACCTGAAGCTTGTCCACGAGAGAAAAAATGTCTTGTTCCTGGTTCAAAACCCGACTCCGCGTAAGTTTTGCTTAATTGTATAATTTGTGTGGTGAAATTGACCGCTTTTTTTTTAAGTATGCCATTAATGCTGTCTTATTTTTTATGCTTTATTTTTAGCACTCAGAACTAACCTTCAGCACTTCTTTAGTGGCGGTAGTTCAAGTAGCTGTTTTTAATTTTCAGCAAGTAGTTTGTTACTAATATGTATTAACCATTGCAGTGTAGTTGAGTTTAATGTTTTTGTAACGTGTGTCTGTAGCCATAGAGTTCACATGGTGGCACAAATTTTTACTACAAGTTTTAATACTTCCAATTATTTCGTAAAGTATATTTCAAAAGTATATTAGACGTGGTATCTTAAACTTACCCCTTCATAAAACTCGAATAATATTTGAACCATTTAAAACCACTATTAAAGTTTTGTTTGGCATTTAAGTAACTACAATTAACAAACAGCTTAAGTGCGTTGAACGCCACCAATATAGTAACTCTGATTCCCAGTTACTATATTGGTAAATACAGTACTAAATTTAATACATCGTAAATTTTAAACTGACGTCTCTCTCAACGGGCCAGAAGAAACTATGTGACATTTCATGTGGACTGTATGATAACATTCAATAGTGAACTGTAACTTCAACATTAAGAACAAAATAAAAATGAATACAAGTAAATGAATATTTTTAGACTTGATTTAACAAAATTACAAAAAAAGACCGTGCAGGTGCACATTGATGGGACGAATCAATATGAATTCGATTTGTGTAACGACATGTATACAACCTATTCCAATGGCAAGTTTTTCTTTTTCTCCTCAACTTGTTGACATAGTTTTCACTTTTCTTCAGGAATAACGAACCGTTTTTTTTTGAGCCGCGAATACTTTACCTTCGAAAAAAATTCCTACGTAGTATTAGATTTACAAAACGACTGTGATAGTACCAGTAGTACAGCCAGCAAAGTCATTTTCGAAATGGAATGCTCTGAAACACTTAACGACGTCTTTGACAATAAAACCTATTTCGAAGACTGCGTTCTTAATATGACTATACACACACCTATAGTCTGCCCACCAACAAAAGAAAAACAAGTTTCGTACTCGATTATTGAGCATGAAAGTACAATTGAAAATCCATATCCAACTCAAAATACACAAAACTTCGAAAATAATTGTACTGTTTTTAACGAACAAACGGGCTACGAATTCAAATTAAATAAAATGAAATCAGAAGAAGTAAGTACTTTTTTATTATAGATTTTTCGTTTTTAAATTTAAATATACTAATTGAAATTTATTTATTTTGCAGATACTTTTTAATTATACTCGTTTCTTTATTAATTTCGATGGAAACTTGAGCAGGTGTAGTGGAGCTTTTTGCAAAAATGATTCCAAAGTTGTAGAGGACGAATGCCCGACGCCATTTTTTGATTACATAAGTCAGCAAGTAAAGTTGCCGTATTCCACATCGGCACATTGTTTCTCGGGCGGTAAATGTTTATTCAGTAATAAGTATTATTATAATGCATTTATATTTTCAGGAAATTATGAATTTGAAGTAGTATTAAAATGCAACCAAACTAGAAGTGGCGGCAAAATTGTTAAGGTTAGTTTTTTAAACTATACATTTTGTTAGATTTTATACCTACATTTTACGCAGGATGAAATTTGTAAATCAACAGTTACATATGGTTTACCAGAAGCGTGTTATTTATTAAAACAAGACCTAGCATCTGCCGGACACGTACGAACGGCAGTGATTGCTGGATCTGTAACAAGTGTCGTACTTCTGATAGGTTGTGCGATTCTCATTTACTTTAACAGAAGACGATGTGGGCAGTATCTGCATTATGTTCCTTTGTTCAACAATAAAAGTGCCGTTCCTGTGTACATCAGGGTGAGTTTTGTTTGTCAAAAATAACAGTTACCATGTTTCTGTTTCTTGTTTTTCCAGGACTCAAATTTGTGAAGAATTAAGGCTCCTAATTTTAGAATTTAAGATTTATTTTTAAGCTTTAAATTACATTAAAAAATCGTTCATTGTTGCCTGACTTGTATTATTTATTTATTTTTTGTGATTTTTACCATTCAGTATTTTTTATTTTCTTCACTGTTTTCCATTTTAATAAATCGTTGTTTACTAAATGTAATGTCATTTATTCAGTTAATGCATTTTGTTTTGACATCAATTTTATTAATGTAAAGCACACGAGCCGCACGCCAGATTTAAATGGTCACGTCCATCAACAGAAACTTAAAAAATACCTAGAAGGCCTAAGCAAATCAAATTGTGTATAAATTATTAAAATACACACAACTATACGTAAAATACCTTCATTGCACAATGAACTTAATGCTAATGCCACAGTAGACTAATGCTGTATTTAAATATTTTGAGGATGGGCCAACCTAGATGTTCACCTTCTTGGATTAGAAAAGTGTCACAAAACATAACCTCCAAATTTTCCATAACATGTAAACAACAGTTCTTAAAGTATAAATTTTAGAATGGTTTCATCAAACCATGGTTATCCAGATCCCGACAAACCAACAGAAGATTTAACTCCCAATAACGACGTTATAGTTGCCACCGACACAGATACCGATGACGACGACAATCCCTACAATGAGTATCAACTTCTCCCAACTCAGGAATTGGCCGAAGTGGATGAAAGCTCCACCAACAGTGACGAAGAAGGAGCAGTGGCAAACATTGATACACTACCGCCCATTATCCCCATGGAGGAAACTTTGGTGAAAGAAGTTTGGACTGCCCCTTATCCAAAAGCTGTAGATATAGTAATGGACAGTAGTAAAGTTGATGAAGTCAAACAAGCCATGGTGAATTTTACGCTACCACCCAGCGCAATACCAGAATGGGCAAACACGATTCCAGAAGAGCAGTGGAAACAGCAGTTAATTAGCAAATTACAAAACTTAGAGAAAAAGTAAAGTGCAAAATTGATGTTTTTATGTAACGAAAAAGATTATGTTCACTTGTGTGTGGTAAATACAATTTTAATTTGTAATATTTTTTGGGCTAACCTTTTCTTTCAATCTTGCCATCCCCTAATCCTATGTGGGTCCTGATTGGCTGGGTTTATATTTATTGTAAAACGTCAGACTGACGTTCAAATGACAGATGTAGGTTATGTTGTGACAAGGTTGATTTATAGTTTATTTTTCTATTATTTATTGAAACAACAGTTTAAAAAATGACAAGTAGAGCAAAAAATACTACAACTCGAATCGAAGTTGATATCGAAAGGAATAGAGAAGAGGCAAATTGGGTTAAGGTCATAGAACTGGCCGAGCAACTTAAGGATAAATCACCAGAATATAGTAAACGATTGCTTAATTGTGTTTTTCTTGTTCTGACAAGTGTGTTATAGTGTGCCTGTCCGATTTTCTAATAGGGGAAGGAAAACTAGAGAACTATTTGGAAGAGTGGCCACCAATCGAAGCGAACGCAGACCGCGCAAAGATTGGCTTAATTGACGCAAAGAGATACTTAACTTTAGTCACTAATGATGCGGGTATCAAGGTAGAGTCAAAATATTAACAACTAGAAAAATTAACCCAGTTGTTTCCATTTTGTTATGTTTATTATGAAGTTGTTCCTTAGGCTGGCGTTGCTATGGACGCCCATCTCCTCCTCGGAAAATTACACTACGCTTGTAGTCACTACGCTAAAGGAATTGATCATTTTAAAGCAGCGGAACTCCACAATTTGTCCCAGAAAAAACTGCCTTTGTAAAACCATTCAAAACTATCATTTTACATTTTTGAATTGTGTATTGTTTTTAGACGAAGTTTACGAATAGTGGCAGAATCCTACGCCGTGAATGGTCTGTGCCTCCAAAAAGACACAACGGCTACCACCAAATTCAAAAAAGCCGAAAAAAAGGAAGAAATGAGTAAATGTTTTAGTTTAGCAGCAGATCTATCCCTACTTTACATGCAAAAACTCGAAAAGGAAACAACTGGAACCACTACCAACACAGGAACACATTCCCCACAGCCCCCAGCCACCCACAAATCACTGGGAGTGATTCTAGAACAAGCTCTACAAGAAGGCCCCATGTTGTTATTGCAACAAAGCAAACCTGATGAAGCTCTAGAGCAATATAGAGCTGCTCTTTGTGCCGTTGAAACTCAAGGTGCTAACGCCATTCGGTTGAAATTTATGTGCCAGATGGCGCAACTGATTTTACAAGGGTTGGTGGGGGACAAGTATAAACCTCCATCGAACTCGCTTCCTAAAGCTTCAATTTGGAAACCAAAATACTATGCTTCCTTAAATCAGGTAATTGAAAAACTTGGTAATTTCTTTTCTACGTTGTTACACTTGTAGTTTGTTCCGAAGAACGAATGTGAAGAAACTATTTTGTTGTTGTTGATTGCTGAATCTATGGCTGTTCGGAACGCTGTTTTGTCACAGTCTCCTGAATTTAAGGAGATTAGGCTTAGTGCTTATCATGATGCGATAATGGTGTACGATTTGCTGGCCATTGCTACAGTGCGGTGGGGACAAGTGGCTTTGCTACAAGAGGTACGTGAGTTTCATTTGAATTTGCCAATGTCATAGTGGTGTTAGAAGGTCGCGCCAATATCATCAATATCGATTCATATCTATCACAATAGCAGCTAGAGGGCAGCACAATGTTAACTGTCACTTGAATCTGATAAACCAAAAAGTTTCTAAAAATTGTCTGACCATTCTTCACTTTGTGGATATCTAATTTTAAATCCGTAATTGCATAAAAGTTGAATGAAAAAGTTTTCTTTATATTATTAAAAGTGTTCAAAACTCTTGAGTATACAAAATTGTAGGTATAGTCGACGGTTGCAACCGGCTTCAAAATAAAATATTTCTCTGGTGTAATAAAGGTCAATTTTTTTTTTTTTTTTTTCATTGTAATATGTAAATATGGTGTCTGATTCATCAACCTCACTTATTATCAATTTTCCACGGAAAATATGTACAACTCATGAAGTAATACTTTAAAAATTAAATAACAACTTCGTCTCTTGCTTTAGAGGACTTCTGAATTGACAACTACTGACGGCCACCAAAATTTAATGGAACTTGTTCTTACAAATGTAGTTTTTGTAGAAATTTAAAAAATCGTCAAAATAACACAAAATACAAAAAAAATATCTGGAGGCTAGTATGTGCAGAGTGAGTCAGCTAAAAGGAACAATTTTTTTATTTATTAGCCAACAGTAATGATATTAAATTTACGATTGGAAAATAATAGCCCGTGTGCGTACGAAAATTCACTCTTTCAAAAAATCCAACGTTACGGTCGGCAACTCGCAGTTGGGTCCCGGCTATGGGGTGGAAACCGACAGCGTTACGTCATCTCGACCGCCCCTGACTTCTATTCTAATCTGCATCTTTTGCACAGATGGCGCGATAAATCCCGCCAGCTCGACTAGGAACCGCGCACCCCGCTTCCGCTTTAAATGTTCAATTTCTATGACTCTAATATTAACAACTACTGAACCAGTGTTAAAGTTTCAAAAAGAGCAATAAACAACATTTAAATTTGCGATACAATCTTGTGAAATTTTAAACAACAAATAATTCTTATGTGAGATTAAGATTGGACATCAGATAATTTATATGATGGAAACATTCATCAACAAAATATTTACAAGAAAGAAAAACTAGCAAAGACTTGTCAAACAAAGATCTGCTGTGAAATAAAACTTGTGCAGAGCATGAAAATTTACGTTCATTTTAAATTATACAACAAAGAAAATTACTGAACTTAAAATTGTGGTGTAGAAAAAATTGTGTGAGGTGAAAATTTGCAGAGCTAACAAAATTACATGAGGTTAATATTTGCTACACTTTATCAACGATGCAAACAAAGAATTTATATGATGTTACATTATGCCATGATCCAAGTGATTGGTTACTTAAAACAATTTGTTTTGAGGGTTTATATCGTGGACTGTTTATCCCAAACAAAACACATAATAAATAAACCCAAAATGCGTCCTGCGTTGCGAGGAAAAATGCGTCTCGGTGATGTAATTATCTAGTGTTGCGAGAAATAAAATGTCTCGCTAAGTATTAGCATCCAAAACTTATTCATAATTAGACAAACAAAGGGTGTTATCCTGACTAAGTGAACTTCATGGAATTTCCAAGTGATGTATCTAAATAAATTCCTGATTGTTAAACTGTGGTAGCACTAGTTAACGATTAAACTCCTAACATGAACTGTAAATTTACAAACAATAAAACGATTTTACACGTGTTAGCGTCGGGCTTAACTAACGGGATAAAATGTCCTTCAGCGCTAGTTAATAGCAATCTGAAGCTCAAGTGTTTATATTTATACATCGAAAGAGAATGTCACGTAGGAATCAGTTTGATTTGAATGAGTTTGTCTTCTCAAAACAGGGGACTAAAATTATTAATTAAACTACAATCGAACAAAATGTTCTGAATATTATAATTCTTACTCTTATATAGAGACTTGCGTATTCTCAAACTTTTGGTTAGCAATTAGCCATCTACATGACATTTCTACATATAAAATTTGACAGACAGACATACGGAAACGGTAGACTACTTTTTTCGTACTGTAGGGGTCATGAAACGTCGAGAAAACATAAAAGTGGCCATTCGTCCGATGGACCCGTACTATACTTCCTTAGCTTACGCTCGAGAAGTAAATATTAATTGTAAATTAATGCTCGTTATTATTTTTATCCAAATAAATTAATTTAGATTTATAATAAACTTGATTAAAACATTTAACTCATTAGACGAAAATTTTATAATTATTCAGGATAAAAGTGAGATATTCATATCATCAAATGGGAAAAAAATCCATATTTTTACTTCCCGAGCGTAATCAAAGGAAGTGTTGTAATCGAGTCCGTCGGCCGACTCTATACTTTTACGTTTTCTCGCTCTTTCATGACCCCTAGAAGACGAAGAAATAGGTCTCCCATTTCCGTCTGTCTGCCGTTCCGGATTTTTATTAGACAGATAATCTCCGAAAGTACCGGTCCGATTGTTGTGAAATTTTGTACTTATATTAGGAATATCATGTAGATGGTAAAACGCTAACCAAAATTTGTCTAATCATCCCCACCACTAATGCGATGACGTCACTTCAAAATTGTACATAGTAAATGGGTTTTAAATTGTATAAAATAACATAGTCCTACACATGTAGTTTACGACTCCGAATTGAGTTTTTACCCGAAACGTCCAGATTTTTGGAAATAAATCAAAATTATAAAAACATTTTGTAATTTAATTTTGAATCTACTAACCCGAATGTTTTGAAATGTTGCAGATGTTTTAAGGCTATAAAGAGCATCATAAATCTTTAGTCAAACTATATTTGGTTATCCCCTCCAAACACTTGATGACGTCAGCTCAAAAGTTTGCCGAATAAATCATATCTAAAATGTACAAAAATGATGAGTCTGTACTTGTTGTATATCACTCCATCCATATTTTTTGGATTTGCATATACAGGGTGACTCAAAAAAATTAATTAATACGTAAATTTATTTTATTGATTTACTCAGTAACTACAAAACCGAATGCTTTGAAATCTTGAAGATGTTTTAAAATTATCATAAGCATGGTAAATTTTTGATCAAAATGTATTTGGTCGTCCCCCCTAAAAAATTTATGACGTCATCACAAAATTTTGCTGCATAAATCCTATCTAAAATGTACAAAATATGATGAGTCTCTTCTTGTGATTTATCATTCCATTCATGTTTTTCGGATTTGCATATACAGGGTGACCCAAAAAAAATTATATATAATCAGGAACTACAGAACCGAATGTTTTGAAATGTTGCAGATGTTTTAAGGTTATAAAGAGCATAATAAATTTTTAGTCAAAATATATTTGGTTATCTTCTCCAAAAAACTGATGACGTCAGCTCAAAAATTTGCCGAATAAATCCTATCTAGAATATACAAAATATGATGAGTCTGTACTTGTAATTTATCATTCCATTCATATTTTTTAATTTGCATATACCGGGTGACTCAAAAAAAATAATGAATGCGTAAATATATTTTATTGGTTTACTCAGGAACTACAAAACCGAATGCTTTAAAATCTACTGCGAAAAAAAAATATAATAGGCATGCAGTCGTCACGTTTCCGACAGCGAGGGAAGTACTGTCTAAACTCTTTAGACCAATTTTTTTTCTGTGGTATTTCGCCGCGATTTCTTATTTTTTGTTAATTTTGAGTAAACATACATTAAACAAAAAGTCAGTTCAAACTACAATATATTGAAAAAGGTTTAAAGAAAGTGCAGAAAGTGGTAGAAAACTCTGAACTCTAGATTTATTTCATGCTAATTTGCAGACATTATTTTAGTAACACTTTTTATCCCATGAACACTTACATTTTTTACATTTACAAATAACTGATATTTTATACAGTTGCGTTTTTGATTTCGAATTTTAGTAAACTTAAAATGCACCATCGCAGTGGCGGAACTGAGGGAGGGCCATGGTGGGCCATGGCCCAACCAAAAACTTTGCGGCCCACCCTAGTGCCCACCTCAATTTTTCTAGGAATAGCGGTGTAAATTTTTAACTTGTTTTGTAAAAAAATCTCGAAAATATTTTTTTTAGTCCCCGCCAATGAAGCCGGTGCCCACAGATGATGTTGCAGCTTTGCATCCTAGCAATGCTTTATTTTTAAATTTTGACGCCTTAACTCCTTTAGCCACTTTTTATCAAAGTAATTTGGATTTGTTGAAATCAGAACTTATGATACGGCCAACAACGTTGACAAGGTATGAAAATGAAAAAAACGTGAAAATCACGACAATAATGGACCTTTTAGACATGTTAAAAATTTATAAAATTGCATTTATTGAAACTTACTAACTAGCGGTTATTAGTGCTACAATTCCAGTATCCAGTACTGCATGTGAACGTACTTTTTCCACTTTAAAACGTTTAAAAACATGTGTGCGTAATTCTATGACCAATGAAAGACTAATTCATCTTGCTGTGAGCAACGTCGAATCTTCCGTGGCAAAATCTTTAAACATCGAAGATATTGTTAAAGAATTCGATGCTGCTCACAACAATCGTCGAATTTTTTTTTTTTTTTTTTTTAGGGGTAAATTATTAATATATTAATAATATTAATTTATTATTATCAATCATGTTAGAATTTTACGTCGATTATTGTCACTAAGCGTACGCTCCTCGATATTTCATTAATTCTAGTTCTAGTTTTAATAGTAAGAAAAATACTCAAAGATTAGAGCTGAACGTTTTTTAAATAGCATACACAAAAATAATTTTCAACTATATGCAGTGGATAATCATATTACGAAATTGAGAGAAAAAAAGCTTTCCCGAAAATCGACAAATTCTATATAAAAAATAATTATTAACAGAAACGAAGAAACATTGATAAGGTTATGTGTTGTCTAACAATGAAACCATACGTGTAATATTTCTTTTTTTAATAATAATAAAAATAAACGTAGGATTTTATCCACGGGAACACATTTGATGTTCATAAAAATGTGTTCTCATTTTCAACAGATTAAGTTTGAAAACAAAAAGCTCGCTAATACCGAAGGATAATAATAAGTTGCAGGAAAACTTATTTCCGTAGAGCACGAAATCGAAATCTGTAGAACAGTTCGACCTTTACCGGTATTTTCAGTAACTCACCACCAGGGGACAGCGTGTCTCGGACCTTTAGCGTGGACTTTCCTAGAGTGCTAAAATTGGCGCGCAGACGCCCTCCTTAAGAAAATATTTCCTTACAAAAGAAAATAAAACGTATGGAAAGTAATCAATTTGCTTCCTATCAATTATTTCTTGTAATTGAAGTGATGCATACATAGAACTCATTCGTCTTTGTTTATAAACTAAATTTCGTTAACATAGGTTCATAAATAAAATAGTTATTGTGTTTGAATAATTGAGACAAGAATTACCCTTGAAGTTTGTTTATGTACATTTTGAAAAGGCTTGTGGAAAAATAATTTACACTGTGTTGCCATCTAGCGATCAAAGTATATTAAATCAACTCAGACTACTTCTTTTTTCCAGTCGTTAGAACGGTCAATGAAGTTCTCCTTCGAGGAGATCCATCTCTGGAAGCAACACGGCCTCAGCCTCCTGGCAACCGGCCGCTACGTCCATGCTCTTGCAATCCTCAAAGAAGTGATACGTTTAGAACCAAATAACGCCAGTAACTGCCTCTTAGCTGCAAAAATCTGCTACGAACACCTAAATCTAGCAGTAGAAGGAACCAATTTTAGCATAGAAGCCAAAAAGAAAGATCTTCAATGCAATTCGGGCTTACTCGGTCGATGTTACCTCTATATAGGCATTGGCTACTACTTACAGGCGGAAGCGTGCTTACTTAAAAAAGATAAAGAAGATCTGATGAACAGAGCTTTGGAGAGCTTTAAAAGCGCTGTGGAAATCGAACCAAACGACCATTTGTGTCATTACTACTTAGGACTGCAGTTGGCAGTAATGGGACAAATTGGAGACGCACAAGAACACGTGCGGATTTCACTAGATCTACGAGCGGAGAATTCGTCCACTTTGCATTTATTGGTGCTGCTGCTAACGGCCGAAAGGGAGCACAAGAATGCGTTGGCTATTGTAGAAAACGCACTTGAAGAGTATCCGGATTGTCTGAACTTGATGTACGTGAAGGCGCATTTGGAGCTGCACGAAGAAGGTGGCGAGAAGGCGTTGATCACGGCGAAACAGATGCTGGAGTTATGGAAGAATTTGTACGAAGGGCAAACGAACTCGGACGTTCCGGAATGTGATAGAAAAAGCGACACGCGTTCAGTCTTCCAATTGTATACGTCGGAGATGTCGGACCGAGATTCTAGTAAGACTTAAGTCATGTTTCTTTAATTAAATTAAATTCGTGGTAAATCTGTACTGTACTTAAAACCAATTTGTCGTAGGTTCGTTACAATTGCACAACACGGCCGCTTCTCGGATCGAACAAGCTCTGAGCGAAGTTGCTAGTTCTTTAAGCAGTTTTAGTCCACGTCCGGGTCCACAGAGGGCGTGGTTGTTGCAAGTCGAAGTATGGTTGCTTCTGGCTGAACTCTATTTGGCCTTGAATCAACCTGCCGATGTACAACAGTGTATTCAAGAGGCCACGCAGATCTATCCCTTGAGCCACCACATCATGCATATGGTTTGATTAATTTTTGATATTTATAAGTAAGGGTTAGTTAGTAAATCAACTTCGAGAAGCGTGATTGAGTACAAATTTTGTTTTATGTTTTTTATTCTTATTATTGTTATTGTTATTTTTAATTTTGCTTCTAACACACTAATTAAAATTTTGTATGTCGTAAATCTTCATACAAATGGAATTTCGACATGACGTCAGAACACGAGGAAACAGCATGAACCTCGAAATTGGTCTGTTAATAATGATAAAAATCTAATTTACAACTGGCTGTGATAGTATCAAAGGTATTTTCCCTGTCCTTCACAGCCAACGTTTTCTAAATAAAAATTTTAACTCCGTGTGATTAATATTCAAACAAAAATATAATTTAGATTATTTTTTGGGTCGACACATATTACACTTGCGCATATCATTCCTTTATAAAGAATAATAGTTAAAACAGTAATAATACTCATCACGAATTATTATCCCAAAGATTCCAAGTTATTCTACAACTAATTTTAAATAACTAGCAATATATTGGCGAATGTCCAAAATTTCATTTTTTAAAAAGAGTTAACACAGTATTAACTATTAAAACGTAATGGAATATTGTTTTATCCAACACGGTTCCGAATATTATTGAAGAATAATTTCTAAACCACGTTTACTCAAAAAATTTGTTAAGTAACCTGCTGATATTTCATTAATCAAGTCACCTTTTCGTAGTCCTATAAAAATTAACAATGATTCATTTTGTGTGATCAGGTTGTTATGCTATTAAGTACACTATTTTGTTGTAGATTACCCGCCGTATAATTTATTGTTTATAATAATCATTTAATTTAAACTAATTAGAATGATAGTCAATTATATGAATTATAATACTTAGTTTTAAAAGTAATTTGATCGATTAATTGGTGAGACTTACTTCTGATTTTAACGCCAAATAATTTAAGTAATATATTTATGTAACGTTTTTGGTTCTTCTCGCATTGAAAGAATTACTGCAAAACTTACTTATAAACAATATTACTAACAAAAATAAATTTACTTTTAAAACATTTAACGACGAAGTTTAACGTCCAGCTAGTATACTGATTTAGAAAAGAGATTACTGAAAGCATTTGTTTATAAACTGGGTTAATCGTATAAGTTTCTTTTGTTTCTGCGACAAAAAGTGTGTCGCACTATGTTATCAGTAAAGGCTGCTTTACATCACAATTAAAGTGGTATTTCTTAAACTGTGAAAAACAAAAATTTTAAAATATGGGTTGTTTGACACAGTGTTCCATTTTCAAAGAGAACGTAAGTCGTAGTACAAAGCTAGGTACAGTGTAGTAATAACGCTGAGTAACTATTAATGTTTATGATTTTTTTTTGTCAAATTGTCAACATATTTTAAAGTTTATGATGACATAACTGACTGTCAAATTGACATTTGTAGCACTAAGTCTGTAGCAGGAGGGGCTAAATATACCGCCAAGTACATTACTGTTCACGGGTGTTCAATTGAAGAAGTCATCAAGTTGGCTATGCTTTTTTGATAGAGAAAAATGTAGCGAAAAACGCATGTGTTTTAATAGTCCATATAAAAAATCAAGGCCAACTCGATGACTTTTTCAATTGAACATTGATATACATATACGAGTATGTACATCTTAAGTACACTTTATATGAAACGTAAGTACATGATGTCTCATCTAAAACTGCTTAAGAACGGATATAGGTAAGGCAATTCTGCAAACGCCATTGTTTTTAACTTCATTAAGTACATCGCAAATATAACGCATATATATCATCGGCGTAGCGACGCAAACCTATGTTTTTTTAAATTGCAACATACATTTTTTAACGAATTTTTATAGACCGTTAAATTGTGATTACAATGATATAAGACACTTAGGGTCAGTTTATAGAATATTTTAATTGAAATTAAGTTATCATGTATTCTTTAATGCCATAGTAAAAATTTAATCACCATCAAATATTTAATTGAGCTTCTGTAAACCGGCTCTTAGATATTTATTTCATGTTCAGTTGATAAAAAAATTAAATCTATAAATATAAAAAAAAAGTTGGATGAAACAAAGCAGTTATTTTAGCATATGTTTGAAATGTCGTAAAAAAAATGTGGTACCTACTTGTTTTATTTCACTTAACTTTCAATCAAATGAAATAAATGTTTGAAGTGCTGTATATGTTATAATCGCAATTTAACGGTCTACCAGAATCCGTGAAAAATGTATACGTTGCATTTAAAAAATATATAGGTTTGCACCACGACGACCACGCCTTGTATATATGTATCATATTTGCAATGTACTAAATTGAGTTCCCGCCGTCAAGCTAAAAACAATGGCGTTTACAGAATTTCAATACCTCTATCCGTTCTCAAAATAGTAGGCCACGGAATTTTAGCTGAGACACCCTGTGTATTGAAGATTTTAGGATTTTATTTATTTTTTATTCAAATCACAAAAAATACGAATTGTGGTAATTTCTAATTAAATCAAAGTAAAATACATTTGAGCAATTATAATTTTAACTTTGAAGTATTTAAACAAAAATTTTAACTCCTTTACTAAAATTGGAAATACTATCAAAATACATATAAAGATATTTTAAGGGTATTTCAAACGAGAAAATCGCTTTCAAACTACTATTTATTGTACCGTATGATTTTTTTAAATTTGACGTAAGGAGATCCGAGGCTCTGGAAATAAAAGATGGGAAAGACGTAGGGCGTAGTTTAATTACTTTTTATATAAACGTCACTGTCATTGCCACAAATTGAGGTTAAGTGCAATTTGGCAACGTGGGGATCTTACATTATATGTCCATATATTTCACGTAAACGCCTCCCGTTTTAACAGCCAATCAACACGTTTGTTAGGCGTGCTCACATCAAAAGTGACAACTGTGAAATGACATACTAGCATGGCTGCCAATAATTCAGAATTGCCAATAAAAAAATGTCCTTCAATCATTAAAATAATAACAGTAATGCATTCCCAAATTTTCGCGAAAATTGGATGGGCCCTTCTTGATTTAATGAATAAAATAAATTGCCTCATTCGTTAATTTTTTGGGTCACACTAGTAGGCAAAAATTAGAAATGACGTCATCAATGTTTGGGGTGGAGGGGGGTAAAGAATAACTTAATTAACGATTTACCATGCTTACGATGAACTTACAACGTTAGTAATATTTCAGACCATTAAAAACAAAACAACACGAAAAACAAAGTAATATCCAGCAATAAATTATAGGCCTTCGACTGAAGCATAGGTAGTTGAAAATTGTGGTAATTTATATTATTTTTTTAACACTATATTTAGACTCCATTTTATTTATATGGTAACCAAGCGCGTACTTTTATTTATCTCTCCACAAAATATTGTAACACAGACTTTAAAAATAACCCTATTTTTTGTGAACTCTTCCATTGCTTAAAAATTTCAAGAAACTTGGAATAACATAGTGTGACGTTAGTCGGTGAATTAAAAATCGGCGTGGGTAAAACTCAACAATTTAGTTCTTAATAACTCGAATTTACATGATTAACTATTCCAGCGATTACGTACAAAATAATTTTTCCCGACACGCCGCTCGACTGAATAATCTCGTTCTCGAAGGTGGCCTCCATTTAAACCCATATTCCCTTCTCGATGTTTCGCAATCGAGGTCTTTCTCGAATCCATCGCGACTTCCGCTTCCAGACCTTTCTTTAGCGAACGCCGCTTCGACCGATCGATGATTGATACTAGAAGAAACATATACATAGTAGAAAACCCGTAGACCTGAGTTGTATGTTACACTTTGTGTAGTTGAAAACAAGAAGCATAGTATACTTAAAAATATACCAATATCGGAAACTATTTTACTTTATAACTACTGTCTGTGTGTTTTAATTTCTAGTTTCCCTCATTTCCTTTTTTTGGTTAGTCACCTGTAGAGTTTCATTTACTTATTTTTTCAATTTCATGTATTATATTTAGTATTTAGATAATATCTATAGTCTTTTTATTTCTAAGCATAAGGCTATGTTTAGCTATAAAACTACAGAATCAACCCAATTCAAAATTCGATGATAATGCAACGAACATTACTAGTGTGGACAACTCGATCATGTCAAAAAAATTTCTACTGCATTGTTTTCTATTAAACGTCAAAACTGTTGTCACAAAATGTAAACAGAAAGTTTAATTCTGTCAATTTCCTTTTGTTGTTTTATGTATTTGACAAATTTCCTAACCTAATTAAATGTAAAACAACATAACGTAACAAGCAGAATTTAGGGAATTTTGATTATTTCCGATTACCAACAAATGTACTAGATGTTCATACCCAACCCTACTTCGAATAATTTTATGTGTGCCCTATGGCTACCAAAAATAAAAATTACGTAGTCAAATATATTACATATTAGCTAAGCAGCCTAATAAGATCATTTTGCATTTTTGAGAGAAAATATCGCACATCAGGAATACTTGACAGACAAATCTCCAAAAAACACACATCAGTTCTCAGCAATTCCAAAACGTGAAAATCTCTTGAAATTATGAAATCGACTTATACGTATATAATTTAGCAATTGTCTGCTTCCAAGCATGCGGAATAAAGCCACTTTTCGGGTCCGTATACTTTGACTACCCCAATTTCACTCTCTCTATACCGTTTGATGGAAGTTTCGCAAACTTGTTTAACATGATTGTATTTTGTGTAGAAAGGGCTACTCCACATGCACAAACAAGAATGGCCCGAGGCGAAACTGTGCTTCCAAAACGCCGTGGCGATCAATCCGCAGCACGTCAAGTCTCTTCAGGAATTAGGCCTGGTCTACCACTATTTAGGACTGCAGGGTCTAGCGGAAACAACTTTCCGCGAAGCCGCCAAGATTGACCCGAAGAATCACGTGACGTGGTAAATGGCATTATCGAACGTTTGAGCGTCTCTAGCCACGTGATTTGTTCCAGGTACAACTTGGGGAAGGTTCTGGAAGCGCTGGGCGAATACGAAAAAGCGAGTGACGCGATGGCCACCGCTTTGATGGAAGAGAAGAATAATCCAATACTTCCGTTTAATTCAGTTCCTCTTTGTTTTGAATAGCCGCGGGAAGGGTGGTCGAGTTTGTTGATTGGTAGATGATTTTATTGTTATTTTTATTGTTACGTAATGGTGATTGTACTTACTGTGTTATAGAATTTGTACTTTAGTCGTTGATGTTCGTGTATTGATGTGATAGCCGTACTCAAATACAGTAATTCTGACATGTTTCAACGAAAAGTTTCTGCACGACATTACAGGTTATGGTTTAGATATTAGGTCAGGTTATGGACGTCACGTGTCCTTTACTGTAGTGTCGATTAGAAACTGAATGTATACTAAAAATGGCGGTGACAAAATGGCGCCTACAAATCTGATATGACGATACGAAAGTTACCTATAGTAATAAGTTGTTGTAACTTGTTGCGCGCCATGTAAATGCGACTTTAGCTGTGGATTGTTTGTCACATGTTAATTATTTCAGTGAAAGTAACTTTGAGAAAAGATATAACAAAGTAATCAATAACGTTGTTACATTTACATTCATTATATTTTTTTATTATTATTTCTTTTAAATTTTGGTTTTTGTACCCCGACCCGTTAATTCCTGGATAAATCCCATTATTTACTTTTACTCACTAATCGAATCGTATAAAGCGATTACAGCGTGCCGCCTATCCGTACAACAATTTCAACAAATGCATTTGATAACTACATGGTTTTTGAATTGTGCTGTCTAAATAATGACATATCACACTTTTCAGAATTACTTATAAACAAGGTCGAGATAACCGTATCAACGAAAGGTTTCAAGGGGAGTCGAATTCCTGCAGATTTTTATGAGATTATGGAAAAAAGCTAAGTTTTATGAATATTGAGTTTCTCATATATAGGTACGTAAACATCACGTAAAGTTTGCATTTTACAAATATTAAAAGTTTATAACTTTAACCTTGATGAATTTAAGTACGTATCTACATTATTAGACATTAACAGTTATGTTGCATTATTAACATATTGAACATTAAAAATTATAAAAACACAAACGGAAAAATAAAATAAACAAACTACAAAGTCACAACCCTTAGATTTTTATAGTCAATATTGGAAACAACACAAAAACTGTTTTGTGATGATTTCATTAAATTATTTTATGACTTTATTACTAATCACTTAGCGATGACTATAGTTAAGGAAGACCTGAGTAATCACAGGTGGTTCCTCGTAAATTAAGGTTAATTGTATATACTTTTTGTCAGCTCCATATTTTAAAAGTGTGCGTCATAACTTGCCAGTTTTCACTAAATTTTCTTATCACAGGTGATGACATCATGAGACGACAGCGGCTACTTTAAATTTTGAAAACCATCGTTATCACTGACAGTTCTTAAATACCCACCTGATTTAGATTTCAAAATAAGGAAAAATCCGCTCTCCATTCTTTTGTAGCGTGATTTCCCCTACATACCGTTTTCGAGTTTTTGTTTCTATGTACGAAACATTTAATAATTATAAGTTGTATCAAAGATAGGTAAACAATATTTCTGAAATTGCTGATAAATCGATTGTGTCATAACAAATAATAAACTAATTACCAAAGTATGTAACTAGTAACTGTTCCACGAAATTGCAAAATGTCTCCTTTTTAATCTGATAACAATTGTAATAAAAATATTCGCCTTGATGGTACCAGGGAAAAAAGTACAGGAGAGTGGACCAAATTGGATGCATAGATGCGTTACATTATGAGACTTCTATTATCAAATAAATACCATTGTCAAACTTTTAACTTGAACACAACGAATGAAATCATCACAGTATTGTATACCAAAATTTCTATTAGGTATATTTTATTTACTATGTATGTATTATATATATATAACAAAGTTTAATAGAAAATGACCTTTACTGTCTCTGTAATTCATTAAATCGTACAGTTTAAGGAGCAACACACTTTTATCTAAAGTCTACCTAGCTACTAGAAAAATATAAGAAATTTAAGTACTGCTAACCGGTTTGTAGTAGAATCTATGATGGTTATTTAATTTAATTTTCACAGAATTGATAAATTGAACAAAATGACAATACTTGTCTGATTTCAAGAGATCAGCAGCTTTAAATTTTGTCTATTGAAACAGAAATTTGGTTGCCAGTTTGATGGAAATATCACAAAAAAATATCTATGAAGAAACTGAAAAATTATCAAAGTACTATAAAAATAATAGAGATAGTTATCTCAGTGGCACTAGTTTGTTTAGCGGACGATTTCGTTAACTAATAAATCATGTAGACCCTGTTTATAAAGTAGCAAACATCGATCAACGTGAAATGTATTATGGTGTGGTAATGTTTACAACTGTCAGTTATAATCGGTCACTGACAAAAATGCGAATGTTCTAAAACGGGTTTCATTGTTCATTACTTTCCGGACATGTCCGCTCGGACGATAACAAACTAGCGTAATTGCACCTTAACTACTGTCAAGAGATTATTTTATGCAAATCTCTTCTTTTGTCTGCAAGATATCGTGAGAAACCAATTATTTTTCAATATATTTTTTACACAATCTAATACCGCTCAACTACGTTGTATATGTATTTACACAAAACAAGTAAATATCATTTAAAAAATGTCAAAAACATCGTACCTTTTCAGCGTGTCTCCAAAAAAGTTATTAAAATTTATCCCTAGAAAAAAAGTTTTATAAAAGGATCGCATCATAAAATTGAAATAATTCTGAAGGCACTTTTTCATGCCTTATTTTAGTCACATCTGATCATTATCCATGGTAAGTATACACAAAATGCCAAATATTTATAATTTATTAGAATAGCGAAAAAAAAAATTGTTGGACGCCAATTTTTGCCGTACTTATAATGAATGAATTAATCATACCTTATAACTCGTAACAATTACTTATGGTTCAAATCTCAAACATTACACATAGCGTAATGCAACATGAATATCGAATGGTGAGCATGAATGAAAGTGAGTCATGCTATACCTATGACTTTCAACAAAAATTAATTCGCGTGTGTGTTTATTTTTCATAAAATTATATGCATTACTTGAGAAAAATAAATACAAATTTGAAAAATGTTATGCTAAGCATATACAGGGTTAGTCACGAGAGAATTACTTCTGAAAATTATTTTTACGCAACCCAAAATACGAATACCATGTACCATTTGATACTAACTGAATTTAAAATAAAATGCTTAATCCATGATTGCTTTGAGTTTGGCAATCTCATTTTGACAATTGTGGAAAAGGAGGTTACGCGAGTGTCCATGGTGGTACCGCAGCCAGTCGGAAATCTCCTCCGGCGCCGCTAATAAATTTGTCAGTGTGCCTCTTGATCTTTTGCAACCGATTAATCACGAGAAAATTATTTCTAAAAATTCCTTTTACGGAATTTTATTCAAAGGTTACAACACAAACTCAAACAAGTAAGTAAATAATTTAACTACTAATCTGTTGAAAATGTTGGGCATTTTGGGGGGATGCTACGGCTTTTTTGTAAATGGATGGCCGAAGAAGTCCAGAGGTTGCAGATTTGCACTTCGAAGAGGCTCTAGGTGACGCAGAGATGGCGAATTAACACATGCACATTAGCGGCGAACAACATTGGTAGAGCACTTACAGCTTCAGTATAGCCTAGAGTCCCTGTAGAGTCTACAGGGACTCTAGTATAGCCCAGATTGATCTGACTGTATGTCGTCGATCCAATGGGGCTCTAAAGGCGAGTCAACGATGAAAAAAAAAATGTTAAAAATTAATTAACGTCAAAGTGACACTGCCAAAGTCAAAGCAATCATGGATTAGGCATTTCATTTTAAATTCAGATAATATCAAGTGGTACAGGGTATTAGTATTTTGGGTTGCGTAAAAATAATTTTCAGAAGTAATTCTCTCGTGACTAACCCTGTATAAATTATACAATTTCCAAAAAATGCTAATAATAACATCATAAAATATTCAGGAGGGCATATCTACACAGGTAAGTACAGTGAGATAAGAACTGTGTAAGTGTCAAATCTACAAAATACTATAATAAGAAGAGCTTTTCTGTGATGGCAGAAGGTATCTAAAACAAAAGAAACCATATAAACATGTTCAATTATTATAGGTATGTACAATACCTACTTACATATAATGCCATAAAGTTGCTATGATGAAATATGTAACATAATATGAAACTAATTTAATAAATGTTATTCTTGTTTTTTGTTATTACTAAATAAATGTTTTACGAAAGTCTGATTTATGTAAGTTTATTCTTGTCTAGTTCCATGTTTTCTTTATGAGCTTTTTCTTTTCCCTGTGTCGTCATCGGTATGACAAAACATTTTGAAAGAATTATCTCTGAAACAACATATCAGTTAATCTTAAATTTTAATTGTACTTAAGTTTATTATCAAGATAATACAATACTCAAACAAAATGTACCTATTTATTCGCCTTCTTTAAAAAATAATTAGCATCATTTAAAAATTTTGCCAAGTAAATCTTACTGAAAGGTATAGCATGAGTTCCTCCTTTAATTACGATTTAAAATTTCGCCAGCAGTTTAAAACTTCACCACAGAAATTACGAACAAACTTTGAAATGGTGGAAAAATATCAACTCTGTTTCAGGGATTACGGAGCATAAGTAAAAGTTATTTACTCATTTCCTGTATTAAATAGTGAACAAATCTTTAATCTTAAGTCAACCTGTAGGGCATAATAATTTTATAAGATGACGTCACCAACTTGTTTATCGAGATAAAATACTTTAATTTTGATATGTGCAAATACTAATTTTAACGTGCCTGAATTCTTAAAATTTCATGGAATTTAAACGAGCTATTTCTGAAGTATCCATTACAGTGTGGCGTTGCTGTGATGTTAATGTAGGCAACACAACGCACACGTACTACTTCCTCTCGCCTACGAGTAGGCAACTCAATATGCTCACCGAACACCACTCGTGATTGGTTAGCCTGGCGCCGACGCAGAGACCAACTGGGGACACAAGGAGGCGCGAGTACGGCAAGTACTTTCTTCTGCCGCCGACATCGAAACGAAGAAGATGGGTACCGTCTCCGGTTCCACGTGTAAGATATCCGTTTGTAAATAAACTATAGAGAAACCCTACCTGGTGTTAGTCATTTCCACATTGGTGACCCCGGAAAGAAAATAGGAAGAGCTAGCACCATGGAAGAAATGCAAAAGAAACTGCAGGAACAACAAGAAATAATTTGCCAGTTCCAGACACAACTGGCTACCATCTCCAACAAACAAGCCCTTGATGAGGTAAGAAGTGGTTCAAATCTGAAGCTACCGACATTCTGGCAGCGAGACCCGGTGCTTTGGTTTGCACAAGTCGAAGCCCAATTTAATTGCGCGAGAATCAGGTCCGACCAGACCAAGTACTGGACCGTGGTAACCGCCTTAGACTGCGCGACGCTCCAGCCGGTTGCCGATTTGGTCGCCAACCCCCCAACAGAAGAGACAAAGTACGAAAGCATAAAATCCAGATTGATCGCCGCCTATGCAGACACCCCCGAAAAACAACTACAGATGATCCTCGCCGCAAATGATAAAGAAACGCTGGACAAAATGGCGACCATAGCGGACAAATTGACCGAAATCCACCATACCAGCGCCATCACAGCAAATATTGGTGCCCTAAATCGCGGTACCTCCGCGCACGCCTCTCAAACCGTTACATCGGCGCAAGAAGATGGAATGGCTGCCGCCATTACGGCACTGCAGAAGCAGTTCGTAACTTTATCGACCACAGTAAACCAACTCGCAGACGACAGAAGGCGCCATGGGCAAGGCGAAAACTGGAATCGCGCCAAATTTAGGTCAAGGTCGAATCCGCAGGACGATAATATCTGCTATTATCACAATCGGTTCGGAGCAAACGCCAGAAGATGCGCCAAACCCTGTGACTACAAAAGGCCGTTAAACTAGAGGCGCCGTCGACGATTGAGGTGGTCCACGACGCAGCGCAAACACAACGCCTCTTCATCACCGACCCAAAATCAGGTACCCGATATTTAATCGACACGGGGGCAGAAGTTTCCGTGTTACCCAAGAGATTGTTCTCAGGCAGACAACATCTCAGCCCAGCTGAGACAACGCTCTTCGCGGCCAACGACAGCGCGATCAGAACATACGGCCAAAAGCTAATGTTCCTTGATCTCAAGCTGAAACGTCTGTTCAAGTGGGTATTTATAGTGGCAGACGTAGGCAAACCCATCATCGGAGCAGACTTCCTGAGGCATCACAACCTCCTACCTGATCTCCGCAACCGACGCCTCGTAGACGCAGCCACCCTCTTATCAACTCGCGGAACCCTGGCTATATGCAAGTCGCCTCAGATCACGACAGTGGCCAAGACGACGCCATATCACGCACTGCTAGCGGATTTCGCAGAAATTACACGCCCACCGCCACCTGGAACGAAGCACAGGGGCAACGTGTTCCACCACATCATCACCAGAGGTCCCCCGGTCGCAGAAGCTCCTCGCAGGCTTGCACCCGAGAAGTTGAGAGTGGCGAAAGCCGAATTCCAATATATGATGGAACAGGGCTGGTGCCGACCATCCAAGAGCCCTTGGGCTAGTCCGCTTCACCTTGTCCCAAAGAAACTCCCTGGTGAATGGCGTCCATGTGGCGACTATAGGCGCCTAAACAACGTGACAGTGCCTGACAGCTACCCCATCCCTCATATACAGGACTTCACCTACAGACTCGAAGGTAAAAGTGTGTTCTCCACCATAGACCTAGTGCGCGCATACCACCAAATTCCCGTGGCTGAAGAAGACGTTCCTAAAACAGCCGTGTGCACTCCGTTCGGGCTCTTCGAGTTTACAGTTATGACGTTCGGACTACGTAATGCCGCACAGACTTTCCAAAGACACCTGAACTCTCTAATAAGTGACCTTGATTTCTGCTACGTGTATATAGACGACATCTTAGTGTTCTCCCGAGATGAAGCAGAGCACGTCGAACATCTAAAAATGTTATTTTCTAGGTTACGGGAGCATCACATAGTGATTAACCCGACCAAGTGCGTGTTTGGTGAAGCCGAAGTGAAATATTTAGGACATACGATTTCCGGGAGTGGAACCAAACCACTTGAGACGTCGGTCAGTGCAATCCGCGAATTCCCCAAACCAAAGACAGTTCAAGATCTGCGACGGTTCCTTGGCATGATCAACTTCTACCGACGTTTCATTCCCCACGCAGCCCAGACCCAAACACCACTTCACCAATATCTGAACAACGCGCGGAAGAATGACAAAACAATAGTCGAGTGGACAGAAGAAGCTGAAGCCGCTTTTGAAACGTGCAAGACAGAGTTAGCCAACGCCGCGCTTCTGGCACATCCCGCCGAAAATCTGCCGCTCAGAATTATCACCGATGCTTCTGATTACGCAATCGGGGGCGTACTAGAGCAGCACTCCAATGGGACCTGGCAACCTTTAGGTTTCTTCTCCAGAAAACTTAGCAAGGAGCAGCGCAACTACAGCGCATACGATCGTGAGCTGCTTGCAGTTTACGAAACCATAAAATTCTTCAGGCACATGGTGGAAGGCAGAGACTTTTGCATACTCACCGACCACAAACCCCTCATCTACGCGTTTCAGCAGAAAGCAGGCAAAGCATCCCCAAGACAAGTCAGGCAGCTAGATTTCATCGGCCAGTTTTCTACCAACATTATCCACATTTCAGGAGAACAAAACACAGTTGCAGACACACTTTCAAGGGTCAATGAAATCACAACTCCTACGTTCATTGACACCGACGACTTAGCCAAGGAACAAGAAAAAGACGCCGAACTAAAAGCACTTTTAAACTCTGATACAACAAGCCTGCGGTTAGAAAAACTCACCCCACAGGCCGGCCAGAAAGCTATCTGGTGTGACACGTCAACGGGGGTGGTTAGACCATACGTTCCACAAGATTCGAGAAAAGTAATTTTTGAAGGATTTCACAACCTCTCACACCCCAGCGGCCGAGCGACCAGTAAGCTCATCAAGAAGCGATTTGTGTGGCCATTTATGGAGAGTCACATAATGAAGTGGGCACGAAGCTGCATCCCTTGCCAGCGATCCAAAGTTGGCCGACACACCAAAGCCCCATTACAGCATTTCGATGACGTCACAGAACGGTTCCAACATGTGCACATCGATATAGTAGGTCCGCTACCTCCCTCTCAAAGCTACAGGTATTGCCTCACTATGTCTGACCGTTTCACCAGGTGGCCAGAGATCGCACCCATGACCGACATGACCGCAGAGACAGTCGCCAAGACATTCTACGAAACATGGATTTCAAGATTCGGTTGCCCAAGACAAATTACAACCGACCAAGGGCGACAATTTGAAGCATCCACCATGAATGCCTTGGCGAAAATTTTGGGCATTCAGCGCTCTCGGACGACGCCATATAGGCCCCAGAGCAACGGCCTTATCGAGAGATGGCATCGAACCATGAAGGCAGCCATCATGTGCCATGAAGCAGAAAGTTGGCTAGACGTTCTACCTACAGTATTATTAGGGTTACGTACAGCCATCAAAGAAGACATCGGCCACTCACCAGCAGAGCTGACCTACGGAACGCAACTGAAAGTCCCAGGCGAATTCTTTTTCAGCAATATCGACAGATCCGTAGAACCCACTACCTTTGTAGAAAAACTACGGGACCACATGAGGAAACTTCGCCCAACTCCAGCGTCGCACCACATTAGGCAAAGCACCTTCGTCCACACAGAGCTCAGTAAATGTAGCCATGTTTTCCTAAGAGACGACACCGTGCGAAGACCGCTCCAACAGCCCTACACCGGTCCACACCTTGTTCTGTCTCGTACTGCTAAGACAATAAAGGTCAATGTAGGCGGTAGGGAAACAACAGTGAATATCGACAGAGTAAAACCCGCTTTTATTCTCCAAGAACCAGAACCACCACCGGCTCCATCCCCAGTACGAACACAGGAAGTTACTCAAACCACCAGGTCAGGCCGCAGGTCAACGCTCCCCGCACGTTTCAGAGAATGACAACTGACAGCCGTTTTGACAGCTGTCACCCGTTACTTGGGGGGGGGTATGTGGCGTTGCTGTGATGTTAATGTAGGCAACACAACGCACACGTACTACTTCCTCTCGCCTACGAGTAGGCAACTCAATATGCTCACCGAACACCACTCGTGATTGGTTAGCCTGGCGCCGACGCAGAGACCAACTGGGGACACAAGGAGGCGCGAGTACGGCAAGTACTTTCTTCTGCCGCCGACATCGAAACGAAGAAGATGGGTACCGTCTCCGGTTCCACGTGTAAGATATCCGTTTGTAAATAAACTATAGAGAAACCCTACCTGGTGTTAGTCATTTCCACAACAGTATATTGATTCAGTTTCTTAGAAAAACTTTGTCTGAGCAATTTAAGATAAAACCCATATTAATAACGTGCACATAATACCAGATTTCAGATGTATTATGTATCTTTCAGATTTTTTTTTCAGATGGTTAATGATTTGTGGTGATAACTATAAGCAAAATAAATTCAATAATTTTGATGGGTCTTACAACATGTAGGTACTGTAGGTAAAGTTAGTGTAATGTCGTCCACGGAAATTAAAAATAAATCAACAATTTTTACTAATAAATTATTTTAGAACCAAAAGTGTAATATAATATTTATTTATAAATTAAAAAATTACTACGTACACAATACAACCAACTTTTCATCATTACTTACAACAGTGTTATAAGTCTTTAAATTCCAAAGAAATCCTTGCAGTTTCTGACATAAATTGTAAAAACTTCATTACGCTATTCAACTAGGTACCCGAATGAGATTAACCTGGTTTCCCCTACGTCGCTCTTCGCACTAAATTGTTTTGTAAAATCATTGTAATTATAAACTAATTATTAATATAAGACCGTTTAATATTTCATCAAGTTCCCTATTTTGTTTTTGACATCCAAAAAAAAAATAAAATAAAATCACATTTCTCTAAACAGAACCCCTTTTTATTTTCACCCAACAACCCAACACCCGCTCGTCACACATGTCAACCGCTCAATTATATTTATTCTGCTTTTATTCATGCATGTGAAAAACAATAAACAAACAAACCCGCACTTCACCCCAGCAACCAGCAACCATCAACCCCCACGCCGATGGCCTCATCAAAGCCCAAAAAACCATTGGGCTACTTAAAGTGTATTATACAATTTATTTATAAACTAAAATAAATAACTTCATATGCTGATTTTAAGCGTAGATTTTTCACTGCATAGTTAAGAAATAATTTTTATATTTACGTAAATTTTTCTAGTCTAGAAAAGTGAATTTTTAACTGAAGAAATCCGCACTTTCTGACATCAATTATACAATTTAATTGTACAAATTTTATGAAACTCCTTTGTATCAATAGTTCGTCATATAATACCAAAAATTGTTAATGTGCAAACCTTATGACCGCCGTTTTAACATCTACATAGGTATACTTCTTGAAGGTCAGTAACGAACGACGTCATATCTTTTGAAAGGGAAAGGGATGAATGTTTGGTAGAGTTTAATTCTCGTTAAGATTATCTCTAAATATACATTAGTATTTGTTATTGTTCACTATGGTGATTAGTTGTTTAGTAGGAAGAAGACAAACAAGCAGAAACTTAGATTTTCGTATTTTGCAAGTTGTGAAACTACAAGAAAAATGAAGTTATGCAGTCGTTAATGCGAAATTTTTATATCCAGTATTTAACATTAAGTAATACAAATTTTAAAAAATGTGACAACAGAAATATTGAGCATTTCTAAAATTGTTAAAAAACAAATAACATTACATTACAACATATATAAAGCGTCTTCTTAATTATCGTCCACTTAATTCGCATACGAATAGTAACACGAAATGGACATAAATATCCAGCCAACGACATTAACCTGGTTTCCTCTACGTCATTCTTCAGCACTAAATTGTTTTGTAAAATAATCCAGAGCTCATAAAGTAGTTATTAAAAAAAAGCCCGTTTAATATATCACATCCCTCCCTTATTTTACGTTCGTCACCCCCAAAAAAATAAACAAAAAAAATTCAGAATTCTTTAAATAGAACCCCTTTTTACTTTCACCCACTAACCCACCACCCGCTCGTCACACGTCAACCGCCCAACCATGCTCATTCCGCTTTTCTCCATACATGTGAAAAACAACAAACAAACAAACCCCCACCCCACCCCCGTGACCAGCAACCATCAACCATCAGCCAACAATCCCAGCCCGGCGGCCTCATCAAAGCCCAAAAAAACCATCACGCAACCACCACATCATTTGTTGCATCGGTCCATCCGCCGGGGGGCGTTTCCGCCGCCTCCGTCGCAACACGACTGCCGCACCCGCTCGCTCCAGCGGCCGACGCATCACGCCGTAACTTCAGCCGCCGCCGCGTGCTCTCAGCCGCCGCTTGACGCATTGCAGGTACATATCGACCAATCGGATCGCAGCCTCGCACTTTCGTACGTTGTAAACAAGCCGCGCCCTACGTTCAAACGTGGCGGAAGCTCCGCGAGGAAAAGTAGCGCCGGACAAGCAGCCGCACGAACGCGCCCATTTCAAAAAGGGCAGCTCGTCGGGGCGCCCCGGACGCGCCGGGGGCCCTCGGGGACGGCGGGAGCGGCGCTCCGGTGCTGGGACGAAGCGGTGGCGGCGTAGGAATATTTACTCGGTTGTGTCGTAGCCGCACCGTTGCGCTTTGGCGGTGGCCCCCCCACCCGCCCCATCCTAAACAAAACGAGAAAAGACTCAGACGCAGACAGTTGGCTGGTGCACTCTGACAGGAACAGTTGTCAGTGCCGTTTGTGTGCCCGAATTTTGTTGAGTGTGTCCTTTTGGTGCAAATACAGCCATGGTAAGGGGCCCCGCGGGGCCGTGGGGGGATCTATGGGGGCGGCGGGAGCGGATGGCCCGCTTTCGCCCGGATATTTCCGGCTGAAGACTTTGTATATACCTGTCAAATCGGTGTTTCCGTAAACCGGTAAATTATTTTACCGCAATGCGGACGTTGGATTGCCAAATTTAAAGCGGCGGAATGTACAGGGTGTTTGCTTTCTAGGCTGACCAACTCACTGAGGAGCAGATCGCCGAGTTCAAGGAGGCCTTCTCGTTGTTTGACAAAGACGGCGATGGCACAATCACCACGAAAGAGTTGGGGACGGTGATGAGGTCGCTGGGGCAGAACCCTACGGAGGCAGAGCTCCAGGACATGATCAACGAGGTGGACGCTGATGGTGAGTCGAAAGAGGCGGCCCGCTAAATTCCTGTTTTTTTTCTCTCTGCTGCTGCCAACGTAAAAAAATGACCATCTGTTGACTGCGATTTGATTGTTGTCGTAACGGTGGGTTTATTTTTACAAGAAAAAGGCGAATGTGATGTAATGATAACCGTTATCAAAACAGCCAAAGTATAAGTGTTTCGTCTCTATTTTAGTATCGATAATAAAGCGATAATTTACTGCATTGTTCTATACAAATTTTCCAATTGACTAGAACGCTGATAAAATTGCGAACACAGTTAATCCTGATACTAAATTCCTACTAGGAATGGGCTTATCACTAAATGCGTCATCGATATTTCATTGCGACGGTCTTTATTAAAAAAATCACTTCAATTATTAAGCTGGATCACAGTTGGCAGCAGATTTGAAAGTGACTTACTATAACGTCATTTGTACATTGTAAACTTTGATGACTAATACGATAAATAACTAGAACGGAACTTTTTGCACCTATTATTATCGTTTTAGGAAAAAAACAAAAATAGATGATTCTTCACAGAGACTATTTTTATACGAACTTGCTGTTCCAGTAGCTCTAAATCCAGTGGGCCGTGACTTGACCCAGTGCCGCCACCATGACAGCAAATGTCAAGTGTTGACACATGCAAAATTGGGCCTAACCAAAACACTATTTTAATCCATTCATAGAACATTTATTTCCTTCCAAACATTACAGTACCATACTGTGACGTCGCCTCTAAAGGACCAGGAGTCTATAATCAGAGTTCTGTTCAGTATATTCGTATTACCAAGTTGGACTGTATCAGATTTTACGAAACAACTTCTTTTGAATAAACACAAAAACAAATGTCAACTCGGAAATTAAAAAACACTTATAAAACAATCATTTTTGTTACTTTTTAACAACGTTTTAATTTGTGTAACATTTGCACATTATTGTCCCATATGACGTTTGTATACCACTACATCTCATTTTCAACTTGTAACATAAAAACCTACGCCATCACATGGTAAATATTATTTTACAGTTCGTTTGTCAACATGGTTGACTCCATTAGCTTATGTATCTAAGTCGTAAAATGTTAATCATTTGAAAGCTTAGGGTGTATTAATATAAAAGAGATTTATCGATATATTGTGCATGTCCATGCTGCTAAAATAAATAAATCTTCCGATTGCAAAAAAAAAATGTTGAAATAGATATATAAACGGTGGGAAGCTGGCGATTTACGGTAAAAATTTAAAGCCAAACAGGTAAGGTATGTTTAGAATTTTATAATTGTTTTTGGAAACATTATTTACGATGATGCTAAAAATGAATTATTGAGAAAAGTTGTTGTCACACTTATTCAGCTCTTTGATGTCCAAATCTGGTTCAAGAATCCACGAAAACATGAAACTATAGATTCGACTATACATGGGCTTGTTTTGTTTTATTTGTAAGATAGATATTCGTGTAAAATCAAAATTAATCGCGAAAGTTTTCACAATTTATTTTTAAACAATTCGTAAGTGGGTGATTTGTTGGCAAACACATTTTGAAATATCACAGCATGCACCGTTTTAGATTGTTTTAAGCTTTATATTTTTGATAACATGGCTTGTAACATCAGAACTATCGTATTATAAATGTGCGTGGACAGTTTTTACAGTTCTTGTTTTTTACAAAAAAAAAAAAAAATATAAAAAAATCGAATAATATTTTTCGGATTTGTTTTAAGTACTGCAATTCATTTATTCCCATATGTTGATCTAAATAAACATGATGAATACTTAACAAGTTCATTGTCAGAATTTACTCATTAATCAAATCCAGTTTGTCTTAATTTCTCCGTAATAAAAATGTATGAACGTCAAATTCTTATTAAGATATTTAAAAAAATTACTTTTGCGCTTGCAATTAATTAAAATATGGTGGCGAAATTGCATATTTTTATCTAATCAAGGGACTTCTAATTAAATTGCCAGTCACTTTGTCGGTTTATGATTTCGTAACAAATGCCACTGCAAAGGTAACTGACATCTCCAGATTTATGTACTTCATGTACTCCATTAATCGAAAAAATGTCCACATTAAAGAGGTTGCTAAAAGCCACCATCCTAAGTAGCTGCAATTTCAACAGCTTTAGTCATTTTCTCTATGACATTTAAACAGCTTAAAATTATTGATGCATTACTCACTAAGTGCCATTTTCTATTTCAGGATGGCGCGAAAGTTCTTAAAAAATGCATATAGACATGGTATTTTAATAAATTCAAGTCGAAAAGTTCACAATTCTAATTTTCGATCCAAGTTTTGAAGTTGTAAACATTGGACACTTTTAAGTTTGGTAAATGTTTGGTGCTGTTTGAAATTTTAGTCATCGATGTGGTAACGAGCCAAATCTTGAGTCATGTTACACTTTGCGAGAAAAAATCTAACGTAGTTCGTAGCTTGTTTCTGCAAATCAGCGACATTGCCAACCTCGCAGAGCAAAAATGAAGTGTCGAGGTCACGTGTACCAACCTAAAAATCAATATCGCCATCAATTAGTAATCTTATCTCATCTGTCTTTGCACTGTTGTAATATAGAGTCACGTTAACCATGCAGCGGCACAATTACCCCACGGAACCCCCAAGATAATTTGCGAAATACTTATTTATTATTCATTGACAGTTCGCACTTGTAAGCCTACTATGATGGACCATAAAGGCAAAGATTACGCTATGAATTTTAATAGGTTTAACTGTGCGAAGGAAATCGGTATCGCATACGCACGATTTTTTTGTTGTTGACCTAGGGTTGATTTAAGGGTTTGTTTATGTGCGCAATTTAATAACAAAACTTTTTTAGTAATGGTTTTGTTTACTCGCGTAAAAGTCAAGAACAATCAAAGCATACAAAAGTCGGCGAAATGGGCCATGAATAAACTAGTGCAAAAACAACAAACAAAATGTTGGTTTGTTTTTCGTGATTATGCAACGAGATAATTTGTGGTTGGGTTCCTGTGTAAGCCGCCTACTTGAAAAGGAAAACGAGTAAAACGCGATAATGAGCGATGGAAGTTAATTGGGGACAAATTGGCACCACTGGATATAGAGGCTATAAATTTTTATGGATTTATTATTACTGGACGCTCGGGGATGTTTGGTCCAGTTACATGAAAGAGTCTTATTTGTGGAAACATAAGATTTGCTTATCGGTAATGGGGTATAATTACGGCGGTAAAGTAACATAATGGTTTCTAATAAGTGATTAAATTGTTTTCCAGTTGTATATTTTATGTTTTTGGTAGTACGTTATTTTTGTATTTATGACCGTACCGATAACGAAGTGCTCTCGTTATTTTATGAACTCCGTGCCTTTGAAGACAACTTTTTGGCATGAGTCAATAATGATTCATTGTGTGAAGTATGAAAAATATGGATCCTTTTTTATATGTGATCCGTATGAATAAGTTATGTGGTTATCAAGGTTTTTTGTGGGTTAAGAAAATGGAACTGTCGAAAACTTGAATCATATTCCGAAGATTTTTTTTATTGAATGAACAAAAGTTTTACTTTTAGGGGGATGCGAAACATTTTTTAAAACTTTTTCAAGGTTGACACTCGACAACAATATCGATTGATTTAAGTAATTGCGTCTTAGGTGACCTTAGACTCTTACTGGAAAATATTTTTTTGCGATTTGTCATTGTGTAACAGGTTGTGTTGATTGTAATAATGGCTTTTTAGCTAATGACTAATGAGTTGCTTAGCATACATTTTTTGCCATTTTGTGGCATATTCTAGGTTACCTGTGTTCTTATTGAATTAATTGATTGAATACCAAATTGTTTTTAAAATTAAAATAATAGTGTCGGTTTCATATTGAAACCACATTGGATATGCAAGATTTACCATCACTCTAAATTTACTTGCTTACTTAAAGTAATATATGAATAAACAACGTATGTCGAACACTTGTTCCAAGTTATTGGTAGCTTGTCCTTGCGACCAGGAGTGTTCATGTAAAATAAATACACAGTTCTTAAAAAATATATATCTATTTGTTTGGTGTGACAACCTTATCTACTATCTATCTAATTTTTGAAACACTACCGTTACAAAACCCTCGTGTCCAATAAGCGAAAGATTCGGTTGAAAGTCGTGATTGTGTAATTTATAAATAACGATAGATAGTAATGATAAACAATAGGTGTCTACACTTTCTAACCAATTAAAAATTTTCTAGGTAACGGTACAATCGACTTCCCTGAGTTCCTTACGATGATGGCCCGTAAAATGAAAGACACCGATAGTGAAGAAGAAATTCGCGAGGCATTCCGAGTATTTGATAAAGACGGCAACGGTTTTATTTCAGCGGCTGAGTTGCGTCACGTGATGACCAACCTCGGTGAAAAACTGACCGACGAAGAGGTCGACGAAATGATCAGAGAGGCCGATATCGACGGCGACGGCCAGGTCAATTACGAAGGTAAAAATGATTGTTTTTGTGTGTGTCGTTGTTTATTTTTTGTTTCTGGTGGTGGGTTTTGTACAATTCTGAAAAAAATTACGTAAATAAATAACAGAGCAAGCTATACCAGCTCTGTCGAAATTTTCTTTGTAAGTATCGAGAAAAGTATCATTCATCATGGGCCGCGTTCTCGCGTTGTCTATCATCACACTACTTTCTTGCGAATGTATAGCTCTTTTTTGTTGATTTTTTGTTGAAGATGTGTTCTAGACCAGGAAGGTATGACTGGTAGTGTTCCTTTGCAGATTTCCGAGCTCTAGCTCTCATAGTTTTCAGTCGGTACTCAGCCACACATGCTTCGAGCTGGTCAGTTGTAGTCTTGCTTTGGGAATGTGCTTAGTGGCATGTTATTATGTTACTGTTCCTCCCTGTCACTGTCTTAAGCACTCTTGGTTATGACGTCTATTCGCTTTTTATGGTTAGAATGTGAAGCACATTTCCAAATACGTTGACTGCATTTTTTCAGTGTGTAGATATTGTGATAACATGGACTAATCGACGGTGCCAAGGTAGTCTTCCAATGTTCGGGATGATAAAGCGACTTTAAGACGAGACGACTTCCATGGAGTGGTTCATACTCGTTTTAAATTTCATTTTAAATTCAGTGCCGCATAAACGGGTCTTTAAGAAAGAAAAATAAAATTAACTTTTAGTACCTTCGCGACGCTATAAAAATCCAGAGAATTAAATTAAATGACACCTTTGGAAGACTGTCGGTTTGCATAGTGCGATTCATGCTGTAATATTTCCATCAATTCCGCTAATATTGAACCATCCGTACCAACTAACGTGATCTCACTTATGAATGTATTGCACCCAACACTCTTGTTTATTACGTTGGGATTATGTTGTGCGGACGTACCGGGGATCGGATCGATTAAAGTGTGTTTTTCTTTACAGAGTTCGTGACCATGATGACCTCAAAATGAAGAGTAGAGCAGTTTGCATTTCAGCTTTCCATTGTTTCATCCCGGCCCATTATCTACAATTTCAACATCTTGAACTTTTTGCTTGGCTGCCGGGCCACTAAAGTGAAAAACTTAATCGTTATTTAATTTTACAAGACAACTTTAATTAATAATAAATATTTATAAATTAATATAATTGTGTAAATTTTTGTAATATATTTGTTTGGAAGGTGCAACACCAAGCATCCTCTATACTGTTTCAAACTTCTGTGCTACATGTCTAGTTGAGTCGTTCTCGTTATTCACAAAGTATGAAATTGTACTTATTAAGTCGTTCTTTCGGTGTTAGTTTAGGGGATACACAGACTTAGATACACTCAGAGTTTCATGTTTCATACTTTGTGATCCAAACATACATCTGTGCACTTAACTATAGTATGTATCCCCTTGTTTTCATTACGTCATGGTTCTGTTATCGTCATCATCCCCTCATCTCCTCTATTGTAGGTTTTACATTTAAATAGTTAGGATTTTCCAGTGTATAACCAAATAGACACTTTTTTTTCGTCAGTCAGCCTCGTCATTTTTTATTACTGACTTGTTTTATTTATTTTATTTATAGGTAAGACAAACTGTCATCGGTTACAATGTGAAATTATTAGATGTTTAAATTTGAAATAAATGTGACTAAAAATTATTTATCTAGTGATTGTTTATCATACCCGTTTTTAGAGTTACTAAATATTGCTATATTAGGACAATTTTTGTGTTAAATATTTTTCCTTATTTTGAAATAAACATTTTAAAGCCGCTTTCTGTTCTTACCCGAAATTGTAAGCACACAGTGAATACTTAAAACAAGAAAACATTGCTTGAGAACTGACTAACAAAAACCTACATTTTTGCACAGGAAATTATTAGCCCCAAATTGATACCCGATGATGAACGACAAACAGACATAACACATGTAGTGTAAAAAATCACTATACACCAAAATCGCACAATTTTCAAACTGCAATTTCATGAAATCTTGATTTTAAAAATGTTGAGATTTTTTTTTTATTACTTTTCATAGTAATTGATTTGCAGAATTTTTTTCCGAAAAGTGGGTTTCATATTCTTTTTCCATAATTTTACGTAGGTTGTGATAGTGAAGGATCGATTCATTGTCATCATTCACATTGCTGTAACAAAAATTCGGAAAGGAAGGTGGCGTGTTTGACTTAAGAAAACGTAAGTAAGTTGGCACACGACGCATGCGCGTTGTAATATTTTTAGTAGTGTGCATTTTAACTATTCGCCGTTCACCTTTAGCGCCACAAAATTTTCGTTCTTGTCCACAGTCCAAACTCGAAAAAGATCTTTTTCATTTTCACCAATCGTCCATTGTAATTAAATTTGAGCGAATTTTGAAAATTACATCTAATACGCCAGATGACGAAAAAAGGACCCAATACCAGTTGCCTTTGATGGTCAAATGAATCTTTTGCAAGATATTTATGAGTAATCATAATCAGTTAATCAAAAAACAACATCAAAACGAGGCACAAAATAAAAAGTGGAAATCATGGTGATTTAAACGTTTGGTAAAATACGAATACGAAATAAATATAGTGTGTATGCCAAATATTTTGAACAAACTGTCAAAAAAATGATGACATCATTTGACAGTAATTTAGTAAATCTCACTCCAAGTGCATACACATAAATACTACTAAAAATGTATTAAAATTATATTTTACAAAATATCACAAGAACAACTCACTATCATTAAAATTTTCCAAACGATGAAGTTTTCTTACAGATTATTTAAAACATTAATTAAAATATATTTCCTTCCTTCACACAACAGATGAGATCACTTATTTATTCAAAAACTGATTGTGTAACTTTCGGATGTAATCTCCATTATAGGATTTAATGTTCCTTGACTTCGTAAGATTATCTGCTGCGTATTAATAAGTACGTAAAAATTGTGTGTGATGTTCTCTTACTGCAACCCTTCATTTCTGAAGCATTACAATAACGATAATGTTGCATATTTGTAAAAGATGTTCCATTTTTACAAAAAATTTGGACACGCAAACGGTTTTTTAAATAGGTAAGTTAATTTTAGGAAGAAATTTGAAAGTATATGGTTTGCAGTTCGTTTTTATGTTTATTTTGGTTAACATTACCATATAGGTGGAGACAGCCATAAGTTAAAAAAGAAAGTGCTTAAACCGAAGGATTTCGTCTATAAAGAATACACATATTTTTTAAGAAAGTGTTTATTTTTGATTTGTTTGATAGAAATTGTTTCACATACAATCATCTGCAGAATTAGGTACTAATAGAACAGTGTAAGAATTGCTAAACTTTACCAAATATAGGAGAAATTTAATAAAATGAGAAGAAAAACAAAACATATTGGGAGCCACTCATCGAATGCATTTGTTAAGAAAACTGGCTAAAGATAAAATTAGAGCCCTTGGCATAAGGTTCGTTAGTTTTATTTAATGCTAAAATCATGGACGGTTGTAACATTGTTTAATCGAAATTCGCAGTTTCTTTCTGACAAAGAACTGCAAAACGCGCAAAACCTTGATAACATTTATTCACAACCGTGTTTGAGGGCCAAGTTCATCTTAATAACAGTGACTCTCAAACGTTTCACTTTCCCTCTATTGTCCGTCTGATTCATAAGATTTATTTAAGACACGTTATGCAGTCGTAAAAATAAAAAAAAACACGTTGACACTTTTATTATATTTGAAAACTTTCTGAGCATTGTCTTGGCAAGTAGTGGCACCCAAGCAATACAGTGAAACCTCAACACTTCCTTTTTTCAAAGGTCCACTTTTCCCTCTCCACCCTGTATAATCCAGGTCACTCGGCGTTCGCGACCACCAGGTGCGTCTCACCACTGACCTACCTCGTGTGAGTAATATTTCCGCGCACCTTTTATAAATAGATGGATTCGTCCGAGTCGTATCGCCGGACTCAACTCTTCAGCAGCAGAACCGCACCGTCGCCGTCGGTAGCGTCGCGACGCCGTGACCGTGGATATTAATAGTGTATGGTGTCGCCAGATTACGTTGTTTTATGCTAATCGGGGGACGCAACCACTGATTCACCTTAATGAGGCCTTTATTACACCACTCTAGTTTCGCCGCAATCAATTCGTTAACAAGGTAATATCGATTCTAGCTTTTATTCGTTACATTTAAATGCCGCTTTCACCTTGGGTGCTCACGTTTGGACATCGGGAACATTGCGCCTGTGTGAATGAGGGGTTCTGATTCGGGCAGGTGGGAGAGGGTGAAATTGGGACATTTCGGCTCAAAAAGTTGTACGGGATTTGAGGTTTTATGATTGATATGGACAATAAGAATGGAAGAAAACATTTTTCTGTGTTTTAATTGTCGTCTCCTTTACAAAAATGTTTCATTTCATTGTATCCCGATTGCTGTGTACAGGATGGTAAATTTTTGTGGTTTTACTGTTGTGGTCTAGGAAATCGGAAACGGATGGACACTGTGGTCCGTTTTTGTGTGATTGAATACATAAATAAAAAGTCTGGTACATTACACAATAGTAGGTATAATTAAAGTCACAGACAAAATTTATAGTGACAATAAAGTGGATTCGCAACAATAGCCCACATTTAATTTGTTAAAATTTTGAAGCTTAACCACTACACTTAAATGTCAGAATATAATGAGAATGACACAAGTGATAGATCTGATGTAAATTTGAATTATCACTTGACATGAAATGAACTGGCTAACTCATGTCTGAGTGTAACTTATAATATATACAAATTTCCAGAAAATTTTGACGCAAATGACGTTTCTTTGTATGTAGGTACTAACTTTGGTTGATGACTTCGTAATTAACTTGACTATTCAATTAAATAATACCTACGTCAAGAAAAGTCAAAATATTTTCTGGAGTTTTAAAATATGTTATTATTAGAACAATGAGAATTAAAGAAGAAAGAAAATATATACTTTCATTCTCTTATCATCTACAAAACAATTTAATTTTATTATAATTTGATTGCTGTTATACAGGATGGTAAATTTTTATCTTAGTACATATTGTGGTTTCGAAAACCGGAAGCGATACGAACTTGGTTAAATAAAAAAAGTCGCGCTAAATATAGGTATTATGTTTATAAATATCAGCTTAGTTACTTATGATGGAAAATGTGCGTTTTTATGTGTATAAATAAATACAACTATATAATTTGGTGTACACAGTAACAATTATAGTTATTTAGTTTAAATTGCCTTAAAATTTTCAGGGGATGGATATTGGAACTAGGGTTACAACAAATACACAAAAATATTATTTATAAATGTTAATAATTTATTTCAAATTTAATAGACATGAAAACTTGGTCAAAGCACTCGGTTTTGCAAATTCAAAATTAAATTGGAAAATGTTTTAAATTTTGATTTTTTTTCTAAAAATCTGGACGTTTCGGGTAAAAACTCAACACGGAGTCATAAAGAAGTACATGTGTAGGACTATGTTATTTCATACAATTCAAAACCCATTTACTATCTACAACTTTGAAGTGACTTCATCACATTATTGGTGGGGATGATTAGACAAATTTTGGTTAGCGTTTTACCATCTACATGATATTTCTAATATAAATACAAAATTTGAAACAGTCGGCCTAGTACTTTCGGAGATTATCTGTCTAATAAAAATCCATGACGGCAGACAGACAGACAGACGGAAAAGGGAGACCTATTTCTTCGTACTCTAGGGGTCATGAAAGGTCGAGAAAACGTAAAAATAGAGATTCGGCTGACGGACTCGATTACAATACTTCCTTCGCTTCGGTCGGGAAGTAAAAAGTTTTAAACAATTGCAAAACTTGTTCATATGATATTTAGTGAACATGAAAAAATGCACAATTTTTTCCTCTATTTAAACATAAGGAATATTAGAATTTTGTACAGCGACTATAAAAAAAATTGGTGGAAGGTTATTTCTACAGAGCTTCCGTCGCCCCTGAAGTACAGTAAAACATATCTAGCTTTTCCGAAAAATTATAAAATTTGATTTTGGGAATTTTATTTATTTATTTTTTTATATAAGGACTTTGAGAGATAAACAAATATATTTTGATTAAAAATTCACCAAGTTAATTAAATTGCAAAATGTTGTTAGGCAGTTTTCCTTTTTTTTACCAAAATACGAATGTCTTGGGTAGAAACTCAACACGGATTCATAACCTACACGTGTAAAACTATGATATTTTATACATTTCAAAACCCTTTTACTATGTTCAATTTTGAGGTGACGCTATCATATTATTGGTTGATGATTAAACAAATTTTGGTTAGCGTTTTACCGTCTACATGATACTTCTAATCTATATACAAAATTTGACAACAATTGGTCCAGTAGTTTTAAAGATTATCGGTCTAAGAAAAATCGAGATAGATAGATAGACAGACAGACAGAAGACGAATACAAGGAAACGGGAGACCACTTTTTTTCGTACTTTTGGGGTCTGAAACGTCGGGAAAACATGAAAGTAGCAAGTCGCCCGATGGACTGGATTACTCTAGTTATTTCTTTACCTTACGCACAGGTAGTAAAAACAGAGGTGACACGCATAATTCGAAATCTATTTGATCACAATAGTGAGATGATAAATATTTTTCATTCTGTATAGCAACTTCTAAAATAGAAGTTATTTTTTGAGATTTAAGTTATATTAAAATATGCAATCGGTATTAGTAGAATATTTGTAGCTAAACTGACAAAAAGCCACATTAACAAACTTTTCCCCCACTTTGATGCTATACACACGGTGATCAAAAAATGATGTATAAGCTCCCTGTAAAGAAGGCTGTTTTAATGTGAACTATTAAATTGTAAAAAATGCCATCTGTCAAAAGTAAAAAATGAATTACGAAGTTAATTTTCGAAGTTTAATGTTTGGTTCAGGGATTTTTTAACCATTTTTTTTTTCGAGTTCTTCAGAGCCTTCTTAACAACATACCGTTGAGCTTATCCGTCATTTTTTGATCACGCTGTATAATATTTTTTTATAAGACAGTTGCCCAATACCCATTTTATTATAGCCTTCTCTGAAAAATATCGTATTTTAGTGTTAAATCTATTACTGTTTTGTATTCTTTCATAATAAAAGGAAGGAAAAAGTACCATAATTAAATTTACCCATAAAAAGTTGATTAACTTAACCTCAATGAATGAACTTCATTAGTGTTTTGATAAGGGAAAATTATACAGAATGAGTCAACAAAAAATTCGTTATTCTTCGACAAAGTGTGAAGGTGCAACAATAAAGCTGACACAATGTTTTTACTTTTTACCAACTAAAGTCAGACATTCCACGAATCTTGTCATATACAGAGTGTCTCGAACTTGGTTTCTCAGATAATGATTTCATTGATTACTTGCGTTATCGGTATATGCTAAAAGTTAAGTTTAATGATAAGTTAATTAGTACTATATAACAATATAATCCCAATACAAACTGTAGATTGTTGGTAGCTCATTTTATTTTTGTTCTTCATTATTGGAACATTTAATCAAATTAGGTGAAATCTGATGGCCGATCTTTATGCAGATAATTTTACGGCTTTACATTTAAAAAATTAGTTTTCAAGATAGAGTTGGCGCCAAAAAATCGGAAGTCATTTTTCTGTCATTTTGAAAATTTGGATGTAGTCTATGCGTCATTGTTTGTTTATAGTTTTTTTTCTTTGTTTCAAATTTTTGTTTTTCTTTCATTGCTTATTATTAAATCAGAGATAATATGATAATCTGATAACATACTTCGCGCGAAATCTTTGATCTTTTGCGCAAAACTGAACGTTTTAAAAGCATGACTACGCAAGCGATGTTGCCGTATCGATTTAGGTAATTCCAGGTCAATAACGATTTAAAAATACATACGAGTACTTGAAATTATAACTGAAATTGTTTAATTTAGACACAAAACATATTTTGAAGTACAGAATTAGCACAGAATGTAAATGTAAAATAAATAGTGAAGGAAAATGTCAGTGATTTTTTTGCGTGGTAATTGTAATGTCTTGCAAAGTTTCTAAAAATTAAAAGTAAAAATAAAATAACACGAAACTTCAAAATAAACAAAAGTTTTTTATATGGTCTGCATGAAATCCAAACATGTAGTATGAAAATAGTTGTTCTATATTTCATTATAAATTGAAAATATGTGTTAGCGATGTCAAATACAACGTTCATCCGTTAATTATATAGATGCTTAAATTTAAAATTCGAAACTGTTCTTACAGAAATTATAATCAGTGAATAGAATAGATGCTCTCATTAACGACTTGCTTATTTCACACCCAGAAGAAATGATAGGTGTCAAGTTTTTATGTCTATTCTAGTCACACGTAAAATCGTCTTCGGCCGCTACCCAGATTTCACTAAAAAATACTTACTGGCAACTCACGAATTAACAGAAAGTAATGCACTACAAAAATGAAAGCTGTTAATGTATCTTGTGATATAGTTTAATTGTCGTTTACTTTGTTAGTTTTATTCGATATTAAATGAAATCATTTCTTTACATTTTAAGAGATTCAAATCTAAAAAGTGTGATATTTCGCTGTTAACCAATCTTATTTGTTTTCGCAGGGTGATTTGAGAGCAGCAGCAACACAACCACCACCATGAATTTGATGTTCAGAAAAAACTTCCGGGAACAAAAAAGTGGCCTTTCGACCAAAGCAGCGAAAGCCTGTGCGAGCCGGCACACCAGCAAAAGATCGAGTCGAGAGGGTGGTTACACCCCCATCGAGGAACATCACTACCGAACTCACCTCTTCTTCAGCCCTCCACGTAGCAGTTACGCGCAATCCGCGGAGGAAATCGACGGTAGGGCGGCTTTCCTTTCTATGTTTCTTCTTCTTCTTTTCTTTTTGTTGCCGACGCCCCACCCTGTACAAAAACACTGTAATGCGTGCTTTTAATGTCGTATGTCTTTCGCAGGGACCCCGACAGGTAATGTGAAGAGAGTGCAGTTTTTTTCTAAGGTCAGGTCGGGCTGCTTGAGGGATAGATATAATGTTGATGATGCTTGTATTATTTAGGCGCATTAGAAGTTCTAGTTAGAAGGCAGCTTAGGCTGTTAATAACAGCAGTGTTTATGCCGGTTCTTTCAGCTGCTTATCGGGGTCTGTACCTGTCATCCTTGGCTTTGTATGTTTGTGGCTGGTGTAGTTTAGGCAAAAAGTTTTAAGTCGAAAGGAAGGGTTTGATTTTTGTTTATTTATTTTTTGGAAATGGACTTTCGCGGATTATTGAAATCTGGTAACAAATAGTTCCAAGAATATTAAGGATGTTTGTGTTTTAATGTCCTCGTTTATAAATAGCCAATTAAGCAATCACTTTTTGTTTTCGAGGAAATCGTTCGAAAAGTCTATGCCAAGAACGAGTTTATTTAGTAACATTAACAAAAAAGTCACTCTCTTAATTTTCAATATCCTGAATTTTCTTGGAGCAGCTTACTTGATAAATTACCTTTACCCAGATTCCTTTGTTTTTGTCTCTTTGAAACGATCAACTATCAACTAAGTAAGGTAAGAAGTGAAGATTTACACACTGAACACGAAGATTGACACATATACTCTATCCAAAATGGACGACTTTTATTTTCCTTCGCTATGTAAAATCCTGAAACATTTATACATAGATCGCTGTATTTAGCCAACATTTACAAAAAGTATCATTTTTACGGATTTAATCCATTCAAAGCAATTCAATTTTTCTTAAAAGATAATATTTAAAAATGTCGATATAATTTAACTTATAATACATAAATACAAAGAGTTTGTTCATTATATACAGTTTACACTTTAAGAATATGTCTTAACTGATATGCCTTTCTGGCGTCACATGTAACACATTTATTGAAAATGTATCGAATAAATTATATCCAAAATTACCGAACCGATTACCTTAACATTTTAAGTATATTTTTAGGTTATCGTGAAGATGATAAAATAATAACCCACCCAAAATTGGTCTTTTCATGTCCTCAAAAAAAAAAAGAAAAATAAATAAATTTATGCTTTACTCTTTATTATTTATTATTTAATTTCTTCGAAATTCTGAAAATACTGCAACGCCACGTTAAAGAATTGTATGAGTTAATTTAAAAAAAGTAGGAGTGGTAAATAAAATATGCTGTATTGTCTTTTTTCTAGTTTCCGAGAAACAGCTAAAAAAAGTATTATTTAGGATCATCCTGACGCAATTTCATTTTTTCTTACGAAAAGAAGTTTATCTTTTGAAAACTTATTAGGTGGATAACCTCAGAAACTAGTGAACAGATTACCTTGAGATGCATTAAGTATCTTTTGAAAATGACAAACATTCCAACTTTTAATTATGCGTGCTCAGGTTTCAGGAAGAATAAATTTTGGACCATTGATTTTGAAATGATCCCAGAGATTATGTATGGAGGATCTTACAAGGTTGAAACTAACTTTATCAGTTTTAGAATTAGTTGCCGTCATTTTAAAATTTTACTAAATAAATTCTATCTAAAGGGTTTAAAATAGTAGGAGTATAATTTTATCCTTGTGTCTTGCTAATTCAACTTATTTTTATTTTGGAGATGTGGGTTTTAAAAATTTAATAATTAATTTACAATTTATCTTAGAAACTACTTGCCGATTTAAAATGTTTAAAATAGGAAACATGAATTCTACAATTATTGCTTATACAATTAAGTCAAAAATGATATTTCATGTTCTTCAAATTCTAGGAATACTCGTACATTACGGTTGTTATTAGAATAAAATTATATTTGTCCAAACTGATATATTTACTTCTTGTAAAAAGCTAATGACCATAAAATTTAATTAAGAACATTTTTCTTGAAACATCATTACAAAAATAAAAATCACAACCTAATTTTGTAATTCATCTAGGAACCTAAATTTGTGCAAGTAATTATACTGAATTTCTGACTAAACAACTTTAGATCAAATTTTTAAAAATATGCAAAGATGGATGGGTCACAATTTAAACAACCAGCAAGCAAAAAGTTCAAACGCGTTGTCAAAATGTTTATAATAATAATTAAATCTTTATTCATTTTGAATTTGTTTTTTGTTTGAAGATTCTTTGGAATAGTTACAATTTTTGCGTTTATAGGTGTTCTAGATAAAATTCTGCAAACGCCGTTGTTTTTAGCTTGAAGGAGGAAGTGTAATTTTATGATGCATGTATTGATTGGCGTCGTGATGCAAACCTATATTTTGCAACATTTAATAATACATTTTTTTTATTGGTTTCAGCAGGGAAACAATCTGAATTACAGAAACCAAATAAATTTAAAATATAATAAAAGATATAAAATACTTACGAGTTTATTTCGTTTTCAGTCAATAAAAAAATATGAATATAAAAGATTGGTCGAAAGCTATTTTGACAGAACTTCTCACATATAATCCGACAAATCTAGCTCTTTAAAAAAAATATAATATTTAAATTTACGATTTTCGTTTTGAGATAACCGCTGTAAAGTAAAAACCAAAGGCATAAATAACACCCTGGCAGCTTCTGCGCCGTAACTAACGGGATAAAATGTCCTTCAGCACTAGGTAATAACAATTTGAAGCTCAAGTGTTTATTAATTATGTTTATACATCGGTAGAATGTTACGTGGAAATTAGTTTGATTTGGATTAGTTTGAGTGAAATATTCTGAATATTATAATTTTATCATTATTATATAAAGACGTGCGCATTCTTACATTTTCGAGAAAATGGTGTGATTCGTTCTTAATTTGACCAATAAAAAATTTGTTACGACGTCATAAACATAGATAGGAGTAATACATAATGCGAGAGAAAATGAGAAAAACAAAAGGAAAAAAACGAAAGGCCACACTTGGAAACGAACGCGCGACGTCCGGTCCGCATTCCTCAGCCTTAACCATTACTATTATACTGTGCTCTATGTTCTTGCGAACATTTGGACGGTTAGGGAAAAACTCAAAGCGGACTCGTACACCACACTTATAGGAGTATATAGTTGTATAACAGTTAAATCAAATAAACATAGAATTCTTTGAAACGGAGGACTACTTTTTTCATGTTGTAGGGGACATGAAATGTCGAGAAAATATAAAAGTATCAATTCGATTTTTTTAATCATCTGAATCACGCAAGGGTCGCAAATACACCAACTTTTTTATATATCATCACAAAAATAAATCTAAAGTTCTTACATCTGGACTACGAGCTGGTCATGGAGTAGGGTTTCTATTGTCGATTTAATTTTCGTAATAAGTGTTCTTCAGAATTAAAAAATTTAACCATTTTCGACAAGCAGGACAGAAATATTGTAGTAATCCAAGATTTCTGATGTAAAAATTTAACAGTAGAAATGTAATTGTTTCCAGAACAATATATATACCTGTGGTAACAAGATACATAGTTATATCTCTTAAAACTAAAACTAATCCAAAACATGTACGAGTTTTCTGCAATTATAATTTAGTAATCTATCAAAATACGTAAAAAGCACTTTGCAATTTAAAATAATATGGTTAGTACCGCGACACCGACGCCATATATGCGTCATATTTGCAATCTACTAAATTAAGCTTCCCCCTTTAAACTAAAAATAATGGAGTTTACAGAATTTTGATATCTGTATCCGTTCTTGGGATATTAGGACGCGAACTTTTCTCTGGAGCAAACTTTTTATAATTTTGCGTTATAGTATACTATTCGAAATTCGCCCTACAAAAGAAATATTTTTTTTCTTAAGAATTGTGTTGTGAATGAAATTTGATGTATGTTGTGCTGGCTAGATGAAAATATTTACTTTTATGGTAAATTGTGCGAAAAATGGTGGCGGCGCCGGGTTTAGATTTCTGAGAGTTGTTACGAATGTTCAAAACGAGGTATTCCTATTAAAAAAAAATGGTTCAAGGTTATTCAGACATAACTTATCTCACCCCAGAAGTAAAGTCAAACAAATGTGTAGCTTCTTAGAAAAATTATAAAATTTAATTTTGTGAATTTTATTAATTTTTGTGATAACTCATAAAAGTTAAAATAAAGCTGTGTGTAGACTGTTAAACTACAGGCAAAGAAACATGCTATGCGTATGTTCCAAGTGAGTTTTCCTAACCAAATTTTATTATAGTGTCGCATCAATTTGAATAGTTGCAATGTTATACTAATAATAACAGTACTGTATTTTCAATTTTTTGGAAATCAATATGAACCGTACTTGATTTGATCAATACTAAAAAAAAATAGCGGCCGGCACTGATCCAGGTTATGGAGCTTCGAATTATGTCTAAACAAAAAAAAAATGTAAAAATAATAAACAAAATCAAGGTATGTTCTTAAACTATAAGTACGGGAGTACGTTATTTTATAAAGTTTAAAATGACCTTTACTAAAAATATTTTGCGATGACGTCATCAAATTGTTGGTGGGGATGCTTAGACAAATTTTGAATAACATGATATTCCTAACAGGACAGACAGACAGACGAAAAAGACTTATTTTTTCGTACTCTAGGGGTCATGAAGCGTCAAGAAAATGTTGGAAAGAGAAAGTTGATAATCATTTTTGAACGACAATGAGACTTAATATGTACACTAATTTGTTTTACAACAAATATGAACAAGCTTAGATTTAGCTAAAATGGAATCGAATAGTAATCCAGGGACTCAGAAATGATGATGTTTCTTAACTTAGAAATTGAGAATTAAAACACCGAACAGATGGAGTGATCACGTGCGCTTCACATGTGAGCGTTCAAGTTTACACGATGTTTGAAAACATTTTTTTTGTGTTATAAATGCAGCTTATATTCTTTTTAACACACAGTATGACCCAAAATGTTCCTCAAAAGAAGCGGAAGGGGAAAACAAATTCTTATGTGTCTTTATGACTTCGTCTAAATTTAAATAACATAAAGCAACCATTAGATTAATGTAAATTTATTTCAAGACTTTTCAATCGAAACTATACAGAGTGATCAAAAATTGGCGCACTTACTCAATGGCACATTATTAAGTTCACAAGTCAAAGTTCGGGAAAAATCATCAAAATTTGAGGTTCACTTACAAAAACAAAATATCGATTTAAATAGATGGATTAAAAATTGTGAAAAATTAGCCACTGTTGTCAGATTCATTCTGAGCAATTTTAAAGTGTTTTGTGATGTTATAAAAAGAATATAGCGATGCATAGAGAATACTAAGTAGTGATTTAAAATAAGGTGGAATATCGAAAGGAAAAATTAATAATTAATTAATGTCTCCTATGTATATCAGGGCCCAAGAATTTTTTAAAATATCATTTCTTTGATCAATAAACAGCCCTTAACACCCTGTACTAGAGTTAGAGCGCAATTTTTTAATCATCATGTGTGTTATAATCAGTGTAAGGGTATTCAAACCGAATTATATTGTTAATCCGGATATTTTTATCACTTAATCACAATTTTCAAATTGTTAAATTAGAAAAAAATGCATCACTAAAAATGAGAAGTTTAGAGTTAAAAGATCACCCATTTTGACAATGTTTCTATAAAAGGCTCCGATTTATATTAGCAAATCAGAAGAGTTTGCTCTGCATACAATACATTCAATGAAAACGTGAAATTCATTCTATACAAAATAATAAATTTACTGAATTACTAAAAATGAAAAACACATGGCCTAAATGTAAAAATATTTACATTTGTATGTTCCAGTTCAGAAATCTATTTAACAGAAATTGTACTTATAAATATTGCCTGAATGTTTTTTGCCGTAGTTTAAGTTTTCTCAGCTGAGTATTTCCCTAGAAGCAGCGAACCTTCCCAAAATATACTTAGAAATAATTAAAAAACATAAAGCCCCATTTAAAATACGTAAAAAATTGGGCATTCCATTAAAAATAAATATCAACGTCACCACAGACCTGACGCCATCAGTTAAAAGATTGAGAAATTGCGCCTACAATGCAGCCCGCAAAAAAAGCTAAATCGATCTGTTTAAGCATGTTCATCAAATTCTAAATTTTGATCAATCTTATTCCAAACTTTACGCTTTACTTTACTACACATTTATGAAGTTTCGTCTTGTATACTAGATTATGGTTAAATTGTCACGTTCTGGGTTTTATTCGATTGTCTTTCATTATAAAATTTTATTACTAGAAGTTTAGACATCCTCCACTTAAATTTCCATCAGGGAAGTAGAGCATAATATGAAACGCAATGTTAAAACGTAATTTAAAAATTCATGAAACTATAAAACCGTGCGGTAATGATGTCTTTATTGATTGCAACGGCAATACATTATTGTTTTTTGGTTGCATGCATTGCTTCATAATACTTTAGGGACAAGTAAAAGATCCTTGTTGTTTCAAAAACGTTGCAGCTAAGCTCTCAGTTCAGCAAACCCGCAAACTTATACTGAAAATAAAATTATTGTTCGGTAAAGGTTGCCCGAAAATAATTCGAATCGTAAAAACCGACTAAAAGCGACTCAAACAAGTGTCTTTCTTCTCGAACCACCCAGCTTATTTTTAACAACAAACATTGCGGTGTGGGAGGACCGGCTATTTATTGGCTATTTATACCCAACTTCACAAGAATTAAAATAAATCCAAATTTATTTTTTATCCTTGGCCATTGTCCGCTCTTTAGCTAGCCCAGAGCATAAAACCACCCAAAACACTCAAAAGTAAAATTGTCCTCGAGCAATAGTGACGTCCGACTTCAAAATCCGAAACTCCTAAACTTAGTTAATAAACCGTTAATAAAAAATTGAGTCCCTGAACGTCTGAAAGAGAATGTTGGCAGCAACTGCAGGTAAATAGAATCAGTAGCTCCTCTATTTTCTGCAATAGGCGTACATATTGACACGAGTTGAGTTGGCCAGTGTTGAGTGGTTCAGGGTTCACTTATAGCAGGAAGCCAATCGAGAATCTAACAGTAAGTTTAATACAAAATTCCCCCACACAATACCAAATCCCACACGTAGTGTTTGAGGTGTATAATAATAAATCGTCTCGACGTCGACCATTTTTCTTCTCGTTTACGAAAATATGATCAGAGATGTCGCAAAAATAAAAACTGAACGGTGGGACGAAAATATCTTCGGGAAGCTTCATTTAAATTTAGGCTTGAGAGGTTATTGGCGACATCGAGAAGAGGTTGAAATTTCTCGAAGGTTTAGTTAATTAGTGATGTCGGAGGTGCGAAAAGCCGGAAAATTATCTGTTTAATGGTATTTTTAAATGGTTCGAGGGGAGTTGCGGTATTTATGGTCGAGGCAATATTTTCCGTACCCTTTGTTAGTTGCACGATTTGTGTTTCTCGTTATTTTTTATAGTGGCAGCATTGCGGAATGCGGAGGATTTGCAAAGGGTAATCGCACATAAAGAAAATGTATTCGTAACAGCATGGCGCAAAGTTTATTAAATAAGTGATTTTAGGTCGTGACGAATGTCATAAATGAATAACATCGATGTGTCGCAAAAGGTTGTTCTGATGTTGCTTTTTATTGCGTTGTTGTCCTGGTTTCTAGAAATTGCAATGAATTCCTTCTTTTTTTTATAGAAAAAGCATGGATGTAAGTAATTGGACTGTTATTCTTTCTAGCCAAAAACAATTTAGATTGTTGGAAATCGCTATTAGCATTAATTCAATTCATAGTCGTAGAAATACGATATGGTAATAAATTCCCTAGGTAGACATTGTTTCCGAGATAATAAAAGTTAAAGACTGAGATACACGGTGGCGGATCTAAGCTCCAGGGTCTAATCGACAATTTTGCGCCAGGAATCCGTAATTTATTTTTATTACCTACTTTGTTTAGCTTTTTGTAATGTCGCACATATGTTTTTAACACTATAAAATAAAGTTATCTCGAACGTAAGGGACTCGTGGGAGTTTTAGCTCCGTTGGACAAATGTACTGTCCGTTAATCCACCACTGCAATAGTTAAATTTGTATTAAAAGAGCTACATTCCTCTGTTTTGTTAAATTAAATAAATATGTTTCAAAATTCAGCTGTTTCCCCGTTTTTATGTAAATTACTTATTTAAATATAATTTTATCCGAAATTACCTTCCCTTTCAAAATTAATCAGACTATTACATTTAGAAAACAAAATCTGTAGGCATAATACAAGGTAACTCTCTAAGCTAAATTTATCTGTATCTATGCCATTTTAATAACAACAAAAATCATATCACATCAAATGTTTAAATAGAAGATACTTATTTCGTCACTTTTACACTTTTATAAAATTAAGTCCGTAGAAATATCTGTAAAGATTTGTCATTTTTCCTTTGTGTCGATTCCTATTTAAAAATGTTACACTGATCTGAAGGTAGCTGCAATTAGTGATTTTAATTAAACATTGAACATCCTTATTGTAAAAGTTTGGCATTCGAAAAGTAGAGTTGGTTGACCAAATTCTCGATAGACGAAACTTACAAGTTTTAGGAAGTTTGAACGCTATTAGGAACGTTTTAGAGGAAACTGAGGCCCAATTACGACGAACTATTAAAGTTGGTAATTTCGAATCCCAAGCTTCCGGATTTTTTTTATTTTTGTTCCGTAGAAAATAACGTGATACAAATACAAAATTCTGAACACATTCACAGTTGTCTCCGTCTACGACTTTCATTTTTAAATCTAACAATAGTTTAAATCAGAAAAACATAAATTAATAATTTTTTTTTACCTAAATGTAACAAGGTTAAATGTTTCATTTCTAAAGAATTTAAAAAAAAATTCTAAACTTTAAAATAATTATCTCTTACTACAAAATTCTGAAGACGTTTTTCGATTTTTACTTTTCGAGTTCAATTGAGAAAGCCATCAAGTTGGCTTTGACTTCTTGCAAATATTGTGAATATTGTCTACAATACACCAAAATTTAATCAAGACTTTTTCAACTGAACACCGGTTATGTGTAACAGGGTCCATCCGGTGAACAGGTAATTCCATATTTTCTCGACGTTTCATGACCCTTACAGGATGAAATAATGGATCTCCCGTTTTCATTTCTCAGTCCACCGTCTGTCGATTTTTATTAGGCAGATAATCTCCGAAAGTCTGGACCTATTTTTGCACTTTAGGAATATCATGTAGATGCCAAATACTAACTAAAATTTGTTTTTTTTTTATGACGACACCTCAAAATTGTGCATAGTGTTATTGAAATTTTATAAAATACCATAGTACTACATACACGTCTAGTTTATGAATCCGTCTTGAGTCATCCAGATTGTTGGAAAAAAATTCAAAAAGTGTAACAACATTTTACAAAATAACTTTGAAACTGAATGCTTTGAAAACTTCCAAATGTTTTAAGGTTTGCACACTGATGACGTCATCTCAAAATTTAAATTTTTTTAAAATATGCAATCTTCGACTTTCGTTTTTACTTAATACATATAATTTTCTGTGAACAGGATTACTTAAGAACATGTTGTACATGGTAATTTTTTGTAGAAAAATAAGAATTTTGGAATTAAGCTCCGCCTCTTGGCTCACGACGAATGAAAAAAATCATCACAATGAAGATAGGGCGGGTGGGCGGGGCTTATATTTTGCCTTTTTTGGCTTAATATATCACTCATCTTTTCACAACAAGAAACTTAAAATATGTTTAAAATGATAAATTTTTGTAGGGAAGTATAGATTTTGCAGTTACGCGCCGCCCTTTGGTCTAACAACGAATGAAAAATTCATGACAATTGAGATTGGGGTGGATATAGATGGGGCTCAATCTCTGGTTTTCTTTTTTACGTAATATGTACATACTTATAGTTTTCTTTAAATAACACGTTTACTTATGAACAAGTTGCACATTCATATTTTTTAGAATAGATTTTTTAGGCAATTTATTTTATATTGATCAAGTCAAGAACGGCTCACTCCATTTTCTTGAAAACTTACTGTACCGTTATTGCTACAGTGACGATGACGTCATTGAAAAAATTTTGTGTGGAAAATTGGTCAAAGGTTATTTTGCACATGTTGGACAGCATTTACTCGGCAAAATTTTGAGAGGGGATAAATGAATAAATTTTGCTTAACGATTTACCATGATTACGATAACCTCAAAATATTTACAATATTTCAGAGTATTCGGTTTTGCAGTTACAAAGTTACATTACAAAACACTGTTATTCAGTTTTGAATTTTTTCCAAAAATTCTAGTTGTCTGGGGTGAAAATTCGACACGGATTCACACACCACAAGTGCAGGAGTATCTTATTTTATAATATTTCAAATAACTTCTTATTACAAATTTTGGAAATTACGTCATCCCATTGGTGGTAGAGACGATTAGCCAAATTTTAGTTAGCATTTACTCATCCATATCGTGTCCGTAATATAGATACAAAATTTGACAACAATCGGAGATTGCTTGTCCAATAAAATGGATACAGACACCAGACAGACAGACAGACAGACAGACGGACGGAAACGGGAGACTACTTTTTTCATAGTCTAGAGGTTATGACACGTCGAGAAAATATGAAAGTGATTACTATATTTCCTTAGCTTATGCTCGGGAAGTAATAAGTCAAACGATCTTTCCAATACTATCCTTAACTGTTAATTTTCAGAAAGAATTCCACTGATTGAAAGAATACAACAGGCACTTTGGGAAGAATTGTATAATATTTTAAAAATCTGTCTGAACAAGCGTTACTGATATATTGACATAAGAAAAACCTATTGTGGTATCTGATTGAAGGACTTCTAGTTTATTTTCAGAGATTTGTCGTAGTTATCCTTCGAGTTAGATGTTTTTACATTTTTTTTTACGTTTATGTGTGAAGTTAAAAATACATGTGTATTTTAAGTATACTAATGGAGCGCATTATGACGTCCATAGATGCATTACATATACAGCGTGACCAACAAGTACTGTTTCAGTCGGTATTAACGAATTTTGCTTGAAATTAGTAGACCTGTCATTCCACCTGACATGGTTGACAGTGACATTTAATTTGCGTCAAAATTTACTATTTTGATTGTTATGAAAATGTCATAACCAAACTTTCTTGACCGCTTAAAAGTGACATGGCGCCAAGTTTTTCAATCAGGTTTGCAATAGCAGATAAGAAAATCCTCCTAGAATTTGGATTTTATAAGTGACCTGTGAAAAATATTTTGACATGACGTCATTATTTTATACAGAGGATGAACATACAAACTTCATTATCGTTTTATCATCTGTATGATAATCTTAATGTTACCTAAAATTTAAAGTAATTCGTCGTTCTAAAGATTATTTGGTTAGTAATACTATCAAAAGGAAGGTAAAACCGCAAAAATTTGAATATAATAATAATTCCATTATATGTAGTACTTTCCTTAGGGAATTGAAAATTGGTTTAAAGTTATGTAGATAGAACTGCCCTCGCCCCTGAAGCACAGGCAAACAAATACAGATTCTTCGAAAAATTCTAAAATTCAATTTTGCGATTTTTTTTGTGATAACCTCTATAACTTATCGATCTTTTAGGAGGAAATAAACGGATAAATTTTGATTAATGATTTATTTACCTTCTGTTTAAGAACATTTCCAAGACTCGGTTGCAACAATAAAAAAATATGCGGTTGTAAGATACTCAACCATCTTTTTTTTTTGTTAAAAAAAATTAACGATGGTGGAAAGTAGTTTTGTTAACGTCGTAAATGTAAAAATTCTATAGCTTATCTATTTTTGAGAAATGATCATAGTTTTACTAGTAGTTTTTACTAATTTTTTGCCATATAATTCGCCATTAAAATTACGCAGCACCGCATTTTTATACTTAAATATTAGTTTTAAGAACTTCTCCTATAAACTTAAGTGAGTAGCCTTATCTTTAGCAGTTTTATTAAAATATTTGCGCTTTTTACATATGCGCATAATAACAATTAACAAAAGTGAAAATAACTACTCTAGGTCTAAAGCAACAAAACAAATCGTTTGTTACGATTTTTTACCAACTTGTAACTGTTTAAATGTGTTCAAAAACCAAAAACCAAAAAACTGTGTTCTTTAAAAAAAAAAAAGTAGACATGTCCTGAAGAAATAGATGCCGCCATAGAAAGCCAGTGCAAAATTAAATTAACATACTGTATAGTCTGATGGTGAACAAACACGGATTTTTGTTGCAAGAATCTAACTAAAATGATTATCAAGTACAAAATGGAAAACCAACAAAATACTAAATCGACATTATCGAGTATTTCAATTACAAAATTCTAACGAAAATTTAAAGGCAATACAACATAAAATACCACACGTAACAATTATATACTCATATATTAATTACAGGAGTTTAATGTTCGAAATATATTACTTTTTTAATTCTAGGCTGAGAGTTCACGTGACATTTTACACACACAACACAGAAAATATTCCCAACAATGCGAAATGGAAACCCAAATTCAAGTGGCACAGTACAATTGTAGTAGAGTAGGCGATATTTCCGTTTGGTTGGATTTCTAAATTGGTGTTTATAATTCTGTATTAAAGTTAACAAAATATGTGTCTGTTTAATGAGACTGCTACATTTACACAAGTTTTAGTGTGAGTTATGTTAGTTATTATTATCAATTTCATAACACACATCATGGAACAAATCCAGCAAGCGAAAATTTATCATTATAAATATAATAGGTGTTGTGAAAAGGGAATTCCACCGTACGTGATTGCTTATTGTGAAAATGTGTCACCTAAATCCTCCTTTCCTTAGTACGAATGATCGAACTCAAACCTCGAACCGGTAAGTTGGTTTTGTTGTTGTGTCATACGCCGTACCGTGGAATTGGTCCTTTAGTTAACAGTGGTTTACGTAGTGTGAGAATCGATCACGATTTTTTTGGCAGCATGTTGATATGAAAATAGATAACGCCTGTACCACGTGTGAACAGCACATCTGCGACTTTAATAAATGCATCTCGCGGGAATTACTTTAAAAAGAAAACCGAAGGGAATCCACTGTGTAGCAAAATGTGATCCATACTTTAGAATTCCAAGTATTTGATTCCGAGCTTTCTTCTGAGTAACACTGGAGTAGTTTTCCTCGTAAACCGCCTTCTCGGAAACAGATCCAAACCCACCCTTGCACACCTTTCAGGTCAACGTCAACCTTGAACCCTATGAAACTGCATCGCATCCGCTCCATTTTCCAGGAAAACTACAACTCCACGCACCAAACTAATCACTGAACCGTAACAGCGCCGCTTTTCCACGCCACCGCGCCGTCCCCAGGCCGTAAAAAGGGAATTCCGCGTAATCGTGCCCTCGAATCCATGATTTGTCGTTTTTTGCACGGTCGTCCACTAACCTCTTTATTAAATAAACCACTAGTTAATAATGTAATAGTGATGCATGTGCGCACCGTCCCCGTTTTTGGTCCATTTATTTGATTTTGTTCCGTATGGAATACGTTTGCAGAACCGCGTTGCGGTCCTATGACTGGAGCGGGCGGGGATCCTCTGCCGTCGCTGCAGTCGTCTGCGATATCTCCTGCGATGACGGAGTCCGACCTTCCGCAGCCTTTGGTCGTTAGGACTCCTTCGGTCTCGATGATGAAGTGGCCTAGCACGCCGTCGCCCACCAAAACCACCCCCACGAGGCAGGTGAGTCCGTTCAGAGGAGCACTTCTACCCCATTTGCACCCCTTGAGTCATAGCCACATTTATGTTCAAAGTTATTTATTACGATGAACTTTCCTCATGTTTCAAGCGCTGCCTATGCCGCAATGGTTGTAGCGTAAAAGCGGCGTAATTTTACACATTGTTTACTGTTTACTTTCTCAGCGACCGTGTAATAGGGTCATTTTGATTCTAGTTTCGTTTAGTAGATAGAATAGGGGGCCGATAAGCAATGTGCTTTATATGACGGGATTGTCATTTCACGTATTGGTGTTAAAATTTGATTTTTTCATTGAAATTTAGCTATAAATCTTAGTTTTTGTTATACTTTCACATTTTATTAAACCAGGTTTTTTTCTAGTCTATCGTATTAATACTATTTTTTAGTTTTTCGGATGTATACAGGCAAAAATATTGCATTTTATCAGTTAGTATGCTTTGTGCGAAATATTACCCAAATTAAGTATTACATATCTCGAAGAGAAAGACATGAACAAAATTTCAGAATATTTATATGCAGAATGAGTCACTCAGCGCGCGTTCCTCGAAATCTCATTAAATATTACAGATACAAAAAACAGTAAAGTTGTACGGTTTATTTTCGACAATACAGAGTGTTTTGTTTTTAAGGCATAGCCTACAACTTTAGGTTTTTTTTAATAGACTATCCTATACATTTTTACAATTTATAACTATAGTTTATTTCTGAAATTTCGATGCAACGTTGCCATGTTATTCTAATTTTTTCATTTTTTTACGACGCAATAATCTAATAATGTTATAACATAACATTTTAAATATATTTAAAAAGTAAAAACATTGCAAAAACTGTCAAGTTTAAATGTAGAAAGTACTTAAAAAAGGACAGAGAACAAAAAACAAAATAAGAGGCAATAATAATACAGAGTGTTCTATTTAAAAAAAGAGAAAAATTATCCTATTGCGATTTTTGTGAACCCTTCTATTGCTAACAAATTTCAAGAAAATTGGAATACTTTGGAATTTCAAAAATAAGCTATGGTTATAAATCCTAAGGAGAATTCAAACAGAATATGTAATTATATACAGGGTATTTCATTTAAAGTAAATCGCGCGTTAAGCCTTGAAATCGGAACACTAGTTGAAAATAATTTGAGTGTGTGGTCTTCAAAGAACCGTATAACTATGTTTTTTTCCTATTTTTAAATTTTTAATAATTAATGAGATATCGGAGGGCGCAAGCTTAGTGATGCACCCAGGAGAAGGATCTATAGTAACAAATATATGTTAATTTTGTAGACTGTAGGTTATAGGTAGAACGTAAAATTTTACTACAAGTCAGTTATGAAGTGAATGAAGTTTTCGTTTCCTGAAAATTTCAAAATATGTATTTTATTTTATGTAAATGAAAAGGAAATATTTTCTGAAGAATTATAAAGACACTAACACCATAAAAATTACGTTTTTAAAATCAACAGTGCTTAGTTATAGATATTACTGTTTAACAGTAAAAAAAAACTGGAATGTTTATTCTCCAATTAAAAATGAAGAACAATGCGACTTTAAAAAATCAAGAAAATTCAACAAAAATTTTAGTAAATAGAAGTAGATTTTAACACTGTAAATAGGAGATGACAAAGATTCTGTGATAAATTGTGATTTGAAGGAATTGGAAACAGGATCTGAAAATCTTTCGCACAAAAAGCTGTCAACTAAACGTGACTAAACAAATACTTTTTATTTTCTTGCGTTTATAGTTCGCGTAAATATGAAAATGTAAGTTTCTCGTTGCCGATTTATCAGACAGATAACAAGACCTCAACCAGAACCATTAATTTGTACAAAAAACTGACGCGATTTTAAAAATACTGTTAAATAAAAAAAATGTGTAGCGTGACTTGTTTCCAGGGCTGCTCTTTGCTTAACTTTATGGCTTGTATTAACGAAATTGTGGTAAAATTTGAACTGTAAAATTTGAAACATTAAAAAACATATATACCGGGTGTCTGGAAAATGGAGGATTAACTCTACGCTACGCTCTTAACAATCAGCTGGTCTCATTTACTAAAATCAGTCATATCTTAGCAGGTACTACCCCCGCCCATCCACCATCTCTTTTCTTAGAAGGTATGTCATTTGCCAAAATCGGTCTTGTTTTAGCAGGTACTAGCCCCGCCCACCCGCCCTCTCTTTTCTTAGAGGGTAAGTCATTTGCCAAAATCAGTTTTATCTTGGCAGCTACTATAGCCGCCCACCCACCCTCTCTTTTCTTAGAGGGTATGCCATTGCCAAAATCACTTTTATCTTAGCAAATATGGATGACTAACTTTTACAAAAAATATTCAAAATTTGGAAACATTACGAGCTTACTTATATGCACAAGGCAGGAATTTTAAACATCTTCTCTAGTGTTTAGTTGGTTATGCTTTAATGGATTTTTCTTTTGTTGGTTTTGTTTTTGTTTATAATTTATAAATGTTTTATAAAATTTTTTTTTTTGGTTTATTTATTAATGAAAAATAACAGCTTGTTTTATTATTAATAATAAAGCACAACGATTAATGATTATTATTTGTTATTATGGTTATTGTCCTAAAAAAATAAAAGGTGGATTTTAGTCACCATCGTTACTAAGAAAGCAGAACGTAAGCCAAAGGTATTCACGCATTAGGTGCGTGCAGTGTTGCCAATTTTACTTTTATCAAATTACGTTTTTTCGTAATCTACATCATAAAGAATTTTTTTATTACTTCTTTGAGACTCCCGAAACCCTCGTACATAACGTACTGAAGAGTTAATCCGCCATTTTCCAGGCACACGGTATAATAATGACATGGCATACTCAACCCTCCTCGAAAACATCACTAAATGTGCCCAAGTGTGTTGCTAAGAATCGAATTTTAAATCAATATAATTGTTTATAGGAGTAGTTAATTATTATTTTTTGCAATGTGTTCTAAACTTAGTGAAAATATTTTGCAAATAAGTATCTAGTTATAGTTTATAAAAGTGCGAACAATTATGTTTAAGTACAGACTTAAAGCACGTTTGTTACTAAATGTCCACTTTAACTAAAATTTATTTATTCGTTCTTATCAAAAAACTGATCGCGTCATTTCAAAAACATGTACATTCTGAGATGCAGTATTACTTATATTTCAGCAATATTTTAATAATTTTTTAGAACTATAATTAGTTGATCAGTTTATTCTATTAATTATCTCAGAAACAATTTGTCTGATTTTCCCGAAATTTTGGAAACACGGCGATGTAATTTATACATATATCAAATTTAATGTCATTCCTATCCAAAAGTTCCACTTTAATATTTAAGTTATTTGAAAAAATAGTTTGAAATTTAGGCTGGGCATATCACCAGTCGCAAATTTCAAACGGTTCGGTTTTTCCGGATGTAATATCAACTTTTTGTGTAATTTTTATGTAAAAAACATGTTTTCCTTCTATGTTTTTTTATGGAAAATCATTATCCATACTAAATGGATCGACTATCCGGTCTAAAAATTTGTCCACAGAACTACAAAGCTTGAAGGAATCGAATACTTCAAACCACAATGTGGATTATTGTACCGTTTTGGTGTTATATCTCGTTAAATTTGACAAAAGACCCTTTCTTAACTCAAAAGTGACACCTTACATTACCGTTAAAAATTTGCTTGTAGAACTATAGTTACAAGGAATCGAATAACTTATTTTTACAGTAAGAGTCTACAATTTATAAAAGTGCGAAACTGATCCCGTCATTTCAAAAACATATCAAATATGTATATATCTACATAAATTCTGAGATGCAGTATTGTTTATATTTCAGCAATATTTTAATAATTTTTTAGAATTACATAAGAAAATCTAGTAGAATCAATTTATTGTATTGTTACGAAATAACCCCACACGCCGCCTCGGTACGACGTCTATGTGTTATAGTACGTACGGCGATGATGGATGACTCATCGTCGGTGACGGCGGCCGGGCGGCGTTCGCTAAAGGAAAGCCTAGAAGTGGAAGTCGCGATGGGTATTTCAGAAAGACCTCGATTGCAGAACAGTTAGAAGGGATTTAAATAGAGGTCACCTTCGGGAACGAGTCAATCTCAGCCAACAAGAGTAGTCCAGACAATGGAAGAAGTCGGAATTATTCTGTACATAATCGCTGTCTTAGTTACTCGTGTAAATTTGAGTTACTAAGAAACAAACTGTTGAGTTTTACCCACACCGATTTTAATGGCTGATCATCATAACAGTTATTAATTATCTCAGAAACAATTTATCTGATTTTGTTGACGTAGTGATTAGTGTTGCATTTATTTATATGTCAAATTTAATATGTTACCCTTACCCAAAAATTCCATTTTAATATTGTAGTGATTTGAAAAGCTAGAAATTTAAAATTTGGAAAGGTTAATTAACATAAAGAAGTCTATAAAATGAATGTACCAGTACCATCACATCGCGTTTGCTTTTTCTTTTTTGGGAAGTGATATCAACTTCTTCTTTTCATGTAAAATGGAGCATATTTTGTGCGTTAAATGCAGTATTTTTAAAAATTTTTGACTGCTGTAGCACGCGGCAGGTAACCCTCTTGGTTTAATATCTCATTTATTTATACTGAAAAATTAGTTGGATGAATATGACTTTTAACAATATATTTTTCTCTTTTCAGTGATACATCTCACAATGTTAAATCACTGATGCAAAATTTAAAAACATACGTTATGCTAATTATCTGAAAAAAGTTGATATTATTTCCAAAAATATCAAAGGCGATCTCTGTTTTCAAATAACTGAGACACTAAAGTGGAACAAGTAAATTGGAACCTCCGGTATGTGAAAAACGAGAAAGTTTCGAAGTAAGTTTACTTTTTTTTTAGTTATGGTGACTGATTTATAGGCAATATTTTATTTTAACTAAGGTGTTATAAATCATTTATTTGAAGTTTTTGAATAAAACGACTTTATTAAGTCAAATTAAAAATATTAACTTTTGAAAAAATTCTCATTAAAATGCAGAAACATTTCCAGAGTTATTTGCTCAGACCTTCTCTTTCTGCTCGAACTAAACATGTATTATGACGTTATATTAATAAAGATTTATTTAGCAATTTTTGGTGGCGATAGATTAATTAATTTTGATACAACATACGTAACTCTTTTGATAATGTTACTGGGCTCCCAACTTTGAGAGAAATTAAATTGATATTGAAAGCATACTCGGCAAGATAAATTGGTTCAGAGATCAGTTCTGTGCACACGTTAATAAAACACAAAAATTCATTACTAAAGTGTAACCACTACTACTTTTTAGTATGTACATTACGATCAAGATTTATTTTTGAGAAGACATAGGAGATCATTAAATAAATTTTAGTTCGTCATCAGTAAATCAGCACATCCAAAAATGTTGGGCAAATTGATCACAATGGAAACTTGCATTTTCGTGTTCTATGATCTTTAAAACGCCTAAACGTGAAACTGTTTATTCGTCAATATGACTTTGTGACGATTCTCAACTAATTTTGAGAGCAACAATTGTTAATAAAATTGGGTTAGTTACCAATTATTATCAATAAAAAACTGCTATAAATAGGAAAGATCACGGTTAAATAAAAGGAGTGTAGAGGTTTTGAAAAATTTTCAGTTTCGAATTTTAAACATAATACATTTTCGATCAAACATTTTTCACACCTAAGCTTGCTGCAACTTTTTGAAAAAAATTAATTACTCAAAGATTTTCGGAAATTATATTTAAGGTTTAGTTGTTCTTAATGTTCGCTTCGAAATATATTGGCCGCCGGCATTCAGGCAAGCGTTGATCAATTCAGTTGCAGGTTAGTTTTAATTATGGGAAGGATGGGGCGAGCGAGGTCGTCAGGACATTATCAGGACTCGAGAGGGACTGTTTCATCATTCCAGTTCACAGTTTAGATAGGTTTCTTCCAGCTGGAGTACCAATGCCAGTAGGTATACACCCATACGTTGCCATCGATGAGTTATTACGGGTGACTTTTGCAGAAACCCCCCTCGAACGGTAATTCTCTGGAAAGAAAATCGCAAGGGAGTCTGCACGTAATGGAGGTAAGTACGCAAAAATACGCGTAAATGTGTGCTTACATTTTTTTGTTTAAAGCTACATTTTTACTCATTTATCGTATCCTACTGAGAGTTTATATTAATCGCACTGTTACTGCGAAAATATTTTTAAGTTTACATTAAAAATATTTTGAAATTTATTTGTCTAGTGCAGAATTCTATTTTTGTATCAATCGATTACATTTGAAATAAAATTATAATATCGTGCAATAAATCAGATTTTGTGTATCTTCAACATAAATTAAATATAAACAGAATCGAAGGTTCGGCTTTGGTATTCCGTGCATATAGTTTTATAAAACGCACAAAAGAGCGCAATGTGTGTTATTATGGGTCACTTTTTTAAACAACCATGGAAATGTGTGTAATCAGGCTATTTGATAAGGTGATAATAATATTGTGGCGTTAAAAGTATGGATCAGTTTAGCGCAACGGAATCGTAGAATTTCAACAAAATTATTGATCGTGCTAGGAATTTAAAAGGTCATCAAGATATATTTATAAATTAGATAAAAAAAGTGAATATAACTTTTCATTCGTATTTTTGTTTTAGCAACTGTCAAATGTAAACCTTGAAAGACCTTGGACTTTAGACGTACAAAGTCGGCCGTATTTTTAAGTAGGAAAAATAAATACTACAACAATAACCGTATTTATAAAACAATTAAACATCGCACGCCCATTTTGTAAAAGATTTAGTTACATCTAAATATTTATGAAAATTCGCCGAATTGTGCATTAGTCCAAGAATACGCACGTAAACACACAGAACATCAATTTTATACGAAAAAAAGCCACAACTTTTTATATACATTTCAACCCTTTACGCATTCCGACGTTGAAGACAGCACTATAACCATTAATTTTCACGGCACTTTCGCAACATTTTTCTTATTGACTTTATGTTTACTTTACGAGCTACAACGGTTTTACGACGTAAATCACAATTCCTTCGGTACAAAAATCACCACCTGAAACCAGTTCGGGATAATGAATTTTTATAACCTATCAAAATCGACTTTACCTTTAATTCCAACCCTTGAACTTAAATTAGTTTGTACCCACGCATCCACTAAATGGAAAAAGTTGCGAAAGTGTGCTTAAGATATCGACCTCTGGGAATTCACTATGTCGATATCTCTTGATTAAAACGTGCACGTGTACGTACTACATTAATGCATTTTTTAGGTGCCTGATCCCAAACTATGTGTCTTATGCCACCTCATGAGCCCCCTGGAGCCCATCGACCCCGTCCTAGAATCTCCCTTAGTCCAACCCTTGTTCAAGCAGCGCGTAACTGCAGGCGAACTTTTAAACGAAATCTCCCAAACGAAAACTGCAGTCACTGGGATGCTGTTAGCTAATATGGAACGCAATGGTACGTATACATAAAGAAAAAACTAAATTCAATGAACTATTTTAGCTGAATTCCCATTCATATCATACTATGTGATAAACACCTCACAAACGAATCCTGTGATGTTTTACAATAATATTCGCACTGCCAGTTTGACCAAGTTCGACCCTCGACATCTACGGTATACCGCGGCCCACACCCTCGATCTATATACAGGTAATGTCTAGATTTTTGAGACACACTGTACATCATAGTGAAATCACGTTTAGACTTCCAATGAATTTAGTCTTTTATGTGCTATTCGATGTTTTATTATTATTATTATTAACTACGAAGACGAACTATACACAAGGAGACGCTAGCCGAGTTCACTTTCGTCGATTAATTCTAAGAAGTCTTCGTAGCCAAAAAAAACTGCCCACAAGCTTCACAATATAATGAATAGAATTCTTTCAGAGGCATTCCCCTGTCTTGTTAGCATGTTCTATAAAGCATTGTATTCAACTTTGAATTTTTATTAGACTCTATGTGTGATGTTTCAGCGGACTTGACACTAATTCTTTTACATTTTACATTTACAATACAATACTATAATAAATTACAATATATACTGTGGTGGTTAAGGATGTTGCTACGCTGATCGTTCATAAGATCGTAGAATAATTGATCGATTTTGAAATAGGGCTGAAGTTGTGGTGTTATCTTTACTATACCGATGATAGAAATTAAAAATATTTGCAAAAATATGAAACATATTTACAAAATTATTTTAGTTACCAAGTAGATTCTGTGCTATATAAACTTTCTTTGATCTTAGCAATTTCATCTTTAAAAAATAATACTCCTATAAAGTAAATAATAAATCAATCAATGTTACTGGCATTGACACAAATTAAGGTTAAACTAATTAAACTACGCCCTACGTCTTCCACATCTTCTACAGATCTAATTAGTGTGTACCTCATATTAAGCAGATTAATGACTTCTGCGAATTTGATAGTTTGAATTTAGTCAATAATTCAAGACAATATATATCTTCTTGATTTTTTTCTGGAGATCATTTTACATTACCAAGAAAGATCTGTTTAAACAAGGGTCTGTTTTAACAAGCGTCGTAATAGTTTTTGACATAATTATTTTTGAAGATATTTTTATAGACACATTATTTTTGAAATAATCACTTAAAACTCGCAACAAAAGTTCCCCAATTTCTTTGGCCTTTTCTGGAATTATGTCGTCGTGCATTCTGTAAGTACATGACTTGCATTATTTATTACTTTTCACTAAAAATACCCACAACACTTTCTCTCCCACAATAATTTGCATCAAGGTTATCGTCATGTGTATAATTGAGTATGGGCGATTTCTAAAATATTCATAGAGATATTTTCTAACAATACATGAAAACATAGACGGATTTTGGTAATCGACCTTATTGTTGATTGTTCTCTAAATAATTATTTATCTACAAAATTCATTAACTTTCGTATTGAGCGCTACGGTGTAAAAATAGTTTTTCATGTTTCTTACCAAAACTTGACTGTTGTAACCGTTGATTTTGCATAATCTTTCTTTTTTCCGCAGTTCCCAGCATCTTTTCATATACAACTCATTCAAACAACAATGCTCAAGCGGCCTTAATTCCCAAAAGATTAGTTTTCGAACTATCGACGTTTCCATATTCTGAAGCCGTAATTAATACTTAATTACAATTATTGAGCATCTTAGTCCCTTCAGTTTAATAATTCACGTAATGTCCTATTTAAATAGTAGTTACTTTGTATAAATAAATTGCAAATATTCAGTTATTTGCATTTTCAATTCGCTCCCGAATACTCTGCGTCGACTGTAGGCGACACACATCAAGGGTTCTCACGTAACTTTCCCCAAGTCTAATCGTCCTGATTAGAATACATGAACTACGAACGCTGCGAAACCCGTTTTTCGGGAAGCCTCAAAGTTCGTTTGGCAAGTACACAATAGTCCTGTACATGTTTTGTCAAAGTTCCAAATTGCTCAATCGACTAGCATCTGTCCCTTTTTCTTTCTAAGAAGGTCTTCTCCCCTTTTCATACTCTAGTTTTTGGCTACTTCCACGCCAAAGATTAATGATAACGTCTTACCGTGTTCTTCCACAATTTGCTCGTTTAGGTATCGATTAGGTAAATCTTGGACACACAAGTTTGTTTTTCTTTTACCCAATAATTGTTAATCCTCTTTCAGTTTTTTTCCCGTTTTTAAACCGTCTGTTTGTTCTTTCATTTGATTTTATTATTTATCTCTTCAAGCACTAACAAGCTATACAACGGTATAGCTACAGTTCGAAAATCGTTTGTAATTGAAAACAAAAAATTTCTGAAAAATCTTGCAATGCTTCCTTTCTATTTTGTAAATATCAAAGATTGTTGTTAAAAAATTATATTACCTATTACAATTCCTAACTACTGACTGATTTGGTAACTAAACATCAGAACATATACTATCCTGATGTTTTCATGGCAGAACAAGTAATTTCTATATGTGGAATAAAACACAATAATTCACTGTCCATCAAGACCCCTAAACCTATAAACTGATTATAGCGCTCTAAAATAAAGTCATTCATTTATATGTAAAATCTGTTGTATTGACTTTTCTAGTAAACGACTTAATATCACGTTTTTTATTATTCATTCCTAGCCTGTTTTACTCGTAGCAGAAGATTAATCTGTCAATATTTTGTTGTAGCAACTTGCAATCATTTCGAGACCTGCGTAAGCTTGACAGTTATTAATAGTTTCAATTATGTCATTAAAGAATATTATTAAAAGCAGAAGATCCAGATTGGATCCTTGTCCAACACTGATGACGTTAACAACGTTTTTATTAGAAACACTATCTTATCACACAATTATGTATGTTTATATGTATTTCCAATACAATACTAGTTGAAAAATTTTGTCGTTTCTTAACTCTTCTTTAAACTTTTTAATCCACTCTTCCACTAAGAGATGCAGATTTCATGTTTTTCAGTTACATTAGTCTCCAAAATTACAGCAGTCTTAGCCTACCGTTCTTGATTTTTAGTTAAATGTCTCATTTTAGAACGAACAACAGATCGCGAATATTCTGTCGTTTCCATTACCACTTCCAGACCGCTTTCGAACAGCATACATTAATTTCCGCACGTGTGCCGACCAATCACAACAAAACACATTCAAACTGACGCCAAATTCAAATATTTCGTGTGTATTCAAGTTTTCATTTCCAATATCATAGATTTAGGGAGAAACATACGATTTGTTTTTATGTTTATTATTGTGTGGGAGCATTTTTTTTAATCGGCACCGATTTGTTAATTTTACAGAATCTCCAGTTTTCGATTTTACGGTTTTTCAATTATTCCATTTTTTGCTGTTAGTTCTCCGATTTTACAATTTTTTGAGTTTTAAACTTCTAGTTTTTTAATTTTTCAATTTCGGGTTTTTTTATTTTTCAGCAAAAGAACAAAAATTTTGTCTAAACTAAAATATTGGAAAATCGGAAAATTGTATCATTGAAAGAAACAATGAAGAATACAAAAATTTTAAAATGAAAAATCCAAAAATTTCAAAATGAAAATCGAGACACCGAAAAATTGAAACATTGTAAAAACATGGAAAAGTTAAAAATAAAACTGCAAAATCGGATAATTGAAAAATTGGAAAAACGAAAAAATAAAAAATCCCGAAATTGAAACATCAAAAAATCGAAAAACGAAACAATTTTGCAATTTTTCAGTTTTAAAGTTTTCAGTTTTAATCAAAATGGAATTTTGCAAAATCGAATCACTGTTAACACCGGAAAAAAGGCAACAATTAGAAATCGAGAAATTGAAAAATCGACAAAACGAAACAATTCTGCAATTTTTTGATATAAAATGTTTCAAATTCTCGATTTTTCATTTTTTAATTGTTCCACAAAAGGACAAATTTATTCAAACTGAACTTTTGAAAAACCGAAAAATTGTAACACTGAAACATCAAAAAACAAAATAATTTAAAATCGAGAAATTAAAAACATCAACAAAAAAATTTTGAAAAATTATAAAACGAAAAACGAAAATTTCTATAAATTAAATAATCAAAAATACATTTTCAATTTCAAAATCCAAAGGTTTTAAAATGAAACTTGAAATATCGAAAAATGAAAAAATTGAGACATTGAATTGGATAATTGAAAAATCGAAAAATTGTAATATTGGAACCTGAAAACCCTGATTAATTAAAAATCGAGAAAGTGAAAAATTGAAAAAACGAAAAACAAATACTTCTACTCGATAAATTAAATAATCCAAAAATATAAAAAAAATAATTTCAAAATCCAAAAATTTTAAAATGAAAACCGGAAAACTAAAATTAAGAAATTGTAAAAACGAAAAAACGAAACACTGAAAAACCGAAACATTTAAAAATTGGATAATGGAAAAGCTAAGAATTGTACAATTGAATAATAAAAACCCTAATAATTATTTGAAAAAAGTGAAAAAATAAAAATCGGCAAATTTAAAAAAAAAATGGAACAATTGAAGAAATGAAAAATTGAAAATCAAAAATTGAAAAACCGAACTTGAACAAAAAAAGCAATTAAAAAATGGAACAACTGAGACAAAGATAGAAACTGTAAAATCGAAAATTTGTAACATTGAAACCTGAAAAAGTGATAAATTAAAAATGGAGGAATTGAAAAATTGAAAAAAATTGTAAAATTCAACAGGTAGAAAAATCGAAAAATGTCAATATCTGCAAATTAAAAAATCGAAAAATAGATAAATTTTACTGAAAAATTCAACAATTTCATAATGAAAATCGAAAAACTAAAAAATGGGAGAAATCGAAAAATGTAAAAACGAAACACGAAAACATCGAAAAATTATCAATTAAAAAAACGAAAAATATAAAAATTTCGAATTGGGAAATCAAAAAATCGAAGAAACAAAATAATTTGGAATTACGAGTGCCTACGTAGAAGTACTGTATTTTTAATTTTTCGTTTTTTAATTTTTCAAAAAAGGACAAATTTATTAAACTGTAATTTTAAAAAATCAAAAAATCGGAAAATTGTAACACTGAAAATTGGAAAACCGAACAATTTAAAAATTGAAAAATCGAAGAACTGCAAAAACAAAGAAACTCAAAATCGAATAATTAAGAGGTCACAATTGGAAAAGGAAAAATTATAACCTTAAAAATGAAAAAACTGAAAATTTAAAAATCAGAAATATCGAATAACTGCAAAATTGAAACTCAAAATTTAAAAAATTTAAAGAAAAGAAACTGTAAAATCGAATAAAAAATCCAGAAATAGAAAAATACGGAAAACAAAATTTTCTAGAAACAGAAAAATTGACAAATTGTAAAATTCAAAAGTTGAAGAATCGAAAAATTAAAATATCTAGATACTAAAAAATCGAAAAATACAAAAAATTGAAAAAGCCAAAAATGTCAAAATAAACATCAAAAAACTGTAAAATTAAAAAATCGAAAACTGAAAAATTGAAAAAAAATGAAACATTGAACAATAAAAAAAATGAAATACCGCAATGTTGATAAAATAGCGAAACAAAAAAATCGGATAACAAAAAAATCAACAATTGAAAAATCAAAAAATAAAAATATCTTAAAATGGAAAAATCTAAAAAACGAGGAACTGTCAAATCTAAAAACTATATAACATTGAAACCCGAAAAAACTGACGAAATAAAAATCGAGAAACTGAAAAATCGACAACTAAAAAATAAAAAATTCAAGAACTCCAAAGTAAAAATTGAAAAACTGAGAATCTTAAAAACTTCCAAAAATTGATGCGAATTAAAAAAAAATGCTCAGACCACACAAATGAAAGAAATAATATTAGACTATGGGCCAGTTTGAATTTAGCGCCGATGTACTTTGTTGTGATTGGTCGGCACCGGTGTTGGAAATTAATGTATGCTCTTTCGAACGATATACCGCCACGACGTATTTAAGTATACAGTGCTTCATGAATAGAGGAGGTTTTTCCGTCACATTATTTTACTTTAACGTAACGAACTTAATAAAGGTCACTTTCCATGATTTGTATTGTTCAAAGTTTCATTAATTCATGTTTCAACAGAAGCAAAAATACTCATTGAGGCTAATTTCATATTTTCTTGACATTTTCCCTTCTAGAATATGAAAAAGTGGTTCTTCCGTTTCAATTTATTTGTCGTCTATTGGTGATTTTATCACACAGATATTTCCGAAAGTACTGAACTGATTATTGTGCTAAGGCTAAGTAAAACTTGTCTGATCATCCCCACAAAAATTTTGATGACGTCGTCTTAAAATTTTGCTATGTAAACTTATTTAAATTGTGCACAATATTATTTTTTTTATGCAAAGTTTTGATGACGCTTTACCAACTGAATCAATCAGTCACTGCGTTGCTATTCTGGAACAAAATGTTATTATAAAATTTGTTTTTTTTTAACCACATTAACCACAAATACATATTTTATAAAATTTAAACAACATTTACCATGCAAAATTTTTAGGTGACGTCGTCGAATTATTGGTGCGAACGATCGGACAAATTTTGGTTAGCGTTTTTTGTTTTTCAAGATGTGCAAAATATGAGTTTTTACTTGTGATTTATCATTGTATTCATATTTATTGGTTTTGCTTAAACAGGTGGGTCAAAAAATTAATGAATGAGTCAATTTATTTAATTGATTACGTACCTAAATCAGAAACGGCTCACTCAATTCTCCCAGAAAATTTTGGGAATACAATACTGTTATCATTGCACCAATCGAAACTGATATACGTGTCCTTATTTTTTCTTGCACTGTTTTTATTTTTACGCTGTGACTACTTTTCTTTTGTGCTGTGGTTCTGATTAGTATTATCCATGCTGATGACGTCGCCACAAATTTTTTATTGGTCAAATTAAGAACGAGTCACCACATTTTCTCGAAAATGTGAAGAATACGCACGTCTTTATATAATAATAATAAAATAAGAATTATAATATTCAGAATATTTTGTTAATTATGGTTTAATTAATAATTTTATTACTTTCGACCAATTTTTGTATTGTGTTTCAGTGACGTTTAAATACTTTGAGATCAATTTTTGAGAATATACTGTGGATATCTGCATTCCACTTACCGGGCGGGTATTCTGACACTATACTATCAGGCAACGTGATTATATTTCGTCACTTCCACGGTTACATTGAACCGCCACAATACCTTACTGTTATTATTTTCCGACCACATTTAATGCACTATGACAAAATAATGGGTTAAGATGAAAATCCACGTTGTCTATTATACTCACATTTTTGTTGGAGTGCTGCCATTTCCACCGAAATATAATTTAAACGAAGATGCTTTAAACATATTCCAGTACTAAGTATTTACATATTTATTTATTAGGAACAACCTAAACGTGTGATTTCACTATTCAATCGCCGTTACCACACAGTCCCGAGTTTTCCCAAAGTACCTAATAACTAATCGTATTTTTTTGTAGAAGTGGCATCGATCTGTCGGCCACCAGTGCACGAAATCGGAGTATCACTGACAAAAACCCACACCTCCACCACTGGTTACATGGTGTCAGTGTACAAAGTGTTCGATGGGGATGATCGCGAGAAGTTTGAACGAAATTGGTTATATTGGACCGGAGCCAGGATGATTTACAGATATTTGCCTTCGGCGGCCGGACTAAGGAGAATTTCATTACATAAGTCGCTGAGCCCGAAAGGAGACAAAATGTACATTTTGATTTGTGAATGCTGCAATCTGTTGAGTGATGTTACGGTTTGTGCACTAATTCTGCCGGCTCTGAGGGCAAGATTGACAGGGTATACGGGAATTTTTAGACCAATACAAACGTTTTAATATTTTTAAAGTCGGTAGGGGCGAAGTTCAGACATATCTTTTAAAATAAGGAAAATGGGCTTTTGCAGATTGATACACATATCAAAAAACAATATCAATTGCAGGACGAAGAGAATGTGGTTCATTTTTAATGTAGGGGAAGTAGGAACATCTTCGTTTATTCTATTAGTATGGAGAAAAAACACTTTTAGTTTTAGAAATTGTTGAGTAATTTCAAGTTTCCTCTTGGTTACTGATATCAAATATCTATTTTAGATAAATGTTTCTTTACACAAATTTTAAAGAAAAAACTCAATGAAGTACTCACTAAAAATAGATCATGTTTTATTTGTAGTGTTCACTTCACTTGTGTCTAAAGTCTATAAAAATTGTGATTAATGCAGAAAATTAAATTGTGTTTTGTCTGTAATCGACGAACTCGGCAGCATATGTAACGAGTAACTAAAAATTATTTTTTAACAAAAGAAAATATTTTGTACATATTTTTTCCTGCTCAAACGTCTTACATAAATCTGTCTACTTATATATAACAGTGAAAAATAATCTTATCACAATCTGTAAGAGCCCAAAGTACGTAAAGAATCAATTTCAAAAGAACTAGTAGATATAAAATGAATATGCTTGAAAAACAAGAGAAGAGGATACATTTTTATTGTTAACTAATTAGACAGTTGTTGGAAGTACGTAATATTACTTTTGTAATGCTTCTGACTACTGATTAGGTGCAAGTTTAAGCTTCTTGCAAACGTGCCTATTTATTACATTTATTAAAAAAACAATCAAATATTACTTGTTACGTATACATTAGGTAGTTACAATCACCTCAGTTATCCAAAAAATCTTGTTAATATCTACGAAAATTGGGTAATATTTGAGGTGCTTGAAAATAATATCAGTTTTTAATAATTTATGAAACGGAAAAACAAGTGATAAAAAAACAATAACATATAAACAACAGCGGCGTGAGAGAAGAACGAGTACAAAGTTTCTATTCTGAGTAATAATAAAGATCTTGTATTTCTCTTTTAAAAATGTCAACAATTCAAATCTATGTAATTTTATGTCATATTTATTGTATTGTTTGTTCACAATCACAGTGTGCCATGACTGTCAACGCTGACACTTGCACAGCACACTGGGATTCCATGACTGTTATTAATTTTACCCACTCATCCAGCTGTACCCATTTATCCATACTTAGTACAAACTTCACACCAAGTGTAACACCATCTAATTGATGCTTAAGGGTTTGTTAAAGCTTGTAATCATTTTACAAACTTTATCAAAGGAATCAGTCTTCCTTAGTTCAGCTTCAAAACCAGCAATATAAAGAGAATATTTTATTTAAATATACGCAATGCTCAAGACAAGATTATCAACTACTTTATTTTGTTACCTCATTAATACCCTTTCCGTCCTCGAAATCTTTGTCGATTGTCTAGCTGTAAATAAAATGTAATTATATTTATATGAATACAAATAAATATTTTCACTACCAATGATCGTTTGCATTCAAAGAACGTGTTTCGGAGAGCTTGACATTCGGTTGGGACGTTGCCAGACTGTAGGCACTCCTTGGGTGTCTTTTTATGCTACAAATTTGGTTTTTATAATCGTTTACACTAAGAAATGTCTAGATGGTACGAACTATTTTACAACAGTCACTTTCTAGGAGACAAAACTTTAGGTCGGCTCGAACACCAGCACATGGGGACTTATCGACTAAACGCTCGTTTTCTTCAGTATATCGCATCATTTTGAAAAGTTATTCAAGTTGTCCCTGAAAAACAACAAAAAGTTAGGTTATGTAACCGTCATTTTGGGACCTTTAAATTTTTAAGATTTTCTTAAATACTTACCTTCTAAAACGAATATAATATTTTATTAGTGTTTCTATATTAATTTATTAAACAAACTAGAATATAAATTGGTTCTTATTTTTTTCTAGAAGATAACATAACCTCAGATGTCATAACAGTTTCCTAACCTCACTTCTCAAGCTTTGGTCTGTTTGTTTAACTAAAAAGTAACATGAACTTGTGATAAGTTCAGTGTTTCGGGTTTAACATGCATGTGTCCGAACAAACGTGTCGCGTTTGTTTAGGCAAACAACGTCTGAATGCTATATTCAAGAAGAATCTTCCGGGAAAGATTATGTATTGTGCTGCTGTAGAAGTAAGTTTACTTCGTGCTTGTTAGTGCAGTTAAAAACATGTTTGCAGGTTTCGGAAGATGATGAATTGCCGAAAATGATCTGCAACCAGTGTTTATTCTACTTAGATGTCGCTTACATATTTCGAACTGTGTGTGAAGCTACTGATGCCAAGTTGCGAAAATTAGTTGAAGAGAACAAGCGTGTTGCAGATTTACCACCCACAACTCCTGTTAGACAAGATAACGCTGAAGACGTTGTTAAAGAACCACATTCTGAAGACGTTGTTAATGAACGTTCTGCAGACGTCAATGAACAACGTTCTGAAGACGTTGTAAGTGAACAACATTCTGAAGACGTTGTAAAACAACAAAATTGTGAAGACGTCTATTTTATTAATAGTCCAGTTGCCAACGAAGTCGTCATTGGCGAGGAGGAAGATGATCTCGAGGTGGATATTGTATTATCTGCTTGTGATGAAAGTAGTAGTAGCGTAGAAGTAGAAAATAAGACATCACCACCAATGGTTGAAATTGATATGAATGCGAAAATTTCGGACGATTGCAAGGAAAATAAAGAGAAAATTGGACGCCACACTGCAAGAAAAATTTCTGCCAAAGTGGCTAAACGGGTTCCGACTTTGGGGGCCACGTTTATTTCTGAGGAGCTGCAACGTCCACAAGGCGAGAAAGTACCTGAAAATATAATTAAAGAAACCCCACCTGAAATATCACAAAGACTGCTACCTGAAAAGATTGATGAAAGTTCCATTGAAAGAAAAATGTGTGAAGCCCCTAAAATGCACCAATGTAACCAATGCAATAAATCGTTTCCATATAAGAGCTACTTGAAAAGACATATGACTGTTCACGTAACAAATAAAAAGTACAAGTGTTCTCAGTGTGATAAAAAATTCATCAATCAACATAATCTTAGTGTGCATATGCAAACCCATTCTGGGAGTTTTCCATATATGTGTAAGTTTTGTGATAGAGGTTTCGCATGGCCTAGTCTACTGAAGCGCCACCTGAATTCGCACACTTCGATGGCGGAGTTTCAGTGTAAATATTGTTCCAAAAAAATGCTTCATTTGAGTAGTTTGAAGCTCCATGAAAAAATGCATTTATATCGACCTTCGTACACTTGTGATATTTGTTTCAAGACGTTCGCTTACACAAATTCGTTAGCTACCCATAAGAAAACTCACAAAGGTGTGAAAGACAACGTCTGTGGGATATGTAAGAAGCAGTTTTCTCGGAAAACGTCACTGAGAAGACATATGCTCATTCACTTGAGGAATAAGAATTTTAGTTTTAAAGTTCGCCTGAAGCCCAAAATAGTTCCAAAAGACAGAATTGAGAAAAGATTAAAGTGCGACGAATGTAGTCGTAAGTTTGGGAGTAAAGCGCTACTTCTAAAACATCTAAAACAACATACACATAAGTAGTTTAATTTTTTTTATACATAAATTATATTTAATAAATTCTACTAATAATATGTTTCCCTTTGATACCACCCTTTAGGGTAACGACGTACGTGCGATTTGCGCAATTCGTCGAAGCATAAGAGCAGGGCTGAAAATGGTAAGGCATACAACCACCTATGGACAGAAATCATATTTTAGTTATATGTAATTGCTGAAAATGTAAATTAAACTTACCACCACCACCTAAGTGGGAAAAAGTCTAAGTAGTACATATATGGCGTGTAGGAAAGTATTAACGTAAAAATAGTTTCGATAAATAAACTTGCTGTAAGGATATGATTATCCATCCCTGCAGACCTTTTAGAGTTTCAAGAAAATCATTCAAAGTGGAAAAAGGTTTACCTTGTTTGACAATTGAATTGATACGAGTTTTACAAGCAATAAGATTTGCCCATTGTGTTACAACTACAGACATCATACACGCAGTATAACAGGAATGTTGTAAGGTCAATCTTTCAGAAAATGTCCAGTTTCTGCCATAATTATCAGTCATATTGGCATCTCGACTTTCCCATACATCTCGACTACCTACACACAGTTTAAGAAAATTGGTCGAAAGTTGTTCCGACAGAACTTCCCTAAAGTACAATGAAACATGAGTTTTTTCTTTAACCAATTTTGTGATGACGTCGTCAACATGCAAGGACACGTATATCAACTTGGATTAGTGCAGTGCAATATTAAAAATAATAGTATCGTTTTCACAATATTTTCTGGGAAAAAACAGTTTCTGATTTAATCAATAAAATAAATTGGCTCATTCATTAATTTTTTTGAGTCACCTGTTTAAACAAATCACACGTAAAAAACTCATCACATTTTGCATATTTGATCAATTCATCATCAATTTTTTGGGGTTGATATAAACAGATACATTTTTATTAAAAAGTTATCATGCTTACAACAACTTCAAAACGTCTGCAAGATTTCATAGCAGTCAGTTTTACAATTCTTGACTTAATGAATAAAATAAATTGACTCAATCAATAAAAATCTAAAAAATATTAATGCAGTGATAAATTACAACTATACTCTCATCATATTTTGCACATTTAAGATACGATTTATTCAGCAATTGCGACGGGCTGTCACTAAATCAGTTCACGAGAAAATCGCAACAAAAAGACGAAAACAAATCCCCAGAACATAAAAACAAAATTCGCAAATGTTAATTACTTAACACACATGTCTAAATCTGCACATAGTACCACTCAAACAGATAATCTGACTCCACCACCAATCACCAAACGTAAGAACAAAATTCGCATATTTGCAAATTTTAAACATCATTGCGCTTGTCAGACATTGCGAACAACATGCGCAGAACCGTACACACATAAAAACCGCCAATCGCAATTACTTTCATCCGAATTCGTAACAAATTAAAACAGCAGCAGGCGAAACCCAAACACATAAAAAAACAGATCAAAGAACGCCGCCTTTACCACATCGAACTCGCGCAAATCCGTCAGGGCCAAACTAAACTTTATAAAATAGCAAAATAAGACCTAAAAGTTGCGTTCTTTGGACAAAAATCCCTTTAAAAGCAGCAGCGCAGAAAGTGATATTCATTCAAGTTCCGAGGACCACGCTGTCCGTTTGTTGACCGATTTTTCTACTATTTTTGGCTGAATTTTGAAGAAATCCGGACTTAGAAAATTTTGCTGACATCGAGAAGAATATAGAAAATTTTCCATGCCGCATCTGTGTATGTTTAACACCAGTATCACTCAACTTATCTGCCATAATGTGCTTTCGATTTAGGTTTTTGGGAAGTTCCTGAATCTGATTTTCTTGCAGTTGATAACTTTGCTTTTAATTTTTTACCGTTCAATATGATTCCTGTTCTCTGATTATTATTCATGTGAATTTAATGTTTCCACCATATTTTAGAGCATTTATGGTAGGTATGAATTTCTCAACGTTTAGCTTTACTGAAAGATTCTAACTATCCATTTTTTTAAATTTTATTAGTGCCCAAATGCTCGGCTGTGGTTAAAAATAATTTGGGCCTGAGACAATATTTTAACGCGACGTCATCAATTTTTTAGGGGGGATGAGCAAAAATTTATGATAACTTTAAAACATCTCCAAGATTTCAAAGCATTCGGTTTTGCAGTTCCTGATTAAATCAATAAAGTAAATTCACGGATTCATTAATTTTTTTGAGTCACCCTGAATAAGCGAAGCCAAATGGGATGATAAATCACAAGTAAAAACTCATCATATTTTGCACATTTTGGTCGTTATCAATTTTTTGGAGGGGATAAACCAATACATTTTGATTAAAAATTTATTATAACTTTAAAATATCTGCAAGATTTCAAAGCATTCAGTTTTGCAGATTCAAAATTAAATTGCAAAATGTTTGATAATTTTGATTTTTTTCCAAAAATCAGGACGTTTCGGGTAAAAACTCGACACGGAATCATAAACAACTATGTTATTTTATACAATTTAAAACTCATTTACTATGTACAATTTTGAAGTGACGTCATCACATTATTGGTGGGGCTGTTTAACAAATTTTGGTTAACGTTTTATCATCTACGTGATATTCCTATTATCAATACAAAATTTGACAACAATCGACCTAGTACTTTCGGAGATTATCTGTCCAATAAAAATCGGGACGGCAGACAGATGGAAACGAGAGACCTATTTCTTCGTACTCGCTCGGGAAGTAAAAAACAAATGTATGGACTTGTTTACCAAATAGAGTTGAAGGTAAAAAACCATGTTCTGCCATTACCAAGAAGTATACCAAAAAAAGTCCGAGAGTTTCTAACATCCCTAGGTTACCATATGCTAGGAAATACAATTTCCTATTCACTAATCTGTCTCTTAAAGGATTTCGTGGAGGTCGTAACATAATATCCCTTTCTGCTTTTTCGTACGCCAAACTTATGGCAGGCATCATATCCGTGAGAAGATCGATACAAAGTATTGCGATAACTCCTACAACTTGAAACTTCCTTTACTCTGTTAGAATTTAAACCCAATTTTACCTAAAGGAAGCGGAATCCCTACGAAAGAATAACTCAGAAAAGGTACAATTTCTGGTACATTCGACGCCAAAGTATACGTGATAGATTTTTTGAGATTATCAAAAATTCGTCGTCCCTCTTCAATTCCTAGGATAATCGAAGCAAAATTATCGTCTAATAAAAGAATGTCCGCAGCTTGTTGAGAAACTTCTGTTCCTGTAATACCCATAGCTATTCCAGTGTCCGCTTTTTTCAAAGCAGGCGCATCATTAACACCGTCCCCAGTAACAGCCACTATTATTTTTGTATTCGGTGAGCTTATCGACATGTATACAAACCTATTTCTCCTAATCGTTGATACCCTTCAACTATTTGTAGCTTCTGGGTGGGTGATGTCCGCGCAAAAACAATTTCGGGATGATGGAAAAGTATAGTGTCAAGTTCCTCGTCCATTAAATCTTTAAGGACTGACCCATGTATGACTAAAGCACCGGGCTTTTCTAGTATGTTTGAATATTTCCTAGCTATACCACCATAAACGCTCGGAATTTTTCTTAAGGCTTTAACATGTTTAAATTCTAGAATGGTTGTGTCAGTGATAATCCCCACTTTCCTGGCTATAGCTTTTGCTGTGATCTACCGAGAGTAATTAATCACCGTAAGGCTGCTACTAATACAGTAATACTTACTGGATGGTCTCCTGTCACCATGGTCACTTTTATTCCGGCTTCTTTGCACTTTATTATAGCGTCAGGCACCTGAGGTCTTGGTGGATCGATCATGGAAACAAACCCTAAAAATCTAAGACCTCGTTGAGGAAAATTTGCAGGCTCAGCTGTGAAGGAAAATTTGTGTGTATATTCTTTTCCTAGTTCTAAATCGCAAAAGCCTAATACTCTTTCCCCCATTTCTGCAAATTCTAAACATGCTTTATTGCATGCTTCTAACAATTCTTTAGTTATGGGTGTCGTTTTTTCGTTCAGCAAGATACTGCTGCAACGTTCCAAAACCACCTCAGGAGCACCTTTCATCACTACCAGACATTTGCCATTTTTGACTGCATGTACGCTTGTCTATATAAATACCTAGCAATGTGTGTTCATAAAACTGTTTGGGCTCACCTGATATTTAGTTGCAGAACTGAAAGGTACTTCGACCAACTTTGGATTTTTTTGTTTAAAATCATGACTTAAAAACTGTACAGCTTCGACGTATTTCAAAATGGCGCCTTCGGACGCGTCTCCACGGAATGTTCTTTTCATGACTGGTATTTGTTCTTGATCGGGAAAAAATTCTGCTCTGTTACACAGTGCAGCACATCTTATGAAGCTCTTGTAACCTTAACACACATATACAAAAATCACACATGTTTTTTAAATACCTTGTTCACTCGATTGTGGTGGCGTGTAAGACTGTCCCGGACTGACGTCTATCATCTTTAGATTGTACCAAACGTGACATACCGTCATTCTGTTTTGAGTCAAAGTTCCAGTTTTGTCCGAACAAACAACGGATGTGCATCCTAGCGTTTCAACGGAATCTAGTTTCTTGATCAGACAATTTTGTGACGCCATTTTTTTCGCCGTAACAGTCAAACACACAATTACAGTGGCTAGAAGACCTTCAGGAACATTAGCCACAATCATTCCAATAGCAAATAAAAGAGTTTCGATGAGACTGTGTCCCAAAAACATTAAAGTAATGGCGAGAGATACACCTAAACAGATAGCCCATACACTTATTATTTTCATAAAACGTGACAACTCTTTTGCCATGGGAGTTTTGTTGGGCTTAAGTCTGGCGGTCAAACCTGCGATGTGGCCCATGACGGTTTGATCACCACAAGCTATAACAATCCCTGAAACGCAATAAGGAACAACCATGTGGTACCACCTCACCTCTACCAGTCCCTTCTACAACGTTCATACTGAATAAACCAACATTTTTCGTTTCAAGAAAATTAGTGTCTGTGTAGGTGTTGCTGCGTATTTGAGGTTCTGACTCTCCCGTAATACAAGCATAGTCAACCTTGCAAAAAAATTAGACTTTGTTGAAATAGTACCAGGAAGTTTACTTTTAATGAACTGCACTCGATAATCCGAATATCTGCCGGAATGCGATCTCCAAATTTAATTTCTACTAAGTCACCAAGGACGACATCTTTGGAATCGATTACGCTCACGTCACCATTACGAACTACTGTAGCTTTCGTTGGTACCATAGTAGCGAAAGATTCCATGATCTAAGAGCAGTTATGATAAAATAGGAATACTGTGTATGGTTTCATTTTTCATACACTCTGGCTTTTTCGTTCTTGGTAATACATGAAACTTCCTGTTACCAACACTACAACGACGAGTACCGCTCCCAGTACTGCGTTATCCCAATCCACCTGACCATCATCTAAGTAATCAATTAAAACACTAATGTAACATAACAGTGCTCCAATCCAAAGCAACATCGAAAACCCTTTAAATTAAAATATTACGTATCATTTCTGGTGTTTTAAAAACATACCTGCAAACAAAGCTGTCATGAACTTTGAAAGTTCTGATGCTTTTCGTGCGGGGGTTAACATGTTTGGACCCGTTCTTTTTAATACCTCCTTCGCTTGTTCCGTAGTTAAACCTGTCACTGGATCTGTATAGAGGCGTTCGCAGAGTTCTTCTAAAGAAAATGGTTTTTATTCAAATCTTACATATTTTTAGGATACCTAGAGGTATAATGTGAGAGTCTGTGGTTACTTCTTTTCGGAAATTCTCAAGACGTGCAGCACTTTGTTCTTTTTTGGATAGTTTCCCTTGTGCTTTATAAAAAAGTGGCATGTTTAGAAAATGAGTGACTTAAGATTACACAAACTGTCATCTAGATAAATGATTGTATAAAATGTAAAGATATGTCGTGAAAGTTACTGTTACGTAAGTGTTACAAATCTTACACTATTTATAATTATGTCAAAACGGTACAGGTTTGTGCTAAATAGTTGAAAACTTATTTAAAACTCTCGCCCTTTATTTTACAAAGTAAATAGTCCTGGATGAATGTCACCCATAGACAAAATACCTATCAAATAAAACAATGAGATCAGTGAACCGTCATTCCAAAATATTGCTAAATAAATTTTATTTAAAACCAATTGTCTCTTCACCCTATCAAAAATGTGATGATGCCATTTTAAAACATCGCTAAAGAATTTATCGCAACATAAGGTTTTTGTCCCGTTTCCCTCTCCATCAATAAACAATATTGAACTCAGCTTTCTATTTTCTCGAATTCTGATCAATTTTATGTCAAAATTTTTTCCTGTACATCTAACATTTCGTTAGTTTTCTTGCTGATATTTTCAAAGATTAGGTATAATACATGTAACACTAATTACCTACGCACTATACATATGCTATTTCCAATATACAATCTTTCGTAACTAAACTTAAACCAAAATTACACATTTTTTAAAACAGTTTTTGTATCAATTTCACATAAACACACTCTTGGCCACTATGATGCGAAATTGTGTTTTTTTTTTCTACGAGTGTTTAGGAAAGTGTTCATTAAATAATCATCATAACCCACGGCTGTAGCAAAATCATCATTACAGTCTTGGTGTGAATGTCACGTGAAATTTTGTATGTATAGCTGTAGAGGGCGCTGGGGTCTTGTGTCGCCGATTACCTGAAACCCCTTTGCTAATGACCACCCTGTAAAAACTACACTCGTCAAGATCATACTTCACAGGATCATTTCTGTAGTATATCTTCACATACTCCACATTCAAATGTGGAGTTGACGCAGCCACGATGACGAGTGACAGTTTCGTGTCCTGCAGGTCGATTCTCGAACTCGTTCGCAAAGATGCGAGTACGAATCGATGCGCATGCCAAGATGCTATTCGAAACGAAAATCCGTCTTCTTGAACGAGATTCAATGCGAATAGCAACTCGATGCGCATACGAAGGCCTCTGTTCGAGTGAGGATATGGCAACACCGGCAAAATACAGAGGATATTTAAATGCGATGGTTGGCAGAACTCACGCGGGGTGAGTTTGAATCCAAGAAGGACTATTTTAATTTGTTACCTTCAAATTTATTAAGCAGCAAAGCATGTATTAGCAGGATTGGCTCGATTTAAATGATTGCTTTAAAGTATTATTGTTTTTTTTTTTAGTTTTCTTTACAGTTTGGAATATGCAATGCATATTACGGCCCATTTAATGCAAATTTATATCAAAATAAGTTGAACTTTAACTAGAATACAATATTTCCAACAAAATGGAACGATAATTCTTTTAATTGTATTTTAAAGATTATAGGAGTAAATATTATAAATAACACTATCAATTCCATTTTTGCAATGTAAATTACAATGAATTCTCTTTATTGTTCAAAACTAAGAAGTACGACTCATGGATGACATTAAGTCGGATACTTACTATTTTAATCAGGATTTTAATCCCAAATAATTGACAGACTACAAAAACATAAAAAAATCGTGATTAAAAAAAAATGTTGATTTTATGATTTTATGCAACCCTACGTATTTAATACAAATTCTTGTGATTTTTTTACAACGATGCAGATATAAACTTAATAATGTTCATTTTTGAGTGGGACCACCGCAGCCAGCAGGTATTTGCATATTAAATTAATACCTTTATTACTGCGTGTACTCTCCTAGTTTATAGAGAATTCTTAGCGTTTGGTTACCCGATATTTATTCAGGTATATTTATGGATACCATTACAACCGTTTTGTACAGTAAATGATCTTTCAGAATTCATTTTAGTTTTTACTTTTGAAACAACTGCACGTATATTTGAAATGTTCGCAGTGTCTAGCCAGAATCACCTAAAAATTATTGTTACAACCATAATAAGAACGTGTTAATGTATTATTAGAAATTACTCAAAATATCGCAATAGTCCGTTGTTTCTTCACACATATGTAGCTATTATGTGTACTACACAGAAATCGGCTGTTTCAATTTAAAATTTTTAAATTTGCATCACAAATGTCAAAATTGTAAATGAAATTATAAAATTCCCATAATCAAATTGATACATTACAATTTGTGTATTTTTGGAATGGTAATCCTTTCTATTAATGTATATTAACAGATACAGCATATTAAAGATATTATATTGACGTTACAACAGAACGACCAAAACCAAACAGAGTTTTAGGTTAGCTTTTACCACTCGCAAACCAAAATGCGATCGCATCTACCCACTCGTAACTTGACGTTCGTATACGCTCGAACATTTGCGTATACCAACGTGTGCGCGCGCTTCGAGAATACCGAATCTTCAAAACCGTTCGGAAGTTGGCCACTTGCGTATGCGGAACTTATTCGAACGAGTTCGAGAATCGACCCCCTGAGCGTGAGGCAGATCTGTTTTCGGTTCATGAAACTGAACTCAGGTCATCGATGATCGTTCAGCGCAGGTTTTGCTTGTGTGACGGACGTGAGACAGTCTGAGTGGTTTCTTTTTTGAAAATTTCAAACATAAATGTCGATTTATGGATTCGTCTGCAGGCGGTAGTTTTGAAATAATTTTGGCTCGTCATTCTAAGTCTAATTGGATTTTTCAAATGAAGTTGGCCACCCAACTGCATACTGGATGCAAGTTTTTACAATTTTTTTATACCGCGTGCTCAAAAAATGTGTACTTTTAAAATGAACAAAATAATTATAAATGTTTATAAAACAATTAGTTACGATAAATGTAAGTAGAGTATGCCTATAATTTAAATAGAATTCCATAGGTTTTATAATCACAGTTACTTTTTATTTATTTGATTTGTCATTTTTTTTATCAATGGATGGATGCACAAAAAAATCGCAATGACGTTATTTATTTAAGATATGTATTGTAATATTTTATGGAGAGATAAACAGAGGTATGCGCTTTGTTATGGTCGCAATCAAATAAAATTTTAATATAAAAAAAAGTAGCCCAAGAGCTATAAAGGTTATATGACCATCATAAAAGTAGTTGACCGCAAATAAATACCCCCTTTGTGTGGTTCGCACTAAGCTTACCGGTTGGCAATAAATCGCCTTCTAAACATTTCTTGCTTAGATTTAGATATTTACTGAAAGCCGCCCCTGAACGAAACAGCAACAGTCGGTCGAACTGCCGTGGACACGCTATTTACGACCCTAAAACCTTTTCTATTGTAAACAACTTAACATCGACACAATGGGATAATTTTAAAATGGCCATATAAACTTATAGTTTTTGGTTTAGTATGCACAGTCTTTATAATAAGAATCTAAATCTTTTTGAAGAAATTGAAATATCGATATTCGAAAATTGTTATAATTTATTTTTTTTGAATACACTGTACATTAAAACCCAATTCTATTTGTAATACAATAAAGTGCATATCTTTATTTATCTGCCCACAAAATATTGTTATTCAGATGTAAAAATATACAGAATATTCCATTTACCTGTCTATTTAAAAACAGAATACTCTCTATAGTTGAAAATAATCTTGGTACATATATTGTTTTCAAAGAATTGTCCAACTTTAGTTTTAGATTTTTTCTGTTTTTAATAATTTATGAGACATCGACAGACGCGAGCTTAGTGAGTCACTCTGTATATATAGGGTGTCACTAAGCACGCGGTTCTCGATATCTCATTAATTATTTGAGACAGAAAAAAAGTCAAAGACTATACTCTAAAGAGCGTTTTGTTTTTAAGGCGTAACACAGAAGTTAGATTTTTTAAAGGAAACACCCTATTTACCCTAACTACAGCCACAACACTCGCATTCCTAAGGCTTACTTCCATACCGCAAAGAAGGCAGCGCCAACTAGACGACCTGATTCACTGATGGCGAAAATTCTGCGCTGTAGACATCCATTCACAAGGACAGAAAAGCTCTTAATTTGAATGAGTGATCTCGGCACTCCTCCAACGCACGCGATCCCGTGCGTTTATTTGAAACCAGCAAAAAAACAAAAAAATTAACATGGAACCTCATGTTAATTAATGATTCAATCAAAATGAGTTCATCAAGATTACATGTGATTACCAAAGTTAGGCACAACGGAAGGGATGGGCAATTCACCAGACAAAAATATTAAAAACAACGGTCCGACGTAAGGCGATAAATTTGGCTGGCCGACAGTGCAGTCTCAACCACGTCACAACCTCAGTGGCGCTTGATGCAAATCCGAGTTTATCTAATCAAGATCATCACGAAAATTGTGATGAACAGTCATTTTTAATTTTTAAATCATTTTAACATCTAGGAGAACTCGTATAACTAAGGAAAACCGAGTAAAAGTAGTAATGTTTTTAAGAATTCCCGAAGTTGTAGGCCACGACTGCAATAGCGCTGGCGATCGGACGGCAATGATAATCACTTCCGCGATGTCAAAGTGTCGTGATTACATAGCACATATGAAATAAACATAATAGGCACAAATTAAATACGATCAAAATCAAAATATGTAATTCGTAAATAAATGTTCAAATTCAAGCTGTGAGAAAATAAGTTGGATGTAATATAATAAATTTAACCGAAGATAATTTTCAAGGTCTTTTCTTTCAAATTGGACGTTTAAGACTAGATAGTTTAAATACCATAAGTGAACTACATATTTTAAATCTTGAGTGAGAAGATATGAACTCCAAACCGAAGGTTTAAATACCGCGATCGCAGACCCATGGGTGACTGCCTACATTATTGATGTTTTTCTTATTTTTAATTTATCTCGGCATTGTTTTTTTTCTCAATGTGAAATTTTATTGTTTTTTTAACGTATAGGGATTAACATAATGAAAGAATCAATTTTATACTTTATACTACAAAATCTGAAAGTTCTTTAGTTATTTTTCGGGAGTGAGGGAAGGTATCTGTACAATATCTTCTAGTTTCAATGATGGCGCATTTGTGCGCTGCGAATTGACCCTAGTTTACGGAATCAATACACAAATCTAAGTCCAGATCTTAAGGCAACTTCAACCACGTTTTGTTGGTACTTACTTTCGATTATACATTGTGTTTTTTTTTTGTTTGGCGGAATGCAGTCAAATGTAAAATGGTGACCCCAAGGTTGGAAAAGTGCCCCTAAATCAAACACAAAATATGGAGGAGAAAATTGTTTATTACACCATTCTGAACAGGGAAAATGTGCGAGTAAGCTGCAAAAATTCTCTTCAGCTCTTATAAATGAAATCAAATCAAATGTTCCGAATCAATAAAAATAATTGGTACTTGAATATCACAAATTTAAATACACAAAGTATAAAGAGAAATCGTTATTAAAGGAACTGGATTGTGGATGCAAATACTCAAGTTATTATGACGATGTGGTGACAAATTTAAATTATGGCAGTCGAGAAATTAAGAAGCGAAGCACGTAACAAGAGCAGAATTTAAATTCCTAGTCAATTTTCCTTTATTGACTACATATTTTTATGCCCAAAAAACCTGCCGCATATTATATTCTTTGCCCGGCCTTCGCAAACTAGCTAAACCAAGCTGCTGGTTTCATGTGGACGCGGGTCCATAAGGTTGGGCAAATGACATAAAAGAAAACCGTCAGCTTTAACTAGAACCCGTGTGTTCCGCTTTCGCCATATGCTCTTGTGCTTTTATTTTAATTAAAATTCAAATTCTGGTTCTGGTGCGCACCTCGTATTGCAGGAATATCTACGCAATAAAATCTCCAAATTCAGCTTATCGAACGGTAACGGTGACATACTAATAATAACAAAACAACAAGCACAAATTAAATAAATTCTCCGATTCAGTTCACGATAATATTATTTCGAATAATGAAATTTTCCAAGGTCCTTTCTCTCAAAATGGATCAACGTTTAAATTTTGTTTAAATTCCATTAATAAACTGTTAGAAATCCAGGCAAGAAATTATGAAGTGTGGATACAGTAATACTTCCATAAAAACATCTAGAACTTAGTTATAATGTGATAAACAAAAGAGTGTAGTTTGAATAAGTATAGTTCCTAACACGTGGTTTATATGAAAATTTATTAAGTTGCATTCGAACCGTGAACAGCTACGAATTTAACACGTGTTGACGAATAGTAGACGTTTTGGATTAGAAAAAGATGAAAATAATTATTTATGCTCCTTGGAGGGAGACTGTGGCGTCGAATGCAACTCATTTTCGTTTAAATAATTGTCCCATTTTCTGAAACTAATTACAAATTAATTTTACCTACAATTTTTTACATCATTTAAGTAGCAGCACAAAACAGCAAGTTCCGACAGAAAACGAGGGCAAGGGCGCTTTTTCTCTCTACCTTCTTGTATTCCAATCCTCCTCTACCCTAGATCGAGGGTATAGTTTATCTACTTCTTTACACGCTCGGGAACATGGGTGATTGCCTACGTTACTGTCCTATATTCTTAATTTTCATTTTTCAAATGCTGTTTCGCGGCATTTTTTAGCGCGAAATTTAAATTTCAAAATTTAGGATACCACACATTCCTGAGAAAAGTGGAATAATGATTCTTAATACTTTATTATTCATGTTTTCTCGACGTTTCATAATTCCTAGATTATGAATGTCCAGATCTTCAGTTTCTGTCTGTCCGTTGTCCGTTGTATGTTGTCTGTTGGCGATTTTATTAATCAGATGATCCCCAAAACTGCTGGACTGATTGTTGTGAAATTTTAGGTGTGCTTTAAGAATATCGTCGAGATCATAAAACACAAACCAAAATGGGTCTAATCATTTTTACCAAAAATTTGATGACGTCATTTCCAATTTCGCAGAGTAAATTAACCTTATGTAATTGATGTTTTTTTTTTGTAACATTCTTTTTCGGTTATTTTAAAAATTTGGCTACTTTATTTTGGGACAAGGTGAACAAAATTTTAGAAAAACATTTATATAGATTTTATATAAAAATATTTATCTAGATTTTATTTCCGATAGTATAGTGATTGTTAGTTACTGCTGACGAGTAGCAACATTTTATAAATTAGTGCATAATAAATTACATTTGTTACATCAACGTATATCTCCTGGGAAGTCGGCAATTAGAATTGAGCTATCTATTTCTTTAAAAAACTTGAGAGTTTATCCCATCAAAATTTTGTTAAGTAAATATCATTTAAAACTTATGACACACAATGTTTCTTTATTTGTTGTTTAATAATGTATTTACCTCAAAAAAAGAATTGTGAATGAAGCAAACGGTTTATCAAATTTTCACGAAATTCTTGATATAAATTTATAAAAAAAAAAAAATAAATATATAACTAATCTGCTGTCTTAAATACTAGTTTTTAAAAAGCGGAACACAGAAATTTTTATTATTTCTGTTAAAATTTATTAAAAAAAAATGCAATTTACGCAATATTGTTTGTTACAATCGTCGCCATTTTAAAGATGCAAAAAAAATTTATGAGGCATATTTTTCACATATTTTTTTATTTATAAGATGTCACACATTTAGCTCGAACTTGACAAGATTAAGACAGCCTTGTTTAGAAAACAACATAACAAATAAACATTGTTTTTTGCCTACAAAACCGCCTTCTCATTAATAATAAATAATACACCAGATGATTCTGTTCCGTATTTACACTCATTTGCCACCTATAGTGGGACTCCTCTTTTTTATTTTTTAAAAGCCACTATTTCTTGACAAGAAATAAAAAAGGTTACATGTTTTTTCCTTAAAAAGCATTTTGTTTTCAATTCCTTACTGAATTCCTGTTTTTTTCAGACGCGAGTTTGGAAGCGATTTAATTGTTCAGACGAAATGGAAAAACTTTGTAGACACTTATGTCTTAAACAACTGAACATTTTTTACTGCTTGGCACTACAGAAAGAACATTCCTAATGACAAACCTCATTTCCGCATTCATTTAAAATCTCAAGAATTTTTGTAATGAAACAGAACGAAGACATCCTGTCGCTTCCAACTCACTGCTTCGCTTATCCTAATTTTAAATATTCTCCTCCCAACTGGGTCCAGCAGGTAATTACAAACACCTTCCTCGTGAAAAACGCAATTCTGACTTGATTAAACTGGAAAAAACTCATCCTTTGTCAATATTTCCCCCTCTTTATCCCAAGTTCGATAAAGAGGTGGGGTTATTTATAGGCCACTTCTTATTTGCTATTTGTTGCATTCTGAAAATTTCGCACCACTAAGCGTGCTTTTTGAGCTTTGAGTGCGTTTTCCCGTTTTAGACGGATCGGGATTATTTTAAACTTGTTTAAATGATTAGCATGTTTCTGTCGACGCGTGCCTCCTGTTAATAACTTGATGGTAATTAACGTTTAAGGTTGATATGTTTGAGCGACAATGAGTTTATTGAAAGTTTGAAGTGAATTTGTGAGGATGTCGTCTCTTTTTAAGAAAAAAATCGAGAGGAAGAAGTCGTTGTCGAGGAAGGAGATCAGTCTCGCTAGACTCGAAAATTTTAGGAAGGAAGTGATCACTGATACGCATTCGGTGCCTTTGGGTATGATTTTCGTTTAGTTTTGTCGAAATGTGATTTTTAGAGAAATGTGGATTTATCTATGAGCGCATTTGTGGTGTTTGTTTTGCAATGACGTAATGTGTAGGTGTGCGATGTCACGAGTAAAATAAATCAAATAATAGAGTGGAAAAAAAGAATTAATAGGGGGGAATTGTGGCTTGTATTTTGACATTGTGAAACTAATTCATTAATCTTAGTGTTTGACTTTATTGATTTAATTAAGGCGTATCTATCAACTAACATGACCCATATAACCACTATGAAAATGCTGCAAAAGCGACACTTACTTTAATTAATTTCTGAGATGAGATAACAGTTGGAGTTATTAATGGGACGATCCACTATTCATAAAGTAAACCAAGTAACACGAGACAAATATGTAGTACAAAATACTAATAGGGAGAGTTACTAAAATTAGCCAATTTCTTTCTTAAAATTTAAGTAATCGTAATCAGATATTTAACAATATTTTCTTTATTAACTTTAGTTTAAAATAATTTAATTTTAAAACTCTATGTTAGATGCTAAACATGTACATCATTTTTATTTCCCGAGCGATATTTAAGAAAAAAAAAAAATGTATACGAGTTCTTTTAAATGATGAGTTTGGATCATCTAGATTATCATTTGATGAAACTTTAATATTGTTAGTTACACACGATGCCGAAACATTTATTGGTGAAGCTTTTTTATCGATTTATCTAATAAACACTGGAGATATTTATCCCCACTAAAAAGTTGATTAGATCATCCCAAATTATTAAATAAATTTTTATAGCAGTTCGTCCTTCGATGGAATATTCCTCAAAAAATGCCAAAAAAACGCACGGATTTATTTTACAATTATCTCAAGACCAGGTCTCTGTAAATCTGTTTTTCATTATTCGTACAAAATGAATATACTCATTCCTCACCACAAAATTTCGACCGTATCTCAAGAGTATATGAAAAATATTTTGGTTGTTTATCAGAGATTTTTTGCTTGAGGAAATACAATAATTTCGAAAATTCCCAATATTGCATACCAAACTTAAATAAAAAAGTGTGCCCCATGATTTTTGATTTTGATGAAAAAAATTGACGACGATCGTTTAGGTAACAAATATGAAAAACGATCATTAATTATTTTCCTGGATGCTTCACTTAACATCGGCATCCATTGGAATTCTGGAGTTGTGCTATTTTCAAACTCTCTGTTATGGATTATAATTTTATTTTACTGCCTAAGAAGGGTGTTTTCAATAACAATACCTGTTTTTGAGACATAACATACAACTTAGTTTTTTTTTTTGTGTAGAACACTGTATATGTTACCTTATTCTCATTTGCCTGTTCCAAGGCTTTAATACCACAGGATATATTTGAAAAATTTGAAATTCTGAAGCGACGTTGCCACGTTATTCCAATTTTCTTGAAATTTTTTATCAATGCCTTTTAAAAATAATAATAATAATAATAAGAAATAGTAAAGGTAAAAACCGATATTTGGAAATTGTAAAGTTTTAGTTTTTTGTATTAAATATTCTGCATAATAGACAATATATCTAATTTGTTTATCTATCCATAAAATATTAAACTTGCATTACATAAATAACCGCATTGGAATAACGTGAAACCTACAACTAGGCCAACCATAGTAGTAAAAACATATATAGGTATAAATATACGCCTAATTTATAAATAAATAGTTATATGTTACGCCTCAAAAGACAGAACATTCTGTATAATGGAAAATAACTTTAGTGTACGGTACTCAAAAAACTACATAACTTTAGACTTTGACATGTTTTGTTATCTCTAAAAACTGATAACATACGGAGAACTGAGATTAGTGATTCGCCCTGTATAAAAAAATATACACGGCGAGTCGTTAAGCACAGGGTCCTCGATATCTCACAAATTATTGAAAACAAAAAACACGGAAGTTCTGTGAGTAACATAAAATTATTCTTCCAAGGGTTTAATACCCCAGCTTTTATTTGAAATTCTGAGGCAACGTTGCCACGTTATTTCAATTTTTTTGAAATTTTTTATTAAAAAAAATAAAGCAATCGCAATAGGTTTATTTTTCAAATTCAAGTTATAATATTTTGTGTAACAAAAAAAAAACGGTACGCGCTTTGTTGTGGTGTAAATTAAGTCGAGTATTAATATGTACAGTACCTATTTGTAAATAAATCTAAAATATTACAACATTGAAAAATATATCTTAGATTTTTTTTTAATATAACACCCTATTATATTTTATATAGGAAGTTAGTACTTGCTAGGATAATACTGATTTTTGGCGAATGACATCTTCAAAGAAAATAAAGGGCGGCTGATTTTAGCAAATGATACACCCTCTAAAAAATAAAAGGTGGGTGGACGGGGTTAGTACTTGCTAATAATTTTAGTGTATGGTACTCAAAGAACTACATAATACTTTAGACTTGTTTTTCTATCTCCAATAAATAGATAAAATACGGAGGACTGCGCGCTTAGTGTTTCAGCCTCTATAAAAAAATATACAGGACGAGTCACTAAGCACTTGGTCCTCGATACAACTTAGTTTTTTTAGGGTAGAACACCCTATATATCTTAACTTATTCTCATTTGCCTCTTCCAAGGCTTTAATACCACAGGTTATATTTGAAATTCTGAGGCGACGTTCCCATGTTATTTCACGTTTCCTGAAATTTTTTATCAATGGATTAAAAAAATAAATAAAGCAATCGCAATGGGTTTATTTTTACAATATTTTGTGGAACAGTAAAAAAAGGTAGGTATGCGCTTTGTTGTGGTGTAAATTAAGTCGAGTTTTACAGAACACTCTATATTTTATATAGGAAGTTAATACTTGCTAAGATAAAACTGACTTTTGGCGAATGACATAATCCTCTAAGATTTTAGCAAATGATAAACCTTCTAAAAAATAGGGGGCGGGTGGGCGGGGCTAGTACTTGCAAGGATAGGACTGATTTTAGAGGAAAAAATTTGTATTTTCTATTTTTTCAACGATAGTATTATCTATAATAATGTATTTCCATGTATAATTTCAATTTCTTTTCACTGTTTCGGAGCTCATAGAATCCGAAAATGGACGCTTCCTATTTGCCCGCCGTTAACAACTAAATTGATTCTTTGAAATTTAAAAGTACTTTTAACAAAAAAAATATTGTTAAATGAATCTCCCTGCAAAATGGCACCTTGATGCTCAGTTAGATATGGTTTACGAATTTACTTTTATTTTTAAACTAACACGAATTATTTTCAAAAATACCGTTACAAATAAGTTGTAACAGCAATTTTTGCTACTCAAGGAAATAATTTGACTACAAACTGCGACCAATTTGCAATGAACCAGTTATGTAAGGAATGAGCAGAATTACAACTACTTAAAGGTATAAAAATAGCCTCATCACAGGAACCTAAGCAATTCCAAATCTTAGCTAACGTAACTTTAATATAGTTAATATACGCATCGGAATAATAATATTTTTTTAAATCCTGATTTTATTGCAGTTTCAGTCACTTTGTAATACTTTCAAACGAATAATAGAGCTAAATACTGTGCCATGTTGAATTTACGCACATATTGTATATAACCGCTGAAAAGAACTAAAATAAGCAACTGTTAAGCTAACTAATTTTAACGATCAAGTCTTAATCTTTGACGAAAAATAAATCACAAAAGTATAATCATGAATTATATATGCTCATATAAAAAACAGTGCCACCACACAGTAATTAGTGAAAAATGAAGCTACTAATTTGTGTCACAAAACTAGTTCAAGTTTTTCAGAAAAAGCTGCCCGTGACCAGTTACCAATATCAGTTTAAAGTACAACTGTTCATATTTTTAGAGCGGATCTTGAAAACGGGGTCGTGCAATACGATATTCCAAAATAAATGAATTCATTATTCCAATAAACAAGCATTCCACAGTGCAACATTTTAATTACAAATTCATTTCTAACACAACCCACTTTTAAACGCTTACTCATGTGATTGATCATTCCAAAAATATCAACCGATAAAATCATTATGATTCCATCATGTTTATCAATTTTCCGAATCGTACATTTTCGCGCTTAACGAACGTGTTGATACAAACAATTACGTTACGAGTCTGCGAGTCTGTGTTTACACCTGTTAAGTCATCAATGTAAACATTTTTTCTGCAATAAGAATGAAATGTAGTGACGCCACAAGTGTAGAAGTCACGAAAGCTCGACTTTAAAAATTTTCATGCACTTTCAGGGGAATTATGCCGCCGCCTCTACACAGACCGCGAAACCGGACTTCGTCCAGAGCAAGCTGCCGAAATTTTGGCCAAGACTGGACCCAACACCCTCACTCCGTCGACCAAAACCCCAGAAATCGTAAAATTCATCAAAACGTTAACGCACGGTAAGCCCGATTTTACGAAGTGTCAGCTTCTGCATAGAGTGCAGAATTTGATTTGTAAGTCAGTTAATCATCATTTGGTTTAAATTTAGATCGGTATTTATGCTAAATTTAAAATATATAACTGGTTCGAGACGCTCGAAAGCGGACTTCTGAATTTAGCATTATGTATTGGGTAAATAAGGATCTGCAGGATGTTGTTGTATGTTTTAGGATTTTCGATACTGCTGTGGATTGGAGCTTTGCTGTGTTTCGCAGCGGTGGTTATCCGAATGATCACGACGCATGAAATGGATTCGGATAATTTGATTCTGGGATGCGTTTTGGTCGTGGTTGTGGTGGTAACTGGGGGGTTCACGTATTTTCAGGAACATAAAAGCCACAAGGTTAGTGGGAAGGACAAAAGAAACTTGGATGTTTATAATTTGGATGTAATTTTAACAACCAAAGTGTTTATGTGTTGTTTGTTACATTAAGAATGCTTACAAAAGTGATTGTATCCACTTGGTTTCACCGAAAGTTGATAGAAATTGACTAAAAGCTATTAAAAGATCCGAGTTGCAACAGAATGTTTGCATGAGTGATTAATTTAACGAAAGTATTGTTTTTTATTGGTTTACATTCAAATAACATTATGCAGCTACTTTTTTCATCACCTAAATAAATTTTGTACGTGCAGACATTGTTCTGTTAGGTTTAGGCTGATGGAATATTACAACAGACAGGATATGTGTGGGTTTATTTCTATTCATTTCTGATTGCAAACTTAATGGCGTTTACTTTGACAACATTAATTACCCAGTGTATTGTCAATCAATTTAATAGTCAATCCTTGTTTTTCATTTTGACTCCCATCTATAAATCTCCCTCAAACTTCGCTACGAAATTGTCACATTGTTCACGCTCCTTAGGCGTTCGGAGTTAAGATGATAAGATTTTCGGCATCGATGTTTTCCTTTCTTCGTTTTTTTTTCAATGCTTTCTTCTGTAGATATACATTCTTCTTTATTTTTGAATTTCTTTTCTAGATGCATTATGTGACAAAAACTTTGATGAACTCAAAAAAACTTTCGACTGTAAAATTGAGTTTTCAGGACTGGAGGTGTTGTCATTTCCTCATCACTTCAAATGAGTATACAAAAAGTTTTTTCATGTGTAACTGTGAGTTTGACAAATTTTGCGTGAGGGATTTCTATAAATAATACAACTTTAAATTTTCAGCGTAACATTAATAATAAAAAAAACTATGAACAGAAAAATGCAGACTACGTGATGAAAAAAAATTGAACAAAATAACTGATGCATTATTATCAATCCTACAAAAATTACTTCTTAAGATTTTTTTAGAGCAGTTCCTCATAAACAAATTACCTTCTCAATGAATGTATGCTTTAGTATACTGTACTTGTATATTATCCGTTATATCAAATTTTAATATTTATTATTTTTGTCCTGTCGTGAATTTATTTATTTCTCTTTTTTGTGAACAATAATGCCTTCTTCGAGAGTGTGTTTATAATTGTACTCAAAATTTTGGAATAACGTATGTCACGAAAGTTTTGAGAAAAATTGTTAAAAATCGAGTAAATTTTGCTACAATGTCTTACAAGTTAGAAATTCGGAAAAGCATTTATAGCTTAGTTGGACAGTTGCCTAAAAGTCAAATTATAAACATTTTTCGTGATCAAAATATATCTCCTGCGACGATTTACCGAACAATATCTGAGTGTGAACAAGGAATACCATGCTTAAATTTACCAAAAAGCGGCAGACCAAAATCACTGAGTGAGACTATTGCAAACAGATTAATTGAAATTGCGAAGAATCGCGTTGGTGCATCATACTGTAAGATTTAAGATTTCTTACGAAACTGTAAGGCGGCAAATTAAAAATTCAAGACTAAAATATCCTAAAAGACGCAAATGCCCCAAGTACACCCAAAATCAGCTGGCAAGAATCCCTAGATGTTGCCACGCTAAATGTCGGTATCATTTTGGAAACAACAAGATCATCATTATGGATGATGAAAAAATTTTACTTTTTCTCATTCCGAATTGAAATGAAATGACGATTTAGAAATCTGTTGTGACAATGTAAGAAAAATTTGAAGGTGAAGTATTGGTGCTAACATCTATACGCAACGATGTCTGCCAAAATTATTAGATTTTATCAATGAGCATTACGCTAATGATGAAATAATGTTTTGGCCAGACTTGGCTTCTTGCCATTATGCAAGAATTAGCGAAACATGGTTGGAAAAACATAACATAGCTTATGTACCAAAGGGATAATCCCCCAAATGTGCCTCAGGCCAGAGGTATTGAAGAATTTTGGGCAGTGTTGTCTACAAAATTATGACAATGGGCGGGAAGGAAGCACAAAACGAGCAACAATTAAGACGGCGGAGCTTTCAAAAGCTTCGCGAAATTGATGTTCATACTGTCCGAAGACTGTTGAGCGTGCCATAGAAGAAAATGTTAAATGTATTGTTTAAATAAATTTAATTCTATTTTCTTAAATACTGCGATAATTTTTTTCTCAAAACGTTTGTGACGTACGTTAAAACAAATCTAAAATGTATAGGTAACATGTAAAATCTCACAGGAAATTTCAAAAATATGTTAATATTATAAAAATATTATTAAAACACTTCATCCGTCATTAAATTGTTGGAGGGATGATTAGCCAAATTTTGGTTAGCGTTTTACTACCCACATGATATTCCTAATACATATACATACAAAATTTGACAACAATCAATCCAGTAGTTTCGGAGATCACTTATCTAAAAAAAACCGACACAGACGACAGACAGACGGAAACCGGAGACCACTTTTTTCGTACTTTAGGATCATGAATGGACATTACAACTTACAACACTTCATTCCCTATGCTTGGGAAGTAAAAATTCTAGTAGAAGTCCTAAAATATTGAACCGAATAAATTTGTTTTGTACAGAATCCTAGAGTCTTTAGTAAATTTTGAAAGTTAATCTTCACAATAGCAAGATTAAAATACAAGATTACATTAAACATTGTTAAAAAATCTAAAATTTCAAAATTTCTAGAACGTCGAGAAAAGCGAAACAAATATCAAAGCGATATTAAGTAGAGTGCTTTTCTGTAAAAGGTACACACCAATAAACGTGCGCAGAAACGAAATTTGGTTCGGCATTGCGGGGTGAAAGAATCCAGCACGTGGTGATTCATCTTCAGTGGCGTCTGGCGTTAGAGAACTCTTTGGAGAGTTTTCTTGGTTTATTGTGAGTGTATAGTTTGATTTTTTGGGAAAAAATTGTTACACCTATGATTTTATAACATCGGAAAGACATTTTCACAAAATAAATTTGTGTTTCCATTTTTTGGCTGTGATTTCTAGTACCACATAACATTGCCCCCAGATTCAATATCCAAAAGATACGCCACTGTCTATAGTATCATTTATTCCCGCCAACTTCCACACGCAGATCTCTGACTCCGCCCATGTACCTTTTAGAGAAAAGCACTCTACAACTGAACACTTATTTTCTTAACTATCGCTTCACCTTCCCAAACCTGGGAACTGGGCTGATATTTTACATATATTTCAGGATTATTATGTACAGGGTAAAACGCTAACCAGAATTTTCTAGTCATCCCCACTAACAACTTGATTATACCCCCTCAAAATTTTGTATAGTAAATGTTATTGAAATTTCTTGAAATAATATATTTCTTTACTTGCGGTTTATGAAATCCCTTTTATTTTTTACTTTGAACTCCCTAAATTTCTCACTTGCCTTTTTTGGATTTCGTCAAGCTGCGACCTCCACCCTTTTTGCCTATAGTCGACCGTTCAGTATACACATCCAGATTTTTTTTAATTCTATGTTACCAGTGTAAACGAACGGCGACTTTATAAGTGATGAAACCCGCTCTTTGTACTTCCTGACTCATGAAAGCCGTACTTTGTACAGTATGAGTCACCGAGCACGCGGTTGTCGATGTCTCATTAATTATATTATAGACAGAAAAAAACTGAGAATAAAGTTTGTATTATTTTCGACCATACAGAGTTCTTGGTTTTCGAGGCATCACACATAACTTAGTTTTTTTAAATAGAACACCCTATATGTTTTTATATATTCTTATTACACTTTTCTTCTTGCTTTTTTATAACCATAGTTTATTTTTGAAATTCCGATGAGACGTTGCCAGGTTATTCCTTTAATTTTTTTAGTAAACCAAGGACCAAGGGTTTAAAGAAATGTAATAACGTTATTTTTTTCACTAGCAGCCTGGACGCATGCAAATGTCGACTCATTTAGTGGTAGCAAATTCAACTTTTGCTACCACGGGTTCAAAAAGAAAAATTGAGGTTATGTACGCAATGTTTGATGTTGATGTGATTATTTCTTAAAAAATGAACAAATGTGTGCTACAAACATTACTTCAGTATACGCATGGTAGTTGGTAGACGGTAGAAGATAAAATGATTAACTCAGCGACAAGTATAAACGGTTTTCTTTGTGTTGAAGATTTAGATCAAGTTTGATTAGAAATCAAAACAAAATCATGTTGCGTCAAAAAATTGAACGTTTATTTTTCAGTTTATTGTCTTATGGTTTCTACTAGTGAAAAAAATAGTATATTAACCACGGTTGCAGAGCCACTTCTAGACCTCGCACTTAGAGCCCTCGACGCTGCGCGTCTCGGGTTCTAATTTGCGCTCGGTCTAGAATGCTTGGCTCTGCAACCTTGGCTAATAATATACTATTTAAGATGTGTTATAATATTTTATTAAAAGATAAACTAAGTATGGGTTTAGTTATGGTATCCATTAAATAAAATTTTAATGTAGTGTTCATAAAAAAATAACTTTACAATTTTCAGATACCTGTATTTTAGGTTTTTTCAAATAGAACCCTGCATTTTATTACCGCAACTTACTGTATTTTTTGTTCCCTTTCTTTCAATATGTTGGTAACTATCAACTTTAAATATAGAAAATACTTAAGAAAACAGAATAATTTTTTTTTATAAACACTTCGTACATTAAAACTCCTCCCCCACAATAAAGTGTGTACCTTCATTTATCTCTTCATAAAATGTAACCCAGATTTGAAAAATAACTCTACGGCAATTTTGGTCTTAAATTTCTTTTTCTATTTCTAATATTTAATGAGATACCGGGAAGTGCGAGCTTAGTGACTCATCCTGTACATTCCGATCCACGAACGTCGTACTTTATAAATTTTGAACACCGTACGGTCATGGGCATAGAAAACGGGACCACTAGGTTTTGAAACACTTCAAAATTTTAAAAATTTAGGTTGTAATTAATGTTTTATTTAACAAATCAGGTAACCTTGACCATTTTTTTCAAATCAGGTACGTTCAAATTACTACTGTGATATTCTGATATTTAAAAAATACAGAACTAAAATTTTGTGTAAATATGTCAAAGTGGTCCAGTTTTCTGTGACCGCGACTATACTTTGTTTTCAAGATGGCTACTGAATGACAACAACTCCGAAAACTCATTTTTACACTTGGGCCCGATCCCTTTACGAAAAAAAATGCTACCTACACAAAATGCACGCTTTCATTCCAGATTGACAGTAACATTCATTTTTACTTATCCAGCAGAATAGTGGAGATTAGGTTAAGATTTTCCCATAATCCATTAATCCCTGGTTCAAAAATCCATGAATATTTTTTCCTTGGCGTTTTTACTACTTAAGACAGAATTCATTTTTCAGCCCTTTATAATTAAAAAATTCAGAAACCAGCTTTAATTAATTAAGCTAATGCTGATTTATAATTTTTTTGTTACGCAGATAATGGAGTCATTCGCCAACATGGTCCCCCCCAAAGCGACTGTAATTCGTGGAGGAGAAACCATGACCATCATGTCCAAAGACCTGGTGGAAGGTGATTTAGTTGAAATGAAATTCGGCGATCGGATCCCAGCAGATATCCGAGTAATACACAGCCAAGGCTTCAAAGTCGACAATTCTGCTCTGACAGGAGAATCGGAACCCCAGTTCCGGGGTAACGAATGTACCAGCGACAACATTCTAGAGAGCAAAAACTTCACCTTCTTCTCGACTAACGCTGTGGAAGGTACTGCACGTGGTATAGTCGTGGCTTGTGGTGACCAGACTATTATGGGTCGAATCGCTGGATTAACTGCGCGATTACAACCCAACAAAACACCCATTGCGAGAGAGTTGGAGCATTTCATGAAAATTATAAGCGTGTGGGCTTGCTTTTTAGGCGTGATTTTTGGAGGAGCGGCTCTAGCTATGAACTATTCGTGGATAGAGGCGTCTTTGTTCTTGATAGGAATTATTGTGGCCAACGTACCAGAAGGTACTACTATGACTATACATTTCTTGGTAATAAATATTGGTTTACAGGTCTTCTGGCAACTGTCACCGTGTGTCTATCCGTCACTGCGAAGAAAATGGCTGCCAAAAACTGTTTGGTTAAGAATTTAGAAGCCGTGGAAACTTTAGGATCGACTTCGGTGATTTGTTCCGACAAAACTGGTACTCTTACTCAAAATAAAATGACCGTTTGTCACTTGTGGTGTGACAGTAAAATCGCCCATGCTGATTCTACGACGAGTCAGGATGAAGCCAAAGAGTACAACGGAAGTGAAGGTTCAAATTTAATTTTTCCTTTGTATGGTGGCTCTATAAAGGTGTACTTGTCAGGTTTTAAGGTACTAATGCGCTGCGCTACTCTTTGCAACCGCGCTGAGTTCATCCACGGCGAAGAAGACAAACCAGTACTTCTTCGCCAAGTTCGAGGCGACGCTTCCGAAGAAGCCATCTTGAAATTCGTCGAACTGACCAAAGTGGAAAGTTCGCCGTCCATTTTCCGACATAACAACCCAAAACTTCTCGAAATTCCCTTCAGTTCTACCACTAAGTACCAAATCTCTATTCATGGTCTCGAAAATGGTAGATGTTTAATGGTCATGAAGGGAGCTCCGGAACGCATCTTGGCCCGTTGTACCAAAATCTTTTTAAATAACAAGACCAAAGAACTTAGTGACGAGTTGAGACACATATGTGATAAAGCATGTACCGAATTAGCTGAAAAGGGGGAGAGGGTTTTAGGCTTTTGTGATTTGTTACTAGATGAGAAGTACCACAAGGACTATAAATTTTGTGCAGAACCTCCGAATTTTCCGCGACGAGAGTTGAGGTTCGTAGGGTTCATGAGTTTGATTGATCCACCAAGACCACAAGTGCCAGATGCGGTACAAAGGTGTAAAAGTGCAGGGATACGGGTAGTGATGGTGACTGGGGACCATCCAGTACGAAAATAAGTTGCGTCTGTATTTCTTTTTGACTTAAAAGTTTCAGATAACTGCCAAAGCAATAGCACGACAAGTTGGTATCATTCAAGCCGAGGAAGTTATAGATGCTTGCAATATGAATATAATTGAAACTCTGCCGGTTTTCAAAGACAAAGCTATAGTTATACATGGATCAACTCTTCGTGATATGACCAACGAGGAACTGGACGACATTTTACACAATTACAGAGAAATTGTCTTTGCCAGAACGTCGCCAACTCAGAAGCTTCAGATTGTTGAAGGTTGTCAAAGATTGGGGGAAATAGGTGAGTACTTACGTCTTTTAGTAGCTCTAACTAGTGAAAAAACATTGTTGTCAGTCGCTGTCACTGGTGATGGTGTTAACGACGCTCCAGCTCTTAAAAGAGCCGACATTGGAATAGCGATGGGTATTTCTGGGTCCGAAGTATCGCAACAATCCGCCGACATGATCCTCCTGGACGACAACTTCGCTTCTATCGTAACTGGGGTAGAAGAAGGTCGAAAAATTTTCGACAACTTGAAAAAATCAATAGCCTACACGCTAGCGTCCAATGTACCAGAAATATTACCATTTTTGGCCTTTGTGCTTATCAACATTCCACTACCTTTAGGTACGTTTACTGTAACTTAAACCAGTGGTTTTAAAAAAAGTTACAGGTGTGATGGCCATCTTGTGTATCGATCTCCTAACCGACATGCTGCCAGCCATCAGTTTGGCTTACGAAAAAGCTGAAAGTGACATTATGCAAAGACCTCCACGAAATCCCAAAACTGACAATCTAGTCACTAGAAAACTCTACTTTTTAGCATATGGTCATATTGGAATTATAGAAGCGATGGGTGGTTTTTTCGTCTATTTTGCAATAATGGCGGAACATGGTTTTAAGCCACATCAATTATTTGGTACTTTTTCATTTCTAAGTGGTTAGTCAGTTGTGACAGACGAGTTTTTAAGGTTTGCGTCAGAAATGGGATTCTGAAACTATAAACGATTTAGTGGATTCGTATGGTCAGGAATGGTCATATATAAGTCGGAAGGAATTGGAGTATACTTGCTACACTGCTTTTATGATCAGTGTGGTTGTTACACAATGGGCGGATCTGATAGTATGCAAAACTAGGATTAATTCAATATGTCAACAAGGTATATTATGGGGATATTTAAAATTTAAAAACGAAGCAAAAATTATGAAGTTACGAATTTTTAGAAAAAATTTAAATGTTTGTTTTTTTCTTTAATTTCACAATCAGCTCACGTTAATGAAAAAATGTGCACACCTGTGTAGACGGATTTCCCGTTTGCGTCTGTCTTTCGCATGTTTGTCGGTCTAAAATTTTATTACGCAAATACTTAGTTTACATAACTGCGAAATTAGTTATTCCAATATTTTTAGATGTAGGTACATTAAGTTAGAATATCGTGAATACGGTAAAATGTTAATTAAAATTTGTATTCTCCAAAAAAATTAATGACGCGATCTCAAGAGTTTGTTAGTAAATGACGCCCTGTGCATTTTTTAAATGGAATGATATACTACATGACTGAATAACACTTTCAACACTTTTCCTGCACTTATTAATATAGTAATTTTGATTAATTGTACAAATATTCACACTATACAAATCAAAAATCACAAAAACATGTATAGTATAAACACTGAACAATTTAGAATCTCTTTTAAACATAGGAGTATTAAGTCGTGATGAACAGATCAATGTACATTAATGTCAAAGCATTAAGTTTTAACGGCTTAAAAGTAACTAGAGAATTCTTGTTGTTGAAAATATTGAATGTGACACTTAATTATGTCATAAACAACTGGAAGGTACAAAAAAAACGAAATTAAGAAAACCAATGGAGTTGTTCAACCACTTTTCAGACGTAGGGATTATAATTTTTGAAATAATTGAATTTATTCCGTAAGCAGTTTCCAGGTGGTATTTGGTGACGTCACCTCAAAAACTTGTAAATAAATATTTACTGAAACACGAGTCCTAGGGTGCATTGGGTGTGCTTACCAGAGGAGAAAATTAAGGTTTAATAAGTTTATTCTTCATGTTTCTTCCAGTTGTTACAAACAATTACATTCCGAAAAGGCGCATTTTAGAAGCAACTAATCAACCCTAGATCTAGTTATTAAACGGCAAAGTAAAAATTTACTGATCGCCGCTAAGAAATGTCCTAACTTTCTTAAGACTTTTTGCTTTGTTTGCTGTCTGATAGATAGTTATTAATAAACATGTGAGTTCTTAAAATCATCTTGATAAGAGTTACTACTACAGAAGTTATTACGATGATGTGCTGGCAAATTTAAATACGAACAAAAACCAAAATACTTTATCGGGAGTCCAAATCACAGATCACGGTTACGGGATCGATGGCTCTGATCAAGGCGATCGAGTTTTCTTCAGTTTTCAACTCATCCCACGAAGAAGTAGGTACCCCGGGTCAAAACAGAATAAAAGAAAAAGTTGACGAGACAACTTGCGCTAAAATCCCTGTATTAACACTGTTAATAACAATAAACTGATGAACTTCCACTCGTTCATTTTGTTGTTGTTGTTTGGTTAAACGTTGAGCCCAAAAACTCAATTAACACGGTCCCAACCCGGAAAACGATTATACATGTTGTTATTGCTGATTAAAAAAGGTCCGATGCTTGTTACGTAGAAAACAAAAAAAGAAAATTATCCGTGTCGACATCCCTTTTTATACACGGAAGTTGTGATGGTGATTAAATGAATTACTGAAACTGCAAAGTTGATAAATCTTTGTTACGTCAATTGTAGGAAGATCTATTTTTAAGCAAAAAAGAATTTACATGATATTAAATTCTGCGTTAATTCAAGTTACTGAATTAAAAAAGTATTCACAGATTATGTCTTGGACTCAACAAATCCTCATAATATATAAAACAAAGCACATAAGAAATAAACACAACACACACAAATTCAATACGGTCAAATAAAAATAATCCCGAGGATAAATGATGATATTAATTCAACTGATGAAAATTTTCAAGGTCCTTTCTCTCAAAATGGTTCAACGTTTAAGGTTTGTTTAAATGATATATATGAACTATTTTAAAACTCAAGCGGCAAGTTAGGAAGTGTGGATAATGTAATAACTTTATTAAATAAAAACACCTGTTTTTTATGAACATTTTCCATTATTGTTGTTAAATTATATCAGAACCATGAACAACTAAAAACCTTAATTTACTAATTTAAAAACAAAAATTACGTGTTGACGGAAGAGTCAAAGATTATACATTTCAGATTTGTCTAGACAAAATTTTATGAAATTACAAGCAAAATTACGTATCAATTTTAACACGTGCTTTCACTGACTGCACTCACTACAAAAGAAGTGACTATTTCGAAGAGTACCTGCTTGACAACTTTTAAACTGCGCACCCAACAGGTAGACCTTCTGTAATTTCTTAAACGCTAAAACATGGGTGATTACCTATTAAAATGATTTTTTTCTCGGCGTGAAATTTAGTTTTTAAATTTGGGACAGCACAATATCTTCTCTCAAAATTAACTGCCCTCTGTAAATTGCAAACCGTGTGTAATCCGTATTATGTTACTTATGGTTGAAAATTTTTCGAAATTAAACTCATCAAAAACAATATAACGGACTTCTTTAAAATCCGGATAAAATTATTTTATTCATCCTTTTCAGAAATCTCTCAAAAAAATATTCAATACAACTTTGACAAAATTAGGTGCTGTATACAATATTATTTATATCGGGTGATTATTTAAATTTCTGAAATTGAAACTACCAGCTACCCACAACGCTTGCATGAGGAATTTTAATTTCACTGCTCACGCAGGCGTCATGGGTAACTAGAGCAGAAATTTAAAATATCACCCGGTACTTTGATAAAATACTTGTGTTTATTTTTTTATAATTACTCAAATATATGCCGTGAGCGGTTTCGTATTGAGTAAATAAACAATGGCTGTTTATAGTAAAATTCTTAGTAATTTTATCAAAAGTAACATATTTGTATATTTTAAAAATGGGATGATGTCATCATAAAAGTTGTTACGGGGATCTCTATTCTTTCCATTTTTACATGTAAGAGAATAAAGATTGCACAACAAATTTTGCAATTTAAAAAACATAATGGAGTTCTTTGAAGCTCGATGGAAATAAATAAATGTGCAGGTTTTTGCTGCACTACATGAGGTTTTTCTGGCATGTATTAACCATGGAAATGAAGTTATCAAAGTGATAAGTAAAAAATCTAAAACATTTGACTCGAAAGTGCAAAAATTAAAGAGGTACAATTGTTCAAAAAATTCTAAATACGTTATAACAATGCGCAATAAAACGGTCAGTATCCTTTATTATTATTGTTTGTGTTCTGTGGTTAAAATACCGAACACCGCTAAAGATGACAAAGCTGAGTTATTCATCTTACAATTTTTCGTTGAAACAACGAAATATTTTTTGAATTTGTCACAGCAGTAGCTTTTAAAATAACCCGAAATTTCGTACTCATTGCTACATAGTAGAATAGAAGTATCAATTTAATTATTAGAGAAAAACCCATGGAACACACCTAATAAACAAGACATAGATGACAGACAATAATTATATAGGAACTTGTTTTCCACAATGCAATAAATAATTCATAAAACTGGCATGCAAATACCTTAGAATTTCATACGGTATTGTATTGCTTTAAACGCGGTCAATTTGTTGTGGAACTTCTTACAGAGAATTATTTATTCATGACACACTTTAAATTTATCTGTAAACATTTTAATCTTGAAAACGAATACACAACAATATGACATAATAAAATAAAAGGAAAACTGGGTTAAAGTTGCTTCTATACCTTCGGCAGGTCTGTAAATATAATTATCTAGTTTCATCACATTAGATACGATTGATTTTTTTTATAAGAATTATTATGAGTCGGGAAATTGACTCCTAATGCAAAGCAACAGTTTTTCCGTTGTGTAATATTATACAATGCAATTAATTTTAATCTTTTTACAGGAATGGGAAATATGATTCTAAACATAAGTTTGGTAGTAGAAACGGTCGTTGCTTGCATGTTGTCATATATTCCAAACATGAACTACCTGAAGTTTTATCCTGTTATGTTCAGATGGTACTTTTATGCATTAAACTATTCCACATTTCTTCTGATTTACATTTCAGGTGGTGCTATTCGTTACCATTCGCTCTCTTCATCATCATTTTCGACGAACTAAGAAAACTGCACATGAGGAAATACCCCACCGGCTGGTATCGACAAGAAACATATTACTAACCACGCAATTTAACAAATTAGTAAAAATAAAACAAAATCTTTCAAATATGCATTTTTTATTTTTGTGTATTTTCTCAAATCCCCTGATTAATAGCCACTATCGCGAATTTTATGGTTTTACGCAAAATTCGCTCTACTTATTAGTCATCTGGATTTTACCACAACATGCAGATACTTGTCTCATACTACCACGTACACACCTCCTCTTAATTTATTCAAAAGTCATGTGCTTACAGAACCTGTTTATAAAAGCAAGTGACAGCAGCATCTTCAATGCCACAGTTTTCTTCATATCGCGAACATAATAATCAGTGTGCAATCTGAGGTCATTAAGATGAATACAGACATGCGTTCAACAATTACATTGCTGATATGTAAGTAGTAGTTTGTCGATGTGTACGTTTTAATATTTATCTTTAATAGTGGTAGTGATTGTTAGCGTGGGGGTTTGTGCAGAAAATGGTAAGTAGTTAATTTTAGAGTACCAAATGTCGGCAATTTACACGAAATTTTTAGACTGTGGGCGACTTAAGTCAAATAGTGCTGTGTTCCCGTGGAATGTAGGGATTTATTTAGGGAGTGAAAATGAGGCTGAATTAGTATGTTTAGGATCGATTATTCAATCGGACGCTGTTTTAACAGGTAACAATTAATTATTATCACGATTTTCTTTAATTTACAAATGGTTCAAAAGTAAACTTTATTACTAAAATACCGCAAAATTGTTTACTTAATAACAAATATCATAATGAAGACATCAGATAAACAGGTTTTATAAAAAAAAAACACATTCAAAAAGTAAGGTGTGAGCTTGTAGAAACGTATATAAGTTATTTGCATTAATTAAATGATTAACACAAATAGCTTTGATATTTTTAGTATATCAATGGTGGCAAACTAATTTATTATTATTTAACTAGTACTTACGCTGGTTAACAAAATTTGTACCAAATGAATTTTTTTGTGTTTTTTCATGATGAAAAGAAAATTGTTTTTCTCTATCGTGTCTGGATTTTTTATAAATACCTAGTAAACTGAGGTCACTACCGAAAACTGGTCTTTGTTTGTCGGTTATGTCTTAGACAATCTTTTACAGTTGTTTGCTAATATTTTTTTTATTATGGCATAAGGTGCTTCAACAACTAGGTTAGTAGCACCGGTGCAGTTTAGAATGTAAATTGCAATATAACGCTAATATTTTTGCAAAAGATACTTGATTGAAAAACCGTTATCTGAATTGAGTTTAGTACAATCATGAATAATCACAAATTGTAGTAAAATATGAAAAATATAATAGTTCTCGAGATATTTACTTGCAATTACAACAGACTTATTTATAAAAAGTGCCTTACTAAATATGTATTTACTATTTCTAAAGGTGAAAGTTTGTGTAACTACACTATTGGTAATTCAAACTTCACCAAAAAAAATGACTGTTTTAGCCGCACATTGTTTCTGTGATAATATTGACACACATCTCCGAAATGGAACGTTTTACATCATGAGTGATAATAGTCTACCAAAGAAAATTAATCCAAGATCGTCACCTTCAAATCTTCACAAGGTACGTATATTATAGTTACTACAACAATAAGTGAATATAGTGATTTTAGGTTAATAAAAACTCAATTCATATACATAAACATTACAAGGGAATCATAAACTTCCTAGAGAACGACCTAGCAATAGTAAAAGGCCGATTTAACTTCAATAACAAAGTCAAACCAATTTGCATCGACTGGTCCACCGAAATCGTTGACGTAAATAAATAACAAGAACCAAAATCGTAATAATAATGCAATTCTTGTAGACTAATTCTTACGGAAAACAATCAGTATGGCATCAGAATCAAGTAACAAATGTTGAACAAACTTACGTGTCACCCGACGACTGCTACAGCACCTCGAAACCCTTTATTCCGTTCATCACTGAAGACAAATCTTGCACAAACCTTAAAAGTATGTATATTTTTGTTTAACCCATCTCATACTCAATTTCTATCAGCTTCAGGCATCCCTCTATCCCATGAAAGCGAAGGTGCAGCTTTAGTTTTCTCCCACTCCGATAGATGGTACATCAAAGGTGTCATCAGTATGCATGACGTCACGAAAAAACAAATGTCAACTTACACGCCTGTCACACAATACATAAACTGGATATCTAACATTTGCGCAACACAATAAAAGTTTAACTATTTACAGAATTTATTTTCTTACAACTAAAAATTCCTAGTGAGCGGGTGTACTGGATAGTAGTTCTTACAATTAAAAAGTCTTTCTGAAACGAATCGGAAGTTTTCATCGGTGGTTACAAACGGGCCGTCTATTATTGTTAATAGTTTTGACTTGACTCTTTTTGTGGCGTTGACGGTGAAAGCGGCGGCTAAAGTCATTTCGTGGTCGCTGTGTTGTAGCCCTATGCAATAAGATCTAGAAGCACGACCTAGGCAAGCCGCCATTGCGTAGATGTCTATGACGCATTCCCCGAGAAGGCGTAACTCTGAGTGCTTATTGATAACCTCAGCACCGTATCGAGTGAAGAAGATTTCTGTTGCATACTGAAGTCGTAAAACGCAGTATCTACAAAACTGACACTGACGAAAGAATAAAATAAAAGGGAAGTATTTACTCTAAACGTTGTGCCGCTTGTACACATGATGGATGTAAGTGGTGATATAAGAACAAATCCAACTTTGGGTTGTCATCAGCGTGTCTTCTATGCGTCCACATACGTTTCAAGGCTGCTGTGGCATTGAACAACGGGTTTCTTAATTCTTTCACCAATGTGTTTATTTTTTGCTACAGTTTCACTTTTATTAATTTATTTGAGGGTTAAAAGATTACTTACCCCGGCATAACGTAGTCCAAACAGCGCTATTAGTATTTTTAAGTTGTCGTTATTGTCGTTTAAGGTTACTTGGCATAAGGCTTCCTTGTGAAGTTGATTGCACCAGTGTTTGTCTACACTAGTTTCTGGACCTATAAGGTCGAGACAAGATGATGTGGCCATAAAGGCTTGTTCTGATGCAAACACCTGGTTTTAAATAACATATATTTTTTAAATGTTTCAGCAATAGCACAAAAAGTGTGGAATTTAATTACCTTGACAATTGTTGATTCTAACTCAGTATCCTGATTTTCGTAATTATCAACAAGGCCTGCAGTCAAATACACCATACTGTCAATAGCGTATAACGAAGACAAAAACTAAAATAAAATAAAATAAACCAAATGTTGAAACCTACAGATACAAACCGTTCAAGATGTTTTTAGGTATACGTGAGCCATGAATTTTTTTCTTTACGTTGGATAAACTGATTCATTGACAAAACGATTTGTAAACTTTATATGATAAATTTCATTTTTCATTAAGAATCTTTGAATATACGAAATTGGTTGCCAACCAAATTACTAGATTTACATGGCCTAGCTTTGTCTAAAAATATCGTGAACGAGTAATCAAAAAGTTTTAGATTAGAGCTGGCCATGGAAACATTTATCATGTCTTTGATTAAAATGCAAATATCAAAAATCCAAATTATTGAAATACAAATGAGGTTATGTATGACATTAACAGTTTAATCAAAGACATGACAAATATTTCCATGGCCAACTCTAATCTAACAACTTTTTAATCACCCGTTATAAGTTAAATTCCTATTCAAAAATTGTTTAATTATACCGGGTGTCTGGAAACTGGCGGATTAACTCTTCAATACGTTATTTACGGGGGTTTCGGGAGTTCCAAAAAAATAATAAAAAAATTCTTTAAAATGTAGATTACGAAAAAACGGTAATTTTATAAAAGCAAAATTGGCTAAGCTAGTTGTTACGATAAAACTGATTTTGGCAATGACATACCCTCTAAGAAAAGAGAGTGTGGGTGAGTAGGGCTAGTAGCTCCCAAGATAAGACTGATTTTGGCAAATGAGATACGCTCCAAGACAGGAGGGGGGCGGGTGGGCAGGGCTAGTACCTGCTAAGATAAAACTGATTTTGGCAAATAAAATCCCTCTAAGAAAATATAGGGCGGGTGGGCGGGGTTAGTACCTGATGAAATAAGATCGATTTTGACAAATGACATAAACGCTAAGAACATTGAGGGAGGCTGGGTGTGGCTATTACCTGCTAAGATAAGAGTGATTTTGGCAAATGAGATATCTTGTAAGAAAACAGAGGGCGGGTGGGCGGGGCTACTACTTGCTAAGATAAAACGGATTTTGGCAAATGAGATAGCCTCTAAGAAAAGAGAGGGCGGGTGGGTGGGGCTAGTACTTCCTAAAATAAGACCGATTTTGGCAAATGACATCCACTCTAAGAAAATAAAGGGCAAGTGACTGGCGCTAGTACCTGTTAAGATAAGACTGATTTTAGCAAATGACGTATCCTCTACGAAATGTAATTAAATTATTATAAGAAAAAACATTAGCGCCGACTCCAAAGCACTTTCCAATTCTTTCCAAACAGCGATACATAGAACCTCAAGATTGTTTTAAATTTTTCAAAAAAAAAGAAAGAAAACGGGGTCCCAAAGTTACCTCAAAAACAGGTCAGGTCAGAATTTTCCACAAATAGAACACCCAAATCCTCCCAAAAAAAATCTCCATGGGCTCCCAAAATAATACACCATGGGTACTCAAGAGTCTACCGAATAAAAAAAAACACTTTGGCACTCATTACTTGTCAAATTCATAAAAAATAAAACACTAAAAGCTCAAAAGATTTTTTTCGAGTTCATCCAGCAACAAAACACCAGATTCCTTTAAATTTATCTGAAAATAAATAATAATAACATAGTCGTCTTTTCAGAACAAGAATCTTAAAACATGTTTAAAATGGTAAATTCTTGTAGACAAAATAATATAGATCTTGCAATTAAGCCCCGCCCCTCGGTCTGACAACGAATGAAAAATTCATCACCGTTGAGATCAGGACGGGTGGGTGGGGCTTCTCTGTTGGTTTTCTTTTTTAATTAATACATGTAGTTTTCTTTATATAACAGGATTACTTAAGAACACATTTCACATGGTAATTTCTCATAGAAAAATAAGGATTTTATAATTAAGCTCCGCCCTTCGGTTTACTACGAATAAAAAAATCATCAGAATTGAAAAAAAAAACAGATGGGCGTGGCTTATATTTTGTCTTTGTTTTCTAAATATACATAGCCATCTTTTCATAAAGAGGAACATAGAACATGGTTAAAGTGGTAGATTTTTGCAAGGAAATATGGATTTTGCAATTATGGGGCGGAGCCTAATTGCAAAGTCGATTTTCTTATACAAATTTTCCATTTTAAACATGTTTTAAGTCTCATGTTGTGAAAAGAATTGTACACATATTAAAACAAAAAGGCAAAATGTAAGGCCGCCCACCCGCCCTATCTCAATTGTGATGATTTTTTATTATTCGCCGTGAACCAAGGGGACGGAGCTTGACTGCAAAATATTTATTTCTTTACAAGAAATTAAAAACATGGTCGCGAGCGAGAGAAATATTAACTAAAAAATGAATGTGTTGTTTGGTTGTTAAACGTAGCAAAAGAACCAATTTTAGAATCATTATAACTCCACCAAAATGTGAGAAGGGACTTTTTTATTATTTTTCCTAGATTCACCAGCTGATTATTAAGAGCGTTAATCCCCCATTTTCCAGACATCCGGTACAGGGTAAGAATTCCCGAATTTTTCTATAATTCTTACTTTGTATTTTTTAGAATCTATTTAACGATTACAAATAATCAAAAATTACTCAAGCTTATTACCTCGCCCATTTTTATCCTGATTGCGTCGGTTTCGTACAAGAAGTTTGGAGCCTTTGACGCATTGATATAATGTTCCGTTGCTTTATTAATTAAATTTTTTAGTATCACAGAGCAGATTGGACCTGTACTGAGGCGGTATTCTGGATATACTGTAGATAATACATTCTCACCTTCTTCTTCAATACCAATTATATTTTCTATAAATAAAACCGCAATTAAAAAAGTTACTGACACTGTTTGCGTTACAAATTTAGTACGAGGCGAAACTGAGACAAAAATAAACGTCTTTTTCAATCTTAACCGCAATTTTAAATTTATTTTTTTTTTCTCTTGAACTTTCTTACATAGAAGGAATAGAAACATGGTTCAACAATTTGCCTTGTATTTAGTTAGAATTATATTGTTTTCCAATAAGTTTTGCTTTTTTATACACAAATAAATTTAAAATTAAGTTTATATTCTATATGGAATAAACATTTGACATTTTTTGAAAATTTTAATCACATTATTTGTAAGTCATTTTGTCTTTTTTTTATTAACACAACATAGAAAAAAAAACAAATGTAAACACACCTTACATTACTTACCACTCGGTATGGGTGTATTTTCAAAAACAACATCTGACAACTGAAAAACCCCATCGACGGAACTTTGTCTCGAACTGGTAATTCCTCCAAAATCTCTTTCAACTAAAAACGCAGTGAATTTCTGCTCTCTTATTTCGTCCCTAATTATATAATTAGTAGTTGCAACAACCACATAAAAATCTGCATCACTTCCATTAATGACTAGCTTCTTTTGACCATTTAATAGCTATAAAAATCCATTAATACATGTACGTTAAATGTATTTAAACAAACCCAAGTTTTGCCATCTGCAGAGCGCAGCGCCGTCACTCCAAACACATCTATTTTAGAGGGTAAAGGTTCCACTGTGCAAAATGCAGATAGACTATCACCATCAATAATTTTTTGCAGGTATTTCCGTTTTAAATTATCGCTACCGCATTTAACTAGCGTTTGAACTCCTAAATATTCATTATTTATAACAGAATTTTTTAAATTAATATCGGAAATTACTTCAGTAAATCTACACATTTCTGTAACCGACAATTCGCGGCCACCCATTAGCTGAGACCCTTGTAAACCCAATAATCTTCCAGTGGCCAGTCTCTTTAAAAAATCTTTAGATATTCGGTCACACTCCTTCACTTCATTCTGTTGCACAATCATTTCAGCTTGTTTGATTTTCGAATTAAGATTGTTCAGTTGTTCGTTCGTCAATTCAGGGTAAGTTAGCAAATCGGTGTCGAAGATTCCCAAGAATAAATTTTTGACAAATGGGGGTTTTTGCGGCTTTTTGGTTTTAACTTTCTGTTGGATGTTTGAAATTCTTTCAAATTCTCTAAGTCGATGGTCATCATATTCGGAAGTTTCTTTGGTTGCTGGTTGGGTCGACTGACTAGATAAATGTCTAATTACGGATAATTTGCTTACTGAAGCGAATTTATGACGAATTTTTAACATTTTTCACACTGCAAAATACTTTACCTAACCTCACAAGGATTGAGGTTATGTTCGTTTCAATGCATCCAGTGATCCTCAAACGGTTACGTTTTTATTAGTTTAATTTTTATGACATTACACCACAATAAAATTCCCAAAATAACCCCAGTTACACCCAGTATAAATCCTAAAATTGAGCAGAATATGTTAAAAGGAGTTGTTGATATGTTGGAGCGGAAATTATTATTTTTTGACCCAGCTGGAAACACAACGCTGATTTGCTGTTCAGACGTTGATTCGGTGAAATTTCTCAGTTCTAATTGCACTTCTACGCGTTTCTTCATATTTTGACAATTTTTGCAAATGTCAAGAACGAAAACAACAGAAGGACCATGAATATTGTAATTTCAAAAAACGGCGGCGACCAAAATGTCAGACTGTTTTCGTTTGCTTTCTTTAAAATATATAACTGTTGCAAAGCATTACAAACAATTTTTTCATTAAAATTGATTTTTTCCTCGAAGCATCAACCAAAGTCAAATTTAAACCTCAGCAACCTATTTTATACCTACTTTTTTACTGTAATTGTAGTACTTTGAAGCTTCTCCTAACTATTTCTGTTTGTCATATGTAATATGCCATTTATTGGAAATAATTTTTATGGGTCAAGTAATTTTTCAACAATACGCTGTTAGGTTTCTGCACGGCCAACTGTATTAATACATATGGCCATCCCAATTCGTATAAAAAGTTGATTCTTTGACGTTTCCAAAATCGTTAATCAGGCAACTACATCTGTTGAGTACAGTTATGAACTTGGTTGGCAAATAATAATTGTCAAAATGACGTTTTAAAATATCATGTTTTTTTGAAAGTGTAGATAATGGCACAAGAACATTAATGATATTACTCCTACTATTTAGTTTTGAAATAAGATGGATATATTTTTACAAAATGAAAATTATTTAACAAAAAAGAAGGTAGATATTCATAATCTTAAAACTTTTCTGCTGGTAGGTTTGTTACAGATCGTTATTTTCTTCGACCAGTCTTTTGGTTCCAAACAAATATTATCGATAACTGGTTTCACTGTTGTTCGAATAATTATATCATATACTCTTGATTTATGTTCCAAGCAACAAAATAATGGATTTTGGTCCAAAGAAGGATGGAGCAGATTACATATTTGTTGACATGTCTTTTTAGAGTTTAAAAACGGGAACATTTTTTTGAGTTACGTCAGCCACTTCCTGCACAATGCTTACGGAATATGCATTGGGATAGGTTAATCCACCTCGATCCTGTAACAGGATGAGTCTTAATAGCGGACCAGGAACCTCTTTGAACAACAGCGGTGCAAGGCAGCGATCGCAATGAAATTTGTCGTCTAATTTCTTTAAAGTGAAGCCAGCCAAAAAGGCCACAGATGCCGATGAAATGTTTGCACAGGGTTCAATTAATTTACTCAGGTTTTGAATATTTGTTCTTAATTCCAAAGGTACATCAAAATTTTCTTTGTCTTGTTTTATATCATGGTCCAAAACTGAGAATTTTGCAGTACTGACAAAGTCTATATTGGAAACATTAGATGATTTGGAACATTTAACAATTCCGCATTGCATATTCTGCAGCTCTGGCATCCGTTGCATCATTGGAGCCTCCTTTTAATCTCACGTGTGAGAACGTTGCTTCCACCGCATCGGAGCTAAAGGAACGCGTAAGAACATAGTAAAAGCCTGCTTGTTCTAACAAAAATTTAACACACAAATATGTACTTCTGGCAATAAATTTTAAAGCATGTGCAGTCTCTTGAGTGAAACCACGAAAACCGGTGCTAGCAGAACTGATGGTTTTACAGGTAGCCCTTTCTGTAACTCATAGTTTTGCGACTCGTTACAGATAACTTGAATTTAAATGTTGTGCTTTTTAAAAAACTTTCTAATACCACCGGGCCTCCAAAAAAGTGTATCGGCCACCCTATCTTGAAATATTTGTCTTTTTTCCTAAGTTTTGGTTTCTGCCATGTTGTAAAAAATGTACGAAACCAGTTCTTGAATCATGATATGCTGTCACTACAAGGTACTATTACATCTAAATTTTTGAAAAAAATATATGAATTGCAGATTAAAAGGAGTCTCCAATGATGCAACGGATGTCAGAGCTGCAGAATATGCAATGCGTCAGATCCTCCGCTGCGGAATTGTTAAATGTTCCAAATCATCTAATGTTTCCAATATAGACTTTGTCAGTACTGCAAAATTCTTGGTTTTGGATCATGATATAAAACAAGATAAAGAAAATTTTGTTGCTTGGAACATAAATCAAGAGTTTGTGATATACTGATATAATTATTCGAGCAACAGTGAAACCAGTTATTTTTATTTTATTTTTTTTTATTTTATTAATTACGTCCCCCAACAGGCACTGAGGCCCAATTACAGGGGAACGGGACATACACGTTACACCCAGAGCCATGGCGGGAATCGAACCCACGACCCAAGGTGTAGCGGGCAAGCATGATGCTAACTAGCCCACCCCGGGTCCTCATTATTATTATATTATTGATAATATTTGTTTGGAACAGACTGGTTGAAGACCATAACGATCTGTAACAAACCTACCAGCAGAAAAGTTTTAAAATTATGAATATGTACCTTCCTTTTTGTTAAATAATTTTCGTTTTGTAAAAATATATCTATCTTAATTCAACACTAAATAGTAGAAGTAATATCATTAATGTTCTTGTGCCATTATCTACACTTTCAGAAAAACGTGATATTTTAAAACGTAATTTTGACAATTATTTGCCAACCAAGTTCATAACTGTACTTAATAGATGTCGTTACCTGATTAACGATTTTGAAAACGTCAAAGAATCAACTTTTTATACAAATTGGGATGGCCATATATATTAATCAGTTGGCCGTGGTTTCTAATGTGACTCGATCTTGAAATGTGTGGCAATTAGTAACTTTTATGAAATAGAAATATATCTGTGTCCTTGTTATGCTCCGTCTTTTCGACAGCAGGTATTTTTTGCTTCCAGTATGGCGATCCTGTTACTGTCATTTGGCCATCAATTGCCTTGGTGGTAACACGTCTTCCACGACTGTTTGCTGGTTACCGGTGACATTTTCTCGTTGAATAGGGCTGGAGTTACTTTGGGACTGGAATAGTGTTCTTTCCGGTCCTTTAATTCGATAATTCTAGTACAGTCTGTCGTAACCTCAAATCGTAAACACATCAAACGTTCGTTAACAGTTCCTACATTTGATAGCGAAAATTACTAGCCTCGCGCTATCTTTGTTTAACACATAGGTTAGGTTCCTCTCTGTCGAATTCCGACCACAGGCAGTTTGCCGTACTTTCTAAAAGTAATAGTAGATCTAGTGACTTTAGTGGTTTCTGCAGCCCAGTGGCATCTAGTGGTGAAATACATTATTAATAGTAAGACCCCGATTTGCTTGTGTTTTGCAGGGGGTGGACAAATGCATTGATTAAATACAGATTTAATCAATGACAAATTTTCATATGTTTGAATTTTCAACACAGACGTACAAATCAATAATAAGGGGTAGTAGATATCTGCAACGTATAGAAAACTGCAATGAAATACTATGAAACATTTTTTTACTGAACATTGGGTTGCCTATATATACCTACCGTAACTTTTAGTTGAACTCTAATTTTTATAAACCAATATGTAGCATCAATTAAAAACTACAGACGTTCCATAAGAGTAATAAAATTGTTTACTGAATACTTAAGAGCTAATTGTGACAACCACAAAGTGTATAATACTTAAATCAACTACTTTGTGCTCATTTAATTATGTTAATTATCAATCAAAGCTGATAGTACGGGTTATATCTACATTAGACAAATAAGTAGTACATGGAAATTCGTTACCTCTCGAAGAGAAACTTTCAAGCGTCTTAACTTATAATTTGTTTACAAAATCAATACTTTGTTGTTTTGGGAATGATTGGTTGTCTCATCATTTCGCTTTGATACATTTAATTAATACGTCTGTGAAGGCGTTTTTCCTTTTTCTCTGTTTCTTATAAAAATGAAATAGGTACATCAAACAATTTCTAATAAATTGCATATTTTTTTTGTACTCCTCCCCTCAAAAGATTTCAAATTAGTAAGTAATTCATTTTGTTTGAATTTTTGCTTTTAGTAGCTTTTTTCTGTACATATGACATACTTCTAATTAGCGGTCGTATGAATATGGCAAAAAATGCTTTTAAGGTACGTTTGATCTAAACAGCAAATTTAAGATAAAAACGATCTGTATGTACCACAAAAATAAACAAAATCACCCATAATCGATGGCGATTTTGCTGCTTTCTTATTGAATGAGCCGATAAATGTGTCCCCATGTTAACTGAAATAGATTCAGAGATAAGCAATGTAACAAATAACAACAATTTTAACTTTATACAGAAGTGTAAAGTTTATTGTGTAAGTTAACAATCACTGTGAGATTTTATCTAGTGGGGTCTTTCGGGATCTTTCTTTTCGTCCCCTACGTGCTCATTTATTTCATTACCCTTTGCTGTCCACACCAGAAAGGATTTATTTGGGGTTTGTTTTAATATACGCCTGAGTTGCTTATCATTAGCAGAAGCTAAATACGTTATTTTTGTTATGAATGGACCTTTGAAATTGGATTGTACGGTTCTAGACCCTTTATTAATCAATTAGGGTTGTTTTACACAAATAAAACACAATGATAACAGTCTTGTAAAGTAAAATGTTAAAAAATTTAATAAAAAAAAGGTATAATAGAGTAAAATTTGATTAAAAACCCTGGGACAGTAAAAAGTTTTTAATTTTTCTTGAAATAAATACTTACCTATAACTAATTTTTAGTCTTTATTTTCAAAACTAGTTATAAGGAGTGTTCATTTTATTAAACGGACACCTTTAAAGTAACGCCACTTTTCTAATTTTTAATCTAAATTTTTCTAGTTTTTATATATGAAAGCTTTAAGTTGTATCTATTAAATGCCATTTTTGTTTTCAAAATAATGTTATTTCTTTTTAAAATGAAGCGAATCGCCATTGGGGCAAGAAAATTATCTTTGCAAAAGTGAAGCTACGAAAAATTTCCGTTGGGGGGACTGCCTAAAATAACTAAATGTTCAAAATCAGCAGTGTTCCAAATAATCAAAAAGTTTGGGGAGTTTCATACTTTAGAAGATTTGCTCAAATCCAGACCGAGAAAAGGCCCGCTTAACGAAAATATTGAGGAAAACATCATTAAACTGCTAAAATTAACGAAATGTATGTCTGTGTGGGAAATACCTATAATGCAGTCGTAGGGGAAGATGTCCTCGATGACATGAAAACAAAAAAAATTGAAAAGTTTGGGAAAAAAGTCTTAGTGTGACAAGCCATTTGTTCTTGTGGACTAAAAAATTTTAGTTTTTTTTTTACGATTGGAACAATTCGGGGCGATGATTACAGGAAAGAATGTATAAAAACGCGATTATCGCTTGTTTATTGCAAACATCATAACCCTCCATTGTTTTGGCCAGATTTGGCTTGGGTTCACTACGCTGGTGCCACTCAGGAGCTTCTTAATGCCAATAATGTACAGTTTTTAAAAAAGGAAGATAAACCACCCAACTGTCCTGAGCTTCGTCCACTTGAGCGATAATGGGCAAATATGAAATCAGTGTTAAGAAAAGATGGCCGAACAACATCATGAGTTGGAGAATTTAAAAAAATGTGGCCTCCTGCTATGAAGAAATTCACAAACAAACCTGTGCAAACAGTTATTCGCGGTATTCGCGCAATAGTTAGAAAATTTTATAGTTTCTGAATATAATTGATTAGAGAATAAGAATAATTATTTCATTTAACATTGTTAAATATTTTGATAACAAAAAAAATTAAATTAGCCCAAAGTACTCGAATTAGTAGCAATTTTTCAGTGTCCGCTTTATAAAATGAACATTCCTTAATAACAATATTGTACGTAACATAGTCAATTTTATCGTTGTTTCCACACTGTGTTGATTTTATCTTGTTCCTGATACGTTTGCAACAATATACATAATTTGTAAGGAACTCAATAGTTAATAGAGATAATATTATATTTATTTCACTACCAATAAAGGCTACCAACATTAATCTACAGGAGTGAACTTGTAAAACGTGACTATAACCTAGTGATTGATCGAGAATAGTGGCACAAACTACATAAACACATAAAAACGAATTAATAAATTTTAAAGCTACATTCAAGACAGACGCTGAATTAGAGGTCAACGAAAATAAAAAACATTCATATTTTTTTCCATGGCAGTAGACTTAAAAATAAAAATTGTTTTAAAGTTACTTAGACAGAACTTCTGAACAATAGAGCAAATCCAGTCTCTAACATAAATGATAAAATTTGATTCTGCAAATTTTCTTATTTATAAATATAATCCTTATAAGTTTAAAATAGGAATGGAAGTATTTTACCCCCACAATTTCAGAATAATGGAAAAACTTTTTTCGATTTAATCAATAAAATAAATTTGACTTATTTATTTTTTTGTGTAATGTATTGAGATCTGTATAATTAACCAATTCTAAAAAATATAAATGCATTGATACAGAAGGATTTATTCGCCAAAATTTTGAGATGACGTCATGAAGGTTTTGGAGAGAATGAGCAGATAAATTTTGATTAGCGATTTACAATGCTTACGATAACCTTCTGAGCATTTGGTTAAGTTATATTTTAAAAGGTTGTTTTCCAGTTTGCATTATTTTTCCAAAAATCTGGTCGGTAAGGAAATAAATATAGATAGGATGTCATCAATTTTTGGAATAGATGATAAGGCAAATTTTGGGTTAGAGTTTTATCAAAACTGCAAGTACTTTAGGAAATTTCACAACCTTCAGTCCAGTGGTTTTGGCAATTATCTATCTAATAATATGTCTAACAGACGACATATGCAGACAGATCAAAACGGGAGACCTACTTGTTCATATTCTGGGATAATCTAACATCGAGAAAACATGAAATTATTGGATAGACCCTACTATAAGATTATCAAATAAGTGTATACAAAGGTATTGGTCCAACACATCGTTACTATCTGCACTCTGATATTTCTATGTTGTTATACTACTACTTAATAAAGTCATTTTGTAAAATCTAAAAGTATAAATAGAACTCTCGAAGCTTTCAGTTATAAAACAATAAGTCTTAGGGTCGGTTTATTAAAAATTTAATTCGAATTAAAATTTAATTTAATTTAATTAAAAACTCGCGCTAGAATAATAAATCACTCCATCGGGCAAGCAATTGATCGACCACGTGATCAAATTCGGCTAATTAATCATTCACATTTTTATTGAACTTTGCTTCAGACTGATAATTTAATTCGTTTATTAGAAGCAGGTTCTTAATGTCTTGAAAAACCACTTACGGAACTGGACAGTGCGGGAACATGCAGACGAAAGACAAAAAAAAAATATATACATATTTCCGTTTTGTTTTCGCACAAATTTTGGTAACTTTTTTGTTGGGAAGTATTTTTTGATATTACTGTGGTAGCACTTCTGACCTACTATTTGTTAAAAAAAAGCGCAACAGTTGCAGTTATCATTATTATATTTAGTTTACCACAACTTTGCGAAGTAGTGTATAGTACTTAGTCGTATTAAGGTCAGTAAAGGTAACTAGATTATTATTAGAGACGCCGTCTTTCGGTTTCGTTAATGAAGCAAAACTTCGAAATGTCAACGGTTGCATATTTATTAAAGTAAAATATTAACCAAGTAGTGGCCGAACAATCACCTGGGTACCTGTACGTTACATGTAAGGCAGCTGACGCAGATATACAAGGAAATAAAATAAATTAAGTTTTTATATTGAATCGTGTGGAAATAAAAAAATCGACTGATTTTACTCAGCTTTACAAAGTAGAATGATATAAGTAGAAATTCGTTCCCGCAACTGACAATTACATAACTTTTTTTATACAAATAGAACTGAAACATTCTTAATATTGTTAATGATATTTTTAAGATACAATGTAGCACTGGCATTTTTTTAAGTTGACATTAATGCGTTACGGCTGTGTACAGGATATGATAGGGCGTACAAATTAACATTTTTCCGAATACAATACATAGTGATTGAAAACTTTTTTTTATGTTAAGCTGCATTTAAATTTGTTAAATGGAACTGAAAATTAATATTCGAGTATTTTATAGCCATTTTTGGTGGCTGATAATAATTCTTAGAAAACAGATAAGGTCCGAAATATTATTTTGACAAAAATTAAAGCAACACTCTAGTTACTCTAAAAACGTGACTTCCCACGATTTTTCTTTTTTCTTAATGAGCTGTAACCAAATCATGGTAAACATTTAATTAAAAATAAAATAAAAGTGCTCCGTAATCCATCATTTCTTGTGCGACTACCGTGATGAAGCAATCGAACCAAACGTTATCTTCCGAAGACTCCATTCATCCTTTCCTTACTTCCGAATGGAAGCGTAGTGACGACATCACGTACCAGAAATGACTATATAAAAGCACCATTTAACCGTTAGTTCTTTAGTTGTGCAATGCTTCCGCTGAAAGTTGTCAATATTTTACTGCTGCTGACTTGGTTCGCGGCGGCAGGACAAATCAGCTTCTCTCCGGTTTATAAAAGTGATGTTGGTTTCTTCGACGGTTTTCATGGTTTCCCTGAGCATTTAGTCGCATCCGCGACCAATTATTACGGTGGAAGTGGAAAAAAAGAAGGCGGTGGTAAAGAGTACCACGCGGATAAATACTCTAAGCATGGCGCCAAAGGGGACAAAGGTTACAAAAGCGACCACCACCACGATAAGGGAGAAAGTGGGAAGCATGGTGAAAATTATAAAGCTAGTAAGTATGGGGACAAAGGGGGACACCTGGATAAGTACCACGATGAGGCCGGACATTACAAGAAGTACCACGAGGGAAAAAAGTCGCATAAAGGGGCCAAATTTGGTGAGAAAAAAGGCCACAAGAAAGGGCACAAAACGAAAGGGTATCATAACAAGTTCCACAAAGATGAGTACCACAGGGAGCACAAATTCTACGACGATGCCCACAAAAGTGGTTACCACAGCAAACACGGTAGTCACCACCAACACTACGATAAAAAGAGCGGCGACCATAAAAAAGGTGGTTCTCACCACTCGGGGCACCACTACGACGACCACGGTAAGAAAGGGTTCACAGATAAAGGGAAAATCATCGACGATCACAAAGGATTCAAAGGAAAAGAGGGACACGAAGCACACCACAAGCACCACGAAGATTACGGAAAGAAACATGGAGCGAGCGATGGGAAACAGCACGGCTTTTCTTACAAGCATTAGTCATTTCGTCTCTTTTCACTGCTCTATAAGCGAAATTACAAAGTTCTTGCAATTTTATGCATCACTACGTTCCATAAATTTGCTTAAAACAGTGAAAGTGGGCTTGTGGTTTTGAACGAACATGCAAACATGGTTCAATTTTTTACGGACATGCCATATTTTGTTATACGTTGTTAATCTCACGACTGGTTTCACAGTACCTGCAGCCAAACCGCAGATAATCAGAGTAATTGTTTCAAACGATTTGGCGGATGCTGTGAAACTAGGCTTTTTCATTTTTGTATTGTTGAATAAATAAACTGCTGCATTTGAAACGTTGTATTTTTACACTTTTTTCAAGGAGTTTTTTTGAGGTTCTTCGTCCACGTAAATTTTTGCTGATTTGTGAGGGTCGGAGGGTTTGAAAATGGGTTCCTGGTCAGCGCCGACGTATGAACAATATGGGATGTCTGCGACGAGTTTCAGTTTCTGTTTTTCTGCGATTAAAGCCCTGGGAAGCAAACGTACGAGTGAATATAGTGGTCGTTTTTGTTACACAAGAAGTTAATTTTGGAGTAGTTGGACTTAATTTACTCAAATATAAGCTGTGCTTCCAGCATTATGAAAATTATTATTTTGCTGCATTGTTGTTGAAACTACGTACTTATTAATTACCTAGTAGATATGCGAGACGTACTCTACTTATTATGTTGAAACTGCAATAGAATTTTAATGGCATGGGGATGAATTCACTTGTTTACCAGTTCTGCGGCACTATCACAGTGCTTAAATGTTATTATACCCGTAATGAAAACGGCTGAATTATGCACATCTTACAAGTTTTTCAAACTTCGCCCAAATAATTCAAATCTATAATTAAATAAAAGTATAAGTCATTTTGTCCGATAAATTTAATTGGACATTACTTGATTTTATTTTTATAACAGAAAAATATACTTATTAGTTATCTTAAAAATACTCTAAATACTGGAAGCAGTCCTTAATTAATACATTTTTGTTACTGAAAATAACAATAATAGAAACAAGATACATTCCTGGAGTAGCTATGATTAAACTGAAACATCAATGTAGCAGAACATATGACTTATATTTATATTAAAACTGGACAAAAAAGGATAATGTCTGGAATTTGAAATTAATTTTCATTACACTAGATTAATAAATAAGTAAAACACTCTGTTGGGATGTTTAGCGTGAAAACGTTTTTTGTTAAAAAGTTTTAACACTTTCAGTTTAGTTCATGTAAGTTTAAAGTTATAATGAAAGTGTATGCTGTATTTTATGAGATAAAAACACCTTTACGATAAAAGACATTCCTGTAACTTAATATAGTAAAAAAAAAGTTCCAAGTTCAGGATTACATCTCCAAGATAAAATAAAAAAATGTACATAGGGATTGTTAAAGTTACATGATATTGTCGACTGCCGTTTTTAATTAACATTTGTAATTCATTTATAATAAAATATGTATTTTAAAAGAAAACAAGAAGTTACTTACACCTCTGCAGCATAATCTATCAACAAATGTAATTTCTTAGGTCAGTTATAACATTTTTATCTTAAAAGTTTTATTTTTCAATCATAACCTTTATAATAACAAAATAAAAAGTAAGCGTGGAAGTACAGGTAAAGGAGTGCTGTGTTTCAAGTGACACTTCTTTAATAAAATTTTATAATGACGTCATCAATTTTTAAAGGGGAGAAATACATGACTTTTGATATATAGTGTGATATTAATAACAATAACAAGTGTTGTGCGTCCGTCTCGAGAAAATTGGATACATTAATTTTTGACACCTGCATTAACAATTTTAAAATATTAAACAACACAGGTTACATTTTAAATTTCTAGGGAGATTTACTTATTTACTTAACTAAAATTTTAGAATGGTCGCCAGCTTTTTGAAAGGACACACAAACTTTGTTTAAGGTTTCCACACAGACATCCGAAATAGCAATAAATTTTAAGCCAGATTTACTTAACAAAATTTTGAGGTGACGTCATCAAACAAATCGACTTTGTAGATAGTTTCCCAGTAAAATTGTAAAATTTTGTTGTACGATTTTGTTTTGTTTTTGATTTTTTTTTTTTTTTTCAAAAAGGTAAAATTATCAAGTTAAAATTAGGGGTGAATTAATAAATCACAGGTCGAGAAATGTTTTATTTTACATATTGTAAACAAAATTTACTTACATATATTTTGAGGTAATGTCATTAAATTTTTGGTGGAATGTTCAGATAAATTTTTGACAAGATACAAATTCTTTCAAAAAACCTTCAAATATTCATGGTAATTTTTTTTTTTTGTTCTTTCGGTACTTTTTTAGTTTGCACTCCGAAACTAAAATGTGTTAAATAAATAAATGCATAAATAAATAAATTAATTAATTAATACATAAATAAATAATATATAGTACTATATGTATATGTACTATTAGTAGTTTTAATTCTACATTAAAAATATGCAATTTCCAAAAATTGACAGCTTATTTGCCCTCATATATTATATAAATTCAGTTGATATGTATATTACTTATTTATATTTTATTTCTATAACCGTTTTTATTAAAACTAAGTAAAGTTTGAAATTTACCTATGTATTAAAAATTTCAAGAATGAGATTTGACAACTCGCTTGAATAAATCAATTTAGTTATTATAGGGTTTATATCCTAAAAGCAACTTTGATTAGTCTTATAACATACGGTTGTGTTCAATAAAAATGGGAATGCCAAAAAAAATGTTATTTTTCGTAATTTTCCGTCGTTTTGAAACGCCTATTTAGATTTTAAGACAATGACAAATTAAAAAAAATTGGTCCAACGTTACTTTGACAGAAGTTCCCTCGCTCTTAAAGTACAGTCCAACAAATTTCGGTTCTTTGAAAAATTATAAAAAAAAATGTTTTCTGATAACCTTTATGTATTAAAAATCAGTGGTGTAAATGATACTTCGAACACCCTGCGCCGCGGGGCCCAAATTCCAAGGAGATGCCGTCCGCAGACATACGGACAATATGAAATGAATTCAAAGCAAATAACCAACAGCAAAGAGTGTATTATTATCAGTGTACATGCTTAACTTCAACTGTTTATGTTTATACGTCGAAAGAATGTCACGTAGAAATTTGTTTAATTTGAATGAGTTGTTTCCTCAAAACAGAGAACTAAAATTATTAATTAGGCCACAATGGAATAAAATGTTATGAATACAATTATTATTATTCTTATTTGATCGTAATTAAATAAAGACGTGGGTATTCTCACATTTTCTAGAAAATGAGGATCTTAATTTGATCAATAAAAAATGGTCGAAGACTATAAGCATAATCCGACAAATCCAGCTCTTTAAAAAAATATATAAAACTTGATTTTACGATTTTCGTCTTGTGATAACCGCTTTAAAGTAAAAAAGAACGGCATAAATAAAAACCCCGCAGCCCCTGTGCTGTACGGACAATATAAAATATATTTAAAGCACAGAACTAACGACGTAAAATGTCCTTCAGCACTAGGTAATAGCAATCTGAAGCTCAAGTCTTTATTTATGTTTATATATAGAAAGAATATCACACAGTAATTAGTTCGTTTTGAATGAGTTTGCCTTCTCGAAAAAGGGGACTAAAATTATTAATTAAACCACAATTGAACAAAATGTTGAGAATATTATCATTCTTATTTTATCATTATTATATAAAGAATTGCGTATTCTCACATTTTCGAGAAAATAGAGTGACTGACTCGTTCTTAATTTGACCAATAAAAATTTTGTGATGACGTCATCAACATGGATAATACTAGTCACAGCACAAAAGAGAAGTAGTTACAGCTCATTACCAGTGCAAAAAAAGTTTAGTCGACAAAGCTGCTGACCCACTGAGCCAGCCACAAGGAGTTCTATTGCGTATTACAATATTTTTGTATAACATTAAAATCATTTTAAAATACGGTTCATTGAGATGACGTCAATAAATTGTTAGTGGGATGACTAGCCAAATTTTGGTTAGTATTTAACCACCTACATGATATTTCTAACATACATACAAAATTTGACAACAATTGGTCCAGCAGTTTCGGAGATTACGTGTCTAATAACAATGGATACAGACAGACAGGTAGACAGACAGACAAACCGAAACGGTAGACTACTTTTTTCGTACTGCAGAGGTCATGAATTGTCGAAAAAACATAAAAGTGGCAATTCGTCCGATGGACTCGATTACTATACTTCCTTAGTTTACGATCGGGAAGTAAAAAGTCACGTTACATATATACGTACATGTATAGTAAAAAACTAGGATTTCTATTTAAAATGTCGATGACGCCATAAATATGACGTTAAATTTCATTATTGACTTTTTTATCGAATTTATACAAGGTCTTCTTGTAAACACGTTGTTTACATTTTTTTTTGCATGAGGTGTGTGCAATTAAAAAGAATTCCATTTAAAAAATTGGTCCAAAGTTATTTAGAGAGAACTTCCCTTGCCTCTGAAGAACAAAACCTTCTAAAAAATTTTAGAATATAATTTTGTCAATTTTATTTTTTATGACAACCTCTAAGTTAAAAAACTATAGGTGTGGACTGCTAAGATAGAGGTGAAGAAGCATGCTATGCATATATTTTAAGTGAGTTTTTCTATCACAAAATATAGGTGTAGTATTAACTAATAATAACGATACTGTATACCCAAATTTTCTGCAAAATGGGGTGAGTCATCCTTGATTTGACCAATAAAATAGATTTCCTTATTCGTTAGGTTTTTTGAGTCACCCTGTATTAGTAATTCTAAAAAATATGAACGCGTTGATAACCCACAAGTATAGACTGAAATATTTTGCTGTCGCCAATTTTTTGGAGGGGATGAACGGTCAAGTTTTGATTAAGGATTGACCCTGCTTAGGATAACCTTAAAACGTTTACATGATTTCGGATCATTCGGTTCCGATTTTTTTTTTTTTTTCAAAAATTTGGATGTTTAATGTAAAAATTCAACACGGATAAACCGTAAGTGTAGGAGTATGTTATTTTATAAAATGACTACATCCCATTGGTGATGGGGATGATTAGACAAATATAAAAATATAAAATCTGACAAGAATCGGTCCAGTAGTTTATGAAAAAAGAGCCAGATGGACTCGATTGCAATACTCCCTTAGCTTACGCCGGGGAAGTAATAAACATAAACAAGTTTGAACAAATTTCAGTTTTTTAAATGTAGACAGAATTAAAAAAATCGCATATTTATCTGAGGGTTTTTATTACAAGCTAGCAATGTTTTTTTTTTGTTCCATGGTTTAAAAAAGAATTTGATTTTGGAATATCATAATCTGTTTAATCAAATTTGATAGACGGTGGATTTTATCTAGAGCACGTATTAGTATGAACGTTTTAAACTTCAGACAATAACACTTTAATTTGAACTTTCGATTATAGAATTTTTATTTAGTTGAACTTAAAACTAATTTTATCAATTAATAGTACACCCTTTTCTAGATGTAAGTAGTAAGGCTTGAAAACAATCTGTTTCTTGTCAAGATTTTCGTAACAACACATTAAAAACAATAATATCAAAAGACTATATGCGTGGTAATTTCAAGCTCTTTCCCCTGCTAAGGTATACTTGCTATATAAACTTTAATTAATCCAGAGGTTTATGTGCTTTTATTATAAGGCAGGTGCACCTAAATGATGTAAAATAACCCCCTTCTGGAATTACTACTGAAAGTAACATAGTACATAATGTGAGAATATGTTAAATAAACTTTATTGTAGGAGAACTGTAATATCCATTTGTACTATATTTCATACTTAAATAGGCATAAAAACCACTATTTGACTACATTAAAAGTACATAATAAAGTAATGTATAAATGAATTAAAATAGAATATCGTTTGATGTGAAGTTCTATTGATCAGGAGAAATAATGAAATAATCCGACCTAATAAAGCAAAGCAATTATCTACTCTAAGTACTGTTTCCTAACATTTTGAAATTGCCTCATTTAACAATTTTAATTATCGCTTACATTCAAACGCTTGTATAACAAAGAAGCAATCTATAATAGCGCAAAAATCTTTCCAAACTGCACGTTCCAGTTAAACGAGTACCGAATCAAAGCACGAAGAGTTACTCATTGAAAATTAACACTTGGTAGTAAATAGTTACGTACACACCAGATTAAATGATATAAATGCTTGAAATCAAAATTGCAAAAAATTTACGTATAATGATTCGTGGCAATCAGCCTAGTTAAACGAAACCCACAATCTGCACCATCAGTCCTAGAGTATTTTAATAAGCGTCCTGCTATTCCTCTTCCACGTGCGTCTTTTCGTACAAACAGGTAAGTAGTCTTAAAAACGAAATCAGATACTTTGTCAGATCCTAAAGTCACTTTACCTGAAAAATTCTGTCCACACAGTACTTCCTCCACAGGTCTGCTGCTCGAGTCAAATACGCGTAGAAATGAAGAAGTTGTCTACTTTTAACATCCTGTGATTCACAGGCGAGTTTATCCATCGCGTCAGCGTTCCAGCAATGACTGGTTTCGTTCAGAGCAGCGCCTAAGATTTCTCCGCTGGATTTACATCTTGCAATAAGGGACAAGCCTTTTCTTAATCCATCTAGAGTCATTTCGTCGAATAATGGGGTTGGTTTGAAGCCTATGCTAGAAGCGCTGGGTTCTTCAGGGTCATAAGCGTTGTGCTTAAGGCATAAAATTTCATCGTAGTCATCAGGAATAGGACGCATAATCACGACGTTTTCTTCTTTTTCCTGATTAGTCTTGTTTCGTTTGATGACATTTTGGACGTTAGTGGAATGTCTGATAGAAATATTTCGAAAAAATGATAACATCACTTGAATTTTGACAGAATCGTCGTGATTTATGTTATTATAGTTTCATTCGTCTCAAAGCGATGATTCAGGTTAAGTTGGTAGTTGTTGTGTTAAAAGGGGTATAGTCGTGGAAATACCCCTAGTCTAAAATACTTAGAATGTGACATTTTTTAGTAAATTTTCGTAGGTGTTTTTTATATGTTAGAAATATGTTGCTATGGATAAATCTAAATTTCAAATTCGCAAATTATTGAAAGGCACAGGCACTAAAAAAGTAAAGTCAACTAAAAAAATGGTAAATTTTGACTTTTCTTCCAGTTTATAAAAACTGGACCATTTAATTACTTAATTAATTGAACTCAATCAAAGAACGAAAAAACGGAAGCTTTAATAAGAAAAAGTTGTTAACATAGTTATAACATATCGACATACAAATCTTCAAGGCTAGTGTTATCATTCTCATTCCCACTCTTACTATCATTCCAATTATTAACATTAATAATAATTTCATTCTGTTCTGAAATATTTAAATTTTTTTCATTTTCCCAAGCACAATTTATTATGTTATCAGTATGTTTAATGTAATTGTTCTAATGCACAGCCCAACTTGATCAGTCACATTTTGCCAAGTTGCACAAACATCATTAGGGGAAGAACTGGTTCTTGGAATGATCTTATCATAATTTCTTTTAACTTCCGACCATGCCATTTCAATAGCGTTGAAATGACAGTGGTAAGGTGGCAGCCTCAATACCCAATGCCCAAGATGTTGGGCGTATAAATCTAAATGATAACGATTTTGGGGTTGTTTGTTAGCCAATATTTCCCAGATTTGGTCTTTCATAGCCTTGGGTGGATAATCAATCCTATTTTTATTTAAATATGCTATCATTTTTGTCTTTGTCCAATTTTTTCGAGGAATTTCTTCCTATAAATAAAGTAAAATTTTATTACAATATATGAATACCTATGAAGACTAAATTGACACTTCAAGTCTACTATGATAACTTGCGTTATCTATCACAATAAGAGAAGGTTCCTGCCAACTTGGTACAACTGTTCTTTGAACCATTTTTCAAAATTTTTCTGGTTCATGTTATCATGATAGTCTCCAGAATTGCTATTAGCCTTAAAAATTAAAGAGGCTCCTTCAATAAAACCGTTTCCCTTAATAAATATCCACGTTTCATCAGGAAAAAGAGGTTCATCTTAATTTTTTCCTCTGTATTGGTGGTATTCAGCTACAAATTTGGTTCTTTTTATTTTAACTGAAGGCCTTTCTATCAAAAATAATCTGTTACTATTTTTCTTACATTTGAAACTAATTTTCCTTATCCAGTTGGTTAACGATCTGGGACCAACGTTAAAATCGAGAATCTCTTCCATTACTAGATCGTGCAGCAACTTAATAATAATGTATTCTTTAGCAACAACCATTTTATAGATAATCTCCTGGATTGACATAAAATTATAGGATTTACTTTAGTCTTTATGTGACTAATTCTAGAAGACACAGTTTTCTTGCATTCAAAGTCATCTAACCTGGAGCTTTTTGTATCCTGAAGACAGATATTTCCGAAATTTTCAACATTTCTACGGCCAGTATTTTCTTCCTTTTTTTTCTTAAATTCCAATACATTTTGGTTTCTATCTAGATAGTCTAACACATTTAAAATTATTTGTTTTGTTTGGTTATAAAATCGCTTAATTTTTGACTGGGACCAATGACAAATTTTAAAATTTGACATACGTCTCTACGACAGACAAAGTGCATAAGATAGAAAGAGAAAAAGTTTGACTTGGGGTAATTCCACGACTTTATTGAAAGAGTGTAGTTAAACTTTGTGTGTGTTAGAAAGGTTTGCAAATATTGATGCTTAATCGAGGATCTAAGTCACTGTCTACCATTTGGCATAAAATATTTTCTTTCAACATTTTTTATAAAGTTGTAGCAAAATATTAATTCTTTTTTCTTCTAATGTATTAAATAACTGCTTTGTACGTGTTAATAATAATAATGTTATTTACAGTTTAGTTTCAACTTTGATTAAAAAATTTAGTCTGTTATTTCCCGAATGTAAATTAGGCGATAAAGTCCATTTGACGATTGATGAATGGACGTCTACTGTTTTCTCGATCTTCCGTATCTCCTATAATACAAAAGAGTAGGTCTTCTGTTACCCGTCTGTTTGTTATCTGTCGTCTTTTTTTTTGTACTTTTAGACAGATATCCGAAAATATTGCATATGATTGTTGTGAAATTTTAGATGTATTTTAGAAATATCATCAAGATGGCGAAACGTTAACCAGAATTTGTCTACTCGTCCCTACTAAAAATTTGATAACGTCATTTGTCATTTAAAAATTTGCAAATAAAAGCCGTGTGGGTATAATATTTTCATTATATTCTGATACCCTTATTTTTAACTTTGTGTACATTTTTGAAAAAAAAATCAAATATAGAGAACTTTCCTCGCCCCTGAAGCACAATCAATTAACAAGTCTAATTTCTTAGGTAAATTATAAAACATTGAAAAAAACTTACGTATAGTGACTCGTGGCATCCACTTTAGTCAAGTGAAACCCACAATCTGCAGCATTAATCCTAGATTCTTTCACCAAACGAGCTGCTAGTCCTTTTCCACGTGCGTCCTTTCGTACAAACAGGTAAGTAATCTTAAACACAAAATTAGAAACTCAGTCAAATTCTAAAATCACTTTACCTCAAAAATTTTGTGCACACAATACTTCCTCCACAGATCCGCTTCTCGAGACATATGGGCGTAGAAATGAAGAAGTTGTCTACTTTTAACATCCTGTACTTGACAGGCGAGTTTGTCCATCTCGTCAGGATCCCAACAATGACTAGCTTCGTTCACAGCAGCTCCTATGATTTCTCCAGTGTGTTTACATCTTGCAATAAGAGAAAAACCTTGATTTAATCCGTGTAGGGTTCTTTCATCAAATAATACCGTTGGTTTGAAGCCTATGCTACTCGTGGTGGGTTCTTCGGTATAGTAAGCTTTGTGCATAAGGCATAATATTTCATCGTAATCATCTGGAAGTGGACGCACAATCATGAAGTTTTCGTCTTTTTTCTGAATAGCCTTGTTTCTTTTGATGACATTGTGGATGTTACTGGAATGTTTGATGGAAATGTTTCGAAGAAGTGATAACATGACTTGAATTTTGAATGAAGTTTGGCAGAATTTGTGATAATCTATGTTGCTATAGTTTCGTTTATGTCAAAAAGGTGATTCAGGTTAGATTGCTAAAAGGGGTATTGAAATAATATGGTTCAGACTTTGTGTAAATTAGGACGTCTCGACGTCCCGTAGCTCCTAGAATACGAAATAGTAGGTTCCCTGTTCCGTCTGCTTGTTATCTGTTGCCTTTCTGTTTTGTACTTTTTTGGGAATATCGTCTAGATGACAAAATTCGTCCACTTGTCCCTACTAAAAATTTGATAATGTTAATTCAAAATTTTCAAGTAAAAATTCTGTTCAAAGTGAGCATAATACTTTTGTTATACTTTTATACCCCTATTTTAGACACAGTGCAAAACAACCGTCTTCTATTCCAAAAATATTACAAGCAACTCTAAAAAATATGAATGTAATAAGAAACAACAAGTGTAAAACTAAAGATAAATTGTGCTTAGCGTTTTACCACCATCAGTCTAGTAGTTTTGAATAAAATCGACAACAGACTACAGACGACATCTGATAGATATATGGAAACGGTAGACCTAATTTTTTATACTGTAGGAGATGTAAACGTCGAGAAAACATGAAAATAATTGTTCACCGGATGGACCCTATTATAATACTTCTCGAACTTCGCTCAGAGGGTAAAAGCTCAAAATTGTACAACCAAATTTTACAATTTAGAAACTAAGAATGCGATTCTTTCGAAATTTCTGATTTAATGGTTATGGAACAACAGTCCAAGTTTGTTTAATTATTTCCTAGAGAAACTTAATAGCACAAATTTACTAAATAAATCTTGTTAAAAATATGCGCTTTAGTAATATATTTTATATTTTTTAACTGTTTATACAATATCTTTAAAAAAATTAACGAATAAATCAATAATTTTTTTAGAATATAACAAAAATTCTGGACACAGCATTATTTTTTATTTTAATATGGAGGAGTTTTCATCAAAAAAATAAAATTTACAGAATCAGACTTTATAATTTAGCTTAAAAATGAACATGTTTAATTGTGATTCATAAGGGAGGAATGTTGTGTCTAAATAACTTTACACCAACTTTTTTTAGTCAAAATAACTTGTGTACAATTAATTTTTAGTATCTCATCTACTGCGGAAAAATATCATTTTCTTTTAAATAGGACTAGTACATTATTAAAAACTATAATTTTAGAGGTCTGAAAGAATTACAGCAATGTTTTTATAAAATTTATGATATTATATGAATTTGACTTAAAAATGTTCATTAAAGATTAAAATGGCATTCATTGAAACTATGTGTTCGATTAAAGAGAAAAATCTGTTTTTTTTCACTAAATGACACACAGAAGCTAATACACACGAATTCAGTGAAATAAAACTTGTTATTGTACCGAGAGAGTAATAAAAAATACGTTCAAAGGTAGCCATGGATTCTTGATTCTTATATTTGAAACTATTTTCGTCTTATCAGATTACCGTTTCGATTGAACAAAAAACTTTTTTATAGGAATAAGAAATTAAAATCTGCTGTTAAGTTTTTTTTGGTAAGTACGTATTTTTGGATTTATGTATATTATTTAATTCCTCAAATACCTGTAACAACTGATCCTAAACGTGTACAACATATAAATATATACGTATGTAAAATTTCTAAACATTTATTGTTAACTTCATCACTAAATGATCTTACGTTTCTAATTTTTGTTACTGTGTTTTCAAATTTTTCATCAAATTAAAAAATACTGAGAATGTAAGATGGCTTTTTGAAGTTTTTACTTTCCGAGCATAAAACAAGGAAGTACCATCCATGTTTTATCGACACCTCTAGACTACGAAAAATAGGTCTTCCGTTTGCGTCTATCTATCTAATGCCTTTCTGTATTGATTTTTATTAGACTGGTAATTTACGCTGTATGTTAGGAATATCATGTAACGCTAACCACAATTTGTCTTATCATCCCCACCAGCAATGTGATGACGTCACCTCAAAATTTTGCTTTGTAAATGTTATTTAAACTATATTAAATAACATGCTCCTGCATGTGTAATTTATTAATCTGTCTCGATTTTTTACAATAGACATGTAAATTTTTAGAATAAAAATCAAAACTATTTAACAACATTTTACATTTTAACTTTGAAACAGTAAAACCGAATGCTCTAAAACTTGCCACCATTTTAAGGTGTCATGTATGGTAAATTGTTAAGAAAAATTTATTCGTTTATCCGTCCCAAAAAAATGATAACGCTAACTTAAAATTTTGCCGAATATACGTATGTATATGCAAAATATTCGGAGTTTATACTTGTTGTTTATCAATGCATTTGTATTTTTTAGAATTGCTTATACAGGGTGACTCACACAAATTAAGGAATGGGAAAATTTATCTTATGGTTCAAATCCAGGACAGCTCAGTCCATTTTCTAGAAAAAAAAGGGAAGTTCTGTTTAAATATCCTTACACCTATATTTTTTTTTAAATAATAATTTTTACACATATCATTCAAGAATTTTACACGCAAAAAAAAACTATATGGCATAAACATAATAAAACATCCGTTTTTTATTTTTTCTCTGAAATGCTGTAGTATAGTTACGTCGTCTTCGATGTTACATCGTATATTAAGTTCCTTAGAATTTTAAGTAAATGTGAGAAAAACATCGTGAAATGTTTTTTCCTAGCTTTGGGTGCCCTTATAAACAAGTATTTTGAAAATCGAAAATTCTTCATTATCATTTAAAAAATATTGTGCACAGCTCAAAACTTGTGATAGAATGACAAGAGATAATACCAACCTGTATTTAGTCAGAATAGTCCAATAGTTTGCTTACAATAACTTTAAAACGTCTGCATATTTTGGACATTTTAGGTAGGAAAATTTTGAGCTGACGTCATTAATTTCTTGGAAGGGATAAGCAAATACATTTTGATTAAAAATGTATTATTACTTTAAAACATCTGCAAGATTTCAAAGCATTCGGTTTTGCAAATTCAAAATTAAATTGCAAAGTGTTGTTTAATAATTTCGATTTTTTTTCCAAAAATCTGGACGTTTCGGGTAAAAACTCAATACGGTCTCATAAACTACATGTGTGGGACTATGTTATTTTATACAATTTAAAGCCTATTTACTATGTACAATTTTGAAGTGACGTCCACACATAGTAGGTGTGGATGATTAGATAAATTTTAGTTAGCGTTTTACCATCTACATGATATTCCTAATATAAATAAAAAATTTGATAACAATCGGCCTAGTACTTTCGGAGATTATCTGTCTAAAAAAATCCGGGACGGCAGACAGACGGACAGACGGACGAACAGACGGACGGACAGACGGACAGACAGACGGACAGGCAGACGGACGGACAGACAAACAGACGGACAGACAGACGGGCAGACAGACGGACAGACATACGGACAGACAGACAGAAACGGGATACCTATTTCTTCGTTCTCTAGGGGTCATGAAAAGGCGAGAAAATGTAAAAGTGGAGAGTTGGTAGACGGACTCCATTACAATACTTCCTTCGCTTACGCTCGGGAAATAAAAAGGACGGCTATTTTTTCAAGTACAAAATTATTTAGATTTTAGATTATTTCCCCAAATATGCCTAAACAATTAGACATGATGTTAAAAGACTCAGCAATAGATTATGAAAAAAAAAATGGCTGAAAAACTGATAAACAACGCTTGCAAATATGATTTGTTTTATTAACTAAAGTACAGTAACTACAGATTTTATTTATCGTTGTTTACAATAAAACGATTAACTGTGTAACTAATTAGTAAAAATAGTAAACTAAGCAAAAAATTTTACAATTGACACAAATATGTACTTGAAATCAAGTTTCAGACGGACGCAATTTTTTGTTGCTTGTAACTGCGTTTCGTTTGAGCGATTTCTGTTGTCATCATCAAGGACATTCACAACTAAAGTAGAGGAGAAAATATCATTACTTATCCACTTTCTTGAAGATAATAAAAAAAGAGAGAGAAGAAATTAAGTGTTGGTGTTACGTCAACCAAACCAGAGATGCGTTCTGTGAAGCAACACCCCCATAATTGCACAATGTGCGAAAAAACCGAATCAAACTCGACCACCGAAGAATAAAGACGTCGACGTTTTTCAGTCATCATTTTAATTATACGTTTACTTAATTGGTTATGAATGAACCGCAAAATATTTATTCTGGTATTGGCAGCAGTAATTCATGGTTTACGATCCCACGAAAAAAGCTTATAGGTCGTTGAATGAAGGAATCGAAGTATAACAAAGTGCTCGTCATCTGGTAACATTACGTCACTATTATCTAAAAACCCCGAATTGTATAACTCAAACCGCAGTGAAAAAAACAGCCCCTTCCAAACCTCCTCCGACGAAAAAAAAATGCACAGTTATAAGTAGAGTGAATTTACAAGTCCGTGAACACAGCCAAAGCAAACACCGATATATCGGGTATAACAAATAGGTGCATTAAAAAGCACTTGCTGTTAAAACGTACATATTTCACGTTTTTTTACATTATCTTCCCGTGAGGGCGCTTTTTTGTTGACCGTCGATAAATTCGGCCTAAGGCGCGTTTTATTTAGGTTGGTAAACATGTGTAAAATCGCGGGTGCGTTTTTCCTACTGGTTGTTGTTCCTGCTACTTGGGCCATCCCTGCCAAGGATGACCTGATGTTGGACCTGGGGGACGACACCGCCGTCGTGGAATCCACAGTAAGAGAAGCTCGAGCCGTCGTTCCTGAGCACATTGAAGACCTCATCCGGCCAGGTGAGAATCTGCCACCATAGGCGTAACTAACAAAACCTGAAGTGGCACTGAAATCAAATTTATTTGAAATAATGCGTTGTAAAGTCGCTGAAGGTTACATTTGGTACTTTCACGGGCAGACAAAATCAGCTAGGGACCTAGACTGTTTATTATTGCTTTCAAACTTCCTCCCACATTTCAGAAGCAGCTGTTTTTTTTTTCTTAATTTTTTTTAGATAACACAAACACTGTTACTTCAGAATTTTCATTTGGATTACAAAAATAATAATAACAGTCTCCACATTCATCAAATTTGTACCTTCATCGTGTTCAAGAATGAATGAATTTTTTGTTTGTTTTGTTTTCCCAAGGAGAAAACATTTTTACGAGACAACAATATTTCAGATTGTTTCTATAAAATACCAAAGTTTTGAATTAGTTACATGTTACGCGTTTCTCGTTTGAGGTTCCTGTGAAAATTTTATAAAACAAGACTCTAATGTCCGAATTTTCGGAATTTTATTTTTATTGCCAAATTTACAGTATACGAAATATGCTTTTAGTACAAATAATTGCTCATAAATCTTTTTTCACATTTTGAATTAATTAAAAAAAGCTTTTAATGAAATTCAATATTAGTATTTGTTTCTGGTCAGTGGGGCTCCTGGGGCCCCCAAGCCCCCCCTGTTACGCCACTGTCTACGACCATCCGACCGGCAAATTGCCGCATCAATCTAAATTTGTGTCACTTTCGATAATGCATTGCTGAACTTCCAGGGAAGTCTTGCAATTTCGAAAGTCACTCTTTCACCTGCAGTTCTAGGATTCAAACTGCGGAGGTTATTAGCACTAACTTTCCACGTTTTTTCAGGGGTGAAGGAGGCTTTCTTGCACACGTACGGCGACAAGGAGGACTCAGACGGGGATGTACAGGGGTACCACAAGAAGACACAGGATAAAGGAAGTGATGGCTACAAGCACTTCGATAGCTACCATAAGAAGGACGGGGACAAATACGGCTTCGAGATGCATTCGGAGTTTGGAAAGGAGAATAAGGGAGGAGCCAGTGGGGGCGGCAAATCCGAGAAATACTCGGAAGGTTATGACAATAACAGTGAGTAGCTTTGGTTTGGTCGTAGTAAAAATAAAGCTTGTCGTCGTTGTACAAAGCAAGAAGTAGTACAGCGGGATAATTTTTTCAGTGTAAATCAAAAATAATTCCAAAATTACGTGTCTTCGGTATTAAAAAAGAGATACTGACGTTGCTTTTTTTACTGTATCTTTTTTCTGATAAAAAAGTCAATAATTCTATAATGAATAGAGTTTGGTCAGCTAAAACAGTCGTGAAAACTGCGTTCCGAAATTTCCATAAACAACTGAGACATTGATTTTTAAAAATACGTGATGGAAAATTTCACCAAAATTTTAAAAGTAATGTTAATGGTAAATTGTTTTAAAAAAAAACTGCTCTTATGGACAAGTTATATTTAAAATTTCATAACGACAGGTGTGTTGTGTTGTGTTGTGACTGACCTTAAGTAAATTTTTTTTTTATGATTCTTGATAAATATGTTCTGAATACAGTTCTGCAATTATCTGAGTGATCTTCTTTTCTGAAGAATATATGAAACGATGAGCAGAATCGATTAACTCAAAAATATACCGTTTAATTTCTAACACTATTACATTGCATCACAATGTACATACCCAAGGGAATAGGGACAGCCGGGATGGAGAATAATTAACGTCATGTTGTTATAAATTCTACGCTCATAGTATAATGGCTTCAGCTTATTGAGTTGGGTTGTTATGGTACACATAAAAATTATGTTCTGTGATGCATGATGCATACAGTACTTGTTGTTCTTTGAAGGTGAGGAAAGCTCTGTCAAAATGGGTTTACAGATTTTTTACCGATAAATTCGTGTTTATGTCTTTCCGGGTGCTTTAATTAGCGACACAGTTTCTACAAATAGTATGCACTAGCATTTTTTTCGTGCCTGGAAGAAGAAAATTTTGAAGATTGAGATTTTTGTATGGAAAAAACTTTTCACAAAAAGAGTGTCAACCTCTTCACTGAATCGCTCATTAATTTTTATGATCTATATGACAAAAGCAATCAAATTGTGCATTTAAATACTATGCAGATGCAATTCACCTTAAAGCAGATATCAATAATAATAATAATGGGAAATATATTTGTTATGATAAGAAAGTAGGAAGAACGATAATATTTTCATTTTTAATTCATAAAGTTACAAATTTCGCGGGTTTAGACCACTGCGCTGTTTTCAGGAATTCTGTGTTTATTTTTTTTAAAGCAACATTTATTAGTTTGTTAAATATTTTGAGACTAGACGATCTTTGTAGGAAACATAAACTGAATTAAAGTTGACTGTGAAATGAACTGTGACAATACTGCATAAATGACACACCATATCATTCTGCAGCTATCTAATATCTGTCAATATTAGAAATTAAATAAATGCTGTTCCCAGAGACAATAATAAATTAATTACTCCTAACGGTTATGTTATTATTAATTTACGTCAAATTTTATCAGTGTTACCACTCAAGGTTTGACAGGCGATGCCAACTCGAATTCAATAGAATCAAAACACTACAATATTTCTGTTTACAAAAAATGAGAAAAGAAAAGGTGTTTCTGACAACAATGTGCATTTTAGGAAAAAAAATGGTCTTATAAGTAAATGTTTAGTTTTACAGCAAAAACTGTTATTAAAGAAACACGGCAAGGTGCTAAATTTGCTATGCTTTGGATTGACAAATGATGAATTTGTTGTTTAAGGTGTAATTATTTTCATTTTAACATAAATTTATTAACGTCTTCAACTTTTTTCAACATAGCCTTTATTTTCAAAAGGTGGCAACTTTGGTCTGAAATATGCGATTACTACATGTGTGTCTTGTTATGGTTACAACATTTATTAAAATTTCCGTGCTGATTTTATTAACCATAACCATAATATGTCTTTGGCCTTTTTTTCAACTTCTTCGACTTTCGGAGAAGTAACATTTCAATTAATTATTTCAATTATTTATAGTCAAATCAACAAAGAATTTGAAAATTTTACTCATAAACATTGCCTTTTTTCAGCGTCACTTGAGTTACCATATTTACAAAATACTTGTTGTTAAAATGATCTCCTAAAATTATTTTTATTATCAGAAAGCCACAAACAGTAAATAAGAAATCGAGTTTGTTCCAGTCACTTTATTCGTAATATATAGGGTGAGTCACTAAGCGCGCAGTTTTCGGTATATCAATATACAACTAATTGTTTTTTTACAGAACGTCCTGTAAATTTTTACATACTCTAATTGGCCTGGTTGTAGACTTATAACAATGTTTTATTTTTGAAATTCAGATGCGACGTTGTCAGGTTGTTTCAGTATTTTTGAATTTTTTTACCAATGCAAAGGTTCACAAAAAATCACAATAGAGATATTTTTATAATATGTATTATGTTATAATATTTTATGTTGTATTAGTTAAATTATTTTTTTTTTATACAGAGTGTTAAATATAAAAATTCTAAAACTTTACAATTCTCAAACAAGGATATTTCAGATTTTTAAAATAGAACATCTATATTTATGACTTCATCTTACTCTGAATTTTGTTATCTTTCTTTCAATATGTCTGTGTGTCTCTGAAAAAGGTGAACAATGTCAGAAACTATCCCCTTCAGATCGAAGACCGAATAAAAAATCAGTAATAAAATATAGGACGTTTTTTGAAAAAAACTGAAATATCGAAATGTGACTTTTTTTAATTAACACTCGGTATGTTAAGGCTCAAATTAATTTATATCACAACAAAGCGCGTATCTTTGTTTATCTCTCACAGATTTCAAAAATAACCTTATTAAAATATATAGGATATTTTATTAAAAAAACTAAGTTGTCTGTTGTCTCAAAAGCAGAACACTCTGTATAATTAAAAATAATTTTAGTGTATGGTGCTCAAAGAAAGGTACAATTTTAGTGTCTGACTTTTTTTGTTTTCAATATTAAATGATATATCGAAAAACATGCGCTTAGTAACTCACCCTTGTTTAAGAAGATTTCTAAATTAGTATAAATTTATTAAGTACTAATACTTATTAAGTGACATTTACGTGTCTGTGATAACTTTGGAACAAAAACTGATTGAATAGTTTTCTAGTCTAATATATTGAGTTCATGATTGATTTCTCGACAGTTTTGACACGTGAAGGTTATATACTTGATTAAGTACTTTTGAAAGCAGTGTGCCCCAGTTACCGACAGTATTTTCTATTCATACATATGATTTTAGTTTATTTTTTGGATATTCATTTTAACAATTTCAATAAAAAATAGTAATATAGTATAATAGAATTTAGATATTTTGGCAGTTATTTATCAATCAAATAAAGACAGTAACAAAAAAATGCGAAAATGTATGTAAACAAATTTATTTTTATTAAAATATATTTTATACACAATCTTAACGTTCAACTTTTACTGAGCTGCAATTTATTTTTAGTTTTTATTTTGTGTATTTTATTCGTCATCGGTGGAAGATCCTATTCCAATATGTATCAAATTGAGTATACTTAAATGAGAATTTAAAGTTGAATAGTATGATGTTCTACTTCCGTACGGTCATTTTTTTTTCAATTGGTTCATCTTTAAATAAGTTATCTTTTCCCATAGTTTATCTTTTTTTGTCTTTACAGTTTTATTGTGTGTATTTTTTGCCTTGAGAAAAAAAAATGGTTTCATCACCTGCCAATAGGTTTTATTGTCTACATTTTTATGTGTATGAAATCAATACATTTAAATGATTTGTACAAAATCTACCTATTTCTTCCAAAGATAATGTTTAATTATTCAAATATATGGTGTTCCTTTTTATACGCATTCGTCACCGATGAAATTATGAGCTTCCGTCAAAATTTAGTAAATAATTAAAAATAATTTTCCTCGTTTCATAGTCAGTTAATCTGTTCTCCTATTAAATTTCACCCACGTATTGCGGAGAGTTAAACTTCGTTTTTAACATTCCTAGAAATGTTGTATAGTTAATTAAATTCGGTCCCAGCTTGTGCGTATTTAGTTATCGGACCTGAAAAAAAAATTATCCCGCTGAACTATCAAACTAGACAGCCATCGAAATTTAAATAATTAACGCGAAAATAATTCCACATAGTACATCCAAACGTTGAATTGAATTTATCTATATTTAATCAGTCTATTCCAGATGTTATTTAGAGGAAGGATTTGTGATTGCACAGTTTAATGAAATTTAAATGTGGAAGTAATACGAAACAATGATAATTAAATTATGGAATTTAATATTTCGTAATGTATTGCAATGCCTGCTATACTGAAAATTGTTTGTACTCCAATTTGTGGCTTACGAATGAATTGCAATTAAAGCAGTTATTTAATTTCTGAATATTAGTGGCTAAACATCCACTTCATTCATCACGATTATGTTTTGTTCCAGGAGACGACGAGGCCGAAACCAAAAAATCCTACCAGGTTGTCGAAAAGGAAAACGAGTAAGTGATTTTGCACCAACCGAGAAAATCCTTCGCAGTCTTAAAATAACTCGAAATTTTATAATACGATTCCAATTTATCATTCCACAAGCACGTTTGGAATGACACCTTATCACGCTATCAGTACGGAACTGCACGTATCGTGCGATAAATAACCTACAACTTTTCAAACACCCTTATTATGTGACATCCAGACTACAATCAAGTCAAATTTTCGTTCGCCAAATCATAATTTATATTCCACATGTTTAACTTTCACAATACTTCAACTCATCCCTCCGCAAGCAAAAGCAAATCAAAAACGCTCCTTGAGTGCCCTACAGCTATTGATCAGTTGCTCCTTTTACACCATTTAAACGTAAAGTTTCAGTTGGGTCTCTGCACATCTATTTTTATTGTAGTGTCCTTCCATTGGGAAAACGTTCTGTTTAGGGCATTTTATTATACTTTGAAATGATGGTTTGAAAGAAATTCAGTCGGTGGTCTTTCCGCAGTTGCCCTCAAGAGATAACATTCGGATCAGCTCGGGCGCTGAATAAATAAATGAATTTTATTGTTCAGTTTTGCGTTTATGTTTCACTTCGCGAGATTCGGAACATCTTCCGGCTTGTTGCAAATCTAATTTTACGAAGTTTTACGAAGTTTTTGGGATTTTTTTTATTACGAGCTTTTTAACTGGCGTACTTGTTTGTTTCTCGGAAAATTAACTAGATAGATTTCTGAATTTTAAATCTTGTAATCTTTCGGTGTAAAGTTGCTGTGGGCGGCGGAACGACCGACATCTTCAGTCTAATATGATACCGGGTTCAAAATGTTCGGGATTTCGTGAATATTAAAGGAAAAAGAATTATTCTAGTTTATAATGTGGACCATTTTTCCACAAGCTTTAATAAAACGGACCATTCAACAAGAATTGTATAAAATGGAAGATTCTTTTTTCAGCTATGAATTATAACTTCTTTGACTATAAAAAAAGATTTTTTTGTTGGCTCGGTGGTACGCAAACTGACAGAAATATTTTTAAACTACATATATTTTCTGTTTGCCTGTTTTTTGTTTGTTCTGACAGGCTGAGGAACATATTATAACGTATGTACACATCAATAAAACTCGGTTCAGTTAACCTAAGTTTAAACTAACTTTGTATACCCGACCGTGGACAGAAATACCACTTTTCAACTATATTTGTTTTACTAAGCATTAAACCGTTGATCACCTAATTCCAAGTGAGTTTATTTTTTTAAATGTTTCAACAAAAAATACGGTTTCTTTTAACAGTTGGGTGTATGAAATTTTCTCAAATTCAAACTGATATGTATTCAAGCTAACGGATTTATTTTTTTTTTTTTTAATAAATTAAAAAATTACATTTTGTTTGTCAAAATTCGTTTTTTTTTAACTGTTGAAAAAATCTCTTAAAAATTTCTCTCAAAAAACGCTGAACTCAAACCACTTTATAGAATTTCTGCAGATCTAGAAACAAATAAATCAGTAAGTAAATTAAATAGATAGATTATTTTGTTTTCTTTTTGTTGCAACTTCACGCATTTTATACTTAAAGAAATTAGCAAAACAAGAATTCAAAATAGAATTAAATATAAGATAAAGTTCTCACGTTTGTTTGCCCTGTTCTCAACAATGTGTCACTTTTTGAAGTACTAATGTAATGAACACGTTCTTATCAATCACGTATTTAGATAACAAAAAATCTTATCAAAATTTAAATTTACAAGTATTCTGCATTTGATTTAGAAAATAACGATTTTCAATTATTTTTCACAAATTCGATGCCCCTTTCTTGACAAGTAAATTTAACAATAAATTGCTCTTTAATTTTTTCTTGAAAGTAGTGCAAACTAAACTAATATGTCGCTAAAACCTCAAGCAGAAACTGTTGCGAAAGTTTTAACCTCTTCTCTCGTACTATGATTTATAACAGCGTCGCGCTCCACTAGATGAAAGTCTTTCCGCTGCAAAGTCTAGAGTGTATTATCATTATGAAATATTTTTTAAGTCTATTAGCAACCACAACGTTATTAATTTTGTTTCATTATTGTAAACTTTTGCCGAATAAATGGATTACACGTAGGTGTATTGATAAATAATTCATGATCTTTACCAGCAATGTGGGAAAGTTTAAACCCAAACGGTTTACAAATTTGAACACTAATTTTAGAGAAAGGTCGGCCTCTTCGATTTATTTTAATGGTCATGTATTTGCTTGAAAAGGATAAAAATGAAACGATAAAAGGTGTATTCAAAGTTTTTTTTTTTATTAGTATGAAATTCCATTTTTATTCTCCATTGAATTATTTTCCTTTTGTCAATTTTTGATTTATTGTAATATAATTTTTTCAAATAGTTGTTTTCCACGGAAGTAAAATAACTCCCGTTTTAATTAAATATTTTATTTGTGACCCTGTTTGTTTTCCTCACTGAAAACAAAGAAACACGTTTACTAATTAATTGTAATTGAAACAAGGTTTATTTTTGTGGCCAGTGGTTGCGCGTAAAATGAAAGCTTGAATAACAAACACCCGTAAAGCAGTCTAGTTTTGTCAGTGTTAATTGTATTTTTTATTATTATTTGTCCACAGTACAATTCTAGTTTGTCTGAAAATCGGGTTCGATCCTGAAATGTTTGTACAATAAAAATAAAAAATTCAAATTATAAGTTACATAAAACATAGGACGTTGCTTTAAATTTTTCTTTGAACAAAAACTCAACACTCAAATGGAAAAAACGCAAAAACTACACGGGTTTCATTTAACTTTTTCACGAACGATCAAAACAGGGTTTAATTATTGGAAATCCAACTACCACTATATTTCGAAGCGCATATTTTGAATGGAAACATAATTTTTCCAGCGGCTTGTGAATTAACGTTCTGAAAAGCCACATCAGGCTGAACCAACTTTCGTAAATGTACTCGTATTCACGTTTCGTAGTGGTTGGCAAGTCGAAATTAACAGTAATTCAAAAATAATTAAGAAAGAAAGAAACACCGAAACACGAAACATAAACATATGTCGGGGAAAATTACAGAGTAACTGTTTTTCACTGCGGAAACAAACGATTGACGAATGTCGGGAAACTTCAGCCCATTAGTTTAAAATAGACGGTTCGTTTTTGTCTGAAAACTGAAATAATTTTTTCCTATTAAATGCCACTTAACTTTGCTGTCACTCTAACGAGGGCAATTATTTAAAGCGTCGAACAATTATTATTATTTTAGAAAATAGCTGTCGCTGCAGTAACGATAAAATATAACTGTTATCCGCATCTGACTGCAAAAACGCATTTTAAAGGGGTAAAAAGGGATTGCGCGCCGTTGAAGATTATGATGGAGATTCCGGCTATTACGCTGATTCCGGTGACTCTGAAGGCTACACGGACGGAGGATCTGAAAATTACAACGAAGGAGAAGGAGAGGCTGCAGCAAATACTGAGGGAGGTGACAACGAGTCTGAATATTACGGAGGTAAGAATATGTTTGGAAGTATGAAGTATAAAATCGCGAAATGTGGCTGTTGCTTTCAAACGTAAGTACTTTGTTTTTAATGTGCTGCCGTGCTATATCTACCTACACTAATACGGAGTGCTGAAAGATCTTTATTCCACATCCTCTACATGTTCATTAATGACTCCGTGTAGCTGGCTTTGTCTTGTAAAAGGTTTGTTTTTGCTTAACATTATGTGGGCGACTGAAATTTTTGTTCCAGTGAAATGGTAATAAATAGGGTAAAAAATTTTAACGGCATAAATTTCCTTGGAAATTATGGTAAATAATTTAATTTTAAATTAAAATTGAAAGATTTTTTTTTCATGTACCGTACAGCAAATATGCTAATGTTCTCTAAACCCGGCACAAAAAAAGTTTGTATTTTTTCTATATAAATATATTAAATATTTTAATTCGGATAATTTTTCTTTTGAAACATTGAGAATCGGATGTCATTGACCATTGACAAAGGTTCTCTGAATCGAATGAGGAATACAGCGTTCACTATTTCGCGGACTCTACTTTAACCAGATTCTATTTGTACTTAACTTAAGAAGAATGTCGATTAAATTGCCGTGTAATATCTTTTATTGTTTATAACGTAAAAATTAAAATAACAATGATTTGTTACATTTGACAACCAGTGTCAAATGTTTTCCATACAACGTTATTCGTTTTATTATTTTCCAACTGTGTGAGTTTATAATCGGATATGACATACAATTGTTTTGGACGAAAAAATCCAAAAAGTCGTTTTAAATTTATCGTTGAGTTACAACACGTTCGTGGCTGTACAGTGCTTTTTGAAATCAGCACAAATAGTAGAATAAATTGAATAACGTTGAGTACAGATATGAATTTCATTCTATTAGTGCGATATTTCTTTTTCGACCGCCATTTGGTAGAGGCTGATTTATTGTCCAAACAAAGCCGGTTGTTAGCAGTGTAGATTATGTTATATTAAGTTATAATGCTGCAATACTAATGTATATGCATGTACTGAATTAATAGGGTATGATGAAGGAGATGGTGATTCGGCTCATTATACAGCAGAGGACGGTGACAATGAGAGCTACACCGAATATGACGACGGAGGAGAATCAGAAGCCTACACCGAAGCGGAGGATGACTATTGATTTTAATTTGTTATACTTTGTTACCTGTTTGTTGATATTTTTAGTAGAAAAATAAACAAAATTGTACTCTGTTGAAGCGCATTTTTAATTATACATTGAAGTTTAAAAGTTACTCGGTCAAAAGGTGGGAAAATTGTCCACGCAGTGACATAGTGACTTTCTGCAAGGATTGTTGAATTAGTTTGGTTAAACAGTTTTGCATTTTGTCTTGGTATTGAGTGATATGGTGCGTTGTCAATTTTTATAACACACTTATATGGCAGTCAGTAAAGATTTTGAAAATTATATTGCCAAATGAGAGACTGAAACACTAAGTGCTCAAAATGTTATTTCAAGGTGTGAATTCTACCGACGTGTATTTTTAAAAAAGGAATTAGGTACCTCAAAAATGTCTATAGTAAAGTCTGCTTTGTCTTTCTTATATTCACCACAAATTTTAATACATACGTTTTTACTTGCCGACCGAAATCACTTTCAGCATTAAATTAGCAAAGTTAATGACTAAACTTACAACAAGGCGAATATTTTAAAAGTAAACGTCACATGACAAGGCCAGTGCTAACCCAACAACGTGTGTAAAAGAGTCATAAACGACACATAATGAAGTTCAGTTATTTTTGTTATTTTTCCGTTTTTGCGTTCGTTGTGATGTGAACGTCCCTTAAAAATCGCAATTAAAATACAAAGATTGACGTTCTGCAGTCAAAAAAGAGGAGAGACTCTAATCGGGGTGACTAATTTCCAGTTTTTCTAGTGGTGAAAAGAGCAAATGATATTACGTGTTGTTAGATAAGGTAGTGATTTATCGAACATCTGACTAATAATAATGGTGAGTACAATGATTGGGACGTGTCACGTATCGTTATCAGTTATTTATTACAGTACAATACCCAATCAAAATGTTTGTGAGAGTGATTGTTGGGGAATAATTAATAACGTCTTTGATTGTATCTATATCATAAAAAAACAAAAACATGCAAGGAACAAATTAAGTGATGATGAATTAATTTTCATTTGAGTAATGAACAAGTCACACATCAGTTTAAATTAAGTTTTAGATGGTTAAACTTACTGAAAAGTAAAAAAAAAACAACGTTATAGCATTACGAAGTTGACTCGAGCTTCTCTTACAGTTATTACAAATTTATGTTGTTTCGAATTCAATGTTAAATATTTCGTTTCTGTGCTAATTTTTCCATTATCCAATTAGAAACTTCTTATCTAATTTAAGAATAACAGAATAAAATTTAGCAATAATTTATTAAAACTTGAAAAGCAACTTTGCCCTGGGATATTTCCAACCAACAACAGGTTGTTTGTTCTCTTTCATTTCCGATCCTGCTGTCTTGTAGCTATCTAATTTAGCTTCCTAGAATAGTTATTAATGATTCAGACAAAACCATCTAACGTTTTAAGTGACTAGTTATTTATTTGCTGACGTCTTAAAACCTTACTTTCGTGTACTGAGCCAGTAGTTGTATAACTCTAATTACCTTCAGTTTGAGTTTGATGCTTTAAACACGAACAATAAACTCTGAAATTAAGTTCACCCCTCCTCGAGAAAGTTTTCTCCTTTTCTTTAATTCTTATTACTGAATTAGAAACTTCTCTATTAGTGTTATTGGTAATTATTATTATTAATTAAGTAGTTCTGTATAACTGTTTGTTAAGTTACCGCAGCTAGAAACGAACTTATTTATTACTGACACAAGTTACATTTCATTAAACCGATTCTACACCCTGAAAACTAAAGCAAGTTTTTGGTGACGATATGATTTCTACCACAATATATATAGATAAGTAGTTATAATTTTAAAAGTTAATTGTGATATCAAGGACCTGATTAACAAGAAACAGGCTTAAATAAGAGACGAAAATTTTTGTATATTAAAGTTAGCCATGGATTTAATAAATCCCGCTTCGCTGAAATTATGTCTCATTGTGACAGTTCTCAGTTGTCATTAATGTCATAGTTCAATTAAAGTCGTCGTTGTTTTCAAAACTCTTGCTGGTTGCGTACGAAAATTTTACTTTTGTACTAGGAAGCTATGACTGTGAACATGGATTACTGTGTTGAATCAAGAATATCTGGCCAAATACCGTGATTTAATAATTCAAGAACCATCGATAGAGACTCACATTACAGATATAAGCCACAAATTTGTTGGAACTGGCGGTGTCAACGAAAGGAAATCTCGTGGAAGATCTTGAGTTTCTGCAGAAGTTGTTGATGATTTGAGACGACTTGAGCAGTATCTTCAAACATCTTTGACACAATTCTCTCAGTAGTCAGGAGTTCCTGTTGCAACATGAAATTGAAGAACGGGCACTGACGAATAGATTAAAGAAGATTTTTGAAACTAAAAAGAGAGTGAACATGTGCCTTGAACAAAATAGTGAATATTTTCAAAATTTACTGTGATGTTTAACCACAACAAATTTGTTTCTTGTTATTGTAATGAATTAGCTTAATTTATTTTTTTAAGTACGGCAACCAGTTATACAGATGCGTATGGTATTTGTCTTGCTCCCTTGGGCATTTAGTAAGGTGCAAATTGAGGGGCGGGACGTGTTCATGACCTACTTCGACCCATATAATCATAGAAATCCTGTATAAATTAGAAAAAATATATATATAAGTAGAAAAAACAGAGTCAGGCACATCGGATAAATAGTCGCTAAAAAGGTATACATATATACTAGGGTGATTCAAAAAAAAAAAATAATTTTTTTTTTCGTGTCAAAGAGGTTCAAAAGTTTCTTTTCAACGTAAAAAAATACCAGTTAAAAGTTGAGCTCTTAATATTAATATTAAGACCGTCCGCATCGCGTTTTTCTATTTCCCATAAGAATAACATGGGAAAATTTTTGTTTGCACCTTCTGATTTTTATTGCTAGCCCGTCGTGTGTCGTGAAAAAAATTCAATCACATATTTTTATAGAGAATTGAACGCTCTACAAAAAGTGTCTCCTATGATTTTGCGAGAAACCTGACTATGATTTTTTAACCCACTGATGCTGAAAATGTTCGGAAAGAGTTTTACTGGCCTTATTATAGCATAAAATTATAAACAATTACTGTTTAAAAAACTAAATTTAAAATGTGTATAAATTTTTGTGGTGATTTATTCCAATAAGACCATCAAATTTATTGTAATGCATCAAAAATGTCAAAATTTGGATAAATTTAACTTTAGCCTAAAATAACTCTTCAACTATCAGGTTTCTCGCACAATCATAGGAGACACTTTTTGTAGAGCGTTCAATTCTCTATAAAAATATGTGATTGAATTTTTTTCACGACACACGACGGGCTAGCAATAAAAATCAGAAGGTGCAAACAAAAATTTTCCCATGTTATTCTTATGGGAAATAGAAAAACGCGATGCGGACGGTCTTAATATTAATATTAAGAGCTCAAATTTTAACTGGTATTTTTTTACGTTGAAAAGAAACTTTTGAACCTCTTTGCACGAAAAAAAAAAATTATTTTTTTTTTTTGAATCACCCTAATATATACGCATTAAAAAAGAGGAAAAGTGATGAATAAAAGCAAATTTACATACTTAAATAAAAAAAAAGTTCAACTTGCTGACATTTTTTTTTCAACTACAATGTACTGATAATCTAGAATATCAGTAAAATCAAAAACACAAAAAAACTACTTCAGTAGCTTGCATGTTCTTATGAGTGTTACATTATACACATTAAAATTATGTTCGTACTGATCCAAAAAACTGATAACGTCACGTTTAAAAATTCTATTAAAGAAATTTCACTTGTTACATGTTTATTGCCTGTGTTTAAAAATTCACTCATTATTTGGCCTTTCCAGAGCAATACTTTTTTTTACACAATAAACTTAATGAAGTGCTTATTTTTTTCAGATTCAATTAAAACTCGGATATATATTTAATTATTTTTTTATAAAAAGTGTATAAAAATCACACTACCTATTACTTTTACCGATAGTTTCTTTTTTCAGATGATAATCACAGCAAAAATGATATAATGGCTAATAAAAAATGACGTTACTAACCCGAATAATCGAAACACACAATGCGTTGACTGATAAAAAACCTCCGTGACGTGGTGTCATTATTTTTTTTGCAAAAAATTTACTTTATGTTTATCATAACACTCTGATAAGGGGTTCTATGTTAGTTTTAGCATATGTTGCGTAGTAACACAATTGTACAATATATTTATTTATTTATTACAACATTAATAACTGTAACAACTAGGGCATAGTGATACCCTAAATTTTTATTACAGTTGTTAAAATTTTGAAGTCGTAAAAAAATTTGTGGGAGAAATACCATAGAAATATTACTCCTACAATAAATAAATTAATTCAAATTCAACATAATGACTGTTCAAATTTTCCAATGAGCAAATAACCTAAGTACAGATTTATTTGGGTGCAAATTGGTTTCAGTGCAAACAGGTCGGGGCCAAACTGCGAAGTATAAACTAACGTTGATATAGAACTCTTCTTTTAAAGAAAAACATGAATGATTAGTTTCTGGATTACTTAGTGATCAAGTGTGTGAATCTCTTACTGACCTCAGATAACATATAGGCAATAATATTAACCTGAAAAAAAAAGTCAGTAAATGAAAGTCACGAATAATAAAAGATTGAGAACAATATAAAACTAAAAAATATATGTATTAAGAGAGAAAAAAAAACAGTCTGATAAGAAAAAAATACCTTAAATATATTAAGTATAACAAGTTATTGTCAAATAATTGTTATCTGTGACTATTATTGTAACAATTATAATTATTTCTCGCTCATGAAGTAATAGCACATATTTTTAGCAGTTCCGATTATAGATATTTTAATCCTTAGAAACGGTCAAAGATCTATATTATTTTATCTCCTGACGTACTAACTGTATAATAAGTGACACCAAAAAATCTAGGTCAGCCCTAAAAGTTTCATTTATTGATATTCAGTGAAACCCAAGCATAAAATACAGTGTAAAAATCGTAATTTTTGGTTCATTCCTTGTGCGTCTTAAAGAGCAAACTGAGTAAACAAAAGGTCTGAAACATTCTGATACGTTTTTCTATGTTTCCCCAAAGACACACTTAGAAACCTCAGAAAATAAACATGTGGTCCAGTGCCATAAGAGGCCGTCTTGTTGGACTTTTGTTTTGTTCATTGACTTAAATGAGGCCAGAAGGGGCTTATCTCTCTTTAATAACAAATATATAAAAGGCACAGACAGATGTGTGGAATATGAAGATGGAACGTCCAAGAAAATAATTTCAGTCGACTCAGATAACCGTCTCTTATGTCTATTGTTATGTCTGTCGCAACCGAACAATTCATTTTAAAAAACACGATAAATCTTGACTTTGTAAACAGTCAACGATCTCACTGCAAGTGTTCTTCTTATCATAAAACGTGCCTCAAATCGCATCAATCCCGGAAAAATCTGATTCTGATAAGCCGAATTTTATAGATAATAATCAAATAACAGAAGTTATAAAGTACAAGTCTGTTATTGTAAATTTCTAGTAGAATTACAATTGAAAGTGTCCTTGTAGTGTCTTTAGAATGGAACCGGTGAGAGACGAAATCCCTGAGAAAAAATCACCCATAACTTACTACTATGAAGCGTTTGAATTGGACACGTACTTTACTCAAAATAAAATAAAAATACCTGAAGTGGAAAAGGTTGTTTTTAATTGCACTCTGGAAGGATTTATCGTCAATAAACTTTCAGTCTGGATTCTCTTTTCGCAAATTATGGGCTTTCACAGGACCTGGATTCTTAATGTCAATTGCTTATCTAGATCCTGGCAATATAGAAAGTGATTTGCAGTCGGGCTCTGTTGGAAGGTATCGTCTACTATGGGTTTTGTTCTTAGCCACGATATTAGGATACTTATTGCAGTCGCTTGCATCAAAACTCGGTAGGTAAGTTGTTAATAACCGTGTTTCAGTGGCAGATTTTAATTTTTCAGGAGTTGTCACCGGGTTGCATTTGGCTGAAATGTGTTACAGACAATATAGAAAATTTCCGCGACTGGTTCTTTGGATAATGGTTGAAATTGCTGTTATTGGTTCAGATATGCAAGAAGTTATAGGCACCTCGATAGCTATATACTTACTGTCAAACAAACTGTAAGTTCAATCCGGAATCCATCTTTTTCAGTTTTCTATTTAAAAAATATTAACGGACACGTATTCATATTTGATATTTCCATTTAGATCTAATATTTAAATGTGCTTTTATTAAACCAAAAAAAAGTATAAGTAATTAAATAGTAAAACGAATTTCATAGCGTTTAGTAAAACCACATTTTTGTTTCCATATATTTTTTTCAATTTATTTTTATCTGAATACTAAATGATTGTCTTCATTTTGACTGTCTTCAATTAAAATTTTTCTTAACACAGAGTAAAATACTTACGATTTTTTTATTGAACGTACATTTTGAGTACACTTTTCATTTCAATTATTTCTGTATATAACTCATCATTTACGAGTAAAACGTTTTTTGCAATAAAACGAATGAAAAAAGAAAGAACAAAATAAACTAGAGGAAAGAAAAAGGAAAGTAATTGTCTGAAACTAGAAAAATAATTACTCAAGTGACCTAGTAACGAAATTCGTAGGTCAATTATAGCTTAATTTTTTTGTAACGTCTTCTTTTTTTTTACTAATGCCTTCTTTAATGCATTATTACCCCTATTTTATTAAGTTACCAAGTTATTTTTTCGTAATTCCTTGAAGATTCTTAGTTCTTTCATTAATTCTTGTAACATGTTGGCAATCTAAATTTTTGTACGTTATTATATATAATCATTATACTTTCCAAGCGTAAACAAAGTATGTATTGTAATCGGGTCCGTAGTTTTATGTTTTCCCACCCTAGAATACGAAGAAATAGGTCTCCCGTTTCCGACTGTCTGTCTGTCTGTCTGTCTGTCTGTCTGTCTGTCTGTCTGTCTGTCTGTTCGTCTGTCTGGCTAGCTGCCTGCGGGCCTGCCGTCTGTCAGGAGTTTATTAGACATAATCTCCGAAACTAATGGACCGATTATTGTCAAATTATGTGTACATATTAGAAATGTGGATGGTAAAACGCTAACTAAAATTTGGTTAATCATCCCTATTGCAAATGAGATGACGTCATCTGCAAAATTTAGAATAGTATTTTTTTTATTTTAAAAAATGAGATATTTCTGTATTTGTGGTGCATGAATACGTGTCGACTTTTCACACTAGACATCCATATTTTTTGAAAAAAAATCAAAATTATGTAAAAATATATTGCAGTTTAACGTTAGAACTGCAAAACCAAATACTCTGCAATCTTGTAAACGTTTTAAGGTTATCATAATCATAGTAATCCTTAATCAAAATTTATTCGTTTATTCCCTCCCAAAAAATTGATGACGTTATCTCAAAATTTTGTTCTGAAGTATGCAAAATATTTTTTACTTGTGATTTTTCAACGTACGCGTAGTTTTTTGAATTATTTATACAGGGTGACCCAAAAAAATTAATGAATGACTCAATTTATTTTATTGATTAAATTAGGATCTGCAGTACCGAATATTTTGAAATCTTGCAGATGATTTAAAGTTATCATAAGCATGTTAAATTTTTAATCATAATATATCTGTTCATCCCCACCAAAAAACTGATGACATCATTTCAAAATTTTGCCGAATAAATCCTATCTAAATTGTGTTAAATATGATGATACTTGTGGTTTATTCATGCACTCATAGTTCTTAGCATTAATTATACAAGGTGACTCAAAAAAATTAATAAGTCAAGTAATTTTACTGATTAAATGAGAAACGGGTCACTCCATTTTCCCGAAAATTTGGGAATACAATAGTATTAATTATAATTAATAATCAAATTTTATATTTTTCCAAAAAGCTGGATTTGTTGTATTGTTCTTCAAGAGCGAGGGAAGTTCTGTTGAAATAACCTTCCACCAATTTTTGGTATTTTAGTCGTTTTTTGCTCCATTCAAGCTTATTATTTTCTTGCTTAATTATCTAATTTTTTCAAAGCTTTTGTGTCTTTAGAACTCAATTCACTCGTTTCTTCAACAAATTGAATAAATTTTCATCTGGAATCTTCAGAAAAATTGAGGCCGAGAATATTTTCTCACCCTATTAGCTGATCGCCTGTTGAAATGTTTAATATCGTGCAGGTAAAAAAATTTTTTATCAAATTTTTTCATACTCTTTTAAACGCGTGGTGTTGGAGTTCTTACATTTTTTTTAGCAAAATATAGTAGTAGTTTTATTGTTATATTATATCGTATTTATCCATTACTTTTTGCAATTTATTGTTACATGCTTCTGGTTTAGTTTTACAGTTCTCTGTTAATTTATATAATTTTCTAGCTTATTATTTGTTTTCTTTATTCTTTCTATGCATTTATTCTTTTTTACATATTCTTACTCATTTTCTTCTATTTGTGTGTGCATGTTTAATGTCAATATTTGTATTTTTACCTCTAGAGGGTAAGTTAATGTTTAATGTAATAGGGTCCATCCGGTGAATAGTTACTTTAATATTAATTTTTTCGACGTTTTATGATCCCTATAGTACCAGAAATAAACCTCCCGTTTCCGTCTGTCTGTGTCAATTTTATTAGACAGTACCTAAGCTCAGAAATAACTGAATCGACTGTTGCCAAATTTTATATGAAATTTAAGAATATCGTGTAGATGGTAAAACACTAATCAAAATTTTTCCAATCGTTCCCATCACCAGTTTGAAGACGCCCCCTCATCATTTTCCGTAGTAAAGGTTATCTAAATTTCTTAAAATACTCCTGTACTCGTGGTTTATGAAGCCGCTTTGAATTTTATAACAATTACTTTCCATAACTTTGTTTTACGCTGATGAATAAAATGACTCGTGACTTGATTAGCTAAGCAACGAATTGCGGAACTCGTCCTCTATCGCCTGTGTGCATTCAAATCTCATCCTTATCGAATATTTTTTTATACTGTGTCTATTATCTATATTTTTTACCTATAGGGGTTATCATAAAATAAATAAAAATTTTGCAAAATCAAATTTATAATTTTTCGAAGAATTTGTTCGAAGTTCGATTGTATTTAAGGCGCCACGCAGTTCTGCCGAAATAATTTTAGATCAATTTTTTACAAAATACTAAAATTTGTCTGATCATCCCTACCAACAATTTGGTAAAGGCACCTGAAAGTTGCGCTTAATAAATGTTATTTAAATTTTATAAAATAACACATTCCTGTACTTGTGGTTTATGAAACCGCCTTGAGTTTTCACTCTAGGCAGCCACACTTCCTCAAAAAAAAAAAATCAAATTATACAACGTTTTATAACAGTATAGGAGCAAACCGATCTTAACGTGAAGAATGAGGAAGTCGTCGGTTCGATCTCCTCATGCATCACTTTTTTTCCTTACACTGTAACTGACATTATTTATGTTTATAATAAATATATAAATAAAATCTTGCAAATTCAAATTTTATAATTTTTCGCATAATTAAAGTGGAAATTTTTGTTGTAACATTAACATCATCTAAACGTTTTTTCACCAAAAGCATAATTTATGCAAAACATATTATATACATATAATTACAAAAAAAGTCGCTCTTGACTAGACGTAAATTTCGGGTCGCTTAAACCTCTGTTCTAATTAGAAAAACTTTTTTCTTGTAGCATACCATTGTGGGCGGGTTGTTTGATAACAATAGCCGACACCTTCACATTTTTATTCTTGGACAGATACGGTTTGCGAAAATTGGAATTGTTCTTTGGTGTCCTCATTTCCATCATGGGCATAACTTTCGGCTACGAATACGTAGTATCCAAACCTCCACAAGAAGAAGTGGTGAAGGGGTTGTTCATCCCATGGTGTGACGGATGCGATTCGAACGTTCTCCTTCAAGCCGTTGGTGTGATAGGAGCCGTTCTCATGCCCCACAATCTCTACCTACATTCAGCTTTAGTCAAATCTAGAGAAGTAGATCGCAAACTTCCAGAAAAAATAAAAGAGGCCCGGATGTACTACTTCATAGAAAACGGCATCGCCTTGGTCTGCAGCTTCGTCATAAACATCTTTGTAGTGTCGGTTTTCGCTTTCGGTCTCTTTAACAAAACCAACAATGATATAGTGAGTTCACCAACCGCGACGAAACGATTTAAAACAGTAGATTTTTAGCTGAACGGGTGCCCTAAAAATGAATCTCTGGTCTACGACAGAGCGGTGGAAGTTTTTGAAGTGAGTATTGAAAATACAAAAAATCGATTAAAATTCTTGCTAAATCTCATCTGGAAAATCGATTGTTACGGATCGCTAGATCTTTTCACTGATAAATTTAATTAGACTTTCACTTCGTGGGAATTTTAGGCCAACGATGAATTAGTGGATGCGGATATATACAGAGGGGGAGTGTACTTAGGGTGTGCGTATGGGCCCGCAGCTATGTACATATGGGCAATAGGGATTTTATCAGCAGGACAGAGCTCGACCATGACAGGAACGTACTCTGGACAATTTGCTATGGAAGGGTTTCTGGATTTGCAATGGGCCAGATGGAAAAGAGTGTTATTCACTAGAAGCATAGCCATGGTACCGACTTTCTTCACCGCCTTCTTCAGCTCTCTAAATGAACTGACGGCCATGAATGATTTTCTTAACGCTGTTATGAGTCTTCAGCTGCCTTTCGCTATTATTCCGATGGTGGCGTTTACCAGCAATCCCAAAATAATGGGTGAATTTGTAAATAACATGTAAGAAAAGTGATGCTGGTGATATGTTCTTAGTTTAACTATGTTGTGGTTGCAGGGCTATGAAGATTATTTTCATTCTTCTCAGTTTTGTGATTATTGGTATTAATATATTCTTCGTTACGGGAACCATCATGGAATTAGACATGGACAGTAACATATTTATTGCGATAGGAATTCTGGCTGCAGCTTACTTTGCATTCGTATTGTATCTTGCACTGCATTTGTATATTTCCTTAGGCAACAAAAAAATTGAAACTCATCCTTGGATTCAAAAATATGTGATATATGCTGAAATGAATACTCCGAAGAGAAAGAACAATACTGGTAAAAAAGATATTGAAGCTTGATTATAATAAAGAGAAAAAACAAATTGTTTTTTTTTTATTTTAAGTAGTACGAGTATCTTATTAATCATTTATTCTAGTTAAGTTCAAAAAAATTTGACAAAACTCTCCCAAAAGTTGTTCAAACGTTTGGTTTTACTTCATGTCGTTTGTCAAAAGATTATATTGAGAATATTAGGATAACAGAAGCTATACACATTTTAGATTCACCATAATATCCAAACTTTAGGACAAGACGTAACATAGTACTGATTACTTTGCTCAGTATTAACATAATAATATCCTATAACAACGAAAACGTTATGTAACTTTACCTAAAAATTTGTGTGGCATATTTAAACTTATCTTTGAGAAAAGTCCTGTGTTAAAATCCTATGAGAGGGATTCACTTCCAGCGGCAATATTATTCTAAAAAAAAATTGGTGCAAAGTTACTTTGACAGAATTTCCCTCGCTTTTGAAGTATAATCCAACAAATTCCGCTTCTTTGATAAATTATAGAAAATGTATGTTTTCCGATAAAATTTATACAGGGTGTTTTTTTAAACTGAAACTTTCAAATATCTAGAAAAATAAGCACGTTACAAAAAAATGTCCAGATTCAAAATTTAATCATTCCATGGGGGAAATACTTTAGTGCTAAAAACTAGTTCAGTTGCCATTTAAGGTTTCGAAGTTAACCCTTGCGCCACCTACAAGGAGAGGGGGAAGGGGCTAATTTTAGCACTAATGTATTTCCCCCGCGCCGCGGTTTGATTAAATTTTGAATCTAGACATTATTTCGCAGAGTGCTTATTTTCCGAAGTATCAGGTTAAAAAAATCACCTAATAGTAAAAACCAGTGGTGTAAATGACACGTCGAACTCCCTGCACCGCGGGGGTGCAAATTTTAAGCAGATGCCGTCCGCAGGTATATAGACAATATGAAATGCAGTGGCGGCTGTTGACCTTTTGAAATGGGGGGACACAATTTGATTGATGAGTTAAATATGAAGATATAGAACAGGTTGTTATTACCAATTAATAGACGAAATTTGTGACTGAAATAAATACAAAAATACATCAAATAAAAGCAAAAAAGGATTTCTCCATATACCTTTTTGCCTTTGGTTAAAATTTTACGTTCATAGCATCTAAAAGTTTATTTTTAAAAGTTTTAGGCGTTCCTTTAAAAACCGTTGCTTCTTTCAAATGATTTGATGATTTTGTGATTCCCTACTTTCATCATGTCCACGTAAAACAACTTCAAACACTCCACAAAATTTTATGCACATTATCAATCGACGTAATATATAGCGATTTTTGTCGACCTTTGCGTTATGTGCCCGAATATTATTAATATAGGCAGTGTGTGGTTGTTTCCGAATGTCCGTGTTACCGAGAAGATTATCCACGAGCACGGTCGGAACGGGACCCTAGTCCAGTTCTATCAGACGGCTACGACGTGTGGTTTCCATGGCAACGGTGTAAACAAAACATCTAAATCAGCCATGATTCGGTCTCTGTGTCCAGGTTTTATCAGTAATATCATATCATATATCCAAGACACACATCTTTATATGTAAGTGGATGTAAGTTTTGATACATTTTATACAAGTTGAGCGAGATAAAAAATTAATTTTGATAATTATGACACAAATTTCCGGATAATTTTTTAAATATTGAAAATTATTACTTTACCATGTCCACTGTGTTTGTAGACGTTGTAATTGGGGGGGGGGGGGCACGTGCCCTTGTGCCCCCCGGCCCCTGATGAAATGTAGTCAAGAGTGTATTATTATGATCAGTGTACATACTCAACTTCGATGTCCAGTAGAAATTTGTTTAATTTGAATGAGTTGTCTCCTCAAAACAGAAGACTAATAAAATTATTAATTAAGCCACAGTAGAATAAAATGTTTTGAATATGATTATTATTATTTTTATTTGATCACAATTAAATAAAAACGTGGGTAATCTCATATTTTCTAAAAAATGAGGGTCTTAATTTGATCAATAAAAATTTGTGCAAGGCTATAAGTATAATCCCACAAATCCAGCTTTTAAAAAAAATTATAAAATTTGATTTTACGATTTTCATCTTGTGGTAACCGCTGTAAAGTAAAACTCAGAGGCATAAATAACACCCCTTGTCCTTCAGTACTAGATAATACCAATCTGAAGCTCAAGTGTTTATTTATGTTTATACATCGAAAGAATCAGTTTGTCTTTTTAAACCAGGACTAAAATTACTAGTTAAACCAAAGTATTATAATTCGTATTTTATCATTATTATATAAACACGTGCGTCTTCTTCACATTTTCGAGAAAATGGGGTGACTTGATTTGACCAATGTGATGACATCATCAACATGGATAATTTTAGTCACAGCGCAAAAGAAAAGTAGTCACAACGTTATATCTATGCAAGAAAAAAACGGAAAGGCCTAAGTTTGGCATCGAACCCACAATCGCAGTTCCGCAAATGTCCGTTCTCTCCGATGCAATCACTGCACCACGGTGATGTACAAACCGTGTTGGGAATAAAACGTTATTATACCTTGCAAATGCTTTTGCAAAAAGCGGATTCGTACACTACATGTATGAGTATATATATTATTTTCAAATCATTTTAAAATGATGTCATCAAATTGTTGGTGGGATGATTAGCCAAATCTTGGTTAGCATTTAACCATCTATATGATATTTCTAATATACATAGAAAATTTAAGGGCAATCGGTCCAGCAGTTTCGGAGATTACGTGTCTAATAAAAATGGATACAGACACCAAACAGACAAAAGGAAACTGGAGACTGCTTTTTTCGTACTGTAGGAGTAATAAAACGTCGAGAAAATAAAAAAGTGGACATTCGTCCGATGGACTTGATTACAATAGTTCCTTCGCCCAAGAAATACAGTACAACTTGTCCAACATTTCCGAAAATTTAGTTTTGAGAATTTTGTTTGTTTATGAAAACGCCTATAAATTAAAATAAAGAGATGTGTCGTAAAGAGAGGCAAGCTATTGAATGTTTAGAGTGAATTTTTCCATTATAAAGTTTTATAATGACGCTATCACCATTCTAGATAAAACACGTAGGTAAAGCTATTTTCATATTTGGTGGAGAAAACTAGTTAAACGTCACAAAATAGATTTGTCAGTGTCAATTTTTTCAAAGATGTTCGTTAGTCCCTGAAAAAAGAAAAATGTCACCTATTGGTAACAAAAAACTAATACATGCTCAAGGTTAAGCTTATGACGACAAGTGACCAATTTTTCCCGTTAATATCCTAGCGAAAAGCAAAGTTTATGTGTTCTTAAAAAATTCTTATTAACGACGTTTTTGCATAGGTGGAGGGTAATACTATAGTAGAATTTTTAAAATTGTGGCAAGGTGTTGTATAGTGGACCAAAAGCTATAAGGTTATATGGCCATCATAAAATCATCCCATTGTGTCGAAGTTAAGTTGTTTAAAATAGAAAAGGTTTTAGGGTCGTAAATAACGTGTCCACTGCAGCTCGACCGGCTGTTGTGGTTTCGTTCAGGGGGGGGCTTTCAATAAATATGAAAATCCACCACACCACTATTTCTTTACTACCTGCAACCGCTGAGGGTTCCGAAATAACCACTCGCTTTGAAAGCCGGCCCTGTTAAATGTGAGCAAGAAATGTTTAGAAGACGATTTATTGCCAACCGGTAAGCTTAGTGCGAACCACACAAAGGGGGTATTTATTTGCGGTCAACTAATTTTATGATGGTCATATAACCTTATACCTTTTGGACAAGTATAAATACAGTGTGTCGGACGAAGATAGAAATAGAAACATTCCAGATGTCGTAGCTGTACAGTTTTAGTGCAAAATTAAAAAAATTCTACTGTAACAATAATAGTAGATAGTATGTACCCAAATTTTTTGAAAATTGAGTGAGTCATTCTTGATTCAATCAATAAATTGCTTCAGTCATCTGTTTTTTTTTTTGAGTAATTTTGTATAGGTAATCCTAATTAAGGTGGCACTAAAAACAAACAACCATACAAATAAAAATTTCCAAAAAAACTAAATTGTTAACAACTGCTCTCTTATCGAGGAGACAAACACATTTTTCTAAGAAACCAATTCAGAACAGGAAGCGAAGATGGCCAACGACCACAATTATTTACGATTATTTCTTCTTGTTTAATGACTTGCCCAATTTTTTGAAGACAAAAACCATTTCATAGCATTTTGTAACTAAAGAAAAAACGAGATATCTTTATACCAAAAAACTGGTCCAACACTTTCAACAAATCCCGCTTCACTGAAAAATTATAAAATTTGCTTTGTGTTGTTTTGTGTTAACCTCTAAGTAAAAATTAGCAGCATAAGTAACATTTCCACAGACCCTGCGCTGTGGGGGCGCAAATTCCAAAGGCACGCCGCACAAGTACGGACAGTGTAAATATATTTACAGCAGATAACTAACGGCAAAAAATGGTCTCTCAGCAATAATAACATGGTTAACTTCGAGTGTTTACGTTTATACATTGAAAGACTGTCACGTAGAACTTTGTTTGATTTGAATGAGTTTGTCTCCTCAACATTTGACTAAAAATGTTCTGAATGTTATTGTTATTGTTATTAAGTATTATAAACAATGCTTATTTCATTATTAAATAAAGGCGTGCGTGTTCTCAGATTTTCAAGGAAAGAAAAAATATGAATAAATTTTTATCAAGTGCAGGAGTATCTTATTTTATAAATTTAAAAGCAAAATTACTATTGTAAATTTTCAAGTTGACGTCATCCCATTGGTGGTGGGGATGATTATCCAAATTTTGGTTAGCGCTTTACCGTCTACATGATAGTTCTAATAAACACACAAAATTTGACAACAATCGGTCTGTTAGTTCTAGAGATTATCAGTCGAATAAAAATCGACACAAACAGACAGACAGACAGACGGACAGACAGGCGACAGACAGACGGAAACGAGAGACCACTTTTATGGTACACTAGGGGTCACGAAAAGTCGAGAAAACCTGGAAGTGGCAAGTCGTTCGATGGACTCATTACTATACTTCCTTAGCTTACGCTCGGAAAGTGAAAATGTAAAAATCGTAGAGATAATACTTTTTTCCTATGGTACAATTTGATTAAAAATTTGGGCAAGACGAGTAAATTAGCTTCTCATAGATCAATGAAAAGCAATGGGAATAAATGTCACTGTCATTTGAAATTTTTTTTGTTGTCCAATCGTACGTTGCCAAGGATTTAACAAGCCCTAGAACATGAAAAAATCGCTCTCCCATTTCCGTATGTCTGTCGTCTCTATGCCATCTTTTGGCTATTTGATTGGATAGGTAATCTCCGAGACCACTTAATCAATTGCGGTGAAATTTTACGAATGTTTTGTGAACTTCGTGGAGAAGCCAAAACACTAACCAAAATTTTTCGTGGTAAAATTTTATAAGATCAAATTTTATAAAATAACATGCTTCTATACTTGTGTATGAATCCGTCCTTAATTTTTATCTTATAGATCAAGATTTTTGGAAAAAACTACATTTTACAATTTAAATTAGAAACTGCAAAACCGAATAATTTAAAATCTTACAAATGTTTTAAGGTTATCCTAAAAATGGTAAATCGCTCATCAAAATTTCTTTGGTTATTTCTTCATCTCAAAATTTTGCTAAATAAATCTTATCTAAAATGTGCAAAACATTATAATCTACGCTTGTGGTTTGTTTATCAACGCATTCATATTTTTTTGAACTGCTTATACAGGGTGACTAAAAAATATTAATGAATGAAGAATTTACTTTAGTGATTGATGTTTAAAGTTTAAATAAGGAAGTCAAGAAAAGTTCAAGCGGATATTTACAATTTTTAACATTTTCTCTGTGAGCCGTATTGCTGCTGTTTTTGAAATTTATCTTACAGTTGAATGTTTTGTTTAAACGAATTAATTTTTCCAACATATCTTAAAACCGTATATCATTTCATACATTTTCGTGTAAAAATAAATTTTGCCACCCTCTTGAAATATACCGCTCCAGGCAACTGTTTGCTCCACCTATAATTAATATGATTCTGCTTCAACTCTATTTACTCGAAATGTTTTAAGTTTAATACATTTGTTTGAAATGTAAATAAAAATGAAAAATGTATCATCTTTCATATTCAGGTTTCTCGTACGAGTATGTTATAAAAAAAAATCCGAATAATCCATTTTTATTTCCTGAGCTCAGCTGATAATAAAGGAAACTAGTGAGGTTATTTTGACAAATGTTCTAAAAAGTCTGTTCAAAATCCGTCTACTTCTTCTACATTTGTGTTTGTCCTTTCAGTCATCAAAAGAAAAAGTTTTTAGAAGAATCGGTGCGAAATTTCTTTGCACAAGACTTCTCAAAATTCAGGGGTTTACGAAGTTATTTGTCACAACTGTAATGAAAAATAGTTTTTGATAACACATTACTTTATTTATTTATTTATTCTAAAATATGTTACAAACATAATGTTTAGAGTCGGTACACACCTTGCAGACGCCCTATTTCATTCGAGGAGCTCTGTTAGTTCCAGTGATAATTTTCTTAGACCGCCTAGTAAATGCACGTCACGTGATGATAAACAACTCATTGTTTACGCACCAACAGTTGAGAGGATGAATAGAACTCCACCTTGGGATAAACATTGCCTTATCTGCGAGAATTTCTGTTTAAAATTCTACTCGCTTTTTTAGATAACATCCCATGGGATACGTCTTGACGTGCAAGCTGATTTTGATTTTGTTTTGGTCTCTATCATTATTCCCTATTTGCGTAAACGTCTTCGAAATGTTGATAAATATAAAATTGAACTTACAAAACGTTAAAGATGTCGTTAAAAAATGGTATTGGCAGTATTTCTAAGTGGAAAAGTTTAGCAAGTTTGTTTATTATTCTTAAAGTTCGATTACAAACACGGCCAAGTTTTGAGATAAGTTTTATACATATTTGAAGATTAAATGTAGGGGATGATGGATAGGCGGCATCTTCGTCAATTCGATAAAAACTAAACCGGTGGAATCTCACCTGGGCTGTTATTTTCACGCAAACAATATTATAGTGTTTCGCCAATAAAAAAAATGTCGCTCTTTAAAACAATGTTCAGTTCAATTATTTTTTAGCATGAAATTATCCCCACTAAAAATATAATGACGTCATTTCAAAATTTTCCATAGTAATACAGCGTAGTTACGAGAGTAACGAAATACTTACCCTAAAAGCTCGATTCGATAAATTAAACTTTTCCCCTAAACGCGATAAAATAACAAAAATGGGGGAAAATAATTAAAGTACATTTATTCATTTCTCATCAAATCTGCTGACGTCTCTCAATCAAGATCTTTTAAAGAAAAATAATATCAGAACATCAGATGAAATGTTGCGTGTTTAGAGAAAAGTCAACAAAAACTGTATATTTATTCTAGAAATATTTATATTTATCAATATCTGTATTTATTTCAGACTCCGATACCCCGAAGCACAGTAGATGCAGAAGGACGGAAATTTCAACAGCCTTTTTTTAACTTCGCAAATTTGTCGCTACAACTTTTTGTGGTTACTTATCTACGTAGTAGATCCTTTTATTTAAATCTACCATTACAGCTAATTCCCAGCTTAAAATGTTAAATAGTTCTCTTCGGGACTCCTTAAAAGCTCCTAATTTATTAAATCTCACCCCAAACCAAAAAAGCGTTAGTGGTATTTATGGCATGTTAAACAAGACAAAGTTGCCAGTCTTCCGAGTAAAACTTGCAGACTAGGTATTATGTATCGGTTTTTGTGGTGCATGAATAGCCTTCCAACTAGGGTTTTTAGGCCAAATTCAGAGACGGATTAATACGGTTGAGATGGTGCAGCAAGCATTATGCAGTGGTTTACTTTGCAGTTTTGCACGAAATAGAAAAACAGACTTCCTAAGTACTTGAAAATGACTGTGCACGCCGCAATAAATTCAAATTTAATCCTGAATCTCTCGTGACTATTTGTGTTTGTCTCGTAATTACGGTGCCATTTGCATAAGGTGGAATGTTATAAAATTTATTTGACATTAAATTGCTTAAGTACCTGCCTCCTACCTTTTCTTGTTTGATTTATTGCAGTAGTATTTTTGTGGCGAGAAACAAAAGGAAAAGGTTGGGAATAACCGCCAGTTAATGTAGAGATTTTAACTGCTTAATTTGATTGTAATACTTAAGAACTACTTAAAATAAACTTAAATTTATGTTTACAGATAAACATGTGAACTGAAACATTTTACATCACTAAAGTGATTGCAGATTCAGATACAGTATGAAACACAGGTTTCAGTTCGGTTTTAAATTGTATAAAATAACATACTCCTACATTTGTTGTCTATGAATCGGCTGTAGATGCTTACTGGTATTCTTTATTTTTTTAATTTATAGTGATTGCCATAAAGTAAATAAATTTTCGCAAAATAAAATTTTATAATTTTTCGACGCTGGATTTGTTGGACTGTACTTCAGGGAAGAGGGAAGTTCTGTCTAATAACTTTGGACCAATTTTACAGTTAACAGTTATTTTAACAGCTAGTATAGGTACACATATAAAAACTGTTGTTTTGAACCATAATGTACGTGTCGAATGTTGAGGAATTTAGTAAAATGAAATAAAGCAATCTTGACAACATTACGACACGAAAATTATAAATCCCAGAGACACGAGTCGTGTAATAAAAATAAAAATTATAACTGACTTAACGTTAGTTATGCTCCACACAAGTAAGTTGAGGAAAAGTAAACAGGAATGACATATTTTGATTGATTCGTTTTGAATGTTGACAAGGGATCCAGTTTGAACTTCTTTAGATGGTTTTTCTTGAAGTGTTTGTGCTCACATCGAATCCAAATTTCCACGTTGAGTGGTAAACAACTAATATATTTCCAACGAGTAAATTCTGATTGTAAGGTATTTTCCCATAATTCAATAACTGATAAATTGCAGCTCGTCTCATCACGTTGTGCTTTATTTTCAGTAATTTATCCAAGTTAAAAATTCCGCTCGCTGCACAAACTAGAGCTTGTTTCAATTAAAAGGGGACATGAGCGGAAATACTGTAAGCTTCTCGTAATTGCGTTAGAGTCACACAAAAAATAAAAATCAACACGGCGAGATGGCGACGTAAATCACATAATAATCCTCAATTAATACAATATTTAAGGAAAAATAAACAAACTGTTCGGAACTAAATCTACCATAAATTATTACAAACTAAATTAATTATCTATTGTCACAGTTGCGTCTGTTTTATTGACTGTAAACCGGGTTAATTGGGCGTGATTTGATCATCATCACGGTTAACATCACGCATAAGGTTGTCTTTGACAGAGGTAATTATTGTAACGACATAAAGTACATTTGTCGATTGTATACAACACATGTGTAGTCCTGTTCATTGCGTAACATAGGGATTATACGCATTGCAGAATGACCGTCAGCTTTACGGCAGACCTCTGCGTATCTTCTTGAATTACGCGACCTATGGGACTGCAGAACATCGAGACGAATTTTAACTTCCCTTGCCGTTTATCAAATACGTATACGAGCGGAAAATTGAGTTATAAAGTAACGCAATAAAATACAGGTAAGGTGGATGAAGTTTTATTACTATTTAGAAGCCAATAAATGCAAATATTAAGGCGAAGAAAGGAAGCAAGTGTCTCCTTAAAGGTCAAGAGAGTGTGCGCTACAAAGTAGAAGCTTCTGAAAGTATCAAAGGAAGCGAAGAGGAATAAAGTTGTCATTACTTTTAGAACAGACGATATTAGAGTGAAGGCGATGGAATTAAATTGATTTTTTTTCATATTTTCCTTTTTTGCTAATTTTGAAAATCATTGAAAGTTTTAGTGACCAAAGAAACAAAAAGTTTTCAGGTTGCTGAATCTTTAAAATAGTCTCTTTATATATATCATCATTGTTTATTCAATTAATAAAAAAGTATTATCTAGCTTGAACGGCACGATTTCACAAAAACAGGGCTGCTGAAAATCTCATCGGCATCCTCTTTCGGAATTAGTCAAAAGATTTATTCCGGTCTTCAAATTTTTGTTTTTGATAGTTTAAGTAAATTTATGGTAGCAGTTGTTGATCAGTCCAATTTCTTGGCTAGATTTTGTTTATAAGTACATTAGGAATATTGACGATGTGGAAAGCGGGGAAAAATGTCACAGTTAGAGTGGGATTCGAACCCACATTTTCTAATTGCTAATCACTGAACTATCTAACATCGTGATTGTCTCTACTATTTTCCTTTGCTGCCACATAAAAACATTACGAAACGCGTTGTTAAAATTCAATACAAGGGGAAAAAACAATGCTCTCTACTGAAGCTTAACATTAAATAGAAAATTTTCATGATACAAAATGACCAATTTTTAAGTTATCCACTCATTTATACAAATATTGGATGACTTACTACCATAAATCTGGCATTCTATTAGTCTTAAAAACTTGACTGAACTCTATAGTTCCTAATTCTATCATTACTGTCTCAAGTAATCTTTAACCATAGATTTTTATTTTTTTTTTGAAAATTGATTTAATCGGGAGGGTTCTTACGAGGGTGGTTCGTTGAATAACTTGATTCGCATAGTCTTGGAGGGTGAAAGAAAAAAGCAATAAGTGTATAATATAGACTTCAAGTAGGCTTCCTGCAGATCCCGTTTCTATGTGTCGATTCATTCTATCAGTAATTCTTCGTTTAACATTTAATTAAGGCGGGTAATGTATTGAGTTCTATACGCTGAAAATGGAGGATAAAACTGCGTTACGAAATTTCCATCAATAATACAAATATTGATTTTTAAATACATGTGATGAAAAATTTCACCAAAATGATAACAAGAAGATGAGGATAAACTGAATGTTCTGAAAATGCATATATTGAAAATCCCATGAGCCAAAGTACCAATGAAAATTGCAATTGATAGTGTTATTCAGGTATTCTTTTTGAAAGGGAAAACTGAGAAAGAAACCCATGAAAGGATTTTCCTAAACTGGGCGGTTCATATATTCTTTTTATAAAGCCACTCATCTTGGCTTAATGAGTCCAAAAACTGTTGCCATACCAGAATTCACTCACAAAGTCCATGATATGGTCTTAACAATTGAGAAAGTTACTCCCAACGCAAAAGGAGAGGTACATATTACAGCTTCGAAACCTTGGTCCGTCTGGAACTGTCGCTCCCTAACGGGTGAATCGATTTCAACGCGGTTTTTTTTTGAAAGCTGGTTTAATCGTCATGGTTTTTAATCATGTTTGATGACAGTGCGTTGACCATCACAGCGAATTTTAATCCATTTCAGACTTTGTAAGAATTCATTGTTTCGTCGAGGGTTTTATTTAAGTATTACACAAATATCCGTAGAACTAAAATATATTTTAATTTTGTTAAATTTATCAATAATTGTAAATTTCGAAACATTCACGAACGTCTTGGTATTTAAAAAAATGTATCTACTTAATTATTAAAATCGTCTCTCTACGACGCTGGTCAAAACCTACGCCACTGGACACCTAGTTAGTAATTTAATAAAATAAGCGTCTAGTTGTAATTTAAATTTAGTTTATCCAGTGAGTATAGAGTTAAAAGAGAGGCAACCTTATGGACAAGTGCGGGGCTAATGCTCCGTCTTACCCCTCACTTCACTTCATCCACAAACGTAACAGTGGATAGTGGCTCTCCCTCCTTTTTTCTTGTGAACTACGTTAACAGTAGTCTGGACGAACACCAACTCATCAGACTTGTGGCCAGTGCGATTACGTTAAAGCAAAATAGCCCATCCCCAAATGAACGGTGGACTGGTGAAAGGTTTTTGTCCAATTTTAACCAAATTTCAGCTTTTCTTTAATTATTATTGTTATGATAAGCACATGTTGACAACATGCCAGTAAATCCCAATTTTTGGAGGATGCCTGGTGTATGCGTTTAAATTCATCCTTTATTTAAATAAAAAAATGAACGGCCATTATAGTAGATATAGTTATTATGATATTTTTATTATTTTTCAGTTTTTCGACCGTTTTATATTTCGATTTCTCAATTTTTCAACTTCTCGATATTGTAATTTTTCATTTTTAAAATTCTAGATTTTTCGATTTCTCGAGTTCTCAGTTGTTCTATATTTTAATTTTTTTATTTTCCCAATCTTTAAATTTTCGATTTTTCAATTTTTGAGATCCTGAATTATCAATTTTTCCATTTTTAACTTTTCGATTTGTCGATTTTGGCCTATTTCGTTTCTCAATTTTTCGATTTTTCGACTTGTCGACTTTTCGACTCCTCGATTTCTCATCTTTTGATTTTTCGATTTCTCGATGTCTCAGTTTTTGAATTTTTCGATGTTTCGATTTGTCGGTTTTTGATTTTTACTTTTCGATTTTTCGGTTTTTCTGTGTTTAGATTTTTATATTATTGGATTTTTCAGTTTTCCAATTTTTTTTAGTTTTCGAGTTTTGATTTCTCGATGTGTTGATTTTTTAGTTTTTCGATTTTTATATTTTAGATTTTTCAATTTTTATTTTTTGATTTTTAGATTTCTCCATTTTTCAATTTTACGATATTTTAATTTTTCAATGTTTTAAATTTTAGGCTTTTCGATTTTTCAGTTCTTCAATATTTTTTAATTTTTCAAATTTTGACGTTTCAGAATTTTCAGATTTCCGATTCCTCAGTTAATCTACTTTTTTCGACTTTGCTTTTTGAATTTTTGATTTCTCAATTTTTCAATTCTTTAACTTCCTAATTTTTGAATATTTTGTTCAATTTTGTGATTTTTCAGTTTTTCGACTTTTTACTGTTTGAATTTTAAATTTTTCGTTTTTTAAACTTTTAGTTTTCAGTTTTTAAAATATTAGGTTTTTCAATTTCTCGACTTTTCAGTTCTTCTATCTCAATTTTTCAATTTTTGGAATTTTTAAATCTCTGATTTTCCATTTTTTTTATTTTTCGATTTTCCGTTTTTTTTTAATGTTTCGATTTTTAGAAAAAGCGACGGTTACGGTTTTCAGATTTTATTTAGTTCCTTTTACTGTTTGAGAGTGCCAGGGAGAAGAAGATCGAAGGGTGTTTGAATGGTCGACAGGTAGGCTCGGTTTCAAATAGGTGGTAGTAGGTAAAGAAAGAGTTTAGAAAATTCTAGAAACGGAAAGAGAAAGTATGTAGGAGCGTAGGGCAGATAGACGAAAGATAGGACGTATTTACATTTGTACAAAGATTATGAATGCGCTCAGGTAGAACACCTGATTTTGTGGGAACGGTTGTTCCTACATTTTAATTTTTCGATTTTCCACTTTTTTTTAATTTTTCAATTTTCCAATTTTTCGATGTTTCGAATTATTCAATTTCTCTGTTTTTAAATTTTAATTTTTTTTATTGGAACGAAGTTCCTTACGGCAGGCTTGGAGGAGATAGGAATTTTGCTGCACGACCGAACTGAAACAAATGTGATCCTAAAACCGTAACGAAAACTCCGTGGAAAAATGGCCGCCTTACAAGTGTAGGTGAGCAGAGAAAAAAATGTTGTGCCTCGGTGGGATTCGAACCCACGTCTCCTTGGTCTCCAGGCACGAATGCTTACCACCACACCACGAGACGACTTATTTATTTTCTGCTTACCGACGTGTTATTGTGCCGCCACACAAGGTTGAAGGTCCGCACACGTGCAGCTGCCTTACAAAGACACCGCCAACACGTGAAGACCGCACCGACAAAATATAAAAAATGTCCTAAACACTTTTCGTTCTCTCATCCCTTCTCTCTCTATTACCACTCCACCCCGCCAATGCATAGTATATACTCATGAATTCATGGACAAGCACGTGGCGAATACGCACATTATAGATACATTTTACTCGTGAGTAGCCACGTTTATTTTCATACAATTTCAAATCGTCAAAACAATAATAAATATAGTAACAATGGCAAAGCAGAGTATCAAAAAGCGTATAGGGAACGCGAAAAAGCTAAAAAAAAAATGAAAATAAGCAAGAAAGTTACGATATAAAGCAAAGATATCCTCTAAACTAGTGACAATATTTAAAAAGTTTATTGATTATTTTTTTAAATAATTAAAACAAATTCTCCCTTCAATTCCAAACATTTAAATATATATATATTTTGATAATTCTACCTATTTTACGTAATTTATTATTTCCTAAAATACTGAATTTCCTAAATATTTTCCTGTACTTAAATAAAAACTAATCAGCAAAATTTAAGAGAAAAATCAAGAAAACCTACATAAAATTGAGCACGTTTTTTTTTTGCAAATTGTGTCGATTCTACATTAACCGAAGGAACTTCGTTCCTACCTGGTGTCCCACGACACCACATTTCTTTTTTTCAAAAATTGTAATCGCTAAGTCCACCTAGAAGTTTTAATATTTTGTCTGATAATTAGACAGCGGATTTCTGTCTACGTCACGATTATAGGTAGGGACGCATAAATCGCTGCTAATCAGTAGCGGGTGATGATCAGTGCATTTAATCTTCACTTATCCTATAAATACAATGAATGAAAACTTAATTCCTAAAACAGCTAAGTAAAGGAGAACGGGAATTAACAGCAAAGTACAACGAAGCACCGGTATTCTATTTTAAAATAAACGAAGTGCAGCCTGTACCTGCACTGAATTTCCATCCCGCACGAGCCGTACCGAGTTTGGCCTTGCCAGGCCGGACAGAAATCCGCTCTTTGCTGATAATAATGTGGTAATGGAATACTTAAATGAAAATGATTGGCGAAATGTGTTTGTCGAATTTTATGCAGACCATATGCATTTAAAAAACCCCTTCACAGTTAAAACGCCGTGTTAAGTTAAACATTTGCGAAGCAAGTAGATATGGTGCAGATTGTATTTTTAAAGTTGTGTTATATATGTTAACAATTACATTTTTAATTCGTCAATTAATAATAAAGTTATACTAGTTTGAAGCTTATGGAGAGATTTTGTTCCCACATCCTTATTTGATTCGAGTCGCAAAGTGTCGGTAATTTTCCGCGCCGTCCGACTTGTTAAATTTCAAACTAAAACGGCTGCAACAGTGATTCTCTTACAGTAGTTGTGCTGTACGAGTTCAGACAACAACCCGTGAAATGGTATTAGTAACAACCATTGAAGGTTAGAGGGCTTTTGTCGCTTTTTGTGGCGCCCTCTAAGCGCGAATATTCTCTCAGTGGTACGCATAGGGATACGGGGTTGCCGGTCTTTTAAATATATAGTCACTGGTTTAGCTCAGATAATGCCAACGTGTTTGGCGAAACGCGGCCGCAAATATTTTGTGTTTTCGGTGTTGTGGAGATAAACGCGATATTACTAACTTGAGTTATGGTTTATCTACAAACTTACACCTTTGTTTTCATTTTAAAAGAATAAAACTGCTTAGACTAAACTGAATATTATTATTATTATCATTAAGTAATAAAGATACAGTGAGGACCAAGGTCCTATAAACTGTATAACTTAACTAAAAAAAAAACGGTAATGGAAAATGATTCAATAACTTATATACTAAAGTGTGGTAAGATACTGCAAAAAAACATAATAATAGAAAATAAAAAAATAAAAATTACAAACCCAGTACTATAACTAAGAAAAATATTCGGAGAGTAAAGAGTCAAGATGATTCTTAAACGAATTGACACTAGGCGACTCCACGACGTTCCGTGATAAGGCGTTCCAGTGATTGCAAACCCGACAAGACCAAAAGTGTTGTCGAGAAAGAATACGGTATTGTTCCTTGTGGAGTTTCCAAGGATGCCCTCGAAGTCTTGTGTCATTATTCAGTGTGAAGAAGTTGATAATCGGGACGTCCCTAAAAGCTCGATAGGTAAGAATAAGGTCTCCACGTATTCTCCTTCTATATAACGACGGCAACTTCATAATAAATAACCGTTCTTCATACGGTCTGTGTCTAATAGCAGGAGCCAGCTTAGTGGCTCTTCGTTGGACTCGCTCCAAAGTGTTAATGTCCTTAGCAAAATATGGCGACCAGGATGGAGCGGCAAACTCTAGTATTGGCCTAAGGTACATCCGAATGAGTTTGGCAGCCGTGGAGGGAGTGGGATTACAAAAGGAGCGACTAATTAGGAACAGCATAGAATTAGCTTTTTTTGTTATCGATACAATATGTCGTTCCCATTTGAGGTCGGAAGAAATAATAATGCCTAAATCGTTATGATAATCCACCACAGTTAAAGGTACTCCTGCAATGTTATAACTAAGCATGGGGTTATTCTTACCCAGGTGGAGAACGGTGCATTTGTCACAATTTAAAGGGAGTAGCCATTCGGAACACCATGCATTGAGAGCCTGTAGATCTTTTGTAAGGTGGTCATAATTAGTAAGCGGGTTGGCATATAATTTAGTATCGTCGGCAAACATTGAAACGGTAGAGGACAAGTGGGTTGGTAAATCAGCGACGTACAACAAAAACAAGAGGGGCCCTAATACTGATCCCTGCGGTACCCCACCAAGGACCTTAACATTCCCAGACAGACTATCACCTACCCTTACGCAAAATTATCTATTGGTTAGATAATTTTCAAACCATCGTAATAGTTTTCCTCGAATGCCAAGATGCTCAAGTTTAAAGAGAAGGCGATTTATGGGGACTTTATCGAAAGCTCTGGCAAAATCAAGATATAATACGTCCACAGGGAGATTAAGATCAACACTACGAGTCCAATCGTTTAAACAACAAAGTAGATTGGTAATAACTGATTTACCTGCAGTAAAGCCGTGTTGGATATCGGGAATTAAGTTATTTTCCGAGGCAAATTTTCTAAGTTCTTTGGCAATAATTGATTGCATCATTTTTAAAACGACAGATTGCAGACAAATAGACCTATATTAAGGAGCCAAATATCTATCGCCTTTTTTGTAAATAGGTGTAACGACTGAAAGTAACCAGGCAGGTGGTAATCGCCAACAGTCAAGGGATTGTTGCATTATATTGGAAAGGCAGGGTACAATATGGTCACAACTACTTTTCAGTAGCTTTGGAGAAATTTTATCCAAATCGGGTGCTGATGTGTCTTTAAGATCTTTGATACTGGCAGCGACTAGTTCAGGACTAAACTGCAAATTGGTGATCGAGTTAGGGTTCCTATCAATAGAAATATTTGGCGAGAATAAAGTTGGCTCAATAGAGAAAGCATCAGCAAAGGTGTCAGCAAAAACAGAAGCGACTTCATTATAATCGCCACAGAGAGTACCATCAGCTCGTTTTAATAGTATATGTTGATTTTTTTTGTTAAATTTCTAATAGATAGATGAAAAGTGGACTCTGTTTAAAGAAGAGCCATATAGCTTAATTTGTAAAAAAAAGTCAACAAAAAAAGAGCTTTGTGGAAAAGATTTAAGAAAATGAGGTACGAAACGGATGATGTTCGTCATGCTTACTGCCAAAAAAAACCGAGAAAATTGTGTAATTATCTCCAAAGATTCTAAGGTAAGTGTATTCCTAGTACATTATCTGCGATTGAATTTCGCCAATACCTCTTGATGGTATGACATGCGCTGGTGTCACCCTATCCGATTGGAGAAAATATGACAGTCTCACGCCATGGAGTTGACCCCTTTTATGGGGGCGGTTGCTCTGGCGCCACTCTCGTCACTCTAGTCAGAGACACGGATATCCGGCGTTCCCGTGAAGGGTTGCGAAAGAAATAACACAGCGAGTAAAAGTACTTGATCTTTACTCGGCTAACAGCTATATCATTGGAAAAAAGATTATCTCAAGGTAATAAAGAACTCTCGGGATTGAATGTGATGGACTCCCTCTAGATGGTGCGTGGTCGAACGGGACTTCTACTTCTGATGGCAGTACTGAAGTAGTACTGGGTACTTACGGTGCGATCAAAAGAGCAAAAGCTAACTCAAATCCAAACGGGAAAAACGGAACACCCAACAATCTCCTTGCCTTCTAGTAGTGCACACGAGAATTCACAGTTTTTCCTCGTGAGCCTGGACGGTAGAGTGGAGTAACTCGCGACGACTACTGATTGCGGATTAACGAAAGTTGTTACTGTCTTTGCTAAAACGTTTGAGCAATCATATTCCAAGAGGATTTTTCAAATACAATGGTCAGGTCAGGTCAGGTCAGGTCAGGTCAGGTTAAGTGAGGTCAGGTCAGATCAGGTCAGTCAAATTAAATCATCTTGATATAACTACATCACTTGGTCCAGATTTACACCAAATTTCCTTTATGCTGTGTCTGATTTAAGATCTTTGATCAAAGCACTGTCATCAATGTGATACCTATCCTTTAATTTCAGCAAAGCTTTCATCTTCATCAACTCTTTTTAAAAACTCCAGCGTTATCCAATCTCTGGGTTCCTGGTTCTGTGCACTCTTTCATTTTGAGTTTTTTTTTATCGGATCGTAGTTTTATTTTAAGCGATAAAATATGTGTATTAAAAAGCGAACTTCTGCAAGGTTCAGTGCCGAATCTCTTGCGTTCATTACTTACATCGCTGCCTTATTCTACCCCCACAACTTAAACATTAACGATTGTGCGGCTAATCACGATGCTTTGTGTAAGGACATGTTCAGTACTGCACATCGGATTTAATAATCCTAAATGTATTCGTAGTTACTTGCTAAATGGCGTCGCGTTGATTAGTACAAGAAATGCTGTTTTCTCACGTACATCAGAACATTTTCTCCTATATTAACATATATCGCTTTCTTAATAAATAGGATGTTAGGAAAGACCTTGGAGTTATACAGGGTCTTTATAGGAGATTCTAAGGGCGTAGTTGGCCATGGATTTCCAAAATCTCGATGAAATTATTCATCATACGACAGTTCTCACTTTTCATAATGTCATGTAAACTGTCATATAAAGTCATCGATTTTATTGTTTTAACGTTTTTGAAGTGTGAATTACAGTAATTCTCCTTGATCCAAACTCAAAACAACAAAACAGTCGTTTGAGAGTGGATTTATTCTGTAACCGCTTGTAAGCAAGAATATCTGGCCAAATACCCCAACTTAATAATTCAAAAAACATCGTTAGAGGCTCATATTAGAGATGTAATCAATATATTTGTTCGAACTGGCAGTGTCAACAAAGGAAAATCTCCTGGAAGACCGTCAGGATCTCAGGAAGTTGTTGATGATTTGAGATGACTTGAGCAGAATTCAGAAACATCTTTGACAAGATTTCCTCAGCAGTCAGGAGTTCCTGTTGCAACATGAAATTGAACAATCGGTATTGACGAAAGGAATACAGAAGATTTTTACAATTAAAAAGGGAGTGAATATGCGCCTTGAACAGAATGGTGAACATTTTCAACATTTACTGCGATGTTTAACAGCAATAAATTTGTTTATTTTTATGAAGCATGTAAGTAACCCGTTATACAAATGGCATTTAATTATGTCCAAAACTGAGAGGCGGCACGTTTTCATGACCTACTTCGACCCTATAATCATTTATTGAAACCGTGTATTTGTCTCCCAAACATCTTAAAAGCGTGTGTTATTTTAAGTTTTGTTAATGCGCGCCAGTTGAAGCTTTAGTAATATTATCTTCCAAGCACGATGGAGTCTGACGTTTTAGTATGGTATCTTTTACACGTGCGTTAAAGCCGTATAAGTTCATCATCATTTCATGAAATACTTACCTTCAGAATTGACGGTATTTATCCTGATATAGAAACTAGTCAGGAGGAACTATCATCACCGCATGAAATGACTTCACTCGCTCAGAGAAGAACTTAACGAGCTACTCATTTTAGTCAAGTTGATACATTTTCAAATCGACTGCGAATTTCTTTTGGCAACGATATCCTTCAATGTTCCTCACTTTGTATCAAAATCTTCAGCCGGTTTTCATTTGCCTATTGCGAAAATAAACGTGTTACTTGATCACCAAATTTTCTCATATGTAAAGCTAATTAAAATTGAGTAATTAATATAATTAGGATAATTTGATTAACATTATCGTTGTGTGTTTTTTTAAGTTTCTTAAGTTTTTTTATAATATTTGACCCAAAATAGGTTTCTGTTGGACGAATGAAAGTTGTTATCAATATTATTATTGACACTTTAAAGAAGATATGTGGTTTCAACAAGACGGACAATGTAAGACATAATTTAGAACAAACATTTGGAAATACGAAGATAGGAAAAGAAAGAGTTCATCACCGGCTTGCTAGGAGTCTTGACATTAACATCGGTGAACTTCTTTTTGTGAACAATGGACTATACTATAAGGCGTTCACGATTGTTCTAAACACGCAGTAGGCCAAGATATTTTTTTGTTAAGTTGTCAGGTCCTGTCATATGAAGTTCTGTTTTATTAAATATTCCCCATCCTGTTATTACTACCATTAATTTAGCTAATTTACTCCCGGCAGCAATGCTCAGTTGTCATCAGTTATAACCAAAGTTAGGCACAACGGAAGTGATGGGTAATCCACCAGACAAATATTAAAAACGACGGCGCGATCTAAGGCGATATATTTGGCTGGCCGAGTGTGCAGTCTCAACCACGTCAGAACCTCAGTGGCGTTTGATGCAAATCAGGGTTTATCTAATTAAGATCATCACGAAAATTGTGATGTTGACCAGTCATTGTTAATTTTTAAAGCAATTTAACATCTAGGAGAACTCGTATAACTGAGGAAAACCGACAAAAAACAGTAAATGTTATTAAGAATTCCCAAAGTTGTAGGCCACGACTGCAAGAGCGCTGGCGATCGGACGGTAATCAGAATCACTTCCGCGATGCCGAAGTGTGGTTATAACCTAAAATAAATGTATTATAACAAATCACAAGATTTCCAACTCAACTGCCAGATTTTTATAGATAGCGCGAATTTCAAACGATCGTGAACGGCTAATACAAAACACACAGTAGAGAATACCTGACGGAACAGATTCGGACACTCCAAAAATTTAATCTTAGATTAGACAGTCTTTCTAGAATCAAGCTAACAATGTTTGGTACATGAAGGCAGACATTTTGAACATTTGTTGTATTAATTTTATTTTTTGTTAATAAATTTAATAAGTCTTTTTTTCGAATTTGACTTACGTAATTTTGTAGGATCGGTTACAAATGTATTTTGGGTTACATTAAAATTATGTTGGGGTAGTCCTTTTATGTGAATCACCCTGCATATACATAAATATTAGCCAGATCACACTGATAGGCCGATTTTAATCAAATTTCTTTTTTCAACTTTCCAGCATTTTTTATTACATATAACTGGAATAACATTATCACTAAACTGCTCAAACGCGACAGAATAAGGCATTTATTATAAAATAAATGGGCGTTTGGTTGGATTTATACAAAGGTGTGATGGTTTCATAATACCTGGATGACTTGTGTTTCCAGATCATAGCGCTAGGCTGACACGAGCGTGTTGGCGTTTACTAATTTCCGTTAAAAAATAACTTTTTACTTAGTTTTTGCTCAAAAACATTAAAGAAAATCCCAGGTATTAGCACTCTAAGAATCATTAATTAATCCATTAATACAAGGTAATTATAAAAGTTTGTACATCAGATTGGCTTTGAAATTTCGTGAATTTTGCCGCTTGGTTGTGATGATCGATGACTACACCTCGTCACCTATCACAACAGTCAATCATAAACTAACTTTCATCGTCACTTGTCACAAATGTCAACCACAATGTAACTTTCGTAAGCTTTTCACTGTGTTTGCTGCCTGATAGATAGTGTCCACATATTCCATAACCAATAATTCAAGTCGAATGGAAGCGGAAAATTCTTATTGAATATGCAGTGACAGATTTTCCCAAGCAACTTGATGTATGATATTTTATAATCAGTCTCTATAAAGACATTTATTTTCTATTTATTGATTTATATATCTTAAAATGTTGCAGTTTTTGTGTCGATTAAATTTAAGATGACGACTGACTCCTTTAGAGTCTGCACGAACTGATAATAATTAATAGCCACTGACGCTAATTCATTTTCTACTTTGAATTTCTTATTAAAAACAAAAGTAGTAGGGATTCCGCTGTACATTTGACAATGACAGATGTCAGACCTCTCAGTTGACAGGACGACGTGATATGTCAAGTGTGAACGCAGTAGTACCATCTATACAGTTGGTCCTAGAGCCAACTTTAATTCACTTTATTTTCGATTTGTCGGCAATTATCATTCGAATTTGTTGATATTATTTTGTCGCTGTGGTATTTAATTTAAATCATTTGAAAACGTACGGATGGTTTTATTTGCTTGTTTCAATATAGCGTAATCGTTCAAATTTAACACATACAATTATTAGTCAGTCAACTTTTTGCCTTTTTTGCTCTTTGTCTGATAAAATAAATTGTACTCCAAAACACAGTATTCACACCATGACATTTTAATACATTTCAGTGTCAATTTTCTAGACCAGTCACGTTAGCGAAGTGAAGAAGTGTTTGTGTTGCATTTCAAATTTACGTATAAAACTGCAGTAGTTGGAGTTTCTTTTAGCAATATGGATGATTATACTTAAGATTGTCTTAGTACTTTACTTTCTGATTAGTAGACTAATCAAGGGAATTAATTTTATCCCATGTAATACTGGCATCAGGATAAAATTTACACTTTGAAGTTATGTCTTGCGTTGTCTAATTAATTATCTAAATAGTTTTAAGGCACATAACTAATGCACACACTGGGACTTTGCGCGTCTGCTCTCTTCTCTGTTCTATTTCCAGAACTTCACCATCGGTAAACAATGAGAAATTGATTAACCTACTTTACTCATTTTTTCTCAAAAAACCTCTCGCATACTGCACTAATGGTTCACGTAACACCGGTTGAGAAACACTGTTCCAGAATACTAAAAGGTGCGTGTCGTAGTGGATCAGTATCACTTCCATTATGAGGAAAAGACAAAGCCCTAGATATACAAGAACAAATAGATATGGAAACTGTTAACGCAGTGAGCAGTAAGCACATGCTCCGAATGTATAAACATAATTCACATTAAATCCAAAGACATGTATTGTTTAGCCTGTCCACTAATTAATGTATATTACTGCATAGGAGGATTCCGGAGCTTCACAACGTCAGCTTTAGTATCATTGTTTATTGCTAAAGATAAAAGCTCTCGTTTGTCAATTATTACTACCGCTCTCATGATTATAACCAGGATAACTTTAAAGCGTCTTTTGTAATTCCAGACCCTATTAAAGATAAGTGAATTAAGGAGATTTTAATGGATTTTATTATTATCGGAAGCAAATGGCTAATTGGACACAATTTTCAAAGACTTTATGGGGCGTGACAGACAGAACTGCTTTTACCTAAAGACGCTTTTCTAGTCGTTCCGAGGGGAAAAAACTCTACCCGAAAATATTCTGGAATCGATATCTCCCCCTCGACGCAAATTGTATTACTTTTTAATTTTAACAATTATCCCCGGTTTAATTGCTTTTAATTTGCAGAGACAAATCAGTTTCGCGGCAAGATGGAATATTTTTACTTTGCTGCATAAAAGAAAGTCTTCCCGTAAAATGTGTTTGTTTTATGAAAGCTGCTAGCCGTAAATGTATTGAATTTAATTTCTTGAACGAGAAACCTGGGACACTAGAGAAAGCTTTCTGGCCTGATTGATGATAGCGCTGAACAGGCAGACAGCAACTGGGATTAGAATTAGTATCATTAGTTTAGAAGTACAAAATCTGAGTTTTCTTTGTGCTTTCTCTCTTCTCACACAGCCACTTAGATATTAACGCCGTATTTTATGTTAAAAATATGCGCGAGCACTTTTCCGTCTTCGCCGTTTTGCTGTGCTTTTGCACTTGAGGCGCTTAGCCAATTGAAGTGCTTTAATTAACAAGCTTACTGCGGAGAGAAAAAGTTAAAAGCTGCGTCGGAAAAAAGTGTAGAATTCAGCCACTTTAGTTGTTAGAAGGCGACTCGTTAGTGAAATCTCCTATTACTGCAAGCTGGGTAATGCAGTTCGTGTGGGTTTACAGCTGAACTATAAGCGAAAATTACTGTTGTTGGTGGTTTATGTACCACTAGCTTTATGGCTGCTATTAAATTTTATTGAGTATACACATTCATTACGATTTACTGACCCCGAAGTAAATTCTGACCTTTAAAATAGGTAATTATTGTGGGCAGCCGGGCTGGCTTATCTATGCTAAAAGTTTGTTAATAGAATAACCAAGAGCGAATTTACGGTTTAAAAAGTTAACGGAATGTGCTTTCTGACGACAGAAAAAACCTCTTCCAGAGATAATTGTGTTCGAATGGTCGCTTTGTATCCACTTTTTTAATGTTGCCTGTAAAATGTTTATTGTTAGATTTTAACATAAATGACTACAGCCCTCAAATCGTGTATTCTTTACTTTACAACTTTCTCAAGAATACAAAAAAATCTAATGTATTTATTAAAAACCTTCATTTATCATTCACTACCGACTATCAAAATGAGTACCTATAGTTTCTGTAAGGCCATCTTCCTTTTTTTTTAAAGTACAAAAATTTTTAAAATCTCCGCTGTACATTTTAAATTTGGTGCATCTGATTATAATAATAAGTAAACCAGACCAGGGAGCAATACTCTAACCTACATGTCGCAAGCGCGTTATAGAGCACCGTTAAAGTACTCCTTGCAGTTCCTAAGCATAAATCCTAAAATTTTCCCCGCACTCAACACGATATTATGCACATGTTCTCTAAAACTATACTCGGAATCATAGTACACACGAAGATCCTTTACAGATCGTAGTCTCTCAAGACGATAGTTGCCAACATAGTAAACATATTGACAGAGATTTTCATATAAAGAGTACGTAACCACTTTACATTTTTTATGGTTTAATAGTAAACAATTTGCTACACATCATTCTTGGATATTCTCCAGGTCCATCTGGAGATAATAAGAGGCAATCATCCGGACTTCTATTTTTCTAAAGATCTTAATGTCATCCGCGTCCATTAGAAAATGCGAGCTTTTAATAACTTCCACACCATCATTGATATAAATTATAAAGAGCAAGGGCCCCATTACAGATCCTTGTGGTACACCCGACGTAGAAATATAAGACTTAGATATAAAGCCATTACACATAACCAAATTTAGACGAGAAGACAAGTAGGAAGCAATTAGTTTAATTAATAATTCCGAGAAATAATTGATGGTCAGTTGTTACTCAGGTCAGTGTATATAACATCAAATTGACCCCTGTTGTCTAAAGTATCAGCCATAAATTGGGACATGGACGTCAGAATAGTTGAAGTCGATCTACCTGAAACAAAGCCATGTTGAATATTCGAAGTACACCCTCTAAAACTAAAAGATATTTGATTATACAAAATGGTTGCAAAAATCTTAGAAAAATTGCATAAAATAGATATCGGTCGATAGTTTCTCACATCAATAATATCGCCATCCTTAAACACCGGAAATTTTGGCAATTTTCCATAATTTGGAACATACGAATGCTTCAGACTAAGATTGAATATGTATCCTAATGGCTTAAAAAATATATTTGAACAGTCTTTAATTAAAAAGCCAGATACATGGTTATTTTTAACTTTACTGATGGCCTTTATAATATCATCATCATTGATAATTAGAAGAATTAAATCTAAGAAAAGCTTTTTTTGGTGGAAGAACTAATGCAAAACAACAAAATTGAAAGTTAAGGGAAAGAAAATGAAATATATAGATATTTGCAATTTATATCCAACAGTACAATGTTATGATGATTATTCAGTTTGACATCCTACTAAAATATTCAAACCTTATACGTATAATTCAAAATGGTATGGATTAATAAAATGTTCAATTTTATCACCAAAAGGTTTGTATCACCCCGTTTTACCAGTTAAGAACAAAACCAAATCTAGTGCAGGAAAGTTGGCATTTCCATTATGTCAATTGTGTGCAAAATTAAATAATCAAAAAGATATATGTACTCATATAGAGTCTCAAAGAATTATCAGAGGAACTTGGTGTACAAACGAGGTAGACAAAGCAATTGAAAAAGGTTATAAAATAATAACTGTAATCGAGAAATGATTTTGAATCAGAAGAAGAATATAGAAAAGCTGTAAAAGAAAATGTAGGTATTGAATTGGGTAAAATAGAAAATAATCCTGGACAGAGAGCTGTTGCAAAAATATGCTTAAATTCCTTATGGGGTAAATTTGGTCAGATACAAAATATGGGGCAACAGAATATGTTACACATATTAAAAGATTTTCTGAAATTTTATTAGACGACAGACTTGATAATATACATATCAATAATATTTTAGAAAAGTCCAGCAGACCTGGTCCAGAGTCAAAGACGAACAAAGACTGTAAAATCAGTACACAATATAATCGAATTACCAGAGATACATACTAAAACTAAAGAACTTTTAAATAAAATAGAAACAAATGAATTTGGTTTTGTTTATGACAAGAGAGTTATTCTAGAAAACTTTGATACAATTATACAGCGTGTTATTGAAAGGTACGTACAACAAAATTGACAGTTATTCGCGAAGTCTAAGGAATCTGAAAAACTTAGTTCGTGTTATCAAAATTATAAGGGGAAAATTAACCCTTATCCTATCCTAATATTAACTACTGAAGGATAAATAGGTAAAACTAATTTATTTTAGTAAATCCTAGCAACTGTAACAATAAAACTTTTGTCAAGACTAAATGTTGCTATAGAAACGAAAGATGATCTTTTTATCAGAGGCGTACAACGAATTTGGACGTAAATTTTAATAATTTTTATCTCTAAAAGGAGAACACTTTTACGTGAACTTTTTTTTACTTTTAACACCCATACTTCGAGACCAATTACCGATTTTATTTTGTACGTACCTTTCAAAAACATGCTGTGTTGTATGGATATTAATTCTTTTATAGTAAATTAACTTCTTATAGTTTTGAAACACATTAAGCACAAAAAATTTAATGTTTTTTATCGTTTTCATATTACTTTTTAAATACAAATTAAAAATTTAATATACAAAAAGTAACTGAAGACTTGTAAAGGTCTAATTTATTTATGAGAAATTCCAAATATTTTGAACCTTGAAAAATGCGCGTACATAAATTGCATGCAGAAACGTTAATAATTGCTTTGCCTATCTCGGATTGCCTGGTTGTGCGCAAAGTTGATCAAGTGAGATATGTACCCACCTTAGCCCCGACAAGTTATACTTCCCGCAACACACATTTAGCATCATTTTTAAAAATCGCGGGCTAAATAGCGCATCGCATAATACAGGCAATTGTATTCTCAACTACTAAAAGAGAATCAAATAATAGAAATAGAAGGCTATATATATTTTAATAGTGGGGATAAAAGTAAAATTAGAAGCACAGGCTTTATTGTACATAAAAAACTAAAGCAACATATATTGCAATTGCAGAAGATTACGCTTATAAATATACATGTACCAACGGAAAAAACAGATATAGAAGTAAAAGAAGAATTTTATGAGACGCTCGATAAGGAATATGGAAAAATAAAAAAATATGATTTGAAGATTGTATTAGGAGATCAAAATGCAAAAATTTGTCAAGAAGAATTGTTTAGACCAACGATTGGAAAATATAGCAAACATGAAGTTACAAACAACAATGGTCAGATTTTAATAGACTTTGCTAGAGAGAAAGATATGATCATAAAAAGTACATATTTCCAAAAAAAAAAAAAAAAAATACACAAAGGAACCTGTATTGCACCAGATGGAAAAACTGTAAATCAAATTGACCATGTCCTAATTGAAAGAATGGAAGAAAGAAATATAACTGATGTAAGAAGTTATAGAGGATCAGATATGGACACAGACCATTTCTTAGTAGGAGTAAAAATGAAGCAAATAGTACCAGTTGCAAAAAACAGGAAGAACCAAGAACGCAAAACCTTAAAAACGTGTATAAGATTGAAAAATGAGGAGGAGAGGAAGATCTATTTGGAAATGGTGAATGATTGGATAGCAGGTGAAAGGCAAGATACAGAAGATATAGAAGATTTATGGTTGGAAGTTAAAAATGGAATAAAAAAAGCGTCATCACAAAGCACTCAAGAAATAGGGAAGGAAAATAAAAACGAAAGATGGTTTGATAAGGAATGTGAAGAAGAATTAGAAAAAAGGACAACTTTAAGATTGAAGGTATTAAAAAATGAAACAGAAGAAAATTTAATGGCATACAAAGAACAGCGAAAAATATGTAAAAGGATCTTACGCGAAAAGAGAAGAAAATATAAAGAAAGACTATTGGACGAGATAGAAGAAAACTACAAAAATAAAGAGATAAGAAGTATGTACCAAGGATTGAAACAAGAAAAAAAAGGATACCAATCAAGTTCGGTGTTCTATAAAAACGAAAAAGGTGAACTGGTAGGAAATGACGAAAAAATTTTAGAACTCTGGCAGAGGTATTTCGACGAACTCCTAAATGGGGAAGAGAATGGAGGAATGATAGAAGAAAATTTAAACAGAGATAATATACATGATGAAGAAGAAGAGAAAGCACCAAGTCTAAGAGAAGTAAAAGAAATAATAAAGAAATTAAAAAATAACAAAAGTCCGGGAGAAGATCAAATAACGGCGGAATTACTAAAATACGGGGGAGAGAAGCTAGAAGAAAAGATACAGAAACTTTTAGAACAAATTTGGCTGCAAGAACAAATGCCACAAGATTGGAACGAAGCTATTCTCATTCCAGTACATAAAAAGGCTGATAAGATGAAATGCCACAACTATAGAGGAATAGCACTTCTGAATGTAGTCTATAAAATTCTTGCCTCGCATATAAAAGACCAAGTAATAAAAAAAGTGGAGAAGGAAATTGGAGAGTACCAAGGTGGCTTCAGGGCGAACAGGTCGGTAGTGAACCAGATATTTACACTACGTGAGATACAAGCAGAAAGTTTTGAGTATAAAAAATACACTTTTGTGTTATTCGTAGATTTCAAACAAGCATATGATAGAATCAAGCGCCAAAAGTTATATGAAGCTCTAAGAGAACTAGGTATGAAAAACAAGCTAATAAAGATGATAAAACTCACCTTAAAAGACACGGACAATAGAGTAAGAATCGAAGGAAAATTGTTAAAAAAATTTAAAGTGAAAGAAGGATTACGGCAAAGGGACCCCCTCTCGCCAATTCTATTTAATTGTGCGTTGGAATACGTGGTTAGGAAAGCCAATTTGAATAGATCAGGGTTGCTATATCACAAAAGTCATCAGTGTCTAGCTTTTGCTGATGATGTAGCAATTTTAACAAGAAGTAGGACGGCACTACATAAAGCTATGGTAAACCTGGAAGAAGAAGCGCAGAAAATGGGACTGCAGATTAATGAAGACAAAACAAAACTAATGACATGGACTGAGAAAGAGTACGATAGTCTAGGAGAATTAAGAGTAAATACAAATACAGGAAAAACGTATCGCTTCAAGGAGGTGGAAACATTTACCTATTTGGGCACAGAATTTTATAGGAAACCAGGCATGACAAGAGAAATCCAAAGCAGAATAATGGCCGGAAATCGTAGTATTTACGCATTTAGGAACATTATGAACAGAAATTCTTCAAGAGGTCTGAAGTTAAGGGTCTACAAGACAATTATTCGTCCCAGTGTAATTTTCGCAAGTGAGACATGGACACTAGGAATAAACACACAAAAGATGTTGAAGATATGGGAAAGAAAAGTACTCAGGAAAATATATGGACGGAAAAAAATAGAAGATGGATGGGAAAGAAAAACAAACAATGAGTTGACAGAGTTATATCATGAACCGAACATAGTGGCAATTGTAAAAGGACAACGATTAAGATGGTTCGGACACGTTATGAGAATGAAAGAAGAAAGAGTACCCAAGAAAATTTTGGAAAGTGGTATAGGAGGGAAACGTCGACAAGGACGACCAAGAACACGGTGGAAAGAAGATGTACTAAAGGACATAGCAGAGGCGAATATTGCAAACTGGAGGAAGAAACTTAAGAACAGGAAGAAATGGCGAGAAACAATCAACCAAGCCATGGGCCAACTTGGCCTGGAGTGCTAATTTATATATATATATATATATATATATATATGGTAAAATAACTTCTTATAGTTTTGAAACACATTAAGCACAAACAAATTTAATGTTTTTTATCGTTTTTATTCCATCATATTACTTTTTAAATACAAATTAAAAATTTAATATAGAAGAAGTAACTGAAGACTTGTAAAGGTCTAATTTATTTATGAGAAATTCCAAATATTTTGAACCTTGAAAAATGCGCGTACATAAATTCCATGCAGAAACGTTAATAATTGGATTGCCTATCTCGGATTGCCTGGTTGTGCGCAAAGTTGATCAAGTGAGATATATACACGCCTTAGCCCCGACAAGTTATACTTAGCGCAACACACATTTAGCACAATTTTTAAAAATCACGGGCGAAATAGCGCATAATGCAGGCAATAATCAGAGAAGATTAATCTATGGGATAATTCTTTCCTCATGACAAGATTACAAGAGCCGTCGACAAGAATATCATTCTCTTAAATTTTCTGGAAATTAAATCAAGAATAAATGAATAAAACAAGTGAACAAGCTTAAAGACTCTCGACACAATTAAAAAATCTGAAATTGGTTAAGATTGGTTGCAACGGTCGACGTGTCTAACTTCTAAACAAAAAAGAAAAAGAAATTGAAATTAGTTCATCCGTTTAGGAGCTACGGTGCTACCACAGACAGACACTCAGACAGACAAAAGCTTCAGAGTAATAATAGCACTCCTCTTGTATTCTGTTAAGATTTCGGAAATTTTTATTTTCACTCGAATATAATAACATTAATAATAATGATAACACATCTTAATATATTTATTTTAATGACCACAATGTAACACTAACTATAATGTATACATTTACTCAAAAGTTTAGAGTCTTTAAACTGATTTTGCTGGTACTATTAATTTTTATAATTTATATTGTAATAGGCTCCAACGAGCGACTTACTACTTTCATGTATTCTCGACGTTTCATGACCCGTTAGTGTACGAAAAAAATGGCCCCCCGTTTTCGTCTGTCTGTCGTCTGTGTAGATTTTTATTAGACAGATAATCTCCAAAACTACTGAACTAATTGCTGTCAAATTTTGTACGTAAATTAGAAATTTCAGTAAAACAATAAAAATTTGGCCAAGCATCCCCACCAACAATTTTACGACATCCGCTCATTGTATTGCTTAATTAACATTATCTACATATTATGAAATAATATACTGCTCTACTTGTGGTTTACGAATCTACCTTAATTTTATTTGTTATTGTTATTATAATATCTGTTTATTGTTTAATCCATCTTGTTCTTTAGACACATAGTACGCAGCAGTATAACAGCAAATGTGGCTCTTTGATAGCGCACTAATCTTGTAGATCCAAAAAAGTGTAAAAATACAGTAACGTCGCGCCCGCCTATATGATTTAATACTAATAAAAAAATAAATCTCATAATAAAATGTAGTCTGCCCGTTTTGCGCTATTGTCGCTTAATTATTATTAATTAATTAAAATAGTCCTCTTCTCTGTTTTGAGGAGACAAAATTAATCAAATTTCATTTTATTTCAACGCAGATGCTTGTTATTGGAACGTGTTAATAGTCGAATTTTTTCTAAGCATAAACATAAACAGTCGAAGTTACTCACCTACTGAGACATTGAGAAAACATTACAAAATGAAATTTTATAAACTTTCAAAGAAGCAAGATTTGTTGGACTATACTTTAAGGGCGAGTAAAGTTCTGTTGAAATAACCTTTGACCAGTTTTTTAAAACACGACTAAAACAACGAAATTTTAAAATTGGAAGTATTTTTTCTTATTTGTTAAAATCATTTTTCAGTCGGTTCACCCAAGAAATTATAGTTTAAATGTTGTATATTTTTTAAAGTTAACTTAACATAAAGGAGTAAGCGAACGTTAAAACTGTAGGCATGTCATAATGTCAAAAAAATTATATTTTTTTATGACTTAGAAAAATCATCCCGTTATTCTGCAAAATGGAATGAAATAAAAGTGTTCTGTACCGTGCAAAATTTGTGACTCTAATTTAACTACTCCCATCATTGCAATGGCTAGAAGTAAGGTAAAAAAGACATTCCCATAAATAAAGTCCACTAATAAGATTTAAATAAAAATTGCGCTCGCAACATCCCCAAATGGCACCCATAAAGCCCCATAATTCACTTTCCTGACAAATTAACGTTCCCCTAACGCTTAAAGTGGCAAGGAATGAAACTGATGAGATTGCCGATTCTTCCAATATTGAATAGGTATGATTCATCCTTACATGCAACCCCTGTGTTAGGGTGCGGATTAGTTCTCGGCCTTGAGCTCTCTCTCATATCCTTGTATTCAAGGACACGTATCCCGCCGAATTATGAATGGCGTTAGTCATCCAATACGCTCCCCAAGAGTATAGAATTTACTCTTTAAAAATTCATTCAGAGTGCAAAAGTAAATCCAGCGATTTAATTTAATGAATAAATTTTCCGAACTGCCGCTACTGTCAACGAAGAGATTTTTCGTTTGATATGGTTCAAGTTTGTTTCAATTTCACGACTAATAGGGAGTGAAAAAATGAATCTCATCAAGAGAATCCCGCAGTAAAAGCTACTTGTCACTGAAGGGTTGCTTTTTATAACTCGTTCTCGTGGTACACAGTCTAAACTGTACTCTGTTTCTTGTAGATTCTCATGTAGTCAACATGTTGTCCTTTATTTATAGCCCATAATGTTATATTACATCCGTAGGCAATGGCCCTATGAATTTGTTCGTACGCAGGGTAGGTCAATTTTCACCCTGTTTTTCACACAAATTTATATTCCTAGCCGAGTTCGAAAAAATATCGAAATACGTTTGTGGAACACGAATATTCCCACACAAAAAGGATACAGAGATCCTGCTGTCAGGAGTCATCTTATACATAATGTATTGATGCAACCCACAATTCACTCTACTAACAGTAACGTACACTTAACCAAAATTAAATTGTACGGGACGACACAAATTTATTTGGATCACAAATATCTGGTGTACGAAAAACCACTGAAGTTTTATGCGAAATGTGTGCCATGCTTTAGCAATGAAGATTTTTTTCTGTTAAATTTAACAACGCAGATGTAATACACATTCCATTAAATTTCCGACACATATTCTAAAATCGCCTATATGCATAAATTCCAAAAGCTCTTAAAAAAACCTATGTGTGCTTTTATATCCCATAAAAATACAAAAAATATCCAGAAGTGCAAAATTACGCCCAGATTATAAGCACCCAAACACGCGAATGTTTACCCTAAAAAAGGTCGCATGTTTCTGTCAATGACTTTAATTTGTTTATGCTTGACACAGCATCGATTAATTTGATGAGGGTCGTAATCACAACCAGTATGGTCACAGTCACAGATTTCAGCGGAGAATATAGGCAACTATAAATACATTTTTATGTGGTGGACAAACTAACATGTGATTTGCAAGCTAAAATCCCGGCTAGAATTTAGGGGCAATTCAACAGATTGCCGGTTGAGTGTTTCGCTAAATCATATTGAAACTGAATGTAGTTAGAAAGTCCCCATAAAACCATGACAGAGTGGAAATATGGCGGCGAACTTAGAATCTGATATTAAAGAGAATGGAAGATGATCTACACATAAATACGTACGTTTTTTCGTAAAAACAAGAAATATTTTCAATTTTAATGTTGTACTAAAAGTGAGACGTTTCGTCTTGAGAGTTGTGTGAACATCTAAAAAGACAGATAGAAATTTTGAAACGACCTGAAATGCATGTTTGATTATATAAGTAAATTGTGTGGTAAACTAAATTTTATTAAAAACAAATGGAATGGAAGTTTATGACTATTTTAATCAACAAAACACTGATTTTTAACAAAAATTAAAAAATAAGTGGATACTAGCATTGTGCAAATTTCCTTCCAACACTATTTTAATAATACTTAGTAACAAATTTTTATTTAAATTAAATGTGATTGTCAACAGTGTCAATTTTTGCAACAGGAATTTAAGTAGGATAGGATGACAGTTCTATCAATTTCTAAACTAAAAAAAAAGAAGTATCTTTTATTATTATATCTTACTTATCTTATTTATAAAATAACAATTTTAATTAAAGACAGAGAGGAGGTATTAATGTGGAAACCAAAATAGGATAAATTAAGAATTGAAAAATTCTGTAAATTTTAATTCCAAAACAAGTTTGTTCTGACACAGTATAGCAGGTTGGCGTTTAAATAAAGAAAAGAAAAACGTGTGTCAAAGAAGCTGTAGATGAAATAAAATAAAAAAAATCCGATAACATTTAGTGTGAAAGAAATTCTTATAGTATTCAGTTATCAGTTTTTGAATACAGGAAAAGAATAGAATACCGAAATTTTAAAAACTTTATATGTGCACGTCATTCTAAAAATTTAAGTTAAAATGACGCTGTATTATTGGCACGCACCAAAGGCCTCTTGCACCCAACCAACCAGTCGTTTCGTCGACCGTTAAAAAACGGCATAGAGTTTAATGAAATGTTTAAAATAGATTGTGAACTGATTCAAACCCTAAATAAAAAAGTTTATAAACAATTAGTAATATATACTTTATATATTCTTGGGGGAAAAAATCCTGCAGAAAAATCGAAAGGAAAATTATCTGAACATACGCACATAATGAAAAAAGTGCATAAAAATTAAAATAAAACACTTACAAAATATGTGACAAGTTGTAAAGAAATAGGCCTCATAAAAGGTAAAAAAATATAAAAAAAACAACACCCAATTTAAAATTATGCAAAATTCTGACCTTTAGGCTTCTTGTTCTGCTGCAACTTAGCGAGTCCCCTCATCTTCGTTAACGAACCTACTGCAACGAGAAACACATGAAATCTTTGTGTACACAAAGAAAAGTAGATAAAATTTTAAAAATACTAATCAGAAAAAGATCTGAAATCACTATATAAATTGTTAACATAATTTTACATTTACATCACGCGATTCTTGATGAAGATGAGCAGCAAAAAGGATTTTTTTTATTTGCCTAAAAATTCGCTAACGAATAGATAGACAGAAACGGAATATTGACATTTTCACTCCATAAACCGTCACAGTATGTTTGGAATTTTTGGAAATGAAGACATTCTAAACTTAATTTACCCGAAACTACAATAAACACTTTCCAATAAACTCAAACATTGAAGACCTCTGTTTTCAATTAAAATGATTGTCTGAAACGTTTTGCGGATTTAGTGAACCCGGACACTTGAATATTTGTAACTTTACTCTAATGTTTAGTGTCATAATTTTTTTTTATTTTTTCTCTGTTTCTACATGTTTTGGAATAAAGTTGTGTTTTCTGTTAAAGAATATATTAATGTTTTGCTTTTTGAAATATTTTTTACAAAAGTTCGACTAATTGCAGGTAATCACAAGAAATTCAAGTGCCCCGTTTTTTTTTTGTCTGGTAGTGTATGTCCCAAATACAAACATGTTTTCAAGACAATTCTGAAATTAAAAAAAACAATAACAACAATTTCAATGAATAATATTATTAATTGCAGTGATGGTAAGACGTAACGACAGTTCGTAATGAGATAAAAATCAAAATTTAATTTAATTTTGAAATAACTAACATTGATAAAAACCTATTTGATAGTCCAAATTATTTCAGCCAAAAAGACCAGTTTTAAAGAATAAATATCTGACGAGATATCAACGTTTGAGTTCTTGTTGAAACAAACACATTTGTTAAGTCGTTCAGTAACGATTTGTATAATACGCTAATACAGCTACTTCTCCCTTAACATACGTATTTTTATATCAATTTAGAATAAAAGAATTAAAAAAATAAGGCACAATACATTAAATAATATCCTGATTTCCTTTCCTTCAGCGCCAATCCTTGCAGACTTCTTCTTCATGGGCACATCACAACACTCACCTTTCACCTTAAGCTTGAGACCAAATTATTTTTAACAAAAATATAGCACTTAAACAATGAACAAAAAATTCTCTCTGACATCATATCAGACTTTTTTTGCCGAGTTTTTATTTATGGATGCATCCATCGCACAGTAAATGACATTAAAATACTACAACATTATTCACTTTTAGAACATAATTTTTGGCGCGGTACATATGGATGAATAATAAATTACGAATGTTTGATAGAGTTCGCCAAAAACAAATTCGAAAACTGGAATACGTCTTTCGAAAATATTTTATTTTTCGACAGTTAATGACACACCACAGAATTGAAATTTTTTCACGATTTCTGCTAAAATAAAATAGATTATACGGAGTGTCAAAGAAAGGAAAATGAAACATTCGTTGCAGACTGTACAAAAAATTCTTCAACGCAATTTAATAGAGCTACTTACAATTTAAAAGTATTTTCAAACATATAGAGTTTTCCGTTTAAGTTCTTGATTTGAATAAAAAAAAAATTGGTCTAAAGAGTTTAGACAGTACTTCCCTCGCTGTCGGAAACTTGACGACTGCATGCCTATTGTGTTTTTTTTTCTCATTACATTTTTGTAATGGGAATTTAAAAAAAATTGCGATGACGTCATCAACATTTTTGGAAGGACACGTATATCAGTTGGGATAGATGTAGTGTAATACTAAGAATAAAATTATTATATTCTCAAATTTTCGGGAAAATGAATTGGGTCGTTTTGAATATTGATTTGTAATAATCAATAAAATAACGAAACAATTTACTCACGTATACGTATCAGAGGCAACTGAAAATCGTGCATGTATAAACATTCTTAATTTAAGATGACAGGCGTAACAGCATACGTGAGAGTCAAACAGAGAAACTGTAAACAAAACGACCATCGGTTTTATTGCTTCGACTTCCGCTTATTATATAAAATATTGGGTTTTATTTTAATTCTTGACGGTGAAATTCACAATTGGTTGATCATAAACATGTCTATTTCACATTCGCGGAACCAAGTGAGCGCATAAAACAAATGCAGGTCTGTAATGTTAAAGTCGATGTAAATAAGCGTGCTACCCTTATGTTTCAACCGAGTTTTTCCTTTAACAAATTTTGTGTCTACCAAATTGGGCTGGTTGGGGTGTAATACTAATAATAAGTGTTGCCTTTAATTTAATCAATAAAATAAATTGACTTCATTAATTTTTTTGAACCACCTCTTAAGAAAATCTAAAAAATATGAATGGAATGATAAATCACAAGTACAAACTCATCATATTTTTTGCATTTTAGATAGGATTTATTCAGCAAAATTTAAGGATGACGTCATCAATTTTTTAGGAGGGATGAACAAATACATTTTGAACAAAAGTTTACCATACTTATAATAACTTTAAAATATTCCCAAGATTTCAAAGCATTCGGTTTTGTAATTCCTGATTAAATCGATAAAATAAATTCACGCCTTCATTAATTTTTTTGAGTCACCCTGCATATGCAAATCCAAAAATATGAATGGAATGATAAATCACAAGTACAGACTCATCATATTTTGTACATTTTAGATACGATTTATTCGGCAAAGTTTTGTGGTGACGTCATAAATTTTTTAGGGGGGACGACCAAATACGTTTTGATCAAAAATTTACCATGTTTATGATAATTTTAAAATATCTTCAAGATTTCGAAGCATTCGGTTTTGTAGTTCCTGAGTAAATCAGTAAAATAAATTTACGCTTTCATTTATTTTCTTGAATCACCCTGTATATGCAAATCCAAAAAATATGAATGGAGTGATAGATCACAAGTACAGACTGATTATATTTTGTACATTTTAGATATGATTTATTCGGCAAATTTTCGAGCTGACGTCATCAAGTTTTTGGAGGGGATAAGCAAATATATTTTGACTAAACATTTATTATGCTCTTTATAACCTTAAAACATCTGCAAGATGTCAGAGCATTCCGTTTTGTAGTTCCTGATTAAATCAATAAAATATATTTACGCATTCATTAATTTTTTTGAGTCACTCTGTATATGCAAATCCAAAAAATATGAATGGAGTGATAAATGACAAGTACAGGCTCATCATATTTTGTACATTTTAGATATGATTTATTCGGCAAACTTTCGACCTGACGTCATCAAGTTTTTGGAGGGGATAAGCAAATATATTTTGACTAAACATTTATTATGCTCTTTATGACCTTAAAACATCTGCAACATTTCAAAGCATTCTGGTTAGCAGATTAAAAATTAAATTTCAAAATGTTGTTTTATAATTTTGATTTTTTTTCCAAAAATCTGGACGTTTCGGGTGAAAAGTCGATTCAGAGTCGTAAACTACATGTGTAGGACTATGTTATTTTATACAATTGAAAACCCATTTACTATGTACAATTTTGAAGTGACGTCATCGCATTAGTGGTGGGGATGATTAGACAAATTTTGGTTAGCGTTTTACCATCTACATGTTATTCTTAATATAAGTACAAAATTTCACAACAATCGGTCGAGTACTTTCGGAGATTATCTGTCTAATAAAAATCCGGGGGCAGACGGACAGACGGACAGACGGACGGACAGACGGACGGACAGACGGACGGACAGACGGACAGACAGACGGAAATGGGAGACCTATTTCTTCGTCTTCTAGGGGTCATGAAAGATCGAGAAAACGTAAAAGTAGAGAGTCGGCCGACGGACTCGATTACAATACTTCCTTTGCTTACGCTCGGGAAGTAACTAAATCCCCATGCCACATTCGAACGAAATAAGCTAAACGAATTTATACTCTTTGATTATACTTGAGTGTAAAAAGTTGTATATTTCCGATTGTTTTCCGAAAATTTGTTACTCGTCACATTGTTGGAAAGGGTAATTAAGCAAATTTTGGTATTTTACCATCTACAGGATATTCCTAACATACATATAAAATTTGACAACAATCGATTGGATAGTTTAACAAATAATCTGGATAAACGGCAGACAGGCAGACAGACAGACAGAAACGGGATACCTATTTTTCGTATTGTAAGGATCATGGAACGTCGAGAAAACATGAAAATAGCAAGTCACTCGATGGACTAATTTACAATATTTACTTAGCTTACGTTCGAGAAGTAAAAATATGATTTAATGTATTCATAAAATCTTTAATTTGAAATTTAGAAGAGCACAATATTGACCCAAAATAGTTTTGACATATAACAAGTTATATCTCGGTTTTTCAATTTCGAAGTTGTGTAAAATTATAATGCATTTCATTTATGATGTTCCCGACTATAAGTTGAAATAGAAATATGAATTGATTATTAAACTATAAGAAAAGCAACATTGAAGTACGCATACCTTTCAAGTAAGTTGTTGTTAATAGAATCTTGTGATGACGTCATCAATTTTTTGGTAGGGGTATGTAATAAGTCGGTTTATTTAATCAGTAAAATAACTTCTAATTATTATATGAAAACAACGCATTTATTTTATTTTCCGGAATAAAGTAATTATTTACAAAATATGGGTGCATTGATAAACCACGAATATGATGAATTTTGATCAACGATTTAATATGTGTCAGAATAGAAGATTTTGAATTTTTTACGCATATTTTTTTGTAAAATTTTGAAAATTCTAAATGTCCAGTGTAAAACAATAAGAATGGATTAATAAATTATATGCATAGCAGCATATTATAACACAGTAAAATAATAAAATAGGATAATATTGAATTACTGGTGCATCACGCAAAAACATAAAATTTTCGATATCGTTGACCACCAAAGAAAAGCTGAAACACCTATTTTTACCGCTGTGTCCACAACAAATTAATTAAAAAATTCGTAGAAATCCTACAATATAAAACCAATTATTTGTTATCATCTACTTTCCGTTGTATTTTACTTGTAAATGTAGAACCACGCCACTAAACAATCAATCACTCCACCTGCCTACAGGTAAGCAACAAGCAATTTTGCATTTATAGGCTTTCATCCAGTACAAATGTAGCATGCATCGAAACACTTAAAAAAAAATGAAAGCACTCGTCCGATTCGTTTCCATCGTCGATTCAAGCCCTAGGAAAAAATAATGATTTCCATTTTCGACTTCGTTCTGCTGCATGGTTGAATTAAATTGAAACTTTTCAAACTCGATCTTTACCAACAAGAACCCATAATGGGGAGTTATTGTCAACAAGTTCCATGGGACGCGAATAAATGAGTTATGAAACCTAATAAACCCAAATGAAACCTTTTCAGTTCATGCTTTCGGCGAAAGGAAAATACGCAGAGGCGCTTGAAGCGCACCGATTTTATTATCTATACAAAGTTATTATCGGAGCCTGTGACGCCGAATCTATCGTTCAAAGAGAACGAGACAATTATCTGCTCATTTTACAGAAGGAAAAAGAAAGAGGAAAAGTAAAACCGATGTTTGTTGTTTTTAGAGGACATCGCAACAAAGATCTTCGTCTGACATTAACACTCTTCATCGATTATATTGTTTCAAAGGTTATGAAAACAGTCAACTGACATCCAGCTAATAAAGCCATAGAACGTATTGAAAGAAAGTATAAAAACGGAATATCGACATATTGATTTATCAAAGTAAATGAAATTCGCATTCTATACATTTTATTCCGATATTTTCTTTTGGAAATGTGTATGATTCTCATTCGGAAGCTGTCAGCCAAATAACAATAATTTATTGGTTTCATTCCTAAAAAGTGCTACCTCTACGTGGCATCAACGGGACAATTTATATCTATTGTATTGAACTTTGTTCGGCGGAAAGCAACCTAAATGGATTATGCTCACAAGAAAAAAATCCAAAAAGTAAATCGATATTCCGTATGTCATGTTCAAAAATAGTGTGCAAAAGCCACTAAAGGTTATTATTTTTGTCGTAAATGCGGGTATTACTGTAATAACAATTAACTACAAAAATATGTGAAGTGATTTACGCCAATTGTCTCTAGCCTTTAGGGCCAATAAATACCACTCACAGCGCTTTTAAAATAAACGTTTAATGAATCACATTATCAACTCTTTGATGGAGACAAATAATTTTGATACGCATAATACAATACCGCTACAGCACATAATTTTTTAAAACCAATAATCTGCACTGAAATACAAAACGTTTTATTCAGTTCGTCAAATTTTACAGTATATCTCAACTTTTTAAATACTTTTAGGACATTGACTTTCCTTTAGTAATTATAAAACACAACTTTACCAAACACAAAAAAACATCTTATTGAAAAATGCGCCTCCAAGTCTAATAATGCTTGCATTTCAGTGATATTCTTTTATTGTTTAGGTTGGCACAGGATCTTTTATTACTGGTCCATTACTGCATTGTACCTGAAACAACTGATCTAATTTTCTTAAATTCTTGCAAACTAGTAACGTCACAATGTATATTTCAATGACATCAAAACTAGGTTTTTATCATTTGATATTATATTAGTAGTGGACTCTGGCGTCGACGAGGGACCAGTAAATGTCTTTCACAAGCTAGCCCCGTGTCTACTTCAGCTGTCACATACATTTTCGTTTCATTTTAAACTTGAAAGGAGAATGAAAATAAGTGCAGTTATTATACTGTGACTTTACAACTGAGTATACATTATGTATAGAAAAATAAAAAATTAATAAGCAACTAAAGACATCGTAAAAGAATTTAGAATGTCGTTTTCTTCGTAGAGACTGAGAAAATATTATGAGCTGTGTACTGAACGTGATGCAATATGTGTCGCTTCAGCGCTGAAAAAGTTGCCAAGTATTGTCGTTTGGGAATAAGAATAACAAAACTGTGGGAAAAAAGGTAGCATGATGCTTGAAAATTCAAAAAATTTAACATACAGTTTACAATTCCGTCAAAAACGATATAGTATGAAAGTTCTAGGTGGAATGTATTATTATTTACTCTTTGCAAAGCTACTCAAGTAAAAAAAGTTTGTAATTTAAAATTGTAAAAACAAAAACTTGTTTGAGCGTTATGTTAAATTTCATTCCCGAATATTTTATCGATTCAGACTTTATGGGCACGTTGTAAATGTAGATCCCACGTTAGACACACTAAGTATGAACAAACAACTTCTGCTGATAAATTCATGTCAAAAGCGTGAGTTCAAAGATGATGACAATTAAAATTTCCGATAAAAGCCCTGTTATGGAAGGAAGACTTTGCACTCAACAGTAGGAAAAATCCACTTACAGAGTTAATACCTTCACAAATCCTGAGTCAGGTATCAAAAGCTTTAAGCAAAAAAAATTCAATTTTTTATACGCATTTTTTTAAAGTCACGATGAACTCCTGCTACCACATGGCGTGGGCTCCATCAAATACATTGGAAGAACGCCTCAATTCGAGACTTTTTAACAACTTTTATTTAGATTTTATAGAATAATATACTCCTACACTTGTGGTTTATGAAACCGGTTAGAATTTTTACCGTTGATATACAGATTTGTAAAAAAAATAAATAAAATCTTGAAAAAGTTTTAAAATTATCATAAGTATCGAAATTTTACATGGAAAAATTTTAAGCTTACAAAATGACGTTTATATTTTAAACTATAGTAAGTGCACCAGGAAATTTATATACAAAGTTCGTATAATCCCATCAAACAACGAAAGTTCTTTTGTAGGCATAAGAACGTACTTCAGCACCGATGTTCAAAATTAAATTGTAACCTCTTCATTGTTTGCAGATCGGTTTAATCTAAATTTCTTGAGCATCGTTGTCAGGTGGATGTTCAAGTGCGGTGTTGGTGGATCTCTAATAAAATAGCTTTACCGGAAAAGGGAAAACACATTTTCATCTTAATTTGATGTACACAGATCGAAAGAGTGCAATTTACTGCTTTCATTAAAATGAGCGGCAACTGTTTCCCGCGCCACTGAAGACAGTCTAAATTAAAGCATGAATAATGTAAGATGTACATGGCAGACAAAAAGTAATGAGACAGGCAAAATAAGAAGATAAAACAAGAACGCTAATTTATATCTCTCAATTTTATGTTATTTTCCTAGACGTTGATATTTAATTCTTTTAACGTCAGCTACACGAGTGCTGTAATAGAGTCATTTTGATAAACATCTAGCTTCACAACTCAATGAACACGAAAACTCAGGTTTTCCTTTCCGTCCTCGTTTTCCCTCAAATAAATTTGTGATGTCATCTCGAAATATTGTAAAGTAGAGCTCACTTTAAACGTAACACATATAAGAGCGGTTCACTACTCCTATACTAAACTTTGAAGGATATAACTTGTACATTTTTTTACTACAGATTATTTAAATTATTTTGTATTGCCAACTCAGAAAATTTTCAAGAAATAAAATTCTCTTTTAAACAAAACATATCTTGTACATGAGGCCACAATATTCAATAAAATGGCTTTAATTAAAAAATTGTTTGAAATAGCTCATAAAATTTTTAGTTAGATAGATAGTATATAAATATATGTATTACACTGACAAATTAGACAAATTCATTTTTTGAATCAATTTAGAAAATATTATTATTCAAGTACAAGAAACACCACATCTCGTATCGTATTTTGCAATAAATATTTCAAATATTTATTTATTAATACTAACATTTCCTTTAAATGACGTTATCAGTACATTGATGGGAAGGGTTTTATTGATTAAAAATATTTGTTCATATGCTGTAATTCTTACGTCAGTGATGGTAGTTTACCAATATTTCCAAAAAGTCAATTTTGTAATCATCGAGATAAACTGTACATTTTTAATGGGTCAAACATTCTTGACTGGATAAAATTTACTTAGATTATTGTTTTGTACCTTCTTGGTACTGGTCATAATACCATATCTAGGAATCGGAGGCGTATTTTACGTACTGTGACAGTGACACAGACAATATGCCACTACCTGTTGAGACCTGTTCCAACGAGTCAGAAGCACAAAATACATACAATGGTTTATAGGTAATGTGGTAAAGCAAACCCTGGAGTCAAATTTAGAAACAAGTTAATGCATTTTGGGGGAAAACTAGAATTGAAAAATTTCCAAAATTTTGACGCCGTAAAAAAAGCCTGACTGTCACAGTCATATTATTTTTTCAATTTTTTATTTTATTTTATCCCTGTGTTTCCAACAGGCCGAAGACTAATTATGCAAAGCAAGACATTCATAAATACCCAAAGGCAGGGAAATCCCTATTGACCTTCAACTTGTTTGTAGAGCACCAGGCAGTTAGTTGATTTCAGTTGCGTGTCATTGCTGACAGGGCAAAATAGGTTCACATCATCGACAAAAGCGAGAAAATTGCAAGTAAAAACAGTCAGGAGATCCTTGACGAAAAGGTTGAATAGTAATGGACCAAAATGGGGTCCTTGAGGAACTCCAGAAACATAGTTAGAACGTTGCTTTAAATTAGATATTATTAATTTTGGAAGTTGTAGATCTATGTAGGATGCGAAACGCTTTAGAGAAACCTAATCCATAGATTCGTACAGAGACTTTGTAATAGAAGTTAGATTAGGAACTGTAGACCGACGAGTGATGAAACCATGTTCTGCTGGTGACATGTATGAGCTTATGCTGCTAAGAGTGCTAAGTAATATGTTACGTAAGATCTGATAGTATGTACACTTTGCCCAAATTCGATAATATAGTTCCAAGGATTATGTAATGCGGATGAATTTGTATTTTTGACAGACGTTTAGACAGTATATTTTACAGTCTTCTATCACGAAAGATGGTAACTTATCATGACCAGATGTAATTTAAGTAGCAAGTTTATTTAGGACTGGCAAAAATTCTTGATCTCTAACTTTGTGAAAAATAGTAGTAAAAATGAGTGAATATCTTTAAGTATATGTGAGGACCTGGTTGCAAAAACTTTTGAAAATTCAGATGTGAAAATTCAGCAACGTACAAATGTGAAAGAATAACAAGTTGATGTTAGCAACATAGACGAATTTTAAATATTTTGTGAATATTAAACCACTTTATTTATCAGCTGAAATTAACGTTAAAAAGAAAAGAAACAAACAAACACAGAATACAAAAATTGGTACAACTTTATTTAGAACAACTTCCCTCGGACTGAAGTACAGACCACAAAACCCGCTTCTTCAAAAAATTATAAATGTGACTTTTATTTTTTTTATAAAACCTATAATTGGGTTAAAAAAATATAGACAACAGCAGTAACAGTGAAATAAAACAAATTGGTCGAAAGCTGCGTCGGCAGAACTTCCCTCGAAGTACAATGAAACATATCCAGCATTTTTGAGGTGAGTTTTTACTTTATACAATTTTGTGATGACGTCATCAACATTTTTGCAAGGACACCTTGGATAGGTGCACTGTAATACTAAAAATAACAGTATTCTATTCCCAAAATTTTCTGGGAAAATGGAGTGGAGCGTCCCGATTTAATCAATAAAATAAATTGACACATTCATTAATTTTTTTGAGCCACCTGTATAAGCAAATCTAAAAAATATGAATGCAATGATAAATCACAAGTAAAAACTCATCACGTTTTGCACATTTCGGGTAGATTTTTACAAGTGGCAAAATCCGTTTTCTCTTAACAAGTACTAGGACCGCCCACCTGTCCCCTATTTTCTCAGAGGGTGTCATTTGCCGAAATATGTCTTATCTTAGCAAGTCCTAGCCCTGCCCATGCCCACCTACCCTTTACTTTCTTAGAGGGTATGTCATTAGTCAAAATCAGTCTTACCAGGTACTAGCCCCACCCACCCACTCTCTCTTTTCTTAAAGGATATGTCATTTGCCGTAAGACTGATTTTGGCAAATGCAATACCCTCTGAGAAAATAAAGAGGGGGTAAAGAAAGTTATATTGCAATTATTCTATTTAGTTTTAAATTTTTTCTAAAAATTGTGGATGTCTAGGGTGAAAATTCGACACGGATTCACACATCACAAGTACAAGAGTGTCTTATTTTATAAAATTAAAAAAACTGTTAATTATAAATTTTGGAGATGACGTCATCAAATTGTTGGTGGGGATAATTAGCCATATTTTCGTAACCATCTACATGATATTTCTAAAATTTGACAACAATCGGTCCAGCAGTTTCGGAGATTACGTGGATACAGACAGACAGACAGACAGACGGAAAGGGGAGACCACGTTTTTCGTACTCTACGAGGTCATGAAACGTCGAGAAAATATGAAAGTGGCAATTCGGCCGATGGACTCCATTACTATACTTCCTTAGCTAACGCTCGGGAAGTAAAAAATTATGCACAAGGTAATCAATTCCACGCCCTTTGAGTTACATGCTGTCGGTGGGGATGATCAGACAAATCTTGGTGCGTTTTACCATCTACACAATATTCCTAACATACGTATAAAATTTGATATCAATTATTACCTGCCTAATAAAAATTGACACAGACAGATGACACTAAAACTTTCAGACGTATGATATTTTATGCTGATATAATGTGTTAACATAAAATATATAAAGCCAATACAAAGAAAAAAAAAAACAAAAAAGAAAAACTAATTACAAAAAAAAATCACCAAATGTATAGTGTACGAAATATAGTTGTACCCTATAAAATTTTATTGACAATAACGAGGCGGACCGTAGTACAATGCTAAGAAATATTTATGGTTCACACCAGTTCACCCCTAATTTGTCGGAGAACATTTAGTAGGTAGTTGTACTGTAAAATAATGGTCATTTTGGTTTGTGAGTAACGATGGTCGGACCTGGATTATTCTGCTTTCTAACATCTGTACATTACCGCCACGCGACAGCTTTAAGTTGTAAATATCTCTCGCTATTGTATACTACTGTCCGTTTCGTTATTGTCAATAAAATTTTATAGGGTACAACGATATTTCCTAAACTATATTTTATAAACTGTTTTCAAAAATGTCTTTAAACCGAACAATTTGGGCCATCTAAATTAATTTCTTTTTATAGTAGCAACTAACTAGGATTTTACTACTTATATTCCTCAGAAGTATACGTTATTTACTTTATTTTCAACATTAACAATTTTGTTTCTATTCGGTGTTTGAGTTTTGTTATACAGTTTAGACAATTTAGAAAATTCTAAAAAAAAATTTTTTCTAGTACAATTTAATTTTTTTTAATCGTGAGATGTATGCTATGTATATCAATAAATAGAAGCACCTTTCATTGAATTTGTTTTCAAAGAATGTTCGTGTTAAACGTGGAGATGATTTATCTGATAAAAGGGGCTTTTAAGCCGTTATAAATTTCTAAGGTCTAACTTTATACATGGATGTAAGGAAAGCTGTCTTGTTTTATTATGGTATAAGGATTCAATATTTTTAAAACAAGCGACCCAGTATCAGCTGAAAAAGGGTCAGCACCATTTTCTACCCATTTGTTTAATAAATGTCACACAGTCAGGCAAACAAACCAATAATTCTTTTTTTGAACCTACAGTAGATGCAAAAAATCAATTTTCAATTATTTCCACCTTTTGATCGAAAATCCCTAGCTACCTAAGTACGGCCAAGTCAATCTAGTTTCCTAAATTAATTATAAGAGTTGATTCTTTACATTTTTATTTTTTTATGATATATCGTTTATATACATATTATTATATTAATATAAAAAATATCGGCAGATTAATAGACCACACATTCTGAGCAGAATTTACTTAACAAATTGGTCTAACAAATTACATATTTAGGCAGAATGTTTTTCGCTCAGTTTTTTCCAAAAAATGTATTATTTGATTTTGAAAATTTGTATTAATTTTATGACAACCCCTACAAGGATCAGTCACAGTGTACAAAATATTCGGTAAGGATTGGACCGAGCACAAGTACAAGCATTGGATGCAGAAACGAGATATCGGCTATATGAACAACATGAAAAATACTACATAAGAAAAATGTTTGTAAAGTAATTGTGATAGAAGTCAAGGCGAATTCATAAACCAAGAACACAGAATTGTACCATATTTCATAAAATTTAGATAAACTTAACTATGCAAAATGATGAGAGTATTTCATCAAATTGTTGATGGGCATGATTAAACAAATTTTGGTTAGCGTTTTACCATCTATACAATATTCTTAAATCATATATAAAATTTGGTAACAATCATTCCGGTAGTTTCGGAGATAATAAAAATTAACACAGACGACAAGACGACAGACAGACGGGGTCATCAAACGTAGAGAAAACACGAAAGTACCTATTCACCCAATGTATTTTTTACTTTATTTTATTTTACAATGCTTCCTCCCTAAAAACGTTGTGAAGACGTGATCCTCTTGATGAAATTTTGAACAAAAATAAGAATTAACTACTTAATTTTATCGTTTTTTAAAAATCAGCTGATTGTGTGGCTATTCGGCGAAACTTTCAATAAATTCCAGACTCAATTAAATTTAAAGAACTTAATCCAGATACTTGCACAACTATAATTTTAATAACATAAGAAAAGTGATTGTCAAAAAGAGAGGGTAAAACCGGACGTCTGGTAACCCTGATGCACAGTGCCCCCATCTGGCAGATGCATTTAATAAGGTACAGTGCACACAAGCATGTGTAGCAGTGTCCTAGAACTAAAAATAAGGGGTGAACATAAACTTTTCGAATTAGGGTAGGCTATGGAAAGATTTTTTATTTCTTTGATTAAACCAGACCATTTGGTACGCCAATACTTTTTGCTCCAAAGTGTTGACCATTCGACATGGCCCTTATTCGAAAATTAATTAATAAGTTTGCATTTTGATTCGTAAGGTTTAATCAAAGAAATGAAAAATATTTCCGCAGCCTACTCTTAGTCGGAAAATTTTTTCATCACTGTTATTTTAAACTCATGTATTGACAATTTAAAGTTTCATTTTAAAGTATTTGTCTCTACATTTCAAGAGTTTGTTTACCCCCGACAATAAAAAGCAAGTTTTATACAATGCCGTCCTTATTAAAAAAAAAAAAAAGAAAACAGATAAAACCACTGTCAATAACTGTTATCAATACATTAGCATTTACCATCAAGTACAAAAAAAGCGACCTTCGGTACTTGACGCCAATAAAAACCAAACTGTACTCAACTGTTCTTTCTCCCGTCCCCCTTTCTCATCACTTCCCTTCCTCTTTGTCCATGCATCCGCAAAAAAAACAACATCAAAGAAACAAAAGCCGCCGATCTCTCCCGATTGCACTCGTCCCTTATTATTTGTCAGCTAACAGGTAAAAGGTGTGCATTCCTAGACGTACATTAACTTCGTATTCGCTCGGTCTTGTTCGTGCGGTCCGCCAGCCGTCTGTGCCGGTCTCTCCTGCATTGTTATTGGCCGAGAGCGGCAGTTTCGTGAGCGACGTTCAGACGAATGTTGCACGAAGAAGTGTGTTCGCGAGCTCGTGTGTTGGTGCGTGCCGAACTGACTCTGTTTGTTTGTTTGTGTTGTTGTGTTGTTCATCTTAGGATTTAATTGCGGCGGGATTATGCCTAAGGATTGAACGTAAGCAACATTTTTCGCCCATTGCGACCAGGTGTTTTGACTTTCCATGGGTGTGTAACCTACGCGTGCTGGAGTAAGTCCCCATGGAAAGAGCAGAGAACAAGTTTGTGTGCGGTTAGGTGACTTTTGAAAGGAATTAGTATGAGGTTGCGATCGCTATGGGTTTATCTAACTTTTCGAAAGTTTGAGTTTTGGATTTTTTGGGTTTTGTACGAGCGCTTTCGTAAACAAGCGCCGAAGATTTTTGACCTCAAGTGGGTTGCTTGTGCTGCAAGTTTCTTCTTGCTTTGTCTCGACGGCCCTCTTGCTCTTCAGAGAACAGGAAATTCGCTTACCTTGCTCGGGATTATTATTTCATTTAATGATGGAAGTTGCTTTGAGAATATGTAAACTCTTGGTTTTGTATTCTAGTGAAGGGTTTTGTTCGATGAAGCCGGTGTGTACACTGCGGGATATCGGAATTTTTTTATTTATTAATCAAAGGTGGATAACACATCAGTGTAAAGAAAAAAAAATCACTAATTTAATGACAATAAAATAATGTCGACTGATGTACGAAGTTCTCCAGCGACAATTTAGCCTTTTATGTCACCTGTAAATTCGTGGTTAGCTCACATGTTCGTGGGTTTATTTCTCATATAATTTGAACTGCTATCTCATTGAACTAATTTTTAAACGTTGAACAAACTTTATTGCTAACAGCTATTTTCATAGCAAAAACGGAATGCAATTTTTACCAATAAGGGTGTACATTTGCTGCTCGAGCCTTGCTGACTGCTTTCATCTGTCATCACTCATCATGAATATCTACTGTTTTGTTGGGGATTATTGGAAATAGTTTTGACAGTTCTAACAATTCACGATTAGAATGTTTAGTTACAGTAAGTGGAAACCTAACGGAAAGAAACTACTTTCGATACTTGGTTAAGGGTTAAAGCAAAATGGATTTCATCTTAATTTACTCTTTAAAGAATGTGACTTATTGAAGTTATAGAATCAGTTTATATTTTTGCTTTAAGTTCACTTATAACATATAAGTAAAAAGAAAACAAAATACTGATGCTTTGAAAACTACTACATGTTGTTTAGTAAGTAATTGTTTTACTACCCCATAAACAGTAGGTTGTTTTCTGACCTGCCCAAATGTCAATGACTTTTGGAATGAGAACCATATCTCACCATTTTTACTTCCCTAGCCTAACATCGCGCAATCCTTTGATATGACAAAGTAGGCCTCCCGTTTCCGCCTGTCTGTCATTTGTTAGTGATTTTATTAGATAGATTATTGCACTCACATGTCACATGATGTCAACTGACCAATCAAACGCGTCAATATTTGTAAATTCAACCAATCAGCATACAATTACGTGATAATTGCACACTGTGCAATTACCACTACCGATAATTATCACTAGCCAGATGTGCCAACTATAAGATAAGCAAGTACCAGTTAATTGCAAAAAAAAACAAGAGGTTACTAACCAAATATTTAATTATGAAACTAAGAATTGTAATTAATTATGGTACAGTTGTAGTAATTTACAGGGGTTTGTGTGCTTGGTGAAGTAGTAACTATATTTTTAGACATTTGTACCAAAGCAGACGGTGCGCAATTTGTGGATTTGTTATTAGACTCTTCCATAGCCGTTGAGTTGGCGCGTAATTTGTCAATCATTTGATAATGATGATCTCCATCGAGCTGAAGGTATGGTTTGATGGAGAAAGTATTGGCATGACCGGTAATCTTTATAAGCTGTTCTTCACCGACTCCCGCTTTTGCAAGTTGCGACACTGCAGTTGACCGTAATGAATGATTACTAATCTTCTTTTTCTTTATGTCGATGCCTATTTCTTCTGCGGCGGTTCTTGTCCATTTCCCCATTTCATTCCTTCCAACGGGTGAATTTTTGAACCATCCTACAGAACTAGGTTCTCTCCATGCAGGATTTGGCGTTAAAAATAAACGATCGGTGGTTATATGTTTACCTCTCTTGCTCAGCATTTTTTTGTAGAGCCTTAAATAATAAAATAATTATTATTTTGTATTTGAAACAGTATTTAATTACCTAACAGGGCAAATTCTAGGATCTGTGGTGTTTGTTGCAAGCCATTTGCTGTCTGTTAATTTATGGCTACCTCCTTGAGCTGTTTTGGAAAAAATACAATTGTATTCTATTCGCCCCGTAGGCAAACCACAATTATCACTTTCTTCCTTAAAATGTTTGATAGTAACGTTAACACCTTCACATCCCCTCCAAGCTAATTCTAATCCAGCCACATAAAAAAACATTTTCTGTAAACCATCTGGCGTGTCTTCGTTATAAATCTTTAGAATCTTGTTGTATTCTTCTAGAGTCAAAATTGAGGAACTAGTTTTGCGTTTTTCCGGTTGTATTTGTAGGTTCCGGCGTTTTGCGTCGCGTGCATTTCTACTACCCTTGAATTCCAGGTCAACAAAAGGATCAAACTTTATACCAAATTTATTGAAATACAGTTCTTGCAACTGCTTTGCCGTTACATTCCACATCGTTTTTATTACTGCTTCTTTGTAGTCATTACCATCGACTTTTTTCATATTGTACCCCCAATCTTTGAGGATGAATGCTAGTTTTTCCGTGGAAGTGTTTCCATCAAAAACATATTTGCGTTCACCGCAAAACTTCTCAAATTGCCTCCAGATTGAATTTCGTGAGTTCTTCGTATTTAGCGGCGTAATGTTTGTAATAGAATCATCAATTTCTTTTGGCGTGTTACGACCAAAACGAAAATTGGACATGGTTTTTTAAACCCACACAAATTTTGCAAAATGGCTGTTCTTATTTACTTGCGTCGCCATAGTATCGCACACCAAACTACTTCGTAAATCATTATAAAATTATTTTTAAAATGTTTGTTCTTGCAATAATCTGTTGAATATATTGCGTGCATCACAATGAAATCGATAATTTTGAACAACAATAATCTCTCATGCTTGTTGCCTAAGAAAAATGCACTCGTGCTAAAGCACTCGTGCGTTTTCAATGCAACAAGCATTCGAGTTATTGTTGCTCAAAATTATCGATAACATTGCGATGCACTTAATATATTATAACTGATTATTGCACTCACATGTCACATGATGTCAACTGACCAATCAAACGCGTCAATATTTGTAAATTCAACCAATCAGCATACAATTACGTGATAATTGCACACTGTGCAATTACCACTACCGATAATTATCACTAGCCAGATGTGCCAACTATAAGATAAGCAAGTACCAGTTAATTGCAAAAAAAAACAAGAGGTTACTAACCAAATATTTAATTATGAAACTAAGAATTGTAATTAATTATGGTACAGTTGTAGTAATTTACAGGGGTTTGTGTGCTTGGTGAAGTAGTAACTATATTTTTAGACATTTGTACCAAAGCAGACGGTGCGCAATTTGTGGATTTGTTATTAGACTCTTCCATAGCCGTTGAGTTGGCGCGTAATTTGTCAATCATTTGATAATGATGATCTCCATCGAGCTGAAGGTATGGTTTGATGGAGAAAGTATTGGCATGACCGGTAATCTTTATAAGCTGTTCTTCACCGACTCCCGCTTTTGCAAGTTGCGACACTGCAGTTGACCGTAATGAATGATTACTAATCTTCTTTTTCTTTATGTCGATGCCTATTTCTTCTGCGGCGGTTCTTGTCCATTTCCCCATTTCATTCCTTCCAACGGGTGAATTTTTGAACCATCCTACAGAACTAGGTTCTCTCCATGCAGGATTTGGCGTTAAAAATAAACGATCGGTGGTTATATGTTTACCTCTCTTGCTCAGCATTTTTTTGTAGAGCCTTAAATAATAAAATAATTATTATTTTGTATTTGAAACAGTATTTAATTACCTAACAGGGCAAATTCTAGGATCTGTGGTGTTTGTTGCAAGCCATTTGCTGTCTGTTAATTTATGGCTACCTCCTTGAGCTGTTTTGGAAAAAATACAATTGTATTCTATTCGCCCCGTAGGCAAACCACAATTATCACTTTCTTCCTTAAAATGTTTGATAGTAACGTTAACACCTTCACATCCCCTCCAAGCTAATTCTAATCCAGCCACATAAAAAAACATTTTCTGTAAACCATCTGGCGTGTCTTCGTTATAAATCTTTAGAATCTTGTTGTATTCTTCTAGAGTCAAAATTGAGGAACTAGTTTTGCGTTTTTCCGGTTGTATTTGTAGGTTCCGGCGTTTTGCGTCGCGTGCATTTCTACTACCCTTGAATTCCAGGTCAACAAAAGGATCAAACTTTATACCAAATTTATTGAAATACAGTTCTTGCAACTGCTTTGCCGTTACATTCCACATCGTTTTTATTACTGCTTCTTTGTAGTCATTACCATCGACTTTTTTCATATTGTACCCCCAATCTTTGAGGATGAATGCTAGTTTTTCCGTGGAAGTGTTTCCATCAAAAACATATTTGCGTTCACCGCAAAACTTCTCAAATTGCCTCCAGATTGAATTTCGTGAGTTCTTCGTATTTAGCGGCGTAATGTTTGTAATAGAATCATCAATTTCTTTTGGCGTGTTACGACCAAAACGAAAATTGGACATGGTTTTTTAAACCCACACAAATTTTGCAAAATGGCTGTTCTTATTTACTTGCGTCGCCATAGTATCGCACACCAAACTACTTCGTAAATCATTATAAAATTATTTTTAAAATGTTTGTTCTTGCAATAATCTGTTGAATATATTGCGTGCATCACAATGAAATCGATAATTTTGAACAACAATAATCTCTCATGCTTGTTGCCTAAGAAAAATGCACTCGTGCTAAAGCACTCGTGCGTTTTCAATGCAACAAGCATTCGAGTTATTGTTGCTCAAAATTATCGATAACATTGCGATGCACTTAATATATTATAACTGATAATCTCCGAAATGACTGGACTGATTATCCCATTGATATGAAATTTAAGATGTATTTTAGAAATATCGTGTAGGTAAAATGCTAAACGAAATTTGTTTGTTTACCAATAATTGGATGACATCACCTCAAAATTTTGCAAAGTGGATAAGTACTACTTAAATTTTAGAGTATCAAATAAGATACGGCAAAACACCGACCGCCCTGAAAAATTGTAGTCTTTCTATAGATAATTTTCTTAAATTAAATTTAATTGTCTTTCTTTGTCTCTTTTGTTTTCAACTAATTTCTACATCCTGTGCTAATAGTGAATTGTTCTTCAATAAAACAACAACCACCAATTAAATTTTAAAAAATCAAGTAATTTTTAAATTGATTTGACCAAATATTTTAGGATGCCCGGTTTTTTTGCCGGTCAGTATATATCTGTGCTTTATGAATTCACCTCCAAAAAGTTGATAATGTAATGTCAACACTCGTAGGTGCATCAACATTTTTTAGAATCGTTTATACGAAGATTTGTTTTATAGAAATGGCTTAAATTTGAATTTACTCGTTATGTTCGATGTGACATATCGTGTATTGAAGTAAAAACCTATTAGTAAAAAGCATGTTTGCGTTCCCTTTTTAAATTTTAATTGCTTAACTAAATGTTACAATAACTGGCGATATTAACAAGTAGAGCATGTATTTGTAAAAGTGGTTTTTGCTGTACATAAAACGGAAAATGTCTAATTCCCTGTTTTTGTGGCGCTTATTGTTAAAGAATACGAAAATGCCGGTGAAGATGATAAAATACTAATAAAAACTTCTCCATTTATCACAAAAAATTGACGCCGACATCTTCAAATATGATCGAGTATAGTTTTGTAAAATTAAATTTTCCACTACTAGTTGTAAAGGTTCCATATAATCTTGCAGCATTTGGAAAACTAAATCTATAGTGGTCCAAAAGCTATAAGGTTATATGGCCATCATAAAATTATCCCATTGTGTCGAAGTTAAGTTGTTTCCAATAGAAAAGATTTTGGGGTAGTAAATAACGTGTCCACTGCAGCTCGACCGGCTGTTGTCGTTTTGTTCAGGGGCGACCTTCACTAAATATCTAAATCCACCATTCCGTTAATCGGCTACTACCTGAAAGCCGACCCTGTTAAATGTGACCAAGAAATGTTTAGAACACGATTTATTGTCAACCGGTAAGCTTAGTGTGAACCACACAAAGGAGGTATTTATTTGCAGTCAACTACTTTTATAATAATAAGGTAATAATAATAATAATAATAAGGTTTATTCTCCAACGGGACAAGCCCAATTACAGGAAAATTATAATAATAACATAAAGTATAAAGGTACAACATAAGTAAAATTCTACATATAAAAACTAAATAGGCTGTAACAAAATAAAATGCATAGCTATTATAAACCGAACACTGCAGTAACATATTTTAAAACATTTCTATGTGAGTGAAAATAAACATCAAATTCATTCGATATTCTATTATAATTGTACGACATGATCGTAATTGGTGATCTTACAAGTGTGTTGGTTCTATTTGAATCATAATAAAATGAGTGCTGTAATCGTGAATTTATTCTTGGGACAAGAAAATTTAATTTAGATAATAACCAACAGCAATCAATTTTATTATTTAATAATCCCTGAAGAAAATTAATACTAAATGATATCCTACGTGTAGACAAAGAACTAAAATTAAATCTAGAGAGTAAAATTGAGTTGTCTATACCCCTTATAGGATAAACACCATCTTCTAAAAAACTAATAAATTTCAAGAACTTCCTTTGCACTGACTCAATATTATTTATGTGAACTTTATATATTGGGTACCAGATAAGACTGCCGTATTCCAATTTAGATCTTACTAATGCGTAATAAAGAAGGATAATGGTTTTTATATTCGAAAAATCTCTGCAATTTCGGCATATAAAGCCGTATGATTTGAATGCATTTTGTACTGCGTCGTTAATATGGTCCACAAATGTAAAAGATTCATCAAAAATTATACCTAAATCTTTGATCTTTTGAGATCTGTTTAGAGTGATACCATCGATCTTGTAGGAATACAACACAGAAACTTTTTTTTTAGTATATGATATAACAAAACATTTTAATACATTTAAATATAATTTATTTAGGACACACCATCTAAATAAAGAACATAGATCAGCCTGTAAACTGTCACAATCCAGGATTGAATTAATCTTAACGTATATTTTCAGATCATCTGCGAAGAGTAACTTATCGTTATTGATAAAGTCGGGTAGATCATTGACAAATAGTAAAAATAGAAGAGGACCCAAATTTGAACCCTGAGGAATCCCCGAAGTTGGAGTAAACGATTCAGACCAGAAATTCCGATATCTCACTGAATGTTGCCGATTAGTCATGTATGAATATAACAAATTGGAAAGGGATTTCGAAAAACCAAGAATTGACAATTTATTTAATAGAATGTGATGATCTATGCGGTCAAAAGCCTTGGCAAAGTCCGTATAAATCACATCAACCTGTCCTCTATTATCGAGAGTTTCCGAAATAAATTGCGTAATGCACCCCAAATTTGTTATTGTCGACCTCTGGTTCACAAAACCATGTTGGTAAGGAGAGATAATATGTTTAATAGTTGAATAAATCTGGTTATACAAACATGATTCAAAAATTTTTGCGAAGTTGCACAATATAGAGATGGGTCTGTAATTATTTATTTGAGCAGGATGACCTTTTTTAAGAACTGGAGTTACACAGGCTTTCTTCCATATTTTGGGAAATTCATTATTCTTTATTACTAGATTAAATAACATATATAGAGGAGTAACAAGTATGGAAGCACAATCGCGTAATAGAAAACTCGGTATCCCATCAGCGCCGGAAGTTAAAGTGTTTTTGCTACGTTTTAATGCACTTATAATTTCTTTTTCACTAATATGTGAAACTGTCACCACTTCATTTGATATATGTTTAATTTCGGAGGTACATACATAATTAGGATCTGAGACAGTATATACAGATTGAAAATATTCTTTAAATGCGTTTACTATATCATGGGGTGATGTGAATTCTGCTCCATTGAGGTGGACACATCCGGGTATTCTTGTTCTGCGCTTTTTACTATTTACAAATGTCCAAAATTGCTTTGGATCATCATAAATTGAATTTTCAATATTAGTTATATAATTTCTATAGCTCTGCTCTATGAGAAGTTTACAACTCGTACGGGCTTTTTTAAAGAGATTATAGTAGTAGGGTGATTTGTAACGTTTGTATCTAGCAAAGGCAGCAGACTTAAATTGAACCGATCGAATTACTTCCTGAGTAAACCATGGAGGATAAAACGAGGTACGCGAAGGTTTTTTACGAAACTTTGGCACCGTAAGGTTAAATATTTCATACAATTTGTTGTATAATTTTGTACATGACTCCTCTGTGGTTGTATGCTTATTTAGAAAGGACCAATCGGTGTTTAAGAGCATATCATACATCAAAGGAAAATTTGCTTTTTTAAAATTCCATTGATCAGTATTGTCATTGATATCAAAATTGCGTTCATGTCCAAATAAGGAAAATTCCAAGAGTAAAGTTGGGTGGTGTTTATCCTCTTCCACTAGAGAAATAGGTGCTTTGCTGACGCCACAAATGAAAGTGGAAAAAACTAAATCTAAAATATGATTATAACTATTGAACACATTATTGTACTGCTGTAAGTTATGAATGTTACTAAAATTATTTAATTGCAATGAGAAACTATCATTTTTGTTTTATGATGATCCTATAACCTTACAGCTTTTGGGCTACTTTAAATTACGTTTTAAATGTGCTAAAAAAGGATCGATTGAGCATTACTTTAGAGATTATAAAACAATCTAAATTTATTTAGTTATTCATTTGATATGGAAAATAGATGAGATCAATGCGGCGGGATGTAATTATATCTACTGACGTTTGATGATGTAATTATGCTGGGTTGGCCGGCACAATAGCACGGTTACTGACGATTGAAAAATGACCTGTGCCGGATAGGTCCATCGAAAAGGAATGACAAAGAAATATTTACAATGTACCAAAATATAAAATAAAATATTTTGTTACTTTTTTACTACACTCTTTACTTAGTTATTACCTCTTTTACCCACAGCAATCAAATTTTAGTGGATGCAAAAGTAACGTTATAGTATAAAGTCGATCATAATTTTTGCGTTACTGAGTGGTTTGAAAAGAAGTAAACTCCACCTACTTAATAATTGTTCGTATCTGACTATGATCTTGTGCCTGGTGATTTAATAATGTTAATATTATTGTGTCTTAATAGTAGTGTTATTTTTTAACAAATTGGAAATGTCATGCATTATAAATTTATAGGTTTTTTTTAATAAGTGTTTTTATTGGCCACGTGTCAGAAAATTTTGACGGTTGGGTTTAATAAAGTCCTATAAAGTTTTTTACGTTAAACTTTCCTCGGCTTGATATATGTGCAACGTAACTCTAAACCTAACATTTCTGCGAATTTTGGGGAAGTTAGGTAAGTTCTGAAACAATGGCCAACATATACATGGTTCCGTATATACAGGTGTCCCAGTTAAAACTCCACGGACTTATATCTTGAGAACGGATAGAGATATTAAAATTTTGTAAATGCTGTTGTTTTTAGCTTGAAATGGAAAGCTTAATTTGATATATTGGAAATATGACGCATACACGGCGTTGGCGTCGCGATGCAAACCTATATTTTTTTAAATTGTGATTGCAATGATATATAACACTTACATCTATTTAATTTTATGTTGATAAAAAAAATAAATTTATGAAAATAAAAAATGAAAATGAGTGAAATGAAGCGTTACCTCCATTTTACAACGACAGTTGTTGATTATAAAATAAAGTGTCAGTGCTTTATTTCAATCAGCTTTCATTTTTTTTTTATTTACAGACCAATAGCTAGAAGCGATTTTTCATTTTTATTTTTGGAACACTAGGTGGAACAAGATTATGTAGTAATACTAAAACATTAATAATACAGACAGGATTTTTTTTCAAGTTTGTTTTATGTAGGTTCGATTGTATACGGTAATTATATAAATACCAGTATTGAATAATTTATTGTTATTGGTCATATTTATGTTTCGACAACGATGTTTTAAAGTCTTTGATTTGTGTAGATCCATGACCTTTTGTTGAGTAGCGATAAAGTTTATTATGACTGTAGTAGAAAACAAATTGCGAATTAGCGATCTATTCTAAAATTTCGTTTATTATAATTTGGAATATGAAATGTAAGGGTTTTTTTTGTAACTAGGCAGAAACTTCAATTTATTACATTGCATAGGTTGTATGCTTGGCAGATAAGGTAAATATAGTTCCGGTTCTGAAACAGTGAACTTTGATCAAATAACTTTTTGTGAATTTATTTTGGTACCGAGTATTATAGTAATAAATACTTTATGACTTTTCACGGTGGAAGGAAGTGTTTCAATACGGTTGATTGCTAATTATAAGTACTGTGGTAAGCGCCGTTATCTCACCACAGTACTGATGATTTATGTAATCTTTAATAGTTTTAAGAGGTTATGGTTTAAAATTCACTACTGCAGAACCATAACTATATGAAAGTTTTCTAAGCTGAGTTTCAAAATTTCGCTACAACAAAAAAGACGAACTGTTAAAAAATTTGTCATATTAATAAATATTAACTAGTATTGAGTTTCTCTATTTATTTAGTGTTTTTGTGTTACGCAGAGCTTATAAGTATCTGTGTAGAAAAAAAACCTACAATTTTTTATCATTTTTTTACGTCGTACTTAGGCCCTGTGTACGTGAACGTGACAGCAAACAGTTTGTGATCCCCTTTTTAAAAATTCAACCTTTCTTTTATACACAGGTATTTCATCCAACTAAATCAAGTGGAAATATTTATGTTCCTCGTTTTAAAAAAAATGTACAAGGTTTCGTGAAAGCAATATCTGGTTTATCGTTACAAGTATCGACGTTCGGAGCTTGCTAAATTTCAAACATCACATTTAAAAATTTTGCTCTAATGAATTTCCCGTTTGTAAAATAATAGACAAGCCCCATAGAGAAACAGACTTCCAGCCCTTTCTATTTCGTATTATTAGACGCAGGTTCTACGAGTACACTACAGTATTATTAAACGACCTCATCTTGTATTTCGGCCAAGTCATGCGAGCTTTTGATGGAAACGCTGAAACGGGTTCACGCATTCATAAATTATTGAAGTCAAAGGTATTCTCTGGTGTTTCACCCAGAAAGAGCTTTTTGATTTAAATAATTAGAAGGTATCAAACAAAAGAAAAATGTGATAATGGCTTTCGCCTTTTGTTGCTATCGTATTGTCACACTCGTAAAATCCGATTCTGATGTATATGTGTGTGTTGTTTTTTTCCACTTTCACACTGTCACCGTTGCCAAAGTAACTTATAATTTAACGCCGGATTTTGCTAAAATCCTAGCCGCAATGTTTGGGGAAAGTTACTAATGACTAATGTTAATTTTGCGGTGTAAATCGACAGTGATACACTGATATCTAAACCGCAGATTGTTCAAAAGCTAGCCGCCAGTAGCGCTCATTTGTATAGTTTACAAATTAGATTAAAAGTTAACGAATTGTCAACATAAACAAACGAAAATATGACGCCAGAGCGAATTAATAATATTTTGAAATATAGGTGGTGTGGACATTTTCGAACTCTTGCTGATCGATGCGGTTCACCTTATGATTGCAGTGTTGTGGAATGCAGTCTGGCCTCATATTATGCAAGTTTGCAGGTATTAGAACAGAAAAATGTCTCATAAATAACATTGGAGGTGCTAATTAAGATAATTACTATATTTACTCTGCTTTACGTAACAAGGTTTAGCAGTTTTTGTTTTCAGCACATAAATTTTAATAAGTCAATACTCGTCTAAAAATAAATTGAGGAAAATTAAAATATCACCATTTATTAAATATTAAACATGAACAAACTATCTTATCGCTTCTGGCTGAACCGTTTCGTAAGTCGTTTATTAAGTAACCGTTATTTATTTTATTGCTTATTGCATTCTACCTTTGCCTTTGTCTTTTTCTGCTGCAGGTTATCAGTTTTAAGTAAATATAAAAGGTACTGCATTTTATATGTGGAGCCATAAAATAGTCGTAAAAAAGCCATTTTACCTGATACGTATTTGCTCGTTTCATAAGTAATTTGCCGTGTCTTTCAAACTTACATTTACTTAAAGTATCGAAAATTAGGGCAAGTAGGGTAAAAAATATTTTTCTCAGAGACGGTGTTTGTGCGTCAACGCCAAGTTTACACACTCTTCATCAAAAATTTGCTTTCAACTTCTAAATAATAACAAAGATTACATTTCCTCTTTTATGTAAATTTCATCCATAATCCTCTTACCGTCGTAAATGTTCATGTTATGTATGCAAAATATTGAACTTATACTAATAAAATTCATATCATGAATGAAGTCTACGTTTACAGTGTGTACATTTCTATATACAGCGTTGGTTTAGGACGCCCATTAAATTAAACTTTCTTAGATAACACCTTTCATGTGTAATCACTTCCAGATTTTATTCTTTGGTTTTATTTTAAGAGGCCAAATATTTGAGGAAAGCTATCTCCACAAACTACACCACGGTATGTAGGTAAGATTTACGTTCCTTGGCGTAGTTGATCCGAATTTAATTATAACCCAAACATATTATTAATCTGCTGACATAAGATTAGCATTATCAGATGACTCATCCGAGGCGCCGCATAGATATTTCTAATCCAATTGTGCATCTCTACTTCTAGGAATTTCACAAACGAAGTTATCTTTGCTTTTTTCTTTACACACCGCTTTGTTTCATGTTGCGCTGACGCGTAAAAACGAGATAATTCCCGAGCAAATAAACATTGAAATGTAACACTCCAGAACAGCATAATCTGCGCTTCTTTGGTTCAAAGTCCGGCATTTCGTAAATACAATATCGCATCTCTTCTAATTGTAACCCTCATAAAGTATTCACCGTGACGTTGCTAAAGTATAATTGTAAGGTCGCTGCTTTCCTCTGCCCTTCTTAAATTATGTACGCTTATAGGCTTAAACCAAAGTTAAATAAGTATTTTACTGCACCCTTTTAAAGCTGGTACACAATTCACGGGCTAAATTGTGTTGTAGTGGAAATAAGAAAAGTTTGTGTGAACATGTGTGAGAATACAAAATCGAGAGGATTAAACCCTCGAGAGTGTTGTCTTTTGTAAATACACCTCAAGGAGGATTTTGCTAATAAGATTCAAAGAAATTTCACTTAAATGCAAACTCTGTTTTAACATAATAATCTTGTGTGCTTTTACGCCTTGATGATTTGCAATTGTTGATCTTACACGTAACTTAATGTCAACGTTCATCACGTTCAAATTGGTTTCGTAGAAAGTAGTGTTATCGCGTTCTTTTCAACGTCCACAAATCCCTAATAATCTAGACGTTTAATTAAATGATCAGTATCTACCTTAGTGTTGAAATGGGAAGATGATGCGGGTATTTGTGTTTAACCAATAGCCAACAAGACGTCTTTATAAATCGGCTTTGACTTGCTTAATGAATGAACTATCGTTTTGTTAGTTTAACTACTGACAGCTAAAAATTCAATTCGTTCGACGAGAACTCGGAGCAGTTGAAACGGTTTTATAAACTGCACAAAAATGCAAGATCGTAAAATAAGCGAGGCTCGAAAGAGATACTGAAGGATTGAAATGTCGAATAAGAGCATTTCCTCAATTTAAATCCTGTTTGTTGCTCGCAGTGTGGTTTATTGGGTACATTACTATGACGGATAATATTTTCTGCTAACTGTATTTAACCGAATATTGGGTAAATTAGATGGGTAGATAAAATAGATTAGTTGTGGATTTGTACCCGATGCCATGTATCTTTTATCACATCCTATTTTAAACATTGAGTGTTTCGTGTGGGGGAAACTTTATCACCCCTTGATCTGCTCTTTTCCGTGTTTATCTTCTGTCTACGATTTTTATTTCTTTGTTTCTTGTTGCTGCAGCGGAAATTTCAGATTAGCATCTGCGCATGTAGTTCAAACTTTCGAAACTGTTGCATAGTTTCAGATAACGGAGCTGCAATTATAGTTGATATAATACTTTAGATTCTCGTAAAACTAGTAAGTAACCTTCATTCTGTTATTTGAATCCATAACTTCTAATTCCAATTGTTTCTGTGTTTACGGAAAAGAACTGTTTCAAAGAGTGTTTTGATGTTAGCTTTTTCTGTCTTCAAAGAAATTTCGTGGTTGCTACTTTAAGACAACTGGCATTTTTCACAATTGACATGTGATATGTTTGATGGGATAATATGGAAGCTGTTTACATGCAAGATCGGTCGAAGGGAACCCAATTTGTAACTGCATTACTTCCAAACTGAAATATTGAATTTGACATACATTTTTTATCTTACTTAAGCTTTTTGTTTTTTATAATACTACCAAGACATTTTTGCTGCGTAGATAATACAACAATGTTTGGAGAGTTGGTTAATGAATTCTTGAAATGGGTAAAACGACCCATCCCTGAGATAGTTAATGAATCTGTCAAACAAATGTAAGAAGAGAAGAGTAGCTAGGAGCTATTTTTGGCGCATAATACCTTAATTATTTAAATAATACCAGAAATGGAATAAAACGGATAATGCAAATGTCCTGTTCCTGTATTATACAATAACGCCGGCGCGGCGTGATGTAGGCAGTAAAGTTCGCAACGTTTCAGGTTTTTCAATATTTACAGAATTGTAAATCAGATTTTAATGTTGTCGCTTCACATTTTGTTGACATGTGGAACGGAGTAAGTGGTATAATTATTGAAATTATTAAATAATTCAGTAGTAGGTCTGAAGTCGTTTTTAGTTAAAAATTATCAACTGAATTCTAAAAAGGTCATATGTTCCTTACTTACTGTTTTATCTAGTAAGAGAGTAAAAAATGTGATATGTATATTATTGAATAGTAATAAAATTTTCAGAGTCAGACATGACCCAACAGTTTTAGAACAAATATCGATGGGTATACTTTTTTTGGTTATTATTATTTTAATACACTGGCTTTTGGAGAAATCGAATAATCGTTCCGACTTGGGAAATAATATATAAGTACTTTTTATGGTCTGTTTATGATCGTTTCATACCTTGGCTCAGTTTTCTGGATGGCGATTTGTTTTACGACAATGACAGATATTGATGTGAAATCATGGTGAAAGTGGAATAAAAATGTCTCGGAAATAATACGTGTTAAGCATAGACTTGATACTGCGCAGCCATAGAAATACAACATATATGTTAATGTTGATTAATTTGACAGAATGCATAGTAACTGTCGTTCTTTGTTCTTGTGATTTTGAACTGTAGGAAATCTTGAGAGAAATTTCTTTATACATATTACAATATAACATTTGAGAAAGGTGTACCATCCGGCTCAAAGGACCAAAAAACGTATTCAACAAAATGAGATCAACATTTGCTGTATGTAGTCACAATGGACGACAAATCTCTTGTAGTCATAATGACTGACCAGAATGCGAAAATGTGTGTTTATTTCTGAATATCCGGGTTGACTACTGATTAATATGATATAATTATTTACAAACAGCATTGCCGGGCCGCTCTTAATTGTTCCACATCTGTCACGAGTCCAGAAAAAAATATATGGATTTTTTAGCTATAGAGAGGATATCACCGAATTTAGCAGTTTTGGGATTAAACATTTTGAAAAAATGTTTCAGCGGGAATCTAAACCGAGCTTCAATTTGTAAACAAAGCTCTGTGTAAACATTTTAGTGAATTAGTTTTGAAATTATAAAGCTCTTGTGAACTAATGGCGTGGAATGTTTTGAAATGAGTAAATCTGTTTTTGTTCCAACATTAATATCTTCCAATTGTTAAATATTGTGTGAATTAACTATTGAATTTTGGATATTTGTGTTGGGTTAAATGCACTTTAAAAAAATTGATTCAAAGTGATTTATAATACCATGTAAACAAAAAAAAAGAAAAAACTCCTAGTAGGCCGTGCAATTTATTTTTAAAATAATGATGCTGTCACATATAGGGTTAAATAGCTGTAATGCCAAAAGCATTATTTTAAAAACATACTACACGGTCTACTAGAGCAGTTTTTTTTTCGATCAATCTAGTTATTAATAAAAGGATTTTTGATATCTCTGACTGAAATTCCAAGTTACGTTTTTTAATAACTTCCAAAATCTAGGAAAGTAAATACATAATATCCGTTCGCAAAACTCCCGCACTGTCAGTGTCAGATTTGGAAAAAATGACCTGAGTGTACTCAGTGGTGAGATGCGAAAAACCTGTACAATATGTTGCAAAATTGCAATCTAGTGACAAATTAGTAACTAAAAATAACTTGTCAAATAAAAATGTCAAAAGCACATTAATTGAAGATTTTTATCAATTCAAGTAAAGAAAGAGTATGACACACGAACGACAACGAAAGCTTTTTTTGAAAAATATATATTTTTGATCTTACTGTCCACTTCTACGCTTCTGGTGCTACAATTTGTTTGAATTACTGACAAGTTCTTTAAAAACATTGAACACTTCAGCAACTCAAAAAGGTAAAATAAAAAAAAACTAAACATTTGATTTTTCATTCATTAATTTTGAAAATTTGAAATTCAAGGCGGTAATCATATAAACTTAAAAATCTTTTAGGGGATTATTTCTCATACCAACAGAATGTCATTCTGGCAGTGCGGGAGTTTTGCGAACGGATATTAGTAATAAATTTTGAAAATCAGGTGGTTCTCATCGATTGATTACCGTCTGATATTTTTCTTTTGCATACATTACAAAATGCTTTGTCATCGGAAACTTGTACCTAAGAATCAAAATTCCCTTTCTTACTTCTTACTTTGATAGCAGATTTTGCAGTGGGATTTTTTAAACATGATGTGGAAGGACCTGGACTTGGAGGTTTTCTTTTTGGAGTAGTAATATCAGCTTTGGTGTTTGATGATGGGTAATATTAAGATTTCACCTGCTTTAACACGTCAATCGCGACTTGTCTGTCTGTACCACAAACTACAAAAGCATAAAAGGAAAATAAAATTGTTTGGGTTAGTGTGAAATAAAGCTCCAGTTAGATAAAACAGTTTATTTTTATTTCTGGTAATCGTAATAAAGTACCTACAATATCAGTTTGTTTATTTTTGTGTATGCTTAATCGCTAAATTAGCGCTGTTACAAGTCACAGGGTGCGTGGTCTCAGAGCTCTCAGGTTTCAATCTTTCTGTTATTCCGATTTCCGACTAGTAACAACTCTGTTTACAAATGATGGGTAGGGAGGGTAGTGGGTGGAGCTTTTTCCTCTTTTCCGCTCTTTGTGGATCTTCTTCTCCACCTGACATTTGATTATTTCTCACTCCCTGAAGACGAAGGGAGACTAGTCAAAAATGAATGAACAACTCCTACAGTAATAGCAGCTGAGGAATGGTAATTAAACAAAAGTCAGATAAAAAAAATGCCAATTAGTTCTATGACATTTTACAATGATAATAATGAAAGGAGGAAGACACAAAAGGGGCAAAATAATCAGTGAAGAACTCCAACGATCATCGGGATAAGAATTAAATGCTATTTATAGCTACTGCAACGAATTGCGAACGTTAAACGGAAACCGAAAAAAGTTGAACGGTACGATTTTTTTGCACAACTATATTCATATTTCCAACGCAGTCGTAATTGCAAACGAAGACAATTTCATATCTTCCTTCAAAGATAGATATAATTTCATCCTCTAAACCAAACAAGGTGGAGAGAAAAGGACGGTTCTTATTTGGTTTTTATACTTGAGTTTGTAAATTGGCATTTAGCAATGCACACGAGAAACTGAACCCTTGAATGTTGAAATAGAAGTAGTGAAAAGTAAAAAAGTAACGAAATGAAAACAAATAGTGGATCCACAAAGGAAATAAAAATACATGGACAATTTTTAAGAACTAAAAAAAGGGATAGCGGAGAAAAATTGGTAATAATAAAAAGACGGGATACGTAGAGGAAGGAAGACAAGGTTGTACAATTAGGTGGAGTGGTAAGGGAAAAACATCGTTAGCACAGATTTGAAAACGCTAAAGCAGTTTAATGAGTTCCTTAAAATATACGAATTGAGGTCAAAGGGAAGGTATCAAAAGTCAGAAAGAATAAAAATTGAGGTAATATTAGTGGACGAAATGTAACAAGATGAAAAGACGGCCAGATGGCCGCATTCAATGCAAATGATGCGGGGAATTGTTCAGTGAAGTCAGAACATGAAAGGTCTTTTCTTACTCAGTGTTTACGGAATAGAGAAACATGGAAAGAAGGAAAGGAAAGAAATCGAATTGCAAAACTAAACATTAAACTCAGTGATCTGTAATAACTTATCATTTGACGAATTGACCAAGGAAACTGGTGAGATTGTTGGAGGAACAGTAGCATCGATGAAATTTTGATGGACTGGAAGCAATTTCTGAGACAATTTGTAGTTAAATATTACTGGCTTAATTAAATTAAGTCCGGTAACAAGATGTGTTTAGTTGCAGTTTTAAATCTCTTGATGAAAACCCAAGCATTTTCGTCCTCACAACTCATTTAGGAGTGCCAAAAATCTCGTGCTGGCCAAGCAGTCCATTCATAAAATTTAAGACAAGAACCTTGACCCGAGGAAAGTCTTTCTTCATCGCGCGTGTAAAAATTATCGACTCGACTGTATATTTTCCCGATATTGCGGATGCAATAACCTGAAAATTATGCTGACGCAACATAAATTTCATTGCTGGAAATTGTGTCAAATGATAAAATCACAAATGTTCAACACTGAATAGCAAATATGTTCATCCTTGACGTTTGCAGCACATGTAAATAACAATTAAAATATATTCCGGTTGTGAAAAGTTCGCGATAATCCCGGTGGTCATTTGTAGTCGGCAATGAAAGTTTATTTAAAGCGATGCGTCAGACAATCAAATAAACTACTGTGCTATTTTAATCAAATCAATGAAAAAAGTGTTCCGCAACTGGGATCTGTGTAGTTGGATGGTGTTTCGGTTGAATGATTGGATTTTAGGATCTCACGTGTCGGAGTTGTCGTTGCTTACGGTGTTTTTTGTTTCCGGAAAATAAAAATGCGAAGACGCTCCTATTAACAATAGCTTGGGTTGATAATGAGATCCAATCACGCCTCATTGTCGCCAAAGACAATATTAACACAGCGAACGTATCGGTGTTCAGACAAGGCCAATATTGGAATTTTACACAATGAAAAGCATGGATGCGAGCAGGTTAACACAATAGCTGAATATGCAATTGCAATAAATAGAAACGGACAATAGCACACGGACTGTTCGTCTTTTGCACTGAAATAATACACGGTAGAATTTTGCTTCCGGCGTGTCTCCATTATAGAACTGCTTCGTACCTAAAATCCCGTATATTATTCAGGTGGGTATTTGCATTTACGGTTATGTCACTTTAAATGTAAGATTTTGTATTTGTATTGTGTACATACTTAAATAAGGGACTGCTTGTGCCTAACCTACAGTTTAAATACATCATGATGTGCCATTCAAGACCGGAACCGGTGGGAGACGACGCTGTTGTGGATTAAGTATTTACCAACTCGGATCAACCCTAAATGCCAACCCAAAATGCATAAGTTACTAGACATTAGAGGGATTAATTTTCACTTCGTTGAAGAGGGAGTAATTTGACAAGGTGAGGTGCGACTAATGCGGAAACGGATATCTCAGAGCTGAAATAAATATGTGCTGGAAACGCTGGGACGTAGCTCCAAATTTAAATTGACATTGTTGTGGTTAGTTAGCGCTTACTTAAATCGTTTTCTCCTATAAATAGGTATATAGTATAGTTCCTCCAACGAAAATAGTGGGTTCATGATTGCGACTTTTCTACGTCTGTCGTTTGCGATGGAAGAACATCTTGAATACCGCTAAAGACAAGCCGGTCGTGTGTAGGAGAAGCACGGCAGCCGGGGTGCTGGAGAAATCAAAGTTATAAAATCACTATTCTCGTTGGTGCACTATACTGAACATTTTCCAAAGCTCCACCTGTTATAAAACTGTAGGTATAGTTCGACACAAAATAATTTAATCCCTGATATTTTGCCCTAGCAAACCTGGTTTGATTTAGTGCAAGTGCATTTCCAAGTTGACCCAGTTTTACAGAAAAATGCTTGTATATTTTTGTGAGAACAAACATGCAACTCTTGTCTCCGTTCATGTTCTTACAAGCAGAAAATAAATACAATTTATCTCAGATTGGTCGTTTATATTGCACATGACGTTAATCTTTCTCTAAGTTCTAGCGAAAATTTAATATCTACAAGTTTTTTTACTGTGACAGTCTCACGATGGGACACCTGTACACGACTATTAAGCCGTGAGTAATTGAAATTGTAACACACGAAACGGAAATACTAAATTTAATTTATCATAAAATACGCTGAGTGAGTTTTAATATAAAAATCTAGTCTAAATTAAAATTAACCAGTACTGAAAACCCGTTGAAATTTCATAATTTATAACGATCTCATAATTATTTGAAATGTCATTTGCATTCACCATTTCCATAATAATTTTAAAATAATTTTATCGCGGATTTTGCTCGAGTTTTTAATTAGTAAATTCTAATAAAAGGCAATTTATGTAGTTTATGAGAATTTTTTTCCGTAAAGTTTTTGAATTTTATTAGTTTTAATGGTGAGATAATATGAATTTTGAATGAGAGATACATCAAGATAAAAATCTTAACTACGACGGGCCTGTTTAAGAGATTTTTATACATAGGCAGACTATAAATTTTTTACTTATCATGATCCATAATAAAGGCCACGAGAGGTCAAAATTTTATGACCCTAGTGATTTAGAGCGGAGTGGCTATCAAACACTTCTTTGTTACCACTGATACATATATTATTGTTTTTGTTCGAGAAAGTGCTCTATTTGTAGTTGGAATTTTTACACAAACTGTGAGAACTGCCACAAAAATATTTACTCTGCTCCGTTATAAAAATTTTACGTGGCAATGAAAAAAAGGTGAATAAACTAACTCGCCATTTTATTTCTCATGAATATGTCCCGATCTATCCTTGCCAACCGACAAAGCCCGTATTAAACTTACCCACAAACTGATGTCCAAATTGATACAGCAATCATCTGGCATTGAAATAAATATCTTTGAAAGAAAACAAATTGTACGTGTGTATACGTGGAAACACTCTCATTTAGTATCTGGAGTAATCATGGAGCTTTCTTCCAGACGTGAAATAATCCCGACGTCGTGAAAATATCTGTCCAGTTTCATCGTGCGTGAGAAGAATTTTCCAATCCACTTGTAACTAATACTTTGTGTCACAGCTGACAAATTTATTATTTCGTCTTTTCGCTCACAGATTGAATTACGTGGAAAAATAGTTTGATGGACACCCATTCTCCTAATATTCGTTTGAATTTTATTGGGTTTGCTGCCGCTCAAAAATTCCATTAGATAGAAAATTTTTAGTCACTGCACTGGGAGGAATTTAATGGGATTGTTAAGACAGGACTCGGTTTTGATCGATTCTCAAAAGGAAAGTCGCGCAGATATGGAACGTTTAGTCCACCCACCTGAAGTAAATCAGGTTTAGACTTTAATGCACCAGAAAAAATAAACTGGGACAGCACCAATAAATAGATCATTTTGATACTCTACTTTGCGTCTATTGTCTTATACATTTCCGATTTTTAAAATAAATTGGTGACGATTTAATTTACCTGCAATAGCAAGTAAATTTGCATTGGTTTAGTAGTGTATTAACAAACTTTGTAAGTGTTTACCCACAGAGAATACAGTAGTTTTGACAATTCATGGTATCGCGTTGTAGACTGTGCCTAATGCTGTGCGAATGATCCACGATTATCAGTTAGTTTGATAATGATATGTTAACTTTAAGTCTCTTAGCACATCAAAGGGATCAGTTCTGATAACGACATGTCAAGACATAGTAGACCAGACCCTTCTGGGGAGCCAACAAACCTGTTGGAAGTTGATGTGTCATTTTCAGATCAGTGGAAGCCCACTGCGAATCACAAAATAAATAATTGCACAATTTTTGAGGTTGACCTAACGTGTCCCTTTTTTTGATACCTAGCCATGCATTATTTTGGTTCTTGGCCTTGAACATGACTGCTCATAATAGTTTATGTATAAAAACTGTTTTTTTTTAGGATCATCACCTTTTGAATCATGTAAATAATATGTATGTTAATAACACAGAAGTGCTTATCTTCTAAGCGATATAAATAGAACGAATTGCTTCTAAATCGCGAGCATATAAAAAAAATGTTTAAATTTAATGTAATTGCGTGTAATCTGTATTCTAAAAGTCTTGTTTGTAAACTTGGTACTATATTTATTCTGGTATGAAATGTTTCTAGTTCACTAATTTTCTTTTATTTCCGTTATACATAATGTCCTTTAATTCCAATTTTTGTAAACATTAAGGGAAGAACATGCAAACTTTTATGCCATCCATATTGTACCGGTTAGGTAGTTGTAAATAAGCCATTTTTTTATTAAATGCACCGTTACGGCTACTAAATATAAATAGGTTGCCGGTGCATGACATTAGCATTTAATTTCACGTCCTTGAATCATTAAGTTCATTCATTTTTCTGCGCACGGGACCATGTTTTTTTACTTCTTGAGCGTAAGCTAAGGAAATATTGTAATAGAGACCACCATCCAGTGACTACTTTCATGTTTAATCGATATTTCCTGACCACTAGAGTATGAAACAGTAGATCTCCGCATCCGTCTCTATGTCGTCTGTGTCGATTTATTATGAAACAGATAATTTCCAAAACTACCGGACTAACTGTCAAATTTTAGATGTATATTAAGAATGTCATGTCGTTTTCTAAATTGATAAACTATTTCTGTCTATTTGTGGCTTGCGAATCCGCCTTGAGTGTATCCGAATTTTCCCAAGACAAGAAATTAAAATTGTATAAAACCGTCTTACGGTAATGTGCAGAGGTCGCGATTTCGATCTCCTCATGGACCACCTTTTTTTGTTCTTACACTGACTGATATTATCTATATATTTTTTTAATTTGTGTGGGTTATCATAAAATTAAGATTGCGCAAAATCATATTTTATAATTTTTGAAGAAGCAATGCAATGCGTCTGTACTTGCGATCTACTAGTTCACCGTTGTTTTTAATCTTATACACCAGGGTTGGAAAAACTTCACATTTTTTTAATTAAAAATCACTGGTTTAAAAAATCATGGTTGATTTTTGACTTTTTTTTAGTTCTTCACTAATTTGGAATCAAACTAATAAAAGTAGTAATTAAAACAAAAACCTATGAGTTTTAACTACATTTACTCAGTTTTTGATAGCGTTTTGTATTTAATTTAGTTATTGTAATTTTTATTTTCCACGTATTTTAACACATATTTCGTGCCATGTTTGAATCGTGTTTTTGCGAGTTTTGAGCAATAAAGAGATTTTATTTTCATTTACATTGCTAAACAGTAGTAGAGCTATTTTTGTTCACAGTGCTTACTCGGGTATTTTTAATCGATATTTTGTTATATCTGTCCTTAAAATAAAATATTGGTCCAAGGTATCAGACAGAGATTTTCTTACTCGATAAAATACATAAAATTTTATTTCACGAATTTAATTTTTTTTCTGATAACTCGTATAAATTTAAAAAATCAAGGCGGATTCATAGAGCAAAATTTAGAAGTACATACGTTAATTTATAAAATTTAAATAGCATATACTATGCAAAACATTTAGGTGCCGTCTAGTTTTACCCTCTACATGATATTCCTAACGTACAAATAAAATTCGACAACAATCAGTCCAACTATTGTTTTCTTTTTCTAGGAGCCATGAAACGCTCGAAAACATAAAAGTAGCCGTGCGCTGGGTGGACCCTATTACAATATTGCCCTAGCTTACGGTCGGAAAGTAAAAATCAAAAGAAAATTAGCGTTTTATTTTGTTGGAATTACTTTATTATACTCACTGTTAACTTTATTTTGATTTAAACTGCATTTTAAATACGCATTATATTTTCGTTATTTGAAAATAAAAATAAAAAAATTAACAATAACGATTTAAATCAGTGATTTTTTTTGAAAAAATCACTTGCGTTAAATCTCAATTTAAATCAAATGATTTAAATCGGACAACCCTGTTACACACCTACGTTATTGGAAAAATCAAAATTGTGTCAAAAATTGTACAATTCAACATGGGAAATTAGAAATTACAAAACCTAGTGCTTGGAAATTTTGCACTCTGTTCAAGGTTCCGACCTTATCTCAAAATTTTTTGCTTGAAATTTATATATAATGTATCCACATTTTTCATAATACAAACAGATAAAAAAAGTAAACGGACAATGTTTAAAAAAAAATATCCGAGGTTATTTAGACAGATCTTTCCTCGCCCCTGAAGTACAGTCCCGCCTTTTTAAAAAGGATAAAATTATGTATTTTTTTGTGATAATCTTTAAAAATTTCTTTTGCGAAAATTTGAATGCCTTGGGTAAAAAGTCAAGGTGGATTCATAAAGCACAAGTACAAGAGTGTGTTATTTTGGAAAATTTAAATGGCATTTAATAAAAAAAAGGAAAGGACGTCATCAAATTTCTGGTTAGCAATCGGCCGGATAAAAGACCTACTTTTTAGGACTCTTAATAAGGGTCATGAAACGGCACGAAAATATTGTACTAGCGCTCCTATTACATTATTTTCCGGACAATTTAATAAATAGCCAGGCGTTAAACAAAGTTATCCATTTATCAAAAAAAAAAAAAATGATTTGTATTTTAGAATTTTAAATTTATATAAGTTTATCAATATCTTAAGGATTCTAGAAATGTAGTCTTCAACAATTTTTAGATACGCATTTTTATCGAAAAATACGTTCTATGCAACTGTAGTGTTTGTTTCACTAATCTGCTTTAATTTTTTAGAAATGCTTACATTGTAGACTAAAAAAAGGCATAAGAGCTGATTTATTTTATCAGTTATCTAAGAATTGGTTTATCTTTTTTTTTTTTTTAATTCTAGGAATATATCGATCATTTGATGTACTTATCGCCACTTAATATTAACTTCGTTCCAGGAAATTATTAAATCAATTTTTATCAAAAAACATAGTCTCATTTATATTGTGTTTATTGTTTATAGGTATTAGATATTAAATGCAAATAACTTTACATTTTTTTTTCACAAACGCAGACAATAAATTAGAGACCAGGAATTAGCGAACGTTGACTTTCTGTTGCCAAAAGTGCTTATTAGAACCCCTTGATAAATTTCTCAGGGTTTTAAAAACGATGATTTACAACGCTTGTCTGCTAAGTTGTGTTTATGTATTTTTTTACATACGTCTGATTCATAGAAGCTTTGTTCCTTTCAGAGAAGCAGTCGGAGAGATCAGGGCTTTAAATTATCAATAAATACTTGTGGAAACAGAAAGTTAGTGTTTACTAATTCGTGGTTTCTGCTTTGAACCACTAACATTTTCTATCTTCATATATTTAAGTCGGCTGAATAATGTCTGAGAGTATGCGGTTAAGACATTTTTCAGACCGTCATCGTGTACACTTTGTTATTAATTTCTTATCATGGTTTCAACTGACTGTCGGTATTTCATAGATAGAGCATTTTTTTTAGAGTAAATGAAATGCTGTTTTTTAAAATTTCGCAGTGATTTTATAAAAATTGAACGTTGTTGGAGGTGAATCGGCCTCCATGCATCTTTGATCGATCCAGACCCATCCCAAACCCTATTTCTCACCGCTCGGAACCTGGCGCTAATTAATGCCGCCCTTATTCACCCATCAAATTTTGGCATAAGAAAAGCTGCTTTAACCCCGACACAGATTGTAATTGGCGAAATGGATTCTGCATATGCTCCGGTTCTCAGCTTCATCGATTCGATTGCAATCCAGCAAAAAACCACGTTCATCTTGCCAATAACTCATTTCCATTTACATAATAAACGCACTCAACACAGCAGTACTTGGAAAGGTGGTGTTTAAGTGAACCGCAGGTGATGTCAATAAGTTGCAGCCGTGTCGTTGACCTGCAGATGGAATTATGGATGATAAAAGTTGTATAGCTTTGCAGCCTGTTTGGTTATTTATATTTCCGATACAACGGAGAACATGCAACTGCACCGAGTCTAATAATTTAGAACATGTCTTTAATACAGACTTAGTTCGTGATCTATAAATTTACGCTTCTAATCTCAGAGTGCAGTAAATAATGGCGGGATAACATTTCGTTTGGCATAACGATGTTTTCTTTCGAGACTTTCAAAGCCCTGACACTTCCACAAAGAAGAGTGGATGAAATCGTTGGGAACGCGAAGGGATAGCTTATAAATACCAAAAGGGACATTAAAGGGCAGAGGAATAAGGTTCTGGCTGCATAATGTCCAAATCGAAAAGATCGATAGGGCTTCAAGCGCCTCAGAAAGCAGACTCCTTTGTCGAACATTATGTGATAAAACAGTCAATAGTTTTTCAAAACGAGCTGCAGATATTTAGAGAGGTGTGCATATTTAACTTTACTCACCAGACGTGCTACAAAGAGAAATAAATGACGAAATGGAACGAATCGTCTTGCCTTGACGTAGAAAAGACGTCTTAGTATTAAATGGATCATAAAAGAATATACCGCAACAAGAAACATTAAAAACTTTAGACCTGTCGCTGACGAGTGACATTTAACCCTACGGCGTTTCCTTACTAAGACACCTCACAAGAGCTTTTCGTTTGAGCTTTATGTCTTGTTGTTATTGCGTAAAAGTGCAATTAGGTTTTACTGTTTTACGTTCAGCAATACGAAATTTAAAAGACTTTTACGCGAACGGTCGTTCTTGGTTTTTTAAATTGTGGCAAATCTCTATACTGTTTGTGTTATTCCCCAGAAATGTAAAAGACACTTTATATTCAATACCGCAGTATGGGAGTTTGTACGTACAGTATTACTCTCGATGTTATTGAACATCTTGAACTCGTGTTCAGTTGGCGTAAGTTTATGCATATTTAAATCAGCCTTCAGGATATATTCAGACGTTGTGAAAAATTTTCGTAGAGAATAGAGGAGTGGTTGAAGTTTCACCTGACCACACACAGAAAACTAAATAATTGAAATATAATTGAATATGTTGTACATACTATATTATATCCACGTGTCTAAGTTCTGTTTCTTTTCAAACACTGGTCTACAGTCAGACAGTGAACATAGAGCATCTAATTGACTGTTATTATACACGTAAAAAAGACCACATAAGTACACTGGTGCTACTGGGCTCCTACATCATGAAATATGATACATGAAAATAATTTATAATCTTGTCATCGTTGACAGTGAATTTAAATGAACGCTAAATTTATTCTAAAAAAAAAAATCCGTATTAGATAGAGATGTAGAATAGAAACTCAATGACAAATGATTTTATTTTAGTAAAAAGGCTATTCTGTGTTCAGTAAAATTCTCTGACTCGACGTTGCTGCACTTTTTTTTTCAATTAATAATAATTTGTTTTCTTCACATGTGGGTTTTTATCTGAGTTAAATTTTCAGAATCTTGACTAATTGAATCAGTGTATCTGATTTCCAGTGTCATCGACGCTCAATCAAGTTAATTCATCTTGGACAGCCCTTAAGTTCTCTTTAAGGATCTCAACTCTCCCTTTTTCATTTATTACAGGCGTTGGCGCTCCCTTAGGAACTGCAATCTCGACAGGTTTACCTTTAGGAACAGAACCCGGGGGCGGTTCAATTCTGTGTGATTTTAATAGTTCAAATACGTACTTGTATCGCTTTGTAGTTGCCTACACACTTTATTCAACCGATCGATTTTCTTATCCAGGATCTACAAATGAGCGTCGAGAATTTTTTCTGTTCGCTCATTTCGACTAAAGGTTTTATGTTCTTATGGAACTTTGCTTCCAAGATAAACTTTCTTCTTATAAGTAATACATTAAAAAAAAAAGTAATGAAAATTATCGAAAATAACGCTTGTAATACTGGTACACCCTTTCGAGATTTGTCGATATCCTTAAGGTTAAAGGTCAGTCTTTAATATAACAATATAATTGGCGAGGTATTAAGTTTACTTACGTCTTACATATCAAACAAGTTTCAAGTAATATTACACTTGCTGTTAATGACGGAAACACCGTTTATATAACTTTTTAAAATTTAATTTGAGAACTCTCAGAAATTAGCGGACCAAAATAACAGTTTAATTGATTTGTTCAACGTGATTTGATTCTTAATTAAAACATTAAAAATATTTTTAAAAACTTAAAATCTAGATTTTTAAAATTTTGTCGACATACGAGTACTTACTCAGATCTCTCTTTATTTTTAACATTCAAATGCTAATCATATGATTAAATATGCCATCAAGAACGTCTACTTTCCTAAGACCTTATGTAACGTTGTTACAAAATATGTATATTTTTTTTGTTGTATATTCTCCACGTATGCCAGATTTAAAGGCAAATATCTTGTACCGTAGACCGGTATATGGCAACCCAATTTTATTTCATTCATGGTTCTTCCGCGTCCTTTGAAATAAGATATGCCATAAAATAGCTTTCTGTCCGTAAGTTCTACAAAACATTTATGCACAGGTGGCGGGTGTCACGTGTAATTTTTTTTCAGTGTACTGGTCGGTGTAGTACAGGGTGTGGAGATTCCGCATGAGGTTGAACGAGTAGGCTGAATTCCAAGGTCCATCCCTGATAATTTATTTATGCATTATACAAAAATGTTGTGTGTTAATAATAAATTGTTGGTTTGTTTATTTCAATTAATAAGTGTTATATTTTGAAAATTTATTAGACAATCTAGGCATGTTTTGTTAGTACTTTTGTCCTGGCTTGTTCACTTCAATAAACCGACGCTTTTAAATTATATAGTCATTCGTAGCCATACTTTCGAAAAAACATTGTTCGAAGGTTATCGAACCATTTTTGATTTAATTAATAAAATTAATTACGTCATTCATTAATTTTTTTTGAGTCATTCTGTATAAACAAGGTGTGATTCATACAACCATATGTGAAATATCAGAAAACAACGGATTGTTGACGGTTGTTATGCTGCAGAGGACTCGATTTTGCATTGATACAAACGCATTATTCTAAGGTACCATAAACTCAGAACAGGAAGCGAAGACGGCCGGCGGTCGTAATTTACGTTGGTTTCTGCTTGTTTGATCACTTGCCTAAACTTTTGACTAGAAAAAAATATTTCTTCGATTTTGTAATTAAAGAAAAAAGCCATAGGTAGTAAGGGGCGTGGTTCAATTGTATCTACATGACGAAAAAAAGTTACGTATAAGCTCGATAGTACGATCGCTGCATTAAATTTTTGAAAATATTAAACTTCAAAATAGAAGAAAATTAACTTCGTGATTCTGATTTGTTTTAATAGACTGCATGCCTAATAGACAGTTATAATTAGTAACACACAACGTGATTTTTTACTCTTGTCAGATGTCATTATGAGAATTTTTATGGGAATATGCTTCAGGGATTTTTTTAAATAATTTTTCCGAGTTCTTCAGAACCTTCTCAACAATGTACCATCGAACTTATACGTCATTTTTTGATCACCCTGTATATTTAAAAAAAAATTTCAAAACCTTTGACGGATTCCGTACTTTCAGTGACCATTTATACTGTTTCTATGTATTATTCTGATTGTACATTAGCACGCAAATTACAACATCGGCCGTTCAAGTACCTATAAGAAAATTTCAATATGCAGTTTAGTACAACATTTGCAATAACATGGTTATTAAAAGTTGCAGCAAGTAATTGTAGTTGTTTTGTGATAGAGTAGTTATTTATAAAATGTTAAAGTTTACATCCATTATCGGGACACTTCAACTTTCCGCACTTATTGAACAATACAAACAGCGATAAGCACGTTCCAGTAAAACAAAAACGTAAACTATCAGAAACTAGATGAAAGAGTGTGACATTGTTTGCCGGAACTTCTTCCTTAATTTTAGCGAAGTATTGATGATAAAAACGCCAAAATCATATCTATACCTTTTTTTTTGTCGACTCACTGGATGTCTGTTGCGTGTACTTTTTTCTTATTCGTCCCGCCAAAATCGTTATGGCCGAGACCGTTTGGCTGGAAGTGCATTCGAATATTTTGTGCTGTTTCATTGTTGTGACAGAATAATTGATGAATTTTTGGATATCGACGGAACTGTTATTCGATATCGCCACGTAGTTCCCATAACAGTGAAAATTTTCAGCTGTCCCAGTTTCAATTTAAAATTTAAGCGTCCTAATTAACGCCGACCTTGAGAAATAATAAAATCGTCCCGAAAATTACCTCCCAGCTTTTAAAATAATGAATTCAGCCGGAGTCACAATAGACATAAATAATGAAATAGTCCGACTTGATCCAAACAATTGTTGGAAGATAAAACACGCTGCAGGAAATAAGTCTGCCGCACAATGTATTTCAATCAAATGGAATATCGTGAAATTTTGCAGCTAGGACAGCTCTCTTCGATTCAATTTGAATTTACCTTAATCGATCGGAGTGGTTAAGTTTCGAAATGAAGCAAAATTCTCAGCGATGGTTTTTTTCAAAAGGCGGGTTTATGAATAGGCGAATTAATATCGATAGACTTTTGTGTTCTCTTTGCCCTGTCATTGTGTTCTTCATTCAACTTAGATGGGTATTTTCACACCAGTAGATTTGAATTTCGTATCGCGTGGTATTGTACAACGCATGAAACATTACAATACACTTAAGCGCAGGTAGACACATACTTAATGCGACACTCACGTTGCATCTACAAAACACATACAGAGAGCGTTATCCGCTTTCTGATGCATATTTTTGAGAGAAACAAACAGAATGTGTAGGATCCAGTTTCGTTTCAGCAGGGAAAGGCTGCGATAAAGCCGCTTATGAAATATGGGACCAGGTTTCAACGTATATTTTCTTTGAGTTTAATCGAACATTAATTTTTGGCAGGATCACGTTCAAATAAGCTCTCAGTAAACGGAAAGTTTGACATAGTTTCGACTACTCTGTACACTCCGAAGATTTCTGAAGCTGCAAGCACTGTAGCAAGATTAGTTTGGGAAAAGGGACCGCGACTACAAAGATCTCGTTTATGATTAAACTTCACACCGTTTCCAGACTGGCTCAAATTTCGCTGCATTTCTCGTACAAACAACATCGCAGGCTATTGCTTTTGGGCAAATATGAATGAAATAAGCATATATCTACATTTGTAATGTTTAAGTTAGAGAATTTCTGGTATAAATCTTTTTGAACGTGGAAACTCGAAAATTCTCACTGCCACTGTGCTGATTTAGGTCAGTCTTGCTAAAAGTATTCACAATTTATCCATTTTATGTTATTTTTATTTACATTTTTATTTTCCGAACGTAAGCTAAGGATGTATTGTAATAAGGCCGATCCGATGAGTGGCTACTACCATGTTTCTTCCCGTGTCCGGCTGTCTGCCGTCTGTCGATATTTATTGTCAAGATACCATACTTATTATATAAAAAGAAGAGTCTTGACTCACTCAATGACTGACTTATCAACGCCGAGCCCAAACCCTTGGACCTAGAAAGTTGAAATTTTGCGCAGAAGTTTCTTTTATGATTGTAGACAAGGAATAAGGCCCGATGAAAGATTGTATGGAAGTTACATTTACGTAAAAAAATATTTATTACTTCTCTAATATAGTTTGTTTCACAATTTAGTTAGTTAAGTCAGTGAGTTTACTCTTTTATAAATACCGGGTGAGTCAATAAGCATGCATTTCTCGATATCTCATTACTTATTATTAGCAATAAAAAAAATCAAAGACCAAGGTTTTACGGTTCATTGAGGACTATACTCTAAAATCATTTTTAACAGTACAGAGGGTTCTGGTTTTAAAGCATAACATAAAAATTTTAGTTACATATTTACAATCACATTTCATTTTTGAAATTACGATGCGACATTGTGATGTTATTCAAATTTTCTTAAAATTTTTTAGCAATAGGAAGGTTTACAAACAATTACAGCAGAGTTATTTTTAAAATCTGTGTTGCATTTTGTGGAGAGATAAAAAAATATACGCGCTTTGTTATGGTATAAATGAGATTAAATGTTCGTATACAAAGTGCTTATAAAAATATTTTAATTTGTTACAATTTTCAATGATCTATATTTCAGATTTTATATCTTATATTTTAATACTGAATCTGATCTATTTTTTGTTCACTTAGTATTTTCTATATTTATAGTTCATAGTTACTACGATTTTTTACTTTTCTAAAAGATCCATGGCCATATTAAAAGAATGGGAGATACAGTAATCAAATACAGGGTGTTCCATTTTGAAATACCTGAAATATCGACATTTGAAAATTGTTATTTAGTTATTATATTTGTTTATCCTTCCACAAAATATTGTAAGACAGAGTTTGAAAATAATCCTTGTGAACAAAAAATTTCAGGAAAATTGGAATAACGTGGCATCGTCGCACCGGAATTTCAAAAATAAACTGTGATTTTAATGTCTAATTTAATGTGTGGTTGTAAAGCCTAAGAAGAGCTCAATTAAAATATGTAAAGTTACATAGGGTGTTTCATAAAAAAAACAAAGTTGTGTGTTACTCCTTAAAAACAGAACACTGTAGAGTAAAAATAATAGTATAGTCCTCAAGAACTGTACCGTTTTTGATTTTTTTTAGTGACTGAGCCTGGATATATAGATGTGTTTAGGGACATTTTTTAAATTTCAAATGGCAGGTAAACAAATGTTGAAGTGTGTACAGATGATTCACTAAGCGCGCTTTCGTCGATATGTCAATGACTATTAGATACAGAAAAAAAGGTAAAGACCAAAATTGTGCGGTTCTTTCAGGAGTATATTCTAAGATAATTTTTAGCTATATAGAGTGTTCTGCTTTTAAGGCGCAACACACTTAGTTTTTTTAAGTGAAACACCTTACATATTTTTATATATTTTGATTGACCTCTTCTTAGACATTCAAATCACAGTTTATTTTTGAAATTTTGATGCGACGTTGCCATGTTATTCCAATTTTATTGATTTTTTTAGCTGTGGAAGAGTCACAAAAAAAAACGCAGCAAGTTTATTTTTAAAATCTGTGTTACAATTTTGTGTGGAGTAAGGGTACAGGTTTTGTTGTGGTTTATAAATGAAATGACATTGTCGTATACAGAGTGTCTATAAAAAAATTTTGATTATTACATGTTTAGAACTGCTACTTGAAAAACTGAAATGTTGATATTTGAAACATTCTGTATTTTAAAATTTGATTTAATTTAACCACGAGAAAGGACATACCTTTATTTACCCTTCCACAAAGGGGGTATTTATTTGCGGTCAACTACTTTTATGATGGCCATATAACCTTATAGCTCTTGGCTCACTATAAGATAGTTTTTAAAATTAACTCTATTGCGATTTTTTTTCGTGAACAGAATTGAAATGACGTGACAACGTCGCAACGAAGTTTCAAAAATATGTTTATAAAGCTTGGAAAGTGGCTAATGAGAATACCTAAAAGTATATACGGTGTTTCATTTAAAAAAACTAAGTTGTGTGTTACGTCTTAAAAACAGAACACTCTGTATCAAAAACATTTTAGAATATAGTCCTCAAAAATCCATACAACTTTGGTCTCTAACTTTTTTACTATCTCTAGCCTGTATAGTGTGATAATGTGTATATGTTACAGCTAATATCCGAAATGCGTTATTATGCATAATAACTAGACATTTTAGGAATTATGCGTAATAACTAAACTCATCAGTTATTATGCATAATAACCGGAAACATTAGGAATTATGCGTAATAACTGAAATTTTCAGTTATTATGCATAATAACGGAAACGTTTAGGTAATATTCATAATAACTAACAGAGGAACAGGAATTAAGCATAATATTTTCCAAAAAGCTACCCACCCTGCCCCGCTTTCCCCTACATATTACACGTACAATTGATTTAAAAAAAAAAGGGACAAATTACAGTTATATAAACGTCATATTCCCATTGCTTTTCATTGATCTATGAGAACCTGAATTGCTCATCTTGTCCGGTTTTTTTGAAATCAGCTGGACATGTTAAAGCCTTTGAAAATGGTAAAAAGTGAAAAAAATTAGAACAGGATAATACCCATTGCAAAAGGAAGAAAATATAACAAAAATAAAGGGAAAAATAATTTACGGGCGATCTGAGGTCCGGAAGGGGAAGAGGGTGAGCTTTTAAGGGTAGAAAATGGTTTATCACGATTTCCGGCAAAACTACAAGTCCTATCGCAAAAAGTTAAGTAGCAAAGTTGTAGGTAATAAAAAGATCGACAACTTTTGTATTTACACTTTCTTTACATAACCTCAAAAAGGTATGCAAAAAATGCAAAAAACCGAGTTTTTGGTAAAACCACCCTAATTTTCAATCGAAAATTCTCAACGCAAAATATTTGCTTTTTTAAAAAAATCGGTGTGCTTTTTGTTCGCTGAAATCTCTACTTTCTGAAGGTGTAAAAAAATTATACATTACTATGGCAAATTTTCACAGGAAATGCAAAAAAACGAAAAAACTCGAATTCAAAAATTTGTTTTTTAATTATTACGTAAAATTTGGAGCTATTTATTAAAATGTACACGTTAATTACTCGAAAAACGTAATATTCCACGTTACATTGATAAATTAAAAAATTGCAAATCGAAATATACTACTATAATTAACAACCAAATAAGTTAATACACTTAATACTTTATACATCTTTAGACATCTACAATATTTTGTTAAAGTTGTAGGATAATTTTTAAATTATATGCATAGGTGCCTATTTATTGCTATTTTAAGATAACTTACATATAGTAGCCTGCATAGATATTGTAGCCGTCCATAGAGTCGAAATTTGCGAATAAAAATAAAATAAAACCGGTTCAAACGGAGCCGACGGTGGCTTGCAGAGTCTGACGTCACTCTGGCACACGTTGCACAGAGACGTATTTAATATTAAATGTAATTTTTTCCGTTATGATATAATCTGTTTCATTTCTGAGCTGAATCTCATCAATAAAATCGAAGCTCTGTTCACTGTACACAAGTTGTGGTATGGTATATTCATCGTTGCGGAGGCAGGTGGAGCGAAAAACCTAGTCATCTTAGCAGCAAACACGCCTATAAACTAGTCCACGTGGACTGTTTGTTTCCTGTCATATTTTAGTTTGCTTGAACCAATTGTGTTGCACCAAACGGTTATTACACTTGTTGAAATAAATTTTCAAACTTCCATCTTTCTCTAGATCATCGGTTTCGTAGCTGTGTGACAAATCGTTTCTCGTAGATAGAAAATAGTAAGATTACAGTGACCCTAAGATTTTGTGCAAACAGCCTTAAATACACCCCTGTGTGATATGACGCGTGCCGTAGTGACAGAACTTGCAAACCGGCGTCGGCTCCGTTTGAGCCGGTTTTATTTTATTTTTATTCGCAAATCTCGACTCTATGGACGGCTACAATATCTATGCAGGCTACTATACCTGAATGGCCTACGGAAAATTTTAGCCATCAGAAGAATGAACAACATCGTCTATAAAAATACACGTGCAGGCTGAGTTAGTTGAAGAGAATCATGACGAATTGACTTATTTAAAAGAAATTTTTGGAATCTACAGTCACAAGGATTTTCCTGTAAACAAGTAGAAGAAGATGCTGTTGCTGGCGTAATTAAGATCTCGATAGAAACTGTCAGAGATACTAATAAAACTGTTGTAGTTGTGGGTCAAGATTTTTTGGTCCTTTTGAATCAATTGAATTCAAATAATTATGACATTTATTTTCTCAAACCAGGTTCTGGACATGTAAAAGCTCTATTTTTCACGTCCAATAGTTTCAAATGTGAATCTTTCAAAAATAGCGTTGCATTTCTGTATTGTTTTTCTGGTTGCGATACAACATCTGGGTTTGCCGGATAAGGAAAGAAAAAGATCGTAAATTCATTGTCTTCTAATATATAAAATTCTCGTGTCACAGTGTGTGTAACCAAACTCTTCCGAAACGGTTTGACTGGTTTTTATAAAATTTTCTGTCTATATTCGATGGGTCTGAGAATAGGTCGTAACCTATTTTTTATACCCCTAGGTGATAAGGGTGGCCCACCCAAAATTTTTTTTTATTTTTCGGACAAAATTTCTTATTTTTATTTTTTAAGATTTGACTTCAAAAAATACATATAACCCTAAATTTTCACCCCCATCTTGTAGTAACGATATTAGTATCTTTACTTTCATCCACAGATACGCAATAGGGTTCAATATGTGGAATATAATCATTGTCGTACGATAAATTTTTATGTATAATTTATAATTTAATTTAATTAGAATTTATTTATTTACTTTGATTTAATTTTTTATTTAACTACTAAAATATTCACTAGAAATTATTTATATGGCAAAACAACGTTTGCTGGGTCTGCTAGTTAGACGATAAAAATATTTGGCCAATATTTTTTATAAAAAACAGGCAAATAAAGAAGATATCTCAAAAAATGGACTACAATTAATCAAATATATTTATAAATGTAAAAATGACATTATAACACTGAATTAATTAAGATTTCGAAAATCAATTCGCAAGAATTAAATCATCTTTCATATTGACAAATCTCCCACCAACAGAAGGCGTTTGTTTCATGGATTTTAAATTTTTGAGTTTATCAGTGTAACATGGAATCTTACTTTTTCGAGTAATTAAAGTGTAAATTTTAATAAATAGCTCGGGGAAAAATAAATATTTTGAATCAAAAAAATTACAGTGAGTTTGGGACATAAATAGGTAAGTTTTCACCAAATTTCCTGGAAAAAAAAAACTTTTTTGTGGGAGATAAAAATAAAAAACCAAAAACTCGGTTATTTGCATTTTTCGCATAAATTTTGAGGTTATGTTAAAAAGTCTAAATACAAAAGTTGTAGATCCTTTTATTACCTAGAACTTCGCTATTTAACTTTTTTCGATAGGACTTGTAGTTTTACCGGAAATCGTGATAAACCGTTTTCTATCCTTAAAAGCTCATGCTCTTCCACTTCCCGACCTCAGATGGCCCGTAAATTATTTTTCTTTTTATTTTTGTTACATTTTCTTCCTTTTCCAATGGGTATCATCCTGTTCTAAATTTTTTTGTTCTCAAAAATTATCGGCCCTGGCCTATTAGGCAATATGCTTAATGACTAATGTTTCAGGTATTACGCATAATTCCTATTCCTCTGTTAGTTATTATCAATATTACCTAAACGTTTCCGTTATTGTGCATAATGACTGAAAAATTCAGTTATTACGCATAATTCCTAATGTTTCCGGTTATTATGCATAATAACTGACAAGTTTAGTTATTACGCATAATTCCTGAAATATCTAGTTATTATGCATAATAACGTATTTCCGATATTAGCTGTAACATATATATTAATCATCTCCCCTGTTTTTCTATGGGGTAGGCCGTGACGATAGAGTGCCATTGACCCCTATCTTTGCCTACCTCTTTCTCTTCATCGACTGTCAAAGTCTTCGTTAGTTCTGGTCATTGTGTTACATAATTTTTAACAAGTAGGTACTTCCAGAGATCGAACATCCAAGTCAGCGAAGCTGTGGGTAGAAGCTATTGGACAGAAAATCTTTAAAACTACTGGACCGATTATTATCAAATTTTGTATGTATTCTAGGAATATCGTCTAGATGGTAAAACGCGAATTAAAAGTGTCTGATCATCCCCACTAATAATGTGATGATTTCATATCAAAATGTTGTACCATAAATGTAGTTATATTTAAAAAAGAACATACTCCTCCATTTGTTATTTATGAATCCGCCTTGATTTTCATTACTATATATTATAATTTTTACTGTTTAATCCTTGTAATACTAGAATTAGGTTTGTTGTGGAAAGCTAGGTTTAAATAATCTTTAAACAATTTTTTATCACGTATTTTCGATTGGTTACAATATGTCGAATTTGACCGTCAAGTTAACTGATTTTGACGTGAAAGCAATGTATGGTTGGTAAGAAACATTCAAAATAGATTCAAACTACGAAACAATACGGTTATTTGTAATTATAGTATGTGCGGGAGTACCTCATGGAGTATATTAAATCCGTTCTTATTTATCATACTTCTAAACGAATCCTATAAAATGATTCTGAATTTTTTTGCTGAAGTTGCTGTGACATCTACATTTCTGAAAACATAACAGAGTTGGGAAACAACTCCATACACAAATCAAGTTAAACATATCATTTTACAAATCGTTTAACCCTAGTCGTGTATAAAACGAAATTAATTTAGTGTACCAATAAACTCGCCAGTGTTAATTTTGCTTTTGTGGGTTGAGAGATTTCGTTACAATGAATATGTTCAAGTTGTTTACAATACGTGGCTAAATTTTATTACAAATGTTATCCTGCGGCGACCCTGTAACATAGACGTGTGACTAAAATCCAAAAGTGTATTATTATAACACAACATGCAACTGAAACAACAAATATGACTTTGTACAGACATTGTGAGTGGGGTAGGTAACAAATTTGTATATTTTGAAACGTCACTAATTTATCAGTGTGATAAATGTAAAGAATCACTAGCCCCTAAAAGAAACTATTAATTTACTATTATTGTTATATGTGCGTACATGAATTGACGATTTTTGCTTCCCGTTAACATACTCGTGTACTTGTGGTTTATGAATCCGCCTTGATTGTTTACCCTAGGTAATTGCTTAAAGGAAAAAATTTCAACGGAATCTGACTTTTTATTTGAACACTCGTCCTGTCTGAGTTACTGGCATGCGCATGCTTACAATTTGTCATGCGGAAGGTTACAACAGTGTGATTGTTATAAATTTGTGTCAACAGGAGGAGTTCCAGCAGGGTCTGTTTTTACCACTTTGAAAAAATCAAGTACCGCTTGCAGGGTACGATCAAAGTTCACGTAACAGTACATTTCATTGTTCGCGATTTGCTTCATTATCGTTATCGTCATGTTTAATAAAATTATTGTCTATTGGTCATTAACTGCGATAGCTTTTACAAGTCAATGACATGCGTGCACATTCAAGGTTGCACTCAATTCGCTTCACTTCTTCAATGAATTTTCATGGTGTCGTTTAAAGCCTAATTTAATGCTGCAGCTTTCGTCTAGCAAGTCCGCCCACGTTTTAACGGAAATCTCAACAATTTCCAGCCCACCAGCATATGTTCAGCTTCGGGATGCTTGAAGAACGTCTAATGTTACAAGAAACATTAAGATTTCTAACAGATTACTGGTACAAAAACACTGTTTTTTCATTTGATAAGTTGATAACATAATTGCTTGACAGAGTAATTATCCGGCTGTGAGCGTCCTGGGGTTTTGTTTATTGGTGATTAACGCCTCGAAGAGACCCTTCACTTTTTATTCACATGATAATCAGAAGTTCGTTTCGTTCGACTATAGTTTATAAAACTTTAAAATGCGTAATGGATTCGTCACATATTGATTATTTTTGTAATGGGACGCCACGTTATGTTATGTATGAATAAGTACCGTACTCTCGATTTTTTTCCTCCACCAGTAATACACCACATGACATTAAACCTCGTCGTCACTTCTAATTATTAGTATACATGACAATACGTAATGATCATGTGTGTTTGCCGTGACATCGACCCATGAATTCTGGTTTCGCGTCGTCTTTAATTAGAGCAAACGTACCATTAACCGATTCATTGTAAATTTATTGAAACAAACTGGAAAAGACATAAGTCATGGCCGCATTCAGGGCCGTATTGGTCATTTTTTGAGCTCCTATACTTTTTTAGGAATTATGTTGTATGAAACGATATTAGATTCTTAAAACAAATGTACATAGTGTAGTTTATACTATTTAATCTTCAATACTAATAGAACAAAGGATGACGAGTACAAAATTACTTACTTAATGTACTGTTATATATACAGAATGTCAATTCAGACCATTAAATTTTATAGCTAATCTCGATGACAAACTGCTTAGAAATTTTCATCGGACATCAACATTGTTCACCTATCAAAATATTAATTAAAATTTATATATTGCTACACTTCAGAGAGCTGATGACGTCATAAATGTGCGGTTTGAGGAAAGAATCGTGAAATCGAAAGTATTTTCTTCCGATCAAATAAAATTCTCTCCTGCGAAGAGTGTATTTTGTGTGTGAAGTAACGTTTTGAATTTTGTTTATGAATTTATAGACGCAGTAGCTTTTCATTTTCCTTCGGAAGCTGCGAGTGTGACCTACCGGCCATAAATTTCGACTTGATCTAAAAAAATATAAACATTTCATGGCCCATCTTTCACTATCCACCCCGACGACAAGTAAAGATCTGCGTAACAACCCTCGAATTCCTCTTTGCAATAAATTTGCATCTCCTCTCGTAAAACACGTAGATCCGAAAAACCCATCGATAACTCCAGCGGAATCGACGCGAGGAATTTTTTCGCGAAAATCAAACCTCACCTAGCAGGTAGTGGAAATCTTCGAGGCCGTGATTCACGAAGATTCGTGATGATGACTGCCATTAGCGGTTAAAAAAAGCCCAATGCACCTCTGAAATTATGCGAAAGTCGCACGCAATAATGTGGAGCTTGTATTTATGGGGACTAAACAGCAGGTGCGATGTAATTTCCTCCAATCCCTTGCAAAGAAAACTGTTATCGAAATGAAAATTAGTTCTAAATCGTTTTATCAGAATTGTTTCGCGCGCGAGGTGATGGTTATTAAAGGGTGCTAACATTTTCGAATCAACTCTATTTCGCATTTCTCAGTTCGTTCCTGGTTAAAAGCTCTCGAGATTTATTATGTAGCATGGTCACAAGTCGTTGAGTTTTACGCATAAGACTTGGCCTCAACGGAAAAACTCGAAACTGCGGAAATTAACGATTTAAGGAAATGAAACGTAATTCTGGGAAAAAGAAAACTAATTTTGTTACTTTGTTGACAGTTTTGTGTTTGGGGGTAATATTTGCCGGATGCTGGGAGATTTTCATTACGATGGATTGAGGCAATCGGTAAATGTCAATATAACGGTGAACTCACAGAGGGAAAACTATTATTTGGTGTATCTGTTCACCACATGAGAGAAAGTTGTGTGTACATAGGTGCTCAAACAGGGTTTCCATACGTGCAGTGATGAGCCGAAACGCCAAAGTGCAATAAATTCCGGCTTTATTAACATTTAACAAGAGAATTAAGAAGGAAACTTTTTCGGGTGCTACATTCGCTTGAATTATATGGCAGGTCCGACCCTCCTGGAGGAAGCTCATTGAAGGGTCCATCAGACGAAAATGTTCTACCTTCCGTTTTAATTAAAGGTGAACATCGTGTAATTCTGCACAAACATGAACATGCGAAAAGGTATGTTAGTGTAGATTCTTATTATTAATTCATTCATAAATAAATTAGGGCAACTTTGGAAAAGTGGTTCGAGCGTGCGAATTGCGCAGAAAAGATGTAGGCGTATTTTATAGGACGCTAACTTCTTGATGGGGTTGTTTGAACAAGCGGAGATATCATAATTTTTTATGTGGGAAAACTTTAACTATTCTACCAAAATAACTAACCACAAATTCTATTTTCGTTTACAAAATTTTGCGTAATCGAAATTTTAAAGTTAAAATATAAATTGTCTTTAGTACTTTAAACAACTAGATATAATATAAAAAGTTGTTTGAAGGTTTTTTGACAGAATTTCCCTCGCCCTGAAGTACAGCCCAACAAATCCCGATTGTTTGAAAAATTATAAATTTTTTTGCGATTTTTGTTTTCTGAAAACCACTATAAAGTTAAAACCAGTGGTGTAAAAATAACACTCCCACAGTTTTTTTGCCTTGAATTCTTCAATTTTGTTTCTAAAATTTTTTTGATTTGCAATTTTACAATTTTGAATTTTCGATTTTTAGATTCTGCAAATTTTCGATATAAAATTTCTAGTTTTCAATTTTTCGATCTGTAATTTTTCATTTCTTCAAATTTTTGTTTCGCAAGTTTTCGTTTCGTTTTTTTATTTTTTAATTTTACAATTTCTCGATTTTTCAATTTTACGATATGCATCTTTTGGGGGTTTTAGTTTTCAAATTTTTCAGTTTTCCGATTTTCTAACTTTTGGATATTTCAATTTTTAGATTATGCAATTTTTCGATTTGCAATTTCACCAGTTTTCAATTTTGCCATTTTTCAGTTTTTCATTTCTTTAATTTTTCGATTTGCGATTTTTCGTTTTGGTTTTTTATTTTAATTTTTTTTGAATTCTAGGTTGTCTGGCGTTCCGATTTAGAAATTTTTTTTTCAAAGTGATTTTTTCAGTTTTTCGATTTTACTATCTTTTGCTTTTCAGCTTTTGGGTTTTTCAACTTCAAAGTTTTATGATTTTTGGTTTTTTGAATTTTTAGTTTCTTTAGTTTTTGTTTTGAGATTCTTCTAGTTTTCATTTTAACTATGTAATAATAATATAATTTAAAAATCCTTTCACTTCTGCAAGTTTTTTATTTTCGAATTTAAAACTTTTTTTTTTATTCGATTTTTCAATTTTCCTATTATTCAAATTTATAATTTTTGACGATTCTATAACTATTCGATCCGTTTTTCTTCTTTCCAGTTATTTGATTCATACATTTTTTTCGATTTTTAAGTTTCTCCAATTTTAGTTTATCAACGTTTAAAATTTTCGCTTCTTCAGGTCTTCGATTTGCAATTTTTCGATTTTTCATTTTTTCTATTTTGCAATTTCTGTTTTTTTTAGTTTTTCCATTGTTCAATTTTTTCCGCTTTTTTAGTTTTTCGATTTTTAATTTTTGATTCTTCAGTTTTTTATTTACCAACTTTTCGAATATGGAAAAATTGTAAAATTGTAAAATTGAAAAATCAAAAATGAAACACAAAAACTATTAAATGAAAACTTTGAAAAATCTAAAATGTGCAAAATCGAAAAAACGAAATATATATCGTAAAATCGAAATATTGAGAAATCAAAAAATTGCAAAATTGAAAAATTTATCAACTGCAAAATCATAGATACAAAAATTGTGATATAAAATCGAGAAAAAGAAAATGAAAAAATGGGAAAACGAAAAATAAAATTCAAAAACTTGAACAATTGAGGAAACAAAAGTTGAAAAATCGAAAAATTAAAAATTGAGAAACTCAAAAATCGAAAAATCGAAAAATTGCAATAGAGAAAATTGAAAATACGAAAATCGAAAAATGTAGAAGTCGAGAAATTGAAAAATTGAACAAATTAAAGTTGAAAAAAACCAAAAATTATGAAACCAAAACTTGAAAAAATAAAGAAAGTGAAAAAACGACAACTTGTGATACAACAAAATTTTGTGATGACGTCATCAATATTTTTGCAAGGACACGCATATCAATTTGGATAAATGCAGTATAATAATAATAATAACAGTACTGTATTCCCAAATTTTTGGGGAAAATGGAGTGAATCGTTCTTGATTTTATGCAATATAATAAATTGCCCCATTTATTTATTTATTTTTTTCTAAAATAGGTGAGTTCATTGATAAACCACAATAATAGTCATAATATTTTGTATATTTCAGAGAGGATTTATTCGCAATATTTGAAATGACGTCATCAATTTTTTGGAAGGGGATAAACGAATAAATTTTGATTAATGATTTATCATGATTACGATAACCTTAAAACATTTGCAAGATTTAAGAGCAATCGGTTTTGCAGTTTTAATGTTAAGTTGCAAAATATTGTTATACAATTTTCTTTTTTTTTTTCAAAAATCTGTCTGTTTAGGGTAAAAAAGGAACACGGATTTATAAACCACATGTGGAGGAATATGTTATTCATAAAATTGAAATTATATATAGTAATGTATATTTTGGAGATTCAGCGTTTTAACTTTTACACGGTATTTCGTGGATTATATGTCTAATAAAATTAGAACACACGGCAAACGAACAGACGGAAATGATAGATCTATTTTTCGCACTCTAGGAGTCATGAATTGTCGAGAAAACATAAAAGTAGCTATTCGCCAATAAAAATATAACTACAAGTGATTACATATTGTCCTTAAGTTTATATTAATATATTTTTAATGGCATTTCTACATAATTAGAATGATAGTCTATAGACTATAGATGCAAATTATCTACATTAAAGGCGAGAAGTTGTAGATTTCCAAATATATACAAACATTAAATGGGTGTCTTTAGAATTATGTTTGGCTCCTGCTGATTGATATTGAAATACAAAATCGTTTTTAAATTATTTTCACTTCTAGCAGTTTACAAATAAATATTATGGTATTTTAGTTTCTCAATCAGACTTTCAAACATGGAAATATCTCAGGATTTCTTAATATTAAAAGTATCATAGATTCGAATGGAACTGACCCGACTCAGACTTGTTCAGATAAAATATACATAATTCCTTCAAAAAAAAAAAAAAAAAAAGAAATACCTCATTGTGTTATTGTATTCGAAAATGAAATTGTTGAATATCGTCTTTTTTATTTAATGTCTATTAGATCTGTGATATTTTTTCCTCTTATTTTCTACAGAATAAGTAAATACAAAACCTCAGTTTTTGACCGCTTGTACAATTGTTAATAAAAAGCTCAACCTATTCGTTTAACTTTTCAATCAACAATATGAGCAGTATTAACTAACTCAATATGCTAGGGAGCCCCACTTAAAAAAATTCTTTCGTGAATTTCGCTGTAAATTTAACGGTTAAACAGATTAAACCTCGGTGTATTTCACGAGGTGGATAATGATTTGAGGATCTATTAAACTGTAGACCTGAAAGCCGCTATAAAAACTCCGAAAATGATCCATTTGTATGCGGACGAAATGCACAGCCGCACTCTAATTTAATTGTGCTTTGATGTGTACACTTTTGCAAAGACTTTTACTTCACCGTAAAAAATCCAATTATGGGGATACAACTCTGTATTTTTTGTGTACACGTTTAATTCGGGTTTAATTGGAAAAGCCGCATATCGTCCGCATCGGAACTTGAACTTTACAACTGAAACCATTAAACAATTACCCCGGTTTCGGAGTCAAAAATCACATATGACTAGCACCCAGAAGATGTTTTTAACAAAAATAAACAGCGGTCTATTATTAGGGTATGATTTTGTGTCCGCTTTCCCAGCTTCTCGAGATAAATGATGTGTTGAATCCACTCTCCAACATGGCGTCAGTAGTAAAAACCCCTTTCTTCAAGATAACTCGACATGCAAGCAAGAACAATAATAAACCATGTAGAACAACTGGATTTCGCAGTAACACGAACAGAGCATGCCATTTACAAAATTAACTTCCGAGGGAATGACACTAGATAAACTGTTGAATTGCAAAACGTAAAAATAAATGTTCTTTCACGGCGATATCGTCCTGCGTAACATGAATGGAATGATACGCAACGATTTTTTTCGGCTTGATACATACGTAATAAATAAAAATATCAGGGAAATTCGCAGAGCGAAGAACGAAAAATAAGCCAGTACGAAAGAACATGTGGAATTGAATTTGTTCATCGCCAAATTACTGGTATTCAATTTTACCCCAATTTCTCTTTCAGTCGAACATAAATTGCTTTCCAGATACGTTTGCTACATCCTCAACATTTCGCTCTTTATATAAATATTTTAGGGTTAAACTCGCCACATAACTGCCTAATGAAAATTGGAAAATGTCGCCAGAAACTTCACAGGTAGATGTTATTCGTGTACCTAACGATGGAAGGGAAGAAATATCTTTCCATCTGCAACGTTTATGGGACGTGAAATGTACGCCTCAGATAACGAACAACACAATGGAAGTTCTCTGCTTCGTTTATCAAAAAATCGAACATTTGCTAGGCACCTGTTGTTGAAGAAGTCTGCAAAATTATAACTAGTGTGCTACTGATTATGCTGTTTTTAGCAATTCAAGTAAACAAATGTTGTAAATACTTACAAGGTGAATCTTTCCTTTTTTGTAGTTATTACGTAGGACGAGGCAAAATTATCCGCATGACGATCGTTCTTTTTGAGATCTGAGTACCCTGATGTGCTTTTAGTGGAATATTTTAGTCTCCCACGTTTCTTACGTCAAATTTTTGACATTATTTTTATTCTGCTAGTTTTGGCTGGTTCGAGTGTGAAGAATTAAGCAGCAAAACAGAAATTTGACTTGATAGAATCGCGTATCATGTTTTTAAAGCCAGAAATTACATCAATGTAAACTTGTTTTAACTTGTATATTCCATGAAATATCATGAGTAATATGGATGAATATGGATCAGACAGTTCAAGCGCAGTGGGCAGTGGTTTTCGTTTTATGAATGCGAGGTGAAAAGACTACGATTCTAGACTAAGTGAAGCCACTTCTGAAGGACAGATTGCGTTCCACAGCACCATTAGGTAATTCGTTTCCAAATGGATGCACTACTTCAGGAAATCATGCTACAGTTAGAAAATTAAAACCTACATTAATGGAGAAACACAGTCATGAGAAATATTTTACATTTGCGAAAAACAAGTATCCTAGAGTTAAAAGTGGCTTAATAATATTAGTGTCCGTCAATTTTGAGATATTCCTATCATTTGATTTTTGTTAGTGCACTGTGTATTGTTTGTCACCTCATCTGCATGTTGTTGACACAAGGTCAATAATCAAGTGTTACAATACCTTATTGTTCTGAAGAACTAAAAAATAATTACCGATACAGAACATTAAAAAATATGTGGTATATTATAAATTAATCGATTTGATTTCATTGTTAACGATATTGCAACTCAATTAAAAATACATGCGTTGTTTGCTTGCTGTTTTTATACAAACATGTTTGAAATTGTAGTCTACATCAAACGGTTAGCGTGATGGAACTATTTTGAATTAAAAGCTTAGCCAAAGAGTTTTTTTTTCTTCATCTGATTATCGTTATTATTATAACGTTGATAATTACATTTTGTTTTTATTATTTTACTGGTATTTTAATTTTACATGATCCAACAAAAAATTGGTTCGAGGTTATTTCGTTTCTTTGAAAGATTTTTTTTGATTTTGCGAAATTGTATGTGGGATAATCTCTATACATATATCTCTTGTAGAGCCTATTTTTCTGAATTCATTAATGTATCATTATTTAATCAGCTAATCACCCATACTCCGCCACTAACTTTGATTTGAACCCTCTATATTACAAAAACACATTCTGTTAACATGTTTATGCTTGGCCTGGCAGGAAGAAATCGGGTGAACGGTCAAACAATTGCTACAAAAGTATGAATGTATCGATAACGCATAAGCTTATGTCTGTGTTTCTAGTGACTATGTATGTCAATTCCGACATATGCAATGCTAAAAATAAAAAATACAATATAACCTCTATAATCCGAACCCAAGATAACCCGAACATCCAGTAATCCGAACAGAGGCCAGTTGAAGTCGATGTTTGTTTAATTCGAACAAAAACTCTGCAATCCGAACTGAAACTGCAAACTCAAAATTTCATTTTTGAAAAAGTCGTCTAAAACTTGTGAAAACAATCTGGGTTATAGATGTAGACGTGCTGATTCCAAAAATATAGCGTGTTTATGGTAACGGAGCAATATTTTCGAAATATTCGGTGTGAAATTCGAATTTGAAATTTTTAAGAATTGCGATATTTCAATAGTGGGAGTTATCGAATAAATGAGGCGGGAAGTGACTTTTGCGGCCCGAAATCTATCAGAAAATGTATTTAGTTAAATTTCGAAAATCCTCGAAAATGGTTCGAAATTTATATAAAGAACATATATTAGACACGCCCACCCACCCCGCCTCCATTTCAGTGACTCATTTTATCTAGTCTGAAAGGTGGATCTTATATTCAACAGAAATAAAATCGTTTGAATGAGTAGTACCTGCTAAGATAAGAGTAATTTTGGTAAATGACATATTCTCTAAGAAAATAAAGGGTGGGTGGGCGGGGCTAGTACTTGCTAAGATAAGACTGATTGTGGCAAATGACATGCTTTCTAGAAAAATAGAAGGCGCGAGGGCGGGGCTAGTACTTTCTAAGATAAGATATTGGAAAAAGAAGATCCAAAGATAGAGTGGAAATAATGAAGGAAAGCAATACACCAGAAAAGTCGTGACGTCATCAGTCGTGGTTGCTATAGCAACTGATTCCAAACACAACAAACCAGTGCCACTGATTCCACTTTCTTATGGCCATTTAACACAGGTAACCATGGCAACCATTTTTGTTTGGAATCAGTTGGAACGCGCCAACGCCTGTGACTTCACACTTTTTGCATGCATTGTTAGAATTAGTCCAAGAGAGAAGATAGAAGATTTTGAATTTGGAAATAAAACTTTTTTTTACAGCTTACGTTCTATTAGTTCCCATTTCCACCCTACAAAAGAACATATATTTAGCCCCGCCCACCCAACGCACCTCCATTTCTGTGATTGATTTTATCTGGTCTGATTGAAAATGGTGGGAGTGATAAAAAAAATGGGTCGAAATTTACATATTGTAAAATTGCATTTTTGAAAATCGTCAAAAAATTCTGGGTTTTAATCCCGACGTGCTGATTCCAAAAATAAAATAATAACATACCTTTTAAAAAAATAGCAGCAGGCGGATGGGCGTGGTACTATTTGCCAAGATAGCACTGAATAATATTACAAGTCAAAAGTGGCAACTATTCCGTTTTGATCACTCATTCTATTGGTTTTGAGACGAAAGTTGGATTCCAATTGCCTGTTTATAAAATTAAAAAGAATTGATAAATGTATAGTTAACACAACCTGCAGTATTTCACTCGAACTCGAAGATCAATAGAGTAATAATCTTTCAGAGACAGCGGCAGATTGGACCATACGAAATTTTACTTCATTTGAAAGTACATAAACATATAAAATTTGTATTCGGGCACCTGCGCTCTGGTGTATCACGGCTACAGGCGGTTCTGGAAAATTCCGGATTTCCAGATCGTCCCATCCGCCCCTGTCTTGAGTGAATCTCGGTGATCTATCTTGTTTTTGAACAATTTGAAAGAATCTTTGGGATCCTTTATTTTGTTTTTGAAATAAGTCGTTTGAAAGAATCTCAAGGACCCTCTGTGGGTATTGTTTTTGAAGTAATTTAAAAGAATTTCGGAAACCACTTGTGTCTTATTCTTCAAATAGTTTGAAAAAATCTCGGAAATTCCCTTTTGTTTTGTTTTTGAAGTAGTTTGAAAGAATCACGGGAACCCCCTGTGGGTTTTGTTTTTGAAGTAAATTGAAAGAATCTCAAGACCCCTTGTGTTTTGTTTTGAAGTAGTTTGAAAGAATCACGGGGACTTCTTATGTTTGTTTTTGAAGTAGTTTGAAAGAATCTCGGGCACTCCCTGTGGGTCTTGTTTTTGATGTAATTTGCAAGAATGTCAGGGACCCTTTGTGAATTTTGTTTAATAAAATTAAGGCTTATTTCTTAAAGTTTGTTTTTAGCAATGTATGAGTTGTTAGTCAATTCCGTTTCAAATTTTTGGGAAATTCGCTGATCCGAAAAAATCACTAATCCGAATACATCTTTTCCCCAATTAATTCGGATTATCGAGGTTAATACCAGTTTTAGTGGGGTAAAAACTCAAGGCGGATTCATAAAGCACACGTATAAGTCATGTATTACATTGATACTTTGATAGAGCCACCTAGAGCAACAAATTGAAAAAAATGCACATTATAATATGTAATGCAATATCTCAGTTATTTGAAGACGTTTGAAATTTAGGGCGGTTAATTAGCATTAATTAGAAATCTATAAATTGAGGATACAGTTAGCATTTTTTGTCCGTGTTTTTTTCGCAAATAACAGCAACTTTTTGTTTTTAAATAAAACAGTGTGTTTTTTACTTTATAAACCTAATCTTGAGCCTGTTATCCTTGCGTGTGCCATTATAAAATTTCAAATATGTTACCAGCCTGAGAAAAAAAAACCATAAACAATAATAGTCACTTGATAGTTTTATACATTATTCGAAGTTCTCCATTATCTTTTTTCTTGACTCTTTCGTTGTTGTGTTTCAAGCTTCAGATTCAAATGGAAGTATTGTATGTTCTTAATCTAGTTTTCATTTTCTTCTATCACAGTCATAGTGAGTATTTAAGTATTTAAAACTGCATACTTGTTTTAGTTTTATATCTTTCGGGTCTACTTGATGTTTTTGTCTTGCCCTTCCCCGTATAACTTATGTGATTTAATTTTTTCCATCTTTTCACTAAGTATTATTATTTTAAGTTTCTTTTATTGTCGTACGCACTATGACATCTTTACCTCTTTCGTTGATCAATATCATGACTTACACTCTTTCATTTGCCTTTATTTCAACAGCCAAACAAGGGAACTGTTGTTAATTTATTTTTATTCTATTAAATCAAATAAATTACATACGGGTTATTACACTATCGAAAAAAAATGTATGCTTAAAAAACATACGGGATGTATTTTGAAGAAAAAAGCTGATTTGTTTTATATAGATTTCTTTGTGTTAACTAACCATGATAGAACTTATAAGTGGTGGGAACCGTGTTCCGAATTTTCGCAAATAATTTAGATATTCATTTTTAAAAATATGTGATGCAAACATTTCAAACAAAAATAAGAAAAATAAATATGATAATAATTCACTAAAAAAAAACAGCTCTCACATTATATAGTGAAAGTTGAGGGAGGTTATATTTAAAATTTCGTACCTATATATAATAAGTCTGTTAATAATGGAAATATTACATTCTGAAATTGTATTGACAAGAGCCAAATGTAGCTCCCTAGTGGAATAAGTAAATTAGGACACCCGGTATATAAATTCCAAGGATGTATGATGTAATATCAAGATCAGCACAAGACTATTGTCAGTCATCTGGAAAAGGAAAAATGTATTTTCGTGAGTGCGACAGAACTAGGAAAAAGAAAATTGAATAAACACAACGCGTAAACATAGTCTTATTGTTTAAGTTACATGTAGTAACTGATTGCTGATATTTACAGCGAATTGTTTAAACGTGAGTTGAGGCTGTGTTTACCCAAACCACATACATACTTGATGATTCTCGGATACAACATTTTGTATATAATGTTTTTTAACCTTATTATTAGTTGCCAATATTTTGTTTTCTTTAGTGGAGAAGTTTAAGCATGGAGAATTTTATTGGATTTTTATGGTAATGTATTACCTACCATGTTATCAGTTATTTTTGAATGCTATGGTTTTTCCTGTTAACGTCGCAACCGGTTATAATCTTTATTTTATAGATATTTTATTACTTTTCATTTCACTATGGCACAAAAACGAAACATCTCGTGCTGATTCGGGAGCACATTATTTGCAATGGTTGTCTACATTTAATGAAGTTCCTAGGTGGCTTCATCTGTCCAGAATTTAATTTCAGCGTAGTTATTTTCATCTCGAAAAATTGTACAAATGTGGTGTTTTGTAGCCATCAACAATGTGGTTAAAAACTGCATCGCATGTAATGTCTTTTTTCGAATTTGGTTGACTTTTACGTTTCCAAGGTGAATTGAAAATGTCGTCATTCCGCATAAGGTAATTATGAGCGAAAAAATGTCATATTTCCAATCTTATTTAAATGGAGTGGTTTCTGGAATGGCTCAAGGTTATGGTGTGATCCCGTTGTATTTTACCATTTTTATCAGTGAGCAAATTTTGTCGTTGTTTCTGTTTGCATGTTTTACCCAAGAAAAAGTATTTCTTCACGTTGCATTATAGAATTTTGCGATTATTCTGCTAATTAAACAATGGCAATTGTTAATTGAATAAGTGATTTAGACGTGGGCTTTACTTCCGATTCCAGCTGATATATTCATATAAATAAAGCTTTGTTATTTATTATTATGATTTGTTTAGTTGAAATAATCGTTGCACATTTTATTTATTAGTCGATCTGTCATGGAATGTGGTAATATATTAGGTGCTGAATGTGTAGGTATATAATAATGTTTGTAACGCAATTATTTGACGTTTATAAATTAATTGAGTAAATATTTAACGTAATTCAATGATAAAATCAGGTTTCCGTTTCAAAAATCGCATCATATTTGGAATATCTCGTTTCCCACACGTCGTTCCCGGCAAACAAATATTTCGGTTTGAATTTTGCCGAATTTCATATGTTTACAGCCATCATCTCCAGTTAACACTGCAGCATTGTAAAATTTTGTTGCTTCCTTCCATTATTACAAGTTGAACACGTGTCCTCAAGTACCGACTATTTGTTTATTCCTGTCTGCTTCCCGTTCTACTATTTTGTCTAGAAGCAACCCCGCAGCCAATCGCATTTTACAAGGGGTGTGAAATGTGTTCATGTTTGTTTATTCGTGATTATTACATCCATAATTCTTCCAATTAGGAACAGCTCGGTTCTCTGGACCCAACGCTTCCGCTGTGCATGAACACGACCTGCATTTGAGGTCGTTAATTCTGATAAAAAACAATGTTATTACATAATTCTATCGGTTCATAGCGAGGGATTAATTTTTTCAAGTTGATGGGTCCCTCTAATTAAACAAAATTGTTTACTTTATTGATTAATACATCCGGTTCGGTTTGTGCGGTGTTGTTTTAAAGTCGGAATTGTTCTCGAAATAACACTTCCGAAAACAGACGCGAAATGTTTCCGGTGTCGAACATAATAATTAATTACCGGCGCTGTTGACTTGACTAGACGAGTGGAGTACACTAATAATAGGGCTTGTACATGTTATGGAGTGCTCGACGAACTCAAAAATAGTGTGTCTCTCGGTTGTATTCGTTGCAGTCTAATTGGGAAGGGGTTGTCATACATTAAGCGCAAAACTTTTTGTTTGCATCCAAGAAAAGGATCACGACATTTCACCAGTAGTTATTTATTATGCGACGAGTAGTTGGACTTTGGTTCATGTGAGTATATAAAGATAAGCAACACCCATTCGAATCAAAGCATGAATGGGTGTCTGAACCAGTGTCCATCGGTAATGTATTGACACTACCAGCTTGCATGTATCAGGATTCAGTCGATATGTGAAGACACGTTTTGGTATCTTTTTATTTTTTCTTCCTTTTTAGTTTGATAATTTTCGTTAGCTGTAGCCTGCTACACTTGCAAAGAAGTGGATTGAAAACGTCAAATAGTAAACTAGAGAACACGCAGATAATAATCTACACAGATAGTACGTACAAAATGGCAATTTGAATTTATACTATGTATGTTATTTGAGAAAAAGAAAATAATAACTGTAAAAAATATTGTATTTCTACTTGAACAACTGATTTTCTAAAGCTTTAACATCAAAGTTATATTTCTCTGCAAGTTACAATGGATTTTACAAGTTTAGTTATCATTGAATTGCATTCTAGGTTTTGCTCTAAACCTCTTTCCACACCTTACAGTTTATGGACTAAGCGAACAGTTCCGTTTTCCGGTAAATAAATAACTGGTGGTCTACAAAAAGCGCCCTCTAGTTGGCGCCGGATTTCTAGCTATCCTTCTCGCTCTCAGCTCTGACTAGTTGGCAACGAGAGAGATCGCTGACTGGTCCAGCGCCAACTTGAGGATGTTTTTTTGTCGATCGCACCGTATTTATTTATGTAACAACTGTAAAACTCGACTTCGGTCTCGGTGGGCACACCATAAGGAAAGTGACGAATCTTAAACGAATTCCGTCTGACGATTTTCGAAGTAGGACAAATTGTTCATTCTTTACGGAATTATTCCACTTCATTGTTAAAGATATGTAAGTGAGAATTGATTCCGAAAAATCTTAAAACCACATATATGAAACTGATTATCTATTGTCAAAAAGAATACTTTCGGCACTAGTTAAAAAATGGTCATTTTAAAATCGAGATGAGAATTAGGTATGTACATTGGTCTGAAGCTGTCTAGAATTTCCTTCATCTTTGAAGCCTCATAAAACACGTCGAGTTTTTTTCTGTATTTTTTATGGTAAGGCCGATATATTAAATCAAAAAATTGTACTGTGTGCCCAGAATTTTAGAAAATCAGCTAAACCAGTTTTGATTTAATTATAAAAATTAAAAATATATTATGCAAGGCTAAACAACGTCTAGACAATTTATTTAATAAATTTTTGTTTGTTGTCGACCACATAAAAATATGTTTCGTATAATCTAAGACAAACTATAAAATTTGGTTTTACAATATAAAGAAATATATGCATTTATTGTCAGACCACAAATAAAGGAGGATGTCACACATTTGAACCAGGATTTGCTGTACAAAATATTTTTAAAATGATGTCATCTTAAACCTTACATGTACAAAATTTCATTTCAGAGTGGTCGATGTTGTCCTTTCTGGGTTAAATTGTAAACGTTGTTGAAAAGTATTGTTTTTATTTTACGGAAATCTACTTGAATAAGATCACAAACATATAGTATAGAAGTAGATATATTATATTTTATGTATAAATTGCCATGTTTCATATCAGTGTTTTTGGAAAAATGGTAGGAATTTTCGAAGAAATGAAGCTAAAAATAACTTCTGCAGATCGAATTCTTCAAAACATTTTTTTGGATAATTTTCGAAAGTGGTCATAAAATGGTTGAAAATTTCGTAAGAGGGGTTGTTTATGGTTTATGAAGATTTTTCAAATATTTGGATTGAAAGACAAAAGTTTTTAAAATACAAATAATACAATCTTCGAAGAAATGAAGCCTAAAATTACTTCTGGACGTCGAACTCTACTAAAAAAATCGAAAAGTCGAAAAACAGTCGAAAATTTCATAAGGAGAGATTATCGAAAAATTGAGGTTTTGGAAAAGTTGTAAGAATCCGTAAAAAACTCTGGGATATAGATCGCGACATGTCGATTCAAAAAATATAGAGTGCTTATAGTTTCGGAGGAAGATTTTCAAAATATTCGGTTTGAAAGACAATTTTTTTTTTAATGCGCAGAAGTTCTAGGACTATATTTCGACGTGCTGATTTAAAAATGTAGATCATTTGTGGTTTCGGAGGAAGATTTTCCAAATATTCGAGTTGAAAGACTAAAAGTTCTTAAAATCCACAAATTGCCATCTGTCATATCGATGATTTTGGAAAAATCGTAGGAAATTTCGAAGAAATGAAGCCAAAAGTAACTCCTGGAGCTCGAACTCTACAAAAAATCTTTTTGGATAATTTCCGAAAGTGGTCATGAAACGGTTGAAAATTTCGTAAGAGGAGAATATTGAAAGATTGAGATGTTGGAAAAGTCTGAATATCCACGAAGAAATTTTGAGATGGATCTCGACGGGCTGGTTCCAAAAATAGAGCTTGTTTATGGTTTCTGAGGAAGATTATTCAAATATGTATTTGGATTTAAAGACAAAAGTTTAAAAATCCAAAAATCTCCATCTTCCATATGGGTGATTCTGGAAAAATGATAGGAATTTTCGAAGAAGTGAAACTTAAAATTAAGGAAAAAAAATTCTTTCGACATATCGATTCCAAAAATATAGAGTGCTTCTAGTTCTGGAAGAATATTTTCAAAATATTCGGTCTGAAATACACACAATTTTTTTTAAATCCGCAGAAGCTCTGGTATTAGATTTCACCGGGCTAATTAAAAAATATGGATTATGGTTTCGGAGGAAGATTTTCCAAATATCCGGGTTGAAAAAGTAAAGTTTTTAAAATCTAAAAATTCTTTCATGTTGGTGATTCTGGAAAAATTATATTAGTTTTCGAAGAAATCAAACTATAATCTACTTCTGGAAGTCGAAGTCTATGAAGAAATCTCATTAGGTAATTTTCGAAAATGGTTGCTAAATGGGCAAAAATTTCAATTTCATGAGAGCTTATGGTCCTGGAGGAAGATTTTGTAAATTTTCGGACTGAAAAAGTAATTTTTAAAATATAAAAAATTGACATTCTTCGTATGGGTGATTCTGGAAAAATGGTAGGAATTTTCGAAGAAATGAAGCCGAAAGTCATTATCATTCGAACTCTACGAAAAAAATTATTTGGGTAATTTTTGCAAATGGTAAATGGTCGAAAATTTCATAAAGGGGGAGTATTGGAAAACTAAGGTTTTCGAAAAGTTGTCTGTAAGTCCGCAAAAAATATACTATGGGACATAGATCTCGACATGTTGACAAAAATTTGTTGAATCCAAAAAGTTGTTAGCTTGCATATTGGTGATTTTCGAAAAATAGTAGGAATTTTTGAAGAAATGAAGCCGAAAATAACTACCGGAAGTTGAACTCTACAAAAATATTTCTTTAGAACATTTTTGAAAATGGCCGAAATATGGTTCAAATTTCATAAAGGCAGAATATTAAAAAATTCAGGTTTTGGAAAAGGATATAGATCTCTACGTACTGATTCCAAAAATATAGCTTGTTTATGATTCCTGAGGAGAATTTTTGAAAATATTTTGTTTGAAAGACTATTTTTAAAATCCGAAAATTGTCATATTTCATGTGGGTGATTCTGGAAAAATGGGAAGATTTTGAGAAGAAATGAAGCCAAAAATAGCTGGAAGTCGAAATCGGTGAAAAAATCTCTGAAAATCCACAAAAACTCTGAGATTTTGTGGATTTTGACGTACTTATAGAAAAAATATAACAAATAAAATAAAATATAATATAATATAAAATTTTAGAAATATGCAGTTTAAAAGACATTTTTTTAATACAAAAAATTGTCATATTTCATATGAGTGATTCTGGAAAAATTGTAGGAAAGTTCGAAAAAACAAAGCCGAAAATTACTTCTAATGGTGGAAATCTGCAATAAATCTGTTTGGGTAACTTTCTAAAATGGTCGAAAAACGATCGTACATTTTACTTGACAAAATTTTGATATGGCGACATCAAATTTTTGGTCAATAACTGAACAAATTTTGGTTTTGTTTGCACGTGGTTCTAAATATACCTCACATTTTACAACAATCAGGTCAGTAGTTTCCGAGATTATCTGTATAATAAAATCGTCGACTGACTATAGCCAGACGGAAACGGAAGCCCTACTTTTTCATATTCTAAAGTCTATGAAACATCGAGGAAACTTAAAATTAGCCATTCGTCAAATAAACCGTATTACAATACTTGAGAAGTACCACTTAGATTTAGCAAGAGGAAATATTTATGGTTATATTTTTGTTTCTTTTTAATAACGATTTTTATAAGATCATTATTTTTTTAATAGACACTACAAAAACCAGAAGGTTTAATTTATTGCATATTAGTTTTGAAGCAATGAGAAATGCAGTTATTCAAGAATTAATGTTGTTTAAACACCATTTGCGGCTTTAACAAGTGTTAAATATTTGTTTTGAACAGTGTTTGCAAATTTTAAATTAAGACAACTGTATAAATTGAAAATATTGTGTATTTTATTTCTTATAAACGACAAAAATCTCTGAAAGCTTAAAATAAAAAACAAAAAATGAGAATTATAGAATTAAATGTAACTATTGAAAGTTATTAAAAATTCTAAAATGAGTTTTTTTTTCCCTGAATTTAAAGTCTGTACCTTTATTATGAGACATTACTCAGTTCCTTTTGTCGTAAGAGAAAGATAATTTCGAATTGCATTTATTTTAGGAAAACTGAGATACTCTATATATTTTTAAGGTAGCGTAACAAATTTTTCACAAAGCCGTTTCAGTGGAAAACTATTAATAAACAAGAGGGAGGATAATCGAAAGCATTTAATTGTGACACTGCGAAAGAAAAAGATAGTACATTTTTTTATTTGGAATTTTTGACAACTGACAATCTTGTGTCGTGGAAATTTGTTTTAATTTTCCTTTCGTTTACATGCCATATGTCATTAGTAAAATGATGTCCTGCCATAATTGCCATGCAATTTTGTGCGTTGTACTTTATTGTTGCGTGATTGATTGCTATAATCGTGGTGTTGAAATATCTAGATATCTTGATGTACCTACTTTTCCATCAGCTTTCTAAAAGTAGTTAGAAATGTGTATATTCCAGAATTCCCATCACGAAATATCAGATCGGATGTCTTATCGTCAATTTTAGATCGTAAGCCCGTAATGACTATTACTTATACCCAGTACAACCTAATTACATCCTTACAAAGTAGTCCATCGGTGTGCTTTTATAAATTCGAAAACAATAAAAGCGCGGTAAAAAGCACCTTAAAAGAATTTCGAAAACAAAGGATCTTGTTAAAAGCGATTGTGTGTCAAAAGCAAAAGAAAGCTTTCTTTTAGGTGCTTTGTTTTCTCAGTTATGCGATTATGTGTATACAGTGTCACATCATTCAAAACGATTTATAAACTATTATTCCATTGAAAATTATTTTTGGGGTAGCATGTGATCGACAAAGCGTGACAGTTTGTTTCCATCCCAGAATTTTATTATTCCCATATTTCAGAGTATGGGTAATCATTTTTGCTGTTGTGTGGCCAATAAATTATTTAAATTAATTACACACAAATTGGAGGCTATTTTATTTTTTACGCTATGTTTGCAGCTCTGAAACCAAGTTAAAATACATTATCGATCCAACTTCTCACACGCTCGCTGAACTTCAACGATAATTGAAGCAGGCATGTTACTAATGAAGTGGAATTTTATCAGTTAAAACCGTGTTGGTTTGTAGGAGGAAAGTCACAAGGATATTCATTTTAACTGATGGGTGTAATAATTATTGTTCTTAAGATAGCAGCAGGAAAACAGGCGTTTGATGTAGGTAGAAATTACAGAAACACACATTTACGACTTTGACATATTTTTGAGAGTAATGTCAGACAATTTGAATTTTTTAATTGGTAACTTGAGGCGACTTTTTAAATATCACCGTGTCAACGTTTTGTCGTCCAATTTCTCTTCCGTGTGTGTGTTTGTCTGGCGTATGCGTGCTCCTCGTCTTATCACTGTCGGATTTAGCACACACAAACAAAATCAAATCGTGTAGGTCAGATTTTATACATTTTTGTAAGCTCTAAAAGGAGATGCAATAAAAATGTCTTACACAAGGCAGGTTTATCTGCTTATTTAACACCGCGTGAAACTTTTCATTATCAAGTTCTAGGTGTGTTTCTACAGGGAAAATTCGCAATAAAGCGTTTTTTGCATCAACACTAACTAAATTCTATCCCGCCACGATCTAAATAACGCTTAGAATTAAACTGATTGTACGCCAAAATACACAACCACCCTCATATACATACAAATTATAACTTTCATCACATCAAAACTTTTGATAAACATTTTAACAAACAATATTTATGAGGATTGTTTTGCATGGATTATAATTGGTAATTATTATTGTTTGCTCAGACAACGTTGACGAGATGTAGGGAGTTAACAGGATTTAGTTAAATTAGCTTTTTACAGAATTGTTTGAGGTGATAGCTTTTATGAACATTTAGCATTTAACGAGGAAATACACATGACAGAAATGTAAATGTGTTGATACCTGTGAGGGAGTTTGCATGTTGGATTTATTTTAATGTATGCAGTATTCATGCAGTTTTAAATGTAGCACTGAAATTCGCAATTGACGCAAATATTACTTGCTTTTTCAAATATATTAATATTAAAACCCCGCGGATGGTGGTCGAAGTGGGAACATAAACATAAGTCGAATTTTTGTTATAAATGAGCTTTCCGAGCAGTCATAGAACTGCAAGAAATTTTATGATGATTATTTGACCTTTAGTGTTTTTTTTTTTTTTTTATATAAACAAGGAATAAATTCGACTGCTTCATCACTGATTTATTTCCTTGTTTAAGATGTTTTGTGTAGCATTCACAGTTGCAGTAGCATCACAATCTAAATATTTTTCTCGTTTTTCAGACAACAGATGAAGAAGTTAACCTTCAACCTAGACGATATGGTAGCCTTGACGCGCCGCAGTAAGTTAAAGGTAAACCAAAAATTAACATTTCTTATATGTTAAGATTTAATTAGTGTGGAGGCAGCGACAGAATCATAGAAAGAAGCGAAGTTGTATAAAATTTAATTAAGGTTTACAACAACTACAAGACAATATAATTAAATGATGATAGCCGTTTTAATTCCGAGTTGGAATTAATAACACCACGTGGTATCGTTAGGTATGTTTTCGATGCTGGTTCGTTAATACTGTCTCCGTTTTAAAATTTATACGTCTGTACTAATTTAGAAGTGTGTCCTCGTGTGTGCGTTCCTCGACGCTAACTCAACAGTGCTTCAAGGGTTTATTTTCGAATTTTTCGGACGCGATCTGAAAGCAGTTTGCGTCGTTTAAAAGAAGCCTCATTCAAAAAAGCTGCCAAAGTGTATCCATTATTCAGTTAAATGGTTGAAAGTGATATTATTATGACATTGGAATAAGTTTCACGTATTCTGTTCTTGAACAAGTTCTGAAGTCGTAGATAAAATTTCCTACGGTAAATATCGTCTAACGTATTATTATCACACTAGTATGATTATAAAACTTGGTTAACGCCTCGGTGTGTGGAAACTTCACACTCGTAAATAATAATGCTTTTAACCACTTGTAACGTAAATAGCTATTAAATATCATTTGAGGACATTAAACGACCATAAAAAATATTTACGAAGATAATAGAAAAACTTGACACTTAAAAAGAGTTTTCCCTGTTTACCACTGCTTTAGGAGAATTTACCCTACTAACGACTTATTAACGTAATAAGTATTAAGTAAATATAATTTTACTCAATGAAGCTAAAACCGCGAAAGTTTTTATTACGGTTGTTGTTATGAAAACCCCCCGAACAACTCGTGATCATTTTAATTTTTCATTCCCGCAAGAAATTTTGAACAAAAGTTGGGTGTTTGTTGTGCCTATTGAAGGAAAACCAGCTACAAGTGGTACAACATTTTGTGCGTATATGTATACTTTATCCAGGGCCGAGTCCGAGCCGAGCTGCGGTAAGTGCGAATATTAAATAGGGAGGGCCGGATTATAAACTGCAGGGTTATTGTCACAACCTCGGTCACAACGCAGTCTTCATAAACAGCATAATTTGACTTCGTTTGTGTCAATATTGGTTCCTGCGACTGTTCAGTTAGCGGGAGCACCCTGTTATTTTGAAAGAATCCATTTCTCTCGTTTGTTTTATTTACGTTCTAAAAACATGTCGTATATTAACGTTATGATTAAACACTCGGTAGTGTTTATTTGTCGATTTAGTAAGCAACTGCTGAGATAAACATAAATAAGCTATTTCTAACTCGCCGTCAAGAGTAAACAATTCGTGTTCAGAGTAAAATCTACAATAATTATTATTAATTCCAGTATGGAGGTTTAACTACCGGTTGCACTTACTCTCAAGTAATTAGAGTTTCCATGAACACATATTAAACAACAACTGGACTAAAGTTGGTTGGGTTTATTTCGGAGAGAACCCAGGACCGTATTATATTTAATCGACTTTATACCGAGATTAAAATTTTCGCAATTTAGATCACGTAGCGGCTAGATTAAAAAGTCGCTCATTCCTATATTTGAAGTTAATATTTTTTCATTTTGTACTATCCTGTGTGCAGAGTTGGCTCGCTTGTAAAATTGCTATTTGTGATATTGATTCCAAAAATTGATAAACAATAATACGATAAGTTAGAAAAATATGTACAGAGCATATTTAATCAGAAAACTTTTATCATACGTTACGTTACTAATATTTACATTTATTTTTAATCAATTCCGGGTAAAAATATAGATTACGGTGTTGTTAAATCATTTGAATTTTTATTGCATTTGTAAGAAGCAGTTATCGTTTCCGATAACTCTATCCACCAAATGTTTGATAACTGATATTTGACTAAGATTTAGATAATAATTATATAAATATATATGATTAACCAGGTCGATGTATATTCTAAATTTTTGCGCATTGCGAACACTGAAACTGTCCTTAACCTATAAAGAGGGTTAAAAATATAGGTATTTATTCCCTTGCAAGATTTCTTAATGCCGAAAAATCTTGACCAATTTTCTCGTTGAATTACCAAAGTGGGAATGTGCTATTAGAAAATTGTCGTTAGAATCCTGTAGATTATAGCAAATCGTTTGTCATCAGCTCAAGATTTTGGGTGGTAAGTACTATTAAATTTTATAAAATAACATATTCCTTATTGGTGGGTTATGGATCCGGTTTGATTTTTTACTCAAGGGATTCAGTTCGCAAAAATACCCAAATTATATAAAGATCTTTTATGCTAAATGTAAAAGGAAGGGAATGGGTTGGTCGTGTGAATAACACGAAAGTCGCGACTTTGATCCGGTCACGGGTTTGATCTCCTCTTATGACCCACTTTATTTTTTCTTACACTGTGACTGATGTTATGTATTTTTTTTTTCTAAAACACGAGATTTATTTGACTGTACTTCAGGGGCGAGGAACATTCTGTCTAATAACATAGGATTATCAAGTCATCACCCATTATATACAAATCCTACAGGTCTAATCAATTGGACGAGTATTTTAAATTATAATTTAAATTAGTGTTTTTTGTACCTATGTTTATTTACACTTTATTACCATGACTACATTTGTTTTTGTCGTGGTTTCAGTGGTATTTATTCAAAATCTTATTATGTAACCCGACATTTGTCTACAGATTGCGAAAACAATGGTCAAAAAAATAGAATAATTAAAAACTCCAAACGTGAAAAGATGTCTCCTCATCATTTTGTGCTGTAAAGGTTATCTAAATTTTATCAAATAATACACTTCTGGACTCTTGGTTTATGAATCCGCCTTTATTTTTATTACAATTATTTTGCAAACATTTTGTGCAGTGTACATACAATATATTTATTTAATTAATTAATTAATTACTGTTAATTATAACTTAAAAGACGTTGCAATAAGGTGCAGCAATTTGGGATCCATAAATCTGGAAAATAATATTGCAGAAATATTAAATTTGAATAAAATCTAGTTACGCACGATTTCGAAGTTAAGCCAAGTTTTCGAATGGCTGGGTCATCGGCTGTGTGATTTAAATGAACGAAAATTACTGTTAATTCGTTACAGTTAATTAGTCGGGCAGCAAGGTAGTAAAAAAAGTAATTCTAATAAATTATCTTGACTACCTTTTGCCTTTCTGCAGCGGTGCACTCGCTTCGAAAAAATCCCGAAGACAAAGAAGGCGAATTCGCTCCTCGGAGCGTGACTATCACGAGAATCCGACACGAATCGAGCTTAAAGAAGTAGAAGAAAACAGGTCTCTAAAGCTGGCCGCTCTCTGAATTACCAAGGGGTCATGAAAGGGTTAGCAGCAATAACAATAAATTCCCAGGCATCGCGAGCAACTAGGGCACTACACACCAAGGAATTTACATGGGACAAGGGTGTAACAAAAATTACTACTTTAGTGGAAAAGGTTGCGATTACGGAAGAGCCTCTTTAATAACGTTACCCCCTCTGGATGCTATGTCTGGAACGATAACTGGGCTTGAATTTATAATATTAACTTGAAATGAGTGAGAAGAGAAAATTACCCACTTTTGTTTTCTACCAGACGGCTTTACGACATTCCGACCTTTACAATATGGACACCGCAGAATATATTCAACAAGGTGTGCTAAATAATGAATACAAGTAGGGAAGGACACCAAAATTTACATCAAACGGTTTTGATTCTTTGAATTATTGAAAGAGCAGTTTGCTTTGAGCTTTTCGATTTATTGGGTTGTGGCGACCTTAGAGCCCCAATTTTCGATGACTATTGAAATTACGCTGTTATTTTTACCAAAAATAGTTAATTCTGACCGAAAATATAAGCTTTAGCGATTCAAAAAATAACTTATTTATTTGTGTGAAACACTTCGTAAACACGACTCATAATTTTACGCTGTTTACAAACAATTTAAGCTTTGCTGAAAATGTTAAATATAATGGAAGGTTCAAGTTTAACTTTTCTCAAAAAGCGATTTTATGTTAGGTGAGTCTGTAACATTTTAGCAAAAGTACAAAATAAATGTTACTACTCGAGCCGCCAAAGCGGCTGTTAAATTTTAAGGACCCTGTAAATTTCGGTAGAAAAGTTTTTACTTTGTTGCCTACATTTGTGTTATGTAGGGTTTGTTTACTTGTACTTGTGTGAATGACTACGCTATTTGATAGTAGATTGCTGTGATTAGTTTTTATGGGAAAAAAAGAAGATACAGACAAGAAAATTATACTCGTAGTATTTTTATGAAAGCTGTTCATGGTATAAATGTATCTATTTTTATTATTTGTAATTTCGCTAGTTAACAACATTTTTCATACATTTTTAGATTTGACAAGTGGGTTGGGATTTTCGCATTTCGGTGTCACAGTACTCAAAGAAATTTCACAAATCTTATAAACGAGAATAGACTGCATTTTTCAAATATGTTTTGAATTTTCGACAAAAAATTTTAATATATCATATGTAGATAAAAATCTGTGTTGCAACTCCTGACTTCAAAATTCTAAATCTTAATGAAAATCGTTAAAATAAATTCTGACGTGAGCGTTTAGCTAAACAAATACTGTAAAGATTTGTTTTCACTAGAAGAGAAAATTTATTGTGCCCACAATATAACAATTTTTAACGATTTCTAACTAGTAACTAAATATTATATAAAATAATAAATAACTTAATTCTAACCGTCTTTAATTTTACTGTCTTATAGAATTTCAAGAGTAAAATTTCGAAAATTGTTTTAATTCTGTTATTACACTCATCCACAAGCCTTTAAAACATTTTTTGGACAATTGCACATTCAAAACAGGTTACTTATAAGCCGGAAAAGTTTTCAGTTCAGGACAATATTATCCAGAATTTTCTATTTGATAAATCTTTCTTTACTCAAAAGTTTAAGAATTAATTTCTTCAATGTGCAATTATTACTTTCTTGAAAGTAATTGAAAGTCAAATACTAAACCAGAACTATCAATATGGTATTCAAAGTGAGACACCTTGTATATCAGCTTTTGTTGAAATTCTTGGCTTTTATTTAAAAACTGTTCTCAAATAATACATTCGATGATTTTTTTCTTTAAAGAACCTTAAGGTGCCAAGTTGTAAATGTCGAGAGTTTTCAAAAATTTGCCTTCTACGGAAAAAGAAATTTTACATTTTGATGTCGAGAGTTTTCTAAAATTTTCCTTCTAGTTAAAAAGGTAGGCGTTTGTTACAATAATATATACATACCAAGACCAGTGGAATACTTTGACTTTATTTAAAAGTGCGCGTTTATTTTCAAAATTCGTCGGCAAATGTAGTAGTCCAGTTTTTTTTAAATATGTTTTAATAAAACCGCATGGAGCTTCAAAATTATGGAATATTTTCATAAAAAAAAAATTATTAAATATATTTCACAAATGTTTAAAGGTGGTGAATTTCGTTTGTTCTAAATATAGGTACAGGGTGAGTCACTATGCAGGCGGCCCTCGATATCTCGCTAACCATTAGAGACGGAAAAAAGTTGCAGACCATATATAGCTTTTTTTAAATAGAACACCCTATATATTTTCACATATTTTCTTTGGCCCTTTCCTAGGTTTTATAGCGATAGTTCAGTTTTGAAATCCCGTTGCGACGTTGCCACCTTATTCCAATTTTCCACAAAAGTATTTCGGCGGTGGATGGATTCACAAAAAAACCGCGATAGAGTTATTTTTAAAATCTGGGTTACAACATTTTGTGAATTTTTCCAGAATTTTTCTCCACCAACAATTTGAAGATGTCGCCTCAAAATTGTGTGTGATAAAGGCTGTTTAAATTTTATAAAATAATATAATCTCTTGAAAAAGATGATATCGTTGTCAAAAATGACAATAAAAATTTGAAGTTGACGTTAAATTGTAAAATAATAACATTATATTTAAATAATAATAACAATAATAATAAAATAATCTGCTTAAGCTTTTTGTCGTTAAGACAACGTTTACTGCTTAAATGGCGTATAATTTTTTCACAGTTTTTTGAAAAGTAATTCCAACTAGATTTAATAGTTGATTGTCTCTCACTAACTAATTGTGAACAGTGAATAGGTAGTTATGAATAGTTAATTCCCATTTAGATTTTTTTACGCAACTTGGCTTGTTTTTAGAAAACATAACATTTGTTAGTTAAATTAGAGCTGACATTTATTTAAAAATATGTGTACACAAATATTAGCAGTACTTTGTGTTATTTACATTCAAGTAACAATGTCCAATTAGAATTAATAAGGAACGACATTTATAACTTGTCATTTAACTATCTCCAAAATTTAACGTACCTACACTGTCTGAACGTGACCTTTGTGAGTCGCCACACCGTTTCGAAGTACATTTGAGGATATCCAAAATGTAACGTGACGTACACGGTACGTAGAATAATAGCCCATGTTCAGCCTTTCACACCGAGAAGAACAAGCTTGATCCGGCCCTGAACATAGCTTTCTCATTCTCTCGTATTTGTACTAAAGGCATACGCATGCGCAGCATATATGCTATTTTACGACCGGTTGCGTAACCTGTGTGGACCACAGTCTGTGATTACAACTATTACGGCCACATTACATGGCTAGATTACATTTGGGATGTGTTTAAGCTCTGGTGACATGAGCAACATTGGAATTAGTGGTGATTACGTCGATGTACGTTGCACTTTGGTGCACTCAATTAAGTCACTTGTCTAAATGGGATTCTCTTACGTTCGTTCCATATTAACAAAAAAAAGAGAGAGAAAAAAAAATAAAACAACCACAGTGTGTGGTCACTCCACGCTATAAACGTGACAGCTGCTGATGCCCCACATTTCAGGTTGTAAATTCAAAAAGGTCCTCATGAAAATTAATGCCAGATGAAATGCTAAGTACCGCAAGGCCCGACTAAATGTTTGCTTAATAGCCATTATTATTAATTAGGAAGGAAATAAAGCGGTTTAAAGGGAGTTTCGTTTTAGTAGAAATAGGTTATGTTTACTGATTTAGTACATTGGATGCGGTAGCAAACATAATTATTTTTGGATGACTAACACTTTTTGGGATTAATGATTCGGTGTGGTTCATTTGAACGTCCATCACCTACTCTTCGTTTACTAAGATTACATTAGCACCTTTTGGATCGAGCGTTTTCATTAAGTATAGTGTGTGTTATTAATTACTTTCGGAAAATTTCAGGTGATGTATGCTCAGAGGTAATAAGGTCCAACTATCCATTAACTATCCCGTCAGGTTTAGGCTCAAGCAAGTTGCTTGTTTGTTTACTTATGCTTCCGACGAAAATTCCGATTTTCTGTCACGTTGGCACTCCTGGAGAATGAACTCTATTAAAACTTTGATGGACATTCGTGAAATCAATGGGGGTCGGAATTGGAAGATGACCGATGTAATTTTGAATTCGATGAAGTTGTGAATATTTGCATATTGGAAAATTATGATTTATCGATTTATATATAAGGGCCCGGGTCAAGCGTAAGCGAAGACGAAGAAAGTTAGACTGAAAGGACGTTAACTTCTCAGTTGACAATTTATACTGTAAACGTAGTGTTCGAAATAGCGTTTTGAATGCAAAAAATGTGCGATTTAGAACAGTAAAAAATGTGAAGTAATTCAGTAAGCATCCCTAAGGAACAGTTGTATTTTTAGTTTCAGACTAGTATTGTGAAAAGTAACATTTACGTAGGATTACAGAGTGTAAAGAACCTTAATTAGCGAAAGGAGTAATGCGCTGGATTACTGTGAAAGGACATTTTCCGCGGCGACATGTCTAAAATCCAAGCAGCATATCTTAACCCTAGACTATTTAATTAGAAGTTAAGAGATGCTTGCGTTTGATTAAGAGAACTGGATCTGATTCCCTTTTAGCCTGATTTATGCTCATCATGCTCATAACGGTTATTTCACTTTGTATTATTGCAAATGGTGCAATAACGGGAAGTAGGAAGTCAAGTATGGAGCAGAATATCAGAATATAGACCGAGCGATAAGTGGATGGTTATTTCGAAAAGCGTGACAAAACGTACGTATTCCGGTGGAATTTTTAACGGCTGTGGTTATCTGAGGGTTTTTGGATGTACCACACAAACCCGGTTAATTAGTATATGATAAAACACGATAATGGCGGAGCAATTATGGGAGTTATGTTCGGATAAGTAAAAGCTTTAAAAAGTGTCAATTAGCGTTGACTTTGATTTGGCTTTTAAGAATAATTATTTTCGCTCGGTTGTGGCATTAAAAATTCGTCATGCTTTCGGTACACTTTCCAGTTTTGCCACTTCAAGATGAAGTCAATTTGGGAATTATCAAGGGAGCTTGAATTATGTAAAGCGGACATTAAAGTGGGTTGAGGAGGTGGGTATACGGAACTTTGTATAAAATATTTAGATTGAAATCGATTTGTTTTGGGAAATCCAGTCACAAAAATTGATTTAAGGACAAAATCTGCGGCGTGTTAAGAAAACGATCAACCAGGACCTTCGAAGGCAAAAAATATTGTTCTTCTTACCGATGTCAAGTTTCGTGAGTTTTTGGTAATCGTTATATTACCACGGTTTTGCATCTAGTAATTGTTAGTTAATTACTAATTCTAACTTCTATTTACACAATTACAGTTATATTCACAGCTTCAAGTTGATATAGAAAGCGGACCCTTTCAGTAGCAGTGAACAATGATTACTGTATCCGAGTGTATCTTACATGAAATACGTTTTGTTCAAGGTTAATGAAGTTATCAAAAATTAACAAATTGATAATACGTAATAATATAGGGTGATTAAGAGCACTACTGCAAAATTTGAATGGCGAAAAATATGTAAAAAGTTCAGTAAAACTATGATCATTTCAGTACGTATCAGGTTTGATAATGTAGCCCTACTACATTATCAAACCTGATACGTACCTGATGCCATTTTTACGTATTTCTTTGGTAACGTTATCAAGGTGGTACAATAAGAATTTTTTTCTAATAACTAACCATGGAAAGTGGGCAGTAATTTTGATCATTCACGAAATATTAAGATTTTTTGATAGCCATATTTCAAAGAATTGACCATGCTTACATTAGCATTATTTACTTATTTTGCTGGATGTATAATGTGTATAAGTATATATAAAATTTTATTTTTTACGTTCCGAAGTAAGGAAGTATTTTAATAGCATCCATCCGTTTTATGCCCCTAGAGTATAGGTACCCCATTTCCCTCAGTCTGTTTCGATTTTTGTTATACAGATAATCTCCGAGATTAACGCTAAAAAAAATTCGGCTAATCATCCCCTATCAATAATTTGACGACGTCATCTCAAAATTTTGCATAGTAAATGTTATTTAAATTTTATGAAATACCATACTCCTGTACCTTGATTTATCATGATAATTTGTCTCGTGAATGTCAAATCTTGTGGAAATGATTATAACGAACGCCCTATGTATGACCTTAGTCACAAAAATCACCATAGCAGCCAAAAAATAACAAACAAGCAGAATTCCATCAATAAAGTTTTATTAAAGCACTAAATTAACGGCAGGTGGAAACGAATGAGTTATTTATTAACACTTACCCAATAAGTTAGTACAAATGAGGGAATTATATTAATGAGTCGGTGTTTATTTTGTAGATTATGCTGTAAAGTTAATTAGAATAAATAAACATAAGTTGTAGGAGCAGTTTAAAATAACGAGATATCAATACGAAATAGGAGCTCGGACACTGAGGTTAAAAGTTCGGAGGGTTCGTGCTACAAAGCGGAGAAAACAGTTGCATTGTACTAAATATATAATGTGAAACGGTAATAAATTAGTCATTAATATTTTATGGGTTGTATTGATATGACATGTTAGTGAATTTACGTTGAGTGGGAAAGATTAATGGTCATTCAGTGAAATAGATTTGGAGGTTCGTGGACTGGTAACATGAAAAATGAGATAAATAATTATAATATACAGTAATTAAATATCGGAATCTGATCTTTCATTTCTCATTAAAGGCTTTTGGAGTTTCATATAATTTATGTATAATTAAACAACGAGAAAATGCTCAAATGTGGGCTGTTTGTCATTTTGCACTTTCTCGAGAATTAGCGAAGGGAGTATTATCTAATATGTGTACTTGTTGTTTATGATTCCGCCTTAAGTTTTTCTTGTAAGCATGTTGCTCGTAACACCAAGATCGTGGGTACGTGGATTTTTTTTTGTTTTTTTTGTTACATGGTGACAGGTATTTTTTATATTTTTTGAACATATAGGGGATACCATAAAAAAAGCCAAAATCAAATTTTATAATTTTTTGAAGACATGGAATTTGTTGAACTGAACTTCAGGTGGTTGAGCAATATATGTAGTGTAAGCTTTGAACATTCTAGATCTCTTAGATACACTCAAGTATATATTTAGTATTCAGTTGAAAAAGTGACAAAGTTGGCGCTGGTTTTCTGTAAACATTGTGAAGGATGTCTGCAATAAACCAGAAATTAAATCGAGAAGAGCTCGTACCTGCTATGGTATAACTTAATCTCTCAATTTTCCGTATAATAAAATTAACGCCTTTCAACAACTCTGTCAAATATCATTTACACACGATGATGATTTTTTCAATTGAACAGCCGTTATATGAACCTGAAACGTCATAAATTCAAAAAAGAAGATGTTTGCGCGTTAGATTTCGTTCTGACTTTTCTAAAATTTCAGGTACTACGTGCATGGAAGGGGAAGATGTTGGCCAATTTACTAACAGTTTTAACTTGAACATTTTTATTTATGTCTATTTCTATATTATCTAAAATTATACATATGTAAAATTATTATTAGATGTTTAGATGTACGTATAGCACGTTAGGTGTACTATAACACTTATTTGGTTAAAAATATTATTGTAAACTGTAGAGGATAGAGGGTGTTTACTGTTTAGAAGTCTATAATATTAATTATGAATAATTACATAATTCCTTCGTAAATCATTACAAAAGATGTGGAAGAAATGTCCTTAAATTCTATCTTTCTACCATGGAAAACCGGTGGCCATTTGTCCCTACGTGCGAAAGATATCTAATGGTTGCAAAAGAGGACTATGTTTAGGAGTTAGTGGCCGTATTAGGTTTTCAGTGTGTCGTGACATGCCCGACAACTTTCATAATTGTGGACAAAATTATTTATCAGTAGTGTCGTAATTACTATCCTACAAGGATCACATTTACGTGTTTATGCACTATCCATGCAATTAACTCCACGGTTGATTGGAAACCTAGTAATCATTGTCATTACCTACCTATCGTTGCACATGGTAACCGGTAATTCAAAAAAAAGATGCTTTATTACAGAAGTTAAGGATCTACCAACTAAGAAATATCGAGTAAAGTCAGCCAATTTTCTGTTTTGAAGAGCGGAATTGTATTGGATTGAAACCCTAGCAAGAAACCGCTTGGCAGAGGTCGATTTTTATTTGCCCTTTAATTAAATTTGGAAAACCAGTAATTGGTTGGAAACTTTATTGTCGAGGATTTAAAGTAGAACTTAATTAACCTGGACACAATAAACTAGGGCTTAATATATCACATGTGGGAATCTCTTTTTACGACTATCTAGAAAACAGGATTTTAAATATCGTTTTAATTGCTTTTAGCAGTATTTCAGATAACACATTCTCGAACAATTGCCAGGTTTGATCGGATAAATATCCAGATACAACGGATATTATTTGCTTTTGTTGCACCTAGCAATCACTGAATTATAGATAAGGGATCAATAGTGAATTTTAAACAATCGTATGAAGTATAGGAAGGCAGTAAATTTTATACTTGTTTAAGGCTTTATGGATCAAGATAAATTCAAACGGGTTTTGAAATCACTAGCGCGCACTGGAGACCACATGGAATAATAATTAGTTGACACTGTCTACTATAACTACTACAATCGATTTTTAAATGTCAGAACAGTTCGTCGTCGGTTTAACTAGTCGTAAGCAAGCAGCCCTGACTTTTCTCGGAACTTATTTAAAGCGCACATTACAGTTCCAAAGTTACAGAATTCATAACTAGACAATCGCATTTGACTGATGCAGCAACTTACGAGAAAACAGTTTAGCGTAGACCCTCAACTATAATGCTTTTAGCCAACGAGAAAGTTTGAAACTCGCGATTTAGAACAGTAAAAACTTTTTCAACCCGATAAACAATACCACTTAGTATAATAATTTCTCGACAATTAAATCAGAACACGCCCTCCTTAAGAATTTCGCCATAAATAATCGTTCTTGTTATCTTAATAACTACGAAGATAAGTTCGCGTTACATCACTTTACAGGGGTCTGCGCCATCCATAAATAATATCTTAATGATGAAATGTGAAAATCTGCAATATTGGAGGTAATTTTATGATCTTTGGGAAAGTGGTAGTGCAGTAGCGGTTAGAGTGTATGAATTAATGGCATCATCAATTATGATATCTACTGCACGGGTCTCGAATAGCCATCAATTTTGCTTGAACTGTAACGTGGCGGTTTTGTCGCAGCATTTATCCTAGTGAGGAATATTTGAAAGAGTGAGATGAAGTAAGTGGCGCCACCTCTACAGAAGCTACCGGAAAAGAATAGCATTTGCTATTATTAGTATCAATATTAGTTTCAAATTGGTAATTTACAATTAAATCGTACTAAACTGCTGTCGTAGTTCGGTGGTTAAAGTTTAATGAAATTTGTCCTATTTTGTATTGCGTTCTCATCCCCGAAGTTCATTTAACGAGAAATGTATGAACCGTCGATCGGTTTTCTAATTGCTGAATAATATTCTCTATTTTCCCCAGATGAATGTAAATGCTTCCATTGATCTATTAGTAGAAATTAATTGCAGGATGAGCTAATGACCAGAGAAAGTCCGAATTAATGTAGTGAGCAATTAAATTTACGGTAACAGTCCTGATCGACGTACTCTTCGGCATGTCGTCCGCGCGGAGTGAATGGTCAAAGGTAATTGGTCATATGGAGCCGTTATTCAATTTGGCAAGCATTTTGATCAACGTTGTTGCACGTTTGTTATTGTTTCCGACAAACTTTGTACAAGTTTTATTGTTTTCCTTTTTTTGGTTGGTTAAACTACGGACAATATTCCAATATCGAATACTCCATTTCCATCGGGATAGATCGACGAACCACACTCCAATAAAAAATGATGAATTTTCTTTTTGATTTGATTCGCCCGAAATAAAATATGAATGGAATTGTAATGATGCTGTGTTTTTTATTTGGTCGAGGAAAGGTCAGGGGGATTTTGCTTTAATGTTTATTTTTATTTTTATACACAGGGGGTCATTGCTAATGTATTATCGATTGAGTGAGGATACAATGCGAAAACAGTTGTCGGAACGAAATTTCCACACGTGATTACTGTAATTATTTTTATGGGGAAGTTTTCAATTTTGCACTATTTTGTTGCCGCTAATGATTTTTTGACGACGTTTGTGTACTGCGATGGCCTCGTTTCTTTGACGTTGCTTCTTGAAAGTGTGAATGATGGCATCTGCAAATGAATAGATGTTTAATCGCTTACTGCTTTTTCCCCCTTTTTGTGAATGTGATATGAAGAGGAGATAAGAAGTGGACGCGCTGTGGAGGCTCAAACAACGGGTGAAATTATGTAACTGGTGATAAGATCTGTGTGTTTTTACAGACACTGGCTAGGAATTTATGAGTGTACTAACTAATCCGAAAGTACACTTGCATTTCCTTTCACTGCACAGACTGGCTACATCGAAACGTAAAAATGAATTATACGTAGCACGAAGGTTCGAAGTGGAATTTACGGGTAGAGATTTCCGTTTAAAATTTAAAATGATAACATGAAAATTCATTATGTAGCAGCAACATGCCGATTGTTACGATTCGCTTGGAAATTTATTTTGTTCATTATTTTGGAAATCGTAGCTCCACAGCGGTCACTTATTTCTGATACGTGGAAAGTTGTTCGAGAGGCCGAAGTAAAATTTTGCTAATAAAACGTATAATTAATTACTTGCCGATATGACGCCTTTTCACCCTCTTGTTGATCACAAAGTTAACAAACTTTGCCCCAAACTTCCCAATCTATTATTCAGGCCCACGATGTAATGATTTTATGCTTTCCAAAGAAATTAGTTACAGTATCTAAAAGTTTATTTGAGTTGAATTGAAAAAATTGAAAGTTGATTGAGTTTGAAGTAACTTCAAGTAATCTATTTAACAAGATCTTATCTTTGTTGACAAGTTTAAAAACCCGAGCGTGGTGATCACTTCTGGACTATCAAAATGTTTTAAACTGTAAAATCCGACTTACCATAATTTTCAGGAGAAAACTGGTTTAAGTTATTTAAACTTACCAACACAATAAATTCTACATGAACAGCTAATTGACAACGGCTGCTTTGCTATTCAGGACTAGATTTTGCATCGACACAAAGACATTATTCCTAGAAACCAGAAACTCAGAACAGGAGGCGGAGACGGCTGATGATCACAATTATTTGCGACTGTTGTTGCAAGATCTTCTTAATATAAAAAAATGGCCCAAGTTTATTTACACCCTCTGAAGTACTTACAGTCGAATAATTTCAACATCTTCGAAAAATTATTAAATCAAAATAACCTTTATAATTTAAAGTAGAAATATGTGTGTATTGCTGCATTGGTACGAGAAATATTGAAGAATAAAAATTAAAATAACAACAAACAAAATCAAGGCAAATTCATAAACCACAAATAGAGGCGTATTTAGTAGTATGTTGTAGAAGTATTGTGTATTGTACTCTGTTACCCGAATTTGTTGATGTTCTATGGCCAATAAAACATTGTTAGTGTCTGGCTGAAATTTTTAAACAATTGCAGTTTGTTGAATACATTAATAGTAAATTTTGACTTGTATTTTTTTGGTGAGAAGACCCCTCTGTCAATTCAAAAGTGAGGGTATATTATTAAATAGGAAGTGAAATTTTGGAAAAGAGTTTTATGAGGATGTCGTTAATTTTTTATACTATACCGGGTGTCTGGAAAATGGCGGATTAACTCTTCAGTACGTTATGTTCGGGGGTTTCGGGAGTCCCAAAAAAATAATCAAAAATTCGTTATGATGTAGATTAAGAAAAAAACGTAATTTTATAAAAGTAAAATTGGCAACAATGCACGTACCTAATGCATGAATGCCTCCGGCTTACTTTCCGATTTCTTAATAACGATGGTGTTTGAAACCCACCTTTTATTTTTTTTAGTACAATAACCATAACAACCAGTAGTCATTAATCGTTGTGGATTATTATTAATAAAACAAGCTTTTATTTTTCATTAATAAATAAACCAAAAAAAACCTGTAATAAGACATTTTAAAGATTTAATAAAACATTTAAAAAATTTTGACAATTGACATTTCACCATTTAACCTTTTTTAATGAAAAGATTTTATTTATGTGCAATTTGTTAAATAATAATGTTAAATAGTACTCCTATAGTTTAAACTGATCACTAGCCCTGAAGAAAAGAATTCTCGAAACGTTGACTCAGTAATCTGTGTTTCTTTTGGTCCTCTCTCCTCATTATTGCTGATCTACAATAAAAAACAATGGACGTGCATTTATAAATCATAAACAATAACAAAACCAACAAAAGCAAAATCCATTAAAGCATAACCAACTAAAACACTAGAGAAGATGTTCAAAATTCCTGTCTTGTACATATAAGTACGCGCATAATTTTGATAAGTTTTTTGGCGAATGACATACCCTCTAAGAAAAGAGAGGGTGGGTGGGCGGGGCTAGTACCTGCTAAGATAAGACTGATTTTGGCAAATGAGGTAAATGATAATAATAATAATAATATTTATTGTCAAACAGAATACATCCAATTGTGACAGTTTGGAAAGACTTCCTAATAGATTCAATATAAAAATGGAAACAATATTATTTTTGTTAATTATTAATTTCTTAATGGTCTAACCAAAGAACTTAAAGATAACTGCATAACAGCTGTATTTACATCGAGGGAGTTAATTGTTCAAGCAATATTATCGATTATAGAATAATAAGTACCATAATTAGTCTTACGAAATTTTAACATAAAAGTTTGAGTACAACGACTAGCTGACCTTGGAACTCGAAACTGAAATAAATTGAGCAATTCAGTGCAATCAATAATGATAATGAATTTGTTGTTTAGTTGTTGAACGTAGCAAAAGAACTAATTTTAAAATCATTATAACTCCACCACAATGTGAGAAGGAATTTTTTTACTATTTTTCCCGGACTCACCAGCGTAGCTGAGAGGTAATCCGCCATTTTCCAGACACCCGGTATAGATATACCGGGGGCAATTAAAAGCATCATCAAAGACAGCCAGGGGTTTTTGAAAATCCATTTCCAGTAAAATGTTTTTCGTTCAACCGAAATAAACTCAAACTGTCATATTGACGGTAATCTGACAAGACGAATATTAAATCTTCAAAAATCGATGGCTGCCTTTGGTTGTGTATTTTGTCGTTTTTTCGTTATATTAGTTTTAGTATCAATAGTGTAACATTAATAGGAGTACAATGTTCCCAGAATTTTGGGAAAGTTAGTTAAGTATTTTTAAGATGATCATCAGTTGTTTAGAGAAAAAAAAAAAAAAAAAATTAGTCAATATTTTGGAAACATTAAATCAGTGTCATGTTTTACTAAAATTTCATAAGGTTTCATGTGCAAAACATTTTAAGCAAGGCTTACTAATAACTTTGCTGTATCGTCAACTTTGTGATGGGAATGTCATAGTAATGGTCACATACTTTCAAAACAGACGAACAGACGGAGAACCAACAGACAGGTGGCCGGAAATGGGACGTTGTCATGTTCTACGCCCTGTACAGTGTCGAAATAAGACGTGATCCGTCTATCCTACTTTCGTAGTTTACGTAGGAGAAGTCAAAAAGCTGGTGGTTTGCATAGCTCCTGAGCTAACACGGAGTATTTTGCGAGTTGTGAAGATTATGACTTTAATCTCCATTACGTTTAGTTTTGAGAGGATGTAGTTGCAAAATAAGACAGTTTCAACATCGCGCCATTTTAGGTAAAGCCAACGATATTTCCATACACATTACTGCTTAACGTCATAAGCTAAATCGGGCAGTTTGCGCCCATAAAGTAATATTCCTAATAAATATTAATAGAACAATACAGCTACGATCGATTGCGTTGCGTTTGCTGTTATGTGAAAATCCTTTTTTACCAGGAAGAACGTGCATTAGTCTCTTTCAACTGAATGGGTTTATTTATGTAATGTGGAAGTGCCATTCATAACAACCTAGAAAGTAAACGCTGGAACGTGTGGGTTGTTTCATTGATGTGTGTTTAATGTATGCACATGTAGCTTGGTTACCTTAGAAACCCATAATCAAAAGAGAAAGTTGTTTTTATTGGTAAGGGTCAGGATGTTCAGTGTAAAAATACCAGATATTAAATAATGCACACTTTTTAGACCGCACTTAAAATTGTAAACTGCCTACTTCTGTGAGTTGCGCTTATTAACGACAGCTTAAAATTTCTCAATCGATACCTTTCAATTTTTTACTTCTCGAAAGTCGTAGGAAATACGAGGAAGCTATTAGAAAATAATCCTCTCGGGCCCATAAATGCAGCGAAACACGTTGCGAGGATAAGCTCTGCAGTTGTCCTGGGACCGTATTTTACTTTCTTAATTAAAACTTTTGACTTTTGTTCCAACTTGGCACGCAAACTAGCGTAATAATTCAAAAATTTTATACTTTATCTTAGAGAGTGTAAATACCTGTTGAAACAATGTAGCTTACCTGGATGCTGAGCTGACATAATGACTTGCTTGTAGTTGGGGAATATCCTCGACCTAACCAACTCGGGAGATTCAAAGTGTTTATACTCCTACATTTGAAACGCGAATCATGTGCCGGCGGATTATTAGACGAAATTGTACAAAAAGGCACCCTGTGATCTCCGCTTCACTTTGTCCACATGTAATTAAAACTTTTGTACTTAAAATCCACTGGAAATCCTGTTTACATGTTTTTGAGTCACTTGGATGAAAAGGAGGAAATCAGCGCCCACCTGGAGGTCTAATTACGAGTTAGGTTCGACAGTGAACCCACGCAGGACATACAGACATCGCAAAAAAGCGTTTTAATTATTTCATAATGTAGATTCACATTGTGTTCATTGTCACACGAAGCAGACAAAAAACAAATGTTCGAAATAAACGAAATTCTCGCCGATATTGGATGTATTGTGGGATAGCGTTGATTCGCATTATAGATTATGGTCCCGTCTCTCTTTGTTGCATGGGCGGAAAGTAGGTGACACAACGTGGGTAGTTGTTTTAGCTGTACTTCAAGTCTTGATTCCTTCAATGGCCGTTAAACCTAGTCTAAAAACATAAGTATCTCCAGCCATAAGCAAGAGATTTCAGACACCTGCTAGCAAACAGTGGTGACACTGTTAAAACCATTGATTTTATTTTTCGTAATTCCACAAGCGTTTCAATCAAATTAGTGTTGCAGTTATATTAAACGAGCAACAATGGAGCTTTAATTAAATTGGTTAAACGACTATTGAAAACTCTAAATGTGCTATTAGCCCCGTCGACAAAAATTCTCAGATAATAGGTTAAAGTTACCCTTATGCAACCTGACGGAAACCACGCAAGCTTTCATAAACGTCAGAACGCGTAACAGCTGCACTATATTGTACAATAAGAAGTACAGGTTATACGAACAAAAAATGGGATTATGGATTGTTCGAACTTGCGGAAAGCTTCTCGTTTGACGCGAAGTCGAGCTTTGCTTTGGGCCTCGAAAATGAAAGGATAATTTTTATTTGCAAAGATTTGTTTTCGTCGGAGTGGAATGTTTTTCACTCCATTAACTTTAATTCTTCTAGACTTTATGCAAGTCGTTATTCATAAATCAATGAAACTCATGAATTATTCATTCGAGACTGTCCCTTCAAGTTACTGTAATAATGTAACACCTAAATAGGTCGACGAAACGTCGTGGATCACTGAGCTTGTGGTGATTTCTGGAGATTGGCCAAAGTTAGTGCCAGTGAACTTTTAAATTTAGCGCATGGGAACGTTCAAGTGCAAGGTATGTTTAGATTATAGCGATAAAAATAACGTAACTTTGGGTGTAATGATACGTGGTCTAAAAAAAGTCAGCTGGTAGGAAGAACGCAACATGTGGCCAATAGTGGTGATGGTAATAATAACGTTTATTAATACAGCTAAAAATGATACGGATGTTACGGCTATTTCCTACACGCTAAATTTTTGTATAAATGTATTGCGTGTACTGTTAGTTTTGGGGGAGAAAATACTAATTGTTGGATATCAGATTTAATCGATTTATTTATTGTGGTATTAATTGAAAACCCTTGTTGTTTTTAGTCATTATCCGCATGAAATATGGTCCCCTAACAAATTTTGAAACAATGTGTAAATCAACTTGGTACAAGAATCTGCGTAAAGCTGTGCCTTTGTTTTCTCATATTACGTTTTAGCTTTTCACAACCCGCTATGCTTTTGAAATTACATTAATTAAGTAAATGATTCCTAAAGAGAACTCAAAAAAATGTATTCATCTTATATTTACCGGCAGAAGAATTTCAATAAAATTAATTACATTAAAAACACGTTTTTTGGATGAACTCAAGCTTTTGTTAAAGACTTTAAAATTTATATTAAGGGCAAGCCTCAACCGCATTACACATTGGATCAGAATTATTTTTAATTTACATTTGATTCTGCTTGAACCATTTCAAGCAAAGTATAGACAAATTTTTTTGTTCCGATTGCAACTAAAATTTGTAATCTTTAAATACACCCCAAAACCATATTCAATGTATATATTTTTTATTATAAATGCATTTGTCCGTGGTATAATTGTTTTCTTTCTTTTTTTTGTAGATCAAAGTTGTATTATTTAAAAAAGCTGCTTTTCCTAAAATTTGTTTTCAAGATCGGAAACTACGGTTATTTTTGGGAGTAAATTATACCAAATTAAAACGACAACTTTTTTCAAAAATTTTAGGTGTGCCCGAACCCTTGATTTTTTGCTTAATCTGATATAAACCAAATGCTTCTCGAATTGCGTGATGATTGGCTTTTTTTCTTGTTTACCCAATATCTTTTTTTTACAGTGTTTGCAATTAATTTCGCAAATCCCCGATTTTTCATTGAGCCCTTCTTTATCCCTCAACTTGCCGAGAATCGGTCCTGAAGTGTAAGCAACTACACGAAGTTTCTGAAAATTGTCTAACGCTTTGATGATCGAAAAGATGCAGCTGAAAGTATCCTGTTGGAGTTATATTTTTAGAAAGTAGAAAGTTCAGAAATTAATTTTAATTTTAAACGATTATATAGATATTTTTAAGAACCAAATTCTACCCGGTCTTCTTCGAAAACAGGAGGAATCGCCTTAAAAATCATCGTTTTAAATTTTGGATAGATGTATTAAAATTTTTTATATTCTACAAGTTGCTGCGATTTGAGTTTTGAAAATAGAATTACTTCGGAAGCGTAAGCTAAGAAAGTATAATCGAGTCCATCGGGCGACTTGCGAGTTTCATGTTTTCTCGAAAAAATTATCTCCTGTTTCCATCTGTCTATTTGTATGTTAAATGCTAACCCAAATTTGCCTAATCATTCCCACCAACAATTTGATGACGTCATCTCAAAGGATTCTATTTTAAAATGATTTAAATTATACGAAAATATACTCCTATGCTTGTGCTGTACGGTATTACCGTGCAGACCGGCGGTTGAACTATCGATGCCAACAATAATGATAAAATAAGAATTATAATGTTCAGAACAATTTGTTCCATTGTGGCTTAATTAATAATTTTAGTTCTCTGTTTTGAGGAGACAAACTCATTCAAACCAAAATAATAATATGCAAACATAAACACTCGAACTTAAGCTTGTTAGTACTGAGAGGCATTTCCCCCATTAGTTATCTGCTTTAAATATATTTTATCTTGTCCATACTTGGGAGGGCAAATTCTAGGCGCAGGGGCGTGTCGCTAGTTTTTAAATCAAATTCTATAATTTTTTAAAGAAGCGGGAATTGTCGGATTATACTTCAAGGGCTAAAGAAGTTCTGTCGAAATAACCTTCGACAATTTTTTTTTTAGCTTTGTGTCAAGAGGTCATAAAAAATGTTGAGGTATGTATCTAATTCCATTCTTCAGGTTTCCGAAATTTTTCGCACAATTGTAGATTCAGCACGAAAAGTTGGTCGACATACTTTCCCCCGTATTTGATTACTTCGTAAACTTCCCGAGATTCGGTTATTTGGAAGATGATTACTTCGGAACACAAAGATAATTTAATTTGGTTAAGGGAGCTCGTGTTAAAATATAATACATGCTGCGATACGTCGTTTGCGAACCACTGAACACCCCCGCATTCAACGTAGATTGTTTTGTGCTTTTTGTACGCATTCGTACCACAGTTGATGTAATTCAGATATTGCTCGAATTTTCTTTCAAACGTTTGAAACTGGAATTATTCCCAGTGCAGTTAGACTTTTTTCCTTTGTAATTAAAATCTTATCTCCGGACGATTGAGAGCAATTTAGTCGTTTTATTTTTCCCCAAGTGAAGAGACTCCGTATTTTTGCTTAGGCTGCGCTTCTGAATTTCTTAATATCAGACGCGGCGAACTCGTTAGTTTTACGCATACGAACGGAAATATTATTTAGATAAGATTTAAAGTCCGTGTCTAAGATGTAAACTTGCCTAATTACAGTTCTGTGCTGTATTTTATTAAATCGGGTTAAAGTCACATTTCGCTCAGATTGCCGCTGCAGTTAGTTACGAAACTTGTGATATTAATTAAAGGCAAACAACGTAAATAAGTGGCACGTCTGTGCAACATATCTTTCGTGTGCTTAAATTAAAATCGATTTTGGAAACCTTGATTTTTCCCACCGCCAGATGTCTCCATTTAGCTGGAATAGATAAAGTGATAACAATATGATGGTTCATTGTCTCCAAGGGCCTCTTTTCAGAAAGTGAACTGAACTGTGACCATAAATGTTAGTTTCCCAGATTTCCAATTTCCACCGAGTTTATATATTCCAGAAGCTTAGTCTTTAGTTTCGCGTTATAAAATGATAATTTACTTTTTTCGAGAAACTGAAATGTAAAATCTTTGTATCCTTTTTTCTCCTTATTATGTATTCAGTGTAACTCGGGTGAGTGGCAGCCGTTTTTGCCTAGTCTAATTACTTTATCATTCCCCACGGATGGCGCCTCTAAACGTCTTCATAATTGTTTTGGAATAAGCTTCAAGCAACCCTCTTGATCAATGTTATTTCGCAGTTTCAAGTTTTATTTCTAACTAAACCATTTGTTACGGGCCGTTTGAGACTCTTGAATTGTATATTGGAGTCAGGCGTGTCTTCAACTGACTTTTAAATGCCGGAGCACTTAATTTTACTCCAGTGACGTACCATTCATCGTTTAAAAGACGGAAAATCTGGCAAAGAAAGTGGGTTGTTATTCAAAAAAATCTCTGATATACACATGAAAAGATACACTAATAAAGTTCAGTTATTGCCGCTAAGTAAACTTTATTGATTTTTCTATTAATATGAAAAAAAGTCTTTTGAGCTTTGGAATTCTGGTACTTGTTTTTACCAAATAAGTATATAATATTGAAATTAGACCGTGATATAAAAAAAAAATCACACATAATTTTTAATGCAATTTAAAGAACAATAGGATCAGTTAGTTTAATTAATTAATAATTGCTAACCCAATTTGTTGTTTGCTTACACCTACATCTCTACAAATAAAAGAGACCATTATGACTACTTTCATGACACATAAAAGTAATTTGAAAAAAATTAATTGCAATGGCATAAAAATATACATAGCCTGACTCATCTCACACGAGTAAGTTCGACAATCTTATAACTGTGCCAACACACCTACAAATTCAATGTTATAGTTCTAGGTTATATAAGTTATACTGTAGGAAATGTCTCTGAAATAGACTACAATACATTTCTGGAAAATCGCAATTTGATATATCTGGCTTTACTTTAATTTATAAACCAGTTATACAAAAAAATCCGGTCAGAGTCTAATAATAATTGAATCCAGATCTAGCATCTTAATTTACGTTATGTTGACAATTAACAGTCTACTGTACCTTAAACAAACATATCCATTTTGACGAATTTATGGTCAACATGTGCTGTACAGCCGTAAAGTGGACTTTATTAGACCATCGGTTTAACAAACGCGTACTATGTTCGCATTACAAATTTGCGGAATTTTTGGAAATAATTAGCTAAAATAATCCTAGGGATTATTCTAATTTAATGTGTTTGTTTTTAAAATTTAATTAGCACCAACATACACGATTAGGATTATGGAGACATAAAATAATTAGTTTTGTAGGATTTCGAGTTTTAACTCGCAAAAGGAGGGTGTTACAACTTTGAAGCCTTAGTCTGTGCCTGGGACCGTGGCGGATGAACTGATTTCAGTGCGGTTTTTTGGTTTGAAAGCTGGTTTAATCGGAATGGTTCTTTGTCAATGAATTAGTTTTTAACACCTTTTAATTGACAGATGACACCTCATTAACACCTTTTGATTGTCACCTGTCAATCATTCACTAAAAGACCCTAAGTATATTACTGTGTTATTGTATATAGTACAAGTGAATACAGAGGGAAAAAATTGAGAATAAAATGGTAGTGGGGCAAATTCAAGAATGTAAGGATAGGAATGCGAGAAAAAAATAATAGTAACATTTTTTATATGATATTTTTTGAAAATTGTATGTGCTTTTGAACACATTACATTTGTTATAGATTTAAAAGAAAATGTTTCTTAAAGTGAGAACGTTATTATTTAGAGATCGCTTTTATCCACCATCATCATGAAGGTGTGGTCTCAGCGCATTTTAATGGAAAAAGTACAATTTTAATAGCATGTGATGAAAAAGCATGTATTTCTAGAATAATTAATTTCAACCTGTTCCGTATCACGTTTCAAACTTGTCAACAAATTCCAACAGTAATTTAACGTTATTATAAAAGATTGTACATCAACTTGATGACTACTTCTCGTCGCTTGTCACAAATGTCAACTGTAACCTAACTTTCTTAAACTTCTTCGGTGTGTTAGGTGGTACGCAATCAATAATTATTCAGTTTGCTTGATAGATTGCTATTTTAAGATCAATTTAAGAAAAAAGCTCCTATAAATATCAGCGGTATGTGATATTGTTACTCTGCCTCTATAAACGTTTCAAATAAATCGTCCAATCTAACGATTTAAATTTTATTTTTAAACTTCACCCTGCATTTGGCTGTATACTCAACAGGCAAATGTCTCCGTTGGAAATTGATGAGTAGTTTATAACTTGGTATTAAAGTCAAAAGTTAAAGTATAGTGTATGCAGTTAAGGAAAATTTATTGCCATGTATCCTAAATCATCTTGGTCTTCAGCGATTATGCTTGATTTACTGCAAAAAATTAGACGTATATAGCGTCATTTTCTACATTCAGTTGGTTTTTAACTTTTTTTGCTGTATTGTGCAAATACATTTTGGATATAGTAGAGTCGGCCAAATAGTGAACTTTGACTTTTTGTATATCGAAACCACAAGTAGGTTGCTCACGTCCTATTTAAAAAAATTTGGTCATTTCGGGCAAAATCAGGCAAGCCACTATAATCCTGAGCACTGTTGAAAACAGGGTGTTAATATTCACTATTTAGCGGACTCTACTTTAGGAAATGAGCCACATTCTTGCTTTATACTCTTAATTACCTTGAGTGATTTTTTTTTCTAACGCGGTATTTAAAATAAAATACATATATTATTGATTGTTGATTTACTGTTCTTCTTTTTCTTGTACTGGTTGTTTCTGTTCAGCTGTCTTTTTGACTACATATTTCGTAAAAATAAAAACATGTTAAGAAAGGTTCAAGCATAATAAAGTAAAGAAACATTAACCATAAACCTCAAGAAATTGAGATGTTGTTTAGTGGGAAACAAAGATCTGAAGGATCTACAAATAGAGAATGAATATATATCAAATAAACTAGGGGTTGAAAGTGTAAATACCTCGGGGTTGACTTACTAAGGAAGGGAGCACTAAGGACGAAACAACAAAGGTTTAATAAGGGAAAACGGGTTACTGGTACATTAAATTCAGTTTTCTATTCATAATTATAAAATTAAAGATAAGTTCTATTAAAGAATAATATACACAACGCAAAAGTATAGACAGATACGAGAAGATTGTTTTTTGCTGACATAGATTAACAGAGAAGAAGGTGCAAGATTTGAAAATTACCAAAAAAAAGGAACCCTGTAATGAGATTGAGAAAAAGCAGCGCAGATTGTTTGAAAACAAAGAAAAAATGAGAGGCAATAGGTGACCGGAAGATGTGTAAGAAATGAGTTTGCCAGAATTGAGAAAACGAGGAAAACATGTAAGAAGTTGGCGACACGGAGTAGAGGACGATATGGAGACAAGAAGTATACCAGAGGAGTACTGTCCTGCTTCTAAGTAGACACGTTTTGGACACATAGTTTCATTTCAGGAACTATCTAAATATTAGAACACAAGCTGTCCTATTCGTGCACATCATAAATTACGAATAGACATTAAGATGGTTTTGGTTTCATGTGCTCGTTTTGTGATAAATCTTTGCATTTGAGGAAAGTTCTCTTCCATCTGAATTCGAATTCGTATTCCCAGTCGGAACTCAACATTTATACGCATTTGTGCTCTCTATTTTAAATCTAGTGAACTATACAAAGATTTTTTTGTGGTCCGGAATATGAATCTACCCTATGTACCTTTTTGGCCTATGGCGGTTGATTCGAAAATTTAAACGTGCAGCAGCAGCACTTAACCGGGAATGTATTTTGTGCTACACTTGCAAAGGCCATTCAGAACGCAGGACCCACAATCTAATATCGTGTTATCTCGGAGATCCGCTCCCTGCCCTAATGTTATTATGGTCGGGTACGATGTGTGCCTTGGCAGATAACAATAACACCGCTGACCGCTTCGAAAACTACATTCGTGCTGGACGTTTCACCTATCGAGGTGTTCCTTTACGTCGAAATATCGACTCGTCTACATTAAACAAAAGCGTTTCTTTATAGCCAGGTTAATTCGAGTTCTCTAGCGTCGTATTTGTTGGTCGTTAGGGAAATCTGTTACGTGAGGACTAAATGTGGACCTAGTTCGTGTATGCTCACTCATATTTGCATCGGGGTAATTGTGCACAACTCTGCAATCTACATTTTAAAGGGGTATTTAGGTGGTTTGCATTTAAGGGAGTTATTTCGGGGTTATTAATTACTAAACGGGGCGGTGGTGATTAGTGTAATTGGCAGTCAGAAAGTACGTGATATAAGGTACGAAAACCGATTGATCGCGAACTTTTGTGGGCGTCGTAAACACATCGCTCGGTTGTTATAGAACTTGTTATTCATGATTCGTGCGGATCTGTTCCTATTCAATGCAGGCTACCTCGAAGAGGGTAAGTCCCAGAAGCATCATCGAGGTGAGAGTAGTAGTATCCACAGTCCGACATCATTAAAATGATCGAACTTTCAAGGTTAAGTTATCTAGACGAACAAAAGTGACTTGAAGCCTAAATAATAAATCTTCGAGATATTTCACCAGACTCATGTTGCAAGCAGAAGAAAGAACTGTCACTACATGCTGAAAGATTGTTAACGAGTCCGCTGGCCAGACGTGATATAAATGGGAAGATTTTACTGAGACACAGTGGAAGTAGATTTGAAAGCTGAATGTCATAACAACTTACGCTATATGGAGATACTAAGAAATTCGACTACTTCCATTAAGAAAATGGTTTTGTCATCAGACTGCCAACTTGTAGAGTAAATGAAAGGTGTCACAAGAACTAACTGTATAAATAATGGATATAATAAGTAGTCGGGGAAAATAATGGAGGCTTTGTTTTTAATCAAGCTAATGTTTCAAAAGGCATTTGCATGCTTGTTCTCGGGAAAGATACATTTTCTGCAAAAACGTAGTTTAATGGACATTAGCGCGTTGAAAACATCAAAAAAGACACAAAAGGCGACTGCAATTTTCTGATGTAAATTTAATACGACACAGAGGACACGACGTTTAGCTGTGTGCATTTTTAATGATTATTTAATGTAATGTATGCGATTAATGGTGGATGCAGCGAACGTACAATTTTTTTGTTGAGGAATTTTTTTTTTCTATAATTTAAAATTTGAAATATTTGCAGCACTCTAGAGTGATGGATGCTGCGGTAGAAAAATGGTGTACATTCAACATGCAGCGGTTTCCGAAGTAGATACACAGAATAGTAATGATGTTGTTGCTACACAATCAATATGCGGTGTAAAAACTTTGAAAATAGTTGTCATAAAAGTGCTCCAACAAGCAAATTCGTTTTTATCGTGCTTAAAGAGTTGATTTATGTGTTTCTGAACTGTAAATTATTCTGTGTGACGTGTCATATGCACTTTTTTTTCCATAGCGCATGTTTCTACTATATTTGACGACCTAAATAGTTCTTCAGTTATTTGCAATATCATAAATAAACAAAAAGTAAGTTTTTTTTTGTGAGTAGGATTTTTTTTATTGAATTTTTTAAATAAGTTGAACTAAAGTTTTGACCCGTGGTGGCAGTTTATTATAAAATTTTATATCAATAAGTGGCACTAAATTTGCTTTTACTAGGATCGTGAAAATGAATATGTTGGTAGGTGTTCATTACTCCATTTTTTTACAACTAAGCTTCCCCCCTAGGTCTGCCAACGAATGAAAACTTCATTACTATTTAGATCAGGACAGGTATGGGTGGGGCTTAACCTTTGGATTTAATTTTTTCTTAAAATACAAATTTTGAACATCTGATTTCAACATAGTACCTTCGAAGATAAGTTAACCCATGATTAAAAACTGAACCTCCGTTATAACCTCCCATATCACTGATAAATTGACATTTGACAGCTTTCGAAGTTGTCAGAAGAGCGTTTCGATCACGGTTTTTAAGGTAATGTAACGTCACGTGGCCAGTGCGCAAATCGGACGAAAATTCATTCATCGGAGTAGCATACCATGTCTTCTTGTACCATGGTCTTACATGGTATTTTCTTCTAGGGAAATAATAAGGATTTTGCAATTGAGTTCCGCTCCTTTGGCTCTCGACGTTTAAAAAGAAATAATCACAATTGAGATAGGGTGGGTGGGCGGGGCTTATAGTTTGCCTTTTTTCTTATTAAATATACGTAGTCGCCTTTTCAGAACAAGAAACTTAAAATATATTTGAAATGGTAAATTCTTCTAGACAAATATGGAGGGAATTAAAAATTCATCACAATTGAGAATTGAGAGCGGGGCGGGTATGGATGGGGCCTAATCTTTGGCTTTATTTTTCTTAATATACATAGTTCTTTGAACAACACGATACTCAAAAACTTGTTTTTAATTTCTCGTAGAGAAATAAGGATTTTGCACTTAAGCTCCGCTTGGCTTACGACGAATAAAAAAATCATCACAATTGAGATAGGGCGGGTGGGCGGGGCTACATTTTGCCTTTTTTTTCTCAATACGTGTAGACTTATTTCGGCAACAAGAAACTTAAAACGTGTCTAAAATGGTAGAATTTTGTAGTAATCAACTTAAATCCTCCACTTTTCTTCTACAACCCCTTTGAATACGGCAAAAGTTGAACATCAAAGTTACTATCAACGACAACTTGGCAACGGAGTTTATAAATGACAATTTTTAGCTCTAAAAGCAACGTCAGTGGGAACAGTAACTGCAACGGGAACTTCAACGTCAACAGCAAGTTTATAAATCCCACTTATAAGTATAAAAGTCTTCAAATGAATGAAGTTTGCAAATTATTCTAATAGCGCGATGTTGGATTTTGAATAGTCTTTTGTCAGTGTCACCACACAAAATTACTTGCAGAGCGCTTTTTAGGTTTAGGTCCTATTTAAAATTAATTAATTAGCAAAACTATTAACAAAAGAAGAGAGAGTGTAGTAATAAAATTTGCAGAAAGGGCAGTACTATGGGTCGTGTTTTAATAATTTAATAATATTAATTCAAAAAGTAAATCTCTTCGAATAGACTTTATTGTCTCTGTGTTTTCTGTGATCTCCGCGTTCTTCTTGTTCTAGTCGTAGGCTTCAAGGAACTAAAATTATTTTAGGTGGTTCAAAAAGAAATCGTTTAATTAGTTTCTGAGTTTTTGTCCAAAAAGAACTACATACAGGCGACAAGTAAGAGTTGTCTTATTAAAGTGACAATAGTTCTTTCAGACATTGCTCATGGATTAAAGATTGAAAAATTGAGGCTTCAAAATATTGTGGGGGCTCTAGTCAACCGAATTTGGGAACAAACCTTCTTAAGTGTTAAAATGTAATAGGTAAAGTAATGGAACATGGTCATTGAAAAATAAAATTAGTACTTTAAAGGATTGTGAATCAGTTTTTATTTTCGGGGCGATAAAGTAGTAGTAGTAATCGTACCTGCATACTTTGCCATTTTGAGTAGGTAGGTAGGTATAGCTTAAATTTAATATCAAGACTGTAAAGAGCCAATCAAAGTTTATCTATTTATTCTTTGTAAAAAATTTGGTGTGAATAAATCGACAAATCTTCTGATAAAAATAGTAATTTGAGTACACGTAGTACAGTCATTTTTTTTGCGATCCATCTTTGTATAATATTTTTTGTGAAGACACGTAGGTAATTTTTTGAATTATGCCGTGAAATAATGGAATAACTATTTAAAAACGTAAACCATAAACGAAACTTCATATTCAAAAATGGTGGATGCGCCGGGAAAGCAAATAGATATTTTTTAATCATTGTTTACGTACATTGATTAGACTGAAGATTTGCTTGTAGAAGCTGGTACCCATGTCCACGAACAACTAATTAATTTGTAAACTTTAGATAACTGTTTCAGTTTATCTTAAGTTCATATAGTATACAAACACCGGTGAGATATCCATACATAGATGAGCATACGTTGCAGACTGTATTAAACTGATAATGTTTTGCAAACAAACTGACCCCAGTGGTAAACGAACATTTGCTTGTGATAATAGAAAAGTGGAAACTTAGCGTCAGAATTGACATTACGTTGATTATGTTTTTAGACAGTTTGTAAAACATGCTCGTCAAATTACCTATTCACTTTTGCCGCCTCGTTGAAATAGGAATTATACTCGAATTATCAAAATGACATTAAATACGGATTTATGGTGTGCACTAAGGGTCACTGTAAAGATAAGCAAAATTGGATAGCTGTAAATTTGGATTGGTTTTCTTGATATGCAATCTGTTACACCTTTGTAATCAAGTTATAAAAACTTTTAATAGGTACGGTTATATACGACTTAATAATTAGATTTTTCCGAATCACAAATAAAAGCGTTAGTACATATAATTACGTAAAATTGTAACGAGCAACAAATTGTTTTTGATGTTTACTTCTGTGATAACGTGTAGTTTTTCTAATATTCCGCATCCAACACTCAAATAGAATCAAACAATGAGAAAAGAATTGTTGTAATAACATGTCGATATAATAGATCCATAAAGAAGACAAAATATATCCTAGTATTTTGCTCGAGAATTGAGATGGAATCAGAAGTTAACAAGCGTGTTTGTGAACTCCCTTAGTAATTCCACTATTTTATAAATTGTGGATTCGTTGTAATATCATCAACTAAAATAAATTTGAGGGTGTTCATCCTATTTTCCGACATTGTGACTAAACAAAAAGTGTGCCCACGTAACTTGGCTAACTAACAACTACCGGAAATGCAAGCATCAAATTTCCCCACTGGTAGAATTTAAATTTGATGCTTTAAAAGCGCTTTCTGATGCAGCTGTATAAAACCACGTTACCGCATTTCCTGAGGTAATTTGGCCAAACATTGCAACCGTATTATCGGTAAGACTGCAGTTTTGTCGAGTTTCAACGCATGCAAGAGTTAACTACAAATTCTTTCAACTTTTCAGGTCGAAATTGGCGCTCTTCCGGGACCGCATACCCCTTACATCCTCAAATAAATATAGCGACTTCTTCCATTTCGTGCATTTTAAACCTTAGCAAATGCAAATTCTCCGCATAAATTTCCACTTGTTATCAGTTTCATAATACACAATATACGGGCGAACTAAAATTGAGTTGCGAATGCACTTCCGCTAATGCGGTTACGGAAAGCAGAAATGGACAAGTAATTGGATTCCACAAACATGTCAGTTGGCACAAAACAAACCTAAATTTGTGAAAATCGAATCGGTTCGCTCTGTCATCAGATTTTTTTTTACCCGATCGTTTGAATTTTATTTCTTAAAACAGATGTCTCGCGCCTTCTGGTAGCTTTGTGCCAACACTAGCAGTTTGTTTAATCCGGTGATAAAATAATCTCTATGTTAGATAAATATTTAGGGTTGGCTGGAATCGTGTAGGTGATGTGGGTTGAGGCCAAGTCAGAGGTTAGATAGACTGTATTCAACACTGTTTTGTGTTACGTTCTGGTGAAGTCTCTTATCTACCTGGCAGATTGCCTTGCTGACGACGTTCGTGGGCTTGGTACACACTGTGTTAACGAAACAAAGCGGAGTTGGTGTGTGACAGTTGATAAGGAACTGATGGCGTCAGGCTTACACCTAAGACCCTAATTAATAAGTTAAGCCCTTTTGAAATTTGATGAGATTCCATGACCACTTGCACGGAATATGGAGATATGTTGCTGAATATTTTGCTAAGTACACGTTACCATAAAACGTACTGCGAAAATCATTAATGCGTGGCAAGTGGCTTCACTTCGAGCACACAGGGAATAAGCTGATAATAGAGCGTTTCGAACATGAGGGGTTGCAGACGGTTTGACGCTTTTTAGTCTGTACATAGTCATGGAGCGTATACAAATGAAGTTGTTAGGGTGTCTGACAGACATCTGGGATTTTAGAGTTCGAGTTTTTCATTTTAAAAGTTCGTGGGGTATTTATAAACAATTTAAATATGGTGACGATTAAGCCACCTCAGAAAGTCAATAAACGTTCACTTCGCAACTACCATTTTGTGAGTATTCATCATTATTTTGACCTAAATAAACCTCAGAGAAAATAAATATAACATTGAAGCTTCTGGTGTATAAAATGTCGGTGAAAAGAAGAATCACAGTGCAAAATTAGATATATTTGATCCCACACACGGCACCGTCTTCAAAGGGCTGGTACTATTTAAAATTTTATAAGGTAAATTGTTACTTTTATGTTTAGAAAAATATTTAGAAAACTTTACATCATCAGAAAAAAGTGATAATTTATAATTCTTGACAAAGTGCTTAATATCACTTATGTATGCCAGAAACAGCAATGGGTCCAGGTGTAAACCCTGAACGACATCAGAAGCCGCTTGTTTATAGCTTCTTTACGTCCTATAGTAATCGATTTAGAGCAACATAAAAAAGGATCTGCAATCACGAATGTATTGACAGTTAATCAAAATGCGTATTTACTTGCGAAAACTAAGCTAACACTAACACATATTTGTGATAGTTACGTGTGGTTAAAAAAAGTATGTTTCTGAGAGATAGAACCAGGGAAATTTTGTAATAGGGTCATTTAGACCTTCGTAGCAAAATGCAAATCCTAATTGTATGATATCTTTAATGCTTCACTTATATTTTTAACTAACTTCCAATCCATTCTCTTTGGTTTATAATACGAAGCAAAGAAACCTATTTTATAAATTTTACTTTGCTGTAAGTGAATTTGGTTTAAAAATTTTCTGTAATTTCATGTGTATTAAAAAATTCGGGCTTATTTTGTAAGTGGCGAAGTTTGCGTTACAACTTCAAAAGTAGAAAATATTTAATCAAGACTTCGTTCGTAGGCCATTTTTTCCTGAGCATAAGCTAAGAAACTATAGTAATCAACTCTATCGGGCAACTGCCACTTTCATATTTTCTTGACGTTTCATGACCTCTAGAGTACCCAAAAAGTGGTCTCCCCTTTCCGTCTGACTGTCTGTCGTCTGTATCAATTTTTATTAGACGCATAATCTCCGAAAGTACTGGACCGATTATTGCCAAATTTTGTATGTACATATTAGGAATATCATGTATACTGATGAATCCATGTTAAGTTTTTACCCTAGATATACAGATTTTTTGGAAAAAAAGTGTGTGGCAGCATTTTGCAATTTAACTTTGACTGTAAAATACAGCACTGTTATTTTTAGTATTCCACTGCATCTATCCAAATTAATATCATTGTCCGTCCAAAAATGTTGATGACGTCATCACAAAATTTTGCAATGGAAAAGCTCGCTTGAAACAAACGCGTAATATCTATAAATAATAGGAGTATATTTATTTAGCTTCGAGCAATTTTTCATATTACAATTTTTCATTTTTCCTTTCTTCTTCGATTTTACAATTTTTTTGATATCACAATTTTTCATTTTCTTTCATTTTTCAGTTTTTCCATTTTTCAATGTTTCGGTTCTATAACTTTTCGTTTTTTCGACTTCAATTTTTTAAGTTTTTCAAAATCTCGACTTGGAAAATCGGAAAATTGCAAATTGAAGAACTGAAGAAACGAAAAATTGCAACATTGTAAAACAAGAAATCGAGGAACTTAAAAATTGAAAAAGATTGATGAGTCGAAAAATTAGAAAGAAGAAAACCTAAAAAATTGTAAAATCAGAAAATTATAGAATCGTCAAAATTGTAAAGTCGAAAAACTGTCACATTGGAAGATCGAAAAATTGAAAAATTAAATATCGAGAAATTAAAAAATTAAACATCGAGAAATTGAAAAATTGCAAATCGACAAATTAGAAATTAAAAAATTGAAAAAATGAAAAATTAAAAAATTATAGCTATACATACTTATTCAAAATGATAACTAGAAAAATTGGATGTCAAAAATTCAAAAAACGATAAATTGAAAAATTTAAAAGTTGAAAAGAAAAGAAACATTTTAAAATCAAAAGTGAAAATTTGAAAAAATAAAGAGCATAAAAAACCGAAACAAAGAATTCCAAATCGTAAAACTAAAGACGTGAAACTGCAAATCTAAAAATTGAAACAGCCAAAAGTTGGAAAATCGAAGAAATGAAAAATTTTAAAATGAAAACTCGTAAAATTCCGATAACCAGAAAAATGAAAAATTGAAAAATTGCAAGTCAGAAAATTGAAAAAACGAAAAATTGAAAAAATAAAGGAAATGAAAAACCAAAACGAAAATTTGCAAACCCAACAAAACGAAAAATTGCAAATTCAGAAGTTGGAAAATTGGAAAACTGAAAAGTTTTAGATTGAAAACCCGAAAAATAGTGAAATCGAGAAACTGAAGAAACAAAATAATGAAAAATTGAACAACTGAAAAAAAAATCTAGTCAAAAAGCTGTGGTTTTTACTTTATTAGCAAATAAAAGTCTCAAAAAAATTATAATTTTTCAAGGAAATGGAATTTGTTGGGCGGCAAGTTTTGTCGAAATAATCTTCGACCAACTTTTGTACAGCCGGTGTATTCCAAAAATCAACAATTTGAAAAGCTAAAATTATTTTTAACATAAATTATTTGCATAAAATTTTATCTTCCAAACAGTGAGGGTAACTGACGGCTAAGATTCAAACCTGTTTGAAACAGTAACTTTTAATTTATTATCTATAAAACAGCGGTAGCTAGATGATATACTGCAGGAAGTCTACGTCTTCTGCTTTCGCCTCTTGTTATCTCTCTGTATTAATTTAGTCGAGCACAGCTTGAATTTTCTGGAAATACACCGCTATGTTTAGTAAACATTGCAACATTTCGAAAACAGCAGATATTTTCGGCCGTTTTATTTGTAAAATGTACAATTCTGTTTGACCACATATTGTTCTATTTAAGCCAATTTAATATCCGCCAACGCCCACTACCACGAAAAATTGTATCGACCTTTTATTCCAAATGAATTAACTGCGATTGCTATTTCGGCTAACCTTTTCCGATCCTTATTTTCCTCGTCCCCTACGAAAATTCTTGAAACAATACTGTAAATGACACCCTTCATGCGCTTTATTGAATTTATGACGCCAAATCACAAACGACGACGACATTTGTCGTTCCATAAGTTCGGTTCTCATTGTTGTCTGCCCTTGCGCTATCACAATGGCCCCCGCTATTTAACTGAAATCTGACATGACAGGCCACAATCACGGGAGTTTTGATAGACAGCCAGAATTAGTTTCCCATAGATATGACGCATGATGAAGATCTATCAAAGAACACGAGTAGCAATTTTGTTTAGGTATTTTTGATAACCGGAGAATTTTTTCCCGGCGTTCCCTCGCATATCGTTTCTCGGTCGGTGATTGATGGTCAGACATGAACAATTTGTTTGAGTTTGTCGCATCACTGCATTTGCCTATAACCTAGTCCTGCGTTACATCTATTAAGGATGGAGCCACTTTGTCAAAGCTTTATTAAGCATGCGTCTGGTCGACGGTGTTTAATTTATCACCCTCCGGTTTGCTAAGGAGGGTGGGATTTGGTAATTTGGACAGAGACGGTGGTCCACATACATTGATAAATCTATTAATTACGAGAACTACAAGAATTTATTTCGTGATTGGATGTTTCATAACATGTACCACTTTCAGTACATGTTAATATAATTCATATTTATGGGAAATATGCAATTTAGACTGTAAGAGTATGAAAATTCGAGCTAAGAATAATGGCGTTTACAGAGTTTAAATAATTTTATATGTTCAAGTTTTATCTAGTTAATCGAAGATAGAGCAGTAATTAAGTGGGCTTTAAAAGCAGGTGCCAAGTTGGCACTTCGTCGAGAAATACAGACAGAGCAGAAAACCGTTTCAGTGTTGTGCTTTTCCGGTCTATATATGTTGTTAAATCGTCATTACGGAAAATAGGCGAATTTTTCCAATTGGTTAGATTACTGGGAACTTTTGTGCGAAAGAAGCGCTAATTGCAGTTATGATTAAACTTCGCAGTAGGTTATTTAATCGCATATAATTATGTTTGAAGCTTCCGTCGAACACACAATTTTATATAAGTATATAAATACAGTAGAACAGTTTATTTTTCTTATTTCTCTACATGGATATACGCAGTAATATATTTAGATTTACACTGTACACTGTAATTATGTTGAGTTAACTGGATGACGAATGCAAAAGTGAGCAACTACGCTGGACGTGTGTACTAGTTATCCTGAAAATAATCAGTGGCTAAATTTTTTTCGAAGACTGTTGACGTATATATGGTGTGCTAAATAATCCGTGAATACGGTAGTATTTGTCCCTGATGAAGCCATTATTTATTTCACTTATATACTTACAATGTCTTTACAAGCTTTGCTGTGGGTGGTCTTGTTGATATCAATAAAGCAATTCCCATCATATTGTTGTAAAATTGTAATTATTATTAGTTAAGGCAAATTGTAGTATTATTCACTGCGAAAAAAGAAATTTATAACAAAATTGCGTTGTTTGCACCGATTATTTTAGTCTCTCTTGTATTCAGCAATTATTTAATTATTACTTAGTATATTTGAACTTGTACTTGAAGATTAAGACAATGGCAGATCAATAAAAAATGAAATAAGAAATGTCCATTAAACAACATAAACCAGAAAATGTGCCAGAAAACCAATGTCGAGTAACTAACAACAATAATAGGAAAGCGAAAGAAGAAGGTACACTGGAAAAGAGAAAAGCAAATAACAAACATGAATAGCAAAATAAAAGTTACTAGATGAAGTAAAATAAGAGAATAAAAAAAAAGAAGAATGCAGAGAGAAGGAAATAAAACGGAGAACGAAAATAAGAAATAAAACTACACAAGAAAGAGAACACAAATCTTACTCAACGCGTGTGAACCTGAGTGGCACAGAATTCACACACAAAAAAGGAAGAATTACTAGAAAAAGGACCAAAATACAACATCCACCACACCATCAAAAGGGAAAAGATAAAAATGCTAGAATTGACATCAGTAGTGGCAGAAGCAATCATTAAGAACTAGATACCGATAGAAGATAGAGAAGAAGAAAGAGCGAAATTCGCAGAACAACTGAAAAAAAAAACAAAGTAGAATAATGAAAGGAAACTATAATACCAACCTAAGAAAACGCGAAAATAAATAACATACAGAATAAAATGAAGGATGAAGAATTGACAGCTAAAAAAGCAGAGAAGGGAAGGACAGTAGTACTTAATACTAATCAAAATGGGTTCATCAAGAAAGAGGTGAACGTGAACACAACATTTATGAAGAAAGTAAATAGAGAGATAAAAAGTACAACGAAGATAATGAAGGATAGCAGAGGAAATATTTAAATATTTAAAAATAGTAAAAAATTCTTTTTTCACTAGCAGCCATAACGCATACAAATGTCGACTCATTTAGAGGTAGCAAATTCAACTTTTGCGACCACGGGTTCAAAAAGAAAAAATGAGGTTATGTACGCAATGTTTGATGTGATTATTTCTTAAAAAATGAATAAATGTGTGCTATAAACATTACTTGAGTATACGCATGGTAGTTGGTAGACGGTAGAAGATAAAATGATTAACTCAGCGACAAGTATAAACGGTTTTCTTTGTGTTGAAGATTTAGATTAAGTTTGATTAGAAATCAAAACAAAATCATGTTGCGTCAAAAAATTGAACGTTTATTTTTTCAGTTTATTGTCTTATGGTTTCTACTAGTGAAAAAAATAGTATATTAACCACGGTTGCAAAGCTACTTCTAGACCTCGCGCTTCAGAGTCCTCGACGCTGCGCGTCTCGGGTTCTAATTTGCGCTCGGTCTAGAATGCTCGGCAATGCAACCTTGGCTAATAATATACTATTTGCTCGTTTAGCAACTAAACAACACATTCATTATCACAATAACTAATAATAAAACTTTTAGTTAATATTTCTTATGATCATGTTTAAATACCACATCAGTTAGAATGCACATGTACATATGGTTGTGTTGTTTTTGTAATAATTTGTTAAAATTCCATAATGTTTGCTTGATATAAAGCGAAGGTACAAATCAGCAAATATCGAGTAAGCATTTAGAAATGTTTGACGTATCAAAAATTGTCAAGTTTTCAAAACCCCTACGTTAAAAATGCTCGCAGTTGATTTTAAGTCCCCTGGTGTTTTATTTTTGGATAAATTTAAAGGAAACTGGTGTTTTGTTACTGGATGAACTTGAAAAATCTTTTGAGGTTTTAGTGTTTTAGTGTTTTATTTTTTACAAATTTGAAAAAGTCTTGAATGCCGCAGTGTTTGGGTACCCATGGTGTTATTTTGGGAGCCCATGGAGATTTTTTTTCTGTAAATTATTTAAAAGAATTTTGGTGAACTTTGGTGTTCTATTTTTGTAAAATTCTGGATATGTCATTTGCCAAAATCACTCTTATCTTAACAGCTGCTACCCCTGCCCACCCACCCTCTCTTTTCTTAGGGGGTATCTCACTTGCCAAAATCAGTTTTATCTTAGCAGGTAATACCCCCGTCCACCCGCCCTCTCTTTTCTTAGAGGGCATCTCATTTGTCAAAATCACTCTTATCTTAGCAGGTACTAGCCCCGCCCGCCCACCCCCTCTCTTCTTAGAGGGTATCTTATTTGCCAAAATCAGTCCTATCTTAGCAGCTACTAGCCCCGCCCACCCACCCTCTCTTTTCTTAGAGGGTATTTCATTTGCCAAAATCAGTTTTATCTTAGCAATTACTGGTGACTAACTTTTACAAAATGATTAAAATTTGGAAACAAGCCAGGAATTTTGAATATTTCTCTAGTGTTTAGTTGGTTATGCTTCAATGGATTTTTCTTTTGTTGTTGTTGGTTTTGTTTATTATTTATAAATGTCTTGAAGAAGGCTGGTGGCAGTAAATTTTGTGGAAAAAGTGCCCAAAGTGACAACATTAATAAATTCATGGAGTAAAGATTATCCTGAATTTATTTCAATTGAAGAAAATATTTTCTGCAAAACGTGTGGGAAAACGGCAAATGTTTTCTTAAAATGTATGTATTGTATATGTTTTAATACGACCGTTTTAACTTGTTTTTGCCTTGAAATAAAAAAAAGAATTTTTTCTTTAGATAACATGTGAGCGCAAATTCCAAATATAACAGTATGTTTCAACAGAGCTTCATGAAAGGGAGTGTGAAAATGCCCACGAATCAAAACTGTAACAAATTTCTTTGAAACAATCTTTTTCCTAAAGAAAAATAAACAACAAATGTTTAATTCAGATTTATGTAAAGCGAAGCGTAGTTTTAGTTTCAGAGCGTTTTTAGAAAAATATTGTAAAAATGTTATACCGGACGAAATACGCCGAGAAAAAATTATGTACCACATATTTACAATGAGATTATTTCTACTATTAAAGAAGTTGTAAAAAAATAATTTATATATTTTATAGTGGACGAAACTTCTGACGCTTGCGGGTGTTGTATTGCCAATCGATCGGTAGGTTATTTAAATGATAAAGGGTCTAATAAATTTTATTTAACTGCATGCAAACAATTAGAAAAACGCATATTTTGACAAATTTTTGCGCAGATGAATTCGCTATTTAGCCGAAAAAGGAATTCAAAACTTAGTGGGAGAACAGAACATCAGCGATAACATAGAAATAGTAGAAATAAAAGGGGCAATGAGTCAGGAAACAGAAAAATTCCTAAGCCTTCAACAAGCAGATCAATCGAAATAATAAAAAAAGCATAAACAAACAGTCTGGTACAATAAATGTTGTATAAACCCTGGTGAACTTGGAAAATACCAAGTTCTCATTCGTCTTTATGTTTTTGTAAGTAAGTGTCTCTTTTTGTTCGTTTTAGACTCCTTTGCCATTTCTGTTTATCTAGTTTTTAGATTTGTCGTCTTTTACACATAAAATTGAATGACTCTTGAATGAAGCTCACATTGGTAAGCTTTTTTTGTTAACAAATATCCTTGTATCGATTCTGTTACGTTATTGCCTTTTCCATTTGTTTCCATTAGAACGTATACATATAGACCTGCATTCTTGACCAAAAGCTGATTTTAACTCCCTCTTAATTTGTTTCCACGAACGTTAATTTTAGTGTCACCATTTTTTTGCTAGCTCTATTTCCTTTCATATTCCTCAATGCATTTTTCAACTGGTTGTCATTATATGTGATTAATCGATTAAATTACTTTTTTAAACGCTAAATGTTGCACCCTCATAATTTTTTATCACACTAGTTTTTGCAAACTGTAGTGTGAAGTATAGGCAACTATATTTAAGCGCTTTTGCTATTATTCCGTCAATTCAGGGTGATTGTTAGTTATTGTTGTCGATTCAGTGTCACGCAGTGCACAATTAACTTTTCAACGAGTTCAATAAAACTATTTGTTTTCTAGGTGCCTATCGATTGCTTGTGTGTTACGTTAAATGATGCATATCAACCAAATTTGTCGTTACATTGCAGATTTAGAAAATCGATTCCGAAGAGCTGCACTAGGATCGGAAAGTGCACATTTCAGTCCCTCTATTGTTCTGCTATCTTTGATTAGTGATTTCGTAAATTTAATTCCTAATTTCTTATTACTGTATAGTTTTTTGGTTTAAGCAAAATCTTGTAATGTTTAAAATAGCGGAGAGCTGCTGGAGCGGTGTAGTTTTAAGTAAAAATTCATCAAGAAGGGTTCCCAAGCGAGTGTTGGTGTTTTCGCATCGCTTGCATTTCCGAGCAAATAGGTGTGATTGAACAATGAGTTGGATCAATACTCGCTAACATGATCCATTCCTTCTTTTCGGTGTGATAAAACACGGAGCGTTAATCTAGTAGATGGAACATGTTTGGTCCAGTCATTTGCATAAAGAGTCGAACTTGATCAGTTGGAAAATTCTATCCGGGTGGCGTTTTTTAAACCTACATGCGGCAGCCCACACTAAATTAATCAGCGGAGTGAATGCAAATATTTGCTATTCCTTGTATCGGTGCGTCTCTTGAGGCTGCAGCAATCTGTTGATTTGGCCAAAAACCCAATTAGTAAATGAAAGATGACTCTCGAGGCTCGAGTTGGGGATTTAATAAGGAGCTTGGAAGATACAACGGCGTCTTGCAAGGGTTGTCCGTTCTACTCGGGAAGAGGTCATAGTGAAAGTTGATTGTTACGACCTCGGGGACATTATCCTCCAACGAGATGGTCTGCTGTCTTCAAGTTTCCGAAGTGTGGTGATCTGTGAAGGATAGGCAGACACAATACCCACTAGAATGGCACCATCTGCCTCTAATGGCACGCTTGTACGGATTAGTTGGATTTAACAAACACCCACCGCGGTGAACGTCAAAGCCAGTGTTATGCAAATAAGACGCTTGATGACCTCTCTTTGTTTTATATAAAATTATCGCGGTTATGTACGACAATGAATGTCTTTTTCAGCGTTTGTTTGATAACATTGTCAAAGAATTAATTAGGCTGTACCAGCTACATTGTACTTTTTGCTCTGTTTTCACCTCGGAATACAAACAACTCCATGTCAAACATAATGATGAATAATTGCCGTTTGATTCAGGTTCTCTGCATATATCGCCCGGTTATTAATTTTAATATAAAAGATGCCTATTTATTCAAAGGTACAAAGCGTGACAGGGGTCGCTTTCATCTGCGATGGGTTTAAATGGATTAAAGTTATTTATTTCAAAATTGAAATATTGTTTTCACTTGCGTCATTCATTACGCAAAACGGCATTCAAAATACATCGTAAACATCTTGAGTGCACTTCATTGTTTGTTTATATAAACATGAACATGGGCAATTTCATGTTTTACGTCTAGTGGATGGAATGACGGGTCAAACTACTAACCAAAATGCTTACGAATCTAACAGTCGTAAAGTCGCTTTTAACACTTGATAAAACTTTCAAAGCTGATGCCGCCTATGCTAAAGTTGGCCAACACTTAATAAAGTATCTTTTGTGAACACAGCAGAATGACATATGGTGCCTTTAAATACGACGACTGTCTTATTATTTGATAGTTAACATTACAATGCGTGTGTTTAGCTGAATTCACCACTAATTTTCAACAACAAAGTTTCTAACATAGACACCGCCTAGACAACTTGATTTACCTAACTAACCCCTCTTTCGTATTGCATAAGAATATTTATATTTTATTTTCTAAAAGTTAAAGAGGCCACACCTCTAATGTGGTAGAACCATGATCGCAGACTTTTGACTAAAGCTGGACGATCGTCAAACGGTGAACGGGGGCGGATCTGTTATACTCAGGTATGAATTTAACACATACATAGTGATAAGAATGTTAAATTGTATGGGGATGTAAGGTTAGTTTAACGCGTAAAATAATGGCAACCTGTGGTGTTTTTGTAAAATAAAATTTAAATAATCGGGGCTGGTAAACAAACAAGCACAGACGGTGCTATTTCGGGGCGTCATTAGCATATCATCTCATTAACCTGCTTGATACGTGCGGAAAAAACAAACAAAATAACGCACTCAACTCAGATTAACGAACTAGTTGCTTGAAAATTAATTCATTAGTAACGAGGTTGTTGGAACTATTTCCTTAATCAGAGTATCGTTGCGGATAGAACCACCCTCATTTATGAATGACATAATAATAGTCCCGAGGCCAAATCCCGTGGGAGTGAGAATTCCGGGCTTGTCCTATTACGTATGCACATATCTGTTGGCAAAATTTTCCCAGTTTTTGTAATCGAACACCTACACGTAGATATAAATTCGGGCAGCGCTGTTCCTGTTTATGTATAAAGGGTGAGTCAACACTTGAATCCGACCTTCATAAATCAGAAGAGGCCGTAAAAAATAAAATTATTTTTGGAGATTCCAAAATATTACCCACGGTCTTTAAAGTGACGTAGATCGATGAATGCGAGTTCTTAAACAAGCCGCATAAAAATGTCAAAAAATTTTAAAAATGGCATTTTTATACTTGTAATTTAGTTACACGGATAAATAACGAAGCTGAGATTTGAATTATGGAAGTTCATAGCCACCAAAATCCTTCTGACAGGAGGAACGGGTTTAAGTGAAATATCAGTAGAACTATTAGGAATTGTGTACTCTCGTGAAAGTAATTAATGTACGTGCACACATCGTACGTACATATGAGTTTGGGTTCGCTTGGTTAATAATTCAGGATGTCGTATGAATTTAGGTACCTGATACATGCAGTCGTAATCCGTGTAATTAATTCTAAGTGAGAATTTTCGACCCGGACAATTGGTTTATTGCACGGCGTAGACCCTCACGCATATTAAATCGCGTAATGGGGGTGGCAGGAGGGCATCCATCCAAATGTCGCGTTAAATTAAGATGTGCGAAGAACTCGCCTAAACCGAAAATGACATCTATGAAGCTCCACACAGCTATTTAAATTATCGGTCCTGATTTATTGATCGTTCTCATTTCGGAATTGACAGCTATAACGTCATCACGACCGGCTCATTGTCACGGTCAAACCACGTTTCACTTACTGGAAGCAAAAGATTCGGATTTTAACAGAAACTGCTTGGATGACAGTTTTCATTAAATGAAGTCGGACTGCAGTTTGCATAACATGTCAGTTAAAAGAATTTGGAATAATAATGTTTCGTCGTCGTTTCTCAGCAAAGTACAAATTATAACTGTCAACATAACAGAACGAAATGTCTGTACCGTTTTGGCAGGAGTTACTCACGTTGTCAACAATGTGTACAAAGAACTCGGTTAGTATTGCTGCAATTTTTTTTTCTACTCCCACATAGTAATCCATGAATTACGAACTGTCTAGCCTCATAGTAAAACCATAGTTACACCCACTGGCATGTAATGAATGAACAGGCACGTAATATATATATATTACGTGCCTGTTTGGGTAGTTTCCATAGCAACTATAAATATTTGCTTTCCCAAAGAAATTTCTTCTGAAAGTGATTCTTCAGTATAGATCATAGAAAAAGTATATGACACAACTCTGGTGGTAAGCTAATTACGAACTCATATTACATCACTCGCTCGCTACGCTCGCTCGTGTATAAACTTCGTTCGTAATTAGCTTCTTACCACCCTCGATATGTAATATACTATTATAGTCGATACTTAATTTTATATTGCGCTGTAAGTAATGTCATAATTATATTGGCACTTTAATAATAATGCGATAATTGCTTAACGTACTTTTCTGACGTATTTGAGAAAAGCATTGTAATAGATAATGCTAATTTCACATTTTCTTGAAGTTTTATAGCTCCCAGAATTTGAAAAAATAGGTCTCCCATTTCCGCAGGTCTGTCTATATTGTTATGTGATGACGTCATTTCAAAATTTGGCTCAGTAAATCACGATTAAAATGTGTGAAGTAATATGCTTCTGCATCTAAGATTTATTAATTCGTCGCTATTTTTTACTTTGAGCGTGTAGGTTCAAAGAAAATCAAAATTTCACAATAATCTGTTCGAATTTAACGTAATACAATATCTATTGCGTTGAGATTTTGCTTTAAGGTTATCGTGAACATAATTCGCTCATCAGAATTCATCTGATCATCTCCGAAAACTTTGTTTCAAATTTTGGCAAGATATAACATTGATTGAATACATGCTGAACCACAGTTAAAATTTATTAGTTCATCCCGTCTAGAAAGTTAATGACGTCGCAAATATTTATTAGTTAACATTGTTTTGTATTTTAGTTATTATTATGATAAGGGACCCATTTTCCAAAAAAGCGATGAGTGTTTTTTGTTTAATATTAAACAGAAATAAATTCAGTTAATTAGTGTTCCTGGTTAAAACTTCCAGCTACTATTAAAAATTTCCGTAATTTTCTGCAACAATTTATGCATTTGAAGCCTCCGCCGGACTTTCGTGCACTAGACTCGTTAAGTGTGCAAATCAAATTAAGAACTGGCATGAAATAAAATTAAAAATTATCGCAACTTTAAAGCCCGGAATTATGGAGGTATGCACAAAGTGAACCGTAACGAAGTACGGCTAGATTCAGCATAGTTAACAATAATATATTTGCATTTTAAAGGGCGTAATTAAACTCCACATTTCTGTTTTTAAAATCTTGTTATGCACACGTCCATTTTTATTACCGGAGTAGAATTCGGTTTTATTTTTTTGGGTTCTGTATGCGAATACATTAGTTGTGCTGAAATACGGAAACAGGCGGAAAGGAAGCAAAATTGAAAAAAAATCAAGTACATCAGAAACTCGATATTGTTGGTGTTTGCGCATTTCTTGTGCGCGAATCGTTTAAATTCGAAGACATTAAGGAACATTCAAAGGCAATCCATTTAAGCATCAACCATTTGGCGTAGGATTTTCATTCCGAAAAATAACGATTACCTGACGATCTCATCTTTATTCATAAATTGAAATTGCAAACCACGTTGAAGTAAAAGCGCAGAATAAATGATTTTAATCGAAGAGAAAAATTGAAAAGAGAGAAATGGTTTACTATCCAGGCTGTCCGAAAATAGTTGTAAAAGTTATTCTGCAGTTTGATTAAACTGTAAGTTCTTTCAGGAATTTTTCCAAGCGGTGAAATTAGATTGATTTTGTTCAACGGCTTTATTTGATGTTTTTGAATCAATTATTTATGTTGATGTGTTTGCCGTACATTACATTTAATTTGGTAGATGTGTGTTGTGGTTTGTTTTTACCGCGCTACTTCAACACAGAATATCGTAATTTGGTTTAACACTCCATAAATCATTTTTTACTTAACCGTATTAATATTTGAGTAGTTTTATTGATGTATGACTCCGTGAGTTACCACTACCTAAAACACGGGTTTACTAAGACGGGATTATTATTATAGTTCGCACACCCTCCTCTATTACTTTTAATTTCTTTCCATTTTCTTTTGTTTGCATTTGGATTATCGTCCTGTTCCGTCATGGACAAAATAATCCCCCAAAAATAATTTCATTCGTACACATCCGAACTCATTTGTTACCGCTGAGCGTGGAAAAAATTTTCATTGTACTACGTAAAAATTGATGTTTATTATCCGCCAAGAGGGGTGATAGCGATAAAACGATTGTATAGGCTTGTTGTATCGAACAAACTACCCACTGGTCGGGCAATACTTCACTTTTTGTGACAATCGCTTATCAAGCATTCGACATGTCACTATACATTGACTGCTGGGTGGCAATTTATTTTAATCAGTCGCTTCAATCGTATTTTTTTTTTTTCACAATGGAAAGTTAATCTCGTTTTTTTCTTTATCTTCGGTGCGTCATTCTGAAGAGATCGAAATCGCGGTTCCGTCATAAAGAAACACGGAAATATTCTGTGGCGTATAAACAGTTTAATGAATCGAAACTTGCTGACGAACGGCATTGAAAAAGTAAGGAGAAAAGACCAGGCTCTGAAAAAGTTGGGATAATGACCGTGGTTGTTATTGGAAAGAAACAAGCTAATGAATTCAAAAAATAGGGCACCAGATTTTTGTTTGAGTGAAAGGTGAACTGTCTTTCGACAGTTATTTTGCACTCTGATTCGAAATCAATACAGATTCCGCGTAGACTTGCGAGCAAATTAAATCACAGATAGTGGCTTACACGAAAATTGTATGATGGAGATATTTAAGGTTCTTGAAAACTCTTTTAGTTACTCGCAGCTTTTTCTGGTTTTTGTTTCTACTTTAATTTTTTCAGACTAATTAAAAATGAATACACATTAGTGTAATTTGTTCATCTAATTTAGAAATTGGTTAATATAATTAATTTAGTTCTAGAAAACGGCAGCGTTGACACTAAAATGTGTCATTTTGAAGTGTCTTCCGTGATAAACCGAACAATACTTAGGGGACAAAACTAGTAGATAGTAATATCGGTCTGGAATGGATATTAGCGCTTGATTTCTCTAAATCGCATTCGCCTAGCATGTTTCCACATTTCCTAACAAACTTACTTTTATACAATTTCAGTAGTTCGACGGTGCGGTTTTGACATGTCTAGAACATGCTTTTCGTGCTGCTGTAGAAAACTGGATTACCGCTGCACTTTTCTGTTTGCGATAAACTCTCGTCCATTTGGCTCAAGGTTTTAGTTTCAAGTAGATTTACAGTTAGTTGTAAAATATTCATCCGTCAAAACACGATTCGTTATGTTGGTTGAAACCTTGTCGGTTCACCGTTTCACAAATTAGTCATTTTCTGTCGCTTGAAATATGAAACTTGCGACACCGTTGGTGTTAAATTCATAAATATTTAAAAATCAGCTACAAGTCGTGGTTTAAAGTGAATTTATTGATGTTTTTTGTTTCACTCAGAAAATGTTATTGTATTGGGAATGCTAATTAATTTTTTGTCGTGCGTTCAATAACACTCGGATTCAGAGTTGGCGTTGGCAAGCTTTTTACATTTGGCGTCACTGATTTAGTTGTTGGTGTCTTAAAAATTTAAAACAAATTTTCGTACAAAAGTCTTAATGCGGCAAGCAGATATTGATTGATTTTGTGGAAACCAACGGTCATCTTTGTATATATTCTTGATGCTTGAACAACCTCCTCAGTAAAGATCCTCGTCAATCGGTGACAGATACGCTAAGCTTGGATAGACAATTACTCGGCGAAATGCTGACAAAACAATTTCATAATGTTGATATTCAACTAGCCTTCATACAAACACTAGCAACAAGTTAATATTCGGTCATTATAAACGACCCTTACGGACACCTCAGTTAAATTACAGAGTAGAGCAGATATGACCTTGCTCTGCATTTGGCGATCTCCAAGCTTCGACCTAGGGTCTGTAATTTACGATTTTACGGAGTAGGAGTGCGTAGGCTTTTTAACTTTTAGGTTGTAAAGTTTTATTATTATACAAAAGTCTACAATATAATATGTACTTGCGAAAAGAAATTTTTTCACTAGCAGCCATGAAGCATGGAAATGTCGACTCGTTTAGAGGTAGCAAATTCAACTTTTGCGACCACGGGTTCAAAAAGAAGATTGAGGTTATGTACGCCATACTTGATGTGATTATTTCTTAAAAAATGAATAAATGTGTGATATTAACATTACTTGAGTATACGCACGGTAGTTGGTAGACGGTGGGAGATAAAATGATTAATTCAGCGACAAATGTAAACGGTTTTCTTTGTGTTGAAGATTTAGATTAAGTTTGATTAGAAATCAAAACAAAATCATGTTGCGTCAAAAAATTGAACGTTTATTTTTTCAATTTATTGTCTTATGGTTTCTACTAGTGAAAAAAATAGTATATTAACCACGGTTGCAAATCCACTTCTAGACCTCGCGCTTCAGAGCTTCTAATTTGCGCTCGGTCTAGAATGCTTGGCTTTGCAACCTTGGCTAATAATATACTATTTTCAGACGTCACATGTTTCTTGCTTTTTATTGTTTATTATATATTTTTTAACGTAAACAGAGATAAAAAATTGTTGAAGGGAAAATTCCGTAATTCAGATATAGGACATAATTTCTTAAAATCTATGGAGATTTTACAAGCAGTATCTCGCATCTGAAACGTTTGGATAATGTTATATTAAGTCAGTATTCTAGATAGAATTTTATGTTTTGTGCTCATTCGTTCATGCTAATATATCCTACATAATCTTCCTTCTCTTCCAAACCGAGTAACAGCAAAAAAAAGTATGTAGTTTATAACGTATTTGTAAATATTTAAATATATATATATTTGTGTAAAGAACCTCCCTTTTGACGTACCGTTCTATACCCAATTCTTTCAATTCTCTAAATTCTATAAATTCTCAAAACTCTCAAAATTTTCAAAACTCTCAAAACTCAAAACTGAAAATTCTCTAAATTCTGTAAATTCTCTAAATTGTCTAAATTCTAAATTCTGTAGGTAAATTCTTTAAATTTTCTCAATTCTCTAAATTCTCAAAATTTTCTCAATTCTCTATATTCTCTAAATTTTTTGAATTCTCTGAATTCTCTAAATTCTCTAAAATCTCTGAATTCTCTAAATTGTCTAAATTCTTTAAATTCTATAAATTTTCTAAATTTTACAGATTCTCTGAATTCCCCGAATTTCTGAATCCTCTGAATGATTCTCTGAATCCTCTGATTTTTTTAATTCTCTGCATCCTCTTAATACTCTGAATTCTCTGAATTAGTATCTGAATCCTTTGAATTCTCTAAATTCTCTAAATTCTTTAAGTTCTCTAATTTCTCTAAATTCTCTAAATTTTCTCAATTGTTCAATTCTTTCAATGTTGTAATTGTTTTTAAGTCTAATATCATTTAAAATTCAAACACCAGAGATCCGAACATTATTGCCAATTTTTTTAAAAATAAGACACTCTACCCCTGAGATTCTTTAAAAAATCAAACACCAGATGCCTCAAGAGCCCTAGATTTATTTAATTTTTTTTTAAATCAAACATCAGGGGTTCTAAGATTTTATAAAGTGTTTTAAAAATCAAGACCCCAAGATCTTTAAATTGTTTTTACAATGAAATAAAAGAGGCTCTCGATATTCTATAAAATTCTTTCAAAAATAATTTTTTAATTCTTGCAATTCTTTAAATTCTTTAAATTCTCTAAATTCTTTAAATTCCATAAATTCTCTATATTCTCTAAATTGTCTAAATCCTCTAAAGTCTCTAAATTCTCTAAATTTTCTCAATTTTTCGATTCTTTCAATGTTATACAGTTTTTTAAAAAAGTCTGATATTTTTTAAAAATCAAACACCCGAGATCCGAACATTATTGCCAATTTTTTTTAAACATAAGACACTCTACCCCTGAGATTCTTTAAATTCTTTAAAAAATCAAACACCAGATGCCTCAAGAGCCCTAGATTATTTTTTTTTTTTTAAATCAAACATCAAGGGTTCTAAGATTTTATAAAGTGTTTTAAAAATCAAGACCCCAAGGTCTTTAAATTGTTTTTACTATGTAATAAAAGAGGCTCTCGATATTCTATAAAATTCTTTCAAAAATAATTTTTTAATTCTTGCAATTCTTTAAATTCTTTAAATTCTCTAAATTCTTTAAATTCCATAAATTTTCTAAATTCTCTAAATCCTCTAAATCCTCTAAAGTCTCTAAATTCTCTAAATGTTCTCAATTTTTCGATTCTTTCAATGTCATACGGTTTTTTAAAAAAGTCTGATATTTTTTAAAAATCAAACACTAGGGATTTGAAGATTATTGTAAATTTCTTTAAACACAAAACACTCGACCCCTGAGATTCTTTAAATTCTTTAAAAAATCAAACACGAGATGCCTCCGAGACTTTATAAAATTATTTTAAAAATAATAATCAATCAAGCGCCCCGGATTCATTTTTTTTAATCAAACATCGAGAGTTTTAAGATTCTATAAAATTTTTTCGAACATATTTTTTTTTGTTCTTGTAATTTCCTGAATTCTCTGAATTCTCCAAATTTTTCAATTCTTTCAATTCAATTCTTTCAGTTGTTTCAGTTGTTTCAGTTCTTTCAGTTCTTTCAATTCTTTCAATTCTTTCGGTTTTTTCAATTCTTTCGGTTCGTTCAATTCTGTCGATTCTTTCAATCCTTTCAATTTTTTCTATTCTTTCGATTCTTTCGATTCTTTCAGTTCTTTCAATAATACTTTCAATCCTTTAAAAAATAGAATGCTGGGGCCTCTGAGATTCTATAAATCCTTTCTTTTAAAAATCAAACAGCAGGAGCTTCTGAGATTATTCAAATTTTTTATAAATAAAACTCAAAGGTAGCCTTAGATTCTTTAAAATTCTTTTAAAAATCAAACACCTGGCACTACCAGAAGTGATTGCTTAAAATCTTTTCAAAATAAAACACAAGTAGTCCGCTAGATTCTTTAAAATTCTTTTAAAACACTAGGGGTCCTGAGATTCTTTCAAATATTCTCAAAAACAAATCCAATGTCGCCGCCTCCCCAGTAACCGAAGCAGTCGTCGCTAGAGAGGTCACAGGACGACCATGTCTGGGATTCCACTGCTTTTTATGTGCCGAAAGTTTTTTGACTTATCCGATAATTTCTTTATGTAAGCCGTATTTTTTCCGGGTCGCTGGAGGTAAATTGCATATGTGCATAAAACTGTCTATTTAGCAACAGTTGTGTATATTTTGACAAATATTTGTGCATCCAGTCGTTTCCAAAAAGTTTCGGGCAAGATGAGCAAATCAGGTTCCCATAGATCAATGAAAAGCAATAGGAATACCACTTTTATGTCAATGTCATTTACCCGAAATTTTTTGGAAACGACGGTATAAATCCACCTTTTAGATGATGTGCGATTTCATTTCAAAGACGTAGAATATCAAATTTCTTAGAAAAATTCGTAAAATTCGGGTGTACTTATACACATTGTATTTTAAGGTCAATTATTCTTATATGTAAAATTAAAAATAGACGAACAGACGGAAAGAGGAAACTTATTTTGGGTCCTGATAAACGTAAAGAAAGTGGAAAAAGCTGTTCACACTGAACTCTCATTACCATCAGTTTGGTATTTCAAAGGTGAAGGAAGATCGTATAAATATCTAGACACAATTTAGAAATATGAAATTCTTAAAATTATTGTCGAGATTTTAAATTTGGTAAACTGAGAAGATCTTCAACTTTCTGATCGAATTTGATTATTGAGTGGATTTATTAACGTGCGCCTTGATCATTACACCTTTTGAAGCTGAAACTAACCTCAGCAATTGTGTTCCTTCAAGCTTCTCGACGTCTCCAATGACACTATTTCATCCCCATGAATAATGCAAGCTTTCGAGTAACAGGTTCTCACAAAAACAATTTTATTATTTCATGATATTTCAGTATGTATAGGAAACACCCGTGCAGCAGGAAATTATCCTAGCAAATACCAGCAAACAAACCCGTTCGAATAAGTTTATTTTATCCTGGAGGAATTTGTTGTTTCAGATTGACTAAATAATTCCGCGCTGCCTCAGCCTCGCCTCCTAGAACGTAACATATTAATCGCATTTAACGAATTCCCTTTGTTGTAGATGCAATGGAGATGAGCTGAGAAGATGTCTCCCAGCGCTTTCGCCTGCTACCTCCTGGTGATCGTGCTTACCCAGGCCGAGTCGGAGGTGGACTTCCGCTTCACGCAGCACCTCTACAATGTCAGCATCCCCGAGAACAGCGTCGCCAAGACCTACGCGACGCAAGCACCAGGTGCCGAGCGTATGGGCATCCACGTGCGCTCGAATGCTCTCAGCGACGTACGATATAAGATAGTGGACGGAGACAGGGACAAGTTTTTTAAGGCCGAGGACCGACTCATCGGCGATTTCTGTTTCTTGTTTATTCGGACTCGAACGGGCAATAACGATGTGCTGAACCGCGAACGCAAAGACAAGTACGTGCTGCAAGTGCGCGCCACCGCGATGAAGAGGGACGGCAAGCAGAAGGTGTCCTTCTCGACGGACACTACTGTGGTAGTTACCGTTCTAGATACAAACGATCTCAACCCTCTCTTTTATCCCACCGAATACAACACTACAGTTTTCGAAGACACGCCCGTACATCAGAGTATCCTCAAAGTGGTTGCGGAGGACGCGGATCTGGGGAGAAACGGGGAGATTTATTATAGCTTCGCCGAGGAAACGGACAAGTTCGCAATTCACCCCATGTCGGGGGTGATCTCGTTGAGCAGGCCGTTGAGGTATGCAGACTTGGTTAATCGATACAATAAGAAAGAATCTTGAAACCGCATTGATAGGTATATCTTACAGCCACAACGCAGGTGATTTTTAAAAGTAATAAACCACCAGAATTGTAAATGTTTATAAAATAGTTGGTTATTTTTAAGAATTAATGTGTTCATTTTAAACCAGCTCAGTTTAAGTTTTGGCAGTAATATATACAGCTTTCAAACACATACTGTTTTTTGAAAACTTCAAGATGTTTCATGTAAGAAAACAAAGTTCATCTGTAACATTAACATTGTATTTCTTCTTAATTAATGCCCGAAACTTTTTTATATGATACTTTCTTTACATACCTGGGATAGCAGTTTTGATATATTAGATACGGTATATTGATTTACGATGAAACTTAAATGAATTTATAAAAGAGAATAAAAATTGCTTCCTCATAATGTCCCTTGGTAGCATTTTTTCAGTACATGAGAATTTATTGCTACTTACTTTTTTCTATCAACGCGATCTTGTAACGGATGCTCTTTTTTCTGAATTTTCCTTACAACTTCTAATGGCGTCGTTTCCATCAATCTCATGTTGATCTTGTTTTTTTGCGTTCTGAATTTTCAGGTAAAGTTCTTGTGGTTTTCTTTGCATTCAAAATATTCTAGTATTTTTGTCCGGATTATTTTTCCACTTTTTGTTTTTATAGTCTGTCCATCTCGTCTTTACCCATCAGTTTTTACTGCAGTAACTTTTTTTGAATTATTTTCCTCTTAATTCTGCTGTATCTGGAAAGTTTTTTTTGTTTGCTATTTTTTTTTTTTAAATAATCCAATGTCTAACCTTTTGACATTTTACTTGCTATACTCTTGTTTTACATCTTCAAGGTGCACGCTTTTGTATCTACGTTACTCTAGAGACAATTTCGTCTCTTTGCATTATTTATAATGTCTTTAGCGTAAGATGGGAGTCCTCTGAAAAAGTAGGTCCTATTTTCGTTTGTCGTCTGTTGGCGTTTATATTAGACAGATAAAAGCTGAAACTGTGATTGAAATTTTTAGTGTATTTTAGGAATGTTTAAATGCTAAAACGCCCCATAAAATTTGTCTGATCATACCCACCAACAATTTAATAACGTCATTTAAAAATTTCTCTAGGTAAATCCTATTTAAATTTTCTAAAATAATATACGTTTATCCCCGTGGTTTATTTATTTGCCCTCATTCATGGACGACTGACTACTTCATGTTTTATCTACATTTCATGACCCGTAGAGTACGAAAAAGAAGGTCTTCTGTTTCCGTCTGTCTTCCGTCTGTCCGCCGTATGTGTTTGTTTTTATTAGACAAATAATGTCCGAAATTGAAATAATACCGATTGTATGTTAGGAATATCATGCAAATGGTAAAACGCTAATCAAAATTTGCCTAATCATCCCCAACAAAAATGGAATTGCGTTATCTCCAATCAAGATGTATGTATTTTTGAAAAAAAAAATACAAAATTGTATTACATAACAGCACTTTACAATTTAACATTGAAATTGCAACACGAGTGTTCTTAAAATTTTGTCGAATAAATGTTGCTTAATATTCAAAACTAACATAGCCCTGAACTTATGGTTGATGAATTCGTGTTGAATTTTTATTTTAGATATAGAAAAAAAAAAACAAAATTTTATAACAATTTTTCGATTTCTTAATTTTCCGACAACAGTTTTTAGTTTTTTGTTTAGTTTTTGCCGTTTCTCAATTTTCGATTTTTGGATTTCTCGATTTTTTTTATTTTCCCAATTCTTGATTTGTCGACTTTCGATTTTTCAGTTTTTCAATTCTTAAATTTTTCGGTTTCTCAGGTTTTTGATTTTTTACATTTTCGATCTTTGAGTTTTGGATTTTTCACTTTTTCGAAATTTCAGTTTTGGGATTTTTCAATATTTTTTCGCTTCTTCAATTTTTCGATGTTTCGATTTTTTATACTCCAGATTTCTGGACTTTTCAATTTTTCGATTCTTGAGTTTTTCGATATTTTAATTTTTCGATTTCTCGTTCCCTCAATTTTTTGACTTCTGAGTTTTTGATGTTCGGGTTTTTAATTTTTCGTTTTTTCAGTTTGTCAACTTCTCGATTTCTCCATTAATCGTAATTTCGACGTTTAGATGATTCAATTTTCAGATTTTTTTCTTTTTCAATTTAAAATTTTTCAATTTTTAGTTTATCGGTTTTGGGCAATTTCGATTTCTCAATTTTTCAATTTCTCGAGTTTTCAATTTATCGATTTTTCGATCTTCTCATGTTTCGATTTGTCGATGTTTAAATTTTTTAATTTTTTGGTATTTCAATTTTTTGATTTCTTGGTTTTTCAATTTTCGATTCTTTAGTTTTTTTATTATTGCCGTTTCTAAATTTTCGATTTCCTGATTATTTATTTTTCAACTTTTCGATTTCTCGATTTTTTTATTTTACCAATCCTTGATTTGTCGACCTTTCGAGGTTCGATTCCTCGACTTTTTCAGGATCTCAGGTCTTAGATTTTTCAATTTTTCGATTTTTTAAATTTTCGATGTTTTAGTTTTGGGAAATTTCAGTTTTGCGATTTTTCGTTTTTTCGATGTTTCGATTTTTCGATTTTTTAAATTCTAGATTTCTAGATTTTTCAATTTTTCAAATCTTCAGTGTTTCGATATTTTAATTTTGTGATTTCTCGTTCCCTTCGATTTTTCGACTTCTGAGTTTTTGATGTTCGGGTTCTTCAATTTTTCGTTTTCTTCCTTTAAATTACTCAATTTTCAGATTTTTGTTCTTTTTCAATTTTAAATTTTCCAATTTTTAATTTGTGGATTTTGGGTAATTTTGATTTCTCAGTTTTTCGATTTCTCAATCTTCTCATGTTTCGATTTGTCGATGTGTGAATTTTTTAATTTTTCGTTGTTTCAATTTTTCGATTTCTTGGTTTCTCATTTTTCGATTCCTTCGTTTTTTTTTATTTTTGGCGTTTCTGAATTCTCAATTTTTAGATTTCTTGATTAATCAAATTTTCAACTTTTCGATTTCTCGATTTTTTTATTTACCCAATTCTTGATTTGTCTCGAGGTTCGATTTCTCGACTTTCGATTTTTCAGTTTTTCACTTCTTGATTTTTTCGATTTTCCAGGTTTTTGATTTTTCAGTTTTTTATTTTTTAAATTTTCGATATTTCAGTTTTGGGATTTTTCAATATTATTTCGCTTTAAATTCTAGATTTCTTGATTTTTCATTTTTTCGATTCTTCAGTGTTCTCGTTCCTTCGATTTTTCGACTTCTGAATTTTTGATGTTTTTCAATTTTTCGTTTTTCAGTTTGTCAACTTTTCGATTTTTCCATTTATCGTGATTTTGACGTTTCGTTTATTCAATTTTCAGATTTTTTGTTCTTTTTCAAATTTAAATTTTCCAATTTTTAATTGTCGATTTTGGACAATTTCGATTTCTCAATATTTCAATTTATCGATTTCTCGATCTTCTCATGTTTCGATGTGTCAATGTGTGAATTTTTTAATTTTTCGGTATTTCAGTTTTTCGACTTCTCGGTTTATCGATTTGTCGGCTTTTCGATTTCTAGATTTTTCAATTTATCGATTTTTCAGTTTTTCGATTTTCATGTCAGATCTGGGATTTTTCAATTTTTTGATTTCTCAGGTTTTTTTTTGAATTCTAAGTTTTGTAATTTCTCGATTTCTCGTTTTTTTGATATTTCAGTTTTTCGATTTTTCGTGTTGTCTGTATTTTAGATGTATTTTTAGGAATATCGTGTACCTAGATACATAGCAGAATGTTAACCAAAATTTATCTTATCATTGCCAGCAACAATTTAACTACGTTACCTCAAAATTTTGCATGGAAAATGGTATTAAAATTCTATAAAAGATACTCCTGTATATATTGAGTTTTACCCTTGGCATGAACATTTTCGCAAAAAATGAAAATTTGTCGTAGGTCGCACATTCGATCAGATTCGGCATAGGACACTTTTTTTTGTACTGTACTGGTATTATTTTTTTTTTTTCAAAAAAACTGGATTTGTTTGATTAGTACCTAAGAGGCGAGGGAAATTCTGTCTAATAATATGAGACCAATGTTTCGTGTTGATCTACTTTTCTTTTAGTAGCTGTCGCTATTGTGCTTTTGTTTTTGTATATTCCTATTTACTTTTCTTTTGATTTTTTAAACTATTGAACTTGCGGTATATATCGATTGCATTTTATATTCTTTCTTTTAGTATTTTTTTTGTCCGGTTTTTGCATTTTTCATTTGTTTTCTGAATATTTTTCTTCGTCTTAAAGGACTTTCTTCATATTGTCATTCCGTTTTTAAAAAAAACTAGGATAAAGTGGTCTTAGGGTTCGCGAAAGTAAAATTCATGTTTTTCAACGCTGAAGTAGAAAATTGTGAGATAACGTTCAACGGGGACATATATTCTTACTTTTGCGTTCTAAATGGTTTTGATTTCAATGGGAAAACTTATTTCCTTGCTTGTTTGACCGATATTTGGATGAACAGAAAATACAAATTACGATTCTATAACTTAGGGATAAGAATAATTTTATGTTGCATCTTTGGATATATACATAATATACATTTATATACTTACAATGTCTTGTTTGTCAGGTACAACGAGGGAACCTACCACGAGCTGACCGTCTTGGGCCAAGACCGCGGCGGCGTGTTCAGACAAGGCTCGGGTATGGTGAGTAAGGCGAAGGTGCGCATCCGCGTGAAAAAAGTGAACTTTTTCGCCCCCGAAATCCGCATTCGCCACCACCCTCAAATCGTGGAAAACTCCAACGCGGACATCTTCGCCATCGTCAACGTTTCGGACAAAGACGGAGGTATCCACGGCGAAATCAAAAGTCTGGAGATCGTGGATGGGGACCCCGACGGGCACTTTCGCATCCGTCCAACGAAACAAAAGGGTGAATTCAACATAGAGGTGCTTAAGCTATTGGATAGAGAGAGCACGCCGCAAGGGTACACGTTGAAACTCAGGGCTGTGGATCGCGGAGTGCCGCCGAGAGAGAGTTACAAGTCTGTTCCCGTCCACTTGACGGACCTCAACGACAACGCGCCCGTATTTAATAAGGAGATCTACGAGGTTAAGGTTCCGGAGACCGCTCCGGTCAACACTCCCCTAATAAGACTGAAAGTTACGGACGCGGACGAAGGGAGGAACGCACAAGTGTTCCTGGAGATCGTAGGGGGCAACGAAGGGGGGGAGTTCACCATTAACCCCGAAACCGGGATGCTGTACACGGCTGTTCCTTTGGACGCCGAGAGCAAACAGTTTTACAGCCTCACGGTCTCCGCAATCGACCAGGGGAACGCGGGGACGAGGAAGCAGTCTTCCGCGAAAGTCAAGATTTACGTGGAGGACACCAACGACAACGACCCGATTTTTGACAAGCCGGAGGTGACGGTGTGGATCGACGAGAACATGCCGGCGGGTACGGCCGTGACGACGGTCCACGCGAAAGACAGGGACCGAGGGGAGAACGCGTACATCTCGTATTTAATCGCAAACATTAACAAAGTACCTTTCGAAATAGACCACTTTTCGGGCGTTATTAAAACGGCGGCGCTCTTGGATTACGAGAGCATGCGGCGCGAGTACGTGCTGAGGGTGCGGGCGTCCGATTGGGGCCTGCCGTATAGACGGCAGACAGAAATGCAATTAACTGTTAAAGTTAAAGACATAAACGACAACAGGCCGCAGTTCGAGAAAGTCGATTGTGTGGGTCATATCCCACGGTATGTCTCTATAGGTTCCGAAATTATCACATTGTCGGCTATTGATTTTGACGCCGGCAACATTATTTATTACAGGATTGTGTCAGGAAATGAAGACGGCTGCTTTAGTATTGACGCAACGTCGGGAACTATAACGGTCAGTTGCGATTTGAACGACATCAGGGTGAACGAGAGGGAGATTAATGTGACTGCAACGGACGGCACTCACTTTGCCGATATAGCACGCGTACAAATTAAACTTGTTAATTCGAAAAGAGGAACGCTGGCCAGCGGAAGGCTGCTGAGTGATGATACGGGAGCTTTCGATTGCAAGGACACGGGGGTTGCGAGGAGACTCACAGAAGTACTCGCCGCGGCGGAGAATAACAACAAGCCTCAAACCGAAGAAGAATTCCCAATGATGCCCACACGCTACGGACAGAACTTGAAATCACCCGAATTCATCGACTTCCCGGCCGAAATTAAAGTCAACGAGTCGGTAGCCTTGGGGACGACACTCGTCAAATTGAAAGCCCGCGACAGAGATCTAGGCTACAACGGTAAACTCATCTACGGGATTTCGGGAGGCGACAAACACTCCCAATTTTGCGTGGACATGGACTCCGGCGAGCTGAAAGTCATCGGTTACCTCGACCGAGAGCGCGAATCCGAATACTTCCTCAACATCACCCTATACGATTTGGGTAAACCGCAGAAATCCACGTCTAGAATGCTTCCAATCACGGTCCTCGACGTCAACGATAACGAACCGGTGTTCGAGCGTGCCCTTGCCAGTTTCAGAGTTACCGAAAACGCCCACAACGGAACGGTGATCTTCCGGGCGAACGCGACCGACGCAGACTCCGGGGACAACGCGAAAGTGACTTACTCTCTAGTGACGGACACGAAAGACTTCGCCGTGGATAAATTCACAGGTGCGCTCACCGTGGCCAGCAATTTGGACCGGGAGCGGCGAGACCTGTACGAGCTGCGAATTAGGGCGACCGACGGCGGCGGCAAGGGCCCGGATAATCCGCCTTTGTATTCCGAAGCCCTGGTCAGAATATCAATCGACGATATCAATGACAACGCCCCGAAATTCAGTTTACCCGCTTACACCGTCAAGATACGGGAAGATATACCGAAAGGAAGCGTCGTTGCTGTGGTTACGGCTTCAGACCCTGACCTGGGTAGCGATGGTGAAGTGTTGTATTCCTTGGAGGATAGCGATAGCGATGGTACATTTAAAATTGATCGCTTATCGGGGACGATCAGGACCACAAAGCCGCTCGATTTTGAAGAGAGGCAAGTCCACAGCTTAATCGCGTTCGCTATTGATAAGGGAAATCCGCCGTTGTCTTCGGAAGCGACGGTCACGGTGTACGTGGTAGATGTGAACGAAAATATGCACGCGCCGCAGTTTAGTGATTTGGTGTTGAACGGCACGGTGAAGGAGAACCAACCTGTGGGGACGGTCGTGATGCAGGTGAACGCCAGCGATGCGGACCCTCCGGGGGGCGACAGCAACATCGAGTATTCGATAAGGGGCGGCGATGGAATCGGGATTTTCTCCATCGATAATGAAGGTAAGTGATTTTAGTTCACATTCGTATAACCTCACTAAGTAGACGCGATTGATCCCTAAATTGTAGAGTAATGTAATATAATTAACGTTTTTCGCGGACGGTTGACTACCAAATAAATCTTTTCGGCGAATTTTATATAATTTGAAAGTTGACCGGGAATGGAATTTTTTACCGTGTATTTTTTAATTTTTACATATTTGCTCTTTCGTTATAATTTTCCATTCCCCATTCGCGTTGCTTGAAATGTATAACCTGTCGTCTTTGCAGATAATATGGAACATATTTTTTTTTTCTGTTTATTTTTAATAAACCACTAGGCAGCTCTTAAGTGGATTTTTCATTTCTACTAACAGTACGCTTCATTATAATAGTAATCAACATTTGATCTGTCGGTTTTCTTCAAAGAAAGTGAATTATGTTCCATTTTTTATTAGACGATAACGCATGCTATGTAATAAATCCGTTTGGAGTTAGTTTGACCTAAATAGGTTGTAAATGAAAACTAGAGTTTGAAGTTGATTACTTGTTATAAATAATAGATAATATGACTCCATGGTCAATTTGAAATCAATTTCAAACGTCAAATTTGTGTTGTAATTGGATAATAACGTGATATATATCCAAGGATGCACACACAACTTTAAATGTGAAAAATTTCCAACAGTTCGTGATCAAAAATTGTTGCAGTTTTTTCACTACTTTTTTTAATGATGTCCACAAATTAGTCTTAGCACTGTTATCAACGAAAAAAATAAATTACAAAAAATATACTAAAATTATAAAAGTTACCCATCCACGTTAAGAACTCGAATTTGATGTTATAAAATGAAAGCTATAGCCAATAAACATCTCGAACATTCTGAACTCGATGCGAAACACCGACGCCTTTTGTTAGTGAAATTACAATTTACGGAATCAACAAAAACTAAGACTGTTTATGGTTGTCTTGATTGTCTTCACGTTTTGTGACGTCGGGGTGTTTTGTTGGTGTTGTACTATTGTTTTATCACGTAATCGTCGTCTATTTGGTCGAATTTCCAACAATTTCTAATATATCAGGTTAAGCACACCCGAGGCACCAGATTTTGGCAACAACAAATTTCAGACGCTACTCATCAACATTGCTTGACAAACCGAAGGATTTTTTTCCTTCATTTTGCCTAAGCAATTTATGTTCGTTGTAGAATTTACAATGTGATAGTCGGTACAAATTTATTTATTTCTTTTTTACTTCTCGAGCTTAAGCTAAGGATGTATAGTATTCATTTTATGCCTTCTTGACGTTTCATGAACCTTAGAGTACGAAAAAGATGATTTCCCATTTTCATCTGTCTGTCTGTCTACCGCGTGTATCGATTTATATTAGACACGTAATCCTCGAAACTACTGAACGTATCGTCGCCAAATTTTGTATGTATATTAGGAATATCATGTAGATGGTTAAACGCCAATCAAAATTTGACTAATCATCCCCACCAAAATTTGATGATTTCATCTCAAAGAATTCTATTTTAAAATGATTTCAATATTAAGTATACAACAAGTTTGAAAGTAGACGACAGGCAGATGTAAGTGGGAAACTGCATATTCGTATTTTATGAACGGTGAAATACTAAGAAAGCAGACGTTCGTTCAATTAACTCTGTTGGAATTCTGCGCTGAGCTCTCGCTCTAGCAATAAAATCCAGTGGCACCCAACATTTTTTACAATCATTTAAAGCAATTAAAAATGCAAATTCTTGTACATCTTATGAACTATGAAAAACATGGTGGCCTCCTTTTCGGAGTTCAGTATTGGACTGCTGGTATTCTTGAAATATGATTTTTTCGTGATCTGTTTTGGGTTTAATTCAAAAATTGATTTGTCTGAAGAAATTAAATTATAACCTCCACAAATAGTTTATTGTGAATTGAGAATTTAAGGTTTTTTGTGAAAAAACAAAAGTCTATAAATTATGGCTAATGAGAACACGTTGTGGGTTGAAATTATGTATAATTAGAAACGTAATGTGTATCTTAGACATGGAGTAGCTGTAAATATTGCGTCACATGGCTGAAGCTAGAAAGACTTTATTGAACTTCTTGCCCCCAAACTTTGGGAAACTTTTTATTAAGGCATTTGTATTAAATTTATTTCGTATTTAGACCTTTGCTAAGTTGTACGTTGATATATCGTTGTTCCTTCGCAAAATTTATCTTTCCCTCCGTCCTCTGTTTCCCCTAAAATAAACTGTGTAATATTTACCTTTTGCAGGTCGCCTTTTATTACGCGAGGTATTGTCCACGAATTCGCTAATTTAATTTTTTCTCAACGTTTAAAAGCCCCTAGAGAATCCAAAAGTAGGTCTTGCGCTTCCGCCTGTTCGCAATTATACTAGATAGATCATTTCCGAAACTACTGGATTAATTGTTGTGAAATTTTACATGTATGTATTTTAAGAATATCGTGTAGATGGTGAAACGTTAACTAAAAGTTATCTCATCATTTCCTCCAACAAATTGGTGAGGTCATTTCAGAACTTTAGAAAATAAATTTTACTTAAATTGTATAAAATAGTATGTTTCAGGGTTGTGATTTTATTAATCCGTCCTTATAAGCATTATTACATATTATGAATTGCTTATACAAGGTGCTTCACAAATTGAGTTTAAATTAAAGACATACCTGCTTTTATTAGTATTACACTGTACCTACTCAAATTGATATATTCATCCCCACAAAAAAGTGGATGATGTCATTTCAAAATTTCAATAAGAAAAATTCACTTGAAACGTCGGCATGGTACACTTCTTTACCTGTAGTTGGAGAGACTAAGATTTGCGCTCAGTTTCAGAGTAACATTAAGTTTCTGGCTGCCTAACAGCTACATAGAACGTGCTTTTGTGCTTAGAGATTACATATCTCGTTCTCTATACACGTAAGAAACAAATGAAAATTACTTGTTGTATTTTTGGAAGTAAGAGTTCCCATCGGATTATTCCAAACCTCAAAACCACTTCGCAAAGCAGACAACTTCGTGAAATTTACAGTAAGGAATAGTTTAATAGTGAACATTTGCGAAACGTACTGTTCGTGTGTTTGGATGTTATGAAATTCCTTGACAAAATATTTTCATTAGACTGAACATCTAACAGTACTAGGAATATACTAAGAAGTTGTTAACTTAATTACTGTAATTCTAAAATTACGGATAATAAGTGTGTATATATCGAAACATTTTCTGCTTTGATAAGGTATTCGAGTTGTTGTTTAACGGAACTAACGCTGTCGAAGTAACTGTACGAAGAATAATAGTGCGGCAGATTTTTGTCCTCGGTTTGGATACAAACATTAATTGTAGATCTGTATTGGTGTGTCCCAGTACCGAGAGGGATCTGATCGGTTTTAAAGAAACACTGATAGCACGAGGCCGTGTTGAACCGTTGTAGAACAGGTTGATTTGTCGAAGCGATAGCGTCGTTTCCCGTTTTGTTAGACTCGGCGGGGTGTTTTGCAGTGGAGTGTTTAGATATCGAAGCAGCAAATGCGCGTTGTAACCGAAGGAAGCGATGTAAGTCAGTAGGGTAAAACGTCTCAGGATCAGCGATAGAAGCGGATGTAGCGTGGCGTACGAGCCAATAAAATTCAAAACCAATCTGGCCCTAGACAGATATATGCAAAGTCGAAGCCCCTCAATACGTAAGGCCTAACATCTAAATCAGGCGACTGTGGCGCTTGTGTATTCGACCATAGAATCGGTCCATGCAAAATGTAAACAAGATTCCACACCGGAGATTGTGACAGTAAAAACTTGCAAATCTCGTCTAGGCAGCGATTCGAGCGCCAAATTGGATTCTCCCCAAGGTAGAACAAGTGTAAGTTATTGGTTTGTAAATTTGGGACATCATCGGACAGCAAATGAGGCCATCAATCGTGATTCTGGACAGCGAACGCGGCAACAATTGCACGATTTAATGACTTCCCTCCAGAGATAGTGTGCTGCAAACAAAACGAGAATGCTAATCTGCTTAAAAATTCAGCACGAGAGGCATAAATCTCTTGCAATCCGACCAGATTAAAATCTTACCAGCAAAAATTGATTAAAAGTTCAGCTATTAAACTCACCGCAGCTGCAACTTGATCGTTATCCATAAAATCGAGATATTAAGAATTTTTCGTACCGGCGCGTATTTACGATACTTCGGGCAGAGTTCGGAACAATGCAAATTTAAATTATCTTCGCGATGAAGCCGGTTTTAGCTTTCTAATCCTCAGACACTAGATCTGCAACTTCTTAAATAAGACGTCTTCGTGACTAGAAAATCGGCGTTTAAGCGACTCGCCGTACGAACATTTAGAGCCAAACTACAAATGAATAAAAAATTAAGAATTGTTCCCTTCGGAGATAACAAGCGGACGATTCCTGAATCTCTAAAGAGAGCATCCGCGAAGAATTCAATTCGACGGGTCTAATGCGAAATTATACTTTTGGAAATGCTAATCAAATCATAAAATCCTCCCTCATCAATCATAATCGAGTCCCTAAATAAAGTTTGCGTCGGCTCATATTCCCAACGTGCAAGCAGTAAATAACATTTTTAATAAGAACTTATTCGAAAAAAGCTGGGCTATGAACCAGGAACCCTGTCTGCCTGAACATGTTAACATGAGCTATCTTGCAATTTATCAGGTAAAATTTACATAGAACTCTCGTGTGATGAAATATATTTCATGGCTAATTTAAAGGATAAATAAGCAACAACCCCACATAAATTCGTGATATTTGCGCCGTTTTCCGGCATGAAAGCGCCAAAATGAATAGGCCACATCGGAGACCGATGCGGCGGCCTAAATTTTAGTTTGAATGGGATTTGATTGTGGAACCGATGTCATGAATAATGCTTCTTTGATTACCCGTCGCCTTCATCTGCTTTCGCGGTTTTTATTGATTGGACAAGTGCAAAGTTTTGAGTGGAGAAATCAACTTTTTGACCTTTCGAGGCTTACGCGACGCCGTTTGACGTCGCCAGCTGGGAATATGTAAAACCGTAAATATTTTATATCCGCGAAATCTATTGGATAAAAATGAAATTATTCATACTTCGCTCCGACTTTGAGGGAATAAATCGCGCCAAGAACGAACGAGCTATTTGGTAACCGTTGACCGAAAATCGCTGCGGGTTGTGTTCTATTGATTAACAGTTATTCTTTCGGATGAACATTTGTTTGTGCATTTCTGATCTGATTATTATTTTAACACAACATAAATCTACGATTTCATGTGAGCCGAACCTATTAACCAGATTTCAAAACGTTATTTAGTAATGAACTGATAGGTTAGTTGCGAGTTCGTTCAACTTCCTGCGAAACACGATTTTCGAAAGCGTTCCAACTACTCCGAAACTCTTACTGAGGCAATATAGACGTCATTTGAAATTCCTGAAGATAGTTCTGCCACTATTCACTTCAATAAATTTCAATCAGTAAAACTGAGCAAAACACATAATACCCTCGAGGAGAGCAAGCAGAAAGTAAAAAGACAGCCAAAGGCGTTCGCTGAAGTTGCTTATGCCTTCGAGGTCCTCGCTACGTTGTAATTGCATAACTGCTTAGATTTATTCTCATAACTCAATATAAACTTTGTCTATACTTGTATGTCGGTGATAAAACGACCAAAGAATGATGGAAACGCAACGCAAATTCTATTCTTCGCAGATTGATGGAACGCTCTCTCCCCATATTGCCCAACCTATATCTCTAGCAGGAAATGAACAAGAAAATTTATAGTCGATTTCCGATTCTGAATTCAATTTCATTAGTAAGTGCACGTTCTAAGACACATTCGGGATTAAGATGGCAAGAAAGTGGATTTTTCCCCGTACGAAAATTTATTATTGACGTTGATGATGTCGTCATGGTCGATATTTTGATCCGAGGGATGTCACGTTTTTACTTTGATGTCACGGTGCGACAGTTAAATATTTTTCATCATTAAAACAGCAGGCATCAAATGTAACGCTTTCAGGTGTTTTCCATTAAAAAAGCATTCAGTGTCCTGATCGCAATCAAGCCGAATATGTTTTTCGATTAATTTTCGGCCGCGTTAATTAAAACAGTGAATAGGAATGCTCTGAAGGAACAGAAATAGAAGAGAATTAATTTTTGTCGATTATGTAGGCCTCGATATTCCGTTCATGAAACAGAAACAAGAAAATGTAAGCCAATTCAGGCTTCAGCGATGGCCATGTCGGCCGACAACTCACGAATTCGAACAAAAAATGAAGTGTGCGGAACTTTCGATGAAACGGTAAATAATGAATGAAGTTTGTAGGTTTTTTGATGTTGTACACCACGGCGTGATTTTGTTGATTCGAAATCTTCCAATATTTCTGATTGGAGTGGCCTTTGAACTTCTACTGCGCTTAATTTTTAATAGTAGACTAATAATAATAATTCTAACATCTATTTCGTAACTTATTTAATACGTCGTTATTTCAAACAAAGACAACGTTTTTTGTTAAGCGGGAGTATGTTTTTGGGAGTAGTTTGACAAGACTGTTATTAAAAATAACTCTGAAAGAGCTTTTTCATGAGGAAAATTACCGTTTAAATTTTTTTGTCTAAATATATTCGCAGTGCGGGTTCATCACATCCTAATTGCGCCTTACGCTAATCACAATGTCATCATTTTGTAAAATTTTACGAGTAGAAGGTTCAAATTCAAACGTCTCTTTATCGGAACAGTGTTTACCAAATGCGGTTTCGGCAATTAGCGGTACCACAGTCAGTCGGGCGTAAATGTGTAAAACGAAATCTTTTATACATAGTCTCTAAATTCTGCATTGTGTCGCTCCGTTTAAAAAGTTTATGTTACACCTGAAACTGTTAGTGGAGCGGCGACTTGCCAGAAGATTAAAACAAGACATTAAAACACCCCAAGTGTTTGTATAATCGAACGTTTTTCTGGTTCATTAGCCCCAAAACATCTTGAACTAATTACCCACATAGCCATCCATCATCACGTAAAAATAGCCGCCTCAATCAAAATTAACCCAGTTATTTTTACCTCCACTACAAGACAATACTTCCTATTTTATTTATGGTTCGGTTGTAACACGTTATCCAATGAATCGATACTTTCCGCCTTTAAATTTTCAACGAGACAGACCGCAGCAATGCTTGCCTGACCGTTCTATTTTTGATTGCTCTTTCCTGGTAAATTAAATAATTCTAATGTGATGGATGACGGCACCGCATGCATTCTCAGCTCGCCGAGGCAACTCGTTAAACTGTATTAATTATTACCTGCCTTCATAAACTTAATTTGAAAATAATTGGCCATTTAGCTAGTTGTATTTGCGAAAAAGGGCGCCTGGATCTATCCACACAGGCGAGATTCCTTTGAGGTTAGCTCTAACCATTGTGGTTGAAATCAGTACGTAGCAATGCAACAACAACCAGATGCACTGCTCACGTTTCAGAAACAGAAATGCAAATGCAGCTTGTAACAGCTTTAGGGTGCTTATATTAATAACAATATGGCTGTTCATCTATTCCGAGGGTGATGTTATTGCGGGGTTACTGCATTACTATCGGCATTTTAATCATTTTACCTGTGTTATTGTAGGGGCGAAGTTAACACTAATATTGACTCAGACGAACATGGTATTATGTTTAGGAACAGAATTAGTTCTCGCTCTAAGAACGGAGGAAAACATGAATTTTTTCCGGCGTAAGTGAACTCTGTCTTTTTTGTTGCGAAATATTAAATTTAATTCTAATAATGCGGTCGGAAAACATCACCGTTTACCCTTGCCCGTCTTTCTCTAATTAAATGTTCTAGAGTGATGTTATTTTTTTCTTTCCTATGAAGCTTCCATTACCACAATACTGCCATTGTTTCTATACCCCGTGGCAAATATATCAGGCTTTGTTTCGTAATTTTCACATGAATAAAAGAGCAGAATGCTTCAACGCGGTGTTGATAATATGGGGAAGTGTAACAGCAAATTTGTACCATTTGTTCCATTGAAAATTTAAAATGTTTTCACTGTCGTTGTTTTGTTGATGTTTAGTATTGATGAAATGTAAATTTATTCTACACAGCCCTTAGGGTAAAGTAAATGAATGCTGTTAAATAATTTATATGAGAGGTTAGCTTGGGATATACAACTTCATGCAAGTTCGAAATTTATCAGTTTGGAATTTGATGTACAAGAATTTTAAATGCAACTTTAAAATTTGATCGAGCTAAGAGTAAATTAATTCTGTGTTAAAATTCGTGCTTGTTGACTCCGTGGGCGCCGTGAATTACTTAAGACTCTAAATGTCGCTAATCGATTCCGAAACGAGTTAATATCTTCTTTAAAAATTTTTACGTGAGTTAACTTTCTATTAGAGTAATTGCGGTTAAGGTGCTCTTACACGTGTACGGCGTTGTGCAGATGCTTGACAAGGAATACCTGTACGAAACGCGATCAAAATCGTAGAATGGCACACTGTGCAAAAACAAGCTGTTGTTAGAGTCAAGTTTGAGAAGGTATAATTATCGAATTTGTCTTTGACTAATGCATAGTTTGCTTTTTAATATTTTCTTACTTTATGTTTTTTTAACAGCACAGTTTGGTCAGGTGTCGCTGTCATATTACGACTTTGCTAGAACCAGATGTTGATTTAGCATCGAGTCTTGTTGGTAGACTCTTCCAAGTGGAAATAATAAAAAGTCGGAGCTGAAAGTTTGAATTTTGTACACATTAGTTTGCGATCTGTTAACTAGAACCCTCTGGTTCTCGTGTAGTTGTAGCTATAATTAAATCTAAGGATAAATTGAGTGCACACATTCTAGCTCACAAGTAATATTCGTTCCGGTGTCAGTTTTGACCGCACGTCTAAACTTTGATGCGATTATCTACTCCAGATACTTTCCAAATACCATAAACACGTTTCATTGTTATTTTGTTTATTTAGGAAACTATTGGCTCAGCCTCCATTACAGAAAACGACTACTCCAGCCATGTTTATACTGTATAATGATTAACTATTAGACAAGAATGCTTTAAGGGCAGTTCCGCTTACGAGAAAACAAATGACGCTATTGCCTTGTTATTACCCGAAATAAAACGAATCTCCGAAAACAAAAACTCGTTCCATGACAAGCAACGGTTCGGTTATTAGTATTGTTATTAATTTACTGCTGGTGAGCGCGTAGCATCGAAAGTGTTATTTAGGGCATCTATTCGCCTCCAAAGGAAACCACTTCGAACCAATAACAGAAAAACAAAAGCATTTTCGGTACATTGGCGCTCAATCAATCGAAAAATACGGAGTGTCCGAAGTTTAGGAATGTCGGAATTAAATCAGTCTCCGCTGTTGGATTGTTGCCTACTAGGAGTGTCAATCTAATCAGACAGGACCGTAATAAAAGCATTGGAGGTGGTCATATGACGATGTGCAGCGCGGCAACAGATTGCAGAACGAGTTCGATAAGAATATATGAGAGCTCGAATTTACGACGGAAGTTTTTCGCCTCGGAAAATCCATCATATCGACGTGGAAAAAGCTGGAGGCTCTTTTTGATGAAAAGAAAACAGTTTTTATTTTTTGATATTTTCACGGGGGTGTAAAGTGAGTTTATCAGGTTAATTATTCGCGAATTAAAATACCGAAGGGTTTTTCGTACGCGGCGAATAGTTGGATTGAATAAAATTACACTACAAAACTTGAGGCAATAGAAAATTAAATTTTCCGCGTGGCTTAAAGGCAGAAAGAGGATTCTTGTTGATGGGATTTAGTTTCACTCCTTTATCAAACACGCGTTCTACGAGCTTTAGTGCACATCACGTTCCATCGGAACGGGAAAAATGCTTTTATATAAGTGGGCGGAATTAAAAAAAGATGTGTTTATTCAATGAAGAAATGAAAAGTTATTTATTTAGGTTACTGAGATAATTTCCACAAGATAAACAAAAAACGGAAGAGTTTTTGTTTTAGAAACGCACATATTTTTTGGTGTTTGTAATAAAACAGAAATCAGATAATCAAACACCTCCGACTTCCAAGTCGATTTCTCTTTTCATTCATTGCTGAATTGCTCGTTATCCGTTCCTCGTATTTATTCCCAGACAAAACGTCCACCCAATAATTAACGCTCGACCCAAATCCAATTTAATATGAACGCTTGCAATCTTTCTAGAAAATAAAACTTTCGAAGATATTAGTCGGGCGCCTTTAGAAAGAAGTACCTGCTGTGTCGAATATTAAATTTCCTCAGGCATCGTTCAGCAGAAAAAGAACACTCTGATCTCTAAATAATGTTATTACCTCCATAACAATCTGCGTTTCTAGCATGTCTTGAACACAGACATGCCAATTTATTAAAAAAGTACTCGTCCCATAAACTGTCATTTAAAATTTCCGGAGCGAACGAATTCGTTTCTAAACTGTTTCCGGAAAATTTCATCCGTGGAAAGAAAAACTTACGCCCACACAGACGGGTTTCGATCCGATACGATCAAAGTGGAATAGAAGTGCGTTTAAAATAAAATTAGTTTTGCGGTTATGCAATTACTGTCCTGTTTAAGCTTGGAGCTTGAGTCGATAAAAGAGTAACTTTATAGCCAGCCCTTTGGGACTATTTTAATTTCAAGCTTATGGGCGATCGAAGTCTGAATACAAGATCTCATGTTCCAAACAAGAAAATATATCTGCGACTCATCGCAGATGTACATTTCGTCGTTGGTAAACACACGATATTAATGCCGCTTTTGCTTTTTCGACGATTTTTATTACACGCAAAGGCGGTTTTCATTAAAATTACTGGCAGACGCATGCGATATAATTTTACGATTTCTCTTCTGATCGGAAGTTGGCCTGATCAAATGTGTTTTTAATGTTGCTGGATGGCCAGATTTGACCCTTCTCGTGTAATGAAAATCTGAATCTGTTCAGATTTTGGTTATTGCATGTACAAATCCACGATCGAAAAAGTTTTACAAACAATTGTGAATATGCGGCAAAGTGGTTCAAGAAGCATTTAAGAGCTAATATATTGCATAGCATCTTAGTCTGGAGGATAATAAATAAGTCATTATAGTACAAAAGTAGCAACTGATAATTTTAAGTTGACTGAACAATATTATCTGTCCGATCATTCCGGCCAACAAAATTTTGTATGGTAAATGCTATTTAAATTTTATAGAACAATATACTTCTATACGCTTATGGTGGTAGACATTTGCTTGATTGTAATTCAGAGGTGAGGGAAGTTGCGCCTAATAACAGTAAGTCAATTTTTCACATAGCGAACAACAATCGCATTAATTTGACCCAGCAGCAGTCCCAGAGTTTGTCGAAAGGAAAATCTCAGTCATGACCACATCCAGCGAATTACCAAGTAGTGAGGTGCTGGTGAATAAAATGCAAATTTTCAGAATTATGCGACCTTTGTATATTTTGACGGGTCAGTAAATCTTCATAGGCTTCTTAATGTTTATTTATGTTTTACTTTATGGCTTTAGTCAACCCCTTAAACTCCATGGTCTTAGGACATTATGCGTAAGGCGCATAAAAACTGGAATATTTTTATGAAAAACCGGGGAAATATTTTTTAACAAAAAAATACATAGTTATGCTTTATTAGTTTGACTAGAAACTGTCTGGATTCAAAATATATATTATTGTCACTTTTTCAGATGAAATGCTTAAGTCCTTTGTCCAAAGTTTCTTATCGCTCAGACAAATCCGGTAAACACTCCAATTTTACAAGTCATTGTCAGCTTTGCTGTGTCTCAGCTAAGATGAAAGCAGAAATTTACTATTTTATTGGATGCAAGTTTGCCGACAGTTCTGTGCCAACTTAGGCCGCTTCAGAAACAAGTTGCAATAATGAATTAGATGTAAGTCTAAGGTTTCAAAGACTGATATGACACCTTGAGAGCAATCTGACAAATCCCCATAATAGGAAGCGAATTTATCTGTCTAGCTGCACCAATTTTTAACATTAAACTCGACGTTCAAAGCCTGTATATCTTTATCTGTCCTGTCAAGAATACATATTACCTGTTTATATATTCACAGCGATTGCATTTTTATGGCAATCATGTTGCAGACTGATTGATAGATTCCGGTGTGTTGTTTGATTTATTTGACAAATGACCATTGTAATCACAGAGGATAGAAAACAAGTCCGGTATCTGCGGTCATTATTTCACCGTATTTATTTGCTGCTTCTGTCGAACCGACAAGAAAATTAATTACAGAGCTAAAAAAATGCAAGTTATTTTTACGTGCGAACTAGATTACGTTTGGATTCGACTGTGGATCCATCAATAAACCTCTCGAAATCAACTTTTTTTAGTTTCGTGTGGGATTCAATTTATATGCAAATCTTCGAAGTATGTGCTATGATACAAAACACTACGCTTTGTTTTACGAGTGCTGTCGAAACTGTAATTGAGTCGAATTTGCAATATTGTCATTATTTCATTGTATATAATGAAAGTATGGAATTCTCTAAAGTTGAAACCTGAAAAATTAGGAACGTGATAGTTATTGAACAACATTCGCGATTTTTATATTCAAATAATCCACGCATAATAAACCTCCGGGATCTGTTCATTTTATCCGCCTTTCTTAAAATTTATAAACGAAAATTGAGATGTTATATGAAACGGAACGGTACACGTCAGAAGCTCCGAAAAAGCACATTATTACCACGCCCATCACATTTCTTTTGATAACGCTTTCAAAGTTTAGACTGATTTCATTTCGGCGATTTTTTTCCTAAATTAATAACATTTTCCAAGTGCACTTTTACTTATCTGGAGCGTGTGTGGAAAACGGGGGAAGATAACGAAGTCATTTCCTAAAGCAGCTTCTCTAGATCCAATAATGAATCGTGACTATTCCACTCTTTCTATTCCAACGGAAGAATCGATTTCCTAGTCCTAATGATGACAAAACTTGCGCGCCCGTGTGAAAGTTGATTTCATTTGCTGCCAAATCAGTGGAAATTGATCTGAAATGCAAGGACGATGCATTGTGATTATCACGTCGGAATTCGTGCGGAAGTGGAGCGACTACCCTTTGTGGAAGTATATTCCTGCTATCCTGTCGGAAATAGAAAGAATATTATATAGTGTTACGTGGACTTGAAGTTTCGCTTGGAAGTTTACGTGATGAGCGCAGCGAGTCGGTGATCTTTATTTCAAAAGAACTCATTACGTGTTTGAAAGCTAATGTAGCACAGAAAAATTAGAAGGCAGAAGGAAAATTAAAAACTTGCAAATTTTGTTTCAGTTCAGTTGGTTAGTATGTTTTAAGTGTGTGTGAATCTTTCTTGTTAACACAAAACTTGTCAGAGCTTTCTGAATTAGCGTACAAAGGAAGTCTCGCATAAAGAAATTAAATAAATCTTAATTGAAAATGCGGTGACTGCAATTTTTTTGTGGGAGCCCGATATTTACGTTTCACAGCTTGGTTGGCAATTTTTACATCAATGTAAAAGTGGTTGTAGCCGGCTTTCTACTTGTTAGAATCTACTAATTCGCAAAAGTTCTATATTGCTTCTGTGTCATAGCTCAGCGTATGGCTTATAAACCTCGATATTTATTGCTGGGAGACGTCGAGAATCAGCAGAGTGTATAATATTTGGTTCACGTACAAACGCGTGTATTGTAAAAGTTTAATGTAACTCGCTAAACTTGTGTTCACAATGTAACCACGCAACACTAAAATACCAGGAGTTACGAGCTAAAGGTGTTTTCCCTTCGAAAATACAGCATACGTCATGACTCAATTATGGTCTGCTGTGTCAAGGTTTTGCGTTTATATATTTTACATGCCGGTTTTTATGTATACAGATTCGTAAAATCTGGTTTTTATTGTTTTTGTATATTTTGGGATGTCGATTTTCAATAGACTGAAGTAGAACAGGTGCGAGTGTTTGGAATGTATGTAAAAGTAAATGGAACGTTTTAGATGATGGCGATTTATATAACGAAACCGTTTATATTTATTCGAACATTTACAATTCTATATACAGGGTGTTTCAGGTGAAGTGAGCAAACGAACAATTCGGAACCTCGGACGTTTATGACGATTTCGATAATTTTTAATAATAAATTGTCAAAGGTTTTGTCATTCCGCTTCTATTGGTGTTAAAATTTGATTTTTATATCTTAACATTTCATAGTAAATCGAATTATTTCTTGAGTTTTCATAATTTTAAAACTGTGTTTTCATGTTCTTTATCACGTCATATTTCAAAAACTAATCAAAATTTTGTCTTAGTTTTTTATATGTAATATGATCAAACACTACTGATTCTATCAATGAAAGTTTTTCTTTACTAGTGTTTTACCACCAAAAAATTTCAATGAAAATTAAACTTACAACGAAATTTAAAAAATGAAAATTACATGTTTAGCACTAATGGATGCGGAACGATGCAAGATTTTTCAAGTTTTCGTACCGACTCTTAAGGTGTGTTGTTAAAGTGTGATTTTTATGTATTACAATTTCGTTGTATGTCGATGTTGCCTTGAATATTCACATTTTTAAAATTTAATTTTTTTTTAAATTATCACATCAGATTTTAAAATATACTTCAAATTGTGCCATAGTTTTTTAACAGTGATACCTACAAAGAGTATTCATTCTAACAAGGCAACTGTATTATAAGCATTCATGTCTTTAAATAAAAAAAAAAGTTTTATTTGTAACGTCGACGAAGTGTGTTCCGAAATTTTCAGTAAGAGAGGGTTTTTTTATTACTGACAATTTTGAAATTGATCTGCGACAAAGTAGCAGTTAATATATTTTGAAATTATTTTTCAAAAATGAAAATAATCAATTAGAACTCTTTTCTTCCAATTAGGTATGTTTGAAATCGAGTCGTACCTCAAACAGTGACATATCTCAGCTAATTGCCGCATCCGAGTTTAAAAATTTTGATTTAAAAGACAAAGACTCCCGTCAAATACTTCTTCATTACAAAAACTATTCTAAACGATACTCTATAACTTCGCCGTTGATTTTTTTTTTTTTTTGGTAGAAATTTAAAAAGACTAGTACAGTAAAAGTTGCATTGTTAAAAGCAGTAGTGTTTGATTATACTGTAGTTAAAAAACCAAGACAAACTTTTGAATAATTTTTGAAATATGACGCGATAAAAAAACAAAAAACGCAATTTTAAAATTATGAAAATTCAAGAAATAATAATTCGATTTACGCGAGTAGAAACAGGATAACAAAAACTTTATTACACCGATTTCCTCACAATTAGGTACATTTTTGATAACTGACAACACCGCCGCGAACTCTCCCATATACAATGCATTGCTTACTAAAGATTTATTTAACAGAAAGAAATGAATTTCATTAATAATCGGGTTCAGATTCTACGTTAATAAAAAATAAGTTAAAAGTTCAAAGACACGCTGTTGCTAGTGGTATACTCTAAAATATAAATATGAAATTTTATGTAAACGTTTTTTAAATTGTGTAAAATCAGAACATAATGCCTTTGCCTTTTTTTGTTAAAAATAACACTCGATTTTATTTATGGCCGTTGGTCATTGTACTTACCGAAGTTGTTTTTGAATTTTTCGCGCATATGTTTCTATTTATCTGGACGAAATTAACTGCGGCTGTACTGAGAAATTCTTAAAAATATAAGAGTCAAATAAAAAATGACTCAATGAAATAAATGTCCGATATGCTATAATTACGACGACGTCAGGCAAAAATATTCAAACTTGTTCTTGGAATAGTTTGTCTGACTAAATGGTTGCTATCCCAGCAGTGTTGCCAAATTATATTCTTGAACTTTGTTGCAGAATTGTCCCTATTTTTGGGATACTAACTGTGACGTATCTTTTACAATCATAGTTACTTTTTGCTTATATTTTAGCTATTATTTTTAAACCACCAATAATTACTGCAAAAATATTTGATGAATCAGTGTACAATTCAATTTTTCTTGAAGTAAAAAAAATATTATATTTCTTCACTGAGAAATAATATTTTGTTGAAAATTAATCATTCGTTTTCGTTTCAACGTTTCACGTATTTTACGTCTTACATAACATTTTATGTACGTTGTTTATCTTTCTGTCGGGTTATTCTTATTTGTGGTTATTCTTAGTACTTTGAGATATAATCTCATTTTTTATTTACTGTAAGTTAAATTTGTATTATAATTTACATTCCTTGTGGTTTTCCACGGTTTTTGCTTTTACGTCATTTTTATTACACCTTTTTTCTTTTTTATTACTTTGATGTTAGTCGAAATATTCTCCCAATGTACATTTGGCTGAATCCTAGCATTGATATTAATGTCGTGTTGGCACAATTAATTTTTTTGTTCAGTTTTTTCGTGGTCATTAACTAAATGTGATGAAATCAAGACTGAATATTACTAATAATATTTCGTGCTTGAATCATTCCCCTCGGTTCAATATACTGAATGATTCAATTTGGTAATCGTATCCATTTATCTGTGAAGCTACTAACAGGGATCACTTGTGGCACACTGAAAATACTTCAAAAATGCGCACTTTGTTTTTAAATACGGTGATATATAGTATTTATTTTTCTTGTCTTTGCACTGATGTAGTCGGGCTGAGATTTTCCATTGTCATAAAAGAAGGGAAAAAATAATACTGTTAAAAAACGGAAACAATATCTCAAACGATCTTTGAAAAGCGATAATAACAAAAAATGTAGCTTTTGAAACGCTGGAATTCGAAGAAAATTAAATTTACGACTAAAGTTTAATAAATAAAATCAAACATTGTCGGCATGAATATGTAATGACAATAATAATTTTTCCAAGTTCTAGACACTCTCAAGGAATTGACAGTGCCGCTACGAAATCCCTCACATAAAAGCATGCTTTATGAGCTTTATATCCTGCCAACTAAACGTACTCCGGTGTACAGACGCAAGATTAATTGTCAAAGTTTGTTAACCATTTGATGATTTTGATTTAGTTTTGAAAATCTGTACTCTACACTATTTTGTGTAAAGGCTTGGCACCCCATACAAGTTCTCCCCCTGGTGTTATTCAGAAATGCCGAACTTGTGCTTCACCTTGTAGTTAGATCAATGAATTGGTATTTATATGTGCTTCGTACTTCCCCTTCGCTGTAAACCACCTGTGGTTCGCGAATCGCCGCCAATAAACCATTTGCTTGCGATTCCATCTCCAAACCACTGTTGCATTGTATCTTTTCCGTTTTATCCCGGCAATATAGCATGTTATGGAATAAGTTTGAAAGTCGTAACGCTGTAGCCCGGCGCATCCACCATTTTTCCGCCCCAGCTCCAAACTGTCCGAATTTCCATATTTATGTAACGTTTATAAATCAAACCGCTTTCCTCTTTGCACGCGCCGTAATTGATGCTTAATTTCGTCACTCTTTCGCCACCGAATTCTTTCCATTACGGCTTAAAAGCGCTTTTCATGTCGAGCCGCAGCCTCTTTATCTCCGAATGTCTCACTCAATATACGAAAAAATCGCTCCGTAATGCGTGTTTCGATAAATCCCCGCGTCGATGAAAGGCGTCCGTATTTCCGGTAAAATGCAAGCGGCAATATTGCCGGCAATTACTCACGCGCGCTTTTCATCCCTACACAAAGCCAGTCTAACTAATTGGGCTATAGTTAATGACCGATACCTGCGCGAGCTACTCTTCTCTTTGTTCATTGCTTCAGATAGCGCCCAGAACAATAATGCCCCAAATTACCGGATGACCCTTTCGCCTTCTTGCCATAACTATTCGACAAACAAATCATTACGGGGGTGCTGTCGGATCACGTTTTTCGACACGGTGACGGGTTAGTGAGGCGATTTTGAATGCACATTTCGAAATTTTAAATGTTTGCGGCGTTAAATTATATGGAACAATTATAATTTTTACCAATTTCTGGTTTGGTTTTTAGGAAGTATTGCAAGGAAAGTGGATGATTAAACATTATAGTTTCGTCTTTATTTTAGCTAAAACGTGTTCTAAAACTACTGCAATAACTCTAAAGTACTTAGTTACCGTGACATCGGCGAAAGCCGCAAACCGAAATCAAAATAAGGCATGCAATCTAAAATAAAGGTTTGGTTTCCGGAGGAATTCAAAATTCACCTGAATGCTTTAAAAATAAAATTCGGAAAAAAGATATAGTAAATAAATGAAAGACACCAATTTCAAATCTTATTAGATTATTATTCTTCAGCTGTTCTAAGCAGGTACCGAAATTAATGAGTCGGCAAATCCCGGTAGTGCCATTAGGACACAAATAATTTGTTCAGTTTCTTAAAAGTTAATATTCCGTGTTTATTCAGTTTAAAAATAATAATTGATTTTTTAAACTTCTCCCGCACAAAATGTATCGTAGCTAACAATAAATTATTGATTTCTGTCAATATTTGTAAAGTTTTTATAATGTATCTTCCAAAGCACCTGTCAGACGTTTTCGTTTTTGTAACATATAACAACAGGTTGAGTGTGTCAAACTAAAAATTATTGTAGGCGATTTATATTGCATTTTTTGTGTGAGGCAGCACGGAAAAAAAAATTAGTTCTGTCGACAATAATTCTGATTACACCAACTATGTTTTATAATTAATATAGGGACAACTAACTTTATTGTGCCGAGGACAATACTGACATATTTGGATCAAAATAGTTGTACCAACAATACAGTATAGTTGGCACAATAACAATATCATATAGTCAACTCAACAATATAGATTAGGGTCGGTGCGACTTACTGCTTTAGTTATTTCAACTAGAATTGTAACTCATTTAATATTGTTGTGGCTAATAGAGTTTTTAGTTAATAAATAAAAAATCTGTTTTTATTAAAATGTTTTATTAAAAAATAAAAAATAAATGTAAACAGTTTACAATGTAAATGCAATTATTAATACGCTTATCATTACTTCATTTGTACAATAATAACAAACAAGTTTCTAAATTCCATTAGAATTTATATAGGACGAACCTAATTTTCATTTGGTAGGTTTAAATATTACATTTTATATCCCATGTTTTTTATTTATGTAATACTTTCCATCAGGAAGCATGCTAAGATAATATCTGTTGTAGTTTTTAAGATTGTTAATTTTTATCAGGCTTCTTTTATCGTTTTTTTCTACAGCAAATGCATGATAATGTTCATAGACACCAGTTGTAAGGAATTCCGCATATATAAAGAAAATTTCATTTTGTATAGTTATAATATCTAATATTTTAGCAAATAATGGAAGATCCAATACATCAACCACAATAATGTCATGCTTCTTGTATATTAGTCCTAAAATTTTTACCCACTTAAAGCGTTCTACATAATCTATATCATTAGTAATAAACATGTTAAATTCATACTCTAAAAGACATATAAAATCTGCTGGACCATACTTTACTGTTTCTGTAAATCCATTATTACAAATAAGTTTGTGACATAACTGAAGTTGATTTTTTATTCCTAACGTTAAGCAAATATTTTTCTTTGAACAACTAATATTAGCAGTAATTTTAAAGGGTCTGTGCTTGGATTCGAATCTCATAGACCAAATATGCACCAGAGGTCCGACCATACGTACAAGTAAAGGATAATGTATCATATTGTGGTGTTTCGGTTTAAGTGTCTGTTTTAATAAAACTGTATAAATATAGTGGTGTTCATAAACCAATGATTTTAAGAGTTGCTCATATTGAGGTTGAACTGATTTATCTAAAATTATGTCCAATATTTTACATAGTGTCAAATATAACTGCCAATAGGTATGATTCTCTGGCACTAAATGACCAACCATTAAACCAAACAGTGAAGCAAAGCACATCATTTCAGAAGCAGACATCTTTAAGTTATTCTTCTTTAGTTGATCTTCGTTAATTTTAGGTGGAATATTTGTTTCTGATCCATAATCAAAAGCCGCAATTTTAGAATTTAACATTGTCAAACTAAATAATTTTATTTCATAAATAAAATGCTTTAATATTAAACTCAGGTCATAATTACACACTCCCTCTAACATATCATGCATTATGTCCATACTGTAATTTTCGGTAACATGAAAACCAATTACTTCGTTCCAAATAGATTTTTTTTTAATACCTGTTAAAATAGGATTATTTAAATGCAGATGGTTTTCGTAACTAATAACATTACGAAGCTGAGTTTGATCTTCTTCACATTTTATTTGACACTCAGATTTTGTCATTGTGCAAAGACGGCAAAAATGAGTTGCGCTAAAACTCTCAACAAAATCTAGCATTGAGTTTAGTCCAAGATTGTCTCCAATACATAAACCGATGGTAAAATAAATGGTCCTACATTCTTGTCCAGTTAATATTTATTCCAACATTGTGCAGATAATTTAATTCGTCAATTATAATTTTAAAAACTTGATTACCAACCGTTTTTCTGTCAAGAGACTTAAACAATTGTACCAATAAAATGTTTTCTGTTAACGACTGAAATTCTGGGGGAAAACATGGAATCGAAACATATACCGCCCCTAACTTATTTACGCCTGAATGCGATCCTAGTACATTTCCCGTTTCATAGTCATCGAAATATATGAACAATGGAAAAACAATTTTATTCTCAAATAGTTGTAATTTCGATTGCCAAAGCTCACACTGAATAAAATTTTCTTTAATGATGGTATTATCCATAAGAAGTTTGGTATATTCGAAAGTTTTTTGAAACACATTGGGTATGTAATGTAAACCCATTAGTTTTAAGAATCATCCTGTTATCATCCACCCCTCATTGGTCATCTTTCATTATCACCAAACCATCCAAGTATATATAAGCGCATATCATCTTTTAGAGGATACCAATTCTGTACTGTCTTCGTTCACATTAATAAACATTGTGAAGCTGCCGATATATTATTTTCATAAAAGAACCCACAACATTTTGGTGACAGCGGTGCTACTAAGTTTTACAAGTGACCATCAGTAGAAGAAATGCTGAGGTGAGTACCGAATTTCCGTACGCATTTTGTAGTTTTTGTGATTTTACTTACTTTTCGTACCATACCGTGTTAAATAATAAACTTATATAAATCACCATCGCTTCACAATGGCCAAAGAAATTAAAGATATCATAGCATATATTAATTTAATACCACCTTTTGATGGTGATAAATCGTTTCTTCCTCAATTTATTTTTCAAGTTGAAGGTATGTCAGCACTAGTTGACGCAACCTTACAGACTACATTTTTAAAATTACTCGTTAACACAAAAATTACAGGTAAAGCCTTAGAGTCAGTACGAAATAAAATAATTAATAGTTGGTTAGAACTTAAAACGATTTTGTCGGAGCAGTGCAACGTTAAAAGTACCAACTGGCATATGCGCCTCATGAACGAGAATCAAAGATTAAATGAATCGGTTTCCGAATTTGGCAAACGTTTAAATAACATTTTCGAGGAATGTATTAACCCAGGTTCTACATTGGCACCCGATGATATCGTGGCAGTAAGAGCTAGCAATGAAGAATTTCTTTTACTATGTTACCGTCGTGGATTAGTTTCTGACGAAATTCGTGATTGCTTAACGAAATCAAGCATTACCACAATAACTAAAGCTATCGAACTTGCACAGACAATTGAAAATAACCTAAACTCGAATAAATTATTATCTCAGTCGTCCCTATTACATATTAATAGCCGTAATCCTAAACATTGTGCCATATGTAACAAAAGCAACCATACTACAAAAGAATGTCATTACAATTATTACGAAACTCGTACAAATTTCTGCCGAAAACAAAACTATACACAACCCACTAATAATCAAGGGCCAAATTCTTCAAACACGTTTCCTTTTTCGCAACATACCAATTTTTCAAATAATCCAAATAGGTCAAATAATTCAAATAGGTTCCACCAAAATCAGCCTAGATCAACTAATTCTCGATTCCCTGAAAATCAGCCCATGTCAAATTCTCGATCTTACCAAAACCAACCCATGTCGTCAAATTCTCGATTTCATCAAAATCAATCTAATATGTCGTCAAATTCTCGATCTTATCAAAACCAACCTAATATCTCGTCAAATTCTCGATTCCATCAAAACCAGCCTATGCCATCAAATTCCTCTTTTCGATCGAATCCTAGATCATGGAACCGTACTACTGATAATACGACCAATCACTCAAACGTTTTTTATGCTTCAACTCAGCCCGGGAATTTATATTTCCCATATCCATACCCATATCAATGGCATAATTTTTCTGACAATATTCCACAACCGCCAACATCATCCGAAACCCAAATTAATAATAATCAGAATCAGGAAAACTAATAATGTCTCATGCGACGCCGCCAAACATGGGACAACAAACTTTAATCTCGTCTTCATCAAATTTAAAATCAACAAATTCACAAACATTTACTATGAGCGGCATGTCTTTAACTTCAGATCATGTCGATAGTAGCAAAGACAATATTATAATAGATATTGTACACAACCCTTTGGATAATTTCAATAGTAATTATAGCCCACAAATAATTATAGACAGAAATAAGTTCAACTTAAACCCTATTCACCAAACAAATAATTTAGATAACTCACTAAACAATTTTAAACCAATTACGAATACAAATATGCAAACCAAACTAATCGTTAAAGATAATTTAATGTCCGTGATAAAAGAAACTAGAATATCTCACAATAACACAAATATATTAATTTTATTAGTTTTAACATTTCTTTTAGATATTATGTCTCTAATCTTATCAGTAGATGTAGTAAACTTAGTTAAAAGTTATATTCCTAAAAAGAAAAATAGATTTAGAATAAATAATTTTAACATTAGAAATTATTATAAAATAATAGGTAGTAAAAATCAAAGTAACTTGATAAATAATAATAATTTAATTAATAACAATAATAAAAACAATTTTGTACTTTTAAGCACTGTAGAAAGTAACCTAAATATAGTTACATTTAAGTTTAATTTTCCGTCTAACATTCACAATAAAATTAGTGACATCATTATTTTTGCGAACCTTATTGTAGATACAGGTGCAGAAATTTCACTAATAAAACGTAGTAAAATTCCATCTAGTTGTCACGTAGAGAGCTACAATATCAAAGAACTTAGAGGTATTAGCAATAACTCAGTTTTTACTATGGGAACATGCATTTTGTTCATAGAAAAAAACGACACTGTAATAAAACATGAGTTTCATATCATTCCCGATACTTTTCCAATTAAAAATGATGGTATTTTGGGTAACGATTTTATTAAAATAAATAAAACACTAATTAATTTTACGTCAAACATCTTATCAATTGATCAATTAGAATGGGAAATGCATCCTTCTAATACTAATTTAGTCATTCTACCAAAAAATTCGGAAGTTTTCACAATAGTAAAAAACAATCTTCAATTTGGTGACGGCATGTATGAAAATACTAACTTACAAGACAATGTATTGATTAGTTCCTGCATTACTACATCAAACAATTATAAATGTTTAGTGTCTATTTTAAATATGTCCGACAAAGATGTAATCATGGAACAACCAACAATTCATCTCATGTCAATCAGTTCAGATAATATTTTATACGTAAATACTAACAGTAATTTGCAAGATACTTTAAACGCAGTTAGCAGTGTTGACAGACACAGCATCATTCTTTCAAAATTGGATTTAGAACATCTCAATGGTGAAGAGCTAGCGTCAATTTCAAAAATTTGCGATGAATACTCTGACCTGTTTTTGTTAGAAAATGATAAATTGACCCATACGAACACCGTAATGCATACTATTCCCACAAATTCCGAAGCAGCCATCCCTAACATCAAACCGTATCGCCTTCCCTATACTCAAAGACAAATTATTCGCGAACATACGGCAAAAATGTTAAAAGAAGGAATTATCGAAGAAAGCAACAGCCCCTACAATGCGCCACTTTTGGTAGTTCCAAAAAAATCAGATACTCACGAAAAACAGTATCGAGTAGTAGTCGATTATCGAGCTCTCAATAATATCACTAAAGATATGGTATACCCCTTACCTAATATAACAGACATTTTGGATCAATTAGGCAGATCAAAGTATTTCACAGTTCTCGATCTTGCCAGTAGTTTTCACCAAATATTAATGGACCCAAATGATCGTGAAAAAACAGCCTTTAGTACGCCATTTGGACATTATCACTTTAAACGTATGCCCTTTGGTCTTAAAGGAGCACCCTTAACTTGTCAACGACTTATGAACTCTGTACTTGCTGGACTTCAAGGAATCAGATGTTTTATCTATATCGATGATTTAGTCATTTATGCATCCACTTTAAAAGAACATGACGAAAAATTATATGAAATTTTTGCTAAACTCCGCGCACACAATTTAAAATTACAGCCCAGTAAATGTCATTTTTTGCGTAAAGAAGTCACATATTTAGGACATCTCATAACAGAATCTGGTATTAAACCTAATCCAGACAATGTTAAAGCCGTAATTAACTGCATAATACCAAAAAACGTTAAACAAGTTCGAGCTTTCTTAGGCTTAGCTGGCTATTATCGTAAGTTTATCCCTAATTTTGCAAAAGTCGCCTTGCCACTTTATAATTTGTTAAAACAAAATGTCCCTTTCAACTGGACACAAGATTGCCAATCCGCATTCCAAGAATTAAAAACAAAAATAACTTCTCCACCAATTTTACAATTTCCGGACTTCACACAGCCATTTATTCTAACAACAGATTCCAGTGGTTCTGCAATTGGCGCTGTACTATCACAAGGCAAAATTGGTAATGATTTACCTATCGCATTTGCATCCCGAACCTTAAATTCTGCAGAAAAAAATTACTCTACAACGGAAAGAGAACTTTTAGCTATCACGTGGGGAGTTACATATTTTCGTCCATATCTTTTAGGAAATCTATTTACGATAGTTACAGATCACAAACCTTTAGTTTACGTATTTAATATAAAAGATCCAGGCACAAGACTTACTCATTTGCGACTTAAACTGGAAAATTACTCATACAAAGTCATTTATAAATCAGGTAAAACTAATACAAATGCAGATGGTTTAAGTCGACTTTTTCTCACTAATGATAACCCAACTAGCTCATACGATCAATTTTTAGAACATTGCCAAACAAGCATAATTATCAACGACAAAGTCATTGATAAAAACATTCCAGTTTGGTCAGTGCCCCGGGACCATACTTTATTTTGTTTTGTACCAAAACTATTGACTGATCTTCAAAAAACAACATTGAGATCACTGGAAAACCAATTTAAAATTTGCGAAATCCTAAAATCTAAACCTAACTTAACAATAGGAGATCATATCTTATTGAGCCATAATAACCAGAATTTATATTGTTTTATAGTCAGTGAAACTGCTAACGATAATGTAAATTATGAAACTATTTGGAACCAAATTGAATTTCTCCGAAATGTCGCGATTTCCAACCAAATAAACAAACTAACATTTCTTAAAATTTGCCCTAAATTACACTTAAAACAAGATAAAATTCGCGCAATGCTTAGATACACTTTTAAAAATCTAAATACAAATATTTATATCAATGATAGTTCAAACTATGACGAAATCAGTAAGGAGCAAAAGCTAAGTATTATCAGAGAATATCATGACACCCCATTAGGCGGCCATCAAGGAGCCAATAGAACGTACAAATGCATCAGAGAACGTTTTAGCTGGCATAATATGCGGAAAGATATCAAGAAATATATTAAAACTTGTGACAGTTGTCAACGCAATAAAATCCTAGGCAGAAAAACTAAATTCCCGTTAGAAATAACAACTACCGCTAAAAGTCCTTTTGAAAGAATTGCTTTGGACATTGTTGGCCCACTTAGTGTCACAGAAGCCGGGAATAAATATATATTAACCGTACAAGATGATCTAACAAAATTTTCCGAAGCAATCCCTCTTCCGAATCAGGAATCTAGTACTATTAGTTCAGCATTTGTTGATCATATTGTTTGCAAACATGGCACCCCACAAACAGTTCTAACAGATCAAGGAACCAACTTTTTGAGTGAACTTTTTAAAAATGTATGTAAATTACTAAAAATAAAAAAAATCAATTCTACAGCTTATCATCCTCAAACCAACGGAGCGCTGGAACGCAGCCACCGTACTCTTGCTGAATATTTACGTCACTTTATTAATAACGATCAAACAAATTGGGATACCCTTATTCCAAAAGCAATGTTTACATATAATACCACTCCACATACTACAACCGGTTACACTCCATTTGAATTATTATACGGCTATAAAGCTAACATACCATCAGCCATATCACAGGTATCAACCCCTAATTACAACTATGACGATTATCTAATGGACTTAAAATATAAATTCCAATATAGTCATCACATCGCCCGTGAAAATATTATTAACAAAAAAGCCGCAAGTAAAATAATCTACGATCAAAATACCGTTACTCATAACTTTAACATCGGTGATAAAGTATTACTTTTTGATGAAACACCTAGACGCGGTCGTTCGAAGAAACTAGACCCTATTTGGTTAGGCCCTTACACCATAATATCAAAAGACACACCAGTCAATTATACTATAAAAATGGGTAGACGTACATTACAAATCCATGCTAATCGGATAAAACCCTTCTTTATCTAACGTCAAATTAACTTTCTCTAAATTACTTTCTTCCAAAAACTCTCCACCTTGTTTCAGGTACCTGTGCTTGCTCGCCGTTTGTGGTGTACTCTCTATTACCAATTGTTCTCCTCCACCGGTAAACGTGACCCAATTTTCTAATAACCCAGGCATTCATTTCGAAACTATAGGACAAGTAAAATTATATACTAAGGAATGGCAAATATTAACTTATGTCAATTACAACGAATTCAGAGAACAATTATCTGCATTACAAAAATATAGGGAAGTTACTCTCAACTCTTGCCTATCCGTGAATGTTATATCAAATACCACCTGTCGTATATTTAATAAAACATCAGAATTATCACTTTTAAAACTACAACATCAGTTGCAACAAATTGATGGTCTATTAGGTCATACTACACGTATTCGTAGAGGTTGGTTCGACATCATAGGTAAGGGAGCTAAAGTATTATTTGGAACAATGGATTCTGATGATGCCGAACACTACGACACCCTAATAAAACAATCAGAAGAAAATTCGCGCGTGGTCACAACCTTAGTAAAAGACCAAATAAACATAGTAAGAACAACAATTTTGACCGTAAACAACACGTTAAAAGCCGTTACTGACAACCAAAAAATTTTATTTCAAAGCTTAGGGAATATTACAAATGCCATAAATAATAACAAAGAGCATATTGAACGAATCTATCAAGAAGTAAGTGCAGATGAGCACATCTCACTTTTTAATACCTATCTTAGCCAATACAGTTTTGATGTTTTAACACTCTTTCAATCGATTCTTGACGCTCGCCGTGGTAGCCTACATCCTTCTATACTATCACCAACAGAGGTCGTCGCCCAATTAAAAATCGCTCAACAAAACTTACCAACAGGTTTAGAACTCCCGACAACGCCTGATGAGGAACACTCTCATCTAATCTTTGATGTCGCATCTATAGTGTCATTTTTTAATAATAATAATTTCGTTTTCGTAGTCAAAATTCCACTTTTAGATGTAACGCAATACTATATCTATGAATTGCAACCCTTGCCTGCTCACGTTTTAAACAACAATTTTATAACAATTTTGCCAAATGACAGATACATAGCAGTAGATGACTCCAAACAACTTTATTTTTATCTAAATGAAGCCGAAATTTCACATTGTCACAAGTTTGAAACTTCCACTTTACCTAAATTTATTTGCAAACAAAACTCATTTGTAAAAATTGCTCACGTAGAACAAAGCTGTGAAATAGCTCTAATTGTTAATAATAATATTCAAACTATTCCAAATTCTTGCAACAAAAAGTTGATACATCTAAACAATACACTCTTTATTAAACTTCACTCACTTAACTCTTGGGCCTTTGTGACGACGATGGTGGACACAGTTATCATCTCATGTATACACATGACGCCATTTGACGTGAAAATTAATGGTACAGGGAGTATAACAATTGCGAATAACTGCAGGGGGTACGCAAAGTCCGGTACTCTCAATACACAAGCCAGCATCCAGAACCAGACGAGTCCAGCTTCACACCACCCACATTAAACATCTCAACGATTTGTTGTAGCCAAATACTGCTGAAAAAATTGAATTCGACAAAGCTACGACATCCGTCTATTGGGATGAAGGCATATGACAACTTTATCCAAGATATAGGTGCTGCCAACCATAACCTCGACCACCTAGAAATGGAAGTCCTCAAGGAAGAGGAAGCCCAGAGACACGCGACGACCCTAAGACATACTTCTATCATTGGCTATGTCGTTGCTTCTACCGTAATCTTCGTTGGTGTACTCATTCTAGTACATCGTGTCGTGCGAAGAAGAAGACGCTTGCCGCCCCCCACAAGGCCGAGGCAATTTCTAGCATTGGCCCCGCTAGAGGCATCAAGTCCAGAGGAGGCGGCAGAAGCACACTACATGGCATCTACATCTCAGGATGTTCTGGAAGACGCACCACCGGCCGAAAACGTACCACCGGCCGAACACGGCAACATTTTCGCACCTCGACGATCCGCACGCGTTGCGCAGAGGAGGACGAATGCGGTCGTTTAAAAAAAAAAAAAAATATTACAATAACACCTACATAATAAAAATAATATGTAATCATAACTGTAAGATTCAACTTTTCAACTTCTTAAGTTGAATCCTTTTTTTAGGGATAGAGGTGTAATGTAAACCCATTAGTTTTAAGAATCATCCTGTTATCATCCACCCCTCATTGGTCATCTTTCATTATCACCAAACCATCCAAGTATATATAAGCGCATATCATCTTTTAGAGGATACCAATTCTGTACTGTCTTCGTTCACATTAATAAACATTGTGAAGCTGCCGATATATTATTTTCATAAAAGAACCCACAACAGGTAATTCAAAAATTTTTTTTAAATTGTCTCTAAGTGGAATAAACGTACCTTTTGAAACGTAAGTATTTACCGTTGGACAACATTTTTTAGTTTTTGATTCGATGTCTTCACGTATAATAAATTCTTCAGGCTTTACATAAAAACCACATTTCTGAAAATATTTAAATCTTTTATATTCTGTTGACAACTCTTTGAAAGGATTTTGACGCAAGTTAAAATAAAGATTTACCAAATCAATTAATTTATCCTCACATTTAAGTGTGGTTAACAAGTTAAAAATAAAAATTTGGAAAGTTTTTAAAAATGTTCCATTAAATAATTTTGATGTCATATTAACAACATTTTGAACTTCAACCCTAGGTATGCAATTATTGCTATACAAAGATGAAACAAATTCTAAGATATCGTTTTTAAAGCTTTCAGTATCAATTTCATTTTTAATTAAATGAGTTTGTAAAGGGGTGTCTGTATTTGAATTCTGATGAACGTTATTCAATGTGGTCGACGCTGATGGTAGCATTTGCAAGTTTTTATTTACTTTTTCGCTTGCAGAAAAATTTTGCCCTAAACTAGGTGTAATTCTATTGTTAGAAGTCAAGTGTTTGTCTTTGACATGCTTCCTGAAAGAATTTATATTACTCATTGTTCTGAAACAAGAATTTTTGCAACATATTATTGGTCCATCTTTAAAGGAATGCACGTGTTTTAAGTGCAATAGCAATATTTTTATGGAAAGAAATGATTTATTACACTGAAAACATATATTTGAAAATTAGGTATATCATAAACAAATTAAAAACAAAAGTAAAAAAGACAAGACAAAAATTTAACAGTTATTCAACTGACTCAAAAATGTATTGACGGAAATGTAATTTACATCATGTTTTGCATCGTGAATATTGTATATGTGCTGTTGAATTAACTGCCAAAGATGCTTACTTGGAGACGGATATTCTGCATTTAAAACGTGGAACATTTTGAAACATACATCAAAACATTTGACTACGCTCTCTACGCTATATAGATAAGAGTCTACTTGTAACATGCAACTTCAATTTTCAAAGTTACCTACCACAATGGGTAGGGGTTGAAATGTATCACACTTATTAAGAAATTTGTTCCGCTGCTGTTCTAGCACCACCTTCACTTCGTCTGCTGTTGGAACATGCAGTAAAAACGTCTCCTGGCACTCAGTTTTTGACGGTCTCCATCTTATTTTTTTTTTTGGATTTGATTGTGACGTACTTGATATGACACTTGTTTGGACAAGATGGGGTAAAATTAATAATGCAAGTGCATTAGTGGCATCTAAAACATATTTGTTACTATTGCAATTTATAAATGGATAAATCAGATTGTATACCTTCAGACTGACTTTCTGACAACTTCTCTAAGTAATGTTTTACATTTACATCTTTTGAATTTTTGGCTAAGCTCAAAATTTTCACGACAAAATCATTAATTTTTGCGTATAAATTGTATTCCTGATTCGGGAAAAGTTTTTGGAAATCCACTTCAAACTAAAAATAATTATAAATTTCATGTTCTACCATAAATGTAAATGAAATTCAATATATATTCCTACAAAATAATAATTTCATATAGCTCACGTACTAAAGTGTATCCAAGAGGTCTCTTAAGTCCAGGGAATGTTGTTAAATATTCAAATATTGTAGACTGCCTCTCGTTGTACTTTTTTAGCCTGGTTTTGGACGTTTCCTTCCAATGTTCAATCACTTGTGGCCACGATTCGTAGTTATTTTTTAACCACTGTACGATATTTTCATAGTTATCGTCTTCTGCACTCAATTCCTCTTCCGAGGTTTCTATAAACACAGTTGGTACATTATAAAATTTCTATTTTTATTAAAAAAAATAACCTACTGCTACTATTTCCTTTAGTCTCTAAAATACCAGACTGTCTTAATGTTCTTCTAGTATTGTGGTATTTATCAAATAATTTTCCACGCGCACACTTTTTGTACTTTCCATCCACGTTGACGTACGGTGTATAATATGTTTCAATTCTTTCCTTTGGAAATAACTGTTTAATATAGCGTGCAAGCTGAATAAACCGTCTTGAAGGAATTCTATAAAAAAAGTTTTTATTTCTCAGAAGCTAATACTTTTAAAAAATAATCTATTTCACCTTTTGTCCAAATGGGTTCGCAATTCTTCTTCAATAATGATTGATACTAGATTGTTCTGTAGGGTAGGTGTTAATGACGTTTCAGAGGACTTTGTTTGCAACAACTGACGTCCCTTAACACTTTTTTTTAAACATTTTTTTAGGTCCTGAAATATATTTACTTTAAAATTGAATTGAATGGACATAACTGTTTATTATACATATTTGTTTCTTAAGAAAGTATCATTTTATTGAAAAATAATTGCATAGTAAATATATGTTACTTGCTTAACGATTTGCCATAACAAAAAATACAAAACAGAACAATGTAAGAATATAAATTAACTTACAAAATCATAGGTAATTGGTTCATCCCCTACTGTGGGATTGCCAATGAAGGCATTTTGCCTTTTATAGGGAACAGGTACAAAATCTAGAATTATACATAATTAAACGAATTTTAAAATTCAAGCTCATACCTACCTAGTGCTTTATCTTGAAAAAAATCCTCGTACTCTTTGGATATAATTTCATTTAACGGTGTAGATGACTGTGAAGGAGTCGAGCAGATAGAAGTAAAGCTAGCATCAGATAATATTGGATTTTCATCGACAGCCAAACTGTTTAATGATGTCGTTGAAGCAGGTGACAACGAATTTTCCAAATTATAGGGAGGTCGTGAAATAAAATTCAAATCAGACACGCTATGGTTCCGTTTGCTGGTAGATGGACCATCAGAACTCTCGATATCCACAATACAGATGTCAGTTTTTAAACGTTTAAAGTGGGACAAAAACTTTGCTCTATCTCCTATTTTTGGAATAAGTTCCTTTATTAAATCCTCCGTTAGGTTAATAAAGGCTGCAAAATCTACACCCTGTTCTGAAAGATGAGAATCGTAATTACTAAATTGTGGTATAATACTACTTATATGAAACAAGTTAAAAAGTTTTAAGTTTTTTCAAAAAGAAAAAAATGATCTTTTCATTTTTACTCAACAGCCGTAGAAATAAGGATGACGATTGTTGAGTAATAAAATAAATAATAAATTGTTGAGTAACATGCATGAGTACTTCCATACTAAGTCCAGCAAAAGATAAATGCAAACGCCGTCAATTATTTTGTGAGGAGTATTTTTTTTAGTATTTTAGACCGCAACCTGCAATAAAACCATTATGCATTAGGATGCATTCACTAAAGAACAAATACGGTTCTGGAAAGGTATATAAGGGTAGCGACTAATTTTGATTGACAGCTTTACACAGAGTACAGCTTCGAAAACGACTCGAGATTTTACAGCGGCAATACTCATAATAATTGGAGTAATTGCTTTTATCTTTTGCTGGACATTAACTGGAATTAAACAGGTATGTACCTTGAAAACTCTCCCATAAATGGGCCAGACCCCATTTGTCTAGGTAATCTTTAACTTCAACTTCCATAATTACCTTTTTGTAACTACAAATATTAAGAAAAACCACAAAAAGAACGAAAACACTGCACTTCTCTGCACTAACTGCGTCACACATGCACCCGTGACTTCGTGACGGAAACTGAGACGACGAAAACACGGTGGTTCCCAGAAATAAAGGCATTGCTATTATAACAAAACTTCTCGGTTACGATTAAAATGTACCATTCGTAGTGGTTTCGAACAACTATGCAAACTGTAACAACATTTTTTTACTCTGCTGTTCGATCAAATGAACTAAATTGTACAGTTTTCATAACTATATAAGCGCAATTATTTTAATACTGTTGTCACGATTATGCGAAATTTGTCTATATTGTTAAAACAACGACACAATATCGTCCGAGCAATTATAAACCGGCCAACTATAGAGGTATAGTTGATTTTACTACGGACTGTTTTTAGAGTGAGGACGGAGCGACATATGTCATTTATGTGTATACAGTTTTCACATTTTTGAAGTTTTGTGGGTCATACAGTTGCAACCTAAACTGAAACGTCATTGTTTAATATTTAAGTTACTGGCACCTCAAGTGGGTCAAAATCAGAACTGATAGTTAATGCAGATTAATAATTTTACAGATTTCGTGTAATTTCTACGTAAACAGAATAGAATTGGTAAGACTCAGTTATGTAATATACTATTTTCTTAAACATACCTAATTAAATTAATAAAATTCTATTGTAATTAAAAGGAAATTATATTGATTTAAAAAAAAATGTAAAGTGTAAGCTAAGGAATCATTGGAATAGGTATAGTCAGGAATTTATGAGATTTGCATATTAATGACTGTTCAGACTACAACTAAATGCTTTCGGAGCTATGCGAATTAGGTCAATATGAATTGATTGACGCATATTAAATTTTACATATTTTGCATATATCAAGATGTTTCACATATTTTCGTATCTTTTGCATATTTTCAGATATTTTGACAATTTTTGGATTTTCAAAAACTTTTTTGCAAGTGTCGGCGTTTTTAACTTCTATAGGTCGAAATCTACAAGACAATGTCTTTGGTTAAAATTCAAAAATTGTCAAAAACAATCGAAAATTTCAAAATGGGGTGTATTGAAAAATTGAGTTTTCGAAAAAGTTGCTCAAAAAATCCCAAACAATTCTGAGATCTACATTTTGACATACCAATTGGAAAAATGTAGCGTGTTTATGATACTGGAACGAGATTTTGGAAATATCCGGTTTGAAATTGATTTTTTTTTAATAATCTTAAAAGTTGCCACATTTCAGTTGGTGATTCTGGAAAAATGCTGGAAGTTACATTTGCCAAAATCGGTCTTATTTTAAAAGGTACTAAGCCCGTCCACCCACCCTCTCTTTTATTAGAGGGATCTCATTTACCAAAATCAGTTTTATCTTAACAGGTACTAGCCTCACCCATGCACCCTCTCTTTTTTTAAATGGTATGTCATTTGCTAAAATCGATCTTATTTTAGCAGGTACTAACCCCGCCCACCCACCTTCTATTTTGTTAGAGGGACCACATTTGCCAAAATCTGTCTTACCTATCTTAGCAGCTACTAAGTTTAACTTTTTCCAACAGAGTTCTATCTATCTTAGCAGATACTAGCCCCGCCCACCGACACTGTTCTTGTTCTAGCGATTTTATTTCTGTTGAATATAATATAATTCCAAACAAGCATTAAAAAAGTAAAGGGAAAAATAAGACAACTTATAAACAAAAAGTTTAAGGAAGTACTAGAAAAGAATCAAGGTTATTTTTTGTTATCAAAAGTAGCTAAAATACATAATGGAGATTCCAGTAGTGAGATTAACACAGAACCAAATTTAATTAGGGCTCTTAAGTATGCACCCATTACATCAGTGGATGTAGAGAGGAGTTTCTCTACCTATAACCAAATTTTGTTTAATAGACGACGTAATTTTTTAATTGAAAACATTGAAAAACATATAGTTGCAAATTATAACATTAATGTAGACATTTAAGTGTTTTTTGATGTATCACTGTACTCGTTTTTTTACAGATATTTGTTATTTAGTTAGGCGACTCACTTCACTCGGAATGTACCATATGTATTAAGGTGGCGCAAAAAAACGACAATTTTTTTGTGTTGAGTCTCGTGTGAAAATATGTTAGTTTATAATGTTTTAAGACCCTCCAAAGGACAGCTCAAAAAATTTTTTTTTAAGAAGTCGCTCCAAATTTTAAAAAGTTCTCAATTCGTCAAAAATTGATTTCCTTTTTGTTTAATTTTGTTTTTCTCGTTACGGTAATAACACCAGTTCACTCGAATTTATCTGAGAACATTTGGCAGGTAGTTGTACTCATAAAATAATGGTAATTTCCGTTCATGAGTAACGATGCTCCCTGCCCGGACCTGGATTATTCTGGTTTCTAACATCTGGGGATTACCGGCACGCGACAACTTAAGTTGTAAATATCTTTTACTATTGTGCTACTGTCCATCTCGTTATTGCCAATAAAATTTGATAGGGTACAATGAAATTTCCAAAACTATAAAGTATTCATTCATAAATTATTTCGCATCAGTCATAAATACTAAAATTATTTTCATCTGTTCAAAGTGTTCTGTTTTTAGGGCGTAATATACAGCTTAGTTTTTTGAAATGTAGTAACTTATAGAGTTTTATGTATTCTGATTCACCTCTTCTTAAGCTTTATAACCATTGTTTATTTCCGAGATTTCGGTGCTGCGTTGCCAAATTATTCCAATTTTTTTGAATTGTTTTAGTAATAGGTTCATTACAAAAAATAGCAAGGAGGTTATTTTTTAAATCTGGGTTGTAATATTTTGTGGAGAGATAAAAAATATATGTTGTGTTAAGTTTTAATATACAGAGTGTTAAAAAATATATATAACAGTTTTCAAATATAAATGTTTTAGTTGTTTCAAATAAAGCAGCCTTATTCTGTTTTGTTAATCATTTTCTGTATTTAAAGCTGATAGATACTGAGATTTTTTACACACCGACAAATTGAAAGAAAGAGAACAAAAAAATACAGCAAGATGAAAGAAGAATATATACTACAAATATATGTATAGGGTATTCTATTTAAAAAACTTAAATTGTGGGCTATGCCTCGAAAACTGAACACTGTATAGTCGAAAATAATTTTAGTGTATGCTACTCAAACAACCGTACAACTTTAGTTTGTAACCTTTTTGTCTCTGTAATAGTAATAATTAATGAGACAACCCGCTTAGTGACTCATCCTGTATATTGAACTTCATAAACGGTATTACCACCTTAAAACTTTGTGGTTTCTTTAGACGTTTAATAAAAAAAAATCCTGTGTTTAGTTAAAGTCAAATGGATGTAAAATTAATTTAAAATTTAATTAAATTAAGTTAAATTAAAATTAAATATGTACGTAAATATTAATACTATTAATATATCTATTTGCAATAAAATTAAAGTTGCATATTTATTTTCTAACTGTTAGATGGTCTGTAAACAGTGTTAATTTTATCGAATTTTAATTACTACTTTGTTTGTTCAATTTAATAAATTGACGTTTATAAATTTTAAATTCATGGCAGTAAACTTTTGTTTATTTTGTCAGCAATGGATATTCCAGTTAAGTTAAATAACTAGACTATAAATGTATGAGTTTTACAAAACTACCATATTTTGTGATCGTCGTATTGACCCACTTTTTTTTAGGGAGAATATTTTTGTGGTATGACGATTGCCATTGTACATGGAAAGTTTTTTTATATGCAAAAACTATCGAGAGAAGAATAAAATCATCATCAAAGACAGCCATTGATTTTTGAAAATTTGCAGTTGATAAAGTTTTTGTTGTCAGATTACCGTTAATTTGAAAGTTTGATTTCAAAATGCAACGATCAAAGACAAACTTTCAAAAATCCATGGCTGTCTTTCATCGTGTTTTTTATTACTCTCTCGGTATATGGATGTTGGAGCAGTTGACAACAGACTTTAAATTATCCTCTAGATGGTAAAACGCGAACTAAAATTTCTGGGGTCATTCCCAAGAAACTTTGAACATGTAATCTCACAATTTCGCCGACTAATTTTTTTCTTGAAATTAAAAAACGTAAAATGTTTTCTTGTCTCGGGTTTAATAATAATGTATCGATATTTTTAAGCCCACGCGTTCGCATTATAGCAAAATTAATAAAACGAAATTCTATAATTTCTCTTTGAAAGCTCAATAACAAACTTCTGTAAAATTTTAGTAATACATTAATGTTGAATTAGTGATTGTAGAGTGTAGATCAACATTTATTGTTTTATTATAGTTGTATTATGTTATTGTTTTAGCCGAATTGTTTTGCAAATGAAGTTAAGTGTTCGGTTTGAATGTGTGGGTTTTTGACATTTTTATGCTGGTTTTCGTAATTTTTTTCTACGAAATTTTTAAAAAAATTAATTTTTTGGATGCTGTAACATGTACTGATTGTGCTTAAAAACATGGAAGTTCCTCCAACAGCAAGATGCTGTACATTTTATATCATTCTGCCAACAATAAAGTTAAATATTTTTCAGTATCAATTTTGGTTCACCAAAAGAGTTGTTAACACTTGCTATATCGGGTGATTTTTTTAAATTCTGCTCTAGTCGTTAGCAGTTTCAGTTTCACTGCTGACGTACGCGTTATTTCTAACTAGACAAAAATTTTAAAAATCACCCGGTATAAGTGTGTGGTGTTTGTTATCTAGAAATTGTTTTGTTTCAATGTTGTAATTTTGGTGAATAGAATTAATATTGTTTTAAAATTCTGTTTACGTTTGTTGTTGACAGTTTGGAGTTAACATATAAGATTTGCGTCACGTTTACTATTCAGCAGAAGGGTTCCATATTCCATATTCAAATTAATCTGAGAAAGGCTGCTTTAAACAATAGTCTTTTAAGCGAAAGTTGTCTTTATGTCGATTAAACTTGAAACGCTATAATCGGTTTTTGTGTTGTTTCTTACTAAAACATTTTGTACCGTTTCTGCTTTGTACAATTAACTTTTTAGTTGATAAGTTATTGAATCGATTAATTGAAATAAAGCATTTTCTGTTTTCTCACCTAGAAAAGCACTAACATGTAAATGACGTAAATACGGTACAAGCAACAATTTATTTTATATGAGATTTAAATAATATAATAATTACATAAATTGTTCAAAATCCTGATCTAAAATTAAAAAGAAGATGTTTACAAAGCAACAACGTTTTTTTTCGTAGCTTTTGCAAACCGCCCTTTTACCATGGACTCTTATCTTGTCCTATTACTTCAGTTTTATCGTAATAATAGCGTTAAGTCTTTGAAGTGTGGAAAGCTCAAGGAGAAAAATCGACCTAGAACTGTCTGCGCCATTGAATTAATATTATTAGAACAGAAAGTCTGTCTAATCGGATTTTTAGTAACTAAAGAGGTATAATAATAAATACTGATAAATAAATGTCTGATCATTTAGTAACAAATAAAAAAATTGATACAGTTTTTGTTTCATGCTCCCGTTGTTTACTGTTATCGAAGTAAAACGCAATTTTCGGATATTTTATTTTTCATTCGTTTATTTTGAACATCTCTTGTAAGAGTGTCACAGACAACCGACTTGGTTGCGCTGTAATAAAAAATAAAAACTTAAAGCTTTTCTCTTTTCCGGAAGACCATCCAAAAATTTGCCTTTTAAATTAAAATCAATTATGATAATTATTGTAGTGATGCTTTCGCTGTATTGTCCCTTGGGCACCCGTACCAGATAATCCCCTCAACCATAGCAGACCAAATTACTCCATGACCTGTTCGCCTTCTTGCTATAACTGACTATTCGACAAACAAATCATTATGGAACGTTGCCGGATCACGTTTTTCAAGCAAATGACGTGCCTGAAATTAAATTTCATCATCACGATGTCCGCTTTTTCGTACGTTTGCAAGTGCCTGCGGGATTTCAGCCTGTTTACATTTTTTTACATACGGTTATAGCTAAGTGCAGGAACGGGGAGTAATTATTGCGGAGGGTGTGGCTGGCTGCTGCCGGTATCGGAACGGAGGGATCGAATTTGCCCATTCGTGTTTTGAATGTTTGATGGTGAAAAGGAAAGTGAAAGGGACGATAAATACGTAAAATTTAGCGGAATGGGATATAAACACAAACGGTTTTGTACGCACCGAATTGAACTTTTAATGTTTTTGGTGGTTTTTCCACCTAGCGGATTCAGTTTTGGGTTGGAAAATATTAGTGGTGGGATTTGGACGTGATGTAAAGAGGTTTTGGAGATTTTACACGATTGCGACATTTTTAAGATGTCAATAAAGCGTGAAAGATAAGCTTGTGGGAATCGAGGATTAATTTGTATGGAAATATGGAAGTTGGTAGGAAAAACAAATCCGACGAATTTACTGTTATAATTTTTCACGAGTTGGAGAGCTGTATTTTGCGAACAAATAGTAAACGTAGACATCTAATCCTGTCGATTGTTAGTTGCGCTGTGTAACATGATACAAGAGGCTTCTATTTGTTGTAATTATGCTCCTTTAAGGTTTTGGATTACACTTCTCTTCGTCGCAGTTGGCGAAGATCCGAATTATGAGAGCATTGTTTACGAGGAGTGGAATCTATCGGTAATTACATTACCGTTTACCATTCGTCCTACCAACTTCTCTAATCTCACGTTCACCTCCGAGCCCTCGATCGAATAAATCCGTGAATTTTTCAACAGTCCCTTATTATCCACCTGCAACGAGCTCTCTATATTCAAAATTCTTTAAACAGTTTAGAATTAAAGTTAAATAGGTTCTTTGCAGATGATTCCGGCATAATTAAAACATCAAAAACCCTAATAATTTATTTACGACTTTGTGCTAAAACGGGCCTTCGCTACCTACGTTACATGCCTTTTCAACATTATGACGATTAAATTTAATAAGTAGCTTAATATTCACGAGACACTGTTACATTACTTTAGTACGGAAGATGCGTTTAAAAGCCATCATCAGTATTTTTTAACCTTGTTTTCGAGTTTGAAGCGATGCACTTAATTCGTCAACTTCTGGCGACTTTTGTGATGAAAATTTTGTCCATAAGACTAATTAAGATAAGAAAAGTTCGTCAATATATTCTCCTGACACCAGTCGACTGACTTAAAATTCAGCAGAATTTGCATTAAAAGGGACCGGTGTTGACAAAACATCTTGCATAAATTAAGCGAACAGACGTAGCGGTCTGTTTACAAGCTTTAACCTTTGTTCAAATTCTAAGTCAAACATTAACGCATTTTTCATTTTTTCCCCAAGCACCCTCAAGTTATGAAGTCGGTTTTGCCTGAATTAAAAGAGACAGAAGGCATTAGTGCAGGGACTGATTGAATTTCTCCAGTATTATCCTAGAAATAAAAAAAACCGAGTTTTGTTCTCGACCTCATAACTTTTCTTATGTTAAAAGCTGTTTATGTTAAATGAGTATTTCATATTTTGTCGAGGTTTCATGATGCTAAGACTGCGAAGAATAGGTCTCCCGTCTCCGTCCGATTGTTGTCATATTTTATATGTATTTAGGAATTTCGTGTAGATGGTAAAATGCCAACCAAAATTTGTCTATTCGTCCCCATCAACGGTATTGATAAAGTCACCTCAAAATTGGGAGTACTAAATGTTATTTAAATTTTATAAAATAACATACCCCTGCACTTGTGGTTTATGAATCCGTTTGGTTTTGATCCTAAACATTCAGATTTTTGGAAGAAGAGTCAAAATAGTATGATAACATTTTATTTATGGCAATATAAGAACAACTGGATTCTGGATTCTGGATTCTTAATTTATGGGGGCTGACCGTGGCCAGCCGGCACTTAGGCCTCGCCTTTGGGCCCATTGTACCTTCCCCAAGTCCATATCAGGGTGTTTTCCCGCTCCTCTACTCGTCAAGCCACCCAACTGCTTGAATGTACTTGAGTAATGCAGAGGGTGGAAACTCCCTGATATTTGCCATACTAGGCCAGATGTCCCCTAGTATGGATTCCCTGTAGGAGGCTAGGGCTGGACACTCACGAAGAATGTGCTCAGCTGTTTCCTCTTCTTCATTGCATCCACGACAGATTGGGTCTGTTACCACCCCTATCGCATATAGATGTTTGTTAAACTGGTAATGTCCCGTAAGGAATCCTACCAGTTTACGCAGTTTGTCCCTTGAAAGTGAGAGATAAAATTTCGTCAACTTACGGTCTGGTGTCGCCATACAAGCTCTACTATGCCGACAGCTGCTCAACTTCACCCATATCTGCTCATGGCGTCTCTGGGTATATTGCTTTACGAGTTCGTTCGAGAGGGCGACCGAAGGCGTGATTGCCGGTTCGGGTCCCCAGAAGGGCATGCGCGCGGCTCGCTTCGCCATCTCATCTGCCCTCTCGTTTCCTTCGTTGCCACTGTGTCCTTTGATCCAACAAAGGACAAACTATTCCTCTGCGTTACATACTTTAGCGTTTGTCTGCACTCCCAAACCAGCCCGGATCGAACCATACAGCTGTCCAGGGCTAGTAGTGCAGACTTGCTGTCAGTAAGTATGCGTATTGATTTGTTGCCGATTTCACGTTCAGCAATGATTCTAGCTCCCAGCATTATTCCCATCAGTTCTGTTTGTAAGACAGACGTGTGGGTGCCGAGAGGTACACTAATTTGTGCGTTCAGTTGTTCGGAGTAGATGCCGGCTCCTGAACCACTATCTGTTTTGGCACCATCGACATAGATATCTATGTCGGCTCGTCCTTCTGAATTATCATTCATTGATATTCTATATGTCTTCTCATATATTAATTTTGTGCCCATTCGGTCACAGCCCATCCTTAACAAGGGTATTCTGTTGAACGCCTCCGTTAAGATCCGAGTGTGCTTCGTTGTGCGGCCTTGTTTGTTCCATACTCCCAGAGAGTGAAGTCTTAGAGACGTCGTCATTGCCGCTTCCTCTATATAAAGGTTAAGAGGTGCTAAGCAAAGAAGAGTCTCCAGAGCCGCTGTGGGAGTGGTCCTCATTGCTCCTGTAACACTGAGACACGCCATTCTCTGAACGTGTTCAAGTTGCAGGGCTGTTGTTTTTTGTCTGGCTCTGGGCCACCAAACTAAAGCTCCATAGCACAGCATCGGTCTGACTATTGCCGTGTAGATCCAGAGGGCGATCTTGGGATTTAAACCCCACGACCTTCCCACCACCCTACGACATTGCCAAAGAGCCGAGCGTGCCTTTTCTACTTTATCATCTACATGCTTCTTCCAATTCAGTCGCCAGTCCAATACAACTCCCAGGTATTTGACTTCGTCCGAAAGTTGAAGCGTTGTGTTAAATATTTTTGGCATCTGTAGTGTGCCAATTTTCCTTTTCCTGGTGAACAGGATTAGTTTCGTCTTTTCTCCATTAACGGAGAGGGTATGTCTGCTGCACCATTCCTCGACTATTTTTACTGCAGCTTGCATTATCTCACATAATGTATCTGCGTTTTTTCCTGTTAGCAGAATGACTAGATCGTCCGCGTATCCAATTGTGTGGTAGCCAAGATCATTGAGGCGTCGTATCAGGCTGTCAACGACAGTATCCCACAGTACAGGAGAGAGAACTCCTCCCTGAGGACATCCCCTGTCTACAACAGCCTCGATCTCAGTGCCACCTACATTAATCATTACTTCCCTGTTCCTCAGCATACCGGCCACCCACCTACTCAGGGTGGGGTCCACGTCGTGCTCTCGTAGGGCTAGCTCTATGCTTTTGAAAGTCGTTTTATCAAACGCTCCTTCAATATCCAAAAACATTCCTAAGGTGAAGAGTTTGTTCTCCATCGCCCACTCTATACGGTTTACAACTGTGTGTAGGGCCGTATCGGTGGATCTTCCTTGGATGTAGGCATGTTGGTTCGGATGTAGAGGTTGCTTGCTCAAAGCAGTCTCCCGAATCTCTTTTTCGCTTAGTCTTTCTAGCGTTTTCAGCAAGAATGATGTTAAGCTAATTGGTCTGTAGGATTTAGCCAAGGTGTAATCTTGTCGTCCTGGCTTAGGTATAAAGATAACCTTTACTTTTCGCCATGCATTCGGTATGTAGCTGAAAGCCAGACACGCCCGAAGCATTGGCAACAAAATAGGGCGTAGTCTGCTCATTCCCCTCTGCAGGAGGGCGGGATAAATACCGTCAACTCCTGGAGATTTGTATGGGGAAAAGCTGTCCACTGCCCACTCCAGTCTTGCCTCCGTGACTACCTTTGCAGCCAGCGCCCAGTCCTTCGGGGAAGGTTGAGTACCGACTACATCCCTTTTGGAATGGGAGGTAGTCCGTGTGCTGCCTGGAAACATGGTCTGCAGCAAAAGTTCTGCGGACTCTTCTAAGGTGGCTGTAAAGGTGCCATCTTCTTTCTTTAGGAAACCTAGTTGATGTGTGTGGTCCTTCGAGAGAACTCTCTTCAGCCTTGCGGCCGAAGCAGTCGACGTTATGTCGCTGCAGAAGGATCTCCACGTTTCCCGTTTCCTCTTTCTTAATTCTTTCTTAAACTCTTTCCGGTGCTCTTTATAGGCTTCCCAGTCTTCAGTTTTCTTAGTGTTTTTTGCTCTATTGAAAAGTTTTCTTAGCCCCGATTGAAGTAGGCTGAGCCTTCGGTTCCACCATGGTGTACCTTTGCCCAGACCTTCCTTCTTTAGGGGGCAACTTTTCTCATACGCTGACATTAGAGAGTCGTTGATAATGGTCAAGGTTTTCTCTATGTCTTCTGTCGAACTGTATTCTGTTGGTATAAACTGCACGGAGGTCCCCAGTCTGTCGTCCAGTTCTTCGTTGTATAAAGCCCAGTTTGTCAGCCTAGGGTTCCTGTACGTCTTTATCTCCATGTCTATACATTTTGATGTATACATGATCCATCTGTGGTCTGACGCTGACGCCTCTTTAGAGACGTGCCATCCCATTATATATTGTGAGATATCCCATGTAGCCAGTGTAATATCTATTACTGACTGACTACGTGATGTTACGAAAGTTGGTTCGCAGCCTCGGTTGAGAATCTCTAGATTTGTTGATAAAAGATATTCAGCTAGTGTTCTTCCTCTATCATTAGTGTCTTTGCTCCCCCACAACAGACAGTGGGCATTCGCATCGGCACCGATGATGAGGTTTATATTTCCGGTATCACAGTGTTCCACCAAGTTCGCCATTTCCCATAAGAACAACGTTCGATAAGCTTGGATATTTTATTGCTTAAATGGTTGCAGCGGCACACTGTAAACAATTTTTGGGGAAAATTGATAATTAGAGGAAACTACATATATTATCTCCAAAAATGAGGGAAATCTGTAAAAATGTTTACACCCACACAAGAAATTTACATTTACTTTGGAAAGAGAAATTATCGCAACTAGAAGGTAAATTTACAACTTAATTTACACCTTGAAATTTTATCGCGGATGATGTTGGTAAAATTCCATACAAAAGTTTACCCTCTTTTACTGAAATTTCTCCTTCAATGTAAAATTACCCATGCATAATTTCAGGAACAAAAACTCTGTTACAGTCAAGATTGAAAAATTTATTTCCAATCCAATTTAAATTGAATTACATACATACATACGTGTACAAAAATCAAAAATAATTCTAGGTGATATCGTTCATTCACAATTCTTAGAGAATAAGGTCAACTTGAAATTAATGACATTTATTTTAGAATGTAACAAAAGGAAATCTACCTCTTAATATTTTGTAAGTTTTGAGGATATATTTTATGAAATAATACTGAATGAACTCTCAAGTTATCTTTTTTTTGTATTCCAAATTAAATATGAAATATAAGGCGAACATTTCATTTAACGCCTGATCCTTCTTTAAATATTCATCTTCCATCAGCTAAAAAACTTTTTTAAACGAAACTCAACCTTATAAATTTAACTTAAAATTTTACCAACTGCTCAAAGTTGCCAACTGTTTTTCATGGTGATCTCGTAAACTGGATGAATTCTAAAATTGTATCATCATCATAATCATTGTTTATGAAAACTTACTACATCTTCTTCAGTGAAAATTTCACATATTTGGTTTGCTTTTAATAATATTACTTTTGATACCAAAATTAATGATTTTTTTTCGAATCCCATAAATACAGTTTTTGATAAGAAATCTTTTTTTTTTTCATCAATTTTTTGAAGTCGAATTTAATTCAAAATTCCAAGTTATTTTAGGTTTGTGCGTGATGGTTTAAAAAGAGTCTTATTGGAATTTCATTTCTTACTTCTAACATACTGTCAACAATAACGTTGTAGCTTTTGGTGTTAAATTTTTGAATAAGTTTGAAAAAATCATGAGGGCTTCAAGTGCCTTGATTTTTGAAAGAATTAAAAAAAAAGTGGTCCTTTCTTGTTTTGTTTTTGAAAGAGCACCCTACTTTTTAAAGATTGGGAATGAATCTTGAGAAACCCTGAAATTTTGTCTTTGATAGTGTTAAACGAATCTTGCTGACCTGCAGCCTCTTAAAAAAAAAAAAAAATAAAACAATATTGGGGCATTCGGTCTTTAATTTTTGAAAAAGTTTGAAAATGGGGGGGACTTCGAATGTCTTTTTTTAAGAATTTGAGAGAATTTTTGACGCCCCTTTGCGGTCCCTTTTTGTTTTTCAAAGACTTGGTGACGTCTAGTGTCTTTAAAAAAAAATTGAATGGAGCACTAGACTGTTTTTCTCTTTAAGAACAGGAAAGATCTTGAGAGATCCTGAAATTTTGTCGTCTTTTAAAGTGTTTGATGGATCATGATGGCCTGTAGCCTCTTAAAAAAATATATAAATTAATTGGTGTTTAATTTTTTAAAAAAATTTAAATAATCTCGAGGGCTTCGAGTGTGTGCTTTTTTAAGAATTTGGGACAAGCTTGGACACTCCTGCCGTTTTATTTTTGAAGGAAATTGAAAAAACCTTGTAGCCGTTCTTGTTTTGTTTTTGGAAGAGTCTGAAAGAATCTTGGGGACAGACCTTTAGTGTCTTTTTTTAAGAATATGTGGCGAGGCTTTAAAGAATGGGAAGAATCTTGAGACACCCTGAAATTTTGCACCTAGAAGTGTTTGAATAAATTTCGTAGGCCTCTAGTCCCTTTTTTATAGAATGTAAAAGAATCTTGGGGCCAATCTTCTAGTGTCTTTTTTGTTAAAGTTGAGTGAATATTAGGCGTCCCTTATGATTTATTTTTGAAAGAGTCCTTCGAAAGGACCTTGGAGACCCCTAGGGCTTTTTTTAAGAGTGAAAAAGAATATTGATTGACCTTGAAACTTTATTTTTAAAAGTATTTGAATCTCAGTGGCCTATAGTCTCTTTTTTTTAAGTTTTTAAAAGAATTTTGGAAAACATTTGAACAAAATTTTGGGTTTCGAGTGTCTTTTTTAAAAATTTGAGAGAATCTTAGACGCTTCTATGTTCTATTTTTGAAAATATGTATTTTAAAAACTTCGTAGTTCCCACTTGATTCGTTTTTGAAATAGTTTTACAGAATATTGGAGACCCTAGTGTCTTTTTTTTAATGTGTGGAGCATCCTAGTGTTTTTTTTAAGATTTTGTCAAATTTAAATTGGCAGTGTAGCAGTTCGACGTAGTCACGTAGTTTTCTACAAAAGAAATAGTACAGTGGTCAATTATTGTAAGATACTTACCCAAATAAACACTACATAATTTTACAACAAAAGAGCTAAAATAACAAACTAGTTATATACTAGTTATTTTTCAGCCAGGCGTCCATATGCTGTAATCACAGACGCAAATATGGAAGACGTGGTGACGTCATTGGTAGATAGGGTTGTATTCACACCATATATTTACTTATTTAGAGGCGGTTTCAGAAAAAAATCGAGGTCTCAGGCCCATGAAATGTGTACAGCTGTTTTTATATATATATTTTTGAATTGCTTATGCAGGCTGACTCTCAAAAAATGATGAAATAAATGATTTATTTTATTGATCACATCGAGAACGGTTCATCACATTTTCCCAAAAATTTTGGAATACAGTACTGTTGTTAATTATTATTAGTAGTACATATCCAAATTAATATATGTGACATTTTTAAAATGTTGATGACTTCAATACAAAATTGTGTTACGAAAAACTCACTTGAAATATACGCATAGCATGCTTCTTTACCTGCGCTTTAACAGTCCACACATATTTTATTATAATTTAGATAGAGGTTGTGTTAAAGAAACGAAATTAGTATCAAATAAAAAAATAAAATAAAATCAAATTGTGCAATTTTTCGAAGACTATTGGAGTGTACTTCCGGAGGGAGGAAAGTTCGGTCTAAGTAAGCTTAGACAATTTTTTTTTTTTTTGTAGTAACAGGTCACATATGAAAGACTTGGTTTATTATATGTTAAGCAGTTATTTTGCTGATCAGTGTGCAAAATTGAATTGTTCATGGTAAAATTTGCTAGAAATGCAATAAATTTACTCATATATGGAAAAAATACTCAGAATCAGGGGAAAATTACACCTATTTTTCTACAGTACGTGCTGATAAACGAAGGTCGTGTGTTCGATCCTTTCATAGGCATAAGAAATTTTCTCGCTCCTTAAGAAAAGAAGTTCGAGAAAATTTCTGTCTAGCAACATGAAACCAATTTTTTCCAAATAAAATTTCCCGCTGGCCGTTCTACACTTCTGAATAGATAATAAGTAATCTTTTCAAATAAATAACGAGTGAAAGTTAAGAAATATTTTTTACATTAAATTACAAATGAAAAAATACAGCTGTAGAAACAATTGTGGTAAATCTATAAAATATTTTATACATGACAGCTCAATTAAAGTATATTTTGAATCATAATTTTTTTATTACCGCGAGAAGTGTTTTACGAGAACGCTTTTATTTAAGATTTATAGGCGAAACAGTAAATCATTTGAGGTGAAAAACCTTTTCGATATAATTTTTCTTTTTTTGTTTTGACAGTTATAATAATTAAATTCGTAACACGAAATCGTAGTTCAGCTTTTTCAGATTTATAGAATTATCAAAGGATTATTTGGATTTAGGATCGAAAAAGTACGTGGCAGCGAAAAAATCCAGTCGAAGTAGTTGTTAAATATCCCAATTTTGTGGTTACCGGCACTTAAAGGGTATCATCAGGAAGGCTTAAACGGCATCAGGAAATTGATATACACTGGCAAGGTGCGACCAAGCACGCTACTTAAAGGGTTTTAGTTAAAGTTATTACATACGCTTGCGTAAGTAAATCGGATTGTTGTAGAGAACCACATTAGGGGAAGCTTTCGTTTGGAGAAAACAGCGAAAACGTTCTCGCATTAACCTGTTTTATAAGTTAATAATATCCCAAGAAAATTGCTTTTATAAATTTAGATTCAATAAAACCGGGCCCGACTGGTTATAATAATTTAAGCATCTTCCTACTGCAGCTACCTAGCAGCTTCTTAATTGTAGTTTAAGTTTAATATTTGCCACACCACACTCGGCTATTATGCATCGTAACCATACTTGTGTACACCATTATGAGAATTAATGTAGCCTCAAAGCAAAATAATCGTCCCACGTTTTTGATACGAGCGAAATTTATTTTACCTTGCAACAAAAGGGAATTACATTCGATTCGGCATTTTTCGCGGAGTTCGCGTTATGTAAAATATGGCCTGACGGAAGCACCGGCTAATAAATACGCGAAAAAATTTTACCGCAGAATTTATGAGGGGCAGATTGTTAACGACAATGTACAGAAAGTAGCTACCAGCTTTAAATAATAAATGTTGGGAGCGCAGGGCTCTAATTACACCGTGCGACAAAAAATTAACTAAAATATACTGACAGTACAATTAATTAACTTCTAGAAATTTTTGATGGAGGGGTTGTCAAATAATGTAGACGAGCTCGAAATGTCTATGTATTTAGTTTTTTATTTTTGTGTGACTTGAAAAAATTGGTGCGAGCAGAATGCAGGCTCTTATTTCCGAAATACCGTTGACGCTACTTCTTTAGTGAATATACGCCAAAATTCGTAATTGTGTTAACAATATTTTGAACTGTTGAAAAATTTCAAATTTCAATTTTTCAGGACTGCAAAAATAATTTAATTCCTAGTTTTACCCAATTTGTAATTCTTTGCAGTTTTCGTCATTTTATTAGTGGAAAATACAGAATTCACTGACCTCTGTAATTACAGTTGACGAACTCTGGCTAGTCAGACTTCATCTTTTTCCACATTGAATATTTCATGAGCTAAAGAAGTTACTAAATTTTTGAAATAATATTGTCCTTTTAAGTTGCATCCGTAAAAGTCAGATCGAAAGCCACATTTAAATTTTCGTAGAATTCTGGAGCAAACTAGCCATAGAAGTAGGAATTATTGGATAGGAAGAAACGTATGTTAGGCATCAAAAGTCTCAATATTTATAAATATTGTTTGCTCATACATTTTAAGCCAGCAGATTTTCCCAAAACTTGGAAGTTTACTTAGATAAAATAAGAAAAAATGTTTCTAGATTTCAAGATTTTAAGAGATGGAGAGGGGCAATAATTAGTTTCCTTACTTACAGCATAGAGATACAAAAAAGGTGAGGACTTATATGTTACAGAAGTCAAGCCATACAACATCAAAGTATCTCTTTGAACCTTAGTTACCAAGGATAAAATTGCTTTATACGAGAAATTTTCTTTGATGGTTGTTAACATTTTAAGATGGTCAGTAAAATTCAACAATAATTTATATATACTAGGGAGCACTACAGACAAACATAATCAAAGACATATTTTCATTCAAATGAAAATGCGGGGCGAATAAAATGGGACTATATTCATTGCAGTCATGTGTAACATGAAACAAATAATTTGCAATATTTAAGCAACAGATGAAGTTTTTTAAATTAAAAGTTGTGTTAAGTTACGACCTATTTTTCGGCCGAATTTGTTCTGTCAACAAATTCTTGGAAAACTATGTATATCACAATTGAAAAGAAAACACCCGTTAGTTTTAAGAGATTTGTAATTGTGTAGAAGAACTTTGGTATACAGGCTGATCAAAAAATATCGAACGCTACGTAGTTAAGAAGGGTCTAAGGAACTCAAAGTTCAGGAATTAACATCGTATTTCTGATTTGTTGTAATGAACTGCATGTCTAATAGACAGTTAAATAATTGGTTATTATTAATAATTCAAGACTTGGCTAGAATACGATCCGCAACGTCATTTTTTTTTGTTGACGGAATTTTAGAGTTTCAGTTAAGTTCACCTTAAATCATATCGGAAGTAAGAAATTAATTCTTCAACTAAGTTTAATATTTTCAAAAAATTGGTTTAGGACCGGCCCTTCATTGTCTTAGAAAGTGTCATTTGCCAAAATCAGTCGTATCTTAGCTATCTTAGCATGTACTAGCCCCGTCCACCCGCCCTATATTTTCTTAGAAGCTATATTATTTGCCAAAATCAGTCTTACCTTAGCAAGTACTAGCTCCACCCACCCCCCTCTATTTTCTTAGAGGGCATATTGTTTGCCAAAATCAGTGTTATCTTAGCAAGTACTAGCCCCTCCCACCCGCCCTTTATATTCTTAGAAGGTATGTCATATGCCAAAATCAGTCGTATCTTAGCATGTACTAGCCCCGCCCACCCGCCCTCTATTTTCTTAGAAGGTATATTATTTGCCAAAATCAGTCTAATCTCAGCAAGTACTAGCCCCGCCCACCCGCCCTATATTTTCTTAGAAGGTATGTTATTTGCCAAAATCAGTCTTATCTCACCAAGTACTAGCCCCGCCCACCCGCCCTCTATTTTCTTAGAGGGTATATTGTTTGCCAAAATCAGTGTTATCTTAGCAAGTACTAGCCCCGCCCACCCCCCTTTATTTTCTTAGAAGGTATGTCATATGCCAAAATCAGTCGTATCTTAGCATGTGCTAGCCCCGCCCACCCGCCCTCTATTTTCTTAGAAGGTATATTATTTGCCAAAATCAGTCTTATCTCAGCAAGTACTAGCCCCGCCCACCAGCCCTATATTTTCTTAGAGGGTATATTGTTTGCCAAAATCAGTGTTATCTTAGCAAATACTAGCCCCGCCCACCCGCCCTTTATTTTCTTAGAAGGTATGTCATATGCCAAAATTAGTCTTATCTTATTTCTGTTCAGTATAAGATCCACCGTTCATTCAGACCACAAAAAATGCATTACTGAAAAGAAGGAAGGGTGGGTGGGTGGGGTTAATTATATTATGTTAATAATTCTGTAGAGTGGGAATGCGAACTAATAGAACCTAAGTTGTTAAAAAAAGAAAGAAAAAAGCAGGTAATTAATAGAAGTACTATTTGTATTAATTTTTTGGCATGTATTAATTTAGAAAATTCCAACAATCTTTAGTAGTCGTTGTTTGACATTTTCATTATTATTGAAACCGGAAACGGATTATAACGTTCTGTTTGAATTTCAACACGACATCCCTGCAATAGAATTCTTTTTTGGCAAAATGCTGTAAAACTGTACCATTTGCGACATCTGGGATGTTTCTGTTTGTGTCTTCGTCTGATACGCTGTACACAGGTAGAGCTACAGGTATTAGGCGTCTCCGCGTCCTGTTTGCGGATTGTCACATTCCCATAAACACTTTATTTATTATAATTATTAGTCGTGATGTGTATTCAAAATTTTGAGGTGATGATAGTTTTTTATTGAATCTCCTAAAGCTGCTGATGATCTTAAATCTTGAGGATCCCGAAGTAATTGAAAATTCTAAAAATGTTGAAAAGTACTGACGATTTTGAAGGCCCTAATGATTCTGCAAATGCTAATAGTTTCAAAGATCCTAAACATCTTAAAGGTACAAAAAATATTGAAGCTCCTAACGATCTTTGATAATTCTGAAAATTCATACAATCTTTGAGTTTTTCGAGTATTCCATGCTTTAGATCTTCCTTATTCTAAAATACTTGAAGATCCTTACAATATATGCCAATTTTAGAAATACCTAAGACACTAGAGATTCTAGGAATCACGATAATCTAGGAATTTTAAGAGTTCTCAGAAATGTTTTCCAAAATGTTCCGATATATCACAGATCGTGAATATTTCAAATGTTCTAGATTTTAGCCATTTTTAGGATTCCTGAGATTTCTATAATTTCAAATATATTAAATCTCCTAGATTCTGAAATACTTGACGATCCTGAAAATCCAAAAAAATTGATGATATTGAGAAACCTGAAAACTTTGAAAATCGTGTAGATAATGAAAGTTATTGAAGATCCTAAAGCTTCTAACGATTTTGAAGATGTTGAAGCTTCTTAATAATCCTGAATATTCTGAAGAGTATAAAGATCTTCAAGCTCTCAATAATTACGTAATGCAGAATTTTCAATAATACGTTCTTAAATAAATCCTTGAGTCCCTAAATTTTTTTAAGATGTTTGAGATTCAAAGAAATCTTACAAATGCCTATTTCCGTTGTAACTGAACGAAACACGGAAATCCAAACGACAGATGTTACAGTGACAATGAATCTGCGCACGTGGCGAATCTCTCGAAAAGAGGCTATCAACTAGTAACTATAAGTTTTTTGATCACCCGCTATTATTAAAGTGTTTAGTTCTGGTTACACTAAATCGTAAAGTCCGTTTTAAGTGTCACACTTTGTCTTTGACGTTAACATAACCTGTTTGTTTCTTTGTGTTTTCTAATCCTATTAAAACAGATTAGGGAAGTAATAACCAAATAACAAGCAAATTTGATACCTGACTTTACGTCGGGCATTATTAAAGGAGAAATGCTAGCAGCTGTGCCATGTCCCATGTGTTTTGTACATTATAATCACATTTCCTAAACGTACCTTTATGGAACTTAATAAAACATACCCAATCCACCTGAGATAATAGCTGATATTTACTGTCAGATCTACGCGAATAGATCGCGTAAGACAACACGCATAAATAAAGTACCTTTAGTTACCAAAACGTGTGTCGTGGAAAACGTTTTCGATAAAATTTTGACATTTGTAGGTAGCCCCATAGGTGTACGTAACTGGTCATTTGACAAGACAATTCAGGTTAGGCCTCCTCTTATCAAAAAATTATTATTTTAAAAAAGACACAAACACTAGGACCCGATTTATAGAAAGCGAAGTTAAAGTTAATTCGCGATTAACTTTTAATTGAGGTCCGTTGCGAGGCAACGCGCATATTTTAACCAATCACGGGCTCATATTCAACATTTTAATTCTGTGTTAAACTAATCGAGGATTAAATATTTAACTCGTTGTTCTATAAACCGGCCCTAAGTTTAATATAAATGGATCTTTATATACATAATTGAAGAAAAAATAATACAAAAACAAAGGTTATACTCATGAAAATTCACATCTAATTACAGATGACAAAATAAAAGAAACAGGGATATACCAAGATCCGTATCTGCTTTCCATTAAAACATCGATTAAATTTTTTGGGTGTGACACATCGGTTTGTGGACAAGTTAATTTTTTCAGCACCCAAAATAAACATATAATTTTAACCGAGACATAAATGTCTACACCCAACAAAGATTAAAGATTCTTTCTCGAATGTGGCGCCATCTAGGTTAAGTTTTATCCAAAGCTAAAAAACGTCAATGTATACCATTTCGTCTGTGTATCTTGGGACAAACACACCAGAGACAGAAAGATACGGCGGCGTTACAACAAATATACCTCTCAAAAATATTTCCGCATCGAACGCTAGCTAGAGGCATTTTATTTTTCGATACGTTATAAGAAAACACGGAATCGGTCGTTATAATAGCGTCATATTTTAAAGTGTCTAAGCTAAACGTACCTTACTTCGATGATCGGAACGCTGGTTTATAACAAGCGTATAAGCTAATTGGTGACAGGGTATTGTGATCGTACGATGTCAGTTTAACAATGTAATTTAAGATTTTAAGCAGAAGCAAGAGGAAGGTGAAACGACTAACCCACCACACTCCTTTGACAAGTCCAGCCCTGTGGAGTGCGCCTGATTTAGGCAAAGTCGCACAAATGATCGCACTGGGAAAACCTTAAGGGGCAAGTGCTGAGATATTAGCTTGGATTCTGGAACATTTGACGCCACCTCAAACCCTGACACGTGACCGAGATGCAAAATACAGATATTAGAAGAGGTGGATGAGTAATCGATAACCCAGAATAGGCTGATTAAGGATGCAACATCAGAAACTGTGTCCTGGGGCTAAGTGAAATTGATATGCTAATAAAAACGCCACCTCTTTTTGGATACTTGAACGAATTACAATTTCAGACTTTCAAAGCTCGACTTAGAGAATTTATATCAAGCATTACGGCTTTGTTCGTTTGACTGCTGTCGACAATTCGACGGATGTAGTCGACAACATCGCTTTGTTTTCAGGATCAGATTTGCATAACGAAATATAAACGGCTGGAGTAACAGGTACGCTAAAAATATCTCTTACTGGTTATTACATAAAAATAACCAGTGTTGAAACAAAAATAGACCGAGAGTTGAACTTGAAAGATCAGTCACCCGTTGTTGTTGGCAAAAAATCAAAACTCGCCTGAAGGAATGTAAATAATGTCACAGTTAAAAGAAAAAATGGGTTTAATTCCTTCGATAAATTTTCCCACTGACGCATCTCCACCTGATGTATAGAGCTTATTTTACCAGATGAGAAAGCTACGGATTTTTTCTAATGATCCAGAAAGTTAGTCGGGCGGAAGCTTTTTTAGGCGAACGCTGGACAAGAACAACTCAAACAAAAGGAAACACTTCAATTCACACGCTGTCCTTTCTCGCTGGCGGTCCATCTTTATAAAAATAGAGGCAAAGTTGCTTTAGGAGTAGCGAACCGTTGTCGCTGCAGTCTTCAGATTAATTTTAATATATTTAAAAGATGACATAAAAATTTAAATTTTAATTATACCTACGAAGATGATCCAAATTTAAACGTTTCAGTAAATATTTTGTGAAATATTTTATAGCAGTATCAAAATCTAGGGTGGAATAAAGTTCCTTTTCGAGAATGCGGTATTTTTGATATCTTTTCTTAGCGTTTCTCTTGTACTTTTGAAATGAGTCCAGCCGGTTCGCGTTGTGTTGGAACGGCATATCTTGTTTAAAATTGGATGATTGTATAGCTAACTCGCTTATGGGGCTCTTCATTTAGGCCGTACAAGACCAGTCCCGAAGGCAACCTAGGAATTACTGCCAGTTTAATACTCTCAAAACGAGCCTAATCTGAAGCCGGGAAAAATGAAACTCCTTTTTATGACCGCGTTATTCTTTCATATTCTATTTTCCCATTTTCCATATTGTTATTGATTTCTCTAAATTGCATCCGAGCCGACGGCAACTTGTTTTCGTCAAAATTACTTAAAAGTGGAAACAAGACACAATTAAGGCTCATCGCGAAGTATTTAAAGTAAATAAGAGTGTCTCTATGTATGCCTTCGAATTTACCATTCTGTTTGCATACTATGATTGCTTTCAGAAACTCGAAGATATTGAATTTCGGAGGAAATCAGTTTGTTCGAAACTCACACAATGGCATTTGAGAATCCTCAAAATAGAGTTTAATTAAAAAGTTTTTGTCAAATTATCCGAACAATGCGGCAATAAATAACGGCGTTAATGTCGCCACTGTTGAAACTTTGTTGTGTCATTATAAACATGGTATTAATAGCGTGCTAACAGGAATAAGTTCCATCATCACCTCTTAATTAACGCGGAGTATTATTAACCGAGCGACTCGATGAAGGAGCGATTATTTTCGTGATTTTTGACGTTTTGTGTTTATACGCTCCGGCGAGCAAGTCGTAGATTAACTTGCAGCGCAATTAGGGGGAGTTGTCCGGCATCGCCCTCCATAAATATCACTTGCTCCAGTGCATCCAATTTGCGAGCGAATTTTATTTGACGAGAACACTGCAAGGATTTCAGCGAAAATTAAAATTTGTGTTGGTTCTCATCTAAATCTTACGTAAGTTAACAGCCGACAGCTCCCCTGAAATGTATGCTCGGAGACTTCAGCAGCTTTTAAATTACCCTCTTAGTTTATTTTTATTGCGCACTTCACAGACAATATGTTTATATTCAGCATGTTCGTAACTTGTTCCTAACTTTATTACATTCAGCTACGTGTTTAACTTCTTGGGCTGTCTTTTCCAGACTCGGGTAATGCCGGCTGGTTTTCAGTTTTTTTTTACTTTCTAAATTATTTATGATGGTTAGCAGACTTTGATCAAGACTGAGAAGTTTTAAGGTTCGGCTTTTACTCTCAGGGATTTTATAAAATGTTTCCTTTATGATTACTTTACGTACTTGTGCGAGGAATTGTTGGAATATGGAAAACAAGTTGTTGCTTCGTTTTGCGCATTTACGGGCTAAACTCCAAGGAATTTGTTTGTTTCGACGCTAATTCCAAATATTTCGTTTCATTTATGATATCTTGTTACGGAGGTGATTTTCGCGAGTGGCTTGTTTGTCGCACTTTAAAACTTCGCGAAGTTACAGACAGCGAATTTGAATAATTTCGAAAACTGAGTTGTTTTTTACCTCCCGAGCAATATCTAGATGAAGTGTCGCAAATATTGGATCATTTAACGAGCGCCTGAATTCTTGTTTTCTTGGCATTTCAATTTTCCACGTCCTTCTGTCTATCAGTTATCCCTCGCCTGTCGACTCACTGTTTGTTTTTGATTATATTAGACTTGAAATCTGCCGAATTACTGAACCGATTATTTAAAGCTCATCAACCAAAGCTTGTCTTTAGTCGTTTCAAAAAATGTTATAAGCGGTGGCTTAAAGTTTAACACCATAAGTGCATAAGTGTATACAAAAGTTTAATACATTTGATTCAATTTTGCAAGCCCTTTCTTAAATTTATACGTGCATCTCCGCCATAAAATTAATGACGTCATCTCTAAAAACGATTGAAGTTGAAGTCAAATAAACCACTGTAGAATCTGTGAACAAAAACAGACACTAATAATGAGGTAATTGTTTTCACTGAATACTTCTTGTTCGAAACCAAAAAAAAAAAAACATAAAAAGTTAATGAATGTTCAGTAGCCACTTTCCGTTAATAAGGTCTCATAGGTATACACTTTATACCTATCCATTCCATCTAGCAGCTAGTTATTTTCATAATAACGAACCTATAAGTACAGTTAAGCTTTTTTCATTGTTTACCTAACGACTTCATTTTACCACAAACTGATCATTACCCTGATAGCTACTTATTACGTCTATGTGCATTTACTTTTTTATTACTGTAATATTTAATGCTTATTGTTCGCTTTTATCTCTGCTTCATCTTAATCAACGTTATTATGCTGTTAAATGAAAAATCGCGTTCTAAATTAATAATTCGCTTGTTATAAAAAGAAATATGTTCTTCGATGGGCATGTATAGGTAATTATTCGCCATTGGTGCTCCATTAACTGTGTATATCTTAAATTAGTATCTAAATTATCTTAAAAGACAATTAAATTGTATGTAGTTACTTGAATTAACTAAAAAATACAAAACTAAAATCCTCGTTGTATTAATGAAACGATGAAAAAAATATGAAATTCAAAAATGTAAAAATTTAGAAATTTTTTAAAGTGAAAAATTCTCTGAATTTTCACATTTTAGAAGATACCTCTAGAATTGCTGCACTTTTGGAATAATTAATATCATGTTGATCAGCAAAGAAACTGTAGATTTTGGGAACTGATTTTTTTTACTTGCCGAGCGTAGACTAAGGAAGTATTGTAATAAAAGTCTATCCGGCGAATGAATAGTGTCATGTTTTTTATTCGTTTCATGGCTCCTAGAGTATGTAAAAATAGCTTTTCCGTTTCCGACTGTCTGTCATCCATGTCGATTTTTATTGGACAGACAATTTCTGGAACTACCGGAATGATTGTTGTAAAATTTTTGTATGGTATGAATATCATGTAATTGGCAAAACGCTAACAAAGTTAGCCCAATCATCTCCACCAATAATTTCATGACGTCACTTCAATATTTTATTTAAGTTTTAAAAGATAACATACTGCTGTACTTGTGATTTATGAATACGCCTTGAGTTGTACGCTACGTATCCACATTTTCTCAAAGAGAATTCAATTTATATAATAACATTTGAGCGGGGATTCGATTTCTTCATAGACCACTTTTTTCGTAATCTGTGACTGTTATTATCTATTTTTTAAACTTATAGGGGTTATTATAGAATAAATAAAATTTCGCAAAATCGAATTCTATAAGTTTTTGGAGAAGCTGAATTTGTTTCGACTGAATTTTAGGGCCGAAAAAAATTCTATCTAAACAATCTTGTCGATTTTTTTTCTCTTCTCCGACACGTATTAAGGGTACAAAGAGATACCAGGAAATAAAAATGTTTTGCAACTTACAAGACAACTGCAACACTAATTTGAGGAAAATCAAATTTGACACGTCAATAGAGTTTATGTTTGAACCATGGTCGGACTCTTGGGGAATTAAAATTCCACCTGATCTGAATCAAAAGTGTATCTAAGTGTTAAAATGCCGGGAGAGCAATGAAAACACGATCAAAGACGGTTTTTGAAGATTTGTCTTTGATTTGATACTTATCATGTTATCGTCAATTTAAAAATTTGAGTTAAGATTCAACGATCAAAGACCAACTGTCAGAAATTCGTAGCTCTTTTTGTTCGTCTTTTTTATTGTTCAATCGGTAGATATTTTTCACATTAATGATGTTGGACCAGGGTTACAGTTGTATAGTTTTTATGGGGTAACAGCATTTTTTTCAAGTAGAATACCCAATATATTTTTATATATTTTGATTAACCCTTTTTTAAGTTTTATAATCGCAGTTTGTTTTCGAAATTCTGATGGTACGTTGCCAAGTTACTCCAATTTTCTTGAAATTTTTTCGCAATTTTAGCAGTTCACAAAAAGTCGCACTGGGGTAATTTTTAAAATTTGGGTTAAATAATATTTTGTGATCAGATAAATAAAGAAACGTTCTTTATTATGCTATAAATAAAATTTGGTTTTAATGTACAGAACGTTTATAAAAAAATGTACATTATAACAATTTGTAAATCTTGATATTTCAGTTTTTTCAAATAGAACAGCATGTGCTTAATTAAGGTATCTTATTCTGTTTTTGTTGTCTTTTTTTGTTAAATGTTTTCTATATTTAAAGTTGATAGCGATTGATTTTTTTTTAATTTCTTGTGAACGCTCTCTATATTAAAATGTTATTTAATTGATATCACAACAAAGATGAAACATTGCAACATAGATCTTAAAAATAACGTTATTGCGATTTTTTTTGTGCGCTGCTGAGAAAATTCGAAAAAATTGAAATAACGTGGCAACGTTGCATCGGATTTTTCGAAATAAACTTTAGTTATAAAGCGTTGGAAGAGGCTAATATGAATGAATAAATACCAGAGCCATTTTTTTTTTTGTATTGCATCTATACAGTTTCTCAAATATCTTCTTCACTTTTCAATATTCCAATGTACTTTAATGTTTTCAAGTGTACCCATAAATAAAAATTCTAGGGATTTAAGTGTGAGGATCGAGTATTTTTACTTTACCTTTTTATCTCTGCGTCTTCAAAACAAAGGGTTTTTTTGAAAGTGATTTAAGGACAAACAATTCTTAAAATAAACCAAAGAATAACCCGCTGATTTTTGTCGCATGTTTAGTAATCACCCTGTATAATAATTACAAATTTTGTTGTATCGTTTTATTGTAATGTAGTTACCAATCCAAGAAATAAATTTTTTCGTTTTGATTGCACCAGAGTGACTAGATTTTTAATTTCTTCAGCTTTATTATTTGTAATTTTTACATTTAATGTCATATTTTGTATATTCTATAGCTACTATAAAAAAAATGTGTTGTCGGACACTTCGTAATGATTTAGATTATCCAAAAGTAATTCATAAAAATCACAACACACTTCAAAGTAATACAGAAACAGATGTTTCCATTAATGATTTTGTGCATGGCTACAAAACAACCTTTAAAAGAAGGATATTTATACCCTAATTCTAGAAACACTGATCAGCTCCTTTTTTTTATTTCTTTTTAAAGAGAAGTCCAAAAATAACCGTCATTCCAAAAAACATACAGTAAATCTAAAGGAAGCTCATGAAACACGAAAAAACTATAAACACTTATCACTGCGAGCCGACAAAAGGAAAACTGTGCTGTGTATTGGGTTTTCGACAAACAGCTTCTCATTGCAGGGGTAATTGAGCGTCGAAAGCAGTCGGAGAGAATAATTCTAGTAGATTTTTTAAATCGTCACTAAGTGTAAAATCTATACGTCTTGACAACGAACTAACACGTTAAAATTATTTGACCGTATTTTACATCATTGTTGAGCTTGTTGCTCACATTAATATAGAAAATTAATAATGGTAAACTTGAACGATGTTATTTTTTTTACCACGACCCGTGAAAACGGTAATATACGTATAGATAACATAATAATAACTGCAACCTTTAATAATAAATAGTATCCTATTAATTCAGTTCGTAATATCTTCCTTTGAGCCGACTTTACCGGACTTAATCTGGATAGTGATCTCAGGTTGGGAATTACAATCCTAAGTACGTGATTTTTTTATTAGTTGTAACGAAAATATTTAAATAACACATTTCTTCATTAACTTTTTAATCCTGGAGTTATTCACAGCTCATCCATGATTTATAGACCCATCAGCGTCTCTTCGAATACTGAGTTTATTATTACAGTTATTTATAACTTCCTCTTCAAAGAGTCTAATTCGAGCTACGTATTGATCTGAAACATTAAACCCGTTTAAATTGGTCCTGCTGTTTACACACTCGAACTAGATCTTAGAACTAAAATAACATCTTAGCAGACTCGAACGTCCTAATTAAGGAGACAATTTTTCCCTACTGCACCAGATCCTCTCAACTTCATTTCCAGCTTTCGCTAATTAAAATATTCAAAAGGCAAACCTCTCTATAGTTCCTAGATAGCTTTACAGCCGCCAGTGGACCATCTCCATCCCCACGGCAGAGATTCCTCCATTACGTTATATCCTCAAACGTAAAGTACATCACATTAGGCTTGAGCATGTTATGAGCATTTCTCATGGAGACGTTCTAGGGAATGGTTCAGTTCTAGTCCCGCTGGAGAGCCAGAATTATACAATTTTGCGACAGGTGAACGCAAATCGTGCGCGTTGAGCAATCCTTCACACTTCTCTCAAAGGACTCCACTTTTGCATAATTAATTACTCTAGTTAGGTTGCGGAAACCATCTGGAACTGGATGGCATTAAATAAGTCGCAACGTTCGCCAAACTGGCGATGTATGTCGAGCGAAAAATAAAGAAAACAGAATGACGACTTGCGATGGGACGCAGTAGGTATAGGCAGGCCAACGTTATCTGCATTTTGCGACATTTCCACGCTCTTACTGTACGTATCACACATTTTCGTGTCGGCGTAGGCTATTATTTAAAATTTATAGGAGCCGCTAATTATTGCTTTGATCTCTGCTTCGGGGTTCGCTCATTACAACTTGTTGCTTTTCTGGAGATGTAGGCGTTGAGGGGCGGTGATAATTTGTTTGTTTGACACTCGACGAGATTTTTGCGGATTCGCAGGGACACGGAAAGTGTGGAATGATGAATGTGATTCTTAAAAGAATTGGCGTCTTCCCTGTAACAAACAAATGGAAGAGATATTAATGGATAGGAGAGGATGAGATGCCGAAAATAAAATACGAAGAAATGCAAGTCAAAAAAGTAAAAACAAAGTAGCGGAGTTATAGATTCAACAGTTCGGAGTTTGCGGACGCGAAGTTGAAGTTAGGTGTGTAACTATCGTAGTTTTTTGCTTAAACGATGGCACACGTCATGTAATGATGCACTTTCATATGTATGCCTTGCGGAAACTCTGCAATATGTTAATCACGCAAGCGGTACTTCGGATACGCTTCCGCAATCTCAATATGTAGTAATCAAATGTGCAATAAAGTTCAAGACAAAATGTTATGTAGTGTACGAATATGTAGTGCGACGTTTTCACTATTAATTCTCGAAATAGATTAATCGGTTGTCAGGTGGCGAAATTGACATAACCGTTGTTTATCATGATTCCAATGTCACATCCTACCAGAATAGTATGTAAAGTAAATAGCCTGTTTATTTTACGACTTAGCGTTATAGTGTTATACATGCATATAATGTTACATAAATTTTAAACAATGACACATTTTTTGAAAAATCCTTTGTACTCGATCACAGACAGACGGAAAAAGAAGACCGTCATTTTCGTGTGGTACAAATTATGAAACGTCAAGGAAATACGAAATTTCAATTAGTCCATTTCAAAAATTATAATAATTCGGGAACGTTACTGAAACAGAAACGTTTTATACACCAGTGAGGGTTTATTTAAAATTGTTTCGACGTGATGTCATCAACTTTTTGTTTGGTTCAGGTATATTAATTTTCATTTCGTTGTCCTGCCAGAGTTTTACGGAAGTTGGGTTAAAAGAAAATTGAAAACATAAATCTGTTGACACGTTCATTTTTCAGGACGCACCATATAAGTAATTGTAAAGTGAAGCAAATGACTTAGGTACAAGCAAACCACATTTCGGTCCATATTTTTGTGCGAAACGTTTATTTAAGGGGAGATGAATCTATAATTACTAAGTTAATCTTTATAAGTGTTTTACTAAAAATTCGAATGGAATCCGTAATACCAATAATGTTTTAAATCAATTGCAACACATGGTCCTAAAATTTTATGGTGGCGTCTGTATGTTAAAATAAAAATAGGGGGATAACCAAACCACAAGTAAAGTAACATGTGGCGCTGCGTGTTTCAAGTGAAATTTTCGTGATAAGATCTTACGATGACGGTAACGATTTATGATTTTAATTAATAAAATGCATAGCTTTGTTCATAAATTGTGTGAAACATCCTGTACACGCAAATATAAATTACATACATTACCAATGTTTGCCTTCTTAATAAAAAATGTTGCTTTACTTTTTTGGGGTGACTTCTTTAACTTTTTGGAGAAGAAATAAATTTCGTTGATGCTCTGTAATCGTATGTTAACATCAAACCAAAATTTAAAAAAAGTCCGCTATGTAGATTCCAAGATAAGGTGTAAAATTTCGTTACAATTTTTTACTATAACCCGTATGCAAGAATTAAAAAGACGAGTACGCTATCAAACTGAAAAAAAAATAATAAACCCAAATGGACAAAGTTAACATAAAAAAGTTAATATGAAAAAGTGATAAATAATTAAAAAAATAAAAATAAATATATTACAAAAAAATAGATCTTCCGTTTCCGTCTATCCATCTTTCGTTTGTTTGTGTTGATTTTTATTAGACAGATTCTCTCCGAAATTATGCGCCCAATTATCCCCACCAACACTTTGATGACGTCCCCTCAAAATTTGTACGTTATTTAAATTTTCTAAGTAATATACTCCTCCACTTGTGGTCCATGAATCCGCACCGAGTTTTAATCGCGATTACTTTACAAACATGTTTATACAATATTCGCTACTCCAGCATAAATACCCTTAGCACTGGGACGCTCCGCTAGTATCCTTTCCAGGGCGCTTCCTGTAGGAATTTCAGTGACTCCAACGGACCAACGTAAAGTCCCTATTGGCTTAGAGTAGAAGGAGATCGGAATGAGACACAACTCCAACCTCTTCTCCTGATTTAGAATTATGTTGCACAATTGCACTTACTATCACTGTCGCGATAACTCTTCTACGACGAGTGAATCGCGCAGAAAGCCGCAATTCCATTCCACCCGTGACGAGAGTACTGGCCCGACCACAGTTATCCCCACATTGGCAAACTGCATTCATCCCTGTGTATATTGATATCTCTCATACGTTCTCAACAAATGCGCCGTAGGAATATGACTTAAGGCGTTGTATCGAGGAATTGCAGATCGCGCGCTGAGTTCGAATCTCATCTTCTTTGAAGTTTTTTTCTAAGACATTAAACTTATATGCATGTTTATTTGAATTTCACTTCAAATGCAAAGGAAGTTCTCTCCAAATAACGTTGAACCAATTTTTTTATGATAACTCCTATAAGTTAAGTAAATGAATTTTTATTGCCCAAGAGTTTACAACGCTTTCCTTGGTATATTGGTTCTCGGTGTTGGTAAATTGAAAGTTGATGCATCTTGGCACATATAACGATTTATATGTGATAGAATTTGGGGGCAATTTTCAAGATTATAGTGACTGATCATTTATGTAGTAGGAAGAAGACACTGGAGTCAGTTAATGTTCAATTTCATACGATTGGAAAACGACCATTGTGAAATGATATCTAAATTATCCTGGAGAAATCTTACATCAACGACGGAGGAAATAGAAGCGAATATTTTTAGATCATCAGTGTACGCAAGTGTAGGGTACTTAAATATCTCCAAGAGGTCATTGATGAATAAGACAAAAAAGAAAGGTCCAAGGTTGGATCCTTGCGGGACAGCTGATGTTGGGGTGTAATATTTTGATTTATATCCATTGTATGTCACAGTTTACTCTATCTGGAAGGTAACAATTCAGTTTGCGTAACAGAATACCATGATCCGCAGTGTCGAATGCACTGGAGAAGTCTATGTATACAACATCTACCTGAAAATTTATTTGGGGTTGTTGCCGACTAATTGCTCAACAGTGTCTATGTAGGCTTGATAACATAGAAAAATTTGAATCTTACAGTAAGTGCGAAGTCGTTTAAATTCATTAAGAAAGAGGAAATTTTTGGAGGATAACCATTTCTTCCTATAAAATAGCTTAGTCTTTAGACTAGTGATTAAAGATGGTGTTAACCAAGGCGGGTAGGAGTGTTTACTCTGAGTAGCATAAGGTGGCGCAGACTTTTTAACTAACAAGTGCAAATGTTCATAAAATGCTTCCAGGGCTTCATTGACATCAGCAAAATGTTCTCAGAAGGGTTCATGTAGTAGGGAATGGCACAGTTTGAGGTTGAGATAAAAATTCCACAGTAGTTAAGAGTGTCTGATGATGATTTGGATCTAACTTACCAATACTATTATGCTAAATAAGTTAAATTAAAGATACATATGTAATATTAAAGTAAAAGTACAAAAGCATGCTATGTGTATGTTTCAAAGTCCTTAAAATTTTAAGAAAAGTTTAATATAATATTGACGTAAACATCATAGCCATAATACGAGTAGTACGATTTATATCCTTTCTCCATCCAACTTAGGAGCACTCAGAGTGCTGTTACAGGGGAATTTTCGAATAATAAATTCTTGAAAGTTTGTTTTTCGTGAGGAAGCAATAATCTGTTTAAAATTAAAACAAGTAAAAGTCCCAACTAAACTCGCAACTAACCAAGAAAGTTGTTTTCATTTGGTAAAACAAGAAACACTACCAACACTTTTGTGATATCTCTAGGTACAGTTGATTTGGTATATTCATCTACAATATAGTTGCTATAGGTACAGATAGTAGTTTTGAGGCAATTGTAATCAAATTACTTCAGCTAAATCAATATTGTGTATACAGGGTGACTGCGAAATATATGCAAATATTTTAACCACGGCATCCCCCACCCTAGTAGAGCCGAAATATAGAAAAAATAAATTAAAAATCGAATGGGGCAAAACCCCCATGAACCACCCTCGATACGAAGGCACTGAGCCACCTTGTAAACAGAGTTGGAAAAACGTTCGAATAAAAACGACCTAAACACTTTCAGTTTCAATTAAAAGTAAAACCGACTTTTTGCTGCTTATCATTCGTTCATTCATTTACTCATTCATCGTTAAAGGTCAGTGTGAAAGTTTTTTGGTAATTTTGATTCTGACGGATGTTTGGTCCTTGTCACAACGATTTTACATTGTTTATTGGAACAGAAATAAGAGCAACTTAGAATGCTACTACCTTTTTACAAGAAATGTTGAAAATGTTGTCCTTGATTAGCAATACAAGCGTCAGAGCGTCGCAAGAGGTTTGTTGATAGGTAAAAAAACACCGGAGTAGCGGCTGCCACTTTCACTGGTTGAAGCTCTTCGATAATTTCTAGACACTGTTGATTTCCACAAACGAATTGTTTCATCCAACCGATACACGTTTCTCGAAAACCGTCTCTTGAAATCGTACTTGTTGACGACTACGTGGAGTTCCATCGGACAAAAATTAAGTTACACAACGTGGACAATCAGGGGGCTCCAAACCGTGCACTTTGTCAACATGGTATGGTTGTGACCGTGTACTTTTATTGTAGGATGCACTACAAGCTGCGAAAATCCAATTTCTTCTTTCTGTCCCATCACGACCACGATCGTGAGTTTGAGGTTGAAGGTACCATGATCTCGGAGATGCTGTACCACTGATGCAAATGTTCGCGCACACAAATTACCATATCGACACACTCTGCATTGGAAAACTGGACCATACACCGATTTCAACGACCGCTCGATAATGACTGGCCCTTTTCGTGTTTTTCACGTTGCGATTAAAAAAGTGCCTGATAAAGTTACTTTTTTGGTTCTTACTCCGAGTCCCCTGCCCATTCATTGCAGTAATTATGTAGGTCACGAAACATTACCAGCGGCGCGTATAGCAATTTACATTTAATTTCAAATAATTTTTCTAGACACTGCTACCACTTAGGACCGTGAATTTTTGCCAGTGACATAATCATATTGTGAGCTATTCCCCATTTTTTTTGCATGTATTTCGCAGTCAGCCTGTATTATGAATTAATAATTATGAATTTTGACTATCTAATAAACAAATAATTAACGAGCCAATTTTTTCCCACTTCCAAATATTCACGAAAACATGTTATTACTACTTGCAGCAGGTTGAACGTAAATACTCTGGAACGTTAGACAACCACCGAAATGTGCTGCACTCACAAGAGCAAAGGAGATCTAAACTGCAGTCTACAGCTTCTCATTGTGTTGCCTAGATTTTCAAGTTAGAAACTCTTTCGAAGTTAGTAAACAAAGTTTCTACTACAACAAATGCTAAGAATTCACCATTGCCTTTAAAACTACTAGACACAAAATCTTCAGAGAATTATGCCACAACATTGCAAGCACTGCTTCACAAGAAAAACTCTAACCATGTTGATTTTCATAGCCTGATCTACGACAACACAAGTAAGCCATCTTTAAGTGTAAGAACAGATTCCAGTTTATTTTTAGGATTGTTTTCCTTTATCGCACGTGTGTATAATTACTTACCTGCTGTGCCTGTATACCTAAAAATATTTCGTGAAATTAATTCATCAACCGTGCAAATTGACATCTCATTCCCTCCAAGCACGTCTTAGAAATCTGGAATCGGTAATCACTAATCGCTGTGGATAGATTTAACACTCTCATTAAGCTCGCTTTGTGAAGCTGAAACTGATGAGATTCGACCAAAATTTTCATTAGAGAACCTGTACGTTCGTAAGTTATCAGTAATTGTAGTTAAATGGTTCAGTACGTACGTGCGAAGTCGACTAGTTCCAACTTGCAGATATTTAGAGCATCTCCTCTGGGGCGAACTGATTATGAACTAATAACAAAATTCCGAAGACGTAAACTTTATTACTTACATAAATAGCCTTCCTTAAGTTCTTAGCATGACACAAAAATTTACGCCCATGCTTCCATCCCTAATATGAAAATTTAATTTACGACGAAATATTGATGCTCAAGATGACAATAACGGAGCCTCGGCATAGCATCGACTCTTTTCCCCGATTATCATAAAATTTTAGAACTAATTAAGCTCGCTACTAAATTAGTTTACGCATTCATTCTGCTGGGGAAACCGCATTTTGCAGGCTTACTTGTGTTGGCATAGTTAATCTCCGACCACAGGTTATCTGCATAGAAGTTGCACGTCGTTGCAGTGCACTTGCCCGCTGACAAAATTTAAAGCCCTGCCGGCTTTATCTTGTTTCCAAACAGATTTTGGATAGAATTATCCGCTGCACCACCTGCGCTTCTCCTTTACGATAACCATTCCGATGTTTATTGCTGTACCGAAATAAAACAGGGAAGCTCAAATTTGAAATGAGGGATCCGAATGGCTGTAGGTCGCTTTTTGCTTTAATTGTTGCGGGAAAGGATTTTAGACGTCCTAACCGCGCTGATGGGTATTTTTCAAAACAAGTTTTTTTGACACTGTAGTCTGCTGAGGTGGAAACTCAATTTATTTTTTTATAGCTGAATCTTTGTTGTGTTGTCTGTTCATCGTATAAATAATGGGGAAATCTTCAAATCAATTAAAATTGTTAATTTTTCTATACTTTGGTACTCTTTCATGTCTGACAAACGGAATAAAATAATTCGTTGACCCTGACTTGTATGAAATTAACGTAATTATAAACTTCAGGTCTGTTTTTAGACAACTCTACCAAGATGGTGGCTGTGATGACGGTGATGACACTATAAATTATAATGATATTAAAAATAAATAGAACACGCAAATTTGGGATTAATGTAAACTCTACTGATAAAAGTTTTATAGGTTCAACATGGCAAAAACACAAATTGTCTGGCACGGTTCGTTGCCTTGGGTTCATTTCGGCTACGAAACAGCAGCGCCGGCAACAAATCTGCGACTTTTTTGCCTAGTTAAACAAATAACTATCACTTTACATGTGTTCAGCCAAGATAAGATGTTTGGTAAATTTGCATCTCTCGACACTACTCTTGCTTGTATCTCGCTAAAAAGACGAAACTGTTTGCAGCTAGACAACTAAATTGTCCAACAGATGCTTGTGTAGATGCATCTATGTAATATTACTTTGCATGCTAGAGTTACGAAAATGTAAATTAATATGACATTATTATTCTTGGTTATAACAGGTAATTTAATTTTGTAAACAATGTTGAAAATGCAGCATACTCATGTGGACAAATTATATAAAGGGAAGTGCCATCGGGGTCGTGGAAAACTATCAGACAAGCCGGATGAGTATTGCAAATATAATTAACTTCAAAATGTCCAACGAACCAAAACTATAAATGAAATATATTTACAAAATTTGTATAAAACTATAGAACATTACATTAAACTTATTTGGTAAAAAATTGTCTTCACGTCACAGTGTTAAACGTTGGTATCCGCTTTTTTTGCACTCATTCATAACCTCGATATTTAATCATTCAAAATTTTTAGAGACTGATTTTGTGTATTACTCTTGCATTTAAAGAAAATAGCTTCAACTATAGACTTTTTCTTTATGTGGATGCGGTTTTATACATTTGTGAGTAACAGAAATTAAAAAAACGTTAAAAAAGAAACATTCAGAAACTTTTTTTTTCGCATTTACCACTCTATCGTATCGTCGTAAATTAAAAAAGGGGTTAATTGGGTAAGTATTCCAGGTTTTAAAAATTGCTGCTAATTTAATCACGCGTTTAATTAAATATGTATATGACCAAATTCATCAATTTTTAAAGTGTAACTTGTATGTACATTTTTAAATGTTTCATAAAGCATTCATTTTTAATGTGTTTTCTATAAATTGACCCTTAGGCTTCAAAAAGCAGACTTCTTTTAATTTTAAAATGAAATTTACTCTGCCTCAAGAAATTATTATTTTCGTTAAGTAAACTGCAAAAAATTTCTAACGAGACTTAATTGACGCTTGTAAAAAATTTAAGGCGGATTTACAAAAGGTCAATTAAATTTTAAATGCAGCATTAAACTACCATGTGATCGACTCTACGCTAATCAAATGTGTGATTAATGTTAATTAAATGTGTGATTAACATAATCTGAAATAAAATATTGTTTAAACGGGCTTTTATTGCTATATGTATATGTTAATCCAGGATATCACAGCGACCTGGTGATTGCACGTTTGTTGTGGATTATTGTAAAAAATCTGTGACGCTGTCTGATACAACCCATTCAGAGCTGCAATTTACAATTATTTTTAAATATGTGCAGGTGTTCCTTTTCAAAATTCCGTTCCATTGGAAATTTATCATTATCACATTTCACAGCTCCCTCGTTTTTAAAGAAGTTCATGTGGAACTTTGCCTTTTTTAGTTATAATGCCTTCATCATGTGAAAGATCGATTATTATCTGCATAAATATACTTCGTATTTTTATATTTTTTAACTTGTCCCTAATGTTCTTTCGATTCCAAATTTTTGCCAACAGTAATTAAAAAAAATGGTTGAAGGTTGTTTCGACAGAACTTGCCTCCTCCCTGAAGTACAACCCAATAAATCCCGCTTCTTTGAAAAATTTTCAAATTTTTTGTAATTTTTGTTTTCTGACCTCCATAAAGTAAAAGCCAGTGGCGTAAATAACACCCCCACAGCTTTTTTGAGCTGAAATTCTCAATTCTTCAATCATTAATTTTTTTTCCTTTTTAGACTTGCATTTTTTCGGGTTTTCAAGTTTAAATTTTTTAGTTTTTCAATTTTCCAAATTTAAATTTTTCAATTTTTAGATTTTGAAATTTTTCGATGTGAGTTTCTTGAGTTTTCAATTTTTAATTCTTCAATTTTTTTATTTCCAATCTTTCGTTTTACAGTTTTTCGTTTCGGTTTTTTATTTTCTTTATTTTCTCAATTATGTATTTGATTTTTCAACGTTTCGATTTCATAATTTTTTGTTTATCCAATTTTAATTTCTTCAGTTTCTCTGCGATCTTTATTTTTTTTTTTGGTCTCTTTAATTTTGAGAAGTGCAATTTTTCGATGTGTAATTTTTGATTTCGGTTTTTATTTTTTTTATAATTCTACAAAATCTCGATTTTTCAATGTTCCGTTTTAGAATTTTTTGTTTTTCAATTTAATTTTTTTCCTTTTTTTTGTTTCTTCAATTTTACGATATGCATCTTTTCGAGTTTTCATTTTTAAGTTTTCCAGTTTTCTGATTTTCTAACTTTTGGATGTTTGAGTTTTCAATTTTCTATTTTTAGATTTTTTGTTTCGATTTGTTATTTCCTTAGTTTTTAAATTTTTCGGTTTTTCGACGTTCTGAATTTCCATTTTTTCCATGTGAAATTTTTCAGTCCTTGAATTTTTCAATTTTTCAACCAAGTACTAGATTTTTTAATTTTGATTTACAATTTTTCTGGTTTTCATTTTAAATATGCTTCTAATAATAATTATAATTTTTAAAATTATTCGCTCTTTCAATTTTACGATGTTAGAGTTTTTCTATTTTTCAATTATTGGATTGTTAAATTTTTTCGTTTTTTGATTACTCTTTTTTTCAGTTTTTCGACTTTTTGGGTTGCGAAATTTTTCGACTCGATTCGTTTTTTCTTCCTTCCAATTTTTCCCTTCATTAATCATTTCGATTTTAAGTTTCATGGTTTTTATTTCATGGTTGTGAATTTTCGTTTCTTCTTCAATTTGCAACTTTCCGATTTTCTACTTTTTCGTTTTTGCAGATTTTCGATTTTTTTAGTTTTTCCATTTTTTAACTTTTGGAATTAAAAAAATGGAAAGATTGTAAAATTGAAAAATCAAAAATAGCAAGTATACAATGAAAACTTTGAAAAAACTGAAAATCCAGACCTTGGAAAAATGAATAAACGAAAAATTCAAAAATCGAAAGATTAAAATTTGACAAACTTATAAATCTAAAAAGTCCAAAATCGAAAAAGTTAAATATTGTAAAAGCTAAATCCATATTGAAAGTTAAGGGAATCAGAAAATCGATTTCCGTCATATTAACTGAGAAATCCAAAAATTTAACAATTGGAAAACCGGAAAATTGAAAAATCAAAAATTGAACATTTGAAGAACTGAGTAAAGGAAAAATTGGAAAATCGAAAGAAACTGAAAAAATAAAAGAATTGAAAAAACGAAAAATTGTGAGATTATTATTAAGAAAACGAAAATTAAAAAATCGAGGAAATGATAAATTAAAACTGATTAAACCTGAAAAATTGTAGAAACGAAAAATTGAAAAATCAAAAACTTAAAAATTGTAATATCGGAAAGTTACAAAACTGAAAAATTGCTAATCGAAAAATTGTGATACCAAAAAATTGTGAAATTGAAGAAAAAAGAAAATTTGTGATATCAAATAATTGATCAAAGGTAAATAAATCTAGATTTTTCAAGAAATCATAAGATTTGATTTTGCCTATTTAATTATTTATGATACCCTTATAATTTAAAATAAAAACGTCATCTACATTTATGCAAGAATATGTATATTAATTTAGGTAGATGCAGTCCAAGTAATAACAGTACTGCATTTTCAAATTTTCCAGAAAATAGTGTGAATCGTTCTTGATTCATTGCATCAATGCATCAATGCATTGCATCAATGCAATAAACTGCCTCAATCATTAATTTTTTTGGTTCACCCTGTATAAGTAATTCTGAAAATTATAAGTGCACTGATAAACGACAGGTATACAATATAGTCATAATATTTTGCATATTTCAAACAGGCAAAATTTTGAAATGACGTCATGAATTTTTTCTAGGGGATAAACGAATAAATTTATATAACGATTTACCGTGCTTCTGATAACCTTAAAACGTTTGCAAAATTTGAAAACATTTGGTTTTGTAGTTTCAAATTTAAATTGCACAATGTTGTTATAAAATTTTGATATTTTATCTAAAAATCTAGATGTGTGGGGTCAAAACACAACACGGATTCTTATAAAAATAAAAACTTTTTTACTATTGTAAATTTTGGAGATGACGTCATCAAATTGTTGGCGAGGATGATTAGCCAATTCTTGGTTGGCAAGTTGTAAGTACAACAATCGGTCGAATAGTTTCGAAGATTATCTGTCTGATAATAAATTCGGGCAGACGGCAGATAGACAGACCGATAAACAGACCGACAGACAGACCGATAAACGGAAACGGTAGACCTATTTCTTCGTACTGTAAGAAATCTAAATCTATAAAAATATGGAAGCTATCATGTTAAAAAACAGCAAACCATTGCAGCACTAATAGTTTTTCCATATTATGGACAGATTTAAACACTTTATTGAAAGATATAAAGAGTCGAAATTGATGCACATTTTCTGTTGTTTCGTGTTCAAGAAAAGTAAATACAATTTTCAATGAATATACAATAAAATTCCGGGCGCAGAAGTTTGCAGAAAGGAATTGGTAAAGGATATATACAAAGTTCTGAACAACATTTATTATTAAACTGTTTTATGTATAAATAAGTAGCATATGCAGGATTTGGAAGGACTGTCACAGTGGATAAAAACGTAATAACAGCTTTGAAGCTAGATATGGAAAACAGTTAGATCGATAACATACATCAGTGCCTTTATTTCGTCATCTTTATTTATATTATTTAGGGGTACAGCATGGTGAATTTTTATTTAAAACTATTGAGATCTGGGAAAAGGCAAAATGTATGAATTAATTGGAGAATATTGACTAGTTTCAGAGTTATCTCAACAAACTGAAATTTGCCAGACGTAGTGGAAAGTGTCTGTTTCATCGACAGAAATGTTCAGTCTAGAGCAGAAAAACCAGAATCGAACCAGTAACCAAGTTGAGAACGAGAACAACGTACTAAGACAGGGCGAACCGAAATTAATGAAATTTTAACAAGAAATCACGCGTCTGATTTACGAGAGTCCCACTGCGTATAAATTGAAAAACAAATTTCCTCCCCCCAAAATGATTAATCCTGTGCACACACCACTCCCAGCAGTGTCCAAGAAAATGAGTGACAACTTAATTTTCCATAACATTGCATATGAATAAGCCTTCACAAATTTGTTTCCGTTCGCAACATCGAATAACGTTCGCTTCGACAAAAACACGATTTTTGATGAAATTCCTTATCAATTAAACGGGAAACATGAGTAAATAAGGGAAAATCTAATAATTAAACAGGACTCGCACGTTTCGAATTGTTCTTGTGAGTGAAAACTTGACAAAAACACCGGTACAATTTTGAACGAGTTGTTTACACAAACTAATCTTCCAATCTCTGTTCGAGCCTCTATTAGTGCGTTTTTGTTCCCGGTATTATTTTGATAATAAGGATCCACATTATCCTGAATGGTTTATAAACAGGCATCCCTTTATGCTCAAACACGTAATGTTATAATAGTTCAGGGTGATTTCATTGCATTCTGGTGATTATTGAAACCGTGCCACCTCGTTATCATTTGGTGTCAATTGTTGGTAGAGCGCTATTTCTCCGCTGACAAGTGGAATTGCCGTTACAGGACGATCGTATATCAAAATGATGCACGTTAATGTTTCACATAAAATATGGGAGATAACAATGGGTAGATGGGCTCTTCTATCCAGATACACTAGTTCTGACTCAACCGCTCAAAAAACTCACCCTTTTTCCGCTTCCTGCTTTATGCAGATTCGTTTGTTTTTACCGTAACGAATATTTTTTGGCTTGGATTAAAAGTTTTACGCAAACAAGTCTAATTAGTGTTTGGCTTATTTCAGAGTACTAAACCCACCTTTGGCTTTGTTCGAATTTTTAAGCACGTTGTGAATTACTTTCTCTGTGTTTAAAGTATGGATGTAGAACATACACAATCGCGTAAGCACCGTTTTCATAAGGGTAGAGGGCAGTTTTCTCCACGGCGTGTTAATCATGGTAGCAAGGATAACATTACCCTATGGACTCTACTTCAATGAATAACATTTAAAAACTTTTTATATTTCCTCGGTAACGACAATTTTATCTCTTCGAAATTTAAAGAAAACAAGAGTAAATTGGTGTCCATACTTTTTGTATAGGAAAGCCTTTTTAAAAAAAATCTCCGAAACTGTACCTTAGCAGCATAGATATTTATTAACTCAAAAAAGAAATGAAACTTTTTTATACATATACACAATTTATATGTAGTCTGTTATCTTTTGAAAAAGTTTGTTTAAAAGGAAATGAGCATATTATAACAATTAATAATAACTAAAATTAAATACTGGAAAAACTGTGAATTAAGTAGATTAAGATTGAGTTCTGCTTGCAAGATAATATCGATTTGGAAAATGGGATGTCGAACTCGATGCAAAAAAAATGTTGTCACTTGAGTCTTTTCGACTTTCTCCGAATATGGTGGTAGAAAAAGCGATTAAGATTCGGAAACAACGTTTTAAATGAAGTTTTTCTCGTTAAATGTTATGTATTAGTTATGAACTGCTAAATATTGAAATTTTTATCAAAATAAATTATTTGAAATATCGCATCGTATTCTTCGGCTACAGTTTTCTCATTTCTGAACTTAATTTAGTCTTTAAAGCTTATTTTCAACTGAGATTTTCATGATAAAAATTTTATTATGCTGTCATCGACTTTCCTGCTGCATAAATACAGGAATTTGAATCCGTTCAATGTATGAGAATGGGACAACTATATTACAGAAGTATGCTTTTCAGAACATTTCAAATAAGCTTGGCTTCCCAAAATTCTGAGATGACATCATCAAATTTTCAAAGGGGTTGAACAGATAAATTTTCATCAACGATTTAGCATGTCCGATAACATGAAAGTGTGTATAGCATTTCAAGGTCTGTATATAGAAATATATGTAGGTAATAAATATGTAGCTTCAAACCATAAAAATTTATTTCAGTCAGTGTGCATTTATAATACACTCGCATTACTTGCGGTTATCGTTTTTTAAAATGTTTAACATTTGTAATTCTTTCGAAGCTGCATTTATTTCATGGTTTTATAACTCTTGTTTACTACTATTTATCAAGCTAATGTAGCGACTAGTTAAGAGGATTAGGACAATAGCTTTGAAATGATATATCTAAACAGATAAATCTACACTAAAACTCACCACAAATACTTTGACAAATTAGTTCAAAGAAATATAGTTATTAGTTTTTCGTTTTTTTGAAAGAAATTTCTGTATTATACAAAGATCAGTCCAATCTAAAAATAATAATAAATAATAATTTTGGAAATGTACCGCTTTTGAATTACTTATTATATTCGTGCGTGTATTATACGCGCAACATGTGGCCACCAGAATAGTTTTTAGTTATTTATTTCTAAAAAGCTTTACTAAATTTTCGTTGTTTATGTTCTTAACATTATAGTTGAAGTCTGTTTGTTAACATGATACAATACTTTTGACTGAAACATCTTTTCTTAATGTGTATACATCCGGTTTTTTTTAATTCTATGATCTTGTTTAGAAAAAAAAAAAACTAAGACAGGCTATCTAAAACACTATCAGTGTCAGATTGTGCCGCCGGGACACAATTTTTCAGTTTTTCAGTTTTTGTTAGTGTATTAAGATAAGACTGATTTTGGCAAATCACATTCTCTCGAAAAAAATAAAGGGCGAGTGGGTGGGCTTAGTATTTGCTAACATAAGACTAATTTTGCCAAATGACATATTCTCTAGGAAAATAAAGGGCGGGTGGGCTGGGCTAGTACTTGCTAAAATAAGACTGAACAATATTAAGAACAGTCATTGAAATGAAAAGGGGATAGGTGGTCGGGGCTGCTGCTTATAAGAAAAAAGGTAAACTCAGCCCCACCCACCTTTTTTCTCCATTTCACTGACTTATTTTGACAAGTTGTAGAATCCAAGATATAAAACAAAATAAAAAGTGGCCCCGCCCACCCACCCCTATTCCGTTTTGATAATTCATTCTTATCGGCTATGAAGAACGGTCATTGGATTTTATATTGATAAATAATAGAATCTACGATTAAATTTTTTTAAATACAATTTTAATTTTTACTAAAATATTTCAATTTTTAGATTTTGCAATTTTTCGATCAGCAATTTCAAGAGTTCTCAATTTTTAATTTTTCAATTTTTCATTTCACCATTTTTCTATTCGCAATTTTTCAGTTTTACAGTTTTTGTTAGTACTTGCTAAGATAAGACTGATTTTGGCAAATCACATACTCTCTTAAAAATAAAGGGCGGGTGGGCGGGCCTAGTATCTGCTAAGATAAGACCAATTTTGGCAAATGACATACTCTCTAAGAAAATAGAGGGCGGGTGGGCGGGGTTAGTAGTCGCTAAGATAAAACTGAACAATATTAAGAGTAGTCATTCAAATGAAGAGGGGATAGGTGGGCGGGGCTACTGCTTGCTCATAAGACTCTTTAGGAAATTATTCATCTATTTAAGGTGTTTTTTAACTTGTTTTTTCATCTATTTTAAGGTACTGAATGATTTTTTTAAGCAAATGTTGAAGGTTTTCGTTGCTTTTTTTATAAAATAAAAATATCAATTTTTGTCGTGAAGTTTTTTTTAATGCTTTGTTTACACCCCATTTTTAAGGTTTTTTTTTTAAGTTGTGGATTTGTAGAGATTTTGACCATGATTCCATCGGATCCATATAGAAACCACCGATTTTTGGAAGAAAATTAAAAAGAACACTTAACGTTAAAATTGACCTGTTCTTTTAAAAAAAAAAAATTAAAAAACAAAATTTGGCGTGAATCGTACCATTTTACTTACTACTAATTAGCCTCTTTTTTTGGTATTCGTATGTATATTTAATTTCTTAGGATTATACGTCCATGTCGAGTTTTCACCCTAGACATGCAGATTTTAGAGGATAAAATCAAAATTGTATAACATTTTACAATTTAATTTTGAAATTGTAAAACCGAATGCTCTGGATGCTTTTAAGCATTTTAAGGTTATCGTAAGCACGGCAAATCTTTAATCAAATTTTTTTCTTTTATGGTCTCCTAAACAAGGATGACGTCATTTTATAATTTGCAGAACAAATGTTTCTTAAATTTTATGGAACTACATACTCCATGTGTGTGTAATTTAGAATCCGTCTTGAATTTTTACCTTAGGCAGTGAAATTGTGAAAATTTTGGGAAAAAATTCAAAACTGTATTTTACAATTTAACTTTAAAATTGCAAAAACGAATGTACTGAAATAATGCAAATGTTTTGAGGTTATAGGAAAGATGATAAATCATTAATCAAAATTTGTTCGTTTAAGGCATTTCCAAAAAATTATGACGTCATCTTAGAATTCTGCCGAACAAGTGTTCTTTAAATTTTATAAAATAACATATTCCTGCTTGTGTGATTTATGAATCCGTGTTAAGTTTTTACCCTTATCATCCAGATTTCTAGAAAAAAAAGCAGTATTGTATATATAACAGTATTTTTCAATTTAACTTTTAAATTACAAAAACCGAATGCTGAATTTCCAAAAATTTATGTTTTACTCAGTTTTTGGGAAATAACTGATTATGAATTAATCATCCGGTCCTTTCCTCTACGGTGTGGACACAAAATCAGTTAAATTTCATTTCTTTTAACCGCTACTAATGCTTGTAATCTGAACGTGCTAATCGTAGAAAATCTAATCATCTACTAGTTTTTTTCCCTAAGAATATGAAAGAATCTCTTTCATCCCTTCATTTTTATTAGAAGAATCTAAAACAAATATTGAAAATATTGGGGGAGGGAGGGGCTGTTTTTTGTTTTTGAAAGAGTTTGAAAGAATCTCTGGGGTTCCTAGTGAAAAAATCTCAGCGACCCCTGTTCTTTGGTTTTCTAAAGAGTTTGAAAGAATTTTAGAAATTCCTTTTGTTTTATTTTTAAAATAATTTAAAAGAATTTTCGGTGCATCGAGTGTTTTTTTTCCCTAAGAATTTGAAAGAATCTTCTTGACCCCTTTTGGAAGAAAATCGCGAAGAGTCCTGTTATTTTTGTTTTTGAAAAATTCTTAGGGGCTCCTCGTGCAAATATGTTTTGAAAAAAATTGAAAGTCTCGAGGACTCCTGTTTTGTTTTTGAAAGATTTTGAAAGGATATCAGGGGCTCCTAGTGAAAGTATCTTTTGAAAAAATCCCTGTAAATGCTTTGTTTTTCAAAGGGTTTGAAAGAGTTTAAAGGCCACTGTTGTTTTAGAAGTGTGAAAAAATCTTGGGACCCCGTTTTGTTTTCTTTTTAAAATAAGTAATTTAAAGAATCTTCGGTGCATCTAGTGTTGTTTTTTTTTCCAAAGGATATGAAAACGTCTCCTGAGGATCTTTTATTTTATTTCTGAAAAATCTTGAAGATAATTTCGATCATTCCTGTTATTTTGTTTTTGAAAAAGTTTGAAAAAATTCCAAGGGCTCCTAGTAGAAGACACCTTTGAAAAAATTTGAAAACTTTTGTTTTAGTTTTAAAAGTTTGAAAAAATGTCAAGGGCTCCTTGTGAAAGAATCTTATGAAAAAATTTAAAAAAAGTCTCGGTGACTCCTGTTTTGTTTTTGAAAAGAGTTTGAAACAATCTCAGGGGTTTTGGTTGTTTAGTCGAAGTTATACAGAGAAATTGAGAATGTCTACATTTTTTCCTCTTAGTTATCTGCTTTAAATATGTATATTTAATACTTAAAGACGCAGAGTTTGCGGGTATGTTAACTACGCCACTTTATAGACGTTAACAGTATCACGAAAGGAAAATCGCACAATTTAATTTCATAATTTTTTAAAGAAGCGGAATTTGTCGGACTATACTTCAAGGGCGGGGAAAATTCTGTTGAAATAATCTTCCACAATTTTTTTACTAACTTTATTTTTCTTGGCGGCGTCCAAAAAAATTCCAAAAACAGCATCATTTTTTCAAAACGTCAATGTCGCCAGCAAAACTGAAAATAATAATAGTAATCATAATACCCAAACAACAGCTGTATACTGAACGTTTTCCAAGCAGAATTTTTGTAAGACTTGATTTTAATTTTTGAAACCTCCATAATGAAGACAGAACTGTCTTTGTAGAAAATTTAGTTAGAAAGACAGCCATAATGAGCACATATTGTGCTTGTGCGAATCTGTTGGGTTAAAATTACAGCTTAATGCACTATTGTTGCATTATTACAATTGTCGGTTTTCAAGTAGATACATATGATGCATCAGGTGTGATTAGAAGTCATTGTCAGTTAAAGCTGAAAAATATTTCTTTTCTCAATTACTCTCATTTTTAAACATTTTTACGTTTTATGAAAAATTGAACATTTCCGAAATGACTTAATTCAAAGTTTTTCGTTTAAGTATGTGTTTGTACTAGTTAACTGCACAAATAACTGAAATTTATTTCTGTATTTACCATTACTATTATTAAGTTTGCTCTCAGAACCATGTTCAAAGAGTATGTATTTCATCCCGACTTTTTATGCTTTTTCGTCTGCACATTATCACATTACGAAACCAAAGCACTGCTCTCCGGACAAGACACTCTGGTTGATAGTTTTGTAATACGGTTTGTGTACGAAATCGATCCTGCAGAGCCTTGTCTCCGGTCATGAAATATATGTCCACTTCCTGTCTAATGTCCGGACTCGTCTTTGAGCTAAGTCGAGCTGAGTTCAATCTGATGCTTTTATTTATTCATTCCATCTTTGCCGAATTAAATTCGCACCCTTGCGTACTCCCAATTGCCGACATTAATCAAATAGGCTTTTCAGGCTTATGCTTCCGAATGTATAGAAAGCCAATTACGTCAATTTAGTTTAACTTATTTCTCGATGGTAATACTCGCGGAAGTATTATTTGGAAGGGCTCACGGATGATTAATTACCTCAATGGAACTAATTGCAACGGATGGAAATTTTCTTTACCCGGATTAGGGCTTCGGATGAACAAAAAGCAGCATTAAGCTTTGAAAGAAAATAAAAAACTGAAGAAACAAAAAAATCAAGGTGTGAAGAAAGCAACACATGGAGATTGAAAATTTTAATCGTTATATCGCTTTACTTTCACAGGGTCCTCTAGTTCAAATTTTATTTCGTTTCAAAGAAATCAGTAAGCCGGAAGCTTTATTATGTTTTTAATCATCCCCTTGCCGTTCGTGTTTGTGTTTAGATTAATTTGATCTTGTTTGGCTCTTTAAACATATACTCACATTTGACCTTTCGTTTTCTTAAGGGTTAATTTAAAATCTTTCATGCGCTATCTGCTGTCAGAAAATATATCATATTTATGGCTTAATATTACTTCTATTATTTTGTTTGTGCTCCTACGCAAAAGAAAATCCACTTAGTTGTGCGCTATAAAGTGATGGTAGCTTACATTTAATAAAAGATTCGTCTTGTGAAATTGGTGTTTTCGTAATATCTCGTCGGCGACAGTCATCTGAACACATAAACCTACTTACTGACTTCACTTTAACCTGGAAGTAGAAATTACCCGAACTTAAGATTACTTTTCATCGGGATTTATAGAACCTGTGTTTGTATAAACAGCTAACAGCAACTTCAGTTCGAACTTTCATTTTTCATAAAATTTTGAAAATCATTTTTAAGATTTTGTCTTCTGTCTTAAAATAAAAAAAAAATTTTTGAAATATGAGAATTCAATAATTTGATATAAGTATTTAGTGCTTTTGGAAATTTATAGTTTGGACAATGACCATTCCGAATTAACTGTTATAATAAGTAATGACTAAATAAAATAGATACAATTAAATTGTAAAACGGATCACGTAGTTAATGCATTACTTGACCAAAAGACATAAAATGTCCCAAGACTCTAATTACACTTTTAAACTCAGTACGGAAAGAACGGTTAAATAAAACATTTTATATTTTATTGTTGCACATTTATTTCATGGCGAATAAGTAGGGCATTAGTAACTTGTTTGAAACATTAAATGTCATTGCAGTATTAATGGCAATAAATACATCGTTTATTGTGGAATTTAGGATTGTCATTAAATTTGAATTACTCATCAATTCGAAATGGTGTATTGTGGTTGCAATGTGATGAAATTTAACGACCGTTTGCGCTTTGTGCTCTAAATTTTCAAACCAAATTATAAAGGACTGGGTTCCAACCCTGAGAAAAATATTCTAACTTGTCGTCAAGTTGGGGCTCGACGTTTCGTTTACGTCCCACGTAGCTTGTATTTTAGATGTATCCCAGATTTGCAAGCGCTGTGTACCAGAATATAGTGCATAATCAGTAAAGGTCCCTTAAAATTTACAAACGAACCGAAAAATACACAAGGCGTGTACGGAATTTCCCTTGGCTTAATTTCGTCTACTCATAATATTCTCAAGGCGGATCTAATTTATAGTTGCCTTCCTCTATTTTTTCCAAATAAATTTTCCGATTTAGTAGATTAACGACCCGCTTGAGTGCACTCGTGCGCATTTGCATTCTCCGGTAATAATAAGATTCCAAATCGAAAAATAAAACTCGAGATGAATTGTTCAAGTCCCGGAAGGTAATTCACGGTTTCGTTAGATATAAGCGCATCCCGATTAACGGCTTATGAACCGATTACGAATATGAGAAAATAATTACCGCGTGACGTTATCTCAGCTTAATAAAAGTGCTTTTTTTAAAAATATTTCGCAAACCTCCGCCGAGAATAATCTGAATGTTATAAGCCCCGACATAATCTGACGTTCATGTCGCCTTCCCTTCTATTAAAGCGACTTTTTTCGAGCTCGTGTCACTTTAATGATATGTAAATAAAGCTTTTAGATTTTAGGTTTAGATGCGGCTGATCTTAAATAAAGTCGCTGGTGTATTATTTTAATCTTTTTCCGGTTATCGATTCTCGTTCCATATAAAGCGAACATTAAATCATCCTAATCTTCCGTTATTGTTCTTTCATTACGATTCCATTATCCGAACGTTAAATAGAATGAAGTTGTGGGTTCTGTAAAAGGTTTTTACTGCCGGATAATAAGTAGGGAAATGCGAATCGTAAATTTTCTTGTCATTTTTTTATGTTTCTGAACACAGATTTGTTATTAATTTTGTTTTATTTTTTTCCAGGTGAGTGGGAACCACTTTTCATGTCAAATCCGGACTGAAGATAAGTACCCAAAATTAGCGATTACTTCCGGTTTTTAAACTGTCATTCAAAAACCGCGTTTTCAGCGTTATTCGCCCCCAGAAGTGTTATTTTTTTTGAAAATACATTTTTAAAAATGATTAAATCGCACGGAAAGCGCTATAGACATTTTAAGCATTTGACTGAGCAGTTGTCATCATCGAACATCAATATCAATAACTCACTGCCTTTCTCTGACATGAATTAATACATAATAAAACCTAATTGGACTCATATCCTAACATTCTTGCAGCGCGCTTTGACAGATGAGCGTAAGTGATTGATATTTTAATTACCAAAAATTACTGCTGTGTATTGGACGACATAAATTACACAGATAGTTTTAACCATTTGCATGATAAATGACAGGCTTTACAACGAAAATGAATGATAGTTTTTGATGTAAACAGATTAGTTATTCAATTTAGAAGATTGCATATCTATAAAGCTCTGTGGAATGTTCAAACGAAGCGGTTGTTAGAAGTCGGTTACTCTCTGTTAAAAAACATGCTCCCTATTACGCGACAATCAATTTGGTTTCAGATATCTTCCGGGAAGCAAGTTAATTCAAATTAAAATTTCAGCGAAATTTTTTTAGGAAGCGTTATCTTTGAAAAAGTAGCGTGGGAGTTTCAACGCTTGAGATGATTGTTCTGGTAATAGCCGCAGTCAAAAGGGCAAAGGTTAAATACTTGGACGAACGGTTATTTAAGAGTGTTATTTTTAATGTACGGAATGAATAAATTTTAATTTGGTTTTACAAAAATTGGGGCATTTGCGACTTCGAAACTTGCGGCATTACCGGTTTAGAAAAATGAACTTTAATCGGGGACTATTTAATAATGACGAAATCGGAAATTTGAACTACTAATCACCAAAATTTTGAAAATTCGTGGATGATAACAGCGGTTCTTTGAAAATTAGTGATGTACTTTTGCAAATTTACAAATTATGTGACACTCGTAAAGCCAAGGTGTTTTGAAACACCAATACATATAGCATTCAGTGAAACCCAAACTTGTAAATAATGGATACAGTATCCTCTGCTACATCTGCCACCAGTCCGCAACCTTGATTCATTGCGAGATTTAATGTCGAAGACATATTTTTTGCAGACTTATGTAACATTACTTGAAAGAATTTGAAGTACACAATTGATTCACGTATTATATTTTTGACGATATCTACTAGTTTTTTTTAATTAAAATGGTTCAATATGTGCTTTAATAGCCTCACGTAATTGGTTGCCCACGTACACACTTACTGTGAATTGTGTATAAACAATTAGTGTTCAGTTTTGCTAATTTGTTTGCGATGAATTTTTATTTTAGATTCAAAAAGTTGTAATTGGTAAACTCAAATTTATTAAGGCCAGTCGCTGCATGGAATTTTCGGTAATATCTTCATTATTAACAGACTTACGATTGTGAAATTTTAAATATAAGCTCTTCATAACTTCCTTTATATAACGCAATTTTTGTTAAAAACAGTTTGTGATATATTTTTTTTTAATTTTAGTGCATTCTTAAAAATCAAATCTCAATTATTTAAGGAAATTTCGGAACACAGTTTCCAACACTGTTTTCAGCTTACAAAACACAGTAAAAAAAGCTTGTGTTGTAGAAGCTGGTAAGCGTTTATTTTTATTATGTCTCAGTTCCAACAAATACAGTCGAAAATATATCTGGTACGATTTCTAAAGTTCCGTAAGCTGAAAAAAGTGGTGAAACGGCGTTCCAAAATTTCCATATATAACTGAAATATTGTTTTTTTTTTTAAATACTTGATCCAAAAATTTCAACAAAATCAAAAAAATATTTAAAAAAAAACTACGCGCGCATTATAGGTATAGTGAAAGTTGTAATAAGTGTGTTAATAATGGAAATATTAAAAACGTAGCCACTCCACTTAAGAGGAATTTCCATGTTACTGCTGACTGATCAGTATATTGAAAAGTAGTAAAATCCTTCTTTGTCTGTGACACGTGCTGTTTCTGTAAGAGTGTTTGTAGATATTACGGCCTTAATCTTATTTTATGTCCACTAGCTACTCGTAATAAAACCGAATAAATGGTAAGATTCGGGTGCCAAGTTCAGTAGACTTACGTCGAAAAGTGGCGCACGTTTCACGGATAACGGAGAAGCTTATTGTTTTACTAGATATCTATGATATTTTAGTGTAGTAGTCAGTATGCAGCGCATGAAAGTTCACCTTTACTTTAGAGTCCACATCCGTACTTATGCGATAGTTTTGGTACATTTTCCAGAAAATTTTAAAGTGAAGGTGTCGAGGTCCAGATGCCAGCGATAACATTATGTGCAAAGCAGAATGAAGTGCGCTAGAAAAAAAATGGTCAAATACCGCTTCTTTGAAAAAATATACAAAATTTTATTTTCTGATAACCTTAATGTAGTAAAAACCAGTGGTGTAAATGACACCTTGAAATATATTCAAAACACATAACCAACGGAAAAGAGTATATTATTATCAGTGTACATGCTTAAGTTCGATTGTTTATGTTTATACATCGAAAGAATATCACCTAGAAATTTGTTTGATTTGAATGAGTTGTCTCCTCAAAATAGAGAACTAAAATGATTAATTAACCCACAGTGGAACAAAGTACTTTGAACATGATTATTATTATTATTATTTGATCATAATTAAATTAAGACCTGGGTATTCTCACGTTTTCTAGAAAATGCGGTTCTTAATTTGATCAATAAACAATAATTGGTCGAAAGCTATAAGTATAATCCGAGAAATCCAGCTCTTTTAAACAATTATAAAATTTGCTTTTACGATTTTCGTTTTGTGATAACCTCTGTAAAGTAAAAACCAGCGGCATAAATAGCACCCCCGCAGCCCCTGTGCCGTACGGACAATGTAAATATATTTAAAGCACATAGACATAACTAACGAGATAAAATGTCCTTCAGCACTAGGCAATTTGAAGTGTTTATTTGCATCGAAAAAATGTCACGTAGAAATTAATTTGATTTGGATAAGTTTGTCTTCTCAAAATAGAGGACTAAAATTATTAATTAAATCACAATCGAACAAAATGTTATGAACATTATAATTCTTATTTTATCATTCCCACATTTTCGAGAAAATGGGGTAATTGACTCGTTTTTAATTTGACGCAGTTTCGGAGATTACGTGGCTAATAAAACGGTCGGAAACGGGAGACTACTATTTTCGTACTATAGGGGTCATGAAACGTCGAGAAAACATAAAAGTGGCAATTCGTCCCATCGACTCGATTAGTATACTTCCTTAGGTTACGCTCGGGAAGAAAAAACAAAAATCAAAACTAGGATTATTATACTTCAAGAAGAAATCCACAGTTTTTGACAAATTGAAATACTTTCAGTTGCCAAGATTTCATTTCTTGATATAAGTTTCTGTTAAAAATGGAATTCTTGACAAATCTAAGTCTAATGAATTGTTTATGTGGCGTTTTAAATTTTTAAGTATCACATTAATGTGACATACTCGTCTGTTCAAAGACAACCGGTAAATCTTAACAGAAAGAAAACGCTAAATACTTATAAAATCATAAGCCTGTGTATGTTCATAGTAGAACAGTGCATAAATTTTAGTCCTGAAAATTATGAAAATTTCGATTATCGGAACGAGTTTACGCGGTTGCCAAAAAAGAAAGTTGCGAAATTCCCATATTCGCTCCATAAATTCCGAATAATGGCTCATATGATTTGTGTACTACACTGGCTGTGTTTGTAAAATAAGAACTTCGCAATTAAACCTACAAATAGGTGTAATTTTCGGATAATGCAGCCTATTTATGAAAGTGATCCGCGTTATTTATAGTGCCATTTATGGTGAAAAACACATTTCCTCCATAAACAAATAGCTTTTGCATCGAGCTGCAGCGGTATCGATTCGACCATTTCTGTGTACGTTTTTATTGTATAAAGTAGCATCAACGAGCGCCTTTTAGCGAGAAGTTGAGCTTTGATTACACCAGCAACCTTCAATATTGAGTATTTTATCTGTGCTTGTTTTTTTTTATAAAATAAAGATGGCACTTTTATCTCGCGCCAAGGAAATACTGCGACATTCGGCACAACGGTTTATATTCTCAATAAAATGCTATTTATTGTTGGAAAAAGTTTCCGAGATTGTTCGATAATTCAATATTCATAAAGAAGAAAGTGCATTGTGCATCGACGACTCTCTGGCGCCAATAAAAGGTGTTTTGTGTGCAGAAGCACATCTTAAATAACTTTTATTGGATACGGATGTAATGCCCAGCATTGCGGACAAACTACTCGGAGTTCTTAGGGCAAAAAGCTCTTGTAGTAATCGCCGGACAATTTACACGGCCATCAATCTGAGGAAATGTCAATGTAAACCAACAACTCTGACCCTAGAAACCTCGTGCATAACTCATTCGTACAGCCCGGGGTTTCCCGAGGGAACACCGCTAAGGACATATCTCAGAGCGGGAATACGCCCTACCTGTAGACTGTGAAGAGCTTCCAGCTTAAATATATCATCACTCCAAGTTTTTATTGTTGCTCGACTAATTTCGGGGAGGGTTGCTGCGAAGAAATTGAATAAACAGAACGCACGAGGTGGCGTTTTAAAGTTTTTTTAACCTCTTTAATATTAGTTTTCGATAAAATTTTCACTCTTGACGATTTCTTAGTAGAAAGTTAGCTTGGATTTTAACAGTTTATTAGAGTAGTATTTTAAATATTTGAATTGTTGGATTTTTTTATTTGGTCAGACTTGTTAACTTGGTTCGGCCCCTATTAATTCTTCCAAAGTAAAACCCATCAGAATCCTTGCAACTTCCCGTTTGTTGTTCCCCATTTTTCTTTGTTTGTTGGTACGCCTTGTTAGGTTTGTTTATTCACAAATGTACTTGTCATCACTACCGGATGAAACCATCTAGGACGCGCCATCTATTATTTCAGCAAAGTTGACATGTTTTAACAACGTTTTCCGATTCCTCAAATAAATGGGCTGTCTAATGCGGTCGCATCATAGCTGACACTCGAGCACAGTTTATCACAAAGACGACCATCTATCTATTCAGTGGATGTCGTTTATAAACATTACATAAAAATATGAAATAGTGACATTGCAAAATAGCGACTGAGCTCAGATTAGAACGTGACTACTCGAAAAATAATCCCGGCAAAAAAGACGATGTGCAAGTGTCGTTGCCCTATGACAAATTCAACTTTGTTCTTCTATTGATGCCGAAAATATTAAAGTGAGTCATTTGTCAAACTGAGGAGTGTTATCGACGAACTGCTGGCCAATGATTCATTCTTATTTGCAAGAAAGTCCTCACCGGCGCATCAAAATTCAGCCATGCATATTCTCTGACTTCAACAACGAACAAACAAACCGTTTTACTTCAATAAACCTCTATTTAAATGACCGATAAAGTCGCATCAGGAAAAGTACTCTTCATTTGGCTGATTTCAGCGCAGTCCGTGACCCATAAATCATGGATCAAAAATGCGGTCGGTCTTGTGCTTTCCCATTTCACCTAATGGCGCCAAACCCTAGCCAAAAATTTTCGTTCTGAAATGCAGTCACCAGCAATGCGTGAGGACCAAACAGCAATAAATTACTTCTTCGCAGTGCGTGCTTTCGTTTCAGACGCGTTTTTACAGGATGTGACTAATTTAATGTCGTGGCCATGCTACTCCGATCGTCAACTGTTACACAACTTAATGGGATGCTCGTCATAGAATTTGAAGACCCCCTATATGCATATCCTAGGTCTAATTTGTGACGTCGATTTATTGGTTACCGGCAGACCGAAAACTATCTATACATGTAACTTTGGCGTGACAAGCTTACTAAGCTCATTGATTTATTATGCACTGAAGCTTCTAGGTTGACGTTTTAAAGTGTAATTTATGCAAAATTTAGTCGATCGGGTTTTTTCGTTAATCGATGGGGTACCTATAATTTGCATTATTCTTCGTTAGTGCGAACTGGGTACCCTACTGCAACGTAGTATACTTACGATGTCCCTCGTAAAATGCTTTTCTCATGACTAAAAAAGGAACATGGTTAAGTTCCACAAGCTAATGGTGGCATTAAATCGTCGCTGCAGTAATGGATATAACCAATTTAATTATCAAAAAGCGAGAGTTTAAATTTGTCAACAAAGTTGTTTTTCATTATTTTGGTAACTAACTGGAAAATGCCTATTATTCAGCTGTGCAATTTAATACCTTACTTATCTAACCGTTTCCTTAGCCGTAGATGTGATATACAGTTTAGTATAATTTGCAGATGAAGGCTGGTAAATTTTATGGTCTTCCAAGCTGCTCTGAATGCACTATACGACCACATTTTGGAGAACTATGACCATTATTTCTCAATAATCAATGGCTAAATTTAGTTCTTGATAAACGGTATTCGAGAGACACTATGTACGAAGCTTCCTGGTGATTTAAATGCGTTACTTATTCAGTTGATTTCGACGATTCTATAACTAAATTATTGATTTTTAAAGTTTAAAAGATATCATAGGAAAATGGAATTTTCTGGATATAAACTGTTTGACAATATTTCCTTGAAAATGCATCATAATGACCAAAAGATCGTTTGTACAGATACCATCATTAACCACTGTTTCGATTTAGTAGGATCTGATGGCTAGGCAAAACTGTTGATATTTATAGAAAATTGTCCTCAAATTCTACGTTCTCATTAAGTGGTTAAAACCATTTTAGGCCGTTGATTTCTACTCTATCCTATTCCTTATCGAGAACTTAGGAAATCGTCTTGACTTATTTAACAATAAAGCCGAGAGCTTTTTTATGAAGTCTCTACCACTGGATTGTTCTAAAAATCAGTTAAAAATCCATTTTCGACCCTTTATTATGCAGGAATTCCTCTACACTCTTTTAAACTTGATCCATATTTCATTTACTGGTTTCTCTGAAAGGTCACTTTCAGTTTTTAGATGTTGTGGAAAGTCTTGTGAAATTCAGGGTCTGTCAGTAAATTTTTTTAGAACCGTCTTAGATGATTTTCTTCTGTAACTTCTTTGTACCAGCCTCTAAATATTTATATCGGTACTCGTTCTTAGATGGAATTGTTCTAAAATATCACTCCTATTTCTTCAGTGTCCTAGAAATTTAAGTTTTGCATTATCATCCACTAGAAATAACGTTCTTTCCTAATAGAATTTTCTAGAACTTCTTTGAAGCTTTGTCAGGGATCAAGTTTTTTAAACTTTAATCCTGTACCTACAGTTGAGATTGTTCAATCTCTTGCTCCGAATAGAATCCTTCCGGAATAGAACCTCATTGATTACCTGTCCCTTCGCCTTCAATACCACCCATTTTTCTGTCACTTCAAAATCGAAATTCTTCCTTCTTCTCCCCTTTCTATCACTTTTTTTTTCCTAAATAGAATTCTTCTAGAGTTGTTTCAGTGATTCAGCAAATTGCACTCTTGACAGCAGCTAGTACTTCCTAAGAATTTGGAAAATGACACACTCTCTAAGAAAATAAAGGGTGGGTTGGCAGGCCTAGTTTTTGCTACGATAAAACTGATTTTGGCTAATGATAAACCTAAGAAAATAGAGGGCGGGGCTAGTACTTCCTAGTATATGACTGACTTGGCAAAGGATATACCCTCTTAAAAATAAAGGGCGCGTGGGCGGGGCTAGTGTTTGTTAAGATAAGACTGATTTTGTCAAATGATATACCCTCTAAGAAAATAGAGGGCGGCTGGGCGGGGCTAGTAGGTACTGCCTATGATGTTACTGATTTTGGAAAATGATATAGCCTCTAAGAAAATAGAGGGTGGGTGGCTGGGGCTAGTACTTGCTAAGATAAGACTGATTTTGGCCAGTGATATAACTTCCGTGAAAATATAGGGTGGGTAGGCGGGGTTCAAATTTGCTAAGATAAAACTGAATAATATCAAGAGTACTCACTACAATGAAGAAGAGGTGGGTGGGCTGGGCTGGGCTACTCTTACTTTTAAGACTCTTTAGAAAAGAGCTCAACCCAGCGCCCCCATCTCTTTTCTCCATTTCACTGATTTATTTTATTTGCTGTCTAGACCATCAAAGAACAAATTTTATTGCACAGCTAAGTCCGTAAATGGGTTTTAAATTAAATAAAACACCCATTTACAGACTCCGACACAAGTTGTCTCCTACAACTTTCTTTTCGAGTTTTGACGTGGGTCTTTACTTCCCGATTGAAAGTTACGGAAGTATTGCAATTGGGTACATATCTCCCATTTCCGTCTCTCTCTCTCTGTGTGTGTGTCGTCTATCGTCGTCTGTGAGGATTTTATTAAATACTAACTACTCCTGTACTTCTGGTTTTTGAATCCGTCTTGATTTTTAACAGAAAACATTGTGACAGAAAATGTCATTTGTAGAGGAAAAAATAAATACAATTTATTTATTGTTCTGTAATTATCAAGTCGATGAGAGTATCTTGCTAAAATTAAAAAAAAAAAATAAGATTCACTTTACAAAATTTCGAGATGGTGTCATCAAGATTTTGGAAAGGATCATTACCGATTTACCATATTTACGTTGGAGCGTGTTTTAAAATTTCAAAGCAGTCGGTATTTTAGTTTCTAAATTAAATTGTAAAAGTTCGTTGTACTAAGGTTTTAATTTTTTACCCAAACACCTACATCCAGGTTAAAATGTAATTAATAAAGTGGATTAATACATTACGGAATATAGAAACACGTTGTGTGCCACATTTTATTTAGAATTTATTTAGCAAAATGTTTACATGACGTCATCAAATTTTTGATGGCGGATGATTTGACAAATTTGTCTTACTATTTTATGATTTACACCATATTCTTAAAGTATATGTAAAATTTCACAGGACTTAGTCCAGTAGTTTCAGGCATTATGTATGTAATACTGCCAATAGTTGACGGGGAGACGGAAATGGTGGATCGACTTTTCCATATTGTTGGAGTTATAAAACGTCAGAAAAACATACAATTGACGCCTAGATCTTAAAAAATTAATTACGAATCACAAATTCCCCGTTTGATGTTGAAATGCATCTAGTTTTATTTTAAAATCTTGGTCGAAGGTTATTTCAACAGAACTTCCCCCACGCTTCAAGTATAATAAACTATATAGAATGTCTCTGTGTGAGTTCCGGATACACACAATTTTGATTTTTTTGCGAAAATATGGATGCCTCCGGAAAAACCACAAGGCGAATTCATAAACCATAAGTACAGGAGTATGTAATTTTATAAAATATAAATCCTATTTACTATGAAGAATTTTAAGGGGACGTCATCGAATTGTTGGTGATGATTAGCCAAATTTTGGTTACCGTTTTACTGTTTGCAAGATATTCCTAACGTACGACAACTATCGGTATTTTCTGTCTAATAAGAATAAACACTGATGATAGACCGACGAAAACGTGAGAGCTACTTTTTCGTATTCTAGATTTCATGAAACGTCGAATAAACGTGAAAGTAACCATTGGTCGGATACTTCGCTTAGACTCGGGAAATAGAAACTCCAAGTTTCAGGGTATTCTTGTCAAATGTGTATTAAAATTTTGTAAAATTTGTCTTTCTAGTTGCTAATTATTCGATACAAATTTGCTTGCTTAGTCTGAAGTGAAACTATTTTCAAGTTGTAAAAAAATATTTTCAATTGATAATTTTTTGTTGACAGTAAAGAACGTACGCCTATTAAGATGTTTACTTCTCGAGAGTAAGCTAAGGAAGTATTGTAATAATGTTCTCGAGGTTTCATAAGGTATGAAAAAATAGGTCTCCCATTTCCCTCTGTCTGTCGTCTGTGCCGATTTTTATGAGATAGGCAATTTCGGAAGCTGCCAGACTAATCGTTGTCAAATTTGATGTGTTTTGGAGAAATCCTGTGGAAGGTAAAAGGCCAACCGAAATTTGTCTGATCATCCCCACCTATAATTTGATCACGTCACCTGAAAATTTCGAATGGTAAATGCTACTTATTTAAATTTTATAAAATAACATATATCTGTACTTTCGGTTTATGAACCCGCCTTGATTTTTTACCAAGACATCCAGATTTTTCCAAAACTTTAGCAATGTAAGAGGAATGCAGACAAACGACCTAATAACGCGAATGTTACAGATTCGATCACCTCCTGCGCCAGTTTTTTTCTTTTATACTGTGATAGATCTATCTTTTTTTTTCCAAAAAGACTGAATTTATTTGATTGTTCTTCAAGGAAGAAGGAAGTTTTATATGTTTTACGTTATCATCTGACCAATTTTTTGGGTTATTTTTAATCAAGGGAATATGCAACTAAAATTTCGCTGCTTAGTTATATGATAATACACCTTCTCCGTTTGCTAGACTTCTTGTAATTTAACGTGCAACGTCAGTATCATTTTCCGTATACACTCAAGTGATATTCATTTAGCAAATATCTCTTGTTGTTCTTACGACTGCGTGCAGCTCGCTGTTCGCCCCTAAATCTGATTTCTCTCTTCGTAATTAGCCTGGGACTCTCGAAACAACTCATTGGACATTATTTATTATTTTAGCATTTATCCGAGATTGGGTTGAATAATGTTGCTCCCTGTCGTGATAATGAAGAAAAACGTTATCAGCTCGTCGGCGGCGGTTACCGGGATAAATTAAGTAGATCCCGATTAACATAAGCGTATTCCGTGTGAATTAGAGGCCCGCCGCCCCAGCAATGGTGTCTTAATCAGCCGGGCTCGATCTAACTTTATTAGACAATAAGGTAAGGCCGCTACCTGGGGCGCAAATGGGCTGTTTACCATCTAAATCAGTCAACAACGATATGTAGAATTCTGGAGCATGGCAAATAAGCAACAGGGATAATGGATCCAGTGGAATTCCGCTCGTTAATTGTGCGAAGCTCGTCGTACATGTACGTATAAATTAGGGTCAATTAGACGTCTGGGGATCAAATGTCTTATCAATTCTTGCGTTGCAGTGGTGCATCTTCGCTGCAGGTAATGCCTCATAACAACACGTAGGTCGTTATTATGTCATATGCGAGATCTTCTTGTTACAGCAGGAATTCTGCCAGGTACGCCGCATGAATGTTAAACATTTTGGTTTTTGTTGTCACCCGCCAGTTAAACTAAGCTTGCATATATGAATTTAAATATTGATCGTGGCGGCTTCATTAAATTCGAAATGGTTCGGCATAGGTCCAATAATATTTATTTTCATACATTGCATACATTAACATATTTAGGCAAATATTGATAAACTGGGACGGAACTGGAAGAGTGAAGCGTGTGTCACACGTAGTGGTTATTATAGTGCTTGTATTAGAAACGGATTCGATATTTTCCGTGATTTGTTGGCATCGAAAATATGGGCATGGAACATACAAGGCAGTGTTACCAAAATAAACTATTATCTGATTTTCACGTGACCTTTATGACATAAGGAAATTGCTTCAGGGTTTTTATGGGAAATATATGGAGCAGATAACTGTCGAAGGGAACTAACTTATTATTTCTTTACGGTATAACTGTTAATCGAACAATGTAGAGGTGAATTGGCTCTTGTTTTCAACTTTCGTTCGATTTGCCGCAGAACAGGCTACCGAATTTTGTTCGTCAATTTGGTATCTCTCAAACCTTTTTTTTATTATTATATTATATATTATTTTGAATCTTGGTCTGTGTATAATTAATAATGATGTAATATAATGTAATATTGTATATATGTACATATTCCCCTAAATTATCAAGGAATAAGAATCTGCTCTTGACACATTGCATCGTAAGGAATATATGGAATTTGCATATCGATTGTCGTTCACACGACAACCAAATCCTTTAGAATCTGCATGAATTATTAACAGTTGACGCTAGTTCATTTTTGCACAGCTGTTTTGACTGTTTTGACTTATATGTATTGCACTTTTGCAATTATTTTGCATTTTGGCCTATTTTTACATTTCTAACAAATTTTGGCCAGTTTATTTTAAAAGCATTAGTTTAGTTTATCAATTTTGAAAATTGTACTTTCTTTACTATGAATTAAATCAGTTAAGTAAAAATGATAGGGTGTTTCTTTACTACTGGTGAAAGTATTCACAGTGTGGCGTAGACGACTAAAAAAACTATTTTAGATTTTCAAGAAAGCAATAACGGTTGGATTTTAAAATGTTAGTTATTTGTATGGATTTTGTTTTATTAAACCAAATCATGAATTTGTCCCCAAAATAATTTTGGAATTTCAAACTGAATATGCAACTACCGGTTAATTTAGTAAGTGATTAACACAAAAACATGTATATCAAAGAAAAATAGTCACCTTAAATTGCCGAGGTGAGTGGACAAAATGTTGAGCGACGATTCTGAAAATGCTGAAACTGATTTAATAGTGGTTGTAATCAGTAGTTTAGAATGCCTACACACAGATTCACATTAATAGATAGACGTAAATTATTTTTAGAATAAAGCGGTATAAATATTTAATTAACGACTTTATTAAATGTATATGTTATAGTATATATCGATTGTCCTCGTATGTGTATGATTGATTAATAATATGTGTAAATAATCCGATGAATGACTATTTTTTGTTGTAAAGATTTTCGACATATTTTGTACAAAAGTGAGAATCGTTTTTTTTTACATATAAATCGTTAACTCGTACTATAAATATCTGCAAATTAAGACTTTTTAATTTTTTAAAAAGTTCCATTGACCTAATAACTGGTTGGTTATCTGACAAATAAACACGTAATATATTTTTGGAAGATAATTATTTCCAATTTTGTTACCCATTTTTAATAAATGTTTTGTTGTTTGACTCAAAAACGGTAACTTCCCATAAAAAAATTGGTCGAAAGTTGTATAGACAGAACTTCCCTCATTTCTAAAGCAAACAAGTCTGATTTCTTTATCAGTGAAATATAAAAATATTTTTTATTAGACAGATAATCTCCGAAACTACTGGACCAATTGTTCTCAAATGTATGTCATATAGATGACAGAACGCTAACCAAAATTCTCGTAATCTGCCCCAACAATTTGATCCTCTCATTTTTTTGCAGTTTAAAAGTCTTAACACCTTGAACTGAAGAACTTTTTGAATTTTTGAAAATTCCGCGACCTTATGTCGCGACGAGAATAGAGATATCGAAATTCTGTAAACGCCGTTCTGTTTAGCTTGAAGGAGGAAGCTTAATTTAGTACATTGCAAAGATAGTATACATATATGGCGTAGACGTCGCGATGCAGACTGGTAATTTGTTAAATTACTATGTGTATATTTTTCAACTAACCTTGATAGATCATTAAATTACAACGACAATAATATAAAACTCTTAGGCGTTAAATCATTTTCAGTCGATAAGAAAAAATATGAATTTAAAAAAGTGAAGTTGACTGAAATAAAGTACTACCACTTCATTTTGCAAACAAGATTAGTTAAGATCTATTTCAAAAACATCATTTAAGTATATATATTTTCAAAGATATTACGTGTTAACGTTACTAATTCTATTATTTTTTTTAGTCTTCCCAATCACGTAAGAGTGGGAAATACGCCAAATGTTTTAATGTATTACCACAAAAATAAATCTAGTGGTGTTAAATCTGGGCTGCCAGCTGATCATTTTCGCCAGACAGCAAAGAAATATTGTAGAATTCTGATATTAACTTTTCATAATAATTTTGTAATTGTGTGTAGATATATCTAATAAAACTAATACAAGACATACATGTTTTATATCATTGTTGTCATAATTTAATGGTGAATCAAAAACCTTTAAAAATTAGGCGACGCCACATATACATCGTATTTGCAATGTACTAAATTAAGTTTCCCCCTTAAAGCTAACAACAATGACGTTTACAAAATTTTGATTTTTCCATCCATTCTCAAGATATAACGTCTGCGATTGAGTTGAAAATTCTCTCTTCTTATTGTTAGCGTTTCAGTTGTTTTAGACAAAGAAAAGGGTCTCCTTGTGTGCCGTACGCGTAGCGCACATGTGTTGTCAAATTTTAAAGCAAATGCGTGTTTAATTTGCTCAAACATGTTCTCAATATGGCTGCCAAATTTTCCAACCCATTAAACGCCATTATAAAGACATCCTAGAATCATGAATACCGCTTTGTTCGTCGTTCATATTCAAAATAGCTGAGTAGAATCTACGAACAAAATTTTCCTTTTTAACCAACAATTCGTCACCTTAGAACTGGTTTGCCGCATATCCAGATCGCGTCCGAGGGATTTTCGCCTCTACTGCTTGGTGCAGATTTGCCGCATGTCGCACTTGGGCGAAGCGAAACATAGCTTAGATTCAGTGCTGATTTGCCGCATGTCCAAGCAGAAATCGATACAGTACCGTTATCCGTTTTTACGTACTTCCTTGCTGTTTTGCTTTTCAGCGTTATAGGTTTGGGGTTGGGAAAGAAATCGTATTCAACTTCACGCGCAGAACAATAAGAATAATGTGAAATAAATAAAAAAGAGACTTAACAATTTTGATGAATCTGAAATTAAAAAAAAGCAACTGTAATTTGTGCAACTCTTTTTCTGTTGTTATAGATGTTACAAATATTTTCAAATTATTAGTTTCGAAATTTTACAAATTTAAATTTCAAATAGATTTGTTGTTTCTATAAACAAATAATTTAATTTTTTACTAAACAGTAACATTTTATTAACGATATTTCTACATCAATAATCACAAATAATAGATACATTTTTAATTTTTTAAATTAAAATGTTGTAAAAGTAATATGAAAATTAAAATTTCGAAGAAAAATCTGTTTAGGTGGATTTTGCTTCGAAATTTATTACTGGAACGTTTACAAAAATCAGCTTTTGACATAAAATGCTTGCAAATTTGAAACAGAATTGGAATGTTTCTTGACAATCATGCCTAATACATTTTTGACTTGTATCTTTTAAAAAGAATTATTTCCGAATTTATAGCTATTTACAATTTACGACTTACTTCAAGAACAAATTCCGTATTAGAATTTTACCTATAATAACTAAATAGATGTATGTTGTTAACTTATATAAGGTACCTTACATCGAAACGAGTAATTTGTTTTTTAATATGACATTGTCTTTCTTTATCATTCTATTTGTCTAACAATTATTGTTGTGCAATTATACGCGTGTAAATAAAAATAACTTTACAATAACTTATTTATGGGTAAATTTTTTTACCAATTAATTTAACTGGATGGTTATATGTAATGGTAATAATAGCCGCATAAAATTCACTCACTGTTTAGGTATACCAGATATCAAAAGCTATTAAATCCAAATGTTATTGTTTATTTTTTTTATGTCTCGAGCGCAAGCTAAGGAAGTATTGTAATCAGGTTCATCGGGCGACTGGCTACTTTTATGGCTTCTCAACGTTTCATGACTCCTATAATACGAAAACATAGGTCTCGCGTTTCCAGTTGATAAAACGCTGACCAACATTTGTAATCATCCTCCCCATCATATAACGTCATCTCCAACTTTTACAGCAATAAATGTTATATAAATTTTAAAAAATAACATACTTTTTCATTTGTTGTTTATTGAGATTTTACCCTAAGCATCCAGATTGAATTGAATTACCATAACCCTAATTTCTTGAGATTTTGGAAACAGGACATACTACATACATAAAGAAAGTTAAAAGAATTTGAAGTAATGTAATGATACTCTTTTTACATCAACATACTATTATTTATCAATTAATTGGGCATCGTCCAAAATACTGTTCATAAATTATAAGTGCAGGAAGTTTATGCAAAAACATGCAAATACATTTTTTGCGTATAATAATATGTATTGCTTTATTATTAAGTATCTACTCATTTATAAGAATTATTAAAATTAGTAAAAAAAAGTATTCAAGTCTCTGTCTAGTTTAATACCTTACCTTATTAAAATAATAAGTTTAATCAATTATGTAGTTAGCAAACAATGACGTTTAATTTATACTTAGTAGGGTTCACGGCATGTTTAATTCGGAGTTATAATTTGAGAATATAATTTACCCGTTTATTTATTTTTGTAGTTTAGTAGTACTTCAGCAAATTTAGAAAACTGTATGTTATTTAAAAATACGTGACAAATCACGAGGCCAGGCAATCTAGAGATCTGACTGCTGGTTTGCGCGGGAAATACTGCATACTTTTTAGATAAAAGGAGTCTATGATAAGCGCACGTAGGAGATGATAGACAGAGAGCTAATATTTAGAGCTAATGTATTGGAAAGAAATAGGACAAGTTTACGTGCGCACACCACAGCCTCCCTTTCTTCTCTAAACAGTTTGGGATCATACCATAGTATCATAAATAATAATTGACAAAGAGTTCGCAAAGGAATCCAACGGAAATATTTATACAATTGTTTACAACTACCAGTACAAATAATTCTTTCATTTTCAACTGAAAAGCGTATAACTATATTAAGTACTAGATATTATGGAGTTAGGGGTAATCAAATAGATTTGGGTTGCAGTCAACATAATTGTCACTGATACATAAGACATGGAAACGAATGATTTATTTCCAAATCCAAATATACTGCATTTACAGTTTTAAACAGTATCACTGCTAATTTTCTCTGGTTGCCCGACAATAGCTACTTGTAGTCAATATCCACGTAATCTAATAAAATACTGGAATCTAATTGTTTGAGACAACAACCTATTTTTACCCGAGTGTTCTTTATCAGTTTGAATATTTTATATAAAAAAATTACATATTAAGCTGCAATTTTAGTAGGACTGCAGCGAGTCAACGAGCCGCCTTTACTCCGCCAATGCAAAGAAAATATCATTTTATTATCCTTTGTAAAAATAGTTCCTTTCTGTAAAACACATTTAAATTTGGTACTCCGTATTTCGTTCACAATTCACCATTTAACAATGGAAATTAACAATGCAATATTTGGATTCTACAGTTTTTAGGAAAAATGAATGACTGCAATGAGTTTTATCAAATGTAGATTTTATATAAAAATAAAGAAAAATAAGTCTCTTTATTTTAAAAATATTTAGAAAAAATCGAATCAAAACATCAATAACTTAACATTCATTGTTCGTTATACTTAGTTAACTACTTCACCACGAGATTTCTAATATCGTTTCAATTTTTCATTTATTTCACATTATGAGTCCTTGCCGTATTTCTTGTTCTGCGCGTGAAGTTGATTAAGAAATCTTAATCTTAATTATCTCTGAAAAATGTATCTATTATTATCTGTAATTATTGATGTGGAAATATCATTTCCACAAATACGAATATAGGTATGCAGCATTATGAATTTTGTTGACTAAAATTTTAGAGAAAATAAGTTCAATCATTTCCGAGAAATCATTAAATAAAAATGTTACTGTTAAGTAAAAAATTAAATTCTTTGTTTAACGAGCAACAAATCTATTTGAAATTTAAATTTGTAAAATTTCGAATCTAATAATTTGAAACTCAATCTTTCTTAAAAAAAAATCGAAAATATTTGTAACATCTATAACAACAGAAAAAGAGTTGCACAAATTACAGTTGTTTTTTTTAAATTTCAGATTCATCAAAATTGTGAAGTCTCTTTTTTATTTATTTCACATTATTCTTATTGTTCTGCGCGTGAAGTTGAATACGATTTCTTTCCCAACCCCAAACCTAACGCTGAAAAGCAAAACAGCAAGGAAGTACGTAAAAACGGATAACGGTACTGTATCGATTTCTGCTTGGACATGCGGCAAATCAGCACTGAATCTAAACTATGTTTCGCTTCGCCCAAGTGCGACATGCGGCAAATCTGCACCAAGCAGTAGAGGCGAAAATCCCTCGGACGCGATTTGGATATGCGGCAAACCAGTTCTAAGGTGACGAATTGTTAATGAATGTGCACATCGTAAAAACATCTAGTGCTAAAACAAAGCAGTGCTAGTTTTAACTTTCAAACGTAAGGAAGTTTGTATTATTATTATTTTGTTTTCGCGTATTATTTATTCATATTCGAACTTTGATCTCTGAAGATTTACTTGGTTTTTTATACAATTACATTTTTCTGCACACTCTGGGAATTTATACAAAGTTTTGTTGTTGCAGATTTATTTATTTTGTTGCTCGTTAGAATAGAACAACACGTGATGGGTTTTGTTTATATTTTTCGAGTGCAGTCAACTCTCACATTTCAGTCAAATGTGATTTTTCACAATGGTTTCTCGTGACTAATATGATTATAATTTGATCTTGAGATGCTCTAAAAGCTAAAGGTTCGATGAACTAAATCCAGTTTTAAGCATATTGTCGCTGCCACCAAAAAACTTTATCTAATGTCGAATGGAATCATGAGAGAAATCTTAACGTAGATTATCTATTTGCATACAAAAATGTTTTTTTTTCCAATAATAATTATTTCTTTTTTTTTTTAATTATCACATGAGCACCGCCCAATAATAAGCCAAAAATTGTACTGCAACACTTTGGTAAAAAGTAAAATTTACATTTTTGAATTAACTGAGTTTGAAATAATAGGTTAGATTTAGAAAAAATTAAACTGCTTTTAATTTTGTGAAAATTAGAACTATATTTAAATAAAACCCGACTGTTAAAATCAGAAATTCTCTGTTCCGAAGTTTTAATATGCTGAACCTTGTTGCATTGAATTCTGTTATGCCTATAATTACTGTTTAGAAAGGTAAAGTTTCTCTACTAACAAATGCGGAAACAGGCAGTTGCATTTTTGATAAATGTACTGTTCTAAGAACAAAATGAATCCTGCGTAGCAGTACCGACATCTAAAACATTCTTTTGTTAAAAATTAACATTGCCTTTGCAAACTTTCCTGCGGCCACAATTTCCCTCCACTAAAATTTAATTAAACACAGAAATTATTTCGCTTTAGGCTCAGCGAATACACTTGTGAATGTTGCCGCAACTTGATGAACTAGATCAAAAATTTGTGATTTTTTTGCCAATTTCGCAACGATCCAAACCCGCTCGTACATTTCGCCTCAAATCAGGTATAGCTTCTGCACAACCTAGATTTTTCGCGGCGTAATTAAGCCCGGTTAAAAAATAATTTACGTTGAAATTCGCGACATTTTTATGTTTCAGCCCCGCGATAAGCCCCGTTTAATTACTCGCAAATACTTTTATAATTTTTGATTACCGTCCAGCTCGCATCTGTTCGTTCCTCCGGCTTTAAACCAAATAATAAACCCGGTTATAACCCATTCGAATGTCAGTTCTAATGCGCTAATACCTGGCCGTATTCACTTGTATCCGTACACTTCGGATAGTAAGTTTTCAATTAACAGCTCCCTCGGCTTTATCGTTGCGCTGCGGTACTTTATCGCATAAAGCGATAATTACCGTTAATTGTCGGGTACAATTACGGATTGGGTTTTAGCGGAACGCAGCCGGAACGAAAAAGGGTTGCCGAACGATCGTTTATAGAGCGCAAAATAATTGTCTGGCATCGGTTTTGTTTAAAACTGTTCGGTGCTATCGAGCGATTGGTTTTCGTTCACTTTTATTGCTAGTATCACAATGCCCTAATTACTCACTACATTGGCAATTATCCGCAGACGTCATCTTGAGTCTATTCTATTTACTTACGTCGACTGGAAGTTATTAGCTTTTATCTTGGCGGATTTGCTTTGTGCTTTCGAGGGAAGGTGGGTCCGGAATGGGATCTTCGTAAACCTTATGGCAGGATGATGGTTTCTGCAGATTATGACCAGTGGAGGACAAATAAGCTGTAAATTAGTAAGTATGTTATGGAGGCGTTGATCTATTAAATTTCATTTCTGCACATTTTTTTAGATGACGTGTAGTAACAAAGTGAAAATGATGCTTTGTAACAGACTTATATGAAGGTTGTGATATATGTATTTTTGTCCGAAAAAAAAGAAACAGGAAAGATTTATTGTTAATATCAAAATCTAAACTAAGGCAGTATCTACTCTACATATATAGGGTTATTTTGACGAACGTACAATTTCATATTTTCCTAATGTGTTACAGAAGAAGTTGATTACTTTGAAATTATTATGTTGATGGTAAAATACCTACTAAAATAAATAATTAAATTATCCCTCCCAAAAAATTGATGACGTCATTTCAAGATTTTATTAAGTAAATATTAATTGTTAAATTACTTGTGACTCATTGATGCACCATGTTTTTCATTTTGCTTACACAGTCGATTTCCATTAAAAGAAAATGGAATTCTATGTTTTGTTTCAAATTTTTTTGACATTTCTTTGAAATTTTGATAATACACCAATAGCAATTTAATGTTCATACAGAATATTGACTAAAATTTTTTTAGTGACGCTCTTCATACAGTTAGTGACGTCCTCTCAGTAATTAATAAAGTTTTATTTGCCATGAATGCAGTGTTGTTTGTTTCAAAATATAACAGTAATAATCAACATCAATATTAAAAAAAAAAAAAACAAATAATTAAAATGTATTGCAATATTTAATTTTGAACTCAATTATAAAAACATTTTAAAAGTTAACAAGTAGGTGAAATATTTCGTAAATGACCGCCTCTAGTCCTGTGCTTGTTTCTCTACCAACCTTTGAATCAGTTTTCGTTGAAACATTGTACATAATCCAGCATGTTGTAGCTAATGTATCTTAAATACTTGTTCTATGTAGTTCCGCAAGGATCAGATCTCAAGGAAATGTTAATGTTGTAAGTTATTGTACACTGGTCGTTTGCTGATTTAAAATTGTCTGTTACGGTTTTCTTGGAAAATATTGCTAAGAACATTGGAAATTATTGTTTACTTATCCGATTTTTAAGCGTAAACTTTTCATTTCAAAAATCCAAATCAGATACACTGCAGTGCTCTAACAACAAACTGTTGTTTTACTTAAACTGAACGCTCTCACTGTTTAAAACCAGTTGCCAATGTTTGGATCAATTTTTTTAGGTAACATCATCAACTTTAAAAATAATTTTTTTGACATGTTTGTATAGTAGGTACTAATTAATCATAATATGCTCACGTACTTTCGGGGAACCAGGATGAAGCATTTCTAACAAACATAATAAAATAATCAGTTCATAAATGAATTTTTTGCACATCCTGTGTGAATAAAGTAAAAACACATTCCGCAATTATTATAAGCAAAACCGCATCTCGGACCACATATTTCGGCCAAAATTTATTTAACAATTTTTAAGATGACCTGATAGATCGTAAAATTAATTTAGTAGTTATGTAGCGCTGGTTCGGGCGCATTTTTTTGTGCGGGAAACTTTAACCGGAGAAAACGTGTCATGTTTTACCTGAAAATTTGTTTTCCTCGAAGTAATGGGTCAAAACTGGCACTACATAACTACTCGGTCAGATGATACAAACTTAATTTTCCTGAGTGTAAGATAAAGTAAGGACCACGTGCCCAATTTCATGTTTTCTTGACGTTTCAGGTCCCCTAGAGTATGAAACAATCAGTCTTCCGTTTTCGTCTGTCGGTATGTCGTCTGTGTCGATTTTTAATTGACAAATAATCTCCGAAACTACTAGATTGTTGTCAAATTTTATGTATATTTTAGGAATAGCATATAGATACTAACCAAAATTGAGGCTTTTTTATTGATCAAATCAAGAATGGTTCACCCCATTTTCTCGAAAATTTGGGAATACATTAATGTGCATCCGCCTATATTTAAGAATATTCAAATATTAATTATCATACTAACCGCTACTTATCAAAAATCATATTCAGAGCGTTTTCCTTCATTGTAGCTTATCTTATTAATAATTAGTCCTCTCTTCTGTTCTAAGGAGACAAATTCAATCAACTGTCATTTTCTTTTAACCCAAATGCATACTGTTTATCTGCCGCCGGTTATTATGGTCAATTAGCATATATACGTGCTTAATTGTCGAATTCTTTCGATGTATTAATATAAAAAATCAAAAATAAGCATGTACTGACAATAATATATTTCGTCCCCTCCAACAATTTGATGGTGTCCGCCTATTATACTGCGTAGTTAAGATTGTCTAAATTTTATGAAATAATATATTCTGATGTATTCGTGGTTTATGGATTCTACTGTTACTTAGGTTTTTTTCGTCCATATTGTTAATTGTATTGATGGAAATAAACTTTTTTCGGTTGTTTTTTTGGACAATATTTATTGAAATTATCTTAGTTTCATCAACGTTTCGGCATATGTATTTCTTTCATCAGGAGAATTCTATTGTATAATGTTTTAACCTCTTTGCGTCATAGATGGAAATCTCCTGATGAAGGGCACACGTATCCCGAAACGTTGCAGAAACTCAAATAATGTCAATAAATATTATTAAAAAAAAAGAATTGCCCTTTTTTTTCTCCACTCTGACTTGTATTAACTTTTTTTTTGCGTATAGAGATTATCATAAAACAAATAAAACATCAAAATTTTATAATTTCGCGAAAAAATTTAATTTGATCGATTGTACTTCAGAGGCGAGGAAAGTTCTGTCTAAATAACCTTACACCATTTTTTTACCTGAAGTACAATTTAAAAGAGTGCTATTTGAAGCGAAATTGAATTAATATTTTTTAGAAATGTTATCATTAATTTTTTGTTGAGAAGGATAAATAAATTTTGGTAGCATTTTATAATCGTCATTGCGAAAAAATCAGATTGAGAAACTTTTATTTCTTTGTTAAATTTCCAGCAAGCGGATAGACAGAAATGGGAATTCTACATTTTTGATGAGAACTGAAATACCATAAAAACATAAAATCAAATTTATCAAAATGATCTTGTACATTACATTAATTAATTATTGCTTGTGCACTAAAGAAAAATTAGAGTAAAATAAATTAGCATAAAAATACTACTTTCGAAAGCAATAAATCGAACGGTCTAACAGGAAATACAAGCAACTTTTCGTTCGCCATATCTTTACTTTGCGTTGAAAATGTAGCCACTGAACGCAGCAAATCTACGTAAGAATGCATAACAAATTTTTACGTTCGTACGAATTTCGTTCCTGCATGTCAACAGAACTGTAAAAGCAGTAAAACGACTCATTTTCAATAATTTAATGTCCTTTAAACGGGAAATTGAAAAAAACGAGCTCAGAAACGATTTCGTTTTCTTAGCATAGGAATAAATCATAGGCCGCAGTTTTAAGTTAATGCGACTTAATGCAAAATCCAACATTAAATTAATAATAAACACAAAAGATAAAAGAATTGACATTGAGTGTGCCATCTGTCATATGTAAATTATTAATGATAATGATTTTGACCAAACTAATTTATCAACAGATTGACGCTTTATAGCCACTGGATATCAGCCCCACCTTCAACAAGAAAAGCGATTGAACTTCGACGCAAACAATGGCCTGTGTAACTATCTGCGTCGGACTATTGGAAATACTTGTCAGTTTTACTTTCCAACAGGTTGCACTATACATTTATTTTATTAATAATATGTTTTTGACGTAAGGTTCGATATTTTTAATGCAATATGGAACCTGTATCTTCAATGTCTTCTATATTTAACTTTTTCGGGTTTTCATTGCTTAAATGCTACCTGATGACGATGAGTTGACACATCAAGAGAAAAAATCTTTGACTTTTTCGGTTGGTAGCCATCTTGTTGTCGCTTTAAATGTAATAGCAGTTTTCCATATTTGGAAATATCCACGTCAGACTTTTAATGAGCTTTTCAACATAGAATACATGATGCAGCAGAGTGTGCATGATGTTATCTTTGAAGCCTGTAACCTCATACATAAATCTCGAGAATTTTATTGATAAATGCGTTAGGAAAAAAACTTGCTCTTTCGTCAAAATAGGCGAGCATTATTTCTTCATCAAGTTAACGTGTTTTGTTTAAGGATAAAAGTATAAGTTTTTTCGTACTCGTTACGTGACTTTATGCCCAACAAGGCAAAAGTAGCTTCGAGAACTGCTGCCATAATTTCGGGATTGCGCTCATTTTTGCAAATTTTTGTGTAAGCAATGACTTCCAGCAAAAATTTGCTTACTTGTAATGCAAATCGATACTTCTAACGTTGCTTGTTTTATAAGTTCTAGATATTTTATACGTAAAGAGCACGTATAAACGCGTATTAATATTATTTGACTTCTATAATCTGGCACTGGTAGCAAGCGAAATCAGTGAGTTGTAAGTTGTGCTGTTTCCTGTTAAAAGCTGTGACATTCTGCAGAGGCAAATCCGGTGTTGATTTTGCACGTCCCCGCCGTGGTGACTCATCAAGTGGGAAGAAAATGCCATGGGTGCTTATATCAGCGTTAGAAAGTAAACAGAACGTTATAGCTTTATCGGTTTCCAACTATGCCCCCAACGTCGACAACGATAAGTTCCGTAAATATTTAAACTTTCAACATTTGCCAGCTCGTTCGAGTCCCGTTTTGTGTGGTTCTCCACACCTATTTAATTGGACGTTTGTTTCGATTATCGAAAAACCGGGTACCGACATAGTTTCGCAAATTGCTTCGGATTCTAATTAAAACTTTGAATCGGAACATTTTATCCTAGTTGCGACTTTTTAATAAGCTTCGACTTGGAACGAAAGAATCGGAAAGAAAAAAGAAGTAACGATGCAGATTCTGTTTTTTGGGGATTTTTTAAGCTCTTGCTTGACATGAAGGATGTAAGCCCCGTTTTGCACCGACAGGATATCATTACGACACACGAAGAAGCACAATGCGACCGACAATCCATTATCCTCTCTGTACAATGGCTCTCAAGATGCTGCCACGGAGCTTGATTTATTTATAATTTACAGAGACAAGCATAATCTTGAGCGATATGGAGGAGATCATGTCATTTGATATCCGACGGTCGGCCGCGTTTTAGTGCATTAGAAGATCGGATCCGATATCACACGAGTATTGGTTATCGCACCCACAGTAACTGCCCAAAGGACCGTAAATATTGGGAAGGGTGTTATTTGATGCTGCAGATATTGAAAGTAATTGCAAACAAGGAGTTGTTGCTTAACTAACACATGGTGATTTATTTTTATGTATATACGTAAGCTAAACTATGATTCATTTTTCCCCAAGTACACACTAGTTTTCCAAGCACGGTATAATCAACTCAACAAACATGTATCTTATGAGCTGTTTATTTTACATAGATGACAATTATTTATGCCTTCGTAACAGTCCCCAGCTTCACTCGCCATAGGTAGCAACTGCGTTTGTTTAAAAGCAGGTTTTTGAACACAAAAAATATATACAAACATCGCATATGTCATTGTGTGCAAAAAAGCATGAACTTGATTTCTAATCGCAAGATGCCACCACAAATCCTAGGAGCCGCTCTATAACGGATTCAGCCGACGTCAGATTACACTGTAAATATGCAAAACGTTACCAGATGGTGGCAAAATGCAAAACACGTACGGTACATACATACAAACACAACATGTCGGGATCAAAATAGTATGGCAGTATCAAAAGCTACTGGTAAAAGTTGTGCATAATTTGACACTCAGTTAGTGACTTGTTTATTAAATACGTGTCTGACAGTGTGAATTATAGCTAGTACCTGAAGTAGCCGAGGAGATATTTATGGATTTGCACCTCTGCAATGTTAGTGGCTAACGTTTGCAAAAATGGACTGATGATGCAAACTGTTATTTCACTTTGGATATTCCAAGTACAATGATGTCATGCAATCATGTGAAGTTCGTGAATTGGCAATTGCCGTGATGGAAATAAAAATGAGTAATTTGTAGATATTGATGGATTTAGATACTATGTATACCAGATTAGTCTTTTGCAAGCATACATTTTACTGTCCATATGTGCCAGTTGAAACTCAGACTGCTTTGCATGCAATCTAAATAAGTCTGAATAATCACTTTTAAACCGCGACACATATGTTAATAAAATTTTCATTTTTGTTGTTAAATTGGTAATAATTATTTGTCAAAATGAATGTTTCGTACATATCCATGTCTTCTCTGATGTGATCTTTTTTTACCTACACATTCTGCTACCCGTGTTTGTTATTTGCATGTGTTTTATGTTTACAGTAGCGACAGTAGTTGCATCTAGTGATTTAAATCCCCGAGTTAAATGAGTTGATACTGTCTATCTCATGGGATCTATAGTGTACCGACTTTTAAATTATAAATTATAAATACAAATAACAGACCCTGCTCTCGTTAAAACTGGTATAACTATAATAATTGGACATCATATATACACAATATACATTTGAGAACAGGAAACAAACAACTGAAATTTAGAATTCAATGTATCACTAGTATTTTTGGGTAAGAAAGTTTAAATAGTACCGACTACTCTAAAGTATTGAATTTTAGTTTGATTCGTTATCATTTTTTTCGCTCCAAATTGCCTCGCCTTTATCGGAGATTTCTAGCTTTAAGAGTAAAGTACGACAATCTTCTAAGTCTAACGTATTATAATTTACGGTTAAAATAATTGTGCTCTTCGTTGCAGCTGTCACTCAATTAACTTGGTTTTTTGAATCTTCTAATCTGTCTCTCAAAAAAAAAAACGTATAAAGAATGGTAGGAAAGTATAGCCAATATTATTACGCTAACCAACATTACAAGTACAAAAATTTATAAATGAACCACTTTTAAACAAAAATACAAAGAACGTTATTTATTTTTGGAGAATTTTTTTCAAAACAGTCAAGAATCCTAACTTAGTCATTTGTGGCGACTTCAATTATTCAGCCAACTAGTTCCAAATTTTGTTCAATTTTTAAGCTGTCCAATCTAAAACCACAAAACACACGAGCGTCAATCTTAACCAAACTCCGTCCATTTTAAATCTTCTTACATATCCAACTCAGCTGCTACCTGAATCCGAAATTTTACTTCAAATTGGCAATTCTGATCATGTTGCCGTCGGCAACTCGATTCAAGTCATTCAAAAATCTAACACACTTCTCAAGCTTAAGAGAATTATTAATTAGTCCAGTCTCAATCAAGAGCTGCTGGTGGTTAGGGAAAAGTTTTAACTAACCATCTAAATGGTCTAAATGCTCTGGAACATCATTCAAAATTTTATATTATAAAATTTGCATGTAACAAATTACCGCTGAAACTTTACGCTACTTATGCCAAAACAATGCAAAATGCTAAAAATTATAGGAGTATAAATTTTCCGAACTGTTTTTAAAAGTATATTTATCAAAGCTAATTAATCAAGACAATGCAACAGATGAATAAAATATAGCCTTAAATGCAACCAAAAAACAATTCTACAGCTGTGGCAGCTCTTAAAATAAGTACGTAGCAATTTCTGTGTCGAGTTGACGAAGTATCTGAAATTTTTACAAATCTAATTTCAGTCAGTTTATGCATTGGAAAACACAAGTAATAGGTATACTGCAGTTCTCCTCGTTAGAGTTTAACGAACATCTTTCTCATGTGACATTTGAAGAAGATATACGGTAAAACATCATTTCCTTGCTCTCAAGTCTATGTCGGCCTCCGGAATCGATTGTGTATCTCTTTTCTGCTAGAAACGCTGTGCTCACTCATTTGCCTTTTCCCCAACCATGACCATGCAAACCTCTTTTCAAACCCATGTTCTCCTTGTTATCTGGCTAAAATCATTGGTGGTTCCGATCTTTAAGAAAGGAAACAAATTGAACTCCAACGACTACCGTCCAATCAGTTCGTTAAGCATAATATTGAAAATTGTGTAGTCAGTTATAGTTAAGCAACAATTACGCCGCTTTTGTTCCGAAATAGTATTCCCCCAACCAACATAGCTTGGACTCTGTCGTTTGAAAACTACGACCCTGTAAATATCATATACATATTGACTTCGCCAACGCTTTCGACAAGCTCCTAGAGGAAAGACTATGCGATCTATACTTCTGGCTCTCAAGCTACTTGAAATCTTTCAGTGAAAGTGGGAAATACGTTATCCTTAAGCAAAGCGGGGTTCCACAGGGATCTGGCTTCAGTCCCATTCTATTTCTGATATTTATTTATGACCTCTCATCACTTCGTACTACAAAATCCGCCTTTTATGATGACTTGAAATTTTATGGCAGCCCGTCTCACCCCCAACACACCCCTCTCCCACTATCTTCACTAAGCTATACACTCTTTACGTGTGCCCAATCCAGGATTTGGAGATTCTATATGGAGTGTGGGCTCCCATATGGTAAAACTCGCTCACTGTATCAAGCTCGCCTCAGAATTTCAAACTTAGCAACTTTGAGAACTGAAGACTTATAGGGGAGATCTAATCTCCTGCTATCGCGTTCTTTACAATCAGTTCATCGTTGAATTTTCTCGTTTATTTCCCTTAAATACCGAGATAAAATATAATTTTTAAAGAGGTTTTGAGAAATATTTGAGTTTTTTGCCGGTCAGTGCATTTCTCTACTTTCTAAGAATTTAGAAACTGAGTGCTGCATCACCTTTCAAATATCACAACAAAACTGGCGAAGTCTTTCTATAATTATAAATCGCTGGAGGTCGTATAAGGTTTAAAGACCAGGAAAGAGAAACATGTTTAACATGTTCTTGCCCTAATTTAAACTAAATTTTGAATTATAATTTTGGGTCTAAAATAATTCATTTGTGGAACACTGCTACACGTACTTCAGTACACAGTACATTCATTAGACAAAGCAACTTATACCTAGGGGAGAAATATTATGTTTTTATACCTTTGTTTGTAGGTCATAAAGTTTCACGGAGGATATCACAACTTTAAGTATAAATTTAACAGAGGTGAATTACTAACACCTGTTTGATCGTTTAAAATCACATTTAAGTTAATATTGTCTATTAATTTCAAGATATTCAAGAATTTGAACCTTTATCTACCATGTAAAAAAAAATTGAAGTTGTCATTAAATGAGTGTTTGTTTACTGTTAACATAATTATTCGTTTGTTCTGGTATTATATGTTCTAGTTTTCTTCCAGTTTGACCTGTATACATCACGGAACAGTCTCTACAACTTAATAAATACAATTTATAATTTTTAATAAAAGAGTAATTTGATTTGGGGATTACACAACCCCTCCAGAATACTAATAACGTCATTCCAGAAATTATTAACTATGTAGTTCTTTATTAAAAACGCCCCCTGAGATATTTTTAGAACTACATCTTTTAGACGTCTCAGAAAATATGTATGGACTCATATATTATCTTCAAAACGGTTCACAAAATTTGGCTGAAATTTTGGAAATGCAGTCATTGTGATGGCTATATTGTACATATGTATTAATAATTCCAACCAAAAAGTTTTGTTAATTACTTAATCCTATTTACAAAAATAAATATTCATCAATCGAATTGGCTTCTTCCTAACTTTTTTTGTTGGTTCTTGGGAATGGTTTTCACATTTTTGAAAATTAAACATTGTCGATATAACAAAGTCAGAAATTTATTCTACTGATTTCACATTATTAAAATTTTTATATTTGTTTTCCCGTTTCTATAGTAGAAATTTATCTTCAATAACAATTGCTTATGAGTTTGACACATGCATTAAGAAGGTCAAATTTCCCAAATCTCATTATCATTTCGCTTTAAATTGGATTTGTTGAAATTAGCTGTCGTAAATGTTGAAACGCCTAGAAATCGCCTCTCACTGCAGCGATTTGGTTAATACCCACCGCGATAAAGAAAAAAGGGAATCAGCTAGTTTTCGTGCCATTCTCCATAAGTACAATAGGTTAGATACCTAGAACCATTTAGTTTTCTATCGATCCTAAAACTTTGCCGAATTGGATGGAATCCTTCTAGGAGTGTCCTCCCAGTGTCTTTTATCCACGCAATCTATTTAAGTAGTTTCTCCCCTTTCATCATAGGTATTTGATGTATTTACGTAAGAAAAGAGTTGTAGCGAAGACAAGCAATGATTACCGAGCAAAGCGATTACAGAATCGTGCATCGCACGAAGATTGATCCAGAACAATCTTTGCCTCAAACGTAGGTAAGATCCATCATAAATTTCCGCACTCAACGATGCATAATCGGTATTGCCTTTTGTTTTTAAATGACATTCTTTAAAGTGGAAAGTTTGAAAGTTCCATCGTATAGACGTTTCCCGGCTTAGGAAATTGAAAAGCGAGGGCAGGAAACCATCGCCGTTTATCAAGGAAGAGTGTTTCATGCTTAAATATCTATCCGTTGAAATATGGGCGTTGATTAGTCTTCGATGAAGGAAAATCCCGTCGTTTTCTTATTTACGGGTAATAACGGCACGAACAATCACAGCCTCTTAATACGGTTTTGAGGCTTCAATATCACGATCGAGCGTCCCGACCCCGGATAGTTCGCCTGCACTTCAGCAATTTCTGTTTATCCCGACAACTTGGAAATAGTTGTTCTCCTTACATAAATTTAAACGTCCAAATAATTTAACGTGACGAAGACGTATTTAGGACACGGCTAATCGCATCTGGAATAGGCCTAGTCTTGTGAGCAGTTGGCTATCCTGAACTGTGTAATAGCCCCACTCACGTGAGACGGACAGACGGAATGTAAGAATGTGAATCCTGCAACAGCAGTGCCACAAGAAACTCGTTAGTGAATACTGTTCCGAAAGCCGGGAATACTTTACGGTTCCTGCAGGATACGACGGTTTTGTTAAATACATGCAAATAATTTAGACGTAACGTGTATCTAATGGTTTGCTATGAATTTATACGCGCAACCTCACAAACGAGCTTATCTTGTGCAGTTACGCGAGTTACATTAAATTCTCTTAGGCGCAGACCCACACATGACATGTTTGTGTGCGAAATGCGGAACGAGCGGAGGCAAACATGGCAGAACTAACAAACAAAAAGTTTACGGGGATTTAGGACCATATTTGATTCAGATGCGATTGAAAAATGATAAGACGTGTTAGAAGAGCGAAAAGAGCAACGGTTGTGTTCGAAATTGTTCTTTGTATCGGTCTAGATTGCAAATTTAGAACATTACTCACGCCATGACAGATTAAATCTTATTGCCAGAGATGTTGAATGAAGTCAATGATACTTCTGCTTCAATTCCAATTTTAATACTGTCGCGGCAAAGTTGGTTCGAAGGTGGAGCTTCAGGCTCTACTTTGAATTTAATGGAACACAGTAAATTGAAATAGAATGTTCCACGTGAAAAGAGCACATATTAGCAATTAACATCGTATGTGATATCTAGTCCTTTCAAATTAGGGGAACTTAAAACGATGTGGGCGAACCTTAAACGTGCATGTAATCGAAAACCGAGTTCAGAAAAGGTTCTACGTTCTGTGTGTATCGTTACCCGAGTCTTTAATGTGGAAGATAAAATTTTCAGAATATTACCACTTCAAGCAATTATCTGTTTTTGTTGTTTAAGTTCTGTTTTATTAAGTTCGTCAACAACTGAACCGACATCGGTATCTAGTCGATGTTATTGTTTTGTTTGAATAAAAATGCTGTTACAAACGGTTTCAGATAAATTAGGTGAAAATGAAACAACATTTTCTGGTTACTGATCGCTTCATTGTGCTAATTACCGTTTTAAAGAGAACGAGAGGTAGAATAAAACCAAACTAATTCTTTCATCGTCCACAGTACAGCGGTTCATTTTAAGTGTCTACTCGTCGTTTCAATCCATGTTGTAGGATATGATCACACATTTTTTATTATTTCTAATAATTTTTTCATGTCTTGGTCCAACATGCTGTTACGATTTCTCGCAATAAATCTTAACTTTTTCCGTTAAAATTTCAAAACAATTTAAGTAGTAACGTGCACACAACAGATGTTACCTCGGAAATTTTCCAGTTTGATTTACCAATTACTTTTTTTGTGGGGAACATACACAAGAATATTTTTAAACTAAACGGTAAAATTTTCAAAAATCCTAGAACTTAAAAGCAAGTTGCTTGCCGTATAATAATATTCACGAAGTCTAAAAAAATAAACACTTTGATTGCTCATTCATTGGAAATCGATTCTGTTTTGATATCAATTTGTTGGACAAATAATTCTGACTTGTTAAGTTTTACACGGCTTGAAGAATCTCGAAATTTTAGATTTATTGAGTATTTATTCAATTAATTCTTAATTTACGTAAACTATTTCATTTCATTTATGTTTTTGAGGTCTAAAACATCAAAAACGTTATGTGATGTATGTTTAATCCGGTTCGACGGACCAAAATGTTTTATCCAGATCGAAGGATCAACAATGTTACGAATTATGATGTCGAAGTTTATGACGTTGTATGAAATCATAAACCCTTTAACAATAATTTATTTACACATTTATACACAACAATGCGAAATTTAGTGAAATATAAGAGAAATGTGTCGCTAGTAATTCACTGGGTTCCATTATCATTTTTGTCAGAAACACTGTGCAATTTGTACATGATTTGGACGAACCATTGAAATACTGATGAGACCTAGGAGGTCGAAATTGCAGTCTACAGATTTTCATTGCCTGATTTAGTATCGTCAAATAATTTTGAACACGACAACAAAGCTAGTTCGAACGACTGTAATGCCCATTTGATAATTGTCAAAAAGAATTTTATTTACTCGAAAATTGTATTGCCTAACCTGATACACAGCTCGGCAAATAATTTGAGAAATAGTCTAGTCCCATTAAAAAATAAATTCCATAAAACCGGAAATACTTTAAGATCAAGTTTAAAATGTCATTACTTTTTTTCCCGTCTAGGTTCTGGGTACTATAATTTGTTTCTTCTTCAGGTAGTAATTTTGAAGCAGTTTGATTATTAGGTCGAGATAAAATAACCTGTATAATTACCTACCTACATGTTTTATTAATAAAAAAATTAAGCTTGCTTTTAAAATTATTTTTTAATGAGAATATAAACCCAAAATTTGTCTGTTCACATACAGTTCGAGTACATTGTAAATTTAGTGGTTGTTGTTTACGAACAGAGATATATTTTAGAACTACTTTCCATAATTACTGTATTTTTATCTATGGAAAAATTTATTTAGAGAACAAATTCGGCCGAAAAGTCGGTCGTAACTTGACACAGAAAATTGAATAAAAGCACAATTTGGGTAATGTGAAAAGGCAAGATTGTAAGCAACTCCACCAGAGTACAAGTTGTTGAAGAAATTAAAAAAAATCACATGGTGTAAGAATGTCTCGGTGAGATTTGATTTGTTCTAAAAGACTAAATTCATTAGTCCATCTATCTTTGGGCAGATCATCCCTGAAACTACCGGATTGATTGTTGTCCAATTTTATATATGTATATACCGGTTGTCTGGAAAATGGCGAACTCATCAGTACGTTATGTACGGGGGTTTCGGGAGTCTCAAAAAGAAATAATAAAAAAAAATATTTTTTCAGGACAATAACCATAACAACCAGTAGTCATTAATTGTTGTGCATTATTATTAATAAAACAAGCTGTTATTTTTCATTAATAAATAAATAAAAATACCTTTTAATAAGACATTTATAAATTATGAACAAAAACAAAAAAAAGTAGTTATATAGTGGGACTTCTAGACCAGGCCAAATGAGGTCAAACTGGTCCAGCAGCCCCCTTACTTTTTATCCATCGATCATTGACCTCTGAGGTCGGTCATCGTCTTGTCCTGACGGTCTTGACCTTGGTAGGGTTCGGGTTCCTCAATAAATAACATAACATTAAAACGTGTTTTCTTTAAACGCAAAAAAAACTGTCAGGTGTGGGATTCGAACCCACGCTCCCTTTCCAGAGTCAGAACTTAAATCTAACCCCTTCCACTCGGCCAACCTGACTACATTTAAATGATTTATTTATAAATATATATTTTTCTACTAAGCTGAGAGGATAGTTAGGTTATAGACCAAAACACGACCTAAGGGGTCATTAAACCCACAGGTCAACAACAGGCACGCAAATGACATACCCTTTAAGAAAAGAGAGGGTGGGTGGGGGGTGGGGCTAGTAACTGCTAAGATAAGACTGATTTTGGCAAATGAAATACCCTCTAAGAAAAGAGAGGGCGGGTGGGCGGGGCTAGTAATAGCTCAGGTAAGAATGATTTTGGCTGATGACATACCCTAGAGGAAAAGAGAGGGTGGGTGGGCGGGGCAAGTAGCTTCTAAAATATAATCTGCTGCAAAAATATACATTTTTATATTCTTCTTATTAGGACACATTATAGACTTTACCATAATAAACTTCATTTAATATTTCTCTGGTAGTTCATAAGCAGCTTTGTGATTACAATTTCTAGAATCCATTTTCTTCAGGTCGCACAGTTAGTAAAATTTTTACCACCGCTTGATACTCCAAAGTTTAGAACTATTTTTTATTAAATAAATCATCGACTATAAGTCCAACTTTGAAATATTATATTCGTAAGCGCTTTTTATTGATGCTTGTTGTCCTTGACAGTTAACAAATTAGATAAAAACAAAAATTACTAAAACTTTGCTTGAATATTTTTGGTGGTCGTTATCTTTACAGCATTTGACGCACGTATGTTTTATTTTATTTTATTTACATTCTACTTAACCATTTTAAGAAGAGAAAGTGAATCGAATGAAAATGAAATATTAAGTGCTAAGTATTTTGAAGCATTTGGCAGTTCGATTGTTATGGACACATATCGCAAGTTAGAGTTTTTCCAGTATAAAAAAGGAAGATTTTATTTGGTGATCTTCCATTCGCAAATGCTTTCTCCTTTCTGGTGGTACAACGTTAACGTACGACACTATCGAAATCTCAAATTTAGTGACCTACAAATGATCATGATCACTTTTCAAGTGGTAAAATTTTCCGTTTTTGTTTGTCTATCTTTGCGATCATTTCAAAACTGTCACCCTAGGGGTGAAGCTGCGAGATTTGATGATATCAAAACAAAGTTCCACGTGTGTATCATAGTATAATCTGCTTTTAAAATGTGCCAAATGTGCACAGAAAATTTGTACTTTACAGCAACCTCGCACACAAAAAGTATAGTAAGTTTTACGACGGTTCTAAAGGGTCGAATTCACTGAGTTCCAGTTGCATCATTAAAACTTAAATTGGTCGAGCCATTTTTAAGACTTTCGTTTGTAGAATTTTTTAAATGTCGTTTTAAGACCTTCATTCTCCAATGAATGTGTTAATGCAAGGGAATAGAATGAGTTTACAATCAATGTATTTAAAGTAAATAAATTGCAGACATGAAATAGCGGTCACGATGTAAATTAAACCATTTCACTAACCAATTACTTCGTGGGTTCATTCCTGATATAAAATACCGTAGTAAATGAGTTAAGTACGTATTTTTTGACGTCATACCTACTACGCATTATTTTAATAAGCTTGTAACTTAACAGAAATCACACAATGTTTTATGAGCGGGTGTCTTAATATTTTACCATAATTTTTGGCTAATTACCCCCTACAGACCCATTAAAAATTAATTTGAGCTTCTGGTAAAATCTGTTATTTGGCTCTTAATGACCCAAATTATCATTATTAATCAAGTGACAAATTTCATGCGTGAGCTACTACTATTAGCGTGGAACTCTTTCAACACGCGTAAGCCATGCGTGGAATATTATTTTAATAGCAGCATTGTTTTAAAATTATGCTGTTTACTTTGGGAGATTCTAAATTACAGCTACTCATTTGAAGCGTAACCGATGTGGCAAAATGTTATCGTTGCATACATTTCATTAATTGTCGTCGATATGGCATTAATCGTTGTAATTAGTTTTCTAATACCTGACTATTGTGGTGTTCAATAAAAGCTTAACAACTACTATCAATAAAATTTCGTTGCACTGATTGTTTATGCTTACTGAATATTCAAACTAGAATAGCTCGCTGATCCAATTACCTCGTGGTTCTGGTGATTAATATTATTTGAAATCGATTCTATAGACTTTTTATGTTGCAAATTAATTAGTCATTGGATAAATGTGACGGCTGGTGCTATTTCATTACAGTACCTACGTGTAAAAATTTCATATTTGTTGTTTATACGTAAACAACAACCTATAAATGATACTACTTACAACACTCATCTAAATATTTTTAATGATACGTTGGAGAATGCTACCAGCAAAATAATTATCTTCATGTATTCGCTTGCGAACAATTCTCTTCCTCATTTTTGTGTAATTCCATGTTCGTGTCGATTTTCGCATAATTAAAGCGAAAAAAGGGTTGCACAAGGTTATTGGGTAATTTCTTGGCGTTGTTTGAAATATTGGACATAAACTTTTTACTGTCAATTTCCTGCAGTTAGAATCGGCCGAGGCCGTTGTAATCCAGCTGATATTTTATCACGGAAACAGCAGCGAACTCCACTTTCAAATTTCCTTTACACGCCACCAGAAACAAGAAGCGAGACCAAAATGACGAATTGGCTATTTGATATCGAGATATGTTGCTAAAACTAGCGGAGCTGTTTAGGATCGTTTTCCTCGCTTGTGGGAAGAATTCTTAACAACTTGCAAACTATCGACCGGTTACGCTCGATTGGGAGTCATCAGATGGTTGACGTCGAGTGCACATATCGATTGGGTGATGAAATTATGTAAATAAACAAATGAGTTGTATTCGATGGATAACAAATGTTGTGGATAGGTTTTTATAAATTTGAATACACACGTCTGAACAATTTCATTATTTCACAATGTGTTATTTATTGAATTGTACGTAATAACGTTAACAATAAAAATTATTAAACAGGATTTATGAGGGTTTTTGTTGGCATTTTATTGCCACTGCCGGATAAACGTATTCAAGCTCTGGAGAAAATTTGTTGCGTGCTTTGGAACGATTGAAGATCTTTCCTGGCAACAGCTTGTGCATAAACGGCATGTGAGCAACGGCGGTATAATGTGTGGCCTCGAAAGTTCATGTTTGACAATTATATAACCTCGGGAAATATGTAGAGTACGCTGAAATGTAGTTCGTATATTGTGTATCACCGTATATTTTTCTCTTTTATTGCCACGCGAAATATATTTAGATGATTTCGTTATGTGCATGCCTGCAAGCACACACGTTCACCATGAATCAATCAATGTAGGATTGCGAATTTTCAGGATAATAGAATTTTATAAAAAAAAAATCATCTCAATAAATCCAGATAGTTGTAAAATATATTATCATTGCTGATGCCAGATTAATGGATAAATATTTTTTATGGTCAAGTATGGTTTTTGCGGGTTTGCCGAAAAATAAGACAGAGAAGATCCAACGACTGGTTGTTTAGAACCCAAGAAAAATAGTTCGGGGCAACATTTATCAATTCGGTTCTAAACAAGATTTCAGTCTAACTCTTTACTGCAACTACAAATCGTGAAATGCTAAAAAAACGTCCAGAGCGACCTTAATTTTAAGCAGACGTCTTTTTCAGCTTAATATTTTCGTGCTAAGCATTAAACACATTTATCTCCTACTAATTGTAGAACTTGAAAATGATGTCTACATGGGTTGATCAAAGTTGTATTCATTTGGTCTTTTATTATTTATACGTATAAAACATACAAATGAATTTTTGTTGTTACTTTATGAGGTGAGGAAGTATAGTAATCAAGTTCATCGGACGATTTGCCACCTTAATATTTTCTCGACGGTTCATGGCTTCGAGAGTACGAAAAAGTGATCTCCCGTTTCCGTCTGCCCGTTTGACTGACTGTTTGGCGTCTCTGTCCATTTTTTAGACACGTAATCTCCGAAACTACTGGACCAATTGCAGTCAAATTTTGTATGTATATTAGGAAATCGTGAGAAGGGTAAAACGCGAACCAAAATGTTGCTAGTCATCCCCGCCACCAATAAGATCTCCAAAATTTACAATATTTTTGTTTATTTTATAAAATAAGCTACTCCTGCATTTGTGATGTATGAATCCGTGTTGAATTTTCATCCTAGACATCCAGATTTTAGGAAAAAAAATCAAAATTGTATAACAACATGTTGCTATATTTAACTATAGTTATGTGTAACTGCAAAACCAAGTACTCTGAAACCTTACAAACATTTTAAAGTTACCGTGATCATGGTAAATCGTAAATCGTAAATCAAAAATTATTCGTTCTTCCCCTCCTGAAAAATTGAAGACGTCCTCTTAAAATTTTGCCTAATAAATCCCTTCCGAAATAGACTAAATATCATTATTTAATACTGTGGATTATCAATGCACTCCTTGGATTTATTCAATTTTTTTGAAAATTAGGATGTATTGTTATTAATAGCATTAGACGTCGTATATCCAAATTGATACGTGTTCTTACACAAATGTTAATGACGTCATCACAAAATTTTGTAATGGAAAAATTCACTTGAAACACAGGCATAGCACGCCTGTTCACATTTACTTAAACATTAGATATATATCTTTATTTTAACTTATACGGGATATCATAAAAAAAATCGCAAAATCTTATAATTCTTCGAAAAATGTAGATTTATTTAACTTCGACTAATTTTTTGATATAACAGTTTTTGATTTTTTCGGTTTCTTTGATTTTTCAATTCCTCCATTTCCCATATTTTAAAATTTTCAATTTTGCAATTTCTGGATTTCTGGTTTTCTTCAAATTTCAAAATTTCGATTTTACAATACCATATTTCGTTTTTTCGATTTTGCAATTTTTCGATTTTTAAATTTCTTAATGTCTTTTAATTTCTTTAATTTTCAATATTTCTATCTTACAATACATATTTCATTTTTTCGATTTTAAAATTTTTTGTTTCTTCAGTTTTCCAATTTCCAAATTTCTATCTTTTAAATTTTTCAGTTTTCATTTTATACTTTTCGTTTTTTCATGTTTAATTTTTCAATTTTGCACCTTTGCAATTTTTACATTTTTTCTTCTTCAGTTCTTCGATTCGCAATTTTTTATTTTCATTTCTTCGATTTTATATCACACTTTTTCGGTTATTGAATTTCTCAAATTTTCAATTCCTCCATTTTCCATATTTTAAAATTTTCAATTTTGCATTTTTTGGATTTTCAGTTATCCGATTTCTTTAATTTTCAAAATTTCGATTTTACAATACATATTTCGTTTTTTCGATTTTACAATTTTTCGATTTTTAAGTTTCTCAAATTCTTTTGATTTCCAGTTTTCCGATTTTCCAATTTGTTTAATTTTCAATATTTCGATGTTACAATTTCGTTTATTCATTTTGTCGATGTTTAAATTTTTTGTTTCTTCAATTTTCCAATTTCCTGATTTCTATCTTCTAAATTTTTCGGTTTTCATTTTATACTTTTCGTTTTTTCATGTTTAATTTTTCAATTTTCCACCTTTGAAATTTTCCATTTTTTTTATTCGAATAGAAAAATGTTTGGATGTTCAGTCATCCGATTTTCTGATTTCTTTAATTTTCAAAATTTCGATTTTACAATACATACATATTTCGTTTTCTCGATTTTGCAATTTTTTGATTTTTAAGTTTCTCAATTTCTTTTAATTTCCAATTTTCCGATTGTCCAATTTCATTAATTTTCAATATTCCTATCTTACAATACATACATATTTCGATTTTTCCATTTCTAAATTTTTTGTTTCTTCAATTTTTCCAATTTCCTGATTTCTATCTTTTAAATTTCTCAGTTTTCATTTTATACTTTTCGTCTTTTCATGTTTAATTTTTCAATTTCCACCTTTGAAATTTTTCCATTTTTTTTTATGGGAATAGAAAAATTTCTGAATTTTCAGTAATCCGATTTTCCAATTTTTTAATTTTCAAAATTTCGATTTTACAATACCATATTTCGTTTTTTCGATTTTGCAATTTTTCGATTTTAAAGTTTCTCAATTCTTAATCTTTCGATTTTTAAAATTTTTGTTTCTTCAACTTTCCAATTTCTTGATTTCTATTTTTAAAATTTTTCAGTTATCATTTTATACTTTTCGTTCTTTCATGTTTGACGTTTTGCAGCTGTGCAATTTTTCCATTTTTTTGGTTGGAAAAGTTGAAAAATTGGGAAAAACTGAAAAATTGAAAAACAGAAAATCGATGAACTGAAGAATCGAAAAGCTCCGACATTGAAAGATAGAAATTTGAAAAACTAAATACATATTAAGAAACTGAAAAATCAAAAATCGAAAAATTGAAAAATCGAATAATGAAGAAGTTTTAAAATCCAGTAATTGAAAAATGGAAAAATTCTAAAATCCAAACATTGAACAAGTGAAATATTCTAAAAATTATTATTATTATTACATATTTAATAAAAGAAATACTTGAAAAATTTCAAATCAAAAATTGAAAAATCATGAAACTGAAAACCCTGTAATTGATAAAACAAAAAATTTAAAAAACCAAAAGTCGAAAAGTAGAAAAATTGAAAAATCCAAAAATTTTAAAAATTCACATTGAATAAAAAATTATATAATCAGAACATTGAAAAACCGAAAAATTGATAAAGTGAAGAAAATAAGAAACCAAAACAAAAAATTGCACATGAAAAATTGAAACCTCCTGAAATGCAAAATCTAAAAACTGAAACAGCCAAAAGTTGGAAAATCGAAAAATTGATTAATTTGAAAGTGAAGAGTTGCAAATTGTACAATTGAAGAAACGAAAATTTGAAAAAATTGAAAATGAAAAACAAAATAAATAAAACCCGAACATTGAAAAATCCAAAAATTGTAAAAATAACGAAAATAAACAGCCGAAACAAAAAGTCGCAGATCGAAAATTTGGTGAAGTTTAAAATTCAAAATTCGAAAAACTGAAAATTTAAAAAACTCGAGAAATTGTAAATCCAAAAATTGTAAGATCAAAAAAATACAGGAAATTGAAAAATTGGAAATCGAAACATTGAAGAAACGAAAAACTGAAAAAAATTAACATTGAAAAAATAAAGAAAATAAAAACCGAAACGAAAAATTACAAATTGATAAATTAAAAAATTCCAACGTTGGAAAATTGCAAACCGAAAAACTGAATTAAAAAAAAGAAAAATTCCACTTTAAAAAGCTGCGGGAGTGTTATTTTCACCACCGGTTTTTACTTTATAGAGCTTATCAGAAAACAAAAATCGCAAACAACTTTTATAATTTTTCAAAGGGACGAGATTCATTCCGCTAAATTTGTTTGTAGAATTGATTATACTTAATTGTTACATATTATGTAAATTCCATCTTTACGTATTTTTTTTATTATCTTTCGAAGAAGTCAGGAAAATTCGAAAATAAAATCACCCGCTTTCTGTATTTGTTTTAATATTGAACTAGTCAGACCGTGAACTTCTAAAGATGGCTTTCGCATGCAATGCAGGCACAGTTCTAAAGAAAATACAGGCAACTCTATAAATAATCCATGCGGAAGAAAAACGCAAAAAGCGGAGTATGAACCTTTAATAATTTCCAAATGACGGAGCGCATTCACCACATTTTAAAGACATACGGCAACACCTGTATGACTTTTATTCATCTCCAGAAGCACCCAATATCGATTTTACATCAAAAGATGTGAAATAATTTTGCGTGAATAAAAGATTTGTATGAGCGGCAGCGACTAGGAGTAGCAAGAAGTTTCAAACATTTCAAATTTATTGAATGCCAAACTTGAAGATGCATTTCCTAGTTGTCAGTTAATATCTCTTCATTTAAATGCAACCGACATGAAAGCTGCATTTTTGTAAGATTCAACGCGGAATGGCGTCGTGGAAGGTGAAAATGTTTTGATGCAGTTCTAGTAATTAGTGCGTTTCGGGTCGCGAACCGAAAACTGAAAAGATCCAATATCATAAATAGGGATCTGAATTTTACAAGCTCTATACGTCTATAACTCGGCCGTTGAGAGGGGTATTAAACCGTCATCCCATCATCGTAGCTATATTTTATGATTGGCTTTCATACATACGAGCACACGACCATTATATTCTATGCTCCATACGTCGTAAATAACTTCATTTTGTACGTCTCATCATTGAGTGAATATGTCAAGATGGAATTTTTCGCGGATCTATGGAAAGTGATAAACTTGATCAAGCATATAAGCTGTGAAGGCTCTGTGTGGTTCCAAGCGCATAAAATATATACTGCGAAATAAAAATATATATTCGACCATTGTAGGTTTCCTCAAAATACATAAAATTTCATGTTAAGACAAAAACACACCCTAATGTTAGTAATTATTTTTCCCGCACCATCAAGCGAGCTATTTAGTAAGTGGCAGTAAAAATTTGAATGTTTCTAGCTTCAATTTTAGTTGCGATGTGATGTTAATTGGAACGTTAAATGAAACTTCATTGCAGACCAGACTCGTTAAAGCTTTTTCATGTACAGATATTGTTTTTCACAAAAAATGCATCAAAGAGTGTTTTCGTTCTTGTTTGCAGGAATCCATAAATTTATTCTCGTTGTAACGCAGCGAAAGTTTTCGAAAAAAAGGTCTGCATTTTTTTCTGTTTTAATAAATTTGTCTTAACTTCATAACGGCGAAATAAGGTGAACTTTGCTCTTTCGTTCCAAGTTTCATTGACGCTAAATTAATTACAAACATTATCAAACGAAATAAAATTTACACAGTCGTAAGAATTTGCTTAAATAGTTCAGCCAACGGGATTAAATTATTTGGCAGATATTTTTTTTTTGCCCTTTGTAGAAAATTATTTTAGTCGAGGAGAAATACAGTGTGTTAATACAAGAATTGAAGATTTTTGGATTTTCATGTAATGAACATATGGAGCAACCAAAAATGAAATGTTAATATTAAGGGGTCACAGTGGCTAAACCAACGTTTTGGAATTGCGGCGGCTCAAAAGCCTTAAATACTGATGTACAGGGTGATTCAAAAATGGCACACTTACCTCTACGTAACACTACTAGGGTAAATGTGTACAAGAGTACGCACTTAGTGTAAAACTGTCAACAACTTTTTAATTTTTTTGGATAAACATATTTTATGATATGGGTTCGTTATATACATGTTTAGAGATCAGATATATTTAATTGTACGTCCCAAGACCACTATATTTTAAGAGTAATTTCAATTTTTGTCAAGATGTGTAAATGCGCACTCTTAGATAGTTCATTGTACAAGAGTGCGCATTTGAACGCTTATGAGTGCGCATTACATTTTATGAAAAAATGTTTGTTTCTAAGGTGAAAATAAATGGGAATAAGTGACTACAGACTACACATAAAACGGGAGACCTATTTCTTCGTATTCTAGGGGTCTTGAAAAGTCGAGAAAAAGTAAAAATAGAGAGTCGGTCGACGGACTCGATTACAACACGCTCAGGAAGTAAAAATAAAAAAAAATCACCATAACCACCACCACACAACTTGAGAAGCAGTACAAAGTAGTAGAGTTAAATTCATTATCGTATGATATGTATCTCCAAGACTATTAGACTACGTATTGCAAGCAATGCGCACTCTTATAGAATACCTCGCTGCGCACTCTTGCACATTTGTACATAACCTAATGTTTTCAAAGTTAAAAGCTTTTGATGGATAGAAAGTATAAGACTGTTAGTGTATAACGAGACCTTAAAAGTTACAACTAATGAAAATTATTACTGTAAAATAAAAGAACTGGTACGTACCTTACAAAAAACTAAAACTATGAGCGGTAAAAATTACATCCACACAACATGTGAACATAAAATCGTCAGTACGACCAAACTACAAATTATATTCAGGTTACTTTTGCACCTTTATCTCAGGTTTAGCATTAAATTCTGAATGGTATAACTTCATCTTACCCAGATGGCACTAATAAGCAGAAATCATCAGTGCGTACTCTTATACATATTCGCACTCTTGTACACATTTACCCTAATAGTATAATACTGGCAGTATTGTATCAAATTTTCGGAAAAATGGGGTAAACCGTTCTTCATTTAATGAATGAATTAATTGCTTCCCTCATCTACTTTCTTGATTCAAAACAATCCTAAATTAAAAGTACGGCCCCGAGAATTTACAAACCCTCTATCATAAAAATTAAAAATACAGTATTTGTCGATTATTATCAAATACGACGTTCAAAATATTTAACATACTGCGTTCATCATTTATGAAGTAATGTGTTCAAAATAAAATAAATTGCGTCACTCATTCATTTTCTAGAGAATAAACAAATCTGAATGTAAGTACGGCCCTCAGATTGTTTATAAAGTACAGCATTCGTACACACAAAAAAATGAAAATTAAAAAATCTAGATATCCATCAGAATAAAAATTACAGGTGGATTCATAAACCACAAGTTTATGTTGTTTTATGAAGTTTAATTAACAACATTAATTACTCTGCAGAATTTTGATGTGACGTGATCACATTATTACTGACGACAATTAGACAAGTTTTGATTATCGTTTTGCTGTTTAGACGGTATTCCTAAAATACGTAAAAAAATTGACAAGTGATTTCGGAGCAACCGAGAGTTGTAATATAGGGGAGATATTGAGTAATCAAATGAAAATCAATTCCAAATTCAATAAAATTTTAATTCAATCCGTCTGAAACGCTACATTAACATGAAAGCAAACTCCATATTTACTTAAAAAGTCTGAATGTTTTTATATCATACCAACTTTTTCCGGAAAATTCTGTCTATATTGCTAGATTTTATGGCTGAGATTTAAGTATCCTTAATTTGACAGTTCCTAACAATACAATTTACGAGAGCTAAGTACACTGATTGATTGTTGCGACAAGTACAAGACCACTATTGGAATGTAGTGTACAACACTCAGTAATGTATCTATATATAGGGGTTTTCCCAACGATTGTCGGCGGAAAATTACAAATCCCCGTGAACTATTGACAAAATTGTGAGCAATCTAACAGAATTTATTTAAGATTACTATTTATAATTATTGTCAATCAAATATGTTCACATATGTGGGGTGTTTCGTTTGAAAGTTACACACGATGGTCGCTTCTTTTTTTAAGAAAGACACTAGGAGAATTTGTTTTGATATTTGATAACACAAACATTGTCGGTTTAGTTCTGTCCAAATAATGCTAACGTGGTTGGCGAAACGCGGCTACAATTTTGTGTTTTCGGTGATGCAGGGTACTAAAATAAGGATCATATTTAAAAAATTTCAACTCCACCATTTTTAAAGCTGAAGGTTTGGTACTTTCCACAAAATTTCTCGGTTCTCTTGTGTTAACAAACGTATGAAAATGGAAGAGTATTTTAACTTATTTTTATGTTATAGTTTGATTAAACTTGCCAATTGCTAGTTTTGTCATGTTTTTCCAACGGGACACTTTATATTTTCTAACATTTTTGACATTATATCCAAATAATTTCAGTAAACCTAATATACAGAGTGAGTCACTAAATGCGCATACCTCGATAGAAATATAAAAAAAGTCAAAGATCAAAGTTGTACGGTTCTTTGAGACCTATACTCTAAAAACTATTTTTAACTATACAGAGTGTTCTGTTTTTAAGGCGTAACACACAACTTAGTCTTTTGAATGAAACACCGTACATATTTTTACTAACCTCTTTTTAGGCTTGACAACCACAGTTTATGAAATTATGATGCGACGTTGCCATGTTATTCCAATTTTCTTGAATTTTGTAGTGAAGGAAGGGTTATTCTTAAAGTCTGTCTTACAATATTTTATGGAGAGGTAAAGAAAAGTACGCTCTTTACAGCGGTATAACTGAGATTAGATTTTCGTGTACAGAGTGTTCATAAAAATGTTTCATTTATTACAATTTTCAAATATCGATCATTCAGTTTTTTTCTGATAGAATATCGAATCTTTTATTACTGCATGTTATTCTATTATTTGTTCTCTTTATTTTTTGCTAAATATTTTCTACATTTGCAGTTAATGAGGACAAAAATATAATAGTAAGTAAGAACAAAAATTCAAGAAAAGTGGAATAACGGGACGCAATTAAATTTCAAACATAGTTATAGATTATGGATAAAAAACCTATGAGGGTAATTAAAGCGTGTAAAATATACAGGTATTCCATTTGAAAAAACGGAAATATCAATACATATTTGAAAAATGTAAAGTTTTAGTTTTTTTTTTATAAACACTATATTTTAAAATTGAGTCTTTCTTCATTAATTGACACCACAACAAAGCGCGTACCTTTATTTATCTTTCCAAAAAATATTATAAATATTGTAAGACAGACTTTAAAAATAACCGTATTGCGATTTTTTTTGTGAAAGTTTTTGAATTGAAAAAAGTGTCACAGTGAGATTTTTAAAATAGAAATTAGTCAAAAATGGAAAAATATATAGGATGTTTCCTTTAAAAAAGCTAAGTTGTATGTTACGCCTTACAAACAGAACACTCTATAGAGTTAAACATAATTTTAAAGAAAAGTCCACAAAGAACCGTTCAACTTTGGTCTTTGACTTTGTCTTCTTTTTAATAATAATTAATGCGTTATCGAGGACCGCGCGCTTAATGACTCAGCCTGTATACAGGATGTGTTACTAAACGCGCGCTGCTGGATATCTCATTAATTATTATTAGATATAAAAAAAAATAGATGAAAGTTGTACAGTCCTTTGAAGGCCATACATTCAAATAATTTTCAACTAAGTATGCAGAGTGCTGTTTTTTCAAATAGAACACCTATATATTACATGTTTTAATTAATCTCCTGGGCTTTTTAACCACAATCTATTTTTAAAATTTCATTGCGACGTTGTCGCGTTACTCCAATGTTCTTGAATTTTTTTACCAATTGAAGGGTTTTCAAGAAAATCGCAAGGGATATTTTTAAGTCTACGTATGTTACAATATTTTATAGATAGATAGATAGATAGATAGGTAGATTATTATAGACTATAGAGATAAATAAAGATACGTTCTTGAAATTTGGTCTTACTATACAGTTTTTATACATTTTTTTTTTAATTATTACGATTTGTAATATCGATATTTCGATATTTAAAACTGTAACGTTTTAAATTTTTTTTATAAACACTGCCTGCGAAAATTTAATTTAATGGTACCATAATAAAGGTCGTACCTGTATTTATTTCTCCGTAAGAAATTAGCAACTCATATCGTGAAAATAACTTTATGGCGAATTTCTTTTTGTGAACCCTTGCATTCCTAAAAAATTCAAGAAAATTGGAATAACGTTGCCAGTGTCGGATTGAGGACATGGGGGTCCACCGGGAAATTTACAAAGTGAGGCTTTGTGGCATTGTATATAGATGTCGTTTGGGTATTATTATTACTATTATTATTATTTTCAGTTTTGCTCGCGACATTGACGTTTTGAAAAAATGACATAGTTTTTGGAATTTTGACGACGTTATCAAGAAAAATAAAGGTAGTAAAAAAATTGTGGAAAGTTATTTTGACAGAATTTCCCTCGCTTTTGAATTATTAAATTCCGCTTCTGTAAAAAATTATAAATTAGATTCTGCGATTTTCGTTTTGTGATAATGATAACTGTTAACCTCTATAAAGTAGCGTAATTAACATCACCGCAACTTCTACATCTTTAAATATGAAATATATTTAAAGCAGATAAATAAGGGAAAACATGTAGACATTCTCAATTTCTCAGTATATGCTTAAATTCGACTGTTTATGTTTATACTTCGACCGAATTCGACTACTAGCACAAACATCAGCGATGAAAAGAAAATGAAATTTGGTTGATTTGGTGTCCTCAACGTAGAGAACAGGACAAATTCATTAATTCATACTCATTTTTTTCCCCAAAAGAAATCACAACTGCAGGAATATGTTATTTTTATAAAATTCAAAGAACATTTTTTTCTGCAGAATTCTAAGATGACGTCATAATTTTTCGGGATGGCCTTAAACGAACAAATTTTTATTAACAATTTACCATGCTTACGTAATCTTAAAAAACTAAGTTTTCAAACCATGCAGTCATAGTAATTTTGAGTTTTTTCTCAAAAAATCGGATGTCTAGGGTGAAAACTCGGCACGGATTCATGAATCACATATACAGGAGAACGCAATCCTATAAAATTAAATATATATAATACCAAAAGGGGGGGGGGGGGGATTAGTAGTAAGTTAAATTGTATGTTTCACTTCATATTTTGTTTTTTAATTTATTATAAGGTGCTTTATCATTTTTTTTTAAAACGCCAATTTTGGCGTTTAGAAATCCACAGTTTTTTAAAAAATAATCTTAAAAAAGGGGTGAAATTAAAAAAAACGCCTTAAAAAAACGTCATGACAAAAATAGACTGTTTTTATTTTATAAAAAAAAAAACAATAAAAAAACTTCAACTTCAAAATTAGCCTGATGTTTGCTTTAAAGCATGATAAAGTACGTTAAAATAGATGAAAGAACAGGTTAAGATAGGCTTAAATACACGAAAAAAAAAAATGTGGAGTGAAACATACCATTTTACTTCCTACTGATTTCATCTAAAACGTCCGATAATCCAATCCTTAATCCCGAAGTACAGTCCTGTAAAATTTTGACAGCTAAATGAAATCATTGTGCCACAAAATGGCGTTGAAGGTCAGGAATTAAGAATAAACTTTACATAAGTAATAAATATTTCTAACAGTATTTTTGAACAGCAATTTTTTTAATTTCAAAATTGCACATCAAAACTTCGCAAGATTTGATATTTTTGAGTGAGTTTTTTGCTTCTTTTAAAATAAATGAGAAAGCTGTGCTGTCCGCTAAAAATAACTCAAATTTTATATTAATATGTCACCCGTATTCCTAAGTGTTCTATCATATCATTTACATAACATGTATTGTGTTTCTAATTAATCAAAGTTTTATAGATATGCAATAGATACTGCGAAAAAAATGTAAATAAAAAATACAGTTTAAGCAGTGAGCAATCAGGCGCTCATTAATTTTGATCGAAGAATGAGATAACAACTTGAAATAGTAATTTGTGTAACTAGTTCGCGAAATAACAATTTAGTGCACGGGGAATGAACTTTTTTTTGGACAAGGTGCTCACGTCGTTAATAAATCATTCAAGAACGCCAATGACGATTCGTATTTTAAAAATAAAATAATTCGTTGCAGTTGATTTTGATTAATCTACAACTGAATCGTGTTTTTCATGTGAAATATCGTGTATTCGTAGAATGTAGAAATTTTCGAACTTAATATATTCAGTGTATAAAAAAATTAATGTAAATTGTTCTAGTAAATTAATTCTTAATTTTGTTTTCAAATTGGACATGAACATATTCATGCGACTGTACAGAATTTGAAATGTGGCGCTATCGCCGAGCGTAAGCACAACATCCACACACGAAATCCGCTGTAATTCCCGTGGCGGTGACTGTGCAAAAACTAAAAATGATGGTGGAAGTTTGACCACCCATAATAATGGGAGATTTATCGCATCTATACCATGCTCACGGAATATCGGCCGCAATAAATATCTTTCCTGGAGATTATCAAAACTTCAGTAGGATCCCAGTCAGCGTAAATTATAGCCTTCATCGCCAATCTACTTGTAAATTTATTTTTCGTAGTTTTTCGTGAACTGTTAACTGGTCGGAATTTTCGGCCCAGTTGCACAACGAACGTACGGGAAAGGGACATCAAGTCTTTTATTGCCCGGCTATACCTTTATGTCTTTCCATATCTATATTGCATGACACGATCATAGAGAGAGCGCAGCAAGCTTGGAGTGGAACCGTATTTTTCATTTGTTCTGGGAATATAACCTGGCCCCGTTTCCACTTTGATGACCATGTCACAGAATCACGTTTGTCCATGAACCTTTGAAATTTCATTACTCTTATTTATAGAGAGCGCTTCCCGGGCAACTATTTTGAAATGTTGGAAACTAAATTTGTCATGTGCTTCATTTTTAGTTATTTAGTGGAGAGCGGCGGAAAATCGAGTTCGATATGACGAGGCAAAAAGACGACATGCAGGAATTGTGAGTTTGGACAAGGGAAATGGATGGCCGTTTTCGTTCCCCGAACGATAACTAAGCATTATTGTAATAGGGCCGTTTGGAATAATGACTAATTTCATGCTTTGTTGGAGGTTCGCAGCTGCCAGAGTACGAAAATGCAGCGTAAGATTTGTTCTTTCAGAAAGCATAAAAAACAATGTGCGTGTCGTGAATTTGTTCACTGAATAATAAAAATGCCTGCTTACTGTCATTGAAAAATACCTTGTATGGCCGACTTTCCGCATCGAAGTGCTGATGGTTAGCAGTTCTCACGCTATTTAAATGAAGAAATAAAAGTAATAAGAGATTGGCTTTACTTTCGATGTTAATATTCCCTCCCTCTTTCGTTATTTCAAAGCCACAATCACATTTAAAACGTCAGATGATAGTCACGAATACCGAAATATTACAACCATAAAAGTCATCTGTTATAAGGAAAAGTGGTGGAAGTAGAAATATGCATATAAGAATATAGGAATATTTTCCCGACATGTCGACTAGTGGCGTGCGAAACACGTCTGTTCTGTTCTTAAATTACCAACCCCTATTAAGAATTTTTCGCCAAGACGTAAATTGTTTTACCTTCTCGAGACATAATTCCGTGCAAGAATTTGACATTAATCTTGTATAAAGTAAGGCGAGGGACGTACTGCAGATGATTGGGGTTGTATTGTCGGCAACACCGTTCGATGAAACGAATCATGTGCCGCATGAGCTGATTATGCCAGGAGTTACGAAGGGGAGGTTTGTATGCAAATTTTGCAAGGATAGATCCTCGGATTTGATTGCTTTTGCTAGAAAGAAATCCTGTATTGATTGAAGTGTCGGTTATGATAATGCGGTGCCAAAACTTCCGATTAACACCGAACTCGTAGTTAGCGAACACTGATAGTACTAATGTGGTGCCTGCCGTAAAAATAATTAACTATTCCAGAATTCTGGTGCCATAAATACGTCGTTCTATGACACAAATAAATTAATTTCCATTTCGGAAAGTTTTAATTTATTGTTCTGGAATAACACGCGAGTATCTATGCCTTTGGTCCACCCCCGATTCTTCTAAAGCGTATTTCTGGAAGTTTTTATGTCCTCTTAGTTCCAACTTTTGCTCGGAAGTTATTTTTAATCTCGAATCAGAAACCGGATAAGTGAAAATATACTTTCTCTCCCTTCTTCTCCAAATAATAGGAAACGCCAAACCGAACCTATTCGTTTAATTTCCTAATGCCGGTATTATAGAGCTACTTCGAACGGGTGTTTTTCCTTTTTTCGCCGTTCGTCGATACCAACCGTGAAATTTGTTGGCGTTAGAATTTCTCACCGTACAAATTTCATCCGGCGGATATAAGCGTCTGTTCATAAATTCCTAAATTTTCCCAGCTAGTGTTACCTCCAGGATAAATATTTAATAAGCTTCTAATGAGACTATCCCAGGGAAACCAGCATTTAGCCAAAGAACATTAATTTCGCGATAAAATTAATTATAGCTGTGTCTCATCAAAAACGGCCGTAAATGCTCTTCAAGCGTATAAGCTCTTCCTAGATTTGCTGCTTTCCGCCAGTTCATATATCATCGTTTGTTCTCTTGTTCAATGATTCTTATTTCGTTGAATGGCTGTACATAATTCACCAAACCATTTGCGCGGTAATTTTTATCACTAGCTACGTTCCAACGATAATTTTCATAAATTAACTCCTGGAAAAGAAAGGAGTTGTGGGCGATTGTGGTTATTGAAAATTTCGTCACAAATCTTGCGCAGACAATATTGAATGGAAGGGTAGGGCTCTTTTATGGATCTGCCTCCGATGACCAGATTACCAGGAGCTGTTCCGATTGATTTTCCATGTGTGAAAATTTCGCAAGGCGAAGATAAGATTCGAATTGGGTTCTTTAGCAGAGATACCGGATCGATAGGCAAAATGAGCCCTCCATTGCCCTATGCAAGAAATTGATATATAAATTACGAAGGAGGTTCCTAAAAGTTGATTAAATAAAAATTCTGCGATGTCGAAAATATTGTTAATAAAATAGTACGAACAGCAGTTGTGTGTTCTTCCGACATTGAATTTGGAATTTCCTCGTTGTACACAGGGCACTGGTTCGAAATACGTGCGATTTAGTTTATTTTGAAATGATCTCCAAAATTTTTAACAATGTATTTTATTTTTATTCAGAGTTCACTTCGTTTGAAACTAATTTTAAAAACGGCTCAAATAATAGCTTCCAAAATATAGATTGTTTCAAAAATTCTGTCCAAATTAGTGTTTCTAAACTGAAACAAGATTGATTTTGAACATCGTCAGAAACTTGATAGGTTATAGCAATGAGAACATTGAACATAAATTTATATTATTGTATCATAGATACGACTTTAGGTTTTTTTATTGTATTCATTTTGTTTTAGTAAAGTTTTACTTTTGTCAATTTAAAGGTTATTCATTCACAACAACCGTATGACAAGTGGATGACGGCTTTCAAAAGTCATTTCGACAGCCGATATTATTTACAGTTTAAACTAATGTAATACATGTAAATATTTTATATCATTATATTCGTAATTTATCAAACTATTTTAAAAAATATATTAAATTTAGTTTCCCCCTTCAAACTAACAACAATGGCGTTTACACAATTTGAATATTTCTGACTGGTCTCGAGATATAAGGTCACAGAGTATCTCTGGGACACTTGTATATAAACAATGGAGATATGATAGCACATTGTATCCTTTTTTTTGAGAAAAATGTTAAATTCAGAAATTCTACATAAGTAAAAAATCAAGAAAGTTGAGAAGCTATGTTTTTCAATAAGACTTACATACCAGTTTAAATGGTGATGGAACGTTTAAGACACATTCAGTATAAAGTGAGATAATTTGAGGGCGTTGCTGTCAAACTTTATAAGATACGTCATTTACTTACATTCCTGTTCACAATAATTTAACCCTTACGCATTTAGTTGTAAGGTCTTCAATTCAATTAACATAACGTGGGTTAACAATTATTGTTATCTCAATATTTTCCTTTTCAGAGTGATTATCTTTGCGTTTTCTGAATATACTGGATATGCGTGAATTTGAAGGGAAAACTACCCTTTTTTGTACCGCACACCTAAAGGTTAATCGCTCCGACATGAGGGTCAGGTGCATTATTGCACTGCAGTTTGCCCCCTTGCCCACAAAAATCCGCTCTCTAGTTATCAGATTTATGTGCACGTGTGCAGTCCTAATTTTAAATACAGCTCATAATAAAATGGAAATAGATCTGAAATTATTTACAAAAGCAAAAAACTTGAAACAAAAAGAAGCTAGGTGTAATCTTACTGAGATAGAACTTCCGCGGCCTTACATACAGTCGAATAAGTCCAGTTTTATTCTAAAAATTATAAAATTTGATTTTACAAAACAGAAACATACCTTTTTACATAGAGTAACTGTGATAAAAATGAAGTCGGATTCGTAAACTACGAGTACAGAAGTATATTTTTTCATTACATTCAGACAAATATTGAAACGCTAACGCGTTTTACCATCTAGGTAAAGATCATCCTAACATACATATAAAATGTTTTCGTACTCTAGGGGTCATGAAACATCCAAAAAGCATTAAAGTAGCCAATCGTCCAATGTACCTACTCGCGTTGCGTTGAAGATTCATTTACTAAAAATTCTTTCTTGAATTTTTTTAATATATTCGTTTCTTTGTCTTTTGTTAATATACAGAATGTTTAATAAAAATGCGGCAGAAATGTAGAGGGTTATTCCTTGGATTATTTTAAACTTTTCTTAAATGATTTTTCGGAAAGACGCTATTCGAACTTGAGAAAATCTGATAATTGAGGAGTGTATGCAATAAGAACCGTGATATTTTTTAAAAAGTTCGGCAGTCATTGGATGCATGTATCCTAGCTGATGGTTAATCATTTTCAGCGATATTTTCTAAATTAAGAAACTTTACACGTAATATGATTTTTTTTTTCAAGAAGCTTTTATCACCCTGTATCTTCGAAATAATCCGTCGTTTCGAATTATCAGAGGACAAAAAAGTCTAAATTAATCCAAATAACCCCCTAAATTTTTGCTGCACGTTTAGTAAACCCTCTGTATATATAACCATATGCTGTGAAGGTTATGGTAGCAATCGATTCGTTTTTAATTTTATTGTGAAATGTCTGTTTGAGTTCATGTATGCTAGAAAAGTGGCTTAAAGTAAAAATCAGGTGCATTTCTACACCGCCTTTTGTAAAAAGTTAGGAGCGCAAATAACAGTCCAATTTTTATCAAAAAATCAGATATAGATATATACAGGGTTTCTATAAATGATTATGGTCGAAGTACGTCATGAACACGTGCCGCCTCTCAGTTTTGGATCTTACTAAATCCCCAAAGGACGCACGACAAGTACCACACGCATGTGTATAACAAATTTATTGCTGTTAAACATCATAGTAAATGTTGAAAATGTTCACCATTTTGTTCACTCTCTTTTTAATTTAAAAAATTTGTCAATGCCCATTGTCCAGGACTGCTGAGGAAATGTTGTCAAAAATGTTTGCGGATTCTGCTCAAGTCGTCTCAAATCAATAAAAATATGTAACAACAAAAGTGTTTCCGTAGACAGAAGCAGAGATATGAATATTTGAAAATTATTATGTTTTCTTCTTTTTTACAAATACCCTTTACATTAAGGCCCAGTTTTATTGGCACTAAAACTAAGCACAAATATTAAGAATAAGCCGACAACGATATTCCGCTGAACCTGCATTAGTAAAATGTTTCACGAAAATTGTAATAAGTTGTTAACATCGCAGTGGAATTTAGAAGCCAATTGGAACATGTAAAACCATATAGGTGGTTCCATTAAAAAAAAAGTTAGATGTTGCACCCCAGGAACAAATCATTTTTATAGTTAAAAATAACTTTAGTTTCTACTGCTCAAACTAGAAGTTGACTTTTTTTGGTTGTTAATATTTAATTAACAAATAGTCGAGGAGCACGCAGTCACCTTTATATTATTTTATCAATATACAAAGAAAATCTAATAATATAATCAGATCCCATTACTGTGTTAGGTTTTTACTTTGATCATGTTTTTGATGACAAAAATAAAGTGGCCTTATTAAATATACAAAAATATGGAATATATTGTGTTGTCACAGAGTCGACGAGCCGACACTGGAATATCAATGAGTGGGCGCGGTTTTAACCAAAGTGCGTGTAGGTCACGTTCGACTAACTTATAAAATTCATCAAAATAAGAAATGAAGTAGCATTGAGACGTTTCTGTCAACGGTAAACAGTGAAACATATTTATGCAAATGTAAAGTGCAATCAAAATTAATTAAAAAGCTGTGACAACAGAGATATTTGCATTATCTTCGTGTGAGGTACGTATTTGTTGCTATTTTAAATAACACTCTGATTTAATAAACAAACATAAATCAGAAAACAAGTAGACCAAAATGTTTACCGGCTTAATTTTATGTAGGTCTTATTAACAATCCTAAGAATAACTGTTCCAAAATAAATAAACTAAACACGGTAAGAGCAACGAACTACTTGAAAAATACACAACTTAATTAGTTCACTAATAAATTATATATAGACGCAGTCATACAATAAATTACACGTAACTGTTATTGAAGGATTTAAATTAAAGTGTAAAATTATATGAAATAGCTAATTGAGAGTTGTAGTTGCTCCATTTAAATATCAAATCTAACAAAATTGAGAATCCAATTTATCATTGACAACATATTTAATCATATTGTACCTACTCTTAAAATGCGGTTAACGCTTTACGTAGAAAACAAAAGTACCAAGAAACAAGAATTCAAATAAGCAATAGTACAGTAAAATTAATTAAGTCGTTAATAGCAGCTAAAGTAGTAGCTTGAAAAAGAAAGCAAAAAAACTCGAACAGCAACGCCGAGCTGCAAATGCGAAATTCTTTTCTCTTCCTAGTAGACAGTAGACATCTTCTTCTCATGAATTCCTATCATTTGCACCACAAACTTCATTTCCGCATTTTGTTCAACAACGCGGTGTGTTTTCGACGATCCCTTTTTTATTCTACCAGTGGTGGTGGAGATAACTTAAATCACCACACAATGGAAAAGTTTGACATTTTCTGATAGTTAAATGTATACTTGTTACATTTTCAGAAAATATGCCGCTAATTTGTACTGTGGCACTATTAGACACGACTCTTTTGTCGTAGGGGAGAGTTCCTCTGAACATACATGTTATCCCAACGTCCACCTATAATCAAAACTTAGTGTTTTAATTCTCCTTCTTTAATAAAAGCCAGCGGCAAGCAATACCTCTTTGCAACAAATTAATTTCCGAGTTCCGTCTGCACAAAACGTTCCCTTTTGAGCAATTACCTGAAGCGCTTTAGTCGTCCCGTTGAATTACCGCAAATTATTACAATTGCTTTGCTCTTCCCCTTTTTCCTCGCGTCTTCGTGGACACATTATTACGTTCCACAAAAACCCGCCCGATCCAAGACAAAAGTTCCTTACTCTCGTTAAACATGGTAAGTAGCACGCAATTAATAAATAATTCGTCCGCATGTTATAAACAAGCCCGTTGTGCGTGTCGCAGCCGTTGCGGACACATAAATATTTTACGGAGTGGTTCTTATCAATGTTTGAAATGGTTTTGGAGGTAATTGACGGAAAACGCCGTGTCACACCCATCCTCACCTCGAACGACGGCGTAAGAAACCAAAGCGCGTAAGAAATTAATCGAAATGTGTGAAACGGAATCGGAATTCCGCGCTCATGTAGGATTCCACCATCTCTGCAATTAATCTCGTTCCCTTATTGAATATCGCAGACGCGCTGGATCCTGCTGCCAGGACTTCTAATGCCTTGTTTTAGACATATTGGAGGAGATAAGGTTTGCCGGGGGCTTATATAGGCAGAAAACGGCCAATATTGTAGGAAATATACTAAGTAATTAATTTATCCCGCCGCAAACCAAAATGCTACGCTCTGGTGCTACGTTATTCTTGGGGCTAAATTGGTGTGTAGGTATACACGGTTGCGAAAACTAGATCATTGTGCCACGTGGTATGCTTACACACTCAAATGAGATATTCACGAATGCGGGGAATTCAACAGAGAAGCGTAATATATATAAAATAGCGGAAAAGAGACCAGTTAGACAGTATGGAAGGAAAAAGAATAAAAACAAATGACAAGAAAAATAAATGACAAAATAAGCAGAAGCTAACAATTCACATTCGAAACAAATAGGAAACTGGATGTGGCTGAGCTGGAAGGAGATATCAATAGTTACATATTGCCGGCTCTAGCTCGCCGTTTAATTAGAAATTTATTTATTTGATGATGGTCGATATGGTGGAGGATGAAGGGGATAGCGATTGCTTGAAAAAAAAAGTGATTTCGCACAACTTTCATCACACCGCTTTTTAAAAGCGCCCGCATGAGACCGCTTCTGGTGCCTGCTCTATTTCTTCCACTACATCGACAAATCAACTTATAGGATTTCGATTCCCTGCCAAAAAGTGAGCCAGAATCGGAACTACATAAAATACCCATCTAGACCAAGAAAGGAGAACCTTAATGCGAGAAAGAAGACCAATGACAAAAACAAGACACTTTTTCGTTAAAAAAATCTATATATTTTTTTCACACGACGTAATTGATTTCTGAAATAATGATTCAAACTTAATTAGCTTAACTTGTAAGCAATTTTACAACATAACAAAGTCGCATGTCAACCTGCAATTTTTTGAGATGACACCCATTATATTGTTGTGAAATTAACACATTTAAGCGTAAAAATACAGGGTTTGTATAATGATTATAGGGTCGAAGTAGGTCATGGAAGCGTGCCGCCTATCACTTTGTATGGATTTTACTAAATGCTCAAGGACTCACGACAAATACCATACGCTTCATAGCTGATTAAAAAGTAAAACTAATTCATGATAATAAAAGGAAACAAATTTATTGTGGTTAAACGTGACGGTAAATATTGAAAACGTTCACCATTTTGTTCATGGTATATGTTCACTCTTCTTTTAATTTTAGAAATGGTATGTAACATCCTTTCGTTAACGCTTTTCGACCCATTGTTCAATTTCATGTTGCAACAGGAACTCCTCACTGTTGAGACAATCTTGTCAAAGATGTTTGCGGATTCTACTCGAGTCGTCCAAACCATCAACAACTTTCCCAGATACTGAAGGTCTTCCAGGAGATTTTCCTTTGTTGGCACTGCCAGTTTGGACAGATCTGTTGATTACGTCTCTAATGTGAGCTCCTAACAATGTGTTGCTAGACATTCGCCAAATTTTACTCAAAAAATTACGGGCTCCACTGTAAAAGGTTGTAAAACCCGATCTGAGAGAGCAAAAGCCTTTAGAAATTTGCATGCGGTACTAGTGGCTATAATTTATCGCGAAAAATGATACCATTTCCAGCCAACCGCATTTTAAACTTTCATTTACAAAATTTTCAACTCAGAAGCGCGCTGTTAGACGAAGTAATTGATTTTATAAAACTCAATCAAGATTTCGGAAAATATTGTATGGTGGTATTAGATGAAGTGACTGTTAAATCTGGATTGAATTATTGCATCCAAAGTGAAAAGCGTACTATTACACTGAGTATACTAAGTGGTAACAAAATTCACTTTTTAGCGGATAATCCACATTTACCAAACAACATTAAATAATATTCGGTGCAGAACAAAATAATTCAGTTAACGGATCATTTTGTTCATAAATATAATTCACCAAGCGATTTAATTAAAATAGAACACATATAATGTTGATTTACAATTTGCTCCAAAATTAAACACGTACCTTGAAGTGCTGGTCATTTTAATAAAATGAAAGTTTCGAATTCATTAAATGTTATCAACAGAAACGTCAGTAGTGGCATGAAATTTGTTGCCTAAGAAATAGACGATAAATCTTCAATAACAGTTTTTTTCATTGATATGGTACATCAGTGGTTTAACAATTAAGTTCTACAGGGTTACTATAAATAATTATAGGGTCGAAGGAGGTCATGGAAACGTGCCGCCTTTCAGTTTTGGACTTTACAAAATGCCCAAAGACTAAAGACAAATACCACCCGCATTTGCATAACTACTTGCCTAAATGCTTCACATCTTATTAAAAAATAAAACTAATTCATTAAATAAATTTATTGCTGATAAACATCACAGCAAATATTGAAAAGGTTCACCATTTTGGTCAAGGCACATATTCACTCTCTTTTTAATTTCAAAATGTTCTGCAACATCCTTTCGTCAATGCTGTGGACCCATTGTTCAATTTCATGTTGCAACATGAACTCCTGACTCCTGAGGAAATATTGTCAAAGATGTTTCCCGATTCTGCTCAAGTCGTCCAAATTATTGACAACTTCCTCAGATACTGAAGGTCTTCCAGGAGATTTCCGTTTGTCGACACTGCCAGTTCGAACAAATCTGTTGATTACATCTGTAATGTGAGCCTCTAACGATGTTTCTTGAATTATCAAATCACGTATCATCGTATTTGACCAGATATTCTTGCTTGCATTCTTTTTAAAAATCTCAAAAAACAAGTCCACGACTTGGTTTAATTTACCAAATCCTGAAGAATATACGGCCATTGCCTGGAAAGATCTTCACCTACAATATTTACCGATGGAGGAGCAACTATCATGGATTAAAAATGCATGGGGGATGGAAATCCAGCGCTGTGGCTGAAACCTATGTTGAAAGGTCATTAACAAATAAAATAAAGCAACCACAATAAGTCTACGTCAATTAGAACCAGGTTGTTCTTCGGGTAAAACACGATCCGAAGAATCAAAACCTAATTCCGAAGCTGGATTATCAAGTGTTTCAAATTTAAAATTAAATACAAATGTTAATATTGCATCTCCCCCTTGTATCAATATTAGTGTTACGTCACAATCAATTTTGGAAAATAAAAAATAAATTTTCAGCTAACTCCAGAATTCCTTATGAAGTCGTGCATAAAATAGTGCCTTTTAGTCGCATGTATTGGGCTATTATTACACTCGGATGAATTCTTTATTCTCGTATAATATAGCCCTCATTACATTGTTGTTAAAGAATTGTAGTGTTTCTATGTAACGGCTGAATAAAGTTATTATTATTATTATTATTACTATTATTAAAATACCGTTTGAAAATTTTTAACAGAAGTTAAAAAGATCAGATAAAGAAACAGCAGAAACAAAAATGGTCTAGCAAGAGCCACGCAATGCGAGATTTGGCTGAGAATTTGGAAACCAGACTAAGAAAGAGAATTAAATAAACTTATTTTTGATTTCGTCCATTTAAAGTTTTGTTTTTATGTTATCCACTTGTGACGCTACTGTTTTTTGATATTTATTTGACGGAGTTTTGGATCAAAATTTGGCGTCATGTGTCATCGTTTGACCTACCGTTATTTATATATTATCTTAGGTACACTAAATATAACAAAACAAATTTTATTACAACAGTTGGCGCAGTATGAAACACATTTTGACTTACCTATATTAATATACGACGCAAAACTTCAAAAATTAAGGGTAGACAGCCTTTCGTGCACCATATAATACGAGAATTACACTACAGGTAGTAGTGACAATCCCAAACGTGAACGTTACGCGCTTCAAAATAACTATCACTGGAATTGTCAATACAAATCCTGAAAATTTTGACGTTGATGATGGTTTCTTTGTTACTAAATTTTGTCTTTATTTTTTAATGTACTACACAATGACATTTTGACAGGTTGTTGGCGTAGTTTAATCGTGCTCTGTCAAGCATTTGATGACGTTGCTGAAATATTAGATCAGCCTATCATCTGTCTACAAATTTGTAAAAGAACATCATAAACTGTACCGCTTCCAGACCCTCATGTTTGCTATAACTCCTGAAGCACGTTTTTTACCCTGAGAGAAATTCACACATGAGTCTTCCTGTTTTATTTGGTCAAAATAACTATTTGAGTTATCTCTGTTATCGCAAATTGCTGGCGACTGAAGTCCACAAAAAGGGGCGCGATAAGCACAGAACGTTTTTAATTAATATGATGAATAATTTTCTGCTTGTTTGTCTCTCGCAGTACCTGCAAACACTCGCCACATAAATTTAATCGAAACTTTCAAATTAACGCCATTAAGAGCAGGCGAGAGCTTTCCAATGTTTCCATGCAAGCTCAATATTAAAACAACAAAACCTTCACTAACCAGTCAAATCAAATGTGTAAATATGTTCTTTGTTGACATTTCCGATAGCGTTCTTGTTTGCAATTCGGCGAATACACTCACAGGATTCGGAACTCTGTTACCTATAAAGTGCATGTCCGAGGAGAAAGGCTCCATGTCCATCTGAAGATATTTAGTGCCTCCTGGTAATGACACCTCCTTGTCGATATGTAACTGTATTACTATGTATTAGCGCACAAGCTTGAAAATCATATATATGAAGGTCATAAATTGGCTATAAACTGTTCCTACATAATATAGAGGCGTGCGTGTGACACCATGCTCATTAGGTATTCAAGTCCCCGAATCCCAGGGCCCTGCGAGTTTCGGCGATAACAGCGCAGCGCCTTCCAAAGCCTGTGTCATGTTAAAGTCACGCCCTATTGCTCACATCATCACTGGAAAATATACAATTTCGACTCCTTGCGACGACGACTTCTCTACCTCTTGCATGCAAGCTTACGCGAAAAGTATCGCTTTGCACCAACTCGTCTAGAAAAGTGTTCTCTTTACGGCTGAGTATTATATCGAGGATATTGCTCGCGCTGCCATCGACCGATGGAAATACGCGGACTGAAAGGGTTTAATAGTCCGTCAACATAAGCGCCGAGTAACACGAGCCAAGTGCTCAACTGAAAGCTTATCTCCATAAAACTATACAGGGTGCTGAAAAGTCTTAGATACTCCTTTGACGTGAAACACTACACCTGATACTATTTAATGAAAAGGAATATGTGACTGACTTATAAGGTTGCGACTAGACGTTGAGGTGTTTGTTTTGTGACTTTTGGAACGACGGTGTCTGATTTAGAGTGCCAGTCCTGTATCCACTTTTGGAGGGAAAATTCAAATCGAGCGCTTAAGTTTAACGGATACAAGCAAGGAATATATTGTTTTAAGAGAGTAAAACACTTTGTTAAATACGAACTTTGTGAAGTTTATAAAGTTCAGTTAACGAGAAACATACTCAATTATTTACAATTTTCTGAACTGGAAATATCGGAAATTCAATTAGGTAATTTTTTACCTTGCAAATAAATAGAACAAATATAGCGTTTTCGATTTAATGGCATGAAGATTATTATAATACAGTACATCCGGTCAACTGCTAAATTTATGTTTTCTCGACGTTTCATGACTCCTAGAACATGAAAAATAGGTCTGCTGTTTCTGTCTGTCTGTATTCTGTCGTGTGTCTGCATGTAGTCTGTTGGGAATTTTATTATATAGATATTCTCCAAAACTACTGAACTAATTGTTGTGAAATTTTATTACCAATAACGAAACGGACAGTAGTATGATCTTGAGGACTATTTACAACTCAAAGTTGTCATGTGCCGATAGTCAGCAGATGTTAGAAAGTAGAACAATCCAGGTTCTTACTGGAACAATAAAAAAAATTGATACGGTAAATAATTATTCCCTAAAAATTATTTTGTCTGATTTTATTGCCCCACAAACAATTTGAATATGTCAGCTTAAAACATTTCATAGTAAATGTTCTTTAAATTCATATGGATATTATAGTTTAGTTACACTATACACATGGACATATTTGATCCCCACTAAACTGTCAGAATCAGAAAATTTTCTTGTGAAAAACTCACCTGAAACATACGTGTAGCATGCTTCTTTACCTGTAATTTAACTGTCTAGATTTGTATATCTATATTTTAACTTAAAGGTGTTACCATTAAAAAATAAAATTGACAAAATTAAATTTTATAATTTATCGAAGAACCTGGATTTGTTTAATTATATTTCAGCAACAAGAGAAGTTCGGTCGAAATAACTTTCGGCCAATTTTGGGATAACATACTATAATTGTGGTTCGTTTTATTTCTGCCAAAGGTAGGTGAACCCAAATATACCCAGAATGTTATTTTTGTAGCCACTAAAATTTTATTGTTCTGTGGAATTAAAGACGATAAAAACTGGGTAAACAGACTTCAAATGACACTATAACAGGTGTAGCTCCGGGCCAGGGACGTATTTTTTTTTTTTAATTTCACTGAGCCCTTAAATATTTAAAACTAGTAGTTCATTGCAAACAATTTTTTTTGTCCAAAACTATTAGGCATAAATGTGTATTAAAAAATTGGTCCAAGGTTACTTCGACATAACTTCCCTCGCCTTTGAACACAGTCCAAAAATTCCTTTTTGAAAAATTAAAAAAAAAGTATAACTGCCTATTTATAATTTGTAATGTTAATATAATTTCAACTTAAGAAAAAGATTCAATGATTTAAACAATTGTAATGATCTCGCTGTTAGCAGTGATAATGATTCGACTTTTTTATTCCTTGCTGTTGTATCGTCCAACCTGATCATAATCATATCATTAAATCATTATTGATACAAAAATAACATTCAGGGGACGGGAAATCATTACGAAACCGGCGAATTTTAGATCTTTTTCGACGTCGTCGCGGGTTTGCTCTCTCAGTTTTTGGGTGTTCAATTTGCATATGAATGAAGAAGATAAATAATTACATAATTTAATAATAATAATAAAGGAGGGACTCTTTTTGCATGTTCTAGAGAGGAGAATATCTAATAGAAAAAAAAAATGAGGCTAAAATATCGCCGCCTTTTTATTTTACTCTAGAATATAAGAAAAACATAAATTTTGTTCAAGTAAAAAATCGGCATCATTTTAGATGTACCCTGACATAATAAAATAAAAAATATTAGAGGAGGCCCCCCCAAACGTTAAAAAATATAACAAAACTAGTTATCACGATGAAACTTAAGCATAATATTTAGGATTTTTAGAGTTCTTGAGTTCTTTGGTTTCTTGTGTTTTTTGAATTTTTAAATTCTTTGATTTTTTGGATATTTTCGATTTTTTGGAATATTAATTTTCCTTAGTTTCTTGGGTTTCGGGCATTTCTTGAGTTTTTTGGGTTTTATTAGATATCTTTGCTTTTTGGATTTTTTGTTTTTTTTTTTTAATTTTTTGAAGACACATTCGATTTTTCTGATTTTTGGAATTATTGGATTCTTTGGTTTTTTTGATTACTTACTTCTTTTTTTGATATATTCGATTTTTTGGATTTTTGGAATTACTGAATTTCTCGAGTTTCTTGGGTTTTTGGATTTTTTGGATAATTTTTATTTTTTTGGTTTTCTTTATTTTCTGATTTTTTTTATGTTTGGGATATGTTCGATTTTTTTAAATTATTGGAGTTGTTGAGTTCTATTGACTTTCTTCGATTTTTTGTAATTTTTAAATTCATGGAATTTTTTAAATTATTATTATTGGATTTTTTGGGTTTTTTGGATTTCTTCAGTTTTTTGGGGTTTTTGGATTGTTTACTTTTTTAGATTTTTTTGTTTTGTTTTTTAGACTTATTCCATTTTTGAATTATTTGGAGTTTTTTTGCTTGTTTTATTTTCTGAATTTTTTGGATTTTTGAGATATTTTCAAATTTTTAGATTTTTGGAGTTCTTGAGTTTTGTTTAGTTTCTAGGATTTCTTGTATTTTTTTGAGTTTATAAATTCTTTTTATTCCCTGCTGTTGTATCGTCCAACCCCATCATAATCATGTTATTAGATCATTGTTGCTACAAAAATAACATTCTGAGTATAGTATTTAAATTTCGAATTTAAACCATAAAGCCACAAAAATTTGTACATGTACATATTCAGTCAAAGTACTTATTACTTTATGGTTTTAGAACAAACCATTGACCCAGGAATTGCTATAAAAATTCGCATAGGAAATTAGAAGGAGCCCGTTGTATCTAGCTATAATTACACGTCGAAATATCACCCATGTAATAAAGAGGTCTCCCTAAATTAAACGATTGTCATGGTCAAGAACACCGAACACTACGAAGAAGGTTCTACGTTATTTGAAAGGAATTTAGAGTGTTGGCTTAACTTTTAGTCACTCGAAGAATCAATTAATTGCCGCCGATGCTGATTGGGACGGATGTCCTATAGAAGAAAATCCTATATTGATTACATCTTTATCCTTTTATGGAGGCGTGATTACTTAGGGATCGAGAAACCCAAGAATGGTTGTCTAGTCATCAGCAGAAGCTAAATACTCTTCAAAATGTCTTCAAAAGAACTTGTTTAAGTAAGTAGGATCAGAACTTACTGAGTAATATTGAAACTCAAAAAATGGCGATAGCCTCAAGTTGTCACGTATTAATGCTACAATATAAGAGCAGACTTAGGTAACGATTTGGTAATAGTTCAGGTTCGTGATGTTCACACTAGAGCTTTTGTTTCTTGAATCCAGAGTTAATTTTTGAGGTCATATGTGTGTCACAAGTGCAGTTCATGGCACTTCTTTAAAAGGAAAGCCAAGATTCATCAAAAGGGACACCTGTGGAAATATAGGCAAATCTGGATCACTGGCCATAAACATGTCTGGTAATTAACTAACCCCACTTCTTTTGAACTTATTTAATAAGGGATTAAGATTTTATAAATGATATATTCTGTTTCACTGCCTTTATAATATTGTAGTTTATGAGGTTTGCAAATTTCATCATTTAAAGATAATGATGTAACTTTATATTAAATATACGAAACCTGCTACATAAATAAGTTTGGCAAGAAAATAATTAAACCTTAATTTACCTTTTGATATGAGGAGCTTTTGCGACCTGTAATATGTATGTATATATAATTATATTAATTTAAATAAAATGTTCGCGCTGACATTTACGTCGGAGTGTTGTACTAACTTATTGACAACATGATACAGAGCGGAATGAATAACGTTACAAGATATACGTTAATAAGGACACCATATTGTAAACATTGTGTTTTCGGAGCGACTCTGTTATCACTTCACGGGTTCATTTTTAAAAAACACTACGATTTTTGCGTGTTGTGCTACAAGATCTTTATGTAAATTTAATCCAATAATTCAAGCCTTAAATCGGCCATTCTTACATGTTATATAAAATCTCCAAACTGTTTACTTTATGTACTGGGGCGCGGAAAACGACGAAGCATAATAACGCTTTTCTCCCTTGTGAAGTCAATTTTTGTCAACCCGCTTACTTTACTGATATGTACCCCATTATTACTTTATTGGAATAGAAAGTTATTCCACCTTTTTATGAGAAAAACGTCACTTGCAAGCACGGATTAGCTTTCTTATTAAATGATGTGTCTACACTACCCAGCAAAAACTTTAAACTTTCAAGCTAGAATGTTTTTCAATATTTAAATTGTCAGATGCAGGGAACAGTTTATATCTACTGCTCTTGAAACGCTGAATTTGGGGTAAATTTAAAAGGAGAAGGATGAGTGCGAGCAGCCGAAAAAGAGTTCCTCTTTAAACAATTACCTCGACATGTTTATTCACGTAATCATTGTGCTTCAATTGATAGTTGAATTGAATTGCACACACAGATGCTCGAGTTTTATATTATTTTTTTGTTTTAAAGTCGTGTTCGATAGGATGAAGGTTTTTGGTCTCTTAGTAACTTTTATTAACCAGATTACTGGTGTTATTTACATCTGCACTCTGTAGCGGAGCGCTGCAATAAAAGAGGAGACTTCGTTTCTAAACGGTTTAATGGAGTCCGCATTTATGTGCAAAACACGTTGTATGCGATAGAACTCTTGTATATTCAATTCGGTAGCTCTTTCGAGAAAAAAATATAATTTAGTGTTATTAAAAGTTGCTGTTGTGGAAGTTATTAGCAACTTCGCAAGATTTGTGACTTCTTATTTTTTTGCATGAACGATTTCGTGTTGATTTGGTGATATATAGCTATTTACCAAGTAAATTCGTTTTCTTGGCAAATTACGTCCAAGTTTTTCAAACTTTAGCAAAATTGGTACGTTAATTTAACGAAACAAGATCACGGTATTTGATAAGTTCGAATCGTTCGACCCATTTTGATTTTATCAACCTCAAATAATTGCCATTATGATTAAAGCGTGTTATGATTGCCTGAACGAAGCCGTATGCAATTTATCCTACCTTAACAAGCTCGCGGTCGAAATTAATTCTCCCATTAAAAAGTTTCTTCTCCAAATGATGAGAAAATGAGTGTTCTCTAGAAACTTTGACGATAGCCACGTTTTATCTGTACATCGACTTCTGCATCAGAAGGCTGCGAAAAACTCCCCCAGAATACTAATATGCGTTAGCTTGAAAGGAACATATCTAACAGATAATCAAGTTATCGGAAAGTTTTATAGTGCCATTACACGAAATATCCGCGGCTACAACCTTTCAAAGATTTCAAATTTTCATTTCCCTTTCATGTTGGGAAAAACGCACCGGTTTGAATACGGACTTCGCATCAGCTATTTATTAAAAATTAATTGTTCTTTCGTACCGCGTCCTCCGCGTCCCGAAGATTGATTTTCCCTGCTCTCTTTCCACACTTTCTGTATGTATAACGCTCTTTTATTTGTTTCAGGTGAGCGGACTGAGATGAAGTGACGTTCTATTTCTTCAACGATTGATTTCTACCGTCTGTTCGGATCTACTCCCACATTCACGCTCTGTATATGACACCCCCATTAGTTCGTCTGTTTGACTAACCCCGAAACTAATCCTACCTACGCAGATAATCCGACTATCGTGTTGCCTAGGCATTGCGAGTGTGAGGTACCAGCTTTGCAAATTATAAGGTCTTAGAACCGCCACTAATTTCACCTATAATATCAATGGGGGCAATTGATATGAACCGTCCGAGCCTGTAATCACCACGATAGCGCACCCCAAATGTGGACACTAAGTTCAACTCTTTGTTTATCGAGGAGATTTGGTGGGTCGGAAATCGATGGGCCAAGGGTTGCACAACACATCTACAGAAAAAACTAATAACTCTGTAAATTTCTTTCTAGCAGTACAGTTGGTAACACGTATAATATTAGAACGACTGCATGCACAGAACGGTTACATTTTAGTTTATTCTTCGGCTGCAAAAGACTAGCATATAGCTTATGTAGCACGTCACACTTTAAAATTTTTCAGAAATGATATTTTTGCCAAACAGTCAGCAAGAAGCGAGCTATAATAAAATTTGACAAAAGTTGATGTATCTGATAGTCACAATAAGAAAACTTTATCCTCCGAAATGTTGTTCATTTTAAAATAAATAAAGCAAAATATGTAATTGTATACAGCTTACCAAATTTTTATAAATTTTTAAAAATATTAATAACATTACGAACGAAAAGCAAGGAAACAATAACATCGTGCGCGATAACAGCGCTGACGTCTTTAAATATACATTTCCAATTTTGTCTGCCGGCAAAATTCTCATCAATGTTTAATGTTAACATGATAGGATATTGCTCGTGATTGCTTTAAAACAATTGTGCAGTTTTTTAGTTCCTGAGCGTAAGCTGAACAAGTACAGTAATTGAGTCCATCGGAGGAATACTACGTTTATATTTTCTCGACGTTTCATGCCCTCACGAATACGAACTTAGAATACCAAAAAATAGCTCTCCGGTTACCGTCAGTCTGTCTGTCTGCCGTCTGTCAGAATTCTTATTAGGCAGATAATATCTGAAACTACTGGACCTGTTAGAACAGTGAGATAACGTCATATCCAAAATTTACGTTCCTAAATTATATTTCAATTTTATAAAATTAGATAATCTTTCACATGTGATTTATGAATCCGTGTTCAATTTTTAACCTAGACATCCAGATTTTTTGGAAAAAAAATTAAAATTGTATAACAACATATTGAAATTTGAAACTGGAAAACCGAAGGCTGTGAAATCTTGCAAATGTTTTAACGTTAAGATTCATGGTAATCGCTAATCAAAATTTATTCGTTTGTCCCCGTCCAAAAAATTGATGACGTTGTTGTATTAATTAAATTCAAGAACGACTCATTCCATTTTTCCGAAAATTTGGAAATACAGTCTTTATTTTAACTTATGAGGGTTACAGTAAAAAATTAAAATTCGATATTTCAAATCTTATAATTTTTCGAAAAGTCTGGATTTACTATTTACTTCGAGTAATTTTTTGAAATCAAAACTTTTTGTTTCTCCTTTTTCTTTAATTTTACAATTAGTTGTTGGCATAATTTGGCGTTTTTTCATTACTGTATTTGTTCAATTTTTCCATTTTTCAGCTTTAGTTTTTTAAAATTTTTAATTTCTCGACTTCCAAAATTTTCAATTTTTGATTTGCAATGTTTCGATTTTAGCAACTTCATTTTTATTTTACATTTTCCCGATTTTTAAAATTGTCTCGATTTTATATAGCAATTTTTGTTTTTTTTCACAGCTCCTTTCGATTTTATCATTTTTCGTTTATTCAAATTTTCAGTCTTTGATTTTTCAGTTCCTCGGCATTCTACTTTTGAAAATTTTCAATTCTGCAATTTTCATTGTCTCGATTTTATATCACAATTTTTTAAATTTTCAGTCTTTGATTTTTCAGTTCCCCGATATTCCACTTTTGAAATTTTCCAATTCTGCAATTTTCGAATCGAAAAATCGGAGAAATGAGAAGTTATCAGATTTTTCGAATTCTTTAATTTTCAGTTTTTGAACGTTACACTTTTTCCGTTTTTTGAGTCGAAAAGTTGAAAAAAACGAGAAATAACAAAATCCAAAAAGTGGAAAATCGAAAAAAATTAATGAATTAATGAAAACTGGGAGGAAGAAAAAACAAATCGAATCGAAAAATTACCACATCAAAAAATTGTGGAATCAAAAAGTTATTGAGTCGTCAAAACTGTAAAGTTGAAAAAGTGTAACACTGAAAACATCAAAAAATGAAAAAATTAAATATCGAGAATAAAGTCCAATAATTGAAAAATGGAAAATTTCTACATTCGTAAAGTAGAAAAAGTGAGATATTTTAAAAATTGTACATATTTAAAATGAAAATTAGAAAAATTGAAAATCGAGAAATTAAAAAAATTAAGAAAATAAAAAACCGAATCGAAAAAACAAAAATTATAAATTGCAAATCGAAAATTTGAAGAAATGAAAGAATAAGGAATCGAAAAATTAAAAAATTAAAAATCGGAAGACTAAATAATTGGAAAAAATTGAAAAAACAACAAATCGCAAAATCCAAAAAGTGACAATTCGAAAAATTGCAAATCGAAGAACTGGAGAAATGAAAAGTTGAAAACATCGAAAAACCAAAAAACGGGAACCTTAATCGAGAAAAATTTATGAATCGAAACATTGGAAAAAAAAACCAATCGAATCCAAGAATTGGAACATAAAAAAATTGTAAAATCAAAAAGTTATTAAATCGTCGAAACTGTAAAATTGAAAAATTAAAAATCATTGAGAAATTGAAAAATTAAAAAATTGAAAACTTGTAAAATCCAATAAAAGAAAAAGTCCAATAATAATTGAAAAATGAAAAAATTCTAAAATCGTAAAACTGAAAAAGTGAGTTATTTTAAAAATTATAATTATTATTACATATTTAAAACGAAAATTAGAAAAACTGAAAAATCGAGAAATGGAAAAATCTAAAATAAAAAAAACGAAAAACTACAAAATTAGAACACTGAAAAATTAAAAAATTGAAAAAATAAAGCAAATAAAAAACTGAAACGAAAAATTGCAAACTGAAAAATTGAAAAAAATTTAAAGTGAAAAAACAAAAAAATTATAAATTGCAAATCGAAAATTTGAAGAAATGAAAAAATAAGGAATCGAAAAATTGAAAAATTAAAAATCGTAAGAATAAAAAATTGGAAAAAATTGAAAAAACGACAAATCGCAAAATCCAAAAAGTGGCAATTCGAAAAATTGCAAATCGAAGAACTGGAGAAATGAAAAGTTGAAAACATCGAAAAACCAAAAAACGGGAACCTTAATCGAGAAAAATTTATGAATCGAAAAATTGGAAAAAGAAAAAACGAATCGAATCCAAAAAAAAGGAACATAAAACAATTGTAAAATCAAAAAGTTATTAAATCGTCGAAACTGTAAAATTGTAAAATTGAAAAATTAAAAAACATCGAGAAATTGAAAAATTAAAAATTGAAAACTTGTAAAATCCAATAAAAGAAAAAGTCCTATAATAATTGACAAATGAAAAAATTCTAAAATCGTAAAATTTAAAAAGTGAGTTATTTTAAAAATTATAATTATTATTACATATTTAAAACGAAAATTAGAAAAACTGAAAAATCGAGAAATGGAAAAATCTAAAATAAAAAAAGCGAAAAACTACAAAATTTGAACACTGAAAAATTAAAAAATTGAAAAAATAAAGCAAATAAAAAACCGAAACGAAAAATTGCAAACTGAAAAATTGAAAAAATTTAAAGTGAAAGAACAAAAAAATTATAAATTGCAAATCGAAAATTTGAAGAAATGAAAAAATAAGGAATCGAAAAATTGAAAAAATTAAAAATCGGAAGACTAAAAAAATGGAAAAAATTGAAAAAACGACAAATCGCAAAATCCAAAAAGTGGCAATTCGAAAAATTGCAAATCGAAGAACTGAAGAAATGAAAAGTTGAAAACATCGAAAAACCAAAAAACGGGAACCTTAATCGAGAAAAATTTATGAATCGAAAAATTGGAAAAAGAAAAAACGAATCGAATCCAAAAAAAAGGAACATAAAAAAATTGTAAAATCAAATAGTTATTAAATCGTCGAAACTGTAAAATTGAAAAATTAAAAAACATCGAGAAATTGAAAAATTAAAAATTGAAAACTTGCAAAATCCAATAAAAGAAAAAGTCCAATAATAATTGAAAAATGAAAAAATTCTAAAATCGTAAAATTGAAAAAGTGAGTTATTTTAAAAATTATAATTATTATTACATATTTAAAATGAAAATTAGAAAAATTGAAAAATCTAAAATTGAAAAAGCGAAAAATTAAAAAATTGAAAAAATATAGAAAATAAAAAACCGAAACGAAAAATTTTACAATCCGAACATTCAACACTCGAAAAATTGTAAAAATAAAGACCGAAACGAAAAATTGCAAATCGAAAGTTTTCAGTAATGAACGATAAGGAATCGAAAAATTGAAAAATTAAAAATCGGAAAACTAAAAATTGGAAAAAATTGAAAAATCTAAAGTGGAAAATCGAAGAACTGGAGAAACGAAAAATTGAAAACGTTGAAAAACTAAAAATCGGGAACCTTAGAATCGAAAAAAAATTATGAACCGGATCCAAAAATTTGAACATGAAAAAATTTGAAAATCAGAAAGTTATTGAATCGTCAAAACTGTAAGTTGAAAAAGGGTAACATTGAAACCTCGAAAAGTTAAAAAATAAAAAATCGAAAAATTGTAAAATCGAATAAAAGAGAATGTTCAATAATTGAAAAACGGAAAAATTAAAATTCTAGAATCGTAAAATTGAAAGAGTAAGTTATTTTAAAAATTGTAATTATTATTACATATTTAAAATGAAAATTAGAAAAATTGAAAAACAGAAAAATTGAAAAAATAAATTAAAAAACCGAAACGAAAAATTGCCAATCAAACAAAAAATTATAAAATCGGAACATTGAAAAATCGAAAAATAATAAAAATAAAGAAAATATGAAACCGAAATGAAAAATTCAAAAGTTGGAAAATTGATTTTGTTAGACTAGTATTCTCTAAAACTGCCCGAGAGAGTGCTGTAAAATATTAGATGTATTTTAAACATATTGTGGAGAATATAAAACTCTTTTTAGAAAGAATTCAAAATAGTATACTTCAGTGTGGAAACTACTAGGCTGATTGTTCTAAAATATTGTACACCCTTTTATTATCCAGGATATAGTAAATCGCGAATCAGAATTTCTCTATTCGTCCCTTCCAAAAATTTGGTAACGACATCTCAAACTCTTGTCAATTACATTTAAAATGCTCAGAAAAAAATATTTCTTTGTTTACATAGACTTTCTTGGGCTTGTTAAAACAACTCGAGACCAATTTTGTTTTTCAAATAAAATCATCAACTTTTTGAAAGGAAACGTAGATGAGCTGTTTTGAAGTAAACAATAAAATAAATCTGAAAAGATTTATTTCAATACATGCAAATTCTGGGTGGTATTTTGACATGTAAACCTAAAATTTCAAAATAATTAATGTGGTAGTTTAGTGGATGACAAATATACGCACTCAAGTTGAAAACCTGCATTGTCGTATTCTGAAGAAAAACGAAATCCCATTCGTCAAAATGTCTCTGCGAATAATCGTTCTAATATTATACATACACCTATATGTACATACTTCTAATTCAACATATAATTCTGTTTTGCTTTGATTATTATAATTATTTAATATTTCGCCATGACTTAACTCCGCAGGGAATTATAAACGATACTGGCAAAAGTTTCCAAAAAAAGTGGGCGGTATTGAGTGCGGAGAGGATATTAAAAATACAAGACGTAAATATTAAGTTAGGGGTAGTTAATTAAGGGTGATTTTCAAACAGACTGAACTTCGGGAGTCTTGATTAAAAAATTAATAAACGGTCGGTGAGTACAATGAATCTTTGAAAATACTTTTTATGTGAGTTTGTGTATTTAATGCTATTATGAATTAAATTACCTGATTTGTTACAAGTACAAAATGATATGCTAATGGGTACTGAAGAAATAACAGATAATTGCTTTTACAAATAATGGGTTAGATGTCTAAAGGTGGTTTTTAAAATATTTAGAAACACTTGACACAGTTAATAAAATGGCAGTAGCTTATTTATTACGACCTTTCAGGATTATTCATGACGAACAACACAAAGGTCAATGTCGCTTCTGTTCCTGCTATCGCAGGCTCTGAAAGGTGTAACTTTGACACCCGTGCTGTCTGAACCTCTTAACTGTAGTCTAATCTGGCTTTCAAGTTGCCGCCTGTTTGAACGTCTTTTTCCTTTTATTAGTTGTTGTTGAACCTTTTTGTTGCCGTTGTTAGTCCAACTATGCAGTAAGGAAGTGATTAAAGCATGACGTTGCAATGAGGAACAATTCGTTAAATAGACGTGGTACTATTTTAGAAACGTTTATTTGTTGTAATTTTGGTCCTATATTCATTGCTGCAGAGATATTCAAAATTGATGTAGTTTGAACAGATGCCAAGTTAATGCCACAATTAGATATCAACACAAGGTATACTATTATGAAAAATTACTTTCACTGGTGATTCTTGTGTAGTAGTAGCACTTTTAAACTCAGTTCCAAGACTAATTGTTGAGGTCCTAGTAATTTTGTATCCGGTATTTGTACTAAATAAAATTATCATTTTCTCAATGACAGAGTTTCAACCTTACTGCTAATAGGACAACTCAATGAGACAGATGCTGATTCAGTAACGATTCCGATTGAAGTTGTGGCTTTGCAAATGCGATTAGAGTTAATAGGAAGCACGTACACATTGCTCTACTTGCGAAACCAGCAAATTGTCAACATGTTGCCCGAACCCTCACCACCACGAAATCAACCTATTTCTATTCCCGGTGGACTAATAGACGAATCACCACAATTCAAGATTTCATTTTCCACTTTACCAAGAACCTGATGAAATGGTTATAAATTAAAAACAAACGCGTACCCATACAGTCTAAAATTGAAGTTGCATTTTTATTGTTCGCTCTAGTTTTCGGAACGGCGAAGTTACTAGGTAGAGAACATCCCTCGCAACTTTTCGGCATTCACCTGTCTCGCAATAATGCAGAGTAGTTCTAGATAAGTTGAAAACCTATCATTCTACGTCTATAGCACTCACACGATTATTCATTTTGTTATGTTTTAAAATAACACATAAATACGGCCTCATGGCTGCAGCCGACAGTATCGAAAAGCCATTTCGTATGTTTGTAGCGCTTGCGAGTTTTCTGCGGCTGCAACACTGTACCGGTCTCTCGGGTGCTATTCCTTTTTCGGTGCGTATGTTCGTCGCAGGAGAGAGGAAAACGTATTTTACGGTGCCTCTTCTCCGATTTGGATTACACTCACTTATCTGTCGTCTTCTCTATTAGTACATGCTTCTTTTCGGATATATTTCAGGAGAGGCCGGGACTTTTCCCGGAATAAGATTACTTTCACCAAAGCTTCAGATCGACACTTTTCCTCTGATTTGCAACGAGTTTTTCACGCGAACGATTACTAATTCGGAAAAAGGAAACGAAGTCGACCTGCTGGATAATGAGATCTAGATTCACGGTGCTTGACTCCAGTGATACTGCATTTCTGTTGGCTTGACGAGTAAACAAGAAAAAAGGCGTGTTGAGGTATATTTCATGCAGTTTGCAAACAATCGCGATAAATTGTAAACTAGTTGAGCTCCCGGCAAGTGGAAACAATGAAAGTTTTCCAATGTGTTTGTAGAATATGAACATTTGTTTTGCGTGAAAATCATACCAAGCTGAAAATAATCACGTTCGGAACAAAAGAAAACAAGTAGTGTTTGTACTTTTTAGTAAATAATAACGGTATTACTATATCGTGATAACGTCGTTCAGAACATGAGGGTTGAACACATTTGTAATTTATATCTTGAAAGATAATATAATATAGTAGTTGTGGAAACAAAGATGAATTTTTCAAAATCGCTAACCCTACTGTGCATCTCAACCAGCTATTTGTTACCCTGCCCTGTCGTGACATCTCTACAACATACCTCTACGACCGCCTGTTACCTTAATTGTGATATATGATGTAGATTTGTGACACCGTGCCAGCTTTTATAATGTGTAGGCTAAATTTAATTAATTGTGTTACTTGTGCTGATTTCTAAAAACGTCATCACTTGGCAATAACAGACACCTTACAAATTACATACATTTGGAGCAATTGGCAGTTAAAGTTCAAAGTTACTACAATTATCTTTACGAGCACACTTTTAAGGATACACTCCAATATCAAAAGTTAATTTCGTTTCTTTTATTTTTTGTTGTAGTTTTAGAAAAGGTTTCGTCATTGTTTATATGAATACCAACTTTTTGTACAACGTATTTTCATCACAGATCGTTTTAAAAGGTGATGAATGTTTTGCCATGACAGGTAATTTTCATCCCTGCAGTGTTTTTTAATTACTCGTGTTTGCCTACCGCCGTCTACCTTTTATTTATACGCATAATTAAATTTCTGAAATTGTAAATCAAAGATTTTCGGTGAAAGAAATTATTCTAAAAAAAGATTTATTTATTTTATGGGTGACCCGGCGCCTCCACCATTTTTGCCGCATCGTGAGATGAATGAAAAAATGACTAATTATTGTACACTAGGTAAAAAATTGTCAACGTGAAATGCCGCAACGCTTTTTGTGAATTCAGCTTACAAATTTTATGTATGATTTTCTTCCATATAGCAAACAACATATTATTTGTGGCTTTAAATACAACAACAGTAATTAACTCTTTAACTTAGTGTTGTAAGTTAAATATTAATAGTAACAATTGCGAAACCACATGATGAACACATTTTTTGTTTGTTATATTATATTTTGCATTTTTTAACTTAACGTCGACGTAATAAAAGACGTTTTAGTCCTGTGTATGTGCTATTTTTTTTCAGTAGTAGAACATTATTGAAGTAACATGGAATTCAGAGAAAGTTATAACTTTTTATTGGAACTATCGAATTATAAGTTACGCAGAATTTCTAAAGTTTTCCATTAGTTTTGCGAAAAAAAAAAAACAGAAAACTTTCTTTCAGCTTGTAATTTTGTTATCTAGAGAATAACGTGTGGGACCTTCAACGAACAATATATATATGTCATATTAAAGAAGCGTGCTACGCTATGTTTTAAGTGAGTTTTTCCACTATAAAATTTTGTGATGACGTTATCAACATTTCTACGAGTGCAATGCAAATAATAACAGTACTGCATTCCCAAAATTTCGGGAAAAAGGAGTGAATCGTTCTTGATATAATAAATAAAATAAATTGTCTCGTTCATTAATTTTTTGGATCACCCAGTATAAGTATTTCTAAACACTATGAGGCCATTGATAAACCAGAAATATAGTGTCATATTTTGCTTGTTCTAGACAAGATTTATTCGGCAAAATTTTGTAAAGACGTCATCAATTTTTTGGGGGCGATAAACAAATATATTTTGATTAAACATTTACCATGCTTACGATAACTTTAAAACGCCTGCAGGATTTCAAAGCATTCGGTTTTGCAGATTCAAAATTAATTTGCAAAATGTTGTCAGAAATTTTCAACATTCTTGATTTCATTTCCGGTTTTATAAATTTTTTCTTCGGCACTATTTGAAATAACTAAAAACAATCTAATATTCGTGTCAAAATTTAAGAGCTTTTTTTCAGGATTTTAATTCCATTACTGTTCGCTGAACAGCAGGAGCTTTCATTTCATTTAATTATTGTCCACAGTTGCGTATTAACAAAACAGCAATTTAAACTTAATTAAAAATAAATATCCCAACAGGTCATTCACTAGATTTTCCGTGAAAAACAGCAAGAACTAGAGAAATTGTAACTCTGTAGCCGAATTTAGGGAAATGCGGTTAGGAAATCACATTTCAGCTAGCAATTTTCGGTAAAGATTTACTTAATTTTGTTGAAAATCATACTTGGGCATCTTTCTATTAATTTTAGTAAATTAATCGTGGGAAATTTTTTTTGGTCATAAAATGTTATCGCAGAGAATTTTTGTCTGCAAGGAGACTGTGAAAAGTATGGAAACACTTTTCAACTCAACCAAAGCAAACAAAAATCTTCAAAATTAAAAAAAAACACTTAGTTAAAAGGTGTAAAGTGTAGCTAAAAAAGCCTGCCACGTTGTATGGAATAGGAGACTTATTAAAACTTTTTTGATTGTGAGAATACTGTCACACTTTACTTCTAAAACTTTTTCTTTAGAAATAATAAAGTAACATTCTATTGCTGTAAAATTTTTCTCTGCTTTGGGGGAAATTTACAACGTTTTCGAAAATACGATAATCACAATCACTAAATATATGAAACGACAGAGAACACATAATTACACATTTGACAAATTTAACTTAAGACACCACACGATAAGCAAAAAGAAGCTCTGTTTTCAACGAAAGCTCAATTCAGTTTCATATCTTAAAAACTAAGAACGATCGAAAGCACATGTTACCAAAAAAATATTTCTTTGTTACTTCCACCAAAGGTGTTTTGAAATTTTTAACATGCCAGGTTACTTTTATTATTGAAGATTTTAAAGTCAATCGTGGCAAATTTGTAGAGTGGCTCCGCCCATCCGTCCCCTCTTGATTCTAGTGACTACTCTTAATATTGTTCAATCTTATTTTAGCAAGTACTAGCCCCGCCCACCCGCCCTCTATTTTCTTAAAGGATGTCATTTGTCAAAATCAGTCTTGTCTTAGCAAGTACTAATCCCGCCCACCCACCCTCTGTCTTCTTGGAAGCTATGTCATTTGCCAAAATCCGTCTTATCTTAGCAAGTATTAACCCCTCCCACCCACCCACACTCTTCTTATTCTAAGGACTAATTTTATTTCGGTTCAGTTTGGGATCCATTTTCATTCAGACCAGATAAAATGAATGACGGAAATGGAGGCGGTGTGAGTGGGCGAGGTTAATTATTTGTTCTTCTGTAGAATAGGTGTGGGGCTGTTAGAAAAGAAAAAAATGGTTGACCATAGTTTTTTTGTTGTAGTATTCATTTTAAAAATTATTCCTTATTTTAGAAGAAACATTTGAAAGAACGGGTGGGTGGGCGGGGGGCTAAGTTTAACTTTTTCCTGCAGAGTCTTTTATAGGCAAGCACTAGCCCCGCCCATCGGCCTCCTCTTCATTCTAGTGACTACTTTAAATGCTGCTAATTAATGACAACGTTATTGTTTGATTAGAGTCTTACGCAAATCGTTAAACCGTTGGTGAAAAAATAAGATAAATTACTTTACTTTTGGTTATATCAAAAGGTTATTTTTTATTACTAAAGGTTTTAAAATCAGTCGTGGTAAATTGTTCTACCCATCCATCCCCTCTTTATTCTAGTGACTACTCTTAATATTGTTCAATCTTATCTTAGCCATACTAGCCCCATCTTATCTTAGCCATACTAGCCCCGCCCACTCGCCCTGTATTTTCTTAAAGGGTATTATTTACCAAAATCAGTTTATTTTCTTAGAGGGTATCCCATTTGCCAAAATTAGTCTTATCTTAACAAGTACTAGTGTGAAATTTTGAAATATATAATTATAAAAGTGTTACTTCTGAAAATTTTATTCAATGTTGTGTAATCGGATTCATAAACTACCAAATAGAACTATGTTATTTTATACAATTTAAAACCCACTTTTTACATACAATTTTTACGTGACATCATCATTATTGTTGGGATGATTTGACAAAGTCTAATTAGCGTTTTACCATCTACATATTCATAACACATATATAAAATTCAGGAACTATCGGCCGGGTGGTTTCAGAGAGATCTGTCTAACAAAAATTGACACATAAAGGGGAGAGACAGACAGACAGACAGACAGACAGACGAAAACCGACTCATGACAGATCAAGAAAATTTGAAAACGGCCAGTTCCCCATGGACTCGATACAATACTTCCTTAGCTTAAGTTTGGGAAGTAAAAAAATGATTTTTTAAAAACTCATTGATTATTTATTTTTTCAAAAATTCTAAAATTATAAGGTTTTGCCAGCATATGAAATTAAAACCGAATACTTTAAGAAGTACCAATCCAGTCTTTGTACTTGATTTTATCTGGTCTTTTGTTCACTTGTTAGCGGTGTTTTGGAAAATTGACAAACTGAAAAAAATTTATCAGAAAGTTACACCATAACACATCATGTTGCGACTGCTATTCATGTAGTACATATCGTTACGTTGAACGGGTATTTAAAAATCAGCGTGGGTCAAACTCAACAACTTATTTCTTAGTAAGTCAAATTTACACGATTAAATACACAGCGATTACTTACAAAATCAATTTCTCTAGTGTCATATTTTGGAAAGAATGTTGCAAAAGGAAATTAATTTTTATAACACTATCAGTTATCATTATATTTATTGCTGCCATGGATTTATGTATTTCATTCTTTGTTTATTGCGTCGTCATAGCTGTGACATGTTACACAGGAAAAATAAATATTATAAAAAAATCCAGTGTTTATAAATACTATCCATACAGTGATTTTGTTTTAAAGTTTCATGCCAATTAATGAATAAAATACGCATAAATGCTATCTTCAGTTTATTCACTTGAACAAAACAAAGCTCTGTCAGTACATACAATTTTATTTACGTTATCCGTTCGATAAAATGCTATTGACATTATTGAAAATTTTATATTTTTGAACACCTATTATAAATAAAAATTCATTGCAGAGGGATTTTTGCCACGAATATAGAAACTATTTCGTACTGTGTGTTTTGAATAATGCGTATTAATATAGCCCTGCTTTTGTCGCGAAAACAGCGATTTCCCTCCCATTGTCTCTTCTATATTCAGCAAACGGAAAACTCGCTAAAGAAAATTACCTTTTGTGTTATATTTCGTTTATAACGAATTTTAATTTCGTTGCACACACTAACATCAAAAGTAAGTGTTGTTTCGTTAAACAATAGAAGCGGCATCAAATTGCAAGACAATTTCAATTAAAACTACGGTACGGAAAAAACAAAGTGAAAATAGTGAAAAGCAGAATTACCCTTCTCTCGTGCAGGATTTTAATTAAAAAGAAGTTGGAAATAGAGAAGGCACTTGAGAACATGGATCAGTAAATCTTGTCGACTATCTTGTCAGCACCATGGAGAGATAAATCACGGACTTTATCAAAGTTCGTATTCACAAATTAAGCCTGTGCCAATACAAGATGTATACTGATTCAGCAAACCGAAAGAAAACCTTGTGGAAAGCGACATATGCTGTATGAAAAAGCTGTCTTTTCTGCAAAGTTGGAACTTCGTAAGCATTTGCAAAAAAGTCGAATAAAACAATAATCTGACCTGATGTAGACATCCTGTACACCCACCCCTTTCATAATGACCGATTAACTCCCATGATTAATCGCCGTGGAACTCCCGGCCAAAAGAAAAATGATAATAAGAGTCGTCTTACCGCAAAGCGGCGCCGTTATTTATAAATCTTGAAAAATGCTCCGTTGTAAATTAAACGTCTACTTGTTCTAATTAGGACCTTAATCGTGGACTATGACACGGAAAGAAAAGTAAATCCCTCGGGAATAATATTGTTAGCGCCCTGCCAGCACCAACCAAATTAAGGTACGCACACTAGGCGCGTATCTGTCAAAAGCTCGCCACAATAATTTTTATTTTCTTGGCATTTTAATCAGAGGTAGTGCGGTCTTTGGAGTTTTGAGGGCGGCGGCGGTACAATGCGGTTCCATTTAGCAGATGGCAACACGGTGTGAAAAAGTAGTTATGAGTGCACTGCTCTTTCATTATTTTCGCATTTAACTTGCAATTCGTTTTGGGGCGAGCTAAATTGCACTGGTTATTTCTCGGACGAGGGGCGGGACGGATGGACGCGAGGGAGTGGATGATGATAAAAAGTTAAATGTTGTGGTGATTAGGGGACTTGATGGGGCTTTATTAACAAAAAAAGCTTTCTTTATCGATCGAGGGGAATTCGACATTTATTGCAACCAAATGATGGTGCGTAAAGATGATTGTAATACTAAAAATAGCATATTACGAGATAAAGCACATACCTACATATACCATTTCACAAATTATGTGGAATCAACAATGTTCTGATAATTTTGTACGTAATTTTGTTTCAGATATAAAATATCTGCAATAATTAAAAATAACGCGTTCTGATAGACAAGATTTTTAGTATGAATTACTCTAAATATAAAGATCATTACAATTTTTAAAATTAACAAATTCAGAACAACTCTAACACAACTTAACTTGTTTCAAAAATGTTTACCGGTTAGACTAGTCTGCAAAATGAGATTTTTTTGTATTCACCAGAAATGAAAATACACGCTTCTACCCATAAAATTGGTGGCAAATTTTGTTTAACTGTTAAGGTTACACATCGTGCCGAACGTTAACTGATCAAAATTTTGCATAGTACATGTTATTTAAATTTTATTAAATAACATACTCCTGTATTTGTGGTTCATGAATCCGCCTTGATTTTTATAACAATTTCAAAATATCTGTAATCAAAAAATAATACAAAAAATGAGGTATTTATACGAAATAAATGATTATCATCTTTGCAAGTATATGAATTAGTCGGTCATCCGTTTACTATAAACATTGATCAACTAAAAAGAAAATTTATGTAATTCGTTAAAATGGTCACATTTTGGTCAAAAGTATAATCGGAAATGACACACTAACTCTATGATACGTTGTCCATTGAGCAAAGAAAAAGTAATTTAAAAAGTTCTTGAGTCCAAATGTAAAGGACATGGGCCTTTAAAGTTTAATTTTTCTTTTAGATATTGGACCATATTTACTCGTAGTTTTGATTGCATGAAATTGATAGGACGTTATTATTAAAAATAATAATCTTGGAAGTATTGTGTTTTTATCTATAGCTTTCTTCATTACAAAAAAATAAAAATAATAATTTTTAGTGACTACTTTTTTACCTTTTTTATTCTATATTTATCTAAATCAATTTTTTGTTTTTGTATGTGCCACCCTATGTAGTCATCTTGATTCATGTAACGTGTCAGAATAAAAACTATAAACATATTCAGTTTAGTTAAGTCCACATATTTTTTCCCTTGAAACATCAAGGGAATTTTATGTATTTCTGGTTTACAACATTTTTTGTTGTAGACTAGTGTTGTAAATTGCTAGCCCATGAAATGTTTCCTAAATTAACCAAATTCCCACATGTCTTACCATTTCTAAGTTTCCAGTTGTGGAATGATTTACTCAAATATTATAACTTATTTTTATTTATAAAGATAAAATTTTAAAATGAGCAACACCCATATTTCATTTATTGATAAAAATTATTGTATCGTCAAATGTACCAAGTGTCAAAAAATGGGTTTTAAAAATTCGTTTTTTGTCCAAATCTTGAAGCTGAGTTGTTCTATCGGAAATAAAAATCTTGACATATTTTATTTAAGAATATTAATCCTAAAAGCCAACTCATCTTTTTTTTACTTCCCGACCGACCGTAAGCTAAGGAAGCTTTGTAATCGAATCCATTGGGCGACAGCTAATTTCAAGTTTTCTCGACGTTTCATGACCCCTAAAGTACGACAACATAGGTCTCCCGTTTCCGTCTGTCTGTCTATCTGTATGCCGTCTGCCTCACCATCGCTACCAACAATGTGACGACATTCCCTCAAAATTTTTCATAGTAAGTAGGATTTAAATTTTATAACTTAACTTACTCCTGTACTTGTTGGTTATTAGTCCACTTTCAAATTTTCCCCGAAACATCCAAATGTTTGCAAAAAAATTGAAATCGTGCAATAACCTTTTACTCTAGTGTAAGCCCAAATGCTAAAAAATTTTTCGTTAGATTATCGTGTAAAAGGAAAATCGTGTAAGTTCGAATGTAGCACAGGGTTTTTTGTTTCTTACACTGTTGCTGCTATTATTTGTATTTTTTATTGCTCAAATCTCTAGAACGGGACAGCCCAATGATACACTGCACGTGTTCAAATTGACATACGTGTCCTTACTAAAATAATGTTGATTGGAACATTTTCAATTGGGAAAACTCACTAAATAAGCAGGCTGAGCCGTGCCCTCTATCAATATCGATGCATTCATATTTTTGGAGTAATTGTTAATATTATAAACAAATTAACAGATGTGGTTCTGCGTTCGAATCAGAGACAAGGGCGAAGGACGTGTGATTAAAGTATAGTACATTAATGAATTCAGTAAAACAAGTTCTACAAGAATCTCTAAAAAAATTGGTCCAAAGTTACTTCGACAGAACTTTCCTCGCCTTTAAAGTAATTTTGCTTCTTTGAAAAATTTGTGTTTTCTGATAACCTTTATATAGTAAACGCCAATGGTATAAATGACACGTCGAACCCCCTGCGCTACGGGGGTGCAAATTCCAAGGAGGTGCCGTCCGTAGACGGAACCAACGGAAAAGAGTGTATTATTATCAGAGTATATGCTTAACTTCGATTGTTTATGTAGAAATTTGTTTAATTTGAATGAGTTGTCTCCTCAAAACAGAAGACTAAAATTATTAATTAAGCCACAATGGGACAACATGTTTTGAATATGATTATTATTATTCTTATTTGATCATAATTAAAGCTCTTTAAAAAGATTATAAAATTTGATTTTACGATTTTCGTTTTGTGATAACCGAGAGGCATAAATAACACCCCTTGTCTTTCAGCACTAGGTAATAGCAATCTGAAGCTAAAGCATTTATTTATGTTTATACAACGAAAGAATGTAACGTAGAAATTAGTTTGATTTAAATGAGTTTGTTTTCTCAAAACAGGATTAAAATTATTAATCAAACCACAACCGAGCAAAATGTTCTGAATATTATCTATGATTCTTATTTTATCATTATTATATAAAGACGTGCGTATTATTCACATTTTCAAGAAAATGGGGTGACTCGTTCTTAATTTGAGCAATAAAAAATGTGTCATGACGTCATCAACATGGATAATTGTAGTCACAGCACAAAGGAAAAGTAGATACAGCGTTATACCATTGCATGAAAAAAAAAAAGGGACAAGGGACTCGATTAAAATATATAGCGTCTCCAGAAAAAATTAGATGTCATAGACAAATACGAAAACGAATTAGGAGGTCAAAACACAAATATAGAATGTCATGTAGCTTCTTAGATTGTTACTACTATTATTTATATTTATTTAAAATTTAACAAAAGCTTTTTTTTCAAAGAAACGAAATTTGTTGGTTCGAGAGCTAGGGAATTTCTGTCGAAATAACCTTCGGTCAATTTTTTCTAGAAAATTTTAAAACGATGTTCAAATGGTACCATGTTTTCAGTATTTCCAGAAGTGGTTTAAGATATACGCATGGGTTATTAAGGAATCTGGCCTACCTTGAAAAAAAATGACAAAACAATTTTCGGAGATTTTTAACGCATGTGTACTAGAAAATAAATACTACACTGTCATTCAGCTCATATTTCAACACTTTAACCTCGTACTTAAAAAAAAATGTAATTGAGGGTAAAACACCTTATATAGGTACAATAACACATGCAATCTGGCAATTTAGGTGTAAAACACACGATGCTTGATACAGGGAAATACTTTACTAACTACACTAGTTTTATTGCAATTAACAACTTCCTAATTTAAAAGAAAAACAACATAATAAAAATCAATGTTTTCCTGCGTGCCATTACTTCGTACTCAAAGTTTTAGAAAATAAATGAGGTAATATTTTTATCAGCAAACTGTAATCTACTTAGAACTACAACTTTTTCTGGTCGAGTCTAACTATGGAGAACCACGCTTCTTTTTCGAACTCTCAGAATTTACACAAAACTTTTGACGTCTCCGAAATACAACCGATACCGGATTTTCAGGGCTTCGACACAAATAAGGAATTTAATTGTACAACAGAAAGTGCACACTCGTGACGTTACACCGATTTTTTGAAAAATTCAACAATCAAAGACAAACCTTGAAAATTCTATGGCTGACTTTGATCATATTTTTATTGCTTTCTCGATATTTACCTCATATAGGATGAAATAACGCCATCATCTGATAAAGACACATGCATTAATTTTGAGTGGATAATTTAACACGTTTTTTTTGTCTAACACTTTGGGAAAAAGCAATATTAATTTTTGACACAACTTTTATTGTCACTAAACGGTTGTCGATGAAACACCTATCTCGGGACTTATTTTTTAAATATAATATTCTGTAATTCCTACTAAATTTATACCAAACACTGCCTTAAATGTTTTGACCTAATTATGAAATTCGTTTGAAACTTTAGTTTTGGGAATAAGGTAATATGAGTGTGCGAAATTCATAACAAGGATGGAGTATTAAACAACAGGCAGAAACACATGTCACAAGTTTAAGACGACGTTATCCATTTGTTGGTTGAGATAAACGTATTAATTTTGTTGTACACAATTTAAGACAAATTATAACGTCACTGCGTTCTCCAAATTTTCGGTAAAATTTAATAAGCGCTTTTTGAGCTAATTTTTAAAATAACTAATAATAGATTTTCGTTCTGATAGGAATAATTCTATAAGATGACAAATAAATTTTGTTTAAAGCTTAGTAAAAAACTTTTTTTGAATTTTATTGTCAATTTCGTGTATGTACTTAATCAACGTTAAATTAGTGTTCAAAATACACGTGAATGATGAGTCGCATTATTGTTATGACTTCTACGTTAATCACGCGATTAAGAAAATTTCAGTTATAAATATCGGATAAATTAATTGCTCTTTGTATTTTAGATTACGTCGTGCCTTCCACAAAAATTAAATTTATTAGATCCGACAAGAGTTATCATTTTCGTCTTTCTCATATTTCTTAATTAGTTTTTGAAAACAGCTTCGTTCAGATACGATCTCAATAATAATTAAAACCCGGAGCGAAAGATCAATAAAATAAAAATCTAACCACGACGTCAATATCATAAAACCGATTAAAATATCCTCGATTATATTTACCGTATTTGTATAAAAGAAGCCTATTACTTCAGTTATAGCTGCGATTTTGGGAAACGGTAAACATTTTCCTGAAATCTTTCAAACTAATAAGCCTTCAAATTCCAAGCTACAATCCCTTCATAATTACACGCTTTGAAAAAGCCCCCTTTATGCGAAAAATAAAGCGAATGAATACCGATTTCATCCATTATGTTAGAACAATGCCTAAATTTTTATTTATACCCGGGCTGTTTGTAAGGCAGATATCCTCTTAAAGCCACGTGTAAAAGAGAACGTAAAAAATATGCAAAAGTAAAATTTATCGCAGACCAGAAACTTTATGGTGGAGGCATTACAATATTTTGTCTGCGTAAAGTACATTCTTGATGAATGGACACATTTTTTCTACTAAATTACGTTCTGTTGTAAATTTTAACAACCGGTAGGAATTCTCGTCACATTTTTTTCCAGTAGCAGAATAGTTTACGAACCATTTCACAATGAAATAGCAGGCGTTGCTCAAAATGCTTGCACAGGAATGTATTAAACATTTTGATTCATTCAAATACGAGGAAAGCTGCTTTTGCATTTTCTTAAGAGCTTCCCGTGTACTTTTATCGAATGTGCGTCGTAAGCACATCTTTCCAGAAAATTTTCCAGACTACATCCATAGTTGCTGAACCACCTTTTAATTATTCTTTAAAATCGACTAATCCCGCACAAAAAGTTAATTAAAATTCATAGAAATAGCTTGATCCGGAAAGATTGAATCGGCGGCTGTGGAACTTAATTTAATAAAGTTTTTTCCATTTGGCTTAGATGAAAATCGCAGCCGCGACAAATTAAAACTGTTTTAAATTCCGGCGCTTACATGACTAATTGTTATTGCTTTTATAAATCTAATGGTTCAGTCAGTCATTTGGAGCTGAATTGTGGAAGGTTTCCCAAAAAGTAAGCTTAATTGCGGTCATAATCCGATATCATCTTGTAATCAACAACGACAAAGCCGCTTACGCTCTGACAGATGAAATATTATTTTTACCCTTTTTTCACTTCCAAACTCTTTTTAAAACACATTATCGTAAGCGCTTTTTGACTTATGGAACGACTCTCGCCTCTTCCTAATGTATATGCAAATTTTCAACTTGTTTTGGCAATTATATCGTATTGTGGCGAGCCGTAAAGTAGAATATGAATCAAAAGTTGCACTGAAGTAAATTTCAAGCCAGAGGTTGCTCAGCTTCCGGCAAAAAAGCGCACGACCAAACCGACGAAGCATCCTATTAGTTTAATTATTTCACAGCTTCGTTACGTTAGAACGAGTCTCGAACTATTTAAACGTACTAAAATTATCATTAGAATTAGAGTTTGGACATTTATGTTCGAAACTTCCAGAACGTATCAGTTTCGAGATTTTCTTCTTGTTTGCCAGTGCAAAATAGCGCATACATTATTTATACAACTAATTAAATTGCATTTATATAATGGATATTATAAACGTTAATTACAGAAATTGTCCATTGTAAACATTACTCGTATTTCAATTCAAGTTACGTTATATCTAAATGGAATGACATGTAGCAAAAAACGAATATCGTAATTACAAACTTCCTTATATTCAAATCAATTATTAAGCTAGGTTGCCGAACTGAAAAATTCGGTCATTAATACAGGGTGGTTTTTTTAATTTATGATCTACTTATCCAAATTTCTTGACAGAACAAATTCCGCTGAAAGTAGGTTGTAACTTCACTACTTAATTTAATCATGTACAATAAATCATACCCTTTTCATAATCAGATGATTTAAGTTCTTGAAACACCTGTATTTTGTACAGAAACAACATCAGGTCCTTCTAAACAATTTTCTGGCAAATTCAATATGACAAGTCAACTTGCTGCGAAAAAAATTTGCTTTAAGAACAACAACTAATGATCTTGGAGAACATTTTCCTCGAGATGAAAATTGTTCTTATGTACCAATACACACTTGAATAGTTTTGATTAACTTTCAAATGAAGGTGCAGCCTTAAAAAAAGACTAAAAAAATTAGTGAATGAATTAGTTTATTTTCCTATATTGATTAAATTAAAAATGGTTTGTATAATTCTCTCAAATTTTTTTGTACACAGCACTAGTTTTTATTTTAATATACAAAGTGATGAAAAAATGATGGTACGTTAAGAAGGCTCTGAGGAACTCGAAAAAAATGCTTTAAAAAAATACCTGCACCAAACTTTTGAAAACCTTAAACTCCAAATTTGACAAAATAACTTCGTAATTTTGATTTCAATGAACGTATGTCTAATAGATAGTTAAATAATTAGTTATTAATAATTTAATAACAATTTTATAGAATACAATCCACAATGTCATTTTTTACAATTGGCAGATGTCATTTTTCACTATTTTTATCGGAATTTTAGAGGGTCAATTAAAATTACATTACAACATATCAGAATTAGGAAGTGGATACCTCAATAAACTTTGAAGTTTAATATTTTCAAGGATTTAGCTCAGGAATTTTTTGTATCATTTTTTTTTTAGTTCTACATGGCTTCCTTAACAACGTACCGTCAAGCTTATACGTAATTTTTTAATTTTTTAGTCATCTATCAGTTTCGCTTACGCTCGGGAAGTATTGTAATCGAGTCGGTCGACCGACTCTACTTTTTACGTTTTCTCGACATTTCATGACTTCTAAAGTACAAAGAAATAGGTCTTTCGTTGCCGTCTGTCTGTCTGTCTGTCTGTCTGTCTCTCCGTCTGTCCGGATTTTTATTAGACAGATAATCTCCGAAACTACTGGACCGATAATATGACGTCACTTCAAAATTGTACATAGCAAATGGGTTTTAAATTGTATAAAATAGCATAGTCCTAAACAACTAGTTTATGGTTCCGTGTTGAGTTTTTATCCGAAACGTCAAGACTTTTGGAAAAAAATCCAAATTATGAAACAACATTTTGCAATTTAATTTTGAATCTGCACAACCGAATGCTTTGATATCTTGCAGATGTTTTAAATTTATGATAAGCATTATACATTTTTAATCAACATATATATGCTTATCCCCTCCAAAAAATTGATGACGTCAGCTCAAAATTTTATAAACCAATCTCAACACATGATGACCCTATACTTGTGATTTATCATTCCATTCATATTTTTAGATTTGCTTATACAGGGTGACTCAAAAAAATTAATATCAATTTATTTTATTGATAAAAGCAGGAACGGCTTATCCATTTTCACAGAAAATTTTGGGAATACAGTACTGTTATTTTCAATATTACATTCCATCAATCCATGTTGATATACGTGTCCTTGAAAAAATTTTAATGACGTCATCACAAAATTGTGTAAAGTAAAAACTTAACTCAAAAATGTTGAATGTTTCATTGTACTTTAGGCGCTAGGGAAGTTTTTGTCGAAACAACTTTCGAGTAATTTTTATGATTTACCTAAGTAGCTGAACCTATTTGAATCTTTTCAAAGGCAAGGGAAGTTTTGATTAAACAACCTTGGACCATTTATACTTCCCTGGGGTAAGCTAAGGAAGTGTTGTGGTAATGTCCATATTTTCTGGATGTTGCATGAACCCTAGAATATGAAAAAAAAGGTGTCCCGTTTCCGTTTGTCTGTCTCTCGCCTATGTCTTTATTTATTGGACAGATACTACCAGACCGATTTTTGTCAAATTTTGTACGTATGTTGGGTATTTAATGACGCCTTCTCAAAATTTTACATGGTGAACGCTATTTACATTTTCTAAAGTAACATATTCCTGTACTTGTGGTTTATGAATCCACCTTGATCGTTTATTCTTGGTATCCATAGTTTTGCAAAAATATTACAAATGATATAGGAATAACATTTTATAACAGAGCATAAAACGAACGCATAGCAACCGCCAAATGGCTCAGGTCGCGGGTTCGATCCTCTTGTGTAGCACTTTTTTCTTCTTAACTCTGAGTGGTATTATCTATATTTTTTTGACTTATAAACGTTATCACAAAATTAATAAAATTTCGCCAGGCCAAATCTATAGTTTTTCGAAAAGGTTGAAATTGTTCCTTGTACTTCAGGGACAAGGGAATTTTTGTTTAAATATCCTTTAGACAATTTAAACTTGAAGGCGTAACAAATGGACGTATGTGGATATCTCATTACATAAATAAAAATTTTTAACATGAACTATTCTAGCTTTTTTGACTCTTGTTTGTGATCATGCAACTTTTCACACACAATGTCTTCTTCGGTTTTCGCAACTCGTAGAATACGAAAGTGCAGAACTACCAAGCCAATTAGTTTGAATAAATGTACTAAATCGCAACTTCCTTTGTATCACAGCATTACGTTAAATGTGCACCACAGTATATGGGTTTTCGGAAAACAGATTAAATCTGCGCCATCAAATCGAAATCATTACCCTTATTTTTTACGGATCGTTTTTTAATACTCATAACCGAAAATATTCGTGTCGTCACTGCTTAAATTTACCCACGCAGGATTTTTGGATACAATCATAAATACTCTTTATAAAACGCTTAACTTAAAATTAATGATTTATTGTAAATTGTAAAAAAAATGTAAAATGACAATAGCAACCAATATTTTCTTCCCATAAAAATTACGACGACAAGGATTTTTCGTACTCATTGGTGAAGTAAAAAATCTTTGTTGAGTTGTTTCCAATAATAACGTAAACGATGAAATAATTCATACTACCAAGTGGTTATATAGGTTTTTTATATCACTAACAGAAATGTGCAAATAAGTGATAGGACTAATTTGAAAATAATTACCGTATAAAAACTGCATTCAAATTTTCAATGTGTTCATCAACCATGTGCAAGACTAAGAATTAATTAGAGGGTATTTCCAGCAGCATAGGGCCACAGCTCATACTTCGCGTGAAACTGTAAGATACCTTCAGGAATATTTTCAAATCCAAATCACCAGAAACAACGTTAGTGTTATACATAAATCTTGAAATTGCCGTAATAATGTGGCTCAAGAAATCTTGCAGAAAATTTTTGAAAACAAGAATAAGCATGTTAAAATGGAAAAGAAAAATCAAATTTTATAAAAAATGGAATGACATATTATAAAGATTGCTAGTTGACAGTGTGTTTTGTATGTACACGAATGTTTTTCGTAAGACAAGTATTTGTTTATAGTGTTTGTCTAATTTTTCTGCAGTTTTATTAAAATTTTGTAATTAAGTGATTTTAAACTTTTTTTTTCTAATTTAAATGACGCATCAGTACCCACAAATATTATAACAATAACTTTGAACAGAGACACACAACTTGCCAAAATGTTAACTAAATGTTAATTCCGCAGAGTTTCCCACTGTATTAAAATTCAAGAATCCTGCTACCAGTAAATTTAGGTAGTGCGAAGGACCGACCGTTCCGCATTTTTTGGAGAAGGTGCTCTAGGTTTTATAATTATTGCAGGAGCTCGTAACGGAATAAGCCCATAAGGAGTTACAGCCCTTAAACGGCTCTCGAAGGCGTCATTTCCACCATATCTTCCGAACGGTTTGACGTAAAAATTTGATAGGTAATGCTTTGACTTGCTGAGGGTTGGATAGATTTTTTTTGAAATGTCGTGTGCTTAATAGAGCAAAACAATTTATAAATGTAGGAAAAGACCGCAGTGTTGATTTCCATTCCAACAAAGGAAAGCATCTGAATGTCTTTGTGTACATCCCCTTTTTTATCGAATTGCCTGCTACATTACCATATTAAACAACGTAAAAATAGCTATCTGAACAGTGGTAGCTTGGAAAGTAGATTAAGCCATGAGGGAGGATAAGGAGAAACGTATCGTTGTTTTTTATGTGGAAAGTTTTTTTGTCGTTGATTTGTAGATTGGTTATTTCGAAGTTAAAACATCGACTTATCTGAAGAGTAAATTTAATAGCATCGACGGAGGAATTAATTTTCTTGGGGTTTATGTGGTGTTGTAATATCGGAGCGCCGCCAAAGCAGTTAGTGTGCACGAATGATAAATCAAATCTTGGAACTAAACGAACTAGTATTTTATCTACGTCTGGTAATTTTTAAAACAAGTTATTAGTAGAAGCAGATAAAGAATACTTGCTAGAATTGTAATGAGAAAGTTTTATCTCGGTTCGAGAGACGAAGAAAATTAGTTTCAATTTTATACGAAAACTTCGTAAAGTTATAATTAAAATTCCCACAATTTGTCATTAATGAATTTTTATCCGTTTTCGAAGTTATCTTATGGCTTACTTAACTCCCGCTCCGAAATTTTAATCAAACGTTGCTTTGTGGAAAAGGGATTTCTATTATTTCGAGTTTCAACGAGTGACCTCGGATAAAATATAAGGGTGGTTGTTTCTTAAATAAATCGCTACGTTGTACTGCCTTGATCCAGCCCTCACTCTGATTTTTTACCTGAGAGTTGTAAGAATTCTCTTGGAGAAAATTGCTCCCCGAAGACTGATTAAAAATGTTAACTTGTTGCAAAAAAATCTGACTCGAAAGGTCATAAAGTTTATTAAGCGTGGAATATGTTTTATGAGAGCCAGTCGCCTGAGACATAATTTTTCATTATTATGCGCCAAAAACACGCGCACACACGCAGACAGACAGGCTCAAAGCGAGGATTTTTTTAATCCAATCCCTTTGTCCCGACGTACATTTTTTATATCCGAACATGATCCAAAGGTCTTATTTAAGTCGAAATTATTTACGTCTTTGGAATTTTCCCTGACACACGACCGAGCAACTTTATTGGCTTTATAAATGTTGTAGATTCACGTTGTCGAATGTCTTTACGGCCAACCGTACCACCCATGGAAATTCAAATATTCAAGAATAGAGAACTCAGGAACACGCTTACTAGAACGGAAATTGCGCCCATATAAAAGTCCTGCCGAAACGCAAGCAAAGCATAAATCAGGACTCCCGTGATTCAGGAGGCTGCCGGTCAAACGATGTCCGAATGATAAAAAGGTGATAAGAGTAAAATATTTCACTTTCGGCCTCAGACGCGCTTTAAGCTGATCTAGTTCGAGTCGTATATTTTATTTTTATATCGGCATTGATACCGCACTTGATGATGGGAAGATAAATCGGGACGGATTTTCACGAGACAACCAAATTTCAACGGAAAAAAAAAACATTTACAAATGGAGAGTTTCTATCTTTTGCTAAATTTATGGCGGATTTTTTTTTTTATATATTTTTATAAAGATGTAATACTTTTCATCCTCAACTAACGACAACAAAACATGTAGGTATGTGATTTTTAATTAATTTTCGGTTTAGTACATTTTTCAAGAGAAAAGTTCCAATTACTGAGCAATTTATTTTTCTTTAAAACTGTGTAGTTTATAATTTTAATTTACATGCTTTTAATAAAAAAATAACGACGTGGTTCGCCCTTTCGCTAGTAGCTTTATTTTTATTGATACGTCTTGATTAATTTTAGCTTCAAATTTTGCTGGGTTTTAAAATTTCGACACGATTTTCTTTCAAAACTCAAATGTCTTGTTTCTGTTTTTAAGGCTAGCAAGTCAATTCAAATGTAATTATATGGATGAAAAAAAATGCCACTAAAATTTGGTGCAACGAAAATCATCCCAAGATTAATTTTCCAACTGTACTGCAAATTACTGTGAATGTAATTAACCAAAATCTTAGAACTTTATGCATACAAAGACCAAAAATTCTACAGAAAACTGAATTACCAACAAAGACGTCCACTACCACTTCACCCAAGATTAAATAGTTTGTTCAAGTAAGCGAAAATTAATTTAACCTTTCCTTTATGAGGAAATGTAATTGTCTAGCTTTTAGTTTCAGTTTAGATATAAAAGAAACGCAAGTCATTGCTTAATTGAGTGAATATTTTACATGAAAACATTTACCTTTCGAAAATATTTAAAATTAATAATGGCAAAGCTCGTAAGCTAACCAGAATTTCAAAATAGGAAGAAATGATCTAAGGTTATTTTTATAGAACTTCTCTCGCCCCTGAAGTAGATACATACAAAGAAATAAATCCAGTGTTTTAGAAAAAAAATATCGATAAAGGGTATTAAAAATGCCCTAACCAACCGAGCTAAGGTATTTGACGTTGTTGTTATATTGCTATAAAGAAGTGTTATTTTATAAAATTTAAATGGCATTTACCATGCAAAATTTCAGGTGACCTCATCAAGTTTTTGCTGAGGATGATATTATTGTTTTACCATCTACGCGATATTTCTAAAGTACATCTAAAATTTGGCAACAAGCAGACAGACAACCATACGGACAGAAAAAGGAGGACCTATTTTTTCCTACTCTAGAGGTCTAGCTTAGGATTGAGAACGAAAAATGATGTGTCACTGGACGCATGTCTAAAAGATGTTACAAAGAAGAAAAATACAAAGATTTAATAAAAGGTAAAAAAAATCTGGTAAAGTACTTAGCACAGATAAGGCGAGAAACTAGAAATGCAGCGATGTGCAAAACAACCTAAAACAAGAAATAAAAGACAGCTAAATACATATTATTTGTTTTCGTATTAGTTTTTGTTTTCCTGTTTTTTTATTCTCTATTTTCCAAACATAATGCGCACATTTTTCAGCCTTTGGGCTTGTTTTCCTTTTTCTTTTTCATATTACATCTTTTTTAGTTGTTTTTACATGTTCTTAGTTCCCCTTTTACTTCCTGAACGTAAGCTAAGCATTGTAATAGGGTCCATCCGGGCAGTGACTATTTTCCTGTATTCTCGACGTCTCATAACCTCTGGAGTGTGAAAAAATAGACATTAGACAATTAGCCTCCGAAACTACTGCACCGACTGTTGTCAAATTTTATATATGATTTAAGACTTTCGTGTAGGTGGTAAAAGGATAATCATTCCCATCAACGTTTTGATGACTCCCCGTCATCATTTTTCAAAGTAAAAGCTTTCTAATTTTTATAAAATAATATACCCCTGTACCCGTGGTTTACCAATTCGCTTTGATTTTTATCACAAATTACCTTACAATTTTTTTGTGCAATATTTTCAACTTGTAACCGATATCTCGCCCATGTATCAAATACCTTGTGGCGAGTTGGTTAAATGTCGGATTGTCGGACTTGTACTCTACCACCCGTGTGGGTTCGAATCTATGACTGGTATTATCTATAATTATTTACTTAAAGGGGTTATCCATAAAATCAACCAAATTTTGCAAAATCGAATTTCATAATTTTTCGAAAAATCTGGATGTTGGAAGAGAATTCGGCCTAAAAAATCTTTACACCAATCTTTTAAATTGTTTTCTATTGTTTCGTATTTTGTGTCTCTTCTTTTTAAACATTTTGTATTATTTCTCGAGGCCATCGAGGGACTGTCACTTTCACGTTTTCTCGACTTGTTAGAGTACGAAAAAATAGTCAGGTCGTCTGTTTATCTGCCGTCGATCTATCGTCTGTGTCTTTTTTTATTAGACTGAAAGTACAGGGGTGGGATTTTATTTCTACCGATACGATACGAAGCGATAACGATGCGATAAACGACAAGGACGAAAATATAAATTTCAGATGCGAAAAAAAAGACGACCACATTTTATCGGTACCGATATTTTATCGTCAAATTTTATATGTATTTTAGGAGTATCGTGTGGATGGTAAACCATAAATCAAAATTTGGCTAATCAGCCCCACTAACTATGATGAATGATGACGTCAACACAGAATGTTTTTTAGTAAAGCCTATTTCAATTTTATTAAAATAACATACTCCTACATTTCTGGTTTATGAAACTACCTTGGTTTTGTTTAGTATTATATGCTTTGTAATGTTTAAAATCTATTTGTAAACCATAACACATAAGCATAATAATTTTTTAATCAAAACATATTCGCGCTAACCCCTCCAAAAAATTAATCTGTCATCTCCAAATTTTGCCGGATAAATACTATCTAAAATATACAAAATATGATCAGTCTATACTTGTGATTAATCACTGCATTCATATTTTTTAGGTTTGCTTGAACAGAGTGACGCAAAAACAATAATGACTAAGTTGTTAAAAATAAAGATCCAATCAGATTTAGAAATTTAACTCGTTATTATGGAAATTTGAAATTTAACACCTTTTAAATTTAACAAGTTTTTACAAGTTTAATAAGGGCAAAATCACTCTTCCCCCTTTTTTCTCAGAGGATATGTCATTTGCCAAAATAAGTCTTATCTGAGCAAGTACTAGTTACTTCCCGAGCGTAAGCAAATGAAGTATTGTAATCGAGTCCGTCGGCCGACTCGCTATTTTTACATTTTCTCGACCTTTCATGACCCCTAGAGGACGAAGAAATAGGTCTCCCGTTTCCGTCTGTCTGTCCGTCTGCCTGCCGTCCCGGATTTTTATTAGACAGATAATCTCTGAACGTACTGGGCCGATTGTTGTGAAATTTTGTATTGATATTAGGAATATCATGTACCTATATAGTAAAGCGCTAACCAAAATTTGCTTAATCATCCCCACCAATAATGTGATGACGTCACTTCAAAATTGTACATAGCAAATGGGTTTTAAATTATATAAAATAGCATAGTTCTACACATGTAGTTCATGACTCCGAACTGAGTTTTTTCCCGAAACGTCCAGATTTGTGCAAAAATCAAAATTAGGAAACAACATTTTGACATTTAATTTGGAACCTACAAAACCGAATGCTTTGAAATCTTGCAGATGGTTTACAGTTATGGTAAACATGATAAAATTTTAATCACAATATATTTACTTATCCCCTCCAAAAATCAGCTCAAAAGTTTGCCGAATAAATCCTATCTAAAATATACAAAATATAATGAGTCTGTACTTGTGATTCAAGTATCATTCCATTCATATTTTTTGGTTTTGCAAATACAGGCTGACTCAAAAAAATTATTGAATGCGTGAATTTATTTTATTGATTTAATCAGGAACTACAAAATCGAATGCTTTGAAATCTTGGGGATGTTTTAAAGTTATCATAAGCATGGTAAATTTTTGATCAAAATGTATTTGCTCATCCCCCCTAAAAAATTGATGACACCATCCCAAAATTTTGTTGAATAAATCCTATCTAAAATGTACAAAATATGATGACTTTGTACTTGTGATTTATCATTCCATTAATTATTTTTTGGATTTGCGTATACAGGTTGACCCAAAAAAAATTATCATTGTATTTCAGGAGCGAGGGAAGTGCTGTCGAAACAACTTTCGACCAATTTTTTTATCCTAAAATGGTTATTCTAACATATATTCTCCTTGAATTTTCTTCTATTATTCGCTTATATTTTTTGTTTTAATTGTCTAGTACTGGGAGACAGCTATCACGTTTTGATGAAATTTTCTTCATACAAAATAATTTAATATTTTCGAACCACTACAAGATAATAGATAAAATAAGAACAAGTCATTTCGTAGGTAAATTTTTTAAGACCTTGTACAGGATGATTAAAAAATGACGACTAAGATCGATAATATGTTGTCTTCTTGTTCTCAAGAACTCGAAAAAATGGTTAAAGACTCCCTGCACCAAACTTTTCAAAATATTGTTGCGTCGATCGGTGAATAAAATCGGCGTGGGTTAAACTGAACAATTTATTGCTTAATAACTCGAATTTACACAACTAACAGCGATATGTACAAAATAATTTCGGCGCGACTTGTCGTGGCTCTTCTTAACATTCGTTGGACTCGACTCGGCTGAATAATAATCGTTCCCGGAGGCGGCCTCTATTTAAATCCATACTTCGGGGATCGGGGTCTTTCTCGAATTGGGTATTCGCGACTTCCGCTTCCCGGCTTTTCGATCGTCGCTGGGTTGCGTTACCAACGATGAATCACCCGTCATTGCCGCCCATCCTAGAAAGTTCTCGACCGCCCATAGGCGTCGTACCGGGGTGGCGTGTCGGTATATTCAATTACTAAATTAGAGTAATAGAGTAGACAATCGTTAAATAAATTAGAGCATACATTCATCTAATATAACCTTATCCCCACAACACCGAAAACACACAAACTATTTATCTATGCGTTTCGCCAACTATGTTGGCATTATCGGGACAAAGCTAAACTGAGCGTCGACAAATATTTTGCGTGTTTTCGGTGTTGTGAGGATAAACGTTATATTCATACATTCATCTTTTTGAACATCTTGTACTTAATAGAAATTGTAGAAGCTAAAAGCACGAACAACACAACATTGATTTAATATTTTAGAGACATAATCAAAAGTTTGGTAAAGAGCAAAATATTAACATTAAATATGTCTAATGTAATTTCCGGAAATTTTGAGATGATGAGTTTTTTGAAAGAGGTAAGTGTAGGCAGATTATAGTTTCAAAGTAGTCGGGGCGGTAGTTGCAAAGATTTTCTAACAAATTGCCAGAGGGAAATCTCGATTTTGCTAGCGTCAAACAATGAAACTTCGAGAAAACATGAAATTAGGCAGTTGTTTGGATGACCCTATTTCAAACTTCCCTGTGCTATTTATGGTTTTTCTTGGAAAAAATACATGCATATGTCACACAATCATATTGTAAGTAGTGAGAATTGAAGCTTGTAATTTGTCGTATCTGGTTATGGTCGTGTTAGCATGCCAAATAAGGAATAGACAAGTACTGGAAATAAATATTTCTAACGTCATACCTAAAGCACACCTAAATCTCCTTAAGAAAATTGTACAAATAGCGAAAACATAGACGGACGGAAACTTGAAGTTTACATTTCTGTACTGTCTTGGAAACTCCAAGTAAACACTGAAATTAGACCCCTTCAAAATGGCCCTAACACAACATTTCCCTTAGCTAACTATCGCTTGGAAAGGGCAAAAGGCATTTCCCACATGTTCACTAAATTTTTTAACATTCAAAATATACAGAACTATACTAATTTGTAATTTCACATTAAATTTATAAACAATGAGGTTCATAATTGTAAAATGGCATCTTTACTTACATTTCACCCCATACTTGGTCCAACTAGAAAACTCCACGAACAAATTAAAACATTGTTTTTCTTTGCCAATGCACTTTACCGAGATTTGGCGTCGCTAAAATAGTTCGAGGTATCAAGGATTTGGAATTATTGAAGTTCCCTTATCTGAGCTTTTCTACATGAATTCTGTTGCCACGAATATTTGTTTGAGTTGTTGAGTTCGGATTGTTTCCCAATATTTTTTGTTTCTAGCAAGTGAGACAAATAGAATGTAACTTGTTAACTGTATAATCTCATCTCACACGTTTTTGAGGAACTTCAGTTTTTTTTTAATTATATTAAAATGTGATATTCGAATCTCCAAGAAAATAAAACAAAAAGATAGACGACAACGAAGACAAAATAATCAACTTTAGGGACTTCTCACAGCTGAAACCATATGATGGTTATATTTTCCTTGAGGTTTACTGTAAATAATTTACTATTTTGATTCAATAGTATAGACTAAGTGAGGGCACTTCTCTTTAACCCTGAAAATTTGTGTTTTATTACCCCCGTAAAGATATTTATTTCTTTCCTTCTACTTTCTTTCCTGTCTTTTCATCCGAAACCCGATGAGGCATTTTTATATTTTTTGACTTACGCAAGACTTTATCCAGTTCTAACGCGAAAACAAACATATTATTATTGCTATAAATTGCCCCATCAGCGAAGAAGCCATATAAATATTTTATTAGTCTACTTTATATTCCCGAATATGCTCGTGGACGAAAAACTTGTTCAAATCGTGGTGGATGTGAGAGAGATTGATCACTGTAGCCGCGAGTTCAGGCCATGCGTGTTCCAGGAAAATTTGTCTCTAGATGTTTGCCACCCTTGCCGGCAGATTCGTTCTATCTCTTCCAGCTTGCAATCTGCATTGTCGCTTCGTGGGAGTATTTGTCACAGGGTTCTTAGATTGATGGCTCAGACGTGCCACATAAACCTGTTTACTCTTATGATTCTATTCCGGGACCATCCTGCGCGAAGTGCATCATGAAAATTACAGCCGAATTATTCGAATTATTTCAGAACGGTCAGAATTGCGAATCTGCGAATTCGCGGTTGATGTCGGCAATAAACCGTTGCCTCGTATCTCATCCTATAAAGTGAAGTGCTCAAGATTTTATGAAATCTATTTTCAAAACATCGATGCCTTTAATGAAACAGAAATTATCGCTCCATTTTATTTGTACGTAAAATTTTATAGAAGAGGCAAATTTCGCCTCGTAAAACTTGCAAAATGCATGAATCTCGACTTTATTTCGCTGATAGCGGCTAGTGTGTGTAGTCACATAAACGTGTATTCCTTTTGGATGCGAATGAAACTGCGCGGAATACTAAAATATCTCTCCAAGTGAAAATGAAAGGAGGGACGTTACTTCTTGTGGGTTCTTTCTAAAGTTGGCTTTAAATAGCCCACAAAAAACTGTTATTATTTATGGGTATGTCTGATTTATGGGTGTAGTAAATCCTCGATGCTGAAAGATTAAAACTCATCCGTGGTTGTAAAAGTAGCAGGAAGCATGCTACGACTATGTCTCATATGTAGCCACTAAATCACTCTACTTATTAAGTTTATTGCAGATACTATTCAACTGCTTTGTTATTTTGATCTTCCTGCGAATATTTACAAAAATTTATAGATTCTTGCAAGATCGTAATAACTCCCTTATTTTATAGAATCCAACCTACTTAAGAATAAAATTAGTACAGATTAACAGATGCAAAAAAAAAATTGGTTGAAGGTTATTCGACAGAACTTCCTTCGCCCCTGAAGTGCAACTCACACAAGTGCGGACAGTATTAAATATATTTAAAGCAGATAACAAACGGGAAAAAATGCTTTTCGAAAAATCGAAAAACTGAAAAATCGAAATATCGAGAAATTGAGAAATGAATGAATTTTAAAAATCGAAAAATTGAAAACCGATAAATGGAATTCCGAAAAGTGGAAAAAACGAGAAATTGAAAAATCTCATAGCTGAAATAACGAAAAATTGGGAAATCGAAAAATTCAAAAACTGAAACATCAAAAAATCAAAACATTAAAAGATCGAGAAATCGAAAAACTGAAGAATCAAAAAATTGAGAAATCAAAAATTTTAAAAATCGAAACGTTGAAAAACCGAGAAGTGGAAAAATCTAAAGTTCGAACAATATAGAAATATCAAGAAACTGAAAAATCAGAAAATTAAAGGGGCGCAAACTGAAAAATCGAGAAATTGAAAAAATCCAAAACTGAAATCTCGAAAAATTGAAAAGTCGAAAAATCGAAAAATTAAAAAACTGAAATATCGAGGAATCGAAACACCAAAAGATTGAGAAATCGAAAAATTAAACAATCAATATATAAAATCAGAAAATTGAAAAACCCATAAATCGAAATCCGAAAAGCCGAAAAATCGAAAGATACTGCAATCTTAATATTGAAATGTTGAAAAACTGAGAAATCGAAAAGTCAACAAAATTTTTAAATCGAAAACGGGGACTTCAAGAAATCGAAACATCAATAAATCGTAAAAATCGAAAAATTGAAAATACAAAAATTTTAAAATTCCAAAAATTGAAAAATAGGAATATCGAAGAACCGGAAATTCTAAAAGTCTTGAATTTAAAAATTCAAGAATCGAAGAATCGAAAAATAGGCAAATTGAACAGTCGAGAAAACCAAAAAATTGAAGAATCGAGAAGTTAAAAACTTCCAAAACCGAAATGGCGAAAAATTGGGAAATTGAAAAATTCAAACATTGAAAAATTAAAGAATTTAAACATCCATGATTCGGGAACATCAGAAGATCGAGAAATCGAAAAATTGAAATATCAAAAAATCGGAATCTCAATAAATTGAGAAATCGAAAAATTGAAATATCGAAAAATCAAAAATATTTTCTTAATAATACTTTATTTCAACGCCAAAATAGCTTTAAGTACATGGATTTACAAAGAAGGAGGATACATAGAGTAAAAAATACACACACCTATAATTACCTACATAAGAAGAAGAATTCGTAATTTATGTTTAAAAGAGTTAAATGAAGCATAACAAAAGAAATCAATTTCATTGTAATATAAGTTAGAAACATTCAAAATTTCATGTAAAGGTGAAGCTTTAACATAATTAGTTGCGGCAAAATCAATATAAAATAGAGACTTAATCCTAGTCAGATGTTGGGGCACTCTAAATTTGATCATGTTAAGTAGATCAGGCACATCAATAAGGTTATTAAGCAGTTTATAAATGAAGCAAATACTAAAATAAGTTTTCCTAGTACAAAAGGTAGACAAATGAAGGTAAGACAGCATAAGCTCTAGAGAGCAATTTATATTTGAAGGTAATCTAAACTTGACAAAATGTAAAAATTTTTTTAATATCGAATCAATACGCTCCAGGTGAGTTTTGTAATGTGGAGCCCAAATTATACATCCATAGTCAATAATGGGTACGACTAAAGTTTTATATAAATGAACAATAGTTGTAAAATCAAGGAAGTCTCTTGAATACCTTTTGATGCATCCCAGTACCTTACTTGCTTTGTTAATAACATGATCAATATGAAAAGAGAAATTCAGCTGACTATCAAGAAATATACCGAGATCCTTAACACAGGGCACAGATTTTAAAACAGTATTGTTAATTAAGTAACGAGGAATCGATTTATTTTTTTTCCGAGTAAAGCATATACTGTAACATTTTTCCAAGTTTAAATTCATGCTATTCTCAACACACCAACGGTATAAACTGTTAAGATCTGCTTGCATTAATTCACAGTCACTGGTACTATTAATATTAAAAAAAAATTTCAAGTCGTCAGCAAATAAACTGTAATTGCATTTAAAATTCTTTCCAACATCATTGATAAATAAACAGAACAGAAATGGTCCCAAAATAGATCCTTGAGGAACCCCCGAAGGCACACATCGTCTGTCAGATAAGATACTTTTAATTTTAACCTGCTGAGCTCTACTATCCAGATAACTACCAAACCATTTAAGGAGAGGGTCAAAGATTCCGTAAGCAGCTAATTTTTGTACTAAAATATAATGATTGACTTTGTCAAATGCCTTACAAAAATCACTATAAACGGCGTGAACCTCCAGACCATTACCTATGGATTCAAGAATAGAATTTACATAATGAAATAGATTAGTGATTACAGAGCGCTTTGGAAAGAACCCATGCTGACATGGAGAAATTACAGATTTAAACAAAGGAAATAGTTTCTCTAACACAATAGATTCAAACAGTTTACTTATAGTAGATAACAACGAAATTGGACGGTAATTATTGATACGATTTCTAGCACCGTTTTTGTATACTGGGACTACAAACGCGTGTTTCCATGTATCAGGGAAGACTCCTGATGAAAGAGAAAGATTAAATAAAATTTGCAAAGGCAAGACAAAAGCTTCATGACACATTTTTAAAAATTTAGGTGGCAGTCCATCAGGCCCAGGTCCCTTATTGACGTCTAACTTATTAAGAGCATTTTCAATTTCAATAAAACTAACAGAAATAGATCCAACATTAACATATTTATCAGGTAGCAAAGTACATTTCACAAAATTATTGAAATCAAATGCAGTAAAGAAGTATTCATTAAATGCTTCACAGATGGTTTTATCATCACTTAAAATATGCAAGTCCTGAGATAACATAGGCGAAGGTGTATAATTAAGTTTAGATTTTTTGCTAACAAATTTCCAAAAATTTTTGGGATTAGACTTGAGATCATTTTCAATGCCAGCTAAATATATACTATGAGCAATCTTAATTTCAGATTTACAACGTTTCCTAAGAGCTTCAAAAGTTAGGAGATCACAATTACGATTATACATTTTAAAACGTTTATGCACTATTTTTTTTCCCTTATGAGAGAAATCAAAGATTTCGAGAACCATGGAGGAAACAAATTATTTACAAATTTCCTTTTAAAGGGAACAAACAAATGACAAGCTTCATATATGTACATATAAAAAGTTTCGACAGCTACATTAACATCATTACTAGTAAGGACTTGATTCCAATCAATGGACATCAAAAAATTTAAAACTCTATTGTAACTAACATTATTGAAATCATAGAAATATTCAAAATAATAATTATAGTCACATGCAAGAAAATTATCAATAATAACAATAAAAGTAGGGTGACTCGGATCAGGCCTAATTAAAGGATTACATAATTGCAACTCAATAGTTGATACATTATAAAAACATAGATCTAAAACATGATTACAATTATTTTTAAAATTATTAAATTGACTAAAACCTAGAGAAGCATAATGATCACAAATATAAGATGAGCGTTCATCATTGAGATCAAAGGGTACAAAGCCAAAATTATCATCAACAATCTTCCATTCAATATTAGGTAGATTAAAATCACCAATAATAATCATATTATCATCACATGATTGATCACAAACAAAATGTAGTGAATTTATATGACTAACAAGTTTTGAAAAATCGCAATTAGGAGGTAAATAAACACAACCTACTATTAAGGTACTAGATTCAGAACAAATTTTGACCCACAGCTCTTCCACCAAGGAGTCATTGAGCATTATTTGACTAGATTTTAAATATTTGTTAACCGCTATTAAAACACCGCCTCCATGACTTTTGACACTATTAATAGCATTTCTGTCAGTACGAAAGACTATATAGCGATCATCAAAAACAGATGTACTAATAATATCATCAGATAACCAAGTTTCTGTAAGAACAATAATAGGATATTCCTCAGAGAGGACGGCACAGTAGAAATCATTCAATTTTGTCTTTAAGCCCCTTACGTTTTGATAATACACTAAGGGATTGGCAAGTTTAGGTTTTTGGCACTTATTTGCGGCTGTTTTCCTCCTAAAAAAGAATTTTTAGGGAAATTAAAACGTCTAATGCTAACACCCTGTGGCCAGAAATCTTCCTTTAAAACCAAATCCTTGTATTCAAATGGAACTCCTAATTTGAAGGCTTCATAGATCCCATTGACAGAGATAACCCAGTCATCATCTTGAACATCCTTATAGACAATTTTATCCTTCGGTTTGTCACGGGACGATGAACCCATAATGTCTTGTGTTGGATTATCAGCTGTTGCTTTTTTGTCTCTAGTATTTACATACTTTTTACCAACTCTGTACTCATTTTTAGTGTGTGAAAGTACAGGGTTTTTAGGAGCACTGACTTCAGACTCAGAAAAATTGATGCTCTTTTCAGAGTTTGTGACATAATAAGATTTCAACTGTTGCATCTGTTGACTATTCACCATTGAGGGACATGTTAACAACCTTACCAATTCCACATTGCTTTCTTTGAGATTACGTACATCATTTCGTAACGATTCAATTTGCATAAGCAGTGGCTCTATTGCCTTTGTAATAAGAATTTCGAACTGTGATTGCGGGATAAGTAATTCATCTGGTTGCGATTGAAGAACACTATTATCAAAGTTATCACTATTATCACAACAATTAATACGCGTTTCACTTATTGTTTTTACGTTTTTTAGTAGTTTAACACAGCTAGGGTGGCTTAGTGACCCACATTTAATACATGTGAGACCAGCTACCGGCATAATTTTGCACTTTTTACATGGTAATACGGGGAGACCCGGAGACACGTCTTTATTCTGCGACATCATACCAAGAACTAAAAATCTAAAGATTGAAAAACTGAAAAATCTAAAACCTAGAAATCGAAAGATGTACAATTTTAACAATTGATAAATCTAAAATTTAAAATCCGAAAAATTGGAAAATAGAAATATCGAAAAACCGAGAAATCGAAAAATCTTAAATCCAAAAAATTGAAAAATAAAAACATCGAAAAAACGAGCCGAAAAATCGGAAAATTGAATCGAAAAACTGAAAAATTTTCAAAAATTCCAAAAGTGAAATGACGAAAAATTGAGAAATCGAAACATCGAGAAATTAAAAAACTGAAACATCGAGAAAATAATCGAAACAAAAGATCGAGAAATCGAAAAATTGAGCAATCAAAATATCAAAAAATTTTAAAATCAAACAATTGAAAAACCGGAAAATCAAAATCCTAGAAAACGAAAGATACAGCAGTCTAAACATCAAAAAATTAAAATATCACAAAATTTAAAAATTCCCAAAATCGTAATGTTGAAAAACTGAGAAATCGAAAAATCAAAAAAATTTGAAATCAAAAAACTGAAAAATCAAAAATTTTAAAATTCCAAAATTGAAAAATAGAAATATCGAAGAACTGAAAAATCGAAAACTCTAAAATTTGAAAAAAATTAAAAATTGAAGAATCGAATCCAAAAATCGAAAAACCGAGATATCGAAAATCCAAAATTCAAAAAAATCGATAAATACACAAATTGATGAATCGAAAAAAATTGTACAATCGAAAAACTGAAAAATCCAGAAGTTGAAAGCTTCCAAAACTGAAATGACGGAAGATTGGGAAATTGAAAAATCGAAACATCGCTTCTCAATGCTCCAATGTTTCAGAAGTTCGAGAAATCGAAAAATTGAACTGAACAATCAAAAATCGAAACATCGAAATCTCGATAAATTGAGACATCGAAAAATTTAAAAAGGAAAAGTTGAAATATGGAAAAATCAGAAATATTAAAAATCCACAGATTGAAACACCGAAAAATCTGAAACCGAAATCAAAAAAATCGAGAATTTGAAAGATTCAAAAATCGAATAATTAAATAATCCAAAAAAAACAAAAACCTGAAAACTGGAAAAATTAAAAAATCGAAGAGCTAATAAGCCGAAAAATCGAAACATCGAAATTGAAAAATTGAGCAACCAAAAAATCTAAAAATGAAAAAACTAAAAATTTAAAACCGAGAAGTGAAAACTCGAAAGATCGTGAAATCGAAACATCAAAAAAGTAAAAAATCTAAAATTTTAAATTCTAAAATAAAAAAATAGAAATATTTAAAAATTGAAAAATCGAAAAATCTAACATTTTAAAATTGAAAAACTAAATTATCAAAAAATTGGAATATAGAACTTCTAAAATTGGAAAATTGAAAAATTCAAAAATTGAACAATCAAAAAATCGAAACATCGAAATCTCCATAAATCGAGAAATATAAAAATCGAAAAATTAGAAAACCGAAAGATGTAAAACCGTGAAGTGGAAACTCAAAAGATCGAGAAATCGATACATCGAAAAAGACTGAATAATCGAAAAATCAAACATTTTAAAGTTGAAAGATTAAAATATAAAAAAATTAAATCGAGACATCTAAAAATGTTAAAATTGAAAAATCGAAACATTGAAAGTTCGAGAAATCGAAAAGTCGGAGAATCAAAATCGATTAATCGAGAAATTGCAAATTTAGAAACGTCAAAAATTGAAAAACCTATAAATCAATAAATTGAAGACTCGATAAAATGAAAAATCGTAAAACTGAAATATCGAAAAATGAAAAAAATGGAAAAATCGAGAATGGGAAGAATCAAGAAATCGTAGAATAGAAAAACTGTAACATCGTAACACTGAAACCTCGAAAAATTATATTACAATTAAAAATCGTAAAGCAAAAAAATCAATGAATAGAGAAATCGAAAAATTGTTACACATGTACTTATATTATTTATTTATATTTATTTTTTCCAAAAATCTCGATCTGTAGGATAAAAACTCAACACGGATTCATAAACCACAAATTCAGGTTACTTTTTAATAACATTTGTTCGACAAAATTGTAAATGATCATCAATTCGTGAGGGGAGCCTGAAAACGGGGAAATTTTGATGAACGATTTACCGTGCTTTCGATAGCCTTAAAAGTTTCCAAGGTTTCAAAGCATTGGATTTTACAGTCTTAAGTTAAATTGCAATTTTGATTTTTTTTTTTTTTTCTAAAAATCTGGACGCCCAAGGTAAAAGCTCAAATTCACTATTCAAATGGAGGAGTACGTTATTATATTAAATGTAACTAGCGAAGTTAAATTAATAAATAAAATACATTTTTTCCCGGCGTAAGCTAAGGAAGTATTGTAATAGATACTTCAATATGCATTTCCAATATGTTTGTCTGTCGTCCGATCAATTTTTATTAGATAGATAATCTCCGAAACTATTGGATCGATTTTTATCAAATTGTATATGTATTTAGAAATATCATATAGATGGTAATACGCTAACTTGAATTTGTCTAATCGTGACAGAATCATGACGTCATCTCAAAATTTTGCATCGTAAATGTCATTTAAATTTTATACAGTAACATATACCTGTACTTGGTTTATAAATCCGCCTTGATTTTGTTTATTATAATTTTTATTCTTTAATCCTTAAAACACGATCAAAGATAGTCAGAGTGTTGTAATTAACACACCATAGACCGTGCGCGAAAATATATTGTTAACATTAAAGAAAAATCATCATTCATTAAAGACAATGGACTTTGACAAACAAATATTGCCCTAAAAAGTTACTTTTACACATTTTTAAAAATGTGTGTTCTGACTATTCGAGTACCTACATTACGTAAACATTGAAAGTTTCCCGGTAGATGCATTAAATTTATTTAATTATGTATGTACTTTTTCTGAACGTAATAGCTTTTATATTAAAAATCTCGTATGTTGCAGTTATATTTTAGCATTTTGTAATCACTTGCTTACTTTCATAACTTTGATTTAATTCAGCAGAAGACTTAAAACAGTCTTCTAGATTCCAAAATATTATCTCTTTTCAACTATAAAAAGCGCACAGCCAGTAACAAAATCTACAATGATTACATTACAATTCAGGATTACTAAAACGTCGGAAATACATTATTTAAGCAAAAATTGAGCTAAAATACCTCCAGCGGTCATTTCTTAAGCAAATCAATGAAAATTTCAGTTATTGCTAAATAATTTATTATCCTTGATTGGGCAATTATCTCTAAAGAGCAGTCATTACACGAAACAGTATAATTTTAGGGCAAAATGAGCAAGCATGCCCCTAAGACCCAACCCTTATTACACTAATCAACAACCGAAATCAAATTTCCATTCTGAACCATAACTCGATATAATCAAATTGATCTAAAAGAGTTTTCGCACCGTACATAATTTAAAATCGATTGAAATTCTTTTCCGACGAAAGTTGAAACAATAGCCACAATAAAGTCCAATCTGATGAAAAGCTGTGTTATTCGTCATCCCAACACTAATTGATGATAATTAACTTATGCTAGAACCATAAATCACCTCAATGCCGTTCTGCTATCAGGAAGACGCTGCAATGGCGTAACTTTTTGCCGAGTTTTTTCCGCTGAATCGGCGTTTCTTGCTTTGCAGGATGCAGGCTTTGTTTGGGATAACATTGGAAATTTTGATTGATGAGGGGAATACGCTATGGTCATTAAACGCATGGCTGCACCATATACATCGTAGACAACAAGATGGAACTAGAGAATTAAATATAGCTGTTGCCATTGGCTGAAGTAGGAGGAAATACACAATCTTATTAAAACAGGCATGCTTGGAATTTAGAAGATTTATGTGTCAATCCGCAGTCACCATTTTGTTTGCAATTGCACATCTTGTGCTGTATTTGCCTATATTCGAATTGAAATATTATTTTTTATTTATTTCATCTGGATATTTCAAGGCGAAATAAATAAATCCTTCCAAATGCCATTTCCTGTATTGCTTTTAAAGTAACATTTTCATGTAGTTTATAATGGAGTGGAACTTTGAGAAATGCCGTACGTAAAGCACTCAGTCAAATTGTAAAACTTGATTTCCACTTACTTTTTTTAAACTTGTTTACGTAGAAGTTAAAAATAGGAATGAATTATTAAAAGCAGATGAAAGAGCATGGCGTGCAAGACCGTTCAAGTGATACTTACAATAAGAGATAATGTCATAAATTTTTTGAAGAGCACGAATAGACAGAATTTTGTAGGGCTGTATGCTTGGACTATAGTCTGACATTAATAATTTCATCACAACTGATCATCTAAATGTTTCTCTTTTACTTTAATGTAGTTTTTTGAAGTTTGAGGGAATGGGGAAAAGCTTTCTGATTTTCGTTTTTTAATATTAAAAATAAATATTTTGACGTCCGCCGTGTCGCTGCACACACTATTATAGTATAGTATAATATCTAATAGTTCAGATATTTTTCTCAAAGTGGCTATAATTCGTATTACACCAAAAAGATGGGAAAAATTAGGTTAACGTCACAGAAGTTAAGGTTTTACTTTGAAGTGAGGGCTAACATGTTTTGGTACAAGAGATTAGCTTACAGCATATATTAAGAAGATACTAAAGTTAAAATACTTACCCAAAGTACAAGTACTTAATAATTACATAATTACGCGAATTAGGCTTAAGAGCTACTGTTAATAGCAACCCCAAGGTCTAACTAGGAAATAACCATACAAGAAATACAAAGGTATATTAAAGACATCTAGCGAATGTTCTACAACTAAAAAAGGTAATTGACGGCATCTATCAAGTATTCTAGAAATAGAATGGTAATACGCTTCAGTAGGTACCGAAACATGTTAGCCCTCACTTCACAATAAAACCGTAACTTATGCTGCATCGACCTAAATTTTCGCATCTTTTTGATATCATACTAATTACCGACACTTTGAGAAAAATATCTGAACCAGTAGATTTGATAGATGCTAGTCAAACAAATTTGATCCGATTTTACGAAAAACACGTCTTTAACAAGAACTGCACCCTCCTCAAAATTTGGTTTATAAACAGCAACCTTCGTCATGGAGTGTGAACTGCCGAATTTCCACCTACACCAAGACCTCTATAAAAGCACGAAGAACAGCTCAAACCATCTGGCTCAAGGGGGAAGTTAAAACCCATTACAGAACTATGAATAATGTTAATATCCCCTTAAATTCATATATTTTATGTTAATCTCACTGTTACACCCAAATGAATTTTCTTCCCTTGATAATACCAGAACGTATTGTTAAATTCTTAGCCTACCATAGCAGCAGACTTTATACCATAAAACTAAATTTTATTTATTCAATGTAATCGCCTTTTAAATTTACAACGATCATAAACTAATTTCAATCCTCTTAAATAAAATTCTTGTTCCTGATCTGCAAACCATTGCTCCACGGTGTCAATTATCTCTTCATTTGACAAGTATCTCTTTCCTTTCAAGTGTTTTTTCAGTTTGGGAAAGAGATAATTAATAATCAGAAGGGGCTAAATCTGGCGAATATGGAGGATGGTCAACCAATTCAAAGTGTAGTTTGTTAAATTTCTGTAAGGCAATCAGACACTTGTAGGCCGGGGCATTGTCTTGCACACCTTTCGAGGTTTTTCCGCGATGTTTTTCGATAATTTTTTTCTCGCAATTTGGTCACAAATGAAGAATAATATGATCCCATCACAGTTTTGCCAGCTTCTAAGTAATCTGCTAAAATTATACGCTCTATGTTTCCACTCTTTCGATTGCTCTTTTGCCTCTGGACCATAGTAATATCCATGTTTCATTCATTGATACTCTTTGCACCTTTTGACCCGCATTCAGCCATTTAGACCTAATTCGTGATGTACAATATGGAAAATACATTCATAAGAAATCTTCAATGTCTCGGCTACACGTTTAACCCAATTCGACGATCTTCCAAAATCAGGTCATGTACGGCATCAATGTTTTCTGGAGCAGACACAAAAACGGGTCTTCCTGCATGGTGTTCTTTTACCTCTGTTCTACCCCTTTTGAACTCTGCAGTCCAGTTCTTTATAGTGGCATATGAAGGACACTTATCCTTCAGTGTATCCAGCATATCGGCATAAATTTCTTTTCAAAAGAAGGTACTTCATCACAGATCTGTACTTTATTTTATATCAAAATTGCAATTTTTGCCTGACATGTTTTTTTTTAAAAGATTCTTAATCGAAGACGGATAAACGTTTTGCCATCAAACTTGGCACACTTATGTGTCAAACATCCTAGTTTTCTCATTCTGTTTTTTTCTGGTGGAGCTGGAGGTCCTTCAAAGAGGACTTAAATATAAACCCCCTCAGAAGATTGGCATTAAAGATATACATACTCGTAGCTATTGATTACGAAACTATTCTAACCCTTTAATAATTCCGAAAATAAATTATGTCCTACAAAACTCACTTAAATATAGCTAACTAACTACAAAAGCATTAACAGTAATAACTCAAAGGTTGAACTCCGATAAATAAAGTCTTTGTAAGTTAAAATCAAAAGTGAGTATCTGCTGGTGTCAAAACCAATAAAGACAATTGCATTATAATTCTTAATAAGACATTAGAAAAGTTAAACATTTTCTAAATAATGGCTCCTTTAATACATAAATTGAATCGCGATCACACCTCTAATTTCAGGTCTATTTTACGTTCTACCTTGGGATATAAATGGCAATGAATTCTTCAATCCCCGGTCTACATAGCCCTCCCAAAATTCATAAGCCTGATTGCCCCAGTAGACCGGTAGTTTCTTTTGTCAATTTGCCATGTTACCATCTTGCTAAATGGCTTAATCATTCCTTAAGAAGAGTTGTCCAATTTGAGAAAAAAATAATTTTGACTTAGTTGAAAAATTGAAACATATAATCTTCCCTCCAGGTTTTCCTGGTTGACGTTTCTAATCTCTTCCCCTTCTGAAGCCCTTAAATTAATAATTAACAGCATTTAATTCTTTGCTCCTTAGATTATTCCACATTCCCCTAAGTCTTGAAGCCTTTGAGAGTGAACTTGGCGTCATTAAAAAAGTTGCCATACATTTTCCTTACACCTAGTATGAAAATCTTCTATAAAACCCTATGTCAACATAAACTTTGAAATTCATACGAATTTCCAATCACAAGCTATCCCCTCTTTTGCCCTTTGTCTCCTTTGGTTTTCTTTCTGTCCATTTTCAAAATTTTCAAAAAACTAGATTATAACACTTCCCCTAACCTTTCTTCTTTGTTAGAAAGAAACAAATACCCTATCCCTATGTTGTCTTGTTCGGGCATTTACCAATGTGATGACTGCAATACAGTATATGTTGCCCAAACTCTTAATTTTTTCGAAATTCTTGAAATTTATAAAACAATTAGAGATCCCTAACTACACACATTCTTCGTGAGTGTGCAGCGCTAGCCTCCTACAAAAAATCCATACTAGGGGTCATCTGGCAAAAATCAGGGAGCGGGAAAACACCCTGATATGGACTTGGGGAAGGCACAGTGGACCCAAAAGCGAGGCCTAAGTGCCGGCTGGCTACGGTCAACACCCATAAATTTAGAATCCAGAATCTAGATCCCTAACTAATTTGTGTGAATGAACTGGTTTCAATACCCCTTTCCTTCTTCCCTCCTACCAATTTCGTAAATCTTTCTATGTTTGGGCCTCTCCACGTCTAGTTTTTTTTTCTCTCTTTTTGTGCTTTACACTTGTTTTTAATTTTTCAACAAAAGACATCGGAAGTCGCAATGGGGATTCGAGAAAGACCTCGATCGCCGAAGTATTGGTTTAAATAGAGGCCACCTTCGGGAGCGATTATTATTCAACTATGAACTCGACTGAATGTCGAGTCCAGTCAAGTTGTGCCGGGATTATTTTGTACATAATCCCTGTGTAACCAGTAGTGTAAATTCGAGTTAAGAAATAAATTGTTGAGTTTTACCCACGTCGATTTTTAATCAGCGATCATCGTAACAACATGGTGGCGATAGTGCTGTCCAGGGATTTGATGTAAAGGTTTCTAATATTTATGTTTTGTATTTGAAAAAAATTATATATATATATCAGCACGTTGAAATTTTAGATGCTTATTTTCTCGTAAAAATTTTAACAGCAGGTAAAAAAATTTGGACCGCACAATTGACATTCATATTTTCAAAATTTATTGGCCATATATATTTTTTTTTTGTTAAAAATGTCTAACAGGTTTTATAGGCAAATCTTCTTGAAGGGTATACAATTTTTTTAGATATTCAGAAGAAATCATATGTTCACCAGAATTCAGTAAATTTCTTACATTTCGAAAACGTGACAAATTGAAACTTCTCAAAATATGGGTATTGGAACCAAAAATGGATGTGTTGTGTAGGTACCGTTATCGCCCTTAAAATTTTTGAAAAGTTTAACATTTACAGAAAAGTCTTTTGTTAATGTTTTCTCGTAATTCATATTCTTTTGGGATACTAAATCTCTAGACGGTACACAATCGCACAGACGGTTCTGACCATCGAGGAACCTCCCGAATATAATTTTTAGGAATATCCATAAGAAATATCGCCTTTTCTTCGTTTTTTTTGTACGCGTCGTCATAAAGTCTACGTAACAATTTTGAAGATTGACAGTTTTTCTTGTTTTCTACTTCAAGGTCTTTTAATTCTCCCAAACAGTTTTTGTATTTTGGTGTCGTTCTTTTTAAATTTAAATTTAGAACTCTGCCATGATATCTCAAATCATCCACTCCTCTTTGAATTAAGTTGAATAAATTTAGAGTTATTTTTGTCTTGAAAGATAGAGTTAGTGTCAGGAATATGGAGCTCTTCAGCATTGTTTTACAGTCAAAAGAATCTTAGAATTTAAATTAACAAGATATTGAATAAAAATTACTCTATGTATGTACAAATTTAGAAGGTATTCCTGCTGCAGTTAATCATTTGGGCAGACGAGTTAGTCATGAAATCTCTTTCAAAATGTTTATAGCATACAGCAGTTTTTTTCTTTTAGTTTAGAGATATCGAATAAGTAATAGTCCATAATATTAATCGGGAGTCACAGAGTAGGTACACATTAGTCGAAATTACCTTTTTATTTTAAGAATACATTTTGATAATATACCTAGTTCCTTACCACTTAATAAAATATCCCGCATTTGATTTAAAGTATTCGAACAGTGTAAATAAAAATTCAGCAATTAGTTCTAGAACATTCGTTAGATGTCTTTAATTTACTTTTATATTTCATTTGGTTCCTTTCATTTCCTAGTTAGACCTTGAGGTCTCATGCCTAATTCGTGTAATTATGTAATTACTAAGTTTTGTACTTTGGGTAAGTGTATTAACTTTAATATCTTTTGTAAGCTAATTAGCTCCGATGATGGTACCAGTAGGTACCAAAACATGTTAGCCCTCACTTCGCAATAAAACCTTAACTTCTGTGGCATCGACCTAATTTTTCCCATCTTTTTGAAATAACTAATAGTATAATATAGGTACGTCTTCTCATAAAATAAAAATAAAATTTAAGTTTACAGTGGCCTTATTTGATTTTGTTTCAGTGGCAATATCTTAAATATTATGTTGCGGTACATTTTGGGAAATAATTTCTTTCAATGTTAATTTTAATTATATCACGTGGCAAATGTAATGAAAAACATTCTTATCGTTTATTACAGTTGAATAGTACATTGAATTCCAGTAATGAATCCGTGTAGCTTTAGGCGGTCTTCAATTTGCCTTGTAGCTGAAGTTGCCGCTAATGCAACGAACGCAATACGTCACAGAATATCTAAATCCACGTCTGTGATTCATTAGTGGAAAAAAGTAAAAAAAAACGTTACTAACTAAATTAAATTCTTGTATGCATAGAAACCGAATTCTACAAAAGCTTCTTATAAACCACCTGAAAATTAAACAGCTACAAGAACTGTTACTAATCGTATAAATTGTATTTAATACACACACAATTTGGATGAGTGAATTTCCTGACATGTTAAATTCCTCCGACTCCCTTTGTATGTGGAAAACAGCATTTCCCGTACACTGGAAAAATGTCATTAAGTAGATATAATTGAACACCTGGGTCTTACTCCTGTCATACATATTTCCATGTCCCTACTGGTTTTCGAGAAAGTTGAGGCTTTGTTGTCGGTTTGACAATCTACAACTTTAGTGAACTTGAAACTTGAAACTTGTAACTTGTGAACACCCACTACACCTAAGACACTAGTTTTCAACAAACTGAAAAAGACCGCTTGTATGAATTAAACCAGATTATTAGTTAGTATTAAAGCTACCGTTTCGGGTTTTGATTTTTTCGGTTGTGGTTGGAATATTTTTTGTCTGCGAGCAATGGGACATTTTGTAGTAGTATATTGTAATTTATGTAAATAATAAGCGAATCTCTGCTCGACTCGGAGGGATCGGATTATAGGTAGGTGTAGGCTTTATATTCCATATACGGGGTTAATTCGATTTGTAACGTTGCTTTGAACTCATCTGTGTGTGCGGAACTAACATGTTTGTGCGCCCTAAAATTGCTTCACAAGCCAAGGCACGAGACTAATGGATTTCAATTGCCTTTTTAATGTTTTAAGCGCACTCAAAGGAGTTTTCGTACGCATCTGCGAAAAAAGGCCAACAATCAGTGCCGCGGTTGCAGCAATCCGAGAAAAAGCATTTTTTATTGAAAAGTTTATCGAGTCGACCAAATTACATCACGACGAAGCCCTTTTGAAGTCAGGTTTTGATATGGGTGCGGCATGTCGAGCGTGCTAAACGAGGGCATCGCATTTTTGATTTTTCGAAATGGCGATGGAGGTATTCAGTTAAGGGCCGGAGACATTTACTTACATTTTCGGTAAATGTAGCGAACTTCATCTTTTACAAAGGCATTTCACTTCGAGATCAAGGAAATACGCTGGAAAGCGCGCGACGAATGCGAACATCTCGTCCTAAACTTATATTTCTTGATCTTGTTTTGCATACTTATACAAGAGCATCTTCGTATGATAAAATTTGTATTCATTCTCTTAAAATATTCGTCTTTTGCGCATAGGGAGCCTCGCAATAATGATACGCGCAATGTTTGTGTTTGGGGGAAAGTCCTCCGAATTCTTTTTCTGCTTTTAAAGGGCAATATTCAACCTAGTTTACACACGCTCGCAAATGCGTTTGGCTTTTTGCGGAATTTCGTTTTGCGAATTGCTTTTAGAGGCTTATTTTCTATTGATTACACTTGCAAAAATTAAACGGATGTTGCAGAGCTTCGAACTAACGGTAATAGTAGACAGAAATTTACAAAAAAAAATGGTAATGGACGTATTCCTTCCATTATGCTGTGCGTACTGGGGTTGGAATGATCATTTTTTTCCACCAACAAGCGTTAATTAATATAACAGCAGATTTGCGAACATGGTTGAAAAGAAATGTTCAAAGCTTTTTTACACTCTAATTTTATTATGCAATATGATATGATTTTGCCGTTACTCTTTGCATTTAGATTATTCCAACTCTTCCAAAAAAAAAAATAATAAAATACTGGTAATCCCATCCTTTTAGCTAAAAATATAAGTCCTTAGTAATACAACTTTTGATGTTCCCAAATGTTCAACCATTAGCAGATGTTCTGTTACATATTTTATTAAGCAGGTAGTAGTTTCGAACTAGGTTATCAATAATTTAAGTTGTAACACGTTGTATGTTTAATCAGATTTACGAAGTGAGGAACAAAGTGTTCTTAGGATCCACGATCTTTAGTCTGTCATTCGTTTTTCTTATACAGATCTCCGATACTATCGAACGCTAACCAAAAATTGTCTCCTCATCCCTACAAACACTGTAATGACGTAACCTTAGGATTCGTAAACGCTATTTCAATTTATTTGATGAAATAATATACTCCTGTATTTGTGGTGTATGAATCCGTCTTATTTTTGTTTATTATAATTCTTATTGTTACACTTTGTTTTTCTTTAGTCTTATAATATGTAGCTACATAACCCTGACTCATAGACCTGGGGAGGAGCGCTCCGCTTTGCAGATGAAAGGACCGCGGTTCAATCCCCGGCGACATTTCCAATTTTTTATTATTGGTTTTGCACCGCACATATCAGAATTGACATACATATCTTTGCTGAAATGTTAATCGGAACATTTTCAAGTCGGAAAACTCACTAGAAACATACTTGCGCTTTATCAGTGCATTCATATTTTTGGAGCAATTATTAATCGAGTCTCCGTACGAAGTAACACTCCGTGCTAGACCAAATATGAACAAGTCAACAAGGTGTGTTCGGATCAAAGACAGTGGCAGCTTTACAAGTTTTTTTCTTACAATGCGATTGGTGTTATCTATAGTGTTTTTTTTACACAATTTATTTAATTGTATATAAGGTCAATTTTTTTATGACATTTCCAAAAATAATGTAATCATTAAAAAATATTATAATTCCTAAGGCTCGTTGGGTTCATTGTAAAATATTTTTGTAATCTACATACTTTTTGAAATATGGAAAAACTTTTTTTTTCATAATCTAGCGTCAAATTCAGTCTGAATTAAAGTATTTTTCATCAGTGATGTATATGTTTTTCTCAAATAAAAGAGAATTGTTTCAAATGAAAAAATTCAAGAATTAACTGACCAATAAACAAATCAATAACTGTTTGAAAATTTTTATAAATTTAATCAAGTTCAACTTCTCCCTAGTATGAAAAATTTTTATTGAGAATAAAAATTTTAATGTTACCCTAGAATACGTCCAAAATACGTCGCGTTATTAGCTCGAAGGTCTACCTGACTGAGCTAATGTTCCGTTCCTCAGCGTTCCTCTTAACGATTAAAAAAAAATGAATACGGATTCATAAACCACAAGTACAGGAATGTGATTTATTTACCATGCAAAATTTTGAGGTGACGTCATCAAATATCAATGGATATGTTAAGACACATTTTGATTAGTGTTTTATCATCTACTAATATTCTTAAAAAACGTACAAAATTGATAATAATCAATCCAGTAATTTCGGAGATTATCTGTCAAATAAAATCGGCACAGACCTTAAACAAATAGACGCTCAGGAAGTAAAATTGAAATTTCCATCTATCCGTCGTCTCTTTGCTATCTTATTAGACAGATACTCTGCGAAACTACTGAACTGATTGTTGTAAAAGTAAAAACTAATTTAAAAGGAGCAAATTTATAAAACGCAATTCAAAATTTGCCAACTTATTTCCGCCAGAAATTGGATAGCATCATACAAAATTTTACGAAGGACATAGCTCCTTTTTAAAATATGCAAAATCATGCTTCTGTGTCTGTGATTATTATTCCATCGATATTTTTAACTTTCTACAAGTCGATTTTTGGAAAAGAAAGTTGTACAACAAAATTTTACAGATTACGAATTTGATTGCTGTGAAATTTTGAACACGAGCATGGTAAATTAGTAATCAGGTTTCATCTATTCATCCCATTCAGAACACTTAATGAGATAATCTCAAAATTTTGTTAAGTAAATTTCGCTTGAAATTTATAGTGTGACCTTACTTGTGGTTTGATATTGCATCCCTATTTTTTAGAATTGTGTGTTCAAGACGTCTCAAAAATAGTTATAGAATGGAACAGTCTATTTTACTGCGATGGGTATTCCAGAAAGACCTCGATCACGAAACCTCTAAAAGGAGAGTGTGGCTTTGAATAGACGAGAAGCCAGACAAGTTGCGCCAAAATTATTTTGTACATAATCGTTGTGTGAATTCGAGTTACTAAGAAATACATTGTTGAGTTTTACCCACGCCGATTTGAAATACCCGTTCATGGTATATTATAAAGAAAATACGAGATATATTTTTCACTAAAGGTAACCAACTTTCTAGAGGAAATGAGTATGCCCATTTTAGTTAATATTCCGTAATTTTTGAGTCAGTCAATATTAGTGTTGTGCTGAAATTTCTAGAAATTCTGTGTTACAGTCTCTAATTTAAAATGTAAGATTTGGTAAATTAACTTTTAGGATAACCCATGTTATGATGTTATACATATCAACTGATATTTAAAAATAGGATAGTAAAAAACACGTTTCATGAGGCGTTATGTTAGAGTACGAATTCCAAAATTAGAAAAGAAGTCATCAGACGAGTTTTCTAAGAAATGAGTGCTCTAAAATGCCTTATGAAACGTGTATTTCATAGTACGTCTTCTACTTAGCACCTCTTTTCCATTTTAAAATAAAAAATGGATATTTTAAAAATTTTTGAGAATTTTGTGGTGCCTGGTTAATATTAGATAGTGATAATATTAAATTATTTTAAACAATAATAAAAAACAATATTTTAAGATTAATTTTCAGTATTACTTTCTATAATACTTCCCACAACAATCTTACCAAAAATTGTTCTAGTATTGAGTGATTTTTAAATTTATGCTCTAGTTGACCATAGCGCTTACGTCAGCCGTTTCAATTGCATTGCTGACGTACGCGTCATGGCCAACTAGAGCGGAAATTTAAAAAACCACATGGTAGATTTTTTACTATTGCAAGTAATTTAGCCCTCAAAATCTTTTCCCCTATTATTTTTTGCCAATTTATCTCAAAAAAATGTTTGCTAATTTATCTTTTTTTTTTCAGGCATCATAAGAACGCTGGCTGTTTTAGACGTAGAAACCAAAACGCACTACTGGCTCACAGTTTTTGCTCAAGATCACGGAGTGGTCCCCCTATACTCCAGCGTCGAGGTAATTTTCTTCTCATTTTTTACCCGCACACTGTCAGTTCCCCCTGGAATGAAAGAATTTCCCCATACAACACATCACATGTTTAATTTAGGTCGCTTTTGTGTTGATAAGGGTTAATTACTTTAAAAGTATTGTGTTTTATTACATCACAGAGAAAACTTTACACGATGGTGGTTTTTGGATGAATAGAAAGACCCTGCTTTCGTGCATTCAAATGTTTCCATGCTTAAATACGTATTGTAACAAAACGTAGCGATGTTACCTGGCGTAATTATTAATGCTATTTGCATAATTTCTAGCTGGTTCGTCAGGAGGGCGATAACGAAAGAGGGTTGGGCGGTATTAAGGCAGAAAAATGCAATCAGTTTTTAATTATCTGAAACGATACTTTTCCGCATGCCATTGAAATTCTTAGGTCGAGTATTTGTTATTACATTCCAGAAATTTTTAGTTTTCACCGTCAAGTCGAGAGCTTTATTTGTTGAAATTTTTTCTACTTCTACACATGCTGCACATTTATTTGTACAAACATTCCTTGTACATGATTTACTTATTCAATTCACGTTATCCTTGAGACTATTTAAAATTCCTAACACCAGCATGTTGATACTTACATCATAAATTGCTTCCATAAACGTTTAATTATAGTTCAGCTACGAGACTTTTTAGTATTAAGTAGATTACATCGTGATGTCATCTATTTTTGCCAAGTTTAGACATAAGACGTTTAACTAGATCGTATTCGAGTTTAAAGTATTAAACATTCTCTAATTTGTCTGAAATTTCATCAGTTCATCGTATCGTGAACGGGGATTTTAGCAATGAGACTACTTTTCTCATTTATATGGAAAATAAGATCTTACCTATCTGACCTCCTTCGCTATAAGGAAATAGAATCTGAGATAAAATGAGAACTAATAAGTAAAGCGATGGAGGAATTTCCGGCCGTTGACGTTGTAGATAGGGAGTCGTTTTTAAAGTTTGAATATTTGTTCAAGAATTTAACTAGCAATTATTGTTTGAATTAACACGGTGCACACAACTCTAATTCAATAAAATTTATTCCAAAATATAATTATGTTTGTGGCAATGCAATTAACGTTTCCATTGTACTAGCTGTAATTTATTATGTCTATAATTTGCAGGCATCTATTAACATAAACCGGTTAGTACATCAAACGCAAAATTAAAAACTATATTTTCAGCAAAAATTTTCAGAACGATTTGAAGTGTACTTACAAACTGTAAAATTTTGCACCAAAATTAAGATAGTAACGTATTTTTAATTGAGCGAAATTTATACATTATTTTAGTCCAGAACGAATTGAAATCTGCTCAGATTCGTTCTTGTAAATAGACCGTTCCAACGAAAAAGTTTCCTATGCGGTAAAATCTTTACATATTTTGAAATAATATTCGGTACATTTTATTTCCGAGCGGATCCGTTTGTCCAATTCCTAAGCCCGGTTTCCTGCGACACTCCGGTAGTAACAGCGAGTGTTTTAATAAATTCAATTCGAAACACGGAGAAATCGTTTCAAACGGTTTAGAAGAATTGATATTATATTTTCATATTTCAGAAACGTTCCGTGCTTTTCTGATATTCCGTTTTAAACATTCGGGTGGCTACATTTTGGCTTTAACCAAGTATCTACGTGACACGAATTTATGAAAATTCAGCAATAATTACACATTATTGTATCCACGAAGATTTTCCGTGTTTCGGTGGCATCGAAATTAGAAAAAATATTTTTTGCGGTTTTTCCCATGCCTTATAAAAATTCTTTATTTCGGTGTTATCACATTCCTTCCCTCTTCCTCGCAATAAATTTATAGTTTCAACGGAAGCCCGGGTTTGAATGGTTATTCATTGCCTTTTGATAAGAACATTCGATTTGTAATCTCCTCTAACAGTAAAAATTCCTTGTCGGTTTTACACTAAAATACCTCAAATTCCTCGTATCTCTTCTCCTCGGACAGTTTTTTCTAACGCATCCCAGTAATTGATTATTTCGCTCGAATCCGTCTCTTTTCGTAGTATTGACGTTCCATAATTAAATTTTTACGGCTTTTAATGGAGTTTCGTCGGTACGAATGAAATTTGTTTTAAACTTTCTTTCGGTAATAATTAAAAGCAATTTTTTACTGGCGTTTTTTGCAAACGAACATCTGCTATAAATTAAAATGTATTCAAATATGCACTTGATTAAAATTCGCAAATCTTTTAATTCGGACTAACCAGTTTCTTCTCCTGATTAATTTTTAATCAGTTTTCTATTGCCGAGCTCTTTTTAACGACATTAGCGGCGACTACTGAAATTTTTATATCTTAATGAACCCGAGAAAAATCGGAGGAATCAGTTTTATCCCCATTGAAAAAGACTCAAGTTTCAGACAAACACATCGCTACTTTTTTAGAAGCGATAACCGTGCTTCTGAATAATCTATTTTTAAAGCTCCCGTAAGAGCTAAATGGATAATTCAAGTACAAGTTCAAAATTGTTGCTGTTCGTACAGACACCATCTGAAAATCACTTTTTCGTATAAATTTACCCAAATTTCCAACATGCAGTGACGTTATCGTCAACCACCAAAATTTGGATGACGTCACGTCAAAAATTTGCGAAGTAATTAACTTGGCACCATATTTTTTTTTCCATAAAGTATCTGTACAAAGAACTTCCAGAAATTTTTGTTTGGAAACTTTGGCATTATGCATAATCCGAATATAAAAGCAAGTTTATTAAAAAAAAAGCTACATTGTTGATGTAAGTTAATAAAGAGATTATTGTCGTTTTTATTGTTATATTTGTTAAAGTTGGCGGTATTTGAACTCTTTTTGGTGCCTGCGAGTAAAAAAGTTGAAGCGATTTAGCTCAATAGTTCGCGAGCAAAAGTTTGAGCTTTGTGTTTTAAAAAGTGGAGCTTTGCGGAGTAGATTGCTGGCGTTATTCCGTAAGTGTGAGTTCCATTCATTGAGTGAATAAAACAATTCTCAAGTTCTTTCATTTGCCTTGGTAATATATCCTGTCTCGAAGATAGAAAAAAGGATTTTTCAAAGAAATGTTTCCAGGTCATAGACTATGAAACTAGAAAAGCAATAAGGTTCAAAAGCTCACTTCCTGTTCCATCAGGTAACAAAGGCAGTAATTTCCTCGTCTAATTCAAGTTGGAAATGTAACGAAAGACCAAACAAAGTATACGGAGGCAACGTTTGCACGGTCTACAATTTAACCAAGATCTATTCTCCTCGAAGACGCCGGTAATTACAAAAATCAGTAAACTAATGGAAAGCTCACTTCCAAAGCCAATTAGAATTAAGGCCTTAATTGACACGTCCCATTATCGTTTCGCGATCGAAGTTTTTCGATGAAAATAAGTGCACCGCTTGGGAAATATCCTACTTTTGCCGACAAATAACGCGGCTCGGTAGATTAATAAAAATAAATAAACATGCGGGGTTGAATGGGCGATACTGTTAGAAATGCAAATAAAAAATTTGCATTTATGGAAGGAATTTATTTGGGCGGTGAATTTTGAACTAAATTCGGGCGAAGAGAAATGTGGAAATATTTTATTTTCTAACCAACATTTAAAGTTGCGAGAAGATCCTGAAATTTGACAGGGGGTATTTTTAGGTTCAATTTTATCACCGGGGCTGGATTTTTATGCAAATCGAGCTAAGCCCGTCCATTCATTCATGTCCACTTTTCAGCATATAGAATGAAATTAAATCAAGCAAAAATATAACGGTCTCGACATGTTGTAAATTCGGATATGCGGAAAATGGGGACGGCAGACGTAAAAAAACGTGGCATTAAATGTTAGTAAATCAATATAATTCGGTACTTTTAAACAACAAATTTAGACACAATGTAGAAACGACGAATTCTGAAAAAATTACGGTAGACATAAATTTAACAAAATTTAATAAAACTACAAAAGGGATAGTTGTGACTCGAAAATAAAGAGAACGACTAAATAAGTTAAAGAAAGAAGGGAAAAAATTAGCATAACTGTAACTAATTTTATTAAATGAAAGATTAAAACTTGAGCCATAATATTGTCAAATCATAAATTGCAAAAGCGAAATTTTAATTACCAGAAGATTGGCAGTGACAAGGATTTAAACAACGTAGCGTTGATTACATTATTCAAAAGATTAAGTGAAACTTAAAAGAGAATAAGCAGATGTTTAGGAGAAACACGAAAAAGAGTAACTTTTAATAATGTATGAGTCTATTTTGGTAACAAATGTTGAGAATAAAAGATTTACAAAAGAGCAAACAATTGAATATAAATTTGGAATGAGATTCTCTGTACTTCGTAATATCAGATAATCTCCAAGTCTCTTTGGATCACAGTGTCCCCCAAGGATATAGAAAAACAATTAAAAAACGATTTATTAAAAAAAATTGCTGAAACAACTCTAACCGGTCAAGTGTTTTTTCCCTCGCGCCATCTTTTAGGAATAAATTGAACGTTTTCTGATTGGTGTGACCAAAATTATCATAAAAAAATATATGATTTGTGGATTACTCGTAATCTAATTTTTGTGGGGATAAATATATTCATGTTGGCATTTTTTAAACACTAGTAGAAATTGAATGACTGGAATACCAGAATTTTTAAAGAAAACTGATTAAAACTTTCGTAAAATATTTAATGATGGATCGCTACATCTTTCAGTAAAATGTCTTAATTTTTTTTAGATGACGTCAACTACTGTTAATGGTGCATAACATTTTATATGTATACTGTGACATTAGTACTATATTATAGAATTTTCCAAAATTTTAGAGAAATTCAGCAAAAAGTTGAAATAATTAATAAAATAATCGACTTAAGGACTAACTTTTCTAGAACATCGTAGAAAATTGAAATGTACTAGACTGGTTCAAACAATATTGTTCATATCTCTGTATATTTTTCACAACTTTTTAATAGTAATATTGAACAAGCTTTATAAACGTCTCTTTCGCGACGAGTTTATTTACGCACGAGTGGAGCGAGTGTTTAAAAAACGGGTGTCTAGATAATTTTATAAACGTTTATACAGGGTGTCTAGATAATTTTATAAACGTTTATACAGGGTGGTTTTTAAAACCTGAAACTTTCAAATATCTCGAAAAATAAGCACTCTACAAAAAAATATCCAAATTCAAAATTTAATCATTCATGGGGGAAATACTGTTGTGCAAATACTAGTTCCCCTCGCCCTCCTTGTAGGTGCGGGAGTAAGTCATTTTGGAAAATGTACTGCCAGCATTAATAAAAAACTTGAGGTTAGAAGTGCCACAGAACATGTGGTTTCAACATGATGGTTGGCCAGCACACTAGTCGATGGTAGCACGTGAAGTATTTGATCATGATTTTGATGGTCACTGGATCGGTAAAGCTGGTCCGGTAAATTGGCCTGCCAGATTACCAGATCTTAGTTCCCCAGATTTCTTTTTGACAATGAATTTCGAGTAGTTACATAAAAGGTGGTATTTTTTATTGCCAACGTGTTGCCGAATCTCATGCATAAGTTCGCAGTAGGACAAATCGGAAAAATTTGAATTTCGTCTTTTCAACGCCATCCATCACGAATCGAAAAAAGTTTTCAGACAAATCAGAAATCATACGTACTTTTAGCCATAGACTCCGAATCTGCAATTAAAAATAGCAGTTCTAATTTAAGGTTTGGAAGTTAACCCCTGTCCCACTTACAAGGACATTTTTTCGTGGAATGCTTATTTTCCGAGACATTTGAAAGTTTTAGGTTAAAAAAATCACCCTGTATACTGTGCTTTTTCAACTACTTCAAATTAAAACAATAATTATCGAAATTCAGGAATTTATTGTCCTACAAAAAATTAAATACTAATTTCATAAAATTTTTGAAAAAAAAAGTAGCTTATATAATTCCTTAACTACCTTGTCAAATATGTCCAAACCAAGTCTTTCTAGAAAAACCTGACTAACTAAAACCTATTAGGAATGTGACATGCATGCTCCAGGTGAGATTTACTTAAAAAATATAAAATGACATCAAATTTTTCAACAGCATGATTGTATGAACTTTAATGCTAATGTTTTACCATCCTTTTAATAAGCTTATTGCCACGAGGTATCAAACAGTTTTTAGATTAGAGTTGGCCATGAAAATATTTGTCATGTCTTTCATTAAAATGCAAATGTCAAAAACCCAAATTTTTGAAATACAAATGAGGTTATGCATGACATTTGCAGTTTAATCAAAGACGTGACAAATAGTTCCAAAGCCAACACTAATCTAAACATTTTTTAATCACCCGTTATACATTTTAATTTCAAAATAATCAACTATAAAATTACAACACACCAAAGACAAGAACCAGACAAAAAGGAAACCGAAAGATATGGAACGACATGAAATTTTAAAATTAAACTTTCACTAAAGTTACCCTTTTACTAAATATAACTGAAAAATATTAAAGTAAAATATTTTTTTAAATTTTATTTGTTTGCTTCTGTCCCGAGCATAAGGTAACGAAGTATTGTTATTGGGTCCATCTGGCTATTTTCATGTTTTCTCGACGTTTCATGACCTCTAAAGTATAAAAAAAGTAGGTCCTCATTTCCGTCTGTCCGTCTATGTCAAATTTTAGTTATGTTAAGAATATCGTGTAGATGCTTAAACGCTAACCAATATTTATCTAATCATTCCCACCAACAATTTGATGGTCACCTCAAAATTTTAGTTAGTACGTACCATATAAATATTATAAAATGACTTACTCTTGTACTTTTGGTTTATGAATCTGCCTTGATTTTGTATGTTATTATATTTTTAGTGTTCAATATTTCACGTAGCACAACTGGTTTTTAAATATCAACCATATGAAACAAGTGTCATTGGATCAATGACAAGCGCGATAACATCTGAAGGTCCGGAGTTCATAGTTTTTTTCCTTTACATTGTGACTGATTTACCTGTACTTTAGCAGTTATCTCTACTTTAAATTGTAAGAATTATTTGAATTTAGAATTTTTCGAAGAAGTTGATTTGTTGGACTTCGGGACTAATTTTTTTATTCAGAAAATTTCGTTTCTTCTTTAATTACAACTTTGTATTTACATATTTCTTAATATTTACTAAAAAATATGTTATTGTATTCAAAAAATTAGGCAAGTCAGTAAACAAGCAGAATTAACCGCAAATTGTGACCGTCGGCAATCTTTGCTTCCTGTTCTGAGTTTATGGTTTCTTAGAATTACTAATAAAAAATTACTCAATTTATTTTATTGATTAAATCATGAATGGATCATCGATTTAACAGAAAATTTAGGAAACAATATCGCGTCATCACAAAATTTTTTAATTGAAAAATTCACTTGTAACATGCGAATAGCTACTACTACATACATTTGCTCTTTTTAAGTTATAGTCGTTATCATAAAAAAAAAATAAAATTCGCAAAAAAACAGTTTTCATAAATTTTCAAGGGGCGAGGGAACTTCTGTCTAAATAACCTTAGACCAATTTTTTATGCATATTTTAAAGTGCAAATAAGTACACCAGTATTACTTTTATAACTTTTACAATTTTTGTAACCTTTTTATTTAAGTCCCAGTGAAAGATCGTCCCAAATTGCATCTAATTGTTAAATTTTGTTTTTAATTTTTAGGCATAATTTTCTGTGGAAGTTTATTTCTTTTTTTAACTACTCAAAATTTGGTTAAAGTTTCTTGAACTGTTACTCATTTATCGAAATATGCACTAATAACTATTTATGGCGACAGTCTTGTTTCTAGAAAGTATTTCGTTTTATAATATTTTCCATTAGTTCTAAAGTTCCCTAATTGCATCTTAATTTTTCATTGTATTTTTTTGACAATATTTTGCCAACATTGGAGGCAACTAAATGACAAAAATTCTCTTATATAAAAATAATAGTGATGATATGGCTAACAGCAAAAGCCCAAAAGGAGGAAGAAATGATGAAAATAAAAACAGTTAATGAAAATTCTAATAAAAACCCAGGTGGGGAAGAAAAATGGAAACTAAAACTTTGGTTGGACAAATATTCAAAAGTGGCAAACAATAAACAAATATAAGGGTGAAATTCACCAATTTTCTAAGAATTTTTTGAGAATTGCTAGAGAAACTAAAAAAGAGAGGCTTTTAAGGGGAGTCTTTTTGTTTTTGTTTTACACAGTACACGCCGACTTAACCACTAATAATAGTTTAAATAGTAAGATTTAGGAAAAAATTACAATTTCGATATGGAATTAACAAGATCTGGACAAAATCTGGAAAAGGAAGAAAAAGACGAGGAGGAACATATGACATTCTTTAATAGAATAGTTGAATTATAAGTATTTACCTACCTATTGTAGGGAAATTTCAAATAGAAACGCGGCAGGGAAATCTGCACAGGAACTGACGTGTTGGAAGAACCATTATTAAAAAGGATAACAATATCCCATAAATCCGGAAGGTCATTAGAATGTGGCAGAAGAGATGGAATAAAATACATTTTGCCTAAGGGAACAATGCATTTACATTTATTAAATATATCAAGTGTCTTTATGGCTTAGTCGGCAGCATATTCCAGCGACAAAAATAATACCCGGTATAAAAGCCTCACATAAAGTAATGATTATGACAAAATATCACAATAAATATAAAGGATTCCATTCATCGCTAAGTAAAATTACGGCAATCACTGTCGTCTCAAAAAAACGTGAACGTGAGATTTCCTGGAAGAATTTAGGTAATGAGCTGAACAAAAATCTGCTTATCATTACCCAACAACACAAGAACCCCACAACATCAAAGCCATCGGATTGAATCCATTCCTTAATTATTATTACGCATTACTGAAAATACAAAGCCGGCAAAGAGCAAAAAAGGTCCCGCTTTAACAAAAGCACTTTAATCCCTTTCGGTTATTTGGAAAAAAATTAATTATAAAGACCCATTTAAGTAGGCAGTTTTAGGAACACAGCAAGAAGATAAATGCGAGCGCCAGCCACAGTTAATCCTCATTTAAGGATGAAATCAGGTGATTACAAAAGTTTCAGTCGGCTGAAACATCCTGTCGGCAGACGACATTACCGAAAATGAGGGCGTTGGTTAAGTAACGAAATGTCCGGATTCAACCGGGGTCAAGGGGTCTTATAAAAATATGACTTGTCGGTTAGGGACTTCTTCCCTAACTTTGTCTCATATTTATGTACTTTACAAGTTCGCGCAAACAGGACGACAAAATATATCTTAAAAACTTCGCAGAGTTCTGACTTCCTAAAAAATTAATTCGCTGAACTGGGGTTAGATAAACATTGGGGATAATCTATTTAACGACCGGTCTTTTGTCCCGCGTGGATACACAATAAAATATGAACACCTAAAGCCAATGGGACGGTAATAAAAGGAGGTTATAACGCGAGAGACAAAATAATTTACTTATAACGGACATCCAACAGGCTGTCGTTTAAAATCTATTATGTTATGGCGTAGCGAGCTACTATAGGTTTTCATATATCTGGCTGTACTCTGTTTTATCTTTAGCACAAAAGTTCACCAATAAGGGGATAGATAATGTCATTTCACTAAACTTATTAACAACACGTATAAGACCTAAAATTTTTCTCCTTTCTGTTCAAAAGATGTGTTCCACGCACTGCTTATTAGGATCTAAGTTACTAATAAGTTTCCTTATTTCGGGGTTCCTCATGGTTCGCAGTTAGATTCCTTTTTATTTCCTTTTCTCGTTAAAGATGTTACCAGTTTGTTTAATTTTCGAATTCGTTTGTTATCCGTAATTAACTCCTTATCTGACTCCATAAAACTGCGAGACAATTTAACCTTTAATCGGAGCATATCTAAATGCAAAGTTTTAACATTAGCTCGCACACACTTAATGTTGCTTAGAACTACTCTATTAACGGTAACATTCTTACTAATTGTTTAATATAAAACTAAAGTTCTTAGGATAGCATTTATAAAAGCTGCTCTCAATCTACGCATTGATAGTTTGTTTTTTCTTAAAAAATTCTAAACTGACTATTAGAGCGTGCGTTGAATTCGAGGTTTCATGTACTGAATTCGCGATAACGTCACTTTGAAATAGACATCTTTTTTATTTAAGATCGAGCACAATAAAAATTAATCGACTGAGACATTCGCATCTATAAACTGTAATGTTCCTGAAAATATCTTACGAACTGCAAATTTTGGTCTTTTATGTTTACAACGTACAGAATATAGGTGATTTTTTTTTTTTAATCATAAGCGTGATTATTCCAGTGAATAATCCTTTCTATATTCGTGCGATGGTACACTGCACGCCCACACAGAAAAACAGGACATAAAACCGCTCCAAAATATTTAATTAATTCCAAGAAAAAGTTACCCCAACAAACCGCAAATTTGAAACTCAGATTAACGCATTTTCCTAATTAGAGCGGGCTGCGAGTACAGTTTGACTGGAAAAACCCTCACGAGGGCATTCCAGGTCATCTTCTTGTGCCTGTATTCATTGTAAACACACTCGTATACTGCTAAGAATGCCGGAATCACTTTAAAATCCCGCACAACTCGGAGCGTAAGAGCAGAAACTTCCACCGACAAAGTTTCAAATGCGACTAAAAAAACTACCTTGCTATTCTTGTAGATTGTCTTACGAAAGGCTAACAAAAAGCTCACCGAAAAACAATTCCGAAAAAAGGATCAACTTTTCAATACGACGACGGTCATTAAGGGTGTGGCTCCCTTTTAATTAGTAGTGAGTAATGAAATACGTACCAAGGGATGAGGAAATTCTTCTTTGTAATAAAATCTCCATCTCCACACGTTAATCAAGCGTAGACTTTTCCATAAAGGGGTAATAAAGTGGAAACATGTTGAAGCGAGATATTTTCAAGCACGAATAGTTGACAGCACGGCAGAGTACGCCCCTGAAAGCATTCTGAGGTGTGCCTGCGTCTTCCCCATGGAATGCGTTTAACTTAATTAGAGCAATTTTCACGGTAAACTTATGCTGAACGCTACATTACTATTGCACAGTATAATTGGTCGACAATATATCGCTCGCTAACTCGCCCAATCTGATTTATATCGTCCCATTGCTTGAGAAACGAGCAGTTAACAACTTCTTGTATCATCAATTAATTAGGGATTAATAAACGCTCGGAGCGGTTGGGTGAAAGTATCGATCTATGTTGAGGTTAGCGTAAATTCGATTATGGACAAAAATGGCTGCGGTTGCACGTGCAATAGACACTTGTCATGTTTACCGTAATAATACGGTTAGGTTCACGATTTCAATACATACGTTTACAACAACGTCAAAATTAATCATTCAACTAACATTTATTAATTAAAATTAAAAGCGATGCATTTTTCCGAACAACAAAATGGAAAATTTAAAAAAACAAAACAAAAAATACTCGTATTTTTCTAGTTCGTAAAGTTATGTATTTGTAGGTTTTAAATAGTTTTAATGGGTTATTTTTTAGTTTAACTTCCGTCAGATATGCAACTGTGCAAATAAGATGTGCTAACAGGAAAAGAGAAAATAGTGCAAATGTAAAACAAGGTAAATGAAACTCCAGTGGAAACCTTTCCAACATAAAATGCACTCGAAATATCAAAGAGTTAATTTGTACGACAGTTTGTAATAGAGACAATGAGTCTAATACCTTTTTTTCTATTTCAAATTTGAGGAAATGAATTCAAACCATTGTAATTTTAAGATTTTCTTAGATGTTCATAACACTACGTTTGACATTGATCAGATACAAAAAACCCTGGAGTGGCTCAAAGAAAAGTCAGTGCCAAACCCAAATCTCCCAACAAAATTTCTCTATCACATCATCTATTTTTAAAACATGCAAATCAGAACAAGAAAACAAGCTTCTTTCCAAAAATATTTAAGTTTTTGTTTTTCTTTAGCAGCTGATTGATTTTGTTCACCTGTCTGAGTTTTTTTATCAAAAATTTACAAAACAAATTGAGAGAATTTTATTCCAGACTTTAAACTGGCGTAGTACTCGTATATTCAAATCGCAATATCTCATAACCTGATTTGATCGAGAAATTCTGAAAATAGGTTTGAATTCAGGGGGTTAATTGATACTAGAGAGTTTTTATAAACGATTAGAGGGTCGAAGTAGGTCATGCAAACGTGCCGCCTCTCACTTTTGGATTTTTACTAAATGCCCAAGGACTCACGATTAATACCACACGCATCTGTATAACTGGTTACCTAAATGCTTCATCTTATTAAAAAATAAAACTAATTCTTTCAACAAATTTATTGCGATTAAATATCACAGTAAATGTTGAAAATGTTGTTCAAGGCATATGTTCACTCTATTTTTAATTTCAAAAATGTTTTATAACATATCCTTTCGTCAATACTTTGGACCCATTGCTCAATTTCATGTTGCAATTGGAACCCCTAACAGCTAAGGAAATCTTGTTAAAGATGTTTACGGATTCTGCTCAAGTCGTCTTAAATCACCAACAACTTCCTCAGATATTGAAGGTCTTCCAAGAGATTTCCCTTTGTCGACACTGCCAATTCGAACAATGTATCTATTATATTTCTAATGTGAGCGTCTAACGATGTTTCTTGAATTATCAAATCACGGTACTTAGCCAGATATTCTTGCTTACAAGATCATTTAATTCAGAGGGTAGAACTGCCGATTTTTCACAGGCCAGTGTAATTAGAAACCGCTGGACTCGTTCGTAAATTTAGTACCATTTTGACGAAAAAAGCTTGCAGGTGCTAGCCAAAGGTCCAGGCTACAAGAATTAACAACATGCGGATAGAAAGGAAAAAATATCTCCGAAGTATAGACAGCCCCCCCCCCCCCCCCCCATTCAACAGGAAGAGTAAATTCGGTTTTTTATCTTCTGCCGTCACTCTTATAAAACAGAAATTTAAAATGGAAGGATACACTTGCCAAAGATAATAGGCAAAAAGTATTCCCAACGCTAAGAAAAGAAAAGTACGGCACTAGCAAAAATAAACTGTAAAATTAATGAAACAGAAAAAATCTGACCACAAAAGCTTAGTACACATGATGGCAAACTCCTCTGGTGGCAAACTTATTTTTAAAATACATAATTATGTTGACATGGCAGCTATTTGACAGTTAACTTGACCATAACCGTCCAACTAAACAGAGGTAACGTTGCTGTTGCCAACATCATTATTTTAGAAAGAAATTTCATGCCATAGAACTTTTTTTTTCAATCATACGGTATTTTGAGGAGCTTGTTTTATTGGAAGTAGATTAGGACAACTCTCATCATTTTTAAAGATGTGATGGCGGTTTGAAATTTTACACAAAATAGACGTACTGACCATAATTTTTGAAAAATTGTTCGAAAATTATTTCGACAGAAATTCGCTGTCCTCTGAAGTACGGTCAAACAAATCCCGCTTCTTTGAAATTATAAAGTAGAAAAATATGAATGCATTGATGAACCCCAAGTTTAGGCTTATAAGGTTTTGTACATTTTAGAGGGGATGTATTGGGCAAAATTTGACGATTATGTCACCTATTCGGGGGAAGGGGGGAGATAAAGTTTCATTATCGATTTACCATGCTTACGATAACCTTAAATTGTTTGCGAAATTTCCAACCATTCGATTTTGCGTTTCCAAAGTTAAATTGTAAAATGTTGTTATTCCAATTTATAGTTGTTGGAAGCATGTTAAATCATTTGCCAAAATTTATCCCCCAGGAATTGATGATGTCATCTTACAATTTTATTGAATAAATGTTATTTAAATGTTAAAAAGTAGCATAGTCCTGAACTTAAAATACACCATATTCAATATTTCAATTTTGGGCGTTTTCAAATTTTTCATTCTTCAAATTTTCGATTTCTCGATTTTTTTACTTTTCGATTTCGCATTTCGCAATTTTATGATTTTTAAACATGTCGATTTTTCAATTTTTCAAATTTTGACGTTTCTAAATTTTTAGTTTTCCGATTTCTGAAGCAATCTTTTTTTTTATTTTCCCATTTTCCGTCTTTCCAAAGTTTCGATTTTTTCATGTCTTTAATTTTTCAGGTTTTCGATTTTTCAATTTTTCAATTTTTTTAAGCTTACGATTTTTCGACTTTGCTTCTTTAGTTTTTCGAAGTCTCAATTTTCCAATTCTTTAATTTCTCAATTTTTTGGATATTTCTTTCAGGTTTGGAATTTTTCAATATTTCGATTTTTACTTTTTGGATTTTCAATTTTTTTCTTTTTTTTCAACTTTAGATTTTTCAATTTTTCGACTGTTTTATACTTCGATTTCTCAATTTTTCAATTTTTCGATGTTTTGATTTTTAACATTTCAAGTTTTTCGATTTCTCGAGTTTTCAGTTCTTTTTTATTTCAGTTTTTCAATTTCCCGAATTTTAAAATTTTGGATTTTCCAATTTTTCTTTTTTAAAATTTTTCGATTTTTCAATTTTTTGATTTCTCGATTTATCGAATTCAGATGTTTCCATGGTTTGATTGTTAATTTTTCGATCCTCTAATTTTTCGATTTCTCGATGTCTCAGTTTTTGAATTTTTCTGTCTTTCGATTTTTGGATTTCTCGGTTTTTCAGTTTTTTACTTTTGGGCTTTTCAATTTTTCGATGTTTCAATTTTTCAGTGATCGGTTTTTTCAATTTTTCTAAGGTTTAAATTCTGGGATTTCGATTTCTCGATTTGTCGATTTTTCAGTTTTTCGATTTTTAAATTTTGGATTTTCGAATTTTTATTTTTTGTTTTTTTTAATGTTTGGATTTCTCGATTTTTCAGTTTTGCGATATTTTAATTGTTCAATGTTTTAAATTTTAGATTTTTCGATTTCTCGATTTTTTGATTTTTCAGTTCTTCAGTATTTCTATTTTTCAATTTTTGACCTTGCTAAATTTTCAGTTTTCCGATTCTCAATCTTCATCTATTTTTCATTTTCCCATCTCTCGAATTCTTAGAGTTTCGATTTCTCAGTTTTCCATTTCTTTAATTTCTCAATTTTTGGATATTTCTCTCAATTTTGAGATTTTTCAATATTTCGATTCTTCGACTTTCCGATTTTTCGACTTCTGAATTTTTCGATTTTTTTAAACTTTAGATTTTTCAATTTTTCGAGTGTTTTGTGGGTATTTCGATTTCTCGATTTATCAATTTTTCCATTTTTAACTTTTTGATTTTTCGATTTTGCCCGTTTATATTTCGAAACATCAAAAAATTGGAAAATCGAAAAATTAAAAAATAAATTGGAAAATCGAAAATTTAAAAATTCCGAAAATTGAAAAATTAAAATACAGAAGAACTGAAAACTCAAGAAATCGAAAAACCTAAAATTTTAAAACAATTTTTAAAATTTTAGGTTTTTCAATTTTAGTTAAAATATCGAAAAATTGAGAAATCGAATTTTAAAACAATCGAAAAATCGAAAAATCTGAAGTTTTAAAAACGTAAAATTGAAAATCCAAAAAGTAAAAAGTCGAAAAATCGAAGAATCCAGAACTCAAAAAATCGAAAAGTCGAAATACTAAAAAATCACAAAATTGAACAAAATATCCAAAAATTGGGAGAATAAACAAATGAAAAATTGAGAAATCGACAAATTGAAAAACCTGAAAAATAAAAATATTGAGAATTGAAAAATCGAAAAATCGAAAATTTAAAACACTGAAAAATTAAAATATCGGAAAATTGAAAAATTGGATAATGCAAAAATCGAAAAATCGAAACATCGAGAAATCGAAAAATCAAAAGATCGAGAAATCGAGGAGTCGATAAGTCGAAAAATCGAAAAATTGAAAAAGAGTGGAAAATAAAAAACCACCAAAATTGTGACAAAAAATATGTAAAAATTAATACAAAACAGAACACAATGTTTCTAAAACCTAAAAATAACTGCACTTTCCCAAAAAAAATCTATTGAATGATTATGATTCCACTAGTATTGTTAATTTAGGATGTTTTGTCAAACACAATATTAAAGAATTAATTTTTAGTTAAACAAAAAAAATTGTTGCATGTCAAAATCGAGTGAAACATACAAGATGTGATATTATGTTTGTAAATAAAAGCATCTAAATAATAACCATTTCCCGCAAAAATTCTGAACGCTTAGAGTCGACATTGGCCTGAGTACACTCCGGTCTGTGGATCAAACAAGTTCTCAGGCGACGAATTTTTCCTAACTGTTGATTTCTGCAATGGAATTATTATTGTCTTCCACATTAGCAGAATCTATATATGTACAGTTAAACTACCCCTGATGCTATTTTATACAGTTGTCAAAAATGTACCAAGATTTTGTAAAAATGTTGATGTATCTAGTTACTTTTTACAAGCCGAAAATTTCATAATTACCTTAGTTTATGATAGCCGTCTGCCAAATTTCTTGGCAATAGTGATTAGTCGAAAAGGGAAGTACCGACTGTAATGTGCACCAAATATCCTATCAAATACACATAGAAACAATAATTTTTTCACCTGATTCAAATCTTTTATTAAGACAATATCGTCAAAAAGTATTAATAATGACATTATCAAATGATCTTATAGTTCTTGTTCCAATTTTAACACAACGTCGAGGTTAATTTTGTTTTCAGTGTACGAACGTAAAAACATCCCTTCTTAACACCGAACTTTTTTTCAGGTCTATATAGAAGTTTTAAATGAAAACGATAACGTTCCGTTAAGTGATGAAGCGGTCTACTACCCAAGTATCCTTGAAGATAGTCCTGCCGGTAGCTCAGTACTTCAGATACGAGCTTCGGATAAGGATAAGGACCCTAATCAGAAAATAACATACAGGATTACGTCTGGAAGTCCCGAGAGGTTTTTCTCCATAAATTCGTCTACAGGTAAGGATTACTTACAACTTATAATATTTTTTCAAGATAAACTCATCTCACAAATCCAATATAAACTTCCTTAATCCGGCTCGATAAATAAATACGAAATCAATTTCTACCTCAAGTGGTACTTTATTTTTAATTTTTGCCTACAAAATGGGGGATAATAATTAAACTCGAGTAAGAATTAAATGGATTGTTGTTTTAATTAAGTTGAGAGTGCTTCAAGATGTACACCGTAATTGAAAGTAGCTGAAAGTTTCGAGTGTTTATGTTTTTTAAGCAAGCATCAAGAATACCCGGTGGAGAGATACAGAAGCTATTAAATTTTAAATGACTAGCATCGAAATTTTCAGTGCATAATCCGCACCAAAAACTGAAACAATATAATGAAAGGAATCAAACAATGAACATTTTCGTTAACATTGATTTCTCGCTGAATCGTGAATGCATGCATGCACAAATTTTTGTTTACATTCGACATAATTTCGTAAAATACACATGCAATATTATAATTAATGGTTAATTTGCTTTTACGTCGGCTATTCATGCAAAAATTTATTTTCCTTTGAAATATTACGTACTTTTATGATAAACACGAGGAAAATGTTAATTTACAAAGTTGTCGATTTTCTTTTAACACAACTTTATGAAGGTTGCACGTTTTACAACCAGATGCAAATGAAACATCAATTTCTGCTTATTCGCAGAGTTCCGCTCTTGGACTCAGATTTTATCTCATTTTATTCGGTTCATTAGTTCGTGGGAGCTTATTACGTTATCCTTACACCTTCTCGAAAAGGACCTCCAATTTTTAGAAATTTGCTAGAGAAGGTCCTTCGCTGTCTCCGGGAATATAATAAATCAGCTAACGTTGGCGTGGAAGTGCGAAAGAACGACAGTTTGTCAGTAGTTAAAATTAAAAATAAATAAGCCTATACTTATACTTGTGGTTTATGAATTTGCCTTGAAAAATTTAAATTGTGTAACAACATTTTATAGTAATATAATAGGAAGAATCAAGTGCTCTTAGCGAATGAGTGACTATTTTCTCGCACTGTGGTATTATCCTTCTTTTTTATATAAAACTTCTTCTATTTTTATCAGTTTTTACAATTAAATATAACCGTTATGTGGTTGTTAATTTTTAGATATTTTCTAACATTTGAAAGCAAACTTGTTAGTAATTCCATTAAATATTAACGAGATATTCAAGTTTGTTCCCTAAAGTTTACACTCGTTTCAAAAGCGGGATTGAGTGCTGTTTATACTACTATTAAAATTTTCTATCAGCAAAAAAATACGATCTAAAAGTTTATTCACAAACTTAAACACTTGTATATAGCAAAAACTCCGTGGTGAGAAAGAACCAGAACTCACGTCAAAAGTCAACGACTAGTTTCGTTTATTTCACCATAAACTTCATCAGGTCTATAAATTTACAACAGTATCACACATCAGGAGAAATTTACAGTAGTTTTCATATACCCTTCCCTACACTTTTATCCATCTTAAAATTATGTGAAGTTTAAATGTATTCCATGCTGATACCCTATTTATCCAACATTATTACAACAGTTTTTTCTACATAATATTCTTCAATAGATCACGATAACCTTGAAAGTATTGAAGATTCAAAAGTTCTATTATTTCGTATTTCGTTAAATTCCAGTTAATTTTTTTTTAACTCAAGGCAAGTCAGCGAAATTGTACTCGATCCTAAAAATAACATTTAAAGCGGAGAAAGTAAAATGTAGATTCTTTGACATAAAACGAAGCTATTGATTTCAAAAATAACTCGACCCCACACAATTAAAAAAAGTTTCTTTTATCTGCGTTTCTTATGATATTCTGCTTCAAATCCTTGAGGAAATAGTTAAATAACACACCTGTAAAAATCCAGTTTGACGATTACCCTATTTTTCAATATTTTTTTAATAAAATTTCCGTCCGATCTGCAAATATTGACACGGAATGAACCTCGTTTGTTCCGCTAATTACTTGTTCTGCGTTTTGGGAGTATCGTTGAACTAAACCCATTAGCAATAGTTGGCTCTAATTCACTATTAATGGGTCAGTTTAACTCGTACATTATCAATTCATACGTCCCGAGGGGATCCACAGGGTGCATTGCGACTCCTCGACCGGTTTTATTTTCACCGATCTTAACAGAATTACGTCTGTCGGACGCTATTGGTTCTTATTCCACGCGCTCATTAATCTTAATATCGTAAGAGCCATCGAGAGAACGTTTTATCATAGGAATTTTACGACAGGGAATATTATATTTTGTATCATTATTAGAGCCGATAAACAAGTTACAGCGCACATTTCCTTTAAATATTAAGCCCGCGATATGAAAATGTACGAGATACGTAATAATTTTATATCGCTCTATAAAGTTACTTTCACAAAACGCCGTTAGTTACACGTATCGATCTGGGTTACCTTTCTGCGATAGTGATAATACGTCCTAGGACATCTGTCACTGGAGAAATGATATATTTTACTTGTAATGTCAACGTGAGGGATGATACAGGCGACAAACTCACTCGGAACAGGAGATAATTTGGAAGGTTCCTCTTGGGTCACTCATTTTAGCCTCAATACATCAACATTTTCCGAGCAAGCCCTTAAATAGAGCCTTCAAACTTTGTACCCATGTTACACTTAAGTTAATTATTCGTTTGAAAATCCCTATCGTTTACGATACTTTTGATAATTACGGGGAAGCTTTGAGGAAGTTTGGAAGCGATATTATTGACTTACATGTGATTTCTAAAGCTCGTTCCGGAATTAGTTAACGAAATATTGCGGGATTAAGATTGAAGGAGTGCTTTTGACAACAAAAGACGATAAAGTTAGTGAATTGCGGTATAGAATATGTGCATTGTTGCGGTTTCTGGTTTAGGAGGAACTGGACATGCAACGAGAGAGCTTTGCTGAATTCACATGTTTACCTGTAGGATGTTTGTTGTATAAATGTGCTACGTGCGTTGTTCTTAGACAAGAGTAAAGCTTGACAGCTTCCGGGGTTGTAAAGTCTCAGTAATTTAATTTTTCAGCAGCGTGTTGTCTTTTCGAACTATTTTTAAAATAGTGGTTCTGAGGTGTTTTTAAAACAATTTTAGAGGTTTAACGGAAGCTACGTGCTTCGAACAGTGTTTGCTCGATATTTTGTAATTTTCATTTAAAAGAGATCGCACGTTTCCATCCGTAGGTCTGTCATCTATCGGTTTTATTATACTCTGTTTACCGAACAGATGGAGTTGTAAAAGTGCGTGATCTTCACGTGATTTTGTAAAATCCTAATATTGGTCCTTTCCGCTTGGGTCAACTTGTGCTCGTTGTCAGTTCCCTATCATTTTTTAAAACTTTATTTTTAAATAGAAAACCTCTGCAAGCCTTTGATTTTAATTCTGGGGGAATCAGATACCGATTCGAAGTTTAATTTTAAAATCAAAATCAAATTGTATTTTTATTAGTTATTGATACATACTTCTATTAAGTTGGCTTTGTTACCAAATCGTGCATTAATTTACCACAAAACTTTACTGTTAGTTTGATTTGCGGTTTTTCTAATTTAAAAATTTAAAACTTGTTATTGAGTGATAAAAATATCCGCATTAACAATATGATTCGGTTTGAATACCGTGGCACTGATTACCATATGATAATAACATTTCGATTGAAATTCTTTGAAATAAATGTGTTTTAAATTTATTTTTGCTTATATTACACATGCAAATTTGATTTCGATGCCTGATTCCATCTGTATGTTATTTAAAAAAAAAAGAAGGAAAATATAAAATGCATTTATAAGCAGGCACCCACTTTGGTACCACGGGCGCACTTGATAGCTCTATCTGTTCAGTAAACGGACTATACACATGTAATCTCCGAAACTACAGAAACGATTGTCGCTGTCGGTGGTTAAATTTTATAAAATAAGGCGAATTAAATAACCATGAGTATTTATAGTTTATTAATGCACTGTATTTTTTTTACTTATTGGTAGATATTCGGATTTTTGGGAAAAAAAACCAAAATTTTACTTGGAAATTTATAGACATAATTTAACTTAGAATTTACTGTATCTACTGTCTGAAAACTTGCAGGCCTTGTAAGGTCAACGCAAACACTGGCAATCTTTCAAAAAAAAACTTATAGTTCATCAGTGTATACATATTTTTAACCCTACATTTGTACGATGTTTGAAAAAAAATTGATAATTGTACAACAAAATTTTTACAATTTATCTGAGAAACCGCTGCACCATACTTTGAGGTCTATCTTTCCAACAGCCTGTTAGAATGCTAACCAAAATTTATCTATCTATCCTACCACAATTTTAATGACGTCACTTTAAAAATTTGCTAAATAAATTTTTTTTTAAATGTTCTAAAATCTAATAAATGTAATTAGTTATCTTTCAACAAAACTTAATTGCCTTGTGAAATAGGCCGATATCAATTTTCACGTGCACTTATTTTTACACTGACAGCACTTCCCTCGCGTCTGAAGTACAGTCCAACAAATACTTCTTCTCTGAAAAATTATAAAATTTGATTTTGCGGAATTTTACTTTTTCGTGATAATCTCTATGGAGTAAAAACAATACAGAAGGTATTAGTCACAATGTAATAGAAAAAAAGAAGGTTTTGCCCTATTACACAAAGATAGTTGGGAGGTCCAAGAAGATTTAATATTCTTAAAAAATGACACTTGGAGCCCCCGAGAAGGTTTTACATTAAAGAAAGAGACATTTGGGGCCCCCGAGAAGGTTTTACATTAAAAAAAAAAGTTGGGACCCCCGAGAAGGTTTCACATTCTAAAAAAAAATATTTAGGCCCCCCCCGGCGGTCTTAGATTTTTAAAAAAGACAATTGGCACCCCGAAAAGGTTTCGCATTCTTAAAAAAATACATTTGGGGTCCCTGAGAAGGTTTCACCTTCTTTAAAAAAGGACAGATGGGATCCCCGAGAAGGTTTCACATTCTTAAAAAAATACATTTGGGGTCCCCGAGAAGATTTTACATTTTAAATAAAGAGTATTCCCACCTTTTCGAGAAAGTGGGGTTATTTTATCAATAACAAATTTGTTGTGGCGTCATAAACATAGATAATACACAATGTGAGAGAAAAAATGAGAAAAAAAAGAAAAAACGAAAGGCCAAGTGTGGAATCGAACGCGCGTCGTCCGATCCGCATTCCTGACTCGTTACTACAGGATGCTAATGGTAAACCGTTATTATACCGTGCATTATGTTTTTGTAAAAATTTGGACGGTTAGGGAAAAACTCAAAGCGGATTCGTACACCACACTTACACGACTATATTTTTGTTATAACAGTAAAATCGAAACAACATATAAATCTTTGAAATGACGTCAGCAAATTGTTGGTGGAGATGATTAGCAAAATTTTGGTTAGCATTTAACCATCAACATGATATTCCTAATATATGTACGTACAAAATTTTACAACAATCGGTCGGTAGTTTCGGAGATTACGTGTCTAATAAAAATGTATACACAGACAGATAGACAGATAGACAGACAGACAGACAGATAGACAAACAGACGTAAACGGGAGACTACTTTTTTCGTACTTTAAGAGGTCATGAAACCTCTAAAAAACATAAAAGTGGCCAATGGTCTGATGAACTCGATTAGTATACTTCCTTAGCTTACGCTCGGAAAGTAGAAATTGTGTTACTTTTTGTAACGTTGGTAGGTATAGCTCTATGTTCACTGATTCAATATAGTTCAACAACATACTATACTTTGCAGGCCATAATTACAAGAAGTCTTGTAACCAACAGATTATCTATCTATTCGAAATTTATTAAATCGATTCAATCATCTCTAAAACTACTGAACCAATCACTTTTAAACTTAAAGTATGCACCAAGATTATTGTCAAAATTGGAACCACTGAACCAAAATATGACGATTTTTTTATGATACCCCTCTCCCATAAGTAAAATAAAACTAGTATGGACTATTAAACTACAGGTAAAGAAGGTTATGACATCATCAACATTTTAGCAAAGACACATAACAATTTGAATGGGTGCAGTGTAACACTAACAATAACAGTACTTATTTTCAAATTTTCGGGAAAACAGGATGGACCGTTCTTGATTTGATCAATAAAAAATATACCTAATAATAAAAAACAGAATCAAGGTAAATTCATTAATCACCAGTACAGGAATATGTTATTTTATAAAATTTAAATAACCTTTATTAAAAACATTTTCCGGGGAAATTAAAAATGTATGCCTTCATCTCAAAATTTTGTCAAGTTCAACTTTAGAGTTGAAACGTGAGCTAACAAGGAACCATTTTAACCATTTCTTCTGGGGATTCTTAATACAACTAAGGCACATGATACACAGTGTTCTTACTTATGTTATTTTTATTATTCTTACTAAAAATACACTAGAATGTTAACAGATTTTCATATATATGAGGAAAATCAATGTAATGTACTTAGAATTGCTTTTTTTTCGCGACTAAAGGTCTGTCATTTCGTCAGATACAACACAATTTAGTATTTTTGGTTCAAACAGATTTAACCACATAGTTACACAGTTAAAATGATAATGAGATGAAAGTACTTTTTTTATTGCGAGTTTACCGCTAACATGAATTTTTAATGAAGAAAATGCCATCATGTTTATTAATGATACAGGGCTTCCTTGAAAGCATTTCCTTCGTAGTTGAATTGACGAAACCTACCCTCTCCCGCTCTGTGATAATCCCAGTGGGGGTAATACTGCTAAGTTAAAAATAAAATTGTACCTACACGTCAACAGCTAGATTAAATTTATTTTCCTTGATAACGGAATGCCATACAACTTACCTCATTTCCAACGTAATTACTAAATAGTGTGCATTATTAGAAATCACAGTTTTAGTAGCAAAAATAGATGTATGGAACACCCAGTAATGTATTTCTTAGCTCAGCGATTATTGTAGATATTTTGAAGATAACCTATTATTCGCAAAACAATGAAAGTTTGTCTGTAGAATCTTGAATATTAATACGGAGTTGAAAGACGAACCTTTAAAATACATTTTTTATATTTTGTGCTCATTCGTTTTTGAAATACAAAACTAGGTTGTTATTTTTATAACGATGGTGGAAGTTAAAAACATCATTGGAGAGTCTTTTTTAGTTTCATATTATACCCATGCATCTCTCACTTTTTCTAAAATAGAAGGAAATTGTTTTGCCGAGGACGAATCCCGATCAATAAATAAAAAAATTACCGAGGAATTCTAAGTCACAAATGCTGTATAAAACGGATGCAAGGTTTTAGTAGGTCACAACGAACTGTTTTCCTTTCTGAACTGCTCCCACACGTTGTTGCGACTTTTTCAGCTGTTTATTATTCTTGATTCATTAATTATTTAATAACAAACTCTCGTTCAGTGGCAAGATATGAATTTTTATAACAGTAAATAATAAATAAATAAATTGGATGTTACATATTTAGAACATTTATTGATGTTTTCTCTAGTAACTGTTGAAATAACCTTCTGACAACATTTTGAAAAAAAAAATCGGACATTTTGACCATCCACTTGTCATTGAAGACGTTTGTGGAGAGTTTGTTGGTCTCACTTTAAATCACTTGAAACAAAATCCATTTATAAATCGAACCCGCTTGGGAATTTCTGACCCTTCATTTTAACCCGATCATTAATTTGCAACTAATTTTAACTAATTGGATAAGTACAATTAATTCCACAAATTTCATCAGTTCCAAATTTTGATTTCAGTATTCTCATTAGCGGTTATTATGCCCGGCAGTACACATCGCTCAGCTACAGCATCTAATTATTAATTAAACCTGGTAAATAAAATATGAATAAACATTGCCGTTACGTATTGATATTTGATTTCTGTGAATTTCGAACAAACTGCCGACAGAATTGATCGATATCATCAGCACCAATTTAACACATTTGTCAGTTCTTCCTTAGATGAGCTCGTTTACCTTTGGGTCCTAGAATTTTCACAGACCTTCGATCTCGAGTATGTGGCTTGAGAGCTTTGAAATGCGAATATTGCACGCTTTGGAATTCTGGCGGTTTCTGCATTTTTCGAGACATGAAGTGGTGCAACGTCACGTTTAAAAATAAAGGGTGAAATGGACTCGAATAACAATCTGCTATACTACAGTGCACTATGCACTCTATTATACAGAAAATTGCAGTCCGATTTTATATGCCTGAAAATATATTTGTGAGAAGGCTTCGTGTTGAACAAAATTGCGAACTAACCTGATCACGAACTGTTAGAAGTTGTAACCAATGGTGGGTCTCTGGAGTCGGTTCATAATTCCCAAAACTACTTTTTTTTTGAATAAGTTAAGCGGATCTTTGTCTCAAATCATACCGACTTTTTTAACAGGGCAACAGTTTTCCGTAGAACGGCAACTATCGATCCTTCAGCAACTATATTTTCAAAATTCTCCCATTAAAGCCAGCACGCTTTACTAATTAGTAATTCCACACCCAAGTCATCTAGAAATTACAGTTGTAAGCTCCGATTACTCCAAGTCAAAGCTCGTGCAATTCCCAACTTTATGATAAACGAGCAAATATAATGAAACTGCAATATAGCTGGCACATAAAATCAAATATCCAAGTAAGGTAAAATGTTGCTACCCCATTAGCAATCCCACCGCTGCATACTGCAAAAGTGATACTGTAGATCAAAACTTTTCGCCTCTTTTCGACTAAGGAAGCAGTGAGACTCTAGTTTCAGCTTGTGCAATTAACAAGCGAATATTGCATTCTCTGCATGCCATTTTAAACCAGCTGTACCAAGCCATTATCGCAAGCCTATCCAACATATTCGTTCCTCTAAAGTAATTTTCGCTGCTCTCGAGTGCCTTGTGTACTTTACGACTTTATCTCTACATTTGAATAAAGACCGTTCAAACATCAACTATTCTTTCACAGACCAACCTAGTTACAACTTGGTTTTGACACCTTCGTTCCAAGGCTATCACAACGAAGTCGAAGGCAATTTACGAATCACATGCTATTCATCTCTATAATGTCTGATTATGAGGTACTAACGCTAGATGTTACATTCTTCACGATATCGCATGTTTTTTGATTGACGGCTATACGAGTTTCATAAAAGAGGGATGATTGTTATTATTACAACATGCAATTTCGCTGTACCGTTCTAGTAATACCTATGCATGCCTTATGGTGAGATAATTAAAACCCTCGGAGGTACGATTAAAAGAGCCGTTACGCGCTTACGAGTGCCTTTTTGGTTCTGGATTATCATTATAGTGGACTACTTAGAAGTTCTAATTGAATAAATTATGGTCTCGTAGCTTCCAACGATTCGTAAATTACTACTTTGGTCTAAAAATAAAAAACCTATAAATATAAATGGATTCCCAGAAAAGCTGCTTAAAATTTTACAAAAGTCGTCGTTAATTTGAACATTTCCACTGTTCTAACTTCACTGAAATGCACTCAATCTTTAAAAAGTTGTTGGGTGTTGCATCACGTCTTTCGACTCGAAAGTTTGACTGGTATAGGAGGCGATAGATTTCTTTTTCGGTTTTAAAGACTGCGCTTTGTCGGGAATTTATTGAACTCACAATTTTAAAAGAGAACATTTTTGTCCATCAGTTTAGTTGAAGTTTTATCTTTTTGTTCTGTAAACGCCGGTAATACACGTAGTTTGGTAACGAGCAAGAACTTGTGACTGTGCAGCACGTTACATTACTGGAAAGCAGTGCAGAGTGCATTGATGGAAAAGCGATTTCCTTGACGGATTATTCACCTATTCCGACTTGAAAAGACAAAGCGCCAAGTGTCAGCATCAATTGTGGCTGAACTAATACGAGTTCTGTGAAAAGCACAAAAACCGCCGCAGATCGCGGCAAAAGTTAACAAAAGAAGAAAACCCTAAAAAGTAACTTGTTTGGCGGTGTCAGGAGCAGGCAGGTTACACAACAAGCTTTACTAAACTTTTCTTTTATAGATCTCCGAAACTCCTAAACATCGAACTGAGTTACACTTTGTCATCTTTTATTTTATTAGTGGACTTATAATCCGATGATAAACTGCCTGCCCGATAATTACAATGAAAAATCGCCGGATTTAATTTTAATAATTTCGAATTCATACTTCCCGTCAGAGATATCGATATTCTCAGTTTCTTCCTAAAATAGTGCTTGATGGCATGTAATGAGGCAGCAAGAAAGAGGCCAAGCCGACCACTTTTAAAGCATTTATGGTAATCATCAGATCGCGTGATCGATAGCGATAGTTTTTCCTGAATTTTCAAATCTATATTCTTAAATTTCTACACATTAAGTAGTGAACATTTTATCAACAGGACGATCAAATAATTTTTCAAATTGGCCGTGGCGTGCAAGGGGGAATGCACAAAAGCAGATGCAATTAGCGCGGATTCTTTAAATTGGTGTAATTAAGATTTTCATATTCGAATAATTACTGTCGACACAAATACATTAGCGCCACCGGTTTCTCATTACCACAGGCCGGCACAATTTACAGTGTGAATATCTAAAGCTAGCTAAAGTTTGTGTGTACATGTAATCTGACAACATAAGATGAGTTTCTAAATTTACGTGGGTGCAATCCCGTTTTTTACTACAAAATTATTTTTTAAAGAACGTGCAAAAACATCGACCGCAATTTTGGAATTTCGCGCATCCACCAATATTTTAGCTTATTAGCAACTTCACCTTCCCGAAAAAGTATCGAAAGTGATTTTTTCCAAGTCTAAAAATGTTGAGATGAGATCATCTAGTTTTTGATGGAATTATCACAGAAATTTTGATTGTATGTATACATGATAATCCTAAAATATACCTCAAATTTCACAACAATCAGTCCAGTAGTTTTAAAACCCTACAGACGACAGACAGACGGAAACAGGGACTTACTTTTTCATATTCTAGGAAACGAGAAAATATCGTAAATAAGACAAGTAAAATATTTTTCTACCTGTACATTGCAGGTACTTTATAAATTACTATATATTATACTTAACTAGAAAAAATAGGCGTTCAGTTAAAAAGATTTTACGAAAAAGTTCTTTAAAAAAGAGTTGTTTTACAACCCAGGTAAAATCAGATTTGTAAATAAATTCGTAACGAAGCGGAGGCTTACGAAAGTTTGAGACGAAGCCGAGATTGTAAAAACATTGGAACAACCGAACTATGTTGTTTTTCTTTTTCACATTTCGTGTATATAAAGAAACGCAGTGCTATGATATGAATAAAACAAATGAACATTGCATTGTGAATGTAGAAGAAATATGTATGGAAACAATGCAAGAGGTGTAGACGAAAAGAATACGTAAGTCAAGGTTGTCGACTAAGGCCAACACTATTCTAACTGTATATTACAGGAACTACCTTAAGTAGCTTAACTAAAAGCAGCATAGAATAATTATCGTTAAGAGGGAGGGTACAAATAAAAAAATTGGGATAAAGAAGTTTGACAAACGGATTATTCACACAAAAAGTTAATAAAGCGATCAAAGCTGGCGATGTTAAATATGAATGAGTTAACCTCGCATGATGAGCGAGATGTTGTGTCCTCGTGGATCTTGCATGTTAATCAATATTTTTCACACAGCTCAACATTTTCGTTTTTTTCATAAAATGGTCGATAAGACAATAGTTCGCGTATCCATGGGATATTCCATCGGTGATTCCTTCTACAAATAAAAAAAAAACTTTCTTTCTTTCTTTTTTTAATTCCTGATTTTGTTTTAGAAAGAACATTATTTTATTAATAAAAAAACATGCAAAGGAGGTTATATTACAATTTATTTCTTAGCAACTCGAATTTACAAGACTAATTACAGAGCGATTATGTACAAAATAATTCCGGCGCAACTTGACTGAATTTTCTCGACACTCGTTGGACTCGACTCGACTAAATCCTCCGTTCCCGAAGGTGGCCTCTATTTGAAGCCATACTCTCCTTCTAGAGTTTCCATAATCGAGATCTTTCTGGAATACCCATCGTCACTTCCGCTTCGATGAGTCATCATCGCCCATCATAACAGCAAAAATTAGGGATAAATCAGTTCTTAAAATTAGCACTTCAATTTTCATGTTTTCCCCACGTTTCATGACCTCTAGAGCGTGAAAAAATATTTCTTCCTTTTCCGTCTCGTTGCCGTCTGTTTGTATCTGTGGACCTACATTAGACAGACCATTACCTCTCCCAAAGCTACTGGGCCGATTAACAAATGTCAAATTTTATATGCTTTAAAAATATCATGTTGTAGATGTCAAACGCAAACCAAAATTTATTAATAATCCCTCATCATTTTGTGTGGTAAAGGTTATTTAAATTTTATAAAATAATATACTCCTGTACTGCCGGTTTATGAATCTGCCTTGAATTTTATCACAGTTGCTGCACAAACAATTTTTCTGTGCAAGATTTTCAACGTGTATCGGATAATCTCCGCATAAAATCCCACCCGCCTTCGTTGGTGAAGCGGCGGACTTGTTTTCTGCCGCCTGTTCGAACCGGGTACTTACTTATAGGGGTTATCATAAAATAAATAGAATTTTGCAAAATCAAGTTTTATAATTTTTCAAAAATACTAGATTTGTTCGGTTGTATTTAAGGGGTGTGGGATTTTCTGAAAATACTTTTTCACTTTTCGGGCGTAAGGAAGTAACAGTTTTTCAATTGAAAAAGTCATCAAGTTGGTATTGCATGTTTGATAAAAGAAAACGTAGCGAAAAACGTATGTGTTTTATTAATTCATACTGTTGTGTATAATCAGTATTTCAGCTGTCATCGATTACATTTGAGGTTCATTATAGTCATACTTCACAATGTTTACACAAAATCGACGCCAACTTGATCACTTTTTCAATTGAACACCCCATATTGTAATAGGGTCAATCCATCGAATTTCATGACCCCTAGAATATGAAAAAATAGATTTACCATTTCTGTATGCTTGTCGTCTGTGCCGATAATTGTTTATCACATAATCTCCGATACAATGGGCCTAATATAAATAGACGGTAAAACGCTAACCAAAATTTGCTGCATCATCCCAACAACCAAATTAATAACGTCACCCCAAAATTGTGCATGGTAAATATTGTTTAAATTTTATCAAATGACGTACTTGTGGTTTATGAATCCGCCTGTATTTTTAAAGGGGGATGGACCTCATGGACCACTTTTTTTTCTTACAATGTGCCTGGTTTTGTTTGTACATACTTTTTTCTAAAAAAAAAACTCGATTTGGTTTGTTGTTTTTCAAGGACTAAGTAAGTTCTTTCTAATAACATTCAAATTTGTATGTTTTGTAATAGGGTCGATCGGACGACCGGCTATTTTCATGTTTGCTTGATGTTTGATGATCCCTAGAATACGAAAAAATGGTATCGTTTTTCCATACGTGTGATTAATGAATCTACCTTGATTTTGTTTATTACTTCCCGAGCATAAGCAAAGGAAGTATTGTAATCTAGTCCGTCGGCCGACACTCTACTTTTGCATTTTCTCGACCTATCATGACCCCTAGAGGACGAAGAAATAGGTCTCCCATTTCCATCTGTCTGTCTGTCTGTCTGCCGTCGCGGATTTTTATTCCACAGATAATCTCCAAAAGTACTGGGCCGATTGTTGTCAAATTTTGTATTTATATTAAGTATATCATGTAGATGGTAAAACGCTAACCAAAATGTGTCTAACCATCTCCGCCACTAATGTGATGACGTCACTTCAAAATTGTACATAGTAATTGGTTTCTAAATTGTATCAAATAACATAGTCTTATACATGTACTTTATGACTCCGAATTGAGATTTTACCTGAGATGTCCAGATTTTTGAAAAAAAAATCAAAATTAGGAAACAACATTTTGACATTTAATTTGGAATCTACAAAACCGAATGCTTTGAAATATTGCAGATGTTTTAAGGTTATAAAGAGCATAATAAATTTTTAGTTAAAATATATTTGCTTATCCCCTCCAAAAAATCGATGACGTCAACTCAAAAGTTTGCCGAATAAATCCTATCTAAAATATACAAAATATAATGAGTCTGTACTTGTAATTTATCATTTCATTAATATTTTTTTGGATTTGCATATACAGGGTGACTCAAAAAAAATTATCATTGTATTTCAGGAGCGAGGGAAGTTCTGTCGAAACAACTTTCGACCAATTTTTAGTTTTATTATTATATTTGTTTATTGTTTAATCCGTGTTCTTTACACACATAATACGAATTTATACAAGCGAATTGATGGTTCAGTGCTAACGTGGCTGCCTGGCAGATGAAAGGTCCGGGCTTTAAAGTCGGCGGCGGCAGCTTTTCTTTTTTCATTAGATAAAATAAATTTCATACAATTAATCACTCTCTAATTCTTTATTAATCAAATTAGGAACGAGTCAACCTATTTTCTCGAAAACGTGAGAACACAGTAATGTTGCGCCGGTCTATATTTAATATTAATTAATATTAGCGTAATTTATAATTTTAGTTCTATGTTTTGAACAGACAAACTCATTCAAATCAAACAAATTGCTACGTGCGTAATCGTGATATTTTTTCGATGTATAAACATAAACAATCAAAGTTAAGTATATACATTGATGAGAATACACTTTTCCGTTGTTTATCTGTTTTAAATATTGTTCATTTTGTTCGCACGTGTGCGGACCGCGCCCCCCTTGAATTTGCGGCGCATGTCGCTGCTGGATGTCATTTAAGCCACCTAGTTTTTCTTTTCTAGAGGTTATCATAAAACAGAATTTGTCGGACTGTGTTCCTAAAGAGCCCACCAGAAATTTTCTATACCGCTTCAATACAAAAAATAAGATGTTTCCACTTCTTCTGTAATATCCCGGTGAAAAAGATATTTTTTTATTTTGTTGCCATTTTTTATTTTCCTCTTCGAAAATTCTTTCCTTAAGTTATTTCATTGTTGATTCTCAGATTGCACTTCATCGTCTACTCTTGACTTAGTAAATAATCTATGTAGGATATTTATTTCATTTTTTAGTTCTAGTAATTTTTAGTGATTTTGTAGTTCGTAGTTCAAAATGTATTCTCGTCACTCAACTGTTAAAAATTGTGGTATGAAAATTTCCGTAAGAAAAATACAATGTAAAAATGATGGCAAAGTGTTCATAGTAATAGTTTTATTCTATCGTAACAAGTAATGAAACCTAGAGACTGGCTATAAAAAAAAGAATAAAGTCTATCTAACCCGAGGAACAATCTTCCTACGAACAGAATTACGCCATGAATATAATTTTCTAAATATGAACATTAAATTTTACAGCGTAATTAAATTACAGTCTTTGCAAGCAACTTCTTCCCGACTTGCATAAGACTCTCCAATCCTCCACAAATAAAATTTTAAATTCGTTCGGCCAAGTTTGCCTGAATATTGAGTTAAGGCAACTTCTTCGACCCGGCATGTTATGAATCCACGACCTCGACTGCACTCAAATTTACCATCCCTTTTTTATCTCGCTCCATTTTTGGCAATTGCGTCACGTTTCTTTTCGCATTTGAATTAGAGTCGAGCCACAAATAAAAAGAAACAAGCCGAGCAAACTTCAAAATATAAAATGCTTTCAATTCTTGATGTGTTATTGGAAGTTTACAAAGTTTGAAGTAGAAGGAGGTGATAAATTTTTGATGGGGATTTTTCGTGGCTTTGTGCGGTTAGGAATTACATGCAAGAGGTATAACGAGGAGTTGCAGGAAGCTCTAACAAGGTGGTATTTGTTAAGCTTGGCGACATATTGACGTATGAACTATCACGAGGATCGGAAATAATTAAATGCTCGAACGGTGAATGCACCGTGATCAATATCGTGACTTTTTACTCAGATGTATGCCGATGAGGTCGAGCAATCCTCTCGGGCCGCTTCTATTCATCGAATTAAATTGCAGACGATGTAGATTTTATTTCAGGAAACAGGCGCCACGGAAGCAAATTTATGAGAAAATCGCAAATTGCCAAACTAACTTTTATAAACGCACCTACCTCTCGGAAAAAATTTGGCGATACTGTCTTCTTAGGTAATATATGAAAATCGCAACACTTCATCTTCGCTTTTATAATTTATAACATCAGCGGAATTTCTTACACATGATCGATAAAAACGTCTCGGTTCACGGCAACTCTATTAAAAGTGTCAGTTCAATAAATTCTTAACAAAATAGGAAGTCTTTGAAATTGGACGAAGAGAAATCTATCGCATCCTTTACGGGTTTTACGTTTTTTTGAAAGTGAGCTGACTTTTGAGAAGAGACGGATGTGTTACCAGGAGTTTTTCACGGGATTCAATGACTCTTCAGCACCAAAAAGGTATTATCAAATTTCTTATTGGCCTTCGGCAGCTGAACAGGGATATTTCACGATGAAAAGTCCATTGAAAGACTTTGTATACTGGTCTTTAAGTGAACGTTCCTGTTTTACTTCCCACGTTAGGAAAATTGATTTTTACGGTCTTTAAGATAGTCTCGTGATGCAGAGTTCTTGGCCTAAAAACTGACTTTGGAAGTTTAGACGCATTTTTCAAAATTTCAGATTTTTTTCGAACATATGCTCAGGATTTATTTTACTTTTAGTTTGTTCAGCGATGTTGGATTTATAGTGTCATATCCCGCTTACTTTGAATTTTTAAGCTAAGAATATCACTTTTTCAACTTTATGAATCTTTTTTCATGACAGTTTATTATGTTTGAATCAGCTAATTCTTGCTATTCGTCGTTCATCCGCTAGTCCTTAAAAATATAGATCGTCTTCCTTCCTTCCACACAAATAACCTGTCTTTTTTCTTTGGGAAAATACAATTTTACAATATTACCTTTCATTTGTCCATTTCTTTTTATTGCAGAATTCTTTGTGTTAGTTTTTCCCTGCACAATTTATTGTTTTCTAATCAATCCATTTGTCTGCCGTCCCTTATAACATTTTTTGCTCTCACCAACCTCACATCACCCGATTTTTACTTTCCGAGCGCGAAAGTCAGGGACGTGTTGAAATAGGGTCATTTTAACGAATGGCTAATTTCACGTTTCCTCGGCGCTTCACAGCTTGTAGAATACTAAAATGTCGGCTTTTGTTTCCGTCTGTTCGTGGTTTGCCTGTTGGTCATTTAATAATTTCAGGAACGAACTTGATTACTTTGAAATTTTAGACGTAATTCTGCTGTGCGTTGAAAAACGCTAACCCAAATTGTCTACCCATCTCCTCCGTACCACTGATGACGTCATCCCAAAATTGTGCTGAGTAAATCTGTGACGTGCTCTTTGTCTGCGGTTTAGTGGTGTCCGTGTTTTTACCCTTGCAGATACGGGTTATTAACCTCGCCGACAAATTCTGCTTCTTAAAAAAATTATAAAATGTAACAATGTAAAATATATTGAAAGCAGATGACCAACTGGAAAAAAGTCCTCTCAACATTAATTAGAAGTTTAAGTTCAAGTGTTTATTTTTAAATAACGACACTCGTATTCTCACAAGCACAGATATCACATATCACACATATCGATAAATTATAAAATTTGATTTTGTAAATTTTATTATTTTTATGAAAACCCCTACAAGTTGAAATAAATATATATATATATATACATATAATGTTAAAGTAAATGAGTTTTTAGTTTACAAAATTTTGTGATGATGTCATCAACATTTTTACACTATATCAACTTGGATTAATGCAGTATAATACTAATAATGAGAGCATTGTATTCCCAAATTTTCGGGAAAATGGAGTGAGCCGTTCCTAATTCCATCAATAATATTATTTGACTCGTTTATTAATTTTGAGCACCTCTAAAAATGATCAATGCAGTTAAATCACAAGTAAAAACTCATCATATTTTGCACATTTTAGGTGTGATTTATTCGGCAAAATTTTGAGGTGCCGTTATCATTTTTTGCCGGGATAAGCAAATATATTTTGATTAAAAATTTCTCTTACTTATGATAACTTTAGACCCCACGAACGGTTATATACTATGTTAATTTTTTTGCGAAAAATTTTAGGAACAAACTCAAAGCGAATTCGTACACCACAAGCATAGAAGCATATTTTTGTATAACATTTAAATCATTTTAAAACATAATTCTTTGAGATGACGCCATCAAGTTATTGGTGGGGGTGCGTAGCCAAATTTTGGTTACCGTTTAAGCATCTACATGATATTCCTAATATATATAATACAAAGTTTGGCAACAATTGGTGCATTAGTTTCGGAAAAATAATACAAACCGACACAGACACCAGGCAAACAGAGAGATCCCGTTTTTGTACACTGGAGGTCATGAAACGTCGAGAAAACATGAAAATGGCAAGTCGCCCGATGGAGTCAATTACTATGCTCCCTTAGCTTGCGCTCGAGAAATAAAAACTGGATTTGTCATAAGAACTTCTAATCAAATAACAGTGTTCTGTAATCAACCATTGCAGAACACTAAGTTTATTAATGCATCTCTTTCAAAAAGGTGACAACATACTTTTAGGAAAATTATTATTACACAAATTAAAAGTAAAGTATTAAAAGAGAAACAGATTGTTAAAATCTCTCTATATAAATCCTCCACACCACTGATAATGTAGCTGAAATAATATTATTAATATTTCATATTGTCGCATGTAATAAATACAAATAAACAAATAGAGCTTAATGTAATCCGCCCAGGTGCTTTTTATTTCAACAAAATTAATGCTTTCTGTAAATTACTCATTCACGTGCTAATCGCGTACGTCACTTGTAACATTTATATACGATGAAACTTTTAATTGTACCATCTGTAAAACTTATCCTTTTGATAACACTAGTTTACAAGGTTTTATATCCAAAGACAAAAATAGTTGAATCTAAAGGATTTGGGTTCGGGAAATTAAAATCTGAAAACAGAAAAAATCCATCACGTCAGGTTTTTGAGATATTTATATAAACATACCCCGTATTTCTTTTCGTTTATACAACTCTTGTAATTTTTTTATTTTTAAATATATATGAACATATAGTTCTTTGAGCAAATTTGTATCATTTTAAAAGATCATTTACGTAAATAAATAATATGAGTCAATTTTTCAAGCTAGATTGTCATCAATGTTTTATTTAAAATTTTTCAAGTATTGATTTTAGAATAATTGGTTGCTTTTGATTTTTCTACGGGAAGTGATAATAAAAATGTGAGGTTGGCCTCATAAAGATCTTTTAAAATGATACAAATTTGCTCAAAGAAGTATAGGTTTATCTTTAAGAATAAAGAAGTTACAGGGGTTGTATCAAAGAAAAGCAACACCCAGTATATATTATAAACATTATGACTGAAAATTAAAAATGATTAACACTTTCTTTTATTGGCAGTACTGTCAGTTTCCCTTATAATAGACCAACAGTAACACATTTTCGTCCCAAAAACCTTCATACCTTCTTTTTAAGCATATTTGAACAGGTCTTCCAGCTTTAGGTACTATAATTTTACCACAAACGTAAGAAAACTGATTTCCACTTACTTTGCACGATCTCGAAGACATTTTTTATGCGACATGGTACATTAACATGAATCAGTTTAACACTAACAAGAAGGTAAAATCAAAGTTCATTATTTTGGATTTATGAAAAAACCTGACGTGATAGGGATTAGCCGTTTTTGGATTTGTTATCAGTAAGTAATTTAGAAGTAGAAAATATTTTTTTTATTTTTGGATACGAAAAAAAGTTTAAATTTGTAAACTAGTGTAATTAAACCATTAATTGTCAAATATATTTTGACTTCCCGAGCGTAAACTAAGGAAGTAAAGTAATCGAGTCCATCGAATGAATGGTTTTTTTCATGTTTTCTCAACGTTTCATGACCCCTAGAGTGTGAAAAAAGTACTCTCCCGTTTCTGTCTGCCTGTCTGTCTATCTGTCTATTTGCCTGGTGTGGTCGCGCGTTCGATTCCACACTTGGCTTTTCGTTTGTTTTTTTTTTTCTCCCTTTTTCTCTCGCATTGTCTGTTATCGATGTCATAACAAATTTTCTGTTGATGAAATTCCCCACTTTCTCGAAAAAGTGACAATACGCTCCTCTTTATTTAAAAATGTGAAACCTTCTCGGGGATCCCAACAAAACCTTCTCGGAGGCTCCAGATGTATTTTTTTAAGAATGTGAAACCTTCTCGGGGGTTTCAATTGTGTTTTTTATAAATGTAAAACCTTCTCGAGGGCCCCAAATGTCTTTTTTTTAATGTGAAACCTTCTCGGGGATCCCAACTGTCGTTTTTTTAATGTGAGACCTTCTCAGAGGGCCCAAATATCTTTTTTTAAAGAAAGCGAAACCTTGAGGGGGGGGGGGCAAATGTCTTTTTTTCATGTGAAACTTCTCGGGGGTCCCAGCTGTTTTTTTTTAAGGTTAAATCTCGGAATCGCCAAAAGTCTTTTTTGAGAATGTGAAACTATCTCGAGGGTCCCAACTGTCTTTTTTTAAGAATGTGAAACCTTCTCGGGGGTACCAACTGTTCTTTTTTAAAGAAGGCGAAACCTGTCATTTTTTTAAGAATATTAAATCTTCTTCAGATTTCCAACTGTCTTTTTGTAAGAAGGTGAAATCTTTTTTTCTGTTTCACTGTAACTAGTATCTAGTACCTTCTACATTATATTATTACTCCACAGAGGTTATCACGAAAAATTAAAATTCGCCAAAATCAAATTTTATCATTTTTCAGTGAAGCAGTATTGTTGGATTTCGACCAATTTTGTTTACTTTCCAAACGTAAGCTAAGGAATCATTTTCATAATTGTCAAATTTTTCATATTTTCTTGCCGTTTTACAACGTGTGGAATACGAAAATATCAATTACCCATCTGTGGACGCCCCTACCAATAGTTTGATGACGTCATCTCAAAATTTTGCTAATTACATCTCACTTGAAATTTATATTCCCGTATGTCCCTTTATCTAAGATTTAATAATGTATCTACAGTTTTAACAATACGCAAACGAGTTAGAAAAAAATAAAATCTTACAACGTACCTTAAAATCTACATAACGGACATTAAGGTTGATTTAGTGGTTAGTAAATTGTCTAATGTCTTCTTTCTCCCTTTAACATTTTGATACTAAGAGTGATTTAATGTTTAACAATAGTATTAAAGTTTTATTTATCCATATCCTACAAAAAAGATGACGTTATCTCAAAATTTCACTTGTAGTGTATAGAGCAGCATGTTTCTTTATTCTGGAGTATCTTTACCTTAAACCGTACATAACGACCTCCTTTCAAATCTTGGAAACTCACTGGAACGTACGGATTAAATTTAGTAAAAGCTTTTACCTTAATTAGAAAAAGAATCTACAGGACATAGGAAAACTATAAAACTAGTTCTATCTCGAAAACCATTTGCTGCAACTCTGAAAGTTTATAAAATTTAGAATACTCCTGTACTTGTGGTTTATGATTCTGCCTTAATTTTTTACCTTAGGCGTGCAGATTTTCTCAAAAAAAAACATTTTAAGGTTACCGCAAACCTAGCAAATCGTTAATCAAAATTTGTTAAACAAAAATATTTTATAACATCGAGTTTCTATAATATATATAAAAAAAAACCTTTAGCTCAGTTGGTTAAAATGTCGCGCTTTCGATCTCCTCATGGACCACTTTTTTTACTACTTATGATGAAAAAGAAATGCGATACAAAGATTTTTAATAATTCTTGGCGTTTCTCACCGTCTGCACCTGAAATCGCAGTGATTAACTAATCGTTTTGAAGCTAACCCCTATACACTACCCTCGGATAACACAAAGCCTTTTAATTAGTGCTGGTACTGCACAATCCGATAACAAATTACACATCAGGTCTTGGAACGCAACATGTAAGACAAACATCGGATTCGCTTTCAGTATCGCGATTTCCATCTAGAGGATTTAGCGATGTGCGAAATAGGATAGACACTGAAAACGGGATAACCGCCAACTGAAATAGTTACGTTTAATTTCAATGAACTACTTATTAACGCATTTAGCATTTAATCTTCGCATAAATAATGAACAAGTTGTCTTGAAGCCCGCCATACAAATGGGTAAACACTATAATTTCACATTAACTGACTGCTTTACTTGGCACACGAGCTTCCGCTAGGTTCTGTCATCAAAGGGAGGCAAAGGAGCTCAGAGGAAGTCTATTATGTAATAATGTATTTTTTGGGGTGCAGGATTCGTTTAATATTTATATTGGGCTGACGTTAGGGCGAGACGCTAACCGAATTTGTAATGGCATTTGAATTTTATAGTGCAGAGTATGATAAATTTCACAATAACGCTTGACTTATGAAATAGAACGAATAAATACGTCGCAAAAATGGATTTTGTTTGGTAAAGCATTAAAACTCATCTACTGAAATCCACAAAGTCGTCTGTTTGCCGCAAATACTTCTTTTACTTTACGAAATAATTTTGAGAGCTTTTGATAATTCGCAACAATTCCAGACAGAAAATTTAATCTCCTTTGTTATTATTTTGGAATTAATGGAGCATTTATCTTTGATGTAAGAAAAAACTTTAAAACCTTTTACTCTTGATGTTAATCCACTTAGTGCTAAGAATGCTCCGTTTGTAACTCAAGTCGCGAATTAATTAAACTTCCAATTTAATTTATCAATTAGAGCTTTTGTTTCATGCGGCCACACTAGTTTGACAACACCGGCTCGAATTATCCCGATTTAATCTAATAAGCGTTTCTTAATTATTCGTATTATTTCAGGACTCATCACAACTACTTCGCGCAAGTTGGACCGAGAAACTCTCGACGAACACATTTTAGAGGTAAGTAGTAAATTGTCTTCTCGGCGAGGATGTTGTTTTATTTTGTTTATGTGTTTAATTAGTTGAGTCACGTAAACCGCCGGCTTTTGTATATTTTATTACCCAATTTATTTCGAGGTGCTTAAATGGGACGGGTTGGTGAAGAGCGCTGATTGATATTTTAATGATCTCCAAGAATAAACTCCTCGCAACTTCTTTCATCTTAATTAGCCGTCAGGTTTGATATAACGACTTAGTTATTAATAACTAGATTTTTTATTTAAGGTTATCATCATCATTACGGTGATGCTATCTAAAACACACAGGAAGTGCTATTAATGCCTTAAAAAAATATGGCAGTTGTTCGTGATCCAAGTTTTTTTATGTGCTGATCGTTAACCGATAAATAATACAACGCAATGTTGCCGCTATTACGTGAATGGCAATTTTGGTGGATGCGCCGGGCTAATTCGTACTCATTCAATAAAACACACTTGAAGGCTAAACAAATCATGTTTAATATTAATTATAGATACGCACAAAGTACAAACGTACGCAAAATTATTGCATTCTAAATTTGATATGTATAATTAACGGTTTTGGCGGGTGCTTGTGAAAAACTCCCACATTTCAGTTGCAGGAGAAATTTATTTTATTGCAACGCTAATGTTTGTGATTAATAATAATTACGAACAGGTATTCATATAATGTGTAGTAAACCGACTAAATTAACTAACTGTTTTATTTAAATAGTCATTCGTAAATTAAGCTAAAAAGTAATTTCTTCTATTTTTATTTTAAAAAAGAATGTAGACGTTTTTCTTAATTGTGAGCCGTTTCTACTTCCTTCTTCATGGGTATTAAAACATAAAATAATGATTATTCTTGACTTTTTTACTTTTTCAACAGTGTTAAAAAAAGTATTGAGGACATGTATTAAAGTTTTTTTTTCGTTCCACAAATACTCACATTCTGCTATCAGGCATTTTTTTTAGCTCAAGAAGGTACTTTTACACTTGTTAAGCACAGAGAAATTGATCTAGAATAATTTATAGGTGATGATAATTACAGTTAATTAAGGTATAGCATATAATTAGTAATAATAATTTATGATTGAACCACCCATTGGAAATTTCAGTCTTTTTTAGTATTGACCGATCGTCAATTTCATAAAGTAGTCTAATTTATCGAAAACTCTTATTGGTATTGCAACAAAATCATGTAATAAGTTATAAAAATATATTATTGTATTTTAATTAAATAGTAACTTACGCACTTCAATTAGGAGTCATTAACTAAAGCTTTCAGGTTATGGTATCTTCTTATAATATTAAAATAATTAAAAATAAAATGCAAATTTTTTTTAGTAATCCCTATTAGTTAAAATCGAAAACAATTGATTTTGTAGTTTCTAAGTCAAATTGTAAAGTGTTTTTTGATTTTTGTTTCCAAGAACCTCCATACACAAATTAAAAAATGGGTTAAGTTTATCCAGACCGAACATCGCTTGCCCCTGGGATACAATCCAACAAATTCCGTTTTTCAAAAAATGATAAAAGGGAATTTTGGGAAATATTATTTATTTTTATGATAAACCCTTGCAGTTAAAAAATATAGGTAATACCAGTCAGTTAATTAAAAAAAATCGCATAAGGTAATCGACCTTCATTTCATGTTGAAGCATAAGTTTGCTATTCAATTTGATTTTTTTTACGAAAGTTTGGATATCTACAGAAAAACGCAAGGTGCATTCATAAACCACAAATACAGGAGTATTTTATGAAACCTCGATAACAGTTACACTACACGGTTTTGATGTGATGTCATCTATATTGGTGGGGATAATTGGACAAATTTTGATTAGTATTTTACTGTGTACACGACATTTTTATCATACATATAAAATTTGACATCAATCGATCTAGTAGTTTCGGAGAGAGAGAAAAACTGGAAACCACTGTTTTTTTCTACTAGGTGTCGTGCAACATCGAGAAAACATGAAAGTAGCCATTCGTTCGATGGAACCTTTTACTATTTTGTGAGCATTTTCATCATCTTTTGAAAATTTATTAATTAAGTAACATACTTTCACAAACGAAATTAATTTTAGTTCAGGTTTGCATCACTTCACTTCGTTGCAACCTGAGTTATGGTTTAAGAACGAAAGACGATCAAGTTTTTTTAATCATATGTTAGAACTGTATCTAAGGTGACGTGGTCACAATGATCAGACAAATTTTGGTTAGCGCTGTATCACCTACACGATATTCTTAAAATACAAGTAAATTTTTACAACAACTAGTCCAGTAGTTTTGACAATTATCTGTCCAATAAAAGCGTGAACAGACGACAGATAAGTGGAAAGGGAAGACCTACTTTTTCATGTTCTAGAAGCTTCAGAACATCGAAAAACATGAAATTCCACGTCAATTATTATTAATACTTGTTCCATTTTTTTAGTGCTTCTTTGAAAAACTATAAAGTTTCATTTTGCGAAATTTTGTTCGTGATAACCTGCATACATTTAAAGTTATATAGATAATAGTCTAAGAAACAAAAAGGTTCAAGAGAGAATCGAACACTAACTGTACGCAATGCGCCATTGAATATCCTTGTCCGCGCATCGCTTGTATTAGTATAAAAGGTTATTATGATATTTCTATTTTTTGCGAAAATGCGGATGTCTCCGTGGAACTTTCAAGGCGAATTCATAAGTTACAAGTACAGGAATCAGTTATTTTGTTACCTACAATATTATTAAAAAAAATATATTATCGCCCACCAATATCTCCAGGAATTAGGGAGATAGATACCGAATTATTTACCTAGTTGATTTATTGTTATCATTATTGCATGTTCAAATATAATTCCTGCCAGAATGACTTATTTGTGTTATATTTGTCTTTTAAATGAGAATTTGGTACCGTACAAATATTAATAATCAAACTAATAATCTCAAAATCGAACGCAAAGAAAGGAAAAAAACCTTTTAATATTCTTTGTTACGTATTGAATGTATTTCTACACTCACCATTCAGGTAAAAATATAAGCAGCAAAAATTGACTAATATTCATAACGGAAAACCGTAAAGCAAAGACTTTTTAATGAGTAGTCTTATTTAATATAATCAAACGCCACATCCACTCCCTATTTATTGAACAAAGCCTCCGCACAAATTTTTTATCTGAGGTAACTTTGTATCCGCCGAAACTCGGTAAACACGGTTGCTGAAGGCCTCAAATAAGCTCGACCATCTTTCTTCTATCTACCTTAAATTTGAATTTTGCCGAGAGTAATGTACTGTGATGCTATGTGATTAACTCCGCGGAGGAATTCTGAATAGGCTGAACTTTAATATTCTCGATTAATAATAATTTACACAATAAAGCTGTCATTTTTATTTCGGTCGTATGTTTGGGTTTTTCATTCGATTTCCATTAACGGGGATCTCCGAATATAGCCATTAAGCAGGCACGATTTCGCTAACAATTCCGACAGTGTTCATTATTGACTGAAAAAGTTACGTCATTAATCAGTTGTATTGACGAATCTATTTTTGCATTATTTAACCTCGTTCGGTGTGCAGCTGTCAATAGGCGAGTTTTGTCATCAAGTACAAAGGAAATGCTTCCGTTGCATTGTCGGAGTTTGTTGAAAAATGGCACCTTGTTTATAGGCGAGACTACATGTCTGATCTGCAATTTATTTCTCTGACGTTATGGAAATTCGAAAGTCAATGATGCTCGCGACTTCCACTAATATACATTATTTGTGTTTGTACTGGCTTTGTAAGTTTTGTCGCAATCACAAAAGGGTTTGCTGTATTGTGGAGACATTATATAGCAGTGCTTTCTATCTCGATAAGACCCCCTAGAGTACGAAAGGTAGGTCTCCCATTGCCGTCTGTCTATCAATTTTTAGTAGACAGATATTCTCCGAAACTACTGGATCAATTGTTGGTAAATATATGATTTAAAAATATCGTGTGGATGGTGGAACGCCAATCAAAATTTGCTTAATTATCCCCAACAACAATTTGTTTATGGCCTCTTATCATTTTGCGTAGTACAGGTTATCAGGTCTACTCGTGTTTTATGAATCTGCCTTGACTTTTGTCATAATTACACATAATTACTACTTTACATATTGTATAATCTCAAAAAAAATAAATAAATAAGGGAGGAAAATTCTGTCCAAATATCTTTAGACCAATGTTTTCCAACTATTCTCCATCGTATAATTTCTTTCTTATATATGTATGTATATGGTTTTGAAGTAATTCTATCGATCTGTTGATATGAAACATACTGGTAAATTTAGACCCTATCGGAATGAAGCTTTTCTGCGAAATTGTTGAATAAATAAGATTCACATAGAAAAGAGAGAGAGAGAGAGAGGTTACTAGAAATCACATAAACATACTCAAGAGACCTAAAAACGTCCAAATATACTAATATTCATCCCTTATTCGTGCATTCATTCACAGTGAAAACAAAATTTGCAGCCTGGCGTATTTCTTATGTCTGTAGCTTGGATTTAAAAGATCTGAGGAATCTGCTCCTACGCCGCTCCACCGTGGAAAGATTTTCCAAACGCCCATATGTACTTCACCGTTATGATTATCAGAAACCTTTTTCGCAGTATTGAACCGCCGCCGCAGAAGCTTCTATAATTTCCGAGTATCTCCTCTCACAAAGCATCCGAATATGGGAATAATCTGGATTAAGTAACATGTTTACTCACTAAGCAATAATTGAAGTGACACTTACCAATGTCTATGGTAATCAGACAACCTTCGCATTGATTAGAATACGCTGTAAGCTGACAAGATGGCATTAAGTCATTGTAACAAATTACACGGTTTGCCTGGCACTTTCTAAATCTCTCCACTAAATAATCGAGTTCTAATTCCAATTAAGTTGAGATAAGGTTGAGATAATTAGGTCTGATTGTATACAATTTATTTGATCTTGGCATATATTCAGAGCATGGTGAAAACAAACTATTTATTCGCCTCTAATTCCATAAATCAGTGGTAATCACCCAATTACACCGTATCTACATCTATAAGCGTAAACTTCGAACCGCAGCTTTTTCTTAAATATCATTAATGCAGTAGACCGGGACAAAAGAGACTGTATTTTAATATGTAAAGATGACGGCGTTCCACGCGAGCCGAACTCCGCATTTATGATTCGCGGCTTTATTTAATGATCCATTTAGAAGTTGCTGTTACAGTAAGTATAATGTCGATGACTTTTTAAGACGACTTCTCCATTTTCTTAGTAGTGTTAAGCCAACTTGGAGCTTTAATGTCAAAATTAAATTGGCAATATGAAAAAGCTTCTGCAAACGTATTATCGGCTGGAGATGTGGAAAAGCTTCTTAAATGATTTGCAGGGAATTACGAGATTTAATTATTAAGGCGCTCGAAATAAAAACTGACGTATGGGCAGAAATTAGTGTCTTTTGGGAACGAAGTAAGCTTTTCCACTCAAGCTTGCGATGTGCTAAAAGTTATAAAAACTAAAATTGTACATAGTTGTAAATTGTTAATAGGAAAATCTGTTTATATTTTTCATAATATTTAGATAACCAAATGGACGAGTAGAGAAGTGATTATTATGATCTGCACGTTCCACGCACCATGCGAACTCTAAACTAGTACGACAAAGCTGTGGCGGCTGTTGCATAAATTAAATCACTCAAAACACGTCAGTTCCAGGTTAGTTTGTTAAAATTTGAAAATTGACACGTTGTAAGTTAATAATACATGGTTTATTACTTTTTTAATTTACGTGTACCCATATAATCAAAATAAAAAAAACTGTGCATGTCGGGGTAGTAAATGTTTTCTTCTTTTTTTTGCACGGTGCTCGACCACCCTAGACTTTAATGTATGTGACTTTCTGAGCCTTTTTTTAAGAAGTCCAAATGATGTGGAGTCTGCTTTTGAAGTCAATGACACATTCACGTCTAAATGTAAGGTATAATTTAAACCAGACGACACATGTAATCTATGTCCCTTTGCTTGAATTCTCTTGACTCGATAGAAACATAGAGCTGAGAGTTCTCCTCGACAGAATAACTTCCCCGCGGTATTGTAATTTTAATTTTTACAATAATATATATGTATCATATTCAGTTGATCGGGAGTGCTTTTCTCTTACTCGTCAGCGTTTTTGAAATATCGCGTTTTTAATCATTATTCCTGTTACATATGTATGGTTATATCTGAGGTATAGATCTGTACGAACTGGTTCTAACAACATAGCATGTTGATGGTCCCAGAGCCAGATTTTCGAAATAGTCGATTTAAAAGTCAAATTTATAAAAAATCCAAACATTCGTCGCATTTCATATTGTCGATTCTGAAAAAATGCTGTAACTTTTTAAAGAAGTATAGCCCAAAAAATTGCTTTTAGAGGTCGAAATCTACAAGAAAATCTCTTTAAGTATTTTTTGAAAGTGGTGAAAAACGATCAAAGATCGGAAAATTCTACTAGGTAGATCTTCTTAGATTCCAGACCTAGATTGTAGCGAACATCGAAAATTCGGAAAGAATCGTAACCTGAAGACTTATTTTGCTAAATTTCATAAGAACTGGATGGCCAGAAATTGATATATCTACCAGGAAAAATAATTCAAACTCCGTACGCTGGCAGGTTTTGGAAATTTTCGACTTCAAATTCAAATTTTTAACATATCTCAAAATTTGTCACATTTCATTTTGGCGAAGACATCCATCAGCAAAATTTGGAGATGGCGTCATCAGTGTTTTGGGAGGGGGCGTTTCAAAGGTATAAAAAGATACATTTTCAATAACGTTTTTCATGCTTAAGTACTACAACTAAAATGTTTATAAGAATTCAGATGCAGTTTTAAGTTAAATTTGTCATTTCCATGACAATTAAATTTCTGTTATGAAACTAGAAGATCCATTATTTTTTATTTACCGAGCATAAGGTAAGGAAGTATTGTATTAAATCCCATCCAGCAAAGACCACTTCCAGGTTTTTTCGATGTTTCGTAACCACTACCGCATGAAAAAATAGGTCTCTCCTTTCCGTGACCCTTGTGCAATTTTATATATACATTAGGAATGTCGCCTAGATGGTAAAACGCCAACCAAAACCTGTCTGATCATCCCCACAACCAATTTGGTGACGTCACCTCGAAGTTTTGCGAAATGAAGCGTTTTAAATTTTATAAAATAACGTAGTCCTGTACTTGTAGTTTATGAATCCACCTTGATTTTGTTTATTACTATTTTTTACTGTTTAATCCTTTTAATAGTGGCGCGGTTCTTTAGATACCTATAAGGAAGCAAATTGGAAAGGACTGCGGTGCTGTGGAAGAACGTTTGCTTTGGATATGAATGGCCCTGGGTTCGATTCCCAGCATTTCCAACTTTCTTTATTTACTCCATTTTCCAGAAAATTTCATCATATAGTACTCTTATTATTAAGTGGAATTTATAAACTTGCTGTTGACGTTGAAGTCGCCGTTGCTGTTCCCGCTGACCTTGCTTTTAGAGCTGAAAATTGTCATTTATAAACTGCGTTGCCAAGTTGCCGTTCATAGTAACTTTGATGTTCAACTTTTGCCGTATTTAATGGGATTGTAGGAAAAAAGTGGCGGATTTAAGTTGATTACTACAAAAATTGACCGTTTCTTGTTGTCGAAATCAGTCTACGTATATTAAGAAAAAAAGGCACAATGTAGCCCCGCCCACCCGCCCTACCTCAATTGTGATGATTTTTTTTATTCATCATGAGCCAAAGGGGCGGAGCTTAACTGCAAAATCCTTATTTCTCTACGAGAAATTAACAACATGTTTTTGAGCATATTGTTCAAAGAATACATGTATATTAAAAAAAAATAAAACCAATGATTTAGCCCCACCCATACCCGTCACGATCTCAATTCTCAATTGTGATGAATTTTTCATTCGTTGTCAGTTCAAGGGACGGGGCTTAATTGCAAAATTCACATGTGCTTACAAAAATTTACCATTTTAAAGGCGTCTTAAGTTTCTAACAAAAAAAATCACAATTGAGAGGGGGTGGGTGGGCGGGGTTTATATTTTGCCTTACTTTTTTTAATATACATAGTATTCTTTGAACAACACGATACTCAAAAACATGTTTTAATTTCTTGTAAAAAAATAAGTATTTAGCAGTTAAGCTCCACCCTCTTGGTTCAAGGCGAATAAAAAAAAAATCATCACAATTGAGATAGGGCGGGTGGGCGGGGTTACATTTTGCCTTTTTATTTTAATATGTGTAGACTTCTTTTCATAACATGAAATAAAAACATGTTTAAACTGGAAAATTTATATAAGGAATTATCGATTTTGCAATTAGGCCGCATAATTGCAAAATCCATATTTCCTTGCAAAAATGTATCATTTTAACCATGTTTTAAGTTTCTTGTTGTGAAAAGATAGCTATATTCAGAAAAAAAAGGCAAAATATAAGCCCCACCCACCCGCCCTATCTCAATTCTGATGATTTTTAAAAGTTGGTCATCTCGAACATCACCCCAACAGTGTACCAACTCTCAACGGCAACGTCAACGGTGAACAGCAACGTCAGCGACAAGTTTATAAATCGACCTTTATTATTACATTGAACTTATTCAAATTAATATACACATTTTAACTTATAATATAATTATGGGTTGTTTTAAAAAAATATAATATTTCGAAGAAACTGTATTTGTTGGACTGGAAGTACTTTAGGGACCAGGGAAGTTCTTGTTTCTTTTGGCCTATGGGTACATTTACATCATAATTTTTGTATTCCTTTAAGGGCAATATTGTCCGTTAGACATTAAATATGTTTTATTGTTATAAATGATACAACTTTTACTTCCCAAGCGTAAAGTATTGGGAGTATTGTATAGTATCGATTTGAGAAATATCTAATTTCATATTTTCTCGGCAGCTTGTAAAATACGAATCTCTATCTGTTTGTCTGGCTATCTGGCTGTCTGTTTGTCTGTCTGTCTGTTTTTCTGTCTGTTTGTCTGTCTGTTTGTCTGTCTGTTTGTCTGTCTGACTGTCTGTCTGTCAGTCAGTCAGTCAGTCTGTCTGTCTGTCTGTCTGTCTGTCTGTCTATCTGTCTGTCTGTTTGTCTGCCCCTCTGTCTGTCTGTCTGTCTGTCTATGGTCTGTATGTCTGTTTAGATTGAATCTGATAATCGCCGATACTACTGAACTAATTAATTATTATTATGTAGATGATAACACATTAACCCCAATTTTTTCTACCCACAACCCCCACTGAATTGACGTTATCTCAAAATTTTGCTACGTAAATGTTGCTTAAAATTTTTAGCATGAACAGCTCGTTTAATTGTTTTTTGTAAGTATACCTATAATTTTAAACCTGCGCAAATACAATCATTGACACGTTGAACAGAGAGTTAGGTAGACCAGCTGTCGTATTAAAATAATTTTTATTTGTTATTTTTACAACAGAAGGTCTTTGCCAGGCAAGCGGATTCCTGTCCCCCATGTGACGAACTCGTAAACCAAAGTTGGGTAACAATTAAGCCACAACCGCACTATATCTTTAACCAAATTATAAATTGAAATTTTACATGTCTTATGATAACTTACATCACGAAGTCTTGTAAAAAGCAAGTATTAGCCATCAAATAAAATTTATTTTGTCGTCCCTCCAGAAAGTCAAGAACGTCAAGTCAAATAATGATTTTAAAAATCTCTATTATCCTATAAAGTCGGAATTTTAGCAATTCTGTTTGTGTTTACATAATATAGTTTTATTTTATGAACTAAAAATATTGCTGAATGGAGCCATTTGATTTATTCATCAAACCCGAAAGAGCATATCTAATTCTGATTTAATTAAAATTGACCTTGTCATCACAAAAATTTCACTTGAAACATGCAACTCAAATAAAACGTTATTTACATAATAAATTTTTGCGTTCACTCCTGCTGAAAATTAATATCTCAAAATAAAATGTTTTTTAAAAAACATGCTTTGAAATACGGCCTTGTTTGTACAAATAAAATTCATGCGATTTCGTTTCTGGCCAATTTTGTCGAAAAACAAATTGAATTCCTGTTTATCCCACTGTTTTTAAAAACGACGTTGTTTGTGGTGGTTTCGTTCTTCATTTTGGGAGTAAAAATAGAACAGGTAATTTTTGATGGAATTTCGTATCCAAATTGCTACCGAAATTGACAAATATAGAAATTATCCTCAATTTTTTGTTACGTAGTTTTTTAATAATTAACAAAGCAAAAAAATGTAATTAGAGTTGGCTGCTCTTTTAGAAGTTCAGTTGCATATCTGTAATTCTGTATCACATGTGGTCAATTAAATTTAACCTCTGTTGTTGACATGTATGACATTCGAACAACAAAAAAAATGACATCTGAGTTACCGAGTGAAATTTTCTTTCAATCTCACAATAGTGATTGAAAAAGGTTCGTGAATGTAGCGCAGGATTTGATTAATTTTTTGATTGGATTGTTACAGGTTTTGATAACCGACAACGGCACCCCTCCACTCTCATCAACGACGTACGTCATCGTGAAAATCAAAGACATCAACGACAACGCCCCCGAATTCGAGCAGATCTCTTACAATGTTCAAATACCCGCGAGCGCCGATTTCAATCAAGCCGTCTTTCAGGTACGTTTCCCTGTATTTACACACTTCCAAATAAAATTAATCCATTTAAGAAATTCATTTGGGTATGCCTATGCGAACAATGTTTTTTTCAGAACGAGATTTTTTGTTGTGGTTTTGATTTAACCGTTTAACATTTTTACCTGTTTGATTTATTAATTCTTCCGCCATGTACACAGCCGCGTTTCCATTAAAGCGTTCATTTCCGATTTGTTTCCTCCACATGATTTATACTTATCTCACGTTACATGGCATATTCTATACTGAACTAGATGTTAATGTCACTGCTAGGTAGATAACGAATTATCCACTTGTAAACCGTGCATTGCACATGACATATGCAAGTTTCCTCGATGTTTGTTTTAATGTTTTGCTCTTTCACTCGTCTTGAGCGACCGTTTTCCAAATCCAACGCGATCTTGAACAGAATTTATGCGATCGGCTGGTGAAATTTGGACGGGCGTTATTGGCAATGCTAAAGTTTGGGAAGAAAATACCGATAAACACTTGTTGAGTCGTCATTAAAATTCTCTTAACGATCTAGAATGACAGCCCGGATGATTTCGACGGCGCCGACGCCGCTACTGATGATGATATGTGGGATTCTCATGGTCCTGCAGATCTTGCAGACCTCGATCCGGTATTCCGGGTAAGCGGGATTGTCAACAATTCATCATACGTGAAACTAACTAGAAACTGTGTTCCTGTTGGTCCGGGACAGCGCTATATTCGTAACAAGAAAAGTTTGCGAGAGCTTTCAATAAAATATAACGAATAGTGTTCGCGTTAGAAATGTTACTCAGCTTTTAAGCTTGCAAACATTTTGTGGCTGAAATTGTTAAATTAACGGTTCTGTTTAATTTCGTTATTGTTGGAAATACGCTTAATTAACACACAATTTAAAAAAGTAAAATGTAACTCGTAAGATTCTTAGACGAAAGATAAAATTTGATTAATCGTCGTCTTTCTAGAATGCAGAAATTAAGATACAGTGCTAAACTAGGAACCCACCTCGAATATATATGGCAAATGGGATATAATATTATTGTAGAACATTTCTAGAGCCCGTTAGACCATTTTAACGACTACCTGGAGGCTCGTAGGTGCGGTTGAAGACATACTATCCCAACCCATACAATTAATGATCTGCACCACATGGTCTTTTTTTCCAACACATTCATATATATTGCAATGGGTTTAGTGTTTCTTTGAAGGTCAAAACAAAGAGTTTTAAATGAAAAGGAACGAAACTTTGACTTGTGTAGGTATCCACACATTCACAATGATTTCAACAATTCTAAAGTGTTAAAGTAAAAACAACGAGTAGGAAAATGAAAAAAGGTGATAGAGTTCAAAGTAAATTTCTCAAATTAATGAATTCAACGTTGTGTTACCACTGTATTAAGGGAAAGAAAAGGGGCGCACTAAATTTTAAACTTTTATTATTTAAGCGGAATATTGTCACCAATAAATAATATTTTAATTAGATTGTGCACTGCGAAAGCTGTTTATAAGTTGAAATTATTATTTAAACCCGTCTTAGTGGACCATAAAATTGTATGGCAAGAACATTTTTCATCTAAGGTTATGTAAACAGCAGTAATTCTATTCAAACATGAATCAAAAATTAATCAACGTGTAAAATTTCGTTTTAAGTAATTTTTCTGTGTAAAACTTGGTCATTCTTCTAATAATGGTATCGTCTGACTAAGACACAGTCGGATTTTGTAGCACCAGTCGCTCTAATAAATTAGGAAATTAACACAATCCTGAACCATGAAAAAAAATTAGAAACATTCCATAAAAAAATCTAAAAAAGACAACAATACTCAGGTGTTTCAGATAAAAATCCTTATACCTTAAGAACGAATGGAAGTATGAAATTCTGTGAACGTCATTGTTTTTAGTTTGAAGGGGAACGCTTAATTAAGTATGTTGCAAATAATGTGAATCGGGAAGCAAACTTATATTTGTAAAATTCGGTTGTTAATTGTTCAAGTTTTCCACATTCAAAAGTGAAACTTTTCCAAACTAGAGTGGAAAAATAAAACAAAACAATATCAAAATCTAATTTTTATATATGTTAACTACAAAATTAGAGCAATTTCTAATCAAATTACGACGTGAATTATCGTTCGCATCGAAGACATTTCCATCATGTTCTTGTATTGATACTTCTGATACCTTCTTAAATGTTTCACCTGTTCTCGAACTCCTTGTACGCCTTTTTATATTTTTCCTTTGATTTCTCGGGCAATAGTGAATTGCGAGCCAGTGTGGCTAACTCTTCAACATCAAAAGATACTGATGCAACATCTCTTCCAACATTTTTACCGCAGGAAACACCCAAAACACTTCAAAGGTTAAAAAATTGGAATTGGAACCTTCGTCTCGATAAAAAATCTCATGTCTAGAATGTGGAAAAAAGTAACTTTTCCTATCTTATTGCACAAATAGCTATTTCTTAAATTATTATTGCAATGATATAAAACCCTTACATGTGGTGTATTAGTTACAACTATAAATAATATAACTTTTCTTTTCTTTGCTGCCTGTGGAAAATGGTTCAATTTTTTAATGGTGAAAATTATTTATAATGAAAATTGGTCCAACAATGGAGGTCCTGCTTAGTAGACTTTTTTTACACATTTTTTTCTTATACACTTCTACCTCCAGAAGTTACTTTCGGTCTCATTTCTTCCATAACTCGTCCTAGAATGGTCCAATGAAATTAAAGTTTTGTTTTGTTGTTTTCTTTTTTTTTATTATATTTCAAACTCAATATTTCTAAAATCTTGCATTTGGACCATAAAAACGCTGCATTTGTACAATCAGCACCACGTCAAAATCTATATCCCAAAATTTTTTTGAGGATTGTTAGGCAATTTTTCATGATAAGAATGTTTCAAAATCCCCGGCCTTATGAAAATATCGGAATTTTTCGACTACGTGCGAAACTTAACTAAGGACATTTTTTTATACATGTCGATCTACAGAAGTTACTTTCAGCTCATTTCTTCGACAGTTTTGCTTTTTTTATTGTATTTAAAACCGAGTGTTTCTAAACTCTTGCCCCGGGACTGTTAAAAACGCTAAATTTTTGGAATCAGCACATCGAAAACTATATCCCACACTTTTTTAAGACTTTTTAGATCACTTTTTTTTAAAAACCCAAATTTTTCAATAGCCCTTATGAAAATTTTGAAATCTTTCAACCACCTTCGAGTCTTGAACATTTTGCCTTCCAAAGTTTACTTTCGACCTCTTTTCTTCCATAACTCCTCCCATTTTTCAAGAACTGTCTTTGACATACGACAGTTTTTTGATTTTTTTTAATTACATTTCAAATCGAGTATTTATAAAATCTTGCCCCGAGGGCTGAAACCGCCAACTTTTTGAAATCAACACTTTAAAATCTAGCTTTATCCCTAAATTTAGTGGGGATTTTTAGACAACTTTTTCAAAACCAAAATCTTTGATTAACGGTTATGAAAATTTGGAAATTTTTCGACCACCTTCGACCCTTAACTGAAGATATTTTCTTGTACATTTGGACCTCCAAAAATTACTTTCGGCTCATTTCTTCGACAGTTTTTATTATTTTTTCGATTTTTTTTAAATGGCATTTAAAACCGAATGTGTCTAAAATCTTACCCCGGGATTGTAAAAGCACTAAATTTTTGGAATTAGCACGTCGAAAACATACAAGGTGTTATTGAAAGGTACGTACAACAAAATTGACAATTCTTCGCGAAGTCTAAGAAGTCTGAAAAACTTATTTTTAAAAGTATAAGGGGAAAATTAACCCTTATCCAACCTTTTTAGACGCTACTGAAGGATAAATAGGTAAAATTAATTGTGTAACAATAAAACTTTTGTCAAGACTAAATGTTGCTATAGAAACAAGAGATGATCAGAGGCGTACAACGAATTGGACATTAGTAATAAACAATAAACAAATTTTAATAATTTTTATCTCTAAAAGGGGAACACTTTTACCCGAACTATTTTCAATTTTTAGCACCCATACTTCGAGACCAACTGCCGATTTTATTTTGTACGTACCTTTCAATAACACGCTGTATATCCCACAATTTTTTAAGGCTTTTTAGATGACTTTTTTAAAACCAAAATTTTTCAATAACCCTTATGAAAGTTTTGAAATTTTTCGAACACCTTCGGAACTTGTACATTTCACATTCCAGAATTTATTTTCGGTCTCATTTCTTCGATGACTCCTACCATTTTTTTCAAGAATTACCCTTTGACATACGACAGTTTCTTGATTTTTTTTTAATTGCATTTCAATTCTAATATTTCTAATAAATCTTGCCCCGGACGCAGAAGCCGCCAAATTTTTGGAAACAACACGTCCAAAGCTATATCCCAGAATTTATTGGAAATTTTTAAATAACTTTTTCAATACCAAAATTTTTCATTAACGCTTATGAAATTTGGGAATATGTCGAGCACCTTTGAAACTCAACTAAAGACACTTTTGTGTACATTACGACCTTATGAAATTTTGGATTTTTTCCACCGCCTTCCTTGAATTACAAGTGTTTGTGTATCGTTAACGCATGATCTATCACAATCCCTTAAAACAAATATATCTTGCAGTGGAACGAAATATCTTTGCGTCTCGACGCTGACACCATATATGCGTCATATTTGCAATATACTAGATTAAGCTTCACTCTACAAGCTAAAAACAATGGCATTTACAGAATTTCAATATTTCTATCCGTTCTCAAGATGCAAACCCGGTGGGACACTCTGTATATATGTAACACATTATACTTAATGCTCATTTGAAAATAATGTTAGATATTAAAAAAAAGTAGTTACTTGTTATGATAACGAACCGCAATCTTCCACTTTATGACTATTATGGATATTATTTGCAGAAGCGAATGAATTACGTTAATGATGAAAAATAAATCTGCCGATCCTCTAGAATTTCTATATGTTGCACCGAAACTAAATCATATAATGAGGTTTATTTCAATCAAATCGTAATCAGTCATTCCATGAATTGCAATTTTAATAACAATTTCAGGGAACTTTATGAAGAATTATGAATTAATGAGACAACATCAAATAAACATTTCAAATAATTTGTCCTCGTTAAAAAACATCAAAGTTGTAACACTGTTTAAATTACGTAATTAAAAAATTGTCGAAAACCTCGCTATACAAATGCGCTGATAAAATGAAATAATTTGCAATAATATTTTAGTTGAATTACTGAACTAACTGCAGTTTTGTGTATTTAGCACTGATTGCTTTCAATTTTGAACAAACAGCAGAGATATAACACAATTTCCAAGGGAATAAAAAGAATTAACACTCTCTTCGCATACTACATCGCTAATTATATGTGAAGGGAACTTTGTGTTCACTCCCTTTGGAATTTTTAATAAATGTACATGCCGTGAGTTTTAAGCAAATGCTTCCTATATTCCACTAGATTTATTTTCATTTTTAATTATAATCTACACTACATGTGTGGCTTTTTTACTTTAAAATTTTTGTATACATTAAAAGAATTTTCAAGTACTGAAGTAAAACCAAACTTTCATGTACTGATTTCTCTCAGAATTACTTGTTTCATAATGTAATACATCTAATACTTTTTAATACAACTTACGTGGTAAAATTTTTAATTTTACATGAAACTGCCAGAAGATAAACCATAACGTTTCCTTCTTAAATATTCATTCTTCCTAATGTTTTATTAAATTGCAAACATCTAACAACAATTTCCACTACCATTAAGTTCACCTTAAATTAAATTCAAATTGCCAAGTGATAAAAATTTTAATGGGGATTGAATTTTTGCATGAAACAATGAGACTTTATCTTATTTCATATCAACATTTCTTAATACGCAAGAAGTTGTATTGTATAATCTCTTCTTCCTCCTTATAATTAAACTGTTTTTGTTTTCACGCTAAATACATATATATTCTGTTCTTTTTTTTATGACCTCATGATAACGCAAACATCTTACGAAATTCAATAACATTTCATAAATAATTGTTCTCTGAATTTTGTCTTCACAATTTCAATAAAATTGTTTCGACTTAACAAAAAATGAAAATTCGGAGAAACTGAAAAACAAATATCAGCGACGACATCCCAAAATCAGTAAAAAAATTGGATCGATATTTGAAGTGTAATATCTCAGAAGATGTTCATAAATAACTCTAGAAAATATTGTAAAATGTACAAATTATCTAAAATATCTAGTCCTTCGCTTTGAAAAAAAACTGAAATGTGGGCGAAAAATTATTCTTTTTGTTCTGAGATGAAAGATAACCAACGGTGCACAGACATCTTAAAAAAGACTGGATAATGTCAAATGGAAACCCAAACCCACATTGGAGAATACAATTTATTTTAGTACAGTGTACGATATTTCCAGTTTCTTGCTCTTGACCAGCGACTCTCGAGAATAAGTTCGACGGGATCATGTCTTAGTAAAAACATGGGTTTTTCTCTATATGGTTCAGTTTTAATATTTCTGAAATATGTATGTTTATACCGAACTGCGTCCATTATTTCGATTATAATTATAACTGAATAAAAAGTTTGAGGTGTTAGATTTTTTTATTAAATTTAATGGAATTCCACCAAATTTTGCTACTTTTATTAAAGGCTAGAACCTAAATTTTCTTGATTTTTTTTTAACAACATTCACAAAAAACGTACAGTTTAAAAGCTAGGTCACAATATTTTGTGGTGCGTTTTCGTATACAAAAAGAATTTTAAACGAAATATTTATATAAAAATTCGAAAACATTACAATGTTGAAATTTCTGTATTTCAATTTTCAAATAGAACAGCCTGTGTTGAAATATCAAGAGTTGAAAATTGTAATTGTATTTTAGATTTTGATTATCCACATAACTGCGATGAAATGTTAAAAATCGTGGAAACGTCAAAATTTGACCCTTCGGTATTCCTACAAATAAGAAGGGCGATTATTGCTTGTCCGACTTTTTCAAAGACGCAGGAAATGTGACGTAGACTAAACAACTAAGTAACACCATATCATCGAATAAAAAAGTCGTCCAGCAGCCTATGAAATTTAATGTTAAAAAATTATGTTGGCAACACCAACGCCTTCCTTTTTCACTTTAACGGTTATGGGTCAAATAACTGTCAAATAAAGTGTCAACTAGCTGAAATGCCTACATCTTGATTTTAAAGATAAATTTCACTGCGTACTAGATGACTTTGTTTTTCGATCATGCCACTGTATTTTACCATTTTCCTGAAAATTCGGACCAATCTAATTAAATAATTCACCTAGTTAAGATTTATTGTGAATAATCCATCAAATAGAGTGATTTTTAAACCGTGCTCTATGATACTTCGTTAGCACTTGCGTATTTCCAACACGATTTTATTTTCGCTAATTCTTTGTAGTGGAATCGGAAAAAAGCCACTTTAAAACAAACTGAATAACATGAAATCAATTTTGCCAAATTTAACACTTCGCAAAGGGCAAGTGAATTAGACCCTCGCAGGCAACATCAAAAACTCTCTCCACTTCGAATTTGTTGACCATTTTATTGAAAGCCCTTACATACTTTATTTTCGGTACGAACCGAGCGCTTAGTTCCGGACTAAATTGCATGAGTTGTGTCAACCCTTTTTATTTTATTTCAAACTAAATCGAATGGAAATAACTTCGCTCACTCATTGCATCACTTAATGCATGTGATCAGTGGTCATCAAGTGCAGCATGCTACGTGCACCCACATTTGAGTTTCTCTGGACGTACCGTAAATTCGTTTACCGTCCGCTCACGTTGTTTTCACGCTTTTCTCACCCAGGTCCTAGCTTACGACCGCGACGCCGGCGCAAATTCCGAGATCCGCTACAGCATAAAATCCGGCAAGGGAAAATCCAAGTTCAAAATAGACAATTCGACCGGGATGGTGTACGCACAAAAAGGCTTCGAGCCGGGACAAGAGTACGAACTGAATGTAAGACGTTAATCTTTCACACAAAAACATCCCGCTTTAATGCTGTTATCATTAGATAAGAGCCACTGATGGAGGAAACGCGTCTAAAAGCAGCATCTGCAAAGTGTCGGTTCACGTTGTTCCAGTGCCTTCAAAATCGAAACATGCTCCTGTTATTACGAAGCCACCGCAGCCAGTCAAGTTGACGGAAAGCGACGAAATCGGGTTTCTGGTTACGTTTATCGAAGCGGCTGATAAAGATAACGATACTTTGTGGTATGACATCGTCGGTAAGTAGGGTTGCAGCTTTGGCAAGGAAGCGAAGGTTGAAAAGTAAACACGAGCACCTGTGCTACTGATACGGGGGCGTTTTTCTGCATAGGGGTAGGTCGTGAGTGCTGATGAAAACTGAACCTTGAGTTCGGTAGTAACAGTGGCACGTGTCGTACTTAAGTACTTTGAGTGCTCAATTAATTTTGTTGTTTCCTTCTCTGTCGACTACGGGCTAAAATTTATCACAATAACCTTTATTTTAGGCGTTTCCAGGAAATTACACTTCGTTTTTATGTTTTGTACGACCACATATTTCACATACCAACGTTTTCAATCTTGTACAATTTGCTTGTTATTTTTATTCGGCAAAATAAAATTTTACAGTGTTGTACAATGGATCAAAGGTTGTTTAAACTTGGTGAAAACAGGTAATAAATACAAGTTTTTGAAAAATCTTTGTTGTTAAAAACAAAACGAAAGATCGTTCGATTCTGGCGTAGACCAAATACTCCAGTCGTCTCTCTTCGCACTGATCGTTAGAGGGAGTCCCAGGTAGGTTATGAATCAGGAAGTAATTACGGAATAGGTTAATTTAGTCCAAGAATAGCACAGTCTACCTGTGAAAATGAGTTAACAGGTTATTCAATTTATTGAAGACGGGGGCATTAACCGTGGTTGTTCTAGAATATAAATATGATAAGAAATCATTTGAGTTGTGATCAGTGGAATAGTAATAAAATAAGCAATGACCTGATATAAAATTTTATGTTGCTGAAACAGTTTTACTGATTTTGATCATCACTTTTGCATTAGAGATACACAAAATAACCATTTCTATTAAAAACTTTATTTCTTATGATCGAAACATTTTCCTAACAAACTGAGACATTCTGTTCCTTCATGGTATACTGTTGTAATTACAGTTTGTGTATACAGGGTGAGTCAATAAGCGCGGTCCTTGATATCTCAATAATTATTATAGAGATGATGGTACAGAGTGTTTTTAAGACTTTTTTTAAATGAGACTCCCTATCTATTTCTGCATATTCTCATTAGCCTCTTCCGAAGCGGCGTTGCTGAGTTATTTCAGTTTTTCTTGAAATTTTTTGTCAGTTGAGGGGTTCAGAAAAAATCGCAATACGTTTTTTTTTTTTAAATCTGCATTACAATATTTTGCGAAAGGATAAATAAAGGCACCCCCTTTGTTGTGGTATCAATTAAATTTTAAATTAGTAAAAAAAAATATGGACACTCTGTATAGGAAAATGTACTTTCATGCATACCACATCAAATCGTGTACTTTTATTTATCCCTCGACAAAATATTGTAAGGTAGACTTTAAAAATAACCCTATTGCGATTTTTTGTGAGCACTTACATTACAAAAAAATAAAAAAAATATACTGCGGTTGTAAAACCTAAGAAGTGGTCAATCAAAATATGTAAAAATATATAGGGTGTATCTTTTAAAAAAACTAAATCGTGTGTTACGCATTAAAAACAGGACACTCTGTAGAGTTGAAAATAATTTTGGAGTATAGTTCTCCAAGAACCGTACAACTTTGGTCGTAGACTTTTTTCTGTTTTTTATAATTAATGAAATATTGAGGAACGCGCACTCAATTGCTCACCCTGTATATTTAGCGACAATAAACTACAAAAACTTATTAAAGTGAACTGAAGACATAAGACTACGACTAACACAGTAAATTCACTGGTCTTTTACTTTGGACAATTTTTGATTGATTTTTTATCGTCTACATCTCCATAGAGATTGGCCATAACATGATTGCGAAAAAACCACTCGTTTCACAAAAAATCACTCAGCAGTTTGCCTTTTTTTTTGTTCAATAATAATTTCGAAAATCCCTGCATCAGTTTTTATAGAAATATCGCTTAAACATACGGATTTTAAATAGTGATTTAATGAATTATATACAGGGTGATTCAAAAATGGCGCACCATCTTCATGACACATTCTTAAGGACTGTTCATTGAGCAAAGAAAAATAGTTTTAAAAATCCTTGGGCCCAATTGTGGCCCTAAAAGTTTAATATTTTTTTTAGATATCTATGACCATATTAATTCATTACATAGTGTTGGGTACATACAGTCAATCGGACTTTCATTATTTAAAATAATTTTGGAAATATATAACGTCTATATCCATTGTTTTTTCCATTTTATAATATTCCAAGAAACTTAAAAATTGTTCGAATGAATCTGACAATCTGGCTAATTTTATCTATCTAAAAGTCGATATTTTGTTTTTGTAAATGGACGCCAAATTGACACAAGCAATTTTTAATGATTTTTCTCGAACTTAGACTTGTCTTAGTGCGCCATTTCAGAATCACCCTATAGAAACCAGCAGACAGGCAAACGGAAATGCGAAAGCTGCAAAAATGACCTTGGTAAATACACAGTAATTTACAATAAATAATTAAATTTAGATCACAACATTGAGACATCCGTGACACTAGTGTTTTAAAGGGTGTTACATCTTCTGTACTAATTTTTGTATTTGTAAGGAGGCATTACAAGCTCTTAAAAAGTCTTTGCTTTAAAAATGTTATAACTAAATTGTTTTGTCACTGTTTACTCCAAAATATGAATACTATGTGTCAAAAGTCGTCGAAAATAAACCAATTGGGATTTAAAAAAATACATACAGGGGGAGTCAGTAAACGCGCGTTTCTCGATATCTATTTAAATATTGAAAATGAAAAAAAATTAAAAATTAAAATCGTACCGTTCTTTGATAATCATACACTAAAATTATTTTCAACTATACAGAGTGTTCTATTTTTAAGCAATGACATGCAACTCAGGTATTTCGTAAGGAATACCCTACATATTTTTACATATTTTGATTGACTTGTTCGTGTTGCCACAGTATTAATAAAAGTGAAAGATAAATAAAGATACGCACATTTTTGTGGTATAAATCGATTAAGTCTTAATATATTGTTTAAATTAAATTATAATAAATTTCAATAAATATATAGTTATTTCAGTTTTTTTCCCCCTTTTTTTACTGTAAACCGACATATTAGAAGAAAGAAAACGAAAAATAGAATAAGATGCATTCATAAAATGCAGCTAGTCAATTTAAAAAATCTGAAATATCAGTATTTAAAATTTGTACCGATTTAGTTTTTTTATGAACAATCTGTCTATTAAAATTTGATTTCTTTAATACGATAACAAAGTGCGTATTTTTATTTATTATCTTTCCACAAAATATAGCCACACATCTTAAAAATAACGTAATATTGCGATTTTTGAGAACATTGCTAAGAAAAATTAAATACCTTTGTCTTATAATTAATGAGATGTTGATGACCGAGCGCTTAGTGACTCACTCTGTATATTTAAAAATGTTATTTATAAACTTATATTTTTTGAAAAATTGTGTAAAACTGTGAACAAAATAAGAATTAATGCATATAATTTTGTGTATCCCTAATAAATGACGTTGCAATAACAATTTTACAAATTACTGACACAACCGCCAACTATGAAGACAAGAACAATCGCAGTGAATTTAATTACAATTGTCGACAAAAATATTTCACAAATCCAGATTAGTTGTGGTTTTCTATTAGCAGAAGTTCCCATGGTTTACACATAGAAGGCCCTCACTAAACAAACAAAAGTATTTTCAATTTTTGCAAAGAGATATTTAAAATTTTAATAATCAAATTAGATTTAAATCTTTACAATAAATCGTACAAAGAAAACTTCCCGTTTATCAATAGCCAGCCAACTCAACTTTCTGGAAAGAGTTTTAAAAGTATTAAGCAGCCGCATGAATCTGTTAATTCAGAAATACCATCATACCTTAAACAACACAAAGTTCTTTCTAATAAAAAAAAATCGTCTCGCAAGTTCTAAATCTTTCAATGTCATTTAAACTTCGTCATCTCTAATTAAAAGTTTATGCGAAATTGAAACGTTGTTTGGGTTGTTCCTCACATCCGTGCATACTTCACCACAAATTTCCCGAAAATAATTTGTTTATATTTGTCGAAAAATCCAAAAGGAGGGAGATCTCTTATAGAAGAAATAGGCTCGTACAAAAGGCCAAAAGATTTCTTATTCAATAGAGGTAATGAAACTAATTAGTAAGTATATGAGATTCAGATAGAAAAACACCTATTGGAAAAATGTGGTATATATTTCTACTCAATAATGCGACAAAAACGTATTTCAAATTAAATTTCTGGAGACTTAATTTTTCGTAACTTAACACCTTGATCCACTAAGGCTTTCAGTTTAAATAAACGCCAATTGGGTATTGTGGTCTCAGTTTCGAATTACCGCAATTAAGTGTGCAGAGGGGAAATAATAAAGATTAATTGAGTCTAAACTACTATGTATTTTTTCCCTAACTCAATCCAATTCCCACCAGGTGGCGACTCTCGAAACGACTTCTACATAGGCCGAGAAACCGGCAGCATCCTCCTCGCCCACAAATTAGATTACGAGGCTCAGAACGAGTACACCCTCAACATCAGCGTAACCGATTCTGTACACACTGTTTATACGCAGTTGAATGTATCAGTAATTGATATAAACGACCACCGACCGGAATTCTCCGAAACCTTATACAAAGTCGAAATTTCCGAAGCCGTACCCGTAGAAACCGAAATCCTACGTCTACGTGCAACAGACAAAGACGACAACACCAAACTAATCTATAGTCTACACTCTGCAAGAAACTTAATCTCTTTGCAAACCTTCAAGGTCGATTCCATCACCGGCGTCATCTACTTAACGGACAATCTGGATAGAGAAAGCTTAGACGAGCACATTTTGACGGTGATGGTCCGTGATGGGGGAACCCCCGCTAAAAGAAATTACGCGAGAGTGAAGATTATAGTCCATGACCACAACGACCACGTGCCGCACTTTTCCGAGCAGATTCTGGAGGGGAAGGTGTTCGAATCGGCTGTGGTTAGTTCTTATTGTTGGCGCCATTGTTGTTACTTAATATTTGCGTTTGTTAGGTTGGCAGCGCCGTTCTTCGGGCCTTCGCCGTGGATCACGACAAGGGCGAGAACGCCCGAATCACCTATTCCATCATTTCGGGTAATTTCGGCAACGCTTTCACCATAGATCCAGACTTGGGGATCATGTCCGTGGCTCGGGAACTGGATATGACCACGAATGCGGAGTACATGTTGAGGATAAAAGCGACAGACCACGGTCAGCCTGCTCTTTCGTCTTCGGTGCCTGCGCATATAATGCTTACGATGGCTGACAATGCGCCTCCTAGGTTCACACAGAAAGAAGTGGCTGCGGAAATATATGAAGACCAGCCGTTGGGAGCTTATGTGGCGCATTTGACTGTGCGGAGTACTTCTTCGTTGCAGTTTGAGATCATCGATGGGAATGTTGATGGTGCTTTCTTGATCAGTCCGAGTACCGGAGTTATAACTACGCAGAAGTACTTGGACTACGAAATGTATAAGATTTATAACTTGACTGTGATAACGACCAATATGGTAAGTGCTACATTTTGTTTTTTATCAAAATTGAAATTTAGACAAAAATTATAAAATGGAATTTCTCGTCACCGTGTCGACGTGTTTAATTCTGGAATAGTAATTTTAAATGATACAACTAACTACACAATTTAATTTAATTTCGCTTTAACGAAAGCGGTGTCAATAATTTGCATGTTGTGTATTGTAGCTTAATTATCTATGGTTTCGAATTTTCCATCACTTTTATTTGGTAAACACGTAAAATTTATCCACAGCGAGCAATTTCGAAATATGATTAATTTCCCCAATAACAATGTCCTTTTTTCATAAATAAAATTTAGTTGCACAATAAAATAGTGTGCAGTTAATTATGCTTCGCAAAACACAGAGAGTTAATAATTTGTTTATCATTAAAATAACCAAAAACGAAATAGTTCTACAGACAAAATTGCAGTGACCCAATGGTTATGACGACACTTTTTTAATGGAACGATTTTGTTTCTTCAACTTAATAAGTTGTTGTTTACTCATGTAAAGCAGTCGAGACAAATAAAATTCCATCAACTATTTGTTATCGACATGCCTTATAAATTATAATATTACAAATCACTGTTCTACTGAACACTCCAGAAATTTTAAAATCCAACCATGAAATGTATTATTAAGGTGATAAAATATTGCAACGCTGTTTGAGATCGATAAAACTGCATTTTGGTGTTTTATCGCCTAGAAAAATGCAATTTGTGTGCAGATGTAAATTAACCTCTATACATTTTGTTCTAAAAGTTATGTTTTTCATGAAATATTTTCTGCAAATTCCACTGTACCTGAAGGTGTTAATTGCCGATAAAATTTGTCACCGTGGCATTTTCAATGCTTCCGCATAAATACGCTTCAGTTTTTATTAGACAGGTAATTATTTTGAAAAAAATTACGTGATGATTGAACTAGAAAATTAACTACAAGGTCTGTAGTTGTTTATAACGAACTTCCCGTTCCTCTAGAGCACAACACCACATATTGGAACGATTCCGTTTCCGTAAAGAAGCATTGTGCTGCTTGTCTCAAGTGACTTTTTTAATACAAGTTAATGATTGGTTGATTTTGATCTTACACAGGGCGGAACAAAAATGGCGCACTAAGCCGTATTTTGCTAAGGACTGTAAAAATAATTTTGAATTTCCTGAAGCCCAAATGTAGAAGACAGAAATGTTCAAAGTTTAATTTTTCTTTACTAGCCCCGCCCGCCCACCCTCTCTTTTCTTAGAGGGTATGTCATTTGCCAAAAATCAGTTTTATCTTAACAGGTACTAGAAATAAGAAATAAATGTTTTAACAGATAAGTAGTATAACAAAAAAAATTACGATTAACGTTTTTTTTAACAGCATACGTTCTATTAGTTCCCATTCTCACTTAACAAAAGAACACATATTTAGCCCCGCCCACCCACCCCTGCCTCTATTTCAGTGGATCTCAATTGAAGAGAGATAAAATCGTTAGAATGAGAACAACGTGTATAGGCGGGGCTAGTATCTGCTAAGATAAGATTGATTTTGGTAAATGACATATCCTCTAAGAAAATAAAGGGAGGGAGGGAGGGGCTAGTACTTGCTAAGATAAGACTGATTGTAGCAAACGACATATCTTCTAAGAAAAGAAAGGGCGGGTGGGCGGGGCTAGTACCTCCCAAGATAAGACCGATTTTGGCAAATGACATACCCTCTAAGAAAAGAGAGGGAGGATGGGTGGAGCTAGTAGCTGTTACTGCGGCTCTCAAGACTTTTTGAAATTCGTAAAAATAAACCAGTGGCTAAACCTATTTAATCGATATTTTGTTTTTATAAGTGAACATCAAACTGTCGTATACCAAAAATTAAAAGTTTGTTAATAATGATTTTTTACTCCCAGGCGTAAGCTAAGGAAGTATTGTAATCGAGTTCATCGGTCGACTACTTTTATGTGTTCTCAACCATTCATAATCCTAGACTACAAAGAAATAGGTATCCCGTTTCCATCTGTCTACTGTCTATCTGTCTGTATGTCTGATTGTTCTCAAATTTTGGACAGCTTGATGACGTCATCTCCAAAATTTACAGTAGTAAATTTATTTCTATTTTTTATAAAAAAAAAAGATACTCCTGAACTTGTGGTGTATGAATCCATGTTGAGTTTTTCAGCATGTCCAGATTTTTGGAAAAAAAGTCAAAAGTATATAACATTTGCAATTTAACTTTGACACTGCAAAATCAAATGATCTAAAATCGTGCAGTCGTTTTAAGGTTATCCTATGCATGGTAAATTTGTAATCAAAGCATATCTGTTTATCCCCCTCAAAAAATTGAAGACGTCATCTCAAAATTTTGTCGAATAAATCTTATAGAAAATGTGCAAGACACCACAAGTATAAACTTGTAATTTATCACTGCATTCATAATTATTAAAACTCCTTATACAGGGTGAACACAATACTGTTATTACTAGTACATATTACACTGCACCTATTCAAATTGGTATATGTATTCTTGCAAAAATCTGGATAACGTCATCACAAAATTTTGTAAAGGAAAAACTCATTTGAAACATACGCGTAGCACACTTCTTTACATACATACCTTTATTTTAACTTCTAGGGATTTTGTTAAAAAATAAAAATAAAATTCGCAAAATCAAATTTTATACTCCTGTATAGTTTTTCAAAAAAGCTTATTGTTTTGTTGTACTTCAGGAGTGTGGAGAGTTCTGTCAAAATAACTTTCGACCAATTTTTTCAAACATAGACTTTGAACTTAATAATATGTCGTTGAGTTAGTGGGCCATTTTTAGTCACCGATGCAGACAATTAGAAAAATAGCAATAACCAAAATAGAAAAAACAGATGACGTCATCAAACTTTCAAAGAAGTGCGTTCTGTATATTGTAAAACAAGTTGTAAAATTTCATTGCACACTTTTTTTACGAGAACCAATTTCTGGAGATTAAAAATATGGGTACGTCATTAAGCCACACATAAAATTTAAGTTATCATCCATTTTTGGAAGCGACGACTAAACAAATATTGTTTAGCGTTTTGCCATGTATACAACAACATTAAAATACATCCAAAATTTTAGAGTAATCAATTCTGTAGTTTTAGAAACTATCTGTGTAATAAAATCGCCGACAAACGGACAGCTAAAAACGAGGGACTTATATTTCTAAACTAGATGTTCAACAAAATCATTCTAATACAATTGGCGAACTAATATTCGGGAACTAACATAGAGGTATTCAAACGTTCATTAAATTTTTCTTTATACTCTGTTACAACAAATGCTCAGCGTGCATCACTGTTAATTCGAACTTTAACAGCAAGTGTGAACACTGAAAATAATTTAAATGTGCAAATTTGTGACAAAAATCAGATTACGTAACTTATTTCCAGGCATTAAGTTTAACTACCTATATAGAGTCCGTCGGAATAATTGTAAGCAATCGAATTAGTGAGCAGTCGAGTTTCTAATTTGTTCCATTGGACTTCTCACATTGTGATTCTCTTTATAAAGATTTTATTAATTTAATTTTTGCTTAATTACCACTGTCAGATTTTATACTGACAGCATTATTTGTAACAAAAACAACACATATCAATAATACGACAAAAACTAGGAAAATTTAAGACTGCACACACTACCCGAGCGATTTTTATTTTTGCACATAAAACAAATAAATGTTTTATAGTTACTACTTGGCCTTATTCACAAGTAGAATATAACATTTAGCGAGGACACCTATAACAAAAAATTATATCTTATCTACTCTTAAGCAAACATAAAAACCGGAAATGTCACTGCTGCTAACGTATAATCCATATCACTGACACCTGTTGCCGCTGTTGGCGCTTGCTTGATATATTAAAAAAATGTCAAAAATGTCATGATCCTTAAATAGTCCTCTATTGAGGTTAAAACGCGCATGCGCACTGAATAAAGTCAATTTGTAACATTGATCTTTAGGCCTCCGCTTCCGCCACATGCAACGTCATCATCCACATCCTCGACAAGAACGACAACGTCCCGCATTTCCTCCAAGCAAATTACTCAGGTACCATCAGCGAAGCGGCACCCATAAGTTCTCTCATCCTGACCAATAACAGCGAGCCACTCGTTATTAAGGCCTTCGATGCCGACTCCGAAACAAACGCTTTATTACACTATGACATCATCGACATCCTCCCTCGACGGTACTTCCAAATCGACTCATCCACCGGTGCTATCCGTACCATCCGCCTTCTCGACCACGAGACACACAATCGTTTCACTTTTCACGTCCAGGTGTCGGATCGTGGTAACCCTAAACTAACATCCGAAACCACAGCAAAAGTGGATATCACTGTCACCGACGTGAACGACTGCCCTCCCAAGTTCACGGAGAGCATTTACAATGTAACACTTCTCCTCCCCACCTACAAAAACGTGGCTGTGGTTCAAGTGAATGCTACGGATCCAGATAGTCCCGAGAGTACTAAACTGAGGTTCGACATAATCGAAGGGAACAAATTTGGGGTTTTCGCTATCGATTCGAAGAGCGGTCTCGTCACAGTACTACAACCAGACAATATGAAGCATTTCTACAAACTCCACGTGCGCGTATCCGACGGGAAGTTCTCCAGCGTGACTAAAGTCTTCATCAGGGTGGAAGAATCGGACAACTCTGGCCTTATTTTTCAAAAGTCTCTCTACGAAGGGTCAATCATTGAAAACTCGACAAAAATCACCACAGTGTGCGTGGTGAACGTGCTAGGAAGTGCCTTAAACGAGTACTTAGAATTCAAAATACTCAACCCGACTAACATGTTCACGATTGGACTTACGTCCGGGGTGATCCGCACCACGGGCATCAAGTTCGACAGGGAAGTCCAAGACAAGTACGAGCTCATCATTGAAGCCCGAAGCCAGCACGTGGACAAGGACAAGCCTCGAGTGGCCCACGTGATCGTCAACGTCACCATCCTCGACATCAACGACAACTGCCCCATGTTCGTCAACCTTCCCTACTACGCCGTGGTCTCCGTAGACGACGAAAAAGGCAGCACGATTGCCAAAGTCCACGCTATCGATTTAGACAGCGCGGAAAATGGCGAAGTGCGTTATGAACTGATCAAGGGCCATGGGGAGCTGTTCAAGGTTCAAAGAGAAACGGGAGATATTGAAATCAAGCAGAATTTGGAAGGGCATAATCGCGAGTACGAACTGCTGATTGCTGCCTACGATAAAGGTGAGTGTTATGATTATGAGGAAAGTCGTTCTGAGGGTGCTTTTCCAGGAATCACTCCCTGCAGAACTGATGTTACGGTTCACGTTAAAGTGATTGATAGGTCGATGCCGGTTTTTAAGAAACAGTTTTATTCGGAAGTTGTCCCGGAAAATGTGGAGCTTCATTCGCCGCTGTCGACTTCCATCGAGGCCGAGTCGCCACTTTCGAGGAAACTGATTTATAGCATAGTCAAGGGGAATGAGCTCGAAGAGTTCGCACTCGACTTTAACACAGGTAGGGCTTAGTTAGTTGTAGAGGCGCTAGATTTCTTGAAACCAAGGAAGTTGGTAGAAAGTGCTAGTCCGTAAATTTTGATTGTAAAAATTCTTTTAGAATTTGTTGCACTAAGTTTTAAACTGGATTTATAGATTTACAGTGTGTTCGCAAAGTCTGAAATAAATTCGATCGAAAATTTAGGCGCGAAATTCAACAAAGACGCTCGAACAAGTTGATTTTATTTATAATCGAATTTCATTCTATTCTATTCAGATATGTAACGGGTGTTCAAAAAATTTTCAAATTTCATTTCTTTGATTAAACCGATCAAGTGTCAATGTCAACAAATTGGAGATGTTAAAATCAGAATAAGAAGTCATGGATTAAGTGATTTGTTGTGGAGAGAGCGAATTGTTGCGCCAGTAACCTTATTCGAAATTTTTTGGGCAAGCTTAATTAAATCTTGACGTGTCAGGTTTGATCAAAGAAATGAAAAATATTTCCAGAGCCTACCTTACTTTGAAAACTTCTTAATCATCCGTTATGTATTTATGACCCAAAATTATTTTCATGTATATAGAATGTTGTGTTTTTGAGGAGTTTTTTTAATGAAATAACATACATTTTTACATGGTCTGATTAACTTTTGTCTAATCTTTATAAGAATGTTTATTTCTGAAATTCGACGAAAAATTTTCTGATTTTCTTGAGATGTTTTATCCAGGAATTCACAAAAAAACACAAGGTCACACCTGTGGTGCAATATTTTATGGATAGACGATAAAAAGAATTTTGTAATACCAGACAGGGTGTTTTTACATGAAAAAATTTACCTAAGTATTTGAAAATTGTAATAGTTTAGAATTTTTATAACACTCTGTACACTATAACCCAGATTTGTTAATACTAAAATAAAGCTTATTACATTTACTCATCTCGGTGATTCAAGTTTCCGAGGTTTAAACTTCATTGTAATATTAAGAGAGTAATTGTTTGATCCTCATTGGTCAGATAAAAAAGCGAATACAATACATTTACTCATCTCGCCATAAAATATTGCAACACATACCGGGTGTCTGGAAAATGGCGGATTAACTCTTCAGTACGTTATGTACGCGGGTTTCGGGAGTCTCAAAAAAATAATAACAAAATTTTTAGAAATGGCATACCTTCTAAGAAAAGACGGGGCGGGTGGGCGGGGTCACCACCTGATGAGGTAAAACGGATTTTGGCAAATGACATACTCTCTAAGAAAAGAGAGGGTGTGTGGGCGGGGCTAGTACCTGCTATAATACGACTGATTTTGGCAAATGACATACCCTCTAAGAAAAGAGAGGATGGGTGGGCGGGGCTAGTACCTGTTAAAATAATGCTGATTTGGGCAAATGCCATACCCTCTAGGAAAAGAGAAGGTGGGTGGGCGGGCTTAGTGCCTGCTAAAATAATATCCATTTTAGGAAATGACATAGCCGCTAAGAAAACAGAGAGCGGCTGAGCGAGCGTAGTATAGCTGGTAAAGTAAAACCAATTTTGGCAAATGTCATACCTTCCAAAAAAAGAGAGGGTGGGTGGGCGGGGCTAGCACCTTATAAGATAAGAGTGATTTTGGCAATTGAGATACCCTCTAAAAGAAGAGACGGCGGGTGGGCGGGGCTAGTACCTGCTAAAATAAAACCGATTTTGGCAAATGATATCACTTTTAAACACCACTTTTGAAATCATTATAACTCCACGAAAATATGAGAAGTATTTTTTTTACTATTTTACTACTACACTCACCAGTTGATTGCTAAGAACGTAGCGGGGAGTTAATTCGCCATTTTCCAGACACCCGGTATAGTTAACGCACAATGAAAAAAAACACTTGAGAGTTAACCTTCGTGAATAGCCACAATGTAATTCTGGATTTTGAATTGAGGTTAGCGTTATTATTCTCTCAAGAACGCAAAAGAAAATATATTGTGCATCAATTTTATCTTAAAATAACCCTATTGAAATTTTTTGCAAATCTATATTAAAATTTCAATATTAAAATATGCTTATAAAGCCTAATAAGAGGCTAGTTAGGACATCTAAAAATATATAAGAAAAATCAAAGCTGTATGTTTTCTCCTTTGTTGAAGTACCTACTGATAAAAAATAGTGTTTCCATTTTTTCAGAGTAGCTCCTAGAACATAACCTACAAAAATCAAATCGAGTTGTGTGAATGTCAAATTTCATTCTTGAGTTTTTTTATGAAATTTATTCTAGGCTTTACAGACACACTGTACATAGATTTTCAATCATTTTTGGCGGAAAATATTGTTTTGTGTGGTAAATTTAAATTTCAAACTCGTGCAGTTCAATTCAGTGTAACGAGAAATCGACTGTTGCGCCCAAATTTCCGAATCATGTAAACCGTAGATATTTATCAGATTTGGTGACTGGCATTGCGACGGGTAAGTTTTTACGTTGCCATTCTAGCAGGAAAACCTTGAAGTATCGAAGAAACCTTATCGTAGAAACTGTGACATATTTTAATTTCGCTATATATTGTGGAACTGAATCACAATTTATGTTCAAAATAAAATCACCATCTAAAGCTATATCATCTGAAGAAATTCTTACTGATATTTTATCAAAAATTTATTTAAAATTATTGCAGGATGTTTATAGATCGCATATCAAGTTCAACAAGAATTTGCCGCTTTCTTATTCCACTCTAAAAATAACATAAATAAAAAAATTGTATGAATATCAGATAATTTAGAAAGTTTGGTTCTAATTGACATTTTCAAGAATTTGCAATCACGTTAAATTATACGAAAATCCCAGTAGGGAGTCTTTTGAACTTTTGTGTAACTAAAAATGTAATGTCGTATGTATGTTTTGTATTACTGTTTCTGCAGTAAAAAAGTCTGTTTTTGATTCCCAATTGTATTTATTCAATCACGCGTCGAAGTTTGTAGTTGCCAGTTCTTGGGACAAGATGTCGCGTTGTTTGGTTAAGTTTTGTTCCACATCTAAGCTACAACTTTCTTACTTATTGAAGATGAAACTACCACGAACATTCCGATTTTATTGGGGTAAAGTCACGAAGTAAACTAAACTAAAACTTAAAGAGAATAAAAGTAATCTGCTCAAAATAATTTAATATTCTACATATTAAAATATAAAGTTTCGCCTCCGCTTTCAAAAACCAAATTTTTGTTTTCTAAAATTTATTGTCAAATACTTTCGGAAAAAAAAAAACGTCATATTCGAGTGTTCATGGAAAGGGAAAATGTATATTCATGTCTTCCTCCGTGCAGGAGGTTGGTTGCCACTTCAGACTAAGGGTTAGCGAGGACAATATATCAATGATTTAATAATTGTGTGCCGTAAAACCACTCGTTATTCACAGTATTTCACGCTATTGTCCGTTTTCTAAGGAAATCCAACCCAACGTAACATTTTAGGGCAAATTTTCATCACAAAGAACTGTACATATATATCATTTCTACCGGGTAACTTGCCCGTACCAGTACGCCACCGCGCCACGTTCCAGTCTGATCCTTATAGCAACAAAGTAATTTAAATTTACCTACTCAAACATCCCCCTTTATTAATAATCAACCGCCGCTATATAATTCACTTTTACAAACCGTCTCGACTCTATTTAAAGTACTTATTATTCAAGACAACGTTACATTTCTTTTTGGTGTCGGTTTTTCCTAACAGTGCAAATCTCGACCGAAAGCCGAGAAACACTCTACACCAATAATTTCAACTTATTTGCATTAACAAGTAGATCCCCTGAAAAAGCCACATCATTTAATAAATTATTACCATAGATAAATATCCTTGAAATAAAATAAGACAATTAAATAAAATTTCCTTTTCGCAGCCCCCGACAGTAACAATGGTCCCTGTGAGTATTTGCATTAAATTATTAATGTTTCAATTTATGCTTTTGGGCTTGCACACCTGTTGCTTTTTAACATGTCCCTTAAAGTGCCTTTCGTTCTAACAGAGCACCACTACTCGCATGAATCACATCTTTATTCTCCTATTTATTTTTTTAAAACGTCAGTTTTATTCTGTTCTTATTCATTCACTCGCCATTATTTTTCGTTCATGTCGTAATATTTTTATGTTAATATTAATTTCAAAGCTACTAGTTTGAAAAATTGTGTACATTCTAGCGCACTGGTGTTCTCACGTGCTTATGCACCACGTTCGTACAGTCGGTGACAATCCTTCGATAGATCAAGATCCTCGCGATCTTGAAATTTCGTCATCGTTGTCACCGACGCCATTCCACCATCCTAACAAAATTCTTCCTCATAGGTGTCATCTCCGTCGTGGATGAGCTCGATTTCGAACAGCAGCCCCAGTACGAGCTGCTCATTCGTGCAACGGACTCCGTTTCCGGCGTCTACGCAGAAGTTCCCGTATCGATAGTCTTACAGGACGTTAATGATTGCCCTCCAGAATTCACTCAAGAGAATTACAATGTGTCAATATCAGAGGCGGCACAATTCGGAACTCCCGTTCTCACGGTCCTCGCGAACGATAACGACACGGGTATCAACAAGAAAATCAGTTACTCGATTCAGAATGACAGTAGCAACTCGAGCGAATATTTTTACATCGATGAAAACGAGGGTATTATTTATTTAAAACAAGCACTGGACCATGAAGACGCTAGCTCTCACCATTTCGTCGTTGTGGCGAAGGACCTGGGCATGCCGAGCCTGTCAAGCACCGCTCACGTCTGGCTTACAGGTAAAACACTTTTTTTATTTTTTTTTTTCGCTGTTTCAATATACAATTTGTTTTTGTTGTCTAGTTGTGATCACGGTGTTAAAAAAGAATTACTTGTATCACGTCAGACTTTGGAAAAATTAGCGTAAAAAATAAATTAAAGATAATAACACTATTGTATTCGGTTTAGAATATTTTTCTCCGCGCTAATAAATTCCGTTGGAATTCTACAAAAATATTTGCTTTAATTTTTGCATCGGTATATTGGAATTTTTCTTGTTTGACGTAATTTTCCATTAAACCACTTTTAACTATATGCAATGGTGATAAGAAAATGTGGCTGCTTTAAACTAGTACAGCGTGGAGTATGTTCTTTTGCTCGGGAATTTATTGCTCTCCTGATGGCCATTATTTTCACAATATAATGGTAATTTCTTGCTAGGCTGTCGCGCTCACAAATGAAACAATCAAAATTAAAATCACTTTATTCAGTTCACAGATCTACAAATTATAGATATGGAATTGTGTCAATTACAACATTGCACATTTAGAAATACAAATCAGTACAATAACAATTAACCTAAAAATTCAATGAGTTGAGAAATAACATAATCGTTAAATAATTAACCGTGTCTTGAAAATATTCATACATTTCGTGATAAGATTTTCCAATTAATGATGCTTTTAGATCCCGCTTAAAAGCAGCGAAGCATTTAGGTTTTTTGTATGTACTTAGGAAACTTCTCACACAGTTGTTTTATCTTTATATAGTAAAATAATAGTGATTCTCCATACCTGCTTTCATAACACTGATTTTAGGTGTTTGTTTTCATAAGCAGTAATATTGGGCTGACAGAAATTCTATTTGTTTCTGGTGATGCCGTAATTATTATATTGTATGGTGTACCAACGAAAATAGTCGTTATATGGCTTTGATTTTTCCAAACTCCTTCTTTGTAAACAACGAACACCGCTAAAAATAAGCCGGTCCTATTTAAAGTTGCCACCGAACAAAGATAGTGTCATAAATTTGCATCTAATAAGCTGCATTATTCGTCGACAAGGGTAGTGGAGAAGTCAGAATTGTAAAAACACTATACTAACGGGAGTTGGTGTAATATAATCTAATATCGAAAGAATTAGTGCCAGTTTTATAATGACCAGTTTAGCTGTCAAGTCTAAGTTAACTGTAAGTTAACTTAAAAAACTTTCTAGAGTATTCTATACATATATTTAATACTTCTAAAAATATTAGACATTATTACTGTATAATTTAGCGAAAAACCAAATCACTTTGAGAAATAGAATGACAAATTTTGTTCCAAGATTTCGTTTATAGAAAAGGACCATTGTGTTTCGTCTTGAATATTATTTTGATCAGCATTTTTTTGGATTTTTACCGTGGAAATCTATATCACCATATACAAATGAACCGTAGAAAATGAAAATTTAATTGAAAAATACGCAACATAATTACACGTTTCAGAGTTTAAATTCATATCACATTAATTATTATTAGAGATAGAAAAATTCAAAGAGCAAAGTTGTACGGTATACAAGAGTGTTCTATTTTCAAGACGTAATACACAATTTAGTTTTTTTTTTATGAAACAACCTATATATTTTACATATCCTCATTAGCCTCTTCCTTGGCTTTATAACTATATAGTTTATTTTTTAAATTCGGATACGACGTTGCCATGTCGATGTGTCTCTTAAAACAGTAAAAAATCGCAGGAACTAACAACTATAAATATAGAAAATACTTAACAAAATAGGAGAAGAACAAAAAATAGAACAAAATGCAGTAGTAAAATATAGGGTGTTCTTTTTGAAAAAACTGAATTATGGATATTTGAAAATTGTAATAATAAATAAAGTTTTTTTAATAAGCACTGTGCATGGAAATTTTATTTCATTTACACCACAACAAAATATTTTAACAGAGATGTTAAAAATAACCTGCGATTTTTTTTGTGAAACCTACTGTTAAAAATTTCAAGAAAATTGAAACAGCGTGGCAACATCGCATCAGAAATTCAAAAATAAACTATGGTTATAAAGCCTAAGAAGTGGTTGGTAAATAGAAAATATGTAAAAATATATAAAATTTTGTGTTCGCCTTATTAAAGACAAAACACACAATTTTAGAGTATACTCCCTCAAAGAAAAGTACAACTTTGGCCTTTGACTTTTTTTCTTTTTCTAATAATTAATGAGATATCGAGGTACGCACACTTAGTGATTCACTTTGTATACCATCACTTATTTTTTACTTTATAAGAAACATCGTCTGTACACCAAGTTTGTTTTGGAAAATCTGTCATTACATTTTAATAAGAATCTACGGCTTCCTTATTTAACCAATCAGTTGACTGCAATAAAAAAAATTTGATCGAAGGTTATCTCGACAGAACTTCCCTCGCCCCTGAAGTACAATAAAACAAACCCAGCTTTTTAGAAATATTATAAAATTTGATTATGCGAATTTTATTATTATTTTTTTTTTATGAGAATCCTAAATCCTTATAAGTTAAAATAAAGATTTGTATGTAACGTTAAAAGAAATGTAAAGAAGCGTGCTGCGCGTACGTTTTCCCATAATAAAATTTTGCGCTGACATCAACATTTTTGCAAAGACACGTATATCACTTTGGATAGGTGCAGTATAATACTAATGACAACGGTATTGTATTCCCAAAATTTTCGGGAAAATGTAGGAGCCCTTCCCGATTTCACAAAAATAAATTGACTCATTCATTTTTATACCCTGTAGAACAAATTTAAAAACTTTTAATGCAGTGATGCACAAGTACAGATTTATCATATTTTCCACATTTTGGATACGATTTATAATTAATTCTAAAATCTATGAATGCATTGATAAACCACAGTTATAGAATCCTAAATATTTTGCATATTTCAGAGAGAATTTATTCCACAAAATTTTGAGATAACCTCATCAATTTTTGAGAGGGGATAAAAAGATATATTTTGATTAAAAATTTTCCATGCTTACGATACCTAGGTTTAACACGTCTCCAAAATTTGAAAGTATTCAGTTTTGCAGTTCTTGATTTAATCAATAAAATAAACTGACTTTCATTAATTTATTGAGTCGCCTTGTATAAATAATTCTAAAAACCTTGAGTCCGTTGATAAGCCACAAATATGCAGTCATAATATTTTGCATATTTTAGAGAGGATTTATTCGGCAAAATTTTGAGATGACGTCTTCAATTTTTTGGGAGGGGATTAACGAATAAATTTTTCCTAACGATTTACCATGATTACGACAACCTTAACATATTTACAAGATTTCAGAGCATTCGGTTTTGCACTTTCAAAGTTAAATTGCAAAATATTGTTTTGAATTTTTTTCCAAAAATCTGGATGTCTATGGTGAAAATTCGACATGGATTCACACACCACAAGCGCAGGAGTATCTTAGTTTATACCCGAGGATATGCGAAGGAACTTTTTTCAACGTTTGATGACCCGTAGGGTATGAAAAAATAGATCTCCCGTTTCCGTCTGCCCGTCGTTTCTGCCCATATTTGTTAGATATTTTCTCCGAAACTACTACACCGATAGTTGCCAAATTTTATATGTATGTTAGAAATATCGTGCAAATAGTAAAACACTAACCAAAATTTTATAATCATCCTCGCCAACAATCTGATGACGCCATCTAAAAATTTTGCATGGTAAATGCTATTTACATTTGATACAATAACATTCTCCATGAATTTTTACCCAAAGCATCCAAATTTTCGCAAATAAACAAAAATTGTACAATTATTACAATTAAAAATTACATTTCAGGGGCAAAAGATGTTCTGTTTAATACCATTCAACCAATTCTTTTTATTTACTTTCATTTGGAGTCCCTAGAGGTCTCAACTTGAACAGTGACAAACGTGTTATCTCCAGATAGGATTATTACAGTTTGAGGAGTCTGAGATAATATGCAGATATACAGTGGAAAAATTAATTATCCTAATATTCAGCCTTGCCGTACCCTAAACTGAGTTTGACGCATTTCAAATTTGTGCTGATATGTATATATGTAGTTATTTACATACAGAAACCAAGCTAGAAAATTTCTTCTGAAACCGATCCATCTTGTATCGAAGGTATAAACCAAGCATAATTTTTACAACTTTTAATCAGGCCAGGTTAGTCAATTTCACTAACATGCCAAATTTCCAAAGATTTCTTAATGTAAACAGCATATCTAACACGAACCAAAAGGTCAATATTTCCAATGTGTAGTGCAATTTTTAGACTCGAACAATTTCGAAGAAAACGTATTTTTTCTTAAATTGTCAATATTATTGTGGAAGAAAAGACTTTCTTCTCATGAGAAATGTTAACTATTCTTTCTAGACTGAAATACGCTTATCTGGAAATAAAAAACTTCCATCCTTGTAATCTCGGCCCTAGAAACTCTTTTGGAGCTTTTAATAATTCAAATCTAGTTCGTGACAGCAGATGATTTTTTCAGTATTTTACATAAATATGCTAAAAACTTAAGTGAACATGTATGTTGGGAGAAAACTAATATTGAAAATGTTCAAAAATGTGTATTGACCAATGATAATTACCAAAATACTGCGTTTATTCCATATTAAAACGTGCGTAAGCTACATCTTTGCAGCCCAGAGCAATTTTGTGCCGAGAGTAACTATTTTATGTCGGGGTAAATAGCACCCGGATGTTTATTTCGTTAATCACGAAGATTTCGAGAGTAGAATAGACATCTGGGAGTCGTGACAGCAGCTTTTTTGTTAGCGCATTTCCGCGCCATTTACGGTTCTTTCGTTTCAGTTCTGGACATGAATGACAACCCGCCAAAATTCGAGCAGACCTCTTACTCCTGCGGCCTACTGGTGAACGCGAATCGAGACCAATTCGTCACAATCGTAAAAGCGAGTGACCCCGACGACGTAGATCAGAACAATCTGCGTTACACCATCGTCGCCGGCAACGAACAACAAACATTTTCAATGAATCCGGAAACCGGAATAATCACCCTAACGAACTTGGCGAATTTCGGAAACGAAAACACGATGATTCTAAACGTTTCCGTTTCTGATGGTGTTTACACAAATTTCGCAAGACTGAAGGTGGAATTGTTACCGGCGAATTTACATCCGCCCAAGTTCGATAAGTTCATTGTCGATGTGCAAGTGCCTGAAAATCAACCCCCAGATTTTCCGGTGACCGTCGTAAAGGCAACAGATGATGACTTCGGGGAGTTCGGAGCCATATCGTATTCTATTCATTCGGATCTATTGAGCGAGACTTTCAAAATTGATAAGGTCACGGGGAAACTGAGCACTAAAGTGCGTCTAGACAGGGAGAAGCAGAAGTTGTATGAGGTTCCGGTGATGGCCACGGACGGTGGCGGGAGGGCCGGTTTTCTTACAGTGAGAATCAAAGTAGCCGACGAAAACGATAACGCGCCCTATTTTTTGTTAAGAGAATATAAGACTAGCATACATTTTAATCATAGCGTCAACGTACCCTTCATGAGAGTCAAAGCGAAAGACGCCGACGAAGGCGCGTCTGCTCAAATTAGGTACCAAATATACGAAAAGAAGTCGTCGGAGGTTATCGACGTTTTCCAAATCGATGCAGAAACGGGAGATCTGTCGCTAAAAAAGGACGCAAGCTCTTGGAGTAAGCCGCAAATTTCTCGAAATTCTCACGCTTTAATCGAACGTTTTCAGTTGGCGAAGTGTTCCAGTTTTTCGTCAGGGCTTCCGATAAAGGTCCACAAGAAAGACACTCGGATGTTCCCGTCAATATTTTAATTATGGGACCAAAAGACTTTCCGCCTGTTTTCGAAAGAAAAGACGAAAAGTATTTCTTGGCTGAAAACTCTCCCGCCGGTAAGTCGCACCCAGTTGTACGCGCGTACCTACAGTTTTCATTTTCAGGGACCATTATTACTAAATTAAAGATGGCGTCCAACGTGAGCGTCACCTATCAAATCATTTCGGAACTAGACGAAAGACCACAGTTCGAAGTCGACTCTCAGGGTCAAATCACCTTAGCGAAACCACTGGATTTCGAATCCCAGGACTCGCATCTGATTGGCATCTTGGCCTTGTCTGACTCGAGTCCACCAATGACGGCGTTGGCCGAAGTCGCTTTGAAGGTGCTGGACGAGAATGACCACGACCCTCAATTTGAAAGCAGCCCTTACATCGTCTATTTGGCGGAGAATACTGAAGAAGGGACCAGCATTTTAAAAGGTAAAGAATTTTTTCTACCCGACCTGGTTAACAAACCTTGGCATGAATAAACAACACGAATAATTGTACTTTCATTCTGTTAAATAAAATAAATAATTAAAGTCAACATTAAAACAACGAACAACTTTGATTTTACAAGAGGCACTCAAAGAATCCACCATTTACTCTGTGTCAAGTAAATTTTACGGAAGCAAACGCGATTTTTCAAACTGGCATGCATGAAAGACACAAATCACATATGACATTAAAAAAAACACGTCAGAACGGATAGAAATATTGAAATTCTGCAAACGTCATTGCTTTTAGCTTGAAGAGGCGTTACAAGGTGTATTCGTTTTAGGGATTTTGATAGTTCACTAAATTACGATTAGCATGAGGAAACCAATCTTTCTTTCTAGTTGTTGCCCACGACGAGGACCAGGGCGCCAACAGCGAGGTGCGCTACAGCATCAACCAAGACTCCGGCAACATCTTGGACATCTTCGCCATAGACTCGCACACCGGCTGGATCACCACCCTCGTCAAACTAGACAAAGAAACCAAAATAGAATACAAATTCTACGTGACGGCTACCGATAACGGGACTCCGAAGCATTCGGCACGCACGACAGTCATCGTGCGATTGAAAGATTACAACGACAGTCCTACCACTTTCAAGAAGCGTTTCTACGAGAGCGCCGTCAACGAAGACGCTCTTCCTGGCACCGTCATTCTAACTTTAGACACAATCGATGCGGATACCGATTTGACGACACCGGTGGATTTTTATATCATATCTGGGGATCCAAGTTCGCAATTCCAAATCCGGCAAACTGGAGAAATTTACGTTGCTAAGCCCCTGGATCGGGAGAACGTGCCGCATTACGATCTTCAGGTGTTAGTTACGGATGGCATGTTTACTGACGTCACTAATGTCTCTATTGCCATACTGGACGCAAACGGTGAGTTTCGCTTGAGTTTTGCCCGTGAATATTGATTCGGGGGGGTTAAAACTGGCGCAGCAAGTGGGATCTGTGTATTTGTCGACGGTGTTTATATTTTACGGCTGTCTTTGTTGTTTCCACAGATAATCCTCCGTATTGTCTTAAATACCGCTACCGCCAAGTCCTGTCCGAAGGCATCACTCCGGGATCCTTCGTCTTGTCGGTCCTTGCGACGGACATCGACGGCCCCGAGCACTCGAAGCTGCGTTACATACTATCAGGCGACGGCATGGACAATTTCCTGTTAGACAAAGACAGCGGCCATCTTAAAACCGTTACATATTTGGATAGAGAGAAACAATCCAAATACACCCTAACGGCGCACGTTCACGACAAAGAAAAACCGAATTGGAAGTGTTCTTCTCAAATCGAATTAATCATATCGGACTTAAACGACAACGCTCCTTTGTTTTCTCTACCTTACTATTCGGTTTCGCTTCCTGAGGACGTTGAAGTGGGGACTTTAGTAACGAAAATCCACGCAACGGATGCCGATATTGGTATCAATAGAAAAATTAAGTACGCATTCATTGATTCGTTTAACAACCACTTCAAGATGGCGTCCGATAGCGGAATAGTCACTTTGGCTAAACCTCTGGATCGAGAAATAAGGGCTGTTTATAACCTAACAATCCAAGCAGTCGATCAGGGAACGCCGCAATTGTCTAGCGTAAGCACTCTGATAGTAAACGTCCAAGACATCAATGATAATCCTCCGGAATTTGCCAACAAATATTACTTTGCCGTTGTTCCGGAAATTGATGCTGTCGGTACGGAAGTTGTTAAGGTTCTTGCTACGAGCAAAGACACGGGGGTTAACGCAGATGTGTACTATTCGATTATTGGAGGAAATGAACACAAGAAGTTTGCGATTAATAATAAGACGGGTGTCATATCGATCGCCGAAATGTTGGATTACGAGAGGGCGAAAGACTACTTTCTTACTATACAGGCGGTGGATGGGGGAACCCCACCTTTGAGTAATTCAGCTACGGTGAATATTACAGTCACGGATTGTAACGATAACGCGCCAGTGTTCAGTCAGTTGTCCTATAGTTCGAGAATTAGGGAGGATGCCCAAATCGGCGATAAGATTCTGCAGGTAAGTTCCACCGTAGCTAAATCTTGTACACGTTCAAATTCCGCAAGGCGTTTATATTTTTGTGACGGCGCGGGAAGTTACTCCAATTTATTTATCTCTTGCATACAATGTCCGTGAAAATAGAATTTCGCAAAGAAACGTTATGAAACTGTGCATTCGTGTCCCTGGAGAAGAACAACTATTTTTAGATAAATTTCTCAGAGTGGAAGCTCACTCACCACCAGAGGCCACAAAAAGTAAACGACTAGTTTAAAAGACAACTTTATTTTCTCGGGTGTCGTAAAACAGATTCTATTCCAAGAGCACCGGATGGTTTAGAATTTTAACTTGTCCACAATAAAATCGAGAAAGACGATTGAAGTTAATAAGCGAACGTGAAACAGCTTGGCTGTGTCTCTTTTAAGACTTTGTGCTAATAAAGTATCGAATAGGACAGATTGTCGTAAGAAAAGTCGCCACCTGAAGCTCTTGTGTGCAATGCATTTTTAAAATGTAATACTTTGTCGCGAAAAATATGTTCATTTAAAATTCAAGTTCCACTATTGTAGTCGCAGAAAACGCGAATGTTCTGAAGTGGGTTAAATTAGAAAAACGTCACATTGTTACTTTTGATTATTCATTTAAAAAAAAATAGATTTCAAATTATAAATGGTAAACTCCAAAATTTCTTAATTGATATTTAGCAGTCATTTGTTGCACACTATATAATTTCTCATTTTTCTTGTATTCAAGCGCATCAAGAGATATAATACAAGATGATTGTAAAAGATTGTACATTAAGCTAGCTTTGAAATTTCATTAATTTTGCCGCTCCGTTGTGATGATTGATGATTATGCGTTAATTACTCGTCACCTGTCACTAATGTCAATCATAACCTCACTGCCTTAAATGTGAGAATGTGCTTGTAGTAAAATGGTGACCACTCTGAACACTATTTCTTGCAGGAATGTGTGACTGAATCCAAAAAACGTATGACACTCATACAATAATCTTGATTGTGTATTTTAGGACTGTAATAAATTGTTTGATAAAACAAGGAAGCGGCAAATTCTTGATAAAAATTTAATGACAGATTCACAAAACAAACTTGATGGACGTTCCTTTATAATAATCACTCCGTATATATACCAAAATTTCCACATTAAATCAATTCTAAAGGCACAAATGCCAAAAAAAACAGCACAAAAAACAAAATAAAAGATAAAAGACTATTAAAACAGAACAGAACAGAAACTGCCTTGAGTCAGAATGCTTCACCAAGAAAGCGCTAATGGTACCAACGTAAAACCTTCAATAAATAATATTTTAGCCACAAATACTTAAGTATTTTGTTGCGGTATAGTTTTAGGAACTAAGTTTTGAAATTCACAAACAATCTTTGTACATAATATACCACAAAAAAAAGAAAAACAAAGTTGAACTTTATAATCTGAAATCGGGGAAATCTAAAAAATTCCTTAGAATTTATTTCACGACCGATTATTAATCAAAACGTAGTAAAACCACTTTTTTTTTATTTAAACGACCTCGTATATATCTTTTATGGTTTCCAAGTTCAGTATAGTGAGGCGATAAAAATTTAAGATCCACATGTTACAATTTTATTTTCCAGCATTTTGTTAAAAATCGTTCCGTGTCATATCTTGTCATAGCCACATAACGAGTAATTTTATTACTTGTGATGGAACTGCTCTTTACGTTTGCATTTCAAATTATTAGTCAAACCATGATTAGTAACCCAACTATAGTAATGGCATACCTTAGTCTACTGTCAAAATCAAGTAATGACTCCAAAATCATCCAAAAAAGCTTATTTTATTGCTCTTTTATTTGGTTCTGCTCTAGCTACACATTTGAGTATATTTTTTGTTAAACCTTGGGTAGCATCTCAGAAGAGAAAAGATTCTAGCAACCGTAGTGAAGATCTAAAGACAAAATCATAATTATTTTTGGCATAACCTCAATTAGTGCTGATCATGTCCTGTCATTATTCATCATAGTATGAAAATCCGAAAACCCAAAAGCTTAACAGGGACTCAGTTAGGTTTTGCCACAGTTTTAGGAGTTTTGGGTGGTATTTACATTTGGAAACCATTAGTTATCAACTATCGTGAAAAGAAAAAAATCTGGTGAATCATCTCATAAATAAGCACCAAAATGGGATGGTATCAGCAGTGGGCATCAAAGCAGAAGGGAAAACCTTCTCTTCTAGTTATCGCAGGCATTAGTGGTTTTGTTTGCTTTTGGATTGGATATAGAAACTACTTTGTTCCTTGGCGGACGCGAAAACGATTACGTCAAGCCGAAGAATGTGCAAATATCTTGAGCAAGTTTGAACGATAATTGAGTTATGTGTTTTTCTAGAGTTATTTAAGTTAATGTAGCATTTGTCCCATGTCTTTTTTCGGATATTGCTGTAATTTTTAATAAAAAGCCGCAAGAAAATAGCAATAGAAAACAATATAATACCTTTTTTTCAAGTGTGTGTAATCAGTATATACTTGTTGCACCTTATTTAAACAGTGACCTTGGTTTAAGTAGTAATGCGGTCTTCTTCTGACCTTGAAAATGCGCGCCATAACTACTTTTGTCGCAGGTGATCGCCACGGACTTGGACAGTGACAAAAACGGCCAAGTGACTTACTCCATCATCAGAGGAGACAATCGTGAACAGTTCGAAATAGATCCAGACACAGGGTACATATCAGTAGCTGACGAATTAGACCGCGAAACCACATCTAGCTACGTTCTCGAAATCCTGGCCAAAGACAATGGAGTGCCGGTGCTTTCTAGACAAACTTTAGTTAATATAGAAATTACGGACGCAAACGACAATCCTCCATTATTCTCTCAAAGTAACTACACCACCGTCATTCAAGTAAGTTAACGCTTAATTGCCGAATCCACATTTTGCACTCGATCGGTTTCAGGAGGATAAACCAATCGGTTATCCCATCATCAAATTTACAGTTACTGACGCCGACACTCTCCCCAATACGATTCCCTACACCTTTGACTTCAGGAGTGGAAACGACGGCAACAGTTTTAGGTTAGAAGAGGACGGGATTCTGCGAACGGCGACCAAATTCAACCACAAAATTAAAGATAATTACCTACTTCAAATCAGGGTGTTTGACAACGGGATCCCGCCCCTCTACTCTGACTCCTGGGTTGTGGTCAAAGTCATAGAAGAATCACAGTATCCACCGATAATCACGCCGTTAGAAATCAACATCAATTCGTACCTAGACGAATACCCTGGCGGTATCATTGGAAAAGTGTACGCAAACGACCAAGATCAGTATGACACTCTGACTTTCTCTTTAACACCGACTCTAGAAATGTCGTATCCGTATCATACGCACGAACTGTTTCAAATTAACCGTACTGACGGTACTTTGACAGCTTTGCCGCGTCTGGATGCCGGTGACTACCGACTGAACGTTTCCGTGACCGACGGTAAATTCCACGCACACTCGATTATTAAAATCAACATTGAAGTGATCAATGAGGACATGTTGGATCATGCTGTTGCTATAAGATTCCGACAAGTGAGTCCAGAGGTGTTTGTTTTGAGTCATAGAAAAGGCTTTGTCAGAGCTGTGAGAAATGCCATGAACTGTCGTTTGAAAGATGTGGTAATCGTAAGTGTCCAACCATCCAATGACGACGACCTTCCGTTACGATCAAAACGCTACATCGTTAGTAAAGACCTGGATGTTCTATTCACCGTGCGACGACCCGATGAAGGTTTCTATTCGTCTGATTCCATCAGGAAAGCACTTAACGACAATCTAGAAGAACTGGAAGAGAGTACGAAACTAGTGGTTGAAGAAATCATTAGGTTTAAGTGTAGCAATAGTTATTGTGTCTTTGGTACTTGCCAGGACCATTACGTATTGGAACCCACACGTATAGAGCCGGTGGCGACCGACGTCACTAGTTTTGTGTCGCCGCGACATCGCCAGAAGTTAGAATGTGAATGCAAAGAAGGATATGGAGGAGAAAAATGTGATACTATTGTTAATGAGTGTGCCAGAGAACCTTGTCCTCCATACAAGAACTGCATACCTGATGCTTCTACGGCTGGGTATTCATGTCAGTGTCCTGAAGGTTTCGCTGGTGCCATGTGTGATGTTGATATTTCTAAGTGCCATGATCAGAACTGCTACATTGCCAGAAACCCGATCTCGTTCAGTGGGAAAAGTTATTCGCAGTACCGCATCATCAACAAGAAGTCAATCGAAGATCAGCTCAGTTTGAGTTTGAGGATTAGAACGGTACAGCCTACTGGAAATTTGATGTATGCGGCTGGGAAGGTCGATTATAATATTTTGGAGGTAACCAGATTTTTTTCTACAAGTTGAGCTGTATTACAAATCACGATTTACTTTTCAGATAGTAAACGGCGCGGTACAGTACCGGTTTGAACTGGGTAGCGGCGAGGGTATAGTCAGGGAGTCTTCAGTGTACGTTTCCGACGGCAGATGGCACGAAGTCAAACTCGAGAGAGATAGAAATAGTGCCAAAATCACCATTGATGGTACCCACACAGCCCAAGGTTCAGCTCCTGGTATAAGCGACATTCTCAATCTTCAAAGTGACGAGATGTACCTCGGAGCGGAAGTCCATCAGCATCCCTCGATTCTAGGTTTTGAAGATATCCAAAGAGGCTTCTCAGGTTGCATGGACGACATTAGGATATCTCGAATGTCTGTTCCTTTGCACAAATCCGGAGACAACTCCGTAGCAGTCCTTAAACGATTTGCCAATGTAGAATTTAGCTGTGATACTAACAACGTTTTAATCCCCCCGGGTCCATGCGGATCGCAGCCTTGCATGAACGGGGGAACTTGCCATGAAACAAATACAGGGTAAGACAGGTTTTTACTTAGTTTATTAAATTAAAAATTAAGCTTAGCTAATTGTGCCTCCACAGATTTTATAGCTGGAAGGTAGAGCAAGTGTGATTCTTTTAACAGTCTTTCCTCGTATTGACTCTGTATTTCTCGGCAGGTACGAATGCAGTTGCCACACGAGGTTCACGGGGACCCTCTGCGAGCTCGACATGGACCCTTGCGCCTCCGCGCCCTGCCTCTACGGCGGCAAATGCATCTCCAACGTTCCGGGCGACTACACCTGCGAATGTATGTTCCGACTCTCAGGAAAGCGCTGCGAATACGGCCACTATTGCGCTCCCAACCCTTGCAAACACGGCGGCGTGTGCGAGGAGGGCGACGACCGCCCCTTGTGCAAGTGCCGCTCGTTCTTCGGCGAGTTCTGCGAGTACGACGTCAACGAATGCGAGTCGTCGCCGTGCCAGAACGGAGGAACTTGCTTCAACGAGGTCGGCTCTTTCCGCTGCGTCTGCCCCCAGAACACCTCGGGGCCATACTGTGGCAACCTCATCTACAACAGTTCCATCACTTCCTCCATTTACAACATCACTTGGGAGGAGCTCGTGGCTATCGGAATCGGGATACTTGTGATCCTTTTGTTGGTGATTCTGTTCGTGGTGTGCAGGAGATGTTACACGAAGCGCCAAAGGAGGAGGAGAAACGTCAATAACGAGAATATCAAGGATCATATTGTTTTGAACTCGACGAGGCCTCACGAGATGAGCGAGTTTAAGAGAGGCTCCAAACTGAGTAATTTGGAGGTGAATCAGAGGGAAATTCCGGTTTGCCCGCCGAGGCCTGTTTCGTATACGGCTTCGGGTCAGAATGATTCTTTGTATAATTGCAATAACACGATGATGTTGAATAATTTGGATACGTTGAGGAGTTACGGGTCGGCGGGAGACGAGTTGGAGAATGTTCCGCCGGATTATGTGAGAAATTTGAATAGGAATACGGGCCAGAATTGTGTAGGGAATCATTGTGATTCGGAAAAGACGACATGGGCGGAGCAGATGCATCTAGCGTCTTCCTTAAACGACAAACCGAAAGTGAGAAATGGTAAGTGAATAAAAAAATATCTTAGTGCATTGTTGTACCGAAAGTAGTTACGCCGTTGATCACGTGTCTAAAGTGAAGCAGGACTCATTAGTCTTTTTCCCCATGCTCACCACGGTTTTTTACCTTACTGCTTTGATAATGATCATTCCGTTAGATTTGAAGGGTATCAATTCTTCAAACATTCCGCGCATGTGCAGTATATCAATTATATAGAAGTCTGGGGATATATTTGTAAATGCTTGAAACTCATGGCCCATGGTTTATCACGAGGTTTTAGAGCAAACTGCATAAAACATTATACACGGTCTCTTGAATGGGAATGGTAACATTTTTCGCTGGTTATTACAGCATTCACTGCAATGAACATTTGCACTAAAAACACTAGAACAATATATGCTTGGAGTTCGACGCCGCCGGCGCTAGTCCTGCTTCACATTGAAACTATCCCGCTGTTTTTATAAAATTTATTTGTGCTCTTCCTAGTCGCTTTCGGTGATCTGTTTTACTTTTTGTGTCGATTTACCCTCTCTTCATCTTTCACCCCAGTTTATTTTTTATTGTGATTTATTTTGACGTTTTCAATTTCTACAGAATTCAAAATATCAAGTCCAGTTAATTGTGATGTTCCAAACAGACTGTATGGAGGGCGAAGTAATACTATGAACTTTGTCAAGTCGAATGGCTCAGTGTGTCCCGAAGAGGACCAACGTTCTGTAGGAAGTAAGTCGATAACTGTGATGTTCCATCCGCCACTAACCTGTACAAAATCCGCTTTCTTCTCGTATTTAAACCATCAGCTTATCATTCTTTTCTGTTAGTTGTCATTCGACGATTTCTAATGCATTGATGCTTTCTTAGGTTATCATTGGGACTGCTCAGATTGGGCAAGACATAGCCAAACACTGCCTAACATAACGGAGGTACCAGGCAGTGAAATACCTGATTCCTCCAGCTTTCATAGTAATGAGAGTAACGAATCTCGTTGTCACCATCTTCCTCCGGTGCTGGGCCCACTTGACCCACATCGAGACATTGAGACTCTGAACGAGGATGCAGAGTCGGAATTCATGGCTGATAGTGAATACGATGTGCATCGGGCTAGCCCCAGTCTCAATGCTCTCGATAGTGGAAATGAAGAATTTCGATTTACCACAGGTACATATCTAAAATTTTTCTCTAAATTTTTATGTGTCGACTCGTTGTAAACGAAAATGTGTCGTTTTATAGGCTGGAAAGAAACACACTTGTAAAAATACTGCCAAGTTACAGTAAGTTTAATGGTTTCGAGTGTGTCCGACCAGCTACCAACTAACCATGTATCATTTGTTTCAATTTATAACTAACAATACTTTGTTGCTTTGCATAACAGTTACGTTCTCTAATCATCTTGTACAAAATAATAGTACTGACTTACAAACTGATAGTTTTAAAATGTTTAATGGTTCACAGTATCCAGTTGTTACAATTTCCCGTACTTACCTTACCACACATACAAGACCAGGTTGCGCATTTTCACTTAACACCATGTGCAAACACGGAATACATCAGGTCATTAATTACAATTCATTATGAATATATGTATATTTGAAGTTATAAAGCAAGTGTTGAATTTTGCCGCCTTGTCTAAATAAGGGCTGTAGTTATCCAATTGCCGCTACGTGAGCGGCAAATAGCACAAGTCTTAAATTTCAATGATACAAACATAGACAGACACTACTTTAAATCACTTAGTGGGATTTATAAACTTGCTGTTGACGGTGAAGTTCCTGTAGCAGTTGCTGTTCCCACTGACGTTGCTTTTAGAGCTGAAAGTTGTCATTTATAACCTCGTTGCCAAATTGCCGTTGGTAGTAACTTTGATATTCAACTTCTGCCGTATTTAAAGGGATTGTAGAAAAAATTTTAGGCATGTTTTTAGTTTCTTGTTGTCGAAATAAGTCTACACCTATTAAGAAAAAAAGGCAACGTGTAGCCCCACCCACCCGCCCTATTTCAATTGTGATGATTTTTTTTATTCATCGTGAGTCAAGTCATCGGAGCTTAACTGCAAAATCCGTATTTCTCTACGAGAAATTAAAAACATATTTTTGAGTATCGTGTTGTTCAAAGACTAATATACTATGTATATTAAGAAAAAATTAAAGCCAAAGATTAAGCCCCACCCATACCTGCCTTGATTGATCTAAATAGTAATGAAATTTTCATTCGTGGGCAGACGTAGGGGAGGAGAGAATAAAAAAATCATCATATTTGAGATGGGCTGGGTGGGCGGGGTTAATATTTTGCCTTTTTTTCGTAATGAACATCGTATTCTTTGAAACAACACGATACTCAAAAACATGTTTTTAATTTCTTGTAAAGAAGTAAGTATTTTGCAGTTAAGCTCCGCCCATTGATTCACGGCGAATAAAAAAATCATCACAATTGAAATAGGGCGGGTGGGCGGGCTTACATTTTGCCTTTGTGTATTGATATGTGTAGACTTCTTTTCACAACATGAAATAAAAACATATTTAAAATGGAAAATTTGTACAGGGTAATATCGATTTTGCATTTAGGCTCCGTCCTGTAATTGCAAAATCTATATTTCCTTGCAAAAATGTACCATTTTAAGCATGTTTTAAGTTTCTTGTTGTGAAAAAATGGTTATGTGTATTAAGTAAAAATGTTAAAATATAAGCCCCGCCCACCCTCCCTATCTCAATTCTGATGATTTTAGTTTTATTCGTCGTAAGCCGAGGGGCGGAGGTTAATTGTAAAATCCTTATTTTTCTACGAAAAATTACCATGTGAAATATGTTCTTCAGTAATCGTGTTATACAAAGAAAACTAAATGTATCAATTAAAAAAGAAAACCAAAAGAGAAGCCCCACCCGTCCGTCTCGATCTCGACCGTAATGAATTTTTCATTCGTTGTCAGACCAAGGGGCGGAGCGTAATAGCAAAATCGATACTTTCCTCCAAAAATTTACCACTTCAAACATGTTTTACCTTTCTTGTTGTGAAGAGAAGACTACACATATTAAGAAAAAACTTATAACAACAAAAAACCCTTGTAGTTATAGTACCTATAATCTGCTTTTAAGACAAATAGCAATAAATCTTGCTGATTTAAACGTCGAGAACTATCTTCAACAATGCGTAAGTACTGACAGAAAGCTACAGTGTAGAAAATGATGGTAGCTATTTAAAATATGAGGATTTCGGTGAACATGTGGTTAAATAGCTTAATATTGGTGCAATTTGATTGGTTAAAAGTTGGTCATCTCGAACGTCGCCCCAACGTCAGCGGCAAGTTTATAAATCGACCTTTACTTCCCACACAACTTATTTAACTTAAAATCAAATTTTATGTTGGTCATACTGTTACAGTTTAACATATTTTGACTTAAACATCGACTTAATTTAGAACCGTACCAACTCTTAATAACACCATTTAGGTGCAAAAGAAACAGTGTTTTGACTATATTCTTTGTGGATTTCTGATGAAAATGTACAGCCTGCGTCAGAATAATTGATTTTATTTCAAAAAAAGTGTTCATTTTCTCAAATATTAAAAGTGGAAATTTAAATTAGACGAAAATAACTAATATTTGAATTTTGGTGAAAGACCTAAAGTGTCCAGTGTCATAACCTGCTAATACAACTGAACTATTTCAGATCTATTTTACTTTGACTTAAGTAAATACAACACAAAATAAAACTAATTCACAGGGAAAAATTTAATTGACAATAAAACATTAATTTTACGAAGTTCTTGCTTATACCATAACTAATACATTTTTATCAACTTTTAAATGCAGTGCCTTTAATTGTTAAACCAAGTGAGTAAAGATTGACGCTGTTATTGCATGTTCTTTTTTAGCTATGCTTAAGCATGAATATAATTTTTAGATAGGTGCTTGCCGTTTTGATTATACGTGAAGAAATTTTTGAGTGACAAATATACTGGTTTTGTTCGATAACCTCCCCTTGTTTTAAATTTATGTATCACAGCTTGCTGTATTAAATTTTAGAATTCATGTACTAACAATGAGAAAAAACATAACAGGAATATATAATTCATTTAACTATGTCTATTTTTTCAGCTACTACTGAAACGTAACTGTCGACATCTACTAGGTAGTCGATAACTATAAAAAAATTTCAAGTTACTATATTAGTAGTATTAACGATCATGAGTGCTTAAAATAAAATTATTTCTTACCGATATATCATGTATATTAATGTGTAAATAAAATTTATTTTTTAAAATGAAAAAACGTATATGTAATTAATATTGAAAGCCATGAATTTTATTTATAGTTTTATAAAACGCGGTCAACACAAAAAAGGTATATTAGTTTTGCTTTATACCAAAATCTTTTAACTAGCAACAATATATATACAAGTATTCCATCCAACCAATCGCAGTTAGACAATCCAAACCAGTTACAATGTGTACAAAAAATAAATTATACAGCACAAACTAAACAAAAGTTACTGCTCATTTAAGAAATATTAACTGATATTATAGGAAAAAGATTTTTTTTAATTCACCATTATGCTTTCGAGCAGACAGTCATTTTGAATTAATCTAAAATTTGACCGCTGCGTAGACATGGAACACGTGTGTATATCAGAGAATAATGGTACTGGTACGACTTTATTCTGTTTGGCTGATTGTAAAAAATAGTAATCGTGTTGATATTTTTTCGCTAATCTCCACAAATAAACCAAAAGACGGTTTTATATTATTTTAATAAACACACCACTACTATATACAGGATGTTTGTTTATACTGATGATTGCCGCCTGTCCACTAACCAGATTGTTTTTATTAGCAACTTAGCACAAGTCTGAGTACACACATAGTAACTTGAATTATGCTTTTAGCGGATAGCTATATACGTCATCCCAACTCATACCTTCCTAGCCATGGGTACAATATTCCTAGCGAATCAGAAGCCGAGTGTTTACAAAGTCCCGGTGCTGAATCTGACGAAGTCGAACCGTATGGATTTCCTAGCAACCGCAATCGAAGGAAAAACTGTGATGATGATATTGGTTCTGTGATTACAACTCTAGGTAATTAATTGAATATAACTTATCACAGATTCTAGTAACTATCGTGTGTTTTTGTTGTAGAAGAGCGCAACTCCCTTCTAGGCGGCTACGGTAGCAACAGCGACCTCTCTACGAACCTGTGCGAAATAGAAGACTCCGAATGCGAAGCCGAACACAAGCCCTTGAATTACATGGGCGGTGTGCAACAGACTTCGGTTTGACAGAAAGCCAAGCCGGGTCTTGTCAAGACTCGTTTTCCTGGATAACTTAGTATTACTGATGTACCTATGAATTCCCGTGTAGCTTAACGATGACTTATATGGCTTAACTAGTGTAAAACTCGTGTAATCTTGTACAGATCGATTATTATTTTCGTTTGGACTTTTCGTCATTCTGAATAGGAATTGAGGAAGGTTGTTCGACTAATTTTATCATAGCGTTTGCATATCAAATGTTGTTTTACGACTTAAGAATTTTGTACATACAGAAAAAATATTTTTTATAACATTGGTTGATTATCGATAATTTCAACCGAGAAATCGAATAGTTTGAAATTCGTGACATGTTGGAGTTGTTGAGCGACTAACACATAAGATTCGGGATTTTTATTTTTGTGTTTATTTTGTGCGATCTCGGACTGTTGTGTTGAGGTAGCGTCCTGGATTTTATCTGTTGGTGAAGACAACTTACAATCGACTATTACAATCGTGTAATTTGAATTACTTTGTAAATGGATAGTTTAATTTTTATTTTAAGGTAGGAAATAAAACGTGCCTAATATAGGGAGCTGATTACATGAAAAATGGCAGCTCTATTTGAATTCACTATTTAGACATAGTTTTTATTTAATATAATGTTAAAAAATTTGGATATGACATGATAGTTGTATTTATTACGTTCAGACAAATTTTATACATTGTGTACTGCATGTGATATAATGTTTAATTTAGGTTATGTGTACCATTTTACTTTAAATTAATTTGCTATATGGTTTACATAGGAAATTGAAATTTGTACCATGAAAACTAATTTTATTACATTATGAAATAGATTATGTAATTTTTTTAATAAAATTTGATAAATGATAGCTTGTGTTTTTCTTTTTTAGAGTAACTTCATTTTTTTTCTTTGATAACCACGTGATTATGACTTAACTTTTGAGTACTGCTAGCATAATTGCTTTGCTTCAAATCTAGGGACTTTTCGATGACACGTGTGGTTCTCCTTTCTTTTTAAACCCCGAACCAATCAAATTGCAGCTTACGGCCCCCACTTTTACTCCTTCAGTGGCTCTCAAAAAAAGAAACAAAAATATCCCGCACGCATGCGCGAACAAGTTTTAAATGTGTGACGCTAGTGACAGTTGAACTTCGTTCAAAAGTTTTAAAATCATTTTTAATTAATAAATAATATAGTGCTGTTAAGATTATTGTAGATTTGTAAGTGGCAATACAACTTTTTTTGTCACATATCGAGCGTTTATGAATAATATTATTTTCAGTATTTATTCATCATGGAAGCTAAAGGATCCACAAATATCCAAGTAGCTATCCGAATGAGACCTCTCATTAATACAGAAGAAGTGAAAAAATTACGTGCACAGTGGGGCTCCCAAAACAATTTAATATATCAGATTGATGATAATGGTCTTCGACACCAGCTTGGCGAAGTATATAGTTTCGGTATGTAAACCACTAAATTGTTGTAAATAACACAAAACCCCTAGTATTTTATGTTTTTAGACCATATTTTTGGTACTGATAAAACCAATTTGGATATTTACAATGATATAGTAAAAGACTTTGTGGTGTCATCTTTATCTGGTTTAAATTCCACAATCTTTGCCTATGGCCAGACATCCTCTGGCAAAACATATACAATGCTCGGAGACAAGACCAACATGGGTATTATGACCCTAGCAATAGAGAACATATTTAAAATGGTAGAAAACAACAAACAACGAAAATATTTACTAAGGGTGTCGTACATGGAAATATACAATGAAAAAATTAATGACCTCTTAGACCTGAATAACAAGGATGTAAAAATTCGAGAATTTTTCCCCTGTACCATTGGACTCCAAAACATAAAAGAAGAACTTGTTACGAATAAAGAACAGATGTATGAGTGTCTGAAAACAGGAAACTTAAATAGACATATAAGTGCAACTAAAGCAAATGACAGAAGTAGTAGATCACATACTATTTTTAAAATTGTGAGCACATGGTATTTAAGGGGCCAGTATTTAACTCTTTTATTTTTTAGGTGATTGAATCAACAGAAACTGGTGACTCTGGTGGCTGCATACAAATTTCTAATTTAAACTTGGTGGATCTAGCTGGATCAGAACGTGTCGCTCAAACCAAAGCAACGGGAATGCGGCTCAAAGAAGGGGGTCACATAAACAAGTGAGCGCTCGATTTGTTGACTTTGGTTATCTAGATTAAATTTAATTTCACATTGTAATTTAAAATCTTAAATATTCATTTAAATTATGTTCCAACAAGTAGAATATAGTTTCACCATTTCATTAAAAAGAATTACTGAGAACACTGTGACACACATTACAACATAAAGTACAAAGTTCTTTTTAGTGTTAAATGTCAAGAACTTGTTGTCATTAATTCAATACGATATTTACAGCGTGATAAAACAATAGGATAATCATAAAACAATTGAAATTAAAATTGTTTAAAAAAAATCATAAACTAACTACAATGTGTAATAATATTGGCGTCAGTAATTTAATTCCCCAGAAATTTTATTTCTTTGTGCGCGTTTAATTCAAAAATCGGAAACATTTTTAATACTAAATCACCGTGTATAACTCGTGAATTCCCCCATAGATCATTATCAGCATTAAGTCTTGTGATAAAGCAGCTAAGCGACGGACAAGAGTTCGTGAATTTTCGAGATTCCAAATTGACGAGGTTGTTACAAGACTCTCTTGGTGGAAATTCTAAGACATTAATCATTGCCACTATTACCCTAGCATCTGTTGAAGACACAAACTCAACTTTGGCGTAAGCAACTAAATACTAAACGTTTCACTTTGTATTTATTCGTTTTATTGTAGATTTGCACAACGCGCTAAAACTGTAAAAAATAAACCACGAGTGAACGAAATTCTAACAGAAACAGATGTTACTAAGCGAAATGCTGTTCTAACTGCAGAGCTGCAGAAAAAGTTGAAGGAGCAGATGATCATAAATCAGAATTTTCAGGTAAGTTCATTGATCTCTTCTGCAAAATCAGTTTTTAGTTTTGTTCGCTATTATTGGCTGCTTTTTGTGTTCATTGTGTTAGTTTTATAATTTTTTCGTTTTTTGTCAGAAAACTGAAGAAGAGTATTTTAAGAAGATATCAAATTTGCAACAACAGGTAAAAATGTTGGAAGATTTTCAAGGAGCACATACTACTGAGGTCAAGACTGTTCCTAAACGGAGACATACTATAGGTTTTTCTGCACAAAAAAAAATCATTTCCAGGCTTCCACTTGACGATTTGGAAAAAAGTACTTATTTTTGAATAATCTCTAACTGTGTGCACTTTAACGTTTTCTTTTAGGCTGTAATGATTCTGCAGAAATCACTCTTTTTGAAGACTTACTTAAAAGGTATATATACAAAAGAATCTGGCCCTATACTATAAAACGAAATTTTGTTGTATTAAGTAATATGATTGTTTTATTATATTCCAGGGACCCTCCATCCACTGTTTGTAAGCTCAGTACCATCAGAGAAGAAGATCCATTACCATCAACGTAAAACTTGAAAACGTTTTATTTAGCTTAAATTCTAACACTTTTTTTACAGTAGCTTTTCTACTCCTAGTAAATTCGCGATTCCAAGAAAATTTTCTACTCCAGAAAATTGTTTAAGAATGCGACTTTCTTCGCTTGAGGAAGAATATCATGAATTGGCTTCATTTACAAGAAATGAAAACAACATATTCAATGAGACAGCAAAGAAGGTTCGATTTTTTAATACCATTATTATTTTCATATAATTAGTTTCTTTTAGGCAGATGCATTAGAACAACAGCTTGCAGAAGCACAGAAGAAGCTACAAGATTTTGAAATCAAAGAACTAGAACTGCAGACCAAAATAAAATGCCTAGAGGACCAACTAGGTAAAAATGAAGATGTAGACGACCCTCCACTTACAGACATCATGGATGAATTAATTCGTTTGCAAGAAATATTAAACAATCCACGAATTTTCGACGCCTCAGAGTATCCACCACAAGAAAATTCGGTTTTGCAAGTAATAAAAAAATTCAACATCAAAGCGAAAACTTCCAAAGACATAATTGAAACGGAAATTCTAAAACAGATCAACAACTTTGATAATAATTCGCCAGATCTAATTAAGTTCCCCAGTGAACTAAAAAGTTTTAACGACCTCCTAAACCAGCTATCATTGTTTGAAAGCGACTTGCCGGCAGATGTAATTAACTTGAAAAAAGACACCGTGGAAGATGTTAAAGTGTTAATCAAAATCTATGAGTCGTTTTTGCGAAAAAATGAAACTATTAGACAGTATGCAGAAAAAATAAAAAATTTGGAACAAAACAACAAGCGCACTAATCTAGAGAGTGAAAAATCTGAACTGGCTGATTTATCAGAGACACACAGTAATTATGCTTTGTTGAAAGAAGAATTCGAAGATAAAATTAAAGAGAATGAAAGCTTGCTACAACAACTGGATCATTTAAAAATGTTAATGGAAACGACGAAGAACGACGCGAACATGTTAAGTGACCAGTTGAATGAAAAAAACACCAAATTGTTAGAAGTTGAAACAAACTACATTTTACTGGCACAGGAAAATGAAGAGTTGAAACAAAAATATAATTCTGAAAACACAAGCTTAACAGATGAGTTAACTAAATTAAGGAAGGATGTTCTGGAGAGTAACGACATTATAGACAAGATCAGCAAAAACTGTACAACACTTGAAGGTGAAAAACTAAAGTTGCAACATCAAATCGCCAACACTGCTAAAGAAAACGAAGTGGACAAGGGTAATTTAGAGATGGATCAACTGAGAATACTAATTAAAACAATGACATACGACGCGGACGCGTTAAATGCGACGTTGATTGAAAAAAATAACAAAATATTAGAAATTGAAAAAAACTGCACTTCACTTACACAGGAAAATGAAGAACTGAAGCAAAAATGGAACAACACATGTTCTGAAAACCCAAATTTAACAGACGAACTAAATAAGCTAAAGAAGGATGTCCTAGAGAGCAACAACACTATTGAACAAGTTAACAAAAATTATGCAATACTTGAAGAAGAAAAAGAGTACATTTCAAAAGAAATGGATAAGTTGAGAATGTTAATTAAGACAATGACGGACGATACGGATATGTTAAATGCGAAGTTGAGTGAAAAAAATAACAAAATATTAGAAATTGAAGAAAATTGCACTTCACTAACGCAGCAAACGGAAGAACTGAAGCAAAAATTGAACAACGCATTTTCTGAAAACGCAAACTTAACAGACGAACTAAATCAGTTAAGAAAGAATGCTGAAGACAGTGACAACACTTCACTTATACGTGAAAATGAAGAACTGAAGCTAGAATTGAACAACGCATTGTCTGAAAACGCAAACTTAGCAGATGAACTAAATAAGTTAAAAGAGGAATTTCTGGGTAGTCAGAACACCATAGACGAGCTTACCAAAAATTCTATGTTAATTGAAAACGCAAAACTGCAGTTAGAACAACAAATTACCAGTCATGGCAAAGAAAAAGAAAATTTTGTAAAAGAAATAGACAGAATTAAACTTGTTGTGGATTCACAAAATCGAGAACTTCATAATTTTACTCTGAGCGTGTTGGAGAAGAATAAAGTAATAGCAGACGTGGAAAATAACCTTACAAAGCTTAAACACGAAAAGGAAAAGCTAGAAAAAGAAATGTGTGCGATTTCTGACAACAATCAATATTTGAAACAAGAAATTCAAAGAATGAAAAGTGACAACTCTTCAGATGACCTGAAAATTAAGAACCACCGCAATGAAATTTTGACTGTTAAACTAGAAGAAAAGGACAAAGTTATACGTGAAATTGAAACCAAGAACAGCAAGTTGGTGCTTGATTTAGAAGACTTCAAGCGTAAGTTCGAAAATACAGTGTCAGAGAATGAAAACTTAAAAGAAGAAATACGAAAAGTAACCAGCGACCGGGAATTCGATTGTGAAAAAATAAAAAATCTGCAAAACAGTGTCAATACAATCACTACAGAAATAGAAAGCAAAAATTTCACGCTAGTAAAATTAGAGAACGAGCACACGTCACTAACACAAGAAGTAAAAAAGTTGATGCAAACTAACAGTGAAAAGGATAAAGTTATACGTGAAATTCGCAACAACAATAAAAGAATTTCTTCAGAAATGCAAAACGTACGAGAGAAGTTGAAGGCAGCTGATACACAGAATCAACATCTGAAAACCGAGATTGAAAGCCTCAAGAAAAATGACAAAATTTTCCTTGAGGCGCAAGAAAAGTGTAGGCATCTTCAGTTAGAGGCGGAGCTCGCAACTGAAAAAGTCAACGAAATTTTGGTGATGAAAGAACAACTAACCAACGAAATTGAAAATCTGAAAAAAACAGTTCAAGAGCACCGACATGTCATCTCTTCAACTGAACAAAAATTAAATCAAAGCGAACAGAGAGTTCAAAAATATAAGCAATTGCTTGAAATTGCACATACTGAAATTAATGACCTAAAAGTAGTGCTGTCAGATAAAGAGAAGTTGAAATGTCAGATTAGTGACTACCGGTGTCAACTTAATGTGACTAACAGTAAGTTACACGAATCCACAAAGGTCAATCAGGATCTAACAATACAACTTAAGCACTTACAAATGACAGCAAACGGTTGTGATAAAAGCTATAATAAAAACTGTGAAGAGAAAGGAGAACTTTCCGTCTTAGATTTACGTCGTACGAAAAAAGAGCTCGAGGATGTGTTGTGCCGCATTATTGAGCAGGTCATTAGTGAACAAAAAACGTTGCTGTTATATCGTCAATCGCAAGATCGAAGAGACGATTTTAAAAATGTTATTAGAGATGTAAAGTTGGCTAATGCAGTATTAAAGAATCAATTTCAATTATTACGAAACCAAAAGGAATATGATTTACATGGAATAAGTGATAATTTATTAAAATCGAGGTCTAGCTTTCAACAATACATTAATTTAGAAAAAACTTTCCTTCAAAAACAAATTGATGAGTTGAATTCCACAAATGAGTCATATTTGCAAGAAATTATCGCGCTTAAAGACAGTCAAAAAGGTATCAGTATGAAAAGTACGTTTTCTAAAATGTTTGTTTAAAATTTAATTCGCTTAATTTTTTAGACTGTTTCCAATGTACATTATTGCAAGCAGAAGTGGCAAAATTGAGGGAACTACCGGCGACGCAGGAAAAAAGTGAGACTCTAGAATTACATTAATTATTTTCGTTATTTACCAAATTTTTCAGTGCTTAGTTCGTTAAAAGACAAAAATAAAATATTAGAAAAGGAAAATTTTGAGAGGGTACAGCAAGTAGTGGCTTTACAAGTGCAAATGTTTGAAGAACAGGACAAAAAAGTAGAAATGGAATATACAAGGTGGTTAAAGTTTTACCGAGAAAATGCTAAAACGCAGCAAAGAGAAATTGAAACTCTGAAACGTGAACTACAGCAATATCAAAAAACCAAAGAAAATAAAATATCTCCAGAAGTTCAGGTACGAGTTTACATGATGATTAACAGTATTTTCACTACTTTTTTCTAGTGTAACATACAAACCAAAGAAAGTGAAAGATCTGCAGAAGTTCAGGTATGAGTTTACATGATGATTAGCAGTATTTTCACTACTTGTTTCTAGTGTAACATATTACAAGAAGAATCTCATTTACAAATAAAGTACAACATGATGAAACAGATTTGCATTCAACGAAAAGACGAAATTGCCGCTTTAAAATCCGAAATTCTCGTTCTTAAAAATAACCGGAATACCGACATGCAAGATTCTAGCCCAAACAAGGAGAACGCGGTTGAGAAAACTTCAGTTGGAGTTCAGGTAAGTTTATAGTTTTGTAAATAACTTTCTTCACAATTTCGTTTTCAGTGTGATCTATTTAGTGGAAAATACAATTTAACAAAGAAACTTGCTCAGATGAGAAGAACAGAAATTCTAGAATTACAAGCTGAACTTCAAGCCCTAAAAACTCAAAACAGTGTAACAAAAAGCTGACTGTGTCTTGCTTGACTGGTGTAATAAAAATGTTTTGTTTTATATTTTTATTTTAGTGCAAGTTTTATTTATACGAATTTTTTAAATAAATTACACCGCAGTGTTGGCGATTAAATTGAATTATTTTTGAACAACTCATTTTTGTGGAATAAATATACTGAAGTAATAACTAATACAATGTTGAACTACAGAAAAATTTTATTTAGCATTTTATCATGTATAGAATAAACTTACCCTCAAACACTGCTTAGGCAACCAGTAAAACATGGCGTGTTTGGAGGTGGCCTAAACCAAGTGAATAAAACAAAAAATATAACCTCAAAATCGTTAACGTTTTCTACCGAAACGTTGTTTAATAATTTAATATTGTTCAATTAGAAACAGAAAAATGTTGTACGGACCAGATATGAGTAGTGACGATGAAGATGGGTTGTCAGACGACAACGAATACTACGAATTTAAGGTAGTTTTTTATTTTATCATTACTGCCTTTTGTAGCAATTATCATTTTAGGAAAAACTAAAAGCTGTACAAAGACAGGCAGCCGAAAACATAGATACAGAAGCTGAAGAAAAGCAGAGGCAATTAAAAACTATTTTTTCGGCCATTTCATTTGGAAGGCCAGAAACTGTATTCACAGAACTTGATACAGGTAAACTCAGCATTGTTGAACGCCAGCTCTCAGTAAATTTTAAACGCTTTGTATAAACAAACAAATTTAATATAAAAAATTCAAAATGTTGGAATATTTTGGGTTGCATAACCACTAATAAACATTTCAGGTGTAGACGTCGATGTAGATCTAGAATTTGGATGGACGCCTTTCCTTCTAGCGTGCACAACAGGAGACGAAAGAATAATTTCTGGTCTTCTTGAACGGGGTGCCAATGTTCATCAAAGAAAAGGTTCACTAAATTTCGTCCAATTTATTTGTTTTAATGCAGAGTTTGCAGATGGCACTACTCCACTAATGTTATTGTGTGCAATTAATTCAAATGATGAAACTGTAGAACAAAGTATACTAACATGTGTTAAATTATTATTAGAAAGGGGTGTAGATGTAAATATCGTTGATAGTAAAAGACGGACGGCCATAATGTGTGCTGCAAATAATGGCCATTTAGAGACTGTTAAACTATTGTTACCTCTAGTAGATAAAAACGCGGAAGACAATCAACGATGGGATGTAATATAGAAAGCATGTGAATGATCATTTTTGCAAATAATTATTTTGAAGGTCCTTTTCTGGGCTGTGGACGGCAATCACCTAAAAATCGTGCAATTTCTTTTAAGCCAAGGCTTCACATTTGCAAAAGTAGATATCAGAGGGAACACCGCGGCAGATTTGGCCCACTCCAACGGCTTCCAAGACATTGTAGACTTATTCCCTAAAGATCCATTTGACGAGTTTTATTCACGCCTAAACAACAATGAACTGAATTTTGAAGAAACTTTTGATGTTTTGGGGAAAAATGAAAAGTATGTTAACATGTTTAACATTAAAGAAAAACAGATTTATGCAATTATTTGTTTTAGGCCACAGTTCTTCAGTGATATTTGTAAGATACTGCGTGGGACTAAAAGTGAACACGTGATGCCAATTTTATGGGACCAGAAAATTACGCTGGGCGAATTTCTGGCACTTACTGATACCAAGCTGCAAGAACTAGGGGTGCAATTTCCATACCAAAGGCAGCGAATAGTAGGGGGTTTATACAAGTTTCATAAACACCCATTTAAACCACAGTCAATTCCTTTTATTAAGAGGGATCAAATGTATACGTATGTATTAAAAAAAAAAAGGTTGAACTATAAAGCGCGGTTAAACAATTTCTGGAACAAAAATTATTAAGCTAAATGATACTTTACAATTTAATTCACGAGTTTTGCGTCCACGCTATAAAATGTTATTATTTTTCTGGGGTGGAATTTTAATAACATTTTTAACAAAGATATACACATAATTTATTGCATTATCAACAAATTTGATTGAAATTTCGTAAAAATTAACCTGGTTAAGGATCCCAAAAATTTAAGTTAATCCATTAGGTCAAGTCAGGTAAGTTCATGTGATACAGTGAAATGTCATTGCATGAAAATAAACGAAGTATATTTATCTATACTTCAACTGCGTGTCAGAATAAAAACTTCTCGTTAACTATCATATTTCTACGGCAAATATTTTTAGATTGCAAACCGGAAGCGTTTTGTCATTTCTGTGGTACATTTATATCATACAAATGTTGTTTGTCTTTTTGACAAGCAAGCATAACTTTCGGTGCCCGATTTATTTTAATCACGTTCTCATATATCAACATATCTTATGGTAACAGGAAGGAATTAAATTAATTAAAATTCCACACCCAAAGGTTCAACCACGTATATATTTTTTTAATATATCATAAGTTTTTGCCTAAAGGTGCCTTAACTACAGCGTAGACACAGCACATTTAAATTTAAACTAGTAAAGACATTGCTCTAAAGTACTCTGGATATGTTTCTAATATTTTAACAACCGAATTTTATTTACAGAAATATTGATGTTGCCGCAAGTGTACTTACGTGTATCAAACAACTTCACGCAATGGAGGCCGGACTCAAATTTGTTATAGCAAATAGTACGCAGAAATTAAGCCTACCTGAGTCCAAGGAAATGAATATCTTGATTGCTAAAACCCGTCAACAAATTAATCGATTAAATATAATTTCTCAACAACTAGTTAAAAAGACCGAGCAGGTATGTATCACTGTAGCCATCAAATTATGACATGTATACGTGCAGAAAGCAATTTAGAGTACAAATATACTAAATTTGTGGAAATACAAAGTGCCATAAAAATTTGAAGAAACTCATAATAAATTAAAAGTGACTTATTTTTTTGATCTTAAATTATAATATATGTATGTAAAGATCATAGAAAATAATTTACGAATTTAAAAACGCTTCAAATGGAACGAAAATATAGTAAATTGCTAGTATTATTTAGAATTTGTCATTTATTTACAATGTAATATTTAGACAAAAAAGATAATATTTTTATACGATTAAAAACTTAATTCTCTATGATCCTTTTATGCTTCTTTAAACATTAATTATCTAAATAAATATTTCAATGGCACTAATTAAAAAAAAACTGGTCACATCCTAGCGTCAATGATCCAGTTAAACCGCATCCACTTGTATCACCATGTAATTACGATGAAAAACTCTGGTTCTAATAAGAGGTATAAAAAGTTACACTTAATAGGATCCAATTTCCCATGAGCTGGCGATTATAGCAAATTCAATTTCGTTGAGGTGAAATGGCGTAGACAAAAGAGATTTAGTACCTTCGCTAAATGAACAAATATTGACTAAATGTGTTGCTGGCATCACAAAGGAACAAATTATAGACTTTATAAAGCCAGTTATTTGCATTTACATAAAATAAGATAACGTCCTTTATGTGTCTGTCACAGCAGACAATTAACAATCGTAATGTTAAGTAATAATTCCTTTTGTGGCAAGTTAAAACAATATTTTACAAATGTTTTATTAGCTGCCGTTGTAGCTATTAAAATCTGACGTTCGTGAACATTTGAATTTTTAGAAAATGATGTCCTTGAGAAACACAAAATTTAACATTTTTTCCATTCACATACAAAGAATTATAAACGGCAGAGTTTCGAGTTCGTGTCTTATCGAAATATGACACTCTTGACAGGTAACGTTACAGAAATAAATTACTTTAAACAACTTAGCAACGGAGTGCCAGTTAAATTATTGATCTACGAAATATACTGCTAGACAAAAAGAAAGTCGAGGAAACGAATGTTTGTAATTTATCAAAAGTCAGCAACGTGCCAATTAATAGTTGGCTAAATATCAATGCGCTGTTACCCAACATTTTTTTAATTAAAAAAAAAGAGAGGTCTAGGTCAGGTAGAGCCAAGTTATTTGAAGCAACGACTTTTAAGCGTTGAATTTTGTGTCCAACAGTGTATTTTCCGCTGACAACCACTGAAATCCGCATGAACTAACTTCATTATCGTTGATTCGCTTTTGACAACACCGTTTAAGCTTTTTTCTTTTTAGTGGGACTCGACGATCAAACCTGCAGATAAGATTACGAAGAAAAGGTGGAACATTCCTTGGTCCAATCTCTGCTTAGGTGTTAGCATTGTATCACTGATTGTAGTGTACAAATTCTGTTGAGTCTCATTTCCAACAATTCACGCCAAAACACTTAAAATCCATGATTTGTTATTAAAAAATTGTTTGATGCTTCCGAGCGCATTTTCAATTCAATCACCCCAAAAAGTCTCTGTTTAAAAATACTTTATTGTTTATAAATAACTTACAAAAGTTTATATACTACACTTCTTGCATAGCTAAACAAAGAACTTAATTAAGCGTCGACAGGTGACGATCGTCTGAGTTAGCACAGATTCCATAAATAAATTACAAGTCTAACATATTGCCAAAAAGATATTGCAAAATTTTCAAAGTAACGATCTAAAAGCGGTGGGAATTTAAATAAACAATTGGTGCTTAGTGTTGGATTGGAATCAATGTTTCTCCAGCAGTGATCGCCGGCAATGGGGCCTCGACCGTCAAAACGCCATCTTTGCTCAAAGAACTCTTGATTTGTTCAGGATTGGTTCCCTTAGGCAGCAGGAATTCCCTATTGTACTCTCGATACACTGACTTAGATTCTGTTTTTTCTTCGTGTTTTGCGTGTACCTACGAAACCGACAATGAGTCTCGATTTGACAAAACGCACCGCCCACTTACCAATAATTTGTTGTCCACAGTCTTTACAACGATTTCCTCTGGGGCGTACTGACTCACATCGAATCGTAATTTTAGGCATTTGTTATTTCCATCTTCTTGGATTAAAGGCGAGTTTAGATCATCGTACCATGTTCTGACGTCACCCCCGGGTCTTTGAGCTACGTCTAAACCGGAGTTGTGTGAGGATTGAGTAGTTGTGCTAAAATATGGACACATCTTAGGTCATGCGTTACGTAACGTAATGGTTATGGAGTGTGTAAATCACTACAGGTCCACTAATCATGTAACTACTTGTTTTGGTGACGCCGTTGATACAAACCTTGACGATTTAGATTTGTTTCCTCCAGAAACACTCTCATATTCGTACGACATGCAAACATTAAAAGCATTGTTAGATTGTTATATTCAAGCTACAACACTACAAATTTAAAAAATCAATGTAAACCACTGAGGACGTGTTAACACTTCCGTCGATTCCCATCTAATCGCTCCTTTAGCCACAAAGTGACTCGAACGTGACCATCATTAAGTGTGAAATTTTAACTTCGAAAAAAAATCATTGATAAATTCGCCAACGCGAATTTTTTATAGCTCCGAACGTGCCCATCTGTGTAGACTAACACTGAGTCGCTCTTGACCGTCGCTGCACGCTTTATTATATTTAAATTGCATTATAATTTTGTGGGCGCTGCATGCTTATGCACAACTACATTCCTGTATGATTGTAGTGCAGTGTAAAACAGGTTTCTATTTTTGTCCGATGACATCATCCAAATGTTACGTATGCTGTCTTTAAATGGACACAGTTGTCAAGCGCCGATTGTAATCGTAAACGTTTAGAAAAAAAAAGAAATAAAATTTATGATAATTGGTGAACAAACATCCCTGCATCTGGCAGATGTGAAAAAATATGGCAATGAAAATTTCACAAACAATGAGGCAACGAAAAGTAAGTCTGTAGAACCGGCGTCTAGTTTAAAATAGCGCTTCTAGCGTGTGGGTTGGACTTTTTTGTGAGGCAGTATGTTGACTGGAAATATTAATCGGAGATTATCATGTTAATTGTGCAATTTTTGTTTACTTATTGATTAGGCAGCTCTGATACTATTCGTTACAAGTGCCGCAATTTTTATTATAATTATTCGTGTATTTTTGCAATTTTTCTTAACTTTATTCACACAAAACCAAGTACGTGTTACACCAAACCAATAAAATAAAACGCGTAAAAACTTCTGTCTGAAGAGTTGCTCTCATTATATCAGATTCATATTAAAAAGGTGACTCAGTTTCATAAAAAAAACAACAATGTTGCGAAATACTGTTAATTGGTTTGTGTTAACAAGTATTCGATTTTATCATTGTAATTCAGTGTCGTGATTTTTATCATTTTATCAATATTATTGTTTTAAAAATGTGAATAGTTTTTGCAACAAATCTGAACGAAGTTCTAGCCAACATCCTGAAGCCTTATAGATTTTAAAATTTTTGACATATTTTCTACCAGTCATTTAGTTTTTGGATGTACCAGATTTACAAAAACAGCTTCTATCGAATCGTGTGTTTTATGACTGTGCCTTTCCACCATTGCCTTCACCTTTATGAGAATTTGGGGACCTTCATCTCATTTTGGCCTCTTTTGGCGACGGCATTCGCCATCCATGTTTGGCAAAACCTGCTCAAAATTCTATTCTGGAAGTTTTGGCTTGTTTTCATTGTAGATTGCCTCTGCAAGGTGGATTGTTTACGGCTCATAACCTTGGATATGTCAACGGAGTGACTCATTCTTAATTATACTGCACTAGCAACAAATTCATGTACCGCCAACAGGAAAACGCAGCCTCCAATCGAGCATCCAATTAACCACTCATCTGTTGGTAGCCTAGGTGGTGTCACTTTCCCGGCCTAAATATTGGACGTTTGCCTTAGTGCACCTGCGTCAGTCTAAACAAATATTTGCACAATTACAAAATCCATTACTTTAATAAATTACGCTGTTGCCTGTAAAGTGTTTACTCTCTAAATAAATTTCTATATGCCAATTACGAAACGTGTATAATGTATCTGGTATCCCTTTTTGGCGATATCCGGCTCTACCAAAAAGGGTCGGGTCGTTGTCCATTCATTAAGTCAAGCGGTCTCGTGCAGGGTTGGACGAGTACGCACAAAGACCCATTGAGAGGAAATGGGTTAGTGGGCGTCGCTCTGGTCATGTATTGTGTAAGAATGCAGCGGCCACGATTTTCACCCCTATCGATTCCACTTGTCCTCTTTCCTATTAGTGGTTGTTACAAGCTACCTCACCCTCAACCTCCGCCAAATATCTACCTTGTCGTGCTTCTGAAGAAGTTATTTGATTCTCTATTCATCAGTTCGGACCTAAATTTGCTCATCTCTTCCTCCATTTTTCGCATTTCCGCGTCAAACCTCTCCCTTATACTGCTAAATTCGGTGTCGATTACGCTGAAGTCGCCCAACTTGATGGGGATGTCACGTCGGATTCCTTCGGACATTTTGTTGCTTTTAACTGCTACTACACTTCACTGCACTAAACACGTTATGTTGTTTCAAAGCACTCGCTCTCGCTGTGCATGCACGATGGTTCAAGCTCGACTGATGGCTTGAACTGGGCTTTAGGTTTTAAATAGATTGTGTGTGGGGGACTTGCGCAACGCTCGGTATACCTTGGCGAAGAAATGAATGTTCGAGATGCATCGGTTTGCTAGTGTCCGATTAATTATTTGGAATCGGGATGGCACCTACACACTTGGTTGTAAACACCTAAGCAACAATAGTGACGTAGAACCATTTTTTTGAGATGGATGATTCAAAGGAGTGGGTGGGATGACGAGGGGCACTGACTAGACAGTCAATTGTTTAAGGCGGGTGTTAAATTCCTGCGAATTAAGCACAAAGGAACTTATACGGTTTTTGATGTATTATTCTGTAATCATTAAAAAAATTCCGAATGATTTCCTTTCGTAATCGATGACGCACAATGCTGTGCTTGTATGACATGCGACAACAGAAAATATACCCTATTTTAACGTAAACGTTTGTTTTTTCTGTATATACAGGGTGATTTATGATCCTCAATAACTTATTAATTAGTAGAAATAGAAAAATAAGTTATACGGTTCTTTAAGTGTCATAGGTATATTAAAATTATTTTCAACAATGCAGTGTTTTATTTGTTAGGTATAGCACACAATTTGTTTTTTATTACTATATCTTTCTTTTTTTTGTATTTTTTCTTTTAATATATCGGTTTTGTATCTTAACCAAGTAAAACTTCACAATAATTATCTACTTTAAATATAGAAAATACGATATTTAAAAATTGTAATAATTTAAAATATATACATATATAAACACCGTGTATATAAGATATTTTTTATATTTCTCCAGTTCTCCACAAAATATTGTTGACACAGATTTTAAAAATAACGCTGTTGCATTTTTTGTGAACCTTTTCACTATTAAAAAAATTCAAGAAAATTGGAATAATATTGCAACGCCGCATCGGAATTTCAAAAATAAACTATGGTTATAAAGCCCATAAGAAAAGAATGGATAAAAACATGGATATTCCACTCTGTATAGTTGAAAATAATTTGAGTGTCTGGTCCTCAAAGAACCGTACAACTTTGGTCCTTATCTTTCTATTTCTAATAATTAAGATATATCGAGGAGCGCGCGCTTAATGACTCACCCTGTATATTAATTTCGATGTCAGTTCTAAAATTTTCCCATGAAAAATTGTATTGTGCTGCAGCGTTAAACTAATTGTTTATGAAATGATGTTTTTTAACATTTCGTCAAGAAATTACACATACAATTTTTTCTACAACTGCACTTTATCAATAAAATAATTTAGTAAAAATAATTATTTTCATTTGTTCATGACGACTGTTTCATCGATTGTGTTGTCGTTATTCGTTCACACAAATCCTTACTTTGTAACACATTGTATTTTCACTTTTTTGAAACAATGTTAAAAAGTTGACAATTACCATTTTTTTTTAGATTTTGTAAAAATGTATTTCACGTAGCACCAGCAAAGTAAAATATAGTAATAAACTGTTGAACTACCACATTATTGAAAAAAAGGCCTCTAATAGGCCATGAAATTTATTTTTAAAATGATGATGTTGGCAACTTCAACGCGTTCCTTGTTTAGTTTGAAAGTTACGGTCAAATAACTGTCAAATAAAGCTTCGAATAGCTGCAATGCCAACGTCATTATTTCAAAAATAAATTCCATGGCCCACTAGAGGACTTTTTTGAGCATATAATCTCGTGTTATCGTGCTCTACCCATGTTGATTTCCAATAGTGGATTTCATAAATGCTAAGAAATTCAAGTTAGACTAAATTAATGATAATTAAAAAAAGTTGGAGTCGTCTTCAATAATATCAGAATCGTTCTAAAAAAACAGACATTTGGGGTTTAATTTAATTGAGCATTTGGATGTTAACAAAATTAATACTTTACCTAATGTATTTCAGAGTAATTAGAGTATTTATCCTTCAAACTATTTCAAGAATTGTGTGAATTGGTAACTACAATTTTCTAGTATGTATAACGGAAAATACAATATATGTATTATCAATAAATTTTATTAAAAAGCAAATAATAGTTTTGCGCATATAAAGACAGTAAAATATAATTTATTTTTATTGCAAATCTGGAGGTTATTTGTTTTCACGAAGCCGAATAACAACAGAGAGTACATTAAATAATTTATTTTGTTTTTTCTGGTGCAGATAGAAATTCGGGAAACTTTAAAAATACACGTTTTGGTTTGATATTGAGACAAATATAAGTTTTACATATTTTTAGACCCTGGAGTATGAAAAAGTAGGTCTCCCGTTTCCACCAGTCTGTCGTCTGTTGGCGATTTCATTAGCATAGACAGACAATATCCAAAACTATGGCATTGAGCGTTGTGAAATTTTAGGTGTGTTTTAGGAATATCCTGTATTTATTGTCATAAAAAAAGCTAACAAAAATTGGTCTCCTCACCGACAATTTCATGACGTCATTTCAAAATTTTACAAAGTAAAAAAAACTTGTGGTTTATTAATCGGTTTAGAGACCCAAATGTTTGGAAAAAATCAAAATTGTATAATTTAACCTAAAAACTACGAAACCGAATGCTCTGCGATCTTGTAAACATTTTAAAGTTTGCTAGAAACAGTAAAATGCGTATCAAAATTTAGCTATTTATTTCGTTCAAAGGTTTGATGACGTCTTCTCAAATTTTGATGAATAAATGCTATCAAAAATGTGTAAAATATTGTAAATCGACGCTTATGGCGTACCAACATGTTCATATTTTTAAAAATTGCTTATACAGAATGTCTCAAAAAATTTAGGAATGAAGCAATTTATTTTATTGATTAAAACAAAAAGGGCTAACTTTATTTTCCGAAATTCTGGGAATACAGTTCTGTTGTTACTACAAATTACCTGTCGCAATTGATATATTATAAATTTTATTTAAAAAAATGGACTTGTAGCATAGGCATAACACATTATTTAAGCTTATAAGAGTTTCCAAAAAAAAAATATGTTAGTATTTATAATTTATTTGACTCCACTTCAAAAGCAAGAGAAGTTCTGTCTAAATAACTATAGACCTTTTTTTTCAGAGTTATACTAAAATAAATTTGACATAGCACAGAGTGATATGTGTCTACTGTAATGTTTCCCAACATTGGGATTTCGCCAATGGCAACAATTTCGAGTTTCACTAAATTAAAGTTTAAAAACTTGAAGTTTGAAATACTTATTATACAACAGTTATTATTGTAAAAATCTGAAGTTCGTCATTTTTAAAAATTTGAAATAGGTTTTGCATTTGCTTGTCACAAAATTAATAAATTTACGAATAATGGTCATTCAAAATATTTAAAAAATTTTGGAAATTGGTACCTTCTACAAACTTTTTACTATTTTTACTAATCTATCTGAATTAATATCTCCTGCTATTTAAAAGATACCTCTAGTACCACTGTGTATATTCTAACTATCAAATAAATGTTATTATAGCGTAAATAATTCTTTTGTACGGACAGTGCAGCATAATTTATTTTCATTACAAATATGGAGATTGATTGTTGGGACGAAGTCGAATAACAACACGAATGATAAAAAATGGAGATGCGCAATAATTTATTTTGTTTTTCTGGTGCAGATAGAAATTCGATAAAGTTTATAAGATACACGTCTTTGTTATTTTTACATATACATATAATTTTTTTTCTTCATTACTTTAATACATAATTGGACAATAAAATGCGTTTTTAATACATATTCCAGAAAATAATATTTTCGGTGTATTGCCGAACACAATGAAAGTATATTTTAATAGAACGAGTTGAACAATTGTCTCATTTCACGGTTTCTTGCTGCTTCATATGTCGTAAAGTCGAAAATACAGGTGCTAAGTTGCGCGAGTTTGTGGTCCGTGTGCGGTCTGCCTGTTGGCGATTTTACTAAGCTCTGAAATATACTTTGAAATTAAGTAAAGAAATTAAAACGTCTATAAATATTTGCGCGTTCATCTCCTCCAAAAATGACGTAATCTTAAAATATTGTTGGTAAATCTAACTTGAAATATGCAGCGAGACTTCTTAGTCCTATTTTTAACTTCATGTATATAAGTTATCTTAATTTTTTCGTACAATGAAATTTTACAACCGTTCCAAGGAACGACATGACGGATGTCTTTAATTATTTTATTAAGACAATAACCCTGAATTAGTGATTACAAAAGTTTAACTAAATGTTTTATTCACGCCCTCCACAAAACTGATGACGTCATTTCAAAAGAAAATTATAAATTCTGGCAAAACAATAACACCATAATAATTAGTATTAAGCAGTATCATACACATTAAAATTAATATATTTGACCCCACCAAAAATTGATTGGGGTCATCTCCAAAAATATTAAATAAATGTTTACTGAGGAGTCCCACTCCGAACACGATTTTATTTGTGTTTCAACAACATTCTTTTATTTTTTTAGAATAACTTACAAGCGATACTCGAAAAGAAATCGATGTTTGAACCAATTTATTGTGTTTATTTTCGTAAGCATTTTCTTTCAAATTGTGGAAAGGCAGTAAAGTTATGATTAGCATAACAATTTGACTGAAATTTTCGCGACACAATCAAATTATCTATTGTATACATACAAGAAAGTAAAAAAAAATGAAAAATAATCTGCACCCTATCTGCAGTAATTATTTATTCATTTATTTTTTAAAATCGACATTACCAATTTTTTAATGAGATAAAATGAGATAAATATATTAACTGTGATACAGATGTATAACCCTAATTAACATTAATTATAGCGTTATGTGTAGGCAAAATAAGTTCGGGAAAATAAACTGATAACACTATCTGTTACAAAGCTTCGTTTTTCTATTTTTTTTTTATGTAATGAGTACGTCTGTAAAGTTCCGGTAATCCTACACATACTATAACATAAAATGTTGTCAATATTATCCCCACATGTAAACATAAGACTTTAAATCTAAATAATTTACAATTTTAAAATTCATTTGACTTACGTAAAATATGTGTACCATAAATATTATTACTATTCATCTAACTTTACTACAACTTAAAAATCTGTTTCATGTCATACATCAAAAAACACGAGACACTTTAATCAATACTCGGGAAATTAAGCTGCATGCAACGAATTAAAGCATTTATTGCGCCCATTATAATTCATTAGGTCAAAAACCGCACGATTTTATAGAATATTTTTCATGCAGCGACAAATTCGACCTTCCTGATAACCTAGAGATAAAGACATCTGCTACAATTAGCCACATCAAAAACACTAACCCTCATTCCCTAAAAGAGCCTGGCGACAGAATACGAAACACATTTAGACGCGACAAAAAAAAAATAAAGATGGAACGAAGTTATGAAAAAGAGACAGTAGCTAATTTAAAATGGGCACATCTGCTCGGAAATGTTGCATTTCCCAAGGCAGTAAAAAGTTAAAACCCCCCATGGAAGCTGTTTTATGCTTTGTACGATTATTCTGCTGCCACCTTGAGGCTGACTGAAATTTATTCATTCGAGTTAGCGAGCACCCGCTGCTAATACAAGATTAACATTAAATAACTTCAGAATTAGAATAAAATAAACAGTGCATTTGTTGAAAGTTTCAACACTATTTTGTACTACTTTTTTTCCACAAATAGAAACAAACTTTTGTTAACAGGAAGACTTTGAGATAGGTTTCAGCAGAAAAAGATGGTGTTTAAAGTTGTGGAAGCACATCGGGAAATATTTATTACTTTAAAGAATACAGACTTTAAAAAAAGATTTCTTACAATTTTTTTTAAGATTTCGAAAATTTTATATAAAGAAGGAAAATAATAATGTCTGAATATTTTATTTACAGAAGCTACAAGTTTAAATACATATATAAATCGATTTTATTAAATTATCTAGGCCATTTTTTGCAAACTTAAAACATGAACAAAAAGTAAACAATTTCGCAAAGTCAAAAAATATCTTTGTATCTAAAAAAATCCATTTTATTAGCCCTATCCATAAAAGTGAAAGCGAAGCCTCCACAACAATGAAGTCATCTAAACCACCTAATGCTAATTAGCAAACCTAGAATAATTTACATCGAAGATCAAAGGTCTTGAAACCACCTCTTCATTCATTAGCAAAATTCGAGAATTTTCCGCTTTGTTAACTCATTAACACTACTCCCTACTCATCATGACCACCATAAAACTCTCAAGGGTTCTAAATATTATTGTTTAATTTTCCTTAGTGTTAATTCCACGTGATGATAATGCTATTAGCTACATTTTCCACTTTACGACTCTACTATAAACTATATTTAGACTTTTCTTGGTGGATACCAACAGCACCATTTCTTCGTCCTACTATCTATTTAATTAAGTGGGTGAACTTGCTCGTGACGCTGCGGAGGTCGTGCCCACGCACCTTTTTCCATTATCAAACCTTACCTTTTATGGGCATCCTAGTTATACCTGTTTATTTGGGAATTTAATTCATCTGGAAGTGAATATTTCCGTCGTTTCTTTTATTACGGGATTTTATGGCAACATCTGTGCCCAGCTTGCGTCCCTTATTGTATCAATAATCATTGCCCCTTTCTGATTTTATGCTTTCAAACCGCACAAACACCTCAAGGGGTCGAGGGATCGAAGTCGAGGGGATGAACCATTATTCTGACACTTGGTCATTTAATGGTTTAACAGATATTCGTTTTAATGGAACGTCAATAGGGAAGAAATCGAGTCAGTTTTTTAAGGATACATTTATATCGATCGACCGAAAAAAATGAGGTCGTAGGAGGGTACAAGAAACAAGAATTCCTATGTATGAGTGTGTAGCATGGTTAATTTACTTTAAGTACCAAGATATGTACGTAATGTATTTTAAGATTCTTGTAATCACGTCGTTATAATTTTATTATTCCTACTTGGCAAATAAAATCGGGGTAACATTTCATATAACAATTGTCTGGTAATTTATGACGTGTGACACACCTTTTGTTTTACATATTAGATTTCAATTTCATTTTTAATACTCAAACGAGTATACGTTGCGTCCTCGTAAGTGGGCTCCGCTTTCAATGTTGTCTATTTCTGCCCCGTGTGTGAAATAATAACACATATTTGTACACTTTCCAAATTCCACATGAGTCACAATATTTATAAAATCGAGAATTTCGTCTCGTGTCATCCATAAATGCAATTATTGGAAACCTAAATTTACCCCTTCGATAACTACTCCTGGAAATTTCCGATTAAGTCCCTCGCTATTCGTTCCAATAAATCGCACTGACACTGCCAAGAGCAATTTATTATGAGCCAACAATAAATGTTTCCATTTAAAAAAAACGTCACCAAGTGACCTCAGAAACTTAAGTAAGGTCAGTAATTTTATTCTAGACTTTTCTTGTTTCAGTCGGCGTTTTTCGCATGCGTTACTCACAACATTTTATCGATTCAACTATCTGTCTTCGGAGCTTCGCCCAACGTACCCTTATAAGATCATCGTAGTGCGACGCGCCATAAAGCTAGCCCACGGTGGCAAGGGACGGAAAATTTTATTATTCTAACCTTCCTGTTTATTGATGGTCGATTTGTTTGTCTATTAGTCATCTAAACAACGCGGCGAAGTTAATGTGTGTAAACAGCCTCACTAAAATAATAAAAATTGAAAACGCAAATAAAATAGTATTATTTCAGTGACAAAGGCAAATAGTTGTCTGACACACTTTCGCTTTATTATTATTGAAGTAGGGTCATAAACCAGTACGCAGGTGCCTTCAAACCAGAAATTTCTTCCTCTACTGTCGGAATTTTTATTTGAAGTTTTAATAACGTCGCGGTTTTCTAGAAATAGTTACACAATGGACAGAAGACTATATGATCTAAAATTAACTTGTTTACCTTAGTATCAGATTTGTTGGCGTGTGATCGTTAAAATAAAGCGAGGTACAATGTGAAGCATAAAAAGTGAACAAACGATTGTTGTCAACATTCTTGAACGCTGCCAGGTTTTTTTTGCATAGAATGGTAACAAGACGTAAATTGAATTTAAATAACTTCATAAATGTCGAGTTATAATATTCGCAATATGATCATAAATCATTTCAGTAACTTATTGAATTGTAACTGTATATGGTTGCAAATACGAATGTTCCCTTTTACAGGCCAAGGAAAGAGCAAAATATGTATGTACGTAGTTATGCGTTGTTTCATTCATTATGAAAAACCTATAAAAGTAATACTTTTGCTTTGGAATTGATTCTTTGAGTGCAAATTTAAAAAATCAAAATTCATAGCTATTCTGCAGTTACATATTTCTGACAAATGTCCAAAATATATTTCGGGTGATTTCACTTACGTGTTACGTGGTCGTACAAGTTTACCAAATGTACAAAATGATGTAAAAAAAATCCATATGGTTATCACTACATGGAAGATAAATTAGTGTTTTCAATGAACTTGTCAAATTGCATATGTTGAAATTGTTGAAATTCCATTATACGACAAAATTTTTGACCACCGCAGAATTCAGAATTTGATATTTTATTTTTCTTTATTTTGTACTTCCCGAGTGTAAGCCAGGTAAATATTGTACTAGGGTCTATTTCGCGTATAGTTCATTTCGTGTTTTTTCGACCTTTTGGTGTATCAGTCGTCTATCTGTCATTCGTTGAGGACATCACTGGGTAGCTAAAGCAAGACTAACTATTGAAAAATTTTGGACGTATTTTTAGTCATATCTGACGAACTTACAAAAATTTGTCTGATCATCCGCACAAGCATCGTCATCTCAAAATTTTGCCAAAGAAACAGTATTTACATTTTATAATATAATATACTTCTGTACTGGTGGTTTGTTAATCCGCCCTTATTTTCTGTCTTCATCTTACAGATTTACATTTTTGGAAAAAAAAAATGAAAATAGTACAAAATCTTACAATTTAAATTAGAAATTACAAAAGCCACTGCTTTAAATTCTTGTAAACGTTTTAAGGTTATGGAGAATATGGTAAATCGCGAATAAAATTTTTATGTTTGCCACTTCTAAAAAGATATTATTTATTTAACTACATAAATACATTTTCTAAAACTAGTTATACAGGATGTAAAAAAAAATTGATGAATGGGGCATTTTTATCGATTATACCTTAACAGCTTATATTATTTTCCTGAAATTGTGGGAATACAACAAAGTTAATGATGTCACCATAAATGTTTTATGACGAAAAACTCACTTGAAACGTCAGTGAACTTTTATTTAATATATAAATTTATTATTAATTTGTACTATCTTTAGTTGTGTGCTACAAAAAAATTAAATTGAAATAAATGTTAATTCTGGAATGTAATGGCCCATTATTAGTTCTAATTAAATAATTTTTGACTAATTTTTATTTTTACAAGCTGCCATTTCATTAATTAAAATGATCATTGTTCGCCGATATCTTATGTTATTGTTATTCTCGACACAAACGCAATTTTATGAAACATCCTATTTATTCGTAACAAAAGTTATTTACCCTGAACTTCCATCTACTCTTGAGAACAAGAAATATCACATATATCATATCATTAATTATAAGACATACAACAAAAAGTCAAAGATCAAATTAGTACGGTGCTTTAAGGACTATACTCAAGATTATTTTTAATTATACAGTGTTTTATTTCAAAGTGTAGCACGCAAATTAGTTTTTTTTTTTTTTTTTAATGAAACACCCTATATATTTTTACAATTCTCATTAGCCTAACCTCTTCCTAGGTTTATTTTTGAAATTCCGATGCGAAGTTGCCACATTATTCCAATTCTTTTGAAATTTTTTGACAATGGAACGCTTGACAAAAAAATCACAATATGGTTATTTTTAAAGGATATGTCTTAAATATTTTGTAGAAGGATAAATAAAACTACGCGCTTTATTGTGGTGTTAATTAAATCAATTTAATAAACCGAGTTTTTATAATATAACGATTCATTAAAATTGATCTGTGCTAACTTGCTAAACATTGTATAATAGTATTATATATTTTCGATGTACTCTTATTATGTTAGAGGTCACTTAATTATTTTGTTAATTTTCTGTTTTTTTTTTTTTTGTAGAAGTATATGTTTAGTTTTTTTGGTTTCTGTAATTGAGATCTCTTTCTATTGGAATGAGTAAATATTATTATTATTAAAATCGAGAGAATCCTAGATAATCTGAGGGAATTTAAGAGAATTGAGAGGTTAGTATAGAAACTGAAGGAATTTGAAGGAATCTGAAAGAACCTGAGGGAACCTGTGAGAATCTGAGAGAATTTTGAAGAATTTCGAAAAATCTAAGAATCTAAAAAAAACTAGAAAAATCTGCAAGAATTTGGAAAATCTGCAGAGATCTGAAAGGTCTGAAACGATCTGAGTAGAACTGAAAAATTTGAAAGAATCTGAATCGAAAAAATCTGAAAGCATTTGAGGGGGAATTTGAGGGAATCTGAGAGAAATTACGAGAAAAGAATCTGAAAGAAGTGAGAATCTGGAATCTCGAAAAATCTTGAAAAATCTGGACGAATTTGGAAAACTTTGTGGAGATCTGAAAGTATCTGTACGATTCTAAAACAAGCTGAATAGAACTGAAAATTTTTAAAGAATCATGGCATCCGGAATAATCCGAAAGAATAAAAAAATTTGAAAGAATCTGAAAGAGAGAATCAGAAAGAAAATGGAAGAATCTGAAGGAATTGGAAGAAATCTGAGAGAAATTGGGAGATTCTAAAAGAATCTGAAGGAATCTAAAGGAATATAAGAATCTGAGGGAATCTGAGAGAAATTGGGAAACTCGGAAAGAATCTTAGAGATTCGGAAAGAATTTGAAAGAATCTGAAGGAATCTGAGGGAACCTGTAAGAATTTAGAAGGGTCGTATCTGTAAGGTTCTAACACGATCTGAATAGAACTGAAAAATTTGAATGAATCTTGAGGATTCCTGACGGTATCTTTGAAAGAATCTGAAAAGATTCGAAAAATTGTAAAACAATTAGAAAACATCCAAAAGCATCCAGAATAATCCGAAAGAATCTAAAACTTTACAATTTGCAAATACCGATATTTCAGTTTTTTCAAGTAGATCACCCTGTATTTTATTATTGTGATCTTACTGTATTTTTCGTTCTCGTTCTTCTAATATGTATTTCCTATTAAAGTAAAAAAATCCAAGTAGCTATCAACTTTTATTAAACATTGAAAATACTTCACTTAAAAAGAACGAGAACTAAAAAAAGAGTGCGTCGACCCAGGGACGCACGGGTGGAGTTTTAACTCTGCGTTGTCAATTTATATAAATTAAACACGTATAGCGGTAAAGTCATTAATTTTCTCTTAAAAAATAATAAAAACCAAAAATATGTTACATTTGTATTTTTTGACAAATTGATAATTAATGATGATGATTGGGTTATACTTTTTTTATTTATTTATCATATAGATATATGTATAATAATTAATTATTATAATAATATTCTATAAAAAAATTAAAGTACAATGTGTAATTTACCAACTAAAGTAACAAGTAAATATTTACAAATGCTAGAGCAGTATTTATAACTTATTTGATTTATTAAAATACAAATCACAGTTCAATCAGAGTTATCGCCTTCGATATCTTTATCCCTATCATTTAATACAGGTATTAGTGGCCTATGGTGATTGAAATGAGTGATATAAATATCAGTTCTTAAATGAGTAATAAAGCGTGTGAAAACGGCATCAATTGTTCTACCTAATTTAGTCGTTGGAACAGTCAAACGAACACATTTTATTAAATAATTTATTTCTCTCTCTCTTTCTATAGCGCGGCGTTACATGCCTGTGTTCAGACTCAGTTTAGACCGGTCTCGGTGTCCTCGACACCGACACCGACACCGAGTTCGAGCTCGCAGGTCGAACTCGACATCCTATACTACGAAAAGAAAGGAGTTAAAACTCCAAAAATAAAATAAGATGCAGTAATAAAATACAAAAGTTGTCTATTTGAAAATGAAATATCGATATTTGAAAAATATTGTAATAATTAAAAAAATAAATAAACAAACACTTTGTATATGAAAATTTCATTTCAAATATATCACAACAAAGCGCTTACCTTATTGCGATTTTTTGTGAACCTTTCCGTGGCTAAAAAGTTTCAAGAAAATGCAATAAGATGGCAACGTCGCATCAAAATTTCAAAAATAAACTGTAATTATAAATCCTAAGAAAAGTTCAATACCTACGATAAGAAACCAAGTTGTGTGATACGCTTTAAAAACTGAACACTTTTTATAGTTAAAAATAATTTTAGTATATGGCTTTTTTTCTATTTCTAATAATTAATCGAGAAGCGCGCGTTTAACGACTCACCTGTATATTACAGCATATTGTCCAGAAAATATTTATTGCTTCTTGAGCGTAAGCCAAGGCAGTAGATATGGTAATGGAGTCCATCGAATGAATGGCCACTTTTTTTAATGACGGTACAAAATTTCCAGAAGAAATGACAAATAAATTTTTAACAGTACCTTGAGACCTTATCAACCTTTTAAAAAGGATGAAGAAATTTCTAGTTAGTAATTACTATAATGGTGCCTTACTTTACCCTGAAAATTATACAATGAGTGGGGATTATAATTATATATTATATTATTATATAATTTAATTATAAATACATTTTCAACGGGCAGCAAACGGAAACAAAAAAAAGTAAGTAAAATGACAGATGAAGCGATTATGAATTGCTTTGATCCTGGAAATAAAGATTCTTGATCCAGGGAAGAACTGGATGTGTGTCCAATTTCGTAAATCTTGACTGGAATCACATTTCAGGACAAATGTCCTATGTGATGAGCTTTGTCCATGAATGTCGAACTGAGTGATTATTTTGTATTTTATCAGCTCACTTTTCCTTTCATCATTTATTGCCGTATTATTTTGGTAACTTTTTGTCGTCACCAAATAATAATAGGATTGTATTTTCTTCATTCACTTAAAGCACATAATGAAATCATAGTTTTAACTCAAAATCTTTTTATAACAATAGTGAGCATATTTCATTTTTGGAAAATTGCACTACAATCTACCTAAAGTGCTACCTAGTATTATTAGATCACTAAACAATGGCCATACGGTACACATTACTTAAAAAAATTATTATGGCAACCAATTTATTATTTCAATTACTTTCGGGTAAGGAATTTTAATTTACAAGTGTCATTAAAACACACTTGGTGTACATTAACAATGAAAAATGGCAGTCAAATTTTACTTTAGTTAGTAGCTTGAGTGGGCGTCTCAAAGACCGATATTTTCCTCCTTACTCACAGATATTTTCAATCACGTTAAAACTTCTCCCAAAAAAATAAACTTCAAACACTGAAGATAAATCGCTACATTTTTCACCCTCCTTTTACCTGCGTTTAATTAACACTGATTAATTTCATCTCATGCAAATTTCGTGGGAAGCACAATTCAGAAAGTTAGAGAAAGTTCTAATTTACATCATCTAATAAAACATTCTGACGGAAGTGCTTTCGGGCAAAAACTGAATCATTATCTGAAAATAATCTCCACCTCCGCCAATAAATTATTCATTCATTCTTTTATTCTCAATGGTCTTCCTCTCGACGGATCAAACACAACCTTTTGATATCAATACCTAATACATATTCTTCAAAAACAAATATTTATCGCGACTAGACAGCATTTCCGGCCAGTGGCGTGCTGACGTCTCTGGAGGCACGCTAGGTCATGAGATTATTTTAGTGTCTGGAACATATTGATTGCAATTTCTGTCGATTGCGTGATTTTTGGAACTAACAGACTTTATTATTTTTGTACCTAAAGTCTTTACATCGATTAGGCGTCGTCGTTATGTGTACCGTCTGGAAGTTGGCTATTTTTGTTTTAACAGCCGAGCGCTTGAAATAACTTCGATGCTAGACAGCTGCTTAAAACCGACACCGGATGAAATTACATTTGTACGAATGATATTCTATCGGATGGCTTCGAAAAATAGATCCATTTGGCAAAGGCGCAAAAATTTTGACTTTTAGTACGCATAGTTCACGTTTACAGACAAAAACTGCAAAAAGACAAAGTGCAAGCGACATGTGTGTTTCAAATTATGAAGCACTCATTGTAATTGTATTTATACGATGCGCATACTTATTAACACTGATAAATAGACATTTGATAATTAAATAAATATAATTCACATATGACATTTGGGAAAACCAACGAGCAGATAATTTTTTTCACAAAATCCAGTGATTGATAAGTCAATGTGAGTCATTGTATATTTTTTAATGGAAGATAAAGAACACCTTTTCGTATGGTTAAAGGAAACATGCATACATTTTTGAAACTGAATACATTAAAAAAAAACCGAGCAAGTAGAGGCAGAGATGAAATTTGAAGGAAACTGACACCGAATTTGTTGACAATTTCCAGAATTAACTTAGGATTCTGTATTTTCATTGTCACGTCTAGTATGTCTAAGTTTACTGGGACCTAATTATTTCCAAGAAACCCGATGCTAATTCCTTCACTGAGTAAAGTTTATTTAAGCGAAGTGTTTTATATTGGTCTCTATGGTAACAATACTATTATTGATCTTGTAACAAATCCGGAAATTATAGATCGCCCCATGAATGTTGGCCCAGTTTCGTGATGAGTTATAATGGTTGAATAAATAATTCCTGTTTAGTTTAAAAAATTTGCCAAAAAAATAGACAAACCGACATACTTATGAATTACCTCAATCAAATTTGTTAAACGTATATATGCACATATTTTCACATGTATATAGTTGGTTGCATACCCCAATATACATTTCAAAAATAAATTAATATTTTTTTAATATTTATTCAACAAATCGCCTAACAGTTTATTTTATCAATAAATAGACTAGCCAAAATACATATACATCATTTTTACTTCAAGTCAGGCTGCCTCAGTCTTTGTTCCCGGTTCAAGTTTTTAACATGCAACTTCAGCATGTCCATCACTTCATGCTGATACTCTTCAGGTGTTTCTTTTATTTCGGTCGCCCAATAATAAATATCCCAATCATTAGAAGGCCCATTTATAAGGCTAAAACATTTTCAATTGAGCACATGTTCACCAATGGCATAATTAACACACGTACTTGTCATATTTTTCTAATTGCGTCTCTGTGAAACTATTTAAATGCTTGTTTATAAAAGTACTCAGAAGGAGATCGTTTTCTAGCATTCCACGTTTGCGAGATTGGTAGAGAAGCCTAGATAGAAAATTGGAGTACACTCACTCGCTGCTAAAAGCTGAAGTTTACCTTGCTTTACGTTGCTCCAGAGGCTCATTGTCACGTTGTTTCGGTTTCGGAATTAAAATATTTGGGTCTTCAGGGGGGTCTACGACAGAACCTGAATTTGCATGTCTCTGCGTAACAGCGTGAAGTCTGTACGTCGGTCTCTGTAAATGTGTTTTGAGGTTATGGACAATTTATCGTGATAAAAGTTGATTTACTCACCAATACTGACTTGGTGAAGAATTTTAGTGAATTCATGGTGGGAACACCCCCGAGTACTAACTCAGTACTCGTTAATTTTTAAATAGGAGGTGCACAAAAATTGTTAAAATGTCAAATAAGTGGGTAGAATTACCAGTGGCGTAACAGTGTAGGGGACAAGGGGTACACTCATAGCCTAGGATATCAGATTATCAAATAAAATGAAACAAATAATACGTGCTGATATATTTTTATTTTTACCAACAATAAATCATCACTGCTTTTACTAGCTACAAGACAGTTTTTCGCGGGTTTTTCAAATTTTGTGCGCATGTTTTAATTTTGGCGGAATGTTTAGGTTATTACAACCGTATGCATATAAAATTCAAGATTAGAACTGGCATTTGTAATCATTGCAGGTACGTTTCTTGGTGGATCAAAAATACAGTGAATTAGAGTTGGCTGTTTACACTGGTTTCAACAAGTTGTACAAGTAACATGTCACATCGGTGTGTAAGGGCGAGAGTCTCTACTTCTGCTGCAGAAAATAATACTATGAAATTTATTTTTTAATAATGACGTTGGCATTGCAACTATTTGACATTTTATTTGACAATTATTTGACCGTACTGTCAAACTGAACAACGAACGCGTTGGTATTGCCAACATCATTATTTCAGAGGACTTTGTTCGATTATACAGGGTGACTGCGAAATAAGTGCAAATATTTTAACCACGGCATCCCCCACCCTAGTAGAGCCGAAATATAGAAAAAAGAAATTAAAAATCGAATGGGGCAAAACCCCCATGAACCACCCTCGATACGAAGGCACTGAGCCACCTTGTAAACAGAGTTGGAAAAACGTTCGAATAAAAACGACCTAAACACTTTCAGTTTCAATTAAAAGTAAAACCGACTTTTTGCTGCTTATCATTCGTTCATTCATTTACTCATTCATCGTTAAAGGTCAGTGTGAAAGTTTTTTGGTAATTTTGATTCTGACGGATGTTTGGTCCTTGTCACAACGATTTTACGTTGTTTATTGGAACAGAAATAAGAGCAACTTAGAATGCTACTACCTTTTTACAAGAAATGTTGAAAATGTTGTCCTTGACTAGCAATACAGGCGTCAGAGCGTCGCAAGAGGTTTGTTGATAGGTAAAAAAACACCGGAGTAGCGGGTGTCACTTTCACTTGTTGAAGCTCTTCGATAATTTCTGGACACTGTTGATTTCCACAAACGAACTGTTTCATCCAACTGATACACATTTATCGAAAACCGTCTCTTGAAATCGTACTTGTTGACGACTACGTGGAGTTCCATCGGACAAAAAGTGAGTTACACAACGTGAACAATCAGTGGACTCCAAACCGTGCACTTTGTCAACATGGTATGGATGTGGCCGTATTCTTTTAATGTAGGATGCACTACAAGCTGTGAAAATCCAACTTCTTCTTTCTGTCCTATCACGGCCACGATCGTGAGTTTGAGGTTGAAGGTACCATGATCTCGGAGATGCTGTACCACTGATGCACCCATTACCATATCGACACAATCTGCATGGGAAAACTGCACCATAAACCGATTTCACCGACCGCTCGATGCTAACTGGCCCTTTTCGTGTTTTTCACGTTGCGATTAAAAAAGTGCCTGATAAAGTAACTTTTTTGGTTCTTTAACCGACTCGCTCTGTTCCATTCATTGTAGTAATTATGTAGGTCACAAAACAGTCCAGCGGCGCTTACAACAATTTACATTGAATTTCAAATAATTTTTTCTAGACACTGCTACTACTTAGGACCGTGAATTTTACCCAGTGACATAATCATATTGTGAGCTATTCCCCATTTTTTTTTTTGCATGTATTTCGCAGTCACCTTGTATTGTTACGAAATAAACCCATACGCCGGCCCGGTACGACGCCTATAGGTTCTAGCATGTACGGCGATAATGACTCATTGTCGATGACGGCCGCCGGTGAAGAGCCTGGAAGGGGAAGTCGCGAATGGTTACTCCAGACAAATCTAGAAGCGGTGATGGAGGCATTTCAAGAAGGACCGCCGGATTTATTTTGTACATAATCGCTGTGTCATCAGTCGTGTAAATTTGAGTTATTGAGAAATAAATTGTTCAGTTTAGCCCACGCAGAGTTTAATTCACCGATTAACGTAGCAATGTGATACTTTTTGTACGTTTATACCGCATTCCTTATCCATATATTATCAGAATGTCAATGGTATTAATCCGAAATTAGGTGATTTTTACAATTCCTTAGATTCTTGTTAATATATAATTTTGATTTCAAGAGACTTGGTTTAAGTAATTCTCATCACAAAATTTAGCAAAGTAAATCGTATTTAAATTTTATGAAATAACAAATCTGTCAAGTCAAGACAAATCGAGCCAAGCCAAGCCAAGTCGAGCCGAAGAAACGCAAAAAAATAAGTTGTTTATAGAACCACAAATAGCAAATAAGAGATCAAGTAGCCTGGAGAATTACTTTATACATATAGTAAGAGAGGTATTTATCTAAAATCAAGATTGTATAACAATATTTTCAGTTTATTTTAGAAAGTTCAAAACCGAATCCCATGAAATTTTGCAAACGTTTTAAAATTATTATAGCACATTCAATCGCTATTTAAAATTTTTCTGCTTATTTCCTCCAAAAATTAAGTGACGTTATCTCAAATTTTTTTTGATAAAATTATATCTAAAATGTACAAAATATTATCAGTCTACACTAGCGAACGGTTAATTTTGTTTTGTCAAAGATACATAACCCAGACTATGAAAAAGTAGGTCGTCCTTTTGCGTTTAACTGTCGTCTGTTGGCGATTTTTTTAGAGAGATAATCACCAAAACTACTGACTGATTCTTGTAAAATTTTAAGTGTATTTTAAAAATATCGTCTAGATAATAAAACGCTAGCCAAAATGTATCTAATTATCCCCACCAACAATTTGATGACGTCATCTCAAAATTTTACAAAGGAAATCTTATTTAAATTTTATAAAATAATATGCTTATACCCCTGTAGTTTATGAATCTGCGTTTGTTTTTTCCCTTGGACACTTCAGATTTAAAAAAAAAAATCACAATTTTATCACAACATTTTACAATTTAGCCTAGAAGCTGCCAAACCCAATGCAATTTGTGTTATCTTTAGGTTTTTAATGACATTTTGTAATGAATTAAACAAATTTGAAATAAAAAATTGGTCTAAAGAGTTTAGACAGTACTTCCCTCGCTGTCGGAAACTTGACGACTGCATGCCTATTGTGTTTTTTTTCTCATTACATTTTTGTAGTGGGAATTTAAAAAAAAATTGCGATGACGTCATCAACATTTTTGCAAGGACACGTATATCAGTTGGGATAGATGTAGTGTAATACTAAGAATAAAATTATTATATTCTCAAATTTTCGGGAAAATGAATTGGGTCGTTTGAATATTGATTTGTAATAATCAATAAAATAACGAAACAATTTACTCACGTATACCTACGTATCAGAGGCAACTGAAAATCGTGTATGTATAAACATTGTTAATTTAAGATGACAGGCGTAACAGCATACGTGAGAGCCAAACACAGAAACTGTAAACAAAACGACCGTCGGTTTTATTGCTTCGACTTCCGCTTATTATATAAAACATTGGGTTTTATTTTAATTCTTGACGGTGAAATTCACAATTGGTTGATTATAAACATGTCTATTTCACATTCGCGGAATCAAGTGAACGCATAAAACAAATGCAGGTCTGTAATGTTAAAGTCGATGTAAATAAGCGTGCTACCCTTATGTTTCAACCGAGTTTTTCCTTTAACAAATTTTGTGTCTACCAAATTGGGTTGGTTGGGGTGTAATACTAATAATAAGTGTTGCCTTTAATTTAATCAATAAAATAAATTGACTTCATTAATTTTTTTGAACCACCTCTTAAGAAAATCTAAAAAATATGAATGGAATGATAAATCACAAGTACAAACTCATCATATTTTTTGCATTTTAGATAGGATTTATTCAGCAAAATTTAAGGGTGACGTCATCAATTTTTTTAGGAGGGATGAACAAATACATTTTGAACAAAAGTTTACCATGCTTATAATAACTTTAAAATATTCCCAAGATTTCAAAGCATTCGGTTTTGTAATTCCTGATTAAATCGATAAAATAAATTCACGCCTTCATTAATTTTTTTGAGTCACCCTGCATATGCAAATCCAAAAATATGAATGGAATGATAAATCACAAGTACAGACTCATCATATTTTGTACATTTTAGATACGATTTATTCGGAAAACTTTTGAGCTGACGTCATCAGTTTTTTGTAGAAGATAACCAAATATATTTTGACTAAAAATTTATTATGCTCTTTATAACCTTAAAACATCTGCAAGATTTCAAAGCATTCGGTACAATTTTGAAGTGACGTCATCGCTTTAGTGGTGGGGATGATTCGACAAATTTTGGTTAGCGTTTTACCATCTACATGATATTCTTAATATAAGTACAAAATTTCACAACAATCGGTCGAGTACTTTCGGAGATTATCTGTCTAATAAAAATCCGTGACAACAGACGGACAGACGGACAGACGGACAGACGGACAGACGGACGGACAGACGGACAGACGGACAGACGGACAGACGGACAGACGGACAGACGGACAGACAGACGGAAATGGGAGACCTATTTCTTCGTCTTCTAGGGGTCATGAAAGATCTAGAAAACGTAAAAGTAGAGAGTCGGCCGACGGACTCGATTACAATACTTCCTTTGCTTACGCTCGGGAAGTAAAAACGTAAAAGTAGAGAGTCGGCCGACGGACTCGATTACAATACTTCCTTTGCTTACGCTCGGGAAGTAAAAATATACATAGTAAGGTTCTTTATTTACAGCAGGTCCGCATCTTTGAAGATGAGGGGATTCGCTACAAATAGTAGCAGAAGAAGCTAAAAAGGTTGTTTTTTCACTAGCAGCCTGGACGCATGCAAATGTCGACTCATTTAGTGGTAGCAAATTCAACTTTTGCTACCACCGGTTCAAAAAGAAAAATTGAGGTTATGTACGCAATGTTTGATGTGATTATTTCTTAAAAAATGAACAAATGTGTGCTACAAACATTACTTGAGTATACGCATGGTAGTTGGTAGATGGTACAAGATAAAATGATTAACTCAGCGACAAATATAAACGGTTTTCTTTGTGTTGAAGATTTAGATTAAGTTTGATTAGAAATCAAAACAAAATCATGTTGTGTCAAAAAATTGAACGTTTATTTTTCAGTTTATTGTCTTATGGTTTCTACTAGTGAAAAAAATAGTATATTAACCACGGTTGCAAAGCCACTTCTAGACCTCGCCCTTAGAGCCCTCGACGCTGCGCGTCTCGGGTTCTAATTTGCGCTCGGTCTAGAATGCTTGGCTCTGCAACCTTGGCTAATAATATACTATTTTACTTCCCGAGCGTAAGCAAAGGAAGTATTGTAATCGAGTCCGTCGGCCGACTCTCTACTTTTACGTTTTCTCGATCTTCCATGACCCCTAGAAGACGAAGAAATAGGTCTCCCATTTCCGTCTGTCTGTCCGTCTGTCCGTCCGTCTGTCCGTCCGTCTGTCCGTCTGTCCGTCTGTCCGTCTGCCGTCCCGGATGTTTATTAGACAGATAATCTCCGAAAGTACTCGACCGATTGTTGTGAAATTTTGTACTTATATTAAGAATATCATGTAGATGGTAAAACGCTAACCAAAATTTGTCTAATCATCCCCACCACTAATGCGATGACGTCACTTCAAAATTGTACATAGTAAATGGGTTTTCAATTGTATAAAATAACATAGTCCTAAACATGTAGTTTACAACTCCGAATCGACTTTTCACCCGAAACGTCCAGATTTTTGGAAAAAAAATCAAAATTATAAAACAACATTTTGAAATTTAATTTTTAATCTGCTAACCAGAATGCTTTGAAATGTTGCAGATGTTTTAAGGCTATAAAGAGCATCATAAATCTTTAGTCAAAAAATATTTGCTTATCCCCTCCAAAAACTTGATGACGTCAGCTCAAAAGTTTGTGGAATAAATCATATCTAAAATGTACAAAATATGATGAGTCTGTACTTGTGATCTATCACTCCATTCATATTTTTTGGATTTGCATATACAGGGTGACTCAAAAAAATTGATGAATGCGTAAATTTATTTTACTGATTTACTCAGAAACTACAAAACCGAATGCTTTGAAATCTTGCAGATGTTTTAAGGTTATAAAGAGCATAATAAATGTTTAGTCAAAATATATTTGCTTATCCCCTCCAAAAAATTGATGACGTCAGCTCGAAAGTTTGCCGAATAAATCCTATCTAAACTGTAAAAATATGATGAGTCTGTACTTGTAATTTATCACTCCATTCATATTTTTTGGATTTGCAGATACAGGGTGACTCAAAAAAATTAATGAATGCGTAAATATGTTTTATTGATTTAATCAGGAACTACAAAACCGAATGCTCTGAAATCTTGCAGATGTTTTAAGGTCATAAAGAGCATAATAAATGTTTAGTCAAAATATATTTGCTTATCCCCTCCAAAAAATTGATGACGTCAGCTCGAAAGTTTGCCGAATAAATCCTATCTAAACTGTAAAAATATGATGAGTCTGTACTTGTAATTTATCACTCCATTCATATTTTTTGGATTTGGATATACAGAGTGACTCAAAAAAATTAATGAATGCGTAAATATATGTTATTGATTTAATCAGGAACTACAAAACGGAATGCTCTGAAATCTTGCAGATGTTTTAAGGTTATAAAGAGCATAATAAATGTTTAGTCAAAATATATTTAGTTATCCCCTCCAAAAACTTGATGACGTCAGCTCAAAAGTTTGCCGAATAAATCCGATCTAAAATGTATAAAATATGATGAGTCTGTACTTGTGATCTATCACTCCATTCATATTTTTTGAGTTTGCATATACAGGGTGACTCAAAAAAATTAATGAATGCGTAAATTTATTTTACTGATTTACTCAGGAACTACAAAACCGAATGCTTTGAAATCTTGCAGATGTTTTAAGGTTATAAAAAGCATAATAAATGTTTAGTCAAAATATATTTGCTTATCCCCTCCAAAAAATTGATGACGTCAGCTCGAAAATTTGCTGAATAAATCCTATCTAAACTGTACAAAATATGATGAGTCTGTACTTGTGATTTATCACTCCATTCATAGTTTTTGGATTTCCATATACAGAGTGACACAAAAAAATTAATGAATGCGTAAATTTATTTTACTTCCTCTTGTCTTGTTAAAGCTCGTTTACTGTCGTCTGAACTAACTCGGTAAATTAGCCTTTACACGCACCCTGCCTGTAAAGCGTTACCGTGGCAGCTTTACAGGCACCTTGCCTGTAAAACGTTATCATGACAGCACCGGAATCAAACACACATTCGCTGCGTCGGCCTTTTTCTTAATCTCATTAATACTGTGCTAAAACTAACGTTAAAATCACCTTCAAACTCTTCATCTTCATCGAAGTCCACAATTAACAGAGCTCAGAAACAAAATTAAACCATTTAAATTATTAATCGAATTTACAAATTGACAGTCGCGTTATTTTCAAACAATTCAATTTTCCATAGTTACCGGAGCAAACTATGGAAAATGACTATAATTTCTATGACTGTGATTTCAAGTAAAATTTCTAGAGATCCCAAGATTGTTCATTTTCAGGATTTTCAGCAAGAGGAAGTAAAACGTTGTACGCCGCTCGCTTGCAACTAGCCTTTAGTGGGGCTCACCGGATTACAGGACTCGCTCCTACGTCGCTCGCCCTGCAAACATTCCGGCTCGCCCGTAAAGGCTAATTTACTAAGCTTGCCACGTAAATAACTATTACTGATTTACTCAGAAACTACAAAACCGAATGATTTGAAATATTGCAGATGTTTTAAGGTTATGGAAAGAATAATAAATGTTTAGTCAAAATATATTTGCTTATCCCCCCCAAAAAATTTATGACGTCAGCTCGAAAATTTGCTGAATAAATCCTATCTAAACTGTATGATGAGTCTGTACTTGTGATTTATCACTCCATTTATATTTTTTAGATTTCCTTATACAGGGTGACCCAAAAAAAATGAATGCGTAAATGTATTTTATTGATTTAATCAGGAACTACACAACCGAATGTTTTGAAATCTTGCAGATGTTTTAAGGTTATAAAGAGCATAATAAAGTTTTAGTCAAAATATATTTGGTTATCTTTTCCAAAAAACTAATGACGTCAGCTCAAAAGTTTGCCGAATAAATCCTATCTAGAATGTACAAAATATTATGAGTCTGTACTTGTAATTTATCATCCCATTCATATTTTTTGAATTTGCACATACCGGGTGACTCAAAAAAAATGAATCCGTAAAGTTATTTTATTGATTTACTCAGGAACTACAAAACCGAATGCTTTGAAATGTACTGCGAAAAAAAACATAATAGGCATGCAGTCGTCACGTTTCCGACAGCGAGGGAAGTACTGTCTAAACTCTTTAGACCAATTTTTTAATCAAGTGTCAAGTGTGCGCGCTGCTAAGTTCCGAATGAGTTGTGTCAAATTCCGAGAGTACGGTGTTCCAAGTGTATGTTGAAATACGTACTGAAAGGTAGTACTGTTAGAAGTGAAGTAGAACTTCGTTCTTCTGCTGTGTAAAGAAATGGCGGCTCAACTCCAAACTGAGAGGCCATTAGTACAATATGTTTTAGCTTTAAGTTTTTAAAAGACATTTTCGTACGAAAAACACTATTGTAATAATAAAATAAAAAAGCAGACAATTAAAAATGTAAAAAGTAAACATCTGCTAAACGTTTTTTTTTATTTATAGTAGGTCCGTATGCTTGAAGATGAAGGGAATCGCTACAAGTAATAGCAGAAGAAGAAGAAGCCAAAAAGGTAGGATTTTTTTCATAATCAAGTGTCATTAGTACGCGGTGCTAAATTCCGACTGCGTGGTGTTCAATTCCGAATTCGCGATTACAACACGTAATACTGCAATAAGTGCAATATGAATTAAACAAATTTTAAATAAAAACAAATATTCAGGCACTTGGAAATATAAAAAAAGCTTCAATTAAATGATGGTCTCCCATTTCCGTCTGTCTGTCTGTCTGGTGTCTGTATCCATTTATATCATTACATTTTGTATATATATTAGGAATATCATGCAGATGGTTAAATGCTAACTACAATTTGGCTAATTATCCCCACCACCAAAGGGATGACGTCATCTTCAAAATTTATGATGAAACGTGTTTTTAAATTTTATAAAATAAGATACTCCTGCACTTGTGGTGTGTGAATCCGTGTCGAATTTTCAACCTAGACATCCAGAATTTTTGCAAAAAATTCAAAGGTGAATAACAATATTTTGCAATACAACTTTAAAACTGCAAAACCGATTGTTCTGAAAGCTTGTAAATATATTAAGGTTATCGTAATAATGGTAAATCGTTAAGCACCATTTATTCGTTTATCCCATCCCAACAAATTGATGACGTCATCTCAAAATTTTGTTAAGGGAAAACTCATTTGGAATGTACGCCCAACACGGTTCTTTACATTTACTTTAACGTTTCATACATATCTTTATTTTAACTTATAAGGGTTTTCATAAAAAAAATAAAATTCTCATAGCGAGGAAAGTTCTGTGGAAATAACCCATTTTTTTTACGGAAGGTCTGAAACTTGAAGAAGAGGGGAATTGCTACATATGTACCGGGACGCCACAGCAAGAGGACGGGGGATTCTGGACAACTAGGTAGAGAGAATTTATGGAGCCCACGTAGTCTATTTAGCTAATAGACGACAACTATGCGACTATGCCCCCACCTAGCAAAATTAAAATAACAATATATTACGAATTTAACACTTTTCAAGACTAATGCAAGTACAAAGCTGGTAATAACAGATAAGATACAAACAAACAAATAAATAAACATACAAACAAACAAACAAACAATAAAACAACAAGAGCGAAAAAAATAATAGAAACAATTCAGATTAACGATTTTTCTTTTTATTTTATCAGGTAATGCAGCCGCAATAATTTAGACTTCAAGCCCTTTTATGACCAAAAATTTTTGCTTGAGGTCACGAATTTCGTGACAATTTCACTTTTGAACGTGTAAATAAATTTAGTAGTTCCTGTTTTTACACGTGTTCTATAGATGAGTTTGGAAAAACGGTAGGAATTTCCCAAGAAACGAAGTCGAAAGCAGGCGCGGATACAGGATTTCGTTTAGGGGGAGGCAATTTTTGTGCGATTTTACCTATCTCTCAGAAATTCGTTCTAAACAAAAAAATTTATAAAATTTTAGCTAGTATACTCTTTTTCACATAACATGGGTGACATTTGGTTGTTTTCGTTACACGTACCTATAGTGTACAGTAGAACCTCGATAATCCAAATTAATTGGGAAAAAGGTGTGTTCGGATTAACGATTTGTTTGGATCAGCGATTTTCCCAAAAATCTGAAAGGGAATTTAATAACTTCATACACAGTTGAAAACAAACTTCAAGAAATAAACCTTAATTTCATTAAACAAATTTAAAGAATTCTTAAGTAACAATGGATAATACATACATTTTAAAAAAATATTACTCCGTTACCAGAATTACCAGAAACACGCTATATTTTTGGAATCAACACGCCGGGATCTATGCCCTGAATTTTTTCAGAATTTTTGGATTAATTTTTCAAAAATTAAATTTTCCTTTACGTATTACCTCCTATGCAAATTTCGACCCATTCTCAACGATTTTCGAAATTTATCTAAATACAGTTTCTTGTTGATTTTCGACCTCAGAAGTCATATCCGCGTTCATTTCATCGATAACTTAAACCATTTTTCCAGATTCGTCCAGTTGAAATATCGAAATTTTTAAAAATTTCGAAAAATTCTAATTTCACACCGAATTTTCCGAAAATATTGCTCGGTTACCATTAACATGCTATTTTTTTGGAATCAGCACGTCGGGATATACATATATCTCTTAAAATTTTGTCAGAATTTTTAAGAAATTTTTTCAAAAATGAAATTTTCCTCATGAAAATTTCGATCCATTTTCGACGATTTTCGAAATTTAACTAAATACTTTTTCTTGTAGATTTCGGGCCTCATTTCTTCGATAACTTCAACCTTTTTTCCAGAAGTAGTTCATTAATTCAGTGCATTGAAATATCGCAATTTTTAAAAATTTCAAAATATTCCATACAACATATGCAGAAAGATCTTGCGTCATTTTTCCAAGTCCGTGTTTCCAAGTTCAGTTCGGATTGCAGAGTTTTTGTTCGGATTAAAGAAGCATCGACTTCAAATAGCTTCTGTTCGGATTACTGGATGTTCGGATAATCGTGAATTCGGATTATAGAGGTTGTACTGTATTTACAAAATGAAGTGTGATTTCAAAATTTTGAAATTGGTCAAAATAAAGTACCTCGATCGTGTGTCAGGGGGGGGCAATTGCACCCATTGCCCCCCCCTGGATCCGCGCCTGGTCGAAAGTGACTTCTGGATATCGAAATCTAGAAGAAAATGTATTCAACTAATTTTCTAAAATTGTTGAACAATGGTCGAAAACGTCAAAAATGCAAGTACTAGCCCCGCCCATCTGCCCTTTATTTTCTCAGAGGGTATGCCACTTAAGAGACTAGGTCCTTTGTCAAAATCACTTTTATCTTGGCAAGTACTAGCCCCGCCCGCCCACCCTTTAATTTCTTAGATAGTATGTCATTTGCTAAAATCAGTCTTATCTTGGCAAGTAGCCTCCTTTGTAAGACGTTTTGCTATAGAAAATGCTGCACGTTTTGAAGAACGAGATAAGTATTTTGTAGTCTGACTTAGATATTTAAGTATTTCATTTTTAGTTGATAAAAAATAAAATTTATAAACATAAACAAATGAAAGTTGAGTGCAATAAAGAACTACCACCATTTGACAATAGTTCAAACATATGCTAAAATAATTACTTTTGAAACAGATACTATTCGTTATAAAATAATGCAAATATAATTATTTTTGTCAATACTATTTCGCTTTCACTCGTTTTGCACATATGTATTTTTTGGTTTTACTGCAACGCGATTTTGCGAACTTTTAATTTTTTTTTTTATCCAACCAATTCGCTAGATCTCAGTTTTACTTTTGTTAGTTTTTATAACTTATATGTATGTTTTAAAATCTTCTGAAAAATGCGGTTGATTTTTCTCGTAAATTATATATTTTGCAGCAGATATATCCATCACTATTCGTCATCCTTCTTTGCAAAATGTTTCTAACACACTCATTAATACTTTATTATTTTAAATATTGATGTTGAAAACGACAACTGCGAGCTAAAACTGATTGATTATACGACCATTTGTATCTTACTGTCACTCACCTTCCTTTTATCTTCTCAATTAACGATATAAAAAAATCTACAAGGTCAAAAAACTAAAAATGTTAAAAGTTACCATTAGGTAATACTTTTTCAGCAACAGGTAAAATTGTTACTATACGTTTAAAATTCATTCACCGAGCTTCTACACCTACCGACCCACCCATTCGGCTCCCATTGAATCATCCGACCGAAGAATTCCTAATAACAACACGATAACATAAAAGTTTTGTTAAGGTCATGATCTCTCATTATCACATTTCGAAATGACAATAATTACTGACTTCAATGGGCTTTCATCAACTCTTGTTTTTATTTTTAACTAAATCTCGTTCGAGATTCTGCTTGCGTCACCCTTAACTCTATTATTATATTGCGAAAGATAAGACGTTTCTTCTTTTCTCCTAAATATAATCGGTTTATAAAATAGCCGGCGATAAGTATTAATTTATGTCTTTAATATTCATGCGTTCAAGCTTACAATACACCAGTTGAACGACACACTTCAAACTAATAACAATACTTAAAATTTTAGTTACGGCAGTATTCTCAGCGTATTATTGAATATCTTTTAGTGAGTGATTTGTTTTAGTGTTTTATTTTGTGAATTACATAAACATGTCAGTTATCACAACGAAACAGGTAGTTTGAATTTGTTTAGTTTTTACACAACTTGTAACACCCACATGTTGTTCGTGAATTTGATTCCGCTTGACCATTTTTTTGAACTTATATTTTTTACGTGTTACTATATCACTGTGTATTGTTATTTGATAACGGTGGTGCTGATAGTAGAGACATATTTAACTTATTGAGACACAAACATTTCCATAACAGAAAAATCTGGAAAAATCTAGTGTAAGTGATAAACTTTCAACTCCCAATTCGCTAAACAACAGTGTTGTAATTTCTAGATTTCAACGCAAGTTTGAATTCGATAAGACGAGTAATTTTAACAATTGTTGAATTGTTTTTTTTTTTGAGTGAGATAATAATTATAACATATTAATTACTCGATAAGATCAGAAGTCTTGGTTTAGGTGTTACTGATTCTTCAGTTATTGTCCGCAAGAATATCTTGTTATTGTGTTTTGTTGTAGAAAGGGTTATCTGCCGATTCTTACTTATCAGCAGAAAAGTTACAAAAATCGTCAATAATGTATATTCACAGTTTAATAAGCTTAGGGAAAAAAACGACATCGTAAAGATACAGTAGTCATAAATTACAATGTTCTCAGTGTAAAAAATATATCAATTTATTCCACGTGTTCGATAATATCAGTATCACATTCCAAATCACAGTATTTGTGAAAAACAGACGTAGGTAATAACTTGTAAATGAAAATAGTACACAATACATGCATTAAAAAAACAACACACCTCCCATTATTGCAGAAAACAATAGACAACGTCAAGTTTAAATCTTCTGAATGATGAATTAAACATACGAAATCACACTGACCAGTTAAACACAATAACTATGACGATATTGAAATTTTCAAGACGGCAGCTATCCACCGGAACAAGATAGTGTCGAATGTCAAGATTGCAATAAATTTTAACACGCTGAAAGCTGTTGCCGGTGTATTTTTTGTTCCTAGAAACCACAACTAAAATGTTTGTTGTCATATACACAAAAAACAATGCCCGATCGCCATTTTGCAGTGGCACCAATTAATTTTAATGCCAAGGGCTCGGTCAAGGACAAATCAAAATGGCGGGAATGTAGTAAAAATACCAGAATTATTTTAAACACTATAGCATAAATATCACCGTCAAAATACATCAAAAAAACTTTTTTTAGTGTGCCTGCAAATGGGTTTTGCGACACCAACACAAGCTCAAGCAAGTAGCAAGGGCCTGCAGTTTGAAAGTGAAAGAAGCGTTTGGTTTTGAAGAATTTAGAACCTATGAACAGTACGACTCCGAGTACAGCTTTAGGGTAAGTTTTCAGAGCGACGTAAATAAATCCCAGTATTTGTTTTGTGTTTTGTTGTGTTTTTTTGGATGTTTGTTAAATTTGGCCTAGACCTACATTGGACGACAAATATTTCCAAGTTCTATTATCATAATACGCACTGTTTATTCACTTGTTGGTGACTATAAATTGACCATTTTTATCACTAAAGTAAAAAAAATCTTGTTTTTTGCAAACAGTGTAAAACAGGTTTGAAAATCATTTTCTGGCTTTTGTTTAAAATTGTAGGAACAATTTTAAATTAGTTTTACCAAATGTTTTTTTAACTAAAGCGTTGTTGTATAAATCTAAATTTCACCTTAGTCCATGGACAGGTTTAACACTTCTTTTTTTTCGTTGATTTCCGTAAATTTCTCGCATAGTTTTAAAACTTAACTATTTATTGTAATTTAAAAACAATTTCGAACGTAATTACTTATTCATTTCTATTTATTATCACTAACACGACTCATAATATCTTTTTAATTAAATTCCAAAATAAGCAAGAACATTATTTTTGTGTACTGGTGGTCAGCAACCGGTGAACAGGGGCGGATTTGTTTTACTTTGTAATGAATGCAATGTCTACAAAGGATAAAACACTTAATTCCTACCTGTTTAACACTTATGGAATCTTCTAGTGCTTTATTGTTTGTTGCCATATTAAGTCCATTTTATATACTTTAAAAACTAAAGAATATATGTACTTACTCTTACGTACAATGTAATATACAATTAATATTTAAATGATCATTTCAATATTCGTCGCTCATTCGCTTTTTCATTATTTCCTAAGTATACAATAATTTTCTTACAATGGTAAGTAGACATGCACTTTTCCGGTTAACATTATCAACATTTCAAATGAAATTAAAAATATCGATTGTAGTCTATTAGTCGCAGCTATCTCTGAACCATTTAGTTTCCATTTAAAATGTTGAAACACAAAAATGTACAATATCAAGATTTTATAGATATTTCACTTAGTAACACTGTTTTCATTGTTAAGGAAGTATCCATAAACATATTTTTTTCTATTCGCCATAAAAAATAAAACTGCCAATGCATTCATTACAGCTACTGCTAATTAATTAATTCAACTCTGTTTACATAATTATCAAATGAAAAATTCAGGAACAGAGATACAAAGCAAACCTTTTACATTGAACTTGACCTCGTTGACCACAGTTGTGTACAGTTAATCCAGCGTCGTAAAAAATTATTGGATTAAAAAAGTTTTGATTGGAAAATCGGCGCCTCATCCTTTTCTTTGTCTTTTACAGTACCAAGATCTAACCACCAAACTGGCTGATCCTACACAATTGCGCACTAAACCGGAAGTATCAGAGTTAAAATTTGGTCAGATTTTCACCGATCACATGTTGAAAGTTTTCTACCACAAACAACTTGGAGGATGGCAAAAACCAGTGATAATACCGTTTGAAAATATAAGTCTGCATCCGGCGGCAAAAGTGCTCCATTACGCTGTGGAGGTGAATAATGAACCATTTTTATGTATTGCGAATAACTGAGATCTTTTGTTACTCGCAGCTTTTTGAAGGTTTGAAATCTTATAGAGGTGTAGATGGAAAGGTTCGAATTTTTCGGCCAGACCTGAATATGCAAAGGATGAATTTGTCGGCACAAAGGGCCGGACTGCCTACTTTTGATGGGGTAGAAATGATTAAGTGTATTAATAGATTAATCCAAGTAGATCAGGAATGGGTGCCGCATAGTGAAGGGTCTAGTTTGTATATCAGGCCAACGTTAATTGGAATAGATGTAAGTATTTGGAGTTTGTTTTATTTTTAGCACTACAAATCACTCTAGGTGTACTTTTTATTTTGCAAAATGTTGATACAAATTTATCCAGAACTTTACCGTCCAAAACCTAGTCAAAATTTGTTTCATCGTGCATAATTTATTTCAGTATCCAGTATTTGTTCATCATAAATTCAGAATTATCGCGCAATTTATTGGTATATTGGTAATATCAGTTAGAGAGGTCTGACATCGACTTTCAATTCATAAATGTTAATTAAAAAATAGATACGAGTTACACCACTAAAACATGACCTTCAGTGTTTTCATTATCACTATGAGTGGATAATAATTAGTAATTGAATGATACCATATAATTAAGAGTCATTTAAAATGACAAATGTAACATTTTTTAAATTAAAATAAAGGTGAACAAATATGGCAAAAATTAACACAAGATTTACAAAGTTTTGAATTTTGACATTGTTAAGGTAAAATACGACTGATTAATGAACATATAAAACATATTTTTTAAAGTTTAAATATATATTTTAAAGTTACAGAATTTAACTAATGTCGAAACTTGCAATTCGATTTTTACTGTCAAAGTACTCTTTTAAAGTAGAATAAACGAAAAGATTAAAATGTAGAATACCTCAAAAAATTATTTACGATTTACCAAATCTTTATCATACATTACATGCCGATTAGTACACAAAAAACGTTCTCAAATATTTAAAAAAGAAATTCAACTATACCACGACAGAATTTTAGAAACATAAAAAATTAAAAAAAAAACGTAAACCAAAACACAAATTATCTTATTTAATCTATATCACCTAAGTTTATCAGTTGCAATTTTCAATATGTTGATAATTTTTATAGCGACTTTTGCCCTCTAAAATTATATCAAATTTTTGTTACCAACCTCTTTATGCACGCGTCGGTAGAGATTCACATCTTTGTATTTATGTCTTGCGATTTGATAACATTTATTATCGCATTTTATTTATTGCTAAATATGACGACATCGTAACAGTTTTGCAGATGACCCAGAAAAATATGTGTACACGATTATTTAAAAAAAATCTCTACAGTCACTATTCGTATATCATTTTATTATTTTTGTCATTAATAAAACATTATAAAAAATTTAATACTGTTGCTTAATATTTTGGTTTCTGACGAAATGTTAGGTGTTTTTTGTCATTATTGACGTGACTGTTTTAAATTTCAAATTTAAAATGCCCACGTCAATGACTTACATCAATAAGTTTTAAAAACCTACATTCTAATAGGTATACGGTCATTTTCTGAAACAAAAAAAAAATCAAAAAACTAATCTGAAATCGAATTTACAAAGCGTTTTGGTGCGTTGTTAAGTTTCCATTGTCCAAGACACAAAAAACATTCGCTGTTAAAAGAAATATCAATCTGAAGTTAAAACTGAATTTAATGACAATTTGTATAGTATACGCCATGATTAAAAATGTCATAGAGTTATGTTAACAAGAAATTAAATTACATATTATACTTGAAAAAAATATGAAAACCTTTTCTCAAACATCTGCATAATTTTGTGATGAGACATATTTGTCACATGAGCATTGCAGCAAAATCGGATAGTCTCACATCAAAACAAATATTAAATTTATAACTAAATTTAAGACAAATGCAATTTATTCATCATTTCCTTACAATAATAATATACCCGGAAAAGTAAAACCGAAACAACTTGTTGTAATAAATTTTAAAATGATAAATACCGTGTCCGTAAAACGTTTTTGTTATAACATTTTAAATAACCGCGCAATAATTCTACGACTAAAAATTCATTTTTAAGTGTTTGGAGAATAAATAAATACACATAGAATAATTTTTGTACATTTTCATTTTCTTTAAATCGCTAATGAGCTCTCTGTTTTGAGAATTAGCATACTACCCAATAGTAGATGACAATAACAAAACGATTTCTAATGCAATTATAACATTAAAGCTAATTATCTTCTACCAAATTAGCTAATTTTAATCGTTAATGTTAGGGCAAAGTAAAATTAATTTGTGCAAACTAATATAAACTCCTGCTTGAGCTATGTCTTTAAAATCATTGGGCGTAGTTAAACAAACTTTAGAAAACTTTGAAATTTTGACAACAGTTTCCAAAATTATTTTTTTAACAACTTATTATTTCTTCAAGGGCACTTTGGGAGTGGCTCAGTCAGAATCGGCCCTTCTTTTCACAATTCTTTGTCCCGTTGGCAACTACTTTGCCAGTGGATCGGACTCGGTATCTCTTCTGGCCGATCCTTCATATACGAGGGCGTGGCCGGGTGGTTGTGGAGATCGAAAAATGGGTTCAAATTATGGGCCTACCATTCGAGTTCAAACCACTGCTAGCAGTAAAGGGCGTCAACAAGTTTTATGGTTGTATGGACCAGACCATCAAGTCACAGAAGTGGGGACCATGAACATTTTCGTATTTTATATAGACGAAAATGGGGGTGAGTGTTCCCAAACCAAACGAAGATCACATTGTTCATTTTTTGTTGTTTAGATAAAGTCCTAGCAACACCCCCTTTGAACGGTTTGATTTTACCCGGGGTCACGAGGAACTCTATCCTTCAAATGACGACGGAATGGAAGGAGTTCAGAATTGAAGAAAGAATGTTCACAATGGCAGATATTATAAAACTGCTGCGAACTGAGAGAGTAATTTTATAATATTTTTTAAATTATTTGCAATAACTGGAAATTTATTTATTACAGCTTCTAGAAATGTTTGGGTCGGGAACAGCCTGTATAGTTAGTCCCATTAGTTCGATAGAATATCTGGGCGACCTTCTGCATATTCCTACCATAGAACATACTAACCCTTTGTATAAGCGAATACGAGATGAGCTATTTGCAATACAATATGGACACATCGAACACCCTTGGGCACAAGTTATAGAATAACGTAACTTTAACGTTATTTTTTGGTGAAAAATATCAAAATGACTGTGTTATTTCATTCATAGTTCCCACTTTGTGTCATGCTGTTATTGCCATTCCTCAGACTTGCATATATGTAAGGTTAGGTATTTTATTTTATACTTATTTAATTAACACTATACACTTTTGATGTGACTTGACACATTATAGTGAAACTATTTAAGCAGAATGTGACAATACTGTACATATAGGTAATTGCGCAAAATTTACCGTAAATTATAAGACGATGTTATATCATTTCAAGCAGGGTTTTAGTGTTATTTCGCTAAAATTAAATGCGACATTGATGTGCACCTTTTTCAGCAAAACAGTACGATGTGTGTTATGGATCCCAAAAGTTGTGAAACAACTTAAATCATCTAACTTAACCACATTAAACACTTTGCTGAGTATATTAAAACTGGAATAAGATTAACCGATCGTTTGAAATTTCATGCTAAGTGATAGAGATAAATGATAGAAAATATAAACCAAAAAGTTTAATTTATACTAAAGAAATTAGTTTGAGTCTTAGAAATTATTTATTATTTGTTTTAGTATTACACTGTTCTGTCTATGTCTAAATAAAAATTACAATCTGATTCTTTTTAAATTTTAGTTCTAAAAGCATTGCCAGAGTAATTGTGCTACTCCATGTTAAATGTTAACAACTTCATGCTTTGCACTGGGACCAACATAATATGTTATATGTCCGTGAATTTTGCTAAATAGACCATTTTTCGTGCAACTGCATGTACAACAATTCACAAGTCAACTATTTCTTGCTTACCAGCTTACAGTATATACTATATACAGGGTTATCATAAATGATTGTAGTCGAAGTAGGCGCTGACGCAATTGTTTTGATGTGCCGCATCTTACTTTCGAAAAATTATTAATTATAGTCCACTAAAGTTATGGGGAATTTTTGTTTTGCTTTGCTGTCAGAAGAATGTCATACTGGTCATTTGTCATAATACTTTCCCGCGCAGCGCACGTCTTGTTTACTTGTGTCAGAATACCCTGTGTTGTTGTTCCAGTCTTGTTTGTTATAAATTAAATTGAATTAAACCAGTTTTTATCAAAACTACAACGATTGAAAACAGCGATTAAGGTAACTAGAAATGAATTAATGTGTATTCATATTTCAAATAAATCTGTTTTAGGTTAAGATGGGGTACACTCTTGAACAAAATACGTTTATGGTTGTCTTACTATCGAAATGGGACGTTAAATGCGGACGGGAAATGGGTGTATTCTGTTCAAGCTTGCAAGGATGAGAATTTGGCAAAATTTCCAGAATTAAACATTGAAGAACAGTCTTTAATGACACACATAAAAAGAATCGTTGACCGATTCAACAGCACTGGAAATGTTTCTAAAGGCAAGTCACCACGAAGGCCTCCAGTTAGTGAAGAGGTCGTCGAAGATTTGAGGGAACGAATGGAGCAAAGCCCAAAAAAATCTTTAAGTAAACTGTCTTTGCAATCTGGTGTCCCATACACCATTTGTCAGAAAGTTTTAAAAAGAACATTACATATGCATCCCTATAAAGTAAGTCCATGAACTTAAACCAGCTGATTATCCTCGTCGTGTTGCATATTGTGAATGGTTTCAAAACAACATGAACAAAAACAGAATTTTGGATGTAATTTTTTTCCAATGAAGCATGGTTTCATCTAAATGGCTACGTTAATTTGCAAAATTATAGAGTTTGGAGTGCTGAAAATCCTTTTGTTTTTGAAAAGAAGAATTCCTTTAGTACCCAGAGCAGTGATTATACTGTACCAAAAAAATTTTGTGATGCCTCAAATTGTAGACGAGCAAGCAAATGTGAAAGATTGTTGTTCATCTAGCTCGTTTTCCAGACTTCATTGGCGCCTTGGACTGCTCATATAAAAATTAAATTACCAGGTATATGAATTTTTGTTAACATAGAACACAAAAAATGAAATAGTAAAAGTTATAGGTCGAGAAGATCCAGAAATTTTTAGAAATCAGGAAGATTATCTCTTGATTAATGTACAAGCCATATGTGATGAAATGATTAAATTTCAAATATTGTGGCACAATGATCAGTAGCTACAAATGATAGTACTATTTTTAATCATTGTTCAGTTTGAAATCTGTTTGAAAATACACAACTGCAAAGTTGTGTGCTCTTGGATAGAATATTTTAAGAGAATTTTATTATATTATTATATTTCTAAGTAACAAGTTATCCCTTAAAAAAATACTTCTTGACACTGCTGATATATCCCGTTACTCCAGCACAACAGCTCTATTATCAGTGACACATTGGAAGCCGCAACAGAATTGGGTGCACATTTGGGATTCTGAAACGACAGTGTGGTGACCGAATTTAAATCAAACTTTTCGCGCTGAAATTAATTGACAGCGGCGCGAAATCGCATTTGAATAATTTGAATTTAAAAAGAAAAAAAAAAGTTCAATCACGAAAAGGAACTCCTTAAACATAGGCAACCAAATATGCATGGATGGTCTAATGCACGTAGCGCTTAGGAGTTAGTTTGCATGATCTTTGAGTAGGTGGCAGCACGTAGCGCTAGGGTAATTTCAGTTAGAGGGTTGGTAGAAAAACCGCGTGGTAGATTCATTACGAATGTGGCTGTGTGTGTGTGACCACGTGGTAAGCGCTAGGTTTAAATTAGTTGGTTTGGTAGTTAATAAAACGGGAGAAAGCCTTTGTTTAACGACGATCAAACGTATTTTTCATAATGATACAGTTGTCCCCAACCCGCGCGGTAAATTCTTGCGCCCTTTTAATCGAAAATTGCAGACTTCCGGTCGGACGCGAACACGTGTTGTGAATCTGTTTCTTTGTTTGTAAATTCACCAATCAAGCTAGTTTTTCTTAATAGTCAGCTAGTGCAAACACAATTTAACAATCAGGATTATTTAAATTAACCATTTGCTAGAAGATGTCATGAAATTCACTTAGTCAGGAAAAACACCTTATGTTTAATTACGAATAGGTCTCTGGATGCATATACGTAAGTGTTACATTATAACACTTCTAAATTCTTCACACAATATTGCTAATAGTTCATTTACGGCAGTTAAACAAGTTCATTATACTGCGGACTGGCGGGGGGTTATGATATTTTCTCCCCTTAGGTGGTTATCATCGTTATCACGATTAATTCATCGGGGCATGTTTCGCAACGCCAGATTGATTAATTAATTAAGGCATGCCCCCAACGCTACAGAAAATTTACATTACCGAGACGCTTTTTCCTCGCAACGATTTTGGATATTTACATCACCGAGACGCTTTTTCCCTCGGAGCGATGATTGGATATTTTTGTATTTGTTTATTATGTGTTTTGTTGGGGTAACCAGTTCGTAGTATTTTAACTTCTCAAAGTAAATTATTTTTGAAGTAACCAATCATTTAGATCATGATATAATTTGGCATAATGTAAACTCTTTGTTTGAACTGTTGATAAAGTGTGGCAAATATTAATCTCCTGTAAATTATGTTAACTCTGCAATTTTTCACATCGTACTATATTTCTTAATCTCACAATCTTAACCTCAGTAATTTTATTTGTTGTATAAATTTAATTGAACGTAAATTTCATGTTCTACAGTTCTAACCTCACATAACATTTCTACGTGTACAAGTTTATTTCACACCAGATCTTTCGTCTCATAAATCTTTGCTAAGTTTTGTTTTGTAAATACTTTGTTGATGAATGTTTTCTATCATATAAATTATTTGATGTCCAACTTTAATCCCACATAAGAATTATTTGTTGTTTAAGATTTCACAAGATTGTATGGCGAATTTAAATGTTGTTTATTGCTCTTTGACACTTTAACACTTGTTCAGTTGTTGTTAACATCAGAGTTATAAGAGATTGAATGTTTTAAAATGGAACTGAGGTTAAATGACACAGAAAACGTGGCAGAAGCGAGGTTTGGTTCCTAGTCGAGCTGGCGAGATTTATCGCGCCACCTGTACAAGTCCACAGGTTTGGATAGATTCAGGGGGCGGCCGCCGACGTTGTAAATTTCTCAGCTCCTGTACATAGCTTAGATCTTTGCGGGTTGGACGACCGTAATGGCCTAGTTCCGCAGGGCAAAGTTCGTCATGGGATATGCGTGTGGGGTAGGCTTTGCGATAGATAGAATCACCGTCGCGGGGGGAGAACAGTTCCAGACCGGTAGCTCAGACTCCGCTTATGCTACAACGCTCCAGGGGTACTTTTGTTGTACTCCTGTTAACTGCCGTAACAAAAAAAAAAAGGGGGAAAAAGAGATCGGCCGCCACACGCCTGTAATAACTTGTGTATTTGCATCCAGTTACTTGATTCAGCTTTTGCTTTGTTTTACTAAATTTGTGATATTCAAATATTTGAATTGATTCCAAACAGATGTACAGAATTTCCGTTTGTTCGTTTTTCGTGTGTGTATGTCTGTCAATTCGCGAGTGTTTTTCTTTCACATATCTTAAGGTGTTTGAAATGTAATAAAATGTCGTCCGGGAATAAAACCAAGGGGGTTTTTGCGCTGAGGGGTAAATCTTCGCAGCGTATTTCCCCCTGTGAGGGTGGTGCCGTTTCCCCCCCTCCAAAACAATTTTTGTCTATTATTTCTTGCGCTCTCGACAGTGTATGCACTTGTATGAAAGAACGTCTTCCCGCCATTTTTCAAAAAAAAAAAAAACAACGTAGGTTCCTATTTGTTAGACGATCATAGCCAAGGCCAAACTTTGAATTTTTGAATTTTTCGCGGGCCTTTCAAACTGTTTCAAGGTCAAATTTTGAGGCGGGAAGTTTGGGTTATCACAACAGTTTCCTGTGTTAACAGTTGTGATTGTCGCTGTTGTTTTACACAACATTTTAAAACAGATTGTAATATTTGACAGTAAAAATTTATTGGTAATAAAATTATTATTTTTTTGTTGATTTCATTTATAGTGAAAAACATATTAAAATTTATTTATAAACTAACAATATCTCATGTTATTGTTAACATTACATTAAAAATGAGCATCATTTAATTGAAAATGGACTCTTTAATGTTTTAATTTGAAGTAAGTACATTTAATTCAATGTCTGGTTTTAAAACCCTTTTCCTAAAATTAAATTCTTCAATTTCTCGTTCCTTCTTTTGTAGTTAACAACTCCTGCCCTAAATATTGGTTTTTTAATTTTGCCACTTCATAACCCTGCCACTGCTGTGAAATTATGTTCCCATGAACAGTCTCCATAACCTTTGCTCTTCTTCCGCTAAACCAATTTTTAGTGTGAAGTGTGAAGTTACTGATCCATCAGCTTTTTAAAATTATTTGGAATGTAACACGCCAGTGGTCCTTAAAATAATTTTCTATGGATAACAATGAAATGTATACCTACTTACTTCTTTTGAGGTTGTTGGTAAATCATGACCACAGAACACTGACTACCACCCTGTTCAACTATGCTTTTCTGTTGAACATTGGAACCAAGGCTGTGATGTCATCTCGTACCTAAACACACAGGATTTCCTCTGCACCATCTTGGCTATTTGTTGGTTTAATGCTTTCATTTTCGTCCCCACTATGTGAAATGTACGTCTCCAGTCTCCACAAGTGTTTTGATTTGTAATGTCCGTAACTTAACCAAAACAAGGATCCATTGTTTCAAATACTGGACGTGGTCCTTTGCCAATCTTTCTTCTTTCGGCCTGTTCGTCTGCGGCTGTTTTCCGGTCTTCATTTTTCTTGTTCTCGTACCACTTTTTTTAGAATTTTTGTCACACCAGTAAATGACATCGTCCTTTTTATTTTCAATGGTAGCTTTGGATTCATATTCATAAACTTAATCCATAATTAAAACCTCCTCCGGTGTACAACTGGTTATTCGGCATTTTGTTGTTCCATATTTTTTTTATAAACTGCACGAACACACGAGGCACGAGGGCACGAACACAAATGAATTTACGTAACACTTCTAAGTGTTAAGTGAAGGCGGTGCAGTTAGGGCTAAACACTTAAAGAATGTTTTATTCATTTTTGAAAATAACCTCAAACAGAGCATGACATTTAATTAATAGTTCGAATTACTTCGAATCGTATTATGAAGCGGCAACAGCAAAAAATTCATTTGTTTTCAAAGCCAAGTTGACTACAATCATTTATGATGACCCTGTACTATATACCACACATAATGAGTTCTACCAACAGCTCCAAGATTTTAATTTAGTCGTATACATTTTTTCATATGTGAACGTTGTTTAATTGAGATTACATTCATTTCCTAAACACAGAATTTAAGAAAATGCGGAGGGTAATTAACATAATTATTATTACTAGAATAAACAAAATAACTAAATTAGAGTTCAGTCACTCTTGAACGTGAAAGTAGTGTCTGACAGCTTCAAATTATAAATGTATATGGGTACTTATGATGCACAAATCAACGAGAGCTTAGAATCAATACTATCAAAAACAAATGCCGGAAACAGAGATTGGAAAATGGAATAAGAGTCGAACAAAACGTTATATTCATGTCAAACATCAAGTTCATGCCGAACACATGAAGATTATAAGATGCATACCGAACACGAGATTCATATCGACCATGAGGTTCATGCCGAACATTAGAAACAAATTTTGAATAACAGACCAATGGAATCAAAAATCTAACAAAATCCTATAGGTGATGGGAAATGTCTGAGAACATTCCGAATGTGAGATTCAAGCCGGCATGAGGTTCAGTCGATCAGGAGGTTCATGCTGACCATAAACATTTAGGATCAATGAGACACAAGACAATATTTGAATGAAACAATACAGTCAAGAACAAATGACGGGAACAAATCACTGATAACTAGAGAGCGGATTTCTGTCGGGCTAGGCAAGGCCAAAGTCGGTACGGCTCGTACGGGATGGGAATTCATTGCAGTTACGGACTGCACTTCGTTTATTTGAGATTAGAATAACGCTGTTTAGTTGCACTCTGCTGTTAATTCCCGTTCTCATTTACTTAGCCGTTTGATTAATAAATCGTTAATTATATTTATGGAATTAGTACCGATTAAATTCAGTGATTATCTATCACCCACTACTGAGTCCCGGCGATCCAGCGCGTCCCCACCTATAATCGTGACGTAGCCCGTCAGAAATCCGCTATCTATTGATAACAGATCAATGAAATCAAGAGTCTAAAAAAAGCTATAGATGATGGGGAAATATTTGAAAACATTGCATTACGTGAACTTCATTCCGACTACGATATTCACGGCGATCATAATGTTCATGCCGACTATAAATATTTATGATCAATGAGACAAGATGATGTAAGAATAAATCAGCCAAGAACAAACGACGGGATCAAATTTTTGTAAATTGATCAATGAAATGAAGAGTCTAACAAAATGCTATAGATTATAGGAAAATGTTTGACAACATTGCATCACGTGAAGTTTATGCCAATCATGAGATTCATGCTGACCATGGAGTTCATGCCGAACATGCGGTTCATGCCGACCATAACCATTTAGAACAATGAAAAATTAGATAATCGTATAATGAATGAATACAGTCAAGACAAAACACTAACAAATATTGGATAACAGACAAATGGAATCAAAAGCTACAAAAAGCTAAAAGATGATGAAAAAAATAAATAAAGCAATAGACCATGGGGAAAGGTCTGAAAACATTGCCCTACGTGAGGTTCATGCGGATCATGAAGTTCATGCTGACCATGAGGTTCATGTCGAACATGACATTCATGCCGAACATGCGGTTCATGCCGAACATGGTGTTCATGTCGGCCACAAGATGCATGGCGAACATGAGGTTCATGTCGACAATGAGGTTCATGTCGATCATGAGGATCATGCCGACCATTGACATTTAGAACAATAAGAGATTAGACAATCGTAGAATGAATGAACACAGCCAAGACAAAACACGCTAACAAATTTTGGGCAACAAACCAATGGAATCAAAGTCTAACAGAAAGCAATATATGATGAAATCAGAAGTCTAAAACTCTAAAAAAAAAAACTTATAGATCATGGGGAGCCGTTTGGAAACATTGCCCTACGTGAGGTTCATGCAGATCATGAAGTTCATGCTGACCATGAGGTTCATGTCGAACATGATATTCATGCCGAATATGCGGTGCATGCCGACCATGAGGTTCATGTCGATCATGAGATTCATGTCGACCATAAACATTTACGACAATGAGAAATAGGACAATCGTAGAATGCATGAATACAGCCAAGAAAAAAATACGCTAACAAATTTTGGACAACAAACCAATTGAATCAAAGTCTGACAGAAAGCAATAGATGATGAAATCAGAAGTCTAAAACTCTAAAAAAAACCTATACATCATGGGGAGCCGTTTGAAAACATTGCCCTGCGTGAAGTTCATGTGGATCATGAAGTTCATGTTGACCATGAGGTTCATGTCGAACATGATATTCATGCCGAACATGATATTCATGCCGAACATGATATTTATGCCGAACATGCGGTTTATGTCGAACATGGTGTTCATGTCGACTATAAGGTGCATGACGAACATGAGATTCATGTCGACCATGTGGTTCATGTCAATCATGAGGTTCATGCCGACCATAAACATTTAGAACAATGAGAAATTGGACAATCGTAACATGAATGAACACAGCGAATACAAAACGCGCTAACAAATTTTGGGCAACAAACCAATGGAATCAAAGTCTAACAAAAAGCTATGGATGATAGAATTAAGAGCCTAAAAAACCTATAGATCATGGGGAGCCGTTTGAAAACATTGCCCTACGTGAAGTTCATGCGACCATAAACATTTAGGAGAGATTGAAGAGACCATAGCATGAATCAAGACAGCCAAAACAAAACACGCGAACAAATTTTGGACAACAAACCAATGGAATAAAAGTCTAACAAAATGCTGTAAATTACTGGAAAACGTTTGAAAATATTGCCTTACGTGAGGTTCATGCCGATCATGAGATTAATGCTGACCATGAGGTTCATGTCGAACATGACGTTCATGCCGAACATGCAGTTCATTTCGAACATGATATTCATGTCGATTATAAGGTGCATGACGAACATGAGGTTCATGCCGACCATAAACATTTAGAACAATGAGAAATTGGACAATCGTAAAATGAATGAACACAGCCAAGACAAAACGCGCTAACAAACCAATGGAATCAAAGTCTAACAAAAAGCTGTAGATGATGGAATTAAGAGTCTAAAACTCTAAAAAAAAAACTTATAGATCATGGGGAGCCGTTTGAAAACATTGCCCTACGTGAGGTTCATGCGAATCATGAAGTTCATGCTGACCATGAGGTTCATGTCGAACATGACATTCATGCCGAACATGCGGTTCATGCCGAACATGGTCTTCATGTCGGCTATAAGGTACATGATCAACATGTGGTGCATGTCGACCATGAGATTCATGTCGATCATGAGATTCATGCCGAACATAAACATTTACGACAATGAGGAATGGGACAACCGTAGAATGCATGAATACAGCCAAGAAAAAAATACGCTAAAAAATTTTGGACAGCAGACTAATGGAATCAAAGTCTAACAATAAACTGTAAATGACGGAATCAAGAGTTTAAAAAAAGGCTATAGATCGTGAGGAAACGTTTGAAAACATTGTGTTACGTGAGATTCGTGCCGATCATGAGATTCATGCTGATCATAAGGTTCATGCCGAACATGGTGTTCATGTCGATTATAAGGTGCATGACGAACATGAGATTCATGTCGACCATGAGGTTCATGTCGAACATGACGTTCAAGCCGAACATGCGGTTCATATCGAACATGATGTTCATGTCGATTATAAGGTGCATGACGAATGAGGTTCAAGCCGACCATGTGGTTCATGTCAATCATGAGGTTCATGCCGACCATAAACATTTAGAACAATGAGAAATTGGACAATCGTAAAATGAATGAACACAGCCAAGACAAAACGCGCTAACAAATTTTGGCAACAAACCAATGGAATCAAAGTCTAACAAAAAGCTATAGATGATGGAATTAAGAGTCTAAAAAACCTATAGATCATGGGGAGCCGTTTGAAAACATTGCCCCACGTGAGGTTCATGCGGATCATGAAGTTCATGCCGACCATTAACACTTAGGAGAAATTGAAGAGGCCATAGCATGAATCAAGACAGCCAAAACAAAACACACGAACAAATTTTGGACAACAGACCAATGGAATCAAAGTCTAACAAAATGCTGTAGATTACTGGAAAACGTTTGAAAATATTGCCTTACGTGAGGTTCATGCCGATCATGAGGTTCATGCTGACCATGAGGTTCATGTCGAACATTACGTTCATGCCGAACATGCTGTTCACTTCGAACATGATATTCATGTCGATTATAAGGTGCATGACGAACATGAGGTTCATGCCGACCATGTGCTTCATGTCAATCATGAGGTTCATGCCGACCATAAACATTTAGAACAATGAGAAATTAGACAATCGTAAAATGAATGAACACAGCCAAGGCAAAACGCGCTAACAAATTTTGGACAACAAACCAATGGAATCAAAGTCTAACAAAAAGCTATAGATGATGGAATTAAGAGTCTAAAAAACCTATAGATCATGGGGAGCAGTTTGAAAACATTGCCCTACGTGAGGTTCATGCGGATCATAAAGTTCATGCTGACCATGAGGTTCATGTCGAACATGACATTCATGCCGAACATGGTGTTCACGTCGATTATAAGGTGCATGACGAACATGAGATTCATGTCGACCATGAGGTTCATGTCGATCATGAGCTTTATGCCGACTATAAACATTTAGGAGAGATTGAAGAGGCCATAGCATGAATTAAGACAGCCAAAACAAAACACGCGAACAAATTTTGGACAACAGACCAATGGAATCAAAGTCTAACAAAATGATACAGATTACTGGAAAACGTTTGAAAACATTGTCTTACGTGAGGTTCATGTCGATCATGAGATTCTTAGGCTAAAATCGTACGGACTCTGCAACGTTTTTTTATTTTAAACTGCCCTCATAAGTGCTTTTACACTTTCATTTTTTAACCTAATCGTAGAGATTTGTTTTCTCTTTTTTCTTAATAATTTGATATTACTAAAGTCACATTTAATTTAGTCAAAATTTAATTAAAAGTTTGCGTTATTTACGCGAAACCTTTGAAGCTGCCTTTTCTGGAATTGATAAATTTTCTCCATTTTCAATGGAATTGTGAATTATCATACAAAAACAGTTATATTGATAAAAAATTTAATTTTCGGGTTTTCAAAAACCGAGAGGAAGTTTAATTGTGATTTTGTCTGAAAAGAGAAAAAACTGCGTTACTTACACGATGTCATCGTTTCTTACGCGAACTTGTGAGTATTAGCTATCACGTAAGTAAGAAAAATTGCAAATTCGTGTTTTAAACAAAAGAAAAAGTTGGTCGAAGATTGTTTAGACAGAACTTGCCTCGCCAATGAAGTACAATGAACCATTTCTAGCATTTTCGAAAATTATAAAATTTGATTTTGCAAATTTAATTTTTTTATAAAAACCTCTATAAGTTGAAATAAACAAATATGTATGTAATGTTAAAGTAAAAGGATCAAGTGCTAAAAGAAAAAATATTCAAACTTACCGAACTTACAATTTATTTACTTGATGACATTACTATCATTTGAAATTTCCATTTGTTTGTTTTCATTTTGGCTTTTCTCGCTTTTCTCCTTTTTATTTTCATGGTATCTTAACTTTTTTCAGCGCAATGTCTTTTTTCTTTGTACAGCTTATGTTTGCCCTATGTTCCTGCTGATATTTTCGGTTGGTTGATTGTAGGTATTCTGAGGTATTTTATCGGTGTTTTCTTACTCTTTCAGTGGATGTTAAAGACATGTTGATTAACACAGTAAAATCAAATTATTGGTACATTGACGGCTGTCAAGACTAATTAATAAATTTCAAAGCTAAGCCACTGAAAAAACAATATTCCGTTTCGCGTAAGTAACGATGCGATTTTTAATAATAATCACAAGGCAATTTCAATAAAAGTACAATGAAAAGAGAGAGCGAGAACGAGAAAAAGAGATAATGTAACCTGATTTACAATTATTTTTAATATTTCCGAATAACATGAAAATTAGTCCCTTACACCAAGTATCACATATATCAGAAGAAAGAAGTGTAATATTTTTTTAAAGATGATGTTGGGATAATTATTGATTGTACATTATTGTCAATAAAGGTGCACTCTTTACAACCGTGCTTTATATTGTAAGTAAATCAAGATATTTACTTTGATTCTAGCAATGTTAGAGAAGATATAATATCTAAGATTTCTTTGAACAATTTTAATTCCTCAATAACAAGAAATTTTTACTGTGGGTGTTATGGAATTGTAAAAGCAAATATATGCCCGTAAAATTTAAAGTTTTTAGAAGTACTAATTGTAAGATTTAGATTAATTTAACAATTTTCAAAAAAATGTGCTGAGGTTGACATTTTCGTGGAATTGCCCACAAGCAAAACATAGTGGAACTACGAGCAGAGTTTATTATCATTATTTTAAAATCTACCATACTCTATACCATTTTTAATATTAAAACACAATAGCATCACGATTAGGAATGTTGTTATTATTATACTTTTTATGTTGTTACAATTAAGTAGGTAGGTATTTCCGTGACTCAGTTTTCTCAATAAGCCACCAAAACGTTTTTATTGTAATTGTTTTAAACAGTGGCGCACACCATAATTGACCATATATAAAAAAATACGCTGCAGGCATTGTAAGTGACAGTCTAGGTTCTAGGACATTAGTAAAAGGTTATCGGTTAATTTTTAAAATACCGCAACGTACATTTTCATTTTCACAATTAACGAAAAAAGTAGTAATCACTGTAGAGGTTTTCCCATCAACTGTGCTAATAAGGATGTTCTGTGGTCTAGTCTAATGATAACATTGATAAAATAACCCAGTGAACTATAACATCAATCAACAATTCGGTGGTATAGACAACCAGTTATACACATTTCTAGTTAAAATTATCTAAATAATCTAATCATTGGTCGACCAGGTGAAATTGTAGGTGAAACATTACAGAAGTAAATAGTGTGGTTCTGTTGTAACCACAGTTTGTTGTTAAAAGGAAAAAGTTTCTGTGCTTTTTCAAAATGATAAAATTGTTATCTACATGATCGTTATTTATTTTCCTTGTTTTCCTTAAACTATGTACTATGTGTAACAAAAAAAATCTGTCGTACACTACTTTCCTAAAACCTTAACTATTTAATTAAAAAGCGTGTAGAAGTACTTAAGGGATGATCTTTTTTATTTTATTTGTTTAAAAACCAGTTTTTCTGGTTTTGAAAACAAACCTTATCAGTTCCCACCGACAAAGAAGAGTCTGACAACAAATATACAACGACCTAAGTATCTCTTTCCCCACAACAAAACAAATTTCTACCAGTGGCAGTTGACCCCACTGTTACGGGATTACCTTTTTTATAGGCTTATCGCGACATGTGCGCCATTAACGTTAGTTAATTTATGTTGGATACTCAACATAACATGATACCCATATCAACTTCATTAATAATATAATCCAGAAAAACCACCGGTAATTTCCCGCCGTATTTCTCGGTACTTGACTTCTTTTATCCGTGCTTCTTGTAACAATGACGAGTGCAAACACCGCTGGAAATCCACTGCAAATTATTGCGCAAGTAAACAGTGACGAGGACGAAACCGACGAAACCACTTCATTTCTCCAATCTGCAAGCACTCCGACAAGTGTCTCGACTAGTGCAACTGCAATGGCATCAGACAAACGCCCCAAAGAAAAAAAAGAATCGCCCGCCACTGAAGCCCTGTCAACGTTTAATCAACACATGACAACGGCAGCACACGCCTGTGTACTGCTTTTTGTTATTTTGATTATTTATTTCTGTTTTTCTGGAGAATTTGTATTTTTTTCATGGCACCCACTTCTGTTATCTATTGGAGTAAGTATTTGCAGGAGTGTGACATAACCTCATTGTTATTATTGTAGTGGATGTTTTTGATGACCGAGGCCATTCTGACCATATCCAAGGAAAACCTCTTCACGGGGACTTTACCAAAGAAAGTTCGAGTGAAACTACATTGGGTGTTTCTGACGATTGCGATAGTGCTCATTTTGAGTGGATTTACAGTGGCATATCTCACTAAAAACTACAACAACAAGGAACATTTCAAGAGTTGGCATGCTATTTTTGGGGTAGCGGGGATTGCTTGCAGCATCCCAACATGTCTGGATGGAATTGCGGCCCTCTACCACGGAGATCTAAGACACTACATTAGTCCCCGGATCAACAAGTTCATACACATAATGAGTGGAGTCACTACTTTTACTTTCGGAGGGTTAGCTCTGATTTTAAGTGTGTACACAAACTGGTTTGCGAGACATTCCAACCAGAATATGATTACGTTTATTTTGGGGTTGGTTCTCGTCACTTTTCCTATTGTTTGGACTGTGATAAGACCTGCTACTACTTGTTTGAAGCAGGTGAAGAAGCTCATGAAGCTTGAGTGATTTAATTTTAATTTAATAAGTCGTTTCTTACCAAATTTTGTACTTAACATTCCACTATGTGTTTTCATGTATAAGGACCACTATTTATATTTTTATAAAATGCACATTTATATTATGTATATATTTGAAATAAAGATATTTGACCTAGTGAGTGGATTGGTGCGACCTTGCACACTTCGGGACTTTGTAAGGAGGTGGCGCCCCTGGCGGTAATGATCCGAACTTACGCTACGGCTGCTGTGCTTGTATTTAGGGTCAGTGGTTTAACCTAGCTTTCGAAACAATCGACGGTGGGATGTGTTGCCTTGGAAGTCTAGACTGGCGCCATTTTTGTGCAAGCTCGTGAAATGTCACTCGGTGTGTTCTTTATTATATTTGGTAAGGGTTTTAATGCGATATGTTTCTGTTTTCTATCAATCTTAATTGTAGGTATACAACTAACGTCACGGTAAAGGAATCATGCTGTCAGCTACCAGTAATGTGTCTTGGGTAGGTGTCATGGTGTGTGCTGTCTGGGTGTAGACAGAACAGGTTGGATGCATGCATATAGACAACAATATGTGTAATGAACGGAAGCGGTGGAATAATTTAAAAGTTAAATCAACCTTAAATTATCTTTGAAAAAATGTTCACACACGTATGTAGTGACAAATTGATGCTATTAGCGATGCGCGGCGCTGTTTAAATTTGGGTGAGGCTGTAGGATCCTGTTATGTTGATATTGATCATGCGGCGATATTTGATGTTATAAAGCAAGTGTCAAAATTGTTACTTACCGGCGATTAATTATCAATTATTATTGTAACGCGTGCAAATTATCACCAAAAATAAGACATTAAAAAAAAAATTATATCACGATGACATCAGTATAGCTTATAACATCCTGACTTTGTGATACTTTGCGGTAGAAATTCTTATACGAAATTTCTTGTTATATTAGTAGAGCTGCGATAATTCACACTATAATGAACATATACTGACTACGTTTATTTGCATTAAGTGACGTATACAAGGATGTCGAAAATATGGCTGAGCTATGTGTATTTTCGTGTTCGTAAACATTTTCCAGATTTATGAAATATTTTTTAGGAAACCTGTCCTTTTCAAAATTTGAGCTTTTTATTTATTTGAACAAACTAAATATCACACCCATCTGTTCACTATCTATGGGTGGTGTTTTATAAGTAATAGTTATTTTGACACCATTGGACTCGTAATTGTGTATTAATTTAAAAATAAATTTAATAGTTTAACGCGTCAGTTGCTTGCATTTAAAAATAAATTAGAAATTGGAACAATGCCTATATGACATACTTGTTATTACACTTCTAAAAAAATAATCTAGGTTAGAACCAACCATAATGGACCCAAATATTAAATGTGACAATCAATAGGTACATTAATTTTGCGCCATTTTGTCACTAGACCAGAATCACTTTGCCAAAGTTCGACAAATACACGAGACCGTGCACAGATAGGTTCGCAAAGTGTTGAAAGTAAATTAACAATATTCGTACGGTTGGTTTATTGAAGTTTTCTTGTATTTTGAAATTTCGACCTTATTTTTCCACAATTCAATTTACACAGAACAATAGCAAATAATTAAAGGCTGAATTTCCATTAGTTAGAAGGTTGAAATATTAATTCATTATTTTGACCACACCTTATTTCTGAAATTTTTTGGAAATTATTACTGCTTAATAAAATTAAAGCTCCTACTTCCTATACTATACTGGGTGTCTGGAAAATAGCGGATTAACTCTCCAGCACGTTATGTACGGAGGTTTCGGGAGTCCCAAAAAATAATAAAAATTTCTTTATGATGTAGATTACGAGCAAAACGTAATTTTATAAAAGTAAAATTGGCAATACTGCACGCACCTAATGCGTGAATACCTCCAGCTTACTTTCTGATTTATTAGTAACGATGGTGACTGAATCCACCTTTTGTTTTTTTAGAACAATAACCATAATCAGTAGTCATTATTATTATTATCAAGCTTTTATGTTTCATTGATAAATAAACAAAAAAAAACATTTAATAAGATATTTATAAATTATAAATAAAAACAAAATTAACAAAAGAAAAATCCATTAAAGCATAACTAATTAAACGCTAGAGATGTTCAAAATTCCTGCCTTGTGCATATAAGTAAGCTCGTAATGTTTCCAAATTTTGATCATTTTTTATAAAAGTTAGTCATCCGTACTTACTAAGCTGAAACTGATTTTGGCAAATCACATACCCTCCAAGAAAAGAGAGGGTGGGTGGATGGGGCTAGTAGCTGCTAAAACAAGACTAATTTTGGCAAATAAGATATACTGTAAGAAACGACCGGGTGGGTGGGTGGGGCTAGTACCTGCTAAGGTAAGACTGATTTTGGCAAATGAGATACGCTCTAAGAAAAGAGAGGGCGGGTGGGTGGGGCTAGTACCTGCTAAGATAAGACTGATTTTGGCAACGAGATCCCTCTGAGAAAATAGAGGGCGGGTGGGCGAGGTTAGTACCTTCTAAATTTGGCAAATGACATACTTGCTAAGAAAATAGAGGGCGGGGGTGGGGGGGTGGCTAGTACCTGCTAAAGTAAGACCGATTTTGGCAAATGACATACCCTCTAAGAAAAGAGAGGGTGCGTGGGCGGGGCTAGTATGTACTTGTAAGATTAAGAGATTTTTTTCAAGTTCATCCAGCAACAAAATACCAGATTCCTTTAAATTTGTCTCAAAATAAAATACAAGGGAACCTAAAATTAACTGGAACCTTTTAAACCTAGGGTTTTGAAAACTTTGACAATTTTTGAAACGTCAAACATTTTTAACTGCTTACTCGATTTTTGTTGATTTGTACTTTCACTTTATATCAGGTAAACATTGTTGTCAAATGGAATTTTATCAAATTATTACAAAAACAACACAACCATATCTTTGTACATTCTGACTGAAATGGTAATGAAACATGGTCATGGACAAGAGAAATATAAACTAAAAGATTTATTACTAGTTATTGTGATAATCTGATAATGAATGTGTTGTTTAGTTGTTAAACATAGCAAAAAAAAACAATTTTAAAATCATAACTCCACCAAAACGTGAGTAGGAATTTTTTTTTCACTTTTCCCCAGACTCACCAGTTGATTGTTAAGAGCGTAGCGGAGAGCTAATCCGCCATTTTCCAGACACCCGGTATAATTACTCAGATCTAAGTAGCGTGATGTTACACTTAGGCGAATCTAGTGGGTCCTGAAGATACAAGAACAATCGGTTTAAACTAGATATCAATTATCAATAGTAACAGTTATTCTATGACTTAGTGGGTGCATTTCTGAAAAAACACTTCTTAGGATCGCGAATTAAAGAGAATTGATTAGAATGGACGAAAATACAAGAAAATTGGACCAAACAATTTTATTTTTGTGATTGATAATTTTTGAAAACAGAAATCTAAGTAAGGTGTGCTCAAATTAATGACCGCTAGTGCATGTATATTTTATCAATTATAGTGTATTGGTGAGTGGCTAACAAGGAAATATTATAAAAAAATAACAGGCGTGTTGTAAATTGATTCTACAGATAACTTCTCTGACATCTCCAGGTATGAATCGCAATGTTAACAGATTTTATGGTTGCTGCACTAAAAATGACTTACAAGGGTAATTACTGAGCCATGTCAATTTTATATAACAAGCTTCATACAGTTGCTAAATAATCCATTTAAAAACAAAATATTATTCAATTAATTTTTTACAACTATTCGACTTCGCTCCACTTGCATAGCATTGACCAATATAAGCTCAAGCACTTTGATTAGATAGATCGTGTAATATTTTTAATGGCTTGGAAATTATTTGGCTTCAATGCGACTTTTTTAAAAGTCGCATTGAAGTTCAGCTACATGCTACAAATTTATTCTTATACGTATATAGCGGATATGAGCAATTTAATTAGTGGAAACTGAAGCTTCTAGTCTTTATAAAATAGCGTATGTTTAATGTTTACACGAAGTTAATTAGTTGTTAGTGACGCATTTTAGAAAGTTTCGTTGCATTGTTGCATTATTCATACTCCAAGAATTTGTGAACATTATTGGAATTTATAAAGTAATCTTAAGGTGGTTCGTCGAAGTTTCGAAGTTTCTATAGTATATTAATTTTGATACTTCTCTATTTGATATTCACCTTATTTCACCAAACAATTTAGTACATTAAAAATAATACAAATAAGAACTTTACTTTGGTATCACATGCTTGTTGTATCCATTCAGACTTTGCTACAACAGCGGGTCAAATAAGTAGCCCACATTTGAAAAAGTTAGATTATATAGTCATCATCAGAACAAGGCGGCAAAATCACGAAATTTCAAAGCCAACTTGATGTTCGATTTTTTGTAATCACTATAAAACACGCTGGGATCTTATGCAAAAATATGTGACCACCAGTTATCAGTCCTTTGCCATCAAAAATTTCGTGCCTTTTAACGCTTTTGACATGGCTAACTTTCATGTATTCAACTGCCAATTCTCGAAGAAGTCAAATTCACCATCGAGTTTTTGTTATTTAGCTTTAATTAGTGTTAAAATTACCATACTTTTAATTGGTAATTGGTTTTTTATTAAAGTTTAAGACGACCAGACAAGCAATGTTCAATGTTGCCACTACTAAAAACTTGTTACTTAGTCATTTTTACTTTTTTCTAGACAAAAAAGCACTCGCTCAAATCAAAGTGGAACATTCTTTTCGACAAATCGCCTGAATGGATCTCCTTCAAACCACAACTCGGCCTCAAAGTCTACCCTTGCTACTCGTGCAAGAACATGTAAGTTTCTCTTTCAGTAAAATCCACTTGTTACCACGTTTTTGCAGGTTCTCCTCAAAACTCACATTTCAAGATCATATCAATCGTCGCGTAGTCATCATCAAGTACAAATGCACAGCATGCACAAACACGTTTACGTTCTACAACCGTTGTTCTTTCCTCCTTCACACCAGAAAACATTTCACTCTGGCAGAAGGTCAAGTCAATTTAGCCAACGTGGATATTCACTTACTACCAGTAGAACTGGCAGGTTTCGCAAGACATGAAAGCATACCTTTTCTGTACGACGAGGAAGAAGAATTCGTCGAAAGCCCGGCATACATCAACTGCCAATTTTACACGCCTGATGACACCGAAGCCGGGAAGCAGATAATCACTTTGCGACCTTTTAACTTAGTTTTTCATTACGCGGAAGGCACGACTAATGTTCTTCTTGTTCTCAAACAGATCTCGCTTAATGTTCCTCTTTGTGAGTTCGTGACGCAGCAGACGAAACCACCCGAACCTCTTAATAAGGTGACAAATGGGCATTCTGAGCCGGAAATTAAACAAGAAGTTGAAGTTGACGAGTTTACCATGCCTGTAATTTCGAAAATAGAGTCTCTGAATGAGGGTAAAAGCCAACCGCAGTGTCCTGAATGTTCAACTGTTCAAGAAATGCCGATGGTGGCTCATTTCCTGGGTACCAATCGACCCTTGGACGATTCTTTGATTTGCTACGTTTGCAAATACGTAGCTCCTACCAAGTGTTCTTTAAAAGCACACGTCAGAACGCACGAGAATGGTTCACCTTTTGTGTGTCCCGAATGCGGAAAAGTCTTCAAAACCTCAGGACTACTGAATAGTCATATGGAAGATTTCTGCTTCCACTTGAGTAAAAACGTCAGGTTTAGATGCCCTGCTCAAAAATGTGGCAAACTCTTTGTTCTGCCCACAACCTACGCTTCGCATTTTTCCAATCATTTGCAAAGCATCAGCAAGTGTAGTGTTTGTGGTTCTAGTTTCTTAAGCGACTCGGAGTTTCTAGAACACGCTAAAACACACGAGTCGTGTACAGCAATCAAAAGCTACAATTGCTTAGTGTGTAAGAACACTGTGACTTTAAGTCACGAAGAAAGTGCGGAACATATTAGTTGGCATCTTCAGGACAGAGAAAGGTGCGTCTATATCTTTACCTGTAAATATTGCAGAAGTTATTTCCGGTCTACGGCGACCTACGCCGTTCATAAACAAAGGTGTCAAAAAAGTGATAAAGTACAACCGACGATCGTGCATTCAAACTGTCAGTTCTGCTTCCAAAAAATGAGCTTCCGTGAAAAAGACAACTTCAAAACCTGTTTGAACTGTAAACAAATCAACCACTTGAGTGCCGGCCGAGTTGTGAGTTCGCCGCATGAAGAGAAAAAGTCCCCTTGTATGTTATGTAAAGAAGAATTAACCACAGAAGATAAGAAAACTCACACAAAAGTTTGCAAATATAACAACCCCGTTGTCACTATACAAACCCTCATCAACGAACCAAAGGATTCCGACGAAACTAGTTCCAGTGAGAAAATGAGCTCATCTAACAGCGACGCCGAAAGTAAACCCTCAAACTTAGACTCTAGTAACGATTCCATGAAGACTGAAGACACTCCAAAGAACAAAAAACGAAAACGATCTGGGATAAGCTCAGTGAAGAATAAAAAACCCGCTAGCGAAGAGATCGTGGATCTTCAAGCCGACAAACCGGTTTCTTTCGATGGAACGTACTATTGCAAACTATGCGATTACAAAAGCACGGAGAGGGCGGAGTTCCATGGACATATAATTAGCCATAGAGACGTGTCTACTGCGTATCAGTGCATGGAATGCGGCGAATGTTTTGTTGTGAAGCCTTCTCTAGCTAAACATCTGGCACATTTCCATAAAATCACGGACACGAACACGTATTTTGATAATAATGACTGTTATGACAAGTTTGCGATTAAAGAATTAGAAAATAATTTGAGATTGGTTCCTGGGGAGCACCGAGGACCTGTTAGGGAGAATCAGTGTACTGTTTGTTTGGAGCAATTTGAAGATGCGTTGTCTTTGAATAAGCATTTTAGGATGCACGGAATGGCGTTTCTGTTGAAAAAAAATAAGTAGATTGTTATTGTTAAATATGCTAAAAATAAAATCGTTTTTACAGTTTCTTGGTTTTAAGTGGCGTTTGATGTATAGATGTTTAAGTTTCCATGATTTCGTAGCTAATAATAAATTACAGTGGTGCAGACAGTTTTAATCATGGAAAACCATTCTACGAAAAATATATTTTAAAGGCCGTTTTACATTAGTTGTTTGTTTTAGGACATTGGATGACGTGGGGTTATTATATCATACAGTTTACAACCAGACCTGATTTGAGGCTTAAATTTCAATATTCACTCTGTTACGACAAATCGAAAAAGCGCATTTTTTTTTGTTATCTAATTTATATCAATAACCTACGCTATAATTTATTTTAATACCGAAATATTAAATTCAATTAAAATTTTTTTGTAACGCGGTTGCAGGGGCAGTAATTATGTTGTATTGCTCCTTGAAATCTAGCGATTTCTACACTGTTGTGTTCGCCGAAAAGTTCTATTACTGATTTATCTATTATTCTTGTATGTAAGTATATTATAAAACATTTTATGGGCCTCTATAACTGTTTCTTACATCTAGTGACCCGCGAAATTTAGAAATCTCCCAATTTGCAACTTCTTAGTAATAGTGGACATTTTTAAATTTTACTTTTTATATAAGTATGTAGAGAATTTTTGAATTGGCAGTTTTAAGTTTTAACAACTTTCCTCCCTTATCAAGTTAATGTGCTTAAGTGTTTTTAATTTCCTCTGAAACTTCCGTGGAAATACCACATCGTATATTACACATTTTAATACTTCTTTTAATTCCCATTTTCTTCTTATTTTTGGAAACTTTTACACCCATTTATTTAAATTAAACAGAATATTCTTACACGATAAAACAAGAATTAAAAAAACAGACTTACCCATTTTACGTTGTTGATGCCTCTTGCCTCCTCTACGAACTTACTGTAAATAAAAAAAAAAATTACAAACATATTTTCAAGGAAGGCAACAATAAATTCCACGTTTATATATGTTTGAATGTCAAATTAATTTGACAGCAATCACAAAACGGCCTACGTTGATGCATAAAACAACTGTAAATGTGAAACTCATTGAACATCCTTAATACATTTTTACACATTTAAGTTCTTTATTTTTTAGTTATACACGACAGAGAATACTATAAAAGTCACAGTTGAATTTTAAATTTAAACAAGGAAACTACGATGTTGTAGAATGTTGTATATTACACTCGGTAACATTCTCGTTCAATAAGGTCTCCTCGTTTTTGTAAGTTGTTATTGTGATTTATTTAATTGAAAGAGAATATTCACACGAAATGAAACAGATAATCTTAAAGAAAAAAAAATGTACCCTTTACGCTCCTCAATCCGCTTAGTCCATAGCGATTCTTCGATTTTCGTCCCTTCTTCTGCACGAACATAACTGTAAAAGAAGAAAAAAATATTTTGTTGTGGTGACCAAATTTGAATTAAAATTTCGCGCTGAAAAAAAAAACAACGGCGCGAAATCACATTTGAATAATTTGAATTTGAAAAAAAAAATTAAATAAGAACATCGTTAAACATAGTCCATAGGCAAGTTTAATTCCTTTTTAGTAATTGGTAGCTCTTCTGGGGGATTTCTGGGTTGTATCTAGTGAGAGGGTTGATAGAAGTTGGCTTGCTTGGTAGAGGGTTGAGCTAGATTAAGTTTAGTTGATTTGGTTGTTAAAAAAAGGGGGAAAGGAAGCCTTTGTTTAACGAAAATAAATCGTACTCGACGACGCCAAAGTTTCCCCAACAAACGTAGCTAATTATTGCTGTTCTTCCAATCGGAAATATGCGAATTTTCGACCGACGCCAACACGTGGTGTAAATTTGATTTAAATTGTAAATTCACAGTTCGTGTTAGGATTTTAATCATTACCTGGTTCTAATACAATTTAACAGTCATGAAATTGGTCAGATAAAGCACTTGCTAGGGAGATTTTATGAGATTCACATAGTCAGGACTCATCCTTTGTTTATCAAGTTATAAATAAGGTTTTTGGATGCTTGTACTTAAGTGTTACATTATCATCTTCTTAATCCCTCACACAAGATTGCTAATAGTTCATTTACGGCACTTAAATCAACCCACCGTTGTCCCACTCTGGGAAAAGGACCGTGGAAAATGCAATAGAATTCATAATATCGCGGACTGAGGGACAGGGGGATTAATTTTCTTTCCCCTTAGGCAGTTATCATTATCATCATCATCACATGAGCGAGACATATTTCTCGCGACGTGGAAAATTACACCACCGAGACGTAATTCTCGCGACGAGGGATACATTTTGTGTTTATTTATCATGTGTTTGTTTGGCGTAAGCTGGGAACAGTCCACGATATAAACTCTCAAAGCTAATTGTTTTAAGTAACCAGTTACTTGGATCGAGGCATAATTTAACATCATGTAAATCCATTGTTTGAATCGTTGATAAAGTGTGGCAAATATTAACTTCATGTAGTTTTGTTAACTTTGCAATTTTTCACCTCATGCAATGTCTGCACAAGTTTTACTTCACACCAGATCTTTTTTTTGTTTTTATAAATATTTGCTAGTTTTTTTTTGACCACGTAAATATTTTGTTGATTAATGCTTCAATCGTATAAATTATCTGATGTCCAATCTTAATTTCAAATAAGAATTCTTTGCTGTTTAAAATTCCACGAGATTGTATGGCGAATTTAAATGTTGTTTATTGCTCTTTTTGAAACTTTAACACTTGTTCGGTTGTAGTTTAATATCAGAGTCATAGAAATTGAACAATTAAATGGAATTAACGTAAATAACACAGAAACACGTGGCGGAAGTGGGGTGCGCGGTTCCTTGTCGAGCTGGATGTCGCGCCATCTGCACAAAAGACGCAGATCTTGCATAGAAGTCAGCAAGACATACAACCAACTGCAAATGTCAAATTTTTCTACTAAACGTCAATTTCACAGTCAGGTATGACATCATAAAATTTTAAATATATCGGGAACCTGACAAAAAAAAACGAATATTGATAGTTACTCGGACACCGTGCTCGGTACTTATAAGTCTGTGCTTATAAAATAAGTCTTTGGCGACTTGTTCTAAGAATACTTGTACTTCTTTATGTCCATTGTTAAAAATTTACTGATTTCTGTATTTTAAACAAAGAAATTTACGATTTTGTTAAAACCTGCCATGGAAGATTAAATTGTAAATTACAGTTTCTCATTTATATTAATTAAATACATATCTATTTCATTATTAAATATTGTTAGATTTTAAGTCCACCAACATCGCAATTTCTCTCAATAACATAAGTGGCAACATGGCTTTCTTCTAGTTTGACTGCGATGTCATCAACATCATTAACAAAAATTACTAGATGTAGAGGGGAAATTTTATGCTACCAACATAAAAATGGTGGTTAACTTAAAAAAAAAACGCACTATATATAAGCATTTAATCCATGTCATTTACAAATAGAAAATCTTCTACAGTGAAAAGAAAATTGTAAATCGAGTCATCTTCGTAGGTTGCACAGAAATGTCTTTTCTGTATTAAATTTATCAGAAGAGTTTCATCACACACGCGAGCTTTAAATTTATGGCTTGAACTACAAACAACACCCTAAAGTACAGTCGATTAATTACCTGTGTCTGGTATCTAATAAATAATAATGTTCAATAACTACCCAAAACTTTGAACCAATTCTTTCATTATTTTCCTGGAAATAGAGTACTTATAAAGATTTCCAAATTAATTTTAATGGCCCTCAGGTGTTACAACGCTCGAAGTACCATTTAAATAATAAAAAAAAAAAATTTATAAAAAAATTTGTATATGTATAAAGAAAATGACAAAAGTCAAAAAGAACCAATTTCCACAATTGTAATACTTTTTGCATAAATATTGTAATATACAGGGTGTCCCAGAATTCGCGCCATTCCCGTGAATGACATGTTCCCTGTCCCGAACTGTGCCGTAATTCGCAAAAAGAATTGTCCAGGCTTTAACCGTGTGAGAACTGGAAGGCGATTAAGTTGACCAATAGAGAGGCTGCTTTTATATCCGAACGTTTCTATGTTCAAAGTTACCTATGCCAAGAACAAAAAATCGGGTAATACTAAAGTTGAATGAATTTTTTCCGAATCCCCCTCCGTCAACAAAAGGAAACAGAAGTGTGGTTATAAATTTAATCATTTTGACAATTGTTTGTCATAAACTGTCACGAAGTTTATCACTGACCTGAAGAGACGCTTCAGCGCCAAAGATGACTGATTAATGTACACAGAGGCATCAAGGTTTACTTTAAGGTAAGTAGCATGGGGCAGAAGTTATTTCTGCTGCCATTCTGGTTAAATTGTGTTTAACTGGGCTGTACATGTCATAAGAGAAGCTGTTTCATTTCATCGTAGGCAAATAATACATTTATTACTATTCTACATAGTGTAGATACCGAAGAGTAGGTATTAGAAGTGATTTTCTTAGAGCCCCGTGAATAATGTGTTGTTCTTTTTAACGAAAATTAGTACATTTTCAGAATGCATCATATGCCTGATATTAAGTTTATCGTTATTTCTAAAAAAGAGTACCACATGTCCATTCAAAGAACGTTATTAAGTGTACTAAAACATAAATATCGCTTTTGATTAATCGGTGCTTATGATTTTCAATAAACAGTATCAATTTTTACTGAACAGCTTTGTTGCTGATACCTAATCTAAGCAACGAAAAAAGAGACGAGACTCCACTTCTCTGGTGTATTAAGATCATAGGTATCTGCTGTGGTGTCAATCATGTGGGGGAGATACTGAAAACTGAGACTTATTCAAGAATAATATTGATGTTGCACATGATGATTTAAAACAGTTTCTTTAAAGTTGTGAGTACTTTCTAGAGATTGAAAAGATACGAATAAAAATTACAACAAAAATCGTTTAGTTGCAATTTTTTTTAAGAACAATACAAACTATAAACAAATCAGTACCAATACCACTAAGTTATTGATGTCTTATTCATACTAGTATAAAGAATATTTGGAAATGATGTTAATTTATGGAGAATGTACACGCTATGCAGCCACTGCTGTGCGCGAATATGCAGGTCTTTTCCCCAATCATCGGCTCCTTGACCAGCATGTGTTTCGTCGTTTGTTGCATCCAGCAAAAGAAGATGGATCTTTTCAGCCTATTCGGAAAGCCGTGCTGGGGCTCCACGGATTATACGCATAGACGGTGAAGAACAAGTGGCACAAATGATTGGATGCTCAAGATCGATCATGCATCGTATCCTTACAGAGAAAAATCTGCATCCTTACTATTGACGAAAGTGCAGCATCTGCGACGAGCCGACTGCGCGACGAGTGCATGTTGCTAAATGGTTACTGCGACAAAATGAACTAAATCCTGATTTTTCACGGCACATTCTTTTCGCCGACGAATGTTGATTTTCCCGAAAAGGAATATTTAATGCGCAGAATTGGCACTTCTGGGCAAACGAAAATCCACATTTCGCTAACGTGAGAGCATATCAAGAGCAATACTATTAATCTATGGGCTGGAATCGTTGTACTGTAACGTTATTAAACAATGTGCTCAAAATGACCACCATTAACTTCAATGCAAGTTCTAGCTCGTCGAATTATGTTGTGTTGTGTATTATTTAACATCTCAGGAGTAACTGTAGCGTAGGCTTCGTGCAGTCTCTCTTCCAGTTCTTCAAACATATCTAGGGGTTCTCTATATACGTAATTTTTAATTTGATTCCAAAAAAAAAAGTCCAAAGCAGAAAGGTCTGGAGATCTAGGAGGCCAGATGTTAGTACTGCCACGCCCAATCCACCTATAACGATACTCTTTTCAATGTTCGTCGTAAGTATCGAATTATGTGGAGAAGCACCGTCGTGCTAAAACCACATATTCCGCCGTACATTCAAAGGAACGTCTTCCAACAATGCCGGAAGCTCTAGTCGTAGAAAATTAGCATATGCATCACCATTAAGGCGATCAGGTGACACAAACGGCCCCACCTAAAAAAACAGGAACGGAGTTTAGTGATAATTTTATCAGATGCATTAAAATTTTTACCACAGTAGTACCAATGATTCCAGCCCATAGATTAATAGTAAATCGCTCCTGATATGCTCTCCCCCTAGTGAGATGTGAATTTTCGTGTGCCCAGAAATGCCAATTGTGTGCATTAAACATTCCTTCTCGGGAAAATGAACATTCGTCGGTGAAAAGAATGCGCCGTGTAAAATCAGGATTTAGTTCATTTTGTCGCAGTAACCATTGAGCAAAATGTACTCGTCGCGGGTAGTCGGTTGGTCGCAGATGCTGCACTCTCGTGTAATTGTAAGGATGCAGTCTTCTCTCTTGAAGGATACGATGAGTGGTCGATCTTGAGCATCCACTCATTTGCGCTACGTAGAGGACACTTCTCCTAGGATCCGCTTCCATGTTTTCTAACACTTGCTCTTCAGCACCTACACGTACATTCCGTGGAGCCCCAGCACGGCCTTTCCGACTAGGTTGAAAAGATCCATCTTCTCTTGCTCGATGTAACAATCGGTGAAACACCGATGGGTGCCGACGATTATTCACGGGGCTCTAAGAAAATGACTTCTAATACCTGCTCTTCGGTAGCTACTCTATGTAGAATAGTAATAAATGTATTATTTGCCTACGATGAAATGAAACAGCTTCTCTTATGACATATACAGCCCAGTTAAACACAATTTAACTAGAATGGCAGCAGAAATAACTTCTGTCCCATGCTACTTACCTTAAAGTAAACCTTGATGTCTCTGTGTACATTAATCAGTCATCTTTGGCGCTGAAGCGTCTCTTCAGGTCAGTGATAAACTTCGTGACAGTTTATGACAAACAATTGTCAAAATGATTAAATTTATAACCACACTTCTGTTTCCTTTTGTTGACGGAGGGGGATTCGGAAAAAATTCATTCAACTTTAGTATTACCCGATTTTTTGTTCTTGGCATAGGTAACTTTGAACATAGAAACGTTCGGATATAAAAGCAGCCTCTCTATTGGTCAACTTAATCGCCTTCCAGTTCTCACACGGTTAAAGCCTGGACAATTCTTTTTGCGAATTACGGCACAGTTCGGGACAGGGAACATGTCATTCACGGGAATGGCGCGAATTCTGGGACACCCTGTATGTAACAAAATATCACAGATGATTAAAAAATGGTATTTCTATGAACTGGGGTTCTAAAATTAAGGAAAAAATCTAATAACAACAATGGATATCGTGAGTTTAGCTATCAGTTTTACGAATAAAAATTCCATGAATTTTATGCAGTATTCTTCAGCCACTCTGTGTGTCGACTTGCTGCGCAAAAGTGGAATCGTCTACTTATCATATTTTTATATAAGATTTTGTAAAATTATGAAAAGTACGAAATTCCAAAATTAGACAAACATTTTCTCGAAAATTTTAATAGGTACAGTTTAAGTGTTATGGTCTCACCCGCTTTCATCCTGTTGAAAGTGAAATGTGAACAAGAAGAAAAATTGTTTTACATTTAGTTAAAGTTATTAGCTGTTAAAAAATATTATAATAAAAACAACACAACCAAAGATCGCCATAATGTCACTTCAACAATATTGTTACGAAATAGACCCATACACCGCCTCGGTACGACGCCTATGGGTTTTCTAGTATGTGACTGCGGCCAGACGGCGTTCGCATAAAGAAAACCCTGGAGCGGGTCGCCGGAAGTTTCGATTGCGCGGTCCAGAAAAACCTCGAAGCGGCGTTGGCGAACCATCCAGAGGAACGTATGGGTTTAAATAGAGACCACTTTCAGGAACGGACTATTCAGTCAACGAGTCGAGTCCGGTAAGATTACAAGAATCCAGTCAAGTTGCGCCGGAATTATTTTGTACATAATCGCTGTGTAATTAGTCGTGTAAGTTCGAGTTACTAAGAAATAAATTGTTGAGTTCTACTCACGCCGATTTTTAAATTACCGATCATCGTAACAACCTCTTCAACGTCGAAGCTAAAAACTATTCTGATGCAGTATTTTTACAAGAAGACAAAAAAAAAGTCCTTTCGTTTTTTGAATAATTAGTTACATTTACTTAAAAAAGAAATTAATACATAGAAATCTAAAATATAGAACTTGTAAGCAAATACCATAATAACAAAAAGGCTCGCATAATTTAAAAGAATATGAAATAAATTTCATAAACATTTAGAAATGAATTTCTATAAAAACGTTCAAATTCTGTTACAATTATTAATGTAAATTATTTCACTAAAGAAAACAAATAAAAGTCATAATAATTTTTGTGCACCCATAAATCTCCAGTTGATGGAATAATGTAAACTTTCATATAAATTTTCATACATCAGTATTGTTATGAAATAAACCCATACGCCGCCCCGCTATGACGCCTATGGGCCGTCGACAACTTTCTGGGCTGTACGCCTATGATAGCTCTTCACTCTTCGTCAATGACAGCGACCGAACGGCAAAGCGCTAAAGGACAAGACTGGAAGGAAGTATGTGTTTAAATAGAGGCCACCTTCTGGAACGAGGATTATTCAGCCAACGAGTCGAGTACAGTCAAATTGCGCCGGAATTATTTAATCGCTCTGTAATTAACCGTGTAAAATCGAGTTATTAACAAATAAATTGTTGAGTTTTACCCACGCCGATTTTATTCACCGATCATCGTAACAGTATTATTATAGTAAATGAAATACTGTCTCTAGTACGTATCGAAGAAATTTTGTTGTATGTGCTCCGTTTTAATTATCCAAAGAGGGTGTATTTTTTATATTAATAATAGAAGTATACCCTTTAATTTGGGTATTATTTTGAATTATTGCCCTTGGCGGTTTTTTCATAAGAAATTATTTTTAAACTGTCATGTATGGGACCGGTGTGGACAGTAAATTAATAAAAAATTCTAATTCACAATTTTAAAGTAAACACAAAACACACCATAATGACAAAACTAAACAATAACAAACAAATAAATTGCAATAAATTAAATGACTTTTTCATGTTTTTTGCAGTGATATGATGCCAAACATTTTGACACCAGTCAATTTATTTATGTGACATTTATAAGTTATGGTTGACGGGTTTTACGAAATTTGTAAAAACGTTATTGTTTTATTTTATTTTCAAAAATTGTTGAAGGTTTCTGTTTTTCGTGGAATGCTCCAGTAACAGAATGAATTGTTACACACTTGGATTTAATAATGTCTGCAATAATGAATATTCAGTAAATAACGTAAAATCGCAAATAAACCCGAAAACGGTGAAAAAAATCTAAAAATGCCACAAGAATATATAAAACTGTCAAGAGAATAACATTCGAAAAAATTGGGGAATTCAAGAGGAATAATTTGAGGAAGTCCCAAATACCAGTGGAAAATTAGGTTAAAAGAATACATTTCAATATCCTAGTTTTTACTCGTCCCAGAACTACATATTTTGATTAGATATCACAACTCTGCACTAAACTAAATCCGTAATATCAAAATTACGAAATTTAATTAAAATGTTCTCAACAATTTTGATATATTTCCTAAAAATTTGACTTACAATCTCACGTTCTTTCCTCCTGTTGAAGTATGCGAAATTTACACAACAAAAACTATTTTTTAAAATTTACCACTCGTTATTAGCTGCCGAGAGGCATAATAACAACAATAATATTTAACAATTTGTTAATTAACCAAAAATAATGTGACAGCCCTAACAAATGCAACAACCCCAGCAAACGCTGCAATAGTACTGATCTTTTGTCTTTCGTAGGTACAGTCTTCTTGTACTACAGGTACAGGGAAGTTAAAAACTATGATTGCGCAACATGTTGTAAAAATGTCAAAAGGAGAAAAAGGGTTGTATATTTTTTTAAAATGACTTGCGATGCTTCAACAGTGTATATCAACTTAATTTAATGTTAATACAAATCAATAAATAAGTATTATTAAACAATTTGTATAATATAAATACGTAGGTAGTTATAAAAATACTTTTACTTTTTTCCATGTTCATAGTAAAAAATTTACTGATTTTAAAGAAACTGTGGGTATTGTTGGTGATTTAAAAGCGACGGTACGGTTTTCAGATTTTATTTTGTTCTTTACTGTTCGAGAGTGCCAGGGAGAAGAAGGAAGGGTGTTTAAAATGGTACACAGGTAAACTCGGTTTCGAAGAGGTGGAAGTAGGTAAAAAAGGAGTTTAGAAAATTCTAGAAGGGAAAAGAGAAAGTATGTAGGAGCGTAGGGCAGGTAGACGAAAGACAGGAAGTATTTACATTTATACAATTACTTTGAATGCCCTCAGGTAGAACACCTGATTTTGTGGGAACGGTTGTTCCTACAAAACTAATTTACGATTTTGTACAAAACTTCCCTTAAATTATAAACTACGGTTTATCATTTAAAAATAGGAAATCTTCTACAGTGAAAAAATGAGTTGTCTTCCTAGATGGAAGAGAAGTGACTTTTGTATACCTAGTTTATCAGAGTTTTATCAAACAAGTGAGATGAATTTGTGACTTTTTTTTTTACTCGTGTTTGGTATAATAATAATATTCAATAAACACCCAAAATTTTAAACAAACTGTTGTATTGTCTGCAAGATTTCAAAGCATTGTTCTGCAGTTCCTGATTTATTTAATAAAATAAATAGACGAACAGACAGACGGAAACGGAATTACTTTAAATTTTAATAGCAAATTTTTCATACTGTCTTAAAAATCTAAAATAAACAATTGTATTCTTCATGATAATACCACAAAAAGGGTATTTCGATGAATACACTGTAAATTCGAAAATTAGCGAAACAATTTAATCGCAGCAACGGATATCCCAAAGTGTAGCCATTATTTTTAAAAATAAATATTTACGAATTTTATGCAGTATTTGCAGTCACTGGCATCCGGTTCTGATAGATAAAAGTAAAGGTTGGTCAATTTATGCTCTGTTTGTATTGATGAGGCTGATACTTGTTTAAACTCCATATTAATTTTAGTAAAATGAAAAAACTTTCAGAGTTTAAAAAAATATATTTGTAGTCACTGCTACACGTGTTTCGGTACACAGTACCGTCTTCAAGCAGAAGAGAAACTGGGGTTTTACAGAGCTATTCCTGAATTTATACCTGATTTAACAATGGTGTTTTCAAATTTATGTTAAGTAAGGGAGATTTGTTTATTTCGGTTTGGTCGTTCATTAGTGTATTTAATCTATTGTACCTATTGATTTCCAGACATTCTAACGCGTTTAATTTTGCGCCTTTATTTTCTGTGTAAAATTTTGAATTCGTCGTTGAAATTATGCTGTTCTTGGATAAGGTGGTTCGCGTACGTAGAATTTGATTTTTTGTTGACAAATGCTGATTTATGTTCTTTTATCCTTTCCTCAAATTTTCTCCCTGTTTGTCCGATGTATACTAAGGGGCAGTCACCACAACTTAGCATGTAAACTCCAGAATTCGATTTCTTAGGTGACTTGTCTTTACTATTGTTTATTAATTTATGTAAAGAATTGTTGGTACGGAAGGAAATTTTATAGCCTGCATTTTGCAGTATTTTTGCAGATTTTATAGAAAGTTTTCCAAAATGAGTTAAAATGTTATACTGATTGGTTTCTTTGATTAAAGGATATATTAATGCTGATGTGATTTTTTTAATTTTCTTTTTTAACATATTATCTATGATCTCGTCCGAATAACCATTGTTTTTAGCTATTATTTTTATTCTCTTAAGTTCGACCTCAAAGTTATTTTCAGATAAGGGGACAGTCAACAATCTGTGTAACATTGATTGATATGCGGCTAATTTGTGACTCCAAGGATGTAAAGACGTTCTATGAATAGTAGTATCTGTATGAGTAGGTTTATGGTAGATATTAAATTCATGGTAACTCTTGTGGTGGCTGATTTGAAGGTCCAGAAAATTGATAGTTTTATTGCTTTCTATTTCTATTGTGAATTTAATTTTTCTATGTAACGAATTTATGTAATTATGTAGCATATCTAATTGCCTACTTGTACCGTTAAAACACACTAAAATATTAACATAATTGAGGAAGACCTTTTTTCCAAAAACACTAACCCGGTTATAATGAACGAAATTCTTTCATTACTTGATACCTGCTTATCACAAAATTACTTTCAGTTTGGTGGTAAATACTTCAGACAAAGAGATGGCCTAGCCATGGGTAACCCTCTGAGCCCTCTGCTGTCCGAGATATTTATGGCCAGATTAGAAACCTCTATTTCACAACATAAATTATTTAAACATTGTATTTACTGGGTTAGATATGTGGATGATATTTTAGTGTGTTTTAACGGTACAAGTAGGCAATTAGATATGCTACATAATTACATAAATTCGTTACATAGAAAAATTAAATTCACAATAGAAATAGAAAGCAATAAAACTATCAATTTTCTGGACCTTCAAATCAGCCACCACAAGAGTTACCATGAATTTAATATCTACCATAAACCTACTCATACAGATACTACTATTCATAGAACGTCTTTACATCCTTGGAGTCACAAATTAGCCGCATATCAATCAATGTTACACAGATTGTTGACTGTCCCCTTATCTGAAAATAACTTTGAGGTCGAACTTAAGAGAATAAAAATAATAGCTAAAAACAATGGTTATTCGGACGAGATCATAGATAATATGTTAAAAAAGAAAATTAAAAAAATCACATCAGCATTAATATATCCTTTAATCAAAGAAACCAATCAGTATAACATTTTAACTCATTTTGGAAAACTTTCTATAAAATCTGCAAAAATACTGCAAAATGCAGGCTATAAAATTTCCTTCCGTACCAACAATTCTTTACATAAATTAATAAACAATAGTAAAGACAAGTCACCTAAGAAATCGAATTCTGGAGTTTACATGCTAAGTTGTGGTGACTGCCCCTTAGTATACATCGGACAAACAGGGAGAAAATTTGAGGAAAGGATAAAAGAACATAAATCAGCATTTGTCAACAAAAAATCAAATTCTACGTACGCGAACCACCTTATCCAAGAACAGCATAATTTCAACGACGAATTCAAAATTTTACACATAGAAAATAAAGGCGCAAAATTAAACGCGTTAGAATGTCTGGAAATAAATAGGTACAATAGATTAAATACACTAATGAACGACCAAACCGAAATAAACAAATCTCCCTTACTTAACATAAATTTGAAAACACCATTGTTAAATCAGGTATAAATTCAGGAATAGCTCTGTAAAACCCCAGTTTCTCTTCTGCCTGAAGACGGTACTGTGTACCGAAACACGTGTAGCAGTGACTACAAATATATTTTTTTTAAACTCTGAAAGTTTTTTCATTTTACTAAAATTAATTTATGCTCTGTAGTGAAGTTCAAAATTTTGGAGAACTACGAGCAAATAAAACAACCAAGTGGAGAAAGTGAGCGCAGAAAAGTGCTGAGTGTATGCGAGAAGATTTTGAACACAACTGAAAGTAAGATCGTTCTAATTATCTAAATAATAACAATACAGACATTCATAAGTCAGAAACACTGATAAGAGCTAAGGTTCGACGGGTAGACCGGCCAGCAGCTTTTTCCGCGGTGTATGCATGTACATAGTGATAACTTATAATTGATAAGTGATAAAGATAAGACAGGGTTGGGTTCACAAACATTCATATTATTTTTTGAAGAAGGAATAACAGGGAAACGTTGGGTGAGGAGGAAGACTAGTAAAAATACAAAAAACCAGAAAAAAGTATGAAACCTTTTAAGATTAAAACAGAAACAGAAAATAATAGGGCTTCAAGACAAGAGCAAGAACAACACAAGGATGAAATTAAAGAATTGAGAGAGGAAAATAAAAAATTAAGCAATGAAATTCAAAAAATTAAAAACGCTATGGTGGAGATGGACAGAAGAATAGAAAATCTAGAAAATGAAAAACGAATGAATAATATTCCCCAAGGCCTAAAAATAGAAAAAAAAGATCAATGGCTATTGGATAAAGAGGAAGGGACTCTGAAGGAAACGAGTATGGAAACAGAAACTATATTACCGCAGCAAACAAGAGAAAATGAAATCAGTGGGAAGTTAAGAATAGCAACATGGAATGTAAGAATGGTGTATGACAAGGAAAAATTGGAGGAACTAATCAGCCAAATTAAAGAATACAAATACGACGTGGTCGCACTACAAGAAACGAAACAGGAAGGAAAAAAAAACATAGAAACAGATGACTATATTTTGATGACTAGTGGAGGAAAGAGTAGAAGATTAGGAACAGGGTTCATAATAGCTAAAAAACTAACACTACTGGAATTTAAAGAAATCTCAGAAAGAATGTGCCGTATAAGACTAAGGGGTCAGTATCAAGAAATATCGATAATAAATATACATGCACCTACTGAAAAGGCCAAAGTAGCAGAAAAGGAGAAGTTTTACAGTAAATTAGATGAGGAATATGAAAAGATACCGAAAGACGATATTAAGTTAGTCATAGGAGATGCTAATGCTAAGATTGGTAAAGAAAACATATTCAGGCCAACTATAGGAAAACACAGTAAACACGAAAGCACCAATGAAAACGGATATTTCCTGATAGATTTTGCAAGTGAGAAAGGAATGATCATTAAAAGCACTCATTTTGAGAAAAAAGAAATACATAAAGGCACTTGGAGGCTCCCGAATGGAACTGATATCAACCAAATCGATCATGTGCTAATAGAAGGGCATGATAAAAATTTGATAACAGACGTCCAAAGCTACAGAGACCCAAGCGTAAATTCGGACCATTTTTTAGTTGGTCTACAGATGAAACAAGACGTCCCACGCGACAGAAGTGGAAGAGAGCTGAAATGTAAACATAACCATGCAACATTAAAGAAGGAAGAAGATATCGGCAATACAAAGAAGTTGAGCGAAAAGTGTGAAACCGTTAAAATTCAGAAAGACATAGAAAAGTTATGGACGGCCGTGAAAAATCAAGTTGTCGGCGAAGCAAGTAGGAAGGAAAATGAGTGGGTCGATACAGAATTTGAAAAAGAATTAGAAAATAAGAAAGCAAGAGAGAAAGCGGAAGAACTAGTGGGAGAAGAACAAGAAATATTAGAAATGTGGAAAAACCATTTCGAAAAACAATTGAATGGGATAGATCACTACGATGCAGAAGAAGAAGAAAACCCTCCAACACTAACTGAAATTGAAGAGATAATTAAGAAACTGAAAAATACCAAAAGTTCTGGACAAGATATGGTGACGCCAGAATTGCTTAAGTATGGGGGGGAAGTGCTGATCAAACTTATAAAAGGGCTAATAGATGAAATATGGACGCAAGAACAAATGCCGAAGAGCTGGAGCAAAGCATTGCTAAATCTGGGATATAAGGTGTTGGTGACGGCCATCAAGAATAAAATTATATTAAAAACGGAAAGTGGAATGGGAGAATATCAGAATGGATTAAGGAATGGAAGATCAATAATGGATCAAATATTCACCATACGAGAAATTCAAGATGGAAGCCAAGAACAGAAACTTGAGACGTTTGTAGCCTTCGTTAACTTTCAACAAACCTATGGCAGTGTGTTGTATGAAGCAATGGTAGAATTGGGGGTACAAGGAAAATTGCTCAGATTAATAAAAATGATTCTACAAAGAACAACAGGTAGAGCAGGAGTAGAAGCACAACAAACAGAGAAATTTGACGTAAAGAACGGTTTGAGGCAGGGTAAGTCTTTATTACCACTGTTATTCAACTTAGCACTAGAGTACGTGGTAAGGAAGGCGAAGCTAAACAGAAATGGATCAATATATGGCAAAAAACAACACCAAATATTAGCGTTTGCGAATGACATAGTAATATTAACACGTAGTGAAGAAGAATTAAGAAAGAAAATTGTACAGTTAGAAGAGGCAGCACAACCAATAGGTTTGAATATAAATGAACAGAAAACAAAGTACATGAAATGGTCAAACAACAAATTTGAAAAAGGTGAAATTCGAGTACAAACTGCAAGCGGGAACACGTATAATTTTGAAGAAGTTGATACCTTTAAATACCTAGGCACAAATATCTACAGGAAGCCGGAGATGAAGAGAGAAATACAGCATAGACTAATACAGGGAAATCGCGTAATTTTTGAATTAAAAAGCATCCTAAACGATGAGAAAATATCAAAGAATTTAAAAACACAAATCTATAAATCCATAATTCGGCCAATAGTAACTTTTGGAAGTGAAATATGGACAATATTAGGAACGACAGAAAAGAATTTACTAGGCGTATGGGAGAGAAAAATGTTACGAAAAATTTACGGAGGAGAAAAACAGGTTAACGGAACCTCGAAAAGAAGATCCGACAGAGAGCTAATGGAATTATTTGAAGAACCGAGTATTATAGCAATAGTAAAAAGACAACGACTCAGATGGTTGGGCCACATATTAAGAATGTCGCCGAATAGAGTGCCAAGAAAAATATGGGACTATGAGTTATCAATACCCAGAAAGCGGGGCAGACCGAAAAATACATGGAAAAATGAAGTATTGAGAGATCTAAAAACAAGTGAAATCAACGACTGGAAGACGAGGGCTATGGACAAATCGGAATGGAGAAGAACAATACACGAAGCCATGGACCGTCTAGACCTCTAGTGCTATATTGTATACATATTAATAGTCATTTATTATTAGATATTATGTAATATTATCATTTATTATATTAATTCAACATTTGATACACAAGTAAATGCAAATATACCGAAATTACAAGATTAGATAAAACTTTCCTCCAAAATTTGAACAAAATTGCACAACATCAAATAGTACAACAGCGTCATTTTAACAATATATGTCTTTCCAATGAGAAATCATTTATAAGTCCTGACAACTGCAAGAAGGCAAAAAAAGGTCGCACGCAAACAACGCCAAAAAGGGTCAAGTAATTTAAAAGCTTATGAAATAAATTTGGAAATGAATTTCGACAAAAGCGTTTGAACACTGATACAATTACTGCAAAGTATAACATGCTTTTTCAGTTTTCGTATACACATATTTAAAATCTCCAGTTCGGAACTATTAATGAATAATTTAAATTTTCATTATTTGTTTTAAAATGTTCGTACGTCGCCGTCGGTTTATTAAAATAAATCACATACTCTCTCCAGTAATAAAATGAATTATTACACACTTGCGTTAATGTTTGCCATTCTGTAAATAACAAAGTCAAAAGGAAATCCGAAAATGGTAAAAAATCTAAAAATGCCATATTATAACTAAATACAAAATTGTCGAGAAAAGTTTAGAAGAAATGAGTGAATTTAAGGGATTTCAAGAAGTCCCAAGACGCCAGTGAAAAATTATTTAAAAAAAAAATTGATCTACCTACGCAGTTTTACTACCCTGGTTTTCATTCTTCGCAAAACTTCTTACATATTTTTATTAGACATCACGATTCCGCACAAATCTAAACCCAAAATACCAAGCTTACAAAATTAGACATTTTCTCGACAATTTTGATGCATTTCGTAAAAATTTGACTTACAATCTCACATTTTTTCCTCCTGTTGAAGTACGAAATTTGCAAACAAAAAGCACTTTTTATTAAATTCACTACTAATTGTTAATTGTTAAAATGTCTGGTAACAACAATATCACAAAATATCACTAATAGCATCATTTTAACAATTTGTTTGCAATGAAAAATCAGTCACAAACCCGACAACCGTTGCCACAGTACTGATCTTTTGTACGTCGAAGTCAAAAACTATGATTGCGCAACATTTTTTATCAACATTAATTAGGCAAAAAAGGGTCGTTTGTTTTTTGAAGTGACTTGTGGTGCTCCGACGCCGTGTATCAACTCAGTTTAATGCTAATAACCTCACTATCGTTAAAAATTAATAAATGAGAATAGCCTACGTGTAGAACACATTATAAAAAATATAAAAGGCCAAGTACCGAGTTTAACAATATGTGAAAGAAAGTTGACAAATTTCGGAATGAATTTTGACAATATCACAAACATACACTGTTAAAAAGTTATAACAGTTCGTTGTAATGCACATACATAATAGTTTCCAATTCTGAACTATTTAACCAAAAAAGCACACAGAAATGTTCTTAACAGACGACGATATTAATTATTATCTATATAGATATATACTTACAGGCTGAGTTACTAGGCGCGCAGCCCTCGAGATCTCATTGATTACACTAGTTTACAAGGTTTTATATCCAAAGACAAAAATAGTTGAATCTAAAGGATTTGGGTTCGGGAAATTCAAATCTGAAAGCAGAAAAAATCCATCACGTCAGGTTTTTGAGATATTTATATAAACATACCCCGTATTTCTTTTCTTTTGTACAACTTTTGTAACTTTTTTATTTTTAAATATATATGAACATATAGTTCTTGGAGCAAAGTTGTATCATTTTAAAAGATCATTTACGTAAATAAGTAACATGAGTGTCAATTTTTCAAGCTACTAGATTGTCATCAATGTTTTATTTAAAATTTTTCAAGTACTGATTTTAGAATAATTGGTTGCTTTTGATTTTTCTACGGGAAGTGGTAATAAAAATGTGAGGTTGGCCTCACAAAGATATTTTAAAATGATACAAATTTGCTCAAAGAAATACAGGTTTATCTTTAAGAATAAAGAAGTTACAGGGGTTGTATCAAATAAAAGCAACACCCAGTATATATTATAAACATTATGACTGAAAATTACAAATGATAAACACTAGCGTTTCTTTTATTGGCAGTACTGTCAATTTCCCTTATAATAGACCAACAGTAACACATTTTCGTCCCAAAAACCTTGATATCTTCTTTTTAAGCATATTTGAACAGGTCTTCCCGCTTTAGGTACTATAATTTTACTACAAACACAACAAAACTGATTTGCACTTACTTTGCACGATCTCGAAGACATTTTTTATGCGACAATGATGCATTAACATGAATCAGTCTAACACCAACGTGAAGGTAAAAGCAAAATTCATTAGTTTGGATTTATGAAAAAACCTGATGTGATACGGATTATCCGTTTTTGGATTCGTTGTCAGTAAGTAATTTAGAAGTAAAAAATATTTTTTTTATTTTTGGATACGAAAAAAAGTTTAAATTTGTAAACTAGTGTTATTGGATAAAAGAAAAAAAATAAAGACTAAAGTTGTAATACACAATAATGTTACGAAATAAACCCATACGCCGCCCCAGTACAACGCCTATGGGCCGTCGAGAGCTTTCTGGTCTGTACGGCGATGATGACTCATTGTCGGTGACAGCAGCCGGAGAAGAGCCTGGAAGCGGAAGTCGCGAATAGTTGCTCCGGACAAATCTAGAAGCGGTCAGGTTGGCCGAGCGGCGTTCTCGGTCCATCGAGAGGAACGTTTAAATAGAGACCACCGTTGGACACGAGGATTATTCAGTTGATCCAGTCAGCGAGACGTCCAATTAACGAATGCAGTTGCACCGGATATTTTGTACATAGTCGCTGGGTAATCAGTCGTGTAAATTCGGGTTATTAAGAAATAAATTGCTGAGTTTTACCCACGTTGATTTTACGAGTGACATAACAATAACTTATTTTTTTAATGGAATATCTTATATATTTTTTTAGAACAACCCTTTACTTACGCGTAAAGTTAAAAATCAGGATGCATCAATATTAAATCAATATCAAGGAAGAATGTCACCATGCTCAGTTAAAATGAAAGTTATTAATTTATTAATGAAATTTTGAGATAGCGTTATCAGTTTATTTTATTTTTTGGGGACATTCTGTAGACGCAATTTTAAAAATTAATACAATTAATTTTTTTAATTACGTTCTGGTTCATACATACAGTCTGTTCAAAAAATGGTGCAGCAACTCAACGATACATGATTAAAGAAGGTACGTCTTCTGTTGTACCATGATTAAATTCACAAGTCAAAAACAAAATATCGATTTATTAGATAGATAGATCAAAAAACGTGAAAATTTAGCCCCTGTCGTTCGATTCATTCTAAACAATTTTTAAGTGTTTTGTGATGTTAAAAAATGGAGAAATCGATGGATAAAGACAAGATGCCTCCAAAACTATTTTGAATAATGAAAATAAATGTTCCCGAACAATATGTCATACCATTTTTTGAATAACCAATACATAGGTTTGGTTTTTTTTTAACTAAATGAATTGTTTAATGCTGTATTTTCAGTTAAAATAAACACATTATTGCCAGCAATGGGTTAGCATGTCAGTTCAATTGGTGCCCAGAATTTGAATTTGACATCAGGTAAGCCATCATAAAATTATAAATGCTTTACCAACCTGACAAATGAAATCACAAACATTAAAAATCCCTCGGTATTAAATCAGGTATTAACTGTCATGTTAATCTGAAACACTGTATGATATATTTATTCGTAAATTCTAAATACCTAGTACTCGAATTTTTTAAAAATGTAAAGTAATGTAATTAAATTAATTATGTAAAATTGACGTTTATTTGGAGCTGGCCATTTGACAGTTGACATTAATTAAAAAGTAACCTCACATTTGCAATGAAGTGAAAAACTACTAACAAAAATTAAACAAAATGTTGAACACGTTTAAATCTCTTTCGACTGGAATTGGGAAAGTGTGGTTACCTGAAATATTACAAGTCCGTTTCCGATATCATGCAGATAAGGTAGCAAGAGGGCCATTACTTCGACGGTACGGTTATGAAGAGCGCATTTTACAAAGTGGAACTTTGCCTCGAGTAAAAGGTGCCGAGAGATTATCTATGCCAATGTACAGACCAAAAGACGCTTGGTCTGAAAAAAGAGCCCTATTTGGACAGAACGATTACATAGATATCTTGGGTAATGAACGCCTACACCCTTCAAGGATTTTATACAACGTGCCTCCATGGTTGAGAGGAGTTAATGGTAACGAATATCAGGTGATGCTTAGAAAAAGAAAAATGTTGAGTCAGACGGCGTATCCCATAGCAAGACCGACGAAATGGTACCAACTAGACAAACGCATTAGATATTTATACCAGTTTTTAAATAGAAAAACAAACACTGTGTAAGTCGGAATTAGAAATAAACAGTTTACAACGGTAAAAACAGTTGATTTAATTATTAGAAATTCATATTAATAATTTAATTTATACAGTTGAATCAAAAGCCTTACTAATCAGTAATTGCGATTTTAAGTAGAATTATATTTACAACGGCATTTAAAACTTGTTACAAAGCTGACTTCAATCCACATATAACATACAAGAAGTGAAATTTCTCACTAACAATCTTATTAAACACATCTTGATAAAATTTCTAATCAACGTTTTGTTTAATACTGGCTGACTATCAACAATGTTTGAAACGATGTTAGAGTTATAAATGATTTTGAAGAAAAGACAACAGAGTTGTTTCATAGTGCTTACTGGCATCAATGTGTCTTAAAGAATGCCTTTCGTTCGGATAGATCTGCAGCTGATATGGTTTGCCTGCTTTCACCATACTGTTAATAAGCTGACTTGTATGATAAAAATGGACATTTTCGTCAATAAGGCCGTGAATTATTAGAAGCCGATTTTCCCTAAAAATACACAATCAGAAAAAATAGTTGCCATTTTTTGAAAAGTTACTCTTCAGGAAATTTGTTGATGTAATTTAAAACTGAACCCTCCATATAACCTTGTGGATTATGTTCCGGCAAATCCATGTATCTCTCTGTGTATCCTGTGTCATACAAATTCCAGTTGGTTACTGGAGCGCCCGCAATGGCAATTTTAAAAATCTCTGAATAGTGTATTAGACCCATCAAACTGAGATACCCGCCTAAAATTAAATCTCCAAAACAGAGAAAAGAAAATAACTGCAAAGTACCGTAAGACCATCCATGGATTGCAACTCGGTTTAAATCAATAAAATCTAAATTGTCAGCCAGCCACTTCAGGACTTCAACTTGGTCATCTAATTCCACAGTCCCCATTCTCTTTTTAATGTGACTTTCAAACAATAACCCTCTATGTTGGGAGCCTCTGGAATCTATGGATATAACGCAGTAGCCTCTAGCTGCCAACATGTGCATTCTGAGTTGTCTCATTCCCTGGACAATGAATACAAATATAAATAAATTAAATCAATAAAATGATAGTCATTACTTTGAATGAATTTGAAACAAGCTGAACTTCCGGTCCGCCGTATATGTTCAACACAGTTGGATACTTTTTACCATGTTCAAAATTATGGGGTTTGAACACCATGGCATACAAAACGCTACCTGATGATATTTCATGGGTATATAGATCCGGGCAATAATTATCATTAGTCAAGGGGGCAGATTCTAGCAAATATCCTATAGGTGTTAACGTGACACCTTCAACTGTCCAATCGCTGTGAGATATTCGGAAGACTTGGCAGGCTGGTGGCTTCTGAATATTACTGTAAACGGTCACTATCATTGTGCAGTCCTAAAAATAATATGTATAACAAAAATTTGCCTTCACCACGTCTGTCTTCACCTTATTAAAATCAACTGAATACGAAAAACCCGGTCTAGTCAACAACCTAACTTCACCTGGCCTTCGCAGTGAAACAACATAAAGATGTTTCTCCAACGGCGTTTCTTTAAGCCCCATAAAATAAACTAGCTGTCTCTCGTAATCAACCCAAATATTTTGAGCCAAAACCTCCCACTCCCCAGACGTCAAAGCAACTTTTGATAAAATTTTTGGTTGTAAAAATACGTAGTCCATCGGTTCGGTGCTTTCCGTGACCCCATTCGTATATGGTATTATTTGAGATGTAATTAAATACAAATGTCGAAAACCTGTGTCTTCTGAAGCCCAAATAAATTGCACTTCATTGCTGTGATCTGTGGACGGCAAAAAACATAGTAGATCATGCACATTTACCCATATTCGGGACTCTTGCGAATAGATCACTTGGACTATTGGGCTACCCAGATGTACACTAGTTGTGTCGTCGTACATTGGAAGAACTTCAGTAAAATTGCTAAGGGACAAGAGAACCAGCTCGAGCTTTTGCTGCCGCCTGTCCAAGAGCTGGACCCAAATGCTAGAAAAAAGAGGAAAATTTCAGGGGCTGTTGACCTTTCACATATTTCCAATAGTTGCTACTTTTGTTACTTTATGTAGCACTGATTATAAAATTTTATACTTTGTTAGTATCATTTAAGTCAACAGTGCTTGAACAACCTCTGTGGTAAAGATACTCGTCAATTAAAATTATGTAAATTTTAGGATTTTATTTAGAAAAATATCTGATCGCAGCGATTCACTCGGCTATATGGTAAGATAAAGTTATTTTATTCTACCACTGTATAATGTACGCCACCGTCCAGCGTTTGGTGACTGTTTTACGGATTGGGAATTTTAATTTATAAAGTTACATTTTATTAGTGTGTTCATAGTGCAACCACGTGGCCGCAATTTTAACTATATATTTTTCAATCATAAATCAATTTTCCTAAACTGCATAAATTATTTCCACTGCTCTTTATGATAGCAGATTAAGCATAATTTGGTGAAATCTTATTGATAAAAATAAGTACAATATGTATCTCTTTTTGGTTTGGTAGGTCCTGTATGGCTAAATTGTTTTTAGTACCTAAAAGAACTTCAGATTTCCTCACTACACGACTTACGGCGTTCATTGACATTAGATTTCAACTTCCCATACCAAGTATAGCGCCATCTAGTTACACAAATTCGAAAATATCGCCGTCTTAATTAATAATATTAAAATTAAATTCTTACTACTCAGAATTAGGAGTCCAGCCAACCCTAACAATGTACTCCATCCAGGGAAATAGCATTGATAGTGAGAACTGCAATTCCAACATGCACACATCAACTATCTGTCGGTGTTCGTTGATTTTAAATTCAACCATTTTTAGGTATGATTTTGAATTAGCACACCCCGCTCTAGGAAATCTAAATTCTTCTACCTCTCCTGAATCTGACTGAGATGAAGGAAAACAAAAGATTTTCACATCACCATCATCAACTTCTTCATACAAAATTCTAAAAGTGCCTCCTTAAAACAGATAAACACATTAGAAATTAATTGGAAAGAACAGAGTGTTAAAAAAAATACCTGCAGAAGCCGGTTGCCACCAGTACCCTTGGTACCTGCAAAATTCCTCCTGCATGACGTACGAAGGTACGCCAGCACATAAAGGATCGTCAGCGAGGTTTCTGCCACCTTTATGCGCATAAGTCAGTCTAACATTTGACCCAGATACAGTATGAGTGACCCAGATATCATGGTTACAAATGTAAGCAACGAGATCGGGATTTGAGGGGCAAATTTGTGGATTTAATTTAGCTCCGGCTGAAGTCATTCGCAACTTAGTAGGAAATAATGGACCATTCTAAAACAACGTTCTAATAACTGCAGCAATAATAAAGTAGAACATACTGAATATCCATTATCCACACACTGAAACAAACTACTAGAAGCAGGAAAAATGATCTTCCCTGAGTCACTGTGGATTTCATAAGTATTAATGCCCCAGGTCGCTAGGCGCTTTCTTTCCCACAACAACTGCTCTTCTCGTGAAAATTTGTTAGTAGATGATAGACTGGGAAAATTTGATTCGATCACGCATTGCCACTGCAAACGTAGGCTAGTTGGTTGGTTAATATTCGGCACATCTGCGTATAATAAGGTGGTTTCCCATCCATTTTGTGGGGTACTTAAAAAATAAATCCTTGTTCTACCATCTTGCAAGGTTCGAAATGAAACAGCCGTCGGTATCATTGTGGATAAACTTGACAATTGCCTTCTCAGGTCACTAACGACACCCTTCAGTTCTGACCAACTTAATTTATTCCCAGTTCTCTCTACTTCCATTATTTATAACGTATCACATCTGGTATACAAAAACCTAGAAATTACAACGTCGGTTTTGCCTTGAAAACAATGAAAACGTTACACATGAGTTACCAATGTTGTAGAAAAATGAATTCCATTCATTCAAATCATGTTAACTGAAGGAAATGTTTGTAAATCCACAAAAATACGCTTTTTGTTCTAAATAAAAAAGTTAACCTTATTTACCTGTCATCTAAATCAGCAAAAGTAACTAGGAACAATGGTGCAGTAGCGGCAATCGAGACATGCTAACATTACTGTTGTAAGACGATGTGAGATAAGGAAATAAATTCTTAAAAATATTGTTAATGCAAAAATAATACCAAAGTGTTAAAAAATGTACAAGTTTTGCAAGTACGATTCATAAAGATGGTCTGTATATATGATAATTTTGTCAGTTGTAGTGGCCATGTACGCCAATGAACATTGTGGTTATGTTTAATGTAAATTGATCAGTAGAACTTTGATTACAGGAAAAATAAACGCTTCGTCAATACTGTCAACAGGAAACACCAAAATCATTTTGCTAAGTTAAGCTGACAATACGTTTTTGGTTTTATTGTGACAATTTCCAGTGACGTAGTGCGAAGGAAAGCACTGACATTTTCATACTCGACACTTCACCCTCTGCTTAACAGCACAAAAGTCGTAAATTTACAACAATTTACACTACTTACTGCAACAATATTAAAACCACCACATTAATAAAATATTTTTATTTATAAATGTTGTACAAATGCGAAGTAAAAAATAAAACAAAATTAGACCCAAGCGGCCCATCCTTCATACATTCGCCCAAGCAAATTATAATCAGCGGCGTGATCTATCAAGCAATCAACCTGATCTTCCACTGACAAACTGTCTCCTTCTTTTCTAGCTCTAAGATCAAACTCTGCCACGCCTTCCACTAATTTAATATAAGCTTTCATATACTGCTGATTCTTTTGGTGTCCTGCTCTTAAATCTTCAACCATAATGGTAGTGGATTTTGCTCCACGTAACTTTCTTTCAGCTTGATCAATTTTCTGGGCCGGGTACCACTCACACTTAGTACGATCGGTATTTCCTCCAAATTTCGAAGCATGCTCTAACCAATCAAGCGACGGTTCTTCAATAAAAACATTCATTGTTGCTAATAAGGAACTACTGTTGCTTCTGAAGGCTCTCAAACAATGGATCATAACTTCTCTGAATAACCCTTTTTCGCCTAGAGGTTCCATTAGGCTGACTATGTGGGGTGTTAGACGGAATGGTACTAATTCTGGGATTGGAAGAATCTGTGTGCCTGTACCAAAAGCGTGGCCAAAATCGATACCCAGAACTTTACCATTTTGTAAGCAGATTAATGTGTTGGACAGATGTCTATCACCAACTCCTAGTATCCATTGGCTGACACTCATTACAGCGTACGATGTGATAAAGTTGTTACGTAAAGCGAAAAAGCTTTCAATGTTGGTACTGAGTTTTAAAAACTGTGTCCTGAAAGCATCCCACTCAATGGAACTCGCTAGTGATCGAAATTTGGGTATCACTTTATCGCGTGAATAATTCATGGCTGCACGACCATAAGCATCGAGGGCTTGATTTGAAGACTTGTGTACCCATTTGTGGTAAGTTTCAAAAAGTTGCTCATAATTTTTTATAGACTTGGAATCTGTGAATGACTTTTTGACGAAGTCTTGTAGAGAACTCGTGTTGTCAATCCACTGTATTATACCCAAACTTGTAGTTAGAGGTATCACCTGTAAATAATTTTTTAATAGTAGTATAGTCGCTGCAAGATTTTAAAAATTACTTGGTATGTAAGAATGGAAAACTTCTTGCCACTTAGTGATTTATCGTTATCAAAAATATTATTCATTAATGAAAACAGTTGTTGTATTCTTTGGTCCTGTCGTATGTCTTCACCGAATTTGATAAGAAAAGGGTACTCTTTGGTGTCGTTTCCCAAGATAGTGATTTTTATAGGTTTCCGTATGGATGGCATCACTGAAACCTAAATAAAAATTCATACATAATTTAGTTAGAGAAACAAACAGGTCTCACGTTTGGGTTAAAACCGGATATTTTGATGTGGTGTTGAGTTAGTGGGAGTTTGTTGCCATCATATTGACCCGGTATTTCCAAGTCAACATCCATTTTGTGGGCAGAGAAATTAGATAACCAAGGACAATAATCTTTCAGTAGTTTTGAATTTTTCTTTGCTTCGCGCTCATCTCGTAAAATTACGCCCAATTCGTCATCAATTTTCTTTAGAGGTTTGATTAAATCTGCACTCTTGGTGGAGCTCTTATTCAACAAACCTTTAAGTAAACGTAGATACAAAAATTTATCAACATTTATTATGAATAGTAATTATATAGTGAAGTTAAATTCGAATTCTTGTGCATGCGCAAACCTTCTGACTTTTCTGCCCAAAAGTGGCCTGGAAGTCCCACTATATATCGCGCATGCGCAAAGATTCCAATTTTTCTCAACACAAACGCATTTTAGGAGCCTCCTTACAAAGCAACACTCGACTGAAAGTACTTAGTGTTTGTCCCAGTAGTTAATATATGTATTTTAAGTTAAAACTTACGTTCAAAGTTCTTAAAATCTTTATCAAACTTGGTGATTTTCTTGAACATATTTCCTTGCATTAAAGAAACATCACGTGAATCCGGTTTACAATTAAACAAATCATCTGAAAGATATTTTAAGATGTTTTTAGCCTGATCCAAGTCATTCGTTTGAATAGATTTAACGATTTTGCGATTAAAGTACATTAAAATGGATGCCGGGACTCCAATAAATGAAAGGGCTTTCAAAAATTCATCAATTCGGCCATCACTAAGCAAAATATTATCCAACCTAAAAATAATAATAATAAAACAGACTCAAACTGAAATTAATATTTACTTCTCGATCAATTCGTTAAATTCCTCGCTTTCTGACTTGTAATTTTCTTTACTTAGTCTGTATGCGTACATAATAGCTTGCGGATAAGTTTTCGCTATTTTCAGTACGAGTGGTGCTACTGCTGAAATTTTTGGCGAATCAACACTGACTAGAATTTGAGGAATCCAGCCGAGGAACATCCACACTGGTATTTTACTCGTCTGAAATTTCTCATTTATAAAGATTTAATTTCCAGAAAAACTTACTTCTTCAATAAATTGTTTCTTGTCTTCTTCTTTAAACTCCTTTTGCATTATTATGCACGGAAATAACTGTCGTCCCTCGGAAGAATTGAACTTCATGGCTCTCAAAACAAAAAGCATAAAATCACTGAAATAAGATTCCCCGTGTTTTTTTGCAAAATAAGCAAGTTGGACGTAAGCATTTGCTAGTGTGTCGTACTCTCGGTTTGACTGGTTTGTGTCAGTTTCCATCGTGTTCTCTATCTCGTTTTCATAAGACGGAAGAAATTCTTTTAATTTTTTTGCTCCAAATAGCGCGGAATCTTCAATTGATGATATATGATTAGTACCAATCAAGCTTGTAAGGCGCCCCTTTTGTTGAGAATATTCATCCTCATTGACAAAAAGTTGAAAGAAGTCGTTATCGTTCCGGAAAATCGAAGAAATTTCGTTCAGCTGTTTAAAAAGATGAAAATATGCCAAAGCTTTCAAAGGTGACTGCCCGGGTACTTGAAATATTTGCCCTAGAATTAATTTACTTTAGTAAGTTATGAAATATAACGGACCCAAAAATACCCAGCGTTTCGCATCCTTTTAACAAAACTTCTAACTTACTGGTGGCATCGTCTGACATCATTGACTTTAGGTAAGCCATTTTACTCAGTACCACTTTAAGTTTGAGAATATTTTGTTTATTGTAACTGTAGAGGTATTTTTTCGTCATGAAAAAATTATTTTGTTCGATTCCAATATCCATAAGGCCTTCATCTAGATTAAACCTTAGTTGCTTTAGATCTGAAACGATATCTTCCAACTCTTCCGCATTGTACGACTTTATTTTGTCTACAAGCGAATTCAAAAACTGTTTGCGATATAATACTTTTTCTTCACAATATAAGATGGACGGTAGATTTTCGTTAGCCGTTCTGGTCCAATGATTAATCAAATCTTGTACCCTTTCTGCGTTTTCCACGTTCAAATTGTTAAACACTGTCAGAAAATCGTTGATGTCAATTATGTTGCGCAACTTCAACAAATGACTATAGCGAAGATTGGAATAAAATAAGTCTAACTGTTGCCAATTATCCAAGAACTTATTCAAATACATTTTCAAATACTTTTCAGCTTCGTCACTTTCTTTCTGGAAAATCCACAGCATGGCAATTTCTTCACAGAAACGGTTTTCTAAATAGTCTAACCGGTCGGAATTAAGGCTTTCGTTGAGGTTTGACAGAAACTGGTTTGACGGTTGTTCAGTGAATAGCGAGTTCTTTAATTGTCCACTGATGTACCACGGCATTAATTTCTGCTGATTGAAACCTTGGTCCCACAAACTGTCCCAGCAATTATTTCCCACAATGGAATCAATTTGTTGTACCACTTTATCCCACTCTCCTAAATGTGCAAAACATCTGAAATACGACTCGTAATAAAAATCCTTTCTTTCTAAATTCTCGTCGATTTGGATGAGTTTCCCGTATTCGTCTTGGGCGTTTTTCCACTGCTTGCGGGATTCTGCAATGAGGGCGGTTTTGACACTTTCTGGACAATCAGTTTTTTCGAGAAATATGGATTTGACTACATCCCAATCGTCCATATCTTTGTATAATCTGAAATTAGTAAAAGTAGCACACTTTCTTTCCAGAACAAAAAATTACTCTGCAAGTTTTATCCACAGACTGATTTCATTGGTGGTTTCCGTTCCGCGGGTCTTTTTTGGATCGGAGGACGACGAATCGTAAGATATGAGATATTCTTCTAAAAGTAGTACACCTAAAGCTCTCAAGCCGCTGGATTGACAAACCGAGACTATTAAATCAGCAGGAAAAACTATCGAGCTTTTGCACTGGAGAAGTGCATCAAATAAAGTTCGAAACAGGTTTCGATTATATTGAGTCGAGTCGTTAAAGATGGCTTTAATGGCAACTGAAACTCGCTCCAAAAAAGCTTGATCACTTCTCATTTTGTGTAATATGTTTTGGAATAGTTGAGAATACAAGACTTTTGAAATTTCACCGTCATGCTACAATATTTATAAAGTTTACATGTTTTGACTTTTTTATTTTGGACGTAAAAACTACTTACCAAAGTAAGAGCTTGAAGTGGTTCCAACACAGCCTGCAGAGTAATTTGAACATCTGGCAAATCTCCTTTCCTATAACTGCGATAAATAACGACTTTATGTTCACGTTCTTTTACTAAATCTTTCCTCTGTTCCGTTTTCTGCACCAATTTCTTCACCTCCTGCTGAGCAAAGTGGCTATGGATCTTCGACTTATCTCTAAGGAAGCGTCGCTTAGGAACTCGGTACTTGTGTGACAGTGGTACCAAATTAGGATTAACGAACTCACTCTCTTCATCACGTTTTACAAAAAGACTACTCTCGCTCATCGTGAACTGCGAAAACTGCTTAGCTCGAACACTTTGAGTAGGAGCAAACTCACGAGCAGTTTGAGTTTGACGAAGTTTGCTCATGTCTGAATCCATACTTTCAAAATCTAGACTAGCACTTCTCACTGTTTCGGCAAACAACGGAACTACAGACAAGTGTCGCAGACGCCAGTTTGTCTGAAGCTCGTAATTCTCAAAATCGCAGTCTTCTAAAGGATGTTCAAAGAGCAATTCGTTGTATTCATCCGACTGCTTGATAATATCCAAGAGGAGGTGCGAACTGTAACCCAGAAAGTCGTTTTCTGTGGTCGCTTCGTACAAATTTGACAACACATAAGTAAATCGTGGTGCAATGGGTGAAGGCAGATCGTGGTGGTTTCTCCAGAAATCGAATACTTTTTCGCGAATTTCATTATCCGAATCTGTGAGTCCTTGAACTAGAACTGGTTTGCACAAGTTTAGAATCTCTGGGCTGTATGAACCCTTCTGCCAGATTAGTGTGACGATGTCAAACATTCTTGTTCTGCACAAAACGTTTGAGTTTGATACGTGGGTGCACACTGCTTCTACAATGGACTTGAAGTTAGGAGACTGTTTTAAAACATCCAAACACTTGTGGACGATTTCGAGACTCACTAACTGCACTTCGAGGTTGTCGTTCTTAATGTACGAATCCCAGTTTTCTGTTTTGAATTCGTCGATTTTACCCATGAGGCCGCTTCTGTTTAAAATTATTTTCAAGTAAATTACTTTCAACGGTTTAAGTACTCCGTGGACCCGACTTAACAGAAGTTTTATGTGAAACTCGTCTGCTACTTCGGGATAATGTAAAACGATAGCTTCCAAAACGTGTGCATACTTATCTGGGTCAGTAATCTTTTTCAAAAGAACGTGGACATTATTGAAAACTTTGGAGAAAGATGAATCTTTGCTTTTTAAACGTAACAACAAGCCTATGCTTTCACAACACGGTTTGTACGTACTTTTGTGATTATTTTTTAAAATAATATTGAAGACGGTTTTACAAAATTCAGTCGCTTTGTCTTCCCAAGGGAATATTTTGTTTGCCAAGAAAATAGAAAATAAGTGTATTCCAACTTCCGCTTTTTTGGATGTAGGATCAACGTTTAATTTAGAATGTAGTAAATCGTAAGTAACGGTGATGGACGATCTCCACGCTTCAATCAGCAAGCGGATTAAGTCCAAGTGGTACTTAAACATATCTTGTCTTTCGTTATTGAGGTTGTTGATTAAAAAGGTAATAAGATCGGAGGCAAGCTGAACTTCTTGTTCGGTTTGTGGGACGACGTTGGTAGACCAAGCGGCCAAAATGGCAACCTATTTACAATTTATACTACCGTTTTAGAAAAAGAGGAAGCAACGTTGTGTTAAAAACTCACCACATCGGTTATGAAATAATTAAGACTATTTCCGGCACACTTATCCACAATGAACTTTAGAAGTGGCTCTAAGAACCATTTTGCAAAATGTTTGAAAATGTGTATAGTATTGTCAATAACTTTGATCCAAAATATTTTAATATTACTGTGGGTTTCTGGATTTAGTAGGAGTGTTCTGATTCCTAAAAATGATTACTAGTTTCTAATAGTCATATACGTACTAAGAGTACTTACCATTTACCCAAGCAGGTAGTTCGTAGTCATCGTCTTCTTCACTTGGTAAGTCTATGATATTTATATTCACCATATACTCAATAAGTCCACACACAGTCGCCATACACTCATGACTATTAACATCTGTACAATCTAGTTCTATTTCACTTTGAACCGGAATTTCATCACTAGATTCTTCCTGTTCTAGTTCGGTTCGTACAAGATTATTAGAAAAGTCAAATTTGGTAAAATCTTCCGATAACGAACTATTGTAAACTCGCATCGATTCTATGTATTTAATAGACTGTGACTGACCAATCTGTTTTTTCTTTTGTGCTCGCACTTCGTCTCTAATGTTAACAAGAATTTTTCTTTTGTTTGGAATCGTGTCAAAATCTGTCTGAAAAACGTAATTCTTTTTGGTATCAATCAGACTATTCCACAAAATATCGTCATTGTTTTCTTGACGTACAAAAAGTTTTGTGTAGAAGTTCACCTCTTTCATCGAGTTACTCACAATGGATACCATGGCGTTGTACGAATGGCATTTATACAACCGGAAGAACTCCTCACTATTCGAATCACAGTCACAAGAATCTTTAACAGCATCGAGAGTGATTTTTAGCAACTGGAGCAAAAGCGTTTTATTGCTCGGTTTTTGAGGGAGTGCGGCTTGTGTGATTCTATGCACTTCGGTATCGGTACTGCGAACTGGACATCTCAAGAATAATGTTTCTATTAACAAATAGTACGAGATTTTAGTAACTAAGTTTTCTGGTGTAATTGGTTGTTTTAAAGTGGAGATTATTTCCACAATATGGTCGACGAAAAAATCTTCAAAAACGGAAAGATTGCAATACTGGAAAACGGACATAGTGTTAGAAACCAATTTATATCTTTGAGTGTTGTCTAAATCGTGGTTCAGATATAGGTTGTATAACTTGGATAGTGAAGTTTTCTGTGTTGGTTGAGTTTTTATTATGTAGTCAATCAAAAGACGTTTCATATCAGAACTGCTCTTTTCAGTTGTAATTTTCACGAATAGATCCAATAGAAATATAAGAAGCTCCGGGGTTTGTATTTTTGGTACCGTACACAATAATTTATCCAAAAATATTGTTTTGGCTTCCGGTGGAATTGGAGACATGTCCGATAATAACCTGGTTCTTACCTTCATCAACCCCTCTCTAAAAATTCAAATGTCCAGTTATAAAAATAATAATCAACCATTAATTCATGGAATTATTGACTCGAATATTTCCTTAGTTTAGTAGCTGGGATGTTTTCAACTGTCACTTCATGGACACTATTTTAACATGGAAGATTTCCACAGGACTTTTCATATTTTTTTTTATGAAATCCTACACATATCGAGAATGAAATCAAATGGAGCAACTTGGAAGTTCTTTTGACAATATAAATAATCAGAAATTATGGTATTAATTAACAAAATAAGTAGCTTTATTTACATGAACTGAATGACCAATTTAAACAGCAAAATAAGAAATAAATATAAAAATTTTGTTGACTTTGTCCTCAAGGCAGAAGAAAGGACACAAAACAATCTTAAAACATCTTCATGATTCCACAGCATTCGGTTTTTGCAATTTCAAAGTTAAATTGTAAAATTTTGTTATACAAATTTGATTTTTTTTGGATGATAAGAGTAAAAAGTCAACACGGAATCATAAATCACACATGCAGGACTATGTTATTTTATAAAATTTAAAGAACATTTGTTCGGTAGAATTCTAAGATGACGTCAGAATTTTTTGGGAAAGCCTTAATCGAACAAATTTTGATTGACGGTTTATCATCTTTCCTATAACCTGAAGACGTTTAGAATATTTCAGTACAATCGCTTTTGCAATTTTAAAGTTAAATTGTAAAATACAATTTTGATTTTTTTCCAAAAATCTCGATGTCTAGGGGAAAAACTCAACACGCATTCTAAACTACACATACATGGAGTACGTAATTCTGTAAAATTAAATACAGATAATACCAAAAAATGGCAAATTAGTAGTAAGTAAAATGGTACGTTTCAGGCCACATTTTGTTTTCTTAATTTATTATAAGGTACTTTATATATATATATTTTAAGAAAATAGGTCAATTTTGACGTTGGCGAGGTTTTTTTTATATTTTTCTAAAAATTGCAAAGTCAGCCGTTTCTATCAACTGGAATCATGGTAAAAATCTTTATAAATCCACAACTTTTTAAAAAATAACCTTAAAAATGGGGTGAAATGTTAAAAAACGCATTAAAAACAAAACTTCATGACAAAAATGAACTTTTTTTTTTATTTTTTTTATTTTATAAAAAGCAATAAAAAACTTCAACGTGAAAATTGGGGTGCTTGATTAAAAAAAAACCGTGACGGCAGACAGATAGACAGACGGACAGACAGACGAAAAAGGGAGACCTATTTCTTCGTGCTCTCGGGGTCATGAAAGATCGAGAAAACGTAAAAGTGGAGAGTTGGCCGACGAACTCGACTACAATACTTCGCTTACGCTTGGGAAGTAAAAATTATACAGTACCTTAAAACAGATGAAAAAACAGGTAAAAAAAAATAGCATCAATACAGGAAAAAAAGAGAATTTAGAACTTTCATGTAAAACATCCGATAATCCAATCCTTAAACCCGAGTCATTCAGAAGAGAATTTGATTTAAAATAACAAACAATGGTTTTGGAATGTCCAAAATTCATATTTGGTAAATCTAAATAATCGAATCAAAAAAATTGTTAAACATAGGCAACCATGTGCACGTTAGCGCTTTTGGGTAGTGTGTAGTCTGCTTGAGATTTTAGTTAGAGGGTTGGTTAGAAGAGGGCGGCTTGGTAGAAAATGGCGGCTTGGTAGAGAGGTGAAAGCGTCACTTTTGGTGTGTTTGTTGTGAGTAGGTTAGGTTTAGTTGGCTTGCTAGTTAATAAAAGGAAGGAGGCCTTTGTTTAACGACAATTAAACGTAACACCGCTGATGCCACGGTTTTTCCAAACACGCGCAGCTAATTCTTGTGGCTTTCTAACCGGAAAATGCGAATTTTTTGACGACGCCAACACGTCTAAATTTAATTCGTTGTTTGTGAATTCACAGTTCATGTTAGGAGTTTAATCGTTAACTACTTCTAACACAATTTAACAATCAGGAATTTGCTTAGATAAATACTTACTAGCAGATTTCACGAAATTTTCTCTTCTTATGCAGTTATCGTTATTATCATCGTATCATCATTACATCACCGAGATATTTCTTTCGCAACGCTAAAAACTACATCACCGAGGAGCTTTCCTCGCAACGCCTGATGCATTTTGTGTTTATTTATTTATTACGTGTTTTGTTTGGGATAAGCAGTTCACGATATAAACCTTCAAAACAAATAGTTTAAGTAACCAATCACTTGGATCATGGCATAATGTAACCTCGTAAAAATTCTTTGTTTGAGTCGTTAATAAAGTGTGGCAAATATTAATCTCATGTAAATTTGTTAGCTTTACAATTTTCACCTCATACAATATTTCTCTATCTCATAATTTTAATCTCAGTAATTTGTTGTATAATTTAAATTGAACGTAAATTTCCATGCTCTGAAGTTTTAACCTCACATAATATTTTTATTTGCACAAGTTTATTTCACACCAGATCTTTTGTTTTTATAAATCTTTGCTAGTTTTTGTTTTGTAAATATTTTGTTGATTAATGCTTCCATCATAAATTATCTGATGTCCAATTTTAATCTCAAATAAGAATTGTTTGTTGTTTAAGTTTTCGCGAGAGTGTATGGCGAATTTAAATGTTATTTATTGTTCTTTTGCTGGAACTTTAACACTTGGTCGATTGTAGTTTAATATTACAGTCATTGAAAGTGAACATTTAAAATGGAATTGAGGTAATTTACACAATAACACGTAGCAGAAGCGGAGGGCGCGGTTCCTAGTCGAGCTAGCGGGATTTATCGCACCATTTGCACAAGGGATGCAGGCTTTGTATAGATGTCAGGGGAATGGTCTGGACGACGTGATTTCCAACCACGAGTTTTCGATCGTAACGGCCTGGATAGCACGGCATGTTCGTCATGGAGGTGTGCTGTGGGGTAGGCTTGTCGACAGATAGAATCACCGTCGCGAGGGAGAACTGCCACGACCCGGAGCCCCAAACTCCGCTCGTGCTACAACGCCCCTATGGGTACTTTTGTTGTACTCTACACTGAAATCGACATAGTTCGATCGCCACACTCTTATAGCTGCCTAGTTTGTCTATTAAAATTTTGTTCTCTTGTTGACCGCCATATTTTAAATTTGCCGCCACCCGTCTGTAATAACTTGTGTATTTGCATCTAGTTACTAGTTTACTTCAGATTTTACTTAGTTTTTATTAAATTTGTGATTTTCAAAGATTTGCATTGAGTCAGAACGTTTAATTTGATTTTATTTAAATTTCATCCAAAGTTCAATAAGTTTTTTTTTTTTTGGAGCTGAGAAGCGATTGCGATTCGGCCCCCATTCGACAGTCTGAGGGCAAATCACGAGTCACCCTCGCTCACAGCTTTTTTTTTGTAAGTGGAGGAATAAATAATTTTGTGTCCTCCAGAAATTTTGTGTTTTATTTAGCGGTACTTTTCCAACCTTGGGATCCACCATTTGCATTTGAACGCATGCCGCCATTTTTCAAAAACACAACGTAGGGTTCCATTTCCAATATTCCAATTATACATATAAAATTTGAAAACAATCCATTCATTAACAACAGATTCATGATTGTTAAATCAAATAGTAATATGAAATAAACAATCATTTGATTTTCGTTACTGACCCTCTAAGGAAAAGCGAGGAGATATTCCAAAGTAAATATCCAGCAAACAAATACACATTTCTTTTTTTCGACCGTTGACGATACCCTAGGGCCTGGGATCCATGCCGAACTTATTTTTCAATCGCAAAAAACAAATTGTGTAATGATAAGGAGGACATACGTGAAGACACTGAATTATTATTTTTTTATAGTAAAATTTTGCAGGACGAGGACAAGAAAAACGACCAAAGAAACGAAAAAAGGGCCACAACAATTTGACAAAAAATGTGACTAACAGAAAAGTCAAAAAAGGTCATAAAAAATAAAACAAAAAAGGCCCCAAAAATAAAAAAAACAAAAATTTACAAAAAAGACGAAAAAAAACCAAATAATGCAACAAAAGGCCAACAAAAAATGCAACAGAAAAAGGCTACAAAAAGCGCCAAAAAAGTAACAAAAAAAAAAATAATAATAATAAAAACTGGTCGAAAATTTGTCAAATTTTATGTGTTATGTAATAGTGTTTAATTAAGTGCATTACATGCGAAATAAGTCTTTGTACAAAGAAAGTTGCAATATTTTATAACTATTTTAAAATCTTACATCTAAATCTGAGTATTCAATACACTTGAACTGCTTCCTCAACAATTCGACAGTGCTACAAGTTACCAAACTAAGGAAAAAACACACACCACACTAACTTGTGTGATAAAACTTATTCTACGATACTAACCTTAAATTAGTGTTATCATCATCTGTTTCATCCATAACGTCCACCAATAAATAAAAAACTTCAGCTTTAAAGTCAAGCTCATGCTTCCACGAATTTTGTTCGCCATGCAACAAACTCACTAACCAATTCTTCAAAGGTACACAAGACAGTTTACATGACTTTATTATAGGAAGCAAACACTTGACAAAATCCAAACCACTTTCTGCGCTACTACTTTCATTAAAATGTGTCTCAAAAATAGCCCAATGTGTCAACAATTTAGCTATCACAGTCTGATTCAAGTACTTCATTTGTCTTTTGGGTACCGTGTACGAGAATATATAAAAAAGTAACTCCGTGGTTTGACTTATCGCACTATAATTCTTCAAACTTAAATCTAAAAACGTATCAAAATTGTTAATGATCTTCTCCATCACGGAATCTTCGAACGCGGTTAGGAGATAAGTACCCAAGTGGATTGGTTGCTTGAAATCTGCTGTCTGAACTTGATACGGTTTATACAAAAAGTCAACGAAACTCTTAAACTCATTTTCATTAGGAAGAGCAAAATCAAAAATTGATAGACAGTAAATTAATGTTGTATCCTGCAAATTATCGACATAAATAATTCCACTTTCCGCTTCACTGATAAATTTGTTCAACAAAGTTGCAACCATGTTATTAGAGAAGTTTTCAACCGAGAATTGCGTCAGTGAAAACGACTGCAACATGTTCAGCGCTTTCAGAAGATTTCTCTGTTTGTGGGAAACATTCTTGTTGAAGTCTATATCAGTTACCAACTGTTCATTAACATAACGTTGCAAAATTTGCAACAACTCTCCAGCTTTCTCGACTGGTAAATTCATCAAAAACGTTTTCAATATCGGAGCAATGTGACCATCAATGCTACTATTAGGCAAAAAACATTCGAATCCTAGACTCTCACGATTGAATATTACATCCACAACGAAATTCCACAAATCTGGAGTACAAAAAACAACGAAGTTTGGCGACAGAGCATTCAAAAGCTCTAAAATCTTGACAGCCGCTTGAGATCTTTGCTTGTCAAAAGTTCGTTTCTCGAACGAGGTGAACAACCACTCTTTGGTTTCAATAAAACTGTACGCTTGTTCCAAAGTTGCTTTAGACAGTTTGTTGAGAAAATAATGAATCGCACGGACAATAGTTCCGCTTAAAATATTGTTCAAGGGTGTTAATTTGTTAGTGACGACAAATTTGTACCCATCTAGTGCACACAAAAACGCTTGCATCCATTTATTTGGTCCGAGTCCTTCACACTCTGATAACTTCTCCAAAGTGGGGTACCGCGTCAAAAACGCTTCATAAATTTCTACAACCCAGTTCTTTTTTTTGAAAGATTTAACAACAAAACTCTCAAGAGTGCTAAACTGTGTTGTTCTTGGTGCAAAGCTGCAAAATAAATCCATGCATTTTGCGCGACAATACCGACTCGATGATCCTGATTGTTCTAACAACCAAAGTGCGACATGCTTCAAAGTTCCTCCTTTCATATCAACGGGAATTCTTCGATCCCGATCTTCTTTATTAAACATACTAGATTTTTCCACAAAGCCTCTTTCTATATGACTTAAAGCGCTATTGATTTGAACAATTGAATTTTCGTCGGTTGCTTCATACTCATAAGTGGAAAGACTTTTAATAAAGATGTGAAGAAACTCGATCCAAAACATGCTTAAAAGAGCGGTCTCTTCGCGAAGTTCTCTATATATGTTGTTGAAAATTAAAGCAGCTCCTAGTTTTTTGTAAGGGTCTGGATGAGTGCTGTAAAATCGCATTTTCTTTATTAGGATTTTTATGTTGATTGGATCTCTGGCTAAATTTTTTTCACTTGTTTGTTTAATCGTCCATTTGACGAATTCATTGATACATTTGCCTGAGAAGTCTCTTAAAGCTGTGTCAGTTGGATGTGTTATACTTTCCTAGAAAGACGCAGTATGACTATATACCTATACACAAAATTTAATATTTACCAAGACCGACTCGATGATTATAGCGCTATGTTCGCTTCGCGATTGTGACACATGTGTATACCAGTGAATTAACTGAAAGCATAGAGGTCTGAATAGTTGTTCAACGACTTGGTCCATGTCACATCCAAGCTTCAGTAAAGGTACAGATATATGTCTCAATAATTCATTTAAATCGGAAAGACCGGATTGTGTCATTTGTTTTGCTACAATTTTTACATTAGTTCAGAGAACAAAAAATCAAAATACTTGCTTGCTCCCAAAAAAATCATAACTATAGCTTGTAGCAGCTCACAAGCCATAACTCTAGTTTTCCTATCAGAACTATTCAGTGCTATGTTAGTAATTCTTGGAAGCAGTTTATCAAGGTATATATCTAACTTGATATCATTATAAGGCAACACGATTTTCAAATGTTGCTGATTACTCCAAACAGACAAATTCGTGTCATCCTCACGAAAAGCAAAAGCTTCACATAACGCACTGCTTTGTCCGCCAATAAATTTTATAATCCTCATTTGAAGTCTAATAAGTTCTGGCTCAACGTTAAGTAAAACTTTACGTTTCTTAAGCGCTTGCGCAGTTTTTCTTCTGTTTTCAGGAACACTAGATTCGGTGAAACCTCCCAACGATTTACTCTGCAGGTAATAGTCGAGCAACGGTATAACCTGTATTAAGAAAGGTTCCATTTCGTCACATGTGACTTCTTTCTGCCACTGTTCCAAGGTATCTAAAGCCATATGGGCCAATTGTACGTAATTTCGACCAACATAGAAAATCGTTTTGAAAGAAGGCACACAAGCTGGTAGTATTTTTCGAATTATAACAATCGGATACTGCAGAAGAACTTGAAGACAAGCAATCAACAAATCTCCTTTATACTCTTGTGTTTTGTTTAGAATTGTGTCGGCGAATATCGTTAAAGTTAAGTTACACATTTTGACGTCTTGGGCAACGCTGCTGCTCGATTCATCAAAGTAATTTATTTTGTTGCAAACTTTTAAACTGAACGAAAGGAGTTTGTAGAACCCACTAATCAAAGGAAACTTATCGCATTTACCCACGAGATGCTGTATCAACTTGCAAGCACACTTTTTCAGTATTGAAGGATCGACTTCTTCGAAAATCTCCTCATAAAAATCCACCATGTTTAAGAAAATAGCAAAGTCATTAACTTCGGCTACTTTATAAGCGGACTGTATATCCGTCGCAGCTTCCGCTGCGTCATTCACAAGAATAGAAACGTTAAGTTTGTTAACTAACACTAACAAAGTTTTCATTAACTTATCTATAATCTTTGTCAAAATGTATTTGCGATCGTGCAAAAAAATCCCCATCTTGTCGAACTCACGCACTGGCAGAATCCTCAACAATTTCCGCCACATGCTGAAATAATTCTTCACAGTAAGCAGTCCAGGTGTACCTTTTTCTAAAATATCGGCTTCTGAGACATGCTGGTGCGAACAAGACCAAACTACTCCTTGGTATATCACACTTTCCATAAAATTATCGAAAATTTTTTGATCGTTGGATAACAAATAGTAGCAAGTTGACACTAAAGCCTCTATAACAGCAGCGTGACAGGAATATGGCAACTGTGGGTAAACCTTAATCATCAAAATTGCTCCTTTTTGTAAACAAAAAAGTTCGCTGTTTGTAATTTTTCTGAAATGGACGAATTTGGCCACAGTTTGTAAGTAGAACGGTAGATCTTCTAAAACGTCTCGTGATGGGTCTGGATCAAGAATAAAGCTTTGTTCGAAATTCTGCACTATCAAAATGAGTGTGTCTTTTAGTTCCTCTTCACTTAACTGCGTTTGATACACAGGTGATAGTGCAGAAAATCCGTGCAAACACAGATGTTTCTCACGGTGAGTGGCCTTGTTATCTTTGAACGTTTTTTTAAAACATTGTATAAAATACTAAAAACGTACTATTATATTTTTTAATGTAGACCACAATTGTACTAACCCTAATAACATCTGTATGCTGTTGACAGAGATCATTAAGCAAAAATATTCCCACGCCACTATAAAAAGCTTTAATCACGAAAACCCCAACTTTTTGATCATCAGCTCCATAATCCAACCATTTTAACAAAGTTTCGTGCCAGTGTTGGATGTTTTCGATCATTAAATTAACAAAAATTGACATGTTATTTCCGAGGAACGTTAAGGCAGCTGAAATAATTTGAACAGTTGAAGTGACAAAATCATCGAATCTTACCTCTGTTGGCGATTTTGATTCTAGATGTTGGAACTGTCATTCGATCAAGGTATTTGCAAAGTCTGTTAATAATAATCTCGTCTTCTTTTGACTTTGGATCAAGCGGAAAACTTTCACAAAAGTAATCCAAACCAGTAAAGACACCACACACGACCCCATTAGAAAAGTCTTTCTGAACCATTTGAGCTTCCAGCGCACTTACAAAAATAGACTTCAAGCTTTCATGGTTACTTATCAAATACTGAAAGTGTTTGGCAAAAGCTCCTAAAGCTTTAAAGATTTTTTCTTGAACTAAAATTGATCAAGTCGGGTAAGACCTACTATGTGTCAATCGACACCATTACCTGTGTCGCCTTTCTTTATACTAATTGTTTTTAACAAACTGTTGTACACATCATTGTAACACTCAGGGTAATCTAAACACTTGTTAATTTTTTCAAAACTGAGAGTCACGACTTCCAACGCTTTTACTTTTTCGTCGGAAGTGACGAGTGAGGATTTTATGACTTTGAAACATATGTCGTATATTACAGTTATATATTTCTCTAGTTTTGAAGAAAAATTGTTTATTAAAGTGTAAATTATCTCGAATACGCTTATAACCGATGACTTAAATTGTTTTTTGTTTACAATTTTTGTAACAAAGTCGAGAAGACCTTGCGATTTGTTGAATAAACATTGTAGGTATAAGTCTGAAAAAAATCCGTAAAAAGTGTGTAAAGGTGGTACTAAAAAATACCTAAATCGGGAAGATTAACTTGTTCTCGTGTTAAAACATCGTTTAAGTTGATAATTAATTGGTTACATTGTCTTGGTCCTGTATTCTCATTTTCCAAATATTGGTGCAGTAAAGTGAAAAAATGTCTTGGATCCAAATCCATGGTTGGATTTTAAATACGCAATTTACGGAAGTCTAAAAAGTATATGTATTTTTCATCAATTACTGTACTGTGCTTTCAATAATTTAATAACTTGTAATTCAAAGTTAAAACTTATTTTACATGAAACAACATACACCAATGGCTACAATAACAAAACACTAACAAAAAATCATATTTCACCATTTTCTATTGTGACCTTGATATAGTATTAGACGGGTTTCGGCAAGGCGGCACAATAGTCCATGTCACTTTTGTGGTTGCTGATCAAATGAGCACTCACCCTTAAATATTTGATTCTGATCACACTCAATGTTGCGCAATATATTTGTCCAAAGCCGAAAAATGTTTATCTTTTACAAATATGTACCACTTACCGACTACATGAAGAAACTGCAAAAATAAAATCCAGGGGACTGCAGACTTTTAAGAAACACAAGAGTTTGGCGCTCTCACAGAAACAGTTTTAAAAAGGCAAATAGCAAACCGCCAATTAACATTTCTGTAATCACTTTAAAGTGTATATTACAACGTTAAATTTTCGGTATTTACCAATACATTAAATAAATTCGGGTTTTGATAACCTTATTTTCACAAATTATTTCTATTTTGTTGTTGACGGGTTTTGTAGTGGTAGCGAAAAAACGCGACATTTGCCGAACAGTGACGAACAAGATAGCCAATCCGAGAGCTGCAATCAATCAGCAGTTGTAAACAGTTCGTGACAGAGTTCCACAAATAAAAAAATGTTCGTTTAAATAGTACTATATTATTTGCTATTATTATTTCAACGGCCCTTTGCACTGGAAGATTCAGTTCTTGCTCTGCATAGTATTGAAGCTGAGGACAAAATCTGAGCAAAGAAAGATTTCGATTTTGTTGATAAACAAGTCTTCGGTGACATAACCTATAAAGTGTAAGTGGTTGTTTTGCTCATTGCAAAAAGTTAATTCTTTCAAACATAAATTTATCAATCAAGATGGTAAGTAAAATGAGATGTACTTTCAAATACTTATAAAATCAAATTTAGGCACCATCGCAGGAATCCGAAACGAAGTGTATTATAACGGGGTTACTTACTTCCAACCCACTAAGATGCACTATTAAACAATTGTGCAATGATTTTTATAATACAACAGGTTATAATATCCCTTTCCGAAAACTAGGTTTTTCCTGTGTGGAAGAATATCTTCGATCAATCCCTGGCACTGTTCGTGTATGTATTATTTGTGCTTTTATATTCACTTTTGCCTCACTATGAAAACTGTAGATCATTGGATCGGGTCCTTCTGCCGAGGTGCAGGGTGTGGTAACGCAAAACTCAGCCCACATAAATATAATGGTCGCCAAGCAGAAAAAGGATAGCATTCCAGCACACAAAAGGTAGCATTTACATACAATTTTCTAATATAAGTCACCTATTTACTCTTCCAGAAAAAATGTGAAAGTTTATCAACAACCTAGCACCAGCAACGTATCAACAAATAACACCACAAAACAACATTTTCATCACGCAGAATATGATGATGAATATAAATCCAAAATCCCCAAAAGAATTCAAAACAATCTAAGAAAACTAATAATGCGTTTTCCTAATGGCATTTGGTGTACAAAGTTACGCCAAGAATACAAGTAAGACTTATTTTTTGCTTTACAGGAAAATTTCAACTTTGATTTCAGTGAAATGTTTAGAGAAGACCTCAACTATGAAAAATTTCACTTTAGATCTTTAATTGAAATGTGTACAGACTTGTCAGATATTTTTCGCTACATCCAACCAACGTCAGAGGATTTTATTTTGTATGATAAGGCCAAAGCTATTCCATCACTAAACCAAAATGAATCAGCTAATGAAAGTAGTGACGTGGAACAAGTTGAAATTGATGTAAGGATAAATTTGCTGTGAGATGCTCTAGTGGTAATAAAGTGTTTTAGTGGTCTTTAGGTTCAGAATTAATTCCAGCTGATGTGGTTCAATATTTGGATGAAATTCCGCGATTTTCGCTTAGTGATATAATGCTAGGTGATTATCTGGATATTAATATTGGAGAAATATACAGTATTGATCAGTTCTGGGTATTTCCAAAATATGGTGATATAGAAGTAATTACTAACGAATTAGAGTAAGTAATATTTATGAGATGCTTTCTGAAAATTATAATTCTGTATGATTTTTTAGGTCATTATTTAAAAGGGAACGAAATCGTTATGTTGTTCCAGAATTATTCTTAGAAGTAGGGTTATATTGCACCGTTTATTATGCAAATAAATATCATAGGTGCGTAATTAATGAGTTGTTGCCACGAGCGCCTGGTTATGTAAAGGTTTGTATTTTTTTTTTACATTTTACGTAGTTCATGAATTAGAATATTTTTAGGTGTTTTTTATTGATTATGGAAGTGTAGGAGAAGTGCCTGTTAAAGATGTGTGGTATCTTCCACAACAGTTTGCTCAGTTTCCTTGTCAAGCAATCAGTGCTCGACTGTTTAAAGTCCAACCAAATATGGATAGCAATCAAACTACTTTTAAATTTAAGGAGTTAGTGAAGCAAGCGGAATTAATAGCAGAAGTCATGACAGTTGAGAGACAGGTTTGTCACTATATTCATAAATTGACAGTTTTAAGAGGGATCCTCACGTTTGGCGCTTATGGATTGTCATTTTTTTTTTTTTTTAATATGGTTAAATCTACATCACGTATCTTTAAAAATCAACATTTCAGTTGTTTATGGAAATTTTAGAACGCGGTTTCCACCACTATTTTCAGTTTATAAAACTGCATAAATTTCGTGGAAAACATTGCCGACTTTTTTGTCGGGAATGAGAGATGAGAGAAAATACAAGATTCTTCGTTCGACACAAATTCTTTTCACCGTACAGTGAAACCTCTCCACAACGGACACCCATGGGGAATCCAAATGGTCCGCTGTGGAGAGGTGTTCGCTGTTGGGAGGTTTCAGTGTATCTCATTTCCAACAAAAAAAGTTGACTGTGTTTTCCATCGATTTTAGAGTTTTATAAACTAAAAACAGTGCTCAAAACCACATTTCAAAATGTCAATTATTAATTGAGATTTTAATTTTTAAAAATACGTGACATGAAAATTTCACCAAATTAAAAAAAAAAGCTGATAGTAAACTGTTAAAAAAACCTCCCCACGTTATACCGGGTGTCGGGAAAATGGCGGATTAACTCTCCGCTGCGCTCTTAATAATCAACTGGTGAGTCTGGGAAAAATTAAAATAGTAAAACAATCCTTCTCACATCTTGGTGGAGTTATAATGATTTTAAAATTGGTTCTTGTGCTACGTTTAACAACTAAACATTCGTTATCACAACAACTAGTAATAAAACTTTTAGTTAATATTTCTCGCGCCCATGACCATGTTTAATTACCATTTCAGTTAATAATTTTCTTCTGAAATAAGAAATAAATCTTATTACAAATAGTATAACAAAAAAATACGATTAGCTATTTATTTTTCTTTTTTAAACGCCTTCAGACTAATTTTGGCAAATGGCATATTATCTAAGAAAATAGAGGGCGGGTGGGCGGGGCTAATTCTTGTTAAAATAATATTGATTTTGGCAAATCACATACTTCCTTTCTAAGAAATTCAAGGGTGGGTGGGCGATACTAGTTTCTTCTAAGATAAAACTGATTTTGGCAAATAATATAGTCTCTAAGATTCTACTAAGATATCGTATTGCCATTAATTAACAGTATTAAGAGTAGTCACTAGAATGAAGAGGGGGTTTCTGCTTGCTTAGAAGACTGTGTAGCTAAACTCGCCCCGGCCATCTCCTTTAATCATTCCACTGATTTATTTTATTTATTGTAAAATGGGAATTGAATTTTATTTTGACAAGTTGTGGAATCTAAGATTTAAAACAAAATCAGAAGTGGCGCGCTTTTTTTCTTTTTTTTTTAACGACCGAGATTCTATTAGTTCCCATTCCCACTCTACTGAATAATTAACCCCGCCCACCCACCACGCCCCCATTTCCCTCATTCATTTTGTCTGGTGTGAATGAAAGGTGGATCTTTTACTGAGCAGAAATAAAATCGTTAGAATGAGAATAGCGCGAGTGGGCGGGAGTAGTACCTGCTAAGATAAGAATAATTTTGGCAGATGATACACCCTATAAGAAAATAGAGGGTGGGTGGGCGGGGCTAGAACTTGCTAAGATAAGACTGAACAATACTATGGGTAGTTACTAGAATAAAGAAAGGGTGGGTGGGCGGGGCTATTACTTGTTTATAAGACTCCGTAGAGAAAAACTAAACTCAACCCCTCCCCCGCCTTTTATCCATTTCACCAACTTCTTTTATTTACGATAAAATGGGAATTGAATTGTACTTTGATAAGCGGTAGAATCTAAAATTTAAAACAAAGTTATAGTATAGTGAAAGGTGTAGACATGGTATATTTAAAATTTCATAACAATAACTTTGTTAATAACGGAGGTATTATATTCTGAAAATACAAGGTGTCTCAGAAATAAGTACATTAATTTTAATCAGTTATAGAGCTCATTGAACTCAACAACTTTTTTTAGTAGAGTTTTGTCAAGAACTTTGTAATTATCAAGTTAAAAATTGTTAAAGTTATACCCCAATTAAGGTTACCCGCCCATGGATCCTCAGTCACCCATGGACACTAATAATTATTATAATTAATAGTTTATGGTCAAAAACAGTTACTAGGATACGTATTTTCCTAATCTTGTCAATGTGACAAACATTTAGAGAGAAATTGAAAATCCTGCTCCCTAATGGCGTACGGAATTTCATCGGCCCAAATGTGGGTGTTGAACACCTTCCCTCGTGTAACCGACCTCATCAGTTGATGGTATAAGAGATACAAAATTTGCTTGTTCGTTTATTTTTCTATTAACCCACTCAAAAGTTTTGCCTACGTGGTAAGTCTGTTAGTTTCAATAACTGAACTTTCTGGTCCTGAAAGGGGTACATTTGTTGTCTGAGTATCCTCCAAATACTACTCTCCGATACATCACACTAGACAGTGATACGTGCTAGTGCCCGGTCGAGCTTCGACACTCTTCAAAACAGCCTCTTCAATATTAGCAATTCTATTACTACGTAACTTACCCCGATCCTGAGGTGCCGGTTTAAAAGATCCGTACTCTCGAAAATGCTGCAACGTTCTTAAAACTGCGCACATTTGGCAGACGATTTGGGAGGTTTTGTGAAAAAATTCGTTGGGCGCGAGTGCCGTTTCCCCGAGCTTCACCGTAGGTTAAAACGATATCGGTGCATTCCAGATTTGAAAACAAAGCCATTTCAACACATTTCGTCTATAAATTAGAAATCTGTGCCAAACAAACTTTAAAGAGACAACGTTTAATAAAAACATTGACATAAAAATGATTGTCAGTGTCAAAACGGTAGCTACGGTACCTTCTTCATTGTTGTAGTGTTGCTATTATTTAAGTTATTATTTAAGGTGAACATAGACGGCTCGTGAATATATGGGTGGGAAAATTCAAAATTCGACTTGAGTTTTCGAAAAAATGCTAGATAAAAAAGTTGTTCCGTTTCACGAGTTCTGTTACTGGTTAAAATTAATGTACTTATTTCTGAGACACCCTGTATATTGACAATCTATAAGCGCCAAATATGAGGACTTTTATTTTAAACCTAGCATATTTCATATGGGTACAGTGTTATTTTGTATAGAAAACAGTAACATTTTTGTATTACATAGTCAAAAATTGCACACGCCAATGTGTGAAATTAAATGGTATTAATTTTGAATGGTGCATATTTTTGTCAAAATGCCACTTTTGAAAAATTTTATCATATTCAACCAAAGATATTGAAATTTGCATTCAACATACAATTGTTGACATTTCGAGCTTATGGTTTAAAATCCGAATCAAAAGATGGTGCTTTAAAACAATGACTAAAAAAGAATTATATACTGGAGAAAATTTCCGTTTTATTTCCATTATTAATTATTAATAATTATAAAAACAAAATTTCTATAACTATCCCTAGAAAAATAAAATCGAAACGTTATCGAATTCCCTATAAAGTGGTAGCGAAGTGGACTATCAGTCTTTCTATACGCTTTAGTCATTTTTGAAAAAACTTTCTAAAACTCGTTTATTTCGGTTAACGGCTTAGAAAAAGTTTTTACAATTAAATAACAAAAGCTTTTAATATAATTCTGATTAAGGTTATAAAATCGAATAAAATAGCTGTCAATTTGTGTAGTAGGAAATAACAAAAATTATATAATTGGAATCAATTCAACATTTTTTTTTTTAAAGAAATGTTAATCTCAGATTCCTAAGTTAGTAGATTACATGCCCAACTAAGTGAGTTTAAATTTCAAAATAAATAAAATACTCTTTCTGTATGTAACGGTACCTACCACAGTAATTATTTTATAATTTTAGAGCACGAAACTAGAAATTTATTTGGCCGATGTTACGGATCCAGGTGGCATATTTTATGTCAACGACGCCCTGGTGGAAAAGGGCTATGCCGAGTATTGCAAGAAAGAAGATACCAAGTAATTATGGGAAACGAATGTGTATATAATAGTATATAATATAATACTCACCCTCGAATCTTTTTTTAATTTATTTTGTTAGTAATTTAAGTTAATTTTGAATTTGTGTGATTATTAGTAATTATTTTAGTATGTGACAGCACAGAGTTGGTTTTTTTTTTTTTAATTATTATAATAAAGCGAATTGCTTTCTCGAAAGTGAAGCGTTTTTTTATGTTACTCTCATTTCTTCTTCTTCACTCAAAAAATTCTTCAAAAATTTGTAAACAACTTACTCAGGTTCTTTTAAATAAGCACTTTGTTAACACTAACTACGTAACAACTTGTACCTACTGGTGACGATTTACCTAGTTTTGGCAGCTTCTTTCAATCAAAAAATATATTACAAGTACAGTTTATTAAATTCGACAAGTATAAAAATATCTTAACAATATAACGAGACAATTAAATCATCACTTGAATAAGCAAAAATAAATAAATTACGAACACAAAGGTATCACAATACTGGCAACGGTTAGAACCGAATATTCTGTTCTTCTGTCACACGAGCTGGGGGTTCAACAGCAGACGAATTTCGAGGTTTCGCAAACTGGACGGTTCTCAAGACCTTCATGAACTTCTGCTGGTCTGAAGAACTGTTGACACCTCTCCAGTAAACGGTTTGAACTGCGTTTCTTCCAGCAATGTAGCGGGTAGCAGCACCAACCAAGTTCTTGCCTTGCATGTTGACTTTTTGTTTGGACTTTTGTGTTCGTTGATTCAAACCACTGCTTTCGCTGTGAGTTGCGAACTGATGTTGAGCTTCTTCAGGCGTGCGGAATTTATACCAATTTCTAATCGGGTTTATCGTACAGGACCGGCTTTAGTCAGTTTGGTGATGTAATCTGCATGCGCAAATCCAGAAATTAAAAATACAGACATGATATACACACGTGGTAATAGGTGATAGATTTGTCGGAATACGGAGATACAGTATCTAGTTTTAATTTCGGATTTTACTGCAATTATTCTAGTGATTTCGTGTTAATAATAGATTAGTGTGCTGGGAACCTGTAGTAAACAATGCTAGATAACGAAATTAATCTGCGTTTAATTTTATCACCTGAGATTATTCTCAGCATGGGCCGTTTTTGTGGTGCGTAAACTTTGAACTTTACACGGATCATTGATAAAAATTAACGATTCACAAGAATAGTGCATATCTGGCTTTACGTAAAAACACATATCGCTCTAAATATCTGCTCATTTTTATTTATTTCATTTTTGTCATTAGATAATTTAAGAATGTAAATAACATTCATCATCAAAATTTCAAATAAAATTAATCTACTTCGTCTGCAAAACTGTTTCCTTTATAAAAAAAAAACGCAATATATCGAAATTAAGGACAACAGCAACATTTCGATTTCACAAAACGCCCATTTTTAGTCGTAGTGGCAAACTTTACCTCTTTTACTTTTGAGTGTATTTGAATTTATTATTAGGAAAATTTCCAGAACTTTTACTTAATTCAAAAGCGATATAAAAAATGTTTTCGTAGACGTGTTGTTACAAAATATTAACGCAATTCGTCGTTAAACTATCAAAATAAACATTTACAAAAATGTGAAACAGACAGGGGTGACCTCATCTGCTGTGTTAAAAAGTGTCATCAGCAATTAAACTTACGCAAAAATATTTATTGATAACATTAAAATGTTGGTCCCAAGTCCTCTTCGGGTAAAGAACGTCCTAAACAAAAGACGTCAGCAGATGTTGTGCCTACGATAGAAGCACTTATTTTAGTTATTGTTTATAATTCGATTTTTAAACAATAATAATAAACAAAGAGAAATGTGTAAGCTGGTTAAAGAGTGTTGTTGAATGACGTCTGTGCGCTGAAATTATCAGACTTTGCTACGGTTTGTCAGTAAAATCTTCCGGACACGCGTTCCGCTCCTGCAGAGAAACTTTCTACAATAAATCAATGATGATTCAAATGAACAGAAATGATTGTACGTAAAATTAAGTCGGCTAATTACGCAAATAACCCTTATGATACTTTTACGTAATGTTTACAAGATAATGGATGAAATTTTTATGATCTATTTGTTTCCAAGTTAATTAAAATAAGTGTTCTGATGAGAGCGTCGTCCTGGTAAAAGGAATATTTCGGAGATTGTTTACAGAAACACCAATTTAAGCTTCAGTTTCATGAGTTTCTTAATTTTTAATTCAAATAATTTGGATATATTCGGTTTTTATAACTGTGTTTTCATGTTTTGTGAAATTAATTATCATAAAACTCTCTCCGCTTTTTCTTATCAATGATATATTATTGCGAGTTTAATTTATAAACTGATATAAAATACTCATTACCATATTTTTAATCATTTTAGTTCGATCAGTTCTTGAACTTGTGAATATTCTATAAAATTTTATAAATATTGCTTACTTGAAAACAAAATGATTCACTAATTTCCCAAATTATTATCTCACTAAATTTTCCCGTTGTTTATGACGGTGGTTACAATGGATGATTTCGAAAGGGGTAATTTAAACATTTTGTTTCATAAAGATTCACAATAAAATTCTATGTGAAATTTACATATTTTTGGAAAATATGTTCTTAAAATTTTATTCCACGGATGTAATATAAGTAAAATAAAAAAGAAAATAGAAAATGTACGATAAAATGTTATACAAACTTAAGGTAACTGAGGTATTAGACAGAGCTTCCCTCGTCTCTGGGCTAGGTATAACTCGATAAATCCAGCTCCTTCCAAAAAATATTAAATTCTTTTTTGGTGAATTTTTTAAGAATCTCTTAGTGAAAGTAAAGACGTATTGAAATTGGTACGTAATTGCAATTTCATAAAACGATACAGTTCTCAACGAGTGTAATTTTGACTATTCCACAAACAAGTGCAGTTTTTGTTTTATTGTTTGTAAATTCCGGGTTCATGTTAAGATTTTAACTGTTCATGGAATTTTTGCAACAATAATGGAACCTGTTCCTGTAAAACACGTGGCAGGAAATTCACTTATTTTAAATGAACGATGCATCTAAAAGTATTGGATGTTTTTACTTAAGTTACTACATTATCCACATTTCTCTCGAGATTTATAATAATAGTTCATTTATGATATTTAAACTAATCTCAAACGTTTATCTATTTTGAGCGAAATGAAGTTTAAATTATCAACAGCCAAATAACATCGTAGACCGGGGTTTAATTTGTGTTTTTGACCGTACTTAATACTTGCCTATTGTGTTTATTTTAGTAAATATCATATAAGTTCTTTATTGTTTGAAATTCCTGAGTGTGAAGTAATTAAATGTTGCTTGCTCCATTTCTTGTAATTCTAATATTCATGTACTTATCAAATTCAAGAAAGATAGGATAGGTGGCGAAAGCGGAACACACGGTTTCTAGTTTAAGTTCGGGTTTTTTTTATCATTTGTCCACATGAATTTTTAATTGAAGACTTCATAGGGAGACCAGTGTCCTCGTGAAAGGCGTAGCTTGGTTAAGTGGCTGGTTATTTTGCGAATACCGGGTACAGTAATATGCGGTAGGTTTTTTGGGCATAGAAAAGAAGAATAAAACAGATTATGACGAGGAACTTAAATTCCGCTCTCGTTACAACATCCTCTGCAGTATGTTTTCTGATTTCTCGATTATCATAATTTAAATTTGTCGTCACTCGACTATTACCATCCAGTTACTTTACTGATTATTTATTTTTTTATTTAATTTGTGGTATTCAAGTAGTTGTTTTGATTTGTAATATTTGATCCCATCTTTGAAGGGTTTTTGGAACTGGGAAATAAGTTCCCAAATAGCAACAGTTTTTGTCCTCTCAATAGGTAATGGAGGAATAAAGAATTTTGTCCTCCATATATTGCTTATTTTGTCTGGATGTTTGGGTTATTAACCCAACAATTAAAAGAAATATCACTATTTAGTATTTAGTTACCTTGTATGGTAATTACTTCAAAAACCAACCTTTTACTAAAATCGCCGAACAGAGACAGCAATAACGTGATTCAGGCGTGAACAACAAACCTAACATTGCTATTGATTAGCTGACACGTATCTTGAAGCCTCAGTAGATTTAACTGAATTTCATCACGAGCTGTTCATGCGCCTTCCATGTAATCACTGCATATGTTAGACGATCGTAGTATGTGTCATAACGATAGAATATAGTTGTTGCCATCGTAATTATGCATTGCCTCGTGTATCCTAATCTCATAATTTGATTCTTTATTTTATAAACAAAAAATTTGTATACTCTATCCTGGAAATTCATAACTTCCAATTTTAATTTCAGAAACTAAATCAATTGTATTAGAATTAAATTTATAGAAATAATTCATTTCCGATAATTAAAAATTCACGTCACATTCAAAGATAAACGAAGACAGATCATTTTTTTAATATCCGTATCTGTTTACTGCACTTTGTACCTACCTTAATATAATTTTTTCGAACGCGTGAAATGTTGGTATTCAAAGTAATGAAAATCACAAATTGACTGCGTGCGCAATCACCAGGTAATCATGCAAGGACTGCCTGTACCTATGTGATCTGATTTAGTTGAAACCAGTTATAGTGAACCAAGAGTTATAAGGTTATATGGCCATCATAAAATCATCCCATTGTGTCGAAGTTAAGTTGTTTACAATAGAAAAGGTTTTAGGGTCGTAAATAACGTGTCCACTGCAGCTCGACCGGGTCTTGTGGTTTCGTTCAGGGGCGGCTTTCACTAAATATGAAAATCCACCACTCCACTATATCTTTAGTACCTGTAGCCGCTGAGGGTTCCGAAATAACCACTCGCTTTGAAAGCCGGCCCTGTTAAATATGAGCAAGAAATGTTTAGAAGATGATTTATTGCCAACCGGTAAGCTTAGTGCGAACCACACAAAGGGGGTATTTATTTGCGGTCAACTACTTTTATGATGGCCATATAACCTTATACCTCTTGGTTCACTATATTTTGTTTTTATAGGATTTTTCATAGTTGTAATATTAATTTTAATTTACAGATGTAATGACAGGAATGAGCAATTACTGGTATGTTGATAAATGAAGTAATAATAACCGCCGTAAAACGATAATCACATGGTAACTTAATATTATTTTCACGACATAACTAAATTAAGAGGGATAAAAAAGTTGATCTGCAGTTATTTCAGATATATTGCTTTAAAAAATTGGTCGAAAGCTATTTCGGCAGAACTTCCCTCGCCCTTGAAGTATAATCGGACAAATCCAGATCTTTAAAAAATATATAAAATTTGATTTTTACAATTTTCGTTTTGTGATAACCTCTGTCAAGTAAAAACCAGAGCCATAAATAACGCCCCCGCTACTCCTGCGCCGTGCGGACAATGTAAAATATATTTAAAGCACTTAACTAGGGAGACAAAATGTCCTTCAGCACTAGGTAATAGCAATCTGAAGCTCAAGTGTTTATTTATGTTTGTACATTAGAAGAATGTCACGTAGAATTCGTTTGATTTGAATGAGTTTGTCTTCTCAAAACAAAGGACTAAAATTATTGATTAAACCACACTCGAACAAACTATGCTGAATATTATAATTCTTATATTTTCGAGAAAATTGGGTGACTCGTTCTTAATTTGACCAATTAAAAATGATAACTCAAACATCCCGCCTTAAGTTGACACGTGAAAAAAATATACAGAATAGATGGAGGATACAAAATTATTTATTCCTCCACTGACAAAAAAAAAAGCTGCGACTAAGTTGTGTTGATTGAAGACACGTCTTAATGTTCAGCTACAAAAAAAAACTTGCCTAACTTTGAATGAAATCAAATTAAACGTTCTAAATCAAGACAAATATTTGAATACACAAATTTAATAAAAACAAAGAAAAATCTGAATTAAGGTAACTGGATGCAATTACACAAGTTATTACGGACGTGTGGCGGCAAACTGAAATTATGGTAGTCAACAAGAGAACTAAATTTCAATAAAACCCTATGTACTGGGGTGCACAGCGACAACGGCACCAGAGCGCTATAAGAATGTGGCGATCGAACTATCTCAAAATTACGCATAGGGGGGCGTTGTAGCACGAGCGAAGTTTGGGGCTCCTGGTCGTGGCTATTCTTCTACCCGCCAAGCCGCGAGCGTCACGTCATCCCGACCGCCCCTGACTTCTATTCAAGGCATCCTTTGTGCAAATGGTGCGACCGTCAGCTCGACAAGGAACCGCGCACTCCGCTTCCGCCACGTGATCCTGTGTTATTTATTTCAATTCCATTTAAATGTTCAATTTCTATAACCCTGATATTAAACTACGACCGAACAAGTGTTAAAGTTTCAAAAGAGCAATAAACATTTAAATTCGCCATACACTCTCGTGAAATTTGAAACGGCAAAGAATTCTTATCTGAGATTAGGATTAGACATCAGACAATTTATATGATGCCACTGTCCAAGTGATTGGTTACTTAAAACAATTAGCTTTGAGAAAAATGTCTCGATGATCTAATTATGAAAAATTTAAGTCCATGATATTATGAATTCTACCGCACTTTCACGATCCTTTTCCCAGAGCGGGACAACGTTAGGTTGATTTAACTGCCGTAAAGGAATTAAGAAGTGTTATAATGTAAGACTTAAGTATAAGCATCCAGAAACCTTATTCATAATTTGACTAAGTGAATTGCATGGAATCTCCTAGCAAGTGCTTTATCTAAACGAACTCCTGACTGTTAAATTGTGTTACAACCAGTTAACGATTAAAATCCTGACATGAACTGTGAATTTACAAACAATAAAACAAATTTACACCACGTGTTGGCGTCGGTTGAAAATTCGCATATTTCCGCTTGGAAAAACCGCAAGAATTAGCTACGCGTGTTGGGGAAACTGTGGCGTCTTCATCGATTGTATTAACTTTCATTAAACAAAGGCTTTCCCCCTTTTTTTTCTAACTACCAAACCAACTAAACTTAACCTAGCTAGTTTACTACATGCTTCCGCTCACACACCAAACAATAGTGACGCCACAGAACAGAGTGACGCATCTATCAACGCTCTCACTAGATGCTCCCTAGAAATTCCCCTAGAAGAGCTTCCAACTACCAGAAAAGAACTAAACATGGTTGCCTATGTATAAGGATTTTCTTGATGAAAGATTTTTTCAAATTCAAATTATTCAAATGCGATTTCGCGCCGTTGTTTTTTTTTTCAGCGCGAAATTTTAATTCAAATTTGGTCACCACAACCTCATCAACATTTTTGCAAGGACACGTATATCTACTTGGATTGGTGCAGTGTAATACTAAAAATAACAGTATTGTATTCCCAAAATTTCTGGGAACATGCAGTGAGCAGTAAAATAAATTGACTCATTCATTAATTTTTTGGAGCTCGTTCTTTAAGCAAAACTAAAAAATATGAATAATGATAAATCACAAGTAAAAACTCATTATTTTTTGCACATTTTGGGTAAAATTTATTCGGCAAAATTTTGATCAGTTTTTTGGGATTGATAAAAAAATACATTTTGATTAAAAAGTTACCATGCAAATTTAAAAAATACTCATGCAGTGTTAGATCACAGTACAGACTCATCATATTTTGCACGTTTAAGATAGAATTAATTCAGCAATTGTTTGAGGTGATGTCATCAATTTTTTAGGGGGGATGAGCAAGTACGTTTTGATAAAAAATTTATTGCATATGATAACTTTAAAATTTCTCCAAGATTTCAAAGCATTCGGTTTTGCAATTCCTGATTAAATCAATAAAACAAATTCACGCATTCATACATTTTTTTGTCACCCTGTACAAGCAAATCCAAAAAATATTAACGGAATGATAAATCACAAGTGCAAACTCATCATATTTTGGACATTTTAGATAGGATTTATTCGGCAAACTTTTGAGCTGACGTCATCAATTTTTTGGAGGGGATAAGCAAATATATTTTGAGTAAAAATTTACTATCCTTATCATAACTTCAAAATATCTGCAAGATTTCAAAGCATTTGGTTTTGCAGATTCAAAATTAAATTGTAAAATGTTGTTTATAATATTGATTTTTTTTCCAAAAATCTGGACGTTTCGGGTAAAACTCAACACGAAACTACATGTGTAGGACTTGATTTTATACAATTTAAAACCCATTTACTATATACAATTTTGAAGTGACGTTATCGCATTATTGGTGGGGATGATTAGACAAATTTTGGTTAGCGTTTTATCATCTGCACAATATTTCTAATATAAACAATCGGCTCAGTCAGAGATTAACTGTCTAAGAAAAATGGGGACGACAGACAGACAAACAGACAGACAGACGGACAAACAGACAGACAGGCGGAAACGGGAGACCTATCTGTTCTTACTCTAGGGGTCATGAAAGGTCGAGAAAACGTAAAAGTAGAGAGCCGGCCGATGGACTCGATTACAATTAGCCAATAACACGTGACGTCACGCTGTGGCGGGAACTCAGCGTTTGACAAGCGCCGTGAAAATTCGTAAGCGACAATGTTAACATTTTCGCATTTTATTTAAAAGTGTGGATATTTATCTAGAAAATAAACACGTCAGTAGCTTCTTTCATATCTTTTCTGTGTATCAGGGTGCTTTTTTTGGCGATTTGAGTTTAGAAATACATAATAACAATAAAAATACAGAACGCTGTTTTGGTCTGAATTCCTCGTCACCCAAAATACATCCGTGTTTTAAGCGGTAAATCGGAAATTAATATTTTCGTTTGAGGTTAATGTGACGGGTTTAAGTGAAGATGTGTGATTTGTTTTTAAAGTATGGATAATTTAAACGGCGTAGATCCTTATATAATGAGTGCAAGTGATTTTAATTTGTGTTTACACGATGTCCCTACCATAACAATGAATACCATTCTAAACTTTTTTATTTTTGGAATAAGTAAAATAACCTACAATGAAATTCGTGCATTCAAAAGTCTAGAGGCATTTATTCAGTTTTCTCTTTTTTAAACGACTGTGTCTTTCAACATTACAAGTATTATGAGTGAATTTATTTTGATATCCTAAATTTTGTGATGGAACATAATCAGGCTGGTCCACATCCGACAAATCTGCAGGTTTACCTAAAAGAGCATCAATGTAGTAATTTATTAGAAACTGTAAACCTAATAGGTAGTTACTGTACCTAAAATAAAATAATCCGAACAAATATAGGAATACTTTACTTTGGCTTCGTTAAATCCACTCGTTTCAAGGCTTTTAACCAAAGCTTCCGCCTTTTTTTCCCCATCCTGTACATATTTACCTGTATTGTTGCTAATTGCTGGGAAAGGAAAATAAAATTTGTCCGTATTTCTGGTGCTTCGATTCGCGCAACCCACAACAGCACAAAATTTAGGCATTTTCTCCTAAAATACAAAACATTATAATATTAAGATGCTAGTGTATTTAAAAAACATTGATGTACATTAACACAGAATTAATTTGCAAAACAAATAATATAAGATGCAACGAAGTTAACCTGTACATCACATTGGAAAACATTATTTTTTAAGGATATTCAAACGTTATGGTGCGTTTTACAGATATCTACACACTCTAGAAACTGTAACAAACTTACCAAACTATAAAAACACAGTTGACACACTCTCAAATTTAAATGAATTCCGAAAATATTAGCATTGACTCTTATGAGAAAACCGGCTAGTTGTCAAACGCTGCCATCTTGATGACCTCGGATGACGTCAGTGTATTTGGCTAATACTTCCTTTCCTTACGCTCGGGAAGTAAAAAGATGTCATGTTACGAATTTTTAAATATGATGTTGGGGAAGTACTGGGTCGAGTTTTTAGCCAATCATTTTTTCAATTATAATTTTTATATTTAACACACGTGTGTCCATAGTTAAGTACCTCGTTTACCGGTTCTTATTAAGTAGGTAAGTATGTATGCTACAAAAATGAACAAAAATCCAAATATTAACTTCAAACATAAAAAAACTGCAATCTAGCTGTATTATTAGTTATTACCAACAAACTGTACATACAGCTTATCACTGTGTAAACACAAATTCTTATTTACACATCCACTGAATAAAATAAACATTTTATTTATTGTCTCTCTCTAACTACTTGTAAATTGAAATCCTCTGTTTTTCGACCTTGAACAAGCTACTAAAAAAAACATAGAGGTTAAAATAATCAGTCGACAACTCAACAAATAAGTGTACAGATTCCACATTTCCACAATGAATTTCGCAGGAAAAGTGGTTTTAATCACAGGTGCCAGCTCCGGAATAGGTGCTGCAGCGGCCAAACAATTCGCCGGATTAGGTGCCAGCCTAGCTTTGGCGGGAAGAAACCTAGATAACCTCAAACAAGTCGCCTCAGAATGTTCCCCTGGCAACAAAGCACCACTCTTGCTAACCGGAGAACTAACCAACGAAAAAGACACCGAAGAAATCTTCCAGAAAACCATCACACACTACGGCCGCCTTGACATCCTCGTCAATAATGCAGGTATAATAGAAACCGGAAGCATCGAAAACACCAACGTCCAACAGTATGACAGAGTCATGAACACCAATGTTCGCTCCTTGTACCATTTAACCACGCTAGCTGTCCCTCATTTGGTTAAAACCAAAGGCAACATTGTCAATGTTTCTAGCGTAAATGGTTTGAGGGCATTCCCTGGTGTACTGGCGTACTGTCTGTCCAAAGCGGCAGTTGATCAGTTCACCAGGTGCGTCGCACTGGATTTAGCCCCAAAGCAAGTCAGGGTTAACTGCGTTAACCCAGGGGTGACGATTACCAATTTACACAAGAGGGGCGGCATGAATCAGGAGCAGTACGAAGCTTTCATTAAAAGAAGCAGTGAAACGCATGCTTTGGGGAGGCCAGGGAAACCAGAAGAGGTGGCACAGACCATCGTTTTCTTGGCTAGTGATGACGCTAGTTTCATCACGGGGGCTACAATACCTGTTGATGGTGGAAGACACGCCATGTGTCCCAGATAAACCTGAATAAGACTGTTTTGTTACACATAAAATGTGAACATATTTTTTGAATAAACATTTAACAATAAATGTCTTGTCAGTCAATCTTTTGAAACTAAAAATTGTCATGATGACATCAAAAGTCAAAATGTGAAATTTTTGTCAACCCATTCACTCGTTCGGCTCTATTCTTGTCTAAATTTTTTGTAAAACGTAACTTTTAGTGAAGATTTACTAAACCAAATGCAGTGGAAACACGACATATAATGCCTTCCAATGTAAGCATGATCATTTAGAAAATCACACTTCTGATACAGTTTTAGAGAGAAGTCATTCAAATACACATAGGACAAGCTGGAATTCAAATCGCAAACGCCTGTTGGGAGCTATATTGTTTAGAACACGCCATTCAGCCTGATGGTTTACTTTATCCCGGTTATCACCGAAACCAAAGTGATGACAGCTATAACGCCTTTTTCTCGATTTCTGCGGCCGGGAAAGCTGTACCACGGGTCGTAATGGTTGATTTAGAACCGACAGCGATAGGTAAAATTGAGAATATACTCATTCACGCAAAGTATTTGGTTTCAATTTAAGATGAAATACGAACGGGTCATTATCGACATCTTTTCCACCCCGAGCAACTACTAACAGGCAAAGAGGATGCAGCTAATAATTACGCAAGAGGGTATTACACTGTAGGTAGCGAAATGATAGATTTAGCTTTAGATAGAACGCGAAAAGTAGCAGATGATTGCAACTCTTTGCAAGGATTTATTTTTTTTCGTGCTTTCGGGGGAGGTACAGGGTCAGGATTTACTACGCTCCTTTTGGAGAGAATGACAATGGACTATGGAAAAACAAGTAAACTGGAATTCGCCGTTTATCCTGCACCACGAGTACACTTTACAGTCGTAATGCCGTGTAATGTAATAACAGAAGCTATTTTCTGCAGATATCACCAGTAATTGTTGAACCCTATAACGCTGTCCTTACAACCCACGGATGTATCGAGTACGAAGATGTCTGTTTCATTATGGATAACGAGGCAGTTTATGACATTCTAGCACGAAACTTAGACGTTCAAAGACCCACCTACACCAATCTTAACAGACTTTTAGGACAAGTACGTCGGTGTTAAATGTGTTTTTTATAATTTTCAGTTATTTTAGGTAGTGTCTGCAGTTACAGCTTCTCTGCGGTTTGAAGGAGCAGTTAATGTAGATTTAGCAGAGTTTCAAACAAACTTGGTGCCTTATCCCAGAATTCATTTCCCGTTAATAACATATGCCCCATTTGTATCAGCTACAAAAGCATATCATGAACAGTTGTCTGTGGCACAGTTAACAAATTCTTGTTTTGAACCGGCGAACCAAATGGTAAAATGTGACCCCAGACACGGAAAATATATGTCTTGTTGTTTATTGTATCGCGGTGATGTGACACCTACTGATGTAAACAGCGCTATTCAAAATATCAAAACTAAAAGAAGTATCATGTTTGTGGACTGGTCACCCACTGGTTTTAAAGTAATTTTCTTTTACAGTGGTGTATGATGTATTGTTTTTGAAACTTTTAGGTTGGTATTAATTATCAACCTCCTACAACGGTTCCTGGCGGCGATTTGGCAAGAGTCACAAGAGCAGTTACCATGTTATCTAATACTTCAGCAATTAAGGAAGCATGGCAAAGAATAGTGCACAAATTTAACCTGATGTATGCAAAAAGGTCTTTCATACATCATTATGTTGGTGAAGGGATGGAAGAAGGGGAATTTACTGACGCCAAGGAAGATTTAACTGCTTTGGTGTTGGATTATAAAGAAGTAGATAGTGATAGTGTCTAATACCTACATTTATTGTTAACCTTGAGCCAACGGATTTGCATGAATTGTAATGCTATTTATTCTTATGTCATTTAGAGGTCTGTAATTTTTTTGATTCACTGGTACCTTTTCCAATTCATCTAGTGTTTCAAATCCATCTATAACCCTACAAAACTATGCATAAAAGAAATCTATCAACGTTTTACTTACTTTGCAAACATTGTATACTTTAGGTCTAGATGAGGCTGGGCACCGTAGGTTATAAAAAATTGGCTACCATTTGTATTGGGACCGTTATTTGCCATTGACAGCATTCCTCGGGTAGAATGCTAAGACAACCATGTTTTGTAAACTCTTTACATACATTGTAATTAATACCTTGAGTTGCTCTTTAAATTCATCTTCAAATTTTCTGTCCCATATCGAGGTGCCGCCTTTACCCGTGCCTGTGGGGTCACCAGTCTGAACAATAAAACCTTTAATGTTTCGATGAAATAAACAGCCGTTGTAGTAGTCGCTAGCACATAGTGCTAGGAAGTTTTCACATGTTTTTGGACAGGATTCGCAAAATAGCTCGATTTTTATGTTGCCCAAATCGGTATGAAGTGTCACAGACTGAAATAAAATCGTTTAATGGAAGAAAATTTGGTGTATGGTTTTACCATATTTTTTTTTGTGTTAATAATAGGAGCAACAGGATCTTGTTTACTTTTCCACTTTTGAAAATATGACAGCTGTCAACGTTTTGACAGACAGATTAAGAACCCGATTGTCGGGCAGTGTTGCCAGATATGTCAAAAAGCGTTACTGATGTTACACTATTGGAATCTATTTTGTGATTTGTGAATCTATTGAAAAGAAAAAAATGTGGGAAACTTAAAACGAGATAAGTTAAAATTATTCTCAAAAGTTATTTTTGATTAAAAATTTACAAAAAATACTAGACTTGAATCTAAAATGAAAAAGGCTCATTAGATTGCGATCATATTCCAATTAGATTTTCTCAGATTTTTTATGTTAATGTAGGGACCCTAGGAACCATAGTTTCATATGCAAAAAGACCCTAGAAATTAAAAAAAAACTTTAATAACTTTTGGTTACGTACACACCGACGTACAAAAATTTGCCAAATTGTTGCTTCCAAATAGTTTATTTAAATTAGGTACATAATAAATATATTTAAACCTACTAAGGATTTGTTTTAAATTTTTCCATTTACCCATAAATCTAAGCAATGGAAACTTCAACTAAATTTACCTATTTAAACAGTAGACTTAGAGAAAGGCACCACTGAAACAGTCTGTAGTGTTTGTTTACATGGACTACCACAAAACACTACATAAGAAGTCTACAAAACTTAACACATTCTAATTCAGGTACTTTGTCTATGAAAAATATAATACTGTATTTTATTAAAAATGGCTAACATAGTTACTCCAAACTAGTCAAACTCTGGAATATCATCAAAAGAATATCCAGGCACTTGTTTATAGGCATAATACGCAATGCGAACATGATACGCCCCCGGAATGAACATAAGCAAGCCCAAAATAATCATGGGCCACATTCTGTCGGAGTAGTTAAGTATGATGTGGCCACTGACCACCAGTGACCCAAAAATTAGTAAAAATGTGCCTACTACGAGCAGCAATGTAGCCAAACATATTGCCTTCCATGGTACTTTTTGCGTGGGTGTCACAAACTGTGCATCAACAAATCCATTGTCCTTATCAGTTGGTGCCAGCTTTGTGTAATCTACATGGTCATAGTCCCGTCCCCTTCGCCTTGACATTTTAAGATCATCCAGATACTCTGTAAAATAAGAGATTTTACTAAATTATCCACGACGCAGACGTATAAAAGCTAGTAAATGCTAAATGTGAAGAAGAGTTAACCTGTTATGGAGTGTAAACTCATTGTCGGTAATAGAGAAATCTGACTAGTTGGTATGCGTTCGCTATAATCGGACGATAGATGGGGACTTAGTGATTTGAAATTCATGTTGGGTCAATAATAGAACACTCCCTTTATTTAAATTATAAGCTAAAATAATAGAAATGGCCTTTATGTAAAGTCTACAAACATACCTGCAACATACGTCCAACACATTGGGTTCTAACTGTAATGCATCTACAATTGTTCTTGGGAGAATTGGGGGTTTTGTGGTGTGACTTCCACAATGTTTTGGGTGTTACCTACTTCTTTTAGTTATGGTTTGATCCAAATCAGTAACTCACTATTTATTACACTAGTACTGCTTGCCAAATCAGCACAACTTAAATGAAAATTATTCAACTCCACGTAACAGAAACAGGTCGTGCACGATATTTTCGTGGCGAGTTTTAATCAATAAACTCGGACAGTCGAATACGGGGTTCTAAAAAGAGAAAAGATAAGTTTCTTTTGAATTGTTGTAAAACCTTAATTTTCAAACACAAATTTTCAAATTTTATCTACATTTAAATATGTAATAAATAAACAGCACAATATAAATGTCGCTGAATAAATTAATAAATATTTGTTGTTATCAGACAAAAATTTAATCAATGTTTAATAAATTCTGTATCATATTTTACTTCTCTTTTGTGCGAATCCGGTGATTTAGCAACTTTATGAAAATTGACGTGCTTTATAAGTAACAGCAATGAAATACAGCCATATAATTAGTTACATGTATATATGTATCGAGAGAGCAATAAAAACACGATCAAAGACAGCCGTGAATTTTTGAAGATTTGTTTTTGATCGTTTCATTTTCAAGTTAAATTTTTAATTGGACGATGATTCGTCTACACACATGGCTGTCTTTTTTGATCGTATTTTTATTGCTCTCTGGATACAAATAATTAATAATCAGTTTAAAACTGAACAGATTAGAAATTTTTTTAATTCGATAAAATAACAACTCAAATTTGGGCAACCAAAAGCACTGAAACACCTTGCGGTACTGAAGACTATTTAAGTGTGCAAAAATAGTGTTAGTTTTCTTTCTAGAATTAGAAGGTTTCGAAAAAAGAAACCCACTTGTAAGTCTCTGTATTTTGTGGAAAACCGGCTTTAACGTGAACTAATAGCTTTTGTATTATTAGTGACAACATGAGAATGTTATTTCTGTAAACTTTGTGCGCTACAAGCTACAAGCGGTGAAAGTAAGGAAAAATCTTGATATAATTAACAGATGTTTATATTACAAATGGGATAAAGTTAAAATTAACCTGTCGCTTTGAAAAAAATATTGTAAATCTTAGAAAACTATTTTCAAATACATATATCATCAAATATGGTTATAGCAACTCTGCTATAAAGTAAATATACAGCAAGCAGTATATGTGAAACCTAAGTAAAAAAAAGACAGATGAAATAATGTTATTCTATACTCAGCAATATAGTATACATCAAATACATGTAGTATAGTTTAATAGAGTTTGTTCTTGTAACTGAGTTCTTCAAACAAATGCAAATTCTTAAAAAAATATATGAACACACTTGAAGGCTAACACGTGCTACTAATCAATAGATCCTGTTTATCAACTACATGTAAAACAGCCCCATGCGTGTAATAACAGGTTTCCTTTCTTTTGCAACGTTGATAATTTGCGCATACTGAAAGTTATAAGGCTTTCTTTCCTGGATGTTTAAACGGAGGATTGAAAACTTTTGCGGCTGAACTGAGACTGTCATGGCAAACATTAAAACAAACCAAAGACGACATCCATTATGTTCAAGTTTTGTAATAACTCTTTACTCTAATCCCCTTGCTTGAAAATCCATCCCGAATTAAAGAGATCGCACCTCAGAAAGCACTGAAAGCAGGTATTCATTAACACCAAAACCACACTAACTAAATCCAAGAAAATGTTGATGTTGTTGATAGGGAAACTGAAGGGCAACAGAAAGAGTTGTTGAACTTAAAAAAGAAAGTTCAGATGCGGGCTCGGAAATTAAAAAAAATCCAACAAAATCTAATTCTTACAAGGTAGCAGGAGCTGTTGAAAATGGTAGTTTTAAGTTATGCTTATTTTTACATGATCTAGTTTCAATATATGTAGTATAATTGGGCAGCTATGTACCTACTCGATTTAAAAAATATAGATGCTTTGTATTTTCGGTTAAGAAGTTCACAATGAGTCTCAGAAAACTTATTGGTAACCTTTTGCAGAATGAAAAGATAAATGAGGTTGCGGGTGAAATTATTTTTCTGACCTTTACGAATAATCAAAGGAAAAATAGAACCCAAAGAAATGACCATATGGATTCGATATCTCTATGTGTTGAATTTTCCACATCCTGGCAGATAAAGGATTTCTACGTACACTTTAATCAAGCTCTTTTACGAAGCCATAGATGATCAAGGGTTTCCAAAAACACACACAGTTTTTACTTAAACTTATTTGTAACCACAGCATTTGCTTCTCTAGAAAAGAGAAAATGTAGGAGACGAAAATTTGAAGTGACAGCATTATCTAAATAGATATTAATATTTATTACTTGCATTACTGTTTTAGATCAGGCATGGAATTTGACGTTCGAGCCAGAACTTGTAATATTTGTAGTCTGCACAAACATTTTGAGTGGATTTATACACAGCGTTGTTTTACATAACAGGATGTTACTTAATTTTAAAAACTAAAGCAACGTAAAACGTCCAAACGTTTAAAGTTGTATAAAACTTATTCACGGTCGAGATGTCTCTGCGAAAACTGCGTACTGAAATAAGAAGTTCGGATTTTCAGCCTGTACCTGACGTTTCAAACTTAATACGACATTAATAAAGAAGTGGTTAATAAGAGTTGGAACTGAAATCCATAAATAATACAAAGACCGTTCGATTTCGCTCGTATAAAGGAGCTGTATTTTTATCATATTATGATATCAATATTTGGATTGTAACATTTGCAAATCTATAACTCGTGATCTGATAAAAAATAAAAATAAAACGGGAAAACAATATGGTTGTGAACAGCAACAGTGGACAAAAAAAGCTTCAATAACTGACAACAAGGCACAGTTTTACAAATATAACGTAATATTATAATCTTATGCTACAATTAATACTCTATTTATAAATTTATTAATGCTATTAATATTTCTCTTTAAGCGTACTGTAAATATGATAAAAGAAATCTTAAATCAGACAAGTCTATTTTCAGCATGTTGGGAACTTCACGGTGTGTTTTTGTCGTTCATTAATGGACATAATTCCTCTTGACATTTTTTTTATTTCAAGCTTATCTTTTTATTGAACCCAGCTCTTAAATTAGATTAACAAGAAGAATTTATTGTTACAGTAAATGTCACGGTTTATTTTTTTTAACTTCGAGGTTGACACTAGCTTTGTCCAGTCACTTACAAGTAATGACATTCGATAGCATAAATTATTATTAATAACGCACAAAAAATAAAAAAGGATGAAATGAACATGCCGTATCTAAGACACTTAGGTGTGTTGTAAATATCTTCAATTTGTAGCCCTTTAATTTATTTTAATGAATTAATTTAATTTTCTTTGTGCCGAGTTTCGTTTAATTTATGTAGAGTTTGCGCTTGTAGATAAATTCCAAGTCTGAATTTCATTTTAGTTGACAGTCAAAATTTGAATATATTGATGCGAAAAACATTCACTCGAATTTCACATTTTGCCAACTGTGTTGGCAATGTCTTAGACAGAAAAAAGGAAACTTAAATACTGAGTAGTGTATTATTTGTATTATCGCAGCTACTTACCTCATTCTTCTTTGCCTTTCTGCAAGAACGACGAAAAACCTGCAGGATAGAAACCTCCACCGAACACTCTACCTCTATAGTTAAATGTTACAGTTTTGTGTCGTAAACTTCGGACTTTTTGATGAATTACGAATTTAAAGAATAAGTAAGAATTGTGTTTACTAGAAATCAGAGGTTTGTCAATTGTTATTGATGCCAGTTGCGAGTTAACAGTAGTGTAGTAAACTATAATTATATCTATTTTAGTGCAACTGTGCTTAAAAGCTGTCTTCCATTTCGTACAACGAGTAATTAAGTGGAAGAAGCATTCGACCACGTAACTATTCTAGGGTTTTGTGGTTGATGTTAAATTGTTTGAAAATGGGGTCGTTTATGCAGTTGTTGCAAATTCAACTAATATAAGTATTTTAATAATTTCCTCACCGCTATCATCCGTTAAAGAGAATCAATAGCATGTACGTGGAATTTGCAATATTATTATTAAATTTACAAACTTGTATGACTTCCTCATTAATCCCATGGCTAGTACTCTATTTATAATGCTTGTTTTTTTGTAGATGTGCTCGTTGCGGACAAGTTAATTTACAGTTTAGAAAAAAACGATGGGAACTTTGAATACAACAGTGAAGTTGTTGGGGCTGGTTAAAACTAGATTAGTTTGTTTTAGAACTACGATCCTGAAATGCTTTTGTATGTTAAATGGGCGCAACAGGCGAGTATATTGTATTATTTTAATATTTGTTTGATATAAAGATTTCTTTCAGTCGGGGTGTTTTACTCATACATTTTTAATCGTGGTTATCGATTAAGTATGTTCACAATTATTAGAAAAGAGAGGTCGTGTTAAATTTATGTGGACCATTATCAAACACTGGTTTCAATTCGCATGCAAACGACCGATACGAGTATTTTTTTTTCATACAGGGTACAAGTGCCACGACTCAAAATAATTTCTCTGAACAAGAGAATTATTTTAGTAAAGTGATAAAAGCCTCCACAATAATGTGCTGTCACTTTGGGCTCAACCTGACAGTTTCCAATAAAGAACACTTGAACTTCAAACTTCCCTTAATTCGCTATCTGTGCTCCAAGATCATTTTTATTTTCTTAGGTCAGTGGGGCTAAATAGTCTCCACAAATTTATTAAAGAAGGCTTGATCTTGTACCTCAACGTCAAAAATCATTATAATTATCAAGCTTTATATTTTAACTTTGCAATAAATTTTGTTCTTCATGTTTATCGTCATTTGATCGTCATGTGGCTTATTGATCATTTCGATTTTAAAAATTCGAGGTAACAAACAATCTTACGTGGGTTGTCACGCAGCACTAGTTTTATTTATAAATCTCTTTAAGGCAGTTTGCCTGCTAGGTTGGTAATCAAAAGAATTATGGGTGTTTTTCCACAGATTTTCTATAATTTATCAGTACAATCATTTGATGAAGAGACAATAAAATCATATCAAATTCGAAACCAATTCGTCCTCTTAGAATTTGATTCTAAATTTGCCGCATTTAAGTGGCTGGTATATTTGAAACGGTTATTCGCGACGTTATTTATGATCGTCTTTCTTTAATCCATTTGTTGAATTTACATCTACTATCTCTTTTGTTAGATCTCTGAATAAATAACCGAAAAAGAAAGCGAGTGATTTAATCACGTACCTATTAAAAAAATAATTACAACGTTGGGGACGTTATTTGTTAGTAATATTCAATATAAATCACTGCCAAACAAAATGCTAATAACACAATTTTTTTAAGCGACAGCCACTACACTGTATTATCGTAGATTTGCATTTATATTTTACTGTCTAAGCTGTTTGCCGCAACACTTACGAGTGAAGATAGTCAAATCGATGGCAGTCTCGGCTGCAGGATCAACGGTTAACATTTATAGAAAACCCGGCTCTAATTGCTCAGTTTAGCGTCGATTTTGACTGACGTAGCGTGACTGCAAGGACACGTGAACGGTAGCCGGAGGTGCCGGCTAGCCGTTTACACGTTGCGGCGATTATAAATAATAAAACGCATTATTCTCTGAAAGAAAGACACAGCCAGAATTTTGCGACTCTTACTAGAAACCACTACTGTTTTCCACCGTCATAATTTTCGCCATAACACGTAGTACGTTAATTCGAACATTCAGCTTTTAACTTTATTGTCTACCTATCTACAATTATAATGACATTCGCAATGAAAACGACAATCGGAAGTCAAATTTAATGGTTATTGCACGCATATCGCTCCATTAAGGAAAAATAGCTGTTGTAATAGTTTTAACAAGAGATACCTAATCTTTGATTGTTTTACTCGTCATTCGATTCGTTATATTTAATTCCAACTGCATTAAGTGGAATCAACTAACTGAAATCAATTTAAAATATATTATTGATGAACAAGCAACAATAATTTCGAAGCCTTGAATCCAGGGTTTCAATTTCCTGCAAAAAACTTATTCGAACAAACTTCTACAGGTTTCTCCTCGTTTGCAGCTTGGCCTTCATCCACGTGAGGGAATCCGCATCCACGTATTTTGATTCTCAAATTTTCTTCATTTCTTCATTCTTTAATTCATTCCAATTAGAATTCAGCGTCCTTTTTGCTACAACTCATTCTTTTTTTCCACTACATTTTGCGCAACTAAAAAGGTGCGACGTGCGCTACCATTTCACTTCCCACCAAATCCTGTGTGAGGGCAGCTGCAGTACAAGGGGAGCGCTCGGGGGCTGCAGACCTCTCCGCACCCTGCGAGTCGATCAATGTGCTTTTCCTCCTATCACTCGTTTGCAAATAACTCCGTCACACGAGACACTAATTCATTTACTCAACATTCGGGTTTGTAGTTGAAATCAGCTTATTAAGATCGAAGAAGACTTTTTTATATTGCTCGTCTTAAACGAGGTAAAGTATAAAAGCAATTTCGTACTTCTTTGTTTAATGTTATTTATGACGAAACATATTTTTGTGCCGAATCATATTTCTTTCGTTGTAAAAATCGTGATTTAGGGGTGCTTTTATTTATTCAAGGTTTGTTGTGCAATTTTACGAGTCAGCGACGCTGCGGATGTGTATCCCTTACATAAACGTTTTTAATTTTTATAAATTTTGTTGCGGTTTTATGTATACATTTTTTATGGTAAGGGGATAAGGTGTTGCATAATATATGTATTATTTAATAAATTAAAAAGCCGGGGTCACCGCTGCCATGATTTTAATACTATCGTCGTCTTCGTCAATGTTAACGTTGCGGTTTTAACAATTTGATGAATGCAGTTACCCCACCGTTTTGTTTTGTTTTCTGCTTTCAGCAATGGAAGAAGTATTGTCAGAGGGGAAGAATTTCAGATTACTTGAAGACTCTGAACTGCCAGACATAATTGAATTTATTGGACAATTTTTACCTCATTCAATTAAGGTGAGATTTTACTTTATTCGCAGAATGTGCTGCCGAAAGTGCTAAATATAAAATGTTATTCTGTACACAGTGCTTTTAAATTACTAATGCTTAATCTTGGTGGATGCGCCTGTGTTTAATAAAGGATTTGTAATAATCGTTGCTGTAAAATTTTTAACGAGATCTGACATTTAAGAGAGATTTTATTAAATATGTAAATAACAAAATTGACAGACTCGGCACTGATTGATCAAAGAGAATTCGCATAAATCACTGTTTAAATAAGCGTAAGCAATACTCGACGCATTTTTAATGGAAATTATAACTTTCATCCTTTTGAATTTTGCATATTTTCATTCAAATGTAGCAAACACTGAATGATGTATTTAATTTAAAACAACTGTTTTTGTTTTAGTATTATTTTGAAAACAGCTGTCTATTCAGTTGTCGATTTTTTTCTCGAGAAACATCACTTATATATTATATAGATACAGACGAAACTTTAACATATTGTTGTCATTTTTGTCAATTATTTGACAGATTTCACTAATAATTATGTTGTGGCTAGTCATTGCATGTCAGTTACTAAATAAGCTTTGCTCATAATCCTTAATCAATAGACGCCATTCTCTTTAACAATTCATTATTTTCAACCCAAAAAAATATATTTCTTTAACCCTCCTACACTATTAACAAAGCATACCTTCATAGACTACGACATTTTACTTGCTTAACTGTTAAAAAATAACAATAGAACTACACATTTCAATGTAACAAAAGTCCACATTGTATAGAAAATGCCTGAAATGTTCAAACATCCTTAACACAATAAGACTAAAGAACTTGCAGTAAAAACAGCATTAAATTTTTATTTTTATTTCCTATACAGCATATTTGCACTTAAGGTGGGCGTTCAATGGCTAGCGTGTCCATGTTAAAGACTTTCTAGAAAATGGGTGCGATTTTTAGTAATTCTTTTTATCGGGAAAAATATAATTTAATTTAGCAGATGTAAATACAGAACACCCTGCTATGCTAGATAGCGCTTTTACTGCTGAAAAACAGTTAAACTTTAAAACTTCCATACACTAAAATTCTTGTGTTTTTATATATAGGAAAGTTGCACTTGTATTGAGGTAAGCTCTTTAATAAAATTCCAAGCTTTCATTTAAAGTCACTTGTTAGGTTATTAATTCGAGGGGTTGAAAACTGTTAACGACAGGGTTTTTTATGACGTTCTGGTAGTATAACATGCATTTGTTAAATACTAGTTTATAAACGTAAGTATAAAAAGCGATTGTGATGTAAAAACACCTCTCGGAAGTCTGGCTGACAACTGTATTGAAAATATCGACTTTTGTTTTGGACTACTTAAAATAATGATGTTGGCAATACCAACGCTTTTCTTGTTCAATTTGACAATTGCGGTCAAATGGCTGTCAAATAAAGTGTTAAATAGCTGCAGTACCGTCATTGTTATTTTAAAAGTTAATTTCATGACCAACTAGATGAGTTTTTTTCGATCATATCATATTTGAACATGTGACACCTAATAATGAAAATAAAATTTTTTGTTGAAAAATTACAGCGGTCTAGACTGAATTGTCTAATGTTAAACGTATAAACATAGGTGTGGTGGAGACTTTGCATTGATATGACGCACCGATATGACGTCACGAACATGTGTAGAGCCCCTTCAAGTCGTGCTTGTTTAAAAATTGCTTGTGAAAGCAAACTTATTATTTATTTGTAATTCCTTTGTAAGAGAGAAAACTGGTGTTCCCTATCTCTTCCAGTAAATGTTGAGTATTAGAAATACATAAAAAATCTTTCTTAAAACGTAATGATGAATTACAAACAATTTGTTTTTGACGGAATTGATATATTTGTGGTTTTAAAACTGACATATAGTAAAGGATTTTGAGCAATACATGCGTTTTTGAGAGAAGCAGGCACATAAAAGTGGATAGGGAGAAAAACAATTTGTATAACTTTACGAAATAATAAACTCCTAAATTTTTAAAATGGTTCTGGTACATCAAAAGCTAGAAATAAATGGTTTTCACCATAAATTCTATTCATTAATCTAGGTGTCATGATCAGTTTAAAAATTTTCAAGCCATGTCTTAGACAAGACTTGAGTTTTCTTAACTTATATTTACATTTTCTTTTTCCTCAGATTTTCAAAACAAAAAACTATTCCTCATTTTAAGGTACCAAATATGATTTAAAACTTTGAAACTAATTTCAAAATTTAACTACACTGAAAATTGTACAACATGGGTATAAAAGATTTCTCCGACCGATTATACTGAGCATTTAACTGATGTCCCTTTTAAATCTCGAAAATCGTAAAAAATAAAAACAAATGGCTTTCGCCAACAGATTTAATCCTTAATCTACACTGAAGGACGATGCGGCAAGACGAGCTACATAAAGCTTAACTGCAAAATAAAATAGGGGTTTTTAGAGCACAAAGAACAATAGTTAAATAATCTTTGAACATTTATTCACTGTTTATGACTCATAAACTTACAAATTAATAAAACAAGCTTTATGAGGAAAAAATAAAAACAACAAAAATTGTATCTACTCTGCTTATTTTAGCAATCCTAGAACATGGCTTTATGTTTAAATATTCTTTAACTGTGACTGGTTTTTGAACAATCCTTATTTTTCATTCGATATTCATACTGTATTTTAATTAACGTATTAATAGCATTAGTAAATTAACGATGATGCACTATTTATCATCAAGTTTAAATATCAATAAATTCTAGATATTTCGATGTGCGTAGTACCACGAACATAAATTGTTTAACTTAATTAGTTTTTAATTGTTATTTAGTTTAAATTTTAACACGAGGAAAATTCAAGTGCTAGTGCATGAATCATTAAAGTTTTTGTATGATATAATTATAGAAGCAGAACTTTTTTTTCTAATAGCAAACAGCACGCATAGAAACAGTGTATGTATTTTTAATTTTTGCTAACGCAGTCTAGGCAAATTTGGAGGTTTAATTTTTTTTGAAGAAATCTTCTAATTACACCCATCATAGGAAGTAATTTCTGGTTTTTCAAAGAAGTTAAACTCTTATTCCTTTCAGAAGTATTTTAAGATACATTCTTCTTGACTTCAAATTTACGATTCAGATTTCAAAATTCTAGCCACCGAAAACGCTGATGTTTTTAAACAAAGGAATGCTATATCACATTGAATATTTTAAAACGCGACTTGCAACAACGGATTTTAAAAAAATTAGATTGCGACCTTGAGATAAATATGCAAATTTTCAGGTACGAATGGTAACTAACATACTTACATAGATGATGTTCGTTAAATGATTAAAAGACTTAATTTTGCCATAATTGAATTTCCTCTGCTTTACTTTGTACAAATATAGTGAATATATTCTTTTACATATCTGAAGCATATTGGCCTAATGTATTGTAATGGGGCACGATGGAACAAAAGTAGCTCAATACTATCACAAACATAACTACCTTCTACTAAAACTTTGTTTTAACCTAATTACATTTGCAAAATAATAGCTTCCACCCAAGATAATTTTAAGCGTTGACCTTCTGCTACCATTTTTACATACACATCCATAATTTTGTGGTCAAACATGACGTGAAACTGAAAAATAAAATCATTAAATGCCTATAGGTACTTATAAACTTTGGATCGTGTGTATCTAACTAAATCTTTCATGAAAAATCACGCAACTTTATTAGCATGTTTCATTCCAAACATGCATAACATTCTTCGCTACCTGGAAATCGGTCTGCAGCGTAATAAGCGACCACTGCAAGCTTACATAATTTCGCAACATTTTTTCGCAACCCGACATGACCAAATGAACCCATCTCATTAGCATTTTTCGCAAGATTCTGTTTGATTTTTCAGTTTCATCAAACACTGAAGACTTATCTCAACGATCGAGTTTGGGATTTTCATTTCTACGTGACGAAAACCTGGCCTGATCAGCCCGTGATCCTCCACTTTCCTGGCATGACAAGCACGGTAAGCTTTTTATTAGTCCTTTTTCATTCAGGTGAAGGTCGCTGCGAAAAATGTCGCATTTCATTACCCACAACTCTACTTTGACAATTCGAACAAATACGAAGCTTGGGGCTCTCCTAAACTTTATTTTTAATAAGCGATAAGTGCCAAGAATTACTGCTTCGGACTAAATAAACACATACCGGTAGATCGTATCTTCGTCAGGTTTCCATTTTGAACATTATATTTCTTAGCATAATTCTGCTAAAACCGCAGTTAGCGTTTTGCTGAAGTTCAGGTTAAAATTACAAAGTGAATTAATGGACGATAATTCGGTAAATTGGGGTGTAAGTGGTGCCAAATTGGGCCCAAATAGTAATAATACGTGCACTATCGAGCGAGCGTCGCGACGTCACGTGAGAGTCGATTTTTTGCCTCTTGCAGATATTGGTAAAGAGCGGAACAGCCACAATGCTGAATAGAATGGATATTGTGAACTTAACTTAAAGCAGCTTAGTGTTGTTTCGCTAACAATTTTATTAACTTGCTGACATGGAGTTAGTGATGAATTATTAAAGAAGTGGGGTTAAGATAATTAATTAATTAGAGGGATAAACTAGAATAATTTGCAAAATCGATATTGGAAGGATTCTCTGTGTGAAAGCTTACCATATGGTTGTTGTAGTTTGAATTTTACGTAACAAATTTTGTATACAATAATAATAATAATAATATTCATAACAATTAAAGACAGATGGACCGGCTCAGAAAATAAAATTATGAATTGCCCGAGAACATCATTAGTTTATTAGTACGTCAAGTTATGAAAAGGAACTGGGTTTAAGTGGTACGAGTGACAACTTTCGATGTTATAATCTACGGATAAAGGCGGTTTCGGCAGCCATGGCCAACAGCTTACGTGTTATACAACAGCAAGCTTAATTTGGAATTCATCAATGCTCAAGTGGCATCAGGCATTGTAAATATTTCCTAAATAATTTCAATTAATCAAGGATTAAGGGCGTAATGTTGCAGATATGGATGGTGCTTATTTTAACAACGTATGTGATTTCGAGCTGTCCAATGAGTGATATTGATAAATTTAGATTTAACTGGAAATATAGACGAAATATGAAACGAAAGTACTTAGATATTTACGTATAATTAGTCAAAATAGACAATAAAATTCAAATATACAAGTAATAAAACTCAGCCACCTAATATCCTGAGAAATCATAGACATATTGAAATTTTGTAAACGCCATTGTTTTCTATCTACAAAAATTAATTAGAATGTTTGAGTTTTTTTAACAGTTCGAATATATGCTTGAATGATTGGTTTTGTAGCAAATATTATTAATTGTTTGTAAAATAAAGTGGTAGTACTTTCTTTCAGTCAATTTAATTTTTTTTATATTTATAAATTCTTTTTATCGGCTGAAAATGAAATAAACAATTAAGTATTATATATTATTGTAATCGTAATTTTATGATTTGTCTAAACCCGTTTAAAAAAATAGACGTCGTAATTTAACAAATATATGTTATATAAGTGTTACACTTTCAATACATTAAATTAAGCTTCAAGCTAAAAACAAAGGCGTTAACGGAATTTCAATACCTGTGTCCGTTGTCAGAATATTAGGTCGGTGAGTTTTATTTTGGATACTCTGTGTAGTAAAACAATTATTTTTAAATGAATTAAAAGTAAGTGTATTCTTTTAGAAATATATAATAGAAGATACGAATTCTTATTAAATTTAGGTTCCTCACATAGGTTTTTTTAGTTAAAATATGTCTAGTATATATTTATTTCTTGTAACTAGCTAGGTGTTTTCTACCAGTATGAAATATATCATTGTTACTTTCTTAAAAATGTTGTAATATTGATGGTGGAGGCGCCGGGACAGACCATAAAAATTGCTAATATTTGATTTGATGGAAGTTCGTATTGGGGAATATGTGCGTGGGCAAAAATCAATATTGAGAAAAATTCAAAAACACAGATATTGAATATTTATTATTTTTTTAAAGAAAATTGTTTTTAACGTCAGTCTAGAAGGCTTAATGGTCTGCCTTCACAGTTGAATTAATTAAAAACAAATCTTTGCTGAATAGATTTCTTCTTTCGACATTCTCTATTTCTCTATTTAAAGAAATGTTTAGATTTGAGGAGAACAATTTATTCTACAAATTTTCTATTAGCATCTTATTCACTCTTACAGAAGCAGTAAAATATTTTAAAACTAACTGGATGTTTTATCTCATTACTTTTTAATGAGAAATAAATTGTATTGAACACAGGTTACGTAAGAAACGTGCTTAAAAATGTCTTCAATTATGCTCATAACTATGTTACCACATAAACTCCCCACTGTTAAACGCGACAATAAACATGTTTAAAAAAGGGCGGTTTAAACAAAAAACACTTCACTTTGAATGAAATTGTAAGTACTAAAGCGCTTACGATTAATTGTGTGACGTGGCTAAATATACTGTTTGTACATTCTCTGTCGTATAATTTATTCCCTGTAGCGGTAATGTTTTTAAAATGTTTTGAATTTAATTATTCTTTTGAGATGAAACGTCCTATATTCAAGAGAAATTAGCAACTTGTTTAAAGAGCATTTCTAACAATTCGCATCGTTTTGTACGAATTTATAACGCAGGTATTTTTAGAAGTGTTATTCATAATTGAACAAAACAAGCAATTTGTAGTTTGTACAATTTTAATGAGTTATGAACTATCAAAATTTTAATATTTGTGTCCCAAATCAGTCTTTCTAAATAACCTCTCTAAAAAATTGATGGTTGTAAGATTTTCCTAATAATGTTTGATGAAAGATCATTCGTTTTCTATGGGTTAATGAGATTCTGTCAGAGTTGATTTAAGCTCCACAGCTCAGTTTTTATAACTTTATTGCAGAAAATATGAAATAATTTAGACTAACATCGACATCGCCGCTCAAAATCATGACACAAACACTTGATTAGTCACAGAAAAAGGGAAAAAAAAGTTCGCGAATTTTTGCATTAATTTTAAGAGTATGTTTTTTGAGAAATCCGAGATAACATTTTTACATAGGAATTTCTGAATTCTTTAACAAACAATTTTTATGCAGAATAATAATAGTTCGGTTGTTGATGGTATCTACATTCACGTTTATACATATTATGTTTAGCAAAAAACTTGTAAATACCTTGATTTTAACATTTTATCAAAATTAACCAACATTGATAGTGATAATATAACAATATGTAGATACGAGTACTATATGTCTGTTCTGGTTTAGTTTCACTTTTCTTTGTAATAATTTGTCTCTATGTCGCTTGGTTTTTTAATCAAGTTGACATTTACTGCTATCTACACGTAGCTGCTAAAAAAAATAATTTAAGGCAGTAAGATAAATTTTATTTATTACGTGCATTTGAGTCATATAATTAGTCACATTATCGCATTAGTCAGGTAATGTTGGCTTGCCGCACCCACTTTCTAACACAAACAAAAATCTTTTTTATTTATTTGTTGATTCTAAACAAATTATACCACGTGTGTGATAAATACATTATTATCATACTCGTGTGATTCAAGCAAAACTTCATACTTCGCACCTTTCAACGGAAATAAGTATTTCCCTTGTGTTTTGTAAAACAAGGAGACGAGTGAAAACGTGATTAAAAATCAATCTTTAAGAATCGTATATCAAAAGAAACAAAATAACGTACAGAATAGTATATAAACTTGCCCTATATAAATATATTATAAAACTGCGCAACTTTTCATCTTGGTAATTTCCAACAGGCACAAAGTTTGGTACAACATTATACACTTCGGGTTTGAATTACAATCAATAAAAAGGTGTATAAAAAATTTGGAATACGTAAAATCACCATTTTTAAATAAACATGAGAAAAGCAATTCCCAGAATTTCTAAAACTATGAATACTGGATTATAATCCAACGTTTAATCTGTTAATAATCCTTGAAATATTTCGTAATAATTTCATTTTATCCTACAATTCTACAAATGCAGTTATTCCGAAAGACAAGAACCGACGAAGAAAGATAATTTTACGTTTATTTTATAGCAAGGTGGTACCCACTGACGTCGATCGATGCGGCGTGTCTCTTAAATTTGTCTTAGAAACAACGACATTACAACCACATTGCAAAACAAACTTTTCTTCTTATACAATAAAACACACAAACGCACAAATTATGATATGAGAAGCTATTGGAGAATACTTACAACTATGGACTTGAGACGAAATTTACTTATTAGTCCTTGGCCGACTTGGCTTTTTGCCCAACTTAAGCTGGAGGGTATTGCAGATACCCCAATTGGTGTTTCGTGACGAGAACAACTATCAAATGAATAATGAATGTAAACTTGTTACCTTTCTCCTTAAAGTGTTTAGTCCGGCATTATAAACTCACACTAAACTTAAATTTATTTTTAGATTCAACCATGCGATTATGTGTTGTTGGTTCGTGTAAATAGGGTCACTAGAGAATTGAGTTTAACGGATTGTTCTAACACATAAGGGTTGCCTGAAGGTATCTTCGTTGTGCGAGTTTGGGCTGTTTATTCCTAAATAAATGATAAACAAACATCGAGCGTTATTTCACGTCTTTGAATTTAACACTAAATTTGTGAAAATTATTTTACAAGTTCTTTTCATGCAACTTCAATATTAAGGTGAATAGGTAAAGTTGGAAATAATGGCACAGAACTTGTGAACTAGTTTCAGCTACAAGTGTTTCATACACCCAAAGAATTAATATAACAGTCGAATAAATTTTAGGAAAGCTACAAGCTTCTGCTCTAGCAACCATTCGTTGTCAATGGTAACGAAACCTCGATACCACTGCATGTTGAAGACGTTTCTTTATTGTTATCTAGTGCAATGTAAATATACAGTATACAAAAGATCTTAGGGATAAAAAAAGTTAGTAATTTCATTTTCTGCTAAAATATGCATGGTATGATTACTAGTAGTAATTGCTCTTGTATTTTGTATACCCCTTCAAAATCTGATTCATTCAACAAAGAATTTTGGAAATTACAGCAATCAAAGTCTAATTTTAGAAAGAATAATGCATAAAAAACGCAAGATCTATAACTGGTATTTCAAAAATGCGTTAGCTATGTCGATATTCAATAAGTCTGGAACACGGATGTGATTTTGATAGTGTCATTTGGGATATCATCATGAGACTTCATTTATTTATGTGACGGATAATGGATTTTTCATCAAAGGAAATTCCTATCAAACCCAAGATACAGCTTGGCTACAGGTGCTATAGTAAGATAATTTGTACAAGAATTTTAAAAAGTTGTACATTGTTAATTCACAAATACCATTTATTACGTACTTTTTGTATTTAAGGGTATACAAAATGTGAAAGCTGAATTGTTTGTGTCCACATTTTTCGTATACTGTATGTTTAATGTGCGACAATTTAGTTTCAAAATTTTCCAATATTCTTAATAAAATGTTGTGTTCTATAAACGATAAAGTATATAAAAATGCCATTTGTAATGAAGTATTTGTGTTAACAATTTGACGAACCTTCGCCTTGCTTTTCTCCTAAGAGAATGCAAGTTCGGTGAATAAATAATAATCTTTTATGTAACTGATTTTAGCCCAACGGGAAGATATACGAAAGCTTCAGTGTCTTCTGCCCTTGTGATCAACTGGAATATTTGGAATTGTTGAGAGAAGAAGATGTGTTAATAGACTGGACACAACCAATTTATCTAAACTTTACCCACGCTAACATTATGAATAAAATCGAAGAGTTTTACAGTGATATAGGAACAATCGAAAAACAATATGGAGATATCTACGCTATAAGCGAACTCACCAAGGAGGATGATAGTATAAATGTGTAAGTAAAATTTACTAGATTTATTAATTTATTTATTAGGTTGAGTCATGGGTTTGTATTTTTTTTTTTTCGATAAATAAATGACAAATAACTTCGGTGTGTTGTACATCATTTAACAGTTGATTAATTATTCTTCTTGATTTAATGTGGTAAATTATCAAAGTGTAATGAATAATTTCGATGTCAAATTATGGCATAATGGTTTGGGGGCATTAGGTCGCTTATATAAAAAAATAATTGAAAGACCTAAGTATCCAAACCCTACCTATTGTTTCTGCGTTTAAAATAACTCAACAGTCTATTCTGGTCTATTTCAACAGGTTGACGAGATCTTCGAAATTCATACCTCCTTTATTAAACTTTTCACTGACACTATAATTTTACCTTCTGTTACATAGATTTTTGTTGTCTCCGCATTTTTAAAGTTTTGTTTCCAATAGTGACACTCTAATTTCGAATTAATTTTGAAAAAATTACCTTGAACTGAAAACTTTAGTTTTTATTCAGGAAACTTTTACTATCTATGTGAGATATAATGTTGCTTTGAACATCAGGTGGTGTATGACATTAAAATATAAAATATAAAAGTTTTCACTTAGTTACTTTCTATTTTTGTTAGCCTTTTTTTGTGATGAAAGAAATGTTTTTTTAAACAGAAAAGTTAAATTATTATCAAAAGTAAAATTATCGTTATTCTTTAAGGCAAGGTGGAGTGAAAGGGTATAGAATTACAGAAAGTTAGTTAAAAAAAAAGAAAAAAGAAAGTTCAACAGTATAGGCCTGCTCACGCAAAACACTGCCTGAAATATTCAAAACATAAGCAAAAGAGAAGCTGCAGTGGGTTTTAAATTGAACTTGTTTTGCTCCTGGTGAATAAATTATTAATCGTAATCATTTAAAAAACTAGAAGTTTCTACAAAAACACATAAAATAAAAATGTGTCTGTACATATATGAATCTTGGATACTTAGCATAAACAGTAATAATAAAAAACAAATTGCAGAGGACAACCTGAAGCAAAGAAAATTTCTAAGTGATGTAACAGCCAGTAAGGCAAAGGGGAAATGATTGACTATATTTTCCACGTTTTGGCCTTAGTATATTCAAAGATTTGGTTCAAAAACTTTACAAATGTAACTCTTCAAACTCTACAGTGTGATTTCTAGCGTTTTCTGCAGGCTCGAAAATACCTAGAAATCTTTAAATTTTCACGTTCGGGCGTTTGTAGATTCAAAGATTTGGTTCAGAACTTCAGTAATGTAACTTTTTAACTTTCCTTTCGTAAATGCTGGGGTTTCGTGCAACAAACGCACTAGAAAATACCTAGAAAATCTTCAGATTTGAGTTGGAATTCATATTTTTGTCCTAATTCGGATTCTTGTGCCGTTTTGGAGTTATGTTGCGTTGAATTTGAAAAAAATTTTTTTTAACTCACTAAGGAAATTTTCCTTTATTTTCATATCTATATACTAAACGCAACGATTATCCGGTCTGAAAATTTGTTTATAGAACTAGATGATCGATTCACATAACATTCACAAGAATGTGTTTGTGGTAGGTCAGGTTTTGGAAAAAAAAATTTAGAGTATGTATTTTTTCAGTACTAAATTATTTTTATCATATTTAACTAAATTTAAAATTTTCTTAAGACGGTAGTATTACTCCTGGTGTGTCGCAAGAGTCCATTTTTGAACCGCGTCTGTAGAACCGCTAGAACAATTTAAAAGGGAAAGTAATATCTCTTTAAATAAAGCTCAATGATGATATGAAGAGAATAGATTAAGCTTGAATAAAATCAAGACGAAATTGTACTGTTTACTTTAAAAATATTTCTAAGTCAGATCAATACACCGCATCTGGGTAATACACATTCATGCATGTTTAATTAGAATGCAAACGGGGAATTTATTGCTAATAAAGTTTCTGAAAACATTTTCTATTACGTATGATGTCTAGCAATATTTCAATGTATCGTCTAAGAATTGCTTATCATTCTAGATTATTCAAGTTGTCGCGGCAAGCAATTAGAATTGTAGAAAAAACTTACCATTCTCATCTTCTGTTGTTAAAAATATTGCAATCCAGAGATGACACCTTCTACAATCGATATTTCAACTGCAATATTATTTTATCTTTACTACATTTTTCTTTTCTCTTAATATGTTTTCCTTCAATTTTTTAGGACTATTACTATTAATATTATTATTGTTCTAGGAAAACTGTTATAATTTTAAACAATGTTTATTTTCTTAAGGATTTTATATTTTCTCGTCTAGTGAAAAATATCCGTTGAGTAGCAAATCATTTCTTTAAAACCCTATACAGCTTCACTCTGAAACATAATTTAATAAAAAAACCCACGGGTCTTGAAGTTCGTAACATAAACGACATTGAATGAACTTGTTTTCTGACGTAAGGGAATAATAAATTTTTGTTTTTTCATTTTGTATAGGCGTTCACAAAGATGTGTTGATGTATATGCATACACAGCTTCTAAATAATCAAATGTGATCTAAAAACATGCGAAACACAAGTGAGATATATCAGTTTTTCCATGCATTAATTTTTTAGATATTCATGGAGGCAGTTTAAAAGCAAAAAGAAATATAAATATTACTGTGTAAAGATATATGTACTTAATATTTCTTTTGTACCTCGAGAGCCACAAAAAACACGATCAAAGACAACCATGGATTTGTAAAGATTTATCTTTCATCGTTGCATTTGCAACTCAAACCTTCAAATTGACGGTAATCTGACAAGAGAAAAATTCTATCGAAGACAAATCTTCAAAATTAGCATTCATTTCTTGGTGGGAATAAGTTTATTTATTTATAGGATTATAATGTTGTATTTTTTTTTATCAAACCAAGAACGGCGCCTTCGTTTTCCCGAAAGTTTGAATATTGTTACGATGATCGGTGATTAAAATCGGCGTGGGTTAAACTCAAGAATTTATTTTTTAGTAACTCGAATTTACACGACTAATAATTACACAGCGTTATTATTAGTATTACACTATCTATTCAAATTGAGATATGTATCTTTGCTTTTTTAGCTGTATTTTAACATCCTGCATAATCTGTGTTTTAACTTCTAGGGTTATCATAAAAATTCGCAAAATTTAATATTATATTTTTCAAAAAAATCTATATTTGTTCGCCTGCACTGCAGAGGAGAGGAAAACTTTGTCTAAATAACTTTGGATTAATTCTTTTTAAGGTAATTTCATTGTGTATTGGAAACTTTAATGAAATTGAATAAGCTATCGTGATATTTTGACTTTCTTGTCATAAAAAGAAGACGATTTTTTAATCATGTAGGAACATCAAAAATAGAGGCAAAATATGAGATCATACGTTTAGTACCACCTTTTATGCTTTTTAAATGAAATTTACTAAATAATTATCTGAAAGGGCGTCAACTTTTTTGACTTTATCTTAAGTAAATTGGTTTATAGTTGAAAAAAAATAAATAAATTTTAGGGTTTGTCTTATAACCCACATACGGATTTTTTTTATTTTCTCAATTCATTGTCATTAACAGCTATTAAATTTTCTTGTTCACGTTTTCCAGAAAATCGATGACGTCATCTAAAAAATTATCACATAAATATTTGTTAAAAAATAGTAATAGTAATAGTACTTTATTATTCAACGGGACCATGCCCAGTTACAGAATAATACTAAAAATAATATAATATAATATATATAAACATAAAATAACATAAACATTTACACAGAAAAAAAATAAAATATGTATATCTAAAGATGCAATGTTGTTTGTGCTTTACTAACTAATATATTTATATTTTTATATAAAAGAAAAACTTATTTAATTTTCTCGATCCTGGCAACACTAGTAGTGTTACTTTGTACGTACTAAAACATATAACGGGTATTCCATTGAAAACGTCATTAAGCTGGCATTGCTTGTTTGATAGTAGAAATGCGTTTTATTAATTCATACATATAGTCAACTTGATGACTTTTTCATTGAACACCCGATATTTATCCCTCTTATTAGGGGGGTAATTTCAAGTTGGATTTGCGAAATCGCAAGTTCTGTTGCTATGGTAATTTCAATGACAGTTTTGTTGCGATTCGCGACTGCTGTCATCCTTCCATGGCAACGGGGACTTGCGAAATTCTAAATTCAACTTGAAATTGGCCCGTTATTAATAAATGATGATCACGTCATTGCAGAAATATTTCTATTGAAAGAATTAAATTCGCAGAATGTAATTTTATAAATTTTCCAAAAGGGCCGAATTGTTTAAAATTTCTGTTTTTCATATTCTAAAAAATAGGTCGAAAGTTATTTCGACAGGACTTTTCTCGTCCCCGAGTGAAGTGCCATAAATCCCGCTTCTTTGAAAAACTACATAAATTGACTCAGTCATTAATTTTTTTAAGACAGCCTGTATAAGCAAATCTAAAAAATATTAATGCAGTGATAAATCACAAGTATAAACTCATCATACTTTGCACATTTAAGGATTTATTTAGCAAAATTTTGAGGTGACTTCATCGATTTTTTAGGGGGGATGAGCAAATACATTTTGATCAAAAATTTACTCTGCTTATGATCTTCAAGATTACAAAGCATTCGGTTTTGTAGTTCCTGATTAAATCAATAAAATAAATTCACGCATTCATTAATTTTTTTGAGTCAAATCCAAAAAATATGAATGGAATGATAACTTACAAGTACAGACTTATCATATTTTGTACAATTTAGATAGGATTTATACGGCAAAATTTTGCGCTGACATCATCAATTTTTTGGAGGGGATAAGTAAACATATTTTGATTAAAAATTTATCATGCTTCTCATAACTTTAAAACATCTGCAAGATTTCAAAGGATTTGGTTTTCTAGATTCAAAATTATATTGCAAAATGTTGTTTTATAATTTTGATTATTTTTTTCTAAAATCTGGACATTTCGGGCAAAAACTCAATACAGAGTCATAAACTACATATGTAGGACTATGTTAAAATCCATGTACTATGTGCAATTTTGAAGTGACGTCATTATATTATTGGTGGGGATGAATACACAAATTTTGGTTAGCGTATCTACATAATATATATTGTCTGTCTAATAAAAATCCGGGACGGCACACAGACGAACAGACAGATGGACAGACAGACGGACAGACAGCAGACGGACATACAAACGGAAACGGGAGACGTATTTCTTCGAACTCTAGGAGTCATGAAGGGTCGAGAAAACGTTAAAGTAGAGGGTCGGACGACGGACTCGATTACAATACTTCCTTCGCTTACGCTCGGGAACTAAAAAATTTATAACATAACGTCATAATAACACAAGATTGACTATCTAGCCAAGAAAATTTTGTTTGTTTCGCTAGCCAGGAAAATGAATGAACTTCCATGGAAACGTTTTAAATAAACTTTCAAAATTCTTAAAAAAAAACTGAAGTATTACACCTAGCTGAAGAGGGTGTTTATTTTAGTAGCTGTGTAATAAAAATATCCGGTATTTAAAATTAATATTTCAAATAATTAAATGTAATTAACTTAATTTGTAATTTTTTTTTAATAAAACTTTTTTTTGTCGAATATTTTTCATTATCATTATATTCATGGTGTAGGATAAAAAATATTGTCCACACCACCTTTCCGGATCTCAAAAAATTTTCTTTCGACACGGAAAACCCTTATTTTTCCACCTTGGTATACAATGTACTATTATTGTATTAGGTGTAATGAAATTAAAATGTTTATTGTTACGACAGATTAATAAAAGAATCATTATTAAAAATACGCTCTAACATGCATGTAGAATTGTTTTTATGTGTGAGGAAAGTTCTAAATTTCTGATGTAAATAGTAACTTCAGTTAAAGTTTTAAAAATATTCTGAAAATATCCATAATGCTGACCAAATAATACAACAGATATAACATAAATCTCAATGCATGTTACATGTGCCTAAAGGGTTGTTTTTGGCATCATGTGGAGTCTTATGTGAAAAAACTGAATAAATTATTCACACTGAATGAAATAAGCTGAGTTATGAAGTGCAAGTTGTAAAATTTCAGTACCACATATACTTCCACTAAACTTGTCAATTTTTAAATTATATAGCTGTAATCTAAGTAAAATACCTCTAATATCCCTTATTGATTCCACAAATTACCGAATATATCTATCTCAAATATAAATGTGAACCAGTTATTACATTCAAATCAACGAATCAACTAACGGAATTGACACAGTAGGTACATAAAGAATGTATTATTTATACGATAAACAAAAATCTCCTTGAAATTTATGTAGGAAATGAAATGCATTTACATTTCCAAATTAATAGACAAACCAATTACAGCTCCATCAATGTAATAATTGATCACGGTTTTAGTAAACAACCACTTTGAACTGCTTATGCGATATTATACAAAACTCACTTGACATACACCTTCTGAAACTTTTATGACTTACGCGGCTTAAGCCAAACCACCCTTTTAAGCAGTGGCGGCTGGTGGGTCAAAATTTCGGGTCGGCCAAATATTTTGAGTCTACACCTTGGTGTTATATATTTTCGTAATGTATGGCTGCTACTCATTAACCACTGACATTTTACGTGCCAGGATGTACAAAACATCTCAAATGTTTCGACCTGTTAAAATAATTTTTTATAGGAAATTGACAATGTCAGTTTGATTCCAAATACTATTAATCCTTAATTCTACTTGTTCTGCTTTATCATTAATTGAGAACCACCGAAAACATTATTTTTACTGAGTTCCGCGTCGACCGGCGGCTATACGGCTTGCCGACCCCGGACATCCATAATTGAATAATAATAATTAAATAATGACATGCAGTTAAAAAATATATAAAAAAGTAATAATAAAAGTACCAACTGTTAACTATCTTCATTTACATTTATTTTTTTTTAATGTATATGACAAATTGTCAAATAAATTAATTGAATAATTGAAAAATTAAAATGATTTAAAACTTTAAATTCGTTTCTGAAATATCTGAAAACGCTTAGATGCTAAAAATACAGAAAAAGCGCATTTATGTTGTAGCTAAGTTATGTACGAAAAATAAAATTTTAGATAATTTAATGTAATTTTTTTCGTTTATTATTCATACACAGGAAAATGTATTAAATCGACAATTATTATTAAAAAAAAATAGTATGCACTGAAGAACATCGAAGCCGTTATTGTTTTGTAATTTGGTTAGCTATTTTAAATATTAAGCGTTTTAAAAACTAAATTCGCATTGCTGGGTACGGCGAAGGAGGATTTCGCCGGACCTGGCACAACATACGTTCCGCCAGGTCTTTGTCTACTACAGTGTACTAGACAAAGAGAACGATGAAACCGTAAGCTGCTCCGAAGTCGAAACATCGAGCATAATGCATTCCTGGATACGGCGTGCCGAAATCTCGCCGGCAAAGCGTGTTTATCAGCATTTAAAATTAGCAACAAATGCTTTATTTTGTACCTACAATATAATAAAATATATTTTTAATATATATGATCTATCCTAACGTACATTCAAACTTTATTTGTTTTTTTATTTTCTAATTTCAACGCTTACTAAGTATTTTAAAATGACTGGTACGGCGTGGCCGACCCTGCCGCCCCTGACCAGCCGCCCCTGCTTATAAGTCAAACTGGCTATTGTAAGCTTTATGGACCCGAACCGCAAGGATTATTATTATTGCTGTCATAATGGAGCTGTAAAGTTTTACTAGGTATATGTGAACTGAGTTAAGTTATACAATAGCCATTTTGATTTATAAAGGTGCTTTGGCTGAAGCCGCTTAAGTTATAAAAGTTTTACAAGGTGTATGTGAAGTGAGTTTTGTATACAGCGTTTTTAATTGTTTCAGGGTATTCGCAGAGGATGCGGAGATGCTGCAGTTAACTCCCGAGCATGCTCAAACCATCCACGACCTATACCCGGCAAACCACATGGAATGCGTGGAGATTTTCGAAAAACTAATTAAAAAACTACCTTGCTACGGTGTCTTTTCAGCTTCAGGTGAATTAGCAGCATGGATGGTTCAATCTTATTATGGAGCCATGTTTTCAATGCAAACGCGACCTGAATACAGAAGGAAAGGCTACGGCCTGATCCTCGCCAAGTACCTGACAAAAGTGGTGACGGAAAGAGGATACCTTCCTTTCGTCGTCATCCGTCCTGAAAACGATGCATCAAAGGCTCTGTATTCTAAGTTAGGTTTCAAAAAACATTTCGAAACTGTTAGAGCGATCTTACGCCCACACGAAAGGGCAAATGATGAACAAGGCGGAGGGACGAACAGCCAGTAAATAATTGTAATAGTAATGTTGGTCATAGGCTGCTGACGCACATGTTTAAGCTAGCAGCTTACAACCGTTGACACACAAACAGCTTGGGTTTTTTCTGACAACTATAAATTTTGAATACTATTCGTTTACCCACAAGTCTAACCGTAATCGAAATGTTGCTAGTGTCTTGTCTCGTCAAAGCATTAGCGCGTGCAAGAAGAGAGAGTATTTTGTAAATTTTTATTCAGAAGCAAAACGTTTCTATTTACTGTCTTGGCGATGACGAAATTGTAAGTATTTTTTAGAATGCACAATGAAGAAAACTACTTCGTAAATCAAGGTTTAAACAAACCAAAAACAATGAGTTCGACCACAGAAATAAAAAATAATAGCTACTGGAGCCTTTGATACGTATCGTCAAAATAGTAATCCCAATAGTGTCAAGTCAATATCGAGGAAATGGGTAAAAGCTCAAACCAAAAAGTTTGACGTTTAAAAGGGACCGTAGCTAAACTTGTTTAGACGATTTTTATTTTTGATGATACGTTAGATTATGCAGTGTGATTTAAATGTTTGTCAAGTTGGTTTTGAATTTTCAGCGTAGTTGCTGATGATGGAATTGACTAGTTACAAATCTGCCAAGTGCCAAATTTATCCGGCGCAAAATATTTACAGTCTAGAGTCTTGACAGGCAAACATTTATAATCACTCAGTAGAAGATATAGTTAATCTAAACTATCACTTCCAATTATAATGCTTGTTGATTTGCGTTTAAACTGCCATTATAAAATTTACTTTTACAACAAGTGTTATAAATCGGGCCTGACACCACACAGTTTGATGTCAAGTACCTAGATTGGAAAATTTTTGTGGTCAATGAAAATCTTTGTAAATTCGATTAGTTCTAAATTAGGTGAAATTTATCTAGTATAAAAAATTCTTCCAAATTATTCATTGTGCAGAACAGATGACGGTTGGCACATTTACACAAATTAAATTTGTTCAAAACACAGCAACGATCTTTAGTATTTTAATACATTTCAGATGCTATTGTATGCAACAATTTTTAGAGCCCATCAATATCAACTCTGGCGAAATGTGGAAATTTCAAAACAGTGAACAACTGAGTGTACAAGAGAATCATGTACCAATATATCGTAATTTAATCTACATACATATCTAAACTTGGTAGAAAAAGTTTGAAGCCAAAATTTGATAACATTTTATATGATAATAAATTTAAATTAGTTTTATGAGTAATTTGGTCCTCTCTTGCGATAAATAAAAAAGGAAATTGTTCAGATATGTTAACAGTTTTGACTTAAGCCTCTAAACGTTACATAAAACTAACTAGAAAATCTAATTCGTCATTTACAAACTTAACAAAGTAACGAAATTTGTAAAATTTGCAAAAATTATTCAAGCAAAAATATCTTTGACGACAAAATTATCTTTACAAGCAAAAATTTCGAAAATAATATTCGTCATCAAACGTGACACTATTTTTAGTTTAAATAATTTGAAATCAAAAAGTGGTAAAATGCATTTTTTTTCAAAAAATGTAAGTACAGTTTGTGAAAAATAAAAATTTTAATTAATTTGAAAAGAAAATGCCAAATCCAGAGGTAGACATCTACTTAACAGTATTTGAGATTTCCACATTTCCAATATCATACTCATGTTTGCAGATGTTGCAAACCCATCTCAACATAACTTAAAATTAACATTGTCTTAAACTAGGTCCATCTATGATATCTTGCACCCAGTTGCTTCAAAACTTGCCTAAAACAATTTTTGAAACTCTTCACTACACAATTCCTCTAATTGATAGGTTTAAAAGTTGTTTCAGTAACAATGTACATCAACACCTGTTTGTTTTTGTGTCGTTTAGAGTTATTTTCCGTTTAAACGTTTAAGCGTTTAAAAGAGACGAACATTATTCATTATTCAGTCGTTTCATCCAAAGACATAGGTACACTTTATGTAGATTTATTTGAAACAAAGGTCCGCAGTGTTCTACTAATTCAACTGTAAGGGTTATAACTGATATTCTGATGTTAATTTGACTGAATAAAGAATCGGAGTCGCTCATTTAAATAAAAGATCCTTCCTCAGAAAGGCTGTGCTATTCATAACTCAAGCGTGATGAGTATAGTTAAAGAAACTGTATCTAAATTTTTCAAATTTTGGTTCTTGATTATGGTATTAAATCGATGCCGCTGATGTGTACATGTGACCGAAGAAAGTCACTAAGGTTACAAACCATTCCGGCTGTTGGCATTAGTGATTTCAAAATCACATAGCAACAATAAGTATTATCCAAAAATGTGTTGATTTTGAAAAATGCAAAGTAACCAAGACTTGATTGGTAAACACATCCCGTTATTGTTATTTTGTATAGTAAACTACTGGTGTTAGAAGTTTTGGCCCACCGTGAATTTCTTGTAACGTATTTTTTGAAAATTCATTAATTCACACAAGTGGAAGAAATCCACTCTGTACTCAAAATAACGAGAAACTCAAAATACACAAAAGCCACTATTAACAAAGTAAGAATAATAATAATAAATGATATTTCCAATTTTCCGATGTAACATTTGCCTTATGTAACCACGAAAACATTGTAAATATTCTGTCCTTCAGTTGCTCGTTATATTGAATACAGTCTAATATTTAATATACTCTTCAGGAGATTGGTGATCAGTGTTAGAAAAGGTGTGGCAGTTGAAATGAAAAGAAAAACTAATTGGTGAAACATGCCTCACACTGATTTTAACATTATGTAAATATTTTTAAAAGGTGTGCAAAGCTTTGTTTCCTTAGAAATATTTTAACTTTGGTTTTCCTCATTTCAGTTTGTCACATCGTAGACCTAAGTATTTTCAGTTTGTTTGCCAACTCAATCAGGCCATAGGTAGAAGATATACTTTTATCTCTAGATCTACCTTGCAATTCAAGTAGTAACGAACACAAAAACAACATGGTCATAACTTTAGAAACAGATATTTTGTAATAATCTGCATGTGCGTCGAAGAACGACGATCTTATGAAGAATAACAACTTCTTGTATAGTTATATAAAAGCGTAATATTGCTCAAATACTTCATCTTAGTATAAATATGACACCAAAGAAGGACATGACCGTAACTTCTGGAAAGCAACAAATTACGTGAATTGTGTACACAGTAGCGATTACTTGCGGAGTAACTAAATCTTAAACACTGTGATTAAAGAATAAAGACTGAAATGAGGAACTATTATATGTGTGGGATATTAGATTAGATCTGGTTATATTTTAGTAAAAAACAAATTTCCCTGAAGGTTACGGCCATGTCACGTTATTAGCAGGTTATTTCGACGCACATGTGGACACCATGGATCGTTTAGTGCTTTAAATCCACCATATCTAATTTTTTATAGGATGGTGTAAAAATTTAGAAATGAAATCTTAAGGCGATTGTAAGCCGGCTGATTAGCTTCCTGTTGTTAGTTTTAACCCTTAAAACTTTCAACAAGATGGTGCATACCAGCCATTGTGATATTTAATTGTAGATACAGCATAAAAATAAGCTTTGATTATACGCTCTAGAGTATAGTCAAAGAAGTACTAAAATTATAAAAACTGAAGAAAATAAAAGCGTTGCCTATATCTTTTTGAATTACCGCGGCAAAGTGCGCTTGTTGCCCAGTTGAAAACTTATTCTCTTTATGAAAAACCAGATTGGCGTTGACAGTTTTTAATATACCTAATATATTATAAGTACCATATTTCCACTCATTTTATGTGTAATACTAGGCCTATAGACGATAGAAATACACATAAATTAGAAACGACCAAGTATGATGTGGAATTGCCTTAATGTCTGTCGTAAAGGGGCATTTGGGCAACTCATCATCGACTATATTTTACTTCGTCAAAAGAAAAATAAAAACTTCAAAAGTAACGGTTTTTTATTGTAGATGCGAGAAAGGTAGGTAAAGTAGAACGAAAAAATTTTAACATTTTCCAAGTTTCTTCTTCATAGCTCCTTGTGCGTCTGATTGAGAATGTTGTGATAATGTAAAACGCTACATATTAGAATTTGGAAAAGCCTACCAAAGTTGAAACCTAGTCAAGTTAGTAACTATAAAAACAAGCTTTTTCTAATTATGGACAGCTTCACAATAGACTAATTTTGTAAATACCATATACCTAACTTAAAAGATTTGTAACTGCATGGTGAGTGAAAGTGAATACTACGTAAAATGAAGTAATTAGGGGGTTGCAGGGCAATGCAATTAATTCATTTTTGAAATGTCTGAAGTTTTCCTAATTTCATGTTCCGACAAGATTACTGGTCACATCAAGTAGCACATTGAACCTAAGTTAGTTTATGTAAAAAATAAAATTTTGTTGATTTGCATGAGAGTTTGACTTATACCGAGGAAGTTTGAAGACTTTTTTTAAATAAATCTACACGATAACGTTTATTTGTCATTTGAATTTCACGAATAAGAAAAAAATGGTAACAACAATAACTTCAATATTTTTCTTACAGTTTGTGAGATACATTTTTCTAATACTTTTGTGCCAACTAATTCATGAAAAAATATTTTTTATGTACTTATTTTTGCAGAAAACATTTAAAACCTTTCATACTTCATTATTTTAAAGACAATCCCTACAGTGAGTGGCTTTATAAACCATGAATGACGTCAGCAATTTTTAATGGGGTCTCATATATTGATTTGATGCGTAAATTGTGACACCTACTGTGGTATCAGAACAAATACTTTGACATTAAAATTTAAAACAAATGTAGAACCAATTTACAGCAACAAAAAGGACCGATTATAGTATTATTTGGTGGAATAAAAGTAATCGTTTATGCAAATAAAGCCCAACTACAGATTGGGTCATAAAATGCTCCTAAGCGGTGAGCCGGTACGAACCGCCGCCCAAACACACTTTCAACATATCACAATCCAAACAGTTTTGCTTTATTTAAACAAGTTTTGAGACTGCTGGTTTGTTATTGATCCACTTTTGGGGTTTTGTTATCCTTTTCTAACTACAATCACCGAGTAACGTGAATAAAGATAGCTAGTGAACATGACTATCTAACCCCTATTAAGGTTAGTACGAGAAATTTTTAATCCCGGCTATTTTGTCACACGCCAGTTTTATGGCTTAGTGGAAAGTATCTCGCACATAAAATAAACTAACATTTGATTTCTGCGCCACCTGAAAGAGCTTTAATAAGGGGTGCTTATTGACTAGAATTCTGTGCGCGTCTGCGCAGTGATGGTTTTGGTTATTTGGCTTCAAAGTCAGTCAAAATAAGTGTTGTATATTCAAATATGCAAATACAGCTATTAAAATAGGATCAATAATAGTATGTAATAAGGTTTATTTTCCGACAGGAAATGCTTAAGTACAGGAAACTTATGAGTATGATAGTGCAAGTACTTGTAACAAAAAGTTTCGCTTTAGTTGAATACTTGATGCAGTTCTTCCGGACGACTGAAAAAATCGAGGACAATGGTTAATTTTTAACAAATGATGCCAGTTCCAGTTTTTTTTAATAATTAACAAACAATAATTTAAAAATAAATCGTCTCTGGTACTTTTTTTATTCTGTGCATACTTTTGTAGTGTTATATAATACATAATATTTTTAAAACTTCTTTATTTTCGATATTTTATTGTTTATCACGCAGATCATCTCACAATCGTGGAATGTGGAGTACAATGCGATTGACATTTTGTTGACATTATTGACATTACTTAGTTGTCAAGTCTTGCGCCATCTATTAAAATATTTTCAAAAGGTGCACAGGTCTTCAAATACAAGCAGACCTGATTCTTTCATACAAAAAAATGTTGAATTTAATGTCGTATATCTTTATAATATTAATTTGTGTCGAAAATTCACTGTGTAGTTTTTGTTTCTTAAATTAAATAACAAATTAAAAGAAATCATATTCTAATGATCCGATATACAGTGGGCTGTTCGTATAAAGTTGAAGTGTGGAACGCCACGTCCAGATGGCGCCACTACCGTTGTTGATGTTTGGTTTTATTTTTATTTTATTTGTATTCCTTGAAAGATCACGTGTGTTTGTGACTTTGTGAGTACCAAGGCCGATATCATATCCAAAGCATAGCCAAGTTCTGACGCTGACGTCAGCGAAATTAAGTGTTTGCAAATAAAGGAAATGGCTGACAATGTGGACGATCAAAGTGAGCTGTGTTCCATTAAACCAGTGATTACAAGAGTCGAACAATTTGGATAAAACTGGTGATTGCAGTGAACGTGTTGTGAGTAAAAAGTGGCCATTTAGTAATTGTGATAACGTCGATATCCTCCAGTCTAAAAATAATCGTGAAAATTTGTGTTGTGTTGACGTTGCAGAATTCTTGAAAAAACTGTACGCTTAAGTTTTGCACAAAGTGAACACCCTCATTGGTGCAAGCACACCGTACTCGTTTCTTATTGGCGCAGAAAATTGATTGAATGTATTCATGTGACCTTTAATAAACCTGGTTTATTGTTTCACATATTTTGTGATTTAGCATAAAGTTGTTTAGTTTGTTTTGTTATCAAGTGCTTTCTCGTCGGTTTTGGCGTGCTTTTAACGAGACGCTAGCGAGTGACATCGCCAGTGAAATTAGCGAGGGGCTATCGAAGGGTTCCATAACATTGAGTCATGCTGATGGTCTGACTGTTATGGTGGATTTTCACTGAGTCAACGCGGGATTTGAACTTTATCCTTGGTATGATAAACGTTTGAATTCTCTCGAGTTGAAAAGGTCGTATTGTTATCGCGATATTTTACGATTGAGTACTACAACTGTCATTTTGTGCCTCCACTTCTGCATATATTGTTTACTAGATGTTGTTTACGTTGACCAGAAGCGAGAATATCGATTCATAAAATACGAAAAGACGATTGGCTTGAATCACTTATTTTGTTGTTGTATTGACGTATTGTTTATCTCTTTTTTTCCTGGAGAGTGGCACAGCACGTGTCGACCTGGGTATTTACCTCGCTTCGTGCAATAACAATAACAACCATCTAGGTGGCACAACTCTATTTTTGATCAACTATTCCTCGTTTTAAATGATTCTAGCGAATGAATGTCATGATCACGAGATCACACGATGGCATTCTAGATGTTTCCGGGATATATTTTTAATTTTCTTTTCTATGTTTCCTAATGTTGTGTAATCGTGTATTTATGTAGGACGATTATTTTATTTCGTCAAATTTCTGCTTTTTTTTTTAACTCGCTGATAACTTTCTAGTAATAAAACAAACCATAGCAATAAATTATTATCAAAATGTCACTATTCCATTTTGTTTAACATTAAAACAGGGCCACTCTCAAGTGTATTACATGACCTTGAATCATTTAAATTCGCGTGCAAACTTATGTAAGTATGAGATTTTTTTTCTTTCATTCACGTCTGAATCACCGATTCGTGGGTACCGCGCTCAAAAGCGAAACCCAAATGGGTGTTTATGGTTTTTTCACTATAAACAAATCCACAGCTCGACATTTTTTACAATTCTGCTTAGCGTGTATGACTTACTGGTCTTATTACATTCATGAAACTTGGTAAGCGGCCAAGCATGTACAAAGGTCACATTCGTTTGTAAAAATATCTAAACCATAAAATGTAAAAAATACTTGGATACTTGGAATGAGGTTGTAATTCATTGTGATGTTATTACAGAGTACAGTAAAAAAAGTGTGGTTGACCGTGGAAAGCATACACAGAATGTGGTATCTCGCCGACTTGTAGAGGCCAAGTCTGACACGTGTATTTGGGCTTGTTTTCTCAGTGTAGTTGTGTATGCGTTGATTAATAAACATACAAATTTTGTACTAAAATTGCGATTATTGTTTTATACTTTTGTTCCGTTTATGTGTTTTACTTGACTAATTGTTGCCAAAACGGAAAGTGAAAGGGTTCGCGATTAAATAAAAAAAATGCCACATTAGAAACTATAGAAAGCTAACATTTTCTCACTCACGGGTACAGAGTAAACTTGGTCCAAACTCAGATGTAAGTCTATAATTGGAAAGAGCTCACCGGTTTTCTTTGTTAGGAAATGTTGCCTTCTTTTTTGAAAATAATTATATCTTGCGTAATGCCAGTAAAAATTAGCAGATGAGTTTAGCATTTTAATAGCAAAAAGTGGAATAACGAACATACCTCGAAGCGATTTTCTTTTTATTGAACTACGAACTAAGTTGTGTCGAAAACATTAAATTTTCACATTAGTTCGTTGTTTAACTTAACGTTGTGGTGTGAAGTCTCACATGTTGTACTTAACGTAATTAACTGAGATGTCTATGGGATGCCAGTTTTTCTCTTTGAAGTACCCATTGGTGTTTCATTTATCAAAAAAAGAAAAATAACTCGTTTTTAGCTGGAAAAGTTTGAATTTTTCAACGGGTACATAATTTGTTGCTGCCAATGAGAAAATTTGGTAACAAAGAAATGTCACGTCAAATACTTCGGTTTAGTAACATTTTAGTGTCTCTTTGTCCCTTTGACATTTAAGTTTTGTGTAATTTTGACAAGTTAAGTACATGCTATTGTTGGGAATCCACTTTGGCATTAAGTTTTATGTTAAATTTAAATGCGTTGTCGAAAAATTAAAATTGGCACAACGAAATTTTACAATGTTTGGAACCTGTATAATAGCTCTTTTAAAATTTTGGTAAAAATAACATTAATTTATTGACTACAGACTATGGAAAATTTCTTTATTATTCCTTCAGCCTAAAAATATGTCATGAAATTGGATAACAAGAATTAAACCGTCGTTGAATTTAAAATGAATTACTTATGATAAGTAACGTGTTTAATTGAATTTACAACAATTGCTGGAAGTGTTGGCCACCAGCTTTGATACATAAATTGACTCGGCGTTTCATATTCTCAAATATTCAAGTAAGGACTTCCGGCGAAACAAGTTCACACACTTGTATGATTCTCCACTGATTTTTTAAAAATAGTTGTTTTTCAAAGTTGGGAACAAGAAGTAATTTAAAGGTGTCAAATTAAGTGCTTGAGGTGGACAGATATGATGTGTAGGAGCTAATTAAACGGTCGTCAGAAAGTTCAAACTTGTTTGAGCTGTTGCGCTGTCATGCTGAAAATATCTACTCTGTAATTCTTCAGAAGTAAGCTGGTCAATAAATCCCTGCCGCATTTTCTCGCAGCTATAACTGACCCCTCGATTTTCTGCACTCCACATGCTCATATTTACAAGTCTACATATCCTGATATACCGGGTGTCTAGAAAATGGCGGATTAACTCTCCGCTACGCTCTTAATAATCAACTGGGGAATTTCTCACGTTTCGGTGGAGTTATGATTTTTTTTAGAATTGGTTTCTTTGGTACCTACATTTAACAACTAAACAACACATGCATTATCACAACAAGTAGTAATAAAACTTTTAGTTAATACTTCTCTCGCTTATGACCATGTTTAATTACCATTACAGTTAGAATGTATAGTTTTTACAAACTACTACCGGATAGTGGAGATCATAAAAATTAAGCAACAAAGACGGATCCTAATCAGATTACAACTCTTTTAGCCGGTCGCCGGGCGGTTTACCTAGAAAATCCTAGAAACGATACTCAGGACAGGATTCATTACGTTTTCTACATTTGTAGTTAGCTAAATACGTGATCGTAAAATAAATGTTTTATTCTTTTATACTCGTAGATTATAATGTTATTATAATCGTTATTAACGCTTGAATTATAAAACCAGTTTAAATGTTTTTATCATTAGTTCAATAAAACGTAGTGAATACGGACCTCGCGAAGCCCCGAATGCAAGGTAATAGCAAAGAAGATTTTATTTATGGTAGAGTCTTGTTACCTATCGCCAAATTGCCGTTTTCATGGTTGCTTAATTTTTATGATCTTCCCTGTCCGGTGGTTGTTTGCAAAAACTATACAAAGATATGGTTGTGTTGTTTTTGTAATAATTTGATAACATTCCATTTGACAACAATGTTTGCCTGATATCAACCGAAGGTACAAATCAGCAAAAATCGAGTAGACAGTTAAAAATGTTTGACGTATCAAAAATTGTCGAAGTTTTAAAACCCTACGTTTAAAATGTTCGCAGTTATAGCTTTGGAAATTTCATTCTACCCTATAAAATTTTATTGACAATAACGAGGTAGAGAGTAGTACAATGGTAAGAAATATTTATGGCTCGCATCAGTTCACCCGAATTTGTCGGAAGACATTTAGCAGGTAGTGGTACTCATAAAATAATGTTCATTTTCGGACCTGGATTATTCTGCTTTCTAACATGTGGGGATTACCGGCACGCGACAACTGCAATTTGGAAGAAATTACCAAAACTATAATTTTAGGTCCTCTGGTGTTTTATTTTCGGATAAATTTAAAGGAATCTGGTGTTTTGTTGCTGGATGAACTTTAAAAAATCTTTTGAGCTTTTAGTTTTTTATTTTTTATGAATTTAAAATGTCATGAGTGCCGCAGTGTTTTTTTTAATGCGGGAGACGGGTACCCATGGTAAATTATTTTGGGAACCCATGGAGATCTTTTTTGTAAATTATTTATAACAATTTTAGGGGATTTTGGTCTGTTATTTTTGGAAACTTCTGACATGACCTGTTTTTGAGTTAATTTTGGGACCTTTTGTAATTTAAAATAATCTTGAGGTTTCCTGTTTGGAAAGAATTTGGAAATGTTTTGGAGCCTCTAGTGTCTTTTCTTATCATAATTTAATTAAATTTCTTAGGGGATAATTTATTTGCTAAGTTCAGTCTTATCTTGGCATGTACTAGCCCCACCCACCCTCTCTTTTCTTAGAGGGGTTTCGGGAGTTCCAAAAATAATAAAAAAGATCTTTATGATGTAGATTACGAAAAAAACGTAATTTTATAAAAGTAAAATTGGCAACACTGCACGCACCTAATGCGTAAATATTGTCTTTACCATTTCTATTGAAACACCACTTGTTAATCGTAAATTTGGCAACGTTCATATTCGGACAATTTTCTAACTAAAAGCCGTTGTCAATCAACCAAAAGCTGTTACCAATTGCCAAATTTTAAGCAAAATCAACAGGTGGTGTTTCAATAGAAATGGCAAAGACAATACCTCCGACTTCTTTCTAATTTCTTAGTAACGATGGTGACTGAAATCCACCTTTTATTTTTTTTTGTACAATAACCATAACAACCAGTAGTCATTAATCATTGTGCATTATTATTATTATTAATAAAACAAGCTGTTATTTTTCATTTATAAATAAACTAAAAAAAGATCATTTAATAAGACCGAGAAGAGATAAATTATAAACACAAACAAAACCAACAAAAGAAAAATCCATTAAAGCATAACCAACTAAACACTAGAGAAGATGCTCAAAATTCCTGCGTTATGCATATATGTTTCCAAATTTTGATAATTTTTTGTAAAAGTTAGTCAGCGGTACAGGGTGGGTGGGCGGGGTAACTAGCTGCCCAGATAAGATTGATTTTGGCAAATGAGATACCCTCTAAGAGAAGAGAGGGCGGGTGGGCGGGATTAGTACTGAAGAGTTATTTTCCAGACACCCGGTATAACAAGTCAATTTTCTGCGAAAGCCGTCTTAAAGATGTATGGAGGTTATCATCCATAACCTGTTGGACATTTTCAAGGAGTCTCGGGAGGTCATTTTGTTAAAATGCGACTTCCTAGTTTCCTCTTAATGTTACCAATTTCACGAAATAATTTTACCATACAACTGATAGTCGGACTCTTTTTCGAGACGAAAATTCTGCTTCTGTGGCAAAATACACCTGGATCATTTTCATTCACTTTCAAATAAAAATATAGACTTAAAAATGATGATTTTTGTCGAAAAATTGGAAAAACTATAAAGGAACCGAATTTACGAAAATGAAAACAAAGCACAATTTACGTTGTTAAGCCGCGAGATTATAGGCAACCCATCACGACCTAGGTAATTTGGTGATATAATGGGCAGGGAAAACTAAATCACAAATCAAAAAAAAAAAAAAAACGGTAAATGCATGCCAAAAGAGTGGACCTATTTGATTTATTCAATAAATAAAAAAAATGTATTCATTTTAACATGTAGATAGGGATTAAGTTTGCAAAATTATTTTTACGATTTCTCTACGAAATTTTCAGGACACTAACATTGATTTAATGTTTACGGGACATTAATTAAAATGTGTTTATTCGTTTCCTATAAAACTGATGACGTCGCGTCGCCACAAAAAATTATAATAAATGTTTATTGAACAATGTACTTTGAAATACGATCTTGTGTTGTTTTCGTGGAAACGCCATATCTAATTTCAATTCTAACAAGACAATGTTTACAATTAACGTTTTATTTATCAAAATTAATGTATTTATTTAATACTAAATTACTTAGTGCCACATTACTAAAAATCAGTTATTCGAGGCATAATTTTAAAAATCCTGTTTTTGTCAAGAATGTCGCTTCAACTCCGTACATCCTGATTTTTCCGAGGCAATAATTTTTTTGTTAAATGATTTAACTTCAATTTCCTTGTTGACCGTTAGTCTGAATAAAAGACGTCTCAAGTGACCACTACATTGCTGAGAGCACTTAAAAAGTATAGTAAACTAATCGAATTACATACTAAAAAAGATCGATTGATCTTTTCAAAGAGTTGGTGACGGAAGATTTGAGCACTTCTTGGTGGAACAAAAAGTTAAATAGTCGGTTTGTTCTCTATCTTATTTGCTTTCACAACTTTAACTGACCTAAGCTAATTTGATGCTTTTATCAAAGTATGTCAAGTCACCAATATTGTGGTATTCATTCCATGATTGTCAGAGTTTAGAAGTTCTCACACCACTTATACACAACAGAAGGTGATACCGTTACTGAATAATTTAGATTTTAGCTCCGAGGTAGGTGAGGGGGCAAAAAAATGGGTTGGGGTGCCGGCGATATTTTTTGAATTAAAATACAACAGGAGTTTTCCGTTTACCACGGTCGACAGACACTAAGAAACCGTTACTGTCTTAAGCAAAAACGTGTACTTTCATTAGAAAAACCGAATAAGTATGTGAATTATTTACCAAGGAAACGATTGTGTAATAATCGATTTTTTAGTAACCTCTGGAGTTAATGTGAAGCACCTATTGAAAAATCGTCTGACACAAATAAGGAAGTTACATAACTTACGGTCTTTCTTTCTCAGTTTTGTGGGAAAAGACCAGAACAAGGAAATTTTCGTTTTCATAACATTTAAGTTTGTGGTCAATACAATATAATTGATAATTTGGCCTAACTAGTGTGGGTCGGTTTAATTATAAAAAGAAAATAAATCGGTTTTACATTTTAATTATTCAAAGTCTATTTGTCAAACAATATCATTACATGAAACTGCTTCAATTTTAACCTTGAATACGTGCACTAGATGTTTGAAAAAGTAGCAAATATTTTAGATAACACTCAGGAATTTAAAATTAGTTCATTCAAATCATAAAAAAACAATAACATTCGTTGATAAAATCGAAGTTACACCAGTTAAAGTATATTTGTTTATTTATTTGATAACTCCAAATACACGTGTATCGAGTACTAGCCTACATACACAAGAATTTATTTTTTAAAACAATATAATTCTATTCATTTAATTGCAAGGGAATTGTAATAACAATAATGAGTTTAAAATGAGGCGTGGAAAACCTGTTTTGTCTCACTTTTTCGTGCACTTAATTACCGAGAAATTGTAAGTAATCAACAATTTCAAGTATATTATATCGAGTTGTTCACATTCATGTGGAAAGTAAAATGTCAGCTTAGTTAGTTTTAGTCACTGAGATTATCGTTGTCAGAAAAAATAGGGTTAAGAAAGCACTACTAGTGCAAACAACTGTAAACCTAATTTTCCCATCTTTCTCAAATCACATTTTTGTATGGTGACTTGTCGTGTCACATAGTTTCTAAGAGGATTGTTGTCAAGTTAGGAGATAATAATGATATAGCATATACTGGAAGTAGAAGTAATTAAAAGTTTTCCAATGAGTTGCTATTAATACGTTTCATTCAATTAATTGACGCAAGATAAGATAATCATTTTGAAATATCTGCGATTACAAGATTACTTTTCCCGACTGTTTTTAACAATCTGATAGAACATGGATTAAATTGTTTAATTACTAACCGTTATTAAATATAGTAATTTGATTAGATTGTGTTTATTTTGACGCTTTAACCAATAGTCTACCGAGGTTTCCGATCAATATGTAAACTTTACTGTTGAGTGAATACCAGACTTTTTCAATACCCACTTTAAACCAAGTTCTGAAGCTGTATTTTTTGTTTTAGGACGCCATGAGTGATTTCACTAGGAGTTTCTTCGTAGACCCAGGAATCACCATCAAGGAAGAGCCTCTCCGTGAAGAAACCTCAATAATGAACACTTCCGCTAGTGTTCCCATTCCAACATGTCGAATAATGGAGATGTCAGATTATCGCGATTTCGGTATAGATTTAGATAACTCTCAGTCGCCTCTTTATCAGGACGGTTCATTAGGGAATATGCAAACCCCCGACGGTTTTGACAACACCACGATGTGGGGCAATCGCGTGATTATTGGAGAAGATTCCATAAAACAAGAGGCACTGATCCACATGGACGACGACGACATATTCCAAGTCGACAAAGCCGATCTAATCCAAGGGCCTACTCTTGCTGAACTCAATGCCAATGACGATACACTTCTAGGTGATCTGAACTTCGACGACTTACTCCTACCTGAAGAAAGTTCTTACTTGACTATGACCCAGAAACTGTCGGCTCCCTTCATCCACAACTCGAACCACCTCAACAACAACAGCCCCATAGTCACAGCAGCGTCTTCGTGTCCCCAACCTAGCATGTTTTTTTATAGAGATTTAGACTTGCCATCGAGCGTACCAACGAATAACTACGATATGTTCGGTTCGAAAACGCCAGTTTCGGCTTTCTCGCCAGCAAGTCAGACTAGTTCGAATTCGCCGCTTCTTCAGTCGTCGCCGTTACGTGTCAATTCCGTGCAGCAGAAGCATAGTACACTCCATGAACTCTTGATGAAACGGGAGAACTATATTTCTCCTGATCGCGGGGTGAGCGGGCAACCGATTCCAGTGAAAACCGCGCCAGCTTCGACGTCACCTAATGTCCGAATGCAGAGGTCCCACACTTCGAGGCTGTCTTCTTCGGCTCCCAATCATGTAGGGTTCACGGATATCTGGCAGAGGAGAGAGCCTAGGAAGCATCTTCTGTCTACGGGGTCGCTTGCGGAAGCTGGATCGACGTCTTCGATTTCGACGGGCGGGATTTTGAGCCCTGATCCACAAGATTTTTCGCATGATGAATTCGATAGTGATGACGAGAGCGACGGAGATCATCAATATGAAGATGTTTCGTCAGATAATGGTAAATGTTTTTTATTTTGCCGACTTTGTGGTGGTTTACGTAGGAGTGCAAACGGTTTTATGAATCATTCGATCATTAATTTTCTGATTTGAAAGTAAATAGTTATTACACGTGTTTGTTAAAAGCGGGGTCTATTTTTGGTAAGCAGTCTCGCTTATTACGGACGATGTGGCGAACAATATTTGGACAAATTAAGGTACGCATAAAAGCAATTTTAAATAGAGCTACCTATCTTATGACAACTTTTTAAAAATAAAATCTTCGACACTTGTTTAAATGGAACTCAAGTTAGCGCAACATTGTAAGTTGACTAAAAATACGTCCAAATAGAACAACAAACAATGCATACTTTAAATTGCGTTTCATTTTCAAATTAGACTTTATTTTTATCTGATAGTAAACACGGAGTATTTTAGACATTAAGCACAGAATAAGTTAACAACAGAATTTTCACCCGTAGGGAACTTTTACATTTCAGCTTTATGGTTTTGTTGGCATTGGGTACTCAAATATCTTTAATTTAGAGCGGATAAAATATAAAAATATATACTCCTATATTAATGAGTGAAATTGATCTTCAAACAGGGTCGAGGAGTGCTAAGATAGGTTTTCTGAGGACAAGATCGTTTTTAAGTCTGGATTGATAATAAAAATTATCCTTTTGAGATTAGGGTTTGGTTAGAGGTCCCTTCATATACCGGGTGTCCATTGCAAAATTTCCGTTATTTGAAAAGTCAAAAATCTGAAATTGAAAATGGTTAATAAACACAAAGAAATTTATACGGAATATACGAATAGCATTAGATCACCATTTCATTTTTATTTAATGACATTTAACTGTTTCTTTTTACATAAAATGGAATCTGTTTTTTACGTGCCTTAAATACAGTGTTTTTTATTTTTTTAATGGTTTAGTCCTTGATTTGTATCTCGTTTGCTTTGACGCTTAAAAAAAATATACGATGGTTTAATATCTCAATGATTTTCAAAGATAAAAAGTCTGAAATTCGAAAAGAGAAATTAACAGAAAAAACAGTTTAAAATCTGTGTCGCCTTAAGGTTGCATCATCAGCTTTGGATTTTCCAAAAATTATTTCTTCTTTTCATTTCGCATGGCAAAGGTTATCTAAATCTTACAAAATAATATACTCCAGTAGACATTTTTTATCCGTAATATTTTCCATGTGTTTCACTTGGTTTATGAATCCCATCTTCATAGTATATATTTTTTTTACACCATGAATGGTTTCATCGACATTTTTTATTAATTAAATCAAATCACGATTTATCTCATTTTTTCGAAAATTTGAGAATACCGTGATGTTACCTTGCAGCTTAATTAATAATTTTGGTCACCTCCTGTTTTGAGGAGACAACTTAGTATGTGCTTAATAGTCGTATTCTTTCAATATATAAACATTAACAATCGACGTTAAAGCTTTACATGTAATTCAAAAATGCACGCGTATTGTTGAGCCACATGCGGCTCTTTGAGTCCGTTCTGCGGCTCGCTCACGAAATAATCAACCAAAAAAAGACATACGTTTTTAACAAAAATACAACCAGTAGTCTTTGTCTTTTCCATATAAATTCTGGCTCTCACAAATTTCATCCAAAAAATAATGGCTCTTTTTGTAAGAAATCTGGCCATCGGTGTTGTAGAGATTGTCATAAAAAAAATAATAATAATAACGCAATTCTTTACTTCAGGAATGGAGCAGTTCTGTCTAACTCTAAACCAATTTTTCCTATGATGTAAAAGTTCCCTAAAGCCTTTAAAATGTTTTAAAAAAATTGGTCCAAAGTTGTTTCAACAGAACTTCCCTCGCTCCTGAAGTAGATTGAAACATAAAAAATAAACGCCCGATCAGATTTAGGAATTTAACTCGTTGTTATGGAAGTTTGCAATCTAACACCTTTTAAATTTAACAAGTTTAATAGAGACAAAATCAGTCTTATCTTGGCAAGTACTAGCCCCACCCACCCGCCCCTTATTTTCTACGAGGGTATGTTATTTGCCAAAATATGTTTTATCTTAGCAAGTACTAGCACCGCCCACCCACCCCCTATTTTCTCAGAAGAGATGACATTTGTCAAAATATATCTTATCTCAGTAAATACTAGCCCCGTTCACCCGCCCTCTATTTTCTTAGAAAGTATGTCATTTGCCAAAATGCTACTATTTGCTAAGATAAGACTGATTTTGTCAAATGACAATCCTTTGAGAAAATAGGGGGTGGGTGGGCGGGGCTAGTACTTGCTAAGATAAAATTGATTTTGGCAAATCCCATACCTTCGAAGAAAATCGAGGGTGGGCTGGCGGGGCTAGTCCTTGCTAAGATAAAAGACTAATTTTGGCAAATGACATCCTTTGCGAAAATAGGGGGCAAATCTAAAGTGCAGTGATAAATCACAAGTAAAAACTCATCATATTTTGCACATTTTGGGTAGAACCTATTCAGCAAAATTTTGAGATGACGTCATCGATTTCTTGGAGGGAATAAACAGATATATTTGGTTATATGTTTACAATAATTTTAAAACATCTGCAAGATTTCAGAGTATTCATTTTTGCAATTCGTGATTTATTTAATAAAATAAATTGATTCATCCTGTTTTTTTTTAGTCACCCTGTATAAGCAGATCTAAAAAATATGAATGCACTGATAAATTTCCAGTATAGACTCATCATATTTTGCACATTATTCAGCAATATTTTGAGGTGACGTCATCAATATTTTAGGAAGGATGAGCAAATACATTTTGATCAAAAATTTACCATGCTTATGATTAAATCAATAAAATAAATTCACGTATGCATTAATTGTTTTGAGTCACCCTATATAAGAACTATAAATTGAATGATAAATCGCAAGTATGTATAAACTCATCATATTTTGAACATTTTAGATAGCATTTATTCGATAAAATTTTGAGCTGACGTCATCAATTTTTTGGAGGGGATAAGTAAATATATTTTGAATTATGCTTATCATAACTTTAAAACATTTGCAAGATTTCAAAGAATCCGGTTTTGCAGATTCAAAATTAAATTGCAAAATATATTTTTGATTTTTTTTTCAAAAATCTGGACGTTTCGAGTAAAAACTCAAGATGGAATAATAAACTACATGTATAGGACTATGTTATTTTATACTATTTAAAACCCATTTACTATGTACTATAGCCCCTAAAAAACACATAGTATCGTCACCGTCGAGCAAACCTGGCGGAAACTTAACAAAAGCAAAAATTATTGACACCATTTGACAGATCGCGAAATTTAAAATGGTTTTATGTTGTTGTTGAATTTAAAGTCTGTAGTTTATATACAAAATATGGATTTTTAATTTGAATAAAATATAAAATTTAATCAATAAAATCTTATTTAATAATTATTAGTTATATTAATTGACAATTAATTGGCTTTAAACAAAAAGACCACGCCAAGACCACGTGACAACAACGGTTTACGCGCTGTCAACTCTCTCCTGACACAATTTGGTTCCAAACTAGGGGAATTTTTTGCGTTACCAACTGCATTTGCTCCACTCTTACAACAATGGATGACGATACTATGTATTTCTAGGGGCTATACTATGTATGTACAATTTTGAAGTGACGTCATCACATTATTGGTAGGGATGTTTAGACAAATTTTGGTCAGCGTTTTACCATCTACATGATATTCTTAATATAAATACAAAAACAGACGGACGGACGGACGGACGGAAACGGGAGACCTATTCCTTCGTACTGTAGGGGTCATGAAAGGTGCAGAAAACGTAAAAGTAGACTTGATTACAATACTTCCTTCGCTTACGCGGGGAAAGTAAAAATTAAAACAATAAGCAAGAAAGTAATCACGACGATTAACATTAAAATTTCTTTAATTCTAAGATTTTCAAATCAGAAAAATTGGATGATTCTAATCCGTCAAGAATGTCCTTAAAAACAGAAAAATAGCAAGAACATGATACGATGAAATGTTTTAAAAAAAGACAAAAGTTTAAGGACAGTCACAAATAAAAAACAAGCTGTTGGTATTCTTAGAAGCATTAATAGGAGAAATACATGCCAACATTAATTGGTTTGTGTAAGTTCGCCCACTTTCATCTGCCTGTCATCTGTTGACGTCTCTCTGTTGGAAATTTGCCCATATAAGATAGTTATCCAAAACTACCGTACCAATTACACTGCAATTTTACATGTACTTTGAGGAAATCATGAAGATAGCAAAATTTATCATTAGTGATTATAACTCTAAAGTGTGTCTCCTGAAAATAATATCATGTTTTTTTTTAATAGGGTCACTATTTGCTCGTCGTAGCAGCAAAAAAAGTAACGTAATATCTTTGGTGTCTTGAGATGGGTAGTATCATTTAAAAAATTGAAATGGTGGGGCTGTTCGAAAGCGTGAGATAAAGTGGGTGATTTTTCCTTTGTACTGGAAGCGGTATTTTGTTTTCAATAAAGTTGAATTGTAAACAATGATACGTGGAAAACAATTACTTGAATATTCATTTTAAATGGACTTCAGTACATGATAAAGTAGTAAATGTATTCCATCTGAATTTTATTATTAATATGTACGGTTAGGGACACGGAATTTCAAACGACAACCAACTTTCTGACATTTAAAAACATTGTAGTCTTATACCTTATTGTCATTATGATTGACAGGTCGTTTGAAATTCCGTGTCCCAAACTGTACATAAAAAATATTTAATACCACAACAAACACAATACTTTTTATATTGCTATACCTACTTGCTAATGCGAATTTACAAAGTGAAACCAATTAAACAGAAAGTATATCAAGTTTGCAATTATGTAAATTGACATTAGCATTGTCAAAATGCGTGCAACTTATTATTTGTTGACTCGTAGAGAAGATTCCATTCTTTATGTTACATTTTACGACTAGCATTGTCGGTAGCTTTTTGTCATCGATATTTTTTGTTTATGTCGCTATTTGATAATAAGTCATAATAATAAAAATAAACAATGATAAGGCAAAAGGTGATTACCACTAACAACAAATACGATAAAAACTAAAATATATTGACACGTTAGGTGCATTTTATGTGGTAATTTCTTCAGTTGAGCTATTTATTGGCAATTAATTTAATAACTTAAAAACTGAAATTTGGCGATTTAAAAATTCAACTGTATTTCTTGCACCTAGTCTAGCTGTAAGTTTTTTTTATAGCTGATAAATGATAGGCAATATACATGAAAAAATGAGATTTTTCTCCTTTTAGATGTTTAAAAAAACATTTTAATGTTCACAAGCTATAAAAACGTTGCTATAAATCTCGCAAAGTTTAATTACACACTCCTTAAACTCACTTTAAGTTGCAGGAAGAAAAACAAAGTGTGTTTTTAAAAGAGATGAATTTAGTTCGTTCACGCTTATGCATTAGTTGGTGTATAATCGATTCATCTGACTAATGAATGTGTGTGTATGTTTCAACTGAAAAATAAATGCAGGGACAGTCTGCATTATTCATCGACTTTTGTAATAACAAGTATGTGTATGAATATTCCAAGACACTTCAATTACTTATGGAAACATCTCCCCTTTTTTGTCATGCTTTCTAGAATTTAAAACGATTAACATATTTGTGATCTGGCAAAACTATTTTTGTAACACGCAATATTTCGCAGAAATTGTTTTCATTTTAGAAAATTTGATGAGTGTGGTAATTTTGCTTTCACAAATTTATGTGGATTTTTTTACACAATGGGTACAGATTTATCGTTTGCGGAAGTTTTGATAACGTGAATACTAACACTTTGTACGATTTTTCAATAGACCGTGTTTAAAGTTGAATAATTCATAGCATTGTGTTAGGAGTTAAGGAACTTCTAAATTTCAGCGCGTGCTTGCAGTTAACATCAAAAATTATGCCATGAAATTTATTGAACAGTATGAGAAAGGCCAGTTGAATTTTATTTCTAAGGTCAGAGAGATAAAAGTTCAGGGAGTTATGCAAATATTGATGTTAATTCTTAACTGCTGTCTCGGCGGTGCGGGATGTACTATCATTTGCTAATGAAATGTTTTGTCTACGTTGTGCAACCTAAGGTGTTTTAATTTTTCTTGTATTTGCAATACAGAATAACCATAAATACACACATTCAAACGTATTGTTTTTGCGCTAGTTGGAACAGCTTGTGCAAAACTTCTTTACAAGTTCGCTTTGAAATGCTAATACGTATTGCATCATCCATTCAAGCATAGTGGAGTTTTTTATTTTAACAATACATAGTTGAAATTGTTGATTGCGTTATGTAAACCGTCTAAATTTGACTTCAATCGCCATATTTAGCCTCTTGTGGGTGTAATGAGGACTATTTCGGTTGGAAACCTAATTCCCTGAAATTTTTCAAAAGAAATAAATTTCGCAAACACGGATGCGACCTCTTTAAAATAAGTACCGAGACAATCATTTTGGCTTTCTTCCACACTCTCGAATACTCAAAATTAAAAATAACTTCTTCTTTCTAGATTCTGATGATGATGAACACGTGCCTAGACATTCTAGCAAGAAAGAAAGATTTTTCTGGCAATATAATGTCCAAGCAAAAGGGCCAAAGGGCCAGCGGCTGGTAATGAAATGTAAAATGGAAGATCCACACGTCCTTAACGAAATAACTGATCCGGTTTTTAGCCCTGATTGTTCTGTTAGAGGTATAAAACATAGCGGCAAAGCTCGTAAAGGGGATGGAAATGATTTAACGCCGAATGCGCGTAAGCTTTTTAATATTGGCAAAGAACTGGACAAGTTAGGGCGGATTATCAACGACATGACGCCAGTCAGCGAACTGCCTTTTAACGTGAGACCGAAATCAAGAAAGGAGAAGAACAAGTTAGCCTCCAGGGCTTGTCGCTTAAAGAAAAAGGCGCAACATGAAGCCAACAAGATCAAATTAAGCGGATTGGAGTCAGAGCACCGTAAGTATCACTGTCAATACTAAGACGGATCATTGAGGATTTTTTTTTTTTAAGGGAACTTGCTAAACGGGATTATGCAGAGTAAAGAATTATTGATGGCCAAGCTGCAAGAACAAGCTCCTGACAAACAAGAAGATCTCTCTGGTCGGATAGAAAACACATTCAAAATTGCAACAAGTAAGTTCATATATCTGTTTGTGTTAATTGAGATTTATTTGTGTTGTGTTTTAGGAACGAAAGTGGCAGGCTTCACTACAGACTATGTTAATAAAATTTTAGATAGGTTAAAAAAGGGTCAACCGTTACAGGAAGATAATTAACAGAGTTGTAATCATCAAAATTTGAATCTCTATTAAGCATTTTAGTTTTACACAGATGATATATAATATATTTTTATGAAAGTTATTTATATGAATTTGAAATTGATCCAATACTTTTTTACTTTTTTTGTTCGCCCGTCTGTACACTTTTAGAGTGTGTTGTTTCAATTGTAGGCAAAATGCAGTGTTTTGTTATAGTTCCTATTAGTTTAGGATATGTAGTCGTTAAATTTTTATTGGAATACTTACAAATTAATACGTCAAAGATGGTATCACAGATTTTGTGTTAAAACGTGAAACATGGAGATGATTTATATCGTAATGACAAAATTGTCGATCGTCAAAAGACTATGTTGATGTTAATTTAAAAAAAAAGATGTACTACTGTTTTCCAGCTTCGGTTCACAATTGGTGTTTTTGAAGCTCAGATGGCAACTTGCATGTCCTGTAATGTTTTATTGTTTGCATGGATAAAAAATTAATGGTCTATATTATTCTTATGGTCAGTGTTGATAATTATTATACATACAACTTGATATATTGTTAACTGCATGTAGAATCTAATGAAATCGTAAAACAAAAATATCGCGATGTGCTTTATTTGAGGGAAGGTATTTTACTTGGCAGTTGTTGAAGTAAATTGAATGAAACCAAATTTACAGAGAAACGAAAATAACCTTGCAGTTTTGTGTTATTTTGTTAATTATAAGATGTATTAGAACGTTAGTATGTAGGGTAGATGTGGTGTTTGTCGGTGAAAACAGGTGACCTGCAGATTTCTATACTCTTCCAAGAGAGTACTAGATTATCTAAAAAATATAATCGAAAAGAAAAACATATTTTTGAAAGCGTTTTGGATTGACTATATTTTTTTAACTATGTAAGCACACCAAGTGGATAAAAGAATTGTTGAGAATTGTGATTAGATGATAATGTGTTCAGTTTGTGATAAGCTTTCTTTATATGATGTAAATATAATGCAAAAGTAAGCTCAATGTAATCAGGTATTTACATTAATCGATAGGTTTTATAATGTGACAGAATATACATTTAAGGGTTTATAAATTAGATTTATTTTCAACAAGGGCTGTGTTTTAGGGTATAATTATTTGTGTGTGAAGCCAAGTAAAATACATTTGATATGTTAACCATCGGCAATATCTGGTATATTGCTTTGGTATGTTGGAATTTCCTGAGCCTGTGATGGCTATAATTCTATTTTTACATATTCTAAGCAGATACGACAGATAATTATTATCCAAAGTTTCTGAAGTAGTTTTATACTATAGTAGTTGTAAATACCATGCCATGCTTTTGATTATGTTTTGTATTTTATCAATTTTGATAGTTACAGTTTTACGTTAATTTATTTATACCAGTTAAGTTTGTAACTCTGTCAATTTTTGTTTAATGTTTAATTAATAATAAAATGCTATTTGTATAACAACGTTTGTTGTATATGCGTGAGTTTTTTTATAGCACCAAACCCGAACCTCTAACTCTCAAGTCTAATGTTAGTTTCTTTATTTGTTCCTTACTTGTAAACATCAATTTACCAAGTCACTGTATTCAACATGAAAATGTCACTTAACTGGCTATAGCATGTAAAAATTTTATAATATTATAATTTGAAATGAGAGCCAAAGTTTATATATAACAATTTAATTATTTTTAACATTACAAAAAATTATGTCTTATTATTATCGTTTAAATTAAATATGGTGAAGTTATTTCCACTAATGTTGAAATTTTCAGGCAATGTTACTTGGACTCCCATGTGTATCCTCTATAGAAGATGGTGTAGATTTTTCAAGCGGGAATGTTTTTGACAATTTGATCTATCCGCAATTGTTGATTTCCATCCCCCTGCACGCTTCAAAGTTAAAATATCCCCACCCGCTTCAACAACCATCATTGCTCCAGTTCGTCTAAATGAGTGACCTGTATACAGTGCAGGCTCTTGTAATCCTAGGTATTCAGCAATTTTCTTAGGTACTGTACCAAGAGTATGTTAACCTGCATTGAGGGCGACACATTTTCCGTTTCGATATGTCAAAAATAACCGCAGGTCCTTATTTTTCTGAGGCCGTAGAGCCGCATATTTTCGATAAATATCGCAAGGTTTAAAACTACACCCATCTTCCTTTATTGTAAACCTCCTACTTGTAAAATTTTTGGTTTCGCCTAAGGTGACAACAATACATTTGCCGAAATCTTCCACGTCATTTAAAGTGAGGGATAGAAGCTCATCACACCGACAACAACCAAATATACTAAAAATGGTGACAATTTTGGCAAGCAACCACTTCTTGTCAGGGGCTTCAGGTATAAATTTTTCCACTTGCTCCGGAAGAGTTTTAGCTTTCTTGGAAACATAGCGTTTATTTAGTTTTTTCAAAAACGCAACCACTTTGTGAAATCTGCAAACAACGAATAAAAACCTGAACAAAAAAAAAAATAGAAAGAAAAAACAAACCTGCGAACGTCAATGTTTTCTCTAACTTCCAAAAAACTCTTAATCATTGACCACTTCGACCATAATGGCGAATTAGAAATTTGCCATACCCCATTGAAACGTATTCCGTTATAGTTGATGAAGAAAAAAAAAGTTTAGTGGTAAGGACAACTAACAAGAAGTACTACAAGGTACTCAGGATTCCTGAACTAGATAGACTATATTTACAACCAGTACGAATTGCTCATAAATTCAACACGTTAATAATAACGGTGAGTACAACTCTGTCTATAAAACTTGTTTAAATTAAATTCTACATCTTGTTACAGTATAAAGAATTCGGGCTGAATTTGTTAGACAAATGATTGATATACCCTAATAAAATGTCTTCCGTGACACCAATCACGTTCTCTTTCTTTTGCCATTTTTTGAACTCAGCGCATTCGCGTTCGTATCTTGCTGATTTGCTTTCGGGGAGCAAATTTGCGGCTACATTTGCTGCTACAGCAATAATATTTTGTGGCACATTCATTTTTATAAAGTGATTTGCGTTTCCAAAGCAGTAAAAACCCTCTTACCATGCTAGTAATGTTAAATAATATTTCAATTTGGTATTAGTTGCCCCATTCCATTTAATTAACACTGACTTGGAACTATTTGTTATGGCAATCACTAATTTTAGCATTAAACGCTATTAACAACTGCTTTATGTTATGTTTTTGCCAATCCGCCGAGTCGAATTTGGCGCCCAAACAGTTGGCAACGCCGCCTTTTACATCTGATCGCGTAAACATAACCAAAAATTTGACAGTCGTGAGCTGCTATGGAAACGACATGAGTATAAAATTTTGTTTAATCAATCGTTTGAAAAATGACGGACTGGTTGAGTCAAGTTAAAAATGCCAAAAAGTCATGCATGGTACAGAACAATTTAAAAAAGGTACACTATGATTTTGGAAATGGTAGAGAGATGGTGGAAGAATATAACACTGATACAAATGTAGTCACTCGAAGAGCGTGGAAACTCAAAAATGGAATGGATGCTGAAGGAGAGTGGGACATAGAGTTGGGAGACCCCGAAGTAAATTTTAATAAAGAACAACTCCTGTTTATTAAAGAAAGTTCTACTCAGGTATGTATGAGGTTTTATTTAGTAAATTGCAATAAAACGTTTTTCAATTTTTACAGCCAGTTGTAACACGGAGAAATACACGGATAAATCTCGAATGGCGAATTAGAAATTTGCCATACCCCATTGAAACGTATTCCGTTGTAGTTGATGAAGAAAAAAAAAGTTTAGTGGTAAGGACAACTAACAAGAAGTACTATAAGGTACTCAGGATTCCTGAACTAGATAGACTATATTTACAACCAGTACAAGAAGCCGTACGAATTACACACAAATTCAACACGTTAATAATAACGGTGAGTACAATTCTGTCTATAAAACTTGGTTAAATTGAAGTGTACATTTTGTTGCAGTATAAAAAGCCCAAGCAATTACTAGAACTTGAAAAAAACGTTCTAGAGGAAGTAAACAAAATCAAGCCAAATAATTATGGAGATATGGATTGCAAACCGAGCTAAATCGTCTTCTCGACCGTACACTACATATTTCTCATATTTTGTGATCACAAAGAAATAAACAGCTGATTTAGTTTTGATTTGAGTTTGTATGTCAGTGTCCACATGTTGTAGACCTGGCAACGACGCAATGCGTATCAGTGACAGCACTGGTAACCCGTGGCAGTTGTGACGTAGCTAGTGCACGTGTTCAAGTGCCCTGTTTAGTGTAGTATTTAAAATTTTTTGTGTAGAAAAATCCTGTGATCGTGTACATAGTATGTGCCACACAACAAGATGACCAACAAAAAAAGGGGTATTCCTGAAAGGTAAAATTCCTTTTTGACAGTTGTCAAAACTTAACAGAAATAATAATATTGTCTTAGCCAACTTGCTTTCATCAAAAGTGTGTTGTTATTATTGACAAGTATGTGATTTTTGACAATATGAAGATATTATTTTTGTGTAAATAATATTGTAAAATCGTTAATTTCCTGTTTGTGCTAACACAGATTTCTATATATGTAGTAGTGTGTAGTTGCACTACATAGTAAGTACATTCGTAGTTTTCATCAAGTGAATAAAGGTAACAATGTTGCTTCTGGTGCTTGTTAATAGATGACGTCCGTGCGCAAAGAAAACTGTAATATAGAGAGAGATGTAGAGCAGTGTTATCTACTGAACCACAGTTGAATTATTGAAACTGATAAAAATGATTGCATGAGTACATCTTTTATTAACCGCAACAATTTTGAATTTCGCCAAAAGTAGCGAGATTTCTATGCAATTGTTGCACTATTAACTAACAGATGGCGCTGCAGGGCTAAATCAGAATATTAAAACATCAACCAAGAGAGGGCGCTATACGATTTAATGTGACATGTGACAATATATATCTGTTCTTCTTACTTTCCGGGTTTTTCACAGCAGACATTTTTTATTTTTATTATGGCCATCCCGTATACCTCTATGTCTAATTTTCAATTGTGTCAATTAAAAGCCGTTTGGAAGCCAAAAAATTTAGTAAAGGCTACGTTGTCTTTGGCGAATTTTTATTATCGATTGTGCGAAGTAGAGTTGTCTTAAAGTGAAAACATGAATTGAGAAACGGCAATAAGGGCATCAACTTTGCTGGATGCGTTATGTATCAAATGCCATAGGAAGACATCGTTCGACCATAAGTTGTATGGCAAAGCGAAGAAATCATATAGGTTCTTATTTTCGAAAACCTGGTCAAGGGGGATTGATTATCTGTATGCTGTAGATATACCTGTTATGCTTACAGCGTACTTAAGACGTATGAGTGCCACGATACACGATAAGGTATAGGGGGTGCATAAAGTTTTTTAATTCAATGGTTTTTTAATTTTTTTTCTGGTTTTTGTATTTCTTTGTTTTTACTTATCAACATTATTTATTTAAGTTAAACATGCCTTCATTCCATTAAAATTGTTCTCCACAACGGGGCACCAAAAAATCCACCTTCTTCCGTTTGTCAGTTCCAAACACATTTAATAGAAATATTAAAAAATGACACTCCAAAATTTTGTTACAATCTGTCGTAACCTCAAATTATAAACACACAAACACAACAAACTGTCTTTGACTGTTTCGACATTGGTACCAAGCATTCGATAAAGAAATTATTATTATTGTCGTATTATCTTTGCGTGGCACAGAGATTAAGTTCCTCTCTTTCCAGTTTCCATACTTTCTAAAAATAATAATAGATTTATTAGTTACTTTAGCAAAAACTCTTGTCCCTGGATGTCTAGGGACTTTAACAAAAGCTAGATCCAACCTCCCTTAACCCTAAACTTGTTTTCACAAATACTTGAAAGTCACTTTGAAGGAATCAAAAAAATATGGGCATCTAAATAATAAATTCGTTATATAGAATAATGTAACAATAGTAATAGTACAGAAGAGATAACACCGCCAAAATCAAAACATTAACACTTGACAATTTTGCAACAGTGTTGCCAACTGAGGAGAAAGAAATTACTGGCCAACATGGTCAAAATTGTCGATTTTTATAAGTTCTGATCCTAAACAAGAAATAAAAAATACATGTGATCTACAGAATAAGAGTTCTAAAAATATCAAATAGATAATTGCATGACTCAGTACTATTGGACTTCAGATATGGGCACATGCAAACTGCAGCGGAAAATAAAATCACGTACCAGAGATATGGATAGCAAACCGAGTTAAATCGTCTTCTGTCCTACACTACATATTTTTCATTATTTTGTGATTACGAAGAAATAAACTGCAAATTTAATTTTGATTTGAGTTTGTATGTCATTGTTTACACGTTGTAAACTTGGCAACGCCGCAATTCGATTAGTGGCAACACTGGCACCCAGTGTCAGTGGCAGCTGGCAACCAGTGTCAGTGGCAGCTGTCTATGACAGAAAGGTACACGTACTCAAATGCAAAGTATAGTGTAGAATTCAAAATTTTAACTATAAAAAAAATCTGCGATTGTGTAAATATTCTGTACTACTTAACAAGATGATCAACACAAAAATGGGTGTTCCTGAAAGGTAAAATTCTTTATTTTTGATAGATGTCAAAAATTGACAGAAACAATAATTCTGTATTAGCAATTTGTTTTGATCAATAGTGTGTTGTGCTCAGCAATTAGGTGATTTTTGACAATACGAACATACATTCGCGGCCAGAAAATTTTGGACGTTATTGTCATTCCTCTGTCATAAAATGTGAAACATCTTTAAGTATTGTAACCTTATTTTTTAGTTTTGTCATTTTTGACGTTGAAGACATGCTAACACTGGATGCGGCGTGACAAATGTGACAAATCTTTTAAACTTCAAAGTGACAATAAAGCATGGACTACATCAAAATTTTCAAAATATCAGGAAAATGACGTCCCAGATTTTCTGGCCGCGACTGTATGATTTTTTAAGTAGGACGAGATAATATTGTAAAATTGTTAATTTCATGTTCGTGCTAAATAGGTACCGCGTGAGCAAAAATGACTTGAGTCAGTTGACAGTCCTGGATTTTTAGTTCAAATTGGTCTCATAATGTTTTCAATAATTCATGGTTGTCAGCTGCCAAGATTGACAAATTGGTAACATTTTTAATTTGTAGAATATATTCAAAATATATCCTAAATTTACCCCATGTCACGATTGACGCATTCGTCACACAGTTACTTGCGTTATGCCAATATAAACGGAGGAAAAGTTCAAATTTTTGTTTAAAAAGTACTGTCAACAGACTCAGTCATCACACGGTATATAATAATGCATAGTTGCGTTACATAATTTCATGGAGTTTATATCAAATACCTAAATATATTTTCAACATATACAGGGTGATTGAAAGCATTATTTTAATGGCGAATTATATGGCAAAAATACGTAAATAAAACTAAACAGAGCATGGGGTCCCTTCTTTAAAATATTGTGATCAGAGAGTTTTAAAATTTCGTGAATGAACAAAATTACTTTCCAGGGTGGCTAATTACAATTTTTATTGTAACACCTTGGCAACAGTTCGTTCAATTTTTAGATGTTACCAAAGAAATACGTAAAAACGGCATTTCCAAAGCAACTCAGTTAGCTATTTTTGAGAAGTGATCATAGTTTTATTGTACTTTTTTTATATTTTTTCCGTATAATTCGCCATTAAAATTATACAACAGTACTTTGAATTTTACCCTGTATAAATGTTGCGGCTTATAAGCTGCCTGTCAATAGATGACGCTCATTTGTAAACAAAACTCTAGTAAAAATATGTAACGCAGTGTCATCTATTGAACGATAACTGAATTATTGTAAACGGTGAAAATTACAGTATGTCTTCTAATCATAGCAATTTTTAATTTCGCCAAAAATATCCAGATTTCTATGAAGTTGTTGCACTATTAACTAATAGATGGCGCTGAAAATATTAAAGCGTTAACAAAGAGAGGGCGCTGTACGGTTTACACCGGTAGGGAACTGGAACTAGATAGTAGGCGGTGGGACAAATAGCACAGACACATGTCTCTCCTGTCTATTTTCATAAATTTTGGTAAATTTTGATAAGAGCGTTGTTACACGTCACAGAAGTATGTACTTCGAAAATTATCACGAAAATTAATACCAAAATTTGTTCGAAATTTTGCAAAAAAAAATTCTATGTTGTATATAAAATCAGCAAAAAAAGCAGCCAAAGTTCAAATGCTAACTTGAGGACTCTTTTTCTTTGTTAATAGCACGTTATTAGTTAAGGCAGTTATAGTGTAGCAGGTAACCGTAAAATCAGTCAGATATGATATACGTAAATGTAAGTAATGAAATTAACTTGAATAACCGTTCCTAAGCTCTAAAAATTTTACGGAATCACAGTGCAGATCAGCAAGATCGGATTAAAATTTTTCAGTGTCAAGGTAAATTTCCGATATTCCCTACAGGGAAAGAGAAGAAAGAAGAGATATGGAGGAACATAACCTGTGGTCCAGATAAAGCAGGACTGAACGCGCAGTAATTTCCGCATTCTTAGTGTGGCACTCTTGGTGCATACGGTGAAATAGGTATTAGTGTCATAATAGCGACCCAATATATCTTTTGTAAAAGAGATATTAAACTTATGCGCGAAAATGAGGATAGTCGTTTACCATTTCCTGTTGCGTCCTTTGTACGTTAGTAAAGTCACCAGATATGCTGTTTCTTTGGGAAAGGGTCGTAATGGAGCAGAAGAAGAAAAAAAAAAAAAAAGAAAAAAAAGAAATTGAAACTTTTTTGTTGATTATATTTCTTGAAATTCGAAATCGAAAATCTTAGAAGACTATATTCGTATTTTATCTTATTTTACACTATTTAGCACTATTTTTCTAGTGTCAGTACATCCGTTGCTTTAATTAACAAGAAATGTTCAAAGTGACCCCCATTTTGCTTCGAGGGGATTCTCACACTTGAGAAAGTTAGGTTATGATTGACACTTGTGACAGGCGACGAGTAGTCATCCGTCATCACAACGAAGCGGCAAATTTCAAAGCTTCCTTGATGTTTTTTATTGCTTTACTGTTTAGAGTAATTTCCGATTTGAACTTCTGCTGAAAACATACATGTGATATGTATGCACAACCTGAATAAGTTTGTTCGTATAATCCTTGTAGTTCTCGCACGACTTAAACCTATTATTGATGATTAATTTGAATGAAAATGAAGCTGCTGGGAACATTAAACTTTTTATGTATTTTTGTAGGTGTTTAAAAGAAATTTGTTAATATGTCGTAGTAGGAAGCCCTGCTGTAAGACGGATGGCGCTAGTGAAGCACATACGATATGATTTAAGTTTGTTCCAGATGGGAAAAATACCTGCCAATGGGACGTCCTATCGACGGTACGCGTTTCCTACCTTTCAAGGCACCATTAAAGCCGGTGAGTATTTTAATGTGAATAATTAATTAATTTAAACGTCAAATTGTACCACTCTCGTGGTACTATAGTCTGTTGCAATTACATTGTATTTTTAACGATAAAACGAATAAACCGTGACATCAACGATCCACCATCATCGAGTTTATTAAATTTTCACCTAAAGTTATCGTCAAATATTTCAAATAGTTGATGAAATCTGAGTTATAAACTAGTCTCATCGAAAAGGAATTTTATTCTTACCGTATTTTACACGGGAATGTTTTTATTCGTCGGCGTTCGTAACCGTTATTATCAACGTAATTATAGCTAAATGTAAAGTAATGTCATAATTTGTTGGTAGTGCATTTTTATTTAAATTTTTGTGCAACCTTTAGTTTCAGTTTTATTGTTGCATTAAAATCTGCCCACGTGAAATGATCAAATTACAATGCGGATGGCGCCACGTTTTGCGGTGTCGATAATTAAATAAAGTGGGTTTCATGATGTTACAGCAACGGTGGTATTTTGCAGTGTATATGACGAACTCCGTAGAGACTTTAGTTAATTATCATAAGGACTTCCCAGGATTCTGAAACATGTATTCGTATCACTGTGTACACTGTGCAATGTAATTACGAATTTATTAGCTACAATTTCCCGTGTACTAAAATTTTTAGTAATCAGGCAAGGATTCCGCACGAAATGCTTTCGCAATAACTCAGCATTAGGCGGTTCTTGGTTTCATGCAAGTTTTGTACACTGAGATTATCTAGAAATGGAAGAAATTTAAAATTTTTATTTCATTTAAGATTCAGATGTATTAGCAATGGAGTTTACGATGTTAAGAAGGGGATTTCTGTCATAAACCTCGACAAAAATTTAGAACAGTGCTGCACAAATTGTAGGTAGTTTTTATTGATTAAAGATTTACCATATTTAACTTTTTAGGGTTGGGTGTAATTATTTTTACACTAAATTTCGCTATTAAGGAATTTCTTCTGCTGGTGCTGGAGTCTTGGTTTTTCAGTTTTTAATTATGTTGAAACACAGACTTTTAAATTTAAAGTGACTTGATGTGTGGCTTGTTTTATTTTTATATTAGACATCCATTTAATTTTAAGTCGTTCTGTTTAAGCGGATTACCATTATTCCAGATTAGTAGCGCATTAAACGAAAGTTATTCAATTTATTATGTCACCAACTAGATGATTCTTTTTTATGAGGTTGTTATTATTTTTTTACGATATATTTGGCGACCAGGATTATTGTTTTTGTTTTTTTTTAATTTGCTGTTTTAATATAGTTATTTTTTTGTTGATCTGTACTTCTAGTTTTGCTTGTATATAATAATAAAAATTATAAATAAAATTTTATAAATATGAAGTTTTATAATTTTTCAAAGAATCTGGATTTTTTTCTATCTAATGACCTAAATTTATTTACTTCAACATTTAATTTTTATATATTTTTGAAGTACTCCTTTATACCCGTAAAAATTGAATGTCCTTCAATAAATTTTCGATTTTTTTCAAAAATTTTCACCAAACGGGATACTTATTTATTGATAGAGGAAGTAGTTCATACAAATTTATTTTTGTTTTTAAATGCTATAGACTTCGAATGAGATTATTTTGTTTAAATTTATAATTTGTTGATAAAACCATTCCATTTATTAAGGACATTTGATTTAAGCCTGCTTGTAAGTACCTAAATATTTGTGAATTTATTAAAAATATTTATTTTAACACTACACTGATATCTTTATCACTGTACGATAACAGCACATCATTACTGTCAGGGACATTTGTACTGTATCTCAAGTTCGCAAACCAAATTTAATATTTTCCATAATGCAATAGCAAACTTATAACATTTATAAATGTGGAAAAAGTCAGTTGTACATCTTTTTTTCAAATTTGGACCATTATACTAAAATCTAAAAAAAGGGAAATTGAACAACCAAGAAATAGAAAAACAATGATTTGTCGTGAGCCAAGCGGGGCGGAGCTTAATTGCAAATTCCGTATTTTTCTACAAGGAGTGTCATATGAAACTACGTATATTAAGAAAAAAATGAAAATATTAACCCCGCCCACGCATCCTATCTCAATTGTGATGATTTTTGTTATTCATCGTGAGCCAAGGAGGTGGAGCTTAAAAGCTTTATTTCTCTACAAGAAATGATCATGTAAAACATGTTTTTGAATATCGTGTTGTTCAAACAATACTATGTAGTTTTCACTCTTATTAGGTTGTTTTCATTTTTTCATTGTAATGTATTAATGAATTATTTTTATTATTGCAAGTAAATTCAGTGTTCTCAAGGCCTTGAAGACCTTCATAATAAAAAATATGTTGACGATGTTATCAAGTATCGATCTATTTTTGGTCCTAGTTTTGACTATACCACATTTCTAGTATCCTCAAAATTTCTACGAGTTTTTCAAAATTAATCCGAAACATTCCTTTTCTGGCAAATTTCAAAGATTCAAGGCCAACAAAAATTTAAAGACGTTACACAAATTCCTTGAGTATTTTCAAATCCTTGAAATTGGTATTTCAAAAAATGCAAACTTCGGATTCACTTTGAAAATTAGAAAATACCAAAAGGGTGTTTAACTATGAGAAATCGTGCAATCTATACAAAAAAAGGTAAAACTGACTTCACCCACCTTCGTTTTTGAATTTCATTGGCATATTTTATTTCCCCTAGGATGAAAATTGAATTCTATTTTGGCAAGTGGTCACATCAAATTAAAAAAAACTTTTTTAATATATGTGTCTACTTTTTTGTAAAGAAATAGGGATTTTGCAGTTAAGGTCTGCCCCTTGACTCACGACGAATAGAAAAAATCATCACAATGGAGACAGGGTGGGTGGGCGGGGCTATATTTCTCATTTTAGCGACTAATTCTATTTCTGTATAAGATCCACCTTTCATTCAGAGCAGATAAAATTAATCACCGAAGTGGAGGTGGGTGGGGGGGGGGGTGTTTAAGTATATGATCTTTCTTATTTTAGAAGAAAAAAATGAGAGAACGGGTGGGTGGGCGGGGCTAAGTTTAGCTTTTTCCGAGAGAGTCCTATAGGCTGGCAATAATAGTATATTATTAACTAAGGTTGTGAAGACAGACATTCTAGACCGAGCGCAAATTAGAACCTGAGACGCGCAGCGTCGAGGGCTCTAATTTGCGCTAAGTTTAGCTTTTTCCGAGAGAGTCCTATAGGCTGGCAATAATAGTATATTATTAACTAAGGTTGTGAAGACAGACATTCTAGACCGAGCGCAAATTAGAACCTGAGACGCGCAGCGTCGAGGGCTCTAAAGCGCGAGGTCTAGAATTGGCTTCACAAACGTGGTTAATATACTATTTTTTCCACTAGTAGCCCATTTGAGGTTTGCGAATTTTCAAAATGTTTTTTCTGAAGTGCATCAATAAAAACGTGTACTCACGTCATTTTAGTAAGCTTTGGAATTTTATTATTTTTTGACAATCCAGAAATGGTCCAGAACTTTTGTTTTAATTTCCTCCATATTTCCTGTTTTTAATAAATTTTTGTGTGAAAAATGTTGTAAAGTGAACCATCATGTACCCCTCCTCATTCCGTCGTATTTACGCGACCGCGACAAATTTGGCTGAAAAAGGTATGGACCTTTTATCGTTAAAGCGACACGGGGAATGGAAATCCTCCAGCATAGCAGAAGGATACAACGACGGCTCGATCTTCAATTAAAAAAAAATCGCCGAAATCGTCCAAAGCTCTTCTACGGCAAATCAAGTCAAACCAAATCGGAACCATGATTCAGTTTCAGTACCGTAAACTTCATTTTCACTCCCATCAACTTCATCAACGTTGTTTCACCAATTTATCCTCAATTTATAATCAATTCAGGGTTTGGAAATCATTCCAGGGCATAATTTAAAAGCAAATTTTCCAAAATGATCGTTTTCAGGTTATGTCTCAGTTTTTCTGACAGTTGTGGACAGTTGTCACATTAGGTGGCCAACTTCACGTTTACATTATTGACCAAGGTTCACAATTTTCCAAATTACAGACCTCTAGACAAGTCGACAATTAGCCATTGTAATGCTACTAGTGGAAAAATACATTTTCTTGTAGATATCAAACCACAGAATGTTTCTATAATAACCAACATGAAAGTTGCCAGTTTTTATTTCTTTGTATCTGTTCTAAACGGTATAGTTTTTGTCAAACGGTGAAAATCCAATTTTCTCCAACTCCCTTTAAAAAAGTAAAAAATAAAGACAAAGATTAAGCCCCACCTTTCCATGACGATCTCAATCGTGATGAATTTTTCATTCGTTGTCTGACCGAGAGGCGGAGCGTAATTGCAAAATCAATATTTCCCTAAAAAAATTACCATTTTAAACATGTTTTAAGTTTCTTGTTATGAAAAGAAGACTACGTATATTAAGAAAAAAAAAGCAAAATATACGCCCCGCCCACCCGCCCGGTCTCAGTTGCGGTGATTTTTTATTCGCCGTGACCCCGGGGACGAAGCTTAATTGCAAAATCTTTGTTTCTCTACAAGAATTTACCATTATGAAACATCTTTTGGGAGAGGGGGTTACACAGTCTCCTTTTTCTCAAAATGGTCTATTTGTAGTAATACGATAATATCTACTTAAGACATATTTTGGTGAAAAATTCATCGCAATGGACACTGGGGCTTAATTTTTGACTTTTTTTTTCTTAAAGTATATGGTTTTCTTTCAACATGATACTTAAAAATATGTTTCACGTGGTAGTTCCTTGTAGAGAAATAAGCATTTTGCAATTAAGCTCCTCCCTTCGGCTCACAACGAATAAAAAAGTTATCACAATTAAGATGAGGGTGGGTGGGCGGGGTTTGTATTTTACCTTTTTTTCTTAATGTATGCACATAGTTTTCTTTTGGCGACAAGAAACTGAAAAGATGTTTAAATAGGCAAATTTGTAGAGAACTGTGGGGGATAAAATTTATCATTTTAAACATGTTTTCAGTTTCTTGTTGTGAAGAGAAGACTATGTATATTAAGAATAAAAAACAATATAAAATATAAGCAACGCCCATCGTGAGCGAAGGGGGTGGTGCTTAAAATCCTTACTTCTCTACAAGAAATTATCATGTAAAACATGTTTTTGAGTATAGTGGTGTTCAGAGAATGCTATGTATTTTAAGTAAAAAATAAAGCCAAAGATTAAGATTTGTTAAATTTTGTAAACTGTGCATATAATTCTCGAACAAGATTGTAAATATTCAGCATTTACGACTCTTATATACTCTTCTGGGGTGTATTCCAGTAAACAGTCAAAAATCTATTTTTTTTATTTTCATTTCTTGTTTCTGCTGTGACGTTTTATTGGTGTATTCCTCCCAAACTATTTCTGCTCTACATATTCTTTAAGTAATGAAATAGACGACAAACTTTGTGAAATATTTGTATATCTGATAAAGTCTTCAAGTTCTAATACAAATTAGAGAAATCTCGATTAATCAAAAAGTCTTCTAAAAAGTGCTACATTTAGGGTAGATATGTTTTTATTTGTCTTCCATTTCTTGGTTAATTCTTTTTTTGTGGCTGGCGAATGATTCCCACCGTATATTTTGTTCCAAATATTATTTTGACGTGTTTAGTGTGCTATAATTCCTTCCCAGAAGAACTGTTACAGTCGAACAAGATCTGTTGTTTCGGAATCAGCAGGCCTTTTTATCTTATTTACAGATAAGGCGAAATAGTTGGCGCTTATTAATTTTGATGGCATTATAATTATCACTGGCGCAGTCTCGTTTGATTCAACTATTTATTTGCTTGTCGATGATAATTATGGTAGAGGTGCTCAAGAGTAACTACGTTCTTTATTTAATGAGTAGCCGCATTATAGCGGGCGGGTTTTGCACATATAAATTACTAGAAATAATTGTGAGACTTCTATCAACGTTAAGGTGAACTGAAGAATTAATCGGTCGATTCGGAGCCTTGAAAGATTAAACTGTTGTAAACGTGTGAAGCAAAATAAATCATGTATAAGTAGAATGCAATTAATTTTTTTTTTGTGTTTTATTGTGATTATTTTTTTGTAAATCTGTTGAACATTGCTTGAGGGGTTTACTAATCTAGCTGCATAATCATCACTAATTAGATATTCAAACAATAATAAGGTAATTATATTGAAAGGTAATACGACGCCAGCACATCGAAACCTTTAATTATACATAAATCAAGGGGTGGCGTTACAGTAAATCTATTTTACGGTAAATAACTATTCAAATTTAAATAATGAATTTTTAAACCACTATCTGATGTAATATGATAATCAGGTCGGAACAAACAAGATGTTATAATTAAAATGTTTTGATGCTATTTAATCCACTATTACAGATAGAGTTCATGGATCAACGTGCTCAGGCATTTTCCGTGCTGGTGCATCGTAATTAAATAAAAATCTCGCCTATGGAGAATCTATTAATTCTAAAACTATTCTCACATACAATAAACTGGTGTCCTTTTATTGATCGTTTGTAAGCGCTTTGAATGACTTTTAAGTGCTCGAAATAAAATGTTATTGAGATAGCTTTCGTTTTAACAAATTCACTATACCTAACATATGTTACCTTTAATTAGGCATGTCCATGTATGTTGTATTCGAAACAAATGACGCTGATAATAATAATAATTCTTCAAATGGCAATAAAGTCTGCGGTTCGGGGAGAAAGCATTTCGAAATCGTGCCAGCAGTTCCATAATTGACTCACTGCGTGGGAACATGTAGATGGCGTTGTCATTGTTACCAACGCGTAAAGGAGGTTTTGCTACCCTAGGGCGCTAAATTACTTTAACAACCAAGAATTATCAACTTAAACGTCGCTACTGCTACTAGAATAAGTTGATTTTAGTTTTGGTAATGTGCAAAGTGTGACTTGGCTTTGTCAAAGATAAAAAGTATAAATGTGTTGGTATTTAAATGCAAATGTATATGATTTATTTTTTGTTTACTAAATTAAAATACATGGCATTGACGTGCATAATTAGTTAATTTGTAACTAGTTTTAAAACTATCATTGCTAAATTCGTTTTGCAAATGTGATAACAATGTTGACGATGTTTTTTTTTTATGTCGATCAGAGAGTTTTAATGTCAGCACATCTGTGTTGTTTTTTCTTTACTTCGTGTGATATTAAAGTAAGAAAATCTACCGGTTTATACAGGGTGAGGCATTAAGCGCGCGCTCCTCGATTTCTCGTCAACTGTTAGAGATAGAAAACAAGTGTGGGATGTGACTTTTTTTAACAAAACAACTGTATATTTTTAGATGCACTAAGTAGCCTTTTCTTCGGCTGTATAGCATATTTTATTTTTGGAATTTCCAATGCAACCTTGAGACTTTTTTCAGTTTTTTGATTTTTTTTATCACAATAGTGTTATTTTACATCTGTGGTTCAATATTTATGGATATTAAAAAAAGTATGCACTACGGATAGATAATAGAAAATAAATTTTATTTATTGGTATTGCAAAACTTTGTAAAAAAAAATCTAAAATGTTATAATTTTCAAATAGCCGCATCACAATTTTTTCACGTAGAACACCCAATATTTTATTAGAATAACAGGATGTAAGAGAGACAAACCAGACTACGATAATTCCCTAGAGGAGGAAAGACAGATTTTTTAAAAAAGCAAAATAGTGCCAAGAACAGCAACTACAAAGCAGAGCAGTAGAACATGGACATGGACGAAATAAAAGAATTAATTAAAAAATATTAAAGATAAAGAATCGGGAAGACAAGCTGAACATACTACAGAAAAAAAAAAACTCAGTAACACAAAAGAAGGAAGAGTAATTAATATACATAGAGTTGGCGCTTAGATTAAAGAAAAGGAGTATACAGAAAAAATTAAGAAATACAGCAAACGAAGAAAGAGGTAAAGAAAGAAAAGAATAACAGTCAAGGCACAATATCAGAAATTAGAAATAGATAGAAGAACAATGAATTGGGATGACACAAGAACAAACTGACAAAGGCCATGGATAAAGGCACGAACAAAGTTCGGAAGAACTAACAAACAAATCAGAGAGGAATAAAAAAGTATGAGTAACAGACATGACGAAAGAAAACGGTCAAGAACCTGAAAAAACTGCGTGTAGAGATACAAAGAAAAAGAAAGGGGGAAAAGAATAAAAAAGTACATACAAGAGGTGGGGCAGAGAAGGAAAAATAGAAAATAAAATTGCAATATGGTACACAGGAGTACAGAAACATGGACCAGGAGGCATAGTTTTCTTGGTGAGGGGAAAGTTAAGAGAAAAAATATTGAATTTAAACCGATAAATAAAATGATAATACATAAGGATAGAAAGTAAACCGAGAAAGGTATCCATAATAAATATATATATGCACCCATCGAGACCAGCGATGACAAAATAAAACAGCAATTTTATGACATGTTAGAAGAAAATTTAGAAAGACAGGATGTATTAATAAGAATAATAGGAAACTTCAGGGCACAAGTTGGCAAAGAGAGCGGTTTTCAGGAGGTAGCGATAAATGATTAAGCTCTTATACAGGAGCAAATATAGAGTCAGATCATATCTTTGTTATAACCAAGTGTAAAACTAAAACAAAGGCAACGAAAAGCAAGAACACACAGAAAAAATGGAACGTTGACAAACTGGAGAAAGAAGAGACGCAAATAAAGGTTGAAAAGGAAGTACAGAAAAAAAGAAGAACAAAAAATTAAGGAACAATGGGTAAATTGGTAGAATCCGAAATATAAGAAGAAATAAATGGTTTGATACACGATTGAGGCAAGACTATAATGGCTAGGGTCGGCAAGGAAAGAAGAGCACGAAATATACAGACAAGAAAGGTAAAAAGCAAAAAAATGTGAAACAGGAAAAAAATAGGATGTTATGGAGTAAATAGAAACAGAAAATAAAAAACATAACACAAAACCACTAGGTATATAGTTTTTGGTAGAAACTTTCTTCTCAGTTTTCAATGTTTTAAAATTTCTTAAAAATTTTAAGGTTCCAATCGTTTTTAAAGTTCTCAAAGTTTTTAAAGTTTTTGAAACGTTAAACTCAAAGGTGTCAAATTTTTCAAAATTCTTGAAAAGTTTTCGAAGTTCTCAAAGATCACAGACATCTGAAAGTTTTAAAGTTCTTAAAGGTTTTAACACTTTTAAAGTCATAAAGGTTTGAAGTTCTCAAGGGTATCAGAATTCTCAGAGAGAAACTCTTAAAGTCTTAAAATTCTCAAAGCTTTCGAAATTCTCGAAATTTTCGAAGATCTCAAAGTTGTCACAGATTCAATGAAGGAAAAGGGACGAAAAGGACGAAAAAGGACGAAAAGGAAGAAAAAGGACGAAAAAGAAGAATAAGGACGAAAAAGGAAAAAAAGGACGAAAAGAAAGAAAAAGGACGAAAAGGAGGAGAAAGAACGAAAAAGGACGAAAAGGACGAAAAGTACGAAAAGGACGAAAAGGTCGAAAGGGATGTAAAGAACGGAAAAGAACGAAAAGGACGAAAAGGAGGAAAAAGGACGAAAAGGACCAAAAGGTCGAAAAGGAGGAAAAAGGACGAAAAGGACGAAAAAGGAGGAAAAGGAGGAAAAAGGACGAAAAGGAGGACAAAGGACGAAAAAGGACGAAAAAGAACGATAAGGACGAAAGGTAGGTAGAAGGCAAAAAAATGTTAAAAAGGTAAACAAAATATAGGATGTTATGGAGTAAATAGAGTTTTTGGTAGAAACTTTCTCAATGTGATAATTTAAGCAAAGATTTGTTACGCCAAAGTAAAGAACAACACATTTTTCTTTGTTAATTAGGCTTAACCAGAGTTCACACCGTTGTAGCACCATGTTTAAGTAATCAGCGATGCCATCACGGTTACTGTTAGGGTTGTTAAATATCTTAAGATTGTAAGCGTATAAAGCATGGTCAGACTTTAATGATATGTATAATACAAATAGAACATGGTGGAGAACGGATCCCTGTGGCACACCATCAGATTTGACGGGATAGATATTAAAAAAGGATTCTTTTCACTAGCAGTCATGAAGTATGCAAATGTCGACTTATTTAGAGGTAGCAAAGTTCAACTTTTGCGACCAAGGTTCAAAAAGAAGATTGAGGTTATGTACGAAATACTTGATGTGATTATTTCTTAAAAAATTAATAAATGTGTGCTACTAACATTACTTGAGTATATTGTTACTTGGTAGACGGTGGAAGAGAGAATTATTAATTCAGGGACAAGTGTAAATGGTTTTCTTTGTGTTGGAGATTTAGATTAAGTTTAATTAGAAATCAAAACAAAATAATGTTGCGTAAAAAATTGAACGTTTATTTTTTTCAATTTATTGTCTTGTGGTTTCTACTAGCGAAAAAATAGTATATTGACCACTATAATATACTATTCCAACTTTGACAAAAAAAATTCGATCGGATAGAAACGCGGATATCCATTTTAAAATATAACCTCTAATCCCCTTTGTGATGAGGGACCTTGTCAAAGGCTTTCTGAAAATTATGTAAATAACGTCAACAGATAATTTGAAGACCTATACAAAGAGGAGATAAGACACCGAGAAGATGTAACATGTAGAGGAAGAATATAAAGAACTTACTCTGCAGAAATAATAGAAACTATTGAAATAATAAAAAATGGAAAAGCAGCAGGATGTGATGATATGTGTGGAGAATTCATAACACATCGAAGAGAAGCACCGAACAAAAAACTTTACGAACTAATACGAACCATAGGAAAAGAAGAAAAATGTCAAAAAAGTGGAACATGGGAACAACAGTACCTACACCAAAGCAAGAGTTTCATACATTGTGCAAAAAATATAGAAGCATTACCTTGGCAAACGTAGCATCTAAAATGATAGGAGTGATAAAAGACGAGAAAAGTCAACGTCCATACAGACAGACAACGGAAAAGAACTACGAATATAACATGAAAGTACATCTATTGTTCTTAGATTTTAAACAAGCTTTTGAAGTTAAATATCAAGTACCTAGAGCTCAAAATAATAAATAGTTTACGTTACGTTATTTTGTACAGAGTTTTTATAAATGATTCTTTTCTGAATTAGTTTTATTTTTTATAAGATATGAAGAATTGTACAGATGCTTGAGGCCTTGGGCATTTAGTAAAATCCGCATAAAGTAATAGGCGGCATATGCCTATGACCTACTTCGACCCGGTAATCATTTATTATTTGTCAAATAGTTTAACGGATCGCTCACTTCATTTTTTTCAAAATTGATGATAAATTTGATTTTATTAATATTTAATTTTCAACAGTTTTTCAATTATTTCAACCAAGAAAACGACAGGAGTTTCGAAATTTGTGTTGAATACACATTTTGATAAGACCAACTTATTTAATAACGATTTCGTGCTGAGAACAGTTCAAAATAATAGAAGTCTACAAACTTCATTCCTATAGATTCGTTATTTTAAAATTAACGACCCTGAATCTTTTCTTTAATACTTTGGCTATATTTTAAATGTCAGTTACATTAATTAGTAAGAACCGGAACAGCTCGTAAAGACCTACTACTGCCTATTATAGTTCTATTCTTGTTTCGTATATTGCAGTTGCTATTCGTTTTGCACTTACTAGAGATCCAAGAATCGAAATCCGTATCGCTAATCACTAGGTGCGAGTTTAAATTTACTTTCAATCGCCTGAATAAGTTTCACTTCGCAGATTTTGACAGTCATGCCATTGTCATGTTTATGAGCGAAACCTCGTTACAAATTGATTCGTCTAGACTGGAAGCGCTTCGAAAAACTTTACGCAATGTCCGTGATTTGTCGATACGAATAGATGTCCGTCTTATTCGCGTGCTGGCGGCGCCGGGTACCGTGGGCGAAGAGAACTCCAGTCTATCGCCATCGCGTCTCACACGCTTTCTGGCGCCTGAACAACCAACTGTTTGTGAAACTACGTATTATTTGCATCTTGGGACATTAACGAGATTGTGGATGGTATCGGAGCGAAAACTAATTAGACGAAGGATAAATTTGCGAGCTACCGCCAAAATGCGGATGCTTGGTAAAAGCGCTTGAGAATTCCTGCTAGCGGCACGAAACGGGGTCATGATAACTACTACTCCTACTACCGGTGTATTATACGATGAGTTTGAAGATAATTCTTTAAATTATAATAAATAAGATGCCGTGTAATGGGTTCTAAGTTTGAAATGCACATTAACTGCCATATGTTTGTTATTAGTTCCAAATTTGTTAAGATCGTTTAATCTTTCATCAGGTATGTAATCGTAATGATTCGTCAAGCTTAAAAGTAGTTGTGAGAAAATAAGTTTCGTGTGGTTTAAGTACCCAAAAAGTCGGTTGGCTAAAATCGTTTGGTGGAGGTGAAATTGTTGGTGACGTGATTTCTCCATTGTAAACATTTATCAAAATTTAGTTTATAATGTTTTCTGATAGATTTGTGGTGTCTTTTTTCCCTCATTATTTGCTTGGGGTGCTTATCGCGATTGAGAGCTTTGGTGACATTCCGACGCCCCTGAACTATCATCTGACACCTTGGGCGGTGACCGGATCAAAATTCACCAGTTAGTTATGTTTAGTATTTCTTTTTTCAGAATTGAAGTTATAAACCTTCGGCTCGTAATACTACACAGCAACACTCCAATAATAATAATCAAGCCATGACGCCGTGTTCGAGAAGCTTATTACAACAAATTTCACGTACTTTTTACTTGATTTAGTTTTTACAATGTTGTATGACAGTAATTTGGAATTTGAGGTTGCTGTATTAGTATGAACAATCCAATGAGATTGTGGTCATAAATTGAATTAATCGTTTCAATTTTCCATTGAAATAAATCACACAGACGTGATTCATTTATAAAGATTGCATTGTTTCAATGCAAAGCATGCTGTTAGGACTGACGTGCCGCAAACAACGCAGTTAACGCTTTTTTGTTTTCATAGGATACATACCCAGTATTAAATAAAACGCATTTTTTTAAATTTAATAATAATCTTAAGATAATTTCACTTCAATGTAAATACACTCATCAGATAAAAGAGAAGGTGGCTCTTTATCCTCGGATTTTCCACGGTAATTTATCAGCTACAGTTTGAAAGCCATTAATGTTAAAATGATTTGCTTTGGTAATGTTTCCCATGCAAATATTATAGATAAAGTAATGATTACTGTTCCAAAAAACACAAGATCCACGAAAAACAGTATCTGGAAGCAATTTGAGACATTCTATAGGAAAGACGTTCTGAATTTTACTCAATTTACCTCCGTCAGACAATTGTGGGGAGTCAGTGGGGTTAATCGAGTATAATCCCATTTTTGCTAAAACCGCATAAGGTGGGGCGAAGAAATATTTGAACAGCAAGTGGTTGATCTAAAACAAACATGATGAAACTATTTGTCCCTCCAAATTATTATTCAATAAACTCATGGACAAAAGAAACAAAAATATAACAACAGATTGTCTATTCCTAACCCCAAATCCGTTTTGGAAAAACGATAAGGATAACTCTAAGTTTAGTACAAGAAGGTGTCACAAGGCCCATTGGACTTGATATCAAAGCGATCAAACTCACGAATCATTCCAATCGGACAAGTGCGGTTTGAGGACAATTCCATCAAGATGGTATGCATACTTTGGATTGTTGGATCCCAACTGAAGTACCAGACATTTGTCAGCGTTAATAGGCATTTACGAAACTGCACTCCAATAAGACAGACGATTGACATTGGTTTAAAGGGTCTGATGGGCATGAGTCGGATTGCTATAGAATTTCAAATCGTCAGCATAGAAGGAAGATTTAGTCGTGAGTGTGAAATAATGAGAGATCAGAGACAAATTTTAGGAATAGGATGGAACCCAATGCGGCTCCCTGTGGAACCCACTTACAGGTGCTTTAGTAGAAGATAAAGATTTTTCACTTTCACTTGGAAAGATCTGATATTTGGTAACTAGAGAGCCAGAGGTAAAGCTTTAGCGAAGTCTACATGTATGATGTCTACAGGATCGTGATTTTTAAGTGAAAAAGTTCAGCCGTTAATGCATGGAGTAGATTGGTGGAAATCGATCTTCCAGGGGTAAAGCTATGCTGGTTAGGGGGAATAATATTATTTCGAAGTAGAAACGGTGTGTGTTGCTTATCTATAATGAACTACATAATTTTCGATACCACGTTTAATAGACTGATTGGACGGTAGTTATTGGGGTCCAGTTTATTTCCTTTCTTGAATATCGGGACCACTAGTGCTTTCAACCAGATATCGGGAAGGGCATGAGTTTGAAATGAGTTTTGCATGATCATGGTTAGGGACAAAGCGAGTGAGTGAGCGCAGCGTTTCAGTAGAAAAGGAGATATACCAACGATTCCGGAGGCTGATCATGAGTTGAAAGTGAGGAAAATCGAACGGCTTGCTCCCAGTCAACAGATGCCAGTTATTGATCTAATTTGGAATAGTTGATAACTTTCTTATGCTTGAGAATTGTGTTACTTTTATGGATGGTTTGTACGGAAGTTCCGATCACAGCATGATCAGAATTACCAATTGAAGGTAGGATTTCGTGTTCAGTTACCAGCTGGAAAGGGTTAGTAAGAAGTAGGTCCGAAGTGGAAGGAGATTGATTAAGCCTGAACCTAGTGTGCTCCGTTATCAATTGCTCTAAGTTGGAGTTGTTTAAAAACTTGAACTAGCCCGGTCGATGTCTGAGTAATTGAAGTCGCTAAAAATGACTAGGTTGAAATTATTGTGACTCATTTGAAGAAGTTTCTCAAATAATAAATTATCGTTTTCTTTCAGGCTGTAGTGAGGTCTATATAAATACACCAAAGAAAACTGGATGTGACTGGACGAAAAATTGAGGTGTAACAAGTCAAGGTTACGATATTATTGAGAACTTTGTAAATTTGGAGTTTTTGATATAAATACATCCTTCAATTCTATTCACCTAATCGCATCTGTAGATGGAATAGCTAGGTACTGATAAAAATAATAATAAAAAATTACAGAACATCCGATTTCTTCTTCAGTTGGCTTTTATTTCCAATTTGATGCTACACATCACGCAAATTTAATATCAAATTTGGGATACGAGGGATCATCTAGTTCACCAGTAACTCAAAATAATATTTTAACAATTCGTTCCAATTCATGTTTAAGTCCGAAAATAATCCATAGTAATTGTGTTTTCAATATGGTTAAAATCTTTGTTTTTACGTTTGATTAAAGAAAAATGTTTTAAATTTTCTATTTTTCAGAGCTGTCATGAAATTATCTCATTGAATTAAATTCAATCAATTTGATTTTTGGCAATTTGACCCCTAGGGTGTCTCGAGATTTTGACCGTAGTTTTTCCCATCAAATTGCCAGAGAAATCGATTTCGTTGAAAATATTTTTTTTGCGTAATTCCAGTCTATTTAAAAAAAAGTTTTTTGGGTACAAATAAGTCTTGCACCAATAATTCCAACCTACGAAGGGATTGGTCGAAAACTGAACGAAAACACAATAACTAGCACTGATATGTTTGATTATCATATGATAGTTTTTACAAATAATGATTGAAATATTAAACGTTCAATAAAGCATATCGACTAGTACTGGAATTATGTATGTTTAATATATTTTTGAATAATATGACGTTATGACCATTTGCTGACTATTGGCTAAGAAAAGTCTTGCAGTTGAGTCATTTTCTGTGTTGTTATATTTTCCTTAGTTTGGTTATTGTTTTATATCTTTTTGAGTATAAAAAAGTAGGTCTTCCGTTTCCACCTATCGATCGTCTGTTCTGTCGCCATCTGTCTGTTTGTTTGGAAAGTAAATTTTACGTTAATTTTATAAAATCACATACTTCTACACCTGTTTTTCCAATTTTCTTATCTTTATTTGAGAGTGAATGAAAACTTTCAGGGTGTGTTTTGGGACAGAAGCAAAATTTTCATCTCGAGAAAGTTATGTGTATGAAGGGGTGTATGAATCCCGCTCTGTTTATTTCTGCTGAAGTTATTTATTTTTTTAAGGCACTCAGTTATGTGATAAAATAATTTCTTGAGATTGGTAGCATTAAGAGGAAATCAGGAAGTCGCACTGTATTATTTCTGTTTGTTTATTGTAAATGTAATAAATTTTGTAATTATTGTATATAATATACAATTACTGGTATTATACATGTCTACCATGCACTATTCTACGAATTGAAAGAAGTATTATTTTAATATATTCTACTGCTGTCATCTTTGAACCCGAAACTCATTTACCCCAGGGTAAAGCAGTGTATTTACATTTCGAGCATTTTATAAATATCATGAAATGAGTAAACTAGATAAACGTTCATTTGGTTTGAAACGCTGACACACGTGCGCTGCGCGCACGATAGGTTCACGATAATGTTATTCTTTTTCGTTGTGCCTTAGTCTCAGATTTCACAAAAATGGCAGAACTAGTAACATATGAACAAAAAAAGCTTTTATTTTCAGCGTTTAATAAAAGTATGCATATAATACAGTTTTATCACCTTATATGTAATTTTTGTCCCAAACGATGTTAAAAGACAAAATTCTGCAAATATAGCAATATATCAAGTATATTTCATCATAATTTCAAATATGGTTGTTTAACTTTTGGTTGCCTTTTCCTTTTTAATTTCTCGGTAGCTTCGCTCCGATACAATATTGTCTTTTTGTTTTTAATTGTGACAAGTAATATTTGATATTGTGCAGTCTGTATTTTGCTGACCCACAATACTGTATCGATCTGTTATCTATAAAAATACGGATCAGTTGAAGTTACGGTAAAAGAGCAGCAAAAGAAGTTCGGAGGAGAAAATCCATAAATTCACGCGGCTTGACAGTTTGATAAAATACTTATTTACGATAATAATGTAATGTGATATCCCGAGTCTGCACATGGATATTGGATGTGAATTTATTCGTTGCCACGAGACATTTTTACACCTCGTGTTGCATCTATCTAAATAATTATACGCTATTTGTCGAGACCATAATACATTCTAGTATTTACTACCTACTCGAAAAACCAGTTGTAATTATTTACTATTGTGTATAATGGATCGTTCGCAAGTTTGCTTGCATGCGCCATGGACGTTGCCAATATGTAACTGATCGAAGACTTATCAATCGGTCGTCTTTTTTGGCATTGTTACGCAGCTCGATTAGCTAGGGCCTAATAACTCGTTAAAATGGGATCAGGTTTCTTGTGATGTCGTCGGGTAATTGGTAATGTCTTCTTACCGAGTGTCCGAATGAAATGTGGCGCTGCTGCAGCGTATTGTTTTTAAATTATGAATATTGAAGAGGTGCATTGAATGGTGGTTATAAGCCGGTCCATGTGGGGGATCTGCCAGCTCTAGTGAACCATTATAAAGGATCGCCCATAAAAGAGACAGCTAATTAAAGAGAGGAATGTCGGAATGATGGAGTTCTCTGCGAGCGGCTCACAAGCCACACCACTGTCCACCGACTGCTCGATATTCATTTTATCTAACCACCAGAACAATCAACCAATACGAGTTTTATAGGTACCCGCTATACCTTGTAAGTTGTACATCAATACTGTCAGAGTCGTGTTTCGGATAATATACTGGGGATATTTAAAGAAGCGTTTACGGATTAACATGTGTCTGTTAGTTCAGATGACAGGGAAGAACATCCTGGGAATTCTTCTGCAAAACTTATTGCGTTATTTTGATCAATCAATCCGATCTGATTTCATGCATTCTCGACGTTTCACAGCTTATGGAATATTTTCATCGTTCTGATATCGTCTGCTTATTTTACTTGCTACTGTGAAATTGCAGTGTGCTAACTACATTTTGTTGGGTTATCCCCATCAAAAAACTATGACGTATTTTAAGATTTTACCAAGTAAATTTCGATTGAAATTTATGTTGTGGCATGCTATTTTCTCTGTGGTTTATTGATGGTTTAATAAACATGTGTATTATTTCCAGAGTGTTGTAATAGGGTCCATCCGGCGACCGGTTACTTTCATGATTTCTCGACGTTTCATAACCTCTATAGTAGGAAAAAATAAATCTCTCGTTTCCATCACTCAAATTTTGTTGTCAAATTTTATCGCTATTTTGAGAATGAATGGTAAACATCTAACCAAAATTATTTATTGTTTAAGTATGAATCTGTAATTAATTCGTGTATACATATGTATGTATACAATTAAAGTAGTATTCTTTTAAATTCTGTTGTTTCTGAAGCTCAAATAACGTCGTAATTGGTTGTGCGTCCAAGGCGAGGACAGCTCGATGCAAATAAATTTTTTTGTAGGTGATGGGTAGAGTATAATTTGTAGTGATAAATATTTTAATTCTCTGTGGGCGAAAAATACTCATTCCTGTCCCACTGGCCATGATCTAAAATTCTTGAATAATTATAACTTTTTTTTGATGTTTCATTAAGTTATGTTGCAGAATAAATCATCATGATGTATAAGTTTAATACACAAAACTTCCACTCACAATGAAATAAAACTGGTCATTTCAACACATAAATATTATTAATTTTGGGACTCCCCTAAGATGACGTTGTTCTCTTTTGCAAAAAGTGTTATCGTCGCGAATATTTTTAATTTTATAATTATAAGAAATGCTATAAACGTAACCAGTTATGAAAAGCTTCATTTTGTGTCTCTGAACTAATTTTTGTCAAATATTATATGCATGTTAGGAATATTGTGTAGATGACGCCACTGCAAAATTTTGCATGGTAAGTGCTATTTAAATTTTATAAAATAACATATTTGTGATTTAGAAATCCATTTTGAGTGTTGTCCAAACAAATACAACTTCGAAAATTATTATCAACTTTAACTTTAAGACTTTGAACTTTCACAGTATTGGAATATTTTCACAAATTCAGTCAAATGTTGTAAATTTTTCCAGAAGTTCCAAATTTTCTAAGTGTTATAAAAATATCAGTTTTCGGATATGCCAGAATTCAACATTTCCCTCAGTTTTCAAGATTTCTAGGTCTTCCAAATTTTTCACGATGTCTAAATATTTCCAGATTTTCTAAAATTAATAGACCCCAAAAGTCTTTAAATCTTTGAAATTTTTGGAATCTCTCGAATCTCTAGAATCTCTGAGATGTATAAGGTAATAACTAGGGTGTTCAAAAATTAAAGCAAGCATTCTTCAAATTTTTACGATTTTTAGATTTTTAGCATTTTTGTTTTGTTTAGAGTCTTTGGAATCTTTAAACTTTTTGTCATGTTAAAAATTCATGCGTTTTTTACAAATATATAAAATCTTTGAAATATTTGGAACAGAATTTTAAAAATATTTTTAACGTCTGAGTCCTTAGAGTATTTAGAAGAGTTTTCTTAACAATCTTGGGAAATTTGGATATTTCAGAATTACCGGAAATATTATAAAGTTTATATTTTTATATTTTTACTATATATAATACTTCTAAAATCTTTACAATTTTTCAAATTTTGTTGGATGTTTGTTCTATTTAGAACCTAAAACTTTAGTTAATTTAGCATCTTTCCTGTCTTTATAGTTCGCAAATTCTAGTGTGTGAAAATTTTAAGATTTTTAGAATGTGTCGAATCTTTAAAATTTTTGAAAGGTTTGAAACCATTTAAATATTTCAAACATTTGGAAACTTTGGAATTTTTAGAATATCTACAATCTTAAGATTGTGGAATTTTTTAATTTGCAAAATTTTCAAAATTTCCAGAATGTTCAGTTTATCCAGATTAGCCCAATTTTCCAGATTTTCCGAAGTACACAAAATGATCAGAATTTCCACATTTCCAAAATTAGTTATTTCAGAATTTTGAAATACAACCTTTTCCAATATTTTCAAGATTTCTAAGTCTACTACATTTTTCTCACACTTTCTAAATTTTTTCAGATTTTCTAAATTTTATAGATCTCAAGAGTCTAAATCTTTGGAATTTTTGGAACCCCTGGAATCTTTACAGTCTCCAAGATTAATACGATAATAATTAGGGTGTTCAAGGTCTTCAGTGCTTTAAGGATTTATAAAAATTAAAGAAAGCATTTTTCCCATCTTTACGATTTTTAGGTCTTTAAGATTTTTGGTCTTTGGAATTTTTAAAATCTTTGGCATTTTAAGAGTTCACGTGATTTTTACAAGTTTTAGAATCTTTGGCTTTTTGGAATTTCTCTAGAACCTTTAGAATCTTTCAACTATTCGAAACAGAATTTTAGCTTTTGACCCCTTAGAGTCCTTAGAATATTTAGACCCTTTAGACCTTTTAAAATCTTTAATCTTTAGAATATTGAATCTTTAGATTCTTTAGAATCTTTCCAATCCATGGAAATTTTGAACACTTTGGGAATCACTAAGAGTTTTATAATTCCTGCAATTTTTAGGATCACTAATACCCTCAGATTCTTTAAAATTTTATTGGATTTTTTTCATATTTAGAATATTAGAACTTTAGGTTATTTATAATCTTTAGTGTCGTTACAATTCGCAATTTCAAGTGTATGTAATCCGTGAAAGCTTTTATACTTTTTGAATCTTTCAAACCACTGGAAACTTTAGAATCTCTAGAATCTAGAATCACTAGAAGTTCTATGATCTTTAGAGCTATCAGATTTTCATTATGTTTAGACACTTCAGCATCCCTAGAATTTTAAATATTTTTAGATCTTTACGATTTTTATCATCTTTTCAATTTTTAAATATTTGGAATCTGTGGAATCTTCGGAATTTTTGAAATCCCTGAAATCCCTTTCGAATTTTTAAATTGCATAGCTTTTTTTAGTTTTTTGAAATTTCGGTAATCCTTGTAGTCCTTAGAGTTTTTGGCATCCTTGAAAGCCTTAAAACCTTTGAAAGGGTTAGAATGTTTGGGACTTTCACAACATTTGGAATCTTTTCACAACTTCGGTCAGAATTTCGAAATTTGTGGAATTTCTAAAATTAACATTGTGCATATTTTAAATTAATTCGCCAAAATTGTAAGATGGCGTCATTGATTTTTATCAGACAAATTTTGGTTAGAGTTTTACCATCTACACCATATTCCTAATATACATACAAAAATTGACACAAACGACGGAAACAAGAGACCTATGGGTCTAGAAACGTCAATTTTCAGGAAAACGGAGTGAGCCATTCCTGATTAGATCAATAAAATAAATTGACTCTTTGATTAATTTTTTTGAGTCACCCTCTATAAGAAATTTAAAAACTTTTATTGTTGGAAAGGGCTAAACGAATAAATTTTGTTTAACGATTTACCATGATTACGATAACCTTAAAACATTTACAAGATTTCAGAGCAATCGGTTTTGCAGTTTCAAAATTATATTGCAAAATATTATTATTCAGTTTTGAATTTATTCTAAAAACTCTGGATGTCTAGGGTGAAATTTAAAAAACTTTTTATTATAAATTTTGGAGATGACGTCATGGTGGTGGGAATATGATCAGTCAAATTTTAGTTAGCGTTTAACCATCTACATGATATTCCTAATATAAATACAAAATTTGACAACAATCAGCCCAATACATTCGGAGATTATCTGTCTAATAAAAATGGATACAAACACCAGACAGACAGACAGACAGACTGATAGACAGACAGACAGATAGACTGATAGACAGAAAGACAGACAGATTGACAGACAGATAAATAGACAGACCGAAACGGGAGACCACTTTTTTCGTACCCTATAGGTCATGACATGTTTCCTTATGAAGCAATAAAAAATTTAGCGGCAAGGTGGTACTTCACGAGTTTAAAGAATTATAGATAATTCAATTGACAAAATAAAATTTACCGACCTCGCCTTGTAAAGAAATACCGAAATAACAGCAACGAATTTCAAATAGAATCGACTTTTCCTAGTTTATACTTATATACCACGTGCCTAGGCAATTATTTACTTATTATGTGCAACCTCGTCAGACACACAAAAAATGCTTTATTCTAGAGTATTTATTTCGTGACAAAATAAGAATTTATAGATCTAGTTCTTAGCAACTTCCGTTGGATAAAACTGTCACTTTTAGGCGCATAATAGAAAAGATGAATTATACTATAATATAAATAAATTTCGTGTTCTTGATCTAAATGTCCTGTTAGGATTGTAACACACCACACATTAAATTAACATATTTTACCATACTATAAATCCCCGCCGATTGGGGGTGCCCGACTAAGAATAACGTAGTTAGATGCCTCTGTGGGGCGCATTTAAGTCCGAATTTTCTCAAGCGTGTTTTGCATACCTAAATATTCACTATTTCGACACAAAATTGCACCATTTGGTGAAGACGCCAGCTGCGGAGCCTCGTCAGAAAAGACAAAGCGTGGTAGACGAAAGCTAACGACGACCAGTTCGCACGCGTATACCGCTTTTTATAGCCACGTAATGGGTCTTTATCGAAGTTAAGCTAACCACCGGAATTGAAATTATATGAATAAACTGATTTATTATGCTTTTATAACCTGTGTGTCATTACTCAAAACATCGTGTCAGGTGCACGATGTTGTGTCAGTAACGCCGCGGTTAAGCTTTTTATTATTTGGCGACTATTCAAATCTGCGGTAGTAGGTGTTATAATCTCTCTATTAGCATCATAGATAATATTTTAAAATGAAATGTCAGCCTAATACATAAACAAATTTTGTAAATCCTAATAAAACCTGGATTAGCATCTTTATAAATCAATTAAAAGTGATGGTGGCGCATAATTTATGATTTTGTTGTTTGTGATGTTAAACTGTGCAGCGGTAGAATGGACTAACATTTTCATGAAATTTCATTTGATTTTTTAAAGTATGCATAATTCGATAAAAAACTGGAAAATATTTCATAACGTTTGCTGGATGTGCCAATTAAGGCCAGTCGCTACCTTTAGCTCTGGTAGGGTATTCAATACATTTTCAGAATACATTAATATCTGTATTATTATCGGAATTATTGTCATGAAATATTAAATTTAACCTGTCAACAACTTTCTCCATACAACACAATGGTTTTTTTTTTAAACAGTTTCACATTCGTTTTAATATTCTAATGACATTTTTTTATCACGCATCTATAAAAATCAATATGTATTGCAATTATTTTGCAAATTTCGGAACGCGGTTTTCACCACAGTACAGTAAAAGTAGATTATGCCAAAAAAATGTATTTACTCTGATTTTTATTATCCAATATATAGAAAATCGAAGACAGATGGCAGACAAACTGCACCGGCCAATCAACCTTCTGCACCGTGGAGATCTGACCTGAGCTTTTTAAAAAAAGTTTATTTCCGCTTGAAAAATACCACGAAGAATAAACGCTAAATCAGAATTCCGATCCCACTCGTTCGTGCGTACGCCACTGCCTCGCATAAAAAACAAGAGGCTAGAATCAGAATATTCTGGATGGACCACCTGCCGATCGCTGTGCGAAGATCGTTGGCACATCTCGCGTTGGCCGAACATCCATCACGCGACAAGTGAACCTGGCGATGATTAGTAAAGACCACACGGCGTGATTCGTCCAAGACACACATCCATCAAGTGTATCGTCAATGACGCGTCCGATGATGGTCCAGCATTGGACCACTCCCTGCTCATTTAATGATGCTGTCAGTCCGACCACCAGCACATGAGTGGTGGAAAAATGAAGATGTCGCAATGTCACGGAACGGTAGCTGAGCGAATTCCATCAAGGAACGCGATCGCTATCGCCACAGAACACGGGCACCTTTGGACAAACTAACGTCTGGAAACGTGAGAGATGTTACACGGATAACGAAATTATTAACAGCCACGAGATTTGATACACTTGCTTGTTCTTTATCTCTCTAAGCATGTGTGTCAGATACGGGCTCGGGGCAACAGCCCAAAACTCTTAAGACAAAAGATAGATGAGATGCGGAGAGTACTTCTGTAGGATTCCTAGCCTCGAAGATATTGAAATGTTCTACTTGGATAATGAAATGAAAATTTACGACCGCCGCTAATGGAGCATACAAAATAAATGAATTTTTACTCGTACCTGATCACTAGTATGTTTTATGGCAGAAAGAGAAACTTTACACACGCACTATAGTTGCCTTGAAAAGAATTACGTAATTTTTTTGCCTATCATTAGAGCAAAAAAATTGCAAGACTATAACGTCACTCATTTCTGAAATATTGATAATTAAAACCTCAATGTTACAAGATTTATTTTTCAGTAAAGATTTATGATAATGGAGTTTTTGTGAAAGAAATACTTGTATTAAGTTTGAAATGTACAAAGAAAATCAAATACAACAAAATTTTAAGAAAATTAGGTGACACGTTTTATCATTTCTCGTTGTGACTAATATTTTGGATTGTACTGGAATAAATTTTTAAAAAGTCTTCTTTCTAAACATTTTGGAGCTTTTGTTACGCCATTATTTAGTAATATCTAAAGTGTCAACATTTTACAATTTAACCAATTGTTAGAAAATTGATTACTATCAAATTTTGCACACGTTTTAAGGGCTGTTATGAACATGGTATTGATGTATTTTGGCCAGATCAGATCAGGTGAGGTTATGGTCAACTGAGGTGGGTTTGGATTGGGTCAAGTCGATTGCTCTGAAATTCTGCACATTCTTTGTAGTTGATGACGTTATCTACAGATTATGAAAAAGTGGTTTCCCGTTTCCGTCTGTCTGTCTGTTCATCTGTCATTTGTATCCATTTTTATTAGACACGTAATTTCTGAAACTGTTGGACCGATTGTAGTCAATGGGTGTATTTATGTTTGCCTTAAAAGTTTTTAAATTGCTTATACAGGGTGACTCATAATAATCAATGAATGAGTCATTTATTTTATTCACTAAAAGCTGGATTTATTTTATTGTATTTCAGGGGGGAAGGAAGTACTGTTAAAATAACCTTCGACCAATTTTTACTTCCCGAGCGTAAGTTAAGGAAGTATAGTATATAGTAGTCGAGTCAATCGGACGAATTGCTAGTTTTATGTTGTCTCGACGTTCCATGACCCCTTCAGTACGAACAAAGTAGTCTCCCGTTTCCGTCTGTCTGTCTGTATCCATTTTTATTAGACACGTAATCTCCCAAACTGCTGGACCGATTGTTATCAAATTTTGTATGTATGTTAGAAATATCATGTAGATAGTACAAAATTTGGCTAATCATCCGCACCAACAATTTGATGACCTCATCTCAACGAACCGTCTTTTAAAATGATTTGAATGTTATACAAAAATATGCTCCTATACTTGTAGTATACGAATCCGCTTTCAATTTTTTCGCAGAACGTGCAAATTTTCGCAAAAAACAATTGCACGGTATAATAACGTTATATTACCACCACGAGATATATGAGCTCCTTTTTTTTTCTTGAAATGGTAGTGCGCTGTGACAACTTTTCTTTTGTGCTGTGACTAGTATTATCCATGTTGATGACATCATCACAAATTTTTTTATTGGTCAAATTAAAAACGAGACAGTTACTCCATTTTCTCGAGAATGTGAGAAAACGCACGTCTTTGTACATATAATAATGATCAAATAAGAATTATAATGTCCACAACATTTTGTTCGATTGTGGTTTAATTAATAATTTTAATCCTCTGTTTTGAGAAGACAAACTCATTCAAACCAACAGAGAAATACGTATTTTGCAATTACGTTCCGCCCTTTGGTCTAACAACAAATAAAAATTCATCATAATTGAGATCGGGGTGGCTGGGTGGGGCTTAATTTTTGTTTTTTTTTTTTTAATATATAGGGTTTTCTGTCAACAACTGGATAGTTAAACATATTGTCAATTTCTTGCTCGGAAAAGAAGGCTCGTTATTAAGAAAAAATGGACCAACTGTTAGCCCCACCCACCCACCCCTTCTCAATTGTGATGAATGCTTTATTCATCGTGAGCTGAAGGGCGGAATTTAGTTGCAAAATCCTCAGTTCTCTACAAGAAATTACCATATGAAATAGGTTTTAAAAGGGTAGAATTTTCTAGAGAAATAATATATTACAATTAAACCCCGCCCTTCGTCTGATTAGGAATGAAAAACTCATCACAATTGAGATCGGGGTGGGTGGGTGGGGCTTAATTTTTGTTTTATTTTCTATATACCTATACATAGTTTTCTTCCAACAATTTTTTGTCGCAAAAACAAGAAATATTATAATAAAAAACATAAAATCAATCTATTATTCAATAATTTTGGACTGTAGTCCTAGTGTAAGTCACGTAGAATAACTTGTACTTTCTCGTTTTTCTCGAAAAAATGAAGAAATGAAAAACTGGAAAGTTAAAAAATTGAAAAATTAAAAATTGAAAACGCAGAGATATCGTGAAATTAAAGAAGAAAAAATGAAAAATTGAAAAATAGCAAATTGAGTAACTGACGAAACAAAAAATTGAAAAAAAAGTGAAATTTAAAGAACAAAAAATTATAAAATCGGAACATTGAAAAACTGCAAAAATAAAGAAAATCCAAAATTGAAACGAAAAATTGCGAATAGAAAAATTAAAAATTGAAAACTCGAGAAACTCAAATCGAAAAAATGCAAAATCTAGAAATTGAATTGAAAAGTTGAAAAATTGAAAAATTAAATTTAAACTTCAAAACTCGAAAAAATTAAGGAACAAAACAAAAGAAAAGTTGAAGAACAAATTCAAGTCAAATAAGGTGCGGGAACGTTGTTTACGCCACTGGTTTTTACTTTATAGAGGTTACCAGAAAACAAAAATGGCAAAAAAATAATAATTTTTCAGAGAAGTGGGATTTATTTGGCTGCACTTCAGCGGCGATGGAAGTTCTGTTGAAATAATCTTCGACCAATTTTTTAGTTTAGTTTTAGTTATGCAGTTAGAAATGCATGAAGGAAGCAATATATGCATGTGTTTTTAATTTTAATGAGTTTTTCCGAAATTCTAGAAGCATAATACTGTCGTTATTATTGAAGAAAATATCCTTTATCAGTACTTTAATTTTAATTCACCCCTATTTTTATTTTTACATATAGGAAATACAAGTATATCATTTATATTTGTTTGTCCTCTCCAAAAACTTAATGACGTAATTTCATAACATTAGATGCATATATCTTAAGCGTGTAGAACATTTTGAGTTCACATTTGTTGCCAATGCAATCGTACTTTTACTTCTCTAGCCTAAATGGTGAATGGTACAACGTTAACCAAAATTTGTCTAATAATCCTCACCAACAATTTGGTTTGCTGTCTAAATTATGCTTGGTAAACGTTATTTAAATTTTATAAAATGACATACTATTGTACTTATGGTTTATGAATCTGCCTTGAACTTTTAATCTAGCCTGTTTATGTTTGTGATTTTTTGTCAGGTTGGTGATATATTTAAAATTTTATGATGGCATATCTGATGCAAAATAGATATTTTGGGTGCCAATTCAATAGCTGCCACTTTCTTATTGGTTCTTAGGCGCCCTTATGCCAAATTGGCAACTGTGAACTAAATTGCTGCCAATATTTTAGAATTGCCAACTCAAAAATTTGCTGCAATCGTTAATGATCACCCGGTACTTGTTTGTACTAAAAAAGTGATGACATCACAGTTTTTTTTTTTTTAATTTGCGCGTAGCATACTGATTTTAATTTTAACTTGTAGATGTTTATTATAAAAGAATAAAATTCGTGGAGTCAAATTTGATAATTTAGCTAAGCAACTGTATTTATTCGGTCGTACTTCAAGGAGGAGGAAAGTTCTGTTTAAAAAAACTTAAAACCAGTTTTGTTATGAATAACCTAAGTTTAAACGGATAGTATGAGGTTTTGTCGTTAAAAAGAAAGTTTTACTAATTCTTTTTAGTGCTACAAAGTTGGATATCAAGAAAATTTGAAATGTTTTTATTTGAATGTGTCTCGGTAATTTATTATTTTATTACCAAGAAAGTTAAGTTATGATATTTTAATAATAACCAACAACAAATTTTGATTCAGATTAAATGTCACTTTCAGCCATGTCAATTTTGACAACAGGAAGTAAGGTGGGGTGACAGTTCTACCAATTTCAAACAAAATTTGTTCATATCAACTTAAACAGTAGGTATTTGCTAATCCCCCTGTATATTATTACATACTTAACTTCGACTTTGTATGTTTGTAAGTATATTGAAAGAATTCGACTATTAAGCACGTACAATGGAACAAAATGTTCTGAATATTATTTTGCGTAAGGTAATTTTATTATTATTAAATATGGGCGGGACGCGTGTATTTTTAATTACGCTACTAACTGTGATGACCACATAACTGAATTAAATATATTCTAGAATTGATGGAACAATAAGTAATGAAAGTATTTACTCAAAATTCTTTTGACTCCTAACAAACCAAGAACTTGACATAGTTTAGACGTAATAAAATGAATAAATAAAAGATAATTTTCGATATGCAGTTACACCTAAATCCTTTATCTGAGACACTCGTGAAACCTTGCTGTGATGAATTTCTACTAATGCCCTATTTCTACAAACTGATATTAAAAAATATTGTTTTGGGTTAACTTGATCAGATTTTGCAAACTTGAGAATCAACGGGAGTTTTTGTTCTTTTCATTTGTATACACATGTTACAGTTTTCTCCACGCCACTGGATAGGTAAAAGGAAACGTTGGGAAATAATAATAATTCTGTAAAAGCAAAAATATGGATTCTAAGTCAGCAATCAAAGTAGTGCTTGAAAGCACCTACCTATGTAACAATAAATTATGCAGATAAGCATCTACGCAGTAAAGTTCATGGAAACACTCTTATTCTTTCCGATTTGCCTGAAGTTGTAGATAATTTACAGTTTTTAAGAGGGTTACTCAAGTCTTCGAATTTATTTTGAAATCGTTACTGTTTAACAAAATTAATTTTTTTTATTTAAATTCATGATGTTCCTAAATTGAACTTTGGTTAGTTCTTTTTTGTATAATTTATTTTTATGCAGACATATTTCTCAACTATTCTGATAGTCCGTCTTTCATAAAAAATAGCTTATAGTAAATTAAAATATATGAAAATTTACAAAAGCCAGTAATATTTATTTACAACGTAACGTTTGTTTTAAAATTCCAAAAACTATTAGGTTTCATAATAAAATTTCAAAGTTGTTCGGTACTACACTACACTATTTTGATTTTAATTATAGTCTACCTATACGATAAATCCAGGATATTTGAACCGTTTCAACGGGCATTCCATCACAGCAGGGTGGAGGAACGCGACTAAAATTCTGCCGAAAATTTGTTGGGTCTTTCTGACACAGCGGGTATTCCAACGTCATCTATTCTTCTCATAGGGCTTTGAAAAGACAACCGACTCAAAGGTAGACAACGTTGTTTCGTACAGGAGGGATGCAATAACTTCTTCAGCTGTCCGATTGACCATACCTTACCGCCTGGTGGATCCTCTTCATCGTAAATCTACTTTTTACCGGTAATAAGTTCCAATTTTGCTTTCCACCAAGAGCCGGAAGAATTTAATTTATTTCTTTGGGGGGTGACGGTCTAATTGATTTTTAATTAGCCGCGGTAAGCATTAAATTTTTTTAATTGAAAATGCCAACACTTGATGGGGTGCTGTAGTCAGACGCCATCTGCGACGGACTACCTGAAAATTGATTCTTATTTGATGGGACATACGGTGACATATGAGGTATTCTGGATTTGTTGACCGGATGTCCATATAGCATTTGCGGGGTATAACATTATTATTGCTACTTTTTGGTATGAATAATTGTTGGGAATATTTTACCTGAGGTGTGTGTGGTCGTGTTTTTGACTTACCCACCCATATCTAGTCATCTCAAAAACTAATGCAGATGGGGTGCTTTAATGTGAATAAATTGTAGAATTCGGAGGTTACTAGCATTTTATGTAGATTTATGGTTATGTGGGGGAGTTCTTAAGGCAAATAGCGCCATTTAAAGCTAGCTATGTAGGGTTTAGAAATAATGTACTGAAGGGGTAGTAATCTGTGAATATATTCAAAAATTGTCAAAAATATATTTTATAGCTTTATATTTTTAGAATTTATTATTATATTTAGAATATTTACTGTCTATATTGTGTAGTTTAAAGTGTACGTAAAATATTGAAATATGTATTTAGCGTATAACTGAAGCTGTAGTGATAAACCAACATATTGTGTGCTTAATAAAAGTAGCTTGTGGAGAAACCCGGTTGTATCGTGCAAAAATTAGCAATTAATTAATGGTTTCGGCAAAAATTATGTTTAACGTAGCGAAGAATTATGGTGCTTACCATCATTTCAGAGGTAATGAATATTTATAATGTTTTAAAGCGGTTGTTTAATAAAACAAAGGCGCCGCGCCGCTGAAAATCGTTCAGTAAATAAAATAAAATTCAAACCCATTCTGGGTCGTAGCATGGGGTGCGTTGTTGATTTACATTCTTGGCCCTGTGGGAAGTCTTCGGCAAGTGAAATGAAAATGCAACCTTTGCAAGCTTGTCTTGTGTTTGTTTTTTGTTTGGAGAGGCAACGATAATTAGCGTGAAACAAACATAAAAATCCAATAGTCTAAGTGTCAATAATGTACCATTAACAGCTCCTCGTTATTTATAAGGCGCGCCAGGGAAGTTTTATGATCACGCCCGTTCTAAGATTGTGGTCGAGAATAATTACCGTGATATTTTTCACAGAAAAATCACCACCAGACTAATTCCACAAAGTGGACGAAGGGTGTTTTTAGAACCGACCGAAATCATTTCGACCGATAAATCAGGGAATGGCAGGTGCAGTCGCTTGTGTCGACTGTTTTTGCACGGGGTGACAAAAGCGGTTTTATTTCACGTTTTATTATGTTCTAGCTGGCGTTTTTAATTGTTTTTTGACGCCAAATACAGGTAAAAGGCGATGAACGGATTGTTGGCACTAACATGAAATTCAAATTGCATTTTTATAAAAAAGAAGATTTTTCATTCTTAAAAACAAAAATGAACAAGAATCAATTGTCACTGCAAAAATGTACTTGGTTTTCATATTTATATTCTCTAGGAGATTGATGACGTTATTTCAAAAAATCTACTCGTTAAATCTTGTTGATACGCGGTAAAATGTTTAAAAAAATGAATGAAACTAATAATTTTATCAGTTGCCTCAGAAACAACTTATCTATTTTCCTGAAAGTCTAGGAGTACAGTATAGTTTTATTGTTATTGAACGTATTAATAATATATAGTCAATTCTAGCAAAAATACTGTGATGTTATCTCGAATAATAATGATTGAAAAATTCCCATTGAGGTACGTGTTGTTAACATTTTTTTTTTATTAAATTTGCTTATTGAATTATTATTAAACAAGTTTTATGAACGCCTTTTTTAGTCACAAGTGTCTAGTGTATAGAATTTTATAAACGTGTTACATACTATGCATTTTCTAAGACTTCAAATTAAAACCATTACCAAATTTTTGAAAGTACGCGAAGAAAATTTTTCCGGAAAAGAATTGGTTTTTCATAATGACAATCAATAAATAAGAACAAATGTCACTATTTGAACTAACTAGATTTCAGATCATTGTTTTTATCCAAGTTGTGTTTAATGAACACGAAAACTACCGAATGCACCTAAGACGTGACTAATGAGCATGAACACATTTTATATTTTTTCTAGTATTGTTCTTCTCTTTCAAACTGTTCTTGGCCGATTTTTTCGTATTTGCTCTTTTTCTTCCTATTTCGTAATCCCAATTTCCATACAGATTCTTTCTGTTTTTTTTTTACTTATGGAATTACCCAGTCTCGTGTCGCTGCCTACACATATTTTATTATACAATTCGAAACAATCTTGTTTTCATTCCTAATAGATTCTTCTGTTTTGAATAATTATTCTTGTTTTTTAGCAGTTTTAACGTGATTAATGGCTTAACGTGTTTTAAGATAGGATCGTTTAAATTCCGCAAGTCTAATATGTCAGTTTTTTTTAATTTGTCGTTTTGCATTCACTTCCTTTTTCGAAAATAATGACTTTTTTGTGTTTTTCGCATTTAACGCTCAGTCTTTTATTATGTATAGTGTTATATTTATTGAAGTAGGTGATCTCAGAAGTACTTACCCACGCTTACACATGTTTAAATTTTGTTAACTACACACCCATTTTAAACGGTTTCGCCTTGGTAAAGAGCGACGCTTTTGGTGTTGGTTGTACATGTTCTGTAGTGCTATCTACTATTACTTTTTTTAGACATACTGTATGTAGCAAATAACTTTTTTCATAAGCTACTTCAGTAAACTTTTGGATATTAAATTTTTTTTATAAAATGACGTTAGATATTTGGAACACCTAAAAAATAATAATATAAATATAAAAAAATTGTAAGTGCTCCACAGTTAATTACAGAGTCAATATTAGATAGTGCTATACCATTTTAGAAGTCCGTTGTTTTCTTTACGACATATTAAAATTTGATTCTCTAACATTATTTTTATTTCTCGGGCGTGAACTAGTCGCCGAATGGCTAATTGAGTGTTTTTTCAAAGTTTCATAGCTCCTACAATATAAAAAAGTAGGTCCCCATTTCCGTCTGTCTGTTGGACTGATTTTTACGAAATTTTCGATGGATTTTAAAAACATCGTGTAAATAGTAAAACGCAAACCAATCTTAAAGAAATACGCAGGCGCGGATACAGGATTTCGTTTAGTGGGGCAATTTTTGTGGTATTTTACCTATCTCCCAGAAATGCGTTCTAAACAAAAAAATTTATAAAATTTTAACTAGTATACTCTTTTTCACATAACATGGGTGATATTTGGTTGTTTTCGTTACACGTATAGTGTACGAACCTCGATAATCCGAAATAATTGGGAAAAAGGTGTGTTCGGATTAACGATTTGTTCGGATCAGCGATTTTCCCAAAAATTTGAAAGGAAATTGAATAACAACTTCACACACAGTTGAAAACAAACTTCAAGAAATAAACCTTAATTTTATTAAACAAAATTAAAGAATTCTTAAGAAACAATGGATAATAGATACATTCTAAAAAAATATTACTCCGTGACCATAAACACGCTGTCTTTTTGGAATCAACACGCCGGGATCTATACCCTGAATTTTTTCAGAATTTTTGGACGAATTTTTCAAAAATGTAATTTTCCATTATGTATTCTCGACGATTTTCGAAATTTAAATAAATACATTTTCTTGTAGATTTTGGACCTCAGAATTAACTTCTGGCTTCATTTCTTCGATAAATTAAACCTTTTTTCCAGATTCGTCCAGTTGAAATACTTATGGCAATTTTTAAAAATTTCGAAAAATTCGAATTTCACACCGAATTTTCGAAAATATTGCTCGGTTACCATTAACATGCTATATTTTTGGAATCAGCACGTCGGGATATACATATCCCTGAATTTTTTCAGAATTTTTAGGAAATTTTTTCAAAAATGAAATGTTCCTCATGCAAATTTCGACCCATTTTCGACGACTTTCGAAATTTAACTACCTAAATACCTTTTCTTGTAGATTTCGGGCCTCATTTCTTCGATAACTTCAACTTTTTTTCCAGAATTAGATTAATTAATTCAGTGCATTGAAATATGGCAATGTTTAAAAATTTCAAAATACTCCATACAACATATGTAGAAAGATCTTGCGTCATTTTTGCAAGTAGGTGCGTGTTTCCAAGTTCAGTTCAGATTGTAGAGTTTTTGTTCGGATTAAAGAAGCATCGACTTCAAATAGCCTGTGTTCGGATTACTGGATGTTCGGATAATCGTGAATTCGAATTATAGAGGTTGTAGGTACTGTATTTACAAAATGAAATGCGATTTCAAAATTTTGAAATTGGTCAAAATAAAGTACCTCGGTCGTGTGTCAGGGATCCGCGCCTGGAAATACGTCATCCTAATTTTTTCCCAAGGAAATTCTATTCAAAATGAACAAAATAGTGTGTGTTTGTATTAGCTACGTATTAATCAACTCGATTTTCAAACTTGGCTTAATTAAAGAAAAAAAAAAATAAAACTGCAACAAAATTCGCCAATTTAACTTCGAAACTAGGAAATGAATTAGTTTAAAATGTTGCGTATATTTTCAGGTTTAAGCGAACCTAGTAAATCGATAATAGGAATTCATGTATTCATCCCGTACGAAAAACTGATGACGTCATCTCAAAATTTTAATGAATAAATCTAGTTTAAAATTTATAATGCGACATTTTGTTTTGTTTGTGGTTTCATAATTCATCACGTTTGTTCACAATCGTTTCAAAAATAGTGAAGAGAACAATTTGTTTTACTGTTTCAATAAAAAAACGACGTATTTATTTTTCCGATATATATATGTTCTGGATATCCAATATTGTTGCTATTAGTTACACGGAAAAATTAATGTCTGTCGTCATCATCATTTTTTAAGAGACCCAAATACATCTACATATTTATTTATTTCGACTCGTACATTCTCAACAGTTCAAAATTTTTAAAATTCGAAACGATGGATAATAATATATTATGTAACAAGTTTTATAAGCTCCTCTTTAGACACGGGTTTATTTAATCACAGGGAGCGAAGCAACGAGTGTTTAAAAAAAGAGTGCCTGGAGAAGTTTATAAATCTGTTACATACTATGCTTTTTCTACGACTTCAAATTAAAACTATAATTATCCAATTTTTGAAAGTACTCGAATAAAACTTTTGCATTCATCTTCGATAACACGTATTAAATAATGCACTTTATTTGAGCCATGCCCGGGTTTGAAATGACAAGTACTGACAAGAATAAATGTCACTATTTAAAATTAAGTCGATTTCAGATTTTTTTGACCCAAGTCATGAGCACGAAAACTGCCGAACTCACTCAAGACGACGGATTTTGTCAAAAATGTCCTCATATTTCGAAATTGCCTATAGGATAGACTATAATTGCTAGACATCATGAAAAGTCTATAAATATTAAAAAAATAAATATAAGGCATTTTGCACGTCTCTGTTCATCTTTGTGGTAAATTTTCTGCAGTCATTATTTTGCAAAAAAAGTCGACGAATGAGACGGTTGTTTGAGATTTAATGGGAATTTGTTCGGGGTTTCCGGAATCGAATTATAGTTCGTTAAATGTATAGATTTTAAATTTAATGCTCTTTTAGGTTAGACGGAACTCGAGAATCGGTCTATTTCTGGAAAATAATGGCACTATCGATTGCCCTGGCTAATCGAATTAAGTCTGCGGCAAATCTAGAATTGTGTTAAGTGCTGCTTTAATTATTTAATGTAATGTATCGTGCGGTGGAAGCTAAAAGCTCGTCAGGATCGGACGTCTCGTGAACGGTTCAGAGAAACTCCGTCGAATAAATCATTTCAGTGGGAAACCTCCACAAAACGAGAATAATTTGGCAGCACCGCATGAAATTATTCAAAAAGTTTCTCTTTGAGATAATAAACCGTTTAAACGGGCAAGTTTCTGTTAAGTGCCATCATTTTCGAGCCAATAAACACGAACGTTTACGATCCGCATTTAATTAGGCGTATAATACCAGATAAATAACGAAATTATTAATAAAATTAACGCTTGCCTTTAACCTCACGCTCTAATAAAAACCTATAATACGATTGCAGTTCCGTTGTCCTTTGGCCCGAGGCCCAAGTGTGGGTTGCTGGACCCATCTTCCCAGAGACTCGTCTTTCCAAATACGGCTCAGCAGTTCAGCGCCACAACTCTCACATATTGCAACAACATTAAATAATATTTATTGCCCATGTAAAAAATAAAATGACATACCTGGTGCTCCGCTCTGTAGTAAAAAGCGGATTTAATCACTTCAGAAACGATGGAACAAGGGCGCATTTACGCGATCATAGAATGTGTATGTCTTCGTGGTGGCTTCAAACGATGCTCTTCGACGTCGAGACCTTTTAATGGATGTTTATTTCTTACCAGATTAAAATCTTATCTAAGGTGACAGTAATACTATAGCATGGAGGCCAAGTCTTTAGTTGGGATTTGAGTTTGTTAAAATTATTTACTTTTAAGGATAACCAATTATAAGTGTTGCTACACAGTCGTGTGGAATTTTATTGCTGGAAAAATAGCGTCGACTTGTAAGCTGAATTGTTGGAATTTCCCGGTGTATATCTCAGCTAGTGTCAATCGTTTGGAATGCTGATTTTTGATTGTCGAATGACGGCGATATCTAGAACGCATATTGTGAAATAAAGTTTTAAAACTGAATTTCATTTCGTGACGCATACATTGTGAATTTTGAGTGCATCTTAGAACGAGAGTGAGATTCGTACTGAGAAAATCTTGTGCGAATTAGTGGTACCAAATCAAGTTTAATAATTTTAGAACGTTTATCGGAAAGAGTTTTGACAATTTTTCACTATTTTTGAGTCATTTATATATAATACTTTTGTTAATGTCATTTCATTTGTTAATCATTTTTAAAATACAGCTGCTTCGAAATTCTACTGAAGTGTCAATCCTTGTGGATACTTTTTAATTCGAACAAATGCAGGCTACCTGAAAAGCTCTGCAATAAAAACTAAGTATAATGCCAAACATGAAAGATGTTCACTCCGAAAATTATGTTCCATTCCGGTTCCATGGTTGTCGCGAGTACATTTCGATTTCATTTGACCCAATTAAAACATGTTTTTGAAATGCCCATAACACTATTCCCGTTCGTTTAATTGTTGTTTACATGTTCCGAAGTTGCCGTTTCATCATCAGCCATCAGTTGGTAATATGAAACCCATGTTTAAAAACGGCGGTGTGGTCTCATCTGTACCTTGCTGCTGTTTACTAAACAGTCTGAAGAGCACTGTTTACACACCCTGTCCTGATGTACTCCCACTTACATTATTATAACAGCAGCAGCAGCATCCTCCGCCGCAGTAATACCCAACATTGTCTGCCCTAAATGAAAAAGAATAGTAATATTAATTTTAACTCGTTAACTTTTGGCAGACTCATAAATTAATTTTACAATACCCATGGATGATTCATTCCTGAAATATCAGAAACTTACCATATGGGTGTGTTTTGCAATAAGATTTGTACGAAGTTGTCATTTGACGGAAGGTATTGTATCTCGGGTATCTTGTTCCATTCGTTGTTCTCTATGATGTCTTTTGGTCGTAGTGGCAGAATTTCAAGAGAAAACGAGCGACATGCCAGTCTTAATAAGAAAGGAGTGAGAAACAATTCATTCGTTCTGTTCTGGGTGGTCCGCCATTATTTAGCCGATACTAAATTAAATGAGACCAAGTTAATACATCAATTTTCGTATATGAACGCTATAACTATTCTGTATTACATTGTACTTAATTATGATGCAACTCGTTTTGGCTAATGTTCGACCCGTTTTAATTGTTTCGCAACTTTTGTTTCTTTTTCTTCTGGGAAGAAATTTTGCAGCGATGCACTTCGACAGTTATTAGCCATGAACTCGTTCTTGGAAAATAGAACGTCTGTAGGTTCCAATTTTTCGCGAAAAGTAGTGCGTAATGATAGATTTCTGTTCTTGTAATGATTGAAGATTTTTTGTTTCAGGAACTCTGCAAAAGTCAACCAGAAAGTGAATGGTAGGTAATTTATGAAGTAAAAATGAAGTAGTTGCTGTAGTATAAAAGAATGAAAATTGCATAGCTTTCAAGTAATATATCAATTAACTTTTTGAAATTTTTTGAGTTAATATGAAAAATGAAAAGACTTATTATAGTGCATTGTCACAATAATATAGATGAAGGTTTGGCAACAGTAGTAGAAAGTACTATATTATATGAATATTTTTAATGTAATATCATTTCTTGAAATAGAAATTGAATCTTCAGAAAAATGTACGGTACTAAAAACTTTCTAAAAAGTTTCTAGATTGTGCTTTTTTTAAGTTTCTTCTGTTTCAAATACTGAGATTAAAGAAGAAATGAATGAAAGTTAAATCATTATTTTACATTTTTATGACATTTTGAATATCAACAAGGTTTGGTATGAAGCGTTAGAAATTTAAGAGAATATGAAGTATGTAAGTTAAAAAAAAACATGTTTTATTTAATGCAGATTTAAAATGTAGATAAAATGCTCCAAAATATTTTGGAAATAAATAATGGTCATTATGACATTTCTGCAAAATGTTTGTTTAGTTTGGGAAGAACTTTTGAAATATACATTGATAAAAATCACTTAACAACACCATGATGAGAAAACTACATATTTTGCAAGCAACATTGTTAGACTGATTTATTAACGTAGCATTAATGAATAGTATAATAAATTGTTTCAAGACAAAGCAGTAGAGTGTAACGTATAGCCGGTGCCTCGTTTTCAGAATTATCTTGTAACTTCAATCAGTAGTAGACCGAACAATGTTGATGTTCTGTGGCATAAATTTTGTTTGCTTTTCATAAGTTGCGTTAACTGTATTATTAGCTGAAAGATAGCTTAAATTCATGAATTCATGATATTGAAATGATATTTTTCCACGTAAAAAGTTACGTATCTTTAAACATACAGTTCACGTAATGAACAAAAAATATGAATAAAATAGGTAATCACACAAATTTTACGAAAAAAAAATAATGGATTCCCAGAAAACTGATGATAACGCTATCTCAAAATGTGCTTAACTAAATGTCGCTTTTAATAGAAACCAGAACTTAATTTCCTCTGCTCCACGCTTTTTTTAATTTAGCTTTACAAATACAATTTGTACTAGAAAAAAAAAAAAAGAAAAAAATTTCACTACCAGATTGTTTTAGTAGGGAGGGTGCAAATGAAACAGGGATTGTTCATCACAATTTATTTATTCATCCTCTCTAGCAAATGGTTAACACCGTCTGAAAAAATATTACCTTAAATAATTCTTCATGAAAAAACTTCGCAAAATACTAATAGTGTATTACTTGGACCTCTGCAAAATGTAGAATTTTGACGACAAGATATTTACAAAAAATATTTCTCGTTTTTCCCATTATCATCTCTGACGACCCATCTAAATTTTGTCAAATTCACGTTACTGTTAGTGTTACACTGTACTCATAAATATTTTTCCACGAATAGGGTCGCAACATTGTTACGAAATAAACCCATACGCCGCCTCCTGGAAGGGGAAGTCGCGAACGGCAATCCAGAAAGATCGCGATCGCGCAAATCTAGAAGGAAGTATGGGTTTTAAATAGAGGCCACCTTCGGAAACGATTATTATTGAGCTAGTGGAGTCAAGAGACGTTGCGCCGAAATTATTTTGTACATAATCGCTCTGTAATTAGTCGTGTAAATTGGAGTTTTTAAGAAATAAATTGTTGAGTTTAACCCTCGCTCTTGAAGTACAATCCAACAAATTCCCTTTCTTTGAAAAATTATAGAAAATTTGTGTTTTTTGATAACCTTTTATTGCAAAACCATAGGTGACACCTCGAACCCCCTGCGCCGTGGGGTGTAAATTCCAAGGAGGTGCCCTCCGCAGATATACAGTATGAAATGTATTCAAAGCAAATAATCAATGAAAAACAGTGTATTAATATCAGTGCACATTCTTAACTTCGATTGTTTATGTTCATACAACGATAGAATGTCACGTAGAAATTTGTTTAATTTGAATGAGTCAAAACAGAAGACTACAGTTATTATTAATTAAGCCACAGTGGAAAAAATGGTTTGAATATGATTATTGCTATTCTTTTTTGATCATAATTAAATAAAAACGTGAGTATTTTCACATTTTCTAGAAAATGTGGTTTTTAATTTGATAAAAAAATTGGTCGAACGGTATAAGTATAATCCGATAAAAAATTATAAAATTTGATTTTACGATTTTCGTTTTGTGATAACCGCTGTAAAGTAAAAAACAGAGGCATAAATAACACCCCTTGTCCATCAGTGCTAGGTAATAGCAATCTGAAGCTCAAGTGTTTATTTATGTTCGTCCAATGGACTCGACTTTTTACTTCTTTCGCCTACGCTCGGAAAGTAAAAAGTGCATCCAATACGGCATACATTATTGTGCTTGGATACCTAGTACTGCTTATCAATTTATTTCGCCTTTCTAAATTCATATAATTGTCTCAAGTGCGTGATTCAAATGACAGATTCGCACATATTGTCTGTATGTTAATCCCTATCATCCAAAACAGTCTAACTGATCATATAATGTGTTTATTGTTAGAGGTATCTATGATGATGACCATGCCAATATTTCTAGTCAGCTCATACTGTTTCCACTTTCTTGTGTTTTTCCTTCCCGGGCATAACCTAAAGAAGTATTGTAATAGGGCTCATCCGGCGAATGGCTGATTTCATGTTTTCTCGATGTGCCATGACCCCTCGAACAAGGATAAGTTTTCCGTTTCCGTCTGTCTGTCGTCTGTGTCGTTTTGAATTAGACAGACAGTCTCCGAAACTACCGGATCAATTATTGTCAAATTTTAAATTTATATAATTAGGATGAGTATCGTGCAGGTAGATGGTAAAACGACAAAATTTGTCTGATTATCCTCACCAACAATTTGATGATGTCAGTTTAACATATTGCCGAATAAATGTTATTGTTAGTATTACATTGCACCTACCTATTCAAATTGATATAGGTCTCCTTTCTAAAATGTTGATGACATCCTCCCAAAATTTTGTTATGGAAAAATTCACTTAAAATATACACAAAGCATGCTTCTTTACCTGTAGTTTAACAGTTTTCTGCCTAGGCAGAAAAAGTACTTTTTTTGACTGTTTAACTTTTCATTTCATACCAAAACACCGCGTCAACAATACTGAATTATTTATTCATATAAGTAGTAAACTCAAATCCATTAAGGTTGTAACCACTCCCCAGTGTAAATTTTAAAAAATTATTCAGTGTAAATCTGTCTTTTAGTAACCTGGTGACATATCTGGTGACCTGTCAATATAATGTCAGTTCATTCATGTATTCGCGACACATGATTACGTTCGACTTCACTGCAATTCTTGCACTCCTGCACAGGTTATTTCATAATTATCATTGTAACTTGTCGCAATATTGTAAAAATTGATAAACAATTATCAATAAAAACAGGATAACCTGAGTCTTCATGGTAATTATGATACAAGAGCAACGATAAATAGAAACGTGTTTTATCTTTCATCTGTAGAAAGAAGAATGCCACCTGCTGTAATTTAGACTTGCAGTCGATACGTTTACGAATTACGATAAAATGAACCCAAAAATATTGTGGTCACGAATGAAATCAAATATTGAGCTGGTAAAAAAACAAGGTGAATTGATTTATTTATTGTTGCTGCTTCATCAAAATTACTTTACAGATGGGGAATAACTGAGATATTCAGAATTTGTTTAAATTATTGTACATGAGTATACGTGATAATTATATGTGTGGCTAACTATGATATGATATGACTCGAAGGACCAGCTCTGAAATGATCAATCTCGCGAGCAACACCGAAATTGTCTATAATGGGGATCACCTTAATTAGTGATCACCTTAATTAGTCGCAATGGATGACCAATTTTTCATCAAAAAAATGGGACACCAACAAGTCTTTAATGTTATGTTTAATAACTCTAATATTTGGTACTACTTATTATTTACAAAATGTACAAGGAATTTGGTTGAAGGCGATAGGTCTGGCTATGCTCCTCCGTCCTGAGGATTTTAGTGGTAATAATAAACAAAATGTAACTTCACAAAATTCAGAGGCTAAAATAATAGGTATGTTGAAAATAATTTGACAGCTTATTTAAACTTACTGTTACAGGAGTGGTTAGAAACATTGGGAACACATAGACCAAATAACCAAAAAGCAATTATTTTTCTGTTGTTAACTTTCTTAAATCTGAATCCCACGGATTTTAATACTCGACGTAAAGTATTTAAACTTGCTGTATATTCCAGATGTTTTTTCGCAAAAATAAACAAATCCCGAATAGTAAAAAACTCTTTTTTTTTTTGTTTTTGTCAAATATACGGTAGGTTAGAACTTCTTTAAATTCCAAATTTGAATACCACTACGATTTTTGTTTTGGTTTCCACTTTGCTTCTTGTAAAGGTTCTCCAGATTGGTGTTGGGTTATAATTTTGTGGGCTTGACATCGGGAACACTATGGAAAGGATAGGAATTAATAAGTTTACAGGGAAAGTTTATGCAGTGTTTGAATTTAATGAGAGACATTTAGTTGTATTGTAATTGTATAACATACTTTAAGTTTCATGTTGTGAAAAGAAGTCTACACATATTAAAACCAAAAGGCAAAATATAAGCCCCGCCCACCCGCCCTGTCTCAATTGTGATGATTTTTTTATTCGTCGTGAGCCAGGGGGGTGGAGCTTAACTGCAAAATCCTTATTTCTCTACGAGAAATTAAAGATATGTTTTTGAGTATCGTGTTGTTCAAAGAATACTATGTATATTAAGAAAAATAAAGCCAAAGCTTAGGCCCCACCCGGACCCGTCCCGATCTCAATACTCAATGTGACAAATTTTTCATTCGTTGTCAGATCGAGGGGCGGGGCTTAATTGCAAGATCCATATTTGTCTAGAAGAATTTACTATTTTAATCATGTTTTAAGTTTCTTGTTCTGGAAAGACGACTACGTATATTAAGAAAAAAGGCAAAATATATTGTTATATTAAAAGTCTAATTACTACAACTTTGAAAATTAATTATTCCTACATATATTACTAATGGTATTAGTGTTATTGGTAACGTTATCTGTGACAGATGCACTGGTTGAACATTCTCCGGCAAAACGTAATACTTCTTGAGGAGTTGTCTTCTTTTCTGCAGTATAATTGTCAATACGGCAATAAGTTCGTTCAATCATAATAATTTCTTTGGGGTCTCATTTTTGTTGTACATTGATTCTTCCCTCAGCTACACAGGTGCTTTTTCAGCCCTCGTATCTCTCGAGTGAAGTTATGTCACCACCAGCGTTCACCAAGAGTGTTGCGGAAGTCCATCGCAAGCAGTGCCCGGTGTATTCGTTAGCTTTTGGAAGCTTTAAATATTTCTCTGCTTCTTCTGCGACACTACCAATTTTGTGATTGCCAGCTGCACTTCTGTAAAATTTTTGATTTTGATATTTTACGAGGCAATAACGTTCATCGAAATTTTTCTGGTGAAGAGCTGCGTATTTTCTATAAATACGTAGAAGTTCTCCCAAAACCGTAAGCTCTTTGGCTTTGTTTGTTTTTGTACTAGGAATTTTCACCAGTAAGGCAGACGAGCAGTGGCGGCTCGTCAGGGGAGGCAGGGGAGGCAGTGCCTCCCCTGGAAAAATTGACCATTAGTTTTTGTTTTAATATCTGTTAACTTCAAATATATTTTACAGATATAGCAAATAACTTTTATGGAACACTGTGATTTATTAAAACGCGTCTTGGTAACATATTTTGAAGTACGCGCTTTCGACAGGAATAAGCACTGATCATCGTCGTGTAGGCCAGCTTCAGACGGAGGCATGCCTCAGATAGGCGGATATCTTCAGTATGATTAGTCAGTGGTGCTAATATGTTTTTGAGAAAGACAATAGTCATCAGTGCTTTATCAAAGCGCCAGCGGAGGCACCAACGCCTACCGTCCTTAAGCCAATCAGATCGAATTTTTTAATCTCACGGTGAAACTGCACAATGCTGAACAGGAATGCTGAATGCATTTAGTTAGTTGTGCATTAATTTGACGCGAGGAAAGGTATTGACTGCATGTGCATTGCCAAGGTTATGTATTAAAACTTTTAAGTTAACTTGAAATTGAAAACAGTAGGACAATGAAAATGTGAGTTTTACAATGCTGATAGCAACATAAGAATCTATAATCTCCAAAGTTTCTTATAAAGTTTAAATATTTAAGCACGCTTTTCTTACGACGAACAATTGGATGTCAAAGATTTAGAACCTCTCATCCAGATTTGAGCTGAAATTTATTAATTAATTGATTAATATATTTAAATCAGCCCTAGATCATATGAATTAATATTTAATGTTAATAAAGCAAATTCTGTAGTCTTTACACCTTCTCGTTGGTTTGTGTCAAGCAATTAAATGTTTTTTATTCGGGAAGTGTACCCATATAGAGATATGTTACTGACTCAGAGTTATTTGCATTGTTTTCATAAAAACGAATAAACAATCTGTTTTTTAACAAAAGTAATTGCCGACATGTTAATTAATACCTGCTGATTTTGAAACGGAAATGTTGCCTCACCTAACAAAAAGACCACGAGCCGCTACTGCAGACGAGAGATCTATATCATCAACCTTTAAACGCACCAATTCATCGCATCAGCATGCGCGCTTTACTCCCAATAACCAACAAAAACATTTTTGTACCTAGTTTTTATTTAAACGGTAATAGATTTTCTGTTGCCTCCTTCGCAGTTTCCTCTAAAATCAGGTGGAGTACCATTTGGAACTTCCATCACCCACACTTGCCAGTACAGCGGCAAGGAATTTTCTACATTTCGTTTGGGGAAAAAGTAGAATTCGTTATTTGGCCGAAAAGTGTCCTTTGTTGTCTTGCAGTCTAATTGTTCGACAGCAAAAAGTACCATTTTTTCGATCATGTAACAAAATCCACTATTTGCGTTAAATTTTATTTTTTTAGGACCGGTTTTACAATGTCTGGTCAAAATTGTGGCTCACACAATAACTGGGTTGGTTGAATTAGCACATGGAAGTTTGCATATTTTTTATTGTAAAAATGATGGATTTAGGTTTGATTTCGTTTAAGGTTGATTTGTTAGCGGCAAACCGAATTGATGCAGATTTAAGTGAGTTGCCTGCAGAATATTTGAGCAGTTGTCAGTAGGGTAAAAAGATGAGTGACGCGGTGCGCAGAAGCGATGCGCAGTGGTCGTTCCCGTGTGGTGGCGCTGCGATCGGTTTGTGTCTTTGCTGCGGCGCTGCTATGGTTTGCGTCTTTGCTATGGTTTGCGTCTTTGGTGAATGTTCCGGTAGATGTCTCTTTTCGCGCGGGAATTTTTGTGTGTGAAAAAAAGCACAGTTGCCTCACGATGGATTCGAACCCATCGGTCCCGCCGTGCTGTAGAGTCGCTTGTATCACACGTCCATCACGCCCGACGCTGAACAGTAGGAATAATCTCGAACTGATGATAACGCTGGCCTGGCCTGTCGTATTGTTGGTTGTCTAATGTTCGGGGGGCGGCGGCGCCGGCGCCTCCTGAAATGAAATCCCCCTGGCTCGGGCCCCCTTGCTTTGGTGTGTGGGGTTCTGACTGCGGTCTTATGCGAGTTAAATCTGGGGACGCGGGCTCCTGACGTTTTAAATTTGGGGGCGCGGGCTCCTGACGTTTGAAAATTGGGGCTCCTAACCCTAATCTCTTAAAATCTAACCTCACTTTTCGTACGAAATTATTATAGGAATAATCTCGAACTGATGATAACGCTGGCCTGTCGTATTGTTGGTTGTCTAACTTGCTTGTTCGGGGGCCCCCGGACACTGGTAATTAAAAATAAAATCCCCCTAAGCCTTAATACTGGGGCTGGGCCCCTTGCGTATAACTTTGGTGTCTGGGGGCCTGACCTCGATCTTATACGACTTAAATTGGGGGCGCCGGCTTCTAACGTTTTTAAATTTGGCGGGGTAATTTAAACTCAAAAACTCTCTGGGCTCTTAACCCTACTGTCTTAAGATGTAGACCTTTAAATCTAACCTCACTTTTTATTTAAAATTATTATCGTTAAATAGTAGTAACATAAAATAAAATTTCCCTACGTCGGGGGGTCGGAGTTCTGTACTCCAAACACCAGTGTCTTAAGATCCGGGGGCCCCCTACGCCTTAAGATGAGGGCCCCTACGTCTCAAGATAGGGCGCAGGCCTCTGATCGGGCCATGTGTTTAAAAATTGGCGGGTAATTTAAAATAAATGTAGGGCTTAAACCTAACCTCACTTTTCGTACGAAATTATTATCGTAAAATAGTAGTAGTAACAAAAACAGAAGCATTTTTTTTTTAAATATTTATTTTTAATCACGTAATAACAATACCACTCAGGTTAACATTTTTCCTTAAATCGAACTTCATATATTTTCTTTCGATGTGAATCTTGTAATATAGGTTCCAAAATGGATTCCAGTTGTTGTATCCGTCTTCGAAATCGTTCACCATCTCTAGCGTATTGTTGCCATATAGCACCACATCTTGATTGACGATAAGCAAAGGACCATTTCACCATTAAATGAATTTTTGGTGGCGAATTATCGAATTTCACCACTCGCACACAATTTATGAATGACATCTGCTTCATAGTCATCAGAGCGTAAGTTATTAATGAATGAATGAAATTGAGAAATCTTTATATATGAATTTATATATCCATAAAAAATGCTAGATGCAGGATTCGAACCTACGCTCTTAAATAGAAACAGAGCTTAAATCTGTCGCCTTAGACCGCTCGGCCAATCTAGCTTATAGACGAATACATTAAAAATTTTTTGAGGTGGTCGCCCTCGTCTTCTCTTGTTTGTATTAGGGGTTTTATTCATCTCACTGAAGAAGCTTCTTCACTAGACTTCAGTCTTTTGCGTTCAGGATGTAACTGCTCTAGTTTTACTATTCGATCTCTTAATAGATCAACATCTTTACCATTTGAACTTAACAACTCTTTCCATTCGTCTTTGATAACTTCGATTCGATGATTTATTTCACTATTCACGTGTGTATTAATTTTTTGGGTTAGTTCAGTTAATTTTTTCATCGATTTCGTTTTCAGCTCATTTAATTCGTTATTGAGACTCTTTATTAAAAGTTCGACTTTTTTGTTTAAAATCTCTACATCAGAATTAAAATTACTTACAGTTTCTTCAATTTTATCAACTCGCTTCTGTCGTAAAGCAATTTGGTTTTCTATATTCGATATTGCCGCATTGAACTTATTATCCCACAATTTATCCGCTTCTGCAATGTTCTTGTTTAACGCTCTCAGTGCACTAACAAGGTTATCAGTTTTTTTATTAAAATCTTCTTTAATCACATCTGTATATTGTTTCGTACATACGTCGTTTTTATCATACGGTAATGACACATTACAAATTCTATGATTCTCCAAATTTAAATTTCCGTCTTTGGTAAAACTAAGTTGCTGTTGTTGTTTCAACAATATTGATTTCAATGCAGCCGTTGAAGAAGATGAAAGAAGATTATTTCCACGAGCACGTCCGAACACGTCTCTAGGCATTTTGATACTGAAATCATTGCAATCAATGCTGTAATTATTAATTAGATGTTAATAGATGACGTTAGCTTCACGTAGTTCCTCTTCTATTGAACGAATTTCATTTATATGTGTTGTATTACCAGCTTTTACGGAAGCATGTAATAAATTTAATCTCTCTACTAATTCGTCAAAAGCGTCATAATAAACGTATTCGGTCACAAAATTGTTATTGTACAAACCACGACCAGACTTTTTTCCTAGCAGAGGAAGTGTCGGAGTTGAAGTATTAGGTACACTATAAGTGCGTTGTTGACGCATTAATGTGGTTCTGGTTGGTATAATCTATGCTGTTGGTGGTGTGTTTCTACTCGATGATAAAGTTGGTGAAAAACTGGGAGATGATTCGTTATTCGTATTAATTCGTTTAGATCTTTTCTTTTCGGGAAAGTATTCAGTAATCTGTGGAGTTGATTTTGACCTTTTTTTGTCTGTTGTTTTCGAAAATAGTGGTTGTATATGCTGAAGATATTTTTCACCTCTAGATCCTTTTATCTGTTGTTCAGGATCGTAATCTCTCTTATGAGCATTCGAAATTTCTAACATTTGCTTGTAGATTTTTCGATCTTTATCATTAATGACGATAGTCTCACTGTCGGGATTTTTACTGAAAAGTAATGTATAAAGTCCTTCAGTGGCAGGAAATAGTTGATTATTTATTTGAAAATCTCCATTATCGGTAATGTTTAATGTTATATTCCCTAAATGAAATTTATTCGTTTCCAGATCGTATCTTGGCCCATAAACTTCATCATTTTCTTCATTTAATACTTTAATAATAGATGGTTTTGATATATCTGGAAATTGACTAAGAAAATCTTCAAAGACTTCTGGTTGTTTAATATCTGAGAGATTTAATTTTGATGCTGTTTCATACTCAGTTTTCATCTCTTCTTCTTCAGGTTTATATTCAAACACTTCTTCGTCCTCTTCGACATCTTTTTCAAAATTTTCATCAAGAGTTTCTTCATCGTCTTGCTGTCGATGCAGTTGTTCGTCATCGTTCATCATGACAGAATCATCTGTTTCTCTTTCTTCATCGTTTTTTGCTCTATTATTGCTGGATTCTAACGGTTGGTTTATTGATCTGGACGGTAAAAACGAAAATTCCACTACTCGTTGATTTTGGTTGCGACCATAAGTTTTTACTCTTTTACTCGTAGATGGAGTCGATAGCTCTCGTGCTTCGTTATCCCTTTCAACAATTCCTAGTTTTTGTGGTTGTTGTTGGTGTTTATACGTATCATCAATTTTTGTGGAAATTTCCTTAAGAGGACTAAGAACTGGTGTAAATAATTTGCTTAATGCAGCATCTTGTTCTTTCATGCCTAGCGTTAAAGCTTTATACTTTTTTCTAATAGCATCCGACACTTTAATAATCCGACGTTTAATACGATCACTTCGAACACTGGAAATAGGTTTATCCATATTGAACGTTCAATATAAACTGCAACAATCCCTTCCTTCTCCAGTATTTTATACTGAACCTATAACAGGAAACTTCTGCATCTGTTTTTAGAAACTGTACTGATGCTGTTTCGGAAAAACAGATCTTTTTTCCAAAACATTAGGTGCTGTTATCGCATCTCACTTGTTTATTGAATAATGTACTGATCAAATCCTTTGCGGTATCGACCACTGTTTAGATCAGAATCTTTATCTATAACCAGAAATCCATATTTGGCCTTCCAACAGATAGTGCATACGTTTTTAAACTCTTGAAAAGTCATATCGGTACCTACGTGATCTTCATAGACGTGTTTCAAATTTCTTTCGTCCTGTTTTAACAACACTAATAAATTTGCATTATCTCTTATTAAGTGTTTAGGGATCCTCGTATAAGTCTGACACAAATAAAAACAATCGATGTTCTTATGACGTCCCATAGAAAAATATCTTCTGATATTATCCTGCTTATCACAAGTGACATCATCAAATATCATAACTGAATTCGATTTTGCATCTTTGGGGTTAATGACTTGTTCGTTATCTTCATACTGGTAATATCCAATTCCTTTCACTCTTTCTAACACTTCTTGTAGTAATTTATATTTGGGTTGATAGAGGGACTTACAGTAGATATACACATTTGTAAATTTTACTCCGTTCGGATCAAATAATAATGATAGTAGTATATTTGTTTTTCCACTTCCAGAAGGTCCGCAAATGATAGATCGTATCGATTGAGGAAACAAAACACCATGTTTTTGTCGATGTATATGATGACTTAGGCTCTTATATTCTTCATTGTCATCATCATGATTTCTAATCTCTAAACACGTACCTTGTCTTATGATGCGCATTGCACTAATGAGTATTAATTTTGAAATTTAAAATATATATATATGCTTCCTCAGTAGCAATTTTAATTCAGTTTTATGTTGTTTGTTGAAGGAAGAGGTTTACTCTGCTTCGCAACTAACAAGCAATCGTTCAAACTATATATAGTCAAACAATCGCTAGTGATTTGGTGCTAGACAACAAGTGATTGAAAAAGTAGCTAACGAATTATAGTGACAAAAAAGAAGCAAAAAAAAAAACTATCGACATGAGTCCTACTTCACTATCAAGAAGAAAAAAATCTAAACTAACTTTTCATCGAGCTGTTTTGAGCCCATCAATACAAAAAAACAGTCGTGAGGGTATCAACACTATACAAAACGCACTAAAAACCGCTCGATTAGCAATAAAAAAAGCAGGAGGTCGGAATCGAATTAAAATACCCCGTGTCCTTCCAATTAAACAGGGAGGATTTTTACCACTTCTACCGTTGATATTTGGAGGATTATCAGCCCTTGGTGCCTTGTCTGGAGGTGCAGCTGGTATAGCCAAAGCGGTAAACGATGCAAAACAAGCGAAACAAAAATTGGACGAAGAACAACGTCATAACAAAACAATGGAAGCTATAGCAATAGGAAAACAAGGAAGCGGATTATTTTTACGAAAACGTAAAGACGGTTACGGTTTATTTTTGGAAAACGTCTCAAAAAACTTTTACTAGAACTACCCAAAAGACCTTTATCGGATGAGGATGTAAGAAAATATGCTTCGTTATCAAAAATTTCTAATTTTAGAGGTGTATTTATGAGAAATTCATTACCACCAGCCGGGCCTAGAAACTATGAAAAAGCCATAGTTAATTTGGATTTGTCGCTTGGTCCAGGCACTCACTGGGTAGCTTATAAAAAATTTGGAAAAAATGTCTATTATTTTGACAGTTACGGTAATTTGAAACCACCACCAGAACTAATAGAATATTTTAAAAATTGTAAAATATACTTTAATCATAAAAGATTTCAAAAATTAAAATATAATTGTGGACATTTGTGTTTACAATTTTTGTCTAGTAAAATAAAATTGGTATAAAGTAACCTGACCGACATTTTTCTACCTCAGTCTTCATCATGCATACGACGTTTTCACTTGTCGGTAATACAAGTAGACTAAGTGCTACGTATAATCCTGTTATTGAACTTGACCCACACTACGAATACTCATTGGCTCTTATAGGATTTCTAACCACGAATAATATTCCAAATATCGAGGAAGGAACAAACAAGTTTCATTATTTTAAAGAAGGTGATAGTAAGGAAAGAGAGATCATTTTCCCTAAGGGAGCTTACGAGATAGATGCAATAGAACAGTATATTCAGAATTTTCTCTGCCCAGAATGTACCAGTGACAAAGAACGATCAAAAATTTTTTCTCTGAAACCTAACCTTAATACTTTAAAGTGTGAATTGAAGAGTAAATATGGAGTTAATTTCAGCCACAATGACAGTATAGGCAAAAGACTTGGATACTCAAGTAGAAAGCTACCTGCAAATACTTTACACGAAAGCGATTTACCTGTAAATATTATAAAAGTGAGCACGATTCGAGTGGAATGTAATATAGTTACAGGATCCTATTATCAAAGTAAAAGATCACATACCATCTACGAAACCGCTATTACTGTCAATCCAGGAGAGCAAATTTTCATTGAGCCAACAAATCAAATATATTTACCGCTCACTAATAAATCTTTCATTAGCAATATAACTCTCGACATAGTCGATCAAGACAATAATTTTATTGATTTTAACGGTCAAGAAATTGTGGTGAGACTAGCGTTAAAATCTCAAAAGAAGTAATTATGGGATTAGTATACAACATTCTTAAAAGAAGAGGATTTTCACATTATACTTCAGTATCGCAGCAGTCACCACTCCAAGCACTTCCAGAAGAAGAAGAAGCATCATTAGTGTCTTCACAACATCAATTGTCGTCTCAAAGTGTAAATATTCTCAAGTCTTTAGGATATCATGTCAGAAAAACTTCAAATATTCGACCGACCTCAAGTAGATCACAGTATAATTAAAGAAGAAGAACATACGTACAACCCTGAAGTGCGTACATTTAATAATAATGATGACATTGACATCATTATAAATCAAGAAGATCTTATGATACCATTATCCGAGTGTTACCTTGACATTGACGGAGAATTTAACTCTGATGATCTTTTGCCTAATAATATACCAGCTTTAAATGGAGATATTTATTTAACAAATAACGCTGGAGCGTTTTTATTTGAAAGCATAAGCTATGAACTCAACAATAAAGAAGTTGATGTAGTACGAGATGTGGGCTTATTATCAACAGTTAAAACATTCTTGTGTTACGGTGAAGATGAATCAAAAGAATTGGGAGGAGCAGGATGGAATATGGATGGTAATGGTATTAAACCATATAACGTTAGAGATAAAACATTTTCATTGAGAATACCTTTATCGATTCTGCTAAATTTACCTTACGATTATCGTCGTATAATTACTGGAAAACATAAACTAAGATTAGTGCGTAGTAGATCTGATGATAATTGCTATATGAGCACAGGTACTAGGAGAGCAACAATGAATATAAAAAATATTACCTTAATAGCAAAACATGTCTTTCCGAACGATGATATTAAACTCCAGATGTTAAATAAAATCAACACAAGTAAATCTATATTGGTACCATTTAGAAAGTGGGATATTCATGAATTGCCCATTCTGCCAAGATCTAAAAACGAAGTGTGGAAAGTGAAAACTCTGCAAAGTGTACACACACCTCTTTATTGTATAGTATTTTTTCAAACTAATAGAAAGAATAACCCCCTAGCCGATGCTACCAAATTCGACAATATCGATATGAGAAGCATACGTCTACACTTAAATTCGAGTATATATCCATACGAATCTTGGAAATTAGATTTTAGAAAAACTCGTTACAGAGAAGCATATCAAGCATATTGCGATTTTTATAAACAATTCAACGATCAAGATAGAGCAAAACCGATATTGAAATATGACGATTTTAAAACTCGTTCAATATTCGTTTTAGACTGCTCAAAGCACCCCGAACCTATTCGTTATTCAACTGTAGATGTATCACTTCAATTTGAGTCGGACTATGAGTTTCCTCAAGATACAAAAGCCTACGTAATTATCATACACGATGCTATCGTAGAGTACACACCAATGCTAAAAACCACAAGAGATCTTATTTAACATTGAACGTGTGGAATCGTTCACAACCGAAAAAGGATTTCCTATTGATAACCTCTAGAGCAAACTGCATCATCATTCACAATAAAATTTTAAAGTATCGAGCTGCTAAGCGGTTTAATTCGTCCATTATCACTCTAGAACACCGTTTTTAGCGTTCTTCATTAATGCTTATCGAAAAAACGGAAACATGTGGTTTTATACTGGAAACAGATTTCTTGTTGATTTCCTCGATAGACAACGCATGCGAACAAATTTAGTAGTAGTAGTTGTTGTTGTCATGATGTCTGGCTGGTGTGTTGTTTACTCTTCGCAGTTTTGTTGTGAGGAAGCGAAAAGATTCTCCGTAAATCGATTAGAGAATCAAGTTCACCATTCGCTTCATGATTTTCTACAACGCTACCCACATGAAGACTCTACTCTACTCAAAAATTATCTTTATCAACGAATCGTGAAAGTGTATGAAGATCTTTCGATATTGTGCAATAAATATTTAAATAGACAGTTCTCATTTCGTTCGTTCTGTGTGGAGCTTAAAGAATTGAAACGAGCCTTGGATAGTGTAAAAGAATATATTCCAACAAAATGCTATATTACCTGGTCATTTCGTACAAAATGTGAAAAGCATATGTAGAAGAAAAAATCTTAGCCGGTCTCCGAGTTAACGAAGAGACGAATTGTAAGTTTACATTTTTTATAAAATCAATCTAAAACCGATCATTTTAGTTTGAACATTTTTTATTATCTTCGCCCGGAAATGTGAGGTTTCATAACGGACATACATTTGTAAGCGAATCGCAAGACCCTTTTATTTTAAAGGAAAAAAGGTAATTATTAATACAAACTAAAATCTTTACAAATACTTATTCATTCTAGTTTTAACCCTCCGAAAATACATTTAATGGTGAAATGGTCCTTCGCTTATCACCAATTGAGATGTGATGCTATTTGGCAACAGTACGCTAAAGATGGTGAACGATTTCGAAGACGGATACGACAAGTAGAATCCATCTATTTAGAACCTAAATTACAAGTTTCGCAACGAAAGAAAATACATGAAGATCGATTTACGACTCTACAAGAAGAAGAAGACTCCAAAAGTATGGAAGTTGATTATGAATATTATTAAAAATTATATTAATTCTGCTTATTAGTTTTTTTGTTTCTGTTGTAGTTTTCGTTTTCGCTTTCATTTTATATTATTTTTTATTTTTTAAAATGAATTATGTAAAATGTGTTCATTAGTTAATTAGACATTAGTTTTGTACTCTATGGTTTATTTTTGCTTTTATATTTTATGTTAATTAGATTTAAGATTTGTTTATAATGGATAGTTTAATTTTTTTCAAATGTATTGTAAGTTTATAAATATATCATTGTTTAAAATTTTTTGTTTTTGTTACTACTATTTTTCGATTATCATTTTGAATGAAAAGTGAGGTTAGATTTAGAGGGGCTTCATCCAGGAGCGTGCACCTCATCTTAAGACGTAAGGGAATTTTATTTTAAATTACCCGCCAATTTTTAAACACATGGCCCGATCAGAGGCCTGCGCCCTATCTTGAGACGTAGGGGCCCTCATCTTAAGGCGTAGGGGGCCCCCGGATCTTAAGACACTGGTGTTTGGAGTACAGAACTCCGACCCCCCGACGTAGGGAAATTTTATTTTATGTTACTACTATTTAACGATAATAATTTTAAATAAAAAGTGAGGTTAGATTTAAAGGTCTACATCTTAAGACAGTAGGGTTAAGAGCCCAGAGAGTTTTTGAGTTTAAATTACCCCGCCAAATTTAAAAACGTTAGAAGCCGGCGCCCCCAATTTAAGTCGTATAAGATCGAGGTCAGGCCCCCAGACACCAAAGTTATACGCAAGGGGCCCAGCCCCAGTATTAAGGCTTAGGGGGATTTTATTTTTAATTACCAGTGTCCGGGGGCCCCCGAACAAGCAAGTTAGACAACCAACAATACGACAGGCCAGCGTTATCATCAGTTCGAGATTATTCCTATAATAATTTCGTACGAAAAGTGAGGTTAGATTTTAAGAGATTAGGGTTAGGAGCCCCAATTTTCAAACGTCAGGAGCCCGCGCCCCCAAATTTAAAACGTCAGGAGCCCGCGTCCCCAGATTTAACTCGCATAAGACCGCAGTCAGAACCCCACACACCAAAGCAAGGGGGCCCGAGCCAGGGGGATTTCATTTCAGGAGGCGCCGGCGCCGCCGCCCCCCGAACATTAGACAACCAACAATACGACAGGCCAGGCCAGCGTTATCATCAGTTCGAGATTATTCCTACTGTTCAGCGTCGGGCGTGATGGACGTGTGATACAAGCGACTCTACAGCACGGCGGGACCGATGGGTTCGAATCCATCGTGAGGCAACTGTGCTTTTTTTCACACACAAAAATTCCCGCGCGAAAAGAGACATCTACCGGAACATTCACCAAAGACGCAAACCATAGCAAAGACGCAAACCATAGCAGCGCCGCAGCAAAGACACAAACCGATCGCAGCGCCACCACACGGGAACGACCACTGCGCATCGCTTCTGCGCACCGCGTCACTCATCTTTTTACCCTACTGTTGTCAGCAAGAAAGTCGTTCTGAAAATAATAAAGACAATAGGTCCAAGAACTGAGCCTTGGAAAACACCAACAATTACCGGCTTCAGTTAAGACAATTACTTGAAAGCAGTGACTCCAGGCGATCAACATCCGTGCCTCAGATTCTATAGTATAGTTCTATATAATTTACTTATCAATAAGTAAATTATAATTAATACTATTCAACGCGTTGGATTGATCAAACAGTGTCGCAGAAGTAGATTCACCTTTTTCAGAGCCAGTGAAAATAACGTCTACCATATTTGGTGCTGCAAGAGTTGTAGATTTATTTTCCTGTGTCTATCTGTAAGAACTTTATTTTCGTTAAAAAAATCCAAGTGGGTATTTGATCGATTTTCAATTATTTTCGGCATTCTTTTGTTTTTTTACATCATTTCAAAAACCACGTATTTCGTGGAGTAAAAATAAAACAAAGATATTTTTAATGACAATGACAAAAAGTAGAGGTTTCAAAGATTAGTGATTGAACTCTTCGCCGGGACTTTGTAGTAACTCTAAGCCCCAAGTTGCAAAACGCTCAGTGAGTACCTTGCAGTTGCATTTCAAACGTTTCTAAAATTCACCCTTAGCAGCATTAAAAATGTCGCAAGCTCATTATTTTATGTAAATTTCAATATCCACATGACATTCTTTGTGCACTTACATACGTATCTGTCAGTTGTAACCTTATTTATGGTCTAATGTAATTGTTGTTGTCCCTGCACGTAAATGAACACTTGTGTAGTTATTTATCCGAGAGTAATTTCAGGTGCACCGTCATGACAAGAGCTTCATTGTTGCCATTGCAGCTTCTTAATATTATTACATGCCATTTCAGCAGAAATGTAAACAGCGCGGGCGTGTGTCGGCAGTCGGCGCAGCCCCCGTTCAAATTGATAAATTAGCTGTAGCGGAACTGCTAACAAGCTATTTGTCTTCTCATCAGCGGTTCATTATTAGAACGTTAACCAGCTTTGTAAAAAATAATTATAACCGACTCTGAACTGAAGAAGGGATGATTGATGTCGATCCGTGGGCCAATTAGTGACGATTTGAATTTTCACAGAAGGGCATAACTACAAAACGAAAATAAATCATGGAAATGTTTGCATGCGCACCTGCTGCTTGTAATTAAAACGAGTCTTGTCTTGATGTTAGAAAATGACAAATAATAAATCGTGTATTTCTAACGACAATATATAACACGACGTAATCGCCGGACATTAATTACCTCTAAACGATTACCGCTTTGACAAAAATCCGCGTCTAATAAATCGCTTGTAGATTAATTCCCGTTTTAGCGGGCTTTATCGTATATATAAATTAATTTATGTTTATTTAAAAGTTGCATATTGACAGGGATGTAATTGCTTTTAATCATCGACACGACTTGTTAAGTTAAAAAGGTAAGTGGCTGCAAATATTTGCAGCCTGTTTTCAAGTCCGAGCCATAAAGCATCGCGGTGGTTAGTGAAAGCATACATTGATTAGGTTATTTATATGCATGCTTGCTGATTATACCAACTAATGGAAAGATAAGTGTCTGTTTTTCAAGCTATCGGGACGATTCATTTCTGCCGATTTGTTGGTTAATTATATTTTGTCAATTTGCCACAACGGTTTCCCTAAATGAGGCTATAAATTTTCGTGCTACCATGTAGGTACTGTTTTTTATTTATTTGATTATTTATTTCTTTCCAGGTTCACCCCCAACACTCTTCTCGAAAATACGCCAATGTTGAGAGCCGTCATCGACTTGACAAACACAAACCGTTACTATAACTCTGAGGTAATTTTCCAAGCACGCTTTCCACCAAATTTATCTAGAGTAATAATTAATCCTTGTTTTAATGTTATGTAATCTAAACCGTCACTCAATTTGTTCATTCTAAAGATATCACTGAAGTCTACTTTTTAAAGGTTTTCTTCAGGAATGGTAACAGCTTATCTATATGATGAAATAATAATGAAGTTACTCAATTTTATTCTACTGAAATATTTAAGCCTGCTCTTAAGAAATATGTGGAGTATTAATGTTTGGAGAAGCTCACAATTCACTTTGTGTCTAAGTAATACAACAGGTTCGACATAACTTTTTTTGGAGTCACATTTTCAGAAATCGAGACATAAAATTTTTTTCATTGTTTATCACTACGATAATAATGTAGGTGTTGCTATTTATTATTATTACAATTGTGTTACCAATTTAGAAGATCATTGGTGTCGATACAACATCATTACTGGGACTATTACAGTCGGTAAAAAATACACACTCTCAGACGTCCCATCTTCAAAGATTTCACTGTTACTAAAGATATGATTTTGTGATATCTTAATTGATATTCTCAGACTTTTAAAGATATCACAGGACATTACATTAGTAGATACATTAAGTCTAAGTAGTCAAATGACTTGTATTTATTACTTAAAAATAGTGCGAAGTCTTCATGTTATCGCTAGTCCTAATGAGTTTTAGTTGTAAAATTAATCACAATGGCTATAAACATATTCACAGTAGTTTCACAAAATTCATTCATACTTTCGTTTTTACGGGTTTGTTATTTACATTAACAACATTTTTTGATAATGTGTTAGCTTCCATTCCAAATTTAATGTCTTCGTTTTTGTTTTCTTCAATTCCGTAAAATAATGGATATGTATTTCTTGTTAATTACCTTTATTTTAAATTTTGTTGTTCGTTTAGAAAAGTGACGATTTTTCATGAATGGAAATACCAGTGCAAGATTTTCAAAAGATCAGTAGATTCGACAATGCGTCTTTTTTTTTGGGAACGTAGATGTACGTTCGTTGTCATCTGTCACATCTGTCGTCTGATTTTCTTAGTTGTTGTTCCTACTGAACTCAGCAACAGTCTTGGTAACACATTAATAAGATTTTTTTTATATCAAGTTCCTGGTTTTAATTCGATAAACATTAATATGTAATCTGGAGGTGTTCGTGGTGTTCCTATTTATGTAATACACCGTGTATGTCGCTACACAAAAATTTAACTGCGCACATCAATTTGAAATTGAATTTAGCTGACATCATCAGCTGTTTTTATGAAAAATATTTCATCGGTTGATATTAATTTTGTGTTTAAATCATTTTGGTTTTTATCGACTGTCATGACTTCATTTATTGCCATGACGTTAACAATAATTGTGTTTCTATAAATTGAAACAAGAAATACATATTTTTCCGAAAATTTAAATAAATAAGTGTTTTTTTTAATACATAGGTCTAGTTGACAGCATCTTTCAATTGTTCTCAGTCTTTGTTTCCACCTAATGAATAATTCCTCCCAAGTCAGGTTCTTGTCTCTGCGCCGAACTCATCCCTGCTCTTCGTACAGAATCGGCTTTCATCTGTTTCAGACACATGAGATAGAACTAATTGGTTTATAGCTTGTATTCGGGTGATATTTTTATTTGTAATCTTTCGTATATGCATATTCATAAGCAATTAACGAAATCGAATACCGCTCACTCTCCTTATTCAGCATTTGGATTTGGTCTCTTGCGGTAGATAATTTAAACTTTCTGTACTGAGTGCTTTTGTTACAGACGTCGAACCTGTCACAGTATTAAGATTAAAACTCGACTCTTGTCTGTATCAGTCAGATTGAATCAGGTTTTAATTAGATTTCAATTAGCGTGTCAATAGTAGTTAAAACGAAACGATTTTATTTGCAGGAATTCACCAACAAGGGCGTTTTGTACAAAAAAATCAACATCTTCGGAGGCGGCAGAGTTCCCCCTAGGAAAGTTCGCGATGAGTAAGTCAAATCCGAATCGTATTTTTAAACTTGTCTTCTGTCTCTGCATATTACATTTACGGGCCACAGACTTTTAGTCGGTGATAGATAGGTGTTTCAGAGTCACTTCCGACAAACAATGTCGTTGAGCAGACTACATGGGACTATTTGGATTTTTATTGTCGTCTCGGAGTGTTGGAAGTTGAAATCGCCGCATAAGCAATCTAACTGCTATTTATCTCAATGAACACTACTAGCTTTTATGCGCGATTGATAACATATAGCGACGAACGAAGGCGTTATTTAATTACTATCTGAACGGCGTTCCGACGAAAAAAGCCGACGAAAAAATGGAAAAATGCAAGCAACCTTAACAAGGCTGAAAAATGTGATGCCTGTTCGATAAAGTCATGCATATTATAAGTATTAATTACCTGGACAATAAAAATAGGCTTGTGTACCATAGGCGATAAATTAAGTATCAGGTTACAACTATAATTAATTGTTTACATGACAGTTAAATGATTTTAGTAAATATTATGATCTCATTGGAATAACCAGATGAATTAAGAAAAGCTTTTGATGTCAGAAGTTGTCATTTAGTGGGGGCAGTAGAAAACTCGTTTGGAATAAATAAATAAATTATTTACTTAGAATTATATTGTATAGGATAATTAATTATCACCGATTTAATGCTCGTGGAGGATGTACTGACTGTAGCAGACAATATTTGGCTTTGATTGATTTGTCAAATATCTTGGTAAACATACGTTAAGATTTACATCAAAACAAGACGTAAGTAAAAGCTTTTTATATTATCTCAATTTATCTAGTCACTTATTTTTATTCATAAAAAGTTCTCAAGGTAAAGTAATTGTAAGAAGTGTAAATGTTGTTAATGTAGCAATAATAGAACATTACTCGATGGTCCATACAAAAGACATTAAAATTAGGGATGACACTTTAAATGACTAAATTAGAGTAAAGATTGGATCGTTGATTGATCGTCAGCCGAAATTTTTAGTTTAACTTTTGATTAATCGATTTCGTCGTTGATTTTTTGAATAATGTTTTCTTAAGATGTTCGCCAGGTCTGTATGTGCTGAAGAAAATGACTTCGATAAGTCCGCTTTTGATATGTAAAACTGATGTTAATGGGATGGAAAATTAATGTAAAATGCTGTGGTTACACAAACTTAAGTAACTCGAAATCCTTGATATCTTGAACTATGTATTTTCGTGGAAGCGTATTTCCAGACATATAATTTTCATATTAAATATAACAAGCAGTTTGATTTTTTTTCTGTCAAAACTTGTGGACAAATAATCGAATGGTGCGTGAAAATAAAGTTTGAAGAATCGACACACGTGGAAAAATTAGTTTGTATTCCAAAATTTGCTTTTAGCCTCATATTTGTAAAATATTTTTGTGTTTTAATTTTATGACCATAGTTTTTTTTGATATCTCAGTTGATTTTGTGCACGTCTAAATTATAACTCTTCTAACTTGTTGCGAGAGGTAATAATATGTAATCGTTAGCGGAGAGATCTTGCAGATACTAGTGATTTTCTTCAAGAAACACTTTCATTCCACCTCTAGCGCTGTAGAAATTGATATCGTACCGATGTTATTAGATAGCACTTTCAGTTAAAGATGAAATTATTGAACGCCGCCTAATCATCGATTATGATTTATAATAGACATTCAATTATTATAACCGTAACTTCTTCACACTAAATCATCGATGTCAGATTATGGATTGGCGCAACCATAAAATTCACTCGGAGGGTTTTCTAACCGGTGATATTCCTCCTTGTCGGTACATGGACTTCAGGATTCGGTTATCATATAATTTACAACTTAAAAGGCATTTACTTACCCATACATAGACATACAGCATCTGATGTTCCCATTTACATAATGCTATCATTACCACCTTGCAGCACCTCGTTCACTCGAACAACCTATTAACATATGGTCATAATGTGTCTTGAACACAATGTACCCGAAACACACCCTCGTTTCAGTGTTCTATCAACTCTCCCTATTCCATTATTTATTTTTCAATGGAATTTATTATTACCTTGTGGAGAAATCATGCGTTTCGTGAATAAATTAGCAGGCACGTATCAAAAGCGACATTTTTATCGTCCCTTTATCTGGATGCAACGGTTTTCTGGTACATTTTTGTACCTACAAGCAATTTGAATATATTGCTTCGTAGCGGGACGTTTGCACGAAATTACGCTGTTTACATGCGTATGTAAATGCTCGGCTTTGCATGTTATACAGCACTAGTCTCGTAATTAGTATTTTCCACAAGATAGCTAATGAATCTTGACGGTTATGACATTTCTATAGGTATAACGTCTACTCATTTATTGTAAAGCTATTTGTTACACGGTGATAAAACACACACTCACGTCGCTAACATTGCTCGCATTTTATAATTTTTTGCTCGTATTTGTTTCCAATTTTCAATTTTTGTGTTAATTTGATTTTGATATCTATCCACTGCATTTTTTAGTCGAGAGCAGCTAGTTATGATTTTTACTGTCCGAACGTAAGCTAGAACGAAAGTGAAAATGTCAGTCAGACGATCACTCGTTTCCGGGTGTCTGTCGCCTGCCGGCGTTTTACTGAATGCTTTCAATTCCCTCTGTTCTGTCTGTTGATACACAAAAGTTTTTCTTTGTACAAATTTATTGTAATTTGTTTACCCAACTACATGTTAAAAATAGATGATGATGATGATGTGGTGTCATATCATTATGAGACAATAAATCATTTTTTAACACTGAACATTTTTAGGATGAACATTAATTACAAACAAGAATTTAAGCGGAGGCTATGTTTAGTCCGTTTTTTCTTAATTAAACCAAATTATATGCACCATGTCCATAAAACGATGAATAAATTCTATAAAAATCAGGAATATAATTTTAGAAACATGTTTTGACCATGGGTCATATGTAAAACATAACTCAATTTTATAAAACCGGTGAAAAGATTTTTGGAAATTAGGTGGTTGTCTGTTTGAAGGGAAAATATATAAAACTAAAGTTTTACTACATTATTTTTCCAAAAACCAAAGCGTTATAATGTGTAGAAGCACTGAACTTTAGTTCTACGAAAAGAACTTTCTTATATTTTCTCGACGTTTCATGACTTCTACAATATGAAAAGTCGGTCTCCTGTTTCCTCCTGTCTGTCGTCTGTCTGTTAACTGACGATTTTATTAGACACGTAAGTAACCTTTAAAAATTACTGTATTTTGAGGTTACATTTTGGGTGTACTTTAGGACCATTATATAGACAGTACATCGTCAACCAAGATTGGTTTACTCATTATCACCAGCAATTTGATGACGTCATTTCAAAATTTTGCTAGGTAAATTCTGTTTAAATATCTTTATGATTTGTTAATACGTCAATATTTTTTTATTGTATACAATCTTCAAAATGGTGATTATTTTTAATCACATTTTTAGACCTCAGTCAGGAAGGCAAATGATTGTATAAGATTCGAATATTGCCACTAAGGTAATACTGTCCTTTTAAATAGAATTCAAGTAGTTACCGTTGATCGTGTATGATCTAATAAAAAAGAGATTTCATATGGTCTAAAACTCATACTTTCTATGTTAATGCTTGTGAACTTGCTTTTGATATAATAGTTGTAACTGAGTCATGGTTGAATGATTCTGTTAAAAATGCTGAAGTATTTCCTTCTAATTATAATGTAGTAAGATGCGACAGAAAATTTGACACTGTGGCTCGTACTATGGGTGGTGGTGTGGTTGCTGGTTTAATTAATAAAATAGCCTATCAAATAATTGACACTGCAGCTATTGGAAACTTAGTTCCACTAATTGATTTTATTATTTGTAAATGTCAGTGCAGCTCACATATTTTGTTTTTAGTAGCATGTTACATTCCACCTCAGGTCTCTCTTGCGGACTATGAATTATTTTTTGAAGCTGTTGAGGTTCTTCTGGTAGGCCAATCTATTTTGTTGGTTGGTGATTTTAACTTACCCCATTTTAATAATTTGCATACAAATTGTCGTAAAGTAAGATCACTCCGAAGTTTTTGTGACTCACTTCAACTACATCAACATAATAGCATTCGTAATTTGAACAATGAACGACTAGATTTAGTCTTTTCAAATCTTCAGAAAATTGTTGTAAGCCGAGAACTACACCCCTTTGTTAAAGAAGATTCTTATCACCCGGCCTTGTCACTATACGTTGCATATCCGTCTAAGTCAAATGCATCGTTCTTTCCCTCTGCAAAAACCACAAGGTATAACTTCCGTAAAGCCAATTTCTTATATTTATATGATGACCTCCTTAGTATTGACTGGACTTTTCTGGAAAAATGTCTTGACGTCGATGATGCGCTTGACACATTCTATGATCATCTATATAACATTTTGAATTGTTCCGTGCCTCAGTATGCCACCTGTAGTCACAAAGCTTCTTATCCACCATGGTTTACACCAAGTATTATCTCTAAGCTAAAAGCTAAAGACTACTATAGAAAAAAGTGGTTATCATCAAATGTAGACTCATTCTTCGAAGAATATAAAAGACTTCGGGCACTTTGTAAAAGACAAATATCGCTTTCTTATCGAGATTATATAATAAAGGTTGAAAACTCAGTTCGTAATAACCCCCGCGAAATTTTTAAATATCTTCAGTTAAAGCAAGGTATACTACAAGAATACCCGGTAAAATGTATCAAGATGACGTATCGTTTGAAACTCCTGAAGAAATAGTGAATGGCTTTGCACAAGTTTTCTCAAGTATATATCACCCTGCCTCAAATGTGACTCCCAATGACAATTCCAATCTTCCATCTTTTAAACTTATGTGTGTGTCTGACCAGGAAGTCGTGAAAGTTATGGCATCTTTTCCTATTAAACATACCGCGGGAGATGATCAAATTCCCAGTTTTTTGATCCACGACGCAAGATATGCTTTAGCGACACCATTGACAATAATCATCAATAAAGCTATCTCCAGTTCTTCTTTTCCGACTCGTTGGAAACGTGCGAGAATTGTACCGGTGCACAAGAAAAATGATTACACCCAGTTGAAAAACTATCGACCGATTGCAATTCTGTCTAATTTTGCCAAGGTTTTTGAGCAAGTAATTTACAAATCCATATTCAATCAGATTCAGCCCTATATATCCCCAAATCAACACGGCTTCCTACCTGGTAGGTCCACAATAACAAATTTAATAACTATTACTCAGTTTATATGTGAGCAATTAGATAATGCTGGTCAAGTGGATGTTGTCTACACTGATTTTTCTAGTGCTTTCGATATGGTTGATCATGACTTGTTACTAAACAAACTTAGTTCTTTTGGTCTTGCACCATCATTTATTGCTCTTATTAAGTCATACCTCTCAAATCGAATAAACTATGTTTTTTATAACGGGTTTACATCGTATGAATATGTCTCGACATCAGGTGTACCGCAGGGTTCCAATCTGGGACCACTGTTTTTCATAGTTTTTATTAACGATTTGCTCAGATCTCTTACATGTCCTGTACTTGCATATGCAGACGATTTAAAAATTTATTCCTCTGTATTCAATGATATGGATGTAAATCTTCTACAGGATAACATAAATATTATTGCTCAATATTCAGTGTCTAATTTCTTAACTTTGAATGTGGATAAGTGCTATTTTCTTACGTTTACTCGCAAAATAAAGTCAGTTTCTTCATCATATAATATTAATGGTCATGTACTTCTCAAAGCAGATTCAGCAAAAGATCTCGGAGTACTTTTTGACTCAAATCTTACTTTCATTAAGCATATTGAATCCACAGTATCATCGGCATCAAAATCCCTTGGATTTATAATGCGTACCGTACATCGAAATTCTTTAACGATTTCTCTCTCCTTAAGACGTTGTATTTTTCGTTTGTTCTAAGCAAGTTAGAATATGCATGTGTGGTCTGGGCCCCATATTACGTGTGTCATCAGTTAACCATTGAAAAAATTCAACGAAGATTCCTAAAATATTTATCTTTCAAGATCGATGGAGTATACCCACCTAGACATGTTGATTATGACAATTTACTGCGACGGCATAATTTTCAGTCGCTTTTTGGTCGTCGAAAAGAATATGGTGCTCATTTTATTTGGAAGCTTATTCACAATCGCTTAGACTGTAGCAACATATTATCGCTTATAAAATTCCATGTGCCACGCTTGAACTCTCGATATGCATCAACTTTTGATTTTTCTACACCAAAAACAAATATACTTAGGAGAGCACCGCTGACAACTATGTGCCATGATGCTGATGTATTTTATTATGATATTTTTAATGATAAAATGTAATTTCTTCTCTATTAGTTCCTTTAATTGATTAGTACTTATTATTTTATTGGTTTTTATATTAGGGTTTTACATTTGGTTATTGTATTTATCATAATATTTTAAGTTAATTATAGATTTGTGCGTAACATTTAATTTAGATTTTGTCCTGTAATAGGGTAACAACCTGTTGGGCAATAACGGCTATTATTATTATTATTATTATATGGAGTATCTCAGAGCGGAATTTTGGAGCCTTTACTGTTTCACTTTTAGAGCCTAAGCTCAGAAAATACATATTGTATTTTTTCGGCGTTTTGTAACCCCTAGAGTATGAAAAAAATAGATCTCGTTTCCGTGTCTCAGTCTATGTGTGTCGATTTTTATTGGACAGATAATCTCCAAAACTACCGGACTGATTGCTGTAAAATTTTATTTGTGGGTTGGGAATATCGTGTAGACTGTAAATTGTAAAACGCTAGTCAAAATTTATCTAACCGTCACTGCGAACAATGTGATGACGTCCTCTCAAAATACATCATAGTAAATATGATTTAATGTTACTCTTGTACATATGGTTTATGAATGCGCCTATAGTTTTATCACAATTATTTTACAATTTTTTTGTGCAATATTTGCCAAGCGTATCACGTGTTGAACTTGGGCCCTATTCCTGTGGGTTCAAATCTCATCCTTGTCGACATTCTTTTTCTAACTCACTGAATTTGTTTGAATATTTGGCTTTAGGTGCGAAGGAAGTCTTATCTAAATAATTTTAGACCAATTTTTTTTTTATTTGGGTGAATGGTTTCCCACATTTCATTTCCAACCAAACCAAAATTTGTCGATACATCTTCACCAAATTTTAACCACATCACCTCAAAAGTTTCCTAAATTTATTTAAAATGTGCAGAATATGGTACCCGTATTTTTTGTAAACACTTCTTGTAAGAGACATCTGTCTGAGAAAAATATTTTGACATGCCCTTGATAACGTTTCTGAAAGCAAGGAAAGTACGTTCTAAACTTAAGATTTTTTCTTATACAATTAAGTACTTCTAATTAATTATTTTGCATACTGTAAGAGTATATGTAATTGTATCAAATTTTGAGTTTCACTTTAAATTTCTCTAATTCAAAAGTATAGTCTTGCAAATTCAGTACCGGTTTTATAGTCTGTTAAAGTGGGACCTCAGGCCGAGACTATTATAAACCCTAACAATGCGTGATTAGGATAATACTACAAAATAATTATGAAAAAGATATTTATGAGTCGGTAGTGTCGGTAGGTTTGCACAGGTCGGTATTAAGTCCCGAGTTACCTATCTACCTCTACCAAATTTGCTGGTATATAAAAGCGTCTTGGTTAATATGCATTAATAAAATGTTTTTTGGGGGAACAAACAGATCGATTTTGATTAACACTTTACCATGGTTACAATAACTTTAAAACGTCTGCAAGATTTCAAAGTGATCAGTTTTGCAATTCTTGATTTATTCAATAAAATAAATTGACTGATTCATTAATTTTTTTGAGTGACCCTGTATAAGCAAATCTAAAAAATGAGGTTCTTAATTTGATCAATAAAAAATTGGTCGAAGCCTGTAAGTATAATCCGACAAATTCAGCTCTTTAAAAAATTATAAAATTTGATTTTACGATTTTCGTTTTGTGATAAGATAACCGCTGTAAAGTAAAAACCGGAGGCATAAATAACACCCCTTGTCCTTCAGCAGTAGGTAATAGCAATCTGAAGCTCAAGTGTTTATTTATGTTTATACATCGAAAGAATGTCACGTAGAAATTAGTTTGATTTGAATGAGTTTGTCTTCTCAAAACAGGACTAAAATTATTAATTAATCCACAATCGAACAAAATGTTCTGAATATTCTAATTCTTATATTATCATTATTATATAAAGATGTGCGTATTCTTCACATTTTTGATCAATAAAAAATTTGTTATGTTATGTTATGTTATAAAAGAAGAGTAGTCACAGCGTTATATCAATGCAAGAAAAAAAAAGGAAAAGAAAAAAAAGTTCGGCATCGAACCTCAATTGCTCGACCTGCGGTACGCTCACCATTATCTCTGATACACCCACTGTGCCACGGAGACGTTGAAACCGTGCCGGGAATAAAACGTTATTATACCTTGCAAATATTTTTGCGAAAATTTGAACGTTTAGCGAAAAAACTGAAAGTGGATTCATACACTACAATTATATGAGTATATTTTTGTGCAACATTCAAATCATTTTAGAATACCATGATCTCATCAAATTATTGGGGAGGAGGACTAGCCAAATTTTGGTTAGCATTTAACCATCTACATGATATTTCCAATATACACAAAAAAATTGACAACAATCTGATCCAGCAGTTTCGGAGATTACGTGTTTAATAAAAATGGATACAGACAGACAGAAACGGGAAAAGTGGCCATTCGTCCGATGGATTCAATTACAATTTAAAAATGATTTATTAATCAACAACAGAATTCTGCTACAATAATAGGATAATTTTAACAAAATTTTGTCACATTTTCTTTAAATATTTGGTATAAAAGGTTATTTAACCCCAGTTTTTCAGTTGTGGCTGTTTTTAGAACTGTGCCCGAAAAAAAATATATTTGTTGAATCGACTTGATAACGGAGTACGGCTCTGAACGGGTGCCGACGCAGGTATTGAGAAACGAATTTACCGAGAAATAAATAAATCTTTTTCTCGAAAAATTTAACACTTCATAATTATTTTATCAGATCATAAAACAGACCATAAAACCGGTACAGAATTTGCAAGCTATACAACCTTTAGAAAAATGTAACTTTTACCATTGCTATCGAAATTTTTATGGATTGTTAAAATTTTGGACTGGACTGGCTAATAGCATTCAATTTGGTAATTTAATGGAATTGGAAATCTTATTCTTATGAGATTGAGTCTAATCCTGTTTCTATAAGCAAGTGAATAAATATGTCTGTACCATTGTGCTGAGGTAAAGATTAGGCGTTTCTATATACCGGATGGTGAACTTAGTTCAAATCAGTCGAATATCTACTGTGCCGGAAAAATGTCGCCATTTTTTGCAGTTTTTCCTTGCGGTTTACATTATCTACCATCATTACAATCTTTTTTAGATGAAGATTAGATGTGGCATTAAAAGGTGTTTTTTTTAACCAACATCATCCACAATCAATCCACATCAACCACAATCATTCATGCATTTTAACAATCACTGAAATGTAAATTCTAGATTGACATTCTTTAAAAAAAAATAAAAAAAAATGAAAAGATATATATTAGTCGAACTCAGGAATCCGATTTAGACGAAAAAATTGGGTTACGCATCCTAGTTAATCCAGTTGAAAGCTTCCGAGATCATTATCGGGTGATTATTTACATCCTGGTGTCAAGTGGCAGAAAACAAAGGGAAATGTCGCACATTGTTACTTCTGGCATTACATCACATCTATCACGCTAAATTGTCATGAACGTCAAAACAAAAGCGTTGCAATGAAAATAAGGTATGACACTACGCTCTCAACGTTCGATTGGTATGACTGTAAACCGTGGTGGTAACGTCTCATTTACAGCCGTAACAAACCATGTAACCCCCGTGATAACTGTTAATCCAGATTTCAATGATACAGTATCATTTTTATAACTCATGTTTTATTGTCTCCATCATCGCGCATTCTCCGAAGGCTCAAATCATTTTCGACAATGCTTCTGGTCAACGATCTCAAAACTTGGGAAAAACCTCAACGGAGCAAATTTAAGCTATTGTTTTAAAAGATTCAAGCTTGTGCAATAAGAAAATATCTAATTCTTTGGATCCACTTATTTTGTTCGAGTCGATTACAATTACAATTGAAATTGATGGTTAGTTTGGAGGTTTTGAGTTGTCAAAAATTCGCGTCGGTCAAGAATTTGTAGGTTGCCTCCGATTGGTCAGTTCAAAGTGTTTTGCCTAAATTGAATTTCGGCTTGGGTCGCTTCGATGTTTCATCGATGGCGATACCGCTACGTTTTTATTTTCAAATTCAGAATTGATATATGGCCCGGATTGATTCATTGGAATCGTTTATTTCGAACATTAGCTAAAACGCGCCCGTTTCAAATTAATGTTCCTTTTGCGGTCCTCACCAACCACAAAGGGAATTCATTTCACTCCGAGGAATTATTATGAAACTCATTAGCACCGAGCAAAACGGTGTCGGAATGGAATTATTGTAAGTGTGAAGTGGAAAAATGGAGATAGTTTGTTAATTTAATTACCCTGAAACTCTTTTATTATGCTAAATACGAATTTTAGTTGGTTCGTTATGATGGAGACCGTAATGAGATAATGGATGTTTAGTGGCCTGCCAGACCCTTCCGACCGAGGTAATTTGGTATACGTAATTTGAGTATCAAACGTCGGAGTGAATGTTTTGTTAATTAGGCGAATGCTAAAAAGTTTTCTCAAAATTTCTCGCCACAGACGGAACTGGGAGTCGATAATCATATTTTTATAGCTTGTTGACATTTTTTGTGGACTGTAGCTGATATTTACGTAGGCACTTGTATTAATTCGCAGAAAATTAATATTTTAAATTAGTTACGTTACGTAGGTACGATTGACGTAACCAGCAACTGCTTATTATCTCAAGAATTTCAAGTGCATGTGATTTAAACCGAATTTTAACAATGCCAACAATGATCGTATTGTTTTACAATTTGTTTACAATATGTGTATTTTTAATATTTTTCAACTAATTCGTAGAGTGATCGTGTCAGGATGATCGTGAAGATCGCCCAGTAATTTTATATTGTGACTGCTAAATACCATGACGATAAAACTAATGGGGTAGTTTAGTGTGGGCTGTTTATGGGGCAGTGCCGACGTCAGCTACTAATAGGTTTAATACAGAATTGCTTTTTAATAGAGACGTCAGAAAGATCTAATTTTATATAGCCTCCATTTATCTTGCTTAGTCATTATGAAATTTAGCTAAACGCCTTAGAGGTCCGACGAATTTTATTCCTTTTTGAATTTAACGCGGAGCTCTGATGAAATGCATCTCTCGAGAGCAGCAAATTTTTCGTTGTTTGTGCCGAAGGGGGTGACGAAGCGTTAATCGCTAGACGATCTTCAAATTAATTAAATTTGGAATTCGTGAATTGCTGCATTAATGTGTCTCTCGAAGCATGCAATTTGAATATATAAGTGTCACTTCTTGGATAATTTGCGAAATATAGTCGGTTGCTTGCATTTACCATTCAGATGTAAAGTGAGATAGAGGCAGGGAGAAGCGCGAACATTTTGATCCCCCGCTGTGACTGATAATGCCGCGGAAGGGTTTTTGTTTGTCCACAAACGCTGTAAGGCCGTAGAAACCATGCTGATCGTGTTTCTGTATTTTATTTCAGGTTTTTCGAAGCCGTGGACCAACTGCGTAGAACGCTGGACCACGACTCAGGTACTATTTTTTTTATTGAACACGATGATTAAATAGCAACCACTTGTTATCGTCGGGGATTTATGAAAGATTTAAGTTACCGACGTTTCGATATTTATTTTATTTTTCTATTTCAAACGTATCTTTTTCGTCTGCTTACAAACTGCAAAAAATCAAGTATACAGTTTAATGAATTTTTTTGTGTTTTTATTCAGAGCGAATAAGCTCTTTTTACCAGAACTATTTTTTTACATTAGTCGAAAGAAATACAGTCGAAACACGATACATAAATTATTTCGCCTATAATTTCCAAAATTCGATTTTTTTTTCTAAACGCATGGAAGATGTTTAAAAAGAATTGGAATAGATTTGAGGCTATTATTACTAGGTATAGTACTAGGTATAAACTTATACTAAAGTGGTAGCAGTTACTAAATTACTTACATTACTTTAAAAAACTTTAAAATTCCAGTTTTAAATGCACATATTTCGTTTCGTTTTCAAAGTGTACTAAATGTATTAAATTTATATTATCTTACCCTCATGCTGATAACGAGAGACAGTCATGAATTTTTGAAGATTTGTCTTTGATCGTTGCATTTTCAACCCAAACTTTCAAATCTCACAAGAAGAAAAATTCTATCCAAATTTCATGGATGTCTTTGATCGTTTTTTTTTTGCTCTTTCGATATAAATGATGTATGAAGAATGATTCTAGTTCAAGTGTTGTACCACTACTTTAAAAGTTGTAAATACTTAAAAGGGCAGTCTGTTGATCTTGTTTATTATAACAAGTTCAAGCAAGACTGGCCTTTTAAGTATTATTACAATTTTAAGAATAATAAAAAATTAGTCGACGTTTATTTCCATAGAACTTCTTTCGCCCCTGAAGTGCAAGTACAACAAATCCCATTCTTTGAAAAATTATAAAATTAAATTTTGCAATCCCAAATTGCAAGGGACAAATAACTAACGAGAAACAATGGTCTCTCAGCAATAATAACAAATTTTAACTTGAATGTCACGTAAAATTTTGTTTGGTTTGAATGAGTTTGTCGCCTCAAAACAGAGGACAAAAATTACTAATTAAGCACAGTCAAACCGAATGTTTTGAATATTGTTATTTCAATTCTTATTAAGTAAAGACGTGCGTATTTTCACTTTTTCAAGAAAATGGGATTACTCCTCCTTAATTTGTTCAATACAAAATTTGTTATGACGTCATAAACATAAATAATACACAGCGCGAGAGAAAAGGAGAAAAAAACAAACAGGCAAGTTTTGTATCGAACGTGCGACCGCCCGTCCGCATGCTGATCTCTAAACGGCATGGTCACGGACGGATAGATTCTGAGTTAGACTTAAAGTGTTATTATACTGTGTTAATTTTTTAGTGAACATTTGGCCGTGTAGGGAAAAAACTCAAAGCGGATTCGTACACCACAAGTTTAGGAGTATATTATTGCTACGAAATAAACCCATACGCCGCCCAGTACGACGCCTATGGGTCTTCTAGTATGTATGCGTTTCTTCTCGTATGTAGTATGACTCATCGGCCGCGCGATGCGGCATTCATTAAAGGAACACCTGCAAGCGGATGTCGCGACGGGCCCAGAAAAGTCTCGAAGCGGCGCTTGACATGCCGGGAAGCGGAAGTCGCGAATATCCAATTCGAGAAAGAACTCGATCGCCGAAATATGGATTTAAATAGAGGCCACCGTCGGGAATGATTATTCAGTTAAGACGCCGAGTCCAGCGAGTGAGCGAATTCATCCAAATGAACCACGAAGTTATTCTGTACATAATCGCTACAATAATCGTGTAATTCGAATTATTAAGAAATAAATTGTTGAGTTTAATCCACGCCGATTTTATTCGCCCGCTCAACGTAACATTATTGCATAACATTCAAATCATTTAAAAAAGAATTCTTTGAAATGACGCCACAAATTGTTGGCGGAGATGATTAACCAAATTTTGGGTAACGTTTTACCATCTACATGATATTCCTAATACACATACAAAATTTGACAACAATCGGTCCAAATAAAATATATATCTTAAAAAAAACACAAATGTTTACAAAATGGCACCAGAACTACTTCTTTACGTCTCACAAAGTATCTTAAACAGTTTTCATGTTTGATACCATATGATTAAATGATGGTATCTAACCAGACGTGGAATTAATAAAAAAAACTATTTTGGCAAAATTATTCCATGCCTCGCATTCTTGTTTGACTCCATTTCGGCAACAACTTTGGATAATCAAAATTGGATGTTCTGTTTGAAGCATTTTTACTATAGGGCGTAAGCTAAGGAAGGACATATTGTAATAGGACCCATCCGGCAATTGGCTACTTTTTTGTTTTTTCCACGTTTCATGACCACTAGTGCACGAAAAAGTAGGTCTCTAACTAACTAAAATTTGTTTTATCATCATCACCAATAACTTGATGTCCTCATCTCCAAGTTTGGCTTAGTAAATGCTATTTAACCTTTATAAAATATCATACTTCTGTGCTTGTGGTGAATGAATCCGTTTTGAGTTTTTAACCTAGGCATTCAGGTTTTCCCTAAAAAAATACAAATTACATGATCATATTTTATAACAGTATACATGATGCGAAGAACGCGGAGCTCGAAACTTTTTTTCTAACACACTGGCTGATATTACCTATATTTTTAGTTTCCGAGAGTACGCGAAGGAAGTATTGTAATAGGGTACATTACAGGTATTGCACTTAAAGATGTTAAATTATTTTGCATGGAAAAACTTTTTGAAAAGTTAGAAATATTTGACTAATTCTACTCAATTTGTACATAATTTATAGAAAATTTGACTGATCAAGTATGTAAAGAAACGAGTTCTAAATATGTGAGTTTCTAACACTGGTTAACAAAAAATGACAAGTTTATTTAATTTTAGTAGAATTATATTAATAGATCTAGGATTAAATACTTATCTACGAAAAAAACAAAAAATTGATTAATTAAAAAATGATAACGTCATTTCAGAGTCGTGATAATCTAATTACTGGAAAATAACTTTCAGATTTATCCTGAAGGAGAACTTATGCGTAGACTTTTGGTGTGACCGATTTTTAAGAACATTCTGAACGTGATCCTTAACTAATCTTTGTCAACAATATATATTCGCAATATTTATGTACAGATTAACTTATTTTATGTCAAATTTAGCAATTTATCTTTAAATATCATCTTTCTTACGTATACGAGTACCACATATACAAATTTTTAAGGTACACATGACTAAACTAGCCTAGTGCCCGCCTAGTTCAAATGAAAACAAAATCTTAGTTCTTAAAATTTTTAAAAATCTCATTAAAATTGCCTTTTCTATTATTTGCAAAAAAAAAGTAGCAGTGGGGAACGTAAATTTTATTTTTAATAGAGAGCCAACAGTCTTGTGTTGTCTACCGAGCTCTCCTTCCTCGGTATTGGTTGATGCTTAACCAAGCATCCGTGAGTGAAACCATTTAATGGTTCATGTCATTATAGTTTCATAACAGCTTCGGCGATGGTAAGCGCCGGGTTCGCCGCACAACGTGCTTTTACTCGATTCTTTTCCTGTTATTAAGTTCCAATATCGGTAATAGTCCGATATTAGCGTTTATCACGATTAACAATTACGGCAAATTGCACATTTTGCAACCCTAAACAATTTATACAAAGCAACCAGTCGTTCATTTTTCACGGTGAATTGAAGGATATCAGCTTTAGTTGTTTCGTCGGTACTTGCTCGTGTTGGAACCACGTCCGTCATCAGTATATTGAGGTTTTGCCTGGGTTCCGACTGCCACGATCGGGTAGATAAGATCATATCCAATATTTCAAGCCATGCCGAGCTCCAACATAAATAATCACCACAAGTGCATGAGTTTCAAAGAATTTTAATTCATTGTCTGTTTGCTGGTAGTCACTTCTGGATACATAAAAAGCTTCCAAGGTAGCTGTTCATCGAGCGGCATCCGAAACGCTGTCTATACATTTTTCAAATTTTAACTACGTTTCATTTGGAGTCGATGCTAAGAATTCACGTAGGCGGACTGGACACTTACTTATCTTTCTACTCTCTAATTATCTAAGAGCTTTATCAAGTTTAGTGTTTCTTTAGCGTTCGGTACATTGTGTGTGTGTGCATAGCGCATTCTTATATGTACACCGATGGATGTTTTAATCCTTCAGCATTCAACAGCTGATTATGAAAGGGCAACGATCCACCATTTAATAGATCGTTATACGAATGCAATACTTGGAGATTATCTTCTGGCATTACACCAGATGACGGTGTCGAGTACTTGCATTTCTTTCACTGGAGGTTCTGGAGTGTTGGCCTTCTCGATTGAGGCTCTTATTACAGAGACCCAGCTTTGAAATTGTAAAGCTTAAGACGAGAGTGAATGTACACGACAATTCTAAGAAGGCACACTTACATGGTGCTGTATTATACGATAGAAATGCGAAACTAAATTAATTGGCTTTACGACATTAACTAACAATGAACTTGTTGCAATCGAGTCTGCTGTATAAGTATAATTATACAGCTTTCAGGTACTCTTATTGCTGTGGAAATTCATATTTTGAGTTGTAAAATTAGATATTGGTTAAAGTTTAACGCCTCGATAGGTACTAATAGTACTGTGTAGACACAGAGAGTTATTTTGTATTCACTAAAATTTTATATAGCCCTGTGAAGTTAAAGACAGCAATAACTGTGTAAACAAAAACAATTGGTCTCCAGTTTCGTCTGTCTGTCTGTCTGTCTGCTTGTATGTGATGGAGTATGTATTTTCTAAAAAATATATGTATATAGGCTCTCATTTAATATTTTACACTATTACTGGTATTACCTATATTTTTTTATGTAGGTATGTCTAGAGGTTTATCGCAAATTAAAGTTCACAAAACCGAATTTTATAAAGAAAATTTCAATACTTATACAGCTTAGTTTTCCGCTTTTATTAAATACAGTAATGATCGCTTATAGCGAATCCGGTTAAAGCGAATTTCCTGATATAACGAACCATCTGGCAAAGTACGAACTGAAGTACCATAAGATACGTGTTATTTTTTCCCGGTGATAACGAACCCGCTTATAGCGAACTTTCGGATAAAACGAACCAAATTTTTATTATTTAAGAAAAAATCGTTTATAACGAACTTTTTCACCAGTCAGCTTTATCTGCACTACAAAATTACAGCCTATGTATCAGGGTATAATAGATAGCCTTTAAAAAATTTATCGACGACTTCTTCTTTCGAAAATGTTTGATTCTATCGACAACGGTCAGGAACACTTTTATGTGAAACTATTAGATGCCGTCAATTTTATCAGTATGGCATGGTGAAAAGTATCAGAACAAATAATTGCTGATTGTTTTCGACGTGCTGGATTTTTCCAGTGTGAGGAAAAATTTGTACCAGAAGACGAACTATACTATTTGCTGACAATGAATTTGATATCGATTTCGAAGAATACGTCCATTTTGACGACATTTTAGTGAAGTCTGAAATTTTGGATCATGCTGCTATTGTAGAATCAATTTAATGCAACATTCAAACACAAGATGAGACAGAAGACGATGAAGATAACGAAGAAGAAGAAAAAGGGGAAACGATCTGAAAACCCTCCGCGAAAGACTCCACGCGGTATATTAAAAAAATTAAGCGAAATAGAATTGTATATCAATGAAATTAATCTTTCTCACAAGAAGCAACATAAAATTTGAGATTATTTTAAGTAACAAGTTTTATTTTGAATCAACATTTTATTAATCAAGTTTTTTTTTCTTATATGTTACTACTTTATTATTATCTTTAATCTTTACATGTTTATATTGTTGTAATACTTTTAAATGTTGTATACTGAAATACATAGTTCAGTTTATGCAAGTATGTATTGATTTTTTTTGAGATCATTTATGACGAACTTCGGATATAACGAACTACTTTTAGCAGTCCCATGAGGTTCGTTATAACCGAACATTACTGTATATAAAAATGTAAACAATTTCAAAATTCTTACTAATATACCAGGTGTCTGGAAAATGGCGAAGTAACTCTTCAGTACGTTATGTACGGGAGTTTCGGCTGTCCAAAAAAAATTATAAAAACATTCTTTATGATGTACATTTTTTAGAACAATAACCAGTAGACATTAATCGTTGTGTGTTATTATTAATAAAACAAGCTGTTATTTTTCATTAATAAATGAACCAAAAAAAAACATTTAATAACACATTTATAAATTATAAACAAAAACAAAACTAACAAAAGAAAAATCCATTAAAGCATAACCAACTAAACACTAGAGAAGATGTTCAAAATTCCTGCCTTGTGCATATAAGTAAACTCGTAATGTCTGCAAATTTTGATAATTTTTTGTATAAGTTTGTTAAGTTGCTAAGATAAGATTGATTTTGGCAAATGACATACCCTCTAAGAAAAAAAGGTACTTTCAGATTCTTTCCAAACAGGAATACCTAGAACCTCAAGGTTGTTTTAAATTTTTCAAAAAAACGGGGTCCCAAAATTAACTCAAAAACAGGCCAGGTCAGGATTTTCCAAAAATAGAACACCAAAGTCCCCCAAAATTGTTTTCAATAATTTACAGAAAAAATCTCCAGGGGCTTCCAAAATAATACATCACGGATACCCAAACACTACGCCACTCAAGACTTTTTCAAATTCGTAAAATGTAAAACACTAAAAGCTCAAAAGACTTTTTTCAAGTTCATCCAGCAACAAAAACCAGATTGCTTTAAATTTATCCGAAAATGAAACACCACGGGACCTAAAATTACTTTCTTCAAATTTAGTTTAATTTTACGGACATACTGTATATTAACGAACTAGCGGAACGATAACATTTATCAACGATTTATAAATTTTATGGCCTGACAAGCAAAAAAAGATACGTTCAATTAACTAAATAGAGAAATTTTTACCTTGCGTCATCTAGATTATTTTTTGTTAACAACAGACAGCCGAGCCTCCAGCGACGTATTTTGAACTATTTTTGGCAACTTCCGGTAATCCTTTTTTAATGGAAAGGATTATTTTTCTTAAGTCATATAAGAACACGATATTACGTTTAATGGGTTCAAAGTTCACAGATGTTTTTTATAGTTTCTGTCCCTACTTTTTTTTGTTGTCGTGAATTTTAAATACAGTGCGGGAAATTTATGTACTACACTTAAGACATTGATAAAGTTCACTAATATTTTCCACTAATTATATTTTTTTTAATGAAATTATCCTTTTTTTGATAATTTTAACGTCAAAATGTGAGTATTAGTTTTTAAAGTTACGTTTGCAAAACTTGTGAACTTAGATACAACTTAGATAGATACAAACGTTTACACTGGTAATGACCAATCTCAGGTGATCGGAGGTAGTGTGGAAATACTATGAGAAGAACAAAACAAAATGTCGAGTCATCACAATCGGTCACTTAGGCTTTGACAAGTGACGCATATTTGCTTTTTGAAGATGGGAAACTTTAGTTTTAAAAAAAACATCAATAAAGTACGAAAAAGACGAAATAAAACAATGTAAGATTAAACCAACAAAGAATTAATGAAAACCAGAATGGCACCGTATTTGTGTGTTCTTCTCAAAGTATTTCCACTCTATGTATTCACACATTTTTTGCTGTACTAAAAACTTGATCAAATATGTATTTACGTACCTATTTTTAAAGTACATCTATATACTTATTTAACAACTATATGAACTTAGTCGCTGTAATAACCGACACGTGCCAGAATTGTCCATTGTACCAGAACCATAAAATTGTAAATTATGTTTTTGTAAAAAATCTTACAAAATAACTTGTGTTTTAATTTGGCAAGCCGCTGTAGCATGTTTTTCACACTTTTGTTGCGTAGGTACGATCACTGCCTAGAAGCAGTGATTTAAGGAAGTTCGAAAGACATGCTATAATTGGGCGTGCCTGTACCCGACTAAGAAAGATGGATGGGAAAGCATAATACGTCTGTTTGGTCTTTCAATAATTATTCATTGACTTTATTCTTTTTCTTTGAATTATGATCTGTTTAAAATCGATCCTTTGATGGAAGCTCGTGTGCTACTTTTCGTATCAGATTGAAGTGTGCGCATTATGTGTTCCGTCTAATGTTCCTTATGTCGAAATATTTACTCGTGGATTATATTTATCGAATTATATCAGTAATAATTTTTTAAATGTGTACCATGTAAATATAAATACTGTGACAAATTGAAAGGTAACAAAGGAAGTACTTAAGTAGTTTAAACTTACTTTAGGAATGTTTGAACCAATCATTGTGGTGCCTGCTTTTGTATGTAGAAATGATTTTGGACTCGTTCGAATAAGTGGTTTGCATAACATGGAAAGCAGTCTTAAAATTGTAGAACGTACCGAGTGTTACGTAAATGCAAAGATGATTTAGGATTATAACTTTAAAAGTAGCTCGTAAAACTTGATATGGTCATTTTGATGATTATCAATCATACCGTAACCAGATTAAACCACTATTGAGCCGACTTCAAGTAGTTTTAGTTCTAAGGTTTTATTAATCGTCTTTATTAGGTATACAGAAGTATTTTGGGAATGAATATACAGATAAGAAAGATTATTTTGTTTTGCTAAACTATGTTTTTTCGAGTAGCTAGACTCATCGACTTAGTGATTTGTTAAATCATGATTTAAAAATTAGAGCAGATCTGAAATGTGATTCAGTGTTAAATTTCGTGAGTTCAGTGTTACGAGGAAATGTACTTAAAAGTGTGAACAGATGTATCTTCTAAGATTTACAACTTAAATCTCTTAATCACCACACAATACCCAAACGACAATTTGAAACTATTTATTGCACAACATATTTCATGTACCCGTTATCAGCATAATCGATTATAATTTAACACAGGGATTTTCCTTGATTTTTTAAACACGTTGACTTGTCTGTGAGATCAAAATTTTTGATGTATCTGAGCACGGCCTTTACCCACATTTTTTCCTCTCGATCGTGAAGCCATTATTAATTTATTATGTAGATAGTAACGTTATTTATTATGTTGTACAATAGAAATACGGTAGAGGCGTAATCAATCAAGTAAATTTTGATTTTAAGCAGCCAAAAACAACATTCATCGTCATGTAGACCTAACGGTAAAGTACAACAGTAAAGGTAATAAATGCACCAGTAACTGACAGTTAAACAGGCACCCCTCTGTGCTATCAAAGATCAGGTTCGATATCGAAGCAATCGTTTGTCGGCAAGTTTTGAAGGACCACTTTGGGGGTCCCACATGTCAAACTTAATTTGTACGCATCACACTTTGGTATTGTTTTAATCCGGAAAAATTAATTGATACTCCAGGAGCAGATCGCGCTGAACGATATGGTGAAAATGGGTCGCAATGTGGGGTGGGGTACGCTATTGTAACTTTTTTTTTTGGAATGACGATAACCAAGTCTTGTATTGACAATGTCGTAATATTTATTTGACTATTGGCCAGTTTATTGAGTTTTGTTTGCAGATGCACTCATCGGAGTTCATTGTACCCACGGGTTGAACCGAACGGGCTATTTAATCTGTAAATACATGGTGTTACGGATGAAAATTGATCCCCAGGAGGCGATAAAGAGTAAGTATATTTCGCTTTCTTGTAAAATGTGTTATTAAAAATTTGATACAGATTACGGAGGCATCGAAACGAAATTTCTCTCACATTATTAATCGTGTAAATGCGGTCGTGCTGAGCTGCCGACGTAATTAATACTGCCATTTATCAATAACACTTAATTTATGTTTCTAACGTGAGAAATGATTCGTTTTGCAATCACCTAGCACGTCAGATTTCTTTTTGATTGATACCTTTCCATCTTAAGGGATACTTTTATTATCTTGTTCCTACAGCGCTATTCTGAATGGAGATTTTGACTTACATAAAGCTGCATTCGAGGCAAAATGGACTAGAACAGCCGACCATTAAATTTGATTTATGTCCTGGCTGATTTTTTATTAATTTCAGATAATCTGTTTTATCTTTTATAATCGCCGCAACCAGTAAAGACAAAATCAACACCTTTGATAAGGTCAAAATATTCTTTGAACGGACTAATCAAAACAGAGTTTTCTGTAAATGTTAAACATCACATCGGCCGTTGGCCTGTAGCGGCTGCAGCCGATTTTGCTAATGGTATGATCTAGATGCAATTCTGAATGGTTTTTCCGGAAAGACGTACGGCATTAGAGTGTGTCAGTCGAGCAGACGCCTTATTGAGGACGTTTCCGATTTTATTGAAAATATAACTGAAGGTTAACTTATAATATGTATTGGTGATAAGAGATAATTTTGTTGTAGAATGTACCGCTGACGTAATTACAGTTCGCAGAAGAATGAAATAAAAATATTAAATATAAGATTACATTTATTATATACTTGCCCGCCTGTATTTTTGACAGTTTTGATATATAAATATTATAGTACAAAAATGCTGTCTTTTTGCTCACCCATCAAGTATTTCCACCAAATCAGCTACAAATATTTTATCTTTTCAACCTTATTACTTTCATCCTTGATTTTACACTCTTAGGGGATGAAGATTGAAACATTATAAAATTTGTGCTTGATTATTTGTACAAGATGAGTCACTAACCACGCGGTGCTCGATATGTCATTAATTATTATCAAGGATATAACAAAGACCAAAGTTATATGGTTCGTTAAGGCCTATACTCAAAAATTCTTTTTAACTATACGGAGTGTTCTACTTTTAAGGTTTTTTTTTAACGAAACAATCTGTATATTTTGATATTCTCATTAGCCTCTCTACCTAGGCTTTATAACTTTTGAAATTCCGATGCGACGTTGCCACGTAATTCCTATTTTCTCGAAATTTTTTGCCAGTGGGAGGGTTCATGAAAGAATCGCAATATAGTTACACAATTAAATGTGAAGATTTGATTGCTATGATTGGACTAAGAACACCTACTATGAATGTAAGAAATTACTTCTTATTTGAGCAAAAATTTCCTAGATCTAACGTGATGAAAGCGTCCCCGTTTTATCAAATGCTAGAAAGCTATAAAAAATCTCAATGTAACATTGATATATTTAATTGCAAACTGAGAGAGCTAAAAACAGGAATTAAGAAATAAAAGAAATTTGCGAAATAACTGATCCGCACTAATTGTTGTATTTTGTTCTAGAATATTTTTGGTATGATTCATCTTTTTATTTAATCTCTTTTTTTAGATATATTCACCTTCAAATAATTTCAATTCTTCAATTTTTTCTTTTTTCAATTTTTTATTTTTTTTTTCTTCTTTTTTTTTTCTCGCCTCTTCGTTATTGGGCACTCAGCCTGTTAAGAGGCGTAATCATAATAATAATATAGGATTATTTTTGAAGTATGTTTTACAATATTTTGTGGAAGGATAAATAAAGGTACGTGCCTTGTTGTGGTATCAATTAAATAAAATTTTAATGTAGCGAGCGTTCAAAAAATCTAAAATTGTACGATTTTAAAATGTCGATAGTTTTTTCAAATAGAACGCCCTGTATTCTATTACTGTATCTTACTGTAGAGGTAAAAAAATAGAATAAAATGCGGAAATAAAATATGGTGTGTTCTATTTGAAAAAACTGAATTATCGATATTTGAAAATTCTAATAATTAAAGATTTTTTATAAACACTCTGTATAGGTAAAATTTCATTTCAGTTATACCACAACAAAGCGCGTACTTTTATTTATTTCTCCACAAAATATTGTATCACAGATGTTAAAAATAAATATATTGGGTTTTTTGTGAACCCTTCCATTGCTAAAAAAATTAAAAAAAAAATGGAATAACGTGTCAATGTCGCATTGGTATTTCAAAATTAAACTATATATAGTTGTAAAAGTAAATTTGTAAATTTGTAAAAGTATATAGGAAGTTTCATTAAAAAAAGAACGAAAGTTATGTTAAAAACAAAACACTCTGCATAGTTAAAACTAATTTTAAAGTATAATCCTTAAAAAATCGTACAATTTTGGTTTCTGACTTTTTCTTCTGTTCAAGCAAATAAAGTTCATGCCCTAATTCACACATTTAGAGGTGGAATTTTCAAAAATTCTTTGTTATTGCTCAGCTAAGCCATAAAACAAATATATTGATGAATATTGAAAAATTATCAAATACGTGTTTCATTATTTATATACACGGTGAATCACTAAACGCCTTGTTCTCGATATCTCATTAATTATTAGTATTAGAAATAGAAGAAAAAGACAAGGACCAAACTTTGAGCGGTTCTTTAAGGACTGTATTTTAAAATTGTTTTTAACAATACAATTTTGATATACAGAGTGTTTTTATAAAAATCTAATTCTTAGAATTTTCAAATACAATCGGAATTTCGTTTTTTTCGAATAGAACGCCGTGTATTTTATTAATGTGTCTTATTCTATTTTTTGTGCTCATTCTTCTATAATGGCAATGTGTTCCTTAAAAATTCCAGCAACCATCAATTTTAAATATAGAAAATACTCAGATAAAAAAAGTGAACAAAAAATGGAATAATATGCAGTATTAATATGTTTTTTTTTTGAAAAATCTGGAATATCTATATTTGAAAATTTCAACAATTAAATCATTTTTATACACTCTGTATATGAAAATTGAATCCCACTTATACCACAACAAAATATTGTCAGATTTTAAAAATAACCCTACTGTGATTTTTTGTGTAAACCCTTCCATTGGTAAAAATTTTAAAAAAATTCGAATAATGTGGCAACCTCCCTTCGTAATTTCAAAAATAAATTGTAAAGATATTTAGGGTTTTTAAGGGTATTTAAAAAACTAAATTGTGTATTACGTCTTCAAAACATAACACTCTGTATAGTTAAAAATAATTTTGAAGCAAAAACTTGAAAAATTGGAAAACGAAATTATGAAAAATTAAAAAGCAAAAATTGGAAATTCGAAACAATGAAATTCGGATAACAATAAAAATTAAAAGTGAAATGGAGTAATTAAAAAAACGAAAATTTTAAAACACGAATTCTAAAATAGACAATTGAGAAATTTATTGCTTAAAAACGAACCGAATAATTGAGACATCCAAAAATTTTAAAAATGTAAAATTGGACAATCAAAAAGGTGTAAAATCGAAAAGTTGGAAATCGGATACTTACCTTTAAAAACGAGAAATTGCAAAATAATTAAATTGGAAAATCAAAAACTTGGAAAATTAAAACTAAAATTTTGAACAATCAAAAATGGAAAAATTATAAAATGACAAAATTTTAAAATTGGATAATTGTAAACTCCAAAATGTATTTAAACCGTAAAAATAAAAATTATGCAAAATTATTGAAATGAAAAATCGAAAAATTGTAAAAATGTAAAACTGAAAAATCAAAAAATTGCAAAATTACAAAACTGGAAAATTGTGTAATTTTAAAATTGGAAAATCAAACAGTAGTAAAATACAAAAATTACAAAACTGAAAAATCTAAAAGTTGTAAAATTATGAAATTGAAAAATCAAAAACTTGGAAAATTGGAAATCGAAATTTTGATACCTATATGAAAAATCAAAAAATTAGAAAATCGAAGCAATGAAATTCGGATAATTGAAAAATCAGAAATTGAAAAAAATTGGAATGCCCTAAAAACGAAAAATTGTAAACTAATTAAGCTGAAAAATCAAAAACTTGATAAATTAAAATTGAAATTTTGTAAAATTAAAAAATTGAAAAATTGAAGAATGATAAAATCGAGACATTACAAAATCGTAAAATAGAAAAACTAAGTTGTGCGTTACGCCTTAAAAGCAACACACTCTGTATAGTTAAAAAAAAAGAGTATAATTCTCAAAGAACTCTACAGATTTAGTCTTGGACTTTTTTTCTATTTCTAATAAATTAATGACATATCGAGGAACGCACTCTTAGTGACTCACCCTGTATATTGTAGAGTAATTGTACGTATCTGTACACCGTTTCAAGCTAATAATGTTCATCCACTAACTCGCACCCTTAGAGGTGAAATTTTCAAAATCCTTTGTTATTGCTCACCTAGGCCGTAAATCTAGTACAGTAATGTTCGGTCATAACGAACCTCATGGGACTGGGAAAAGTAGTTCGTTATACCCGAAGTTCGTTATAAATGATCTCAAAAAAATCAATATATACTTTGATAAACTGAACTATGTATTTCAGGATGCAACATTTAAAAGTATTACAAAAATATAAACATGTAAAGATAATAATACAGTAGTACATATAAGAAAAAAAAACTTGATTAATAAAAAGTTGATTAAAAATAAAAGTTGTTACTTAAAATAATCTCAAATTTTACGTTCCTTCTTGTGAGACAGATTAATTTAAGAGGGTTTTGGGATCGTTCCCTCTTTTTCTTCTTCTTCTTCGTTATCATCATCGTCTTCAGTCTCATCTTCTGTTTGAATGTTGCATTGAACTAATTCTACAATAGCAGCAGCATCCAAAATTTCAGACTTCACTAAAATATCGTCAAAATGGACAAAAAGTCGATATCAAATTCATCGTCAGAATTGCTTTCGTGCTTTCTCAGCCATTCAGCCAATAGTAGTTCGTCTTCTGGGGTGGGATTTTGTTTCTATAACGATAAAATATCGGTACCGATAAAATGTGGTCGTCTTTTTCTTTCGCATCTGAAATTTATATTTTCGTCCTTGTCATTTATCGCTACGTATCGTATCGTATCGGTAGAAACAAAATCCCACCCCTGGTTCAAATTTTTCCTCACACTGGAGGAACCCAGCATGTCGAAAACAATCAGCAATTGTTTGTTCTGATACTTTTTGCCATGCCATACTGATAAAATTGACGGGATGTAATAGATTCACACAAAAGTGTTCCTGACCATTGTCGAGATAAAGTTGACTGGTGAAAAAGTTCGTTATAAACGATTTTTTTTTCTTAAATATTAAAAATTTGGTTCGTTGTATCCGAAAAGTCGCTATAAGCGGGTTCGTTATAATCGGAAAAAAATAACACGTATCTTATGGTACTTCAGTTCGTACTTTGCAAGTTGGTTCGTTATATCAGGAAGTTCGCTTTAACTGGGTTCGCTATAAGTGATCATTACTGTATATCAAATTTACAAATATCAGACTAAATCGCTGGAAGTTAGTTTTTGGGACATCAAATAATACGTTTTCAAGTAACAAAACGCAAGACTATTGGGAAAATTTGTAGTTATATCTCAATGTTACAATTTTGGTTACCATTTTGAATTGTGGAATTGTTTTTGACAGCTGCAGAAATGCACAAATTTTGTATTTTTCATAAAACATGTTATAAGTCTACTAAATATTTAATCACAATTTTGATATCGAAGTAATAAGTGTGCGTGACCTATGCGTAATTTTTATACGTTCAGTTTTCTAGAAAGCATTTGAAATCAGCTTTCACATATATGGTGGGTATGGTAATCGACGCAACTTGTAAGTGTCATTTAAGGTTTTTGTCACCAGTTTTTATTTTTTATATGCATTACGTCTTCATAATATGCATACAACTGGTGTAGTTATATGTTGCGCTTTTTGGATGTAGATTATGTGTTCGGTTTGTTGGAGTTTTATAAGAAATCATTACGGATTAGCTTTATTTATGTTCTACGTTTTGTTCCAAACTCATAGTTCAAAAAGATGGCTCAACGAATTAAGTCACAGTCAGCCTGATGGATAAAGATTTATAATCACTGTACAGGGATTAGAGTGACGCATAAAAATGACATCGGATTCATTTGGAAGATGGATTTTTCACTTCTGACACATTGGATTGCATTTTTGCAAAACCAGTGACTAAAATTTAATTCAGTTAATCGAGTTTATCTAAATTGTTATTTCAAGGCCTTTTTGTCATTTCAGAATTTCAAGAAGCAAGAGGGTATCCGATAGAAAGGGAAAACTATGTGTCCGACATTATGTCAGAAATTCCAAGTACAAGCTGGCGGACGGAACCTCGAGTTCCACATTATTTTTCAAGATCGGATCGCTTTCGGACCAGAAACAAGCATTTATCACACTTACGTTTCGGTGAATATGGACAGTACAGTAGACATTCAAGACGGACAGTTTACAAACATTAATAACAAAATTCACGTCGGTACTGCCTTATAGCGATTTAAAGTTTTTTTTTTTACGTTTAATTGTAGAGAAACGGCGTTTTATATCTACTTACATGTTTATTTCTTGTCGGTTTATTTATTCAGTTGACGTTTTTCATTCTCTTTTGTTGTTTATTATTTAATAAATTGTATTGTGTGGAGTCACTTTTTATTGTTGTTTAGATAGTGTAAATAAAGGTGCATTCAAAAAATTTTTAACACTGAAGTCTATGATTTATATATTTTCCCACGGTCATAAGTCATATATCCATTATATACCCTTACTTTGTACGGAAATGTACAGGTTAAGAAAAGGATGGCTGTAGCAAGAATGTAGAATGTAGTTAGTGTGCAAGTTCCTAGATGTTTCTCATTTGCCTTCGATTTTTGAAAAAATTTTAGTCATTTTGTGCAGTTGTCAGAAGCGGTTGGCAAACTTGCAGGACCATGGGAAATGGTGGTTTTTGGGCAATTACTCAAGGCCAGGGATCAGGAATTTCGATACGATAAGGGTCGGCATCCAGCTTCCGTAACGGTAGATACTAATTAAGAACTAAAAAAGAGACTTTTACGGGAATACATTAAGTTAATCTCTGAGAAAACTAGGACGATTTATCGGTTTCAGATGTTGAGATATCTGGTGGAACAGTGATTTCAAACAACCTACCAATGTTGGGCACCGGCGCCTCTGGATTCTTATCTTGGCTCGTAAACTGCCTGCATTTACGGCCGACTATCACGATCGTTCCCAGAACCCCCACTAAAATTGTTTAAACAATAACGATGTTGTCGAGAAATGAACAATTATTAATGATTTCTCGAGATGTGTCGACTATGCGACTTGGCCAAGTCTAATCGATTTCTGTTGTATGTGAAACGACCCTCATAACTCTATTCTTTCGAATGGCGTTTCTTCGACGACAAAACGTTCGGATTAGTGAAGGTGCTATTGTTCTGCGTGACTAGCTATTAGTCGAGGATGTGACAGTATACAGGCGCCGCGGTCAACACTAACCAAGCCGCTCATTCTTTTCAGTTAGTTACCCCATTTGGCTTTGATGGTGCCAAATTATAACGCCAAAGGAGAAGATACCTATCACCTTCTCCTACCTTGTTAAACTAAAATGCTTAGGCCTGCTTTTAGATTTATATACGTTGCGTATCTACACAAGAGATCTTTCGATCCAGAACACGTAAAAAGTTCTCAGCAGAACGGAGCCCCTATAAAATTACGAACCGTAATTGAAGATGAAGAGTGACAACGCTCGAAACAGTTGTAGTTGTCGACAACTTAATTAATTCTAATTGCCTGTATATTCTAATATAACTATCTCATAACTTATGTTTACGACCGTCATGAATTAGGGGGTTCGAAATGTCCGACACGCTGTTTCGCCGGTACCATCCAGTTTATAACCATTTTTAATATCATTTTCGAACGACACACTTAGCTAGTCGTAAATTCTTATTGTCTATCTTGTCTAAGTGATTTTGACACCGATTTTTCGTTTTGTTGTTGTAGTGGAAGTAAAGTGGATCTGTGAGAACTAAAGTCTTAAATCCAATCTATTAGAATTGTAAAGTTTACATTTAAAATGTGTCAAGACCGCAATTAATTAAATTTAAAGAATTATTTTTTTACGTTCATAATTTTATTTATTGTATATGTATATGGCGCCACTACGAGGGTATTTTCTGTCTGACCTCTTTAAATTATAGGGAGTGGAAAAAAAATCAGGATTTACAAAAATTTTAAATGAAGTATCTTCGTCATGTTACGTAGTAGTTATTTAAACTTGATAAACAGACAGAGATTCTAAGTATGACATTTAATAATAAAATGAGAACTGTATGAGAAATGTATCTGGGAAAATAGGCTAGAACTATTCCAGTGGTACACAACCCGCAGCCTTTGGTCTCGTTTTTCGGTAAGTAACATTATTTCTGCCTTTCACCATTTATAACATAAATAACTAGTTATTATTGTTCAGTGGTTTATTCTTTCTTTTCTTTTTGTTTAGTACCCTTTGGTCTTAACGCTCACTAAAATTTGTCTAATCGCCCTCACCAGCACTGATGTCATCTCAAAATTTTCTATAGCAAATGTTTAAATTTTACAAATTACGTAGTCCTACAGTTGTGGTTTATGAATCCGTATTGATTTTTTACAACAGACCTCCAGATTTTTGTAAAAAGCAATTAAAATTGTGTAGCGATATCTTACAATGTAACTTTGAAATTGATAAACCGAATGTTCAGAAATCTTGGAAACATTTTAAGGTAGTCGTAAGCATGAGGTCATAAAATATGAGTCTGTATCAATACATCCATACTGTTTTGCAATTGTTATACAGATATTAGATACCTGAATTATGAAACCGCCTGTATTGGCTAGAGTTTTAACAAAAGAAAAACATCATCTTCATCACTTTAAAACGCAAACGTTTTATCAGCATGTATTACAAAAATTTTTTCTTTCGGGCGTCTCGCTACTTTTATGTTTTTTCGACGTTTCATGACCACTAGAATACGAAAACAGGTTTCTCATTTCTGTCTGTCGTCTGTCGACGTCTGTGTCGATTTTTATTAGAGAGATTATCTTTTAAAATGCTCTACCAATTGTTGTAAAAATTTGTATGTACATATATTACGAATATGTACATGGTAAAATGATAACCAAAATTCTTCTGATCATGCTCACCAAGGATGATATGACGTCATCTCCAACTTTTGCGATAACAAAGTGTTGAGTTTTTACCCTAGGCTTCCAGATTTTGTAAAGGAAAACTCATTTGAAACATCTGCGTAGCAGGCTTCTTTACATTTACTTTAACATTACATACATAAGTATCTTCATTTTAATTTATAGGGGTTCTCTTAAAAAATAAAATTCGCAAAATTAAATTTTCGAAATAATCTTCGACCATTTTTTAAGTAGAATAGGTCACTGTTAGCGTTCTTGCGGCATTTCTATAATATTATTGCGCTTTGTTTTTTCAAATATAGTGGAATCCAAAGAATTTCCAAGTTTTAAATGTATATGATGTAGGGAATTTTAACAATCGTAATAAGCAGTACATATTTACCACCAAAAAGCAAAAAAATATTTTACAAAAACCGTTTAAACTTCACTTTAACCCATTATCCACCCAAAAACCAAAACATTTTTTTTTTTTTTAAAGTTCATTTAATTATTTAACAATCGAAGACGTGCGTACTTCCGGCTCCGTGGACATGTTAAAACTGGTTTCAGTGCATTACACTCCCTCCCGACCCCCTCGGCAACCCATTTTCGCATTCGCGAATTCCAAGAACCGGGTCCCCTGAGAAATTAGCCAAGCTATTTTTTCCCAGAAATTAGCCAAGCGATTTTTTCCAAGAAATATCGATTTTTACTCCCGAGCGTAAGCTAAAATTAAAATTAAAATTGAAATTGCAAGTAAATTGTCAATCAAAATTTGTCCATCACCTTATAATTTTGTTCTTCAAATTTATAAGTGCTTTTGCGGACACAAACTGAGTGTGTTTCATTAATTAATCAATACTCTCCTCTATATTGAGAAGCCAAAATCAATCGAATTTCATTTTCTTTTAACCGTTGATGCTTATGCTAATAGCTGAATAGTTTACGTTTTATCATTTACGTGATTTTCTTAAAGTACTTCTAAAAGTAGAGAGAAGAGGTAGGAGATAGACGACAGACACTCGGAAAGGGGGATCTACTTTTTCGTCTTCTAGGAGCTATGAAATTTAAAAAAATATAAAACTAGCCAGATGTCAAATCAAGCCTATTACAGTACTTCTCTATGCAGGCCCGGCTTTCTTTGTAAAGTTGACTGGTTGCAAGACAAATTTTGGGGCCTTATTTTTTTAAGGTGGAAAATAATAAAGGGACGCTAATGTGCTCAGTGTATTTATATATTTATTAATTATTAATTCAATTTTATGGTTTTATGCTAATTTGACACTTTTTTTCAATTTTATTATTATTTGATCTTTCGAGGCCCCTATAAGAGGAGTGCTGTGGTTGACATAAAGCTTATACCGTCTTTAAGAACGGATACTACACCTGGCCGATTCATTAAAAAGTCCAGATAAATTTTCAGTCCTTTGACATCACATTTTTTCTTTTAGTCTTCTTGTTAGTTCATGTGTTTCTCTTTGATTTTCGATGTATTTCGTAATTCTCAAATTAAATAATACATCTAATAAAATTCTTATTTCATTTTATCCTGAACGTGCATTTGTCAGTTTAAATTTTGATGATATCCTGCGCACAGAAATGGCTCAATTTTATACATGACATACTCTGTGGGCATTTTGTTTCATTACGTAAATACAGGGTTGCTAAAAATATGAATGCAGTTGAATATCTCGGGAACGATTAGTTGGATCTTCATGAAATTTGGGCTATACTTAAAAATACTCAAGCTCTATTTTCTATATTTTTTTGAAAATTTAAACTTCATTTGTTTTCAAGGTGCAATTCTAACTTGATATATATATTTTTTTAATACCAGGACTTGTCAAATCATCAATTTTTGAATAGAAGAAGGTTTTTTGAATTCAGAACTGTAACACATGCGTACACTTTTTTAACTAAAGCGGCAAATAAAAAGATACATTGTTTATTGATGAGTCTACTTTTTATTTGAATGGGCATGTTAATCGTCGTAACTGTAAATACTGGTCCAGTACAAATCCACACTGGATGGAGGAGGTTCATACACAGTACCCCCAAAAAAAATAATGTTTGTTGCGGCATTATTGGTCGCCACATTGTAGGCCCCTTCTTCATTAACGGAAATTTAACGTCGAACAAATACCTCCAACTTTTACAACAAAGTATTATTTTTCGCCTTATTAGACAAATATTTCCCAACTATGAAAACCCAAATTTACCTACAGAAGTCCATTTGGTTCCTACAAGATGGAACACCACCTCACTTCGGACGTCAAGTGCGGCATTAGGTACTTAAACGAAACTTTCCTGCAAGGTGGAAAGAACCAAGGGGAGCACTTGAGTAGCCAGGTAGGTCACCCGATTTAACCCCACTTGACTTTTTTTCTGTGGGGTTATGTAAAAAATTGAATTTATGTTAACAGCCCACAAACCATCGAAGAACTCCAAGAAAGAATTATAAAAGTGATTGTTGATATTCCTCCCAATATTTTAGCAGATTCATTTTAAAATTTTGTGCAACGTATTTACTATTACTATGAAGTCAATCGAGAACATTTAGAACATTTGTTGAAAAATTATTGTTTTTTAAATGTTAATTTGATATTTTTTCAATAATGTAATTTTTTATTTAATTATTTCAAAAAGCTTAATAATGTATTCACTATTTACAATCATTAAATCGGAATATTGTTATTTCTAGAATATTTTGCAAATTATTTGGAAACACTTACTTAAGTTTATGTACCCTCAGTTCTGTCATAATTTGCAAAAATTGCAGAGAATAGAACAACTGCTTCCATTCTTTACAGCGACCTGTATATTACAGCATTCAACAATCTATATTTGTGGTTGCAGATGAGGCTGTAAATTCAGTAACTTTATGATATTCACCGATTTGAAGGATACTAAAAAGTGCTGTGTGACTGATGACTGTGGCAAAGTTACAACTGAAAGTACAGTCTACAAATAATAAAATAAGACATAAATTAGTTCAAATGTACTTCTTCTAGATTACATACTAAGGTAAACTGTCTTTTATTAATGATCAAACTTTCTCGATCACGTTCTCTATATAGTGCGACAGGGCCTGAAAATACTGTAATTCTCTGACATGCCACTCGTAAAGCAAAATGGCCACGTACAGGTTTCAAGACAGTCACCTTATTTCATTGTTTCGATCGCGTAGTAATTTCAGCGAACAGCTTTTTTAGGGGTAGCCAACACTTGTTCTGGAGTAGTAGATAGATTTATACCATCTCAGTGTGTTTGAATGATTGCCCCAAGTTATGATTGGCAGTTTATGGTTTTTCAATTTTATCACTTATATCTAAATTCAACGCTATTTTGCTGAGGCAATCATTTATACACCCTTGTGTTATAATAATTACAATTCGTTCTAGTGGTGTTACGCTGTCCGATGAGAAGCAGTTAAAACCAAACACATTTCAAATGTTAGGTTTTTTATGTGACCACAACACAAGAAACCGTACGTTTTTAAAGATTCATGGTTTGTCGTAGCCTTTATTTCTGGTAAGAATTACCATATTTAATCAGGGGCTACCACCGTTGTGGTCGCGGCTTTGTCGATCTGTACCGATACGAGGCTCGTAACTCAGGCATTAAACTCAAACATTTCGCTATTAAAACACAATGTATAGGAAAAAGTACAGATTTCCTAGCCTCCGTATGTGCATAACTCTTGATGCAGAAAGTACGTGCACGTATGCTATACTTTTGTGCAGAAATTTATTGCAGCCGCGTACGCGAATATAATTAATATTGTAGTAAGCTCAGGAGTGTCAGGGCCGGAGTTGTGCAGACTGCCGAGTTGAGATAACCCAAATGATTCATTTTCCTACAGTAATAATTACATTAAGTTGAGCCACATTTTAACAATGGGCATTGTTAATCTTTATTCATTATTATTGTAAGCAGGGGTAGGGCTGAGGAGTTTTGTTTAAGACAAGTCAGAACTGCCCAAAATGCGCAGGAGGAGGGTATTGTTAAGGACATGCAGGTCGCCCACCTGCATCACACTTTACGCGCCACTCGATTCATCAATTCTTCTTCCCCCATATTATATTCGGCGCCAACATTCAATTAACCACCTGCTTACTCTTTAAAGTGCTAATGCTAAGCGTAAATTAGTCAAAAAGATCCATAACTTATTAACCGGTCGACAAGATCCTGACAATTAATTTTCCTCGCAGATCATATCTTTCGCAGAAAATGTTGCCGAAAATTGGCCAACAAAGAGCGACTGGGGAGCCGAATTTTGCCCCATCACCTAACAGATGTTCATCGATGTTCAGTAGTTATTGGTATTTGTATCTGTGGATTTACATTAATATAAACAATATGTTTTGCGACATCGGCCGTGTTCATCATTTTTGGAAGATTAATTGATAGGAGTGATTAATGTTTCTGGTCTTGGTATCTACAGGTATGTGATCTTTCTTCGATGTCGCAATAGTTTCTTTGACCCAAGTGTCATGTTAACAAGTGAGGTGATGTTTTGGGGCGATTGGAATGCATCCAAACCGAGTTCCATACGAGAGAGGTGTAAAAAGCACCGACAGACTTGCTAACCAAAATGACCTTGACACGGGCTATGTTATATAATTACCTGCACTATTTGCACTTTGCACCCATCGTCGTCTCTTATTTACCGACCGTCGCAGAATATCTTCATTGGAATTCGTCGGAGGACGTACTCTCAATTGGGCTCATTGTGCGATCAATCGGTCCTTCCAGAAAACGTACAAACACTTTTCGTAATGTTTAAAAAGTATTTTTGCTTTGTGTGATAAAGATACCATTTAAAAATAATAATGATGAAATGTGCTCTTGTACAATTTTCGTCTTAGGAATGTGTACTATAGTGATTCATTTAGAAAGAATGTTAGTAAATAAGTGGAAGCACGTTTGAAATCAGTGCAATTACGGAACAATATGCACGTTTAAGTATTGATAAACTTAATTATCTTTGCACAACATACATACGAACCAGCTTTGCCTATTTGCCATATTTAGCCATAACTAATTACACATTACGTTAATCCTGCAAGTCGTGTTTGCTCCCTCCTGGATCTATGAAAGGCATTTCAGTGTCTTGGTTGTAAACAATAGCTGGATTTAACACAAATTGTAGTTTGTTGGTGTAATAAAATTTTCACATAAATTTTCCGTTATTTGATCCGTTGACTCTGTAATAGGTAAATAATAATAATAATGAAAATGTTATGTGGCTTAGTGGAAAAAAATTGTTTTCAATTAATGTAAGTTTATGGCCGTAAAATAGTTTATGACTTTATAACAATGTGTTGTCTACATCTACTGCCTTGATATGAAACACAACGCACAATTATCAGGAAAAATATTTTTAGTATACCCAGAAGTCATAATTTAAGGTATCTACACCTTTCAATCTGTTCAGTGTCACTCATGTTATCTACACATACATTTTCACTAGAACTTATAATAAAAAAAGATTGCTGTAAAAAAAATGTTGACGTCATGTCCTTAGAAACTTGTCAATCATGAAGGAATTATATGCCTCTGATTTTCATCTGCGACAGTGGGTAAATCACGATACCAAACTAAAGCTGCAAGACTTGGAAATGTATCTAGTATGTCTTAATTTTTTGAGATTCAGTAGGTAGTCTGCTACTTAATTTTATCACTGTCTTAATTTCTAATACGCAGCCTCTATACGCCTATCTCTTTTTTGAAGTTGTAAATTACGACGGAATCAAAATTAAGCATTTTAGGTAAAAACGGACAAGGTGGTGAGAAAGTACCCATAAATTATCACTTTTCGCATAATGTGGATAAAATAATGCTGGTTTAATCGTGTCAATTTACCTCATAAGTGACGAGTTGTCTCTGCCTAAACGTATTTCTGCGGAATTTGAAACAACCAAAATAAAGTATGGTCATGTTCAAGGTCAAAAACTTGGCTCTCAGTCGCATATTGCATAATTTCAACTAGTTGAAAATGAAAAGTTATATTTTACTTACGAAACTTTTCTGAGCTAAATTGAACTAAGGTAACGTTTTGCGTTTTAGTTAATTAGTTTTTCATTGAGAACGAACAGTATATAAAAAATTTGATTTTATTTGTGGATCGTATATTTTTGTACAAATATCTTGGTTTGCACAACTGCAGAAACTGATCAATAATAATATAAATTGCTTATATTTCAAAATAAAGTGTAAATAAAGATTGAGATCAGTAAATCTTTGATATTTTATTCTTTTTAAGTTGTTCTCTATACAAATAATTAACAATATGTACTCTTTGACGATTAAATCGCCAACATCTTCAATTACAATATATAGATATTTATCATGTTTATGTAATACACAGATTGTGAACCTTTGAAACGTGAGCAGATAGTGGATCTAGACTTTATAAGTAGGCATTGATATTCATCCTTTATTTTTGAAATCTATATCTGATGTTAATTATCAGTTATTTGAATTTTATTAAGTTGTATATTTTTTAACTGATTACTATCATGAAACGACAACTACAGGTGTCAAGAAGATAATAATTTTGAATAATTAGAAAAATGGATTTGAAGTGGACGCGGTTTCTATACATTTCAATAAAGTGTTGGTACAGAGTAGCAATAATTTTTGATGTCTCTGTAAAATTTTGTTTGTGATTTTTACTCATATTAATTAATTTTGTTTATTCTTAGTAAAAATTGGTGATCATGTTTCTGTTTTTTTTCTTTTTTATTTAGATGTCCAAGGTAAAAGAACAGGTGGATTCGTAAACTATAGATATAGAAATATGTTACTCCTATTTAATAAAATTTAAATAGCATTTACCATACATAGTTTTGCGATAATGCCAAAAAAATTGCTAGCGGAGACGATAAAATAATTTTTCTTTTTCTACACGCTATTTTTAAAATACATATAAAATTTAATAAAAATCAATCTAGAATCATTTTTTCTACTTAATAATAAACAATTGGACAATATTCTTGGATGTTTTCATATTTCTACTCTTGTCACAAGAATAAAAGATGAGAAAATCAAAATTTTTTTAATCATCGCTACCAACAATTTGATGACGTCCCCGCAAAATATTTTTGAGGAAAGACTATTCAGATTTTATAAAATAACATACTCCGGTGCTTTTGGTTTCTGATAAATTATTAATCTACTTTTTTCGTAGCTAAAATATCGATGACAGCATAACAAAATTTTGTTATAAAAAACTCACTTGAAACATACACATAACATGCATTCCTTACCTGTAGTTTAACAGTCCACACATACCTTTTATAATTTTTCGAAGAAGATGAATTTGTTCGGTTGTACTTCAGGGGCGAAGAAAGTTTTTTCTAATTAACTTTAGACTTTTAATGTATAGAGGTCATCAGAAATAAAATTTTGCAAAATCAAATTTTGTAGATTTTTAAAGAAGCGAGATTTGCTGGATTGTTCTTCAAGGGCGACGGAAGTTTGTTGAAGTAATCGGACGACTGGCTACTTTCATATTTTCTCGATGTATCATGACTCATGGCTCCTAGAGTACGAAAAAGTACGTCTCTCGTTTTCATCTGTCTGTCTGTTTGCCCACAGTCCGTGGCGATTTTTGTTAGACAGGTGATCCCCGAAACTATCGGACCAATTGTTTTTGTTTTTATGTTTATTATGAATAACATGTACATGGTAAAGCGCTGACCAAACTTTGTCTGATCATTCCCTCCAACAATGTGATGACTCACTCAAAATTATACACAGCAAATGGGTTTTAAATTTTATAAAATAACATACTTCTACACATGTTGTTTATAAATTCCTGTTGAGTTTTTACTAGAGGCGTACAAATTTTTTAAAAACAATCAAAATCGCATAACAACATGATCATGGAAAAATTTTAATCAAAATGTATGTGTTTATCTATCCCCACAAAAAAGTGATGACGTGATCTCAAAATTTTACCCAATAAATTGTATCTAAAATGTGGAAAATACAGTGCGTCTAAACTCGTAATTTATCATCGCATTCATATTTTTAGAATTACTTATCTAGGGTGACTGAAAAAAATTAATGAATGCACCAATTTATTTTATTTCCATTGCATGATGACGTCATCACAAAATTTTGTAAACGAGAAACTCATTTGAAACATACGCGTAGCGCGCTTCTTTAGAAATTTGTATAATTTTTCGAAAAAGTGTTTTATTGCACTTCAGCGTCGAGGGTAGTTTCGTGGAAATAAACTTCGACCAATTTTTTGTATCTTATCTTCTGTTATTGTCACTCCGCAATCAAAGTTATGGAAAGTCAACTTATGAAGATGATGGAGTAAGTTAAAATTTAGTAAGAATGTCCGTCATATATCCAGTCATAATTCTTTTTATTTCATTTTTCGTTGGACGTTGTATGGTAAATGCATAGTTGGTACAATGGATAACTGCTGTGTTTAGAATAAATATAATATCGTATTAAAAAAATTAGTCTAAGGTTTTTTCAGACACAACTTACCTCTCCCCTTAAATACAGTCAAGTGAGTTTTTCCATAACAAAATTTTATGATGGCCTCATTTTAGCAAGGACACGTATAACAATTTGAATAAATACTAGACAATACTGTATTCTCAAGTTCTTGGGAAAATGGGGTGAACCGTTCTTGATTTGATCAATAAAAAAATTGGAAATGCGACCTCTCGATCCACAACTCCATGAAGCACGTTTGTGGAATTTCTATTATGTATTCAAAGAGCACGAAGAATTAAACAATACAAATTATAATAATAACTAAGAAAATCAAGGGTGATTCATAAACCGCAAGTATTTTAGTATATTATTTTACAAAATTTAAATAACATTTACTGAGCAAGATGTTGTGACGTCATTAAATTGTTGGTGATGACGATTAGACAAATTTCGGTGGACATCTACACGATATTCCTCAAATTTGACAACAATCGGTCCGGTGATTTCGGAAATTAGGTGTCTAATATAAAACGACCTAGATCACAGGCGATGGAAACAGTAGACGTAATTTTTCATACTCTGGGGGTCATGAAACGTCGAGAAAATATGAAATTGGCCTTTCGTCGGATGGATTCTATTACAATACATCCTTAGTTTACGCTCCGAAAGTAAAAACAAAACAAAGTCGAATAATTTTCAATTAATGCTTTTCTCATTTTTCCATTTTCCTTCTTTCTTATTCATACGTTCATTATAACGAGTAAATAAGGAGACTTTATTTTTTTAATACTAAGTAAGGGTCGATTTCATAATGAAGTTAAAGGAGCTTTAAAATTAAAGTTGGATTTTTACCATGGAAATACACTGTTGAGGCAATGGTTTCAAGCTCTCATTAGTTAAAGGTCCTTTAAATTTTGATTATGAAACTAGCCCTTAGTTTTCATTTGTAAGTAAGGTATAGTAGACCGCAGCGATTTTTCCAATTTTCAAAGCTTATCTATTAGTTCTTCGGCTTTGTTTTCGAATTAAAAGAACAAATTAGTATAAAGCTCCTCTATTACTGATTTTCTAACTGATAGCTTTTCCATTGCGATGAAAGTGGAAGGTTTGTTTAGAAAGGTAAATTGATAAGTGGCACTTGACTTTTGATTCTAGATAAAAATCTAACAGTTGATATGACGCAACTAGATTTATACAACTCTTCTGGAGTTTAAACAAGGACAATTGAAAGCTCTACAACGATTTTTCTAATTTGTACTTCAAATGCAATATTCTTCACACATTTCCATCGTTAAAAATGTATTAAGTTATTTATAGAAATTATAACTTTCAGAATCAATTATTCACGCTTAAAGCTCACATGATGTGTCTTCAGAACGCCCACTATTTCAAGAAAGTAGGGCAACATATTATATTTATTGGTGCAAAGGTGTTTTCTATATCATTTTATACTTTAAATTTAGACAAAAATGCTAATGTAGAGGAGTTTGAAATGCCCTTTCATGTCGAGTTTGAACTTTACTTTGTCAGTACTTTTACTGAAATTTTGCTCTAGACACGCTTCTTTACATATACAGAATGGACACTTTTCTAAATAGCCGCAGGAAAATGTGCTATGTGTTGAAATATATATACTAAATAAAACTGTGTCTTTTTCCTGCAGTTTCCACTCTCCCTGACACACATTTTTGAGCCAACAATCCTTCCTGCTATTTTGTTTGTCCCTAATAAACATGAAGATTTCTAGATCTTTAACAGCAAATAACTAGTATCATAAATCGCTATTAGCCATTCGCAAGTAGGAAAAGGAAGAAAAGGCAAGAAATTGTAGCGTTAAACATCCGCCTCAGCAAAGACCAGTCTGCGTGCAACTCAGTCGCCGTCAGTATTCGTAGATTTCGAAGGGTGTCTTCTTCTCCCTGTTCTTGTGCCATCTACCAATCCTGCTCCACATTCAAAGCAACAGAAGCGGAAGCGATGAGGATGATGGGTTGCGTTAAAAGTTAGTTTGTGAAGTTTGGTGAGGACGTCCGTCGTAGGCGTAGTGGGGGCGAGATCGAAGGAAGGCATCGCGACGGCGACGTCGTCGGGTCAGTCAGTGTGCCGGCGCTTATCGACCCAGAAGGCCGACGCTGCTGCTGCATCGCAAGTTCGAACACGCGTTCGCGGCTCGGACCAATGCGGCCCTCATAGACACATGTACGAGACGGTCAGGTAAGCTGTAGATGTCCCTTATCATGTCGTTTATTTAACTCACGGATCGTCTTGCGAACACTCGCTACGGGAGTCGAAAGATCATTAAGTCTGTTTTGTAACCTCATGCAAATTGATGGCCGCGACTGAAATTTCAAGACACGATCTTCAGCTGGACAAGAAAAACGAGTCGATCGCCGAAACTGGAATTAGCACGATTCGCACTCGCAAAAATGCCAACTCCAAAAGCACGAAATGTGTCGAAACCGCCGCTCGAAAAATGCCACGGCTCTTGGTCATCGATGGTACACTTTTGAAACACCTGTGACATTTGGGAGCTTTGGTATTGATTGTATTGCGGTAGTTTATGACACTTGAAGATTTTGTACGCTGCAATACAACTGTTTTCTTGCTGTTTGGAATAGATGCGTTTTTCGGGCTGACGATAAATCACCGACAGGTTGATTTCAGGATTTATTTATGAGTACGGACCTGCCTCTAAGCACTAATTACGGATCACCTGTATGCAGTGGCGCCTGGGGGATTTTTATACATGATGCACAAGTAATTTTAGGTGTTTATTATTGACCGGCTATAATTTTCTTCACAATTATAAATGTCGTCAGAATCAAAGTGGTCACGTTTTTACTCTTTCCAACGGTCGCGAAAAAACTACTTCCTAAAAATCACCACCACCTTACATCATCTCAAGTCTGTTAACGGCACTGCATGCTGTATTATCCAATTATAAGGGAACAGAGTGTGGTATCTAACGTACACCGGTGACGTGTGGGGCAAGTCCTCAATAACCACTTCGTTCCTATAGTATTAAATAATATACTGTTGCAGATTAAACGTTAGCGGGGAAACCATACTGTAATCAACAAATACTGAAACTGATGCGAGAACAACTTTGTTAATTAAGATGTTAAGCTACCACATGTATCGTGGTTTGAACTTCCTCTCAGTGTGTACCTTATATCGAGTTGCTGTCGCTTCTTGATGATCATTTTTCAAAATTTCTTCTAAAGTATTAATTTTTTTATTTCTGTCTAAAATCGTAGTATTCTAACGATCTTAAGGCAAGTTGTGGCACAGATTTTATTGAATGTGTTGTGAAAACTATGACAGATTTCATTGTCAGTTTTAGGCTCTTTATTCTGGCATTCCCTTATTCTTGTGTTAAAACTTTCTTTTGCATTTATCCCTCGAAGCAGTCTAACATTTAGGCTAATTTTAATTTCTATAAGAAATTATCATTTTCGTCCACTAGTTTGTTTTGTTCAACTGATTATCGCTGACTTTCTCAGCCACAAAAATTTTCGAATATTTATTGACATTTCCAGTTGATTTTAATTCTTTCTTTCATCAAAGTGCAAATATGACAATTCAACCTAATCTTTTTTCAAAGTTTATACAGTGCTACAATCCTAAAAAATTAATATGCACATTAATTAACATTAATAAACTTATTTTTTGTCACTCACTACAAATACATATAGCTTCGTGTTAAAAAAAATCGTCTGAGGAAAACCTAATGAAAATATACATTCGCGTAATTGTGTACTCAAGTGTATCATCCAGTACTTGCAGATTATTTATAATCGCGAGGCAAATCGGAAAAAAAATTGATATGTACATATGTGATACATATTCACGCGCCACAGTTAATTTTTAAATTAAGGTGTGTCTATAAATTTTTATGGTGACAATTTTGATCCGTACGTGCAACACCAAACAAATTCTATCGTATTTCCAAGATTTCACGGGAATTAGTTGAATTTTTAAAATTCATTAAATTATTATTTATCGATTTTATAGGTATCTGATAGCATGGGTGTTACAATAAAAATTAATCTTCTTTTCGAAAAGGATACACAAAATAATTATGTAATGATTTCTAGTGGAAACTAGACTCTTTTAAAACTAAAAAACTGCTATAAGGTTATTTATACAGAACTTCCCTCGCCCCCAAAGTAAAATCGAACAAATACAACTTCTATGAAAACTTATAAAATTTCATTTTGCAATTTTTTATTTTTGATGATAATCCCTGTAAGTTAAAATCAAGATACCGTTCGCTATTAAAGTACAGGTAAAGAACCATGATATCCAGTGGGGTAAAATTATTCTTAGTACGTGCTTAACTTCGACTGTTTATGTTTATACTTCGAAAGAATTCGACTATTAATCACGTATAAATAACCAGCACAGCGGCGGCACATCAAAGTATGCACTTGTGTTAAAAAAAAAACAAATTTCATTAATGTTGTCTCTTCAAAAAAAAGGAGAGGACTAATTAGTTAATTAAGCTACAAAGAGATAATCATTATTTTATTATAAGTAAATGTAGGCAGTACTGTATTTTTACATTTTCTAGAAAATAATGTGAACCGTTCAGAGGATTTGAGATGCCTGCGAATCGAGTTGGTCCTTTCATTTGCAAACGGAGCGCTCCACGAGATCCGCTTGTCGAACTTTGTATTATGAATCTAATGAAGAGGAAAAATTAAACAACAAAAAATATAATAAACAAAATCAAGGTGGATTCATAAATCATAAGTATAGGAGTACATTATTTTATGAAATTTAAATATTATTTACTGTGCAAAATGTTGAGCCGATGTCATAAGATTCTTGGTAGGGATGAGCGGACAAATTTTAGTTAGCGTTTTATCATCTACATGATGTTCTAATGAACTTACATATAAAATTTGACAATGATCGGTTCGAAAGTTTCGAAGATTATTATCGATAAACTACAAATATATACACGGAAACTGCAGAGAAAAAAAAGTAGCAGTAGTTATATAGTGGGGCTCCCAGCTCAGTTTGACCTCATTTGACCTGAGCCCCACTATTTTATATCGAACGTTTGTCATCGCCTTGTGCTTGGTCGACCTGCCCCAAGGACGGTCCTGCTTTGCGCGAGTTCTATCCCGACTATTACCTCATATAGCTTAGTTGCTTAGTAGGAAAGTACAAATTTATAAATATAGCAATTAAGTGTAGTTAAGTTGGTGGAGTGGTCTAAGGCGTTAGATTTAAGCTCCATTCTCGAAAGGGAGTGCGGGTTCGAATCCCATACCTGGCAATTTTTAGCATTTAAATAAAGCACATTTTAATGTTATGTTATTTATTCAGGAAATATAGACTACAGCCAATTCGAAATATTTTTAGCATTCTATAATGAACGGAAACATTTTTTATTATTAGATACATATATGAATGTATGATTATTACATGCTGGAACTTCTTTGGTCAATTTCAAACAATCTTCTATGGCTTTCAGATTCACAATTTTGGGACATAATTTTCTTTATTTCTTCTTTTCACATATACAACCTCCAACCTCATGGTCCTTAATGTATTCGATCAAAATTTGTTTTACAGTATGATTTAAATAACAAAAAATCCAGTGCATCGGTTATTTGTTGAGAATATTTTGATTTTACTTACAAATTTTGAAAAACAGTCAATAATCGCCCGGTGGACCTATTGCAGTTCTTCCTTAGTTTACGCTCGAGAAGTAAAAATGCAAAAAGTTTTGCACAATCAACATGATTCTTAAAAAGTGAAGAAGAATATGTATATCAGTTTCTGTTTGTCTATATTACTAATTCATAAATTATTAATCGGGAACCTTGTTTACAAATTTACAATTTTAATTTTTTTTAATAGTCCCGTAAATATATTGTGAAAAACACATTTCAGGCTGCAATTTTCAGTACAGATTTAAAAGTTTTCTTGTGAAATAAATATTTCGTAAACTTTGTTGTTAAAAGCTCCTTAAAAAAAACGCAGAAGCAATGTTACATTGCTTTAGTTAAATTTAAATTATCTAAACACGTTTATGTGGTTGTTCTTGTGCTAAAATTTATAGTCTATGTACTAATAAAATATAAATCAGAAAATTTACACTGGATACTCAGTTCTTGAAACAGGTACGACACATTTTTTTGGCCAGTTGGATCATGTCTGTTAACATTAGTATTGAAGTTCTAGTCGCTGTTTTAAGTACGAAGTACTGATAAGAGAAAATTATTTTCTAGTAGAAATGCTATTTAAAGAAATAACATACTTAATATGAATTTACTTTGATAATTTCCTTGAAATTTTCTCCCCTTAATAAAGTGAAATTAATAACGCCATCACAGAATTTAAATTTTATAAAATAACATATTGCTGCACTTGTGGGTTATGAATCAGGGTTCAGTTTTTACCCTAGACATCCAGATTTTTGGAAAAAATTACAATTTAATTTTAAATTCCAAAATCGAATGCTCTGGAAGCTTGCAAACGTTTTAAGCTGATCAGAAATATGGTAAATTGTAACGAAACTTTGTCTCCTCCCTCCCATCAAATTGATGACCCCATCGCCAAATTTTCTCCGATACACCTCATCTAAAATGTGCAAAACATTTTGATTCTATTGTTGCGGTTTATCAATCCATTCATATTTTTTTTATTTTATAGAAGTCATAACAAAAAAAATCGTGAAATCAAATTTTATAATTTTTCGAAGAATTTTGATTTGTTGGACTGTACTTCAGAGGTAGGGGAAGTTTTGTCGAAATAACTGTCGATCAGTTTTTTAACTGACAGTCAGTTTCGTGATTCTGATGGGATAATGCTGCACAAATTAATATTTGTCAATCAATTGCATTAATTTATAACAAAGCTTTTTAAAGCAGTGATGATTGTAACAAAAACAACTAGTCTATGCTCATTGTATTAATTTCAACAACGCATTGTATTTGGAGACGCCGAATGTACGTCAATACATACTTTTTTTAATTGTCAAAATTTGATACGTATAATAACTATCTGCACCTGCTTAGAAGGAAATTATTATATGATTAAATGGAGTCTTGAGATGGCCTCTTGCCACTAAATTAGGGATGAACCTAGCACCGACACACGATTTCGCTTCCGAAGATGACTCGATCACAATCCTTTTGATTGTACAATATTTGTAAACATTGATCAAAAACGAACTATTATAAATTAATACACTTTTTTATCGCACACCGCTTACTCGACGATCCCGTCCTCGAGGAGAAACTACCAGTATGCATAATTAAATTGTGAGTAATTAGAAGCTTGCATGCGTCCCAATTTTCATCAAATTTGTGTTATCGACGGATGTCACGTGGATTAATCAATGGAAAGCAAATGCTTTATAAATAAGCGACTGAATTATTGATCATAATTTACAACAATTATATTTTAATATTTGTTCTCTAGCCTGTCTATCTACTTTCGTCCACAACATGGGAAACAGAGTTATTAAAGAGAAATAGATAACATAAAATATGTCAAGTCACAACAGATCACACCGCAGGTTTTATTGTATAATATCACATAATATTGTAATGTCATCTCAGTTTTAGTGTCGTACTTATTAACATATGAATGGGCAGTCATACCGCTTAGTTTGTATTCAATTCAATTTTCGAACATACAATAACACTATGCCAACATCAAAAACATCTAAATATCAATAATTATCCGTAGTAAAATGTTGTCGTGGCTTGTAACGTATTCACTTATTACGTTACGAAATGGAGAAGGGATAATTTTGGACATTAAATCTCTACGAGTACTAATGCAACATGTTTCAGACTATTACGCCATCATCAGGGGGTGATTACCGTTAATATGAACGGGGCGGGCGCCTGCTTTTGTAAAGGCTGTCGCATTGTTAGCTACGGTTAAATGTAATGAATAGAAACAAACTAAAACACTCACGTATTTGCATTTTTTTACTTATTGTTACAGTTTGAAGACTAAAATGTTTTGCCCCTAAAAGTTTGCTGACGTCAAAATTGATTACACACACTTGAGTAGTCACTGTGTTGATTATTTGGTGTAGCTAGGTGTGAACATTGCAGATTTTTATCAACAGCTAGTGTTTTTGCGTAATATTCTTTCTAATACATTTGGTCCAGTAGATCTCAATTACGCAGATTAAAGTCTTTATCTGAAAATAGGCGCCGCCATACATTTTAAGGTTTATAATCTTAAAAAGTTATCGCGGCACATCTCCCTGATCTTAATCTGTCGATAATAAATATTAGTTCCAAAAAGACGAAAAACGTTTTATAATTACTGCAGCAGCATACCTTTGTGTTACACATAGTAAATAAAATAAATTAGAAGTGCAACTTAACAAATTTCAGAAAAACTTGGCTGGGATTTTCGAAATTATTACGAATAATTATTAAGTACGCTACTGAAACGTGCAGTTGTTGAAAATTTTGAATAAAGAAGTTAGTAAAAAGGAAAGAATCAAAACTAAAATAAGATTTTCTACAGTGACTTTGCGTAAGAGATTATGGGTTGTATTGTTTTTACTGACAACAATTCATTTGATCAACTCAAATTGAAGTGATTTTCCAAAAAATTGAAGAAGTGATATTTGCTTAATAAATATTTTCAGTTAATTTAAATTACTGTTTGGCAGGAAACAAAATTTTTGTGTCACTTTTCAGACAAAAATTAGTGTGAATTTTGCTTCTCTCGCAAAAAAATCTCCAACGTGCACAATCCTTCCTCGCCTCTAAAGTACAACAAATGTCGCGTTCACACACTTTCGTCGAATCAGTTTCTAGTTAGGATAAATATATTTTAATAAACTAACATTTCCCGGATTGTACCCTGTAAAAGACACTAAAGAATTCAAAAGTTTCTACTTAATTTTAATGTCAAAATATTTATTCTATTTCGCTACCTTGACTGATGTCTGTTAAAGTAATTTAATAAGGTTTTATGTTTTAAACAAACTTAAAATCTTCTGGGACTCACGTCCATACAATATTTTTGTGAATATTCGTGTCAATCATACTCAGAACCAGTTGCAGCAATAAAAATATCTACAATTATTTGGAATATTAATATATTTTGAGGTTATAAATAAATAATAAGGAAATAAATAAAACTTGCAACAAGACAAAGTGGTGCGCAGTAAAATGCCTTCCAAGGAAAAAATATAATTTTGGTATCAAGGATAAAATACAGATAAGCCTGGAAAATAATTAGTGACATTTTCTTTCAATCAAAATGTAGTGTTCTTGATCCTGGCTTACTTTACTAACCCATTTATTAAAAGTTTTAGACGGCGTTGTGTATTGTTTAACCTGTCAAAATAAAACACTCAATCATTTTCTCTTGGGCAACAGTTATTAATTTTTTGATGAGGAAACCACCAAATTTTCATAATTTTTTATTATTAAATTTGTATCAAATTATCTGATACGTTATCAAAATGTAACTGGCGTTTAAATTAAATGGAATATGTTAATTAGGCAGCTTATTATATCTTAGTATTATTCTAATAAAACTGTATTTATTTGTACTTATTCATATAGTTAGTGTCTCTATGAATATTAAAAATAATCACAAAGACGTAATATAGTAAACATTGCATAAAAATGCGCCGCAAGTGGAATACATTTTTGAACTCTGTAAGGAGCTTTTGTTCAAAGAAAAGCTATGTTTTGTGTAAATAATACTATTTATCGGTCATTTAACTTAAATTTTCAGTCGAGTGTCGATCTTGAAGCTGTTGTAGTTACAATTAAATAAACACGTACTTGTTAGCAGTGGTTTAAGGGTTCTGTTATTCGTTCATCATGTAGGTCATTTTGAAATCTTAAACGTCGTCTTTTAACTGATTTGTTTTTTCAATTTTATGTTTGTTTTTGTTATTATGACTTGCGGTTTTAGAAGAGAATTTAAAATTCTGTAGCTGTAAAATTGTAATAGAAACTATTGGACGACTGGCTACTTTTACATTTTCTTGACGTTTCATGATCTCTAGTGTACGAAAAAATAAGACCCCTTTTCCGGTCTGTCTGTTTCTCTGTCGTTTACCTGGATTTTTATTAGACGGATCATCCCCGAAACTACTGGACTGATTGTTATGTGTCTGTTAAAAATGTCGTGTAGTTGGTAAAACGCTAATCAAAATTTTTGGCTAATATCGTCATCAAAAAGAGGATGACGTCATCTCCAAAATGTACATTAGTAAATATTATTTCAATTTTATGAAAAAAATAAATAAATCAAATAAATCAGGAATACACGAACCGAAAAATTGAATTGTAAAAATGACAAATCGAAAATTCTGGCTCGGGATGAATTTCATTGAAAAGCGTTACTACAGAGCAAAACTTCGTCTTTTGCACCACTTTATATATCAAATTAAAATTATTTTCAAAGGTAACTACGTGATTTTTCGTTTTTATTTATTCTTATTTAAAATAATTTATTTTGGCATTTCAATCAGAAAAAAAGTATAATTGTGGTACATCAATGAATTCAGAAAAAAGCTCTATTCAAAAAATCATTAATTATGTGGTAATGTCATTTAAAAAAAATCAAGTTGGCCTTGCATCCCGAAAACACATGAAACAAAAAAAAATTTTTGATGAGGAATTAGGGCACAACTTCTTGTACCTCTATAGTTAATTTCAGGTGATTTGTATAATTGGTTCTCAAGATATTTAACCGTTTCCATACCTTCTACCTAGTAGCGACCTCTGTATCTGAGAAAATACTTTTGTTTGAGCCCTACTTGTTTTTGCCTATTTGCCTATTTTTGATTGAGTGTATTTTTGGTATTTTTTCAACCTAAATATTTTACTTTTTTCTGTCTATGTTATTTTGTTCTTGCTAAGACAAGACTGATTTTAGCAAATGACATGCTCTAAGAAAATAAAGGGCGGGTGGGTGGGGCTAGTACTTCCTAAGATAAGACTGATTTTAGCCAATGATATACCCTCTAAGAAAATAAAGGGTGGGGTTAGTACTTTTAAAAATAAGACTGATTTTGGCAAATGATATACCCTCTAAGAAAATGGTGGGCGTGTGGGCGGAGCTAGTACTTCCTAAAATACGACTGATTTTGGTAAATGATATACCCTTAAAAAAAATAGAGGGGTGGTGGTCGGGCCTGGTATTTGCTAAGATAAGACTGAACAATATAGTAATCACTAGAATGAAGAAGGGGTCTAGAAAAAATTTAACGCAGCCCCCCCCCCATTTCTTTTCTCCATTTCACTGACTTATTTTATTTACTGTAAAATGGGAATAATGGGATATGAATTCTATTTTGAACAACGGTAGAATCTAAGATTTAAAACAAAGTCACATGTGCTTTATGAATCCGAGTTGAGTTTGTACTCTAGGGATCCAGATTTTTGGAAAAAAGAAAATCAAAATTGTGTAACAATTTTTCAAATTTAACTTTGATACTTCAAAATCGAATGCTCTGAAATCTCGCAAACGTGTTAAGATTTATCATATCAGCATGGTAAATTGTTAATAAAAATTTATTCGTTTAAGCCCTCCCCAAAAAATGATTATCTTACAATTCTGTTCACTGTTATGAATTCGTGTTGAGTTTTTACCCTTAGCATCCAGGTTTTTGGGAAAAAATCAAAATTGTATTACATTTTACCATTTAACTTTGAAATGGCAAGAACCGAATGCCATGAAATCTTGCAAATATTTTAAAGTTATCGGAAGCATGATAAATCCTTCTAAAATTTGTTGACCATCTTACAATTTTGTCAAATATATGTTTTGTAAATTTACTAGTGTTTTTGAGAAAAAAACTGAGTGTGGTTAACCAGTTAATTAATTAATCAGTCAGGCAAAAATCAATCAAATTTCATTTTCTTATAACCGGTGATGCTTGTAATCTGAACGTGCTAATAGTTGAATTTTTTTGAAGTATTAACATAAACGGTCGAAATTAAGCATGTACTGAAAACTTGAGAATATCTACATTTTTCCCATTGCTGCTTTAAATATATGTCATATTGTCTGCTTCTTTAAAAACTTATAATCCTAGATTTTGCGATTTTTGTTTTGCGATAATTGTTAACTTCTATAAAGTGGCGTAAATAACATCCCCGCAATCCCTGCGTCTTTAAATATGAAATATATTTAAAGCAGATAACTAACGGGAAAAAATGTAGACATTCTCAATTTCTTAGTACATACTTAACTTCGACTGTTTATGTTTATACTACAACCGAATTCGACTATTAGCACGTTCAGATTACAAGCAACAGCGGTTAAAAGAAAGTGAAATTTGGTTGATTTTGTGTCCTCAACGCAAAGGAAAGGACTGATAGATTAATTCATATTCAGTTTTTTTTCCCAAAAATTTCACATATAAATCTGAAAAAATTTGGCAAAAATGTAAGATAAGGGACAAATTTTGATTAACGATTTACCATGTTTACGATAAACTTAAAAAGTTTGCAAGGTTTTTGTAAAATATTGTTATACTTTTTGATTTTTTCCCCAAAAATCTGGTTGTCTAGGGTGAAAAATCGACACGGATTCATGAATCACACATGCAGAAGTGGTTAAAAATATAAAAATTCTAATCTCAATAACATTAAAAGCAAATGTTTATGTTTCAAAGAGAAAAACCAACAAAACCCACTAAAAATACCCTATAAAATTAAATATATAATTATATAATATATAATAACAAAAAAAGGGGCATATTAGTAGTAACTAAAATAGTACTTTTCACCCCACATTTTGTTTTTACTCTATTAAAAGCTGCTTTATCATATTTTTAAAGAAGCTAAATTTGACGTTGAATGTTTTTTTAAATTTTTTTGTAAAAATCTCAGTCAGCGGTTTCTTATGTGGATCCGCTGGAATAATTGTCAAAATCTTTACAAATCCTCTACTTTTAAAAAATAATCTTAAAAATGGGGTGAAATGAACTAAAAAAACTTCATGACAAAAATTGACTTTTTTATTTCAGAAAAAAGCAATAAATAAACTTCTACGTAAAAATTGGCCTGTGCTTAAAAAAGTTATGCGGACCACTTTACTTTCAAATCAGAAATTTCATCTAAAATGTCCAATAATTAAATCCTTAAACCCGACTCATTCAAATGGGAATTGGGTTTGACATAACACATAAAGCTTTTGGAATCACCAAAATTTATATTTAAAGAACTTTCGGCAAAATTGTAAAATTATGATTTTTCTCTAAAAATCTGCATGTCTAGGATAAAAACTTAGCAGGGGTTCATGAACTACATATAGAGGAGTGTCTTATTTTGTAAAGTTTATGTAATATCTAGTATTGCAAATTTTGGAGATGACGTTAACAAGTTGTTAGTAAGGATGATTAGCCAAATTTTGATTAGCCTTTTACCAGCTACAGGATATTCGTAATACACATATAAAATTTGACAATTGCTTCAGTAGTTTTGGAGATTATCTGTCGAGGGAAGTTCTGTCGAAATAACCGTCGACCAATTTTTTAGGTATAGCTGTTTTGTATTGCTGAATACATTTATTAACACAAAATTGAAGTCTATTGTCAATTTTCATATCTTTAGTACGAATAAATTAATATTTCAATGAAATGTGTCATTTACTGAATTACTGAATGAGAAGAACGTGTTTTTTTCCACATAAAAGAAAATGCAATATTTGTTAAATAATGTTGAATGTCGACGTTCACTTTATTTTATAGAAGAGCATGATTTTCTTAGGATTCTGTCGCCAAGAATGGTATAGGTTTCCTGTTTGTCGTTTACCTTTACATATTATTACAATGACATCATCTGGACCGGCGTCAGTTGATATCTAACGTCAATTATTTTTATTGGAAATTTGTAGATCTGTTTTTAATAAGTCTTAATGTTCTTCTAATTCTAAAAGAAAACAACATTTTTTTTTTAGAATGAACACTTCTGAGTCGACTTCAAATCATTATCTATATTTATTAACTTCGTACTTCTTTGTAAAATCATAGATATGATCGCATGTTCAAATATCTTTTGGCAATCTGTATTGTTTATGAATGAATTGGCAAGTACTGTTGGTTGTCACTTAAAAAAGTGCTATGCATCATTAATTACGTGTCCATTCAAAAGAGAATATCAAAGGATTAGGTGGAGCGGTCTTCGCAATATGTGTTAAATTAAACACAATTGTGTGTGATTTATGACACACAGTTGGTCCAAAAATTCGTTCCATATTTGTAACCATTGTGATGAATACAACCCGACGTAATAATTTAGCCGCGCCTGTGCGTGTATGAAGTATTGTTTGATGGCTAATTTGAGAAAAGTCCGTTCATTGGGACAAGTATGTACGAAGATGACTGGCCGAAATTTATCCATAACAATGAGCCAACTGAAGTTGTTTATTTGATGTAAATTAAATCCTCGCTTGAGATGCGGTTTATGTCTGTGCTTTGGTGTGTATGACAGTTGTACTTGTTATCGACTGTCAGCGAGCTTGTCAATGAACAAGAGCCACTTACAAAATATCAAAGTGCTCGTGTCCGATTGAACACCGATTCGAAACGACGACACAAAATAAAAAGCAATTTTTTCGTCGCTGTTAAGAATGGGGTGATTTTTATGAATGGTGGTGTTGTAACACGAAATTTTGCACCTCGTATAACCATAAACCGCCGGCCTATCGGTATTTATTTATTGGCACCGCTTCAGCAAACAGAAACTTTCCTGTGCGAGAGCAGCAAGTTGGTGAAGGCTGAAATAAAGCGGTACTTAAACAGACCTTGTGGAGGAGAGAATTGGTAATACGTCTTATTCCAGTGTTACAAGTCAATGCAGCCGACAATGAAGTTTCCGAGAAATCCCTGGTACTGTCTCCAGGTGTAAAAATCAAACAACACCTTCAGTTCTACAGGTAGATTTCTCGGTTGTAAAACCCAATTACGTTGGTCTACTAGGTCCGGACTTTAGAGAACAACCCCAAATGACTGCCATTGTGCTGTTTTCTCAAGCAAAATTAAATACAAATTGACGTCAATCGCACCGAACCGCTAACAGGTAGTGTACCTGTCCGCATTCCGGAACTGTAGCTGAAAGCCGAAAATTCTACCATTCTTAGGACTTCCCGGCATTTGCTCATCGCTGGCCATTCATACCGAGTTTATTTACTATATTCAGTAACTTATTTAATTTACGTCGGCTTTCATTGACAAGTCTTTTCTACAACGACATCTCTTAAATAAATAACCCGATGTTTATCTACAATTTAAATTCAAAAATATTATTGTATGGACGTTTACACTCACATTGTCACTTTGAGTCCACTCTCTGGCGAAACGCGTCATTGAGAATAAGACTTTATTAATAACAGGTGACAATAATCTTGTTTTGCTTTCTCATTTTCCGAGGATTTTTTCGCCATAAATTACAATTAGTATAATCATCTTGTCCAAATTAGAAATTGGCAAGCATTTACTTTTTCTAAACACGAAGGCGAAAGGTCAGAACCACTCAAATTATCATTTTCGATAAAACAAAAAACTCGTAGGTTACCTTTGGAGGACTATTGATTTGAAATTAACTATTTATAGAGAATAAAGTGCGTGACTACGTTTTTGCGGGAATTCAATCGAAGTAATTCCCCTTCTTCTTTTGTTTGTGTATTGTTTTTACACTTAATCCTAGCTAGTTTTTTTGGGCATCACATCATGACGGCATACGCTGAAAGCTGTCAGTCTGAGCACCTACTTAATAGTTTTTATTGCTATGTATATTACTGCTTTGTGTTACTGTATCTCTGTTTGTTTATTTTGAAATCCGAAACAAAAACAAATTAATTTTATACGGCTGTTTTCATGTAACTTCTAAAATTACCCGTCACCTTGTGTGAGCACTTGACGAGACTTGATGCCACTTATGTCGATGATTGTTAGTACAAATTATTATATTTATGAATAAATCCAATTTATTATTGTTGTCATGACACCTGACATGAGAGGAGAATGTGCAGAAAATATTCAGGATCTTGTATACGGTAAAGAATGATAAATTCCGTTGTACGGAGGTACGTATATCATTTTTTAAAAATTGTTAAATGTGTATTTTTTCTAAAATTCTAAAAAAAATCTTGACATAATTAATTTTTGCTTTAAAAACAAGGAAAAAAGAAAATTACAGTTCTGGAGGTAACATTACGAGTACAACAAGAATTTTGCTTTAAAAATTTTAATTGCTCTTTAAACGGGCAGCAAAATTGGGTTAATATTTAAATGTAAAAATCCATTATACTGGATATTTTTTACACACCCTTAGGCTTTACAGTTTCTTGAAATTTGTAAAAACTACACAGGTTCACACAAAAATCGTAATAGGATTGGTTTTAAAATCCGTGTTGTAATATTTTATGGATAGATAAACAAAAGTAGGCGCTTTATTGTGATACGAGTAACCGTGAGCCTTAGTATACAGAGTGTTTATGGGAAATTGAAAAAGATTATAATATAAAATAAATATATGTACTTATCTCAGTTAGAACACTTGGTATTTTATTAGTGCAATTTACCTTGTTATTCTCTTTATAAGTTAAGGAAGTATGGTAATAGAGTCCATCCGTCAAAAGGCTACTTTCATGTTATCGTGACATTTTATGACCCCTAGAAAATAAAAAAAAGGTCTCAAGTTTCAGCCTATCTGGTTCCCGCGTGTCGTCTATCAATCGTCTGCGTGGACATTTATTAGAGCTAACATCCGAAACTACTGGACTGATTGTTTTCAAATTTTATAGGTACTGTAGACACTGAGTAAAGTAATGTCACGTTCAGGGTCGTATTTACAGCCTGTCGACTCTTCAGTGATTTCCTTTTTTTTTGTTGATGTTTATGCTGTGCCTAAATAATAAAAAGTGATAATTTTAACACTACGAAAACAAACAAACAATTATAAGCTTTTTTTAAAAATACTGGGCCGATTGTTGTCAAATTTTATGTGATTTAAGAATATCGTACATATGATGGTAAAACGCTGGTCAAAATTTGCCTGATCATCACCCCTCAAAAATTTGATGATGTCACCTTAAAATTTGCATAATAAATCCTATTTAAATTTTATAATACAACCTACTCCTGTATTTGTCGTGTACATATAAATCCTCTTTTTCGCAAAAAAGTCCAAATTGTATAATAACTAATAATTGTATACTACTAATATAACACGAATGGAAAACATGGCTCGTATAACTAAATTGAATACATGCTAACAACGGGAAGGTCGCGGGCTGAATTTGTTGGGGTGTACTTTAAGGGCGAGGGAAGTTCTGTCTAATAATATGAGACCGTTTTTAACACGCATACCAAAAATATAGAAAAAAAATGTAAAATAATAAAATACAAGCACTTATTTTTGAAAAAAACAAGATATGATTGAACTGAAAATTATAAAATTTTATTTTTTTTTAAACATCTATACCTTAAAGCTCAATTTTATTGATACCACAAAAAAGGGCATACTCCCAACAAACTTTTTAATTATTTGGAACACTGCTGATTTTGAACATTTAGTTATTTTAGCCAGTCCCCTCAAAGGAAACTTTTCGTTGCATCACTTTTGCAAAAATAATTTTCTTGCTCGCGATTCGCTCCATTTTAAAAAGAAATAACGTTATTTTGAAAACAAAAATGGCATTTAATAGATATAATTTAAAGCTTTCATCTATAACAACTAGAATAACTTAGAATAAAAATTAGAAAATTGGCGTTACTTTAAAGGTGTCCGTTTAATAAAATGAACACTCCTTATTTTTCCATATTTAGATTCTATATAGGGTGGTTAAAAAATGGCGTATTAACCTTAATATGTTGTTAAGGGCAGTTTATTGACCAAAAAAAAAAACGTTTTATATCTTTATCCATGGTTTTCTTCACTTTATGTCAAAGAAAAATTTAAAAAAGGTCAAAGGAATCTAACAACACTGGCTCATTTTACACCTTTGACTTCCCGAGCGTAAGCTAAGGAAGTATAGTAATCGAGCCCATCGGCCGAATACCTACTTTCATATTTTCTCGGTATATACCTCTTTAGAGTACGAAAAAAGTGGTCTCGCGTTTCCGTCTGGCTGTCTGCTTGTCTGTGTGTCTGTCTGGTGTCTGTATCCATTTAATCCAAGTAATCTCCGAATCTGCTGAAACGATTGTCACATTTTGTATGTATATTAGGAATATCATGTAGATGGTTATTCGCTGACTAAAATTTGGATAATTATCCCCACCACCAATGGGATGACGTCATTTTCAAAATATATGTTAAAGTTTTTTTAAATTCTATAAAATAAGATACTGCTGCACTTATGGTGTGTGAATCCGTGTCGAATTTTACCCTAGACATCTAGAATTTTTAGAAAAAATTCAAAACTGAATAATAATATTTTGCAATACATATAACTTTGAAACTCCAAAACCGATTATTCTGAAATCTTGTAAATATTTGAAGGTTATCGTAATCATGGCAAATTGTTAAGCAAAATTTATTCGTTTACTCCCTCCCAAAAAACTGATGACGTCATCTCAAAATGTGCAAAATATGATGAGTCTAAAAATTTCAATTTTTTATATAGGATGACTCATAAAAATTAATGAATGAGTTAATTAATTTATTTTTTTGTTTAAATCGAGAATGACTTTACAAAAATGTTGATGACGTCATCACAAAATTTTATTAAGTGAAAACTCATTTGGAACGTACGCCTAGCACGCTTCGTTTTGTATTTCAGGGGCAAGGAAAGTTCTGCCAAACTAACTTTGGACCAATTTTTTGAATCTAACTAAATCGATATATTGTTTTTTTCAGTAAACGTCAAATTGACGCTAGAATTTTTTTATGACCTGTATAATAATGGAACGAAGGATGTGATATAAAAGGTGTTATACAATTTTTGGACAACTACTCCCAAATATAAATTAAATATACAGGATTATTAATGTGATATGCAGTACACCCGGTAGTAAAGAAAGCTTAACTTCAAGGTTCAACGTTGTGCACTAAATTCGTTCCTCGACGGACCTGCCACTTACTTCTTGATGTGGTATATAGACACCGTGAGAAAGAAACTGCGTGAACTCGACAGGAGCAGAAATTTTGTCTGAAAACACCGACAAGCAATTTATGGCAGTTTGTCAGTTCGTGTTGAAACGAAGATCAAGAGACTATAATGACATTTACCACAATTAGAACAAACTGTTTTAAGCTATTTTAAACTTAATATACCTAATTATCTTGATGATATTTCGGTCGTCGTCGAATACGAAAATGTAAGTTTTTATTATAAGTACCTTTTAAATAGTTTTATTAAGTCTATTATTGTCAAACGAATTTAAGTCAAGGGCAATGAAACAATGACCTTACAAAACAAACTTTTTATACTTTTTGTTTATTTCGGAAATTTAAGATTTCTATTTTAAAATAAATTTAGCTACTTTGACAGTCTTAGTTGGGAGCCATACCTTCAAGCCAAGTAGAATATTTGTTCGAGAAAACAGGTAAAAAATCGTACGTGGGTACAAAAGGCACGTAGAAACATGAAAATCGTTCCACTGTAACAAATGTCAGTTATCTGTCAAATCTGAATTATGGTATGTAATTTTTAATAAAATGTCTAGTACAGATAAAATATATTGGTCTCATGAAGTTTTTCAGTTGCCCACTGGAAATGATAACAGATTTTTGGGACACTAGGTATGTTCGTAGATTTCTACCTAATGATAATATTTATTTGTATTTACCCAAGTCAACAAACACAAATTATTGTAAAGAGAAAGAGCAATAAACAAATGCACCTAATTATTTACACATGTAACAGTAAAATGAGAAATTACTAAATAAATGCATGCAAAAATATGTGAATATAAATAATGAAATGAAAATTCTGGACCATTTACGAAAAGTTAAACCAATAATAAGAAGAGATAGAACAAAACTAAGATAACAGAAGAAATTGAAGGCAGTTTTCACGGAAATTGCGCAGGAGAAACAATAGGGACGGTGTTTTGCTCGATTACTCGTTAAAAAAGTAACAATACTGTTCACTAATGGGCTAACGAGTGAATCTAATTTACAAAGTATCATTTTACGAATTACTGAATACTGAAATGAGATTCAACTCGAAATGTCAACAAAAATTATTTGTTAGATGGATAAATCGAATTAAATTTGAAATGTTGTAGTACTAAAAAAAAGTTGATCAATTTTAGTGGTCCGTAGGTCGGCACACAATTGATAATGCTAGTAGATTGGAAATTAAGACGGGAACGTCAAAAGTTGAGAGACTCTAAAAAAGGAGACAAAAACGAAATCTGATATATTTTAATAGAAAAAATCAAAGTACAAAAAATGTTCAAATGTGTTAGACGCTGATCGATTTATTTATTAATGAAGGAAAAAGAAAGCAAGAAAACAAACAACAAGAACTTTTCAGTTCGTTGTCAATACTTTTAACATGGAATGCGATTGTCACACAATAATATGACATATCACATATGATCGGTGCCAGAGTCACTATCGTCTATACTAGGTTGATCTCTGAACTCGCAAATACGCGAGCGAAGTATTGATTCCAAGTACTTAGAATGAACTGATTACAACAAACCATAGACAAATTTAAACATTAAATTATTCGATTAAGTGGATTTTTTCAAGTTCAAGTGTGCTTGTATGACTTAATAAAATTCCAGTGCTAAACTGGAAAAACGTTTTAGAACTGCATTAAAATAATCTGTGACGTTAGCAAAAACACTTTACATTTGTCTCTTAAATGATCGATCACTGTCACGTGCAATACCAAATTTTTAACAATGCGGTGAAAATTGAAGTGATGATTATATGTATGTAAATATATAAATGCGCCGTTTTTGATTAAACTGCAACGTGATCCAAGTGTGATTTTGTCCAAGGCTTTAATTTACTCTCAGACAACAGTTTAAGAGTAGCTTAATTAAATTAAATAATAGGTGGGAAAAGTAGAGGTTTGAGAGCGGGTTCATGTGGAACGCCTGTTAAAAGTGAGTTAATAAATTACAAGCAGTGACTAGTGTTGTCCGCTAATTAAATTAGATTAGTAAGGAAATCACCGAAGCTATTTAAAATGAATTAAGAGTCAGCTTTATTATTAAACGAAACATAAATATTGAAATTTATACAGATTTAGGTGCGCTTTCGTGGTGGTAAATCGTATAGTATATGTTGTCATCCGAGCGGCTCAGTTGCATCTGAGGATTACATTTGTCGTTTATCTGTTAACAGTTAACAGCATTAAAGTCGAATTTTATCGCCGGCGAGAATTACGTTGACATTTCTGCATATTAAAAAGCCGTTTCAATATGTAATATCGAGTTCGCCAATCCAGCGAGCGGTGACCATGTCGGCAATAAATTGTATGGAATATCAGTCAGTCATGTGAGGCGGATCCAGCTTCTGGTGCAACCCGACAGGTTTTCCTTTAGCATAATCCATACAACAACGTCGGAATGCAAATTGCAAACTACTCTTGAAGGCGCAAGCCGTCGTGTTTTACCGCCCAATGGCATGCCTGGCCCTCACCTCCAATTTTAATTAAAATAATTATTATGTCTGTCGTAATTTTTGTTTTATGTCGTCCAATTAACGACGCTTGAGGATCCTTCCCACCGGTTCTTCTTTAATTCGCCTTAATTCGAGCATTCTTGTTAATTTGAATAAGTGACAGCCTATTGAAATAAAATATAGGGGGCTTCCGAAAAACCGAACCGAAGCGGTAGGCGTCAACAGCTCGCTTATTTACGAACGGGTCCGTCGAATTGAAATGTGTTCCGATTGCCACCGAACCCCAGGCATCCGCAATATCTATAATCATACACATTTTGCACGAAAGGTTGATCGCGTCCCACCCACTTGCGCGTGAAACCACACAAAGACCCAAATTATAATCAAGAAGATTAAGAGAAATCGGCCCTCAGGGTGAATCCCAGCTCAAGCGCAGAGCTCTTATGTGTTTAAGGAACAATCAAAACTTAAAGCGGAAGGAATCAAGAAATACAGCGTTATAGCAATCAGTTATAATACATATATAGATGCGTTAATGAAATTTTACAAAATGATTCATACAAACAAGTCTTTGATTTGAAGCTCTCTGGATTTAGGAGATTTCGATCTTGTAAATTTACCAGATTCCTAAATTCCAAATATCGAACTTACCGAATACGTTTTTCTACCAATGGAACAACACCATGCTATTTTATGGCGACAAAATAGCATCATCCCGATTTATTAAGCGATCAGCGATTAGCTGCTGTTTAGAATTATCTCAAAAATTTTATGCGTACTAACTCCAACACAGTGTTTCTTAAAAATTAAAGCAGTCTATATTTATAATTTACTCGATACTCAGAAAAAATGTACCAGTGGTTAGAGTTAATGGGCGCAAGATTTTCAGAATGATCTTTGTTAGGTCAAAATTAAACAAATCTATTTTGCACTTTATAAGTATGTAGTTTTCAGATCTTTTAGTGCCAAACTGAAATTTAAAGAGATTTCAAAGCATGATAGGTTTTGCCAAGGGCTAATAAAACCTTGTGCTAACACCACTAGATTCGATAAAACAAAGATTCTGTCATAAATATGAGCTTTTTTGATAATTCGGGGTGTTTTGTTTTTGCATAAACATCAATAGACTTTCAAATATTCATAAACCATTATCAACATACTAATTGTCATAAAGTGGAGATCTGTTCCTCTTAGACTATTAGATGACCAAAATTTCTACAATTCTTTGTTACTTATTATTAATTATTCATTATATTATAGTTATTTCCTAACGTAACTAAGAAGTAGTGTAATAGGGTATATCATGGGTTATTTTTATGTTCTCTAGACGTTTTATAACCCCAAGAGTATTTAAAAAATTGTTGTTTTCGCCTGTCTGTTTGTCGTCTGTCACCTGTGTCGATTTACATTAGACAGATAATCTCGAAAACTACTAAACTGTCGTCAAATTTTATAGGTACTTTAGGGAAATCGTGTATGTGGTAAAACGCTAACCACAATTTGTTTAATCATATCCACCAACATTTTGATAGCGTTACCTCAAAATATTGCAAGGCAAATGTTATTTAAATTTTATAAAATAATTGACAAATTAAGTCGACACCACAGAAGTTAGAGTTTTGTTACCTTACTTCACTTACCCGAAGTACAAAATTAATCACTTTCTTAAATTATCAACTCTGATGATGGTACTAATAGGTATCAAAACATATTAGCCCTCACCTCATAATATGTAAAACCCTAACTTCTGTGGCGTCGACTTCATTTATCGCATATTTTCAGTATAATACTAACTATGGCCACTTTGAGAAAGATCTGAACTACTAGATCCTATAAAATAACGTACTCCATTACTTGTGGTTTATGAATCCGCGTTGAATTTTACCCTAGCTATCCATATTTTCGCAAAAAGACATTTCATACTAATATAAGAGAAACATTCAACATCCACATTTCGTTGTCTCAGCGGTTAGATCGTCATTGTCATGGGTCACTTTTTTTTCTGACACTGGGACTGGTATTTATTTATTTATTTAATTATTTATTTATTTATTTATTTATTTATTTTTAATTGACTTCTTTGATTGTACTTTGGGAGAGAGGGAAGTTCTGGCTCATAACATGAGAACCAATCTTTATATTTATTAAATGCAATTGTTTCAGTTTTTAAATATCGTACATTAAATTAATTGAAAGATGTCGATTTTTATATTTTATTTTTAATGACCTCAAAAGTTTCTTCACTAGATTAAAAATTGATCGAAAAATATTTCGACAGAACTTCTCTCGCTTCTGTGAAAATTATAAAATTTGATTTTGCAGGATTTTACATTTTCGTGATAACCTCTATGGGGTGAAAACAATATAGAAGGTACTAGTCACAGTGTGATAGAAAAAACGAAAGTTTCACCTTCTCAAAAAAGCCAGTTGGAAGGTCCAAAAAGATTTAACATTCTTAAAAAAAGACACTGGAGGCCGCCGAGATGGTTTCTTTAAAAAAGGACAGTTGGTACCCCCGAGAAGATTTCACATTAAAAAAAGAAATTTGGGCCTCCCGAGAAAGTTTTCCATTTTTAAAAAAGACAATTGGGACCCCCGAGAAGGTTTCACATTCTTAAAAATATAGATTTGGTGTCCCCGAGAAATTTTATATTAAAAGAAAAACAGGTGGGACCCCCTAGAAGGTTTCACATTAAAAAAAAGACATTTAGGGCTCTCGAGATGGTTTTATATTTTTAAAAAAGACGGTTGGAACCTCCAAGAAAGTTTCACATTCTTAAAAAAAGACATTTGGTGTCCCTGAGAAGGTTTTACATTTTTAGAAAAGGTAGTTGAGACCCCCGAGAAGGTTTCACATACATTATTGTATAATAGTTAAATCAAATAAACATAAAATTCTTTGAAATGACGTTATCAAATTGTTGGTGGGGATGAGTAGCAAAATTTTGGGTGGCATTTAACCATCTACATGATATTTCTAATATACCTACAAAATTTGACAACGATCTATGCATAAGTTTTGGAGATTACGGGTCAATAAAAATGGATACAAACACCAGACAGGCAGACAGACAGACAGACAGACAGACGGAAACCGGAGACTACTTTTTTCGTACTCTAGGGGTCATGAAACGTCGAGAAAATATAAAAGTAGCCATTCATCCGATGGATTCGATTACTATCCTACCTTAGCTTACGCTCGAGAAGTAAAAAGGCTTTGAAAATGTGTTTTTTGCTCTAAAGCTCGTTTATTTTTCACTCGTATATAATGTTTGTTTTATATCCATGATTTGACAAACGTAAAGCGGCATCTTACATCCGGGGCACAATGAGCGGGCATAAAGAGTTATTATGCCCTCTCATTATGCCCTATTTTGCTAAACCGAATTAAACAAAAATAGAAAAATGTATTGTTTATTTTTAACTACTTTTTTATTTTTTGACAATTTATTTAATAACGGAGATACAAATTACAATTTACAAACTTGCTATTCATACCAAACTTTTCAGGTAAACTTAAACCTTTTGCAGGTTCCTCTATTGGAATTATTTCTGCCTCTGCTTCCATTCTGCTAGCACCGAATAAAAATCTAGAATTATGTTCACTCATTCTCCAACTACCTTTAATGCATAAAACATTCGTATTTAAATATTTACAATCATCAAAAAATAACTTAGTTTACCTTCTGATGTAAATATCTGTTGCCGGAAGCGTCTTTTAGAAATTGCATGACTTGTTCGCCAGTCAAAACTCGTTTTTTTCCCACATAACCTTTTGGGTTTTTTACAAAAATATGTCAAACGATGATAATTAGAAATGTCTATGTTGTCGTTTACTCTTAAAGTTGTCTTGACCATCGAGTATTTTCACCATAACGAACTGGGTGAATGTTTTTCTGACTAAAAATGAAGAACACAGTTAAATAATTATTTTATAAACTAAATAACTCACCAATTCTTAGAAGTAAGCCATCATAACTGTCTCGCTGATACGATTTACAAAATTTTTAATCTTCCATTTAAGGAAAATTTTGTATTCTTTTTCATATATGGATCCTGATGTTCCAGGTAACACATTTTCATTGGTTTTTTGCACTTTCTTCGCAATGTTTTCTGGAATTTCACACTTTTCCTCATTCATTTTCGCGGTCGAAAATATACGTGTTGACACCGTGAATAGACGTCGTGTTTGCAATAAACATAGAATCTCCTTGACAACAAAATCAACGCCACGTAATTTTTTTTTACGAATTAATTATATAAATTAATGTCTTTTTAAGATTTTCTCGTGAAAAATAAAAGTTTGTATGCACCACGGGCACAACTTGATGTTTATAAATCTCGGGCAACTTACAAAATCTCGGGCCAGAGGCCCTCGATTTTGTAAACGTTGCCCTCGAATATAAACATCTTCTTTGTGCCCTTGGTACATAAATAACTATTTTACTGTCTGAAGAGGAAATAAAGTAGCATATTTTATCCCTAAAGATCAAAAACAATAACAGTAAAATTTCATTGGACATGACATGCATTTACAGGTTTTTTATATTTACATTTCTTAATGCAATTTATGGAATTACTCATGTTAAATATAGGTGAAACGTGTTCACCACCCATTAGAATGTTGTCTGCGGTTTGCAGTTTGTTGTTTCGTGAATACCAAAGTAACAATGGAGACGAAAATTTTCTGAGTAATTTTTAACATCTGTTTAAACACCACTTCACAAACATTTTGTAATGTGTTTCATAAATGCCATTTCAGGACTGGCTAATTTCACCTGTTCTCAACGCTTTTATGGTTCGTACAGTACAAGAACGTCGCTTTCCCGTTTCCGTTTGTCGGTCATCTGTCCTCTATCATCTCTCTGTTGGCCAAATAACACTACCGTTTAGATGGTTACACGCTAACTAAAATTTTTTGTTCATACCCCACCAATAATTTGATGACGTCTTCTTAAAATTTTACAAGCGAGAGTCTTCGATATTATAAGTCTTATATTGCTATACCTAAATGTCTAGAGTTTTTTTTTTTGAAAAAAAATCAAAATTGTACAAAAAAGTTTGCAAATTTATCTTAGAAAAAACTATAGTCAACTGTTCTGAAATCTCGTATATTGTAAGGTTATCGTAGACATCGTAAATCGTCAATCAAAATTTATCTGTTTATTCCTTCCACAAACTTGATGACGTTATCCCAAAATTTTTTGAAGTACATCCTCTCTAAAATGTCAAATCTCACTAATATCTCTCTAAAATGTGTAAAATATTGTGCATCTATACTATTTGTTACATTTGGCACACTTGAGCCCAAAAACTCAATTAACAACGGGTTCTAACCCGGAAAACGATCATGTATTGATTCCGACCGTGAAAGCCTCTGAAATTATGTACTATTTGTTACATATATATTTGTCATTACATCCATATTTTTACCCTGTGTGTGTAGATTTTTGCAAAAAAATTATAATTTTACAACATTTTACAATTTATCTTAGAAATTACTGAATCAATTGCTCTGAAATTTATCACATGTTTTGAGGTTATAATCAGTTTTATTGATCGTTAATCAAAATTTGACTATCCATTCCCCTTCAAAATTACATGGTACATAAATGTTATTAAAAATGGTAAAAATTCGTGCCAGACACTGATGTTTCCTACACGTTTCAGGACGCCAAAAGTGTGAAAAAATTCCCCGTTTCCGTCTGTCTGTCTGTCTGTTGTCTGTCATCTGTCGTCTGTGTAGGTTTTTCTTGGACACATAATTTCTGAAACTGCTAGATCCTTATCAAATTTTGTTTGTATTATCGTGTAGACTGTAAAACGCTAAGCAAAATTTGTCTGATCATCCCCACCAACAATTTGATGACCTCACTTCAAAATGTTACATGGTAAATGAGGAAAGAAACAACGTAACATCTCCAATATTTAACGAAAAGGTCAACGAAAATACCGACGTCAATGTAAGTGTGAGGGTGTCTTCAATTATACCTCAAAATATGCAGTGCCTTTATAATAAACTAAACAAGTTAGATGTTATTCTGTCAGAAGTGCAACCTCTTATATTGTTAGTGACAGAGCACTGGCAATCGCAAGAGCAGCTAAACTGTATTAAATTAAGTAACTATAAACTGTCGGCTAGTTTTTGTAGAGAAAAACAGAAGCATGGCGGTAGTGCGATTTTTGTTAAATCGGGCGTTCCTGTCAGGAATTTACCTTTATTTCAAATGCGATCAATTACAAATACTGTTGAATGTTGCGCCATAGAACTTTTGCAATATAGTCTAGTAGTAGTAGTTCTATACAGACCGCCTAAAGGCGAATTTATTAGTTTTCTTAATTTTTTATACGAGGTTTTAGGTACTGTTTCAATCAAAAAGAATATAATCCTAGCAGGCGATTTCAATGTAGACCTTTTTGAAAACTCCAGTCAGAAAAATGATCTTCTAAGCCTGCTTAATACCTTCAACATTATACCTACAATTTTTGACGGTACTAGGTGTATGCAATATAGTGAGACTTGCGTCGATAATATTTATGTTAGGATCTCCTTGGGTAACGGTAAAACTTATAATTCATATGTACGAGATTGGTGTGTATCAGATCATAAAGCACAGCAAATTGATTTGGAGTTCACTGATTCAAAAGAGGTGACCTTCACTTATAAACTGGTTAGAAATTTTTCTAAGAACAATATTCAAACATTTCAAGAACGCCTTAAAGCAGAAGAATGGTTACCAATTTTAACAGAACTAAATGCTGAAAACTCTTTTAACAAATTCATGTCATTACTTGATAAACACTTTGAAATAGCTTTTCCTTATAAACGGATTAGTAAAAAACCATATCAACCAAACAATAAATGGTTAAGTTCTGAAATTCTTGAATTTAAACGTAGAGTATCACTTCTTGCTGATTTAAGTAGGCAGTATCCAGTCTTTAAGGACAGCTACAAAAAAATCAACCAAGAGTACCAGGATCTTATCACAAAAAGTAAACAGACATATAACGAATATCGAGTAAACAACAGCTCTAATAAAAATAAAATAATGTGGTCCCTGGTTAAGGAATATACTGAAGACAAAAACGAAAGCTCTAAAATTGAAATCTATGAAAATGGCATCAGACTTAGTGATAAAGAATCTGCTAATCGTTTCAATAAATATTTTTCACAAATTGCAAATCAAACAGTTAAATCACTAAATAATCATATAAATATGAGATTTGACCCTGCTATAAATATTGAGTCAGTAAGAGATTCTGTTTATTTTTTGCCTGTGTCACCACCAGAAATTATAAGTTTAATTTCTAAACTAAAAAATAGTAATGCATGTGGTGAAGACAGCATCTCTAACAATCTATTGAAAAAGGTGGCATGTCTAATAGCGGAACCACTTTGTCACGTCATTAATTTATCTTTGGAACAGGGACACTTTCCGACAGGTCTCAAAAAAGCTTTGGTAAAACCTCTATTTAAAAAAGGTGATTGTAAATCGGTTGAAAACTATAGACCTATCAGTCTATTATCAAGTATCTCAAAAATATTTGAAAATATAGTAAATAAATATTTAATTGATTTTTTAATGAAACATAAAATATTAGACAAAGCACAGCACGGCTTCACCAAAGGTCGTGGTTTGGATAGTGCCCTCGCTGATTATCTAGCCAACGTTTATTGTCATGTTGATAAAAAAATAACAACTTTAGGACTTTTTATTGATTTTACCAAGGCCTTTGATTGCGTCCACCACTCAATTTTATTACAAAAATTACAACGTTATGGTATTAGAGGTAAAGCATATGAGTGGGTTGCATATTACCTTAACAACAGAACACAAAAAGTAATAGTAAATGGCACATCTTCTGAAGCTACATCCATTGATATCGGGGTTCCGCAAGGGTCCATTTTGGGCCCGACTTTATTTATCATCTATGTGAATGATTTGCCATCTTACTTAAGAAAAAAATGTAACGTAATGCAAATGTCTTACGCAGATGACACTAACTTTGTACTTACAGGTGCTGACGCTGAAGAAAAAGTAAAGATAATTTATTCAAATTTGTGTGAGTGGGTTGATACTAATAAGTTATGTATAAATGAAGACAAAACATCGCTTATCACCTTTTTCAATGGAAAATCCAACTTTAACGATGATGTATTGCTCAATAATCAAAATATGAAGCTCTCACAGACTGTAAAATTACTAGGATTGACACTAGACAGTCAAATGACGTGGACGTATTATTTAGAAAATCTATGCAAAAGATTAGCAACTGTTTGTTATGCTTTGCGTAACCTAGTGCGACAATGCAATTTGAATACGGTTATGATATTCTATTTCGGGTGCTTTCAAAGTATTTTGCAATACGGAATCGTGCACTGGGGTCTTTCTTCTAAAGCCCAAAGGGCCTTTGTTATTCAAAAATGGGCCATTAGAATTATTACTGGTTTGAAAAGAAGGGAGTCTTGCAGGAAAGCCTTCAAAGAACTTAGGATTTTAACATTACCAAGTCTGTATATTTATAATGTTGTTTGCTATGCTTTCCAAAACGTACAAGTTTTACAAGGTAGTAGAAACTCATACACCTATAATACTCGACACAAGGACCACTTGCTACCTAGACAACATAATACGACATATTTCCAGAAAGGTCTTCAATATAATTCTTGTAGAATGTTTAATAAATTACCGACTGATATAAAAGAGGTAAATAATATTTTAAAGTTTAAAGCTAAAGTTAAATCGTACCTGCTGGGATTAAATTGTTATTGTATAAGCGATTTTCTTGCTGCTTAGTAAAGCTTTCTTGTTCATTTGTGTTTGTTGTTACTATTTCTGTTTGATACAATAGTATTGTTACTGTTAATGTCTAAATTTCTTGTTTATTGACGTAACTGTAAGTCATTTACATAACAATGTACATGATTTATTAAGTTGTAAATAAATATTATTATTATTATTATTATTATTATTATGCTATTGAAATTTTATAAAATAACATACTTTTGTAATTGAGGTTTATGAATCCGCCTTGATTCTTTACTCTAGGCATTCAGATTTTTGCTAAAAATCTAAATTCCACCAGCACATTTTATACCAGTTTAGGCCGTGTTGTGACTGGTACTGTATATACATATTAGTTAATGTTAGTATTGCACGTGTACTGCGTGTGTCGGACTTGGCATACGTGTCCTTGCTGAAATGTTCGGAACATTTTCCATGGCGAAAATTCACTAGAAATAAGCACAGCCTTGCCCTTTATCATTTCATTCAATAATATCATTAATATTTTTGGAGCAATTGTTTGACCGATCACCCGATTTCTCCGTACTCCGTGCCAGACCAAATAATAAATATAAAGTCAACAGAGTGAGAAAATATTAATGAATTCAGACAAATAAACTCTACAAGAATCTAAAAAATGCAAATATTAATACTTTTACTTCCCAACCGTAAACTACCTTATGTATAGAAGTTTTTCAAAGAAGTGAGATATGTTCGAGAAGTGCTGCCGAAATATTGAATTTGTTGGACTCTACTTCAGAGGAAAACGAAGTTCTGTCTGTCTGTAATAACATGAGACCATTTTTGTTTAAGTAATCTGAAGTGCTCTTTACTCTCTCGCTTCGCTCGGGCATAAATTTCATACTCGGCGTTAAAATAATCATTTTAGTCTCATGCAGTAATAGTAAACATTGCCACGCTCAAGATTATATTTCATATTTACTGGATGTATTCATTTTTATTTTGCCGTTTCCACAATATTGCGATGTTTAATATTATCTTCTTCTATTTATTTATTAAAGATTATTATTATTGGAGATACTCCATGTACAAGGGAATTCTCTTCATAAACTCCGACTGTCTCTTGAACTGTTCGACTCGGATGCATGAATAATCAATGAGGAGATGAGCGGGTGTTGGAAAAAATCCCATTTTATGTGTAGCGTCAACATGCACAGACTTGGTTACATACCCTCTCAACCATAAAAACTCTTTGTACACCTTTCTGATTCGTAAAATAGAGCCCAATAAAATAGGTTGTTAAGACCCGTAACGAAACTTATTGATGACAACGATTTTTATCGGGGTTACTCCCTATGTGGCTACTGACCGGATTTTTAACACTAACAGATAGAGAACGCGTACTCAACTTCGGTCATTAAAGGTCACAATATTTTTATTTCCTGTTGCAAAATCTGCAACGATTCGTGAAAAATTACTTATTAGTCATTTCCGTAGGGATTTCCTCATAGTTGAGACGCATTTAGTGTGCTTTGTTATAAAAATGGTAGGGAAGTACAAAAATGTTGTTTGTGTAATTAGGTGATTATAAAATGCTGCCAGGAATGCTATTGTCCTCTTATTTACATTCTTAAACTACATGTACACATTAATTGCTAAATCGAAAGGATGTGTGTGGAGACATGTGATTGTGAGAAAAACGCTGTCTTTATTAAGAATTATGATTAGTCTCAGGGAAAACTTTAACATGACTTTTGTGAAAACCGTCATTCGTGCTAAAGGCGGGATTTACTTATCCTTTTTAATCATGATCATGGATTCCCTTTAATTTCTGAAATAGCAGTGACATTTACTTGAACTTATAACCTGTAGCCCCAAGTTCGAATCAAATACGAATGCCATCCACTCTCCACTTTACGTAATCCTTGTTTTCTTTAGGCGCCTGAAACGTTGTCCTTGACTTTTTAATAATCTTTATTTTGGTATTGATTTAGTTTTTAATAATAGTAAACGATATTAAATGGTAACGGGGCTAAATGAAGGAGAGACGATTTAAAACTTTTGCAGGATAGTAGAACTGCGTTAAACGTATTAGTGTTGCGTGGTGTTTTAAAACAATTATTACAATCCACTAAAAAAGCGAAAAAAATTCGAATGTAGGTGCCTGAGGTCAGAGACTTTATTCGGTCGGCTTTCCCTGATGTCTTATTAGCATTATTTTTTACGAATTAATTTTTGCTTCTATTCCATTGACCAGACCACACACCGTTCTAATAATACACATGTACATACCATCTTTTGAACTGTAGCTTCTCAATATGCTCCTATTGTGCTTTAATTGATGCCTACCTGACATCATTTCTTTATGATCTGATATTAACAAAATAAAAAGACAGTATAGAGTATGTATTTATTTCCAACGAAAATTTTGACAGTTTTTATTTTTCGCTCTCTTCGTGGTTCGCCGGGTTTTGTTCCTCGTTGAATGGATCTCCCAGAATCTGAAACAAAGATTTCTTTTATTAAGGTTCGTTTATTTCAAATAAATTAAGGGTGTGTGTTTATGTTTTTTCTAATACACATTATTCAAGAAAAGTTACTTTGATGTAGCTTCGAAATTTTTAGTGTAAATGGTCTTAAAGTCATTAATGTCCCCATGGGCCAAAAAAATCAGAAAGGATTTCAGCCTCGAAAGTACTGACTGAGAATTTTTTCTCATATGTCGTAATTTAAAAATTTTTTTTGGAAGTAACAAAATTTGCTTAGTGTTTTTTATCACTTTACGATCATTTTAAAAATACGTACTAGGTAGTTTTCAAAATAATCATTTCTATAGTTGCTAACAGATAGATAGGCAGATGACAGACAGACAGATAGACAGACAGATAGAGAGACGGAAATGGAATCATTAAAATGATTGTATTATAATACTTTAGCTTACGTTCAGAAGTAAAAAATGAATAATTTTAACAACATTGTGGGTAACGACCCTTGAAATGACAAATGTTGAAAATATTTAATACAAATCTTATCAAATCAGTTATGCCATTGTATTATGAGTATCATAAAAAGTTTAAGTGCAAATTTTATATCTTTCAGTGCGTATGGCTATTAAATTACACTAGAAACTGCTAAGAATTTAAATTTAATTTGAGAGCGGTTTTTAGGAAAAGAAAACAATAAAAGTTCATTTTATAAAGAGATTCGTTTCCATTTTTTACTTCCTGAGCGTTAGCTAAGGAAGTATTGTAATCGAGTCCCTATATTTTTTTGTATATTATGTATTGATAAATTCAAAAAATTTTTATCCTATTTTAAAGAACTTGGTGTGAATAAAGTTCGCAAGTAAAAAGGTGATGTAAGTATACTCAAAAAGTTATTTTTTAATTCACTACACTTGTATTGGATTTTTTCTATTTATTCTGTGAAATTAAAGGAGGTACATACAATAATTGTGTAAATAGACGCTAAATGAAAGTCATGCCAGGGAAGTCCTTTTAAAATTTTGGTTTTTGTAATGTCAAAACTTTACATTCGTATTTCCAAAAAAAAAACATTGGTCGCAGGTTATTTTGCAGAACTTCCTTTGCCCCTGAACTACAGTAAAACATAATGTATGTAACGTTAAAATAAACGTAAAGAAGCGTGCTGCGCGTAGGTTTCAAATGAGTTTACCTTTAACAAAATTTTTGGAAAGACTCATATATCACTTTGGATAGGTGCAGTGTAATGATAACAGTATTCTATTGTCAAATTTTCGGGAAAATGGAGTGAGCCGTTCCCGATTTAATCAATAAAATAAGTATATTGATTCATTCATAAATTTTTATGAGTCACCCTGTATAAGAAATTTAAAAACTTTTATTGCACTGTTAAATCACAAGTATGTACTCATCATATTTTGCACATTTTGGATAGGATTTATTCGGCAAAAAATTTTGAGAGCACGTCATCAACTATTATTCGAGAGGATAAACAGATATATTTTGACTAAAAATTTGCCATGGTTACGATAAGTTTAAAACGCAAGATTTCAAAGCATTCGATTGTGCAGTTCCTGATTTAATCAATAAAATAAATTGACTCTTTGATTAATTTTTTAAGTAATTCTGTATAAGTAATTCTAAAAATTATGAGTGCGTTGATAAACACAAGTACAATATTTTGCATATTTCAGGGGGATTAGATTTTTGAGACGACGTCATCAATTTTTTGGAAAGGGATAAACGAATACATTTTGCTTAACGATTTACGGTGATTATGATTGCAGTTTCAAAGTTAAATTACAAAATATTGTTATACTATTTTGATTGTTTTTCCAAAAATCTGGATGTCTAGAGTGAAAACTCAACACGGATTCACACGGGCAAGTGCAGGAGTATCTTATTTTATAAAATTTTAAAAATCTTACTATTATAAATTTTGAAGATGACGTCATCCCATGGCTGTTGGGGATGACTAGCCAAATTTTAGTTAGCGTTTAACCATCTCCACAGTATATTCCTAATATACATACAAAATTTGACAACAAACGGTCCGGTAATTTCGAAGTTTACGTGTCTAATAAAAATGGAAACAGACGCCAGACAGACAGACAGACAGACATGGAAATGGAAGACCACTTTTTTCCTAGTTTAGAAGTCATAACACATTGAGAAAATATGAAAGTGGCAATTCGCCCGATGAACTCGATTACTATACTTTCTTACTTTTACGCTTGGGAAGTAAAAAATAAAAACAAAATAAAATAAAAGTACAGGAGCATCTATGTATTAAAAAATAAATAAAATTTTGTCAACCCTGCTACTATGCCGTCCAACGTCTTTTGATCACGTTATCAAATTTTGGTGGATACAAAAATAACCAAGGAAGAATTCACTGCAGTACGTTAACTGTTCTAGATCTGTTTAATGTTATATGTAATATGCACTGTTTAAAGTATAGTTAGTGTAACAATTTGTACCTTCCAAGCGTGAACCAGGGTCCTTCCGACAAACGTCTGTTTTCATGTTTTTTTGAAGTTTCATGATTCCTAAAGTATAAAAAATAAATCTCTCGTTTCCGTTTATCTGTTATGTTGTTTGTAGTCTGTTGACGATTTTATTAGGCAGATAATCTCCCAGACTACTATACTAATTGTTATGAAATTTTACATGATCATTTCCTGTGGTTTGTGAATCTGCCTTGATTTTTTACCTTGCACATCTATATTTTTGAAAAAAAAATTACATTGCACACGTTTTAAGGTTATGATGGTTTAATAAGATTTTAATCACAATTTGTCTATTTCTACTTGTGGTTTATCAATGTATTAAAAATTTTTAGAATTACATATACATGCTGATTCAAAAAATTAATGAATGGGTCAATTTATTTCATTAATTAAATCAAGAACGCCTCACCGCTTTTTCCAGAAAATTGGGAAGTTCAGTACTCTTACTATGTACGTATTACACTGTATCCGTCCCAATTGATGAGGAGTGTTCAATTCAAAAAGCCATCAACTTGGCGTTGCTCTTTGGATAAGAGAAAACCTAGCGAAAAGTCATGGGTTTTATTAAGCTATATTGTTGCATTACAGTAATTGATATTTCCACGTTGTCAGCTTCATCAGTTGAATTTTACGTTTACTGTAGACATACTTACCAATGTTTACAAAAAATCAAGCCCAATTTGATGGCTTTTTCAATTTAACATCCGATAAATCTAAAAAATTCATCATCCCAAAATTTTGTTATAAAAACTCACCTGAAATAGAGGCATAGCATGCTCTTTTACTTGTAATTTAAAATGCTAACTTATAAGGGTTAGCATAAAAAAATGGTCGAAGGACATTTCGACAGAACTTTTCTCACCTTTGAAATATTGTTCAACGTATCGTGCTTCTTCGAAAAAGTATACAGTTTGATTTTGTGACATTTTGTTGCTGTGGGTAATTAGACAATTATTGATGATGATTATCTGTCCAATAAAACTCGACGCAGACGACAGACCGACGGAAACGGTGGAGCACATTTTTCGTACTCTAGGGGTCATGAAACCTCGAGAAAATATGAATCGCTTGATGGATCCTGTTATAAAAATATGAACAAAGACAATCATGGATTTTTGAAAATTTGTCTTTGATACAGAATTTTTATCTTGTCAGATTATCATCAGTCTGAGTCAAAGTTGAGTTGAGTTTTTTAATTAAACCTGAATAAAATTAGTTCCTCGGTTTAGTCTACAGTTTGAACTCACTTTTACAGTCACATATTTTTTACAAACGAAAATTTATATTGATCAAATAAATAGCCTAGGTCATAAAGTTAATTTTGGTTCCACTATGCATACAATTTTAATGATATTGTTTTCGTCATTGTCGACATTTGTGTTCTAAAAATATTTCAATTTTTTTCTACGATAACGTAGGTTTAACGTTTGTGATAACATTTCACAAGTGTACCAAATACCCTTCCAGTTACGAATAAACGCTTTTTACGTAAGTATAAGATGATGACGTTAAAGTTACAGTTACAGGCAATCAAGCACGTGCTATGCACAGTAATTACTGATTATTCAGTGTGACAGATAAATTTGAAAAAAAACCTCACGGTGGTGAGTTTTGGCAAAATCTTGGTACTTATTTGCATAGCAGGAAAAGGATAAAGGATAAAATTAATTTAATTGTGTTCTAATCTCTATGTACCTAAATCCGCGGTCAGTCTGTATGTACTACGTGTGCGCCCGTATGTGTATATAAACATATTTACGGCTACAGAAGTTTTTTCTTGGAAACGACCTGTAGCAGTAACCTTCTAATATGAATGCTTAGACAAACACTTTTAGCGGTTTAGGAGCAGTACAGTGGACAGCCGGTGTTGTGTACTTAGCCACCATCACTGTTTGCTCTCGACATTCCTCAGTCTTGGCCACTACGTTCATTCTCAAACGTTATCATCAAACAAAAACATCCAGATTTAGGACTATTTGAGCCGAATGAATGAATTACATCATCTAATAAGTCAGCGTGTTTGTTTACGCTATGCTGGCGACTGTTTTCGTTCGCGCAGCCATCCATCATCAAGTTTCCAATACGCACCTGAAAAATCGCTTCCGATAAGTCAGCCGAATGCGGAAGGAGTTGTTTGTGGCGCTGCACTCATAACAATGCGATTGGAAATAATGACTTTTTAAAGTTATGTAATAAAACCATTTGTTTCCTAGTCTAGACATGGCGCTTCTTTCAGCCAAGTCAATGACCACAAGATGCCGGTCACCTGAAAGTCGCAAACACCGGCCCATACTTCAATAAAGTTCGCACGAGGCGCCACGGCGACGAGCTCGCAATTTCGGTTATACAACTTTTGTTAGTTTTGCTTACTTCTAACTTGTTTCTTTCTGTACTTCGCGTCATGCTTATTTTTCCTCACGGAAGAAAGAATAAATTTCACGTTTTCTGGAGAATTTTGTTTATTGCCCTGTTATTGTAAGCTCGATTTACCGAAGCTATTGTCCTGCACTTTCCGCGACGTGAAAAGGGGTGGGACAGTTAAATCGCCCACTGCTAACACAGTTGCGCTTTTAACGATTAGATTATAGACTTCCAGGTTGACAGTTAACCCACATCTGTAGAATATTTATTGAAAGCTTACTCAGATCTGCTTTGGAAGTTACCGAGCACAAACTGTTCCTGCTGCATTTAACACTAGCTTACCTACATTACTCTGAATGGAGACTGATGCTTAAGCGGGTAATTAAGTCGTCTAAATGGAAGTAAATATGCAGTTATAAGAAATATTTACAGTAGCTCATGAAGTAAATTAACTTCAGTACTTCCTTTCAGTTCAATTTTAATAGAATGGCACTTCAAACCGAACCAATCAATGGCTTGTCAACTCACTGTAATTATTCATTAATTAATAAACTAACATTTGAAGTTAATACGGTGCATTAATAGTCTGCTATAACGCCTTCTTGGTCTCTCTTTGAAAATTTCGTAGTTCAACACATCGTCCACATTTTTAGTGTATTGGCATAACAAATTAAGAATCAAATAATAATAAATAAAAATAATATTTTTTTCTTTAATTTAATTCTCATTATACTACTAAGTACATTCTCTAACATTGTTTCATGAAACCACCTAGAGCGTGTGCCGGAATAGTTATTATTACGGGTTAGTCATAACAAAACACAGAAAGTAATCAAATATATTACTAAAAACAGTTAAAACCCTTCGTAAACTTGAATAATATGACATTTCTAACGTTCATTTATAAATTAAAATCACACTTTTAGAAAAATTATTACGTCTTGAATTTCAGGGTTTTTCTTCAGATACGATCTGGAACACTGCAGGGATCAGTTGTGCAGCATCCTCTTTTTGTGTGGTATCTTAACGACATTATTAATATTCTATATTAATGTCAAACTGCCTTAAAATGTACTCCGTCATTTTCAAGTCATATTGATCAAGTTGCTTCACAAAAGTCTGGGATTTATTATGCGCATTCGTATGTACTGAATTAGAGTACACGTCGATCTCGTATAACATCAATAGTTCTATCGAGTCTAGAAAAAAATCAGGGACATTTTTTGAAGTTTATTAGTTTGGTTATTGATGGCTCTTATTAACTACTATCATTATTTATTTTTGTTTGTCCCCAAGTTGATGCCATGAGACGATTCCCTGAATTATAACAATCGATTTCAAATATTCGTGAACTTTGTCTTCATAAAAAAGATCGTTTGTAATTACACGTTACAAAAAGTAATTTAGTTCTGTGCAACAACATGAGGAGCATTACGTGTTTAATTGTAATTGGGTGACAAATTTAATTGTCACGTAAGAGTAATTACATAACAATTTTCTGACACTCTAATATTAACTATTTTTTCTAGCCACATCAACTATTAAGTTTATCAGATTGCTGTTGGCTGAAAATCCTTTTTAAAGTTATGGCCCTTTTTGGAATGTTTCCATCTCTTGAAATCACCATTGCCAGAACTATCTCGACCCGATCTTTTCATTTATATGTTCGGGTTGAGGATTTAATCTGCCACCTCCGTTTTTTAAGAAATAATTTTGAAACATAGTTCCAATTTTTTCTTTAAAGTTTGTATTTGCTTAATACTAAAAAGTGTGTGGCAAGTGCAAAACTAACTATGGCAGCTTACTTCGGTGAATAATTTGTTTAAAACAAGCAGCTTAATGAACTTTTTGTTTGTGAACTAATTGAACTGGTTTAGAATTTGACCTAATTTCTGCACTGAAAAATGAATGAATAAGATGCTGACATATCTTGAGCTGACACAGACATGGTCTTTGAAAGCAAGTAGGTTCTTTTTACACAAGTTTGCGTGCGCTACTTAAGCCGTATTTTAATAACATAATTTCTAAGTTAAAATAACTACGAAATTTTGCTTAGTTAAAATTGCACTTTAATGATGAACTAGCTGAGCTGTTTTTATGTTACAACTTATAATAATTTTTAAACGGTCTAAAACATAAGTATCGATATATAGTTTTTATTACATATATGCTATTAAGCGTGTGTAAAGTAACCGAACCATGAACAACATACTTCTGAATATTGATTTATTAGAGACTGAGGCACGCAAGAAATGGGGAGAATATGAAAGACGCTGTTACTTGTGAGTTTGCCTTAATACTAGTTTTTGAAGAAAAATAACGATTAATTTTTTAACATTTTATGTTTGGTAAAAAATTGGTCGAAAGTTGATTCGACACAACTTCTCTCGGTCCTGAATTACAATGAAACATATCCAGCATTTTCGAAGAATTGTAAAATTGTTTGCAAGATTTGAAGGCATTCGGTTTTCTAGTTCTTGATTTAATCAATAAAACAAATGGAGTCATTAATTTTTTTGGCATCACCCTGATAAGCAAATTGAAAAAATATGAATGCAAAAGTGTGCGATATACTTTATTGAACGATAAAAAAGCAAAATATTAATGAGAAACGATACTGCAAACAAAATATAGACGCCAGCTCTTTGTGCAGGTGGCTGCCTGGCTGCAAGTCATAAATTAGTGGAACCCCCGGAAGTGGCCAATTTTGCATTTTGCACAATCTCGAGATCATATGTGTCAACAAACGGTAAGTCGAAGACGAAATCATATTTTTGTAATAACCAAATTAAAAACAAATACATTTTATTTTCCCTTAAATTTAGACCAGAAGAGGTCCCTTAACTTCGGTGGAAATTGTACAATATCTTTACAGCACATTATCAACGGAAATAGTGCTATCTGAGCAATATGCGTAGTGTTTAAAATGTTGATGTTTATACATCGGAAGAATGTCACGTAGACATTTGTTTGATGTGAATGAGTTCATCGCCTCAAAACAGATGACTAAAATTATTCATAAGCCTCAATTGAACAAAATATTCTGAATGTTATTATTAGAATTCTTACTTTATCATTATTTTATTGTTATAAAGACCAGCGTATTCTCACATTTTCGAGAAAATGGGGTGGCTCGTTCTTAATTTGATCAACTGATTATCTTTTTCAGTCAAGCATTCGGTTTTGCAGATTCAAAATTGTATTGCAAAATGTTTTATAATTTTGATTTTTTTTTTCAAAAATCTAGACGTCTCGGAGTCATAAACTACATGTGTAGGACTATATTATTTTATACAATTTAAAACCCATTTAATATGTACAATTGTGAAGTGACATCATCACATTATTGGTGCGGATGATTAGACAAATTTTGGTTAGCGTTTTACCATCTACATGATATCAATTCCTAATATAACTACAAAATTTGACAACAATTGGACCTGTATTTTCGGAGATTATCTGTCTAATAAAAATCCGGGACGGCAGACAGACGGATAGACGGATAGACAGACGGACAGACAGACGGACAGACAGACGGACAGACAGAAGACCTATTTTTTTATATTCTAGGGGCATGAAGTGTCGAGAAAATATGAAAGTAGCCATTCCTAGGCTGGATCCTGTACACTACTTCCTTAGCTTACATTCGAGAAGTTGAAAATTATGTATAGATACAACATAAAGAAGTTGAAAAGCTCGGTTCTTTTTTACGAAAACTAAAAAATATCTTACTTATTTTCTGGATCAAATTTTAGCATTACAGCCTAACTATTTAAAAGTTCTTTTAAAAAATTGGTCCAAATTTATTTAGATAGAACCTCCCTCGCCTCTGAAGCGCAGTATGTTTGTACAACATATACAATTTTGCTGAAAAATGATTTTTACGATATAAATTAAAATACTAGTCATAATAGTGTTAAAATAAATGTAAAGAAGCACGCCATGCACATGTTTGAAGTGAGTTTTTCCGTTGCAAAATTTTGTGATGACGTCATCAATATTTAAGTAAAAACACGTATACAAGTTTTGATAGGCGCAATATAATACTGATAAAAATACGCACGTATTTTCAAATTTTTTGAAAAGTGGGATGAACCGTTCGTTATGCATGAATAGTTTGGAGTCACCGTGTCTGCAAATTTAATTAAGGTGTCATTCTTTGAAAAATTATAAAATTGGATTTTGGGAAATTCTGTTTTTTTATAATCTCAGTAAGTTTAAAAAATATAGGGAATACTAGTTAGGTATAATGTATAAGGTTATTCAATTTGGATTTAGTGAAAATTTGGATGCCAAGGGGAAACACTCAAGGCGCATTCATAACCCAGATGTACAAGAGCATGTTTTTTTATATAAAATTTAAGTGCTACTTGTTATGAAAAAATTGAGGTGACGTCATTAAAGTGTTGGTGGGGATGATTCGGCAAATTTGGTTGGCATTTTACCATTTATACGATATTCCTAACCTATCTACATATAAAATTTGACAACAATTGGTCGAATATTTGGGAGATTAACTGTCTGGTAAATCGACATAGACAGACATGCAAACGGAAACGGGAGACGTATTTTTCAGCCAATCGTCGATTGAATCCTACTACAGTAGGGTAATAGTACGCTCAGGAAATAAAAATCTTTTGTAAATATAATACAATGGAATGTAATGAACGAAAATTTAATCGATGACAAAGAACCGACAATATGGAATGGTACAACCTTAATTAATGCTTTCCAACAACTCTGTCAAACGTCATTTATACGCCATAGCCTGGATTAATAAAACACATGCATTTTTTCCTACGTTTACTCCTATCAAAAAAACAACGCCAACTTGGTGCCTTTTTTAATTGAACACCTTAATATTATTATTTGGGCCGGAAAACATTATCTTTTATTATTCTTCAGAATTGCAAAACTCAAATTTAACCAACTTGAAAATTCCTACAAACAACTTTGTTATTTTTTCTATAAAATCAAATATCTTTGTTGATGTCTAGGATAATTATTATTGTTTGAAAAACTAATTCTGAACAACAATTATTAAGAACTAGCTCATCTCGTTTCCCAAATTGTTGCCATGCACTATATTGGAAAAATTCATCTAAGGATAAAACTGAAATGCTTTATCTTAGTCGTACTGATTACGCTAAACGCTGTACTGAACTCGAGTATTTGTAGTTTCAACAAATTCATCGTTAGCAATGTTGATAAACTTTCTAGTGGCCATTTCTGAAAAACTGTAGAATTTCGTTTTATCAACACTCAATTTTAACTATTTTTCAGTGAAATCATTGAAAAGAGTATTCGGAATTTCAAAACGCGCAATTTCGTCAAATTCGAACTTCTATCACTCTATGTAATGTTGGTGTAATGCAGCTGCTCCAGAATATTTCACTGTTGTTGTTAACTATTTATTGGAAGTGAATAGACTGACATGGTGCTTGAATCATAAACTGGAAACGTCAGCGAAAATGTGTAAAGAAAATTACTGGAAACTTCCTCATCACTTTATTTCTTCTGTATCTGCATGAATATTGGTATTTCTGATATTTTTGGTTAGACCGTCTACCCCATAAATTATTACGTGGAAGTAATAAATCTAATTTGTTTATTGTTCAATAACAGAAATCTCTGTTGAAGTGTTACATTGAAAGCAGTAATTGATCAGCGTGAAATAAATACATAAATAATTTATAATACTAATTTCAATTTTCAATATAAATGAATACACGTTTAAACTTTGTATGAACCTTTTTTTACGTATCCGAGCCAGGATAGATTTATTTCCACCATTAAATTACCTGAAAGCTGAAAAACAAGTCTTTCTAATGAAAGTACGACACATTGCAATTATCAGCCAAGAGCCACTTCTACTAATTTCTTTCTGATATTTATAGCTGCCTACATTTCTACTTTTATTAAACTTTGAAAAGATTCAGACTGAAGTTGAATATTTTCCCTACTAATGATTTCTGGGACTTGTAACCAATAGAACATCATTATCTATAATTGACAAGCGTTGCAATAAGAAGCTGCCTTTACCGAGAAGGAAAAGTTTCAATTTTCAGCAGTTTCCATGTCTAAAGTAGGGCTGCAAGACGAGTTGTATGCGGTCTAATGATTATATTTAATGACTCCGGGTATCGATGTCTGACCGTGGAGCGGCTTTTCCTCGCAGAGGCTTTTTCTCAGGGCCGTCCTACCTCGAAAACCTATAATTAAAGCTTTTTAAATCTGCCTGTATGAGTGTATATGAAATCATATCACGTACTAACACAATATCAATCAAGTTAAACGGTGTACCGTCTAACATTTGCCGTGAAAAGGTCGATTGAAATGCATTCGCCATGCCTCAAGAAATAAAATTGAAGCTCATGAATGTCGAGCTATTTGATATAATACCGTCAATAAATTAGATTTATCACCTTAATTAAACTTTTAAGATTTGATTCTCCTCACAGCAATTGTGTTGGAGTTCGTCAGGCACACTTACAAAAGGCATTTATATTTTATTTGATATCATTACGCACATCTAGTTGTAACTGGTTCTTAGATTATTTCATCGGTTGTTTGGTGTGTGTTTGATCAACTGCTTGATTTACGGAGATTGCAGACCTTGTGGTCACATTACTCACAACAGATGCTAATATGGATATAAACATATTTTAAAAATAAGTCGTTAGATTTATTTTTGTTCTGTAACAGATTTTGTAGCCCACTTTCGTCTGAAATTGGAAACATTTATTTGGGGCCTTTGTCCTTTTTTGTCTTTTTAATCCATTTGACGGTGAAACCTGCTCCGGTTCTCCGTGGTGGATGTGAGTGAACGCTCTTCCCAGGTTTATCGTCGCAAGATTAGTATTTGTTTAAGGGTTTAACATCATAGCCGTGTCGGCTCGATTATGTGCATTTCTGAGGCTAAGAACACGACTTTGCCGACTAAAGATAGTGAGCGCCTTTTGACACCCTCACGTCATGTTTAGTTACATGATAAATGGCGTTCTTCACAGACAATCCTTCAGCCATTCTCTCATTTAAGAAATATGTAATTAAATTCTGCCACTCAATCCAAAATTTTAATACGTGCCGACGGATGGAAGTGTTCGGCTTGTTACACCGAAAAAAGAGTTTGCTTAATTCGGCTGAAATTTGCGTGTTCCATTTATGCTGTTACGTAGAGCGTGAATTTGACGATAGGTCGCTGAATGTATATACGTCGTGCTGAAAACTAAGTAATGATGATGTATAGCCAACTGCAGACGCAAAAGTTATTGAATACTCTTTAGCAGTTTGTTTGTTTATACATTGCACACTTGTCGGACACATATTCTATAAATAAACTAATAGAAATCTAGGAAAGTTATATGACAATTATACGAAAAAGAAAAGGTGTAGCAAAAATGTAAAAAACACAAAGTCAAAATTCGAACTTTTATTAAAATCGAAGTAAAAATATAAAAATCATTTTACATAATATAAGTATTTTCAAGTGGAAATAGCTGAAGTAAATTTGTACGTCACGTTTCAACAATAATTAAGCTATGAAAGATATGAGACGTTGAATTTACTCAAAAAATGATAATTTTACCTTTTATCTGCTCTTAATTTGAGCATTTAAGAAAAATGATTAAGAATCCAAAGGACCACATATATCGACATTTCATATTTTGTTAATAACATAAAAATAAGTTCAAATTCAATTCGCACTTAAAACAAGTTGAAAAAAAAATTCTAGTTTTAAAGCCATGACGCCTGCATGTTTATTGTTTATCTTTCGGATAGATACTGTATTTAAGTTTTATTAAAACTGCTGGCAGAGCTTACGACAGAATACTATGATACTTTTTCAAAAATTTTCTTAAACTAATCCTCATTTTTCAGTGTATTAAAACTGAAATTAATAAATATGTTAAAAAATAGAAGTAAATAACGCTCTAAGACAAAGACGTTTATCAAATTATACAGGAGTTTACTAAGTATGCTCTAAAAATCAAGGGGTTATTCTTTGGTTATTTTTTTGTCCTTGAATGATTTTCGGAAAGACGTTTTGTTTCGAAGATGCGGCACGATAAAAATAAATACGAATCCCAAATACAGGCAGACGTTCAAAACATGACCATGTGGCTATATTTTGGACGTCTGCGCAATTTCTTGTGCACTTTACCATCAAAATATAAAATATTGTGACGAAAGAAACCCATACGCCGCCCCGGTACGACGCCTATGGGTTCTAGTATGTATGGCGATGATGACTCATCGCGGCTGGACGGCGTTCGCTAAAGAAAAGCCTGGAATCGGACGTCGCGACAGGTGTTTCAGAACAAGACTAGAAGTGGTGACGGAGATCTTCGAGAAGGACCGCGCGGCTGTGGGGGGCAGTTAGTGTTGTCAAGATATTCCAGTCGAGTCGGAATTATTCTGCACAAAATCGCTGTATAGTTAGTCGTGTAAATTGGAGTTACTGGGGAACAAAATTGTTGAGTTTTACCCACGCCGATTTTATTCATCGACCAACGTAACAATATTTTTCTTGTAAAATTTCTAATACAAATTTTGCTAGTAATTTTCTAAGAATCTTAAGTGTAATATGAATGAATAAAGTATTGTTTTTTTATCATCAAAACAAAGCATTTTTCTGAAAATCATTCAATAACAACAAATCTTAATTAACCCCAGAAATAAGTCCTGAATTTTTAACACATGTTGAGTAAACACCTTGTATACAATGTGACTTGAAATTGCTATATTTTAGTTTAACGTACTGTGTGTGTTTTGTTCTAAAGTTAACAACGTATATCCTTAATCTTTAAAGTAACTTTCTAATTCTTAAGTCTTTCTTTTTTACTTCCCGAGCACTGAGGAAATATTGTAATATTGATGAATTGTACATTCATCGGGTGAATGAGGACTTTTATGTTTTTTCGATATTTAACCCCTAGAATAAGAACAAATAATTGCTGTCAAATTTTAGATGTATGTTAAGAATAAAATCAAATGTTCATGCTATTTAAATTTATAATATAACACACTTCTATACTTGTGGTTTATGAATCCGTCTTGACTTTGTATCTTAGCATCAACATTTTCTGGAAGAAAATCAAAAGTCAGTAACAACATTTTCTGTTAATAATAATGTTCAGAGCGCAATGGTTGAGTTGATTCTGCGCGTGCTAATGACGTGAAGGTCAAGAGTTGGATTCCCTCATGGACCACTTTTTTTTCTTCCACTGTGACTGGTACTATCTATTTATTTTTTATTTTATCATAAACTAAGTAAAATTTCGCAAAATCAAATCTTATAATTTTTTGAAGAAGTTGAATTTGTTGGATTGTGCCTCAGGACCAAACCGAATTCTGACTAACGTAATCTTAGGCCAGTCCTTTCATTTTTAGTACCCACCATGGATTATTATACCAGGCTTTTATAAATGTTTCTAAGGGCGTAGTTCAAAAATCCCGTTTCGCTGAAATTATGCCTCATTATGACAGTTCTCACTTGTCATTAATGTCATTTGTAACCTGTAATTTAAAGTCATCGTTTTTATTGTTTTAACGTTTTTCAAGTGTGAATTTCAGTAATTCTCGGTGATCCAAGATATCCTCAGCAGTCAGAAGTTCCTGTTCATGAAATTGAACAATGGGTATTGACGAAAAGATTACAGAATAGTTTTGAAATTAAAAAGTTTAACCGCAATAAATTTGTTTATTTTATCCTATATTGTAACCATACCGATAACTCGTTGACAACGAGTTACGTTAAGGCATACTTTACATTACTAGTACTGTTATGAATTTTCATAACAACACTAGTGTTGTTATGAAATCATAATCTTCACTGACATTTTCCCTTCAGAGCTGTTGACATAAAAATTTTAAAAACTTACTAATTCCGAAGCGTCTGCTAATAGTAATTAATTTATCTATTGTGTATTTTTTTCTCAGGTCTTAAAGTTTACTACCTCTTTGAGATACCTGCCAGCTGTTTTTTTGCCTTTCAGCAACGGCCTTTTATTTTGGAAGTCATTCTCGCATTTACAAAATCAGAAACAATCGTTTTTTCAGTGTAAACAACTAATACCGTGGCTACCAGCGCAGGCATAGCTGACTGATTTTTCGTGCGCTTTGAACTTTGTCGTTAAATAACTATTTTGTTATAGTTTTAAATTGTGATTATAGGATAAAATAAAACGTGTTACGATGCACGTAACGTTATCTGGTTTTACATTACTCGGAAATTTTAAAGAACTCGGGGCTACCGCCCCTCGTTCTTCAAACATTCCTCGTAATGTAAAAACCCTAATAACGTTACTTGTATCGTAAACTACTATTCTTTCATTGTAATGAATTTGTTTTATTTTTTAATAAGATATGAAATATTTAGGCAACCAGTTATATAGATGTATGTGGTATTTGTCGTGAGTCCTTGGGCATTTAGTAAAGTCTAAAATTGAGAAGCGACACTTTTTCATGGCCAAGTTCGACCCTATAATTATTTATAGAAACCGTGTGCAACACTGATTCAGGTTTCGCTTTATTTTACTTGAATATGGTCTAGAGGTAAAATAAGACGGTTTCCTGGTCACGTTAATATAAAATTAAGATATGAAAAAAAAAAGTTTGATACATGTTTATTTTTTTTAATTATTTATATATTTTGAAATAGGAATAGGGTGAATTAATAAACTACAGGTAAAGGAGCATCAGATTTTGTATGTTTCAAGAGAGATTTCCTTAATACAATTGTGATGACGTCATCAACTTTTTAGTGGGGATAATTTTAATATGTACAATGTGGCACTAGTAACAATTGCATTACATGTCCAGAATCTCGGGAAAATATGGTAAAGGGTTGCAGATCTAATCAATAAAACCGATTCGTCCACTAGGTTTTTGAGACGTTTACTTAACAAAATTTTGATTAGATTTTTACCATCGCAATATTCTTAAAATAAAAAACTAACACTCTGTTTACAGACGTTCAATTAAATAGGAATATTTGATTGCGATTAAATTTTGATTTCGGCGTTAAAGTACCACGTGACCTACTCTACGCCAACCAGACGTCGTTAAACGGCTCGCTAAATACGTGATTAATTTAATCTCACTTAAAATTTTGTATAAACTAGCTTCTAGTCTCAGAACCAAGACAAAATTTGAATTTTTGTCATCAGTTGAACTGAACATTTAAATTGCAAAAAACAAGAAAGAAATTGAGGTTAATCGTGAACGCTGCAGCGGAAAGATGAAATATTAATTGCAGAAACTAATGTACCTTACAATAGAAACGTTAACGCCACCGATGGAATCAACGCCGCATGATTGTAATTATTTAATTTCAAATCTAATTTGAATTGTCAACAACGGGCATTGTCAGTTTGATGGTTTTTAGTCTATGCATGAACACGAAGCGTATACAGATGAAGTTCGTTAGGGTCCCTGACACACGTCTGTGACATTTAAATGTTGACAATAGATCAAAACTGCATTCGAATATTCAAGTATTTAGTTTCGTTAATTAACAAGCAAGAGGTTTAACGGTGATAACCACGACTAGGTTATTTAGTCTTCGTAAAGTGTAGATTCCAATTACGTAAAATCGATGAAGTGTTCGTTCGAATAGTAACAAAGCAACAACTAAATATAGCCTCTGTTCCTATTCATACAAACATCACAGAGACAAATACGCAGATAATTACTCTTAAATGCAAATTATTTTCGGAGTTTGCAGAAATCCGTCGAAAATTCTATTCTTTTAACTTTCACTGTTAATAGCCTCCATTTACATTTTACGCGAATGACAACTATATGATTCGCAGAAGCAAGAACCTGGTATTCGCTGCACATTTTTGTCTGTCAGGAGGAATTCCAAGAAAATGCATTTTTGAAATTCGTAGCGATTTAGAAATTGTGTCGATAGTGACAAGTTTCCTAAAAATTGTGAAAGAAAATTAGTGGAATATCAAATCGCTTTATTAATGCATCGGTATTTGGGGAATTTTAGCCAATTACCGAGATCAGATGTTCGAGAAATCGGGCAGTGTTTCAAGAGACGTCATTGTAGCCACCTACGCCTGACCCCAGGTCAGGTGAGTTATACACCGCAAGTTCGGCATCAGTTCTTTTGATCAAGTACAATGTTGACCGCCATCCTGAACAGCTCGTAAAAAGGAGCTGTTAAAATTCGATCGACATCGCGGCTACTCATTCCGAATTCTAACTACCTTGCGAAACCTTATTATATAATAAAAATTATGCTGGCATGAGATTTTTTTAAGAGTTTTCCAACTATTAACTTTCCTGATTCTTATTTAAGAGCCTGCGTTTCCTCACGCACGGGAAATAGATTTTTTAATTATTTCAGGCTGGTTTTTCAATACTGTTTTTATTGATTGCGCTATTTACTTTTCCGATGTGTACATTCGACGCAGATATCTAGCAGGAAAGTAATGGACGAAAAGTTGACGTTATTGAGTGAATCATTAAAATTAATCTCATTTTACTATCTAATACACGTGCCCAATACTTCTTGCATCATACCTAAGGAAATTTGAAATATTTATTTAATTCCAAACAACCCTAATAACATGGTCCACAGCCTCAATTCTTTTATTGAAGTTCCCATATTTCATAAGTTGAAATTGGACCCTTTAAAAATTATAATATATAAAATACTAAAGGTATTGTGTTTTGAACAAATTTGATGTGTGTATATATAGGTAAATGTGCCAACCTCATCTAATCTGCCCAATGAATCTTTTGATGTTTTACTAGTTTCGTGTTACACAATTTATTAATAACTGAGTTCAGAAAATGTAATGGTTTTATTAGAAAATAAATAAGGTTTTGATTGATCACACCAAATTTCCAATCTAAATAAGTACTTAGAATCAAACTATCCATCCAGATTTACGACACTTGTACAGCGAAATTTTATACTGGCAATTTAAACCAAACTCAACACACATTATAAGTGGAAATAATAGTTTGGATTAACGATATCTTCTAGCCAATGATCATAAATGTTTGCTCATCATGACTTTGGACAATAAACATTTTTTGCTGGATAATTTTGGTTCTCGGTAAATTTGCAATTAGCCAGTTCCATTGTCAGAATGAAGTGGAAGTTGAAATTTCCAGAATAACATTTTTTGTAGATTTAGAGCTTCTAGGTTTAATAAAAAATCCGCTACTTCATATTTCAAGGAATTATTATGACGTACTATTCGACAGTAGTTTTGATTTGTTCGTTAAGGGAAAACCGTATTCTCAGTTATGTCTTCAAATATTTTAGTATACATAATTCACAATGTTAAAAATGAATAAAACTAGACTTCAATATGCGAGAATAAGTTGTTTCAGAAAAGGCGTCGCGTGAACGCAAGTTCGTTTTAAAAAAGACAAACTAAAGCATAAGAGAGAAACATGTTTAGTAATTTCTGAAGTTCCTCAGGGCTCTGTTCCGGGGCCTTTACTTTTTGTTATTTGTTTTAACTGTCGTGAAAAATATCAGTTCAAACATATGGATGCATGGTGACGCATATCTTGCAATAACAATTGTTTCAAGTTTCAAAATGGCAAAGGTATTCTACAACTGGCGTTTATAGACTAATCTATTGATTAACTTTGTTAAATTTCACATCATGTCTTTAATATATAAAAATTCTAGGCTAATCTGTAATGACTCAATTAATTCTCTTTTATATTCCTTCTAATTTTCCCCCTTATACTTAATCTACTGCTATATGTTGCTTCTTTTTAATGTGTTTATGACTGCGATCACTTGGTCTTCCTGCCTGCTTTTTGTCCTTCTTCTTCCTCTTGTGATATCTGGCCTCCACAAGGTCATCTTTTTCATTTTCTTGTTTTCTCCCCCCTTGGGAGGTGTCCGTACCATAGCAATTTTTGGGTTTTAATGACTTTTATAACAACTTTTCCCCTAGTATAATCTGTACTTCTAGGTTCATTGATGTACGAAATTCTCCTTCCCTTATTTCCTTTGGTCTATCGATTCGTCTCACGATCATCCTTTCAAATATTCTTAATTTCTTTTCTGTATTTCTTTGGTTCTCCATTTTCCATTTTGTCGATTATTTTGACACCCAGATACTTACATTTGTGTAGTTTCAAACTCAAATTATCCTATTTTTATGTTTTTTTAGTATTTCTTTCTATTTTAATGGTATATTGTTTATTCTTTTTCTTTATTTATCTGTTCTTGTTTGTTCCTCTCTGTGCTCTTTCTGATTAATATCTTAGCTGCGGTATATTCTATACTTCTTTTTATGTCGTTCGATTCTTGTTCTATCTACTTTTTCTTCATATAACCTTTCTTTATTTTTGTCTCTTCTTTTTCTTTTGTTCTTTCTTTTCTTTCCTTCTATCAGTTTTATTTTTGCCACTAGCAATATATGGTCGGTCCCAACATCTGCTTCCTGGTATGATAAAAGGCTCTTGCATCACTGTTTGCTTCTTTTTGCCTATGTGGTCAATTTGGTTTCCTGTATTTTTCTCTGAGATAAGCTATGCCATTTTATCTTCTTCTCTGTAATAGAATTTCGTGTCGACCACGTTCATGTTCAGTTGATCTATTGCTTGGTTTCCCATTTTTCCTCGGTTTTCACGTGTTACATTATGGAGTCGTTGTTTTCGTGTTACTGATTTCCATTATTTTTCTTTGTCGATTTTTGCATGAAGAAACCCAGAAAAGTGTGAGCGTCATGTTTCTTCGCCTGTTGCCGTATTTTCTAAAAAATCTTAGAACTCGCTTTTTCTTAGTCTTTCGTTTCTTCAATTGATGCATATACATTTATTATTAATAACATTTCTTATTTATGACCTCTAGAGTTTGAAAAAATATTTCTCCCGTTTCCGTCTGTGTGTCGTTTGTGTTGGTTTTTATTAGACAGACAAACTCCGAAACTACCGGACCAATTGTTGTCAAATTTTGTATGTATATTATTCTTTAGACAGTAAATCGCTAACCAAAATTTGTGTGATTATCCCCAATAATAATTTGATGACATCACCCCAAAATTTGGGGTAAATGCTGCTTACATTTTATAAAATAACATACTCCTGTACTTATGGTGTATGAATTCGTCTTGAGACCTCCAAATTTTCCCAAAAAAAAAATAATAAAAAAAATTCTATATGACGTTTTACACTATTATATAACAAGACATCGTCAGTTTGATCTTGTTGTGGGACACCGTTTTTTTCTTACGCTGTGGCTGGTATTATAACTATATACTTTTTAGCTTATAGGGGTTTCCTAAAATTAATAAAATTTCTCAAAATCAAAGTTTATAATTTTTCGAAGAAACTGGATTTGTTGGACTGTACTTCAGGACTGAGGGAAGTTGTATAGGCAATTTTTTGACTTTGGCATATTGTTTGCTTCCAAACTCACGTTTTGTCATCATATAGGTAACATAAAAAAAGCCGTATCATCAAATCTAGTCTTTACTTTAATAATTTTGCTACACTCATTATTTTATATTCTGCTTTTGTTAGGTCGAAGTTAGAATAGTGGTACGAAACTCACTGGTCCGATCGGTGATGGTGACAGCGGCGGGTTTCGCTTATCGGGGTAGTGGCGTACCTCGACGCCACGCCTTTGAATAGTACGTGACCGGTAACTATGCAGTTATTTCCTCTCATGTTATAATGGATAATTAAAACTTGTCGGATAAAACCGCACACAGAAAAATCGGAATAAGGGTCGATCATGGTCATTCTATGCCCTCCCTGTCGGAGGGTCCTCACTAATCGGGACTGCTTCAGATCTTGGGGAGACGGCGACGCTGAAACGGGGATCAGACGGGGACGTACAAAAAGGACGACGGGGGCAGTTTTCGACGGTACGCGCGCGGTACTTACGAGCTGGTCGGTGGCACTGCACTTGCACTATACTCTCTTTTCACAAAAACCCCAAGACTCAATTGACGCTCTTCTAGCGGCGTGGCGGTCATAGATTAACTCTCTGCCCTTGGTACACGGTTTCCGGCCCGCCAAAATTTGCATCGTTATAATAGGGATGCATTGTATGGTCTCCATCCTTTCAACTTATGGTACTTATCGTCCTAGAGGTACTCCACATTGTTGTCTGTTATATAGATTTGGCTTGCACGACTTGAAATGTATAGGCACAAAAACTGAGCTATGTTTTCTCAAAAAAAAATTGTTATGAAATTGACTACCCACATACGAAATCTGTCCTAACTATCACCGTTACCACGATATATTTGATTTATTCAGTTGACAGCTCTAAATTTTAATTTTGACTGTTAATCTGTTCTGTGCAATTTTTATTTCTTTACCTCCGATAATTTGTTGGTATGGAATGTATGTACTTTCATTTACTTTTATAATAAAATAATAATAATAATATCAATACATGTCATCACTTGGTCTTAGTAGATGAATAGTTAGAAGTTTTGCCTGAATGCCTATCATTTTCGAATTAGCGGTGGGTTTATAATAACAATAATAATAATAATAGTTATAATAAATATTTTGACGGCCGCTAATTGGGTACTTTGTTTTTATTTTGTTCCATCCAAGTGATGGTAAAATTTCTCAGTGAAATATTGTTATTGCTGGAAGTTTCTAGTTGAATAACCGTGTGCTTAACAGATCAAGATACTTGAAGAAGTTAATCTTAGGTCTGGAATGTTTATCGATGGTTGCAATGAAAACTCTAGTAGTATATGTGTTTACAGTGTGTGCAATAATCCAAAGCCATAAAATAGTTATTAAGACATCTCCCACCGATTATCTGCCCAGTTTTGCTAACATATTTAGCGTATCTCATTTCAATATTGGTAATTTCCCACAACAAACAAAGAAATTATTATTGATTCAGTTGATTATCGTCTAGGTGTCATAATTGCTACAAATTTCACGACCACATGAGAACTGTCAAATATTCTACGAATAACAACAAATAAATATTTAAGGAAAACATTATAAGCTCTTTTATATCGTGTTTAAACTCCAGCTCCGAGCGCAAGAAAAAAATCGTCTGTCTATAGTAAAATCTGTCCGTGCCCATGCTGACTTGCAAATCAAGATCTAACCTTCTTCGTTCCAAATGTGCTCTGGTCGAGCTTTGAGCATCTTTTGGGAGACGAGTGTTCTATGAATTTCTAATTGTGTGCGGTGTGTTTACAAATCATTTATCGAGTAAGACAACCTCATGAGCGTGCATTCGGCGTAATAATTACGGACACGGTAAAAACGAACTTACGCTCACATAGCTTGTCCTTTTTCGTCGCATCCACGTGTCATATATCATCGTGCAACAGACCAACACGCGGTTCAGTTTAGATAATGAATTATCCGTGTTAAGAGGGCGGCCCTTGTTGAACTTTCATGGTGAATAAGTTTTCGAGAGAGCGTAATTACTAACTAATGTAAACAGAAGATCATGGCGCCCGGCAGACATTTTCCTTATTTGCACTAGACATTTACAAAAAACCATTACACAATTTTTTCAATATCGTTTCCTCGTGCTTTATTGTTTTATGGGAAGATAACGAGCGCTATTTCCAAATACACTTTTTAGGTGCAATAATGGCGCCGCACTGCGGTTTTATCAGTTAAGTAATTGTACTTACGACTATTGCACGGATGGAATTCCGGCTGGAAATTACGAACATTGTCAGCAAGATTCCTCCGACAGTTCATTGTATTTCCTACGCAATCATTAATTCGTGCGAAATTCGTTGCTATTTTTGCACTATTTGCGTAGTGGCTATCAGTAGTCGTGTTACACTGATTTCAGGGAATATTTAATAGAGATTTATCGTATTAAGTACTAGAGAAATTTTCAATAGGCATTTCATCATTTTTTTAATTTAACGATATTTCGCAATAGCACTTCAGATTGCGAATAAATTGTATCCTTTTTGCTTTGGTTAGAAGAGGGAACGGTCAGAACTGTCAAGCACAAGTGACAGAATTTTTTCACTATAGGTAAAGATATTATTTTTAAATGACAATAAACTAACGCACATGGCTAAATGAAAGCAACTATGATCACGTGCCCCACATAAAGTTTTTAAATTTGATTTCTTCTTTTAACTCTATTTTAAAATATGTGGAATCATAATTTGATATAGACGATTAAAAAGTTATATAACTTGTGAATTATACGGCATCACGTACCGTAGTAATGTGAAAATATAGAAAAAACAAATTAAAAATCGAAAGGGGCTAAACCCCCATACACCACCCTCGATGCGATGCCACTGATCCGCCTTTTAAACAGTAGGTGGAAAAACGTTCGAATAAAAACGATGTAAACGCTTTCAGTTTCAATTAAAAGTAAAACCAACTTTTTGCTGGTTGTCATTCATTCATTCATGTACTTATTCATCGTTAATAAAGGTCATTGTGAAAGATTATTAGTTGTAGAAACAAATGGTGGTCCTGAGAAGGACAGATTTTCCATCATGCAAGTACCACATGAGACCTTGTTCACCTAGAGGCACTTCCACATCAAGCTGATCTTCCAACACATTGTTTAAAAACTTGAGGTATTGTTTTTTGTTAAAACATAAGGTCCACGATATTTGTGGAAAACCGTAGTTGAAATCGTACTTCTTGACGTGTTGTAGTTGTTGAAAACCGCATTGCGAGTGAATCCTGCTTCATCCGTAAACAGAATGCAATTTAAAAAGTTGGGGCGTTCACGACATTGCTGTAACAACTAATCGCAGTAAATTACACGACGTAGAAAATCCCCGGACTCCAAAGCTTGCACTGTTTGAATGTGGTATGGATGTAGGTCTCGTTCTTTTAATGTACCATGCACTACAAGCTGTGACACTTCAACTCCAACTGCAAATTGGCCAGTGCTGATGTCGGGCTCTTTTTCGGCGGGTTCCAAAATGTGTTCTTCAGTTTGCAGTATTCTTTCAGTCCTACACGGCCACGATGGTTAGTTTGAAGCTTGAAGCTACCATGATCTCGCGTGATTTGGAAAGCGCTCGATCTATAATTCGCGGGCCAACCAGGCGTTTCCATCAGCCACACCAAAAAGTATTACCATATCGACACGCTCTGAATTGGAAAAATTCACCATTGTCAAAGACGAACACACGACGGCAACCAACTGATACACGACTGGCCCTCATCGTTTTTTTGCACCTTGCTTATCAGTGCACCGCTTTTTTGGTTCTTAATCCTAGTCGTTCTGTTATGGTAGGTCAAGAAACACTACCAGTGGCGTGTATAACAATTGATATCTAATTTCAAATAATTTTTGCTACCACTTTGGAACGTGAACTTTACGCAGTACAATAAATTTTATTGTGAGCTATTCTCCATTTTTTTTTATTGCACACATTTCGAAATCACTCTGTATAGTGCATGAGAAAGTGTACAATTCAGGTCTGACATGTTTGGTTGCGTAAAATGAAACGCAAGGATTTATAATGACGAAATCTAGAAAAAGATTTTTAAAATCATTCATCCTTGTCTTTTCGTCTTGGAGAAGTTTTGTGAAGAAAAAAAAAAAATACATTGGAGCACCACTGTCACTTAAATTGCAGCTTTTTGAAGGATTTTGTTTTTAACATCAAGTGCTAGAAAAGCCCGAGATTGATGATAAACACTAACGCATACATTGTTAACTTGTTTAAGATTTGAATAAAAAAAATCAAAAAGATTTAAATTCATTGGCGGTAATTTTTAAAAATACTGCTAGAAAAAAAAATCTAAAATTTTCACGTAATTTGCGTCTTATTGGTCAAAATTCAAAAATTCCACTTCTCTGATTGACTAAACTGGTCTGAGGAAATAATCATTGAAAAGATACCGAAATAGAGGAAAAATTTTCAATTGATGTTAAAAGATCTAGTTTTTATAATTTACTTTTATGGAAATTGCATGAAGTTTTTTTATTTCGTTATATAACTGGATGCCGAATTACATAAGTATATGCAATAATTCTAATGAAAATATGCGCAGCTATACAGGATCTCCCAGTAAAAACTCTGCGGCATCTTGAGAACGGATAGAGTTATAGAAATTGGGTAAACGCTCGAAGAAGAAATCTTAATTTAATACATTACCAATGTGACACAACAAACTTATTTTTTTTATTGCACGTTTTTTAACGGATACAACACTTACCTACACGCCCCTCAGTACGACGCCTATGGGTTCTAGTATACAGTATGTCCCCGGATTGAGTTCACAAGAGGAAAAAAAACTGTATTTTCTATTTTACAAAAAAATGACATAGGAATAACATTTTTTGCTTAATACAAAACGTATAAATCTGTAATTAAAACTTCAATATTCATGGTCTATACTCTTAAAATTAATTTTTCATATTTCTAAGTTCTTCGTTACTTTTAGTTTTTTTCGATTTTAAGGACACAGCCTGATATATAATATAAAAATTTTAATTGCAGATTTATTCGTTTTGAATTAAGCAAAAACTGTTATTCCTATATTATTTTTTTGTAAAATAGAAAATACAGTTTTTTTTCCTCTTGTGAACTCAATCCGGGGACATACTGTATATGGCGACGGTGACTCATTGTCCGTGACGGCGGCCGGAGAAAAGCTTGGACGCGGATGTCACGATGGGTGTTCGAGAATACCCCTAGAAGCGGTGACGGAAGCCTTCGAGAAGGACCGTGCGGCTGTTTAAATGGGAACCACTGTCGGAAGTAATTAGTGAAGTCCAGGCAACGGGAGTAGAGTCTAGTCAAACTAAGCAAACGAGTCGTGTCCACTGAATATTGCGCTGGAATGATTTTTATATCGCTGTGTGATTAATCGTGTGATTAATCGTGTAAATTTGAGTTATTAAGAAATAAATTGTTGAGTTTTACCCACGTCGATTTTAATCACCCTTACATCGTAACAATATTTATTTTATTTTAGTTTGATAAAAAATAAATAAAATTTATAAACATAAAAAAAATAAAAGTTGGGTGAAATAAAGCACTCACACTTTATTTTATTACTAACAAGATCTGTTTCAAAAGCAGTTATTTTAGCATTGTTCGAAATGTCTTAAAATGGTGGTAGTTATTTCAAATTGCAAGCTAAAAACAATGGCGTTTACAGAATTGTTGCGACCTTGTATATGTAAAAATCTACCCAAATATGTGCTACAAATATTTACAAGAAAGAGCAATCATCTACATAAATAGTAAGCCGTTTAAACTTAGTTTGTTGAATTAATTTTTATTAATTCCATCTTCAATTGTCTTCAGTAATTTCGAAATCTGCTCAAAAATTTACTTACTTGCTCCTAACACTTTTTAGTTCAGATTATCAAAAACTTTTTATTAATATAATGGTAAGTAATAGTTAGTTGTTGAGATTTGCTCAAAACCTCCAAATATTTTTCTTTTAACTATATATATGAAATTAACAAAATTGAAAATATTTTAAGTTTCAAGATTTAAAAATAAATTGAGGTCAATATCATAATATTATTTAATTGTTACATTTTTCGGCAAGATCTCAAATGACTTACTTGATACAATAAATGTAAGTTTTTAGCACAAAGGCAGGCAGCTCTCTCGTCCTTGTAATCATTGGTTTCGGTCATAAAGATAATTTTTCTATGTAATTAATTCTCAGTAATGCTTTTGAAAATGTATATGTTTAAAGTAATTTAATGTTTCAACAGTTATATCTAAAAAAGTAGAGCAGTAATAAAATAAATATCGCGAAATTCGTCAAAAATGGAAAACTAAATTCTTCTCGGTCAAAATATGCGTAGGTACTGATCCTAAGCGATAATAAAACTTATGATATATTCGAAATATTTAATAGCAATTTGGAACGTAGAGGGAAGCAATGGTGAAATCCAAAAGAGGTTCAAATTTCGATTTTTTTTTTTATAATAGGAACGCCTTATTAAAGTAAAGTATTTAAAAAATTGGTTTAAAGTTGTTTAGACAGAAGTTCTTCAAACAGTTATCAAATTATTACATTATAAGTTAAAATAAAAATATGTCTGGAGCGATAAGTACAAGTAAAGAAGCATGCTGCGCGTATGTTTCAAGTGAAGTTTCTTATAACAAAATTTTGTGATGACCTATACTTGCGATGAGCAATACTAATAACATAATGGTACTTTAGATTAAAATTTTCGGGAAAATGGGATGAGCCGCTTCTGATTTGATCAATCAATAAAATTAACTCCCTCATTCATTGATTTTTTGAGTCGCCCCTATAAGTAATCGTAAAAACTGTGGGTGCATTCGTAAACTACAAGTATAATTTCATAATATTTTGTATATTTTAGATAGGATTTGTTCAGCAAAATTTTGAGATGATCTTTAACTTTTTGGAAGGAGTAACGCATAAATTTTGATTAATATTTACCATGCTTGTGATAACCCTAAAACGCTTGCAAGAGTTCAGAGCTACCGGTTTTGCAGTTTCAAAATTAAATTGCAAAATTAAATCAGGAAATGCAAAACAGAATGCTTTGAAATGAATTTTAAAGTTATCATAAACATGGTAAATTTTTAATCAAAATATATCTATCTCCCCAAAAAATTGATGACGTCATTTCAAAAATTTTGCCGATCATTTCGAAAATGTGCAAAATATGATGAACCGTGATTTGGTATATTTTTTTAGAACTACTTATACAGGGTGACTCAAAAAATTAATGAATAAGTCAATTTATTTTGTTGAATATATCAAAAATGGCTCGCTCCATTTGCCCGATAATTTGGAAATACAAAATTGTTGCACCTATCCAAATTCATATACGTGTCTTTGCAAAAATATTGATGACGTCATCACAAAATTGTGAAAAAAAAACTCAACTCAAAAACGCGAGGGTACTTTTTTGCAAATTTGGTTGTAAGATATTTGCAGCATTTTTTTTTACAATTTAAACTCAGTAATATAAAATTTGTCTTTGTAGGTTATGTGGCCCTTTTTAAACAAGTTCTGTGTTCGAAATTTGGAAGCCCTTTTGTCGTATCTTTTTCCTTAGTGTCAGTTTTCGTAGCAATTTTGATTCACTTATTTTATTTTCCAACAGAAAAATCTAAAATTAATGCTTCCGTGTTATACATATTTAATACCGGCGATATTGATTTTAAGAAAAGTATGTTACTTAGTTCTACGGTATGATACAACATACCTCATGAAGCGTCTTCATTGACGTAATTTATTTCCAGAAACAGATAACTACGTCGATGGTTTTATAGTTACACGCGAAAAATTAAGTTATTGGCAAGATTTTATAGTATTTATTTTGTTATGAGCGGAATTTTACTAAATTAATTTGATATAAATAATGAAAGGTGGATTTATTGCTTTTATCTGATTTTGATGTCGATATTATTTTCTAGTGGAAATAACACACGATAACATATTTATCATGGTGCTTGTTTAAGTATATTCTTTCTTTCCATTCCCTCAATATTTGGGTGATACACTTTGCAAAAGTGTGTATCGAGTGGCAAAATGTGAAAAAAGTGTTTCTCACTTTAGATAAAGATAAATGTTTTATGCGTCTCGACGTACAAAACATTCATAGTTAGTGCAGGACAAGGGCAAATAGCAGAAATTACTTACATGTGCATATATACAATGTTGTACAATTTAGATGGTTAATTTGACTCCATTTAATTCGTGTGTTTGAAGTGAAGTTTATGTCATGTTTGGACAAATTGAATAAAAAAATGTTAATTCGCGTTCAATAACAATATATCTAATATGTGTACACTATATGTTGTATTTAATTAATTACAAATAAAGTAAGAAACAAATCCCGATCAAATTATCGTCCACTTTCATCTCAAGATATTTTTTGAAGTGTTTTTTATGAATGAAATATTTTTCTAGTCATCTTATCCAAACGGGTCATAATACAGTGTGCTCTAGATTTTTGACAAAAATGCATCATCTTGTGTAATCAAAAGTTTACATAGTTACAAGCTGAAAATAACAAATAGTGTGTGGTGAAAGTGCAGTGGTTTTTGATTTGTAGCTGGACAAAATTCAACAAACGCGTGTTTATTTATATTTGAAAATTATCTTGCTCGTTGTAGATTTAATTACTGTTAACATGTAGGTACTAGATGTGATAAGATCCAGCAGACGAAGTGTTTTTAACAGAATGAGCTGCGGGTTGTAAATACAAATTTCCATGCGCCGTAAGACCAGTTAATAAGTTAGAAGCAGCAGTGTTCTTGAATCTCGTGCTGTAACCTAAAACTTGTAATAAACATGGAGATGTTTATATTTTACGAAGATCTCTTTTATATTTTTAATTTCGTTAAAGTGTTCGACAATGAATAATGTGAAGTCGTTTAAAACTCCTGCAATAAAAAATACGACATAAATTTGGCAATTTAGAATGGTGTTATTTTTTTTATAAAATTATAGTTAAATGAAATTCTAACCATCTTTATAGCTATCCGATACTCGAAGTCTCTCATTATGTTCATCAATTTCCATACATTTACACCTGCTTGACCACGAAATTCCGGCGTTCGTCGGCTCCGAGCTTTTCATTAAAAAGAGAGAAGCGAAAATATTTTAACGCATCCAGTTTTATATCTGGATTTTGTTGTCAGTGTTAGCAGAATTGTTTAATAATCAATTAACCCACATCAGAGCCGCTTTCGCACCAGCTTTGTATCCTAGTCGTAAAATCTACACTCCTTAATTAATGCGATTCACTGCATTGTCTTTCATCGTTGATTGGTTTGTGCAGTAACATTTAAAAGAGGAGGAGTTGCTAATCCTTGGCCACACACACTAAAGAAAATAAACGGCTCTTAAGCAATTAATGGCGGTTTCACACCTCTCATTGAGTTAATAATTTTTCAAAAATGTTTAGATTTCTACGCAATCTGAGGTGATAAAAATAATTTTCGCTTTGTTATCAATAGAGATCTATATCAGAACCTTAAGCTATCGGTTTCGTGAAAAGTGTGCTGAAAAAATGAAGTGCTGTAATGGGGATTTTTGTCGTTCGATGTGTCGGTAAGTCACTACCTGCATTTTCAAGGTGTTTTGCTAGAGATTTTGAAGTGGTGAAGGAGCAAATAAGTGCCGAAGAAATCGAAATCACTTTGACCACACTAACTCTTCCTAAAAATAACGTTGCTGCGATTTCGGATATCTTAGTACCTACTAATACACGTGAAGTACGTTGTCGTAGGTGCATCGAAAGCAAACGTCATTATTCAAGATAGAGTAAATTTAGCTCAATTGAATTACAAAAGTATATAGCTACGTAAGATAACCGATACCTAGTTGTTTCGGCGCCACTAGCTTTTAGTGAATCAGAAAATATGTAGAATTTTTTGCAGATAAGTAAAGATTGTATTTTTCGCACGACACGATAATAAAAATGAGCGAGCAAACAAAGAGTGCCATTGAAAAATAGTTGGTAACGGGCTTTCGATGGGGCTCAAAATTTAACAAGTTGGTGTAAATCGCCTTTGAAAATATCAGCGACGTGAGATTATATAACAATTATTATTTCTTAACACTGTTTACACTAGGACGAGGCTGATGAACTCTAGATAACGCGAATTTCCAAGATTTTTCACTTTCGACGATAACGATTAACAATAACCGTGTTGGCGTGGTAGTAAAAGGTGCAACAACGAAGCCCTCATGAAATAAATGATCGAGTCTCGGCGAAATTTAAGGTTTTTTAACAGCAGACAGATGCATACAAAGGTATATAAATCTTCGCGAACCTGCCTAGATGTCAAGTGATAGACCACCTCGAAGAAGATGTTCTGCTAGCAGACAACGGGCAACCCGCCGAGTGACAGCTGTCGGTTCTTATGTTCTTCAGTTTGCGTCGCGATTACCAAGTCCCTCTCGTTCGTAAAACATTGAATTTTATGACGAAAATGGCGAACTGAAGGGTTAAAACGCAGACAGGCTTTGTGTTCGAACGATGAAAAAGAATCAGCGACTCATGCAGTTTAATAACGAGCAAAAAAGGAGTTTTTTATTTCGTGTGCGCAACATAACGTAGATATATGTTCATAAAACTTATTTTACTTCATCTGCAATTGAATGGAGCCTGCTCGTTTTTCTTTCGTTTTTGAAAATGTTTCCATTCGTGTAGCACGTTTGGAGAATGTCTGTTCAAGTCGAGTGTACAAAACTCCAAAAGCTACGAAGTTATTCAAAGGGAATTGGATCTTGTTAAAGGTATCCCTGTAGGCATTCAAATGTGAATGTTGTTTGAGCAATTTGGTGTTTATTCATACACATTTCAAAATATGGACGAAAACAGTTAAGAGTTGGTTATGAAATAATTTTTGTTTCCGCTTAATTTCCCGCTAGCATTTATTTAGCTGTTTCATTTTTTCATCTTCTTATATTTGTTTCACGTTTTATAATTTTTTCGGTAATTCATTACAAATATTTATCTGCGTTTATGCTTTGTTACTTTGTCTATATGACATTTTCCAAATAATGGAACATCCTAGTTCCGGATTTGTAGCCAAATTGTTTTTATTTTGACATACATTAAGAATTTGGGTAATTCTGGATCTTGATCAAGGGAAAATATTGTCTTTGGTGGCATTTCGTTTTGTTTTGTGTGTGCAGATGTTGAGAAATTTGTTTTTCAAGAGAACAGGTAACATTTGATCAGTTCCAGTTGAAAGTACTTACTAATCCAAAGTGAGGAATAAAAATTACTTTAATGACCCATGTTGAAGGAAGAAACTCTTAGGTATCATTTGGTCGCCCTACATGAAAACATGTTGAAACCGGAAATTTTTAAAATCGTGGTCTAGGACAATATCAACACGCTATGTATTTAGATTCAGTTCGTTGAGATCTATATTTCAGATTTGTTTGTGAATTTTTAGACCATCTTTCCAAAAAGCTCAATTTTTTTTTACCAAATTTTCGATCTTTTTTAGACCACTTTCGAAAATTACCTAAAAAGATTTTTCGTAGATTTTTAATTACTTTCAGAAGCTATTTTCGGCTTCATTTCTTCGAATTTTGCTAGCATTTTTCAAAAACGCCAATATATAATCTGGCAATTTTTAGAATTAAAAAAAAATCAAATCGAATATTTAGAAAATAGTGCGCTGGGCCAATCAACATGCTAAAGAGTTTTTAGGTTTTTTTGTGGATTTTCAAATAGCTTTTCCAAAAAAGCTTCATTTTTCGATAGTCTCCCCTTATAAAATTTTCGACCGTTTTTGGTCACCTTCAAAAATGATTTGAAGACATTTTTTGTAGACTTTTATCTCTAAAAGTCATTTTCGACTTCATTTCTTCGAAAATTGCTACCACTTTTCGAAAATCGCCTATATGAAATACGGCAACTTTAAGAATTTTGAAAAATTTCGTCTTTCAAATCGAATATTTCTAAATCTTATTCCGGGACATAGACACTATATTTTTGGAATTAGAAAGTCGAGGTTTATACCTCATAATTGTTTGTGAATTCTTGGACAATTTTTCCAAAAAGCTCAATTTTTCTGTACGAAATTTTCGATCTTTTTTCGACCACTTTCGAAAATTAACTAAACAGATTTTTTGTAGATTTTGAGTTACCTTCAGAAGATATTTTCGGCTTCATTTATTTGAATTTTGTTAGCATTTTTCCAAAAACGCCAATATAAAATTTGACAAATTTTAGAAATAAAAAAAAAATCAAATCGAATATTTAGAAAATTGTACGCTGAGCAACCAACACGCTATAGAGTTCTTAGATTTAGCTCGCTGAGATGAGTGTCTCGGATTTATTTATGAATTTTTAGATAGCATTTCCAAAAAAGCTTCATTAATCGGTACTCTCCCCTTATAAAATTTTCGACCTTTTTTGACCACCTTCAAAAATTATTTGAAAACGGTTTTTGTAGATTTTGACCTCCAAAACTCATTTTCGGATTAATTTCTCTTAAAATTGCTACCGTTTTTCCAAAATCGCCCATATGAAACACGGCAATTTTTAGGTTTTGAAAAATTTTTTCTTTCAAATCTAATATTTCTCAATATTATTCCGGGACATAAACACTATATTTCTCGAATTAGAAGGTCGAGTTCTATACCTCATAATTGTTTGTGAATTCTTAGACAACTTTTCCAAAAAGCTCAATTTTTTTATGAAATTTTCGATCTTTTTTCGATCACTTTCGAAAATCACCTAAAAAGATTTTTTTGTAGATTTTGAGTGACCTTCAGAAGATACTTTCGGGTTCATTTCTTCGAATTTTGCTAGCATTTTTTTAAAAACGCCAATATAAAATTTGGCAACTTTTATAATTAAAAAAAAAAAAAAATCAATTTAAATATTTAGGAAATCGTGCGCTGGGCCAACCAACACACTATAGAGTTTTTAGATTTAGCTCACTGACATCAGTATCTCGGATTTTTTGTGAATTTTTAGACAGCTTTTACAAAAAAGCTTCATTTTTCGGTAGTCTTCTCTCATAAAATTTTCGAACTTGTTTGACTACCTTCAAAAATTATTTGAAGAGATTTTTTCTAGATTTGGACCTACAAAACTGATTTTCGACTTCGTTTCTTTGAAAAAAAATTTTCATTTTTCCAAAATCGCCTATATGAAACGGATTTTGAAAAATTTTGTCTTTCAAACCGAATATTTCTAAATCTTATTTCGGGACCATAAACACGAAATTTTTCAAATTAGAAGTCGGGCTTTGTACCTCAGAATTATTTGCAAATTTTCCAAAAACTCAATTTTTCTCAATATTTTTATATTCCAAAATTAAAAAAAATGATTTATGGTTTTATAGATAGGAAGGACAGTCTAATAAATCCAGCTTCTTCGAAAAATTATAAAATTTGATTGTGCGAAATGTTATTTTATGAAAACCCCTATAAGTAAAAAATATACATAATACACAGTGTAAAACAAAGTCAATGAGGCAAATGAATTTTTTACCTCTTGGGCTGGTATAAATAGTTGATTATGTAATTAATATAATATAATTTTATTTTTTTTTTTGGGAAAATCTGGGTACGAAAAACTTAAGGCGGATTCATAAACCACAATACAGTTATTTACACACAAGGTTATGTTATAAAATTTAAATCATGTTTGACAAGCTAACTTTTGGTGACGTTATTAAATTGTTGATGTGAATGATTAAACGAATTTAATTAGCCTTTTGGAATCTGTACAATATTCCCAAGATACGTTTAAAATTTGATAAGAATCGAACTGATTTGGAAATTATTATATCTAACAAAAATCGACACAGACAGACAGAGAAACAGACAGGCAAACGAAAACGAGAGACTTCTTTTTTCATATTCTGGAGTTCATGAAACGTCGAAAAAACATGAAAGTAGCTGTTTGTCGGATGCATCGGATTATAATTCTTCCTTGCCTTACGCTCAGGATTTAAAAAGTATCGAAAATATGTGGTAAACTGATAAAAGTCAGCAGAAAAGCCTTTACCCTATTTCCTGCAAAAATGTACAGAATTCATTGAGAATGAGGATCAATATCATTTTTATTATATACTTCCAAAGCGTAAGCTAAAGAAGGATTGCAATAGAGTCCATTCATCATGATGTTTTCATGTCTTCTCAGACACTAAAAAAATACGTCTCCCATTTCTGTGGATATTTATTAAACAGATAATCTCTGAAATTATTTAACTGATTTTTGTTATAAATGTTTTACGAATCTCGTATAGACCGTAAAACGCTAACCAAAATTTTTCCGATTGTCCGCAAAAATAATTTGATGACGTCACCTCAAAATTTTGTATAATAAATGCTATTTAAATTTTATAAAATAACATACTCACACTCATGTACTTGTAGTTTATGGATCTGGCTTGAATTTTTCAGAAAAGAAAATTAGCTCAGTTGGTTAGAGTGTCGTGATAATAATGAGGAGATCGCTAGCTTGAGTTCATCATAGACTTTTTTTCTTACACTGTGACTGGTATTACCCACATGTTTATTCTTTAAATTGTTTGATTGTACTTCAGGGGTGAGGAAAGTTCTGTAGTACTTTAGACGTTCTTGCAAATAATTTCTGAAATAAATAAACTTCACCTTAAACATCATGTATTTCTATTTTCTCTGGGGTTCCATTTAAAATAGACAGGTCAATAAAACTTTTCGCGTTCCAAAATTATTAACAGTAGCCTAAAAAACCACAAACATAAAAAGTGTCAAGGGCAAAGTGAATAGTTGCAATGTTGTTGTGGAATTGATTGTGGATCGATTTAATGAACGTTCTAATTTATTGTTGTAAAAATTAACTTGTCTGGGTTATGTTGATTGATGATGGTATGATTTGATTGATTTATTTGGAGTATTTTTTCTACCGTTGCTGTTCCTCGTAAAATTTTATGAATTTTTTCGCTAACGTAGGTATGACAGCAGGTATGTATTAGAGAGTACGTACTCAAGCCGTAAATCTTGTCGGTTACCCATCTTTCGTCCCACTGTAACGACAGTATTATTAACTATAAAATTTTATGAGGCACAAACGAAACAGTCAGAAATACTAATTATTCTGTGTGCCAAAAACAAACTTTAAACATTCAAAACAACTTCATTTTAGGAAAATTCAGGCATAATTTTTTTTCTTGTAAATATGAAAAAATCCCGAAAACACCATACTTAATACAAATGCCAACAAGGTGCACCTTATCAAGTGTGTTCACACTGCTGTGATAAAACCACGAAGTAATCAAGTGAGTTCCAGTTTAGTCTTTAATTGTTGAAAGAGCAGTGAAATTACTTCCATGCTGAAAATGGTGTTCACCATTCGTATGTTAATATTGTCCTGTTTCAACTTTATCGAGCCTCGTAATGTGTCAACATGGTTTCGTGTGTTAAAGACCAATTGTGATAATGTTACATACCGGGCCACTTCGCATACCATTAATTGAAATATAGATTTAGTTTTTTTCTTTTGAATTCATAGCCACATTTGACGTTCCTCGGGGTTATAAATTTTCTGTGGCTATTGTTACCGTGCGATCGAAAATAAACCGAATTATAGTTGGCTGTAAGATCGGTTGTATAGGTGGCACTACTGCACAACTGATACATCACATCATTCTGTCTGTGTCAAAAAATACTTGGTTTGAATTGACGCTTCATTTTACGAAATAATAAAATACCTTGATTGAAATCGCCATTTTCTAGAGTCATTAGCACAACTAGTGACATACCTACAGAAGATTAACAAACAAATTATCTCCCTTTTGTATCTAGAGGAATTTACACTCACTTAAATCGAGCGAGAGATCAAACGAAATGTTGTCATACAATTAAATTCTAAGTGACATAATTTTAAAACAGCATTTTGTTCGAGTGTGATCAAAGACGGTAGAAATATTTATCCATTATCCATGCGTAGCAATGGAGAAATTGGCGATTATTATCGTCAAAGATTATCTGATAAGGACTTAATTTTTAGAACTGTTTAGACTACAGGAATGTGGAATTCCCAAAAATTTCTATATCTATGTTAATCATAAAAAAAATGTAAAAAATTTTGTCTCTTTCGTTGAACATAAAAAAATACAAAGTTCGCTATTGTTAGCAGACTGATGCTTCCTGTATTTTATCACTGATGTTTGATCGCATTTTTGTCTTATTTAGAAACACCTCGAGCTAAGTAAACATAAAAAAAAATGGAATCTTTAATTGATTTTAAGTGTAAATTGATAAGAAATGGATATCTCGCGAGAAAATCAAAAGACAGAGTTAAATATAACATTTCATCAATTAAAAATCTGTCCAGTAATGTTTGCAATGTTGAAATGCAGACTCGATACACACGTCACAGGCGATACCAAGTGGAAACTGTCTTGTTTTCTACTTGATTATTATCAACAACCATCATTTATTCGTATGACAAGTAAATTTTTAAGTGATCACTCCATGTTATTGAAAAGTGTATAGGAAATCTATTATTGAGTGGTTTCATTTACTGCACTTTCAGTTTTGATGTTAGCGTGATATTTTAATCCTGATCGTCCGGAGATAGCATCTGTACACTGATAGAAGACAGTTTTAATTATTCTTTGAGTGTTACATTTCACTCAAACTCGACCCACTGAAAAATTTAACGATTGATGGATGCGGTGACAGTCACCGATCGCATCAAGGCCGGAAACTTTGTTATAAATTTATAGCGGAATGTAGAATAACGTATAGTGCAAATTGGCCTGACAGACTGCAAAATGCGGCGATTTTATGCACAGCTGCTGTCATATTTAATTAATAGAGAAACTGGTGTGAAATCAGTTAGCGGAGCTGTAGCTGGGTTAACTCAAGAGGGAAATTGTTGGTGGATATTTTCGTAGACCCTCATGATACTGCCTGGAATTATATACGATTTGTACCGAAATTGGTGTACGAAAAAATTTATTAAAACAGCAAAACGCTTGCAAAGTTGCTTTAAACACGAAGTTAAGGCTGTTGCTACGCTGAAGTAGCGCAGTTCTAGACATCATAAGTATCAGCGGCAAAATGATGGCTTCTACTGAGAAGGTAAACACTTGATTTTTTTTTATTTTAGGTTGTTTCTTAACAATGTTAACTCATCTTGGAGGAAGAAGGATAGTTTATATAGCACACTTTTTCAAATTATTTAATGCAGTGTTAAGTTTTAGATAAATATTTTCAGCAATTTATATTCGTATCATCGTTATTACAATAATAACACTATACAAACATATTTTGACCCTGTGTCTTCCAAGGTCATTAAACATATTTGAGAAACAATCTAAAAAAACTAGTAGTTTGTTTTTCCGGTGATCACTGTAAGTCGTGATTGTGTTCTTGATTCATGTGGAGGCGATTTCACCAGTCGTAGCTTTTAGGACCATGAGGAGGAATTTCAGTGGATTTTGGGGTGCAGAAGTCAAGGTTTTGGGTGTTGTAAAAACATGTATTTGTTTCGTTTTTACAGTCGAATACAAAAATTTGTTTCTAGTCAATTGACAGAATTTTTTTAAGCTCATCCATCACATTTACTTCCAGAAAAAATAAGTATCTGTCAAGCAGCCGTAGACTTTTTCATTGAAAATTTTCTTATCTCGAATTGAAAAGTCAAGTGTCTTGTTATTCACAATTTTTTTTAGTAATCGCGAGAAGTGTCATATTTAGTTGTGTCGGAGTGGCTATTATCTGTATAAAGCAGTAATTAATATGGACAAACTTTAGGTCTTAAATATTTAATTTGTTTGCCTACATCATTTTTTTTTGAGATTCAAGGTTAACTGAATAGCAAATAAGAAAAGTATCGTAGTAGAGGAATTTTAACGAATGTTTTATTTCGTATTATTTTGGCGTTCATGTCTCATTCAGCGAATATTGCAAGTTTAGGTCCTTCCAGTTTATGTCTAGCTCTTGTTTATCATCTGTCGTCCGTTGTGTGTCGTCTGTCTGTCGGTGATATTATTAGATAGATAATCTCAGCCCCTCGATTAAACTGCATAACAATAGGTGACTAACGCTAATAAATATTTATTTAAAGTTAGAATAAAAAAATCAGGGTTATTTAAGGGTATTTAAAAAGTGTAAGATAATCACTGCAAGAAGAAATGAATTTACTCAATTTTAGAGCACCAACTTAAAATTCTATAATTATTTAAAGCGAGTCCCTACCTTTGGCTCTTGTGGGGTATTCAATACATTTTCGGAATGTTTTATCTCCATTATTAACAGGATTATTATTATTAAATTTTAAATATAACCTGTCCACAACTTTCACTATACCGGGTGTCTGGAAAATGGCGGATTGACTCGCCGCTACGCTCTTAACAATCAACTGGTGAGTCTGGGAACAATAACTAGTAATAAAACTTTTAGTTAATATTTTTCTCGCCCATGACCATGTTTAATTACCATTTCAGTTAGAATGTACAAAGATATGGTTGTGTTGTTTTTGTAATAATTTGATAAAATTCCATTTGACAAAAATTGTCAAAGTTTTCAAAACACTACGTTTAAAATGTTCGCAGTTAATTTTCGGTCCTCTGGTGTTTTGCTTTCGGATAAAATTAAAGGAATCTGGTGTTTTGTTGCTGGATGAACTTGAAAATCTTTTGAGCTTTTGGTGTTTTATTTTTTACAGATTTGAAAAAGTCTTGAGTGCCGCAGTGTTTGGATACCCATGGTGTATTATTTTGGGAGCCCATTTTTTGTAAATTATTTAAAAACATTTTGGGGGGTTTTGGTGTTCTATTTTTGGAGCCCCACTCACTCCCCCTATATTTTCTTAGAGGGATCTCATTTGCCAAAATCAGTCTATCTTAGCAGGTACTAGAACCACCCATCCACCCTATCTTTTCTCAGAGGGTATATTATTTGCCAAAATCAGCCTTATCTTAGCAGGTACTAGCCCCACCCACTCGCCCTCTGTTTCCTTAGAGGGTATGTCATTTGCCAAAATCGATCTTATTTTAGCAGCCCTCTATTTTCTTAGCGGATACGCCATTAGCCCAAATCAGTCTCGTCTTAGCAGGTACTAGCCCTCTAAGAAAATAAAGGGCGGATCGGCGGGGATAGTGCTTGCCAATATAAGGCTGATATTGCCAAATAATATACCCTGGAAGAAAATAAAGGGCGGGTGGGCGGGGCCAATATTTGCCAACATAAAACTGATTTTACCAAATGATATACCCTCGACCCTTCATTTTCTTAGAGGGTATGTCATTTGCCAATATCAGTCTTATCGTAACAGGTACTAGCCCCGCCCACCCGCCCTCTCTTTTCTTAGAGAATATCTCATTTACCAAAATCACTTTTATCTTAGCAGGTGCTAGCCCCGTTCACCCACCCTCTCTTTTCTTAGAGGGTTTGTCATTTGCAAAAATCGGTCTTATTTTAGCAGGTACTAGCCTCACCACCAGCCCTCTATTTTCTTAGCGGATATGTCATTAGCCAAAATCAGTCTTATCTTAGCAGTTACTAGCCCTCTAACAAAAAATAAAGGGCGGGTAGGTGGGGCTAGTGCTTGCCAAGATATTGCCAGATATCATACCCAATAACAAAAGAGAGGGTGGGTGGGCGGGGCTAGTACCTGCTAAGATAAAACTGAATTTGCCAAATGGTGTACCCTCTACCCTTCATTTTTTTTAGAGGGTATGTCATTTGCCAAAATCAGTGTTATCTTGGCAGCCATTAGCTGCCAAGGCAGGAATTTTGAACATCTCTACTGTTTAATTGATTATGCTTTAATGGATCTTTCTTTTGTTGGTCTTGATTTTGTTTATAATTTATAAATCTCTTATTAATTTTTTTTGATTTATTTATTAATAACAAATAGCAACTTGTTTTATTAATAATAATGCGCAACGATGAATGACTACTGGTTGTTATGGATATTGTTCTAAAAAAATAAAAGGTGGATTTCAGTCACCATCATTATTAAGAAATCAGAAAGTAAGCCAGGCATTAGGTGCTTGCAATGTTGCCAATTTTACTTTTATAAAATTACGTTTTTTTCGTAATCTACGTCATGAAGAATTGTTTTATTATTTTTTTGGGACTCTCGAAATACCCGTACATAACGTACTAAAGTATTAATCTGCCATTTTCCAGACACCCAATACAACGCGAGAGCAGTTTATCATCTTTTTTTTATTTTGGTGAAATTTTTGCATCACGTATTTCTAAAATTCATGATCTCAATTATTTATGGAAATTTCGGAACGCGGTTTGCGTCACTGTTTTCAGCTTTGAAAACTTTGTAAGTTACAAGGAAGACATTGTCGACTTTCTTCTTAATGTCAACAACAATAATCGTTTTCTAGTGGTAATTAAACGTAATTTTAGTAATGAAATCAGCAATTAAAACTGAAGTAAATATTTTATATAATAGATATGGTAGAATCATATTTATATTTGTGGATATTACAACGTTAAAAATGATTTATAGGTTCTGAAATGACGCCACCACCAATTTGTGAGTACATCGTGTTTGCTTTCATTTACAAAAGCGTGTGTGTACTTTCTCTACACATGTTTAAAACCCACTTTTATAAGTGACTGAATACTGCTGGTGATAAAATTTTATTTTTTGGGCTGCTTATTTTCATTTAATGTTGTTATTAAACAGGGAAGCAGGTGTTTGTTAATTTAGCAGTGTAAATTTTACACTCAAGGTTTGTAACCTCAGAAATACGTTCTATGACGGGATTTACGACATAGCATCTTTGTAAAGTTGACTTGGGAAGAGAACATTTTCTCAAAAAAAAAAAAAATTAAAAGTAAAAGATCTTGTAGCAATCAACTAAGAGAAATGAGCAGAATAATTAATATTGTTCGTTGATTTTGTTTCATAAAAAGGTAATCTTATTTATTAGTAGAGAGCAGATTCTTGAGGCAATAATGCACTTGATCCTCGCGTCGGAGCGATTAACGTTTAGAAGGTACAAAAATTAGTTAGTTTTTACTTCAAATTCTTATTTTTATTTTATTTAGTTTTGTGAAAGAAAATATTGAGAAAACAATTGGTTTATGATAATACTGTTTTCGTGTAACAGATTTACTCTTTTTAAGTTGGGATTAGTCACTTTCAGTTGATTTATTGAATTCCATGGGGAATATTTATATATTAATTCTGGTTGCAAAATCACTCTTATAAAAGGAACATTTTTCAAATGAAATGTTTCTCCAATCTTTTCTTCTCGAGCGGGAGCTACGGTTCATTAGATGATTAACTAATTTAATGTTTTCATCACGTTTTACAGTTTGTATACTACGAAAAGACAAGTAGGTGCTTAAACACTAATCGGAATTTGTTTGTTCGTGCCCACCAACAATTTGATGACATCATCTCAAAATGTTGGTGGGTAAATCTTGTTCAAATTTTATAAAGTAGTATGTTTCTATATGTTTGGTTTAGTAATCTGCCTGGATTTTCCGTAGAAATTTAGATAAAAAAAATGCAATGGACGGATGTTTTTGCCTCTCCTGTGGAGATTTTTCGATAAAATTAAAAATTCTGTTCCAAATGCTACAGTTTTCTGCATCCCTACTAAAATTTCGATGACGTCACCTTAAAATTTTGCCAAACATCTCTTATTTAAAATGCATAAATTCATAAACATACATACATGTGGGTCATAAACCACATATAGTTTTTATTTCTTTATATGCATCATTAAAAAAAGTAAGGCAAAAATGAAATAAAAGTTTACGAAATAAACTTTTATGATTTATCTAAGAAAGCGCACATTACAAAAAAAGAATCTTAGAAATGCTTTCAAGGTAAAATTTGAATAGGCAAACATTGTTGTGATTAATTTTAGAAACTAAAAGAAACTAGCTTGAATCACGACTGTGTAAATTTTATCAATGAAATTTAAAAATATCTTGGCAGACGAGCGTACAAAAGTATGAGTAAACACACGTTATGTATGTGTGAAATTTTAGTCAGTGGTATTAAGGAAAAAAGAGAAAAGTACATTGCAAGTAAGTAAAAGCCAAATGAAGAAAGACTAAATTCACCGCTAAAATTCGAAATAATTTTACTTTGTATTAAGAACATCTGCACCATTAAGGTGTCATATTTTACACCATTTTTTGTGTAAATATAGACTTAGCTCACTGTAAATTCACACGGTTATCCAGTGTAAAAATAAATTTGTAAATTTACAAAAAAAAAACGATGTGTGAATCTGTTTTAGGTACTATAAATAATGCTGCAAAACTTTCCAGCAAATTTTTAAAAGGTGTTAAAACATAGAACAGGGTATCCATTTTTATTAATACAGGTTAAACATATCCACAGGTTTATCCCATCGGTCGAGCAACAAATGTTTTTGTATGACCAAATTTTTTAACTGCTGAGCTATTTGTGCAAAAAGAAAACAAATGTAGATACGTGATTGAAGTCACTGACATTGATGAATATTATGAAGAAAATTTATACCTACTTGAAACATTGAACTACATTGTGTTTGCGTTTAGTTACGCCTGTACATGACGGTGTGCACGTGCGTAATTCTTTTTGTAATGTATTTGCCCAAACTGGACAAAGGTAGATTTTTTACATATTTAATACTGTACATGTGAACGCATGCTTCTATTTTTCACGTCACAATGTCTCTCACTCACTATTCATAAAAATTACAATTATCTTCACTCAAACACTTCATGAAACTCAGTACACATATAATTTAGCATAATTTAGCCACTTCTGCATATCATTTGATCAAGACGTTAAACGCTGTTTGATAGGTGATAATAAGTACTGAGTGAATCTATAAATTTACTTTTAGATGCAGTAAACTCAGCACCAAGAAATCAGAATCCGGAGTATTTCAGATTACTTTATGTGAAGTCATTAAAATGCAAAGCCTATCAAGATAATAATTACAAGATGAGAGAAGTGCGACCTGAATGGCTGATTAATACGCGAGCATCTCCGGGAATAATTTTAAAAGGCATAGTTACTAGTGAAAAGGACGCGTTATCAGGTAATTATAGGAAATTTCTGTGCGGATCTAAAAAATTAAAGTGCCAAAGTTTGAAATGGTCGGAATTATCGGATTAGATTAGTTAATCTCTGGGAAAATTTGCTTCATCTTCGATATCGCGCCAGTGACGGAGCTGCAAGGATCCGCGAGAATGTGAAAAATTAAACATGGGCTAGTCGTTGCGTGCTTATCAATATTTTACACCTCATTTATTATATTTTTCAGGTATTTATTAATAGAACTGTTTTTAGAATTTCATACGACAATATTTTGTATTGGGTAACTTTCAACAATTCGTTTCTTTATTGCAAACGAGTAAATTTCAACATTGCTGTCTTTATATTTAAATAAAAACAACGCGTTTGTGACGAAGATTAATCGCTTTCTAAAACTCTAAGATAAAAGAATATATCACGAATTAATGTCTAAGAAAGTATATTATTTTAGTAGTCGCTGTTTATGGATTTCTACTGTTCCTTATTCTGTCTATTCCGACAAGAGAGGCGTGGCCAGCTATAATAAATTACACAGCAAATTCAGCCGACATCCGACACAAAAAATAAATATTGTAGCCAAAAGGACGATATGGTATCAAATTTGCTGAGGTTTGCTAATTATAATTTATAATACGCAGTGACCCGAGCTACCACAGTGTCATCACATTTGTCGCGTCTGACGCGTATTCGCTTAAATTCGCAATCGTCAATTTTAGTCGAATAAACATAGTCTTGACTAGGTTTTCCAAAGGAAAATTACTATATTATTATGCAGAAATAACTTTACAGTTAGTAGATATGATTCGGTAAAAATGGTTTGTTTGCTTGACTATATTTCAGTATTAAGTTTGGATAATAAATTTTGTTGCTATACTTACACTCTAAATGTCAAATTGACAGGTAACTTTAATGTAAAAGAAAAGTACTGTCATCACAGTTTAAAGTTATAATAATTTCATAGCTAACTAAAGAACGTTTTTTTTCATTCATGTGTTACAATTCCGAAAAATATTCTGAAAATTTACATAATATACCAATAGATGCTTTCTTGTATGTTAATCTGTATTTATGTGAAACTGTTATGTAAAAGATGTATGTTAAAGGTTGTAGTTTATTTTTACAATATTCCTTAAGTTGTTTGCACAATTTTTGAAAACTCTGTAACAATTCAACTTCTTATACTTAATCAGGCGGTGTTAAAATATTACTCTTTGATATGAAAAGAAAATTGTTAGTTAAAACGTATTTTTATTATTTCCCAAACGTGTTTTCTTGCTTCAACGTTTCATGATCCCTAGAGTATGAAAAAATAGGTCTGTCATTTCTCGTCTATCATCGGTCGATTTGTATTAGATAAAAATTTCCAAAGCTACCGAAGTTCTTGTTGTCAAATTTTATATTCGGAATATTATGCAGATGGTAAAACGGTAACCACAATTTGTCTAATCCCCACCAACAATTTGATGACATCACCTCATTTTTTTGCATGGTAAAGTCACTTAAACTTTATAGAATTTGATACTGGTGGTTTATGAATTCGCGTTGAATTTTACACTAGGCATCCAGACCTCAAAATTTTGTAATAACTTTTTATACAATTGTAAGACTAACTATTTTTTCTTACACTGTGACTGGTATTTCTATTTATTACTATTTTTTCTAGAACACTGGATTTGTTTCATTGTACTTCACCCACGAGGGAAACTCTGTCAAATAATATAAAAGGAAATTATTTTTACATACCTATACCGGGTGTTTAAAAAATGGCGGATTCAGTACATTATGTGCGGGGGTTCCGGAAGTCCTAAAAAAATAATAAAAAAAATCTTTATGATGTAGATTACTAAAAAACAAAACCAAAAAAATATTTAATAAGACATTTATAGATTATAAACAAAAACAAAATCCATTGAAGCATAATCAACTAAACACTAGAAAATTCCTGTCTTGTGCATATAAGTAAGCTCGTTTATGTTTCCAAATTTTGATCATTTTTTGTAAAAGTTAGTCGTCAGTACTTGCTAAGATAAAACTGATTTTGGAAAATGACATATCCTTTAATAAAAGGGAGGGTGGTTGGGCGGGGCTAGTTGCTGCTAAAATAAGGCTGATTTTGGCAAATGACATATCCTCTAAGAAGAGAGAGGGTGGGTGGGCGGGGCTAGTAACAGCTAAAATAAGACCGATTTTGGCAAATGACATACCCTCGAAGAAAAGAGAGGGTGGGAGGGAGGGGCTAGTATCTGCGAAGATAAGACAAATTTTGGTAAATGATATATCCTTTAAGGAAAGAGAGGGTGGGTGGGCGGGCCTAGTACCTGCGAAGATAAGACCGATTTTGGCAAATGACATACCCTTTAAGAAAAGAGAGGGTGGCTATATTGCACAAAAAGAATACATTAATTGTGATAATAAAAATTATGGAGAATTCATAAACTACAAGTACAGGAGTATATTATTCCACATAATATCGATAACCTTAACTTTGCAGTATAATGAGTGGGCGTCATCAGATATTGGTGGAGATAAGTAGACAAATTTTGGTTAGCATTTGACCATCCACACATTTACGATCCTCCTAAAATATATATATAAAATTTGACTACAATCGGTCGAATAGTTTTAGAGATTATCTGGCTAATAAAAGTTGACACAGAGGACAGACAGACAGACAGACAAACGACAGATAACCAAGTTGAACAGAAGAAGTCGTCAGACCTCAATAATAATATAATAATACAATGAGAAAAAGTATTATTTGAATGAATTTATTTTTATGTTGTAAATTCAAATTTTAAAATTCTAAATTTTTATTTTTCTACCCAAAAAGGGTAATTTTTGGTAGTAATATTGGCAAGATCTCGTAGTCGTTGGATCTCATTTTTTTTTCATACCGGAAGTCAGATGTGACTTCATGTCAAAATGGTCATTTACGATTTTTCTTTTCTTTTTTTTTCGTTTGGTATTTTGTGGGAAAATTTAATCTTTTTGCCTAAAAGAAAACAAAATTCGTCAGTATTGTTTTTCGTCCAAATCCAAAAGTTATAAAGATTTTTTCTTAATAATAACACTTAAATAATAACGAAAATTACTCGTTACATCTACAGGATGCTATGGGAAGAAGAATTCAATTAAGTTTAAAATTTGTTTTAAATATATATTTTATACATCAATATATTTTTCATACGAAAATTTTTAAAATTTCTGCTATAAAATATTTGTACTGTGCTAGTTCTAAACAAATATATATAAATTTCTCAAAAATACTTCTCCAGGACTTTGCTCGTGTCCCAGCGTTCCTAATAACCTAGAAATAGATCTGTATATTAAAACAATGCTGATATTATGTCAACTGTGCCTTGCTCTCACTTTAAAATATTTGTTTAAGTCATTAGTAACAACAAAAAATAAATCCTACTTAACTGAAGCATTACAATGCAATACAAAAATCAAATGAATGCAAAAATTATCCTAACAAGTAGCTATCCTGCTTTCATCATCCTTACCGGAGTGTTGCTTTGTAAACATTATAAAATTATTAATGACCGCTTCCCCTCCGCCAGAAGTCACGACACGCCACTGAGTCGCGCGCACATCAAATTCATCTCCGATTTTTTTTTAAATATGCGTATCCTGAATGAATGAATTTCCACAAAGATAAAAAACCTCTTTAGTCACCAAAAATTCCACATCCACATTTTATTGCTACCGCCTCGTGGAAATAAATTTATTACGGTGGAAAGATAAGGTTATAGACCCCGAATCCCAATTGTTGTTTTTTTAATCGTAAGTGCAGCTATCTTATGATCAACTTAGAGAAAAGATAATTCGGAGAGTTTTGCGCAACCGCTGAGGATGGGGTAGTAGGACGGCGTGAGTGGGGAGGTAGTAAGTCGCGACCCATTGTGTTATCAGCGGCTAAGCGGTAAGCAGTGATTGTCAAACCGAAACGAAAACGCGCTTTTCGTGCTCTCGATGTGCGCCAAAGCCGAAGCCGACGCCTCCTTGGCCGCCCACCGTCGCGACGCCTCTCCTGTGCTCAGCGAGTGATCTGTGCGCGACGACCGATTTTCGCCGGTTTGACCGATTTTTGCGCGGTTCGACCGATTTCGCTCCATCCTTCTATCCTGGACCAGTGCAGTGCGCGACTGTGTGACGAAGTCCAGGACTTCAAAGTGATTCTAGGATGTGTTTGGGTGATGCTCAACGCGGCACCACTCGCCCCTGACCTACTGGATGCACCCTTATGTGTATAAGTGAGTACGCGAAACGAGCTTTCTTAAGTGACACTTACACCCTACGTGTCTCCCTCGGGCTTGCTAAATAATAAATCGCGAAGAACGGGTTTACGAGATCTTACAGTTTTTTTCAGACGGGGGTGTTGCTGAAATTGAAATCGACCCATGCTCGCTTTTCAGAAAGTGAAACATCAGATTTTAATTTTTTAACACCGGTGACTGCCGGAATCGTAACATCTCGTATTAATCACGGAATTGTGGCTTTTCACACAGATCCCGGAAGTTCGTCAACGACTAAGAAAAACTACAGAGCTAGAAATTATGGTCAAAAAGATTTTATTAGATTTTTCACAAAAAATGCCAAAGAAGTATTCTAGACATCGCTTGCTTTTCTCACTGAGTTCGGCCAGGATATTTTTTAGTATAATATCCCTTAGTAGAAAAAAATCATCGCATTCGTGGGTTTAACCTAGAACCGCTGAAATAAATCTAGAAAGTGAATTTTTTAACTTTTGTTGTGAAGCCTCGTGCAGTTCTTTTAAAATATGTTAGTTTTTTCGAGGGATTCTACGAAATAATTCATTTTAAGGTGTACAGTTTAACTTAAACGTATTATTAGATACGTACCTTTAATTTTTAATGGTTTATTAGAATGACAGAAGTTGTGTGCAAAGATCTCGGGTTTTCGAAATTCGGATATTTCGTGCGATTTTCGCCGATTGTGATTTGGTGTGCGCCATCTCCGTCTGGCTGTGCGTAGGGACATGCAATTGCGGCTTTAGCGTTTCCCGGTCTACTTTTGGTTTTATCGAGTGCGCGCAAATCGAGCGTGAAATTTTTCGTGTTGACTGATTGGAAATCCGCGGCGAATTAATAAAAATCATCAATGAAAAACTGTTGCCATAACCGATTGCCTTATCGTTGTTATTTTATTTTAGTTTTATCTTTTAATTGTCGCTGCAATATCAGACTGTTTGTTTTTAATTATTAATTTGGAGCGCGTCTCCTTCGGGTTTCAAAGTTTATCGAGGAGTGTGAGGATTTTTCTTTCGGATATATGAGTCACGGCTAGGTGATAAGTTCTTTTTGTTTTTGCGTATCTGTTAAATGGATTAACAGTTTATTGCTCGTTATCTGAATTTAAAAAATTAAATTGTTTCCATTGTTGTTATTGTTATTGCTAAAATTACTCCGAGCCGTGCCACGCACCACAGATTACGACGCGATATACGGTGCGATTGATCTTAATCAGAATTCAGGGTAGACGATTAATTTTAGATTTCGAGAGGATTTTGCAATTACAGTTTAATGACTATACCTTCATTGTTATTAAAATTTGTTGTTAGAGAGTTCGTTATCGATCATCTAGATTCTAAAATTGAAATGAAACCATACGCGTCGTAATCCTTTATCTAAACCCCGGAAACACGAAGTTAATAAAAGATGAAGTTTTCTTGTTTTTGCTTACATTTGTGTGTCGCAGTTGTTATCAGGAAGACAATTGATTACGATAAGAATTGCTAGTTTTGTGGTAAATTAAGTTCATATAAATTATGCAGCGAGCGAATGTCAAGTGTAAAATGAAATTGTTAATCTAAATCTAATCCTAAAGACGATTCTCTTTATAAGGTGACACTCTGATATGTTGATCTAATTTGTTTTTAGCATCCTTAATCGAGGCCATCTGAGTTTCAATGGAAAATTAACATTTAAAAATTAGGAACATCATTGTAGGACGTAAAATTGCTCGAAAAGTTCCATGTCGACGTAACTGTTCAAATGTTACATAATTATTTAGATAAATTATTATACAATCTACAGTTGCAACAAAAAATTAGGTACTGGACGAGGGTTGTCTGCAGTGAAAAGAAAATCAGATGTTTGTGCTAAAACTAAATTAATTTTAAGAAATTTTAATCAACGATTTGACTATACAATTATCACTCTCAAAAGTTTACGCTATGTTCATTAACGTTAAAAATCGCAAAAAACATGTTGTGTGGTGTCCAAACTCAAGCAGACGGAAGAACGAGATGACAAGAGACAGAAGTAGGTACTATAAAAAAGTCTTGCATAAAAAAACAAAATATAATTACAGACAACGCAATATTGTCTATCTAGATGACACACTCTTACTGCATTACTACAAAAGTCTATTTCACTGTAGATAAATTTCCTGTACATCCCATGCAAAACGTGATACACTAACAATCTCTTGTGGTCAGATTGAGAAAGCGTTTTAAAATATGACTCGTAAAAATTCTTCAACAGAAAGTTATTTTTTTGGCGGAAAACTGAACCTTTTCATGTGCCATTTAGGAAGGTCTTTCCTTAAAAAATATTGTTAATTCGATAAATAAATGCCTTATGGCTCAGGTGCTGTAACAGTGAAAACTGACAAAATTATGTTAACCAGATTTCTTATGGTTACTACTCAATCTTTTGTCTTGAATCTCGTATGGTTTTTGCTGTAGTTTTTAGTGTCTAAATAAACCCGTTGAAAGTCATTTGGTCAAATTCATTATTTCAAAACCCACACTATTTTTTGGATATCTTTTTACAGTATATTGAGTTTATCCATATTTTACCCAATTTTTCGATATTTCTAAAAGTGGAGTGTTTATTAGGAGCACATCTAAAAATATATGGATGAATATAACTAGTATGAAAAATGTTTGCTGAAAGTATTAACGCTGGAAATAAATAAGTGTACTAACTGGAGACGCTGTCAATAAAAATGCAATTATTCTGGAAGGTGAACACGTTAAGTGTATCTTTTCTGTTAAACCGGTTAAAAATGAGCACTCGTTTAAAAAATATTAAGCAAAATATTTTCCGACCAAAGTGTAAAAGTTCCTGTTAACTTAATAAAATGGATAAAAAATTATATTACCGGCCACAAAGTGTTTTACGACGACCATAGTAGTAACCCCTGACTCGTTAATATACGTACTTGTATCATCTTTAACGACATACGTACGATTTTCCAGTTTAATTTTATTGAGTGTTTTGAATTTAAAAGCCCGGAGAATTATTACGAGAAAATTTTGATGTGCGACACCAGAAATTTCTTCACAGTTGCAAAATTGTGTTAATTTATTATTCATTCAAAGTGAGGCGGATGTATACTAACACGATCTGCTGAATTTTTCTGAGACATTAACATTTTAAGCATCCAAAATTGACATTCAAAACCCAGAATTGCAGTGTTCAGCATTTCGGAATATTGTATTACAACCAATTTGGGTGATTTACACTGCCAATTGCTTTTTTAATTTATCATGTAAAGAAAAATATGGTGCACCAGCGCTAAATTTACACACCATAGTAGGTTTAAATTTGAATTACAAATTGGGAGAAGTTTGTTTACAATTGCATTTGATAATTGGTATAAATTTGATACCTGAAGACCGAAAGTGGAAGTAGGACACGCTATAAATTCTCATTTTTAATTGGAAATGTGGTTTTTCTTGAGTGTGACGGTGGTAATTTAAAAATTAACATTGATCGCCACAAACTGGAAAATATTGACACACGAAAACTTCAAGTGTATGTTTTAAACCACTATGACGTTCAAATAACGCATAGTTAAAAAAAGATACACTTCTAATTCTTCTAATGTTCTGCATCAATATTTAATGATTAACAATTCGCTACAATTCAATGAATCCGTTAACCTCAACACACTTAAATCAGAATTTCCATCAATGTAGATAAACAAGAGAGTGCCTAATTCACAAGTACACAACAAACAAAAGAAAGTTCAATTTAGATGTAATCATTTTTGTGTTTATTAACCTACATACTGTTTCCACCTACAGCACACAGCATAATTTTTTAAAATTAAAAGACGTTTCTGTAAACAAATAAAAGTAATTTATTGTCGTGGGAACCGCATATAAGAACCCCACGCCCACCGGAGCTGAGCCTAATGAAATTACCATAGTTTTGGTTTTTTGGGCATATTTATGTTTACAAATAGTGGCCTTTCGTGAGCAGAGCGCCACTCAGGGTGGCTTCGGCGGCGATTTTACCGCTTTATTTATTAAGGTAAATCTGACCTTGTGCAGTAGCGTAGTCGCACGGGGCAACCAGAACTTAATTCCTTCCAACAACATTAAAACAAAGACAGATATTTACGGGTGTTGAATTTTGAAAAAGTGTCAATTTAGTTTTTGTAATAGATTTGAAACTACTTCAAGGGTAGAAGTTTCTTTTCGTGGCGCCCTCTGGACCGTGCCGCCACTGCTTCGCACCCATACAACAGCCTCAGCAGTAGTAAAACGGGAGTGTGTGGATGGTGTTGTCGACCTGAGTAGCAACCGTCGCCTGGTAACGCTTGCTTTATGAAGAATGTGTCGATAAACAATCAGATTCCTACGACTTACACATGCAATTATACCCCAGTCTGAAACACATAAAACTGAAACTCTCATTGTTTCCATCGCAAAGAGAAACACCGGCCCCGACACGCATTTTATTAATAACAACTGCAATTTTTCATTGTCCAAACACGGCAGCTTCATAACAACTTAACAACCAATTAAAAGACAAAAATCGCATTGTGTTATGTTGATTCTTCCAAGGAAATCTAATATATTTTGGTCACACTTGCAATAATAATAAAACAATTAATGACCCAATCAAAATTTGATGCATGTTCCGCAAAAAAATACAGTATTGTCCAAAGAAGTTCAGCGAGGCGGCGACTTCAAAGATTCGTGTTTCCGTTGTGGTTTCCTTATTAATTTTGACGTTTACGGCAAGTATTAACTGTCACGGTAAAAATATATACTAGATTTTAGAAACTGTAACTATGTTGTCGAGGCAACTTTGTAGGTTAGGCGTGGAGACCAGGGGCAGCCATTAATCACATTTCAGGAACATTTATTTGTGAACATAAATGATTTCGCTCAAAATTAAACGAATGATCTTAATCATACGATCGACGAAAATTAACGTCTCGGCATGCAAAACAACCGCAAGCAAAGAAATTATTTTAATCTTTGAACCGTTTCTTCGCCCACCCTGAACGCCACATACGGCGTGTGAAAATTGTACCTGAAATGTTGGGTCAAAGTTTTGTATATATTTTTCCAAAAACTAAGTTAACATTTTTGTTGTTCATCGGTTCTCTCTTGGCGAGGTCCGGAGAGTGCCATGTCAATATTAATAATTGATTAAAAAAATAGCTGCCAGTTTCTCGTTTCTCTGTAAATTACCAACACTAACCAAGCGACAAATAATGATGCTTATCCGCTACAAGGACACTAAAATCGTGTGTGTTTATTAATTTTTTCGTGTTTGTATCATCTGAGACCGTTCCAAGGTGTATATTAATAAAATTTATGATGAACTCGCTAAATAAAATATGAAAGTTAAAAGCTTCATTCAACAGAGCTGCCTAAAATTTCTAGTTTTATTGTCACTTGATATATTTTATGGATTTCGAAATTTATGGTTTACATTACTTAATAATTCCGTTTATGGTGGATTTAAAACGATTGTGTTAAGTTGTATTTTTAGACGAGCGGTGGAACACCGGAAGATTAAGATACAAAAGTCCGGCAGTAATATTTATGAAATGCGGTATTTGGTGTTAAAAATGGTGAAATTTGACACCTGTGGCTGGGTTTGAAGTAGTTGGTGCTGCGGCCTTGCAATGTCAGTCGGAGTTAAATCGTGTAATTTAAATACATTTATGAAATTCTCCGGGCGTAATAAAAATAATCACTGACCTAATACCTAATCCTTTATGGCTTTAAAACATGCTATAAATTATCTCTGAAGATGTAGACCAAACACCTACAGGTAATGTCTAAAAATAATAATTATTTCAACAAAATTAAACAGTTTCTAATTGATATTAACATAATCTCGGTTGCTTGAAATAGTGATTACGTTATTTACAACTTTATTATTTGAAGAATTTTTTAAAGAGAATTGTCCGAATGAGAATTTATTGAGCAAAAATAATAATTATTGGTGGCCATTAAGGATGCAAAAGGTACGTAAACAACAATAACTAGGAACTATTAATTTGAGCGTGTGTGTGTGTGTGTGTGTGTCGAATACTTACACTTTAATATTCATTTTGCTTTTTCTTATTCGAGGTCAGTAATGAACAAGTTAATTTGCGTATTACGCCCATTGCACCATTTGTCTTCCAGGTGTATAACGAGAATCTTTCTCTGATTCACTTAACTCGTGCATTCATTTAAATACTTAATTAAGGATACACCCTTGCACCAATGGAGCCGGAATGGCTTGATGGTATCATTACGATTACACTTCCAATTCGTCTGAAAGCGAACTTCACACAAGATTTACAGTACTGATACTTTTATATTTCTTTTATTGTACTTGGAAGTATTTATTTTGTCAGTTTTTTATCACGGGCAAGGACTTGTGGCGCAACATGCGGATTATAAATGGCGCTTTATAAATGCCTTTAAAGCTTAGTTACCGTAGGATAAATTTTTTTTAAACGATTAGTTTAGTTAGTTCAAATTACGGTGTAAATGTGTCCAGTGTCAAAAAAATTCAAAGATGGGTAAGTTTTGAAAGTTAAAACTAGTAAAAAATTGGTTCGATTTTGAAGTATGCACAAATAACTATTATTTAATAATGTGGAACAAAACTGTTTTGTATTTTTTGACATAGCACACCCATTTTTGTATTTATATTTATCGATCCATATTTTCTGGGTTAAACAAATACATTATATTTGTAATGGGAAGCACCCGGCGCCTTTAAACATTACGAAACTTTTTATTGCAGATAAAAATCATATATCCGTTGTAAATCTATGTATTACATATTACACTTATTAGGTTTATCTAATTAAACTGAACTTATCGTCAGTTGTTAACTTCTTGTAAATTTGCACTTTGACGTAAATTATTATTATCCTGTAAATACGTGTCTATCAAAATTTGTTCGAGAAATCAATTTTGATATCAAAATCGTATGAGGAAATAAAATAAAAATAATAAATTTAAAGCATAACTTTAACAAAACCGAGTTGAAAAATTGTAAGTTATCACACCAAAAATCATCCGTAAACATTGTGGGTCTAATTGTGATGTCAATCATTCCAACAATGATACCCGCCACTGACGTCAAATTTATCACCAAATCAGTCGAAAATATTCGTGATTGAAAGTTTTCGGCAAAAAAAGTGTCACCAACCTACATAAAATTATAAAAACTATTCACTATGCTTGTGAACTGAGCACGTCGTTTCATTGTTACAAGCACAACTTAAATAAGTATATCGTGAAAAAATGAATCGATCTATTGTTTCTATAGATTTAATATTTTTTGGATTTTTAATACTATTGTATTTTTATCTTCATATGTACCCATTTTTGAGTGATATATGACATATCTTATCATCTTCCACATATTTGATTTACAAAATTTACGCCCGCCTTATAGTTCTGGTGTTATTGTAGATTCTAAAAATGATGTAAACTGTCATATTCAGATTTTAAAGTAATAAAACATAGTGGTAGTAGTATAGGTGGACGACATATCCCTAAAAAGTAGTTGTGAAAGCTACAAAGATAATAATTCAATATAATCCAAATGTTCTCGGAGTAGTTACATTTGGACTATGACGGATCTAACTTCTACGAACCTATAAATTGTAAACGCACTTTCGAAAGGCGATACCTGATATATAAATCATGTGTGACCCAGATTTATTTTGGAGGAGTTAAAAAGTTGCTCTATGTGCCGTGAATGAAAGATGAGTTTTGAATCTTTCGCGTATGTCACAATTCAATTATAACATAATTTGTCGCACATTTGTGTTAGTGATAAAGCCTGTATGGCTAAGCGGTGACCATAAATTACTGTCGTTATCGTATTAACTACTGAAAATGCTTTATAATGTATTCAAATGAAGAGTAAAGCTGACGGCTCTTAAGTGATGGCCGAAAGCTCCTGGCTAAAACCATTACGTGATTTTGTATCACAAATCAAAGAAAAATCGCCTCGGTTTCAAGCATTGACGTATCAATTTGTTAAGACTCGGACGATATAATTTATTTTTTATAACGAATAAACATGCCATATCGAATTTGTTGTTTGTTAAGATAATCGTTAACGATCACGCTGGGTTTTATTAATTTCGAACAGCACCAGTTTTTACTGTATATTCGTGACGTCATTTATCCCGCCGCGTATAAATTACGCTATTTTCACATACCGAAACATGCAATATGCATAATCCTCGACGCAACTAATTAATTCCATGATAAATTGTCACTAATTTATTTTATGTTAATTGATATTAATGATGTGCGGAACAATCATAACATAGCACCGACCGGATTTATTGCCCTCATTTATTACAAACTGGCTGGATTTTTCTCTAAGGCTCGGATGTGAGCAGATTGGGGTAGATTTTAATCGCATCCTGCAGACTCGTTCGATTTGATCTCCTTGACCTGCGGAACAAAAAGAGCTTGCGTATAAGGTCAGTGCGAGACACTGCGTAATTCTGGTCGAGACCGAAATGGAAGAATCCTTTCAAAAGTCTCGTCACAAGATCGTCATTTCTAATTTTCATAAACAAATGAAGGAAAATGTAAATGGATAAATCAGATGCTCAAGTACAAACACGACCGCTCCTGGTTAAAGCGTGGCAGACCTGGCAGACCTCAAACCCACATCCTATTGTTCAATCAAATATCATTTAACACGAGATGACATCGTATTCGCAATGATTCATGTGGGCCAGACTTCTGCGTCTGAGATTTAATTACTATGTAATTAAACAGTGGAGAGTTGCAGATTTTTCAATTAGATAGGTCGAAGATGGGTTTCACGATTTTCAGATCTCTAATTGAGACATCACTAAAATGATTACTGTGGGTTGTGCAAAACATGGTAAATTTAATCTGAAACAAGGGAATTTTTATTTGTAATGGTATAAATAAAGTTGGGAAAACGGGTCACGTGAGTGAATGACATTGTCGACAATTTCGGTTCATCAGGGTTACAACTGGTACATTGTTTCATTATGTTCTTCCCACTAACTGTGGGTTTTTTCGAATTCTGCATGTCCTATCGTGTACGTGATAACGATTTATTGTATTGGCAAATCGGTACAAGTCTCCACTCATTAAAATATTTGTAAGAGTTACTGCCTGGCCTTCAGTTTTTGCGGTTTTAACTAAATATGGTACAGCAAGATTACCATATTTCTCGATTTAATAAGTTGCGCTCGAGCACAGAAAGCTGGAAGCTAATGAAGTGATAAAGGCTAGCGATAGCTTTTGGGGCATCTTTAAAAAGCAAAAGGTATTTATTCATCCGAAAATCGCATCAAAGGTTTTCTGTTGTGGAATTCTATAGGACTCTCCAGGACGGTGGAACCCAAAAGGATTCGAGCGTACATATTGCACGCTATTTAAATACAAACCATTAGTGGTCTTTGTAGTCTACGAGCCCAGGAGAGTTTGATACTATAGAAAAATTTAGTGTGACTTGGTGAATGTATGGAACATAAACGGTTATTGTACTTAAATTTCTACCTGTTATTTACATTTTGGGCATAATAATTGGCAGCAACAATAAAACGGAAAAAACTGTCTAAAATTTAAGCTCTGTAAAACAGACTTATCGGTCATAAATGTATAAATTTATTAATAGCAGTCACACAACGAATGTTTAGATTGGTGTTTAATCAATAAAATAGCTGCATTTACGACACAGAATAGATTATTTAGCAATAGTCAATATGTTTTATCAAAATCGACAATTAAACAGAAGAAGAAAAATTTGATGTTGTGTAAAGATAAATTTTGGCATTTAAGATTATATGCACTCGGTGTTTTATATCAATAATATTGCTTACTCACAATTGGGGTAAGATTGTTGAGTGAGTGTCGAAGTGGGTCGATATAGAGGTATCCCAGATCTGTAAACGCCATTGTTTTTAGCTTGAAGAGGGAAGCGCAGTTCTATTTAGAACGTCTTGTATATTTTTTTGCCGACTAAACATTTTACAAAATTATGTCATTATTTATCCCACCATTAAAAATCAAATCCCAATTAACCCCAGGTTATATTCTTATAAAGATTTATTTGTATTGATGAGGCTGATACGTGTTTAAACTCCATATTAATTTTAATAATAATGAAAAAACTTTCAGAGTTTAAAAAATATATTTGTAGTCACTGCTACACGTGTTTCGGTACACAGTACGTAAAATTAAAAAAAATAATAAAAAAAGATTTATTTAATAATGCCTGAATTGATGTCATCAGTTTTTTTGGAAAAACCCATAAATAATTTTAGTTAATATTCTGTAATCCCTCAGTTATGTTACTGATTTACCTAATGTTCTAAGAAATCCGTTATCTGATATCTTTGAGATAAACTGTTCTTAGGACGACGTACACAAGTACATTTAAGAATATATAAAATAGAGATATGTACATATACGGGATTTTGAAATGACGTCATCGGTTTTTTGTAGGGAAGCAGTAGATAAATTTTGACTACACTTTTTATGATTATGACAGTTTTGAAGCTTTTCAAGTGACTGGTTCGATTCTTTTGAATAGTATCTACCTGGCAAAATAGCCAACTGATAGACAGACAAATAGACGGATAGAAGAAATGCAAAAACATTTATCATAATGACTCTTTATAGTTGCAGAAAAAAATTACTTAACCATTAACTTAAAAGTTACTTTAAATTCGAATCCTGTACGATCGCTTATATCGGAAAGTGAGTAGTAGACATTTATTTAATTCAAACAAAAATTAAATTTACTAATTGTGTATGTTCAAAATTTGGAGTTTCCAATGTTTTTTGTAAATTTTTATTAGAATATTGTACTTTTTTACAGAGCTATTATTTTCCAAATTACTTTACCATTTACTTCGGATAAATCATCTTATACACGATCATACAAAGTTTCAATAGATACCTTTAGATGCTTATTAATTATATTAGAAATACATAAAATGTCTAAGACCAAAAGTGTAAAATTCTTTGAGGACCAAATACTAAAATTATTTTCAAATGTAACCGAGTGCTATATATATTCTGATTGATATATTCTTAGTTTATTTTCAAAACTCTGATGCCATTGCCAAATTATTCAATTTTTCTTGAAATTTTTTAGCAATACAGAGTTCAGCAAAATTAAAATTGAGTTTTAATATTGGGAGTGAACACTCTGTATTTTATTATTGCATCTTATTTCATTCTATGTTCTCTTTCTTTTTAGTAAGTAGTTTGTATACTTAAAATTGATAGTTATGGAGATTTTTTTAACTTTTTAGAGGACACATCGACATATTGAAAGAAGGTAATAAAATACAGGGTGTTATATTTGAAAAAACCTGAAATAGATAGTTGAAATTGCCGCAGTGTTTGGATACCCATGGTGTCATATTTTGAGAGCCAATGGAGATTTTTTTTTGTAAATTATTTAAAAGAATTTTAGGGAAATTTGGTGTCTATTTTTGAAGTCCCACCCATCTGCTCTCTCTTTTCTTAGAGGGTATGTCATTAGCCAAAATCGGTTTCCTTTTAGCAGGTACTAAACCCGCCCACTCGCACTCTATTTTCTTAGAAGGATCTCATTTGCCAAAATCAGTCTTATCTTAACAGGTACTAGCTCCGCCCACCCACCCTCTCTTTTATTAGAAGCTATGTTATTTGCCAAAATCAGCGTTATCTTAGCAGGTACTAACCCCGCCCACCCACCCTCTCTTTTCTTAGAGGGTTTGTCATTTTCCAAAATCGACCTTACTTAGAAGGTAAGAGTTGTAAGAGTCTTTGACTTTTTTTTGCATATCTAATAATCAATGAGATACCTGGGACCACGTTCTTGGTGGCGCACCTTGTATATTTAATGCTAATTCAAAATTTGATACTAAACATCAAAATTTGGATTGAATTTTTTAAATAACAATTTGTACAAATAATAATTAATAGATACACTGTGTTCAGAAGTAAAAAACCAACTATAAAGTAGAGTCTGCCAAATAGTGAACAGTGACTTTTTGTTTTTCTGAAACCATCAATTTAGAATTATGTTAATAATAATTTAAAGTGGTGACCTCTCCGATTGTTTTCTTGAAAAAAAAGGTTCTATGAATCAGATATGCATGAACACATTTTAGGTTGTAATAGTCAACTAGGTCGGATTCGGACAAACAGTAAAAATCAGACAAGCGTTATAAATTATCACCACTATAATCCTGAGCAATTTATTGGGGCTGCTACTAATCATTTAAAGTCAATGTTCACTAGTTTGAGGACTTTACTTTAAACACGTTTTTACCGGGTGTGAATCTATTTCATATTTTTGGTCATACGGTAGATATGACAGGTAAGGATATTAAATCAATTATTGCTGAAATTTGTAATCTGTAAACAGGATTTTTAAGAAATGGTTTAAAATTTCACAAGTTTTGTTGTTTATAGTTTTGGCGACTTTTTCCTCTTCAACACAGTGATAACATCAAATACTACATTCGGAAGCCATATGAGTAAAATCAGATTAGGGTCTATGTAACAATATCTTATCATAAAAATTAAGTATAACAATAGATTTTTTTCTTTAAGATTGTTAATAATGTAATCTTATTTTTATCTAGATGTTGTGTAAAGCTTACCAACTTTTGTGAAAATTAATGTGGTAGTAGCCGTATTCATTTTCATTTTGCACTATATATTTTTTTCTAGTGTATTTTTTGTGTACAGCATTTACTCCCCACGACACCGAAAACAAAAGAAAGTCAAAATAAATTCTGCTATAATTTTTGTCAAGATAATGCCACGTGGTTGACGAAAAGCGTAGACAAAAAATTTTACAAAAATTTGTTGTGTTTTCGGAATAGTAGGGAATAAATATTATAGTCGATCCACAGGAATAAGAAACTTTAACCGAAGTATTTTTTTCATGATGCTTTAGAACTTTGTCAGATTTTCTTATTCCTGAGGAATGACTACAAGTAATTTTAGTTTTTTTCGTAATAAATTTCACTATCTGCAAAATAAGTCCCGCATTTCCAAATAATACAGTATAACTTAGGTATGACATTTTTGTGGTAATTCTTCAACGTCTGTAACGAAAATCTATTAATACAAATATGTAGACTTTTTTCAGTGTAAGCAATAACATTTACAAATAGTGCTGGTTTTAATTCTCCTAAAAATAAATAATCCTTTGGATTATTAGATCTTCGCGATTTGCAAGAGCCATCAGCGTCGCTATTAGCAATATCCAGCCTTATTATTTATCTCGTTTGCGACCTGGAGTGATGATACTGAAGAATTGAGCTTCTTGTAAATCGATAAATAATTCCGCTTTGAGTGTCTAATTTGCATAGATAGCAGATATAGATCAGAACCGTGAGCACTGCAACATAGATAAGAATAAATAATAGAGCTAAAGCTCGCATCCAATTTACGTTGCGTGTAGGCAGTAGAAGTAACTCGCCACGATCTCGCAGAATCGAATCTTAAATAAATCATCAAAACAATAAAGATTAAAGGTGCTCGAGCATGCTGTAATTTTTCCGAATAAAGGTGCCGTGACAAAAGGATTCGTCCCACTTAATAGTTTCGAACAAGACGCGATTTTTTGCCGGTAACCTCAAACCCGCGTCTGGCGCCACTTCTTGGTGTGTCAAAATTCCCAGAATTCACAGATTCTCTCATGGATTCCGAAACCGTACACGACATATGGCGTGAATCATCGTCGATATTAATTTACACGAGTTGTAATTACGGTTTTAATGTCATTTTTCTTTCGGTGTTAAGCGAGAAGAGTGCCTTGTCTCAATTATACGCTTTTTACAGCTTTTTGGAGCTGTCAGGCGCTCATTAGGAGGATTTACGGGACTAATCGCGTGTTTGAAATATTACAGAATTAAAACAGTGTCATGTTATAAATATTTATGCGCCGCTTGTTTTCAACGAATACCTTTAATGTGATGCGTTTCGATGCAGATGGGCGAATTACTCTTGCCTCGGATTAATCATTTTTTTTACGTAATTTGATCGATCATTTTCTTGTAAATTGTTGCGGGTATGATATTGTTTTGCTTTTATTCGGATCGGCAGCTCTTCATATTAAAATGTAAGTGGGACATGGCTAAACGATTTAGAACTAAGGAAAAAAAGCAGATAAGATCTTTCAAATTAAGACCGATTCACACCGAATGCAATATTATTTTGAATAATTTATCTATGCTGGAAATGTTACATTGCCACTATGCGTGGAGGAGCAAGAATTTCCAACGAACTTCTAGGTTAATTTAATTTCTAAAATTAAATAAACTCACTCCGTTCTCACCTGCAGAATTATGACAGATATTTCATTCGACAATTATTTTTTTGGGCACTATATCTGGGTCAAATTCTACAAATTCTCTTAACTACACTACTTTCGTTGTTTTTTCCTATTTTCTATAATAATTAAAACCTAGTGGACTGTCAACAAAATTAATTTGGATCAAATGTAGAATGCAATATTTTAAAAACTTAATGATGCGAGTTTTTACTCAAACTAGAATTTGGATGTTTTAATGAAACAGAAACTATGCATTTTTGGTGTTTTATACCGCGCACTAACTCAACGGTACATTATTAAGTTTACAGGTCAAAGTTCGAGAAAAATTATTAAAAAATTGTAATGTTGTTATATATCGAGCGAGCAATATAATTTGTAATCGAGTCATTTCTTGATTTTCATTTGTTTCGCAAAAGTCACGTCGATGATTGATCCACCTAGTTCATAACTTCATAATTAAATTGACAGATCGAAAGAAAAAAATGGCGTGAACTCAGAACGGAATTTAAATAATGAATTAATGAATGATTAACCATTTAAATCTTCAGATTTTTTATTTAGTAAGACTCATCTTCTTTGTTTTGAACGTATCCTGAAATGTGGGGGTGAATTCGGTGAATATAATTCCATAAAGTCTGACCACAGTAAAGGAATCGACTTTTAAATCGATGATGGTTTGTTTTCACCTTAATGAGGTAAATCGACTTGTGCAAACACATTTTTCAGCCAAAAACAAACCAAAATTTTGAATATTCATCATTTACTTTTTAATAAAAAAAATACACTTAAATTCACAATTAATTTCCATTAGAGCATTAAACACTTTATTTAAAGTCCCCATTCACAATAAATGCTGAAAATGTTCCCCATTTTCTTGTAAACACAGCAAAGCTCTTCTTCGAACTGCATCAATGACATTGTTCAACATAACCTCATTGTTGTTTATTTCGTTGATTTTTTCGGTTATTCTGTTCCTTAAATCTTCCAAATCATTAACAGGAGTACAATAAATTGTGTTCTATAAATGCGGCCAGAGAAAAAAATCAGCAGGTGTAAGATCACATGATCTTGGAGGCCAGATGTGTTCAGTATTTCGACTAATGACTCTTTGGTCAAAAAACTCTCGTAATGTCGCTATTGTTATTTGAGCAGTATGTGCTGTGGCACCGTCTTGTTGGAAAAAACCAAAAGCTAATTCATCATCATGGAGTTCTCTTATGAATGGCCCCAAAATTTCTTCCAGATATCGAATGGCTGTTAAATTGCCTAAAAAATGATAAGTTGAGGAGGAAAGTTAAAACTTTAGTTTTCATTTTCTTACCATTAAAAAAGAATGGGCCTATGATGCGTCTTCGGCTAATTGCAGCCCAAACACCAATTTTTTGTGCATGAAGTGGGGCCTCAACATAAAAAGATGGTTTCTCTTGGCTCCACATTCGCATATTTTGGGAATTAACATAACCACTCAAGTGGAACCAAGCTTCATCCGTAAAAAATGTCTTCTCTAGCAGTTCATCATCAAATGTGTTCAAAAACCACTCACAGTATTCACGTCTGATTGGAAAATCCCCGTGATGTAATTCTTGCACACATTGTAATCGATAAGCAAATAATCCCAAGTCTTTTTTCAATATTGTTCGGCAAGTGCCCTATGACAAGTCCACTTGTTGTTGCAAATGACGAACAGACGTTGTTGGGACTTCGTCCATGATTTCTCGAACATTTTCGATATTTTCAGGAGTTCTCTTGTTTTTTGTTTTGCCAGTTCCTGGTTTTCTTTGCAAAGACCCAGTTTCTCTGAACTGTCCCACACTACGCTTTAAAGCATTGCAAAAATTAGCATAATCCACAATATTGTTTGGAAATTGCTCTCTAAATTCGGTCCACGTGTCAGGAATTGAATATTGCCATTGTCCGTCGATTTTTTGACCATTTCGAAAGTAAGACTCAATCATAAAAGTCTTATGTTCCAATGTAAAAGCCATTTTTCATCAAGTTCTTGAATTTGTTGAAAATTTAAGCCAAAAAACGGCCCAAAATGAAAACAAGTTAGTTCTGAAAAGAACTGTTTTTTTAAGAGGATTTTCACTACGAAACACAACAAAAGAAAAAAATCGTTCGTTACGGCCCTTCAGTTACTTAAAGAATTCAGAAAAAGATACAATTCAGTTCGAAAACACTTGGAAAACACAATCAACTTAACCTCAAACGTAACGAACAGTTGAACAGTGGTTCAAGTTACATCCAATATCGGTCAAGGTCTTACTGCAAATACCACAGGCGAATACATATTCAAATCATGTAAAAAATAGGGATGAATTTTAAAAACTGCAGAATTGCAAAACTGAACGACTCAGTACAATTTAAAATTTTTAGCATTAATTTTAATAAAATTTCCAAAAGCCATTAATGCAGCTAAACGGCGGAACTGTAGACATCATTAATCGTCAGAATTTGGTAAGACACACGTACCTTGTTCAAATGTTTTTTGCAAATGTAACTCGATTACAAATTATATTGCTCGCTCGATATAAACAAATTAAGTTTTTTTTTTGCAAAATTAATCCCTATTTGTTTAAAAATATAGACAATATCAGTCACGGTGTAAGAGAAAAAGTGGCACATGAGGGGATCGAATTTTTATTGGTATAAAATGTCATTGTACAATTACAATTTGGATGTTTTTTGCAAAATTTTGTAAACAGTAGGTATTGTATTCCCAAATTTTAAACAATATTATAAATTGACTCGTTAATTAATTTTTTTCAGTCACCCTGTATATGCAATTCTAAAAAAAATGAATGGAAGAACAAATCACAAGTATAGACGCATCATATTTTAAATAGGATTTATTTGGCAAAATTTTGAGATGACGTCATCAGTTTTTAGGGAGGTCGTGAAGGGATAAATTTGATTAACAATTTAGCATATACTATAATATAATATATAACCTTAAAACGTTTGCAGGGTTTCAGAACTTTCAGTTTAGTAATTTTAAAGTTAAATTATTGTTATACAATTTCGATTTCGTTTGCAAAAATCTGGATGCCTAGAGTATAAACTCAACTTGGCTTCATAAACTACAAGAGATAGATATAGTACTTAACAACGTGTCATAGAGTTTGTGCCTCATATTATGTTCACCCTGTATAATTTGATTATGCGCCGAACGTCATACTCGTGATTGCTTTCATGCTTACATTTTTTTTAACTATGTTTGAATTTTTTGTCCAATGTACATATTAAGAAAAAAAAAGAAATTGTGAAAAAACTATGATTTTGCTGAATTTTCTTTATGAAACATGGTTTTTAACAAACATTTTATTACTCTATTAGGATAAACAGACTTCCGGGAGAGTGCTGTTGTTTTCTACACCTTGATTATGTGCTAAACTTATATCTTTATAACAATGAATTCTTGTTTGGTAAAAGTTGATGGGTTCATTTGGAGATGTTCATGACGTCTAGTAAATATGATATTAATAATTTATAACCCTATTCACAAGTCCTTCAACTTCTCGAGGCAAATTACCCAACCATATCATAAATCTGCAAGTTTTACTTCCACCCTAATGAGTCTCGTAAAATATTTATTGATATAATGCTTAGTACTACGATAAATCCATCGGAAGTCATTATTTCAAAACCGGAACTATGCAATAACAACTTTTTATTAGTAGAAATTTCAGTTTGAAAAATTTTTAGTCAAACAGATATTCTTAAAACTGTAATTTTGCAATCTATACATATAAAATTGTTTGTCCTGACTGACTGATTCATCAACGCAGAGCCTAAACTACTGCAGCTAGAAACATGAAATTTGGACAATAGTTTGCTTTTGTGATGTAAACACCCACTAAGAAAGGAACTTGGGAATTTCCACCCCTAAAAGGGTGAAAAGGGGTGGTAAAGTTTGTACAGGAAGACTATTTCCTAACCATTTCTGTTGTAAATATTTACGTGAAACTTGGTATTAATGCTTTTCAACACAAATAACGAAACACGTATTTCACCATTTTTCGAAATTCAACCCCTAAGGGGGTAAAAAGTGGTGGATAAGTTTGTACGGGAAAACTACTTCTGTTGCACATTTTCACGTGTAACTTGGTATTAGTGCTCTTCAACACATATAATGACACACGTATTTCAGCATTTTCCGAGATTCAACCCCTAAGGGGGTAAAAAGTGGTAACTAATTGTGTATGGGAAAAATATTTCTATTGTAAATTTTTACTTGGAACTTAATATTAATGCTTTTCAACACAAACAATGTAACGCGTATTTCAGCTGTTTTTGAGATTCTACCCCTAAGAAGATCAAATGAGGTGACAAAGTTTGTATGAGAAAAAATATTTGTATGGCGATGTTTACTTAAAATGTTGTATTAATACCCTCCAACACATTTGTTACTTGAAATTTGGTAATCATGTAAAATTGTTTGTCTTGACTGTCTTTAATTTTTTTTTTTTTGATATTCATCCCCAACGGAATATAATTTGGGTGAGAAACAGGAGAAGTATTAATCCAAAAGTGGTTAAAAATCAAAGTTTAAAATAGTTAAATATGTTTTTCGCATATTAGAGGTAGTAGGATTATTGGAAAAATCAGTCCTAAGCGTTTGAAATTTAAGAAGTTGTATGGAAATAGGGAGGGCGCGACGTCACCGAGTAAGCGACTGCGAAGCGAACGCGGTCTGCGGTCGGACGCGTGAGGCCAAAACGGCGTTGACGGTTGTGTTTTATGTCACGAATTGTAAGAGTATTTCTCCCGTAAGTCTTCTAATTTTGTGTTTCCGTGTATAAAATGAGGTACCTATACCAAAAAATATCCTTGAATTCTCCTGAAAGAAAAAATCTATTAAATATATATGCAAGTGTGTTACTAAAGGATCCAACCAGGATTATTTGGTCTTGAAAATCACATTGATGAGGTCAAATTATATGAAAGTGGTCGATATATATATATATAGCAGCTGGAGAATCTTGGCCTTTCATATACATGAACAATTTCCAGCGGTTTTTCATCTCGCAGTGCACTTGGAAAATGGCCTGCTGTCTATTTTAATCCTAACGACTTTAATAATGTAACTGAAAAGGTAAATAATTCACAGAAAACTACTCCTCTATCATTTTTTGAGCTTTGCAAAGCGGATACTTTTGCAAAAATCTTTCTTTATGTTGAAGTACCTTAATACTATGTGTGAAAAAGTACCAAATTTGAGAGATGAAAAAGTGGAAACAATGTTGATGGTTCGCCGGGAGTCAAAAGAGATCAAGCTTTGAGCAGAGTGTACACCGTTCGCCCTAATAACGCGGAATGTTTCTACCTTGATCCTCTTCTTCATGCGATGAGAGGGCCAACATAATTCTCGGATTTAAAAACTGTTGGTAGTGTCGTTTATTTCACATACCAGTCATTATGCAAAGCTTTGGGTTTGTCAAGTTAAGTCAGAGTGTCAAGAGAGTGTTCAGATTATAAATGAAGTGTACAACAAGTGTCTGATTTCCATTAAAGACACGGTGCTGTCTTTAGGAAGACAATGTTGAGAGTACTATGGTTTGCCTGTAAGACGTGAAGAAGTCATACAAAACAGACACTATCTCAGAGAGATTAGCTATGACATACTTTTATAGGCACAACGAAACTTTATTAAATACAGAATAATATCAAATTTACAACCAAGTTAGATAGGTCAGGTAAATGTTTGTTTTTACATAGCTGCCTACAGCTATTAGCGACAAAAATATCCAAATATTTTAAATCTTTACTCAAACATATGTTAACATGGGGTATAAAATTTAACATGGGAATCCTTATGGCCACTTATAAAAAAAAGATGTATTGTATTATACTCCTATGTTATAGAATAACTTTGTTTCACCCCCCCCCCCCCCCCCTCCGTCGTATTTAAAAATTCACGGGACTCTAACTCCAAACTTTCAGTCCTTATTTCATACACCTAGGGGTAATGGATGCTTACATTACGAAAGGAACCTTCTGTCCAAATTTCGTGTTTCTATAGCTCCAGTAGTTATGTTGATTTGTCAGGCGGAGGACAAACACTTTTATATATTGTCATTAATGAAGACTGCACAAACTTAAAAAGTAATAAAATTGAAATCAAAAAATAAATCAGGGGATGAAAAATAATGTGTCCTAATTGCGAAATCCACGCAAGCGGAGCTGCGGGTAACAGCTAGTTATAAATAAATATCCCCTTAACTGTCACTTTAAAATTAATGACATCTAAAAAATGACACTTCACTTGCCAAATAATTTATCACTTGGTGCGCTTGCTACGGTACGAGAAGTGATTGTCATCCTGATGATGCCAAAATTTTGGCGAAACGTGTCATAAATGTGGGTGTAAATTTATGTACAAATTCATTATGACAAAAGATGTCATGACTAACGAACGAAACATTTTAAATAATAATTTTCAGAGGATATAATCTACTTACAATACACTGTGTTCTGGAAAAATGATATGTATATGGTAAAAAAAATAAAGCGTTTACAAAATACCTTTTGTACTTATAGTATAGTAACAAGTGAAAAGACACATTTTCTAATATTTTGTTTCCCATCACATTTTTAGATATTCTCATGTATTCGTTCCACATGTACCGACGCCTTTGCATTCATTCTAACAACGTGGAATTCTGTATTTAATTACTTCAAGATAAAAATCTATCCTTTTTGCATATTAATTAATTACTAGAAATCTTGTGCAGGTACTGATTGCTTAAATTACCGACCGCTTAAAGACACGTCGTTGCCGCCAAAAACTTTGTTTTCAACACAAACGTGTTTGATATATTATGCTATTCTAATTTCAACAGTTTAAATTTAAATAATTTTGCAGTTTATCTTGTCATGTAGTGTTGACATAAAATGTAGCGCTGAACTGGTATAAATTGCTCCAGGAGCTACGGAAATGTAGGAGTTGTTCGAAAAGTAGCAGTTCCGCCTCCAGCAGACTTTTAGCTACTGTTATATGGGATTTTAATTTAGCTTTTAGATAGTGGTGCGAAATGGATCTTCCGGGGAAGTATCCCTACGACGTTATTTCTTAAAGAGTCGTAGCTTAAACGGCTGCCACATTTAACTGTTAAGACACCGTTCGTCATTCGGAAAGTGTCTCAGAAGTGAGTGAATTAACAGTAACTTGTTTCAGATAAGGTGCATCAGATATGCTTAAAGTGCCTGTCCAATTAACTGATTCCAGATTTACAATTTAGTAAAAATTAAGAAGGGTAACGTCGGAGTTTCACCACTGTCGATTCTTATAACTACCAGTTCTATGGGTGTAGTCTGGTGAAACTTTCTCAAATTTCCATATTGGGAGGTATTATGAAGTTGTAGCCGTCTTTTACCCATATTACAAGAATGCATTACCATTACTCCTGCGTGAGAACATGTGCTAGCCACTCGATACTATCGACAACATCTAACAAATTCACGTCCAATTGCAGCAAGCGACACGTGTTATAAGAATTATAACTAGAGCTTGAGAAATATTTCTTATCAGACCGTTCATGAAGTTATTTACCCTTCATTCCGAAAGAATTCATTTTCTAAGGTTGTCTAGTGGTTTAGATAAAAAATTATGCAATATTGGAAACTCTCAAACATTTGCCGAGCAAACAAAGTGCTCGGAGCTGGCATTCGAAGATATCGCAACTACAATCCTCTTACATGGTCAATAGATGATAATAGGGTGCTATTGAATGGGACCTTTGCGGTGCTAAAAGGATTAGTGGACGTTTTGCCAGCGTCAGCTGCCTGACTGAATGGGATGAAGGCGCATTAGCAGCCGGCGTTCCGAGATGACCACCCAATCTGATGGTTCACCAGATTGACCATTGACGCCTGGTCCTTCTGCTTTTCGCCATTCTACTGTATTATTACTTCAGTTTGCGCCTATTCATTAAATAATTTATGGGTTTTCAGATAAGCCGAATTATTACGTTGGCGTTTCGGCCTGGGTACAGATCACGACGGCTTAAATGTCGCAAAATAGGCTTATTGGATGCAGGAGAAACATCCTATTAAATCTATTCATTTTATAAATAGGGGGAGTGTATGGAGATAATTGTTTGCTTTTGTAATTGGATCGTCTATTGATTACGATGTTGTTCGTGGCAAGTGGGCAAAAATTAAATAAAATTTATGGTAACGACACTAATTTTGGTTTAATAGTGTTTCTTTCGGGTCTGCAGGAACTCAGTTATAATAAACCATTTAAAAAGTGTTAGTTTTAATAAAGTTGTGTCACTTAATTTGACAAAAACGTCGAATTTAATTTTGCACAATTATAATATAAGTTAATAACGTAAAAATAATTGAAAGAATTAACAGTTTGTTTGAATAATTATTTAATGATGTATTGATTTTATTGATGTCAGTTTAGGTCGGGTCAGGTTGGGTTAGGTCAGCTCAGCTTAGGCTAGATCGGGTCAGGTCAAATCAGGTCATTTTAGACCAATTATTTATATCATATTTTTTTCATCTGTATCTTGGGTTTTCTAAAATTTTGGATTGCCGTCTGGTAGTACTTCAGCAATTTGATGTACCTATATGTTAAATGAGTATTATTTTAAAAACATAAAAATGTACTAGGTACAATGTTTCATCATACAGAACTTCGCAAAGTAATTTAAAATTAAACACTGAAACACCTGAGTAAAAAAAATAAACTTGCATGTAACATTTAAATTATAATTCAAAATAAAATATAAAATGGCTATAGAATGTAAATGTTGGGCTTTGTAATTAAAAGCGGCAATTACTGTGTAAAGAAAACCTGGTTAACATTTTGCCAGTGGAAAAACAATGCTGCATGAAACGAACTGTACGTATTATAAATAATAATGTTTCTTCTTTTCTTTGAGTCTCGGTTTCCTCAATTGCACATCCCCTATATATCCATCGAAGGATTATTTACAATCGCCACTAACGCTGTTTTGCGGGAATAAGTCAGTTGCGCGCTACGGTCACAAAAATCTACAGTTGGTCCTAATTATTGTCCAGTGGGAGTTGCGCGCAAAGTGCCTGAAAGGTAAAGAACATTTGCGCGGTTAGTAAAAATTTGCACATAATTTTAAGCAGTAGTAGTTTACGTGAGTGTTATTAGTCACATTAAAATATGTAAGTACTTGGAGAGATAATTTAACTTTCACACAATTACACACGTATTTATTTATCATCAAATATGTAAACATATAAAGTTGAAGACATTTTTGTTGCTCTTCAGTTTTCTACAAATGGGTTTATATTATAAAAATAATACAGTTACACAAAAAATTAATTATTTTTTATATATTTTTTTAGGCCATGACAACCCTTATAATCCTTTATTTCCGTGCAAGTGTCTTATGAGTTTTTTGGGGATTAGACCTGCCAAATGGGGTAAACTAACCGCGGCGCACAAGTGACCATCACCCGTTTTTGTGCGGTCCGACCCTTCACCACGTGATGGAATTCTAGCGTATACAAAAATAATACATTGAGTGTTACATACTTCAACAAATACAATAACATACAAATAAAGAATATCTTTTTACTATAGTGGTCATTTAAACCAGATTGGTTATCTCAATAGGGCACGTTTATCAAAAATCGTATACACAATCTACGTTGAGTGTTACTTAAAACAAAAGATAAATTTTATAACATAACATGTTTATTTGTTGTTGTGTACACTAATATATTAAATAATTGCAATGTCTTAAACGGTTGTTGAAATCAACTCCATTCCTATAATTTATTAACTTGTTAATCAGATTTATACAATATGTTCGTGCAGTCTGGAAAACTAGAAAAAATCACATAGGGAGTATATTTTAGAAATAACTTTGAATTTTTTCAGCGGTGACAACAAAATTACGTCCTTGATATTTTTTCAATGTAAATCTAGTTTTTTTTCATGTTTTAAAATGGGGGAAAACTAGATATAAAAATTTGTATTATGTTATGATACTGAACTTCCCTTGTCCCCTACAATTAAATAACTCCAGTTGATTAGAAAATATAGTATACATAGTACCAATCGCAGTGTAAGAAAAAAACAGGCTCCATGAGAGGATCGAACTGCCCACTAATAAGCTGAAAACACCCATTGGAAAATGTGGCTCTTACATTCATATAAAACTTTTTATTGGGATTTTTTTGCGAAAATCTGGATGTCTAAAATAAAAATTCAAGGCGGATTCATAAACCTGACGGCATCAGTCGTTGCTGGGGATGATTAAATCAATCAGCATTTTATCATCTACACGATATTCCTAACACGTGAGTAAAATTTGACAACAATCAGTCCGATACTTAGATTCGGAGAATATCTACCTAAAGAATTCAATACAGGCGACAGACAGAAGACTTATTTTTTAATACTTTAGGGAAGGTCGATTGTCTGTACTATTCAGTTTTTACTTAGGGGTTAAGCTTAAGTAAATAAATGAACTGTCGAATTCACCAAAAAGACAGAAAAAATATTAGAAACGATGTATTTATTGTCAATTTATTTGCCTTAAAAATTATTCTGTGCAATGATGTTTCCAAAGCTAAAATATAAAAGTAATATCTCCTGAAATGATCTACAATGCTTAGCAAAAGTTTTGAGAAGAACACAATCAAAGAGAGCCATGGATTTCTGAAAGTTGGTATAGTTTCTCCAGTTCTAATTCGGTTTTATGATGCATAAAAGTTAACTTGCTTAACAGTAGAATACTACTGCCGGTAATGGGACAGTCATAAATAAGCATTTAACCATTATACTGTATAATGGTATCGTCATGGTTAAATTCTTATTTATGACTGTCCCATCACCGGCAGTTGACTGTTGCTAAGGAAGTTAAATTTTACACAATGTGGCACTATCATAAAACCGAAATAGAACTGGGAAAACTATATTTGATCGTTGCATTTTCACCTCAAACTTTCAAATTGATGGTAATCTGACAAGACGAGAATTCTATCAAAGACATGTCTTCATAAATCCATGGCTACCTTTGATCATATTTTTTATAGCTCTCTCGGTACAACACATTGCTTCATTTAAATTTGTATTAATGTATAATAAATAAAAACAATTAGTTACCAAGAAGCAACGAAATTTAACATTTTAAATTTTTTTCCTCCTTTAAAAAATACATATAATATCATATTTCTGTTGTGTGAAAGGAAAAAAATTAGTGAAATAAAAGAAAAGTTAACAGTCAGTACGACAGAAAAGAACTACATAGAGATATAATATCTAAATTTGATGTTATTAGTTAGACGACTGTATTATCACGCCTAAAAATTTTTAATTCTTGGTGTTGGTTTAACCAAAAAAAAAAAAAATATAGTCACTATGTGCAGCATTGATAGACTTTGACACTTTGATTGCCTATGAATCTTTTTTATTGATCTTTTTTCTTTTAAACAAGTTTGAACCAGTATCATGAGGGGAAAAGTAAAGACAATTATGTATTAAAAAAGGGAAAAAGACAATTTGATCAGTGACGTAGGTCATTATGAAAGAAAATAAAACAAATGTGTAGGACATACTGTATATAAAGAACCCTCTTGCACAACAACTAATAAAATCAGAAGGAAGTGCTCCTGAACAAACGTAAAGTCTGTCATCACTCAGACAAGATCAGATAAGAAAGTCCTTATTCTGTTCCCAAGTGTGGAAACACATTACCAATGATTGAAGCTAACTGTACTTAGTACTCTTAGGGTGTAATTTTGTAAAACGATCTAAGATCTTAGATACTTTCTAATGATAAGAGATGCACATTTGTACAGGTAAAAGTATTTACAAATCTCTCTATTCAGCGGAAGACGTACTGTGCAAACATACATATACATAAGCAAATTTTCACCTTTTTCAGATACTAAACGTTGCGCAGGTGGTATTAAGAACAACACTTGTTATTTTGATAACAAACAACCATCTTAATAGTATTAGATGGTTAAAAGCTCGTCTACGATAAAGGAATTTGGAAAAACGGGGTTATGCAAATAGGTAACACTCGTACGTTTACCGCAATAAATCCGTCTTAAAGATTTCAGTAGCGGCGCCAAGGTGCATGTGCGTGTTACATAATTTTCATGTACGTTTATCGCGTGTAAACCACGTTGAAAAAGTGAGGATGATTGTCGAGTCCTCGGGATAATTTTATTAAATGGTGCTATATGAAGAAGAGCTCTTAACTGAGTAAAAGCCATCATGCACGTCACATGCTGAGCGCACATTCTCTATTTTCAACACATTTACAATATAAATTTATTACAGCAACATTTTTCATAAAAAAACCGACTGTTATTTGCATATTATTAAGTAATACTCAAGCTCAGACACGCAAGATACCATAGCGCAACCTATAATATCTAAATTTGATGTTATTAATTAGTAAATCTTATCAGCAATTACATGAATATTCAAACGGACATGTCAGGAGGATGGTCGAGCTTTCCTCTTTCCAGCGTGCTCTCCAAATTATTGATAACTCTATTCTCGGTGCGAGATGAGAGTTGTTATTTAAAAGCGATTAAAGGTGAAATTGCGACACGTTTTGTTAAATTGCACATGTGAAATTACCAGTTACGTTGGGTCGAGCCACCACACACGACGATTTTTATGGGAATCGTGGTGGTGTTAACTAGTTTTTAATGTTTTTCAGTCTCGTAATGAAGTTGTGCTTTTCAGGATAACCATTTCACGGATTGAACGGTCAAAACGTTAACGATCTTCGTGGCAGGTGCTAATTACTACCATTTTCGGTTTAATATGTACGGTTTGCATCATTGTTGCATGATTAGTCCGAGTCTAAAACAATTATCTTTGGTTAGCGGATACAGTTTAACTGAGTGATGAATGCTTTATGTTCAGTGACCTACGTACAGAGAGATATATCCTGTTTTCAACGTAATGAGTGACCACCGAGAGCTTTTGAATAATTAAAAGGGGAGGTGGAGTTTTGCAAGTTCTTGATATACGAAGATCACTTGAAACTTTTGACATCAACTTTCAACTTTTATAGTATGATATGTTTTTGTTGTATCATATACAGGGTGACAAATTTTAGTTCGATCAAGTGGGCTACCAATTTGATTAAATCAGAAATTAAGAAAAACTAAAACTAGTCACTATTCAAAATTTTAAATATCGAACTACCAATCTATTCTCGTAAATGTCGGAGTAATAAATTCGTCATTTACAACTTAACAAACAGAAAACAATTTACTTCACGCTATATGGTACGTAGTTGTCGGAATTAAGGTTTATTGCGTGGAAAATATCTGAGATATTTGAATTTACTTTTTTAAATGTACGTAAGGTAATTCTGAAACTGGTGATATTAGCCAAAAAAAAATCAGGTTGTCAAACTTTGTGAAATAGTGCAACCCTTTTTTAATTAACCTAAATTAGTACCTCTTCGAACAGCGAAATTTTCAAAAATTTTGTTAAATCAAAAAAGCGTGTACAGATAATTTACACATAAAGTTTTGGTTGTTTTAAAATTCACGGGGTACCTACGTACTATTTTTGGAATCATAAAAAATACTGTGTTTATTGACTACGTCGCTTGAATTGAAAACAGTAATAAATTATAACAAACAACTATTAATATTATGATCTCACCCACTTTTTCTTGAAGAGATTGTAAGTAATACAGCGAGATTAAATTTCCCCGGAAAATATTATTTAGTGGTGGATTTTATTTCAACAATCGACCGCAATGATTCCAATGGAAACAGTATATTTAATTGAAGGAAATAAAAATTGACTTTAAGATCTGACACAATTAGTGAGTCATAATGTGTGGTGCACCGATTGTTTCTTTTTTTGTTAAATCTGAATGAGCATTTCAGTCATACATATTTAGAGGCTGAGTAATAGTAAAAGCTGACACCCTTTTAAGTACTATATTTACGTCTCGTTTCTTCATGTTTTATTAATTTTTTTAGGGATTTTTTTTAATTTCAAAGTTATTGTAAATCCGACCATCTTATCAGTATATATTTTTGTGACATAGATTCTGTTCCTTAACGTTATTACAATGTTTAAAAATGTTTCTATTAACTTTTCAATGCAGCTGAGCTGAGCTATTGTTAATGTTACAATATATAATATATAATTTGCATCAGTAGATTAAGAGGAATCATTAAGTTTAGTAAACCCAAGTTGGTAAATTCGTGCTAGAATGTTTCATTTTCGACTGCTGGATCTTTGCATGATTTACAAGCCATTATGCAAAAATACATAGGTAAACTAGTTGCATGATTCAGCGTGTATGGAGCTGACATGGAAGTGATGTTCCACTTTTTTTTTTGGTCGGAACAATCACTTTCTGACTTTAAAATTTAAATTTTATGGAATTTTAACGAGTTGCAGAATTTAATACGTCGTTGACATTTTTTGTTAAATGCTATAAAAGGATGGAAATTATTCGTGCGATATACTTGATATTCGGCATCCCAACTTAACCAATAAAATAGACCGAATATGCACCTCTGCTTTAACCTACGCAGTAGTTGGACATAAAAAATCTGCCAGGAAAAAATATCGTACCTACTCTATACTAAAATTGTGTCTTCTAGTTTGGATTTCGGTTTCATTCCATTTTTCTTTACAGTATGTGTGAAAACAATTTCAGGATGCGAAACGGTTTTTTATCGTCTAAATTTAACAATCATTTCACTTTTTCGAAAAGAATAAACTTTTATTTTTCAATAGCATGAGTATTTATTATTGTTGTGCAACAGTATATTGTCTTTAGATATTGTTGAGGCATTGCCATTTTCGGCACTCAGAAGTAGCGATTTTATCTTTTTGTGAATCATAACGTTGTTTCCCCAAGTAGAATTAATGAAAACTAGTCATTTCATCATTTAGTAAACTTACATGTTACTACAATTTTTAAAGTTTTAATTTATTCAAATATTTAAAGTAAATGACAATTTTTGTTAAATGTTTTACATACGTTAACTTTTCACGCAGCTGTAGATCGAATAGACATTTGTATTATATAAATAAATATATAATTATTTCACAACATGGAACTTAAAACATGTTTAAAATGGAAAATTTGTATAAGGAAATATCGACTTTGCAATTTTTTATATATATATTTTGTAAATTATTTGTATTATATTCATTCATCCCCAACAAGTAGTAAAGTCGAATATCTCATTTTTCAGTGTCGTATGTAGTATAGGCCATCCAAGAAAATAGTGATTTTGTGATTTTGGCTTTTCCAAACCCTTTGTTTGCGAAGGGGCGAAGGAGTCAAAGTCGTGAAACGACTATTTTCATGGATGGCCTATACTACAATTTATATATTTTGTGCTCTTTATGAAACCACTTTTAGATTTGTCTAGCACATACAATATTTTCAAAATATGTAAGAAATAATGCAAAATCGTACATTTACGGAATAAAAACCTTATTACGTCAACAGTTTCACTATTTAGCTGTCAATTTTCAACATAAGTTTGGTTAGACCTGAAATAATAAATTAATCATGACATAGTTTCACTCACAATTGAACCGAATTAACGCAAACAACTGCTTCTGGAAAGGCACAATATAACATCCACCAGAAATCTATTATCATCACTCCTAGCAAATGGTACAGGTTCTCCATTGGTATAACATTTTACCTTTCATGTTTATTTTTTATTGTCACCAAAATTGTCGCTAAAAATTTGCAAATCATGGCTCAAGTTAAAAGATTTATTTCCAGCTCAGTAGTTTGAACCAATTTATTTAAAATTAATATCTTAGGCTGTTAGAGCTTGCACAAAAACATCTTTCAGCAAAACACGTTTTGTTAAATTTGAAGATTTTTGACAATTATTTTAAGCGTTGAAAAGTCTTGAATTGGTTTTAGATTAACACAAATCACTAAGCTTCATTTTCGTGTCAGCTATAATATTCAGCAAAATTCTGCCACTATTTAATCGTTCCACAAACATTAATACTACTAACATCCTGATGAAAATTTATATCTTAATCATCCCCGACCTCAGGAAGGTTAGTAAAAAAATATCTGCAGCTTAAGTGATTTGTTATGTTATAGAATAGATATTTAGAAGCTTTTAATAACATTAAACACAGCTAAATTTAGATCCCTTTTTACTGAAGAAGTTTAAACATGCCCGGATTTATGGCCGCTTCCATATTTTCTCAACATCCCATGACCCCCTAAAGTACGAAAAAATAGGTCGCCCATTTCCGTATGTCTGTCTGTGCGTCTGTCGTCTGTTTCCATTTTTATTAGGCAGATAATCTGCGAATCAGATTCCACCAACACTTTCATGATCACCTCATAACTGTGTATAGTACTTATCAACTGTTATACAAATTGCCTAAAAATTTCATTCGGAAATTTTGGAAAATTGGTAGGTGTTTTAGAAGAAGTGAGGACGAAAATAACTTCTGGAATTCGAATACAACCATACACTTTTTTTTTGGTAATTGTCGATGGTATCCAGGGACACTCAAAAATTTCATGCGCACAGGTTTTGAAAAATTGAGCTTTTGATAAAGTTGTCTAAGAATCGACAAAAATTTCTAAGAAATGGGTCCCATGAGCTGAATCGAAAAGCATATCATGTTGATGGTTCCAGGACAAGATTGCAGGCGAACAGCAAAATCCCGGAATAATCGCGGCCTTTTTGCTGAGGACTTATTTAACGCGATTTAAAAAAGCTGGGAGGCAAGAATTCTGAAAAAAACTGTGTTGTCGCACGACGGACAAGTCTATCGGGGAAAATAATCCAAACTGCTGTATTTGTGGTTTATGAATTCGCCTCGAGTTTTCCCTCGGCATCTAGATTTTCGCAAAAAACTACACTGAATAAGAAACTTTAGTAGTAATATAAGCGGGGCGCTTTCACTTGCAGTCTTTCAATATGTGTTCCTCGTAAAGGTTTTTTTTTGACAACACCGATTCTGTGATAAGAATGTTTGAGACCCTCTCTTGCTAGATATTTAGTTCTCTACTATTTTTGTTCGGTTGTAGAGCGGTTATCTTAAGATCCTAAGAAGCAGGAGAATTTTGGAAACATTTTCGAGTGTTCGTTGGTATTCCAAATGCCATTATCATCCGATCTCCACTTGTACATATAATAGTGAACTGCCTCCCGTCAAAGATCGATTGGTTTCGGAATCAGGTGTGACGAATTGGCGAGTCTCCATTTTGATGGATTATGTTACTGTTAGGTTTTGCAAAGTAATATTATAATAAAAGATCAAAGAACCATAAAGTCTAAAATATATCTTCATGTAATTACTTCGTGATCGGTGTGGCTTAAGAATAATGCTCCAGAAACCTTTTTCTGTCAATCGATACCCAAGAAATTCACGTTTTCTTTTAATAGACATAAGCCTCTGTTCAGTTATGATCAATATATTATGCCTGGTCGAAGGACCAAACTATTGTTAATGTCACAAGGGTGATCAGTGCTTGAAACCAATCACAATGGATAATTCTAAAGCTTTATGTGAGTGAGTAGAGTTTTCTGAGTTTTCTTTCAACAATTAGTTTGTTTCGATTTCTACATAACTATACACAATTCTAACCGAAAAATGAAGAAAATAGTGGGTGAAGCGTGAATTCTTCACACCTCTTGGTCCTTTTTACTGAATGGTAACTAACAATGTGTAAAATCTTTTTAAATCGTAAATTGCCTTTATATGAAACTATATTAGCTATGAAATATATATAGTGTTTTTCAAAATATTAATACAACGACAATAAAAGTCATTTCGATATATAATTTTTCCAACCATATGTTATGTAGCAAAATAATACTCAAATAATTTATGCACTTTCGCGGTATAATGATTATCCTTTACGAACTTTCACTTAAAGTCGTTTTAATCCTTTCAAGTGTTGAAAAAATATTATCTGTTTGAACATCCCTTGTAGAGTGGCAGACTACGTAAAAATTAATAGATTTAGGCTCAGCATAATAATATGGAAGTTGATATAATCAACTTATTTCTTGTCTGATGATTTTTCGTCTTAGGTTAGTGTGTTAAAGTTATTTATGGTTACATCCAAATAGGTACTTATTGGTGAGATCACTGCCAAAAAGTTAATTAAGTTTCAGGTGAATCAGTAAAATGGAAATTACACCTATGGTAGTAACAGTGCCCATCGTTTTGAAACTGAAGATCTAAATGTGTCGAGAAAAGACTATTTGCTCTGTATCGTCATTGAAGAAAAACTAAAAAGAATAAAAATTGTCAAACCATCATCCACATTTGTTTTCTTGCTCTAATGAAAGAAGGACTTTACCAAAGAATTATAAATCTGATCGTTATACTTCTGGTTGAACACACGACCGCCGCCAACGTGGGCCGAGTCCTTGCGAGATTTTTGACCGCCAATTTATCCACGTCAAAATCGTCGATCGGAAAAAGGGAAAGTGAGCGTGTTCCAAGTGTTGACACTGTTGACACTTGAGTCGGACAAGCAGGAAGAGTTGTTTTAAGGCTCGCTGTCATTGCGTCTGAGGCCGCGAATGATTGATAACGTGAGCAAGCTATTAACCCGTCCAGACCAAGTAGTGGCGGGGGCGCCACATTATCGCGGCTGTTCCGTGATTGACAACCATAGACATGTATCCATATGAAAACAGATTTTTCATTTAGTGGCGCCTATGCAAATTTCCATCTTCGATACATAAACAAGTGGATAAACTGGCCTCATGCTTGTCGTCACGTGTGCGTAAACATGTGTAGCGTCTGCGATTCTGCCGCGATAGTTCGGCTATGACGTGGCGGAATCCTTCCTTCTAATCGGGTTGGAAGGCCGGTGATGCAACGGTCGGGTTGCGGAATAGTTTATTGGCGGTTGGAGAAAAATGAGAAATTAGGTAAATTTGCAAACATGACTAAGCCTTCTGATGCCACTGAGATAATGTGCTTCCTTCCTTGGGCGATCGTTTAAATCTTGGACGGGTGTGAAGTATGCAGTAGACATTTAGGTCGTGTGCTTGCATAAGAAGGTGTCATTTAGATGTGAGTTTTTTCTTAGATGGGTGTGTTATAGCAAGTTTTGTTTGTTATTCAAAGTGACCATTTTTGGCAAATGCAACTATAAAATATACGTTTTTTGATCATACTGTCTCTTGACCCAACGATTGCTACGAAATTTTAAGTGCATCCTTTGACTACTCATAGTTTAAAAAATGGTGGCGCCAGATAAAATTATCAATTAAATCTCGTTCGAAATGTGCAGCAACACGTGCTACTCTGCGGATGCTCTAATAACTCGTGTGTACTTTAATTTTACTTGCACGAGATGTGATAATCATAGAACCTTGATTAAAATTTACTTATTCATCTTTTCCGGAAAGTTGACTACGTTTTCGCAAGAACTGTTGGACGAAATATGTGAAAAAATACTTCCTTATACGCGGTTTATTAGCTTCCGCTTGTAATAATCTTTGGTTTTTTAAAATTGCTGAAACAGGATATTTCAAAATAATAAACATAAACAAATTTATTTTGTCAACAATGACAGAACGAGCTCATATCACTTTCTTGTGAGTTTGGGAACACAATAACATTATGATAAGTGTTACATTCTACATGTCATACATGCATCGCTACCACAAGATTTATGATATCTCAAAAAGATTTTAACAAATCTTTGTTGAAAATGTAAACAAAATTAATGAATAACTGAATTATTTTACAAAGTATCTCTAAACTGAGTCATCTAATTTCTATGAAATTGTTTAGGCACGGTCACATTATGACTAATGTTATATATGAAAAATGGTACATGTATCACCAACAAAAACTCGATGACGTCATATTAGAGGTTATAAATACATCATTTGTAAACTTACTGGAATCTTTTTGTTTTCTTGTCTTTATTATATTAATTATTATTGTATTATTGTTTTTATTATCTTGCTTTAAAAAATTGCTTTCACGGTGTTCATTTCCTGAAAGCTAATTAAGGGAAGTATTTCATTAATTTGTTATTAGGATCATTGTGGGGAATGTCTGTCTAACTATGTTTTCCTGGTGTTTTAGAATTCACAGAATACAAAAATTTCTGTCTGTTTGTCGTTTGGTTAAAAAATAAAAAAGTCATTCTAAAACTGTGTGGAGTAAATTACATGCTTTTTTACGTAATGTATAATAAATCAGTTCTAATTGTATCACTGTTACCGAAGGTTGCTTTATTTTTCCGAATTTCTTTCATATATTTAAAAATCACCTCATTTTAATGAATGCATTTTAATGATTTGCATGTTACACAAAAATACTTGTAGTGTACGAATCTGCTTTCAGTTTTTTGGCTAAACGTTCAAATTTTCGCAAAAACATTTGCAAGGTATAATAACGTTTTATTCCCAACACGTTTTGCACGTTTCCGTGGCGCAGTGTGTGTATCGGAGAGACGGCGATTGTGAGTTTGATGCCGAACTTGGCCGTTTTCTTTTTCTTTTCTTGCATTGGTAATAACGTTGTGATTAGTTTTCTTTGGTGTTGTGACTAGAATTATCCATGTTGATGAAATTAAGAACGAGGCACCCTATTTTCTCGAAAATGTGAAGAATACGCGCGTCTTTATATGATAATGATAAAATAAGAATTTTACTATTCGAGACATTTTGCTCGATTGTGGTTTAATTTTTGAGAAGACAAACTCATTCAAATGAAACTAATTTCTACGTGACATTCTTTTGATGTATAAACATAACTAAACACTTGAGCTTCAGATTGCTATTATCTAGTGCCGACGGGCAAGGGGTGCCTCTGGTTTTTACTTTGCAGAGGTTATCACAAAACGAAGGTCGTAAAATCAAATTTTATAATTTTTTTAAGGAGCTTGATTTGTCAGATTATACTTACAGCCTTCGACCAATTCTTTATTGATCAAATTAAGAACCTCATTTTTTAGCTTTACTTATACAGGGTTACTAAAAAGAAATGAATGAATCAATTTATTTTATTGAATAAATCAAGAATTGTAAAACTGAATACTTTGAAATCTTGCAGACTTTTTAAAGTTATTGTAAGCATGGTAAATTGTTAATCAAAATCTATATATCATATTTTTTAGATTTGCTTAAAAAGGTGGCTCAAACAAATTAATGAATGAGTTAGTTTATTTTATTGATTAAATCAGGAAAATTTTGGGAATACATTACAGTTATTTTTATTATTACACTGCACCAATCCAAGTTTGATATACGCATCCTTGCAAAAATGTGTAAAGAAAAAACTCAACAGGAACGAAGGAAGAAACAACTTTCGACCATTTTTTTTTGAATGATCATGGCGACTGTCTAAAAAATTAATCTGCAAATAGATTTAGTTTATCAATTGCGTCAGGAACAATTTATCTACTTCCCACGAAATGTATCGACTAATAAGTAATGTTATAATTAGTGTCACATTGTAGATATTATTAAATTAATAAGTTGAGATTACTTCGAAAAGTTAGTGAAAAATACGTTCTGAGATTAAGTGTTACTTATCTATTAATTATTAAAAAAAATATAACCACATGTCATTGTGGTTATAAAAAATTGTAAATATATTTTGGTCACGATACTCCAAATATTTAAAACATAGCCAGTGATTTAACTCTTTCCGTCTTCAAGTCTAGAATTCCTAATTGTTTCCTTACATTAGAGCTTCACATTTAATGACTGCAAGTTCGTTTTGAGGACTGAGAAGAATCAGTTTAATCGACGCACCTGATGTCCGAAACTCCCAGATTGTTGCATTTAGCCCACTATTAACCACTTGTTTATCATGGTATCAATATAAAAATAAACTTTCCTCGTAGATATGTTGACATTATCGGTCTGAGACGTCTAAAATATGACAGAATCGCTGATTTAAAAAAAAATGTGATAGACATCAACATAATTTTCCATGTATTATATAAACATTGTGACAAATATGACAGCAAATCTATCATAAACAATTTCTTAACAAACAAAAATTCACAGGAAACCATACTGAGTCATGTCTAACATAGCCCTGCAGCTTATGGTGTAATTCTTAATACTTGCTTGCAATAGTAATAATAATAACTTTACATTTATTTGGTCATACTCAACTTATAAAAAAATTATATTGTTTTTCATACGCACCCATGAAATTAAATTAATTCAGCCAAATTACGAATACAATATTTTTTCTAGTGATGACTCTCAAAGTGCACTTTATGAGTGAAATATTTTGCACAGCAACACATTAATATCGTGAACGGTTAAAGGTTTTCGTTAATCACGTTGCTAGCAAATGTGATGACACCTGATCATTTTTTTTACAACGTTAAAAATTGTCACACAGTTTCATCTAACGTACAACGTTTTAAGATCCAGTTTCACCGCCTAATTACACATTTCCAAACAAAAATAAAAAAAACCGCAACCGCATTTAGAAATCTATTTTTACGAACGCATTTACATGTAACTCAGAGCGAGTGACAAAATATAAATGTAAATATAATGTGGATTTTTAATAACTTATTTTTTTTGTTTCCGGAAAAAAATGCGCGGCACACGTGAATCAAGATTTTTTCTGCTTGAAAACATGATTGTTAATTTCTACGAAGGCATATGGCGATGAACCTATTTTGTCTGACGCTCTTGCTCAGCTAGTCTCGTTTTTTGATCAATAGCGATAACTTGGAGTGTTAATTTTAAGCGAACTCTAACGTTCTAAATTGATTTGTTAATTGGTAGTTGCCTCTGAAACTTTAAATAATTTTTTGCACATTTAGCCAAGACAAGACGACCGCTGTAGGTTGGAATCTCTTCTGTACTTGTAACAAGTGTTGTGCAATTACTCGCCACTCATCTTCGGCCGGTCTAATAATGAAATCCGGCGCTAAATGTCGGGACGCCAGTCACACACTTTTTTATAGTCTGTGTAACAAAATAATGTTGGCGTCTTCATATATGGCAATAAATACCATATTGTCCCACTTCATATCCAAAGTATGACTAGTACGGTTTCGGCGGTTGCTTAGTGATGGTGGTGGCACGTGCTATGGCCTGAAAGCGCCTGCTGAAAGCGCCAGGGCTATGGAAGAAATTTTGAGCGGAAAAAAAATCGGGTAAACATTTTTTATTTACTAAACATGTTTACGTGGATAAGTAAACATAAATCGGGAAAGTAATCGATCGAAGCAATAATATTTTAATTTATTTTTAGTTAGTAACTCATTGTTTTTTGATGACGTCTATTCATCTTAAAATGCATTCTTGACATTCCTGATTTTTATGTATCGTAAAATAATAATTGTATTGTGCTTGCACCTGACTATTATTACATCACAATTATTGCGTTCGTGTCGTGAATAGTATATACTTGTTTTTATGTTGCATTTTAAACATATTTGTTTTGACTTTAGTTATAGGGAACGATGTTGCCGGGTTTTGTATTAACTGGATTTTTTCTTTGCAGGAAACACCATAAACCGCATCAGCTGCTAGTAGTAGTTATCTTTTCTTACATAATGGTAAGTGTAAATGACAAGACTTTCAACATTGTAGTTTACAGAAACTCGATAATTTATGCTTATAGATATGCCAAGTGATTTTGGCACGATGTGATGAATGAAATTATATAACCTTCATTATATTGCTTTTTTATGTTTGCTGTTGCTTTAACTGAGCTTCATTCATATAAATTAGTATTTAAATTTAACGTTACAACTTTTTAACTTACTTACGGTCGATCTTTGAGTGTTGCTGATTGCATAGGATCTGAAAAAAATATAACTGCATTAGTAGGTACACGTAATGCAAATTTTACACATGATAGAAATTTTTTATCAATATACGTTTTTTTATTGTTAAAAATTCTGTAATTGATTTATTTTACAAATAATTTGAAAATAATGTATTACTTATTTTTTTCGTAACTTTTGTGTCTGAAACAATTTAAAATAAAAAAATGGTAATCCAGTAATCCAAATTTTTGTTCTGTTGAAGTTCTGCGTCATGTCTTTTCAATCGACAGAAAATATAATGAATACAAGGAAGAGCAACAGTTGTATTGAGACGTCACATTTCTAAACAATTGACAATAAAATAAAATTTATACTCTGAAATTAATTGACAATTCTCTTGTTTGACGCAATTATGTACCTTGTGACGGTAAGATGATGTTATTGGATTTATTTACAGTAAAGAACTTGATGAAGGAACAGTCAATTAATTTTTGTTTTGGAATCTTCACGTTGAATGTTAGACCATTGTGTAATTATTTCATAAATGGTTATATACTACAATCATGTACTATAGTCTATATAATAAAAAAAATCAGTGTAACAATGTCCATGATTCTTTATTTTCTTGTTGCAGGTTTTGAGTCAAGCAGATAATGAATGTCCTAATTATAACGTAGAGAAGGTCACACTTTTTTCGGATTATTCCAAAGGGTGTCTTCGTGTAGAAGGAAATAGAATCGTGGCAAGCAAGTCCGAACGTTTAGAGTTGGAAGAAAGTACGTTTGCAAGTATTTTCCTGGTTCCTTACTAAAATTATATTTTTAGATTATTTATACAAAGTGACGATAGAGGAGTATTCCATGCTGTTGTATCACATACAGAGCGGCAAATTCATCTGCTGGAACAAATCGTATAAAAAGCTTGTCCCAAGGGTAAGTTATTTGAAACGCTATAATGTTTTGTGACGTTGTTAATTTTAGAGAAATCCGACTAACTTAACGTACTGCAAATTCAATAATACTGTGTCGATAATAGAAGCCTACAAAAAACATAAAGCAAGGGTTATTACTAGGGACAACAAGGGCAGGGAGGTGGAAATACGATTCAACAGATCAGGTGCCTTCGCTAGACCAAAGCTTATGGAAAAGTGTATAAGGCATTTGCGTCTGCATGAAAAGGTGCACTGCGAAGTGAAAGAGTTCTTGAAGTGGGTGTTGGATCCAGCGCAAATTCAGAACGGCACCAAACAAATGGAGGCCTATATACAATTAATAACGAGGTGTGCAGGTCCGCACTTGGTGATGAAACCTGTGGCCTGTGAAAGCACAGGCCAATCCGACTTCTGTATACGAATGAAAGAAATTCATACAAGCCATCACAAGCTATCGCCGGAAATCCAAGATTTGTGTAAAATAAAAGATGTGGATAAAAATTAATGACTGCGTCCGTGTAAACAGTGAAGTGTCAGTATTTTATAGTATCTATGAAGTATGTGAGATTGTACAAAGCTTCCGTCTAAATAATTTCTTTCAGTTCCACTTCCTAGCGAGGAACCACCAACGGACGTTCGCTTTGTATAATATAAGTGTATTGTATGGTATGTACAAATTCATTGTACACCCATATTCATATATACTATGTAAAAACCCGGTATTAGCGATATTGTACATTGTATTTATTTTTTTATTTTTATTTTTGCTTCGTGTGTTAATTTAACGTGTTTTTGTATAGTTTGTGTAAATTATTGATCGAGTCCTTGGACTATGAATGTGAGTGTACAGTCTTATTTTAACCCCTATGGGGTTTTATTTAACTCATAATATATAACTTTTGTACATTAATTATTTATTTTTTTGAATAATTGTATGGGCACCAGTTCCAGTATTTTACTAATATTTTTTTATCTCATTTAACCGGTGCCTGAATAGTGCTATCCATGTTTTAATGGTCCGTTGGGCAATCCAATTGCAAAAATACCAAATAATGAATGAGGCTTTGATAATATATATTATAATATAGAACATTTTTATATATTGTGTGTTATTCGTTGTTATTTGCAGTTATGTCAGCCTCAAAATGTAAGATCTGTGCCATGTCTCTACAATGTCCTTAAAGTTACATTCCAAATCATTATACATAATTATTACGCATTTACAAAAAATACATAATTTAAAGTAAAGGTCGAGTTTTTTTCTCCTCTCAAAAACCACAAAAATTAACATAATGGTAAGACAGAACTAACGAAGGTAACAATAAAAATGATTTATGTAAACTCGTTTCCCAAAAATGAGCATTTTTCCTGTTCCTAAAACCAGTGTTCGTCTTGGTGCACTATAAATGAAGACCACATTTTCAAACAGCTATAGTCGCAGATCTTCTTTCCAGAACTAAAGCAACGGTGTCAAAAACATCAGTTATCTGCAAAGATCTAAGTTAAGGTAAGTTATCAACGTTTACTGTGATGTAAGCAAACGGAATAAGTGGGTTTCAATTCATCACTGACGATGAAAGTTCAAGACAGAATAATAGGTGTTTACAGCTGTTTTGAATTACATGAAATCAGAGTTTTTTACGAGATTCTTAAAGATAAAAGACTGATAAGGACTGGAATGTTTTAGTGGATTTATAAAGTAAATTTTGTTTAGCAAATAATAATAAAGATTAGTTATAAATGAAGATCTTTTATATACTTCCAGCGTCTGACCTAAATTAGTTAATAACATTGGTATACAACGAAAATTTAAGCAAAAAAATGGCTGGATCGGGCAAGGTTTGACTCTACATATCTGTTTTCAGCCCCACTTGATACGTTTAAGTTGACATAAGTACTTTGTTATGAGATATTTTGTTTTATTCTGTTCATGGTTACTAGACTGAGCAGGGAAGAAAAGTACAATATTTTGTCTTAACATTATTAACCTCTGCAAAGCAAAATGTAATTTTTCTGGCTGGTAGTGCTTTATCGTGTAGAAAATTCGAATTTTTTAATTTTTTGCGAATTCAGTATAAGTAGAAAAAATCTACGATAAGATGGGTGAAAGATTTTCAGCAAAATTCTCAAAATAAAACGATGCATTGTTGTGGAACCACAGATTTCAGAGATGAAGGTGAGGTGTTGGTGAGAATTCTCACTTACTCATTAGATTAAGTAACTCTAAATCATTTGATTCCATTCACAAAAGCATCAAATTAGACAAAATTGTCAACATTTTAAAATTATCCAAAGAAATTTCAAATGTTCACAAACCCGAGGTGGCGAAAATCATGCAAGCTTCTGTTTGGGATTCATCACAAATTTTTGTTCCTTGAGAAACGTTCCTGAAGTTGACGATAATTTGGGCGAAGCGTTGTACAAGATAACAATCGTTATTGTTCTACATCAGAAATAATAGACCATCAATTACACTACATTAAAACTTGGTTGTCTATGTTAATACCATCTGTACTATAAAAAATTGGTCGAAAGTTATTTCGACAGAAATTCCCTTGCTTCTCAGGTACAGTCCAACAAATACTGTTTCTCTGATAAGTGATTTTACTTTTTCGTGATAACCTCTATGGAGTAAAAACTAAATATAAGGTAATAGAAAAAAAGAAGGTTTCGCCTTTTTAAAAAAAGATAGTTGGGAGCCCCGAGAAGATTTAATATTTTTAAAAAAAGACAGTTGGGGCTCCCCGAGAAGGTTTCGTCTTGTTTGAAAAAGGACAGTTGGGATCACCGAGAAGGTTTCACATTCTTAAAAAAAAAAATTGGGGCCCCCGAGAAGGTTTTACATTCTTAAAAATAGACAGTTGCAACCTCTGAGAAGGTTTCACATTCTCAAAAAAGACATTTGGCGCCCCCAAGAAGGTTTCCCATTTCTAAAAAAGACAGTTGGGACTCTCGAGAAGGTTTCACATTCTTAAAAAAATACATTTGGGGTCCCAGAGAAGGTTTTACATTTAAAAAAAGGACAGTTGGAGCTTCCGAGAAGGTTTCACATTAGAAAAAAACATTTGGCGCCCATGAGAAGGTTTTAAATAAAAAAAAAGACATTTGGGACTCCCTAGGATGTTTCACATTAAAAAAAGACATTTGAGGTCCCTGAGAAGGTTTCACATAAAAAAAATTGCCTCCCCCAAATGGTTTTACATTTTTAAAAAGGACAATGGTGCCCTCGAGAAGGTTTCACATTCTTAAAAAAATACATTTGGGGCCCCAGAGAAGGTTTTACATTTTTAAAAATGACAGTTGGAACCCCCGGGAAGGTTTCACATAAGAAAAAAACATTTGGCGTCCCTGAGAAGGTTTTAAATTAAAAAAAAAAAGACAGTTGGGACTCCCGAGAAGGTTTTACATAAAAAAAGGCATTTGAGCCCCCGAGAAGGTTTCTGTTTCATTCATTAATTTTTTTGAGCCACCTGTTTAAGCAAATCCAAACGAGAAGCCGACTTCACGAACGTGTTGTGTACAATATTTTTTGCAACGAATAAACTTTAAAACCGAAAAGATTAACTGTGAGTTTTTTATAAATAGGGCTAGGCGGTTGAAATTATTGGGACCCCCGAGAAGCTTTTACAAAAAAAAGACAATTGACGCCCGAGAAGGCTTTCCAGTTTTAAATAAAGGGGGCGTATTCTCACCTTTTCCAGAAACTGGAGTAATTTCATCAGTAAAAAATTCGTTATGGCGTCATAAACATAGATAATACACAGTGCGAGAAAAGAAAAGAAAAAAAAAACGAAAATCCAAGGTTGGAATCCTGACTCGTAACCAGTAGACCACCACCAGGATGCCCTGGTGAACTGTTATTATACCGTGGATTATGTTTTTGCAAAAATATGGACTGTTAGGGAAAAACTCCATTCGTACACCACACTTACAGGATTATATTGTTGTATGATAGTTAAATCAAATAAACATAGAATCCTTTGAAATTACGTCATCAAATTGTTGGTGGCGAAGGTTAGTAAAGTTTTGGTTAGCAATTAACCATCTATATGATGTTTCTAATATACATACAAAATTTAACAACAATCGATCCGACAGTTTCGGGATTACGTGTCTAGTAGAAATGGATATAAACATCAGACAGGCACACAGACGGAAACGTGATACTACTTTTTTCGTACTCTAGGGGTCATGAAACGTCGAGAAAGTATAAAAGTGGCCATTCGTCCAATGGACTCCATTACTATACTTCCTCAGGTTAAGCTCGGGAAGCAAAAATCCGAAATCTTAAACGCTGTGGAAAGTAGATCAAAAATGTATATAAGGAGTCTTTTCGAAACTCTGGTGAAATTTTTCATCATGTATCTTTAAAATTTAATTTCTCAGTTATTTAAGGAAATTTCGGGTCGCAATTTCACCACTGTTGAGATACAGCTTCTTCGACACAACCTGTTTTTACTGAAATAAAAAATCAGACAATGTTTTTGTACGATTTATAAAGTTATCTAAACTGGAAACGGTGGTGAAAACCGCGTTCCGAAATTTCCATAAATATTTGAGACATAGATTTTTAAAGATATGTGAATAGAAGTTTCACCAAAATTGAAAAAAAAAATAGGTAGTCTTAAAAAAACCTAGCATTGCGTTATATAGAGAAAGTCGTGGACGAGTTAGATCTAAAATTTCATAACAATAATAAGTCTGTTAATAATGGAGATACTATATTCTGATAATGTATTGACAGCGCCACAAGAGGGAAAATTAGAGTTAAAGAATTTTTTTCAGAATATCATTTTGTAAAACTGATACGTCGGTAAGTGATTTTATTAAAAACTTGAATGCCATCTAGTGAGAACTTTAATACAATTTTATATATTTCAATTATTCAACTTTTTCGTAGTTTACATACTGAAGAGTCATAGAAACCCTCTCGATTGAATTTTTTTTTGTGTAGCTGTAATTCAAAAATAACACCAGAAGGTATTCGCTTCAAGCTTCAATATTTTTCACCATATTTTTTAAAATATGGACAGATGCATGATATATACAAAAGCTGCAGAAGACGTTAAAATTACTGCTAGAAATTTGTTATGCAGTAGGTAAACTGAAAATTTTGAACTCTGAAGGTGTGTCTCAATCGTCTCGTTTTCTGAAAAGGACACGATTTGGGTTAGTAATGATTTCTGGTGTAAGTTGAGAGAATGGAGGAAATGTTGGTTCTATACCGTGTGACTATTAATGAGTGAAGCAAATGCTAATACATATGTCAGTTTATAGTAACTTTGAAATTTTATTTTTACTTATATGTTAAGGTTATAGAGGGGATGGTAAACGAGCATCATTTTTACTAAACATTAGCTAAAACTTTGATTCTTTCTCCTGTAACGCCGAAAACACAAAACAACAAAAATCACAGTTTTGGTCATTTTGTATTTTCGATGCTATAGGGAAAATAAAGTTATAGTGTTATCGTGCACTGAGAGATCTAAGAACACTGGCAAATTACTATAATGAAAAGTTAAAAACGTGTGAATTTGTTGTGCTTTAGAGGCAGGGGAGCTGCAAAGAACTCTCTTTTTTAGCAGATTAGCGGTTAATTAATGATCAGCTTGTCAAAAGTAACCCTCTTTTGTGACTTTTTAACACCTGTCACGAAACAAATGAAACTTGGTACAAGGACCTAAACTGTCCAAGTAGAAATCGTTAGCTAGGCAATTGTTGGCGATTTGTTGACTACTTGTCACAACGCATCCATATTACTAGAGACTGTGTATTCAACAAAGATGAAAGAAATGACAGAGGCAGCTTAGCTTTATTCATTCTTGTTAACGAGCCTGGCAAGGACTTTAGTTTTAAACTTCCTTCCAGCAAATTTTACGATTAGTGATTATTATTAAACCAAATAAAATTAGATTGTAATGTTTAACCTTTTGCTTTTTAAATTAATCATTGAAATCGTGAAGTGTACATACAAAATAATGACTGCAGTGAAACATAAATTTTTAGTTATGTAACCTTGATTTTTATTATGTAACAATACATTTCGACTGAACTGCTACTAATACTACTAAGGCTTGTCTTACTTTTTCGTCGTTTTACTGATATCAACTGTCAGTAGCGACAATTTGAAAACGGTAGCACCGAGAAAAGATAAAAGATTGCTGTTGAAAGGTATGTGGGGCAGGCAAATTAATTACGTTGCAGGCAGGAAAATAGCTATAATGAAAACAGTATTTTCTGGAATCAAACAAAATATATGTGACTATTTTAGTATTCATATATGTAAGCCTCGATATTAATCCAACACGAGGACTAGTTTTAACAAACCCGTGTTAATTAAATTGTCAACAAAAGTAAACCTGAATCGCCTCTACAGCTGAAGTCGGAACATGTTAATCACCTTTAATAACTTAAACAAAATAATAAAAGCACTTTTTAAATAAGTCTCCAGGAGCATTCTCTACCATGATGGATAGTTTTCTTTTGATATCCGCAGACAATATGGCAGTCGCCGTACATGCGAACAATACCATTGTGACACTAGCTACTCTCTGGGCAACCGTTGCTTTCACGCAAATCCGAAAGGTGATTTCTGCCTTCCGATGGGGGTTGCTCTAATTCTTCATGGCTCAATTGAAGTGAAGAGACCCAGTGGTCCAACACCCGTTCGTCCTGAATTAAGAACAATACAAAAGAATTGCCCTCCTCCCTTGCCTGTTAATCTGTGTATCACGCATCTGCTCGGGATTTGAATACCAAATAATTTATCGGTCGACAGCACGTGCCGCGTTCTTGCCACTAATGGACGCAATCGGAATTGTTTGGATAAACACCGAAACGACTTCTTTTTTGAAAATGCCTTCAAATGGTGCGTGATAAAGGCAAAAGCCACCTAAAGTGACCAGGAAGCGATGCCAACAAAGGCGAAAGTTTCACGGTCGACGGAGCGGATGATTTCGAAATGTAATTTTATGCATTTGCTCGTTCGGTTTTTATTCATTCGCCTTTTTCCGACCCACCAACTTCGGTATAGAGTGTGCATTATGGACTCTGGTTTTGGTCCATGTTGGTGGGGTTTTTGTTCATTGTTATTATGTAATTAGTTTCGTAACGACGGCCGCACTTTTGCAATTACTACCTTTTTATAAAAATTTAGTTTTATTTTATAACTTTTTTTTCTATTTTCTGTTATTATTGAGGTAACGTGGAAAGTGCTCCTAGTGACTACCATTGTCTATATGATAGTACCTATAGGTTCTTTAAAAACGAATGTGAAATACTGATTCTGGTTTTCGGCTCATTTTATGCAACTTATGGATTCTCTATTTTTTTTTAAGTTATGCGGGTTATAACAGAGGATTTTTGTGTGGGTAATCAGAAATTTCAGTGTTGATGAAACTTTTTAGTAAATACGAGTTGCACAAACATTTTGCATTTATAAAACAAACTGTAAAATTATGCAACTTTTATCTCCCAGATATGTTTTTCGACAGCACTTACAAGAACTGTTGAAAGAGTAAAAATAATCTCAACATTTAGTACTCTCAACAGTTTCGTATATTGAAAAAATGTAAATAAACACGATATAACATTTTTACATAAATTTCACCAATTTGATAACAAATAAATAACCTGCTAATTTTTTAGTAGTTTTTAGGTCTTTGAAGCGTAAAATGAAACAAAACAGTGTAGTGTTTGTGATACACGTGAGTTACGTTAAGCGTTAGAACAGATTGCAGTACAATGATAAACTTTAAGTAATTCGCAAATACATGTATCTGATTTTGCTTAAGCAGATTAAGTACTGTTAAATCTTATACCAACACGTCTCGACTCTAGTTTATATATTTTTTTAATAGAAATTTTACGACTTGTAGTCGATAAACGAAAAATAGAAGAAATACTGTTTGGGCAGTTTGCTTACGCTACGTTGTTTCGTTTACAGCAACCAATCACACTTTGTGGTTTTCATTTTCTTTGTCTAAAGTATGTAATAATTTATAACCTGGTGACTCATAACATAAACGCAAGACGTTTTGAAGATTAAGTACCCCTTCTTGCTCCACCTTCCCCTATATTCAAGTCTGTGAATGTTATCTGAAAATTACAAAACATTTGCACGGTGTGTATGAAGTACGACGTCAGGCTATCCTTTTTCGATAATAGGTACAAGTAGGTATGTGTTATAGGCAAATAAAAGATTTCTTTATTACTTACCGAATTAGGTCAGACGCTAGAAGCTTTTAAAAGGTAGTTATTTGTAACTAATCCTTTATTACTGTTGTTTGTTATACAAAACCAACTTCTAAATCCGTTAGAAACAGTTCTTGTTCTCTTATCAAAAATGAAATAATAAGTATTAAAGTTTAAATGTTTGGAGGAAATAAGATTAACGAGATTTAACTTTACAATTACGCTGTGTTTGTATATAAATTGCATTTTATTTTTAAATATGTGTGATCTCATTCATTACAAATTATTATTAAAGATTTCATACTACATTGTAAACATTTTATTTTACAAAACAAACAGCCCTGTAGTTTTGGTTTAACGAATGTACATTAGTTATTTATAAACTTCATAAAACAAATAAAAAAAAACTAATCCAAGAAATTCAGAATAAATAAAATGTTTATTTTGATGCCACAGGGGAGAGAAAGCGAATTAAAAATGTTTTTTAATCATTTTGTAAGAACAAATTACAGGATAATGTATTTAACAAAAAAATTAGGCAAATACTAGATCAAAACAAATATTTCGTCAGGACTTCTGTCGCCCCTGAAACAAATTCCGCTGACATGGTTAATTTCCATTGTTTATGTTTATACTTCGAAACAATTCGACTATAAAAAGAAAATGAAATGTGATTGATTTTTGTCTCCTTAAAACAAATGAGTTGACTGATTAATACCGCAAAACGGTCCGAAAGTTATTTTGGGTGAGGAGCTGTTATTGGAATAAAAATTATTTGCAGTGCGACATTACAGTTTGTTTGATTTAAAAAAAAGATGGAACGATGATGAGAACGCTTGGAAAGCACCTCCTAGCGTCGAAACCTAGGCAGCTACAACGCAGTTGTTCACACGCGTGTGAGATATGAGTTATAGGATAAAGCGGATATTGCACAAACATTTTTGTAAAGTAATTGTGATAAAAAGTAAATGCGGATTCGTAAACTACAAGTGTAGGAGTATATAATTTTATAAAATTTAAAAACATATTTATTGTTAAAAATTTCGAGGGGACGCGTTTAACCATTCCTAATTAATATATATACAAAATTTGACAATAATCGGTCCGGTAGTTTTGGAGATTATGTGTCTATATAAAATGGATATAGACGCCACACAAACAGACAGACAGAGGGAATAGCGAGACTACTTTTTCGTACTCTAGGGGTCATGAAACGTCGAGAAAACATAAAACTGTCGATTCGTCCGATGGACATGGCTTACGCTCAGGGAGTAATTAACAAAAGGCTTCAATGTTTGGGTTACATAGTAGGTATCGAAATTGAGGCCCAACTTATTGGAAAGATTTGTAAGATTACTTTATTATGATTAAATTTACGGGCGAATCATTTAATCATATTTTATCTACGAGAGTGTCAAATTTAATTTATTCCACTTATTTCAGTTAAGTAGCGCTAGATTACCGCACTTATTTTTTAATGTAAATAAAAATTGCATAAACTCATTTTAAGCAAGTTCTAAAGTGGTATAAAAAACGTGGCACCTGAGAACTCAAGTCTATGTTTAAAGTTCAGAATCATGATAATTATACATCTTGAAAACGAATTAAATACAGGTCAGAACATGTTTCCATGAACTAATGGTCAATTTATGTGTAGATTTTGTAAATTTTTTGCTGATTCTTTGAAGAATTCATATTTTTTTAATATCATAGTTTTGATTATTAAATTAATATCAATATCAAACATCAAAAACAGAAAGAATTCCTCTAACTATCTAAATCTTTCACAAGCAGTGTATCAAATTTTTGATGGTCCAAAATGCAGTGTAGGCAGATCAAAGCGATGCAGATATATTTATTTTAATAATTTGACTATCCGCATTGCGACAGTTAGACATAAAACAGTAGGATTACTAAGCAATATCAGTTTATAAGATATATAGATATACAAGAATTACTTTACTTAAAAACAAATCGTTCCTACCAACACGTTCCAGATTAGGCAACCAAGAATATGTTCGAATATAGAAAACAGCATAAGTACTCTCCTTTTGAACATTTTATGATCGATACAAACTCCTCCTCAGGAAAGTTTGCTCAAAAAGACCAAGCTATAGTGATCAATAGGAGGTTTGGTCCAGCCAAAAAACATTAGCTACTCCTGGTTTCGATAAATAATCAAACTGTTGGAATACGCCCTTCGATAACACCAGCACGTGGTATCATAATATGAAACGTCTGTTCCACAATACTTCACATGAAAATTCTGGGACTTCGCACTTCCGTTTTTCCCGTCCATTGGTTTTAAGGCTTTTCTCGAAGGGACGACCGTCATCAAGAAGCTCTTTGCTACCCCCGTCGAGTCCAACGCCAATACGAATTAACACCGGAGGACAACCCACTCCTGTAGACCTTGGAAACTCGCCCCAAAGTCCAGATTTTGTCTGCTTAGATGGTACCTGAGCAGACAAGTTGGTATGGTACTGCTAAGAGGCTAGCGTCGACTCCACGTGGTCCCGGGGTAACCTTTTCACTCGCCACCCAGTCTGTACCATCGGAGGTGAGGTTGGCTAGCTTGTTCGAAGTATGTGAAAAGAGCGAGTTACTCGGTGATGAACGCGCCAACCCCATAATTGGTGAGTTAATTCGCCTTATAGTTGTCTTACTACCCGAATATTTCCCTAACCAGCAGGGAGGAACATTTCCATGTGTTAGTAGGGACCGTACCTGAGTTTGACGGTATGATAAACCTGGGTCAGTGCATCACTTCGAGATTTGGTAAATCTCGCTGTTCGTGACCTGCTGTAAGCAGCAGGTGGATTCGTTGCCCTATTATATAAAGTTTCACCCCAAGAGTTACGCTCAGTAAGTGCACTCTTTAGGAGTCCAATTATCCCGTCCCCTCGCCTTCCATCAGTGTAAGATTAAAAGCCAACCTTGTAGCCTAAGCCAATCTAAAAGATCGAATCTTTAAAGGTACTAGCCCCGGTCATTCAAGAAGAATCCCTTTGACCCGGGTACCTGCGCTTTCCCTGGGACGTCGAAGACTCTTCATGTACGTGCAACCGCAAAGCCTTGTCCCAGTCAAGTGGCAATGCAATAGAAATACCCAGCATCAAATTCGCAGCCCTTTTACAGAGAACTGAAAGTTTTGGTTGACCTCTATCAGAGCTCCCGTTTGTGAAAACAGCCTTTACCACGCGAAGATAGGAATTGGCACAGTGCAAGAGATGCTTTTCTGTTTTATAAAGTATGTCCTATCGGTAGCTGTACCGGCAGGATTATACTGTTCCTCTCACACCCTCCATACGGAGGTAACGCTAACCTGGTTTCCCGATCCTGAAGCCCACAGTACCTCACGCTGTAATTGTTAACTCCTGAAACCAAAGATTACAAACCCTTATCTCTTATGAGTTTTTGAGAGCGGGTATTCAGAGCGAGGGACACGGTTATGTTTATCTTACTGTTACATGTTTTTGGTGTCAGCAAGATCGTCCTTTAGTCAGAAATTGTTCAGAAAACTCCGCATCAGCAAATGAAATGGAAAATCATTCAGCAAGCCCTAATGATCCACCTATTAACACCAACAAGTCTGGAAAGAGGGGCAGTGTAGTTGAAAATTCGTCACCAACAATAGAAAAGTTGGTTCCTTTTTCCTTTGACAACAAAAGACCTTTGACTTCAGAAGCAATGTTCACGCGTGTTCTAGATCTTTCAGCTAACAATTTTTTTTTTTCTAGAACCACGGTAGTTACACAAAAGTCAAACCTAGTGATTCCACGGAAAGTTCAACAGACAATTGAATTAATAGCGCCATTTAAGCACCGCTTTGAAGCCACAGATGGCACTTCCTCCTTAAAATTTGATCAGTTATCATCTGTTACCGGGCCAACATTTGGAGGCCTGATTAGTGCGATCATTAGGTTAAGGAATTAGATAAGTTGTTTTATTCAAATAATATTTAAGCATGTCCGAGATCCGCGGCACCGCGGTCCGAGATCCGCGGCACCGCGGTCCGAGATCCGCGGCACTGCGGTCCGCTAATCGGAGCGCGGCTGCGACAGCAGCCGCATATAAAGATACGTAAAATTAGAGCAATAGGCAGTTGAGTTGTGGGTTTCAAGGAAGTCTGTTGTCGTCAGTGCTCGCCCCGGCGGCTAAACGGCCAGACAACCCCAATAAACCGTACCTTCTTCTTTCATCGAGGCTTTTATTTACGAAAAACCCCGTGCTCAGTTGTTTGCCGTAGCAAACAAAGCACCCACACCGGTTCTTTTCAGAACCCCATCACCCAAGGGCACTCCGACACCCTGGAACAAAGTCGGCGTACCGACGCGGGTTAAAGACCGGACGCTTCCCCGCTGGAACCGCGAGGTCGCGACGACCCGGTCCCGTAACACATTGGCGCCCAACGTGGGGCCCTTTTCTGACAAAGCTGTCAGGGGGGCTCATTCGACTACAAGGAGACCAGGCTCCGAAAAAAGAAAAACGACTTGGCCAGCACGATGCCGCCCCAAGTCCACATTGTAGACTTCTTTCCGGCCAACTTCCATGGAGGTCAGCGCCGTGAAGACGAACACAAGGCGACCGCAATTCTGAAGACGACTTCCACCAGACACCTGGTGCCGCCACTCCAGGTGGTGGAGCCGTCGCACACATTCGAGACAACGCAGCCACTCCCGTCCAGCAGCCGCTCTGAGGGTCCAGCGGCACCCAAGACTTCCTGCGGGGCTGAAGGCCTCGTCGGACCGCAACCGCCCCAGATCTGCGACTTGCCCGGCTTGAGTGGCGATTTTTCGCTAATTTTCCAAGGTCTAATGGAACGTTTCTACCAACAGATGTCAGCCGCCACCACCGCTGCAGCCCCTGCGGCCATGACCACCTCGTTCCTGCCGATGCCGACCTTCCAACCGGAGGATTTCCTTCTGACGTTCGGGGGCGAACCTGAGGAGGACCCGGAGCTGTTCGTAGAGAGTTTGGAGGCCTACTTCCTCGAGGTCGGGCCGATGAGTCACCGCCACCAGGTGCTCGCGGCGCACCGTCAACTGCGAGGAGTCGCAGCCAGGCGTAACAAACATTACGCCCGCCAAGACGCCTGCATCGCGGACCTGTGGAGGCGCTTGCGAAGCGAATTCGGCACGGAGAACAACTTCTCCGAACTGGTGGCCGTATTTACGTCAAGTTTATACAACAGGCAAGAAGATATTGACGTCTACGTTACCCGGCAGCTGCAGCTATACCGCCGCCTGTTTCCCGACGGCCCAGAACAACGCCTGATTCAACAACTAATCAGGCAAATGCCAGTTTCAATCCGCGCTGCTCTTGCTGTCCGCAAGTACGACAGCGTCGAGGAATTTTGTCGGACGACTCGGAGAGTCCTCGACATCTCCGCCGACGATGGAACCGAGCCGGCAGAGAACTGGCATCCACCTAGGGGAGCTTCACCACCGAGACGGCCCCCACCACCTGGGGGACCCGTTCCCCAATTTCCACCCGACATCTACGCCGCTCCGATGCTCCTACCAGAGCACATGAGAGTGGCGAATCAGCAGCCAGAGCCAGAGGCAGAAGTAGATCCACCGGCCACGCCGTCCAGAGAACTTCACCTCCAGGCCGGTCCAATGCTCCAACCGGAGTCCGAAGCTGAGGCAGATCAGCAGGCAGTTTCACCTGCGGAACCTCGCCTCCAGGTCCAGTGCGGTGTTCCCGCCGAACCGACACCCACGACAGAGGCAGATCAGCAGGCGGTTCCACCTGCGGAACCTCTCCTCCAGGTCCAGTGCGGCGTTCCCGCCGAACCGACACCCACAACAGAGGCAGACCAGCAGGTTGTCCCACCTGCGGAACCTCTACACCAGGTCCGACCCAGTAACTATGTGACCACAGCAACGATCTCGCTCCAGGACGTGGTCAAGTCGGCGCAGATCACAGATCCGGAAGTCGCGGACATGATATGCCGACTGCGACGCATCACCAGAGAGGGGCCTGAGGCGAGAGGCGACGTCGGGTTTGCGAAGAACTACGTAGTCGACGGCGGCATACTATGGCGACGAGGTGACCAACGACGCCTGTATGTGCCGGACATCGCCCGTCCAGCGGTGTTCCGCGCTTTTCACGACTCCGTGGACGCCGGACATCCCGCGCCAGAAAAAACCGTCCGCGTCATCGCGCGGCACTACGCCTGGCCGTCGATGGACGACGACGTTCGGCGACTCGTTAACACGTGCCGCACATGTGCGGGCACGACGGATGGTCCTCACAAGCAGAAGGGTCCACCACGCACCTACCTTCCTAACAGACCAGCGCCCCGGGTCAGAGAACGACCCCAACTAGCGACACCGTCCCAGAACAGGCATCAGGATGTCGTCCAGACCCAGCGAGCGAGCTGGTCAGGTGATGGACCCGGAGTAAACGTCACGGAGCTGGGGTGGAATAAAAAAACATTCCACTCCGATGACGCACTGTGACGGTCCCACCGCACCAAAGTCAGGCCTTCGGAAGAGGGGAGAGTGTTACCGGGCCAACATTTGGAGGCCTGATTAGTGCGATCATTAGGTTAAGGAATTAGATAAGTTGTTTTATTCAAATAATATTTAAGCATGTCCGAGATCCGCGGCACCGCGGTCCGAGATCCGCGGCACCGCGGTCCGAGATCCGCGGCACTGCGGTCCGCTAATCGGAGCGCGGCTGCGACAGCAGCCGCATATAAAGATACGTAAAATTAGAGCAATAGGCAGTTGAGTTGTGGGTTTCAAGGAAGTCTGTTGTCGTCAGTGCTCGCCCCGGCGGCTAAACGGCCAGACAACCCCAATAAACCGTACCTTCTTCTTTCATCGAGGCTTTTATTTACGAAAAACCCCGTGCTCAGTTGTTTGCCGTAGCAAACAAAGCACCCACACCGGTTCTTTTCAGAACCCCATCACCCAAGGGCACTCCGACACCCTGGAATAAAGTCGGCGTACCGACGCGGGTAACGACCGGACGCTTCCCCGCTGGAACCGCGAGGTCGCGACGTCCCGGTCCCGTAACACATCTTGGACATAAGTTTTTCAGAAGATCTTGTACGCAGCAAAAGAAACTGAAGAAAACTGTGTCACAGGGTCCACATTGAATAGATTCTGCAGTTTTAGTTAACTATGCTTCTACTGTGCTCAAATCGTTAAGTAAGCTTATGCAAAAACCTTCTGATGCTAATGAATAGCCTGAGGGCTGGAAAATAGCAATTATCAAACTGAATTTTAAGAAAGGTGATAAACTGGATGCTACAAAAATGATGGACTCCATAATCGTCGATAACATGTTGAAATTATTGCTCGAGAATGATATAATCCCTAATCCTCCCTGGTAAATCAGTGGAGAGCAGATTCTTATGTTGTCTTGATGACTGCTCCAGGGAGAAGCCTGGTTCCGTCGGCTCTGGGAAGTTGGGGCTGGTAGGCGTTACCTCCGTAAGGGGGATATTATGATCCTCCGGTACAGTTACCGGAACGACATACTTTATGGAACAAAAAAGGGAACACATAGCCTCTCTTGGTCAATGTCAACTCCCACTTTCGCGTGGTATAAGCTGTTCTGGGGGGGGTCCACCCAGGCCTTCAGTCTCGCATAACCGGGTTGAGAATAGGGTACCGGGATTTTGCCATACGGTCTCGGTTGGTGAAGCTCTGGGGCGGCAGAGATCCGGACTCGCCACGGAGCGTGAACGACGGGCCAAGGGAGAACACGCCGGGTTGAACTCGCCGTCAGCCCCGCCTTAGTACCCGCGGGTCCAGGAAGAGCCTCATGACCGGCCACGGGCCAGCAGGTGTGGAGCGGGTCGAGCTTCCACGACTGGTTACCGCGCCCACGACGAATCTAAGTCCAGCCTTTCAAATTGGAAGGTTTTGAGTAGCCTTACCCGTGTAGGGGGCGAGAGGGCGTTAGTAGTCTTCAGGGAGAGCTGGGAATGCCGGTTCGAACTGCAGGTGAAAGCTTATATAATCGGTCAACTAAGAACCAAGCCACCTGTTACGGTAGGTCATGGACGCGAAACTACCTAAGTTTCGAAGGCGGCACTGGCCAGGTTCACCAGTACCCGTCGAACTCAGGGAGCATTGCATATTCCCCCTAGGGCAACAGCTCCAACCGGAACTGGTATGTGAAAACGTGAAAAAGTCCGACCCGTGACGGAACGCTCGCGTTCTGGTAAGGCTCTACTTTCGAGTAAAGGAGCTATGCGGGTAGTAAGTTGTCTAGGGCGAGTCAACTCAGCAGTTGTTTTTTTATTTTTTTTTATTTTTATTCAATTACATCCCCCAACATGCACGGTGGCCCAATTACAGGGGAACGGGACATACACGTTACACCCAGAGCCATGGCGGGAATCGAAACCACGACCCAAGGTGCAGCGGGCAAGCATGATGCTAACTAACCCACCCAAGTCCAGGTCCAGTTGTTGAGTGTGGTGGCTACCTCCTAGTTGACTTGCTTTTTTTCCTTGTTTCAAAAGGCTTGCGGGTCGAAATTTACGTACTGACTGGGTAGCTAGCAATGGACGTCTGGTAGCCCGGATGATCCACAGCAAACGAGGTATCGGGGCTATGGCGAGGGTTCACTAGTACCTATCTGTTCAAAGGGCCCCCTTGAACTAAGCCTGGTACCTCGGGGTTGGCAGCAAGCTCCATTCGGGAATGCCGACTCCCGGTGTCGACCCGCATTTGGTGTAGGACTCGAAGGGGTAGTGAAAAGCTTCTTAATAGTGGGTTGGCCCTCTGGGCGTGCCTTAAAGCCTAACGACGGGAAAGGCGGGAGCGGCAAAGTTCACTCCCAATAGTACCACTTATGGTCCAGCGAAATAGATAACGGTTCTTTTGTCGATATTGTCGCAAAAGCTTTTGATGAAGGACCAACGTTTATTACGTAAGCTCGAACACTGGCATTGAAGGTTTGCTGAAATGGATCAAATTGTTCCCTAAAGACACATTTTTTCCAGTTAAGATTTTTGACAAATTCAGCAGAAAACGATGTGCGCTAAGCAGCGTCTCACAAATATCGGTTTTAGGGCCTCTTCTCTTCATTACTTACACAGACGATTTGGTTAGTACGACACCACATCCTTTATAATATATCACTGATTTATTTAATTTGTGTAATTCTACTTTGTAACAGGCAACGACAAAGCTCGCACTTAATAAAATTAATATAAGTTCACAGTTTCTTATAATCAGAAATTCAGTAATACCAATTTTCCACTATAAGTAAAATCCAGCTATTTAATGTTCTACTACAGGAAGTTCGTCAATATTTGACAAATTTGAACAAATTTTTGTTTTATATTGCTACACATTATACATATTTACCAGTTGCTTCCATTTATTTTTTCCCTGTTTTGTATAATATTTAAATTTTGTTGCTGGTTGGTCAAAACTGTTTACGTCACAGCTATTATCATCAGAGGACACGAAATAAACTGATGTATCAAATAAAATTTATATAGGCACATCATAAAGTTGATCTTTAACTTCTGGTTTCACCGGAAACAACGACAAGTGGTTTTTAGAACAGAATTATTTTGTTTTACAACACTGGGTGATAAGGTTTTTGTTTTTTCAACATAGTGTCATAAACATATGGTGACTGCAGAAATATGATCGAAATTATATTTGAATTGCTTTGAAAAATATTTGTTTCGTCTCTGTACAGAAGCAACAGAAATTTAGTAGTAGCAGTAGAATAGTAATGTTGAAGTAATTTCATTCAACCAGTTGTTATAAAGCACTCCATAGAAAGCAATTTAATTGCCACTGTTCCTTTCAGTTTTCTCACAGTGTTGTGGGTAAAACACTGTTCCTTCAGGAGTATCTCGAATGAATAGACAAAAATAATCGTAGGTCTAAACGTGAAAGGATTAAAATAAATCACAATTTAAAGAACGCCTGTACGTATGTACGTACGAGTGAGATTTTTATCGAATTAACAACAGAAATAATCGTGTTTTTGAGGCGCACCTCAGGGGAGATCGTACAGAATACCGAAGTACAAATTAATTACAACGTCGCCGTCGGTAAATTCTCAAATATCAAGCTCTCATAAATGATTTAGTGTTTTAAGTATTCAGTTTGGGAGAGGTCAACAAATTCAATGATATCCTCGAGAAAAAACAAACGAAGGATTCTCTTGTGACGCTCCATAAAAACTTTTATTGCACGGCTTCTTCGGGGGTTGCATGTTTGTAATAAAGCTGTTGTAGCATTTTATTATCTTAACTTTAATAAATGGCTTTACTCGTGTTATATATCAATTTAATTCAGGAAAGTTTTAAATCTCGTTTTTTACTGTTTCACTGGGTCTATAAAAATATTAAATAATCGACAATCAACGTGAAAGTTGCTATAAGAGGTCATTTTTCAAAATTTGATGCTACACGATTTTTGGACCAGCATATATTCCATATTTTACGATGTCTTCACAAGTGCGATAGATTATGTAATGGGTTTTCGAGTTGAGTTGGACAGTTTAAACAAAAAGAAACTATGGGGGGTCACTCCCTGCAATCAGGTTTAGTCAGCGACTAAATCATTTTCGGATGTTTGAAGGTAAATTATGTTACCTCATAACATTCACTTCGTGTTTTGGAAAAGGGACCTAAAATATCACTGTATCAATTTTATTCAAGATCAAATTATAGGTTATTACACTCTGGCATTTCTAGATCTGACGATAAAAAATTAATTTACTGATTTGTCCAATGCACTTCGTTATAAATAATGGATACCAGCTATTAATGTGCCAGTTTTGTTATTAACTTTCTTATCGGGATTTTTTTGAAGTGTCGTTTTCCAGTATAAATACTGGTTTGCTTTTTGAACCTAATCCAAAAACCATATCGATCTTAAAGCTGATTTATGATTACTGCAATTACTTAATCAATGAAATAATTTCTCCGCTGGCTTAATCTGACATATATCAATCTCGTTTATCTTATCGGCACACCAAACTGAGTGTTTGTATTTATACGTGTACTGCACTTTTACAAAAGACCCTGCCTATTTTTATTACTACGTTACTTAAATGATTAGTTACATTGATAAAAACACTTTTAGAACTTTCTTTCAAGTTGTATATATTTTATTCTGACACGTTGAGATCTCGGTTGCAATATTTTAAAGTGTCGAAATTAAATCTTTCTAGATCCACGCTCTATTAACTGCATGCGTAAATGGATTTACATATTTTATAATAATCTCTCGAAACATTAATGAAAAAAACCTTCATGAGGAGTTGGCAGGTAATAACTTATGAAGATATAACCTAGTGATAGTGAATAAACAGATAGAACATAAATCATTGTAGTTTAAAGCTGCACACAATGAAATGACGTGGTCATCAGTAGTTGTTGACAATGAAACATTTATTATTACGACCTGATGTACTTTTTGTTATATCCTCTTTGTCCTTTTAGCTTGGCCTCAAATTCATCAATATTATAAAACAAATACGAACTGCTACATAACTGCACTTTATGTGAGCATTTGGGCGCCGACTGCAAAATCTTATTTGCAGATTCTAATAATTGTTGTCTCTGTTTACTTAAAATAATGACTTTTGGAATTTTTATCGAGAAGATAGTTACGTAATAACTGTAATAATTTGATTACCCAGAGTTGTCACATTCTACGTGTTACATGATATCTTGAATCGGTCTGCATTAATTTCTTCATTTGATTTACATTAGAAGTCAAAAATTGGTCTCTCCCTTGAACCACAGCCAAACAAATCCAGTTTCTTATAAACTGTGAGTGAACTTTTGATATCAAAGTTTTGTGATAACATCATCAACTTTTTAACATTGACACATTATTTCGATATGTACAGTGTAGTACTAATAATGATAATGGGAGTGTTTTTCTCCCAATTTTAGACAGATTTAGCAAAATTTTGAAATGATGCGATCCAGTTTTGGGGGGAGATAAACACATAAACTTTGTTTGGGGACTTACCATACTTATGATAATCTTTACATAATGTTTATAAGGTTTCAGAGCTTTAGGTTTTGCAGTTGCTAATTTAAATTGTAAAACGTTATTAAACAATTTTGTCTTTTCTTAAATCTAGACGGCTAAGGTAAAAAATCAAGGCTAATTCAAAAACTACAGATGTAGAAGTATGTTATTTTATAAAATTTGAATGGCATTTACTATGCAAACTTTAGAAGTGATGTCATCAAATTGTTGGTGATGATGATCAGACAAATTTTGGTAGCGTTTTTCCATTTACACGATATTCTTAAAATACAGTGAAATTTTACGACAATCACTCCAACAATTCGACGATTATCTTCTAATAAAATCGCCAACAAACGACAGACGATAGGCAGACGAAAATGGGCGACCTATTTTTTCATACTCTAGGGTTCATGAAGGGTTGAGAAAACACGAAAGGACAAGCAACCAAAGTTTTACTAACGTTACATTAGCTATGTTTCATATTAAGACATACACTTACTGTGAAAATTATAAAATACTAACATACCTTAGTAGGTAGTTGGGTTAAGGTCGTTTCTGATTTACACAGAGTTTTATTGCGTTACGAAAAGTAGCAGGTTTTAATTTGAATATGGTTGTCACCTGATATTTTCAGCTCAATTTGCCAACGTTTCGCTGAAATCTCATTCATCTCCTGATGAACATTTTTTGAAGAACTGGTGAAACCATTATTTGGGTGCAGTGTTTATTAAATACGTTGGAGTTTAATGGTCTATAAAAATTTAAGTGTATCTCATTTACAACGTCACGCACGAGGTGTAAATAAAAATTTTCTGACGGAGACGCGGAATGTGAACGCGCATCTTATGATTTACGTGCTGTTTGTTAAGGATTACAATAGTATTTACGGTTGTTTTGTAGTAAACTTGTAGGACGTTATATTGAATCAGGCTTAAGAAACCGCCTGAAAATTTTCCTTGTTTAGCTATAGCCGTCGTAAAGCTTAATTTCATTCCTAAACACGCAGGATTGTTCAGAAGTACCGAAAAACGACGAGAAATTTTCAGTTCCCCATGTTTAATTTTTGTTAATTTAAATTCTTCAGTTTTAAGAAAATTTTCATCTTCATATTTACTGCACGCAACTTGCCATAAATTACCAAGTAATAACGCTAAAACTGACCGTAAATTTAGTCAATTTGTGCTACCTTTGGATGCGAAGGCGTACGTAAGAGCGTTCTTTATTCTTTTACAACTCTATAAAAATATTTAATAATGGTGGCTTTTGACAACGAAAATGCACCGATAAATCTTCAACATGGTCGTCACTCTTATTCCTCCTTGTCAAATTATAACTCCGGCTGTGTGGTACATCATTAAAAACATAAACGTTTCCTAAAGAGGGTAATTGTACAAAACTACCCTATAAAAAGTCATAAATCGTTAAAGCCTGTCTGCTGAGGGTAAAAGTTAATTGGTCTGACATCAAGCGGTTTCTTTCCTGTGGTTCCAATTACGCAGCGGAGCTGACGTCTTTGTTTAACCTGTTGTTCGTCCGAAAGACGGAAAGTTTAAGGCCGTTGTTGCCATTTTATTCATAATTGAAGCGTTTAGATATCATTGATTGGTGGTTGAAGAGCCGAAACGAAATAAAAGATTGATGCCGACTGTGGGGGGTCGTGCCTCAAGCCTTGATATTTGATAGAGATGTAGCATATCAAGGATGTTAGTCAACACAGTTTTTAACTGAGTTCTAAATTCCAGACTCTTTATCGATAAATTAATTTTGACACACACGGGTTTCAATTATTTTTGGGAACTGATGGCGGCAGTTGGCGTAGCTAAAAATTTATCAGATTTTTCCTTCTAGGAAATTTAATTAGATGAAGTGCAAAGTACTTGATTGGGTGTGTTGCGTCTTATCCGAATTTGTATTGTACTTGATCAAAAATAAAAAAGATTTTATCGATTAAATAGGTAAGAAATTCTAAAATAAACAGTACACGCAAGAGCAATACAAGATAGCAGAAAACAATTGGGAGTAAATGTGCTTCCCATTCTTTTACTTATTTTAATAATGTTTGTACAATGTTTGCCTTTTTTGCTAAATTCTTCCTAATTTTGGGAGTACATAGTACAATTTCAACAGTTTTCAACACTTGGGGAAACTTCTGTTAAAAAAAAGTTGAACGGTCTTTAAATTCTTACATTTCTGTTTTTTAAGTGGACAATTTACAATTTTTTATATATAAACAACTTTGTGAATAGAAAATTTTCTCCTAACGTGGAAATCCATAAAATATGTTTTCAAGACACAATAACAGTTATCTCATTTTGAGTTTGTTTATAGTTTATCATGAGTGCAGATAAAGCTCTGCTAACATACGTTTTTTCTGAAGTAATTAAAAAATGTATCATCATTTTGATGATTTATTATTACGTAACTTAATAACATAAACAACAAATAGAATCATCTATTTCTGTTGCGGAAAAAAGTAGGAGAGATAAGAGTATTTTGTGTCGCAATGAAATAAATCAGGAAAGTTTAGAAGCGAGAATAACTCCAATCCAAAATATGGTTTCAGAAAACATGAGTACAAAGTTTTAAAAACTTGCTACCGTAAAGCATCTCGTTATATACCCACTTATTGTGAAAGGCATATACGTTTTGAAAATTGACACGTGACTGGTAGAATATTGTAAGTACTTGAAGTGATCTCGAACAAACGAAAATAGATATATTTGAAAACTGTCACATTTTTACTTCAATATACCTTCACTGTGCAAAGAAAGAGAAAAGAGAAGAATTAGAAGTGAAGTTAGAATACTTAAGTATTAGAACTTTCAGAATATTCGAAAAGAAGAAGCTAGAATAATACCAAGAAGAAGTTAGAAAAGCCATGAGAAAATATAAACTGGATTTCACTACAGCAAATCTAGAAAGACTGCTACAGGCGCATAGAAAATCTGTTTTACAATCACCATAGAAAGTAGTGGGATGTTCAAGAAGTGTAATCGGAAATGGAGAGTATCTGAAGAAGAAGATATGATTAGCAAAAGAACAGAGACTTGTGAAAAATATAAAATTCAAAGCAAGAAGGTGAAAGAAATTCTAGAAAAATATAAGGCGAAATCCTGGGAAAGATGTGAAGGAAGTTCAGTAAAGAGAGAGAGAAACGAAATGAAAAAAATACAAGAAGTCTGTTGAACAAAAGATAATAATGGAAAACTACTAAAAATGTGACATAAATAGAAGAAACGTGGAAAAAATATTTTTTGAAATTATGATAAGTAGAAAGACATCGGAAAACTACAAGCAAGAAAATGCATATCATACTTTAATCAACCATGCTTTGCCACTGTCTATGATCTGAAAGTATTATGTTACGAGAACTCACTCTGTTAACTTGTTTATATTTGGTCTGAAGTGCACTTCTCCTTCACAAAAATATGAATATATTGGTAAAGGGCGAAGCTATGCCTATATTTCTAGTGAGTTTTCCAATTTGAAAATGTCCAGATACACATTATTTCAGCACGTATACTAGGGAAGTAAGACAGGGGCCTATTCATTATAGTGATGAAGGACATTTCAAAAGCGGTGAAGTTGAAAGTCAAAGATGTGGTAGTAGGATATCGCAGGTTGAAGTCACAAGACTTAATTATTTCGACACTTTCTAAGGGAGACTTAACCGACCATCTACTACACTGGAAGGAGAAACTCAAGAAATATGATATGAATATAAGTATAAATAAAACTAAAATAATGTATGTAGGCACAGAAGGTCTAGAGAATGAAGTAGGTATTAAAGACCATCAAATCCAACAAGTTGAAAAAGTAAAATACTTAGGACCAATTATAGAAAGTAATGGAAAACTAGATGGAGACATAAATACAGGGTTTTTATAAATGATTCCAAAGGCGGAGTTGGCCATGGATTTCAAAAATTCTGCTTCTGTGAAATTATGCCTCACTATGACAGTTTTCACTTGTCATTAATGTCATTTGAAACCTGTCATTTAAAGCCATTGTTTTGATCCAAGCTCAAAACAGTCGTTTTCAAAACGCTTGGTGCTTGCGTATGAAAATTTTCTTTTTGTGCTTGGAAAGCTACACTCTAGTCAACGGAGAGTTCGTCTATTCTATAACCGCTTGTAAACAAGAATATCTCTGCCCAAATACCGTGATTCGTTAATTCAAGAAACATCGTTACATTAGAAATGTAATCCACAGATTTGTTCGAACGGGCAGTGTCAACAAAAGAAAATCTCATGGAAGACCTACAGTATCTGAGGAAGTTGTTGACGTTTGAGGCAACTTGAGAAGAATCCGCAGACATTTTTGACGCAGTCAGGAGTTTCTGTTCCAATATGAAATTGAACAATGGATACAAAGTATTGACGAAAGGATATTCGAGGACATTTTTGAAATTAAAAAAACAGTAAACATGTGCCTTGAACAAAATGGGGTGAACATTTTCAACATTTACATCGATGTTTAACCGCAATAAATTTGTTTCTTTTGATTGTAATGAATTAGTTTTATTTTTTTAATAAGATATTATGAAGCATTTAGGCAACCAATTATACAGATGCGTGTGGTACTTTGTCGTAAGTCCTTGGGCATATAGTAAAGTCCATATAAAATGAGAGGCGGCAGGTTTTCATGCTCTCCTTTGACCCTATAATAGACATGAATGTAATAGATTTATGGCAGCAAATAATTTGTACAGGACGTTATGGCGAACATTTATAACAAGAAAGAAGTTAGCAGAGAACGAAATTCAAAGTTTATAACAAGGTATATGTGCCGGTATCATTGTATATACTTTTTTTTCAGTAAATATAGTCTGGCACAGGCGCGGATCCAGGCACACGACTGAGGTACTTTATTTTGACCAATTTCAAAATTTTGAAATCGCATTTCATTTTGTCAATAAAATACAGTACAACCTCTACCTATAATTCGAATTCACGATTATCTGAACATACAGTAATCCGAACAGAGGCTATTTGAAGTCGATGCCTCTTTAATCCGAACAAAAACTCTGCAATCCGAACTGAACTTGTAAACATGCATCCACTTGCAAAAATGACGCAAGATCTTTCTGCACATGTTGTATGGAATATTTTGAATTTTTTAAAAATTGCGATATTTCAATGCACTGAATTAATTAACTAATCTGGAAAAGGTTGAAGTTATCGGAGAAATGAGACCCGAAATCTACAAGAGAAAGTATTTGGTTCAATTTCGAAAATCGTCGAAAATGGGTGGAAATTTGCATGACAAAAATTCCATTTTTGAAAAAGTTTCCTAAAAATTCTGAAAAAATTCAGGGATATACTCGTATATCCCGACATGCTGATTCCAAAAATATACCATGTTTATGGTAACGGAACAATATTTTCGGAAAATTCGCTGAGAAATTCGACTTTTTCGAAATTTTTAAAAATTGCGATATTTCAACTGGACTATTCTGGAAAAATGGTTTAAGTTATCGAAGAAATGAAGCCAGAAGTGACTTCTGAGGCCCAAAATCTAAAGAAAATATACTTAGTTAAATTTCGAAAATCGTCGATAATGGGTCGAAATTTGCATAATGGAGGTAATACGAATACATAATGGAAAATTTCATTTTTGAAAAATTCATTTAAAAATTTTGAAAAAATTCAGGGTATAGATCCCGGGGTGTTGATTCCAAAAAGATAGCGTGTTATGGTCACGGAGTAATATTTTTTGGAATGTATCTATTATTACCCATTGTTGCTTAAGAATTCTTTAATTTTGTTTAATAAAATTTAGGTTTATTTCTTGAAGTTTGTTTTCAGTTGTATACGAAGTTGTTATTCAATTCCCTTTCAGATTTTTGGGAAAATCGCTGATCCGAACAAATCGTTAATCCGAACACACCTTTTTCCCAATTAATTAGGATTATCGAGGTTTTACTGTACACTATACATGTAACGAAAACAACCAAATGTCACCCATGTTATGTGAAAAAGAGTATACTAGCTAAAATTTTATATTTTTTTTTGTTTAGAACGAATTTCTGGGAGATCGGTAAAATCGCACAAAAATTGCCCCCCCTAAACGAACTCCTGTATCCGCGCCTGGTCTGGCAATCTACAATACAAAGCATACTAAAGTACAGTTACAGCTACATGTTGAGGTAATTTCAAATTTTCTGCATCTGTAATAATAAATTCAAGAATTTTTGTGGATGTTTTTCTTATAGTTGATGTTGAAGCTCGGTCTCAATATAAATCATATTTATAATGAGTCATGCGAATTTTTTTCCAATTCACTTGGTAATCAACGGAAAAAAGAACTGTTGACGAAAGTTCTTAAATTTTTCTTTTAATTTTCATCTTCATATTTTCAATTTTATTAGAAAGATAACTTTGCTGAAATTGCTACGTGACTGCCAAGAATGTTCTTCCGGTATCTTGACAACATCTTTAAAAAATATTTTAGTTCTTTCGAATCATTCTCAGATCGATTGTTTAAACAGTCGACACAATGAAAGGAGGAAATAAGTTGTTCACTGCCATTACTTCAAGTTGATGGAAACAATGGCCGTTGAGTTGAGAAATATGGTTTTATATAGATATTTGTCAATGTATATTCCAAACCCTTAAAGTCTGGGCCTCCATAAGAATCAAAGATAAAGTAGCGGCTTATAGAGGTCACGGACAAACTGAGTAGTTTTATTATGGTCAATTATTTACATTAATTATTATCGTACCGTAAATTTTAGACCAATATCACTAAAATCGACTATTGTCGTTGAAAATACTAATCAAAAATGTGAAAGTATATGAGCTTTCTTTGAGCTCAGTAAAGCATTTGACACAATATATTAGCAGCTGTTATTCAATAAACTATTTTACCGCTAATTACGGTATCCGAGGAATTGCATTCAAATGGATAAATAATACTTAATTTACGTAATCATAGAATTGATATAGAGAGTGGTTCTTTTGTTTCTGATGAATTCACTGCAAATGCCGGTGTTCCCCAAGGAAATACCTTAATGCCCAGACTATTTATATTATTTTTAAACGATATAAACCAACCAATTAATTCTAAAGTAACTTTGTATGCTGATGACACGTCAGCAGTAGTTTTAGGTTCAATATCCAGGAATTCAGCCTAAAAACCACTGTATGTATAAAGGATATAAGTCTATTGTGACTGGGCTAGTATTAAACATGATAGTCAAAATAAAATTAATTCAGTGTTCAAACAATTATCATAAACCTAACTTTAATATTCTGGTTAAAAATGATGAAAAAATTCTTACCCTTACCAAAATCACAAAACTTTCATGGATGTGCATCTAAGCTGGGAATTCCATATTAATTTCATTGCGAAGAAACTAGCCGGAATCAGCTTTTGTTTATATCGATTAAAAAGTATCGTCAGGATAAAAGTCTTATTTTATTAGGTTATTTTAACTCATCAACTATGGAATCGTAAGATGTGCAGCACATATTTATTCCACAAAAACGCGCTTTTGGAAATATATTTAATTCAAGCAGACGTATCTTACGAAGTTAAGAAGGTAGTATTTTATTAACAATAACATTTTGACGGTGTATGGTATTTACATTTTACAGTGTGTATGTTACGTACAAAGACACACTGATGACTTCATCAAAGGTAGTGACATTTGTAAAAAGTTGCAATCCATTAAACTGATACTGAGTAAGAAGAATTAATTGCTAAATCGATTGACAAGTATTATCAGAATACGATCTAATTTGGAAACTCCAGAATTATAAACCCATACATATCAGTTAATTAAACAGAAAATTCAGTGTCGTATATGGTATATGGTATTGTTTGTACATATACTCAGCAACAGCGCTTGAATGTTAAACGAAACAAAAATTATATGCTTAACAATCATAAAATATTAATTATGTGCATATACATCCAGTGTTGGTAAATAACAATAATAATAACTAGACAGAAATAAAAAAACAATCTGCTTTTATCGTTAACGCATTATAAGCTATAAGTATATGTTACAACTTGTTCTCTGAAGGACTGGTGGCGCCGCCATTTATTACATACCGGTCGAGCTTTCAAAGCTTCGAGTACGCTAGAATTATGAAAAAAAATGGCACTATGCCGCTTTCTGTGTGTATTAAAAATATTTCGCATTCCGTTGAATAGCTTTACATAAAGTAATGAAACTCTTATCTACGAATGACACACCTTGTTGGGCACATGAACGTAGTATGTATGTCACTTTTGTTATTATTATACAACGTAGGTACATTTTACTTTATTGTGTGAAAACTCTTGTTTGTTGTGACACGTTATCACTAAAGTTTAATTTTTACAGCAGGCTTACCATTCTGTTACGGAGAAAAAAGAATGCGGAAGCAGTGGCGTGCCTGTGTTTTAAAATTTTTTGTTATTAGGTGGAAAACTTCCGGAGTCATTAGTTATAAGTTTGCTCGGATTTAAGGCCAACGAGTGCACTATCGTTTGGAAGGACTTTAGCGGAGTAATTATGTGATTTCAGCGAGAAGCGTGTAGAAACTGTCAGTTGCGCCTTGTAATTTGTCGGAATAGACGCATTTCGTGATCTTGTGCCGGGTCGTCCACGTTCTTCGCATAGCCCACGCTATATTCATTTCGCATAATAATTAACTATCATCTAATTAAATTAATTTATTCTATTCATGGATTAAAATTTAATTATGTCAGAATTATAATTAATCACTCCGACAGTCTATAAATCATTATATTCACTACAAATTATTTTATTTAGATTAAAGTGTCGATACGCACAAGAGCCTTGAATAAATACAGTATTAGTTATTACTCAACGATGTTAATACGTGCCATAAGTCTAACATGTCTTATTACTGTATGTTTTAATCGAGGTTTAGCCCCGTAATCGTGGAAGATATTAGCCGAAAGAATCTTTAATGTTTTCACCTATGTTTTACGAGATATAAATATCCCTTTCAGCTATAAACATAGGAAGATAGTTGTCGGGTTGTAAAGTAAGTTCCCACGTCCGTGGCGGCGCCACTTGAGTTTGTGTCAACATGCCCTCATCGCGAGTTGCCGTGTAGGGCATCATCTTATAGCCGCCTAACGCCACGACGTACGTACGATACTGACATTCCGATCTCATTCCGTGATAACTGTGCTATTCAATTAAAAACAACTTTATTTTTTTCTTTTGACAATTAAGGAATTATGGGAAAATCCAGAAGTGACAACCGAACAAATGTGACTGAACAGTATTTGCTTCTGAACAGAACTTTTAATTTTCGATTTTTAAATTTATCAGGTTTTGGAGATCTGTTTAAACGACCCAAATGAGAAACTTTGGACGAAGGCAGCCACATTTGCTAAAATTTGGAAATATTGAGTTGCCGTTTATATTCCTTTAGATAAAATATGTCATGTTATATTGCTAATATCTGTAGCATTCGTTTTTTTTACTTTTTGCATGGAGAAAAGAAATCACAGTGAAAAAGTACCCTACTATTTCAATTTCTAGGTAACTCAAAAGATTCAGGTTCAAGTTAAATCAAAACTTCACAAATTTATTTTACTGTATTTGATACCACATGTATTTCATAGCTAAAATTTTGTGTTGTGAGACTTCGAAATACTTTATTTTGGTGTGGATTTTTACGTCCCGACCTTAAGCTATGGAAATATTGTAACAGGCTCCATCTGGGGATGGCTACTTTCATGTTTTCTCGTTTGATGATTCCAAGACTAGGAAAAATAGGTGTAAGTATTCCGTTTCCGCCTGTCTGTCGTCGGTGTCGACTTTTATTTAGATATAAATTTGTCTAATCGTCCCCACTAACAATTTGTTGACGCCATCGCAAAATTGTGCATAGTAAATGCTATTTAAATTTTATAGAAAAACATATTCCTGTACTTGTGATTTATGAATCAGCAAAATAATTTTCTTAAAAAAATTAAAATTATATAATAACGTTTTATAGTCATATAAGAGGAGTTCATGGGCCACTTTTAGGTGATTTTTTTTTTTCAATTCCAATGCAAATTCTAGTAAAAATGGGAGCAATAATGTAACAAAAGTAGCGGCACACTTGATGCAAGAGAATAATTGACTGTTGAATAAGAGAAGTAACCGCACATAAAACACAAGTTAAATTAGAACACGGACAAAAATCATAAGTCTGTATTCGCACTAAACAATAAAAAAGGGAAAACCAATGTCGCAGGATTTACAAAACACTATTTAGATAAAAAAAACCTTGACCTAGTCGACAGTGCAACCAGTGCGTCAGTACTTTTATGTTTGGCAAACACAAGCTCAACCCACATTCAAAAGTCCCATTATATAAAAACAATTATTAATTATACCTCATTGAATCAAATAAACATTATACATATCTAAATAAAAAGTTGTTTTTGAACTGTTTTCTACCAACCCCCACATTCATAACGAAAATTAGTATATTTCGCATACATAATATTTAAAAGTAACTAAGCTTTTTTTCTAAAATAGAAATTATGTAAATAGTTAACAACAATAGGAAAATTAGTTTAAATTTGCATAGTCAATTAACAAATCTAGTTTCCTGGATAAACTTTGATTTTGGGACTTTTTTCTTCTAACTATAGGTAAAAGAGCAGGTTATGTGTAGGGTAAAATTATATGATGACTACCAATTTTTTCAAGAACCCATATACGAATTAGAAGTGCAATGTAATACTAATAATTATAACACTGTGGCACTAACATTGCAGGAAAATGAGATGGACGGTTTGTAATTTTATCAAAAAAAAAAAAACTGCTTCAGAGACCTAGTATAAACGATTTTAAGAATTAGGAGTGCATGAAGAAACTACATGTTCTAGGTTAAACTGTCAATTTTTTTCTATTTTTTTTTTTCAAAAAACATAAACAATGTCAAAAATAAAACTGGATTAATAAACCACGGGTATAAAAGTATGTTATTTTGTTTAGCCTTTTACCAGCTACAGCAATATTTCCAGTGGTTTCGGATACTGCTTAAAATCCTCAACAGACGGCAGACAGATGAAAATGGAAACCTACTTTTTCATATTCTAAGAGCTATGAAATGTCCGTTAGACATGAAATTGGCCATTCGCCAAGTGGAACAACGTATTACAATATTTTTCTAGCTTAGACTAGGGAATTAAAGTGTTCTTATTCTAGTTTATATCATCTTCTTGGTACAACTGAAACTAGCTGAGGTATTTATTTTTTAGTCTATGTATAAAAAATTGTCTGAAATTTATACAGGAGAAAAAAAAATTATACATCAGACACATCCACTCAGCATAAAAATAACAAAATACAGAGAACTGCATTGACTGGTTTGGATTCTTGATGAGGTTTAATTTTCTTAAATTTTTGCTTCCAGAGCGTAAGCTAAGGAAATATTGTAATAGGGTCCATGGAGCAAGTAGTTACTTTCATGTTTTCTCGATATTTCATGGCAAGATTAGGTCTCCCGTTTCCGTCTGTTTGTCTGTGGTATGTGTCGATTTTTTTAGAAACTAATGAACCGATTGTAGTCAAATTGTGTACGTATATTAGAAATATCATGTAGGTGGTAAAACGGTAATCAACATTTGTTTAATCATCTTTACCAACAACTTTATGACGTCAGCTCAACAAATTGCCCAGTACAGGATATTTAAATTTTATAAAATCATGTACTCCTGTACCTGTGGTTTATGAATCCCCTTTCATTTTGTTTATTATTTTAATAATTTTTTCTTGTTTTTCATTTTAAATACACAATAGGAAGTTCGATAAGCGGGCCTTGTGGATTAAGTAATTGAGCACTCACTTTGCAAATGAACTCGATTCTCGAGCATTTTCAATTTTTCTTTTATTAATCAAATCATGAACGATTCATCCCATTTTTACGAAAGTGTAAGAATACTGTAATAAAATAATAATTATCACAATAGCTGCTGCTCACCTAAAATAGTATTCGAACCGTTTTGCTCCATTGCAGCTTAATTGATTAATTAATTAATTAGTCCTCTCCTCTTTTGTAAGAAGACAAAATCAATAAATTTTATTTTCTTCTAACACAAATGCATGTAGTGATTTGCTGCCGCTAGTGTTGTACGTGCTTAATAGTCGAACTTTTTCGAAGTCCCCCCCTAAATAGCATGTTTCTTTAGTTACCTATACTTTACCAGTGCAGAGATTTCTCTATTTTACTTATAGGGGTTATCATAAAAAAAATTGGTCAAAGGTTACTTCGACAGAACTTCCCTCGCCCTTGAAGTACAATCCAACAAATTCCGCTTCTTTGAAAAATGATAAAAAAATATGTTATACAGCAATATGAAATTTATTCAAAACAAATAACCAACGGAAAAGAGTGTATTATTATCAGTGTACATGCTTAACTTCGATTGTTTATATTTATACATCAACAGAATGTCACGTAGAGATTTGGTTAATTTGAATGACTTGTCTCTTCAAAACTATTAATTAAGCCACAATGGAACAAAATGTCTGGAACATAATTATTATTATTATTATTTTTATTTGATTATAATTAAATAAAAGCATGGGTATTCTCACATTTTTTAGAAAATGAGGTTCTTAATTTGATCAGTAAAAAATTGGTCGAAGGCTGTAAGTATAATCTGACAAATCCAGCTCTTTAAAAAAATTGTAAAATTTGATTTCAAGATTTTCGTTTTGTGATAACTAGAGCTGTGCGGTCGAAATTTATTTATCCCCGCTACCCGTCCACAGTGCAGGAAGCTACAGCCTTGCCTTACACTCTTCTCGTTTTCCAATTGTGCATTATTTTTGATAATGTACACAAATAGTTTTATTTTCAACGAGACCGACACTTGAAAATTATTACAACTATTATTTCGTGGATATGGATTTCGAAATCATCAACTGACGTTCACTTCACATTAGTTTTCTCATAATTTTCTTGGCGATATGTAACATCGGCTACAAGCCACTGGTCGGCCGTAGTGGGAGGCAATAAGGAGCATTTAAATTTCAACCGCCTGGCCCTAGTGATAACCGTTGTAAAGTAAAAACCATAGGCATAAATAACACCCCTTGTCCTTCAACACTGGGTAATAGCAATCTGAAGCTCAAGTGTTTTATGTTCATACATCGAAAGAATGTCACGTAGAAATTAGTTTGATTTGAATGAGTTTGTCTTCTCAAAATAGGACTAAAATTATTAATTAAACCACAATCGAATAAAATATTCCGAATATTATAATGCTTGTTTTATCATTAATATATAAAGACAATTGAGAGAAAATGGGGTGATTCGTTCTTAATTTGATCAATAAAAAATTTGTGATGACTTCATCAACATGGATAATTCTAGTCACAACACAAAAGAAAAGTAGTTACAGCGTTATTCCAATGCAATAAAAAAAAGGAAAGGGCCAAGTTCGACACCGAATCTACAATCGCAGTACCGCAGGTCATCGTTCCCTCCGTACAAACCGCGTTGGGAATAAAACGCTATTATACCTTGCAAATGTTTTTATATTAGTATAAGTATATCAGTATATTTTTGTGTAACATGCATACCATTCATTGAAATGACGTCATCAAATTGTTGGTGGGAATGATTAGCCAAATTTTGGCTAGCACTTAACCATCTAATCTACATGATATTTTTAATATACATACAAAATTTGACAACAATATGGCGAGCAGTTTCGGAGATTACGTGCCTAATATAAATGCATACAGACACCAGACAGACAGACACACAGACGGAAACGGGAGTCTGCTTTTTTCGTACTGTAGGGATCACGAAACGTCGAGAAAACATAAAAGTGGCCATTCGGCAATTATAATAATAACAAATATCGCGAAGCGAAATTTTATAACTTTTCAAAGATTTATTTTTACGATCGTACTTTAGTGGCGAGGAAAGTTTTGCCTAACTTATCTTATTAGACGAATTTTGTACTCCCGTATTCGTGACAATGCCTATTTCAGTACAGAACATCACATCAACAAGACATGAAACTCAATTATCCAATGTTAGTTTAATAAAATAGTTTTGTATTTTCATCAAAAATTTTCTTTGAGAACTGAAAAATCTTAGAAATACTTTATATTGTATTTGAAAACGGCAAAAACTTTTTTTGCACTCATGACCTTTTTTGATAGCTTTCGCGCATTCACCAGAGTGCGGGAGGTCGAACTTCCCGCACACGTGCATTTAACTTTCCGTTGCCATGGTAACCTTAAAATACTCGGGTAGTGTCAACATTGTGACGTGTTGACGGCGCAGTCAATGGCGTTGTTTATAAATAACTCACAGTTAATCTCTTCAGTTTAAAGGTTTATTCGTCGCAAAAAATATTGTACACAACACGTTCGTGAGCCTGCTTCCCGCATTCACGCAAATGCGGCACTCCCTTCGGTCGTGCCTCAAACAAGCGTTCATGCGGGAAGCAGGCTATCCCGAACTAGTTGCGTAAATTACTATTTCCACCGTCTAGTGAACACTAATAGTCTTGTCGCCCACAACAATTTTTTCTTTATTAACCTCTAATTGTGAACTATACATATGTAAACAAAAAATAAAACAGAAAATTAAAGTAAAGAAATAAAGTTAAAGAAGCAAATATTTTTTAAAGTACTTTTTTCTTCTCTTTAAAACATAGCGTAAAAATAATAAAAAAATGCATATTCAAAATTGCAAACGTTTTTATTATTTTACATCAGTAACGTTACAACAATACATAAAGCTACAACGTGTGAAAACTGTGACACTGAAATAAAATAAAAAAATTAAATTAAAGTAACCCGGACAAACTTGAGTGGTTTTATACTAATAAGGATCACTTGTTTACTGGAAGGATAATTATTGTAACAAAACTGTTTCCATGTTGACCCCAATTATAAAATTAATAAGGTAGTGTAGCTTGTCGAAAAAAAAAATTCTCGTGCGTTGAATTATTATTACCTTGCACGCTCTCGTGTATATAATTTCACCTTTTCCCGCATTCTTGGCTGAAATTTCAAATATTTACCATTTTCACACATTTCGTTCGATCTAATTTCCATGAAATGAGACTTTGTTTGTACCTACTGGTAAACAAAGTTACGCTTATAATAGCCTTATGATTCGAATGACTAGTGAACCATAACAAACAACAGAATAAAAATTTGATAATTTTTTCGACGAATGTTGCATCATCTGTGAGCTAAATAGCAAAGACAGCTAGTTTTTGGTAAAATTAATCGAAATTTTTTAGAACAAATAATTAGTTAATTTTATTCATCAACAAAAGACATAGGTGTTCAGCATCATAAAACTAATAATAGCACTGAGTAAAAAAATGTGTGAACAGTAAGTATTTAGTTTAATACCCAACAGATTTGTTAGGTATTAAACTATGGAATACCATGGTGATGACTTAATGAGTTGCACAATAAATTTTTGTGACATCTTGAATTACTGGATTAAGAGAATTTTATGTGGTTCATGTACAAAATGATTCAAACTGTGACTATATTTTTGAATCATGTATGTAAATTTATTATGATAAATCATGGTTATTAGGAAAATAAATAAATAAATAAATTATTTTATTAGTTATGTAGAAAAAAGTGTTCTAATATCAGCATCAGTTAGAATTTGTATCTGATGTTAGAACATATTCATAATAAATTGAAAATTTCTCTGTTCCATTTTTGTTTTTCCACATTTTTGAAACTATTATTATCCTTCTAACAAAGTACGCGTATAGAGTTTCAGCAAACAACAACATTTTCATGTCCCCAAATGGCCAGATATAATAACACTTATCTGATAAATATTCTTGTAAAACACAATAACTTTGACGCCACCGTTCCGGGCAATTATTCAGCCACGTTTTGTCGTAGGAAGTGTTATATTACACAGATGATGCCGAGAGCCTATTTGTTTATGATATTGCGTCAACTTTCTAAACGCCGAAACATCAAAACCGCTAAATGTAAATGTCCAATTTGCGCCATCAATATTCATATTAAATTATCTGTGCTTATCAGTATATGAACCTGTTGATGCTTCAGTCATGACGCGTCAGCATGCTTAATTAAGTTCATTAGATGCCTTTTTCGGAAGAAAAAAAAATGAATAAAATTTGAATCTATAAATTGTAGATAAAATCGTCGGGATGCTGAAGAAAAACAAAAGAGACTGCCATTAAAAGCAGTTTGTTAAAACAAATAGACACTTCAAGAAAGTTAAGTGGTCTGTGTCAACATATAGGCAGTTGGACTTCTTTAATTTCGTTTTTTATGCCGTTTTTCTAGTGAAAATTCCTTTTGTTTGGACGTTGGAGTGACTTGTTGGATGTGCGTCTATAGTGTGAAAGTAGGAAAAAAATTGACTGACAGGTTAAACATTTTTGCGTTAATAATAAGGTAAATGAAAACTGGAGTCATGGTGGTAAAGCAGCTGTTTCAAAAATTGTAATATTTTTTCGGCAAAACTGTTGTTTAATGCGTTTGCGAACAACACGTTTCTGCTTATTTAACGGCATCGTGATTTATTAATTGTTTAACTATTTACTGCTGAAGACTCAACCGTCCTACTTTACTTAAAACGTGGAGAAACATTTTTTTGTAAAAGTGTTTATTAAAAAAATTAGACTTTTCTTGTAAAATGACATTCTTATCAAGCAAAATTTGTAGTGAATCGCTGCCCGAATTCCACTAGAATTTGTTACCCAATTTGGCAAAATCGTCCAAAATTATAAATTCGGTTTTCTTTCCCGACATACGATATGTCGTAAGTCGACGTACGGTTGGCGTAATCCGTTGACAATGACTTATTCGTCTTTAAGATGTAAAACAATCTGGCGTTGAAATCCTATTTTAGTGCGCCGTATATCTTACAAGCAAGCTCAAATCGGGATATTAACAGCGACAGATATCCCATCCATGAAGACAAGGAACCACTTGGTCACGCTCCACTAGTTACAAATCGAATTGTTTGAAGTCTTTTCTTTTTTTTCTTCTTTTTCTAAGGCAGCCGCAATGTGATCTAGCCTTTCGCCGACGTCCTAGTCGAGATAAATCAACGAGTTAATGCGGAAGGGAACAGATATACTTAACACTCGATAACTACCCTCTGATGCGCTCGTATATAGGAATGTTGCACCATTTATTACTGTTATTTATATCGGGAGGTCGAACCCACACCGCGATATGAGAGCAGTGGCGTTCGGTTCGAACATTTGGAGTTAATTTGAATCGTTATACCACTACTAGATACTACACAAGAATGACGACACATCTAAGAAATTATTCACGTTTTGAAAATGTCACCAAAAGTGTGAGGTTTTTTGAAAGTACTTATCTGATTCTGAGTTTGATCTAGTCGAAAAAAACTTAATATATTATATTGCCGACAAACATACGAACTATGACAGACAGACAGACGGAAAGGAAAACTTAAGTTTCTCTGTCCTGCGACCTGTAAAATCGTAATGAAAGTGCTCACAGTGAAGGATTACAATACGGATTTTAGAAATGTTTAGGAATTAAAAAAACAACTAGAAAACTCTTTCGAAGTCAATGCTGCATAAAATAACGTCTAAGTAAATCCGGAATAGATAACAAAGAATAGGATATGTTTAAAAATACACTCTGAAAATATATTGGTAACTTATAAGACCTGAATGCATTGGAAATAAATTCATGATAAAACTGTGTTTATTTCCAGTTGTCGTTGTGAATGAACCAAAAGGATCAGAAATATTTCTCAAAACAGAATTACGCAGTGCAGTTGTACATATTTTAGGTAAAAGATAAGATATGAATTGATCTTTTAAGTTAGGTATAGACAATAGAAGACTGTCACTTTTCTTCATTAATAGAGGCCTTATGAAGTCGATTTTCTTAATGTATTATCACCAAATAAAAAGAAGTATCATGTTTTTAGAGTTTCACTTGTCAAATATCTAACAACAAAAAAAAACAATACACGATGTAACAAAAAATTTAAATACACTAAAAATAAACGAAGAAACACTAATGGTCCAATTAGAGGTTACTATTTCTTAAAATATTACAGTAATTTTAACTTATTTCAAAAGTTCCGTCTGATAGAAAATCTTGGAAAACTAACTCATATAATTATTAATTTTTTAATGTTCATTATTTCACGGCGTGTTGCAATTCAACATTGCATATCCATTGCTTTATTTCTTTATTGTTGGCAATTGTAAGATTAAGGCCGATCAAGCGATTACACTGCTCGTAAAATGTAGGTGCCTAAGATAAAGGTAAAATTCATTGGAAACAGTGTCTGAAAGAAATACCCATGATCAGAGACCACCCACCGCATTTAACAAGCACTCATGACTAATAGCACAAGATTACAGTAATAACCGTGTCATCATAAGAGATCGGTAAGTAGGTCCGCAGTAACCCTTCATCGTAATTGCAGACACCTTCAGTGATCTAATGACAGAGGCACGCAGTATTATCAACGCCTTGTTAAATTCCAATGGCGTAACATTAAGAAGGTTAAAAAGGCGTTTATTAATGGCTACATTTAGAAAATTATGATCAGATAATAATTATTATTTATTAGTAACATTACTTCTCACGTTACGTACTCCACAGACAAGTAGTAAAATACACCAACGAACTTTATGCACAAAACGAGTAATAGCATTTCATGTTTTTTCAGCTCAAAAAATGATAAGAAAGGTGTTAAAACGGTCACCAAACTTGCCTATTCATCCATTCCAAATCATTGGTGACGTCACTGCGTTAAATAGTTCACGTATTTTGATTGAAGTTGTTCCATCCACCTTCAAACTACAGACAAATTAAAAAAAAATGACTTGATCAAAATGACTGTTACTTCCTCTAAATGTTACGCTAGAATTAAAAAACCCATCTTGAGGTTATCAACGATTAGCACAACTAGTTATCTTACGTGCCTAATCGAGGCTTGTACATTATACTTTAGGATCTCAATACTTTAAACCACGGATGCACGGAATGTTTTACTATTTTTATATTTTTTCCTACAAGTGAAGGACCCTTACAGATACTTTGTTATCAAAATTGGAACAACAATAATTAAATCCTCGTTTATTAGATTTCGATCTCTTTGTTAGACATTCTACTCTATTTTTGGCTGTGTTTGAAGGCGACGAATTTTTATTTGATCTATGTATTGGTATTATTTTAAGTTTCTAATTTATTATAATACTGTAAAAAATATAATTCCTATTATTTGAAAAAAAGGTTAGTCCTATAACCGAGCTTTGTGAAACCCCACTACATACATTACAATTCTGATATGTGTTGTTCATGACGATATATTGCACTCTATTGTCAAGATAAGAATAAATTAGTTTACAGCTGTATGTTTTAAAAGTGTAAGGAATGAGTTTTTCAGTTGGTAAATGATGCGAAAACTTTGTGGAGGTCAGAGTATGACGTTTATAAACTGACGCCTTTCTGTTCCACGTGTTAGAACTTTCGTAGGTGGCCATTGCAACTATTGTTAAAATTTATGCCAAATCTAATAATTAGATTACAGATGCTGCTATGTTCAAAATAAGTTATACTTTGTTGATTTCATAGATTTCAGAAATTGTCAAGACATCTAGATGTTTAATTAATTTTTGATACCACTAGGTTGTCAATAGTATTGGCGTATTATTTTTGATTAGGATGTCAAGTGGTGAAAGATCATGCAATCATCTGAAGAATTTTTGAATTGTAGATTATCAGTGGAATTTTTTAAGAGACTGCAGGAGAATTTTGAGAATTTAATAATACTTAATTTCCGTTGTTGCAGACGAAACATACCTATAGTTTTACCTTTAAATATAGGAAGGTCAGTTTGTTGTTATTCTTCAAAGAATGCTTGATCTGGTGTTCCAAACTATTTTCGGAGGATTTTTGAGTATCATTAACAGGTTTTTAGTCACTAGTTAGTAGTTGCGTACATTTTGTAAAACTGACGTCCTTTATTAAATAACACATTAGTGAATTTTAACAATTTGCTGAAAGTCTGACAACACGACTGATTTTTTTGTAAACGTTGAATTTCAAATTTCAAAATTAAAAAAAAACAACAGGCGATTTCTAGTCAAAACAAATATTTATTGACGTCACATCATAGCGATAATAATTTAAAATTATTTTAAAGAGATTAGACAATATTTCGTTCGTCTTTTAAAATGTGACCTATAGTCCATAGACGTGAGGTATAATTTTTTTAGATGACCATTACAAAATTTTGTAAATTCTTACGTCCCCAATCATGTCCATTAAATGTGTCACTTTTTGTACTTAGATGCCGAAAACTTACTTTTGCGTCCGTGTTTTTGGCCAATAATTTTTTAAATAAAAAAACCTAAAGTGCTGTTATTTGAATCCCACCTTTACTGAATGTCATATGACGATACAAATTTTTTTCTTTTTTTATCAAATCTGCAGGACTACTCCTCCAACAACGAAAAAAGCTTTTCTGACCTCAAAACCAGTTACATAACCAATTATTTTTCTGTATGGTCGCCTAAAAAACGATGTCTAACACGGCTAAACAGAACTTTTTCGGCCTCATCTGATTTGTAGGTCTCGGTTACGCCTCGGCATCACTTCAGATCGGCCGAAAAAGTTCTCCTTTATACACAAATAAGTATTTTTTGGATTAACCATATGAAATATACAGATAAGATGTTATTAAAAAAGTGACATTGACGACAGAAGTGTTCATTACGTAAGTTCTAAGAAAAAATGTAAAATTTTATAGTAAAATAAAAAAAACCGTATGTAACATGTTAAAAATATGGGTAAACTACTAAATACTAATAAATCACAGATAAACTGAAGTTCTTGAAATTATGCAACTGTTGTATTGACTCTATAGGCCGTAGTATCTTGTTAAAAGTATCCTGGTTTATGAACTGATCTAAAATCTAAAAAATTGAAATGAGGTCGGTGTTTTGTAGAAAATGAATAAATAAAATTTTGTTAAAAAACTAAAGGTCTTTTATTACTTATTATTAGAGCAGCATTTAAAATACTATATTATTAACAAACTTATTATAACGTAATAATTTTATTATTGAGACAAATATACAGCATGTCTTCGGATTGAGTTTACAACAGCATTTTTTTTATTTCTTATTTTACGAAACAAGCAAAGAAATAAACAATTTTACGTAATTAAAAAAAAAATTTAATTGTGCAATTTTTTTTAATACATCATTTTTATTCAATTTTGGAACCATAAGCATAAATTGGCCTTTATGGCACAACTCCTCAAAAATTGCTAAGCAACGATTGATTATTCATTTACATTAATCAATTATTCAAACAAGCTTCGATATTCAACATTTTTATTACAGTTGGGAAAATAATAGATATTTCATCAAATCATTCCCTGGCCGACTTCAAATTCTTCTAAAATTTCTTTACAATAAACGTATTCCGTTTTTTGAAAATCAAGTTATTTAACAAATAAACAACGTGGTATCCATAACAACATCAAAATAACAGCCAGCTATGTATTAAAGTTCGCATCGGCACAATTCACACAATCTTCAACTAAAATAGAATAAAACGTTTTATGCACCATGGGCATAATTGTCAATTGTGGCCCTCGGGCTTTAAACATTCCCTCGTGCTTTAAACATTCCCTCGTGTCATAATCTCCCTAATTATGCCCTTAATACATAAATAACTATTATCCAGACAATCGAATGTTGATTTAAATTTAAAAAAACAATTCGTGGCGTTGACTTATTTCTTCCACATTTTAATTTTTTTTTTTAATTGTTTCTTATAAGTCATTCAAACACGATGGGCACACATTTGTTAAGGAACGTGGTAACTAAAAATAAATTTTGGTAGATTTTCTGTAATCACTAAAGCCTGGTTAACTTTTTATGTCTAAGAATTCAAAGGTTAAAAACAATGTTTTAAGGTTATTTAGACAAAATTTCTCTCGCAGGCGGTTTTTTCGAAAAAATATAAAATTTGATTTTGCGAACTAAAAGTCAAAATAAAGAGGTGACGACATCATCACTATTTTAGCAAGAACACGTATATCAATTTGTATTATAATATTAATAATACCTAACTGTATTCCCAAATTTTTGGGGAATTTTTTTTGAGTCACCTGTATTAGCAAATCTAAAAAATATGAATGAATTGATACCTAAACTACAGATATAGACTAACAGTATTTTGAGATCTATTGTTTGTAAGATTTAGCAAAAATTTTGAGATGATGTCATATTTTTTTTGGAAGGTATAAATGGATAAATTTTGATTAATCATTTATGAAAACGTTTGCAAGATTATAAGGCATTCGGTTTTATGGTTTGAAAAGTAAATTGAGATATATTATTATAAAATTTTCATTTGGATGTCTAGAATAACAAAGCAAAGCGGATTCATAAACTAGAAGTGAAGGGGTATGTTCTTTTGCATAACTCAAATAACACAACAAATCACAATTTTGTTGGTGGATGTGATCAGAAAAATTTGGTTAGAATTTTACCGTCTACACGATATTCCTAAAATACATATAAAATTTGACAAATGCTGTTATCTGTCTAATAAACACCGACACAGACAGACGACAGACGGAAACGAAAAATTTATTTTTTCTCTAGGCGTCATGAAACGCGGAAAAACATAAAAGTAGCCATACGACGGGAAATAAATTGAAAATTATTCCAATTCTGAGATCATGTCACAAATTTTAGTTAGGGTGTTACTATCTTCTTTTCGGGAATCTCTATTTATTAACATTAGGTACTAACATACTAACACAGAGACAGAAGATGCCAGCGATAGATCGAGAGACGGAAGACCGAAATTTTCGTATTCTAGAACCTGTAAAACGTCAAGGAAGTTAATAATCAAATATTCGTTAGGATGGCTCTATTAAGTATAATCATACTATGCTTACGGTGCCAGGAGAAAATGAGTAGAAACGCCGTGATTTTAATTAATAATCCAATGATATTGCAATTTACGCCTTAAGTAAATTTTGTCTCTTAAATTGTATTTAAGAGGCCATTAATTAGGTATTTATTTAAGATCTCGGTATACAACGTAAGTCAATTTTAACAGCGTGCTAAATTAAAGAGATTAAAAGGAAATTCATATTTGATTTTATTTTGCAATAATTCTACCGTTTCATTTACATAAACAAATATGGATTGATGATTAATGAGTTTTCCTTCAAAAATTTTAGGCACTGGGTGTTCACGAGGTCAAGAAAATGAAACTTTTTAATCATGTTTGCGTTCAATGTGCTGTGGGTTACCTGTTCAGCTTGTAATTTAAAAACAAAAAAGGTTGTCGTTTCTAACGCTTTAGTTGACACTAATGTGAAAGTTGTACAATAATTATTAAATAGCTGTCGATTGCGGCGGAATTAGAAGCACAAATTTTACATATTCTCCGATAAAATCGTAAAAGCAAAAGACTGCTTATCGTACCTCGTCCCAGGCCATTAAATCACGTAGTAACGTATTCGCGTAGGTACAGTTACAAACAAGCTAACATGTATTCAGTGCACTTTAAAACAAATGGACAATAAATATTATATATGGTGTATTGGATATCAAGTCCTATAATATTACAAAAACCATGTATAAACATTTTTCTCCTCGGTACCATGTAAACATAAATACACTTTATTTAAACACCACTCCACGAACTACCATAAAGCACCAATCCGTGCAGATCGCGCCGTACCAGAAAATGGTTCTGTATATCTCTAATTACAGAATTAATATTCGGTGAACATCCAGTACGTGTGTCGCCGCAATCAACTACCGAAAATTTCATCGAGTAGTTCCAGGCGTGTATATCAAGATGTACAGTCGTGTAGCACCACATATAAAATTTAGGAGAGCTCCTAATTGGTTCAGTTCCCGTGCTGGGTTCCCACGAGCGAAAGTTCACCCACTCGACACGTGCTTTCTTATCTCTGTCATAACTGCAACGTTCTTGTTAAGAAGCCGCTGCACTAAAACAATGCATCCACCATTTCTGTTATTGCCAACGTAACGACGTTGCATCTGTTACGAAATGGTCCCAAATTGCGCTCTTGCAGACGGCCGATTTTAAACGTGACCACTTGTCCCTGTCGATAACCCCGGTGACTAATTGGTCTCGTTGTAGGCTAATGTTGGTACTGATGGATCGACAGAGCATACCATGCAATGGTTGTAGACCAATGATGGATGAGCTGGTTCGTATGTGGATCTAAAACTAGAGTCGCTGGCATTTCTTAGGCCGTTTTGTGCTTGAAAAACCTATAAAAGGACATGGAATTTCTGTTCGTTTAAAATTATTTAATTAAACATCCGTGGACGTTTGCTTCATTAGACAAAATCACCCGAAATGTCTAATTATTTCTTACCAATTTGACCTAAAAAAAATACACGCAGGTTTAACGATTTTGCTCTCTATAGTTACAAAAAAACCTTACTTTGGCTTTGCTAGATTAACAATCGACTTTTTCCTGTATTCATAAAAATTCTGAGACTAAAATAGATGAGTTAAATAAGAAAAATAAACTAGTGGAGAAACAATGTAAGCTAAATTCAGTCACAAAATAGGTATAATGAAAAACATTTTTTTTTGGTAACATTGGTATTCTTAACATACACATAAAATGTGACAACAATCGGTCTGGTAGTTTTGGATCTGTCAAATAAAAATCAACACAGACGACACAGATAAAAACGTGAAACCTGCCTTTTCATACTCTTGGGGTCATGAAATATCGAACAAACATGAAAGTACCCATTCGTTCGATTGATCCTAGCTCGGTTAGCTCACAATTAAAGAACTCATTTTATTATGTTTTAAATATTATCGATTATTATCATGTCGTATAATTTTACAATAGAACATCGAATGAATTTGATGGTTTTTTTTCAATCGTCTAGAAACATTTTAAAAAGTGTTACTGCTGTGTGTGGTTTATATAGTAGCAGATAATTTAATTTAATTTTAATTTAGTTATTATACTACTAGGTTTATTTAGGTTGTACTTTTATACTTTATTTCATTTTTGCAATTTTCCTCTAATTGGGATTGTCTCGTTGGAAAATAAATTGTATTATTATTATTGTTATCACACATAATAAGGTCACTCGAAACAATGATTTTAACTTTTCGAATGTAAACTGAGAAAGTATTGTAACTGAATCCATCCGACGAATGACAACTTTCGTGATCCCTAGAGTATGAAAAAATAGGTCTTCCGTTTCCGTCTGCCTGTCTGATGTCTGTCTACGTGTCTCGATTTTTATTACACAATCTCCGAAATTACGGGACCACTTGTTATCTAATTTTAAATGTATGTTAGGAATATGGTGCAGATGGTAAAACGCCAACCAAGATTTGTCTAATCATCCCCACCAACATTTTGATGACGTCACCTCAAAATTTTCATAATAAACACCATTTAAATTTTATAAAATAACATACTTCTGTACTTGTAATTTATGAATCCGCCTTGAGTTCCTCCAAATTGAGCATGTTCTACTTGCAAAGCGAAGGTCGTGTTTTCGGTTACCTTATGTGGCATTTTTTTCTTATACTGCAACTGGTATTATCAATAGGGGTTATAATTAAAAAATAAAATTTCCCAAATAAAATTTTATACAATTTTTCGAAGGAGCGGATTTGCTAGACTATAGTTCTGCCTAAATACTCTTAGACCAATTTATTTTTGAATGTCCGATTGATACATAATGTTTTCAAAGTCTTTAAGTAATTTTCTACATACTGATTGTAATAAATAAAAAAAACTATATAATGTAACACAAATAACCATTGAATTCATATTTTAAAGCATTTAGAATCATTTACGAATTCCCTGAAAATTCAGAAACAGCGGTACTAAATTTAAAAAAATAATCTTCAAAATTTAAACGTGTCATGTCCTCGTTTCAAGGCGGAAATGACACTTATTTTTCAAAAGCTGTTTGATTAAAAGGTATTTTGATAAAAGGCGCGTGATGGTAAGACTTAAGTGATAAAATAAGCCGTAAATTTAGTAGTGTAGGTCTAAACTTATCTTCTGCCTGAATTTAGATTTCACAAACAAATTTTAAATAAATAAATTAAAAAATTCACGAAAACATTTTACAAAATCCTCCAACGCGTAAATTTAAAATTCTAAAATAGGTAAGTTTCTAAAACTGGGTAGGTAGTTCTTAACTGTTTGTGACATCGTGAACTTCTTAAGTACGTTTTCTATTTTTCTCAGTGTTCTCATTTGGTAAAAATTTTGATTTAAAAGTTTAGTGAAATCGATACGACACTTGTGGTTTCACTGAAAAGGAAGTCGAAATTTGTTTTTCACTAGCCTTAATTTTCAAAATTAACAATAGAAAAGTCGTTATTTAGAGATTTTTTTTTCTGAGAAAGTTGAAAAATTAAAAAAATATTAATAAAAAAGATTGCTGCAATGAAATTTTTAATAAATGAGCACATGTTTGTTATAAATGTAGGATCAAGCTTTTTTAAATTCAACAATGGTTAACAGTTTCGGAGTGTAATAATAAATTTCGTGAATGTATCTTAATCTTTCTAATCTAATCAGTTTTAATAAAATGCTGGTAAACAGGAGTTTAGTGATTACAATGCAATTTTTGAAAAAAAAAAACATAATAACACATTCTGTTAACAGTATTTCTTAACATCCTAAAAAAATAATATTTTTATCCTAAACTGTCTAGGTTTTATATAATTTTAATGCTTAACACTAAAACTGTGATTAAAAATAAAAAAAAAATCTAGAGTTATGTACACAGAATTAGCGCACTTCATCAACTTCGTTATTTCAATAAATTGTTAATGAAAAGTATTTACAGGTACTTTTGCCGCTGTTCGATTATTCGAAATTACGAAATCCGTACAAAATACAGTAATTAACGTGAACCTTGACGATCTTGGAAATTCTGTAAAGCCAGATAAAAACTCCAAGTTTTTTGCATAATCTAAAATCCGTGGTGAATTGCGATAAAAATCATTGTTTAAAAACTTACTTTTTTAAAAGTTTCATAATTTACAGGAAATATATTAAAGCTGTAAATGACAATCGGCTGTTGAACCATTTGCATAAAAGTGAATAGGTTTTTGTTGAAAACGTGACCAGAATTGTACCACGAAGATTTAAACGCAGCGTAGAAAATTTTTTCGCTCTGTAAAAATAATTAACTCCTGCTTATAACCATAATGCAGTTTTAAAATGCGCACTTTTTCTGTAGCCAAGTCCCCGAAATAGCAGTAGAAAAATATTTCTAATGTTGCTGCATAGCAGAATAAAAACGTTGACAAAAAGGTGAGGTCTAGTTGTTGCAACTAATTCAGAAAAATAAATAAATAGATTTTGTTCTAAAAATTGTGAATAACTTACTTGAGACAACCTGAACATGGCTACGCAAAGTATTCCGATTGACGTCCCAAACTGAACCATTATACTCTCTTTATAAATATCAGCGAGCAGTTGTGCATAACTAAAAATTTACGTTTAAGAAAAAGTTTATTTTCAACTTTTTGATACCGTCTAATGAGGGTAAACTGTTGTACACACTCGACTAAAATTTTGTTCATTTCATCTTCTTTAGCTATCTTGTCCTCGTCAGTCAAGACATCAACATTTCTAATTGTGTCACACAGCATATCACACTGGCTCGCAATTTGATTCATCGAAATATAAAACATACAGTCCACACCACTATTACAAATGGCACAACTAAACACTGAAATGTATGTATACACGTAGAAAATTTCAAAGAGCACTGGTCGATGATAGTTGAACGGGTACCACTGAGGAATAGGTAAGTTTTTCTGGCCAGTCAAAATAGGTACTCCGGGCACTACGACACCAGCGACAAAAAATGACCCCATATACAACTTAAAAATCAACTTTGATATGCGCATGTAATCATTTAAAATTTTTTTCTGACTTTCATTGCTTGGCTGAAGTTGGTTCTGTTCCAAAATTTTCCAGGAGCTTACGATCATTGAAAACTTCTTCCGACACATGAGAGTCTTCGTCATACCTTCAAAACAACCGATAAAAACGTACAAAGTTTCAACAGTTTCTTCATCGTAGTTGCTTATTTCTGAATAGAATTTGATAGCAGATGCTATCATTATCACAAGAAAAGTGGGAATTACGTTCCTGTACAGTTTATAAAAAATGTTTTCGGATTCCCAAACACCCATATATTTTAATATTGAAATAACGCCCTTTAGTGGTTCCATTAAATCTACGTGAGGTGCCATAGTTGAAACACTTGTAATACTGATTGAAAAGTAATTTACATGTTCTTATATTGGCTCACTGGAGCATACGTGGTTGACCTGGATTGCTGTCATCAGTTTTACCACATTCTGCGCTTGTAACAGAAAATTCCCCACTACAAAAGGGGAGTGGTTGGGTGTTCATGAAACTTTGATTGTGCAAATTATATTTGCCGCGACTTGATGGTATTGGATATTGGATTATTTCTAGTATTAGACGTTACTTTGTTACCAAAATTGTACTGTCGTAGAAATAAACGCTTGCAATTCTTGATTTTTTGATACACATAAAGAAAACTGGGAAATATCTGTTCTATTATAAAAAGAATCTTTAATTACCATTAAAAAGAAACTAATGAACGACAACACAATTTGAAATCAACTTCGACATAGCAACGTCATTATTTTTATCTGATGGAAAAATCACACGTCAAATGTTCCTAGGAAGCAATTAATAAGTAGAAATGTTCCATTGTGTTCAGTCCGTGTTAGTTATTTGTGACTGTTGAAATTACCACGAAGAACACTTTTGTAACACATTTTTTGCAACGGACGTTTAGATGTTTCGTTTAAATAATATTTCCAACTAAATAAGGTGTCATTTACATACTAATGTCTTGCTCACTAAAATTAATTTCGGTATAACTATGCACGTATATACGTGGCCATTGTGGTTTGTAGCGAGGGAACTGTCATATGCACGACATTCTAAAATATTTATGATTAAATTGATATAATTATTACCGTGTATTATTAATCTGCTTAAAATTTATCACATAAGCTTTATGAGGCTTAGTGCAGTTTGCAACTATAAATAATGCAGACTGTTTCCAGGAACCTGCGGTATACAGTCTACATGTTAGTATTTTCGTTTAAAACTGAATGGAAAATTCTTCCGACTGTTAAACTTGGTACATAGATTTAAATTATGTAAAAAAACTTTTCCCAAATTTCGAATAATCGTGAGTTGTTTCTGTATTTATTAAACTATTTATTACACGAGTATCCAGATTGTAAAAGGCAAAAGATATTATTTTGTGAAGACTTTATATTTTTATATCCTGAACGGTAGGTAATATTGAAACACAATAATTTTGAGAATATCAAAATTCTACTGTACTCTCTTACGTATAATTGATTGTGTCTGCAATGGTACGTACTAAATAGTGTCTCAAAATTTGTGTGCATTTTTCGAAATATATTTTTCAGAATATCCAGGACTATCTCAATAGAGATGTATTGGAGAGTACTGGAGACATACAGAATTTTGTTACTGTCACATTTTTGTCTAGAGAGTAAACCCTACGTATACCTAATTATATTGCACATTACCTTTTATTTTGTATATAATTTAATCAAAGAATTTTGATTTTTGCTAAGCCATACAAAACTTTAACCTACAAGTCAATTGAAATTTTAAATTTTCACAAATTAGCCAAGGCTTGAAGCTGTCATATCTTTTATCTTTAGAAGGAAACGAAGCATAATTTCGTTTTGTTGTAGATTCTTGCCCATCTTCTTTATCTTTTTCTACCTGTCGGTCCTTTATTCCACTCAAAAGAAAATCTACTAACTATAGGCGAAAAACTAACAAATCCATTATATTTTTGAACTCACAGTTATTGAATTTCTACTTGTTACAGTATTCCATCCAACTAAGTATTAACGATGACTAAATCAAATAAATGGACAATTACTTTAAACGTTCATTTTATAGTTTTGAAAAAAATCGACACCTCGATTAATTGGTTGGACAATCTACTTCAATATGGCGTTTGCTTATTTTATCCCATCTTTGAACTCTTGTTTGTGTGGTGTTCAACACCAAGCGTAGTGGACCTCATGATAACGGATTTATTTTGTTTTCTTTTTGTTGTAACCACTGAGTTGGCGTTATGAACAGCTTGATCTAGTATCTCCCATGCACATTTATCTGATTAAAAATTAAACCTTTTTATTCTATTTGAAATTATTGGTTCCTTTAATTTGTGTGGTTTTTCAATTTTTTTTTTTCATTATTATTTTCTACGTAAAAATTTACTCGAAATATCACAAACTATGCTATTACATCTTCAATCACTGGTTACTTAAATAATGTATTCCAGTACAGGGGTATTTTTGGATCTTTAATAATAATTAGTACATCCTATGGCAGCAGAATCCCCAAAAATTTTTTATTTTGTCAAGACTTACACAAGACCTTTTTTCTAAACTTGTTGGCTGGATTTACTAGAGTAATCACGGTGTTAAAAGTTCGATGACAGTTTGGTCAGATTCATGTGAGATTCCCTTAGAAGCAAAACACCTTCTAGCCAAAACGTTTTGCAATAGGTTCTGCAACATTCGGATTTGGAAGATTATTGTCATGAGTATCTGAATCTAGGATATCTAGATTCAAAAGAATTGTCTATTTGTGGCTCATACTTCTAGTTAGAATTATCATCATTGTCTACATCCAGGTCTAAATCAGAAATAATTTAAATTAAAAGTTCAAATATTGCTTTTTGAAAAATTAGAAAATTTGATTTTGCGGTTATTGTTTTGTGATCACCTCTATAAAGTAAAAAATAGTGGCATAAATAACACCCCGGTAGCCTCTTCCAATATATTTGAACCAAATAACCAACGGGAGAGTGTTCTCTCAATGTCTCAGTACATGTGTAACTTCGACTGTTTATGTTTACACTTCGAAAGAATTGGACTATTAGCACGTTCCGGTAAGAAGCATCTACTTAAAAAAAAAATGAAATTTGACTGATTTTGTCTCCTCAAAATAGAGGAAAGGACTAACTTATAATGAATTAAGCGACAGTGGTGCAAAACGGTCCGAACATAATTTTGGGCGAGCTGTTATTATTTTATTATTATTCAGTATAGCCAGCTGTGACATTGCTTTATTTTTACATTTTCGAGACAATTGAGTGAAATATTCTTGATTTGAGCAAAAAAGAGCTGCCGTCCGCCAATTTCAATCCTCGGACCTTGAATCTGCGGACGAGTGCTCTGTATCCAAACAATAAACAAATATAATAAAAATTAAGAAAATCAAGGTAGATTCGTAAACCAAAAGTAGAGGAGTATTTATTTCATGAAATTTAGATGATGTTAATTACGAAAATATCATGACTGGACGTTATCAAACTGAAAAATACTACAAGGTTATATCGCCCCACTCAACATTTTTGGTACATTAAACTAAATACAATTTGCCTGTTGATGTTTCGAAAGATACTCAATCTTCTCAACCGTCTCTGGAATAGATGACGGTCGGGGGCAGCTACAGTTGCAAAGATTTACAACTGTGGGTTTACCTTATTGACTGCTCCATTGTCGTCTTCACATTACCCTAATTTTACAGCAGCTATATAGCCTTGTAGTATTTGGGACACTATACATACAAAATCTAACAATGACTGGTCCAGTAGTTTCGGAGATTTTCTGTCTACTAAAAATCGACATAGATAGCACACAGACGAGAAATAGACGGAAACAAGAGATCATTTTTTCGTACTCTGGATGTCATGAAACGTTGAAAATACATCAAAGTAGCAAGTCACTGGATGCACTCATTTAATTCTAAGTATTTAGAAGGTATTGTAATCGAGTTTGTCGACCTATTGCAAAACATAGTAACTTTTTAATCAAAATGTATCTGCTTATCAACACCAAAAAATTGATGACGTCATCTCAAAATTTTGCCGACTAAATCCTATCTACAATATGCAAACTGTGATGAGTTTTTACTTGTAATTTATCATTGCATTCATATTTTTTAGATTTGCTTAAACAGGTGGCCCAAAAAAATTAATAAAACAGTCAATTTATTTTATTGATTAAAATTTGAAAATATGTTGAAACAACTTTCGACCAATTTTTTAACAAATGCCAATATTAGACAAAATCATGTAGGTATTGTTACGAAATAAATAAACCCATACGTATGTAGTATGACTCATCGGCCGCGCGGATGGAAGCGGATGTCGCAACGGGTCCAGAAAAAGTCTCGAAGCGGCGCGGAAGTCGCGAATACCCAATTCGAGAAAGAGCTCGATCGCCGAAATATGGATTTAAATAGAGGCCACCTTCGAGAATGATTATTCAGTCAAGAAGTTGAGTGAACGAATGCATTTAAGTTGCAAAGTTATTTTGTACGTAATCGCTGTAATAAATAGTTAGTCGTGTAATTCGGGTTATTAAGAAATAAATTGTTGAGTTTTAATTCAGTTAAGAATCGGTTGATAAAGTGGGTTGATGGTATTGCTGGCGCTGTACAAATATTATAAAGTTGTTTTTAAATGCAGATTTTTCTGTAGTAAAGAAATTTATGATTATTACTTAGCCCGAAAATTGTTTTTGAAATAAATGGATCCGCTTGATAAGATAGTGCTCAAATAAATAATACAAATAATATAAAAACAAACATTCATATAAATCCACTCATATCTAAGAGCCAATACCCTTTCCATTTGTTGGTGAAACGTACATAATAGGTTGCTGGCACAAAATGTCGTTCTTTGTAAAACTTTTAAGTACGTACGCAATTGTTATTGTTAGCTGAGGGAATGTGCAGGGACTCTTGGAACAAAAATTTTCTCATAACTATATATCTTCGTAATTTGGAAATTCGAGTCCAGAAGGAAAGGTGTTTGACCTGACCTGAATTATAATAGTTTGTTTTCAGTTATTAGTTACAAAAACTGGCTATTTACTTAACAGATTTCCTAAAGATTTTCTTTAAAACCAAAACGCGGTGATGATAGACGATATTTTTTTTTTATTTTGTTGGTAGACCCATGATTCGTTAATTTTCTGTACCATATTAATAATGTCTTCGTTGCTAACATTGTGAATCTTTTAAAAATATATTTAAAATTTCCTATGATACAAAATTTTTCATCATCGATATGTAACCATAAACTTAACTTAAATGTTTACATTTATATTTATGGTGCTCTTAAAATCGAAGAATAGATAGAGGTGGCTCCCACCAAAAATTATTTATTCACTCTATGTTAAAAATTCACCTAAAAAATGTATGTATACAAATAGATTTCCCAATCCTGTAGCAAACATTATTGGACCGCCCGGAAACGTAATGAGGTTAGTTGAGATGACGCTAGTTGATAAATCACGGTACCCATCAATAATAGTTGTCAGATTTAGATCAGTTTTTGTAATCTTTGACTGTTCAACAACATTTCGATTTCTCATCAAACACAAATCTGTAATTTGCTTTAAATCAAGCTTACTTAGATTCATAAAAATATGAAAACAATAATGGTGCCCTACAAAAGTTGTCTTAGGATCGTCATTTAGGTACATTAGTTCACAGCGATAAAAATGGATAAAAGAATTTCCTAAGAATTCGTTGACATCCTTCTTTGATTTAAAACTCATATTATTCTTATTCAGTTGGCACATGAACCATATTTTTTATAGCTTATCTTACCAAAAATTTTATATTATTTCAAAAGATTATAGGTATCTATTGAAAAATACGTCCCGAAATTTATAACTGGTAGTGGTTTAGTATATTCTCAAAAAAAAAATGTACAAGAGACACAAGAATGACGGCTGATTTGGACATTATGTTATAAATCTATGTATTTAAATGCGATGATCTGCTGAGTAACTGCACTACTTTATTAGGAAGTTAGTGTTTTATAACTTTTGTACTATAATTTGAAATGTAGAGACTGATCCATGATCCATATTCACTACCTATTTTGAAAGATTAGTTATTAGATCGCAAGTCTTCCGTATTCTTCATAGCAATGAAGAAACTCCAACACTTTTGTAGCAACTGAAATAAAACGATTGCACGAAGAATAAAACAGCAATCTCCAAACATACCCCACTGAAAGATTTAATATCAACCGGAACAATATTATATACGAACAAGCAAATAGGCTTTTTGACCTGGTGCGTAAAAATGGTCAAATTCTTTCTAAAAGTTGTCGACGAATCGTACCACTGTGACTCAAAAGTAGCATAATATAACTTTTCGCTCTAAAAATAAAACATTCTTTAAAACCCTTACGGTAGTTGTGACTACCTTAATGATAACTTCATTCGCAAACCAACAGTACAGAAATATTTCATTGGTGGCTGAAATTTGAAACAAAAACACCTGAAAAAAGTGGGCACTCATGGGTTCCGACTTTACAAAATTGAATTAGTACGGATCTTGCAAATTCAACTACATGCTTACCAAAGATAACTCATACATCGAAACGCACAGCATCAAACTAGAGCAAATAAATTGCACCATCAAAATTTCTTTGAAAGAATTCGAAATAAAGTTTGCGTACCTAACACAAATTAAAGTAAATTTATTTTGTGATAAATCTGTGATAATATTTACTCTGATATTGAGTTGTAGTGATGAACGCAACCTATTAACACTTTTTCCATTCGGTTATATTCTTCTTGTTTTAGTTCTCCATCGGTATTTATTTTAGCCAATTCGCGGACATTTCTAATGCTGTCACAAAGAACGTCACACTGAGCACCGATTTGTACCATCGCAATCGAAAAGAATGTATCCAGAGCAACATTCGAGAAAGCATGAAAAATAATACAGCAACATTCGAACACGTAAAGTAATTCATACACCACGGGCAAACGATAATCAAAAGGAATCCAGTACTTCGTGGGTAGAAATTTTCCTTTTTTCGTCAGCGGCAGTACCATCCACATTGTTATCATAACGAAGACTAAGCCAAAGAATGAATAAAAGACTTTCCTTGAAAGAATGATTGAATCTTTGAGTATTTTCACTTGGGCTTCATTCTTCGGCTGAAACTGTGGTTGATTCAAATTGTCCAAACTCTTCTTGATCAAATGAAAGTTTTTACGAAAAAGTACTGATTGTAGTACAACTTCTAAAGAACCAGGTAAGCTGTAAATTGTGTCAGTCACGTTTTTGATTCCAATGTTGAGTGCGACGTAAATTATTAGAGAACTGCTGTCGAAGACTAACGAACTTTGCACATAGTACTTAAAGAACTTATAGAAACGTTCATTCTTGTAGCACCACAGTCCCATAGACTTAAGCAAAATTATGTTTTGTTTAAAAGCCTCGAGGAGGTTTACTTGTAACATCATGTCGGATATAATGAGGCTGATTATTCGGGATTGTCTTTAAATAGACGAAATGCTACGGAAATGAAGCACCTGCTGTAATAATTTTAGCCCGATGTAGTAATTATCCAATTTCGTGTTGCTGGTATTACGAGCTAAATAACCATATACACACTGAATACTGGTTATGAAATATGTACGGTTGTTTACAATTTAAAGTGAACGTATCGACACAATGAAACCATCCCTTGGTAAATGCAATTCCATATTCGTTACAAACTATTTACTTAAATAGAGAGGAGAAAAATTGTCTCGTTTAGGCGCTTTTACTTAATTTAATTGTTGATAGGTTTTAAAGTTAACATTAATCACCTCCAAAAGTGGGTAGTGCATATTGAGTTATCTCGTTTAATTTAAGCATGATTCAAAAATCATTAGATTAACACTTCTTTTTGAATTTTCTTTCGTAACCGCTCGTTAAATTAATGTTGCTTATAAGCCTTCATGTCTGCCGCAAACAAACCATTTATTTCGAATAATAATAAATTATATCAAAACACTAATAAGTAATATACATAATTATCAACACCTATTTTGAAACCGCCGATGTGCATAATTTTACCTGATAAGAGTTACATAAGACCATCGGCGTCTAAAACATTAATACATCTAATTAGAAGTTTCAATATCTTGAGGCGAGAGAATTCGAACCAGTTAAAAATTAACGCTCACGCAATAATTACTTATCGAAAAATTTATCTCAATATGCTACTGCTAATCGATAATCACCAACAAAAATTATCGAAGAACTAGTTCAAATCTTATCAGTTAATGAAGTGTTAACATTAAAGATTTTTATTGCTTTCTCATTCGAATTGTAAACATTAACGGGACAGAGCGGAGCGATAGATCTTCTGGAGTTTAACAACCAAACGAATAATTTATAAACGACGCTTCTTACAATGACCTTTGCATACATTATGGCAATTTTTTATTTTTTCGCACATACGGCATTTGGTTTAATGACACAGTTAATTACTCAAATGTGGTATCGACGTTTGAACTACAAAATCTCAGTATTGGTTTGACGTCACACGACAGTCACATGAGTTGGGCATAATGAGTTTTTACATACAAAAAATTAATATCAATAATTTTGTTTGTTAAACATGTGACGTCAAACGAATCAAATAAAAATGTATAAGTTATATAAAATTATTATATAATAAGAAAATCAGATCTTCTGAATTAGGGATTTGAAAGTCTGCACATGAAAGTATACTAAGAAAAGTCAGCTAATCTTCTATATTATTATATAGTAATAATAAAATTATTTATGGATTTGTAAATTATGGTGGTGGTATTATTGCATAAATTGTGCGGTTATTTATTATTAAGACCTGCAATTTTACGTATGCCCTAGATTCGATGACATATTGATTAAATATTCACATCATGAGACCATCCAGTTGCTGTTTTCTCAACCAATCAGATGCTAGCCGACACTCACTTATTTTATACTGAGTATTCCACAATGTCTGCTGCATTAATAAATATACCACTTTATAATTAAGTCTTATCATCTGAAAGGTGAAGGTTGTCACGAGCCGCTTTAATAAGGAGACGCTTAAAATTCTACGATTTTAATAAAATGAAAAATGGGATATTTTTGTTAATGATATAAACTAAGATAAGTTTATAGTCGTCTGTGATTGCGTAAATGAAAAAATTTTTTAGTTATTATACTCTGTATGCTTGTATATTTATTTTATTAATGCCGTCGTCGTCTTTATCTCGAAAATGTATCTATTGAGAGCACTAACTTTAGAAAATATCCGGTTTCTCTCCTAAAGGAAGTTTGTTTAACGGCAGTCTACGCTCCAAAAATGGAATTAAAATAGATTAATCCGGCTATGTGCACAACAGAAAATTTTCTTCTACCAAATATCAAATTTTATTTAGGGCTACATTATACTAATGGATTTGATTTGACCACATTGTTGCGGAATATTTTGATCAATTTTCAGGCACTCATTATACTTTATAATGTCGGAGGGATTTGCTATTCACAGAATTATTGTGATTAGATGTTCCATGGATTCCACAATCAATACTGTCCCGATCACAGTTTGAATTGATCTTAATGGCTTCATAAAATATTAATAACCCTATAAATGCGTGGCGAAGATAAATTAATAAATTAATTAAATCTCATAAAGCGATGAATAAAACAAGAGGCAATATTGACGAACAAAACTATAGAAAGAAAATGTTAAATACCAACGTAGGTAATAAATTAAAAACATGTGAATTTTTTAATTTTACCATTTTATAAACCTGTCTGCAGCAATATTTATTATAATCGCATAATAAACGTAATTTATTTTAGCCATTTAACGATATAGTGATGATGTTTTTAATCACCAACGCTTTTCAATAGTTTGAATCCCATTACTTCATTAGATGAGGTGAGGTTTATTGTTATATTTTATTAGTTTATAAGTTAATATATTTGTTCACAGCGTTTTAAATTTTCAAACCTACTTTTACGGGATTTAAGGTTTTGGAATATTGCTCATTTTTTGCTTGAGTGGGCGTCTTTATGGCTTTAAATTCGTGCAAAACCAGTCTTAATTTAGGCTACGATAACAGTTGGTGATTTAGTTACTGCATTATCTTTAAATTTTTTTGTATCCTTTATAGAGAACGTTTGTTCTAAGTAATTATATTTTCGAAAGCACATGAATTTAGAGAAAAATTAAAATGTATTTGTGTCAACCAGCTCTCACTTTTCTTCTTCAGAGTGACGACAAGGAAAGATTGTAGCATAGGACCAGCATCCGCGTTTAACACTCTATCGCAGGAAAAAATTCCCGTTGAATTGAAAAACCGTCTCTTTATGAGTTAATTATACCTCGTAACGAACTTTTTAATTTAACAACTTTCCGAGTATCGTTTAAATATTAAATATAAGCAAATATATTTAACTTTTCTAATTACAAAAATTATATTATATTCGTATTCAGATTGGCACTCTCATCAAGCAACCCCGCAACGTTGAATGCAAAAAGACTACCTAAATCGAAACGTCGGTGGCTATCAAGCGCGGCAAGATTGCAATTCATAAAACTCATTAATTTCATTAAACTGTGCATAATTTCATCAGATTAGACAAGTAGGCTGAGATGGGTGGGTATAAGTTAGTTAGAAGACGTTTAAGACGGCGGCTGTAATTGCAGGGCACTCGTTCTCCTTAAAACCGCCGCTCGTTTTAACCATAACTAAAAATATTAAACGGCGCGGTTAAGGAGATAACCGGAAAAGGAATATACCGAAGAATTTTAATTAAGTACAAGACGGCCGATCTCGGCTCAAATTAATGCCTTCATCGTATTAATTTCAGGGCTTATTCATAAGGTGATCCACACTTGCGCACCCATGCTTACAAATTAGCCCGTTCGAAAGGTGCTCTGGCTTATGCACAACGAGTTTACAAATGAAAGAGTGGAAAAATTGTTTTTAAATTAAAAAAAGAAAGTTTTCCTAAAGTTACGCATAAAATTTTTTTGGCTTAGTCTTAAGATTAGTTAAAATCTGGTTGAGTTTAATTTTTATTAATTACTACGAAAGTGCAGAAATTTTCGAGTACTGATGTTTTTTAATACATTTAATTTTTAATTTATATGAATACTGCCACAAGGTGTGCAAAATTGGAAAGATTTCGTAATTAATACATTCGCCGCAATATTCCTAAACTAAATTGCCGTGTGAGACGTTCTATAAATAACGAAAAATTTTTATGTTTGACTCTAGACAGATATAAACAAGAAAAAAGAAATTAAATTGTCACTGAAGTTGAAACGCCTTATCAAGTTATCTGTGAAACAATTTCTTAATTAAATAGAAATTTTATCTTATCTTTATATTAAAACGGTAAGTTTATGTTATCGTTAAAAACTGGAAAGGCATGTTGAAATATCACGGTAAATTTCGTTTTCGATTAATTAAGAATGAAGCGCCATCTGTCCGCCGTGAGCTGTACGAAGTGTGGATAGTGGAGCGACACACCTCAAGCTCAGCAGTGACCTGTAACAGTCATCTGGACAGAGTTCGCTAATGATTATTACAGCACGGGTATCAACATGTCTATGGTTTTCATTTTTTATCTTTTAAAGTGTATAAAACAAGATACTCTATTCGAAGTTCAGGAAACTGTATACAATTAGGTGTGTCGTGATGAGTGTGTGTAATCTACAAAGTATGACGAAAGATGTCGCCACTTTCTAAGTTATATTTTTAACAGTTCGCAGTTTGAATGATTACTGTTTACTAATTTGAAGTGAAACAAACAAAATAAAATAAATATGTAGTACATTAAAGAGTTGTATTTTTGGTTGCATAATTTAAGAAAAACACTTGTAAATTTTCTCTACACAGTTTTCACGTTTAGATATTTTTTTTTAACTAGCACGAACCATGTACGTAAGTAAGAGAAAGAGAATACACACAAATAACAAGAATAGCGTTGTTTTTTTATCCATTCTATATTTTTGGTATTTTTCGAGAGGTTTTCAATTTTATGAATGACTGTACATACGAGAAGCAAAGTTTGCATACAGTGGTTGTGTTTCATTAATCTAGTAATCAGTGTTGACAAACTACAATTCTGGTAGTTGTTATGAACAGTCAACAACATCATTGTATAAAGGTAAATACTTCAAGTTATCAACACGTGGGAACAAAAGCTGAGCGATTTCATCGCAATTATTTCTTTGATTTTTTTGATAAAAATCAATGTCGCATATACAACAATAATGCATGCACTGACTCGAAAACACATAAGAATTATGCAACAGTATTTTCTTCTACTTAATCAAATATTTATCCTGTTTCTGTATTTAGTACTGATTTTTAAAGTAGTGTATTTAATAATAATAACCAAATAAACATTTGCGAAATAAAAACTCGATAGATAAAGGTTCTGGAAAGGTCTAATCTTGAACTATTTCAAAAGCAATTCAAGTTTTGCAGATTTCAGTAGTTTCAACGGATTAATTAAATCGCTTAAAAATGTGCAAGTAGTCTCGTTAACAATGCTTTCACAGTGGTTGTCCTGGAATTTATTCATATTCTGCATACACTTTGTTATATTATCAAATGAAGAACGCTGTAGATGAAAATAAGATACCTCCAAAATTATTTTGACTAATGGAATTCTCATTGATTTCATGTATCCACTACTGAGTGGTGAATTAAAATATGGTGAAATATTGAAAATAAAAGTTAAATTTTGAAGGGATATATTTTCTACACTTGGGCCCAAGAATTTTTAAAATTATATTTTCTTTGTTCTATAAACAGTCCTCAACAACGTGTTATAGAGTTGGTACGCCACTTTTTCGGCACCCTGTATAATTATTTTTTTGTCATGAAAAGCACAGAATTTACAATTTAAGTATTTGCAACCAAAATTTCCATTGTTTTTTCAAAAACAACACGTCGTTATTTTTTGTTTAATGTTCTTTTCCAAGTTTCGAGGTTGTATTATTAATTTTTAATCTAATTACACATTTTTCCAGTATATGCCGTAAATAAAAAGTAATGTTATGTTTTTTAGGTCAATTTACGTGGTGGCAAATAAAGTATATTAACTTTTTTTTTATATTTGAGGAAATTTCTTATCAATGATTTACTAGAATAATTGAAATTAATTAATTAATTTAAAATATACCGTGTTCATCATACCAATCAATTAAACAACAGAATATTTATTAAAGTCTTATGATTAATAAATGGAGTAAATGTTACACTAGGAACTTTGCAATTTTATTTGTCCAATAAAATGAAAGTCATACTTTTACCTTCTAGAAGTCAAAAAAGTTGTTAGTAAAAAAATTGGTGTAAAGTTTTTTAGACAGAAATTTCCTCGACCCTGAAATACAAGCTAACAAGTAGAGCTTTTTCAAAAAATTATAAAACTTAGATTTGCGAATTTTATTTTATTATTATTATTATTTTATAATAATAGCAGTATTCTATACTCAAGTTTTCGGGAAAATGAGGTAAACCGTTTTTAATTTGATCAACAAAATGAATTGGCTCATTAATTCACTTTTTAAATCACTCAGTATAAGTAAAACATAAATACACTGATAAACAGGTAGTATAGATATGATATTTCACATATTTTACAATTTATTGGTAGGAGGTAAATAAATTCTGACTAACGATTTATACCATGTTTACGATAATAATCTTAAACTGTTTCCTAAATTTTAGAGCATTTGGTTTTGCAATTTCAAAGTTAAATTCCAAGGTGTTGTAACTTTTTTTCCAAAAATCTAGCTAGACAAAGAACCCAACAAGTAAAACTTAATAACTTAATAACACTAGGTTTAGAACCTCTTTTATTTCTCATTTTTTAAATGTTGTGGATTCGGATACAATATATTTGCTTGTTGTCAGTGGTGTCAAATTGATTGTATTAACAGTTTTAAATTTAGACGGTAACTACTTAGGGTTATTAGATCTTAAAATAAAAACATATTTTTTTTTATACTTCGTTTTTAAATAACTGAACAATTTCCGTAATTGTGGTCACATACTACCATTAATGCCTATCCATGTTCCCACGTTTAAAGCTAGAACTGACACTCGTGTATACTGAAAACTTGTACAAATTATTATTTAATGTTAATAATGTATTCCTTTTAAATAATATGCTTTCAATTTAACGTATCGTTGACCGTGTTCAAACGAAAGCTGTTAGTCATTCTAACACAGTGACTATGTGATTTGTTGTTTGCTTTATTATAAATAAGTATTTTACTTTATTACTACTGTTATGTCATTCACATATTGTATTCTTATTAAATTTGTAAATTTTTACTTTCCGAGTGTAAGCTAAAAAGTAAGTCTCCCGTTTCCGCCTGTCTGTCTAACGTCTGTCCGGATTTTTATTAGACAGATCTTCGGAACTATTGGATCGCTTGTTATCAAATTTTGTATATTTTACGAATATCATAGACGGTAAAACGCTAACCAAAAGTTGTCCAATCATCCCCACCAACAACGTGACGCCATTCCCTCAAAATTATTAACAATAAACACTTTTTAAATTTTGAAAAATAATATGCTGCTACACTTGTACGTTACAAATCCGTATTGAGTTCTAATCACAATTACTTTACAAAAATGCACATCAACTATATTCTAGCTGTGTATGTTGCGGTGCCAGGATATAAGAATTCCTAGTGTTCGAATAAGATCTATACGAGTGAGTTCGAATCTCATTCCCTTTATATATGTTTTTTAATCAAATCAAAAGCAGTTCACCCCATTTTTTTGAAAATTACAGTAACAGCGCACCGCAAATAATAATAATTATAACAACTACTCATTTAAAATCAATCAAATTTCATTTTTTATTATGCGGCCGCTTTTGCTTGTAATGTGAACGTGATTATAGTCGAATTCTTTCGAAACATAAACATAAACACTCTAAGTTAAGCATGTAATTACTAAGAGTGCATTTTTCCCGTTGGTTATCTGGTTTAAACATATTTTCTATCATCCGCATTCTGGTGACTTCGCCCCCTTGCAATTTGCTCCACAGCTCACTGGTTTTTACAGGTTATCACAAAACAAAAATCCCAAAATCAAATTTTGTAATTTTTCAAACAAGCACGATTTGTTGGAATATAAAGTTCTGTCGAAATAAACTTTGATCATTTTTTATACATGTAAATGTAAAGTTTTGCGTTAATAAACCTAAATTTAGTATGAAACATTTTTATGTGACGTCATCACATTGTTGGTGGAGATGATTTGGAAAGTTTGCTTAGTGTTTTGCCATCTACAATCTATACGATGTGACAGACAGACAGACGGAAACGGGAAACCTATGTTCTCGTACCCTATTCGATACTTTCTTAGCGTAGCTTGGCGAGTAATAAACTTTCCTTAGAAAATTCTGATGTTAAAATTATTTTCAATGTTTACTTGTTATGAAACAAAGTAAACATTTTTTGTGTTCCTGCAGGGTATGGGAAGTTTGCTACTATTGATGTTTACCAAAACAATGCTTCTGTGGTTAGTTAGTCGATAGTCTAAAAAGTTTGTGTGTATTTATTTGTGGTAGTTTGTAAATATGTGGTATTTTAGAATGTCAAACGACTGTAGTTATAGGTTTGTTACGCTAAAATGTAAATGAAGAATAAAATCAATTTTCTCAATATTCAGAAGTAAAAAAATATGGCGTTAGAGAATCATTGTAATAATGCCCATTTGATGACGAGTGGCATTTAATCTTTATTCGATGTTTTGTAGTTCGTAGAATATAGAAATGTAGGACCCATTTTTCGTCAGTTTCTCTGAATGAGTCTGTTCGCGATTTTGCGTCCGCTTGAAAGTTGTCATAAACATGATAAATCGCTAATCAGAATTTATCTGTTCACCCTTTCCAAAAATTTGACAACGTCATCACACCTGACACAATTTTACTTGTGGTTTAATCATGTACTCCTATTTAATATCTTTAATTTTACGTATATCTGCTAGTTGTAAACAAATAAAATTTGCCAATTTTTACAGTACAGTTTGTCTTGACATTTAGGAGACACTCTTTTAACAAATTTTGGCAATATATTAATATTGATTTGTTGATTACAAAATAATGATTACAACTTATTTATTTTATCCACTGGGTCTTCAAATGATGTCACAAAAATTTACTAAATTTGTATTTTTGTTAAAAATTGTAATAAAAAATGGTTAATTTATTTTTCCAGAATTCGGGGTACATCATTTTATTTTTTTAATGTATAGGAATTACTTCTGCCAAAATAACGTTATACTCATCTTTTGTATTTGGCTTATGTGTTTGTACCATTTTCTTATTTTAAAAGCCTTTCCCGAGATACAAAAAAATTGCAGTTGCATCGTGCTACTAACAATTAAACAGTACGTTTTCAAATTAATGTTATATAAACAGTTAAATTGTAAACACAAATGCACAACTTTTACAGCTAAAACGGACATAAAACACACAATCACATTTAAGATATTATCGTTTCCTCTAAAAACGGTTGCAGGAGATAAGTGGGATATATCTAAATGCAGTTTTTATAATAACTGACCTAACATACTTCACTTTCCATTAACTGATTACGTTTGCTGCATGCGAGTTGCAACATGTAAGAAATTTAAACTTTGTCATTTTTAAACCAACAATGTTTGCTGTGTTTATTTCACTACGATGTGAAATAACTATCAAACAATATACACGAAAAACATGCTTTGCTAATGTTACATACAACAAGACGACGTATTTAAATTAAATTTCGACAGTAGTAATGATTTATGATTTAAAGTAGCATTTTCCAACGTCGTTACAATCAGATTAAAAACAATAATAAAAAAGATAACAAATTAAGAGCTGCCGTGATACTGTTGACAAATTGTTTTGCTAAGGAGCATCTTCATTTTTAGTGGAAATATTAGTAAACAATTATATCTCTATTATATCATTGAATTTTATAGTTGTGTTTCTATGACTAATACGATTTATTAAGTGCTTACCTGTGAATCCTCACGTAGAACCAGGTTTTAATCCATTTACATAAATAAAATAAATCACAGTGGTATTGACACACTTTTCACTTCACTTCACAAAATTGCACACAATTCACTTCTAACTCAAAATTTGGTCACCCACCGGTCACTGCACCACCTGCGATCCTTTCCTTCACCTCGACGACCGATGAGAGCTGCCTCCGTAAGTCAACTTCGCGTACTGTGTATTATTTTTTTTTGCGAAAAGCATTATCCGGGAATGTTTAATCAAACAATTGTCAAGTTCTTGCTTGTAAGTTTTCGTGTCAATAATGTTTCAGTAGAAGAATGATGATATTGACTTTCCTTAACTCTCTGTCTTAACAGTTATATAATGAAACAATTAACACTGTGTAGTGTTTTAACACGAAAGTGAATACTGAATTTACGAAATTTTATTCTCTCCCATTCAATAGATATTGATATATTGATTCAATTAGATCATCTCTATATCTGTCGTCATTTTTATCTTTAGGGTCAGATTGCAGTTCCATTTTTAAACATTATGTCATGAAATGCTGAAAATTCGCACATCCGTTACGTATTGTACACAGAGAAAGTTTGACCTGAAGACTGTACAACTTTTTTTTGTTTTCGTTAATATTTACACAAGCCATTATTTATTTAATATTTAATTTGTTCTTATTTTTTTATCGACTGTTTTTGAGAGTGGCACACGGCCTAATCCTTTTAATCCTTAATATCTCAATTTTCAGATGATTAAAATTTTTATTTGGGTTTTGTTTTTAGTAAATTAGAAACGTTAATTTAAAAACGAGATTATTTGTTCCGCTGTTGTTTACTAAGTTAAAATTTTTCTGAAGTGTTTTCACGTTTTGTAAACATTTTTAGGCGTTTGATTTCTAAATAAACGGTAGGTTGAGTCAACAATGTGTTTTTATTGTTTTCTGAATGTTAAAATATATAAATTTAATTAGTTCATGCGGGATATAAAGTTTTTAAAACAATAAAACACATTTACTAAAAAATCTAAAATCAGGTTTACAGAAAGGAGTGATGAGGTTACAATTTCTTACAAGATTTTTAAGAACAAGTTTTAAGAGCAAATAAGAAAATTTTTCACTGATGAGATCATCGTTATTTTTTTATTGAAGACAAGCTTATTTTTTTAGTAATTATGATAAAAGATCACACAAGAGATTAAAAAAGTGGGTTTAAACGTGTAAAGTTTTCAAAGGTTAGGCAAAACGTAATTCAAAAAGAAAAAAAGTAGGCCAAGAAAAAATGATTGATTGTCATTAACGTATTACCGACTGTTTACAATTTTTGTTCATGTTTTCATATGAATCAGGAAAAACTAAAGATATAACAGTTCTTAATTTGAAATTTTGTGCACGGCTTTTGCGACTTAACCTGAATTGGTTAATGATACTCTGACGTCACGCGCAGATTTCCCACCGGTTTAAGGTGCTAAAGTTGTGCTAAAAACCACACAGGCTGAAAGTATTGTTCATACTTTTTTTTATTTCCGTTAGAAGAAGTAAAATTTTTTATCGAATGTTTACACTGTTTGTTGGCTGTTCATTTACCCATATTAATGTGTACCACATCGACCTGTTTATCTTTAATTTTGTGCATGTTCGATTCGACTTCCCATTTTGAAATAAACTTTCAAATAAACTCATTTTAGATTATTTATGTTTATATTAAAAATGTGTACAGTAACAACAAAAAGAACACGTTAATGGAAAAAGACCTAATTCAGCATATCGTGTATTCAGATACTAATAATTGAACATGAAATTCTTTCGACTGGCAATGACGTTCGGTGAAATGAAATGACAATGTGATTTACAATTCCAATAGTATTATCGCGCCCCTGCAATACAGGGGTTCTCCAATTACTGATAAACCAATTACAGTGCAAAAAGTAATTTATATTTCATAATGCTACGAAAGGTTCATTTTTATGCAAAACACAATGGAAATCGTACTTTCTAGTCCGGTTCATTAGCTGTGGCCTCTATGAATTTTTTCACGGTATTAATCCCGCACATTTTTTCATTTGTAAACTGATGATGGTAATCGATTTTTATTTAATCGTTTATGCATTAATTTTTTTTTGCCGCGAGCAAAATGCCATTTCATAAGCGATAAGGATAATAATTCTAATAAATGATTGATCTGTCATCTCCTAACACGGTTAACAATGCAGGAGGGACGACTTCTAATACGTTTTTGGCTGGAGGCACCTGCTTTACTCCAGTCGATAATGATTATTTGAAATTTATTGTGGAATCATTTGAATTTTTTCGAAATAACTGTCCCATGGCGGTATCAAAAAGTGTCCCAAGATAGGAGGCATCATGTGGTGATAAAATATTTCAAGCTGGGGTTGCTGTTCATGCTGCCCCAAGGGTGTCGGTGGGGTGTGATTGCTCATGGGAGGCAAATTTGCCCTATATTTGACCAATTTTTTTTCGTTTAATGGCAATGCTGGATTATTCTATTTGGAAAGCTTATTAATCTCGGAAAAATGCACCGCGTCCAGCTGAATATTGGTTTTCCTGTGAAAAAATTAATAAGTGGTGAAACTGGTCCATTTTTATGACTCTACAGTTAAAGGAAATATTATTGTAGGAGGGTCATCGTGAGAAAAATCTAATTTCGCGTTTTCTTTGCTTTTCACAAGGCGGAGAACATGAAAATAAAGATTCTGTGGTATTTACTAGAGCGATATTTTCTTAAAACTACCCAACCAATTACTTAACGCTTACTTAAATGTTTTATACGATTATCATAAAGATGGAAAAACGGTCGCTACCTTTGGCTTTTATAAGGTTTTCAGTACATTTTCGGAACGTAATATCTTCATTATTAACAGCCCTATTGTTATGAAGTTTTAAATATAACCCCTCCAAAACTGTCTGTATATAACCCAAGGGCAGTTTCTAAATAGTCCATATCACCTTCCATTTTGGTAAAATTTTTTAGTATTTTTAGAAATTAATATCTCAATTGTTGATGAAAATTTCGGAATGCGGTTTTCACCGCTGTTTTCAGGTTACAAGACTCTATAAAATGAAACATACTATCGCAATTAATGTCTTTATCGTTTCTAGAAGTAGAGAATTCATTTCGAAAAATGAATTCAGTAAATGTATTTCCTAGAATGTAAACTATAGAGAAATATTTATTATAACTTATGCGGACATTACAACAATGTTTAATTTTTGTTGAATCATTAGAAATTAGATTATTTTTTGACACTTTCGATTCTTTTCAAGTTCTCGTTTTAAACTAAATCACGTCAGACGATGATTTTTCGTAAATTTGTGATAAAGGATGACTAACCGTGGACACTCGACCGATTTATACTAAGTATACACTGCTGGCACATACATGATTCATAATTTTTTTATAACAACAAATAAACGTCCAGTACACTTTCTAGGTTTACTTGTTTAGTGCCCACAATAATTTTATAAGTATATATTGTTTGCATTACGTGGAGACATAGGAAGGTTTTTAGAAAACAGTCTTAATTTTCGGTGGTAGTGGTATTTAATCGTTTTTTTTAATGGATATGAAGTAGCAGAAAAATAATTAGAACACACAAAGTAAACATAAGTTAACACATATGTGTATATTTTTTAAATATTAGGAAAAAAAATAGTAATTATTTATATCCTACACACATACTAAAGAGAAAGAAAACAACAAATGCGATAAGAATATATAAATATTTTTTCCAATAAAATTAGACTGCTTGTATCTGCTGACGATGACTTTTTTTTGACAGTCATCCACTTTCCTTATCTTAGGTTGGTCGTTTAAAACTTCCTGCATCGATATAATAGAAACATCTCAATATTTAAACAGTTTATAGTCTTTATGTATATTATTATAATATGACTAATTAGTTTTAAATTCCAATTAAATTTGGAAAGTTATATGACATCTGAATCTGTCACACAAAAAATTGTAGCGGATGTCTTAATGGTAAGATTAATTTTTTGATAAATAGAAACAAAAATGTTTTGCATTCTTAATGTCGTACTAATAATAATACAGTAAGACGTAAATAAAATTGAATTTGTGTGTACAGAGCGTTTGAACATATATATTTTTACTACTCTGTATTTTATTACTGCATCTGTGCCTACCCTTTTATCTCCCTATAAAATTTGAACATAGATCTTAAAACTAACTTGTTAACTTTTTTTTAACCATTGCCTCCCAAAAAAAAACTAGAAAATTGAAAAAACACTCTGTATAGTCGTACCCTCTAATGAGTAATGAGATATCGAGGACGTCGTGTTTAGTGGCTCACTCTGTATACTTATCGCTTTGGTCAAATCCCCAAATATTCAACTCCATATTGTACTATGCTGTCTACCAAATGTGAACAAAAATAAAAATATCACAAAATAAGAAATTTGCAATTTCTGTTGAGTTTTCTGGTCTAATTCTTACTTCCCCAGCTCAAGTTGAGATAATATTGTAACAATGGCCCAGACTAATCTACCGGTATTTTGATTAGACAGAAAATCTCCAAAACTACTGACTAGCGTGAAACTTTGTCAAAATATCTAACAAATTGAACTTTAGTTTAAAGTTTAGTATAATGTTAACAATAAAATACATAAATCTGGATATTCAATTTCATGAGTGTTTTGTACTTGTTCTATAGCGTAAAACATATTTTCAAAAAAAAAGGATTCTGTGAAAAATTGAAATTCATAAAAATTGGAGATTTTAAAAAAATGTTGTGATGTCAACAACGAAGGTGAGATTAAAGCAATTGTTGATTTAGAATAAAAATTTGAAGATCTTAAAAAAGGCGTACAACAAATTTTGAAAAAAAAGGATTCTGTGGAAAGATGAAATTTATAAAAATTCAGATTCTTATTTGAATAATGTTGGCATGTCAACAACGAAGCTGAGATTAAAAAAAAAACTGCTGATTTTGAGTAAAAATTTGAAGATCTTAAAAAAGCCATACAACAAATTTAGAAAACAAAGGATTCTATGGAAAAGTGAAATTCATAAAAATTCTAAATCTTCGGGAAAATGTTGAGATGTCAATAACGAAGCCGAGACTTAGAACAACTGGTGATTTTGATTAAACATTTGAAAATCTTGAAAAAGGCATACAACCAACTTTCAAAAAAGGATCCTATTGAAACGTGAAATTCTGGAAAATTCTAAATCGTCTGAAAATATTGGGATATCGATAACGAAGATAAGATTAAAAAAATGCTAATTTGGGATAAAAATTTGAAGATCTTCAAAAAAGCGTACAACATATTAAAAAAAAAGAGATTCGATGAAAAAGTGAAATTTATAAAAATTCAAAATATCCAGAAAAATATGGTGTCAGTAACGATGCTGTTGTTTAAAAAAAAATGGTAATTTTGGATAGAAATTTGAAGATCTTAAAAAAGGCATACAAAAAACTAGGAAAAAAAGGATTCTACTGAAAACTGAAATAAATAAAAAATCAAAATCATAGATAAATGTTGGGATAATAGCGAAGATGAGATTTAAAAAAACTGCTGATTTGGAATAAAAATTTGAAAATCTTCAAAAAAATGTACAACAAATTTAGAAAAAAAAGGATTATATGAAAATGTGAAATTCATAAAAATTCAAAATCGTCAGAAAAATGTTGTGATGTCAATAACGAAGCTGATATTAAAAAAAAAACTGTGATTTTGAATAAATATTTGAAGATCTTAAAAAACCATACAGACAACTTTGACAAAAAATGATTCTATTGAAAAGTGAAATTCATAAAAATTCAAAATCTCCAGAAAAATGTTGTGATGCCAATAACGAAACTGAGATATAAAAAAACTTGTGATTGTGAATAAAGGTCCAATGATCTTAAATAAAAGCATACAACAAACTTTGAAAAAAAGGATTCTACTTAAAAGTGAAATTCATAAGAATTCACAATCGTAGAAAAATATTTGGTTGTCAATAACGAAGATGAGATCTGAAAAATTGCTGATCTGGAATAAAAATTTGAAGATCTTCAAAAAGGTGTACAACAAATTTTGAAAAAAAAAGAATTCGATGGAAAATTGAAATTTATAAAAATTCAAAATCTTCAGAAAAAGATTGTAATATCAATAATGAAGCTAAGATTTAACAAAAACTAGTGATTTTGAGTACAAATTTGAAGATCTTAAAATCTATTGAAAAGTGAAATTCATGAAAATTCAAAATCTTTGAAAAATGTTGGAATGTCAGTAACGAAGATGCGATTTAAAAAAATTGTTAATTTGGAAAAAATATATTAAAAAAGGCTCACAACAAATTTTGAAAAAAAAGATTTCTGCAGAAAAGTAAAATTTATAAAAATTCTTAATTTTCGGAAAAACGTTGAACTGTCAGGCTTGTACCATGTGTGTTTTCTCCCCGAGTGTAAGCGAAGGAAATATTGCAATCGAGTCCGTCGGCCGACTCTCTACTGTTACGTTTTCTCGACCTTTCGTGACCCTTAAAGTAGGAAGAAATAGTTCTCTTGTTTCCGTCTGTCTGTCTGTTTGTTTATCTGCCGTTTGTCCGGATTTTTATTACACAGATAATCTCCTAAACTACTGGATCGATTGTTGTCAAATTTTATATGCGTGTTGATGGTTAACGCTAACCAAAATTTGAAAAATCATCTCCAGGAAACAATTTGATGACGTCCGCGAATTTAATCACCAGCTTGATCCTGAAAAATTGCTGAATGGTTATTTTCAGCATGACGGCGCAACAGCTCAAACAAGTTGAATTTTTTTAAAGGAATTTTATGACGATTTTAATTATCTCCCAGGCAGACCACCCATCTCGGTCACCTGATTTGACACCTTTAGATTATTTCTTTTTACGGATTTTGAAAAACTCATTTTTTAAATAATCCGTGAATAGTTACAATTGAAGATGTAAAAATGAGAATCATACAAAAGTGTGAAAATGTTACGTCGGAAGTTCTTACTCGAGCATTTGAGAATATGAAACTCTTGCTGGCATAACAGTTTTCTAACAACCCATATTCAGGTTATGTTGTGAAATTGCGAATTAGTCATTTTTAAGAACAAAGTCACTTAATATGTGCTAAATTTGTTTTTATAACTTTATAATTTTTTGCATTAAAACTGTATCAAGTTACGACTTACCTACTTTACTTTGTTCTATCAACAAATTCTTGGGTAGCTAGATCACAAATCAAAAAAATCATCTTGTAATAGCTTTGTTAGTACCGTAATTTATGACTGTCATTCTTTGACTGATATAAAAAGATACTTATAATTCAATCTCACATAGACTCTACAACTTTTGTCGAGCCTGTATTTGTCTGACAATCATTTTTAAATTTATGTTTACGAGTTATCTTATAACAAAAATATCAAAGTATCAAATTTTAAACCTTATCTTAAAAACCGCTTAAAGGACTTTTTTGGAATTATAGTAAGACAATAACATTCAAATAAAACGTAGTATTTCACAAATCAGAAATCTCATGACATCATATCTCATAGTAGTGTATAAAAAACGTGTTCTATAAAATCCATTATTACCACCCGAGCATGACAATGACATTACAAAATAGTTTTTTTGTATTATTTTTGCTATGGAGGAAATTTAACATATTTATTTAAAGAAATAATCAAAATAAATTGTTATGTTCACTGCCACCAACATCGGTGATATATGTTAATTATTATTTCTCAAATTTGAATTGTGCCGCATTATGTTTTCAACTGAAAACTCTAAAAACACTTAATTAGAAAAAAAAGCTGCAAAACTTGTTACTGATAAATGCACACTGATATGTATGTACTACTTGTGAATGAATTTTCCTTGAAATTGTGATTAGTGTTACACGTGCTTAATCTTATATATCTTTTTTATGCTACGATTTTTGGTATTTTTTCCTTAAATTATAAAACTAAATAGTTTAGTTCACTTGCATTTGAATTCGATTTGTTTAATTTTATTAAAAGAGGACCCCAGGTGAAAACAGTATAAACTACGCTGTCAGTAAAAATACTAGTGAACTATTTTATAGCGAAGTTGATAAAAACCAAACCTGTCTTTTTACAAACTTTATAAGCTCATTGTCTTTGCATTTAGCACCTTTTATAATTTAACGCTGTATTATTTAACACACAATAATTGTGTTTGTGCAGACGCACACTATATGTCACTTGTAGGGAATTCCCCTTGGTCGAGGTCGTTGTTAATGGACATCAATTCCTTATCTACAACGCCACGTTCTTCATTCTGTAACGATTTACGTTAATTTTTCTCGGAGTAAAAACGCAATTTGGTGTCCCTCGAGCCACTTTAATCAGTAAGATCTCCACCAAAATCACAGTGTCGAAACCGATCAGATTTCCGTCGACTGTTCACATTGAAATCGGATTAGCACCATTCGCACGTTATCAAAGCACTTAATCTAAATACTACTGAGCTTTCAAAGTGGCCTCTTCCCTTCTTATTGCCGGTACCTATTGCATAATAATTATTTGCAGTCGCACCCAAACCTGCTTATCAGTTGTTTGTCAATTCTTCTAACGCATTAACAAACAAATATAAAAGTGTGAATTATAAGTACAGACGGCGCCTACACGTTTCTCGGTTTTATAAATTTTATTTTGGTTATGTAATTAGATATGGGAAGAGGTTCACTCATCTGCAAACCCAATTAAAAGCAATTATTAAATATTTCCGTGCGACTAGTTGGATTTTCGGTCTGGTGGGAGTGTTGTTAATAATGCCTTTTTAAAATTCATGGATAGTTGCGTTCTGTGTTAGGGGTAGATTAAAGAGTACAATCGGTTTGAAGTACGTGTGATGATCCTGGTACGTAATCTAATAGCAATATTAGATTGACATGGGATGACAATACGCTCTCGTGTATACTCGTGTCGTTGTCAATTAGACACGTGCCTTCCCCGTTCAGGATTATAGAAGGGACTATCTGTCGGCACCCGTTTTCCACCCAAATCTTCCTATTGTAATAGCTTAATCTCGGTTTAGAATGAACAAAATTGTTGTTATCTGTGTGGTAGTTTTTAGTTCTAGGAGCGAGATTTAACAATAATTGTGAGAATTTTTTTAGCTACAAAAATAATTTTTGTAAATAATTCCTGAAAAATTAAGCAATCAAAGTTGTGCTTAACGTTTGCACAGACATAGTTAAAAACGTTTTTAATTTGATAGAGACACTTCTAAAATAATAAAAATATTTTGACTTTTTAAAAATGACTATTTCTTAGATAACCTCTGATTCGTTACAATTCGACAGGCGTTTAATAAAAGATCTTAATTTTAAGTTAAGATGAGTTTAAATGATTTGCTGAAAAAAAAGTTCTAATTTTTTTTATTCAAAATTACAGTAATGTCTAATACCGCAAATAATTTTTATTACAATAACAGCTACACCCAAAATAATTTCCGGACTGTTTTGCTGTATTAATCAGTCACTCCTCTGGTTTAAGGAGATAGAATCAGTAAAATTTCATTTTCATTTATGCGGCCGCTGATGATTCTAATTATAGTCAAATTCTTTCGAAGTATAAACATAAATACTGGAAATTTATTAAGTATGTTACTATTCAGTTCATTTTCTTTTTGGTTATGTGGTTTAAATATCGTTTGCACTTGTGTGGACCACGATACCTTGCAATTTGTGTCTTTACTTTACAGAGGTTATCACAAACGAAAAATCGTAAAATCAAATTTCATAATTTTCCAAAGAGGCGGGATTTCTTTCAGGGGCGAGGTCAGTTTCGCTGAAATAAATTTCGACCAATTTTTTTATATTCTGGGGTTATGATTATGAAACGTCGGTAAAACATGAAAGTAGTCAAATACTTTACTAACTTACGCTCCGAAAATAAACATACAGATTTATTGTATAAACCAGTGTTTATAGTTTCCGCCCTTTGATGGTTGGAACACCCCGTATGAATCCATTTTACATGAGTATTTTGGTAGAAATGGTGGAAAAATTTGAATTCCGTGTTGTATCATAATCTGTCGAAAAATAAAATATTTTCTAAATCGAGTTTTCTAATTTGTTTTTGGTAATTGTATGTAAAATTCCTAATTTCTTATTCATCGACACAGCGTAAAATTATGTTCTGCTAATGAACAATGTCGCAGTATTTTAATTAAGATTCATTTCCTGTGGGAAACCGATGAAAAAAACTCTACAAAAAAATGTCTGATAAGGTGTCGGCGAGAATTTTTTGTTCATTTTTCTTGTTACTCAGGTAAGGAGTACCTACTGTCGGTTTTAACTTTGTTGAGTACGTATGCGGTCTGTAAATTAGTTTGTTTAAGTCGTTTATTTGTATTAAAAATAATTTGGTTTCGGGGTTAAAGTGCAAGGTGAGTGTTGTGATGTGCCCATGAGGAAGGAGTCTGCAAGATTCGGCGCGGAAGGAAAGGAAATCGGGATTTAAAGGGTAAGTGCCTTATTTCTTCAGTTCTTTTATTCTAAATTGATATAAAATAATGCTTGTTAAGGGAGAAGTAGTTACATTGTAAAAATCATTATTAATAAATGTGTTTCAATATAAGTACGCAAACCTTAATATTTCGTCAGATATTTATTCTTTTAAACTGGCCTTTACGGCTGAAATAATTTGGAATAAATACCTACTAGGTTTTCATCAATTTTAATTAATTAAAAATTAAATCCAATTTTGATTTTTATCTGACGGACGTTCTCATCACGTTTTACGCGTCACTGGAATTAATAATATTATTCATTGCAATTTTTGTTATTGTTTTTGTGTAATTCCAGAACTGTTTTGAAAACATTTTTGTATTTGGAATATACTTAAGTACAACTAAAAGAAGTTCACTTTATCACCAAAACGTTTATTAATGTTTCAGTTAAATTAACTTAAGAATGTTCGTAATTTCCAAACGTAGTGTAGCAGGGATATTTTTATTAAACTTTCACATCTTGCTTGTGGATATTCCCGATCTGTTTGTCAGCGAATTTTTGACAAATATTCTTCGAAAACGTATTTCTGTTCATCGTGATGTAAATATCAAATTTTGTTTAGAAATTATATTGTGATTTCAAAACTTTTTCTGATTAGTGTTTTTTTAATTTTGTCTACCTACTTATTACCACCTGTGTAATGTCGAATTGCATCGTTATTAAAAATTAGCATGTAGTATGTAGTTGATGATAATTTCGATGGTTCTATGGTATTTTTTTTTCTTTGTGTACACAGAAATTTCATGTGTTTTTTGTTGCAGTGGGTTCGTTAATGAAGATAAGGGAATTCGCTAAATTGTAGCAGAAGAAGAAGCCTAAAGGTTAGAATTTTGTATTAATTTTAAATTGGGTGTATTTTTAAAATTTTTTAAATCTTTATGAAGGGTTTTTTGATCGGTAATTTTGTCTTACTTTCATTTTATAAAAAATTTTTGACCTGTAAGTGTTTTATTTAATTTTTTGTGCACTCTTTATTTTCATGTACGTGTATTTAAACAATTTTTTTCCTTTCGATTTTTCGTTCAGAAGAAAAAAAAAATGTTTTCTTCAATTTTTTTCCCAACAAAATATAAATTATATATTACTAGCTTTTCGCCCGCTGCTTCGCTCGCGTAGACGATTCGTTGTGTTGAAGAGCATTATTATCAACCTTCAAGTAAAAAATGTGTTGAAGGACATTAATACAATTTCCAGTAAAAATCGACATAAAAAATGTTTGCTCATAAAAGCTTTGTCACCCCCTTTCATCTTCTTAGGGGTGAAATCTCGAAACAATCTGAAATACGTGTTTCATTATTTGTGTTGAAGAGTATTATTACTAAGTTCCCCGTAAAAATTTAAATTTACAGTAGAAATATTTTTCCCATACAAACTTCGCCACCACTTTTCACCCCTTTTAGGGTTGAATTTCGGAAAATGCTTAAATACGTGTTTCATTATTTGTGTTGGTGACAATTAATGCCAAGTTTCACGTAAAAATTTAAAATTACAATAGAAATATTCCCACACAAATCCAGCCACCATATTTCACCCCCTTAGGGGTTGAATCTGAAAAAAATGCTTAAATCTGTGTTTTATTATTTGTGCTGAAGAGCATTCATACCAAGTTTTAAGCAAACATCACCATAAAAATATTTTTCTCATACAAACTTAGCCACACAACTTAGCCACACCCTTTTTTACCCCCTTAGGGGTTGAATCTCAGAAAATGTTTAAATACGTGTTTCATTATTTGTGTTGAAGAGCATTAATTTAATATCAAGTTTCACGCAAAAATTTAAATTTACAATAGAAATACATTTCCTATACAAACTTAACCAGTACTTTCCACCCCCTTAGGGGTTGAATCTCGGAAAATGCTTAAACACAGGTTTCATTATTTGTGTTTAAAAGCAGTAATACCAAGTTTCACGTGAAAATTTAATTTTACAATGGAAATATATTTCCCGCACAAAGTTAGCCAGTACTTTTCACCCCCTTAGGGGTTGAATCTCGAAAAATGCTTAAATATGTGTTTCATTATTTGTGTCGAAGAGCATTAATACCAAGTTTTACGTAAAAATTTTAATTTACAATAGAACTATTCCCACACAAAACTAGCCACCATATTTCACCCCCTTAGGGGTTGAATTTTAGAAAATGCTTAAAGACGGGTTTCATTATTTGTGTTGAGGAACATTAATACCAAGTTTGGCGTAAAAATTTCAATTTATAGTAGAAATATTGTTCCTATACAAACTTAGCCGCCCAAACTTAGACACCACTTTTCACCCCCTTAGGAGTCGAATCTCCAAAAATGCTTAAATACGTATTTCCTTATTTGTACTGAAGAGAATTAAAATGTACCAGGTTTCACGCAACGATCTAAATTTACAGTAGATATATTGGTCCTATACAAATTTTATCACCCCTTTTTAACCCCCTTAGGGGCAGAATTTCGAGAAATCCCTTCTTAAACTATGCCTCCAGTATAAAGTGAACATTCTCTCCAAATTTCAACTTTCTGGCATTAGTGGTTTGGGCTGGGCGTTGATGTGTCAGTCGGGATATTGCCTTTTATATATAAAGATTAATTGTTTATAAACCGTTTTATTTAGTGTTTGATTCTGTTCACAACCTATTTTAAACAATTCATTAAACTATAAATGCAAAATAAAGTTCGCCGGTTTTTTTCAATAATATAGCTTTTTTAACCTCTATTTTTAGAATGACATTTAGATATAAGGTTTTAAAAATTTCGGTGTTCTAAGAGATCAATTTCTTTTCATTTATACAAAAATTGATAACTAAATACTGTATAAGAATTTCTTCCAAACTGAATACATATTATCGAATCCTTCTTGCCTGTTTGTCTGTCTGTCTGTCTGTCTGTCTGTCTGTCTACCTGCCGTCTCGACACTGGGTCGATAGTTGTCAAATTATGTATTTATATTAGGAATATCATGTAGATGGTAAAACGCTAACCAAAATTTGTCTAATCATCCCCACCAATAAATGTGATGACGTTAAATTTGCACATAGTAAATGGGTTTTAAATTGTATGAAATAACATTGTCCTACACATGTAGTTTATGATTCCGTGCTGAGTTTTTAACCAAAACGTCCAAATTTTTGGAAAAAAAATCAAAAATATAAAACAACATTTTGCAATTTAATTTTAAATCTGCAAAACCGAATGCTTTGAAATCTTAGAGATGTTTTAAAGTTATGATAAGCATGATAAATTTTTAATCAAAATATATTTACTTATCCCTTCCAAAAAATTGATGACGTCAGCTCAAAATTGTGCCATATAAATCCTGTCTAAATTGTACAAAATATGATGAGTCTGCACTTCTAATGTATTATTCCATTCATATTTTTTTTAATTTGACAGGGTGACAAAAAAATTAATGAATGCCTTAATTTATTTTATTGATTTAAACAGGAACTATAAAACTGAATGCTTTCAAATTGTGATTTATCACTGCGTCAATATATTTTTATTGATTTGCGTATACAGCGTGTCTTAAAAAAATTAATGACTGAGTCAATTTATTTAGTTTTTCAAAGAAGTGGGATTTGTGGCACTCTCGCTTATTATAATAAGCGAGAGTGCCACAAATATAGGAGTATGTTATGTTATAAAATGTACATATGAGTTATTACCACAAAAAAAAGAGTTTAGTCATTATTATTATTCCCTCTCCCCTGAAAAGCAATAAAACATACCTAGCTTTTTCAAAAACTTATAAAATTTGATTTTACGAATTTTATTTTTCTTATAAGAACACTTGTAAGTTAAAATAAAGCTAACAATTTAATGACCAAACTCTTTTTTTGTGGTAATAACTCGTATGTACATTTTATAACAACATACTCCTATATTTGTGGTTTATGAGTTTGCCTTGAGTTTTATCACAATTACTTTACAAAAATTGTTGTGTGCATAGCTGGAATTTGGGTTACTTGCATAACCATTGCCGGTGAACGTGTATATTTAGAGAACTTGACTTTGCTGGCGTTAGTTCGATCCCATACATCTCGACATTTTTTTTTTCTAGCACACTAACTTTGTTTGAATATTTGTTTTGATGTGCGAGGGAAGTCCTTACTAAATGACTTTAGACCAATTTTTTTCTTATGTCTCTAGTGCATGGTGAACTCGTTTAAATTCACTTCTATTTTTAACTTTACATGTACCAGCTATCCTGTGTGCTTTCTTCCGATTTGTTCTCAAAATACTCGATTCATCAACTCCATAGAAAAAAAATTCCCAAATGAGGTCGGACTTTTTTTTCGGACTATTGAGATAAAAAAAACAAAGAGATGAAATTTTTTATTCACAAACCATGAATTTTTTGAATAAGACAAAATATGTATACCTTCCTCGGGATTTGGAAGGGAGTTAATTCAACGTTTTCAACTATTGCCGGCGGTGTTCCAGGTGCCAGGTGTAGTGTAATAGTTACTGATAATTATTTAACTGTTGAGTGTTGACACAAGTGAAATTCGTGGAGCAATTGTTTGAGAAAAACGATCTCGACTCTTTGTCATGCTATTGTCTGTCATATAACTCGTTACAAGTATCTGGAAGCAAGTTCTGCACATTTGCTGCCGCTCGACAAATTTCTTCAGGAATTTCCCTGTTTTTACAAAACTTCTAGGACTTTTACGTGAAAATGACATTTTTTTTCCAAAATTCGCAGGTGTCTATTTACAGTGCTAACACAGTAACGCCCGCAAACTACATACCCTACATACGTGTTGGACAAAATTATCTCCTAACTAGCTGACCCCGTGAACTCCGTTTCACCTACAATTTAATTTTGAATCTGCAAAATCGAATGCTTTGAAATCTTGCAGATGTTTTAAACATATGATAACCATAATAAATTTTTATTCAAAATATATTTACTTATCCCCTCCAAAAAATTGATGACGTCAGCCCAAAATTTTGCCAAATGAATCCTATCTAAAATGTCCAAAATAGGATGAGACTATACTTGTGATTTATCATTCCATTCATATTTTTTAGTTTTGCTTATAGGGGGTGTCTGAAAAAAATTAATCACTGAGTCAATTTATTTTATTGATTGAATCAAGAATTGCAAAACTGAATTTTGAAATATTGCAGACGTTTTGAAGTTACTGTTTGACATGGTCGGTTTTCAATCAAAATATATCTGTTTGTCAAGCCCAAAAACTTGAAGACGTCATCTCAAGATTTTGCCGAATAAATCCTATCTAAAATGTGGAAAATATCATCAGTATATTTTCGTAATTTATCACTGCATCCATATTTTTTAGATTTGCTTTTACAGTGACTCAAAAAAATATATGGATCAGTCAATTTATTTTAGTGAATAACTCAAGAGTTGCAAAAATGAATACTTTGAGATCTTGCAGACGTTTTAAAGTTATTGTAAGCATGGTAAATTGTTAAGAATATTTATTTATTCCCCCCAAAAAATTGATGGAATGGCTCACTCGATTTTCGCAAATAATTTTGGGAATACAATACAGTTATTTTTAGTATTACACTGCACCAATCCAAGGTGGTATATCAACGTGTTGATAGTAAATGTTGATTAGGTCATCACAAAATTGTGTGAAGAAAAGACTCAACTCGAAAATGCTGAATATGTTTCATTATACTTTTGGTGCGAAGGAAGTTCTGTCGAAACAACGTTCGATCAATTTTTTGACAATGGTTGATATAAATAAAACTCAGTAGATGCTCATACTCGAAATACGAAGTATCTACTCGAATATCAAATCAAAATATTTCTAGTTTTTCTAGATGATACTAATACTTCAGTAAGTAACAGTTGATGCTCAAGTAGCATCTCGATACAACAAAAAAAGACAACAGTGACAGTGTTCAACCATCAAGGCAAAAATCGAGTCACCAAAATATAAGTTAGTATGGGGTAGACACCTTGAGATGGGAATCTCTATGGCCAGTATTAGAAAAAACGCACTGCACAATTTATGAATAAATAAAAGTTAATTACATGAAAAGTTTTCGATATTCCTGCTCCTAATGTGTTTTTCAAACTGAATGCAGCTTTTGACGACGTTCCACATTCATGAAAATCACCATGTTTAGTTAAAATTCACTCTTACAACGATCCTACTGGTTTTCTAAGCTCAGTTATTTGCCACGCCGATGCTCATTTCTAGATTAAATGCTCACAAAACGCGTAGATGTTCAGTTTGTGTTCGGGGAGATACAATGTTTCCCAGTAGGTACTCAGTACATAGAGTAGATGCTCAGGTATATAAGAGTAATAATGAAGTAGGTACTTCGTACTTCGAATATAAGTATCTACTCAGTTTTATTCATACCACTCAATGTCTCGCTTCAATGTTTGATTATGTTGATTATGAGCACAACGCTGATCAACTTCCATATCCGAATTACCCATGAAATAAATCATTGCGGTTTGCACCTGAGGTAGTTCGTCGCACATTTGATTGACTTCGTGGACCTATGTGAGGTTGTCGTCTTCTCGGCATTTTAATGAACTTCATAAAACGACACAGAATTATTTTCACAGTCAATCAAATCTGTAAATTTTGTCTTGAGAATTTTAAAATATTGAAAACTTCAAATTAAATCCTCGAATAACGGTAAAGTTTGAGGTTTTGTCGAAACCAACAAAGTGAATATAGGTAAATAGAATGGCAGATCAAAATTAATAACAAACTTTCGCAATGTGTAATTAAATTCACTTTAACCAAGACTTTTCTTAAAATAAACGACGTTTTTTTCACGAAAAACAAAGAACGATTTGAAATGCAATATACTTTTCACAATTGCACGGAAGAATTAGTTTTGTATGACACGTCAGTAAGACGACAGGTCCGTCAGAAACGCCAACTATTGAAATTAATTCGTGGCGATTCCCATACAAAATTTTTAGAATTTTTTTATTTTTTAACTGTTCTTTTAAGTTTTCCTTATTTTTTTTTATTTATAAACCATCTCCGTAATATAAAAAATTCTTCAAATCGGCCAAGCCGTTTTTGAGTCTTAGCGAGACTAACAGGAACAGCAATTGATTTTTATTATATAGACGATTAAAAAATGGGGGTTGGTGGTAGAAAGGTGAAAATTTAGGGTTATGTGTATTTTTTGATGCCAATTCTTAAAAAAATAAAAATAAAAAATTTTGTCCAAAAAATAGACAAAAATTTTTTAGGGTGGGCCACCCTTATCACTTAGGGGTTTACAAAATAGTTTACAACCTATTGTCAGACCTACCGAATAGACACAAAAAATTTCATACAAATCGGTTTACCCATTTCGGAGAAGTTCGGTTACAAACATTGTGACGCGAGAATTTTATACATAATGCATTATTATTTTAGAACAAATTTCATTACCATAAAAAGGGTTATACTGACTCGACCTTAAAAGATAGACATATGCTGTCGCGGACTTTTCTTTAGAACTTTTAGAGGGGAACAATTTCGTCATACATGATTTTTACGTAACTTTAACCGTTTAAGCAGCGTAAGCAACGGAAGCTGTCAAAGGAGGAATAATTTTCCCGTTTTTCCGAATTTTTCATTGCTACTTCGCTCCTAATGATCGTAGCGTGATTTTATATAGCCTATATGTAGATATGATACATGGACTATCCAACACAAAAAGATTTTTTGAATTTGAACCAGTAGTTTCTGAGATTAGCGTGTTCAAATAAACAACAGCTTCAGCTTTATTATATAAGTATAGATATAGATATGAAATTTATAATTTTTGGATGGAATATAAACAGGTGTAAGAGAAAACTTATTATTATACACGTGACAAAAATGCCACTCGTAAACTACACTCATTCAGCTATACTGGATTATTTTTGTCACTTGTATAATACATAACTATTTGTAAGTAGGTGAAAATGAGTATGAAATAATACTGTGTATATCTACTTGTGTCACATGCCGTATTTTGATTTGGCTTGAGGCAAGTTCACGTAATTTGCAACGAGAGTATAATTTTGCGGACAATTTACTTAGAAGATAGTTTACGTGATACTCCCACGACAAAGTAGGATATAAATGTAAATACTCCAGAAAATATATGCATCTTTTGTGGAAGTTACTCTTACAGAGAGAGAACGTTATTTAATGCATTTTGGTTAAATTAGATTAGCGAAAAATGCAAAATATCCTTTATTAAACGAGTGTGTAACGTCGTTTACGTATATTCAGAAGAGTGTCGGTGTTATAATTGAACCCTGTGGAGTACCGTAGTGGACTGTTGTTTTTTACGTATTTTTTAACCGGTCTAAATTTAGGAGAAATTGAGATATTTTTGGCCCACAAAAAGTAATCTTCAACCTAAAAAACACTAAACTTTTCGCAAACCATCACGCAGATTTCCACTGTATGAAAAATACGAATAATTTTGTAACATAAAAATGCAAATTTTAAAAATGGATTTATCCGGTCAGATATAAAAGTTATAATTAGAACTGTCAATAATCGATGGTTAATATCTATTGTTTATTCGTTACATTCGCTGCCACAAATAATCACAGGTTCCAAAAGTAACGCGTTTTTGCGTAGATAACATGTATTTAGCACTACTACGTGATAGTGATGAACTCCTTACTACTACAGGTAGTTATTAAAGTTATGCTGATGCGACAAAAAGTAAATTAATTTATATGTTGTTGGCAAAGTTGCTTTTACATAGTTCCTATGTGTTTTTAGTTTTTTTCTGTTTAATCTAAGTATACACCATTTGATTTAGTTGTTATAGTTGTTAGTACACACCAGTAAACATTTGTCGACGAAAACACAAACAACTTGTTTAAAACATTACCAAAACCGCCGCGTCACGTTAATTTAACAACCAGTACCCTCCATCAATCTGTTTCTTGCATGTTGACAACTAACAAAATGTCGCATTACGACCAGACTCATTTTTCTTCATTTTTAGGTCATGTTTTCCTCTACTGATCTATCGACCGAATTTAAAAACCACGTAAATCCGAGAGATGCAAATTCCTTCCAACAACATATTGCATTACACCTAAGTTTTCCAGTTTGTTAACAACAATTATCGCCTAAGCGACATGTTGCTTGTTTGCGTTTCGCATGACAGGTAAACAACTACGTATTGTCTTACGTGACGGGCTATTTTCGCTATTGATTCACAACTTAAATTGATTTATCACCGCCTTCACCAACGCCATAAAGAAGTCCATCCGGAATCGATGTGGTCGCATCAGTGTGACATGAAATTAGGTACATAACGTGACGTCACCGATATGACCTTTTATGTTCGACAACCATCTGTCAAGCGAAGGGATGGGACCCCTGCTAGCCCCCGGCTAATGCCATTGCCTCCGCTTGTTATGTGCTACTGGTGTCGGTTTCAATTTCGCTCAATCGCTTTGTGTTTTCACGAATTCGCTAACAAGATTTCGACGACGACTAATTCTCTAGAGCAATTTGTATTTTTTTTCTTAATACTGTTTAATCTTTCGACGCACTAAGTTGTGCGTTTCAGCCAATCTTGAGGCGTATTGTATAAAACTTAATACTTTTTTACCATGTAATTATTATAAATCGACTAAGTTTTGGTAAAAGGAAGAAAAATATATAGAAACAAGTTTCTTGTGAAGGTCACACCTACCACACAACCAAATGGTAGATACTATATGTAGTATATGATGTAAAGTAAAGTCCGGGAAATAGTGAACATTGACTTTCTTTTTACAAAAGTACGTTTAATCAACAGTTTTTGGATAATTGTTAAAAACATTTAGCCGAAAAATAAATAATCACGAAGAAAGATATTTCTTTGATTTACGAAAAATTAAAAAAATCCTGCTCATAATTATTTGTTGTTGAATATCGTGAACGCTTTTTTATGAACCTTTTTAAAATGGGCAAACGCTCTTATAATGTGCGCTATGCGTACCCTCAGATTTGCGTCTTTATTTATCTATCACGATCGCGAGTGCTTTCATTTTGGCTAACAATAGGGTGAGTTTTCGAGTGGCACTTGAGCAAAGGGTGCGATTTGTATGTTATCGAGCCCCATATGGACCTCTAGAGCGTGAAGGGTGTGGAGAAAAAAACGGTGTTAGGAGTATCTTAAAAATTTTATTTTACATCTATATTTTTAAGAAATCTTTAAGAAAACATGTAGGTTTTTGTACACAACAAAATTAAAATATTTGCACTCTGTTTGGTGTAAAAAATAAATAAAGGTCGAGTAAAATCGATTCGTGGGAACTTTACACGGTTTCCAAAAACGAGATTACTGACGAAATTAAACTATCAACTGGTTTGGTACATATGTACAACTAATACAAAACAATTGTATATACGCTCCAAGTCAGTTTTCAAGTGCGTTGGAGGAAATGAAGTTTTAAAATTCGTTGTGGTGTTTAAAAATACAGAGATTGCGGCTCGGAACAAAATGATTTGAATCTAGTACTAGTGGAAGAGTCATTCAATTTTTTTATTTTTTTACCTCAATAAAGGCACTAATCCTTGAATAACTTTCATTGGTGAGGTTGGTTGGAAATGTTGTAAGTGTGTCATTTTAGCTTGTATAAATCCCGTTGAGGAAATCATTTTGTTCGAGCTAATGTTGCCTCAAAGTAAAATATGCGTCAGACAATTGACTTGGAAGCGTAGAACTGAGAAATATGACGAATATAAATTTTGCAAGTAAAAAAGACGGGTTAGAATTTTGCACAATCGTATACTCGAATGGTCTCACTTCGGAAAAAGAGGACTGTAAAGACACGTATGTAATGTATATTCGTCACTAAAATTGCTTTTATATCTATTTTATGTACAGCTACACGAAAACTTTGCACTATGATATGATAAATTTACAAAATATATAATCGTTGACTCGTTGTTACGTAACCTACCTGTTACTTTACAACTTTGTACATTTCACAAATAAAGATTCATATATACAATTTATTTTACAAAACTACAAATCATTTCGTTTCTTTATAGAATCCCAGCTCGAAGCGATATGTATATTCAGTAGAGATATGCTAAACTTGCAATTTAGATTATTTTGTTATAGTGCAGAAATATCTATAACCTAGGCCATAGACATAAATACTTATATGGTCGTTACTATCACATAAGTATTTATTGGCGCGTTTCACGTGATCACAGTTAAGTAGGTATCTGCTGGTAGGAAACACAGGACTGTTCCAACAAACTATAAATCAACCAGACTGTACAATTAAAATATTTTTCAATAAATTGGCTTATTATGGCTATTAAAAAATCAACAACACTAACTTTACTTTTCGGTAACTTATTTTATGATTGTAATAATGATTAAAATTGTTTAGTAGTCACTTGTCTTTGGTACACGTTACACTGAATACATTGCACTGTTGTCTTCTTGAGGTGTGGGAGTTGTGCTGTGTTGACTTACTGGGCTCGACTGGCCCACCGTTGGCTACTTGGTGGTGCCCACTAGAGGTGAGCCATAGCCCTGAGAGTTACACGTTGGCAAAGCGAATGGGTTCATTGAGGCGAAGGGCGAAGATACCAAGCCCATTCCTGGAATAGAGATAACAACATTGAATACTTTCCAAGAAATCACGTGCCAGCCAAGAACATCTACGAACACTTTTCTACATACACTTCACCTACAGGAAACTATAAAAAAACGATTATGATTAGATAAGGGACTTATGAATCGATTTGAGATCATATGTTAAAAAAATCAATGATTTCAATCTTACATCAAGTGTACTTTAAACTCGTGGAGTAGAGAGGGCCCGACCCTTGAGACAGATTAGGAAGTTTATTTTATTACATTAGTTCTATTGTATTCAAGTGTGCTAAAGATTTATAAACCAGCGCCTGTGGGTTGAACTTGTTCTTTTGACTTTCAAAACTAAATATGTAGTGCATATTTTTGGACACTCATAAATTTAATGCCTGATGCCTAAATAACCGCAACTAACATAGAATTACATTTAGAATTACAGTGTTCAACTACAGGAAATATTCATTCGTTGTCAGATCACTGTTTACTTCATACAATAAAAGTAATAATATTTTTGAAGTTCTAATACACGCACACATTCAACACCAGAGTGACTCGTTACCTGGATCACGTTTGTAAAACGTGACAACCGAGAAAAATTTTACACAATTTACAAACCTCGATCCAAAGCTAGTTTTTGATAAAATTTATAAGACACGAACTACCAATAAAAATTCTTTTTGCACTGATTGCAACTTGGGTTATCAATTTAAAGACAGTTTGTACAAAGCAGTGGTCACATCGTGACTGTACACAATTGCAGTTACGTTTTAAAATTTATGGTTCAATATTCGACTTTTCAGAGAACTGAGTATTTTTGTGCCTTTTTTAGTTCTCGATATTAAACTGCTTGATTTTTTGTTGTTGTTATGTCTTTCCGTAATTTCAAACCTGACCTTTGAAATGATTTACTTTCAGCAGTTTATTGTGTTATTAAATTGCTTTGGAAGCCATTAAATACGTTTTAAGTTCTGTCTTAAACCTTGCGTTTAACTGTCCGTCATTAGTTGAGTTGAAATTTATATGGTATTTTATTTAGGGTAAGGTGGTGCAAAAGGAGTTATTTAAATTTTAAATGCCATAACTTTTGAAAGCGACAAATACCTTCGTAGATATGCAACATACCATTTTTTGTTCTTGTTTTAGCTTTAAATTATTATTTGGGCTATTTTAATAAAAAACGAAGATAAACTTATATTAGAGACTGTATAAATTGATAGTATATCTAAAACGTGTTTAGGCAAGATTTAGTAGTAATTTTATCGCACATAAAAAAATCCCCAAGTTTGTTCGATGTTTAATATTTTGTTCACGTCCTTTGGCGTTTTATAAACAACAAAATTTGAAGGAAAATTGAGAAAATGAATCTTTTATGCAGGAACATCTCGATCTAATAATTACATTTTATTTTTAACGAAAATGATAACACGTACTAAAAAATCATGGGCGTATTTGAATTATAATATAAAACAGTGGTTATAAAGTTTGACGAAAGATACGTTTAAGACTTTAACTTCATAAGCATTTTATAGTAGATCCTTCATAAAATTCAATAAATACAAGCAAAGGAAATTTACAGTACGGTAGGCTGGATATTGGTCAGTTTCGCGCCGCGGTTGGTTTACCCATGTGCCAGGTTTAATCCTCAGAAAGGTCCCGCAAATAGGGATTTATAAGGGTCGTCATTGCCTGATAAAAAGTCCCATGAGTTTTATAGTAAATCTAGCAGTACTGGTATAAAAAGATCTGAAGATCTGCTTTTGGAAAAATATTTCTTATAGATTTATAAAAAGTAACTTTTTTAATTGTTTTATTTTTTATAAGAAGAACCTATTGGTAGAAAATTTAAAAGCAATAAAAAGAATACTTGTAAAATTGTGTGAAAGTTGAATTATTTCTCCAAGTATTGACCCTTAAAAATATGTGCAATTTTTTTTGACCGTTGCGCGCAACTGACCCATGTCCAGGTAGGCAACGCATTGAAATATTTTTTATTTTTTGCTCTTACAAAATCCGTTTACCTTCGATTTAGTGTCCCCAGTGTAATGAACTCGTAAAAATTACCGTAAGTAAGCCAATCATACTATATCTTTCGTCGAACTTTACTTTATTGCGTTGCAGTATATCTTCTTTCCTTCGTCTTTTTAGGCGATTTTGTGCTTCATTCATTGTGCTTTCCTTTTTTTTTTATTGTTTAAAATGGTTCAATACCAGAAGAGCATGTAGCCATCAGTAACAGAAATTAAAATTTGAAAAGAGAAAGAATTAAAGTAAACTATTTATGCATTTTTTAATTTCAAGATAATGTATTTTTTATGAAGATACAAAAGAAATAAGGAAAACGTCAGCAATTGTTAAAAACCTAGTGAAAAAACAGATTGAAGATTCCTATTAAATATTTTTTGAATCACTATGGTACTGTTTTATGGAAGACATATATAGCATTCTTTATTTTTAAATAATTCAGTGGGCATAAAATGACAAATAAAAATTTGTCTTCCGAATACCTGTAAGATGTGTTTTGAGCTAATTTGACAGATAACTTAAATCCAAAATGTTACAAAATATAGCAAATTTTAGGAAACTTAATATTTCATTTTAGTAATTTAGTTCAATAAAATGATCAAAATTGCTAGTATCATAAAAAGATTAACCAAAACGGTATCACTGAAAGAAGAACTAAAGCAAACCGTCTATTTTTTGGACTATGAAATCTAAAAAAATATTGCACTGAAATTAAATATCGGCTGATTTTTTAAATTTCTGCTCTAGTTGGCCATGACGCTTACATCAGCGATTTTAATTACACGGTATTTCTGATTCATTATATCACGCTTTTTCCGTTGTGGAGTTTGTTCGTAAACACATTTTTCTCTATATGTTCATTTTAGTTTAGTGTTATTAGTTTCGGTTAATCATCAGACTTTTTCTGAAATAAATTATTATGTTTTTTGTGGCTTACCATCAAATTTGGAAACAAACAACGAAAAGTCACAAGACAAAAAATACATACACAACCCACGCAGGCGAAAAAAAAGCTAAATTCAGCCCTGCCCACTTCTTTTCTCTATTTCACAGACTTATTTTGACAAGTTGTAGAATCTAAGATTTAAAACAAAGTATTAATTTAAATAGTATTTGCTAAGACTAATTTTGGCAAATGACATACTCTCTAAGAAAATACAGGGTGGGTGGGCGGGGCTACTGCTTGCTGATAAGACTTGTCAGAAAAAAGCTGAATTCAGCCCCGCCCATCCCTTTTTTCTATTTCCCAGATTTATTTTGACTAGTTGTTGAATCTAAAGTTTAAAACAAAGTAAAAAGTGGTCCCGCCCACCCACGCCTAATCCGTTTTAATCATTGATTCTGAAGAACGGAAGTTGGATTTTATATTGATAAATAATAGAATCTTGGATTACATTTTTTTTAATACAATTTCATTTTTACTAAATTGTTTCAATTTGAGATTTTGCAATTTTTCAGTTTTTCATTTTTTTGCAATCATTTTATTTTAATCTTTGGATTTTTATGTTAAATATAATAATTTGATACAATTTGACTGTAAGCCACAAAAACAAATTCACAATTTCTTGTAGAAAGAGTCTGATGAAGGTTGTTAGCCGAAACCAGTAGTAGTGAAATATAATAACGTGGAGAGGAGAGCGCGTTTGTTTATTTAAACATAAAAATTTTCAATTTCTGATTCACTCTGAGACGCAAATGACATTTTTGTTTTCGTTTATTATCTAGTGATAGCAGAAAGCTTTTATTCTCTTGGATTAGCAACTTAATATACTTTAATCACAGAAAATCTTTTTTGACAGTTCAAGAACAGTTTTCTCAAAAAACCGTTTTTAAAATAGTAGTTACGTTTTTCCATTTATAAACTGTTTTTACGATAACTTGATACTTAAAATTTTAAAATGGTAATGAAATAGAAGTTGACTGCTAAGTAACGAAAATGAAAATTTTGTAATGAAAAAATATGTAATGTTACAAACATATTTTTCTTGAAAAAAGTAAGATATGTTTTTCTAAATAACTTGAAACATTCTATTAGTTCTCAAACAACTGATTTTTTATTACTGCTTGAAAGCGCTGGAATTTGTACTTTTTACTTAACCTGAAGTGAATAATTCGTCGTTGAATTAAGTTTAAAAGCTCATTTTTCAAACAAAGTTGCGATTCCACCGTGCATACAATACAAAGTGATGATAAATTAAAGCACCGAATGTAATAAAATCTTTATGTTTAAAGATAATAACAACGTCGTATCATAAAGGACAAATTAGAAGTTTTATTGTCTACTACTTAGGCCATCTCTATATGTTACTTTTGTGGCGATAAGTCTGATGAAAGATTGTTTTTAGGGGAACTAGAGCGTTTACTTTCCTCCTGTCATGTAAAGTTTACCACGAATTACAATTTTTCCCTCAACCTTCCAAATATTGTATAAATGTGAAAAATAACTCGAAACCAAAGCGATACTTGATAAATGTTGACCATAGCAACAGCAACATATGATAGGCGGTTTAATTAGTAGAAAATAAAGCTTTTAACTTTTAACATTATTGATTTTGTTAAGTTCATCTTTTTTTATTTTGTCTCCAAATCACTTAATTCGGTGAAAATAAGTTTTAATATCATAATAAATACATGTACCTATGTTTATGCATCAGCATCCAAAGTTCTGTCTTCAAAAAGCGTTATCGATTTGGTTGTACGTAGGTAGATCTGGGATGAGAGACATAATACCAACAAACAAAAAAGCAAACACAATAAAAGGACAAATTCGAGTTAAACGGGATACAAGAGAGGTTTGTTAGATCTCTACTTAAACGAACAAAATCTACTTAGTTTTAAAAGCATAACGTTTATGAAAACAAATGTAACGCAATTAGTGTAGAATAAGCAAAATGAAACGATAATAAAATAATATACTAACACTGCACAGCCAAGTGGTGCCAGCCAGTGACGGGCTGGTGGTGGAAAAGCGCGGGTGCCGGGGGGTGAGTTGGGGGAGTCGTCGCACTCCCCCTTATCACAGGGGCAAACGCGCTTTTCTCTTTATCCGACGCTGCCGCCGCTTTACTGTTGTATGCGCCAAAATGATAATGACCCGCTTCAGATGAAACTAAAATAACAATTCAAAAGAAAGTAAATTAAATGAACTATGTCTGGACCGTATATGCATATTGTCATAAATGGTATTTACATTGTAGGTTGTAAACTTTTCAATGCAAATTTGGTGTGCTTTTTATTTAGTTGCTCGGGGAATTGTTGAAATTGTATAAATGGTTGTGAATATTTGGGGAAATGTGCATAAATCGTACCTCTACCTATAATTATTAATTATATGTTTATAGTTGTTTATGATTATTCCGATATCCGAAGATAGTGGAACAGAATTGGTAACAACGAATCCTCCAACTTTTTCATACTCTAGAAATTACAATCTCCTGGAAAAAGGAGAAAGGGTAAAAGTTGGTAATTTAACCACAGGAGCAAGAGAGATTGAGTGTGACGCTGAGTAAACAAAGCGACCGAAACGTGCCGCACATCTTTTCTTCGGGTCCTACTTTTAAACGAGAATTGTTCCGCCTTTTGGTTTTAGTGTTTTCAACTAATTTTTGATTAAACTTTTTCTACAGATTTTTACTTTTTACCGAATTAAGGTTTTTCATGAATTTATATTTTCTTCGCAGGTATTACACACTATGTTTAATATAAAAAAGTTAAAAATAGTTAATTCGTTAAATCAAATATATCTTAGAATACACTCGGGAAGTAAAAATTAAACTTTATAGAACAAAGAAAAGTTGTTAAAAAAGCAGAAAACGTGATAAAAATGGTTTCAAAGAGTTTAATTGTTTTTCGAGGAGATTATAATTTTTTATCGATATTTTAGATGATTTTTTTACATTATGGTTATGTTTATGCTTTTAAATATTTTTGATACCTACTAGAAAATTTTATATTTGAATTTTTTTATGGTTAACTGTAGGCAGTCAAAATTTTTTGAAAATATTTTGCATTGTCTGATTTTGATGGGGAAAGGTTGCAATAGGGTTCATTTAGTGAATGGCTAATTTCGTGTTTTCTCGGCGTTTTCTAGTTCATAGACTATGAAACAATAGATCTCCCGTTTCCGTGTGTCTGTTGTCAGTGGGCGACTGCATTCGAGAGATAACCTTCCAGCATTACTGGATTCAATATTGTGAAGTTTAGGTGTATTTTAGAAATATCAGACGGTGAAATGCTAACCAAGATTTTTCTAGTCATTCCCACCAACATTTTAATGACGTCATCTCAAGATTTTGCTACATGATTTCTATTAAATTTTATATAATAATATACTTTCACACACTTATGGTTTATTAATAGTTTTACTTTTTTTTGACTTGAGATATCTAAATTTTTGTAGAAAATTCAAAAGTTACAACACATACAATTTAACTTAGAATATATAGAACTAATTGTGCTAAAACATTGCAAACATTTTAAGGTTACTATTACTAATTAGTAATCCGATTTGTTTGACTGTGCTTCAGAGGCAAGGGAAGCTCTGTCTAATAACGTAAGATGAATTTTTTTATCAGTCGCCGCCCGTCGATGTTTTTTCATGATAATCAGTAATTAAAAAAAGTAGAGTATGCTTAGACCTGAAATATAAATACAGGGTCAATCATTAAACGCGCTAATTACGATATCTCATTATCGTAGAGATAGAAAAAAAATCGCCAACTAAGGTTATACGGTGTTTCGAGTATGTAGCATACACCAAAACTATTTTTGACTGTACAGAGTGTTTTGTTTTTAAGCCATAGAACACAACTTAAATAGAACACTCTACATATATTTACATATCTCGATTAAATTTTTTCTAGGATTTATACCCATACTTTATTTTTGAAATCCCGACAAAATGTTGTCTCGTTATTTCAATTTTCTTGAATTTTTTAGTTATACAACGGTTCACAAAAAAATCGTAATACAAATGTATTTTTAAACAAAGGTACACACTTTGTTGCGCCATCGATTACATCAAATTTTAATTTCCTTAATTTTCAAATTTCATTTCATTTCATTTTTTGTAATCCAGGCTCAGGTGGAATTGGTATTTTGGATTGCCTATTTTAAAAACATAAATGGGCCATCTTAGTTGAATACCCTGTATATTTAACTATAGAAATACTAGGTAGTCAACTACAAAAAAACTTGAACTGAAATATCCATATAACAATTTTTTGTTTTTTATTAGCACTCTGTATATTGTGCTTCAATCTTATTCATACCACGACACAGCGTTTACTTGCCTTCCTTCAAAGTATTGTAAGACAGATTTTAAAAATAACGAACTATTACGATTTTTTGTGAATCGTTCCACTGGAATAACGTGGCAACATTGCATTAGAATTTCAAGAATAAACTGTGTATATATGTACAAATATATAGGGTATTTCATTTAAAAAACTAGTTGTTTGTTCCGCCTTAAAAACATGGAGCTCTGTATAGTTGAAAATAATTTTGACTTTTTTTTATTTGTGATAATTAATGAGATATCAAAACTGACTCACCCTATATATTTATAAAAATCATGGGTGCTACAACCATTTCTACTCTATATTTTGAGAATTTTAATCTTGTCATTATCAGCGATAAAATTTATATTAAATTTATACCTTAAATATATATGTTATACAATAAATTATATTATTTACATTGTATTGTTAAACCACATTTATTTTTTACATTTGTTTGAAAGTATAAGTACTTGATACTACTATTTTTTAGCACTTGTTTTTTTTCCTGATGAAATTTGAACATCAATAGTCTTTAATTTTTTAAGTTATCAACTGAAACAAATTTAAGAAAAAATGTCGGTGCAAAAAATATCTTAAAATGCAAAACAATTTTTATTTTCAAATCCAGGTCTGAATTGGATGTGGGAAAAGTGTCAACCATACGAAGGAATTTGAAGGAATTCTTGCAAGGGTCTAATTTTTTTTATTCCCTCCTTCCTTTCACAGAAATCATACTTCTTGAGGAATTGCTTATTTTGGTAAACCTTGCTAAAGTAGGTTTTGAAGAAGGTTATGTTTACAGAGTTAATTTGAACAAAATTTTGAATCAGATATGCGTGATGCGTGAATTTTGAAAGTATGAATCGAAATCCTCAAAAACTACAGATCGGTACACTAAGATGTATGTGTCAAAAAATTTAGGCAACAAAAACTCTCTGAGAATGAATTTAATTTTTTTAATCGTATCAACGTTATGGTGCATTTTAATTGCTATAATTTTGTTTCAACCGTGTCATACATAAGGATATAAATACACATTCTTGAAATAGAAGCCCTCCTGGATATTTACATAATTTAGTGCCGTTTTCAGTTGTTAAGCAATTTTTAACACGTGTACATTTTTTTATTTTCTAGATTTGATTTTCTCAGCAGATATTGATTATTCTGAGAAAACACTTAACGAGTGCAAGTGCTTTTATTTCAAATTGCATTCCTGAATAACTATATCGAATCTGATTTGTTCCATCACTTGACACAATTGTATTATTCAGTTGATGTATAAATACTTTCATAGAACGGAATATAAATGTTCTATTGTTTGTACAACAAAGTAGAAAATACATATGTGTGTGTGTGTAATGGTATGGAAGCAATAATTCTGATGTAAAGTAAACCATATGTTGCTATCGTTTTTATACCCAACACAATTATATTTTTAATCCATTTTTTTAATTATGTCATAAAAGGTAAATGATGAAAAAATTATACTTTCATATGGTGTTGCGTAGAAACTTTTTTCGATTTTTAAAATCAAGTTAAACTGTATTTTAGTGCTGATATAATTGGATAAAAGCTCAAAAAAGTTGCTCCCGAGAACTATAATTTAAAAAAAATATAACACTTTAAGCTCGGTCCAATATAGGCACATTTCCCCTATTTACCACAAAGAAAATGACACGAAATCCCAACTACAAAGTCCGAACATTTCAAGACCTTCATATTCGTATTGAAAAGTTTCACCTGTTTAATTAACAACTCACTCGGCGTAGAGTTAAAAATCCCGGCCGAAGGCGAACTGGGCAGCATATTGGACAGTTGTGCCGTGCTTGTAGGGGTGGCGCCTCCGTAGCCGTTCATGTTGCCCCCGTAGGAGCCCCCGTTGGACGAGTGAGGGGTCGAAGCGCTTGAACAGTAGCCTCCTCCGCGGGGAGAAACGCTGCTACTTTGCGCCCTCCCATACTCCTCTAAAAGAAAAACCCTACAGATAAAAATGTGGCGTCAGTACAAAACTCACTGCTTTCTAATACATGTATGTACATCAGCATGCAAGAATTGCTAAGACATTTGCTCCCAGGGGGCCTGTGGGTGTTCCAGAATGTTTTTGCGTACGATGCAATAAAATTTCTAATGCAAGAGTTACTAATAATGGAACGGTATGTTTTCAGTTGACTACTACAAATTATTTCAGTCATAAATCAAAAGTATTTACGTAGTCAAGCACAATAAAACGGAATAAATTGCGTAACTGAAGGTGTTCTTGATTCTTATAATAACAATTGTGGGATTTGCTACCGTGGGGATTGCGATCGTAAAAAATATTCTGGAACTTTCCGTACTGTTCAGCGATTTTTTTTTGCCAAAGCTGTGACTACACAAGTCAACCGAAAAATTTTGTTCTAAAGACTGTTCTAATAAAGTTGAATTTTAACATTTTTGAATTTGTAGTAGCAGCCTGGTGTGATCATGTTTTTTTAGAAAAGTCTTGCTAGTTCACTGGCTGAAAGAAAAAAAACAGAACAGACATCGATTAAGCACGTTTGAAGCAATGACTAAGAGATACCGAAATACCACTAACGGTAAATAATAATTATTAAAATCTAAATTCAGTAAGGAGTACAATAACAATTAAATCCTGGTTATCTACATGTTTTCTATTTTTTGTTTTATTTGCAATATAGAAAACTAAACCAGGGAAGTTTAGTAACTTTTGCGTATTTTGTCATTTTATTGGACAAATGATCTCTGCAACTATTGAAGTGACTATTTTGAGAAATTAGATGTATTTTAAGACTGTTCTGTAAATGATGAACCGAAATTGGTCTAATCATCCCATTAAAACTGTGATGATGTAATATCAAAAATTTCACTATAACTTTGCATCGTATTATTGAATCGAGTAAAAGTACTATTTTTAATATATTGTCAAGACTGTTTGAACCTAAGTGGAACTTCCCTGTCGTTTTGTATATTGAAAGTTTCGTTAACTAAAAACTATCACACTGTGTTATACATTACTCAGTACTAATTCTACTCAACGTAAGCAAGGAAGGACAAGCACCTTCTGTCCACTGACCGTTTCCGTTGTCTTGAACGCTGACAGCCAGTTGCCCCGTATACGTATTGAAAGTGGACGTCATTCCATTATTCGCCATCGTCGGCGACCTCGGCGCTGACAACGATAACTGGTTATTTCGTGGCATGGTGTAGAGGGCTTCGGCCAAATCCGCTGCCCTTTTCAGTATTATCTCCTGAATCCAACAAACAGTTTCAGAAAAACGTTGCAACTTAACGAACAAACCACTTTGTATAATGCAAATAAAACAACTTACCTTTGGTAACTTTTCAGGATCACCCGGATGCCTCGGTATGAGCTTTTGTAGCCTTTGAAATCCGTAGTCTATCGTAGGTTCGTTTAAAGCTATAAATCGAATTTAGATGTTGGTGGAGTTGAATTTGAATAAAATGATATACTCACAAACATACACGAATCTGCCTGGTGCTCCTTTACAGAATTGTTTTGATTTATATGATAATGTGACCTCGACCACTCCTGGAATATGTCTTGGGGGTGTTTGAACTCGGATAGCGTGGGGTGTTATCAACTGTTGGAATAAAGTGTGTCAGCTTGTTCCAGATATCGCTTGTGTTTTACCCACCTCGCTCCACACTAGCATCGTTCCGAAAACCACCTGAAGACCGTCGAAGAAATTGTCACCGACGATGATGACGGTAGACCCTCCTGATGTCCACCCTTCGCTCGGACTGATGGCCTTTATACAGGGGGTGGCGACAGGGAGGGGCGGGTAGAGACCTGGAAATTGACCTTTGCATATGATGTATCTTTCCTATGCTTTGGGTGGATAGATTCGTTGTTACTTTGATAATAACGAAATTACCATGAAATGGAGGGTAGTACATTCAAAATTAGAACAATTTTTTATTAACTTCATAAGTTTTAAGCGCAGCAGCATAATTTTGACGAGTCAATATCTGGTTTTATTTATTTTCTTGACTGATGAGATTGATAAGAAAATAAAACAATAACTATTAGAGATTTTAACAGATTCGCCTTACGAAGAAACGAGCTTTTTCAATTTCTCCCTTATCTGTAGTCTATCATTAACTAGTATTGACTTTAGGGATTACGGATATTATTAAAATTTTTCCTTTATGTCATTTTAAAATTGTGTGTGCCTTTCTATTTGTGATTTGTTACGTCACCAATTTTCTGGAAGAGATAAATAAATCAAGCTGTAGATTACTAAAGTCCACCCTTACATTTAACTGTAAGCATATTGCAAAAAATATAAAATTTTACTGTAGCGGAAGTTCTGACTATCTTTTCGACGATATATACAGTGCAACTTTTTTAAAAATGACCGTAAGTATTGCCATGTTTGAGTAAAGATTCAGAGTTGAAAATTTTACTGGATGAAATTTGAGTCATCTTTTTTCGATTTTATTAAAGATTATGCTTTATTTTTAAGGATATTTCTTAAAAAAAATATTTGGGTATTTTTGTCGGTAATATTGAAGGCATCCATGTAAAACAGACATTTATTTGACTTTTCCAAAATGGAGATAGTCACTGAATATATTGACAAGAAAAATCGAGCAAAATTTTGTTCTAACATTTCTACATTGTTTCATACTCAGTAAGAGCACAATTAAAGAATTTTATGGTAAGGTACATTTATAAAATACAGGTGTTTCGATTGTGGACATCGAAAACGAAATTTCAATGAAATTATCTTTTATTTTCTTGATTTATGTTTGAATTCCATGATTCTGTTTATTTTTCAAAAACTGCAAGAAAGGTTTTTAATGATTAAATTAAAATTGTGTCGTCAAAAATGACAAGTCAAAACTTTCAGTTTATGATGTACCTAAACTTTTTAAGTAAAATAATTTTTACTTTTTATAGCACAAATTAACTGGTAGTGGAAGTAAAAGTAGAACCCTAAGGCTATTGCCATCGCAAAAGTCATCTCTGGATTTTCACCCTAACAAAAATTAACATAGGGTCTAAAATTTAATATGGGAATCCCTATGGCTACTTTAAAAAAGATGCATATACAGGGTTTTTATAAATGATTCTGAAGGTGTAGTTGGCCATTGATTTCAAAAATCCCGCTTCGCTGAAATTATCCCTCATTATGATAGTTCTCACTTGTTATTAATGTCATTTGTAACCTGTCATTTAAAGTCATTTTTATTGTTTTAGCGTTTTTTCAAGTGTGAATTACAGTATTTCTCGGTGATCCAAGCTTAAAACAACAAAATAGTCGTTTTCAAAACTTTTGGTGCTTGCCTACCCAAATTTTGTATTTGTGTTCGGAAGTGAAGACCGTGAAAATGGTTTGTTCTGTTGACACTTTCATTGTTATTTCTTATTACCGCAATGGGATATTCATAAACGAAGTGTGGATCGATTCTGTAATCGTTTGTAAGCAAGAATATCTGGCCAAATACCGTGATTTGATAATTCAAGAAGACAAAGGGAAATCTCCTGAAAGATCTTCAGTATTTGAAGAAATTGATGATTTGAGCAAAACGGGCAAACCTCTTTGACAAAATTTCCTCAGCAGTCAGGAGTTTCTGTTGCAACATGAAATTGAACAATGGGTCCAAAGTATTGAAGAAAGGAAATTAAAAAAAGGGTGAACATGTGTCTTGAACAAAGTGCTCAAACTTTTCAACATTTACTGTGATGGCAATAAATTTGTTTCTTTTTATTGTAATGAATTAGTTTTATTTCTTAATAAGATATGAAGCATGTATTTATGCAGATGCGTGTTGTATTTGTCATGAGTTCTTGGATATTTAGTAAAATGAGAGGCGGCACGTTTCCATGACCTATTTCGAACCTATAATCATTTATAGAAACCCTGTATATACGCTAAAAAGTATGGAAGCAGTTGATTATCGCGAGAACGGTTGGTTGAATATTTTTGAAATTTGGACTGTCTCTAGGAATAGTCAACTTCTATTTTCTGCAAATTTTTCAAATTTTATACTTCATCTATTTTTGAGATGCAGGGCTATTTTTTTTTTAATAACACTAGTAGTCAAATGTTCCGTTTTTAAATAGGACATTTTACAAGTCAGAAATGTAACGAATGCGTTATTTTATTTTTCCCCAACATGGTAAAATCAATCGTCAAAATAAAAATACTGCAAATCATAAAACCGTAGCTAATCTTGTCAATACTATCTATCACCTGTCATAGTCCTTGTAAAAATGATAGAATTGATGATACATAAACTGAAATATATAACAGAATGATTTAAATGCTGTTTCCAAATAATTTACAATATATTCTAAAAATAACAATACTCCGATTTAATGATTGTAAATCGTAAATGCAATGTTATGAAAGCTTTTTGTAAAATTTAAATAAAAAATTATCGGCAATCACATTTAATATCCTTTCTTGGAGTTCTTTAATGCTTTGTGGTCTATTAACATAAACTCGATTTTTGACGTAATCCGACAGAAAAAAGTCAAGTGGGGTTAAATCGGGTGACCTAGCTGGCCACTTAACTACTCCCCTTCGTCCTATCCACCTTCCAGAAAAAGTTTCATTCAGGTAATGCCGTACTTGACGTCCGAAGTGAGGTGGTGCTCCATCTTGTTAGAACCAGATGGACTCTACAGGTAAATTTGGCTCTTCACAGTTAGAAAATATTTGTCTAAGTCGAGGAGTACTACTTTGTTGCAAAATTTGGACGTATTTGTCAGACTTTAAATTGTGTGGAGACCAATAACACCGAAAACAAATTTGTTTATGAAGTTGCCACCCTGATCTAGTCTGTCTGCCCTTATTTCGCAAAATGAGAAATTTTATTACTTCAATTTTAGTGTTTTATTAAAATATGTTTTTGTTAAAAAAGTGTATGCATGTGTTACAGTTATAAATTCAGAAAAAAAATCTTCTATTAAAAAATTGACGATTTGGCTTGAGAGGCTATTAAACAAATGAAGTTTCAAGTTTCAAAAAAATACGGAAAATAGAGCTTGAGTATTTTTATGTATAGCCCAAATTTAAAAAAGATCCAACTAACCGTTCCTGAGATATTCAACTCTTCCATACTTTTTAGCAACCCTGTATACATATCCTCCTAATTAATAAGTTGATAAGGTTGTTCTGATATAAGTATCTAATAGTGTTCGTGGGTTCTGTGATATACACGTGCAGTGCTTCAAATTTAGTTTTCGTTGGTTCAGAATTTCAATTTCTCTGATGGCAAAATCGCAATAAAGCGAAGAAGTAACCCTTTTTGCCCTTTTCGTTTGCCCACGCGATCGGTTCCCCAATTTGTAAGCTGGAATTCCGTCCTCGCGCTCCTTAAATCAGATTCGCAACCGAATCGTGTAAGCGTAATGGGCAAAATTCTTTGTTAAGTTTTTCGCGGAAAAGATTAAGATAAAAGGGATAAAGTAGAACAAAGTGAGATATTAAGAAAGTGAGGCATGGCTTGTTCCGCGACGAGCGGATAATATAGAACCGCGGCGCGAGGGTGAGATATCAGCTCGGGTCCCCCAAATCTCGAGAACGAACGTGTAATAAAGATAGAAGGAGAAAGTGAATAAGAAAGAAGATTAAAGGACTGGTAAGAAAGTGCAGGCGCTATATGTACGGCGTTTCCGCTTCCTTCCTCCAGTGAACTGAATCGGGAGCCAATTTCACAAAGTTTTGGATCCGGGACGGCTCCGCATACAAACGAGATGTTTCCGTGAGGCGCGCTGCAGAACACTGCCGTATATACCGGAGGATTCGGATCTAGACGGCGTCACGGCGCATACCAATGAGCGTCGGCGATGATTTGTGGCTAACATCTCACCTGCGCGTCACCATTCCATCATGCGACGTCTACTCAGCTCCACGCGAGATAATTTCCAGCAGGAATTGGAACGGCCGGCACGACGTAGCAGGAGGGAAAAGTAACTACCGGATCGTCAAAAAAAGAGAATCCGGGACCGGGCAATTAACGTTCTGCGTGTTTCGACAATTAAAGTTCTTGTTTAATATTGTGATGAAGTTTGTTTAAATGTTTTTTTTTGTTGGTTCTGATGTAGAAGGTGACCCGATTTGGACACATAGGGCAATAACAAGACGAAATGAGCTAAGGGATGGTCAACAAATAAAGTATTTACTTGGAATTTCACAAGTTTTAGAACACGAAAATGCATTTCCACCACTACGAAATTTTAAGTGTACTTTCAGATTACCGTGAAGAACGTGTGTGTTTATCTCCTCTAAAAAAATCGATGATGTCATCTCAAATTGTTCTTAAATACATTTTTCATTTGAAATGTACAGTATGACACACTTGTGCCGGTGGTTTAATAAATCATCTCTATTTTTATCTTTAAGTATACGTGTTATAAAAAAATTTTCGACCTCTTCATAAAGTTTATTCAGCATCTTTATTTACTTTAAGGACACTACAACAGCACTGTACGAGATTCGTAATTAAAAATTGATTTTATAAGATTCTGTTGGAAATGAATAAATAAAAATGACTACATATTTCTGTGAAATCTTAAGTGTACATTTTTTTTGTAAGACAGAGTTGTAAAATTTTACGTGAGAATGTTTTGAGAAACGATGCTATCAGAAGATAAATGTTTGGTTTATACGTTTGCTTGTATCAGTTACCTTGACCTAACACGTTATATTTTTTATTTGAACATATTTCTTCGCTTAATTTTCGATCTTATACTATATTTACTCATATACCTACACATTAACAAAGTCATTTATTTTGACTTATGAATGTCCAAATTGGTTACAAAAATATACAAAATAAAATAAAAATTTATATTTTAATATTCAGAGAGGATTAGACCCGAACAAAAATACGAATTTCTCTCTAAAAATGTTTTAAAATTTTATTAAAAAATATAAAAAAATATCATTTTTCATTTTTAAGGAAAACGATGTGTTGAAATATTTACGGTTATTATAAATGTATTGCAAAATTCTTTTAAAGTACTTAAATTTTAAGTTTATCACAGATTTCCACTTTCGGCAACAACAGTACAAGTGGATTTTTTTTAATATTTATTCGTAAAGTAAAGTATTAATTAGTCTTGTGGTTGAAGGTAGCAGATAACCCAAGATGGAGTGTGGAACTTTGTAAATCCCACAGAATGGTGAAGACCAAAGTCCAGAAGAAAAAGTTTAACATCTGAAGTGTATTTATCTGTTATGTAATAGATGGGAATATTCTTGACACAAAATTAAGTTGTATTGTAATCGCTAAAAGTTAACACCAACAGACCATGAAATTGCTGATATGCCGGTGGTACTATCATATGGTTGAAAAATATAGTCCTCTAGTGAGCCATGGCATTTATTTTTAAAATAATGATGTTGGCATTATTGCTACTTGACACTCTATTTGACAGTTATTTGATCGTAACTGTCAAACTAAACAAAGAACGCGTTGGTGTTGCCAACATCATCATTTTAAAAATAAATTTCATGGCCTACTAGGGAGTTTTTTCGATCATGTTTCATGTTTACGTAAACTTTTAAATGCTAAAATTATTAAATAGCTCCTTCTATAATCATCGAAAGAAAAAAATTAGCACTCATAAAATTTTTAATAACATGTTTAATATTGACTATAAATTTGATGGTCCTGCCTAACTCAAGTTTAGTGGTCCTGACATATTAAAAAATATACACGCCAGTGTAGGTATATAAATCTTTAAAATAAAATTATCAAACTAAAAAACAGATGCTTTCATATAAAAATTTTAACCGTTTTAGAAACAAAATTAGATTAAATTTCAGAAAATTTTATGAGGGGGAAACGATGCAGGGTTTCGAGTTATAAAAACGCAAAAGTAATTTTGGGTTTCAAAGTTGAAATTCAAAACTGTCAAATCGGAAAACAGCAAGAAATTTCAAGTGATTGATCCAAATTACTTTCCACTCTAAAAACCATGTGTTTTTTTTATAACAACGTAGCAAATTTTAAAATTCTGTATCTTCTCTGTTTTATAGAAATTATAGTTTTACTAAAACTTTTTACTTATTTTTTACCATATAATTTCCACTAATTTATGCAGCAGTGTTCCTAATCACCTTGTATAAATATATGATTACGAGAAAGTTAGAAAAAACATGATCAAAGACACCCACCACAAATTTTCACATCCATGGCTACCTTTGATCATGGTTTTTATGGCTCTGTCGGTACAATGACATTAATCGCAATGTCTACTGTATTGGGCAAAACAAATTAGAATTTTCACCACAGTGTGTTTAAAATATTTATAACAAATCTGACAAGAGAAATGTTGGCCTACATATTGGAACAAATAAAACAAAAGGATGACATTTTAGGAATAAAATGAACGGCTACTTTCATGTTTTCTCGACGTTTCTCGGTCCCAAGAGTATGAAAAAGTAGGTTTTTCGTAGGTGGTAAAACACTAACCAAAATGTGTCTAATCATCCCCACCAACAATTTGTCATCTCATCTCTTTTTTTTAGTAATTATTATATAAATTTTATAAAATAACGTTCTCCTGTACCTACTTTTTTTTCTTGTATTATCACTTTATTAACTAATTTTTTTTTCTAAAAAACTGGATTTGTTTGGACCAATTTTTTTAGTACATATTCCTAAAGCATCCTAAAAAGACCTCTATACAGTTGACAACTAAGAAGTGATTTGCTTAATTTTAAACAACAGCTTTCATCATCAGGCATGACAGAAATTAAACGAATACAATTTTCTTAAAAGTTGTTAAACGTGAATTTATTTTGCGATTTTTAATTACAATACGAAAATAGGATGAATTTCAGTTTTTTGAAATGCGAAGCACGTGGACAATATTTTTACGATCATACTTTCAATAGAAGTAGGCACAATAGAATTCAAAAAGTGTATAAGAAATAAGGAAAATAAGGACTTTTGGTTATTTTTAAGCTAGTTTATATCAAGTGCTTGATATTCAGGATTTCATCTAAAACTTCCTCTCTATTTTACTTTTTACTTTGAAAAATTGTTCAAATTGCAATTTCTGTATCTCTGATATCTCATTCAGCATTAGAAAAAAGTCAAAAATCGAAGTTGTGAGGCTCTTGGATGTATGTAATGTATGTAATGTATGTATGCTGATACATTAAAATTACTTTGTTTTTTTTTAGTAGAACACCCTGTATATTTTTACACGACCTGGTTGGCCTTTTCTTAGGCTTCTTAACATGTTTTATGTTTGAAAATCTGATGCGACGTTGATAAGTTATTCTAATTTTCTTGAACCTTTCTGATCGAAATTGAATTTTATTATACAGAGAGTTTAAATAATTTAAAAAAAAATTATAATATATTTATATATTCGATAATTTATTAGTTACATAATTGCATGTGAGTATTCGTTGAAGTTTTTAAAACAGCCAAAAGCCAAATATTATACAGGGTGTTCACTAAACACGGCGCAAAAATTCAGGGGCTTATTCCTTGGTTCATTTTAATTTGTCCTTGAATCATTTTTCCAAATACAGCGTCTTTTCGAAAATATTCCAAAAACAAAAAAATCTTAAAATCGTAAATCTTACTGTCAAGATTAAATAAATTTTTATCTACTTTGAAATCAAGCGTAATAAGAAGTCATTTTGCTTTCTAAATTCTAAGCTTTCCTGTATTTTAAATTTTCATTTTATTTAAAAAATTATAACCTATTTTTGTAAAAAGAATATAATTACGTTACAATTACGTAATTTGTCGACGGCGAATGAGAATTTGTTCTGTCAAGCATAAACAAAACATTTTCAAAGCCAATGGGTTGTCTCTTGGGAGTCTGATAGTAACAGTAGAAACGAAAAATACAGTGGAGTATTAAATACATGCCAATCTACTTAGTTCTCGCAGAACGAATTCCAATAGACATATATAAAGAGATTTCACTTTCATAAACGTTGGTTAAGGCGTGGGAGGCATTCTTCAGAAGTATGTTAATGAGAGTTTGAAATCAGATTAGAGCGAACATTTAAATAAAGTAAACTATACGAGAACCAATTTATTATTAAAATGAACCAGAACAACGTTATAAGATGTTAAAAATAAGCCAATTCTAATTCCAGGGCGAGGGAAGTTCTATCGAAATAATCTTAGCCAATTTTGTACAATGCAAACACTCGGTTAAAATCAGGAGAGTAACCCTAATGTCGCGTTTAAAACTATTCAAAAATTCTAAGATTTGATTATACAAACCATCTTGGAGTCAACTGTATATGTCAAACACTTACAATTAAAAGAACTAATAAAATCACAAAGAAAAAACAATGAGGGGTTCAAAGTAGAACCCTGTGCTACACCACTGTCAGGATGGAAGACGAAAGAAGAAAATCTAGAGTAGTCTATGCTACAACTACAGATTTCAACATTATTAATAAATCCTCATACAATCCAAAATTTCTCGATTTATTTAATAAAATGAGATGTATGTACATGATCCAAAGCTTTCGTCAAATACGAGTAAGTGCAAATCACATCTAGCTGCAGTAGTAGTATAAATTTGGTAAATTTCTATTACAAAAGTAACTTCTCTAAGCTTTTGATTTATTGTAAAAAACCAAAACGTGAACAACGAACCTAGCGTTGTTATTGCTTAGACACCACGTAAGTTGAAGCTGCAGTAGCTGTATTTGAGCAGTGCCTTTCTCGTGATCAATGCATCGGTTCTAGTAAAGCATCTGAAATTTGTATAGTGTAAAAGCGGCTGAAATACCTGCGCGCGCACCTCTGTCGACAATTTCTCTTTATCTCAATCCGCGCTATTTCAAGTTTGCGAATTCCTCCAAGAATCAAACCTCGTACAAAAAGAGTCCGACTCACCTTCCGTGGGATCCAGTCGTTTCGCTCTTCTTCCGTGTTTGGAGTTGTTGTGTACGAACATGTTGTCGGAGATGGCGAGCAGAGGTCCATCAACGGACACCTGCGTCGCTATGACGACCTGTAATCGAGAACATCATTAATACAAGATGAGACGCGTCCGATGCAGGTGCAGCCATTTTGCGGCCAAGGTGGCGGCGGCAGTGCATCGCAAGACAGACTCCTCCCTCGGGGACGCTCGCGCTGTCCCAAGGGACCCTCCGCGCCCCTGCGATACACACGCGTTCCCATGGGAACCACAGGATGATGACGGCGGAGCGGCCAGTAGGCGGCGTTCGATACGCCGTTGAAATACGGCCATCGACCATCGCCACATTGTACCTGGACAACACCGGAAGTTCCGGGTCCAAGACGCGGCCGAGACGCCGGCAAGCCGGAAATTGCCAAGTATGACGGGAAAAAAGTCGGTAGGGAGGCGGCGATGTATTTACATTAAACGGATTATGCCGTGCGCGTGTTGGGGTTACTTATTAAATGAGGTTTAATTTTTTTGGTGAGATGAAGGCGGTGTATGGGAGATGTAGATAAAACGGATCAGTTCGTGTAATGAGTGGCTAATGAAATCTTTTCGTAATAAGGTGGTGGGGTTATGGAGGTTTTCGTACAAGAATAACAACATGCCGTTTCGAAAGTGAAATCAGACGAGTCTGTTTTTCTGAAATAAGTCGAAGTTAATCTCGGAGTTTAAACTTTTTAACTCTCAGTGCTTCGATATTCCAAATCCAGATACTTTAATGTTATTATGGAAGTTTCGACATTTTAAATCTCGAACTTTTGACTTTTCGAATCTCGAAACTTCAATTCTTCAAACGGCAAAACTTTGAAACTAGTTTAGAACTCGTATTCTATAAAGAAATTACTCTTTGTTGTTAACTGTGAAATTTTGAAATTTAAAATTTCGACAGTTTATTTTGCGTTATTCCCTGTATGTTAATATTTTTGAATAGAGAACTTTTGACCGTTAGATATATTTCTATATCTGTGACTTATGAATCCACCTTAATTTCTTACATTAGATGTCCAGATTTTTCGAAAAAAAAAATCAGACTTGTATAACATTTTACAATTTAACTTAGAAACGTTTTAAGGACGTTGTAAGCATGGTAAATCGCTGATCAAAAATTATCTACTTATATCACCCAAAATATTGATGACGTTATCTCAAAATTTTGCCGCGTAAATCTAATCTGAAATAAGTAAAATATTATGAATCTACACGTGCAGTTCATCAGTGCATTCAAATTTTATTAAAATTATTTATATAGGGTGACTCAAAAAGAATTAATGGAGAAATTTGTTTCATTGATTAAATCAAAAATATTTTTTCCGAAATTCATTTTAAATTTTACACAGAATTAATTGATACACGTGTCCTTGCTAAAAAGCTGATGACGTCATTACATAATTATGAAAGAGTAACTGAAAACATATCTAGCACGCTGAATTTCTTCGATTTATCTTCAGGGGCGAGGGAAGTTCTGTTCAAATAACTTTCAATCCATTATTACTTCTGGAGCGTAAGCTAAGAAATATTGTACTTAATCGAAATTAATCGAATTGTAATCGAAATCTATGTGTCTGTTTTATAATAAAGATTTAGAGCACTTGTGACGTCATTAATTTTTTGATAAATAATATTTTATAATCTACCAAAATTTTTTTGTAGATGTTTGTTAATTATAGTAATTTTTCTTTGCATAATATTATCGTCATTCTTTAAAGAAATAATAATTTTTGGACCTGTAGCAATATTTTGGAGCACAATTGCGAGTAAGACGGAAGATGGACAACTATAGTTACTGTTTCCGAAGGTCAATATTTATTGCAAACATTGTATATTTAAATGAATAAATAAAACTCCACGTTCAAGTTTGTACTTCCTACACACATGTTAGTGGCTGATACGATCAATTACTTTCGAAAAATTTACGGTTTTTTATAGCAGTAACCAGTGACGTATCAACTAAAGGTTCAGCGGTTTCTACGGAATCCAGGCCCGTGAGTCCAAACTATAAGAAAAATAAAACATAGTTTGCCTGAATAATTATTTTTGTGAAATTTTTTGCTTGTATACTTATTTTAATTATACCTACACTATATTACCAGAGCTGTATTATTTGCTGAGAACCAAATAACTAGTCTTTCTAAAAAAAAATAATAAAAAACTGTTGAGTTTAAGATCAAGGCTTCTAGCTCCCTATGAAAGATTTAGGATCTTCAAAAATTTTTAGAAACGAGACCGCATTGCTACGCCACTGGTAGTAACGATCTATTAACATGATATAGTAAAACAAGAAATTGCATTTCACGATAATATGATTTCTTGTACGGTAAATTACAGTGTATATACGGACAATTGAAATGTATTTTTCCCGCAGACATTTAAATTTCGCAAAATAAATGAAGGCTTCTTGATGACTCAAATTCTCAAGGTCTATTTACACTGTTACCAACTTCAGCAATGTAAGTATGATTTTAATATTTATAGGTGTTGAAAAAGATCTTTCATTCAATATTTCCAATGCGACAGTGAAGACAATGTGTTTCCATATTGTCTACTGATCCGAATTATTTCTTCTTAAGATATGAAAGTAGAACAAAGATAACACCAAGTCGACATATGCTTTCTGGGAACAAGAATTTTTATATTGTAACGGTAAACAAACGAATATGCGCAACTGGTGTGACTTCATTTCACCGTCAATATCTTCTCTTTGTTTATAAAGTGGCATAGTCGGGGAAATTTAAAGTGGCGGACCTAATTTTCAAAGTCGCCGTAGATCAGCATAAAAGTATTAATTTCTGTGAAATAATAAATATTATTTGACGGAAGATAATAGCATCTTTGGTAATTTTAAAGATTAGGTCTGCTTTTCTAGATTTCTCGTATTTTATCCAGACGTCGTTATAAATGTGGCTTTTCGTGTGAGCCTCGTATATTTATTTCGTTGTTTTGGAGGGAAACTGTGCCGGACCTCGTCAGCAATTCAGGCCGGTTTTCCGTCTTATTCGCAAGAAGCGCATCTATCGGCGAATAATGGCTTCATAAATTCAATATTTAACGCGTCTGAAACTTCAATATGAATGGGCACTTGGCGAGGTAGTTTTCAGCTACCGGCGAAATTGGATATAAAGAGGCGCAGGGACGGTTGCTGCAGGAGGAGAAACCGAGTCGCCGATGAGATCAGGGGAAATAAATGAGGCTCGCAAGCCACGGTATTCCTTATAGTTCTTATACTCTGCCGCCCCCGACACAAGGAGAAAATAAAAATCTTTTCTATTTCAGCCGCCCCACGGTAAATCCCGCGCACAGCTCGCTGTAACGTGTATGGAAATTGAAATAAATGGCAGTGTGCCGCTCTCTATGGCTGTGTAATTTTGCCGGAGTCCTTCTTCGACGTCCTGGAACACGGTATCGTAACGCCGTCGTGTTGCAGGCGGCACGCCGCCGCTACATACAAACGATCAATTTACACAATAGTACGTCGTTATGTGCTAAATTACTGAGATCGTGCGGATATCCGGCTCGACGATTACTACAAGAAGCCGTCAAGTGTATTGTCGGTCGTCCCCAGGGTGCAAGTCTCTTAATCATTACGATTAAAATGCGTGGAAAAACAAGAGCGTCTACTACGAAAACGTAATCAAATTAATGGCAGCTATTAGCTCACACCGTGCCGTGGAACTACCGCCACCCAGACGGTATTGATGCAAGCGACTTTAACTCAACGCTGATTCAAAATTGGTGCATCAAAATGATTCTACGACAACTGGTCGCAAACAATTGATCGCGCGACAATTGATCGCAAGCAACTCGTCGCAGCACAATTGGTCGCACGCGACAATTGATCGCGGCGACAATTGATCGCAGCGACAATAGATCGCACGTAAATTGATCGCAGCGACAATAGATCGTACGTAAATTTATCGCAGTGTCAATTGATCGCAAGGCAAAATTCATCGGGAAGTATTTTCTTTTATTAAAACTAAATATTTTGTATTCTGAATTTTAAGTTGCAATAAATTTAGCAACCAGGTAAGGTGTAAATATCGAATTAAAAACAATTTGAATATAGATAAGTGACGAAGTTTGTAGTTGCACTTTAAAAATTAAAAAATACGAGCGTAAACACCTTGTTACATAACATTTTTTATTAATAAATTGTCATTTTGGTTATTTTTTTTTAAGAGATTGTTTCTATTTATCTCGTTGCTTATTTTACCTATTATATTATAGGAACTAGCTTCATTATAATAAGTACTCAACATAAAAACATGCGTTTATTGTTCTTAACTAGATTACAGTTATTTAAAAAATCATATTTTTAAAAACCTTTAAATTTTAACACATTTTGATACAGAATTGCCTCTATTGTCTATTCTTGTCTTTATACATATCACCAAACAATAAAATTTATGAACTAATAGTACATCTAGAGTATCCATATGCAGCGAATGTAAATTCCACTGGACGGATATAATACTTATTTTAATCCCTTGTAAATTGCAACGGATCTTTTACAGGGTTTGAGAAAGGTTTACGTGTATTGTAAATATATATTGCAAAAACTTTTGTTAGAGCGTCAAGAATAATTTTGTGTTACCGGGAAATCTAAGAAATGTAGGTACTTATGCAACTAAAAACTTATTTTTTAATTATTATTATTTGACTAGTATTGTACTGAAGAAAAATTCAGTTGTACCATATGTGGGTGTAAAAAATACATATACAGGGTTAGTCACGCGAAAATTATTTCTGAAAATTATTTTTACGCAACCCAAAATACGAATACCATGTACCACTTGATACTAACTGAATTTAAAATGAAATGCTTAATTCATGATTGTTTTGAGTTTGGCAATGTCATTTTGACAATTCTGGAAAAGGAGGTTACGCGAGTGTCCATGGTGGTACCGCAGCCAGTTGGAGATCTCCGCTGGCGCCGCTAATAAGTTTGTCAGGGCTTGCTTCGAGTGCCTCTTGATCTTTTGCAACCGATTAATGACGAGAAAATTATTTCTAAAAATTCCTTTTACGATAGATATTTCTGTGACGTGTAAAACAGCTCTCAGATCTAAAAAAAAGGAAGAAATAATTGGTTCGCAGTTTTCCATGAATGACCCTACTACGGACTGCTACCTGATTTTATTCTTCTCCGCACTTTGCATCCTACAAAAATTTACAACAAGGGCTGGAGAAGCCCACCTACATCCGGCAGATTAGGCAAATAATTCTGAGTGAATAGTCGGGCTTCCGAGTGAAAACTTTTCAAACTTCCCAAGCTAAAAATTAGTCACGCCATTGCGAATAACCACTACTCAGTGGCGTCGTCATCCTGGTTGTTTGTACTTTTTAACGGTATTCACTGTTTGTATTACTTGTTACTCGTGATGTATTGATTGATTTAAATATTTTAAATAATATTAATTAATAGAGAATATAAATCTGTTATGTGCGTTGTTTTATTGAACAAATTTTATTCCATGAGCCGCATCAAAAAAAAAAAAACTGTACGTCACTGTCATCGGCAGTCTTATCTGGGTAATGAGGGGTACTGTTTATGACACTTTACCGGTTTGGCTCGAAACCATCATTTTAAGTCTGGCACTTCCTCCAGTATGAGTATATTCCTTTGCTCCATGGTCAAAACTAATCTTTTTACGATCTTGTTTAGAGAAATGGCGTAAAAGTGGAGATTGGTATGTAGGTACTTAGCAAAGGGAACGAGATAAATTATTCATTCTGTCGTATCTATAAGCGCCTTATTAACAGTGTGAGCGTTCAAAAAAGTTCTGAATGAAAAAACATCTTTGGTTTTATCATGGATTAAAGATAATCCAGAACTAATTTGTAGTGAGCAAAAAATTGTCTGCAAAGAATGCAATAAACTCCAAGATTAATTGTTAATATATAAATTCAAATTTCTTTGCACCAAATTTATTAAAAAATATATATATTTAATTTTTTAAACTATCAAACGTAATGAAAATAATACTTTTTCACTTAAAACTGTAACGAGAGTTTTTTCACGATTTATCTATAACTTTTTAATTTGACAGTTGTAATAATTTTAAAACCATTTTTTATTAAAGAAAAATGACGTCTAACACGTTTTGAAAGCTATTTTTTTCACTCGTTTAATTGACAAACTTTAAACTTGTGAGAAGAAAAGCGTGAATCACTTACTTGAGCGTCTAATCAATAAGACGAATAATCCAAATGAACATTACAGTAGCATACCGGCGAGATGTGTCAGCATTAAAAAAAATATTTTACAATATTTTCACTTTTTTGCACTTTGGTTTAGTCGGAAATGAGCCTAATAGTTACCGTTTTTATGGAACTCGTATGTATTTATTTTGACACTTTTTTTAGAAATAATGAAATTTTTGAGAATATAGCACATTAATTTATTTTCCTCATTCATAACAATTACTTATTTCTCTATAAACGCTATCATTTTTCGCCAGCGATCAATTGTCGCATGCGACCAGTTGTACTTGCGACGAATTGTGTTGCGATCAATTGTGACTGCGACCAGTTGTCGTTGCGACCAGTTGTCGCTGCGACCAATTGACGCTGCGATCAGTTGTTTGCGATCAATTGTCGCGCGACGAATTGTGCACGACGAATTGACGCGGTACCCATCAAAATGCACAATATGCAAACATTTTCAGAATTCGATAGAAATTGGCCACCTTTAGGTTCAAGCCGATATAGAAGTACCACGAGCGTAGCGAGTTGCTAGAGTTTACACAAGAATTTATTGGTCTTTTTTGACAATTAAAAGCAAATGAATTTAATGTTTTTTCAACGTTCATAACTTTCCGTGTGTATGTCTATCGTCGTTTGTCTGTCTGTTGACGATTTTATTAGGCAGATAATCTTCGAAACTACTGGACGAATTAAGTGCAAATTATGTTTGATATACAAATAATAATTTATTAACACAGCATATCCCTAATAAATTAATGTGTCAAACTTTGAAAATTAATAGTCATATAAGTATGATAACTGGCAAAAAAATACAGCATGTCTTCGACTGAACGGCGTATTTGAGTGAGTAATTTCATAGTTCATTATTTGAAAAATGGAGGGTCGGTGGCAGCTTATGGTGAAGTTTAAACTTTAGTGGTTTGGAATTTATCAAATCTTACGTAACACGAGACAAATCGGTCTATGTTAGCAAGAGCCACAGGATGAAGAACAATCAAGATCCGTATGATAATATTTTTGTAAATATCTTTTGCTGTAAATTTATTGTAAATAAAAATATTGAAATATTTATTAGCACCGATTAGAAAAAACTGCACAATATTTTCATGTACAATCTATTGATGTGTTTTTCCAGATTTCATAATTTGGGCTAACATACAAGTGATGAAAAAATGAAAAAATATCATAAATAATTTTTTATTAAAAAAAGAAAAAGAAAGAACGATTATCCACTGAGGAATCCATTATTAGTCATCATTAGTCTAATTGGTGAAGATTCGCTGTGACGGTCGACACGCTATCCCCACCATCGCGCGAACTGAACTGATTCCTTACCAACTGTGTTATAAGATGATGATTTTGCAATGGCTGAAGTGATTATCATCAAGCATAGCTAAGAACCATCCCGATTAAACCAGCTTTCAAATAAAAAACACCCAATTGAAATCGATTCATCCGTTTGGGAACTACAAACTTACGCCAGACATACAAACAGACAATGGCTTCAAACTTATAACATTTTTTTTTTGGGCCGGGGGAGAAAATAGTGGGCAAGATTTGTTTCAGCGTGAACTTATGGTCCGTTGAAAGTCACACCTTTTTTAGTATACAGATTTTAACGTTTCGTTCTTAAATAATAATTTACAAATAAAATGTGAATTATACTTACTTATTTACTTTGGGCGATGAATGTCACACGTTTTTTTTTTATAGTAAATTACATTTTTCGTTTTAAAATTAACTGATTATTAATACATAGTCAGTTTTATAAATTTTTAACCGTCTGTTAGCACCAACTAAACTGCTAACACTAGGAATGTGATTCAAAAGTAGATAAACTTGCATAAAGGTTTTTATACACGCAAATCTGATCATAATGACTAGAAAGCGGATTTTACGCTGTCTAAATTATAAAAATGGGCCCTAAACTAAGCCACTCTAAGTGGAAAAAAGGGTAAAAAAAAGTAACAACAGGCATTTTAGGCAATAACTTTTTATTGATAAAATTAATTATGCAATTTGTTTCTACTTTCTAGGCGTTTCATGTTCTCTACAGCACAAAAAATAGGTTCCCCGTTTCCGTCTGTCTGTCTGTCGTCGTCTGCCGTCTGAGTAGATTTTTATTACACATAATTTCCGGAACTGCCCGACCGATTGTTGTCAAAATTTATGTGTGTTAGAAATATCGTGCATATATAGTAAATGCTATTTAAATTTTATAAAATAACATGCTCCTACACTTGTGGTTTATGAATCTGCCTTAAATTTTTACCCTAGACTTTAAGATTTTTGGGGAAAGAAATTAAAATTTGATGACAACATTTTCAACATTGTAAATCCTTAATTAAAAATTATTCGTTTATCCCCTTTCCTTCCCCAAAATTGATGACGTCATTTGAAAATTTGACCGAATAAATTTTATTTATAAGGTGGAAAACAAGATGCATTCATATTTCTTAGAATTGTTTATAGAGGGCGAGTTAGAAAAATTGATGAATAAGACAACTTATTTTTCCACCAATATGTTGTGACAAAGAATCTTATTTCACGACCATTATTTAAATTTTTTAATACGTATGTCATGTTACTTAATTTATTCAACTATATTTTAGGCAATAGGAAACAGTACTAAAAAATAGGGAATTCAAAAACAACTGGACCCATTGAAACTATTTTTGTAAAACGCATTGATATAGAAGTTTTGCATGAAAGCCTATTTCAGAAATGAAAAGATATTTGCCTTAGATCCGCTTAAGTGTATACGATAGCTTCAAAGTCTTCTAAATTTAAAGTTGATTCTTTCATTAACTATACTAACACTAAACTCAAAATTTTAAATATATGTAACTTGAAAAATTGCTCGAAGGTTATTTTGAGAGAAGTTCCCTCGCCCATGAAGGATAATTCGACAAATCGCGCTTCTTTAATAAAGTTTAAATTTTGTGATAACTTCTATACAGTAAAAACCGGCGGCATAAATAAGAACCCCGCAGCCCTTGCGCCGTGGGGGCGTGAATTCCAACGGAACAACGTAAAATATATTTAAAATAGATGTTCAAGGGGGAAAATGACCTCTCAGGAATAATAACAAGTTTAACTTCGGATGTTTATGTTTATGCATCGAAGGAATGTTACGCATTATTAATTAAGCCACAACCTTATATATTTTTATTTTATCATTAATTCATTATTAAATAAAGACATTTTCAAGAAAATGGGGAAAAAACTGTTTGGCACCTTAGCCACAAGGCCACGAACGTTTATATCCCAAGTTAATGGTAAAATGTTATTATATTGTGTTATTTTTTTTTAGAAAATTTGGACATTGGGGAAAAAATTTAAAACGCACAAGTTTGGGACTATAGTTTTGTGTAACATTTAAATCAATCACTTTAAAATAGAATTCTTTGAAATGACGTAATCAAATTGTTGGTGGGAATGATTCGTCAAGTTTTGGTTAGCGTTTTGCCATCTACAAACTATTCCTACTATACATAAAAATTTCAAAAAACAATCGGTTCGGAAATTATGTGTTTAACAAAAATAGACATAGACGACAGACAGACACACAGGCAGACAGACAGACAAACGCAAACGAGAAATCATTTTTTTCGTACTCTAGGGATCATGAATCGTCCAGAAAAAACGAAACTTGAAAGTCAGCCGATCGACTCATTTACTTTCTTAGCTTGCGCTCGGTAAATAAAAAATTGGTTGAAGTTTATTTCGACAGCTCTTTCCGCGCCCGAACACATTATGTTACGAAGATACAACTTCCCGAACGTAAGCGCAGGAAGTATTGTAATCGAGTCCGTCGGCTGACTCTCTACTTTTACGTTTTCTCGACCTTTCATGACCCCTAGAGTACGAAGAAATAGATCTCCCGTTACCCTCCGTCTGTCCGTCTGTCCGTCTATCTGCCGTCCCGGATTTTTTTATGTTAGCTCTAGCGCCAACTGTAGGGAAAATGGGTGAACGGTCAAACAATTGTCCCGAAAGTATGAATGCCTTGATAAATCGGATAGCATGTTTGTTTCTAGGGAGTTTTCTCACTGGAAAATGTTCCGATCAACTGCAATACTGATAATAAAAAATATGTACAGGGTTCACCAGACGTGCATTCTTTTATACTAAGTAGTACAAAATGTAATCATCCAATTTGGATTTTTTCTTCCAAAAATTTGAATGCCTAGGGTAAAAACTCCAAGCGGGTTCATGAATCACAAGTACAAGAGTATGTATTTTTTTTTTTTAATTCTAGAAGGAACGAAGTTCTAAAATGAATCGAAACCTAAGTTCCCTAGTTCGTACTAACACAACTAAATACGTCTAAATATAGAAACACAAAGAGCGTAGCGAGCTTTTAAGTATGAGCGAAGCTCACAACACCGTTAAATGCACCGTCATCCATCTGAGCACAGAGCAGAGTGTGCATTAGCTAAAGCCAAACTCCAAAAGTTTATGCATGCAAAATACACGTCGGTGTTATTTACATACATATATGTAGTTAATTCAAAATGCGCACAAGTGTTATTTATAATTATGTATTTAAAGATTTCTGCGCAGAACAACGTTGTGCACGGTTCTACCGGTAAGGATTAAAATGCGTGGAAAAACAGAGCGAAAACGTAATCAAATTAATGGTAGCTATTAGCTTACACGGTGCGATGGAACTTAGCTGACATGAGCTGGCTGCTGGAGAAGATGCAGCGATAGCTTCTATTGACTGATTAATGACGCCTTCTTCTTAATAAACGACAGATTACTCAGATATCTCATCGATAATATTCGCAGGGGAGAAAGGATTCAGAAGCGTATAGAACGATTTCATTCTTCATTGCGGCAGGTGTTACAAGCGCACAAAGACATTGGAAATAGTTAAGAGGGATGCAGGTGGGGACTTTAAGAAGAAAAATCGAAATTAATGTTTGAAGGAAAGTTGATCTGAATGTGAATTAGATGCAACAATCTCGCGAAACTTCTTGTTAACTTGTTTTCTAATTGTTGATTATTGGAGATAACGCAGTGATCTAAATGTTGATCAAAATGTTCCAGAATTGAGAGAATTAATGGCTGAATAAGTGTTTTTCCTTCTAGGAATGGAACGAGTCAAGAAGGCATTTTTGCCGGTTCCAAGAAAAATGTGTCAACACTTGATAGATTTTAATATCACTCTGACTCCAATATAAGTTCTATATTATCCTATTCATGTGAGAATATTAATCCAGCAAAGTCTGTATTTTCAAAAATTTCAAGTAATCGTAATTGAGGTTCGCCAAAATAAAGAACGGTTATCCTCGTGTACTTAATAAAGTGTTCCAAGTAACAAAAGTTTTTCAAGAGGTACTTTTTGTCTTGTTTTAATTTAGTCGTTTCTCTATGACACGGCTAATTTCTGATCCCGCCGAAGTAGCTAATTGGTGCGCCCCCGAGATTCCATTAGGAGCAACACGGTGCTCTCGCTGAAGGTATTTGTTTTTACAGCAAGTCGTCTTTAATTTTATTCAGTTAACCTAGACTCGTTGTTTTTCTATTACGTCAGCGCCCCTTATTATTAAAATAGCGGAAACAATGAAGCAAAGATACTCACTTGAAACCGTCTCATGTCCCTCGGATTCCCGGCGTTTTTCAAACAGTTTTGATTGCACTTTAAGAAGAACTTGAGAAAGAATCTGAAAAGAAAAAACGCACATCAAAGAGGTGTAATTACACGACAAATAAAAAAGTCAAAATCAATTACGCTGCGAACGCAAATACCCACCTATATTTAGAATTGGTCATAAACATATTAGCCGGAAAATGTTTTTCGACATTTCATATGCGTTAACTGAAGCGCGACCGAAACGGGGAATTGATTGCCAATACCCGATAACTGTATCAATTGCGTTTTTATTTCGATGCCATTGATGGGTTATTGCCAGTCGGTTTGCGTCGGTTTTAATTTCGAGAAGTAACGAATTTTGATTTGGATGTAACGAGGTGAAGTTTTTAAAAATCAACTACGTACGCCAAGAATTATTTATCTTTAGTGAGGGTGTGCTTTGTAAAATCCAATTCTCGCCTGACAATGGCAAGGAGGACCTCCATTATTTACACTTCGCCTCCACAAAAGGAAGTGAGGGTATATGTATTTACAAAATGAATAAGAAAGGCTTATGTATCAATGTTAGCAGTGGAATAGTTTCCTGGGAGGACTCGCCGACCTTATTTCAGGGCCAATTTGCTTTGAAACCCCGACTTATAAAAATGACACAGGGATTTAGTTTTTAATAATATCGAACGCTAGTCTCTGTGTTACATTCCTCTCTTAGGGCGTATAGGCAGACAGGCAAATATACAACAACTTGCACAAGTATCCTTGTCAGAAGGATAGTTTTTTATTATCAGAATGTAAAATAACTGTACGTAAAAATTCGTTACGTTCCATAAAAGATTTACAGAGATTTTTAAAAATAAAATGTGGAATGTTGCTGTTAAACGTAAATGCATCAAATATTAGAAACAGCAAACCGCAGTAGTTGAAGTATATAGGAAAAAAGGACGTGTATCAACAGCTACTCTGTCATAGTGCTGAGGAAGTCGATGATCTATCTATTTCTGGAGAACATTTAGTTTAGTTTTAAAAACTTTGTAAATTATGGCTCAAAAATGCATGAAAATATTAAAATTGATGAAATATTGTGTTGCAATTTATCATTAACTGATAATAATTGATCAATTTATCTTGAACGTAAGATACTAATTTTTTATAAACACGCCACTGTAAGATAATATCAGTTCAGTGAATAAAATTCGCCACATCGCATATTTAATACATTATTTTTTTCATTATCTACTAAATATTTTCGTTAAGCTAGATTACTAAGCGGGAACGAACCGGTTTTACCTAACGAACCGGTTTTACCTAAAATTGTTTAATTTCGAGGTTTCTCTTCATGAGGAAGAATTTTTGCAATACTTTTGTTTTAGCTGAAAAATCAGTTCAGAGATTTCATTAAAAGTAAAACTAGTGAATTCTTTTTCTTCTCACAAACATTTTTAGTAAATTGTAGTGTAGCTGACAAATTTTAGAAAATTTCAATATTTTTAAACAAATTTAATCAAAATGGAAGATTTAAAAATTTATTTACGTAAACAGATAATCAGAAAACAGTTTTATCGAAGAATTTATTAAATGTCGAAGTTCAGAACTACATGTAATTTTTATTAATACGATAAGTGTGAAAATAAATCCAATTAATTTCGACAAATTCCCTTAAACGACTAAATTCTCAGGAATGCAAATATAATGCTTCAAATTATCAATAGTTTTGTAAGGAAGTAAGTGATTCACAAAATAATATTTTTAAAGACATAATATAATCGTAATCTAGAAAAATCTCAAAAGAATTTATATCTCCAGCTGCTTGCGAAATTCTAAGAATTTTACCAACGTAATTCTCAGGATTCCAAAATTATTTTCTATAAATTTAATACTATTTTCAGTCAGTTTTGACTAATTTCGGTACTTGTCATGAATTTCAACTAATTCCAAGTTAACACTGTGGAGATTTAAAACAAAAAATTGTTTTGAATAAAAAACAAAATGAAAAAAAGTTGCAATAATTTCGACGAACATCAAAGAATTTCTTTCAGTTTTGAAAAATTTCGGTAATTTCAGACAAGCTTCGGTAATTTTAATTTGAGCAAAGCAGCTCCGATAGTTACTAAAAGTATACTGAATGAACATATACTGGGTGAGTCACTAAGCGTGCGACCTCAATATTTTATTAATTATTATTATTAAAAATAGAAAAAAGTTTAAAATTGAAGTTCTATGCACAGTAAGTCACTAAGCACAACTTAACTGTTTTTAAATGCAACATTGTACGCATTTTTATTATTTTGATTAATCATTTTTTAGGTTTTATAGCCACAGTTTATTTTTGAAATTCCGATTCGATGTTGCCATGTCATTTCAAATTTTTTGAAATTTTTTAGGAGTGGAAGAGTTCACAAAAAAATTGCAGTAGGGTCAGTTTTCAAATCTCTTTTTACAATATTTTGTGGAGACATAAATTAAGGTATGCGCTTTATTGTGGTATAAATAAAGTTAAATCCTCATATGCAGGGTACAGGGTGTTTATGAAAAAAATAAATATTACAATTTTCAAATATCGATATTTCAGTTTTTTTCAAATAAGTAGAATACTCTGAATTGTATTACTTACTACTTATTTATCTTATTTATTACTACTATTTTCTGTGTTCTTCCTTTTTGTTAAGTATTTTCTATATTTAAAGTTGATACTTATTATGATTTTTTCGTTTTTTAAGAGACGCTTCAACATATTGAAATAGAGTAAAAAGCAGTAATAAAATACAGTGTGTTCTATTGGAAAAAACTGAAATATCGATATTTGAAAACTGTAAAATTTTAGAATTTTTTGTAAACACTGTGTATTACAATTTGATTTAATTGCGATGTTGCCACATAATTCCAATTTTCTTGTACTTTTTTAGCAACGCAAAAAAAAATTACAATGCTGTTATTTTGATAATTTATGTCACAATATTTTTTGGAGAGATAAACAGAGATCCGTTCCATGTTGTGCTATCAAAAAAGTTAAATTTTATTAAATAGTGTTAAATAAATTTAAATTAATACAATTTTCAAATACTGATATTTTAGTTATTCAAATAGAACACCCTGTATTTTATTCCTGCATCTTACTCAATTTTCATCATCTTTTTTTCAAGAATTCGATATGTAAGTATATAGAAAATACCGAAATGTCGATGTTTGAAAATTCTCGGTATCTTCAGACTCCATTTAATTTACAGCACAACAAAGCGCGTACCTTTATTTATCTGGCCACAAAATATTGTAACACAGATTTTCAAAATTGCAAAAATCAGAATACTGTGGCAACGTCGCATCAAAATTTAAAAAATATACTACCGTTTTGAAACCTAGGAAAAGGTCGATGAGAATATGTAAAAATATATATGGTGTACTATAAAAAAATAAGTTGTGTGTTGTATCAAAAGCGGAACATACTGTCTAAGTAGTTGAAAATAATTTTAGTGTGTGCTATTCAAAGAATCGTACAACTTACTTCTTAACGTTTTTTTTTTGTGTTCAAAAACGAGAAATCCAGGAACGCCCGCTTAGTGACTCACCTGTATATTCGAAAGTAATTTTGTTAAGGTCAGTAGATTTTTTAAGGATACAGTGGTTCAAGTTTCAGTTCAACCATGTTCGGTGTATTCTTATTGTACCACACGATTGAAAAAAAGTCCTTTAGTACCTATATTTGAAATTTATTTTTAAAATAGAAATAAAAATTGGTATTGCAATTATTTGACAACAGTTACTTTTTTATTAGTAAATTCCCGTCGTCGAATAACTGCGTTTCTAGAAATTATACTTTATAAAGTAATCTCAGTTTATAGCCAATTATACTTCTTTTTTTAAGGGCGTGTACAAAATTATGCGAAATAATATACACAAACTAAAAGACTGAATGTTAAACCAATTTTGGATTAATAGTAAAGAGACATTTTAAGAAAACAACATAAAACGTCAATGTTGACATATATTGATTCAAAATTATTTAACACAAATTGTTAAGTTTAACTGTGAAACGCGTATTTTAGGTTGAGTGTAGCTTTGTAACTTGTAGAAAAACATTATATTTGAAGTGCAATGTTCACAAATATCGTCACAAAAAATGTTATTGTTCAAAGTTACACTTATCAAGCAGTAGTTTTATTAAAATAGTTTAACTTATCACGGATTAGTGGGTCAAGTTCGACTTATCTAAGAATTTTTATATAAATTTTTCACCATAAATGCTGCTGTCACAGCGATAGTTGATTATTATCAAAGAATTCGTTTATCGAGGATTTTTAATAAAAATGTCTGCTGTTAATAACCAAATTTTTATGTTGATTTTCGTATATATTTTTTGTCAAGCAAGTAGTAGTTTTGAAATCATTTAATAGATCAATTATCAAGAAACAACATTAATTTTAACAAATTTTGCACTTTTTAAAATTTATTTACCTATTACATTTGTATAGTTATTAATTCTCTATGAGAGACTGTATCATATTATAAACAAAACTAAAACTAATTTTTGTTTCAATTGTATATATTTTATTTTGTGCCACACACTCCTATATCTATTGAAATTGTGTCTTATTATTTTGATTACTAAACAGATTCGTGTCATCTAATCTACAGATTAGACTATTTAAAATTACCATGTAGTTAAATGGTGCCAATTATTTCCAAGCTATTATTTGTTAGCCCTGAAAGGTATCTTGAGTACTAAATAATGAGACCAGACAATATTATTTTCCAAAACTTCAATATTTACTAAAAATTTAAATCTATAAAAAAGTGAAACGAAGTCTAAACACAAATATATTATTAAATTATTATACTAAGAAGTGAAATATTGCCATATAAGTATAACAAAAAAAAATCATAATCATATTATTAGTTTTTTGTGTACTAATTGTAAGACAAAACCGTGAACCTTTTCACCTTAAAATTTCGTTCCGTTTTCTTGATATTTTGTATCATGAAAAGATTCAGGGTTAAACACACATTTACTTTTTTCCAGAACTATCCAAAGAAAAAGATGGGTCATGATCTACGAGCCCTGTCCCTCTGGTCTAGTTATCTTCGAAGACGCGACTTAGGTACGACCTTCGGCAAGGCCATGCATTATGCAGATCTGCTGCTTCTCGGCTGTCATCAATTAATAAAACCCATATCACGAGATCTTAATATTTGATGGGGTTTCCATTACAGGCGGACCGTCTAAGACGGAAGCTCGGAGGAAAGTCGCCGGAGCGAAGACCAAATTCCCGATCAAGCTACCAGATGCGATTACACAGCTCACTAGCCAGACATGCCAGTTCTGTTTACGTGACTATACACAATTGGCATAATTCTGCGGTCGAATATCGCACTGTGTAATCTGGTTACAAGGAGGCGAACGCGAAGGGTCCTTTATATCGTGTTAGTCTCCTTTCCTCGGGCTACTGCCGGTCTATTTATCTTGGCAAGTCCGCTGCTACCCCAGTATCCAGCATACATTAGTTAGAGCGCACTGGCAACATAAGGCACCCGACAAGCCCTACAGCCATATGGGCCGTGCTAATAAGATAATACTGGGCTACTGTTATGCGTCTCCATTTCCAACACGGAGAGGAATACTCATGTCGAACTTCATTATGACTATAACAACCCCTCAAAATGATGTTTATTACTCACTCGCTGGTTCGGCTAAACACTTCTTTATTTAGTTCAGCGTGGGTGCACCTAAGCACTTGTGGGTGACAAAGCACCCTTAAAAATAAAAAAAGTACACAGAAAAATATTTACTGGTTTTTAATACCGGATTGAATAGAAAAGTTCGAGAACATGAACTTCAAAGGTGTAAATTTTTGTAATTACTTAGTATATGGTTGTAATAGTTAGATGTTTGTTCTAGGGGCACACAATTTTCAAGCTTCAAAGCATTTCATTCGGTGTGTTTGAAACATAAAAGTATTCCTTTTTAGTTTTATTTTGACAGTAATAACTAAATGATGGGAAGAGCAGGAATGTGATTTACAAAAATTTGAGTGAAAACAAAAGCCATGGCAGAATTATAACTACTGATAAACTTAAAATCCTGTAGCTGAAACTATAGTTTTCTAAAAATAAAGCACCCAAGTTTGAAGTTTTGCTGACTGCCTTTCTAGGTGTACTATAAACTATAACAATTTTCGAAAAGTTCATATTTAGCCTACTTTAGCTGTAGCAAAGAAAAGATTTTTAAATAACAGACAGACGACTGGAGTTAATGGATTTTAATGGAAACTTCCAACAATTTTCTCTAATGACGAAGTAGGTAATAAAAAGTAGTCTGTCTGATTCCCTACAAAGAAACCTCTTAATTACAAAATCTTGTTGGCTATTTTCAGACATTTATCATTTGCTCGTTACACATTCATTTATCCAAGTTTGAAACACATTATTTATTTTCATTGTCCTTTCACTCAGTTTTTTTCGGGGACATTTTGAACTTCGTTAAATATCTGGTATATGTTAAATACTTACTAAGGGTTTTGCTGTTGTAATGCAACAAGTGGTGGCTAGTGAGTATTAACAATGGCACATTTGTATTGTTCAAGACAAAACTACTTTACGGAAGCGGAAATAACTTTATTAAAAAGTGAGAGATAAAAATCTTTGTCCCTTTTATAGTGATTATTATTAATAGTCAAATGTCTCGGCATATTTTAAAATAATTCTGAACAACTGTTGTTGAATTTTTAGCCTTGAAATTTAGAGCTAAACTAAATGAGACACTTTTTACTATAGAAAACGAAAATAATGGCGACGTTCTAAAAAATATATTTTTGTATAAATTTTAACTTCCCGCGGACAAGCTAAGGAAGTATTGTAATAGAGTTCATCGGACGAATGGCTACTTTGATGCAGTCGATTTTTATTAACCAAAATTTATCTAATCATCCCCACGAACAATTTGACGACTCCCTACATCATTTTATTCAGTAAAGGCTATCTAAATTTTATAAAGTAATATATTTCTGGACTCGTGGTTTATGAATCCGCCTTAATTTATATCACAATTATTTTATAATTTTTCTTTGTGCAATAAGTGTCTCAGTCGCTGAAATCTCTCGCTTATCCATCAAATACCTGGTACTCGAAGGTTTAGGCCATGGGTTGTCGGACTTGAGCTCTGCCCGTGTGAGTTCGAATCGCATCCTTATCGAGGTATTATCTATATTTTTTTTTATTTACAGGTGTTATCATAAAATAAATAAAACTTTGGACAACCAAATTTTACAATTTTTTGAAAAACTAGATTTTAGACGAGCTTTTTAGGTACAGATATTCTGCTTAAGAAAAGTCATGGATGAAAAACCCTCGGACACAATTACCTCCATTTTAATTAGATGTTATAATCAGAGTTGGGCAGAGCCAAAGTGATGGGAAATCAATCAGACAAATATTAAAAATAACGGTGCGACGGCAGGTGATAAATTTGGCTGGCCAACTGTGCAGTCTCAACTTCAGTGGCATTTGATGTAATTCAGAGTTTATCTGATCAAGATCATCAACAAAACTGTGATGTTGAACAGTCATTTTTAATTTTTAAAGCATTTTAACATATAGGAGAACGCTTATCACTAAGAAAAACCTAGAAAAAGTCGTAATTGTTCATTTGAATTCCCGAAGTAGGCCACGACTGCAATAGCGCTGGCGATCGGACGGCAATGTGCATCACTTCTGTGCTACCGAAGTCTTGTTATAATAATTCCATCTATATCTTCAAACATTTCTTAATCAAATTTTGTAAATAGCGCTCTCGTATTACGAATTTAACATAATTGAAGTTTTAAAATCAAAAACTTTAACGTCAACTCACTTTTTATAGTTCGTAAATTCGGACGATTTTACTTTTTTTGCGAAATTTTATTGGTGTATTCTTTTCAAAATATTTCCACTCTCCCTAGATTCTTATTAGCATCTACATGGTTTTTATAAATGATTCTAAGGGGTCACTTGGCCATGGATTTCAAAAATCCCTTTCGCTGAAATTATGCCTCATTATGACAGTTTCAATTGTCATTAATGCCATCTGTTATCTGTCATTTAAAGTCACGTTTTTATTGTTTTAACGTTTTTCAGGTGTGAATTACAGTAATTTTCTTTGATCCAAGCTCAAAACAACAAAATAGTCGTTTTCAAAATTTTTGGTGCTTGCGTACGAAAATTTTCGTTTTTGTGCTATGAAGCGAAAATGGTTTATTCTGTTAAACAAGACACTCTCATTGTAATGTCCTATTATTGCAATGACACATTCGAAAACGAAGAGTTTGTATATTCTGTAACCGCTTATAAGCAAGAATATCTGGCCAAATACCGTGATTTGATAATTCAAGAAACATTGTTAGAGCCTCACTTTAAAGATGCAATCAACAGAATTGTTCGAATTGGCAGTGTCCACAAAAGGAAATCTCCTGGAAGACCTTCAGTATCTGAGGAAGTTGTTGATGATTTGCGACGACTTGAACAGAAACCGCAAACATCTTTGACAATATTTCCTTAGCAGTCAGGAGTTCTTGTTGTAACATGAACATATTCAACATTACTGTAATGTTTAACGGCAATAAATTTGCTTAATGAATTAGTATTATTTTTTATATGATTATTATTATATGATATGAACCATTTAGGTAACTACTAATACAGATGCCTGTGGTATTTGTCGTGAGTAAAGTCCAAAAGTGAGAGGTGGCACGTTTCCATGACCTACTTCGACCCTATAATCACTTATAGAAACCCTGTATTAAGAATCTATGTAAAATACAACATAAAGATCTTGTTTAGGACTAATATTTCTGATTCTGTTAATCATAGCAACAATGTTAAATATGAGTACAGGATTATGCAGAGGAAGGAGAGTAGGATAACTGGTGTCTATAGAGAAAAAACAACACATAAAAGCAATAACCAAATAATGAGAAAATTCTGTGGTAGGTAGACAGATATATGGACAAAATAAAGAAAAAAATCCCTCAGAGAAATGTCCCCGTTACATTTTGCGACTGCAGATAAGCAACAAGATATTGTCAAAATTCATTATTTAAGATGAGAATAACATACCAAAAGTGTCAAGTATATCCAAAAGACTTAATTGTCTAGTACATAGAACATAGATTTAGGTTTTAATTTATTATGGCTGTAATTATAATTATTATGTAAGTTCTCTAATCACTCTTAATCTATTATTTTTAATGTAAAACTTGGGTATTTGAAGCATTACCATTGCGTAAGAAATTGTATATCAACTTTAGAGTCCACATAAAGTAGCAGACGAAATTTAACTACAAAAAAATTACACTTAATTGTCAACATTTTGAAGCTTCAGCCACTACATTTAAGTGTCAAAATAGAGTGATGGGTGACAAATTGAATGTGGATTTGAATATTCACTGGACAGATAAGTGACACTGGTCATCAACAAAATTGAATCAGTGGCGTAAATAAATTTTGCGCTATATTTAATAATAATAAAATAATATTATAAAAATAATAATAATTACACAAAAATCCCCTCGTCTGTTAGTTTTAAGCAGACAAAATCAATCAAATTTCAATTTTTTTTAACACAAATGCATATTTTTTATTTATCAACCGGGATATATGTACCTGCTTAATGGTCGAATTCTTTCGGTGTAAAGGATAAAAAGTCGAAATTAATGTACAGCGGACACCGCTTAATGTGATCACTTTGGGACACCGCTTAATGTGATCACTTTGGGACTCAGACAAATTGATCACACTAACCGACTGATAATAATAAGCGAAAACCACAATCAGAGACAGTAAAACTCGATACAAAACAAAATCATGAACAAGACAGTGTTCATTACGCTGGTAGATGAAGGTACATAAACATTAGAATTTATTTTAAATTTTGGTTACCATTCTGAGAAAGGAACCCTCGATTTCCTTTGGTTGTTGTAGAAATTTGTTAAGGGCTGAAATTTTTTTTTTTTTCTCTGATAAACTGAGATTTCGTCGTTTCGATGTGTTAATTGTTACATAAGTCTACTCAGATTTAAAACAGAAAAAATTCGTTCGTTCAAAAGTCGAAAACGCACTGATTTTAAGTCTGTTTTTGACCACTGATTGTGGTTGCATAAAATGAGTAGTACCTTTTGATAGCAATGAATGTTCATTAAAACACAATACTAGTTTCGCTTCTCCAAAAAAGCAATTCCCGTTTGTTTAAGAATTGCGAGATTGATCACAATAAGCGAAATATTGATCACAATAAACGGAAAAACTGTAATGCATAGGTATTGCGTGGGCCCGTTCCAAGCCATTTTGATCACACTAAGCGGTTGATAACATTAACCGTGATCATATTAAGCGGCGTCTACTGTATTAACAATATAGTTTTCCTGTTAGTTATCTACATGAAATATATTTAATATTGTCCGTAGCTATGCAGACAACGCACCCTTAGACTTTAGAGTCTGCGGGGCTGTTTCTCTCAGCGATTCTTCAAAAGTGGTAGTTAGCATTTTTAAATGAAAGGAAGCCGAAAATAACTTCTGGAAATCGAGATCTACACGAAAATGTCTTTGGCCAATTTTCGAAGGTGGTTGAAAAATCAAATGAAAAGTCAAATTTTTGATGAGATATGTCAGAAAAATTATGGTTAGCGCCTTCTTGTCTACATATTATCTAAAATTTCACAACTGTTAAATAAGTGGTTTCGGAGTAATAAAGGGATCCGTAGAGTAGAGAGAACAGATAGACGAAACGGGAGAACTACTTTTTTATATTCCAAGATTTACGAAACGTCGAGAAAACAGGAATTACTATATACATGACATACAACCTTACGTTCGTGAAGTAAAAGAAATTTAAAACGAAAATACAAGTGAATTTGGGAAAAGGTGCTATACGAAAGAAAGAAAAGTAACGGTTAAAATGAGATTTGTTGGACTATATTTCAGGGGCGATGAAAGTTCTGTCGAAATAACTTTTGACGTTTTTTTTTTAATACAAGATCATATAAAGACGTTTTAACTGTGATGTAGTGGGTTTAAATCCAGCAGCGTTGGTAATATTTCCGAAATGATATCTTAATTTCTCGGCTGGTTGATTAAACGTGGAATGCAAACATCGTGCCGGAATACGTGATATCGCCACACGTGGACTCGTATTGTCACGCTCGGCTGCGTGCAGGATTCCGGTGTTCTTTCAGTCAACTTTGACGACTCACTTCGTTCCGGTGAGTCCATTGAGGATAAGCCGCGGCTACATACATCATTCAGGCCTGATCAAATATTGTCAGTGCACAATTCGTTTTGTGCGTAGAGGGGCATCCCGCAGGAGCATTAAAATCGCAACGTTGGTCGCGGACGCGAATGTGGATGAGGCTTAATTATATGCTCGAGCAAGTTTCCGATTGTTTTTCGCGAATTAAGGGAAGGAATGAAAAGATAGTTAATAAATAACCAAGGAGCGGGACTTCCCCACCCACGTTAATTTGTAACGAAGATATCTGGCACTTCTTTATATTCTGCGCGATCGTTATCGCCGGCTAAAGCGAGTAATTTATCTTGAAGAGGCTGCGGAGAATTAGAAAAGGGCGTTTCCGGGAATCGGGCCGAATCAGCACATTACCAGAAAAAAATACGAAAAAAGATTAACTCGGACTAATGCCAGGTTCAGCACGTGCATCGGCGAGACGCCCCCTATGGAATAATGGCGGGAGTTAAACTTTCGCTTTTCTTGAATATATTGCCAAATTTAGATTTATGTATCAAAAACGAAGTGGCGGTGTATTTACACTCATATTTACAGCAAGACTGTAAATAATGATATTAGAATACACATATCGGTGTCGTAATAGTAGAAAATCTCTTCTGAAATTTTATAAATTGTGTTTTTAATAAGGTGACAACACATTACATTAAGAAACAAAAACAAAAAAATTGAAATACAGCTTGTTATTAAAAGGTACGTACAAAATAAAATCGTCAATTGGTCTCGAAGTATGGGTGCTAAAAGTTAAAAAAAGTTCAGGTAAGAGTGTTCTCCTGTTAGAAATAAAAATTATTAAAATTTATGTCCAAATTCGTTGTACGCCTCTGATAAAAACATCATCTCTCGTTTCTATAGCAACATTTAGTCTTGACAAAAGTTTTATTGTCACAGTTGCTAGGATTTATTAAAATAAATTAATTTTACCTATTTATCTTTCAGTAGCGTCTAAAAAGGTTGGATAAAGGTTAATTTTCCCCTTATAATTTTGATAACACAAAATAAGTTTTTCAGACTTCTTAGACCTCGCGAAGAACTGTCAATTTTGTTGTACGTACCTTTCAATAACACCCTGTATATTGATTCAAATGCACTTGTCCATTTTGGTACAAATTGCTGTCCTCCGAACAACTAAAATGAATACGTCCGTAAAATATTTTACCATCAGCATAAAAATACACACAACACATAATTTGTGTTGTGTGTATTTGATGATGTAATATACAGAGAAAACCAGATCAGAATTTTAAAAAAATCACCCGTTACTATTGGACTATTTACGGACTTTAAGCATTGTCATAAACGTGTATTCAAACTCTCAGTATTGACATTTTTTTTAAATTGAAAAACTTAGTTTTCTGTTGTTTTCTAAGATCGAGTTAACCATTTAAACACGAAATTACGATAAATACGTTAACCAATTGTAGTTGTTTTATCTTTGGTTGAGATTATGTAACTTTTCAACATGTGAGAATATTGTTGCAATATCACTGTTCGAACTTAACGAATTTTAAGCTGTCTTTGAAAATTTAGAAGTCTTTTCTTAAGTTTGATTGTAGCTTCTTGTATAAAATTAAGACAAAAGGCTGCATTGTCTACTGACTTATTAGTATATAAGCAAGTTACATTTTCAAGAATAAAAATTCCTGGTTAGAATAATGTTTGGAGATTGGTATTAAAGACTATCAAAGTGTTATCACATTCAGAAACAGCTGTCAAATTTAAAACTTTTACTAACGAATGAGTTGCAATAAAAAATCAGATGAGCACATCAGCTTCAAAAACAATGTTCACTGATATTTCACGTTCCTTCGTTGATTAATCTTCCCACAGGGTTTGAAGCACTTACTTTTTCCAGACAAACTATTCTCTCTCAACTTAAAATTCATTTTCTGAAGTAAGATTCCTGATAAATTCTGCCGAAACTGTACCTAGCCACTATTGTCGCTTCTGAGTTTTGACATGAACGACATATGAAATAAGAAAAACTAGTCACTACTCTTGAGTATTTAAAAGAAACATTTTTAAAACATTAAATAATCGAATTATGTTTGACGATTAGTACGAACTCAGTTTTAACTGATCTATTATCTATTATTTGTATAAAGTAGAACTAATTGTTTTCAACATTTTGCATCGTACTGCGCTGATTGCATCTTAAGTTTCCTCCATAGCGCACAAAAAGAGCCTACTGGAGCAAGTAGTCGTATTATCTCGGAACACTTCTGTCTCTTAACAGCTTTAACTGCCAGAAAATAATAAAGTTTACACGGCGAGGCTGGAAATTTCATTCGTTGTATATTCGCGATGTCTCAAACTTTCACTCAATTTCATCCCGACACTTTTCGCATTATGAATCGCTTATAAATTAAGTTGCTAACGAGACTGGGAACTGTTAAAGCAAGGCGAACTCTTGCTTAACTCAAAGTACAAGCATAACAAACTTAACTCGAAACAACTTTAGAGACAGAATTGGTCGCTTGGTTGCGCGGCGGTTTTCGAACTTTTCTGCAAAACTGCCAAGATAAAAAATTATCCGTTGAGCTCCGGCGAGAATCGTAAATAACATCATGAACATTGTGATGCTAGACTTTAAAATTATCAGGTAAATTTTAAAAGCATACAAACAGTAAGATAAGTGAGAGTAAACGGTAAAACACGAGAAAAGTCTCCCGGGAGGCAGGGTTCATATTCATGTCCTGCTATAATGATATTATACGTCGCGTAAATAACCTGAGGTTCTACTAAATAACGTAATAATATGACTAACGCGCTGGCTCGAGTGAGATTTATTAGACTTTGAAAACAGAGAGAGTTTAAAGGTGTTAGCGTTTCATACGGGAAGGAGTTCCTATGGATAGCATAAACACGCATAAACTTCCGTCCACCCTTACCGTCAAGACCTGACACTTTTACTAACAAATGCACTCTCGCTGTTACGAAGTTTCACGAATTAAATTGCACCAAGTCGTGCGATTTCGATAATCTGCACCAAAAGAGAAGTCACGCGGACATTGTTACTAATCCACAAAATTTGGTTCCACTGTATTTGATAAAAGCTATTTGGACGATTTTAGATTCGTTCAAATACAAATTTTCGATAATATCTTTAAGGAACCTGACGTCATTATTTTTCTATCAGTTGTTTCCAATCAATAAGACAAGATCAACAGAATTAATGATTGAATGGTAGGAACTTGAAAGATAAGGTTACTTTTTTAATGATCTACTTCCTTCAAACTTTAGATGGATATCCATATTTTGACGTCAACTTCATGCTATCGTATTAATATAACGTGCGCAATGATTTGAAATGTGTACAGATAGTAGGTATGATGTCATTAAGAACCAGGTTTTTTCAGCACAACAAATAATGTACTTGTACTATAATCTCTTAATACAAAAATGCTAAATTATTTGTCGACTTATTAAGTATACAGAACTGAGGCACTGATTTCAATCAACAAAAAACATCACATTTTTACCCATAGTTTTAAAATGTTCAGTTTATTTCCTGTATATTTTAAACGTTAAGACATCAATATAAATAAACTGCTGGCCTTTGTGTCTTAACTGAAAAAATCTAACATTTTTGTTGTATTTTTAGAAACCATCATTTTATCTCTGTGCGTTTTCCATATTTTTAAATAGTACACATTCGATAAGACAATACAGAAAATCCGAATTTTAAAAATTTTGTTGGGAACTCTATTAAATTTTCATCATTGTTTGGGCAGAAAATATAAAATGTTGTGATTTTTAAGAAAGAAAAAACTACCTAAAAATTGTTGTTATATTTGGAGACTTCTGTGTTTCCAATTCCTTAGTGATACTGGTGTTTTTATTTAAAAAATTTGCATTTATCCATGTTTCAGCAAATTTTTTTTTATAAGAGAATTTCAAGAACTTCCAATGATTTTCAGTTATTAATAATTTTAGAAAAGGGGTTCTTAAAATATTTAAAACTATTAGTTTTTTTGGGACTTACAGTATTGCCATTAGTCTTCTAAACCCAAAAGAATTTTAAAGCTCTTGATCAGTGATCACATTTAAACCATCAGTTGCAAAATTTAATTAAACTAAAAAAAAACTTCGTTTCGTTTTAATGAGATTTGATTCTTTTTAATACGAGAGAACTTTAAATTTTAAAATTTTCAAAATTTAGTTTTTGGAAAAATGTCGGTTTTCGTTTGGTCGTACTTATAGAAAAGAATGTGGGAAACTCTTAATGATTTTCAACTACATTGTCGTCGTAAAATTTTAGGAATAGATTCCTAATAAGACCTTAGATTATTTAAAAGTTTCTTTTTTTTTCTATTTAATTTAGAGAAATGAGATTTTAACATCAAAGTTTAGTTTTATGGAAAAATTCCCAGCAATTTTCATAGAATCCTTTTTTTTTGTTTAGGAAATTTTGTATTTATCTATTTTTGGTATTCATAGGAAAAGAATATCGGGGATTCTTGATTAGTTTCAATTATATTTTAAAACTTTCTTAGTGTTTTTTTTTTTGTTAAAGTTAGAAAAACGAACAGACTAATAAATCTGTTACAAATTTAATAACTATTATAAAACCCTCTATACCATTAGTTTAAAATTTCGGTCATTTCAGGTTCGAGGACTCGATTTTGCATTGATACAAATGCATGATTCTAAAAAAACATAAACTCAGAACAATAGCTAGCGGAGCCTGCGGACGGTAACAATTTATGATTGTTTCTGCTTGTCTGATAACTTGTCTAAATCTTTGAATCCAAAAAAATATTATTAGCAAAAATAAGATTTTCTTAATACAAAAAAGTGCAGTGCATTACTCGTAATAACAGTACCGTATTTTCGGGAAAATAGGGAGAATGGTTCCTAATTTAATCAATCAAAAAAAAAAAAAAAATTTTGTATCTCTACCGAAGAACGAAACTATAAAAATTATAATATTTGATAACAATCAAGGCGGAAACATATACCACAAATATAGCGTTCCCGGGTCAACAATTGAGAACTATTCAGTTTATAGTGTATTTTTTTCAGTCCAAACTCATATTTCATTGCGTGATTGTGGAAAAATGATACGAATTATCGAACACATGAGTCCAAAAGGAACTTCTGGAGGTCGAAAATGTACAAGAAAATGTTTTAAGTTTCGACATTGATCGAAAAATTTCTAAATTTTTAAAATTTCTGTTTTGAAAAAATTATCTAAAAAATCCTCAAAGAATTTTGGAACATAGATTTCGACGTACTAGTTTCAACAATAGGGTGTTTTTATAGTTCCAGGTCATTATTTTGGAAATATTTAGTTCCAAATGCAATTTGAAAGAAAAGTCCAAAAAACTGTAATATTTCAATGGGCGATTCTGGAAAATGTCTTTAGTTGCGTTCCGACATTGGTCAAAAAATTCCAAAATGCTCATAACAAAAAATTTGTACGTGCTAATTCCAAAAAATAGCATTTTTATGGTACCGGGATCAAGATTTTTATGGAAGATTCTGAAAAAATGGTAGGAGTACAAGTTATTGCAGAAACGAGGCTGAAAGTAATTTCCGGAAATCGAAATGTCCAAGAAAATATTTTAATTAACTTTCGGAGGTAGTCGAAAAATTTCTAAATTTTCATAAATAGAAAAGTTTTTGTTATGAAAATGTCGGAAAATCCTCAAAAAGTTCTGTGATACGGATAAAACGTGCTGATTCCAAAAATACGGCTTTTTTGTGGTTTCGGGGCAAGATTTCAGAATTATTCCGTTTAAAATGCAATTTTTGTTTGTCCAAACAGACATGTATTTCTATGGATGATTCTGGAAAAAGTAGAAGGTATCGATCAAATGGGGCTAAAACTGAATTAATGAGATCTATTATTATTGCTGCTCTTGATGACAAACACCTGAATTAATCTGTAGTCAATAATGTCAAAATTCTTCAAAAAAGTGGGTACATAATATGAACTTGACCTTCTTTAGCATGAATCTCACACCTGGGTTGGGTAATAATTGCGACATTAGTTGATGTAGGTCTTTTCACCACGTCGATGTGATGAAAGGTAAAGTTTAAAGAATTTGTTAATATTATTATAAATAATTATCTTAAAATTATTTGCAACATTATGTATTTAAAGCGTCACTTGGCCGATAATTGGTTACTGTTGTAAATCAACTTTAAATGTTTTTAATGCATAGAACATCAAATAATTATGTATTGCGTAGTTACGTGCATGGTATTTTAATTTTTTAATGTGAGGAGATTGGTTTTCGTTCAGCTTAGATACACAAAAGTGTCCATCATTTTATGTGAATATGATCGCCAGTTCTTACCATGCAATGAAAATATAACAGTTTCTCGTAAAATCAATACACACTGTATCAGTTCTACTTCAGATTTAACTTAGATCCATCAAAAAATATGTGTAGTTGTAAATATCCAGAAATAAGGAGAAATAATAATAATCATTTTTAGGTAAACGGGGGAATTATGTAGTTATCATGAACAATACAATGGAGAAATTTTAAACTTTAGTCAGTCTAGACTAGACTGTCTGAAATTTGCTTCAAACCAAGAAGGGTAAAATATTTTTTTTTTAATACATTTTGTCTAAATTCTACATTTATTTTCCTAATACACCTTTTAGAAAAGTGTATTTATTTTGTTTATAATACAATTCATCGTACAACACAACACAACGTCACAGCTTGTTATCTGTGTTATCTGACAGGCCATTTTGGAAATCCTCAGTAAAGCTCTATCTAATTCACTTAAAACTACTCAATCAGCAGAATTTTTTTTCAAATACAAGCCCGTGATATCTGTTAGCTTTTTAAAAGAAAGCAGATGAATTAAACCCCGACCGTTTTTGACAATTTCCACTTTTCGCCGCCGCTCCGCCCCCGGCGACGTCTCAATAACACAAATTTTTATTCGCCATGTTCCCGAAAGCAAACAGTTGTTTTCAGTAATTTAAGCAAACAAGGGGCAATTTGTTTTGATTAATTCCGAAAAATCCGTGCAGTGTGGTCGAGTTTGTCCGGAATATCTGACACGGTACATAAAGAGCGCCTAATTAAGTGGCTTGGTAGTAAATATGTAGGCAGACCGAGTAACAGAGAAGTTTTGCGGGTAGACAAACGCAAGGGGCTCGGCTAGAGTCGGCACGGTACGCTTGGCTCCCTGCGGTATTGACGACCAGCTCAGGGGAGAGAGAAGAGTCAATACCGACCCGAGGGAGCCCTTCCCGAGGGAGCATGGAGGGAGAGAGACGGCAGAGAAGGAGGGCGACGTCGAGCGAAAAACGTGCCCATCGAGACGAACGTACATCGAGTCCTGCCTAAATTTTCTATTGATAGTGCCGAGAATAAGACATGGGCGAAGACTGGACGCCAAATTAACGAATGGGGGAAATACGCGTCGAGAAGGAGCACTTTGCGTTATTAACATGGCGGCACGTCGGGACGTTTTAATTCGATTTGCTTTCGGTTTAACCGAAATTGTTGCTTAATCGTGTTTTCGGGGAACTTGATGATGCTAAAAATGAGACGGCAGACTTTTTTTGCAAGGGTCAAGTTTTATACGGGTAATTGTTGCTAGAATAGAGTGGCAATGGATAAATTACGAGCAGAATTTTTTTGCAGACAACAAAATTCTATACCTGCACTTAAATTTTTATAACTAATTTGGAGCGTGTTTTTTTAATGTCTTCTTTTAACGACTTTAATAAAATAAACATATGTAACAAACACTGCATAGATCGCAAATATACGTCTGGGACGAGGTAGATAACAACTTTCGCCTCTTTTATGGCTTTTCAAGTAGCTAAAACCTTAGGTTTATGACCGCTGGAACCCATGGATAAAAACATTATACTTCACTTTCTTGGGTATAAAACAGACTGGTAGTTTTCAATGTTACAATTCAATGTGACTACGAAACTTACTATTAAGACCTACCATTTACTTGAAAACCACCGGTATTCAGGCAAGAGTGCTATCATTGCGAATTAAAAAAAAATGACGTTCAAGGTCTTAGAATCACCAAATCTTATTGGTTGTTATTCTCTAATCTGGCTTCCTTAGTATTTACACTCAGCCGTAACTCGGAAATGACCGCCATTCAGGTAAGACTTCTATCATTACAGATATGAAGATCAAGTAGAGATATGCTGTTATTCTCTACTCCGATCTACTTGTGCTAACGTACTTTGACTGGCAGAATAGACTGAGAAACTTAAGAACAAAATGACACAAACTAAATTATTTGGTCTGTACCTACATTGGTTATAAGTATAATCAAAGGTAGAATTGGTTTCAATTCTGTCATTAATATTTGGAAATTTTGTTCAAGTATGTTTATTTTATTACTATTATTTAGCATTTGCAGATTTAGAAATGAAAAATTTTTGGGAAACGTAGTATTACTTTTAACCAATTGTTAATTTCATGTTCAGACATATAAATTTTTACTTCCCGAGCGTAAGCTAAAGAAGTATAGTAGTCTCCCGTGTCCGTCCGTCTGTCTGTCTGTCTGTCTGTATTCTGGTGTCTGTATCCATTTTTATTAGACAAGTAATCTTCGAAAATACTAGACCGATTGTTGTCAAATTTGTCAAATTTTGTATGTATATTAGGAATTCCTGTAGATGTTTTTTTTTATTAATAATTATAAACTAAAATTTGGCTAAGCATCCCCACCACCAATGGGATGACGTCATCTCGAAAATTTATAATAAAAATTTTTTTGAAATTTTATAAAATAAGATACTCCTGCGCCTGTGGTGTGAATCCGGGTCGAATTTTCATCCCAGACATCCAGAAAACTGAATAACAATATTTTGTAATATAACTTTGAAACTGCAAAACCAAATGCTCTGAAATCTTGTAAATATTTTAAGGATATCGTAATCATGGTAAATCGTTAAGCAAAATTAATTCGTTAATCCCCTCCCAAAAAATTAATGACGTCATCTCAAAATTTTGACGAGTCAATCCTATTCAAAATGTTCAAAATATGATAAGGATATATTTGTGATTTATCATTGCATTAAAAGTTTATAAATTTCTTACACAGGGTGACTCGAAAATTAATGAAAGAGTCAATTTATTTTATTGATTAAATCAGGAACGGCTCACTCCGTTTTCCTGAAAATTTGGGACTACAGTACTGCTATCCTTAGTATTACACTAAACCTATCCACAGTCTTACATATGTCTTGAGTTGATGACGTTATTATAGGGCGAGAGAAGTTCTGTCGAAATAACCTTCGACCAATAAAAAAAAAAGCCTCAAATTCGTGACTTGGGTATAGCTATCTATAAGAAAACTATGATCTTTAATCAATTTTGAACAGAAGGAGCAATCGTACAACAAACAAAAAACTGATCTAAGATGTTGACTGTAATTGGGTCGTTTTTGGAGTACTGACCATATATTCAAATGAGTTTTTATTTAACAAAATTTAGTCACTATCATTTTAGGAAGGACACATCAGTTTGAAAGGCCGAGTGTAATACTAATAATAATAAAAACAGTACTTTGTATTCAAAATTTCGGGAAAATCTAACAACCGGTCCAGTATTTTCGGATAGTTTCTCTCTAATAAGTATTTACACAGACAGACGGAAACGAAAGACCCATTTGTTCGTACTTTAGGGATCATGAAACGTCGACAAACCATGAAATTAGCTCCGGAAGTAAAAATTCACTGGAATTCTCTAAGAACAAAAAGTTGCTTTTTCAAAAATTTAAAAATTTTATTTTGTGACGCTTGTATCAATTTGAGTAGGTGCAGTCTAATAGTAGTATGATAACTGTTCCTTGAGTCTAAGCAATTTTAAATTAAGTACAGCATTTACAAACTTTCTATAATAAAAATTAAAATTAGGGCGTTAGTCGTTCCTAATGTTAAGTACCACGTACAGAATACATAAAGTACGGTGTTCGTAAAAAGTAAAGGCGGATTCATAGGCTGCAAGTATAAAAGTATGCTAATTTGACGACAGACAGACGGAAACGAGAAAACTGTGTTTTCATAATCGATTATAATACTTCCTAGCTTACGCTCGAGGGGTAAAGAATTGTAAAACTCTTCCTAACTTCCCATGCCTCTTATGACATTTTCCATAAGTGATTTTAAAACATAAATAAAAAAACGAGGAAAACAAGCTCAGGTACTACATGTGAAAGCGTAACCTGCAGGAAGAATTTTTTTTTGTAGTACGTAATCAATTTTTTTAATGGTAATTCATTTTGGTACAATGTAACACTATTCGCAATATTTTACAGTTTTCTGAATTTCGTGAATATAAAAGTACTGCTCAGGGCGCATGTTCCAGTAGGTACAGAGACAGACTTAACAGATGTTTGATATTATGTCACGAGTCTTACAAAATAAATTAAGATAAATTGTAAAATTTTATTAAATAACTACTTTTGGTTCATAATTACAAAAACTACCCTAGAGCAATAAAAAAGGCAACCAAAGATAGCTAAGGAAACTTGAAGATTTCTCTTTGATCTAATTTTCATTTTGTCAAATTACCGTCAATTTGAAAGTTTGATCTGAAAATGCAATTACCAAAGGCAAATTTTCAAAAACCCATGGCTATCTTTGATTGTGTTTTTATTGCTTTCTCGGTATATAACATTGCACATTTCAATTATGGCTTAGTTAATAATATTTTTCGCATGATGTCATCAGTTTTTTGGGGATGCTTAATAAACAAATTGAAGTTAGTGTTTCGGTAGTCGTAAAACGTACTTCCAAGTTTTTATTTAGTAACGACGAAGTTGATTTTGAAAGCTGTGTGTTCAAACTGTCCCATTAAAATGAGGATAAACGACAATAAAGCGACAAAGCAGGAAATCTAAATAGAAATAGGACAAAGAAAAACTAAAATTTGATATTCGTTAACATGATTCTGTTAAATAGGATTATGAATGTGTGCATTTTACACGAATTTTAAATTATGATTTAAAAATAGTACAAAAAATCTTATCTTAAAAAAACTGTAAATTTAATCAAACTTACATTAAAAATTCAAATACAAAGGCAAACTTTCGTAACGAATTCTACTAATTCCAAGCCGAATTTGAAAACTTCAAATATTTCAGGTAATCATTCCAGTCAAAAGTTTCAGCAATATGTAAAAGAATTCCGGTGAATTTCCAGTAAATTTCAATGTGTGAAAATAATTCTTAGAATTTTCAAAATCAAACATCTAACAAAATTTCGAAAATGTTTCTTTGAAAAAATCAAAAATTCCACTTCTTCCATCTATGGAACAACTCCTTGAAATTATCGCCTTTGTTATTATTTAAAAAGGTATACTATTTACTATGTGTTTTACTTAGTTATGCATATTACATCTGTATGCTTTGAGAGCTATGCTCTTCTGAATTCCCGCCTGGTTGTATGTAGGTTTACAGCAACTTGAGGTATGTTTATTTTATTCAGGATGTTGTCTGTTGGAATATGTCCCTGCAGATTCTATTATTGCTTCTTGAATATTGTTATTAAACTTGTCAACTTCTGTGTCTATTTTAATTAATCAAAAATTACTCAAATTGGCTATAATAAGTAAAGTTAACAGACAAAAAAGTGATGATAACCACAAAAACTCTAAATTTTAGTTAATGTTGTTCAGCACAAATGAACATTTTAAAATAAAACACTCATTATGAATACGCGCTGAATGTGAACACCGATTTGTGTAATTTAGGCTACAATCCTTACAAAAAGGAAAATACGCTATATAATAAATCTATCTTTTAGCAGGTTGCATAATTTTACCTTATCGGTAAGCTTGGACCAGTTTCTCCCAGTACGTAACCTTTTTGACCAAAGTGGTTAAATTATTCGTGAGTAAATTCGGACAGAACGAGTGTTTTCATTATATCAAAAGATACGATTAATCACTGCAAACAGCAAAATAATAGATACAACAGACTGTTTGCAGATAGTAGTGTTTGATTCTATACCTATTTCACTGTTTGTATTATTCATTTATATAACCTGCTGTTGGTAAATAAAATAAATAAATTGGTAGCAGTTATTATTTATGCAACATTAATTTGGCAATGTGTAATCGAGCTGTTTATTTAACCATTTATTTAAATTCCGAGATTGTTTTTCGCACTGAACAAACAGTTTCATTTAATTTACATTTGGTTACATGACATTTGGTGTAATCTGGTCATGAATTTATGGCGCAGTAAACCGATTACTTTTAGTAAATGTTTTATATCCGTGATTTTTACGCTTTATGGATGAAGTCAAAACACATCGTCTCTTAAGATATAATATAATTTTTTAAATTTGTCCCGGTTAGCACACACAATTGTAGGATACATTCTTCGATCGAACAACTTTTGTGTATTAAAATTAAAATATGTTCATTACACGTTTGACTAATTCCGACATTTGCATAAAAAGCCGAAGCATTATGTTAGTTATTACTGTGATTATCTTTGCAAGCATCCTTGCTGCGGGCAACAGACGTATAAATAAATTAGATTTGCCACTGTGTAGCAGCCTGCGATATGCCACGTTGAATTTTTGAAGAGCACAGCTGTATATGCGAGCTGATGGAACGTTTCAGTGTAAGAACTGAAACATGTGATGTCCTGCAGGATGATCGCCTGACTTTAGCTACTTATGTTAACAACAGCAACAAGTACGTAATGTAAGCATTTGTCTGTCCGTGACGCCGGTTAGTATGGTATTGCGTGTCTAACAAACCGACCATCATGCCTACAACAAATTGATATTACTCTAAATTCGATCAGACAAATTAAGTTAGATGGAGAGGGGCCCTTCCTGCTTCGTTTGGTTAAAACAAAAGTGTGTATGTTTGCAAGGGAAATCGATAGGTAAAAAATTATCCACAAGTAAAAACGAGCTTTATTCGATCTCTCCCTCAGCCTGCGGCAACTTTCGACGTCTCTTCACGTCTTTTTGCTGACAGCGCCATAGATTCGGTCTACCACTTCATAAATCTGTCACTGGTGACACGTTTGCGGACTGCGGTAAACGTCCTCGAAATAGGGACAGCTTTAAATACAGCTACTACAGTCTTTTTATGGGTAAACGTTTTGAAAACGTACTTGCTTTCGATAATGTAGCTCGCCTGATTTATCGCTGATTCTCCAGCTACAATCACGAATTCTCTAAATATCTCCCCGCCGACAATCTGCTTTTTGTTCCTTCTCGAAACGTCATTTGTTAAAATCGGATCGTTAATCGATCTATTTGTCCAGAGATATAGAGACCATGATGGATACTGTATCTCGTCATACAGATACCCGTAATACGTGCCTCTTGCAGAGCCCGGCCTTCTGTAACATTACTCAATGCCAATAGCTTGATATAAGACGCGAAAGAGGCAGGAAAATCGAGCACATGAAGAAAGTTGCGGATCCGTTCGACTACGAAGACAGAAATAAAAGAATGAAACAGATTGCTCCGGATAAGAAACTTGTCAGTTCCTGTGAACGCGTTCATCCCTGAAAATTAATGTTTGTGCAGTCGCTAACTCCATCGCAATGGCGCTTTTGGAACTCTGATTGTCGCATCATTGAAAACCGACACTGCCGGACAGAGAGGACTTCGCTCGGGCGTATTTGCACCTACTTTAATTAAATTTGTGATAACTGAATTTCATTTTACATTATCTGCGAACGAAACCGAACCGTGACAAAAAAGCGTTTTATTTTACTGGCATGGTTCTGTGTTTGTGTGACACACACGTAACGGACGAAAATTCACGGTTCATTAGTTAGGGCTTTTTTTCATCATTTTGTGTATTACTGTAGCATTGTACATTCGTATTGTTGCATGATATATTAGTAACTACGCAAGAGATGAAATGATATAATTGGTCTCATTGTTAGTGATGTGATTGTATTTCAGATATAATTTGAAACGATAATTTATGTATAATAAGACGCATTTTTTTCATTAATTTTTTTTTTTTTGTATTCCCTGGTTATTGATTATTATGGAACTTTTCCTTTTTTAATATGTATTATGTAGTTTTCATCCTTCGTCAGATTGAACTTTTTGTATTTATTAACTTATGGCTAAGTGTATTTTTTCTGTTCAAAATTTTTTCGAGTATCTGATTATTAAAAAATCAAGGCGAATTCATAAACCATAAGTACAAGAGTATGTTATTATATAAATTTTAAATAGTATGTATCGTGCAAAAATATCAAGATATTCATAAAATGCCTAATTAGTATAAAATTTGAAAACGAGTCTAATAGTTTCAGAGATTTTTGTCTAACAAACTTTGCACTACTAGAATACTTCTGTAGCTTCCGCTCAGTAAGTCAAAGTTGGATATAATGGTGGATTGTTAAATTTTACTAAAATTTACCTTTCTTCATCAGAGAGTCGAAATATTATAGTTCTTCCACAATGCTCCGGCACATCACGACTATCTCAAAACAAGAAATTCCAAGTTTAGCAATTAGAAGGATCTTTGGCAGCGAAAACAGAGAGCAGTTATTAGAAATTTTACTAAGTAGTATATTCATAATGGTTTTCAAACATTTTAAGCAAAATCATTTGGAGTGACTCCTAGGCAAACATCAAAACTCTGAAAGCTCTCAGGCCGCAGAAATATCAATCGTGAACAAATACAAGCAACTTCAAAAGTACATTGAATAGTCTAGAAAAGGAAGTATTGTAATAGAATCCATCCAACAAATGGCTACTTTCATGCTTTCTCCACGTTTCATGGTCCCTAGAGAACGAAAAAGTAGGTCTCACGTTTCCGTCTGTTTGTCGTCTTCGTCAATTTGTATTAGGAAATTTATCTGATGATCCCACCACCATCGGGTTATTTAAATTTTATAAAATACATGAATCCGTGTTAGGTTTTTATTCTAGACATCCAAATTAAAAAAAAACAAAGTCTATAATAACATTTTGCAATTTAACTTTGAAAGTGCAAAATCCAATACTTTGAAATCTTACAAACGTTTTATCAAAATTTATTGGTTTTCCTCTCAAAAAAAAAAAAAAAAAACAATGGATAACTTCATCTTAAAATTTTGCCAAATAAATACTACCTAATACATATATGCAAAAGATTATCAGTTTATACTTGTACAGGATGAATCTGCATTTGTCGTCTGTGCTTGAGAGACGAGGGATGTTCGATCTAAATAACTTTAGACCATGTTTTCATATGCTTTTTATATTATACTTAAATGTAACCGTATTTTCTGAAAATTTATATTCAATATTTTGGTATTTTGTAAATAATTTTTGTAATTTCTTTTGTGTGGGCTACTTTCCCTGCTAGAGTGCCGTCCAACCCCTCATAATCACGTCATAGAATTAACGTTGATACAAAAATAACGTTCTAGTGTGTTTGTTTCCAATAATCCTTTATCTTTAAATGTTTGGGGTAAAATAATTAAAATCTCTAATATAATTATATCTAGACAGAGATATTTTTTATATCATTACGTCACAAAATTACACCTCAAAATTAAGGTAAAATCACAGGTGAAATTTCGCCTGAAAATTATGGTAAAATCACTTCTTTAATATCTGTAATTATTACAATTACTCGCGGTAAAATTACATTTTTTTACAGTGTAGAGGAAAGTAATCAAATATGGAATACCGTTTGGTTCTGTTGCCAAAAAATATCATTGCACAAATTAAAGACGTTCAATGATATTCATAATCACACATATATTTAGGCTTGACATAGTAACTTACATTTTTAATATTAATTAACAGTACTATAATTTAAATATAAAAATCAAAATAATAATAAAATAAATATAAAACTCATTAGTTATTATGTGCTCAGGGTCTACACCCTAGACATTTAATCGAATTCCATAATTAGACCCTTCGTAATTGTCCATATTCGGAATTTCGGGCATGGGTCAGTTGCACGCCACGGTTAGAAAAATCTCCAGGTTGTCCAATCTCAACGGACAGTTGTGCGCAACGGTCAGAAACATTTAGATATAATTTTAAGTGGTTTAACAGTTGTTTACGTGGGTGTTAAACAAATTAAAATAAAAAGCTGCTCGGAGAAATGATTGAATTTCCACACAATTACACACGTATCTATTAATCATCGAAAATGCATATATAAACTAAATAAAAATAAAATAAAAATAAAACAGAATATATATAGAGCTGAAAATATTTTTATTGCTCGTAAATTTTCTTCCAACAAATCATATGAAAAATGAAACAGTTGAGAAATTATTTTTTTACAAATCTGCAAGAAATTTTTTTCTAGAAAACCAAATGTCCTGATTTTTCATAATTAATGAAAAATTCCTCAAGTCCGACGAGAAATTTTCTGGCACCAATGGTACAAAACACTACTGTCATAGCAACAGCGGTCGTCCGACTGATGAGGTGAAATGACCACGCTACTAAAGTGAGCGAATAAGATAAAAGATGTTCGTTCTAGAGAAATGGCGGTATTCCATAATAAGGATCCTATTCCATATTTGGTCACTTTCCTCTGACAAGTTGTTGAGTTGTCTTAAACGAAATACCGAAGGCTATCGTCTTAGTATAATCGTCGTAAAATTAAATATGTGAAAAAAGAATAAATATGTATAGGAAACACATTTAAATAGATAAAAGGCAGACACAAGACTGAAAAATATAAGTTAGACGAAAAGGAGTAAAAAGATGACAGGAAACTGTAGAGACAAACAAAAATTATTTTATGGAATTCTGAAACAACTTAGCAGAAAAAGAGAATATGAGGAATTTGATAGTAGAAACGGAAACATGGAGGTAACATTTTCCTGAGTCGACATCAGAAATAAAATAAATCTATTCCTAATGGAAGACCATGAGAAGACAATTGATCGACAAGAAATCGAAAAAATAAAGGAACAAGAAATCATTGGCCCCATATAAAAGCTCAGATTAGGAAAAGTAATCGCAGCTGACAACGTAACATTACAAATAAAAAACGAATTATACGGGAAAAGAAGGAATAACACAATTTAGAGAAATTCTGAAGAAGATAATGAAGATCACGAAGATACCAAATGAATGGAATTTAGGAATTATTGTCTCGATATGTATAAAAAAGGAAATTAGCCAACAACAAATTAGCAATGAATAAAAAAGGAGATAAAAGAGTTCGCGACAACTACAGAGGGATAATTCTCAGTTGTGGTAGATGAAGTACTAAGATTTGACAAACAAAAGACGAGAACTCTAAAAGTAGAAAAATGTGAAAATCAACGAAATTTTTCTATATATGTACTACTGGACATAAATTTCCATAATACTTACGTCTTAAATTTTTTTTCTGTGTGTTCTGTTGATTTATTTATCCTTGAGGGATTGTACTAATTTTTTGGGACTTTTTTTGTCAACAATCAAACGTATCCTTACACATTGTTTACTTCCCTGGAAACTTTGACCATAAACGTTCAGAACAAACTTTTAGTGTTTTTCCGATTATAGTTTTCTGTTTCATTTAGTTTAGGTGAGACTCTAAGCAGACACTTTTAGCCGTGAGTCTCTGATTTTGGTTAGTAGGTACATAAAAGCAATTTTTTAAATGCATATTTTAACTAAACTGGTTGACTTTCAGTTGTTTTCTATCAACTGCCTGACTTTCCTGGCACTCGTTACATTTGTTATGCAAGGAAGTTCAGAACTGGGCCTTTTCCTGGTTTGCATCCGGGTTGATGTTTAAATCAACCAATAGATTTTTTTGCTTTTGGCCATCTGTGGCCAAGAAAGCAAAACCGCTAATGGCTAAATGACCGCGTATGTCATCTTCCATCCTACTGCAGTATTGAGAAATCGCCGATTGACGCGAACCGGTAATTCAGCGGAAGCTTTGGGCACATTACCCTTGGGTGTGCTGTTCAGTGTCGACTGAGCAGTGTGATTGCGGTCAGAGTGTGACATGAAGTCTGTTTCCGGCTAGCTGTCCACACATGTCATTAAAATTTGATGGACGAGAGAAACGACGAGCAAAAAGGACCACCTCTTCATAACAGACCACAATTAGTTGAGAGTATTTATGCTCGGCATCATGGTCGTTTGTAATTGTAGTCGGTAATCAACAGTGCAGGCTCTGCAAATCAGTGTTTGTTATTTGACACCGGCGTTAACACTGCACACTATTAAATATTATCTTCACATTAATACGGCCATCTGGCAACATTTACAAACATCACTATTTGATGGAGTTGTGGATTGTTGCTCTGCTCGTTTAGATTATTTAAATTATTTCCATGATTTACGGCGCACTCAACTTTGAGCCGCACACGTCACTCCTGAATCACGATCCTAATGCCATATTAAGAGGCGCTAATGTCCACTTGACACTTATGGTTAAATTTAACACACCACCGATCAATCAGACAGCGTACTTTCCTAGAAGGAGAACGGCATTCTACTCCTCCATTTAAAATTACAAACTGCCGCATTTGATTTTCTAAACAGCTAGACCATGTGAAACTGATGTATGATTTATATAAATCACCGATAACCCGCGTATAAGGTGCTAAAACACCATAAAAGCGCCCTTCTTCTATGGAAACTCTACTTTTTCAGATATACCTCGCTATAAATAAAATCGGTGCTCCGATTTGTAATCACTGTCTTTTATTACAATATCGTCTAAAAAGGCAGCGGAAGGACGGCCGGTCATTGTCATTGTCACTTTAATAATATGTGTACCGATAAGGAAGAGCGTCGGAAAGTTGTACGTATGAAGGTAAAATGTTGAAAAAAGTAAAATACAAAACAAAGTGGGCAAACTACTTCAACTACCACTACGCTTCCAAATTTGGCAGGAAAACTGCGATATTTTATGTAAAACGGGTTTAGAAAATACGGATCTTTTGTATTCAGGACTGCACATAGCATCATTGTTTATGGTGTAATTGCGGTGTTGTAGTTAGACACAATACGTGAGAAATGAACCATTACGCACGTTAATTTTGGTTACAGTCTGTGTCGAGAACTACTCATGGCCATGAGTAACGATTTGTAGTGTTGTATATAATTTTTGGGTAGATCACAAAAAATCACCCAGTATAATCATAAGGACGTGCCTGGTGTAAATTATCAACTTATTATAATTTTGGTATGTACCTACAACGACTGTAAAGTGTAATTGATTTTTTTCAGTTTAGTATACAAATCTATACTTTATATATACCGGGTGTCTGGAAAATGGCGGATTAACTCTTCAGTACGTTATGTACGGGGGTTTCAGGAGTCCCAAAAAAATTATAAAAAAAATCATTACGATGTAAATTTCGTTTTACGAAAAATACGTTATTTTATAAAAGTAAAGTTGGCAACACTGCACTTGAAATCTACCTTATATTTTTTTAGGAAATGACCATAGCAACCACTAGTCATTAATCGTTGTGCATTATTATTAAAAAAACAAGCTGTTATCTTTAATTTATTAAATATACCAAAAAAAAAAAACATTTAATGAGACATTTATAAATTATAAACAGAAACTAAACCAACAAAAGAAAAATCCATGAAAGCATAACCAACTAAACACTAAAGAAGATGTTAAAAATTCCTGCCTTGTGCATATAAGTAAACTCGTGATGTTTCCAAATTTTGGTCAATTTTTCTAAAAGTTGGTCATAAGTACTTGCTAAGATAAAAGTGATTTTGGCAAATGATACACCTTCTAAGAAAAGACAGGGTGGGTGGGCGGGGCTAGTACCTGCTAAGATAAGACTGATTTTGGCAAATGAGATACTCTCTAAGAAAAGAGGGGGTGGGCGGACAATACTAGTAGCTGCTTAGATAAGACTGATGTTGGCAAATGAGATACTTTCTAAGAAAAGAGAGGGCAGGTGGGCGGGGCTAATACCTCCTAAGATAAAACTGCTCAAAAACATGGACACTGTTTTACTTCCGTCATACCACTGTTATTTGTACGATAAAAGTATTCCAAACGCTAATGCTTCTTCTGTTGATGGACTGAAAACTTGGGAAAATGTAATAAACCAAATTCACAATATACACTGGGAAAATTTAAATTATATTAAGCACACGGAAAAAGATCATAGAGTCGGCATGGCAAACGGAAAAGATTCTTGACAATTGTGAAACAAATCAAGTCATTAAGAATGTTAATTCCATTTCAGATGATTGTGATAGTGAAGATGCTGACAGGAGTGTTGATGATTCAGATTTGTCTTAAAAATATAGATCTAATTAAATTATTCAATTAATTTTGAACTTTTGCAATTACCATTGTTATGTTACCATAGCAAGTTATCCGTAACATACAAGAAAGCACATAAAGTCGTCGAATTACCGCAAGTCAAACTTTTTCTCTTTCTATCCTTCAACATCAGCAGAAGTTATTGGAGCAAATTTTAAATTCTCTATTGTATTTGGATCTATATCCACGTTTACCAATTCTGCTCCCAAAATTTTACTCACAAGCGACAAGGTAATAAAACTTACATTATTTTCTAAAATAGACTTAAATTTCAGAAACCCTTTCTTACCTCGAACATTAGATAGTGTTTGAAAACATTTTGTTACTAACTGAATAGAATTTACCAGTGCTAAATTGATACATTCAAGGTTTAAAATTGTATCAGCAACTATGGAAAAATTAGTTGAAATAAATGCCAATTGAGGTGGCAGTTCTGTTTTAGCAAAAATTATTTTAAATTCTTTAATAGAGGTAGCATCATCTGACAGCTCATTAACAAATTACTTAATTGCATTGTAGTTTTTGGTATAAAATACAGGGTTTTATAGATGATTATACGGTCGAAGTAGGTCATAGAAACGGGCCGCCTCTAAGTTTTGGATTTTACTAAATGCTCAAAGACTCACGATAACTACAACACGCATCTAGAGTCGTGGAATTACTCCAAGTGTGAGACAAAAAGAAAACAAATTTTGAGTAGGGCATAGAGTTTTATGTAAAATTTTGAAATTTGTCATTTGTCCAAGTCAAAAATGAAACGACCAAGCAAAACAAATAATTTTAAATGTGCTAGACTATCTTGATATAAACCAAGATGTTTTGGATTTAAAAAAAAAAATGAAGAAAAAACTGGCCTCAGAAATGTTGAAAATTTCAGAAAGATCTGTCTACAGGCTACAAAAAAGTTCAGGTTTAAATGACTTTGAATACAAGTGTTAGAATTAGTCACATAAAGACAAAAATGAATCCTGTAGATTTAATGTCAATCCGGGAGATTATCTATAAAGTGTTTTTTTTTTGTAAAGAAAATATTACTATTAAGTTGCTGCACGAACGAGCAATGGAAGAGATTTCCAATTTTAACATTGGTCCTAGATCATTAACCAACTGGATAAGGAAAATTTGTGTCAAATTTAAGAAAAATGGTAACAGATTATTTTTTATGGAACGGCCTTCAGCAAAATTTTGAAAAATGCTTCAAAGAACAGTTGATACCAAGTTTGCGGGAACCTTCTCTTATTGTGATAGATAATATAAGTTATCATAGTAGACTTGAGGTGTCAATTTAGTCTTCATAAGTATTCCTATATTGTAATAAAACTTTACTTTATTTGTAGCAAGATTCCTCAAAAAAGTTGGACAAAGACAAAAATGATGCATATTTGAATTAAAATGGGATTGATTATCCACCCAAGGCCATGAAGGACCAAATCTGGGGAATATTGGCTAAAAAACAACCCCAAAAACGTTATCATTTAGATTTATAGGCCCACGAATATCACTGGCATTGGGTATTGGAGTTGCCAGCTTACCACTGTCATTTCAACGCTATTGAAATGACATGATCGGACGGATCAAGACCCGGGTGTGCATTGGAACAATTACGTTAAACATACTGATAAAATAATAAGTAATGCTTGGAAAAATGAAAAAAATTTTGGATATTTCAGAACAGAATGAAATTATTATCAATGTTAATAATTCGGATGATAGTGAGAATGAAAACAGTAGCCTTGAAGATTTAGATGTCGAAATGTTGTAACTTGAAACTTTTTTTTATTAAAGCTTCCGTTTTTTCGTTTTATAATGAAGTTCAGTTACAAGTTAAGTACTGTACTCATTCAAAATAAAGTTGTTGTATGAAATATATATAACAATTGGGAACAAAGGACGTACGCTACTAATTAATGAGTTTTCCAACTTAAAAATTGAATTTACAAAAAATTTTTCTTATTGACTTTCCTGTTTTAGTACCTGTACCTTTCAATAATTGCGAATTTGAAATTTAGATTTATCCAGAGCAACATATTCGTAATGTATAAGAAATCACCTAGGAAAAGTTACTAAAAAATGTCACATTCTAAGTGTTTTTGACTAGGAGTATTTCCACGACTGTACTTTTGATCACTAAAAAAACGTCACAGTCTAAGTGTTTTGTACAGGGATATTTCCACGACTTTACTACCATAATCTTAATATATTCAAAAATAGTGCCATAGATAAGCTGATTGCTTTCGGGAGAAAAATACCTATAGATTTATTACATTAAGAATCTTATCATGTAATACAACTTTTACTATTAGCACTTACTTATGAAATCCGTAGGAAAAGCAGTTATTACACCCCTGGCTTTACGTCTGTTGTTAGATCATAAGCTGAACAAATAAAATTTTATAACAGTAAGAATAGTATAAAAATAAATAAAATGCATTTTAAAAAATAAAAGTAAAATTAAGATTCTCATCCTTTTAAAAATAATATTTTCACAGTTTAATAATTACATTACGCTACTTTGCACTAGATATACCGTGATACCTGAATTAGCAAGGAGTTTTTCTGAATTTTAAGAATGCTGATTTTGTTAAAGCATCAAGTGACGATTCGGCGTATTTCTAATCGTATGGTGTAACTACTGAAGTAATCACATTTAAAGTAATCAACCCTCTACATGTACCTACAGATAAATTACGTTATACTTCAAACAAAATATTCGAGCCTGTAGTTTCCCATTTTAATCCGCTTTACGTTTTAGAAAATCTTAATTCTGGTCTACTTATTTAGGAAACTTATAGCTTCCGGTTTTGTACATTTCTACTTGAAACGACAAACTTTGTCAAGTAAGCAGATTGCCTTAAGTAACATCGGCTTTCCGATCTGTAATCAGTATCTTCCGTTAAGTTTATCGTCTAAAAAGGCCGATCATTGCCATTGTCACTTTAACAACGTGTGTACGAATAAGGAAGATTGTCGGAAAGTCGCAACAGATGTGAGCCTCGGGACATCCTCGCCAGCCCTACCCAGTGCAAAATCAGCGCTTTCGGGACCGCCAAAGGCCCTTAAACACTATTCACACCCACAACACACGCATCTAAATGCAAGACCTGCCCTCAAACTAACTGCATGTATTACGCAGCATTAAGTGTCTATTTCCTAAAGCTGGAGGTTAATTCAGTGTCCGGATGGGGACCATTATGGCATATTAAATTCCGAAATAGTCCGATTTCGACAAGGAAAACTAATTTGTTGCGAGTTATTGGGACAAATGAGCTGGGGTTTATTTATTGCCTTCGTTAAAGCTCGACACGAGTTTTCTTTTAAAGAGACTGCTCAACAGATGATGACGCTTTGGGAGCTTTTATTTTCGTCATAAACGTTCCTAGTAATTATTCACCTTACGGAATGTACGATTCTAATGAAATTGCCGCCTTAATAATTCACTTTTAAAAAGAGGAAATGTTGTGATGTGCTCGAGATGATAGTTTATGTCCGACTTTATGACAGCTACATAATGTAGATGGAGATATCGTATTTCGTATAAAGTCGTAAGCTATGTTGCATTTATGTCTTATGACTTCAGCGAAATACAAAAATCGGTTTTTATCATCTGCTCGAGGATTACTATCGAGTAGGTACATACGCAGACTTTATGCGCACATCAATTTATATGTTATTTTTAAATAAGATATCATTTTTTAAAAGAAATAAAAAAGTTATTTCGCTCTACGTGAATATACAAATTTAGACATTAAATATGACAGAAAATTTCATGGAGGTAAATGAGTGTTTATATCTAATTTAAATTTTTTTTAATGAAAACGTCAAAGTTATCGAGTCACTGTGATTTTATCGAATGACGCTTATGGATTTGTAATAGATATGGAAACGTAAAACTCTGGATGATTAATGAATATAATGGATTGACTAGTTGTTAGAAAAAAATGCTAAATAAAAGCATTTCATCTAAATTCCAACAAAGTAATTGTCTCCTGTTTTTCTGTCTCACAAACACTGTTTTATAGGGCAAACCTCAACTCCGCTCAAGGTCGGGCGTGTGTAAACCGGTCCGCGGTCATTTTCGGTCATTTAGGTATGATTTTAACGCCGGTTCGGCAAATATCCATTTGATTCTAATTATACTTACTTAGTGAGGGAACACATTCAACCGTTTTGAATTAGGAAGTGAAGTAAAATTTATTTTAATCACTTAAACAATATTAATATATATCTAACTACAAAATTTTACAGGTTATGATTTTTGACAACATACTTTTTATTGTAAAATTTTACAAAAAAAAAATAGTTTAAAAATGCAGCACATGGCATTCTGCCTGTAGTTTAATAATCTACAATTTTTGAAAATACAGAATAGAGTAACTAAAAAATAATTATAATAAATTTAATAGGGTTTAGATTTACAAACTATCTCAAAAACTACATAACAAACATTTTAAAAATGTTTAGTAAAACACCAACTAACACTGAGTGATGAAATAATATTTCAGAATCATTTTTATTCATTTCCTTCAAAAAATTTATGACGTCATTTCAAAATGCTCTTGTATCAACCTTATTTTAAATATATGGAACGAAGTACCCGTTCATTTATGTGTTTGATCCTTATTTTTAACTTTACACAAGTTGTTGAGAAAACAATCAAAATTTTACGATAAAATTTTACAGTTTTTCCAAAATATATCTCTGAAACCAGGGGTCATGAGAATAAATTTTAGTAAGTAGTGTTTTTATATAAATAAAAAAAAAATAACAGGAAAATAACAACAAAATTAAAATAAGGGACTGAATCTAACTCATCCTGACACAACTCATTTAGAGGTATTATTTAAACTTGTTTTCAAATTATACATGGTGTTCTGTACACACTATAATTGTTTCTTTGAAAGTAACATACTATACAGGGTGCCCAAAAAATGGCAGACTAACGCAATTTTTTAAATTATTTTTTGAGCACTTTGTATATTTCTACAAATTTAGATTCTTTACTAAAAAAGGAGAAAAAGAGGATGCAAAGATTTCTTGATCGGCCATTTCCAGCATAATTACATTTGTTTAAAAAATTAATCGGTTTTAAAAATTGTCAATTTGGCCATGTTTAAAGATAGAGGTTTAGAAATACTAAAAAAAATTGTTTTATTGTTTCGTCTTGACAAGCATGTAGAAAATGAAGTACCTTATTCATATAGGGTGACAAAGGTTGCCAGTTGTCGTTTTTCTCATATAATTCGAATGGAACACCCTGTATTTTCAAGATTTTAGAAATTGCATCCAAATGAGTTTTGATTGAGTACTAAATTTGTTGAAGATTACTATAAAACACTAATAAATCTGATATCCAAAGAAAACGTATTTGAAAACAGTTTAGAAAACATTAAAAATAGGCTGTCCCCTTCGCAAAACTCGATAAAATTGACATTTTGGAAATTTAATCTCCTTCCATGAACAAGTTTGAATGTTTTTACTTTTCGAGCGTAACTAAGGTCAGATATTTGTAATAGGATTCATCCGGTGAATGGGTACTTTCATGTTTTCTCGACGTTTCATGAGTATGAAAAAATAGATTTCCCCTTTCCGTCTGTCTGTGTGTCATCTCTGTCGATTTTAATTGGACAGATAATCTCAGAAACCACTAGATCGATTGTTGTCACATTTTATAGATATACGTTGGAAATGAAATATTTAGTTAAAATTTGTGTAATCAACAGCACCAAAACTTTGGCGTAACCTCAAAATTTTTCATAATAAATTTTATTTAATTTTTGTAAAATAATCAAATCCTATAGTTGTGGTTTATGACTTGACTTTTAACCTAGGCATTCAAATTTTCGTAACAAAATCGATATCTTATATAAATGTAGAAAAAATGTTGACCATTTCCCTGTGAGCCACTTTTTTTTTTTCTTACATTCGGATCGGTGTTGTATAAGGTGTTTCTAAAATATGCCACAAAAATTCAGAGGGATTATATATAATAACTATTTTAAGATTTTTGTTCTCGGTTTTTGGAAAAAGCTTTGTTTCGAAGATACAGAGCGGTAAAAGAGAAGACTTAAATCCCTTGGCCTTTTATTTATAGGGACATTTGAAAACACTAGTGCAATGCAATAAGCAATAAGAAACAATCCTAGTATTTTTGCAAAAGTTTGGCAGTCAATGAGAACAAGATTGGATGCGTTCATTAAAAATTTTTGCACATTATATGAATAAATAAAGTATTTTTTTGTATCTTTGAAACAAATCGTCTTTCCGAAAATCATTCAAAGACAAAAAAACTTAACATAACTCAAGAAATAAGCCCACGAATTTTTTCCGCATATTTAGTAAACACCTTGTATATATTTTTTGGGGAAAAAAAACTATATTTATTTGATTGCACTTCAGGAGTCAAAAAAGTTACGATTAATAACATGAAAAAAATTTTGATAAGTAGAGCTTGCTCACTCTAAGTTAAACACAGCTGTAAAAAGTACGTAGGTAACTGTTCAAATATCTCAAAAAACTATTTATTGCAAATTATTATTATTTGTAATTATTGTGCGTGGACTTACAGTTTAAGGTTAATAGTAAGTAGTTATTTCAAACTCTTTTTGTGACTATTTTTTTAAATTTAAGCTGGTCGCTTGTGATTTTTTTTAATTTTAATCTAAAGCAATTTCTGGCTCAATTGTTGAAATATACGGAATCTGATTGGTGTTGCTGTGCGGCGAATTAAATTTGAATCTGGCCTTAAGTCGATAAAATTAGTCTACGAATATTAAAAATTGTTTTAAAGTGTTTTAAGTGAGTTTTATTAAAATAAATACCTCAAATTAAATACCTCAACATTAAAACGATGAACAAATTTTATTTGCCCAAATTTAATGCGTAAAATGTTTGCGCCTACAGTGAAGACTCTGAATACACAAATTTTCTTGAAACCTCAAGTTTGTTTCTTTAATGTTATATTATTACATTAAAATTAATTTAAGTTCCATTGGAACGTTGACAAATTGCATAGTGAAATGTATTATGTAAAAATTAATTTAGTGTCTTTGTGAGTAAATCGTACTTTTATTAAATAAATATAAAAAAAATACGGAAATTAAATAGCTGTCAAATGGCGAAGGAATATTGTCTAAAGTCTAAATTAAATCACATTTGGACACTTGGAACGGAAGTACTTAGTTAGATTAGTTTGAATTGAATTCAAAGTTGTTTGTTTATTCTCGATTACCATTTAAAAATCCGGTACAAGCTGCCAAATTTAATTAAACTTTAAAAAAATCCATCTTAGCAGCTAGTAGCAACAAATTATTATTTTTTTCCTCAAATAAAGGTACAATTTTATCAGTAGCATAGTACAATTCACTGGCATGCATCGCAAGTAAATTAAACGACGCTTGTCATTATTAACAGTTCCCATTTTGCACTGAGTGTTTTTATGTTACTTGTATAAATGAAATCAACTAATACGAATTATGTACGCTGATCAAGCTTAATGGTCCAGCGACACATCGATCTAATCTAAGTAAAACACTCGTCGTTTGGGGCGTCAAACAGATGGAGGCGGTCGCGTTAGCACCCTCTCCTTCAATTCGCAATCCTCTGACCAGTTGATTGCACTACAAGAAGAACCGGATGAAATGAGACGTAATAGATTCGAGGGGATCAACTGATTTGTAACGGAGTCATTTGCAAATTGATTCTGTCGATTACGTTGAATCACATCTCCGATACACGTTAAAACAAGATAAGCACAAAAATCTTCTCCATCAAAACAGAAGTGAGTCCCAAGCGACTGTGCACGTAAGTCCGGTTCTTCCGGAATATCCATGTTGGCAACAACTCTCGGGTCCTAATCACTCCTTCCCTGAGGATTTCAAACTAGGCCCTTTATAACTCATTCGACCCTTCGATTTGCGCGATTATTACAATGAATTTGTGTGCGTAGTTTCAACACAGTAGAACTGTTAAAGTAATACTAATTAGTTTCACCGGAGGGGTCGCTGTTATTCTGCTAGAATAATGTGTTAAGACGTTATAACTTCAAGTGTTTGGAGGATTGCATTTTGGTTAATTTTTACGAAACCGCTGTATTGTGCAGTGTGAATTAAAGAACGTTGCGTGCTTTAAGCTCGTAGTTTGGGAAATTTCGGGCCCTCTTAAGCAAACAATAGACACTCATTCCGCGTCCTTATCTTGGTCCTTTGCACGCAGAGGGCGCAGGAGTCGCTCTCTTGTCCCGCTTCTTGTTTTATTACGCCGATATGGATAATTACCGGAATATAGACGGAGCCGTTTCGTGTCATGTTTGTTTACAATGTACTTGTTCCATTTTTAATTTGGTGCTAATTTATGCATCAGTCGCACGAATCTAACTGTGTAAATAATAATAATAAATTCGGTAGTTGTTGCGTGAGGATAGTTTTTCAAGTGCAGATGGTCGACGTTGCATGTGTCCAGACACGTTCTATAATGTAAAATGATACTAATTACATGGAAAAGTAATTATGGAACATGGCGATACTGGGACGATAACGAGAATTAATCATTGACTAAGTGGTTTTTTTCAAAGTTTAGCCCCCGCTTTCCTGGAAATTTTTATGATTTCAGACGACAGAGTTTGACCTACGACACAGTTAACGTCTGAGATGATAGTTGCCGAAGTTGCATGGAGGATTATCACAAGATTCCAGTTACAAGTTTCGATGAAGTTTAATGGTTAACATTTGCCACGAATTTCTCTGGTGTTGTAGATGGAAGACTTCAACATAACATGTGAGCCAAAGTTGACGTTTTTAAAGTAATTTAGTATCCCAAAGAGCTAGAAAAATCTAGAGGGAAATAGGACATTAACAATAATAATTCGCCAACTTTGTACACTCGCCACTTTTTCAATCTACAACTGAAATTTCCAAACTTTTTTATCAAAAATATTCATAGATAATATTATAGGAATATGAATTTTTGCATATCTTTAATTTGCAAATATTTGGCATTAAAAATTTTGACCGTTATATTGATGATGTTGTAAGGGCAATATTATATTTATGGTACAAATAGCAGAGTGGGGATGTCACCCTCTATCTTGGACCAAGCAGGTAGTTTTTTAAGAAGTCATAGCGGAGATGTGAAAGACTGTACATGGCTGGGAAAATAAACGTTAAAAAAAGGGAATAAGCGTTTGACTAATCACCCTCGCGCCGCGAAAAGGTCCTCAAAATACAACAATGATGTATTGTCTCTCATTCAAGAATCTTTCGATGATCTCAACCCCTTCTAGGATTTTATTAATTCCATTCATCCTTCAATAAAATTCAGTTATAAAATGTAACAGAACAGTTCTCTGCGGTTTTTAATTTAGTTTTCATATATGGAACATACAAAACGAATACTATCATATTTTGGTTTTCTTTTCATCCACCATACCATAAATTTTCAGCTTTCAATTCTTTCTCTTATAGATTCTTGGCTACTTTTATGCTTTCTCTACGTTTAATGACTCCTAGAGTCTGAAATATAGGCCTCCCGTTCTAGTTGTCTGTTTGTCGTCGGTCTCGATTTTTATTAGATCGATTGTCATCGAATTTTATATATCTATATTTTAGGAATATCGTCTAGATGGTGAAACGCTACCAGATTGTATCTAATTATCCACATTAAGAATTTGTTGACGTAATATCCAACCTTTACAATAACAAATGTTATTTAAATTTTATAAATTAACCTCCATTTATGGTTTATGAATCCGTCTTGATTTTTTGCCCTAGATTTCCAGATTTTTGCAAAAAAAGTCAAAATTTGGACCTTTAGAACGTTCCTCGCTCCTGAAGTACAATAAAACATATCCAGTTTTTTTTGAAAAACTACAAAATTCGATTTTGCGAATTTTATTTTTTTAAGAGAGTATATTTTATTTTTTCCGGATAATCCTCCTGTGTAAGGTTAAAAACTATGAATACGTTAACAAATATATAACAATAATATTACATTAAAAAATAGATAAAAAGCATGTCATAATACAATATTTACTTAGCAAAATTTTGAGATGACGTCATCAAATGTTGGACACTATGAAGACAGTTATTACTTAGATAAAGTATTCAACTGAAATTAAGGGGTAAGTCTGTTATATTCCATATATGTATTGTCTGACGAGTAAATACGTCACTCGAATATGTGAAAATCAGAACGTTTAAAATTGTTTTAGGTTAATCTGAGAAAATACACTGCTAAAACTTCTGATATCTCACTAATGATCAACATTCTTGCAATAACACGTATAATAAATTTGAATAGGTGCAGTGTAATACCAATAATAACAGTATTGTATTCCTAAATTTTCGGGAAAATGGAGTGAGCCGTTCCTGATATCAATAAAATAAATTGACTCATTTATGAATTTTTTTTAGTCACTCTGTATAAGCAATTTAAAAAAATATGAATGCCGTGATAAATTACAAGTATATACTCGTCATACTTTCGATAGGATTTATTCGGCAAAATTTTGAGATGACGTAATCAATTTTTTGACACATATATATTTTGATTAAAAATCTTCCGTACTTACGATAAATGATAACCTTAAAACGTCTGCAAGATTTCAGGGCAATCGGTTTTGCAGTTTTTTTGGAATTTTGATGACGCTTCTAGGTAAACCAAAGCTAGTAAAAAATTGTAGAAGGTTATTTTCACAGAACTTCCGATAAATTCCGCTTCTTTTGTGATAACTGTTAACCTTAAAAAGTGGCGTAATTAACATCTCGCAACCCCTACGTCTTTAAATATGAAATATGTTTAAAGCAGATAACTAACGGGAAAAAAGGTAGAAAATTTCAATTTCTCAGTATATGCTGAACTTCGACTGTTTATGTTTATATTTTGACCGAATTCGACTACTACCACAAAAATCAGCGATGAAAAGAAAATGAAATTTGGTTGATTTTGTGTCCTCAACGCATAAGATGAGACTGATTGATTCGTTCATACTCAGTTTTTTCCCAAAAACTCATAAATTTGAAGAAATTGGGCAAAAATTTCTCGGTGTCCCGTCGACACAATCCGACACTGTATAAGCATAGTTTTTAGTAAAATTTCGATACTATTTAAAATCTTAAAAGACAAGTAGATTTGACAAGATTATTTTAACAGTTCATTGTTATATAATAATTCTACACGCTTTAACAGGAATTTGGTCAAACTTAAAGTACGACAGGGTTGTGCTCATGGAATGATGGTGTTGTTTTTGGCACGAACTTTCGCATCTCATTTACTCATGCCAAAAATGTAAGTACAAATTGTTGTGGGGTGAATTCATTTGTGAAACAAGCAAATAGCATTAGGACCAGTGCGACGCCCTAAGGTCCACCAAATTTATGTCAAATTCTTATACAAAAAAAAAACGTATGCGCTGCAGAAGTTGGTTATATATCATCCTTGGCTCGAAAACGTGTTGACCGTTTGCGTTGAACTGACCTGGATTGAAGTCGTAAGAGTAAAAAGTTCGCCTACGTAGAAACGATTTGACTGTGAAATTTGCACCATTTACAACTGACAAACAACACATATTGGATTGTTTGACACATGAGCATAAATAATGCTTTATATTTGGTATATTGTTTGTTGGATTACAACCAATTGTGATTTAATAATTCACATTTGCTTGATAAAATTATCAACAATACACATTAATTAATGTGTTAAATGGAATGAAAAATGCAGGGAAATATTTTTTCTCGCGTACGAGTTCCATGCACCGGCACACATACATAATTCAATAGGGATGGTTTGTCGAAGCATTCTTTTTTTTATTTAAAGCGTGGAAATGCACTAATTGACTAAAAGTTCGTTCGCGTTTGATGCCCAAAAAAACATTTGATGAACTGTCCGTGTTTTGAAAATGTCGCACGATAATACCGTTTTAATTAATTGAATAGTTATTTGGAAGCGTGCAATTTCGGCGAGTTTCCGAATTAATGGACACGGTCGAATGCACGTAGGAATTTTTGTAATAATTTGCAAATTTCATTCGACAGCGTATCTGCATATAAACTCGTCATAACAAGTGCGGTGTCATATCGCCGATGACAATGGAGCCACATAATTCAAACCGAAAGCCAACGGTGTGACATTTGTGTGCAATCAAGAGCTGAATAACTCATTCACATCAACATACTCTCAACAAAGCGCATTCTCATCCATCATATCTGCTATGGACGCGACCATATCGATCCTATTCGACTTTTCCGATAGGGCGGATTGGAAGGTGTGTGAGCCGCCGAAGGTGCAATTATTACATATCTATCTTCCAATGATTAAACGTCCTTTCATTTGCTTAATGCGTTTATGGCATGTACTTTATTTGTACGTACAACAAGTGACAAAAACATGGAAAAAATTCAATATTTTTGACATAGATTTGTTTTATTCAAAGTATCACTTCTTCTGCTTCTTGTGTTTCATTGTTATATACATTGTTTGAGTTCACTATGTCGTATTGTTTTATGTCTGTTCGTCTAAGTATATTTTTATGACATTATTTGATACACGCCATTTCATTTTTTCCTATTTTTTACGCTCGATAGTAGGACTCTTGTTTACTATTTCTGTAGTTTATTCTTGTCGGAAAACCATACCATGCTCGGTTACAATCAAAAGTGATTACGATTGAGCAAGTTGCGACAATAGGTAATGTCTCGTATCATTACAATCTTGTTGTATATTATTCGATTGTCTAGTTATTATTTTTGCTTTGTTAATAAATGCAGTCGTTAATTTTTTATTTTGTGTTTTTCATTTGGATCTTATGTATTCTGATATAAGCCATGATTTTCAGTTGCCATTTTTTGGATTTAAAAGTTTGATGATAGAACCAAGAATTTGATTGATTTAAATCTCACTGTAATTTTTCTTTTCCAAATTTTGGTTTTATATGGTTTTCTGGATTTACATTTTTGTGTAAAACACGAAGGTTAAAGTTTCAGTTTCTATTAGGTTCAGTATTTTTGACAGTATAATATTTTACGTCTATGCGTTTGTATATACAGGGTGAGTCACTAAGCGCTCGTTTTGACACTTTTTAGCAAAAAAAAGAAACGCAATGAGGTTATTCTTAATATCTGTGTCACAAAATTTGTGGACATGATACACAAGGATACTCGCTTCGTTGTGGTGTAACTTAGTATACAGGATGTTAATAAAAAATTCAAAAATATTACAATATTCAATGACTGATTTAACAATTTTTTTCAAATGGACGTCTTGTATTTTTTTATTGAATTTTACTCCGTTTTTAATTTCCTTTGTTTTTTGTTAAGGATTTTCTATAACTAAAATTAATAGTTTCTGCGATTTTCACATTTTTAAGAAACGCTCCTACATATCAAAAGAAAGAGAATATAAAATAGACTAAGATGCAGTAATGTGTTCAGGGTGTTCTACGTGAAAAAAATGTAATATCGATATCTGAAACTTGTAATGTTTGATATATTAAAATTTAGTTTAATTGATACCTCAACAAAGTACCGATTTTAAAAATAATCCGACTGTAATTTTTTTTGTTACATTGCCAAAAATCTTTATGAAATTGTAGAGGGAGTAGATGAAGTATATAGCATGGTCCATTTAAAAAAGGAAGTTGTAAGTTACGGGTCAAAAAACAGGCTACTCCAAGAACCATATATCTTTGGTCTTTAACTTTTGTTTCTACTAATAAATTACATATGTATTGGTGACTCACTCTGTATATTTTTGTCAAATTTTATATGCATGTTGATAGCAATATCGTGTAGATAATAAAAAACTAATCAAGATTTGTGTTACTGTTTTCACCAATATTTGTGCTGGTTGAAGTAGTCAAATTATCTGTCAAACTGACAATTTATTTTGACTTTTTTGAATCACACTTAAATTTGATGCAAAAATATCCATTAAACCTAATGGGAAAATATTTAAAAGTGAAACTACATGTTCTAAATCAAGAACATTAACAAAAAGTATTCCACAGGGATCAATATTCCAGCTGATATTATTTACCGTTATTTATGTTAACGATCTTTTAAATTATCATAATTCCAAGTCCATTTATAAATTTGCTGCGGACACGTTCCGTTTAACAAATATCAAAAATGATAGACTGTAGAGCAATTAAAAAAAAATGGTTATTTCCACAGAACTTCTTTCGTCGTTAACAATTTCGTTTCTTTAAAAAATTATAAAATTTGATTTTGAGATTTTCATTTTGTGGTAACCTCTATAAAGTAACAACCAGTGGCGTAATCAACACCCCGGCAGCCCCTGCGTTATGAGGACGTGGTCCGCACAAGTGTGGACAATATGAAATATATTTAAAGCAGATAACTAACGGTAAAAGATATAAATATTTTCAGTTCAGATTATATGCATCAGCCTTAAAAAAAATTAAATTTGATTTATTTTATCTAATCAACGGAGAGGACTGATTCATTAATTAACCACATTCATAAATTTGAAGAATATTCGATAAAATTGTCGGACGACGGACGGATTTTGATTAACGATTTCCAATAACCTTACAATATTTGCAAGATTTCACAATAGGTTTTTCTAATTTTAAAGTTAAATTGTAGCATATTATAAAATTTTGATTTTTTCCACAAAATTTGGAAGCCAAAGGTAAAAACTCAATACGGATTCATGAATCACATATACGGACCATGTTATTTTGTACAATTTAAAGAACATTTATTCGACATATAGGTCATAAACGATAAAATTTTGATTAAAGATTATTATTTATTATGTTTCCTAAAACTTTAAAGTCAAATTGTAAAACAAAATTTGAATTTTTTCCCAAAAATATAGATGTCTATTCTTGATGTATTTCTATAAAATTTAAGGAACATTTGTTCGGCAAATTTGTTAAATGACGTCATTATTTTTCTGGGGCAAGAGGCGCATAAAGAAAAAAAAATGTTTCACGATTTAACATAGGTTAACTTAAAATATTTGAAATATTTCAGAGCATTCGGTTTTGAAGTTTCAAAATTAAATTCCTAAATGTTGTTATAAAATTGTGATTTTTTTCACAAAAGTCTGGATCTCTTGGAGAAACATACACCATATGTGCATGTGTTTACTCATGTAAATTTTGGACATGAAGTTATCCTATTGTTGTTGGGGATGACTGTCCAAATTTTGCTTAGCATTTTGCCATCTGCAGGATATTCTCAAAACACATATAAAATTTGACAACAATCGGCCCAGCAGTTTTGGAGATTATCTGTCTAAGAAAAATCCGGACAAACGGTACGCAGCCAGACAGACAGACGGGAGACCTATTTTTCCGTACTCTCAGGGCCATGAAACGTCGACCAGTGGACTCGATTACAATACTGCCTTGGTTTACGCTCAAGAAGTAAAAAGAGTAAATCAAAATTCAAATTTTATTAAAACTAGATAACAAATCACCTCTTCAGAAGTTTAATCAATTTTGGTTCAATTGTTTAAGTTTTTAGTTATATTTTGATAATTTGATAAACAAGCTTTCAAGCTCAAATTTGATAAAACCTTAACCATCAGAGATTCTGTTGAGAGGTTTTAAAAATCTTTTGTTTGGGTTTATTACAATATGGAACGATAATTTAGACATCCTCCTCGTATTTTTAAAATGTTAAATGCAGAGATATTGAAGTATTAATTAAATTATCATATTATGAATTCATTATTAAGACTAGGAATGTCGCGTAGATGATAAAACGCTAACCAAAATTTCTTTTATCATCCTCATCAATAATTTGATACCGTCACCTTAAAATTTTTGCATAGTAAATGCTATTTAAATTTTATAAAATAACATACTCCTCTACTTGTGGTTTATTAATCCGCATTGATTGTTTACTCTAGACATCCAGATTTCCACAAAAAAATCAAATTTTATGGTAATGTTTTATAACAGTATATGGGGAACGTAGAGCAGTGGCCGATTAGCTCAGTTGGTGAAGCGTCGTACTAATACGGCGAGAGTCGCGGGTTCGATCCCCTCTGCCTTATACTATCTGAGCAAAGTATGTTTATATTACTGACCGAGAACTGAAGTAATTTCTTGAATCATTTAATATGTAAAAGTATTTATACAACAGAGTCGCCAAGCGATACGCCGTAAACTTGTTCTATAGTCACTCTACTCATAAACTGTATCGTACACTATAAAAGTACACCAAGCGTCCTAGATTTTATTTTACAAACAGCTGCTCCTTTATTAGTTAAGGTATAAAAGCTAAATTTGACAATAAGTTATAAAATAGAGTTAAAATTGTAATGTATCAAAAGTAGTTTATTTTTTAAGTTTCGGACAACATGCTGTTTCGCATTACTGAAACAAGTCGAAATGCGTGCACCCATTTGGTGGATTAATAAAAACATGCCTTCCCCAGTTACGCTCTTATAAAATTTTAAATCATTTGCCCCGTTTGCTCGCCCACAAGCCCCGCATGCATGTGTCAAGGATGATACGCGTATTTCCAGCACGTTCCAAGGCAAGGATCCGAGAACGTCCTGCAGGAAATATTGTTGGGATTTCTAAAGGTCCTTGTCCGGTTGTCATGGTTACACACTTGAGGACGTAAATCGGCCGTTCGTAGCCGTTTCTCTCGTTCAGATGGCCATTTCCGAATGCACTTCACACTGCCGCACATGTGGACACAGCCAAGTGTGAAATCACTGTGTTGACATGTCGACGACAACTTTTGAAATATGGTCCTTCTAAAAGCGCTCGCTACAAGGTGTCCTAAGGACGTTCTCGTGTTTCATTTTTTCGCAAATCCTGATAGAAACTTTGTCAGCTCCTATTTGGTCCCATTCTCGTTGTGAGCAAGATCCGTTACAATTGTCCCGCGTTAGTCTCCCCATGTGCCTTCCAATCGAATTCATCATGTTGCCCGGATCCATTACGCGCTTTCAAGCGCCTGGGCGAGACCTGCATCCTGATACTACTCGCTCGTCGGAAATCAGTTTTATCAGATCCTTGAGTTTCGACTACATTGCCGGACATTTACAACTGCTACGAGATTGTAGCAAAATTTGCAGTCAAAGCGTTGACGAAAGAATGGCAGTAAAATATATGTTACACAGGGTGTTCTATCGCAGTGTGAGTTTAGGTGGACGTACACCCGAAAAGTCAAATTCTTGTCACATGGTTGCATGATTTTTTAAGACGTATGGTATTAGCAGCCAGTGTATAGCCAAGGAATATTACAACGAATGATTAATTGTGTTAATTTTGTCTAATTATACCCACCAAACATCTGATGATGTCTTTTCAACATTTGTATCTTGTGCGTCACTACCTGTGATTTATTAATCTACCTCTATTTTAAAGCTTTAAAGCTGATTTTAAAATTTAAGATAGAGTTCCTTAAAATAACGTGAACTGGGAAAGAGTTTCAACGGTTGAACCTTTTTTTTTGCAAGACAATTTTGTTTAATTTGAGTCTTGTATTTTTTTTTTGAGTTTCAAGTCATGTCTTCTAGTTCGGTCATCTAGATTCAGGATAAACAAATGTTAAATAAGAGAATATTCGTTTGTTGAGACGTGGAATGGAAGAATAACATTATCTCTAGTTCTTTTGTCAGAAAGAAGGGATAATTTCATAATGGTTCAGCGATTTAAACCAAAGGGCATTTTCTCCAGCATTCATTGAGTTAACTCTAATTTTTTTTATTTTCATATTTGGAATTATTTCTATTATACATTTTTAAATCGTCGGCGTAAAAAATGTGTGGCAAAATTATAAGATGGCTTAAGTCAGTGGTGTATGTAATAAGAAGAGGAGGATCGAGAACGGATCTCTGGCAGACACCACTCAAAATATTCCAATTACATTCTCACAACCAGTAAGACATACAAGAAAGTAGAGTTGAGGTAATAAATTTCTCTGGAATAAAATCCTGTTGTTGAGAATATATTAAATTATGTTCCTGTAGAATCTGTAGCTCGTAAACTATCGCCTCCATTGCCTTCACCACTAACGAAGTTGAACTAATAGAACGATGGTTTCCGGGATCAAATTTATTATCAGATTTACAAATTAGTTGAACTATGGCTATTTTCCACTTCTATGAAAGAACTCCAGCTTGAAAAGACTTGTTTATTAATAAACACACAGGTTTATAAACCGAAGCAGAATTATCACAATTATTCAAAACGCTCGCTGATGTACGATACGTTTGTACCAGGTGAAAGGAAGGACAATATTTTAATTTTTCGAGCATATAATATTATTATAGAACGGGATTTCTGAAAATATTTTATCACTCCAAGAGTACGAAAAACAGTAAAGAGTAGGTCTCCCGTTTCCGTCTACCTGTCTGTCTGTCTGTTTGTCTGCCGTCTGTCGTGTGTATTCCTAAACTTTATTAAACAGATAATTTTTGAAACTACCGCACCGATTTTTGTCAAGTTCTCTAGGTATGTAAAGTATGTAAAACGCTAAACTTGTCTGATCATTCCCACCAAAAATGGGAAAATGGGGGGTAATCCCCAAATTTTACAATAGTAAGTGTTATTTAAATTTTACAGAGTAATATAGTCCTATAGTTGTGGTTCATGAATACGTGTTGAGTTTTTCCTTTGAAATCCAGATTTTTTATTAATCAAATCATGAACAGTAGACCCCATTGGTTTATTATTGATATTATATTTCACTTGTCGGAATTGACATACGTGTCCTTCGCTTAAGTGTTGATCGAAACTTTTTCAAATGGGAAAACTCACTGGAAATACAGGCATAGCATACATTCATATTATTTATTAAGTTAACAGAATGTATTTCCGTAATATAATGCGTCCGAATCAAACGCAGTGGCGGAATATGGGTGGTAAAGTATGATACATTAATGACTCCAGAAAAACAAGCTCTACAAGAATCTCTAAAAAAATATGTGGGGTGTCATTAAAAAAGGTTTAATTTCTTACACTCTTGCTGGTATTATCTATTTTTTAATGTATAGGAGTTATCAAAGTTATCACAAATAAAGGTTGGCAAAGTCAAATTTTATTAATTTTTCAAAGAGGCGAGATTTGTTGAACTGTACTTCATGAGCGAGGGAAGTCTTTTCAAAATAATTTGCGACCAATTTTTTATGACCCTTCAAGTGTAGCCATTTTGGAATTACCCCAAGTCAAGTCATCAAGTTTTGCTTAAAAATATCCCAGTTGTCAAAAACAGAGCATTCTGACAATACAGAGCTCAAAATTACACTGTTAAGATTCTTTTGATACGTCAAAATTCAGTTACACACAACACACTTGTAAATCGGTCCAACTTGTTTATATAGAGTTCCTATATTGTAAAATTATTGCAGAAGAATATGTTCGGTAGAATTTAAGAATATCTAAATTTTATATAAAATAATATACTCCTGTACTGGCTGTTTATGAATCCGCCTTGAAATTTTCCTCGCAGCATCCAAATTTTTGCAAAATCCGTTTGTACTACCTAGTATAAGCCAAGTTTCTACAAGATTATTCGTTATCTTATCGCGTAGTGTTCACCTTCGGAGTTGTAACGTGATCAAGACCCACGTTCGAGTGTGGCCTGGGGTTTTTAGTTTCTTATATTTTACTGCTATGCTCTATATTTTTTATTGATTAAAGCTCAGGAACGCCACATCCCAGTGTTTTCTTATTAGTATTACACTGCACGTGCCGGAACTGACATATGTGTCCTTGTCGAAATAATGTTAATCCATTAATGTTGTGAAATAAAATGGGAGCACTAGTCAAAAAATGATAAAGTATTGACCACAGGGTCTCCTTACATTTATAATCGCTGATTTCCATCTATCGTTAATTACACATACGTAACGTTTTAGGCTCGAAAGTAACATTCACTTCCATCTCTTGGGTAGAAAATGACAGATAGTGACATATCTCACTTTTCACTCTTGAGATTGAAGTGAAGTATGTAATAGCTCACTTCCAAACTTTTAAAAAGTACTTTTAGTTTAATAATGGGCATCAGTGAATTAAGCAATTTATTTCACTAATTTTGTGTATTTGTCCCCTCTTGAAATTTGGATGAATGTTGTGATAAAAAAAAGTAACCAAATTTTATAATTTATCGATTGCGGTTTAGGCCAATCGTTTGACATGCTATTACCAACTTTGTGAACTCAAAGTGACATAAAATTTCCTTAATTAAGAACTAAAATTGGTATACAATATAGCTGATGTCATTTATATTGTCAAAGTGGCCACAAAAATTTGTAGCAAGAACAAATTCCGTCGGATTTTCATTGCCGTAACTTTGTCCATTTCACCTGTGTTTCTGTTAATAATCGATCTCGGTTTTGCCCCACACTAGGCTTTTGAGGTCGCCCAAAACCACTTTCCAACCCAATGACTTCTGTCAATCTAACTAGCCGCTTACGTCAGTCAATGAACGGGCTAATCGTGGGGCCAAAACAAGGCGAGCTTTGTCATCGGCGGCAGATTAGTCCCATGCAGGAAAAGAGAAAAAAGTTTGCACGACTCCCACTGAGCAGGAATAAAATTGCCCCGACGGGATTGCGTTTGACGGTGACACCGCTCTATTGTCCCAAGCACTCGACTCCGGAATTAGCCCTCATTGTGTTACACGCATTAAATTGAATCAAAATTCAATATAAATACATACGTGCGGATGGGGCGGATGAATTTCATACGAAATGAAATTTTCTCCAATGCTTGAGGTCTTGCGCAGTGCCGGACGAGAAATTAGAGCCGGAGTAGGAGCTAGCCTCCATTATTGTGATGAGTTTGAATTAGATATTGCTTCTGAACCGAGGGATGCATGCGAATACACACAGACAGACGGGTGCACACATGTAACAAAACATATGCACGCGACCGAATTATGCCGCCACGTGCTCACCACAGACCATTTTGCCTTACACAAATTGCCTCCGGTTACATGATATTGGAGGCGATCATCGGACGAATTGCCAATAAGATTTTAATTTGATTGCTGGAGAAAAATAGACATGAAAAAAGTAGAGATAGTTGCCGCCAATCGATTTAATACACTCATCAAAGTTTGTTTAAACACTCTACAAATTGAAAGAATATTAGAAGACTACAGTCATTACGATTTCATTTCTTTTATTTTTATTACTTCACAAATTATATCTCAAGTAAAATATTTCAACGTAATAATTTCTAATGTGTTTGGAAAGCCTGATGAAACTATAGAAGTAGATAAACCTGTACCTGTTTGATGTATCTCCAAGTTACTAAAGGTTCTCAAGGCGAATTCATCAAATTTACTTCAATTAATGTTGTATTTCGTGTATGGACACATTGTTTTGTTGCATTGTTATTAATTCTTTTTATTATAAATTAACGAGCATGTCTAATTCTACAAGGACGTAGTATTTTATTTTACATTTGTAGCGCGATCAGTACCCCTAGCGCCCTCTGTCACGCCCACGCACCACCACTACCCTGCCGCAGCACCCCGGTACTCGCTCGCTCCCTTACCAGAGGGCGGTGCGCCCTTTCACTCCCACGCGACGCATTTCTAGCCGCCTTTACATAGGACCCGAGCGGCCAGATTCGGCAAGTTTTTCCATCTGCGAACTTCACAGCTCATTTGCGTATCACCTTGCATCCGAGGGGTCTTGGAGGTCCAAATCGAGTAGTAAGTCGGCTTGAGTATCAGCGGCGTATCCGAGGGGTCCCGCAGGTCCGGCCGTGGAAAAACGCTCCGGGTGTTCGCGAGTGTACGAGTTATCAGGACTGTTCGTCCGCGGAGTGACCATTTTTAAGAACTCGTGTAACCAGTCTATGTCTATGCAGTGTATATACTATGTTTTGTTGAATAAAGTTTTTACGGAATAAACCACGTGTTATAAAAAGTGGCGCCCAACTTAGTGGCACGAAGAAGGCGTCTGTTATAAAAAGTGGCGCCCAACGAAGCGGCCCGAAACCGACCACAATTTCGCGAAAAACGAAGATTCCGACGCGAAGAAGTCCGCGAACCAACATCGGGATGACGATTCAAATGTCCGCAGAACAATTCAACGAACTGATAAACGGCATCAGGGATGTCGCGAGGCCCCGAGAAGCCGATCTGCACCCATCTTCAGGGACGAGACACTTCAGCCATTGCCCGGCCCGGTTCGACGGCTCCCGCAACGCCTCGAGTGTAGAGGAATTTATTACAACCGCGAGCCTGTACAAGAGGTTGGAGAAAATTAGTGACGAAGACGCCCTAGAAACTCTACCGATCCTGCTACGCGAGGAAGCGCTGACGTGGTGGAACGGAGTAAGGAATTCCGTCAACACATGGCCAGCCGCAGTCCAACTAATCAGGGACGCCTTCGCCCCGAGGGCCCCGAACCACCGCCTGTTCAAGGAGATATTCGACGAACCTCAGGGGGACGAGGTCTCCACCGACGCGTACATCACGCGCCAACGCGAACGGCTGTCGCGGATGTCCCGGCAGCTGGACGAACAGTGGCAGATGGATATCCTCTACGGACTGCTGCGACGTAGACTTAGAGACCGCATCGCCCGTACGGAAGTGGACACCTTCGCAGATCTCCTCCACAAGGCCCGCGCCGTCGAAGAGAGCGAGCGAGAAGGGAAAAACTCGCACGCGAAACCAAATGGTAAGGGCCCCAAAGCAGACGAAAACCGAAGTCGCGGCCCCAGACTCCGCTGTGACGTCTGCAGAGCTTTTGGCCACGACACAACCGCTTGCCGCCGGAGACCACGAGGACCTGCCCCAGCTCCCGGACCGGCAACCCGGACGCCCGCTGAGCCAGTGCGTTGTTACGGTTGCAACGCCCCGGGGGTGTTTAGAAGAAATTGCCCCACCTGTAACACGACCGACGCCAGCCAACCCGCACGCAACATGGCATTCTGTGCGCTGAGGTCCGGCACGATCCAACCACGGTCCCGCCCGGCAATCCACATAAAAATCGCCGGAGAAGAAGGCACCGGCTACCTCGATACGGCCGCGTGCAATAGCGTGGCCAGCGCTACATTGTACCGCCACCTGATAAAAACGGGACACAAAGCAAGGACGGAAAACGTGATCGCCACCCTTGCAGACGGCACGAGCAAGCACCTGCAGGTGCCGGCCGTCACGACCAAGGTAGGCGTACAAGGACGACACGTAGAAACCACCTTCATCGTGTTGTCCGACTCTTGCAACACCCGCACCCTGCTGGGCGCGGACTTCATAGAGGACGCGAGAATCATCCCCGACTTGGCGAGACGACGGTTCTATTTTGGCGGCGACATCACGCGGACCTACCCGTTCGTCGACGTCGACGGAGCCGAGGCGCCCGCCAGAAAAGGAGTTCCCACGACCATAAAAGAAGTTCGAATCACACAATCGGAACCCATGGAAGCGGGAGACATCGAAGAAGGCTACGGGCCCCCGCCACCAGCACCGCCGAAACGCGATACCTCCAAGGGACTGGTAACCCCCCACGGCATATGGACCACGTATCAGGCTCCGTACGCGACGGAACACATGTGGGAAGACGCGGAGACCGCGATGACGACGGGCGAAATGGACGAATACGAAATGGGCCTCTTCCCCGACGGGCCCCGGCGACTGTTCATAACATCTCTGCACCTGCAAGCCAACGAAGGCACCGGGTTCACCGAACCGACCCGCGCGAAGTTTGACGACTTGGTGGATGACTTCGCCGACGCTTTTGAGGCGCACGGCCCGCCTACCCCATACGCCGAGCATCGCATCGACACAGGCGACCACGCCCCGATCGCGGTGCCTCCTTATCAGCTGAACGCCACGAAAAGGCAATTGCTCAAGGAGGAAGTAAAGAAAGATGCCGCATGGCAATGGGACTCCACCCACCAAGAAGCGTTCGAAGAACTGAAGCAGCGATTGGCCGACGCCCCCATCCTGCGACAAGCCAACCCCGAAGAACCGTTTGTCTTGCGCACGGACGCAAGCGCTTACGCCCTAGGAGCGGCTCTACTCCAGGGGGAGGGCCCGGAGGAGCGCCCGATCGAGTACGCAAGCCGCCTGCTCACGAACCACGAGCAGAATTACACCACCACGGAGCGCGAAGCCCTCGCCATTGTCTGGGCAGTGCGAAGATTCCGTGGGTATCTAGAAGAATCCTCAACCGTGGTCATCACCGACCATCAGCCCCTCCGATGGCTGATGACATTAAAGACACCGACCGGACGTCTAGCGAGGTGGGCACTGCAGCTGCAGCCGTACCACCTGACCATCGAATATACGCCCGGTAAGGCCAACGTAGTAGCAGACATGTTGTCACGACCCCACCTACCCGAGGTGGCCATCGACTCCGTAGAAGTGGACCTCCCCACACGTAAAGCCAACGAACTACGAAGCGAGCAGCGCAAGGACGAAGAAATTAGGAAGATTATGGACGACCTGGTCCACGCCCAAGCCGAGATTTCCCAGCAGTGGACCTCTCGGGGCTACCTACTCAACCAAGGGGTTCTTTACCGATACTCTCAAGATGGAGAGAGTGAGGAGGCTCAGCTAGTAGTCCCCAAACACGAACGACCCCGAGTACTGGCCGAGTACCACGACTCACCCACCGCCGGCCACTATGGCGTCGAAAGAACATACTATCGGGTCAAGCGAAGATACTATTGGACGGGTATGCGACGATATATTACCGACTACCTGAAGGGATGTATCGACTGCCAACGCTACAAAGCCCCAAATCTGAAGCCCGCTGGCCTACTACAAACCCCAGCAATGGGACACCGCATGGAAGTACTGGCCGTAGACCTATTTGGCCCACTGCCCCCAACCAAAGAACACCACCGATGGGTCCTCATCGTAGAGGACTATGCAACCAGATGGGTAGAACTCTTCACTTTGGCTGAAGCTAGCGCCGAAGCCTGCGCCACCACCTTGGTAACGGAGGTGTTCCTCCGATACGGTATTCCCCGTCGTATCGTGAGCGACAATGGGACCCAATTCATAAGCGCGGTAATGCAGAAAATTACTTTTTGCTTAGGTATCACCCAGAGCTTCACCCCTGTATACCACCCCGAGGCCAACCCCGTAGAGAGAAAAAACCGCGACCTGAAAACGCAGCTCGCCATACAGATTGGCAACCAGCCCCACGAAAATTGGGACGAGAAGATACCCTCCATTCGCTTCGCCATGAACAGCGCATGGTGTAGCGGCACCGGGTACAGCCCAGCGTACCTAATGTTTGGCCGAGACCTCCGCACCGTAGATGACGTCACGCACGACCTCCGCGCAATCACCCTCCGCGAGAACTTCGTACCAGAGGCCACACCGCTGTTACTCACCTTGGACGAAACCTTGAAACGAGCTCGGGAAATACACGAGTCCGAGCAAGACCGGCGAAAACGCGACCAGGACCGTCACCGAAAAACAAGCACCGCTTATGCCCCCGGAGATTTGGTGTTAGTCAAAACACACCGATTGAGTAAGGCCTCCCAGGGGTTCACGTCAAAATTCGCCCCCAAGCAAGACGGACCATACGTGGTCTTACGAAGGCACGGCCCCACGAGCTACGAGATCGCCGCCCACCAACAGCCCGATGTAGTGCTAGGGCTCTATCACGCCTCTGACCTTGTTCCGTACCAACCTCCCACGCAGGAAGCCACCCAGCCCGTGCCACCGGTACAACCCTTGCGACGACGAGGCCGCCCCAGAAAGATCCAGCAGGACCAATAGGCGGGGACGCACCCTATGGTCCTGAGGGGGAGACTGTAGCGCGATCAGTACCCCTAGCGCCCTCTGTCACGCCCACGCACCACCACTACCCTGCCGCAGCACCCCGGTACTCGCTCGCTCCCTTACCAGAGGGCGGTGCGCCCTTTCACTCCCACGCGACGCATTTCTAGCCGCCTTTACATAGGACCCGAGCGGCCAGATTCGGCAAGTTTTTCCATCTGCGAACTTCACAGCTCATTTGCGTATCACCTTGCATCCGAGGGGTCTTGGAGGTCCAAATCGAGTAGTAAGTCGGCTTGAGTATCAGCGGCGTATCCGAGGGGTCCCGCAGGTCCGGCCGTGGAAAAACGCTCCGGGTGTTCGCGAGTGTACGAGTTATCAGGACTGTTCGTCCGCGGAGTGACCATTTTTAAGAACTCGTGTAACCAGTCTATGTCTATGCAGTGTATATACTATGTTTTGTTGAATAAAGTTTTTACGGAATAAACCACGTGTTATAAAAAGTGGCGCCCAACTTAGTGGCACGAAGAAGGCGTCTGTTATACATTCACTTTGTAATACTCACAGGGAATAAACGTGCTTATTTTTCTCTTCATTATCAGCAGATGTACAACACTTTTTGAAAAAAAAAATATCTTGAAGTGAATGAAGTAGCAGCGATTACTTTTACTAAAACAACTGATTCCTAGGTTAAGTATCAGGTAAAGCTTCATTGTTAGCCTCCCTTACTGCAGAACTAATACTTTCAATAAGTCTATTGTTCTAATCTATGATTGCTTTCTGTTTGTGATTTATTACGCTTTTGTTAAATCCATTACTAACAAGGCCATAAAAACGGCAGAAACGTAAGTTACGTCGTAATATTTGTTTCAACTTGTACAGAGTGGATTGTCGCACAGTTGTCATTACTTTTTTTATGATTAGTTTAGGAACTGCTGGTTAAACAAAAATTGTATGAATGAATCCGAGTATAAGCTTATGCTGTGTAAATCCGGCGTCTGTACCCTAAGATAAATGAATAAAAATTTTAACTTTGTAATAAGTTTAAACTTATCTATGAAGTTTTTGGTCATGCTCAAGTTACGTTTGAACAAAAGTAAGGTTGTACTTAAGGTTTAAGTTTATATATCGAAGTTATTCGAGTTGATTCAAGCCTGAATAAAGATTTTGTAACTTGCAATAGAGTCATTTACTACCACGCATGATTTGGTACACAGCACGTTCCTCAGGCAGTGTATTTAAAATTTTTGAAATTTGTGTTTAAACGCTAATTGATGAAACTGAACCATTAAAAAAATCAAAATAATAGGTTGAATACAAAAGTCTGTTTACCTTTCTACTTTTAAAAATTAATAATAGGAGTAATAATATGTTTCTTTACGGTGTATTAGTTTATATCTACCAAAAATAAAATCTAAAAAATGGATTGTTTATAAACATAACACTTAATTAATATTTTGGTTGATTTGAAAAACGTGAATAAACGTTAAAAAACACTTCATCCATAGTAGATTGTCAACAATTGCTATTTAAAGGAAAAATGAACCATAAAATGAATTGCTATTTATAATATAAACTGTGACAACTTAAATTTAAAAAATTTCGAAACTGCCCATGTATCACAAGTGTTATTTAATAATTTATTAATTCAGTAAAATAAAAAATATAAGGTATATTTAAAGAAATTAAAGCTAAGCAAACATTACACAGATTAATGTTAATACTTTTGGGAATGTAGTTAATACGACATAAATTTAATCCATTCGTTCTGCACAAATACGGTTTTAACCACATGTATTTATTCTACACTATGGGTTCCAATAGTCTGAGACGGATTGAACAAATATTACATGTAAAGTATTTCAGATTGTTAAAGCATCTCCTACTACACAGGATCACAAATTGTCAACAACTGTTCTGGAACTAGCAAAAACTTTGTTGTTGTTGATAATTCGGAAAGGAAATAATCAAATTTTCTTTTATGGAGTTAAAAAACTTCTGTCACGAGTTCTTAACAACTGTTAAGTGTCATCTAAACGACATGATCACGTTTGTAAGTTGCATAGTTGCAAAATTTTTATGAAAACATGTTCTTAAATATATTTTATATTTGTTATGTGTATTTAATAGTTCTAAAATATTCTTTTTTAAATAATGTGTGGGTATTCCAAATTTCAGCAGTTAATAGAAAAATACGGGGGTGTTTTACCAAAAGTGAAACACCCTGTAACCTAAAATACTATCAATCAACAATGGAGTTACTTACACATTTGATAAATGAATAAATAAATATTGGAATACCGGTATTTCATGTGAATTCTATCTATACAAAAAAATTGTGTTAAGCTGGATTCAACTGTACTCTACCGTATTTAGAACAAAAAACTGTTTAATACAGTTTTAATAGATACACCAAGTGATAGGGAAAGTATTCTGATGTTTTATTTCAGCACCCAGGCACAATATTTCATATTTTTTGTTCGTTTTCTTTCTAGTTAAGTATTCTTTATATTTAAAGTTAGCAGTTTTTTAACTTTTTGCTTCTTTAACGAGCACACCGACATATCGTAAGGACAAAAAATAGAGTCAGATGCGGTAATAAAACACAGGGTGTTCTGTTTGAAAAAACTAAAATATCGACATTTGAAAACTGTAGAATTATTTTTTATAACCACTTTGTATATTAAAATTTTATTCACTTCAATGACAACTACGCCCGTATCTCTGTTTACCTCTCGATAAAATATTGCAACACAAATCTTAAAAATAACGTTATTGCAAGATTTTTGTCTCCCTTGCCTTGCTAAAAAAATTTCAAGAATAATTTTAATGTATGCTACTCAAAGACCCGTACAATTTTAGTCTTTGACTTTTTTTTTTCTACCTCTAATAATAATTAATGAGATGTCGAGGAGCGCGCAATTAGTGATTCGTTCGGATATATAGAACAAAAAACCTTGTTTCTATGTACAAAATATGAGCTTCCTTGTTTTTACTTCCCGAGCGTAAGCGAAGGAAGTATTGTAATTCAGTCCGTCGGCCGACTTTCTACTTTTACGTTTTCTCGACCTTTCATGACCTCTAGAGTACGAATAAATAGGTCTCCCAGAAAACGGTTCAGCAATATGTAAACGTGCTTTCCAAACAGAAGAACCGGGTACGATTCCCGGCGTTTCCAACTTTTTTTTCCCCCTTCAAATCAGAAAGAGCATTTCCCATTTTCACAATGTGAGAATACAATAATAGAATAGATAGATGAGTGTAATTATTACACTGTAGTTTATCCATGTACTTTACAACGCATTCATATTTTTCCATTATTGTTGGTACGATATGATTCAAAATGAATACATAAAAAAATCTCTCCCGGAAATTTTACAAGACTAACGTGTACTACATTAGTTGCTTATCGGCGGACTGACCGTCGCTGTCGCGCCCCGACATATAGACAATTCGTCCAAAATAAACAAGCGTCATGTGTAAAGTTTGTTACATCTCTGAATGTTGAACAAAAATGTGGTCTAGAGTTACTTATACACAACTTCCCTCGCTCTTGTTTTTAGTTGCACTGGTAATACGCTGTGAGTACTTTCCTTTTGTGCTGTGACTAATATTATCCATGTTGATGACGTCGTCACAATTTTTTTATCGGTCAAATTAAGAACGAGTCACCCCATTTTCATAATGAGAAAATAAAAATGATAATATTGCGAACATTTTGTTCGATTGTGGCTTAATTAATAATTTTAGTCCTGTGTTTTGAAAAGACAAACTCATTCAAATGAAACTAATTTCTACGTGACATTCTTTCGATGTATAAACATAAATAAACACTTGGTGAGTCAACAGAATCTGACAACGGACGGTCAGTCAGTAGCGTAACACACACTTCAGAAAGGGGTGGTTTTTAAATTTATTTTTTTAAATTACAAACAATAACACACGGGAACATTAACTTAAGTGAACTGGTCAACACGCTAGCACGAATTTTTTCACTTTATTTTATTTTAAGGTCAGAGAATAAACAAATTTTTAAACATAAATTTTAAAACACAAAAAAACAAAAATAACATTAGTTCAGGACTCAAGTGGATACTAGAAATTGGTCGAAAACGTCTAAAATGTGGACAATATTCGGGTCTCTAAAGATACTTAACGCGAAATAATAATCTAGATGGAGACTAAAGCATAGCCAAAGATGCAAATCAGAGTATAAGCCATAAGATCTACCCTCCAGAATGACCAAGTGTTTACACAAAAGCGAGACTTATTATTTATTAACGCCGCTATGGAATCTCTGCTTTAAAGGCTGTAGATTAGCGAATCCCCCCAAGTTCGTCCTAAACTATAGATTTGTTGTGTAAGTATATTGTTGTCTGATGGTGTAAAAGTTGCCCCCCTGCTTCTTCTAAATAGATGTTTTCAAACTTGGATGTCATGATAAAAATTTTAAATAGCATTTTTAATTTCATCGCTTATAAAATAAACACTTATACAAAGGAAATTGATATTAGTTATAAATGAATCGTTCCATAGATGGCTATTTCCGTCTTGACAATAGTAGATAGAAACAGTTAATTAACTAATGGAATAACGAATCGTTAATATATGCGTGTGGACGGTAGGTATATAATTTCCGGATGCATATATATACTGTAATGACGCAAAAATAAATCCAGAGTTGAGTTTGCTTCCGATGCACTTAACTTTGGAACATAAACTTAAAGCTTAAGTGTAATAACTATTATTTTTATTTCTCAGCAAAACGCCCTATAGTAAATTGAAATCCAAGAGTTGGTACATACAGTTCAAATTTGTTTGTCATGGTCAGTTTCAGTTATTCCACCTATTAGGTCGCCGTAACAAGACGAATTTTTGTTCCGTGCCGCTTGCAGTTGGCCAAATTGGCTCGGAGCGGCTCTAAATCTATAATGTCGTAACGATCATGCAGCTTGCCACAAAACGTTGTTGGTTTAAAATGTATTCGATTAGAGTGACCGCGCATTGCCACGAGATGTTCGTTAATAGGCTATCGGACTAATTGTCGGTGATAACGGAAGTGACAGGTCGTTCTCGGTCGACCGGAATATTGCATGACCGCATGCTATGGTCTAGTCAACGAATTGCTGTACGATCTTAAGGGAGCTTGGCTCGCCCATTTGCAACACCGCGATATCCGTCTGCCCACAAGATGTCGTCTTCCCCTTGTCTATCTCCTCTCCCTCGGGACACCATTTTGTAGCTATCCCCTTCCTATCAGCAGTGCACAATTCCGGCTGAGAAAATTGCGATGGACTTTTGACGTGATCGAGTTTTTCTCTTTCAACAACAGCAACAGAAAAAAAAAAGATTTACCTGTCTATTATCACAGGGTCTGATGGTGTTTCATTCCTGTTCCCGCAACTCTTCTTGTCGCAGCAACGACTGAAACAGAAAAAATCCGGCTAAATTAATTACAAGGCTCGGAGCGGAAGTTTGTTTCGAGATGGAATAACATTTCTCTAAATATATAAGCAGATAAATTTCCGTAAAGTCGTTTGTCATCTGTAGTAAAACTGTTGAAGAAGATTGTTTACATCAGATGAAGTGCTAACATATTTTGATGTGACTTCAACGTCAAATATGTAAGGAAGATGAAAATGCACAATGGTGTGTGCCGAGATTGGCGAATGAGAGCGATGTTTGTTATGGCAAGACAAGGGAATAGGGAAAAGACAGACTCCCGAGGGATCAGCCCGTCTCTCCCGCCCGCTACCCGCCAGCATTATACAAGACTATAGGGGAAAGATATTTAGGGATTCTCGTGACTACATCATCGAACCAACCACGTCAACTTCTTTAAAGAAGAACAAAAATTTTACATACTAACACGCTACACAAAAGCTTTCCAATATTGAGACACCTACAATGGCGCAAGAGAAACACACCACTGCATCCAATATCTCCCGGCACATTTCATGCACCTGCAGTTTCCTGACTTCATTTATCGTAGCAAAGAAGCAGTGCTGTTCTGCTTAGGCTAAAGCTATTTACATACTATATTCAGCCACTTTACGTAACAATCTTCTCAAAAATACATTTATTTATTAGTCGACCAAATTTATTGTTTTAAGATAATACGTACTCAAGAACAGCTTATCTGATGTATGTTAACTTTGTTTCGTACTGTGCCAAGAATATTTAACACAATTTCAAGATGCAGTGGCGTCTCTGTAAAATTTATGGAAAACTAGGCAAAAATAGTTGGTTCGATAAGACTTGCCAAAATTTAAACTACTTTATTTTCTGGGTCGTTCTAAGAATTCGTCGGAAAATGTTGGCGTTAGAACATTTTGGTGTTCGCTGAAATTCGCTTTATACAAAGTGTATGATGAAATAATTTCAGCTCTAAAACAGTTTTCCCCAATTTGCAACTGTTTAACAGTGATGAAGTTTTAACTTTGGTCATTAACGTCAAACTATCATATGACGAAAAATTTGTTTTAAAGTTTATGTTTGCAAAAGAAATTCGAGGAAAATATAATGAAAGATTTTTGAGTAAATGTCCTTAGTAAAACAGAAAATATTTTATTTGATCAACTAAAATAGCTCTTAAATTATAAATCGTAAAATAGTTTATCACACGAAATGGTATCTTGGCGCATTACATTTAAGTTTTCTTGACGAAGTGTAGCCAATTTAAACACCATATTTTTATACCACTAAATTTCGCTAATAAAATAATTTATAGATTGGATTTATATTAATTTACGAAAGATATTTGCTTTTTTCAACAAGTCTAGTTGATTTTCGCTCATAATAAATTCTAGTTATTATACTATTAATTAGCGCTATTGGTCTAGACTGTGGATAAAAAATTTACATTTTGACAAAGAACTACTGTGATGAAAAAGTTGTGTTTTTAGTCAGTTGTGCAGAGAATTTGGAACAACAATCAGTTTAGTAGTTCCGAAGATCATCTGTTTAATAAAAATTGATACAGACGCCAGACGACAGACAGATGGAATCGGGAGACATATTTTTTCGTACTCTAGGGGTCATGAAATGTCGAAAAAGGAAAAGCTTTTACGTTTTCTTCATAATTCTAGAATACGAAATAATAGATCTCCCATTTCGGTTTGTTCGTCGTCTGTTTCTGTCTGCCTTATTGATTTTTATTAGACAGATAATTTCCGAAATTATTGGACCGATCGTTCTCAAATTTGATTTTTATTTTAGGAATATCCTATAGATGGTGAATGCTAACTAAAATTTGTCTAGTCATCGTCACCAACAACGTAATGGGATCAACTCAAAATGATACATAGTAAATGTCATTTCAATTTTATTAAATAAAATATTCCTATACTTATTGTCTTGATTTTTACCCTAAACATCCAAATTTTTGGAAAAAAAATCAGAATTGTATAATATATTATGTTGTGAAATTTTTCCATAAGAAAAAACGTCCTAAGATTATCGTAAGCATGGTAAATCGATAACCAAAATTTATCCGTTCCTCCTCCCCAAAATCGATGACGTCACCCCACAATTTTACCGAATAAATCTTATCTAAAGTGCGCAAGAGCAATACAGTACTATTGGTAAAATGTTGATGACGTCATCACAAAATCTTGTAATGGAAAAACTGCACCTGTATTTAAGCTTGTGAGTGTAATTAATAATTATAAAAAATTTAAATTCTCAAAATCAAATTTTATAATTTTTCGAAAAAGTTGGATATGTCCTACTGTACTTCAGGGGCGAGAGAAGTATTTTATTTTGGTTAGAAATCTATTTCAAAATCCACTATTTTATACCGAGTTTGGAAAATGACGGATTAACTCTTCAGTACGGAGGTTTCGGGAGTTCAAAATTCCTGCCTTGTCCATGTAAGTAAGCTCGTAATGTTCCCAAATTTTGATCATTTTTTGTAAAAGTTAGTCATCACTAGTTGCTAAAATAAAACTGATTTTGGCAAATGAGATCCCTCTAAGAAAATAGAGAGGGGTGGGCGCGGCAAGTACCTGTTAAAATAAGACCGATTTTAGCAAATGAGCTACCTTCTAAGAAGAGAGAGGGTGGATGGGTGGGATTAGTACCTGCTAGGATAATACTGATTTTGGCAAATAAGATCACTCTAAGAAAATAGAAAGCGGGTGGGCGGGGCTAGTACCTGCTAAAATAAGACCGATTTTGGCAAATGACATAATGATTTATACTTTCGCTTTATATCAGGCAAAACATTGTTGCCAGATGGAATTTTATCAAATTATTACCAAAACAACACAACTATATCTTTGTACATTTTAACTGAAATGATAATAATTAAACATGGTCATGGGCGAGAGAAATATCAACTAAAAGTTTTATTACTACTTAGTTATTGTGATAATGGATGTGTTGTTTAGTTGTTAAACGTAGCCAAAGAACCAGTTTTAAAATCATTATAACTCCACCAAAATGTGAGAAGGATTTTTTCACTATTTTTCCCAGGCTCACTAGTTGCTTGTTAAGAACGTAACAGAGAGTTAATCCGCTATTTTCGAGACACCCGGTATAGTGCCTCTGTTCCAACGCACAGGTTTTTATTTCACTGTTAACGTTAGTAAAACTAGAGTTATAAATTTAAATTTTTTTTATGACGGTGGCATTAAATAGCTTACTCTCAAGAAGTAGAAGGAATTACATAGATCCCAAAAAACAACCAGATCCAAGTCAGTTCAGTTTGCAAATAATTATAGTTTTAAGTTTCAATGTTTTAGTTGAAAAATATCTTAACAGATGTTAAATCTGTCAAAACTTTTCTCTGATCGTTAAAATTAGAGTCACTTATAATCAGTTGTTTTTGTACGCGAATATAATATTCTAAAATTCTGAAAAGAAGATTAAAAAATTGTGTAAGATGAGATTTTAGGTTAGCTTTTAACTAACTTCAATTTCAAAGTACTTGACAATAACGTAGGATCTGGTAGACCAAGTAAATATTCGCCTGATCTGACCTGAGCTAAGCTGACTTGACCTGACCTGACCTGACATAGCCTGACCTGATATGACAATAATCCATCGTATTTCATGTATATTATCCAAAATACCTTTATCTTTTACCAACAACGTCATTAAATTTAATTTATTTTAAAACTAACTTTCGTGCTTTAATGTCACATAGAATATCGGACATTAAAAAAAAATTAAAACGAAGATTGTTTATTAAAACTTTTTTAACATTTATAAAGAGCTGATTTTAGTTGACCATCTGTTTTTTATCTAATATAAGTAATCAAACATTTGAAAATCTGTATTGCTTTGATCTACAAATAATCGCCAAGCAAAAGGTTTTGAATCCAAGGACTTCATGACCAAAGTTAATAACAGAAAGGAATTTTTCGAGTTTTTGGAAATATTTCACCCATTTTCGTAAGGTACATCTTGTGTATACTATACACAAGTGTAAATTTTCCGCATCCGACGAAAACAGTTTGCTTAAAAAGTAAACAAGATAAAGTACAACTCACCTGCACATAATTTCGTGTGTTAACAGGACTCTACACATCTCGGGATTTTTGTCTTGTCCCTCGTATACAATAGCCTGCAAACAAACAAAGTAATTAACTCCAAGTACCACTTCTGATTCAATAAGAGTGATCAACTTGTAGGACTATAAAACGTTTTACGCCGCTAGTCTCACATCAGGATTTTCGTTTCCACGAGTAAAATTAATTTCTCAAATTTACAGTGTGCGTGTGTCAGAGGATGGCACTCTGGTGTGAAAAAAAGTTGCATGTTAAGTAGATTCAAATTTGTGCAAATTAAAGTGTTTTGTGAAATAATTTTTTCGCGTGCCAGGTACACGGTATGATGTTTTGTCCGGTTTAAATAGGATAATAAGAGTCATATGGGGTCCTGTGCGTGAGTTTGGTAGTTGTTTTATAATGGCAACAGGAGATAAGATCGGATTATGGAGTCGAGTCCCTCCGCACTGGTGACGTACTATTGCTAGTCATCAATGAGCATAGAATAACCCTCGAAGCTAGTATAATTACCAGACTTACCCTCGGCCAGACCCGAGTAATCCGGCTATTTCGTGCCCCTTGCAGCAGGACGGGTGATAGCAACATACATCTATCTGCGCGAGGCTTTGCTTCCCGGCCGTAGGATTAAGGTGCTTTAGGTTAGAGCAGTTGATAGATTTTTGTTTAATTGAATATGTAACGCGCAACCCCTGGCTTTGCTTTGTGGAGGGCTCAAGTAAGATTACTGGACATCGAGCAACATGTGTCTGGATAAAGAAACACTAATTCTTCTGCAATGACCGCGAAGAGATTTACATTCTTGACACAAATGTGCATTTCGACACTTTAATACTGGAACAAAAACGACGTCAAGTTGTCACTCGATGCTCAAATCGGCACTAAGCTAAGTATGCCTCTTGACAGATTCACGTTCACTTAAATTTTCTATTGTAAGTGTAGCAAATAAAAATATATATTTTTCGCCGAATTTTACACCCTAAAGAAGCACAGAACTGGAGAACGCTACAATTCAAAACAAAATTTAAAGCCAACCCAGATTTACCGTTCAATTGTACAAGTGAGTGAAGAAAAGTTAATTTTTTTTAAGGCAATGGAATACCAATAAGATCAAAAATGGTTGTATTAAGAACAATTAAAGACATCACTAATATAAAATCTAATTTTTTTTATTTTTGGTTTTATATATAAACTGGAGAACAAAGCCATTTTGATCTAAAAATACTACGGAATTTATCCCACATAACTGGCTATTATTACCTTATTAGATAAACTAATATTGCGTCAATTTGTATCTAAAGTGAAACAAAGTTTAATCAATACGTAGCAATTTATCTGGACAATAAACGATCAAATCAAACTTAGTTGATGAGTTAATTTGTTTTTCCATTAATCTGCAAATATCTGTAGACAATCGATTGGTCCATCATTTTCAAGTATCGTGTAGGTACAATTAATTTGAAACAAGAATCCTGTTAGATTATAAAATTATTCAAATATCTCCTGTCTGAGTTTACATTGACACAAACAACTATGTATTTACGTTTTGCATCAGCGCATTGCTGAAATGAAATAGTTTTGGGTAATTTTGGTTGTCTTAGGTAATTTCTAAATTAATGCAATCATGACAACTTTACGTATTTGGATTTAAATTGTATTCTATCTATTTAGATTCCAACAGGATGAAAATATACGAGAACGCAATTTCTTGGGGAACTAAAGTGCTAGGCAAGCACCTTATGATGCAGAGTGCACTGTAGATTAGTTAATGTATGTGAAGTTATTTTTGATTCATTAATAAACAAAAAACGAATGAGTCAGGTTTTTTACACTCGGTGCACCTTTCCTAATGTTCTAGATGTACTTTTGTGAAAAAAGTAGGTACTTGCAAGTGGAGATTAAATTTTTGACTAGCCGATTGTTTTTTTTTTTGAGCTGTTTAGAAGTACCGAAATTAAAACGTTTATGGAGATTATTGCGTGGAAATCGCCTTTTTATGGAATTTTAGTACTGGATTCACTGTGTATGTAGACAAATTGGTCAATATGGAATAGGTTTACATTTTTACTTTTCGGGTGGAGGTTAGTAATAGGATCCATCTAGTGACTCACAGAGTTTGAAAAAATAGGTCTCTGTTTATCGCGTATACCGATTTAATTATAGCGATAAATACTGGACTGATTGTAGTTAAATTTTATGTGTACTTTAGGAATATCAAGGAGGTGACGAAACGCTAACCAAAATTGGTCTACTCATCTCCAACAACAATTTGATGAAGTTATGTCAAAATTTTGCTTATGAAATAACATACTTCTAAATCGGTGATTTATGTATCCGCCTTGAATTTTAACGTTTAAACCAAAATTTATCTGTTTATCCCCCAAAAACTTGATAACGTCGTATTATAAAATTTTGTTGATTCTTTGAAGTGTGCCTTAATTGTAGTTTAACAATTCACACAATCATATATTTATTTTAACTTCTAGGAGTAATGACATGACGTCATTTGGAAAATTTACAGCAGTCAATGTTATTTAAAATCAGATTTGTTTAACAACACTCTGCAATTTAACTTTGAAACTGAAAACCGAGTGCTAAACGTTCTAAGGTGATCGTAAGCTTTGTAGATTGTTAATCAAAATTTATCCGTGTATCCCCTCCCAAAAAATTGATGACATCATCTATCTAAAATATGCAAAATATTATGAACCTATACTTGTGGTTTATAAATGCATTAATATGTTTCTAATTTACTTTTATATGTATAGGGTGACTCAAAAAAATTAATAAATGAAAACAAATGTGAGAATTTATTTACTAAATAAAGAACGACTCGCTCAGTGATTCACAAAAATTTTGTGGAAACAACTTTGACCATTTTTTTTTAAATGTGGTTATGTGTTAGTAGTGATAATGTAGAATTTTTTAAAAAGTTACATTTTTTATAATATACATGCTTTGGAGTTATAGAAAAAATTATTTACAGTCTCTTATGTATTTTTATATTTAATTACTACATTTAATTTATTCCCTTTTTAGTACAGTCATTGTTTTAATTCAAGAATAATTGTATCACATTTTACATAATACAAAATATTAATAATAAGCTCCACGATATTTTCCACGGATACTTGATGAATCTGACGTATTTATTTGGTTTGATGTATTCTATGAACAAAATACAAAAACTGTTAAAATAAAACAGTTCATAACACGGATTTCTTGTGATTATTAAAATAGCTGGATACTTAAATGATAATTTATTAAGAGTAATTGAAGAGAATATGACGTTCTATATTCTGTCATTGTTGACAATGCTCCACTGAAGGTGAAACATCCTGTATTTTACAAATTCGTTTGTTTAGAGATTTGGGTACATTTTATGGACTTAATTGTAAAACGTACAGGATTTTATAGATGCAACTGTAATGACACAACACACACCAAATGACCAAATAGCTCTTCAATTTTAATTTTATTTTGAATTAATTATTGGATACGATGTTGCACATTTCTATTTTTATTTGCAAAGTCTAACAGAGATAGTGTTAATGGATTCGGTTGTGGTTTTAGTCAGCAAGTCTCCCGTACACGTTATATGTAACGAGTTATACCTTTGATATAAATTAGCATGTACTTCCCCGCAATTAATTAATTGTCAGGAAAATACATTATACTTTCTTAAACGAATAATTACGGATGTTACATGCGGAATAATTTTCACCAACAATAACATACCCTACGATTTTATTTTAGAGCTTACATTTGCCTGACATCAATAGCATAAGCAAGCCAGAAAAATCCTGTGCATGCAAGCAGGTAAATTCCCTGTTCAAATTACTGTAAGAAGTTTCAGTCGGGTGTTGGTCATGGGCGCACACGGACCCATAAAAAGAAAGTAACAGTAGAAACTTTATAAATATTATTTTAATTCCTGTGAGTATGATATGTCCCGTACTCATGGGACTATCTTGAAGAGTCGCATATCTCTGGAGAGTTTTACGCGAAGACCCCAATGACTTGTTTAAATATTCCCGAGGGAATTACATTTCTTATCGGAAGAGCAAATGTGGACTTGTGCGTTATCTGCGGTATTTTAATTAATTGTTATACTTGCATATTCATAAAAGGGTATCAATGCTCCCTGGGGAATTTCTGAATACAATATAAAAGGGTGCCATTCGCGACGTTAACTCTTATAATTATGCAACACGCTCGTAATTCGTTTTGATAACGTACTGGTTAATTTAATTCGATACATGGGTTGTCTCGGCTACCATCAACATAAATATTGTTTGAATAAGCTGCACCGATACGTAACCAAAGCTGATTTGGGGAAGTTTCTGAGTCGGGATACAAAAATAGAATACGGTGACACTAGCACATTATTAACTCCCGATAAAAATTTAACAATGCATTCCACGTTCAAAATCCACAGCAAATGGATTACTTCCATTAGGCATCGTTTTCACTTTATAATTTGTTGTTAGCAATGAGTTCTATTTAAATTTTGTGTTTGTAAAGTGTTGGTGTCAGCTGATAAATTACCACAAATGGCAGAGAAATAAACAATTCCCAAATGATCGAGACAGAGAGAAATTGAAGACTTTTGTACCAATTGTTTCGGTTTATCTAAAACTAGATCCTGTAAAATATTTATGTCCCATCACGGAAGAGTATTATGTCTCGTTTTATTTTTATTTTCTATGAAACCGATTTACCAAAATATTGTCACTGTAATACTATTATTACACTTGTGATCTGATTAAAAATAATTAATCGTAAATTAGCATATGTATAAATTTCTAAGTCTTTCTCGTAGACTTTATCAACCAAACCACTATGATCATTCTGGTAATGTTAAAAATTATTGAGTTTAATTTGTTTACTTGTTTAAATTTCCAAGTTACTAGAATTATAACTGCCTTAAGCGAAGGGTTTATTTTCTAGTAATTTATGAAATAATTCTGTGTTCGATATGTGGAAAAAGCGAAAATAGTTGCGTTTAATGCACGCCAGTAATTAAGAGCGTGGGTGTGTTAATAAAGCAAACTTGTTAAAATAAATTGTCGTCATTAAATAAGCGTGTTATTACAATAATACCGTAGTCCATAAAAATATTTTATTCGCTGTTGTAGTACATGATATCCGTACAATAAAATTTCCATGCGCCTGAATTTATAATAAACGAGATTAACATAGTGCCGGTTCAGTCGGTAATCGTGTAATGTGCGATAAAATTTTAATATGAGATCGCGAGCTGTCCTGTACGCATTTGGATTAACACCGAAATTCAAAAGTATATATCGATGTTCATACAAATGCATTTTAATAACGCATTAGACTTTTTTGTATGGTGTGTGTCGGCCCAAATAGAGTGCCTCATGAAATTTATATCGCGAAGTTTCGCTCCCGGATATTTTTCCATTTTATATTAAATTATTAACACGCTGATAGATAGACGGGTTGTTCGCGATTATGAAATCTTCACCGAAACACGTCGACAGGAAATTGAATTGAAATGTAGAAATTGATAAACCATGTTAAAAATTACGGTAATGGATCGCGTCAATCGGAAGAGCTTCATCTCTAGGGCTCCATTACCAAGCGGTTTCCTCTCATTCGGTAACTCCGATATCAAACCTGGCGTTTTAATGTAATTTTAACGAGGCCACAAGTGCATATTTCTGAAACTTCCCCGGCGATTAATTAAAACAGACGTTAAATACGACTTCACTTTTGATCTAGCTAACATGAGGTGTGAGACAAGCGGATTTGAGACAGTTCGACACTTGAAGGATTATCTCGTCACATAACTAGTGCTAAAAAACACGAGTGAATCAATAAATGAATATAATCCAGCTCTTTACAACTATTGGTAATTTAATTTCGGTGTTCCACAGGACTCTAGCCCCGGACCTTTATTATTTGTGTTATTTATGTACTTACACGTCGTCCTAACCTATGCAAATAATATCAACTTGTTCAATGTAATCATCCCTGACAGAGCACAGATGTGCCTCAATGCAATAACTAACCAGTCGATTGTGAGCGTCTATTATCAAATGGTCATTTTCGCCTGCTGCCCCAGATATGAAATTACTTTCTGTTTACCTTTATTAAGTACTAATGTGACGCGACGCTTTCAATTTATGTTATTTACAATGTTGCCAATAACTATACATTGGTATTACTAGAACAGAGAATCATTTTTATTTCACATGTTTATTTTCTTTTTATGCAATTCTAGCCTCGTTATTTTGTTAACTTAAAAAATATATAATATAAAAAAATGGCTTGTTTCATTGAATAGAACTGTCCTCACCTCTGAAATACAACTAACAAATCCAGTTTTTTGGGAAAAAAAGTGTAAGAAAAAGTTCGGGTTATTAGCACAACCCTTTAACCAACTGATCTATACGACAGATGGTTCTTTTGCGCTGCTCTTATATTAATATAAACATTTGTTTCACAATTTGGACTTTTTTTGCAAAAATCTGGATGCTCAAGGCCGATTCATAAACCACCACTACAGGAAGCTGTTATTTTATAAAATTTAAACAGCATTTAAATAATACAAAATATTTAGGTGACCTTATCAAATTGATAGTGGGGATGATCGGGCAAATTTTGGTTAAAGTTTTACCATGTGCACCATATTCCTAAAATACATAAACAAATTGGTCAGAACTCCCCTAGCCTATAGAGTACAGTACATCAAAACCAACTGTTTCGAAAAATTATAGGTTAAAACAAATATGTCTGTAATGATTCGTTTATTAAATAAATCATTGCATTTTATTTTGATGTTCGATGTTGTAATTCACATTTGGTTAATTATAACTTGTCTAGATCTAGGAGAGACAAACATTTCTTTAGAGAGGCTCAGCCTTCCCTAGCCTTCGCCTAGTTATGGCCCTGTCTAGGACCCAATCACCTGATGGACTCGATTACTATATTTCCTTAGGTTACGCTCAATAAGTAAAAATGGCCTTTCAGCAATAACAACGACTTCAAATGTTAAAGTATTCATGTAGAAATGAGTTTGTCGCCCCAAACGGAGGATTAAAATTATTAATTAAGCCACAATCGAACAAAATGTTTTGAATACTATTATTATAATTCTTATTTAATTACTATTATATAAAGACGTGGGTTTTCTTACATTTTTGAGAAAATCGGGTGACTCGTGTTTAATTAGATAAAAAAAAAATAGAGAATGATTACCTTTATTAAATTTATTATAACTTGATTAAAAATGTATCATGTTTGCGATAACTTTGAAACGCCTGCAAGATTTTAAAGCATTCGATTTTGCAGTTCTTGGTTTAATCCATAAAATAAATTAAGAAATTCTAAAATATAAAGGCAATGATAAATCACAAGTGTAGACTCGTCATATTTTGCCCATTTTATACAGGATTTACTCGGTAAAATTTTGAGATGATGTCATAAATTTTTTATGACTTAAGCGGCTTAAGCCAAAGCACCCTTGTAGGTCAAACTGGCTATTGTATAACTTAACTCAGTTCATATATACCTGGTAAAACTTTACAGCTCCATTATGGCAACAATGGACAGTAATTAAATATGATAAAAGTATAGACTCATCATGTCTTGCACATTTTCGATAAAATTTATTCGGCAAAATTTTGAGATTGCGGCATCAATTTTTTGGGGAATAGTAGATATGTTTTGATTAAAAATTTAAAATATTTGCATGCTTTGAGACGCCTGCAAGATTTGAAAGTATTCGATTTTGCAGTCCCTCATTTAATCCATAAATCAATGGACTCATTCATTATTTTTTTTGAGTCACCCTTTATAAGCAGTTCTAAAAATATGAAGGCAATGATAAATCACAATTATACATTCATCATATTTTCCACATTTGCGACAAGTGATTCAGCAAAATTTTGAGATGACGTCATCACTTTTTTGGGAAAGGGGAAACCAGATATATTTTGATTAAAAATTTACCATGCTTGCGATAACTTTGAAAAGCCTGCAAGATTTGAAAGCTTTCGATTTTGCAGTTCCTGATTTAATCCATAACATTAATGGACTCAGCTATTATTTTTTTTATTCACCCAGTATAAGAAATTCTAAAAATATTAGACTCATCATATTTTGCACATTTTCGGTAGAATGTATTAGGCAAAATATTGTAATGACGTCATCCATTTTTTCCGGGGGATAAACAGATCTCTTTTGACTTAAGTTTGCTGTGTTTAGGATAACTTTAAAAGTTTTGGAAAATTTTGAAACATTCGAATTTACAGATTTCAAATTAAATTCCAAAATGTTGTTATATGGTTTTAATTTTTTTTTTTAAATTTGGATGCTTTGGGTAAAACTCAGCACGTATTCATAAACTAGACGTGTATGAGTATTTTATACAATTTAAAACCCGTTGACTATGTACAATTTTGAGATGACGTATCAAATTTGAGAACAATCGGTCCGGTAGTTTCGGAGATTATCTGCCTAACAAAAATCCACACGGACGGCAGACAGACAGACATAGAGTCGATTACAACACTTCCTTAGTTTACACTCGGGAAATAAAAAATAAATTACTTATAGATATACTAAGAGTACTTAGGTTTAGGTTATTCAAAAATTATGATTTGTTCAACTAACAAAATATTTTTAGACACCTAGCAAGTAAAATGAAGTGTTGGAGTTAAAAGCATTTTAATTTTTTGAAAAATGTGGACAATATTTCATATCTAACTAGAAATCACGTATGAGTGTTTTTCGTTGGTATGTGTAACGCTACAACTTTGACAAATTGGATATATATGTCCTTGTCGCTTTAATTTAATTAGTTTCGCCTTAGTAAACACGACTACATAATAATAAAATTAAGTATAAAATTTGTGGCGGAAGGTTCTATAGTGACTTGGTTAAAATATAGTCGGGAAAGGTAATCAAGTTTATTATTATTGGTAATAAAGAAACAAAGAAGCAATCACCGCAATGCTCAGTATAAGAAGCTTTTAATACGTGTCAATAATTGTAAGTTATTTTCAGCATGTGTATAACCATATATTTCACGTCTCTTAAACTAAAGTCAAAATCCTCGTAAAACAAATGCCTCAACACCGGCGCATCCAGCTAGGGCAAACCTAATAAATAAGATTTATAAATTCTAATAGAAATCTGAGGCTTATGGTTTATGTAGTGGCAATGTAGCCAATTATCAAGGATTTATTACGGCAGGACTAATTTAGGACAAGGTAGAGGCAGGTGCCTGGATTAATCTAGAATTTACGCAGGTAATTCCTCTCTATTCCACTATCGTTAATATTTATACGAAAACTACAGCAGCAGCGCATACGAAAATGGTTGTTTTAAATCACACGCAACTTATGCACTTAATCTCCCCGAAAATTTTCTTTTCTGCCCCAATTTAATTACGAACGTTTGTGCGAGGGTGCAAGCAATCAACTAATGAGTGTTGTTAAACTTGGCATATCGAGGATAAGACGCATCATTTACCTGAGTGGCTACTGATAGACATGCAATCTGCATTTTCACCCTCTTAAAATTACGGTTACTTAGACAGATTAAATTTTTTGCATATGCTGGACGTACTTGCAATAATTCAAGATTTGCAAGTTAAGTGGACAGGCCATGTGTTTACAGATCGGCTAAACGGCTTACGATAAGGAAGTAATGAGAGTCGAGTATTTCCTGTGTTATCCGCAATGGGGGCTCGCAGTCGCGTGTCTGACACGTGGACCTGATCGCGCCTGTCCGATATCATCAGCGACAGGAGATTATCGCTCGAAACGCCCCCAACCCACACGATTTAAAACTTATACGATACATATTCATAAAAGAAGACCTGGGCTGCAAGAGGGTGCAGGATCATCAGTGGGTGATGACCAGAACGATGACGAAGAGTTCGGAAATACAAAGTGAGTGAGCATTTTTTCAAGAAATTAAATTATGCATTGCAAAATAAAATAACTATACATTTTGCAATTTTCTGATGATAATTTGAAATTACTATTCCTTCAAGGGTACTGCTTGTCGGCCTTGTGAAGATCAAAGAAAAACTGTCAGATCATATTTTTAGATTTACTCGATACGGCTCATTTTAATAACAGATTTTTACAGTTTAAAGGTAATTTCTGCTTTAGGTATTATTTGATTTAAATTTTAAAGAAGTTTAGCCAACTTTTTTTAAGAATCTTGGAAAATGTTGTCTGAATAACATCAGAAATCCTTTACTGAGAATGTAGATAGATGCCTTCTTGACTTCCATTGAATCATTACATTAGTAAACTTTCTACATAGGTAGCTGAAGTTGTAGGGTAAATGTGTACAAGAGTACGCACTTAGTGTAAAACTGTCAACAACTTTTTAATTTTTTTGGATAGACAAATTTTATGATATAGGTTCGTTATATACATGTTTAGAGATCAGATATATTTAATTGTACGCCCCAACACCACTATATTTTAAGAGTAATTTCAATTTTTGTCAAGATGTGTAAATGCGCACTCCTAGACAGTTCATTGTACAAGAGTGCGCATTTGAACGCTTATGAGTACGCATTACATTTTATGAAAAAATATTTGTTTCTAAGGTGAAAATAAATGGGAATAAGTGACTACAGACTACACATAAAACGGGAGACCTATTTCTTCGTACTCTAGGGGTCTTGAAAAGACGAGAAAACGTAAAAATAGAGAGTCGGTCGACGGACTCGATTACAACACGCTTAGAAAGTAAAAATAAAAAAAAAATCACCATAACCATCACCACACAACTTGAGAAGCAGTACAAAGTAGTAGAGTTAAATAATTCATTATCGTATGATATGTATCTCCAAGACTATTAGACTACGTATTGCACGCAATGCGCACTCTTATAGAATACCTCGCTGCGCACTCTTGTACATTTGTACATAACCTAATGTTTTCAAAGTTAAAAGCTTTTGATGGACAGAAAGTGTAAAACTGTTAGTGTATAACGACACCTTAAAAGTTACAACTAATGAAAATTATTACTGTAAAATAAAAGAACTGGTACGTACCTTACAAAAAACTAAAACTATGAGCGGTAAAAATTACATCCACACAACGTGTGAACATAAAATCGTCAGTACGACCAAACTATAAACTATATTCAGGTCACTTTTGCACCTTTATCTCAGGTTTAACGTTAAATTCTGAATGGTATAACTTCATCTTACCCAGATGGCACTAATAAGCAGAAATCATCAGTGCGTACTCTTATACATATGCGCACTCTTGTACACATTTACCCTAAGGTTAGAATATTTACTTACTGACACCTAGATATAGAAATGTCAAAGTACCTACTTGCGACGGGAAAAGGAAACAAAGCGAACGGGGTCTGCTTGATGGTAAAGATAAGCTACATTGAACAAACACATATGGTATGATAGTTTTTTATTGTTCCAGGCCATGTTAATTGTTGAAATTAGTGGTGCTTGTTAACGAGAAGAAAAAACTTTTGTTCAACCTGAAAGTATTCAAGACATATGGAGCCGTTAATTTTGATTGAAATTCCAAACTAAGGAGGAGAGTTTACAATTTCTGATGGAAATATCGAAGGTCTAAATCTTTTTTCGAGAATATAATTCATGTATCACATGACCCCACTTCTTCCAATAGAATTTGTTCATGCCCTTAGTTACATGTCTATCACAGCGATAATAATTTTATTGCCTTATTGTGGTCGGTTGCTACCTAAATTTAAAAACTGTCAAATTGACAAATTTTAGAATTTCATAAATTTTTTTATCTATTATGGCTTGCCAACGTTGGGGGCAAGCTCAAAACGACGAAATCAATTCTATTATCAAAAAATGTGTTCATTTATTATATTCTCATGTTGAATATAACTCGTGATATGATTAATAATCGAAGATATGGCTCGTGAAACCGAAGCAGCACATTCAACTCGTGCTTCGCACTCGTTGAATCTGCAGCTCGGTTTCACTCGAAATATTATCGATAATAATCATATCACTTGTTATATTATAATTGAAAATATTCATATATTCGTGCTTCCCTCACTGAAAATTCACTATTTTTTCTTGTATACAGAAGTGGAAAATGTATTAGACAAAACGTTGGCACCAAAAGGTGGAAGACAATCAATATAGGAAAAATATATATTGAGAACTCTGTTGGATATAAACTTCAAGTAGCAAATTCTTGGGACAAAAAGAAAAAATAGACCTAATTACGAGTTGTAGTTCGAAGTCAACTTCAACTTCAGTTTCCAAATCCTGCCATGGTTTTTATTTAATAATTAATTGCCAGAAAGTTCTCTTACATTTAAGTTTAGTGAAAGTGATAATAATTAATTTGTACAAAAATAAATCATAAGTAAACAACATTTGTACTAAACTGGTTTAAAATTCTTCTTAGGAAATATTTCCACTCTTATTAGAAAAAATCAAACTTTTTCTAACTTAAAAGTGGCTATCACAATATTTAATTTTTCCAAACAGTCATAGCAAAAAAATGTTAAAGACCTGTTGAGACTGCGGAAAATTGACAAGAATACCACTCCCGTTTCAGCCGGTACAAACTTATGTAACTCGTGCAAAGAGTTATAAAAGATTAAAAACGTTCTTTTTCAACTTGATTCTTCCAGGTCGGAAGGTATTGGAAAATGTGTTTGAATCAGATACCTAATTTTAAAAGAAAAGAAAATTTTGTTTATTTGCAAAATTTAAAATTGACTTTACTTGTGATCGAACTACAAAGAAAATAAAGGAAAAATGTATTTCCGTATAGAAAAATTATTACATTGAAATACTAGGTATTAGCAAAAATTTTGACATGGATTTGAGCTTAATTGATAAACTCGAAAGCTCCCCAAAAGCGTTTTGAGAGGTTGAACGACTATTTTCGCTGTTAAAACACCTTTTCTCCAAGTACCTATTTACATCCCAAAATACTATTTTATGTCGCTATAGTGTATTTCAGAACTTCGTTCGCCTAAGCCATAGACCGAGGTGATTGAAATCAACAATTATCACCCAGTAAGTATGCTTTTACCGCCTTTCTTTTGTTAAAGAACAAGCTGTTCCCTTGTTTTCGCAGGTAAGCATTGAATCTAAGGGTGTTCTTGTCTTTTAGTATAGGGCAAACGAGTTGAAACAAGAACACTCTAGTGCACTTTCAGCATTGTTGTATCATATATAGCGACTGACTCAGCGGTTAAAGCAGTGACGTTAAAAATGTTGAAGCACTGCATTTACATGTACAAGAGGAACTGAAATATCAACTTTTTAAAAGTAACTTGTTTCTTTATTATTTACAGTTAATAAAATAAAATAAATCCATTACCATCTTTCAACCGATTGACGGTTGGGAAACCCTGGAATATGTCAAAATTTGGGACGATTTATGGCTTAGGCAAACGGAGTTCTGAGATACACTATAAACAGAACACATAATTATTTACTGTTATTAAAATATGTAAATAAAGTAACTGAAATATTTGGCTTTAAATAATAATTTTGTACACCGGATGTAACAATTTACCAGTTTCACTGTAATATTTCAGTTGCATAAAAAAAACTGGAAATTTTTTCTCTTCTTATAACATAGAGTAGGATTTCAAGTACTTACGTTAAATACAGTATTTTTTATTCTTTCAGTGTTGTATAGTACTTGATATTTAACTTGTTTTGTTTAATACTTTCAATAATTTCAAATGGCGTGGTCTATTTTTAGACAATCCACTCTAACCTTTAATTTTCCCGAAATGACAAAGGAAGCGTCAGTTGTTACGCGATTGAAGAAAAGAAAATCTTCGGTCCCGTTCAACCTGAGGTTTCCTTTTTTTCAATGAAGGTGTTTGATAAATTGATATTGATTGCCAGCTAACGAATTTTTATAATTTTGCACTGAGACGAGAAAAACTCAATTTTCTGAAATACAGTTTTAAGCAAAATTGTAAAGATAAAAAAGTGACGTATTTACGCAACTGGGATATAGTTAATACCGAAGAAACCATCAAAACTAAATTAAAGTAAATATTTTTTTATTGATCCTCTTCCTCTTGTCACCACAGAAGCGGGTTTTCACGATTGTATGAAACGTTCGAGGTTTAACAGTAGTCAGTATTTTGGGTTTTGACCTGTAGGAGCAGATACAATGAAGAATCCGTACCTATTAATTTGAAACTCGTTGTCGAGCTACGATTTCATTTGTGGTAAAATGGTGAAGATTGTTTTGTAATTTATCAGGCTTTTTCGATGTACAGGGTGATTACTAAACCCGCGGCAAAAATTCAAGGGGTGATTTCTTGGATAATTTTAAAATTTGTTTGTCTTTAAATGATTTTTGCGAAGACGCTTTATTTCGAAGATATGGGGCGATAAAAATAAAGTAAAATTATGGTGCGGGGCACTGAAATGAAGAATATTTGAGAAATTGGATAATTCAAAAGTGTAAGGCAATAAAAAAACAACCTAGATATTTTTGAAAAAGTTCGGTAGCCAATAAAGAGATCTAGTGGATGCATTCTGGTTGATAATAGTCAGTTTCAGCAGTTTTTGTAGATTCAAAATTACCTTTGCTTGTTGAACAAAGTTTTAAAAGGCCAGGTAGCAAACATACAATTGTGTTTTATTAATGCACGACTGGATATATTCTCGCACAAAATTTTATTTTTGCAGCCATTCTTTTCTGATGTAATGCCCTACCTGTTTAATAAATAGAAGAACAATAAAAAATTTAAACAACGTTCTTAACATAGATTTTTTTGTGTTTTGTATGTAAGTACTTTTTACCCAGATTTTCATCAAATTTCGACGGAGTCTTTTCTAGAGTGCTCTAAACAGTATATTTTTTAATTTTTCAGCGATATACTAATCGTTTCAAAATGTAAACAAAAATTTAATAATAAGAAAGTCATGGCAGACAAATAATTACTTCGCGTTTCCTTAATTCTCATTTTCTCGTGTACTTTTTACATTAACTGTAAGGTAATTCCACACAGATAACACAGGTTTAATAGTAAAAAAATGATATAATTCTCATATACATATTAAGAATGTTGGAAAACTAGAGGAGAAACGAAAATTTACAACCAAAATGTTAAAAAAACAATTAAGAAACAAACTGTTTTAGTTATATGAAAGTTTAGCATGAAAAATGCTTGTTGAAATTAATCACTTTGTGTAAATTTGCCAGTTGAATTTTGAAAATGAGAGCACACTCATTCTTTGTTAACTTTTATTGAAATTGCAAAATTTAATCCATTTCGTTTGAAGTATAAAAGTTAATGTCATTTTTGGAAAAACGTAGACATTTCATAAACCAAAACCGAAATCGGGATGCCACCGTTTAAGAATTTATTAGAGTATTAAAGCAGATTCTAATTGTGACACTCGGTATATTAATAAATACACACAAAGAAAAGAACAAGTTCTTGGCTTTTTAGTTCGTATTTCAGTTATATTGCACCATAAGAGCGTAATTAGATACAAGGACAAGCTCAAGAGTATATTTTTCTAGATTTTTAATGCACATATTTATGCATATTTATTTTCCAAGCTCTGAATTGTTGAAAATAACTTAAATTGGATTTTACGAAACCTTACAAAACCTTTCTGGTCTCAGTTAAATTATGGAAGGCATGATAATACTGTCCTAACCACGAATTTTCATATTTCTTTTGCATTCATTTGGTTTTCTGTGTCGTCTGTGACCGAACTGTAAAAATCAAAAATCTGTTCTTTTAAAAAGTTTCCTTATGTTACTACTGAATATTGGCATTTTCGTTGAAAGTTAAAGCCTTTTTGGTTGAGGAGTACGTTCGCAATGGTCAGAAATTGAAAGTTTTTTGTTCGGAGTATTTGGGATGAATTCCCCTTCCTAATAAAATTATGGAGTATGCACATTTCTCTATATCCTGAAACGTAGTGTAACTTAGTGTCTAAAAACGTAAATTCTAGAAAAACGAAAATCGAGGAGCAGGCTGGAATCCAAGAGAAATCCAGAAAACATTGAGAATATAGGTAAGAATGGTTATGGAAGAGGCCCTTTAACATCGATAAAGCTTTTGACGTAGTAAGTGAACTTATAAGTTTCACCTGTATCTGTATAGATTACTATGTGTTCAGGAATTACAACAAGGTGATTCTCCGCTAAAGCCTGAATATCGGCAATAGTTTTGAACAGAATCGACACCTAATTGTCACAAAATTCTGTGTGTAGGTAAAATTGAAGATTGGGCAGGAATTGGTCGATTTGGTATAATAGGGCCAATTATTTTGAAGGTTGGGAGTTTATCTAATTTTGATATTTTTTATAAATCAACTCCATAATGATGAATTGACTATGGGCTCGATCAGTCGAAACACAGAAAACCATTGCCCACTAAGATCCTGTGATCTTGAGATTTGTCCATATTTGAAAAACTCGATTTACCAGACTCCCACTGACAACGTCAACGAACTAAGGCAATAATTGCAAAAATTAACGAAATCGAAGCAAATCCTTAAGTGCTACAAAACGTTATTCATGCAGTTAGACGTCCAAGTTAAATGTGCTTGGAAAAAAATGGGTAACATTTTCAACATTTACTGTAGTACGTTAATAAAACACACTAAAAAATGTTGCAACCATACCTCATTGTTAAAATGAATTTGGTTGTTATATCCCTATTTATTGTTGGCTACATTATAGGTGAAAAAAAGTAAATAGTTGTAACAATCATACAATTTTGGTTATGAACCATATAGTATCAATAACTATATGTGTAGTACTCTTTTGACATAACTCTTACTAAATGGTTGTAACAACCATAATGTTTGGAAGTAATCTGCCATACTATAACCTTTTGTTGAACAAACCACAATTATAGTTAAATTTAATTTAACCGCCATCGATTCGACCAATGGTATAATTTCCCACTTAGTGCCAGACAATTGTCAGCACATTTGTGGTCGTCCGCAGTCGTCTTTGTGTTTTGATTCGTTATCCCAAGAATTAAAAAATTACAGTTTACCTAGTTGGTGTTTTGTGATACTGATAATTCATTTTGTGGTGTTGTGACAATGGAAAATGTAAAAAAATATTTACAAGCATGGAGTTTGTCCCATCTCATTGCTAAATTTGAAGGTAAGTAGCTAAATATACGTGCTTCATTTAGTATAATAGTTGCAATGTAAGCAATCAAGACTTGATGCAACGATCGGTTTCGTGTTCATTTGTTTTAAGTCATACAAGGATAAGGTATGTTTGAATTAGTTCATTTTTCCATAAAAATATGTAATTTTAAACATTACTTTAAAAATATGCCAATTAATATAATACAATCTTAATGTTAAATACTTTGTTCCGTTGTAAATTAAACAAATTGTGTAACGTGATGCAAGTAACATCATAGTGTGTGCGATTAATAAAAATCTATGCTGGTATATTTTTCTCGTCATGGGTTAGTTATGCACAACGGGGTCAGGGGTTGAGAAAAACAGTGTCAACTGAGGACGTTCCTCTACGAACGCACTCTACATAATTATTTGATGAGTACGTTGATGGTACAGGGTACCATTCAAATTAAAATTGCTAAATTGTAATAAAATTCAAATATGGTGTTAAAATGGAATCTTTTTCCAAATACTCATACACCGAAGTGTGCTATGGCCAAAAAATTTCTGATTAATCTTTTATTCAGTTCAGTTCGTACTAGGTAAAACCCATAATAATGTTTTATGATACATTTGATACATTCCTGGCAGAAACGGACTGATTTCTGAAAAAGTTATAAAATCAAATTTGGTCTTAGTTTTTTTAACGGTATTATACGGTGTCTGAGCCATATATTGCCATATTCCTTATATTGTCAGGCCTAAAAATCGCCTAAATTCTAAACAATTGAATCGTACGGCTTTAAGTTATCTTTATAATGGGCAACTCGTATTCACGTAACAATCGTTTATATATAGCTTTCAGGTTTCAAAATTTAATTTGCCAACAAATTTTAAACCTTAAGATGGCAATATTTGGCTTAGGTACCTTACATAGCCACACACTTTTGATACTAAGACAAACGCAGTTGTGTCGAATTTTCCATTGAAATTTGCACCATGGAGTTGCGGCACCTCTAGTAGGCAGTGCAAGTTGGCGCAATTTATCTCGAAAAAGTGCGTTTGTTTATTCCGTCACCCCTAGCAACCAGCATTTGATACCCAAATTAGCATTATAAAGTTGCGCTGCACCAGTGACTTGCGCCACCAACTTGGAATTGGCCCCTGACACTGTATTTTTTTGTGATCTTCACCAACCTTTTTCTTTTAAATTTTGGAGAATTAAAGCAAAATCGTGTAGTATCTTTTCCTTTTAAAAGTAATTTAAAATGTGGTTTGCCAAAATGCATACATAAGTATGTACAATATAAATTGTTCGTTTCCATAACTGTAACAACGAATAAATAACTGTAAATTTTATTAAGATCACTTTTAAATGTTGTAATATTATTTTTCAGAAGAAGCGATAGATGATGATACATTCTCAAAAATTAACACAGATTCACAAGATTTCAAAGAACTGATTGCAAAGTATGGGGACAGAATTAAATTTAAAGAAGGTTTTAGACAGTTGTACAATAGAATTGACGAAGAAAATGTAATAACAGATAATAACTGCTTAGAAACAATAGTAGTTAAGACAAATGATGCTCCTAGTGATACTTCAGGTAATGTATGGTTTCAAGTGAAAACATATTTTTATGTATATAATTTTAGTTTACAAAGAGACACAAGAACCCATTCCCAGCACTAGTAAAGGCACGTGCTCTACAGTTTATAGAGTGGATGATAATTTACCTTTAGGTACTGTATGATATTTGGTAATGACATATATATACAGGGGTGAGTCACTAAGCGATAACTCAATTATTATTGAAAATAGAAAAGTTGTCCGGGTCTTTGAGTATCATTAAATTATTTTTAACTACACAGAATGTTCTGTGTCTGACACATACTACACAGCTTAGCTTTTTTAATGTAGCACCTTACTTATATTTTTACATATTCTCAGTGGCTTCTTCCTCAGGTTTAGAACCGTAAATTCCAATGCGACGTTGTCACGTAATTCCACTTTACTTGATATTTTTTAACAATGCAATGGTACATAAAAATGTTTTATAATCATCGGAGATGAATATACACGTTTGATCATATTCGCAGAAACATAAAATTCAATTAGTCATTCATCAGTTATGTCGATCATCTCGATAATGTGACGTATACAAAAAAAAAAAAAAAAAACTAATTGCAGATTTAGAATCAGCATGCCCAACGTAGTAAAATCACTCACTCTATTCTTTGATGATTTTTTGTTGTTTAATGAAATATCAAGGACCAGGTGCTTAGTGACTTACTGTTATTTTATTAAGAGTGAAGTTTTATGTTTGAATGGTGTTTTTAGATATTGTACCGGTACCGTATAAACGGTGTGATTCGTTTTTGGAAAAACTTCCAAATCTGGAAGTGACATACGAGCTTGTAAGTAAACACATATATTTTTTTGTAAGATGTCATTGCTTTGTAGGATTTGAAAAAATTTTTGCAAAATTCTATAAAAGGTCGTAATATATTGGCCCAGAAAAACCATTTAACACCGCAATTAAGAGATGATCTCGTTGCATTATTAAACGATCACGATTTACTACAAGACATTAATTCCTAGTATGTTTTAACGAAAGAACTGAAAATCGAACATACATTTTTGTAAAAAATTGCTATTTTAGTATTCCGACCAGAAGACTTTTACAATTAGCCCGCCTCATAAAGCAAGAATTCCCGAACGAAGATATTTCCACATACTATATACCGTATGTTAGACAAAACAAAAAAACTGTCCAGTGTATGAGGGGTAAATTAGTTGATCGTTACCATAATCAAAGAAAGAAGTTGAAAAAATCTGGCGTTCTCACCACTGCGTGTCCATCATCAAGCCTTGAAGTTCATGAAACTGTAGAAATAGCGAGTACGTATGTAATTAATTTTTGAAGATATAATTCCTACGCTTTTTTTTAATAGGTAGTCAAGATTACGAGGATGACGTGGAAGACTTTTGTTGTTGGTTAAGGTATAATACAGAACCTTGGCCAGAAGTTTTGGCTAAATGGAAGGCCACTACATGTGTAAGAATTCCCCGCTATAACCAGAATACAACCACAACTATCCAAGAATATTTTCAAGAATATAAAATTTTAGAAAAGTCCTTAGGTTATCAATTAGTAAGTAATATAACAGTATATTATGTAAGTTCACATTTTTATAGGTGGTATATTTTTTTAGCTGGAAATTGATTTCAATTATCTTTATCCCAAAAAATCAGAAATATTTTTTGCCGAAATACATAAAAAAAAACATATTATATTACGATTGGCCCAATACCGAGGCGTACTGACTCAACATTTTCCGGATCAAAACATTAATATTTTGAATGAAGGTAAAACCAACTGATTTATTTCTTTGTAATTTGAGTTAATAATAATTTTCTGTTTAGACGCCACTGCTGTTCTAAGTTTATTAACACTACCGTATCTAATGCCAGTAGTGATTGTTACGACAATAAAAAGAAATGGAAACCGTCTAAAGTTGAAGTAGCGAACAGTTTCATTACTTACGTGAAAACCAGTGAAGAGATGCAATTGATGTTGGAACGAAGACATCGAAAATATGCGGAAAGCAAACAATTATGCCAACCTCTAATAACAATTGTTGGACCAGATTTGAACAACCTGAAGGGCTATATTTCCATCGATAACTGTACATATCCTTTTGAATCGGCCTTGAAAAGTGTAAACACTTGTTTTAAAATAATTCATGCAATTGTTGCAGAATATCCACCTGAATGTTCTCATGTTTGGCAGTTAATACAAATTTACATCTATGATTTAAAGATAGAGTGGGACAAAAAGTCTTCAATTGTTTCTGCTCTGATATCTGATTTGTGTAATGAATCTGAGAGTGAGAAGTAATATTTAAAAATAATGAATTGTCACAAATTTTCAAGTTCAAAAAAAAATTTATTATTGCATATGAAATATAGACATTCCTATGATGGTAAATATATTCGCTGCATTTCGTATTCGTGTCAAAGAGAATTTAGTTCATACAACTCTTTTTACAAACATCTTTCGAATTTTCACAGAAAAACTTTCTGAATACTCAGTGGTTGTCTAACAACGTTACAGGTCAGTGTAGTAGTCAAGATACAAATTTTACACTACCTTTATTCCATACAGCTCCCAATAGTGTTGTTTCAAAAACAACAGTTTCTGATTATTCTGAACCTTTTAGTAACAGATTATATAATGACATAATTGCAAATAAGGAAAATCAAATTGAGAGTAGTATTGCGCTTTTTATTTCTCACTTATATAGAATCCTTTAATTATGCGAATGTCTGGTGCCTTAATAAATCTTTGGTCAATGAGATTCGAATCAAAGCATAGAACTCTAAAAAATATATCTAATATTTCTTACTCAAAAAAAAATATTTGCTTAACAATTGCAATCCGACACCAACTAAAACTATGTAAGAAATTGATATCTAAGGATGGATTTTCCCGATTTATTGAAAAATCTACAATTACAGAATATAACAAACAAAAAGGATTTATTTATAAATGGATAAAAGTTTATGACAAACTAATAAAACACGGGACTATTTTAATAGTGTATCTCACAGAATCACATCCAGTTTTTGGCAGTGTATGTTCTATTGCTGAAACTGAAGTTGATATTATAAAGATAACGTTCCAGTTATTTGAAACTTTAGGTTATGATCAGCATTTACATGCATATTATGTTAAATTACAAAATGACATTAAAACAGAGGAACTTCAGGAGATTGATAAGTTACACGTCAATTGTTTATACCATATGTCATACGATGGAAGTAGTTTAATTAATATAAATAGTTCTGTCTAAACAGACATAACAACTGAAGTACATATATTCATCATATATATATTATGTAATAGGCTAATATATAAAAATGTTTCTATAATGTTAAGAAGTATTGTTTAATTTTCTTTATATGTTTATGTTTATATTTTCATTTTATATTCAATATACCTATGCTTTCAATAAAATACGAGTTTTTGTTTAATTCCTTCCAAAAGTGCGAATCAATTAATTAATTAATTAATTAATGGTGCGGCAGTAACAACCATAAAATATCGTTCATGATATCATTTATTACAGTTGAAATACATAATTTTTTGTTACGACAATTATTAAATTTTGTTTAATAAGACCGTAGAATATTGTTCCAGCAAGTACAACATTTTTGGCTTTTATAACCACAGTTTTGTGGTTAACAGATTTACAATATTTTAAAGTTCTTGTAACCATAAAAATTAACAATAAATTCATGATGTTTGTAACTAAAATAATCATTGTCCTATATATGACCACAAAATATTGTAGGAATTGCCGATATTATAATTCGTGGAACCATTTATTTTTTAGTGTGAACAAATTCTTTCAAACATCTGTGTTTGTTTTGTTATTTTTTTCATATCTATCAAAGACATTCAGATTAAAAGCCAAGAATGACTCGATTACAATCAATTGTTAATCACCCAATACACTCTGTTTAAACAATAAGTTCTAAGAATATTCTTATTGTGATCGAGACAGAACAAATAAAAAATCGTGGGGTATTCTACGTTGTGCAGTCTCATGTTAGGGTACCCCGTTAAACTCAATAATTTTCGCAATTCCAGAGTAGATCGATGTTTCCCGCCATTGCTTGCGCACAATGCAACTTTCACCACTTCGTCAAAATTTAACGAAAACAAATAGATTTAATTATCCGTGCATGCTGCACGTGATCGCGCTCACACCAACACTTTATTTAATCAACTTTGTCATGGCAATACATCGTCCTCGAAATTTACGTCCGAACTGATGAAGACTTCGAGAGTTTGCAAAAAATTCAGCTAACAAAATCTCGTAGAACAATTTTTACACAAGTCAAGTTGATGGAGTGAAAAGGGGAAAGCTTAACGCGTTTAAGTTCTTAAATTTAATTTTAGTCAATCATCTAACTTCAAGATGGTTTGAGGTAAAATTTAATTTCGCGCTCGTCGAATCTACAACGAGAGAGACATATCGGAGTGTGACGAAAGATCTTCCTCCGGTTTGTTTCTTGCTGCATAATTCATTTAATTATTACGCTGTGCGAATTCGAAACTGGGAATGTTTTGCTGATACACCGGTTCATCTTACCCTCTAGCCGGTTCAAAGTGGTAGAACAACACATTGGCTGCTAATTTCATTTAGACCTCGTTTGTCCGACCTTTTCAGGCTTAATTTCATTACGTTCTGCTTTGTCGTTTAACACTGCAAGTGTTTTCGTTAAGAACGACGCACAGGACCGCACATATTTTTTTCGGCCAGACGTGGGGTAAATGAAGCGAAAACGTCTACTAGGGGAAAAGAAATGTGTCTTACTTGTTTGGTGACGGAGTCGATGAGTCTCACGTAGATGTCTTGCTCTTGTCGCACACCTGGAATTAAAGACAACAATTAGTATAACTCTACTTTAAAAAGAAATCATATCTTTTGTAGTTGGCACAATAATTGTAGCAAAATTTGGATTGTATGCATCAAAATATCGAAGAAATATGCGCATAATATGCACACATTTTTGGTCAAAATATGCACCACTTTATTAAAAATATGCAGCTAAATATGCAAAACATTTTTGAATATTTATGGATAAAGTAGATGTCTTGTAACATTTTTTTTCAATATAAGAAATCAAATTATAACTAAATTAAGTATGTAAGAAAATGTATTTTAGCCATCATTTTTATTAAACCAATTGACTATTAAATGTTATTTTAAATTCTCTATTAAGTATATGTGGATCTATCTATCTATATCCACATTTACAAATTCTCTTCCCAAAATTTTACTCAAAAGCGACAAGGTAATAAATCCTACATTTTCTTCTAAAACAAACTTAAATTTTAGAAAAACTCTTTTATCTTGAACATTGGATAGTTCTGAAAACAATTTCTTACCAGCTGAATAGAATCTACCAGTGCTAAAATGTTTCATTCAAGTTTTAAAATTTTATCAGCAACTATGGAAAAATTTGCTGAAATAAATGCCAATTGAGGTGCCAGTTCTGTTTTAGGAAAAACTATTTTACATTCTTTAATAGAGGTAGCATCGTCTGACAACTCATTAACAAAATTCTTAATTGCATTGTAGTTTTTGGTATAAAATACAGAGTTTCTATAAATGTTTACAGGGTCGAAGTAGGTTATGGAAACGTGCCGCCTCTCAGTTTTGGATTTTACTAAATGCCAAGGACAGATGATAAATACGACAAACATCTATGTAACCGGTTGCCTAAATGCTTCATATCTTATTAAAAAATGAAACTAATTAAGGAAACAAATTTATTGCGGTTAAACATCAAGTCCGTTAATATTTTCACAGTTGTTTTTAGGTGTCATATTCTTCAGGATTAAAAAAGAAACCGTGTTAAAAAAGTGTTAATCTCACAAGCCCTTGCGGGCCGCCACAGGCCGTATCTCAGGAGGACTTCTTCACTTTGCGCATTATCAAGCAAGTTGTTTATCCGGAAGCAAACCAAGCACAAAATTGGTAGTTTGAAGAGTAATTGGCCCCAGCAAATTTGTTAAGATAATTAGTTATTACAGAGCGGTCAGAGTGCGAGGGTTGTAAACTAATTATGACGAAGGTTTGTAACAAATTCGGGCAAGTTGTCGGTCTCAAAGGCCCCAAAGTCCGAAGTATAAGACGAAGCCTGAGGCAAGTGCAACTCTTGTACCGCAAATTCCTCAACGGCCACCGCCTCCTTATCTCGACGGACGCAACCCTCGGTGGCGGTGGTCTATCCAGGCGGGAAATCCGTCAATCCACAAAAGACCAAAGCAAACACGCGCTGAAAGATTTATAACGCTCGCTAATAGCACAGATAAATCAACATTCGCAGTATCTTCTACGGGCAGAAAGTGAATTTTCCACTTTACGCAATAACGAGAAACCGATGGCCTAGCAGTAAAACGCTTGTAAATGCAATTAATTAATTAGTTAGTTGATGGTTTATCAATTGTCAATTACTTGACTTGCAAACTTGTTGCGCTGGACGACTACCTTTTACATTCTGCTGGAAAAACACTATTTACACTTTAGTGCAGTAAGGCGCTCACATATAAGGAACTGGTCCCCGACGAGAACGCACCAGGAATTACAATCGTTAAAGTAGACGTTGCTTTTAATTAGATGGATAATTAATCCAACTAGTCAATCAGATCGACCAAAACGGGCGGTTTACCTTACATATGGCCTCTGTCCTCCGCGGAATGTTCCGATGCATTTTCGTTTCAAATTACGCACTTTAATTGGAATCCTAATTACCTATATCTAGCCACGTGCTGGGATTTTTTGCTCTTGCGACTGAAGCAATTTTGTAGTCGCTTTCGATCTTGACTTTGAAGATACAAGGTTTTCGTGAATGTTTATGAAAAAAGTATCTATGGAGCATCGAAGTTTCTGTTGAGGTGAGGTTGATTTAGTAATTTTGATTTACCGCCACTTGGATTTTGTGTTAGAATTTTACAACCGAGGCGAAGCCGAGAGTTGCAAAAACACTGACTGCGCGAAATTCATGTGCGATTCTTGTTATATAATTCGTTTTACTTCCCAAGCGTTAGCTAAGAAAGTTTCGTAATAGGATTATTTTGATGAATTTCGTATTTTCTCGACGTTTCACAGTTACCGATCTCCCGTTTCCGTTTATCGTCTGTCTGCCTGTCTGTTGGCTATTTGATTAGTAAAAAACTACTAACAGGTTTTAAGTGTACAGTAAAGACATCACTTTTGTGTACTAATAAAAGTTTATGGTCCTGTGTAGCCAGTAATGGTCGAATAACCTTTTTTAAACGGTGCGTGCTGCTTTGAAATCTGCGTAAATTTCAGGGTTGTATTTAGTACTGGAACATAGTTGGTCATTAGAGATTCACTCGACTAAATACGGAGACAAAATAATTTCACGATGTTTAAAGTCGACTATGTAGCGAGCTACAAACGCAAATAACAAGTTGATAGTCTATTACTGTATGCGACCCTTACAGATAGCTCGATTAAATTCATTACAAAATAAACAAATCCGTCTCTGTACGCCTACACACTAGGCTGACCGAAGATTTGTGAAATAAATATGGTTTAGGTATTATCTTCGACTTTTAAGAACTAAAATTTTATTAGTAAAGAAAAATAGTGTTTCACCGGATAGTGGTCTACCGAAAATTGTGCTTTCTAACTTAATACCGCTAAATAGAGTCCTGTTTAGGTGAAGCGTGCCAGCAAAAGATAACAAAAAGCCTCTCTGAAGTCTGGAATAGTCAGTCTCATGCATTTGTATCTAAAAAGCTGCATTAACTATTCGCTGACCAGGGTGGAGGAGGAGTTAAAAACGTAAAACCACTATTCTCGTTGGTGTGCTATACTTTATCAACCAGGTTGTAAAGAGCTCACTTTTTTTTTTATTTTTTAAGAAACACACCAACATATCGAAAGAAAGTGAATAAAACAGGGAGTAAAGTGCAGTAATAAGATATGTGTTCTATTTGAAAAAGTTGGTAGAAGGTCATTTCGGCAGCAATTTCTTCGCCTCTGAAGTACAATCCAACAAATCCCGCTTGTTCGAAAAATTATAAAATTTGATTTTGCACAATTTTATTTGTGATAGCCTCTATACATAAATATAAAATAAAAATATAATTTAACCACCCATAATCCGCCACTGTATTTGATTCGAACGTATTATGTTACGGAAACTCATTCTGTTAACCTGTTTATATTTGGTTTCGTGCGGAGTGAGGAGAAATCAGGTGAGCAGTCAAACAAATGCTGCAACAGTATGAACGCATTTATAAAGCTCAAGGCTGTGCCTATTTCTATTGAGTTTCCCCATTGAAAAATGTTCCGATCATCATTTCAGCAAGGATTCCTATTCCGATTCCGATACGTACAGTAGATGTGCAATACTAATAATAAAAATGTGGATACCTTGGGTAATATATCAAGGCGGATTCATAAACCACAAGTATAGAAATATGTAGGTAATTTTATAAAATTTACTAAACATTTTTTACAATTTTACTGAAACGTCATCAAATTGTTGCTGGGAACGAAAGGATAAGTTTTGGTTAGCGTTTTACCATCTACACAATATTCCTAACATACTTAAAATTTTTTACAACATTAGGTTCAGCAGTTTCGGAGATTATATGTTTAATAAAATTCGACATAAACAGATGGTAGATGAGAGACAAACAAAATGAAACGCGAGACCTACTTTTTCATACTCTAGAGGCCATGAAACATCGAGCAGACATGAAAGTAACCAATCGTCGGATTGGTTAAATATTTATATTATTTAGAAAATGTGATATTCAAGGATTTTTACTTCTTGAGCGTAAGCTACGGGAGTATAATAATCGGGCGACTTTTCAAATTTTCTCGACGTTTCGTGACAGAGTGCGAAAAAAGTGGTCCCCGTTTCCGTCTGTGTGACGATGTCGTCTGTTTAACTGTGTCGATTTTTATTAGACAGACAATCTCTGAAACTACCAGACCGATTGTTGTCACATTTCGTATGTATATTAGAAATATCATGTATATAGTAAAACGCTAACCAAAATTTGGCTAATCATCCCCACCAAAAATTTAATGACGCCATCTCCAAAATTTGCAACAGTAAATGTCATTTAAATTTTATAAAATAAAATACTCCTCCACTGGTGGTGTATGAATCCGTGTCAAGTTTTTTACTTTATACATTCAGTTTTTGGAAAAAAAATCAAAGTTGTATAATATTTTGCAATGTAATTTTGGAACTGCAAAAGTGAATGCTCTGAAATATTACAAACTTTTGAAGGTTATCATCAGCATAATAAATCGTCAATTAAAATTTATTCGTTTGTACTCTCCCAAAAAATTGATGAGTCAGTGTCAAAATTTGCTGAAATATGCAAAGTATTATATATTATAGTCTTTGGAATTACTTGTACAGGGTGACGCAAAAAAAAAAATGAATGAGGCAATATATTTAATAGTGTACTGTTATTATTGGTATTACACTGCTTATATCCAAATCGATATACGCAAAATGTTAATGACGTCATCACAAAATTTTGTAACGGAAAAGAAACGCGTAGGACGTTTCTTTACCTTGAGTTTAACATTACACGTGTATACCTATCTTTATTTTAACTTATATTCGTAAAGATTATCAAAAAATAAAAAAAAATCACAAAATCCAATCTTAGAAGTTTTCCAAAAACTGGATTTGTTGAAGTGTACCTACTTCAGTGGAAAGGGAAGTTCTGTCAAAATACCGTGCGATCAATTTCCTTATAAACACTGTTTACATTAATATTTAAGTTAATTAGTTTATTGACGCTATCACAAAGCGTAGGAAATTATTGTCAGAAAACGGCATTTTAAAAATAAATTGTGCTGATCAAGGCGAATCGGAGTAGAAGATTAAAAAGTGGTTGCACAATTTACTAAAATATTTTATTGTTTAGAGTCATTTATACCATTGTAATTTTGGTAAGCAAGTGTGGGAAATAATGAATCAGATTTGCTGGATTTGCTGCTTTTTATAATTTCGTTAAGCGCCAGTGTGATTAAAAAGACGTCAGCGAACACAGCTGTGTAATCATACCTTAAAAATATTAAAATAAGTTTGTACAAAGAGAGATTTTATTCGTTTTTAAGACTTGTAAGAAGTAAATAAGAGTAAAATTTGAAGTGTAAAATATACGAAAAGTCATTTATTAGGATGGTGGGGTAAGAGAGGTGGCGTGCGTTCTTCTATCTTATCACAGCCCGATTTTTTTTAGTCTGTTGTTCGCTAGTGGCAAAATAGTCCATATTTCATTCAAGCATGAGTAGCTATATCGATCCAGTTTCTTTCTGTCCATTAGAAGCGACCTTGCGAGAAGGCGAAAAGACGCAAAAGAAATGATTTAGCGAAAGTGGGATCGGTTGACAAACCTCCGCATCGGGGCTCGTGGAGTTAAAGGAACGTAAATATTTGACAATTTGTTAATACAAGCGGTAATAATTTATGATGGATCGGGGGCAAAGGCAGTAAATGCATCGCACGTAGCTTAAGAGATTTCCGTGAAATATACAAGAAGGAAGACGTAACATGTAGTGAACCGGCGCTATATCTCATTTGCCACAGCACACCTCACTCAGCATCATCCCCGAGGAGCACTCTTCCTCTCCTTATTTGTAATAAAATAACTCCACAAATGCTCTCCCAGGACTCGGAAGATGGCGAACCCCGAGGCTTTACCGCCTCCCTGGTCTTTGTTCAGGCGCGCTATCGCCGGATAGGACTTCTTCTTATCACGGACTGCTCTAACCGACTCGCAACAGTATCGAAATAGTTTGACGTGCCGTAAACTTTGGCATTATCATTTTAATGATTCACGAGATGGACCGAGCGGTTTGGCAAGACGGTGCGAATGTCGGCAATAATAACGTCGCTAAGTCGTAACCACGTAATGCCAAAGACCAAACTTGCTAATAGAAATGTTCCAGGACGCCATTATCCTTCCCATAACGTGGCTTTACTGCCCGTTCTTGCAAAATTGCAAAATCATTCAATTCTATGCCTCGTTACGAATTCACTTGACCAGTGTGCTTTCAACTCTTGTCAAACATTTTTATATTTATGGGAATTTGCTAAACCATTCGTCATTGCATTGATTCCGGAATAATATAAATACCGAGAAAATATTTCTGAGCAGGTTTTATTAGTTATTACACATATCTACCTACATTCAGATCAAATGAGTGGGAGAAACTACCAAGAGAACAATAAAAAATACGAGCAAAAGCAGCCATGGATTTTTGAAGATTTGGCTTTGATAATTCATGGCGATCTTTGATAGTGTTTTTCATGCATAACACACAACATTGAGTAAAAAACAAAGTCAACTGTCATTAAAATTTTTGCCAGTGATTTATTTTACACGTGGAAGTTTCTTTTAAGAAACATGCCATTTTTTTTATGGGATACCAATGCCATTTAATACATTTTTACGATGACGTCATTAACTTTTAGGAGGGGACGAATAAAAAAGAATAATCTTTGCCTTGTAATTGTTACATAAATGTTAGTATTTTGTCATATTTTTAAAAAATTTGGGTTCATAGTTTTTAAAACGAACTGTAAAAATTGGTCGAAGGTTTTTTCGACAGGACTTCCCTCGCCCCTGAAGTACAGCCCAACAAATCCAGTTACTTTGAAAAATAAAAAAAAATTGTTTATTTATTATAATCTCTAGATTAAAACAAATGTAATAGATAATACGACTGACATTCTAAGATTTTTTAGAACTTGCTTTCCTGAATTCATTAATGTATTATATTTAAATTACCCATACCCTGCCACTTCACTTTCGAGCGCATTATGTTACAAAAGCACACTTGTTTATATTTCGTCTGGAGTAACCATGACAGGAAACTAATTAACAGTTGTTAAATTTAAAGGGGTGTTAAATTACAAATTTCCATAGTAATAAGTTAAATTCGTGAATCTGATTGGCTGTTTATTTTTAACAATCTTCAAATTTTAACATATTTGATACACAATTGGGCCTTATGCCTGTGTTGTGAGTTTTCCCATTTGAGAATGTTTCGATCAATTTCAGCAAAGACACGTCTGTCAATTGCGACATGCTGTGTAATACTAATAATAAAATACTGAGTGTCCCGTTCTTAAAATTTGATCAATAAAAAAAATAGATAATAACAGTAGACATAAAATACAAAAGATTCTATTGCGGTACAATTTGGATGCTCTGGAGAAAATCTGAAGACGGATCCGTACAGAACAAGTACAGGAGTAATCGGTCTAGTAGTTTCGGACATTACGTGTTTAGTAAAAATGGATACAGACACCAGACAGACAGAGATACAGACAAACAGAGAGACGGAAACGGGAGATCCCTTTTTTCGTACTCTTGGGGTCATGAAACGTGTAAAAAATATGAATGTAGTAGTGTAAATTACTAAAGGAAGATCACCCACTGAACCACTATGATCTACACGTTGCAACGTAGGATTGATAAACCATTTGTTACTATACAACGCCAAGACATGTTGAACTGATGCGAGAAATGACTAGCACCCACATAAACATATTTGTAATTGTTACATTTTATTCAGAAGCACATTCACAGCACCCACAAAAACATATTAATTGATGTAAAATGGATAGTTACTGGTGTGGTAGAACTGTTACATTTTAAGATATCACTTAGTGATAACTGCAGTCTCGTAGTTTTGTTTAAATAAAAACAAGAGTTGGAGATTAACACGCCTGTAACTGATACTACATAATCCAAAATTTAGTACATCAGACACTTTTATTGAAATGTGACCCAATTATCCAATGATTAAGGCAGCAAACATACAGATTTCAGATTTCAGGTATAGTCTATAATTCAATGGATTATAGACTAATATTCCGGATGGCTTGAAATGATCTAAAAACACCGGTTTCAATATTTTAGAGTAGATGAATTCTCAAATGTCTTCCTTGTGGAGAGATTTTCTTAAATCTTAAGAAATAAAACACATTAAAAGCTTCATTCGCCACCAACAAAGTTGAAATAAATATGAAATGAGATTGTGAGGCATTTCATGCTAAAGTGAGTTTAAGATTCTCAGTATTTTTGACACATTTTTTATAGTAAATCTTTACATTAGAACGCTATTTAGCATTATAATATTGTTAGTCCCCCACGGTCTGGGTTAAATTCAATTCAATCATCATTTCGTGTTCATAGTAAAAAAGGGATTTCTAATGTTTCTGAGTTAAGCTGATAAATAAGATATTGAAATTCAGCGTATGCTGAATTCATTAATATTAAACCAATATACTTTCAGCTTCATTTTTAAATAATTTGAAAATTTTGTAATTACAGCAATATCAGAAGTATCACTTACATGGAATTTAGTTACAATTTTTTTTACACTTTTTTTTCAAGATGAGCATTTTTTTTATTTTGCCATTTTACAGTTTTTGACTTAATTTCCAATAGTACTGAGGGTTTTTGGAAATTCATGGTGGTGGTTCAAAATGACCAAAAATCAAATAATAAAAATTAATAAAAATTATGACATGCGCTGATTCGGCAGCCTAGTTTAGAGAAATCAAAATTATCAGAAATCAGTTACTATCTACAATTTTGTGCTTCTGATCCTTGTTAATAGCACGCTTGTCGTATAAGAACAACAACCTTTATCTGTTAAATTGGCTTTCTCTGAAGCACAAACAATCAATGAATCAGATAAAAGTTAAATTGAAATTGTAAGGCCGGTATCAGCAGGTGTCAAGTGTTTATCCTGTTTAAAAATAAAAAATACACTCCATTGTAATTGAAACTGAGGAACAGAGAAAAAGTATGAACAAAACTATCGAACATACAGCGCTGGTATGGAAAGACGGGAAACAACTACTCTTTTTAAGAATCAAAATTTTGGATGCAAAGTCAAAAGCGATTTATTTTCGGTTCAAATGTGGAAAAAATAAGAAATAAATATTAATAAATAATAAAATAAATTGGGAATTGAAAACTAAGTCTACTAAAAAATAAATATTTGTGTGACTGAAAAAAGACATAAATTTTCTATGGAAATAAGAAAATCATCCAGAGATTGACAAACTATTTATTTTTTTTTTACACTGATGTTGCCAACAAAGTATCATTTCCAGCTACACAGCTACGAGCCATTGATTTCGTATTGTTATTATTCGAGATCATTAAATGAAAATTTTTATTTAAACGAGGTGTAGGAGATGATGTAGGTGACGATAAATGCAACGCCAACTCAATGTAAATCTTATTGTATGGAACCATTCCAGTTATAAATAATTACAACAGCTCACTGTGGAAAATTTTGTGTTTGAATTATACAATTTTAACCAGTTTAAAAATAAAAATGTCTTTAGAAAAAGAAAAAGCATGTATGAAGCACAAAAAGAGAAAAAAGAATTTGTGTTAGTTATATCAGTATTTGAATATTGAGTGATATACGTGCAAGCATCACATTTTAATTGGTAGGGTCTTTGTTACTTACAAATGTTATGATCTAGTTTTTTGAAAATTTTGAAAATGGATAGAGAAGAAAAACCAAAGAAAGAGGTAGAGGGCAAAGCAGGGTATAGTCTGTGATTGGAAATTTTTATAAATTTATGGAAGAGTTTATGTTGATACATAGGATTTTCCTATCTAGGTGTAATAGAAATTTATTATTGATAATAATTTGTTCTCTATCAAAGGTTTCATGACTTGGGGGAATGTGAAATAATCTAAAGAACAAGGAATTAAATGCTGTGAATTTATGGAATGAAAGGTGAAAAAAAGACCAAGGTGTGATGGTCCCAGTAGTGGTGGAAAATGGTAACGCGTAAGTCTAAAAGTGGAATGAATTATTTTTTTCGATTTTGTGGGTGAATTTTATTTAAGGATAGAAAGAATTGATAAAATTTAAAAAAGAGTTAACATAGTCAAGAGAACCTTGAAAGAGGGATAAGATGTCATCTACATAGCGTGTCCAGAATTTAATTTTCTCTGTAAATTGAGGATTTGAAAGGATTTTTGCTTCAATATTGTTCATGAAAATTTCTGCTAAAAATGGAGATAGGGAAGATCACGTTGCTAAACTAGTATGTTGTTCATAGAAAATATTGTTAAAGCTAAATAAATTCTGTTTCAAAACTAACTCACATAGTATGATTAGGTTAAGAATATGCGTAAGAGGTAAATCTGATTCAAATAAAAAGTCAGTAATTAATTTAAGGGAATTTATTATTAATGTCAATGATGATGAGCTTAACGACATCTTTGAAGACGATTTTGATCCTGCAAATAGTGATTTCGATTAATTTAATTTTTATAGTATACTTTTTTAATATTCATTGTAAACTGTTGCAAAGATAATTATGTATATCTCAAAAAATATTTCGTTACTGCGTTGAAATGACTAGTGGGATGAGAACTGAATATTTTGTGAGCCCTCTCTGGATTTAAGAATCAGTAAGAATGACTATCTAGACTAGAAAGTGCTAGCAGTGTGTAGATTTGTAGAATTTAGTTACTATTCATTTTCAGAGACATACTTTTGCGAAAGAACAAATGATTCTAGTTCTACGTTTTGGTCTGCGGGAACAATATCCTTCATTACTCGGTAATATGTAATAGCCCGTTCTCTGTGCGCTTCCTTCAAACAGAACACGTTCTATGTGAACAGCAAGTGACTTACCGTTGGCATAGAGCAACTGCAGCCTGTACTGTATTCCATTGTTCGTTTTCTGGCCGTCGGCCTCCTGGAACAAAGAGGTATATTAGCAATTTAGTCGATCGTTTATATATATCTTAATAAATCTAGAGTGGAGAATTGGAGTTCGGAAGCCGTTGCCGGCGCGTTGCGATAATGGTTTCTGTTGTGACCGGCGCTCAGCTCTGGTTTGGGTTTCATGATAAATGTTCTGCCCGACTCGCGCCCTAATCTTCTGCATCGCCACGAACACAATTACACCCCCGCCCCTTGCCGCCCGTCTACAACTTCCTACCCAGCCAAAACACGCTGTATTTATTCATCTCACTTTCCCTCCGTTGTACACTTTACTAAACGGCTGCCATGGCAACGCAGAATCGGCAAAATGCTTCTTGGGTCCATTTTGACGGCCCGACAAAACGTCGACAAGCGCTCGTGTTGCGCCAGAATTAACACACCTAAACCAATTATTCGCACACCATTTTCGTATAATTCCTCTATGCATTTGCCGGGTTGTTTCTGGAGAGGGAGAGACGGTCAACATGCACGTTAAGTCCACGCATATTCATGAATTCGTTAAGTGATTGGCGTTATGAAGACATTTCAACTTGCGAGTTTTCTGAAGCAGAGCGTCCGAGAAATCTGTTTCAATAAGCGTGAAATCAGATAATGGCAACGTTTCAAGGAATGCTGAATGTTACTGCCGTTTTACTTTACTATCTTTAAGTGGCTGAATTCAGCACAGAAAATAACGTTTTTTAGGTTGGGAAATCTACACAATAAATGCGACCACAGAATTTATGAGGTTCTTAAAACACGAAGCTACTTTTTGGAAAAATAATTCTTTTAATTAGACCACGTCTTAAGCGTTCAATGGTTTAAGTATTTAGAAACCATTGCAAGGCATGGAAATATCCATAGATATTCTCTTTGTACTCCATATCACTTGAACTGTATCTTTTTGTAAATTATAAAGAGATTTTTCAGAAATTTTTAACATTTCGGCCGCCAGTTTTCGTCTTTTCTTAAATTGCACATCATGGTTTCTTTCTAGATAATCCAACACATTTAGTATAACTTGTTTTGTTTGATCACCAAATCGCTATAGTTTTTAGAATTAAGTAGAGTAGTAAAACGTTAAATAAACCAAAGATTCTGTTTGACAAATAATTTTGATGATAAATTTCAAAATTTGACATAAAATTTCTACAACGTATTCAAAATTTGGTAATTTTTTGTCTCACACAAAGTGCATAAGATAGAATGAGAAAAAGTTTTACTTGGGGTATTTTCACCACTATAGTTACGTATATCTCTGGTCAAATGAACTTCCATTATAAAAATGCAGTCAGACTTTGGACTCCTGAATGTAATACACCACACCAATTACATGTTTAATTTCTTTGTACATTTTCTGGTAGATTTTTGCCTGTTTATGACAATTACAATTTTGAACTTTTCTTAGATTAACGAAAAAATTTCTGAAAATTGATAAGTCACGTTTGATGTTGATGCACGCGGAGAACCTCAACTCCGGTCCAGGTCGGGCGTTCACTAATTCAACACCTTAGTTCCGGTCCAGCAAGTATCTGGCTCTCTAGTACGCTTATTTAGTGTGAGAACAGATGCAATTCATTTTGGATTAAGAAGCAAAGTATGTTAAAAATATTTTAATAATTGTATAATATTGCAAAATTTTTTATCATATAAAATTCTGCCGTTGTCTAATTTTTCTATTTATTACACGTCCACTTTCTGACTTATTTAGTTTCACGTTTGTTACTGTTTGCATTGATTTTAAAATTGGAATTTAAAAAGCAGCTATGCAAAGTTTACAAGTGCTGTTATCAGTTTGGACCGGAGTTAGTGCGAGGGATTAAGGCACTCCAGGTACCAGTGTAACGAGAAATGACTTTGTAAAAGTGGTCGAACGACGTGACTGGAAAAAAGGGAACTAAGAACCGTTTATCGTAGGAGGTTCGCATATTCAAGACGGAAAAAAATTGGCACCTACAAGTACAGTATTTATCTTAACCAGTTTCTTAAAAGTACTTGTACAGCAGTCGCTTGTAAAATTTTTAAAACCCATTAAGCCAGCCCATATAGAAATAACTATAATTCAGTAAAACTATGTTATCACTTTTTCTTATATTTACCTTGAACGAGCGATTAAGATTTAGTGTTCACTTACATTTCACAAGTCTAATGAGACTTTTAAAAATTGACATTCAAATTAACAATTTTTGTTCTTGTCGTATAGCGGCTCTTTCCAACTGTTTTCAAAAATTTTAGCTTTAGTCAAGCTTTGTACACTAAACGCGCCTCGATATTGCCTCTTTAAACAATCTATACATCAGTAACTAACCATTTTATATCCAATTCCGTTCCAAAACATTTCTTGATTATGTTCATTCAATCACGTCAACCGACTCTAACCATTATAAATTCCAGGTCAGTATCGTAAAATTTTTTTCTCAATGATTGTCAACCTATGTTTCACCATGTAGCATGTTTTTATTTATGTTTTCGAGAAACTGAACAATGTAGGTACGTAGTTTCAGGTAACATCTTCCCAGAATGAACGACCTGTCAGCCACCATCTTTTTAATCAGGATGTACATTGGTCGTGCATGTTTGCATTACACTGCAAAAGTAATTTGCGTGATTAGCATGAAATGTTTCATTACAAACCCTGACTTGTAATTATTTTGCTTGTACTCTAGGTAATTCATTAACGGCAGACCGGAGGCCGACACAAGATTCGTTTACTGAGCAAACAATGACGGCGACATTTGTTTTAATTGTTTTACATACTATTATCTTTAAATAATAGTCGACGAGCTACGTGTACTACACGTAAAACGTCCCGAAAGTCCTTTTATGGCGATTACAATTTATTTTAGCCAAGTGCTTTAACTTGCAATAACTCTGTGGCATTTTTTATTCAAGGAACCACGTTCGCATTCCTCGTCGAATTTGACAGATATTTGGACAAAATGTGTAGTTTTAACTATTTTCCTGGAGAACGAGTGCCTAGTTTCGATGTGGAGATTTTAACAGATTTTGACGCTTTTCATGGTTTTTACAAGATATTTCTCTCCCTCTCTCTCTCTCTCTCTAGATAAGACAAATACATTTTTATTAAATTACTATCGTGTATTTTGCAATTTTTTACTGCATACAATAAAAGTGAATTCTTTGTTAAAAAATTAATTTTCGTCTTGTACATCAATAAAATAAAATGTTCTGGGCGGGCGTGCGGCGTTCTTGCCCTTGATTAAAAACACCTAAATAATGTCATGAGACCCAATTTTCTCGAGGATATTGATCGCAGTAATATCATATTGTTAAAAGGTCGCCATTAGACTGACCTGATCCTTTTCGATAAATCCGATGAAAGCCGTCCTTTCGATTTCCACGGGTTGTCCTGCTCGGTCATACAAAGCGATGACGAAATGGAAGAAATTGGACTTTCGCAAGTTGCTCGGAGGTTGTTTTTCGAAGTGGGCCCTCCCCACGCCGATCCTGCGAAAGAAACAATAACACTTAGAATTATCCTGAAACGAACGTATGGACGTAAAGGGTCTATTAGCACATGCTAAACAGGACGTCACACCCTAATCTAATTTACCATTAGAAGATAACGTGGTTAAACGTTATTATTTGAAGTGTCACAACACCATCTGTGCAAAAGGGTTCGATCGAAGTGGTCAATGTGGACTCCATTGTCTGGATATGGTGGCAATAATTGCTTAGGTACCACACTCCTGGCTCACCCTAACAAGATAGCGCGACATGTTCAGGACGTGTCAGGTATTTCAGTTACTCGCCTACGGCCAAAGGGAATTGCTATAATCCCTTAAACGGCTAGCATTAGCCACCAACCAGCGTTTCGCAAATTTATCTTCGGGCGTTTAAAAGCACTAGAGGATTGCATTGATGGTAATTGAAAATTTGCGGAATGGGCCACTGTCGGCCACTAGTTAAGCTTCTGATAAGTTAATGTAATAGTTAATAAAAATAAAGCTGATAAGCATACTTAGTTACGCAACAAAAGCTGTCTTTAAAAAATCTACATCGACAATAAATTACAAGTTATTACGCGAATATAAGATCTTCAAATATTTCGGCTGATCAGAATTATTGGCTTAAAAATAAGTAATTATACAGTGTAGAATGTTTTCCATGCAGCCAGGATCTAGTTTGAAGTTCATATTTTACGTTGAAATTTAAATACAGTCTTAAGTTTATTTATTTATTGCACATAACTAAAGAATAACTCCTTTCATTTCCTGATGGATAATTATTTTTGTCTTTAGTAAGATCGCAAAATCTTATTACCCTTTTCTGATGCCATATTTTACTGCAACGTTTAGAGCTCATGGTTGGCAAATAACAAGTCTTGGAACTTATTACAAACATGTTATGTTCCCGCCAACGAATATTTACATTTACAGTTAAATCTAATAGTTTTGTTGACAGAGAAAATGAAATTTCGTATCTGTTTACTAAAAGACAAGTTTTAAGCTGATGTATTGTAGATTTCGAAGTTGCAGTAGCGCGCAAACAATGTTCTTTTAATAGGTAGGTAAGATATTTTTATCTTCCCACTCTATATTTTTTTAAAAAATGTCTCTCAAGATGTCTTGTTTAATAATAAAAAAAATAAATAAGTAAAAAATTTTGTGAGTCGGCATTAATGTTTAAATATTTAGAAATAATATTATAATTATTACACAAAGCTGTAATATGTGACATTTGATAAGGTTAATTCTAGGAGTTGATTTATATAAAGTGACAACAAATCTAGAATTTAATCTCGGTATACTAAAAGCAATTTTAGGAAGAAGCCAAATGCACTCCATGCAATTAGGAAGTAAATTAAAGAGAAATTGCACTATCAGTAGGACTAGTGCTTTGAGCGAATAAAACGAAAATCAATTCACCAGTAAACTGTTCTCATATCTTCGTACTAAATAACTACTGTGTAGAAGGTAAGACAGAAGTTTCAAAAAACAGTTTTTGTATAAACTTAAGTTGATTAATGTAGATATATCGGATACCAAATTGGAAGACCGCATTCCAGACGACCTCGAATATTCAAAAAATATATAAGGCGTTAAAGATTTTATATTATTAAAACTTCAGTAATTCTTGTAAATTTTACTCACAAACGACAAGGTAATAAAACTTAATTTTTTCTAAAACAGACTTAAATTTTAGAAAAACTTTTTTACCTTGAACATTGGATGGTTTTTGAAACCAATTTCTTACTAGCTGAATAGAATCTACCAGTGCTAAATTGTTGCATTCAAGTTTTAAAATTGTATCACAGCAACTATGGAAAAATTAGTTGAAATAAATTCCAATTGAGGTGGCAGTTCTGTTTTAGCAAAAATTATTTTAGATTGTTTAATAGAGGTATAGCATCATCCGGCACCTCATTAACAAAATTCATAATTGCATTGTAGTTTTTGGTATACAATACAGCGTTTCTATAAATTATTCTAGAAGTAGGTCGTAGAAACGAACCGCCTCTCAGTTTTGGATTTTACTAAATGCCCAAGGAGTCACGATAAATACGACGCACATCTAGAGTCGTGGAATTACCTCAAGTCAAACTTTTTCTCTTTCTATCTTATACACCTTGTGTGAGAAAATCATCAAAGTTTGAGTAGGTCGTAGAGTCTTATGTCAAAAATGAAGCGATTTAATGACCAATCAAAACAAATAAGTTTAAATGTGTTAGACTTTCTTAATATAAACCAAGATGTTTTGGAATTTAAGAAAAAAAGGAAGACAGAACTGGTCGCAAAAATGTTGAAAATTTCGGAAAGATCTGTCTACAGGCTACAAAAAAGTCCAGGTCTTCTAGAATTAGTCATACACAGACAAAACTGAATCCTGTAGATTTAATGTCAACCCGGGAGATTATCTATAAAATGGTTCTTTCTAAAGAATACATTACTATTAAGTTGCTGCACGATCGAGTAATGGAAGAGATTCTTGATTTTAACGTTGGTCCTAGATCGGATAAGGAAAATTGGTTTAAAATTTAAGAAAAACAGTAACAGATTATTTTATTTATAGGAAGAAATTCCTCCAAAAAGTTGGACAAAGACAAATATAATAACATATTTAAATAAAAATGGGATTGATTGATTGTTATCCACCCAAGGCCATGAAAGACCAAATCTGGGGAATATTAGCTAACAAACAACCTCAAAAACGATGTCATTTAGATTTATACGCCCAACATCATGGGCATTGATTGAGTATTGAGGCTGTCACCTTACCACTGTCATTTCAACGCTATTGAAATGGCATGGTCGGAAGTTAAAAGAAATTATGATAAGACTGGAAACAGAGGACGTACGCTACTAATTAATGAGTCTCACAACTTAAAAATTCAATTTACGAAACGTTCTCTTATTGACTTTCCGTTTTTGGTATCTGTATCTTTCAATAATTGCGAATTTGAAACTTAGATTTATCCATAGCAACATATTCGTAACATATAAGAAATCACCTACGAAAAGTTACTAAAAAATGTCACATTCTAAGTGTTTTTGACTACGGGCATTTCCACGTCTATAAATAAACTCATGCATTTCATGAGCTCTGGCGAAAACATTAACAATATGCTGCCTGGAGCTAAATTCTTAGTCAAAGTTGATTTTCAGATTCTTAACAGAACGAAAGCGTAGATTAATATAATATACTGACATTTCATTAGTTTAAATTTCAGTGTAAAAAAATGTATAAACACTAACTTATCCTTATTAAGAAAAATTTGATTTTTTTGCATTAATCGTCAATGAAATTCAAATGTTTTTGTAATGCTTTTTAGCCTTCTATTGACTCTATTATCCGACGAATGTTCAGGTCGTCAGCAAAGAGTAATTTGTTTGAATTAATAACATCAGTGATGTCATTGATAAATGAAAGAAACAGGAGAGGTTCGAGGTTTGGGCCCTGTGGTACACTTGACGTAGGAATATTGTACATATATAGATTTTGGTAAAAATTGTGCATTAAGGTATCATAATTGGACAAGGAATCTAATTTAAAGTTCGCCTGGGGAAGCTTTTATTTACAATTCTCGGGACATCAAAAATATCTTATTTTTAGCCTCGTTTCACCGTTAGAAAGTCTGCTATTTGGCTGGTTTTTTAACTGTTTGTAAGATTCAATTTGTTTATATGTTATGTCAGAAGAAAATCTGCAATTCTTAAAACGATTTAAGATGCTTTAGGGCCTTTGAGTGGTGCAAAAACGCTGAAGCAAAGGATTCCTTCTCACACAATTTTTACAGGTCTTCTATGTGCCAATTACGATCAAAGCGTCCCAGTCTATTTAATTTTAAGCTGTATCAACTTCTGTTTGTATTGTTTTGTATCTCCACGAATGTTTTTTGGTTCTTAGATTTTAATAAATTAATGGTTCATCAGCGTATGAAATAATTTTAATTGAAGGGCGTTTTGATATGTCTGAAAAAGTCGTTATGTAGATACTAGATAGAAGGGGTCCAAGATGGATCCTTGCGGAACATGTTTTTCCAATAATTTATCTGATGAGAAAATTACATATGTTAGAAAAAACAACTTGTAGTTTCGACTACTAAGGAAGCCACAAATACTGACTAATTTTGTTAATAAGATTTTACGTAGTACCCAGGCTAAAATTTTACTGAAATCTACAAATTGGATCAGTGAGAAAATATTTAACCCGATGTAGAAGATACCTAGTAAAAAGATATCTATCGAACTTCCACGATCTACCTTGAATGACCAATCAGATGCCAACTGATTCACCTTAAAGAATTGAATATGGCCAGTAGTTTTAGAAGACAATATATGACGAAGAAACATTAAATTACATGTTTTGGAGCTTGATTCCATGTGTCAGGTTATGAGAACTTGCATAATACACAAATATGGAGTGCCCAAAAACCACTTTTTTACTGAAGGCCCCCTTTTTCCTCAAAAAGTGTTGACGTCAGAGTTGGTTTGAGTAACAGAAGAATAGTTAAACCATATTCTTTTAACGCAAAAAACGTGAGAGTATTAATCTTTAAATTTTCAGATGCTTTTAGAAATTTAAATTCAGGTCGTTTTCAACAAGAAATTTTGACTTGTTGACTCGAAAATGACTGATTTCAACAAGATGGAGCAACAGCTCCCTGGACAGAGCAAAACTACTTGAATATGCTTTCAGAATTTCTTGGTGATCGAAATGGGTCTGTCATTTATCCACTTAGATTATGTGATTTAACTCCTTGTGATTTCTTTTAGTGGCTGGCATTCTACTATTTCAACAACAAAATAAAAATTTAGAAGAACTTATTGGAATTAACAACATCCCACAATTACTTCTTTACTGACATTAGAAGGCGTATTTATTAATTAAATAAACACATTAACAGACAAAACTAGCCTTAATTCAAGTTTGCATTACTTTACTTCATTATAATCTAACTTTTTTTTTAACATATCGTGTCGATGCAAATGTAGACGTTTGTTTTAGTGACATTAATTAGAAAACTTTTTGATCGTGGGTTACACGGACGAACACCGACAGACAGCGAGACGACAGACAGCGAGTGACTGACATTTCTTTGTTCTGTAAGCTGCGAAGCGTCGAGAAAACAAGAAATTAGAAATTCCCCGACGTGATCCTATTACATACTTTTGAAGCTTATGTTCCGAAAGTAAAAAGTTGTCGGTTTTGGCAAAGTAGGAAAAAATTTTGTTATAATAGAAGAATATATAAAAAGGGTCGTTTTGGCGAGTCTCCATACCCATAACGACGCAAGTTGGGAAATAAAACAAGACAAGCCCACGATGTAGCAGCAATTTTGAAAGTTATTGTTGTTTGGTATTATTGGCTATATCGGCTGCGCACATTATGTAAAATGTGGCACGACAGAGTAGGTTTCGACACGATCATAACTCCTTGCCCAAATTGAATATTACAATGCTGCCGCCCGATAGGATGCAAATAAAACGTCGGATTAAACCGTTTACCTTGAGTCCTGGGGCGGCGTCGATACGCCTGCACACATATACAAGTGTTGTTTTATTAAGCTGTAAAAGCTCCTCTTGAACGTTATATATATTTGAAATGTATTGGGTATCGGCACTGCATTTTGTCGAATAAATAAATGGAGTGGCAAGTAATACAAGTGGGGAGGGGCGGCACAGGTGCAGGCAATACGGGGCTATAGATTACATTATCGACGAACCCAAACGTGACACGATAGGTGTTGTACCAATGGAACGCCACTGTGCATTCGCTTTTCTCTTTGTTGTCGGCTTGCTACAACCTGCTTTTGCTTTACACGGTTATTCGACACAGTAGATTAACACTCATTTGCGATATTATTAATTGGATCTTGTCATCAGCGTCAGCAGTGGTGCTTTGCAAACCATCAATCTCCCCAGCGATTCAGACAGATTGCGTTCGCTTGCTGAAGACGTCACTAGTTGATGAAGGCTAATTTGCTCCGTAAAACACTCACAAATATTAATAGACACTTTTCAGGGGCTCAAATCTTCACAGAAATTAAGAACGCAGTGTTTGAAGATGCGAGAAAACGGCGTTTTCACATTGTATCAGATCAAATGGATAAAGACAAATTTTCAATGCGGGAATACATAAGTAGATGGTACACATATAGTCACGGTGGAAACCGTAAGAGTTCATTTACACTATAAATGCTTGACCACTTTGAAAGCTACGAAGTTTGTTCTTAAATAAATGAAGACTTATTACAACACATACTTTGAAAAGTTTCTTAATTTTATTAAAGTATAATAGGGCAGTTTCCAGCTTGCGGGAATTTATTCACAAATATGTATTATTTCTTAAACTGTAAGTTTGTTCTTCACTAACATTATTTAAAAGCTTTTGACTTTATATTAGCAATTTATTAATTAAACCTATACTACCGTGCAAAGCTAAACAGCAGTAACTCTATTTTTAAACAACTTGTCACTTATTGTCCCCTTTTAATTTAGTTGTAATCTATGACTACTGGTGAAATATCTTTTCAAAATATTAACAGCTGCTTATATAAATTGAACCAATGTTCGACATTTAGATTATCACATCCCTTGACAATACATAATTAAATATTTACCCTTAGGTTTCAAATTAAATAAATAAATAGCAAATTAGTAAGGAAATGTAAATAAAATAAATTAAATCCATGTAAAATACATAGTAAATTTAAATTTCTAGAAAGCTGTGACTCAAATTTGTTTTAACTAAGTGACAATTATTTTTGAGTTGTGATCAACCCTGAAAGAAAATCTGGAAACTTGAAGAATTTAAGCTCAATTATCTAGACTATTGTTTTGGAGACCGCTGCCAATACATAATAACCTCCGAAATTCTAAAAACGTTTAAGTCATTCTACGTTGTTTCATATTAATTGTTTGCAATAATTGTTAGTATTTAATAATTTTAAAATATAATTTTTGGAGTTACTGCATTTTAATGTCATTGCTAACTACGAAATTAAACATAATGTACTGCATTTTTACATTTAATGTCATCAGCCCTAGTCTACTGAATATTGATTCGGGTTAATAGTTTATATAGGTATACCGAGGAGGTGGAAAATGGCGGATTAACTCCCCGCTATTCACTTTACAATCAATTGGTGAGTCTGAGAAAAATTGTAAAAAAATCCTTCTCATATTTTGGTGCAGTTATGATTTTAAAATTGTTTTTTTTTTGCTACATTTAACAACTGAACAACACATTCATTATCACAATAACCAGTAAAGTTTGGCTACTGATATTTGGAGGTTTCTTCACAGCGGGTAATGCGCTTAGGTTTTATTGTTTAGCCCCGCTGCAAAGGTCGTATACGAACTGCGGTGCAAATTTTGCTGAAATATCAGGTACTCAGGTATATGGATAATTTTGACCGAATTGCGGTAAAAATTTGGTTTCAAGGTAGTCAGGTATAGTTGACTGAACTGCGGTACTTTTCCGTCTGGAGGTAGGGGCAGGACACAACTGCGCCAGTAGTACCTACCTGTATAATCTTGGTAATTATAAATAATTATAAATATAAAAATAAATTCTGTGCATAAGAACGAAAAATGAGATATTACAAAAGACGTACTTCCTAGATATATCTTTACAGAATCTAAAATTGTTCAATTTAAGAATAATGAAATTTCAAGGTAGCATTTTGTGAAATGTGTCAGCTACAAGTTTGCTAATATCATAATTCTAGATAATAACATAATATTTTGATAATTATATTTTATCTTAGTTTACGGTGATTTTATTTAACAATTTCAGAAATTATATCATTTCGAACAGCATAAATCAATAACAGATAAGCTACAATCGCTTTAATTTACTAACTAATAAATATTAACTAGTGATGATCAGAGTATGGCAAAGCCGAAGTGATGGGGAATCAATCAGACAAATATTAACAACGACGGCGCGAGGTCAGGCGATAAATTTGGCTGACCGACTGTGCAGTCTCAACCTCAGTGGCATTTGATGCAATTAAGGGTTTATCTGTTTAAGTTCATTACGAAAATTGTGATGTTGAACAGTCATTTTTAATTTTTAAAGCATTTTAACATCTAGGAGAACTCGTATAACTGAGGAAAACCTAGAAAAAGTATTGTTTTAAGAATACCCGAAATTGTAGGCCACAACTGCAATAGCGCTGGCGATCGGACGGCAATGAACATCACTTCCGCGATGCCGAAATCTGGTGATTATACAAATCTATGTAAGTATGTGATCTACGGGTCGCTTTTCAATAAATATTTAAAAAGAACGAAAAGTAATGACAGTGAAATTATTTGAAAATTGAATAAATAGTAAGTCCATGTTATTTACTAAATTTTTATTCAGTTTTTGAAACCCCCACTTACCGCAATTCGGTCAGTGTCTATAAGATACCAGGTAGTCAAAAAATTTTGAACCGCAATTCGGTCGAGAATTAAAAATCCATCGTAGTTCGGACAGGCCGGCTGTAAATGTGTCCATAATGACTGTGTTTAACGAAGTTTACAAATTTTTCGTGTCCTCGCAGGTAAAGAAGTACAATGGGCACAATTGCAGTGGGCGCTTATCCCGCTTGTAAAAGCCCTTAAGACGATTAGAGATTAGTGAAGTCAGCTCCAAATAGCAGTAGTCAAGCTATAATAAAACTTTTAGTTAATATTTCTGGTGCCCATGACCATGTTTAATTACCACTTCAGTTAGAATGTGCAAATTTATGGTTGTGTTGTTTTTATAATAATTTGATAAAATTCCATTTGACAACAATGCCTGATATAAAGCGAAGGTACAAATCAGTAAAAGTCGAATAAGCAGTTAAAGTTTGACGTATCAAAAATTGTCAAAGTTTTCAAAACCCTACGGTTAAAATCTTCGTAGTGAATTTTAGGTCCCCCCCGTGTTTTATTTTGGATAAATTTAAAGGAACCTGGTGTTTTGTTGCTGGATGAACTTGAAAAAAATTTTGGAGCTTTGATTTTTGCGAATTTGAAAAAGTCTTGAGTGTTCCACAGTGTTTGGGTACCCATGGTGTATTATTTTGGGAGATTATGTAGATGTTTTTTGTAAATTATTTAAAAAAAATTTGGGAGACTTTGGTGTCTTATTTTTGGAAAATTTTGACTTAACTGTTTTTGAATTAATTTTAGAACCCTTTTTTTTAAATTTAAAACAATCTTGAGCTTCTAGGTATTCCTGTTTGGAAAAAATTTGTAAGTGCTTTGGAGCCTCTAGTGTTTCTTCTTTATAATAATTTAATTAAATTTCTTAGAGAAAACGTCATTTGCTAAAATCAGTCTTATCTTAGCAGGTACTAGTCCCATCCACCCTCTCTTTTCTTAGACGGTATGTCATTTGCCAAAATCGGTTTTATTTTAGCAACTACTAGCCCCGCCCACCCACCCTCTCTTCTTAGAGGGTACGTGATTTACCAAAATCAGTTTTATCTTAACAGATACTAGCCCCGCCCACCCGCCCTCTCTTTTCTTGGAGAGTATCTCATTTGCCAAAATCAGTCTTATCTTAGCAAGTACTGATGACTAATTCTTACAAAAAAAATGATCAAAATTTGGAAACACTACGAGCCTACTTATATGTACAAGACAGGAATTTTGAGCATCTTCTGTAATGTTTAGTTGGTTATGCTTGGATGGATTTTTTTTGTTGGTTTTGTTTTTGTTTATACGTTATAAAATGTTGTTTTTTTTTTGGTTTATTTATTATGAAAAATAACAGCTTGTTGTATTAATAATAATGCACAATGATTAATGACTACTAGTCTTAAAAAAAATAAAAGGTGGATTTCAGTCATCATAGTTACTAAGAAATCAGAAAGTAAGCCGGAAGTGTACATGCATGAGGTGCGCATACAAAACTCACTCGACATATACACTATGTAAAACTTTTATGAATTAAGAGACTTAAGCCAAACCAGCCATAAGTCAAACTGGCTATTGTAAGCTTTATGGACCCGAACTGCAAGGATTATTACTGTCGATTGTTGCCATAATCGAGTTGTAAAATTTTACTAGGTATATGTGAACTGAGTTAAGTTATACAATAGCCAGTTTAACTTAAGGGTGCTTTGGCTTAGGCCGCTTAAGTCATAAAAGTTTTATAAGGTATATGTCAAGTGAGTTTTGTGGTGGTAAGTTTACTTTTATAAAATTACGTTTTTTTTTCGTAATCTACATCTTAAAGAATTTTTTTATTATTAATTCGGGATTCCCGAAATCCCCGTACATAACATACCGAAGAGATAGTTAATCCGCCATTTTCCAGACACCCGATATAAAACACTTTCTAAAAAATTCAAAAATCCCATTATCTCAATTTCGAAAAAAATTGGACATACTCGTACTTCTCTTTCATCTAAGTTCGAATACGACTATTTTGAACCAAGAAATTAGAAAAACTAAGGTGGCAGAAAATTTATAGTGGAGTACGTTTTCGAACAACTTACGGAACACAATTTATTAATGGAATTTAACTTTTACGAGTTTGGCTATAAAATGACTTCTACAAACAACGATGTACATCTACTTTTTCATTGGGCATAGCTAGTATCACAGATAGACGACAGACAAACACACACACAGGCCGACGACAGACAGACAGACAGACAGACAGCCAGACAGACAGACAGACAGACAGATAGATAGCCAGACAGACAGACGACAAACAGATGACAGACAGGCGACAGATAGACGATAGAGAAACAAAAAACAACAGTCAGACGACAGGCAGTTACAGACAAAGACAAATAGGCGGAATGGGGACTGTAAATTATCATTACCTTAATTCTAAGCATTTTATTAGTGGCTTAATGTTTATTTCTATAATCACAAAGAACTCGTCACCTTAGAACTGGTTTGCCGCATATCCAGATCGCGTCCGAGGGATTTTCGCCTCTACTGGTTTGGTGCAGATTTGCCGCATGTCGCACTTGGGCGAAGCGAAACATAGTTTAGATTCAGTGCTGATTTGCCGCATGTCCAAGCAGAAATCGATAGAGTACCGTTATCCGTTTTTACGTACTTCCTTGCTGTTTTGCTTTTCAGCGTTAGGTTTGGGGTTGGGAAAGAAATCGTATTCAACTTCACGCGCAGAATAATAAGAATAATGTGAAATAAATAAAAAAAAGACTTAACAATTTTGATGAATCTGAAATTAAAAAAAAGCAACTGTAATTTGTGCAACTCTTTTTCTGTTATAGATGTTACAAATATTTTCAAATTATTAGATTCGAAATTTTACAAATTTAAATTTCAAATAGATTTGTTGTTCGATAAACAAATAATTTAATTTTTTACTAAACAGTAACATTTTTCTTTAATTTTTTCTCGGGAATGATTGAACTTATTTTCTCTAAACTTTTAGTGAACAAGATTTATAACGCTGCATACCAGTAAAAGAGTTCACAATTTTTTGTAGTATTCTTATTTGTAGAAATGATATTTCCACATCAATAATCACAAATAATAGATCCATTTTTAATTTTTTAGATTAAAATGTTGTAAAAGTAATATGAAAATTAAAATTTCGAAGCAAAATCTGTTTAGGTGGATTTTGCTTAGAAATTTATTACTGGAACGTTTACAAAAATCAGCTTTTGACATAAAATGCTTGCAAATTTGAAACAGAATTGGAATGTTTCTTGACAATCATGCCTAATACACTTTTGACTTGTATCTTTTAAAAAGAATTATTTCCGAATTTATAGCTATTTACAATTTACGACTTACTTCAAGAATAAATTCCGTATTAGAATTTTACCTATAATAACTAAATAGATGTATGTTGTTAACTTAAGGTACCTTACATCGAAACGAGTAATTTGTTTTTTAATATGACATTGCCTTTCTTTATCATTCTATTTGTCTAACAATTAATGTTGTGCAATTATACGCGTGTAAATAAAAATAACTTTACAATAACTTATTTAAGGGTAAATTTTTTTACCAATTAATTTAAGTGGATGGTTATATGTAATGGTAATAATAGCCGCATAAAATTCACTCACTGTTTAGGTATACCAGATATCAAAAGCTATTAAATCCAAATGTTATTGTTTATTTTTTTTATGTCTTGAGCGTAAGCTAAGGAAGTATTGTAATCAAGTTCATCGGGCGACTGGCTACTTTTATGGCTTCTCAACGTTTCATGACTCCTATAATACGAAAACATAGGTCTCTCGTTTCCGGTTGATAAAACGCTGACCAACATTTGTAATCATCCTCCCCATCATATAACGTCATCTCCAACTTTTACAGCAAAAAATGTTATATAATTTTTAAAAATAACATCCTTTTTCATTTGTTGTTTATTGAGTTTTTACCCTAAGCACCCAGATTGAATTAAATTACCATAACCCTAATTTCTTGAGATTTTGGAAACAGGATATACTACATAAAGAAAGTTAAAAGAATTTGAAGTAATGTAATGATACTCTTTTTACGTCAACATACTATTATTTATCAATTAACTGGGCATCGTCCAAAATACTGTTCATAAATTATAAGTGCAGGAAGTTTATGCAAAAGCATGCAAATACATTTTTTGCACATAATAATATGTATTGCTTTATTATTAAATATCTACTCATTTACAAGAATTATTAAAATTAGTAAAAAAAAGTATTCAAGTCTCTGTCTAGTTTAATACCTTACTTTATTAAAATAATAAGATTAATCAATTCTGTAGTTAGCAAACAATGACGTTTAATTTATACTTAGTAGGGTTCACGGCATTAACTTTTCACATTGCATGTTTAATTCGGAGTTATAATTTGAGAATATAATTTTCCCGTTTATTTATTTTTGTAGTTTAGTAGTACTTCCGCAAATTTAGAAAACTGTATGTTATTTAAAAATACGTGACAAATCACGAGGCCAGGCAATCTAAAGATTTGACTGCTGGTTTGCGCGGGAAATACTGCATACTTTTTAGATAAAAGGAGTCTATGATAAGCGCACGTAGGAGATGATAGACAGAGAGCTAATATATAGAGCTAATGTATTGGAAAGAAATAGGATAAGTTTACGTGCGCACACCACAGCCTCCCTTTCTTCTCTAAACAGTTTGGGATCATACCATAGTATCATAAATAATAATAATTGACAAAGAGTTCGCAAAGGAATCCATCGGAAATATTTATACAATTGTTTACAACTACCAGTACAAATAATTCTTTCATTTTCAACTGAAAAGCGTATAACTATATTAAGTACTAGATATTATGGAGTTAGGGGTAATCAAATAGATTTGGGATGCAGTCAACATAATTGTCACTGATACATAAGACATGGAAACGAATGATTTATTTCCAAATCCAAATATACTGCATTTACAGTTTTAAACAGTATCACTGCTAATTTTCTCTGGTTGCCCGACAATAGCTACTTGTAGTCAATATCCACGTAATGTAATAAAATACTGGAATCTAATTGTTTAAGACAACAATCTATTTTTACCCGAGTGTTCTTTATCAATTTGAATATTTTATATAAAAAAATTACATATTAAGCTGCAATTTTAGTAGGACTGCAGCCAGTCAACGAGCCGCCATTACTCCGCCAATGCAAAGAAAATATCATTTTATTATCCTTTGTAAAAATAATTTCTTTCTGTAAAACACATTTAAATTTGGTACTCCGTATTTCATTCACAATTCACCATTTAACAATGGAAATTAACAATGCAAAATTTGGACTCTACAATTTTTAGGTAAAATGAATGACTGCAATGAGTTTTATCAAATGTAGATTTTATATAAAAATAAAGAAAAATAAGTCTCTTTATTTTAAAAATATTTAGAAAAAATCGAATCAAAACATCAATAACTTAACATTCATTGTTCGTTATACTTAGTTAACTACTTCATCACGCGATTTCTAATATCGTTTCAATTTTTCATTTATTTCACATTATTAATCCTTGCCGTATTACTTGTTCTGCGCGTGAAGTTGATTAAGAAATCTTAATCTTAATTATCTCTGAAAAATGTATCTATTATTATCTGTAATTATTGATGTGGAAATATCATTTCCACAAATAAGAATACAGGTATGCAGCATTATGAATTTTGTTGACTAAAATTTTAGAGAAAATAAGTTCAATCAATTCCGAGAAATCATTAAATAAAAATGTTACTCTTAAGTAAAAAATTAAATTATTTGTTTACTAGCAACGAATCTATTTGAAATTTAAATTTGTAAAATTTCGAATCTAATAATTTGAAACTCAATCTTTCTTAAAAAAAAAAAATCGAAAATATTTGTAACATCTATAACAACAGAAAAAGAGTTGCACAAATTACAGTTGTTTTTTTTTTAATTTCAGATTCATCAAAATTGTTAAGTCTCTTTTTTATTTATTTCACATTATTCTTATTATTCTGCGCGTGAAGTTGAATACGATTTCTTTCCCAACCCCAAACCTAACGCTGAAAAGCAAAACAGCAAGGAAGTACGTAAAAACGGATAACGGTACTCTATCGATTTCTGCTTGGACATGCGGCAAATCAGCACTGAATCTAAACTATGTTTCGCTTCGCCCAAGTGCGACATGCGGCAAATCTGCACCAAACCAGTAGAGGCGAAAATCCCTCGGACGCGATCTGGATATGCGGCAAACCAGTTCTAAGGTGACGAACTGTAGAATAAGATAAATTTCTTCTCGGTTTAGCCAAGAGACTGATGACAATACCCAATTTCTGCTGCCAGAAAACAGTATTTTGGAAAGCTGATTTTTTTTCACAATCAGTCAGTAATGTGACACTTTCAAACTTTTTAAAAGTTTAGAAGTGGGCTATTAATATATCCTTCACTTCCATCTCAAGGATAGAAAGTGGGGATTAATGGACGAGCTCTCACTTATTTCCGCCTAACAGTAGTTTAAGTCCTAAAATTAATCAAAAAGTGCAAGTTTTTTTTCTTGAGCGAAATTATCAATTACTCTACCAACTAATTTTTCGTCAGCGTCAAGGCTAGTCCCGATGTTTTTCTGTTACAAAAGTTTAAATATATCTTGCAAACAAATTTCTCTATACACCTAACACAATGGCAGTTAAAAAACAGTTTACCATCATAATTGTTGTAAGATTTTGTCAAATTTTTCATCACGTATTTTTAAAAATCAGTATCTCAATAATTAGCGGTTTTCGACACTAGTTTCAGCTTACTTTTTGTTGAAGATGAGATACAGTAAAAGCTATTTTTTCGACAAAATCTGATTCTACTGTATCTCCTTTCCGATAAAAAAGTCGATAATATTGGGTAGTGTCTAGAATTCTGTAAGCTGAAAACAGTGGTAAAAATCGTGTTCCGAAATTTCCACAAGTAATTGAGACATCGATTTTTAAATGCACGTAATGAAAAATTTCACCAAAATACGAAAAAGAGGTCACACCCCCTCTGCCCCCCATGGGCGCCGATGATGTTCACTATTTGATGAACTCTAATATTCTCAAATCTTAAGAATAAGACCTATGAAGAAGGTAATACTGCACATGAAACAGTAAATCAACAAATATTATGTGAAATTAAAAGTTTTGTTATAGGTAAAAAACGGACTAGATTCTCTTTTATGTACATCATCATTTTATGTTTTTTTCACTTCAGTTATTTTTGTTATCTCTTCCATCGCCATATTGTAAAATTTTTAACCACGCTGATGTGGAATGCGCGTCGTGTTTAGCCAATTAATTTTTCTGAACGTTGTTTTTGACGATGTTTACGCGCGCACTTTTTAAATTTAGGCAATCATCGTGATTAAAAAGTGTCATTTTTTGGTAATCGAGCCAACTTTTTAAATAATTAAAATACTTTTATGAGTAAATTGCATGGCTACCGGTCGAAAATTAGCATGGAATGTGCTAATGGTTTAATATGTGCGGGGTCCTGATGCGGAGCCCCAAAGAATTCCCCGTTTTTCAGTATAAATATCACACCAGTTGCCATTACGAAATTAGTTATAGCGTGGCACTCCTTCAAATAATATTAATTGTCAACTGTCTGGCAAGTCGATGATGTACTCAGGTAATTGTATGACTTATCTCATGAAATCAAGTAATTATTGAATGTTTAAAAGCGTTACAAATGTACATTAATGAATCACTCGAATTAAATATAATCAATCCTCGATCCCCACAATACGAAATACGTAGCTCAATCAGGTGTTTGCGTCGGTGTGGTTTGGTTAAAAATCCCTAAATGGTCTTTCTCTACTTTAAATGCAACACGATACTCTGTTTAGTGCTTTAAATTTTCACATTTTTTAGTGTTCCAGAGAGTTTTTATAACTTTTTATAAACGGAAAACCCTCTTACCTTAAAATAATCTTTCAAATTCGTGTATTTACATATAGTAGATGCTAGTCCTAATATATTTATAATAAAATCAGGTAAATGTATATTTAATGTTTAGGAGCGTTCCAACTGTGCACTAAGTCACTAGAATTAAATATAATCAGTCCTCGATCCCCACACCTAATATAAAATACATAGCGTCAATCGGGCGTTTGCATCAGACTGGTTTTATTAAAAATTCCTAAATGTTCGTTTGCTGTATGTGAAAAGTCGACCGCATACAACCAGTTGGGATCAATGGCAATCAGGGCCATTTGTGGTTGGAACGACGCTGGTTTTGGTCCGCAGGACGCAGAACTGAAATATGCCCTCGAGCTCGGTGAATTATACGGACGCGATAATTTATACCTTGCTGTTAATGAAGGTGGTAAATGCCTGCTATGTTCGTTTGTTCCTATTAATTTTGCATTGCAAAAACTGATTCTCTCGATATTTTTTGATTGCTGTGTTGTTTTTAAACGTAGATTTGCCCCCGATGAATTTCAAACTTTTTCGGTTTATTATCTAAAATATAATGTCCCTCTAGCGATTCAATTACAGACGAATTAATTTAATTCAATTAGTTTGCTTCAGTTCAGTTATTTGCAGCTAATGCGACAAAAATAATTCGGTCATGATTATTCTATGAGCTGTTAAAATTGTTTCCGTGTTCTCATAATATTCATTAAATAAGTTGAAAAACTATATAATTATACAAATCATTATCATATAGTGTTACAGAAATAATTCAGCGATTATAAAATTAAAGGTCTAAATCCACATTTTTTAAATTTAGTCTTTATTCAAAGAGAACTTTTGTTCACCCAAAAAAACAAGACAAGTGGTAACGTAGGTATATAATTTTGTTTTTATTAAATGTTTATTTCTTCTTTGATAGTAAACAAATGCACAGGAGAAATTACAGATTCTTGAGAAAGGAAAGTATTTAATTAGTATTATTAACACTACAGACATTTATTTGATGACTATGGAATCTTAAAAAAGACTTTCTGGTAGAAAAAGCTATTGTTTAGAAAGAAAATGCGCTACATTGGACATGAGATACAAGTGATCTGTGACATCTTGTACACACTCAGTCCAAGTTTGCTGAGAAACCTCCTGCACTTGCTCGATAGTCAGTCAGTAGGTAAATCTCGCAATCAATAATTCTCTGTCCTCTTCCACACCGTTTCGATTGGGTTTAGGTCTGGTGAACAGAGGCCGAAAGGAAATATTTATGTTATTTTTGTCGTTGTGAAAGCAACGCAGTGTGAAGTTTTGCTAAGCTGTCATCTATTTTTCAGAAAGATCTTAACACTTCTTATCGTTTCTGGAAATTCCAGTTGCATCAATTTTGAAAACACTTAAACAAACGCGCCTCCTCCAAATTTTACTGCTGATTTATGTCAGTGCATATGATACCCCAAGATATTGGACCATTAACTTCCTCTCCTCATAAAACTCCGAAGGATATTAAACTTATCAGACCATCACCCAAACAAATAAAGTGCACAGCAAACACAAGTCAGTAAAATTTTGTTGATAAGGTTATTTCAGTCAAAGCAAATCTTCAAAATATGGACTCGAATTCAGACATCATCAAACATTATTAAAAAGATGTCTAAAAAAAGCAAAAATCGGGATAATCAACTTTCAAAGACGTTCTTCAACATCCAGTTTTGGAATTTTTGCATTCGTTCCTTGTAAATTCTGAAAATCGATTTATTTAGAAACGTCTGAGATGATTTGGCTAAAATTTAAAAGCATAGAGACGTTTGACAACTGACACATCATAGCCTTTTACTTGTTACGCCGTTTGATTTTAATTTGTTATTTTATTACTACTTTTTTGATCTATTAGGTGCCATTCTTCATTATGTATTTACGAGTTAGCTAAAAGGTTTGTCAAAATAACATAATTTTTACTCAAAGCTGTTGCAAGTGGGGTGTTCTTGAAGGTATAGTCTCCGAAATACTACAAGGTTATATGACTGTTGTAAAATTAGCGCATTGTGAAGACGACAATGGAGCAGTTAATAGGCAAACCGACAGTAGTAAATCTTTGCGACTGTTTAAGCGGATTACCCAGCAGTAGATATTGAGGTTGGCAAGATAAATCCTTGATTTATGACGCTAGGCTTGAGTCGACAACCAGCCGCACAAAAGGAATTATAACATCCCAAAAAACATGTTTTATAAGGTCCATTATTAGCACACGAGTTAAAGTTTGTAAAAAGAACTGCTTGAGGCAGGTTTCATATCACGTTAGTTTCAAGTAAGAACGAAATTAGAAAACTGATCGTCAGACGAGCTTTCTAAGAGATCAGTGCTCTAAAATATCTTAAAATAAAAATAAAAATTTTGGGGAACTTTGTCGTGGTTAGCACCACAAATGTCAGGTTGTAACATTTAAAATTTAAATTTTAAACAACCCTCCTCCCCTCCCCAAAATGCGAAAAATTACCAAAAGTAGGACCCGATAGATTCGGGCCCAGCATGTCTAAATTTAGACTTTTTGGGATGCTAACCCAATATGAATCTAAGTGCCCAAGACCCATCCAATGGTACGATTAATGTCTATAATTGTATAATTGTATCTACATTTCATGGTAAAATTTATTTCGAATTAAAAATATCATTTCGTTCTTCTCTCGTTGGCATAGGAAAAAAAACGGGAAATGAAATTAACCTAATGTGAATTGAAAATTTAATTTGCCAATTTATGTTAATTCTTGTCTATTTGACCATAGCATCACTGTTAAAAAGTAACTGACATTTCTGACATATACGTGGCAGTTTTTTAACCTAAATTCTAAAAAGCCAATTTAAACTATGAAAAATTAATAAAATCTGACAGTCCCTGTTTTTTTTTTGAAGCCAATCGTGTTTTATTTGTAATTTGACAGTGACATTTGTAGTGATTACCAATTTTAAAACTATAAATTACACCAGTTCTGTTAGGGCACAATATTTGAATGTTCCAACAGCTCGGTTAGGAATCGGAAATAGGAAAAACGTTTTTGATGTCTACTATTTTTTCTATTGCGGAAATTATTAATTACTTATTAAAAAAAAAACATCAAAATAAATTTAGATATTTTGACAACCTTAATTGGCAGCCATGAAAGTTACTGTCAAATGTTGGCACACGAAGCTCCGACAAATGTCAAGTTTGAGGTTAAGTTAAAAACAAATAAGATTTGTGTTCTCGTTCTTCCTATCTTGTTACCTCTTTCGACAGCTAAGCAAGTTTTCATATTGAGACTATCTAAGATTTGGTCATCACTTGTTAGAGAGTCAGGATTTCCTAATTCTGCAGAAATAAATGTCAGATTTAAATTATGGCACATCATGAAGTCGGGAGTACCAACCCTGATAATACTTTTTAAATCATTATTTTCACTAAAATGTTACTCTAAAAGCGCCGAATAGAGAAAAGCTATTCATTTAGACGGATAAATTTTGATTTTCAGCGAATCTATTTGCCCGGCAATTTGACAAGAAAAACTGTGAAAAAAATTTTGGTAATTTTTTTGAGTCAAATTGCTAAAGTTAATACAATAAAAATTTATCCGATTAGAAATTAATAGCTCTGGTGTAATTCAATGAGATAATTTCATGAGAACATACATACCCATGAGTCTTGCCGGATTTTGGGTCCATTCTGAAATTTTTATTTTATACCAAGGGGCAGAGTTATCGTTTTTCCAGATCGGATTTTGAGTTAGGAATCGACGATCTGTTATATTTTTGTTTCTTTCGTCAATGAGTTTATTAGACAATAATTTGACGGTACAAACAGTTTCATCATTTTTGTTTTGCACCAGCCACTTACTGTCGGAAAATTTCTTCGCCCTACATTTTTTAGTAAAAATAGGGTTCAAAAAACTAAAAAAAATCGTTTCTGTAAATCATCTGGCTCATCCAATATTGTCGAAGCAAGGATTAAGAACATTGCCATGTTTAGAAAAATATCTTTGCAACATTTTTGGTCTCCTCGTTAAGTTTTTTCATATTGAACGTCCAATATCTCGAGATGATTGCTACCTACTTTCAGTATATCCTGTATTTTTTGGAATGGTACTAATTACTTTTTCTATATTTTCATGGGAAACATTACCAAAACGACTGATTTTAACTTTAAAGTTTAATGACATTCAAACTGTAGTTGAAAAATTTCCATGGAAATGTCCTACTACTAGAATAGATAAAAGAATGGAACTACTCAGTACCAGCAGCCTATAAGAATATATTTATTGTGAAATATCCCCAACTTGAAGTCCAAAAACAACTATGGTGTCGTATATCAAAGGTGTATACAGGAAGTGTAAATGAAGAAAAATGATGTAGAAGACTGAGGAAGAGGTTGAGAATTTCAGGGAATACGTGGTAAACTCCATAAACCTCTTTAAGAAAGTTATTCCAGCCATCAAGAGTATCATAGTAGCCATATAACACCAATCAAAGAATGTTGTACAATATTTTTGGCGCGAAAAATAAATATGTGGGGAGCACATTTAGGGTCTTTATTTGGAGATAGTTGAATTTATTTTGTACTGTATATACCGGGTATCTGGCGGATTAACTCTTCCGCACGTTATGTACGGGAGTTTCGGGAGTCCCAAAAAAATAATTTAAAAATTCGAGTTAGTCATCAATACTTGCTAAGATAAAACTGATTTTGGCAAATGACATATTCTCCAAGGAAAGTGAAGGTGGGTGGGCGGGACTAGCAGCTCCTAAGTTAAGCGTGATTTTGGTAAATGGGATACCCTCTAAGAAAAGAGAGGGCGGGTGGGTGGGGCTAGTACTTGCTAAGATAAGACTAATTTTGGCAAATTGTTTTAAATTAAAAAAAAACGGGGTCCCAAAATTAACTCAAAAACAAGTCAGGTCAGAATTTTCGAAAATAGAAGACCAAAGTTCCCCAAAATTCTTTTGAATAATTTACAAATAAAAACTCCACTAGCTCCCAAGGGTACCCAAACACTGTGGCACTCAAGACTTTTTCAAATTCGTAAAAAATAAAGTAAATAAGTACTAAAAGCTCTCCAGATTTTTTCAGGTTCATCCAGCAACAAAATTTATCTTTTAAATTTATCCGAAAATAAAACACCAGAGGACCTAAAATTAACAGGATGTTGAAAACTTTGCCAATTTTTGATACGTTAAACATTTTTAACTGCTTACTCGATGTTTGCTGATTTGTACCTTCACTTTATATCAGGCAAACATTGTTGTCAAATGGAATTTTATCAAATTATTACAAAACCACACGACCATATCTTTATACATTCTAACTGAAATGGTAATTACACATGGTCATTGGCGAGAGAAATATTATCTTAAAGTTTTATTACTAGTTATTGTGATAATGAATGTGTTGTTAAGTTGTTAAACGTAGCAAAAGAACCAATTTTAAAATTATTATAACTCCACCAAAATTTGTTTTGTGATACAGTATCATTTCGTTAATCCATCGTTCCTTTGTATATATTTCGTGCTCAAGAGTTCGTTAGCTACACCAAAATTTTAAATTATTTACTTAGTTGCTTGTTGTCATTTAAAAAATATTAAATAATTTTTTATTAATACATAATATGTTTCGAGGTGCTGTTCATGTTGTAGAAAATTTTATTTTTTTTTTAAACTTAAAGTTTTGTGTAAGTAACTTAGCAAAATTTTTCTTTTAGTTAAAGTAGGAATCTTTATTGCAGCAACTATTTCAAAACACTTAAGTTTTAGCTAATTCGTCCACATCGACATTAAAACTTGCTTGGTTCGAGAGCCACCAGCATTATTTTTGAAAATTTTATCGAGAATGTGGCCAAATAAACGAGGCAATTAGAGGTGGCAAACTGTGCAACGTGTAAGTTAGACCCGGCAGTATTTATAGGATTCGCAAATCAGATAATGGCGGTGTTTATGTCAGTTTTTCGCTCATTTATTTCGCGCGGTCAATTGAGTGCGGTATATAACGAAGCTGGGCCAGTAACGGCCGCCAATAGACGGGTGATTATATTGAAATACTGTCGCCTGCAACGAAATATCTTTACTGATTTATGTCTGCCACCCTCCTCGCACACATAAAACTGGCTATTTATACGATATATAGGGGGATACAACAATAATTGTTATGTTAATACATGCAACAGTTAATGGTTGTTTGAAATTGTCGCCTTACTCCTGAACGGCATGCCGAAATTGACTGCATTACGAATGTTCGATTTTAAATTCATGAAAAATGTCAGTGTTATCGAAAACTTGTCAGTTGGAGCTGAATTAGTATTCCCGTTCTTGCCTCTTCTTCGTTTATTTACGCTTCGATGCTCCCTTTGCTACCAAAAAAATTGTGTTAATAACATTAACTATATGGGATGAGTATTCCCAATGCACTTGCCGGGTTATTTTAAAACTTACTCTGTCAATTATATTTTACTCTGGACCTTGACCGCGCGCACGCTGAAATTGACTATTCAAATTTTTATAATTTTCATAGTGGGCTTTAATTAACGAATTGAAGCTAAACGTGGACCTAATATAGGGCGATATTAGGATTAATAAACTCAAATAAAACAAATAAAACACGGCCATTTATTTTTATGTGCAACAGTTATGACCAGTCACCTCGTTGACAGCGAAATTAAAAATATAAGTAGAACAATGAATAATAATTTCCAAAATTAAAAGACAAAAGCACAAAGAAAACGTATAATTAAATTGTCACACGGAGGGTTAATAAAAAGAAATATAATTATAGTTAAGTTAAAATATTCTGTTAAAAAAATTAAACACCGCCATCAACGCGCCTTTTTGTACAAACACACGTGTTATATGCATGCAGGATAAAATTTCATGTATTGCCTTTATGGATATTACATAATTAAAAAAATTAAAATTTCAACCGCGGTGCCCTAAGCTTTTTTGCAAGTTTTTAATTATGCATCATGCGAAAGGGACTTTTATAAAAAATGAGGTACATACACGTGATGTTGTTGGCACTTTGACATATGTATTTGTGCGTCATTTAAAATACAGGGCGTGTCGCTTTTATGAACTCGACGAACAATGGCTGTTAAGATTTGGCAAATTTACAACGATAATAAAAGTCACAAAACTGAATAAACCAGCACTTACTGGCAGTGCTCCTATGAAGTTTCTCATTATTCAGTTAGCCAAAAGCGCACAATTTAATTAATTATACACCACAGAATAATTAGATTTAAAAATTTGCTTACATCCCTATAAACATGTTAAGGTTAATTTTTGTGTAGTGCTTCGTTTCGTTTTTTGAATAACATAAGTGACGCATCATCCAAGTCTTGATGTTCATATATTGTAAGGTAATGTACGGAAAAGAAACAACAAAACAAATTTGGGAAATCTGTTTAGAGCACAAAGCCTGGAAGTTTTCGTCGAGACAATTTATCCGGCCATTAAAAATTTACGTAAGATTCCAGTTATTTTACTTGGAAATCGCTGCCAAATTTTTACATTTTCTTAAAGCAGCTGTGCGTAAATCATAAAAATTATCTGTTTTATTTAGAAAATTTATATACCTATTTATGTAGTTTCACAAAGAACTATAAAGCTGAAATTACCAAGCGGTTTAACAGTGCCGCATTAACATTTTTACAATAAAGTCATTATTTTATTCACTGTGTTAAAGCAGGAACTCAGTTTTATATGCATTTATTTCAAAAATGATCGAAAATAGAATTAGCGTTTCGAGTTTATAATTTAAACGTTTCATTTAATAAATTTTACCTCAGGAAAGTTGTGTTTACTTTTTACAAAATAATTTCCAAGCCGTGTTCTCTTATCATTATAAAGTTATTATACTGAAGTGTAACACTATGTAGGTAATGACTATTATGAAAAACAATATTTCTATTTAGTTAATACAATGGTGAAATTATCAGTTGTTTATAAAAGGAAATTGCGATTAGTTTACTGCTTGATTATGTTTTTCTTTATGTTGGTGTTTCCTACGCCATGAAACATAATTCTCAGTAGTACGTGATAATTTGATCTCTATAAATCACATTTAATTAAAGATTATTAACTTTGATAATTACTTTACCATAATGTAAATTTGAATGGAGCATTTACTTTGCTAAAGTGGCAACATAAACCAGTTCATACCTCAATTTTTTTAACATCAACATTTCAAAAAATAAAAGCACGCTAATGAGAAACGAACAGGTTCCATCTTATACAGAATTTTTTAATAGTAGGTATTTAGTAGATAATTCTTGACACGTTTTGACAAATTTTTTAAAAGATATAACCAACATTCTGAATTCAGTAATCACTAAATCAGTTTCGCTGTATTAAGTACAAAAATTTCAAATTTTTAAAAATAAAACTGAAAATGTCACGGTTTTTGTTAAGAGCAACTTAACAAGGATTAAAATGAAATTTAATTTTGTTTTATAGTGTAATTTTAATTTAATTTTGCTTTACCAAATGGATCGAGATAAGAGACTATACCTACTGACTCAGGAGTACCAAACCTTACCCTAAGGTACTTTTGACTGAGTGCTGCGTTACTCAAGTGGTTTAAGCAGCATTAGAAAAACAAAAATAGATATTTACGTATGTACGTCGGTATATGCGTTTTTTGGTGAAAAAATAAAGACGAAACAATTTTAACAACTAGTCGGAAAATACACAAAAACTCAAGAAATAAAACTTAAACACAGTTGACTTTTTTTTTTAATTACGTATTTGGATCATATTTTTCGTTTTTGTATTATGTACAGGCTGTCCACGTAGTATATGGTACAAATTATACAAAAAATCAAGAATGCCATTTAACAAAAATGGACACAGAAGTAAACCGGTGTTTCACAGCAACCTTCTAACCAAATTTGGAATCTTGTAGTTGATGCTCTCAAAAACAATAAAAATAACTTGTACAAGTTCGAACTGTAAATGAAGCATAAACTAAATACAAACGTTGAAAACTTATAAAAATAACATACTTTTATGTAAATACGTTTCACAAAAAAATTCAAAATTTGTGTGACGAAGTTGTAACGTTATCGATTTTTCCTTAATGAATAGGTACCCCATACTTTTAAACATGTTAAGAATGTGCACAAAACTGAATGTCGTTGTGTAACTTTTGTACCTTGTAATGTTTTATGATGTTCTTGCTATTCACAAAACTGTTGATGACGTCACAATTCAACCACTTGATTTAATTTTAAGCCTCTTTCTATTAAAGTATTTTTTCTTTATTTTTAATTCCTTTTCGTTTGCCACTAGTTTCAGTTAGGCCTATCTAAGCTCTATATCCCCATATTCAGTGTTTTATACATTTTTTTAAATTCCTTTAATAGGATCACAGAAATATTTTAAATTTGTTCTTATAGTTCCTACAACTAAAAAAAGTCAAATTCTATAAATTTTCGAATTTGTATCCAATTTGTCCACATACACGAGTTAAAAAAATAGGAAATCTGATGTTTCTTGAAAATACAAGAAAATTTTCCACTAGTTCGCAGAAAAATGCCTAAAAATCTGCAGTCCTGAACATGTTTCACCTTAATTTTGCAAATTAAATTTTAAAATGTCGAAGAGCCAAAAGTACCACCTAATCATATACAGGGTGACACCTCGAATAATTTTTTTATTTATTAGGCAAAAGTAAAGATAAAATAAATTTGCAAGGAAGAATAACAGCCCACGTGCATTGCAAATTCACTTCTTAAAAAAAGTAACGGAAAAAAGTATATTGCAGAAAAACCATTTAACTTTTTTTTCAGATTTTGTATTTCTTTTATTTAAAAATAATATTAAAAAATTGGCTTTATAGGCTTCATTATTTAATATTTCTGACTAATGTTTTTCTCTAGTGCAACTTAAAGTAAAATTTGGTAAAATGTTGGATTGGTTTATTCAGAAAAGCACTGTAAATGAAATAATTTCATGAGTTTCAAAAACAGATGCTCATCCCATAGGTAAAAACAAGTTTAGAAACCAAAGCGCAAAAAATGCATTCAGAAAATGTTATTTTGCAAAAACAAATAAAACGTAACAAGAGTAACACATCATATTGAACTTTGCAAAGTATATTTTTTCTCAATTTTACAGGAAAACAAAAATTCAGATAAATAAAAAAAATGTCAGGATTTTTTTATTTTTTTATTTGGCTTTCTAATCATATTAACGAAATGATGCATACTTACATAGAAATCATTCGTCTTTATTTATAAACTAAATTCCATTAAAATAGTTTCATAAATTTCTAAAAAATTATTCGATGTGTCCTCTTTTAGCTAACTCACTTTCTACATCATTCTATAAAAATAAAACACAAATGCCTACATCGGAATAATATGAAATTTTTGTGTATTAAAATGTAGCTAAAATTTTGATTTTGGATATAGATTTGAGGTAAGCAAATATTTTCCAGTAAAAGTATGATTAAGACGAATTTTTGTCAAACATGGTACTTGTTTTGCGTGTTTCACAGCGAGACTGAACATCGTTCTTACAGTTAAAAGCCCTTTAAAATTAAATCCAATCAAAAATTGGCTTTCAGATCCATTTCGCCCGACGCCAAATGCGAAAATGAATTTATAAAAATGCAGTGTGTACCTATATCACGAGAATAAAAAAATAATAAATCAATAACTAATGGAGAAATTTTTGTGTTTCTATATGTTACAAATCATATTTGTCCTAAATTTAGGCATAAATTCACTTTCGTGTCAAACGAGGCTTTGTGGTTATTGGTTAAGTTTCTGACCATTTGTAAAGGCTTGAGTTAGAACTGGAATTTTACAGCACACGAGGTATAGACATATTTTTGGAAAAAACTTAAAATTTTTAGGCGAGTTCTGAAAACTGTCAACCAAAATTTTTAGGCATGTTTTGTGTAAGTGGTATGTACTTATAAAAATATTTTAATATTTTGTTAATTTGTATATCAGTTTGAAAAGAGACGTCATTCGTCCTATGTGCGTACCTCCTCGCACAATTGCATGATTTTTGTAAACAAAGCTTCCACATGGCCCGAAGCCCCATCCAGCGGCATGTCAGTGCGCGCACATGTTCTGTTAAATCCAGAACCGTCTCCCCCGGCATGCCGGCCCGCAACCCATTCAAATCCTATCCAAAACCGCAACAACAAATGAAAAATCGTACCCGTTCTGGTCCGGCACGGCGGGCTGCATCCACGACCTCGTCGTCGTGAGCGGCTCCTCCTTGAGGCTCGGCCCCCGAGGCTGGTGGTGGTGGTGGAGGCCGGCGGCATCCTGGTGGTGATGCAGGCCGAACATGAGTCCCGGCGCGGCGACTCTCGGCGCGCCCGTCCCGGGGTACAGCTTGCGGCCCCAGGCTGCGGCCACCGGGTCCAGCTCTGGCGCCGGCAGCGACAGCGGCCACGGAGACGCCGTCGGATAGCCGCGCTCCACGGGGAGGCTCTCGTCGGACCGCGTCTTGGCTGCGTCGGGACCGAACTGGCACTGCACTCACTGGTCCGTCCCTGGACGGAGGTCCATCCCTGGAAGACGATTGCCCGCGAGAGACCTGCACGACTCGAACGCGACTGGGACGCTGATAAGCATCGAATGGTCTGCGGCCGGCGCGCTCGGGGTGGAGTGGCGGCCTGGGCCTCCCCAGGGTGGCGCGGCCACACCCCGGAGACGGGCGACGCCGGGCGCCGGGGGCAGAGCCGGCCTCTGGGCGCCTCCCCGGCCAATCGCCTGGGATAGCGGGAAAGCGCGCCGGCCAATCGGAGCGGGCCGACGTCACTCCGGGCTACACCCCGCGGTATTGTCGCCTTATTATCTTCTCCCAGGCCGTGGTGGGGATGGGGGCGGGGGCGCAGGGGGGGCGGCGCAGCTGGCGCGACCTAGCGAACGAGTACCCAACTCGAGGTTTCGCGAGCCGAGCACTTTCGCGGCAGTGCTCTCGCGGAGTCCGGAATGCTCCGGAGCGCCACACTGTTTCCGGGATCGGAAGTTGGCGGCGAGGCGAATGCGACGGGACTTGGGAGGCGAAGGCGCAGAGTATGGTTTAACTTGAGAGATTATGTTTTTATTAAACGTATTTACGCTGTTAAATATTAATCTTAGGTAGGATGTATTTTGCATAGCGCATAAGCGTAAATAAGGCGTTTTTTGAGCTAAACTAACGAAAAAATTGCTTTATAAAATTTATAACATCTTGATGACGCATGCAGTTTTTTTTAATTAATTTTTTAACATCCTAAACTATACACTATACAGTAAACTACAAAGTATGTATTTTATTAAAAAAAAAAATAAAATCGTAATCATTTATGACAGAAAAATCAGTTTTTGAATTTCTTATAGATATTAAAAATGCAAACATTTTTAAACCAGTATTGAAAAATGTAATGTTTAGAAAGTGTACTGTAGATTAATTATAATAATACACCTTTATATCATAGTAATAAAGAGGTGAAGTCTAGCTTGAAAACACACATATAATATTGTTACAAAATCAGCTAAACTAAATAAATAGGATCAATAAAATAAGTAAGTACCAAAAGCTAAGGAGATCGTAACACGTAAAAAAAAAACAAGTGATGCTTATTTTGAGACGAAAGTTTTTCAAACTCAAATAATTTTTAAATAAATTATTGTATGAATTGTCTATTTATTCATACAATGAAAACTAAAGATCTTTCAAATAATGTGGTTTAGAAGGCTGCCCTGAGAAGCTCATGAACACGACGTACAGGAACACTACGCATAGGTATCCTATAGATTCCTTCTTGAATGGAATTTCTCACTCAAATACATGTAGAGATGGAAAGTAAGAATCACTTTGGAAATAAAAACGGAAAAGTAATATTTAAAGACATGAGTAATTTTTGGCCACCCCAATCTTCCGATGTAACAGGTAGCATGATCGTACTTTTTCATTGTAAATTTGGATCTACAGCAGGAATTTTGTACTTATTTTTTGCTCTCTGTATTTAGATTGTATATTAGAGACAGAGATAATAAACAATACTTAGGTAGATAATAGAAATAACTTATAAAGACACTAATAAGTATAATAATTTTAGAGTGCAGTTTTTTTTATATTGGGGGTGTTAGCTTGAACTTATTACTTTTTTGAAATTTCAAACATCTCCTTTAAATTTTAATGCCTGCATTTTTAGCGTAACTTGTTTTAGTTTTTATTCTTTCGGACTCCTCTGTGGTTTGTGAAATTTGTGAATTTGGATTATCACATTTAGATAGGTAAGCAAATGTTCTCCACTTCCCCACTTTTAAATGCCACATAAAGTGAACGTCTAATAAAGGTATTAAAACACGTAAATCAACTTTCTACAGCGAGGAGACCTTTAAAATTAAAACCAATTAGAAAATATCCTGGGACTGAAAAACTGGTTTTTAGATCATTTCACCCGATGCCGAATACAAAACTAAATTTAGAAAAAATGCAGTCTACCCTATCAAAAAATTACTAAATCATTAATAGCGATTTTCTTTGTTTCTATGATCAAGTATCCGAGCCATATATTCCCATGTTCCTAATACTGTTAGGGCTAAAAAAACACGATAGGTACACCTATTTGGGTCACTGAAATAATTGAACTTGTGAAGTCATTATTTTATATCAAACAATACAACTGTTAAGTTTAACAGCTACAGTGTTCCTTATATTGTCATTCGTTGTGTTTCTGTTATTACCAACGGTACCTAATATTTGGAAGAATTATGATAATAAGAATAGTTAGGTATAATGAAAAAATAAGGATCTGAAGGATTTTAAATATTTCAATAAAAACATAAAGTATAAAAAAATAAACCAGATTCGGAACCAACAATTTTAACGAAAACGCAAAATTAATTTAAAAAATTATTAAATTAGTCAAGACAGGGAATAAATGAAAATTTATTTGATATTTATTTGTTATTTTAATATTTAATAAAAAGTAAAAATTATTTATAACTAAATAAGAAGACTTTTAATTTTATTTTATACAGTAAATTAGAATACCGCAATATTTGGACCACTATGTTCCAAATATTGCTACCTACATAAATTTAATAAAATATCCAAAAATTATCACAGCTGAAATTTTTTTCAATTTTATTTTTATTTAAATAAAGAATACCTATGTATCTAATACTTACTAATTAATCTACTGACGAAATTTTAGATTTCAGGTTCCAGAACGTAATTTGTCAACAAATTTTAGGCTTAGGTAACAAATCACGGTCTTTCTAAATTTAGGTTTTACCCGTTTTACGTAGCTTGTGGGCCACAAAACTCGTTTTTCAAAAACTTTTTTTTTAATATTTTTTCAACGTTGACACCATCGAATTATTTATTATTTTACATTGTAGCATGTAGTCATTGATCTTTTTAACAATTTGTAAATTTTTTTATATCGTTCGCCTACATAGATGTTGGTATACCTATCTAACATTCATTGTCCGGACGTAACATTGATGACAATTATAAACAACAACGGGCCTAAATTAGATCTTTTATATTGAAGTGAACTTTAAATTTTGTCGTATCATAATTTTTTTCACTGGTAAAATTTCAAACTTTATATTTAAAAAAAAAACAAAGTTCGCCTCTAAAGGTTATTTATTATTCTTCCATTTTTAAAGGTTTTTTTGTTAATTTGTATTGTCTTCTGGCGCCTTATTGGTTTCAGTTAGATAGTTGTAAATATCGGATGCCAAAAGCAGTAATTTATACTCTTTGAAAATGTTTTTTAAATATTCCTTGCGCCATTAAAAAATAGATAATGTTATTGTAACTTTAATATTATGAAACAAACATCTTTACTTTGATCTTACCTATAATGTAGCAAATTTGTCGGTCCGTTAACTTTTTTTTATTAATAGAATTGTCCTCAGTATAAAAGTGCACTTTACCTAGACAAGAAGAAAAAAATCTGGTATAAGTTTGTAAATGCGTGCCAGATAAAATGGACCTTCTGTCTAGTTCTCTTAAAAAAAATATTTCTCAGTAAAAGTATTAAAACACGTACCTAGATAAACTCCCTAGAGCGAAAAGCTCTTTAAAACTAAATTAAACAGAGGACATCCGGGGATTGAAATCTGGTTTTTATATCCATTTCACCCGACGCCAAATGTAAAACCATATTTAAAAAAAATGCAGCTTATTTTATAACAACAGAAAAACCATTAGATCATTGATGAATCACATTGCTCACAAATGTAGTCAGGTAGATATAATTGTATATCTATAGCATAAATAAGTCATTTTTTTCGAGCAGAACTAACGAAAGAAATTGTTTAATAAAATTTATAATAGCATCTTGATGTTGCTATTCATGCACTTTTTTAAATATGTGTTTACAATACATTTCAAACTTTATACAAAAAAAAAGATTAAGAAGAAAACCCGCTGGTATTTTTTTTTATACTTATTTTATGTCATCGATGAAGCCTGAAATTATTTGTATCATAAGTTTTTTACTGCTGGAAATATTTAATTGACTAAAAACCACAAAGTGAGTTCTGAGGTGTTAAAACGAAATGAAAAAGACAATCTTTCAGTAATGAATGATGCAAGAAGGAAGGAACACAATGTTCAATTTGCAAAATATGTAAGTAAGTATATCCAGTTAAAAAGTTATTCGGCCTAAAAATGTAATTCTTATAAATTTATTTTAGTTCGACCAGTTCGGGACTAAGACAATAATATTCTAGAGGTCTATGCAGATTTATGATTTGGGTAAAAGGGAGGCACATCACTGTCCCTCAAATGGTCCGAGTTCGCAGGGAGAAAACTCGAACTTGTTATAAAATGTAAATTTTCAGTAATAATGAAGTTGGCTAGGAGATTATTTGGTTAGTCACTCATTTTTGCTTTAGCCAGCAATGCCAAGCGTGAACTGAATTTTCTAAGCTGCAAAAAATATGTTACTTTTAGTTTTCAATTACTTATTTCTTAAAATCTATAACAGGGAATCATAGTGGATATATTTTTTGGTTGTGTAATTTTGAAGCTTTTTTTTTATTAATGCTATTATAAACAAAAATTGTTCTCCATAGTTTGGCGCTAGATTTTGAGTTTTAGTCTTTCATAGTTTGTTTATTCAGGACCAATTTGAGGAAATTTATCCTTGATCGTTCTTTATAAGTATTAACTATTTATTAAATCACTCAAAAGATTTGCGTTTATTTACATTCTAATTTTTATTTTAGAATGTAATTATTCCTCTTATGAGGTATAGATACATTTACTGGTGACTTTTTACCAAAACCAAAAAATAATACTGCGGAACACAAACAAATTCTTAAAATAAAAGCATGCTTTGGTATAGAAGTTAAAAAACTTCAGTAGTTCGTTCATAGAAAATAAATTTTTATAGGTAATTATGTTGAGAATACGAGATATGGTGTAGACTTCAGTAATATTATTGTACTTCATTTCTTTAAATAGAATCTTAAAAAAAATCGTAATACCTATATCAATGAACTACTTTCTCAATTGTCTTAGGAAAGACTGAGTAACGGCATATATCAGAATTAATTAGATAAAAATGGTTAAATAAATCTTAACTGACTGAAATTGAGAAATTCGTAAGAGAAACATAATTTATTATTTTATATTTATCCATATCGTGGTTAATCATAATACAGATGTTGACGTCCAAACAACCACGTCGGCTGTTAAAAATAAAACAAAAAAAAATGGGACCGTTTGCCTGATATGTTACAGAACGCAAATTTTATGCAAAAATTTTACCCACAAAAGTGTATTTACATTTTTTGAAATTTACCACCAACACTTCAGTTAGACGTTAATCAAATAATTTGAGCAACACGGTAAATGATAAAAAAGTCAAGTTATTATTTATTTAATAAAGTTTTTCTCGGTCGGAAATAGAATCATCAAATGTCAGTGCAAAACTGATGTGATTATGGTGTGCTATGGCACACATATGGAATCAACATAAAATTAGTCGCATTTTAAACGATTGTCCTGTTTCATTTATGAAATACTCAAACACTAAGTATAATATCGAATATTGCATATTAGGTAAATTAAATCGTTGAAATTATTTCCAATTCTTTCTTATTTAACCTCTGGAGTAAATGTCGTGGAAAAATACAGCGCACAAATTGTGGAAAATTCAAATTTTAACTAATACACAAATTAATTTCTTTTAGATTCTAACGTACTCAAGATCTCAGTTGTTATTACTTTTGACTTACGAATTTAATTAAATATCTATTCTTCGTTTTTTATGGATCAAAAAAACTATCATTAATAGGTGGGTTTGCTTATTTTTTTTAAATCACATAAAATTTTCGAAGTACAACAAAGTAAATATTAATATTACTAAATTTAATCTATAGGTACCTATGTGTAAGATTAAACGATTACTAAACACAAAAAAAACTAATATGATTTTTTATGGAAGACGTTTTACGTTTTGCAGCTAATATTTCACACAATTGGTTTCAAACCATAAATACTTCAATATTTTACAAATAAAAACCATATATTTGCCTGCCAAATAAATCATTGGTGCGCTTAGAAAGACGTTACTCCCCCGTATTTTCCACTCTCTTTGACAATACTCGAAGTATTTTAAAATCCCGATAATTGAATTTATGAACGAAATATTTCTTCGAACTGCGAATAAATCATAATTATTCTTTGAATGCAGGGATTTCGTGCAAGAATTTTCTTGATCTGTTTACCCGCATTGAGAGTCGAGACACGGCACTTCCGGGACTCCCTAACGACCGCTTCATCTAAATATGGATTATTTATTCCTTTTTATACATCAGCTCTAATCAGACTGAATGATAAGTTCTTATTCGGAGTGGATATAAACATTACTTTTGATTTCACGCTTTAAAGGGATCGACTACCGCTGTTCCGGTGCTGACGATGACGGATCTCTTACAATGCCCTTTCTTGTGGTCAACGGTACACAGGATTAGTGATTATTATCTATTTAAAGCTCTCTAAGGTCCATACGTTGGACACGACGAATGAATGATAAATTTATCACTTGTAAAAGTGTCAGTTAATCACTTCCAGGAACCCCTTTTTGCAATTCCAATTTCAAAAATGCGTAAAATATGCATGGAAACGAACTTCCACGTAAAGGTAGGTAACGTTGTAAATCAATTTTTCAATATTGCCACGTTAACAGCGTGTGAAAATATGCTTTTAGCTCCTCGGATAGGAAGAACGGGGAATTATCCTATAACCCTACCTGTCAAGAGCGAGGAACTGTTATGACAGGAAAAAATATTCGGTTGCAAGTGTGTGTTATTAATGGATTGTTTGCAACATCAATCATTAGTTTTTACATGGGGTTTTTATCACGGAAATTTGTTATGGTGCCGTGCCTGCTCTAATTTATGACACACTTTTTAATTTTTTAATCAAATTAAAATGTGCGTATAAATTTTTGCTTGAGGTTAACTACACATCTGTCAAATTTTACGCTCACAAAGTTTAATTTGAATTATTGTTTTTTAAAGTAAATTATAAGAACATATTTTAAGAAGAAATAATAAACATGGGATGACTGTTTATATCAATTTTACAATTATTAAGTTTATTTCCTTTAATGAATTTTATCTATCACATATACTCAGGAGTGCACCTTTTGTGCAAGTGACAAAGATTTTTTTGACAAAAATTTTGTATAGTTTTTGAAATATGATGTGATAAAAACCTAAAAAACCATTTTAAAATCATGAAAATTCAAGAAATAATTTGAGTTACAATAAAATTGTCATATGTAAAAATTAAATTTTAATATGAAGGAAAACGCGGTAATAAGAACTTTATGATAATTTGTGTAAGATTTATGTATCAACTTACAGATTTTCTACACTGCCAAGTCAAAGCGGAACGGACTTTAGAAGGTGAGCTACTCTATGTTAATAAGTAAAAACAAAATCTGCATGAAAAATCTTATTAGAAAAATGGTATTATCCTGAAGTGATTCATACATGCTTCGTTAATATAAAAATTCGAACGTATTAAATCTTCGTTATAAGTAAACTGTTAACAGAATGCTGTAAATAACTTACTTTAATCTTTTTTTAGAATGCGCAGTAAAGATGCCTTCTCCCATTGATTATTCCATTTCCAAGCATGCGAAATTAGCCGAAAGGAATTTTATTGTCAGTAAGACGGAACGAGTTCGGTTCAGTCATTTATAAGACAATCAAATGAATTTGGAGCGGTGCTCTTTGCATGAAACACCAATTAAACAAATTTATAAGGCTCATAAAAATGCTAGTTGTTGGAAGTAAGAGAGCAGCGGAGCATTGCGAAGGGTGGAATGCAGATTGAGTCTAATGAAGAAAATTGGACTTAACGCATCTTTAATTCTTGTACATGTTGGAGGGTCGCCGACACTAAGTCAACTGGTGAATACCTTACTTCGTTACAGCAAATTTAACAATTACAACTTGCGGAATATTTTAACCCCCCGGAAATATTTCACTCTTTTAAAATTTAAATGGCGAAAATTTCATTTGCTCGTTTCATAATTTTACGGAGCTTTTCTCTTAGAACGGATGGCAAAAATCGTAAATTTACGTCGTATCCCATCAACTTATATCGTGCATATCAACGACGGAACAAAGAAGAGGTGGCAGGATAATCAGCTGGTCGAGTGCAGGATCCTGTTGAGCCTTTCCAAACTCCCTGGCCTACTTGCCCAATCCATCACTATATCCGAACATAACATTTACGTTTATTTATATATCTACTTATCCGCAGCAGATCTTTCATCATTATTTGCATGCTTGTCTTACACTTAACAATTTCTAATTTTTTTTAACAATATTGATCGGGTCATAAGGTAAATTAAATTTTTGCTTCTTATTAGTTTCGTAAAAAGACATGCGAAAAACGCTGCATATATTTTGTAAAAACTTTGAAAATTATGCTTCGTTGACGCGAGTATGAAGCTGTTTCTGCATGACCCGAAATATGGCAAGGACGTCAAGGTTAAGACGCTAACCTTGAATGCTAAAAGAGTCTCTTACACAAAGAGAAAACATTGTTTATGAAAAAAATAACATTTTTTAATTCCTTTAAATGGTTGCATCCTATACTCAGAACGTAGTTTTTGTATCCATTAAAATTTTATTGCCCTTAATAAAAATTAATAATTTAAGTGACATTATTTTTACTAAATCAATTTAATCTTTAATATTCTGCTGTTGATTCTGATAGTTCCTACTAAAAATATTTCAACAAAATGTATACCATTGCTTTTAAGAATTGTTCACAGAAGACTTACTTAATTTGACTGAAATTTTCAAGACCTAATTTTAATATTATTTCAGGTTCTTGCAACTACAGTCAATTTTAGTAACTTCTATATAAGTAATGTCAGGATGGCTCGTTTTTAATTTGATCAATAACAAATTGACTGATTCATTAATTTTTTTGAGTCACCTGTTTAAGCAAATCTAAAAAATATGAATGCAATGATTAAAAGTATAGCCGTAATCAATTTTTTGGGCTTGATAATCAGATACATTTTTATTAAAAAGTCAGCATGCTTACAATAACTTCAAAACGTCAACATTTCAAAGTATTCAGTTTTGCAATTCTTGATTTAATCAATAAAATAAATGGACTCAGTCATTAATTTTTTTCACACACCTCGTATAAGCAAACCTAAAAAATATTTATGCAGTGATAAATTACAATTACAGACTCATCATATTTTGCACAATGCAGATTTAAGATAGCATTTTTTCGGAAAAATTTTGGGATGGCGTGATCAATTTTTTAGGGGGGGATGAGCAAATATATTTTGATCAAAAACTTACCATGCCTATGATAACTTTAAGATATCTCCAGGATTTCAAGGTATTCGGTTTTGTAGTTCCTGATTAAATATATAAAATATATTCACGGATTCATTAATTTTTTTGAGTCACCCTGTGTGCAAATCCAAAAAATATGAATGGAATGATAAATCACAAGTACAGACTCATCATATTTTCTACATTTTAGATATGATTTATTCAGCAAACTTTTGAGCTGGCGTCATCAATTTTTCGGAGGGGGTCAGTAAATATATTTCGATTAAAAATTTATCATGCTTATCATAACTGTAAACCATCTGCAAGATTTCAAAGCATTCGGTTTTGCAAATTCCAAATTAAATGTCAAAATGTTGTTTCTAATTTTAATTTTTTTTTCTAAAAATCTGGACGTTTCGGGTAAAATCTCAATTCGGAGTGATAAACTACATGTGTAATACTATGTTATTTGATACAATTTAAAACCCATTTACTATGTACAATTTTGAAATGACGTCATCACGTTAGTGGTGGGGATGATTAGACAAATTTTGGTTAGTGTTTTACCATGTACATGACATACCTAATATAAGTACAACATTTTACAACAATCGGCCCAGTCTTTTCGGAGATTATCTGCCTAATAAAAATCCGGGACAGCAGACAGACGGTCAGACAGACGGACAGACGGACAGACAGACGGAAACAGCAGACCTATTTCTGCGTCCTCTAGGGGTCATGATAAGTCGAGAAAATGCAAAAGTATATATAGAAAGTCGGCCGACGGACTCGATTACAATACTTCCTTTGCTTACGCTCGGGAGGTAAAAACGAATTACTGTTTTACCGCACGTTGTTTATTGAGAGTTTTTTTTTTTATTTGATATTTCCATTACTGTTTGAAGTAAGAAATATTTAAGGGAAAACATATAAATATTTGGAATGAGGATAAATGAGAAGAATACGAAATTAATGGTCATTACAAATGATGAAAATCAAGAACTAAACCTTCAAATCGATGGAGTAAAAATAGAACAAACAAAACAGTACCACTATTTAGTTAAAGTGAAAGACGAAGGTGAGAAAAAAAGAAATGACAAAGCATCTAAAATGCTTCAAACCGAAAATTTATTAACAAATGGAAAGTGTCAGGAACGACTAAAATGCACATCTTTGGTAGTGTATTATTTTACAACAATCATTTAGTTATACAACTACACCACGAGCCTTGGCGAATGTGAGTGTCTTATTCGACATTAAATGAGAGATGCATATATTATTTTTTCTATGACCAATCACATTAATGAAAGATAACTACCTACTTAAGTTACAATTTAAAATTCGAAAGAAATATTAAAGAAACCCTACTATAACTAGTAAATCTTGTTGTAGTGTGATATACAACGGGCGGAATTGTGTTTCATACGCTAGATCCAGTGCTGTCGCGGCGATAGTTTGATTACAAATATATTTTTCTTTTGGACTATATCAACATAATATAACATTTCAAGATCACAAATCTGTGGTCGTGTGTTTGAAAAATTAAAAAGGGCATCGAGTATTGTTTTTTGAAGTAATATAGTAATATAGAAGTAGTTTTTTAACAAGCTGTAAACACTCCTAGCGACGCACTGGCTACGACCTTGTGGACCAGATCAAAGCGTCCCCGCTACTCGCCGTAAAACACACCTTGCTTCAACTGGGGAATTGCATCCGTAAGATAAATTTCCGCCTACTGGTGATATAAATAAAATTGTCAAAAAAATCAAAGTTTAGCGGTTAACATGAAAGATGATTTATTTTGATAGATAATCAGTTAATCACATTCTGGACGATACAGTTATTAAATACAATATTATTGTTACGTTGATCGGTGATTTAAAATCTGCGTGGGTAAAACCCAACAATTTATTTGTTAGTAACTCAAATTTACACGACTAATTACACAGCTATTATGTACAGAATAATTCCGATTGGACTGGATTTGACTAGACTCTACTTCTACAATTATCCGGACTTCACTTGTTGGTTGAGACTAACTCGTTCTTTTTGGAATACCCATCGCGACTTCCGCTTCCAGGCTTTTCTTCAGTGCGCGCAGCCCGGTCTCCGTCACCGACGATGAGTCGCCCATCATCACCGCACTTACTAGAAAACCCATAAGCGTCGTACCGGGGTAGCGAATGGGTTTATTTCGTAACACTATAATACCATGGGTGGATGTCTTTGTTGATGATGGTGGACCACTTTTTGACTGGGTTGTTGGTTTGGCAGTATTCAGTACTTTAAATATTTAGTTAAATCCACTTTGCGTATGTCTAATACAGAATGTGGAAACTGAGTTATAATGTGTCTATAAACTCCTAGATTTTAATATTTTAGATAATTCATGAAAATAAATAGTTAACACATTTTCTGAAAAGTTGCTAACCTTATCTTTATTAACCTCCGACACCAAAAAGGGGGTGTTATATCTTTGATGTCTTTGTCTCTGCAGCACCGTAGCTCCCAAACGGATGAACCGATTTCAACGCATTTTTTTTTTGTCTGGAAGCTAGTTTAGTCGGGATAGTTCTTAGCCATGCTTGATGACGAACCGATTTCAGTGCGGTTTTTTTTTTGTTTGAAAGCTGATCTAATCGAAAAAGTTCTTACGAGGGTGGTTTGATGAATAATGTCGTTCGCATTGTCTTGCAGCGTGAAAGAAAAAAAGCAATTCGTAATGTGATTCAGTTCTTTTTTCTGAAGAGAAAAACTTTCAAAGAAATTCATGAAAGACTTTTTTCACACCATGTTTTAGAGGTCCAAAAACTGTCGTCATGAAATCATTGACAAAGTTCATGATATGGTTTTCAACGGTAGATGAATGCAGGGGCGTGATTTAATGAAGCTACAAGCATTTCAACTAAGAAAGTTCACTTTTAAACGCCCAAGCAAAAAGAGAGGTGTTATAATTTTGAAACATTTATCTGTCTGTGGAACCGTAGTTCCCAAAAGGATGAACCAATTTCAATGAGTTTTTTTTGTTTATTTTTTTTTTATTATGTTGGTGATTATGCGTTGAGCGTCCGTCGCAGCGAATTTTATTTAATTTCACACATTTTAAGGATTTATTGTTTAGTCGCAAGTTTTAAGTCTTAATACTTGTTCATTTTTGGTGGTGGTAAATTTACAGCGTCACTTTCACCATGAAACTCTTTCATGAATTTTAATATGGCAAAATAAATGTGAAAATTCTTTAATATTTAGGTATGTGAATCATTAGATAATTACACACTGGTTAATGCCCTGGATTATACTAAGGCCTTTGATAATATAGAACGTATTAGACTCATCAAAAAAAAAGAACACCTTCTGATTTTCTTATTATTTAGCGACACTTTTTGAGTCATGTTTCAGAAATAGGTCACAGTACAGTACAGGGTGATTATTTTATCTATTCACGCCTGAATACTTTCGTGTAGGCAACACATTATAGATGTCATAAACAACTTTGATCAATTAATAAATCTATTAATCTTTTTAAATTAGCAGTCATAGTAAATGCAACAACATAAAAATCACATTATGTCATAACGACAATAAAAACGTCAAGCAACTAATAATGGCAAAATTTAAAGAAAATAGAAGCTAATTTATTCTACCCTTAAAGGAATATAAATAAAATATAATAAATAAAAAGGTCTCCTATAATAAGTAGGATAATCACCCTGTACAAGAGACACAGATCGATAAAATTTTTACAAAAATTGGGGGTACCCCAAGGCAAAGTCTTGGGATCGTTATTGTTTGTTCTTTTCATAAAAGATTTGACATCGAAGTTGATAGCTGATCGAAAATATTTGTTCTACACCGACGACTTAAAAATTTATCACTCCATAGAAGATTGTATCCAATTGCAGAGAGGCATCAATCTTGTTGTACACTGGTTCCAAAAATATTCTGACAATAACAGAGCTAAATGTTACATTTTATCTTTCTCTCGAAAATATTCGGATATTATTTTTGATTTCTTGCTTGGGGGTACTTACATCAAGAAAACGTAGGTGTTATTTGAACTGTCATTCAAAAACATCATCGAATATGTCATATTTTCATCTTATAAAACATAAAGGTTTGTGATACCTAACGGTAAATATCTGCAGAACAGCAACAGCTTTAGCATACCATACAAGTCTTTAGTTACTTAGATCTCGTCTTGAATATAGAAACGTTGTACAATTATCCACTTACAAACTATCTAGTTTATACCTTAGATGGTGAATATCCAGTGAGGGGTTAACCAAATGATTTATTACTAGAAATAATTCAAATTCTGTCTTTATCAAGTAGGAGAATTTATTTTTCAATTAAATTTCTACACTAATTTTTGAACAACCGCCTCAGTTCTCTCCAATTTTTATTTAAATTTCGTCTTAAAGTACCATCATTTTGCTGCCGAAAATATCACATTTTAGAAGTTGAAAAAGCGAATAATACAAACATGACAATTTTCCTCAATACATCGCATGCTAAAAAATAATTCATCATAAAGAGGAGCACTGTATGAATCAAAGCTATATCCCTTTAGGATCTGTAGTATTTTTTTTTAGCTGTAAAAGGTTAAAGCTTCCATCTCACTATATCAACCGCATTATTCAGTCGGCTTGTAACTGTGGTTTAACCTCTTAGCCAGTTTACATTAATAATAATAAAAATTAAGACGAAAACTTATCGAGTTCAACCTCCTGTATTTGATTTTGTATTCAGAAAAAAAAATGCAACGGTCCATTTGACAATATATAAAATAATATTTTACTTTTAGCTGATGCACGGAAACAATTAGATTTTCAGCAGGGGAGAACAACACTGTTCAAAATGATTAAATGTATGGATTGCAAACACAGGGAAGTAAAGGGTCGCAACATCTTATACCAACAAAAATATGTCGTAGCAGCTAAAAAGCATTGCTTTGTTAAGAAAATCTCTTAAATTTCTATATTCTAGTGAAAATATAGGTACATACCTCGACGAAACGTGTGTTCACCAAAATAGTTCCATTCGGTTGTGATTTAGGCTTTTTTACGATATACGAAATATCACGACAGAAGTGCCACAAAACGATGGACGGAACACTTTTCATAATTGGGTGGTTAATGATTTTATACCTGCTTTGAACACCGAAAATATATGGTGGTAATGGACCATGCATCATATTATTCGGTCTACTCGGATAAACCACCCATACCTTTTAGCAAAAAAAATTAATCACAGTTTTGAATTTTGATCAAAATTATTCTAAAAAACAAATGTGAGAGAGAAGGTGGTCATGAGGTCCTTAGATTATTCCCATACCATTGTCAGTATAACCCAATTAAAATGACGTGGGGATTTTGTAAATCTTGCTACTTACAACAAGTATATAACTTTATCCAAAAATAAGGTCGAGAATTTATTATGGCTTTATTCTTTCCAAATATAACCCATAGATGAACTCAATAATAGGAAAAAAGGGAAAATTCAGGCACTTGAGGTGAAATACTTACTTACGGAGGGTAACAGGTATTACAAATACACGATATCAGAATGAAAAATCAAGAAAGACGTAACGGAAGAACTAGGAGTACGATCAGATTTGGAGTTTATCGGAAATAAACAGTCGATCTGGTGGGGCATTTCTAGGAAATTAACAGAGACCTGTGACACAAGTACTTCCGAAAAGTGAAAGCATGGGGTCAAAGACGAAGAGTAAGACCCAAAAAGAAACGCTTATTATACAGGCTGATTAAAAGCCGAATGCAGCAAAACCCCCTTGAACACCGATCCGTAAACAGAATCCAACCCCACAGGCAAAAATCACACGGATTGAGGTCGGGTGAACGCGGAGGTCAAGCTACTGGGTCGTTTTTACCCACCTAGGGATTAGGAAAATGGTTATTTAACTATTCAGTTACTGGCCTAGCAAAACGTGGTGGGCGGTGCCAGCACTTGCTAAGACAGACTGATTTTGACAAATGACATGTCCTTCAAGAAAATAAAGGACGGTTGGGTGGGGCTAGTACCTGTCAAGATGAGATTGATTTTAGCAAATGACGTCCTTCTAAGAAAGTAAAGGGCAGGTAGGTGACGCTTGCACTTGCTAAGATAGACTAATTTTGGCAAATGAACACTCAAAAAAAGAGGCGGGAGTCTACCAATTCACATGTACTTACTTCACTTGTACTCCTCAAGTTGATTTTTTCAGAATAATTTAGCTTCTGTAGAATTATTACAATAAAACAAACTAAGTAGCCATACCAACAATTCATTAATTTAGAAAAGAACATTAATAACTCAGAGAACACGTTCAAGTGTTATTAACAATTATTCGTTAATGTACCCGAGAAACTGAATTTATCAATAAGAGAATTTTTTATAGTCTAAAAAAAAGTGAATTCTGAAAATACTTGTGATTATCTGCTGAAATTAGGGAGACTCTAGCAATTTGCAAATACCACATGCTAGCTGCTCGACCAACACATTGTTTAAAAACTCGAACTTCTGTGGCGTGTTTAGTCATGTGGTAAATTATAAGGTCCAACTAAGCAGTCATTTACTATACCGGCTCACACATTTATGGAGAACTGTCGTTGAAATTGTGCTTCCTGACAAATGTGTGAATTTTCATTGGACCAAATGTCAGTGTTGTGGCTGATGAAAATAGCATTGCGAGTGACTCCTGCTTCATCCGTAAACAAAATGCAGTTTAAAAAGTTAGGGCGTTCACGACATTGCTGTAACAACCATTCACAGTAAATTAGACGACGTAGTAAATGAGCGAGCTTCAAAGCTTGCACTTCTTCAACGTGGTGTGGATACAGGCCTTGTTCTTTTAAGGTACGACGTGAAACTTTTTTTCGACGCGTTCCAAAATTTGTTCTTCAGCTTACAGTATTCTTTCGGTTCTATGACTGCCACGATCGTGAGTTTGATTGTTGAAGGTACCTACCATGATCTCAGAGATGTTGTACCAGTGATGTAAAAGTTGCCCCACATGGAATCGAGCGATTTGGAAAGCGAGAAATTCGCGGGCCAACCGGGCGTTTCTATCACTCACACTATCAAGCATTACCATGTCGACACGCTCTGAATTGGAAAAATTCAAGACGTTAACCGATTATACGGTGGCAACCAACTGATACATGACTGTCCCTTATCGTGTTTTGTGTTCTGTGCCATTTATTGTAGTGATTATGGTAGGTCAAGAAACACTACCAGTATAACAATTTATATTTAATTTGAAATAATTTTTTTTTAAACATTGTTACCACTTAAGGGCGTGAAACTTACACAGTGCAATAAATCTTATTGTGAGCTATTCCCTATTTGTTTTTATTGCATACATTTCGAAATCAGAGTGTAGAAGTATGTTATAAACCGTTTTAAAGATTTTAACTTAGATTTACGTAAACTGTTATTTTCTGTTAAGCAACGAACAGAATAATTGACGGTATTTTAGGCAACCGGCGCATGGTAGTTGTACTTTGTCTTGTTAAACGTGACCGTGGAAACTGCACTTTGTAAATTAATTGTTAAAAAAGCAATTTCAAACCGGTATCAGCATTTTTACGTAATTATCAAAGTTTCTCGGTGTCGAAAATATTTTGCTTGACTTTCCATGCCTCCAGCCTGTACAACTGATTTCGTTCTTGCTTTTTCGCAGCTTATTTACCTTCCATGTTCGCTGCTAACGTAATTCGCCAACCACCTTTGGGCATTCCGGCAACGGATTTGTATTTTGATTGTGCGGAAAAGTGTAAGTTAATTTCCGATCGCGAACGATCCCCCGTGTGCCAAAGAGCAATTAGACGCGTCTCTGTAGGGTTGGCTCGTAGGGAAACGACGGTCTTCCGGCGTGTGTGTGCGTGTGTGAGCGCGTCCGTCGTCCGTGCTAGATTTTGCGACGCTTGCAGTGTAGGAAGCGCAAACATAATATAACAATTTGCCGTTGAGTACACACGTAATACCGACCGGCTCAAATAAGAAGCGAGCGACTTTTAGGGCCGGCAATATCCTTCCGCGGGAAGCAATTTGTTTTCATTCCCGGGCGTAGCGCGGCGCAATCAGGCTAGCCAACATCATCTGGCGACCAGCGAACACGTACCGGGGGAATTACAGATAGTGGTAAATGGTTATTGCGGTGGCAGCGCGCCTTTCATATATGTATTGACTTTTGGTATAATGCGCCGGTATATTGGCAGTTTGGAGGTAATGGGGCCGGTGATCAGATCTGAGGCCGCGACGACTTCCATATGCGGCATCTGGAATGCGATAAAAACACACCAACACAACAAATTAACTTCGCTGGCAGTAAAAAGAGGTCGCTCTGTTATACCGGTAGTGCTGGGACAGGTCCGTAGCTGCAGGAAAACACGAGCTTGCTTAGTTTTTTCAAGATTTTTTCACTTTTTTAAGAGTACGAAGATTTCTGGTGACGCTATAGCTCTGACCAGACAGACAGGATGACACATTGCAAATAGCGAGTCTAATGGTCCAAGCAGAAGCTACCACTGTTGTGTTAGAGTGGTGGTAATACGTTGAAACGAGTTCATTTGTCTGAGTAAGTCTCAGTATTGTTAAAACTTTTTCATTTGTGCGTCTCGTTTTAGGTAATCTGACAGTGCTGCAGAGCAAATCAAATTAGTGTTTTAAAAAATAAATTTGATAAGACGTTATTTTAGAGTAAGAATCCCAAAAATAGAAAACGAGTCGTCAGACGAGTTGTTGCACACTTATTCGTACAATCTTGATGTGAAAATAACAGATGAATTTAAAAGAACAGAATTTGAAATTGATTGATGTTGCATATTTTCCGTATTTTGACGATCCATTGCATATTTTGAATAGTATTTTTGAAGTACAATACAAATTCCGTTTCTTTGCAAATTAAAAAAAAAAATGATTTTTCGAATATTTATTTATGATAACCTCTATACATTAAAATAAATATAATAAATATAGTAGATAAAAAAAAAGTGTCATCATATGATCAAAAAAAAGAATCCTCTAGTTGGCCATGAAATTTATTTTTAAAATTATCATGTTGGCAATACTAATGCGTTCCTTGTTCCGTTTGACAATTAAATAACTGTCAAGTAGACTGTCAAATAATTGCAATGCCAAAATTAATATCATTATTTTAGAACTAAATTGCATGACATATTAGAAGACTTTTTTAAATTATGCGATATTTCAGACATCTTCAATATCACTTCGGACATTGTGCATTGTGGCACATATTTTTAATTCCAAAACAAAGTTTTCTTTGAAAAAATAATCAACAATCAAAAGTTGGCTAAAAACAAGATTTCTACAGCGTGATCGACAAATTCTGTTTGAGTTAACAATAGAATTAACCAATTTTGTGATTTTTCTTTGTACTGTTGCCTAAGCTGATCCAAATACTTGGCATGCCACCTGTAAGCGCTCAAAAAAGTTAGGTTATGACATTTTAACATTAGACACAAATTTTGGATTAATTAAAACTCCTTGTCAAGCATGTCAATTTTAACAACAAGAAGTAAGGTGGGGTGACAGTTCTACCAATTTTAAGCAAAATGTGTTGATACCAACTGAAACAGCAATTGTTGATCACCCTGTACACATAACGATACTACAGTGAAATAATTTCAAATAATTTTTAAACTATGACCAATATCAAAAATGAAACTTCCGAAAACATAAAACTACGAGAACTGTAAAGTAGGATTTATAAACTTGCTGTTGACGTTGAAGTTCCCGTCGCAGTTGCTGTTTCCGCTGACATTGCGTTTAGAGCTGAAAATTGTCATTTATAAACTCCTTTGCCAAGTGTCCGTCGATAGTAACTTTGATGTTCAACTTTTGCCGTATTGAAAGGGGTTGCAGAAGAAAACTGGAAGATTTAAGTTGATTACTACAAAAATTTATATTTATCTTGAGTCAAGGGGGCGATGCAAAATCCTTATTTCTCTACGACAAATTATAAACATGTTTTTGAGTATCGTGTTGTTAAAAAAAAATAAAGTCAAAGATTAGGCCCCACCCATACCCGCCCCGATATCAATTCCCAATTGTGATGAATTTTTCATTCCTTGTTAAATCGAGGGGTGGAGCTTAATTGCAAGATCTATATTTGCCTACAAGAATTTACCATTTTAAACATGTTGTAAGTTTCTTGTTGTGAAAAAACGACTACGTATATTAAGAAAAAAGGCAAAATATAGGCCCCGCCCACCCACCCTATCTCAATTGTGATGATTTTTTTATTTGTCGTAAGCCAAGAAGGCGGAGGTTAACTGCGAAACCCTCATTTCTCTGGGCGAAATTAAAATTAATTTTTTGAAAAGACGGCTACGTATATTAAGAAAAAAGGCAAAATATACATGTAAAAACATATATTTTTGGTTTTCAGATTTGTGTAGAGGTTGTTTTTCCGAATTCATTAATGTATCGTACTTTAATTATCCATACCCGGCCACTTCGCATTCGAGCGTATTGTATTACGGAAACACACTTGTTTATATTTTGTCTGAAATGACCCTGACAGGAAACGGATTAAAAATTACTCGAAAAATATGAATACGTTGATAAAATTGGTGTCTAAAGGTGCAATTCTGTAAAAACTTAATATATTTAAAGGGTGTTAAATTGCAAATTTCCATACTAACAAGTTACATTCGTAAATCTGATTGGCTATTTATTTTTAACAACCTTTAAATTTTGATATATAATTTTTCTTTGTAGTAAATTTTCTCATTTGAGAATGTTTCGATTAACATTATTTCAGCAAGGACACGTCTGTCAATTCCGACAGTGTAATACTAATATTAAAACACTGAAGTGTACTGTCCTTGAAATTTGATCTGTTAAAAAATTATACTCCTAATAAATAGTATCAGTAATAAAATAAAAATAAAAGAATCTGCGACATTCGAACCGTAAACCGTAAAGGAAACATTTCGTCCAAATTTTCAAAAAAGATTCTTTACTGAAGGAATTGTCATTTATTAGAGCAAATTATCAGTTTGTTTTCAACTTTCAACCCAATCAACACTTTGAATATTTTAGAAAAAATAGACAATTCTGTAAATTTCTTTCCGGGTCGCCCGAGATAAATTACGTATATGCATAAAACTGCATATTTAGAAGAAATTTTGTGCATAATTATATGTTCACATTTTGTCAAAAAAAAAAAACACAAAAATTTTGAGTATGACAATTTCAATTACGATAAATCGGCTTAATTTTTTTTAGCCACGATAAGATCCTTTTTAATCTTTTAACTGAAAAGTCATAATCATGTTTTACAGCCCCATATAAAAATACAAACTTTATTTTATAAACATATCTATTTTTAATTCTCAATTGCCGTACAGTATTTTTACGAATAACACAATAATTGTCTTATAATAAATCAAACATCATAATTGCACAAAAATTAAATATTTTGATAATGTCAACAACAAACGAAACTGAAGGTCAAGTGTCAGTCGCGTCGAAAAAGTATTTAAAAGATATTTGTGGTACTTATCCAATTATCCAATTATCCAATTATCCAATTATAGCATCAACACATTGGGTTATATCGTCCAATATAGTATTTGCAGTAGTAACATACTGAGATATCTTCAAGTCAGCACATTCCTGAACAGAGATCTTCAGCTCGCCGAAAAGTTCTTCAGCTTTTAAAACCTCCACTTTAATTTGTTGGGGAACTCTCTCTGTTGCTAGTTCAATTTCTTGAATAAGAACAGTAATGCATGGGTCACCGGCAGCCTCACACAACTCAAGTTGAAACTCCAGAGCATTAACACTATTAATATTAATATCAATCAGATACTTGATTTCACGTAAAACTATTGATCCCTGTACAATTTTGCCAAAGACGCAGTCGTTTAAATCGGCGAGAATTGTTATATGTAGATTACTCAGATAATTTTCGCGGCCGTCAAGACAGTAGGAAATGTCAGCTTCAGCACTATGCGCTAAATTTTTAAGAACTGTCAAAGAGTTGTTAATTGCCTCTCTTTCGCTTTGAACTGTAACTATTGCTGATCTTTCAGTATTGCTGGCAAAACTTTGTAGATCTAGGCTAAAATCATCCAGATTGTTTTCAGCGGCCAAAATAGCACCTAGAACAGTTTGTCTTAAAGCTTCAAGATCTTCCTTTGCATCATCAATCAAATCAAAAGGCACCACACTCGCCTGAAACGTTACTTATTGAGTAAAAGCAAAAGCAATTATTGTACATACCTGAATGGCCACGACGCTAATTACCACCAAGATGCAACTTTTATCAAACATTGTGGTTGTTTTACTGAGGTGATTAAGAAAACTGATTGTTTTATTATTTTTTTGTTAAATAATCATTAAATCTGATAAAGAATATTAAAATTTATTGCTGTTTTATTACAGACAGATGAAGTTTATCCCATTATTATTTACGCAATCGATGATATCTTGAATAAGGAGAGTGACATCGATGTAAGTATCTGAACATTGTTGCAGGATTAAAGGTTATCATCTTTTCAAATTCGTTTTCACACTACATTTTTATTACTTTATTTGTTTTGTTTTCTAAAAATAGTCAATGAGGCATAATTGGTCCCATCTCACCGCATCTTCAGTTAATAAGCCCAAACCAAATACCACTGGAACAAGTCGAAGATTGACAAGAAAAGAAGAAACGCTGCAGTAGTAACTCATCTCCCCACAAAAATAAATTAGAAGAAGAAATTAATAAAAAAGAAGATGCAAAACAAGAGAAAGAAAAGAAAAAACCGAAAGACTCATAAAGAAAGGGGATAATTCATTCAAAGAAAGAAACATCAAAATCAATAAAATGAACAAAATCAATACGTACACATTTTCTGAATGTAACGATGATTCTGATACTATCGAGTGTTTTTACTGCCATGGCTCTACCCAGAGTCTATTGAAGATTGGATAATTTGTGTAAAATGTCAAAAATTGACACATTTTGGCTGTGCTGGTGTAGATGATGATGATGATGAGCAGGTAATCAATATCTGCAAGTGTAAGAGTTAATTGATTGTTAATTAATTAATGTTGATTAAGTGAAATTTTACAGTTCTATTTCTATACTCCATCTTGTTCCATAGGGTACTTCATTTTACCCCGCCTATGAGAAGATATGGGGAAAACGACTTTTTTTATTTAATCGTCAATTATGTGAAGATTGACTTACCTTATGTTCCTATGCTGTCAATAATTTTACATATTGATTACTAAAGGTTAAGGAACAAGAAGTATTTTTCCCTGTCTATGAAATTCTTGATTTTTTTTATACATCAAACCTTTACAACCTGTCTTGTCCTACCCTCCCCTAATTTGCACCTTTCAGAGCTGACCTCGACGCCTTATTTTGTCACCTTACATCAACAAACAATGTAAATGAAATATAATGAATAATAATGAACAACAATGGGTACGTTGGTGTAAATAATTCCACTTTTGATTGTAAAAAAGAAATTACCTTATCTGGATAATATTTTATTGCAAAAAATTGGTCTGAACTTATATGGACAGAACTTTTAAATGCAATCGTACAATTCCAGTTTTTTTTTGAAAAATTATGAAACATGTTTTTGCAGAATTTGTTTTATTTTATGATAATCCCTATAAGTAAAAAAAACATTTGATAAAAATTATATTCTATTTCTAACCCACATGGGCAATCCGCCACTTAATCAAGTCGTCCACATATAAAAAAAAATTGGAAAGCAATTGTAATAAAAATCGAGGCGGATTCATAAACTACGAGTACAGGAGTAAATTATTTTATAAAATTAAGATAACATTTACTACACGTAATAATGAGGGGACGTCATCAAATGTTGGGGTGATTAAACAAATTTTGGCATTTGGTTAGATCGACACACATCTGCACGATTCTTAAAGCACGCATAAAATTTGTCAATAGTAGTTTTGAAGATTATTATCTGTATAATAAAAATCGACACAGACACGTAGACGACAAAGACTTGAAAACGAGAGACCTATTTTTTCCTACTTTAGGGGTCATGAAACGTCGAGAAAACATGAAAGTAGCCATTCACCTTAACTTACGCTCGGAGAGTGAAAAAGGAATCACAAAAAGTACAAGAGATAACTAAGCCAGTCCAAAGAAAAGCTTCCTTTTCCTACACATACTCCGATTTTTGTCACAAGACGAAATGTGACCTTTGTGAAAAATTAATTTTAGAAATATTAATTTGGATTCGTACAAATTCACTACAACACCAAAACATTTCAACGCAAGGTCGATGGTTATGTTGTCATGTTCTCGGATCCCAGTAAATGATTTATTAATTACACCCTGATTTATACCCTGCGTGATGCCGTTTCCCTTACTACCAGTTTCTCCCAATAGGGCAAAGGAGAAATGCTCTTTTTTAATATCTTTAAATTTTCAAATATACAGGGTGAGTCACTAAGCACGCGCTCCTCGGTATCTCATTAATTATTTTAGAAATAAAAAAAAAGTCTTAAGTTCTTTTGAGGACTATACATTACAGTTATTTTCAACTACACACAGTCTCCAGATTTAAACTTTTTTTTCAAATGGAGTACCTACCCTAGCGATGTTGCAACGTTCTTCCAATGTCCTCGAAATTTTTCACCAATGTAAACGTTCACAAAAAAAATCGCATTAGGGTTAGTTTTAAAATGTCTGCTACAATATTTGTAGAGTGTACAGAGATAAATAAAATGGGATATTAATATAATATTTTTGTTCTCTTTCTATTTTCTTAAGTATTTTCCCTACCTAAAATTTATAGTTACTGCGATTTTTTACTTTTTTTAAGAGATACATCGTCAAATTAAAGAAATGGAACAAAAAATTGAGTCAAATGGAGGAATTAATACGACTGGGATATTGATATTTGAAAATTGAACACTCTGTATATTAAAATTTGATTTAATTGATACCACAACAGAACACCACGTACCTTTGTTTGACTCTTCACAATATAGTATAACACAGTTTAAAGAATCCTACAACGATTTTTTTTGAACACTTCAATTACTAAAGCATTTCAACAAAATTTGAAAAACATGACAACGTCGCGTCGCATTGGAATTTCAAAAATAAACTTTGGGTACAAAGCCTAGGAAAAGGCTAATCAGATATACTATTGATATAGTTATATATATAGCTGTGTTCGATCGTGTTTTTTATTCCTCTCTCGGCATTTACAACTTATAACTTCCACTACCCATGTTTTGACTGTTGCATTGTATTAACACTTTTACATTTTTATTCGAATCATTGTAGTGTGGAGATCTTGGGTAAAAATTCTTAGCAAGCTTAATTTATACAGGGTGCGCGACATCGCTGTAACAATTCGCAGTAAATTACACCACGTGAAAAATCAGCGAGCTCCAAAGCTTGCACTTTTTGAACGTGGTATGGATGTAGGCCTTGTTCTTTTAATGTACGATACACTACAAACTGTGAAACTCAACTTCAGCTACAAGGCGCTGGGTGCTGATGTCGGGCTCTTCTTCGACGCGTTCCAAAATTTGTTCTTCAGCTTACAGTATTCTTTTGTTCCGATCACGGCGACGCTCGTGAGTTTGAGGTTTGAAAGTACCATGATTTCGGAGATGCTGTACCACTGATGTAAATTAGTGAGCCAACGTTTCCATCAGCCACACAATAAAACATTATCATGTCGACACGCTCTGAATTGGAAAAATTCACTATTGTCAAAGACGTTAACCAAATCCACGACGGCAAACAACTGATACGCCCTTATTGGGTTTTTGGCACATTCCTTATCAGTGCGCGCTTTTTTGGTTCTTAATCCTAGTCTTTCTGTGCCAGTCACTGTATGGATCAAGGTATACTATCAGTGGCGTATATAACAATTTATATTTAATTTCAAATATTTTTTCTAGACATTGCTACCACTTAAGAATAAAGTCACTAGATCTATTACGGTCCCAAAGTAACTCCAGCCCTATACCAAGAGAAAGTCTCACCGGTAACTGGCAAACAGTCGTGGAAGACGTGTTACCAGCAAGGTAACTGACAGCCAAATGACAGTAACAGGGTCGTCATACTGAAAGCAAAAAATAGCTACTGTCGAAAAGACGGAGCACAACAAAGACACAGATATATTTCTATTTCATAAAAGTTACTAATTGCCATACATTTCAAGAACGAGTCACATTACTTAAGAACATGAACTTTACACAGTGCAATAAATCTTATTGTGAACTATTGCCCTTTTTACTTCCCGAGCGTAAGCTAAGGAAGTATAGGAATCGAGTCCATCGGCCGAATTGCCACTTTCAAATTTTCTCGACGTGTCATGACCTCTAGATTACGAAAAAAGTAGTCTCCCGTTTCATTCTGTTTATCTGTCTGTCTGTCTGTCTGGTGTCTGTATCCATTTTTATTAGACAAGTAATCTCCGAAACTGAACCGATTGTTGTCAAATTTCGTATGTATATTAAGAATACCATGTAGATGGTTAAATGAGAATTAAAATTTGGCTAATTATCCCCACTATCAATGGGATGACGTCATCGCCAAAATTTATAATAGAATTTTTGGAAAAAATTCAAAACTGAATAACAATATTTTGTAATATAACTTTGAAAATGCAAAACCAAATGCTCTGAAATGTTGTAAATATTTTAAGGATATCGTAATTATGGTAAATCGTTAAGCAAAATTTATTCATTTATCCTCTCCCAAAAAATTAATGACGTCATCTCAAAAGTTTGCCGATTAAATCCTATCCAAAATGTGCAAAATATGTTAAATCTATACTTTTGATTTATCGTCGCGTTAAAAGTTTTTAAATTTCTTATACAGGGTGACTCAGAAAAATTAATGAAAGAGCCAATTTATTTTATTGATGAAATCAGGAACGGCTGAGTCCGTTTCTCCGAAAATTTGGGAGTACAATACTGTTATCATTAGTATTACACTGCACCTATCCAAAGTGATATATATGTCTTTCAGGGGCGGCTCATGACTTGAAAAATTGATGAGGCAAAGCACAAAACGCTCTAAAATATAAATAAATCAAGATTACTTAAATATTTTCTATTTAGTCAAATAAACAAATTTGTAAACTCATTTAACTGTCCACAAAGAACCAACGTGAAGGTGTAAGGAGGTCTTGCAAGGAAAGGATGAGAATGACAGGACAAAAGGAAAGGGAAGCGTGGTCAGAAAAAACTAATATAACTTCTAACAAAAAACAAAATTAAAATAAACTATAAAGAAAACATATCGAAAAAGATCAAATACAACATAAAATAAAGCTAATTTGATTTATAACAAAAAACAAAATGAAAAAAATATAAAATATAAATACGGATTTATTTTAAATTTTTTTTATGGGTCAATTAACGATTTACTCAAATCAGGAACCGGCGGTTTTAATTCCTTAACTACATACAATTTATCATCATACGTGAAAGTAGAAAAAACAGAACTGCCATTGTCATTTAACGTTAGTAGAGAAAAATTCCGATTTACTCGTAATCTTAAATAACGATTACCGAAATCAAATTATGACAAGCACAAAGCACCAACGCGACCCACGCAAACGTAGGCACTTTTAAGACAAAATTCTGTTACCGAAATTTTGAATAAATTTATACACACACAGATTTGTGGCAAAACAATCAACGGCCTAATTTTGAATACTCCTGCGAATGCAGACTGCATTGTAATCGCACGTTCCACGCGCGCAAATATTATAGTTGTCCATCTCTTTTGCAAGCACGGAAATGAGGCTAGCCTCAATTTTGTCTTTTTTCAACTCATACCGCTTATGAGTGTATTGCAGGTTGCTTGCCTATTAACGACATGATTTCTATATATGCTGTAGAGGCAAGCTTCGAGTCGGCCTCATTCGCGTCAAAAAATACATGTTGTGCCGAGTGTTTAAGCGCGCTGTTTAATTAAGGGAGCAACGAATACCTACCGAGATAAAAATAAGAATATAATTTTCTATATTTATTTTTAAAATTTTAGAAAAAAGACACAAATTATTGGCCGAAATGTGTCCGTATAAAATAATAAAAATCCTAATAAGGCGTAAAATTCATTGGTGAGGCACTGCCTCACCTGCCTCATAGGACAAGCCGCCCCTGATGTCTTTGCAAAAATGTTGATGACATGGCGAAGGAACTTGTGTCGAAATAACTGTCGACGAATTTGTTTAATTGTACACATTTCGAAATCACCTGCATTAGTAATTTACTATGGAGTTACATTAGTATTCTATTTCCTACGACTGTTTAGAAGTGTTCAGTATGTATATTATATCGGGTAAATTTTTAAATTCAATTTCTGGTCTAGTTGACCCCGACGCTTATTAATAGTCCTAGGAAGCGTGTAGTATAGGGACTACACGTCGTATTCGTTCCTCGCTCATATCATATGAGTTCTAGCATACAAGTATGTCTTGATTTCCGAACTTTAGACTCGCAAGAAATGAGCAACTTTCGATGTTCGTCGAACAATGCGCTAACTACCGTTGGATAACTATCGAGCGATCAAATATAAAACACCTCTAGTTACTTCTCGATGTTCAAATGTTTTCTGAACGTATGCCGTAGCTATCGTCGTAACAATAATTTGAGGTTAGATTCACAGATCGAGTAGTGACAGATTAGAGCCATAATAGAAGTGACAGAACGAGTTTGACACTGACAGATGTACATTGTACAATGTCAGCTATGCCATACGTTCAAAAAACATTTGCCTGTCAAGGTGTTTTATTTTTGATCGCACGTTATAATGAAACAAAATATTGTTATTAAGTATATTACTGCAAGTTTATTGGAAATATCTTGATGGTTGTCTAAGATTCTTGATTTTTTTAAATTTATGATGAGAAGTTTCGAACTAACATGTCTAACGTCGGTATAATTCGTTCCATTAATTTTATACCGTAATAATAAGGATACTAACAGCAGTGATGTTACATAAATAAAACACAGGTGTGTTAAAGGTACGTACGGAACAAGTCTAACTGGAATTGTAAGTAGAAATTTAGCAGTATTGTAAGCTGTAAGGGTAATTGTTGTTACATTATGCATGTACTCACATAAATATGTGAATACAAATGTTATGACCTTTACGGTTTTGGAAATTTTTACTTTATCGCAAAACGTTAACGACGTTTGTGAAGTATTTTGAATGACCTTTGTGAACTTTACAGGGATAAAAACGAAACAATAAAACGCACTGTTAAGTACAAGATAAAACTACCAAAATCCGTCTACGTGTATACCGTTTAATTAAAGTCTTTTTAAAAAGGGTGAGATTTTCAGGACTTTGGCCGAAAGTCTGGGGGTAAATTTTCGCTACGGACCTGATGCCTTGTATACCGGCGATGTAGTTAGCGTCCTCATTCGATTAGACTTCAGCCAGTAAAAAAGGAATAACAATCAGTGAGCGTGATGCCTTTGGCCGGCAATACCGAGCAATCGGACAGTCGTAACCGGCGGGCCGGGAATTGCCCTCGAGGGTGGCATCAGGCGGCAGACCTTCATCTTCGCGCCGTCTTCCATCCACTTTCATTTACTGTCGCTATATCTCCTTAACCCTATCTGCAGAAGCATGTGGCGAAAAGAGGAATGAGATTGGCGATAAAACATCCAATAACGCGTCCGCGCGCGCCCAGGTAGGGCGTAGGGCGTAGGGCGGGAGACGGCGGCGGCGGCGGTGGCGGCGGCGGCCCGACGGAGCAGTGCGTCCCATGGCGATCGTCGGCCAGCCACGTGCCCATTACAGCGGTATTTACCTCTCACGGCTATTGTAATGGGTGCGATAACGGCACGACGACGACATTCCGCCGCTGATGACGGCTGCAGGATTCAATACGCGCAAATGCCGCCGACGTCGTAACAATCAGCCCAAACGGCCGTTTTACACTTTTTAATGGCCACCCAGATTACCGCATTCGCGACATGCCCGTTCTTTTGTCGGTGCGGTTTTGCCGCGATCTACAACGCTCTCGTTGAAAATTAAAAAGGTTCGTTTCCGTAATGGTAGCTTGGTCATTTCGCGACGGGAATTAAGTGCGAAGCAAAAACAAAAGCAATGACTTTCGCAATGGGAACAATACCGTATTTTCATGTTGATTTCACGGGGAATTTTTTTCGTTATTGATTTTGTTAAATAGAGAATGATCTGTAAACGAAATCGATTTTCCACAATCGCGTTTTCGTCGGATAAAGTAAGGTTTATTACTAAGAAATCGAAACAATACAAAACGTTTAAAAACATTTTAATATTATTACCTACATACTTATTGATCGTCTTTCATATATGTACCTATGTCTGCATTTGCATCGACACGATATATTAAGAAAAATGAGATTGTAGCTGACAGATTTTTTGTTAATGTGTTTATACAAGTAGATAATACATTTACAACAAATGATGAAAATGCACATCATCTACTTCTAAACATTTCCTGACCCCCATTTTAATGTCACTAAAAAATTCTGAAGCAATTGTAAAGTGTTATTAATTTTAATATTTTTTTTTATTTAATCACTTGTCAGTTCTTCCAACTTTTCAAATCGTTGTTGAAATATTATTTTTTTTAATTAAAGCCATAAAAGGATTTCGCAAGAAGTTAAACCATATGATCTATACTATATTCATTGAAACGAGTCACCCCGTCAAAACAAACAAATTGGGGTGATTATCACGTGGACAGTCCAATTATGCGTTTTCATTGGTGATCTTATCTCGATCGAGACATAGTTCACACAGGTGCACTTTACGGAAATGTATTTTGCAGTTCAATTATTCAATATTTGTTACTTATCATGTTGTTAATGGATTCTGCAGAGGAAGCTGTTGCGAATGCGGTGTTTCCTCCGAAAAATGAGAAAAAAGTGCGCCTATAAGTTGTTGCTGATGTTCTGTTTTTACGGAAAGCGCAGTCGTCTGTTGAACGGAGCACCGGTGTATTCACGTGATGACTCGTTTGAGTGAATACACTATAGGTGGACAATTGACAGGCCAATTTGGACTTCTAATTGATTCACCAAAAAATGCTGAAAGCATGCTCAAATTTTATAGTATACAGCGTGCTGTTATTCAATGTTGTTGAAAGCAAAATTTTCAAATTTGTCCTCACAAAGTTTATTGACAAATGAATCAAAACTTCTTGCTGATAGTGCGCTTAATTTCCCAAAAACATAGAAAATGAGAAAGCTAATACTCCCCTACGATTTCCTATCTTCAAAAATATATCGTCAAATTATTCTTCTTTTTCTCAAACCAGCCAAAAACCAATATTTTGAGGATGAAATAGAGCTTAGTAAAAAAGTTATAATTTGCAGCTCTCCACATTCGTGTATTTTGTGAGTTCACACAAGCTTATAATGTAACCAAGCCCCTCATCAGAGGACTAGTAGCAATATTAAACTTTTTGAGGTGGATTAACTAGCATCAATTCATGTACACAATGAACCAATACGGAAAGAAATACAAAGCCTTTTTTAAAATTGTTTATTAATTTATAACATATGACAATTCTTCATTTAAATTTGGAGTATCCCGAAAATGATCATAATAACACATCTTCAGGAAATCAAATTTGAAATTCTTTAAGACAGTCTGGAATACTCTACTACCACACTCCGTGAATTTTACGCCTATGACGAAAATAAGATTCGAATGTATGTCTTTTTCTGTTGTGAAAAAGTATGATCTTTCTATTGAGGTTACGTTAAAACTAAGAAGTTAAGCTAAGGAAGTAAGGTAATCGAGTCCATCGAGCGACGTGCCATTTTCATGTTTTCTCGACGTTTGATGAACCCTAGAGTAAAAAAAAATGCGTCTGTCTGTCGTCTGCTTGTCTGTCTGTGTATGTCGATTTTTATTAGACAGAAAATCTTCGAAACTACTGGACCGATTGTTGTCAAATTTTGTATGTGTATTAGGAGTGGTAAAACGCTAAATAAAATTTGGCTAATCATCCCCACTGACAACGTGATGACTGATGACGTCTCCTCAAAATTGTACACATTAAATGAGTTTTAAACTGTATAAAATAACATAGTCCTACACGTGTAGTTGATGAATCCGTGTTGAGTTTTTAGCCGAGACATCCAAATTTTTTGAAAAAAAATCAAGATTTTAACATTTTGCAAATTTACTTTAAATCTGCAAAACCGAGTGCTTTGAAATATCTTCAAGAGAAGAAAAACTTAATTGTGAAAAACAGAATGAGAAGAACTAGACATTGAGCGAAGTAGGACACGGATACTTTTAAGAATTTGCTAGAAGAAAAGACAGAATGGATTTACGCGAGCTTTTTCTTAACATAAATTAATTTGTGGTCTTTGACTGACTTCTAAATTTCAAGAATTTGAAAAAAGTAAGTGTGGTGCTTTTATTTAAAACGTATAGGACCTGACTTGACCTAATCTGACTGGACCTGACCTTTTCTCCGGGGAAGGGAAAACTGCTTATCCATGCCTCTCCCGCTTGGTATCTATCTCTGGGCAATAGAGTGTGAGGTTCATCTCTCATCTTGGGTCGCATACCCATTAAAACTGCTCCAAGCGGTACGTACATACGAATTGACCCTCTGCCGAAAAATGACTATAAGTAAATTGACTTCGATGGTCAAGAGACGGTAGATTTTTTGATGCCGAAAATTAAATTACCTCCTACGGTCAAGGGATCATGCGTAGATATTTTATTTCCTGCTGCAAGGAGCGTGATGTTTGGTTGAATTACAGGAACATCATATTTAAAAAATTGGTCTAAGGAGTTTAGACAGTACTTCCCTCGCTGTCGGAAACTTGACGACTGTATGCTTATTGTGTTTTTTTTCTCATTACATTTTTATAGTGAGAATTTAAAAAAAATTGTGATGACGTCATCAACATTTTTGCAAGGACACGTATATCAGTTGGGATAGATGTAGTGTAGTACTAAGAATAAAATTATTGTATTCCCAAATTTTCGGGAAAATGAATTGGGTCGTTTTGAATATTGATTTGTAATAATCAATAAAATAACGAAACAATTTACTCATGTATACGGCGCCGGCGTGTACTAGGAGAGGCAAATGAAAATCGTTTATGTATAAGCATTCTTAATTTAAGACGACAAGTGTAACATAGCATACGTGAGAGACAAACAAAGAAACTGTAAACAAAACCGATCGTCGTCTAGAAATTTTTATTGCTTCGACTTCTGCTTATTATATAAAACATTGGGTTTTATTTTAATTTTTGACGGTGGAATTCACAATTGGTTGATTATAAACATGTCTATACCACATTCGCGGAACCTAGTCAGCGCGCAAAACAAATGCACGTCTGTAATGTTATAGTAAATGAAATAAGCGTGCTACCCTATGTTTCAACCGAGTTTTTACTTTACAAAATTTTGTGTCTACCAAATTGGGTTGGTCCAATGTAATACTAATAATAAGTGTTGCCTTTAATTTAATCAATAAAATAAATTGACTTCATTAATTTTTTAGAGCCACCTCTTAAGCAAATCTAAAAAATATGAATGGAATGATAAATCACAAGTACAAACTCATCATATTTTTTGCATTTTAGATAGGATTTATTCAGCAAAATTTAGGGGTGACGTCATCAATTTTTTTAGGGGGGATGAACAAATACATTTTGAAGAAAAGTTTACCATGCTTATGATAACTTTAAAATATCTCCAAGATTTCAAAGCATTCGGTTTTGTAATTCCTGATTAAATCGATAAAATAAATTCACGCATTCATTAATTTTTTTGAGTCATCCTGTATATACAAATCCAAAAATATTAATGGAATGATAAACCACAAGTACAGACTCATCATATTTTGTACATTTTAGATAGGATTTATTCAGCAAAATTTTGGGGTGACGTCATCAATTTTTTAGGGGGGATGAGCAAATACATTTTGATAAAAAATTTACCATGCTTATAATAGCTTTAAAACATCTCCAAGATTTCAAAGCATTCGGTTCTGTAATTCCTTAAATCAATAAAATAAATTGACGTATTCATTAATTTTTTTCAGTCACCCTGTATATGCAAATCAAAAAAATTTTAAAGGAATGATAAATCACAAGAATAGACGCACCATATTTTGTACATTTTAGATAGGATTTATTCAGCAAAATTTTGTGGAGACGTCATAAATTTTTTAGGGGGGACGACCAAATACATTTTGATCAAAAATTTACCATGCTTATGATAATTTTAAAACATCTTCAAGATTTCAAAGCATTCGGTTTCGTAGTTCCTGAGTAAATCAGTAAAATAAATTTTGCGCATTCATTGATTTTTTGAGTCACCCTGTATATGCAAATCCAAAAAAGTATGAATGGAGTGATATATTATAAGAACAGACGCATCATATTTTGTACATTTGAGATAGGATTTATTCGGCAAACTTTTTAGCTGACGTCATCAAGTTTTTGGAGGGGATAACCAAATATATTTTGACTAAAGATTTATTATACTCTTTAGAGCCTTAAAACATCTGCAACATTTCAAAACATTCGGGTTAGCAGATTCAAAATTAAATTGCAAAATGTTGTTTTATAATTTTGATTTTTTTTCCAAAAATCTGGACGTTTCGGGTAAAAACTCAATTTGGACTCGTAAACTACATGTGTAGGACTATGTTATTTTATACAATTTAAGACCCATTTACTATGTACACTTTTGAAGTGACGTCATCGCATTAGTGGTGGGGATGATTAGACAAATTTTGGTTATCGTTTTACCATCTACAAGATATTCCTAATATAAGTACAAAATTTCACAACAATCGGTCCAGTACTTTCGGAGATTATCTGTCTAATAAAAATCCGGGACGGCTGACAGACGGACAGATGGACAGACGGACAGACGGACAGACGGACAGACGGACAGACGGACAGACGGACAGACGGACAGACGGACGGAAATGGGAGACCTATTTCTTCGTCTTCTAGGGGTCATGAAAGATCGAGAAAACGTAAAAGTAGAGAGTCGGCCGACGGACTCGATTACAATACTTCCTTTGCTTACGCTCGGGAAGTAAAAAGCAAAACAATCTATATATTCATAAAATTTCGGTCTCTAGAAATTGGTGCCGGTAAGGTACTACTTACAAAATGGTAAAATACAAACTATTTACTTCGTACCGAGTATTTTAAGTTCCGAGTCAAGTGAGACAAACTTCATGTATATTATTTTCTCTGAAATCGCCATTTATCGTAAAAATTTATTGTAAAACTTTTCAAGATAAAGATTTTCTATAAGTATCTAGTAGTGCTTGACCATTGTTTTTGTTACTGAGGCGACCGAAACAATTAATCAAGTAAACAAAAAAAAAATATTTTTTTTTGTAAAATCTGAGTTCGTAAAAAAGCAGTAGGTGTGAATGAAATAATAGTGAATGTGAAAGTTTGTATCTGTGTACGTTCCATCTGACATCAGTGCCTCTGCAAACGCTGCTATTCAACATTTGCTGCCAGATAAATCAAAATTCCGATATGAAAAAGCGTCCACAACGTCGAATATTGGTGTAATTCCAAAAAGATAAAAGGAATTACAGAGGATATTCTTTTTGCATTTTTTTTAAGAGAAAACTAATCTGTATAAATCATCGACTATGTGGAGTATGTATGTTAAGATCTACATTGTTGTTGAGAAAGAATGTTGACATTAAAAAGTTCTCCAAGTTAATAGCATTCTTAAAAAAAAACTGTGGGGTACCAAGCCAAAAAATCCAGATCATTTTCACGATCGGAAGTCCATCAATTTCTTTGTCAAGCTTCTGACTGACATTCTATTAATGAAAGTAAGTAAAAGATGTACTACTAGTATCTTTTTCCGATTTTTTTTATTTTGCAGGTTACTCTGATAATTCCATTGGTTAGAGCGTGTCGTTGTGACGAACTCGTGAAGATGTTGATTGACGACGTCGATGACAGAAGCGAAGTGTTGGTGACCCAAATTCCTGACTCAAAAACCTATAAACCAAGACGTTTTGTTGCCGTTAATAACCAAGATAACGACAATATTGCTCTGTAGAGGAAGTATATAGCGCTGAGATCGTTTCACACAATACACCGTCGTTTATTTTTAAATTACAAAAAAGGAAAGCATTTACCATACCCAAGGTTCCTTAATAGTGACTAGGTTAGTGCATACAGCGAGTTTGTAGATAGACCTGTTACAGGGGAAGGGGAGCTACTACTCGTTTGTGACGTAGAAAGTACCCCGCTAAGGTTTTTGGGATTTTGTTGTGAAGTACCCTGACTGTGATTACGTCCTGGCTACAAAGGTTTTGTAAACACAATGTCAGTTTCGGCAAAATCGCTCTTGCAATGTAATGGGAAAAAGTAACTAGATTTAAAATTACCCGCGTAAGAGGTACTTTCGACGTCATCAACATGTCTCTTCAAGGCCATAATATACTTACCCTAACCTAATCACTATAAAAGGACCTTGTACCATACTCTAAAGAATACAGCGGTCATTGCCTGCGCCGTAGCTCGGCGACTCTGTTAGTGGACGCAGGAGGAACGCGCAAGAGACATGGGGAATGGCAGAGTAACAGCGTAGCGGAGGGATACATAGCTGATTCGATAGAAAACAAATTAGAAATTGCAAAAAAATACAAGGAAGAACAACAGAAGAATCAAGTAATGTTTTGAATTCATCTTCCTCGATTCCCTCTGCAAATTTACCTATTTTCAATGTTTCAAATGTTCAAAATTCAACTATTAACTTAATGTTAAAAATAAACAAATAAAACTTGAAATTTTCACAGCTTTTATTTACATGACTACTCCGGAAAGTTCAATCTGTCTGCACCATAATGTTTGAGTAATTGATCAAAATCAGACGATTTCAGAAAAAAAAAATTGGTCTAAAGAGTTTAGACAGTACTTCCCTCGCTGTCGGAACCGTGACGACTGCATGTCGATTATGTTTTTTTTTCGCAGTAGATTTCAAAGCATTCGGTTTTGTAGTTCCTGAGTAAACCAATAAAATAAATTTACGCATTCATTATTTTTTTGAGTCACCCGGTATATGCAAATTCAATAAATATGAATGGAATGATGAATTACAAGTACAGACTCATCATATTTTGTATATTCTAGATAGGATTTATTTGGCAAACTTTTGGGCTGACGTCATCAGTTTTTTGAAGAAGATAACCAAATATGTTTTTACTAAAAATTTATTATGCTCTTTACAACCTTAAAATATTTGCAAGATTTCCAAACCTTAGGTTCTGTAGTTTCTGATAAAACCAACAAAATATATTTACGCATTAATTTTTTTTTTGGGTCACCCTGTATATCCAAATCCAAAAAATATGAATGGAATGATAAATCACAAGAAGAAACTCATAATATTTTGTACATTTTAGATAGGATTTATTCAACAAAATTTTTTGGTGACGTCATAAATTTTTTAGGGGGGATGAACAAATACATTTTGATCAAAAATTTACCATGCTTATGATAACTTTAAAATATCTTCAGGATTTCAAAGCATTCGGTTTTGTAGTTTCTGAGTAAATCAATAAAATAAATTCAAACATTCATTAATTTTTTGAGTCACTCTGTATATGCAAATCCAAAAAATATGAATGCAGTGATATATCACAAGTACAGACTCATCATATTTTGTAAATTTTAGATATGATTTATTCCACAAACTTTTGAGCTGACGTCATCAAGTTTTTGGAGGGGATAAGCAAATATTTTTTGACTAAATATTTATGATGCTCTTTACAGCCTTAAAACATCTGCAACATTTCAAAGCATTCTGGTTAGCAGATTAAAAATTAAATTTCAAAATGTTGTTTTATAATTTTGATTTTTTTTTCAAAAATCTGGACGTTTCGGGTGAACAGTAGATTCAGAGTTGTAAACTACATGTGTAGGACTATGTTATTTTATACAATTGAAAACCCATTTACTATGTACAATTTTGAAGTGACGTCATCGCATTAGTGGTGGGGATGATTAGACAAATTTTGGTTAGCGTTTTACCATCTACATGATATTCTTAATATAAGTACAAAATTTCACAACAATCGGTCGAGTACTTTCGGAGATTATCTGTCTAATAAAAATCCGGGACAACAGACGGACAGACGGACAGACGGACAGACGGACGGACAGACGGACAGACGGACAGACGGACAGACGGACAGACGGACAGACGGACAGACAGACGGAAATGGGAGACCTATTTCTTCGTCTTCTAGGGGTCATGAAAGATCGAGAAAACGTAAAAGTAGAGAGTCGGCCGACGGACTCGATTACAATACTTCCTTTGCTTACGCTCGGGAAGTAAAAACATACACATTTGTCATTTAAATAACAATAACAATGTTAAGTGATTAGGTATAATCGTTCAAACATTTTGTGATTTTTTTTATCTTGCAAAGGTGAACGATAATAAAATAACAGTCACAATTAGAAACTAAAATTTTAATGCTTAATTTCTTGTCTTGTGAAAACATGTGTGAGTTGATAAACCGCCTCTCCTCTTTCGTGCCACGTTCTTACGTCGGGGATCAACCGTACTCCTTCAGGATGCCTTTGGAATGTTCTCTCAAATATTTTGCTAATTCTCCTTTGTATCCTCTCTTATTTCTTTCTTCGCCTCCTTTTTCTCGTATATTTCTATCCTCCTTTTGGCCAAAAGGTCATTTGGGATTCGTTCGGTCACTGCGCTTCTTTGGACAACGTCCGATATACTCCGCATATTCTTCGTGCCAATTTTTTTTGCGTCGATTTTGTTTTGTTTCTCCAATTTTCAATTTTAAGCGCTTCCGAGTGTGCCTGTAGTAGAATTGAATTGGTTAGAGAGCCCAGGATTTTCCTTTTTTCTAACGTTAATCCTCGCACTGGTATTAGCCTCATGAGATCTGAAATCATTTCTCTGCAGTAGTTAGTTGTTACTTTTTAATGTGTTTTCCTAATGTACCGCCTGTGTCGAGAATGTTGCCCAGGTATTTTGCATGATGTCCTGCAACGATATTCATCCCTTCTACTTGGAAATCTAGGGTTCTGTACATTTTTTCTCTGGTCAGCATCATCTCTTTGGTTTTTCTTTTGGCCATTTCATTTTCTTTGATTGCAATCACTCCTTTGTTTTTGTAACCGAGACGTACATTTTTTTCCAGACTATTTTGATTTCCCCACTTCCACGATCTCCAGACCTTCGGCGTATGATTCTTGGGGTATCTCGACCGTTACCCCAACAATTTCTCTCATGATTCCATATTAAACTCAGCCGGCAAAAGTTCGTGATAGGCATGAAGTTTGTACGGGAAAAGATGGCTTTTTTTACAATTTTATGGCATGTACCCAAGCAAAGTCCAACTTCTTGCAACAGATGCCTCAATGAAGCGTATTGATTATTTTCCATGCGTTGTTCAACATCTTCTGTGACTTCATTGGTACACAATGTTGGTCGTCCAGCGCCTTTTTTGTGGTGGACACTACCTGTTTCACGAATTACTCGCACAGTGTTTCTAACATCGTTGTAAAAATCAACAACAATAAAATTAAAGTCTGGAAATTTTTGTTGGAATTATTATAAAACAGCACCACTGTTATATTGCCATTCGCCTTAAGTGGCAACTCAATTTCGGAAGTAGGATTCAATCATGAATGTTTTATGTTCCACAGAGAAAACTATTTTGTACTTTTATTTAAAAAAAATTCGAATGTTTGACGTTTCAAACACCAATGTGGCTGAATGTATCAAAGACAATCAGAATCTGTCAATTTAATGTTCATAGCTTCCACTGATCTAAATAATTAATTAACGCATAGTACCTTTCTCGTGTGTCTCGTTTTTCCTTTAAGACTTTACCTGAACTGACCTGATCTGGCCTGATTTAACCTGACCTGACCTGGCCGGACCTGACCTAACCTGATCTGACCATACCTGATCATGAAATATAGTGTTTATTGGTCAAATTTTAAAATAAACTAATGCTTTGATTGTCCTAAATATACCTTAAACAGAATTCATTTTATAGCTTAAAATGTGTTTATGCACGAATGATTCATAGAACCTTTGTTCCTTTCAGGCAAGCAATCGGGTAGAAGGTCAGAGCTATAAATTATCATCACCATAGATCATAGTCCTAAGCAATTTATGAGTGCTATCAGTAAACACTGTTAAAAACACAAAGTCAATGTTCATTATTTCCCGGATTCTGCTCTACATGTAATCAATATGAATAAAAAAAATTCCAATTAAAAAAACGTGTAATTTATACACATTTGTAGAAAACACAGTCATCGTTGTTCTACTTTATTTTTACGCACTTACTCAACAAATGTGAATCTAGTTGGGTGGATGTTCGATTTAATTCACTTCAGAAGGGCAAAGCCCTTGATTAACTGCGGTAGAGCGGCAGAAAGAGTAAGATAAATACTTCTCACTTCTAAAATGAAAGGTACTGAAACCTATGATAAATGTCATTATCCTGGAAGGGTTGGTGCCATAAATCACCCGTGCACAAGTCAAACTACTGTAATTAATTGTAATGGTTAGTGCTGTAAGGTGTGCATCTGGCATCGTCACGCCTGACTGGTGCACCCCAACGTGGACAACTGTAGAGTGTTTATCATTTCTTGTACCCTTGCTCCGACTGCGGTCTTAACACCCCTTCCAGATAACAACACAACAATACAATTCAATGCAAAGTTTATGTTGTGTGTCGAGGATTCGTCCGCATGGATTCACTTGAATGTAAAATCCGCATTTTCCACTATTAGATTAAGTATAAATGGTCCGCCTGCTTGAAATAATTGTTATCAGGCGATTTGTGAACCGTTTTCAGCTATTTATTTCAAATTTGGTGTTGATTATTGCATTCTGAGAATGTGCGGTCATTTGGGGAACAAGTCTATCGTGCCGTAAAGCTCTTTCAGAAGAATAAGAATTAGGTGCGAAAAATTTTAGTAATATTATTTTAAGCAGGTTATAATGATGTGTGAACTGTTATCACTATTTAGTCAAAAAAAAGAGTACAATGTGAGATTTTATCGTCGCGAAAGGTGGAGATAGCATCGATGAAGCGCATTCAAACTCGCCAAATGCACAACTGTTCATGTGCCACATTGATGAGCAGCATAATAGAATTACACAATCTATGCACTATCTCCCCGTCTAACCCTCATTATCTGTGAGTTAAAATCAAACTTGGAACTGATGGGATGTCCATTCTGACAAAAGATTCCTTCCCTGACCGGTAATGCATTGCTACTCCCTGTCATATTATAATCTCATCCATCATTAAATACTTGTAAGGATTTCGGGCTTATTAAAACTTGAGACCATCGGTCAATTATGGCTCATACGCATTAAATTAACGCACAACCTGTTCAGAAACCCCAGTATATAAATATTTTGACTATACAGCTAATCGCATTAACTATTCACGATGGAACGAGGGAACTGCATTAATAAACAGACCGATTGATAATTCGTTTACTGCATTAACATTCGACATAATTACATAGTTCGCTATAGATAGGAATAAATGCGATTATATCAAACGTATATAATGCTAAATAATTATCATCGTTGCGTGTTGCTAAATCCCCAAAGACAAATTAGTGCTGCGGTCCAGTTGTCGAACGTGACGTACATTTGCCAATTGAGTCGTTATTTATTGCCATTCCTACATCAGAAAATAAATTATATTACACATAGGTCGCGTTTACTATAAGTTTAATTGATCATATGCGGTTGATATATGGCAGGAGTGTGTTGTGTACGCGTTTATATGGAACAGGACGCTAAATTCCTGCACTTTTTCCGGCTAAACGGCAATAAAATTGCAGGCACATCAATCACACTCAGAGACTTCAAAAATAGCGTTCGTGTTTAGCCGATGATGTCAGTGAAACTCTATAAAAACAAGTATTAGTTTGATGTTGCTATTCATTTGGACTAATTGTAATTATGAAAAACTTGTATTATAAACTTTAATATATAAAAAGTATTCAGTTCTACTTATGTTAGAGCTTAAAGATTAAGCACTAATTTAATTAAACCTAGGTTCAAAAACATGTCACGCAGATATCAAACGAGTTTTATTGAACAATAGTTTGATACAACGTCATCAGTGAATTTTTCATAAAATATGAAGTTGTGACTTTATTATTTTTACTATAATCCTAAAGCGACTAGAACTTCAGGCAAGAGATAAGACTCTTCAAGTTCAAACGGTTTAAAAATATTTTTGAGATATACTTGTTAGGAAATTTCCATTTTTCTTGTTTTGGTTGAAGTTTAATCCGATTTGCAAACATTACTAGTTTTCCTGTAGCGCTGATTTCCGATTTCATCAATTTATCTTTAAACTGACTCGGCCGTGTCAAATTTTCAGATACAATTGTTGTTTGAATGTTTTATCTGTTGAGTATTTATACTCTGTTATCTATTATGTGACAAATTCATTTGTACAGTAACCTCATTTGACATACACCTGTTAAAACTTTTATAATTTAAAATTTAAGCAGCTTAAGCCAAACCACCCTTATAAGTCAAAGAATTCGAGGATTCTGGAATTATTCTACAAAAAAATCAGTTAGAGCAATTTCACACGTGATGTTTGAATGATACATTTAGCAAGGCTTTTAACAGGATCAACCACAATAGATTAAGACTAAAATCTTTCTTGGTTTAAATTATTCATTATCGGTCGCAAAGAAGCTGTAAAAGTCAATGAATTTTGTTCTGTATATCACCATGTTACACCCACTTCGCCACGGACACGTACAAACCGTATTGGGAATAAAACGTTATTATACCTTGCAAATGTTTTTGCGAAAATTTGAACGTTTAGCAAAAAACTGAAAGTGGGTTCGTACACTATAAGTATATGAGTATATTTTTCTGTAACATTCAAATCATGTTAAAATAGCATTCATTGAAATTATGTCATCAAATTGTTGGTGGGGATAATTATCCAAACTTTGGTTAACTTTTAACCATCTACTTACATGTTACATGATATTTCTAACATACATACAAAATTTGACAACAATCGGTCCAGCAGTTTCGGAGATTACGTGTGTAAAATGGGTAGACACCAGACAGACAGACAGGCAGACATATGGAAACGGGAGACTGTTTTTTTCGTATTGTAGTGGTCATGAAACGTCGAGAAAACATAAAAGTGGCCATTCGTCCGATGGACTCGATTATACTACTTTTTATACTACGCTCGGAAAGTAAAAACCCATGAACCAAATTTTTGAAAATATTAAACTTTCAGGTTAAAGGGTTAACATCGTAGTTCTGATACGTTTTAATGTTAATTAACAGTCTAAAATTCCGTAAAAAATTGTCAAAAATGACATGTGTCAAGAAGTCTAATTTTTAAAAAGTTTGGTGGAGGGATTTTTTTAACCATTTTTTGAGTTCTTCAGAGCCTTCTTAACAACATATTATCGAGTTTATCCGTGATTCTTTTATTATCCAGTATAATAGAGACGTATTTTCAAGTTGGTAAAATGCTAATTAAAATTTATTTGTTTATAGGGCCCAAAAAACTGATTACGTCATCTTAAAATATTATTAAATAAAGAACAGTTTAAACATATAATTTGGTGTTTTAATTATCTTACTTGTTTTAAATATTATCCGAGAATACTTAATCCTTCCGTCCTCAAATTTTATAGTCTATCTCAAGGATTGCATTAAAAACCTCTTAAAAATTTTCATCAAATACAAATCCTTATCAAGAATTGCAAAATATTAAAATGGATTCATTTATACATTTCCAAAAAAAAAAATATGACGTCATCTAGAAACGATATTAAATAAATATTTACTGGAAACTATGGTCTGACTGTGCCTCAGTGAGCCATATATTTTTTATTTAAATATTTTATTAAAAATAATTATACAGGGGGTTTATTAAACATGCGGCCAAAAATTCAGAAGATTATTTTAAGGCTTTTTTGTCTTAAGACCAAAATCTCTCTTGGTTTAAATCATTCATTATAGGGCGTGAAAAAGCTGTAAAAGTCAAGGAGTTTTGTTCTAACTATCATTACATTATATCCAGAGTTCCTCAGGGGTCCCACGTGTCTCCACTGCTTTTCATTACTTATATAAATGACATTAAACAGGCAGTTCAGAAATCTAAGTTAAACTATTAGAATGGCGTCGTATATTCATACACAGATTATTTAATTTGGATCTTAACTGAATAAAGTGTAAAGTTTTACAATACAGTAGGAAGTCTGAGCGTGACTCTCCTAGTTATTTCATTAAGGATATGATTTTTAGATTCTAAAAACTCAGGAATTTCTTGATAAAAAATTGACATTTCATTTGCATATTGAATTTGTATGCAATAAAGCTAATTGTATTGTTACGATGATCGGTGATTAAATTCGGCGTGGGTAAAACTCAACAATTTATTTCTCAATAACTCAAATTTACACAACTGATTACACAACGATTATGTACAAAAAAATTCCAGCGCAACTTGACTGCGCTCTGTTTTCGCTCAACTCGACTAGTTAACTGATTAATCGGCGTTTCCGGAGGTGATCTCTATTTAAACCCATACTTCTTTTCTGGATGTTTGTTTCGTGGTCGAGGTTTTTCTAGAGTAGCCATCGCGACTTTTGCTTTCAGGCTTTTCTTTAGCGAACGTTTCCCGGCTGCCGTCACCGAAGATGAGTCACCTATCATCACCTTGCATACTAGAACGCTCCAGAACCCATAGGAGTCTCACCGAGGTGGTGTATGGGTTCATTTCGTGACAATATGATAGAGTTCTGAAAACGAATGGTGAGTGAGTTTTTCCATATCAGAGTTTTGCTAGTATTTATTATCTGTTTCATTTGTTAGACCCATAGAATATTGCATTGTATTTGGTGTCCGTATTTTAAAATTTATCTAGACAGATTAGAAAAGGGCATTTTGCAGATCTTATTTAATACGGGACAGTACCTTTGAAACCAGGACTGTCCTGTACAATACAGAACGTAGGTATGATACTTGATACTGTGACTACAAGTTTAATAGTTATCTCCATAATAGAAAACAACCAGTAAAATGCCTTCAGTCAGGAGCAACGATCGCTCGGGCACCAGCTCCCTCTCCGGGGGAGGGAGCGCCGGGGTTGCTCTCAACCGAAGATACGGATTTCTAGGTGGTGAGCGCCCGTGAAAACAAGAAAATAAAATAAAACGGCAAGATAATAAAAGTTACGGCTAATCTTAAATAAAATAAATATGAAAGGGTTTTTACAAAAAAAAAAGAATAAGACGTCGGCACGGTCGTTCCCTCCTGGACGGCGACTTTCTTCAGGACGGGCTCCTTCTGGACCTGGGGGCGGCGACCTTGAACCTGGAAATCGCACGAAGACAGTACGGCGACCCGGGAGGGGAGCGCGGTGGCTGTAAACGACGCGTGCACGGTGGTACGGTTTCTCGCTTGGGGGCGGCGATTCAAAAACCGGTACACCGACAGATAGAAAACCCAAGACGGTACTTACGGTGGTTTCAGGCTTTCTCCACAGAAGACTAAACTTTCGAACTGCACCTTCAAGCCACAATCCCCTTCCTCCGTAGCGGTGCGGCGATCGAGGATTTACCCCCTGCTCTCGCGGTACACGCCCCAGTTTCCAGCCCGCGAAAATTCGCTTCGTTACAATGTACCATCTAAAAATCTTCCATAAGGGAATATGAATTTCTTACATAAAGCAGAGACCGCCAAATAGCGAACACCGACTTTCTATTTATTGGAAGCTACCAATAAACCATCTAAGATTATGGTCATAATAATTTACAGTTCGATTACTTGTCTGGAAGGAACAAAGGTTCTATGAATCAGATGTACATGAACAAATTTTAGGTTATAATTGTAATCGACAGATTCGGACAAGTGGGCAATTACAATCTCCGGTCCAAGCTGATATCTCATTTCACTGGTACTTGGAGTGCCTTAATCCCTCGCCTTAGTTTCGGTTCAAGCTGCGTCTTTTAAGCTACAAGTTTAAAATCCATGAAAACATAATATGTGAAACTAAATAACATAGAAAACAGACAACAAAGTTAGACAAAGGCAGAACTTCACAACCCAAAAATTATACAGTATAATAAAAACCGCTTCCTAGAGGCGAATTTGTAAAATTTGATTCAATATATTGTCACGAAACTGCTAGTTGCCCTAGTTATGTAAAGATTCCCACAAGCATGGCATGAGGCAATCTTTACATAACTAGGGCAACTAGCAGTTTCGTGACAATATGTCATAATTTATCAATTTCTTCTTAATATTGCCTAACCTGTAAAATTTTGCAACCAGATAAATACTAGGAGTAATATTGTTTAAATTATCAAAAAAAAATTCACTTCACTTGACAGAAACAGAAACAAATCTATAGTTTTTGGATTAATAAGTTAACCTGTGTATAGATTCGTCTAATAAAACACTTAAATCTATTTCTCCTAAGCTCATATACAGTAGAATTCTTTTAATTTTGATAAGGTATTGTAAAACAGCATCAATTACGACATCTGGTGTGTTTCTGTTTCTATCTTCGTCCAACACACTGTACTTACACAGGTAAAGCATGCCCGCACTTCATAGCATTTTAGCAGTGGCGGCTCGTGACCTAAAATTTTGGTGAGGCCACACCTTATGACGTAAAAATAGTTAAATACATATAATTTTTTTTATATCTGTAAATTACTCTACTCTGTCAGTTGAAAGTGATACCGGAACATTTTACAAATCACGATTCAAAAAATTTCCACTTCCATTTTTCCCACACTTGGCGACTTACTTATTAAGAAATTTGGAATTTAAGTCGGTTTTATACGTCAATAAATGAAAATTTATTGTATCACGAATTCGGCGTTTTTTGATCACAAGAAATTTGAACATAAAAAAATATTAAGAAAAATGCACCACATAATCAACTGTCGGGCAAGAACAGACGTGGAGGTGTAGAGTTTTCTTGCCAGGAAAGAAGGATAGGGCAGAATAGGAAACAGGAATGATAACAAGTGGAAGGTTTAAAACAAAGGTAAATAAAAAATGTGGTAAAACAATAGTAATATAAGTAAAATGAAAACTTAATAAAAATTCTAGTTTTCGAACAACCGCTTCAAAACCGTGGCAAATAACAAAAAAAGATTTATAAATAATATAAACAATTAGAATACTTATGGATTAATTTATCTTGTAGGTTGTATTTACTGAAATTATGTAGCAATAATTGAAATAAACCTTCAGAAGTTCGTCCAGAACAAACATCGAAAAACCCCATGAATCTTTCGACAATTTTACCGGAGATAACGTAACGAAAAATAACTGATAATGGCGAATTTCAACTTATGTCAGTCGTTTCATCTATCTGCCAGGAAAAAAAGGAGCTTCAAAAATTTGTTTGTTATGACAAAAGAAATTGATTCAACTAACTCGTTCTGAATCATTTTTGATGTACCGGAAAACACGGATTTATTGTCAGAATCTTTTTCCAAAAAATTTCCCAAATAAGTGTCATACCTATTCAACAATGAAATTAATTCTTTAAAATTTCCGCAATTGAAAGACGTTTCTGACTCGTCATGTCCTCTAAAGGTCAGCTCTTGTGTGCATAAAAATATAGCAACATCAATTAACCTTTTAATAATTTCTCTATTTTCGCGAACTTTGGCATTAAAATTTTCTATTTCAATTTGGCGAGCAGAATCTAGAGTACTGGCAATATTCTGTTGGCCGAGAAGAACAAACTTGCAAGTAGATGACATGTGATCTTTATTTTTGAAATGTTTTTCCAAGGAACGCGACAAATTTTTCAAATCTGCATATCAAGTTTTCCACCAAACCGATTCTCCACTATTCGAGAATAAAATACATGGCCAAGAGAAAAGTTTATTCATAGTTGTACTCCCGGCAAGTCTATCATAGTTTGTATACCAATTGAGACTGAAGGCCATGTTTTTTTGTTTTTCTCTTTGAATTAATGTTAAGCTTAGATCTGGACATGGACATTCGGTTTCCTTTACAAACAATTTATCTTCGCATGTTAACTTATTAAAGGAACATTCATTCACGAGGAAGTTAACAATGTCATTTGTATTTCGAACAGTGGAGATTACCTGAGTACCAGATGGGCCTGCGTCCATGTTCATTATTATTTAATTACATATAAAATTAATCGGAGTATCCACAATCCACCAGTTAACCAAGTACCAAACTCTTTAACGACAACGACTGAAATTTAAAATGCAAAACGCACGTGCATGTGGACTGAGCGGAGTAGGAGAACCAATCAGATAAGAGCTGCGGCCGGCCTCAAAACTATCTGTCCTAAAGCATTTGATTCCCATAGTAAACGGTGCCGGTAATACTGTGCATTGCAAAAGCATCGGGCCTCCTACTCCCACATTTTAATCAACCCGTGAGGCCGGCCTAAACGCATGATAAATTCATGATTGGTTAGAGTAACGCTGCGCCTTGACTTTGTGGTTGCTATAGAAAATTCAGTTGTCGCGCTAATTTTAAATTACCCCGTACAAAAAAATAGTAGGTATGGAAGAAAAACATTTTTTATGGTTATGTATGGTGAGGCCCTGCCTCACCTGCCTCACCTGACAAGCCGCCACTGCATTTTAGGGGCAGAAACAATACCTGCGTAAGTACAGTGCGTTGGACGAAGACAGAAACAGAATATTCTGTTTTACATCTTGTCAAAATTAAAAGAATTTTGCTATAATCTTCTTCTTATGGAATTATTAAAAATTTCTCGTCTCTGGGTAATCAGCAAACTGTATTGTTCTGAAATATTTTTTCAGGTTGATTATGTTGTGGTTTCAGTACAATACACATATTGACTTACTTTGTACTTATATGAATATTTTAAAATTTAATGCTGAGTTTGAGAAAGCTTTGATAAATTTATACGCTAATTAGCAATTTCCAAGTCATTCACGTAGAAATCTTACTTTAGTCCACAGTAGTCGTTAAATAGTTTATTAAAAAACATAAACAAATTGTGCTAGATTTTTTTAGCAGTGAATGATAAGCTTGGAGCTGTAAGGATTCACCGATTATTTTTTTTAGGAATAATTAATTGTTTCTTTCTGTTGCACTAAATATTAAAACAAATCCTAAAACCATAAACCCCGCAACTTGAAAACTTCCACGTATCCCTTTCGATTCCGCCGATGGCACCACAACAATCGACTAAAAAACCACCTCAATAACAGGATGTCCTCACTAAACTGTAACATACTGCTCTCCAACTATCCACCTCTCGACGCTATTGATACTTTTTCCAATCTGGCCACATTTTTAGCCGACGCCGCCCCATTGTAAACATCTGCGACAGGTTTTTTAGCAAGGTTACGATGGGCCAATATTTCATCAAACAATGCAGCTAATCACAAGCTATCCAGGATCATTATTCGGAACGAGTAGCTCGAAGAGTGCACTGCCTGCCACTTAGTTATGTTGGTTATTTGATACCGCACCCCGCGTAAATAATTAGAATGATAATAGCTGAATAAAAAGTGTATGCCAAACAAGCCGTAGGGGATCTCCCCCTTTAGCAGCGGACACTCTCAACTGTCAAAGGGAGTCTGATAAATCTGTTTGCGGTGGTGGCCATCTCCTCCAAGAGACAGTGGCAGGTTGTAGTCGGGAGCGGGGTTGGGGTGGATATTTTGAATGTGCAACGCCACCTAGCTGACGCTGTGGTCCTTTCATTGTGGGCTGAAGAGGGGTGAGCCCATAGTGGCCAAATGGAGAGGAAAGGGCGCCATATGGCCGCGCATTTTTTCAGGATGCTGAAATTTTTACAGCGAGGTCAGGGAAAAATGAAAAAAATTTACTCGACAAAAAAATTATAATTTTATTATTTTTGAATACGTTAAACGATTTGCTACACATTCACTTATCAAAAAAAAATCGTAATGATTATTACTAAAAAGTGCAGAAAACAAATTTCTAAGAATTCAGTTATTTGCTGTAGTTTCAAAAAATGCTATACAATTGTATGCATTAAAATATCGAACAAATACGCGCATAATATGCACACATTTTTGGTCAAAATATGCACCACTTTATTAAAAATATGCAACTAAATATGCCAAGTATGCATATGCAAAACTTAATTTGAATATATGTATCTTATAAAAGAGAATCCTATTTTTAATTACATAAATATTTATTGTTAAAGTAGAGGTCTTGAAACGTTTATTTGCAATATAAGAACTCAAATTCTAACTAAATTAAGTCTGTAAGAAAGTGCTCTTGACACAGTATTTCTATTTTAGTTATAATTTTTATTAAACCAATTGATTATTATTAAATGTTTTTTCGAAATTTTGTATTACAAATGATTCGCGCTTGTCACACAACACATGTTTTACCATTGAAAATGATCCTTCAACATTGACAGAGGTTATTGGAGCAATTTTAAATTCCTTATTATATATATAAGAGGGGGTGGGTGAGCGGGGCTAGTGGCTGCTAAGATAAGACTGATTTTGGCTAATGAGGTACCTTCTAAGAAAAGGTAGGGTGAGTGGGCGTTGTTAGTACCTGCTTAGATAATGAAATTATTGTAAAAAAGACACTAGAGGCTCCAAAGCACTTTCAAATTCTTCCAAACAGGAATACCTAGAACCTTAAGATTGTTTTAAATTTTTCAAGAAAAAAAAGGGTCCAAAAATTTGCTGAACAAGAGGCCAGGTCAGAATTTTCCAAAATAAAATACCAAAGTCCTCCAAAATTGTTGTAAATAATTTACAAAAAAAAATCTCCATGGGCTACCACAATAATACACCACTGGTACTCAAGAGTCTCCCGAATTAAAAAAAAAACACTTCGGCACTCAAGACTTTTTCAAATTCATAAAAAATAAAACGCTCAAAAGATTTTTTCAAGTTCAACCAGCAACAAAGCACAAGCAGTTTAGTAAGTTCAGAAATTATTATTTAACTAATAAAAATCGACACAGACCGACAGCCGGACAGACGGAAACGGGAGACCTATGTCTTCGTACTATGTGGTCATGAAATGTCGAGTAAAGATGAAAATACCCATTACAATACTTTCTTAGTTTACACTTGGGTAGTGAAAACTTTGAAAGTGATACAGGACCAATAAAACTCAGAAATATGGCCAGGTTGTAACCGTTTCAACTTAAATCAAAAATATTTAAATTTTGTTTTCTTGTTAACATTTGAATTAAAATTACTAATTTTTTCCCTGGAGGCTAGTGAATAGTAGTTCATAAAGTAAATTAATTGACCATTGTGATAGTTGTATCACTTTGCCGTTAGGTTCAACCGTGTAACAGCAAATCACGATTTAGTAAACGTGTTTATAGCTCTAAATAACACATACATTACTTGTGAATACGTTATTGACCCAATAAACCGATATCAATAAATGACATAATCAGTATCTTTTGATGTAAGCCGCACCATTGTTCGTTCTCTAACTGGAAGAAGATTCTTACGGCAACCCTTTCCGGCAACAAATGGGCTGTTTGCCGAGACTGGATGACAATCAAGTCTCTCAAATGAACATCCAAGAACTGCAAACTTAAGCTAATTTAACGGGGGCTTTGCGTTGTCGGTTGACCGGTCGTAATGGACTTTAAGGTCCTGGTAAACCAACACGAGGATTCTAGATATCAAACGGATTGCAATAATTGGATTTAACGTACTACAACCAAGTTAGTTATCCCTACTTACATAATGTGGGTTCAAAGTAATTAATATTAAACAACATCCTGACCCGAGTTTCAATCAATCAAAACGGTTAGTTAGGACGGAAAACTAGAAAAATGGGCTTATCTAACTTAAACAAGACGGAACGGAACACACAACTCAGTTCGGATAGCGCAGGGAAAAAATTCAATTTGCCGCAAAATGCTGGAACGAATTAGGACATTATTCCTGAAATTTGGAAATTATACAGTTAGTTAGGGGCGAGGCCGATCTACATTTGTATATGTTGCAAAGTAGAACAAACTGTTCATTTCTTTCATTGCTTACTATTGTTAGGATGTCGTAGATACATATCCCTAACAGATGTGCTCGTGAATAATTGATCGTATTGCACAAGTGGAACCTGATTCATGTGACCCCACACACAAATAGGAATCGCCCTTTTGAAGGGTGGATACCGTTTTTAGATCTGTTAGTATTTGCAAATTTTACGCCCTCCGTGGAAGGAATTAGAAAATAATTTTCTGGTTCCACTCAAAAGTACGTTTAATCTTTTAAATCGGTCACAGTTAAACTGTTTTCTTTATTCACATTGACGAGACAGAGTAATGAAAATATTTTTCAACGGTACTTGACACTACAACAATGAGACGTACATTTGTAACAAAAAATCTTAACTTTTTAAACTCTAATGAGTTGTTTTTAACTGGTCCCTTACTCCATCTCGAATTAGTTAATAAGTATCTATTTACATTACATCCGTCGTGATTAGTTTAACATAACTTAATTCATCTTAAGATTTATTTTGATTTTTTGGACGTTATTACTTGCAATCCAGTTAACAGATTAATAAAGAAAATTTTGTTCAGTATTTTTTGTACAAAGTAGTTCTTTAAAGGAACAATTAGAATTGGCTGTGCGACTAGTTGTTTGGGTGGTATTACTGCAAAAGTGATGTCACATTATTCAGTTAGATGATGAGTCTGTCACCTGTATGTCAAAAATTAAATACGGGATTGCAGATTTGAGTAAGCTTACATTTTCTCCATTTCAGACTGTTACCAATAAGAAAGAGAAGCATTTTGTTGTATAATGGACAGTTTTTCGAAAAATCTGCATCACTTTCAATTCTCAGTGAACAAATTGGTCTAAGGTTATTTTATCAGAATTTCCCTTGACCCTGAGTAACAGTAACAGTAACAGTACAATAGTTTTTTGAAAAATATTTCATTTGATTTTTGAAATTATAATTTAATAATAATAATGATTTAATTAACGGTTAGATGAGTTACAAAAAATGGAAATAATATTCGAATAAATAATATAGGACAAAACTAAAAATTATACAAACAATGCAATTAAACATTTAATTATTAAATTCCTTTATAACCTCTCTAAGTCTGTAAGTTGAAATAAAGATATATATTTCTGTAGCGTTTAAGTACAGGTAAGAAAGCACACTATGAGTATGTTTCAAGGATGTTTTCGTATTATAAAATTCTATGATGACGTAATCAACATTTTGTATATCACTTTGAATAGTATAATAATGCTGTTGAAGAAATAAAATAAATTTCTCTATTCATTAATTTTTTTGAGTCCTGTTTAAACAATTCTAAAAAATTTTAATGCAACATAATTTACACATTTTAGGTAACATTTATTTGCGCGCACGCGAACTTTAAGCGTTTCCAAAATTTGAGAGGATTTGGTTTTGCGGCTATAAAAATACCATTACACAATTTTAACTTTTTTCCAAAAATTTTGAGGTCTAGTGTAAAAACAGAAGACGGATTCATAAATTAGAACTATGTATAAGTGTAATATTTTATAAAATTTAAATAATATTTAATAGGCAAAATTTTGAGGTGGGGTCATCCCATGGTTAATGGGGATGATTAGACAAATTTTGATTAGCGTTCTGTACAACATAGGTGTAAAATTTGCAAACAATCGGTCCAGTAGTTTCGAAGATTAACTGTCTAATAAAAATCAACGGACAGACAACAGACGAACCACAGACAGACGACAGACAGACAATAAAGAGACGACAGATCGACCACAGACAGAAGTTTACACTCGAAAGTAATATACTAGAAGGCTTGTCTATTAAAATGAACAACTGAAAACAGAACAGATTGTTTTCTTTGAAGCTAACTGAAAGATTTTAAAATATAAAATACAAATTCGAGTAGATACCAAAGAGTGGATTTAGGATGGAACTAGATGCTCTAAAAAAAACAATAGTCGAAGTAAAATAGTTAATCGAAAGGAATAGTACCGAATTAATGTAGAAGTAGAAATATAATGTCGTCTAAATTTCTATAAAGTGTGATGACAGAGTTAGGCAAAGCTGAAGTGATGGGGAATCAATCAGACCAATATTAAATATGAAGATTATCACGAAAATTGTGATGTTAAACAGTAATTTTTAATGTATAACTGAGGAAAACCTAGAAAAAGTAGTAATTCTTATTAGGAATTCCCGAAGTTGTAGGCCATGACTGCAATAGCGCTGGCAATCGGACGGCAATGAGCATCACTTCTGCGATGCCGATGTTTGGTGATGACTGATAAATGAATAAGAAAAAATGTTACGTTTAACCATAACTGAAGTGAAATTTTAAAAAAATGTAGAAAAACAAAAAAAATTGGTCTAAAGTTGTTTCGACAGAATTTCCCTCGGTCCTGAAATACGATGATATTTTTTTTGAGTCACCCTGTATACACAAATCCAAAAAATATAAATGGAATGATAAATTACAAATACAGACTCATCATATTTTGTACATTTTAGATGAGATTGATTCAGCAAACTTTTGAGCTGACGTCATTTTTTTGGAGGGGATAAGCAAATATATTTTGACTAAAAATTTATTATGTACTTTATAACCTTAAAATATCTGCAAGATTTCAAAGCATTCGGTTTAGCAGTTTCAAAATTAAATCAGAAAAAGTTGTTTTATAATTTTGATTTTTTCCAAAAATCTGGACGTTTCGTGTAAAAACTCCATTCGGAGTCATAAACTACATGCTTAGGACTATGTTATTTTATACAATTTAAAACCCATTTGATATTTGCCTACAATTTTGGTTAGTGTTTTACCATCTACTTGATATTCCTAATATAAATACAAAATTTCACAACAATCGGTCCAGTACTTTCGGAGATTATCTGTCTAATACAAATCCGGGACGGCACACAGACGGACAGACGGACAGACGGACAGATAGACGGAAACGGGAGACCTATTTCTTCGTTTTCTAGGGGTCATGAAAGATCGAGAAAATGTAAAAGTAGAGAGTCGGCCGACGGACTCGATTACAATACTTCCTTTGCTTACGCTCGGGAAGTAAAAACAGAAACCAATGCTGTTACAAAAAACTTTGGTCGAACTCCTGAACAGATGTTCTAATAATTGGTTATTTGTTAGAGTGAGGTATTTTTGCTAGAGCTCAGGTTTTGCAAGTTTTGTGATTTTTCACCAAACTTAATTCAATAACAATTACTCAGGATGTATTGCACGCTTAGACTGGATTAGAAAATGGTATAAACCAATGATAATGCTGATTATACTGATCCCATGCTTAACAATATTTGTTCTCTTGAAAGTTTCGCCAAAATGTCAAAGGAAGACACTTATTCGGACTTTCATTATTCAAAATAATTTTAAAGTATTATGTTTCCTCTATAGTTTTCCCCATTTTATAATATTACAAAAAACTTAAAAATTGTTCGGAGCAAATCTGCCAACAGTGCTTAATTTTCCACCTTTTTTAATCTTTCTATTTAAAACGATATTTTATTTTTATAAGTCAATTTCTAATTGACGTAAGGAATTTTTTATTGATTTTTTTATTTAGACCCGAATGGCAAAAGCTCAATTAAATATTTGATTGCGATTAAATTTTAACACGGCGTTAAAGCACCGCGTCACCGACCCTACGCCAATCAGACGTCGCTAAACGCCTGGTTAAATGCGTGATTAACTTAATTTCAGTTAAAATATTGTATCAACTGTCCCTTAAAGATCTTGTAAACTTAATAATGTATCGCTGACTAATTCCGCTTACATAAGACCTGTTTTTGCAAAATAAGTAATAAATAATTCTTGTAAAATTTGGATCAGAAGGAAATTCAGTTCGTTGAACTGGAACTAAGAGTTTTCAAATTATTAGGAAGGAAGATTGGATTTTGGTTAAATAGGTCTGATGTTTAATAAGGTAGTGGAAAAAAAGATGAAATAATTATTATTAGAGGTTTATAAATTTAATGAATTCAGTTCGTTTTTTGGTCTTTCAAGGACGTTTTAGAAGAACCATAACTATCCGAGCGTAAGCTACGGAATTATTGCAAGGCTTCATCCGGAGAAGGGCTACTTTCATGTTTTCTCGACGTTTTGTGACTCCTACAGTATGAAATATAAGTCTAAGTTACGAATATCGTGTACACTGTAAAACGTTCACAAAATTTGTTTGATTGTCTCCACCAGCAATTTATAGAAGTTACCTGAAAATTTTGCTGGCTAAATACTAATTAACCCGTCTGACTTATTTCTTAGTGGGTGCTTATAACGCAAAAGGAATCTACTGTCCAAATCCCATGTTTCTAGCTTCAGTAGTTTAGGCTCTGCGTTGATGAATCAGTCAGTCTGTCAGTCCGGACATACACTTTTATGTATTAAGAGGACAGGGTGTTCCGTAAACGGTCGATCTTTTTTTTCTTATACTGTGACTATTATTACCTTATGCTATTTTTTCTAAAAAACTCCATACTTTTTTACAAACGCCTTCACAAATTATTATTTATTTCCTCTCTCCTATATAATAAGTATATTAGTAAATTTTTCTGCATTTTTTCCATATTCCTTCACGTTCGTTGTTCTTTCCAAGCTGTTCCTCCTGAGAACACTTGCCACCATTTTATTGTGTGAAATAATAGAAACTTCCCACTTCGATGAAAGTACTAATAAGATTCGTAAATTTTTGTAGAAGTTTAAATGAATGGCTTTTTTCCCAAACGTCATGACTCCTGGAAGGTAATTTTTCAGATAAAAAGCGTAAGCTTTTTTTTGTATGCCAGAAATGACATAACAATGAAAAATTGCATGTTAAAATACCTGTTTTTTAATCATATGTATAGAAAGATGAAATTCAAAAAAGAGGCCACAAAATGTAAACGATTCATTTTTATTGTTAGCTAAGCCAGCTGCATGGGATGCCTATGGATCGTGCTTAAATATCCATTGTAAGATGGCAAGCGTAGTGGCTGGCTTGTAGCTGTAGGTATAGAAACTAAGGAAAATGACTGTCTGGTTAGCCAACAGGTGTCTGTTAGAAATAGGTGAGTTTATATAAGAATAAAATTAAAAAGAAATGTATTGCATCAGAGATCAATACATATAGTGAAAAGTGTTGGTCTGTTCGCTATGGACAACAATTTTTCCAGTTCATGCAATATTGGAAATTATTATTGCTCCATGAATCAGTTAGTTACCATGATTTAATAAAATCAAGTAAATGCAAAAGAAAAAACCAATTAAAATTTACCTGTAATCTTTACAACCGTGTTCTTTAAGAGGTTTCAAAATCGGAAGGACGTATGGGAGAACTTTCGCTGAATAAGACACCCTAGATAGAGTCGCATGTACCTGTTGCCTCATGGAAAATATGAAAATATATTTTATGAAAACATGTCTAATAAATAACAACATTAATATGCAGCGTCAAAAACAAACCCGCAGGTTCTCATCTTTGGAGACTTTTTTTCATTTGGCAGAAAATGCGTCTACATCGTGGTTTAATTTCGCCATACCGCGTTCCATATTAATAGAGCGTCCATTCCATTTGCATGTCGTGGTCCCTATACGGTAGCACATCGCAATAAGAAGCGTCCGGCCTTTTGCCGTAATGGATCCATTAAGCCGCGTGGCCAGCCAGCATCAACACCAACCACCAACCAGTAGTCCTCCGTTAGTCTGATATGATTACATTCGGGAGATGCAGGTTTATACGGCCCTCGAGCGACCAACTGAGGTTGAATCCGCCGCTACGGGTCACCAGGTGACGATTTGTCACATCTCCAAGGCGGCAAACAAGCTAACGCCATTTCACGGACACTCACCAGAGGATTACGCTAACCCGTCCATTTCCATAGATAATTGCTACAACACAAGATTTCACATACAAAGTTACCAACGAAATTACCGCAATTAACAACTTCCAGCAGACTTTGGATGCTCAGTAATGCTCTATTCGTGTTTTGGAATTAAAAGCACAATCTCGGGCTCATTCGGGACGCCATCATGTTCGTATTTTGTGCTTTTAAGTCGAAGCTGAAAAATGCAATCTCGTGTTGACCCGTTTTACAAAAACGGTAACCGACAAGAAAAAAGTGGGTACGTTTAATGTTGTAAAATAAAATGATTAAAATTGTTCTGAAATGTGTATTGGAAAAAATCAAACAGGAATATCTGTGTTGGAATTGGCTACATTTTTTTAAGTAACAATTCTTGATAAACTTAATTGCTTTATATTTATTATGTTATTTATTTCTTTCTTTCTTGATTGACACAGTAATAATGACGGCACCAGCATTAAATCTCCTAGGGTTAAACCAGAAGCACAAGGTTTCTAAGGAAAAGCGGATCTTAACAGCATAATAATTAAATCCGCGTTTCAATTATTCGTATGGGTACATACATATAGCGTGATTTCAAAATATATGCAATAATTATAACCACGGCAACATGTACCGTAATAACAAATTAAAAGTCGAATGGGGCAAAACCCCCATGCACCCTCGATGTGATGCCACTGATCCACTTTTTAAACAGTAGATGGAAAAATGTAAATAAACACTTTCAGTTTCAATTAAAAGTAAAACCGACTGTTTACTGGTTACCATTCGTTCATTCATGTATTGATTCTCGTTAAAGGTCATTGCGAAAAATTATTTTTTTTTTTTTTTTTTTATTGGTTAACGTTACCCAACAGGCCGGAGGCCCAATTACAGGGTAACGGGGGACATACACAACACCCAGAGCAGGGCGGGAATCGAACCCACGACCCAAGGTGTGGCAGGCAAGCGCGATGCTACCTAACCCACCCGGGTCCTCTATTAATTATTAATTGTAGAAACAAATGGTGGTCCTGAGAAGGACCGATTTTTGGTAATGCTTCATGGTGACCGACTTTTTATTCTGACGGACGTTGCTTCTTGCCACAACGATTCCACCTTGTTTATTAGAACAAAAATAAGGACATCGTAGAATGCTACTACCTTTTTACAATAAACGTTGAAAATGTTGTCCTTGAGTAGCAATACAGGTTTCAGCACGTCGCAACATGTTTGCACGGATACGTAAAAAAACTCCGGGAGTTCCACGAATTATAGTGTTGAAGCTCTTCGATAGTTTCTGCACACTGTTGGTTTCCATAAACTAACTGTTTCATCCAACCCCACAGAGAAAAAAATCACACGGATTGAGATCGGGTGAACGCGGAGGCCAAGCTACCGGGCCATTTCTATAGACCCACTGGTTAGGAAAATGGTTATTCAATCATTGAGTTACTGGTCTCGCCAAATGTGGTGGTGCACCATTATGCAAATACCACATGCGAACTCGTTCACCTAGAGGCACCGACCCGTACATTTATGGAAAACCGTCGTCGAAATCCTACTTCTCAAAGTGCATGTGGACTTTCGTTGGACCAAATGTGAGTGTTGTAGCTGTTGAAAACATCATTTCGAGTGAATCCTGCTTCATCCGCAAACAGAATGCAGTTTAAAAACTTAACGCGTTACGACACAATTGTAACAACCATTCGCAGTAAATTACACAACGTGGAAAATTAATGTACCAATCACTACAAACTGTGAAACTCCAACTTCAGCTACATGTCGGCGTGAGCTGATGTCGGGCTCTTTTTCCACGCATTCCAAAATCTGTTCTTCAGCTCGTGGTGTTTTTTGGTCTTATCACCGTGAGTTTGAGGCTTGAAGGTACCATGATCTCGAAGATGCTGTACCACTGATGTAAATGTTCGCGCACACGGAATCGCGCGATTTGGAAAACGCTCGATCCACAATTTGTTGGCCAACCTGGCATTTCCATCAGCCTCAACATTAAGGCATTACCATGTCGACACGCTCTGAGTTGGAAAAATTCACTATTGTCAAAGACGTTAATCAAACATGCGACGGTAACCAACTGATACATGACTGGCCCTTATTGCCTTTTTTGGTTCTTAATCCACGTCGTTCTGTGCCATTCATTGAATAGTAGTTATGGTAGGTCAAGAAACACTGCCAATGTCATGTATAAAAATTTATATTTAATTTCAAATATTTTTTCTAGACATTGGTACCACTTGGAACGTGAATTTTAAAGAGTGCAATAAATCTTATTGTGAGCTATTCCCCATTTTTTTATTGCACACATTTCGAAATCAACCTGTATACATAATGTAGAAAATAAAAGTAATGTTATTAATTATTATTACAGAAATATGTGTTTTTCGGTTCTTGTATGATTAGGTAAATATTTAAGCATCATTCATATTTAAGATTGGCTTAGTTTATTTTTATTAACCAACACAAAAGCACAATCGTCCTTAAACCACTCTGAACGAAATCACTATAGTCTATAAAAACATTCCTTTTTGAATACGCTTTTGTACGTCTTTGTGCTCTCGAAAAAGGTTGCAAGAATCTGATCGAGAAAAAAAGTGGTCGACAGTCCGTTTATTGAACAGATGGAGTGTTCACGTGTGCTTCATGTGCTTACAAAGTGTGCATCCAATCCTATACGATAACTGTGTAAAAACGGTCATGTCGAATTAAGCTACAGACATACCTCGACAAATGATATTAGGGTTTTAAAAGATTAGGTGAAGATACCGCACTTTTACAACTCCATCTGTTTGGTAAACGAAGGATGCAACCAATGAAATAAAATGTAAAAAAATTATGTTGACAACGCCAACGCCATCCTTATTCGGTTTCACAATTACGGTCAACAATAAACTGTGAAATAGTTGCAAAGTTACATCATTATTTTAAAAAATAATTTGATGACCTTTGTCTTGGCGAAAAGGTCACATTTACGCCACGGAAGTTGCTCCTTCTACGGGGGCGGTTGCTCGGACGCCTGCTCCCTCTCTGAAGAGGAGGCACCTGGGGTACTCTAGAGAAACGCGAAGAAACAGATTTTCAATGGGTCTCATGAGCGGTAACGCAGGATATAAAATTAAATATATTCAACCTTCATTGCTTGGTCAACAGCTACAAAACTAAATAACAAAAACTGTTTAACTTAAAAGGATTTTCAACAAATACGAGGAAAGAACGAAGCCGGATCAAGGTCGTCATGTAGCTTCCCTGGTGGTGGTTCTTCACTGGACGGTGCTGTTGCGGTTCCTGAGGAAGGTACGGGTACGATGCGTCGAAAAGGGTTGGTATCGGTATCGATGGTACTTAGGGCTGGATTTGTTTCTTGGCAAGTTCTTCTTTCTCCTTTTCTACAAAATGATTCTCGCGTAAGTAAAAACTTTTCGCGCGACGGTCCATCGGTACTACTGTTGGAATTCTCAGCTCGCGGTCCACCTGAAATGTGCTTCGTTACAATATGTATCCACACAAGATTATCACTGAGAATGAACTTTTACGTGCAATTTTCACCGTCTTGAGTACCTTAAACAACCTCAAGAGTCCAAAATTTTTTAAAGTTAGGGTCCAACAAAGAATTTTTCCAATCGATCATACACTAACTGGATGGTGAAATATTTAGATCAGTTTTCGTCTAACAGAATGGAACAAAAGGACTCACAACAGGTTTTACTTTATAGTTTTATGATAAAAATGTTATAAATCTGGGGTTAATCCAGAATTTCCACAACATAATATCACCGACTTTACGCCATTCGATTTTTCAGCACCTGCTATTAAAAGATCAACCATTTATACGGTAATTTAATTGTTTAGAAGATCTGCAGGATTAAATTTCACATTACTGGCATAATATTTTTGAGGAAATATTAGGAAATGTTTCAAAAATATCAAGAGAAAAAAGAAAATGTGTTTGGAAGACATCGGTAAAAATACAGGGTGACTTACTAAGCGCGCGGTACTCGATATCTCATTAATTATTAGACATTTTTTTGAAATTTTTTAACGATGTAAATATTTTCAATATTTTTAACACCTGTGTTACAATATTTTGTACAAAACTAAATGAAAGTCCGCGCTTTATGGTCATTTGCAATTTCCATATACAAAGTTTAAACAATTTTTTTTTCATTGTTACAATTTTCAAATATCGATATTTCAGTCTTTTCAAATAGAACACCCTATATTTTATTACTGCGTCTGATTCTGCTTTTTGTTTCCTTTCTTTTTTGTTACATACTTTCAATTATATAAAGTTGATTTTTTATTTTGTTAAACAACATATCGACATATAGAGGAAAATTCAGTATTAAAATACAAAGTGTTCTATTTGAAAAAAAAATAAATATCAGTATTTGAAAATTGTAGTAAAGTTTTAGATTTTTTATAAACACTGTTGTATGTGTTAAAATTTGATTTAATTAATACCACAACAAAACTCTTACCTCAATTTATCCTTCCACGAAATATGGTAAAACATATTTAAAAAATAACCCTGCTGCAATTTTTTGTGGTGAACCTTGCCAAAAAAGTGTAAGAAAACTGGAATAACGTGGCAACGTCGCATCGGAATTTCAAAAATAAAATGTAGCTATAAAACCCGGGATGAGGCTAACGAGAATATGTAAAATACACAGGCTGTTTTATTAAAAAAAAAAATAAGTTGTAATGTCTAATAATAATAATTTTAAAGAATACAATGCTCAAAAAATTGTACAACTATACAACTGTTAATAATAATTAACGAGATATCGAGGACCTTAATGACTCACCCTGTATATATGAATATGCCAGTTTTCTGCTTGTCTTGAAGTTTATGCAACCAATGAAACACTTAGCAGCGGCAAATGAAATAGTAACACGGTGAGACGGACGAAATCAGTGCCCACTTGGACTTATAAATCATTAAGAAAACCCTATATAAAATGCTAGAAAAGTGATTGGTGATTGGTTATACTACAATGAATTAAATTCACTTCAATTCACCAACAGTTTAAAGAAGTCTGAGATTTTAAAAACGGTTAAGACTACTTATTTATGTACAAAATATTATAATGCCGCTTAACTAATATACCAAATTTAAACCAGAGCAACAAAGTAACTTCTGTCGTTTAAGAAAGACACAATACCGGAAATCCAAATAACAATCAATCGCGACAGCTGACCACATGCAGTAAATACGTACACCTTTGTTCACGTCCATGTCTCTTAATTAATTATTAAGTCGGCTTCTATGTTGATTGAAGTTATGACGTTTTTCCAGTTTAGCGTAAATTTACGACGCGGAAAGCAAATTTGACACAATTAAGTTTTGTTTTGAGTTATGTCATGACTCGTGGACATCCAAAACCAAAAGCACAGGTGTAGGTTACTCTGTGAAATTAGAATAGCATTTACCATACAAAAGTTTAAGATGGCGTGATTAAATTGTTGGTGGGAATGATTTGACAACATATAAAATTTAACAACAATCCACATATGACAGATATCAGCCAGATGGAAATGGGCGACCTATTTTTTCATGTTCTAGGGATCATGAAACGTCGAGAAGCAAAAACAAGCTAAACAAATCGATTTTAAGTAGAACCGGAATTTCAGTTACTCTGTTCTAGAATCTTCTAAAGCGATATCCTTCTGAACATCAAATAATAACGGAAAGAGACAATCATTTTTAATTCAATCAATCAAATGTTTATCGTGTATAAAGAGAATGTACTGACGTGTCTATTCTCTTTAATTTTGTCGTATTTTTCGTTTTTCCGCTTCGAATACTAATGATTACTGGGAAATTTTCATTACATTTTAGAAATCCTAGGGGTGTTGCATAGACTATATAACTAGAACAGCCAATATTTCAGCCACATGAGAGCTTTTCGAATACATTTACCTACATAAGTTTTTGAATTTTTGATTTAATGCATTCGCCGAGGTCAACTACACTGAAACTCCATCATCGTCAACGTGTAAAAATTTCAAATGACACTTTATAATACACGCCACGGAGTATCGTTCAAATGAACTTTCAAAATAAAAATTTTACGGGTTTTAGTGTGCTCGGAAATCCTCATTCTATTTTAACCTGATAAAAATAATTTAATCAAACCGCATTTTTAATTTAAAAGGCTTTCCGTATATTGTCATAGCCTCAGAACACTATAATCGATACTAAATTAAATATTTTATACAAAGGAGACTGAAGCATTAGCAATAAGGCGTAGCCGAGGTAAAAAATCATTCGAGAGCGTCAAAACCCTTCGCCGATACACACAAAATTTTTGTACAATTCCATTATAAAAACGAATCAGTTTTATATAGATTATTTTTCTTGATTAATAAATGATATTTATTCGTCTTCGTTGTGTTTTTTATGTTTCTTAAATTTAAATTAAACTTCAGCATGTATAGGTTTATATTTGTATATATTAAGCCGAAGTTTAATACATTATGTTAACACTGCTTTAGAATATGCGGAAAATGTTTACATCCATGTCTAAAACTGTCCATTACTGCAACTTTGAATTTCTGTCGAAATATAGTTTACAACTAACCAACTCTCCATTAAATTTACACTTTATTGTACATCAGTTCCATCCATTCAGCGTAATATTTAAAGCTGGAGAATCGCAAGTTAACAAATCACTAACAAAGCTTTGTGTAAAAACAAGTACTGCGATGATGAAGGGGACAGACAACAAATCAGTCGATTATTAAATCGGTTTATGGCAGGAGTTCGCAACACAATCGGAGAAACACACATTCAACCTGCTAAAATACAGTATGTGACAGTTATGAATGGGCGGCATAAAATGATCATTCGTTTCGCAGTTTTTGTGTGGATTGCTGAATTGTACTACTATTAAATTTCCATGGCCATTATGACATTCTGCCACCCTCAAGCCTAAAACGTTGCTGTACGATAATGAGGGGGCATTCAATGCAACATGACTGCTGTATGCAGGGCTGGCCCTCGTTAATTTTACTAACCTTTGACACGCATCTACATAATTTGCTCGGTGGAGACAGTTCGTCTAAATGCCTGTTAAAACAGCGAAGAATGGCACTGAAAGAGTTTAAATCCACCCTACTGTAAAAAAGATGACAACAAACAAATTAACTTTGTAAGAAACGAACGAGTCAGTGGGAAAAACAATCTGGTCGACTTACTACGGTTAGAAACCAGTAGGTAAAATGATTTCGAGGAAGATAATGTCGAAACAAGCTTCATTTTTCCTTTCCGCAATTCTGTTGAAAAATTCCTGATTGCAATCTCCACATCGATGCACATTACCCTTCATATTTAATAGCACATGCTAGAAAAAGCGTGCACTGTTCAAAAACTAATCTCAAGTTCGTAAAACTTGAGGAAAACAACTTGAATTATAACTCGTTCCAATTAAAACTTCCACTATATGATTGTGATTGCTCATAATTTTACCATAAAGCTGGATTAGAGGCAAATTGAGCCATAAGCTGTAAAAGTGGAGCGAAACGACACGGTTTACGTTGTAAACTAATAATTCTAACAAATTTGCGGTCGTTGTTTGTTCATAACGAGTCATTGTTGATTAAGGGGTGCGACCAACAAACATACAAGGGTGTTCGCTCATTTCCCGCATGTTGCTTGAAAAAGTTGGATGTGATTAGTACATGGTCGATTGATGTGTGTTAATCGAGCTGGTAAGGAAAGACGTGTTAGATAATTGCGTTGTTAACCAATGGAGATGTTTCATGCTGAATAATGACCTGCCAATTACTAAACTAATCGCTTACCATATCAAATTAGCTGATTAGAACTGCATTGCAAAACGGTAGTTACTCCTGTTGCTGCGAGGTTGATCTAAAAATGTAGGTATCAATTTTGATTTTAATTGACAGGCAAGACTAGCTATATTTAATTATGTTTTTGCTAAACAAAAACATTGATTTTATTAAAGATTTTAACAAACAAATAGATAGACTTTTGTAGAACCATATTAAAGTTATTGCTTTTGAGTATACATTTTTTATGGTATTGCCGGAAATGACGGGTTTTGGCAAAGGACTTCTGGTGATAGCTGACTGAGTTCTTTCACCTTCCTTGCTCTATTTAGTATACTGACTGGAACGCTGCAAAACGAATGTTTTGTTCTTAAACTTTCTGGACCTAGGTTAATTTCTCGTGAGTATAGAAGATTTTGATCTGGGTCAAAAACGAATACTGATATTTTTCTTTGATAATTAACTAGATATTCACATTCAACTTAATTGCTAATCTATTCCATTTTCGGCTATATGGTGAACTGAGTGTTTGGAGCACGGTGTATTATTAACCTATTCTGTTGCGCCTATTAGCCAGCCTTTCTCCCTACCTAAATCGCCATATCGCCGTATCCCATTTCTTCACAATGACTTAAAATTTCTATTCGTACGTTAATTTTACTTTTACTCTTATTGATCTTCTGTTTCTTATTATGACTGTTCTCTTCGTCTCCTATACTCTTTTTGTTATTTTCCACAAACTGTTAATATACTGTCCAGAAAGCTATGTTTTATACCATTTATCAACAATTTTTCTTTAACTTCAAATTTTGGGGCTCTTTCCCAATACTTTGCCTTACTTCTCCTTGCTATTTGATACATTTTTCTAATCTAAATTCTTACATGATTCAACTTCTTCAGATTTTTACATATTGCAATTGTTTGTTTTTTTAATTTTGTTTACCTTTTCATTGTACTTACTTCCTTTTTTCTGGTTTCTTTCCTTCATTCTTAACTTTGTTATATCTATACATTGTAATCATTGTCTGTAGCCCCCCTACTTACTTAGGTATTCTTATTTTCTCTCTGCATTAATTAACCCAGGTACAAAAATTGTCACTCCAAAATATCTAGTTTCTCCTCCATTATCAATAATAATTAATCAGGACGCGGCAGTTTTAAGAAGAATTTTGATATACTTACATGTATGAATCTACTATAAGGATAATGTTTTATGGTAAAAGTTAAATTTAAATTAGCTTCAAGCTAAAAAGACATTATTGTTATTTCACATAGGCATAACAGAACTTGCTCTCAACTTGAACGTAATGATAATAATGATAACATTATTATTTTTGGTTTTTTGTTTTGATATTTTTTTTTACTTCCCAAACGTAAGCTAAGGAATTATTGTAATACTAACAAAGTCTAACGAATGGCTACTTTTATCTTTTCTCGACATTTCATCACCTCTAAAGTACGAAAAAATAGGTCTCCCATTTCCGTCTATCTGTTCCCCGTTGTTGGTCTATGTTGATTTGTTTCAAACCACGGGATCCATTGTTATCAAATTTTATTTTTATTTTAGCAATATTGTTTAGAACGTGAAATCCAAAACAAAATTTGTTTGATCATCCTCACCAATATATAAATCTGATGACTTCCCCTCAAAATTTTTCATAGTAAGTTTGATTTAAATAAAAAAAAAACACACATAAATCACTTGTAATTTATAAGTCCGTTTTAAAGTTTTCCCCGAGGCATCCAAAGACATTGTTGAGAATAGCCAATTTATTTCTACTAATATAGCGCAGCTCGCACAATGATATTCGATGGCTCATTGCTTACAGTGGGCGAGTTCGATTCTGTTGGGGGTGTTTTTGTTTCTTACGCCATTACCATATGTATATATTTTTTCTCTATAGAGGTTATCAAAAAAAGTCAACATTTACAACTTTTCAGAGAAGCAGAATTTCTGGATCTATATTTAAAAATGACTTTGCTACGATACTCCCTTAGAGGTAGTCAATGCGTTTGCTGATCCTATTTCTAGTATTTATCGTCAGAATACTAGTGTGTCTGAAGACCTTGCTTCTTTTGTCCACCTTTTAATTTACAAATGGTTACTGAACAGCATATCTTGGATATCTTGTCAAATCTTCCTAATAAGAACACTGTAGGTGATGCCAGATATGTGTTAGCATACCCCCTTACTTCATTATTATTAACTTATCAGTTGGTACAGAAATTTTTCCTGAAATATGGAAGCATCCGTGAAAAAGGTCAAGTAGATGTGTACGAGAACGTATTGATAAATTCTTAGCTCACCATAGAAGGAGAAGCCATACTACGAAACTAAATTTTATTTATTCAATGTAATCGTTTTTTAAAATTATACTTTTAATACAATAGTAATATAGCAATGGTTTTTTAAACAGATTCTTGATTGAAGACCAATAAACGTTTTGACATCAAACTTGTTACGCTTATGTGTCAAACATTCTAGTTACTGTTATCGCAACCGTCGTCATTTTTTTATGAGAAATGGCCAAAGCTAACTATATATCAATACCCCCTCGTATACTATTTTACTGAATAATAAGAATAAGAATTAATTAAATTTTACCTAAGTAACAGGGTTCATTACGTGTTATACAGGGTCATTATAAAATATTGTAGTCGAAGAAGGCCATGATTTTGGTGACATTTTGTGCCGCCTTTTTCAGTTTTGTGGAAAGGATTACACTAATATTGGAATTTTTATTTTTAGCGCCACATTAGTTGACATTAGCGGCTGCACTGTTTCAACGCTTCATCAAATTCTGTCAGATGTCAATAATTTTTTCGTTTGTACTGGTACGTTTTCCCTCACTTTGTGCGTTAATTGACTTGTCTTGTTTTCATTTTTGCTGTCTTCCCCTTTGTTAGAACTTTAATAAGTGTCTCAAAAAACAGTTTTTATCAAAACTACAGATCATTGTGGAATAATCTCAGGTAATGAACAGAGAGGAATAACTATGGTCAGTGTTACAAATGATTTTTTTAGTTCTTTGGCGCAATCATCATGCCTATTACCGTAATGGGGTGTTAAATGAGGATGGGGATGGAGTGTACTCTGTGGAGGCGTCTAAAAACGAGTATCTAGTGAAATGTTCTGTTGTCATTGATGAAGAATCTTTGAAGACGCTATATGGCGAATTATGGCCAGATTTAACGACACTGGTAGCATTTCTAAGTGAAAACCGACGGGGAGACCTCAAGTTAGTGAAGACGTTGTTGAAGATTTAAGGATGAGAATGGAACAAAGTCCGAATAAAGCTTTGTCAAAAATCTTTACTGTCCGGAGTACCATACAGCCCATGTCAGAAAATCGTAAAAGAGAAGTTACATATGCATCCATACAAGATTTTGTTGGTTCAGGAGCTGCAACCAGCTGATTTTCCTTGCCACGTTGGGTAGTGTAGTTGGTTTCAAGCTGATATGGACGATAACGGGATTCTCGATTTGTCGTTCTTTTCTGATGAAGCCTGGTTTCATCTGTTAGGCTATTATGTCAACTGACAGAACTTCAGAATTTGGTGTATAGAAAATACTCACGCTTTTGAAGAAACACCATCACACGCAATGAAGGTTGGTGTGTGGTTAGCAGACGACGATTCATAGGCCTGATACTTTTTCAAGTAAATGAATGTGACCAATAAACAAAATTAGATGTAGAAAGTGTATGTAGGTACTGCAATAAAGTTTTTTATTTTCATAACTTTCATTTTTCTTTCGGTGTTAGTTGCATTCTCTTAATTTAAAACTTACTTCAACTTACTGTTTAGTAATAATTGTAATTTTACTATTAGGAAAGTTAAAAATCTTTATTAAACATTCTGTTGTTTCAAGAGATCTCATAATCAGCTACAGAACTCGTTAACACTATGCTCCTGAAATTTTATTGGTTTTTTCATCTTTTTTCTTATAGAAATTTTGAAAAATCTTGATATTAGGATGGCCATGTGGGCGTGTTTTGGGTAGAACCTCTTTGACATTCCTGTTATGCAGATCTGGCATGTTTCAGATATCTAGAAACTGCAAAGCTGAAGGTAATGTTTGGACATAGCAGTTTTCACCTATTGTAGGGATGAAGATCAAGGATTTCAGTTGTGTTTTTTCAAGAGAAAAGCACCGGTCACAAACCATGTCTGCACCAATATTTTGACGATTCCTTACAATTTACAAACAGAACTTTCGCGGGATCACAACTTTGGCAAAATTATTTACTGCAAAAACTCATTAGGTACTCATAGTGTTCGTTAACTGTGATAAGACTTGCTCTGCCATTGTCCATTACGTGATTTTTCACAATTTTTACCTTCAGGGTACCTATAAAAATGTAATTTTTTAAATAATTACCGTGTTCATTGGTTTCGACAAACTTAACCTCACTTTTTGGATTTCATTATTTGAAAAATTATTGCTTCTTTGCAAAACAGACCAGATGATTTATTCTGTTCAACTCCAATCGACTTTCCAAGGTGTAATTCATGACAAAGCCCTTAAACGTTTTTCTGACAATTTACAATTTTTGAAACTGAAATGTATTGCAGTGGCGTTCACAAATGCTCGATAACACTGCAACCCTTAATGCTCTGGCCGGGCGTCTTTTCTTTTCTATCTCATCTATGTTTTCATGTCTATTTAAAATGAAATTAAACCGCGAACCGGGCATTTCAATTTTTGACACATCTGACAGATTTGTTTGGACGTTCGTGACATTTCAAAACAGTTCAAATCATTTTGGTGATTAGCGGCACGAGAAAAATTTCATTTGTTTTTCATAGGTGAGTTGACTACAATATTTTATAATGACCCTGTATAATGTGTATACCTAAATCAAATCCGTATACAGCATCATCTGGTGTTCCTCAGGGCTCCAACCTGGAATCACTACTATTTATTATTTTTATTAATGATCTACTCACGCCACTTACTTGTAAAAAACTAGCATATGCTGATGATCTAAAAATTTATACAACAATTGCTGGTCGTGATGATGTAGAGCATTTGCAGTACAATCTTGACTTAATTCGTGAATGGTGTATTCTAAACCGTCTAAATTTAAATACTGATAAATGTTTTTATGTATCGTTTACAAGGAAAAGCTATAATTTTCCTACACACCACATGATAAGCGGTCAGGGTCTGCTAAAAATAAATAAAGTTAAAGATCTTGGCATTTTATTTGACTCTGAAGTTAGTTTCGTAGAATATATTGAAAATCTGGCGCTTTCTACTTTTAGGTATTTGTCTATTCTCTGGGAGAATAAAATCGAAATATTATATTGCTATAGACCACCGAGATTTGGTTCAGTGGAATTTTTTTATAGGCCTGGTTTGATTTTTAAGGATCAACTTTGCTAAAGGTAATAAAAAAACCTGCTCATTGTTGGAAAATTTTACCGGGGGCGGTCGTTATGTTACAACTCAGTTTGTCACACGTGGACGAATCTAGAAGGCGACGTTGAGTTATTCCACGAATCATTAAAACAACTTTACAATTGGCTTTAACTCAGAATATTAGTTAAGGAAGATTTAGGTTTATAGGATCTGTTTTTTCTAGGAGAACAGTATTTACAGAAGTAGATTTTTCTCTGTATTTTTAATGGATGGACTCATACCAGAAGGTCACATTCAAGACGTTAGGTGGATTGACGAGTAAAGATGGACTTGGGGAAGGCACAATGGGCTCAAAGGCGAGGTCTAAGTACCGGCTGGCTACGGTCAGAAGGTTCAAATAGTAGTAAGATTCCTTCTTGCTCAAGTAGTTAAATTGAATCATCCGATCCATGTCCTAATTTTAACAATTCCAAGGATGTTATTCTCTGTACTGGAAATTAATTGTTATTATGTATTCAAACTCTAGGATCAAGCATACAAATAACACAGATTTTTTCACCAAAAGCTGTACCTACATCTAGGTAATTGCAACTGACAACAGAAACAAAAATAAGGGAAACAGTAGTATATTGTTATACTTATTTGTTATGTAGATACACTACAAGGTCAGTATGACCAAAAGAAGAAAGTGGAACTGCGAAAACTTTATATAGAAGATTAACCCTCGCCGTACTCACTAATTGTTGAATACCTTTTTGGATTTTTTTTTATGATCAACATAAGCCTTGATGTATGTAGTTGTGTGTTAAGGGTATTTTACACCTTCATATTTGGCTACCCCTGCCAGATTTTTTTTTACGATTTTTGTTGTCATGGGCTATAAATTTACCCCACATCACATCTTGTAATCTTTGACCAGAACTATTGTGAGGAGTCTGCCTCAGGAGTCTATTGACTTCCACAATTTTTTATGTTCTTGCAATGTGTACACTGAAAACAGAGTTGTTTAACATATTAAAGAGTGTATAAACTCTACATTTACACTAAAATATTACTAAAACTACTACTACTACTAAATTACACTATCAAACTTACTCTAAGTTGGCGTTAATGTTTCAGAGTTGCTTGTTAACACTATATTTTTTACTGTGTAGATATGAGATCAAACACCCTTAAAAAATTTAAGGCAAACATACTGTTTCTAATTTTACAATACTTCCATTTATGATTTAAAATGGCACATTAGAGAATTTGTCTGTTTTATCACATCACCAATTTTCGTCAAATCACAATAACCTGTGAAAAATGTTTAAATTAGGTTGAGATACAAAAATTGTTTACGTACTTCCTTGATGGAATCGAAATGTCCACTGTAAAACATAACCGCTTCAGGCTATGTTCCCCAGCGCATTAAAACAGGTTGGGGTGGCAGCGGTAAATGTTTTAACTTCTCCCTATAAACTTCCACCCTTAAAAGAGCTTTGATAAACTTTTTTTTAACACTAGATATCGAAAAGTCTACGTATTTATTCGTATTGATGCCGAATTTTTTCAGTAAATAAATTGAAGACATGAGCGAAGTGGGGGTAGAATACCCTATAATATTTCTGTTAATTTCTTTCTTTCTTAAATACATACCAAGAGATTAATTTACAAATCGAGCAATCGCGGCATGATTAGTTCTTTCTACTTAACTGCTTGGTGGGCAGAACATAAGATCTTCCAGCTTCTTCATCTGATAATATTTTATCCACGATGAAACTGGCGATATATCTGCCAAGTGAATGGCTCATTTCATCTACTGATACCCAGATATATATATCAATAGTCTGTAATTATTTGAACAAATAGGTATTTTCATTCAAAAAATAAAAGTAATCAAAATTATTTACATTTATGTAACATTGTGACAAATAAGTCTTAAAGTTGATTCAACTGGAATTTTTCTTCCGCAATATTAAAAAAAATTATACCGGGTGTCCCACGTAACATTTTCGGGCGCAGTAACTCAGGTATTTCTGAACGGATTGTTATGAAATTTGAAATATAGGTATTTTGATAGGTGAGAATTAATATGAACCGGTGAGAATAATCATTATCTTGAAAAAATTAATTTTCCATGCTTTAATTTAACTTTGAATTAATAAAGTTTTGCATCACTTGATTCAACACGAAAAATAAATACTGTATGCAAAAATTCATCTCCGAAATACGTCTGGTTACACAAAATACGATAAATTATTGCGCAAATAATTCCAAAAAGTATTAAAGGATAGGTAGCTATGCAACAAAAAACTGCATTCCTCGCATTTTGGACACTCTTGCGGGAATTTGATACCTGTTTGCCAGGCGTTATTTTACGAATTTTAAGAAAATACTAATTTTGGGTTGCTCGGCTACAACCTTTTCGAAGGTGCAAATTGCTTTAGGTTCAGGAATTAATTCCAACTTGATTGGAAATAATTTTGCTATGTGTATTTAACATCTTCTTTTTTCACTCGTTTTAGGTCTTGTATATTTCCCGTTTCTTCAAGTAAGTTTATTATTCTCTGTACCTTGAATTTGGTAAATTCGTCATCGGGATACCGTTCGATAAGAGTCCTGATTGTTTTATCTAGATCTGTACGGCATTCGTTTCGCCGTACGTTAAAATGATTTCTGTTTTTAATTAAAGAAAAGCGAACCATTTTCAATGACTTGTCAGATTTTGACAAAAATGTCAGGGGTGTACAAAATTGGACCCGGCGACGCAGGCAATTGTTTTGCAGCACTATTAAATTAAAAAAAAACAAATTAATTAATTTTGCGTTTTTATTAGCGTAATTCTTTTAAGCAAAAACAGTGATTTCATTAATTTTTCGCGTACAGGCGTTATTTTAGTTGCGTAAAGTTATAACGCAGTTTTTAATAATTTTTAACAACAGTAGGTAAGGTAAGCTGTGTTAAAATTCGTTTTTTGTACGATAAAATAGTTTTTTTATTATCAGCCTAATCTTTACCTATTATATTACAATTGTTTTAAATTTCATAAAAATCCCTTCAAAAGAGTTATTGCGCCCGAAAATGTTACGTGGGACACCCGGTATATTATATATTAAACTCACCGTTTTAGGCCAAGGAATATTTACAGCCAAAAGCATATTTCAAAATTCGTCGAAATTAACTTCGACCAACTTTTATTTTAAACAGTCATTGCTATCGCAGTTTTGTTGTCTACTTTTATTATTCCTGTCATCGCCATCATATTTCCTATGGTATGTCCGTGAATCAAAACTTCTCCAGTATCTTTCAACCCTCCGAAAGCGTGATGAACTGTTTGTCATTCATTTCACTCCTCACTGCAAATCCGCAATATTCTTCATGCCGCGTTTGAATAAACGCTCGCACCAGCCGGCGGTTGATTAGAAGTGCCATTAAACGGATGTTTCTTTACTCAGCAGTAATTGACACATCGGTGTGCGCGGGCCGCAGATGAAGTACGCGTTGCATTGTCTCGCCTCCACCGCCCGCGCCCTGCCGGCTCCTGCAGAGATAAGCAATTTTCTCGGCTCGTGATTGGGGATTTTCTCCAGGGGATAAAAACTCCATCTACAAATGAACAGCCGTGACAAGAGCTATAATTCGTCCTCCGGATGAAAGCGAAAGAAAGACGGAAAGCGCCGGAGATTACGCCACGGCTGCTGCGGTCATATCTTTTGCAGGACAACGCGGCGCCCGTACGCACTCCATGCTCGGGTGTGACGTGGTGCGGCCTTCCCACGGATTTACGACCTTCCAACACCATACATCACTTGTTCTCATTTACAGCAGTCGTAAGGGTAAGCGCGACATCCGTCCCAATAAAACGCTGGCAAACACTGGACCAGGTAGTTCGACGGGCCGGGGAAGGTGATGCCGGGCGGTCGGTCATAACGTTACTGCGGTCTAGATTTAAAGAGGTAGATTACGGCGTAGACTCGGTCGTGATATTGGTTGCAGCAACACGGAGTTATATTGTTACAGTCTGCGAAACATAACTTTACCGTTGCCGATACCTATACGTCGTATGACATACTGTATTGAGAAAGTTGGCTGTTTAGAAAAACTTAAAGTTACATTTGGTGTTCTTTGACATTTCCCGATTTATTGTCAAGCGCTAGACTGACATCTTGTTTTGTTGAAAGTGATAAACTTTGATTTGTTTCATTCCAACATTTTGGAGAAGTCGTGTGTTTCACACTATTTTTTTTTCTATAAACAATCTAAACTTTTGCCAAGTACCCAGGTAGGTCTCTTTTTTTAACTATTTTCTGCAAATCGAACTACTTACAATTCAATTTGTATTTCCGTTAGAGTTGATTTTATACTCAACGTTGATTAGGCGATTTGTTCTTTAGTTTCATACTATTAGCGTGCAAATTCATAACTCCTCTGTGCCTTAACATTTATTAGGGGTTCCCTAGGTTTAAGATTCATGGTTTCGTAAATTTTTAAGATTGTTTATTTAAGATGTAATAAGTGCGTCGTCACGAGCACAAATTAACCATTTTTGCAATCAACTTCGTTTATATTCTTCAATGTTTGATTACAGATAGTACAAATTAACATTTTTTAACATACATCCAAATAAACACCCACTTGTTCCGCTTCTTTTGGACTATGAAAACTTTTACACAAAATAAAAATTGTTATACTAAAAGAATTATGCTTCAAAATTCTTTATGTAACTTGACGATAAACAATCGTTATCCGTATACCTATAAAAAATAAATTTTATCCAAAATAAGACTACAAAAATTTTCGACTGTAATTGCACAAGAGCTACTGATTTTACATTTTATTATTTATCATTTTCAACTAAATGTAAAATTGATCAATTTTTTTGAAGGAAATAGTAACCATTATCTTCTGAACACACTCTCACTGTTTTCTCCACATTTTTTAAAATGTTCCGTAACCTCCACTTGTGTCATTCACATCAATGTCAAATTTTATCTGGCATTTCTGATAAAATATTAAATTCCTGTTTAAATACTTGATGTTTCAAATATCTATTGAAATATTGAAAAATGATGGTAGTTCTGGATTAGGCTACGGGTTTATAACACGATTGCCATAAAATTTTTACAAATCAGGCAAAGGTAGACTTGCTGTGAGTGTTGTTGCATCATCCTGTTGGAAGTAAACGAAATTACGAAATTCTTCATCATCCAATGGTTGTTGAACCTTGACAAACTGCGTAGCCATAGACTCTTCTTATATTACGCGAACAATAAATAGGCCGACAAACAAAATGTGATAATTTTTTGAGCAAGTAGTTGCCCGCCGCCGTCAGAAAAATCTGTAGGTGGTACTAATTCCACCAGGCATTTGTGCGCATACTACCTGTGAGATTAGGGACAGTTGCACGCAGTGGTGAGAAAGGCTTACATATAATTTAATACCAAAAACAGAAGATGTTGCCCCTCGTAGGAGTTTACGTAGGTGTTAGTCATTTTAAAATAAATAAATACTCGGAGAAATTATTTAACTTTCGCACAAATACATACGCATTTAATTAATGATTAGATATATACATAGAGCTGGAAATATTTTTATTGCTCTTAAATTTTCTACTAATAGGTTCATTTTGTAAAAAATAATATGGTTTGTTGAGAAATGATTTTATTTTTTTTTTTTACAAATTTATAAGTCTCTTTTTACAAAAGTAAATCTACAGACCTTTTTATTCCTACACTGCTAGACTTGCTACAAAACTCGTAGAATTATAGCGTAGGAAGTATCCAGTGACATTTTTAGGGATTAAACCTGCCTCATCATTCTAGAATTCTAATCCTTTATAAGTACTCTCGAATTAAAAGAACTCTATTTTCTTTGAAAGGTAGCAATATACAGGGGTTTTATAAATCATTCTACGGGCGTAGTTGGCCATGGATTTCAAAAATCCCTCTTCGCTGAAATTATGCGTTCTCACTTGTCATTAATGTCCTTTGTAACCTGTCATTCAAAGTCGTCGTGTTTATTATAATAACGTTTTTCAAGTGTGATTTACAGTAATTCTCGTTGATCCAAGTTGAAAACAACAAAGGTCGTTTTCCAAACTCTTGGTGGTTGCGTACGATAATTTTGTTTTTGTGCTAGGAAGCGAAGACTGTGAGAATAGTTTATTCTGTTGAACAAGACATTTTGATTGTTGTGTCTTGTTATCGCAATGGGACTTGGTAAACGAATCGTAGGTGTATTCTGGGACCGCTTGTAAGCAAGAATATCTAGCCAAATATCTTCATCTAATAATTCAAGAAACATCGTTAGAGGTGCACATTGGACATGTAATCAACACATTTGTTCGAACTGGCAGTGTCAACAATTAGAAATCTCGTGGAAGACATTCAGTATCTGAAGAAGTTGTTGATGATTTGAGCAGAATCCGCAAACAAATTTGACAAAATTTCTTCAGCAGTCAGGAGATCCTGTTGCAACATGAAATTGAGCAATGGGTCCAAAAGTGAACATGTGACTTGAACAAAATGGTGAACATTTTCAACATTTACTGTGATGTTTATGAAGCATTTAGGCAACCAGTTATACAAATGTGGTGTCATGCGTCCTTGAGCATTTAGTACAGTTCAAATCTGAGAGGCGCCCCATTTACATGACCTACTACGACTTTATTTTATCATTTATAAAAACCCTGTACAAAATGTTGCAACAATCTAACGAATATATCATTTGTCATCCACCTTTTATCTCGATAAGGGTTAAACTGTTTCTTCAAAATCTATTTTAAGCTCGCATAGGTAGTTGCAAAAAAACTTGAAATGCTTTATTTATGAAAAGATTGAATATACCACTGACGTATTCCCAAAAAATCTTACAGTAATTTGATGATTTTTGAGTAAAATCCGTCATAGTCATTTTCTGTAACACTCATTTCCCGATTAAAACAATCATTGAAGTTAACAGTTATCTGAAAGGCAGGTCTTGTTAAATCTTCGTTAGTAAGCCCAAATAATCTTGTTTCCAAATCCAATATGTGTTCATGAGATATTAAATAGTTTCTTCATAGTATAATTAAATGTATCTGTAAAGCCTACCCAGTAACCCTTTTTTAACTGTCTTCAATTGTGTTTCTGGTGCGCGGTTACCTACAAAAACTTGGTTATAGAGCATACAAAAAATAGTTATAAGTATCTACTAGTGAATTAGAACTTGTTTTACACTAAAAGTTAAGTTGGCGTTGTTTTGTAGGCAAAATTAGATACCAGAATAATTTTATTTCAGGGATTCCACTTAAGGAAATATGCCGACAAATTTCAGTATCAAATTAGTAAGTAAAAATATGAAAATAATATATAATAAATAAACCAATTTGAAATTACTTTTCGAGCACAGAATATGAAAAAGTAGGTCTTCCGTTTCCATCTGCCGTCTGTCTAATTAGTGATTTTATTAGATAAGTAGGTTTTTGAAACTGATGAACAAATTATTGTAAAATTTTAAGTATATTCTAGAATTACCATGCAAATGGTAAAAGGTTAACCAAAATTTTGACAAGTAAATCCTATTTAAATTTTAACTTTACACATGTACATTGTTTTGAGGTGTGGTTTCTTTTTTAGAGTAAATTATTTTTCTCAGATCTGGCGTTTTTGTCTAAAACAATGGCAACAATTTTAACAAATATGTATTACAGAGGCCATCAAAGATTCTTACTGCTGGATGAAATAAAAGTACAAAATGTTGGTTCTGGATCTGGATATCCACTTTCGTAGTTAATTGCTTCCATGCCAAATCCATTTTTCGGTGGGCTGAAAACTGTTTAAACATCAGTGGTAGAAGGACCAAAAGTAACACTGAGCAGCAGTGGCGGCTTGTCCATAAGGTCGTTGGGACAATGCCCCCCCAAATATTTTTACGAATAAAAACATTATTTTTTTATTACATATTACTCCATTTATTATTTGATAATTTATTTTTGATGATTTTTACCCTAAGCGAGGAGTAGATCCACGTCCAAGCGCGATATGTTAACTCCGCAAAAAGACCGAGGTTTCCGTGCAGTCGGATTTCAGATTCGACTCTACAGTCGCTTATGGAGGCTGATAGGATATGTGGAAACTGCATTTACGCAAGACAGAGATAGGCTTTAACGCGATTCAACATATCAGACAAGGTACAGAATATCCTCGGCATACCTACAATGGTGTCGACGGCCCAAGACTGTCGCACGCTTCCGATTTCGTACCAACACCACTAACCGATTAATTATCACAGTGGAACAGTGTTTTTGTTACATATATTTTCTAAACATGGTCGGAAAGGTAATTTTGTGCTGAACAACTCTCAAAAGAGATAATATACCCACGTCGTCAAAAAAAAATATTCAAATTTTTATTGTCGTCCGGTGAACAATTAGAAAAATTAAGTGAATTCTAATTTTACATAAAAACGCGCAAGAAGCACTAAAAAATTGTTCCACAGATTTCTGTCGACAGATATTTAATTACGTCTACGATTAGATAACCTGCTTAGAATATGTAGAAGGATCTAACTCTTTATAAAAGCCTCAGGTATTCGGAAAGAATGGATACTTGGGTCTTTCTCTTAAATCTTTCTTCGACTTTCTTGATTTCTCGATGAAAAGATTATCAGCAAAAAAATTTAAATGAGACATAATTTATGGAACGTATGTTTCCTAAAAATTCACTGATCACTAAGCTAATTGATTCCCAAGTAAATTTTTCCGTATCATTCAAATAGGCGTAGAACATTTGATCCTTCATTCGAATTTCAGGTCCAGTGAAAATTCCTAAATATAGAAAACGTACATATAATAATAGGAAAACTGAAATTCACTGTAATATTTTAGTTTTTACCTTTGTGTATGTTAGCAGCAGAAAGCTTAGGAAATATTGTTTTCAGACGTTGAAATGCTTTCTCTCTTGTATTTCACTTGCATAAGAAGCACATATGCTTGGTATATCCAGATTGGAATCCAGTTACTAAAGCTACAATTTTTAAATCGTCTATCAAATTGCACTCACTTTTTGTCGTTAATACAGTTTAACAAGTGTTGAATATTCTCATATGTTTCTGCAGTTTGTATGGAGTATGCAATCGGCAGTACTAGATATTTATTCCCATTATGCAGTAGTACACCTTTAACTGGAACTACTTATGAAGAACAATCTCCAAAAAAAAAATTTTTTGACGACGTAGGCATAATGTCTTATTAGATAGTTATTCAGCACAAAATAACCTTTCAGAATACATTTTCAGAATGCTTGTAACAAGAAATTTTTCTAAAATTGTTCGACTGTGTTATAATTACGAACTAGCAAAACAGCATTTCCAGGAATTATCACATGCATTTTGTCTTTTGTTGTGCTGCAGTAGCAGTCTGTAGTTGGAACATTTTATAAGCAGTGCAACTTAGCATCAACTTTTTTAAATCTCATTTGACCCCCCAACCTCTAGAATCACGAGCCGCCACTGCTGAGCAGTAGGTACAAGAAGGTGTTAAAAATGCTATTTCCGTCTTCATTGGAACATAGAGCAGCAATTGGGCAATGACACGAAAGATCGGTGAAGAATGGGATATAGAGTTATCAACAATAATTTTTAATATCTCCTTTGGGATACTTAAGTGGTAAATCATTAAGCATAATAATTGTAATAATAACTTCCACCCATTATTGTGGTTTGATATCCAATTATTATAAGATACAAAGATGTTCGATAACCAGAGAAACACCATTCAAAATTACTGAACATTTAAGTACATTATGTATGCATTTTAGTAAACGTTCAGCAACAATTTTCTGTAGTAGGAAGTACTTTTTATAAGTTTCGGACAGCATCTTCATAAAGTTTTATTTTTTTCGTAAATCAGAAAAGTTTGTTTCTTTTGTCTTCTAAACTATTTTTCTGCAATTAGATCTCCTTAGTTTTCTGTATCTCCACTTTATTTATGTCTTCACTGTCATTTACTTTTTTCGTTATATTCTTCGACCGCTGTAGGAAAGATTCTTTCACAGAAAAAAATGTATAAAGAGAGGATTTTAGGTTAAAAAAAGTCAAAATATGCCTGAAAATAGGCGATACAAACCGGGGATTTATACCCGAAAATGGCAAAATAAGCGCTTTAGGCAAGTTTTAGAAAAAACAAATTTTGCACGTCTTGTTTTCTTCGAGATCTACATTAATTTTATTATATTACATAATCAGCAATCTTTTAATCTTCATTAAAATTTGCGTAAAAAATTAAATATTTTTCTGAATTTTCGACAGAAAAGTGTTTCCTCTTGTCTGTTAGGACATTTTTATACCCAGAGAACTCAACATCACACGATATTTAAAATTAGAAATTTCAGTGAGTTTCATTTTTAAATCTTTTGCCACTTTTCACCTTACAAATTTTGCTGGAAAGTTTAAGGTCTTGGTACCAGGTATTTTTTTGTAAAGCTTCTTGCAGATTTGTAAATGCCATTTCATCTACTCTCCCCGGGGTATCTTCCAATCGTTTATACTGTTACGAAATAAACCCATACGCCACCCTGGTACGACGTCTATGGGCCGTCGAGAGCTTTCTAATATGCACGGCTTTTATGGATGACTCATCGTCCATGACGGCGGTCGAGCGGCGTTTGCTAAAGAAAATCTTGGAAGCAGAAGTCGCGATGGGTATTCCAGAAAGACCCCGATCGCAACACACCTATAAGTTTATGTACAGTAGAGGCCACCTTCGGGAACGAGTCAGTCTCAACCAACAAGTGACGTCCGGACAATGGGAGAAGTTGAGTCTAGTCAAATCCATTCCAGTCGAGTCGGAATTATTCTGTACATAATCGCTATAGGTTAATCGTGTAAATTAGCAATTGCTTCTAATCTATTTATACTTGTTTTTAAGATGGTTTTTATATAAGATAAATTCTGTTTGAGATGCTTTTGTTGAAAATGGCACCTAGCATCGGCGATGCATTTCGACACTGTGGGGTCAAATTTCATGATAATCTAAAATGTTTCATTTAATTTAGAATCATATAAAATTATGAATAGCAATAAATAAATTTTATATCGTCAAAATGATGGCAATAATATATTACTTATCGGTTCAATCCATGAAACTCATCTTGTCAGAACAGGTTCTGGAGACAATGTACAATCCGGTAAGGCTTCCCGGAAGGCTTGGGTCCTGAAATGGGCTTTAAGAAATATTTTCTTTATGTTCGTAATTAAACCATTGACATAATTCATGGTAAAATTTTTCTTATGGTCTTCACTATGAAATGAGAAAATTAAAGTTTACCTTATATCTTTAGTAAGATTTGTTTTGTGCATGTCAGTATTTTCATGTTGAAGAACATGGCACTTCTTTTAGCATCAAATCTACAATAACACATTTTATTTATTTATTTACTTTTCAAAAATTGATGTATCGTTATGCGAATTTGTCGAATTAATTTCAGAACTAGTTTGAGAGAAAAATTCGCTATTTTCTATTTGAAAAACGATTTGACTTTGGGCAGTTTTAAAAATGGCACAAAATACTAAATGATAAACAATTTGTAAAACACTTTTACACTTTTAAACTCCACTTTACGAAAACCGAAGACGAACTAATTGATGCAGGAAGAGAACTCGAAAAAAAAGTTGTAGGAAGGCTTGGTGTATTTAACACATCAAAGCTCTTCCTAGAAAAGCAAGAGATAACTTGTGTTGGGGCCTGTAAATGGGTGTTTTAATTATTTTAAAACCTACCTACGTACTCAGTTGTGCACTAAAATTTGTTCTTAAAAAAATATAAAATAAACTGAAATTTGAAACATTATTGTATCGTAAGATATCGGGTGTTAAGTTGAAAAAATCATCAAGTTGCTCTTGATTTTGTGTAAGCAGTATGAAGTACAGTTTTTGCCAAAATTAAGAAACCATGACTTGTTGATTTCAGTTGCTACCAAAAAAACCTCATATAAGAATGTGACTAAGAAGAGAGGCACGTTTTATACCATTGAAACTTCAACGAACTGCAAAATTATTATCACAAAACATGTAAGTAGTTGTGTACAAACCAATTATAATTCAATTATTTTGTGGAAACGTCAATTCACTCCCACTGAGTCTGCCGTCATAATAAGTTAGTTGCAACCTTCTTTCGTTTTACTTCTAATCCAATTCTACGGTGTTGTGGGTAGTATTTTCAAGGTAGAATGTTTAATTTTGGTAAACAAGTACTATATTTCTACGATAATACGATAAACCTAACCGTGACAGCTGACAACGCGGAAATCAGTTATGCACAACAGTGTGAATTAATAACACACATTCGTTTTTCACCACGTTTTCTTCTCTCAAAGAGCAACGGCAACTTGATGACTTTTTTAACTGAGACACTGAGAGGAATTTCACTCACGTCAACATTATAGTCGGTGTTAAGGGTTTCAACAGAGAAAAATGTGTTCATAATGGAAGAAAATTTCCAGTTCGTTTGTGAAATATTTGAAAAGAGTGTTTTCGGTGTTATTTCTGATTCTTTTGTCGTCTACGCTGTACCATAGTCCGTCGTCTTGGGCGTTGTATTTTTTATTCTGTTTTTTCAGACAATAAACTGGTCATGGAAATACTCGCAATTTTAAAGACGTTCCAGTGGTGTAGTAAAAGTTTTTCTGGTCCGACGTTTTACTATGTTGGTTCATGGCAAACTAAACTTGTAATTAATTACCAAATAAAATACCTTTTTATGACAGTCTAAGAAAATGATGTATGCATACTTGTGAGTAATTTCGCTTTACCGCACTCAGATAGTTCACGCCGCATGAGCCACTTCTAAACAATTACACCCACTACTCTTCGAAAACATAATGAGAACCGAATAAAAACGGATATCGATCAAACACGTCTAGGCGACTGTGTTCACTTTAAAGGACATATCCAGACGTAACGTGCAGATCCTCGTATCGGGCGTTGACTGTGGAGAAGACTAACTGAATTTCAGACCAGAATTGAGGGGACCCACTGGGGTCGTGAAATCCATCACATCGCCTTTTCATAGCTTCCTGTCTGGCAACTGCATCGGCCGTGAGAATAAATATCATCAGAAATGTCGCGCCTTGCGAACACCTATACACCTACAATGAATAGGTAATGCATCCGCCTTATATGTAAATGCATCTCTTCCGCATCTCCTCTGCCTCTGAATTAAAGAGCACCTCCCTGCTTCGCGTTTAGAGATTTCCCGAAGAGCCGACGATCATCATTACCCAAAAACATGGAACAAATGATCCTGCAATCAATCCTGCGAGCGCCGCAAGCTGTCACCTGCTGAAGAGCAATAAGTTAGTTTCGTGCAACGGTAAAACAACGCAAAAGGGAGTTTTGGAAAAGGGAAAGCGTCCAGGGGCTCGATGTAAGAGCAGTAAAGAGTTCGGTGTATCGGAGTCCCAGTGGGTACCGACTCCGTGATGGAGTGGAGCTGTGGGTCCCGCCCCAACACTTACCATCGGCTAGTTGGGATTTACAAGGCCACAATAACATGTGGTCAGCTCTGTTTGTTTTAACAATTGATCCCTTATATTGCTCTCTCTATTATTCAAGATCTGCTTCCGTATTTTTATATTCCTTTACTATTTGACAATATTTCTGCGGTTGGGTTACTTTCGAATTTCCCTAGGGGATGCCGGCCACATCCTGGAGGACACATATTTTTTTTTATTTTATTTTCGACGCACATTAAAACTTGCCGACTAACTTATATAAGCTCTGCTTAACAATAACCTCAAATGGACAACACGTGGACTATGTGGCAGCGTTCATCTTCGATTTTTGACTTCGAGAGTAGAAGTAGGTAATTGTCACAGGATAAATTTGACAATTATCTAATTTCACAGCACGTAGAATACGAAAATGTCGATCTACTATTTCCGTGTGACTGAAAAAAATTAGTATTTACTACTTCCCGAGCGTAAGCTACTTTTGTGATTTCTCAACCTTTCATGATCCCTAGAATACGAAGAAATCGGTTTCCCGATGTCTGTCCGGATTTTTATGACACATAATCTTGGAAACTACTGGACCGATTGTTGTCAAATTTTGTATATATATTAGAACTATCATGCAGATGGTAAAACGGCAACCAAAAATTGGCTAATCATACCCATCAACAATTTGATGACGTCAACTCCAAAATTTACTATAGTAAATTTGTTTTTATTTTTGTAAAATAAGATACTCTTGCAGTTGTGGCGTACGAATCCGTATTGAGTTTTCATCCTACACATCCAGATTTTTGTAAAGAAGAAATCAATAGTGTATAACATTTTGCAATTTATTAGAATGCTCTGACAAATCTTGTAAACGATTTAAGGTTATCGCATGGCAAATCGTTAATCAAAATTTATTCGCTTATCCTCTTCCGAAAAATCGATGACGTCATCTAAAAATGTTGTCTAATAAATCGTCTTTGAAATCTGCAAAATATGATGACTATACTTGTGGTTTATTAATGTACTCATCTTTATTAATACTTAGGTATACAGGGTAACTAAAAAAAAATTAATGAATGAAGCACTCCATTTTCCCGAAAATTTGGGAATACAGTACTGTTATTATTAGTATTACACAACATCTGTCCAAGCTGTTATAGGTTATACGGGTTATCATAAAAAATAAAATCTGGATTCATTTATCTTTAACCAATTTTTGATATTACAACTTTTGATTTTTTATTTCTTTTAATGTTTCAAATTTCAATTTCTCGACCTTCAAATTTTGCAGTTTTTTGTTTCTTCAATTATTCGATTTGCAATACTACAATTTTTCATTTTTTGAATTTTAATTCTTCGATTGTTTAATTTTTCGTTTCCTCAACTTTTCAGGTTCTTAATTTTTATTTTTTGATTCTTTAATTTACATTTTCTCGATATTATATCACAATTTTTCGTTTTTCCATTTCCTATATTTTTTCAATGTTTCTTTCGATTTTATAATTTTTCGTTTTTTCAATTCTTCAAATTTTTGATCTTTGATGTTTTAGTTGCTTGATTTTCCATTTTTTTAAATTTCCAATTTTTTTTTAAGTTTTCAATTATCGGATATTCCGATTTCTTTAATTTCCAATATTTCGATTTTACAAAACATATTTCGTTTTTTTCAACTTTTTTTATATTTCTGAGTTTTTAATCACTTGATTGTTCAATTTTTCGTTTCTTCAACTTTTTAAATTCTTGATTTCGAATTTTTGAGATTTTTCAAAAGTGTTCATTTTTCCTTTTTGACTTTTCAATTAACAGTTTTGCAATTTTTTCATTCGTTTAATTCGAAAAGTTGAAAAATCGGAAAACTAAAAATCAGACGTTACTGAAAAATTGAAAAAACGAAAAGTGCAAATCCAAAAACTGAAGAAACAAAAAATTGCAAAGAATCGAATCGAAAACTGGAAAACCCAATAACTGTAAATTCGAAAAATTATAGAATCGTCAAAATTGTTAAGTCGAAAAACTGTGACGCTGACAGATCGAAAAACTGAAAACTAAGTATCGAGAAATTGAAAAATTAATACTCAAAAAATCAAAAATTGAAAAATTGAAAAACGGAGCAAATGACCCTGTTTTAAAATCTAGAATTGAAAAATGGAAAAATTCTAAAATCGTAAAATTGAAGAAGCGAAAATTTTTAAAAATTATGAATATCATTACATATTTAAAATTGCAAATCAAAAATTGAAGCAACGAAAAATTTAAAAATAGAGAAACTAAAAAAATTCTAAAATTAAAAAATCCAAAAATTGAAAATTTTCACATTGAAAAAAAAGAAAAATTATTAAATCAAAACGGTGAGAAACCGGATAATCGGAAAAATAAAGAAAATAACAACCCGAAACGAAAAATTGTAAATCAAAAAATTAAAAAAACGAGAAATTAAAAAATTTAAAGGTTAAAACATCAAAAAATTGAAAAGCGAAAAATGGAAAAATCTAAAAATTGGAAAATCTAAAAATCGAAAATTTTCTCATTGAAAAAGGATAAATTATAAAATCAAAACGTTGAGGAACCGGAAAATTGAAAAAATAAAGAAAGTAAAAACCCCAAACGAAAAATTGTAAATCGAAAAATTGAAAAATTAAATATTGAAAACTCGTCAAATTGCAAATCGAAATATTGAAAAGTTTAAAATTTGAAACATCCAAACGTTGGAAAATTGGAAAACTGAAAAATTTAAAAATCGAGAAACTGCAAAATCAAAAATTGAAAAAACGAATAATTAAAAAATCTGTAAGTTGAAAAATCGAAAAATTGAAAACCGAAAAATTACAAGTCGAAAAATTGAAAAATCCAAAAAGTGAGAAATTTCACATTGAAACAAAAATTATAAAATCAAAACGTCGAATAACCGGATAATTGAAGAAATAAAGAAAATAAAAATTGAAAATCGAAAAATTTGCAAAATTAAAAATTGGAAACTCGTCAAATTCCAAATCGAACAATGCAAAATTTAAAATTTGAAACATCCAAACGGAAAAATTTAAAAATAAAAATTCGAAGAGCTATATATATCGTAAAATTGAAGAAACAAAATAAATGAAAAGTCCAAACATTGCTAATAAAAATTAAAGAAACGAAAAATTGAAAAATCGAGAAACTGAAAAATCTAAAATCAAGAAAACAAAAAATTGAAAACCGAGAAATTACAAATCGAAAAATTGAAAAATCCAAAAAGTGAAAAATTTCACATTGAAAAAAAGGAAAAATTATAAAATCAGAGAATTGAGAAACCGAATCATTGAAAAAATCAAGAAAATAAAAAACCGAAACGAAAATTTGCCAATCGAAAAATTAAATAAATGAAAAATTGAAAATTTGAGAACTCGTGAAATTTATAATCTAAAAATTTCAAAATTTTATATTTTAAACCATCGAAAAGTTGGAAAATCGGAAAACTGATAAATTTAAAAATGAAAACTCGAAGAGGTGCATATCGTCAAATTGAAAAAACAATAAATGAATAATCGAAAAATTGCCAATCAAAAATTGAAGAAATGAAAAATTGAAAAATTGGAAAATTGAACAATTAAAAATTGAAAAGTCATGAAATTGCAAATCGAATAATTAGAAAATTTAATATTTGAAACCATCGAAAAGTTGGAAAATCTGAAAACTGAACAATTAAAAATTAAAAATCTCATGAAATTGCAAATCGAATAATTGCAAAATTTAAAATTTGAAACCATACAAGAATTGGAAAACCAAAAAACGGAAAAATTTAGAAAAGATGCATATCGTAAAATTGAACAAACAAAAAAAAAATTGAAAATTTACAAATCGAAAAATTGAAGAAACAAAAATTTGAAAAAACAAAGAATTATAAAATCAGAACATTGAAAGATCGAAATATTGGAAAAATAAACAAAATAAAAAACAGATACCAAAAATTGCAAATCAAAAATTTGAGGAAACGAAAATTAAAAAATCAAAAAATTGCAAAATCTGAAAAGTTGAAGAAACAGAAGAAATCAAAAACTGAAAAATCGCAAATCGAGAATAGTAGGAATGAAATATTGAAAAACTGAAAAATCGAAAAATTGTAAAAATAAAGAAAACAAAAAAGCGAAACGAAAAATTGTAAATTGAAAAAATTATAAATTAAAAACTCGAGAAGCTCAAGTCGAAAAATTGAAAAATCTAAAACCTGAAAAATTGAAAATTTGATACACAATGAAAAATTAAAGAATTGTAAAATTCAAGTAAAAAAGCTGCGGCAGTGTTATTTACGCCATTGGTTTTTAGTTTATAATAAAGGGTATCACTTGTCAGAAAACAAAAATTGCAAAAAAATATAATATTTCAAAAAGCGAGATTTAATGGGCTGCACTTCAGGAGCTAGTTAACTTGTGTCGAAATAACCTTCAACCAATTTTTGAATATTAACAAGGCTTTATTAATTTATCTCTGAGATGAAAGTGATGACGTTATCTCAAAATTGTGTTAAGTAAATTTCACTTGATACACTTTCATAACCCACGGCAAATTGTTACTTTCATGTTTTCTCCATATGTTTCGTGACACCTACCCGATGTATGTTAGGAATATCATGCAATTAGTTAAATGTTAACCAAAATTTGTCGTCAGCCTAAAATTTTTTCATAGTAACTACGACTTCACTATTGCAGTAAAACTTACTTATAATTTCCGCCCAATTCCACATTTAGTTCACGGATCTAACAATTTAACAAGGAAAAACCCAAATGACTAAACGCAAATTTATTCGGAACTATCCGCAAGCTTGAATATTTGATCGGCAATCGACTCCCTCTGTTCACATCGAGGCATTCAGCTTTGGACAGCAGGAACAGCAATTTGCGGATACTTTGGTCCGTTCAATAATGAAGGTAATCCTTCAGATGCGTGTTCAATAACACAAACGTTTAATGCACCTGTTCTAAAGCGATTTCCACTCTATAAAATCGTAATGTTAGGTGAAGTGAATTCGCGTGTCCTGTCAGCAGCCGCACAAATTTGTTAGCGATTACCGCAGATTGCAACACTTTAATGCCACACGTGGGTCTTGCTCGGGGCCAACCGCTACACAACCCGTGTAATTAACACGATTTGCCCGCAAAAACGCATTTATGAAAATATAATATGCTTCGTAGAAGCGCCATCGATCATTTCGCACATAGTTTTTCCGCTTTATGATTCTATTAAACTTGTTTTAACCAAAAAAGGGATAGTATGCATAAATTATTTTTAAACAGCTAACTTTATGTTTGTGTGCATCTTCTAATTAAAAATTCTATTAGCCTGAACCAATTCTACATCGTTCTGTATGAAATTTGGTAATATTACTATGATTTTACATAATATTTTAAAAATGAAAATGTAATTTATGTCAAAAATCTCATGGGATTTGCGTGCTATGAGCTATACTCAGAAGCGTGAGTTTAGCAACATTTCACTGTTGAAGAAATATAGGTTGCAATGTCGGTGACAATTATTCGCTAGAATCTATCAAATAGAGCTATCAAATATCTTCCGTAACATAATGTTAAATGTTCATTCAAGTGAGAAACAATGGGAAGTTCTGTTTATCCACAGCCATATTTCTTTCAAGTCAGTTGTATATAACACGAAAATGCTCACATTTTATTTTCTCCCGTTTCAGGTGTCGTGCAGTGGCTTCCTTGATATTTAAGATATTAGTTTCTGGTTAAAGCTAGCTTTAATGACAAGTAGAGTTAATACACTGAAGGTGTTATTTATGTATCATATAGATACACGTTTACGTCTTAAGATCATTTAATTTGCATCGTATGATGTCACATGTTTGGCAGTAGAAACACGGCATACGCTAGTTTATCACTTGTCAATACGTAATTTGCGCAGACTACCTAATATTGTAGAAACATGTGATGTCACTGATTGTTGAATTTTACAGGTATGTTAGGAATATTGTGCAGATGATAAAGAATTAACAAAAATTTCTTTGGTCATCCCACCAATAATGTGATGATGATATCACTTCAAAATTATGCATGACAAATGCAGGATAAAACCAAAATTGTGTTATATTTTACAAAAGTATAAGAGGAACGTTTATAAAAGTGCGACGATTCAGTTGATACGGCACGAAGTAATAACGCGACGGACGCGAGTTTCTTTCTCTCTTTTCTTATGATAAAATAAATCAAATTTCGCAAAATTATTTTTTTTTTTTTTCGAGTAAGCTAACTTTGTTGGAGTGTACTTCAGAGATGAGGCAAGTTTTGTCCATACCAATTGTGACACAAACATATTGAATACAGGAATATTTTGATGGAAAAATGTTAATTATTATCGAAAAAAGATCATTTTTTACAGTTCTACCATTTTTGGTATGAGAAGTTTGGAATTTGCACAGCATTTTTGGTCACCTTGCTAATACTATAGATACCTATACAAAATCGAACTTGCTTACTCTGTCTGCTTAAATTTAGAAAATTTTCAATTTTCATATATTTTTCAAATGGGATTGGCTTATGTTTGATAATACTTTCAGACTTATCTTTGAATTAACTTTCGTCTGATAGACGATGTTTTGGCATTTACCCTATCACATAAAAAAGTTTTCTTACATTATTAGAGAGAACTTCCCTTGATCCTCAAACAAATCCGGTGTTTTAGAAAAAAAAAAAAATGGATATACCGGCTGTCTGGAAAATGGCGGATTAACTCTTCAGTACGTTATATACGGGGGTTTCGAGAGTCCCAAAAAAATAAAAAAAAAAATCCTTTATAACATAGATAACGAAAAAAACGTGGTTTTATAAAAGTAAAATTGGCAACACTGTACACAGCTAATGCGTGAATACCTCCGGCTTACTTTTTGGTTTCTTAGTAACGATGCTGACTGAAATCCACCTTCGCTTTATATCAGGCAAACATTGTTGTCAAATGGAATTTTATCAAATTATTACAAATGCAACACAGCCATATCTTTGTGCATTCTAACGGAAATGGTAATTAAACATGGTCATGGACGAAAAAAATATTAACTAAAAGTTTTACTACTAGTTATTCTGATAATGAATGAGTTGTTTAGTTGTTAAACGTAGCAAAAGAACCAATTTTAAAATCATTATAACTCCACCAAAATGTGAGGATTTTTTTACTATTTTTAGTTATTTTTAGCGTAGCGGAGTGTTAATCCGCCATTTTCCAGACACCCGGTATACACAACACTCTTGACAACTCGAGCAATTTCGTTCCTTTTACATTAGCATAAAAGGTTGTCATACAATTTGGATTTTTTTTATGAAAATCTACATGCAAAGGATAAAAAATCAGAGCGAATTCATAAACCGCAAATACAGAAGTATCTTAATCTATAAAATTTGAACACTATTTACCATGTAAGATTTTGAGATGAAGTTATCAAACTGTTGCTTGAGATCATTAAACAAATTTTGGTTAGCATTTTACCATTTACATGATACTCCTAACATACATATAAAATTTGACAACAATAGATCCGTTTATTTCTGATGTTACCTGCCTAAAAAAATCGAACAGACGACAAACAGACAACAAACGAAATACGGAAACCTATTGTTTTACACTATAGGAATCATCAAACATCGACAAAACATGAAAGTAGCTGTTCCCCGGATGGAGCAGTTCTCGTTTCAGCTCTTCTTTACCTTGTACTTGAGAAGTAAAAATCAGGAAAATCGCAACAAATGTAACCTTAAAATCAGTCTAATTTAGAACTCTAATCTAAAAACTCGAAAATGTTATAAAATATAGGATGTACCATTTAAATAATATCTGAAAACCGATAAATTCAGTCGCTATGTATAAATAAGGAAATATGTAGAAAGCAGGAAATAACACTCTTTAACTTTCTGTTTGTTGAGATAATCACTAAAAAATGTAGTGAGATATTCACTGTTTCTGCTAGGATTTTCCCATTTTTATTACTTCCCGAGCGTAAGCAAAGGAAGTATTGTAATCGAGTCAGTCTCCCGTTTCCGTCTGTCTGTCCGTCGGGTCCATCTGTCCGTCTGTCCGTCTGTCCGTCTGTCCGTCCCGGATTTTTATTAGACAGATAATCTCCGAAAGTACTGGGCCGATTGTTTTCAAATTTTGTATTTATCTTAGGTATATCATGTAGATGGTAAAACGCTAACCAAAATTTGTCTAATCATCCCCACCACTAATGTGATGACGTCACTTCAAAATTGTACATAGTAATTGGGTTTTAAATTTATCAGATAACATAGTCTTACACATGTAGTTTATAACTCCGAGTTGAGATCTTACCCGAAACGTCCAGATTTATGGAAAAAAAATCAAAATTATGAAACAACATTTTGACATTTAATTTGGAATCTACAAAACCGAATGCTTTGAAATCTTGCAGATGGTTTACAGTTATGATAAGCATGATAAAATTTTTATCACAATATATTTAGTTATCCCCTCCAAAAAATTGATGAATAAATCCTATCTAAAATGTACAAAATATGATGAGTCTCTTCTTGTGATTTAGCATTGCATTCAAATTTTTTGGATATGCATATACAGGGTGACCTGAAATTAATGAATGCGTGAATTTATTTTATTGATTTAATCAGGAACTACAGAACTGAATGCTTTGAGATTTTTAAATTTTTAGTCAAAATATATTTGCTTATCCCCTCCAAAAAATTAATGACGTCAGCTCAAAAGTTTGGCGAATAATCCTATCTAAAATGTACAAAATATGATGACTGTCTTCTTGTAATTTATCTCTCCATTCATATTTTGTGGATTTGGAAATACAGGGTGACTCAAAAATTAAGTGAATGCCCAAAAATTTATTTTATTGATTTAATCAGGAACTACAGAATCGAATGCTTTGAAATCTTGGAAATGTTTTAAATTTATCATAAGCATGGTAAATTTTTGATCAAAATATATTTGCTCATCCCCCCTAAAAAATGGATGATGCCACCCCAAAATTTTGCTGAATAAATCTTACCTAAAATGTACAAAATATGATGAGTCTCTTCTTGTGATTTATCATTCCATTCATGTTTTTTGGATTTGCATATACAGGGTGACCCAAAAAATTTATGAATGCGTGAATTTATTTTATTGATTTAATCAGGAACTACAGAACCGAATGCTTTGATTTCTTGCAAATATTTTAAGGTTATAAAGAGGATAATAAATTTTTAGTCAAAATATATTTGCTGATCCCCTCCAAAAATTTGATGACGTCATCTCAAAGGTTTGTCGAGTAAATCCTATCTAAAATTTACTCTTTAATTTCCTCATTCCATCAGTGTGTTCTCCTTTTCATTCCTCCTGTTTTTGTGACCCTATTTTTCACTTACTGCATTGTTTAATATTTTTTTAATGTCATCAATTTTTCTTATAGATTTCCATGTCTTATTTATTGTTTACTCTCCTCTATCTGCTCTTTAACTTATTACTTCCCGAGCGTAAACTACTTTTATATTTTCTCGACGTTTCATGACCTCTACTGTACGAAAAAAGTAACCTTCGGTTTCCGTCTGTCTGTCATTAAATTATTGTCAAAATTTGTATGTATATTAGAAATATCATGTAGATGGTTAAATGCTAACCAAAAGGTGGATAATCATGCCCACCAACATTTTTGTGACGTAATTTCAATGAATTCTATTTTAAAATAATATGAATGTTGTACAAAAATGTACTCCTATACTTGTAGTGTACGAATCCGCTTTCAGTTTTTTCGGTAAACGTTCAACTTTTCGCAAAAATATTTGAAAGGTATAATAACGTTATTCTTATATTACCAACACAAGATATAAGTCTCCGTGACCCAGTGGCTTTATCGGGGAGAACGGCGACCTGCGGTTATGGGTTTGATGCCGAACTTGGTGTTTTACTTTTTTTCTTGCTTTGGTAATACGTTGTGACTAGTTTTCTTTTGTGCTGTGACTAGTATTATCCATGTTGATGACGTAATCACAAATTTTTTATTGGTCAAGTTAAGAACGAGTCACCCCATTTTCTCGAAAATGTGAAAATATGCACGTTTGTATATAATAATGATAAAATAAGAATTATAATATTCGGAACATTTTGTTCGATTGTAGTTTAATTAATAATTTTAGCCCTCTATTTTGAGAAGGGAAACTCATTCAAATCAAACTAATCTTCTTTCATGTTGTTTAGAGCTTTGTAAAATAATTTTTGGTTAGTTTTACTATTTTCTTTAAACATAGTCTTCCCATTCTTTATTCTTAGCTTCTTTTATTTTATCTTTTACTATTTTTCTAGCTTCCTTGTATTTATTATAGGTCTGTATTGTTTATAACCTTATTCTTTAATTTTCTCATTCCACCAGTGTATTCTTTTTTTATTCGTCCTGTTATTTTAACTTCATATGTTTTACTTACTTTACGCATTGTTTAATATTTTTGTGAATACTTTTTTTTCCTGTTGTCTTTCCTCTATCTGCTCTTTAATTACTTAATTCTTCATAGTGTTCTCTTTTCCTTTGTTTTGTAATTTGTATACTTTGAAGGTGTGGTTTTCTTTGGATTTCTCTTGCATCGTCGATCTATTTGTCTTATTTTCCATTTCTTTTATTTTTGCAGTTGTCCTTTCTATGATGATGTAATCTATTATAGATTTTTCATTTCTTCCCCTTTCTTTGCCTGTGTATTTTATGACAGTCTTTATGTTGGCAGACGTTGTGTAAAATAATTAGTTGATTTTTTTTATTATTATTATTTCTAATATTTTCTCCGAAAGTTCATGTTACTACATTTGTTCCTCCTGTGTTATTCCCCACCCTGAAGCTAAAATCTCTCATGATTATGAATATATCTCCTCCTTCATCATATACTTCTTGTAATTTGTTCCAGAACTTTTCGTTTTCCACTGTTTTATTATTTTCTCCTGGCCGATATACTATTATTATCTTTGTTATCTTATTTTGTGTTTGTCTCATCTTTATTACCATGATTCTCGCGTTTATTTCTTTTCGATTGTTTCAGTAGGGATTTATCATACATCTTACACCTACCTCTGCGCGCTTATTACTTTCATCTCCGCTATACATTGTATCATTGTCCTGTATTATTATTTGTTCTTTGCCTTTCTTTTTTATTTTAGTGTGTCCTAATACTTTAAGTTTTGCTTTGTTAAATTCTTGTGTTTTCTTTACCATCTATACTCTTGATGTTCCATGTTGCCATTTTATATCGTTTTTGTTTTTTTGTTTTTCTGTTCTTTGAGGTATTGTTGTTTGTTTTGTTATTGTGATATCGCCTTTATTCATATCCTTGCTTTATCCGCGATCTTTTTTTTTTAGTTTTTTGGAACCCACACTCCATTTTCATTCAGTATTTTAGATTTTTGTTTTCTGGTTAATCGATTTTACGCTTTTTGCCATTTCTTCTTTCTTCTGTTGCTCTGTTCCTTATTTCTTTTTGTATCTACCGTTTCACTATTTGTCAAGTCATTGTTGGTACATAAATGTTCCGGTTTGATCATTTTTAATCCTGATTGTTTTTCATAATTGCCTCTTTAACATTTCCATTTTCTAGTTTTATTAAACAAGTTTTTCCTTCGAGTCTGTGGTTTGATTTCACATTTACCTACTTAGCTCTTTCGATGTTATTTTATAAAATTGACCATTACATCTTGTAGTTGTGCTGACTTGTATGTAGGTATGTATGTCCATACCATACATTACCACGTTATTTTTCCTCTTTTCCTTTTCTGTCCATTCCAAATTGTTTTTGACTTAGTTCAACTCTATTTTCATGTCTTGATTTTGCTTCCTCAGTTCTTCATTTTATATTTTTAAGTTTTTTGTTTTCTTTCTTAAAGTTAACATTGTTCTATATTGCTTTTGCTCTCATCTTTAGGTAACATCTGGATTTTAGAGGCTGTTATTTGGGTTGCCTAGCAGAACTTCGAAAGAGTGGAAAGTAAGTCGATCTTTTGGAAGTGACAGATATTATTATCTCTTGTCTCTACTTAGTATTTTCTTGTTATTTTCTAACCTATTAGCTCAAATATATGGAATTTTTATCTTACTTTTTATTTATTATCTGTATTTATCACTATTCTTATATCATTCTCGTTGTACAATCTGTACAAACTTACTCAAACACCTCAAAATTTAAATTCAACTATATACACATGCACACCACCGAGATGTCGAAGAAAAAATTAGGATATGTAAATTATTAAACAACAGATAAAGAAACATGTCATCAACTAAATTTCAAGCGAAACTTATTTATTAAGCACAATTTTGAAATGACGTTATGAAATTTCTGATGGGGAGAAACAGACAAATTCTGATTAGACATTTAGCATGTTTATGATAATATTGAAACATGTATAAGATTTTAGAGCATATTTCGTATTTTAAAATAAAATATGTTAAGTTATGAAATTTAAAATGGTGAAATAATAAGTCACATAATTTTCATAATTAAATTTGGAAGTGACGTCAAGAAATTTTTGGTGGGAATGAACACTATTACCACAGGGTAATCGTAAAATATACCCAGAATTTCACAATAATGTGTCCCATATGTTTACGATATTACCTATCTACTGAAATGGCCAGTAGACATACAACAGACAGTCGAAGAGCGTGAAGAGACAGGTGGAAACAAAATATCTTTTTTTTTTCATTTCCTGGAACGTATCAAACCTAGAGGATATATCCAAAACACGCTGTATGATACAACTACACACAATGAATGAATTAATGTTTTCAGTGTGTGAGAATAATAAATAAAATGGTATTTTGAAATAGAAAGGTGGGACACGTTTGAGTTTAATTTACATGTATCCTTGGTTTCTTGTTTATTAAACCAATGAGAATTATAAGCACCCCCTACGACATCAGATGGAAAACAAACTAAGTAAAACAAAAAGCAGAATATAATAAAACTGTTTGATCAAATTCATTTCATCCAAAACGAAATTTATTTAGGATAATCAAAAATGCATGAGAGATTCCATCACAGGCCCCGAAGAGTAATCGGTCCGGAACCAGTCGGATCATATATCACGCAGTAGTGTAGGAGAATCAAAGCCCATAGTTATTAAAAGCTCAACATCGTAAAGTAGAGTACAAAAATAATGAAGGGTGCAGCCTCATCGTCGCAGATTGAAAAGACGCGTACCGGGATTGACTGGAAGCTTCCATCATCCAGGTCCACGTCCCAGAGGACTTGAGTCAACCCTCCTGACTCACGCACACGTAACATCATGCTGCAACTACTATGCAAGGGATGATGCATGATCAATGCTGGTTCAGACGCCAGACTCGTAGGCCAATAATGGTTTCTACGAACGGGTGTATCGAAGCATTACGTTTTCATTAATGCGTTTTTGCGGGAAAATCGTGGTGATTGCATGGGTTGGATGAGCTGATAAATTAGTGTTGCATAGCTGACAGTCCGTTGGAACACAGTTTAACATACTTTAAATAGTTTTGCATTTTTTATATTTCAACAAAAATGAAAAAATCCAAAATGTTAGTAACAAAAAATTCAAAGCAGTCTTTTAAATAGTGTATTTCCTTTATACTTAATAACTATAAGGGTCGTTCGACGGCTTTGCATTCATCGATACTGCAAAAAAATACATCATATTGCCTGTTGGGTAGATATAACTATTTTCTTAATTTTTGTTCTAATATAATCCTTTAGAAGTGAAATAGCAAAAACAAAGATGAAAAGATAACAGCAGACACTAAAATAGTTTGATTTAACCTACAATTGAACCAATTTTATAGTAATATAAATAATAAATGCATGAAATTAATAGGGTGCTTTATTAAGTTCTAAAATTTTGTTTATAAACTGTTATTTATTTGTATTTAAATATTTTTGTTTCCTCATGTTCATTCATACCACCGCCGCTTAAATTTTCTTTTCCCCCTTCAACTACTTCTTGTTTATGTGTCTTATCTATTGCGGGTTCATTTCGCCAGGGTTATACGTTGTCATACGTCATCAGTAGCAATAAAGTCAAATTCTCACAAACCGGTAGTGCTTCGTTTAACCTCACTTCCGCGAAAACAAAAATGGACCAATTTCCGTTCATGCACGAGTGTTTAAAGGAGTTTAATTACCCGAACATACATGACATGGATGAGGAGGAGGTAGCTGATGTGTTTTCCAAAGTCAATCGACAGTTTTTGATTGGGTGGATGTTGAAGCAAATCGATAACGATTACTGCGACATTGTTGAAAATGCAACCAAAGAAGAATTAGAGGACCTGATGTATTGTAGCGGGTTTTGTAGTACCTCAGAAAAAGATAAGTTCAGGATGGTGAATTGGAACCGTCAGAACAGTTCGCCATATTGTATCAGATGTTCACGCATCTTAAACTCGTTTCCGAGGCCAAAAGTCTTGATGAACCTTCTAGAACCGTTTCCCTTGAAGAAATAGAAGATGTTCTGCAACGTGACAACAATTTATTACTAGAGGGCGGAAAATATGCAGCAAAATTTTGGAAATTTGGGAAATATGATCATATGATATGCATCAAATTTATGCAAATATGCAATAATTTTCCTAATATATGCAGATATATGCAGTTGCATATGCTCCAAAAATTAAAAAAAAGCGTAATAACCGAAGTAAATTTATTTACAAATTGCACAAACAGGCTTCCCGTGCTTACCTTTTATTACAAAAAAATACATAAATCACGTTGCAAAGTGTTTAATTAGATCTCACTGACATTTTTTAAGATAATATTCTTATACTAAAAAATAAATATAGGTAAACAAAACGAATTAAAAAATAGTAGTAATCGACTATTTAATTACGATTTTGGTAACAATTTATTTTTAAATATTTTTCGAAATATTCTAACAAAAAGTTTTTCCGGTGATTCTAAAGTATCTATTTGTAAATAGAAAAACTGCGTACTCCGTCCACAGATGTAAAAATGCCTACCGGATTAGAGCAGGCGCGACAAAACATAGTTCCTTCTTGAAGAATAAGTTCAGGAAAAGGTTTAATCCATAAATTAATTTGAGTTATCTACATATTGACACATCTCTATCGCTTTAAATGCTTAAATGCAAACTCACGATGAAAAATAACAGGATAACGTCCCTTCGACCACCATAAAACATACCATTAATACACTTAAGTACCGAACAAAAATATTGGCAATGAACGGTATTTCCAAAAGTAATTAGAACCCGAATTGACCTGGAAGGTTGGCTTAAGACCCAGTGGTTCCTCCAAACTATCATAAAACCCAAACCTTTCCCAGTTATTTGAAGCTCAGGACAATATTTGCAATATGATTCATGAAATTTCGTCCTTCTAGATAAATGCCGATAGAATGACAATTTTTTTTTAAATTAGCACAAAAATTGATAAAAATGCAAAATATGCACCCGTTCCGTGAAATATGCACCAAAAGGCAAATATATGCAAATATGCAATTTTTTTATAGCTGCATTCATTTTTAATTAGCATGCTTCGTTCACATATTAAATATCAAGACTTATATGCAAAAAATAACGGATATGCAAATTTCATATAATCCGCTCTCTATTTATTACCAATGTATGGTCCAAAGAAAACCCTTACTCATGAAGAACGAGCAAAAAAGCTTGCAGATTATCGGAAAGAAATTGAGACTTTACAAATGTCTGTCAATTCGGAAAACGTAGTTGAAAATAAACTTGTAGTTTATCCCACGCTGAATCAACAACAGGTGAGCTGCTAGAGGAGAGTCGTGGCATTCACGAAGCACTTCCAACCGTTGTGATTTGGGTACTACTATTCGCCAACTTGGAAGGACATTTGGGACTCGATACCGAGGCCTCGCATTTTTATATAGGACACCATGCTTAACTAAATAATCCGGATAATCGTTTGGACGTTCCTCAAGACCTTTAACCATGCTATGGTACCACTTATCTGTGTTTCCCGGCCTCACCTGAATTACAGCAACTTCTGGAAGTGGCGCTCGACACTCGGCATCCGGCACCACGTTCATTAAACCCTTTCGGTGTTCTAAAACAAACTCAAACTGTTGCAGCTTCACTGCCCACCTTGCCAGTCTACCACTGGGATCCTTTAAGTTGTTAAGCCACAGGAGACTGTGATGATCAGTTACTAGGGTGAATTTTGCCCCCTCAATATATAGTCTGAATTTATCTATCCCGAATAGAACTGCCAGGCATTCTCTTTCGGTTACCGAATATTTTTTTTCAGCCGGCGAAAGAGTGCGACTAGCGTAAGCTATCACTACCTCACCTCCTTTGCTATCTGGTTGTGTTAGAACCGCTGGCACTCCCACATCCGAAGCATCACTCTGGATGGTAAAGGGTTTAGAAAAATCTGGGCTTACCAACAACGGAGCGTTTATCAAGACATTTTTGAGTTGGTGGAAACAATTATCCGCTTCCTGCGTCCACACCAACCTATTTCTTTTCCGCTTGCCCAGTAGAAGAGCTGTTAAAGGAGAGGTGAAATCTGAAAATTTCGGAATAAAGCGCCTGTACCAGCCGCAGAGCCCAAGAAATCCTTTCATTTCTGTGACTGTTTGGGGTTTAGAAAATTCCGCCATGGCGGCGACTTTTTCTGGATCTGTATGCAAACCTGATTTATCCACAACAAAACCAAGGTACTTTAAAGATGGTAGGCAGTACTTACACTTCTCTGTATTGATGGTTAAGTTGGCTTCTTTTAAGCGTTGGTAAACCTCCCTAAGCACTTGAAGATGTTGTTTAAACGTTGGTGTCGAGATAACAATGTCATCCAAAAAAACAAACACATATGGTTCCAACGAAGGACCTAACACTTGGTCCATTAGACGTTGCAAAGTCTGAGGAGCATTCGACAGACCAAACGGTAACACCACGAATTTATAAAGCCTTCGAAAGGCAACAACAAAGGCAATCTTTTCGCAGGACGTATCCTCCAAGGGAATTTGCCAAAAAGCGGACTTAAGATTAATTTTTGATAGATACCATGCTCCAGTTAACATGTTTAAGATGTAATCGACTTTAGATAGAGGGTAAGCATCTGGTTTGGTCACAGAGTTAAGTTTTCGACCGTCGTAACAAAAGTGCTTCTCACCGTTTGTTTTATTTACTAATAAAACAGGGGAGGACCACGGACTCGATGAAGGCCGCACAACTCCCAACTCCAACATCTTGTCTAGTTCCCGATTGAGGTGAACCAGCATGTAAGGTGAGATCTTCTTCCCAATTTCGTATCTTTTTCCCACGATGACTCATGGAAGAGATTTTTGACCTCTTGAAGCTCTGACATTTGAGACGGACTTAAGTCTTGTAGTGAACCCCGCCACTAAGATATCATCTTGACGATCAACTGCCCTAATAGAATCCTTACTCTGAGCCGTACAGCTAAAAGAAGAAAAATCAATCGCTAAGCCAAACTGACGGTAAAAATCACTGCCAAAAATAACTGAATGTTTGAGAGATGGAACTACCCAAAACTTTATCGTACGCGAGATATCATCGACAGTAACCGGAAAATATACATACCCCACTACCTGCTATTGTACACCATCAGCAGTCCCTACAGTGGATGCCTCCGAGTCATAAATGGATAGATTTAGATGATCTAACAAACCAAGTCCTTCCCCACCAACGATAGAATGAGTCGCGCCGCTGTCAAGTAGTCTTGTAATTAAATTTCCCAAAACTTCTACTGCCAAATAAGGTCGATTATCATGAGATGTCTCTACAAGTAAAGTATTAATTGTTTCCTTCCCTGAAACTAATCGCTGTGAACACGTAGTTTGACTAGGGGCCTTAGGGAAGTAACGAAAGCGGTGGCCCGATGGTAAGCGCTTTCCCCCACTTAGTTTTCCGACCTACACCGTGGGCAGTTAGGGTGGATGACACCAACTTTTCCACAGCCAGCACAAGTAGGTTTTTTCGGGGTTTTATTAGGACATTCACGGCGAAAATGACCCGGTTTCCGACATGCATAACATGTCAGTTCACTTCCTTGGTGTGGAGAAGAAATTTTAGAGGTATTACGAAATTGAGGGGTCGAGAATAACTTACTTTCTTGGTTATCACCGTCTGGATAAGCTAAATCGGGTTCTAGCAGAGCGATGCTTCGCCGCGGAGGTGGTCGAAATGTTTCCTGATTGGCTAAAACGCTTTCCAGGGTCCTACAGATATCCGACGACTGAGTAAACGTTTTAATGTCGTGCAAAGCGAGGTGGGATTGGAAAACCGGCAAGAGATTACGACGAATTAAATGCAGTTGGGAAATTTCAGGTGGAATATCCGACAACCGATTAAACAAATTGCGCATAATCGCCAGATACAAAACAACTGACTCACGAGATCCCGGAGTGTACCGGAGTAGGTTTAAGGATCGTAGTGTTCTGGTTGACTCCCGCCGGACTCGCGATCGCATCATCTGGAGGTAGAGAGCTTTGTTCCACCATTTCGTACCTGATTTGATCCAATGCTTCCGCCATCGCCATTTGATCATGTTTGAATTCTTGCACTGCTACGGGCGCCGTCGCTGGGAATCGATGTAAGCGACCCATTACATGATAGTACTTGGTGAGAAGTCTCCTGTTCCCATTCCCCCGTCGACCATCAAAAAAGGCTTGGATATCACTTAGTGTTGTTTCAACCTCCGTTTTTTCCGCCTCGAAATCGAAATTGGGATTAGCATACATGACTTCACCACGATTCAAATCTTCTCGTAGTCTCCGTCGCAGCTGTTTACGCTTTGTATCTAGATCTAAGCGATCGGGCGTAACCCCCCGCACTTTGAACTCGTGATTAACTTCACTCGATTTCAAAAAATTTGGTTCCATATTAAAATAAGATCCTGCCATCATAAACGCAGTTTAAAGGACTCTACTAAACGTTGGGCGCCAAAAATTATGTAACCCCCTTGCAGGGTTTCAAAGAAATGCTACTTTATTGTTACCTCACGAAGTGGGTTTTAACCCGAGCCCAATAAAACTACGTTTACGGGTTTTACGACAAATTATATTATTAAAGGAATTACATACGATAAGCCAATCACTGTTAAAATGCGGAAGGGCACCTCTTCTTTCCTCAGCGTAGGCGGCGGAGGCTCCTGACTCTTCCTTCTGTTCTCAGGTCCCGTCTCTTCCCGAAAATCTTCTTTGAAAAGCCTCTGAACTTGACCGCCTTCCTCCCGAGCTCCTCACTCGCTCCTCGCCCCGCTATCTCATCCGTTCTTATCTCCGCTTTTTCTCCCCGTTTTTCCCATAGCACCCACCAACACTACGCGTGATAAACGCGTTATTTCTTTGAATGTAAATCAATTTAAAATTAAATAAAAATCCGTTACATAGCAGTAAAGTCCGCATGAGTTTTCCTGGCCGATATCCTTAATGTTGCATCGAGTGAGTGAATCTATTTCTTAAGATTAGTTCTCCGCAACCCTAGAACATGTTGGCCATAACCTTTCCAACTAAAGGTACAGTGCGTCTTCCATTCCAATTATATCATCGTTTCAGTTACAACTATTTTTAGAACTGAAATCTTGAAACCACATTCCGGTTGAAAATGGGTTATTTAAAAATGTAGAAAAAAATACAAATATAAAGTTATGGATTTAAAAATTATTTCTAATTCGTCCAAATTCGTTTTTTTTTTTTCACAGAAAATAAAGTTAAATACCTAAGGATTTACCAGAGTTTTACTAAAAATTTCACAATCATAAATTGTAAAAGCAATTTTGTAGCACTTTTGAATGTGAGATTACTAAGGAAAGTCGAATAATTTTTTACCCTAAAAATTAATAGAGGAAGGTCTAAAACACCTACAATGTGAGTAAAAAATCAGAAAACGATCATATTTTAAAAAATATTTATTAGAGATTTGAAATTTCTGTTGCTCTAAATATAATAGTAAAACAAATTGATCTCAAGTTACTTCGACAGAAGTTCACTCGCTCTTCAAGAACAGTCTAACAAATTCCGCTTCTTTGACGAATTATACAAAATTTTTGTTTTGTGATAACTTTTATATGTGTATTAAAAACCGCTGGTGTAAATGACACCTCGAACAACCTGCGCTGCGGAGGCGCAGATTCCAAGGAGGTGCCGCCCGCAGATATACGAACAATATGAAATATATTCAAAGCAAATCACCAACGGAAAAGAGTGTATTATTGTCAATGTACATGCTTAACTTCGATTGTTTATGTTCATACATCGAAAGAATGCCACATAGAAATTTGTTTAATTTGAATGAGTTCTGTCTTCAAAATAGAAGACTAAAATTATTAATTAAGCCGTAAAATTTGATTTTACGATTTTCGTTTTGTGACAACCGCTGTAAAGTAAAAACTATCGGTTAAATAACACCCCCGCAGCCCCTGTGTCGTACGGATAATGTAGAATATATTTAAAGCACGCATAACTAAGGGGATAAAATGTCCTTCAGCACTAGGTAATAGCAATCTAAAGCTCAAGGGTTTATTAATGTATGTACATCGAAAGAATGTCATGTAGAAATTAGTTTCATGTGAACGAGTATGTCTTCTCAAAACAGAGGCTAAAATTAATTAAACCACAATCCAACAAAATGTTCTGAATATTATAATTCTTAGTTTATCATTATTATATAAAGACGTGCGTATTCTTCATATTTTCGAGAAAAACCTGTTGTTAATTTTATCAATAAAAAATTAGTGATGACGTCATCGATATAGATAATACTACTCACAGCACAAAAAAAAATAGTCACAGCGTATTAATGCAAGAAAAAATAAATCAATAAAAGGCATCGAACCCACGATCGCAGGTCGTCTTCTCTCCGATATAGCCACGAAGACTTATATCCCGTGTTGGTAATACAACGTTATTATACCTTGCAAATATTTTTGAGAAAATTTGAACGTTTAGCGAAAAAACGGAAAGCGGATTCATACACTACAAATATATATATATGAGTATTTTTCATATCATTTTAAAATACAATTAATTGAAATGACGTTATTAAATTGTTGGTGGGGATGATTAGCCAAATTTTGGTTAGCATTTAACCATCTACATGATATTTCTAATATATGTATTTACATACAAAATTTGACAACAATCGATCCAGTAGTTTCGGAGATTACTAGTCTAACAAAAATGGATACAGATATCAGACAGACAGACAGACAGACAGATAAACAAACAGAAACGGGCGACTAATTTTTCGTACTGTAGGGGTCATGAAACGTCGGAAAAACATAAAAGTGGCCATTTTTCCGATAGTAGCTTACGTTCGGGAAGTAATAATTGTAAATTTTTCGGTTGTATTTTTGAAGGGGAAGGGGGAGAGGGTAAAGATTAGGCGATTTATCTTAGAATCTGTCTACAAAAATAAAGAAAAAATGTATCTTTCCATTTGCTAAAAAATAAGGGAAATCTTTCTGCTTATGTCCTGCATTCTTCTAAAATGGACAGAACTGGATAAAACTTCTAATTGTACGATCTTAGACAGAACTTTCCCAGCCTTTGAATTACAGTTTAACAAATCCCGCTTCTTTGAAAAATTAACCAATTTGGTTTTACGACATTATATTTTATTCCTGATAACCGCTATGCATAGAAAAATATTGTAAATAATAGCAGTAACAGTGTAAGAAAAAAAGGAAAGGTCATGAGGCGGAATCGAACGCGCTATAGTTTTCGCATTCCACCTCCGAGGTTGCTTTCTTCGCTACGGAATTGTCTTACCCACCGTCCCTTATTTTGTTATACAGTTAGGATTCTTTGCGAAAATTTTAAGATTTACGGTGAAAATTAAGGCGGTTTCATAAATCAGAAGTACAAGAGTAGGTTATTTTATAAAATTTAAATCGCGTTTAACAAAAATATGCAATGTCATATGCAAATTATTGGTGAGCATAATCATATGAATTTTCGCTAGCGTTTTACCTTCTACATATAATTCCAAATATACATATAAAATTTGACAATAGTCAGTCGAATAGTTTTGGAGATCATCTGTCTAAAAAAGCAACACAGACGACAGATGGCGACAGACAGATGACAGGCTGACGGAAACACAAGATCTACTTTTTTTTCTTTGAATTGATCTTACAACAACACTTCCTTAGCTTTGGGAATCAATAAAAAAAGTGATCTAAGGTTATTTGGATAAAACTTCCCTTGCTCCTGGAATATAATCGAACAAATCCATTTTTTTCGAGAAAATATAAAATTTTGTTTTGTAAAATTTTTTAATTTTATGATAACCCCTATAAGTGAAAACAAATTGGTCGAAGCTTATTTTGACAAAAGTTCACTGGTCCCCGAAGTACAGTCCAACAAATCCGTTTCTTTGAAAAATTATACAGTTTGAATAAAAATATAGACAACAGCAGTAACAGTGTGAGAAAAAAAAGGACCATCATGGGGATAAGCTGCGTTGTGAAATTGTCGTCTTCACGGTCGCATATAAAAGATTTTTATAACATTGGGATCTTATGCGAAAATATTTACATCTAGAGTAAAAAATCAATACTGATTCATGAACCACAAGTACAAATGTATGTTATTTTATAAAATTTAATTCACTTTTACTGAAAAAAAAAATTGAGAGGACGTCATCAAATTGTTGGTGGTGATGATAGGTTAGTGTTTTAACATCTACATGATAGTCCAAATATGTGTACAAAATTTGACAACAGTCAATTCAGTAGTTTCTAATCTGTCTAATAAAAATCGACCCAGATGACCAGCGACATACAGACGGAAACAGGAGACCACTTTTTTTGTACTCTAGGGGTTTTGAAATCAACATGAAAGTAGCCTGTCGCCCGAAGGACTCGAATACAATACTTCCTTAGCTTACGTTTGGGAAGTAAAAATATAGATAATGCAAGTCACAGTGAAACAAAAAACCAATAATACGGCTGGGGTCGAGGCAGAACACTAGTACCAAGCATCGATCCCACTTTTTTGTATTTGATACAGAAGCGAAATATCGGCTACATGAATAACAAGAAAAAGTTTTACAAAACAATGTTTGTAAAGCAATTAGGATAAAATTAAGGCATATTCATAAACCACGAGTGCACGAGTATATTACTTCGTCAAATTTTGATAACGTTAACTGCACAAAATGTTTAACAGGAGTCATCAAATTGTTGATAGGAATGATTATACAAATTTTGGTTAGCGCTTTACCACCTACACGATATTCCAAACGTACATATAAAATTTGACAACAATCGGTACGGTAGTTTCGAAGATTATCTGTCTAATGAAAAATTGACACAGACGACGGACAGAGAGAAACGGGAAATCTACTTTTTCATACTCTTTTATTAATTTCCATTAAATAGCACAACTTTCTTCTCATGTAAAAATTATATTCTTTGCATCTTTTGAAACAAAAGGGTTACACCTATAATTTTTCCTTTGAAACTAACACTAGAATATGACTTTATTTTTGTCGTCCCTCCAGATTTCAATATCATTTTTAACAAATTATAATTTTCTCTGCGGGTTTGAATACTTTTATATTAATTATTAGTTTCAAAACCTAGATAGCTATAATATTAAAACCGAGTTCAAAATGCCAAAAGACAAATTTAAATGTTTGGAATATTTTCAACACCTCACATAAGTACTGTGGTGTATTTACTACTACTTACTTTTAAATTATGCATTGTATTCACTCTGTTAACACACCTAAAGTAGTTAACTATTGAAACTATTGACAGAATTGGTAATTGCATGTGAAAAATCAAATAGTATTTGGCATTTGAAAAATAACGTACAATATACCTACTTGTTAACAATTTTAGCTTGTTGGACGAAAGCTGAAGTGAATATCTAATTTCATGTTATCTAGAGAATTACTGAGAAATGTAGGTATCTTAACATTAAGAAGATAATAAAAAGCAAATCGAAATTTGCCTATTCATCCCCTCTGAGAAATAGATGACGTCATCTCAGCATATTTTTAAAAAAATCTCGCTTGAAATGTAGAACTCTTGCTTCCTTTACTTAACTCTTAATTTTAACACGTACTGAAAACTATTAAGAATCTAAAGTTTATAGGGCTGTTATATTTTTTTAGTATAATAAGATAAAGAAGGGCCTTATTGGCGTAGTCTTAATATCCCCACCTTTTGAACTGATGTTTATTTTATTGTTTAATTCAGTCCCCCTATACGCCGATCTATTCAAAACAAAACAGTTTCAGAAATTAATTATTAAGCCAACTTCACAACGTAAATAATTGTGTATTACTTAACGAGTAGTTAGTTATTTGGGGATCGCTCGCTCATTGGGAGTTACCTGCGTTCAGGTACAATCGCCCATCTAAATGGACACCTTGCGTATCGTTATCCCGCTTTCCCCGACCGGTAATTTATTGAGCTTCCCCTAAACATTTTCATCATTTAAGTTTTTGTAAGTCTGTCGAGCACCCTGAGGATTTTTTACTGGTCGCAAAAATTAGCGACTAATCCTAGTCAGAAAATGTTCGCACGTTGGGGATAATTAAGGTGAAATTGGTCTCGGCGGCGCCTCCGCATCGGATCCTGGGGTGGCAGCGATCGGGGGCAGTTTTTAATATTAATGCGTCTGTGGGTATAATTCAAGGCGGTTATTTATCAGGTCAAAATAATTAAATATATATTATGATGTGAGATATTCCGGGGCAGAGTAGACTAACCGCGCGGGCGTGGCGGCGGCCGAACCGCCCCGTCAGTCTAATGTGACACACCCCTTCTTAATTCACACTTGATCCACTCTCGGAACCGCGCAAATACACACCAAGACCCTCTAACGAATGCACTTATTAAGTGAAACTCCAGGGGTACGAGGTCCTGTGGGACGCCCTGAATAAAGAATTATTTTTTATCCGGACCCCTCTCGCTTTTTTTAATCACGCCAAATCAAAAACCTTATTTTATTATTGTTTTATGGCCGACTGGAATTACCTACAGAGGAGTAAAAAGTACACGCTCCTACAATATGTTTATAAAGGAACCTGGAGGGGAAAAGTCCACGATGTAATGTTTTACAACCGCCAAGATGGAAACTTGGGTCGTAAATAAAACGACCTTATTTTGGAGATAATTTTAATATGACTTTGTGAACCGAAGCGGGGGTGCCATATATCATGAGTTTTCGCCAAGTATTTACAGTCGTTGTGTAATTATTGCTAGCATAAACCATAACACTGCAGTAAAGTCTTCAAAGACGTTTGAAGATTAAATGTAATACACGCTCTAACTTTGTGATTAAGACGGTTTCACACCCTGGAGAATAATCATTTGATACGAGAAAGATACTCGATCATATCTTTACTTACGCAATTCTTAATTACATACACATAAGTTGTTTACTTTTTCGGTGAAAACTTTATCTTCACTTTTTCGGGATCCTCGAAAGGTCAATCTTAAGAACTATACAACGTATATCTTGAACTTGAAAATATCACATATTGTAACCGTGTTGAACTGCGTCGACTTGCAGTCAAAGAGTAATTAGAGCTGTTTCCGTTAATTGAATGGTTCGTTGTTCCGTTCGCTTAATTTACGGCTGTATTTATTCTACTAAACTAATACAACTTACCACGTTTTAAACAAATTACCTGTGTGATGAATCTCAGTTCTAGATGAACAAATTTACTTGTGGCAGTGGTAACTCATCAGAGCAAACTGATAACCATTTCGTTTTAATTAAAATTTCATAAACCCTGACGTTTAAGCATGTTAGGTATTATTTGACTGCATATATGTATTTACAATTATTTAAATATTTTAAGGTGAATAATATAAGTAATAATAGTCTGATCGTGTTGAACATGGAAGTTAGCACAACTAGATCAGAGTAGTGTGCGTTACTTTTCAGGATCACTGTGAACAATTTATCGGTAGTTACGCGAGGCTCATGGGAGCAGGATAATCTGTGCATATGAAAATATATGTACTATAATTGCAAGATTTCGATTTTGTCAACACTTTCATCAAAACATCGAACTAGGTCTTAGTACCCGTAATGATAGAAATCTTACCCGCGTTTCTGGAAGAGTGTTGGCTCTATAACAACAATAATGGAACAGGAGAAGTTAATACAAAAATAAGCACTAAACTAAGAAATATTGTATAGACTAAACGTTAGCTCAGTACGAAAAATTAAAAATAAAAATAACCCATTTTAATAGACATATTACACAACTAATTAAGATTTTATTGATAGTCAAATGTTCGAATCTTTTAGTTCATGGCACCGCTTTTGGTTGATACATTTACCAACGTCGTTTATAAACGCAGCAAACAGTAGTGGGCCTAAGTTGGACCCCTGAACTACACTAGTTGTGAATTTATATACATATATGCCCACGATTTTCAACAAATTGTTTCTGACTACATGTACAGGGTTTCTATAAATGGTAATAGGGTCGAAGTAGGTCATGGAAATGTGCCGCCTCCCAGTTTTGGACTTTACTAAATGCCCAAGGACTCGCGCCAAGTACCACACGCATTTGTATAACTGGTTGCCTAAATGCTTCATATCTTTTTAAAAATAAAACTAATTCATTAAATAAATTTGTTGCGGTTAAACAATACATTAAATATTGTTCACCACTTTGTTCAAGGCACACGTTTACTCTTCTTTAATTTCAAAAATGTTAAGTATGTAGAAACATCTTTCGTCAATACTTTGGACCCATTGCTCAATTTCATGTTGCAACAGGAACTCCTGACTGCTGAGGAAATCTTGTGAAAGATGTTTGTGGATTCTGCTCTCGTCGTCTCAAATCATGAACAACTTCCTCAGATACTGAAGTTTTTCCAGGAGATTTCTCTTTGTCAACACTGCCAGTGGTAACAAATCTGTTGATTACATTACTAATGTGGGCCTCTAACGATGTTTCTTGAATTGTCAAATCACGGTTTTTGGCCAGATATTCTTGTTTACAAGTGGTTACAAAATACACCCACTCTCCATTTACGAATGTTCCATTGCAGTAACAAGACAACAATAAAGATATTGTTCAACAGAATAATCCATTTTCACACAAAAACGTTAAAACAATAAAAACAATGACAATGAATTTAAATGACATGTTACAAATAACATTAATGTCAAATGAGAACTGTCATATTGAGGCACAACTTCAACGAAGCGGGATTTTTGAAATCCATGGCCAACTACGGCCTTAGAATCATTTATAATAATCCTGTATTTGTACAGAAGTGTGATTAAATGATCACAGACATTAGAAAACTTAGCATGGTAAATAACTTTCGTTATTTCAGAATATCTTCTTGACACATTATTTTCAAAACAATTATGACTCCCAGATACGAAAAAATAGGGCTTCCGTTCCGTCTGTCTGTCGTCTGTCTGTCTGTCTCGATTTTTATTAGACAGATAACTAGCCGACCGATTGTTGATAAATTTTTGATGTAAGTTAGGAATATCACGTAGATGGGAAAACGTTATTCAAGGTTTGTTCAATCATCCCCACCGAAATCTGATGACGTCAACTCAACGGGTGCGATTTTCTCAAAAGCATTTTTTTACTACACTGTGACTGATATTACCAAAATTTGTTTAGATTATAGAAGTTACAAAGAAAAAGAGCAAAACGAAATTTTATGATTTTCGACGAATTTGGATTTGTTAGACTGTATTTCAAGGACGACGGAAGTTCTGTCTAAGTAACCTTAGACCAATATTTCATCTTTCGAATTATCTTTACAAGAATACTTGTGATAGGAATGTTTTAGCAAATTCTAATTGTACGCTTTTTTAAGGCTCCTCGCAGAAGGCTGTATTTTTGTCTTCTGTTTGCAGTATATCTGTTGCCTCTCTACCAATCCGATTACTTTGAAATTTAAAACTTATATTCCAATTCATACTAAAAAATGTGTTATATTATTGCATAAATTAAGAATTTATTTTTGTTTTTAATTTTACATATTGGGGTTTTCCTAGAGAAACAATTACCTTTATAATCATATGTTTATGTTCATTTTAATATCACCCAATACTACTAAAGGTATTTTTTTTTCTATTTTTCATAGATATATTTTTATATTTCATTTAGATCGTTTCATAAGTTCCAGATTTAAGTTCTGAATCAAAAACGAGCGCAGCTTCGAATTCTGCACCTGACACGGTTGATTTTTTGTTTTCTTCAAAATAGATATTGGAATGCCTAAACCAAACTGCTAACATCCAAAATTGAAAATTACTAAATTCCCTCATTTACAGTTAAAATTAAAAATACCCAAAACTACATATACAACCAGGCACACACCAATGTCACGCTTCTTTCTATACTACTATTGTATACTATTTATATCAATATCAATATATCGATGTACATCGAAGGGTCGATTACGCCATTCTGAATAATCGTTTTGTTGTGCTTTAGAAGGGTATACAAATTTTATGAAAACAATTTTTCAGATTTTTTAAGGTAATTATGAAAAAATAAGTACTAAAATTTTGTCTCTGTGATGAATTATTAAAAATTGCTACACTATATTTTATATTCCATGGTATTTTATCTATACAATAGATTTAGAGAATCTAATAATGGAAAAAATATTGCAGTGAAACACATCGGACACTTAATGTAAGTATTTTTTTAATAATTTTGTAAACGTTAAACTGAAACTACAATATCTTGTGTATTACAATTAACAAATTTATAATAAAAGACGACTTTATCAAATGTTCAGTCGTGAAAGTCTTAATATCTAAACACCCAGTATAAACACATCACTTCAACTTTTTTATTTAATGCCTTAATTGACTAAAATATTTTAAAATTTATTCTATTCGATTCATAAACATACTTGCATTATTAAACACTAAAACAATTTTGGTGGATGCGCCGGGACAAAAAAAATTAAACACTTTTTTCTTTAATCATGACAAAACTAAATAAATCCCATGAAACTTAATATCCAGTTAATTGTAAATATTTTTACATATTGTAGTTAATAATAATAATCAAAGGAGTAGCGCTATATTAATGAAGAAACATATTTTACTTAGCTTCCCAGAATACTAATGAAAATCAGTAATTTTTCCACTTCACTACTACAACTTTGCTTTTGCTCATAATATACTGTCCTCTTGGGATATAATTTGAAACTTTACAAAGTGCAACTCATATTAATTTTCATTTTAAAGAGAAGTTTTAGACATTGAAGGAGACAATTTTCCTCCTTATAGTTTAATACAACGAAGTACAGCACATTTTATCAAACCGTCCCCAATTTCATTAGAACCGCAAAGAATTAATGGCCCATCAATTTGGCGGAATTTATTAGAAATCAGTGCAAGCTGAAAGTTATTTTAAGTTTGTAAACGGTCCGTAGAATACGAAACTCGCTGTTCGAATTCGGGACACAAAATGACAAATTTAAATGTTATTCAATAGCGATTCGAGTGAGCGACGGAAGGTTCTGGTGCGTGCCAACAGGAGCAATCTCACCCTAGGGTGTCATCGGCTTAAACACGGCGTACATCTTGATGGCCAAATCGCAGCTTTACTGCTCCAAGATGTTCAATTTCAAGCCCACTTCATTTGAAACATCCGATTTTGATTCAGTTTCAGATGATTTAACTCTACCGAAACTTTTATGATCGCACTTATACCGAAAGTTCGGCGAGAATTTTGCCGACTGAATCTTGGCAATTTATTACCACTCGAAACGCGATGATAGCTCAAAAATCTGTGTTTATTTATAAATTTATTTTTTGAGGAGAAAATGTTCAGCTTTTTCGTCACATTTCGGCTGTCGGATAAGCTTCACACTATCTAAGGAGAATAAGAATTGGCGTTTGGGGATCAGATAATTTTGAAGGCGTTTTAAAATGACAGTTTTTTTAGGTTTTAATCTTTGCTTTATTCATAGTAGATTCAACAAGTGTTGTCAATATATTGTAATTCTTAATTGGTTTATAATCAACAATTGGAAATAAAAATAAAAAACGATATTATCATACACGCATGATATTAACTGAGTTTAATTAGTAAGTAAAATAAATTCTACATATTCCCTACACACCTAAATTATCATATTGATGGTATTAAATATAAAAATACAAAATTGTCCTAAAAGTTTTACTCATGATTGTCACTGGCTATTTACGTCATATATTTGTTCTATTACTAAGTTATTAACTAATTAATTTTGTTTGTAAGTCAAACGCATATTTAGTCATAAAGAAATTGAAATATCTATTAAATAACATAACCTTCTTAATTCATTTTATAATCCTGAAATTGAACTGTATTATTTTTGAAATCAATAATTGTACACAGATGAGAAATAATTAACGTTAAGAAACAAAATATGCAGAAAATAGACATGAATTTAAATTAATTCTACAAATGGTCAGTTTTCAACCACTGAATATCCGATATCGAGTGCTACCCTGTTGAAATATTCCAAATCAACCTCCCTAACAATCTTTAGATATTAATCTGAGAAGTTATACTTTTGAGAAGCAAATTTCGCTGAATTGTAGCACAACTAAAAAAATAACAGTAGCAAAATAACTATAAACTTCTGCGAAAGTTAGAATACGATCTAGTAAACTTAAGAAAAGTATATTTGTTTGAAAAAAACATGACGTCATCTGGTTAATAATAAGTATAAATTTCCAATTAGTGGAAAATAAAGCTTACAAATATTATCAATTTTTGCCTCGCTTTATGGTGGGGTAGTTTTCAATAACTGAAAATATAGGAACGATACGGTACATAATTAATAATCCTATTTTAGTCTTCCATATGTAAAAGCAGCGTTTTATTGCAAAATAAAGTTTTAGGAGTGATTATTTTATACTCATGAAGTCATGACATAAATATTGTGAATGTTGTATTATAATTATATGCTATTCATGTTTCCGGTTCAGTCTAGTGATTTTTGAAATTTTTATTTGGCCTTCCATCATTATTTTATGCCATTGCCTTCAAAAGCTTAAATAAAAAAAATATTATTACAATCAATACAATGTTGAACGTTCCTCTTATATTTGTATACATAGTTATATTGTTTCGATGTTTTTGTAAATATGTATCTGGATACCTAGAGTAATAATATCAACGAGGTTTTTTTATAAAATTTAAGTAGCATTTACCACGCAAAATTTTGAGATGTTGGCGGGAATGGTCAGACAAATGTTGGTTAGCGTCTGAACATCTACTTACATGATATTTCTAAAATACATTTCTGTATTCCTTGAATCTACAAACATCAGAAAGTGGAAAATATACCCAAACGTCTCTCTTCCGTAAAATAAGTGGATTTTGTACATCAAAAGTGTCAAATTCGTCAAAACAAATAAATATGACTTACAACTTCTTCAAAAGCAAATTTTTTCAATATACGAATACGAAGTTTTATGCCAATTTTTGAAATTTTCGAAATTTAACTAAAGATATTTTATAAATTTCGACCTTCTAAAGTTAGTTTACCCCCTGAAATATTGCAATATTTTGGATTTAACAAAATATTTACAAGCCAAAAATTATTAAATTTTGTAACGACAGCTTAAACACATTATTTCTTTGAAAATAGAAAGGCGAAACCTATAGCCCAGAATTTTTCGGCAACTTTTTCAAAAGCACAATTTTTCAATTCCCTCCCCTATGAAAATTTCGTCCAATTTTCGACGATTTTTAAAATTTAAGTGAAATTGTTTTATTGATTTCGACCTCCAGAAGTTAGTTTCTGCTTCATTTCTTAAATATATTCTACCGTTTTTCCAGAATCGCCCACTAAAATATTGCAATTTTTTGGATTGGAAAAAAATTATTTTCAAGCCGAATACTTTTAAATCTTGCATCGAAGGCGTAAAGGTTCAAAGTGTTTTAAACCAGCACGATGAAATCCATATCACAGAATCTTTTGGGGATTTTTGGCAACTTTTTCAAAAGCAAAATTTGTCAGTACGCTTCCTTATAAAAATTTCAATAAATTCTTGACAACTTTCGAAAATTACGTAAAGACGTTCTATATATTTAGACTTCCAAAAGTTAGTTTTGGTCTCATTTCATCGATATCTTCTTCCATTTTACCAGAATCGCCAACGGATATATTGCAAATTTTTGTTTTATTTATTTGTTTTTTTTGGATTAAAACAATTCAAGAATATTTTTAAATCCTGCATCGATCGCATAAACCCTCAATGTTTTTGAAATTCTCGACGAGATATATGTCCCACAATTTTTTGGGAATATTTTGTCAACTTTTTCGAAGGCTAAATTTTTTCGTTTTTCTCGCCTATGAAAATTTAGATCAATTTTTGACGATTTTTGAAATTTAAATAAAAACATTTTATAGATTTCGACTTCCAGAAGTTATTTTCGACCCCATTTCTTCGATATCTTTTTCCATTTTCTCAGAATCGCCCACTGAAACAATGCACTTTCTTTTGTTTTATTAAAAATATATTTATATGACAAATACTTTTAAATTTTCGCCTAGAGTATAACACGCAGTGTTTTTCATATCAGCACGACGAGATTTATATCGCACAATTTTTTTAAAATCAATATTTTTGGATACCCTATTAAATTTTCGGACAATTTTCTGCGATTTTCGAAATTTAACTGAGACATTTTATAAATTTCGAATTCCAGAAGTTAATTTTCGACTCATTTCTTCGATAACTTTTACCATTTTTCAAGAATCGTCGACGGATATATTGCAAATTTTAATTTTTTTTGGATTAAAAACAATTCAAGCCAAATATTTTTTAATCTTGCATCGTCGCATAAATACTTAATGTTTTTGAAGTGAGCTCGACGAAATCTATATCCCAGAATTTTTGGGAATATTTTGTCAATTTTTTCGAAAGCAACATTTTCCATTATTCTCCCCTATGAAAATTTCAATCGGCTTTTGACGATTTTTGAAATTTAACTAAAAACATTTTATAAATTTCGACTTCCAGAAGTTAGTTTCGGTCTCAATTCTTCGATATCTTCTCTCATTTTTTCAGGATCGCCCACTGAAATATTGCATTTTCTTTCTGGATAAAAAAGATATTTTTGAGGTTAATATTTTTAAATCTTGTACCAAGAGTATAACACGCCATGTTTTTGACATCAACATGACGAGTTTTATATCCCAGAATTTTGTGAGAATTTTTCTAAAAGCAGTAATTTTGGATACAATTTAGCTAATGTTCGACGACTTTCGAAATTTAATTAAGACATTTGATAGATTTCGAATTCCAGAAGTTAATTTCGGCCTCATTTCTTCGATAGCTTCTACAATTTTTTCAGAATCGCCCACTAAAATATTGCAATTTTTTGAATTAAAAAAAAAATTGATGTCGATAATTTTTAAATCTTGCACCGAGAGCATAAATACGTAATGATTTTGAAATTAGTATGACGAGATCTATATCCCAGAAATTTTTGGGAATATTTTGTCAACTTTTTGAGCAGCAACATTTTTCATTATTCTCCCCTATGAAAATTACAACTTACTTTCGACGATTTTTGATATTTAACTAAAAATATTTTATAGATTTCGATTTCCAGAGGTTAGTTTCGATTACATTTCTTGCATATCTTCTCCCATTTTTCCAGAATCGCCTATTAAACTATTGCATTTTTTGGATAAACAAAAATATTTTTATATGATAAATATTTTTAAATCTTCACCAAGAGTACAATATTGCAATGTTTTTGAAATCAGCACGACGAGATTGATCTGCCAGAATTTTTTGGGATTTTTTTTTAAAGCAATATTTTTGGATATCCTGCCCTATTAAAATTTCGGCCAATTTTTAACGATTTTCGAAATTTAACTGAGACATTTTATAGATTTCGAATGCCAGAAGTTAATTTGGGATTCATTTCTTCAATATCTTCTACCATTTTTCCAGAATCGCCCACTAAAGTATTGCAATTTTTTGGATTAAAAAAAAAATTTAATCAATCATTTTTAAATCTTGCACCGCGAGCATAAACACATACTATATTCCAAAATGTTTTGGCAACTTTTTGAAAACAGAATTTTTCAATACCCTTTCCTAAGACATTTTCGATCAGTTTTGGACGATTTTCAAAATTTAACTAATGACATTTTATTGCCTTCGACCTCCAAAAGTTAGTTTTGGGCCTATTGTGTCGACATCTTCTCCCATTTTACCAAAATTCCCTACTAATATATTGGAAATTTTTTTTGGAATAAAAAGAATTCCAGCTGAATCTTCTTAAAACTTGTAGCGATAGCATGAAAACAATGTTTTTGAAATTGGCACAACGACATCTGTATCCCAGAATTCTTTGAAAATATTTTGTCAACTTTTTCAAAAGGAAAACTTTTCATTATTCTCCCCTATAAAAATGTTGGCCAATTTTGAACAATTATGGAAATTTAACCGGATATTTTACAAATTTATACTTCCAGAAGTTAGTTTCGGTCTCATTCTTCAATATCTTCTCTCATTTTTCCAGAATCGCCTACTGCAATAATGCAATTTTGTATAAAAAAAAATTAAGACAAATATTTTTAAATCTTCACCGAGAGTATAACACGCAATGTTTTTGAAATTATCACGATGAGATTTATGTCCCAGAATTTTTTGTGATTTTTTTAAAAACAGAATTTTTGGATACTCTCCCCTATTAAAATCTCGGCCAATTTTCGACGATTTTCGAAATTTTACGGAAACATTTTATACATTTCCAATTCTAAAACTTAATTTGGGACTCGCTTCTTCCACAGCTTCTACCATTTTTTCAGAATCGCCCAATGAAATTTTGCAACTTTATGGATTTAAAAAAAAATTTCAAGCCGATAACTTTTAAATCTTGCACCGAGAGCAGAAACACGTAATGTTTTTGGAATCAGCACGAAAGATCTACATCCCAAAATTTTTTGGAAACTTTTTTAAAGCAGAATTTTTTAATATCCTTCTCTAAGAAAATTTAGATCAGTTTTAGACGATTTTCAAAATTTAACTAGACATTTTATAGATTTCGACCTCCAAAAGTTAGTTTCGATACATCATGTCTCGGATAGCTCTTACTATTTTTTCAGAGTCGCCAATTGAAATTTTGCAAATATTTTTGGAATAAAAAACTTCTAGCCGAATATTTTTATTTTTCTTGCACGGAGAGCATAAACACGCAATGTTTTTGGAATCCGCATGACGAGATCTATATCACAGAATTTTTTGGCAACTGTTTCAAAAGCAAAATTTTTCAATACCCTCGTCTATGAAAATTTCGGTCAATTTTCGGTGATGTTCTAGATTTAACTAAAGATATTTTATTGATTGCTACCTCCAGAAGTTAGTTTCGTCCTCATTTCTTCAATAGCCTAGCATTTTACCAGAATCGCCCACGGACATACTGCAACCTGACAACATCAGGCCAGTAGTTTCGGAGATTATATGTCTAATAAAAATCGACGCGGATGACAAATAGGCGAAATCGGAAGCGCTATTGTTTGACACTCTAGCGGTCATGACATATTCTGGTTTTCTTTTCTCAAAAAATTTTAAAATAAAGTTAACAACATATTTTACAAAAAGATAAGCATTGTATAGTATTAAAGCTTCAAAACACATCCAATAACAAACTAAAATGTTATGAGACTGCGCACAAACACAAATAATGCAGAAGTACGGAAAATGTACTTGGAGAGAAACAATAATATATGTCGGTGGAAATATATTCGAAGAAACTAAAGAATTTTGCTGCCTTAAAAGGATAGTGGACATGTAATAAGATATCATAAGAAGCCAAGAACAATTTTCAACTCGTTAAGAAAAATATGACCATCAAGATTTATAAATAATCCCCACGAAACTGAAAATATCTCCATCAAATGGCAAATCCATTCTCCATGGAGCAGAAACCTAGAAGATGAGCAGAACCTACATGATCAAAATCCAAACATTTATCATCAAATACTTACCTAAAATTCTCCGGTAACACTTTTTGGCCAAACAGGGCAAGATAAGGATCTATAAGGCTTGGCAAGGGAAGAAGAGATAGGAAAAACAAGAAGAAAAGTTGGAAGACAAAGAAAATTTGGAGAAGAAGTATACAGAAAGAGATAGAAAATCATATTAAGACATGTAAAGAAATTAGAGATCTATCAACGAATAGGAAAAAATGAAAGGACCTAACAGAAAAATTTACAAAAATTAAGAAATGTGCTAGTGTCCTATGCACCGATAGGAACGATAAGATAACGAAAAAGAGAAATAAATTCTTATCTAATCTAATCTTATCAAATAGTTGTGTTGTCAGTTTTTGTGTGAAAATTGATATACGGTGATCAAAAATGAAAGTTAAAGTACTAAGTATTTTATTCAGTACGGAAGGTTCAAGATCAAAATCACTTTATCCACAGATATAGAATATTGTAAGAAAATATCTCTATATTCTAAAACAATTTAATTAATAAATATTAATTAATGGGATAAATCATCCTCATGCTTGAAGAACTAATCATTTTTAGGTTATTTTGGTACAGAGAATTGTATAGTATCATAATATGCCATGAAGCAAGCTATAGAAATCAGTGACATTAGTTATGATCAAATTTCAATAATTTAGTTGTAAGACAGACGTCTGAACATTCGTTTCAGTATCCCATCGAGCTTTTATCATCGCATGTGCAAGTGCAGAGCCAGCGATGTTAAAATTTTCAGGCGGACATCGTGATTTGTGTAGTTGGTCGGGATTAGATTGCAGGTCCGCGTTTGAATGTTCCGTAGGAAAATTGAAGTGCAAGCGGCGTGATGAGGCCGGATAATAAGACGAAGAAGGTGTTGTCATACAAAATGTATGCGGCATAAGTGGATTTTCCCGAAGAGTTAGAGCGTTCCAAGTGAATTAGAAAACCGCAGCGAAGCCGGGATTTGGATAAGGAATTCTGTCGGGCGATCAGGAGGGCGTCCCCGGCGGCCGACAAGAAGCCCTTAGAATACAAAGCCGCGCTTTGACCACGCAGTGACATCCCGTTATAAATGTTTTCGCTCCCAGAGACATGTTTTATTCTCGTACCGCCCCATTTCATACGTCATGCGAGACATCGGTCCAAGAAGCGGACAATTCAAAATAAATTTCGCAGTGCAGAAGTGGTCAAAGTCGTAATCCCTAATGGCATTGCGGAGGGCCGCCATTGGCCGCGAGCCCCGCGGGAATCCAAGAATTCGTTACTTTTCTTGCGGCCTGTCTGTAATATTTTCCATAAATCATCGAGGCCGGACCTGACCTGCCAGGATGTGTAAGAAAGTTTAGATGGATTTAACTGTTTCGCAGGGTGAGAAGCACGCGGAATATATATGAAAACACGGAATGAATTATTATTAGACTTGCGGCGTGGGGAACGCCGCCCCAATACGGATGGATGTATGATTGATTCGTTTAAATTACAATTTTCGAAGTGCTAATCCGGTACGAAGGAAAAACGCATTTGTGAACCATTAAACATTTATCGAATTTCTCTTTCAGTAATAACTTGAACAAGCCGACCAATAAAAAAACATTATGGGCCCCGAAAGATCGGACCGCTTCAATTTTTCAGACAAACTCTTCGGTCCGGTAATTTTTTAGAATTTGCGCGACACTCGTCACATGCACTGTTTACGGTCAGGGCACGGCGATATCAATAACATCGGAAATAAATGCACTGCTCGATTTGATTTCGACTGAATTTTATTGGGGAGTGAATTTCAAGGGAGATCAATAAATAAAACCAACATTGCACGACGAAAATTGCACGAAAAATTAAAGCAACCTGGGAGATAGATCTCGTAAAGCTTATTTACAAAAACAATCCTTATTCTGCAATATTTACGAAATAAATAAACAATAATTCTGACTTAATTCATAATCATCTAGGATGCCAACTTTAAGAAACCTATATTATCTTAATTCTCTTAATATTAAAGATCGTTTTGTCTAGCCAGCCAGCTAGGACAAAGAGTAGTTTCATCTGTTCTAAACCGTCTAATTTTCTCCAAAAATCACATGAGTTCACGGTTGAGAAGGAAACAAACCAATGCTTGGGTGGCGCAAATATCGTTGCACACGGTGGGCGGATTTCCTGCCTGGGAACCGGCAAATCGGGCCTCCAGGCGGTAGGTCACCGTGACAGCATTAATATCGTTCAGTAATATGAAAACAAAACTCCCTGTGCTGTGATATGTAAGATGGCAATGACTGAAATATCATCATACAAACGTCTAAATTATGGGTGATGCAATATTGGGTGATTTACATAGTTTGTAATATGTGAGTCATCAGTGGAAAGCGTTTACCAACCAGCATTAAATATATCATAGATATAGAGTTCAGTTCCAAGGATGATTCGATCACAAATTATGTTGATCTCTCGATATTTATTTCTCTTTGTTGTAATTGAAGTTACTGGCTGTTTATAACCTGTGTTTTGGAAAGGAGCATATTTTAACATCATATCTAAAGGATTTAAGGACATTAATATTCGATCGAAGTATAAACATTTCTCACTCAGTTATGATATGACTATGAATTTAGTTGTTCACTACTTCAAGCAGAATTTCATAAATGATAACGACAGTTGGTGCAAATTTAATTGCTTCGTTTAAATTTGGTTTTGAAGAAGATCGTTACAAAAAATTGATCGAAGGGTCTTTAGACGGTATTTCCCTCGCCTTTTAAATGCGGTTCAACAACTCGAGCTTCTCTGAGAATAAAACAAAAAAGATTTTGCTGTTATTTGTGTTAAGCTCTATACGTTGAAACAAATATAAATATAAGTATTACGAATAACAGTGTAAGAACCTAAATATGACAACCCATACATTTTTTTGTGTTTGTCTAGAATATCCAACTTTTTTAATAACGTTTATTTTTTTTATTTTTGTATAGCTTGTTTTCTGAATTCATTAATGTATGGAAACACACTTGTTTATATTATGCTGTAGTGCATTTGTCCTCAGGAAACATAAGATGCTCAATTTTCTAAATATTAAAAAGATTATATTGTTGTGCTTGCGTTTTTAAGAGTCCATATGGGAATTTTTGCCCAAAAACTGAAATGTTAGAAACATTAAGCAACTCAAAAATGTGTAGTTTTTCTATGTCTGAAAATATAAGTAATTTTTATTTGATTAATTATTGTAGGAACAACCGTTCCCACAAAATCAGGTGTTCTACCTGAGGGCATTTGTAATATTTGTATAAATGTAAATATTTCCTATCCTTCGTCTACCTGCCCTACACTTCTTCATACTTTCTCTTTTCGCTTCTGGAACTTTCTAAACCCTTCTTTACCTACTTCCACCTCTTCAAATCCGAGCTTACATGTGTACCATTTTAAACACCCTTCCTTCTTCTCCCTGGCACCCTCGAACAGTAAACAACGAAATAAAATCTCAAAACCGTACCGTCGCTTTTAAATCACCAACAATACCCACAACTGGTGACCCCGACGTGATTGAAAGAAGAAAAAAACGTGAGTATTACCAGTGATCGCGACGAGTAGAGTGCGGAATTTCGAGAGAAAATCAAAAACAATGGCGCCAAACGATACAAATAGCCCGTCAGTCGATCGCGTTGCCGTAAAAGTTCCACCGTTTTTGCCCCAGGATCCGGAATTATGGTTCCTGTTACTTGAAAGTGGTTTTGAAGCGTCGGGCATTACGCAAGAAAGCACTAAATTTGGTTACGCGGTCGGCGCCCTGGATGCGAAATACGCGGTCGAGATACGCGATGTACTCCTAAAGCCCAAAAGTGAGCGGACATACGAACTGCTAAAACGCGAATTAATCAAACGGATGGGGCCATCAAAGGAAGAAAACACGCGCCGCCTCCTGGAGAACGGTCCACTTGGGGACCGCAAACCCACACAGTTCCTCCGCCACCTACGAGTTCTCGCCGGGACGGAGTTCCCAGAAGAGGTCCTACAGACGCTGTGGATGAGACGCTTGCCCACACACATGCAAGCGCTGCTGGCCGCGCACAAGGACCTCACGCTGGATAAGAGAGCCGAGATCGCGGACTCCGTTGCGGAAGCTTATGGTAACCTGGGTAAAATAGCCGAGACAACCATATCACCCGCAACCCCGTCATCGACCCAGGAGCAATCGAGGATAGACGGAGTGGAACGCACCTTGGCGGCCGTCTTGCAAAAGTTTGCTGCAATTGAGATCTCCCAAATATCGCAGCCCCAGAACCGTTCGCCTTCAGACTCGCGGCCAGAGACATCATCGCGTTCGCGTTCGCGATCGGGATCCCGTCATCGAACGAAAGGCGACAGCGGTATTTGCTATTACCACTGGCGTTTCGGCGACACGTCAAGAAGATGCGACAAGCCGTGTAGGTACAGTTCCCTGTCGGCGGGAAACGCCGAGGGCAGTCGTTAAAGACGGCCATTGACGCCTGCCCCACCACCCCTACAACAACATCGAGCCGTTTATTCGTCACCGAGAGGACAACAGGTAAAAAATTCCTCATCGACACCGGCGCCGATCTGTGTGTGTTCCCGCATGCCCTGCTACCAAAACCGCGTACGAAGTCCGCATATGAACTTTCCGCGGCAAACGGCACCGTCATCGCAACGTACGGAACAATCACGTTGTCGTTGAATTTAGGCTTACGACGCGATTTTACGTGGAGATTTGTTGTCGCGGACGTGGTGAAACCCATTATCGGAGCCGACTTTCTGGCTCACTACGGACTCCTGGTGGACATAAGAAACCAGCGACTACACGATCAAATTACCCAACTCACTTCCATCGGAGAGGTGACTGAGTGTGAGATCCCGTCCGTAAAAACCATCGCCGGAAGTTCACCGTTCCACGAACTCCTCCAACGGTTTCCCGATGTCACACGTCCAGACGGAACCCCTAAGGCGGTGAAACATTCCACCCGCCACCACATCGTAACCACGCCGGGCCCTCCCATTGCGCAACGTCCCCGAAGACTCGCGCCCGACCGACTCCAGGCAGCAAGAAAAGAATTCGACGCCATGGTCCAGCTAGGAATCGCCCGCCCTTCCCAAAGTTCATGGTCTTCACCGCTTCACATGGTGCCCAAAAAGGGCGACGAATGGAGGCCATGCGGAGATTATCGTGCCCTCAACGCGAGAACCTGCCCCGACAGGTACCCGGTGAGGCACATCCAAGATTTTGCGCAATCCTTACACGGCAAAATCATATTTTCAACGATCGATCTGGTACGCGCATTCAACCAGATCCCGGTCGCAGAAGAAGACGTTCCGAAGACTGCCATTACCACCCCATTCGGCTTGTTTGAATTTCAATTCATGACGTTCGGCTTACGTAACGCAGCGCAGACGTTCCAGCGATTCATGGACGAGGTGTTGCAGGGTCTCGATTTTTGCTATGCATACATCGACGACATCCTCGTCGCATCCGCATCACCAGAAGAACACCTCCAGCACTTGGAAACTGTGTTTCAGCGTTTGAGAGAGTACGGCGTCGTTATCAATCCCATGAAATGCGTCTTCGGCCAGCCAGAGGTCAAATTTTTAGGATATCTCGTTTCCGGCGCAGGTACACGTCCACTTCCAGAAAAGGTCGAAGCAATCCGCAGCTTCCCGCAGCCAAATACAATAAAAAAGTTGCGTCAGTTCTTGGGTATGTTGAATTTTTTCAGAAGATTCCTACCTAAGGCGGCAGAGACGCAAGCACCTTTGAACGACCTCCTCCAGGGCAACGTCAAAGGAAAAACTCCGGTCAACTGGACACCAGCAACGGTGGCCGCATTCGAGGCGTGCAAGGAGAGCCTCGCCGGAGCCACATTATTGGCACATCCCGAGCCAAACGCACCATTAGCTATTTTTTCGGACGCGTCAGATTTCGCCGTCGGAGCAGTCCTCCAGCAGAAGGTCGACGGTCACTGGCAACCGTTGGACTTCTTTTCCAAAAAACTGAGTCCCACCGAGTCAAACTACGGGGCTTATGATCGAGAACTACTAGCCATTTATCTCGCAGTCAAACATTTTAGGCATATGGTAGAGGCGCGGTCTTTCACCATCTACACAGACCACAAGCCAATCACGTATGCCTTTCAGAAGAAGAATACCGAGTCCTCGCCCCGCCAAATACGACACCTGGACTTCATCAGTCAATTCACGACTGACATTCGCCACATAGCAGGGAATGAAAATGTTGTCGCAGATACTCTTTCTCGCATCGAGGCTGTGGAAACCTCGATTGATTTCCAAGCTCTGGCAGCAGCACAACAGCAGGATGAGGAACTCGAGAGATTTCGAACAGGTAATACAGGCCTGCAGCTCAAACTGGTACGAATCCCAGGCTGCGACGTATCGGTACTCTGCGACGTCTCCACGCGAACAGCGCGTCCTTACGTCACCGAGTCATTTCGCCGAGCTGCATTCGAGTCGATTCATCGTCTATCCCATCCAGGCGTTAAAGCCACCGTAAAACTGGTGACGCAACGTTACGTCTGGCCATCGGTCAAATCAGATTGTCGAGAATGGGCCCGCAACTGCGTAGAATGTCAGCGTTCGAAAATCTCACGCCATGTCTCTTCGCCCATCGGTACATTCTCGCCACCATCAGCGAGGTTTGAGCACGTGCACTTGGACATAGTAATTATGCCACACTCAGAGGGTTATCGTTACTGCCTTACCATGGTAGATCGGTACACCCGCTGGCCAGAAGCCGTACCCATTAGCGACCAGGAAGCAGCAACCGTGGCACGAGCTTTTTACGACACATGGATCGCACGATTCGGCACTCCGCTACGAGTAACCACCGACCAAGGTAGACAATTCGAGTCGTACCTATTTAAACAACTAAATTGTTTATTAGGAACCACTCATTTGAGAACTACAGCGTACCACCCCTCAGCCAACGGAATGGTTGAACGCCTACACCGACAGTTAAAAGCGGCAATCATGTGCCACCAGAATAATCGCTGGACTGAAGCCCTATCCACCGTCATGCTCGGCATTCGAGCAGCATGGAAAGAAGACTTCCAGGGTTCCTCCGCGGAGCTCGTATATGGCCAACCTCTCCGCCTGCCCGGTGAATTCCTAGGCATCCCACGCGACGAAAACAGCGCAGACAACAGCACCCCAAACTTCGTCAAAGAGTTACGTCAACACGTGCGTAACTTGAAGCCATGTGAGGGAACACGACATGGAGCAAAGAAGACCTTCATTTTTAAAGATCTCGCCACGTCCGAACAAGTTTTTGTACGCGACGACGGTCCCAAGCAGCCGCTTCAACAGCCATACGACGGTCCGTACAGAGTCGTAAGGCGATCGGCGAAAACGTTCGTCGTCAACATCAAAGGTCGAGATGTCACCGTTTCAATAGATCGGCTCAAACCCGCGTACATACTCAGTGACGACACGCCCACGTCAGAGTTTGGCCGCGACACTACGAGGACGACGCCCACAACAGACGAACCAGCGCCCTTCGCAGATCAACCCCACGACGACGACGAGATGCCAGCTTCCACAACGACGAGGACCACGAGGTCAGGAAGACGGGTGCGCTTCCCTGAGCGCCTGCAAAGCGGTTTTTCATAAAAAAAAAACACTAGCAGGGGGGTACTGTAGGAACAACCGTTCCCACAAAATCAGGTGTTCTACCTGAGGGCATTTGTAATATTTGTATAAATGTAAATATTTCCTATCCTTCGTCTACCTGCCCTACACTTCTTCATACTTTCTCTTTTCGCTTCTGGAACTTTCTAAACCCTTCTTTACCTACTTCCACCTCTTCAAATCCGAGCTTACATGTGTACCATTTTAAACACCCTTCCTTCTTCTCCCTGGCACCCTCGAACAGTAAACAACGAAATAAAATCTCAAAACCGTACCGTCGCTTTTAAATCACCAACAATACCCACATTATAATATCAAGAATTTCAAAAAAGATGTGTCTTACGGGTGCACCATGGACAGCCTACATATCAAACGGCATCAATTTTGCCTACTTTAACACAGTAAAAGTACGCAAGATTATTTATACATCTGTTTGGCCCATTAAAGAGCACTGTTTAATGTTTAATTATAGGAACAGCGATTACCCACCAATCAAGATAAGAACGACAATGATTGTCCACATTTATTTTCAAAATATTAGAAAATAAAATCAAAATTCTATTGGCCAGAAATGTACCGGTTAGATATAATAATAAAAAAAAAAAACAGAGCAAATGTATTTCTGATTTCTTGCGTCAAAAACATGAATGCATTAATAAAGAGGAAGGTTATGCCTGTATTTCTAGTGAGTTTTTCCATTTGAAAATGCTCCGATCAACAGACTTTCAGCAAGGACACGTGTGTTAATTCAGACACATGGAATGTATTACTGATCATAAAATACTGGGGTGTATAGTTCTTAAGATTTAGTCAATAAAAAAACGTAGATAATAAGAATCACAGTTTAAGATAAAAACAAAGAAGCCACCCGTCAGTACTTCAAACGCGAGATCTTCGGGTTAGAAGGCGAAGTCGAATTCGGCACTGCGACGAGAAGTAAGTAGACGGCCGCTTCTATTTTGTACTAGAAAAAAAACCTAATCATAAAGTTTGGATTTTTTGCGAAAATTTGGATGTCTAAGGGAAAAATTCAAAGCGGATTCTTGCACCACAACTTGTATAATTTTATATCATTTTGATATAGAATTTTTTGATGTAACGTCATCAAATTCTTGGTGGGGATGATTAGTCAAATTTTCCTAATATTCTTAATATGCATACAAAACTGGAGAACAATCGGTCTCGTAGTTTCGGAGATTATCTGTCTAATAAAAACTGACGGAGACGACAGACAGACGGAAACGGTAAACCACTTATTTGTCATTTACAATACGCACTGTGAGAGCAATACTCACGTAAGTCAAAATTTGCCGAATTCTTAAATTTATCATTAATGCATAAAAAAGTTAATGTAGTTTTAGTATATGTAAGTATAAACGGTTTTTAATAGTTGCGTAATGCTCAAATTCATCAAAATGTTTGTATTGCATTTCCGAACATTACGCGTGCACTTAATGCAAGACTGCCGTATCTCAAAACTAAGTGAAATGCAGGTAAGCTGTGAAGCTATGCGATTTCAGTCGATGTTGATAATCTGATACTCCTACTAATTTAGGTACAAATTGAACACAACAAATGCACAATGTCTTCTGATATAGTTAAGAATTGACCAAAAACGTGGAAATCAATTTGTCTTTGAATAAGAAAGGTACGAAAGTTAATTAGAGCGAAATAAAAAAATTAAAATTTGTCAAAAATTCCGATGGAATTTTGTAACTTCGTATAGAAAGGAAGTATATCAGGAAATAATAGATAATCAATTCCCGAACATCACGACAACGGCGGCATCAGACTTAAATAAAAATGATTAAACAAATATTTATGAAGGTCCTTTAGCAATACGTAAAAAAATACGATGGACTGAATCAATTATGTATAAAAAAATGAATTAAACAAAATTATAACACAGTTTATAACAATTTAACCATAGTACACCGACCGGCAAAAAAAAAACGGCCACCCTGAAAAATTTCGCAAAACGAAGCTTTAAAAATTATTAATTTAACTAGTGATCGTTATTTTATTAAAGAACCATTCACTATTGACATATAGGGTATAAATTAGCAAAAAAAGGAAGCCAATTAAACTCAGAATTAAATTTAATTTAACAAAATAACAGAAACAGAGCAACACTTTGAAAGACGTCTGTAAGAGTTAACGGAATTATTTTCGCGTGAAAACGTTTATTAATTGCCAAACTTATAATCAAATGATGAAAAACACTATTTCCAACAACAGCCTCCTTTAATGTTTTTTTTTTAAGAAAATATCGTATTTGGTCTGTTTCTGTTATTTTGTTAAATTAAATTTAATTCTGCGTTTAATTGTTTTCTTTTTTGTGCTAATTTGTACATCATGTGTCAATAGTGAATGATTCTTTAATAAAATAACGATCACTAGTCAAATTAAGTTTTAAAGTGGTTTTGCGAAATTTTTCAGGGTGGCCGGTTTTTTTTGCCGGTAGTGTAGATGTTGAATGAATTAATACAGTCATCGTTTTGTGTTTTGTTATATTTTTTTCATTACAATGTGCTGCTAGTTTGCTCTTGTCTTAAATTTATTAACACGCAAGCCAAAATATTTGATATGGTGTAGCAGTGCAATAGTCACGTAAGTCAAAATTTCTTGTTTTCTATAACGAGTAGAAGGGTCTACTCTAAAGGAATAAAAACACGATTAATAATAGATTCACAATACGACTATAATGTATTTCGAAGCCTTTGGTATTTAAGATACAAATAATATATAAAAACTTGGGAATTTTAAATCATCATTACTCAAAACACGCTGGTTTTGAGTTGCGTGAGTATTGCTCTCACAGTGCGAATAGTTCTTTCACTTAGACTCGGGAAGTAAAAATCGTAGGTTTTAGAGATTCAGCAGTTGGTATTGATTTACAAAGTTATAGGTTAATAATGACAATTATAAGGTTTTCACATCAAATTTCTAATTCGTTACCTTTTGGAAAATAGAGTTCTATATTTTTAATGTAAAATCAAAACTAAATAGTTTGCTACCAAGAAAAAGTTCCCAAATTTATCATCTATTCAGTTTTTCATTGAAAACTTGTATGCTTTTTTTTGCAATATTTATACACTCGCAGTTTTTTAACAAAAAATGTAAGTTCGACATATTTAATTTCAAAAAAATGCTACCCAATATTTGGATTTTTCTACGTTTTAAGTGTATATTTTAGACTAAAACATCTTCAAAGCTCGTGCTTAATTTCAGAGCAATTGATACACTTTTTCTAGGATCAATTGTACAGTTTTGTCATAAAATTTTTAAATCCCCAAAACGCAGGACATTTGACAGATTTTAGGTACGTTTATCTGGCAAAGTTTAAGTTGAATTGTTAAATTTTTGTAGAACATAAAGCAAGTATGTATACGTATTGGTTGTGTATTTTTCAATTTTTTTTTTAATAAATTTTGATTTTTAAGGAATATCTAGATACCTAAAGTAAAAAAGATCAGCAGGACAAGTGCCCTGGGAGAACCACAAAAGGTTTTTAACGAAAAGCAAGAAGTAATGATCAGTCCTAGAAATAATGAAGCTGTTAGAAATGACGTGTACAAAACTGAAAATAATACTTTTACAACTCGTAAAAACTTCCAGTAAATTTCAAAACTTGGCTCATTTAATAGCGCCTGTCTCGTTAAAGTAAGAAGCAAAAATGTAGTTGAAGGTCTTCCAAATAAAATGTTCCAATAAATTTTGTCTGTGAGTGGTGTTTTAAAAGGGAAATATAAAAAACGCCGTTCAGTACAATTTCAAAAAGAACGAAATTTATTTGTGCTGGTTAATTTGATCTAAGAATAACATTTATTTAGCTAAGTTTAAAAAAAAAACTACTCGGAGAAAAATATAAATCTCAACAAAGAAAGAGAAACTTTGGTGACCGCTCACACTAAATCAGTTCTTATTAAACGGATCTATGTGTCTGAACGTAAAACGAAAGGAGAAGAGTTGAAAAAACGATTCATTTCTTTCGGTAATTTTCGAAGGTGATTGAAAAAAGATCGAAATTTTCAGAAAATTTAGCTTTTGAAAAAATTATATAAAAATCCACAAAAATACTGTGATATAGATTCGACGTACTCATTCGAAAAATATAGTGTTCCCGTCTTTTTATTTTTAAAATCGCCATATTTCAAATGGAAGGAAAAAGGGTAAGAATTTTCGCCGACATGAAACCGAGTCAAAATTTACAAAAAAATGTCTTCAGGTAATTTTCGAAAGTGGTCAAAAGTGGTAGAAAGTTTTCATAAAATAAATTTCATATATTAAAAATAGAGCTTTTGGAAAATTTATCTAAAAATTAACAAAAAATACTGGGATACGGATCTGGATGTGATTTGAAAAATATAACCTTTTTGTTGTACTAGTGTAAGATTTTCGAAATATTAGGTTTGAAAATATTTATTTGAAAAGGTGTCTAAAAACCAACAAAAAAAAACTGGGATGTAGATATCGATCAGCTGATTCGAAAAAGAGCTTAGTAATGCAGAACTGTGCAAGATTCAGGAAATTATGAAAAAAATTAATAATATTTACAATAAATTACACACATTTCTAGACTAAAATTAAAAACAAAATTATGAATTTTGCTTTAAATATACAACAATTTAAATATACACAGTATTTTTTTATTACCTAAGAATCGTCTCTATTTGTGAAAATACTATTAGGGATTTTCTTAAAAAATACGTTTTGACCATAAAATTTTTCAATTTATCTCAGATTTAGTTAATTTCTTACAATTTTAGCAAGACACTAAGTAATAATGATTCAAAGATGATAAAAATATTAACAAAAACTGATTTATGACTCTCACTGAGAAAATTGATGACATCATTTAAAAAAAAATGCCAGTTTGCAACGTATGGAAAGATGCTTTCCGAAGATCATAAGAAATTTATATTTATATCTTACTTTCATAACGACCAGCAAGTGAATGGTAAATGCATGTATGAAGCTCGACCCTGTTTTCAGGAATTTCGTGAAAAATTCTCTCGTGTTGCTGTTTTTGAAGCTAAGTTTTAAGGACAGTCAGTTATGTGATAAAATTATTTCGTGAGACTGATCGTATTAAGACGAAATCAGGAAGTCGTACATTAACAAAACGACTGGTTGAATCACACAATGAATAATCTTCCCGAAACAACATTTTTCAGTGATAAAATCCTGCTTTCATCTATCAGAGTATGTTAACTCGCAAAATATGAGGATGTGGAGTCCACAAAATCCTCATCATTTTGAAGAAACGCTATTACACCCACAAAAAATTGGAGTTCGGTGTGCCATTTCTCGAAGACGACAATTTGGGGTCATTTTCTTCGAGGAATCAGTTACAGATGCGACATTTTTACATGTTTTATTATAATAATTTATTGACCAAATTGAACCTGAAGAATTGCAGAATCGATATTTTCAGCATGACGGCGCAACAGCTCATACAGTTCAAACAAGTTAGAATTTTCTAAGGGAACTTTATGACGACCATTTAATTAGCCACCACAGGGACCATCTCTATCCACCTCAATCACCTGATTTGACACCTTCAGATTAGATCTTATTCGTGACTTTGAAAAACATTATTTTTAAACAATCAGTGGATACAATTGAGGAGCTAAAAGTGAGAATCATACAATAGTGTGAAAATGTTTGGTCGAAAGTTCTTACTCGAGTATTTCAGAAGAAGGAACGCCGAGTTAATTTATATATCGAAACTGGAGGCTAGCACGTCTGCAATTATTGTAAATCCAACGACGCTTCAATTCTTGTTGACACAACATAATCCAGCTTTCTAAGTTCAGTCACAGACAACCCATATTTAGGTTATGTTGTTAAATTGCTGATATAACAATTTATATATGTTTTTAAATTAAAAGATCTATTAACAAATTCTTGCGTAGTTAGATTACACTTTAAAAAATCACCCGGTATTTATCCATAAGTATTACGGCCCTTAAAATCTCTAAAATACGTTCATCCTATGTAGGGCATAGAGCCCTAGATGCGACATCTGAGACAGAACTGTTAAAATAAAGACGTCGTATGCCATTATCGAGAAACAGCATGAAGTTTTTCCACGGGAACACTTTGAAAGAATCCAGCGCTGTCGTGAAAACATCGTCTGTCGAGAACTCTTCGAATAAGGATTTCAGCGTGCGAATGCAAAGAAAGTGTTGTTGAGAAGTGCAATGCACAATAGTTGTAACGGCAAAGAGACGACGAAGCATCAAGCTGTCCCGCGTTCGTCTCGCCCTGTCAGCAAATCCCCCGGGCTTGCAACATCCACCCGTCTTGAATGACGGAATAACTTTACTCACAACACCTTCACAGAAACATCTACTTTCGGAAAGAGCTTCTACACCTCGTCTCTCGTCATTGTTTGATTTGCTTATTCAGACAATAGCAACCCACTTTTCTTTTACATTTGCCTTAGATTCGGGTTTCAGGACGATGCTGGGTGTTTGTTTTGTCTCGGTTTTTCGGATGTGCCATTGTTGTGAAATGCGTTGGTCGATGTGGGACTAATTGCTCTGATTGTAGTTGTAGTGCATCCGAAGCACAAGAGAGTTGGAGACAGAATTCGGAATGATTAGTGCAGCGTTGTCACTCATTCCCGAGTGACATCAGTGTCGCGCTTCATGTCAGACTAAATTGCATAATTAGATTGTGTCTGTCTCTCCGCATGTCCTCATGATAGATACCATTAGAACAATTATAAGGTCCCGGAGGACACCCGACCGAACTTTAGACGGATCTTTTAATTAACACGATTCATGAACGTCTTCTTCGTGCGGGAGATGACGGCAATTAAACGGTACCCCGGCCAATTTGTTCGTTTTGTGAACGATTAACTACTACAAAACTATTTCGAATAAATTAGACAAAAAGTTTACAATTTTTTTTCCGTAATTAAATCAGTGTTATCAAAACTTAATAAAACATGCAAAGCAACGTATTTTAATGTAATTCATCTGGTCAACACACCTAGTTAGTTTTAAAGGTGGCTTGAAAAACTATAAGAAATAATCAATGGCACACGTTAATACAAATAATGTCCCTTTTCGGGACAAGTAGAAAGATATTAATAAATGAAATAAAGTTAAATTGAGCAACCTTATGACCCCAGAGTATGTATGGTATTTTTTTTATAAATTAGCCTTATTACTTTTTCTCCAAATATTTTTAATTACCAAACTTTATAACTGCGGAATACATTACTCTGAAATTGAAATGGTTTATATTAATTACAATTAATCACCCACAAAATAATAGTTAACCCATTTTATTTTTTGACTTTTATAACTTTTATAACATAATTGTTTCGGGTGCACCATTCAACTACTGTAGACAATTACCAACTTGTAGGTTTCTGTATGACTATTAGATCGGTGGCTGAATTAAATAAAATAACGTGATTAATGTTCGCCGTAAGCAATGGACAGTGTAGTTTTTTACATTTGACATATCTGAATAAACAGCTACTTGTTGAACGATAAATGATATTTTTATGGAGGTCTTGAACCTGTGTATAACATTTTTTGTTTTAGGACCGAATACAGTATTTTAACTTATTCATATTTTGCGTAAGAAAATGACATGCTGCCTACTAATTATGTAGTTCAAAGTAATCGTTGTCTTTAAGTGTAAAAATCTGGGTTTTTTCAGCTTTGTACCAGGTATTTATATGAACAGTACCAATCCTAAATTGTCAGTATCTTGAAGCTTTATTTTTGGAAGTTAGTCGTGTTGTAGAGCTTCTATTTTGCCAAGACTAGTAATAGTAATAATAACTTTATTCAGAAAATTCACATAGAGTTAGAGAATCAGTCAACGGATATAAATTATTCATTATATTATCCGTTTACCGAACAGATGGAGTTGTAAAAATGCGTAATCTTCATGTAACCTTTTAAAACCCTAATATTATTGATCGAGATATAACGGAACCACCGTTTTCATGCAGTTCCACAAATTATGCTGGTCTTTTCCACATAGGTCAACTAACTGGAACTTATTCTGGTGGTGTTTCAGTTTCCTCTGGTTTTTGTTTGTTTTGTTTTAATTATTTCTTCGATATATTCTGTAAATTAGTTTTTTAAAGACTTTTATGTTGTTTTTAAATGGAAAAATAAGTCGACATTCTAGTTATAAGTATGGAGGAATCAGGTTCTTATTCAGAATTTAGTTTCTCTCTCTAACAGTGAGCAGATTTTTTTTAAATTGTGAAAAACTAATAAATCAAAATAAAATTGTATTTTTAGATTTTTATTAAGTATTAATAAATACTTCCATTAAGCTGACATTGTATGTTAAGTTGTCCATTAGTTTGGCACAAAAGATTTTTACTGTCAACTTGATGTACGTTTCTTTTTATAATTTAATAATTTTAAACTTGTTATCACAATATTGCCATATAGGAATAATAATAGTTTCGATAGAAATGTCTTGAAATAAATTTACGTTCTATTAATAGTTGCTTTATGTTTTTTAGATTTTTTTTATCTCCTTATGCGATGGGAAGAAGTGAGAGAGATACATTAGAAATTGCTTTTCATGCCCGCTCCTTATAAAAAATATTTTGTATCATTTTATAGATTATTCCAAAAACACAGATTACAAGATGCATCTATATCAAACATCCTAGCTAAGTTTCTTTATACTCAATTTTGATATTATTATGTAAACTGAGACGCTCACTGTGTAAACACGTGAAGCGTACGTGATGACTCCATCTGTTCGGTAAACGGTCTATAGTTAGATATAAGACGTAGGTAATGGTCTGAATGGGTTACATTTTTGTTGCAAATATTACGCACTTATTAATTAAACCCGTAGGTGGAAACAGCTACTACCTGGTAGTGGTATGAAGCGGTATCTCAGCGGAGTTCATGAGTATTCTTATCGCATACAAAAAAACATCTCTGCACGAAAGGCAAACCACGCATATTAGAAAATTAATTTTGTATCGTTTAGTTTTCAAACTTCAAAAGAAAAGAGACAAATTTGGATAAAAGTACAAAAAGTACACGTTCTGACAATAAAAAAAACTATCTAAATCTAATATATTAGACAGAACTTCGTAACAACCGCGCCGCGCCGACATCGAGAGGGGGTATTCAGTCTAAGAATTATTATTTTAGCCGTGTAGCTAATGGCAGGAAATAAACCCTATTTATTATTTAAAATATTTCTTTCCATTTTCGCGGACGCTCACCATCTGGAGATCCGTGTCTCCGACTTGAGAGCAAACCTGGTGCTCCCTCCCTCAGAAAGAGAGCTGGCGCATAAGCCTAGATCGGCCAGACGTGTTTTTGTTTCAGCGGCACTAGTCGGCCCAAGGCTTGGCACCGAGACACGCCGCCCCCACGCGTTTTCGACGAAATTCTGGACCGTCAGCGTCCCACGTCACACCGGAATTTCATCGCAAATTTTATGTTTTTACTTCCCAAATGTAAAGTAAGGAACTATTGTAATATGATATATGTAAATTAGGTTTCACGTTTCCGTCTGACTGTCGATTTTTATTAAACCACCGGAACGATTATTGTTAAATTGTATCTATTGGTTAGGAATATTGTGTAGACGGTAAAACAATGGTGAAGGACAATAAAACGCTGACAAAAATTTGTCTAATTAGACTAGCTTCTGGGATAATTAACCCAACAATTTGTTTATGTCTCTTCAAAATCTTTAATAGGTAGTAAGTAAATTTTATTAAATAACATACTCTTATACTTGTGGTGTATGAATCTGCTTCGCGGTTTTCCACGAGGCAATCATTTTCTAAAAAAACAAAAAATGTAGAGTTAGCTTTTATACCAATATAAGCGGAGCTCGCATAAGGATATTCCATAGCTAATTGCTTACAATAACTGACTTTGGACTTGTAACGCGAGAGTTAGAATTTAAAAAAAATGGTCTAAAAAGTTTAGACAATACTTCCCTCGCTGTCAGAATCGTGACGATTGCACCCCTTTATGTTTTTTCGCATTAGATTTCAAAGCATTCGGTTTTGTAGTTCTTCATTAACTTTTTTGAGTCACGCTGTATATCCAGATCCAAAAAATATGAATGGAATGATAAATTGCAAGAAGAGACTCATCATATTTTGTACATTTTAGATAGGATTATTCGGCAAAATTTTGGGGTGACGTCATCAATTTTTTGAAGGGGATAAGCAAATATATTTTTACTAAAAACGTATTGTGCTCTTCATAACCTTAAAACATTTGCAAGATTTGAAAGCATTCGGTTGTGTAGTTCCTGATTAAATCAATAAAATAAATTTACCCATTCATTAATTTTTTGGGTCACCCTGTATATGCAAATCGAAAAAATATGAATAGAATGATAAATCACAAGGAGAGACTCATCATACTTTGTACATTTTGGATAGGATTTATTCAACAATATTTTGGGGTGGCGTCATCCATTTTTTAGGGGGGATGAGCAAATATATTTTGATAAAAAATTTACCATGCTGATGATAAATTTAAAACATTTCCAAGATTTCAAAGCATTCGGTTTTGTAGTTCCTGATTAAATCATTAAAATAAATATGCGCATTCATTAAATTTTTTGAGTCACTCTGTATATGCAAATCCAAAAAATATGAATGGAATGATAAATTACAAGAAGAGACTGATCACATTTTGTACATTTTAGATAGGATTATTAGGCAAACTTTTGAGCTGACGTCATCAATTTTTTGGAGGAGACAAGCAAATATATTTTGACTAAAAATTTATTATGCTCTTTATAACCTTAAAACATTTCCAAAATCTCAAAGCATTCGGTTCTGTAGTTCTTGATTAAATCAATAAAATAAATTCACGCAATCATTATTTTTTTGGGTCACCCTGTATATGCATATCTAAAAAATATGAATGGTATGATAAATCACAAGAAGAGACTCATCATATTTTGTACAATTTGGATAGGATTTATTCAGCAAAATTTTGGGGTGACGTCATCAATTTTTTGGAGGGGATGACTAAATATATTCTGATTAAAATTTTATCATGCTTATCATAACTGTAAACCATATGCAAGATTTCAAAGCATTCGGTTTTGTAGATTCCAAATTAAAAGTCAAAATGTTGTTTCCTAATTTTGATTTTCTTTCCAAAAATGTGGACGTTTTGGGTAAAATCTCAATTCGAAGTCATAAACTACATGTGTAAGACTATGTTATTTGATACAATTTAAAACCCTATTACTATGTACAATTTTGAAGTGACGTCATCACATCAGTGGTGGAGATGATTAGACAAATTTTGGTTAGCGTTTTATCATCTACATGATATACCTAATATAAATACAAAATTTGACAACAATTGGCCCAGTACTTTCGGAGATTATCTGTCTAATAAAAATCCGGGACGGCAAACAGGCGGACAGACGGATAGACGGACAGACGGACAGACAGACGGAAACTGGGGACCTATTTCTTCGTCTTCTAGGGGTCATGAAAGATCGAGAAAATGTAAAAGTAGAGAGTCGGCCGACGGACTCGATTACAATACTTCCTTTGCTTACGCTCCGGAAGTAAAAAGTGGCTCATGGGAGGATGGAATCCACGATATTCTTCTTATTAGCATGACACTGAGCCAATACACCGTTGATCTGCGTTTCTCTTACTTTATTGTATTTTGTTATCATAAAATTTTGATATTTTTTGCGAAATCTAAATTTCTTAGATAAAGAATTGGTCGAAGTTTATTTTGACAGAACTTCCTTCACTCCTGAAATACCAGTCCAACAAATCTCGCTTCTTTGAAAAATTATAAAAATTAGTTTTGAGATTTTTTTTTGTGATAACCTCCATAAAGTAAAAACCAGCGACATCAATAATACTTCCGCAGGTTCTGCGCCATGGGAGCGCGGGAACATGGTCCGTACAAGTACAGACAATGTAAAATATTTCTAAAAATAGATAGAAAAATGTCCTCTCAGCAATAATAACATGATTAACTTCGAGTGTTTATGTTTAAACATCGAAAGAACGTAGAAATTTGTTTGATTTGAATGTTTGTCTCCTTAAAACAGGGGACGAAAATTATTAATTAAACCACGATAAAACAAAATGTTCTGAATATTATTATTCCTGTTTTATCTTTATAAAGAGGTGCGTTAGTTTGATTAATAAAATATTAGTCACAGGGCAAGAAAAAATATTGGTCTAAAGAGTTTAGACAGTACTTCCCTTGCTGTCGGAAACTTGACGACTGCATGCCTATTGTGTTTTTTTTCTCATTACATTTTTGTAGTCGGAATTTAAAAAAAAATTGCGATGACGTCATCAACATTTTTGCAAGGACACATATATCAGTTGGGATAGATGTAGTGTAATGCTAAGAATAAAATTATTATATTCTCAAATTTTCGGGAAAATGAATTGGGTCGTTTTGAATATTGATTTGTAATAATCAATAAAATAACGAAACAGTACGTATCAGAGGCAACTGAAAATCGTGTATGTATAAACATTCTTAATTTAAGATGACAGGCGTAACAGCATACGTGAGAGTCAAACAGAGAAACTGTAAACAAAACGACCATCGGTTTTATTGCTTCGACTTCCGCTTATTATATAAAACATTGGGTTTTATTTTAATTCTTGACGGTGAAATTCACAATTGGTTGATTATAAACATGTCTATTTCACATTCACGGAACCAAGTGAACGCATAAAACAAATGCAGGTCTGTAAAGTTAAAGTCGATGTAAATAAGCGTGCTACCCTTATGTTTCAACCGAGTTTTTCCTTTAACAAATTTTGTGTCTACCAAATTGGGTTGGTTGGGGTGTAATACTAATAATAAGTGTTGCCTTTAATTTAATCAATAAAATAAATTGACTTCATTAATTTTTTTGAACCACCTCTTAAGAAAATCTAAAAAATTAGAATGGAATGATAAATCACAAGTACAAACTCATCATATTTTTTGCATTTTAGATAGGATTTATTCAGCAAAATTTAAGGGTGACGTCATCAATTTTTTTAGGAGGGATGAACAAATACATTTTGAACAAAAGTTTACCATGCTTATAATAACTTTAAAATATTCCCAAGATTTCAAAGCATTCGGTTTTGTAATTCCTGATTAAATCGATAAAATAAATTCACGCCTTCATTAATTTTTTTGAGTCACCCTGCATATGCAAATCCAAAAATATGAATGGAATGATAAATCACAAGTACAGACTCATCATATTTTGTACATTTTAGATACGATTTATTCGGCAAACTTTTGAGCTGACGTCATCAGTTTTTTGTAGAAGATAACCAAATATATTTTGACTAAAAATTTATTATGCTCTTTATAACCTTAAAACATCTGCAAGATTTCAAAGCATTCGGTTTTGTAGTTCCTGATTAAATCAATAAAATAAATTTACGCATTCATTAATTTTTTTGAGTCACCCTGTATATGCAAATCGAAACAATTTGAATGGAATGATAAATCACAAGAAGAGACTCATCATATTTTGTACATTTTAGATAGGATTTATTCAGCAAAATTTTGTGGTGACGTCATAAATTTTTTAGGGGGGACGACCAAATACGTTTTGATCAAAAAATTACCATGCTTATGATAATTTTAAAATATCTTCAAGATTTCGAAGCATTCGGTTTTGTAGTTCCTGAGTAAATCAGTAAAATAAATTTACGCTTTCATTTATTTTCTTGAATCACCCTGTATATGCAAATCCAAAAAATATGAATGGAGTGATAGATCACAAATACAGACTGATCATATTTTGTACATTTTAGATATGATTTATTCGGCAAATTTTCGAGCTGACGTCATCAAGTTTTTGGAGGGGATAAGCAAATATATTTTGACTAAACATTTATTATGCTCTTTATAACCTTAAAATATATGCAAGATGTCAGAGCATTCCGTTTTGTAGTTCCTGATTAAATCAATAAAATATATTTACGCATTCATTAATTTTTTTGAGTCACTCTGTACATGCAAATCCAAAAAATATGAATGGAGTGATAAATGACAAGTACAGGCTCATCATATTTTGTACATTTTAGATATGATTTATTCGGCAAACTTTCGAGCTGACGTCATCAAGTTTTTGGAGGGGATAAGCAAATATATTTTGACTAAACATTTATTATGCTCTTTATGACCTTAAAATATCTGCAAGATTTCAGAGCATTCGGTTTTGTAGTTCCTGATTAAATCAATAAAATATATTTACGCATTCATTAATTTTTTTGAGTCACCCTGTATATGCAAATCCAAAAAATATGAATGGAGTGATAGATCACAAGTACAGACTCATCATATTTTGTACATTTTAGTTATGATTTATTCCACAAACTTTTGAGCTGACGTCATCAAGTTTTTGGAGGGGATAAGCAAATATTTTTTGACTAAAGATTTATGATGCTCTTTATAGCCTTAAAACATCTGCAACATTTCAAAGCATTCTGGTTAGCAAATTAAAAATTAAATTGCAAAATGTTGTTTTATAATTTTGATTTTTTTTCCAAAAATCTGGACGTTTCGGGTGAAAAGTCGATTCAGAGTTGTAAACTACATGTATAGGACTATGTTATTTTATACAATTGAAAACCCATTTACTATGTACAATTTTGAAGTGACGTCATCGCATTAGTGGTGGGGATGATTAGACAAATTTTGGTTAGCGTTTTACCATCTACATGATATTCTTAATATAAGTACAAAATTTTACAACAATCGGTCGAGTACTTTCGGAGATTATCTGTCTAATAAAAATCTGGGACGGCAGACGGACAGACAGACGGACGGACAGACGGACAGACGGACAGACAGACGGAAATGGGAGACCTATTTCTTCGTCTTCTAGGGGTCATGAAAGATCGAGAAAACGTAAAAGTAGAGAGTCGGCCGACGGACTCGACAATACTTCCTTTGCTTACGCTCGGGAAGTAAAAAAGAAACGATCGAGTCCATGGACATTGACGATGATGGTAAAGCGAAAATTTGAGGGAAAAATTCAAAGCGGATTCATACACCACAAGTATAGGAGTATATTAGTGTATAACATTCAAATTACCTTAATTGAGATGACGTCATCAAATTGTGGGGAAAATTAGCTAAATTTTGGTTAGCGTAACCTTCTACATGGTGTTCCTAATAATATTATACATATAAAATCCAACTCAAGAGTTGAAAAACAGGAAAAATATTCTACAGATCTGTGGTAGATTTTGGATATCGAACTGCAAATAAATATTTTACAAGGTAAATCATTTTGATTGGATTATATAAAAGCTTCTAGTGGCTGGGTTAAAAGACTGTAAATTGTAAGTGTACTTCATTTTTAGTGTCCTTTCGAACATATAATTTAAGATTTCATGTAACAAAATTTTAAACTTGTCTGATTTGTCATACAGTTTTTTGGAAACTTTCGATTGAAGGAGAATAGCTAGGCTTCCTGTATTTTAGTTTTAATGTAGGTAGTTTTCAAATATCATTTATTAACTACATGGGGAGATTGTGCAGAAAATTCCATTCAATAATTAACGAAAAAAAAAAATACAGCAGGAATTTTAGCTTGATATGAAAACAGGCTTTCAATTAATTACTGCTTTGTTCAATTTGGATACAAAATGGTAATTGTTATGAATAATGTTTTGCATCAATGAAATTAGATGAGGCATTACAAGCGACTCAGATTTTCATCCAAAGAATAAGTTGCGATTTTCTTTTTTTTTTTAATCGTAAAAGTTTACCCAGATTGAAAATTTTTAGCTTGGCTTTATTTCTAGACAGATAACCTAACATTAACGGAAGATTAAGTTACAATTTAAATTATCATCTCATGGGTTTTGCAGATATTTGGCATTTTAATTTCTTTGTAGTGGAAATAATAAAATACTCTATAACACGTCCCGCTGTCTAATCTGCTCTACACATAAATTACAAAAATACCATTATTTCAAGTCTAACTATATCTCTTAGCGAAAAACTAATTGTATAAAAACTTTAAGTTCAATTTCAAAGTACTGGCTTAAAACCAGACTAAAAGACTAGTATTTTTTGATTATATTGTATTAAAATCAATCCAGACCTTTTCGAAGATATACACTGCGCATTGCTCTCTAAACTAATTTTCGTAAAATTTCAGCGTCGTAAACATTCAAGCAAGTGTGAAGATAATTGCTCTGGCGCTATTTATAAATCAATAGTCTGTCGGAATCCACAGACGAACGGAAAACTTATTACAAAAAGATCACAAAACATTGTGATTGAGCGCCTTTCGCGATGGCTTCAAGGCAGAACAATTAGCGCAACCGTGGATGCGAATTTATTGAAAACTCGCTTCGGCTTTATTTGTGGAAGACGATGATCGATCGTTCCCACGTGTATTTGGTCAAAACAGAGAAATGACAAATGTTTGTGAAAATATAAAAACTTTTTACATGACAAAAGTTTTGTGAAAAATTATTGAGGATTGAATTTGTGTTCGGTGTGTAGGGGTTGAAGGCGGTCTGTTTCGTTAAGTTGGAAACTTGATGTCCGCAGGGATCGCATCAACTTGGCAAACATCGGCGCGGTAGGGAAATGGACAAACGTGAAAGAAGCGTAAAGAAGAGGAATACATCAGAAAGTGTGTTTATGTATGTGTCCTAGTGTGTACCTATCATTTTGCATGACTGGATTTATTTTGTTTGCGGTCCAGAATTGTGTATTCTGGGAATTTAACAGAGTCCAAAACGTGTGATTTCATTTGCTCGGATCCCTTGTGTTTGGCGGCTGTTTCTTATTTGAGGGTTGCTTTTTATGTACGCGGGCGATTTTTACCGTTATTATGCTCTACACCCGAGAGGCCCTCCTTAGATTGAGAGCGCCACATCAAAAATTAAAAATCATTCTTTCACAGGTACACGACTTTCGTTCACTTTTGATTTGACTTTGCATTTGTTGGACTTCACCTTATCAGCTATTCTACGTCAAAGAAACCTTTGTTAGCAGCCGGGGTTCAAAAATTACCGATGGGATTTTACCACTCAATTCTTACTAGTTGTATTCATTAAATTGCTTTTTAGTTGTTGAACTAACTTTACAATATAATCAAACTAAAAAGCTTTTCATTAGTTTCCCATTTATCGTATTCTAATAATATGAACAAATCTTTCGGTAAAAATTTAAACTTTTTAGTCAATGTGTATACGACTATTGATCGACGAGTGGGTTTTCATTGATCATTGATCCAAATCTGTTGAAATATAATCTGCTCAAAACAAAGATTATATGAGACTTATGAGAAAAGTGCCTCTAAAGATGGGTGAATACTGTGTAATATGTACAGATCAGGATTTATTGTCGATCTTTTCTACCAAATATTGTTTTATTCTAATTTAACAACCCTGCCACAAAGAACAAAAGTCGTCCAACCATATTATTCCACGTTTGATATATTTCTAGTCTTTAAGACTTTGGGTTAAATTACAAAATTTAAGGCATCATAAAATAATAACTACCAGCTAATTGTTGTCCCGGAAAGATGCATAATTTACGGAAACAATTAGGCTTCAGAAAGATAAGTCGCCTCGTGGTTTAGTGGTCTGGATGCTTCCCCGGAAAGCGAGAGGCGTGGGTTCAATTCCCATCGAGGTAACAACATTTTTACCTACACATATATTAAAAAAAAAATCTATAAATGGTGTAACAAGTCAGCTCGTTTACAGGATGTCCGAAGTGGCGTGAATATCCTAAAGGGTGTATTATTGAAGGATGTCGTTAAGGTGGAATGCTAGATGACAGACAAGTATACTTCTTCAAAACAAAAACTAAAACATCTAAAGGCTTCTGCTGCTGTCCTTTTCTAGATACTTAGCTTCTTCAACAATCCAAAATTTGGGGACCAATAAAATTTACTGAATCTAAGAGAGGAAACACAGATTCTTTTGTTTTTTTTTTTTAAATGTAATCTACTAGTGTAGAAACACAGTTTGATAATTGAGCAGCGTGAAGTTATTTTGCTCGAACATAAAAAATAAAATTATTTGATAAACGTTTAACTATGGAAAGAAAGTCGGGAAGAGGAGTTATGTTTAACTCCTCTATTTTGTCCTCATTGTTATGAGGACAAAATAAACGAAGAAAAGGTTTTTTAGATTTTTGCGTCAAATTATAAGTTATCATTGCACCTTGTAGTGAAAATGTCGCAATCACATGTACAAAAAGTTAAGTTTAGAACTGGTTATAAAAGTTTGAAGACCTAAACTGGATCCAATCGTGATGCTGTACACAAAATATAGTGTGGAATATGTTTAGATGAATATGGTTCACATATACTGGTTGGAATTGAAGATAACTTTCGTTGTTTTCGTTCCTCTCCACTAGATGGCTAATGGCTAAGATGCCTCTAGCATTCCTCGGCATGTAAGAAAGTAATTCCCTGAAATCGCATTACACCACCAATAAAATGTTTCAAAGTCATAACAATTATTGTTATTGTTCAAAAAGTGAACCAACAAAATTCATAAACCCGCAAAACAACTTGTGGGCATTAATTATGGATAGCCCTTCGATTTCGTTGTCATTGCTTCACTTGACAAGGTGAGTACAAGTTTTAGAACTAAGGTTAGTCAATCCCACGTGTCACACTCTTCGGTGGTATTCAAGAACATTCTTTAGTCCTTCTTAAGCATGTATTACACAACATACTTCTTGTTTTTTGTTCACAGCATATCTTCATTTTTATTAGATACCCTATTATTTTAAGTCTAAGTTTTGGCATGTTGAATCTTCAGAGTTTAATACGAGTAAAACACTTCTCGCGATTTTTCTCAACATCGCAATTAGAGAACTGAACTGAACTGAACCAAAAAGGTGGAAAAAGGAAATCGATTTTAGATATAGACAAAGCTAGACAAAGACACTGCGTTTCCAAACAGAAACTTTCCCGTAACAATAGTTAGGAGAATTCAAGTATCGATGAGATACAATGATGAAGTTAGAAAAATTGCATTTATGAGTGTCATTTGATTTTTTTGTAAAAGCAGGTCTGGTAATTCCTTTGATTCCACTACGATGTCACAGTTATAGCAAGAAAAATGTCAACTAAATAAATGCAAAGTTTTACATAAATGATTATAGGGTCGAAGTGCGTCATGGAAACGTGCCGTCTCTCAATTTTGGACTTTACTAAATGTCCAAAGACTCACACTAACTACCATACGCATCTCTACAACTCGTTGTCTAAATGCTTCATATCTTACTAAAAAAAAAAACTAATTTATTAAACAAATTTATTGTAAATACTGAAAATGTTCACCATTTTGTTCAGGCACATGTTCATTCTCTTTTTAATTTCAAAAGTGTTCTGTAACATCCTTTAGTCAACACTTTGGACTCACTGTCAATTTCATGTTGCAACAGGAAGTCGCGTCACATCATCAAAAATTTCCTCAGATACTGAAGGTCTTCCAGGAGATTTCCCTTTATAGACACAATGTTTCTTAAATTATCAAATCACAGTATTTGGCTAGATATCCTTGCTTACAAGCGGTAGCACAATACAACCATTCCCCATTGCGATAATAAGACAACAATGAAAGTGTCTTTTTCAACAGAATAAACCATTTTCACGGTCTTCGCCTCCTAGCACAAAAACAAAAATTTTGGTACGCAAGCACCAAGAATTTTGAAATGACTATTTTGTTGTTTTGAGCTTGGATCAACGAGAATTGCTGTAGTTCACACAAGTGAGAACTGTCATTATGAGGCATAATTTCAGCGAAGCGGGATTTTTGAAATCCATGGCCAACTACTCCGTTAGAATCATTTATAAAAACCCTATACAAGATAAGCTTTAATCAGCGACTATATAGCAAACAAAACGTTAAAATTAACATTGATGAAATTAAAAAAATGGTTTCAGATCTTTTCCTTAGGATGAAAATAAATTTTTGGTATCAACACCACATACACAAACTAATTAAATACTTGTTAAGGGGCTAATATATTACTTTTACTTTCCGAACGTAAGCTAAGAAAGTACCATAATCGAATCCATCCGCCGACTGCCTGCTTTCATATTTTCCCGACGGTTCATGACCTTGAGAGTACGAAAAAATAACTCTCCCGTTTCCGTCTGTCTCTCGTCGGTCCGTCTCTGTCGATTTTTGTTAGAAAGATAATCTCGAAAACTACTGGACGGATTGTTGTCAAATTTGGTATGTATGTTAGGAATATCATGCAGATGAAATAATGCTAACCAAATTTGTCTAATCATCCCCACGAACGTATTAAGTTTTTACTTTGACATCCAGATTTTTCAAAAAAAAAATCAAAATTGTGTAACATTTTGCAATCTAACTTTGAAACTGCAAAACCGAATGCTCTAAAATATCCTACAAACGTTTTAAAGTTAGCGTAGGCGTGGTAAATCGTTAATAAAAAGTTATCGGTTTATGCTCTCCCAAAAAATTGATGACGTCACTCTAAAATTTTGCCGAATAAATCCTGTCTAAAATATGCATAATATTATGAATTTCTAGTTGCGATTTATTATTTCACCCATACATTTTAAAACTTATTCTTACACAGAATGACTAAAAAATGTTTAAATTAATATCGAAAATTAATATCGAGTATGTGTCCTTGTTAACATGTTGAGGACGTCATCACACAATTTAATTTTATCATTTTTGGGAGAATCTGTATTGTTCGCCTCTATTTCAGGGGCGAGGAAAGTACTATGGTACCACGACAAAATCAGCCCGAGAAAATCCCTCCGAAAAAATAGCCACCAATAAAATAACTACCGATAAAATAGCTCCTGACAAAATAGCTTCATGAAAACATAGCTCCGACAAAATAGCTCGGTCAAAATAGTCCAAAATCTAAAAATCTGCAGAAAGGAAAAAAGACATATCACAAACAAAAAATACATATAATAAAATCGGAACAAATAGAGACAGAGAGACACATAGATACATAAACGGAAACGAGAGATCTACTGTTTTCGTACTCTAGGAATCTTGAAACGTGGAGAAAACATAAAAACAGCCAGTCGGCTGATGGTCCAGATTACAATACTTCCGGGGAACTAACAAGGTATATTGTATCCATAAAAGCATTACTACTATGACCTGAACTGACCTGAACTAAACTGACCTGAACTGACCTGAACTGAACTGACCTGTTCTGACCTAACCTCACTTTTTTTCTATGAAAGGAGAAACCCTCATGGACTTAAGTTCAATCATCCCTGGTAGTGCCAAGACTTTTACACTCCCCGACCAACCCCCCTGGAACCGCGTTAGCATTACTTGGTCGTCAATTTCTTCTTTTTTTTTTAAATTAACTATAATGTCTCTTTCGTCCGTATCTTTTGTACTTGCCCTTAGCACCTATTACCTTTCACATGAAGTTTACTATTGCAGTCCACTTGTCCTTGCTTTCCAGCATTATTTCCAGAGAGATTCGTGTCGTCAGTTTTTTTACCTATTTGCTCTTCCAAAAAGTATGTGCTCTGGTGTATTGTTTTCCTCACACTCCTACCAGTATTCTCTGTCTCTGTTTCGCAAAGTTCTCGTGTTCCGAAAGCATCTGTGTCACGTAATAGTTTGTCTCGCCATGCTTCCTATTTACCACCTTCTGGAGATCTGGAATTAGTCTTTTGGTCCATCCTCCTGGTTCGCCTTCTGCTCTATCCCATCTATTTTGCCATTCTTTAAATACTTTCTTTTCAATTTCCTGTCTGTGATCTTTCCCCCTTTTGTACACCTGACATTTTTCTGTACTTTCAAATCTATTAGCATCAAGTGCCGCCGTAGCTATGATTCTTCTAAATGGCAACCTTGGCACTCCTATGTTTGTTTGACATTATCCTTTTCAGGTTGTTGACTATCTTGTCAGTTCTCTTAGTAATGTCTCTGACATACGTTGTTATTTTCATGTCCTTGTCAATTATAACGCCTAGGTATCGGATCTCTTCACTTGTCCTCAACGGAGGTCCACCTTCCTCTAAATTTAGCGTCATGACTTTTATCTTGAACCTGCCCTGTAGTAGCACGGCCTCTGTTTTATGTTCCGCTAGCTCTAAACGTAGTTCTTTTACTTTAGATTTTACCATTCTGTAGACCACTTCTTTCTTGTGTTTTAATTCTTTCTCCTTTTTGTCTACGATTACGATTGCCAGGTCGTCGGCAAACGCAATCAACCGTGCTCCTATAGGTAGCCTTGTTTTTAACAACTTATCGTAGAATAAGTTCCACAATGTCGGCCCCAAAACGAAGCCTTGCGGTACCCCGCATGCCATTTGGAGGTGTTAGGTGTTATACAATCCGGTCCAGACATTTTTCTATTTTTTATTTCTCTCGCCACCTGCTTAAGTTTTTCCATATTGAACAGAGGTACTTTCCTCCTATTTACCATCGGTATCCTCCGCGTTGTGATGCTTCTTCTCGGAAACAGTGTGAGTATTTGGTTATTCGGTGTCTCCTCGTCTGGAAGAGTCGACTTAACCTCACCTGACCTGACTTGACCTGACCTCTTATTGTCTCAAATAAACAAATTTTAAACATTTCTGTGAATAAATAATAACCAAAATGTACGTCCTTAAAACAGTAAGTTGTATTTTAAACTTAATAATAATTTCTTTTTTATTTAGACCGGGTCTTTTTAACAGGGCTGTCTTGACGGCTCACGGGTAAAAATCAAATATTTTAAAAGTAATAAAGAGTATGTATGTGAAAAACACAAAATTATTCGTCTTTAAAATAAAATAGAATAGACGTGCCTTAAAATTATTGATTTTGCAGGAATCAATTGTAGTCTTCATTTAATTAAATTGATGTTATAATTACTATGTAATTAATTTCACTTAAGATTAATAGGTACCTAACGAAAATATTTTTAGCTTAGGAAAGAATTTTTTATATACTTTCTTACTTTTTTATTATCACCTGTGGAGTAGGATAGGGTTAAAATGTACGACAGTCTGTCTTACGTAACCCCTTGCAGGCAATTATGAGATAAAAGACGCTTAACAAGAAGTCTGTTTATCGTTTGATGATCGATTACAATTAACATTAACATACAATCCGATATTTAGCTCCAATCTATATATTTAAGTTTAATAATACTCCTAATTAGTAATAACAGAACAAAAACTACGTCAAAACTATAATTCAAAACCCATACATGGAGTCAGTTCTATATGTGATCAGTTCAAGGTCAATTTTCAGCTAGCGCTTATCACATCATTAGCTTGCATGGCCGCACGTTGACGTCCGCCGTATCTGGGTGTTGTTAAGATTAAATCGCATTGTTTTCTCAAAGGAAGGTACAGTGCCGCAGTTCGTATTGAGAAACCGCTCCTGCTTCCAGCTACGTCAGGCCGGCCCCCCGTATTGTGGTATATCAACGTTAAAAAAAAGAAATTAAAGGTAAATTGATTCAGTAAGCGCAGATGCCGCGTTGCCGTAGATCCACCCGTCGGTCCATGATGATTCCGTAAGTTTTTGTTAAGAATGCTCCTTCATTTGCAAATTCCGTTAGTCAGTCCCTCTGTGGAATAGCATCTGGGAACCGAAAATTGAAAGCATTAAAATTTAACGTTAGAATAAACATCGTTTTGTGAATTTACGTGCGCGATTCCCATTGTATCGTAATGTAACATTAAAAGAACAAGAATAGGAACAAGTCCGTAAACATAGTCAGGGAGGCCTCGACGGAAGAATCATGGTGCCCCTGAGAGGGGATCCAGAAGCTCTCATTCCCACCTCGATATCTCAAGAGATAGAACCTGCGAGATGTATGGGGGCTCTTTAACATCGGTTAGCCGGAGCGGAGCTAAAGAACGGGAAAACACCAATTAGCCCAATTACTTCAAACAAATCGGCCGAATTCCTTGCGACAATAAATTCATTAATTAACATTCTTTGCCGGGAATCTCTCCATCAGTTTCGGCACCCCACCAACGACAGCTTTTTTAATTAAAGCCATCAATTAACCGGAGGGGATGGTATTTAATAATTGGGTTCTAACATTTATTTCATTAGCTAATTGCAAGTTTATGTTTCTTAGAAACACGGCAGCGTTTTTGGTATTAAAATAGCGTGTCAATGCAAACGGTAAGCGAATTATCAAAAGTATGTGTATCGTGTCAGGGGAAGCATAAACTTGGCCCTAAGCAAACACTCAATTCTCATGCAAATACCCGCCGAGGAATCTCTCGCAGCTTTATAAACCACTGCTACCTGTCTGATTTGGGGTTATTTATACGCTAGTTTAAGAATTAATCTCTTTAAAAAGCTCGCAATAAAACCTGCTATGCAGAGCTTCTCGATTTAATGAAGCTACTTGCATGTTGGCATCGAAGGAACTCACGTGTACACATGTTAGTAAGGATTAATTAAACCGAGAAACAAATATTCCATTTTTATGCTCGTGTTGAAAACTTAATGACCCTCTCGTCTTGTTAAAATATTGAAATTCAAGTTTTTACGGCTGTACTTTGTTAATTAATTAAAGATAATGCATTTGTTCTGTAAAAACCGAAACTGTTGATTAATGACGTGTAGTATTTAACGTGGCGTGCCACGCTGTCAGATAATAAAATCATATGCGAATCCATAAATAGAACGTCCCTAAAATTGATGTAAAGTGGAAAACGACATAAGTAACATTACTTAAGGAAATGGATATAAAGGAACAAACTCGCACACATTTTGCCGAAAACTAGAAGGGATGTAAAGTTTTCCCCTCGCAAAGATCGCGAACAGAAAAAACACACCCCTAAAAGGATATATCTATTATTCATGCAGTCTGTTTTATGGAAATAAAAGATATGCGGATAAGTCTTTTTAACGAATCGAACTTACTTATTTTTTACGTAAGCTAATTCACGGCAAAAATTTTAAACAATAATTGATTAGTCCAGGCTGCACTTGCTGCTATATGCTGGGTTTATCAAAACTAGTGCACTTATTTATTTATATTCTTGAAATGATAAATCACACTTGTACTTTATTTGTACTTGTTCCATCAGCTTTCCAAAGATAAAAGTTTATGTGAGACTTTTAGTTAATTAGATGAAATAGATTTTTTCATTTGCTTCTTGTACTAGCAGCTGACAGAACATTTATCATGTTAATGTTAATCTATAAATCGATAATGGAATTTCAAAGTACTGGCAATGGTAAAAGAAATTTAGATGTTGAGGCTAAACTGTCAAGGTATGAGAAGATTGTGCTTAATGCAGCTTTTACGGTGGTGTACCTAACGAGAAATCGAAGGTAGACAATCTTTGCAACTAGCAACCAATTATGTACTTTGAACTTTTACGTGTACTTTAACTACTATTCAATGTATTTTTTCGATGATCGTTTCTTAATTCGTTCATATACGAGTGATCGTGCTTCAGAAATAATGGATTAAAGGAGTTCATTAAGGTTCAATTAAAATAAAGATACCTGCTCAAGTATTCGCAGCCAATGATACTTCATCCTATATCAATCAAGTTGGCTAATCTGCAGTTACGTCAAAAACTGAAATTTATTTTTTTTTAATAAACTGTTGCAAATACCGAAAACGAAATTCTGCTCTTCTTAACGATGAAGGTAATAAAACAATGATGAATCAAATAAAAAAAAGCGCTTTTAAAACTGAAAAAACCAAAATTTCTTGTGACTATTGAGTCATATAGAACAAATATACAGAGAATATTTACAAGACAATAAATGTTCAATATAGCCAATTGGAATCAACACATTTTCGAAAATGCTTTGCTAAATAGCAACATTTTTAAACTTAGAGCAACCGTGTTTGTATATTTGGACATTGTTTTCGGCGGTCTTCTGCTTCAGTATTATCTGGTGCCGATTATGGAAAATTAAACGTCATGAAGTCTGGAAGTCGCTATCGCAGCTGTCGCAGAAGGCTATACTGAAAATTTTGTACAAAATGGAGTGGGATCCCTGAAAAATTCGTGACATTCCCAAGGTGTAACACTAAATCCTTTCACTAGTTTTGTAGCACAAAATTTAGTAAAAAAACCAACTATAATTTTCATAAAGATTAATAAGATCACACTCATGAGTTATAGAAAGAGTATTTTTTTAACAAAATTTTGTTGTTTTTAAAATGTGTTAGTAATTTAAAGAATTGTCTTCCCTCTTATTTATCCCTTTGTTTTGATTGTTATCTGTCGATTTTAGACTTTGAAATGGGCGAATGAGATCTAGGAATGGAATGCATAAAATGTATAAGCATTAATTTGGTTGCAGAATTTAATTTTTAAATTCTAAGACGTGCGTCATAATAGACCTTTTGCAAGATTAAAATGACCGCCGAATTAGTGGTACCAATCAATTGAAAAAAATTGTAATATTTGTCTGCACTCAAATTTAAGTTGACAACAAAATCTTTTAAGGCACACACCACCATTCGATTGGTGGATTTCGTGGCACCAGATTTAAAATAACTATGGGGAAGATGTAGTTTTATTATGCCCAGATTCTTTGTTTCCAGATGTGATATAATTAACATTTAACATTCATGGTAACATTGGATTTATAGTTTTTTATTTATAGCATAGCTTCTCCATGAATTAATTAATTTTAATTGTAGGTACATTTTTATTAATTTTTTTAATTGATTATAATAATTATTAATTGCGTTATATTTCTAAAGTGTATTTATATTAAAAATTAACTACAATTATTTTTAAGTGCAATTATTGCAATTTAGAGAATAATTTATATTAATTTGATACATTTTCATAAATAAAAAACATTCACAATAACTTGCTGGTTTGTTATTTATTGGTAAATAAACAACAAAACTTATCTGTCTAGCTGGACAGTACCAAATTAAACTATATTGTTACGAAAGAAACCCATACGCCGCCTCGGTACGACGCCTATGGGTTCTAGTATCTACAGCGATGATGACTCATTGTCGGTGACGTCGGCGGGAGAAAAGCCTGGAAGTGGAAGTCGCGATGAGCAATAAAGAAAGACCTCGACTGCGGAATTTGTAGAAGGGAAGTATGGCTTTAAATAGAGGCCACCGTCGGGAACGATTATTACTATTTAGTTAACGAATCGAGTTGAGCGAAAACAAAAGTCCAGCCAAGTTACGCCGGAATTATTTTGTACATAAAAATTTTGTAAATTTGAGTTATTGAGGAATACATTGTTGAGTTTAATTCACGCCGATTTTAATCACCGATCACCTTAACAATTATCTAAAATACAGTAATTGGACTTAGTAGTGGCGGTAGTTAACTTTTAACAGAAATACGGTTTGAAAAACGTTTAACAAAATCTAAAAACTATTAACAAAAAAATTAAAAGATATATAATTAAAAATTAAAATTAATCAATAAAAAATTGGTCGAAGTTTATTTCGCCAGAACTTCCCTCGCTTCTTTGACAAAATTATAAAATTAGATTTTGCTATATTTGTTTGGTGATACTGATAACCTCTACAAGGTAACACCTTCTCAGTCCCTGCGCCGTGGGTGCGTAAATTTCAAGGGATTGTACAAGTTGCAGAAGTACAGACAATGTAAAATATATTATAGCAGATAACCAACGGGGAAAAATGTTCTCCCAGCGGTAATAACAATCTTTCTTCCGATGCATAAACAAGCACTTGAAATTCTTTGTTTATACATCGGAAGAATGTCACGTAGAAATTTGTTTTGATTTGAACGAGTTTTTCGCTTCAAAACAAGGCACTAAAATTATTGATTCAGCTACAGTCGAACAAAATGTTCTGATTATTATTATCAATTAATTTTTATTAAATAAAGACCGGCATATTCTCACCTTTTCAAGAAAATGGTGTTACTCGTTCTTAATTTGATCTACAAAAAAATGGTTATGACGTTATAAATATAGATTATATACAATGAGAGAGAAAAAGAGAAAAAAAAAGAAAACAAAAACGAAAGCCCACTGTGAATATGTTTTTGCGAAAATTTGGACGGATAGGAAAAAAACTGATAGCGGATTTGTACACCATACGTAGGAGTATATTATTGTTTAACAGTTAAATCAAATAAACATAGAATTCTTTGAAATGGCGTCATCAAATTGTTGGTGGGGACGTTTAGCAAAATTTTGGTTAGAGTTTAACAATCTACATCATATTTCTAATAAACGTACAAAATTTGGCAACAATTAGTTCAGCAGTTTCGAAGATTACGTAATATAAACGGGAGACTGATTTTTTCGTGCTGTAGGGGGCATGAAATGTCGAGAAAATATAAAAATGAACATTCGTCCGATGGACGCGATTACTATACTTCCTTAGCTTACGTTCGGGAAGTAAAAAATTATCAGTTATTAGAATGTTAAATGCTAACTGTATCATATCTGAAAATTATCTGGGCACATTAAAATTAGGTTTCCCACATTTTTAAATTTCGTGCTACATAATCCCTCAATCAAATATGGTGCTTAATTTAAAAATATATGACAGCTTGTTTCACCTAATTCGTACCACCAAATCTACGGCCATCTCAGTCGTGGAAAATATCTCTTCGTACAGTTTTACAATACCTTGCCAAAATTAAAAAAATTCTGCCGTAAGTACCGTGTTGGATGTCACCGTTCAGAAGGGAACGACCTTGCTGGCCGTTCTATTCCTTTTTTTATTTTGTACAATTTCTTTCGTAGATATTTAAGTTTATTTTAGCACTGTAGCTGGTGGCAGGGAATAAAAACCCGATTAGTATTAATTTTTCTCGGTTTTATTTTATTTCTTGTTTCCGAGAGTGCTCACGAGACCACCTAGAGATTCGTATCTCCGGCTTTAGAGCAACCATGGTGCTCACTCCCCGGAGAGGGAGCTGGCACCCGAGCACCGTCGCTCCCGACCGAAGGCACCATGCTCGGTGGCGTGAAGGTGACCTCATCTAGTGATAGGTCGGCCAGACGTGTTTCAGCGGCAGTAGTCGGCCCCAAGGCTTGGCACCGAGGCACGCCAGCCCCACCCGATATCGGCGAAATTCCGGACTGCTACCGTCCGTCACCGGAAAAATAATAAACATAAATAAATTAACATTAATGTCATAGAACACCAGGGTTGTTTCTCGGTTGTAGTAAAATATTATTTTTTTTAACTAACACAAAGTTGAGTTTAATTTTTGGCGCCAGATAATCTACACGTTTTTATCAAATTAATTTTCTCACAGTGCAAATTTTTTAACTGAGTTGGTAGTCTGTTCTGTTAACGAAAATATTAAAGCCTGATAGTTTTTTTGATTATTCTTAGTTTATATTCACATTAGGTAAAGATTTTCGCTGACTTAAGACTGCATCTACTATCGTTTTAAGTCGTTTGTGAATACTAACAAAATCGTAGGTCCAAAGGTTAGTAGACCCTTGAGCAATCCCAATAGTAAGCAATCTCATTATTTTTGTACTTTATTATATTTGTGCGAAAGCTGCATCACAGTGTTTAATATTACTTGAAAAAATGTATTAGACACTGTTCGAGTCCGGTTATTTCCCAAATTTCGAAGCTTGAAACCAGAGTTTTTCTGCTGCTATTGGAAGATTACCTACCATTTGGGAAATTTCTCTATGATTTTTCTGAAGCATTAAAACATGCTTTTCCAACAAAGGTATTCCTTTCTTAATTCGGAATTTATCTTTTTGTTTAACATATATACAAAATTCGTTATTGAACAGATTTCATTTATCTGAGGTCACGTCATTTATGTTCCAAAATATTTCGACCTTATCGTTCGATTTGCCATTAGCAACTTGTTTAGAACTCGTATACTTTTATCCAACGCTTTTGCACTTGAGTTTTTACGTACAAAAATCACCAAAAATACCATCACCGAATTATAGATTTCTTTGGTAAAAACTGAACAAAAACTTTCCTCAATTCAAATTTTTACCATTACGTTTAATATTTTCTGAGATCCCCAAAAACGATTCCTCGCGAAACAAAAAACTCGAAACAAGAAACGGCTTTGACCGTAGGACAGTTGAAGGGATGATGGCTTTCGCTCGTTTAAAAATTAAAATTCGTCGGTTGTGTTTGTTCCTTGACGTTTCCTCGGTCGACCTAATGGTGGTTAACGTCGTTAATTGCGAAAGCGACTCTTGCCCATCTGCATACTATATGACATGTTTGGTTCCGTCTGAGTGGCAGCCTTAATAAGGTTTCCAGCCGGCTGAATATTGAGTTTTGCTGCCGCTAACTCGCCGCATCATATCGTGGCCACTTGCAGGTCGAGCTTAGACCAGATTAGACTCCCACGGGATATAAGACTCTGGAAATCAAATTGAGTTCGGATTGCAAGCGCTACCGGCGACTATCAGATTCTCTATGATAGCCACCAGACTTCAATAATTGGTACGCGCTTTTTAAACCAGACCACAGACGGATGAAATAAAAATACAACACTCGATAAACTCCGCCCTTGCGCTTCTACGCCGTGGATGCCACAACCCACATCCTTTTACAGGAAAAATGTTTCAAATTAAATGGGGTCAAACAGGCGCCCGTGGTGATTTGCAAATTCTGGTGTCCGTCCCTTCGTGATCTTGACCGAGGCACGGAATATTTTCAAAAGCAAAAACTATGTTTACGTAATTAAGGTCGAAGTAAATTACTTCGCTGGAGAGTTGGAAACATCAAGAAGTCTACTTTATAGCATGTGTGACATCTGAATTTTAAAACTTTTCTTTATTCAATCCCACCGCTGACACCATAATTTTTTGTAAATCAACACATTAACACAAAAAATTAATTTTAATTCAAGTTTGCGTCTTTCGTTTCGTTGTAATAACGTCACTTATTTTTACATATCGTGTTGATGCAAAAGACGATCAACAAGTAACTAGAGAATGTTTTTGATCGCTCGTTACAATATTAAATTGATTATAGGTACATGTATCAGTATTATACAAGCTTGTCGATTTAATGCAGATCCAGTGTTTAATCTCCGTTGTCTCCTAAATTATCCACAACTTACCCAACATGGCTAACACTGAGTGCTGAAGAGGGAATACGGAAAGATATGTCGAACACCTCAAATAGCATGTATGCATCACGACGCGTCATGCAAACCTTTCGCGTTGCATAAACAGAATTCCACCATATTCAGACCACGATCCTCGAGGGTTTTTTATCAATTGATCCAAACACAATCTCGGAGGGTTTCGACACACCACTAACATAGACAACGATATCGTCTTTACGAATTCGAGATTTTCGAAAAGACCGCCATACACTTTAATCAACTTATATAATTTATTAAAGAAATGATCGCTCTCGTCGAGAAGACGGGCGCAGGAAGTAAAAGAAACAGAATTTTATTACACTTTAGTGCGACAGCCAGAAGTAAAACTGCAGAATTGTTAGCACTAGAAACTGGTATCGACCTGAGGTCCCACAGGATTCGCACTCCAACAGTCCCGATATTGCAAGAAATAAGATATCAGCGGGTGAAATTTGGCAAAATAATTTGTAGCTTCGTGAAAGTTAAATTGAATTCGCTATATATTTCACGGAGCCGTCTTTATATAAAAATCATTTCCGGCTGATTAAATCGAGGATGGAATTTTTTCGGGCGCCTTTCTTCGGCGGAAAACGGGGAAAGTTGCCTTCGAATTGAGACGAGTTCGGGACGGATTTGAATAATTAATTAAGAATCGATAATCTTAAATGAGTTGTGTATTTAAATAAGCTTTTGGTGTGAACGGAGGATAATATCCTCAACGGGACCATCACAAGGAGCGCGGCTTCTAGGATCGAAGCCTCTCCAGCTCCAACCACTCATTACGGCGGGTCGCGGATCTTGTTTCAATTAGAATGATCGAGAGCTCTGGAGTCTCGTTTCTGCCATCCGCACTTCATCACCAATGATGATGGATGACCTGAAGAAAACAGACTAGGCGAGGATTACACGCGAAAAACGAAAATCAACACTGATCCATCAGTTTGTCTTATTCCAAAAGATAATTAGAAAAATATTTTTTAAGGGAGATTAATTCCGCTGCATTATTTATCAAGCAATATGCTTCGAGTTTATTTATTAGCAGCAGGACACAACTGTATAACAAGAAAATCGAAAAAATATTATAACATACTTTGGTCAACTTTTTCTTATTTTTAATCCCACCGCTGCCACCATAGATTTTTGTAACCACACACGCACCAGGTTTGTCAAGCAGGACAATCAACAAGTATGTGCCAACTGCAACCATAGCACAAGATACTAAGAAGGAAGACAGTGTTCGATGATTTGTAGCAAAACTGAAAAAAATAAAGAAACGGACTGTCAGAAATATGTGATATTCATGTAGAGAAATTTTATAAATGAAACTACGGCGTAAAAATTGTATAATTTGGAACAGCACGACACAAATGCCCTTGTTATCTTTAAGCTCTTTAATTTATGTAGACAATTACCGATAATGGATTCACGCGAAGCTACCGAAGAATATTTTTACAATATGCGTCGTATATAAAACGTGTCACCGGACACTTTACACCGGACCCTCCCAATACCTGTCTTAATTAAGGAGATTTATGGGTCCGCCATGTCACACCCCATTCGATTGATGATAAGAGTCCATAGGTAATATATGCAACCAACTTTACGATGTGTTTTTATCTCCGACGCAATATTTCGAGCTGAGTGACGGAAGCCATATAACAAATCAGCCGCACCCGCCGCCGGCAGCGTCAAGCACCTTCGCTAATTACTCGTCACCGGGGGCGCGGCGCCAAACGACGGACGGACGCACAGCGCCGGGACGCCATCAGATAATCGGCCCAGCCCGCCGATATCATCCCGCTATTAACAGTTATTAACCTACACGACTTAATTAAAAATGCATCGGTCGTTAACACTTTCCTAAACTAACTGGATGCGCCGCTCAAACGAAAACGATAAAAGGAATGAGGTTCTTACCTGTATAAGAAGAAACATATTTTCAAGAAACTGTCAGGGAAACAACATCTGGAACATCCGAAGACGCTACAAATGATATAAAATCTGATAAATTTTGCATTATTTATAATATTTTTGAGAGAATTGTAGGTTTTTGTAAAATCAGATTGTGTTTTTAACTATATGGTAATAGGAACATTTTACTTATTAGTTGAGACATCCGTATGCTGTAAAAACTAAATTTAATGGCACGTTGAAGAGCACAGAAAAAAAGTGTCGAAGTAGCATTTCTTTATAATACTACAATTTACTTCCTGAAAGTATCAAATTTCACAGGATGTATGGTATATTTTCAAATTATTATCTGTCACTATACCTAGAATAAAATTCCTGATATTTGTGATAACTTAATTATGCCATTCGAATTATAACACATGCTATCAAAATTACTGTATATATATAACAGTATTAAGACTATAAAATGGATTTCTATAGATGAAACAATAATTGAATACTTTAGCACTAGAGGCCTAGAAGCCTCATGACCTCATGTATTGTTATTCTCTCCATTTATTTTTCGGTCTGCCTCGCCTTCGGAGTGTGGATCTTTTTCATACGTAGCCCGAACACTTGACTCGTTATTTTTAACTACAGTTATTACACTCGGTTCTTTAAGTAATTCCATTCGCTCACTGTTGGTTTTTCTTTATCATCTTTCTTAACCTTTTTCCTTCTTTAAATTTTTCCTAACATATTCCTTTTTTATCTGCTTAGTAAATTTTGTTTTATCGTTACCATCATCCATACTTTACTTCCAAACATTGCTATTGGCCGAATTATGGATTTATACATACATTCTCCCATTACTTTTTCCTTTTTTAACATTATTTTATTCTTGATGGCCGTCCCGAACACCTTGTACTCCAGATTTTGTAGTGCTACAATTAAAGAAAATCTCTTCTTTACACTTTAATTTTGTAGGTATATGGGTATTATTTCTGCTTCTCTCAGGCTCTTCAGCATTTGTTCTTCTGTCCATATTTCATTCATGAACCCTTTTATAAGTCTGATCAACTGTTCCCTTTCATGCTTGAACAATTCTGCCATGACCATATCCTGTCGAGGGCTTTTGTTTCGTCTACCATTTTTGTATATTTTGCTCACCCTTGTCTTCATCAGCATTGTAAAACAAATTTTGGTAACATAAATATAAACGAATTACTACCCACAATCTAAAAACTAAGATTATAACACAGCGTTAAATCTGTGAAAATTTTAAACAAAATACTATTATTGTCAAATAAACCTTTAAGTCGAAATTAGTACTAAACAACTGATAATAAAATATCTCGGCTGCATCTGTTTGATATCAACTCCAAAATTGAACCGCTTTTAAAGAATGTTCTGCTTAAGCCATTATTTGTTATTCCTAATCTACCGTTCAACTGCCTTGGTGAAATATAAACTTTCTATACACATACTTTTTATGTCGATATTCGCATCTTCCCAATTTCACAATCCCAGGCAGTTTTGTTAGTCTTGATCTTGAGTGATGAACCTCAAACAAAACACTTTTGATGTACTCAATCTGTCGTGGATGTAATGAAGTAGAGGAAACAGTTGAGCACATTCTTCGTGAGTGTCCAGCCCTAGCCTCTTACAGGAAATCCATTCTAGGGGACATCTGGCCTAGTATGGCAAAAATCAAGGAGTTCCCGCCCTCTGCATTACTCGAGTACATTCAAGCAGTTGGGTGCCTTGAGGAGTAGAGGAGCGGGAAAACACCCTGATATGGACTTGGGGAAAGTACAATGGGCCCAAACGCTGGCTTCGGTCAGCACCCAAAATTTAGAATCCAGAATCCAGAACACTTTTGGTGTGTATATCGATAATCTGTCAGCGATTATCTATTTCTCCCAATTTTGACAAGGGTATGCTTCGTGATCTTCTTTTGATGAATTGTCTAGTTTTAGGTCTAAATCATTACGATGTGGACATCTTTCTTAAGGCTGTGATTTCTTCTTACGATGTCGAAGTTGTTACTTTGACTTTCCAATTTTATAACTTTTTACAAACACTGTTTTTTTCAATATTTTCACTACTATATTTCATTGGTTACATTATGCCAGGCATTAAATGTTCGAACTACTGAAGAACTAACCTTCTCTGTAGCAAAAAGCAAAAAGTTTAAGAAATACCTATTTCTGCTGTCTCAGGCAGCAAATAGAAATGTACAGATATCCTAGTAATGTTTTTTCTCTATCTTTGCTACGAGATTAAAACGGGAAATCTCCTCAATCCAAGATAAGCTACTAAAAGCGATTCAAGGCCACCTGGTGGCAATTGGTGCAAGCTATTGGTGGTGCTCAGGGGCCGGGACCTAAAATAATTTCGCCTGAACCAGCGGGAAAAACCTGATACCACTAAGTTGAATTGAGCGCCAAAGTCCAACAACAAGGCGGTAATGGGAGTGTTTGGACCTAGAGGATTCCCCGAACCGACCTGGACTGACGGGTACAGATAAAACAAATATTACTTATTCTGAGGATTAATTACTCTGCAATAAAATAATGGCTAGTTTACCACACCGACTTCAACTAAATGATACAGTCTGACCTTGATCCTTATCGATGACGAGGCGATCTGACGGTGGCTACAGCAGCAAATGCAGTCGAAATATGAAGCAATTTCCAATAAAACCCAAAGGAACGAAAATAAAGAGTACGAAGAAAAAGGTAGGAAGGATCCTGCATGGATAAAAAACGTTGAAACGTTGTAGGGTAATGAAATCGAACTATTCTGGTCTTAATTTGGTGGTAGGCGACCCTAAAGCATTTGACACGTTGCTAGGTCCCAAAAATCCGAAACAGGTCCGATGAGTGGCCAGAAACTTCTCCACATGTCCCTCGGGACGTCGTTCCTGGACCTAGAGTAAACTTGGACGGTACTTGCCTGAATAATCCCAAACACTGGTGAGTACGAATCACTCAAAACTTCTTGCAAACACCAGCACTTCCGCACGTGGCAAAGATTTTCACCCAAAAAGGTCAATGGCGACTCAAGAAACGGATGTGAAAAACACCAAGACGGTTTCTAGAAGATTTTACCTCGAAGTGGGAGAGAGGCACGAAATTCCGGCCATATGGGCTATGTTGAAAAAGGTCTATCTATTATAGATAGACCGACTTCCGCTACTCTTGTCTTACGTACAATAATCCCGGTCAAATGATTGACATAGGGTTAACTTCCGAGTTCAAATGTCAACAGCAAAACACGCGCCAAAACATGCAAATCATGCTCAAAACAACAGGAAGAGCAGCAAGGTAAACAAAATTGCCTCCGAACACTCCGTAGACCAACAACCATGGACCGTCAACTACGCTTGTCCCCTACAGGATAGACTCCAATCCCTATTAATAACGTAAACCCTTAAAAAGACAAATTCTATTAGGTAGAGCACTCCGAAACCAGCTATATATTACTGGCTGCCCTCTTACAGGCGTGCTTTACTATTACATGAAGGAGCGAAAGGAAAAAGAAATGTCGTCTAACTCGGAATTTAAAATTCAACCGTGGCACCTTAACTCTTCTCTGTACCATGTCTACCGAGGGAATCTAGAAATATGAATACTAAATATAAACCAGAATTTTTTTTTACTAAAAAAATATTCTTACCCTTACTTCCCCCGCGATTATGCCGAGTGACGCAATTTCTCCTACGACGAGCAGATCACGCAGAGAATCTCAATTCCACTCCATCCGAGGCGAATTGCACTTACGGTCACTGCCGCGATTACCCCGACTGACGCATTTACTCCTACGACGAGCGGATCACTCAGAGAGCCGCAATTCATGTCCACTGTGACGCGTGGTGAAAAGACTGTAGCAAGAGTAGCGCAATTCCATTCGAACCCTATATTTGACTTGCACATACATATAACAATAAATTGCTTGTACCACCCCTACAGTGGCGTTTTTTACCAGAGGTTCGTCATCACTTGAAAAATGGTTTGTTAGTTTCTAGTAATATTAACCAAATGCTTAAATTAATTAATATACAAATTTAAGGTCGTCTGTGGATTTTTAAAGTACAGTCCAGCAAATCCCGCTTCCTCGAAAAACTGCAAAACGTGATTTTGCGATTTTTGTTTTGTGATAACCTTTATAAAGTAAAAACCAGCGCCATAAATAAAACACCTGCATTCATGCCAAGTAAAACAATAAAATAGTATATTAAAGAACGAGTTTCATAAGCCAAATATTGAGGCACGAATCCAAGTTTATAGAACGAGCGGCGAAGCCGCGAGTTATATAAAGGATGAGTGCCTCAATGGCCTTATGAACGAGTTATTTCTACTATTTTTTCTACCGCACACGTTTTTTCCCAAAATTTAATTAAAATTTGCACTTTTTTTAATCTGGGGACTTTTGTCGTGGTTGGTGATGGATTGGTCTGACACTAACCACGAAATATTTGAGGTTCGAATTTTCACAACAATTGTAATTCGAATCAATTCGAGTTTTCGTAATTTAAAATTGGTTAAAATGTCTTGCGAAGAAGTTACGCGTCCGGAAACGTGGGAAATTTTAAGTTTAGATTTGCCACTGACATTCACCTGACATTTCTCGTCATTGCTACCAATCTTACCGATCTAAATTACACCAGATCTATTAAAGAACGCCTTTCCGCTATTAACGAACTGCTGTGACGTCATTTGCGTGCGTTAATAGCTCTATTAGAAAACCAAAAAACGTGGGCGGTAGAAAAATATATTTAAAGTAGACAACCAAGCCAAGGGGAAAAATGTCCTATCAGTAGTAATCTTCGTCTTACGTCAACAACAATTGTTTATCTATAACCCATGTCACTCCGGAGGATTTGATTTCAACTATGGCAAAACTTACAAACAAACGAACGAGCGGTGATGATTTGATTCCCAGTTTTCTTATCCGTGACTGCAGGTATATACTAGAGCAACCTCTTTCCATCATTATAAATCTAGCTCTTAAAACCAGTACGTTTCCGGATCGTTGGAAAATCGCTAGAATAAGTCCAGTCTTTAAAAAAGGGGATTCATCGTTAAGTAATTATCGACCTATTTCCATCTTGAATAACTTCGCTAAGATTTTCGAACTTGTGTTGTAGGTATAACTTTATCTACAGTAAGTTGTCTTCAGTTATTAGTTCTGGGCAACAGGGTTTTAGGACTGGAAGATCTGTAGTCTCCAATCTGTCTGTCTTAACACAAGATCTTAGTGAGGCCCTCGATAAACGTGAACAAGTTGATGTTATTTATACAGATTTTTTTCACGCTTTTGATCTTATTTCTCATGACATTCTTCTTCACAAACTTAATAATCTTGGATTTTCTTCTTCCCTTCTTAAATTGATGAAATCATACTTGACTAATCGCACGAATTATGTATTTTATAATGGATTTATTTCTTTGCCTTTTTGTTCGACCTCAGGTGTCCCTCAAGGGTCAAATCTTGGCCCCCTCCTTTTTAATTTATATATTAATGATCTTCTCGAATCCTTAGAATGTTGTTTTTTAGCTTATGCGGACGATTTAAAAATTTATTCTAAAATTTCAAAGTTATCTGATGCTCTTCATCTACAAGCTCAACTCATCAAAATTGTCGAATGGTGTAATTTTAACAAACTTACAATTAATATTAGCAAATGTTGCTTTATATCTTATTTCAGCACACAGCACTTTTTTGATTTTATATATCAGATTGGAGGAACACCTTTGGAACGTAAAACAAGTTTCAAGGATCTTGGTGTTACATTTGACATCCAATTGACTTTTCATCAACATATCACCAATGTTTGTAGCGCAGCGAATAAATCTTTGGGATTTGTAATGCGGATTTCGAAACTATTTAGTAATATTGATTTAATTAAGACTATCTTCTTTGTTTATGTACGTAGCAAGCTGGAATATGTATCCTTAATTTGGTATCCAATATATATGTGTCAACATATGCTTCTGGATAAAGTACAAAGAAAATTTTTGAAATTTTTGTCATTCAAACTAGATGCCACGTATACAAATAGAGGAACGGATACGAATGGTCTTTTACAACGGCATAACATATCTTCTCTCTCAGTGCGTAGAGATCAACATTCTGCTAGTTTTTTGGCTAAACTCATACGCAACAAAATTGACTGTCCTTTTCTGTTATCTGCCGTCCAGTTTAATGTTCCGAGGGTTACATCAAGATATGTAAATACTTTTCGACTCCCTAACGCTAGAACCAATATCTTACGTCGTGCACCTGTTTTCACTATGTGTCGTTGTGCTGACAAATATATAGAAGATATATTTTGTTAATTTGAATTTTCTTTTATTAGTTAATTTATGCTTGAATGTTTATTTTAATTTTTTGTCATATATTGCTTGTCCTGTCATTAGGGCCACCCTGTTGGACAATAAAGATATTATATTATTATTATTAATAACATGCTTAACTTCAAGCGAAATATACAGGGTTAGTCACGAGAGAATTACTTCTGAAAATTATTTTTACGCAACCCAAAATACTAATACCCTGTACCACTTGATATTATCTAAATTTAAAATGAAATGCCTAATCCATGATTGCTTTGACTTTGGCAGTGTCACTTTGACGTTAATTAATTTTTAACATTTTTTTTTCATCGTTGACTCGCCTCTAGAGCCCCACTGGATCGACGACATACAGTCAGATCAATCTGGGCTATACTGAAGCCGTAAGTGCTCTACCAATGTTGTTCGCCGCTAATGTGCATGTGTTAATTCGCCATCTCTGCGTCTCCTAGAGCCTCTTCGAAGTGCAAATCTGCAACCTCTGGACTTCTTCGGCCATCCATTTACAAAAAAGCCGTAGCATCCCCCCAAAATGCCCAACATTTTCAACAGATTAGTAGTTAAATTATTTACTTACTTGTTTGAGTTTGTGTTGTAACCTTTGAATAAAATGCCGTAAAAGGAATTTTTAAAAATAATTTTCTCGTGATTAATCGGTTGCAAAAGATCAAGAGGCACACTGACAAGTATTAGCGGCGCCGGAGGAGATTTCCGACTGGCTGCGGTACCACCATGGGCACTCGCGTAACCTCCTTTTCCACAATTGTCAAAATGAGATTGCCAAACTCAAAGCAATCATAGATTAAGCATTTCATTTTAAATTCAGTTAGTATCAAATGGTACATGGTATTCGTATTTTGGGTTGCGTAAAAATAATTTTCAGAAGTAATTCTCTCGTGACTAACCCTGTATTTGATTTGAATGGATTTGTCTCCTAAAAACAGAGGACTAAAATTATTAATTAAGCCACAAACGAACAAATTATTGCGAATATTGTTTATACAATGCTTATTTTATCATTAATTAAAGACGTGAGTATTCTCACATTTTAGAGAAAATCGGGTAAGTTATTCTTAATTTGATCAATAAAAAAAAAGAAACGGCTTTGTTGGCATCGAACGTACGACCACAGGTCGACATTCTCCTAAATAATCAACAGCTCTAGGAAGGTTCAGATCCCTTGTTAGTAATAAAATGGTTTTATACTTTGCAAATGTTATAGGCTTTAGAAAAACTCAAAGCGAATTCATTCACCACAAGTATAGAAGTATAACATTTATATCAGTTTAAAATAAGATTCTTTGTGATGACGTCATTACAATGTGGAAGGGGATGATTGGCCAAACTTTGATTTACGTTTTACCATCTACATGATATTCCTAATATAAGTACAAAATTTCACAACAATCGGTCCAGTACTTTCGGAGATTATCTGTCTATCTGTCATCAACAGCAGCGACAAACACAGAGATAGACAGGTAGAAACGAGGAATCACTTTATTCGTACTCTAGGCGTCATAAAACGTCGAAAAAACAGGTCGTCCGATGGACTCGATTAGTATATTTCCATAGCTTACGCACGGGAAGTAAAAATATAAAATTGGCATAAGTTCATCGTTTTAAATCGTCGAAAATCTTTAAAAGCATAAAATTGGTTTAAAAACTCGAAATGGTGAACAAAACTCCTTTTTCTCAAGTGTTTGATGTGTGTATTACGTAATTTATGAAATATTTATCTTCATTAATACTTATTTGAGATATGTAGCCAGTACATGTATTTTATAAATTTAATATGAATTTATAAATTTAATATGAACATTATATGTAATTAAACATTAAACCTTGATAAACAAGCTTTTCTTTCCACTCACGGCCTTAAAGTGTCATTTTCTATGAGTTGTGACTAAACACTCACCTAAACCACGGTCTGAATTTAGTTGCACTTTTTAGTCACGGAAGAAATTCCTTTTTGTCAAACTCATAAATTCATAAATTTTGACGTTTTAATCTCGGTTGAATTTCTTTTAAAATGGAACATTGTACACCGCCTAATATTGCGACAACGACTAATTAACTGCTGACTAAATCTAAACGATTTTGATAAATTCTGGGGCTGAATATTTATTGCTTTGAAAGGACTTAGGAAGTAACGCAGCACAAGGATCGCTGAAGGCTAAATTATGTTAATGGTATGTTTGAACTTTCAGAATCATGCTGATGAAATTTTTTATGATATTCATGAGTTCAGTTTCAGAATTTCTATAATCATGCTTTTAATTTCGAGTTGTAGAGAAAGCAGAGTGTGTAATATGTTTGTAAACTTCTCTAGACACTCGTTTTTTAAACACCCGGTCCGCTCTTGCCTAACTAAATTCGTTACTAAAGCGCCGTTTATAAAACTTGTTACTTAATGTAGTTTTGTCCACATAAAAGATTTTTTTTTATACTTAATACAGCCAAAAATTCATATAAAACGTTTCTGTAATCAAAAAACTTAAAAAAACTAAAAAACAATAAAAGTGCTGAATGAATTTGATAGTGGGTCACTGCAAGGTCCGAATCAAAACGCCTACAAACTATATAAAAGGTCTTTAATGTTTTATTGTTTGATTTATTAGCAAAACACCGTTGGATTAAGAATTTAATGTTTAATAGCTCGTTATTGGAACAGTTTGAGTGCAACAAGATTATCATTGCAATTAATTGGGGTGATGGGTGGTTCCATCGAGGCCGGCCATAAACAACATATTTGACCCCTTTAACGTGCAGTTGTGTTATGCGGTCCGTCATAAAAGTGTCACAAATATTGCTGATTCATTGCCGTATACATTATAGCATAACCCGACTTTATTACCTTTCAAAATTCACAAAAAACGAAATTAATTTCATCGAACCTTTCCATAGAGAACATATTGAATATTCATGATTCCGATAGAAAAATGGGGCCGATGCAGTTTTTTCCTCTACTTTTTCCAGAGATAACTTAATAATGGAGGTTTATTTTTCGGCGGTAAATAATCAAGCATGAAGTCAAAGTGAATAATGCATTCCAAGGGAGATTAGCGGCTTCCCTTACGTTTCAGCCGAACGGTGAATATTTAAAAAATGAGGCAGCCTTCAACTTCCATTTCAAGTGACAAGCGTGTGTTCCAAGTGAAGTCCCCTTGGCTCTTCCGGTCATCGGCTACTTCCCATTTACATAAAACAAAGAAACACACTTAAAACGAGGAATAGATTCATGAGGTTATTAATCGCGTGATGCGTGCACCCCGTCTATGAATTATACTCGTACTACGTCTGATGACAAGCCGCTAATTCGGGGCTTGACTCGCTTAATATTTCATAACTGAATTAGAGCACCTTAGCTCTGTGAGCATATTAATTAAGGCTGTTCACCTGACATTGTGCTAAGATTTCGCATAATTCGCTTGATTAAGTTGTTCCACGGATGTGAAGATGACACTCTGCAGATCTGCATGCTAATCAGTTTATTAAGTTTACTGTAATCGCATTTTGAATTAGCAGATTAAATGCCTAGATTATAGGGTTAAAAGCTTCGTTCGATGGTTGGAAGCTCACATCACTTTCCCAAACCTTCACGATTACATTACCTACTGCGTTAACGCAACTTTCGAGTGTTTCACGATGAAGAGCTTTCGGCTTTCTTGCAAGATTTACATCCGTCTAAGCAACAACCAGTTTTACCAGAATGTGTAAACGTAAATTTAAGTAGTCATTTCACCATACACCAGTTTAATGTTCAACTTAATTTTGTGAGAAAGACCCGGCGCCTCCACCATTTAGCTCACGGTCCACTTTTTAATTCTAATCAAAAATACAAAACTTAAAAAATATTTTTTTTAATTATTTCTACTGCTAGGAAAAATATTTGTTTTGTGTTTAGAGCATAATATTTTATCTCGTGACGACGAAAGTTCACTCGGGTCTAAAATTAATTGATTTTTTACATTTTTAACTTTGCGTTCTCTGCTGAAAGTTACACGAGAAACTTTCTTTAATTCTATGTGTTTTTTTAATTAAACTGATCTAACAAATAATGTTTTCAGTTTACGTCGAACCACTATTTTCATTATTCATTCTCTATATTGGCTCGATAATCATTAGCTTGTGATTTTTTTTTCATTTTTTTCCTTTTTGTTTCTTATTTAACTTTTATAGTTTAACGTTTCTTCTTCTCTAGCCACATTATACGTAGCTATGTAAGACTGACCCATGGGCAGTGGAGGGTTCGTCTCTGCTGCTTCTATTTTTTTTTTTACTTATTAAAAACGGAACACCTAATTTGTTTATTATCAGTATTAAACTGTACGTGTCGGAATTAACATACCTGTCCTGTCAAATGAGAAAACTCATTAGAAACAGAGGCAGAGCCTTGCGAGTTAGTAATAAATTCGTATTTTTGGAACAATTGTTAATCCAATGTTCATGTGTGGGGACGTGCACTCTACCACAAATAAAAATAGGTTAATAGAGTGTGTTCTCATGACATAATACGTTCGACTCAAAGGCAGTGGCGGAATATGTAGTAATGGATTCAAAAAAACAAGCTGTACAAAAAGTTTTTATTTAATTTCGGAGGCTTTCACGGTCGGAATCAATATGTGATTGTTTCCCGGGTTGGGACCGCGTTAATTCAGTTTTTGGGTTCAACGTTTCGCTCCCTTTCGTAAGTAGCATCTTCAGGAGCAGGGTTAAGAATAATGCATAAGAGCACGATAACTGAGTATGCCAACCGTACCAGAGGCGAAACTCTTCTGGCGGGAAGAATGTAGTTGTGACCTATTTATAAAGACGTGGTTGAAGCTCATTGGCCTGCTCCGGGCGAGGTGGGGCAATCAGTGAATATAGTATGAGTTTTCTCTTATATTATAGGGTGTCAAACGCATTATAAAATATTATTTAATTTCTTACATTATAATATTACCTAGGTACCTATATTTTAATGTATAGAGGTTATCACAAACAAAATTTCCCAAAATCACATTTTTCAATTTTTCGAAGAAACAGGATTTGTTGGACTATACTTCAGGAGCCTAAAACACCTTAGACCAATTTTGTTCTTATACTGAGATTGGTATTACCTGCATTGCTTTTTCCAAACAATTGGATTTAGTTAATTGCATTTCGGGGCCTTGTGTCAAAAAACATAAGAGCAATTTTTTGTTGTCAAATTGGAAATTTTAATCATATTCTGAAATTCACTTTGAGAATCTTAACTCGTCGAACACAGTCTTGAATTAAAAAATCAGCTCATAGAATTGTTTTCATAATTTGTGCCATACTATCAATGACTATAAATTATTTTCGAAATTTTTACAACAATTTCTTAGTTAGAAACCCTCTTTGAACAAGAAATTATCAACAATTCACCCTTTATAATAACAAACTTCTAGAACTGTATCAATTACTTCTTTTTCCGTACCGTTCTCCCAAACAAGTAGTCTAAAAATCCCTTCTGAACATTTCTCAGTTTGTGATGATAGAACTGTTTTACACTCTTACGGTAATATTTTTCTTAAAAACACAACTCCCTAGGTTCTTCTTCAGCTAACTTCCTCCTTTGATGATAATTTTTTCCCTTAAGTTTAACTCTCACCCTCTAAAGTGTAAAGTTTAGAACAGAATATTTTTCGTAATTTAAACAATGATTTTTTTTAATTTCGATGATATACTGAGGCCTTGTACTTTTTCTCGGTTCTGAATAAAATTCTTCTCAGAACTTTTCTGAACCATGACCTCTTACACTTAGTCTTCCTTCTACTTTAACGCTGTACTGAATTTGAAATTCGCTTCTCTTCACAAATTAGAATCCTTCTAGAATATTCTCGGAGACATGAGCTGGCTCTTCAAGTTGAGTTAGAAATTCTGTCATCTCTTCTCTGTCTATCCCGTAGAATACTTCGCTTATTTTTAAAAAATGTTTCCAATATAGAAGTTTTCCAATCCTACTAATTTAATTCTACTTCTAACACCCCCAACATTAAATATTTTTTTACGGACAGAGCAAAGAACGTATTGTTAACGTGGTCCACCGGCTGAATGACTGCTTTCATATTTTGTAGACGTTTCATGACCCCTAGGATACGACAAAATAGATGTCCCGTTTCTAACTGTCTGTCTGTCAGTCATCTGTGTTAATTTTTTTTAGGCAGATAATTTTTGAAACTACCAGACTGTTTGTTGCCAAATTTTACGAGTAATATTATAAATATCATATAGGTGGTGAAACGTTAACAAAACTTTGTCGCATCATCCCACCAACAATGTGATGACGACATTTCAAAATTTTTGCATATTGCTGTACTTGTGGCTCATGAATCTACCTTGATTTTGTCTATTATAATTATAATCTTTAGTAGGTACTTAATTCGTCCTATTCTTCAGATGCATAATGCGAGTATGGCGCAAGATTTAACATTTCCAGTTTTTTTTTATTTATCAAATCAAGAAAAATTCACTCCATTGCCTCGAAAATTTGAAAATACAGTAATGTTGCTCGCGCTTATATTTAATACTAATAAAATAATAATTATCATAATAACGGCCACTTGGTCAAAATAATATTCAGAACGTTTTGCTCCATTGCAGCTTAAATAATCAATTGGTCGTCTCCCCTGTTTTCAAGGGATAAAATTAATGGAATTTCGTTTTCTTTTAACACAAAGCTATATGCTTAATAGCAGAATTCTTTCAAAGTATATACATAAAGAATCGCAGTTAAACCTGTAGTGTACATATAGAATTCATACATATTTTTATTAATTATGACTTTGCCTAGGGTAAGCTAAGGAAGTGTTATAACAGGGTCCATTCGGGGATTGGCTATTTTCATGTTGTCTCAACGTTTCATGACCTCTAGAGTTGAAAAACATAGTTCTTCGTTTCCGTCTGTCTGTCGTCTGTCTGTCTATGATAATCTACTGAACGATTATTATAAAATTTTATACGTATTTTAGGAATGGAATAAAGTGTAGACGCTAATCTGTCTAGTCGTACTTATCAACAATGTAACATCTCATTTTTACTTGCCGAGTGTAAGCAAAGGAAGTATTGTAATCGAGTCCGTCGGCCGACTCTCTACTTTTACGTTTTCTCGGTCTCTCATGACCCCTAGAGGACGAAGAAAGAGATTTCTCGTTTCCGTCTGTCTGTCCGTCTGTCCGTCTGTCTACCGTCCCGGATTTTTATTAGACAGATAATCTCCGAAAGTACTGGTCCGATTGTTGCGAAATTTTGAATTTATATTGGGAATATTATGTAGATGGTAAAACGTTAACCAAAATTTGTCTAATCATCCCGACCACTAATGCGATGACGTCGCTTCAAAATTCTACATAGTAAATGGGTTTTAAATTGTATGAAATAACATAGTCTTACATATGTAGTTTATGACTACCAATTGAGTTTTTACCCGAAACGTCCAGATTTTTGGAAGAAAAATCAAAATTTTGCAATTTAATTTTGAATCTGCAAAACCGAATGCTTTGAAATCTTGCAGATGGTTTACAGTTATGACAAGCATGATAAATGTTTAATTAAAATATATTTACTTATCCCCTCCAAAAAATTGATGTCAACTCAAAAGTTTGCCGAATAAATCCTATTTAAAATGTACAAAATAGGATGAGTCTGTACTTGTGATTTATTATTCCATTCATATTTTTTGGATTTGCATATACAGGGTGACTCAAAAAAATTAATGAAAGTGTGAATTAATTTTATTGATTTAATCAGGAAGTACAAAACCGAATGCTTTGAATTCTTAGAGATGTTTTAAATTTATCATAAGCATTGATCAAAATGTATTTGCTCATCTGCCCTAAAAATTTGATGACGCCACCGCAAAATTTTGTTGAAAGAATGCTTAAATATGTAAAGAATGATAAATTTATACTTGTGATTTATCACTGCATTAATATTTTTTAGATCTGCTTATACAGGGTGTCTGAAAAAAAATAATGACTGAGTCAATTAATTTTATTGATTAAATCAAGAATTACAAAAATGTAATACGAAAAAGACATAATAGGCTTGCAGTCGTCACGTTCTCGACAGCGAGGGAAGTACTGTCTAAACTCTTTAGACCAATTTTTTTTTATAGTAAATAGGACTTAAATTTTATAAGCGCGAACGTCATGCTTTCTATGCTCTCATTGGCCTCTTAGATTGTTACTACTATTATCTGTGTATGTATATATTTCTTAATATCCAGAGGTAGGTTAGCAAAAATAAAATTTCGCAAAATCAAATTTTATAATTTTTCAAAGAAGCTGTGGGTATTTGTTTGGCTGTACTTCAGAGACGAGAGAATTTCTATCTAGACACCCTTAGACCTTTTTTTTTACCTGTTGTAGCCGTCCACTTTGCTTTTGTCCCGTTAGTAAGTTGTCAATAGTGATTTAGCCAGAAGAATCACAAAAATACAAGTTGTTTCTGAATCTAACCTAATTTTGAAAAAAGCTCTTGAAATTTAAATAACTGCACTTGTTCGTTTCGACAATTAGCGTTCTAGTATAAAGGACAATTCGAAAAATATGCGAGAATTTACTCTTCTTTTGTTGATCAAACATCATTAACATACCTTTTTGTTTCTTATATGATTCTGATAATTTTTGGGGACTGTCGTGTCATTGATTTACCACTAGGAATGGTAAGAATAGCAATTTTTTTACCTTTCGATATTTAATATTTTTTAATAATATCTTTCATTTTAATACCCTTTTGTATTCTATGTGACCTCGCCAGTAAATGTTGACTTTTATTTTAAGTAGCTTTCATTCACCAGTGTAACCTGAATTTCTGCAATGTCATGTGAATCGTTATTTCGAATTACATTTTCATTCATTATACAAGATCATCACCTTTTAAATCCCACTTAACTAAAAAAAAAGTTTTCCAAACGCCACAATTAAATTTTCAGTAGTAAAACCCCGCCACGCTGCACCCTTCCTGAAAAAAACACGGCTAATTCCAAATTTTGCGGAAACTGCGATTTCATTATCTGGACGCAACATTACAAAGCCATTAACTAATTTCATAAAAACTTGCTTAATTTGCCTTGAAGCAGAATAAAGCTGATTGTTTCCGGCGGAAATGCATGAATGATGCGAAATGGATTTAGAGTATGCAGCATTTATGTCGAATATCGACGGGGCGGATAAACCCCACGATGCATGTACATGTTTCATGCAGAAACTCACCCCAGGCTGCATGTGATATGCAACTTGCTAATGTATGTTGCAGCACCATATGCCTATGCTCGAGGACCTGTCGAACCAGCCCCCTCTGACGGCTTCATCAACACCCCATGTCGATTTGTTACATATTTTACCCAATTTGATCGGCTTGTTTGCTATAGAATTATTTCGAGCACATTATCGGCGCAGTTTCATTCTTGTTCCATACTGAAGGGTTTTAATTTGCCGATTGTACGGTTATTTTTTTGCAGCTGTTTTCAACAGTTATTTGAGGTTATTTCACCTCATATAAATGCAATTATTATCAAAATTTATCATTAATATTATTATTAAAATTAGTAACATTTTTGTTTTAACTATAAAAATTGCAAGTGGAACACTAACCATTATTCGTTGAAAATAAGAATTAGGTAGAAGGCCTAAAATCGTTGATGTTGGTAGACAGACCGACAAGGAAATTTTGGCACATTTTTCGGTCTTTCAAAAAACTGCAATGGCGAATTAGGTCAAAGGCGAGCTTAAATGAATTTGATCGCATTTACGTCAGTTCAGTCGAAAATTAACATTCATTATCAATTCATCGTTCGTTAGTGCTAGCGCGCCCCAACTGCGATATGATAGCTGACGGTCTGAATCATTGGATGAAGTTTGGTCCCGAAGGAGCCGTTACCGGTTCAGACCCCGTCTCTTTCACACTAAACTTAAATTGGATACTGGTCACTTTCTATAATTCAACTCCTATATCTCATAACTTAACAGTTCGCTACCCCATTTCTGTCATATTTGCACGAATTTTTATGGGGGATTTGCTCGTGCAGAATTAATCCGCAGAAGACCTACATCTCTTTGTTTTTCTATGCGAAAAATTGGTTCGGGAATCAGGGACCAATTACACGACTCAGTAAATGCAGGACAATTTAAACGTTTAAAAAATCACTTTGCTTCTAATCGGGAAATATTAGACACTCTGGTCACGTTTTCACATCTTTATCGGTATCACTGGACAATCAGAAAAACAGGATTTATCTTTCCAAGATTTATTTGAACCTAATAATAATAATTGAGAAACAGTGTAGTAATTACAAAAATAGTAAAATGAAATAAAATCAAAACAACTCACGAGTGAAAACCTATGTCAAAAAACGCAACTCCCATTTCCTAGTTAGACCACAATATTAAGGCAGAAGCAAAACTTAAATAAATTATTATTATACAATTAGAGATATTATTAAATAATTCACACAGGAGAACTACAGAAGTTCTGCGCAAACTGCATCAATACTGTAATAAAATATAACACAGTGTGTTTTATTAATCACACCGAAGGCTAGACAACAACCCGTTGCGAAGCTGTAGACTGCAGTTTCGATCTTGTTGGATCTCATCAGCAAATTGTCTAGCATTCATTATGTTTCGCTTATGTGCTTAAGCCTAGCAACCAGGTGTTAGTGAGATGTTAGTGTGGCGACCTATGTGTTTACCCCCACTTGCCGAAAGATTGTACTTTCGCGCTATTTGGGGTAACAATCCCAAAGTGGACGAAAACAGCTACTTCCCGGACAAAATCACCTCCGGGCGCTGAATTACACCTGTCTGCACTGGCGTCGCCACTTTGCAAAGTTTTTAATCACACCGAACGCTAGACAACCCGTTGGGAAGTTGTAAAATATAACAGGTTCCTCTTTTATAGAATACGAAACTACAACACATTTCTGTTTCTGTTAGCAATAAACAATTGCTATTATACCAGTCGACAACAGTATTGACATTAGCTTGAATAATCCTGCAATCTTCAGTAGTATTAATCTCCATAAACAATTTCAAGTCATCTGCAAATAACAACTTCTCAGAAGATATGTCTTCAACAATGTCATTAATAAAGAGTAAAAATAGGAGTGGACCTAAATTAGAACTTTGAGAAACTCCAGATGTGGGCGAATATAATTCTGAAAAGAACCTTGCGAGATCGTATTGTCTGCACACTGCGAATAAGATACAACTTGAATAATATAAGTAATGAGTGAGTCAGAGAGGCCAAATTTATGCAGTTTGTCTAAAAGGTTAAAGTGATCAATCTGATCGAGGTGAGACAAAAGTCTATATATACTCGTGTGTGTTCACTTGACTTCTATTATCAACAGACTGTGAAATATATTGTGAAAAATAAGCACAATTTGTCATAGTCGATCTTTTCTCAACAAAATCGTGTTAGAATGGTGTTACAAAACATTTTGAGATGAAGAAATTTGCCTATAGACCAATGATTCAAATATCTTTCCGAAATTATATAATAAACTTATTGGCCTATAGTTCTTCACATCAGTGATATCGTCAGACTTAAATACGGGACAGATGCATGATTTTTTCCAGAGTTCTGGTAGATGACTCTAGAAGAATAATATTAAATATTTTACCCAGGGGAACCGCAAAAATATGTGCACAGTTCTTCAGTAAAAAGCTCGGAATCCAATCCAGTTAAAAAATCGTTAATTAATTGCTCTTACACTAATTACACTCGTTGAGGGGAACGGTGACGTCGAAAATGATTCATGTTTGGTTGAACAATTGCCTTTTCGGGGAAACAAACATGAATTAAAAAAATCTGACCTGACCGGACCTGACTTGACCTGACCTGACCTGACCTGACTTGATTTAAGCTTTTTTGGGGGGAGGGGGAACTTTCAAAAGGCTCCCCGGGGGAAGATATCCATTCCGCGAGGGAGTGTGGAACTTTCAGCTCACTAAACCCCCCCCTCTTTTCTCCTGGATCGCCCGGTACCATGTTCACTTATCATCGAGGGATGCAAGTTCGCTTTCACCCATTCCTTTCATCCTCCTGTTTTGTTCTCATATAGTCATATACGTTTGGGTTCTCCTCCAGGTTTCGGCTTTCGAGAGCATACACTCGACCAGATTTTCTACATTAACCTTCCCTCTCTTGGTCAGCTGAAGAACGTGTGTTACGCGTCGTCTATCGCTGGGCAGTACAAACATGCAAGATGTTCTTTTACCTATTCTTGGCACGTATTTCATGAAGCGTCCATGGCCGGTTAGGCACTGGGTCATATAGAAATATCTCCTCTCAAAACACTACTACCTTCCATATTAAGTATATCCGTACCAAGCCCTGAATCTCTTCTAATTTTCTAAAACAAGCTAAAATAAAAAAAATGTTGTAGAACAAATTTAAGGTTTCTGGCTCTCAGTACGACTACGATCAACATCGAGGTTTTTCTAATAAGTTAAAAAGTGATATACGGTCTGCAAAATATAGGTATGAACTAAACGTTACAAAAAGAGGTCCTAAAGCGGTATACAAATTTGTTCGTGGAAAGATGCTATCCAAAGTCTCAGTTCCAATTATGTGCAAAAACGACAACACACTTGCGGCTAATGAACATCAATCGGCCAATCTCTTGGCTGACTTCTTCCAAAGTGTGTTCACCTCCGAACCTCTTACCAATCTACCTCCTTGTTTATCACCCCATAAAGAACTGTTTCTTTCTAGTATTGATTTTACTGAAGAACTGGTTCTTGCAGAGTTAATCAAAATTTCTGAAAAAAGTTCACCAGGACCTGATGGTTTATCTCCTCTTATACTCAAAAAATGTGCTAGTTGGATTGCTGGTCCTTTATCCCACATTATGACTCTTTCGTTTCAGAACTCAGTTCTTCCCCCTATATGGCTCCAAGCACTAATCACACCCAATTATAAGAAAGGCGATAAAACGAAAGCAGAAAATTATAGACCTATCAGCCTTACTTCCATATGCAGCAAAGTTATGGAGAGAATCATATGGAATCAAATGTTTCGATTTTTAAACGATCAAAACATACTTTCTGCTAACCAACATGGGTTTCTACCAGGAAGATCTACCGTTACTTGCTTGCTTCAGTGCCTTAACACGTGGACGATATCTTTGGATCAAAATAAACCGGTCGATATTATTTACTTAGACTTTGAAAAGGCTTTTGATCGCGTTCCTCACCGTCGGCTGTTACGAAAGTTAGATAATGTCGGAATCAGAGGTCTCTTACTCCACTGGATTGAAGCTTTTCTGAGAGGACGTAGCTTTAGAGTAAGAGTGGGTTCTTGTTATTTATCCAACCGGGAAGTGCTTTCAGGTGTCCCTCAAGGATCGGTGTTGGGCCGATACTGTTTCTTGTGTACATATCCGACCTTCTGTCTTTGTTAAAATCACCTCATGCTTTTTACGCTGATGACGGCAGACTGTTTAACAACCCATTAACATCCTCCAAAATAATTCAAAGCGATTTGCTGGCAGCACAGAACTGGACGTCCACTTGGTTAATGCCCTTGAACAACAGAAAATGTGTCGTTTTCCGTCTGGGCAAAGATAACCCAAACATACCGTACACTCTTGATAACCGTGTCTTACAACCCGTTAATCAGATCAAGGACCTAGGCGTACTATTAGACAACAATTTATCCTTCTCAGAACATGTCAACCTTGTAGTTAAAAAAGCCAATACAGTCAAGTATCTAATACAAAAAGCATTTGTAAGTCCAACGGAAGAATTATCCAAAACTTTACTTGTCTCCTACATACGTCCCATTTTAGAGTATGCAAGTGCAATCTGGTCACCGAGCTTAATTGGAAACAAACAATTACCTTACTAGAAAAAGTGCAACGTCGTTATTTAAAAACTGTACAAACTTTAAAGGATAAACCTTACGATGCTAGACTTTCTTTACTTAAACTTCCTTCTTTGGAAAAGCCTCGTATCATTAATGATCTTGTGTGCACCTACAACATACTTACGCACCAATTTGGTGTTGATCTTTCAAATATTTTTGAATTAACTGCTGCCTCTCATCTTCGCGGCCACTCAATGAAGTTGCATCACGAAAAATACAAGACCACCTGACTGATCTTTAAAAAAAAAAAGTATATATAAATATATTGATGTTCCAGCCGTCGTTCGAGCACCCCCTTAATAGAGATGGTAGTGAATTTCAGCTCCCAGTACAGGGTTCCTCGAGTGGAGCATAATAGGCTCTTGCCTCTGCTCTATGACATCAATAATAATAATAATAATAATAATAAATCTACCTCCAAAAAATTCCTATCTCGATTTCTTTTATTAGTCTTCTCGTCCATTCTGCCTTATTGGTTGCTTTGTGTTTCCTTGTTTCTCTACTATTGTGCGTTGTCTCGTTCCTTTTGTCGTAGTTGATTTTCCTTTTTTATGGCAGAAGGCAGTGGGATTGTTCTCGCATTTACCCTTAACGCCTCACAGGAAACTGTAGTGTACCCACTGCATATGGACTATCAGTCTTTGTAAGGATTTAACCGAGTTTTTATGTATTTCTACTTTCATCACATCACATCAGATAGGCACCCTATATAGTAATATTATGGATCGTACTGTTGAATACAGTACCTTTCTGTTATTCGCTTTAGGTTTTTTATATTGGATAACAGGGTCCATATCGTTCTCGCAGTTTTACGAGCCTTTTCCACTACATGGTCTATATGTCCTCCAAAACTTAAGACACGATCTAGGTTTATAACCAGGTATTTCACTACCGGTTCCAGCACAGTACCAATACTCAGTCTATTTTTTGCCAGCCACAATTTTATCTTGGTCAGGGTGACTTCACCTTTCATCTGAAGTTCTTCCTTATTGTCAGCCGTATCATCTCCACCAAATCGTCAGTGTGGCACAGTAGGGTCGGCCCCTGTACCGAACCCTGTGGAACGCCTCCTTCCACTTCAATGATCTTATTTCTGTCAATCTGGATCTTTTTTTTGTAAAATAATATTTAATAGTATTTTCCAGATAAGTGGAGAAACCCCTTTGCTCTAGGTTCTCGACTATGATGTCCCATGAGGCCATATTAAAGGCGTTTTGGACGTCTATATCGCCCCGCACCACTTTAGATTTCCTTCTACGTTAGATCTTTTGGCAATCTTCAGAACGTGCTCTATATCTCTCTAAATCCATATTGTTTATCATGGAGTACTTTCATCAGCCGCCTATTGATTAGGTTTTCGTATACTTTCCCCAATACGTTTATTAAGCAAATAGGTCTATATTTCGTCTCCTCTACCCGTGATCCTTTTAGTTTATCAATCAGTATCAGTTTACGTATTTTCCATGTATCCGGATACGAGTTTTCCGAAAGGATGTTATTAAATATGCTCTTGAAATATTCAGTTTGAGATTTTATGGCCTCCTTCACGACCTCGGGTGACAGACCATCTGGAGCTGGGGCTTTATCTATTTTCACTTTGCCACCAGCTTCTAGTATTTCTTGCGTATTTAACGGTGTTGCCATCGTGTTGAGATCTTTCGCTATTCTCTCTTTCTCCTGCGATGTCATGTTGGTTTGGGGATTTGTGATTCTCCATTGGTTTAACATTATCTTATAACCTAAATTTGTACAGAATTCCTCCCACATTCGTTTCTTTCCTCTTCCGATTTCTTTTCTGAGCTGTTTTTTACTCTTAGAGTACACTTCTCGTAGTTGGGCGGTTCTAGTTTCGTCTATATCCAGCCTTTGCTACTTTCGTCTGTTTTGCCGTGTGGTTTTTATCAGTTTTGCAATGCCTTCCGACCACCATATGGCAGTTCTCGTTCGCAGGTGACTGGGATTTTTTGCATGTGGTCTCTTGACAACCTTTCTGCATTATTCTGGAGCAGCTCTCTATGTCTTTCGGATATTTGCTGTCCTCCAGTTTTAGCTTTAACGTCTCGCAGAACTTTGCAATGTCCGTTCTGCCATATCTCCATGCTCCATTCTTAGGGTGTTGTTTCTCGGCCAAGACTAGTTTAATCTGCTTCCATTCAATAACCTCGTTCATTACTTCCTTCGAAACTGCAGTAATATTTACACACGACTTACCTCTAAATCTCACTAGGGCCGGAACTTTTTGATCGACCTGACTTAACCTAACCTGACTTGACCTGCCCTGAGTCAACCTGACCTGACTTCACATGACCTCATCTTTTAGGATTCTAATTGACTTGTCTATAGTCTATATGGAATTACCAACCTAAGGATGATTTTTTCCCGATCTTCTCAAACGCGTTAAAACATAGGTGATTGTCTACATTACTCACCCTTGAATAATATATGTCGTTGTTATAATAACATGCTAAAGTAGATTCCGCTAAATAGTGAACATTACCTATAGTTGACATTTTTTTAATCCTGCTCAGACAAAGCTGGGGTATCTACGACCATCAGCTGACTACTCTGAACTAACCTGCTTTGACCTAAGTTGTCCCTATTGTATGATCAGGTATTTAATTTCAATAAGTGTCCACAAAAAGTTTTTCAGTGAATGTCTGCATTATTCCCGGTCTTGGAGAAGAACCGTGTTGGTTTAATTACACTGGTCAACAAAATTCAATTTTTTCTCTCTAACTTTGACATAATTGTAATGTTTTCGTTTAATTTGTCTCTGTGTTTGTAATAAAGGGCATAAACCTTACAACTTAGCTCAATTAAAAATAAAAATGCATATTTGATGTTAAAAACAAAAAAGCAGGTAAAACAATTTAATTTTTGTATCTTTAACGGCGAAAAGTGATGTATTAACAAAAGAACAACCATAATTAAGAAAAAAACAACGATTGCAGTTTAAAAAACGAAAAAAAAAACAAAAGAAACTGCTAAGACCGACGTTTTTTCGGTTGCCTCCTATAGATTTCATTGGAGATCTCTCGCTTGATGGTCCCGCAGTATTCTGCGACCATTTAGGTGTTCCATCGATCTTGGTAACGTTTTTGTATCCACAAAATGCCCAGATGGAAGCGTTCTCTACGTCCGTCACTCACGTCGTCATAATTTTTGGGGAAAATATCAAGATGCGAATACATAAAATGCACTTTTAAGAATATGTTAATTTTAAATTTTTTATATGATGATAACATGTTTTCTACTTACTAAACGTAGTTTTCTTATTGTTTCCCAAGAAGTTTGTAGCAATTTGATCACAAAAAAATTCACCTTATAGAAAGTTTCCTATTACTTAATAGTACGATTTTTGTATTTTTCAAAGGATAATATTGAAGATTACTTTTAAATGAGAGCTAAGTTTGGGTTTAGCCGTTTATAATATCATTTAAAATTGTTAATTAAATAATAATTGGCTGCTATAATAAAAGTTAGAGCTTAGCTGTTGACCAGTGTTATCGTTTTTGTTTAATTAGAATTAAGGCATAATTATGGTGGACTGTAATTTCCAGAATTAAAGGTAACTATATGAATGCTTTCGTTATTAATTTACTTTCAAGCATTCTCCTTGTGAACGAATGTATAAAGAAAGCGTCAGCGGTGTTAATATTGGCTCTGCTAATGTACTTAAACAAATTCAGCAATTAAGAGCTTAATTAGCTTACACTTTCGCGAAGAAGGATCTTGTTGCCCCTTCTCAAAGTAGTATCGCGTTCCATGGAATATTTAGTCTGTTTCTGAACTTTTAGACTGTTTTCGATGCGGATGAGTGAGACGGTTCGCTTAGCTTAGGGAATTTTGGTTCGTTAAGGAAAATTACATTAAGACAGGGTAATTCCTTTGGATGGGGATAATTTTTATCAAAATTAAATCACTGGCTTTCATCACATTTAAGGGCTCGCAAAATAAAATCGCGTTATGTGTTGCATCGTTAACCAACAAGCGAAACAGCCTGATTCAGGAATTTTCGTGTAATTGAAACTGAGGGGATTTAAGAATTTTGCTTCGTTTAGCTGCTAATTAGTTAAAAAATAAATAAGAGGTGTATGTTGAGCGCAATTTTATTCGGACTTGGTCCCCGCACTGCAATCTCGTTAAATTTAGCTAGGGGATAATTCTTTGGTCCAGTAGACGTATTGTGAGCGCCCATTGGCTGAGTAATGTTTGCACATCAGTATTTTATTTATAAAGTCTTCTGCTTGGTTTGGTTTTAATCTTTCCATCTAAGTGCAAACAAACCTAAACAAACACTTGTTCGATAATAATCCAGAACGACTATAATTATTTGTCAAAGATCGTTGCTTCGAGTACCCCGCGAATTTAGAACGCTCGAATTTGTCACCCCTCTCTTTGACTGATTGCACCCTTTGCGACCACGTTAGTTTTCCGTTTGCACTGTTGAATTTAATGGTATTGTATTTTATGCTAAGCAACTAATTATTCAAGTGCACGCAAGAGACATTGACGGCCCCAGATCACTTAAACTAGAAATAGCGTTTTAGTTCTAAATAGTAACCAGCATTGTTTCCCTAAGGAATCTACAACATGCATCATTTTGCCAGTTCCGTTTACATTTAGTTTGTTTACACATTCCTTTTTCTGTTTATTTCATAACCTAACTTGTGTATATCACGTAATATGTTTTATTCAAGAGAACTTCGTGTGTTTCCTGTAATTGAAACTCCCTAGACGGTGGCTATGCAGGTTACAATGTTAGTTGATTCAAAAAACAAATATTTCACTTCAAAAGAATAACAAATAGAAAAAAAACTAGAAACAGTGAAAACAGTGTGGAAAGTAAAAATGGCTTGAAATTTTTGAGTCCATCAAGGTATGAAAAAATATTGTGGGTTATGTACTAACATGTTCAGCTGAGAAATCCAAATTTTCCGTATGTAAACAAGCACTAGTAGAAGTATATGAGCGTAAAAAAGAGAAGCGCGAAGCGCTGCTGCTATTCGCAGGAGAGTTATAAAACTGTCTTTCTTATAATTATTATCCTTGTTAAGTTGTGCCCCTTTTTTGCATCGTACCATTTATCTGGCACAAGCTGCATCCTGCATCTAGAAAAGATTAATTACGAAGAAGATCGTTCAGTGTATTTTATCTAAATCAGTGGCGACTCGTAACACTAGAATTTGACAATATTTTGTTGAAGTATCCGTTTCAAAAATCCATGGTTTACATATCATGTTAAACAAGATTTTTTTTGATGAGGAAATTATATATTTTAATTGCTTTTTGAGAACAATTTATTTAAATTCTAGAATCGAACAATTTAAGTTTTTTTTCAGAACACAATAACACATTAATTTGACCGTAAGACATGAACATGATTTGAAAAAGGTAGAAGACTGTGGTAGTTTTGTAGTTTTTATTAAAAAACTGCCGATGCTTAGAAACATATTACATCTAATTTTTCAAAAAAATGTATGATATTTAACGAAACGAAATATGATGTCTAAAAAGAGGTTTGTTTTTTGGATTTTCTTGCTCCTTTTTTCATAGAACAGGTTCTCACTTTCTACTTTCCGAGCGTAAGTGAAGAAAGTATTGTGATCGAGTCCATCGGGCCACTGGCTACTTCCACATTTTCCCGACGTATGGTGACCCCTAGTGTGCAAAAACCTAAGTCTCCCGTTTACGTCTCTCTTTCTGTGTGTGTGTTTGTCTGTCTGTCCGCCTTCTGTCTCAACTTTTGTTATCAAATTTTATATGTGTATTATCGATATCATGTGGATGGTAAAACGCTCTTTCGAAGAAATCTGTAAAGTTTGATGATCTACATATGTAAAATTAAATAAAGTCAGTTATTATTCAACTAATAGTTCAGACCAATGTTATACTGCATATTTTAAGTCAGATTTCGTAAAATCGTATTTTAAGATAATTTTTGCAATTTTAATTAAAAAAAAAAAAAAACTGGATCAGTAATTGTGTGTGATAAATTTCAAAAGCTCAGAATACGCACGGGCAAAATGGGAGAAGCTGTATTTTTCTAATAAATATATGTGTTGAAGACCGGAGAAAATGTTAAATTAGACAATCATTAAAATGGTAACACTTACAATAGAAAAACATTAAAACATTTTTTTAGGTTAGATAATAATCTACAATTCCTTGTTATACTATAACTATACTATAATATATAAATTTTAGATTTTGTTATCTTATCGTATATGTGACACTCTTTTCACTATAATACGAGCCCTAACAACTAAATATTGGGACACAGATAATTTCTCAAAAAAATCCGGTAGATATTTTTGATATCATTCAATTCGTTTGGACTAAATGCAAATTTTGCATGGGCATCTATTTTGGCAGAGGGTGAGGTATTTTGGAAATTAATAAATTTTCTTAGAGCGCAAAAATTGTCACCTAACTAAAAAATGTGCAATTTTTGCTGACATTTAAATGTTGGGACACCCGACAAAATTTGCTAAGTATACCATCGAAATACAAACGTAGTAGCTGGTAAATGCTGCCATTGTTATAGGGATCGTAGCATTTCATGCTAGTGTTGGTTTTATTTAGAAAAAAATAGTTAGCGGCGGGCTAGTTTTAGTAAAAGTTCTGAAAATAATAATTTCTCAGTACCTCAAGGGAAAATCGCTAAGAAAAAGTGAGGATTTGTTCGAAATAGCTTAGTCGTCGATGGTAAATGTCGTAAAATATTACGCAGACAGAGGTACCATCGGAATAAAAGGTAAAATTCCCGGTAGGCCATCACTTGTGAAGCCGCGTGATCAACGACAACTGATGAAAATTTATAAAAGTGGACGATGGACTACTTCAAGAGAAATTACTACTTGCTGGAATAGCGATAACCAACTAAATTTTTCAAGACAATATTGTTGCGAATGCATACACAAATCAGGCCTTGGTTTTTACATTGTAAATCTTAAATAAAGCTATCTTTGATGGACTTTATTATTTATTTATATTATTTTAGGCTAAAGTAAAACCACAATTAAAAACTGCCCACAAGAAAAATAGGTTAATATGACCAAAATAAAAATTGGAGAAAAGTAATATATAACGCTGAATCCAAATTTGATGTCTGGGTGAGATAATAGTCGAAAAAGAGTTATTGAAATAAAAAAGGAATTTTAATATGGATTATCTCAAACAAAGAGTCAAGTTTGCAAGCGGAAAAATGGTTTGGGGGTGCATGTCTATTAACGGAATTTAAAGACCAGTCAACAACGTTCATGGAAGGGAAATTACAAATTCAAACAAATATCAAGAGACTTTGTAAAAAAATATTAACAACTACTGAATCAGTCTATCCTGTTGATATTTATATTTTTCAACAGGATGATGCTTCAAGTTACACACCTACAACACTTATTACAAAGAATAATAATATAAATGTTTGCCCTGATCATCAAATAGCCCAGATCCTAATCCAGTAGAGACGGTATGGCGTGAAATAAAAAAATATTTAGGAAATCATCCATCACAAGCGATTGTCAATCTTCAACGGGAAATTTAGCAGTGTAGGATACGGTAACAACTCCTGTGTATTGTAGAAAATTAGTTGAAAGTATGATGGCAAGAATTCCTACAGTTATTAAGGCAAAAGGAGATATGACCAGTTACTGAATTTGCTGTGTCCCAATATTTATGTGTCACAAAATATTACGTTGTTTTAGAGTTTTATGTCACTGTTTGAGTTAGAAATCAGTTTTTGTTGTGCTGTAAACATTAACAGTTTTGCAAAACGAATTAATTTTAAAATTTTAATTATCTAAAATAAATTACATTTTTGTTAAAAAGTTTGGTGATTTTTTTATAAAAATTTTTTGGTGTCCCAATATTTAGTTGTTAGGGCTCGTATTGCAAATATTTCAAAAACAGAATATCGAATTCTTTTGTTCAATTGACGGAACAAAATTTTTAAATATCAACTAAAACTGTAAAAGAATTACATCGATGCCGGAATTTCTAAAAACGGCATTCTAATGTTTTAAATTTTGTGTATGTTTAAATTAATACGTTTTGTGAAGCCGTGAATAAATAGCGTACAATAATATAAAATCAAAATTTTTCCAATCAGAGAAACGCAATGTGACTCTGGTACGTCAAAGGAGTTGAAAACATAGAAGACAAGAAAAACGATTATGGAGATGCAGTTTTCCAGAAAAACACTTTCCAATCTGCATGTATTTCGTACGTTTAGTGAAATATTTATGAGAATATCAGAATCTTCAAAAAAACTGAACAGAATACTAAAGAGACGACCACAAATAGAAAATATTGTTGGTGTTTTAGGAGGGCTAGTGCAAAAATACACCCAAAAACTAACAATTTTTCGTAAAGTAGTTTAAGTTTGTAAAAATGAAAACAATGTTGAATACCCAATTTGATAATATTTATTTAATTTTTAAAAACATTTTAAAGCATTAGATAAACAAAATACATATCACGGAGAAAAGTTAGGTAATTAAAATACTCACACAAGGAACTAAACACTAATCTAACTACTAACCTTGGCCGTTACATAACAAATAAATTTAAGGGTGGATTTCACCAAACTCAGCTAAAATTAACAAACAGGTAAAAACAATCGTTGTTATGAATATAATAATCGTTTCTATGGATTTATTCTATCGTTAACTTTAACTGAGGTTGGTGAAATCCACCCTAAGTTTATTTATTTAATGTTCAGATTGCAAGGATAATATACGCGGCATAAGAAACACAAAATAAATTGCCTATTTAACATTAGTTATTATTACTTAAGTATTACATAGATAATATCAGAAATGTCATTTCCTAAATAATTCTCAATTGAGTAGAACGATTTGTGCAGCAAATATTTTTGCATTTTAATTTTAATAATCTGAGGACTATTATTTCTAAACTGATATCGAATAACATTATAAAATTTAATACCAAAATACATAGTTAATTCCATTTCTGGATTTTCTGAGCCGCAAACGATTTAAATAAAAATAAAAGCCTTAAATTAAATTTACTGTGTTAAACGTACTTTCTGTATCTACTTCAGGCAACTTAACTAAACTTTAAAGTGCATTTTATTAAATTGATGCTGGAGTTAAAAATATCGAAATAGGAGTCCTTTTCGATTTCTTTTAAATAGTAACCAATAACATATAGTGGAGCCTTTTTCCCAGTATTTGTTCTCAATGTGTTCCTGTATAAAGTTACAGAATACCTGCTATTAATACTGGGTACATGAAAACATAGAGAATTTATTAACGCACTGCAATACATTTTTCTGAAAGAGCAATATGAGGGTAATTTCTCCCATGCCAACTTTTTTATTCCTTAAAATAATGATATTAAAAAAAATCCTCTGTGTGTTTCTGGGCATAGTACTTGATATTTTTATAATACAAAAACCAGAGCAAAATTTGAGCACAAATTCCAAATATTATAACATGTTTCAACACAGATTCATAAAAGGGAGTGTCCACAAGTCAAAAGTGTCGCAAATTCGCTTGAAACAATCTCGTGCCGGAAATTGGAGGAAAAATGAACAGCAAGTATTTGATTTAGGTTTATGTAAAGATATACCAGACGAAAATACATTGAGAAAAAAATATGTTCCAGATATTTGCAATGAGACTGTTTCTTGTATTAAAGAAATAGTAAAAAATGTTATTGACAGGTAGAAGACAGAATTTTTCATTGGAAAATTTGGAAAAACATATGATTGTTAATTATAATAATAAAAAAAATGTACTTTATAGCGTAATCATTATGCTCTATGTGAAAATATTTTATAGGTTATGTGCAAGAAACTGTGCATATTTAGCAAAAATTGTGCATATTTCGAAGGAATGTTGTGCATATATATGCGCATGTTTTGAGAAATATTTGTGCAAATAGATCCGGCTTTAGTGCTAACCATCTAATAAATTGTGCCTTTATAAATTCCATGACTAAAGCTTCATTCTATAGCTGACTTAGTTTCTCATTAGTTCTTCTGACCCACAAGTCATCATTCTACTTTTCTGCCACCGAAAATCTTCCTCAATATCTTTCTTGCTCGTATCTCCAGTTTCTGCGCTTCTTTTTTGTTCATTATTCACGCTTCGCACCCATTGGTAACTAACTTATGGGTGTAATACACTTTTATACAATAATATTTATTTGATTTTGGTAATGTATTGAGAGCTTCTGTGCAGCGATCACTTCTTTTTATTTTTGCTGTTATTTATAAACTGGTATTCCCTGTATTCGATGGTCATATTCCAAGATATAAGTAGTTCCAGTCGTATCTGCCACTCTTCTCTTCCCCCATTGTTCTATTTCACCCATTATAAGCATGTATTTGAGTTCCTGAGGTTATTAATCTTTACTTTACGTCTTGACTTTTCTAATGTTAGTCTTACTAATCTTGATAATTTATTTGTGATTTCTGGTGCGATCATTGCCCGATGTAGTCAGTCTTATTTCATCGAAACGTAGATAAGTCGATTGAAAATCTATGAAAATGGTAGGTACGTATCAGAGTATTGTGTTGATAACTAAATTGCTTGTAAGTCTTTTAAAGTGAAAATTTAGTCTATTACTAGGCGGCCTTTCCTGAATCGACACTGGTATTCCCTATTGAAACTCTCTGAGTATACTATAACTTGTTCTTGATGATGGCTATCGCAAGAATGTTATGCGTTATATCCAATAATGCTATTCCTCTAAAGTTTTTGTAATTTGTTCGGTTTCCTTTTTTGTACAGTGATATCATTAATGCTTCGTGGCAGGTTTTTGGAATTTCTCATTACTCCATAAGTTTCCCGTAAAAAGTGGACACCGCTCGTTTTGCTGGGCCATCGATACGAATTATGCAGTTTTGATTAGACAGATTCGCGACATTTTAAGAAACAATTTCGTTAGTGGAAGATAGTTTCAGCATTTAATTTAATTAGAGTTAAAGTTTCTTAATAACTTTCTTATCTTATTCCTCCTACTAAATTCTGTTTTACACACGTGTTTTTCAGCGATTTGACATTATTTAATAATAATCAGTTAGCAGTTTTGACTCACTGTTGCTTACTCACAAACGTACAAGTAACAACTGCTTTCTAAAGAATCTATTATCTGAACAATTTAATATTTAAACAACCCTAACCTTCTTTTCGCATCTCTTATGTAACAGAGAATCTGCACCACAATGATGCTCCACTTTTTACGGGACGTCTGTATTTCTTTCTTTAAATCGCTGTTGGCATTTTTAACTGATCTGTCAAAATTTGTCTTATTTCGTCTTGTGTCGGTCTCGGTATGTGTTCTTCTTCATTCTCTACCTCTTCTATTTCTACCATTTCTACTTTTTCATCTTCGTTTTGTGTCTGGTTTAAGATCCTTATAAAATGTTCTCTCTATTTTCGTCGTTGCAGAAAATATTCCTAGATTGCTTTGCATGGCCTGTCTTTTTAATTTCTTGGAGAAAGTTCTTAATTTCCTTTTTCTTATAATATTCTTCTTTTTATATTCCTATAGATCTCTTTCGTTTTCATTTGTTTGCTTTGTTTCTCTTTACATCTACAACGTTATTGGTTTGCAACATTTTATTCCTTGGGTTTTCAATCTGCTTTCTTTGTACGCTCGGTTAATAGTCCGGTCACAATAGACATAAAAATAGTGATCAAATAACAAAAACTCTGACAGAGCTGAATTTTGGTACAGACCTTGGGTACAACAGTAGAACTAACTTGTCAAAAGTCCCCGTAGATCCCATGTGTGCTTAAAAAGTTATTCAAGGTCAAAAGTCAATTTTTTTGGTTTTTTCGATTTTTCTCGAAAACGGTAAGTTTTATCAAAAATATAGTTCAGACAAACATTATAGAGCTTAAAATTATCTACAAAAATGGTCCTTATACTTTTTTTTAAGTTAAATATCTATACTTGTCGAAACAACTAATTTTTTTGGAGCTCCATAAACTGTAAGGAGAAAGCGAATTCCTTTTGTGATTATCGTTTGAGGAGACGCGTCAATTTCTTCAAATACTTTAGCGCAATCAGTCAAGTCCTTTTTTCAAGTAATTTCAGTACTCATGTTTTACCCCTTCTGAACAGTGCTGATGCAGCCGGTTATTACATGTAAAAATAAAATATGGTTTTGGCATTTTGGATAAAAAGATAAACTGCTTGAAGAATATATTTCTGCTCGCTGTTGAGCCTTTCCAGATTTTAAAAATTAAATGATTTTATAAATCTATAGCAAAAGGAGCTGGCTAAGGGATTGAGTTTCTTTTGAGTGTATATTCTCAGAATTGTTAGTAGTGATTTATTATATTGTTCGTAGTTATTTTATACATGTAAGGGACATGAATGGCATTTTTATTTATATTAAGAGTCTGACTATATATATACGTGGAATTTGTGTGCATATCATGTAGAATGCAACTCCTTCAACTTTTAGAACGGCGATATCTTGAGAATGGTGATTCTTAGGAAAAAAAGGATCATTTTTGTAGATGATTTTATGGTCTATAATTTTTGTGAACTATACTATACAGCGTGTTATTGAAAGGTACGTACAAAATAAAATCGGCAATTGATCTCGAAGTATGGGTGCTAAAAGTTAAAAAAAGTTCAGGTAAAAGTGTTCTCCTTTCAGAAATAAAAATTATTAAAATTTATGTCCAAATTCGTTGTACGCCTCTGATAAAGAGATCATCTCCCGTTTCTATAGCAACATTTAGCCTTGATAACAGTTTTATTGTTACAGTTGCTAGGATATACTAAAATAAATTAATTTTACCTATTTATCCTTCAGTAGCGTCTAAAAAGGTTGGATAAGGGTTAATTTTCCCCTTATAATTTTGATAACACAAAATAAGTTTTTCAGACTTCTTAGACTTCGCGAAGAACTGTCAGTTTTGTTGTACGCACCTTTCAATAACACCCTGTATTTTTGATAAAATTTACCGTTTCGAGAAAAATCCAAAAAACCAAAAATGTTGACTTTTGACCTTGAATAACTTTTTTAGCATACATGGGATCTATGGGGACTTTTGCCACTTTATTTCTACTGGTGTACCCAAGGTCTCTACCAAAATTCAGCTCTGTCGAAGTTTTTGTTATTTGAAATGTCTATTTTGACCGGACTATAAACCAACTTTCTTTGATTTATTTCTGTTTAAATATTAATAACATGTTTGCTTCTTTCTGAATACCTTCTTCCAAAATTTTCCATTGTTCGTCAACGAAACTTCCGTTTTTAGGTCACTAGCTATCTCACTTGTAATTTGTTACTATCTGTTGCTTATTTAAATTTGTTCAAATTCTTCGACATTCCAGTTTCTTATCCTTAATAAGAATTTTTCGGTTTTGAAAAATTAATATCTACTTTGGCACCAACCAACCGAGCCTGTAGTCTTTTATTGCCCTGCAAAAATTTTCATTCGGGACGACATGGTCATTTTGATTTAGTATTTTGCTCTATGGTGGGAACCATGATTTCAAATGAATAGTCCTGTATTGAAAACAAATGCTCGTGGTTCGACAGCCCGAGTTGTTGCTCAGCCTACGAACTTCAGGTCATTTTCAATTGAAACTTCATGTTTATTGAAGTTACCAATAATTGCTAATTTAGCATTAAAATCTTCTATTTATTATGTTCATTTCCTGCATTTTTTTATCATTCTATGTTCTTCAGTGGGGGCGAGAATATTCAAAATACTTAAAAGTCGTTCTATGCTTTTCAACTGTATATTATTATAGATTTATCTTTATAGACGTAAATTTGTACTGTATGTTTCAATTTTTTTCTGACTAGGAATCAAATCCCAAAGATCCAATTACCCCTTTCGCTGCTATTAAAGTATATATTTTTACTTCCCTAGCGTAAACTAAGGAAGTATAGTAATCGAGTCCATCGGACGAATGGTCACTTTTATATTTTCTCGACGTTTCATGACCCCTACAGTACGAAAAAGTAGTCCTCCGTTTCCGTCTGTCTGTCTGTCTGTCTGTCTGTATTTTTATTAAACACGTAATCTCCGAACAAAGGTTATCAGAGAACAATTTTTTTTTTATAATTTTTCAAAGAAGAGGAATTTGTTGGACTATACGTCAAGAGCGAGGGACGTTCTATCGAAGCAACCTTTAACCATTTTTTTTACAATTCAACCACTGATTATCCTTTTGTTTTGTTTGCTGCACTACTAATATTTCTGCATTATATTTTTCTGCTTGTACTTCTAGATCTTTTAGTGCTCCTTCATAGGGCGTACCTCTCACGTTCCAGGTTATTAGGTTTATGCATTTTCTACTTTTTCCATGAGTTTTTTCCTACAAGTCCCTACCCTTCTCCTTGTGTCAATTTCGTCTTCATAGGTTTTCTGTTTTTAATTGCGAGTGTCAGTTTTTTGGAATTAAAGTTGGTTTCTTCTAGTTTACGACCATTATTATTCCATATAAATTCCTTTCCTTGAAATATTAACTTTTCCTAAGTTGATAACCAATCTTTAGGTCCTGCTGTTTTCCTCGATTATCTTTTGTTATTGTTGTAATCTTTTTTTGAAAGTTACGAGTAGAAATACTCAATAACAAATATAAACTGAAATATGTAGAAGAAAGGAAAGTCGATATAAACGATAATCACAAAAAAAGAAAGACTGATTCTCTTGTGAGATCATAGTTTAAGTCGATTTTACTTTTTTTTACCTATTTCAGTTTATATTTGTCTTTTAGTATCTCCAACTTTTTTCCAGATTTCCTATTACCAGCAGACAAGACTTAGAACTTATTGCCAACTGCATCGCTTTCTTTATAAAGCCTTTTACTCAGTCTCTTACTTTATCTTGTACATTTTTTAAATCCATATCAGTTACCATTACATCATTTTTTCTTTTTTGTATTCTTCTTGTAAGTCTAGTGTATCCTACTGTAAGTCTTTAATTTTTTTATTTTCTTGTTTTCTTTTCTTAGTTTTTTGATTTCTGTTCTACATTGTTTGAACTTCTCTGTAATTTCTTTGTTATCTTTAGAAAGCTCTTTACCAACTATTAGCTCCTCCATTTCTGTTTCAACAATTTCACAGTTATTAGATCAGTTTTCTCTGCAGTAGCCTTCTGTTATCAAGTGCTTACTCGCTTTGAAAATTTGGGGGCCATATTTTTTTGTTCCGCAGAGTTCTTGTGCCCGTTGGTGTATATCTAAGACTAAGACGACCAGCAGTGAGCAGTAAAAGTATAACAATGAATGCTTTGATTTCGATATTATCACAGAGTATGCTGTCTGAGATAAATTGATTGACAAGAAATAGAAATAGAGAATTTAGTATCAGATTTTGGACATATTCTATATGGAATACCACAAGGATCAATTTTAGGACCTATTTTACTGTTTATCAAACGAAAATATAATTGTAAATTCGTATGCCGATAGCAGGATAATAGCCTAGAGTATTAACAATCAGACAGGTATTAAATTTAGACAAATGCTTGTGTAGATTATCATCAACGATAAAATTTAGTAAGTAATCCTTGTAGAAATCTGGATTCTGACACTAATGATAGGTATGAGATATGTGAGCATTCCAGATTTTTAGATTTAGCTATTGATTGCAGGCTTTCTTAGGTGGGACACGTAAAAAATTAACTAAATTTTTCTAATCTTGTTTTGCTTTGTTGGTGTTAGCAACCAATGTGGTCAAGAAATTGTTAAATAACTGTTCCATATTCATTCGGATTTTCAGTATAAATAATAATATTTCAAAGTTTTTTAGGAATACTTACAAAATTTAAGGAAGTGCCATTTTAAACAAAGTTTTCTACATTTCGCGGCTGTGTGTCTAACGGACAGACCTTAAGGGTTTGAGGGTTAAAAGAGATATGTTTTGCTAGTCGACCGAGCACAAAACTTTTTTAATCTGCTAATTTGGAATGAAACTTTAATCGGATCTTATTTGCAATCCCTCCATTACGGGACGTCGGAAAGCTTATTGTCATTGAGGCGATGTAACACGTCGTCCGTGAGTGACAGAGAATTTCAAATGCTTCATATTTCTCGTCTGGCTGAGAATTGCTTATGTGTCTCGAATACATAATTGGCATTTGAAATTGCAAAGCAAGCCTCCGAATCGCAATCTAGAGTTTGTTTGGTTGGTCTGACAAGTGTCAAGACTTTCACGTGATATATGAGAAAAATAAGAAATAAGGTTGAACGCGCTTTCCTCGGGGAAACGGCTTAACAGGATACATGATTAATGAATGGTGTATTACAAATCTTCATCACTTATGCATGTATGTTGTCTGAATCAATTCCGTCGATTGGATATTTTAGATATCAACGTACGAGCAAAAAATTTCACCGAATATGCACTTAATAATAAATTGTGGTGCTGATAAGGGAAGATAAGGAGTTAAAAAACGCACTTTAACAAAATGAAATTCGGTTTAACAACGAAGAAAATAAATTCCTTCACGCACGCAGCAATATTGAAATGGCCCTTTGGGACATCATTATATAAGCATAACTTGCGTGTTTCGTTTATTAATTGTTAATGTTTACACATTTACATGTACTTATCAACATTACGGCAATTTATAAAAGCATGACGAAATGCTTAAGACTCGGACGATAATTCTCTTCCTTCTTTTAATTAGCGAGGCCTGCTGCTGTACCGTATGCAAAATTTTAAAAATTTAACATCTAATAAAGAAGCTGGGTTTTGTTTTAACTTTTGTATTAAATGTAAGATAGGGAAACGAACAAACTCGAAATGAGATGAATTAAGTTTGCATAGAAGCAGAGTCTCTAGTCAGCAGAGCGACCGTTACATTTAAATTTGTGATAATGTCGTGAGTAATGCAAAAGGACAGACATGTGCTTGTCAGTAGCTTCATTGTCTTCTAGTACGAGGCTTCAACTACTTTAAAGCTCACCCCTTCTGTTTAATTTCACCCTTAATGACCGACATAAACCTGATTTCGTGTACAATTACAACTTTACGGTTGGCACCACGTCACAATAATAATTGTCATTCATGCGCTTTTTTTTTAAGAATCCCTTGCTTATAATAAACACAAATTAAAAACGTAGCTGAGAAAGCTCATTCGCAGATATTAAGCGTATGTGGTGTTGTACAAAAGGGAAAAAATATATGTGTGTTGCAAGCCAAGAGGGTTTTGATATTAACAGATATCACGTACTAAATACAAAAAATTTCTAAAAAAAATTTTTATGTCCCTGAATATACTTAACAAACTAATTTTCGCATTATTAGCTATAAAAGTTGTTCTATTTCAACTAATTATTAAGAATGTTATTTCAAACCTACTACGTAAAATAAAACACGGCAAAAAATTTACAAAATAAAATCTACTTCCAATTAACTACTTTTCAACAATGTGTGAAATAACCACAACGCTAAAAATGTAGTTGGATAAATCATTTTATTCATCAAGGTATTTAAATAAGTATGTTGTATTCACTCAAAAATTTTGATATGTATCGCAGGGGCGGCTCGTGACCTTTTGAAATGAAGAGACACAATTTGATTGATGAGTTAAATATGAATATATAAAACAGGTTGTTATTACCAATTAATAGACGAAACTGTATGACTGAAATAAATAAAAAAATACAGTCAATAAAACTAAAAAAGTATATGTCCACATACCTTCATGCCATAGATCATCCATATCAGTACTAATACAGGACGATGGTTTTAATTCAGTACTGAGGAAACACAAAAAACAACAATTTCTTTTTTTCTACAATCGCATATCCACGAATATTTATTATACGTGTTACATCTATTAAAATATCTATGAAAGTCTCTCGTTTTGCCACGAACACTTTTTTTATTAAAAAATTGGGCGTGACTCCCTAAAATTTGTCACTAAAATTTTACCGTCATAACACAGAGAAGGATTTTTTACTAAATATTAAACCGAATTCATTATTTTTATCTTAAATTAAAGCCAACAGTTGAGTTACTGCTGGTGGGCACTGTCAAAACAGGACCCAATTTCAGCCCACTACCACGACTAGACGCACGGTTTCCATGGCAACGGTGTAAACAAAACGTCTAAATGAGTAATGATTTGGTCTCCGTCTCCGCTTTTATCAGAACTTCATCAGCAATGACATATCATATATTCAAGACACAACAACTTTAGATAAATATTATATTGAAAATTACTATTTTGCTATGTCCAGTGTGTTTGTAGACGTCGTAGTTTTTGGGGAAAACGTGCCCTTGTGCCCCTTGGCACCAGCCGCCCCTGATGTATCGTATTATAAACTCGATATTATTGAATAGTAATGTTGGAGCTTCCCTTGGCTTTGTTTTTGAAAAAATCACAAAAGCTTTTGGGAGTCGCAAATAATTTCTTTTTGAAAGAAGTTGGAAACATTTTGGGACCTCCGATGTTGTATTTTTACAAACATTAAAAAAATCCTTAGAAACCCCAGTAGTTTGTATTTTGAAACATGTTGACGACCCTCGGTGTTTTGTTTTTGAATTTAAAAGAATCGTTGAAGGTCCCTGATAGTTTATTTTCAGAAGAAAAGAAAGATTCTTGTAGGATTCTGGTGTTTTTTATGTAAACTTTTAACGAATCTTAGGGGTTCTCACTACTTGGTTTTTGTAAAAATTACAAAAAATTTTAGAAGAAGGTAATATTTTGATTTTGTATAAAAATTGGAAAAAATTTCGGAAATTTGATGTTTTATTTTTAATGAATTTGAAAGAATCTTTAGAGACCTACTGTTTCGTTTTTAAAAGAATTTGAAACAATCTCTGAATATCCCTGATATTTTATTTTCAGAAGAATGACCAATTTTTTAAGGATCCTGGTGTTTTGTTTTTGTAAAAATCCGAATAGGTCTTGGAGACCTCTGCTGTCTTGTAAACCTCGCCGTTTTTTAATACAATTTTAAAAAATCTTTGAGGCTACCGATGTATTGTTTTTGAAAGAATTTGAAATTCCTGAAAGTCTTTTGTCCTTAAAAGGATTTAAAAGAATCTATGACGATCCCTGAGGATATTTAATTTTTAGAAGAACTGAAACATTCTTGAAGGATACTAGTGTTTTGTTTTTGGAAAAATTTTAAGATCTTAGGGCATTTGGTGTTTAGTCTTTGTAAGAACCCGAAAGAATCCTGTAGGTTTCTGGTGTGTTGCTTTTGAAAGAATTTAAAAGGTTCCTGCAGTTCCCTAGGGATCTTTTTTTTTAAGAGATTCATAAAATTCTGGAAGCTCCTGGTAGTTTTTTTTAAGAATGTATCTTGGGGTCTCCATTGCTTTGTCTTTGAAAAAATTTTGAAGGACGGCGATATTTTGTTTTTAAAGAAATTAAAAGTATCTTGGAACCTCCAGTGTTTTATTTTTAGAAGAATTTCAGAAGCATTAGAAATTCCCGTGTTTTTGAGGACATCTTGTGAGCTCACGGTGTTTTGTTTTTGGAAACGTTTTAAGGAATATTGGAGACCACCGGTCTTTTGTTTTCGAAAGAATTTAAATGAATCTCTGAAGGCCCTTGATATTTTATTTTCTGAAGAAATGAAAGTTTCTTGCAGGATTCTGTTTGTTTTTTTTTTTTTGAAAAATTTGAATGAATCTTGGGGTCGGGTCCTCACTACTTTGTTTTTGGAAAGATTGCAAACAATTTTGGAGGAAGGCAATATTTTGTTTTTTATTGAAGTTGGAAGAAATTTGGAACCCTTGATGTTTTATTTTTAGATGAATTTGAAAGAATCTTTAAAGACTCGGATATTTTGTTTTTAGCCAAATTTTAAAGCATCGTAGATTTCACCGGAATTTGAATGAATCTCGAGGCTTCCCATTGCTTTACTTGAAAAAAGCTTGGGGACCCTGATGTCCTATTTGTGCAAAAATTAAAAAAAAATCTTCAAATACCCTAGTCTATCTTTGTTTTTGGAAAAATTACAAAAAATTTTCGAAGAAAGCAATATTTTATTTTTGAAAGAAGTTGCAAGAAATTTGGGACCCTTGACGTTTCATTTTTAAAGGAATTTTGAAAGAATTTTTAGAGACCACGGTGTTTTGTAATTTTAAAACATATTGTGGGACCTCTGTTTTATTTTTTAACACATTTTAAAGAATCTTGGAGGCCACCGGTCTTTCGTTTTTGAAATAATGCTGGAAGCTTCTGGTGTGTTTCTTTTTTTAAGAATTTGAGTCAATCTTGGAGTTCCTTATTGGTTAATTTTTGGAACAATTACAAAAAATTTTGGATGACGCCGATATTTTGTTTTTGAAAGGATTTGGAGGAAACTTTCTGAACGACGATGTTTCATTTTTACAAGAATTTGAAGAATTTTTTTTAAGAATATAAAACATTCCTGCTGGGAATTCTTAAAATTTAAAACTTTTTTTTCCGTGACACCCCACCCCTTTGGGTATTTTGTGTTTAGTAAAATTTTAAAGAATCTTACACTGACCTACTGTTTTACAAAGAATTTCAAAGAATACCTGAAGGTCTCAAATATTCTATTTTCAGAAGAACTGAAAGATTATTAAGGGATCCTGGTATTTTGTTTTTGGAAAATTAAAAATTGTTGGTACCTGGTATTTGCTTTTGTAAGAATTTGTAAGAATCCGCAAGAATCCTAAGAGCTTCTGGTGTGCTGTTTTTCAAACAATTTAATAAATCCTAAGGTTTTCATTGCTTTGTTTCTGGCAAAAAAAAGAAAAAAATTGGGAGACGGCGATATTTTGTCTTTGAAACAAATTGGAAGTATCTTGGAGCCCCTGCTGTTTTTAGAAAATATTTAAAGAATTGGGGAGTTCGCCGATCTTTTGTTTTTGGAAGAATTTAAAAGAATTTCTGACGGTTTCTGCTATTTTATTTTCAGAAGAACTGAAACATTCTTGAAGGATCCTAATGTTTTGTTTTTGGAAAAATTTTAAGATCTTGGGGGCAACTAGTGTTTTGTTTTCTTAAGAATTTAAAAGAATCCTGTAGGCTTCTGATGTGTTGCTTTTGAAAGAATTTAACAGATTCTTGCGGTTCTCTAGAGATCGTTTTTAAAAGAATTTCAAAAGATTCTGGAAACCCCCGGTGTTTTTTTAAGAATTTGAATTACTCTTGTTGGTCTCCATTGCTTTATTTTTGAATAAATTCCAAAAATTTTGAGGACGGCGGTATTTTATTTTTAAAGAAGTTGGAAGAATCTTGGAACCCCAAATGTTTTACTTTTTGGGAGTACTTGAAAAAGCCTTAGAGATCCTGATGTTTTTTAAAACATCTTATGGGCTTGCGATGTTTTGTTTTCAGAAAAATTTTAAAGAATCTTAGAAACCACCCGTCTTTGGTTTTTGAAACTATTTAAAAAAAGGTTCCTGATATTTTATTTCCAGAGCGACAAACAGATTCTTGAAGGATCGTGGTATTGTATTTTTAGAAAAACAAAAAAAAAAATGTTGGGGGCATCTGGTGTTGGGTTTTTGTAAGAATCCGAAAGAATTCTGGAGGCCTCTGGTGTGTTGTTTTTAAAATAATTTGAAAGAATACCTCCTGGTATATGTTTTTTAAACAATTGGAATTAATCTTGGCTTTGTTTTTGAAGTTTCCAAAAAATTCCACTATTTTTGTTTCTGAAATAAATTGGAAAAATCTTGATACATTTTATTTTTGAAAAAATTCGGAAGATTCTATATGGACCCAGGTGTTTTATTTCTAGAAAATTTTTAACGAATCTTGGCCACTAGGCTTTTGCTTATTAAAAGGGTGGTATCGAAAATTTGCAAATTTTTGTTGTGTATGAAAGTGATTCAGTCTTCGCAGTCTAGCTAGTTTAAAGGGAGAAATTGTGAAGAATGAACTTTAAATAAACAGCAGGAACGAATAGAAGGACGAAAAATCGTTGAGTCACTTCAAACGCGTTGTTCAATAAATAAATGTTGTCTTCATACTTTAATATAGTATTTAAAGCCAACGAATTTAATATCCAGGCAGTAAATGATATAAACGACAAATAAAGGTACAGAGGTCACAACAAAATATAAGACTAGTTTTGTTTTTTTTTTTTTTGTAGATAATTAAATAAAATTAATTTAAATTGTAAACAATATAAAAGCGGACAAAAGTACATCAGGCTATAAGATGACCTCTGAGTTTGTTTTTATTTGATAAAATTGATTAAGTGGTTGACGATTATGCTATTATGTAATAGTTATGTCGCCGGTACGGCGCGTGGTGCTATATACAAAAGACAATTGATAAAATTACGTTCCTTTAACTTTACCGTCTGCTTCAAGTAGTGTTGATCAAAAAAGAAAAGTAAATCTTGACATTTCATAAATTTTCAATTATGTCAACATTTGTTTCAAATTTAGTTATTATATATGAACTATTAAAAATACAAAGTTTTTTTTTCTTGGATTGTGTTCTGTGTGTTTGTGAGGTTAAAAGCGGAAGAATCGCCCTGAACGTAACCACCCATTATTACACTTATTGCAACTAAAATATATAATGTAGTCTTTGTATTCTTCAGTGTTCCTTATGCTCCAATTCATAAATCTTTAGATAAGGAAAGGCGCGATTCGATTTGGAGGGCAAGATGCTGTCAATAGCTATTATTGTCATTTCACCAACTTGAAGCGATATACAGGTGAATTTTCCCTTGTCAGATACAGCTATCCAAATTATAACACTTTTTTCAGTAAGAAATGTTTATAAAAAAAGTAGTAGCGCATGCAGTAAGACGTTTTTTTTTATTCATTGATTAATTATTTATTGTTACACTCAATTTTTTATATGTTGTGGTTATTTCAGATGGGTGTTTGTTCTTAATGAGTCTTGCAGACCGTTAATTTTTGATGAGTTAGAAGGGATCTTAAGGTGTTGTTTATAGTTACGAAAAGTTTATAAATCTTCTAAAAAGAAATTTTCGGCGTAACGCTAAGTAAAAGACCTAGCCTACGTAGAATTAGCCCTCCGAGCGCCAGAACCGGACTTGTTCCTCATAATTAACGCCATCCCTAGACGAGAAGACATTCCGAGTCCGGGCCGGCCGGATCTCGTGCTAACTCAAATACATGGCTTCATTAAACTCGCATTTTAATTCATTTTCGAGGGAGAAAAGTTTTTCGCCGCTCTGTTGAAGGGTCAAATATGTATTGTGTTATGAATGGCCTCTCCAGGAGGCATAAATAAATCAACCTTCCTCCAGCCCCGGCTACTCTTTCAGGTCCGTGGCGTTCATTACGTTCCGACAAGATATGCAGATACTAATAAATATACATATAAATTAGGGACAGGACATGTACCTCTATATGAATGTTAAAATAAGTTTCAAATTGTCAACGACGCAAGTTGGTTCCCTTGAGACGCCAGTGTAGGGGCCAGGACTAATTCTGGTGCAGCGAGAGGCAATCTAGCTGGCTGCGGACGGGGCCTAAATTCATTAGCAAACCCAGAAAAATTGTCTACTCGCTTGATATGAAGGCGGTGGGCGGAGGGACTTGGCGAACATTGCAAACTTTTTGTGTTTTAATTTAATTCTTTATTATCTATGCACCTTGCTCAACAGCCATGTTCTTTAATTAGGAAACCCTGGAGCACAATGGCATAATCTACCTACATTCCCCCGCTTTATTTATACAAACTGAAATATTTATGTTTTAATTATGCATAGTCGAACGTTTGAAATGTCACATATTTTCTTTAAAATGCCTTAATACGGACACCGTCTTTGGTTAAATGAATTTTTGCAGAAGGTCTTCGCTGTGATACAAATCTACTGTGCTCCCACGAGAGATCATAAAACTAGGTCAGTTTATATTACAAGCAAAAATTATATCATTTTATAAATTATTTTACATAGATATTATTAAGTAACAGATATCAAATTGCTACACTCATTTGTCTTTTTATTATTAACACAATCACACTTAAGGGTCCAAACTCTTCCACTGACGAATTTGTTTTGACCAAAATTTTAATAAGCAGTTCATTAAAATGATTATCAGACCGAGTCCTACAGAAGTAGATTTTGATCTTTACCTTAGATTCAACTTAACGTATTTCCTCCATCAAGCATCCGTGTGCGACCACATTTATTTGGAGATCTGAGTGTCTTTACCAATGACTATAAAACAGCGGACCACACGATTCAACGAGTGGAATATTTTAAAGACTTAGGAGTCACTTTTAATAATAATAATAATAATAATACTTTATTACGGGATGTACCCAAAAAACTTCAACAACTTAATCAGTTCTACTACTAAACTAGTACTAAATCAACATATATCATACAATTCTGGACCACTTCATCACTAATCTTATCACTAATTTATTACAAATTCAAAGATTAAAAATTAACATGTAGCAATCTTCTGAAATGTTGCGTTGATACTCTAAATAACTATTTCGTTTTTATAGAAGTTTGCTTCACGTGCTAATCTTGAAATTGGAGAGAAAAATCCGTATTTAACTAGTATTGTAAAGTTTGAACCAAAGTAAGGGACTACTTCTTAAAGGTCTTGGAGGACAACATATCGTCACCTTAGAACTGGTTTGCCGCATATCCAGATCGGGTCCGAGGGATTTTCGCCTCTACTGTTTGGTGCAGATTTGCCGCATGTCGCACTTGGGCGAAGCGAAACATAGTTTAGATTCAGTGCTGATTTGCCGCATGTCCAAGCAGAAATCGATAGAGTACCGTTATCCGTTTTTACGTACTTCCTTGCTGTTTTGCTTTTCAGCGTTAGGTTTGGGGTTGGGAAAGAAATCGTATTCAACTTCACGCGCAGAACAATAAGAATAATGTGAAATAAATAAAAAAGAGACTTAACAATTTTGATGAATCTGAAATTAAAAAAAAAACAACTGTAATTTGTGCAACTCTTTTTCTGTTGTTATAGATGTTACAAATATTTTCGATTTTTTTTTTAAGAAAGATTGAGTTTCAAATTATTAGATTCGAAATTTTACAAATTTAAATTTCAAATAGATTTGTTGCTCGTTAAACAAAGAATTTAATTTTTTACTTAACAGTAACATTAGCTTTTTAATCTAATTGCGATAAAACATGACATTTTAATGAGATTTTAGCAATAAAGACTCGATTAGCACCACCAACATAACCTAATAAAATATTTTGTACAGTTTGTGCATTTATTCCGTTTAAATTGACCTAAAATAATTGTCATATTGGATAAAGTAATTCAATTTGAGTCGTTCAGTGATTACTGAGTAAGGTAGCGCGAGTACATTCCTAGCTTGACCGGCTCCCATGACATGTCACAATGCTGACGATGGGGTTTTGAGGAAGACCAGCTGCTCGAAGTCTTCATGTCGGACTTTTTGGATACGGCCTGAGGGTAGTTGGAGATGGCTCGTTTGACGGGGTCACGCACTATGACGAATGAATGGATCAATTTGTGCATGTATTCCGTTTAATTTGTCCTACAATAATCATCACACTGGACAAAGTAATTCAGTTTGAGTTGTTCGTTGATTTCTGAGAATAATTTCTAGTTTTACTTTGACATTTGAATTTTGCATGATTAATCCAAAGACGCGATCGCCGAACTTCGACAGTGCGACGGAACATTTCGCAACAAATCGGATCGGGCGCGAATTTCAAAATACGATTTTTAAAACCTTTTTAGAGTGAATGAGCGCGATGCAACGATTTGAAATAAATACTGGCCGATAGCGATCTTCGACCTCCACAAAGGCATCACTCAATAGTAGCTTTAAAGTGATCTGGGGAGATATTATAAAATAAAAATTAATTCCCATATTAATTCCCTATATCCAGACTTGGATGCGGCACCCTGTATAAAGATGGAGCTAAAATTATGACTTACTTTACCAAGAGGATGTCAATGCATGAGATATCACGAAAGCCCTCGCAAATATCCTGTACGTCCAGTTTGACAACTTTGATATAATTTCTGACTGCTAATAGTACACCTTCACTTCTTACACATTGAGAAGAAACAAAGTCCTGATCTGATCTAAATACTTGATATAAATGCAAATCATATAATTCTCCATTTAGAATATCCTCTCTAACCCAGGTTTCAGTAAGAGCAATCAGCTCGTAGAAATTACTAGAAGCTGATGACAGAAATAAGTCTTTCAGCTTTGTATTGAGACCCTTACATTTTGATAATAACAAACAATATTACTGAAGCCTTGCCTAGAATATATTGAAACAGCTGAATTTGACGTAGTAGTACTCAGGTTAGTTGCTATGAGTGTGATATACCAAATACATCAGTCTTAACTTTCATCAGTAAATTCTTATAATAAGTACAGTTATTCTGATCCCAGCATGCATGGGGAAAATCATTGTCAGATAAGTTTTCTTTGGTTTGGATACTAAGACAATTAACACATTTCAAGTGGTCCTCAGCAGTACAGACCTTTTTTATCGTTTTTATCGAATGCTTACATCGACAACACCTAATAACATCAACCGCATCATAAATGTTGCAGCTGTCTACACAGATCAAACAGTGATTTAAACAGTAGTTTATTTCTGTATGTAGAAAGATCTACACGAACAATTATTTGATAAAAACTCGCGCGATTTTTTATGGGTAAGTATTTTAAAAGCTCACATTGAGAAGATTCTGTAAAAACATCAGAATTTTGTTTCATTAAAAAAGAGACAATTTTTTCTTCACTTGTATCACTAGAAATTCCTGAGATTCGTAATCGTGGAAAAAAAAAATTTAATCGTGGATGTCATACCGTTCTTCTAATTTCTTAACCTGTGCAATTTTTTTAAGTTCGTTAGGTTTCTGACATTTCAGAAGCAGGCCACCGTTTTTCAATTTCTTCACGTTAGAAATCCCAACCGAAGGTTTGCCTGGACTGATGTTAGTAACAATATCTGATATTTAGGTATGGTTTCCGCAGTTGTTTCTGTAGAAAAATTTTTATGAATTATCGTACAATGTTTACTCAATAAAGGTTTAATTACTTTGATTTTGTTTTATTTTAAGATTAAAATGACTTGAAAACAAGCGTGGCGTTAAAGAGGTAGACATACTTTTATCACTTAAATATTTTGCACACTATCATGCGCCTCCTATTTCGTGTTCCGGTGACACAATAACTACGTAACAACATAATCATCAACCACTTGCTTCAATTTATCAAATAAAAACAAACCGAAAGGTCATCTCATAACCTGATGTGCTCTTGTACGCTTTAGTGCGATTCTTAAAATTAAAATCTATTTTAGTCTATCCAAAATAATCACGAAGCAATGTTCGTTTTACATTTCCTTGTCACCTTACTAGTTTTAGCTGTGGTTTATATCGTCCATCGGTCATCACAGATTTTAGACTATTGGAAAAAACGTGGGGTCAAATATGTGAAGCCTTTACCTATAGTAGGCAATATGTTACCTACAATTACAGGCTCGAAATCCATAGCTGAGTTAATAAGATATTTTTATAACGCTTTTCCGTCTGAAAGGTATTTTGTTCTCAATTACTCAAGTAAATTATTACAACTGTTTGTTGCAGGTACGTGGGAATTTTCCAGTTCTCGAGACCAATACTGTTGATACGCGATCCTGAACTAATAAAAATCGTCACTATTAAAAATTTTGAAAATTTTGTTGATCATCTCGGTTTTATTTCTGCTGAATCTGATCCATTGTGGGGAAAAAACTTATTTGCAAGCCAAGGTAGCATATTAATTAATTGTGACCTTTCCTTTTTTGTGTTATTGCAGGTGAAAGATGGCGGGATCTTCGTCAAACCCTAAGTCCTGCTTTTACAAGCAGTAAAATGCGCACGATGTTCTCTTTGATGCAGGAATGTGCCAAACAATTAGTAACTTATTTTAAGGACCAGAACAACAGCATAGTCAAAGTCGACTTAAAAGATATTTTCTCAAGATACGCAACTGACGTCATCGCAACGACAGCTTTCGGCATTAAGTGCGATTCTTTAAAATTTAAAAATAACGAATTTTTGTTGGCAGGGAAAGAGTTTTCTGATTTTAGTGGTATAAAAAGGTTCAAGTTTTTAATTTATGGAAATTATCCAAAGCTTACAAAGGTAAGAAAATTTTGATGAATCGATACAGTGAACTAATGTTCGATTAATTCTAGTTTTTTAAACTTAAAATAGTACCAGATCGGGTAGGTAACTTTTTTAGAGGAATTATTGACGAAACTATCCGTTTGAGAGAAGAAAAAAACATCATCCGACCAGATCTCATTCACTTGTTAATGTTGTCTCGTAAAGGCAAGCTAAAATACGAAGACTACATGAATCTACCAAAAGAAGGATTTGCAGCTGTTGAAGAATCAGAAATCGGAAGAGTTGTACACAATCCTAACTACCTTTCTAACGAAGACATAACAGCACAAGCTTTAGTTTTCTTTCTTGGAGGTTATGACACTATTTCATCAACTACATCGTTCGTTGGTTACGAACTTGCCATTAACCCTCAAATACAGCAAAAACTTAGACAAGAAATAAGCAAAACGCATAAAACCTATGGTGATAATATCACGTATGAACAACTACTCGATATCAAATATCTTGATATGGTAGTTGCCGAGACGTTGCGAAAGTGGCCTCAAGCTATATGGTTGGATCGCAAGTGTACTAAAGCTTTTGAAATTACACCAGAAAGAAGTGGAGAATCTCCAATTAAAATCAATGAAGGTGATATTTGCTGGATACCGGTGTATGGGCTGCACATGGACCCCAACTACTTTCCGAATCCTGATGTCTTCGATCCAGAAAGATTTAGTGACGAAAATGCCAAAAACATTAAAGCTGCTACATTTTTACCATTTGGTAGTGGTCCAAGAAACTGCATCGGATCTAGATTTGCTTTGTTAGAAGCAAAAATCATATTATATAATCTTTTGTTGGAGTTCGAATTCGTCCCTACAGAAGAAACCCAAAATCCAATTAAAATTAAGAGAGACAGTGTTCTATTATTGGCTGAAAAAGGTTTCCCAGTAGGATTTAAACGTAGTGTAATATCTTGAACTAATTTCTATATCTAGTTTTGTAATAATAAAACTTTCTCACATAATACTGTTTATTTAAAACATCCATGAGCACTTATACCAATCATTATTACGTTCCTCTTTCGTCGTATATTTTATTACTGTATAGTGCAAATTTGTCTTGTGTGGAAAGAATAGCTAACGAGGAAGACAATCATCAACTAGTTGACTAAAAGCCTATTTCAATTTATCAAATCAACAGCTACCTAAAGTGATTTAATAAAACGACGACACTGCAAACTAATATTCAGAACTGCAGCAGTAAACAGTGACTGTGAAATCGTCGACAGTATGTTATTTATATTTTTGACTATAGCTGCCGTAATTGTGGTGTTAATCTATATTCGCATTTCATCACGAGAGTTCGATCACTGGAAAAAGCAAGGTGTTAAACATGAGAAACCACTGCCACTTATTGGGAATATGTTACCAGCAATCATATGTTCAAAATCCCTGACTGAGATAATAAAATACTTTTACGATGCCTTCCCAACAGAACGGTATTTTGTCTTCTAAAATCTAATATGCCAATTTGAGCAAATGTGACATTTTTTCAGGTACGTAGGAGTTTACGAATTCGCAAAACCAGTCCTTTTAATTAGAGATCCTGAACTTATTAAAAGTTTAACAATAAAAAATTTTGAACATTTTGTGGATCACTCCGGTTTTGTGGCAAGTGGAATTGACCCTATATGGGAGAAAGGTCTCTTTGCAAGTCAAGGTCTAAACCGGTAGTGAAAATGTTAACCTTTGTTTTGAACTTGTGAAACTTGTAGGTGAAAGATGGCGAGATCTTCGGCAAACCTTGAGCCCTGCTTTTACAAGTAGCAAAATGCGCGCTATGTTTTTTCTTATGGACGAATGTGCTAAACAATTAATCCATTTCTTAAGTACGGAAAATAAGGACGTAATAAACGTGGATTTGAAGGACCTTTTTACGAGATATGCAAACGATGTCATAGCCACTACAGCTTTTGGCATTAAATGCGACTCGTTCAAGTTTAAAAATAACGAAGTTTTATTAAGTGGAAAAAGGTTTGCCGATTTCACCGGTTTAAAGAAGTTTAAATTTATGTTGTACGGGAATCCAGTTCTTGCAAAGGTAAGAATAAATATTTACCTGGTCGTCGTTAACACTGTAAGTGATTTTTAGTTTCTCAATGTTAAACTCGTCCCTGACCAAGTGGCAAACTTCTTTAGAACTATCATCGACGAAACGGTCAGAGTGCGAGAAGAGAAAAAAATTACACGTCCGGACCTCATTCACTTGATGATGTTATCCCGCAAAGGGAAACTGAAATTCGAAGAGTACATAAAATTACCTAAAGACGGTTTTGCAGCCGTTGAAGAGTCAGAAACTGGAAGAAATGAGAATAATCCGAAATACTTAACCAACGAAGATATAACAGCCCAAGTCTTGGTATTTTTTCTTGGTGCTTACGACACATCTTCTTCTACGATAGCGTTTGCTGGGTACGAACTTGCTGTTAACCCTCTTATCCAAAAGAAACTCAGACAGGAGTTAGGCAAAGCGCATAAAGCGTGTGATGGTAACATCACATACGAGAAGTTACTAGAACTAAAGTACCTGGACATGGTAATTTCTGAAACTTTACGAAAATGGCCACAAGGTTCTAGACTGGATCGCAAATGCACAAAAGCGTTTGAAATTCAACCAGAACGAGTTGGTGAACAAGTGGTAAAACTTAAAGAGGGTGATTTTTGCTGGATACCAGTTTATGGTCTACATATGGACCCAAATTATTTTCCTAACCCCGATGCTTTTGATCCTGAAAGATTTAATGATGAAAATATCGAAAAAATTCAACCATGTACATATTTGCCTTTTGGTAGTGGCCCAAGGAACTGCATCGGATCTAGATTTGCTTTGTTGGAAACGAAAATTGTTCTCTATTATCTTTTGTTAGAGTTTGAATTTGTACCTACGGAGAAGACGCAAATTCCAATAAAAATTAGAAAAGACAGCGCTTTACTGCTCCCAGAAAAAGGATTTCACATAGGGTTTAAACGCTCCAGAATTTTCTAAAATCGCATTTTTTTTACTTCCCGAGCGTAAGCAAAGGAAGTATTGTAATCGAGTCCGTCGGCCGACTCTCTACTTTTACGTTTTCTCGATCTTTCATGACCCCTAGAAGACGAAGAAATAGGTCTCCCATTTCCGTCTGTCTGTCCGTCTGTCCGTCTGTCCGTCCGTCTGTCCGTCTGTCCGTCTGTCCGTCTGTCCGTCTGTCCGTCCGTCTGTCCGTCTGTTGTCCCGGATTTTTATTAGACAGATAATCTCCGAAAGTACTCGACCGATTGTTGTGAAATTTTGTACTTATATTAAGAATATCATGTAGATGGTAAAACGCTAACCAAAATTTGTCTAATCATCCCCACCACTAATGCGATGACGTCACTTCAAAATTGTACATAGTAAATGGGTTTTCAATTGTATAAAATAACATAGTCCTACACATGTAGTTTACAACTCCGAATCGACTTTTCACTCGAAACGTCCAGATTTTTGGAAAAAAAATCAAAATTATAAAACAACATTTTGAAATTTAATTTTTAATCTGCTAACCAGAATGCTTTGAAATGTTGCAGATGTTTTAAGGCTATAAAGAGCATCATAAATCTTTAGTCAAAAAATATTTGCTTATCCCCTCCAAAAACTTGATGACGTCAGCTCAAAAGTTTGTGGAATAAATCATATCTAAAATGTACAAAATATGATGAGTCTGTACTTGTGATCTATCACTCCATTCATATTTTTTGGATTTGCATATACAGGGTGACTCAAAAAAATTAATGAATGCGTAAATTTATTTTACTAATTTACTCAGAAACTACAAAACCGAATGCTTTGAAATCTTGCAGATGTTTTAAGGTTATGAAGAGCATAATAAATGTTTAGTCAAAATATATTTGCTTATCCCCTCCAAAAAATTGATGACGTCAGCTCGAAAATTTGCCGAATAAATCCTATCTAAACTGTAAAAATATGATGAGTCTGTACTTGTAATTTATCACTCCATTCATATTTTTTGGATTTGCATATACAGGGTGACTCAAAAAAATTAATGAACGCGTAAATATATTTTATTGATTTAATCAGAAACTACAAAACCGAATGCTCTGAAATCTTGCAGATGTTTTAAGGTCATAAAGAGCATAATAAATGTTTAGTCAAAATATATTTGCTTATCCCCTCCAAAAACTTGATGACGTCAGCTCGAAAGTTTGCCGAATAAATCCTATCTAAACTGTAAAAATATGATGAGTCTGTACTTGTAATTTATCACTCCATTCATATTTTTTGGATTTGCATATACAGGGTGACTCAAAAAAATTAATGAACGCGTAAATATATTTTATTGGTTTAATCAGGAACTACAAAACCGAATGCTCTGAAATCTTGCAGATGTTTTAAGGTCATAAAGAGCATAATAAATGTTTAGTCAAAATATATTTGCTTATCCCCTCCAAAAACTTGACGACGTCAGCTCGAAAGTTTGCCGAATAAATCCTATCTAAACTGTACAAAATATGATGAGTCTGTACTTGTGATTTATCACTCCATTGATTTTTTTTTGGATTTGCATATACAGGGTGACTCAAAAAAATTAATGAATGCGTAAATTTATTTTATTGATTTACTCAGGAACTACAAAACCGAATTCTTTGAAATCCACTGCGAAAAAAAAAACATAATAGGCATGCAGTCGTCACGTTTCCGACAGCGAGGGAAGTACTGTCTAAACTCTTTAGACCAATTTTTTTTTGTTACAAAAATGTGAATAGTTTATAATCTTTTGTAATAATAATGATAATAATATCTTTAGAAAAATTAAGACTTTTTTACAAGTGTAGCGAACCGACCTAGTGCCCCTAATGTATTGAATCTAAAAGCGCCATCTATCAAAAAATTATCTAAGTAAAGAAAATCAACGTTTTCTAGTCTGACCGCGTCCCAAAGCACAAAAGGAGTGTCCGCATACGGGTGAACTAACTGCGTCATTTCCAGACGCTGTTTTTGCGAAAACAATAATAAAATCCTTTAGTCACCCGCAACTAACTATACTCTGAAATTACTGTGTTAAAAATTACTCAAAATCTGGCTATTCGGGCAGTTTCTTAAAACATAAACGAGACGTGATATCGATTAGATTCTGAGACTAAACACAACGAAACGTTGAACCATGTTAGTATTATTTTTGTCACTTACGGCCGCAATTTTGATGCTATTTTACATCGTTCGTACCTCTTCAAAAAATTTCGACCACTGGAAAAAACAAGGTGCTAAGCACCTAAAGCCTCTGCCGTTAGTGGGTAATATGTTACCGATTGTGACAAATTGGACGTCTTCAGCCGAACAAATACGAAACTTGTATAACGCTTTTCCACACGAAAGGTAATTTTTTTTATTTAGTTCAAAAGTTTGTGACTTGTGTTGTAGATACTTAGGAATGTTCCAGTTTGCAAAACCGATCCGTATAATTAGAGACCCTGCACTAATAAAAGATATTACAATTAAACACTTTGAACATTTTGTGGATCATTCTGGCTTTGTTGCAACAGGTGTTGAACCTTTATGGGACAAAGGTTTATTTGCAAGTCACGGTTCGAAGGTAATTTTGTTCCAGCTGTTTGACCTTTTTACTTCCCGAGCGTAAGCAAAGGAAGTATTGTAATCGAGTCCGTCGGCCGACTCTCTACTTTTACGTTTTCTCGATCTTTCATGACCCCTAGAAGACGAAGAAATAGGTCTCCCATTTCCGTCTGTCTGTCCGTCTGTCCGTCCGTCTGTCCGTCTGTCCGTCTGCCCCCGGATTTTTATTAGACAGATAATCTCCGAAAGTACTCGACCGATTGTTGTGAAATTTTGTACTTATATTAAGAATATCATGTAGATGGTAAAACGCTAACCAAAATTTGTCTAATCATCCCCACCACTAATGCGATGACGTCACTTCAAAATTGTACATAGTAAATGGGTTTTCAATTGTATAAAATAACATAGTCCTACACATGTAGTTTACAACTCTGAATCGACTTTTCACCCGAAACGTCCAGATTTTTGGAAAAAAAATCAAAATTATAAAACAACATTTTGAAATTTAATTTTTAATCTGCTAACCAGAATGCTTTGAAATGTTGCAGATGTTTTAAGGCTATAAAGAGCATCATAAATCTTTAGTCAAAAAATATTTGCTTATCCCCTCCAAAAACTTGATGACGTCAGCTCAAAAGTTTGTGGAATAAATCATATCTAAAATGTACAAAATATGATGAGTCTGTACTTGTGATCTATCACTCCATTCATATTTTTTGGATTTGCATATACAGGGTGACTCAAAAAAATTAATGAATGCGTAAATATATTTTATTGATTTAATCAGGAACTACAAAATGGAATGCTCTGACATCTTGCAGATGTTTTAAGGTTATAAAGAGCATAATAAATGTTTAGTCAAAATATATTTGCTTATCCCCTCCAAAAACTTGATGACGTCAGCTCGAAAATTTGCCGAATAAATCATATCTAAAATGTACAAAATATGATCAGTCTGTACTTGTGATCTATCACTCCATTCATATTTTTTGGATTTGCATATACAGGGTGATTCAAAAAAATAAATGAAAGCGTAAATTTATTTTACTGATTTACTCAGGAACTACAAAACCGAATGCTTCGAAATCTTGAAGATATTTTAAAATTAACATAAGCATGGTAAATTTTTGATCAAAACGTATTTGGTCGCCCCCCCTAAAAAATGTATGACGTCACCACAAAATTTTACTGAATAAATCCTATCTAAAATGTACAAAATATGGTGAGTCTCTTCTTGTGATTTATCACTCCATTCAAATTTTTTCGATTTGCATATACAGGGTGATTCAAAAAAATAAATGAAAGCGTAAATTTATTTTACTGATTTAATCATGAACTACAAAACCGAATGCTTTGAAATCTTGCAGATGTTTTAAGGTTATAAAGAGCATAATAAATTTTTAGTCAAAATATATTTGGTTATCTTCTACAAAAAACTGATGACGTCAGCTCAAAAGTTTGCCGAATAAATCGTATCTAAAATGTACAAAATATGATGAGTCTGTACTTGTGATTTCTCATTCCATTTATATTTTTGGATTTGCATATGCAGGGTGACTCAAAAAAATTAATGAAGGCGTGAATTTATTTTATCGATTTAATCAGGAATTACAAAACCGAATGCTTTGAAATCTTGGGAATATTTTAAAGTTATTATAAGCATGGTAAACTTTTGTTGAAAATGTATTTGTTCATCCCTCCTAAAAAAATTGATGACGTCACCCTTAAATTTTGCTGAATAAATCCTATCTAAAATGCAAAAAATATGATGAGTTTGTACTTGTGATTTATCATTCCGTTCATATTTTTTAGATTTTCTTAAGAGGTGGTTCAAAAAAATTAATGAAGTCAATTTATTTTATTGATTAAATTAAAGGCAACACTTATTATTAGTATTACACCCCAACCAACCCAATTTGGTAGACACAAAATTTGTTAAAGGAAAAACTCGGTTGAAACATAAGGGTAGCATGCTTATTTACATCGACTTTAACATTACAGACCTGCATTTGTTTTATGCGCTCACTTGGTTCCGCGAATGTGAAATAGACATGTTTATAATCAACCAATTGTGAATTTCACCGTCAAGAATTAAAATAAAACCCAATGTTTTATATAATAAGCGGAAGTCGAAGCAATAAAACCGATGGTCGTTTTGTTTACAGTTTCTCTGTTTGACTCTCACGTATGCTGTTACGCCTGTCATCTTAAATTAAGAATGTTTATACATACACGATTTTCAGTTGCCTCTGATACGTATACGTGAGTAAATTGTTTCGTTATTTTATTGATTATTACAAATCAATATTCAAAACGACCCAATTCATTTTCCCGAAAATTTGAGAATATAATAATTTTATTCTTAGTATTACACTACATCTATCCCAACTGATATACGTGTCCTTGCAAAAATGTTGATGACGTCATCGCAGTTTTTTTTTCAATTCCCACTACAAAAATGTAATGAGAAAAAAAACACAATAGGCATGCAGTCGTCAAGTTTCCGACAGCGAGGGAAGTACTGTCTAAACTCTTTAGACCAATTTTTAATAATTGTAGGTGAACGGTGGCGTAACCTTCGTCGAACATTAAGCCCGGCTTTTACAAGTAGTAAAATGAGATCTATGTTCATTCTCATGGACGAGTGTGCTACGCAGTTGATTAACTACTTTGAGGGGCAAAATGCAACCATAATAGAATTAGATGTGAAAGATCTGTTCGCGAGATATACGAATGACGTTATAGCCACTACAGCTTTTGGAATTAAGTGTGATTCTTTTAAATCTAAGAATAACGAATTTTTGTCAGCAGGAAAAGAGCTAGCTGACTTCAGTGGTTTAAGGAAATTCAAAGTCATGCTTTATGCCCATCCCACAATTTCGAAGGTTAGAATCAATATTTTCCAGAGATATTCATTTCTTTGTGTAACATGAATTTTCAGCTTTTGAACATTAGAATGATTCCCGATGAAGTAGCACTTTTTTTTCGAAAAATTATTGACGAAACCGTTCGTTTAAGAGAAAAGAACAAAACTGTGCGTCCAGATCTCATTCATTTGATGATGTTGTCTCGTAAAGGAAAACTAAAGTACGAAGAGTTTGTGAGTAAAGACGGATTTGCAGTTGTTGAAGAGTCAGACGTTGGAAAAACTGGAAATAGTCCGAATTACCTATCCAACGAAGATATAACGGCTCAAGTGCTAGTTTTTTTTCTTGGTGCTTATGACACAGTTTCGTCTTTAATTGCATTTGTTGCCTACGAACTCGCTATTAATCCGACAATCCAAAAACGACTCAGACAAGAAATCAGAAAATTTGGCAAAAGAAGTGACGATGACATCACATACGAAAACTTACTCGAAATAAAATATCTGGATATGGTGATTACTGAAATGTTACGAAAATGGCCTCCAGCTATCAGACTGGATCGTAAGTGTACGAAGGCATTTAAAATTGAACCAGAGAGAAGTGGAGAAGCTCTAGTACAACTGAAGGAAGGCGATATTTGTTGGATACCGGTTTATGGAATTCATATGGATCCCAGATATTATCCAAATCCTGAAGTTTTTGATCCTGAAAGATTTAGCGAAGACAATGTAGATAATGTAAAGTCTGCTACATACCTACCGTTTGGTATTGGTCCTCGAAATTGTATAGGATCCAGATTTGCTCTACTAGAAACCAAAATTGTGCTATATAAACTTCTGCTAGAGTTCGAGTTTGTTGCTACAGAAAAAACACAAATTCCGATTAAAATTAAAAAGAATACTGCTGCATTATTACCAGAGCAGGGTTTTCACATTGGCTTCAAACGTAATCCACTATTTTAAATAACTTTGTGGCTAACATGACTGTTAGCAGGTAGTTATTTTTGGAAAAGTTACGCAAAAGTAGTTTAATACTATTGTGACATTTTTACGTAATAATAATTAAATAAAATTTTTGGGAAAGTTGTACGTATTGTTTCGTTTCGCAAATTTTGAAAATAAGTATGCATTTTTCTTTATACCTTGGATAAAAAAAATGTACATATTGAGTAGTATACAATCTTTTAACAATATTAACCTTACTACTTTAGAACTGCTTTTAAGCTAAATATGAATAAAGGGAATCCAGTCTTTCTTCAAAAAAATAGTTTATTACACAGAAAAATACATTAGTTTGTATAAAATTCGTTTGAAAATTAGCACATCGTAGTAATTTTTTTTTCTTTTTTTTTGACTTACCTACCATTCTTAAGCATAGTTCATATCTCGGCAAACATATCATAATATAAACAATTTAATATTCAGTAATTCTTTTTTTATTCAATATTTTTTGAGAAAAATTATATCCCATTAATTTAATGTAATATGAAACAAGACATATAAAGAAATATCGATTCTAACAATACTGTAAAATAATATGTCCAGAATTCATTAAAAAAAAGGTAAAATATGCTCTCAAAATGTTTGCTAACCTTTTTTACTTCTCGAAAGTAAACTTGCGTATTGTAATAGGGTCCATTCTTCAAATGGCTACTTTCATGTTTTCTCGAAGTTTCATAACTCCTACAATAAGAAAAAATAGGTATTCCGTAATTTAACTTTACTGTAGCTTTGTCTAGATAATGCCAACGTGATTGGCGAAACGCGTAGACAATTATTTTGTATATTTATTTATATTTTTACTTCTCGTGCGTAACCGAAGGAAATATTGTTGCAGGGTCCATCGGACGACTGGCTACTTTCATATTTTCTCGGCGGTCATAATCCTTAGAGTTCTAAAAAAAATGTGGTGTCCCATTTCGGTTTGTTTGTCGTCCTTGTCAATATCTATTAGACAGATAATAATCTCCGAAACTGCTAGAGCGATTGTTATCAAATTTTACATGTATTTTGGGAGTATCATGTAAATGCTGAAACGCTAACCAAAATTTGTCTAGTCATGTCCACCAACAATTCGATGACGTCCACTCATTACATTGCGTAGTGAAGATTATCTAGATTTTATGAATTGATATACTCTTGTACTCGTGGTCTATAAATCCTTCATAATTTTTATCACAATTTCTTTAGAAAAATTTTTTTGTGCAATATTTTCCACGTGCTTTATGTAGCCTACATCTCGCTTGACTGTCAAATGCTTAATATCTCAGTTCAGAAAAGGGCTGAGTGTTTTTTTTTTCACTGTGGCTTGTTTTATCTACATTTTTTTACTTATAGAGGTTATCATAAAATAAATAAAATTTTGCCTAATCAAATTTTATAATTTTCCGAACTTGATTTGCTCAATTATATTTAATAACATAATAACCTTAGACAAATTGTTTCATTCTTATTGGAATTCTGAGGATTTGAGGATTCTAGTGTTCTGAAAATTTGAGGACTACATGGTGGTTTGCGGATCTGAGGATTTTAGTGTTTTGAGAATTTGAACATTTTGGTGTTCTGAGTATTTGAGGATTATGGTGTTCTGAGGATCCGAGGATTCTGATCTTCTGAGGATTTGAGGATTATGTTGTTTTGAAGAATTAAGGATTACGTTGTTCTGATGATTTGAAAATTCTGGTGTTCTGAGGATTTGAGGTTTATTGTGTTTTAAGTATTTGAGGATTGTCTTGCTTTGAAGGTTTGAGGATTATCGTGTTCTGAGGATTTGAGAATTCTGGTATTTTGGGGATTTGAGGATTTGAGGATGCTGATGTTTTGGGGATTTGAGGATTATGGCGTTTTGAGGATTTGAAGATTATGATGTTATGAGGATATGAGGATTCTGGTGTTTTGATGATTTGAGGATTTTGGTGTTCTGAGGATTTGAGGATTCTGGTGTTTTGATGATTTGAAGATTTTGGTGTTCTGATGATTTGAGGATTATGGTGTTTTGAAGATATGAGGATTTCGGTGTTTTGAGCATATGAGGATTTTGGTGTTCTGAGGATTTGAGAATTATGGTGTTCTGAGGATTTGAGGATTCTGGTGTTCTGAGGATTTGAGGATTATGAAGTTCTGACGATTTAACGATTATGATGTTCTGAGGATTTGAGGATTATGGTGTTTTGATGATTCGAGGATTTTGGTGTTCTGACGTTTTGAGGATTATGATGTTCTGAGGATTTAGGATTATGGTGTTTTCAGGATTTGAGAATTCTGATGTTTTGAGCATTTGAGGATTTTGCTGCTCTAGGGATTTGAGAATTATGGTAATCGGAGGATTGGAGGATTATGATGTTCTTAGGATTTGGGGATTATGATGTTCTGAGGATTTGAGGATTATGATGTTCTGAGGGTTTGAGGATTATGGTGTTTTTTTTGTTCAATATTTTCCACGTGCTGTATGTAACCCACTTTCGCTTGACTTTCAAGTGCTTAATACCTCAGTTGAAAAAAGGGCTGAATGATGTTCTTCCACTGTGGCTTGTATTATCTATATTTTTATCTTATAGAGTTGATCATAAAATAAATAAAATTTTGCCTAATCAAATTTTATAATTTTTCGAAAAAACTATATTTGTTCAATGATATTTAAGGGGCAAAGGAAGTTTTTGTCTAAGTAACCTTAGACAATTTTTTTAATTATTATTATTTTTACGGAGAAAGCTGAAGGCTATATCAAAGTAACATTACTTTGACTCAACTGAGTGTTGCGTGCATCTTGTTGACATTCCAGTTCATCGAATTCAAAAATGTATGATTCCCATTTTCATCTCCCTGACTCTTTCATCACTCATCTGTCCGAAAAAGTGTTTTAACAAATTATCACCAAAGGTCTCTAAAATTTTAAGTTAAAACATCGCATTACGCCTACAGCATTAAGAAAAAAACAAAACGCTGTTGTTTCTGTTGGCTTTCTTTAGAAATTGATAACATAATCACGAAATATAGCAAAGGGCCAGTTTAAACAACATTTTAACTGAGATTAATTTAATCACGCATTCAATGAGGCGTTTAGTAACGTCTGATTGGCGTAGAGTCGGTCCCTGGTACTTTAGCGCCGTGCTAAAAATTTAGTCGCAGTCAAATATTTAACTACAATCCAGCAAATCCAACTTTCTCGAAAAATTATAAAATTTGATATCGCTTTTTTTATTTTATGATAAATCCTGTAAGTTAAAAAAGACCAATAACAGTGTAAAGAAAATACCACACAAGGGAATCGAACCCGCGACCTCCACGTTATTTGCACGCTCACGAATCAACTGAGCCATTGAACACTTTTAGTATAATAAGTATATATAAAATGTTATTGTAGAATTTTGATTTTTACAGGAGTATGTTGTTTTATAAAATTTAAATAGCATTTACCATGCACATTGTGGAGGTAACGTCATCAAACTGTTTAAACTGGACACCAATCGGTCCGGTAGTTCGAAGATTATCTAATAAAAACCGACACAAACGACAGATAAACGGAAAGGAAGACATTTTTTCATAATTTAGGGGTCATGAAATGTCGAGAAAACAGTACAGTTCGTCCAATGTACCCTATTACAATACTTCCTTAGCTTCGTTTAATTCTAACGTTTTCCGTCGAACGAAATCAGTTTTAGATATGATGTTGGATTTTCAGTAAAAGTAAATTTTTATAATTGGGACCTAGATCTCCTTCGAAATTTTTAAGAAAGAATTAGAACGATAAAAGCGGTTCTTACAATAACATAAATTAACAACAATTTAAAGTATTTGAAAAGAAGAACTGTTCTTAACCAACTGATCCATTTATAATAATTACGAATCCACATCATAATTGATATATGACCAAAAAATAAATAATAATTCAACTAATAAATTGTAGACTAATATAAATATGTATCAAAACATGACGTTTTTTTTTTGGACAGGAGGGATAGCGCAACTTCCAGAATTTTATATAAGTAGTGGTAAAGACATTAGTTTTATGTGCTAATAAAATTTTATGCTCCTGTTAGTGCCGTTTAGGCCAACTGCTAGAGGTTTTCAGTGATCATTCACAGACTGTGCCGCTTTGAAATCTGGGTAAATGTCAGGGTTATATTTAGGAAGACACTTGGTAGTCAAAGATTTACTTGCCTAATTACTGAGGCAAGATAGTCTCATGATGTTGAAAGTTTACATATAATTTCCAGACACAAACAACAAATTAATATTCTGTTGCTGTGCGTAACCCTTACCTCACTTAATTTCGTTACAGAATAAAGCATATTCGCCCTTTTTAGTAAATGATTTTACAGCTAAATTTTTATTACTATACAAAAACAGCATTCTTACTGTAGTTTCAATAAAACTGGCAACTTTTTCCTAAGACAGAGTTTAAACTAAGAAAATTCTTTATAAAAACAACCGCAGCATGTTTTTAGTATGGCATAATTAAAAAAAATCTGCTTTGATAATATTCATTTCTGCTTAAAAAATTGTCACCGTATTCGGCGATCCCAATTTTTACTTGCAAATGAAAACATGAATAATAAATGCGGTACTTTCCATTGCAGGAATTTGTAATTGGGACCTTAAACACATTAGCCGGAAACGTCGGATTCTTATTGTTCGAGTTATAAAGTAAACAGTGACGCCCCTGCAGCCAGCCAAGAAGTAAAGTACCTGCCTTTTGCCATTTTAACGCAAACCTAATTTTCTCATATTAGCCGTCGCGTACAAAAGAAAACTTTTTCCCCAGGAGATGTTATAGACAGTTAAATTGAATTCGGCCATGGTTCCTGTGTTATTAAATCACACGACAACTTTTAATATTTCACGCAACTTTTATCACGACCGAAGAATTATATATAGGGGCGGTAAACGACTCGGAGCGTGGCGTTTAATTGTCTTGTGGGCCATAATTGGGTTAATCTTCAGGGTTCTAACGGACCAAGAGCGGACAAAGGTGTAACCAGGAATTAGTCCCAATAAAACGTGTCCGACTTTTCAATAATTTAAACCGTCGGCGTGGATTTGAGGCACTGCCGACCGTAATGTAGTTATGAGGCATTATATTTTAATCCTCGGCACACGATGCCGAGTTAACGGCGGCGGGAATACCATGAAAATTAAATGATATGGCTGTCTCGGAGGAGGTAATTTTAAACACTTCTGTTGTCATAAAAGATGCGAGAAAGAACCATTTCGCGACTTTGAAAAAGAGGAGACAAGGGACTCTGTTTTGAGAGTTAAATAAAATAACATTTCTATGAGAGTGCGAGACGGGAGGCGTTATGAGACTAGAGGGACATTACGACATTCATGCGGGACACACAAATAATAAATATTATAATACAAATGGCGGGCAGCGTGTTGTTTGGCCCAGCCCGACAATGCAACACATTGTTATACACGTCGTCCTGATGACAGTTTTGCTTCTTTGAAAAAGTTTTATCGGTGTCACGGGAAAAGACCGCCTGGAAGCCTTTGCTCGAAACGTGCATGCTTTAGTATAATGTCCGCGTGCACAGATACCAACTTCGGATCGGAAGAGAGCATCTTGAGCAACTTGCTGGATTATGCTTATAAAAGTACAGAAATGACACTCGTAAAACGGCTTTGCCAGTGATGGCTTGTAACGGAAGACGGGGGAAATTAGCCCCTTCGAGGGAAATCGGTATTGTATTTTAGCGTAATAAGAAAGGTTTTCGGAAAATGTAAACTCATATTTCAACAGACACATTAATTTATGTAAAAGACTTATTTATTAATCCAGTCTACAGAAAAAAAAACAGATCACGAGACGTAAATTTACTTAAGTATTACAACAATCATAGACCGACTATACAAAGTTGGAGAACAATGTACAATACACCAGTATTTTACCCTATGATACAAAGTAACTTACCATTTAAGGTTATGTGAACTCTAAATAAGGGTTTAACGGCACAACAACAAGGTTAGTAAGTGACTGTAAAATGATCCGTGTTTTCGATGGATATATAAGAGTTATGCTTGAAGGAATTAGGCCCACAGAAAGGAAATGAGGAAAATTATTTACAAGATAAAAACCAAAACGTTAATTACGAGTATAAATTCACAAAAAAATACAAAACAATCTGTTATATTGTACTTAGTTTAATTTAGATTTCACCGGGAGTACCTACCATTCGACGAATGGTACTTCCTTCTACTGTGCAGATCGTAAAACGCTAATCAGAATTTGCGTTATCATCACTCCCACCAATGTAATGGCATTCCCTCAAAAAATTTTATTATAGTAGAGCTCAAATTTTACTCCCCTATAAAATAACATACTTCTACACTTGTTCTTTATGAAATTGTCTACATATTTTCCCGAGGCATCCAAATTTTCATACATAGTATATATAATCGATGTTGCTACAAGGTTACAGTGGCCTATCGTATATGACGCTTGTTTTCAAACATGTTATCACAAACTTTTGTAATGGAAAAACTTACTTCAAACATATACGTAACATCTTTTTTACATTTACTTTATTACTGCATAGATACTGTTACGAAATAAACCCATAGGCCGCCCCTGTACGACGCCTATGGGTTTTCTAGTATGTGCGGCGATGATAGGTGACTCATCATCGGTGACAGCGACAGCAGAAGCTGGAAGTCGAAGTCGCGATGGGTGGTCCAGAACAAACCTAGAAGTGGTAACGGCGACCTTTGGAGAAGGACCGCGTGCTATTTAAATAGGAACCACCGTCGGGAACAGTCAGAGTAGTCCAGACAATGGGAGACGTAGAGTCAAGTCAAATCCATTCCAGTCGAGTCGGAATTATTCTGTACATAATCGCTATGTGATTAGTCGTGTAAATTTGAGTTACGAAGAAATAGATTATTGAGTTTTACCCACGCCGATTTTAAATTACCCGACATCGTAACAATATCTTTATTTTAACTTACAGGAATTCTTATAAGCTAGGTATGTTTTGTTCTATTTCAGTGGCAAAGGAATAATAATGAGAGAGAGAGAGAGAGAGAGAGAGAGAGAGAAAAATAGACAATAAATTTCCTTCAGTTAACTTAAATAATAAAAAATTGGTCTAAAGAGTTTAGACAGTACTTCCCTCGCTGTCGGAAACGTGACGACTGCATGTCTATTATGTTTTTTTTTTCGCAGTAGATTTCGAAGCATTCGGTTTTGTAGTTCCTGAGTAAACCAATAAAATAAATTTACGCATTCATTTTTTTTTTGAGTCACCTGGTATATGCAAATTCAAAAAATATAATATGAATGGTACAGACTCATCATATTTTGTATATTCTAGATAGAATTTATTCGGCAAACTTTTGAGCTGACGTCATCAGTTTTTTGGAGAAGATAACCAAATATATTTTGACTAAACATTTATTATACTCTTTATAACCTTAAAATATCTGCAAGATTTCAAAACATTCGGTTGTGTAGCTCCTGATTAAATCAATAAAATACATTTACGCATTCATTAATTTTTTTGGGTCACCCTGTATATGCATATACAAAAAATATGAATGGAATGATAAATCACAAGAAGAGACTCACCATATTTTGTACATTTAATATAGAATTTATTCAACAAAATTTTGTGGTGACGTCATAAATTTTTTTAGGGAGGACTACCAAATACATTTTGATCAAAAATTTACGATGCTTATGATAATTTTAAAACATCTTCAAGATTTCAAAGCATTCGGTTTTGTAGTTCCTGAGTAAATCAGTAAAATACATTTACGCATTCATTAATTTTTTTGAGTCACCTGTATATGCAAATCCAAAAAATATGAATGGAGTGATATATCACAAGCACCGACTCATTATATTTTGTACATTTTAGATAGGATTTATTCGGCAAACTTTTGAGCTGACGTCATCAGGTTTTTGGAGGGGATAGCCAAATATATTTTGACTAAAGATTTATGATGCTCTTTATAGCCTTAAAACATCTGCGACATTTCAAAACATTCGGGTTAGCAGATTCAAAATTAAATTGCAAAATGTTGTTTTATAATATTGATTTTTTTTCCAAAAATCTGGACGTTTCGGGCAAAAAGTCAATTCGGAGTCGTAAACTACATGTGTAGGACTATGTTATTTTATACAATTTAAAACCTATTTACTATGTACAATTCTGAAGTGACGTCATCGCATTAGTGGTGGGGATGATTAGACAAATTCTGGTTAGCGTTTTACCATCTACATGATGTTCCTAATATAAGTACAAAATTTCACAACAATCGGTCTAGTACTTTCGGAGATTATCTGTCTAATAAAAATCCGGGACGGCTGACAGACGGACAGACGGACAGACAGACGGAAATGGGAGCCCTATTTCTTCGTCTTCTAGGGGTCATGAAAGATCGAGAAAATGTAAAAGTAGAGAGTCGGCCGACGGACTCGATAACAATACTTCCTTTCCTTACGCTCGGAAAGTAAAAAGGATTATCTTTTATTACTCCCGTATTAAATTGTATTTATCTTATTTGTGAAATAAGTATTTTAATTAAAAATAGAAGAATATGTTAAAATTTGGACGCCAGAGCAGGTATTAATATGGAAACAAAAATGGGATAAATCAAGAATCGAAAAACTCTGGAAAATTTAATTCTAAAACGGGCTTGAAAAATTATGAAATTTGATTTTGCGATCTTTCATTTGTGATAGTTCCTATAAAGTAAAAACCAATTGTAAGGTACCGGATTCCGCACGTGTGCGATGAATACAAAATATATATAACCAGATAACCAACGAGAAAATGAACACTTGGTTCAATGGTTAACTTCAAGTATTTCTGTTTATCACGCATCAGCGGTCGCTTAAAATAAAATAAAATGAAATTTGATTGATTTTGTCTCCTTAAACCAGAGGAGTGGACTGATTAGTACAGCAAAATGGTCCAAAAATTATTTTGGATGGGGAGCTGTTGTTTCGACCTTTCATGACCCCAAGAGTTGTAAAAAATATGGACATCGGTTTCCGTTTCACTGTTGTCTCCGAAACTACAGGACCCAAGTTTTATATGTTTGATTTTCTCATGGGCCTTTTTTCTTACACTGTGACTGTTGTCATTTCTCTATTTTTAATATATAGAGGTTATCATATATTTCGCAAAATCAAATTTTATAATTTTTCAAAGAACCTAAATTTATTGGGCTGTAGTTGAAGGATGAGGAAAGTTCTGTCACATAACCTTTAACCCACTTTTCAAATTTTGTGTTATCAGTGTAGATGAACTTCTACTTTATGAACGACAAAGGCCACGCTCTGTGAAGGACGGACACCCTACTTTGAAAATTTTAGATCATTAATTTTGTAGTTAAAGTCTTAACTAATTAAAAATTTAACAACGAGGAATAGAAAAAAATGGGTCCAAAGTTATTTAGACAGAACTTCAATCAACCCTGAAGTATAACATATCCAACTTTTTCGAAAAATTATAAAATTTAATTTTGATATTTTTGTTTGTTTTGGTGATAACTCCCAAAAATTAAAACAAAGATACATACGTGCGTTGTGTTAAGATGAAGGTATAAAACATGTTATGCGTATATTTCAAGTGAGTTTGCCCAATAAAAAAATTTGTGATGACCTTATCACGATTGTTTTCAAGGATACTTGTATCAATTTCGATAGGTGTAGTGTAATAATAATAATAACAATTCCATTCTCAAATTTTTAGTAAAATGGACTGAACCGTTCTTGACTTAATCAATGAAATAAATTTAAATTTTGAAAAATATGATATTTACCTAAGTAGGAATTATTTCGAATAAATTTTGATTAACTATCCTTACGTTTGTAAGGTTTCAGGGCATTCGCATTTTTACAATTTTTTTTTTTTAATTTGCATCCTGTTTTGAAAACATTCTTTTTGGCGTGAAATTTATTTCTACTAACGTCATTAGACCTGGAAAGAAAAATTAAAGTTCCGCCACACTTTCGTGATTTTATACTTTGTTCACATATTTTATGTAATGCAAAAAGTAGAAAGACATCTTGGCAAAAATTGTATATTTATTTACAAAGTGGTAATCTTGAACTTTTAAAGCTCGTCACCAGAATGTCCTGATTAAAGTTCTGTCTTGGCTACAGAATTGTGCCCCAGGTATTTAAGTTGTTTGACGTGTTCAGTGTTAGTTCTAACTTATTTTAAATTTCTCAGATACACTGAACCACCCAAAAACCAGCAACTTATAACAATTGTGGTTATATCGAATAACTGCAAATTATTATTTTGACAGTATTTATACATGATTGTACAACAACCATCAGTGGTTTGGATTAACTGATGCTTGATATATGTTTTTGAGACACGAGCTTACATTTACTTTGTTCTGGATTCTTAATCCAGAAGATATTATTATCAGTTTATTCATACTACAACAAGTAGATTTTGTTCAAGTTTAAAACATCCAGCACAAGATCTGTTGGTTGTGGTAATCCACGGGCACAAAATTAACTAAACGTTGATTAAATTTGGTCCAACGAACAGCAAATAAAGTAATTATAAATTTTATTAATAATTCTTACACAAGCGTAACCACAAAATTTTAATTTACACATAAAATGATATTTTTGCTGAAAAGGGTTTAACAGATCTGAAAAAAAATATTCGTTACAGTAAAAATTTAGATGAGGTAGAATAATTTATTACGTCCTTAACTCATTAACAACACAAGTACTATATGCTGTTAGTAACAAAAACCTGACCAGTCATTTTCTAAAATATACACAAATTAACTAGTTTGGCCCTCGGAGAATACCCAGAACTTGAAGTTTAGGTGCAGTTTCAACCGCAGCAGCAAACTGCTTGTAATCACAACAATACACAAAACCACGTCCAAAGTCTGACCAAGACGCAGCTCCCCATCCGAATTCCTTACAAATATCCTTACACAATATATCCTTAGTTTCTAGGCCTCCAATAAACGGGTTATTCAAATTAACAAACACAATAGCATCTTTACTTTGTGTCGAATATACAATTTTCCACACAAACTTAGCCACTGGTAATTTCCTACCAGAAACAAGAAAAATTTCAACATCTTGACCCTTAGCATCAGGAACAGTCAAAACCCCATACGTCCCTGTTATTACCATGAAGCTTTTCTTAACACCATCTGCAAACTTTCGAACAAGGTATTCAATCTTCTTCCAGTTAGCCGCATTAATCGCCTGCCATTGCGGACTCACGTTTATATAGTAGTGAGTCGTGAATTGCGTAGCCGCAAAAAGGAAATCCGCATCCGGCGACAGGTGTCCGCGTACCAGATAAGACTTTTTGTTAATGTACTCTTCAGCGAGTAAAGCTGATTTTAATAATTTACTGAAAGTAGCTTTTTGGAACGTTTGTTTATACGCGATGGAAACGGAAACAGCAGAACCTTCAGGACTGAAACCGGGGCGATAACTCGATTTGGAAGCGTCTGAAAACGACGAAAATCAAAATATTGTCTTGGAAAACTCAGACAACTTACGTTTAATGTCTTGCCCGTGTAGTGAGTGTTTCGTGTACAAGGTTTGTCCTGCGGAGGCGTCGTAGCAGACTTCGATCACTTTAATGAAGAGCCCCGGAGATATAGGATAACCAATTTTGTAAATGTGACCCTTATTGCCTCCACATTTTTTCGTAGTCTTGGATACCGTCCCCCTGACTATCTTCTTGCAGTGGAAATCGCCGAGGAAATGGGTGAAATTCACGTCGTGGTTTCCCATGCGGAGAATGCTGCCTTGCACACATTGTGCTTGCGTCATGTTTGACTGAACTAAGGAGAAAACAGCAAGACATGTCGTAAAAACTAATTCGAAAAAAGCAAATAAAAGTCAATTCAAATACTATGAAGCCACAGCTTTGGAAGTCAATAAGTAACAGGTAGATAGATGTCAAACAACTATTTTTTTTTTTTCAAATTTTTAATTAAACTGCTACTGTGACCTAGGAATCGTGCATGCAGAGTAAATCTACTGCTCAAAACAGTTGCCTTGTTGAAAAAATGTCTTAAAATACGCACAGTCACCAACCAATGTTTGGGTTTTAACTCCTTATATGAGTGGTCATTAATATGTAGTTAGACTAAAATCGAAGTTGCCTTTCTTAAACAAATGTTTAACAGTACTTCCCTTGATTAAATTTTAAGCACTGTTGTCGTACACTCATTGAATTCATTTATCTCTTAAAGAGAACTAATCTTCAGCGTCTGCCAAGAAAATGGGAAACTGCATGATGGTATTAATAAAACAGACAGTTTAAACGGACCGGATGTGAAACCATTCGTAACTTCCAGAACCCTAAGCATTATCATTGTTTTAATACTGTGATTTTTACAATTTATAAACATTAGGATTTTGTCTATCATCACTTGAACGTCTTTTTTTACTACTGTAAATATTTTAACGCCATTCTTTTACATTTATTTTTGAACCGTCTTTTGCGCACTTTATTTGTAATTTAATCGTGAATTTTAGAACATGTATAACCATAACTCATACAGTTGAAGCAATCCATAAACAACTACAAATTAACATATACCAAAAGTTCTACCAAAAACAATATAAGTTAGATTTAATTTTTAAATTCAAATGTCGTAAAATATATGTGCAGTGCATCTTTTTTACAAGCGACCATAGGATCCCATGTTAAATTTTAGACCTCATGTTAAATTTTGTTACGGTGAAAACCAAGAAATTTTTTTGCAATGAAAATAGACTTAGCCTTCTACTTTCAATTCCGCTACCACTTTTTGCCGCAGATTATTAATTTGTGCTTATCATTTTTGACAACACAATTTTAATTTAATCATTAAAATGCCTTTACCGGTTTCTGTCTATTAAATGCCTGTTTACATTTATAAAAGTTGTCTGCCATAACTGTATCCTGTATGTAAAATCGGTAGGGTAATATATTACCTTACCGAAATGTCAACTGTCAACATTTGTCAAGGAATTGAAAGCAATGAATGTGAAAAGCAATAAATGTAAGTAACTTTACCGGTTTTATTTAAACTATTTAATGCTTGACTGACTGCATTTTTAACATTTTAATCAGTCATAAAGTTTAGCATAGAGACATTTTAGGTGAGAGATTGAGATTTCTTGACAGTTGACATATAAGTTGGCAGCAAATTAAGACTACAAAATGCGCTGAAATTCCTACGCTGTCACTGTCTCTGTTACTATGAGCGACATGGAATTCTGGGCAGCATGTTCTTGTCATTTCAAAAAATGTCAATGTAGCGTCAATATCATTGATATTTTGTCAGTGTCAAAATGACAAATACGTCAAACATTAAAAGCGTGGTTATGAGTAGCTAAGGTCTGGTTTAGAAATCTTGACAATTGTACGCCACCTCTGCCAAGTTCTTCATGTCCCCGATGGTACAAATGTAAAACTACTGAAGTTCCATTACTGAGGTTGCGTTTTTTCCTTAATATGTGTAGTCATCTTTTCACCACAAGACACTTAAAACATGTTTAAAATGATAAATTTGTATAGGGAAATATCGATTTTGCAATTACGCTCCGCCCCTCGGTCTGACAACCATAGAAAAATTCATAAGGATTGAGATCGAGACGGATGGGTGGGGCTTCTGTTTTGGTTTTTTTTTAATTAACACATCTAGGGCCGGTTTATAGAAAAGCGAATTAAATATTTAATCCTCGATTAATTTAGCACAGGATTCAAATGAGGAATATAAGCCCGTTGCCTATGAACAGACCTCAATTAAAAGTTAATCGCGAATTAACATTAATTTCGCATTCTATGAACCGGGTCTTAGTTTTCTTTGTATAACACGATTACTTAAGAACAATTTCACATGGTAGTTTCTGGTAGAAAAGTAAGTATTTTACAATTAAGCTCCTCCCCTCGGTTTGCGACGAATAAAAAAAATCATCAGAATTGAGCTGGGCGGGTGGGCGGGGCTTATAATTTGCCTTTTTTTTTAAATATACATAGCCGTTTTTCACATCAAGAAACTTAGAACATGGTTAAAATGGTACATTTTTGCAAGAAAATATGGATTTTGTAATTACCTATGGGTCGGAACCTAATTGCAAAATCGATATTTCTTTATACAAATTTTCCAGTTTAAACATGTTTTAAGTTTCATGTTGTGAAAATAAGTCTACACATATTGAAACAAAAAGGCAAAATGTAAGCCCATCCACCCGCCCTATCTCATTTCTGATGTTTTTTTTTATTCACCGTGAACCAAGGGGACGGAGCTTAACTATAAAATACTCATTTCTTTACAAGAAATTAAAAACATGTTTTTAAGTATTGTGTTGTTCAAAGAATACTATGTATATTAAAAAAAAAAGGCAAAAAAATAAACCCCGCCCACCAACCCCATCTCAATTGTGATGATTTTTTTTATTCTTAGAAACTTAAAATGCGTTTAAAATGGTAATTTTTTTATAAGAAAATGCGCCAACGAATGAAAACTTCATTACTATTTAGATCAGGGCCGATGTGGGTGGGGTTTAATCTTTGGCTTTAATTTTTTCTTAATATATGTACATAGTATTCTTTGAATAACACGATACTAAAAAACATTATTTAAATGGTCATTTCTTGTAGAAGATAATAAGGGTTTTGCAATTAAATTCCTTTGGCTCTCGACGATCAAAAAAAAACATCACAATTAAGACAGGCCGGGTGGGGGGGGCTTATATTTTGCCTTTTTTCTTAATATATTTTCAGAACGAGAAACTTAAAACATTCATACAACAAACATAAAATTCTTGTAGACAGAATCTTGAACTGACAACAAATGAAAAATTCATCACATTTGAGAATTGAGATCGGGGCGCTATGGGTGGGGCCTAATCTTTGGTGGGGTGGGGCTACATTTTGCCTTATTTTTTTCTTAATATGTGTAGCCTTATTTCGACAACAAGAAAAAAGTAATCCTCCACTTTTTTTCTACAACCCCTTTAAATGCGGCAAAAGTTGACCATCAACGGCAACTTGGCAACGGTTTTAGGAGATATTTCAAGTAATTTTCAGGAGAATCAAAGGTATAATAATAATCGACATCGTTTTCTGTTATTAAGAGACATTTTTGTAGCAAAAAACATCAACTCGATGGAATTCATTTTCGTATCGTAAAGTTATGGCTCCTAAACGAAACTCACTACAAAAATTCTCGAGTAACGTAAAACTTATTTTTCATGGCGCTTGAGATTAGATTCATTTTGAAATTTCAAATTTCGCGCGGATGGTACACTTTTCTTCGCGTAGATATTTAGTGACTTTTCTGTAACTCAATCTCTCACCGTACGTAGTATACACACTATATAGACAAACAAAATTTTGGTAGTTCAGATATTTTACATCACTCAAAAAAAAACTAGCAATGAAAGCACACTAAAGTCTTGACAAACTCGTCTCTTTAGAATAACAAATTCGAAGGAAATTCAGTTGATCATAGTTATATTCTTCTCGTCCTGTGCGCACTAATGTCAGTAAAAATAAAAATTACAGAATTATTCACCTGGTCAAACGTATTGCTAAAGCAGTACTTATCATAATAGCTATTTATTTCCAAATATTAACAATTTAAACTTGGTGACAAACTGTGTACGCTCCTACAAATAAGTTCCACAGTATTCAAGCATTACATTATAACATAATTTATAACATGCTAATAACAAATATGTGTGGCATTCGATAAAATTAATTTAGATAACTTGGCAAAGTTTGATAAAACCATTATGGGTCTAAAATTCTTAATCACCAACTTTAACACTTCATCAATAAACTGCGTAATAAATAATATTGAAATACTTAATTAAAAGTAAAATATGAATATTTCGACTATTTTCATCTGCACGGATATCTGCACGTTTTTAACGCTAAATGAAGAATGTAAGGAAAAAGTCCTGAAAACAATTGGATAGGTACGTTGTCAGAAAATGTACTAAATATAACTGGAGTTCTACACAACTTTTAAAACGTCGTTATGATTATAGCACATCTTTCATAACACAATTTTTAAACACATTTTTACTGTTTATAAACCGTATTTTATATGCGCAATCGGGCTAAAGGCCAATTTCAATTTTACCAGTTTTTTGCAAAATATTCGAAGAACTTTCGAAACAAATAAACCAAAGCGCTCTGGAATAGCAGCCAACATGGATACATGGAAGGCAAATCGACAATAACAACTTTGGTAAAGGTACATACCAGAGGCGATAGACAGAAAGGAATGTACTATGCTAACGACACTATTTTTACGGTATACTACGGTTTTCGAGGGAAGCAACTGGAAACGTTAGGATCATCCTTGAAGAACAAATTTACAAGAAGTATAGTGGAGTAGCACATAATCGGGAAGCAAACAATTAAATAAAGGTGTTCCGCAAGATTCTATTATAGGGCCCCTTGTCTTTACAATATTTATTAATGATTTAGTTAAGGTTCCACATACTTCCTTTATGACCAAACTACAGCGTTGGTAACAAAATTTAGCATAACAGCTGCAGAAAAAATCCATTAAGTTGCTGGGAGTGCCCTTGGAGCTAATGAGCTGAAGTAGAACACTCATCTTGTACATCTGACCGAGAAATGTTTTACTTCCACTTTCTGCGTTAGAAAAAACAAAACCTCGGAGGGGGTTAGGTTTTTAAACAAAGACAAGCAATGCAGTTGACTTTTATGACAATTATATTAAAGTGATCAATTTAAGATCGATAATCCCAATTTTTCAAAAATCAAAAAGAGATATATGTATTGCATTCACGAAATGTTTACACCCCAGCAAGCCATGGAGATCTAGTAAGTTGGTTGGTAATTAACCTTAATATCCTAAAGTTTCGTGAGAAGAACTGATATTCTTTATATCTACTTGGGTAGTCAGCTATTTAAGGTTATGAATTCTTTCAGAAGCCTAACCACTGATGTTAAATATCATCAAAAATCATTATTATACCAAGTAACAAAAGAAAAACACTCCAAATGACTAAAAATATTTGAGTTCAAATTCCAATTTTCAAAATATCTTAAAATTTACCATATTTCATTTTGGCGTTGCAATAAAACCATAAGAAGCTTGTGGAGGTCAAAATTAACAAAATAACTTTGGTGATTATCGAATTTGCTCGAAAATTGCAATTTTTTTTCCAGAAGTTACAAAATTTAACTTTGCACGAAGTTGTCGAAAAATTAACAAAAAATTATGACAGATGATTTTCGACGTTCAGCACAACAGTTTCCGATGGTCCAGACCAAGATTGCAGACGAAAACGAAAATCGAAAAATTCTACACCAATCGAAGCATTTTTGTTAAATGAATTATCCAACGCGACTACGGAAAAATTGGATAGCCAGAAAAGGGTAAATATTGAATCCAAATTCGACAAGAAGATTTGTTTCGAAATATTCGGGTTTAAAGTCAAATTGTTAAATATCTTAAAATGCACCTTACTTAATTTCCTCAATTCTGGAAAAATGGTATTCCTATCAGTTTTTCCAGAAATTTTCCAAGTAATAAATCCCTAAAAACCCACAGCAGGCCGAAGTTAAAAAAAGAAAGATTTTTGCGTGCTTCTTATAATATTTCAAGGGCGAGGGAAGTTCTGTCGAAATAACTTTCGGGCATTTTTTAAATACAAAGTCATCAAAAATTTCAGCTGGTTTTCTTCTGCCAGAAGATGACTCAATAAGATTTCGTATTTGGTCATTACAAAGATATTTTGAAAACAAACAGCTACGAGGTCTTTGTAAATTACAGACAATATCTTAGTCATTCTTAAGCTTATTTTCTCCGGTCTTAAGTCAGGCCAATCTTTAATTTTCGCCTACATTATTTTTAGATCGTCAAAAAATTAAAACAAAATTTTGGAAGTTAGGCAATCATTTCAACTTACCTTCGAAAATTCCGTTATGAAAAATCCGTCAATCATATGAGCTTAGGTTACTTATGGTTAAGATTGTTACCACCATCAGTGAAAAGTTTGATCAAGTTTAAGTAAGACCAACTAAACGACAATTTAGAAAGGCAAGGCAGACGACATTATATTTCAAAAACAGTGTTGTATCTTGTTTTTTTTATTGTCACTTATACAGGTGAACTCATAAGTGACTGAGGTCTCATAATTTCATTTTAAAAATAAGTATTGCGATTAGACCGGAAAAAACGAATCTAATCATAAATAAAAATTAGTAACAAATATTTAACACAATTATGTCAAAATCTTCAGGAAATGTGCGTATTACAAACTATGCTCAAGGACACAAGATTTTTAATTTAACCTCAAGTCAATGTGGTAACAATTTATGTTGACAGTACCATGTCACTTATCTGTCAAGTTGAATCATCATATCCTAAAAATTGTATCGAAATATCCTTGATGACACAAGAAATTAGGGAACAATTGTAACACCACATGACATTTTTTTTTGCAGGACATCAATATCTCACTTCATGATAATGTTCCTTTAAATTTAATTGAATGACACTAATATTTTTCTTATGAATTATGAGTGTCGAAAATTTTTAAGTAAAAACAAACAATATTATTTAAAATTAGTTTATCGTGACCACTAAAAATTAACAACTGTGAAAACAATAAACGGTTTTATGACCCTAAAATGTTTTCTGACATATGACACCACACTTACCTCATCAGTCCTGTCATACAAAAAAAAGTTAATATCGCTCATAAATTTTAGAACATTTCAGATTTTTCTGCAGTGTCACTCCAAAAGTTATAAATCCTGCTTTACTTACATCCGATTAAATAATTCTTGGGATCTGGACAGGCCACTGTTATCTTCTCCCAACTGCCCAGCTCGACTCGACCATTATTGGGCACCACTAAAGACATGTCCTTTTGCAATAAAATCGGCGCATTCCTCTCACTTTGGCCATGCACCGAAAAGGAACAACCTGCAAAAAGCACCGCTCGGTTGCCGCAATCAAGAACCTGAATTCTTTTACCTTTCTGACGTGCCACCAGTGCGTGTACGAAGTACGCTAGAAAAACACAACCGGCTATGAATAACTTCATTTTGTAACTGTACAAATCAGCCATCGGTAGATGTGGTCAGTCATGATAAGTTAATCACCTCGTACGGCAAGCTTCTAATCATGCTGCGGTTGGACCTGAAAAATTTCGTTGTGAAAGGTGGGATTTTTAGGATCGACATTTTATCACTCCAAACTGATATTTTATCAAATTCGCATGAGGATGCAGAGCCGTCGTGATTTGACAAGAATACCTTGGTTAAGCGAGGGTTCACTCTACTCAATCTAGTTCCCGCGTAGGAGACTATAAAACCATAAAACGCGATTTATAGGTTTATTGCTGCTGCTTCTCATTTGCGAGGCTACAAAATGTAAGCTTTTACACCTCTTCTTATGAAGAGGCGAGGGTTGCTTCATAAAGCTTTATCTGTGCACGTTTCACGTATTACATAACAATTTTTATAACTCTCCATTTTTATATGCATAACAATTAGGCTCGCAATACTCGTAACACCTTTACGCATTTGTATGCATTAAATTTATAACGGGGCTAAAACGGATTCAGATTCTGGTTTAAATATTTGTGTATTAATAATCAAGAGAGGGTTTATCAAGCTTACAGAAATGTGGTAATCATTTCGACCAACCTAATTCTCAAAACTGAAAAATATTTATGAACAGCACAGCAAAATTAAGTTAAATTAAATAAAGTTAAAAAAATATATATTCAGAGAACTTAAACATTCTTACTTCCCGACGGTAAGTTTAGGAAATATTGCAACAATTTTATAAAATAACATACTCCTGTACTTGTGGTTTATGACTACACTTTGATTTTTTAACCTACATTGTTACTTGTTGTACTGTAGGCCTTTTAAATAGAAATAGGCTTTATTTTAAAAATGTAGATATCGATTACACACATTGTTCCAACAATACAGTAAAAACTATAACAAACTTTAACATAACAACATCAATGTTTTTGTTGACTCAATGGTCAATTAGTAACAGAACTAATTAGGGACACTTGTATGTGACTCAGTCATTGACTATAATGTTGACTTCCTACAAAGGTAAATGCCGGAATAATTATAGCGATTTGTTAATTCCACACTAAACATTCCTTGTGCTTTTCAAACTTATACATATTTTAAAGTAGACGTCTCCATGTAACCACATATTTCCTAGTTCTGTAGTTTCCCAGTAGTAGATATAATATACATGTTGTTCTACATTTTAGGGCGCAAACTTCTTTCGAAGGAGTAAAATTATTTTTTACTTTTACGGAAGGAATTTGTAATAAACTTTAACAAAATGTTTCGTACCTAGATAATATTTATTTTTTTATAACTGACAAACACCATGCACAAACAGGGAGAACATGATCAAATTTTTAGTTTAACTTTAATTGTGCTTTAAGTAATAAAAAGGAGGTAGTAAAAACAATTGTGTGTACCTCTTCAGCATATAGTCACGTCCTTCGCTTGTGTGATTTATTATCCTCGCTTGCTCTCGGGCTTAAAGATGACCTGTGAGAGTACATGATACACTTTGCTCCCTTGATAATCAAATAACTTATTCAAAATGGCATAGTTTTATTTTTCTATTTGTGCAGTAGACATTTTCTAGTAAATCCTATTTGGTTAAAATTTCGTTCCGTGAAAATACCATAATGAATGTGGACAAAGCCAAAAACTGGGGTTAACGCGAAAGATGTTGCTGCCCGCAGAATTTTTTGATGACTGGTATAAGTCCCATGAGATTATTGTTATTTATCTCGGAATGACTGAAGCTCCAGTATAAAAAACGGCATGATTTTTATATTCTGAGGAAAGTGCAAGCAACGTAGAAATTTGTTTTCTGCTGGTGTTAATTAAAACCAATGTGATAACAGCTCCTGGGAACAAATTATAACATCTGGCGAACCGTGGATCTCATATTTTAAACCCCTAAAGTAAACTTTGGCTAAAGTATAGAATGGTAAAAATAAAGCATACAATATGTTCTCCGTCAAAAATTCCGTGGGCGAAGCTTTCTAATAAGGTGGTAAAATAATTGTCACAGGACGCTAATAGTTTAACAATTTACTACTGAAATATTCACAGATGCCTAGAATTCTACCTTTAAAAAAATCACTACAGGAACCAATATATTATTGTGTAATAAATATCGAAAGTTGCATCTTACACGCAGTGTTGAAGTTGTATCAACACGAACGTGTCAGAGCACTTTCGCACGTGTTGCACACTATACTTTTTCTGCGCCTACATTCTTTGAGTTAAATAAAAAATATAGACATTTTTTTTATTATTATTTGTAGATTTGATCGACAGCTAGGTCATTAGACAATATTTAATACAATTTAATTACAGTTTTTATTGTTGTATTATATAGGCTTTATTTATGATTTGCGTAGTAATTACAATTTAAAACAACGCCATTATGTGATAAAACAAAAATCGAAAGTCACTTAATTCGTCATCTTCAAACAAGGCAAACTATGGCGAAAGTACTAGTTTCGGTAGTGGACATAAAACCATTTAAACGACCTAGAACAGATCAGAAAACTACATTTAAAATAAGTAAAAATGTAAACGTATAGCTGATGGAAAATTAAAGTCACAGACACTCAATAAATTGAGCTTTTCTGCACGCATAGCTTTTTCACACTCGACCTTTCTTTCCTATATCAAAAAATTATTCTTAGTTTTCTCTTGTAGGTAAACTATTGGCCTGTTATTACTTAAAATTTCAGCTTTACGTTACCATTCTGCAAATTTTATTATAATCCAAATTGAAACTCTAAACAACAGAGAAAATTTCTAAGTCGAGGAACGACAAAATAAAAAATTCCAAGTTCCTTAGAACGGTGATTTTTATTCCATAGCTACAAGAAATACCAGTTACCACAACAAAAAATGCTTCATTCATGGTATTTAGTAAAGAGACGAGGAGTTTTGTACATCTCAAAATTGCTGAACAAGTTGATACTCCAAATTTTAAAAGTATTGAAATTTAGTGGTTCATAATACAAATAGGCTTAGTTGCATAAAACTTTTAGATTTTATTGTCAAAACCATCAAAATAACTATGACATGCCTTTTAAATTTGTTGATGTCAAACTTTATTATGCTTACAGCCAATTTTTTGTACTGAAGATGTTTCGAGACTGTTCCATTCTTTCTTCCTATTATCTTAGTTAGGATGTGATCAAGACATATATTAAATAATAACGGGGATAGGATACAACCTTGCTTAACGCCTTTTTTTATTTCGTAGACCGTGTTATCGTACATCATTTACAGTAGGCGTATAATTTCTTGGGGAATGCCCCTAATTGATAGAATTCTCCATAGTACTTTATAAGTCCAAAGTTTTCGTAAAATCAATAAAATCATTATCAGTTTTTGATTTCTCACTTTGATTTCCTGTATTATGAATTATGATTCTTGCCATCGCTATCTAATCTATGCAAGATTTTCCAGATCTGAACCCTGGCTGGTCTTGCCTTAAGTAACTGTCCATCTTAAGATCTTGTTCTCTTGTTCCACTCGAAAGCTCTTCTTCTTCACATATACTTATTAATACGGGTTATATTTTTTCTGTAGTTTTTTCTACGTTTGTTTTCCTTGATGTCCACTTGATATTGTGATTCTTGTTCGCCTCTACTTGTATTTATTTTATTTTGTTTGTCTTTTAGAAGTTCTTGTTAAAATTCCTACCATCGTTTTGCCTGTTCTTCCGCCGTTAAAAGTAGTCCTTCTTTACTACATAGTGGTTTGTTGTTTTTTTATTTCTTATCAGTTTAGACATTTAGACTGGTGTTGTCTAGAATTAACTGTCCGTCTTACCAGTCCATGCCCGTTTATAGTCCATACCCTTTTCTTCGCCATTTTATTCCTTTATTGGCTTATAGATCTTCTTTTTACTTTGCATTCTTTTTTTTTTATATCCTTATATTTCTTTTGCTGATTGATGTATTCGCCTTCTCATGTTTTCAAGTTCTAGTTTCTTTTCTCTTTGTTCTAATCGATTTTCCCATTCTTCTCTAATTTTATCGTCGTGTAGATTTTGTAGATTGAATTTTTATTTTTTAATACGCTCAGTAGACTTCCTCTCCCTTGGTTGCTCAACAACTCAACATTATACGATCAGTCTGGTTCTGGGTCCGTTAGCCATGTGAAACCCATGTTATGTTACTTCATGGTATATTTATGTGCGAATATTGTTTCCCCTATAATTAAATACTCTTCTAGCCAAAGTTCTGTTAGTCTTTTTCCTTCGTTCTTCCGCTACATATTTGTACAAAACTTTTTCAATGCCTTTATTGGTTTCATTTCATTTGCCTCGAAATCACCTATCATTATAATTTTGGGTACTATTTCGGATAACTGTTGGTAAAAGCCGTCTTTGATATTGCTATGAACGTACGAAGTAAAGCCATGGTCCGCTCCGGTACGGCGTCTACGGTTTTCTAGTACGTTGCCGCGATGACCGGTGACTCATCATCGCCGACGTCGGATAAGAAAAACCTAGACGCGGTTCACCGGAAGTCTCGAAGCAGCGATTTCGAACTCTCCAGAAAGAACGCGTGGTTGTTTAAATAAGTACAACTCAAATTGAGTTGGAATTATTCAGTGTTACATTTTTGCTGTATAGATCATGTGATTTTATATTATTGAGAAATAAATTGTTGAGTGTAACCCACGTCCACTCTAACATCCATAATTTGTAACAAGATTATATGGTGGGTGCGTCCATCGAATGTCAGGTCCCATTTCCATTGTGTTTTAGTTTCGTGGTCGAGTAAGATCCACACCTCACCTTGTTTTTCTAGACTTTTACTCGGTTTGTTTTTTCGTGTTCTCCGTTGACTAGTTGCTCTACCTTTCTTTTCAATTGTATAGATGGTTTCTTCAACCATATTGTTCTACTGAATTTTTAAATTCGACTTGTTTGGTTTCCACTGTGTCTGTCCCATTCTTCTCGTTCCATTTCTACTTCCCAAGCGTAAGCAAAGGAAGTATTGTAATCGAGTCCGGCGGACGACTCTCTACTTTTACATTTTCTCGACCTTTCATGAGCCCTAGAGGACGAAGAAATAGCTCTCCCGTTTCCGGCTGTCTGTCCGTCTGTCTGTCCGTCTGTCTGCCCGCCTGTCTGTCCGTCTGTCTGTCCGTCTGTCTGTCGGTCCATGTGTCTGTCCGTCTGTCTGCCGTCTCGGATTTTTATTAGACAGATAATCTCTGGGCCAATTGTTGTCAAATTTTGTATTTATATCAGGAATATCATGTAGATAGTAAAACACTAACCAAAATTTATCTCATCATCCCCACCACTAATGTGATGACGTCACTTCAAAATTGTAGATAGCAAATGGGTTTTAAATTGTATAAAATAGCATAGTCCTACACATGTAGTTTATGAGAATTGAGGTTTTATCCGAAACGTCCAGATTTTTGGAAAAAAAAAAAATAAAATTATGAAACAACATTTTGCAATTTAACTTGGAATCTGCAAAACTGAATGCTTTGAAATCTCGCAGATGGTTTACAGTTATGATAGGCATGATAAATTTTTTATCGAAATATATTTACTGACCCCCTCCGAAAAATTGATGACGCCAGCTCAAAAGTTTGCTAAATAAATCCTATCTACAATGTACAAAATATGATGAGTCTATACTTGTAATTTACCTTTCCATTCATATTTGTTGAATTTGCATATACAGGGTGACTAAAAAAAATTAATGAATGCATGAATTTATTTTATTGATTTAATCAGGAACTACAAAACGGAATACTTTGAAATCTTGGAGGTGTTTTAAAGTTATCATACGCATGGTAAATTTTTGATCAAAATGTATTTGTTCACCCCCCTAAAAAATTGATGACGCCACCCCAAAATTTTGCTGAAAAAATCGTAAATGGGCAAAGTATGATGAGTCTATACTTGTGATTTATCACTGCATTAATATTTTGAGATTTGCTTATACGGGATGTCTGAAAAAAAATTGAGTTAATTTATTTTAAGAATGTAAAACCTTCTCGGGGCCCTGACTGTCTTGTTTTAAGAATGTGAAACCTTCTCGGGGGTCCCAACTGTCGTTATTTAAAGAAGGTGAAGCCTTCTCGAGGGCCCCAAGTGTCATTTTTTAAGAATATTAAATCTCATCGCGGCTGCCAACTTTCTTTTTTTCTATTACACTGTGACTAATACTTTTTATATGGTTTATATGATTTTTACCCTATAGAGGTTATCACGAAAAACTAAAATTCCGCAAAATCAAATTTTTTGACTTTTTCGAATAGCAGTATTTGTTGGACTGTACTTCAGGTGCGAGGGAAGTTCTGTCGAAATCACTTTTGACCAATTTTTTATGGAGGTTAGCGTTTTTTCATTAATTTTCTATTCCTCTCATTTCTATCACGGTCTGTTCTTTTGTATTTTTTACGTCTGCTCTTGTCACTATTCTAATTCTTGTCTTTCTTCTAATTTTTTGATTCCGCATCCGTGACCATTAAATATTAATTTATCGTTTCTTGTATAGACCAAGTCGCCTGATCGAGGTCGTGATTGTTCTGCTTGGAACATGTATAGAATCAAGTCATTCCTTATCTTTCTTTCTTTTTTGTTTAACTCCTATTTTCATAGGTCTTTCTTTATCGTATTCTTCCTTTCATATTCTGGGTATGAAATCTATCTCGTTACTATCCATCTGCACTTCTAATTTCCTCGCAATAGTATTAAATTTTTGCATTAGTGTGTCAATTGTTTCATTTGTTCTTTCATTTATCCATAGTTTTTTTGTGCTCATTTCTTTTTCAAGTATTTCAGTTCTTGTTTCCTTTTGTTTTATATTATATTATTCTTTTTTATTTCGCCCTTTTTTTGTAATTTAATCAACTAAAGTAAATTACCTCGTAGCTATCCCGGAATCCATTTTGGGATTTGTCCAGTGTGTTTAGCAAGAAATCGGAATATTTTAAATACTGCTTAGTCTTTGTATGTTTGGTTGCCTATTTTCCTCTGGTTACGAAAACAGTAATTTCCCTCCTCTATGACTTACAGGTAATTGATACTTTGTCTGCTTTTAGTTTGACATAGGTACTTGGGTTCGTTCTCCTTCTTTTTTTTCCTATTTACTTGTTTTTTTTTTTTTCAAAATAAATTCAAACAACTTATTCCTTGAATATTTCCTTCTGACAAATTCTCTTTCGTCTCATCAAATTTGTGATCTCCTCGCGTCTCCAAGTATCGAAATAACCTAAAAGCGTAGTAAATTTGAAATTGGTTTTACCACTATAAACTCCAATTCACACACCTGCATAACGTAATAAATCCTTTTTTTTTTCTTGAGAAATTGATGTATCTCTTCTTTGCAACATTTTAGCCACTTTAATATCAAAAGGTAAATTTTTTCCTCCAAATCACTCATTTTTGCACTTGCACAACAAATTTCTGTCACCAAAACGTTTGCGACAAACGTAGACAAATTAATAACTACGATTACTAAACTAACCGCCCCATTATCTTTTCATGAATGCAGTTTTGAAAATGTAATTAAAAACACAAAAAATGTATATTAAGTATTTAGGAAAGTAGATAAAACGTTGTACAATATTTGTATTGTATTGTTTTTATACGGTACTCGATAAATTATATTTTCATCGCGTGTCGGAAAATTATAAGATTTGAGAAATTAATCCAGGTAACAACGAACGTAAAACCAAATTTTTAAATATGAATGGAGATCGGCGAAAATTACAAATTCACTAAAGCTTGTGTAAGCAAACATTGTTTCACTTTTTAACTTGCAGCTACTCACTGTATGTGAAATAAACGTGGCAACTTAATAATAGATTTTAACTTCATTTTCTACTTCAGTTGTTACCCAGATTACACCTCAGACCGAACAGTAGTAAATGTTGTCTCTGTCGAATCTTTGTCTGACACAAAAGCCAACCTAATACAAGACGTTTACATAAATTGGTTAGTCATTTCAAGAAGACAGATACAAAAGACAATTTAATTTGTTGATAAGAAAGACATTAGTATTTAGACATAGCTTAATTTGGCGTAAATAAAGATAAATGTGAATAACATTGCCACGACAAAAGATGTTGAATATACGGTGCATAAAAAGCATTGAAAACAAGTTGAAATGTGCTTCACACTTTTCAACGTCCTTCCGCATCTCTCTATTTAAAACAGCTGAAAGAGCTATTGAAATTTGAAAAAATCACTTAGCTAATTGTTTGAAATTCTTCTGGAAGTTTATTGTTAATAATTCCTCCTCCAATCCCGAAAATTTCTCCCTAATTGTAATTACCGTGCGTCTATTCAGGACGTCATTCCACAAGCCGACTTGCAATCGACATGATGGTGCCGAGATTGCTCTTCTATCAAGCCTCAAGTGCAAGTTCGTCTCGTGATTTTCTTCCTCATAGAGCAATTCCGTCCATGAATTGACTCGTCTGTTGCGGAGTTTCGTTATTTCTTGCGGAGCAACACATTGTTCGTCTCTATCCTGCAGCGTCCATTGTCTGGCTGTTCCTCTCGCTCCCTCAACGAGATGATTTTTGCTAGGGAATGGCTACGGAGATGATTTTTGCCGGGTCGTGTCCCTTGGGCTCCCCTACGCCGGACCCCTTTCGGACGCCGGCCCCCATCCCTCTCCCTCTTGCGAGATCGCGAGGTGCGTGACTCGGACTTCTCTGTCGCAAGAGGTGATCTAGTGCACTCTGCCTCTCATAACTTCATCCGACCCGATCATGGCTCACCAGGGACTCTATGACAAATGTATCCTTCCGCCAACTTCAAATTAGTTCCGGCCGTATAGAGTGATACGGATAGGCGGACCGCCGAAACCATATTGCACACGTAATATAACAAATAACGTCAACTGTCTTCCGAACGAATATCTATTTGCTTTTCAAGGAAACGGGGCCGTAACTCATAATACGCCGAAATAACATTCGATTTACATCTTTAGCGCCGAACGGCTGGGCTGGGGCAAACAGGCCTACAGGAGAAGCTGTTCTCGGAAACCAAGACTACTAACATCGTACGAATATCAAACTTGTGTTGCACCTGAATTTAACACGGTTTTCATTAAAGATTTTTGGTGTTTTTAAAAATTTGCAGCTAGTTTATTTTCCAAAGTTTGTAGCAGGCGATTAACATAATTTATAATTGAGTTATCCTTGGAATTCAAGCCGCATGTCTTCTCTGAAATGATATGCTGTGTCTCAGGTTACGTCTTAGAAATTTTTTAACAAAATTAATTTTAATTATCGATAATTTTGTAAACCTGATATGAATATGTAAATAGAAACAGATTTTTAACAATGACTTAAATTTTACGTGAATTTATTAATCAATCTCACTGTGAGTTTAACGACTGCCATCCAATCTTACATCTTTACATTAAAAATAATTCTTTTCAGAAATTTATTTGTGCATTCACTTAAAAGTAATATTTCCATTGGAACAGTGTGACAGTGCTCGATTCAAACGGCTTGGGATGAATTCAGGGAATAATTTCCCAACAATATATCGATTATGCCCATTTTTGCAACTCATTACAATGATGTGTGACAAAGTTCTGAGAAACTTCGTCTCTACAAATAGTACAAATAAAGGAGAGAAGTGGCAGGTCGAAAGATAAAAAAATTCCACAAAATATTGAAAATGTTAGACAGATAATGGAGTAAACCCCCTACAAGATCCATACGACATTTAGCCTGTTTTCCCGCAAGAGTTGACTAATCTTTGGACCCATTTGACCGGCTGTTGAAGAAAACCTTTTTTACAAACAAAACCAGGTTTCATTTGAGCGGCTAGATTAATTCTCACATTATAACAATATAGAGCATCGAAAATCCGCATGTTTAAATTGGTGTTTGGGCCGCAATTAGTCAACGACGGATAGTAGGATAGCGTCTTTTTTGACAAACTTTATACCATTTGACGATGATGAAATGGACTACAGCCCATTCAACTAGGACCACAATAGCAAGTTTTAACAGCCGAATCTTTACATCATTCAGAAAATATCTGGTCGCCGAGATCTTGTGATCTTACTCATGCAGACTTTTTTATGACCCTATTTAAAGAACGCTATTTATCGAATACCTGCCAACAATTTGGAGGAATTAAGGTTGAGAATAACAGCAGAAATTAAGTGATCGATGAATTTAAACGAAACGTTCAACTAAATGCTTACTGTAATTTAATTTAATTTAATTTAATTAAGAAAATTAATTTATGTTGTACACATTTTCCGTGTAAATTCACACTGATTTTATTAAAAATTTTATTACAAATTGTCCGCCACTTTTTCTTTTACGTTTGTTATTTTTTGATATTTATCAGTGGCGTACGGAATCGTTTCCAAGAATGACTCGACAAATTATGTTGCTCGCCTGATGTTTAATTTAGTATTAGAATATATGTTTTAGGGATGAGCAAGAAAGTTACTGGACGACGCGAAGTGGAGTTGCTGTAGAGGGCTATTTCCCTAGACCCCTTTAACGTCGCTACCCGTAATGTGACCGATGGTCGCCATAAACAGTGGCCAGTGTAGGCTTTTACATTTGAACCGCAACTCGGCTGTCGCACCTTCCATTCTAGGATTTAATGCTAAATCTGGACATTTCCAGTTAGATGCGCGGAAGAATTATGCGCTACTTTTCTTGTTTGAATAAAATTATAAAAATTATACAAAATATTTATTGTAGTTTTATTTTTGGTTTAGAAAAAGGATCCATTCGATGAATCGCTGGTTTCAGGTTTTCTAGACTACGGAAAAGTGGGTCTCCTGTTTCCGCCTGTCTGTCCACCGAGTATCCTGTGTCAATTCTTAATAGACAGACACGAAGCTACTGAATGGATCGTCAAATTTTATATGTACCTTAAGTTCGGAATATCGTGTAGATGGTAAAAGGCTAATCAACAATTTTCTAATGGTTCCCATCAACAATGAGATGACGCCATGTCCAAAATTTACAATAGTAATAATATTTAAATTTTATAAAAGAAGATACTCCTACACTTGTGGTTTATGAATCCGTCTTGAATTTTTACTCTAGACATCCTAATTTTTGGAAAAAAATTAAAATTGAATAACATACGTTCATCTTGGCCATTGAATGTGATAAATATAGAGGTTATCCACTAGAAACTTCGACTCTAAAAATTCAAGACCCAACCAGAAATACAATTTCAAAACCGTCTTTGATATTTCATACCACCTTAAACATACAACAAACAATTGACGATTATTTGCAAATTATCACTTACAACAACTATACATACACAGCGAAATATCAAAGAAAACAGGGTATTGTCAACGGCCTCTCTGGTATTGCGGACTCGATGGTGCATTGATACAAACGCATTATTCTAAGAAACCATAAACTCAGAACAGGAAGCGGAGACGGCCGACGGTCACCATTTACAATTGTTTCTGCTTGTTTTTGAATACAAAAAATATTTCTTGCCATTTTGTAACTACTAAAAAAAAAGGTTATTTACACCGCCTTAAGAACATACAATCCAACGAATTCAGCTTGTTGGAAACAATTATAAAATTAAAATAACCCTTATAATTTAAACGGACCTAACCCTTACATTTAATGGTCTGCTAAAGTACAAGTAAACCAGTCACAGTGTAAGAAAAAAAAGTGGATAAACTGGAGATCGAATCCAGGACCGTTCAGATGCAGGTAATTCGCTTGCCACTGAGCCGGGGCCCATGTTTTTTACGCTTAGTACTATCTATTTAAAGATCAACTTTACGACTAATAACAAACAAACTCAAGGCAAATGCATAAACCATAAACGTAGGAATATGTTATTTTATAAAATTTATATGGCATACATGCAATATTTCTAACATACATCTAAAATTTGATAACAATCGGTCTGGTAGTTCCGGAGATTATCTATCCAATAAAAATCAGTACGAACGAGAGACAGACGGAAACGGGAGACGTACTTTTTCATACTATAGAGGTCATTCTTAGCTTACGCTCGAATATGTGAATATTTTTTTAACAAACAATGATTAAGCTTTAACAGGACTAAATTTTAGATCATTAAAGCCAAATCTTTGTAAAAAAAATCGGACTCAATAGTTCAATCTTGTATGTTAAAACATTCAAAAACATTTCTATGCTTACGTATTCTAGCATATACATATCTAACAAAAAACAGAAGAAGTATGGTAATATCATTAAAGCAACTACAAAATCTAATTACAAAGCCCAGATTTTTTAGAGCTTCTGTGATTATGTTTCCAATACAGAAAAAAATAATATGACGTCGTAGATAATTCTTAAGCATTTACATAAATCACTGATGTCATAAATACAGTCGTTAGCTACCATCGCCCCTTTAGATTTATTTTTTTTATAATGTCGTTACTACAAACCACAAAAAGTAGAGGGCCCAAAATAAAACCTGGGGGAACGCTCAGGTTATAGAGAATTTATGGAAGAATATGACCGTGATGATTAAATACTTAAGTATACTGAACTCTTGATGACAAAAATAAGAATTAATTAACTGAACTAGATGACCTGATAAGCCAAAGTTGTGCAGCTTCACCAGCAAGAAATTGTCGAAAGCTTTCGAAAAACCCGTGTAGATTACGTCGACGAATATTATGAAGGGTGGACTCAAATACATTCGAGAAGCTACAAAGCAATGAGATAGGGCGAAAATATTTTTTGTAACATACTAGACTGGATAAGAAAACATGAAATTTAAAAGACAATAACGTATCATTAAAGATTATTTAAAAGATAGAAAGAAACAATAATTATTCTTGAAATCAGAAAAATATATAGTTTCGTTTTATCGCCTGTCTAGGGCTTCGTATGCAAATTAATTTACAAAAACTATATGACCGACTCTTCAGAGATTTTGTTGAGACATTGGAGAGAGTAAATTAAAGATTACAACCTATTAACTAAATTATTTTCATCTGTCCCTTCCGAAAATTTTAATCAAATCATTATAAAAATTATGTTGAAAAGTACCGTCTAAAATATTGCAGTGCTTGTTCTTCAGAAACACACACAAGTTTTTTTTTTGTATTTGTATAATTAGTGTCACATTCGACACATTTAATATAATATATTTATTTTCCTCACAATTTGACAACAACTATTAAATACACCCAGAGATGCAAGTACCTACTTTCAGATTTATAAACTACTGAATTTAGTATCAAATAGCAGTACCATTTTTTCTACTTTTCAGATTATAAGCACTCATTGTAAAACTGAAAATAATTTCACAATAGAAGTTTTTAAAAACAGTTTGCTTTGTAATATTGGAAAACTCATAACCTTGCTTATTTTAAAGTTATTTCAAAACAACCAAAGTACCCCAACTTCAATTTTAGCTACATCTTGTCCAATATGGTCCAGTAGGTCATGAAGTTTATTTTTAAATAACGATGCTGGCAGTGCAACTGCTTGACCCTTCATTTGACAGTTGTTTGACGGTAGCTGTCAATCCAAACAAGTAACGCGTTAGTGTTGCCAACGTTAAATTTCAATTCTTGCTAGACGAATTTTTTTCTCGAACAGATGACAAATACTTTTTGACCACTTTTTATAGTCACATCTATTATAAAATTATTTGTCCACTAATTATACCAACCCGTAAGTTATTATGGAAATTCCCAAACAAAATTTGTTGAAAGTCTTAACAAAGATTTTTCTTTACAATAATACAGGAATGAACTGGTATGTTGTTTTTATTTTAACAAAATTATATGCAAGCAAACGTGATTTCAAAGATTTGATTCTATATGAAACTGTAAAACGAATAAACGGAAAATTCCGTAAATCCAGCTATTTAGTATGGTAATAAAGTTAACTATTTATAATTTCTGCATTTTATTGTTCTTGTGCGAAACCAATGGCTGCCTATTGTGGAGGCTTACCAAGTCAATACGATTAAATAAAAAAAAGTAAATCTTGATTAGTTAATACAACAAATTTTAAAAATGCAAAAAAGAACTTACCGATTCAAGTAACGGACGATAATTAGACTAAATACATAATCATTTGTTGCGTATTTTTAGATTTAATTACACATGACACAAATAAAAATATATGCATGCGCCATCTAGTGGAAGCTAGCTCAACAACTTACGGTTCTCAACAGGATTTCTGTCGCTTTGTAAGAGCTCGACTGCTTGAAACTGCCGCAGAGTCCATTTTTACCGACTGAAAAGTGACGCAACTTCACAAGGATTCTTTCAAATTAATCTAGGATATTATATTGATTTCGCGCTAACGCAGTAATAAATGTACTCTGCCTTTTGAAAAAAAATCTATGGTAAAATAAAATGTTCAAGTGATTTTAATTCTGAATTTTGACAACTTCTTACTTTAAACTGTACTTATAGTTTATGAATCCGTCTTGTTTTTTTTAAATGATCTTTTTCTTTTCTAAAAAACTGTGTAATAACATGAGACCAATTTTTTTATTACAGATTGTTACTTTTAAAACTAAAGAGTCTAATTTGGGTAAGTTTGTGGCATCCAAATAGCAGACACTAAAACGTTTTCTGCTTATTCATTCAACTGCAATTCTTCGAGACCCATATCAATAATATGCATCAAATTTAACCAATCCTCACGTCATAGATTCAACATATCGGTCTAATCCATCAGATAAACATGTTTAAGACTCATGTAACAACATTGGCAAATTAACGTTTGTCTTGATCTATTTTGTAACTCGGAAAGTTTTCGATTATACGATCATTTCATAAGGTGATATTTATTCACACATAATTTAAAGTGTGATAATTAATTGTACACAGATTTTGCAGTTAGGATGCTTTGCCTTAACTTAACTCTTTAGCATCCTTTAGAGATACAAATAAAAGTTAACAACATTTTTGGACATAGCTTGAAACTCCATTGTGTTAAAACGTGACAATCAATTACCTATTTGTTGAAAAACCAAAACATAAAGGCACTAGTAGGTGACATTTTATAATTTTGACAATTACTATTGTTACTGATGATAAACAAAGAGTGAAAATTGGGAGTGTTGGAATATTACTACCATAAACAATGTTTTAAAATCACAAAATATCTTAAAACCGATACACACAATACAATTTATAGTGAACCAAGAGGTATAAGGTTATATGGCCATCATAAAAGTAGTTGACCGCAAATAAATACCCCCTTTGTGTGGTTCGCACTAAGCTTACCGGTTGGCAATAAATCATCTTCTAAACATTTCTTGCTCATATTTAACAGGGCCGGCTTTCAAAGCGAGTGGTTATTTCGGAACCCTCAGCGGCTACAGGTACTAAAGATATAGTGGAGTGGTGGATTTTCATATTTAGTGAAAGCCGCCCCTGAACGAAACCACAAGACCCGGTCGAGCTGCAGTGGACACGTTATTTACGACCCTAAAACCTTTTCTATTGTAAACAACTTAACTTCGACACAATGGGATGATTTTATGATGGCCATATAACCTTATAACTCTTGGTTCACTATAAAAGTAGCTACAGTAAAGATATCAGGGCTTATTTACAAAAAATAATATTTATTCACATTTTCATATTATTTAAATACAAAATAGTCAGAATAAACTTACTGAATAATATAATTCTATTTCACTGTCCAAACGGTAACTAAAACTTCTGGCTTACTATCAATATGACATAAAGCATAACGTAACATCAGTCATTTACGTATTTAAGGTAACCTAGCTATTCTATAGGCTTACATCAAGGTGAGTTTATGCAGCAACGAAATAATATTTAATATAACTTACAACACTTTTACGTCAATTACACTTCATCAACAAATTTATTGCTAGTATTTATATTAACACCGTCCACGGTCAATTCCTTGTAGTACAACTAAAAATAGGAGATGAATCTTCATTAAAATAGCACTAAATTAAGTTTACTTTGCTTGCGTAAACCCACCATTAGATACAACTGATTAAAATTAAATTAGCAGTAAACGACGAGACGTATTAATAATACTGTTGAGTTTAAAATTAAAATTTGCTTGACACGTACTCAACTCTAGTCAATACAGACAGCACTCTTGTCAGGTACTAATCCCCTGCATTCAAACCACTTAAATAACACAGGACTCACAAAATAAATCTTTTCTCTTTATCACCCCTTAACTCAGCGCTAGCAGCGGTTCACGCAATTCCCTCGAAACCTTCGAATCCTTCCGACTCTTCTTATACATATACTTTTTTTCAGGCAACATCTTCGCGAGCTTTGCCTTTGACTTCGACAACTTCTTCTGCGGTACTTCGGTCGTACTCTCCACATCCAGAAGCGCCAGACTCTCTATAATATTCTTCGGCCTCTTCTTCAACACCGCTTCACTCTCGCGCTGCTTGGTGCCATTCTTGTTAACATAAACCACAACATACTGGGAATATGCTGGATTGGAAGGTGTGTTAATGTCGGCGAAATCTCTAAAATTCTCAAACTGTTCGTGCTGATAAGGCCTCGGGTTTGGCACTCCTCCTAAATAAGACGGCCTGCCGTGACCATTCCTGAAGAAAGGACTGTAATCCTGTTCGTAGTTTGAAGGCTGGGCGTCTTTGTCGTAGAAGGTACCACCTCGAATCACCCCAAAATTCCCTGAACCGAGAAGACCACGAGATTCCGCGTTAGCTGCCGCTCGATATCCTGTTTCCTTGTACCCACTGAATCTGGGTGCATCGTAGGAGAGTTGTTGGTGCTGGTAGCCTCCGTGAGGTCGCTGGCTGTATGCGCCTTCTTGTTGGAACAAGAAGGGTCGAGAGTGGCCTAGCGGTGGATTGTGGAAAGGTGAGAATGATGGGTAGAATGTTTGTTGGCTGGGTTGACGATCATCTGTTTCTTCCACACGGGATTCTTGTTCTAGGTACATGTCGCTGTCGTCGTCGGCTTGGTGGACAACAGGAGAGGAAGAAGAGTCTGCAAAAGTTAGAATTGTTAATAAAACGTCCAAAATAGAATTAGTATATTTAGAGTTTCCAAACAATGGTGATATTAATAATAACGTTTATTGTGCTCACTATTTGCATAACAAATTTACATTCGTTGTAAAAATATTTTGTCGTAAACCAAACTTACATCAAGTTAGGTCAGATCAGATCAGGTCGGGTGAGGTCAGGTCAGGTCAGATCAAATCAGCTTAGATCAGCTCAGCTCAGGTCAGGTCAAGTCAGGTCAGTATTTTTGCTTTAAAATTTATTGTGTAGTGTATATTATTTACAAATGCGATATTATTTAGAAATAATAAATATATTAACATTATAGTTATTAAAAAGTTCACATATCTTTCTTGAAAATTAAAACTGTTTTATAAAAGTGACGATTGATTAGACATTATATCACCAAAATCAATAGTTTAAATGGGATATTAAACCGTTTCAACTTTTAAACAAAATGTGCACAGTAATATAAAAAAAGATAAATCATCATTTTTTTGGAGAGAACGATTCGGAAGGCGCAAACTTTCAAAATTACGATAATTTCATTTTCCAGTTGTTGCAATAATTCCAACCAACACTAATTCCAGTTATGTAAGTAGAATTCCCATTATTGGGAGTATTTTCACTGTACCTTCATTAATTTGCCAGTGGTTTCATCAATTGGCGATAATCTTAGAGAAATTCTGCAACATAAATATAGTCTAACTAAACTACAACTCCTAGAGCTGGTTTACGAAAGCTGAGTTAAATATTTGATTGCGATTAAATTCTTAATGCGGCATTAAAATGACAACACGTGACCGAATCTACTCCAATCAGATGTCGCTAAACGTCTCATTAAATGCGGAATTAACTTAATCTCAATTAAAATATTCCATAAGCTGGCCCTTAAATTGTTATCTACTAATTTCACAACTTGAAAAACATGTGTACAAAATGAGCCATGTGGATGTCCATGTTCATGTTTTCTCGACGTTTCATGACCCTTAAAGTACAAAAAAGTAGGTCTCGTGATTTTGTCTGTCTGTGTCTGCCTCCACAACTAACAGACCGATTGTTGTCAGATTTTATACGTATGTTGAGAATATCGTGCAGTTGGTAAAACGCTAACCAAAATTAATTTGTTTGATCATCTGGACTATAAATTTAAGAATGTCCGACCAATTTTTTTTAGTAACGCCATTTAAATTTTATAAAATTACATACTCATGCACTTGTGATTTATGAATTCGCCTTGACTTTTTATCCAGAACAATTATTTTACCTATAAAAACTCTTAAATAATGTACATTTTTTTAAAACAAATCAATTCTTTCCAGATAATTTAACATGTTTGTAATATTGTAATTTTAATGCAGAATTTTATTTAATTCAGAATGGTCTGTCAGATAATCTTCGAAACTACCGAAGCGATTGTCTGTCTATTTATCGCCGCCCTCAATTTGATGACGTCACGTCAACAATTTGCTTAGCAAATACTACTTGAGTTTTATAAACAAGATACTCCTAAACTTGTGGTTTATGAATCCGCCCATAATTTTCAATCACAATTATTTTACGAATGTGTTTGTGCAATATTTGCTGCGTACTCGATATCTCGCGCACGTACAAGTCAAGCAGGTCGGAGGAGGTGATTTGAGGCGTTTAATTTGAGCAGCTTGAAATTTGCGTGCGTGAGTTCGAATCCCATCCTCGTCATTCATTTAATTTCTAAAATATTAAATTTGTTTAAATGTTTGACTTCAGGTGGGGACGAAGTTCTGTCTAAATACCTTTAGAACAATTATCTTCCTCTTGTAAACTCAGTTCGGAGACATATCGTATATTTTAGTATTGTAACATATTTTTTTTTAGTTGAGACAGTAAAAAATTGGTCGAAGGTTATTCCAACAAATGCCAACAAATTATAAAATTTGCCGCAAGGCCGCGTTCTGCACAAGTGCAGACAATATGAAACATATGTATTTAAAACAGGTAACCAACAGGAAAAAGATGTATTCTCAATTTCTCGGTACATGCGTAATTTCGACTGTTTATATTTATATTTCGAAATAATCCGATTATTAGAACGTTCAGGTAACAAACAATTTTGTCCCCCTAACACAGAAAGGGCTAATTAATTAATTAATTAATTAATTAATTAACTATATTCTTTTTTTTTTTTAAACTGAATGTCATAAATTTGAAAAATATCTGCATTTGGCAAAATTGTAAAATGTTGTTTTACAAATTTGATTTTTTTTCCAAAAATCTGGATACCCAGTTTAAAAACTTAATACGGATGTATAAATTACACCTGCCGGAGTAGGTTTTTGTATAAAAATTTAACGAAAATTTATTCGGAAAAATTGTAAGATGAGGTCATAATTTTTTAAGGACGCTATCAACGAATAAATTTTGATGAACGATTTACCCTGCTTTCTATGAACTTAAAACCTTTGCAAGATTTCAAAGCATTCGGTTTGGCACTTTAAAAGTTAAATTGTAGAATGTAGATTGTTACGCAATTTTGATTTTTTTTTCCCAAAAATTTAGGGTAAAAACTTAACACGGATTACTTTATTTTATAAAATTTAAATAACATTTACTATCGTAAATTGTGGTGATGACGTCATCCTATTCTTGGTGGGACAAATTTCGGTTAGCTTTATTTTACCATCACAATACTCCTAACATGCACATAAAATTTGAAAACAATCGGTATTGTAGTTTCAGAGATTATTTGTATAATAAAAATTGACACAGACAGACATACGGAAACGGCAGACCTATTTTTTCGTACTCGTCGAGAAAACATGAGGGTAGTCTTCGCCCCAGAACCCTATTACAATACTTCCTTAGCTTACGTTCAGAAAGTAAAGTTTATGCCCCTGAGATATTTTTATATGACACCTTTATTATATCATTTATTTCTTAAAAACTAAAATTCGAATGATTATGGAAAGTGAAAACGAAATACAGAAAATTTTACACCAAAATATTAAATCTGAAATAAAGACAGTAGCAAACAGGTTACAGACAATAGAAAACAGACACAGATATGCAAATGAAACTCTTCATTTTCGTATTATTCAAGCTGTGAAACATTTACTGTGCACCATTTACTTTGCTTTTATAAATATATTTCTGTGGTTTTCTCAAGCAATTATTTCGAGCAGAATGGTAAAATAAAACGCAAGCCAGCAAGAAATTGGGACTTCAATAGATCACTAACTGCTTAAATAATGAATGTGGTTTGTTATTATTGTTGTACTAACTTTATTTACAAAACCTCTGTTTGAAAGGCATCTTTTTCTGCTTAGTATTCGTTCAAATAAGGAGTTCTTTTCTAGTAAATTAGTTTATATTTAAACTGACCTGAGTCGATCTGACTTGACCAGACCGGACCTAGCCTAACCTGACCTTACCTAACTTGATCTGATTTAACCTGACTCAAATAACTTGGCTTGAAGTTACCAGGTAGTCGTAACGAACAGTTGAACATTTGTTGAAGAAGATAAAAATATAATTCGTTAGCTTAATTAATTATGTATAATATAAAATTAATAAAGATATATTAACATTATTTTTCTTCCTTATTATTAGGCCCGAGAACAGCTACAAGAAAAAACTCAGGAAGCGGAAGAGATACTATAAAGAGTTACTCGCATTTAATAAAAAAATCGTTTTGTTAATATGTAGCAGATATAAGAAAAGCCAAGGAAAATAGAAAAATCGGTAATTATTAAAAGATTCAAAGTTAATTTAAATAAATAATAAATAGAGAATAAATTAAGTAAAGAGAGAAAATAATACAACTCTATGTATGATGTCAAGTACTAAACACGACAACGTAAACATTATACAGTAATATCTGTCAACTTTAATCTCGAACAATAAATTGTCTCCGCAGATAATTGCAGCCGGAATCATAAACCTCTTTACACACCTATTACTTCTGTTCACCTATTGTTTATTTTCTAAAACCTTCATCTTTTGTTAAGCATTACTTTGTGCATGACATCGACCTGAAAGCACTGGAAGTTCTAAAACAACTGCTTCAAAGCATTAAAGGTTATATTTCTTAACACTTTAATAGTAACAAACTATTGTACAATATGTATAGACCGTGTCCCAGTTTTTGCCAAGTTTAGGCACATTTTGTGTTCATTCAGTGTAAACGCGCAATACTATTTTTCTAGAACACAAAAATCCGGATGTAACATTTTATTGTTATCTCTACATACAAAACTAAAAATATTTAGTAAAGTAGTTTATCATTTAAAATAAATTTCAAGTAGAGATTGCAAAAACACCGGTTGTACCTGAATAGATGTTTTTATTTTCTTGAAATTTCTTTCAAATGGCGGAAACTTTTTTCCGAAACGTTATTAAAGAATAAGTTGCAAGCAAGCAACTGTAATTATTTCGTACAATTAGATATTACAAAACCACCTACTTTAAATTACTTCCTCGTTATCGATTTTACTCGATTTTTCTTGATGCATAGTACCGGGTGAAAAGATATAATAAAAGAAAAGTGTCACAAATTACATGGTTGTTGGCCAAAATTTTTTACCCACATAGGAAGAAAATTTATTGTAACTAATTACAGAGATTTGACGGTTTCCTGTATTATTAGAATCTAGATCGTTCGAAATCGCCATAAATTCCACGACGACACCAGCGTAGGCAGTGTAAATTCTTCGGCATGCAATTGATAATCGTTTGAAAGTTGAAGGCGCATCTTATGTGATGGCCGTGTTATTCTCGAAGTTTGTTTTAATTCCGCAATATCGCTTTCTCCACGCGTGTGTAAACCTAGAGCTGATAATACCTTGTCTTTTAGGAATCTCAGACTAAGCAACTACAGATTAGGATTTCCATTTTGATCGTCAACAATGCAATTGTGTAACGACAGTGAGAAATGGCAAGTTTTTGTTACGCATATTTCAAATAGTGTCAAAATTAAGTTAATGTTTCTAAATTATAGCTTGCGAGAAGCAATTAGAAAAGACTGTAAATGTGGGAAAAGATAACAAGAAACGAATAATCAAACCGAGATAATTAAAATTTTGCATGAGCATAGGTCACCATTTGTTTAACTCAGGTTGTGACATTTTCGCACCTTACCATACAAGGTCTTAGTGACATCAGCCTTACCCTTTGTTGGAGATCCCTCGTATAAATGGATCTTTCGATTAGCTGTGATCTTTGTTATTGAGTGAAATATCATACCTGTCAAATTAATGATGTTGTTGAAGATTGGCTAATAATAATAAATGGAGTTTGTTAAGTGTATAGGAAAAGTGTTAACACAAAATGAAATAATTGTTTAAAATTGCCGCTAAATATATCTTCATGTGTGTATTTAAATAAGAATTATGTCATTATGATGCTACTATTTCGCTATTTGCAAAGTCATACCAAAAGTGGTTATTAAATGCGATTATAATACAATAAGTGCCGATGCGTAATGAGGAAGTAATCGAAAAATATTGACTTCCTCATGCAGATATCTTATTCTACAAAAAATAAAAATAGTCATTAATTGTTAATGGAATGTACTTGAATTTGAGAATTTGTTCCTGAAGATGTGATGATATTTCTGGTGGAATAAAGGGAAAGCGCAATTTGTTTCTTCACTGACATGATAAGTTTCCGGTCAACGTAATTTTATTGCAGGCTACATCTGTGAAATGTTACAAATTTCGTGTCGTATCTTTGCACTATATCAATTTTGAAATTAGTTCTTTGACGTGCTGCGAAAAGAAGCCTTCGTTATGTAACAGTAACACGCATAACAACTGGTGCATGACTGTGTTCTTCTTATTAGCATTTTAATTTTATTACACTCTGATTACATAGAAGTGTTAGAAATTCACCTAATATCCTAGTGCTCCAGACGGAAATAATTCAAATTTTACACCTAACCCAATTACGAGACCTTCAACTATTTGTTGCAAGGTTAGTAACACAACATTTATGAGAAAAAATTCACTGTCACCTTCAACACTGAAAGCTTTATCACCGGAAAATTTTGTTTCTAACCCTTTGTCGACACGCCTCAGTGAAGCATTATATTGGCTTTGAATTCGCGAAATACGAAATATATTTCTTACATAAGGTTATATCCTTTGTTGCCTAGTGCTACAACTGATAAGATAATATCTCTGTACACACGTTATTTTTTCTCAGAAAATACAAGCAATTTACTCGCAGCTTTCTAACAAATCTAAACCAAGCTTAGCAAGAAATTAAACGCGTCTTGTGCAACATTTTTTCTTTGTACTTGCCCGTAAAAAAAATTGTTTGTATGGTTTTTGTGAATTTTTTACCAAGTGCGAATGTGTTCTTGACGTTACGTAAAAATTGTCCAAAGTGAAAAATAGGCGATGGAGGATTTCTATATTTCTTGTGGACGTGATGTCACTGGAATTGTTCAATTCTTCATGCATCATTGGATAAAAACGTTGGCAAACAACAACTTTTACTTTTATTATTATCTCGGAATATGAAATGAGCAGATTGCCCATAAATCTGTCGATACGAGATTCATGTGTTCCTTATGCAACTGAAAAGAAAATTTTCTAAGCGGAAGAACGTGCGGAAGATCTACTCAATGTCAATTCACCACTGCGATGGGTGCAACGACAAGGTTGATTGCTGATGACAAGAAAGCGCGTTGGATCATCGTCATTGAAAACGACGAGCTCTAATTGACTTTTTACCGGAGAAACTAATAACCGTACCAAAAATAATTATGTATTACTTTTGCAAGTAGTTTTAATTGTTCGACTGATTTAACACTTCCTTTTGTCGTTTTTGTATTATTTTTCATTCCATTGAAAGTAAAATAAACTGCAGAGTTCATTGAGCTCGGTTCTTATCACTGTTCATAATAACAACAAAAAAAGAACTGGACGAAAGAGAAAGGTGATGATGTTGATAATAAAGGAAGAATGTGTGTGGCCATCAACCTTACTTTGTGTTATTCATTTTAATAAATTAGCAGCCAAACAACACGATTCACTAAAAACATCCGAAGCAAATTTATCGAATTAAATCGGTTGATGATTATTGTTATTTAATCTTTCACTGCTGTTTACTCTTGTAGGAGCACTTTTACTTTCTTCCGTGAAGGTCACTAACTCTCTCTTCATGTGAGTAATACTACTGTTTTGTATATTTTATCGAAGCATAGAAACTCGAAGAAAGTTTACCAAATTAATAATCTCGTGGATGATAATCGACCGGTTTTGTTGCTTAATTACTAACAGTACAGTGCAAATATTTGCGCGAAACAAACAGCAGGAAGAAATTAGTATGGATGTTGTGCTAGAAAAAATCTATTAAATCTACATAAATACCAGTCAGTAGCTCTTGTTCACTATTATATGTTGCGAAATTGATTCGATTTGCCTAAATTTCAATTATTGCCACAATACTCATCCCGTCATTAATCAAGGTTTAAATTTCTTAATTAGGAGCAAATATTGCTAATCCGAAGAAACTATCACAGCAGCTGTTAACAAACGCCTACAATAATTTAAGGAAATTTTGTGTTAAATGCCGACTTTTTCGTGGCCATTAAATCTAAATAAATAATAGAAAAAGCGGTTACATGATTTTATTAAGTAATTTGTTTACGCGGATTGTGTAACCCACAATGAAAAATTATGCTATGCCCTTTAGTCATCAAAAATTAATTTTCTAGGTGTTGGTGCCACTTTCCGGTTATTTGTAGGTAGCATCGTTATCCATTATTTATAGGACCAGACGGCAACCGCATTTGATCATGAACTTAATAGAGTCAAGTGGAAATTTATTATAACTTTTTAATTTAATGAATAAAACATTTTTCGAATTTCGTCAACGGGAATCTGCCTCCACTCCGCATATTACACGAATCGCCAATAAATCATATCAAGTTTTTTCGAATTTATTCGCTATAACTGTCAGTAGCGAGTTGTTCAAAGTGTTAACCTATCTGCTTCGATTCGTTTCAAAATCGTTGTTTTGTCATCACTTTGCTCTTTAATAATTTACAATCACGTTTCAACGTAACCACCACCCATAAACAAACAGGCATTATCTGCTCTGCTCATCTCTAATTTGATGATATTTCATACTTATGTCACAGTCGATATGATGATAATAAGGTAAAAGATCGTGACGAGAATGTGAATTACATCCCGTCATCGGTTGTCCAACCTTTCACTCACATTCTGCCTACTCGTACTAACTCATCTCTAATCTAATACGCAACTAAATGTGCACATTAATTTGCTGCTCGTTGCATACTTGGAATAGATGATGTCTTTTTACAGATAAATATGTAATCTTCCTGTTTGATGAATTTCCTGGAGTGCTGAAGAAAGTTTATCTTTATGTGCAGCTGAACATCCTTTGATGGTTGTCTCAAACTGGCTGCTGTTTCGTAATGACTTAAGCAAAAAGTGGTGATGAAGGTTCTCCTACTAGTGTCAAAAATCATCTCAATTTGAAAGAGAGTTGACCTTAGAGTGAAGACGATGCTCACACTTAATTAGCATCTTGGTTATTTGATCATTAAAAGAGAGAAATTGTATAATTAGATGGGAAATTAGTGTTTTTAATAATACTATTTTTCACTCGATGAACAAAAGGTGAGACAGATGATTTATTACGAACTGTGATTAGAAAGCAGGAGTAAGTCAGTCTTAAACTATTAACAAAATGCTGCCGACAAATTAGTGTAAATTATGTGGTATTAACAGTTTAATTTATTATCAAGACGGTTTTCATGTTTAAGATCACGATTCTTTTGAAGTTTGTAATGAATTTTTTGTACATGTTTTGAAAGTAAAATCAGTGTATTTCCGGTTATTTTAATATACGAGATATTTAATTTGATTTGGTGATAAAAGTGTCTCAAATAACATTGATACACTTTTACATAAGCGAATTTCTGGATTTACGTAAGTTTGATCTGAAATGCACTTAGGCAAATGTAGGGAAGATCCTGAATAGTTGCAATTCCTTGTGAACTGTCACGAAGAGTTTGTAAAACATGTAACTTCTTTCCTTCCTAGATATGTTTATGATTGTGATTCTGACATATTTGGCTTGTGTAACACGCCAACAGAAAATTTCCCACATTTCTATACTCTGCTAGTCTAAACCACTTGGCTGAAAAATCCTCTGCAAGAACTTAAGTAGTATTGTAACTTAAGTTGTTTTAGATTTTCTTCAGTGGTTGGTTATTCTTTCGCAGTGTTGTTTTCTTTTTACCTTCTTGTTATTTCATATCTGAGTCTTTCGTCCTTCTTCGTCTTTATTTCACACTGTTGTATCTCTTAAATTGATAATTCTAGTTCTAGTTTCTAATTACAGTTATAAAACTTTTCCAAATTTCTACATAATTTTTCATTTTTTGTCATCGTTTCCACTTTCACAAAGATAGTAGAACTAACAATGCTGATGACGCTATCGTCACCGAATACTAAAAAAGCCACCTCGGGTGGGACTGTTACTGACGACATGCCAATTCAGGAAAACATTAAGATTGAAATCCGCTGCAACTACCGTCAAATTTGGTATGCAGAACACCTCATAAAGTGAAACTATCAACGATCTGATGAATACTGATAAAGACCAATCCTAAATTCCTGCTAAATTCATTATAAGTGGCATTATATTAATAGAGTAGTTTGCAGTTTGTGTAACTGTCGGCTTAAACCGGAAGAATCTGAAAACCGTTAAAATTAGTTATAGTCAGTTTGGGCAATTTAGAGCGAGTTCCATAATACTTATCTCACGATCTAAATGAATGGATCTGACACATCATTCAATTGAAAAAATCTGCTATTAATAAATGTCGCGATAAAACAAAGGGAAACTCACGTGCAACACCATGTTTTACATATCAAACACGTTTTATTAACTAATACGTATTCAAGGCGAACGATCATTAAAATGACTAACGTAACAACTTTCTGTTTTCGAAATAAATGCGACAGTATGGATCGGCAAAGTTGAAGTACGAAGTTTGACTGGAGACGTCAGAGAAATTATGCTAATTATTTTCACTTCGCACACAATTGAACAGGATTTATTAATTTAAATAAAGTTCAGGTTGGGATAAACAGGTTTGCGGAGACTGTTTCATACGAAGAGTATTTTAATACAATTGATGGATGGAAGAAAGTGGAAGAGAAAATTTTACAGATTGCATAACACCGAAATGTAAAAAATATTGGCTTAAGAATCGATGGCGTACGATCAGCTTAGTTTAAACATTCGATCTTGCGAAATATTTTCTTGAAGAATAATTAAAGAAGGACTAATGCGATACTAATCTTATCGTATCATCTAACAAAGAAAGGAAACGTTCTTGGCTTGGTGGAACTTTGGTTCTTTTATTTAATTATCGTTTTCGTAAGGAAGGAAATTGAAGCTGGATTTTCGTAATTTGTTGTGAAATTGAACATTGTGTGGTTTATGGTGTTATAATTGTTACAATTATTGGGTGCAAATATAGACCAAGAATTGATTAGTTGGACGTCCTTTAGTTAATTGAGTCTTATTAAGATATTAAAAACGTACCGCTTTCACCATGTTTGTTTCAGAGAAATATTTGATAGCCATATAATTTTTAGAAATTGTATATAGTTAATAGTAATATCTGAATTAAAATATTTTCTTGGACAAAAATGTATAAAATTTTGCCATCAGCGAATTTTATTTTATATTCTTTGTCAGTTTTTTATTTATCGACTTATTTAGTATGAAAAATTCATTTGTTCAGTATGAACAACTTGAATTGTATAGTAATTAAGGATCAATTATCCAGTCGTGCATAATTTGCATTTGCTGTAAAAATACACTGCAAATCTTCATTGTTAGAAGTAAATGTATATTATTATGTAACAACACATGAAATGTTAAGGTGTATTTATGCGGCATCAACACGTGAATATGCACTGAGGTTAAGTATTTTTACAAAGAAATGTTCCACATTTTCTCAACATATTCTACCCAAGATTATGTAGGTATCTATTTTTTTAATATTATTGGTTTTTTTAAATTTTTACAACACAAAAAAGTTTTGAATACTATATATTTTTCAATAATTATTTATAATATGTACAAAATAGGATTAAATAAATCAACTTAAATATTATTTTTGTTTAAGAAACATCATGAGTAAATATATACACAAAAAAAATAAAACATATTACATAAGCATAAACATGTTCAATATTTTGTTGGAGATAATGTCACCTACTTTTGAATGCACAGAATAAATGCATTTTAATTATTGCTTCGTAATCGATTAGTAAGTTTTTGTGTCCTAGTAAAATTTCGGGCAAGTCCATTACTTAGTTTCTGGAATAAACTGCAAAATTTTATTGTCCAACCTTTCCTTAAACAAGTGTAATGCGTAAAGTAGAATAAAAACGTATTTATTAAACAGAAATAAAAAAGCAAAACTCGTTTCAGGTGCGGTAAAAAAATTTAGAGGTGACCTCATCCAAATATCAAAGTTCTGTTATTTTTACAGCTATTTTAAAATACAAATCAAAAGTAATTGATACGGGGATTTTCTGAGATTATTTGTTCTGCATATTCGATTCTGCCAAACTGCAATTCCTTATGAAAACATGAAGGTTATCGCACATCTGATTCATAGGACCTTTGTGTCTTCCAATGGACAGAAAGTCAAAAATGTTCACTATTTGGTGGACTGTATTTTGTCCCATTACTGCCTTAGCTGTGAATATATTTTAAGACAACCAACATACACAGGGTATCTTAATTACTAATGGAATAGTTGTTGTTTTTTAATAAATAACTTGAAGTTTTAATTTAGTGTGTTATATATTTTTTCAATGAAAGATTTTCTTTTTCTGTATCCGTAATTAAAATTAATTGATTCCTCAAAAACCAGAGTTAACCTCACACTTTGAGGAATTTTTTGTTACGACCATCTGCAATTTCACTCGAAACTGCATCGAATATTGTTAGACACACCGATTTACGACTGTGGCGACTTTTTCACTTTAATTTATGAATACTTCAAGTTTTTTATTTTAATTCATTATCTCATTACTTACGTAGGCAAAAAAAATATGATTCCAAAAAAGTGAGAAGAACTAGTTAAAGAAGACAAAAATTAAAGAATCGTGTCGCATTAAAATTGTGATTATGTGGTAAGTTTTTACTTAAGATTAGTCATATCGACATCGAACACTATTTGCAGAATCTACAATTAGGTACTCAAATAAAAACGTTTTAGAATTAAATTGTAAATCATAAGCTACAAATGACGCAAATTTGTATTATTTATGTGTTTCTTTAATTTAAAAAATCACAGAATATGAACATTAATTTAGACATTTATAAGATTATTTCTGTGGAAGAAGACAAATATATTGTGTTGAGTAGAGTGTAATTGTCATTATAGGGCTGCAGGTATTTACCAAATTTGAAATTAATAAGATAAAAAAATTTATAGATTTATATTTTTCTTAATATTCTTTTATAAAATGCAAATAAATAAATAACCAACCTACCAATAAAATCCCCAAACGGGAGATTAAAGAACAGGTAGAAATGATAAACCTACATTCTCGTATCCTGCAAATTGTAAAACTTGAAATTAAATTACTTCTAGTAAGTAATTTGAAAAATTTTCTGCCAAAATTATAATTATAAAATATATTTTTTTACAAAAAACCGGAAAATTTGGTTTTCGGTTCATTCCTCATGCAGTTCAAATTAGTGATACACCCTGTATATAATGACAATGAAAAATTTGGGACCCAGTTTTAAAACTGAAAAATTATTGTAGTAACTAAAACAGATGTAGGTATTTATGGATATATTAATTAATTAATTAATGTTTTAAAATATTTTTTCGCTGTCGTGATAATGAGGTAACTTGTGCCTCTCGCCGGTTTACTATGTCATAAGCATCTTCACGATGTGAACGGTTCTGCATTAAACCTTAACATTTTCAAATTAACAACAACCCACAATATAAATAATATTTTATTATATGTAATGTGACTCTTAAACGAATTCTTATTTGCCGGAAAAATGTAAACAAAAGACAAAGGTTGTCGTTAACAATAATAATTATTTAAATGTAAAATCGCAGCATAAACAAATTATAATCGTTTTTTAATAAATTTATAATACAAGGACCATCTATAATACAAACTCGGTTTATAACACGTGGTTTATTCCGTAAAAACTTTATTCAACAAAACATAGTATATACACTGCATAGACATAGACTGGTTACACGAGTTCTTAAAACGGTCACTCCGCGGACGAACAGTCCTGATAACTCGTACACTCGCGAACACCCGGAGCGTTTTTCCACGGCCGGACCTGCGGGACCCCTCGGATACGCCGCTGATACTCAAGCCGACTTACTACTCGATTTGGACCTCCAAGACCCCTCGGATGCAAGGTGATACGCAAATGAGCTGTGAAGTTCGCAGATGGAAAAACTTGCCGAATCTGGCCGCTCGGGTCCTATGTAAAGGCGGCTAGAAATGCGTCGCGTGGGAGTGAAAGGGCGCACCGCCCTCTGGTAAGGGAGCGAGCGAGTACCGGGGTGCTGCGGCAGGGTAGTGGTGGTGCGTGGGCGTGACAGAGGGCGCTAGGGGTACTGATCGCGCTACAGTCTCCCCCTCAGGACCATAGGGTGCGTCCCCGCCTATTGGTCCTGCTGGATCTTTCTGGGGCGGCCTCGTCGTCGCAAGGGTTGTACCGGTGGCATGGGCTTTGTAGCGTTGGCAGTCGATACATCCCTTCAGGTAGTCGGTAATATATCGTCGCATACCCGTCCAATAGTATCTTCGCTTGATCCGATAGTATGTTCTTTCGACGCCATAGTGGCCGGCGGTGGGTGAGTCGTGGTACTCGGCCAGTACTCGGGGTCGTTCGTGTTTGGGGACTGCTAGCTGAGCCTCCTCACTCTCTCCATCTTGAGAGTATCGGTAAAGAACCCCTTGGTTGAGTAGGTAGCCGCGAGAGGTCCACTGCTGGGAAATCTCGGCTTGGGCGTGGACCAGGTCGTCCATAATCTTCCTAATTTCTTCGTCCTTGCGCTGCTCGCTTCGTAGTTCGTTGGCTTTACGTGTGGGGAGGTCCACTTCTACGGAGTCGATGGCCACCTCGGGTAGGTGGGGTCGTGACAACATGTCTGCTACTACGTTGGCCTTACCGGGCGTATATTCGATGGTCAGGTGGTACGGCTGCAGCTGCAGTGCCCACCTCGCTAGACGTCCGGTCGGTGTCTTTAATGTCATCAGCCATCGGAGGGGCTGATGGTCGGTGATGACCACGGTTGAGGATTCTTCTAGATACCCACGGAATCTTCGCACGGCCCAGACAATGGCGAGGGCTTCGCGCTCCGTGGTGGTGTAATTCTGCTCGTGGTTCGTGAGCAGGCGGCTTGCGTACTCGATCGGGCGCTCCTCCGGGCCCTCCCCCTGGAGTAGAGCCGCTCCTAGGGCGTAAGCGCTTGCGTCCGTGCGCAAGACAAACGGTTCTTCGGGGTTGGCTTGTCGCAGGATGGGGGCGTCGGCCAATCGCTGCTTCAGTTCTTCGAACGCTTCTTGGTGGGTGGAGTCCCATTGCCATGCGGCATCTTTCTTTACTTCCTCCTTGAGCAATTGCCTTTTCGTGGCGTTCAGCTGATAAGGAGGCACCGCGATCGGGGCGTGGTCGCCTGTGTCGATGCGATGCTCGGCGTATGGGGTAGGCGGGCCGTGCGCCTCAAAAGCGTCGGCGAAGTCATCCACCAAGTCGTCAAACTTCGCGCGGGTCGGTTCGGTGAACCCGGTGCCTTCGTTGGCTTGCAGGTGCAGAGATGTTATGAACAGTCGCCGGGGCCCGTCGGGGAAGAGGCCCATTTCGTATTCGTCCATTTCGCCCGTCGTCATCGCGGTCTCCGCGTCTTCCCACATGTGCTCCGTCGCGTACGGAGCCTGATACGTGGTCCATATGCCGTGGGGGGTTACCAGTCCCTTGGAGGTATCGCGTTTCGGCGGTGCTGGTGGCGGGGGCCCGTAGCCTTCTTCGATGTCTCCCGCTTCCATGGGTTCCGATTGTGTGATTCGAACTTCTTTTATGGTCGTGGGAACTCCTTTTCTGGCGGGCGCCTCGGCTCCGTCGACGTCGACGAACGGGTAGGTCCGCGTGATGTCGCCGCCAAAATAGAACCGTCGTCTCGCCAAGTCGGGGATGATTCTCGCGTCCTCTATGAAGTCCGCGCCCAGCAGGGTGCGGGTGTTGCAAGAGTCGGACAACACGATGAAGGTGGTTTCTACGTGTCGTCCTTGTACGCCTACCTTGGTCGTGACGGCCGGCACCTGCAGGTGCTTGCTCGTGCCGTCTGCAAGGGTGGCGATCACGTTTTCCGTCCTTGCTTTGTGTCCCGTTTTTATCAGGTGGCGGTACAATGTAGCGCTGGCCACGCTATTGCACGCGGCCGTATCGAGGTAGCCGGTGCCTTCTTCTCCGGCGATTTTTATGTGGATTGCCGGGCGGGACCGTGGTTGGATCGTGCCGGACCTCAGCGCACAGAATGCCATGTTGCGTGCGGGTTGGCTGGCGTCGGTCGTGTTACAGGTGGGGCAATTTCTTCTAAACACCCCCGGGGCGTTGCAACCGTAACAACGCACTGGCTCAGCGGGCGTCCGGGTTGCCGGTCCGGGAGCTGGGGCAGGTCCTCGTGGTCTCCGGCGGCAAGCGGTTGTGTCGTGGCCAAAAGCTCTGCAGACGTCACAGCGGAGTCTGGGGCCGCGACTTCGGTTTTCGTCTGCTTTGGGGCCCTTACCATTTGGTTTCGCGTGCGAGTTTTTCCCTTCTCGCTCGCTCTCTTCGACGGCGCGGGCCTTGTGGAGGAGATCTGCGAAGGTGTCCACTTCCGTACGGGCGATGCGGTCTCTAAGTCTACGTCGCAGCAGTCCGTAGAGGATATCCATCTGCCACTGTTCGTCCAGCTGCCGGGACATCCGCGACAGCCGTTCGCGTTGGCGCGTGATGTACGCGTCGGTGGAGACCTCGTCCCCCTGAGGTTCGTTGAATATCTCCTTGAACAGGCGGTGGTTCGGGGCCCTCGGGGCGAAGGCGTCCCTGATTAGTTGGACTGCGGCTGGCCATGTGTTGACGGAATTCCTTACTCCGTTCCACCACGTCAGCGCTTCCTCGCGTAGCAGGATCGGTAGAGTTTCTAGGGCGTCTTCGTCACTAATTTTCTCCAACCTCTTGTACAGGCTCGCGGTTGTAATAAATTCCTCTACACTCGAGGCGTTGCGGGAGCCGTCGAACCGGGCCGGGCAATGGCTGAAGTGTCTCGTCCCTGAAGATGGGTGCAGGTCGGCTTCTCGGCGCCTCGCGACATCCCTGATGCCGTTTATCAGTTCGTTGAATTGTTCTGCGGACATTTGAATCGTCATCCCGATGTTGGTTCGCGGACTTCTTCGCGTCGGAATCTTCGTTTTTCGCGAAATTGTGGTCGGTTTCGGGCCGCTTCGTTGGGCGTCACTTTTTATAACAGACGCCTTCTTCGTGCCACTAAGTTGGGCGCCACTTTTTATAACACGTGGTTTATTCCGTAAAAACTTTATTCAACAAAACATAGTATATACACTGCATAGACATAGACTGGTTACACGAGTTCTTAAAACGGTCACTCCGCGGACGAACAGTCCTGATAACTCGTACACTCGCGAACACCCGGAGCGTTTTTCCACGGCCGGACCTGCGGGACCCCTCGGATACGCCGCTGATACTCAAGCCGACTTACTACTCGATTTGGACCTCCAAGACCCCTCGGATGCAAGGTGATACGCAAATGAGCTGTGAAGTTCGCAGATGGAAAAACTTGCCGAATCTGGCCGCTCGGGTCCTATGTAAAGGCGGCTAGAAATGCGTCGCGTGGGAGTGAAAGGGCGCACCGCCCTCTGGTAAGGGAGCGAGCGAGTACCGGGGTGCTGCGGCAGGGTAGTGGTGGTGCGTGGGCGTGACAGAGGGCGCTAGGGGTACTGATCGCGCTACAGGTTTTAATTGTCATCACACAAGTAATAACAATAAACAAAATTAATAAAAATGCAAATTACTATGTTCACCAGAAATTAAAAAAAATAACTGCAGTGGGTACTACGTACAAAATATAACCACGCTTGTCGTCACAGATAAATTAATAATTAATAAGCAAATATCCTCGCAGTCGAATCTATGTTAAATAAATTATTCAAAATTTAAATATTCATGCATCCACTAATGAAGCAACGGTCTTCAACTTTAGAGTGGTGATTACAGCAAGAAAAACCGCAGACTTAATTTAGCAATAGACGCTCTGTCATTCAAAACCACAAATGTAATATAATTTTTTTCGGATTTATCCCGGTGTTGAATTAACCGATTTAGCAATTGTTGAGGTAGCAACCGAGAGAAAAATGTTTTGACCAAAAATACAGACACACAATAGATATTGTCGAAATGTTTTGTGCCGAATGTCGCAACAAACCTGTGTGTATTTTCAATAATGCTGGCCAATCTTCCGTAAATTTTGTTAGGCGGCAAAAAATTTCATTCTCACTCGGAATCAGCCTACAAGGAAACAAATTTCACGGAACAATTCACGCTGTCCTTGAAATTAGATAAGGAAACTGTAACAAGTTCGTGGCAGCTGTCTGGCATTGTTCGCGAGGTGTATTTGCAGGCGGGGTTTGATAATTTGGATAAATTTTATGACGAGGAAGAGATGGAGAAATTTTTGTCTAGTAAAGTTTTCTAAAATTGTTAAAATTTTGATTTTTTTTAATTGTACTCACCGTGTGCATCGCTTTGGGGGTATCCAAATACGTCCGAAAGGGCAATTATTAATATTGACACAATGTGATACTTCATAATTTCGCGCACTTCCTACGTTCACCGGACGCAGACCGACACTTACTCCACTCGAATCCTGCTGACAAACACCCAGCAAGAACTTTCTATCTGCTTTATACAGTCTCTTGCAATCGGCCAATTCCCCACCTGACTATTGTTATACTTGAGTTCATCTACCTTCATTATTTTTGACAGTGCCAGAAAAATGTTCTTATTTTATTTTTGATTTTTTTCGGTTTTTTTAATTGTCCACTTCCGCGACAGTGGTTCATATTACGAATTCTGAAAATGTAAGCAAAATCTCACCTATTTTTTTTTAATAAAATCCTGATGTATAATAATTTAAAATTCGCCTTAACGTTCTCCCACGCTAGATTCAATTATAATCAATAAAACTGCCAAGTTATCTAAGACAATAAAAATAATTACTTCTCCAAGCCAAAAACACTTATTATGTAATTTTTATTTGGCATAAATATGAAAGAATCATGTAACTTTTGTGGTGAAAATAAAAACAAACATGGTGTGCTCTAGCATATCGATTACGATCGTTAAAGTAACTAGTACATAATTTTATTTATGCAAACTCGTTTACATATAATTTACAAAGTTTTGCACAAAAATGTTAAGAAACATTATTTTTCGTCTTTAGGTATATGAAGTCAGTTGTATTATTCTACAATACTATTGCATTCAAACAATTGAATTAAAACGTTCATTTTAGCAAAGTGTTGATTTTTTAACCCCTTTGAGGTCTTATTATCTGTTTAGATACGTATAAACTGTTATTTTGTAATTTAGTCTGATATTTTCAAAAAAATATTTGATCAATTTACATCGCTATTGTTATAAAAATATAGTAACAGTTAGATTATTTTTTAAAGTTTGAAATAACCAAACAAATGGGTGAAATATTGCACAATCAAATAGTTGGCAATTTTTTACACACTCATTGCAACCCCTCATGATTTTTGTAAAGTTTGACTCCAACCTTTTCTTGTCGACTTCAGCGTAAGAACACCCTTAAGCATTTTTAAATAAACAATTTTAGATTCTAAAAGTGCAGAAGTCGGATAAAGTCGCTATGCAGAAATAGCAAAAAATAGAACTATGACAAGAAATGTTTTATATTACTTTAATTTTCATAAATTCTATTTTTGTTCTAGAACCAGATCAGTTACGATATCTGGTATGATTATTTTTCTGTGTTCGTTCGACACACTGTAATTGCTCAGGTGAAGAATGCCCCTACTTATTAGCACTGTGTCGAACGAAGACAGAAACATAAACATACTGTTCTACAATATCTTGCCAAAATTAAAATAATTATACTGTACTTTAAAAATTCATTAAAACTCATGTAAAAGCACCCACGAAATATAAAATTTGATGAGAAGAACATAACAAAAAAACAAACTTACGCTTCGAAAGTAAACATACAGCGTTATTGCATAAATTAAACGGTATACTCTATATGTTTGACAATACTTTTAAATTATAGCTCTATTAGTTTGCGTTGAAGAATTTTTTCTATAGTCTGCAGCGAATGTTTTAATTCAACGGTTGGAACACCCAGTCTGAATCCATTTCACATGAGTAGTTTGGCAGAAATGGTGAAAAAATATATGTCATTGACTGTCGAAAAATAAAATATTTCCGAAAGACGTATTTAAGTCAAGAATTATTCTAATTTGTGTTTGTCGAATTGTATGTAAAATTTGTAATTTCTTATTCATCCACACAGCGCGAAAATTATGTTCTGCAAATGAATAATGTGGCAGCATTTTCATTAAGATTCATTTACTGTGCGACGCATCGATGAACAAAAACTCTGCAAAAAATGTCTGATATGGTGTTGGCGAGAATTTTTTGTTCATGTTTCGTGTTACGCGTTCTGGAAATCTGTCGGTTTTGACTTCGTTCGAGTGCGTATGCGTTGTGCAAATTAGTTTGTTTAAGGGGTTTATTTTCATTTAAAAATTTTGATTCGGGCATAAAGTGAAAGGTGAGTGTTGTGATGTGCCTATGAGGAAGGAGTCTACAAGATTCGGCGCGGAAGGAAAGGAAACCAGGATTTAAAGGGTTAGTGTTGTTATTAGGCTTTATGTGTCGGCCTATTATTCAATCTATTGTGCCTTATTTCTTCAGTTCTTTTTATTCTAAACTGGTATAAAAATACGGTTGTTAAGGGAGAAGTAGATGTATTATACAAATTGTTACTTACCGACTTAAATACGTTTGCTTCACCTCCAACGTTAATATTTCGTCAGATATTTATTCTTTAAAACTAATTAAAAATAAATATCTAATAGGTTTTTATCAATGTTAATTATTTAAAAATTAAATCCAATCTCATCGTCTTTACGTTTTACGTTTTACTGCAATTAATAATATTATTTATTGGAATTATCGTTGTTTTTCAATTACAGAATTGCTTTGAAAACATTTTTATATTTGGGACATACTTAACTGCAACTAAAAAGTCTACTAATTAATCAGCAAAACATAATTTCCAAACGTAATATGGCAGGGTGATTTTTATTAAACTTTTATTACCTACTTGTTTTCTGAGTATTCGCCGAATTTGTGGGGTGGAAATATCGATTTATGGTTTTCCATCTATAGTATTTCCACCGATAGATTAGCTGACAGAAAAGTCACCAAATAGACCGCTATAAAAAGTAGTGCCAAAGGCGCTTTATTTGAAATATAAGTAGATTTGAAAATAATGTTGAACTACGTAAAATTACTTTTAATAATAATACAATTTATTTGCAACAGACAATATTATCTACACTGGAACATACACTTCGAATAACATTACGTACTATATATTGAAGTAACAACCTCTGTAGGGCATCTTAAATTAAAATTTTCCTTCTTGATAAAAGAATACGCATTGGCAATCATTTTCTGTGCCAGGATGTTGTCAACAACAGTCATATTGCACCGGGTTGAAGAGGGCTACAATATATAATGGTATATACCTTAATTATTGCACAGAATAAATCAACAACACACTCTTGCGTAATTATGAATTTTATTCGTAATGTTTTCCATGGGGTCCATATGAAACGTTTTTTGACACAAACAACTTAACCTAAAATGTCCAAACTTCAGCCACTATACAAAAAATAGCACAAAGGTCTATAATATCATACCTAACAAATCAAAGCAAGTAAAAAAACACAAACACTAAACGCAAAAAACACACTTTTTAACTTTTCGAACCAAAATTTTAAATTAACGTCAATCAGTTGATCGTCCAAACACAGGTTAAACGAAACCGGCCGACTGGCGCAGGCATAGAGGCGTAGGAAATTCGTTGCGCGGGAAACGAAACGTTGGTTGCCAACTTAAACTACAACTCTTTAACAGCTTTAACCGTATAATGTTAGTATATTTTGGATTCTCCGATTGGCGATTGTGAATTCAAAATTTTCCAATCTATCGCTGGAAATAGTATATCTGTTTGTTAACGAACTTTTAGGCAAATATTCTCCGAAGTCTTTTTTGAGTATATTTTGAGTCTATTCATCTTCATCAAGAATAGCGTGTTGTAAATGTAAAATTTTGCTTAGAATTTATATTGTGATTCCAAAATTTTTTCTGATTAGTATTTTTTAAATCTTGTCTACTTATTAAACCTGTATAATGATGAATTGCACCGTTATTAAAAATTATTATCTATAAAGCTGATGTTAATTTCTATGATATTTTTCTTTGTGTGCACAAAATTTTAAGGTATTTTTTGTTGCAGTGGGTTCCTAAATGAAGATGAGGGAATTCGCTAAATTGTAGCAGAAGAAGAGGCCTAAAGGTTAGAATTTAGTTAGTTTTGTTAACTTTTTTTTTATCTTTTATGAAGGCTACTTTTATCGGTAATTTTTGTGTTATCAATTTTTTTTCGCCTTTTTGTTAGTATTTTATTTTATTTTGTATGCACTCTTTTCCTTATGTGCGTATCTACACATGATTTTTTCCTTTCGATTTTTCACGCAGGAGAAAAAAAATAACGTTTTTTTCAATTTTTTCCTCAAGAATATTTAAATTATATATTATTAAATGTGTATAAACCATTTTATATTTAATGATTCATTCTGTTCACGATCTATTTTAAATATTTTATTAAACTAAGTAGGTATATATAAAATAAAGTTCGCCGATTTTATTAGAGGCCGACGAAGCGATTGGCCGTTCGAATTATTGGGTGCAAGAGCCCTTTGCTGCGTGTCAACAATTCAGTCTCATTTTAACCTCTATTTTTAGAATGGCGTGTAGATATAAGGTTTTTAAAATTTCGGTAAGAATTTCTATCATACTAAATATTATTGAATTTTTTTATTTTATTTCATCTATTACTTCTTTAAACGCCAATCTGCCATACTGTGTCAGGATAAATTCATTTTGCAATTAAATTTTTAGAATTTTTCGATTCTTGGTTTATTCCATTTTTTTTCCACATTAATACCTGCTCTGGGATCTAAATTTTAACACATGTTTCTATCTTTACTAAAATTGTTCTCCCTCATTATTAGTCATTATTATTCCCTCGCCACTGAAGTGCGGTAATACATGCCTAGCTTTTTTTTTGAAAACTTATAAAAAAAAATTTTTAAAGATTGTTTGTCGTATCCGAATTTAAAACAAATTTTGCTCAAAAATCATGCAGTTAGGTATATGGAAATTTCTGACCGAATTGAGGTTCGATTTCGAATTCTAGGGGTTCAGGGGGTTCTGGCATTGTTCTTGAAGCAATTGAATAAATGCGAAGAAGAATATAACCATCATTTAGAGCCATAAGAAAGAGAAAAACCAAATCCTTTTGAGATTGAATGAATAAACTGAAATTTTTACATAAAAGCGAAAAACGAAATATTGAAAAAAATGTGGTCCATTGAATCCAAAATTGTCTAGCAAAAAATAATGCAATGTTTTGATATCATTTTAGATTTTAAGATACCTACTGTACGTATTGAATCATTTCAGAAATTATTTCTTTAGGAACTACATCAATAATAACATCATCTACCATCACTACTATTATTATTAACTTGCATGTATGTGATGAACGGTTTGTTTTTCATACATAACTTGATCGAAAAATAACGATAGTGGACTCACATTTCTTGATTCAGAATTTTGAGTATTAAATAACTATGGCCATCACATAGGTACCTAATTAAAGCGAGACAGACCCCCAACTAAAAATTTTGCCACAGTGCGGTCAAGGTTTATAAATTGTAAGGTATCAGGTAGTTACAAAATTTTGCACCGCAGTTCGGTCGCGGTTTAGAAATGTATCGCAATTCGGACAGGCCGTAACCTATACCTTGCTTAAACTCATATTCTTCTTAATTTATACTAGTATATAATTAGATACGATAATAAAAATTTCTAATAAAAGAGCACTCTCTTACACAAAATATTATAACAAACGGTATTTTATGTTAAGTAGGTAAAATAATAGTTATTGGAAAAACAAACGGGACAATATTTTTTCTACAACCGTTATAATAATTTAATTCAACATTTCATTTTTGAAGCAAAACTCAACGTCACTGACCTAAACGATTAAGATTTTTTACAATTTATTGGATTTCTGAAAAATGCCACAGACGAATCTTTATTACTTAGTTATTACTAACAAAATATACATGTCATGAGTTGTTTAATGTAATGATGTAGATTACTCTAATATTTGGAATTACGAGAGCATGTCGAGCTCATAAACCGGGCCAGATGACTAAGTAATGTAGAAGATTAAGGAACATCGTTAATAGTTAAAATCAGCTGAATCTAAAAATTCACTATCAAGGACATTTTTCAGAAATTAATTATACCGAGTGTCTGGAAAATGGCGGATTAACTCATCGCTACGCTCTTAAGAAGCAACTGGTGAGTCTGGGAAAAATAGTAAAAAAATCCTCACATTTTGGTGGAGTTATAATGATTTTAAAATTGGGTCTTTTGATAAACCATAGATTCATTATCACAGCCCACCCGCCTTCTCTTCTCTTAGAGGGTATCTCATTTGCCAAAATCACTCTTATCTTAGCAGGTAGTAGCCCCGCCCACCCACCCTCTCTTTTCTTGGAAGGTATGTGATTTGCCAAAATCGGTCTTATTGTAGCTGGTATACTAGCCCCACCCACCCACCCTTTCTTTTCTTAGAGTGTATCTCATTACATAAAATCAGTCTTATCAGCAAAAAATGGTTAAAATTTGAAAATATTATGAGCTTACTTATATACATAGTGTTCATTTTATCTGTTCACGCCTGAATATTTCTGCATAGGCAACCCATTTTACGTTTCATAAACAGCTTTGATTAGTTTTTATTTTTAAACAATAATGAACACTTAGATAACAATGATCAGAACCAAAATTATGACAAATTATTTCTGTCAGCCAAATATTTTCAATTTTTGTTTGCTTTAAAATGTTTTCGAATTCTGAAAAAACCGACATGCTATTAATATTAGGAAAGTGTGACAAAAATTTTGATGCTGCTGTTCATCTCTACGCCAGACAATATCCCAGTAGAAGAACTCCCTCAAATCAAGCGTTTAGAACACTTGAAAAAAATTTACATACAAAGAAGCACCGTGGCCTTTTTTCTAATAAATGCGACAATAGAAAATATGTGAGTGAATTAGAGCAGAAAAATCAGTTTGAAAAGATTTCTGAAGTCGTAGCTATCCTTGTGGAGTCGGAAAAAAAGTTGATTCAAATAAAAAAAAAACTACACAAAATATTAATAATAATATTTATTAGGGCCAAAATACAATAGATTTACAGGTGAAAATGAGATTAATCTTAGAAAAAGTAAAAGAAATTAGTTACTAAGGTACGGAAATACTTGTTAAAAAATATTGAAAATCACGTATCGTATTATAACATTAACTTATTTAATTAAATCGAGAGAAATGTTAGCACCAAATTAAAATTAAATATATATTATAATCATAAATAGCATTTAATTTATTTGCTACTTGTTATTATTCTTTGTGAAAGAGAAATAAACATGACAGGTGTTGAGCTTTTTAAAACTGTTAACAATCATCTCTAACGCAACATTGTCGAATAGAAAGCTACATAAAGAAAGAAAATGTAGGTACTTTAATGTACAGTAATTTAACAGACATATTATTATTTAATTTAGTATCACTTGCATCCAGAGCAACTGTGTCCATGGAAAATTTTGTTAAGAAACATGAAAAAATGTGCATGTCTAAAATGAAATTTTTGTAATGCACATTTAAAACCAAAAAATTTTTAATATCGTTAAATAGAGAAAAAACTGAAACAAAGTTTATGAATATTGATTGGGTACTATAAAACACCACTAATCTTCTCCAATTAAAAACCATACATAACCTCTGTATGCACTACCAACTGTAACTTTTTATTTCTTTTTCGTAATTAATCATATCCTAACACTAAGAAAAGCTGTTTAAGAATTTTTTTTAATTTCGCATAATTATGAAACTTCCTTTCCATTTTAAAACCAAGGCTATATCTCCGATAACCTCTATCTAATTTTTCAAAATAGTCTAAATCGATTTATAAGTCATATTGTTTTTCTCACATTTTAGCAGTCGAACACATAACCTTAGCTCCATTTTTTTAAGATAAGATAAAGAAGGTTGCCAAACTAACACTTTGTAAAGGCAGCCTTTTTTCATTTTTATTACCTTTTTTTTGTTCACAACGCTATTTATAGTAATATAATAATGGAAACTAAAATTCTGGTTTCATATTTTCAAGGAGCTGGTGCTTTTAAATTGTTGCAATACATAGAAAATGTTATTTAGGCAGAACAAACATACCTGATACTGAAAAAACAATCCCTAACGACTTATTGTAAATGAAGATTCACTAAAATCATCTGCAAAATACTAAAATAACAAAAAAATCTAATTTACCGAAAAACAACTTTTAAATTGGTTAACAAAACATCATTTATAAAAAAATCTTCTTAACTATAACATAGATTTACAAGCATATATTACATTAATTATTCAATTAAAAGAACCTAGTAATAATAATAATAATAATAACAGTAAATGTTAGCTATATCACGTACGACTGAAATTTATGTTTTTACTCGCTAACAAATTATTAAGTGTCTATAAATAATTGACCCATCAACCTATAACAAAAAATTTACGTTTCATAATTTTACAGCTTACCTTCACAATGACACTCATTACAATTTCTAAATTTCTATTATACGATAACGGTTTCTCTAAAACGTTTTGACTTGTTTCGCCTTTATACTTCAGATCAATATTAAAATCGTTGTTTTTCTAGGCCTATATTATTTTCCAATATTTTTCTCACGTTCGATTAACATATTTCGTGAACCTCGTAATTAGTACCCATGAATGCGTTCCCCATTTATCCTAAAGTTTAGCAGTAACGTAACAGTAATTGCATATGGTGCAAGAATTAATTTTACGCAAATCATTTATGGCTATACAACACACGTAGGCTTGTAATAACGGACAATTCAGAAAATTCTTCTGTGAGGAAATTATTGTAAAAGAAAGACCACACTTTTGACAGTTTCTTGATACTAAATGAAAAACAGTAATTAGTAATTAGAATTACAGTAGTCTGAAATGTTTAACGTTACTACAAGATCTAAAATAGTTGTTGCGTTTGTATTCTGATGCACATTCAGTTCACAGTAAGAAAGTAAATGTTACAAATATTTGATGTATTTAATGGTCATTGGAGAAGATAATTAAATGATTACGTATTAGCTTCTAATTACACACAAAAAAAGACTAATGGCAAACTTCACTTTTTGCTTCAGATCACAAAACAGTGTCGAAATTTTGACGAAAGTCGCGAAAACTCAACCTTGATTTTAATTGCATCCATGATGATGGTTTCGTGAAATAATGATAAACGCTACAACTCTCCATGTCACAGAAGCACTCATTTATTTACTGTAATTTTATAACAAGCTACCATTTTGCATAACACACTTACGCTATATTTTATTTCTGACTAAATATTTAATAATGTTGTCAGATTAAAGTTTGCGACTAAAAACAAACGGTTTCTTTTTCAACTTGATTAATTTTGTAAACAGAAACGGGATTAGGTAACCGAGTTCCTACTTTTTATTAAGTCATCTAGGTTTTAACGTGACATATTAGAATTTTTTTTGTAAAACGCTACTGTTACATAACACCGAAAAGCTGAACTGTTGTTTATCGAAAAACCATTACGTGACGAGGAGAAAAACACGAATTTTTCCAGGCAATTAATTAACACTTTCAGGTTTTCTTTATTGGTCACGAAAAATTTATGGATACTAACGATCAAAAGAACAACTGCTTTCGTATTACCCAACAAAAGGAAACGTTTTGAAAAATTAGTTATTTAATTTCATTAGTGAAAAAACATGGTTTCACGACTTCTGGAACTGTCGTTTAGAGAAGAGAAATATGTATATTAAATCCGGCTGTGACGTCACAACAAGTTCATTACTGTGTCGAATATAAATGTTAAGTTGCAAAATCAGAAGGAGTGGAATGCTGAAGAAGACTGACTTTGACCTTTTGGGACGTAAAGGGGCATTTAAGTAAACCCCATATTTAGGTATCCTTTATCGTGTTTATCGATCGAAGTCTTGCTTTACTGAAACATTTACAGTTTCGTTAACTTTTATTGTGTTCACGAAAATATTTCTAGAAATGCAATTGTTTTTCGTAATACTGAGTTTCTTGACACTTATTATTTTCCAAGGTATCACTTGTCACCACATGTTTCTATTTTCACAAAGTAAAACAAAAATACGTATCATAAACAATGAGCTTGCTAATGCCTGTTTTTTTAACTTTTTCTGGATTTTGCATTACATAATTTCAGCTGACGTTTCTGGTTACATATTCATTTGTAGAATTATTTTAAACATCAGAAACTGATATATATCCCTTATTAACAAATTATTTTTGAAAAAAATTGACACTAAATCACTGAATAACATTTTCTTCTGTCCAATAATGATTATGTTACACTGTGTATTGTAAAAGGGTCATTTTGATAAATATCAAAATTGTGTGTTTTTAGAGTTTCATCGTCAGTAGAATACAAAAATGCAGGTTTCCGTCCATCTGTTTGTCGTCTTAAAATGATTCTCAGTCTCGTCTGCCGTCCACTATTATTAGATAGATCTCTTAAAAATGTGTTTCGTAAATTGATTTTATTAATTACGTACTTTTGTTTGAGTCAATTTGAGAAGTTAATTGACTTACTTCAGTATATAGGATTGAATAAACAATGTCTGTATTATTTTTCGTATAATATTGAAACAACTTAAATTTTAGTACTTCATTCAAGCAGTTTAATCTGTGAGAAGAATTTAAATAGTTTCAATCAAAATATTATTCATTATTTTATCCTACAGAGTTTAATTATATGAGAACGAAATTTGAAATGTTGTGCTTCCGTTTTCTGCAGATCATTAAAAATAATCTTCAATTTAATAGTAAGAAAATACTTCCCCACAAAATGGAAAGTATCTCAAGTTACACTAGTCTGTAAGAAAAATAATGGGAACAGCATTACTAATTATCGTCCAAACCATTTTGTAAATATTGTACTTCCTTCACTCTCACATCCCTAATAATGTCTCAACTTACTTATCTCAAGCTCAACATAGTTTTGTTAAGAGAATATCTACAATAATATAACATTTATCCCCACAACGCCGAAAACTGACAAAATATTTGCCTGTTTTTTGACGCATTTCACCAACCACGTTGGCATTATTTAGGCAAAGGCAAATATTTTGTGTGTTTTCCGTGTTGTGGGAATAAACGTTATTATCTGGAAAATCTACAGTTACTAATTTACTTCTAAAAATCCTATTTGTCTCGATGTTAATTTCCGTCAACTGTCGGGCGTACCAAAGGGGCGTGTGCTGAGTTCCCCGCTTTTTAATATTTATTTAAATGATGTAGTTTTATTATTTTTTTTTTTGTAAAATTAAGACAGTCAATAATTGCATATATCGTATAGCACTTTTGCTAAACAAAAACAAATGTTCTATAAAATCAGGAAGTTTATGACTACCTACGCAATAGAGATTCGACATTTGAAAGGCCTGACAATATTTACGATCTTGGTGTTACTTTAAATCAAAATTAATCTGATAAGCATATTGAAAAAAATTGGACGAAAGTTGTTTCGACAGAACTTCCCTAGCTCCTGAAGTACAATGAAACACAATTTTGTGATGACGTCATCAACATTTTTTCAAGGACAATATCAACTTGGATTGGTGCAGTGTAATACTAAAAATAACAGTAGGTACTGTATTCCTGATTTAATCAATAAAATAAATTGTCCCATTCATTAATTTTTTTGAGCCACATATTTAAGCATATTTAAAAAATATGAATGCAATGATAAATCACAAGTAACAACTCATATTTTGTACGTTTTGGGGAGAATAAATAGATAGATTTTCATTAACAATGCTTACAATAATTTTAAAACATCTGCAAGATTTCAAAATATTCAGCTTTGCAATTCTTGATTTATTCAAAAATAAATTTACTTATTCTTCAATTTTTTTGAGTGACCCTGTATAAGCAAATCTAAAACATGAGGTTTTTAATTTGATCAATAAAAAATTGTTCGAAGGCTATGAACGTAATCCGACAAATTCCAGGTCTTTCAAAAAAATTATAAAATTTGATTTTACGATTTTCGTTCTGTGATAACCGCTGTAAAGTAAAAACTAGAGGTATAAAATAAAAAACACCCCTTGTCCTTCAGCAGTAGGCAATAGCAATCTGAAGCTCCAGTGTTTATTTGTGTTTATACATCGAAAGGATGTCACGCAGAAGTAGTGATTTGAATGAGTTTATCTTCTCAAAACAACACTAAAATTATTAATTAAACCACTATAGAAGAAAATGTTCTGAATACTATAATTCTTATTTTATCATTATTATATAAAGACCTGGGTCTTTTCAATATTTTAGAGAAAATGGGATGATTCGTTCTTAATTTGACCAAATGTTTTTGCGAAAATTTGAACGTTTAGCCAAAAAACGGAAAGTGGATTCGTACACTACAAGTATATGAGTATATTTTTATGTAACATTCAAATCATTTTAGAATACCATTCACTGAAATGACGTTATGAAATTGTGGGTGGGGACGATTAGCTGAATTTTAAGCCGGAATTCCACTGAGGCAACACTGAACGACATGTTGCTTGATACTTGTTGCCTAGTATTGCCTATTGTAGGCGTGCGACAATGTGGCACACAATTTCAATTAATGTCGCTGTGCGGCGTCGGCCTGGAGGTGGTGTGTTCCTTCAATGGAAAGATTGTGTGTAGCATGCGTCAATGCCGCATGCTACATGTTGCCTCAGTGGAATTCCGGCTTTAGTTAGCATTTAACCATCTACATGATATTTCTAATATACATATAAAATTTGACAACAACCGGTCCAGCAGTTTTGGAGATTACGTGCCTAAAATCATGGATACAGACAGACAAACAGACGGAAACGGAAAACTACTTTTTAGTACTGTAGGGGTCATGAAACGTCGAGAAAACATAAAAGTGGCCATTCGTCCGATGGACTCGATTACAATACTTCCTTCGCTTACGCTCGGAAAGTAACAATTGCGGTATCTGCTTATCTGCAATGATCAGTAGAACCGCGGCAAGGTGCGGACGTGTGTGTGTGCTCTTTCGTTTTGGAATGTTCTTTTGAAGGATTTTTTGGAATTGTGCGTGATTTGGTTGGCTTCTTCACTTAATCTAAGATAAGTACATATAATCACATATATATACATACCGTGTAAATTGAGTTTCGCCCACTTTCGTAAGTGGCATCTTCAGGAGCAGGGTTTACACGGTTCCAACCCGGAAAACGATCATGTATTGATTCCGACCGTGAAACAGGGTTGGGCAAAATACACTTTCCACTGTAATTGAAATACAAAATACAAAATACTTCAATTTAATGTATTTGAAATACAAATTACAAAATACATTTATGTCTTGTAGTTGAAATACAAAATACAAAATAGTATTTCAAATACTTTTAAAAATACAAAATATGTTCAGGACAGTGGCAAAAATAAAATTTTGATAGAAGCTCGTTCCTAAAAATTTTAAAGTTAACTGTCAGAATTCTTTCACTATCTTTATAAGTTGGTCTTGTATGTTACATTCCATGTCCATCTAGTGTCAATTTGTCGAAAGTAAAACGCGTCGTTAAAAATATTGTAACATTTCTTCTAGTTAATTTTATTCCTAGTTAGAACCAAACACTGCTGCCAACATAAATTGCGAAGTCCTCAACCGTCATTTAATTTAAACCATATATCTAATACTATTATATTGCTAACTCTTCAGAAGTAACATAGAACCGGTGTTCACGGATAGAGAGAGAGAGAAGATGTTGTTTTCTGTACATAAGAGTACCGAGGGTCTGTGCGCATGTACACAAAATAGTAGCGAAAGTACGAAATGTCAAAACGCATCCAATCACGCTATCGACTACAAATCAAGCAAGTACGAGTGTATGCGCAGTACTGTTTAGTACCACAGAGAGACAGAGAGGTCCGATATATTGCTCTGCCGTTATGTTTTCGGACTCTTTTGAGGCCAGTTAGCCATATAGTACTATTAGATATATGATTTAAACATAGAAATAATATTATATGGAAGTAACTTAGAGAGAGACGCGCGTTGTCAACACAGTGGGACAGAGATAGGGCTCTCTGGGTGGCAAAACATTGACGCGAAACTGCAGAGCACTGTGTTTCTGGAGGTTTTTTTCGTGCTGTCGCATGGTGTTTGAAGGTGTATTTTTACAAATTTACGTTTTATAGGCTCAAGTTACCTTATTTAAATGTCTACAGTCTTCTTAAGTTGTATTTTATCGGACTATTTGTTAAACATCGTGAAATCGTGTTGTGCATATAATTGCATAAAACGTGCAAAGAAAGCAATCCTGTTTCATTTCATAGATAATACTCACATATACAGACGAAGGATTTCGTAAATAATGTAAAAATTTTGTTAGTTTCCCTAAACATTCCGAGTTACAAAAAAAAACGGATTATTGCTACAAAAAGAGGGAATTTTATATCTATTGATTATTGTTTTAGCTATTTGTACGTGGATTTAGAAAATAGATTTTACTAGAAAGTTCCATACAATTTAATATGTGTAATTTAATTAGGCACCCTGTCACTTTTATCGAAAGTTTAATTACTTTTATCCTAAAAAATTCAGAATTACCAATGAACATACACTACAAGATTAGTTAACTTGTAGAAGATTATTGTATTAACTGAATTCGTAATATATTATAGATTCTGTACACATTTCATTTTATTAAAAGACTATCTCCACCCCTTAACATGATTTTTATTGTTTCACATTACACATAATTTTAATGTAAACTGTAAAAATATAGTTTTGATTAACAAACGTTTGTTACAATTGATTGTTTTAACAAATTCGTAAGAAAACGTATTAATTCCCGTTCAAATGAGGCGTTTCTTGCCACCCAGCACTTGATACATGGTCAGCCGTCCTTTGCCCACTGATGCATAACCGCTCTAGCTATTTCTTTCTTATGTTGATTACACTCACTCGTGTATGGAAACGTATACAAGGCTCCATCCACTCTTTTATTAGATCAATGGATTTAAACTATGGCGCTTCTCTATGTTCTCTGTTACAACCATAGAATATCCTGTTATTTCTCGAAGTACACGAACATACACGAATTAACACGATCGCAAAACTTGTAATGAGCGCGCCGTAGTTTGATAAAATGTATTTCAAGTAATTGAAAATACAAAAATACAAGTTAAAATGTATTTGAAATACAAAATACAAAATACATTTGTGTCATGTATTTGAAATACAAATTACAAAATACAATTGTATTTCAAATACTGTATCTCAATTACAAGTAGTTCAAATAGTGCCCAACCCTGCCGTGAAAGCCTCCGAAATTATAATAACAAAATTTAATGTAGTGCCTTTGACATTTATTTTCTTTTTTTGGCCGATCTTAATAGATTGGCTGAACTTTTTCGGTTCATTTTTTTGGTTTTTGCTTCTTCCGATAACGTCTTATCGTTGTTAGGTTTTTATTCACTGACCCTATACGAGTTCAGTGTAACTGAATAGCACTGTTATTTTAAAAGATGGCGATCAAGTGTTCTAGATGCAATAGTACAATTGGACGTACTAACAATTAGTTGTCTTGTAAAGCATGTAAATCTTATTTTCATTCAGAATGTGCTAATGTCTCTTTAAAATGCGTCAATTCCAATAATTTAAATATAAAAATTAAGAATCTGGATATAGATATCAATCGTGCTGTTTGGGATTATGAAAAATGCAGTGCTCATAATAATGTCATTACGAAACTAAAACAGAACATATTTGGCCTGGTCATATAGCAACCAATTGTACTTAATTCTGGCAGTTTGCACTCCTATTCTTTAATAAAGAATCCATTATGTTCAAACATTATTAAGCCACATTATCAAAATAATAAATCTCCTCTTTGTTGTTTTTCTCAAAATGTCCGAGGATTGCGTACTAAGGTTAAGGATTTCTATAATAACATCTGTTTAAATACTAAGATTGAAGTTGTTGCAATTACTGAAACTTGGCGAAACAGTGATATAATAGATAGTGAACTTTTTCCTAATGACTTTGTAGTTTAGACGCAGGACAGAGACTTTCAAATTATGAGTGTTTCCCGAGGTGGAATAGTTTTCATTGGTCTTCGTGACACAATTCAATCTATTGGTTTGGATCTTTCAAATGTTAACAATATTGTTCTGAATATTAATGTTGTAGGTGTGAAAATTATTCACAAAGGTCAAAGTATTATCATTCTTGCAGTCTATGTAACCTCACCTTCATCTATGCTTTGAGTTATTCTTTGACGTAATAACGTTGTCAATTATTTTTAATCTAATTTTAAAATCAGCAGTTTTTCCCGATGTTTGGAAACTTTCAGTTATAACCCCGATTCTTAAGAAAGGTTATAAAGATCTTATTGAAAATTATCGTCCCATATAATTGCTTTGCAACTTTGCCAAAGTATGTGACTCTATTCTTCATAAATTTCTCTTATTTAATCTGCATCATCGCATAAGTGGATCCCAGCATTGATTCTTTAGTGGCCGTTCTACAGTAACCAATTTATGCTGCTTCACACAGTGTGTTTCAAATAGCTTTGATTCTAAGAGCCAAGTCGACGTAATCTATGTTGATTTTTCAAAAGCTTTTGACAAGTTGAAGATGTCGTGCATCTTGCTGGTGAAGCTGCACAACACTGGTTTATCAGGTCATCTAGTGCAGTTAATTGATTTGTCATTGAGATTTCAGTACGTCAAACATCGTGGTTATGAATCTGATAAGATCTTGTTAACCTCGGGCGTTCCCCAGGGGTCTATTTTGGGCCATCTTCTTTTCGTCATATTTATTAACGATATTATTCAAAATATTAAATCTGAAGTTCTGATAAATGCAGATGACTTAAAGATTTTCAGGCGTATTTCGTGTGTAAGTGATTGCCTTGAACTCCAGCAAGATATTGACACATTGCTACATTGGAGCAATTCCAATAATTGGCTCGTGAACAATGGAAAATGTTGCGTTATGTCCTTGACGAATAAGAATCAGAAAATATGTTTCGATTACGCTGCCAGTACATCTTTGTTGTTAAGAGTAGATTCTTTTAAAGACTTGGGAATTATCTTTGATGCTAAACTTACCTTTTCTTACCACATTGGTAATATAATGACTGATGCTTGAAAGAACCTAGGGTTTATAACCAGGCCTAGTAGTTGCTTTACTGACATCAGGACTGTTTGTAGTTTGTACTCTGATTTTGTTCGTTCCAAATTAGAATATGCAACTTCGTGTGGGCTCCGTCATTTCAAATTTATGTTGATGCTCTTGAAAAAATGCAGAGGCTCTTTCTGAAGTTTTTAGCATACAAGGTAGATGGTGTTTATCCTGTTAGAGGAACTCTTCAGTCCGATCTTTTGAAAAGATTTGGTTTTGATAGTCTAAAATCTAGGCGTGTTAAGGCTTTGTTATCGTTTCTTAAAAGAATTATTCATCATGAGGTCGAGTGTTCACAACTGTTACATCAACTGTGTTTTGGCATTTTACTCTTTTTCCCGTCATCTATTCTACTTGGCAACTCCTCGTGTTAATATTATAAAACATTCTCCCCCTTGTATGTAATGTGCTCCAATTATCACGTAAATCTCGTAAATTTTGAATTCTTTTGAAAATTTTATTGAGGCAGCCGTACAGTACCTAATCTAATTAGATATTCATTTATTAATTTTATTTTGCTCTAACTCGCTTTTCTGGGTCATGCAGTAAGAGATTAGCTGCTTATTTTGTTAGACATTCCTTCGTAATCTTTGTTTTATGTTACCCTGTATTTGGGTATAAACCTGTTGGCTAGCTAATAATAATAATCGGTACCTATCAATTCATGAAAAATGATAAGATCCTAATCTATGGGGATTTTAATGCTGCAGAATTTACTGCTAATGCTAATAACTCCGATCATCAAAGTATCATCCTTAACAATTTTGAAGCATTTAATAATCTTTCTCAACTCAATTCTGTACAAAATGTTCACCAAAGAATTCTAGATTTAGCCTTTTCTAATCTTAATTGCCTTGTTGAACCTGCTGACTTTTCTCTTGTTAATAAAATTGATGCTCACCATCCACCCCTTTTAATAAAAGTTAACCTCAACTATCAAACCCCTAAGGTATTTCCTCTTAATAATGCCATTGAACAATACAACTTCAAAAAAGCTAATTATCCCCTGCTTTATGAAAAACTAACGTCCTGTGATTGGAACATTCTCGCCTCTTGCTCTGATGTTGATCATATTTGTTCGTTATTCTACAAAGAGTTATTTCAAATATTTGATTTAGCGGTACCAAAAATTAAATATAATAGTATCCGTCGTCATAAATATCCACCATGGTTTCATAAAGTAATACTAATAAATTTAAAAATTAAAGAAAAGATTCATATGTTACATAAAAAATAAAACCCTAGTTGTAAATCTCGTAAGTATAGAGAATTCTTATAAGAAATATATTGCTGAGATCGAAACCAAGATTACACCGAGAAGAATTTTACTTTCAACAGTAAATTTTGAAAATATTTTAAATCTTATACCGACTGAACAATAAAAAAAACAACCAAAGACGACCATTTTTGAAATTTGTCTTTGATCATTAGTTTCAATTCAAACTTTCAAATTGATGCTAATTTGCCAAATAAAAATTCCATCAAAGACGAATCCTTAAAAAACCATGACGTTCTTTGATCGCATTTTACTGCCTAAGCGTAACCTGAGAAAGTAATACGGTTCATCGAGCGACTGGCTACTTTAAAGTTTTCTCGACGAAAAACAGATCTTCTGTTCCGTCAACAGTGTCGTGATGTCCTTTCAAAATTTTTCATAGTAAGTAGGATTTAAACTTTATAAAATAACATACTTCTATTCTTGTGGTTTATGAATCCGCCTTAAGGTTTTCGTCAAGGTATCTAAACTTTCACAAAACAGTAGAAATTTTATAACGTTTTATACTAGTACCAGGGGACTGAGAAAAAATTTGTCGATCTTAGTTGCCTATGAATTAAACAAGCACAGTTTTTGCTGTCTTACTTTTCAGAAGCTTCAAAATTAATTGGTTTGCTTTTATTAAAAAGAACAGAATTTTGAAAAACAGAGAAGGGTCATCAAATTTCTCACAGAAGAAGGTCATTATTTTACAAGAAATTGCTCCAATATATTTGAAAATTGTCTACTGTTCCATCAGTTTCTGCAGTGATGATCGAAAGAACCGAGCATTAACAGCACGAAATGGTAGCAAAATGGAAAAGTTAGTGATGAGTCATCACTAACTTTTCCATTTTGATGACTGAAGAAGTGTAAGAACTTTTTTGTTTCTTACACTGTTACATTTTTATTTATCTACACTTTTTTATTGATCAAATTAAGACTAGTAGACGCCATTGTGTTATTATTAGTATTAAACTGCACGTATTGGAATTGACATACGTGTTATAATTTAACATTAAGTATTTTCGTAATATAGGGCTTTCGAATCAAAGGCAGTGACGGTATATGGGTGATTAAAGTATCGTACATTAATGAACTCGGAAAAAGTTGCATGTCGTAGGCAAACACAAAAAAATTGTAACTTATAAGTTATGAAAAAATATATAGAGTATCAATTAGTGTCACTGTTTCACACTGTTAGTGGTTTCACCTATTTTTTTAATGTACAAAGATTATTGCAAACAAAATGAAAAATAGGTACCGTCTACTGTACTTGCGGTATTTGTTGTGCTTCAGAGACCAGGAAAATTATGTATAAGTTCTTGTGCAGTATCAGTATGCTTTTAATTAGATCATGAGAAACAAGCATGTGTTAATTTTCAGTGCGTCAAAATTACGAAATATGGAAGGTAACCTGTCTTACTCCAATACACCGTTTCGCTTTGGTTTTCACTATTTAAAAACTCAGTGGTCTTCCTTTCAAAGATTCTGCAAAAAAGTTCATAAAACAGTTGATTATACTGATTTCAGTTTCTTCGATTTTTTTTGTGACTTGTTTTGTGAATTGTGTCTTCTTAAAATTTTAAGCGATTACAGATTTTCCCGTTTGTTCTTTCACATCTGTCTGTTTTGAAACTACATACATATATCCAACGAAGAATCGTCTCTCAATGTTGGTGGTGTTTCAAATCCACAATTAATTCAATTAACATTTATTCTGTCTCAACCACTAAACACAAATAAAATACGTAACATCGGGCTGTAAAAGAAATTGGTTTATCCTGCCGTGCAGCGTGTAAGACAACGTTACTTAAGAAGAGCTAAGTGTTTTCCGGCAAGTGAAAGCTACAGTGACCTAGGTCAAAGGTGAATAATAAAGGTATGCCATGATTTTACTTTTTGTGGAAAGTGGAAACTGTACAAAAGTACACTATGGTAAACACATTTTACAAAAAGAATCTTAAAACAGTTTCACCAATTAAAAAAATGAAGATATCAATTCTCTATGATCAGTTATATTTTTCTTCTTCGACTTTAACAAAAACCCACAGTAATTTGCAGATTTAATTTTATTGCACACAAAGTCAATCTGAACTGGCCACTAAGCAGATTTCTATTGACTAATGAACATCTACACTCGTGACATCTAGTAGAAAAATGTTAAACATTGTGTGGTAGCAAGATAGATTCCTAATTTTTGTGTCAGACTTCTTTATTCAATTCAACCAGTTGTAATCACTCAAAAAAAGTGTTTATATATACTTGATCGAACAAGTTTAATTTTTATGATAACACCCAGACGCGCGACAAAGATAATTTTTTTTGGGGAAAATATATAAATATATTATATATGTCTTTTCAAAATTTAAGCAAATTTCAAGGTCGACAACTTACCAGTGTAGTTAGCGGAGATCACAACCCTCGCAAAACTGTAGGGTCGCGGACGTTACAGTAAATAACACGTTTTGTTGTGCATCTGTGTTGTACTCGTCTATAATATTGTAAACAAAAGAGAATGTAACTAAATAATATGTTATATAACAGAAAACACAGAATTTACATTGCTTTCACTCTCATGTTTCAACACTGCTGCTGTACATAGCAAGGACTTTAGAGCCGTTTGCATTGAGGGCTTAATGCTGATTGTTGTTGACATTAAATGCCAAATGAAAAAGTGACAAGCTGACAGTTATTAGAAAAACATTCTGATTCAGAATCAGAATCGAGAGAAATTATGATTGGGGGCATGTCTTCATATGGTGCATTACCCATTAAACGCTTCCAATCATCCGTGATCAGCCGTTCACAATGTCTAATAAAATTTTGCCATTTGTCTGCACCTACTGTAGCAAGAGCCTCCCGCCTTAAGGACTGTACAACACCAATAGCACCATCGTGTTCCCGAATATGTTTATTGTAATATAGTTTACACTGGCCCCACGCCAGTTCAATTGGATTATACTGACAGTGGTAGGAATATTGAAAAATAGGTGGATAATTCCTCTTGCTCTTGTCACTGTCATACCATTTATCCTGGGCATATTTATAAATCTGTTCCTTTAGGATCTCTGCTGGGTGCTTTTAAGTTGTTCTTCTAACTTCCCCACTCCGTAAGAACATAATCTATCATAAATATTGCGATAGAACGCGCTCATAGAAACGATTCAAAATTAATGCGATTCTTGACGTCTCAAGTGACAGATCAGTCACTATTGCATTGTCGATAAAGTAAAATAAGGAGGTGTAAAAAAATACTAAACTACACAGTTAAGACTAAATTTTTGGGTTTTGCGTGTCCTTGACCTTCGCGCCCATTTTGAAAAATAATATAACTAAGATAACATATAACATATAAATTAAATAAAATAATTTATTTCAACAAAATAAATAATTAATTTTTAATTGCATAATTCAATTATCGCATGTAGCGTACCGTATAGTATTTACACTATTACCCGAAAATTGTTGTACATTTAAAAAACATTACTTTTAAACAGACGATTCGAATATTTGTTGAAACTCCATGAGCATTTTTTTTTTATAATAAAGTAAGCAGAATTTAAGTTCTAGAATATTTTATTTCTAATAGACAGTCGACCAAAATTATGTCACTATTGAATACATCTGTGCAGTAAATTTGTAATAACTATGTATTGATACCACCTTTCCTATTTTTATTTACTTATTTCATACTTCATTCATTTGTGCGGATGTCACATAACCTAAGTGATTCATTGGAATGCACACAAAAGGTATTGCACAGAATTTCACCAAAAATGTTAATTTGTGTTCATCGCTATGGAATGTTGCAAAAAGTAATATACTAGATTAGATAAACATCTCTTGCATTTATCAAAGTAAAATCAACAAGTAAATAACAATGAGATTACTCATTGATTGAGATTCGGCTTTGTTATCGATCAAACATTACAAGTTGTGTCTTGTCTGAACTCGTCCTGTTTAAAAACAATCTTTTGCAATTTTTGCAAGTTTTAAGAAATTTTGAAAGTCAGAGCCACCTACACAGGTTGAACTAAACTAAACATCTGAAACATCAAAAAACAGATATAAAAGAAAATTACCAGTAGACAAAAAGTTAGATGGTATATTCCAAACAAACGCGTATAGTAGTCTTTGGAAAAATTCTACAAAACTTATGATTTTCTTAAATAACTATATTCTTTAACAGAATGCTTTCTCGAGTGCTCAAAGTGTGTCCAAAGATGGCACTACAGTGTTCGTTCGGTTCATTTTGCCAAACCACCAGTTGAATGAAAATCTATTAAACGTACCGGATTAATAGCGTGTTTATTACTCTTTTTGTGTTCAATTAACAGCGTTATTCAAATAATAATTGTTTTAATTTTATACGTTTAGTTGTTACAAGGTCTTGACAATTAATTGTACGGTTTGTAAATAAACAAAACCCCAGTGGAATTTACGGACAATTCGTTTCGAAATTCAGAGAAATTTGTCAATTTTCATAAGAAAATCCGAGGAATGCGGGAATTAAGACATGGTATTAATCATTGTGATATCATCGGCGAGACGTGCATAATTGCTTATCGCACGTTTTGCAGTTCGTTGATACACATTTGTGAGATAGTTCAACGCAGGTAATTCCCTAACAATAATTGTAGAAAATCATCGATAAATTAGCACAAAAAAAAGAACAATAGCACGGAGCGTCCGGAACGCGACCCGGATATCGGCGCTTACGTTTGCTGATTTTATGTAATATCAGGATGTGCCGGAAAAAGGATAATGCGGAAGTAAATTTACGTCAACAAAATTTTGGTCAAGACGTACCGTGAAATTGATTGCCGGACGCTGTCTGGGTTATATTTTTCTCTGATTTGTGGCACACGTGTCTAAATAAAAAGCGAGAGTATAGAAAATATGTTTTATTCTTAAATAAGTTGACAATAAGTTAATAAATAAATAAATTAATACTAAATTTATCACAGCCAGTGTCACTGAAGAGATTCGACGTTTCTTAATCTACACTGTTACTGTACTGTCTTCTTCTTTCTTTTCCCAACACTTGTGGCCTTTTTTGGTTTTTTCTTTGACTTCCCCTTGGGAAAAAAAACTCGCTGAACTCTCTTGAAAAACATAATAGTCCTTTTGAAAAAATTTATATCTGTCATCTGAGCGCTCGTCAGATCTAGCGTATTAAACTTAATTTTACTGAACGGAACCATTTTAAGTTCTTTGTTATTATTATTACTATCGTCGCGTATCGCGCACTCAACTTCACATAACAGACCCTTCATCTGATCCGCAACATCCTTAAAGATCTCGTCGCGTTTCTCTTCGTGGAAACCGGTGACGATCGTCTGGTTGATTTTCGCGTTTCGTAGAGCCTCCAACGTAGCAGCGAAGTACTGCAGAGACTCGTGAAACTGCTTGAAGCCCTGCGAAAAAAAATTAGTTAGCGGGGATAGTCTTCAGCGTCTGTGAAACTTACTTCATTTTTCGAGCGCCGTTTGGCCTTCGTGATGTCCCCGATCATCTTCTTGATCTTGAGCCACGAGAGCTTGGACACGGGCATGGCTTTGGCTTTGCTCTTGTTGACATTGTAGAGCTGGTTGACTTTTTTCACGTCATGCTGGAGCCTAGACATGAAGATCTTGAGCTGGTGGTGGACGAGGGATTCAGCGGTGTCGGCGCTCCTGCCGTGGCGTAGCTTTGCGGTGCACAAGTTCTGCCACCAAGGGTCTGCTGCTGCTGCGGGGTTGAGCGAGTCGAGGAGCGCAGCGACGATAAGGAATACAGCGAAGTTGAAGAAATCTGAAAGGAAAAGTCCGGTTAGTGACGCAACAGGTGGTGGCGGCGCCCGGAGCCTGACTCACGGTGAAATCCAGGTCCCAGGCCGCGCTTACCATGCACGAGAACCATGAGGACGAGCATGCAATTTACGTGAAGCGCAAGGTATCGCGGTTGCGGACGGACTGCGAGAACGGTCGCATGGGCTCGAGGAGAGACCGACACATTCTTCTAAACATGCTATTTTGTTATGGTGCGGTCGGCAACCGACTAACAAATTAATTTTGTGATGAATTGATCTGGACCAAAGTTGCACTGCGACGCGACACTCACTATGACTAATCGTCCCAAATTTCTATACACACTTGTCACCTCACTATGTAAATAATTACCTGATGAGAAAAGTACAGCCATCTACTTGAATTAATACTGAACTGTAGCATTACAACAACTGTCATAACAAACACATGGTCGGCGGATTTTCTTACTATAGAGATAGATTCTCGTGAGCTTAATCAGGAGTGATTCAGTGCGGTAGCGATAGTATCCCGCTTTATATGTATGGAGTCTATTCCCCCACTCCACGAATGACGTACACAATGAAAATGTAACAAGACTTTACACGACGCACAATAACAAACATTTTCATAGGGCAGCTAAATAAACATTTTTTTTTAATAATTAGCAAAATGCCATAAACGAATTTTCCCGTTATAGGACCTTCATAAAAATATTTCTACAATGTCCAGTTTCATAATAAAGTATTTACATAATTTACATCAATGTTTTTTACAGTATTTATCAGTATTTTTACAAATTATTAAATCTCTAAAACTGCTCCGGTTTTTTCGATTATTTTAAAAGCAAACTACTTTTAATTTCTACGCCGCATTACAAGGATCAAATAAAATTCAACAAACTGGAAGAATTTGGACTTTGTTGGACCCGTTCATACTAGGCAAAAACTAAATGCAAACTGACAAATGAAAATACTCTCAACTTTTTATAACTAGAATGCAATATCTAACCTAATCTCATTAGACTTATTTTAAAAATTTATCTGATTCTCTCACCAAAATACGCTAAGAACGTCTAAAAATTTTGCAAAATCAACACTAGTTAAATTCTACAAAATAATATGTCTGTGGCTTATTGTCCCGCCTTACTTTTTGGGAAAAATCGGATTTGCAATAATTTTATTCTAATATTTTGCTCACATTTAAATATTATCAAAAACACAGAAGCCATTAATCAGAATTTTTAATAAAAGAAGCAATGTATTTTTTTCTTAAAATTCCGCCCCTATTAAATTAAAAGTTGTCTTATAAGGCTTCTCATGCAGAAAAAGTAAAAGGCGCAGAACCAAATTTTAAAAAAAGTAGCTAATATTTCCGTTTTCTTAAAAGTTAAGACTAGTGATGACTTTGCATTTCTGGCTCACCTGCAAACCTAAAAAAACTAATTTAGGTGAATCTAAAATTTTGATTTGTTTACGAATTGCACCAAGTCCATGACCCAAAATTTTCAAGAACGTCAAAATTTTATAAACATTGTTTGTTTCTTGATTCACCTGAACAGGTAGAACCAACCTTTCCAAAACCCGTAAGGCGTCGCATCCTGCTCCCAGCGTCTCCAGACGCCGACGCCGGATCTGGGATGCTCCCCATGACGTCATACCCCGCAAGAACTCCATCAGTGACGATCGATTCTGTGTCAGATTTTCGTATTTTGTGGTTTACAAGAGTTTATTTGTTGGTGCGAGCGTCATCCAGCGCGCGGCTACACACTGCTTATTTTCTTTAGATTTTGACTCGATATGCAAATCTGTTTTTTAGGAAGCCTAGATTCTGTCGCTGTCGCCGCAGGCTTGCACGTGTTTTAGTTCCTTTTTGGACCTGTCAATTGAACAATCAATCGTACCATTGACAGGACCTAATGAATTTTTTGCAAATTAATGAAAGATGACTGGTTGATGCGCGCGCGTCATCGGCCGATGGTACTGATCGTAACTGGGTGATCTGCTATTAGCTGGTACGGCGGAGTTTGATGACTATTGTGAACAATTATTTTAACAATTATTGGCCAAACTGGTCTGAGTCATTCACAGATTTATGCAGATTGGCATTCAGGTTATTCAACGATGTGCGGTCTTTGTTGAAGAGGAACACAACAGTTCGGTGGAATTTTGCAATGCTGTTGGAAATTTTACGTTTTTGTGAAAATTTCAATTACGGCGTGGACAAAATGTAATTATGATTCAACTAATACGTGAGTAGGAAATAGCTTTTAAATGTATCCGACGAATAATTGTTTACTTATCACACTAATGACCATGACCAGTTCACACTATAGGTGGTTGACAAGTGAAACCATTTCCTAACCAGTGACGCTACAAACTGATAGTTTTTCACTTATTTCGTTAACAACCTTGTTTGTAATTAATATTCCTGGTGTAAAATAATGAATTAATAATAGTTATTCGGGTCTTTGCACTCAGCTAACACAATTCTATTACAATTCTATTAATAAAAAAGAAACAAATAGAAATAAAAATCAACAATGTATACACAAAATAATAAAATAAGAATACATTTGAAATTTTTGAGTGTGCGCAGTGCAGTGTTAGTCCAAAAGTTAATAATATGCTACAGTCTTGAAAGTTTTTTTTTAAATAATTCTGCAAGAGCATGCCGCCCTAGCTCGAAATCACTAATTTGTAAACAAAGACTAAAAAATCATCCTTTATACTCTTGAATTAAACATGATTATTCAAATCCAACGATACTGGATGCACAAACAGACAAGCAAATTATATGTGTTAAGTATTTTGACAGAATAATGACAGCTCAAATTCACCCAGACAAAACAAAGTTTACATTTATTTTCGTATTTGGCTAAATACTATGGCACATGCTCAAATAACCAATAAGCGAAAAATAAAAGTAGCGAAACGAGAAACGACTGTATTGTACAGGCATTCCTTCCTTTGTTCTTTTACGTAGGTTTATGCAAATCGCTTGTCATTAATGCATCACTGATGACTTTTTTTCTTCATTTACATGCCCAAAAATGAAACTTCACTGAACTCATCTTGTGGTAATACCTCGATATTTTAATTCAAAGAACAAAAGAATAGGTCTTTTTTCTCTTGAACTATGTGCTGCGTAGTTTCCGTGGGTCAGTTTTCCGCGAGGTTAGATTTTTGGAAAAGTCTCTGTTTTTTAATAAAACCGGGATTACTGAGTAGCGACGGAATCAATACAGAGGGGATTCTGGGTCTCATTTAGTGTTTTTCACATTCTTTACTCCAACGCTCGGACAGTTAGAATTCGTAGAAGATTCTATTAAGAAAGAATATTTGTTCCTGTAAGCCAATACCTGCATTTTAATAAGATTAATAAGCTGCTAAACGAGCATATTTTAGATCTTAGTCACCACGCAAGGTTGAGACTGACACAAAATGGATGTCCAAAATTTGACAAAATATCGTAACGCAGCTTATGCAATTCAGCGGATTTTTAAGGATTAAGGAGATTATAAAAGGAATTGTTTTCTTAGCGTCGTTTCTCAATATTTCTAAAAACTGGAAAAACCAATATAAAAAAAAAACAAATTTAATAACAACTTTAATAATTCATTGTACACATTATTGATATCTTTTTGGCATCTTATCTAGACATTGATTTGAATTATTTTGTGTTCTGTTTAAGTTCAATACTGTTTAGAACGATATAAAGATAACGTAGAATGATGAAATCAATATTTTAAGCCTATTTCATATGAACAACTTTTTCATTTCCGAAAACTACATAAAAATAAATTTGATTTAATACACCCTAAACAAGAATTTCACATCATAAAGCTTATGTGGGTTATATATAATTTTTACACAACTTGTGGCTAATGGACTCACTTTTTTTCATACACTGTGCCTGGCATATACTTTTAGAACTTATTGGAGTTATCATAAAATAAATAAATTCTGGCCAAATCAAATTTAATAATTCGAGGGATAAGTTTTGAATTGAAGTCAGTTTTACTTCCTTTCATTTTTTTCTATCATCTATGGGCTATCTTTTTACAACCGCTGGAGTACAATATAAATACGAATAATTTGCTCAGTATCACTTTGTGTTCTCTATTAGTAACCAATAAGATGTCATTATAAATCCCGTTAAGAGTGTTACCATTTCATTAAACACAGATAATTAAGTTCGCCAATGTCCTCGAAAACCCACCTAGACACGTCACACCTTACAACTTAATCTCCAAAAAAGTCACCCTTTCTGAGTTCATTTGACGGCGAATCCTCGTCGCGACGGCAACGTCTTCTCCCAAAGAAACCGTAAAAACGTCAAGGTAATTGCCTGGCAGGCCAACACTAGTGATTCGAAATTGTTGCGTGATAAGGTAAACGGATATAATGGTCGGGAGTATGTAATTGGGCGTTACATATGTATGAAAGAGACAATCACGTCATATTAGTCCGTCTTAATGAAGCAGGTAATGGCGGGTTCTTACACGCAGACAGCGACAGGGCGGCCTGCTCATTAGTGTTGGATCCGGCAGGACCGGCCCTGCACGGATCCAAAGGGGGCATCCACTATCCTCACTTTCTCCGCAGGACGTCACTTTACTACAGATTCCAGCGTGTAGAACATCAAATAGTGTGGTATTTGACGATATAATTAGCGTTACTAAACGGTTTCAATTCAAAACTGGGGAATAACTGGTCTAAAATTTTGTCCAAGTTACAGTTTTGGAACTTACTGGGTCCAACAGTTTGTCAACTCTGACTTGGACACTAAAAATTTTCAGTGCTAAATTAATTTTACAATATCAGACACAGTCGAATGTTTTAGTCAAACCATGTTAATTGCGACTCTCATAACCAAGTCGATGTATTCTCAATAAATCTGTCGTAATAACTGTAAACTGTGTTTTATGACGTTCAAATTTTAAATAGAAACGTGGTTAATGTAAAAATCAATCAAATAATTCTTAAAACTTATGACTTCATTTTATTAGTGTGAGTTACTACTTCCTTCCAATGACTCAACATGGACCCAAGTAAAATCCACTTTAACACATATTCATTCATTATGTATTAATTTTGTTCAATGAAGTCTTGTAACAACAGACAGGAACATTATTAAATGTGGCTAATTATAGCAATAAAACTAGCGCTATTTTTATTAGTGATAGCATTATTATGAGCACTTTTAAAACCGTTGCTCGTAACTACCTCTACATATCATTAAAAAATCAAAAGCAAGAGTTTATTTTGTACAAATGTTTTTAAGTTCTTTGACTGACAAACTTCAATTATAGCATAGATTCTTATGTGTATTTAATGTTCTTCAACTAATATAAAATACTATTGTAATATATAACTGACCTGGAAATTACCAGCGTTCACCTATACCTACTACTTTGATCTAGTCTGCCTTGTGCTAACTTACTCTAATCAACACGATGAGACTTTTCGAGAAGCTTGTCTCAGCGTCAATATGGCGTAATAAAATCTTTTTTTTTTTAATAGCGTAAATACCCGTCGAAAACTGGGTCACCTGAAATAAAACATTATTATGCTCTGAAATTCCTACAGCATTCCTAAAACCTTTAATAAAATTTTTACAGTCCGGTGTTTGATTTCTTAGTTCCCTTTCTATTATTTTCGATATATCAATAAACTGACGAAAAATATGCGATGACATCATGTTATCGTCATAACAACGAATATAGGTGGTCTAATCAGTTTAAGATTAAGCACCAAATGTATATAGGGGGTTTTTGTCATCATATTTACACATATTTACGAAAAAATCAAATGGTGATTAAGTGCATCTCCCATATTGTTACGTAAAACAGTCAGAACAAATTTACTTTTGATTATATGGATTACAAATTTTAAAGAGCAGCTGGGGTTTATTTAAGAAAATAACACATTTACATAAAATAATGTTACTCCTTCAATATTAATTTACTTTAAACTATTTTGTCAATTAAATCACCCGGCCAACACAGAATTAGTCAAAGCCAACTCTGATTCAAAATATTTCGATTAGATCTACGACACGAATTCTAATTCTCACTAAATTTTTACCGCTGATAAAATCAAACTAATTTGCAGATAAATCCAGTTAAGAAAAAAAACTTATTTAGATTTAGAGAAAGAACTAAGTGAAGCAACTTCTCGAAATTCTGACATCCGCCTGATTAAACAAACCGCGTTTTCTCGGTACGATTCGTAATACAATAGAACCGTACAAGTAATTATAAACAAATATAACACTTTCATAACATGACTGTATCACTTACGTTACTGTAGTTAAATAAACTAAATCATCTTGAATAATATCACCATATCATGAGATTGGTGAAAAAAAAAAAACAAAGCGAATACTAATTTGCAAATATGCACAAGTTCTTGCACAAAAAAAAATATTCGTGGAGTCGTACAAGTGTTAGTTTTGACACCCTTGTTATTTTTACCATTTATTAATGATCTCGGTTACTGACAATCATTGTAGGACCTAGCACACCACGTCTGAATGTAGCCTCTGAACCCGGTCCTGCGTATTGCTATCTGGTTCAGGGGTGCCGGTGGTCAGCCCTGTTCTCGTACATTCTGCTGTCAACGAGCTAATCGTTGGACACATCTGGAATGTGCACCCACGTCGACGCCCTCCGTCCCATTTCACTCCATTATTCAATGTCATTTTCTTTTTGGTCCTCATTGCATACATCGTCTACCACCGAATCCAATGAGGTTCGATTCTTCTCGCGGCTTGTTGACCATAAACATAGTAATGAATGGCGAATCGTAAATAAGGATTATGGCTAAACGAATGAATTCTGGACAGGGTTCAACAATATGCTGTTAGAAAATTATATGGTGTTTTTTAATTTCGTAAAATTTATTGCTTGATCTAAAAGAAAGGTAGTTTGTGGCGCTTTAGATATTTTTAGATTATTTATAATCAGCTATTTTAGGTCTGCCGTGCTTGTTTGACAGGTAACACCAGTAAACAATTTTTGGAAATTTCGGAGAAACATTAGTTTACAATTTTCTTTGTTTATATGTTTTAGGCAGATTCATGATTTCAAATAAGACTTTATTTTTTCTTGTGTGAAAAACTTGGATGGGATTTTGAAGGGCACATGACTGAAATAATGACAAGAAAATTATTTCTTGTAAAAGTGTTAATTAGTGTTTTTAATACAGAAATGTTTTTTCCAATATTACGAGTGGTAATATTTATAACTATATACGTATATTGTAATAAGCAGTGATATACACATATTCCCGGAAAATTGACTAATTTCAGGTTAGGGAAAATCAAACTTAAAGTTTTCGTGGAAAATAGTTATTCTTATTATACAACTATTAACCACCACATCGTCATTTCAAGATTAAAAAAATGGCTAAAATTAGCACATAGCACAAATATGTATTAGAGATTTGGAGAAAATCAAAAATCTGTTAAACCGAGAAATTTGACGACGGTTCCTAAAATAAAGCGGTTCGTTCAGCCACTGTCACTAAAAGTGAAATAATTATAAATTGAAACTAAATTTGAAGTGCTATTTGAGCTATCTTCATGAGGACGTTTCTATTTTTTTATGATGCAAAGAAATTCGTTTGATGAAAATAGTGGAAATAATTGTTAAACATTTGTAAAGGTGTTTACTTGGCACAAAAAGAAACATATTAAAATGTTATGTATGACTATGTGGTATTAAAATTAGAATTAAAAAAAAAACTGAAAAATAAAATGCGAAAAACATTTCGTCCCCAAATCTTGTATAAAATTAGTTTTTGGTTTAAATAAACAAATTATCAAACAAACAGACATTTTGTATATAAACATGTGATTTAACTTTACTTACTAAATCGACTCATCGGTTCCTCTTTTGTTTATTATTAGATTATTATGTTTAGACTTAATGTTTAAGTAGTTTAAAATTTTCAAAATTTAAATTTAAAATAAAATGTAGAATATCGTACTGCTAGAGTGTTGTTGTAAATTTTTCTTAGAATAGTTATTTAGCTTATTAACCAATACAAAATCTTTCTATGGACCTATTGAGATCAAGATATACAGGGTGAGTCTCTAAGTGGGCTGTCTTTGATATTTCATTAATTATTATAAATAAGAAAAAAAAGTAACAACTAAAGTCTTACAGTGTGTAGCATACATTATAATTAATTTCGACCATACAGAGTGTTTTGTTTTTGAGACTAACATTCATACAACCACATTTTTATTTTATAAATTTTTCGATTTTCTTAATTCGTATTTACACATCTTGGAAATGTGATGTCACTGTTACTAAGCAATGTATTTTGAATGAAGCTGCCAAAGATATTTTATTACGAGAATAATTCTGTTCCCGCTATTAATGTGATTAATAAAAGTCTGTTGATTGTCTTTTGCATTAAAATGTTGCTTTAGATACTATATGTTGCAAACAGAAGCGCAGTGTAAATCGATTTTATCAAATAATTAAAACATTTTTTACAAATAAGTGACTTTCTTTTTTAAACAAAAAAGATGAAATTCGTGACGAATGCCACATTAAAGTGCTTTAAATTACATAAAGATATGTAGACGACTTTACTGTATAAACCATAATCTCGCTTTTTTATTAAAAATTAGCATTAAAGTAATCATTTTTTGTGTGCTTCTCATAAATATTACAGAAGCAAATAATTATGTAAATTCAGCACAACACCTGTTAGATCAAGGTGTATTTGTTTAAATGAAACCAGATTTTCACTAATTTAATTTAAATTTTACTACATAATAATAGTCGGACGTATTCGCAAAAACCACCTGAACGTAGTTGAGTGAGTTATAGCTTTAATTTTATTTATGACTGAATTGAATATGAATAATTTATGACAGAGATAATTTGCAATTATTCCCCTCATTCGGTAGTCAGTAATTTTAGAATTTCCAATCGGACTATATAATAAATCCTACTTTGTTTAACTTTATCTTATCACGAATGCAAAAGTTTTGACTGTCAAGACAATCCAATTGTTCGTTGTCTAGAAAGGGGAATCCCTTTAACGGTGAAATAGCAAAAAAAGTGAATCAGTAAAGATAAATATAGAAAAAATACATAAATTAACATATTTATTAGTTCCTTGTCACGTTGTTTACATTGCAGAATCGACGCAGACATGCAATTATACATTTCTAAATTAAAATTTCCATGTTTTTCCATTGTTGAAATGCTCTTTTGTTCAGCGGCACCTGCACAGAGTGTAAGTATATGTATAATAATTTTACTTGCAATGAGACTCATGTGTAGTATCCTCGCCCACTTCGCTGCTACCCATTCATAAACGTAAAGCATATTTCTCACACCGGATAGCTAATTTGCATAGTGTACAGACTTGAAAATTTATCATACGACCGTATCCAATATCCCCAAGTCGAGAGTCGGCACAGAACCCATTGTACTATGCAAGCACTACAAAGGTAAATTAATTTAGACCTAGTGTGGTACTCGAACTGATTAATTCGAGTATCATCACGTTGTGAAATTAATGATACAGGCGCCGGTAAAAATCCAAAAAATTGTGTAACATTTGCAAAGCTGATACCGATATGGAAAATTCTAACTCTAATTATTAATAACACACGTATCGTTAATTATTACACCATGCAAAAATAATTATTAAAATTGCTGAACGAGTAAGCTGAAATTCCCGCCAAGAAATTGCGAAAATTGTGGAAACTCCACCACAAATTAACAATGCAAACGATCTATTACGGAAATAATTTGTGACTCGATTAAGTCGTTTACGTAGATGCAGAATGCACATTTTTATTCGACTGAGATACTGTTTATCTGATTTGTGATAATAAAATTACGCACTGAAGTTGCTCTAATAAATAAAACTAGTTATGACACTTGTTGTAATCACTTTTCTGAGAAATTTTTTTCAAATGATATAATTTTATTTTGTTTTCTATATTTACTACCAGTGTCATGATCAAAAACTTTAGAAACATTTTTGACATTGATTTAAAAATAATTAACGCAACTAAAGCAATTAATTGGGTTACATTTTCCAGGTTGCCCAATTTAGTACGTAAAAATATCATCATTCAATTGAACTTTGATCACAATTTTTATTATAGACAAATATTTTTGGTATTATAAGCTTAGGATAAAAATAAAAATAGGTGATAAAAATGTTTTCCTATCAGTGTGTGAAACAGTGATTAATATATCTAGAATCTGTAATATGCAGCTTGATTTTCGATACCAATGTTTGGAAAAATTTCCTATGTATCAGAAACTGATTCTACAAAATAGATTTCAAATTCTTTAAATTTTTATTTGATTATTTTTTCATTGATAGGTACTAATCGTTTTATTGCTCTACCGAATTTCTTAATTTAAAATTACTGAAAACTAAAAAATTATGTAATGTTTGTTATTTAATATTTTGCTATTGTTGTTATAAACTTCCACAGGTTACTTCATCTTTTTGTAATAAACATCACACAAACAAAATGTTAATTGATATTATTTAAATAAATAAAGAGAAAGGATATTAATTTACAATAATTTTACAAGATAAAACTAACGTTTCAGCTAGAGATATTTTACACTATAGAATATTTTAATGAATACTAGGTAAAAATAAAACAATAAGTGATACAGAAAACAAAAAAAAAACGGGTTTAGTTGAAATATTATTTGAACTCTTCTGTTCGTCTGGATTTAACCAAAAATTGGCTATTTTTGCTATAATTTCTCTAGGATTAAGTTAGAAAAGGGTGCTAAATATTACATCAGAACATATTTAAAAAAAATGGTCGAAGCTCATTTCGACCTTGAAACAAATCCAATAAATTCAGCTCCTTTTAAAAATTATGAAATTTGATTTGATTCTGCGAAATTTTGTTTGTGATAACCCATAAACATTGAAAAATATATAGATAACAGCAGTAACAGTGTAAAAAACAAAAAACTGTAACCAATGAGCTGTCGAATGTCTTCGTGCGAGCTCCGCTTATATTTGTACAGAGAGAGCAAATAAAAAACACGATCAAAGACAGCCATGGATTTTTGAAAGTTTGTCTTTGATCGTTGCGTTTTCAAGTCAAACTTTCAAATTGGCGGCATTCTGACAAAACGAAAATTCTATCAGACACATCTTCAAAAATTCATGGCTGTCTCCGATCGTGTTTTTTCTACTCTCTCGGTATAAAAGGTGGCTCTACAATTTCGAGTTTTTTGCGAAAATTTTAATGCTCCTGGGAAAACCTCAAGGCGGATTCATAAACCATAAGTACAAAGGTATGTTATTTTATAAAGTTTACTTTTTACCACCTACACGATATTTCCGAAGTTATTTAAATTTTTTTAGTATTGAAAATAAAATTGTACCCAGAATTGATATACCTACGTGTCTATGGGTGAAATGTGACTAAAATCCTATAAAAAATTATTGTAATATGTGTAATAACTGTTATTTAAAATCTGGATTTTTGATAAAAACAAAAAAAAATTGAACATTTATAAACTTCTGTTAATTAATTTTAAAAGTAAATAGAGTGTCGTTTTAGAAACATTGACAAACAAGATATAAGATGGTATAATTTTCATAAATTTGTGAAATCAACCTGCATATTTGTGTATTATAAACCAAATTGACCCGAATTTTTAGACTGGAATCATACACTAGTCTTAGTAGATTTCGTTTATTATTTTCAGGTAACTATGATGACAAAAGGTAGTCCATATTTTTGTCCACCAGTATACCTACATGGAATTTTCGAAAAATAAGATTTTTAATTTTCCTTAATTTGCATCTCCTTTACAGGCACATTTTTTTCTCTACCTAGTACATGAACAAATATTTATTATATCAATATTTACAAACATATGGGAAACTTTTTAATTTACTCACAAAATAAAGCTGTTTAGTTCTGTTTCTAAAGATATACTAAAATTATTTCAATAGATAGACTGAGCGTTAGGCATTAAAATAGATTTATTTATTAATCTACTTCAAAGCTAAATTTAAAACAATAAAGGAGGTGACATTTTTCACAAATTTTAAAGATATTTCGGATTCCCATTTTGAATTCTATTTTACACAGAAATATGTTAGTTGTTACACTAAGACACAACTCATAAGCGGCCCACTTCAATTAGATTAACTCATACGTATATTAAACGATTGTATTTACCATTCCTAAAAGTGCTAATTTTTGGTAACCCTTCCATTTATGATAGGAATTTATTACTCATGATTTTGGCTCATAACCCAAAGTAAACTTTCATCATAGTTACAACAAAACGCATAGGAATTTTTTTAATGTTATGACTTACAAAATTTAAGATTGGCGCATATTAAATCTTTGTTAATATACCTACCAAATTATTAAATTATCCCGTATATTATTATTTAAATATAATGCATTTCATTAGGCAGCTGCTTTTTTTTATTATTTAACAATTCTTAAGGTGATGCATTATGATTAAGTTGTCTTAAGTATGAATAATTTTATTGTTTATTTTGACGTGTACAACATTTTTCTTAACTCAGTAAGCTATTGTTACTGTATCATTATCGTCATCACCATGATGAATACTGTTATCATTATTACCATTTATAAACGTTGCTGAGGCCCAAACTGTTTGTCAAAAAACGGAATCTTCATTAGTTATTTATCAAAAAAAAAATTCGTTTCAAATTCTTCAAAAATTACAAATTACACAAAAATATGTTCAAATATTAGTCAATATTTTAACAATTAATCTCCAAAAATGTATTTAAATATTTAAAAAGTGACCATTTAAAAAATATGTAACTATTGGTGTCGTAATAAAAGATAAATCCCCGTGTAGACCGACTTTTACTTGAACACCCAGGTCACACCATTTATGGATAAATACTTTATTTATTTTTGCACTGTTGCAGCAAGAACGTCACTGGAAAAACCTATTCGAAAAGTACTTTTTTAAACACACCTACATTAGAACATTTCCTCTGCAGTGTTTGTTTTTATAATTATTATTGTTCACATTGGAAACGCGAGTTTTTCCCGGAACTAGATGGAGATTAAAAAGACAAGATATTCATGAAAAGGGATTCCTCGATAGTTTTGTAATAAAAATTACATAATTATTATTGTTGTAAAGAATTAATTGCTAGGAAACGTACGTGCGTCATTTCCATACTATTATATATACATGTTCTTCTGATTAAACCACATTAGAATAAATTAATGTTAAAAACCTCAAGATCGCTTGGAATTCGATGACAAACGTATAAGACGATAGACGAGAAGAATTAGAAGAGAAAACTAAAAAAATCCAGTATAAAATAAAAATGAAAAAGGATCGCGTGCAGATAATGCAAGAGATCTTACTGTCACCACCGCATAATTCATACCTCCGGATATTGTAATGATGTCATTATATCGGATATTTATAATTTACTAATGAGGTTATGTATGTCGCTTATATACCACAAGTAAATAACTAGCTACTACATTACTTACAAATAAACAAACACTTACGAAAATCTCGATGCTTCATCTTGGTCGAAGAACCACCACTTTGTCCCTACTGACAAGTACATTTCGTACATTTAAAGACTTCTTAATAGCGGAAGTGGGGGTTGTTAAGGTAAGCTACTCGGGGGTTGCCACCCCACCCATCTCGGACAACTAATCATCGACAAAGCAACTTTATTGTGACAGACGTATAAATTCTCGCAGTTTGGAGACAAATACCAAGAAGTTTATTGCAGAGAAATTTAAAACTGTTTATGAAGATTTACAACTGCAATTAGGCCATTGTCAAAGGACAGGTAACGTTACAGATGGAAGTCGGACTAAAAAAAATACAGGCGGTGTACTGCGAAATGAAGACGTGATGAGCACCATCGCCTTGATAAACTTATCAAGGAAGTCGAGAATCCCGCAAACAATTGCGGTCGGCTGTCTTTGACATTGTTAGATTGAATTGAATGGCGCCGAATATTTGGTTTCAAAGCTTTGAGTATAAATCTCTTTGTTTTGTCTAAAAGTAGCAAGTGGAATATCAGAACTTTTTAAAATAAGCGTTGAGTAATTCCGGGTTTTATCTGCCTCCAAATTTTAATCCTATCTCCCTGTGCAAAATATGTGATTCAGATTTTTTACGAACTGGAACAGTATATCTGTTGTGGTTAATTGATATGTTTTTTAACTAAAATACGATGGAAAAAGCGTAGTGTGTTAAAATTAGACCAAACCAGAAAGAAAATGTTGTTTTAACGATGATAATTTTCAGATTAAAATTGAGATAGGAATAAAAAAAAATTATCCTACAGATCTAATCTAAAAAGCATTGAAGATGTATACTTAACGACGCCATGAACGAGTAAGTTATTACGTTATTAATATTTGTTATTTTGTATGTGAAGTCATATTTCCAACTATGGAACAAGTGACAACACATTTCTCTGACGTGATACAGATCTTATTTAGATAAAAAAGGCGTTTTTACAGATTTGTGACACATATAATTAAAAACGGGAGCGAGTTTAAAAAATTAAAACAGTAAACAAAGATTATTATAAATAATTGCACATACAAGATTTAAAAACAGCAACTGCAGTTTGTTTTTCAACTACAAATGCAGTTTTCCAAAATCATGTATACATTAAACACTACGTTAATTTTTTAAAAGACGTGAATTTATGGACAAACATAATTTTTTTAACGGGTTTTGTTTTGTAACATACTCACACCTCTAGATCGCTATCTCAGTGATTCATTTTAAACGCCATCTCTCCTTATTTTTGCACCATGTATTATTTGTTTTTAGTTAATGTACAATGCTTAAAATAAAAACAACTCTTTTTGTTGAAAGACGTACGTCACTTCCTTGTGGCCTTACTTGAAACATATTAAAACTACAAGTGGTACAATATTTAATTTTTGTATTGTAAACGAAATTACAGCAAATGCCAAAATCTGCATTTTTAATCAGTTATTTATGTAACTAACAATGACAGAAATTATAAAATTTCCGTGAACGAAAATAACGAACAAATAACAAAACTACAATATTTTATGTAAAATTGTATTTTGACAGAAGCAAAGAACTTACTTAATGTCTTTACATGACGTCAACAATTTTTTGTAGAGAATAAACAAATATTTTAATATTTCGTAATACTCCAATAGGTATGAGTAATCTGATAATTTTTATCGTGTAATCTACGACGTAAACTCTAAAGTAATGGGCCAGGCTCTTCTAAGTAAACGTAAAAATAGAAGTGAACTAGTAAATAAAAACACGATGTATTTAAAATTTAACGTAATCTGAAACAGATGTTTTTAAGATAACAAATATCACAGAGTTCATTAAATTTTGTGAAAACTGTATTATGTTTGTTAATTAGATGTGTTCTCAGTTGTATTTATTACAGAAGAAATCTCTTCATTTTAAAATTGACTTTACAATATTTTACCATCACTAGTGGATAACAAGACAGAAACTATAAACCTGCATTTTCGTATTCTGCAAGCTAAAAAGAACCACTTCTTTCACTTCTCCGTAAGTATGAAACGTGAAAAAATCGAAGCAGGATAACGTAATGTACGACAGGGTAGTGACACCATGGAGTCCCCCAATATTTCGCAATCCCAACAAACCAACCACAGTTCCATATATGCATTAGATCTTACCGTCCTTCAAGATCAAGAACCACGAAATGCATTGTCCGTGAGTTCGCTAAATTTTTGCGGTTTATGATATACGTGACTAAACCGGCATAATGCTAATCATCGGAAGAGGACTCATATGTATATTCTTTTAAATCTATAGTAAACTAAATTTTAAGGCGAGATATATTCGTTTACTTACTTTTCATAAAGCAATTACTTTGCTGAACCAAGCAAGCATGGTTAAATAACAGTGATGGAGAAAAATCAAGAGAAAATATTTTTATTGGTAAAGAAAAGTTGTTCTTTTATGTTTTTGGAAATTCCAGTATTTCTAGACGTTGCATACAATACGCCAAGGAGTCTAGGATGTGATGCGATTAGACTCAAACAGATTAGTTTTCGGAAAAACCCTAAAAGCTATTAAACATTTAAATACTATTTTGAAACCAAGTAAACGGAGTAAAACAGCGTGAAAGGATTTCGAGGATCAAAGTTTGAGGATTCCTAAAGTGTCATTTAATGATTCCTTAAGTCTGTCAAAATCTATACTTCATGACAGTGCCGAAACCAAAGAATATTTAGGTATAGGCGAACCTTGCGTTAGGCGCCCCGCCCCTACACATAAAAATGCAATTTTACAGAACAGTTTTATTTATATTTTTTAATAAGTTTGCAAAACAGATACTATGATAAAATATAAAAAAAAAGAAAAAAAATTCGAGATTATACATATAGGTATATAATATGTATAAATCTATAAATATTATATAAGTTCAAAATAAAACCAACATTAAAAAACCTGTCGCACCGGTTACATGTTTCTGAGCTTCCGTTCAAAATAAAAAAAGATTAATATGACATAATTCTTGGTATAGTTTTGGAAATTTCATTCTACCCTATAAAATTTTATTGACGATAACGAGACGGACAGTAGTAGAATGGTAAGAAATATTTATGGCTCACACCAGTTCACTCGAATTTGTCTGAGAATATTTGGCAGGTAGTTGTACTCATAAAATAATGGTCATTTCCGTTCATAAGTAACGATGGTCCCAGCCCGGACCTGGATTATTCTGGTTTCTAACATCTGGGGATTACGGGCACGCGACAACTTAAGTTGTAAATATCTCTTGCTATTGTACTACTGTGTTTTTCGTTATTGCCAATAAAATTTTATAGGGTACAATGAAATTTCCAAAACTATACAACATAATTTTTGGACGAATTTGGCGCCCCTTGCCGTTGGCGCCCCTAGGCAAGGGCCTACTCGGCCTATAGCTAGTTTCGGCACTGCTTCATGATACAGTCAATGATGTCCATCGTTATAAACACGTTTGAAAAAGTAATGGTTATACCTAATGGACCATAACCTTTCTAAACTCTTCCCAGGCACAAATACTCGTAGGTATAGTCGAGGAAGTGATGTCTGACAGGGCGGCATCAAACACGTTATTCACAAACTTGAATTTTGTTTAGCACAATTTTATCCAAGCTCTGCAATCTCACAGGTTTTGGAAAACTATAGGTTACTCTGTCCAGCATTAAAACATTGATTAATATAACGAATATTGACTTTCTGTTTCCTAAAGTGTTCATAGGAAGCACCCAGTAAACCACTCCGGATGGTAACAGTGGTAATTTACAAAAATTTTGGGTTGCTTCTTCGAAGTCGTTAACCGTTCGGCTTAAAATGGGGTTAAATATATAAAAGAAGCGTTCTACATTGCAGCTCGTTACCGGGGCATATTTAAAACATGACTGCCAAGGTACTCTCTTTAGGACCGGTATCGGCGTAAATTTTTCTTAAAATTCATATAAAACTTTTAAATTAGGGTTTCTGCTGAACACAGAGTCTACCTTTTTTGCTAAACAATTTCCAAATTTTTACACAGCATTAACCATTTATGGAGTTACAAAATTTGTATTAAGTCATAACATAATAGTGTTATATATAAGAAATGCAAAATTTTTGCAATATAAAATTCTACCATTGTTTAACTTCTTCACTTACTATACGTCTACATTCTGACTCATTTAGTTTCACATTTCTTTTTATCTGCATGGATTTTAAAATTGGATTTTAAAAAAGGGCAGCTAAAATGTATGTACAGTTTACAATGATATGAGCTTGTACGCGTTGATGATCGCCCTTATGACTTTCTTTGTTGCAATATTTGACCCCATGGGCGCCCATAGAAACCTTTCTCGGGAGAGGGCACCCTTAAATATTTGTAATATAAGATGTTAATAAATGATTTACATCTAGTGGAGTATGAAACTCATTTATTAATGTGCCGCAAACTTTGAATCAAATTTTAATATTCATTTCTTTATATCACAAAATTTGTTATCGAAGCCTATTCTCTGGATGTAAATGATTGTTAACACCCTGTACATGTAAAATGATACCATTTTAAAAGCAATTTTTTGATAAAATCTGATTCTACTGTATCTCATTTCCGAAAAAAAGGCCATAATGTTTCTTGAACAGTGTCTAGAGTTTTGTACGCTGAAAACAGTAGCGAAAACCGCGTTCCAATATTTCCACAAATAACTGAGATATCGATTGTTAAAAATACGAAATGAAAAATTTCACCAAAAAAGAAGATGATAAACTATTTAAAAAGAAACTGTTCTCTTGTTATACAGCGCACGTTGTGGACAGGTTATATTTAGAATGTGTGGAAAATCCCATGCTCCAAACGTAGGACTCCTCTTATAACTCTCTTCCTATATTTTGAAAATCAACTATGATAACTGTCAAATGTACAAAGAGATACAAGGAAGCATAGATTTTATTATAAGTGATGCCAACGTAATATTTGGGCCCATAACAGTGGAACCCTGCCATATAACGTAAGAGCCTGTAGAAGACCATACTGGGTATTTGTAAAATGGCGGATTAACTCTTCAGTACGTTTTGTACTGGGGTTTTGGGAGTCCCAAAAAAATAATAAAATTGATAACAACATCTACCTTTTATTTTTTTTAGGACAATTACCATAACAACCAGGCGGGCTAGTAGCTGCTAAAATAAGACTGATTTTGGCAAATGAGATAGACTCTAAGAAAAAAGAGGGCGGGTGGGCGGGGCGAGTACCTGCTAAGATAAAACTGATTTTGGCAAATGAGATACCCTGTAAGAAAAGAGAGGGCGAGCGATCTGGGCTAGTACCTGCTAAAATAAGATGGATTTTGGAAAATGACATACCCTCTAAGAAAAGAGAGGACGGGCGGGTGGGGCTAGTACCTGTGATAAGACTGATTTTAGCAAATGACGTATCCTCTAAGAAATTTAATTAAATTATTGTAAAAAAAGACACTGGAGGCTCCAAAGCACTTTCAAATTCTTTCCAAACAGGAATACATAGAACCTCAAGATTGTTTTAAATTTAAAAAAAAAAACGGCATCCCAATGTTCTCAAAAACAGCTCAGGTCAGAATTTTCCAAAAATAGAACACCAAAGTCCCCCAAAATTGTTTTAAATAATTTACAAAAAAAATCCACATGGACTCCCAAAATAATACACCATGGGTACCCAAGAGTCTCCCAAATTAAAAAAAAAATCAGTGTGGTATTCAAGACTTTTTCAAATTCGTAAAAAAAAAACACTAAAAACTCAAAAGATTTTTTCAAGTTCAAACAGCAACAAAACTTCAGATTCCCTTAAATTTATCCGAAAATAAAACACCAGGAAACCTAAAATTAACTGCGAATATTTTAAACGTAGGCTTTTGAAAAGTATGACAATTTTCGGTAGATCAAACATTTTTAATCACTAACTCGATATTTGCTGATTTGTGCCTTCGCTTTATAACGAGCGAACAAATAAAAAACACCTCTACTTACTTCTCGATGCTCAAATGTTTTCTGAAAGTATGGCGTAGCTACCGTCATTTGAGGTTAGATCGATAGATCGAATAGTGCCAGATTAGAGCAGTAATAGAAGTGACAGAACGAGTTTGACACTGACAGATGTACAGTTCCTTCACTACATCAGTACCTAATAAAATTTTATTGGTATTTCAAAGTGAAGGTTGGACCCACAAAACCATAAATCACAAATTTAATGCAACCCTAGATGTTTCTAGCCCACTATACACTGGCGGCACGCTCCTTTTATTGGCGTCATTATCCCCCTGTATTGTCCCACAATTCCTCAAAGTAGCGGTCGTAAAATTTTACTAGGTACTGATGTAGTGTAGGAACTGTACATTGTACGATGTCAGCTACGGCATACGTTCAAGAAACATTTGCGCATCGAGTAGTAACTACAGGTGTTTTATTTTTGATCGCACGTAACTTTATATCAGGCAAACGTGGTTGTCAAATGGAATTTTATCAAATCTATTCTAACTGAAATAGTCATTAAACATGGTCATGGGGGAGAAAAACATTAACTAAAAGTTTTATTACAAGTTATTGTGATAATGAATGTTTAGTTGTTAAATGTAGCAAAAGAACCAATTTTAAAATCATTGTAACTCCACCAAAATGTGAGAAGGAACGTTTTTACTATTTTCCCAGACTCACCAGTTGTACTGTGCTTAGTAAAAATAATAGATGTTCGGTACAAATGCTCAGGTGTCTCGTTGACCTAACTGCCGATGGTACGTTTTAATGAACATTCAGTAAAAAATAATATCTATAAGTAGGTACAGTTTCGGCCACAAAATCTTGGGCAGTTCTGTGACATAAGCTCTAAAACAGGCTTTACGTACTTATAACCTCAAATTTGCCATGTTTGTCATTTTGACGTAGACTGGAATGTGGATGATGACATATGTGAAAATTTATTTAAGTGTCAATCGTTATAACAATAAAGCATAGATTACATAGTGTTTTTTTTTAATACTGCCCAAGATTTTCTGGCCGAAACTGTACACTTTCATTTATAAAATAATAATAATAATAATAATAATTAGTCAAATAATAATGCACAGCCTTCAATGTTTCAATAACACTTTTTATTAATATACATATTCTACAAAAAGTACTCGACTACTTTCGATGACTTTAAATTTTTGATAAAGGGGCCTTCACATTTTGTCAACGCAGGACCTACGTGTGATTTTTTTTTATCAAAATACGTATTGTAGGTATTTATCCAAGAAAGTCAAAATTTATACTTACAGGAATTGTATTCATCACCACACAAGATAATTAAACAAACCAGAGGATGGGAACAAGCAGCGAAAAAAGGCAAATGCGCACGAAATAATGATGTTATATATATCATGTGCAAAGAACATCATAATTTTTTAACGAACCTGTTCAATTCTACTGAACATCTATGATTTCTACTGTACATCCAACATTATTATCTAAGCTTTGGTTATTTTTACAGAACAATAGTTTTATCTACTGAACAAAATGAATAACATACATGGCTTCCATGATAAAAAACATCAATAAAATTATTTACTGTAACATAAAAGTTGTTAATGACATTTATATTTTCAAATGAACAATTGTATGAAGGAAAAGGTAACTTGTCGAAAAATTATTATACTGAGCAGAATATTTTTACCGTAAGAAAATATGTACTATATACATTTGCACATGCCCAAAAGAGAAATAATTGAAAAATGAAATGAACGAAAAAGATTTCCAAATGCGGCAAAAAAGGTGTCGATTGGATCATAAAATAAAAGAAACTTATTTACAAAAAACTAAAAATTGAAACTGCCAATTCTTACACCAGAGTTCTATTTCAGTTTTAATTCATAAAATAATGTCGAGAGAGCAATAAAAACACCAACAAAAACAGCCATGGATTTTATAATATTGGCCAATCTTAATTGTTTTTAGAAGAAATATTACTAAAATAGTTCTTCGGTCTTTTCTACCTGGCCGCTTTGCTTGACTTATCTTCATCCCGTTCTTGTGCAGGTGTTTATGCATAAATAGAAGGGTAATAGACATTAGTTGACATACGTTCATCCTTTTTATGGTAATCCTATGGTGGTTTTAAAAATTAGCTCTGCTACTTCTATTATTATTATTATTAGCAATACGAACAATTTTGCCAGTCCTGTACCCATAAATCCTGATTTACCAAATTTGTATTTCCAGGGTAGAGACCGAAAATGCGTATGTGACGAACATTCGAAACAGAGTTACAATTATTTAATTATTTTGGTACAGTTCAACTAAATATAAAAGTAGTTTTTCGAATTTTCGTCACTTATCGGGTTTTCGTTCTTTACCCTCAATTTGGTCAATATTTTTGAGTAAAATTTGGGTACGTAAATTTTTCGCAAAGCAGATTTGTCTAAACTGTCTCTTATTTGCGTATTTTTCAAAAAATTGCTTAAATTTTAAACTATTAATTTTTGATAACAGAATAAAATCATTAATGCGATAATTTCATTTAAATATATGTATATTTCACGACCGAGTTTAAATTCTGCGTCAGCAGCTTTTTTTTGTATACAAAATGAACCTTGTTTTAAAACAAATATCCAGTTTAGTATAGTAGATGTATATGAATTAATTTGTTTTCTCAGGACCGCTTTTAGAACGGCCTTTGCTGTGCAGATATAATTTCGCGTACTAATATTTTCCGCGGTCTTAGTTTAGATCCCCCGCTATTCTAATTTGGTGCATCAGGTTAAGAACTATGGTGAAAAAAAAAAATTAACCGTCTCGTAAATTAAAGCTGCATTGAAATAACTTCATACTCAAAATTCACTGTCAATGCTTGTTATTTATTTTTTAGTGAATGTCCATATAATTATTAAAAACTCTTATAATTGGCAAGGGGAAGTAGATTGACGTAGTAACGGATACATTTCAAATTATACCACTATTATTTACGCAATGAAACAAATTGATCATCACATTATAACCAGTAGTGTGACTACAGTTACCGTTGAATATACTCCTACATGAAAGATTCAATGTTACAGTACAGCACACTCTTTAAACGGATCGGCATCACAACCATAATAACTCCCAAATTACTAATTACTAACAATAACAAAAAATGTGTTCTCTTAGTGAAAACTCACGTAATAGTGAATGAATAGGTAAAGGTGAATTCACTAACATTCGACGGGTGAACTGACCTCGACATTGACTTACTCTCTACAAAAAAACTCACTTATTAGTACCAAATGATTATAGGTTACCACGACTCGCTGCCATAATGATTAGAATTTAAACACAACACGATAATAACTTCTTTACAAATTTGACTAATAAGAACGAAAAAACCGAAAATTAGCGCAACACAGGTTAGGAACCAGACGTGGCAGTTGTATCTAAGGTTAGTTACATGCGATAGTTAGTGTAGGACATAGTGATCAAGATCAGGTGGGCACAGCAATAATTACGCTTCACACCGGAGGCGAAGCACCTGCAAGAGTGTCGTAGGAGACCTGAATTTTAAGCCGCTTGCTATTTTACACCAGAGAAGGAAAAAATCGTTGACACGTGCAGAGATAAGAAAAATAAAAGCACTCATCATTTAGGAAACAATACCTAACCGGGGTACGTCACACTTTAAAATAAATATTTGCAAATGCAAAAAACTGATCTTATCGGGACTACGTCAAAGTACGAACATTCGAAATCATATCTGGGAAAAAATGTCAGTCAGAAGTAAATGACCCGGAAAATTTGTTTTCATTGGCGCGGATTCTTATTGATCACCTCCATTTGCATAGTCGTGAACGGCTTTGCACCACCGCAATTGCGCTTTATCGGTTATTAAAACAAATTTTTATAAACATTTTAATCTCTAATCGGGCGAATCCCTTTTATCACTCAAGGAAGTGAATTTCGTCACACAGAATAAGTGTCCTGTTGTTGCAAAATGAAACGATGAACGCATTTTTGGCGTTTCGTCTCGTATTCCACCGTTAAAATTCCCTCTTGCGACGTACATTTCCCCATAAAATCAAATTTGTAATTTTAGTTTGTCCAAACTGTTGTCTGTTTTCGAGCTTAAAGTTTACATCACGTGCAAAAACGTTGTAAAAACTTCAAGCGGAATTAGGATGATCCGCTCTTAATTGCATCACGTATGACGCTCTCCAATGTTTGTAAAAACTGGTTTATTTAGATTTTTATTCCCATAATTTTGCCAAACTATACACGTCACTGGAATAATTGTGTGTATGTAATTAATTTACGAAAACTGGTGCGATATTACTTTCGATCTATTTTTAGATAACTACTCAACCTTTTCCCAATTTATGGTAAAGTACGTCCTAATATAAACAATAGCGATCATCGCATTTAATTGGATTATTCCACGATTAATAAAACGCATACCACTTATGTTATCAATTATCTGAGGTTTGAGTAATTGTATCAGAATTTCAACATCAGGTGTCAGAGTGTAACAGAAAATTGACACATTAAGTTGTCGGTATTTATTTCCGGAATACCTACCATATCAAGACTATTCATTAAATAAATAAATCATTGCAATGTTTTTAGTCTACCGCTGCAGCTAGACTATGTAATTAAAAATTATATATATTTTCTAAAATTTTCTAAAAAAAAGTTTGAACAAACGGAAGACATAAATTGGATACCTATAGAAATACACAAACTCTAACAATATGTGGCAAAATACAAGGTAATGAAGTAACAAAGAAGTTTCAGAGATCTGTGTTACTACCTATAATAATTTATTTTCATTAATAATGATGATGATAAACATAACAAAAAAAATGTGCAAAAATAATTAACAAATTATTATTTATTTACAAGTCAAATGTTATTGTTATTACATAACATGCGTAAAACTATCAAGAAAATAAGAAAGAGAAAGGTAAAGAAAGAAGAGTCAAGTATATATTAATGAAACGATAGACATATTTGGACCACCAAAATAATTAATTGTAAAAATTCTCAGGAACTTGAAGTAATTATTTTATACTATGCTGCTATACCATAATAGAGCTTTTTTCGGGTCCTATTACGATACATCCGTGTTTTTAACCTAACCTAACAAACTAAAATTTATAATTACAGTGTTCTTTAGGCGGAATAATAAAAAAAAATAAAACAATAAACCACATTCTAAAACGACAATTTTAACGAAAACATAAAATTAATTAAAAAAATTATTACATTACTCAAGAGAGGGGACAAATGAAAATTTCTTTATTATTATTATTTCATTATTCAATAAAAGGGAAAAACTGTTTGTACCCAAATAAAAAGACTTTTAATTTTACTTTATAGCAGTTATCTGGAAAATGGCGAATTAACTTTTCCGTATGTATGGGGGTTTTAGGTGTCCCAAAAAAATAATAAAAAAATTATTTACGTTGTAGATTACGAAAAAATCCTAATTTTATGGAATTAAAATTAGCAACACTGCACGCACGTAATGCGGCAATACCTCCGGGTTACTTTCTGATTTCTTAGAACGATGGGGACTGAGATCGACTTTTTATTTATTTTTCTTTTTTTAGGACAATAACCATAACAAGTCATTAATCGTTGTTCATTATAAAACAAGTTGTTATTTTTCATTAATAAATAAACCAAAAAAAAAAAACTTTTAATCAGACATTTATAAATTATAAACAAACACAAAACCAACAAAAGAAAAATCCATTAAAGCATAACCAACTAAACACTAGAGAAGATGTCCATAATTCCTACCTTGTGCATATAAGTAAGTTCGTAATGTTTCCAAATTTTAAGAATTTTTTGTAAAATACTTGCTAAGATAAAACTGATTTTGGCAGTGATATACCCTTTAAAAAAAGATAGGGTGGGTGGGCGGGGCTAGTACTTGCTACGATAAGAGTAATTTTGGCAAATGAGATACCCTCTAAGAAAAGACAGGGCGGGTGGGCAGGGCTAGTACCTGCTACGATAAAACTGATTTTCGCAAATGAGATACCCTCTAAGAAAAGAGAGGGCGGGTAGGCGGAGCAAGTATCTGATAAAATAAGACCGATTTTGGCAAATGACAAACACTGCGGCACTCAAGACTTTTTCAAATTCATAAAAAATAAATCACTCAAAGCTCAAAAGATTTGCCAAGATCAGTTTTATCTGATCAGGTACTAGCCCCGCCCACCCGCTCTCTCTTTTCTTAGAGGGTATTTCATTTGCCAAAATCACTCTTATTTTAGCAGGTACTAAGCCTGCCCACCCACCCTCTCTTTTCTTAGAGGGTGTATCATTTGCCAAAATCGGTCTTATTTTAGAAAGTACGAGCCCCCTCCCATCCGCCCGTTATATTCTTAAAGGGATCCCATTTGCCAAAATCACTCTTATCTTAGCAGGTACTAGCCCCGCCCACCCACCCTCTCTTTTCTTAGAGGGTATGTCATTTGCAAAAATCGGTCTTATTTTAGAAAGTACGGGCCCCGTCCACCCGCCTTCTATATTCTTAGAGGCCTTATCTTTTTTGTTAAAAAATAATGATTTGTACGGATGTGGCGGTTATTTGTTTAAACTCCATTAATTCACTTTTATCTTAAGAAAAGTACATTCTGAGTTGAACATATTTTATTGTGTGATACTACAACGCAGTTTCTACTTGAAGAAGGTACTGTGTAATCAATTTCTGTAATTAAGCAAGGAAACTTTAGTCTTTGTCCATTTTATTCTACGTGAGTGTTTAGGGAATTATGGCAACCCGCAGAGAGAAGGTGGAGGAGTTTAATGCTCTCGTTGCTGGGTACTTTTGCGTGCGATAGTACCTTATGAAACATCTCACTTATGGACAGTTGAAAAAATCATTTACAAAAATTTTGTTCTACACATGTTTGTAAGAAATGACGCGACATATAAATTATAGCAAATTATAAGGTTAATTATTGTGTTCATTTCTATAGCGACCATACGATACCGTAATAGTATAATTACATACCGAGGCGGAAAGTATTCGATTCCTGTCGAGAGAACTATAGTTTACCGAGAAGCGCAGCCTCGAAGTGAACTACTTCTTGAGACACAGGAATGGTACTTTTGCCGAGGTTTGTATAATATTTTGAAACTGTACCATTTTGTTTCTACGTGGTCTTAATTTCATAAGAAAAAATATTAGGTAAAACATAAGCAAAGTTCCAAATTTTACGTTTGCTACTAAAACTGACTAAAAACAATAGTTGCACAGACATGTTAATTTTTATGTTATAAATTTGGTACAATGACCGGAAAAGCTAAAAATAGCTATTCTATTTAGTGTTAAAGTTACTTCAATGATTAGTCTCTAAACAGATTATGAGAAAATGAATATTTTAACAAATCTTAAAAGTGAAATGATATCATGAAAATAATTAGAAAACCCAAGGTTACAAACGGTCCACTTTGTGGGAAACTGAACTATTAATTTTTTATCTTACTATTATATTTGTGCATTAATTTTTTTTGTGGTTGGTGCGTCACTTGATCACTCCGTATACATGTGTTGAATGAATAAGCAAGAAGATATCTGTGTTGTACACAAACACCTAAAGAAGTATAAAAAGGTTTGGATGAGTGTCGATAGCAAAGAAAAAATGTTTGGGTTTAGTCATGTAAAACGTGCTAAAAATCATAAAAATTTTTTATTCAAAATATTACGGTGCTTCCAAAAATCTTTTGAGATAGGACTAAACGAAAAATGTGCAAAAAACATATAATTCCGAAACAAGATTATCTCACAAAAGAAAACTACATTTTTTAAAATTGCTCTGAAAATGTAAAAAAATCGTCATTCAGAAACATGTTGACAAGCAATTATTAACAAAAAAAGTTAGAACTTTGGTGATAATTGTACTAAAACTATGTTTTACCTTTTGTTCAAAAAACTTACGTTAAAGTTTGAATTTGTGAGTGGATTTGGAATTGTTTTTCACTTATCTAACAGAACAGTGTTCAATTAACAAAGTCCCTACTTGAACTAAATGTGAACTGTTTCATATTAACCTGTAACACCAAGTCATTTCACCTCTTAGCAACCGGTTAAAATACAGTAGATAAACCAATCAAAACATGTTGCCTTATCACAGTGACCCGGTTTTTTAAACCCTCCTTTATTTGGACGATCTGCATCATGAAATTCACCTATATTTCTCAAGTTTACTCTTGACGGCTAACGAGAACCCTAACAAGCAGTTTCGAGTCCGAAGAGTGCTTTACAGAAGTCGAAAAACTTTGTTGCCTAGCTTCCACGCTTTTTCTTTTCCCTTTATAATTTCCCTTCTACATAATTTCCATAATATCACCAAGCACCTTTTTTTCTTTTGCGAACAAGTTCTCCAACATTCCGAAATACTCGAAACCATTGTTCGAACCAAAACCAGAACAGTAATGTATTCTTCTTTGATTTACAACTCCTAAATGCGTGATTGAGATTCTGTGATTGCGCCGCAGTCGCGCAGCATTCCCAACTCTGATTTTCATATCACTTTTATTATTTATAGATTTTCAGCCGAGAGTAATAATTTTGGTTTGGCATTTACGAACTGGAAGGGAAGACCGCAAAAAAAATAAAACAACAACTTATAAAATTTTGACTGAAATTTTCTTAAACTCGTACAACTTTTTGAACATTTTTTTTTATTTTCGCTTGTTCACCCTAGGCAGTAAAGAATTAGTACGCTTTAACAATTGTGACCTGGTGTTAATTTGATACATTATTTCCAACAGTCTGTCTCTTGTAGTCCTCTCTCTCGCATTGTAATTCAACTCGCCGACTTTTATAGATTTCATCTCAACTATGACAGTATCCACCGATATTTGCCTTTGAATTATTGCGAGTTAGGTCATCCGGTCCCAGCGAACGATCAACCCTAACCAAATTTATGACATCGCTGTAAATAATCGACCGATTCATTCTTTAGCTTTATTAACTATTACTTCAGTGATTCATTCATTGAAGGAGGTCGCTTTTTCTTCTTTCTGTGCTCTTCGCATTTATTTACCACATCCTTATTTGGCTACATCCCGAATACTCACGCAAATAATCATCGATTAAGACATTAATAATCGTTTCCTGGGTGGATTTTCAAGAAAAATGTGCTTACAATTGGCGCCAAAATAACGGCCGCTTTCTAACTCTGTCAAGGTGTCATACTAATCATTGCGTAACGTGTTTTGTTGCTTGGAATTCGTAATATTATTTGTGTAAATAGAAATGTGGCTTTTATTAATCGAATTTAATACTTAATCGTATTTAATTTTATGTTTTCGCGATTATTATAACACGGGTGTATATTACGCTAAATTGATGAGGAAGTAGGTAATAAAATAATTGTGGTTTCACGATACGCAGTTTTTTATATAATTTGTTGTGGATGATTTTAAACTATTGCAAAATATTTTTCAAGTCGACAGTAAGGTAACTGATAAGTTCAATATGTACTTACATGTCTGGTAAACATTAAATAACATTTTTGATATATTTATTTATTTATATAAATAAATGAGTATCACTACAGAAATTGAATTGAATCTGTGAAATTTCAGGCAGGTGGATTATATTTTCGTATTTGTCTTATTTAGCGGGTCAGTTACTACATTTACGAATATTCTTGAACTCAAGTTTCCGGCACAAATACATATTTCCTTGAATCTGTAAGATAAACCACTAATTTTATCTCTCAAATTTTATCTTTCATTGATGAAAGTAAATGAATGAAAATAGAAGTATTAATAAGAAAACGTGAAAGATTTAATCTCAATATCTAGCACTTTGGAATAAAATATCTCGGCCTAAATATAGCTCATCCCAATTTTAAATACCATATGCTTATATCTTTTTTATAATTAAAGCTTATGCCAGTATTGTCAACAGTTAAAAGTTTAATAGACGCCATTATACTTGTAAATACATGATAACGTTACAGTAACTAATAATAATATAGTGTAAAAAAATAGTTTACAAAACAGAATTGTTATATGAGAAGGTTTCAAATGTGGCTTTTAGACAATACCTACATATACGTATATACATTTAACAATGTAGGATGTTACAAATTTTATCATTCTTTAAGAACACAATAAACTTAGGTAATTACTTAGAATAAGTCTTAACTTATACATTTCGTATATCATGTATTATGTATTACGCAGACATTGACATCACACCTTATTTCAAAAATGAGAAAAAGTTTTAAAATAAAAATGTGTCACTCGGATGGAATCATTTAATGTTGCGCCTGTTTATCATTGTTTGATTTGTTTGATAATAATCCAGGATCGCATAGCTGCAAATATCTTATCTTTTTTTAATAAGGGTAATAGCTTTTAAGTATGTGAGCCACCTAGAAAAGATTTAAAAATCTTAATTTTTTATATTTTTCGCCAATCAGCGTCTGTAGAGTAATAGTGATAATATTTTAGAAATTCTGGAATACACAGATATGAAATTATTAAAACAAAAAATAAAACTGATAGCGATAACAAAGTAAATGTAATATTAGTATAAGTAATTAAAAAATAAACTTCTATTGCTAGTTTTTAAATTAACTAACTAAGCTACCGATTATTTAGCAAATTATAAGCAGCTTTTTATTTAAGGAAGCTAGTAAAAATATCTGTAATACTCACGGTTGAAAACTAGACGCGGAATCTACAGATTACATCTACTTTCAAGTACTGTCTAATCATATTTATTTACAAGCTGCTCGAGCCGGCTTTGTTTTATTAGCAATCATTCTCGTGTAAATGTCAAAAAAATGCCATTAAACCTCTAATTATGGTTCATTAATCTCTACCAATCTTTTCTATTATACTTTTATGTTGATGTGCGAAGTGAGTGCGAGTAATTAACGACGTTGATCGACCCAGCAGTAGTAGTAGTCGACAATGTGACATCAAACGAGACACTGAAGCGATGTGGGTGGCCTGATCGCTGGGCGTTAAAGTTGCACTGAATAAAGCTTCGCCGTCATAAGAAAATGAGCTACTTTCTCACTAATATTAATTATAACTACGGACACAAGCACGAATTTTTGTTGTAAATGCACACTGCACGAAAACTGCGTGATTAATGTATTTATCTATTTATGTATTAATTTTTACAAAACTAGTGTCTGCACCAGGATGAAGATAGAATTAAACTGACGGATAAGTAAAATACAGTAACAATGTGTTATAACTTGTTTAAATAAATTACGCTTAACGCAACTTACCTTATTTAAATAAACTTTGTTTAAAGTAGCTTACTAAAAGTAAAAGTATTGTTGCTAAATACACACAACTGTATGTAACGCTGCACTAAATTGTATCCGGCTTAGAAACTTTCGCTGATCACCTTCATGTTTGAAATATTTAACGTAAAATTAAAATAGTAAAAAATAAAAGAGTATAATAAAAAAATACGTGGGTTTCGTAGTAGGCCAACAACAAGAGGTATGGCATACGAAAACAATAAAAACGAAAAAATTTACAAAGCTTTTACGTCTGCACTGAAAACATGTAGTACGCTGAAAGTTGACCTTTCAAAAAAATTTGGTTTCGGTTACAACATTGAGTTTAGAAGAAACATTTTTTTGCTTCGGGTAGAAACACGATTAGAAAACCGAGCTTTTAAAGCACCCACATTCAATATCACTGGCAATAACAAATAAAATAAACGTCAAAAAAAAACGAAATAATATCTTTTCGTATTTCAGGGGGTGACATTGTCTTCAGCTTCATTGTTAATAATAAATTATTACACGACTAAATTCTCTACACTTTAAAAAGGGTGCGAAGTCGAAAAAATAGTATAAAATACACGTTTCATAAAACATTAGTGCACTCATCCCCTAGAAAACTGGTCCGACGACTCGTTTTCTAATTTTGGTATTCGTGCCCTAAAACAGTAAATTAAAAAACTTGTTCTGTAAAGTCCATTATTATCACACGAGTTCAAGTTTGGCGGCGAGTTTTTAGAAAGAACGTGTGTGACAATAACCTTATAAAATTTTTTGTACTATTTTGTCTGTTTGCTGTAATTTAACGTCTTTATTTAAAACAATTGTCAAAATAAATTTAGTTATTTCCACGGCCTGAGTTGGTAGCCATGCAAGTTATCGTTGGCACATCGAGTTCCAACAAATTTCAGTTTTGATGTTAAATTAAAAAGAAATAAAATTTGTCTTCTGATTCTTCCCGCCTGGTTCTGAGTGCTTATGAAGTCAGGAATACCAACCCACAAAACAACGTTTCAAGAGCTAAAAAGCTGTTTTCAACTTAAAACAGTGCTTTAAACTAACTGTAAAAACAACGCATAAGAAAATAATATCTTATGAAACATAGCAATTTGTAATCCTAGACGCAATATTAGTATTATCTGTTCAAAAATTAAAAAACGAGCACCTGCTGAATTAGTTTGGTACCATATAAAAGTCCTCTAGGGCTTATTTTTACATTGCTAAGTTGGTAGTAAAGAGAAGTTCAAATTTAAAATTTCATGACAGATATATGAAAGTTATCAGTAATACCCAGAAAACAGGCATTTATAAAGAAACCTGGATCAGATTTCACGACGAATTGAATGGTTTGGCGCTAGATTTGAAACATTTTTTCGGTAAAAAAAACTGACAATTAAAGAACTGGGTAATCTGAAACGATACACAAAGTGTAGGTACTTATCATCAGATTAAAGGTAGGGTCACAAAACACCTAACATGATTTACAAAATTTCTAATCAATTTCGAGTAATGTACAGACAGACAGACAGACACACAAGACGGGTACTTCTAAATTATGTACTTATAATAACTAACTCATAAAATTTACTGATAATATTGTCCCTACAAAAATGTCGACAATATTTACCGACACAGAGCTTTTTATTATTAATTGTATAAATTAGGTTTCCTGTGCAACAATTTTATCCATTTGAAACAAATTCAGTAAAAGATTAAAACAATTTTCAGGACAACTTTTTTCGCGAGGAGTTAGGGCGGTATATCCACATGAAAAGAAGAAACGCAAGACAAAATTCAGGGTCCCTATATCGGCGGCCGCCTATATTAAAGTACGGCGATGATGACTCATCGTCAGTGACGGCGGCCACGCGGCATTCGCTAAAAGCCTGGAAGCGAAAGTCGCGATGGCTAACCCAGAAAGTCCTAGACTGCGGAACTTCTAGAAGGGAGGTTTGGCTTTAAATAGAGGCTACCTTCGGGAACGGACGATTCAGCCCAGTCAGTCAACGACTCGAGTCCAGCGAGTGTCGAGAAAATCCAGACAAGTTGCGCCGGAATTATTTTGTTCATAATCGTTTTGTAATCATTCGTGTAAATTTGAGTTATTAAGAAATAAATTGTTGAGTTTTACCCAGCCGATTTTATTCACCACTCATCGTAACAATATTTTAGATATGGAAAAACATGGGTTATGCACATGAGATTAAAAAAAATAGATATATTTTAATAGAGAAAAATTATAAGCAATATATCTGCAGGATTAAAATTCTCTAATCTAACTGTCATGCATGCTGGATGTTCTACTGGGTTTCTGGATGGGTGCTCAAAACCAAACTGTGGTAAATAATTTTGTAACTACCATATCACTGACCGATATTCGGTAAAATTCATAGTTAGGTATTAAGCTGTTGCCTCGCTTTAAACAGGCACATTAGTGCTGAACACTACTATTTAATACCCAAAATTCTGAATGAAGAACTTAATAAAATTTATTAAATAACATATCTATACATTTTCAAATTTACTGTCAGTAAATCCACTTTTTTCACTTTTCGATCCTGTTACGTATGTTAACTGAAAAACGGACCGCTTACATTGACATTATTTTTGTACTGTACAATTTCGGATTAGATGGACATCTGTCTACAAAGCACATCTTTTTCAATAGATTGATTAGAATGAATATTTTTTTAAGCGTCCAAAGAAACAAACATGTTTGGATGTGGAAACCAGAAAACTTCACCTCCGATCCAGGTCGGGCGTTTACTTATAAGACACCTAAGTCCGATTCGCGGTCATTTTTTATTTAGTGCGGGAGCCATGGAGCTAGGAGGAACCCATTCAATACATTTTGGATTAGGAAGCGAAGTAAGAATTATTTTAATAATTTGGTATTCATGGAGTTATAAAATGTGAAACTGCAAAATTTTCTGCGATATAAAATCTGCCGTTGTCGAACTTCCTTACTTACTATCCCTCTACTTTCTGCGCTCTTTAATTTCACATTTGTGTCTACTTTCCTGGATTTTAAAATTGGAATTTAAAAGAGGACAATTAAAATTTATGTAAAGATCACAATCGGTGCTCTTATAAGTTTGGACCGGCTTAACGCGAGGGTCTAAGGCACTCCAGGTACCAATGTAACGAGATATGACCTAAAACGGGAGTTGATGATCGCCCGAGGAGACGAGTAGTAATTTTTTAACATAAAATAGTATTTCTATGTCGAATTTATTGCTTTAAGAATAATAATGCGCCAATCTCGTGACCCTCTTCGGTCCGAAAACGGGCCGCAATTGAGTCAAAAGTATCCATTCACATAAGTATCTGATATTGGGACAAGATTTCCACCGTAATTCCGAAACTACCCTTCCAATCATGAATAAAAGAGAAATTAATGCTGGCATTACCATTTGATTAGAGAAAAACAGTAATGGTAATTGATAATGTATTAACTTTCTTGCTACAAAAAAAAAATGATTATGGAAAACAATTAACCTTAACTCCCTATCACTATCAGTACAACCGGAATTAGCTTAGGGACACTGTAAAACTACTTATAATAAGCAGATTATAAGTGCAAATTTTAAAATTGATAAGTTAAAAATGCATGACTTCTAGCCCTAAGCAATTTTACTTCTCAATAATTAATTTAATTACTTTTTTTTTCAGTTTAGCTGTTGGTGTTGTTTTTGTATTGTTTCATTTTTTCAAATCTTGTATAACAAATATTTCGGATTTTTAGTGTAATAAAATATATTTTCCTTGTTCGTTCTTCCCTCAAACTTCAAAATAAGATAAGATAAGGTTTATTGAATTTGCCCGAAGACTTCATTACGTCATATAAAAATACAGCATGATTAATTATTACTTACTTATCTACTCAAAGCCCATGCAAAGTAAAATGTATATGAACTTTTCTGATGTTGAATCTATAGAGTGACTCCAATAGGAGGTGGTGAATTTTTTTTTGTGAGCCCAAATAAATGAAAACAACAGCTTTGAATGAAAACCATAATCATTTTAACTTTAGTTTTTTTGGCACCAAAAATCCCCAATGTTGTAGGTTGAATTTTCGTACTATGTTGCCGGTTAAGTAGTCTTTTAATTTTTGAACTGTGTATATCACCAAGATTGAAGATTATTCCATCATAAAACTTGTGGTTGCAAAATATTTTTCAAAATATTATTTCTGTCTAGAATCAAATAAGTATAATAACGGATCATTAAATTGCAGTTCAAGGAGCTCACATTTTTTTTAAACCTACTTAACAAAATTTTGAGATGATGTCACCATTCGCTCGATTAAAAAAAATCTGTACATTTTAATGTATACTTATCATTTATCATAGTTAATACATTTATATAATATAAAATGGTGTTAATAAAATTATGTTTACTATTGTTTTATTGTCACATGGTTATCACACCTGCACTGCACACATAGTTAAAAAAAAAGTAGCAAAGGTATGATTATTTTATCGATATAAAGTAAAATATACCTTCATTCACAAAAAAAAACTGTCTAGTAATTACAGCCCAATGACTAAGTACAAATAAATGATGATTTGAGTTTGTCTTACACTCGAATGTTCCATTATTCGAGTTCACCTGACATGTCATAGCCAGTCTAAATTTCACAATTATGTGACACAGTGTTTAAGAATCTCATTGTTTTGCACATACAATTATCGTGAATTGTTGAAAAAAATCGTCGACGGAGATTTTTAACAGATCTCATTTAGGGTTAATATTTTCAAATATACCTGTTCCTTATTATTTTTATTATTATTTCATAGAATACGTAATATTTTTTAACATGTAGATTATTTATGATAAAAGGAACAAACATAATTAAAAGCAAAGAAATAAACTGAAATTTTGCAACGAAAATCAACAAACCACGTAAAATATTCCGCCTGTATTATGGCGGAATTCATTAGTGTTCAAAGTCCTTATTTTCTTACCAAGTTCTGTTATTCCAGGATAATTTTTATTCATCTTAATAATTATATCACTAAAAATGAGTCTTTAAACTTATGAAGCAAGGAACTTGTCCCATAATTGTATAAAAAGACCATATGACCATCGAGATTTTTCATTTTTCAAAAACTTTAAGAATCAATTCTTTACTTACCTTAAAAGTAGGTCACGAGAAAATTTCCATCACTATATCTAATTATTCCATAGCGTAACGCCCCACACAAAAATATTATACACAAAAATTTAGGTTAGTCAAGACTGCATTTTCTGTTGAAAGCACAATCAAGTATAGCACACAATATGAACTAGCAATTCATAAATATTATGTCAATGTGTGCTGTAAATGTGTATTTAATGTTTTCACACCAATTCAGCCAGAACTAACCAATGTTTGTAGATTTTTAAATTAACAACTTAAAATTAACTCCTTCAACTCACCCTGCATGACGACCACAGGCAGACTAAATCAAGATACGGAAACTGTTTACCAACACTAATCGTGATAGCGAAAAGAATACAGAAACTTATCGCAGGTGACTAATTACGATAGTGTGAAATAAATAATGTGTGTACTGTAATTGTCTGAAAAATACCTATGTTTATCTAGTTGTGGGTTTTACCTTATTGCTAAAAGTAACCGCTTATTTTTAAAACCGAACTAATTTTTTAAGTAAAATAATATAAATTAAACAATAATTACAGGTGTAATATTTAATTAAAGATATAAAATGATAGCAGTTGTAGATAGATCTTGTCAATGGTTTACAGATACTAAAAATCTATTTTTTTTGTTAGATACTAATTTATACTACGGGTTAATTGAAAATATCAAAATTTCTTAGATATACAGTTCTTTGGGTATTGGTTGGTTTTTTGTATGTTAAATCTTAAATTTTTATACACATATTCTGCCTAAACAATTTAAAAAAAAACATGAGACAGAAATGTATTGTATTTAGTTGTTGAAGTAATAGCAACAAAATATTTCAAATTTATTTGACTGAACTTATGTAATAAAATAAATACTGAAAAACCCACTCAGCAAAAAATTAAACTATTTCTATATTCAGATAAATAATGACCACTGGGTAGTATTAATAAAAGTAAGTATTTACTGATACTGACAGTTTTTTAAGGAAATGCTTACATTTGTATTAATAAAACATAAGTAAAACTGATGCTGAAAAGTATATGCTTATATAGGAAAAGTATATGCTCATACTTTTTATCAAAATCAGTATTTACTTAAGACCGTATAAATAAAATCAAGCTGATACTTACAGAATTCAGTATCTACTTATAAATTTATAAGCATGCTATTTGACGTACTTACGACAGCAAAGACTTAAAAAAAATTGTGAGAAATGTTCAACTACGAAGTGCGTGCTCGCAAAACTTATAAACAATGTAGACAGAACCCTCCTGAACGGGATTTTATTCGATTATATCGTTTTACAAGTGAAAATGTGATGTGGATGGCAGAACATTTTCTTGGAACCAGCAATGAAACAAGAGGTGGCAATCTGGACTCATTTACAAAAATGAAAATTTTTTTGCGGTATCCAGCCGATCCAGGTTTTCAGACTGGAGTCGCCGAAGATATAGGAGTTAGCCAGCCTGCAGTTTCCTATACTATAAAGTGTGTTGCCCAAAAGATTATGAACAAAGCGCACATTTGGATTCGGTTTCCCCAGGTAAAACGACAGCAAATACTTTTTCTTACCCTATCAGCTTGGCATGATAAATTTATGTGAATTGCAGGACAATGAAGCCATACAAGAAGAAAAACATCGATGGTTAAGAAGATATAATTTTCCCACAGCAATTGGAGCTATTGACTGTACATTAATCAGAATTAAAAAAATTCATGTAAATAGACATGGCAATGAATACATCTGCAGAAAACAGTTCCCTGCTCTTAATGTGCAAGCAACATGTAACGCGGAGGAATATTTTACAAGTGTCAGTGCTGAGTGGCCAGGATCGGTACATGACAGTCGCATCTGGAGGAACAGTTCTGTGTGCCGGGTCTTCAGAACTTTTAATAATGCTGTGCTATTGGGAGACCACGGATACAGTATAGAAAAATGTCTGATGATTCCTTACAGAAATCCAGCCACACCAAGGGAAGAGGCCTTTAATAATCTGTTAAAACGTGAGCGGGTTATAATAGAAAGATGTTTTGGGCAATTAAAGCAAAGATTTCCTACACTCCAGAATATCATACCATTGCGTCTACTTGTCATTCCATCATTTATTGCAGCCTGTTTCGTTCTCCACAGCGTAGCTAAATATCTTAAAGATGAAGCTGTAGGTATTGGAAGAAGAAAATAATGATAATGATAATGACGATGATAACCTACATGAAGAAGATAATAATGATCCAGCACAAGAAGTTCAACGACGTGAAGGTCAAAGAAAAAGAAATGAATTAACTGAAATAATGTTTCAAAATATTTAATTAACAAATGCAAATGAAACTAAAGATAATAAAAATTAATAACATTTTTTACAAAATTTCTTCACTAAACACATTAATTAAACTATTTTCTCTTAGTCTTGCTTTTTGAAGCCTAATAAGTTCTAAATGTTCTAGTAATACGAGTCTTTGCAATTCTGAAGTTGTTAAGTTCTTAGTTTCTTCCGTCTCATATTTGTCTAATATTTTTGTTTTTTTTGGTTTTGGAGGTTTTGTTTCTTCTTCTGGTGGTGATTGTAACAGTTTAGTGCAACTGGCACCTATTTCAACTTTTCCTATAAGAAAAAAATACACATATAAATTGATTTACGTCAGAACAGGATAACCAGGCACTTTTTCCAATACGGGATTTGGTTCACCGGCGTTCATAGCCTCAAAAATAAATTTTTTAGCGGTGCTTAGCTTGCTTTTTTTATTTCCTGTAAGCGATTGGTCTGTTTTCTTTTTTACAATTGTCTTTAAATTATTGATTTGTTTCAATACTTTTTTGACATCAGTTTTCTTTCCAAAATTTGCTGCAAGAGATTCTCGGATAATAAATTATATTTCAGTTTCTATCTTTCACTTACCTTCTATTTCATTGTTTAATAACAGAAGCGCTTTTTCCTTCTTGTGTGTTATCGCTGGTGTTTTCGCCTTGTTTAAAATAATAGGATTGTTTTTAACAAATTTTGCTACAAAAACTAAATCATTTTTTGTGTGGCATTCATCTATTCGTTCCTCATCACTAAACTCGTCACTTGTCGACATTTTTGGTTTTTTAAGGTGCTCAGCGCAGTCAAACGAGAATATAATTTTTTGAAATTCGATGACTCGGATATTTTATGCATTTTGTGGATAAGCATAAACTTATCAAAATAAGTATTTACTTATAAGTATTAGCATCTTTTTATTAATATGGAAATAAGTATTTACTTTTAGAACTTCCTGATGCTTATAACAAATGCTAATACTTACAAGTATTTACTTATAAGCATTTACTGATTTTTATTAGTACTACCCAGTGTCTATTGATCTACTCTTTAAGTGTCTATTTTATTTGGAATGCGTGCATAAGTAATTTTAAAGGTTTCATTTGTTTTCTGATATTTCATCATTTAGTGATTAGTTAACATGAAAATAAAAAAAATGAGACATTTTCGTTAAAGTTACCTATACAGAAGCGTCAAATTTTATATAATTACTTATATTAATTGTGTTGATAATCTTTTTAGAGGGTTAGAATTTTTTCAGAGGTTTAATAGCAGCGAATTAATTTATTTACAGTGTACAACGTATTGAATTTTCAGTAGTTGTTCTCTTCTGTTGGCTGCAAAAAAGAACATTTGACAGGACAATTATTACGCGGGACGATCATGAAAATTTTAGTTAGCGTTTTCCCATTTTCAGGATGTTTTACACACAATTTTCGAAAAATGGGTCTAATAAATAGTTTGTATTGTACAACAATATTAAATCTTTTAATTCTCGTCACCAACAAAACGGTCAACCGTAACCAATTTAATTAATGTCGGGAACGGGAGCTACAGACAAAGGAGGTCAAGGCGATGTAATTTATCTAGATTTTAGTAAAGCATTTGACGCTATTGATCACAATATTCTACTAAAAATTGTTCCAAGGGTATTTAAACAGAAGTTCTTTTACCCCTGAGTCCAAAAATTCAGCTTCTTCGAAAAATTATAAAATCTGATTTCGCGAAATTTTATTGATTTTATGATAACCCCATAAGTCAAAAATATATAAATAAGGAAAAAGGTGGTATGTAAGGGAATCCAACCGGCCACCTCCACGTTCTTCGCGCCATTTAACGGTAACTATTTCGCTGCTCTTATAAAATGTTATAAAATTTGGACTTTTTTGGAAAAATTTGGATTCTTGCAGTCAAAATTCAAAGTGAATTCGTAAACCATAAGTACAGGAACATGTTGTTTTATAAAATTTACATCACATTTACTACGCAAAATTTTTAGGTCATCAAATTTTAGCTACGGGTGATTGGACAAATTTTAGTTAGCGTTTTGCCGTCTACACGATATTTCTAGCGTATATTAAAATTGAGAACAATAATATGTAGATTAATAGTATTAATAGTAATAAAAATCGACACAGACGATAGACAGACAACAAATTTGGATTTTTGCCTAGACTGATAAAACTAATCACTACCTCACTTTGCCTTGCAGTATCATTCAAAAACAGAACGGCTTCAAGGATTCAACCTGGGGCCGCTATGTTTTTCGTTAGTCATGATGAATCTCTCGGGAAATGTAATGAGTTTTGCTGATGATACTAAGTTATATGAAGCCATATACAGGGTTTCTACAAATGATTCTAGGGTCGAAGTAGGTCATGAACAGGTGCCGCCTCTCAGTTTTAGACATTACTAAATGCCCAAGAACGTACGACAAAAAACTGTTTGCCTAAATGCTTCATACCTTTAAAAAAACTAATTCATTACAATAAAAAGAAACAAATTTATTGCGGTTAAACGTCACAGTAAATGTTGAAATACTGTTAAATACTGAGACAGAGATTCCACTGGCGGAAATAAATTATCGAGAATGTCTACCAAGGTGAAATTTGCTTCAGAGGAAGATTATTAAATAAAGCCACAATTTTAATTTTTTCAGAGAGCTTTTACTTACATTATATCGAATGATCAGCATAATTTGTGATCGACTCATCCTTGGAATTAAACCGGTATGTCTTCTCTAAAATGATATATTTATGCTCCGTTTAAAGTTACGTCTTCTAATAAGTATTATTATTATTTTTAAAGTATTCTTTCTTGTTGTTGGTTTCAGAAAAAACAATATTTGTATTAAAAACAGTTTTCTTCAGAATTTTGTTTGGTTTTTACTCAAAAATGCCATTTCTGTAAAACGATTTATGATTGGATCATATTTTCAAATGGACAGAAGGTAAACGGTGTGTGGCCGTACTCTATTCAAACAGCTTGCAATGAATGCCGGAAAGAATTTTCAACATCGTCGATATGCCTATTTTTGTAACTTATTAAAACGATGAGTGACAATGTTCCGAGAAACCTCAACTCTACAAAGAAAGAAGAGAAGTGAAAAGTCGAAAGAGAAAAGAAGTCAGAAAATTTCGACCTTTCTAAAGACTTTGATACCTTGGACAACATTTATTAAGAAATTTTTAATAGAGAAGGCATTTTATAACTTTGAGGAATACCTATGCAATAAGTTTGATTTTACTTGTTTTATTATTGCATTTTTTTAATGTTCATAATCTGACTTATGCAAAAACTATATGTTACAAGAATTAAAAAATATTCTATTCTATTCTACAACACCTTATGTTCTAAATTGTACATATTATATTGGTATTAGGGGTGTGGCGCTGAAATTGTTCCACTCCTATTTGGCAAACAAATCTCAAAGTGTTCTTACCAAATATCTGGTGAAAGGAGAAAAACATATTATCAAATTCACAAATTATAAATAACGGGCTTGCCACAAGGTTCCATTTTTGGCCCTCTTCTATTTCTAATATACAGGGTTAGTCACGAGAGAATTACTTCTGAAAATTATTTTTACGCAACCCAAAATACGAATACCATGTACCATTTGATACTAACTGAATTTAAAATGAAATGCTTAATCCATGATTGCTTTGAGTTTGGCAATCTCATTTTGACAATTGTGGAAAATGAGGTTACGCGAGTGTCCATGGTGGTACCGCAGCCAGTCGGAAATCTCCTCCGGCGCCGCTAATAAATTTGTCAGTGTGCCTCTTGATCTTTTACAACCGACTAATCACGAGAAAATTATTTCTAAAAATTCCTTTTACGGCATTTTACTTATTCAAAGGTTACAACAAAAACTCAAACAAGTAAATAAATAATTTAACTACTAATCTGTTGAAAATGTTGGGCATTTTGGGGGGATGCCACGGCTTTTTTGTAAATGGATGGCCGAAGAAGTCCAGAGGTTGCAGATTTGCACTTCGAAGAGGCTCTAGGTGACGCAGAGATGGCGAATTAACACATGCACATTAGCGGCGAACAACATTCGTAGAGCACTTACGGCTTCAGTATAGCCCAGATTGATCTGACTGTATGTCGTCGATCCAATGGGGCTCTAGAGGCGAGTCAACGATGAAAAAAAATGTTAAAAATTAATTAACGTCAAAGTGACACTGCCAAAGTCAAAGCAATCATGGATTAGGTATTTCATTTTAAATTTAGATAATATCAAGTGGTACAGGGTATTAGTATTTTGGGTTGCGTAAAAATTATTTTCAGAAGTAATTCTCTCGTGACTAACCCTGTATGTTAATAGCCTTTCTAATGAGATTCAAGGTAACATGATTTGTCAATCTGCGGACGACACAGCTTGTTCAATATCAGGAATCAATCAGCAGGAGAATTTTTTGCTAAATAAGGATAAATTTTAGTTAATTATGATTCATCTGTTGTACCAATCGTAACCTACGTAAAGTTCTTAGGGCTAACTATCGATATTAATCTAAATTTTGATATTCATACTGAAAAAACATGTCACAAATTAGCCATATGTTGTTATATGATGCGAAACTTGCACAAAAACGTTAAGTCCAGAAGTGCTAAATATGTATATTCTAGTTTTCTAATGTTCATAATTTCATACGAGCTTATTTTCTGGGGGTATTCATGATATTTACATCAAGCTTTTATATCAAAAACGTATGACACAGTGTATGTTGTGCAGAAAATGTACGGAATCTTGTAAATCTCAGTTTGACTTCCATTTAACCACAAACTTAAACAAATCACGAAATTTCCCAAGAAATATTTAGTATTTATATTTTGACTATTTTTCTTGATATACATAGTAGTCCTTCCGCAACAAGAAACCTGAAACCTGTTAAAAATGGTAAATTTTTGTAGTCAAATGTGGATTTTGCAATTAAGCTCCGCCTCTCGATCTGACAACGAATGAAATTCATTCCCCTTATGATTTGTGAGTTTTTTTTATTCATCGTGAGACGGGAGGCAAAGTTTATACTTCTCTCCAAAAATTACGAAGGGAAACATGTTTTAAGCACCGTGTTGTTAAAAAAAAGTTCTAAAAATATGTTGTGTTAAACTTTTTATTCGTTGTAAGACTGGAGGGCGGAGATAAAAAATTGAGATAAAAAATAAAAAAATAGGGAATGAAGAAGATGAAAAACTCACAAAAATGTTTTTTTTCTGCGTCAATCTGGCAGAAAATTTTCGGAGTCCAGTAGGCCGTTAAAATTAAAATTTTATAAAATAAGACACTCATCCAGTTGTGGTTTATGAATCTGTGTTGACTTTTTCACTCTGGACATCCAAATTTTTGTTAAATTTTACAATTTAACTCTGAAATTGCAAAACCGAATGTTCTGAAACTTTGCAAACATTTTAAGGTTATCGGGAACATGGTAAATCGTTATTCAAAATTTTTTTGTTTATTATCCCCAAAAAACTTGATGATGTCATATTAAAATTTTGCTTACCTTATAAGTTCTTGCAGAAAAATAAGAATTGTTTATTTAAACTCCGCCTCCCGGCTCAAGACGAATAAAAAACAATCATCACAACTGAGACAGGGTGGGTGGGTGGGGCTTAAATTTAATCGTACGTTTACTTTTTCTTGATATATAAAGTTTTCTTTTAATAACACGATACTTAAAATATTTTCCAACAATGTGGATTTTGTAATTAAGCTTCGTCCTTCGAACTGACAACAAATGAGAAATTGATCACAATTGCGATAGGGGTGGGTGGGTGGGGCTTAATCATTAGCATCTTTTTCTTAATATATAGTCTTCTTTCAATAACACTGTACTTAACACATAATTCTAACCTCAAAAGTAGAACGAAGATTACGTATATTAAGAACAGAAAGGCAATGATTGTAAAAATTTATCTCCATGAATATTTGAAGAAAAGATTATTGCCTTTCATAGAAGAATATTACGAAAAAACTGAAATTTTGTTTTCGCCAGACCTGGCCACAGTCCATTATGCAAGGAAATGTGTCGAGTTCTTGTCCTAAGAAAATTTGGATTTTGTGCTTAAGGTTAAAAATCCGCCCAATGTACTTCAAGTAAGAGGAATTCAGAAATTTTGCGCCCTTTGCAAACAACAATATACCAAAAGAAAAAATGCAACAAAACGTTTACGTTCCTTTTAAATTAATTTGGCATAATAGTTCAGAAAATTAAGCGGCAGAGTAGTGAAAACGACAATGAACCATGCATACCGAAATATGCGAGAAATCGGATAGAAGAGGATACAGCGAGGAATGTGCGATATCAAGAAAAATGGCACGTGTTGAGCTTTGAAAGTATGTCTAGCTTATATAATTAAAGTTTTGATCTAATGAAGTTGTGTTCAAATATAACGTGTCTCTTCTTCAATTTTTTATAAAAAACGATTGTTGTCGACTTTGTAAAGAAAAACCCGAAACATACCATTGAAGCCATTCTTATTGAAAACATTTCAAAATATCTACAGTTATCCATAGAAATCAAAGCAATGCTAAATCTTGAGATAATTTCAATTCTACCTTTAGTGATCTCCAATTTAGGTGTAGTACTAAAATAGTTTAGTTACAGTTAAGTGATTCAATAACTCTAAATAATTGTCAAAATGCAAAAAGCTGTTTTGTTAGAAACATGTCATATTGTTCGTAAGTTTCTCGAACAGTTTGATCATGTTAGTCAGAATAGGTTAGCACCAGTAGGTCAGAGTATTGTAAGTTCTTCGAAATGGAGTGATATTAGAGGGTAGAAGCAGACGAATTTGTATGCTGTAATTCCAGGATCTCAAAAGTTTGTATTAATCTAATCAATGCATATCATTACTTGTTCTTATCCGTATTAATAGTAATAAGTTTTGCTGAATAACAGTCATTTCCGGGTTAGTGGTGGGTCCTAATAATAAAGTTGCGAAAATATTTAATCCTCATCGATTACCTAACATGTGCACGAAAATTACATGAAACCGATTTTCCAGTTATAATGTTTGAATCCCCTTATTTTCAAAAAATGGTGATTGGGCTGCCATTAGTCAACAACGGATAGTAGGTAATCATGGCAGTGATAATCATCTGACTTGGCATATAATCCTCTTCAAGTTAACCTAATCACTGATAAATATCAGAAAGAAACTTTGTCTGAATTTATATCACAACTTCATGATCATGAAATGGAAGTAGGTTATTTTCAACAAAATGGAGCTACAGCGCATTTGGCTAGAAACACAACAGCAATGTTACGAAATTTTTTTGACAACCGGATCATACTCCTGCAGACTGTGGTTCCATTTAAAGAACATTATTTATTGAACACCTATGAATAATTTGGAGGAATTAAGGTTAAAATAACAGAAGAAACAAACGACTGTTCAGAGACGTCGAGGCATACGATAGATGCAGTTAGAAAAGAGCTTATTTACGTTTACAACAAAGTGGGCAATATTTCCGGCATTGTCTTTAATTTATTTTTATTTATTTAAGAAAATTAATTAATTATTATTATTATTAAAGATAATTTCCCAACGGAGCAATCCATTAACAGGGAAAGTATAACTAGTAAATACGCAGACTAAAGAACTCAAATTAGACGATATCGACTAGATATTTTGTTTAACTTTGACACCAGAATCAAATAAAAAGAAATGAAATAAATTACATATCTAAATATTAAAAAAAGAAAATAAAAATAGAAAAAAACAATGGAAAGAGAGAAAAAAACACGTCTTAGCAGAAACAAATATATTAATTCAATTAATTTTTAAATTATATTCCGTATTCAATTAGAATATGTTTCAAAATATTTTGAAATTTATCATTAAAATCATACTCTTTTGATATTTTATTATATATCCTGCACATAGAAATTAGGGGTGCTTTCATCAGCATATTAATTCTACAAGGTGGACAATAAAAAGCACATTGGTGACGAATATTAGACCTAGGCACCAAAAAGTTTAATTTACCCAATAACCATCTGCAGTCAATTTCAGAGTTTACCAGATCAAAAAAATAAATCGCACTCCAAAAATGATTCTCCTTGTATTAAGAGAATTAAGTTCGAATGTATTTAACAAATGAGTGTGATCACAACCTCTTACTGGATATGCTCCATCTTCCCGGAATGACAGAAACTTCAAGAACATTCTCTGAATTGATTCTATATTTTAACGTGGACTTGCATGCCACACAATTGATCCATACTGCAGTCTGGACCTGACAAACGCAAAATATAATGTTTTTAAAGTACGTATCTGTTTGAATTCTTTGCTGTTCCTGTAGACAAACCCATAAGCTTTATATGTCTTAGTCAACATGCTTTCAATATGGGGAGTAAACGTCAATGCAGTACCGAAAGTTATACCAAGATCCAAAACGGAATCTTTTCGTTGTATATATGCACCATTTATATTGTACAGAAAATTAATAGGCGTTAATTTTCTAGTAAAGGTTACAACCAAACACTTCGAAAAATTTAAATACAAGCGATTATCCATACACCACTGATATATGTTGTCCACATCGCTTTGAAGGGCAAAGCAATTTGACATAGATTTTATAATTTTAAAAATCTTATAGTCGTCTGCAAATAACAGATTTTCAGCTGAGACAAAGTTAGTGATGTCGTTGATAAACGGTAAGAATAACAGCGGTCCCAAATTCAAACCCTGAGGAACACCAGCCGTGAGTAAAATTTTCTTGGACTTGTAACAGCGATAACTGACATACTGCTTTCTGTTAAACAAGTATGACCGGAATAATTGGAGTAAAGATCAGGGGAATCCAAAATTCTTTAATTTATCTAAAAGTAGGTTGTGATCAATCTGATCAAACGCCTTCTGAAAATCAAGATAAATGGCGTCGACTTGTTGTTTAGCATCAATTGCCTCACATGTAAATTGACTGAAGCAGGTCAGATTCGTAATTGTGGAACGTCTCTTAATGAATTAATCTTACTTATATCAATTTTTTCTAAGTTCACACTTATTTTATTAAAAATCTTATTAAAAATTGTCCGCCATTTTAGCATTTGTCGTTTTTCACAATTATTAGGTCACGCTAAACCCTTCCAAGGATGACTTCATTACAAATTATGTTGATTGCTCGATATTTTTATTGTGTTAATAAAAAATTTTCAAAAATATTATATTTGCTTATTTGTTATAAAAATCGTATTGAGAATATGTACCTTCTCGAAATAATCCCTTAATAATTACACAAATTGCTTTAGAAATAACTGAGTACAACTGCCGAAATTACATAAATTCATTGGAATTACCTTTCATACTGTGCCTAGAACCGATTTGGAATTCTTTGAAATGAATATTCTGTACACCATTTGTGGTAGCCGCAGCCCTCTCCCCTACCCAATCTAGACTTTTCGCTCAGGTTAACAAATCCTCGCCGGCGCTCTTCGACCCGCTGTGGGGTCACCTACGTCGTGGAGGTTGTCGTCATCGTGGGGCGGCGCTCCTCGATTCCCACGTCTGCGATATCCATTTCCGGCGCCCCAAGAGCGAAGCCGTCATTCCGCCAGCTCTATTGATGCTGATTTGTGGGTTTGGGCCGTTTGTGAATCCGCCGCCCAGCGCTGGTGAGTGAAATATTAACACATCCCTTTGCATTCCACGGCTCACACCTCCGATGGTGCGGAGTGATACGGCGCCGGCGACTTGTCGCAGCTAGTTTCTTTAAAGTGTTACAAGTCTCTCGTACAAGAACTACCTGCACCGGAAACCTGAGAGCGCCGATGGGAACCGCGACTGCCACTTCATTATCCGTCGTCCCTTGTCAACCTTCCTCCGGGTGGTCCGGTGGCAGAGGCCGCCTCTCACCTCGTTATCGGACGCGGCCCTCCGCTGACGGCTCAATCGGACGTTCGCACATTCCGGACACTTAGATGGGAAGGAAATTACAGACGCTTTGTCACCAAATAGCAGGGACGTCCTGTGAAGAGGGACAATGGAAGGATCTGCGGCATTCCGCAGGACGCGGTTGGGTCGACCGAACGAGCCGATCAGCGCGGGCTGCGGCTAGTCTGTCTAATAAATTAAAAATGCGGTTATCGTTTAAAGACCATGGCACCATGGAGAGGCAGAATTAATAAGAATGGACAAGTATCGGTGATAATTAATTGTCATGTGACGAATGGCAATTTGTAATAATGACTGTGAAGGCTGGGTCGGCGGTAGACACGCGAATTTAAAAAGTTTCTTATAAAAAATTCTTATTTCATGTTTATTTATTTACATTGTTTGGTTGAAAGTATCAGTTTAAAAATAGACTTACAGAATAATTTGTTTTTACATGACATAGGACAGTCGCTTTTGCGCTTCAAAATCATCGCACAAAATTTAATTGAATTATTTACAGTACAGCCATTCTTTTTTACAAAGATACATTGTCTTAAAAATGAGGTTATATCAAAGGCGTACTTTTGTTTTTCGGTTGGCGACGGTTAGTCTGATGGTTGTTACCTTTTTGCCTTTCCCGATGTCTTTTAAGTTCAGTGTATCTTTGGAATAAATTATTGTCATAAAAGATGGTACGGATTCTTGGTTGAGACTAAAATTAGAAATTCCTTCTTTTAAGGAGTGTTTTGAAAACTTTTTAAGATTAACTCCAAATTAAAATATCGACAAAAATATTTCAAGTACAAAATTAATTTAAGCCTGTTGGACTACTGTCTGCAAGGTTTTAGCAAAAAGTAAAAAATTGGTCGAAGGTTATTTCGATTTCCTTTCGACCTTTAAAGTTTAGTCCGACAAATCCCACTTCTTTAAAAAATTATAAATTTTAATTTTGCGCGGTCGGGAGAAGCATGGACAGTATGAAGCATATTTTAAGCAGATAACCAACGAGTAGACATAGACATTCTCAGTTCCTCAGTGCATGCTTAACTTCGACTATCAACACGTTCAGATTACAAGCTTCAGCGTTTAAAAAAAAATGAAATTTGAGTGATTTTGTCTCTTCAATTCAGAAGACAGGACTCATTAATTATACACTCAGTTTTTTCCCAAAAGCACTCATAAATTTGAAGAACATTTATTCGGCAAAATTGTAAGATGACGTCATAATTTTTTAAGCAGGCATAAACAAAAAAATTTTGATTAACGATTTACCATACTTACGATAACCTTAAAACGCTTGCAAATTGTCTAGGGTAAAACTCGACACGGATTCATAAATGACATATCCAGAAGACAGAAATGGGCGACCTATTTTTTCGTGTTGTAGGGGTCATGAAACGTCGAGAAAACAGAAAAGTGGCCACTCCTGCAATAGACTCGATTACTATATTTTCTTAGCTTACAATCAGGAAGTAACAATCAGCATGTTGAAAATCACTTTACAATGACGGAAAAAACTAGTCCTGATCCTAGCTTTACAAATAAAGTAAATGTCAAAAAAACTAAGTCATCATTAAATGTTTGACACTTGAAATACTTTCACGGATAGGATTCATTTCTGTTTCACTACATATACCGGATTTAACACCTCCGGATTTTGACAATAATAGATCCGGGGGTTTCAGAGATTATCTGTCTAATAAAAATCGACACGCCAGACGGTAGATGGCAGACGACAGCCAACAGACAGACAAACAGAAACGGGATATATTATAAGGGTTTGGAAACGTCCAGAAAACAAAATAAAAAATCTTACTAGTCCCTGGGTTATTTCAGGCTAGTTAACATCTATTGCTTTTTTGCTTCCCGAGCGTAATCTTGGAAAGTACTGTAACATGGTTCCATTTGACGAATAATTAATTTCATAGAATATTAGAATATGAAAAAGTAGTTTTCGCCTTTCCGTCTGTCCGTCATTTGTGAGCTCCTTTTTTTTCGAACGTAATCTCTGAAATTAGTGAGCAAAATCTGTCTTTTTACTTCCCGAGCGTCAGCCAGTTTCATGTTTCTCGACGTTTCATGACCCGTGGAGTACGAAAAAAGTGGTCTCCGGTTTCCGTCTGCCTGTCTGCCTGCCTCTCTGTGTCAATTTAGGAATATATGTAGATGGCTAATCATATTTCCAACAATTTGATGACGTCATCTCAAAGTATTCTAAATTAAATTCACTTAAATGTTATACAATAATAAAATTCCTATGCTTTTCCCTAAACGGCCGAATTTTCGCAAAGAAATTAACATAGTATAATAACTGTTTACTACTAACATAGGATATAAATGACCGTGGACTAGTGGTCGGCACGCTAGCCTGCGGGTCACACGTTCGACGCTCAACTGGACTCTTCCTTTTTTTCTCTTGCGCTGTGACTAATATTTTATTGATCAAATTAAAATCAAGTCACCCCCATTTTCTCGAAAATGTGTGAATATGTACGTCTTTGTTTAATAATGATAAAATAAGAATTATAATGATATTTAGAATATTTTGTTCAATTGTGGCTTAATTAATAATTTTAGTCCTCTTTTTGAGGAGACAAACTCATTCAAATGAAACACATTTCTACGGGACATTCCTTCGATGAATAAACATAAACACTCGAAGTTAAGCATATTATTACTGAGAGGATATTGGTTCCCGTTCGTTATCTGTTTTAGATATATTTTACAATGTCCGTATACTTGTGCGAACTGCGTCCCTGCACCTCCACGGCCTAGGGCCTACAAGGGTGTTATTTATGCCGCTTTTACTTAGAGATTAACACAAAACAAAAATAGGAAAATCAAATTTTATAATTTTTCAAAGACGCGAAATTTGTTGAACTTATACTTCAGGAGCGAGGAAAGTTATGCCGAAATAAACTTCGACCAATTTTTGTCTTCACCAAAAATGGAACATTAGTCAAGATGTGTTAAGTGTATTCTATTTAAAATATGCTAATTAAAATGTTTCCCTAGGTGTAATTTATTAATGACTCTTATTTTTCACACTGCACAAATAGGTTTTTGAAAAAAAAAAACAATTTATTTTTAAAACTGTAGAACTCTGAAATTTTGTACACATTTTAACGTTATGGTAGATATGATAAATCACTAATCAGAATTTATCTGTTTTCTCTTCCAGAAACTTAGTAACGTTATTTCAAAATTGTGTAAAATCAATTTTTGGAGATCTATTCTGTTCAAGTGTTTTAGTCGATTTGGGGTTGTTTCCCGTCTCTTCGCACTTCGCACGATCAAGAGGCGGAAACCAACCCCAAATCAATTTCTAAAATCAATTTTAGTGAAACGTTCAGCTGCTATTTCTTACAACTGATCCTACAGGTGTCTCAAAAAAGTAAAGAACTAAGAATAAATTTTAGTGATTCCGTCATAAACAAGCAATCTCATTTTCCTTAAATTTTGTGAAAACAGTATTGTTGTTGATATTAATCCAAAGTTGTTTGCTTATCCCAAACAAAAAGTTTATGATGCCATCATCAGATTTTGTTACGAAATGTATATATTATGAATATGATCCTTTGCCTGTAATTTAATCCGCCCTTTTTTAATTTAACTGGTAGAGGTTTTCATGGCAAAAGATGAAATTCAGAAAACCAAATCTTTTAATTTATCTAAAAGCTAGGTACATTTCATTAATTTAGCTTAAGGAGCGAGAACAGTTTTCTTACACAATTTTAAACAGAATTTTGTAATTTGTGCTATGTGTAAAGGATACATAAATACGACAAAATAAAAAAAAACATAGACGTAACTACCACATCAAGAGAAAACTACCAGGATAATAATTTAATAAGACTTTGTAGGATAAGTTCAAACAACAAAAGCGACTTTCGTTGACAGGGAATTAATAAATTGGTGTTTTGTGAAAATAATCTGGTACAATAATCTTTCTATTGCGGTTCATCATACATTAGAAAATCTGTCACATGACGGTAGCGTTAGGTTTTAAATTTATCCAGTTCTACAAGCCACATGTGATGTAAACTTTCGCTAGTTTTCAAATTCCGAAAAGTTTGAGCAAAAAGACTAATGTCATTCGTTTTAATAATATAATAATTTAATTATCTTATCACGGAAATGAAGTTGCGAAATCGTCGGAAGTTATATAGGATGTTGCATTACCGCTGACGACAATACAAGTGAACCGCAGGTCAGCGGTAACGCAACAACTCCGCACAAAAATGGGGACGCTTTTGTTTGTTCTGTTACTACTGGGAATTTTTGTGTATTCACTGGTATAATGTAAATATTTGGTTGTTTATATATTAAGATAGGCTGAGTTAAATAAGTCAGTACTGAGTTTTATTGGCTTATTAATTACTATCCAACTTTGTCCAGTTTTATCCAAAATTGTAATGCTCCTATGTATTTGTAAAATTATAAAGTATCAACGTAATATTTTCTGTTTTTCAATTTTTCTCCAATGTAACTTAGACAATAGCAAAATTACCTGATACAGCTGTTTTAGACCTGTAAGTAGTCACACGATAGGGTAAACAGAGAGCTAAAGATGTGGTGGACAGGTGAAAAATACACGATACGAATTACGTAGGTGATGGATCTTTGTAGACAATAAACACAGTACACAGGAAAAATATAGAATTTGAATATAAACGTCTAACCACATATCTGCATCCACATTTTGGCTAGATAACACCTCATTTGCATAAAAAGATAACAACAATGATGATGCAAACTGTAAAGATGCCGACGACAGAAAGGAAACCATAATAAATGTGGTAAAAACGATCCCGATGGTGAAGACGAAAAACGATAATGACACAGAACGAAAGTGACATTTTTTACCAGAATTTGAAGAAAATTCTGAATTGAAAGCAATTTTTGTTCATTCACAGTCCTGGGAAGTTTTTGTTAAACCACGAACGCACCTGAAGGACATAATGAGCAGGATGCTATCGTGGAAATACTACATATCGCGTCGAGGATCTAGCAATATCTCTAAAAGTTTGACCGAGATGTTATTTAAAAACTCTAAATAAGGTCAAAATTTCCATTTCTAAGAAGACTGGGCCAGCAGAACGAACTGATGATTGAGTATTAAAGATGAGATGCTAAATGTTGCATGCGACAATAGTCGTATGTAGAACCCCCATTCATATAAAAACAATGTTTAAGTGAAATTTTAGTGTGAGTTCCTTACATATGACATAAACATTTACAAAAAGCCCAATAACTGTTTTAAATAGCGTAAAGTCTTATGTTTTCTAGGAAATGGATACCGTTAGCTTGGTCATTGCCACTAAAAACTGAAAGATCGGCAACAATGTTTATATTTCTGGCATATTTTTTAACCTTTAATTTAATAAAACATAACCTAACGGAAAAAGTTCAGGGAATTTTTATTCTTCTGCATCGAATACCAACAAACTCACTAGATTTTCATGGCCAACCCTACTATATAAAGATCGTGAACGGATAATATTGGTGGTTTCCAACCATTCCAGCTCAAACATTGAAAATGACGCAATTCCTGAAAGTGCGTTTCTTGAAGAGGATGGAGATTCTGATCTGACTAAACATGAGTGTTGTGGGAGAAAAATACTGTCTCTGGTAAATGTTGCCTCATCTGTTGAAAATAATTTGTTCCGTAAAATGTGGATCTTTTACATTTTGTTTAAACAACCATTCACAGAACACAATCCTTTTTGGCAAATCGTCAGGCCTCACGTGTTACATGTGTTGCACATAATATAGATGTAGGCCCTGTTCATTTAAGGTCCTCCAAAACACAAGTGGGGAAACCCCTACTCACTACACCAATTTTGGCACGCTTATGGCCAGACCCTCTTCCACGATGGTTAAAATTTCAGGCTTCGCATATATCATTTGGTTGAGTCTTGACGATCCCAGTCCGACGCATACATCGAGCTTCAAGACCATTTCCAAATATTCTGCCTTATATTACATGTTGGTTATATCACCATTTGTATAACCTGGAATTTTTTAGGAAAACCTCTTTGGTCAAAAAACGTAAAAAAACTTAAACTTTCTGTTGCTGATCTACGGTAATCATTATTTCCCTTGAAAGTAATGTTGCTTAACAACCAACGAATTATCGTAAATCAGTAGCACACAAATATTCACTTATAATACCATAAGTAGTCAAAGTTATGTCGAATATTTTTGTGGTGGTGTCACGAATGGGCATTACGCTTGGATTTAAATACCACGAGTGCGAAGCACGAGTGGTATTTCCAAGCGAAATGCCCATGAGTGGAACCACCGCAAAAATATACGACTTAACTTTGACTACGCATGGTATTCGAGGGACTATTTCATGAATCAACAATTTTTCAGATTAAAATTCAACCAAAAAGTAAGAAAAATTAAGTTACACATGCCTTCATTTCCATATCAACCGAGATAATAAACATTTTTTTTAATAAAACTTCCGTGACATTTGATGCAGTTTTTGATGTTATTCTGTGATTTCAACATGCAAATGCAAGAAAAGAGATTTGGGTCAAAATCAGAAGAAGAAATAGATGCCGAGATATCCAAAAGCACACCATGGAACACAAAAAAATCACGCGCCTTGTAACAAGTAGTAAATGGTTCACGAAAAATAAAGACAACCCCAACCTCTGTCCCGTTAGGTATTTTTCTTTCCCATTTTATGTCGTGTATTAAACTGTTCCATTTTATAGGCTGTATCATCTACTAATGATGAAATGAGGAAATAACATAAACACTGACAGAATGTTTTTAACACCCAATCCTTTTTGGAACAAAATACAAAATGCAGTGTGGTACAAAAATAGTCCCGTTGGAGTTAATGAAATTGGTAAATGGGTAAAGTCGTTAGCAATAGTGACTGGTTTAGATATTAAAAGAAGGAAAATATCAAATCATTCTGTGCGCTCATCAGCGGTGTCTGCTTTGGCTAAAGCTGGAGTCGAAGAACAGCAGTTGATGAAAATCACAGGACACCAGAACGTTCACTCAATTAAACCATATTTGCAACTCGACGATGAACATCACAAATCAATTATTAATAAAATACGAAAAAATTCAGTTAATCAAGAAAACAATACTGTAAATGATAAAACTATAAGTGGAGCTTCTTGTTTATTACAAAATTGTACGAATGTAACCTTTTCAAATTGTACATTTAATGTCACTGACAAATAAATACATTAATTTGTCATCGACTTTCTTTTGTTAAAAATTGTCAGTTGAATACCTTCCTGGGAAGATATATGCGGTACAACACATTATAACCATAGTAACGCCCACACAAAGTACAATTTTTATTGGCTCTTTTTAACCAATTGACAGATGAATGGAATAGTCATCAACATTTTAACTAATTTTATCTCAAAAACGAAAGAACTCATATTCAGGTGATTTTGAATTTATGAGATGTGCTGCTCATGTCCAATTTTCCGTTTCTTTGTTTACATAACTTTCAAAAATCTAAGGTAGGTTCCGTTGGATTACTCTCTTACCGATCAGTTCCTTTTGTGTATGGTCATGTCTCATGTATATACCTAATACTTTAGTAACCCAGTATTATTTTGAAAAACATATTCTAGAACACCTAAAGCGTCTATAATTCTGCGCATTGGAGTAGGGGTTTTACAATTTAATTGTGACAATTCTGCTCTACAAAGAACATATTGTTCAGACATTTGATCACTAACAGAGCAGATATACTTCATATGCCTTAACTTGGAAAATGAACATTTGCGTCTTTTGAATGTAAGTTGCATGTATAAACGTAATCAGTGATCAGTGGGTCCATCCAAGTCCATGCTGCCCAAAAATGTTAAAGACATCCTGACTTTCGCCTCGCTACGTGAATAACTTGACCCATGAGTCAAATATGGGCCAAGAAAGTAGCTGTGCCTCTCTGTGCAGGAATTTCCGAGTCGATTATGTGTCCGCCCCTGGCAACGTCTGCTTCGTGTGATAGTGAAGGTTTCCGATGGCCCCAAGAGGTCCTCTTTGGCGGTCAGCGCGGGCATGGGTGCCGATGGGCGCGTACCCATCTGTGTGTGTTCGACCCGTAATTGTCCACCGGTGCACGATTCGATTCCGTCGTTTCTCTATATTCATAGCACACATTGCTCTCTTCAGTTTAGACGGTTTGTACGTGACCGCGAATGCAACCGCTTTATAATAATAAATCGCGCGCGGTTTCGTGCATGCATATGAACTCGACACCGGTCTTAGTCACAGGCTGGTAGGTGTCAGAGGTGATTATCGGGATGCTCTGCTGACCATCGCATTTGCCCATAAATTCCCGCTGGCGCGATTGTTTAACAACATGCTCGTCCGGACCTCCCATCGGTCGCAGAACGAACCAAGGATCGGAGGACGAGATGTCGTTAAGATTGCGTTACGTATTTGATCGGTTTAAGGAGCTGGGATTCGCTACAGTGAAAGCTTTGCTTCCATTTCTACATCACCCATGGTAAAAGCAGTCAATCCGGAGTTGAAAAATAGGCAACCCTGCATCTTGAGAACGCAGCGATTTTGAGTTGGGGGGAAACAAACTTTTAGTTGAAGGGGGATAATTTATTATGTCTTTCAGACTACGAAAAACTATTACTGTTGCTGTTCAAATTTGTAAAACAAAACTCGTGGTGATGGAGGGGAGTTTTACTTAAATAATTTTAAACAAATTTTTTGGTTAGTGGTTTTCACAACACACTAATATAAAAAGTTCACAACAAAATTACCGCACCAATTAAAATTGTAATTGAAGAATCAATGAATTGAAACGATTCTATATGAAAAGCTTCAACAGTTTTGGAAGTACATGTTGAAAAAATAATTCACACTCCGGATTTACGCGTATGATTTAATCACAGGATGCAAAGTTGTTTTTACTTCCACTACAATGAAAGTTTTCAAAATGGGTTACAAAGGAAAATTGCTCAAAAAAATTTAGGGATTTGTTTAAGAGTATACCAAAATGTAGAAGAAACATAGATTCATAATTAAAAATGTGACAAGGCCACATCAAAAAATTTTTTGATTTCAGTTTTTACGGGGTTTAATCATTGTGGAAAAATATGTTGCCATATATCTGGCGTAATTCTCTCAAGAAATTGGTGCAGACAATTATTTAAAGTCAGATTATACTCAAAGACGCTTAATACTTCAGACAGAACTTATTCAACTGAAATTGACAAGAATGACATTGTGGAAACACTGTTTTTGTACACTGACAAGAATTTATGACCTGAAAGTTAGTGAGCCTAAAGCCTCTACTCCGTAAAACCATAAATTACAGACCCTCAACTTAGGATTAGCAGTGGACAAACGGTGAACAAGAGCCGATTAGCGTGATTTTGTAACAAATTAACAGGTGTCTGTAAAAGTCACTTGTAATAGAACATAAATTTGTTGTTGGTATTTGTGCGTGGTATGTAGCTGACTTTCAACACCATGAAACCATTTTGTCTTAGCATTTAGCCGAGTGAATCCCTAAAAACAGTTCTAAACTTTACACAAGTGTCAGTGGCACGCGTCTTCTGTGAAGGATCGACGACGATTCCGGGAAGGTTATTCGAACATTGTTGTTCTGAAGACACTAACAGGATCATAAACTTTTACTACACTAGTATAGTAACTTTACTATACCATTCTGATATTTTTAGACTTGAATAAGTCCTGTTCAATTCAAGAAAGATGCACTAAACGTCAGGCTGCTGTTTTTCTAGTAAAGATGGAAATACTTGATATATTCTTCCTACATTTCTAAGATTACCATCGAGAAGAAAGGAAAAATGACATGCGTGGGTGATTTCTAGAAGACGTAAGGTTCTCTAAATTAAGTTGTGAATTTATTAATGCTATAATTTTAAGAAGTGCATAAGAAAATCCATATCTTCGTATTAAAAATGGTTAAAAACAAAAGCTGGTCTTTCTAGCTCTGGTATAATTGACTACCATGTGTCGTTATGACAATCCTAACTAAAACATTATTCATTGTTCTCTTACTTCTATAGTTATAACTTTTATTTTTCTAATGTTAGAGTTAGAATAGAAACGAATTTTAAAGGCAAAAATTTTAATTATTTAGCTGTATTCCCAAAAAAGTAGTGTGTAAAGTCTAAAAACAAGATTTTAGAAATGTTCGGTCTGAAAATCGAAATTTGTCCGAAATTTTCAAGACGGGGAAGGTTGAAAAAAGTTACCAAAAAATTCTGGGATGTAGATTTCGACGCACTGACATCAAAATTTCGCATCAAAGGACAAGATTTTAGAAATATTCCGTTTGAAAGCTTTTTTTCTACAGCAAAATAGTAGAATTTATAGAAGAAATGAGGCCGAAATTAACTTTTCGATTTCGAAATCTATAGGAAAACCTCTTTGCTTAATTTTCCACAAAAGTCGTAAATTGGCCGAAATTTTCATCGGGGGTATTGAAAAATGTTACTTTAAAAGTTTCCAAAAAATCTTAAAAAATCTGTGAAATAGATTTTGACGTGCTGATTAAAAAATAAAAAATATAGCGTTGTTCATGGTCCCGAGCCCGTACTTTATACATAATTATTCGTTTTTTTTTTTTATTCAGAAAATTATAATATTTAGTTATCGAAGTTATGGACGTATTGAGGCCGAAACTAACTTCTGTATAGTGAACCAAGAGTTATAAGGTTATATGGCCATCATAAAATCATCCCATTGTGTCGAAGTTAAGTTGTTTACAATAGAAAAGGTTTTAGGGTCGTAAATAACGTGTCCACTGCAGCTCGACCGGCTCTTGTGGTTTCGTTCAGGGGCGGCTTTCACTAAATATGAAAATCCACCACTCCACTATTTCTTTACTACCTGCAGCCGCTGAGGGTTCCGAAATAACCACTCGCTTTGAAAGCCGGCCCTGTTAAATATGAGCAAGAAATGTTTAGAAGATGATTTATTGCCAACCGGTAAGCTTAGTGGGAACCACACAAAGGGGGTATTTATTTGGGGTCAACTACTTTTATGATGGCCATATAACCTTATAGGTCTTGGTTCACTATACATCGAAATCTATAACAAAATGCTTTCAGTCAAGTTTTGAAAATTATCGAAAATTTGTCGAAATTTTAATGGGGACATTTTCCTTTTTGGTAAAGTTGTCACAAAAATTTCTCAAATTTCAGGGATATAGATTTCACCGTGCTGATTCTAAAACTGTTGCGTTTTCATGGACCCAGGGCAAGAATATCCGATTTGAAAATCAATTTTTTTTTTTTCCAAAATATGGCAATATTTCACTGGACGATTCTGGAGAAATGCTGGGAGTTATCGAATAAATGGGGCCGAACGTACCTTCTAGATGTCGAAATCTTGCCAGGAATTTTAATTTGTAATAATCCCAAAAAATTCGGGGGTATACCTGTAGGCTTCGACGTCTTGATCTCAAAAAATATAGCGGCCCAGGACAAGATTTTTAAAATGTTCAGTTTCGAAGAAATGTGCTCGGAACCAACTTCCAGAGGTCGACATCTATAAGAAAACGTTTTTAGTTAAGTTTCGAAAATGGTCGTAAATTAACCTAAATGTTCAGAGGAGGTTATTGAAAATTTTACTTTTGAAAAAATTTCCAAAAAATTCCTAAAAAATTCTGTAATAGATTTCGACGTACTGATTCCAAAAGTATGACGTGTTCCTGGTCCTGGGACAAGACTTTAGAATTATTATATATATTTTTTTTATTCAAAAATTTACAATATTTCATGGGGGATGCTGGAAAAATTGTAGAAGTTATCGAAGAAATCAGGCCGAAACTAACCTCTGTCCACCAAAATCCACCAGAAAAAATCTTTGGTAAAGTTTTGAAAATTGACGACAATTGCAAAATTGCAAGATATGCATTCGGTTTGAAAATCTGTTTTTTCAAAAATCTAAAAAACTGCAATTATTTCTGTGGGCGATTCTAAGGAAATACTAGGAGTTATCAAAGAAATGGGGCCGAAACTAACTTCTGGATGTCGAAATATTTAAGAGAATGTCTTTGGAAAATGGTTGAAAGTTGGCCAAAATTTTCACAACTTGCCAAAAAATTCTGGAATAGTAATTTTGAGATGCTGATTGCAAAAATATAGCGTGCAAGATTTTATATATATATAATATTTGATGAGATAAAACTGATTTTGGCAGTTTTGACATTTTAGACTATTTTTGTAACTAGAAGAGGTCAGGTCACGGAAGGTCAAGTCAGGTCAGATGCATGAAATAAGAAATAAATTTTATAGCAAGTAGTATAACAAAAAAAAATACAATTAGCGTTTTTTTTTTACTTTTTTCATTGGACTATTCTAGATTAGTTTCCAGTCACACTCGACAGAAGAACATAACTAGCCCCGCCCACCCACCCTTCTTCTTTTTCGGTCATTGATTTTATCCGATCTGAATCAAATAAATGATCTTATATTTAACAGAAGTAAAATTAGTCCTTAGATTTAGAAGAGGGGGGGGGGTTAGTATTTGCTAAGATAAGGCTGATTTTGGCAAATCAAATACCTTCCAAAAAAACAGAGGTTGGGTGGGCGGGGTTAATATTTGATGAGATAAAACTGATTTTGGCACTTTTGATATTTTGGACTATTTTTCTAACTAGAAGAGCTCAGGTCACGGTAGGTCAAGTCAGGTCAGATGCATGAAATAAGAAATCAATTTTATAAGAAATAATATAACAAAAAAAATAAGATTAGCGTTTTTTTTTTACTTTTTTCATTAGACTATTCTAGATTGTAATATTAGTTTCCAGTCCCACTCGACTGAAGAACATAACTAGCCCCGCCCACCCACCCTGCCTCATTTTCAGTGATTGATTTTATCCGATGTGAATCAAATAAATGATCTTATACTTAACAGAAGTAAAATTAGTCCTTAGAATTAAAAGAGGAGGGGGGGGGCTAGTACTTACTAAGATAAGGCTGATTTTAGCAAATCAAATACCTTCCAAAAAAATAGAGGGTGGGTGGGCGGGGCTAATATTTGATCAGATAAAACTGATTTTGCCACTTTTGACATGTTTGACTATTTTTCCAACTAGAAGAGGTCAGGTCACTGTAGGTCAAGTCAGGTCAGATGCATGAAATAATAAATAAATTTTATATATTCAGTTTGGTAGTAAATTCTTTTAAAAATTCAAAAAAAGTTATGGTTAAAATTGTTCCTTTATCGTCTAAATCTAAATCGCCATGCCAACACATATCGAAATAATTATAGTGATTAGCCACAACTTTTAAATGTACTATCACTTCCCTTTCATCTGCATATTGGTATTTTCAGTCTACCGCTTCTTAAAAAACAGGATCGATATAACTCTTTTCCCAAACTTCAGCCGTCTTAGATTGATAATTAACAAACTTGGGCTTAAAAAATGCTATCAAAATGTCACTGATAGTCAGTACTAATTTTAGAAAACAAGTACAGCCTCATTTATTTTCTTCAGTTTTCAAAAATGCTTTGTAAAGTACAGTGTGCCAAATAGTGAACTTGTACATCAGAAGTCCTGTATCTGAAAAGAACAAAGGCCCTATGAATCAGATGTGCATGAAGACATTTTAACGATCTCCGATTGGGATTAGGAATAGAGGGTTCACAGTACGCACTTTTGGAAACAGAATCTTAATCTTTACTATTTAAAGGACTCTGCTTTACTTATCATACTTTATCGTTACAATATTTCCAAAAATAACAAACACATTTGCATTTTTTCGGTTATTTCAAAAAGTCCGTCTAATATTGCTTTACGCTGCAAGCAAAGTGACTGTTTCCGTACTAAACTTTATTGAATTTACATAAAAATAAACATTGTAAAAATTATGACTCTGAGTTAAAGTTAATAACATATGAATCATTCGTATTGAAATATTCATTGATACCTACTCAAAATTATTCATATCTTGCATGACTGATGGTAGTTACATACACATAAAGAAATGTGTAAGGACATTTACCACAACTTTTTAATTACCATATTTTTCAATTTTTAGAGGTTGGCTAGACTTTCTAAAAAATAATGTTGTTATCGGTCGAGGCCTTCAGCTTTTTCACAGTTTTTCAAAAATTATCGAGAGAGTAAAGTAGTCGTCCCTGTGACCTACATCAGTTAAAGTGGCATCCACCAAATAATAAACACTGATTTTCTCTTTAATGGAAACCACCTTAAGATTTTAGCAGTGATAAGTTACAGCCCCAGCTTGCTTAAAAGTAACAAAGGTTCGATGAATCAGACGTGCATGAACACTTTTTACAATGGTCAACGAGGCTCGACATCCGATTCGGACAACCAACCCAACACCAAGCAAGCGTTGTAAATCGTCACTATTATAATCCCGAGCAGTTTATTGGGCGCTTCTAATAAGCACTTTTGGAAACAGAACAACAGTGTTCACTATTTGGCGGACTCTTCTGTACATTTTTCCAAATCTAGTTGCCTAAAAAATCTTGAAACGACGTTTTTTCTGTTGGAAGTTTATAAAGCTCAGATGACAGCCAGAGATGTAATGGCGGTCACATTACATGCACCGGTTGAACCTAAAAGGGGTCGTCCTTCTGAAATAAACCCAAATTTAATTGAAAGCGGTCAGATGTGACCGCCATGACCATTGGGTGTAAATTATAAATTGACCACATATCCACACTCTGGCGCCAGCTTATTAGCTAAAACCATTTCGGTATGTCTTAGACCTACAGACTGGTAGATGTCAGAGGTGATTATCGGGATGCTCTCCATCACATTTGCCCATAAATTCCCGCTGGCGCGATTGTTTAACAACATGCCCGTCCGGACCTCCCATCGGCCGCAGACCTGTCGATGGATCGCGCCTCTCCCCGCCAGTGATTCAGCACTCGTTGTAAATCACCGTTCCGAATCAGTTTTACAGCAATCGGCAAATATTTACTCAAAGGCAATATTCGGCTATTGTCGAGGACCTTGCTTTCTTTTCATTCTGGATTAGGTGTGCACTTGTCACGAGTAGATTTATGCACAAATGCCACATAATAACACCGACAGCTACCTGGGGCAGGGACGGACTTTTGACGGAAAATGACGAACGGCAGTGGCGTAACTGACAAACGACCAATTATAGTTTGCAGCAGGTCCGACTTCACCGGGGGTCCATAAAGTTGGCACTTGAACTTTTAAATTAGATGGAATATTTTAACAAATTGTCCGGGACTAGGTGGTGCCATAAAAAGTTCAGTTAGCACCCACAGGTGGCACAAAACTCTTTGGACACTTATTCCTTCAATTCTCCGACCTAATTTGTCCGTAAGGTAACAACAACAAAAGCTAGTGAGATTTAAAGATGGTTTCGGTTAGGTTTGGAAGTAGTAGTACTACAGTACCACTCGTTCAAGGATTGTAAGGTCTATCACCTTTGTTCAATCATATCTGTTATAACAAACGATTAAGTACTACAATACATGTGATCAAGCTTTTGGACAAAAGATTATACATTTCAATTCGATGACGCATTAAAGCAAGTAAAAGTACTGCAGTACTACATTCCGCAAAAATATGCAAGTTTTGATCTAAGTCCATGGAATATTCCGACCGAGTCAAGATCATGCCAAATTTTTCGTATAAATCGTTGCACCACTCTTTATAATTATGGGAGAGACGTGAGTCAAGCCAGCAAAAAACGACCCATTGAAGAGTTGAGGCCATACCCACCTATTTGTGTTAGTAATGTCGGTGGTCCGCTTAACCCATTTTTTTTTTGTCTACACATTGATCATTAAAATTGGGAACGGTCTGGACATTGGTTTTTGTGCAAACCCATCAAAACTTCTATTATTTATTCATTCGACCATGGTTATACCTGACCTACATTGTTGCCGGAGAGCAAAGAAGGTAATCGTCGCTCCGGAAATGCCACTCGCATGCGTTCGACTGCGATTCGCATGTTGAGAGACAATGGGTGGCTTTATAGGTTTGATTTATTTCGATTTTATATGGTTGGTAATGGTTCGTAGAATAATTTAGTTTTTACTAAGTATTATATATGTTAATTGGTAATATGCATTACATAACTAGTTAGCGTGAGAAATAGCTTTTTTTGTAGTATAGTGTTTTGTGCTTTGTAACCTGTCTGAAGCTACTTTAAAATTTAGATGCGAGTTAAAAGCTTTTTTCCTGTTGCAAATGGAGCAATAAGCAAAATGTTGTCATTATCTTTGTTAAAGATACAATGATAGGAAGAAAAAAACTGAAAAGAAGAAGGATGATTACAAAATTTTTCTTTACAAAAACGGTTACATGCTGTTTTGCATACTTAATAAGTAGAATTTGCTTGGTAACATTTTGAAATGATGTCATAAGCAGAGCAGGGATTAAAATACCTCTGTATTAACAAAAATTTCAGTTGTTTTGATAAACTTACATAGAAAAATACACTCGCACTGTGAGAGCAAGACTACCTAAGTCAAAATTTCAAAGTTTTGTAAAATGTATTTCGAAATTTATTTTATTATATTTTTTAAATAGAATTTATAGCTATCCGTACTTCAGACTCTATTCGCACCTAATAGTTGACTTGTGGTATATGAATCCGAGTTGAGTGTTGACCCTTGCCATCCAGATTTTTGGAAAAAAATGAAAATTGTGTAACAACATTTTCAATTAACTGTGAAACTGCGAAAGCGAATCCTCTGAAATTGCAAACGTTTTTAGGTTATCGTAATCGTGGTAAATCGTTAATCAAAATTTATTCGTTTGTCCCCTCCCAAAAAATTTATGATGTCATCTCAAAATGTTGTCTAATATATCCTTTCTGAAATATGCCAAATATCACCATGTCTCTAGGTCTCTGTACTTGTGGTTCATCAAGGTACTCATAGTTTTTAAATTTACTTATACAGGGTGACTCAAAAAAATGTATGAATGAGGCAGTTTATTATATTAATTAAATCAAGAACTACTCACCCTATTTTCCAGAAAATTTGGGAAAACAGTACTGTTATTATTAGTATAGTTTTCGAAATTTCATTCTACCCTATAAAATCTTATTGGCAATAACGAGACGGATAGTAGTACAATAGCAAGAGATATTTACAACTTAAAGTCGTCGCTTGTCGGTAATCCCCAGATGTTAGAAAGAAGAACAATTCACGTTCGGACAAGGCCCATTGTTACTCACGAACGAAAATGAGCGTTATTTTACAAAAAACTGGTATGAGTCATAAATATTTCTTACCACTGTACTACTGTCCCTCTCGTTATTTCCAATAAAATTTTACAGGGTAGAATGTTAATGACATCATAACAAAAAATGGTAATGACATCATAACAAAATTTTGTAATGGAAAAACTCACTTGAAACAAAGGGGTAGCAAGCTTTTTGTTCTGGCGTTTTTCAATTTTTCCAATTTTCAATGTTTCGGTCTCATAATTTTTCGTTTTTTCAAGTTTAATTTTTTCAATTTTTCGATTATGTTTTTAAATTTTGCACTTCTATCTTACAGTTTTTCGTTTTTCGATATTTCAAGTTCTTGATCTTATCTTTCATTTTCCCATTTTTTTAAATTTCATTTTCTCAATTTTATATCACAATTAGCCGCTTTTTCATTTCCTTTACTTTTTCATTGTTTCTTTCGATTTTATAATAAGTATTTCGTTTATTCAATTTTTAAAATTTTCAATTTTTTATTTTTCAGTTCCTCGATTTTCCAATTTTTAAATTTGTCAGTTTTGCAATTTTGGATTTCCAGTTATCCGATTTTGCGATTTCTTTAATGTTCAATATTTCGATTTTGCACTTTTTCTATTTTTTAAGATCCCCAATTTTTATCTTTCGATTTTTGAATTTTTCGTTTCTTCAATGTTTCCAGTTCTTGATTTCCAATTTTTAGATTTTCAAAGTTTTCATTTTACACATTTTCGTTTTTTCCTTCTTGATTTTTCAATATTACAATTCTGAAAATTTTGCTTTTTTTTTAATGGAAAAATTAAAAATCGAAAACCGACAATTCGAAAAACATTGAAAAATCGAAAAACTGAAAAAACAAAAAATTACGAAATCGAAAATGTGGAAAACCGGAAAATTGCAATTCGAAGAACTAAAGAAATGAATAATTGAAACATTGAAAACTTAAAAATCGGAAAAATTAAAGAATGGGAAAATTGGAAAGAAGAAACAACGAATCGAATAAAAAAAATGGAAAACCCACATATTGTGAAACAAAAAATCGAAAAATTGAAAAATTTAATATCAAGTTCTTGATTTTTATTTTTCATTTTCTAAATTTTATATCAAAATTGACCGTTTTTTCATTTGCTTTATTTTGTTATTGTTTCTTTCGATTTTATATTTGGTTTATTCAATTTTTCAAATATTCAATTCTTGATTTTTCAGTTCCTCGATTTACCTATTTTGGAATTTTTGTATTTTGCATTTCTTTAATGTCCAAAATTTCGATTTTGCACTTTCCGATTTTTAAGGTCCCCAATTTTAATCTTTAAATTTTTAAATTATTCGTTTCTTCAATGTTTCGAGTTCTTGAGTTCCAGTTATTACATTTTTCAAAGTTTTCATTTTAAACATTTTCGTTTTTTCATTTTTGATTTTTGAATTTTTCTTTAATGGAAATATCGAAAGATCGAAAAATTAAAAAAATTTATTTCGAGAAACTGAAAAATTAGAAATCGAATAAATAAAAATGAAAAATTGAAAAATCGAATAAATGAAAAGTTTTAAAATCCACTAATTGAAAAATTCTAAAATCGTATAATCGAAAAAGTGAAACATTTTAAAAATTAGAATTATTATTATATATTTAAGATAGAAACTAGAAAAACAGAAAATCAAAAATTGAAGAAACGAAAAATTGAAAAATCAAGAAGCTGAAAAAATTAAAACTTAAAAAACGAAAAATTAAAAAAATCTAAAATTCACTTTATGGAAAGCGAATTAAAATTAGTTAATCACGAATAACTTTTAATTGAAGTCCGTTGCTATGCAACGTACATGTTTCATTTAACCAATTTCGGGCGCATGTTCTACATTTTAATCCTCTGTTAAATTAATCGAGGATTAAATTTTAATTCGCTTTCCTAAACGGGCCCCCAGTTTTGAAAAATCGAAAAATTGAAAACTAAAAAATTGCAAATTCAAAAACTAAATAATCCAAAAGCTGAAAATTTTCACATTTATGAAAAAAAAAAATTGATGACGTCAGAACATTGGAAAACCGAAAACTTGAAAAAATAAAGCAAACAAAAACTGAAATAAGCTGAAAAATATAAAAATTGAAAATTCGTGAAATTTCAAATTGAAAAATTGCAAAATCTAAAGACTGAAACATCCAAAAGTTGAAAAATCGAAAAACTCCAAAATTTAAAAATAAAATTTCGAAAATTTGCATATCGTAACACTGAGCAACAAAAAAATGAAAAATAGAAAAATTGAAGAAACGAAAAATTAAAAAAATTTAAATTGAAAACTTGAGAAACTCAGATGGAAAAATTGCAAAATTTGAACTAAAAATTCAAAATTTGAAAAATTGCTGAAGAAATAAAACAAGAAAAATCGAAGAATTACGCCAGCGGATGTTTACTTTACAGAAATTATTAGAAAATAAAAAATCGCAAACATTTTTTACAATGTCAAAGGAGCGGGATTTGGTGGACTGCACTTCAGAGGCGAGGGACATAACCTTCGACAAATTTTTTAATTATATTTTCGCTTACTTACATGCCATATTGTGTGATACGTCAGTCGTGCTTTCACAGTACGATATGTATTATATTCCATCAATTGGAAGATGGGTAACCTAATTCCTAAATATTAAATTAAACAAATTGTCTTAAACAAACTAATTTTTCACAATTTCTGAAACAACTGCTGTTGTCATCGACCTTTATAACAGACCAGGGCTAATTCCTGCATTTCCCGTTGAAGGGTTAATTCTCAGACAAGATTTTTCATTGAGGGCTCAAGCTCCATGAAGTAGGCGCCGTGCGTTTATCGTGTAAGTTTTTATCAATGTAAATTTAACTGTATTGTCAAGCTGATGTCTCTATACCGTGCTGCAAGACATTAGCTTTACGCCTTTCCGGAATAATTAAATTTATGATGCCTTATCTCAAGATTCGTTGATTTGTATGAACGACGTAGGATTGTCGATGAACGGATTATTTTGTGTTTGTTTGTTATTTTTTGTATGTGCGCTTGAATGGCCGGAACGAATGGTTAAGTGAGGAAGGAAGGGACACATTAGCGGCGGTGCAAAAACGACATGAAAGAATGAAAATTCTCCGCCGGCTGAAGGTGTACAATAACAATCATAAAGTGTTTTTTGGACCAGACTCGTTTAAATGGTTCTGTTATTGTGCCAAAGTCGCGGTGGCGTCCACTTTAGGCGTTCAGATAATGGCAATCTCTGAATTGGTCCTCCTAGGAGGTGAAATATTTACTAGTCGTATTGTTCGCCAATTCACGTCGAGCATTTCCTGACATCTCAATTCACTGAAGCTATTCATTGAGTGGGTGTCGGCGACGATGCAGCTCTTCCATTCATCTTTTACCTACCGCGGATCTGAAGGGTCCTTTGCACCCTGCGCGCCCAGGGACGAACCCGCACACGGCCAAGTTTCGACAGGTTTGACGGACAGTGGCGTAGGATAACTTAAAGCCCTTTTGTGTTTGGTAATGGTCACTAAATCGATACAAAGACTTGAAAGTAGGCCGCTTAAATTACTGTTGACAAAAATACGGGGCTTTTTCGTAACAAGTTGGGAGTGATAAGTGAGGAAAAGTCGAGCTTCCGGTTGTTATGAAAGGCGTACAAAAGATTTCCTGCTCACTTAAGGTTTTCAAGTCAAGGATTAGAGGGTATAAAAGACTAGAATCATGACAGTGTAAAAGATCGTTTTTAGAGATAGAAAAATTAGCCAAAAGGGACATCTACAAACATACCAGATTAAGAAATAGAAATTCTTTAATGACTAGTTGTTGCCTAAAATTTTCAACTGGATTGGTGATTAATAAAGAGCGGATTCTATGGCAACTAAAAAAACGGTAAATTTTGACTTTTATTTTTTATAAACTGGACCATTTAATTACTTAAATAATTGAACTTCATTAAAAAAGGAAAAAATTGAAGCTTTAATAAGAAAAAGTTTCAATTTATAACATATCGACACTATCACTATTATCCGAATTAATAACAATAATAACAATTTCATTCTGTTCTGAAATATCTAAGAATTTTTCATTTTCCCAAGCCAAATTTATTATTTTATTAGTATGTTCAACGTAATTGTTCCAATGCACAGCCGGAACTTGATCAATCACATTTTGCCAAGTTGCACAAACATCATTAGGAGAAGAGCTGGTTCTTGGAATGATCTTACCATCATTTCTTTTAATTTCCGACCATGTCATCAATAGTGTTGAAATGACACTGGTAAGGTGGCAGCCTGAGTACACAATCCCGTGATATAGGGCGTATAATCTAAATGATAAAGTTTTTGGGGTTGTTTGTTAACCAATATTCGCCAGATTTGGTCTTTCATAGCTTTGGGTGGATAATCAATCCCATTTTTATTTAAATATGCTATCATTTCTGTCTTTGTCCAACATTTTCGAGGAATTTCTTCCTACAAATAAAGTAAAGTTATATTACGATATCTGAATACCTATGACGACTAATTTGACTCCCAAAGTCTAGTATGATAACTTGCGTTATCTATCACAATAAGAGAAGATTCCCGCAAACTTGGTTTCAACTGTTCTTTGAACCATTTTCAAAATTTTCCTGGTTCATGTTAGGGTAGTCTCCAGATTTGCTATTAGCTTTAAAAATTAAAGAGGCTCCTTCAATAAAACCGTTTTTATTTCTAGCGTGAACCACAATGTATCTGCACCCTTCTCCAGTTTTTGTAATAGCAGTGTTTACTGAATCGTTTTGCCATGACTTTTATATGTTACCCTTAAGAAATACCCACGTTTCATCAAGAAAAAGAGGTTCATATAAATTTTTCCTTTGTGTTGATGGTATTCACGTAAAAATTGGTCTAAAGAGTTTAGACAGTACTTCCCTCGCTGTCGGAAACGTGACGACTGCATGCCTATTATGTTTTTTTTTCGCAGTAGATTTCAAAGCATTCGGTTTTGTAGTTCCTGAGTAAAACAATTAAATAAATTTACGCATTCATTATTTTATTATTTTTTTGAGCCACCCGGTATATGCAAATTCAAAAAATATAAATGGAATGATAAATTACAAGTACAGAGTCATTATATTTTGTATATTCTAGATAGGATTTATTCGGCAAACTTTTGAGCTGACGTCATCAGTTTTTTGGAGAAGATAACCAAATATATTTTGACTAAACATTTATTATGCTCTTTGTAACCTTAAAACATCTGCAAGATTTCAAAACATTGGGTTCTGTAGTTCCTGATTAAATCAATGAAATACATTTACGCATTCATTAATTTTTTGGGTCACCCTGTATATGCAAATCCAAAAAATTTGAATGGAATGATAAATCACAAGAAGAGAGTCATCATATTTTGTACATTTTAGATAGGAATTATTCAGCAAAATTTTGTGGTGACGCTATGAATTTTTTAGGGGGGATGAGCAAATACATTTTGATCAAAAACTTACCATACTTATGATAACTTTAAAACATCTTCAAGATTTCAAAGCATTCGGTTATGCAGTTCCTGAGTAAATCAATAAAAAAATTTAAGCATTCATTAATTTTTTGAGTCACCCTGTATATTCAAATCCAAAAATATGAATGGAGTGATAAATAACAAGAAGAGAGTCACCATATTTTGTACATTTTAGATATGATTTATTCGGCAAACTTTTGAGCTGACGTCATCAAGTTTTTGGAGGGGATAAGCAAATATATTTTGGCTAAACATTTATTATGCTCTTTATAACCTTAAAACCTGCAAAATTTGAAAGCATTCGGGTTAGCAGATTCAAAATTAAATTGCAAAATGTTGTTTTATAATTTTGATTTCTTTTTCCAAAAATTTGGACGTTTCGGGTGAAAACTCAATTCGGGGTTGCAAACTACATGTGTAGGACTATGTTATTTTATACAATTTAAAAGTGACGTCATCGCATTAGTGGTGGGGATGATTAGACAAATTTTGGTTAGCGTTTTACCATCTACATGATATTCCTAATATAAGTATAAAATTTCACAACAATCGGTCCAGTACTTTCGGAGATTATCTGTCTAATAAAAATCCGGGACGGCAGACAGACGGACAGACGGACAGACAGACGGAAATGGGAGACTCATTTCTTCGTCTTCTAGGGGTCATGAAAGATCGAAAAAACGTAAAAGTAGAGAGTCGACCGATGGACTCGATTACAATACTTCCTTTGCTTACGCTCGGGAAGTAAAAATGTTGTTCTTTTTAATTTAACTGAAGGCCGTTCTGTCAAAAATAATCTGTTACTATTTTTCTTAAATTTGAAACCAATTTTCCTTATCCAAGAATGATCTAGAGCCAACGTTAAAATCGGGAATCTCTTCCATTACTCGATCGTGCAGCAACTTAACAGTAATGTATTCTTTAAAAACAACCATTTTATAGATAATCTTCCGGGCTAACAATAAATCTACAGGATTCACTTTTGTCTTTATGTGACTAATTCTAGAAGACATATTTTTCTTATATTCAAAGTCACTTAAACCTGAACTTTTTGTAGCCTGTAGACAGATCATTCCGAAATTTTCAACATTTCTGCGGCCAGTTCTGTCTTCCTTTTTTTCTTAAGTTCCAAATCATCTTGGTTTCTATCAAGATAATCTAACATATTTAAAATTATTTATTTTCCTTGGTCGTTAAATCGCTTCATTTTTGACTGGGACAAATGACAAATTTCAAAATTTGACATAAGACTACGACGTACTCAAAATTTGGTGATTTTTTGTCTCGAAGTGCATACGATAGAAAGAGAAAAATTTTGACTTGGGGTAAGTCCACCACTTTATATAAATGTGTATATGAGAAAATCCGTTTATTTGAGCCCTATTCGTTTTTGCCTATTTGCCTATTTTTGATCATGAGTACCTTTTGTGCATTTTTCAGTCTATTTTACTTTTTTCTGCCTATTTTGTTTTAAAATCCGAATTTTCCATGCTCCTAAGCACATGTTTTTTGCGAAGGCCACATTTAATATTTCCGGTGGGTACTATAAAGAAAGGTAATCAAACTCGAGTTTTGAGTAAAAGGGTTGGGGGAATTTCGTTAGCAAAATGCAGATTCTGGTCGACTGGTGTGAGCCATAAAAATTCCATACCATTGTACTACTGTCCACCTCGTTATTGTCAATAAAATTTTACAGGGTACAACGATAATTCCTAAACTATATAAAAGTGTTTATCATCCAGTACTTCGTGCCATTTTTAAAAATGCCCAAAATCAAATCGTCTTTAAACGACAAGTTAAGGGAATGGATTAAAAACAAACACGTTTTTCAAATAGAAAACGGCGAATAGTTCAGTAAGGTCTGTGCGAAAATTGTACTGTAACTTCATTTGAGATACACCTGTTAAAACTTTTATGACTTAAGCGGCTTAAGCCAAACCACCCTTATAAGTCAAACTGGCTATTGTAAGCTTTGTGGACCCGAACCGCAAGATTATTACTGTCCATTGTTGGCATAATGTAACTGTGAACTGAGTTAAGTAATACAATAGCCAGTTTGACTTATAAGGGTGGTTTGGCTTAAGCTGCTTAAGTCATAAAAGTTTTAACAGGTGTATGTCAAATGAGGTTACAGTAAGTAAATTATTAATGTTGCACAACTCTTCTTTGTATTTTTTCTAAGCTGTCTATGTGAACATTGTAAACTAGGCTCCATATTGCGACTGTATATTGTAAAGTCGAACAAATACAAAATATAAGATTTTTAAGAAGTCTACATCACGTAAGCCTTTCGAGTTTCTGATTACAAAGCCCAGAAATTTATAAACAGAAGATGCAATATTACTAATATGCTGCGTAAAACTCAATTTTGGATCAAATATAACACCCAGGTCCTTTACACAATTCATTTCTTTTAGTGTATTACCTGACATAGAATAACCAAAATGAAACGTACTTACTGTATGTCATAATATGGCATTTGGAATAATTTAATGGTAAGTAATTAGTTTCTGACCACTTGTCCACAACATCCAGATTTATTTTGAAAACGTATGCAGTCATCTGTAGTTTTAATTTGTAAGAAAATCTTTAGATCATCAGCATAATATATCAAATATTGTGCTGTTAGAACTAAGACAGAGAACTCTGCGAATATCATTTATAAACAAAGTGAACATTAGTGGTCCAAAAACCAAACCCTGCAGCACCCCTGACGCCTGAGTATAATGTTTGGATCTATAAACACAATGGGATATATATTGTCGAAAGCCTTCGAAAAATCTGTGTAAACACAGTCTACCTGTCTTTGTTTATCTAGCACTTCACAGTTACAGTGGGTCTGCCTTTCGCAAATCCATCCTGACTTGGATCAAACATATTAGTAATGGGGATAAATCAAAAAGTGTAAGACCGTTTCAGAAACTTTAGAAAAATTATTAATAATTGTTATAGGCTGGTAATTGCTTACATCAATCCTGTCTCCACACTTGAAAATTAGTGTAACTTTTGACTCTTTCCACAATTCTGGAAATACCGCAGTTTCTAGAATAAGAAGACTGAAAATCATTTTAAATGGTCTAGTCAGAACTAATGCACGGTCTTTTATTAAGAAGGGAGGAATCAAATCTAGACTCGCTGCCATATTTCGTTTTAGTTTCTTTACAGCTAGTAACACCGTTGTTTCGTTGACTGATTTGATACCAAAGTGACTGACGTTGAGTCCATCATTATTGTCAAGACGAGCCGCTGGTCGATCAGATGTGAACGCAGTCTCAGAAAAATTCGCAGAAGCATCAACATTAGATTGGAGATTATTAAATTTATGTTCACCATATGGCATAGTACACGGGAGTGATGAAATGTTATTATTACAAGCTTTACAGAAATTCCAAAATTTTTTGGGTTCTTTTTCAAAGTGATATTACTCAAATAACAGCTGTATGCTTTAACTTTTTTCTTAGCTCTTAGCACCTTAAAATTTTCATAAGGATACTGGCAGCTTGCTTTTTTTTAATGTATCCCACCATTAGATTAAAATTCCCATATATAAGGTCTAGTATACGATCATCTCTATTGAGGATGTTGCTATACTGAGTAACAGAGCCGTGCCTACATATTTTTTCACCTGAGGCAGATAGCCAAATCCGCGCCCCCATGTTTGCGAGATATTTACCTACTTACCTATACGTTACAGATGATCTGTGTTCTGAATTTCTGGACAGAAAACCAGAATTGTAATTGAAAAATGTGCATAAACATGAAAAATTAAATGGATTTATTGATTTTAAGTTATCAGAAATAAACAGATAACAGAATCAAAAGTTAAAAAAACATACAATATAATTCATAATAGCAAATTACATAGAAAAATTTGTAAATAATACTTAATAGGAATAATATTCAACAAAAAATACGCCCCTATGTTACTTCCAAAAATTGTACAACTTATTTTTTTTTGCTTTTAATGAAGCAAAAACATAAATGATTTTTTCAAAATCTATTGGACTACATAATTCTTGTCCACTGGAAAAAATAGCCATGTTTGACAATTTTTCCTGACCAAGAGAAGGTCTTAAATAACTTTTACTTATCTTGAGTTTACTGAAGTTTCTTTTTCCCAGAAGCTACAGTAACTGGTAAAGTTAAAAATATTCTTAACGCGACTTCCAAATTTGGATACAATTGAACTAAACCGTATTCGTGAATTATTTTCAAAAGATCCAAAGCTATAGCTGCTCTAATATCCGGAATTATTGCAATTGCTTGGTTCTTAAAGCTAAATATTTCTGATGATATTTCTACAGCATTTATATCATTTGGATATTTAAGAGCTAAGTCGTAAGCTGCTTTTCTTAAATCTTCTATATACAATGATACTAATTTTTCGTCAGTAAGAAACTGAAAATTGGAAGATATTTCATTCTATTTTTTATACCCCCATTTGAGTTGTGAAGTCAAAACGTCCGGTACCCCTTTCACTTTATATTTTTATATTTTTGACAATTGGGCGCCCCTCTAATTTGCTCATCCGAGGCGAGTGCCTCTCTCGCCTCACCCTCGTCCCGGCCCTGCTGAGTAAGTTCAAAAAAATCACCAATAATGCATAGATTCCGTACTTTATTACTGACATCATAATGTAAATGAGTATTAAAGTCTGCTATAATAATAAGTTTTGAGTTGTACAGGCAATGTAGAGAAAAAAGGCATTCAACTAACATAATGTATTCATTTATAGAACATCTCGGTGGAATATAAACCCTAACAACATAGAAATAAAATTTGCTAGGAAGTTTACATTGCAATACAAGTATATCTATCCATTCTAAATCTGTGTAGCCTTGGTATAAGGAAAGGATATCAATCTGTGTGATTTCAACATATTTCCTAGTGGCTATACGAACTCCCCCACCTCGGGTAGTAGATGTTTTTAAATAATCATGGTCAGCACAATATACATTCAAGTCAAATATTTCACAATTATTGACATTTGTACTAAGCCACGTTTCCGTAAAACAAAATATATCAAACTACCATTAAGATGTAGTACTGACAAACACCTCTGCTATCTTTGTATTCAACCGAACCCCCGAACATTTTGATAATAGATGTTAAGCACATTATTTTTATTATTTTGTTTTGGTAATTGCTATTGGACACTCAATATAGTTTTTTTTTACATCACTTGTTGCTTTTTTATAAGCATGACACTAGAAAAGATCCCAAGCAGCATGATCAACTTCAACTTTATCTCGTACTTACTGTTCAGTATTACACAATCCACACATTTAAGGTTATCACTACCACACTTCTTCACTACATGTTCATGTTCAGCACACTGAAGACAAGTAGGTAATCTTTAATGAAACTTATATTACAATAGCCTGCGATAAGAGTGCTCAAATAATACCAAAGGTCAAAAACCAAAAAAAAAAAACTCGAATTTTATCAGCAATTTTGTGTGAAATACCCAGAACTACACAGAGCACAATTACACACACAACACAATCATGTGACATGTTTGGCTCACGCCTTAAGTTTAGCAGCTGAAGTTATCCGGAGTCAATATGAAAATTCCAGTGGTTTAATTTCCAACTTAAAGAAAGTAGTTATTAAAGCCACTAAAATTTCTGATTTTAAATATTCTCATTTAACATCGTGTAATGTTGAGAGACCTTTCTCTAGGTATAAAAATGTCCTAACAGATAAAACGAACAATTTTTGTTCCGAAAATTTAGAAAAATATTTCATTTGTTATGCAAATTTTAACAAAGATAATATATAATAAAATAAATGTAGATCTGGAGGAAAACCAGACGCTGAGTAAACTTTATTTTTCCTAAAACTTGCTATTTTTCCATTTTCGGGCTTAAATCCCCCGTTTTTATCGCCTATTTTAAGCCTTATTTTGTCTTTTTTTTTAGCCTAAAATCCGCTCTTTAGTGATTAGATAAGTTATAGACAGTGTGGTTTCAAATTTTCGTTGCGTTTATGAGAAGTTATGACATCAATGCTGTTATTCTATTTCACATTTTTGTGTTAAATTTAATTTTTCCAATATTTTATAATATTTTGCATATTTCATAATCTTTTGCATGTTTCACCCAGCCGTGGAAAAAAATTACGCGAAAATTTGGCCAGAACTGTCTCATTTTTTGGCCTTTTTACATAAACAGGGAAATAGTCGAGTAGTTCTCAACTGAAATAACACTGTAGCGGCAAAAATAGAAGTGCTACTTTGTTGCTGACACGTTGTAATCCGCTTGTCAAAACAACTGCCAAGAGTAAATTTTTCTTTGCTTACCTGTAACAGCATTCCTACGATTGTTTTGAAACTACCTGAGTGCTAATTATATAAATACTGTGGAAATACAAATTTCACTAATTTTCCTAAACTTTTGTAAATAATTGTTCCCTAATTTGACAGATTTGCAAACAAATCGATCAAATTAAATACAACATAACATGAAGGTGATTAAAAGTTCGGTGGAAATTGCGTTAATAATTTTAGTTATATTCACTTACTTATAATTTAATTCTACCTGGTGATTTTTTGATTTTGCATTCTAGTTACCCAAGAATTTGTGGACAGAACAAATTCGGACGAAAAGTAGATCGTAACTTGACACAATTTTTAATGTACAACATTGTGACGAATTCGGAATTTCACAACACAACCTGAATAAGGGCTGTCTGTGGCTGAACTTTGAAAGCTAGGTTATGTTGTGTTATGTCTACAGAAATTAAACCCTTGTTCAATTAAAGTGATTTATTTCTGATAAGTGAGTAATATATTTAATTGAATTAACAACAATTATTGTTGGAAGTGTTGGCCTTCAACTTCGATACATAAATTTACTCGGCTTTTCATATACTCAAATAAGAACTTCCGGCGAAACACTTTCACACTCTTGTATGATATTCACTTTTAGATCTTCAATTGTATCCACTCATTGTTTAAAAATACTTACCTAATGTTTTTCGAAGGATAAAAATTTCGCAGCGGTAACTGACTCGTCGAAGAAAATGGACCCAAATAGTCATTTGGGAGAAATGGCACCAAATTCCATTTTCTGAGCGTAATTGCGTTTCTTCAAAAAAAAAATAAAGATTTTCCGCACTCCACATCTTCATGTTGTGCGAGTTTACACACCCTGATAGATGAAACCAAGCTTTATCACTAAAAAATATTATATCGAGATTATTGTTCATTGTTTGATTACACCAGTTACAATAAATTATTCTCTTTTCACAATCAGATGGTTTAAGTTCTTGAAACCGTTTTATTAATGTGCGACTTCCTGATTTCCTCTTGATGCTATAAAAACACATAACTGACATAAATGAATGTCCTTAAAAAATGAGCTTCAGGAACAGCAACACCAGAAAATGTTTCCCAAAATTCCTGAAAACAGAGTCGGGCTTCATACACCCGTTCTGGAAAATGGTTACTCCGACAATGTTAAATTTCTTGGTATTTATCTGGACTGTTGTTTAAATTGGGTTATTCAGCAGGGGTCACGGTAAACGCGTCTTTATTTTTCAAAGAAAAGTGGTAAGAATTACCTCTAGAAAGGACTATGGAGATGACCTAAAAAGTAAATTTATAGAATTAAACATACAGCGAGGTTCCGATGTGGGATTAACAAGAGAGAGGAAAACTATGCAGGATGTGTTTGGAAGGGCGAAAGACGGTGGAGCATACGCTGAAAGAATGCACAGAAATGAAAGAAAGACGACAGAGTGAGAAGATATGGAAGAGGTGGGTGCTGGATTGTTGTCCAGCTACGCTCAATGCTATGATGCATTGTCCATTACTACCATACATTTTCTTAGCAACTTGTTCAAAACAGGAATAAGCCGATTAACCATCCAATTTTGAAAAATGTTTGATTCATCGGTTTGTGCTAGTCTGTATTTCTTTAGAATTTAATAAAAACTTACATCCTTCTAAAAAGTCCAAATGACAACTCGCATGCAAAATTGTAAATCTTGAACTTGTAATTTTGCTGGGGTTACTTTTCAAAACCAAATGTTCACTTCCCTAGAATGTGGAATTTGATGAAATTTTCTTAAAAAAGTAATTTTAGCTGCAACATGTTTTACTAGATACTTACATAAGATTTTGAGACCGTTTACTTCCGTGTGTTTGTAACTCATAGACTTAATAATTTTGAAAAAGGTTGTTCTCCCTCAGCCAAAAGTTTGTCTGCAGATAAGTCTGAATACAAAATCTTTCAAAAAAACTAGCAAATTTTGATCTACAATTTTCTTATTAGTTACTGTTATGCACCTTCTCATTAAATTTAGCATTAACGCATATGATATTCGTTACACCATACATGAAATATTCGCCATATTGTTCTAATTTTGTTTGGAAATACATTACTTACACACTTTGACTTCTGTAGCAACCGTTCTATTTGGTGTGCTTATCACGTTTGTGTACATATTTGTTGCCAAAAATTTAATGATTTTGGTTTATTTCAATATTTACTTTTGCACCTGCGTTGGTACAATTTGCGAATGACTTAAACGTGACTTTATTTATTTAATCAAGGTTTCGTAAAGCTGCAGTTGATATCTATCTTAATAAATATAGTTGTTCATGTCTTCAACAAAAAGTAAGACCTAAAGTGTGCCTTACCCTTAGAAACATTAAAATCACTTGTAGTAGACAAACGATCCTTATCATTTAGAGTCATTTAGAGTTTGAGGGGCCAATTCCAAGTTGGCAGCGCAAGTCACTAGTGCAGCGCAACTTTATAATGCTAATTTGGGTATCAAATTCTGGTTGCTAGGGGTGACGGAATCAACAAACGCAGTTGTTTCGAATTTTCCATTGAAATTTGCACCATGGAGTTGCGGCATCTCTAGTAGGCAGTGCAAGTTGGCGCAATTTATCTCGAAAAATTGCGTTTGTTTATTCCGTCACCCCTAGCAACCAGCATTTGATACCCAAATTAGCATTATAAAGTTGCGCTGCACCAGTGACTTGCGCCACCAACTTGGAATTGGCCCCTTAGTGTCATAAGATAAGCTAAAAGAAAGTTTACTTCTTTGTAAGATAGTCTACACGTTTTGGAACCTAAATGTAACTAGTAAAACGAATTCTGAAATCGTCACAATTTTCCTTCTCGTTCATTTCCAGACAGGATATACTAATTACAGAAATCTAAAGCACCAAAGCGGTTAATAAGTTTTAAATGAACAGTAAGTTGTAACTGACCTGACAACTGTATCCTAAAATTGAAATCTGTATTACTGTGTTGGATTGAAGGTTTTTTGCTTTCAGATCACTGAAGCAATATCATCTGTTTTGGGGGAGAGGCGTGGAAAAATTAACATCGTTATCATTCGATAAATTTTACGAACTTATAAACCTTTAAATCTGTATAAGGCATAGAACCAAACTAAATTGCACTTGAACCAAAAATATTTATCAAAAGTAAACATTTGTAATAGCAATGGGAAATCCCTTAATAGATTTTTATCTAATCAGTTCTTAAATAATAATGCATGGAATTCCTAAAATAGTTGCAAAACCATAGAAAAAGTACATTTTTTTATGTAATCTACGCAGTCATAATTCATAAGTCAATAAAAAATATTGCAAAATTCAATTTCAACATTTGCACACTTTTCTATTCCACTTATGTACAGCTTCAAAGAACAGTGCCTATTATTAGCCCTTTTTTAGGCCAAATCTGGACCATAAAGGCTTGACTACACCTACACGTCTGTCAATCCCAAAAACAATAAATCTTCAAAATGGTGTAGAATAATTGCGTTCATGCTTTATAAGTGGTTGTTCCTAAATATATACAAGGTGGATTCATTAATAAGCTCTCAGTATTGAGTACGAGTACATGTTAAAGACAGGAAAAATGTCAACCACAAGTGTTCTGTTTTGGAAAAGTTTAAATTTTATGAAGGAGAAACACATTTGAAACATACCCGTAGCACCTTCTTTACATTTTAACTCAAAATTTTTTAATAATTTGCAGAATCAAATTTTTTTAGATGAGAATTTTAATTGTCATATTTGTCTACTGTCAGTAGATAGTGTGTATAGCATATTTCATTAATGCTAGAGATCAAAAATTATTTGTCGCCTAGTGAGGTAATGAGGTATCGAGATTGTATACGTTTACTCACTCACCCTGTATATTTAAGTACAATTGTTCTACTTTTGTTTGGCTACAAAATGTAATTAATTAATTTCGGTAAAATAAAATTACTTTTTATTGCAGTCTCAAACAATTTATTTTTATTATTTTATGTGTGTCGTGCAAACTAAGGACAAATTCGAAGTTAATATTGCTACAGATTAGTGAATTATTACCACAAATATAAATATCCGATCTGGAATTAAATATTATAGCAAACTCATAATAGTAACATCTGAATTTAATATTTTTTGCCTATTTTTTGATCTTATATTGCCAGGATCTTGATCTTTTGAAAAATAACGTGGTATGCTTAAAAAAGTATATGTGATTGAGTCATCGTATAACAAATACTCTCTGAATTCACCTATTCATCTTGGAAAATCCATATTTACTTTTTTTGCAATTTCACTTAATTATTTTATGTCATTACTGTCTTGTTCTTCCACAGTGGTCGACCGCAATGTAATTATTTTCACTGTTTACAACCTATAATCCACGCCACATCTCAGTGATTCTTTTTCCTGACTTCTCTTAATGTGAATTCCATTGTTAATAAAACTTCATAAATTTCACAATAAAGTTTGAGTTACATGACATTACTATTTCTGCGACAACGTATCTGACCAAATTTTTTATTTTTTATTTAAAAAAACGTTACTATCTTTAAAACAAGTAGACAAAGATTAAATATAAGATTGTGGTGACTTCGGGGTGTATAGTTCGGGTTCTGAAATAGTGTACAGCGACCAAAACATCTGTGGCAAGTGTAGCTAAAGAAGTGGCACTATAATACTAACAATATAATAGCATAAGAATGTTATTGCTGTAATTTTTGACACCGCATTAACCAATTTGAAATTATTTGTTCAGTATTCCCGTTTCAAAACCGGAGTTGTAACAGTGAAAAACATCCAATCATCAAAGATGACGAGCGGCAAAAGTAGCAAGTGAATTTATATACAATACTGTCAACATTGTGTCACTTTTTCTTCGGTGTAAAAGAACACACAGAAAGCGGAAAAGTATACAATTTGAATCTAACATTAATAGCAACCGCAATAACAATAACCATTGCGTCGTCAGCAATAGAAATGTTGCCTGAATGCCGATCATTCCAAGTGGATCTTAAAATAGTAATAGTAATCGTATAATAACAATAACAATTAACTACTAGGTTTGTAAATATAACTTAAATTCATCGGTCCAATTCTAACAAATTCAGCTAATCCGGGAAATATAAGTTTAAGTTTGGAAAATTAAAGAATTTTATTTTTTCCTTTTAGCTCAGAAGAAATAAACGACTGCGTTAAGAGTGCAAAATTATTACAGTTGTTTTTAACTCTAAAACTGTGTCATTTGTGGATAATTTCACGCTCTAGTTGAGTATATCATTGCGTATTTTTACAATGAAGCAATCCCGTGATGGCCCTCGAACCCTTCGTATCCTAACAAGTGTTTACATTTCTGTCTCCAATTGGTTCGGTTGTTAAATAATGTAAATCGGATTCGTGTACAGTTTGATGGAGATAAAGGCGATCCAGTAATCCAAGGTTTGAATTAGAGAATACAACTTTGTGCATGAAATGTCTACTGGTTATCACTGGTGAATATCATTATCGTGGCTAATGTGGAAGGATGTGGAATTTACCTGCCTCCCTATATCAATAATGGAATCGTGACCACAGATGGCGGTTCACATACAGCCGGTCCGTATATAGGAGAAACATTGAGATCATTCGGTTAAGTGCATAGCCGTTTTGTGTTGGCAATCTATATAAATCTACAAGACTGCACTCGGACAGGTGGGAAAAACAAATAGTGGTCTGAACGAGTGCAATCGAATCTAAGTTATGTGGGTTGCATGATGCGACTTGAAAAGTCTGTTCACCAAGCCATATATCAATCCGTTGTTTCCATTTTACCTACCTGAAGGGGCATTCAAATTAGCCATTTTGGCCAGCAAGTTGTCTCTTTGTTGCAAATTATCCAGTTATTTACAACATGCAATAAACGTTGTGTCTGTAAGTCAGCGTTAATTTCTTTACGACCTTGCGGCAACTTATAGGGGATTATGGTGAACGGGGTGGAGCGCCCCAACCGGGGCTGGGTCTCCTTTGTTTCCAAACTTTGACTGCACCGAACCTGTTCTCAAAATAATCTCTTTTTTCTTTTCACTCGATATGGGATGGCTTTATCACCCAATCTCTAGAGTCATAAATCACTATCGAAATCGTCCATAATGTGTTCAAATATCCTTATAAAGGTGCCGACGATATATAACATTTCGCATTCTATTGAGGGATTTTCAATGCTATAAAGTCAATTAGACCCTGAATACCAATGAAGGTAGGTGGCGAACTAACTGTAAAACATGTCTGGGTTTCCATTAAGCAAATTTCAATAACTTTCAACATACGAAACAATTATCTGCGCTGTTTAAAGGGAACGTGTCTGGCGCCGACTTCTTATCAGTCATCCGTATCAAAGGCGATCTCGTGATGAGGATCGCCGTTTTGTGTTGACGAATGTTATCGGACCCCACTCGAACTTGTTATTTATCTGTTTAAATTCGCTTTCATTCATGAAAAATAAGCGGAGGTGTCGTAATAAAAAACACCTTTTATCTGATTGGGTGTTGAAATGTCAACATAGATCTCAACTTATCAATGAACATACTTTAGAATGAACTTTATTTTTATCGCCACTTCTCCAAAATTTGTGTGCTTTTCTTGGAAGACGATCGGTCTGTTTTCTCAGTCCGTGATTCGGTCCTCAACACACAAAAAGGTTACGAAATTTGTCGCTCTTTATTTTTGTTATTACAAATTCAAGTCATCTTACTTTTTAAACATAAGCTAGGGAGGTTTTGCAAAGGATAAAGGTGAATGGTCCTGCTACTGATTATGTTAGGCACATAATTTCTTAAACTAGCGAACCGATTGCTGTGAGACTTGAACCGTTTTAAAGTCATCTTGTAGACACTAAAGTGTCAATCAAATTTTTTCTGTTATTCGTACCCATCAAACACTTGTATAACGTTATCTCAAAATTTTGTAGAGTAAGTTTCGCATGAGACTTATCTTGTGACCTTCTACGGTATCTATGGTTTATGATCTCTATTTTTAACCTTTCGCTTACGGGCAGTCGTGATCAAATTAATTTTTATAATTAAGTCTAATTGGGACGCACATAGTGGTAATCTTTGACGCTTTATAAGACACTAAGGCTAAGCTACTATTTATACAATATCGACTCCTATTTATTAATTCCCGCAAGAAATTTCTTATTTCGAAAAATTACAATGTTGTTGGAGTTCTGTACTATATTTTTATTTTTACCTGTCGAGCACAAGCGAAAAAAGTATTGTAATTGGTCAAATTGATCTCCTATTTCCGTCTATCTGTCTGTCGCCTCTGTCCACTTTTATTAGTCACATGATCTCTGAAACTATTCGACCGATTATTTTGCTCGTCCCTACAGTTTTACGTCTCTGCAAAATTTTGCTTTGTACAATACACAATACATGTCATATAAATATTATAAAACAACATACTCCTGTACTTGTACTTTATGAAGTTACCTTGATTTAATTTGCAGTTGTTACAATTTTGAATACCATACCACCCATTCAAAACATCTTCATGGTTCAGTGGCAATTGGATCTGCTTGCTGTCTGAATGGTCTAGGATATGTGATCTTCGATATATCCAAAATTCTCCTTAGTGTAAGTGGTTTACTTGTATTTTAGCAGTCCATACATATCTCTATTTTGGACTTGTCTCGTTGCCCGATTTCCTACACTATAAGTACTATAACAATATACATAAGTAGGTATATGGAAATTAAATTGGTAAAATGGAGACACATATTGTTAAATACTTACCATTTTTGAGGTACTTCAGTTTTTTGCTTTTGAAGTGTAGGCTAACGATGTATTGTAATAGAGTTCATTCGGCGAACGGCTCCCATTTCTGTCCGTCTGTCTGTCTGTCGTCTGTCGTCTGTGGTCTGTCTCAATCGATTTTTACCACTCAAATAATCACCGAAACTACTGGACCGATTGTTGTCAAACTTTGTACAGTAGACGTAAACATTTTATGCGTTTATGGCTTCATACCATTTTAAATCCCATTATAATTCAATAGGGCGTCACAGCCGGATATCTTAGACCCGCTTACTCCTAACCTACCTGAAAAGGGCTTTTCTGGTAAAATCACAGGGTAGTTTTGTTTTGGCCATCCCTGACACGTGCCATGGTTTGTATTTGCTAAGTTTTATGAAGGGTCGGCTGTAAAGTACTTTAAACGTCAAAGCCATAAACGCACAATATGTCTACGTCCTGTGTACGTATATTAGAAATATCGTTATAACGAAGACCAAAATATATCTAATCAGCCCCAGTATGTGATGACGTCACCTCAAAATGTTACCCAGTAAATGTGATTTTTCGAAAAAGTTGGTTATATTTTACTGTAATTCAAAAGCAGGGACAGTTCTGACGAAGTAACTGTACACAAATTTTCTTGTTTGTTATTACTAAAGCTGAAAGATTTTTAGCTGGTTTGCAATTTACTAGTAAATACGAAAAGTCCGACCCTGACTCGGAGGTACTTCAGACACCTTGTCGGTTCCCTTCCGTTACTATTCAGAGATTTAGGAATTATTTCAGTTTTCAAAGTTCCCAAAATTGAGTTTTCGGAGTATCTACCAACATTCAACTGGGTTTTCAGAATTTCCGGTTTCTCCGACTTTCTACAGTTAATAGAATTTTTGAAATTTCGAAGTATTTATAATTACCAACATTAAGTTTCCAGAGCGTATTCTATGATCTGTACAATTCCCCGTTAGTTTAGTTGATAGAATTGTCCTGGTTTTGAAGAGTTTCCAGTTTTTCTACAGTGCCCTGGATTCCCTCAGCAATTGTCGTAAAGTTTCAAGAATTGAGTTTACAGTCTTTAGATTTTACAGAACTTTTAGAATAGTTTTTTCCCGAGTTTCCAGACCTTTCTGAATTCCTGTAGAGTTTCTACATTTTGATGTCTCTAGATTTTCTAAAACTGGATTCAAGGGTTCTAAAATTTCTACAATCTCTAGACTTCCAAAACTCGCAATGTTCCCAGAATGTCTAAAGTTTCAAGAGTTTTTAAATTTGCCACAGAATTTTAGAAATATTAGATGAGCTGAACTTAAGAAATTTGCAAATTTCCAGTGTTGAGCTTGAAAATTTTGAAATTTCTAGAGTTTCGAGAACAATAATATTTTTAGATTTCGCAAATTTTCCAAAATCTCCAGGGATTCTAAATTTTGTATAAACTTGTAAGGAACTATAAATCTATATTTTTTGATTGGAGATTTGCTACACGTTTGTTTTCTACAGTTTGCATAATTTCCAGATGTTCACGACTTCCTAGAATTTTTACTATTGTTCCAGGAATTTTGAGCTATTTTAGAGCATTTAGAGTTTCTAGACTTACCCGACTTTCTAGAATTTTAAAGTGCAGTTTTCAGAGATCCTAGATTTTAAAAAGTTTAAAAAATATCAGACTAAAGTTTTCAGAATTTAAGAGTTGTGAAATTTTCACAGTTTTTGGAGTTTCTGAAACTTCCAGAACTGACACATCTCAAAAATTTTGAGTGTTCCAGTTTTTAAGATTCTGTACAGTTCTGATTATGTTTAAAGGTTCGTCGTGAACTCTTGAATTTTTAAAGTTTCCAAAGTTTTTAAATTTGTCGTGTTTCCAAATCTTTCAGAATTTCTATAGAATCTGGAATATACAGAATTTTTACCTTTTCTAGAGCGTCTATGGTGTCTAAACTATTTGGTGTTTTTAGAATTACTACAACTTTTAGAGTTTTTAGAGGATATATAATTCAAGCTTCTCAAGTTTCTACAGTTTCTAGACTTTCAAAAACTTGGAAAGTCTCCGAAGTTTTTAGAATGCCCAACGTTTCAAGGGTTTTAATCTTTTTAGTTTGAAGCTATAAATTTTGAAAGTTTCCAGAGTTTCGAGAGTTTTAGCATTTTTAGAGTTTGCCAATTTTTCAAAATTTTCAGGGATTCGGAAATTATTTATAGACTTATAGGGAATTAAACCCTATATTTTTATTAGTGTTTTCAGAGCTTTTATCTTATAGTTTACAAAATTGAGTAGCCAGAGCTTGTATGGTTTTTTGACCATTTTAGAGCATTAAGAATTTCTAGTCTTTCCCGACATTACAGAATTTGAAAATTAAAAATAAATTAAAAAAAAATAGTAATTATAGCAGTATCAATTTTATGAAGTACAAGTGAAGCAAACAGAGTATACCCAGACATTAATTATTATTATTAGAGATTGAAAAATTCAAAAACCAAAGTTGTACGGTTCTTTCAGTACTATACTCTAAAATTCTGTTTAACTATACAGAGTGGTGTGCTTTTAAGGCGTAACACACAAATTAGTTTATTTTTGAAATTCCGTTGCGACGTTGCCACGCTATTCTAATTTTCTTCAGATCTTTTAACAGTAGAAGCATTCACCAAAAAAATTCGCAATAGAGATAATATTTTTCAAATCTGTATTACAAGAGTGTTTATAAAAAAATATTCTAAAAGCTTACAATGTTCAAATATCGATATTACAGTTTATTCAAATAGAACACTGTATTTTGTTATTATATCTTACCCTATTTTTTGTTCTCATTCTTCTCATTTGTCGATCTGCCTCTTAGAAAAGTAGTAAAATATCCAAATAACTAGCAACCTTAAATATAGAAAATACTTAAGATAAAAGAGAGAGAACAAAAATGGAATAAGATGTTACTTATCTCTCCACAAAATATTGCAACACATATTTTAGTAATAGCCCTACTGCATTTTTTTTGTGAACCCTTCTGTTGCTAAAAAATTTCAAAGAATAACGTGGCAACGTCACATCGGAATTTAAAAAATAAACTGATGTAAAGTTTAAAAAGAGGATAATCAAAATACCTAAAAATATGTAGGATACTTTATTAAAAAAGCTAAGTTGTGTGGTACGCCTTAAAAACAGCACACTCTGTATAACTAAAAATAATGTTAGAGTATAGTCCTGAAAGAATCGTACAACTTTGGTCTTTTGACTTTTTCTTTTATTTCTAATAATTAGTGAGATATCGAGAAACGCGCGCTTAGTGACTCACCCTGTATATTGACTGCCCTCGCAAAAAAATATACCACCATCACAAACTTTTGTTACGAAAAATGTTCCATAAAAAAAATAAAATTAGCACGCATAGAAATTATTATTTAAAGTAGAGTCCAAATAGTGAACACAACGATGCTTATTGGAAGGCCCGAATAAACCGCGCAGCATGTCTGAGAAGATCAAAAGTTTTGCGAATTGAATGTTGTTGACCATTCAACTTAAAATATGTTAAAGCACGACTGATTCAGAGAACCTTTGTTCCTTTCAAGCAAGCAATCTGAAAAGAGGTCTTGGCTGTAAATCATAATAATAACAATATTTAAACAAAATTATAAGCGAATTATTAGCGAATTCCAATAACCAGAAAATCAATGTTCACTATTTAGCGAACTCTGCTGTATGTAATGGATTTTACAAAATTTTTAGTTAAACAGTAACTAACATTGCGTTAATAATTTCTACTAACAACAAAATTTTATTATTGACCTCATTTAAAAAAACGATTGATGACGTCATCTCAAATTTTTGTTTGTTTGTTGTTAAGGTGCTTTTTATTTCCGTTTGTTATTAATTTATTATTGGCTTTAATTTTACACACAGGAATTGTAAAAAAAAACAAAATTGTAAAACAAACAAGTGGGCTTTGAAACGTTGTAAATTTTTCCAATTCGTCGCTGGTCACTACTGACAGAAATTTCAGTCATAACCTAACTTTCTTAAACTTTGTCAGTGTTTGCAATCTGCTAAGTAGGCAACCAACAATTCAGGTCGTATCATAGATCGCTACTCACCTTATGGAAATGGTAATTTCTTATTAAAATAACTAATCATTGAAGTCAGTCGACAAAAACAAATAACATTTTTTTTGTGAAGTATCGCTTTAGAAATTTTCCATTCAGCAATAATATGTACAGAATTTCATTAGAATATTGACTTCCCAAAAGCAAAGAGAGAAAATAATACCAAGAATACAATAAGTTTGCTTCACTAGGTTTACTTAACAATTGGTGACTATAGCTAAAAGTGACATCTTTCATAGTGACTAGCAAAATTCTTGATCGAAACATTGTATGGTCATAGATTAATTTTATTACTGGGACGCTAATTATGTGATATTTTATGTTAATACAGCACTTAACATACAATGTAAAAATGAAACTCATCTAAAACTCTTTGTTTGCATTTAGAACGTAAAAACTGGCAAGATTTCGCCATATTGCCGCGATAGAAAATAAAATTAATTAAAATTTTTCTACAACATAAACTACTTGTTGTGCAAATAATGAAGAGTTTCCGGGTGATGTTGCACTTTTGTAGCAAATAACATTCGACTGAGTGTATTTAAGGAAAAAGGAGCAGGCAAGAAAATAATTTATGTTACTTACCGGCCGTTGATCACTCGGAAGACGGTTTACCATATAGGAAGTCGCGAATTAATACCTGAGGCCCCGAAAATGGGAAAGACCAGAAAATGAATGTCCCATTCGGCATTTTAATAAATATTAATTAAATGGCGGCTGATGGCTCGCCCGATTAAAAAAATATATGGTGATTATAATAATTTTGGAATTTTGTGTGATGAGGATTGGTCTGGCGATAAAATTTTTGTGTGAAGGCGTAGAATCCTGAATGGAGTGCTCGCTGACCCCGTGACCAGTTTGGTCGCATCCTTCCAGCGATGTCCACCGGTGATAACACAATCTGAGCCGAGTCTCGAACACAGAAAGCACAAAATCGCATTCTGTTTTTCTTACCTTCGGGAGTCTTTAGTCCCACACCGACAGGTAAAATTATGTTGGTTTTTTTGTGGAGTAGTTTCTGATGTTAACATGCAATAAAAAATTTGGACCGTGCTTTAGTCTCTGTTCGTTTTGTAAGTTATTTGCATTTTACATTTGTTAGTTTTAGGATATCTTCTTTTAGCATCTTTTTGTCTTTGAGGCGTCTTTTTTTCGGACGATCGGACGACCGGATGAATTGCGCCAAAATATGTTTTACAAGATGCCAATATACGTACTTTGAAAGTTACCGCCTTGTTCTTCAGACGGTGCTTATGAATAAATATTTGAACGCTTCTTCCACGACAAATAGTCTCTGATGGCGTATGTCGACATCGATAGCTCGTAATTACTGCATCTCACGAAACACGGAGTGAAAAATCTTTGCCTTTAAAAGCAAAAAGTTGTCTTAAGCGCTAGTTATCTTCTCAACATGGCGCCCTAATCAAACATACTTTACGAATAACGCACGTTTGCACTGTAAATACTTTAATAATGATTAGCGTGCATCTAAAATTCGGAACTTTTGCTTTTTTCCATCAACCAATACTTAAAATTTATTAAGTTAATGAGAATTACGTGTTAGCGATAAGCAAATGTTTTTATTTTAAATGGAAAAAGACCGAAATATATCAGTAGCATTTTCTAAGCAGAGGACGTACAAGATCAATATTTACTAAATATTTGTCAGAAAAATGCAACTTATATGAAAATAATATTCTGTGAGTCAGAAGTTGCTTCTAAACATGATATGAAAGTAAAATTATATTTTTAATTTATAGAAGAAATAAATTAACGTCACCGGCAGAATTCTTAATTTGAATACTAAAATAAATAATTTTTTATGCATTCCTAAACTTAATAACGGTTGTTTACGCTGTTCATATCTTTATAGGTGAACAGAGGAAATGAGCAGCAACAGGCAACGGTGTCTAGGAACTTGCTGCCATCTACGCTTTTAGTGCGGAACTTCTAGTTCGGATTTCCCGACGATAATTTATTAAAAAAAAAATAATAAAAATTTTAACTTTGTACCTTGTGAAAACCGATCGCCTTAAATTATGTATGTTCATCACAAATATTTTGTCATTGAAAATTTTTGAAACAACATGAAAACAGGAAGACTACTTTGATAACCACATTGTGCCGGAATTTTGAATTTCCACAAGAATGAATACCAAATTATTGAAATTGTGGTTTTTGTTTCTAATTAATAATTATGACGGTATAAATACGTAATAATTAACTACCTCGACTATGCACTTCTCTCGTTACAGTGATAATTACGTTCGCCATAAGAAATTCCATAGATTTCAGGTTCACAATTTTTTAATTTAAAACTTGTTTTTAAGCGGGCATTGCGCCATAAATTTATTTCATTACGTAAGTATTACTGTACCCTAGCAAAAATAATAATAGTTTACTCAAACATTTTTATTAAAAACATTTTGACAGTTACGAGTGTATTCATTAACTTTTACGATCTTACTCTTTGCAGTGTTGTCGGAATGGTATTCAGACAAACCACTGAAAACATGAACGCAATTTTTAGAACATAAAATTATAATTTTTTTTTTGAGTAACTTTTATGTGTATGTGATAGCCTTAAGTTTTCTATTTTCGGTATTTCTTTATCAAATAAAGCTTTAAATGTTAACCTAAGCACATACTTGCTTTTTGCTAAGCTGAACATTTTTATTTATTAAAACTATAAACAATAGCGTGCTTGTACAAAACCTTGGGGTTTGTCCAACGTTTGTCAATTTTTTCTCTTATTCATCGTAACCAGGATAACGGAAGCGGTACTCTCAAGATGATTTAACGGAGGTAAAAAACAGATGATCTAAAAATAGAAGTAGAGTATGATTTGTGCTTTATGTAACAAATGAAAAAAGAGAATACATAACGGAGACACAGTTGTGGTTAGGAAATTATTGCAAATCAAATCTAAGGATGTAACAGTTCTTTTAACAAAAAATATGTATTTAAATTTAATAAAAAAAAATTATTTAACTGATATAGTTGACAAAATTAAGAATACATTGTAAAATGTACAAACTGAAGAAAAAAACGTACACTGCATAAACTAGAATAAAATAGAAGAAATGACAGAAATAAGAAAAAGTGGATAAAAAAGAAAGACTGAACAACAGCGATGTCAATTAATGCATAGAAAATGACAATTTAACTTGAAAGTAGATTGAGAAAATGTTTACTTTTTCTTCCTAGTGGAAAAAAAATGTCCTTTTGAGACAGTTTTGTGATTCCAAATTGTCATCAAATTGATATCGAGCACCTTCGCAAAAATGATGCTACTTCGACCAATACCGTAAAGTAATGGAAGCGCATGAACTGTAAATTCAAAAATAAAGCTGTCCAACTATAAAAGAAAACAAATGTATGAAAAAATTGAGACGTCTGGTGAAGACGAGAATTGCCCACAAATTTAAAATAATAAGTTTCGAATGAGTTACATCGGATTTTTCACATTTTTTAAATAAAATTATCGTACAATTTCATTTACAAAATTTATGTCGTAGTTTATATTTTCAGTTTTTCTTCTTAATATCTACTGTTATGTGTATTTCGATAAAACTCTACCTCTTCTCGTTTCGTTATAGTGAAATTTTTTAACTAAAGCTCACGTAATTTGAATAATTAATATTAAAATTATTTCTGTGAAAGCACTTTAATAAATAACCACCTCTTTCAGCAACGCATAATTTATACACAATGCCGATAAAACTGCTGTCGGACTTATTCGTTGCAGCCTTGATGTGGCAACTGATAATGACTCGCAAAAGTAATTTAAAATTTTTCAAAGGTTTCAACTGAAAAATAAAAAAATATCGAAACAAACTCATAATAAATAGTTACATAATACACATAAATATATAAAACCTTGTCAAAAACGAAATTTGGGACTCAGTTCTAAATATCACGAACATTCTCACAAGAATTAATTCTATAGAAGCAGATAAATTTATCTTCTGGATAATTTTCAGAAAATATAAGGAGGACAAAATAAATTTCAATGTTTGTGGAAGTTTTGTCGTGAATTCTAAACTGGGTTGAAGTTTGTTTCTAAATATTTGTATTAATAACACTGAGCTAGTAACTGAACAAACCGTTAATATTTAAAAAGATATACAAATTTTAGAGCTCCTCCTATTTAAATCTAAATCCTAGATGACGGAAAACAGTACATTTTTGACTTAATCACGATGACATTCTAAATACCACTGATATTATAATAATAATGGGACAACAGAGAATCTCAGATTTTATCTTCAACTGGGATCAAACTATAATGAAAGTAGCCAAAAAAACGAAAACAAATATTACACAGATTCAATTCAAACTTCTGCAGTAAAATCCAAAAGTTGCTTAAAAAAGGGTCGCTTCCCCGGTTCCGTTTGTTGTCATTTGTAGTCTGTCTTTCTGTTGGCGATTTTATTAAATACGTGACCTCAAAAATTATCAATATGATTTCATAGTTCTGGGTTTATTAACCATCCCTTACTTTTTACCTTAGTCGTCTAAATTTTTACAAAAAATGCGAATTGTCTAGGTCTTCCAGATGAAACTTTCAAATATCTCGAAAAATAAGCACTCTACAAAAAATGTCCAAATTCCAAATTGAATCATTCTATGGGGGAAATACGTTAGTGCAAAAAACTAGTTCCCCTCCCCCCTCCCTTCTAGTATCTACATCTTTTATTCCTATTCTTTCGTTCATAATTTATAATTTTATATAAGAATGTATTTTATAAGATATAAAATGGGGGCGGTACCTACCTGACCTGACCACTATTGGCTGTTTAGAATGCACTAAACATTCCAAGCAAATGGTGATTACTAAGAAGTCGTTATAAAGGATTTACCCTTATCCGCAGTTTGGGTAAGTTATTGTAGGTACCTTGACAGATAATGAGAGTGCGGATTAAAAAAGGGCACAGTTTATGAACACCCCTTTCAAAATTGTCGTCAGTGTCGTAAATAGCTCATTAAAATGTATTTGGTCATCCTCTTCAAAAATTCGAAAACGTCGTCTCAAAGATTTTCACCATAAATCTTTTACCCAAAATGTACAAAATATTATGCGTCAACACTTAGGTTTAATCAATTAACCACTACTTTTAATACTGATTATATAGATTTTTGAGATTTAGTACATGGATTAATTTTATACACTAGCGCTCAAAAAAATCTTTTTTCATGACTAAGTCGATCAAGTTAATCATGGTTAAAAAAAATCAGGAATCCGAATTTCTTTGAGAACTACTGTATATTGATCAATAAGAAAAATTTGCCTATTCGCCACCATCACAACTTGGAGAATATCACCTCAAAATTTGCTAAGTAAATCTTCTTTAAAAAGTGTAGAATCGTATATTTTATACCAAAAATTTTTCATGTAATATACAAACTTTAGGTTGAATTATCTTTGAACTATACTTTTAGGACGAATTTCCAGTTGAAAATAGATCGCAGCACAATCAGTTTGCTTAGCTTTCAAACGAATATCAAATTTTAATTAGATCTAGAGTGTAATTTTAATTTATCTCTTTGGTTTCCCTACTCCACCTCAATTTTTTTCTAACATTTGATCAAACAACATACTTACGGTTTATGAATCCGCCTTGATTTTTTACAATAGGCTTCCCGATTTTCGTAAAAAATCCAAATTAGATCATCACATTTTGTCCCAGTATAAAAGCACCGTCGTATGGAGTTCTGCGTGGTTTTGCCTAAAAATATTGTATTTTGTACTTATGGTGATTGACTCGCTTGACTCATGGATCACTGTTTTTTCATTAATCAAATCAAGAACAATTCACTCTATCTTCTCGAAAATTTTAAAATACAGTAATGTTGCGCCCGCCTATACATATTTGATAATAATAAAATAAGAATTGTCATAATAACAGCTAGTTATCCAAAATTATATTCAGAACGTTTTGCTTAATTTTATTTTAGTTAATAAATTTAATCAAATACATAATTTTTATCTACCCCCGCTTATTTTGGCCAGGTCAGGTCAGGTCAATCAGCTTCGTATTTGTTTACTAGTCGCATAAACAATCGAAGTTAAACATGTACTGATAATCATTTTTTTCCCGTTGATTATCTGATTTAAATATATTTGACGCTGTCTGGGCTTGTGCGGACTGCACCCTCGATGACGCAGGGTCTACGGGAGTTTCATTTACGCTAGTAAATTTACATAGCATGCTTATTGGCCTGTACTTCCACAACTCACATATATCTTTATTTTAACTTATATGGATTGTCATAAAAAATAAATAAAACTTGTTCGACTATATTTCAGGGGCGATTTTTGACAAAATCAGGAAAAAGAATGTCTTGATCAAGCAACTAGTACAAAATTTACTTTAAATGTGTCCATTCGTTTAAGAGTTTATTGCAAGGATCCAAAAGAAACATAAAAGCTATAGCCCCAAAGAAATACTTATTCAGAAGATGTATATAATTTGTACATTTAATTAATCGGCTGACGCAGAGCAATGATGAACTATCGATTCAAATAGTTAAGTAACAAGGGAAAATCGACCACAATGGATGTAAATTTGAATTTAATAGTCACGAATGAATAAAATATTGTACTCTGTTCTACCACTTTTGTGTCCCCCATGATCTAAAACTGACATTTACATACATATTTTAATTGATGGAGATTTTTTTTTTAAATGATGCAAATTGTCATTTACAATTTTGTCCCTGTTCATAAATTAATTTGGTGTCAGGCACCAAATTTTAGTTAGCAAGAATTAAAAAAAACTACGTAGAAATTTTAATCATTAACCACGTGAAAGTGGAACTTCCAATTGTACGTATGAATATAATAAATATCGGAATAAGAATTACCAAAAAAACCGTGGTAAAACCCGTCAGCGACAGGTCTACAATATCCCGTATTTTCCACTTCCTATTACAATAAAACCGAGTTTCACTTTACCAACGCCTTCTAATCACAACACATTGACAGGTCAATTAAAAGGTGAACATGCTACTCATGACGCCTGTTCTAATCGATGACGTATCCATTCCACAGAAATTGTTCGCATGTAGTCCACATTTGTCACCATATCGCTATCAAGCCATCAAAAATTGCGCAACATGTCTTCATTTTTCGGCTAAAGGCGCCGCTGTTTCGTCATCGGAAAAATATAAGAGTGTCAATGGTATGTCGCAAGTAAAAGTAGTGTAGATCCCCTACCGCCATTTTCGCGACGCACCTTCCTCACCTGCCGAGTGGCAAAGGTCAGGATTCGTCGCCAGCACGAGGCAGAACCGACCCATGTGGCAACGCCGGCCAAAGTTGGGTAGGTAGAAAGAATCGGCATTTTCACGGAATAGGTAACAAGTTCGTGGGAACCGAGCTGTGTCTTCGCGGAATGGAGCTTTCGGGCATTGACAGATCACCTTGGCAGTCGGCGGGCCCACATCACTCATACGCCGGGTATCGACAACCTCGATAATGACATTAATGGAACACGGTTATTCTTTTAGTTAACGACGGCGATCGACGGCTCTGAATTATAAAATTGCACGAGCTTTGTGATTGCGGGAACTGGTCTTATGCAACGAACCCCCACATCGCGTACGCCTCCCTTCTGACCCGATTTGAGGCTGTGGAAATGTCGTGGGCCACAGTGCAGTAGCGCACTTGGCGCGAGAACAAATCGACCGCTGCGCTACTTTGAACATTAACTTCAGAGTAATTCCTACTTGTTACACGGAACTTGGCAGAATCAATCAATACTCATGCATCTTGGGACGCATATTTGAATAAAATTCTCGTTCACGTTCGTTAGATAATCAGTGTCAATAATTCAGAAAATAAAAGAGTGTTTAATGAAGCAACTGCACATTAATGTAAGATTTACTTAACAATGTTTTGAAACGACGTCATCGATTTGTTTAAATAGATGAATAGACATATTCTAGTTAGCATATATGTTAAGGTACACTGGCAATTGTTTCAAAGTACATGGTCAGTCAAACTGTGTCATAATTTTTTCAAAATGTCATGATTTGAAGTAGCTTGTCTTTACACTTTAATTCTGTGAAGTGAATTTAACTTTATTTTGCAAAAGAGTGACCCTTCATGTTATTCAACAAGAATAACATACAATCGCCTCTTTACACTAAAATTAAAAGGAATTAAACTTTTTTGAAACAATTTTGAATTAATAAATTTATAAAACAAAATGGATCTACAACAGACAGATCCACGGAAGTGGCAAATGGCGTAAAAATCTTTAGGTACTTGCTCTCAGTTCATTTACATTTATTTTAGAATAACGTTTTCCTTTTTGTGTTAAATCCTCCAAGGATTTGGGAGTTTGTGGGTCAAATTTTGTTAGTCAATGTTAATTTCAGATTTTTGTGTAGTATAGTTGCGGTCATCGGATGGATAATTTTGTTCCGATTTTTTACTTAGTACTATTTATAGCAAAGTTTTTTGAAACATAAAAAAAATCTAAGTTAATAAATCAGGTGCGGTTGGCCGAAATTTTTAAATTAAAATTTGCCCCTGAATTTTTTTTTGTACGTCAATGTGTCAATTTAGCGTGTAATAATTACCTAGATAGCAAAATATGTATATCTAATTTTTTAGAAAAATTTATAAAATTTGATTTTGCGAAATCTAATTTTTGTATGGAACCCATATAAAGTTAAAATAAAGATATGCATGCAATGTTAAAGTAAATGGAAGAAACGTGCTATGCGTATGTTTCAAGTGAGTTTTTCCTTTACAAAATTTTTTGGTAACATCATCGACATTTTTGCAAGGATACATCAATTTGGATAACTGTTTTACTAATAATAACAGAATTGTATTCCCAAATTTTCGGAAAATGGGGTGAGCCATTCCTGATTTAATCAATAAGATAAATTGACTTATTTATTAATTTATTGAGTCACCCTGTATAAGCGATTCGTAAAAATAAGAATGCATTATAAATCACAAGTATAGACACATCATATTTTGCATATTTTAGACAGGATTTATTCGGCAAAATTTTGAAATGGTACCATCAATTTTTTTTGGGGGGATAAACAAAGACAATTTGACTAAAAATTGACCGTGCCTATGATAATTTTAAAACGTCTGCATTTGGCGTTGCAGTTTCAAAATTAAATTGCAAAATGTTATAAAATTTTGACTTATTTTCCACAAAATCTGGATGTTTCGAGTAAAATTCCAATATGAATTCATAAACTACACGTGTAGAAGTATGTTATTATATAAAACGTAAAACCCATTTATTGTGTACAACATGATATTCATAATACACAAGTAAAATTTAACAACAATCGGTCCGATAGTTTCGGAGATTACCTGTCCCGAGTGTAAGCTAATGAAGCACTGAAATAGGGTTTATCCAGTGAATGGTTACTTTTTTCCACGTTTCATGACGGCTAAAATATGAAAAAATAGGTCTTCCGTCTCCGTCTGCCTGTCGTCGATCATCTGTTGTCTAATTTTAAGTGTGTTTTATCGTTTTTTATGTAATGATCAAAGGTTAATGAAAATTTGTCTAATCTTTCTCACCAATAATTTGATGATGTCACCTGAAAATTTTGCAAGGTAAATTATTTAAATATTATAAAATAACATGATCCTGATCTGGTGATTCATGAATTTGTCTTGAGTTTTTAACCTTAAGTATTCAGATTTTCGCAAAAAACTTATAACAACATTTTATAGTAATGTAAGAAGAATCCGCTAATTACCTCAAGTAGTTAGAGCGCTTGCTAATATCTATATTTTTTCTAAAGAACTGGATTTGTTTTATTGTGCTTCAGAGACGAGGTAAGTTGTTTAATAACATAAGACCAGAGATATTGAATAAAGTAAATTTTAAATTGATTTTTTTTAATTTTGGGGAATTTTGTCGTGGTCAGATTGTTACACTTCAAGTCTAAATTTTCACAATAATAAGTTATTTTTAATAATGTGTGAATCTGAAGACAATCTTAGCCTGCCATCCCAAAAAATGAGAAATTGTCCAAAATAGCACCCAGAATTTATCGCCGAACAAATTTGAGAAATTTGAAGATTGATGTAAAGAAAATTTAGGAAAATCATGTAGTTAAAAATTAAATATTAGCACCATACTTGGCATTAATCTAAGTGCCTAGGACACATGCAATGTTACAATTAATATGTATAATAACTGTACATTTCATGGTAAAATTTAAATCCAGTTAAAAATATCAGTTCGTTTTCTGACGTCTATTTTATTTGCTATTTGACAGTGACATTTGTAATGACTACCAATCTTGAAAACATAAATTACACCAGTTCTATTACGAAACTCAATTAAGCACTCAATTTGGTTATAAACGCGAACTAGAAAAAATATATACCTGTTATAATGTATTCAAAATAACAAATAACAGAGAGTGGACTGTCTGCAACATCTCTTGGCTTAGAAACAGTAATAATAACAAAGAAAATAAAAATTCTGCAAAATTTTCACACACCAGATATCAGAATGTGTTTATTATCGTCAAAAAAAAACAATTTATCTAACAATTTATTTAACACTATCTGACTATTTTAGAAACAAAATTGCCGTATTCAGGAGTTATGTGACTAAGATAAATTTTGTTTATTTTTAAATTATAAAATTTGATTTTGCAAATTTTATTTTTCTGTGGTAAATACCCATAAATACTTTGTTTATTTTTTTGAGTTACGCAATCTAAGCACTTCTAAAAAATATCAATGCATTGCTCAATTATTTAGCGGCATTTTAAGATGACGTCATCAAGTTTTTAGAAGGGACTAGATAAACTTTTGCAAAATTTCAGAACATTCGGTTTTGTAGTTCCTATGTGTAAAACATTCTTATATAATTTAGTTTTTTTCAAAACCTGGATCTCCAAAGTGAAAATGAAGGTGGATTCATAAACCACAGGTATAGAAGTATGTTATTTCACAAAATTCAAGTAAGATAGATCTACTTTGGAAAATTTGTACATTCAAATGTCACAGCAATACAGACGGAAATTTCTATTTCTATTTTAGGGGTTGTGGAACGTCAAATTAATTGTTACCAAACCTTTTTAAGAGCACTATGATATGTAAAATTCAGGTGAGTTAAAATTTTAAAGTAATCGATTCAGTACCTTCGAGATCGTGTATCCAGCACATAACCTACACTTTCGTATTCATCAACATGCCGACCGCCATAAACATGAAACTAAAGTAGCTCTATGATAATACAAAGCTCCATTTAACCGTCCGTCGTGACGCAAAAAAATAAATATGTTCGCTTTGCACAGTAGCGTTGATGGCGAAAGTCACTTTTAAATTTAAATAACAAGGTTAATAAAGTTTACTAAAATAATGTTAATAAATTACTAAAGTCAAACTACGTACGGGTGCAGAAACCATACTTTACCTTGTTTTTAGCTTCACCGCAAAACAGAATCGTTATCATCACCTTTTTATACCGGATAAACACCAGTGCGATCCTCAGTCGAAAAAACATCAAAAAATAGGTATTTTCGTCGCGCCGAATTAGTCTGATGATTGGCGTGCAATTTTAATAACCTTCCATAAAATCAAATTGTTGTGGTAGGTACGTATGTGTATTTGAAATTGATGGATTCATTTACCTCGACCCAAGGCCAGATATAAATAGAACAAATCTGTGTTTAGCTAACGTGATATATTTCACGATTTTGTTCTAACAGGCGGGAAGATGAAAATTGGTATTTAAACGGCTATTTTGCAACGGGTCATTAAGAAAGCGATTTTTATCGAAAAATTGAAATTTGGTCACGTGTAATGAGTGGGGAATTTTACTTCACGCTGCAAATCCTTGAAAAAATGTCGATGGGAGATTATTTACGCGTTTTTATGGTAATTAGAGTTTCTTCCAGGAGTACGTCGTATATGAAATATTCAGTCCTTTTGAAAATCTTATTTAAAAAGCGCGTTGTTTGCTTATAATACTGGGTTAGGTTAAACTAATTTAAAATGATAATATAAAAAATAGGTAAGTAATGGTAAAATACATAAGTGACAAAAACGTTCAAATGTATTTAAACTAAGCTAACAAGATGTGTTACTTTTTAATTGTTCGATAGAGCTTTAATTTATCAATTCAGTGTCGCTATACTACAATACATGTATAGTATAGCCACAGTAAACGATACCACTATTTGAGAAAACGTAATTAACTCACGGAAAAATAATTCTTCAGTAACTGCGGTTTGTATTAATTAGACGTGAGTTTTTTGTTTAGTCTTGTGGTATAACATATTATCATTCTTTACCGCAAGTATCACCATACAGTAATGGAATGTTACCAAAATATGACAATTCCACTATAAAGTATAATAAAATAATAAAAATAAACGGCAAAGTCAAAAGTTAAAGTTATTTTACAGATTCGCACTTTTCCAAAAGTGCTTTCGTGAGTTTTTTTATTGTGCAAGGATTACAGAACAGCAGGATGTTATTCACAGTTAGTCATAGACAAAACCTGTGCTTAACTTTTGGCGCGTCTTTTACCTTACAGCTTAATTTTTGTTGTGTATATTTTACTAAAAGGTTGATTAAAACATAATAATTAAAACATGATTTTACCGAATGCCTCTGCTTCCAATTCCTAAAACGTCGGCAAAAGCCTGAGAATCATAAATATTTGATTCGACGATTGGTGAATCGCTGTGGTTTTCCCGGTGTAAAACCGCACCACAAGAATCTCCCAAAACGCCATCTACCCAAATCTGCCCAAAATACTCCATCAAAATTGGCGTAAATCATGGTACGTCTAATTATCATAATGATTGTCATTTGAGTTCGAAATTTTGACGCACGAGAATACAATAGCGATTTAATTTGATTTGGAAAACGTCGGTTTACATCACACATTCGTCGTCATACGCAACACTAATGGGGGTCTTCGGAGGTCAATATCGCGTCGTGTTTCCCGAAAAATTTACATTCCATTGAATAAGGCCATGGTCAAGGGCGATGGCTAAATCAATATCGGTCGAATTTAATATTTGATGTGGGTGAAATTGGCCGCTTTTGGCTACGCCACTGACAACTCTAGTAACAACAGTTAAGTTTCGATAAGTGTAAATATTTGTTTTGATTTGGTGCAGTGACGGTGAGTTGACACAAAAGTGTCACCAAGCCTCAGGAAGATAATATTTGTTTTCATCATTAGAGAGGTAAAGAGAAAATTAAACAGGTATTAAAAATAAAACAACAAACTTTTATTAATTTGAGTTTTATCCAGAGACGTACTTACACTTTTTCAGGGCCCGACAGTGACATGAAAGTTAAGTACGGCCCGGTATATCACAGCAATTCTATCTAAACTAATACATTGGGCGTGGATGTATACATTCCTTTTCAGAAAGTTCAGATTATGAATTCGGTGTCTCACTAAAAGCACGGACAATATTTACACATTAATAATTTACATTACATTATATAAATTAAAAAAATAAATTAGTCCCTATAAAATAATTATAAAATACTATTTAATAAGTAATATCAATTCGAGTATATTTAAATAATATAAAATATAAATATACAGTCAAACTATATCAGATCTATGCGAGCGGCTGAGGCCGCGCTTAGTCAATCGGTCTCAATGAGATTTCATTTGCTCGAGTTTGCCTTGAAGTGGTTAAATACCTGGACGATGTATTCGAGCATGTTTAGATAGTCTCTGTAGATGATCCAGTTTCGGACGTTCTTGTTAGTATCGTCCATGTTTCTGTACTCCTCGCCCATGAGGTCCCGAGTGACGGTCTCCTCCACCGTGAGGTCATTCTCGATGATCGCCGTGTGAATCTCGCACAGTACGTTATGCAAGAAGTCCTCGGTGGCGGCGAAAGAAGATTTAAACTCTCCATTTCGGTCCTCCTCGTCCCAGACGACCTGCTCCATACCAACAGCGATCTTCTGAAGGTAGACGTAGACTTTCAACAAAGTCTGTTTAAACTGCAACACAAAATCGAAGTTATAGCGACGTCCTTGTAACCCAGCCGCTAGAATTATTTACCTCTAAGCTCTGAAGATGGTCCTGGGGAACCTGCTCGTTCAGCTTCTTGGGGATCTCCTCCATCGGCAGCCATGCATAGTCTTTGTCTGCGTAATACGTGTGCAGCTGTCCCACTTTCATGTTGAACAGTTTGTCGGCCTGCAACGAGAATGCCGCAATTAGTGGTGTTCGGGGAACTCAAAACGAACGAATTTAGAGCAATTTAGCCCTTCGTCGAAGCGCGAATTAGACTCCTTGCGTTAGCCGAAAGAATGATTAACTGGCTCAGCTTATTATTACTACAGGTCTATTAGTATGCGCGATCGGTGTTATATTATGCCGTCCGTTGATGTCTGATTACACACTATCATATTTTTCGTCTCTTTCGCCGTCTTTCACTCTTCGTATACGTTCTCTCGTTCCATCGGATACAAATACTTCGCGTCTTTGTCACATCCGGCAAAATCGTGTCCGTTTTCCTCCGTCGTTAATAGCTAACTATTGTTCGACGACAATCAATTTATTAAGAGGAAGCGGGTGCAATTCCAGAAGGACCAGGAGAACGTGCACTTCCTCCGAGCGTCGCGATCGCGTTCGTACACATCGGCGTCAGACCGTCTGCCGCATCAAGGTCGGCCTCTATCTAATAATAATAAGAATAATATCTTCATTGCCCAACGGCCAACCCACTCGCCAGATAAATTCGCTAAGCAATTAATTAAGCCGCACACTAAACTACCTACCAGCTTCGAAGCTGGAAAATCGGAAAAGGTGAAGGCTGGAACCGACTCAGCCAATTTTGACTAGAAGTAGGTCTCCGCGCAATTGAACGCAAGCGGAAAATACGAAACGGGAAAGAATATCCACGAAACAAATAATAGTGGTCCCAAGACGAAACCTTAGGATACCCTTGAAGGAACAAAAAATGAGTTCTGTACTGGCAAAAAGACATCAAATAAATTGAAACTAATAATGTCGACATATATTACTTGTAAAAAGTTTTTTTCATTAAATATTTAATATTTTGAATTTTGTCTAAATTTTACGTTGGCGAAAATCTTTGAAAAGCTCCTGAAACTTTCGTCTAAGTAATGAGTTACTGTCTAACTGTCAATATGGATTTATACTATTATCCAGTAGAGGTGCCACAGGGATCGGTTTTGGGTCCCCTTCTCTTAATGACATATGTGTGATTGATTGTTTTCACTATGTGACTTCTGGGAACATATGTTTAAAATGTTGTGTTGTAAATTAAAGAATACGGTAGATAATAAAAAGTAAAAGAGAAAAATAAAACCAAAAAAGTGCAAACTCGGCTAGACGACAATTTATAGCTTTCCAAATTTCAATTTAGATACTATTGGATACTGAAAGGACTTGAAACAAAACCGCAGAATTTAAACCCAGTGTGCTCAAATCCGACAAGTCAAAGTAGTAACGTTTCCCCGCGTACCTTGACCATAACATCAACTTTTGGCAAGTTCCACTTTGGCCGAAAACCTGACGCACTGGTAGCAGTACCGTTCAGCGTAATCTTTTGCACTGCAATGCTGCAATTATCACACCAAATCCACTTACGAAGTCAATCTGGAAGGTCTTCGCTTTGGACTCGGCTATCTGGGCTATACTAGCGATCTGCTCGATCAGTTTGGAGTCGGGCATCCGATGCTCGGGCGCCGCTCCGTTGAGGCTGCCCATTCCGCAGGGGTTGAGCCACTTGGGGTCGCTCTTTTCCCTCGACGACATCGGCTTTCGTATCGTCGGCGCCGACTGAGCGATTGGGAATGTGAGCAGGGTTAGGTAAGCGCTGACGATTAGGGCTTGCTTTAATCCTGCAAGAAAACACACACGTGTTACAATATTTGGACACTTGTTGGACAAATACAGCGGTGTGGACATACCCGAAGGGCGCCAGAGCGTGAGAACGAGACCTCGTCGCCGCTACGGGTATTCACCGCCACGACCACCATGTCCAGAAGGTGAGATACGCGGTCCTGGACCTGCGTGCGCAGAAGGCGCGAAATTTTGAACATATGCGAGTTGTCGGTTGATCAAAAGTTTGGAATACCGCCACGATAATAGATAGACATTTTTCGGCCAGGGGAGCAACCCAGTGGTTTTTAAATATTAGTGATATCTTAAAAAAAATATTTGAAAAAATTGATTTCACCGTTTTTAATTTTTCATTGAATAAGTACACGTTTTTTTGATTTGTTATCTCGTCAGATAAAATGTTTCGTTTTTCAAAAACTTTTTTCCATTTGAAATTAAAATAAATGTTTCCTATTGACAATAATATGGTAATTTATATTTTAAAGGCTAATAAATAATGTGCTGTGTCAGTCAGACAGTTCGGTTTAGCAACTAACTTGACATACTTTCTTCAAAAATGCTTCTAACGATATTGGGTAAGAATATGTTAAAGTAGAAAAAAAGCTTTTAAGTTTAAAGCAACATTTTGACTTAAAACGTCACTATGGTTGTAAATCAAATAACTTTCACATATTAATAAAAAATTAGCTCTTAACGAAGTTAACAGAGGCTGCATTCTATTTCTGTTTTGGGTATATATGTTCGCAAAGCCATTTAGGAGATGCAAAATCCAATTTAACTCGTCTGTTACGTCACGAAGGGTAAATTATTAATCTCGTTGCTCGTCATGGCATTAATCACTTTTGTGACTGCCTATTAAAAATCGTGATAATAATTATTCCTTGTGTTATCATAGGATTTAACTATAATTTGGATATTTTTAACAGTGCCATCCAGTTACCCAAAACATTCATTTTTTGACTTTTTAAATATTGGCTTCAAAACTCTATTGGTGTGATTATTATTAATGCATTTAATTTTCGAGAAAAGTTTAAATTTGGATAAACAATGACAGCAATAAATGTGATGTATTCTTTAAGTAGAGATTTTAAATTTTCCGTTTAAACTGATTAAGGCAACAATAAATTTAGAATTTTTATAAGCAGCTTCATCTAATTATCAAGAATTGGAGAGAGATTATCATTTAAGCAGAGGCATTAATGAAATATTTAAATTTCACTCTTTTTTAATATTCTTGTGATAATTAAATCTGGTCAAATACATTAAAAAAGTTATTCGCTCGTAACAAAACTGACAAGTAATTAAATAAATAAAACGTATTATTCTAAACGTAGTTCACACTACACAACGAAATATTTTAGCACTTTGTAAAGATAACCTTTGTTGTGCCAGTGCCACTTGCAAATTGTTAGAAGAAATTCAGATCAACTTGTGTGCAACGTATCAAATTTTAAGTGGATTCATTGTGATGCATTGCACATTCCGTATTATTAGTTTTTTGATTTCAAATCTTTTTTACGGCGATACTTTAAATTGGTCTTTTTATTGTTACTATCATCTAGAGACACCCTGTATATGCAACAAAAAACCAACAAAATTTCAAAAAACAGTAAAACGTCAAAAAACAAATATTAAAAAGAATCAGATTTTGCAAATTTTTTGTGATATGATTCGACAAAAAGTTTGTTTTTTGGGCTCTAAAAATTCATCAAAGTGATATTAATACGGCTAAAACAAAAATGTTTCGTATCGTTAATTCTTGATTTGTAAAAACGGCTGAATGCAGGTGCGCGCGCAATCCGCTCTCAGGAACAAAGTATAGATTCGCTAATGACCGCTAATTACAGTCGCAACTTGATCACTCCAACTATTTACAACATTTTTGCGAAATTGTCGGCACACAGGTGTGCACAAATTTTTGTCGGTGATCAGATCGTCCGCGGATAACCCTGGAGCGCGTTAGAGCTCAAAGCGCCCGAGGTGCAACCACCGGCGAGATAATCGGCGGCGCGATGGATAATTTTTTGGAATGGGAGGTTTTGGACTCGCCGAGAGCTTTTGGCCGAGTCCGAGTATCGATCTGAGTCAACAAACTTCCCGATGCATCAGAATTCGTGAATCACATCGGCCCAATTAAGCCAGGTACGGCTACTATATTGTGCGCGCAAAAAATCGGCCCGCTTTGGAGCGATGGTGAGGATTATTGATAGTTTGATCCGTGGCTGGTTCCGGTAATGCCGCGCGCTATTGGCCACCTGTTGATTGCTCCGCCTATCGTTATACATATCAATCGTGGTAAACGCTCGACTTACTGCTTAAACTCTTCCAGAAGTTGTTACTTTTCCTGGTTTTACACGAGGAGTGTGGACTCGTCCTTCCCGGAACGCGCTGACTAACCGTCTCATTTTGTCTCGTTAAAACAGTCTGCGGATCTTCGTGCTCTTTCACTGGCACCACGTGCCTGTCAAAAGTGTGGATTTTGGCGGTCCTTTGGTCGCGGTCCAGCATGCCGGCGGTGTGACCCGTCCGCGTATCCATCGTTTGCACTTTTATCTTATCTCGAGATAAGGAGAGACTCGCGTTGAAATCACCGAAACTTCACTGGTTGCGGTCACTGGTGACTAGAACCTCACGTGTGTTTACAACAACAGCGACGCACAGTGTCGGAACGTCTGTCAGACTTAACACAACATTCTGCTAGTGGACAAAACGTAAACTGACGAACTATTTATGCTAGAGGGTGTGCCGTGTCTCGTGACTCCTCCTTCACTACTACTAATTCATAAATGTAAGACTCCCCACCATTATAGGATAATTTCCGGGTGATCGTCTGATTCCAGATACATAACACTACGACAACCGTACTGACCTCCGCATTAATCACACATGCCGTAATCTGCGTAAGCCGAAACGTGTGCACGCAACCACAAAGCCGCCGCCGCCGCCGCCGCCGCCACGCTCGCCCATCTTATCCAAACGGTAAAGCCAGTATCAGCTATCGGAAATCGAAACTTTACGTGAGAATTTTCGGAAATTCCGCAACGCTCAGCTCCAAGAATCCGACTTATCGCAAGACGCGGCAAAAAAAAGCCGCACCGCCGCCACTGATTAATCACGAACAATAAAACTCGAAAAAAATCATCGCGCTTTTTCTTATGTAATACGCATCCTTGTTTGACGCCAATGGTGCAGCCGTTAAAAATTTTATGGACCAGCTGACAACCATTTGTGGATTCAGATCGACGTGCCTCCCCCGTTAATAAAAATATCGACCGCCGAAACGGGAAGGTCCATTCGTAGGGAGGCCCCAAATTTAACTTTGGAAGACATCGAAAGAATTTCGACACGCGAACTTGTCGTCGTGCCAACAGCGAATCACTTGAATTTTTTTTAAACAAACACGACGAGCTTCAATAATTAATCTTGTTTGTGTTAACTGCTGCGGGCTCATCTTATAAAATAATAAACCATAAATCTCTTAATTTGATTCATTATGCAAACTCTAACGTGGTTAAGGTCGGCACATTTTCGTCAAAGCCACACTAAAAAACAGTGAATCACTCGAGTGTATTCTGTATCACTATTATGGCACCGTGTCATTAAATTTATAATTATGGTAATTGATAGACGAAACCGTCAATTCAAATCCCGATTTTCATAGGTGAACGACAGTGGATGTAAAATGACAAACCAGGAATGTGAACAAACTTTCAGACTTTCTAGAAAAGCCGTATTAATTCCAAGAAATCCCGTACACTGCTCAGGTAACATCAAATTACAAACTTTTACACAACCTCGACGATAAAGCGTTTAGATATTTGCCGTCAAGAGATAAAAATGTGTACGTAATTATTATAATTGCTGTTGAGAGATTACAGTTTCACGTGTTTTGTGCAGATGTAAAATTAAACTCATTACATCTATTTATACGTAGCGTCAGTAAACAAATATTTATCGCTAAATGCGCTTGAAACATAAGCGCGTTTTTATTTTTGTAATTTTATAATTCTGACATTTTGCGCCTCTCAAATACTGACGTGTGTGATATTCGACTACGACAATAATAACAATTAATTATCCGGAAACCGTAACATGCTAATTTTCTAATTTGTCACCTAAAACTTCGAAAATGACATTGAGCAAATGTTTAAATAATATATGCAAACAAATCGCCGAGTGCGAAATAAAGAAATCAAGTCTAAACTTGCACGCGCCGAAATATCATTCACAGTTTGAATGTTTGAACAAGAATTTATTTTGTTTAAACAATTTTAACTAGTCGAGCGTACACCAGAAGAATAGGGAATCCCTGCCTAGTATATTGGTAAGTTTTATTGCAAACAAATGGCAGGTGTATAATTAGGTAATGAATAAATGATTCATGCTTCGTGGTCGACCTTGCAAGGTGTAATAGACTAAGATTTCTTGTGGATACACATTCGTACTTGTGCAATACGGATTTGAATTTTCACCTATGGAACTGCCACTCGTGACAAAGCATCTTCGGACAGTAATATTCCCTCCTGTTTGGACAATTTTCTTTTATGTCTTGTATAAACTTCCAAGAGCTGTTAAAAAATTCCGCACGGATCATGATGATGACAATGGTCATGAAACAACTATTAACTAGCGTTATTTAGCAAGAAAAACCGATTATTACGCATAATATCGACAGGGGGAATATTTCGCTATGAGCTCTTCCAACCCGCAGAAACGCGTGGGTTGTGGGGATTTTGCTGAAGATGCTAACGCACAAGGTGGAAAAATTTTACTGGGATGCTCACTAGACTCGGAGGAATTATGAGCAAAAATACTTAATTTACTGCATTCATGCGAGTGAAAGCAATAACAATCGTGACTGCAGATCATGGAAAAATAATAAAATTATTATTAAAAGCGTAAGTCACTATTGACGCTTGAGGCCACACTGATTAGCAGTAATTAGATAATGATAATATAGAAATACACCAGCACAGAGCTGAAGGCAGAAAGCGCTTCCGAAAAATTTTTGATTTGTAAATTATACATTTGTAATTTGTAAAAAATATAACGTGACTGCTATAACCCCTTGGGTTTTTTTGTTAAAGTTTTCTTCCACGATTATGTAAAAGTTTTACTGCAATAAAAAAGCTCCATCGAATTCGAAAGTTCAAAAGTAATGTACATGACACGAATATGCTTAGACAATATATAGTAATGTGTCTCGTTTCGTACTAGACATCCTTCAACCGGCCATATTTAGGTCCATATCTAATTTCAAGAATAAATGTTTCAAAAATAAAATTTATGTGATTGGAAATTATTTTTACTTCTCTTTAGTGACGATAGTAAGTCTTGTAGGTTGATGTGTGATCAACAAATAACGGTCTAAATAAATATATGGTGAATCACAATATTTAGCCACCTTTTTTAAAGCCAAACAGGATGTAAAACGCAAGCAGAATAAGATCCTAAATGAAGGAATTACCTTGTGTCGTAACTTAAATGCACCGCTGTCTCTGAAGTGCGAAATAAATTTTTCTGAGAACTTGTAAGTTGACTAAACATTTACGTCTTTGAAAATCGCTTAAAAATTGACGAATGATTTCTTAGTACTCCTATTGTAAAATTTTGGATTTTAATGTGTTACTAATAAATTTAAAATAAAATAGTGATAGATTAAGCTAAATATGTATAAAATATTTTTTCACTATCCAGATTAATACTTTAGTTATACATGGTGTCCCAGATAAAACTTCGCGGTCTTATGCCTTAAGATCACATAGAAACATTGAAATTAACACCGCCGAATTTTATCTGGAACACCTGTATAATTTAACGTGACAAATCTAGCGAAACCTCTAAATTTATGACTTTTGTAGTTGCATTTGCTACCGTAATTTTTTTGCGGATATTCAGAATTAGTAGTCGCATCGGTGAATGTCAGGATTGAACATTTGTTGGGACCAAGAAGATTTAACATTTTGTTTTTTACGCATCTTGCTTGTTTCTAAAGCATTTGCTAAATTTATTAACCCCGTGAATGAAATGTGTAGGTTACAGTTAAATTTTCATTCAGGTTTAATTTTGTCTCGAACACCTGTATAATTTAATGTGACAACTTCAGCGAAACTACCAAATTTATGAGTTTTGTTGTTGCATTTGTCTATCGTAATTTTTTTGCGGATATTCGGCATTAATAGTCGCATCGGTCAGTGTCAGGGTTATAAAGTTGAACATTTGTTGGGACCAGCTTGCTTTTTACGCATCTTATTTGTTTTTAAAGCATTTGCTAAACCGTGAATGAAATACGTAGGTTACAGTTAAAATTTTCAGGTTTTTCAGTTTCCGGTGTTTTTTTTCCTAGACGGTTTCTCCCCGCACGACTCGTATTCCTGGCATGGTGCTAGAAAGGAAATAAGAAAATTCCATCTGCATTTCGTCCGGTGTATAAATTCCGCTCACGCAGGTTAGAAGAAAATGAATGCGAATTTTATAGAATTTTCCGTAATTTTGTGGTGGTGACCGGCGTGGAGAAGTTTTGGTCGGTATTACGAAAAAAAAGGGAAACTACCGCGTTGTATTAGATACAGCATTTGAAAACCATTAAAAACGAGTATAACGTAACTTCTCCTAATTGTGTATATTCCCCAAACCGCAAGTGCATTAGTGTATTGATTGCACAGGAAGAGATAACAGTTAATTAAAGGTAAGAAAAAAAAATTAAAGCGAAATCTAAAAAGTTGTGGGTATGCCATTATCAGCATACAAGAAAGCAGCATCAAGTCAGTTTCTCAAGGCTTTAGCGGGATGCTGATGCCGAAGAGAGACGTGTGGCAATTTGTCAAACTTTTGCCTCGCCTTCTTTGACACCCTCTTTTTTGTCCTCGTTCGATTCGTTACCAGTGTCCAAATCAATTTAAATGCCTTCCAAAGCAAAAAGCGTGTAACGAAGTGCGAATGACCCGCCGATTATCCACCTCAACCGCATTAGATAAATGAAATAGCTCGTTTCTCATTGCGGTTTCTAAACGACCAAAACGAAGGGATAAAAAATTCCGACGTTTCCATTTTTTTACCGAAATGTGTTATTAACTACATAACACATGCAAGATGTCCAAGACGGTCACTCCGCGGTCGTCGGGGAATGTTGTCAATGTCAATCGCTAGTTCGACTACTTTGTTTTAGCGCAACAGCGTTTCCATTATAATTTACTTTTTTATTGCTCTTAATTGACCGATTAAATTCTGGGAGGTACTTTTTGTGTTGTGTGAACAACGTCCATGCGCGTATTTTGAAGGAATTAATCATATTTAATTGCGTTATACGTACGTACGGAACAATTGGAGCAATTTTAAATATTTTTGGTAATACCGCGATGATGGGATGACTCATAAAAACTACTATCTCTGGAAGTAATTAAGCTAATGTGCGGATTTCGGGCGCTGCGACTTACCTTCCCCATGAAGAATGAAACGGTGATACATTGATACATCGCAATTTTGTACAGTTACTCTTTTAACCACTGCACATTTTTATGGAAGGAAACGTTGCAATCATCTATCGAACGAAAACTCATGACAAACAATTTTATGACATTCACAAAAATGCAAAATTTATTAAGTGTCAACCGGTGACGAGAGCCGTCTTGGCAAGCTACCAATCTGATACGACCGCTAAGAGAAAAATCCGAAATTTTCTGGTATTTAGACAGGAGCTTCCGAGCGATTTGGCAAACTGTTCAAAACATAGGAAGTGAGTCAAGGAAATTTTGAATGGAAGTGTACACATGGGTATTTTAAGGTGCCAAAAACAACATTGCGTCCTGTTTGTCGGTTACATATCGCAGGTACTAAAAAAATACACAACCGAGCTTTTCATTGAGATGTAGAAAGCTAGGTATGCTATTTGCCAAACAATTTCCTTCATAAAACGTAACCGCATATTTCGACTAAAATTATATCATCAGATCGATCACATCTACCTACTTAAAATTCAAAACATGTTACGAACCCTATTGTAATTGAAATTCATTCATTAGTTGGTAAATACCCATCAATCAAAGTTAACCAGTCATGGGAAATTCGGTTGAAAAGTCAAGGTTTTATACACTATGCCAAAAATTTGCGCCGTCTTGTCAAAAATACTTCTATTCTTACTAGATCAAAATTAGAATGTGTTGTATAACAAATAATAAAAAATCTGTTTTACATAAAATCAAAACTATTTTTTCAACTTGGGGCAATAAATTATTATCCTTTTTGATTTTTGATAAATATATAATAAGTACCAGTTGTCTACAACCAAATTATTAAACAATCCATCTAAATTTTGATTATAATTTCCTAAAAATACCTCTGAAATTTTAATTGTTAGAAGTGTCTAGTTATTCCTGCTCCAAACGTCTTAAAAATGGACACCAATTTTTTTTTTGAACCAGCTAACCGCATAAGTAACTTTACAAAGACAAGATATCAAGTCTATAATTTCTGAAGTTTTGGCCAAGTTTTTATTTTAACTCATATTAACTAGTCATTTTAGAATGAACTTTTTGGGATTTTTTATGAGATTCTTGTGTTATTTTAAATAAATTTATAGTGGAAATTATCTACACTTAAAAATATTGGTTGTATTGTTTTGTTGGTCCACAAAAATGCGATAAATATTTGGCATTTTCCCCAAATTCCCACACTGTGTTTATATTTTTATCAAAAATGTTTTTCTCTAGCGCAAAGAGTAAATAAGCGGAAGAAGAGCTTCCAGGAACTATTTATTTTACAAAATTGATTGAATTCCATACACGCGTTCCACATATTTTCAAGAACAAACAATCTGCGTAGTCAATCCAATGTGTCAATGTTTTTGAAAATCGTTCTTATCACGTAGATCCATGACTTTTGTAATTTTTTTCTACTTTTACTAAATAAATAAATATTCAGGATGTTTGATTTGAGTGTCCAATTGAAAACTTTATTTGAGTACAACCTGATAGAAAAGTTTCAACAGAGTTACGAGGAATACAAATATTGACTGTTACTGGTTTTCCAGTTCATGACAATATATAATAAAGAATAAATCAATGAAAAGGAAATTTCATAAACCATTTATGGTGTAAACTTGGATAAAAATCTATACAGGGATTCCTGTAGTATGAAAGAATAGGCAGTGCCCATCTTTTCCTTCCGTATTAGTCCATGAAGTAGTGAAGTACAATTTTTAAGTCGACAGCAGAACAGTTATAGATAAAGGAATTTTCAGTAAACAGAGGAAATGGACTGACGTATGGGTCTTTTAGTTCAGCCTTCCCTTTTTATTTAAGGATCGACTGATCCATCTTTCACATGTTTACATTCCTTCACAAAATTGTTTGGATTCATAACTGATTTTTTTTTTGGCTTTAAAAATTATGTTCTACGAACTCATTAACTAAACGACAAAAGCAATATTTTTATTTTATTAGTAACCGAGTCCATTGGCCACTTTTATATTTTTCCGACTTTCCACGAGAAAAGTAGTCGCCCGTTTCCATCTGTCTGTCTAGAGCCTGTATCCATTTTTATTAGACATTTAATCTCCGAGACTACTGGATTGTAAAATTTTGTGAGTATAGTAGGAATATATTGTAGATCGTTAAACGGTAACCAAAATTTAGTTAATCATCCCCACCAACAATTTGATGACGTCATTTCAAAGAATTTTATTTTAAAATTTTGTAAATGTTTTACAATAATAAACTCCTATTTTGTGGTGTGCTAATTCCAATGTATAAACAAACACTTGAAGTTAAAGCGTATTACTGCTGAGAGACCATTTACCCCGTTCTGCTTTAAATATATTTTATGTTGTCCGTAGTAGCGCAATTTGCGGCCCCACGGCACAGGAGCTCCGGGGTGTTATTTATGTCGCTGGCTTTTACTTTACAGAGGTCATCACAAAACAAACATCCAAAATCTAATTTTATAATTTTTCAATAAGCGGGATTCGTTGGACTTGTACTTCAGGAGCGAGGGAAGTTCTGCCGAAATAAACTTCGACCATTATTTTTTTCTAAAGGATATACATATCTAGTCATAACTAACACAAAAAAACGTAGTGATACAAATATGGAACGTTCAACTCACACTCAAAATTGACCAAAAAATCGAAAATGTACAAGAATAATTAAAATGTTTAACTGTCATCATCCGATCAAGAATTAGATTCCACAGGAAGTCGTAGAATTGGCATTTACATCTGAATTTACCTTTTATGCAAACGAAAATCTAAGAAACCCTGAGGCTAGTGGTTGGGAAAATGTATTCTGAATTGTCGCGAGAAATTTACAGAAGACATCAGAGATCGAAATCGCAAGATAAGGAAAAAAACCAGTGATAGATATGTATTTGAATTTTAAAATCCTTACAATTGCAGCATTACAATTAGGTTTGATTCATCAGACTACAAAATCGAAAGAATGATTTGACAAATTTTACATGGGTGAGTGCTAAGTATTTGCTCGTAAAGAATACAAATTATTTGTGACGTATATTTTTTTCAAAAATTAAGTAATTGAAATTTTGCTACGGCTTCCGGTGAAATTCTGCTAAATCTTTGCTATTTAAAGAATTATCCACCTTTTAAAGGAATTTTCGCGAAATAATCTATACCTGTACTAATGAAGGTACTTGCAGTTTTATGACTCTAACAATTGTTAGTGTCGACTTTAACTCACAACAGAAAATCCCAGGCTCCCCTAAAAGACCGATTCTGCTTGTAACTGGTCATAAAAGTGGGTTAAACCCGCCGTGACCCTATTGTTAATTGTACACAAAACCTCACACTTAACCCGACTTAACGCTAATGACTTTTCAGTCAACCCTTACCGATGTCGGAAATGGCCCATCTACGACCGTTTCTCTTTGCTGGCGTCTTTTTTTCTCTTTGTTTAAATCGTTACCGGTGGCCTAAAGGGTTTGAAGCCTCAAGTTGGCCATAAACAATGTTTGACACGGAAATTTCCAATTTTGCACAGGATTTCGACCAGTCGAAGCATGTTCATGTCGAACAGTGGCATCTTCAGATAAGAAGATCCCAAATGTCGACACGTAAAGGACATTTCGGCAGTTTTATGAGATAGTTAGTGAACAAAGCGGCGGTGCTTTCACGTCACCGTCAACCCTCGGCATTACATTTATTATGAAGTAAATTTTATTTGAATTTTAATATTGTAATATAGCAACTCGTCGCCGGTATAGTGACCCCCATAAATAACGACTGGTAGGCAGAGAAGTTGTTAAAACCTTGGGAAATAATGTTTACACCAGATTCAAAAGATAAGAATTTGGGACTAGTCACTTATTAACATGTTCACATTCCAGCAGACATTCTCATACGTGAGTGCAGCATAATCACTGCGGAAATGCTTGCGATAGATATTCGTCAGGTGCACGAGGGGAAACGTCCCATGGGACCGTGAAGACATGTAAAGGCGATGGTGAATCAAAGAAACCGCCGCCGTCTCCTCCGGATTCGATTCCGCTTGGTCCCAAAAACACAGATCCCAATGTGATAAAAAACGCACTCTTACCACCAGACTACGAGCGCCAAATTACTAACGATGGACATGGACTGACTCATAGACAGGGACGGACTAGATCGACCCAACGTAATTTGACACACATCACAGGATTTCAAATTTTATTAAAAATTTTTCAAATTTGGGATTCGTTGACCTTGTGCGCAACGGGACTTGGAACACGTCGGAAAGAAACAGGGATTTAGATTATGAAAATGGTGACGAACGTTGTGTTTTGGCAGAGTCTCTACTATTTAATGCTTAATTTTTACTTCTTTACTCAAAACTAGTAATGATAGCATCACTGGAAGTGACGCTATTATTAAATTTACTGGGTTCGGATAAATTTCATTTGTTCGTGGATGAGTCACTTTACGCTAGTTTAACAAAAATATTACTCACATTTCAAAGTGACTTTACGCTTGTTTAATAACTGGAAACATAGACCCACAAAACAATAGCGTTTATAGAATTTCAATATCTCCATCCATTATCAAGATATTAGGCAGTGATTTTTATCTGGAACGCATGTAGATCAGAACTCCAACATTTCAACAAAATTATGATGTAGGGTGCAGGAAAAGTCACAAATCACAAAAGAAAGCTTCAAAAGTTTCAATTCTGAAGTTTCGGAATTAATTCATTGGATCTGGAATATATCCAATCGCAAAATAAGTCGATTCTGCATATCGCAAGTGCGCCAACACGTTCAGAATTGTGAAAACAAGTCGAAACATACATAAAAATCGTCCGATGAATGATTCTTTGAATTTTTTTCATCTTTGAAACCCTTTTTTTAAAAAAATGATAACGAGTTTCTAAATTGAACTAACGGTAATCCCCAAGTTACTTAAGTTAACAGTTTTCATTTATTGATTGTCGATAAAATATGTCTAGACCGAATAAACTCTTTTATGCAAAGCCCTTAAGTTATTAAGCTGATGTTAAGTTTTAGATCATCCAACCTACACCATTTCACAGAACGATCTAGTCCTTGTGCTATTAATGTGATGAAATATTTTATATCGTCAAGAATTATTAGAAGAGAAAATTCTGAACACATGAGTTCGCAGCACTTATGAATGCTGTAAATAACAACGGTTCCACAAGGGACCCAGGGGTGACACCAATTGATCGAGATGTTTCTTGAGAAATTTTTATTTTTTATTTACGATTTAATTCAGGAGAAATTCAGGAGAATTATGACTTGCCAATTGTGACTCCTTTCAGTTTTACTATTAGTTGTGAAATGTTTACATAACGGTGTATCAGCCGTCAATGTGACTATGTAGATAAAATCTATGTTAGTTGATAATATTGGTGTTAGTTTATTAACATAAGGTGACTAGAGAATCACTTATTTTATGACTAATAAAGTACTAATTGCCATGTAATTGTTCACTGAATTTCTATTACCACTTTTGTCAATTGGTGTAATATTGACTAAATTTCACACACTTGGAAAAATTTCAGATTCCAAAGATACTGAGAGCAAAGATTATTTTAAGTGCAAAAAGTCTACTAAGAACTTTATGATGGATAACTCTTGAATATCATTTTTGGGTTTATTGGAATTAGCGTACACCAAAAGAGCTCGTTATTAGCATTTTACTAAGAAAACTTTATCATTACTCAAAAAGATCAAGAAGAATTAAGAAAACATTGATTAAAATTGAAATTTTTCACAATTATTATTTGAGAACATATTAAAATCATAAAAACCATCTGTAACACGTGTGGTAATTATCACCGTCAAACACTGGCCCATATTTACTAACAGATAAAATATCCGAGTTGCAAAAGACTAGATCTAAAACAGAACCAGTAGTGTTAAAACAGACACTAAATTGATTAAAATTTGGTAGATGTCATTATCACGAATCGGTTGATCAAAAATATTGTTTCAATGAATGACGATTAGTTAAATGTCAAAACTATCATTAATAAAAACTGAAAACGTCAAAGAGTGAAACCAAATGGCATTATATAATTAATACCATATTTGTACGTTGCTTTTGGTAGAATGCGTAATGTGCAAGATAAGAACTTGATATCATTCATTCACCGTCCCTACTGACGTCAAATATTTGGTAACCGACTTCTTCCGTGCTCAATAACACATTTTCCATAAACTTATTGTAAGAGGTACCGATAATTTGAGTAATTCACTTATCTACCACAAATTTCTTTTTTTCTTTGGACTTCGAATTACACTCAAGAATTTTAATTTTGTAATTAGGACAGGTTCTACTTAAATGCAACTAGCGAAGTTTTACATGACTGGCAAATATTGCGAAAACGATAATAACAGATAATTTAGACGATAAATCTGAGTAAACTGTGATAAAAATTTATGGCTTTAAAGTGACAAAATTTGCACTTTTCACGTGATTTAAATCTAGAGAATTATTTTCTTTACTTTCCATGTGTCAGTTGAATAAATATGTTGTAGTTTATGATTTTCATTTTGGCTAACATGGTGCAATGAGTGACAGACCAAAAATTCAGTAAAATTATGTTTTCGATTACTATTTATTACTATAGTTTTAAAAATTTAATTTGATTTTCAGAGAAACAAACCAGAGATTTTTTATTATTTGACTGTGTTTCTTGCGTTCTTGCAATTTTTCTAACTCATCCAGGTTTTAGGTATTAGTCATCCCTTTCCAGCAACCAATCTATATAGCCTTGTTCAATTTATATCTGAAACTTGTCGCTAGATACACCCAATGATTTACATGTTGATTTCGCTAAATTATCACATTATCTCCCTAATAAAGAAAATTATAAATTAGCATGCAACTACACTATTAATTCATCTCCATTTCCAAGAGTTGATTCATCTTACTAGAGATTAACAAAGCATCTTTGGCAGAACGTGCGTCCGGACACATTAGAAATTTAATTACTGCTAACTTAATGTGCTTGGTTTTACCATAAGTGTGGTATTTTTCTCAATTACTACTTATATCACTGTTCTTAATACTTTATACTATGATTGTGTAAGATCTAATTAGAATGCGCAGATACTGGAGCCCGTCAGTTCAACTTTAAATTTAATTTAGAGAAAAAAACCCAGGACCGATTATTCCAATTTCAACAGCATTTAAAATGCGTTTGTTATAAAAATACCTAATTTGCCCCTTTTTTTCGTTTTTTCTTTGTCTATAAATCAAAGTAACAATACATTTTTAAATTAAATATGGTTTTGCATCTTCGATTGATCACGAATCATTGGTTAGTCCCGGATTTACCAATCCGATTCTAAATGTCAATACAACAATGAGAACCACGATCCATGATCAAAACTCGCTTAAAATGAACTAAAGTGTTGTTTCTTGTTTCAATTTCGGCTTTATTTGGTTATTTTAATCGCGTAGCTTTGAATTTGTGTCGAGCGGAATCAAACTAATTAAACCAGTTTTGATAAAACAAGATCCACGAACACCGCATTCATTCGCGATAATACCCTAATAATAATAGTAGTCCGAAAAAAGTTAGGTAAAGGTTGTCCGTTTGTCAACGATTAATCTTGTATTTGGAGAATTCAAGATCAACTTCTTTGCAGCCAATAACGCAACTTTCGTTATTATTAAGTACATTAACATGTCACTTTACTTACGTCAATTTTATACACTATAAACATAATTCAATATGCTGTTGACCTTAAAACATTTTTTTTACGAATTAGGTGTTCAAAATTTAGAAAAATTATGAATTTTTTTTCACTATCCTAAGCCAGTGTTTACTTTTCCAAGATGTTTTTTCGTAAGTAACGGTTATGAATATTTTTATTAGGATTAGAATTTGGAGTTAGAAAACTCTGACGTTAATGAAAAGCTGTAACCACGTAATAAACACCAACATCAACCTGTTACAACATCATTAACATTTTTTGCAAAAGATCTATTTCACCGACGAAATTAATGCAGCATGACATAATCAGCCTAAAATTTTGCGTTTTGTTTGTTTTAAAATTCTAAACGTTTTGGTGATAGTTGACAAAAAACGCTAATCTCACTGCAAGCAAAACATTCTTCAGGCACGACAATTGTTTACAAATTAAATTTTGTGCTCAAAGCGTTAGGTTACTGTAAGAATTTAAGTGGCTCTGAATGAATCAATCAATCACATAATTTCAGACATTATTCAACCCCGTGCCTTGCTTGCTAAGTAACAGTTTGTCGTAAAGTGACTTTTCTAGGAACATTTTTCTCTGCGGAATTTCCGTTTTGAATTAATGGGTGATTTGCAAGATGTGGATTTTAATGGTATGTCCAAAACGTAGTAACGCAGACCCAATTTTTAGCTGCATATATTTTGGGAAATTTGCATTTTTTTCCTACCAAGGAAATGAAATCTTATTGAAAACAAGAACAACGTCAAATTCTTCTATCAATTTGGAAAACTTGGTCTCCGGTTATTTAGACAGAACTTTCCTCGCTTCTGAAGTACAATCAAACAAATCTAGTTTGTTTAAGTTTTTTACAATTTTAATTTGCGAACTTTATTTTTTTATAATATAACGCCAATGCGTTAAAATAAAGATATGCATATGCATGGACTATTAAACTACAGGTAATCAAGCATGCTTTCCATAATAAAATTTGTGATGACGTCATCAACTTTTTATAAGGGACACACATATAAGTTTGAATAGTTGGAGTGTAACACTAATAATAATGGTACTTTAATCGCAAATTTTCGAGAAAATTCGTTTTTGACTTAATGTATAAAACATTTGTTCGTTCATTAATTTTTTTGTCACCTTGTATACGCAATTCTAAAATTATGCACATTTTAGATAAGATTTGTTCAGCAAAATTTTAAGATTTCCCTAATTTTCTATTTTGTATGGTTTCTGTTAATTCTTCATGTTGTACTGTTTCTATTTTATGTTACTGTCCTTTTAAACCCCTCATAATCCGACAATAAAATTTTATGAAAGTGTCCACCCTCTAAGGCTTTCTAAATTTAATCTGTAAGTTACAACGTCAAGTAGGACAGCAATTAAAGACAGACTATTAAGTTTACATTATCCTGTAGCCCCTTTCTAAGTATTTAGGAAAATCCTTTCTGTTAAAGATTAAAAGATTGCAGCTGTTCAATTTTTGGTAAAATATATAACATGTTGCCCTATACTACTTAGTTGTGAAAAAATTGTTAGTTCGATGTTATATAATACGCGGCAAATAAATACTCCAGCTATTTATTACGAGTATGTGGGGTAAAGAGTAAAGATTACGAAACCGATGCCAATATAGCCTTAGAAGAACAATTAGGTAAAAAATTAGTCGATGCGGTCTATTTGTAGAATTCCAAGATTCCAATTTGCGTTAGATAAATCAAACTCCCTCAGATGAAGATTTGATAAAAACACATTTTGACAATTTTTTAAAGAATACCTAAAAGGAGACAATTAGGTCTACTGAATCAAAGTGCTCCATGTTTTAGACACATGTTTATAAAATATAACAGGATAATTCCATCTAGCGCCGCAGTGGAAAGGATGTTTAGTGTTGGCGGAGATGTTTTTAAAACAAAACATCATGCTTAGGCTCACGAAAATTTTGAATGTCAGTTATTACTGAATTTAATTTATGAATATAGTCCTCTTGCGTGAACTATTTATTTGTTTTATTTTATTTACTGATGTCAATATATAACAAATGCGTTAATAAAATAAATCACTCACTGCCTTTTTCATTCTAACACGTTTGGGACCTATGCGTCATACTTGTAATATACTAAATTAAGTTTCCCATTCAGGTTAAATACAATTTATCCGTTCTGAAGATATAAGGACGCGGAATTTTATCTGGGACACCCTGTATATTTGTTCTGAAAAATGCAATGTAGTCTAACTAAAATTGCAAAAAATTAATTCAAAAATGCTCCTTCTTTTGTTTTAATTACTTAAGTGTTTGGAAAAACAGTTTTTGATTTTCTCTGTAATTTTGGATCATCTACGCCCAAAATTTTACCCATGATTCTTGTTTTACGGTCTCTATTGTCTTCATCACTTTTCTCAGTTGTTCTTTGTAATCTTCTGGTCTCTTTGTATTTATATATCTTTTCCTCTTTGAATATTTGTTTTATTTCTGTGGTCCACCATTCTGTTATTTTTATCTTTTTATTTATTATTTTTGTAGTTCCAGAGCTCTTTCTTACTCCATCTGCCAAGTTATATATTTTTAAATTCGTTCCACTTTTCTTCTGTTCCAAATTTTTCTGGTTTCGTTAATTTTAAATTAGCACCTTTTGATATTTTTCTCATTATTTTGTTTCATTAAGTTTATAATTTTTTTGCGTTCTTTTTTCTACTTTTTCTTTCTTTATTTTCGTAGTGTCATTTTTTACCAAATAGTAATCACTTTCCATTTCTGTTTTTTTGTTATTTTCACATTTTTTACAATTTTCCACTTAAAATAATCTATTATCAAATTTTCATTTATACTAGAGTTACTTCTCTCGTATATTTATGTGTATCTTTGTGTGTGAATTACTATTTTATTGCTCTTAAATTTCCTACCAATAAGTTCATCTTATGAAAAATAAAGCAGTTTCTTGAGACATTACTTACTTTTTTATAAAAGCAGATCTGGTGATCTTTTTATCCCTGTGCTGCTATACTGAAACTTATGGAACCATAATGTAGGAGATTTCTTATTAGTTAGTAGTACTTGTATGCAATGCCGACCTTTAATAATCCCCTATGCCATGGGGAATCTAACCACGGCGCGCAAATGACCAACACCCACTAAATAATTTTCCATACAAATTTCAATAATTTTTTGTCTTTTGTTGTTGTCCTTCGTTTCTTCTCATTATTTTCATATTTTTTTCTCCCCCATTTATTGCTTTTTGCAATTCGCCATAGAAATCATATTTAGTTTCTGCCTATACAATATTATTCTTGTTCACTGCTTTCACCAAATTCTTCATTTCTATATTTACTATTTCTTCATTTATATTGTTTTCTTAAATTGTATCCTTTAACTTATCTAGTGTTGTCATTAATCCTACCCCTCCCTTCGCTTTTTCTTCTTGATCTACTCCGGATTAGAATAGCTATAGTGAACAAAGAGCTATAAGGTTATATGGCCATCATAAAAGTAGTTAACCGCAAATAAATACCCCCTTTGTGTGGTTCGCACTAAGCTTACCGCTTGGCAATAAATCATCTTCTAAACATTTCTTGCTCATATTTAACAGGGCCGGCTTTCAAAGCGAGTGGTTATTTCGGAACCCTCAGCGGCTGCAGGTAGTAAAGAAATAGTGGAGTGGTGGATTTTCATATTTAGTGAAAGCCGCCCCTGAACGAAACCACAAGAGCCGGTCGAGCTGCAGTGGACACGTTATTTACGACCCTAAAACCTTTTCTATTGTAAACAACTTAACTTCGACACAATGGGATGATTTTATGATGGCCATATAACCTTATAACTCTTGGTTCACTATAATATAGTTTATGTATTCTTGTATACCTTTTCCTTTCTTTTTTTCCGTAATTCCTAGTATATCTACCATATATTTTATTATTTTCTCTACTAATTCCTCTTGTTTTCCTTTCTTTGTACTTTGTATATTCCAGATTCATACATTTAATATTTCATTTGTTCGCCTTTTGTGTTTGCAGTACATTACGATTCTTTTTCTTGTTGAGTGTTTGATTCATTATTTGCCTTACTATTAGTTCTTAGCTTTTTGTTTGCATTGGGGTTATTTTGCCTTTTTCTTTCTATGACAATTTTTTGGTACTTAATTTTGGCTTCTCTTCTCTTACTCTTTTCCTGTGCTGCTACTTATCTTACTTTTTGTTGTAGTTCTACTTCCTTCTTTGTTAATTAATTATTTATTCTTTTGCACTCTCTTTGGTTTATTTTTATTTGCCATTAACTTAACGCGTTTCTTCTGCATATTTTCTAATCCGACCTTGCACGTTTTCGGTCCATTTTGATCGCCTATTTGATCTTTACTTTTACTCCTATTTTTGTATAATGAAAATTTCCATTTCTTATTTTAATTCTTCTTAGTTTGTTTCTTTGTTCAGTTAAGATTACGTTCTGAATTTTCTCTCTTGTATTGATTATATCTTTCTACATGCATTTAGTTTCTTCTTTTAACTGCTTATTTTCATTTCTCAATGTTATGATCTCCTCTTGGCACTTTTTCTGGTCTTGTTGTATTTTTCTTATTTCTCATCAACTCCATCATCATTTCTGTCAATTTATCCATTTGGTTTCCTCATATTCTTATTAGTTTTTTTACTCCTTTTAAATATATCGTCCTGTTCTTAACTATCGTTTTTTATTTTTTTTCTCAGATGCGTATCCATTCATCTCCTTTTATGGCTCATTATTTAAATACACAATTATCTTTCTTAGCTTATTATTACTTTACTAAACATTGTTCCAAAAATTATGGAAAAGCTTCGTAATTATGATTTGTTTTAATGAACTGCATGCCTAATAGTTTAGTTATTATTAGTTTAATGATAATTTGCTAGAATACAATCCACGTAATTTTTTGCTGTTGACACATGCCATTTTTTGACTATTTTTATCGAAATTTTATTTAAATTCGCATTAAAACATTAGAATTCTGAAGTTGATTCTTCAATTATGAAATTTAATATTTTAAAAATTTGATTGAATGATTTTTTAACCATTTTTTTCGAGTTCTTCAAAGCCTTGTTAATAACGTACCGTCGAGCTTTTCCATAATTTTTGAAACACTCTATATAAAATTTTTATTTGTCATTTTACGATAGCAAATTTTTTTCTAATATTAATTATTTAGTAGTTTTTATTTGGTGACCTATATTACTACTATTCATTTATTTTTTCTTCACGTGTAACTCTTTTTAAACCTTTGATCAAATTATTTGCGTTTTTCTTTTTAAATAATCTTACAAAAAAGGGATAAAATTGACAGAGAGGGCTCTGAGTCTATTGACGTAAGTCCATAGGAAATGTTTTAGACCTTTTCCCGCCAATAAAGCACCTACTAATAAATTCTCCGAAAAAAAGATGTTGCCAATGCCAGTCAGGTACATCACTTCCTCATCATCTAACGACTCGTTCGAATTCCATTCAATTTAATAATTCCATAAATGCAAATCTGCGGTGAAGTCCACCTCCGCACGATTTACTCATAGGCACTCGACTAGACGGCGTAATGGGTCTCCGGGAAAAGAAACCAACGTTTGACCAAATTCCTCGCATTATGTTCTATTGTGAATGGAGATCCTGATCTTGAGGAATTCAAGCGCCAGCCGATTTCTATAGAGTACGGCGAAATTTCGTAAAACAATTCGACCGGCATTCGTCACTCTTCCACGAAAAGGATCTTTGCCAATGCGTCGGAGATGTCGGCGACAATCGATTTAGCGGTTGATTTTAAAAGAAGCGAAATGCGTCAGACGGCGGTTGACCGGAAATGCAGAAAGTAGGCGAGTAACATTTGCTACGCCTTCTTATTCGTGTATGCTCATTGATAGCAGAAATTTTCATTCATGAATTAAGACACGATAGATAAATTATCCCAATGAAAGAGAAAGGCAAGTTTGCACCTTGCAATATATTCCATATATTTGCATGTCTATTAAACTACCAGCTGAGTACAAGATGTTTGATTTATAAATTATAGCCCACTTACGAATGGTTTTTTATTGCACGTCAATCGACTCTAATGTCAACTGTCGAACGAGGTAAATCAATAATTTACGGGCGTTTGGAAAAATCCACTGATATTGTCAGTGGGACAATATCGTAAATTAGATTCACACCTGCATCTATGAGTATAACAAAATTTATTCGCCGGCCGAGAATATGGTCGCGATGACTTATAACATCCCCAGGAAACTATCTGATTGTTCTTGCATGAAATATGCGCCAATAATTTTGATGTATCGTTTCAAACAATCGTACAGGTAGTCGTGGCGGTTTTAAATTCGTTTCGATAGAAATTAGAGATAGCAACTTCAAAGACTTACCTTCCGGGAACGGTTATTGGGCGACTAAGCGAATTCCTGCAACAAAAAATGCAAAAGGATAAGCTCAGACAATTACTCATAGGCAGGAATTTGCAGAAGTAGTCCACCTGAAAGTGGACTGATCTGAATTTGTAACATCCGAACACGTGACTTCGCACATTGTATATGTATGACAACACCTTTGCTGCATCTCAACTAAATACAACAGCAAATCCCGTCGCATCAAAAAAATAAAATCGTATTGTTAGACTGTCCCCTTTTTATCCGCCCATTTCCTCTATCTAGCTTCCAATTATCACAGTTTACTTCGTGAGCTGTTTTCTGCGACTTCTCGTTAGCAAAAATATACTTCCTGTCGTAATTACTGAAAACGATTTTTCTCAATGGAAGCTGATTCTCCCACACTAACCCAGTTTCTTCAACAACGTGCCAATTAAGAAACTGTTTCCGATTCGTATTAATTTTTTTCAATACGTGCCTGAACGATTCGTTTATAACATTTAATTTCATAAGTGGGCACATTTGGTGGTCAAGTCCAAAAGGAATACTTATTATCCTTTGTCGGTCTGGATGAAATGGAAAATCCTTTTAATCACCACTTCCACTTCTTGGAAGGATTTGATTGATCTATGACCTAATAACCGCCGTTTTAGTAGATGAATATTGCATGTTGGAGGAGCTTGACCCGTTTGCAAGCACGTTATTTTGTTGTTATACACGTCCATAGGTGGCGAAAATCGATTATTCAGTACCATATTGCGTCGAAAACAATGGCTTTTAAAGGAGACCTTTCAAGGTAAAGGTCAATAAAAAAATTTTGAAAACGGGTTATCCTTTATGGCAAAAATATGAATGAACTAATTTTAGTTTTTGATACACATTTTTCCCTTGACTTCTTAACATGATTCGAAAAATTTTAGGATCAGAGATGCTTGTGAGAATCAGCAGCTTTAAAAAGATTGTCGTAATTCATTCATATATTTTATAATGGTATAGATCAATATTCAATATGGCTAAAATTATTTTATTTGTTTTATAAACTCCCACTTTTAGCACATTAACTTAACAATGAACCGTCTCATAAAAATGTCACAAAATGTGTATTACCTATAATTTTTGCCCATGCAGTTTCTACGTTAGAGCGTAGTAAAGGACTGAAAAATTTACACATGACATAATGACAGCATCCGACCGGTTTGGGATGTGGATAAAAACTGTTAAATCCGAAATATTTTTTTTCTACTTGAATATTTCAAAATGATTCAAAAGCCAAATTTAAATATGGTGCTCTCTTATTCGAAACATGTGTTCTACTAAAAATTCTAATTCATGATATGAATGTAGTTTAAATGGTTGACATTAATTTTTTCTAATGTTTGATTTTTTAATCTTAAAAATTCCGACGAAATCATCATATTTGGGCATGTTAAGTCCTAGTTTTGACAAATCTACATTAAAAAAAAAATGTGCCAAGTTTGTAAAGTTCAATTATTGTGTAGAAAAACATCTAAATCAAAAGCAGTACATTCAAAAACGTGTATTTTATACTATTTTTTCAACGTCGCACGTTTTTTCCATTTTTAAATAAAATTTGCAATCTTTATAATTGTGGGAAATTTTCTAGTTGATACGACAAAATGTCAGATAAAGTATTGTTAACAATGTGTGAAGCTAAAAACAATCCCCCTCCATAAAATACGGGAAATTTACCAAAGTAACAACCAGAATTTATTAAACCTCACTTTGTGCACGCATGTATCTGTTAATTTATTTGCTATTTGACGGTGATATTTTTTGTATTGACTACGCATCTTGAAGACATAAATTACACTTTGTTAAGCTATTAGACTACTTAATTTGGATGTGTTAACGGGCCTGGGTCAGTGGCGCGCCGTGGTCAAAAAAAAATCTTCAGATGGCGCTAATCCCAGAGAACAGTTGCTCGCTGCGGTCAGAAAGATTTACATATAATTTGGAGGATTAAAAGGTGGTTGTTTGTCACTTAAGAATAAATAAATACCACTAAAAATAATTCCTACTTTCAGAGACACAATTACACACGTATTTATTAATCAATAGATATGTATATATTATAACCGAAAGTATTTTTTATTGTTTTCAAATTTTCTACCAATACGTTCGTCTTGTAAAAAATAAAACAGTTTGACGAGAAATTACTTTATCTTTTTACATATACATACGTAACACTTTTTCCAAAAGTAAGTCTGGTGATTTTGTGTACGTATATATTAACTAAATTACTAATAGATCTGATATATATTACAATTTTTTTAATCTTTTTTTTTTCTGCTGCCAAACTTACAACGGAACTGGCGGAGCTGTAATATAGGAGGGTAAAAAGGGCATGGGTCAGTTGCACGCAACGGTTAGAAAAAAATTTGACAGAATTTTGAGGATTAATATCATAAACAGTTGAGATCGTCGTAGTAGTTTACGTGGGTGTTGGTCGCATTAAATTAAGTACAAAGTATTCGGAGAAATAATTTGACTTTCGCACAAATACACACGGATTTATTATTCATCAAATGACGGGTGATCAGTATTGATTGTAATCGAGTCAGCCTTGACTTTTAATCGGCATGGTCTTTGATAGACTGGTACTGACATGTCAAAATAAAAATTGACAAATGTAAACTCAAAAATGTTGTGAATGTGTGTGATGTTCACCGATGATGTAAATCGATCGTAAATGCTTCTAGTATTAGAATTTCGGTTAATTAAAGTTATATTCACAACGTCCGATTCATTAAAAGTACCGTTATTTAGGCACCACAATTATCCATAGTATTTAAGGTAACGACATACGTTCACTGTCCTGAATAGTTGTATTACAAATAATACTAATCATCCGTTATGTTTTCTACCAATACAAAAATTAAATACAATTACTTATTTTTTATAAATCTATAAGAAATACTTTTTACAAAAAAGATCTGCTGTTCTCTCTGTATATAACAACCCTTCGAATCCCCTGTTTGAGCGCAATTGTCCTATGAGCTTTGTGGGAACTAGACCAGCCAAAGGGGTAAATTTGGCCCCCGCGCACAAGTGACCAACATCATCTTGGTTATAAACGCGAAGTAGAAAAAAACATAATTATTTTCATTAAAATTTAAATATTTAAGGAAAAAAAAGTTTTGGGGTTCAATTGGCACAATACAACTAAAATTTTATAAAAACGTAAAAAAAATTGGATTGTTGATTTAAAGTATTTAGGTAACAAGTATGGTCGCACTGAAACTAAAAATATTTTTTTAAACATTGCTAACAAGTGACAAATAGCTGTCTGAACACGTCATAAATGGCAACAGGGAGATTGTTACATCGAGTTTGGAGTCTCACATCCTCAATCGGTTAATTGTCGTTGTGACGTCACGCATAAATTCTGCGGTATTTCAAGTTATTGTTTCCACGTATCTTTTGCTCGACTACTCCCTCAACAAATTAAATTCAAGGTATATTAAATCCAAAGTAAGATGTAAAAAAGTTAAAACAAATTGTAAAAAATTCAGGAATAAAAACCGGTTTATATTATAGACACAATTAGACATGTGAAATTTTAATAATCAATTACTTATTATTGGTATTTCATTATTTGTCTTTCAAACGCTGCCACCATATTTCCTGGCAGTACTTAAGTTATACACATACCTTCTTACTTTTTGATTAAAATTTCTTTATCGCAATTTTTTTTGACGATCAAAATTTTATATGTGAAAAGCCCTATACATTAAAAAAATATATAGATAATAGGAGTAAGAGTGTAATCGAATAGCCTTGTGTGAGCTCCGCTTGAATTAGTATAAAAAGTTATACAATTTCCTTTTTTTTTTTGAGAAAATTTGGACATCAACCTTAAGGCGGATTCATAACTCACAAATAGAGAAGGATATGACAATTTACCTTCGAAAATTATTATCTGTCTAATAAAAATTGGCACAGATAGACAACAGACAAACAAAAACGGAAGGCATATTTTTTCCTATTCTAGGAGTCATGGAAACATTGACAATAAGTTGATTCCTACATGAATGTTTTTGAGGTGTGAGTGCGTAAATTATTTTACAAAACTAGGTGCATTTTTAAATAAATAAAGGAACATGCGACGCTCCATCTTTAAGTAAAATTCATTTTGTAATGACGTCATCTGTTTGTTATGGGAATTAATATATTATTCTAAGCGAACACATTTTTTAATGTATTTAATAACTTTTGAAATTACGTCATTAACTTTCCGGAAGGGATAAATCAGTAAAAATTTCAAGACAAGAAATTATGTTTATACATCGAAAGAATGTCACGTAGAAATTTGTTTAATTTGAATGAGTTGTCTCTTCAAAGCAGAAGACTAAAATTACTAATTAAGCCACAATGGAACAAAATGTTTCGAATTTGAATATTATTATTCTTATTTGATCATAATTAAATAAAAACGTGGGTATTTTCATATTTTCGAGAAAATGAGGTTCTTAATTTGATCAATAAAAACTATATGTATAACGAAGGCTATAAGTATAATCCGGCAAATCCAGCTCTTTAAAAAAATTATAAAATTTGATTTTACGATTTTCGAGGCATAAATAACACCCCTTCTCCTTCAGCATTAGGTATTAGGAATCTGAAACTCAAATGTTTATTTATGTTTATGCATCGAAATAATGTCACGTAGAAATTAGTTTGATTTGAATGAGTTTGTCTTCTCAAAACAGGACTAAAATTATTAATTAAACCACAATCGAAAAAAGTTCTAAATATTATAATTCTTATTTTATCATTTTTATATAAAGACGTGCGTATTCTTCACATTTTCGAGTAAATGTGGGTGACTCGCTCTTAATTTGACCAATAAAAAATTTGTGATGACGCCATCAACATGGACAGTTGTAGTCACAGCACAAAAGTAAATGATAGGGCCAAAAGTTCGGGACCCACTGGGTGTGTGTGTTGGGAATAAAACGTTGCAAATATTTTGTGAAAATTTGAACGTCTAGCAAAAAAACTGAAAGCGGATTCATACACTACAAGTATATGAGTATATTTTTGTGTAACATTCAAATCATTTTAAAATAACATTCATTGAAATGACGTCATCAAATTGTTGGTGGGATGATTAGCCAAATTTTGGTTAGCATTTAACCATCTACATGATATTCCTAATATGTATATCTACATACAAAATTTGACAACAATCGGTCTGGAGATTACGTGTCTAATAAAAATGGATACAGACACTAGGCCGATAGACAGACAGACAGATAGACGGAAACGGCGGACTGCTTTTTTCGTACTCTTGGGGTCTTGAAACGTCGAGAAAACAAAAGTGGTCATTCGTCCGATGGACTCGATTACAAAAGAGTGGAGTTAATCCACAAATTTTGAAATGATGTCATCAGTTTTTTGGAGTGGATGGAGCTAAAAATTTTGGCTTGCATTACACGATAATCTTAAATTAAGTGATTGATTTACATGCCCAAGTTATCAATTTGGAAATTTCGGAAATATCTACAAAATCTTCAATCGGCAGACACAATAAACGGACAGGCTATGAAACGTTGAAAATAAAAAAAATACTTTTACTTTTTTGTCAACGTAAGTTCTATGACCAAAACCAGCTTTCAATGTTAAAGGATGTTTAAAGTGCTCTAACCCAAAGATTCTTTAACGAGTTCAAGAGAAACTTCACAGTTCACACGTTTTAAATGCATAAAACAGCTTAACGAATTACAGGATTTAAACTTTTACTTTTGAAGCTTTCATGATCCGGTGTTAATGTATTATGTTTTCCCGATTATTCATAACAATAAAGCAAAGTTAACCCAAAAAAACGTTCTTAAAATAGATAACAGGTATTCATATTATTTTTCACCAGTCCTTTCAACTCTCGAACATTGTTGTGTTTGCTGTTTATTTTTGTTGTTTGTTTTTATAGACAACACCAACATCGAATTTAACTTTATCTAAAAACTTGTCGATAGGACTTTTATAGTGAACAATAAAACATAAGACATTAATTTATTTCCTTGACAATTTGAAGAAGATATTGATAAAATTGGATTTACATCTCGCGTCCGATCAAAGGTCTAGTTGCAGTAGGTATCTGTCATTAAACAAGCTGAACTGTTTACCATACAAGTATAGATGCTATATCCTGTATACACAAGAGCTAAAAAATATAACAGTTTTTGCATGTATGGTTAACCACAACCAAACCACAAATGTATCAGCCTAAATTTAAATATGGATTTCTGGCGTCATTTTTTTTTAAGTTTTCACTAACCCATTTGTCAATAAATGCTTTTAGTTGACCAAAGATAAAATAAACGAAATGATCATTTATAAATAGAATCCGAAAGTGAAACGTCGCCGCTTTTCAAACACAATTAGACTTTTAAATGAGCGCTCCCATATCGGTTCCATCCATATGGGCAAAATTGAGCAAACTAACTGTACCTTACCAAAAACTGACAAATATTGTCCATGTCATCCCATGTAATTATGGTGCTTAGGCGTCATTTGCAGGTGCGAGTTTACTTTCTTAAACCGCATCCTGTTTCATTTGCGTGTGGGTAAATTAGCAATTACGATTCATACCATGTCATCAGATGTATCCACCATCGGGAAAAAATCTGGCATTTTGACTAAACCATGACAGATGACCGCATCGAAGCATAGCCTACAGTTTCCGTAATTAGGTCGCCAGAGGACAGACGGAAGATAAAGAAAGACAACAATGCACCTGTTGTCGGTGCGCACGATTAAAAATTGTCAAGAGGTTTGACAACACAGGAGGATTATCATAGACGACACCGCGACTTAGATAAGTCCATAAATTTCCAGTGATGGTTCTTGGCTTCTATCAATGATGTGTGGTAGCGGTTTCAGCAGGTGAGCCAAGGCGTGCGACAGAGCACGAGACCCAGTGGCGTGCGTCAACGCAGGATACGTGACACACGACAGGAAAAATCGCTCCAAAATATTAATGAACTTGAACCAAAAATGTTTTGGCATTATTTCAAGCAGGTTCGTCGTCTAATTGCCCATTGAAGTCGCTGTTGCTGAGCGTAGCGATTGAAATTGCAACGGCGACTCGGGGAAAACCTGCAAGAACAATATGAGAGGAGGTCGTACCGGGTTCGGAGGACACAATATTGGACAATATTTGTCAAGACTTTGGAATTGTCGTTCCAATTTTACCGATAACGCGTTCTGCTCACGCTCAACTTTCACTGGCCGCTGCTTAATTTTATGTCATAATCTCGCGCAATGATAAGCCTATCGAGATGAGATTCCTGAGGTGAAGTATGTCGAAATTACCAGGATATTATTTTGTTATGAGTCATAAAAACCGCAATTTTATAACTTGATTAGGAAAGGCTTTCCAGTGGCGGATCTATGAAGAGGATCGTAGGAGAAGAATTTACATTCTCGATATGAATTAAACAAATAATTACTGCAAAAAATATTTTCATTTGTAAAATATTAAATTGTTTAAATTATAAATTCTGATGAGAAATGAAAAATTAAGTACGTGTAATTGCATATCAAACAAAAACATAATTCTGTCGTTTTTTAGGCTCATGAAATTTCCAGTTGTGTAAGGCTGCAGCAAATAATTACTGAAGAAACTATTAAAAATTTTCAAAAACGTAATTATGAAAGAAAATATGAAAAATTCGAAAATCTGATCCCCCAAAAAGCTAGGGTTTGTTTATAAGGAGTTTTGTTTGTTCTAAGTCCCAATTATATTTTGTGAATACATAGACGTTCATGAACTGGGCACTTTTCTAATCCGCACCCTCATTATCTGTTCAGGTACAATCTCTTACCGAAACTGGGACCACCATGTAGATTAGGTAAATCCTTCATAACGACTTCTTAATACTTACCATTTACTTGGAATGTTCATTGCATTTCAGGTAGGTACTACCCCCATTTTATATCTTAGAAAACCCAACTTTGAATAATTGTGGGGAAGTTTTGAATGAGTTTCAAATACATTTGATATACTTATAAAATTGCAAAATGTAAACGAAAGAGTAAGAATAAAAGTTGTAAATACCAGAAGGAGGCAACAATTTGTTTAATGTAAAATAAATGAGTATACTAATAACTAACCGATGTATTGATAGATTGCATTACGTAATAAAATGTTAAGATTATGCAAATGAACAGAAATAAAAAATGCGCTATGTTTTTAATTTAGGTACTACAGAAATTAAAGATTACCAACAATCGCTTTAAAGTACACTGTTAATTACCTACTCGGTACGCAATTTAGGAACCAGGGCTGGGATTTTGTTTTTACCGATACGATACGAAGCGATTAGTAACAACGACGAAAATATAAATTTCTGATGCGAAAGAAAAAGACTACCACATTTTATCTGTACCGATATTTTATCGTTATAGAAACAAAATCCCACCCCAGAAGTAGGGGCGATCCTCAAGTCGGTGCGCAGTTTAGGACCTAGTGGATGAGAACACTAGAAAAACTTTGTCAAAAAATTTAACTCAAAATTTGACAATTTTTCATGCTCTAAAAAAGGTTTTGAGGATACGAGAAATTTTTGCTGTCATTTTTAAAATCAACAACACAAGAACGACAAAAGTGCGTAGAATACGAAAATGCAGGTTGTTCATTGTGTGTGTCGCTCTCTGTCAATATTTGTCCAGTGGAAAATTTTTGAAAGATTAAGATTGACACAACATAGGTTTTGTCCCGTCACCTTAAAAGATTGTTAAATAAATCTGTTGAAAAATCCAAATATACTACTTTTCTATTTTTATTTTCCGAATGTAAGCTAAGGAAGTATTGTGATCTTTTAAACTAACAGAGTGATTGTTGTCGAATTTTGTATGTATATTAACAATATCCTGTAGATGGTAAAACGCTAACCAAAATTTGTCTTACCGTTCCCACCAACAATGTGCAAATTATGATGAGTCTATACTTGTGATTTATTATTCCCTTCATATTTTTTAAGATTACATATACAAGATGACTCAAAAATTAATGAATGAGTCAATTTATTTTACTGATTAAATTAGAAAGTGTAAACCGAATGCTTCGAAATCCTACAGACGTTGTTAAGTTATCGTAAGCATGGTTAATTTCTAATCAAAATATCTTTTTTTCTTCTCCAAAAAATTGATAACATGATCTCAAAATTCTGCCGAACAAATCGTATCGAAAATGTGAAAAATATGTTGTATCTATACTTCTGATTTATCATTGCATTCATATTTTTTAGAATTGCTTATACATATGAACATGGTGACGCAAAAAAATAGATGAGTCAGTTTAGTTTATTATAGATTAAATCAAAAACTGCAAAACGGAATGCGTCGAAATTCTGCAGACGTTTTACAATTATCGTAAGCATGCTAAATTTCTAATCAAAATATATCTCATTATTCCTTCCAAAAAACTGATGACGTCATCTCAAAATTTTGCCAAAAATATACTAGCGAAAATGTGCAAAATATGACGAGTTTATATTTACTCTGGTTTATATATTTTAGAGTTGCTTCTACAGGTGGCTCAAAAAAAAAGTTAATGAATGAGTCAATTTACTTTGACTAACTAAATCAAGAACGGCTGATTGCATTTATCCGAAAATTTGAGAATGCAATACTGTTATTATTAGTATTACACTGCCCCATCCTTGGAAAAATGTTGATGATGTCATCACAAAATTTTGTAAAGAAAAAACTCATTTGAAACATACGCATGGCATGCATGTTTTGATTTACTTTAACCTTAGATACATATTTTTGTTTTAAATTATGGAGATATGTTTTATTATATTTCAGGGGCTAGAGAAATTCTGTCGAAATAATCTTCAATCAATTTTTTAGATCTGCTAGAATAGGTGTGGCAAAGAATAAACACATAAATTTGGACTAAATTTTCATAGGATCATAATTTAGGATAAGAAATAATTTCTTGTCCGACAGAAGTTTTCAGTATTGAAAAAATACCGCTACCACAAGCTAAGAACATTACATAAAAAAATAAATTACTAACGCACAAGTGCAACAACTGAGTCATTTTATACCAATCATTTTAGCAAAAAGCGATTTAAATAAGATGCTGTATTTTCCAATAATTACAAAAAACCACACACATTCCGATTTTATCTGTTTGCTTAGTAATCGATTATTTATTGCGTTATGTTAATATTGTGAATAACCGCTTTAGTAATTTTTAATTATCATAAATGATTTTCAAAATCAGAGAAATATGTCAAAATATAATTTTTCAAATTCGATCAACCTGATCAGTTGTTCAAAGCACGCAAAAAGACGTGGGATATTTTTTTTTATTTAACGTCAAACTTGACATTTATCATTTTTTTATGCATTCGACAATAACTTTCATGGCTACCAACTAAGACTATCAAAATAACTAAATATTTATTTTGATGATTTTTGTTTAAATAAAGAAGTTAAATTTCTTAGCCGCAAGCAGCTCCTGTGATAATAACGAACCTTATAAAATATGTATAGGTACATTTATTTATGTAGTATGCATTTATGCATTTGTATTTTATATATAAATATTTTTTTTGCGAAAAATGAAAAATATATTTCCTCAATAAAAAAAACTAATAACAGTATCCATAAACAATTCAGACATATTTTATAGCACGATAATAAAATTCCGAACTTTGTTTAAAACGAATTTTCGAAGGTATTTTAAGCACATTTTGTTACATAAAACCTACAATTTATGTTATGTCCAGACTAGAATAACAAACAATGCTTGTTGTATTTAAGAAATATTTTGGTAAAAGTAAACATGAAACACCCTGTATAATAATCATTAGTATATTACTTTTTGTCTCGTAGACTATAATACGAAATTATCTAAAATTAGAACATAGACTTCCAAAATAATGGATGCAAGCTTAAATTAATTCCCTTAAACAAGCCGATGTTTTCTTTAAGAAAGAGCAATCAATGGTGAAGACATTAATAAATTTTGATGAAAATGTCGATTGCCCTTGTGTTGAATTCGCCATTCCACCTTTCCCAACGACAGAATGGAAGTTATACAACGTTGGGTGGTACAAGTGCAGCTTATTGACTTTAAAATATGTATAGTATGTGACGAATAGTATGTGAGCGTGTATTAATAATAGTCTGATTTCATTAAAATTCTTCGATGTGTACTACGAAAGCTGTTAAAATGCACGCTCTTCCTACGCGTGCCACGTGAAAAAGTATAATCGCGCGTTTAGTTTCGAGCAAACTGGAAACAGGTGTAAAATTTCATTTATTCAAATTTTTACAACACTTGAATAATTCATATCTGAATCACTTAAACTAGTGATCTTTCCGGGCCACCGTTTATCCGATCTAGTGCAGCAACGGTAACCCACACGTCCGACAGAAAATGAATCATGTAACCGCAGATCAAGGTCTCAACTGTAGTATGAATGAAATACCACCGAGAATTCATCTGGAATTATAAGAATCGGTGTTACTTTACGAAACTCCAACTGACTTTATCCCGAACGTGCTTTACGTCAAAGGAAATACACCAAACACATCCTCTTCGTGGAACCGCCGGCAAAAAGTACTGTTGCGGTTATGGACCAGATTTTTTAGAGGATTGCTCTGCGTTTATTCATTGTTGATTCACGCCTTGTTCATTTACGTGCATTATTTGTTTATACGGATTCTTTATGGCACATTTACAACATCCTCATTCATCATTTTAGGATTTCGGTCGCTGTCTATTTGAGGTAAGCGAACTTGGTCTGTTAATTAACCTTGTGTGTTGTGATTATGGCAGATAATTTATACAGCTGCTACTGTATAACCTATAAAATATAAACAGAAAAACCACAATCACGTAACAGGCAGTAGACAGTGATAATAATAATGTGATTTTAATTTTATGGTAAATGTACATAATCTGTGCCATATGACCACTTCCTTAGCTCGGGATAATGCTTCTTGAAACATTCTTTGACTAATGAGGGGAAGCATTTTTTTAGGCAAGCCATTTCCATCCGGAAGTTGACTGACGTACATGGACATGTCTTGAACTCGTGGTTTTCGGCTGATCTTTGCTGTGTAGCGAACTTTGTCAACCGTTTGTAAACCTGACCGCAATTATGATTCCTTCCGATTTGTTATCATTACACCATAACACTTTTCCTTACTATGTGATATAAAATTAGTAATTTATACACATAATTTTTTTTATATTTTACTTTTTTCGGCGTTTTTGACCAAAAAACTTGAACCCTAAATTAAAAAGTCAATTACCGTCATGGCTTGCAGAATACGAAAATGAGTTTCCCGTTTCCGTCTGTATGTCGTCTGGCTGTTTTGTCAGTTTTACTACTAACCAAAATTTGTTTATTGCACACGGATTAAAGTAAAAATGAAGAGAATAAAACTATTACACGGTAGACTTTATTTTATTGAAATTTTACTAAAATGCTGCTAACATCGATGTGTCGAAGACAGATAATCGACTACAATTTATTTATTCATCTTATTAAAAAGTTGTAGAACTATTAAAAATTTGATGCACGTATTTATCAAAGGTTGTATGCCGATTCTTAAACATTATTTGTGTTTCGGAAAATGTAAGCCAAATTTCGGATGTAAAGTCTGGTTAATATTGAAAAAAAAGTTTAAATCACATTCTTCTAAAAATTATTGCTTTTTATGCCGTAGCTCTTTGTAATCTAACACTTAGGTATCTTCATTATTCAGCGAGTGAATTTTTCATTATGTATTTAAATTTTGTAATCCATGGCGATCAAAAATGTAAGTTATATTTTTACATCTATACTCTATGACAGATAAAAATTATACTTTGTAATTGTCAATATGCGTGAATTATTTTTTTTATTTGTTAATGTGGGATATGCTATCATGGACTTAGATATGATGGTAAAACCGAAAGTATATACCATAATAATACTTGTCACTTTCAGTTTCCAAATTCCAGAATTCCTAACATTTCACGATTCTAATATATACTTTGTTCAAGAAAATTAAAATTAGGGTTGGTTGAAATATTTCGTCGAGAATTTGGTTTATTACCAATGCCAAAAAATGAAGAAGCAGTAATGAATCTTGCGAAAATCAACCCAGACACTATTTAGTATAGCCAAGATTTACGTATAATAATCGTCTGGAAAACTGTCAATTCTTGAGCCTGCAGATCTAATTTTAATGCAGCATATTTTTTTTTACATTTTGTTACTTCTCTCATTTTCCCCGAGACAAAAATTTAGATCGCAAATTTCTTTTATTTTGCTTTTCAATTTTAAAATTTTAATCAGTAAGTGCAACTAAATTGAAAATATTATTTTTTTTCGTTTTATTGGTGTTTCCTTTTTGGGCCTGCTCATTGTCGCCTTTTTTTGTGTTTGTTTTCGTTTTTTGGCCTCCTTTTTATCGCCTTTTTTTGTGTTTTTTTTTTCGTTTTTTGGCCTCACACTTTGTCACCCTTTTTTCATTTTTTTTTTGTCAAATTTTTTGTTTTTTTTTGTCGTTTTTCTTCTCCTCGCTATTTTGTTTTCGCTAATTTTTTAAGACTTTTTGATTTTTTAATGTTGCTTTTTTACACCTCTTCTGTCACCATTTTTTGTTTTTTTTTTGGCGCCTTTATTTAACTGTTCTTTTTCGTTGTTTTTTGTTGGTGTTTTATTTCCACCTTGTTTTGTGGATTTTTTGTCGCTTTTTTTGTCTTTTTTACCCCTTTTTTGTCTCATTTTTTGTTGCCTTTTAAGAGTGGAAACTCGCCTTTTTATTTTGGCTCCATTTTTGTGGATTTTTTTGTTCTATTTTTTTGCAGTGTTTTTTTTGGTGGCCTTTTTTTACGTATTTTTTGTTGCCCGTTTTTATCCTGTTTTTGTCGCTTCTTTATTGCTTTTTGACGCTTTTTTCGAGTTCTTTCAACTTTTTTTGTTGTTTATCTTCTCGCTTTTTTGTTTTCGCTTTTTTTTTACTTTGTTGCCGTTTTTTTGGTGTTGCTTTTTCGGGCTTCTCTTAGTAGCCCTTTTTTCATATTTTTTGGTGAAATTTTTTTCGATTTTTTTCCTCATTTTTTTGTTGGTGTCTTGTTTACGTCTTGTTTTCTTGACTTTTTTTGTCGTTTTTTTTGGCCTCATTTTTACAGCTCTTTGTTTTCCTCATTTTTGTCATACTTTTTTCGTCTTTTTTTTTTCCAATCTTTGGGTCCATTTTTTTTGCTTCTTATGAACTTTTTGTGTCATTTTTTTGTGTTGCTTTTTATATTTCTGTCACTTTTTTTGTTTTTTTTTGTTGCCTTTTTTACTTTTTTTCATTTATTTTGTTAAGTACAGTAATCGAGTCCATCTGACGAATTGCTACTTTCACATTTTCTCGACATTTCATGACCTCTAGAGTACGAAAAAAGTAATCTCCCATTTCCGTCTGTCTGTCTGTCTGGTGCCTGTATCCATTTTTATTAGACACGAGAATCTCCGAAACTACAGGCCCGATTGTTGCTAAATTTTGTAGGTACATTAGGAATATCATGTAGTTGGTAAAATACTAACCAAATTTTTTTTAGTCATCCCCACCAACAACGCAATGACAAATCGTTAAAATTATCATAGTAAGTAGGACTTAAATTTTGCACAATAATATACTCCTGTACTTGTTCGTTATGAATCCGTCTTCAGATTTTCCCCAACGCATCCAAATTTTCACAAAAATCCAATTATACCGCAAACGTTTATACTATTAAAAGCGGATCAGCCAATCAGATTTACGAATTTAACTCGTTACTGTGGAAATGTGCAATTTAGCACCCTTTAAAGTTAACAGGTTTTTACAGAATTGCACCTATATACCCTACCTTTATCAAGATATTCATATTTTAGAACAACTGTTAATCCGTTTCCTGTCTTGGTCACTCCAGACGAAATATAAACAAGTGTGTTTTTGTAACAAAATGCGCTCGAATCCGACGTGGCAGGGTATGGGTAATTAAAATATGTAATGGATTCAGAAAAACAAGCTCTAGAAAAATCTGAAAAAAAAAATGTATAGAGTATCATAAAACAAAAATTGGGAATCTTAGACAAGAAAAAATAGAACGTCAAAATACATTTATAGGGTGTCATTTGCTTTTTACATTATTACTGGCATTACTTATCTATTATCTTTGTTTTAATGTATAGAGGTTATGATAAATAATAAATGTCCGGAAAATCTTTTTGTTTTATTTTTCAAAATAACAGGATGTTGAGCCTTATTTCTGTGGCGAGTGAAGGAAGTCCTGTCGAAATAAGCTTAGACCAATTTTTTCATCTCTTTTATGAGCGTGTTTTCTCGCCTTTTTGGCGCCTTCTTTTGTCCACAAACATTCTTATTCTAGACTAAGTATAATGGTTATCACAAAAAAAAATCCCAATATCAAATTTTATAATATAGCCATAAAATTGTGGTGTCAATAAAATTGAACTATGGTATACAGAATCAAAGTCTAAAATATTATAATTTTCAAACATTATTTTTTCAATGTAACACTCTGGATCTAAATTTCTCGTCTCTGAGGCATAAGCGTATGATCTTTTTTGTGTTTTCGACGAGAGAGAGAGGAATTGAGTGCAAATTACTTAGCAAACAGATGAAAAGTGTACCAATAAAATTGTTTGAAAATGTAATGTATTCAGGCTTTTTCCTAACGACTTGTTGCTAAATATGTCTCTTATTTTTAAAAATAAATTTAGAAAATGTTTCATCTCATATGTCAACTTACTTGCAAATACTTATTTATAGCATAATCTGTGGTTTCTTATAGTCGTGAACTATTAATTTGAAAACAAACAAAAATCTTCCGAACATGAGACGCTAGCTAATTTTTTCTGCAAAATTTGTCATATATAATCTAATAAGTAATCTGCACGGGCCGAAAAAGGAGCCGGTTGTGATTTATTAAAGGCCACATATATGAGAATGACAAATTTTACATAAAAACTTTGGACAACCGTTTTTGGTTTTATGTTTTAGTTGATAGTACACAGTGGTACAGAGTGGTATTTGTCGTCATAGGGATAAGTTTGGAGTTGGTTAATAATATCTAAAGATATATCAATGTACATATTTGCAAAATATATGTTTAGAAAATCTCACGGAACAAGAATTGGAACAGAAACTTAAAAAAATTAACTCAAACAATCAAAACAAAAGTATATTAAAAAAAAAAAAATTATAGACTAGATCAAAATCTACTTAGCAATAGTAGCACTAAAATTAGTTTGCTTACTGAATGATAAGTTAGTACTGACAATAATTTTAATAGTATTTACCAGAACTATCCAGTTACCAGTTCGCATTATACTTTGCACGTATCTGCGCTGTGCCACTTAGACACTGATGAATTACAAACGTCATAAATTTTCGTTGCTGTCACAATGGTCCTTCGAGCCGTATACTTGTATATAAAATATATAAAAATAGTGTATTATTACGCTTTATTTTGTACTTAAGGTTCCTCTACCAGGACTTCAGAAATTTTCCTAATAGCAAAACACGCTGACACTTTTAGCGCTTGTATCATAAGTGTTATTAGTCAGAAAATGACGTTAGAGGATAAGTACATCATAAATGGAAGCTGCTAAAATGGTCCAAATGATTCAGAGATATTTCATTTTCATAAGTTTGCATATTCTTCATCCTTTCACAGCTTGCTGACAAGTCTGAAAAGTCTATATCATGATGCTTCTTTCACCATGTTCAAAATGTGTAATTTTCTAAAGAACTGTTTTTCTAAATTTGAAAATTTATTACATTTCATGTTACAAAATTTGCACTGTCACATGGGTTTTTTCATGGTTTTAAGTTGTGTTTGCTTTTCGAGGTCAAAGTAACATACCTATTTTATTTAGTTTTTCTACTGGGCATATTTTTGTAAACCGCAAGTCTTAATTCAAAATATGTATTACATATTATTTAAATCGCGCAAAAAATGTTTGTCGTTTCAAAATAAAATAATTTAAAATTATATATTCCATATATTTATTTCAATTTCCGGGAATTTACGATGCCCGTACCCAACACCAATAATAACCAACACTAAAATTTCCAAGCGGTGAAAGAAACCTACCTTGGAGTAGTAGTCATCAATTGTCACACGATTCTAATGAAATAAATTTAAATGCAAATCTTGTTACTAACGAAATTTGACAAATTTTTAAGTAGAGTAAATCTACACGTAAAAAAATAAAAATTAGTTTGAATGAGCGATAAATTTTGCCATGTTGTAAAAGATAGGCATTAAATAATCGAATAATATAAAAACACTCGTCATCAACTGGCTTTTTAACAGTTAAGTTGTTTGCATATCGCCGAAAAAATACATATATATCGCCTGTCAACATAAATGTTGCTTCATTATTAGTATACTTTTTTATAAAAAAAGTTACATAAATGTCTTCTATTAAATTATGACAGAATTTTCCAGCTTCTCTAGAAGTTTATAAAAATTCAGTACATGATCGTCATTAGTGAACTTATAGTATTTTTTCATTCATTCATTTCATTTCATTCATTCGTGTTTGGATTAAAAAATACCAGGTGTTTAAACATCCAAGTCATGAATAAAATATTTTTTTCCTACATTTGCGGTTAATGTATTTACATACCAGACCAAAAACTTTTTTCTTTTTAGAAATAATAATAATTTCTTGCACAATAAAATGAAATGGCATGTAATATAAAGAAAAAACAGTGTAGGAGGGACTTTACTATTAATAATTATTAATATTTTAATATTTATATATTTTTTTAAAACTTGACTCATCGTAAGTTATCTACACCCATTTTTACGAAAATACTATATTACACGAAATATTTGTAACATGGTGACAAAATTGCTTTAAATCAGTTTCCACAACACGAAGTCGTATTAAGTAATTTTTTGCCAAAGCTAACAATCGTTTTTGATCAATTTTCTAAAAGTTGTCGGTGGTGCGTAGGTATGTGACCACCTGTGTATAGACCGACTTAACATATACGTGTGATTATAATCACAAATCATGCGAATCTGATTTACGATAATTATTGAATTATCTCTGTTTTATATAACGTACGAATATAATGAATCTCATTAGTGTTGCGTATATTCTTCCTTGACCTTCAGTAATATCTTATTATACCATGGGGAAAAGCCCGCCCACACTATAGTACCATAATTCACTGCAGTTTTCACAGTTTTCTGAACTGATTTTTACAATACAACTTTCCCAGTGCGACAATTCAGGGTAACAGAATCTGATTTCTTTTAACCATGTGGAAGGAAATAACGTGACATCATTACTATTACCACAGTAAAGATTTATAGGTACACATTTTCCGCTCTTCACCTCGTGAATTTTAACGTCAGTTGGAATAACCTGCGGGTTTATTTGACACAATAAATTCAAATAAATAAATATTAACTATGTAAAGGAAAAAATAAAGACAAATTGGAGGAAATTTGAAAAAAGGAGAAAACGCGGATAAAGTTTCCCGTTTATATAACAGACCATTAGCTGTGTTAACAAGTTGGCTACACTACCAACACATTTTTTTATTAATAACACCAAGGTAAGCAAGTCGACAATAGTTTAAACACATCGCATTTATTTCTGTATCTATTAGCACATTGCGGATCAATGATCTGAACGAGATAAAGTGCTATTCAACAATTAAGCGCATATTAATGTATGCACACTCGCCGATTTGTATCAAAACAAGGAAGTCGGTGATAAATGCAAATTAGCGGTGCAACCAACCACATCCATTTTTTAACCTCAGCTGCAGCCAGAAACGAAACGCGAATTCTGCGAGACACTCGATCATCAAATCCTCGAAAAAAAGGGGGAAAATTCTGTCCGACCTCCGCGATGTAACCGTCGGGCTTTTTTTTGGGTCAACCGTCTGGAATGTGGTGTGCAGTCTGACCATATCGCATTTCTTCAATATTTAGAAAAAAGCCGCAATGTGCTTATAGATGCATCTTGAAGTTGCAAGCGGTGCTGCAAATACGATGTTTCTCATCACATTTCATTACGTTCAATGCTCAGCATCTTATCTCGGCCAGGTGTCGATTAGTATTATTTTGTTTAGCTATCTCTTTGTGAATGAAAACTATTCCACTGCACATATGCGCTTTGTAAAAAATTTCGCGTAGGTCTTCCACAGGTTCTTGACCCAGCTTTGTTTTGAGAACCATTGTAGCACTCAAGGTTATGTATGCAGTTATGTTCTACACTTACAAAATCATAAAAGTGACATTAAAACTTTTCGTGATGCATTTCTCGTGTTCGCTATAAAACAAAACTTATTGAGATTTCTGTGCGAGATAGCTGGACACAAGAGAAAATGTCGCGGTGGTTGTTGAAGCTCATAAATCGGAGACGAAGGGCTGGGAAGGTGGCGACACTTGCTTGATGGGGCTTGGAATGATAACGCTATATATATGCAACGTATAACCTTTGATTTTTTTTTACATTACGACCACAATATTCCAAACACTTGTTAAAATTGGTAAACAGACATGTTCATGGTTAACTTACCGCAAAAGTTTATGTTTTGATTATACCAAGAGTGAGAAAATTTATTTTGAATCTTAAGATGACGATATTACTACATGTGGTGGAAGTGATGAGTGCAACTATGAAAATGAAAGAAGAAACTTTTTATTGGTTAACCCTCTATACACTGTTCTCTTCGTCACAGGATACCTAATTTTTGTAAAAAAGGACTAAATTGAGATATATATTTTGACCCTTTTGATTCTAAATGTACAAAAAGCATAATACAGACGTAATACACAAAAAATAGAACCAAGACGTTTCTTTCATCAAAATACGTGTTGTTTATTTTTACAGAACGGCAAACATAATGGAAGTTTTAATCGAACTCATAAACCATTAAATTATGTTTTCATAATAAATATTTTCTTTCGGTAGTCTGCAGGTTTGAAAACTATTTTTTTTCGTATTTCTGTTTGCTGCTGTAAGTCAGATATGTCGACAAAATTTAATGAACATTTATAACGATTATCTAACACACATCGAGGGAATCCTGATATTATCGTTATTGAGTGTTGTTCATTATCATTTAATAATAGCTTAAAATACCTGTGTTTGCTCCTCATATCAATTAATTAGGTACTCGAATTTTATTACTTATATTAAACCATTGTCGAACGTGTGACAATTTTTTCGACAAAATTGTGCAAGGTGATACAATATCAACGTAATCAATACATTTTGGGAATTTTCAGTTTATTGACCAATCATTTAAAAACACCTTGTGTATGTTTGAGTTCAGTGTTTTTAAGCATCGCAGTACTTAAATTACAAAATTTATTTTATTTTATCTTCGTGGAATTAATATGGTTCGATGTTGAAGACAATGAAATCAATCGAAGGATATCAAGACACAGCCTCCTCTGAATCACTTTGTTCTCGCTCATATGCTGTCTGTGATTCAGTAACGTGCCATCTGGTATGCGTTTCCTGTATTGGACGTACTTTTTGTTTAAAAGCTCTTCTCAAAATTTAGTTTGCAATTACCGTCATAAACCACTCTATTTCTATTTTTAGATCATTTACCTTTTTTTGTCTCTGTTAGATCATCTTGGAAGTACCGTTGCCGTTATGCTGGTACGATGATTAAGAGAAAGATTGACAAATATTGGACAAACCCCAAGGTTCTGTACAAATCAGCACAATATTGTTTATAACTATTATAAATAAGGATGCTTAGAAAAAGGATCTGAAAAGGATGCTGTTGGGTTAATCATTAAATAAACGAACGTCAAAAATCAAAAAAATATCTGTGACAAAGTGTATGCTTGCAAAATTTGCACCTTTTGAAATTTACCGATTCTGACAGAACTCAGACGCAAAATCCAAAAATATTTTAATTATCTAAAGTTTTCAATTGTATGTAGAAGTACTTGAAATTTTGTCAAGAAGAGAACACGTTCTTAATTCTCAATATATTTTTACGTTCATTAAAACTTTCAAATTGACGGTATTTGACAAGACGAAAATTCCATCAAGACAAATTTTCAAAAATCCAAGAGTTGAGTTCAAAATTCATTCAAGAGATTTTAAACCTTTCGCCAAGTTTTGCGTTGATATATTTAGAAAAAAGAAATAAATCTGATCTGGAACTTCAAGTTCTTTTAAAGGCTAACTTGAACATAAAATTTTCTTGTTTTATTGTTGGCCAAACATAGCTGTACTATTAACAAACTGATTATTATTATTATTGATAAAGATGAATTTTAAAACCACTAAAATACATGGTGTTTCACAGAAAAATATAAAAACGAAAATCTGATATTTTAAATCGCCTTGTATAAGTAAGCTCTATCAAGTTCAGTATTTTATATTTTTCTAAAGGTACGATAATTGAAGTTTCCTAAAAAATCACCGATTCTGGTAATAAAAAATGACAGAATAATGGATTTTTTCAAATGGGGAGTTTTCTTCGTAAACGTAGAATTATGTTAAGGGTGTTGCTACGGTGTAATGGACGAGAAATAATATCGGCTGAAGCTCCATAAGAATTAATGGTAATATAGTGTTTTCTAGTAACTACTTTAAAAATTGATTAGTTTATTAATTTACAATATTTTTTAAATATATTTACTTATCTAAAACGCAGAAGAATTAAGGACAGTTTATACAGGGTCCCAAAAAAATGCTAACTTAACGGTACATTATTAAAGAAAAATCATTCCTTAGCGTCAATTTGACATTTATTCACAAAATCAAAATACCACGTAGATAACTAAATCAAAAAGTGAAAAAGTAGCCACTGTTGCCAGATTCATTTGAAACAATTTTTAAATATTTTTATGGTATAATAAAATGAAAAAAAAAACGTTGAATAAATGCAAGATATTTCTAAAATTATTTTGAATAATGAAACTGGATCCATTTCATGGACCCAATACTAAGTGCTACATTTAAGCCCAATGATTTTTTACATTACTTTTTTCTGCACAATAAATCGTCCTTAACAAAGCGACATTATCAGAGTTATTATGCTATTTTTCGAGCACCCTGTATAAATTTGTTTTTCTAGAAAAATAATTTTGTAATTTAGTGTTCCATTTTAGACAAATCACTGATATTTCAAAAATAACGCTACACAAGCACATTTTCATCCCTGTTCTTAGAGGCATTAAATACATTTGAGAGATCATGAAAAATAAAATCTCAGTGTATTAGTTTTTTTTTTTCGAAAGCAGTCGCATTTTCCACTGATTCTTATGGGTGACCAGTTGACGTTATTTTTCGCCTATTTTACCGTGATAAAAGTATTCTCGAAAAAAATGGTTAAAAAAATCACATCACCACACTTTTGAAAATAATGAACTTCAAATTCAATTAAATTCAAATTTAAACATCAGAATTACGAAATTAATTCTTCAATTTTGATTTTTTTTTATTTCGTTCGGGGATTTTTTAAATTTTTTCGACCTCTTCAGAGCCTTCTTAGTAACATTCCATCTAGCTCATACGTCATTTTTTATCACCCTGTATATGAACTTAAATAATTTTTATGCACAAAAATGCAATAAAAAAATTTAGTCAGGATTCAAATGAATGTCTAATGCGAAAAAATTTTAAACTGACCATTTTTTGAAATAATTTTTTGAAAGAGTAAATTTGACAATAAATTCGTGTTCATTTTTAAGGGAAAATATATGTTTAAATAATAATAGTAGTTTGCAAATAACATTCTACAACAATAATAAAGATGAAATACATAGTTTGTATTTTTAAATTTTTCAAAAAGCTGGTCCAATTCAAAAGTTAAAGGCATTTTCAGAGCTGAAAATTATCGTTAAACTGTTATATTTTTCACGTTAAACGGAAAGTCCCGGATGACGTCATAGCAATATGCAATCAATTCGGGATGTGAGGCGTAGAACTCGTTTCAAAATCGCCACTATTAGTTAGAACAAGTTTGATTTATTTTTCATTTAGATGACCTGAAGTGAATCTTTTACAGGTGTGTCGTTATCCGGTTGCTTTATTTTTAATTTTATTGACAAGTACGCCAAAAATAATAAACAAATTCGCTTTCAAAATATTTATAATAGTTATATTTTGTGAAGTTCTTTTAAACATTTCATTAAAAGTAAATTGAAATTGCTCCAACTGACTTCAAAGCGTCGCAATAAATCTATGATCTAACACTCTCGGAACGGTTTCTAATGACGTACATTAATAACATTTTTTAATCTCATGTAGCAGTTCGAAGATCAGCAAGTTCAATTGTTTAATTGTTTACAGTACGAAGTTTTGCGTGTTTGCTTTTGCCGCAGAGCTTTTGCATCAGCCGCAGTCAATTTTCTCATAGATGAAAATAGTCTGTCGTCTATTTCGTACGCAATTGGCATTTTTTTGCACCGAAATGTTTGCACTAAACGGCCAGAAAAAAGCGTGTTTGTTGTTTATACAACGGTGGAATGACGTTCGGCAAACGCCCCTTCTCGATAGCAAATACACGCGAAGACTTCCTGTGGTATTTATTTTGACTGTAATCGAAGTCCAAACCGTGCGATCGAGATCGATTATCCCACACGGGTATTTCACGCGCCGAGTAAATCCCTGCCGTGTTTTCTCAGTGTGAAATTCTCGCGAACACCGCCACTGGCTGTACCTGTTATCAACGATAAGATTGGGAGCGCTCGCCGCACTGAATTTTCGTGTAGACGAACACGTTTACAGTGTAAATAGCGTCACTGTGACGTAGTGGGACGTACTCGTTGCGTAGTATGACGTCATCCACCCACGCATGACCGATTTCGGCGAAAGCTAACAGATGGCAACACCAACTCGGCCGGCGATCGACCTCGACACAGATAACAAATTTGTTTATTATTTATGTCTATAGACGGATTCTTTTCGGTTGTGCGTGCCACATTTAGCGCTCCATTTTTCATAATTAGGAAAAAATTATCTAATTAAGAAAAATTTTACGCGTTACGGATTCCGAAATTATTACTAATTGCATATTAATTAGCGCTGGTAAGACCAATCAGAATGAGTGATTAGCTACACAGGTTTTAATTTGTTGTGGGATTATCGTTACACTTAGTGTCAAATTTCGTTACACATTCATTTTTCGTGCAGTGTTCGCTTGGTTGGTGAACAGCACACTTGTAGTACAAGGGGCGCCCTCTGTCCAGGCCCGGCCAAACTTCCTGATGAATGAGTCATAAAAAAACTTTGTTTGACACACAACGTGATTGTTTGTTTTATGCTGTTAATCTGTTAATTAGCTAATAATTTTTTGGTTTATTACCACCATGAAGTGACTGATACCTAATTCACCACTTGTAGCTGTAATAACGGTGAAGTTGTTTGCGGTCTTTATGATCTTTCAGTGTTTTCATTGACGTTTGAAAAATGCCACTGTGAACCTGTATTTTTTTTTCAAAATGATGTTTTTTTTCGAAGATTGGAAGCACTTTCGAATTATTGGCTTTAACAAATCGTTATAGGTACAATATGTCCCCAATATATGGAACAAATTCGCCGAAAATTCGCTAAAACTCAAAAAATAATTTTTCCTGGATCTAGATTTTAGACTAAGCTGTCAAGGCAAAAGGTACCGAGAAAGCAATAAAAACATGATCAAAGAAAGCCACGGATTTTTGGAAGTTTATCTCTGAGCATTTTCAACTCACACTTTCAAACTGATAAAAATCAGCCAGGAAAAAAATTTATCAAAGACAGATCTTCAAAAACTCATGGCTGTCTTTGATCGTGTTTTTTATTTCTCTCTCGGTATAAGCTAGATATAGAATGCCTACAAAAAGTCTGGTCAAGGGAGGTTATGATCATCGCTAACTGTGATGTAGGTCTTAGGCTGAATCGATGCGGAAAAAAAAACTGCTATTAATAACACAGTTAAAATGTAATAAATCTAAAAGTTGATAACATTTTGTGGGGAAATGTGATTGTTTTTCTTTTTATTGTTCTTTTCTTCTGTTTTTACTAATTGTTGTTTCCATTTCAAGAAAGACTTGGAACTCTGACGAAAATATGGAATCTTCTTTAAAAAATTTTGAAACATAATATGTAATAGCATTTTCTACTTCCTGAGTCTAGCCTAAGGAAGTGTTGTAATAATGTTCATCTGGCGAATGAATATTTTCCTGTTTTCTCGACGTTTCATGACCCTGGAGTTTGAAACAATAGGTTTCGCATTTCCGTCTGTGTCTGTCTGTCTGTCTGAGTCTGTGTCGATTTTTATTAGACAGAAAATCTCCAAAACTACTGGAGCGATTGTTATCAAATTGTATATCTCATGTATGTTAGGCAAAGCACTACACCAACAATTTGGGGACGTCAGTACAAATTCTTTCATACTCAGTACGACTTAAATTATAAAAAATAAAACATCTAACTCTTCTACTTGTGATTAGTGAATAGGCGTCCAGATTTTCCCAAAAAAGTCCAAATTATATAATACCATTTTGTACCAGTGTAAGAGCAAACCAAACATAACGCTGGAGAGTATCAGGCTTTCAGTCAATACCAAATAAGCGGAGGTCCACAAGTTTGATCTCCTCATTGACCATTTGTTATTTTTCTTACACAGTGACTGGTATTATCTGTTTTTTCTTCCCGAGCGTAAGCTAAGGAAGAATTGTAATCAAGTCCATCGGGCGACTGGCTATTTGTATATATTTTTTAACGTTTCATGACACCTGTATATTAGTCTGTCCGCGTCTGCCTCGATTTTTATTAAACACAAAATCTTTTAAACTACCAGACCGATTGTTGTCAAATTTTGTATGTATATTAGGAATATCGTGTAGATGATAAAACATTCATCAAGATTTCTCTAACCATCCCCACTAGCCATGATATGACATCATCTCTAACTATTCAATTCTAAATGTTATTTAAATTTTATGAAATAATATAATCTTCCAATTCTAATTTATGAATCTGTGTTGAGTTTTTACGCTACGCGTACAAATTTTTGAAAGAAAAGATTATTATATAACGTTTCACTTTGAAATTGCAAAATCAGTGCTTTACGTTTTAAAGTTATCGGAAATATGGTAAATTGTTAATCAAAATTTATCCATTAACGACCCTCCCATAAACTGAGGATGCCCTCTTACAATTTTGCCGAATAAATGTTATTTAAATTTTATAAAATAACATATTTCTAATTTATGAATCCATCTTCAGTTATTATTCTACACAAGTAGGTTTTTGGAAAAAAAATCAAAATTGTGTAACAACATTTTGCAATTTAACTTTGAAACTGCAAAAGCGAATGCAAACTTTTTACTGTAATCGTAAGGATAGTAAATCTTTAATCAAAACTTATCCGTTTATCCCCTCCCAAAAAAATTTACCGAATAAAGTATGGAGAATATCAACAGTCTACTTGTGGTTGATCAATGCATTCACATTTTTCTGAATTGCTTATACAAGCTGTTTAAAAAAATAATGAATGCGGCGACATGTTTTATTGCCCATCTCATTTTCCTGAAAATTCGACGTCATCAAAACATTTTATATGGGAAAACTCAATAGAAACATGTGCATATGATGCTTCTTTACCTGCACTTTGTGCATGAATGTAATAGGTTTAGCTCGTAGGGGTCATCTTCGAAAAAAAAAAAATCTCTTTGTTAAATTTGATAATTTTTTGAAACTCTATTCGCTCGACTGTACTTTAGGGGCAGGGGAAGTTCTGTCGAAATATCCTTCGCCCAATTTTTTCAGTTTGTAGGGGTTATCATATACTAAATACAGTTTAAAAAAAAACAATTTTTATAATTTTTTGAAAAAGCTTTGACCAATTTTTTCTTTTTTTTTTGTTAAATACCTACGTCAGTGTTGTAATTCATAAATAATAATAAAAATTGAAAACATTATAGCACATTCCGACTGACCTCGCAATAATTCATACTTAGCCATATTTTCTTCACAATAGCTGTTTACGTTACACGTGGGATAAAAGCATTGTTACCTACAAGTGTGAAGTCTTCATAACGAGGTATAAGTTGAGTTGAGTAACGTAAAAGATGTCTACAACTTCAAAAGAAATATTTTAGTTTTGTCACAAAAAGCACTTAAGGTAACTGAATTAAAACCCATTAAAATGATCAAAACAATATTTTCTTACCTGTATTTTAAAACTATTATTATTACTTAACAGGTGGTACATTAAGTTGGCCTTGAAATTTCGAGAATTTTGCCGCCTCGTTGTGATGATCGATGACTACTCGTCGCTTGTCACAAATGTCAATTATAAGCTAACACAATATTCTTATTAATGTTATTTTCAAAATACATTATTAGGAAGCGGCAAATTCTTATTAATTTTCGGTAGCTATCTCAATTAATCACGTTGCAAAAAGTGTGAGAAAAAGTTTGTTTAAAAATTGATCAATTATAATCTAAATATCTATATATTTTTTGACCCATTCTAAATCTCGTCACAATAAAGTAATAAAATATCTACAACCAATTATTCAGACCACATTACTTCTGAGGGCATATTTTAAAAAAACAAGTAAATATTTCTTGACGTTTCATGACCCCTACAGCATATCCCTCTGTCTGTCTGCAATCTGTCTGTAGTCTGTGTCGATTTTTAGTAGGCGCATAATCTCCGAAACTACCGGACCGATTGTCAAATTTTATATCTAAATTATGAATCTCTAATCATCCTCACCAAACAATCTGATGATGTTATCTGAATATTTTGCTTGAATTTTATAAAATAACATATTCGTTTCTGTATTTGTGGTTTATACCTTCAGCATCTATATTTTTCCAAAAAAATCATTATAGTAAAAATAAAAGCACAACACATTTTAATACAAAATTCATAATTTCTCAGATGGAATTAAAAAAGACACATAGACAATTTTTAGCTAACGTTTTAGATATATAGTCTGCGTCCATAACAGGTTCATTTTTTTAAAGTTCATAAATAAAGTTAAAAACAAGGAACCGGAAAACAAGGAATATTAATTTACAGGGTATGTAAAAACATTTTATTAACGTTTTATCATCATATACACCTGAAAGCCCAATCTAATTTTTGGAGTATTTGCCTTAAACATGTAACAAAAAACAGACAGACGGAAATGGGACCAAAATTTTTTAAAATTCATTTAGTTTCTTATTTTAATTCTGTTAATTATTATTATTATATTTTATGTGTTAGTTTATTGAAAATCTTAACTCGAGAACGGTACATAATTTCTTATGATTTATCACTAAAATTACTGTAGCCTTTTTCTAATCTAATCTAATCTACATAATTGGTCACAGTTTTTAAAATCATCTTGTATACGAGATGTTTTTATCTTTGCATTAATCCAAACTGTGTAGACTAGACAAGAGAAAATATTTCATTTCATTAAACAAATTTATTTTGGAGTGATTTATTTGTCAAATTACCCACACTTTCAGCACAAATTAGAACGATATTGTAAAATGTTTAGTCATTTAAGTGTATTTAACAATCTTAATCTAAATACATAAATCTACAACAAAAGCAAAGCATGTAATGATGAGTTGGTAAATTCCCATAATATTTGGCTATTGTCCAAGTAATGAAGCTCACGTAACACATTCATTAAGACCTATACCGATATCCTAACACACAGCACATAAGGTGATAAAAGTCGCGTTAACACGTAAATTTTTTGTAAAAGATAAAAATAGATCTTACTTTATATAGTAGCAAGATTATTCACACCGCGATAACAAATATTTTGAATATATCCAGTTAACAACACTCCATAAATATTAATGTGTTAAAACTGTAAATTATGAATGAACCAAAGTGCAATGTAATATGATTTGTCACCCGTTCCTTACTCACTTTTTATGTCAATTTAGTGGTTTGTTACCCAACACGGTGATTGCCGCCGCGAATTCATAAGATATGACTAAAATCTAACCGCCTATCACCCATTAACGACGCGATTATTGCCTATAATAGAAGGAACAATTCGAATGATTTAACACTATTACAGGCACGTAGTGACTCAAGATTACGCACACAAATATTTGGGAAGAAAAATTTGAGTCACACTATTTCGACGCGTACCGACGCCCAGACGGCGCCTAGACCGGCGATGACATTTTTTAATTATTGCCGTGAATCAGGAGCGAAATAGGATCCGTTCGACTTATTAGACGAGAAAGCTTTTAACACTCGAGCGATTTCTACCTTAATCAGGTGTTGCGGGGGCGGCGTTACAGTTATGAAGGAAATGTCAAGTAATGCCATGCTGAATTAGTCACACGCTAATAGTGTGCGATATAAGTGTGTAGGCAACTTATTATACTAGCGTGTTTTTATAATTGCATATTGTTTCGCATAATTTATTCATGGGTGCTGGGTGGCACAGAACCCACAACTTCGCAACAATGGAATTTTTGTTTGACTTGGTGAGGAATTAATGAGCTGATTCCAAATACGTACACTATCGAAAATTGAATAGTGCACTTTGAAAAGCCTCTTTTGATTCTGAGCTTGGGTCTAATAAATTTTGTTATTAAATTTAATAATAGGTACCGGTACGGCTTTGTGGGATCTGGCTATATGGGGATTTACCAACAATACGGGAGTTTGTACAAAATGAACGATCTTTCTTTGTTAGTGGATGTTTTCTGAGACAGAAAACCAAATACATTCGAAATATATTTGTTTATAATGCGTCAGCTAGTACAGTTTTCAGAACTGAATTTTACAAAATGCTAGTAGGGGTAGATTTATAACGTATCAGGTTTCTTCAGACTTCCTAAATAACCCTTAAAGAAGTCAGTTTTTTCTTCCTTGAAACCTCTGTAACCCCTATATTATAGATAATATCAGACAGTAAACAAAAATCATCTGCCACCTAACCAAATAGGGTTTGGGCGAGATAATTAATTGTGATTAAAATCAAGGCGGATTCATAAACCACGATACAGCATATATTATTTTATGTAGTTTAAATAACCTTTACCCATCAAATAGTTCGTGGACATAATTACACAAATTTTGGTTAACGTTTTATCATCTAAACGATATTCTTAAATCTCACATAAAATTTGACAACAATCGGTCCATTGGTTTCGGAGAGTATTATCTTTCTAATAAAAATCGACACAGGCAGACGAAAGACGACAGACGGAAGCAGGAGACCTACTTTTTCGTACTCTGGGAGTTATGAAAGACCTAATGGGGAGTTTTTCGAATTTAGATAACTCGTTTAGATCATGTCGAGTTGCTTTTAGATACTTTTAATGCCCTTATTTTTCTTATGTATAAAATAATTAAAAAGTTCTATGTAGTGATTAGCGCTGCAGAAGGTTTATTACAAAGAAATTTTTACGCCAAAGTACAAGTAAAAAGTAAGTGGTGAATTTCATAAACAGTGTGCTATAAGTTACTGTAAGTACATTATTTTCCTATGTTTTTGCAACTTAAAGACTGCAGATTGGTAGCCAGATGGTGAACAGGATCGTATATAGCCACTTTGGAATGAATTTGTAGAGAATATTAACTTCTTTTTATCCAGGTATATAATCGAATTTAAATATTGCTCCTATGTAATTATTTTTTTCACTATTTCGCCAACTGAAACTCTGATGAACAACGTAATCTATCTCAAATTGAAGAGAATTTTTACTACAAAAGAAGGGTACACAGTTTTATTAGTATTCAAATATAGGGCGCGAAAAATATATTCAAATGAATTTACTATCGCTCAGTGTTACAGAAAAGGTAGTTCTTTTAGAAGTATAATTTTTGATTGTTTTCACTATTTCCAAGTGTAAAGAACATAATTTTTAAAGTATATACGTCCAAAACACTGTTTAGAATCTATACAATATTTTAAAGAAAATCTGTAATTATAAAATTTCCAGAAGTTCGTAAATGTGAAAAACACGAAACAAATAAAATCACATTTTTTCAACAAAAATTTAAAATTTGGAAAAACTACGTCGTAGAAAGGATTTTTAGGAATTAAATTCCGTATAATATTTATATTTTATAAAGTTTGTATTAATTCTTAAAATAGTAATTTGTTTTTTGTTTTTCTAGTGACAATCCTTAAACATCTAAGTAAAGTTTCGTGATTAAAAGCTAATGATCACATTACAACCAGATCTAACCAAACATCACGAAAGAAAATGTACAATTTTAAAATTTCGAAAACTTCGAAAATGTGAAAGACAAAACAATTTGGAAAATAACATTTTTACAAAATTTTTTGATCAGTTTTTCTATAACAGTTACAAGATTATTTCACTTTTTTCATAAAATATTTTGTGCCAAAAGAAGTAATTTTTGGTTTTAAACAAAACATGTGATAGAGATTGGTCAAAGGTTATTTAGACAGAACTTCCCTTACCCCTGAAGTCCAATCCAAGAAATCCCGCTTCATTAAAAATGATAAAATTTCATTTTTTAATGATAATAGTGTTAAAAAAAAATCCTTGAGCAGTTCGAACGCGCGATAAGTTAAAGACGCTCGTTGTTATGCCATCAAAGTAAGGCTGCCGTAACGCTTGTACTAGGTAGTATAAAAGGTTATTATACATTTTTTTTTTTTACAAAAATTTGATTGTATAGAGTAACAACTTAAGGTGGACTCATAAACCTCAAGTACAAGTGTATGTTATCTTATAAATTTTAAATGGCGTTTGCTGAAAAAAATGTTGTAAGTTTTCGGTAGCATTTTCCCATTTACACGATATTCCTAACATACATAGTTTAATCTGTCTGATAAAAATCGATACAGACAGACGACAGCCAGGCGACAGACTGATAGACAACAGACCGACGACACACCAACGGCAGACAGACAACACACTGGCCACAGACAGACGACAGACGGACATACGACGGACAGACAGACGACAGACGGACATACGACGGACAGACAGACGACAGATAGACGACAGACTGACGACAGACAGACGACAAACAGACGACAGACAGACGACAGACAGACGACGGACAGACGACAGACAGACGACAGACAGACGACAGACAGACGACAGACAGACGACAGACAGACGACAGACAGACGACAGACAGACGACAGAAAGCCGACAGACAGACGAAAACGGAAAGGGAAGTTATTTCGATTCTGCTGTAAGCATAAATCGGTAGATTTAAAAAACCACACACCCTTAAAATAGGAGCGCAGCGAATAAGTTTTTAAAGTGTTTTTGAAGTTTCTAAGAATAAAAAAATCATCACAATTGAGATGGGTGGGTGGGTGGGGTTTATATTTTGTTTTTTTTTTTTTAATATACATACATAGTATTCTTTGAACAACACAATACTCTAAAACATGCTTTTATCTTGTAAAGAAATAAGTATTTTGCAGTCAAGCTCCGTCCTCGTGGTTCACGGCGAATAAAAAAAAATCACAATTGAGATAGGCCGGGTGGGCGGGCTTATATTTTGCCCTTTTGTTTTAATACGTGTAGACTTTCTTTTCACAACATCAAACTTAAAATATGTTTAAAAAGGAAAATTTGTATAAGGAAATACCTATTTTACAATTAGGCTCCGTCCCATGATTGCAAAATCAATATTTCCTTGCAAAAAAAGTTTAACCATGTTTTAAGTTTCTTGTTGTGAAAAGATGGCTATTTTTAAGAAAAAAAAAAGGCAAAATACATATAGTTTAGTCACCCCAATTTCAACAGATTATACATATTTTTGGATTCACCTTTTTTAGACAATAAAAATTCTTTCATTAATAAATTCAGCTTCTCGGGGACATTAACAAGTAATTTTTAATAATACCTTACTTAAACGTGCTCGCTGCGTTGGCATTCTTAATATTCTTTTCTAAAATAATGAATCGTCGGTATGGCTATTTGTATAGTTTTTTTTATTATAATAATTCTATAGACGCTAAATTGTTCTGAAAAAATTAACTTGAGGAGTACAAGTGCGGTAAGCACATGTGAATGGGAAGAGTCGCCCTTTGTTCCCCTTAGTCTCATTTTGACAGGTGCTAGCCCCATCCACCCACCCTTTATTTTCTTAAAAGATATGCCATTTGCCAAAATCACTCTTATCTTAGCAAGTACTAGCCCCTCCCACCCGCCCTTTATTTTTTTAAGGTGTATCTCATCTGCCAAATCCGTCTTACCTTAACAAATACTAGCTCCACCCACCCACCCTTTATTTTCTTAGAGAATATACAATTTGCTAAAGTCAGTCTATCTTAGCAAGTACTATGACATTTTTTTGTTAGGATACGCTGGAAAGTAAAAAATAATTATTTTCTTAATTTAATGGTCAGAATAAGTAAACAAAGATTATTAAGTTACCTTATGATAGTTTAAGCTATTGTGAATTAAGTTAATAAATGTTATTGCGATACTTCTCAGAATTTAATATACACATCCCAACAATTTTAAATCATAAGTCTGATCAAAAATACTATATTGGAGATACATCTGTGACACTAAAATTTCATACATTAGTCGACGTGTTTCTGCAACTTGGTTGTTATATGCGATTTAAAGTAAAATACTGACTAGTATCCTACCATTTTTCCCTACTGCCACTCGTCAACATAATTTAAACTACCTGACCTAAACTGACTTGATCTGACTTTAACCGTGTTGACTTAACTTGACCCGAGTTGACTTGATCCGACTTAACTTGATCTAATTTAACTTGATTTGATGTGACTTGACTTGACAGTTACAATTATCAGTCTCATTTATAGTCTATTACCACTCATCTACATATTTGAACTCACCTGGCTTCACCTGACTTCATCTAAATTGACCGCACCTGTTTTGATTTGACTTGAAATGACTTGACCTGACTTGGCTTGACCTGAGTTCACTTGATTGATTTGGCTTAACTTTCATACTTTAGGTAGGTAGGCTACCCCTAATAATTGATCTTAATCATTATATGCTAGTGCCACTTGCCAACATAATTTGACTTGACCTGACCTGAACTGACTTAACCTGATCGATCGCACTTGAGATGACTTGAATCGAGTTGACTTGACCAGACTTACTGACTCGACTTGACTTGATCTAATTTGACTTGATGATTATTATTCTACTATAAATACACTAGTGCTAATTATCGAATTTATTTATATTATCGTTCCACCCGCCAATATAATTTAATCTAATCTGATCTGACCTGACATCTGACCTGACTTAACCCGACTGAGCTTGACCTGACTTAGCTTGACGTAACAGACTTAAGTTCACCTGATTCGGCGTAAGTATTCGTTTACTATAGACACACTAACTCGTAATCTTCAATCTTATCCTACTGCCACTCACCATATAATTTGACTTAAGTTCGTTAATTTGACCTGACTTAACCTGCCCTGACTTAACTTGACCTGACTTGACGTAACCCGACTTGCCTGACTTGACCTGGGTGTTAATCTAATCTAAATACCCTAATAAAATTTTAGTGTAGTAGGTGTATTTGGTGGGTAGTAGTGTAAACTCAAATACAAAAAAAGCGCGTTCAAAGGGTGTAGCAGGAATACAAACCACTAAAGAAAGTAAATTTTCCCGGAAATAAATAAGTAAACATACCCTTCCCGGGCTTAAAAACAAACGTTGATGCCCAATATTAGCTCTAGATGGCGTAAGCTGTCGTGTGCTTTAGATTTCGGGTATTTCCATCAAACGTTTCATTTGATTGTAGAACGATCATTGATATTCAACACCGATTTACTTGAAGTTCGTTTGGCTTAGCGTCCCTATTCCAGGAATGTAAATTCCGAGACACTAGCAAGTGGCGCCTTAAAATAAAAATAATTTATGGGTTGCTGCATTAAAAAAGTAGCGATCGTGCGAGGAATCATTAATAAACTTCAGCTGCCCAAATTTCCAATTTGTCGGCATTTTCCTGCAATGATCCATCCTTCCTAGAACGGCGCCTCACAGACTAGGACACGGGATCAATAAAAGCCAGTTCTAAACCCTAGTTTTTCCTGGAACTTTCATTACCTAACTACAGTCAACCGACCTACTAACTCACTAATAATTGTTATTACCCCCGTAATGACCCCATCCTTGAATTTTTACTGTCAAGGAAAAGAAAGTTTATTAATATTTATAAATACTTAACGCTAACTACCTCTGGATACTTAGTAATGGTGAATATATTCTTAGAAGGTGACGTCATTTTAAAAGAAATCGGAGAACTTAGAACGGTTCTAGACCGTGCCTGTGGGTAGCTGATAATTATTAGAACCGTATACAGTAGTAAAAAAGTGATTAGCATTGTCGTTCAATATAAATTATCTGTCACGTGCAAAAAAAGGAAGAAGTTTTAATAGGTAATTTTCCGTGGCATAAATAGAAATTAGTTTATTTGAGAATGTCGGTAAAATAAACTGTTAAGTTTGTGGAGCGGAGTTACGAAAACAATTAGTTGTTTTATGTGCGGCTGTAATTGCTGTCAAGGTTGCGAATTGGTTAAACAAACAGCGAGGAATTGTCTGTCTGCAGCACACTGGAAACGTACAACCGTTGTGGTACCGCCGGAGCGTGTAAGAAAAATCAAAATTTTATTTTACATCCTGTTCTCAAGGTGATTAAGATGCAGAATGATCTAACGTTTGAGGCTGTCGTTAATTGTAGGTAACAATACTACTGGAAATAATAACATCGTTAGATCGACGACAAAAAAATAATTAAACCTCAACACGATTGTGACGTAAGAATCGGATACCTAGTTTGCCTTCCAGTGTACACATAAATTTGTCATTAAGCTCCAGGTGTTCAAAGCTTCACGTTTCTAGTTGAACGTGTGTCGCCTTATTATCGAGCTGTCATCAATTTGTCATTTTCAACACTTTTGTTCAATCCTTATGCTCATTTGAGGAATGATTGTGTCGTGACCATGATTGGAATGAAATACAGACAGTACAAGTTGTATATAGCTTTATTTTTTTTGCAATTGTTCTTTAAACTCAAAATAGTTTACATACAAGATCCAGTTTATTATAAATTTGGATGAAAATAATAGAAACTATGTCTGGCATGTAAACAGGTTATGCATGTGTTAAAACCGAAATCTTGATAGATATCGATGAATATTTATAATATATGCACTTCCACTTACTGAATTAAACATGAACAAGTTTATTTATTTGCTGCAACGAAAATTTAGTAATACAAACATAAAAGTAGAATAGAAGCGTGAGTATTCAAACGACTTTTTTTATTTTAAAATTATAAACTAAAACGTTCAGGGTTAAAACACCAAACCTTAGTGTACAGATAAAACATATTTACTTTGTTCTCGTTGCCGTATTCCGTGGCAACACTAATGTTTTCTTTAACACATTCGAACTAAATTTGGATTCTATTTTTTTTAAGTACTACCTGTACCAAAAATCGTTATTACAGATTTTGACCTTTTACTCAAACCTACGAACTGTCGAACTTCTATTCACCGAAAGTTAAAAATCAACAACAAAGAGATTTATAGTATAGATATAGTCTCAAATTTGGCCAGTGTGACTAAATCAATACAAAAATCATTTCCTAGTGGTTTAGGCAGATTTATGGCACCGCTGGAAGCAAAGAGCACACAAATTCCTGAGACGCATAAATTACTGGGGGATTCTTATGAGTTACTTTAATTGTTTATTACCTCCGTCATACGGGCCAAATTTGAGTTGCAGACTATACCGTTAAAGCTAGCTCAACATTGTAATTATAAGTAACTTACGTCAGTTGCACTTTTAAATTTACGAGACTAAGTAAAGGTGAAATGTCGTTGAATTTACAATCGAAATCTTTGCATAAAATATTCATTTGATACAACATTATGTGTGTGTATTATAGTATTATAGTATATATAATAATACATATAATCACTGATGGATATGATTAAATACGAGGGTCAAAAAGTTCATCATACTGACTCACTTTTAGCTCACTTCATGCATATGATAACGATCACTGACATCACCTTTAAAAGCTGTATCGATTTTAAGAGGTAAATCCTTTGTGGTGAAGTCTTATTAAACCAACAAATATATTAAATTATATTATAAAGGTTTCATTAGAGTTTATGTTCATGACTAAAAATAACAAATCTCTCTATTCAAATTTGTAATGTGATCTCATTTAAACTTAATTTCGGTACAATAATTAATTGTCAAAAAGGTAGACTTCGATTTTTAGCTTCTGGACATGAATTAAGTAATAATAATAAATCACTTTTGGAAAGTTCAGTACGTGATTCAAAAGCACTTAAATTTGTTAAACATATACATAGAACTCTTATTTCTTATTTATACCTATGGCGCTTCAGCGTATCTGTTTCAATGACGATAGTCTCCGCTAACTACTAATTGTAGCACGATTTTAAAAAGAAAGAAATTGAAATAGAAGTCCATTCTTATGGCGCATTGTTGGCACGTCACCAAACGATGAGTTAAATTTACTCCTTAAGAAGTTTAGGAAGTTATGTGAGATGCGTTATAAAGAATTTGTTAGTAAACGCAATCTAAAAAAAACTAGCACAATAACTTTATTTTTTAAGATACGCGCATTTAAAATATTGAAACATCATTTCTGCTTTTTACTTTTCGAACGTAGGCTAACGTGGGTATTGTAATAGGGTTCATCGGATGACTGGCTACTTCCATGTTTTCTCCACGTTCCATGACCCATGGAGTACGAAAAAATTGATCTTCTGTTACTTATTATAATTGGCATTTTGTTTAATTATTCCTATACTTTAAATACATAATACAAAGTGAGCATCAGCTTTACAATTAAAAGTTCTGGGTTCGAACTCGATTTCCGAGCATCTCCACTCGAAACTGTAAGAATACAGTAATGTCGCGCCTGATTATATTTAATAGTAATAAAATAATTATTATGACAGGTATTCACTAGGGTGGTGCAAAAAAAACGACTATTTTTTCTTTTTGAGTCTCGTGCGAAAATATGTTAGTTTATCATCCTCCAAATTACGAGCGACCTTTAAAAATTAATACTTTGAGCTAAAAATTTGGAAAACTTTTTTTTCTTCTTCTAAAAAATGTTACCGTAACGAGAAAAACAAAATTAGACAAAAAGAAAATCAATTTTTGATGATTTTGGAACTTTTTAAAAATTTGGAGCGACCTCTAAAAAAATTTTTTTTGAGCTGTCCTTTGGGGGAGGAACTTAAAATATGATAAAATAACATATTTTCACACGAGGCTCAAAAGAAAAAAATAATAAGGGATAAAGACGTATTTTGATTTTGCTCTCGCGTTTCTTTTTCTCTGTGTAATTTTGGGAATTTGATATTTTTTGATATTATAATCGTTTTTTCTGCGCCACTCTAGTATTCACCCAAAATTATGTTCGGACCGTTTGCTCCATTGTAACTTAATTAAGCAGTTAGTCCTCTCCACTATTTTTAGTCCTCTTCTCTGTTTTAAGGAGGCAAAATGAATCAAGTTTCATATTCTTTTAACACAGATGCATATTTGTTTTAGTATAGAAATAAACAGTCGAAGTTAAGCATGTACTGAGAATACATTTTTCCCCTTGGTTTCTCTGCTTTAAATATATTTCATATTGCCCCCACTTGTGCCCTGAAATTTTTCAAAGAAGCTGGATTGAACTCCAGGGGCAAAATAATCTTCAGGCAAGTTTCGATTATAATTACATCGCTACGATACTTCTATTTACATTTTTTATTTCAAGTGAAATTGAAGTAATTTAGACAGAACTCCTTTTTACTTGAAGTCAAACACGCGGGCAAAGCTCAAGTTCAGCACTTTAAAAACCACTCGGCTATGACGTCTTTGTTCCGTAAGTTAGATGTCGCCTAGGTGAAGCACGTGGTAAATATTGTACAAATATTTTTGTAAAGTAATTGTGATAAAAAATCAATGCCGGTTCATAGCCCGCAAGTACAGGAGTATGTTATTTTATAAAATTTACGTAGTAATTACTAGGAATCTGTTTGACTACTCAGTGTGCAATAATACTGCAACATTTATTCTCCACATGGCCGAAAACACGAAACAGAATTGTCAAATTTTTAGTTACTACGAAATCAAACTAAATAGTTCAGTTTTGTTTATATAATAGCAAACGGAGTTGGCGGAACTCTGTACAAAAAAAGACAAACATTTTTTTGTTTCCGGAGTTGTGGGAATAAACATTGTTGTTACGCAAAATGTTGAGCTGTCATCATCAAATTGCTTGTTGGGAAAGATTCGACAAATTTTACTTAACGTTTTACCATCTACACAATATTCCTAACATACATTTAAAATTTGACAGCAATCGGTCCGGTAGTTTTGGAGATTTTTTTGCGCAATGTAAATCGATACAGACGACAGACGACAGATGATAGTTGACAGACACGCAAACGAAAATGGAAGACGTAATTTCTTAAACTCTAGGGGTCATGAAACGTAGAGAAAACAAGGAAGTAGTCATTCACCGAATATACCCTATTTGCCTATTACAATATTTAGCTTATGCTCGGGAAATAAAAAATTAAAACTACTTATAATTCACATGAAATGTTGCAACCAAAAAATATAGTTTTGCCGGTAAATTAATATCATTAGGTTTTAAGGAGATATTTACCTCGAAATGATGTTTTTATTTCTATTGAAATTAATTACATTTTTTCGATTTGTGGATTCTGTTGTTCTGAGGATTTGTGGATTTTGGTGTTCTGAGGCTTTGACGATTATAGAGTTCTAAGGATTTGAGGATTTCGCTGTTCTGAGGAATTGACGACTATGGAGTTCTGAGGACCTGAGTATTTTTCTGTTCTGGGGATTTAAGGGTTATCGCCTTCTGAGGATTTGAGGATTTTGGTGTTCTAAGGATTTGAGGATTTCAGTGTTCTGAGAGTTTGAGGATAATATAGAGCTCTGATGATTTGAGGATTTCGCTGTTCTGAGGAATTCAGGATTATGGAGTTCTGAGGATCTGAGTATTTTTCTGTTCTGGCGATTTACGGATTATCGTGTTCTGAGTATTTGAGGATTATCGTGTTCTGAGGATTTGAGGATTTTGGTGTTCTGAGGATTTGAGGATTATGGAGCGCTGTGAAACTGCGGATTTCGTTTTTATGGGAATTTGAGTGTTTGCCTGTTCTGAAGATTTGAGAATTTTGGTGTTCTGAGAATTTGAGGATTTCGCTATTCTGAGGATTTGAGTATTTTTATGTTCTGAGAATTTGAGTATTATGAAGCTCTGAGGATTTGAGGATTATTTAGTTCTGAGGATTTGAGGATTTTTCTATTCTGAGGATCTGAGGATTTCCATATTCCGAGGATTTGAATATAATGGAGTTCTGAGGATTTGAGGATTTTTTGTTCTGAGGATTTGAAGATTATGGAGTTCTGAAGAACTGAGGATTTCGTTTTTATGAAAATATGAGTGTTTCGCTGTTCTGAAGATTTGAGAATTTTGGTGTTCTGTGAAATTCAGGATTTCGCTGTTCTGAGGATATGAGGATTTCGGTGTTTTGAGGATTTGAGGATTATAAAGCTCTGAAGATTTGAGGGTTATGGAGTTCTGAGTTAATGTATTAAAAATTTTTTTGATATAATGTTTATCCAAAAATTGATAAACTGTTCGGAATTCTCTTATATCAAATTATATCTTGATTGATTTTGAACTCGTCTTGCGTCTCGCTAAAAAAACTCCATTATGCTGTCACATAATACCATTTTGCATACAAATAGCTAATAAATGACAATAATAATAAGATAAACAACTACTTCATGTAGGCTCAGTAAATAAAAATACTATTAACACATCGTTAATATTAGCAAATCCATTAAGTTCTTTTATGGCTACACCTTTGAATATTCTTAGAATTTAAATTATTGTGTTATTAATACAAAAATCGTCTTCTCTAACTTATTTATAGTGATGATATTGTATGATTAAAAACTACACGAAATTATATTTAACTAGAAGTTTTGTTTGCTTTTAGATCAAGTGCTGATTGTTTAAAAAACAAAACAAAAATTAAACGACACCAGTGTTGTTCGTTTTGTAAGTTTAAAGCAAATAAATTAATTCAACAACAAAAATGAACGAATTAATTTTTATTTGTTATAGTCTTGTAGTTATATGTATATATATTTACTAGTAGCTTTCCATAAGCAAATAAATGAAAAATGTTTTTAGTAAATTTTGATCAAATAAAAGTACGGATAATAAAATAATAGTCTATAGAGTGTAAACAGTACTTTTTCCACTTTGAAATGTGACTAATACCCCAAAATTTGAACATCTATTTTTTCTATCGTATTGTACTGCAAGCCACTGAATGCGATAGAATAAATAATAACAGTAATTAATTGAAATTCAACTGTAATGGACTGACCACAAAACCACCGAGAACCCACGTTAAGCGTACTTATATTATGGGTATTACAGCTGTCAACACATTTTATATTTTAATTATTATCATGTCAGTTACAGGAAAAGTAAAAATAGGAATGCATGATTAAATCACACATTTCAGAAGCATTTCGAATAGATTTAATGGCAAAATTTTAACATGACGTCATCAGACTTTTGGAGGGGATCGCGACAGAACTTTAATTACCACAAAACCAGAAACTATCCCTTTTTTAAAACTTTTTCCGAAAGTATAGTTTGCTCAATAAGCTAACGCATCATATACGTTGTGATTACGTCAATATTTTTGAGCAATATGTTTGAGTGGAATGGTAAATTTTTTTCATTCAAACATAGTCAGCTTACGTTGTATTTAACCGGAAAGTTAGTTGCGTAACTTACCGTAAATTTTGTGAGTGGGTAGACTCATTTGAAAACAAAATATGTCTTCATGTTTGAAAGTGGAAATGGCAATCAGTTTTATGCTGACCTTAAATAGGCCTGAATTTATAATTCTCGGTCGATAAATTGCTGTCCTAATTTTGAACCAATTTTGACAATTTAGGGGAGGTGGAGGTATATACAAAATATAAAAAAAATAGAAAAACATATTTTACAGTGGGGCGAGCTCTAAATCATTTAAGTGTTACGAATGCGGAAAAATTTAATAATTAGCAATTAGTTGCTGACATACTATGTGTATTATAATATTTTCAAGGCGAACCATGTTTTCCATTTAGTTTTATTTGAAACATTTTCAGTTTTTATGAGTTTTGAAAAAACCGATATATGCATGTCATACATTTTATGTCTTCTATTTTCATCAGTTCGAAATATGATGACTAATTTAATACAAATTGTACCAAAAAAATCTGCAAATAGTCTAATTTTCACTTTTTGTTTCTCTAAATTAGAATGGTATTATAATGTTCTCAAGGAACAAACCTCTTGTTTTTGCTTTGTTGCATAAAAGCACGCCATGCATTTATTTCTTTATCATTACACTTTAGATCATTAACAAAATAGCAGGACAAACAAGGCTACGAAACTGACCTCTGTGGAACTTCATGAATTAGTTTTAACGTAGAGGAAGTTGTATCGTTCCCCATATATTTATATTTCATAGCGTGACCAGCGGTTTTTCTTCCAAGAAGGGGATGTCGTTAACGGAACAACGTTCTATTTACAGGGTGAAATAGGGGAAGTTTAAATGTATTTTTATACAGACGTTAACTTATTCTAATTATATCGTATTTAAGAATTTTTAAATAAATAAATTGTAAATCTTTGGGAAACAACAAACACACGTTTTGATCAAGAAGCAATCTGTACGACTGCGAAAATAATTTTTTAGATTTGTTGGCATTCCGTGCTTAAAATTGCCATAATTGGCTACTGGAAAAATTCAGACAAAATTATGAAAAAATATTCAATCGTTGGCGTGTCTTGCTGTAACAAATAAGGTAAAATGTAAATTTTTTTGAAACCGTTGCGTTACTTTGTTGTAATTTCCATAGAATTATGAATGGGGATTCTAGTAATTTTCCCTGTACTCGAGACACTTTTGGCGGAAACTTTGAATTATAGCGCATGCGTGCCACGAGATTCAAACTCGGCTGATCTGGCGCCGGTCACAATTCAAATTTCCCGCCAAAATGTGGCCCAGAAATCGTACTACATTACATTGGTAAAATCGAGCGCGAAATTTTAACAAAATTTGTTGCCAATAATTGTTAAAAGATAGATAATGCCATAATCTTGTTTGTGCTCTTTTATGAGTTTATGACACTCCTTTGTAGTACCTGTGTTATCCTTATCCGTGTATTTGACTTACTTATTTACATTATGTTCGTGTGCATAAGTTATGGTATTTATTAAGCTAAATATAGATTTATTCTATCCTAAATAGGAATTTTGTAATAAATTATATGTTTGACCCTATTCGACTTTAACAAGCAACATACATATGTATAATCATAAACAGTAGACATGCAACAAAAACTGAGTTTTATTTAAAATGAGAATGTTTAAGTGACATCACTAACCTTTGCGTAACATACTGTTTACAAAAAAAAAAAACCATTTTAGAGCATTCACATCTAACAAGCAACTTTAAAATTAAAATACTTAAACATGATCTGGTACTTTCCTTCTATTTAAGTAGGGAATCGACTGAAATTATTTTGGAAATTCCCTTGTATGAGAGAAGTGGAATGCTGTATTTATCAACACCTTTTCTTGAGTCGTTTAAAGTGAGATCTAATACAACGCAACCCAAGCAAGAAGCAGTTAGAAACAGCTTCATTTATTTGACGCGCTTCAAAATCCAAAAATAATTCCCTGTTGTTTACCCGTACATACTTAAACAGGCCTCATTACTCGATTGCGCAATGCAACTTCGTATGCCATCACATTTTATTAAACAATCGCTTTAAAGGTAGCTGTGTTCCTCTTGATATATGTACTTGAAAACGTATTTGGTCCTGAGTTGACACGCTTCCAAAAAACAGTTGTTAGTAAGATTTTTTTCACTTCCAACTAAGCTCATAATACTTTCAATAACGAATAACAATGTAATAAAAGTGGAAAACAGTTGAAAAAGCACAGAAATCTCATCAAGTACAATAACAACATGATTCCTTCAAGTGGTTTAAAAAAACACGATTTCTGCCAAGGAAATGTTTGGAAGGAATATTTTTTACTAGTACTTTTTGAGTACTACTATCTCTATTTATACTTGCAACCGTGAACTTCCAATAAATTGTCTCGCCGTTCCGTCTTGGCTTTCTTCCAAATTGTCGGTTTTTATATTTTCATATCCACATTTATCGCTATTAACAGTTGTCGTTACTTATAATTAGATTATTTTAAGTCCTTGCGCAAATTCTAGTAAATACTGACAACGAAAAAACCAATATACAAAAGTAAATGGCACGTTTCAGCCTTATGACCAATATTTATTTGCTGAAAAAATGGGAAATAGCACAATTTCACGGTAAGTCACGCTAGAATTGATAAACTAATTGCTTCTGACTTAATTCCTGCCAACACATTCGTAATAACAACGCAGAAATTTTGATAAGGCTTAAAGACCTTTTGAAATCAAATCACTGAGCCGTGACTTTCGGTAGTTACGAACGGCAATGGAAAGTTCAGTAGCGAGAGGAAACACGGTGACATTTTCAGATAATGAACTGTTCTTCAAGGATATCGATAACTTTTTATAGCCCATAAAAACTAAAGATAATTAAAAAAGCAAAACAATACGAATAAAACAGGAGCGTAGTGAAACAAAATTTAATTAAAATTTAATCACCGCGGTAGTAAAAAAGGAGCAGTATTGATTGAATTGCCGTTTGTTTGATTTACGCCGTCATTGTATTATTGTGGAGGCGTGAATGACAAAAATACATTTTGATAAGAAAATTTATTTAATATTGTATACATATTTAACTTGTTGATCATCCAACTCAAAATAGTGTAGTACACGTGGACCAGAGTGCCGGTCTTATTTTGTGTTTGCGAAAAAACGATTGGTCCTCGACTAGACCCGTGCGGCGCGGCGCAGAAATCGATCGGGGTTTTACTCGCCCCGATCGTCTGTCCTACGTGTTGCTTTTTTCTAATAGTACCAAATTTGAATCAAACGATAAATTTGAAGAAATGGCGCCGATTTGAGGCCCGAAACAAGTTTCAAGAGCAGCGCTATCCGCTCCATCTGGATCCGGTCAAAATTTATGTTCTGACGTATTTTATAATTGACATTACCTACTTAAGTTAAGAGTGTATAGCGGCAATTAAACTGTTTTTGTAATAACGGCGACTAGAACCAGACGTTGGGTAATTTAACGAAATTCCAGACGAAAAGTAAGTCGGATTATGTAATAAGATAAGTGTCCAAGTAAAAGAGAAAGAATCCCTACCTTAGCCTCCTTGGACGTATCGAACTGCTGCGTACAACTAACCTCAACTGATGGGTGGATGTGCTTCCAGGTTGCTTTATTTTCCGATCGAGATATTTCACACGCGAGGTTTTACTCCAAAGGCACAAACACAGAAGTGACACGGACTCGTAGTCACGAAAACATGCCGCACACTATCGAGGTTAAATTATAGATAGAACACTTGGGTAAAAATAAAAATTCCGACAAATCGCCAAAGACACTATCTGGGAGTCAGCTGTTGATGCTCAAACAAACGATGTTATGATGACGTTTTTCTTTACGCTGGCGGTGATAGTGACGTTCTCCGTATATTCGGGTTAAGAACTGGTGGTTTCGATGCCGTATTATGTAATTTTGTAGTGCAAGCGTCGGCGTGAACAAGACCTTGCCGCAACGTTACGATAAAGACTCGGTTGAAGGTTGACTCTGTTTACGTTTCTGATCAATACAAAACTTTATTAATATGGAAAACGAATATATACGGCTATAAAGAGGCTCTAATGAACAGGTTATTTCACGTTGACTCACTTTCATCCTTAGTCATGTGTTCACGTAAACCGGTGATCACCTAAACATTAGCTGGCCGGATTTTTCCAGATTTACCGATTTTGGTTTGGAGCTATAAATGGAAAGGTATTATTTATTTATCTAGGCTGAAAAACGAACTATAAGGCGCAAGTCTGCCACCAAACAGCAAAAAATTTTTGGCGTACTTATTTTTAACTTTGTATTTATTTTGATAGAATACATGATGACAGAATGTTTACCAGGAATTTTAATACTGCAATCTAATTTTTCTTTTTTAACTGGATACAGTACTATAAATGTGAATTTAAGAAATATAAGACCTCTCTGGCACTGAGTCATACGTCATCAAAATTGAAATAATGGCTGCTTTCAACGTTGTATTTCGAGCACTAATTATTACACGCAGTGAAGTGTTATTCACGGGTTCAGAAATAAACTTAAAAGACAGCAAAATTATTGACTTTTTGCCTTCCACCCCTCTACGCTAGAATTATCTCAAAGCATATTTTTAATGTTATTGTTGTTGTAGCATTAAGAAAAATTTACAACGTGATTGTTTTTTAGTGAAACTTATTTATATGTTTAGAAAAAGCACTTACGCAGAATTTTGGAAAAGGAGATTTTTTCTGATTTATGTTTAAAAAATATTTATTTTATTTGTCTAGGAATGTGATTTTAAAATGTTGACATATTCTTCTTGGAGAAACGGAAATTAAGTTTTTCATGCCAACATTAAAAAGGCAAAATCAGATTATTACATATTTTGCTTCTGAATAGTTGTTCCCCTTCTCCTTCAGTTCTAACACATTGCGCGATAAACAGAGGAGGATAGGCCTAAGCTGATAGGAAACCCTACGAACTAACAATTTGTCTTTGGCATATTTTTTGTTTTTCTTTGTCCACGCTATACATTGTCAATCAAAATTTATTATAAAAAAATTGGTCGACCTTCCTCCCCTTCAAAAAATTGATGACGTCAGCTCAAAATTTTGCTGAATAAGTACTATCTAAAATATCCAGAATACGATGAGTCTGTACTTGTGATTTATCATTCCACTCACATTTTTTTAATTTGCTTATACAGGGTGACTCAAAAAAAATGAGTGATGCATGAATTTATATTATTGATTTAACCGGGCACTGCAAAACTGCTTTGAAATCTTGCAGATGTTTTAAATATACAGGGTGTTACTGAAAGGTAGGTATAACAAAATTGACAGTTCTTCGCGAAGTCTAAGATGTCTGAAAAACTTATTTTGTGTTATCAAAATTATAAGGGGAAAATTAGCCCTTATCCAACCTTTTTAGACGCTACTGAAAGATAAATAGGTAAAATTAATTTATTTTAGTAAATCCTAGCAACTGTAAGAATAAAATTTTTGTCAAAACTAAATGTTACTATACAAACGAGAGATGATATTTTTATTAGCGGCGTACAACGAGTTTGGTCATAAATTTTAATAATTTTTATCTCTAAAAGGAGAACTCTTTTACCTGAACTTTTTTAACTTTTAGCACCCATACTTCGAGACCAATTGCCGATTTTATTTTGTACGTGCCATTCAATAACACGCTGTATCAGAAGCATTGTAAATTTTTAATCAAAATATATTAACTCATCCCTTATAAAAAATTGATGACGTCACCTCAAAATATTGCTGACTAAATCCTATCTTAAATGTGCAAAATATGATGAGCCTATATTTGTGATTTACCACTGTATTAATATTTTTTGGAATTGCTTATACAGGGTGTCTCCAAAAAATAATGACTGAATCAAATTATTTTATTGATTAAATCAAGAATTGTAAAACTGAATACTTTGAAATCTTGCAGACGTTTTAAAGTTATTGTAAGCATGGTAAATTGTTAATTAAAATGTATCTGTTTGTTCCCCCCCAAAAAATATTGATGACGTTATCTCAAAATTTTGTCGAATAAATTCTACCTAAAATGTCCAAAATATGATGAGTTTTCACTTGTTATTTTTCACTGCATTCATATTTTTTAGATTGATGTACGTGTCCTTGCAAAAATGTTGATGACGTTATCACAAAATTGTGTAAAGAAAAACTCAAAATACTGGATGTTTCATTATACTTTAGGAGCGAGGGAAGTTCTGTCGAAACAACTTTCGACCAATTTTTTTTATTACGATATTTAAATATTCCGTAATCCTTCAATTTGTATATGGAATTGAAACTCAAAAAGTAGCACCAAAAATCAAATGTTAGGAGTTTTAATTAAATTCATTCGGTTTTTAACAGTGCTTTACACTTTATTGAGTTATTTTAATTTTCCACGTATTTCTGTTATGTTTTAATCGTATTCTGAGTGTTTTGAGCAATAAAGAGTTTTTTTATTAGGTTGCTAAATAGTATTAGTATTATATTATGTTTATATAGTTTACTTGAATATTTTTAATTAATGTGCTATTATACTTGCTCTCAAAATAAGAAATTGGTTTGAAATATAGTCCAACAAAAACAGCTTCTTCGAAAATGATACTCCTGTAAGTTAAATAAGTCGAGGCAGATTCATACACTACAGGTTTAAGACTGTTATTTTATAAAATTCAAGTGGTATTAACTATGGAAAACTTTTAGGTGACGTCCTCAAATTCTTGCTGGGGATATATTTTTGTTCTGGTCAGTGTTCAACTTATTTGGATTTAAATTGTGTTTAAAAAGGTCCTAATATGCATATTTTCGGATTTGGATAGAAGATATAAAGACAAAAATGATTTAAATCAGTGGACTTTTTGAAAATAATTACTTGAATCTCAAATGATTTAAATCGGGCCAACCCTGCCATTAAGGTATTAATTTTATGTGTACAACATATACCTAACATCCATATTTTTTCGAAAATTAAATATTTTTAATATAATCCCAATATTTATTTATAGTTTACATAGTTTCTTTGAAATGACCTCATCAACTTTATGGAGGATGTAATAAATAAATTTTAGCTGATTTTCTACAATTATGTGCATCACTGATATGATCTTATCAAAATGTCTTTTTTATGTAAATCTGAAATAAACTATAACATTTAACCATCTAAATTATTTTCTTTGGACAGTAACAAATTATAAAGTTAATTTATTGCAAAATATTCTGTTTTTTGCAGGTGATGACAATTTTTTGACTTGTTACTAACTTCCCAGTACCCTTAAAGTGTAACTAAATATTCACAACTGATGTTTAATGAGATTGTGTCTCCAATAAAGTAGCCAAAAGACGACAGAATGAAACCAGAAACTTGAATTTTCGTGTTCCATGAACTGTGAAAACACTAAATTATATACTCGTCTTCCTATAACTAAGTAGATACTCTTGTTACCTATGACACTGGTAGTACAAATATGTTTTCTAAATTTTAGAGTTTCAAAAATATGGATAAGAATTATTTTATTATGAATTGTAGAATGTATTGATCTCAAAACGCTACTATAGAGTGACATTTTCAGTTATCAGATCAGCAAAATCAACAAAACGGATTCCAAGTGAAAAAGATTTTTTCACTTATTCTTCTATTGTAAGTTTTGAAAAAAAAAAGATTCAAGTTAAAGGGAGAAAATCGGCATGTTTTCATAGATTTCAAAATTAGAAAATTCTGGGGAGTTCGGTTCTTTCTCGGTAACGAAAAATGGATTGGCATCCATTAGTACATTAGTTGGTTAAAATTTATACCAATAAGCAAACTTGAATAGTCGTGTGTGATTGGAGGAAAATTGAGTTCAATAATAATTTTTTCGAAGATATTTAATATTCGAAGTTTTGTTACCACACTTACTAAAATAATTTTTATTTTTCAAAAATAAATACAGATGTTAACAGTTCTTGCTCATCACTACTGTTGTTGAAGTCTATCCACTAGTACTTTTGGCTAAAGTGGACTAAACAGTTTTTACTTCCCGAGCGGAAGCTAAGCAAGTATTGTAATCGAGTTCATCGATCGACTCGCTATTTTTATGTTTTCTCGAGTTTCATGATCTTTAGACTACGAAAATATAGGTCTCTCGTTTCCGTCTGTCTGTCTATCGTCTGTCGTCTGTTGTCTGTCCACGTCTGCGTCGATTTTATTAGACAGATATTCTTCTAAACTAGGATTATTATCAAATTTTGTATGTATGTTAGGAGTATCGTGTAGATGGTAAAATGCTAACCAAAATTAGTTTGAAGCTTCTCACCAATGACGTCATTTCCAGCTTTTACAATAGTAAATGTTAAAATATTTTTTAAAACAACATACTCCCCCATTTCTGGTGTATGAATTCAAGTTGAGTTTTTAACCCTAAGCATCCAGAGTTTAGTAAAAAAATCAAAACTGTATAACAACATTTTACAATTTAACTTTGAAATTGGAAAACAGAAACCTTGCAAAAGTTTTAACGTTATCGGAAACATGGTAAATCGTTAATCAAAATTTATCCGTTTACGACCCCTTAAAAATTGATGTCATCACAAAATTGTGCCAAATAAATCCTATCTAAGATGGGCAAAATATGAAGACTGATTTGTCATTAGTCATATTTTTTAGAATTGCTTATACAGATGACCGAAAAAATTAAAGAATGCGTCAATTTATTTTATCGATTAAATCAGAAACTGCAAGACCGAATGGTTTAAAATCTTCATATATAAAATATTATAAGATCAAAATGCGTTTGTTTATCCTCCCTAAGAATTGTTGACGTCATCTGAAAATTTTGCCGAATCAATTCCATCGGAAATATGCAAAATATGATGAGTCTATACTGGTATTTATCACTCCATTAATATTGTTTACAATTTGTTATACAGGGTGACTCAAAAAAATTAATGAATAAGTAATTAATGAATTAATGAATGAGTCAGTCTATTTATTTTATTGTTTAAATCAGGAAAGACTCACTCGATTTTCTCATATATAAAATATTATAACATCAAAATGCGTTTGTTTATCCTCTCTAAGAATTGATGACGTCTTCTGAAAATTTTGCCGAATCAATTGCATCGGAAATATGCAAAATATGATGAGTTATACTGGTATTTATCACTCCATTAATATTGTTTACAATTTGTTATACAGGGTGACTCAAAAAAATTAATGAATAAGTAATTAATGAATGAATGAATGAGTCAGTCTATTTATTTTATTGTTTAAATCAGGAAAGACTCACTCAATTTTCTCGAAAATCTGGGAATGTAATATTGTTATTATTAGTTTTACCCTTGCAAAAATGTCGATAACGTCATCAAAAAAACATCACGCTTCTTTATATTTGTACTTAAACATTATATACATGTCCTCATAAAAAAATGAAATTCCCAAAATCAATTTTTGTTATTTTTCGAAAAATTCCCTGCGGCTATTTTTTTTAATATTAAAATTAACAAAATCATTGTGTTTAGAAAATAACTAAAAAAATTAGCAGTTGCGGAGGTGGTGAACAACCAGTAAATTTTTCGCTCGTGTTACATACAAAACTTTTCCTAATGACAACAGAATTGATATGAAATAAAACAAAATAAACAAAATTGGTTAACCAGTTTATGTTAAAAACTGATAAGCACAAGCCTTGTGTTACGTGAGTAATTCTAATTTACAAATCTTAATTCAATTTCTAAATTAAATTAAAAATTAAGTTCAATAAAGCATCTGTCCCTTTTCTAAAATCTGAAGTGGCATGTCAAAATTTCATCGTCTTTCTTTCAGAATCAACTACTTTCTCTAGTTCGTTTATTTAAAAGTTGTGTATACGACAAGTTTGAACATGAAGATTGCACAACTTGTAACTGCGACGTACAACACAATCATGGCGGTAGTTTATGTTGAGCAAAAATTTGAAGCTAATCGCTTAGTTGCCTCTCACCAAATTTTTGAAATTTTCGATTATAAAAAAAATATATAAATTTAAAATCCCTCTACACAAACATAGTGATTTAGGTACACACGGGAGTGCGGCTGTTTTAGTATTTTTGAAGTGGTGTTAACACTAGTCCCAAATTTGGCCCTCTTTCAGTCCTTGCGAGGAAGTCGTCAAACACGAAAGGGACATATAGACGCGATTCCTTATTTCCGCTCACAGTTCACAACACTTTGGCACACAATCTGTGTTTATTTTTTGATTTTCGCGTCAAATTTACACGGTACTCATATGGTGCACATGCTTCCGACACAGTTTTCATACTAACACGCCCTACGCAATTCATTACATTTTACTGTCACACCTCCCAATCGTCATCTTATTTGATGATTAATATTGTTTGCGATATGGAGCGTTGGCGGCGACAACAGCCTTTGACCTCCAAACTGTTGATTTACATTGCGGTTAAAAATTTGATTTTAGGAAAACACAAAAAACTTGACCGAACTATGATCTTGAAAATTTTACAAACGTTCGGTAATCTCGTTATTTATTAATATTAATAGTCGCAGAGGTGTAGAAAGAGCTAATTAAATTTAAAATTATGATTTCGATTGTATTGATTCAACGATTTTTTTGCTTATATTTTGCGTTATTAATGAGTTTCCGATGTTTTATTAACATAATAAAGACAATATCTGCATTTTGGTGTTTCCCCGTTGCATGTTTTAATATATTTAATGCTTTTGTTATCATGTAACTAATTTCTGTGAAAAATGTTAGTGTCATGTTTTATAGTTTGTAAAGATTATTGTTTCAAGGTTGTCGTGATACCGTACTGGGAATTTTAATTCTATGGAAGCGTTTATATACTGATTTATGGGTACCTGGAAATCAAAAATAAATCTAGGCCACTCTTGACGCACGCTATTTTGAAAAAAAATGTGGTTAAACCAAACTAAGTAAAAAATCAATCAGGTCCAACATATTAAAAATAAAACAAACACAGTGCCTTCAAGTTCTAGTTTTTGAGGTTACCATTCAAACGCACTCACAAGCTCTAGTTTTTTCGTTGTCACTATTGATTGTTTTGCACCTTTATAAGTTTTGTAATGTTTTTGAATTCACCTTTGTCAAGAAAAACCTCAGCTTTGTTCAGACCAGTCGCTACTCTTTCCAAGAACCTTGGTTCGAAGAGCCTCCCATTCAAGGTGATATTGAGAACAAAATTCTCGAAAATATCTAGATTACAGCTTTAAATGCAAATTTCTTGCCTGTGGTTTGTTCCTGCAATGCCATCTCTATGATGGTCTACCAAGAACGGAAATTTCTCAGAATGGAATTAGTTTTTTAAAGGAGATATCACTATTGATACATACATACACCATAACAGTGTTTTCAGAATTTGGGTAAAATTAGGTAAAACGTTTTGATTTAAGCAAAAGAATAATTCGTTCAAGAAAATATGGACCTAAACTACAAGTAAAAGAGAAATTTTGAGATCACGTTATAAAGTTTTTTTGAAATGATGTACAGACGAATGATTAGTGGTTTAAATGCCCACGGTAGCAATTTCGTCAGACAGACGAAAGCGAGAGTCCTACTCGTTCATATTCTGGGAGTTCTGAAACTTCAAGAAAGTATGAAATTATCGTTTTCCTTTTATTTAAACCATAATAGCGTTCCCTCGTATAACTCTCTCTAATAAATGTTGCAAAACTTTAAGTCCTAATTTGCTAACTGTAAAATTAAAATTACATACATCATTTATAGGTTGAAAATATAGAGGTGGCTTTAGAATACTAAAAATAATTCATAAATTTGCGCACTGAATTTTAAATTTGTATACATTTACAATATATAATTAGTGATAATAAATTTAAACCTGCGGTCGAGCAAAAATACCGTGTGTATCATCTGCCAACACTGCCACTGCAGATTTCGCTTGGTTAGAATTAGTGCTCACGTTTGAATATTAAATTTATTTAAGTAATACTTGTTGAGCAATTTGCGGTTGTTCTCTATGTCATTTACGCACTTTCTACGTGTGAGCATTAATGTGTTAAATTACTTTTTATCGGTTTTCCCACGAAATTGTGATTCATGTATTTACCTTTTGTTGAAGCATTTAAATTTTTCCTATATATCGTAGATCCGGCTCAAAGGACCACAAAATGAAAAACTCACAAAAATAGTGACATTCAATTACAAACTGAGTTGCAGTTTTTGTTTCTAAGTGCGATTCTATTTTTAACGCCAACGAAGTTCGTTCCGTGTTTGTTAAACAACGTAATTTGGGAAGTCAAACCTAGCTGACCACAACGAAGTTAAATTGATAATGAACGCAGCAATTTGATAAGTCGGAATTTTTTTGCGGTTTCTCTCAAATAATAATAAGGCGGCGGAAAAGTAAACCGCCTGGATGATTAGGAATAATTATCTCAAGTATCCATAAATGATTTAATAATTGCGGTAATAACGTTCAATAGTGATTTAAATATAACCAGTTTGCATAACGCAAGAAAAAGTGGAAATATCTGATTTATTATTTATAAATAATATATTACTTAATTCATCGATAAAAATGTTTCGTGAGTCATTTAATATTTCAGCAATCAAGACTTCATTGTTTGTAGCATTTTTGAATATTTTTTGTTCTCACTGCTACATAAATTTAAGTTAAAGTCAAACAAGTTACAAAGTAAAAAACATTGGTGAAATTCCCTCGTTTTGTTGAGCGATGAAACATTAAATTGAAATAACACTTAAAAATAGCCGTTTGGAATGAGTTTGGTAGGTGGATTTCCAAAATGTTTTCATAATTTTGCTTTTTCTGGGGATAAACGTAATAATTTTGTTACAATGTAACACAAAATGTGATAATACTGTGTAACTTGTGTCGAAAAACTGCTTTTCCGACAAAAAAAATCGGTAATGTTTCGACTGTAATTTCTAGTTTTATGAGGTGCAAACAGTGGTGAACACCGCGTTCCGAAATTTCCATAAATAACTGTTGGTGACAATGATGACAGTAAACTCTTAAAAAAACCTACCTTTGTTATACTTTGTTATATAGGGAAAGTTGTAAATAAGTTATATTTAAAATCTCAAAACAATAAATCTGTTAATAGTGGAGGTACTATATTCTGAAAATGTATTGAACATACCACAAGAGAAAGAGGTGCGAATTGTCCTTAACGCGTGAGAGATTGTCATATTTTTTTTCAACAAACGTCAATCAAACTCAACGTCCGTTCACAACTTACTCCAAGTCAAAATTTTGTGCATTATATGGTATAATATAATAAGCATCTGTAGCAAACAGGTTTAGACTTCTAGTATAACTTTTTTTTCTAGTAAATTGCAGTTTATTTTTATATTTAATCACTAAGTTTAAAAGTCGAGTTGAAAGTTCATTCAAGAGCAGTAAGTCATTTTCGAATGAGTGAACATTTTGATAACCGAACCACTATCGTTTTTCATTTCTACTGCTCAAGCGTAAGTATCATTGTAGCCCAGTCAATCAACCTCTCATAACCCCTAGAGTACGAAGAAATAGGTCTCCCGTTTCCGTCCGTCCGTCTGTCCGTCTGTCTCTCTGTTTGTCTGTCTGCCGTCCGTCCGGATTTTTATTAAATAGATAATCTCCGAAACTACTGGACCGATTGTTATTAAAATATGTATGTGGATTAGGAGTATCATGTAGACAATAAAACGCTAACCAAAATTTGGGTAATCACTCCTACCAACAATTTGAAGATGTCAGCTCAATATATTGCATAATTAACATTACCGATTTTGTTTGAAATAAGATACTTCTGTATTTGTAATAATAAAATAGTGATAACATAAGAATTATAATAATAAATTGTGTACATATTCATTTACTACATCACTTAAATCAGTTCCTTCTTGACCTATCCTCCTTTCCAACATTCTTATGTCATGGTGTAACATACCTAAAACCTAAAGATAACGACACAAAAATCCATCAAAATACAGACCTATCACATGTTTACCGACAATCTATAAAATATTAACCTCATGCATTACACAAAAAATCTATCAACACTGTTTTAACTCTGACATCATTAATGAAGAACAGAAAGGATGTATTAAAGGATCCTTTGGTTGCAAAGAGCAATTAATCCTAGATTCCATCATCTGTGAACAAGCTAGAAAAGAAAACCGAAACATATATACTGCTTTTATTTTACTATTATAAGAAAGCTTACGATTCTGTCCCTCATTCCTGGCTATGCAAAATTCTGGAATTATACAAAATTGATACTAAAATCTGCACTTTTCTCAAATGTTCCATGGAATTTTGGAAGACCACCCTCCAAATAACCTTAAATGAACAAACAATTCAGTCAGATCCAATAATGATCCGAAGAGGAATTTTTCAAGGCGATTCTCTTAGCCCGTTATGGTTCTGCTTAGCAATAAATCCCCTCTCCGACAGCTGCAATTATGGGTTCAATATAAGAATTAACAAACAAAGAGAAAACAGAATAAGTCACTTGCTGTATATGGATGACATAAAAATATATGCAAGTACACAAAATCAGTTAACAAACCTATTAAATCTGACTGAACAATTTTCCGGTGATATTGGTATGTCTTTTGGTATTGAGAAATGTAGGACCCAAACAATCAGAAAAGGCGTCCAACACCAAGTACCACATATAACCCATACAGATATCTGGGTTTCTGTCAATCCTCCCACATCAATCATACCAAAACGAAAACACAGTTGAAAGATCAATACCTAGCGAGATTAAAATTAATATTGAAGACACAGTTAAATGGAAAAAAATTAACAAAAGCAGTAAATACGTTCTGCGTTCCACTGCTAACATATTCTTTTGGAGTCATTAAATGGTCCAAAACTGATCTTGAAAATTTAAACATCGCAACAAGGAAAATCTTCACACAGTATAGAAGGCATCATCCAAAATCGTCGATTGAAAGATTCTCATTACCAAGACAGAATGGAGGAAGGGGTTTCCAGAACCTAGAAAACTTATATCAGAGACAAATCTCAGATCTGAAGAAGTATTTCTTGAAACGAGCAGAAAGAAATGAAATGTTTCGCACCATCACAAGAGCAGATTTGAACCACACACCCTTAAATCTGTCGAACACCGAAGAAATCCACACCCCCCACACAATAGACAAAATAATAAGTGGGCTAAAACAAAAACAACTACATGGAAAATTCTACAAAGACAGAAGAAACTCATGTCAATAAGAAGATGTCATTGATTTGGTTAAAAAAATCAAGTCTGTATGCCGAAACAGAAGGATTTGTGTTTGCTATTCAAGACCAAGCAATCAATACCAAGAATTACAGAAAATACATCATCAAAGATCCGAACATAAGAAACGACTGCTGTCGCCTCTGCAAAGCAAAACCTGAAACGATCCAGCACATAATCTCCTCCTGCAGCATCATGGCACAAACTGACTACAAAGCTAGACACGACAACGCAGCCAAAATCATTCACAAAGAATTAGTAACACTTATGAACTTAATCGAAGATACGACACCCTATTACACTTACATTCCATCTCCGTTCCCTGAAAATAACAAATACAAATTATACTGGGATCGCACGAGACTTACAGACTTAAACATTACAGCTAACAGACCAGACATCATACTTATAAAAAAACACACGAACGAAGCCATTCTCATTGACATTGCTGTTCCTAACACAAACAACATTATTCAAACATACCACACCAAGATTTCAAAATATCTACAATTATCGATAGAAATGAAATCCATGTTGAATCTTAAAAAATTTCAATTCTATCCTTAGTTATCTCTAATGTAGGTGTAGTCCCAAATAGCTTAGTTGAGAATTTAAAGACTGCATTTGAATGATTCAATAGGTAATTGTCAAAATTCAAAAAGCTGTTTTGTTAGGAACATGTCATATTGTTCGTAAGTTTCTCGAACAGTCTGATCATGTCAGTCAGATTAGATTAGCACCAGTAGGTCAGAGTAGTGTAGGTCACTTTCCAAGTGATGCACGGATAAATGATCGGTAGTTACGCTAGACTTTTGGGAATGGGGTGAGATTAGAGAATAATAGCAGACTAATTTGTATGCTGTAATTCTAGAATCTCGAAAGTTGTTTTGTTAATCTAATCAATGCATATCATTACTTGGTCTTAGTACCCGTAATGATAGAAGTCTTGTCTGAACGCCGGTCATTTCCGGATCAGTGGTGGGTCTTAATATAACATTCAGAACATTTTGTTTGATTAAGGCTTATTATTAATAATTTTAGTCCTGTGTTTTGAAGCGATACACTCATTTATAACACACAAATTTCTACGTGACATTCTTTCGATGTATAAACACTATAACACTTCAAGTTACGCATGTTGCTGAGAGGCCCTTTCTTCCGCTGTTTATCTGTTGTAATTATATTTTATATCGTCAGTACTTGTGCGGCTGGTGATGCTAGAGCTATAGGTCCCCGAAGTTAATGACCCTTCGGCTTAAATGTAAAGAGAAATAAAATTTATTTATTTTCAATATGGTTATTACAAAAATATAATTAGTCTTCCTCTGAGCGTTTGTTGACAATATGAGCTCGAGATTGTGCAAAATGCAAAACTGGCCGTTCCAGTAATTCATGACTTGTTCAATAATTTTAAAAGTTTGCGGTACCTTTTACCCATTTATCAGCGAATCTTATATAGAAAAAAGGAAACTTAAGTTTCAACAGGAGTTGGTAAAATGTCGAAAAGTCACGAGTTTTTGTACACCCCAGCCTTCTCCTTTCTTCTTTTTTATACATACATATTAAAGTTTCTAAAAAACTCCTTTTCATAATAGCAAAAAAATGGTCCCAAATAAATATAATAATCGCATTAGGTTCCTAAAAATCTTGATCCCTGGAAGTCTCCTTGAATTTTCGCCCCCACGGCGCAGGGGCTGCGCGGGTATTACTTATGCCGCTCCTTTTATTTTGTAGAAAACAAACATCGCAAAATTTAATTTTATAATATTTCAAAGAACCGTAATTTGTATGAGTTTAATAATTCAGGCGCAAGGTAAGTTCTATCAACATAAACTTCGACTATTTTTTTGCTTAAAATTCATCTTAAGAAAGAGACAAAATAGTTTTAATAATGTTATTTATTTTTGAGGTTACTAGTAAGCGTCATTTAAAACAGGGCTATGTAATTTTTTTACACATATTTAAGATATTAAAATGTAGTCAAAAATGTGCAGTTATATTCCTCAACGACTGCTCTATAAAACAGAAGTTACGTAAGAATTGTATTTGAAGTAAAAAAATGTCTGACGATGTTGAATGAAAGAAATGTAAGAATCATGTTTAACGCAATTTATTGATTTACTGTTTACCATCACGCAACATTATCGACCGCAGATACTTCAAATAGTAGTGTTATGCTAACGCCGAATATTATTAAAACTCTATTTTTAACCACCTGCACACGTAATCTTTCCAGCACGCCGACCAACCGTTAAAAAAGCGCTCCATAATGAGACCTTCATTTTGTAAATCCCGCAGAAGTGCGTACATGAAGATGAAGGTGCTGTGAATTCCTGCTGGTCAGATTTCGACATCAATATGAAAAGATGGCAATTAAAGTAACGTAACCGTATCGAATATGGCGTACATAAAGAACCAATAAGAGGTCCAGATTAGATTCAATGGAATCTCTGAATACCAAAACCGAATGTGTAAGTGGCGGCCGTTCCTCCCACTAGGCCTTCGACTTGTTGCAAATCGTGTACAGTGTGTACCCTGTGAAGAAACCACTAACTCTCATCATTGGATTATGGTGCAAAAACGACCATCACGAAGAGCGCCTTGATCAGTACAAACAGGATAGGCAGGTTGTTTAACCATGCGGGGATGGACTCGGACCAAATTGCAAGTCATTGCGTATCAAATGATGCCATTTAATTTAAAATCATTTATTTAATTTGCCAAATAAAGGACTACATGACCGCCGTGGAATTACATGCAAATGATTGACGTGAACAGAAGAACACGCTCCGGCCAAATTTGGACACCGAATACGCAACTTCACGCACAAAACGCCGCTTTAATTAACCAATTTGGAAAACGCGGTTAAAATTGACAAGTAGGGCGAAGAACTTGCGGAACATCTCTTCCAAAATTTCTGTGGAGATACGTCAGATTTTCAAAAATTCTCAAGTGAGACAGATCAGAGTAAAAACTACATACTCCTAGTACATTACTGTTGCAAAAAATTGGACTCTAGTATATAAAGATGGATAAGACATAGAATGTTTAAAGGTGAATATCTAAATTTGGTGGGTGTTAACTTGAAAAAGTCGTCAAGTTGACTCTGCTTAAATTTTAGTTTTATTGTAGACATAGGGGAGACCTGTCCAAAACCGTATACCGGGGTAAAACCGTATAGTGCCCTTAGAACTGCTGGTTGTTTGAATTTTCCGCTCAAACTTCTGTCAATTGGATCTACCAATGAGACCCATTTGTCGACAAAAACTTGTTAATGCTGCCACGCTCGTTACAAAATTAAATAAATTTAATATTTTTCGGGTGCTGTAATCTAATTATTAACTAAATAACCACTGCAAGTGTATACTGTTAACGGAATTCAATGTAACTACGTAATTTACGATATCATTGTATGTGTTTGTACTATTATTTTCAGTGTTTGTCTTAACCGATTTTTTTTGTGTTTGTTGTGGTGAGCAAAATGTTCATTTGAGGTTACCTTGGGGCAGAACCGTACGGGGTAAAATCGGTTAGTATAAAGACGAGCTTCTAACTAATTCGCAGTCGAAAATTAAAAAACCAAAGTTGAATCTGTCAGAAACCAAGAAAAAATATATAAAGATAAAGTAGAAAGTAAAACTGGAGATAGTAAAGATCTTTGCCTGTACTGTCTTGAAAAATATGGTCAAAGTCGCATGGATGAGGGTTGGGTACAGTGTATTTCCTGTAATGGTTGGACCCATGAAGGTTGTACAGGTTACGATTCCGATGATCTTGATGACGGTTTTGGACAGTACACGGGGTAAAACCGTAATTAGAAGTGTTTTTGTTTTAATATTTTTATTTCGTAGATAAGTTACATCTTTCGATTTTTGTTCTTACAATTATGTACCTGATAAGACTGGTCAATAAAAATGTTAATTTGACAATTCTATTGTGCATTATTACAGAGATATATACATTTCCGCTTAGCTATACGGTTTTGGACAGGTCTCCCCTACTTCACAATGTGTGCAAAAATCAAGACCAACTTGATGACCTTTTCAGTTCAATACCCGATACTAATAACAAGACTATTGTGATTCTAGTTTAAGGTTAGGCTGTATTTTTTTTTTCAAAATAGTATAATTTAGAGAATTTGTTTTTTCCATTTAGGTACTAACAAATTTATTTAATGTGCAAACTAACACTTTATAATGCGAATGTCAATATTTGGTAGCGGTACTTCAAATAAATTTATTCAAACAAGCGAAAGGTTGTATTGAAATCGTCAGTGTAACATTACAAATTAATACAGTTAATACCATACGATTGAAAAAAAAACTCCTTTAGTATGCCATGCAACTTATTTTTAAACTGAACAAGGAAAGGGTTGGTGTTGCCAACATCATTATATTAAAACTAAATTACACAGTTTTTTTTCAAGCAGACAGATGTTGCCATAGCCAGTGACTATTCATATAATTTCACATTTGGAGTTACGTGTGCACAGCCAACTTCAAACGTGAAAGTAGATGAACATCGTTTTGTTTGTGTTAAAAAGGATTTTTTTATTTTTTGTGTTTTAGAGTAATAATTACACAGAGATGCTAATGCGAACTTTTATTAATTACATTTTTTAAATTTTAGAAATTTGAGTAAAATTTAGGCCTTCCGTCAATACAAGTAAATTTGTTTTTTTTAAACAAATGTTAGAAGAAAGTAAATATTCCGTAGGTGTTCAGTGTGTGAACTTTTTCTCTTTTGTACAATTTTAAATACAAATTTTTTGATTTAATACCATTGCAAAATTTATTATAAAATATCTCTGTATTTTCATTTTTACTATTACATTGCTTGAACATGTAAATTATAAATTAGATCTTGGTAAAATAAATAAAATATGGAAATTTTATTACCTTTTCTTTTATTTAATCGAATTACGAACCTAAAATACAAAAATTAACGATACAGAAGGAGAAGGTGAGTTTTCTTTTTTTTGCATAAGAAATGAAATATATCAGCTAGCACACACACAATTTTAGAGTAAAAATAATGTAACAAATTTTTATAGAAAATTAGACTTTGATTTCTTTTCCAAAAGGCCAAAAATTTTTGGCGAATGCGATATTTTATACTCTGTTTTTCCTCTGTGGGGGTTACTCGTTATTGAGTAGTTTAATGTTTGAAATGAATGTTCAAATGTATTGTATGTTAATATCAACCAATATGAAATTTAATGTACTGATTAGCAAATATTGTAGTGGCAGTTTCTTAAAGGTAAACGGTTAAACGAATGTTTTTTGTAACGAAAAAATAAGTGGGTTTTCAAGAGAATCAATAAATTAAAAATTACCAGGAAGATAATCAAGAATACCTTATTAATCAACGTATATATTGCTATATACAGGCTATCAGCACGCGGTCTTCGATATCACATTAATTATTATTAGAGACCAAAGTTGTACAGTTTTTTGAGTAGGATAAACTAATACTTATTTATGTACCAAGGCCATAAAGAACTTTTTCGCCTTGAATTTTTTTACAAATCAAATGAGGTCGAAAAATTTCTCTTTGACCAAGGTACACACAATGTTTTTTACGCGACCACACAGAAAAATAATTGATTATGTAAGTGATTTTGAGGTTAGAAAATCTTTTTTTCGTTGTTGGAGGAAAAGTCCTGCAGGTTTGATAAAAATCAAAGTGTTTCTTTGCTCCTCTACTAAGGAAAAGATTGGAATCGTCATGTTTCATAACGATATTCAGTAAAGGTGGAGTTCAAATAATGGCGCTTATGGCCTTTTTATATAAAAAAAAATGTTGGTGAAAAATAAGCAAAAATATGTTTTCGTATATAGAGTGTAAAACGTTTTTGAAACATAACACACAACTTAGTTTTTTTAAATAGACCACCCTATCTACATTTTCATTAGTCTCTTGCTAGGCTTTATAACTATAGTTTATTTTTGAAATTCCAATGCGACGTCGCTGTCATTCCAATTTTCTTGAATTTGTTAACAACGCGAAGGTTGACAAAAAATCGAAATAATTTTATTCATAAGACCTATGTTGCCATATTTGATGGAGAGATAAACAATGGTACCGCTTTGTTGTGGTAATTAAATCAAATTTTAGTATACAGAGATTTTACAAAAAAATCTGAAACATTACAATTTCAAAAAGAATTCCTTATATTTTATTATTGCATCTTATGCTGTTTTTTTTTATTCTCTGTCTTTCAATATGTCGGTGTGTCTTTTAAAACAGTAAAAATGTCAATAATTACCTACTTTAAATATACAAAATACTTAAATCAAATTAAAAAGAACAAACAATAGAATAAGATACGGTAATAAAATAACAAGTGTTCTAGTTGAAACAAAACGGAAATGTCGAGATTTGGAAACTGTATTTTTTATAAACACTGTGTTGTATTAAAATTCAATTTTGTAAAACAAATTTAAAAAGAACCATATTGTGATTTTTTGGTGCTTTCTTTTGCTAAAAAAATTTCAAGAAAGTTGGAATAACGTCGTATCCGAATTTCAAAAATAAACTAGGATTCTAACGCCTTAGAAGAGCTCAGTCAGAATGTCTAAAAATATGTATATAGGGTATTCCACTTGAAAAAACAAACTACGGTTTGTGTTACTCCTTAAAACAGAACGCTCTGTATACTTAAAAATAATTTTAGTGTTTGGTGCTCAAAGTACCGTACAACTTTAGTCTCCTGATAATTAATGAGATATAGAGGAGCCCACGAATAGTGACTCACCTTGTATTTACATTTTTTGTACAACCTATATGAAAATTTATATTCGTTTTGCAACTCTAATCTAAAACTAATTCCAGAATAAACAGGAGTTCAACCACTGTTTCTGAAAATTACAGTGATAACACCAAAAAACTTCTTAGTATACCAGGTGTTTCAGTTTATCTGCTCGACTCTACATCTCAGTTATTTGAAAACGAAAAAGTCTGAAATTTTAACAATATTGCATTTTTGGTTTTATGGAAATCACGTCAATCACATCAAACCATTTCAGTTTTTCAATAGTATTCGATATGAATTTGTTTCATAAAAATTGACATATAATACTATTTTTTCTACTTGGTACCTTGTTTTCGATTTTAAAATAAAAATGGAAATTCTGAAAATTTAAAAAAGTAATAAATTATTATTATTAACATTGTTTGAGACTGAAATCAATCTTATGTCCCTTGAAATCCGGGAAATTGCCCGAAGTAGCACCCGGTATGTTTAGGCCCAGCAGTGTCTATCTAAATCTAAGCTGTCCGGATGCTTCAGAGCTTTACAATTGCAGTTATATGAACTACGTGACAGTAAAATTCTTAACATTAAAAGTAATTTTCAGTAAAATATTATGACAATCACCTTACCTGGCATTAATTTAATTGGTCACACACTAGTTTGTAAACTTTGTAAAGAAAAAACTGATGCCATTTTCAAAAAAACAAAGGCTATATAATGGTTAAATTAAATTTATAAATTTCTCTGTTTTAAAGTTCAAACTTTTGACGTTTCAAATAACTGAAATATTAATGTGGAATGAGAGAACTGGGACACCCGATATAGTGAGGCTATAAGTATATCAGTTATATAACAAATGATTGTGTTATATAACTGATACACTTATATAATATAATAACGGGACAATCACTTAAGGTTAGGTTACACCTTTAATTTAAAAAATGATTTATCATTGAGTAGTATATAACAAAATTTTCTTCATAAAATTATGGACGAGGAATAAATCGGTGAACTGTTAAAATGTCTTTAAAGTCTGTTTTAATTCTTTTTAGTTAAAAATTATCCGTTTCCGTCTCCTCTTCTTAAGCTGCTTTTAGTGGTTTCATACAATTTAAACTTGATTTGCTTTTCGCACTTTAGGTAAAGCTGTCTTTCCATTACACTCTTCTAAATAATATGATTATTCTACATCACGCAGTGTCAGAAAGTAAGAGTTAATCTCCATACTTTCTAAAAACTCATTCTTTCACAAAGGTACCAAATTTAAATAATTGATTAGAGTGTCCTTTAATTTCGCTAAATTTTTATTTTGAAATGACATTAGTTTACATTGAAGATCACGTTGCCAGAAAAAGCCATCGATCTAAATGAGGTAAGAGGAAATATATTAATAAAAAATTGATATATTTTATACTATTGTAAAGCAATAAAAAATTTGACTACTGGTATCATAAACAAGTTGCCACAACGATACAAACATCTAGATTTACTGGTTATGTATAAATATAGTGGAAATAATTTTTGTAAATAAGTACATTTGTATAATAGTAAAGCATATCTTGCTTGTTGATCTATGTTACAAAAGTGATTACCTGTGTGCAATCAGATCCATCATGGTCGAGTTGAATTGTAATTTTCATCAGGAATAATAAAATCTTTGTTACTGTTATGTCGAGGCTACTGCGCATCTGGCAAATTACACATAATGCTTTTATAGCTTGTAATTAATTAGACATTATCAACATTTTCGTTTTTTCTTGGTAAAAAACTCGCCAAAGAATTTACAATGTTATGATAGATATGTCCACAAATGTAAGTTACCGTATATTTACAACGGTCGTCAGTGTTTACGAGAATCTAAACCGCATTAAATAAATTCTTTCGTTATTTATTTCTCAAATTAACAGCAATCTTGGTGACAGAAGTCTTCGAGATGGAATCAATTCATAAATAATGCCGCCAAGACACGAACAATAACATTAAAGCGCCTGGATAATTTTTTGTAGTAATAATTTGGGAGACATACCTGTTCTTTTTGATCGAGCCACTCCGGACCAATATTGCCTTGTGGAACACAACCGAACAAACTTTTAATTTGAATACTGTTGTCGGTAGTGTGGTAGTTATCGTGTCAGTGGAGTTGCTCGTCAGATTTCCTGGAATCGCAGGGCACTATGTGGCCATGGTCTTGATTTCACGATGATGTTGCATTTAGTCCCGCCAGATACAATTAGACCTTACATTATTGGATTAATATACGTCCATCAATGCGCCACTAATATTACCCGTCCACATGCCAATTGAAAATCTCTGCTTGAGCAATTTTGCTTCGTTTCGTTTCCATTCGAACGTTGCTTTTTATTCACTTTTTGTGGTATTCGGCGATACAATATAAAACGCGCCAGCGTTCTACCAATGCTTTTGGCCACCAGGCAACAATGAGTGTCAAAATATAGGCTCTAACAATGGAGGAAATTGAAAATTAATTTAACTTGGGGCAAATTTAAAGATTTTGGATGTGTGTGGAGAGAAGGAACGGTTCTTGAGCTTTCAGCTTCTGAAGACATTGTCCAGTAGGGAAATGAAAGAATATTTATTTCAATCATTCCTGTTCTCGCAGCTCTGTGGAAGCATGAGCTCGTGACAGTTTATTTCAAGAATGTGTAAAATTAAGTGCACGAAATGTCACTGCAGGTAAATGTAAATTTTGGTGAATACGGAACAAGAAAATCGAATCAAGCAAATTCAACCAAAGAAGCAAAACCCGGTATTAAAAAATTGATCTAAGGTTATAGAGAGAACTTGCCAAAATTTCCGGTTTCATAAGGACTTTAAAATTGGCCCCCAAATTTTTTGTTTTTGATTCATAGTTTTTGCAACACATGTATATGTAGAAAATTCAACAAAGTGTGTGCAGATACTTAAATGTTTAAGTGAAACCACATGATAGTCTATTCCGTCGGCCACTTTACTCAAACCACCGCGTGATCAAAAATGTGAACTTTTCTTGTGTTTATGTTAGCATAACGGGAGTAATTGTGTGACATGTCAATCGTGACATGCGATAAATTTAGGTTGTGTTTTGGATCCTGATGTCAACAATGTGTCAATCTTGGCAGCCGACAACCGGAAATTATAGAAAACATCATGATCAACTAAAAATTCAGGATTGCCAACAGACTCAGTCATTTCTGATCACGCGGTATAATTTACTAATGATATTAATTATTATCCACAAATTCTCGACTATCTTCAAAATAAAAATATAATTAAGTTTTAAATTATACTTATTTGTTTTCACGATGTTTTAAATTCAGTTTGAACAATTTTAAATATAATGTGCAATTTGATGAGTGTAAGTTAGACATATTTTTGTTCCTGAACGTTCTCGGTAACCTTTTAAATGAATAATCAACGTTGAATACTTCATCACAAAATAATGCGGCAAAATTAAAAAAAAAAAACGTGAAAAATCTTCAAAAATTATTAAAATAAAATTAACATTTTATTATAACTACAAAAAAAAATGTTGCCAAATAATAAAAGTTAAAATTGAAATTTTGCCTAAATATAGTACTCAATCAGTTTAAATTACAACATGCAAAATTTTTTGGAAAAAATAAACGCTATTACCGAGGATTTTGACTATTCTTATTTGCTTGAAATAACAGTCTTTTCAATAATAGAATAAATTGTTAAATCTTCTATTTTTTCTAAATGTTAAAAATGGATTTTAAGGCGATAGACAAACATTTTGCTAAATTTTATTTTACTAGATTCTACTAGATATACAGCGTGATTGAAAAAATAAGCTGGTGTTATTTTTCGAGTTTGTACGCCAAAAAAAAAATATATATCGATCTGGTTTGAAAAATTATTTTTTTCTTCAAACGTCAGAAACACGAGACATTGCATACCTCAATTGATAAATACAAAGTGCCACTTCATTGCCTTGGCAGAAAAAAAAATTCTGCCTAGGCTGCTAAAGTTTTTGCTGCCGCTGAATCAACCAATAAAATTTAAGGCTACCCGTCTTGTGTTGATGTTGATGTTCTTACTGTCAATGTTTTGTGTCGCCAATGACAATCACAGGCAACTGTCAAATATCAATTGTCACAATTCAGTCGGTGAGAGCAGAGTTATAACTGTCATTTATACGTATCACCTTTGAGGTTTGACATGTTTTTCTTAATTAACTATAAATTTAATAATAATAGATTTACAGTGGTTGTTTGTGTTTACCCATGGCAAGTGAGGTAAAGATTATAAAATTGGACTAAACCTCAATTTTTAAACTACATAAGAGCCAGAGAATAGGAAAATCACAAGGTTATAGAGTATAGTGACTCCACTTTTTCTGCCTAGGCTGTTTGGCTATTTTTTCTGCCGCTGATCAACAGTGGCTCATCTGTAATTGCCGACCTCGCGCGCTCGGCCGCCAAACCTACAGATTCGCCACGAAAAGTGTCATTTTTGCTCCTTTTAAAACAATATATTATTTAACGTTCATTTGTTTTTTTCTGCGTCACTTATTTTGGACGTCGTATATATTTTTTAGCCATTCTTGTACGGCTTTTTTTACTTACTTTAATGTTTTCAAACATGAAGAATTTAATATTTACGATAAAATTTTGTTTTGAGTCTTTATTATTTTCGTTTAAAAGAAACTTAATTTTCAAATTTAAATGCTTCTGTACATTAGCAAGAGTTACAAAAATTGTCAAATTTGCAAAAAAAAAATAGCATGAATTTGTATACACAAATAATTGTGTTGATAAATTCATCACAGTCGTCTTGACAAATAAATTCAATTAATTTTTAACTTTTTAATAAAATATGACATCATGGTACATCAATGATTTCAGAAAGAAAATCTAATAGAATCTCTAAAAAAATATATATAGTTTCAAAAAAAAACTAGAATGTCCAAGATAGAAAAAAATGAATATTAAAAATTATTTTTTTAAAAGAGTTGTATATTTAAAACTACCTAATTTGACTTTTTTCGCTACGGGTCTGGGATTTGTTATTCAGACACACGGTACAATGTTACATTTTTGGCTTGTACATTGTCCACGATTTTTTCGTTTGAAAATAATTATCAACTTTATATGCTATATCTTGTTCATAGTGAAAATTGCTAAGTAGACATTGAGTACTTAAGACTGTAAATTTTATTACAATTTGCTTTATTAGATGATACAATAAGATTAGAAAAATTTCTAGATCCATTAATAATATCTATCAGTGTGTCCAGACAGCATACGCTTGATGATCAGATTATTAGATTCATAAAAAATAAAACTTGAAATCTTTTGATTTAGCTTCATACCAAAAATTTCGGATGTTGGTCAGCTGCGCACCGCGGTTCGTTTACCGTGTGTGGCAGAGGATACCGCGCAAATCGAGGTTTTTAAGAGTTGTCAGTCATTGCCTGCAAGTACCCAGCTCAGAAAAAGCTTCCTACAGTTATTACAATTCCATGAATTTCATAGTAAGTCTTTCAGTTCAGACATAAAAAAAAACGGCGGACCGTGACTTTATTTCGAAAACAGTTATTTATTTTTACCCTAAAGTCAACCTAGGTAATTTGAGACGATTTTGTAAAAAACCATAACAGATCTGATACGTATTATGAGACGAAAAAAAAATGCTTTTAAAGGTTGGTACCTGATTTTATTATGCGCTCCATTTACATGGTATACAAATTTACAGCATGAGGTGGGAAAGATTCGCCCATTAGTTGCGCCGCAGTTTATATATACCCAAAAAGATCAGCAGATCTGTTTTTGTAAAAAGTGTTTCTTGTAGGTTTGTAAAAAAATAAAGTAATTTCTCAAGAAACTGTTTTATTTTACGAACTTATTGGTAGAAAATTTAAGAGCAATAAAAATATTTTCAGTTCTATATATATAATGATTAATAAATACTTGTGTAATTGTGTGAAAGTCAAATTATTTCTCCGGTTGCTTATTTATTTTAAAGTGACTAATACTCAGGTAAACTACAATGACAGGCAACAACTATTTGCGGTATTAACCCTAAAAGTATATGCAAATTATCACGAAGTTTGCGCGCATCTGTCCGGTGGGATCACCTGTAGTTTTTTCTGACCCCGGCGCGTAACTGACCCATCCATAAAATTTCAAAATTCCGTTGGAAGGCACACTTCCTTATTTTCGATTCCCTTCTTTTCATTTAACAAATATTGCATATGAAGTGTGCTGATTCTTTTTAAATGTAATCAATTGTTGTTTAAATTGTCGCAAATTTACAAGTTGTTGTTCACCTTTCAAATTTATAGTCGTCCATTTATAATGTTTTTTTCTCCACATATGTCAACAAGGAAATAAATTTCCAAAATACGGTTCTTATAAAAAAAAAAATTAATGACAATTTAGAACAAAACAGAAAGTAAATCAGAGATGGAAAAATAAATAAGAAAATGTAGAAACAGAATATAAAATATATATTGTAATTGCAATAGCAGCAAAGAATACAATTAAAAACAGAATAAAATGGAACGAAACTTTTATATTCTAAATTTGGTAAACCTTTTCTGAATTAAGGTTGGGAATTAATTTTGGATCAAACATGCAACGAGCCCACACTGCTGTGTATCAAATCACTTAAAAATTTAACAATCGCTACAACACGTCTAAATTCATTAAATATTACATCGAATCGTTATAAAAGGACAGTTTGATTACTACCGCGTGCAGCCGTGTAATAGATACGCCGAATATTTCAGGAATGGTCTTTAATTGGACTCAACACGATTAATATAGATTTTGTATATTTGCTATCAAATAATTGAACTAAATTCTAATTTTGACCTAACGTAACTGAAATGTATTGATTTCAAACATTCAATGTTCCTAAAAATAAAACCTATGTTCTTAGAAGCGGTGGCTGTTATTTTATTAATGTATTCAATTAACCTACTAATCAAAGACAATTTCTAGGTCTTTTATGGCGCAAAGTCTGTCGATCATGGTGGGTTAATACTATAGTCGCGTATGATTTAATCCATTCTTTATAAATCTAACAAAGTATTTTTTTAATCTTTTCTTTAAATTGTTTTTCGTTTCTGTTGTTTCAGTTGTCGTCTGTTCTTAAATTCTTGCGTAAATGCTTGTAATTCCAAAAAGAAAGAGCTACAGAAATTGCGATTTAGTAAATTTAATAATATCAGGGTAAAGTTAAATGATAATAAAAATTTAAATATGAATAATAAAAATGGATGTACTCGTATTAAGACAAGTGCGCACGAAGACAAATTAGTCGCTTCCTTTTCCATTAATTGGACTGACATCCGTTGCGATGGAGGCTAAATGACATCATTAAATTGTTTTTTAAAAACTGATATCAGGTCTTTTCTTCGTTAAAAAAAATAAAAATGCATAGGTTAGTTATTTATAAATTATCTGACCCAGTTTTTATTATGAAGGTATGTAACTAAGACGGAAAATGTTAAAACAAATCAAAATTTTGTTACTAAATTGGTCTTCAAAAATTATGATCAATTATTAAAGACAATTTAGTAGGGACACTAGTGCCTGCATGTCAAAATTTGAAACAGAAACTCCACCATTTTTGTGAATTCCTGTAGATATCCGACGGATCTCGAAAAAACGGTACGTGCTATAATTGTTAATCAAATAATTTGTACTTCAGCAGCAGCGAAACCTAGTAGGTGCGTATTTTGTTCCCCAAAAGCCGCCTCCGCGCCTTCTTTGTGTAAGACCAGCACAATTATTTTTTTCCCCGAATTTTGTACTCGCATGTATATAATTTCGATATTGTTCTATGAGATGTTGATAGGTACAGGCCTATACTCTAGCAATCTCATCACGCTTTGATGTCGGTGATCTCTGAAATGAGCATTTCATCCGTATCGTTTTATATTATTAAATCTAATGAGTACTAAACATTTTCAGACAAATTTCTTGGAAGCAGGTCTGGCATTGATTGAAATGCTTTATTTCACGTAACGGTTTGATAATACGATCTCAACTTATCTCTCTCGTGCGTTGAAAGAAGCTGCTGCCGACTCGGCCGAGCGCCAACCGTTCAAAACGATACTTCGAAATAAATTTGCATTTTCTCAGAAACTTTGAGAGCTTTTTCGGAGAAGCGTTGATTTTATACTGGGAAGGCTGAGCATAGGTCTTAGAAATGATAGTGAAATTCCGGGGAGGAGAGAACTGGCTTTCGGTTTCATTCTTGCTTTTGGGGAGGTCTTCGAGGAAAACTGACTTACAGAATTTTGACTTTATGAAGGCGTTGAAACCTAATGTAACTGTACTTTATCTGACGTTACGATCACTGGGTGAGGGTTATCGTGATGTATTATGTTACATCGGTGGATTAATTAGGTAGCTCCTTCTTCTGTTTCTACTATAATCATTTGTATCTATCAAAACAATACTTACATCTGTTTTCAATCAAGATTTTTTAAATTACGAATTATTTTAAAATAATTAAAAATTCAAAATTTTGCACCTACCAAATTCATTTTGATATAACACAGTTAGAAACAATTATTAGATACCAAATTCATATAAAAAAGCCAACAGATTAAAGAACAATTTTTTCGTAATCCAATGTTGATTTCTTTATGATAGATTGAAATTTGCTATATTTTTCTTGCAATTTTGACCAATTTGAAGTAAAATCATGCGTGTATCTCGAGCGTCGGAACCCAGTTTGCGTTTAACATAAACCAGAAGCCGTTGCCTGTTGTAATATGTAATAAGCGAAATAATTATGAATGTTATGTGTATTATGGAGATTTATGTAAACTTATGTAAAAAAACCGTTACTCTTTTTACTTTCTTTGGATATAGATTTTATGACATAAATAAACGGAAAAGATCTTCGTTAATAAAATTATCTAAATACATCTTTTTTTTTTTTAATAAGTAATCTCTTGAAAGTTTTGAAGCACAATGAAAATTATGGGTGCTTTACTTCCGGAACTTGTTTAATTATTTTTCCTTTGATTTTTAAAAATATAGACATTGAAAATGACATTTATATACTGTTTTTAGAGAGTTGGCTTATATCTAGGGGACAGGATTATGAATTTTCTATGACGAAATATCTTCTCGTATCTTTATATAGAGAGCGGTATTTTGGGAATCTGTCAACTTAATAGTAAACAACTAATTAGTGAACTAATTTATTAAATATTTATTACTAATTATAATTAATTAATTTTTGTAGGTTTATAGATAATATACCAACATTGTTGTAATATAATCATGAATTAATTATTAGTTTAATTTTCACTAATAAAATAATTAACGAAGTATAGTAAAACACGGTTGCCAGTTGTATCTGTTTCTATTCTGTAGGTATTATAACTAAGCATAATTGAAGACAATTATCAATAATTAAGTAGGTACTTGATAAAAAATTAATTATATATTTGTATACATGAACCCATTTCTCACGGATATGAAAGTTTTAGGAAGAGCCGAGAATAAAAACAACAATTTACACACGTAGGAAATTAACACTTTTCTAAGCAATAGTATGAACGAAATCATACGCAGTATGCTATTTTTCTAATAGTGGAGCTCTTGTAGGTACTCTAGATCCAGTTTGTATATTTGGTGTCAAATATAGGAATGTTCTAGAAATTTAAATTTATTTTTTTGCATTTGATTAACATGAAACAAGAATAGACATTATGTTGATAATGAAGTCATAATGTTTAAGCTTCTGGAGGATTTCTCACCACCATCTTTGTGTATTTTAAACCTGCCATAATGCGAAAATACACTTTCTTTGTGTAGAGACATGTGATGAGTATAACCGCAGACTAAAATGGCGCATGATAGACAACTGTGGTTATACCCAAAATAATAAACTCTTATTATTGGCATATTAACAAGCACAAGTTCTTTAAATAATTTTCTAGATCAGATTCAGAAGTCAATTTACGTCGTAGATTTCATTTATTTGATTTAGGTATATGCAGAGGAGTCGTGTTGTCTGCAAACAAAATAAAGCTTGTATTAATCGCATATTTTGCAATCATTGATATAGATTAGAAATAATACGAGTCTCAAAACGGAGCTTTGAAGTAATATATATTCCACAAAATCATTTGAAAAACGGAAAGCTTGAAAACACTTATGGTTAGTAATCGTGTCCATCGGGCCACTGGAAACTTTCATGTTTTCTTGACGTTTCATGGCCCTCAGAGTATTGAAAAATAGATCTCTCGTTTGCGTCGGTCTGTCTGTCTGTCTGTCTGTCATCTGTTTGGATTTTATTAGATAGATAATCTCCGAAACTATTAATTTTCGATGGAATGATGTCAACTCCAAAATTTACAACAGTAAATGTAATTTAAATTTTGCGTAATAACCTGCACATGTGGTTTATGAATCCGTGCCGAATTTTTACCCTGGACATCCAGATTTTTAGAAAAAATAATCAAAATTGTGTTACATGCTCTGAAATATTGGAAGCGTTTTAAGGTTATCAGAAACATGGTACATCGTTAATCAGAATTTATTAATCTGTATTTGTGGTCTATGAATCCGTGTTTACCCTAGAAATCTAGATTTCTGGAAAAAATAAAATCAAAATTGTATAGCAAACAGCAACGTTTTACAGTTTAATTTGAAATTGCAGAAGTAAATGTTCTTGAATTTTGATAACGTTTTAAAGTTGTCGGAAACATGGTAAATCGTTAATCAAAATTTATGCTTTCCCCTCAGAATTGATAACGTCATTTTAAAATTTTGCCGAATAAATGTTATTTAAATTTTATAAAATAACATACTTCTACTTTCCTAAGAAATTAAAATTTGTAAAAATTTTTTCCGATAAATCTAAAATGTGCAAAGATGGCAGGGGCCGGAATCTACAAAAAATGCCTTTAGCTAATTTTAGAAAGTGATTGAAAAATTATTAAAAACTTCATAGGGGAGGAGTATGAAAAATCGAGCTTTTAGAGAAGTTGCCAAAAAATCCATAAAATTCGGTTTGAAAACCAAATTTTTTAATAATCTTAAAAATTGCCATATTTCAATTGGCAAAAATAGTAAGATTTTTTTAGAAGAAATGAAACCTGAAATAACTTCTAGGGGCCGAATTCTCCAAGAAAATATCTTTAGATAATTTTTGGAGGTAGTCGAAAAATGATCAAAAAATACATGTTATTGAAAAATTGAACTCCGGAAAAATGGCCCAAGAGTCTGGGATGTAGATCTCGACGTGCTGATTTAAAAGATATAGCGGACTAAAATTTTCGCAATATTCGGGCTGAACGTCAATTTTTTTTAAATCCTGAAATTACCCACATTTCAAATTGGCGATTTTGCAAAAGTGGTAAGATTTTTCAACGAAATGAAGCCGCAAATGACTTTTGGGGATCGAGATCTACAAGAAAATTCTAATTAGGTAATTTCGAAAGTTGGTGGAAAAATCAAATGACGTCATAAAATTTTTAGTGGAAACGGTCCGGCTAGTATGGGAACTAATACTTGCTAAGGTAAGACTGATTTTGGCAAATGATATACCTACTAAGAAACTGGAGGGTGGGCGGGCGGGGTTAATATTTGATAAGATAAGACTGATTTTGGCAAATAACATACTCTCTAAAAAATAGAGGGTGGGTGGGGAGGGGCTAATATTTGCTAAGATAAGACTGATTTTGACAATTTTGGCAAATAACATACCCTATAAGAAAATAGAGATTGGGCGGGCGGGGCTAATATTTGAGAAGATAAGACTGATTTTAGCAAACGACGTAACCTCTAAGAAAATAGAGGGTGGGTGGGCGGGGCTAAATCTTGTTAAGATAAGACTGATTTTGGCAATTTTGGCAAATGACATACCTTCTAAGGAAATAGAGGGTGGGCGGGCGGGGCTAGTATTTGATAAGATAAGACTGATTTTGGCAGATGACATACCCTCTAAGGAAATAGTGGGTGGGTGGGGACAAATTTGGTAGAGACGATTTTGGACGGTGAAAAACTGGAAAAGGGTCACCGAATAGATAACGGGAATAATGAATAAAAAGGAAAGTGAAGAAATACCAGAACGCTACCAAGGACCCGGGTGAAGAGGGTTATGTCATTATCTTATCAAGTACTACCCCCGCCCGCCTACCCTCTATTTTCTTAGAGGGTATGTCATTTGCCAAAATCAGTCTTATGTTATCAAATCCTAAGTATTTACATGTTTTCGTTAAAACATATAGATATCTAAAATTTCGCAACTGTTGAATCAGTTGTTTCAGAGTAAAAGTGTCAGTAGCCCATACAGAATAGTCAGACGAAACGGAAGAACCAGTGTTAAATTGTTGAATGAGATTACAATACATGCTACCTTATGCTCGTGAAGTAAAAAGAAATTTAAAACAAAAATACAATAAATTTGGTAACAAGTACTGTCTGAAAAAACTACAACTGCATCGAAGAAGCGGGACTTGTTGGACTGTACTTCTTCAGGGAAGAGGGAAGTTCTGCCGAAATAACTTTCGTTCAGTTTTTTGAATAAGCGTACCATTTGAAGGTATAGTAAAAATATGAAATAATAAATAATAATAAAATATAGTCAAAATAAATTAATTGAGTGGTAGTTCAGTGACATAAGATTTATGGTAAAATAAGAACAAAAAAAAACATGTGTTATATTTTTAAACTAATTTTAAAATAAATGCTACATGCTAAACAACTTGTCAAAAAAGTTTAGTGATATTAATACATGATTATATATTATCCGCCCAAAATCGTGAAGTAGTACTTTATTGTATATTCAGCTGTTTTTTGATGAACTGAAAATAAAATAAACACATAAGTATATATTTTTTATCGTTGTGGAAATCTCAATTAAATGATCTATCAAAATCCATTAAAAAATATACATTTTGCATTTTAATAAATATAGGTTCCATCTGGGATTCCTATACATATCCAATTTTTTTTAAACATTCTAGATAAAGTCAATTTTGCAATAGCGATTAAATAGTAATTAAATGTATTGGGTTCCCTCACCGATTTTCCAAAATAAATAAAGTTTAGTTGATGGCTGTCTATAGTTCTTAAACTGAGTTTCTAGTTAACATTTATATTACAATATCAAAGAAATGTGTTTTTTAATATTTGATAAAACTTTCAAAACTTATGTGTACCTACTTGTAGTGAAAAATTAAATGTTAAAAATGAAAGTGGGTTATTGTGTAAAAATAGAGTAGTACCAAAATTTCTACGAAACCCGTTAAATAATCGCCAGTCCAAATCCTAAAATTTTACACGGTACATTATTTTTCAAATGAATATAAGTAAACCTTAAAAACATGCGGGGAATTATAAACATAAGTAGCAGTGCATAATATACTTCGAGTAAATTAGCGAAATAATCTTTTGAGATGACGTCAACAGTTTTTTGCACAGGATCATTGACATATTTTGGGTAGCGTTTCCTCAACTTGATAATCTTCAGACACATTTAAAATTACAGAGAACGTTACAGCCGTTTAAGATTTCAAACGTCAAACCTCAGCTCGTCATTTTCGTGTTCTACCCGCTACGAACCATCAAAAAGGCATAAAATCACACTTTCGTCAAATCGACTTTAACACTTTAACAGTGTCCGGATAATGAACTGAGTTAGCATATTTTAATCATAATGATCTGACAATCGTTACTATAATAATATGTCATCTTGAATTGTTGAGTTGACCTTGAAACATAACAAGACATTTGTTATCACACCGCACGTCTGAGAGTTCAAAGTTGACTTCAGTATGAGCGCATCTAAAAATATGTATCAGATAGTGTTTCATAATGACACGGTACGGAGATAAATCAATAAGCTCTCGTTAAATTTTCAGGTGAGCTGCCATAAAAGCTGCTCACAAAAGATTCCTCCGGTTTCGTTGTAAAGGCAATAATTTGTGATAATTTGCCGGCCGTTTCGAAACCGTTAACTTAAACTATGACATTGTTGGATGTCACATAAAACCAGCAATAACACTCGGTCAGAAACCAGTCCTCGGCTTGATGAATTAGACGGCATAGTGAGTGAGTAGTTCTCTAATTGTCGTGGCAATATACCTAATGTTTCCGTCGATTAGCCGATGATAAATCCGCCATCAAATCTGAGGCGACGCAATCAATCGACTTTTTGCGATCTTGGGCATATGCTACCATGGAGGCCAAGTATGTCGCCGAAGACGTGAAGCTCTGTATGCGTCGTGTGCGGTGCCACTCGAACCGCCTAGGACATTGCTCAAATTCCCCGGATATTACACAACGGACGAGACGCTTTTTCTTATGCCGGACACGTTGTCTCATCTTTAGCTTTCCCATAACCTCAAATATGATCGACAATGCCTAATGAGCTCCTCTCCCCGACCATGCCAATAACCAATCGCAGAACGCACCCAAATTATAGCCCTACAGCTTCCATTGGTCGGACGCTAAGTAATATGCTGTTGCCTCGCAAAAAACGGGACGATCTTGCGGTTTAACGTCTAATAAGACAGTCGGTGGAGTCGGTACCATCCATCCGCAACCTCAACGTGTTCCAGCTTTTTCTCCTCGTTAAAATGAGGAAAGCGCTCGGATTGACGTCACTCCGTGCAACAGCAGATTTTATAACTGAAATGTTAAAATAACACATGTTTGTCTGCGCTACGTGATTTCACAAAAACTTCAAACTTAATGATGTCTTCACGATAAAAACTGATAGAAGTAGACAATTTTAAATGGGCAGTCGGTTTGGAATAAATGCGTCGCAATAATATTTTATTGTGGTTGGTTAGAATAATTTCACACTTGAGATTCTTTTCCGCGGAGGTATTTCCCCAACTATCAATTGATGTTTATATAGAATCATAGCTAACAGATTAAACTAGAACAATTAACTAAAAATAAAACGTGTAAACAATTTTTATAACGTACTTATTATATACACGTACTTGAATTTCACACATTTAATTAAAATTGTAATATAATGAGCGTTTTTGTCCTTATCGAATAAATACATTGGTTGTTTTAAACAATATAAATAATTATAAAATAGTATAATTTATAAAATAATTTTATGTCAATTTCAAAATTGTTCTAAAAATTTTTCTAATTAAAATGAAAGAGTTTACCAAAGTTTTAGTGCTACAATCTAGTGTGTTACCGACTTATTACGTATTTCGCGAGATAAATGTGTTTTGTTTTTACAACAAATCACATTCTTCGAGTTAAATACAAAAAAAATAATTAAAAAAATATATATATTGGAAAAGAAAAAAAGTTTGAGAAAACTAAGAAATAACATTGTCTACACTATAAGTACGACTAAGAGAATAATTCAGGGGAAAATTTCCGAACGGTCCCAAAAAGAAAATACTGACAGGGTTAATATGAGATAGTGAAAATATTTATTAATGACAAACAGTGGATTTAGGATGAAAAATCAGATGAGCTGCTAGAAAAAGAAAACGACTATTACATAGAATAAGGACTTGAATGCGGGAAAACAGGATTGTATTGAAATGACTATGGGTTTTATTAAGAAACAGTTACGAAATAAAATAGTAATGGGAACTTGAAGAAGACGCAGTTCAAAACTTTACAAAAAGTATCAGTTAGTTGTACAAGAAACATATATAAGAGAAACATCAACAACCTAAAGGCACGAGTCAAAAAATTGTACAGACAAAAGGTAAAAGCAAGGAATAACGAAAAAGTTTCGAAAGGCAAAGAAAGGAAAGGAAAGAAATAAGCCAGCATTTTATATACAAGATAAATTCCAAAAAATGCTAGGAGATGAAGGAGAAATACTAACTAGGTGGAGAGAATTTTTGAGTGAAATATTAAGTCAAATGGTGAAGAAATAATAAGTAATGACTCAATTGAAGGATTCGGGGAAATAAGTTGTTTCCCACCTGAAGTACAATGAAACATATGCAGCATTTTCGAAAAACTGTAAAATTTGATGTTGCGAATTTTATTTATTTTTTATGAGAACCCCTATAAGTTGAAATAAACATATGTAGGTATGTAATGTTAAAGAGTTTTTACTTTACTTCTGATAACGTTATCAACATTTTTTTCAAGGACACATATATATCAACTTGGATTGGTGTAGCGTACTGCTAAATAATAACAGTACTGTATTACCAAATTTTCTAGGAACATGCTGTAAGCCGTTTCTTATTTAATTAATAAAATAAATTGGCTCATTCATTAATTTTTTTGAACCACCTGTATAAGTAAATCTAAACAATGTGAATCCAGTGATAAATCAAAAGTAACAACTCATCATATTTTCCACACTTAATGTAGAATTTATTCGGCAAAATTTTGCGATGCCGTCATCAATTTTCTGGAGGGAATAAACAGATATATTTTGATTAACAATTTACCATGCTTAAGATAACTTTAAAAGGTCTGCAAGATTTCAAAGCATTCGGTTTAGCAGTTCTCATTTAATCAATAAAAAAAATAATTCGTCAACAAATTTTTTTAAGACACCCTGTATAAGCAAATCTAAACAATATTAATGCAGTGATAGAGCACAAGTATAGACTCACCATATTTTGTACATTAAATGTAGGAATTATTCGGCAAAATTTTGAGATGAAGTTACTAATTTTTTGTAATAATATATTTTGTTTAAAAATTTACCATGTTTATGATGAGTTTAAAACATCTAGAAGGTTTCAAAGTATTCGGTTTTGCAGTTGCAAAATTAAATTTCAAAATGCTGTTACATTTTTTTTTAATCTGGACGTTTCGTCATTTTATATAATTTAAAAAATGTTTCTGAGGTGATGTCATCGCATGGTTGGTAGGGATGATTAGACAAAGTTTGGTTAGTATTTTACCACCTCAGTTCATAATACACATATAAAATTTGAGAACAATCGGTCTAGTAGTTTAGTTGTGTAACAAAAAATGGACACAGACGCGGACAACCTAACAAACAGACAGAAATGCCAGACCTAAGGGTCATGAAACCTCGAGAAAACATAAAAATAGCTAGTAGACCAATGGAGTCGATTATGATATTATATACAATACCAGTCATAGTATAGTAAAAGTAACAAGTGGCCAATGAGATCAAACTCGTGGAGATATGCTTTTCATTACATCAATCAACCGTTATGTTTGGTTTGCCCTTATACTGGTAAATGATGTTATTATTTTTTGGACTTCTTTGGGAAAATCTGGACGCCTATTCATAAAGTACAAGTACAAGAGTCTCTTTTATAAAATTTAAGTAGATTTGTCCAACAAAATCGCCACGGACGGCGGACAGACAATCAGACGGAAACGGAAGACCCATTTTTCAATGTAAAAATAACAGAAGTACGGGGTAAAATAATATCATTGCAGAACTGATCAAATGTGCGGGAAGATATATACATCAAAGGCTGCATGAAATAATAAGACATATCTGGAGACAAAAAAAGATGCCCAAGAAGAAAAGTCTATTATGATTTTATAAAGAGGAGAGCCATCATAGTAACATTAGATGAATTAAGAATATCATTAGAACTCACAAAACTGATTAATATGACTTTAATGAATACTTGAAGCAAAGTCAAAATAAGAGGAGTCACTTCGAAACATTTTGACATTAATACTGGAATTGGACAGGGAAACCTCTTATGCACTTTTCGATTCATTGTAGTGCTAGCGAAAATTATATATTAGAGATGGGCAATTGAATAGATCAGGCCATACATAGCTACATATGATAGCAAGGAATATGAAGAAACCAAAGACAGTAAAAGAAAGTTGATAAAAGCAGGAAGAAAAGTGGGTCTAGAAAGAAATCAAAAAAAGAGTAAATGGATCAAGATTGAGCGCAACAAATAGTTACAGAGAAGGGGAAAATGAAATCTGAATAAGATAGAAATAGAGGCAAGACTATTATGTACAAAATGTACAGGGTCAATAAATCAGGTAATAAGATCAAATGAGCTGTCACGCAATACTAAATTAAGACTATTCAAAACATAAAACAACAGACAGACTGACGGAAACGAAAAATTAATATTTTTGTATACTCAAAGTTGTGAAACAGACAAACACGAAATCAGGCATTCATCAAAATAACCCTAGTTCAAAAATTTTGAAAATAATTGTGATAAAAGTTAAGGCAGAATAATAAATCACGAGTACAGCAGTAGGTATATTAGTTTATAAAATTTAGATAATCTTTACTGGGCAAAATGATGAGCAGACGTCATCAAATTTTTGGTGGGACGATTAGACAAATTTTGGTTAGTGTTAGTTCTGTCTAATAAAAATCGACACAGACAGACGGAAAAGGGTGACCTTTTAGGTTATAAAACGTCGAGAAAACTTGAAAGTAGTCATTCGTCCGATGGACCCGATTACAACCTCCCTAGCTTGAGAAGTAAAAAACTATAGAAAGAGATCGATTTACGAAAAGATCTTAAACCACACAAACATTTTTTTTTTATTATAAATTCTTATTTAATATTTTCGACATCACTTTCAGGGGAGAATAAATCTATTAATTTTGAAAATATGCAGTAATAATAGCTTACTACGTCGTCAGAATTTTAGAAAAAATAAATAAAATCATGAATCTCTTTTTTGTATTCTATAAGTTTGCGACACTGAAAAAACACTATTTTGTAAAAATAATATATTATAAATATATCATCAATGTTTTAAAAGTCAAATCTATTTCCCAATTTAGATCATTAAAAATTACATAGAAATGAATATATTTGTTGCTTTAAACGTCTACATTTTGTGATGATAAAGCTCTAATTTAATTAGTGTATACTAGGCTAGAAACGTCCAAGGTTGCATTGAATTTGTGATTTATGGTTTTGTGGGTCCAACCTTCATGGTTAACTTTGAAATACCAATAAAATTTTATTAGGTACTGATGTAGTGTAGGAACTGTACACTAGTGGTGTTCACGAGAACCACATTTTTCAGATTCTTGTTTTTTCAGTTTTGTAGAACCCGTAATTTGGATCCGGATGTAGATCGGGTGCATCTGAATCGGGGTCTACATCTCCGGATCTTTGATTCTTTTAAATTCCGATGGGTAAGTGGTGTATCTGTAAAAATTACCTTTACGATTCATTTTAAATCCAGATTTGAAATATAGTTTTTTTGCATCACGAAATTATGACTTTTGAATTTAAATTCCAAAGTCACCTAAGTACCAAAAAAATTTTTTTACTAGACAGGGTAACCGTCATCTACCGATTTCAACATAAATGTTAGGAGTAAATTGTTTGATCAAAATACCGCCCCACAAAATTTTGTGTTTTACCCGTGTTGAAAATGTAAATTACACACTTTCCCCGCATTTCCAGAACTTCATTTTCCAGACTCGTGGACCAAATAACTGTTAATTTTGCAAAAATCTTACTATCTACTAGCTATACTGTCCGAAATGGTAAAATTTTCTTTATAAAGGAGGAAGGCTGAGATTTTACTTTGATGATACTTCCACCATAGTTGTGGATTAACAACAATTGCATCCTGTCTTTAAGGATAACAAAATAGTCAGTTCTTAAAATTGTCTGTCACCCAAATTTTAGGAAATCAGCAGTTTAGCATAGATATTTGGTCGTTTGATTGTTCCACTTTTATGAAATTCTTTCGATAGTTTGCTTACCAATGATTTCAAATATTTTATCTATAATAATTTCCTAATTTTTTTAATATACTGTTCCTCTAAATCCTGAAGCTTGTCTTTTGCACTGAAGGAAACTTCTGTATCAATTCTGCAAAAGCTGCATTATTAGTCCGGATTTTCATTTGGGTTCGATTTGATTTTTGATCTGCAGATATGCTCCGGATAGTGCAAAAATCTTGCCTCCAGAGGCTGATTTTTACAATCTCATTTCGGAAATTACATCCAGACATAAGTATATTTTTGATTATGTATTTATTTTCTCCATGAGTTTGACAGTCTTAAAAAAAAGTTAAAAAAAATATTTAAAAAACCTTTTGAGAGTAATCTATGTATTTTATTTTTTTTTGCCTTACCTAAAATGTTTAAAAAATTTCCGTTATAACCTGCATTTTTTCAATTGCCTCACGTTTATCAATTTTTCTGAAATTATGGAAATACGGTAACGCCAGTAATAAATTGTACATGTCAAGAAGAATGTATTAATCCCCACCATCTGAGAAAAACAAAATTGAAAATTAAGACCTGAGTAAGGGTACAGTAGTTTTAAGGCCAGGAAAGCTGTGTGTGAAAAATTTTACACATTGTTTTTATAAAAATGTACAACAAATAAAAAACTGTGAGCTATTTCGTGCTTCACCTGTACACTATATCACTTGCTCTTCAAAGTTTCAATAAAGAGGATAGAATAGCATAACCATAGCAATTACCGTATAATAGCAAGGCAAACTAGAATCCCCCTTTGATGCGGTGAGATGTGAGGAGTCGGTCAACATCGCCGAAAAGCATTATTTCAAAGAGAGAAATCAGTAATCGAAACACCGCCAAACGGTCAAAGCCATAGTATAATCTGTCGGGAATAAATTAAAAGGCAGTTAATAGTCGAACGTCGAAGGGATTTTTATGATTGAGGTATAGGATATAATGTGTGTGGCCGCCACGTTTATGATTAAAAATCGGCTCCAAATCCGTCCGTTAAAAGTGTATATGTTTCGAAAACAGTAAAACGCCGATATCTATTTAACAACTTATTCGACAGAGTCGGCCTCCTCATCAGCGGGACCCCAATAGGCAATAAAATTAATCGTTTCTTATTTAACTGCGGCAGCGACAAAAAAAGGGGGTTAAGTGGCGGTTTTCTCGTGGAAAGCTCCCAGAAAAATCGTGTGCTGCCGTTGCTAGAAGAATGCTGCCACTAAATTGAATCTAGTAAGATCTTTCACACATTGTAAAGACACGTCTTTTCTTGGAAGTGTTCTCAACACCGCGTCAAAATTAATCGGATCATCTATCGATTTTATTATGAAGGCAAAGTAATATGATTATAATAGGATTCCTCTCTAATAAAAATGATTTCTGGTTTTTTCACTTTCGGTTTTGCTGATGCACAGTTTTTTGATATATTCAATTACGGTTTTGTGTGAGGCAAATTGAACCGGTGTGGAATTTTTATTATGTAACTACGAAAATTATTATTATTACTATTATTGAAGCAGGCAACAGGTGAAAACTCAATTCGAGCAAGCGCACAGAAGTGAATAAAAGCTATTCTGACACGCTAGTAATGACCTTTTGATCATTTAATTAGTTTTTTATTTTAACTATATACTTAATGTGCCGCAATATTTTTCCAACAATTTTGCCGCTTCCTAAGTTTAGTGGCTCAAATTATAGTTTCGATTCCGAATGGTGAACACCCCCAAATGACTCCCGATTGCATTTACTGGAGATTTTCTTTACCTTTTAGGATTATGAACTATAATTTACAGTCCTATTGACAGGATCTTCAATTCCTACAGGCCATCTGCCCACGCGTGTTGTAAATCTGCAACTTTCTTCCATCATGATGGTTTCGTAAAGTGTTATTGCTCTAATCCTCGGTGCCCAAATAAACCCATCACAAGTCGTTTGGTCAATGTTCACTATTTCGGAATGGAAACATTTTTTATGCCCAAATTACGTTAGTATTTTCAGTTTAGTGTTTCAGCATAATGTAAAAAGTGAAACGGTATTAATATTAACATAAATTTTAGAAAATATGGGATCAAAGTGACACCTTAAATTTGAACATAAAAAATTCATGTAATCTGCAAATATTTGATCTTTATGCCCTTTTTTAAAGCATTTGGCACGTTAACTCTCAACGTCTTTGAACATTAAACAATTTAAAACGTATTTTATTGAGTTGTTATATGTTATGCATTTTAGCAGCGATTCTTTACAGACTGGTGTGTGCAACAACAAAGCAGTACTCTAAAACATTTGATAACAATGTTCTTAATGCAAATTGTTACGAACTATTCCTATGAGAGATTTTAATTTTTTAACAGCATATTTAATCCTGTCTGCGAAGAATTCTTTTGAAGTTTCCAGTGGTTTTATTGTCAGTGTTTGTTAATTTAAATCAGGACTTATTTCTGTCAGAACAAAATTAATGAGCACTGATAAAATTTAACCTTAACTCATTATTTTAGGTTCGCCTGACATACACCTTGTTTATCCATTGTTCGTATCAGTAAGTGCAAAACGAGATTTAGGTTAAAAATTGAACAGGAAACTTTGGGATCGCATCAACTGACAACCACACCTACATTCTGTACACTCTTTTCTTAATTTTGGAAGTAGTCGCTCCGAAAATAGCATACCCGTTCTGGTTTGAGAGTTTTATTGATGTAACTTTAAAAATAACTCAGTCAATCATCTCGATTAAACCAGAATTAAACCCTGCAACGTACTTAAACACGCCACAAATTTCACAATAAATCCCGGCAAGAGAGAAACAAAAAATAATTTTAGATCGAAACATTAAACGCGTTGTTACGAGTCCAGTAGTGCAATAAGATTCGTTTGAGAGGAACTCAACAAAATTCTTCCCGGTCTGATCAGCTTACGGTCAATGAATTAGAGGGTAATTGTGTGTTGGTGCTTAGGGCCGTCTTTAATTCGGTCATAAATAAAACATCGGCTGTGATCTTCGTTTACCCTTCGTCAGTTCCGGCGCCCGTTTAATCTAAAAGATCGCGATATGAATCACGCTCATCCCTCTGTCAACGCCGATGAAGTGGTCTATAATTTGACGCCAGGTTCCGAATTGCCTCTGGAGGTATGTGTCTAACGAGACAACATTGTATTAACCACCATAAAATTGACCTGCCAGACGTAATGCTCGGTTTACAACCCGACGGATGGCCGAATGGTTGCCTATGGTGCGCGAAGTTTATACAGTTATTGTCCTGATGGTTGCATAGAGAGCTGTGATTACAGAGGCAAGAAAATACCTACTAAAATGGAGTTTCTTATGTACCTACTCCCTACGTTTTCCTGTGGTGGAACGTTCAATACATTTTCAGAATGAAATATCTCCTTTATTGTTATGAAACTTTAAATATAACTTGACCACCAATTCCTCTCCATAACAGAATGACAGTTTTTTAAACAGTTTACCATCATATAACTATTTTTTTACTTATTTTGGTCAAATTTTTCATCATGTATTTTTAAAAATCGATATCTCAGTTATTTCTGGAAATTTCGGAACGCCGTTTTGGGCACTGTTTTCATCTTAGACGCTACCTAAGAAACATTATCGACTTTTTTGTCGCAAATGAGATAGGTACAAGAAAATCAGTTTTGACGAAACAATTGCTTTTACTGTATGCCACCTGAGGTCTTTAAAAACCAGTTGTAAAGATTACATAGTTGTGCTAAAAATATTTGTTGTTTACAATAATTTTAGTATCTTTCGTTCTTGGGATGTGTGCTTAAACATTGATTTCTTGTTTTTTCGAAATTTTAAAACAAACAATTTTTATAAAATTTCATAAGAAATAAGTTTTTTCACGTAGATTTTTTTTAATTTAAGGAAAAACCAACCAACACAGTCGTGTAATCTCATTTTATGTAAATCCGAACATTTACAATCATTTAGAACGTAAAGAACTTGAGTGAAAAACGATGTATTCTCTCCTTCCAGACAGTTGGTGGTGCCGTATTAAGAAAGAATTTTATAAATCTTTATTACAAAATGCCTCTTAAATGTTTTGCATTTTAGACGAAGCTTTTAGTTTTCGAAACCGTTCGCATAAATTATCTGAAAAAATTTGTTTATAGTTCTGGCAAATAAAAGTGGGAGATCTAACTTTGAGAGCCAGCATAGGATTACCATAAAAGTATGAACTTCTGTTAAATAATATTTCCTACCCTTCTGTTTATGAGTAAACATTTGCGTGGGACCGGGATGAAGATAAGTCAAACGAAGCGGCATTGAAAATCGGGCCCGACAAGGTAGAAAAGACTGAAGAATTATTTTACTAATGTTTTGTGTACAAGTACCGACGAAAATTATTAGTTTTTTATAAAACCAAGTAAGCTTGTTCAATATTCACTTTTTTTTTTTATCAGAACAAGACCAAATATCACACGAAGCTGAGTTCATTATGAGTTCACGAATGGTCAAGTGACATTCAATGTACTGTTTGTATTTACGCAGTTAGGATAATAACTCAATGATACCCCTTCGCTTGACTCATCTTCATCTCTTTCCTATGCAGGTGTTTATTCATAGAATCCTATGGGGGTTTTAAAAGACATAATATATGCCACTTTTGCTTGCCAGGACTTACTAATAGATTTACCACTTAATTTAAACCTAGTGTTACACTGTACACATCAAATTAACTTCTTATATTTTATTCTAGTTAGAACGACATAAATTGATTTTTAAAATCACAATTAAACCGTATTCAGTCAAAAAATATTTAATACATGTATAGTCTTACAAATTCTATAGCGGTTTTATGGTCTGTTAAAGAGGAACCCCATAAAAGCGTATTTAATTATTTCTCACTTTTTTGTTTCTGTGCTCGTGGTGTGAAGTGTGTTATAGTTTTATCAAAAAATGTGTCGGTCACGGAAATCTGCTCAAGTCTTGAATCATTAAGAAGAAACTGTAGAGGATGAACATTGTCAACACAACAAACCTCGTTGTCACTTGTTATTAGACGCAAAAGAAATGTTCGGAACTTCGAGAACAGCTTAATTGATAAGGATAAACTCTCAAGACTATAACTTGTGGACGAGTGCATTTTATCACTTATTATACGGTCTGACACTTAAATTCTTAAAAAGAGTAAATTTGTTTACAAAAAATTCCGTACTTTTGAGGTGCAATTAAAAATGGCATAGGTTATGCTTTAGAGGCGAGGAAAATGTAATTACATATTCTTTCATTTTTATTTCCCGGGCTTAAGGTAAGGAAGTAATTAGTATTTTGACCGGCGAATCGCTACTTTCAATTTTTCTTGACGTATTACGATCCCTAGAGCATTTGTTTGTCTGACTGTCGTCTGTCATCTGTCATCTGTCTGTCTGCTATGTGTCGTCTGTCGATTTTTATTAAACAGATAATTTCTGAAACTGCCGGACCGGTTGTTGATGCATATTATGCATATCGTGTAGATGATAAAACGCTAACCAAAATTTGTCTAATTCCCCCATCAGAAATTTGATTATGCCATCTTAAAATTTTAAGTAATAATAAATGATATTTAAATTTCATAAAAGAACATACTCCTGCACTTGTGGTTCTCGATTCCGCCTTGAGTTTTTATTCTAGGCATCTAGATTTTCTCAAAAAAATACCAATTATACAGGGTGTTTACTAAACATGCGGCAAAAATTCAGGGGATTATTCTTTTGAGTTATTTTAAGATCTTTTTTGTTCCTGAATAATTTCGGAATTTGTGTTTCGAAGTTACGGGGCGATAAAAGTAAAGTAAAACTATGGTGGACTGCATTGAAAATGAAAAAAAAATTGACAGGGGTAATTAGTGGATGTAATGCAGTAGAAAACAACTCTAATATTTTTGGCAAAGGTCAACAGCCATTGAGAAGAAGATTAGGTGCATGTGTAGTCATCTTGAGCAGTTTTTATATATTAAGAATTTGTACATGAAAAATGAATAAAATGAACTATTTTTTTCGAAAAGTTTTTAGCACCTTGTATCTTCGACACAAAGAGTCTTTATGAAGATCATCCAAAGACAACAAATTTTAAAAAAGGCCCTGAATTTTTGCCACATGTTTAGTAAACACCCTGTATAATAACAAAGTATTATCATTATGAATGGTGAACGCGTTGTATTAGTAAAGCAAAGAACGCGGAGATCACTGGTTTGATACCACTTTTTACTTTTCGAACATAAGCTAGGGAACTATGGTTAATAAAGTTCATTCGGCGAACGGCTACTTTAATGTTTTCTGCTTGTTTGATGATCCCTAATATATGAGAAAATAGGTGGTTTGTTGGTGATTTTATTAAACAACTAATCTCCAAAACCACCGGAGTGATTGTTGTAAAATTTTAGACGTAATATTCGAATATCTCGTAGATACTAAACCTTTAACTAGAATTTGTCTTGTCATTCTCACTAAAAATTGATGATGTCATCTCAAAATTTTCTTCAGTAAATGTTACTTAAATTTTATAAGATAAAATTCTCTTATACTTCAGAACCAGATTTTTTAAATTTTATAGTAACACTATGGACGAATGCCGTGTTCTATAAATGTCAAGGGCCGCATTTTAGGAACGACGTACGCCGTACAATGTAAATGGTGATGCCATACTATACAAATTTTGAACCTTTTATTTTGTAAACTAAAAAAATCTTCTTATCGACGGACAGTGTATGTACTTTGTACATTTTGAACCACGAATGTCGTAGTCATAGATTTAATTTTATCTAATCTATATTTTTTTAGCTTGCTAGGGTTATCATAAAGTAAGTAAATAAAATTTCACAATATCAAAATTTGTATTTTTCGAAAAATGTACTTCAGGAGCGAGGGAATTTATAAAATCTATCTACCAACACAGTCACAGACATAGACAGTATTACAGATTTCTTGAAACGAAAAAGGGGTGTTATTTATGAAGACGGAGATTCTTTTAATGCAAAAATATTTTGAAAGTTTATTGATTAATCTTTTAAAAAAATACACTTCGTGATACTCGTAGTTGGTGCTTTTAAACATTAAAATTTTATTAAATGTATAGGACAATACTGAGAGAACTGAATTTCCATAGTGCTGCCAAAGTCGTCGTAAGAAAAAGAAAAATGTTCACAGATATAGAAACATGTTATTATCAGATTTATCCATTACATTATATCATATTACTTATACCGTGACAACAATAAAAAACACGAGCGAAGACAGCCATGGATTTTTTAAAGTTTGCTTTTGATCCTTGCATTTTCAACTCAAACTTTCAACGGTAATCCGACAAAATTATATCAAAGACCAATTTTAAAAATTCCATGGCTGTCTTTGATCCTCTTTCTATTGATGATGATAAAAAATGATGTACATTTCAATTAACTGGTAAATTACAGAAAAATTGCACAAATTGGTCAAAATTAAAACTGTAATGTATTTTCAGATATTTCTTTTGTAGTTGTGAACTTAACTGAAAGTAACTATTATTATTTAAGTTCACCGATTTTCCGCTTTTTCACAGGTGGATTTTTTCAGTTTTATCGCACACATTTTATTACCGAGGTTGTCAAAATTGTATGAAACATTTTGTTGTACAGTGTTTACGGTTATAATGTAAAAATAGATAAACTTGCAATAGGTACTGAAATACAGCCTTCACGGAGTGCACAAAAGAAACAAAGATTATGTATACAGGTGCTTAAATCCTGGTCTTGTCGGTTCTTGTATGTTGGAATAAATAGATAAATGATAATCTGAATGCTTATGAAAAGGCTTCTTTGCTGAACTGCTTCATAATGGTGAAAATAAGACTTTCCTGTACAAATGCCTATGAAATTAATCAAACGTCATAAAATTAAGTCCCACACTTCCGCTTTGACTGCAACGAAAGACGACTTTTGTTTTTTAAATAGGATTTCAACACCTGTTTTCATTGATTTTTTATTACCAATGGTCGAAACAGTCACAACATAACATAAGCCTTAATAATATAATAAGAACTGAAGGATAAAATCAGATTCAAGCCAAAAAAGTCTGTACAATTTTAGTTTAAAAAAACAGACGGCTACAAATTGACGATGGCAATGATGTATGTCGCCTTTGGATTTTTTTAATTTAAAAAATTGGCTCGGTATTCTCCATACTTTAAAAGTTTTGACGTAAGCTTGGAATGTCCAGAATTATAGGTTAAAGTTATTATTTTTTCTTTGTACTGGATAATACTAATTTTATGCTTTACTGGTAACTCTAAATTTTATTAACTCGTCCTCTTGTAAACAGAAAATTCTGTTAAGCTATCGGTTTATTTCAAAAGCGTATAAATATGCAAATGATCACCTACTTAGTTTTATGGAACGTGAAATATTAAAGTTTACACCAACCCATAAGAAAATACTTTACACAAGTTTAATGTTGTGTTTCATAAAAATTTTATTAACATTTGTAAAAATAATCTGTGTCAAATTTTGAAATTTCAAAAATAGATTACCGAGAACGCGGCAGCAAAATTATACAAGTTTATAAAATGTAACGTTTAACACCTGTTTTCAACATGTCACATTTTATATTTTTTAGTCTTTAGGACAGGTGCATTAGTCATGTATCATATTTAAAAGTTTTTTGTTAAAACCGCCTCTGAGCTATTAGTAGCTAAGAGTAATGGGAGATTCCTGAACTAGAGTAAGATTGATAGTTTGTATATAATTTAAGATACACTTTCTCTGTTAATATTTCTTAAAGTAAATTGTTTAATGAAAACTGCAGCAGGCTATCGCGGTTTTTAAATTTTGCAACATATTACTTATTTTGTGGGATTTTCATAAACTATCCTGATTTATTTTCCTAACAGACTGAACTAAGGTAGATTTGGAAACGTTAGTAATGTTTACACTAGTATACAGGACTGTGTTTCCTTGTTTTTTTATTCGGCGATGACATTTTCCACAAGATGTATGCTTTTATTTGTAGGATTTTATTATATGTACCTACTCCGACTGTCTGTCGTTTGTCTGTTGCTATTTTATCAGACAGATAATTAAACCTCGAATGTATATGAAAATTTTCTTCACATGTCATCAATTTAAAGAGGTGATTTTAGGCTTAAAAAAACGGTGGATTTAGGCCCGAAAAATGTCAAAAAGAATTAGGGAAAATAAAGAGAATATTTAAAATTAGAAATTTCAGTGGGTTTCATTAAAAAAATTGCTAAAATATACAATAAATATATGCAAAATATGCAAGAAAAATTACTTTTCTACACATTAATATTTTTAGATAATACATATTTGGACTTAAACTATACATTTACAGATTAAAACTAACTACGTCGGTGTATTCTATTACCACTGCACCTATCACCAATATGCAATAAATGCAAAAAATAAGTAGGGTTCAAATAAAAGAAAATTCTCAGATACACATTTACGAGTATATACAACTTTCATGCATTTGTCTACAACCAAAATGAAAAAGCATTTGCCCTAGAATTCGATCTTTAGACTGATCATTTTAATTTTAATTTTACGTAATAAGAACGAATTTTTTTGATAAAGACTTTTTTCGAAATGTACATTTCTGTTTCAGTATTATTTCTTTCTACGTTTAGGGGGGGCATGAAGCTTTGTAACTTTATGAAAATTTCGTATGATAACTTACTTTCGATTTTTCTACAAAATATTCCTCAATAATAATAATTATTATCCGTTTCAGCAATGGTGATTCCAGGTTGAATATTCGCGTTTTGCGTTTTGTAAAGTCGGCGCTTTCTTTTTGTGTTTGGCTCGAAATCTTCAGACAAATCGTGTGCTATGTGTCCACCTTTAAGGCAGTCGTAAATTGCTACATATTCAATGACTGTGTAGAAAAAGTGGAGATAATGTTCTGACGCGATCCAATTATACAAATTCTTGAATAAACCGATAATCAGAGGGAACGAAGAAGAAGAAGGAGCCGTGTTGCGTGCCCGACGTTTTGTGTGCGACCTCGGCTCTGTCATTAAGGATCAGAAAAGTCGATCCGGTAAATAAGACTTTAGTAAATTGCACGGTGACAAGAAACTTTGTTTTTGTGAGGAGCTATTTGCTCCATATAATCACGTTCACATACGCCACAGGCTGTCCGGACCACCGCACCCGTCCTGGAATGTCTGCACGGGTTCTTTGATCCCTCTTGTCCGGACCGCGTATACCCTTTTTAACTATTAACACGTATGTAATTATACACAATATATATCAAATTTCGCCCCAAGGCAGGACCTCTTCTATGCATTTTTAACGTGTGCAAATATCGGTTCTAATTTAAAAACCGACCGGACTAAAGCGGCGTTCACCGGATGCAATGTAATCGCTGAAAGTGGTTGGCCGAGACTGCTAACGCAAAAAGAGTTATATCACTCATTTGAAATTTTAGAAAGGCAAATACGTAAAAGTTGAGACTTTTTTCAATAAATGGTTACTTTTATATCAAAAAATTTCGATTGGGTTTATTTTTATAATAAAGAGTTTTTTCAAAAAAGAAGGGGCAGGAAGAGAGTCATACATTTTAGAGAGCTTCTGCTGAAACTTATTATGTCTTTCAATGTGGTTGTGTCATGCAAAATTACCTAAAGAAAAATGCTTATAATTATGCATTAAAGATAATAATACACAAAAAACGTTGAAATTAATATAAATAAAACCAAAAAGCGTAATATTTGGTAACGATAAAGAAGATAATTATTCCATCGAACTTTAAACAATTTTTTGCAAAACTATTGGAAACTGCGAATAAAGCTTAAAATTATTAATTTTTTGTGAACCTAATTTTTATTTTAGTCTTTCTTAAATGCTCTTATTATGAAAAGAATTGTATTTTTTTTACTTAGTATAAAAGGCAATGTCAGCGTATGAAAAAAATTTGAGTTTAATATTAAGCATACTTATTGAGTAACAATTTTATTAGACCAAACCAAAAACAGGTCCAAGTTAGCCAGGAAATAAATGATGAAGAGAATTTCGGGAATAAAGACTATAAAGCGTATTCTAACATTTATCTCAAGATAATTACAATTTGACGATTCCGGTTGGTTTTTTAGTTACGAAATGCTTAAAAAAGAAATTCAGAGATTCAGTTTGAAGCTCTGGACTGAGCTTTCTATGGATTATTGAGTAACCTGAGTCTTCTTGGAACCTCCATATGATGTCAACTTTGTTTATGAAATTTGTCCGTGTCCTTGTTTACTATCAAGTGAAGATGAAGTGAAATTTGAACTACATTTGACAGATATAATTTTAGTTTATGTTTTTTGTTCCCTACTTCTGTTTAAATTTTAAATTACCAAGTTTAGTATCATTTTTTTTTTATTAAATGTATTTTTAATTCCACTTCTTACTATTCTGTTAGACTCTACTTCCTGTTAAAATTTTAACTTTGTCTACGTATCACTTCATACTTTTTAATTTTTACTTTCCGAGCGTAAACTAGAGTACGAAAATAGGTCCCATTTTGTGTCTGTCTCTGTCGTTTTTTATAAGAGAGATAATCTCCAAAACTACCGGACCGATTGTTGTCAAATTTTATGTGTATCTATGGATAGGAATATGCTGTAGATGGCTAAACACTTTGATAACGTCACCTCAAATTTCTCATGATAACAATTTAAATTTAATAGAATAACATACTTTCGTCCTTGGGTTTAGGAATCCGTCTTGAATTGTTTCCTTAGAAATCCAGATGTAAAAAATCAGATTCAGAAGACTTAAAATTAAAGAAATGCAAGAATTTCTTACTACATATATTGTAGTATAATTTATTTTTAAAAGAAATTCAAATTTTGTTTTTTAGGATGTAATGTCATAGGGTCCATCGGGCGACTGGCTACTTTTATATTTTATCGACGTTTCATCACGTCGAGAATACGAAAAAATAGTCTTCCGTTTCCGTCTGTTGGCTGTTTGTTGTCTGTATCGATTTTTGTTAGACGAATAACCCGCAAACTACGTGACCGATTGATTGTTTTCAAATTTTATATACAGGGTGAGTCGCTAAGCGAGTGTTCTTCAATATCTCATTAATTATTAGACTAGAAGAAAAAGTCAAGGACCAAAGTTGTACGGTTCTTCGGTGTAACAGACTTATTTTTAAATGAAACATCCTATATATTTTTACATATTTTGATTAATCTTTTCTTAGGTTTTACAACTATGTTTATTTTTGAAATACCGATGCGACGTTGCCACGTTATTCCAGTTTTCTTGAAATTTTATGTAATGGAAGAGATCACAAAAAAATCGCAATGGGATTATTTCTTATAATATTTTGAGGAAGGATAAGTAAAACTACGCGACTTGTTGTGATATTAATTAAATCAAACTTTAATATGAATGTACAAAAATTTCTAAAATCATACTTTTCAAATATCGATATATCAGTTTTTTCAAATAAATCCCCCTGTATTTTATGACTGCATCTTACTCTAATTTTTTTTCCTATTCTTCTAATATGTCGATATGTTTCTTAACAAAGTAAAAATTTACAGTAACTACCAACTTAATAAAACTTCTTAACAAAAAAGAAAGAGAACAAAAAATAGAATAAGTTCCAGTAACAAAATATAGGGTGTATATGAAAATTTCATCCCATCCTTACCAACTGTTTTTCTTTGACTTGTATTACCTATATTTTTTTACTTTTAAGGGTTATCATCAAATAACTGAAATTTTGCAAAATCAAATTTTATAATTTTTCGGAAAAACTGGATTTTTAGTCCAGTAAAGTATTAAATTGATATTAAATTAAATGGGATTTATTCCATGGGATTTAGGAGACGAGGGAAGTTCTGTCTAATACCCTAGACCAATTTTCTATTTCTACATTATGTGAAAGATTAAACGCTACAAATATTACATACCGAGGTTTTGTCAAATGAGGTGTCAATAATTACGAAGAAATATATTAAGTTTTACATGTACAATGTAACACTAACTGTAATCTTGCTTTGTTCTATGTGGTCATCAAAATGATATGAACATTTCCTCACACAATCTATAAATATATCTTTTGAAAACCATTTTAACTAAAAAAATCTCTATGTCACAACCCTCCAAAATATATTTTCTAACCGAGATTAATTAAAAAATGAATGAGGTTAGGTCACCAACTTTGGGGTTGGGCTAAAAAATTAATTTTCACATGCAGTTCAATAATCACAACGTTACTATACTTCAGAATTAAAAAAAAATATCGATAAAAAATTGAAGGATATTACTGACCCACTTCGGGGTGTATTTTTGAAGTATAAGATAAAAGAACAAATTTCGTTACTGTTCTGCAGTCACATAATCAAAGTTTATGTTTTAGTATCATTTTAAAGAAGTTCGTAATGTAGTTTCTATTCCCCGACGCCGACACAAAAAAGGGGTGTTATAACTCTGAAGTCTATCTGTGGTATCGTAGCTCCCAAAGGGATGAACCGATTTCAGTGCAAAGGTGGGGATATCCCATTGACCATCGTAGCGAATCTTAGCCAATTTTAGATTTTTTTAATACTTGAAACATAACGTTCTATTAGTTTCTTAAATTGACCTCAAAACTATTCCATCCAGCAACCAATAACACTCTTTAGACTAATTTTTTTAGTATGACGTTTTTGGCTTTTAGAATTTGTGATGGGGTTTTGGGTCTATCGGTGTTGGTTTCTCTTATTCCTATTCATGGAAATAATTGTTTTCAAAGGTTTAATGTTTTGTGATAAAATTTTTATTTTCTTTAATTTTTATGATTCCCATGTCTTAAAACTTTAAGTTATGAAAGTTGTATTTTACATGTGTTTTATAGTTACAATTAATATTAAGCTTTTTAAATATTATTACTGAGAAATTGAGAATGCCAGCAGGAAGTGACCGTATTTTGTCTAGGTATACAAAAAATTAAAATATACTTTCTACAGTTCAAGTTTTTGTGCATCATTCTTGATTTTATCATAATTTTATAATAAAATAAAATCAAATTAATGCGACATATATTTAATCGGATCGAATTATCCTTTGCCACATTATATAAAAACATATATCTATTTTATAACCGATTTGTTCAGTTTAAAGCACCGCTTCAGTTACCTTGAATAAAAATTCAAAATATTACTTGCATAATTTATTATATGTAATATTTGTAGTAAGCATTTGGCTTTGATCAAAAAGATTCGTGTAGATTTTTATCTTTAATGGTGAAAACACCAGTACCAAATAGACGAGAACTAAACTAAAAACCGTAGGCATAGTTAATTTGTATCTGTTAAAAAGAAATGTTAATAACAGTCGTTAATTAATTAATATTTCGATAAAGAAATTACGGTAAATCCCACACAAGCGTCTTAATTTTTCACCTTTAGATAATTTTACATAGATAAATTTCAGATGAACGACCGCCAACTCATTATCGCATTTTTACAAAAACGGTTCCAAATTAATAATTTGTTTATCAGTTTAATTCATCAATCAATTTTTTCTCCGCAAGAATGCAGTTTCAGATTTTAATCGTCAATTTGTGTTGTGTAATGTCTTTTTTTTAATTTTGAAACAAAGAATTTGATCGCTCCGCTATATTAATATAAGGAGATTTAGCTTCAGAAAAAGCTCGGTTTATTCCTTTAATTTGTATTTACAGCAACAAAAAAGCAGTTATATAAAGTCGTTGTATGTGTGGTCTCCTTTATTCCGTCGCTTTTAAAGAATGGGACTGAAATGGAGTCGTAAAAGCACACAAGCATTGACTGAGCCTTTTTTCTCAAAATAATTTGTATAAACTGTAAAACGACAATAAAATCAAGCCACAGCTTTAATGTCTTATAAATTAACTTAATTATGTTATCTCTTTTTTGCGCTCTGACAAAAAACGTCGACGCATATAATTAATAATATTCATTAAGTTATTAAATATTCACACCATCACGTTTGACGTATGCCAGGAACCAGATCTGCCATACGTAATAATAAGGAACCTGAAAATTTTGCAACTTTGTACGCATGTTAAAATACGCCTATTGTGTGGATAAATTGCACCGCAGCCTATGAAACTGCATCTGATTTGTTGGCAACATGGTGTGCCATATGTGAGATCGTAACATCAGCAACGCCTAACAAAAATCCGGGATTTATTTTCATTAGTCGGTACCAGCGAGGTTTTGGCGTTTTTTCAATACACCGTAACGGATTCCCCTATTTATTTTTTAAGAGTTTCGCTTCGCCGCCATAATAAAGCCGCTGTCCTCTGTCCTAATCTGACAAATTTATTTCAATGACCCAAAATAACTTGGTGAGGTGCCAATACCACCTGGTTACTACGAAATTTTCGACTGTCATCTCAGTGGAAGTGCGAGCTTCGGGCAAAATTGCTTCCGTTCGTGGCGGACCAATCGCAAATCGATAAACAAACACTACAATGAATTGGGCTGAACCGTTGGCCCAAGTTCAACAAGTACGTTTAACTCTATTTTTGAATTGGGAGGCTCGATTTTAACGAGAGTTTTATTGTTCTCAGCTTTCCGGCGAAAATGCGGAGAGGGAAAGTATCGAACTTGGCGCTTTAGGGGAGAGGACTGGTGATCAACCCTTGAAGGAGGAATCTAGTGGGTGCTTGAACTTTCTGAAGAGGAGTGAGTGGTTTTGTTTTATTTTTAGAGAAAAAACTACGGGTGTGTTTTAGAGTGGAAGAAATTCACCGAAACGAAACGTAGTCGCTATGACGATTTGGATAGTTTGGAACTTTATTATTTGAGTAAGTATTAAATTTTGTGGTTTTGAATTTGCCGCGTTAATGTGCGTCGGGTGTGAAATCTATGAACCACTCGTTGAAGTTTCTGAACATTTACTACAGATTTCGAGAGTTTGGACTAGTTGCAGTGTAAAGAACACTGTAATCTGTTACACATGGGACCTATAGATGGCGCGACAACATACACTACGAGCTATGACAGCTGCAAATTTTTAAATGGAACTCTTACTCTCGCGTAATCAATTTTCCTTTGTTATTAACCTATTGTAGGTTTTGAATTATTAGTAATATTTAAAGTTTTTTTTTTTCTCAGTAGGCAACTAAGTACTCTGTACTGTGTGTCAGTTGTAGTTATTTATCGGTATTGTTACATTAGTTTGATGTGTATTCCACAGAGGTCTCTGTCTTCTGCAGCCTGTATGCAGCCTGTACACCATACCTGCGTTTAATTTTGACAATATTTCCTGCGAAAGTACAGGTTGTCATAAAAAGAACCAAATGTTAAAGAAAATACTGAAAATAGATTCATATCTTTATCAGAAAACAACACTATGTTGAAACAATTTTCACTAAGCGAATATTCTTCACCGTATTGAGGAAGAGATATATGCAATATATTTCTAAAAAAAATAATCCTGACCAGGAATCAAAATTATAAGGGGAAAATTAACTCTTATCCAACCTTTTAGACGCTACTGAAGGACAAATAGCTAAGATTAATTTATTTATTTTAGTAAATCCTAGCAACTGTACCAATAAAACTTTTTGTACGTACCTTTCAATAACACGCTGTATATAGGTAAATTAACTCAAAGCAAAAAGCGGGATCTCAATCATGATCTAATCTATGCCCACCCCTACGTTTTTCGTTAAAATAATTTCATTAACCCATACATATTTAGGCGCCAATAATTTGAAACTGTTAACAAAATGGCGAGAACAGTCGGCCATTTTATTTTCAGAATGAGTTTAACAAAACTCAATAACGTTAAAGTCGTTAATAGAGAATCAACGAACAAAGTAACTATAAAACGCGGTTCATATGTTTTCTAGGAGTTCGTTTACAACTTGTAGTGTCATTTGGTGCCAGAAATCCTAATTCAAAACCAGCTAGAAATTGTGAAATTATTACGATTCCCAATAACCACTGCAGCTTCTCATTATTAACATACCTATTGTTGTGAAATTTTAAATGTAATCTGTCCACAAATTCCACTATATAATACGAAGGTTTTTTTTTAAACAGTTTATTATCACATATTTTTTAAATTTTGTTGAAATTCTTTTTACTGTGTCACATTTTCAACAAAAAAAGTTGACAATGTATCTTTTCACAATGTCACAACCTTAATGATGGGGATACACAATTTGCCCGACTGGTCTTTATAATATCTAAAACTATGTATTTTTGGTAAATTTACACAGAACTTGTTTATAAAGACGTGATATTAGAAAATCGAGGCGAAGGTTTCTCAATTTAATTTGCAACTCGAATCTGGCTATTGTTTACAGAGATATTTAAGAAAGCAATACTTTGTGAGAACCCGAATTTTCTACGCTGTAATGTGTTGGTGTACAAAAAGATACGCTTAGTATTTGTTGTTAATTTTTTCCATTTATTATCGAGTAACTCTTGAAGGAAATGTTCTGACAGAATTATTTTCTTCTTATACAGCCCGTAGAATGCAAAAATACAGGCTTTCTATAAAACACACTGCGGAAATTATCAAATCGAAATATTGTTCGGAAATTTGAAGAGTATTTTAAAATTATTATGCGAAATGAAAAAGCGGTAATTAGATTTGTCTGTCCTCTTTAAATAAATGAATGACGTCATATCGAACCATCGTTGAATACATTTTATTTCTAATGTCTTTTACTGGCGATTTAGTAGTAAAACTGTATTTAGTTTTACGTGTAAGCATTGCCTTAATCAAATTAAGTTAGGTTCATTAAATTTTACAACCTGTCTCTAATGTTATATAATGGATTTATTAGAGTTATTTAATTGAGTTTAGTTCATAAAATAAGCACTTAATAAATAAATTTAGCAATAAATAACTGTTGGAAAATGTGGTAACTAACATTTAAATTGAAAAATAATTTAACTTAATAGTTCTTTTTTATTTACCGAGCCTAAGCTAAGGAAGTGTTGTAACAAGATCCATTTGGCAAATGCTGCTTTGATGTTTTCTCGAACCTTCATGACCCTAGAGTATGAAAAATAGATCTCCTGTGTCAGTCCATCTGTCATCTGTCTGTCATTTGTTTGTCTCTTGTTTGTCTTCTATGTCAATTTTTATTAGACAGATAATATTTTCCGAAACTACCGAACCGCTTGGTGTCAAATTTTATTTACTCATATCTAAATATATATATTAAGAATATCGTGTAGATGCTAAAACGCTTACCAAAATCTATCTAATCATCCCCACCTACAATGTGATCTAAAAATTTTAGGTAACAAATGCTATTTAAATTTTATATTTCAAAACTTGTGCTTTATGAATACTCTTTGATTTTGTTTTTTATTATTATTTTCATTATTTTTATTCTTTAATTCTTTTTCTTTAGATACGTAATAGCAAGCTAGGTAATACTTGCTAGCGTTGTGGTAGTATGGATGGCTTTGTGTATTTAAACTGAAGTTTTCACTTGATTATCTTATACGCATATAAATTACTGTAAAGTTTAATTTAACAAAAATAAACAGAATGTGATGCACATAGTTGGAAATATACATATTAAGCAAAAAGGAAGTTACTGTCTTTTTTTTAAATTAAATTAATTTTATTATGTTACAGGCATGCGCCCAATTACAGAATAATCTAAATCTAAACAAACGTAAACACAAAATACTAGAAATAATAAAAATAAAAAATTTATAAAAATAAAAATGGATGCAATTTAGAGACTATACTTATGAAATATGTCAGTACTACCAACCTACTCGTTATAGGAGGCTCATGAGCAAAAACAGTATTAGGTAGACCGCACTAACTTATTCAAATTTCTGTACATATCCTTGTTATAATGTCAATCACAAAATTTTGTTATTGAAACACTCACTTTTTCCTGTGCTTTAACGGTCCACGCATATTTTTATTTTAACGTATTTTCTGTTCTGTGTTCTCATAAAAACTAAATTCGAAAAAATTAAATTTTATAATTTTTCGAAGAAGCTGTGTTTGATCAATGTACTTTAAGGGCGAGGGAAGTTCTGTTTGAATAATCTTAGACCAATATTTTGATATACATACATATTCTGTAGTCTCTACTTTATGATGAAAGCTTCGTTAAGTAAGTTCTCAACAACAAAATTTTCTACTACTACTTAAAAAATTGGTCCAAGGCTACTTCGACAGATAATCTCTCGCTCTTGAAGTACATTCCAACAAATTCCGCTTCTTTGAGAAATTATATAGAAAAAAAAAGTTTTCTGATAACCTTTACACAATAAAGACCAGTGGTGTAAATGACATTTCGAATTCCTGTGCCGTGCGCAGACATACGGACAATATGATATATATTCAAAGCAAATAACCAACGGAAAAGAGTATACTATTATCAGTGTACATGCTTAACTTCGATTGTTTATGTTTATACATCGAAAGAATGTCGCGCAGAAGTTTGTTGGTTTGTTTGTTTGAATTAAGCCACAATAAATAAAGTGTTTTGAATATAATTATTGTTATTCTTATTTGATCGTAATTAAATAAAGACGTGGGTATTTTCACATTTTCTAGAAAATGCGGATCTTAATTTGATCACTAAAAAATTGGTCGAAGGCTATAAGTATAATCTGGCAAATCTATCTCTAAAAAAATATATAAAACTTGATGTTACGATTTTCGTTTCGTGATAACCAACGACTAACAACTAAAGTAAAAACCAACGGCCTAAATAACACCCCCGCAGTCCCTGCGCCGTACGGACAGTGTAAAATATATTTAAAGCACAGAACTAATGGCACAAAATGTGCTTCAGCACTAGGTAATAGCAATCTGAAGCTCAAGTTTTTATTTATGTTTATACATCGAAAGAATGTCACGTAGAAATTAATTAGATTTGAATGAGTTTGTCGCCTCAAAACAGAGGACAAAAATTACCGCAATCACACATTCGAGAAAATGGGGTGACAAAATAAGGTCTTTAGGGCATCAGCCATTTTCTTCTTGAAGTAAGTGCAAACGGAAAGATTAAATGCGGACTCATGCAATGTGCGGCTATAAGTTTTAACGAAAAATATCAGTTGAATTTTGTGAATATTGGCTTTATATATGTAATTTAGAAAAACGGAATAAATACGTGAAATTTTAAAACATTGATATAATAAACATGATAGACGAGTAGAATAAACACAGACATAGAATTCAAAATTTTGATTAAATATTTTAACTAATTGAAAGGAAATTTTGATCACATTAATGACGAGTCACACCATTTTCTCGAAAGGATGAGAATAAAAATGTATTATTTAAAATAAGAATTAAAATTATGATAATAATATTCAGAACAATCTGTTCGACTGTGACTTACTTAATAACGTTAGTCCTCTGTTTTGTGGTGACATACTCATTCAGGTCAAACATTCTTCCGATGTATAAACAAACACTTGAAGTTAAAGCTTGTTGTTATTGCTGAGAGGCCATTTTTCCCGTTCGTTATTACAATTCCTTGCAATTTGAGCCCTCATGGCGCAGGGACTGCGGGGATGTTATTTGTGCCGCTGGTTTTTACTTTATTGAGATTGTTACAAAACAAATATCGCAAAATCTAATTTTATAATTTTCCAAAGAAGTGGGATTGGTTGGACTTGTACTTCAGGAGCGAAGGAAGTTCTGTCGTAATAAACTTCGATCAGTTTTTTTTTTAATATATTGTGTAGTTTCTATGGAATAGTGTATTAGCACAAGGTGTATTAATATTGATCACGTTTGTTGTTACTATAACAAATTTTTTGCATGAAGTGTATTTTATATTACTTTTTTTTATACGCACACCATTAATTTGAATAGCGTAGCGCTGTAGTTGAAAATTAACCCTCTTTTTTTTCATGCGAGTAAACAGAATTTTACGAAACCTATTACATAGACTGCTACCATATTTCAAGTGTCTAAAAACTCCGCATCCAGGGGCGACGCTCCGCACAATCTATCCGTCTATTTAAATGCATCGCGTTTGCATTTTGAAGCGCAACGTTAATTACCATTTGCAAACCTTCCAGGTTTTGCATACCGAATCAAATTAAGCTCATTATTTTCGCGCAGTGTCGATTGTTTCAGCGAAGTGTCCTTTTCAACTTCGCCAGTTTTTATGGCACGGCTCATTATTTTGCAAAACCGAGCTATTTTCGCGTCACAAACAAATCATTTTTCATCCACGTAACGCGGCGTCGTTAATTTTTTTGCGTCGCGATTAAAGCAAAATACGAATGCGACTGAACGGTATGTTCGGTTTTTTGTGTCTCGACAGCACGAAATAATAGCCTCTTAAATTCTCGTTAATCAAAATAAACTCCCCTATTTCTTACTGGTTTAATTGGTTTTTGGTGAGTTAATACCGGCAACTTTCTTACACGATGAATAATGTCGAAGATATTTCACGTCGAGGTGGATTTAATTCGTATAACACCCAATCAAAACTTTGCAACAGGCATTAACCGGAATTATTTTCATTTGTAGCATCTTCGATCGAACTCGACGAATTAATCAGTTCCTCCCACTTCGGCAAACTTTTAGACAAAAGATTTGCTGGAGAGAAAGGAAGTAATTATATTGGGATCTTCTCAGGTATTAAAATTAAATTCGAACGGGTTATTTTGGACCATCGGAGACCATCATCAAAAATTAAATTAATTAACTAAGTTGACTTGTTCTCGAAAAACCATCAAATATTTACGACTCGCCAGTTCGAGGGTCGCCTTGTTTTATGTATCGGCGAGGTGGAGCAAGTGGCTAGTAAAGTGTAAAAGTGGGGTAGTGTTTGCGGTTAAGTAAGTACCGAATAATGTGACAAATGATAATAACAGTTATTTATTACATAAGGGGGAAAAGTAATAGATTTTAGCGCGGCGGAGACAGATAATTACACAGACCACTAAAAGTAACTTTATCCGTGTCTACAACTTTTTTTTATGGCTGCTATAAAATATTAAAACGAATTTTACACAACTCGGCAAAATGAGGAAAGCTAAACCAAATATATATTTTTTTATTAATCGAATTTTTCAGTCTGCTTCAAGCAAGTAACTTTTTTACTCGATCGGAAAATTAGAGACAATAAATGACGTTACATTAAAATTATTGCCAACTAAAAAATTTACAACAAAACTCAACGACAACACACATTTAAAATTTATGCAGTAGAAAACAAAGAAAAATCCAACTATTGAGATATTTTTTAAATCAATAAACCCTTAATATTATTATAGTTTGAATTTCTATTCATGAGCTATAATTATGTGAAATATTACAATAACAATGCGTCTAAGGGTAGCACTAAAAATACCAGAAAATTTTTATAGGGTAGTGTTACAAACTACTTAAAAAAATATACTAATTAAGTGATTATAATCTATTGGATTTTTTCAATAAAAATTTATTTCATTATCAAATACATTATTTATAACAGTTCCAGTAGTCGTTTTATTTTTCATCAGTTAAATGTTACACCAGATTTTTTACTTATTCTAGCAAAATTTGATTCCTAAATTATTAAACGTTTTTTTTATTTTGAGGATTTAAATTGTTCTTTCAGGTCGCATTTTCCGAGAATACTTCAGTTTAAACAACAAAAAAAAAATAAGGTAAAAAACAGCCACATATATAGGAGTATATTATTTTACTAAATTTAAATGACTACTAAAAAACAATTGAGGGGATGTCAGTAAATCGTTGGTGGGGGTAATTAGCCAAATCTTGGTTAGCGTTTTACCATCTACGTGAGATTCCTAAAACACATAAAATTTGACAACAATCTGTTGGGTACTTTCGGGGATTTTCTGTTATAAAAATCGACACAGCCAGACGGAAACGGGAGATTCATTTTTTCGTACTCTAGCGGACATGCAATGTCGACAAAACGTGGAAGTTGGCATTCGTCTGATGGACCTTATTACTACACTTCCGTAGCAGACGCTCGGTAAGTAATATAAATGACTTTAAAGCACATGATTTTATTAATTATGTACAGATATGCAGGCGCATTTCCCTTGATAAATTTATTGTTTCATTATGTGTATTTGTTCTGAACTAAATATCAACAAATGGATAATAAAAATTAAAAAATTTGCAGAGGTATTTATTTTTCCCACACGATTTTTATACATTTGTTCACTTCTTCTTTCTTTCTATTTCTCTTTCTCTTTCTTTCTTTTTTATCCTCTTATCCTTACACCCTGACGGGTGTCCGATGAAAGCTGGGAGCCTTCTTATTATTATTATTATTATTATTATTATTAAGAATTACAATGTCCAACAGGCGAACCCAATTATAGGACAAGGATAATCTTCGATTTGAATTAAGCATATCTGAAAGTCATCTTTTTGATGTCAGCTTTGCTGCAACAAAATATATCAAGACCATCTTGTTCAATGCGAGAATAATTTTTTATCATCTTATACACAGGAGACATCTGCAGTGCGTTAGATTTTGGTGTTTGTAGCTGAAAAACATTCAGATTTCGAAAATTGAACGATTTGAACTGAAAGAACAGTTTGGACAACAAATCACTGCAGTCAACAACTCCTGATACAAGCTGGTGAAGAAAGTTGATTGAGAAGTATTCCCGCCTGCTGGATAGAGATGGGAGGTCAACATCCTTAAGGAGAAAGCTATGATCATACCCTCTGGGCGGATAAGAACCAGTACGAAAATAGAATAGAGACTTTGCAAATCGACGTTGCACCTTTTCTACGGAAGTTGTATGGATATTATACAGGGTGTCTCAGAAATAAGTACATTAATTTTAACCAGTAACAGAACTCGTGAAACGGAACAACTTTTTTATCTAGCATTTTTTCGAAAACTAAAGTCGAATTTCGAATTTTCCCACCCATATAATAACGAGCCGTCTATGTTCACGTTAAATAATAACTTAAATAATAACAACACTACAACAATGAAGAAGGTACCGTAGCAACCGTTTTGACACTGACAATCATTTTTGTCGATGTTTTTATTAAACGTTGTCTCTTTAAAGTTTGTTTGGCACAGACTTCTAATTTATAGACGAAATGTGTTGAAATGGCTTTGTTTTCAAATCTGGAATGCACCGATATCGTTTTAACGTACAGTGAAGCTCGGGGAAACGGCACTCGCGCCCAACGAATTTTTTCAGAAAACCTCCCAAATCGTCTGCCAAATGTGCGCAGTTTTAAGAACGTTGCAGCATTTTCGAAAGTACGGATCTTTTAAATCTACACCTCAGGATCGGGATAAGTTACGTAGTAATAGAATTGCTAATATTGAAGAGGCTGTTTTGAAGAGTGTCGAAGCTCGACCGGGCACTAAAACGTATCACTGTCTAGTGTGATGTATCGGAGAGTAGTATTTGGAGGATACTCAGAGAACAAATGTACCCCTTTCAGGACCAGAAAGTTCAGTTATTGAAACTAACAGACTTACCACGTAGGCAAAACTTTTGTGAGTGGGTTAATAGAAAAATAAACGAACAAGCAAATTTTGTATCTCTTATACCATCAACTGATGAAGTCGGTTACACGAGGGAAGGTGTTCAACACCCACATTTGGGCCGATTAAATTCCGTACGCCCTTAGGGAGCAGGATTTTCAATTTCTCTCTAAATGTTTGTCACATTAACAAGATTAGGAAAATACGTATCCTAGTAACTGTTTTTGACCATACATTATTAATTATAATAATTATTAGTGTCCATGGGTGACTGAGGATCCATGGGCGGATAACCTTAATTGGGGTATAACTTTAACAATTTTTAACTTGATAATTAAAAACTTCTTGACATAATTCTACTAAAAAAAGTTGTTGAGTTCAATGAGCTCTATAACTGATTAAAATTAATGTACTTATTTCTGAGACACCCTGTATATTGGAGACCATATAAAATTTGCATATTCCAGCTGAGATCTAACAAAAGTTTTAAACAGAATTAAGAATGTTTCATTTGAATTAAAAAGTTTACCATTTTGCAACACAAAGCCCAATGTTTTATAAGATGACGCTATGACGCTATCGTAATGGTCACAGAAAGACATTTTACTGTCAAACATGACACCCAGGTCCTTGATCGTTTTAGAGCGCTTTAGAACTGATCCATCCATTGAATATTCAAAAACAGAACTGTTCAATTTTCTTGTAAAACTCACTACACAACATTTATCTGTATTTAAAATGAGGTTGTTATTCAATGACCAGTTTAAAATGACAGCAATGTTTGATTGTAGTTTTTCACTATCTTCAGGTGTTGTAATGATATTATATAATTTCAAATCATCAGCGTACAATAAAAATGGAACATTAAAATAATCAGTACAATCATTTATAAATATGTTAAAAAAAAAAATATTATCGATCCAGTCTTTACATATCTGGCAAGTCTTTCTAGTTGTTCTATTCATCTCTTGCGTGGTCTATTTGTTTTTCTTATGCTTTCTCTGCCGGTGTCTATTTTTTTCTTAGTAGTGATGTTTCTTCTTATTTTACTATGTGACCATACCATTTCGGTTATTTTCTTACTATGAAGTTGGTAATTGCTTCTTGTTCGTCGGCCAGATTCTTTATATTTTCATACATTCCTTTATCCCATTTAGTTTTTTTTTGCGATTTTTTCGATGAAGGGCATTTTCGCTGCTGTGATTTTCTTTTGTTCTTGATTTTTATTTATGATCCGTGTTTCACTTGCATATTGTTACGATGTACGGGCGAATAAAATCCAGCGTAGGTAAAACTCAACAATTTATTTCTTAATAACTCGTATTTCCACGACCAACTACTGTAACGATTATGTACAAACATTATTCCGGCGAATTTCACTGAACGCTCTTGACTCAACTAGCTGAATAATAATTCCCCAAAGGTAGACCGTGTTTAAACAGTACGCGGTCCTTCTCAACACTTCTAGACTTCTCCGGTATCCCCATTCGCGACTTCCATTTCCAGGCGTTTCTTCAGCGCTCCGTCGCTCAGTCGTATTGAGGATGAATCATCACCGGCGTAAGACCAGAGAGTTCTCGACGGCCATAGGCGTCGTACCGGGGCGGCGTAAGGGTGTATTTCGTAACAATATGTTAAGGCTGGGTTTGCTATGCTGTTGTATACTTTTAGTTAGACTTTTTTTGTCCATGTCTATTTTTCCATCGCTCCTATTTATGCTTACGAGGTATTCGAATCCTTCGTTTATTTATTAAATACTGTTTTACCGTCGTTATTATCTACTTTTTTATTGATTGTCATTAACTTGAATTTTTTCAAATTTACTTCTATACCCATTTTTGTTATATCCTATATTAGTTGTTGATACTCCTTCCCTTTTTTTATTTTTTGAGGATCGCATTCCTCACCATTATGAATAACGAAGTGTTCAAACTTGTTTAATGGCCTTTTCCATCCTGTAAATGTTTTAGATTTCTCTCCTGCTATTTGAACCTTACTATGTATGTACATTTTGGGACGTATTTCCTATAATTGCGACTAATTTCGTTAGGTTCTTTTGCTCTTCTAAAGATTTCCATATGCTTGTTTTTCAGGTTTATGCGCTGCTTCTTCATTTCCTGGTTTCTTGTGTATGTAATTCCGCAGTCTCTTGTAGATTTCGTATATGTAATTTGAAGATGGCGTCGGCGAGTGTAAACGTGTCGCATACAGTGTTGTCTTCTAAAACAAATGATGATGTTGATAAGCAATGCTGAAAATGTAAAAACAAAGTGTCTAATGCCTGGTCATGTGTTAAGTGTCATACGTACTTTCATAAAAGTGGTACAAGAAAGGAATAACAAGCTTATTTTTCTGTCGAATAATGAGCTAGTATGTGATAAGTAGAGAGCGGATTTCTGTCGGGCTAGGCCAAACTCGGTACGGCTCGTACGGGATGGGAATTTATTGCAGTTACCGGCTGCACTTCGTTTATTTGAGATTAGAATAACGCAGCTTCGTTGCACTCTGCTGTTAATTCCAGTTCTCATTTATTTAGCCGTTTGATTAATAAATCGTTAATTGTATTTATGGAATCAAGTGACAATTAAATTCAGTGATTACCTATCACCCGCTACTGAGTCCCGGCGATGCAGTGCGTCCCCACCTATATCGTGACGTAGCCCGACAGAAATCCGCTGTCTAGTGATAAGTGCTGTGGTGATTCGAATGAATCGGTAAGTTCCAATAGTTTTACATCTTCTGCTCAAGATGTTTTAAAGTTCTTGAATAGTGATGAATTTTCCAATCTGTTCCAATGGTCGACAAGGGTGTGTCTCCTCTAATGATCGAAATTAAAAAACTTAGAGATGAGGTTCAGATTCTAAAATCAAGTATTTTCGAGATGGCGAAGATGTCAACAAGAGAAACCCCGTATAGTTCTTTAAAACTGCCTTGTCTGGATGATGATCGTTTATCTGAAAAATCATCAGTTTTATCTAGTTAATGAAATTGAAGGTAATGTCTTCACAATTAGTGGTAATAGTGACAAGAAAGGTCCTCAGAAAAACCTGGATAAAACATCGTTTAAAAGAAATGTAAACCTTCGCTCAGCTGTTGTGGAAGATAATCAAAACATGTATGAACCCAATAAAAATGCTCCAGTTAAGTCCAATATTACTAATGCTACCAGTAAAACGAGGGTAATGAAGACCTTGACAATTGGTACTTCTCAAGTCACCAATGAAAATGGAGATGCTCTTAGAGATCGTAGTAATGAGCTGTCACTAGGCGACGAAAAAGGGACATTCATGTCACAAGAGTAAATCCTGGGGTTAATATTAGTAGGATTGAAGATTATATTAGGAATAAATTACAGTGTGTTTGTAGCGCTAATGACAATATGGACAATATTCAATCCTTTGAACTCAAACAATTAAATTCTAAGTTCCCTGATAAATACAGTTCCTTTAAATTATCAATCGATTTCTCATTAATTGAAAAAGTTTTGGATCCATCTTTTTGGCCAATCGGTATTCCTGTTCGTAAATATTGTAGTCCTCGTAGTGTACGAAGACAATCAAATTTTCAAAAAGTCCAGTTCATCAAACTCAGAGTTAACTATTTATTATCAGAATGTTAGAGGGTTGAGAACTAAAATCAGTGATTTATATTCTAAGGTATTGTGCGAAAACTATCCGATAATTTCATTAACAGAAACTTGGCTTAATGACACATTTTTTAATAGGGAAATTATAGATGATAGATATGTTGTTTACAGAAAGGATAGATCCTTTTTAGAGAAGAATAAAGAACGTGGTGGTGGTGTAATGATAGCTGTTATAAAGAATATTTCTTCTACTTTACTGCAAATTGATACTCTTCAAAGAGAAGAAGTTTGGATAATGATCTCGTTTAATGGCATTCAAATTATAATTGGAACTGTGTATTTTCCTCCTAATTCACCCTTAGCTGTATATTCTGACCATATATCTTTGGTTGATTCTTTAATTGCTGATTATCCTGAAACTACAGTATGTATTGTTGGTGATTACAATTTGTCTGTTTCAATGATTGAAGAATTAATTTGTGACAATTTCGCTGTGAGTGGTCTTTTTCAATACAACTTTATATTGAATGGAAATGATGTAATTTTGGATTTAAGCTTTAGTAATACTGCACTTATCATTGAAGAATGTTTATCCTTATTACCGAAAGATATAAATCATCCTGCCTTTATTATTAAAATTAGTGACATATTCTTGCCTTTACTAGATCGTACTATATACACATCTTATTTTGATTTTAAGAACGCGTCATTTGATGTAATTAATACCTACCTGGAGCAAATTGATTGGTTTATCATGGAAAATTTTTCTCATCTTGATGATTGTATGTATTATTTTTATTCTCACATAAATTCTCTTATAACTCGTTTTCTTCCTATTGTTGTTAAAAAAACTCAGAACAACTTTCCTTGTTGGGTTGATAACCATACAAGATCTCTTATTGTGAAAAAAAAGAAGCTCATAAGAATTTTAAGGTAACTGGATTATATTCAGATTACGTAAAGTTTTGTGATCTTAGACGTACATGTAAGTTGGCTATGAACTTGTGTAGGAAAAATCATATTCGAAGTGTTGAGCAGAATATTATTGTTAATAGTAACGGTTTTTGGTCATTTGTCAAGAAATCAAAATCTAATACAGTGGGGTTCCCCTGTTCTATGTTCTTAGGTGATATCATAGCTGATTCTTCTAAATCCATTGAAGATTTGTTTGCTACTTATTTTCAAACTGTATATACGGTAGCTGATACTGATGTTAATATGAGTTCATCAAATTGGAAAGACAATCTTGTTGATATTAATTCATTTGAAATATCCACCGACGGTGTTTTGTCTAAATTACTTTCCTTAGATTCTTCTATTAAAATAGGTCCAGATGGTATACCATCACTATTTTTAAAACAATGCGCTCACAATTTATGTTTTCCCCTACAAATTTGATATAAAAGATCTTTACAATTATCCAAAGTTCCTACACTATGGAAAATTTCTTATGTTACACCTATTTATAAGAAAGGTCATCGTAGTGATATTTCAAACTATAGACCTATTAGTATTGGTTCACCTATAGCCAAAATATTTGATTCAATTACATGTGACATTTTGTCTTTCCATGTAAAAAATATCATCTTAGATGAACAGCATGGTTTCTTTAAAGGGGGTTCGACAACTTCTAATTTAATGATATTTACTAATTATATAGTTAATAATATGGAAAATGGTTACGATACTGTTTGTATCTACACTGATTTGGCAAAAGCTTTTAATAGGGTGAATATTCGTATTCTACTATTAAAATTGGCTAAGATTGGAATTGGTGATCCTTTACTATCATGGATAGATTCATATCTAAGTAATCGAAGGCAATTTGTAATTATAAATGGGTTTAAATCAAAATGTATAATTCCATCTTCTGGCGTTCCGCAAGGTTCCCATCTAGGGCCCTTGCTTTTCTCTCTATTTATAAATGAAATCAAAGATGTTATAAAATCTAGTCAGTTTTTACTATTTGCAGATGATTTAAAAATCTTTAAAAAAATTACTTGCCCCTCTGATTGTCATATGATACAATCTGATTTGAACTTTTTAGAATTTTGGTGTAAGAAAAATGGACTAGAATTTAACATACCTAAGTGTAAGGTTTTAAGATTTAGTCGCAAATTATGTTCTGAACATTATAATTATACATTGTCTTCTATTGTTCTTGAAAATGTGACCAGTTTTTGTGATTTAGGAATTACTATTGATCGTAAACTCTCTTTTACTTTTCACATAAATAATATTGTTTCTAAAGCAAATAAAATGTTAGGATTAGTAAAAAGAACCTGTAGTGAGTTCTCAAATTTTAGATCTTAGTTTTGTTTTCATCTTTTGTAAGGTCGATCCTCGAATACGGTGTTACTATATGGTCTCGTTATTATAAGATGCACAGTCAAAGAATTGAAAAAATTCAAAAAAAATTCGTCAAATTTCTGTGCTATAAGTTCAATATATTTTTCAATAACTATAATTATACTACGATAATAAGTTATTTTGGGCTTACGTTACTTTCTAAGAGAAGAATAATGTTTGATATGTGTTTTGTTTATAAAGTATTGTCTGGTATTGTTACTTGTTCAAATAGGTACTTTAATTTTATTCGTTTCAATCGCCTGTTAGTCGTCTTGCTAAACTGACACTTATCTATAATGAAATTGAGTTTGTGGGAATTTCTTACACCAGGTTTAAATCATCGATCCACAGGAAGATTTTAATTTAGTGTTGTAACTTTGGATGTTTTTATTATTGTAATTGTTTTTTTTTGACCGTTAATAAACATCATCAAGATGATTGAGGAGAGGCATATCGCCCTGTAGTTCTCACAATTGCTGAACTTTTGTTTTTATTTATGGATATAAACGTGTTTTGCTCTCAGTAGCTTGGTATTCTCTCTGCTTGTCATAATTTATTTAAGATTTCCATTATTCACAATTCTCTCTTTATTTCTAGCCTTTGATGATTTCTGGTTCAATCTGATCATCTCCGTATTCTTTTCTTGTTTTGATTTTGGTAACAGCAACGTACAGTTCTTCTACTGTTCTTGTTCATGCTATATTCTCTTCGGAGCTTTCCGATTCCTGTAGTATCTCTTCTTTTTCTTTAAATTTTTTAGAGTAGTAATTTGCCATTTTTCAGCTGGTTCTTCTCATTTCTTACTCCTCTTGGCTTTTCTCGTTTATTTTCTCTGAGTTTTTCACTATATTCCAGAATCTCTTGTTGTTTGATTTAAGTTTTTCATCCATTTCTTCTCCGAATTCCGCCAGGGTCTTCTTTTTCGCATCTTTTATTTTTGGTTTGGCCTTCTTCGTATTTTTCTTTATCCGCGTTGGATTTTGTTCAAAGATACTTATGTTTTCCACGCTAGTTCTTTTTCCTCAAATTTTAATTTTAATTTCTATTACTTCTTCATTACACCGTCGTGTTGCTTTTATAACTATGTTTTCTATATTTTTGACTCTGCATATTTCTCTTGCTTTTTTAATTTTAGTTTATGTATTGATATTCTATTAATTATATTCTCCTTCTGTTTCTTCATCTAGTTGCAAGTTCTACAGTTCTGTTTTCACTAGTCGGTGTTGTGTTCCTATTTCCGCTTCTTTTATTGTCCCTACTCCTTCTATTCTGTTTTCTAGATTTAGTGTCTATGTGGTGTAATCTCTTATATATTTGGTTTTTTATACAAGGCTTCTTATACAAGTGTATTTCTCGTCCAGTGGTTGGTTCCATACATACATTCACAATATTTTGAAACCTATTAGCGTTATTTAGGTAAACAAACATTCTTCCGCACCATCCACCATAAATTAGCAAGGATTTTTACCAGGGAGCACTTTTCATCTAAAGGGGAAATCTTCAAAAGGTTCTACCTCACTAAAACCCCTCCCCTTTTCTCTTGGATCGCCCGGTATCGTTTTCACTTATCATGGGGGGATCTACTTTCGCTTTCACCCTTTTCTTTCATCCTCCTCTTTTGTTCTCATTATAGTTCTCATATATGTTTGAATTTTCTCCCAGGCTTCGGCTTTCGACAGCATGCACTCGACCACGTTTCCTATATTAACCTTTCCTCCAAGGTATAGTTCTAGCTCTTGCTTTTCCCTGGACCATCTTGGGCAGCTGAAGAGCGTGTGTTCTGCGTCGTCTATCATTGGACAGTACAAACACGGAGGAGAGGTTCTCTAACCTATTCTTGCCACGTATTTCATGAAACATCCATGGCCAGTTAGGCACTGGGTCATATAACAATCTGTCTCCCCAAAGTTCCTATCTTTTGATAGGCAATCTCTTTTATTAGTTTTGTCGTCCATTCTGCCTTATTGGTTGCTCTCCACTCCTGTTGTCATTTTTCAACGGTATGTTTTCTTGTTTCTCTACTACTGTGCGTTGTCTCATTTCTTTTGTTGTAGTTTATTTTCCTTTCCTCCGCCAGTAGGTAGAGTGGGATTGTTCCCGCAATTTCCGTTTACGCCTCGTAGGAAACTGTACATTAGTCTTTGTGAATATTTGACCGAGGGCTTATATGTTTCTACTTTGACCGCATCACACCAGATGGCCGCCCTATGTAGTATTATGGGTTGCACTGTCGAATACGGTACTTTCCTTTTATTCGCCTTAGGTCCTTTTATATTGGGTAACAGTGTCCTTATCGCTCTGGTAGTTTTAGGGGTCTTTTCTACCACATGGTTTATATGTCTCCCAAAACTTAATCCACGATCTACGGAGGCGACTGCTAGTGTAGCAAGTACTTTGACGCAATTCTGTACGGCTCCACAACATTGGGTAGTTTTGGCAGTATTTTTTGTTTCGAAAAATGAGTGAACTTAGCTTAAAGCATCGCGCGGTTATAAAGTTCCTCACTAAAGAGGGAAGTGGTGCGAAAGTTACACATGAAAGAAGGACCCAGGTGTACGGTACTAACGGCCCGTTTTATTTTCAAGCAAAATATTGGTCGAGAAAATTTCGATGGGGTCCAGACTCGTTTCAGGACGACCCAGGACCAGAAACACCGGTTGAGCAAAGAACTGAGGAAACCATAGGACTTGTTGAAGATTGAATGCTGTCTGATCGACGAATGAAGATCCCAGTACTTGCAAAAGAAGCTGGAGTGTCTGAATACAATATAATTTTCAAGATTATACACGAAGATTTAGGCATGAAAAAGTGTCTGCTTGATGAATTCCCCGAATCCTTACGCTAGAGCAGAAACTGGTGACAGTTACTTTTCGCGGATTGTCACAGGCCACGAAACATGGATGTTTCACTGGGACCCTTCCACAAAACAGGAATCAATGCAATGGGTCCATAAGGGTTTTCTATCCCCAAAAAAGGCAAAAACCCAGTTTTCGTCTGGAAAATTGTTGCCGACCAGTTTTTGGGACTGTGAGGGCGTTTTGCTTTTCACGTTGAAAGAATTGCGAATTGCATAGAGAAAACATAAAATTAATGGTTGGTTTAAAGGATCTTATTATAATCTTTCCTTCAGCTAAGTTGCAAAGAAAAAAGCAAATTTTAAAACATCACGAGGATTTATTTTTCGATAAAACACGGAATGGAGATTTATATTACAGAGCTTAGAGCTTGAGTTTTAATTTTCACACATGAACATTCTTATTTATTTTGGAATCTGCTAATATAAATTCTTACTTGCGATGAAAAAGTTTTATGACTGCAGGATGGCATTTAAATATTTTTCTGTTTTTAGCTGATTTTGTTATTGTTTGTTGAACTATAGTTTCATTGCCAAGGTTACCACCAGACTTCGGCATCGCGGAAGTGATTTTTATTGCCGTTTGATCGCCAGCGCTCTTGCAGTCGTGGCCTACTACTTTGTCTAGGTTTTCATCAGTTATACGACTTCTCCTAGATTTTAAAATGTTTTAAAAATTAAAAATGACTGTTCAACATCACTATTTTCGTGATGATCTTGATCAGATAAACCCTGAATTGCATCAAACGCCACAATGGCTGTGCCTAACTATGGTTATCACTGCTCACACACGCCTGATGCGGGGTTGAGACAAAAATTCCTCATCGCATACCAATAAAAATCTCCGGGGAGATAAAATTCTAATCGGTATATTTTTTATAATATTTCGGCAGAACCTTTTTATGTTGTGGTGATAAGAGATAATAGTTGGTTTTGTCTAAGGACCTGCGTCTACGATTTCAAAGATGACTCGATTACAATCAATACCGATCACCCGATAAACACTGTACTCGTAAATCCTCAAACTAAGTAAAACTGTGACTCCGATTTTTTTTCTTCCCACTTTCCACCCACTCTTCTCTGCTTTCAAATTAAATTAGTAACCGCGTGTGCAGCATAGAATTTTTCATTCCGCCTTTATTCCATAAATATGTGAATTTATCTACTATCTTTATAGTCTAGTCGTCTAGCCCAGCACCTGAGAAACCTAATCGGTCGCATACAGATGGTGCACAAGTGCGCTTCGACCATTTATTTTATGCATATTTATTTTGCGTTTTCTGTCACCGACATTTGTTATTCACATCGCCTTCGATACCTGCGGTCATGATGAGTGAGATCCGGGAATTCTGGAGTCATGTTAGTTTAATAGAAACCGCAGCTCAGAGGCATGTTTCGGAGTTATATCAAGTGTTTATATCCTGGGATGAGACCTGCAGGCGACTTACTTTAAATTGTAACTATGGCAACAGGTGGTCCAGGGGATGCACTCAATTTTCAGCGGCGAAATTGAAACTGTGAACTGAATACGTTATGATTCGGTTTAAGAAGTTGCAGGAAATTTAATTCGAACGAAATTCAAAAATCGGATGTGGGGTTTTGTGCGAAGATTATGTGTGATGGTAACTGGCGAAGTATCCGCAGGGTATAAATCAGATCTGACGTCGGTAACTAATATGGGGATTACATGCTGAACTGTGCGAAGAAATAAAGCATCGATAAAATAATAATCATAAATCACACACACTGCGTATCGGTAGCATTTCTTGGATATGTATCATTCCCGTTACGGCAGCGCCCTGAATAAGTTTTTGTAAAGACGTCATTATTTTGTGTTTCTAGTAAGACGGTAAAAAGGTCGACAGGTTATTTTTGTAACGTATGTTTTTTCCGTTGCTTTCAGCCTTTCAATAGGGGAAAATAAAGAACAAGAAACTGTGGCTAGTATTTTTACTTTCGGTTGTTTAAAATAACTAAGGCAATTTTCTGTTATATCGTACAAAACAAACTGCAAATTCTGCATACGTTCATTGAACTTTAGTTTATTTTCTCAGTCACTTCTGATTAAGTCGTCAACACTGCACTAACTATTAATTATAGTATTATTTTATTTATAGCTATCTGACTGCAATATAAAAACTTCATACAAATTACAGATTTTGCAACAAAAACTGGTCGTCCAAAAAATAAAACAAATTTATTTGAATGAAACTATTTAAATACATGTTGACAGTTTTATGAAGAATTATTATTGTTACATAATCCCGTCTACTTTTGTTTGCTTGTGTTAAGTTGAATAATAATTCATCTCAGTCTCACCAGATTAAAAGAAATAATTGAAATTTTCAAAATAAACATTATTTATGATTTTGTTTGGGTTTCGTGTTAATTTGATAAAAGTAGAACCTTGATTTACGATAATTACGATGTTCTAAATTAATCACAGCCATTTACATTATCCCACGGTTATTTATATGTATCTGTGTACATTCGTGCCGAAACGTGGTTTGTGATTACCAATTCTGTGTTTTTAATTTATTAGTTGTTAATTTGAATAATGAATGGTATTAAATAGATTGTTAACATGTTTTATGGTGTTTGTTTATAACTGGCAATGTTTTTTCTAATAGATTTGGTAATATTTTGCGGATTTTTTAATTCTTTTCTGACTGATGATGAAATTTATTAGTAAACAAAATCGTGCTAATGTAATTTTACATAATATTTGAATTAAAAATGGAATGGTCGCACATTGTTATTATTTTAATTGTTTAAAACAAATTATGAATGTAAAACTATCAAATATTGCAAATCCCATCAAGGTCATTAGAAAATTTTGTTCAGGCTTTCAAAAAAAAAAAAACAGATCAAAAATACCTATGGAAATTCCAATTTGTTAACTAATGATAACTAAATCTGTAGAAAGTGTAAGTATAAAAAACTTAAATAACTGTGTCTACGATCAATATTATTATTAATTAATCGATCTGGTTTTTACCATATAAATACAGTAGTTAATTTAATAAAAAAAGTATTTCAAGACAAAGATTTATCTAAAGTGATATACGTGCCTTTCCAAAAAATGTTGATGACGTCATTACAAAATTATATTAAAGGAAAATTAATTTGGAACGTACGCCCAGCATGCTTCTTTGCATTTACTTTAACGTTAAATACATATCTTTATTATCATTATTATTAATATTATTAACTTATAAGGATTCTCATAAAAAAAAATAAAATACACAATCAAATTTTATATTCTTTTAAAAAAACTGGATTTGTTTTATTGTATTTCAGGAGTGAGCGAAGTTCTGACGAAATAACCATCGACCTTTTTTTTTATTCACCCTGTATAAGCAATTCTAAATTTAAAGTTCAACCTTCAAAATTTATAAACTTTCTATAATCAAAATTAATCGTCCGTCGTCTATAAGATACGGGGTTCGTTGTTCACAAAGTAAGGCGTTCGAAATTTATACAATACGGTGTCAAGAATCCACAAAGTACGACATTCGTTGCTTATAATGTTAACTAGTCGCAAAAATTTTGTATCTGTGTGCTTTCACGATTCTAACGTTAAATAAATCCTAACCACGTTACTGTAAACAGGGCCGTATTTATTTAGTTCGTTTAAAATGTTGAAAATAATCTTATTATTATTTTACTCCTTTTGGGCTCGGGTACTTAAACAGTGCAAATATTAATATCTCATTTAGAATTAAGGGATGAGATTTAAAATTTTTAAGTTCAGGTCCACGACTTGTGCTTATTAGTCAAACTTTTAATTGCGAATGCAACATTTTCCTGAATAAAACCCTGGAATTTACCTCTCGGGAAAGCTGGCATGCGCTACCTGTCAGTTTGAAAACGGTTTCTTCCACAATATAATGGTTGGACTACTGTTGCTGAAGTTGTAGTAATCGACTTCTGAAAAGTTTCGAAGATACAAATTTTTTGCTGTTCGTGGTTTGCAAATTTTGGGCTTACGTCGTTGTAAAGTACGTTGTTCAGAATATACAAAACATCGCGTCTTTCGTTCTTCATAAAGTATGTTTATAAAGTACGGTGTTTAGGATTTATCAAATATGGTCTGTGTCGTTTATAAAATACGGCGTTTATACAGACAAAATTAAAAAAATCTTGAAGCTCAGGGTGTAAAATAAAGGCGAATTCATAAACCACAAGCATGAAAGTATGTTGTTTTGTAGAATTTAAATAAAGTTTACAATGCAAGAATTCAAGTTGACGTCATCACATTATTGGTGGGGATGATTAGGCAAATTTTGGTTAGCGTTTTACTACCTGCACAATCTTCCTAAAATATATATAAAATTTGACAGCAATCGGTCCAGTGATTTCAGAAATTATCTGTTCAACAGATATCGACACAGACGATAGGCGGACAAAAAACAGACAGACGACAGAGACGAAAACGCGACTCTTTTTTTTCATATTGTAGGAATCATGAAACGTCGAGAAAACATGAAGTTTTTAGATAAATTGTAAGAGTTAATTTTGTATTATTTTTTTAAAACAGCACATGTATGCAGAAATATATACAGGATGTTTTGTTTATTTGATACAAACCCTGTGACTTTTTTGTTCTTAAGGATAAACCCGTAGTTTTTTGAGCAAATTTGTATTATTTTAAAAGATTTATGTGATGGCAACTTCACACTTTTAGTAACACTTCCGGTAGAGCCGGAAATGACGTCAACTTTATTTTTTTTATGGAACACCAGGTATATTTTTTCATAAATGGAAACATTGATTTTCTCTAAAAAATTAAAAGCAACCAATATTCAAAAATTAATACCTGAAAATATATTCCAAGAAATTGGTCGAAAGTTGTTTCGACAGAACTTCCCTCGCTTTTGAATTACAATGAAGCAAATCCAGCATTTTCGAGTTGAGTTTTTCTTTAAACAATTTTGTGATGACGTCATCAACATTTTTGCAAGGACAACTTGGATTGGTACAGCGTTGAATAAATAAAAATAACACTGTTGTATTCTCAAAATTCTTCAGAAAAACGGCGTCAATAAAATAAATTGACTATTCATTAATATTTTTTGAGTCACCCCGTATAAGCAAATTAAAAAAATATGAATGAAATGATAAATCACAAGTGCAGACTCATCATATTTTGTACATTTTAGATAGGATTTATTTAGCAAACTTTTGAGTTGACGTCATCAAATTTTTGGAGAGGATAAGTAAATATATTTTAAAGAAAAATTTATCATGCTTATAATAACTGTAAACCATCTGCAATATTTCAAAGCTTTCGGTTTTTCAGATTCAAAATTAAATTTGACGACAATCGGCCCAGTACTTTCGGAGATTACCTGTCTAATAAAAATCCGGGACGGCAGACAGACAGACAGACAGACGGACAGACAGACGGACAGACAGACGTACTCTAGGGGTCATGAAATGTCGAGAAAACGTAAAAGTAGACAGTCGGGGAACGGACTCGATCACAATAGTTTTTTTGCTTACGCTCAGGAAGTAAAAATAGACGAAAAATTCATATTTATTGATGACAATGTAGTATCTTGAAATATAGACTTCATCTCATTTAGTCACATAAGTGATCTTTTAAAATAATCCAAATTTGTTCAAAGAACTATATGTTTATCAATAAAAATGAAAAAATATCATATAAAAGAAACATGTGGCACGTATTATAGTAAAATATAATATCATTTGCAAAGAATTCTAGAAAAATTAGATAAAATATTTTTTTCTTAATAAAAAAAAAATCGTTCATTCATTTTTTTGCGTCTTTTATATACAGTTCTAATAATTTTATAAAAGACTTTTTTAGCAAATCGATTGGATAATGCCCTTAACTTTCTAGTCTTGATGAATAAAAAAAGTTTTATTCTATAATCATTAGATTAATATTTCTCTCTTGGCAAAATTTTAAACACACCATTTAGTAAATTAGAAAACTCTGTAATTTATTGAAAAAACTGTAGAGTAGTATATTTTTTACCATAAGCGTCGAAGAATCACTAAAAATGGGTAAAGCGTAAACACGTTAGGACCACCTTAATGCGCTCATTGGCTGTCTGTCACCCCTACCATAGTCCAGGGTACAATGGTATTTCAGCACTTCCTCTTCTGACTTAGGATTGTGTCCACCCGGGACAAGAAGATTAAGATGATTGAGAGAGTTTACGAATTGCACTCATGGTCACTGCCGCAATTACACCGACTGACTCAATTCCTGCTACGAAGAGCGGATCACACAGATAGCCGCAGTTCAACTCCACTCGTGACGAGAGGACTACACCGAGGTTGCATGAAATAGATTAATTCTAACTGGACCGTGGTGTTCATTATATGTACATAATACTCCTAATAAATTACTTGTACCATCCCTAGGATATTTTATTAAAGCACAAATAAAGGAATATAAATTTTAAACAAGCTTTGCTCAAGAACATTTGGATATGTCATTAAATTTTTGAACACATGAGTTCTGAGAGATTTACATATTTACAGCAACTTTCAACAGTGTCCAAAATATCAAGCAATTGAATTTGTAGCTACTAATTCAGTTCCCAAAATTTTGCTATACAATTTTGAATGTTTTCCATAAATCTATTTGCATTAGGTTAAAAGCTCGTCAAGAACATGAACATGCCATTTTGCGTCTTTAAAATGAGATTTACTTAGCAAAATTTTGAAATTACGTCATCCATTTTTTGGTGGATGTAATTCGCCAAGTTTTCGTTAGAGTTTTACCATCTGCATGATATTTTTAAAATATACCATAGATTTCTCAAAAATGAGTCCATTAGTTTCGTGGATTATCTCTCTAGTAAAATCACCTGCAGATGACAGATGACGGCAGGGAGAGGACAGGCAGCTGGAATTTGTATTTGCGAACAGTTAATGTATTATTTTCTCGGTTTTGGTAAGAATTAGAAATGATTCGTAATACCATCTGTAACATTATTGATTTATATAATTACCACAAGCTTATTGATTTCTCATTATATTGAACTTGGCTTTCCTTGCATATCGACAGGTTCAAGAGTTCGGTAGCTCTTAGTTTTAAATAGAGTCGAAGATACCATCTAAATTTTTAACACGTAAAAATTGGGAAATTTCAGCGACAATAGCACGAACTTAGAATTTTCTTGTATGATTGATCTATAAATATCATATCAGTTTCTATTTTTCTTTTCTTTATGGATATGATTCCCAACTTATTATTTTTCTCTAACCGTAGTTGAATTAGTTAACTAAGTATCAGTAATTATGAATGATTAGGTTGCACATAATTTTATCTTACGACTCCTACAAATTCACTCGAAACCACAGTCAAAATTGCTGCCAACCGCAAACAATAAAACGGGAAGCGCAACGGACAATAGAACATTTGAAATATTATTGGCGATTTTAAATTTGTTTTTAGTGTTAAATCCACAAATATGTCATTTAAGCTTTCTGCAATATCTAAAAGAATGTTTTGTGTATTTCAGCATTATGAAAATTTTCTGACAACTCATTGTTTTTTATTTCACGTGTTGAATTTGTTATTTTGGAGCCCCTTTTCCTATATCAGTAGATGCGAAAAGTATAACTTCAAGGTCTGGTATAAAACGTCCACTGAAAGTTATTTACTTGTGTACCAAGAATGGTGGAGGAGCCGGGATATCAGATGACGTAAATGTACAATATCGTTTCCATATTAAATTTCCATCTCCAACGAATATTTGTGATGCACTTTGCTCCCGGCATTTCTAATTAATAATTTAAAAGGATTATTATCATAAGGTCGCACAGACTGAACTTCGCATTGATATGAAGTTAAACCGCGTGAGAGTCGGCACGTGCATTATCCAAATAATAACGCTGCCAAAATGGAACACCAATATCATCGTGTTAATCAGATAAACATAATTGGCGCCGGCATTACAGTATCGGTTATAAGATACCATTAATTTACGGTTTACTTCAGGCAACTATTATGCGAAGTCTCCTTACTTAATAATCATCCTTTCTTATCGCTATCTTGCCCGAACACGATTTTGCGAATTTATAGCTTAGTTGTCTGTACAAGCTGACACTTTCCATTTTAGCCGACAAAGCTTTTACTAGTTTAACTCTAAAGCTTTACTAAGCACTTTATTTATATTAGCGTAAACATAAATAAAGGGACAGACGGAGTGCAAGGGAAAAGGATTTTTCTGTTATGACATCAAAGTGGCTTGTTTTGTTCTGTACGGGTGAACACTATTATCACTGGAAATTGTTGCACTGACCCAGTTTTCCAAGCGCTGTTTTAACACATTTTTCTCCGAAGACGGTTTAAGGCTTGAGTAAATTTCAGGCGACGTCTGTCGTATTTGACAATGGGTGAATCTAACCTTGAACTTAAAACCGAAGCTTACGTCGTTATGAAGATTACAAAGCTAACAAGCTCGAGAGAACAATAAATAACACGAGAAATTTCGATAAAGCCTACATCCATTTAGCTGTACGAAAAAATACTCTTTCGAATTATTAGAGCGTACAATTTATAGCTCCTTTAATTTTGTTGCTTTTTATGTTTTCTTTGAAGCTTTTGTAAATAACAATCCGAGTTTATTTCCAGGATTCGTGACTGGAATTTGTTGTGAGAACGGACGAAACCTGTTTCCTTTTCGCGGAAACTTAAATTAAGGCTTTAAGTGTTTACCTATGGATAATTAATCCACTAAGAAAACTTTCCGCATTTACTTTGATTTTTTTAGCCGCTCGGGTGCTTAGGAAGTTCGAATTGCACCATATTAGATAGACGCCGGTCAAGTGTAATTTAGTCACAGACAACATTCTCGTATTTACTGGGCTCATGTAATCAAGTTGCTATTTTTGAAAAGTCGCATTGATTTGTTGCCGCTGTAAACAAGGATATCGTCGGAATTAAATATTGAAGGCACAAAAAAATGACGTCGTTGGTATTACATCGGTGCTGGTTTTTCCGGAAATGACATCAATGTTTTTAAATATAAAAAGATTTGAGTGCGTAATCGAAATTGCTTAAAGTTTTGTAAACACAAAAGTAATAATTTTGGCGTGTTCTTTTGTCACAGTAAGCTTTTCCTAACATATCAAGAGTTTGTTTCTTATTTATAGTTGTCTATGTTGTACTTTCATGTTTTCTCGACATTTCATTACGTCTAGAGTATAAAAAGTGCGGCTCGCGTCTTCGTTTGTTTGTCGTCTCCGTCGAGTTTTATTAGACAGATAATTTCCGAAACTACTCGACCGATTATTGTCAAATTTTAGATGTATGTTAGAAATATTGTGTACATGGCAAAACGTTAACCAATATTTAATTGAATAATCCCCATCAACCATCTGATGACGTCTTCTCAAATTTGTGTTTGGTCTGTTTTATACAAATTTGATAAAATTACATATTCCTGCACTTTTGGTTTATGAATTGCCTTGATTTTGTTGTTTTGTTTTGTTATAATTATAATTTTTATTGTTAAATTTTTCTTATAGTAAATTTAGCCTTTAAATACATATTTTTTTTTTTATAATTACGTTCCAACAGGCCGAGAGGCCCAATTACAGGAAAGGGGACATACAAAAACACCCAGAGGCAGAGCGGGAATCGAACCCACGACCCAAGGTGTAGTGGGCAGATGCCAAGCCACCTCACCCACCGGGTCCTCCTTTAATAACACCAACTATACGAAACATGGACCTTAGCTTAGTGGCAAGAGCGTTAGATTTGCTTCTAAAGGGTCTGGGATTCTATCTATAATATATACATTTTTTCCGCTAATACTGTGACTGGTTTACCTGTGCCTTAGTAATCCATTATATATTTCTAGTTTAAATTGTAGGGGTTGTTTTAAATTTATAATTATTCCAAGAAGCTGAATTTGGACTGTACTTCAGGGGGTGTAAATAACCTTGGACCAGTTTTCTTGTAATCATAAATTGTGATCGTCGGCCGTCTCTCTTCCTGTTCTTTATGTTTATGGGTTCTTAGAATAATGTTTGTATCAGTGCAAAATTGAGTCCTCGACAGTAGAGGAATTGTTAACAATTCACTGTTTTCTTTTATATTTCGATGTGTATGGTTGTTGTGAATGACATCTGGTTTATAATTGCTTATACACGATGACTGAAAAAAAAATGAATGAGACAATTTATTTTATTGATTAAACCGAACGACCCACCTGATTTTCCAGAAAATTTCGGAATATAATACTCTGTTATTGTTGGTATGATTAGAAGGTTGACGATGTCATCATAAAATTTTATAATGAAAAATTCCCTTGAGACATGTTAGAGCATGCTTATTTAGCTTTACTCGTAGCTTACATCAAATATATCTTTATTTTAACTTATAGAGGTTACCACTAATACTAAAATTTGCAAAATCAAATTTTATAAATTTTCGTATTGTACTTCAGGGGTGAGGGAGGATCTGTCTAAATAAACATAGCTCAATTTTTACTTTCCAAGCGTAAGCGTCTGTCTGTCTGTCTGTCTGTCTGTCTGTCCGTCTTTCTGTCTGTCTGCCGTCACGGATTTCTATTAGAGAGATAATCTCTGAAAGTACTGAGCCGATTGTTGTAAAATTTTGTACCTATATTAGGAATATTATGTAGATGGTAAAAGCTAACCAAATTTTATGTAATCATCCCCACCAATAATGTGATGACGTTACTTTAAAATTGTACATAATAAATGGGTTTTAAATAGTATAAAATAACATAGTCCTACACATGTAGTTTATGACTCCGAGTTGAGTTTTTACCCGAAACGTCCACATTTTTGGAAAAAAATCAAAATTATAAAACAACATTTTGCAATCTAATTTTGAATCGGCAAAACCAAATGCTTTGAAATCTTGCAGATGTTTTAAGCTTATGATAAGCACGATAAATTTTTAATCAAAATATATTTACTTACCTCCAAACAATTGATGACGTCAGCTCAAAATTTGGCCGAATCAATGCTATCTAAAATGATGAGATATGATGGGTTTATTACTTGTGATTTATCATTCCATTATTTGGATTCGCTTATACAGGGTGACTCAAAAAAATTGATGAATGCGTAAATTTATTTTATTGATTTAATCAGGAACTGCAAAACCGAATGCTTTGAAATCTTGCAGGTGTTTTAAAATTATAATAAGCATGGTAAATTTTTGATCAAAATGTGTTTACCCACCCATCTCCCTAAAAAATGGATGACATCACCTTAACGTTTTGCTGAATAAATCTTATCTTAAACGTGCAAAATATGATCAGCCTATACTTGTAATTCATCATTGCATTCATATTTTTTAGATTTTCTTATACAGGGTGACTCAGAAAAATTAATGAATCAGGCAATTTATTTTATTGAATAAATCAAGAATTGCAAAACTGAATACTTTGAAATCTTGCAGACGTTAGTGTAAGCATGGTAACTTTTTAATCAAAACGTATGTGTGTATCAAACCCCAAAAAATTGATGACGTCATCTAAATAGTTTGCCGAATAAATCTAAACAATATACCTAATATGTATATATAATAATAGACTGACTTGTAATTTATCATTGCATTCATATTTTTTAGATATGTTTATACGCGGTGATTAAAAAAAATGAGTCAGTCAATTTATTTTGTTTTTGTACTATCTTGATATTATCTAGGTATACTTTTTGGACAAAAACCAAGTATGCTTACTTAATTAATTGGTCCTATCTTCTGTGTTGAAGAGACAAAATCAATCGAATGTCAGTTTCCTTTAATACATATGCTTGTATTTAATGCCACCGTTACGTACTTCCATGCCGGCGCTGATACAATATGACGTGCTCATGGCCGAATTCTTTCGAAGCATAAACATAAACGAAACAGTAAAGTTAAACAAGTACTAGGAATTAAGAATACAATGTTTCCCACTGATTATCTGCTTTAAATATATTTCTTCAGGGATTGAGGGTGTGTTATTTACCCTTCTGAAGCGAGGAAAGTTCTGTTGAATAACCTTCCACCAATTTTTTCCTGCTATTCTCGTAAATATTTCGATAAACATACGAAATATGATAATTAAAGAAAAGTCATTTGTCTGCTGTCACATTATGATTTTATTACTTTCCGAGGGTAGGCTAAGGAAGTATAGTAATCGGGTCCATCGGGTGACTTGTTAGTTGCATCTTCTCCGGACGTTTCATGACCTCTGGGGTACGAAAAACATGTTCTGCCGTCTGTCTGTCTGTCGTCTGTGCCGATTTTTCTTAGACAGGTAATCTCCGAAACTACTGGACCGATTGTTGCCAATTTTGTATATATATTAGGTATATCATGTAGATTTGATGGCCTCATCTCAAATAATTCTATTTTAAAATGATTTAAGTGTTATATAACAATATACTCCTATGCTTGCGGTGTACGAAGCCTACTTGAGTTTTTCTCCTAAACGTCCTAATTTTCGCAAAAAAATTAACACACTATAGTAGTATTTTACCACTAGCTGAGGATATAACCGTTCTGACTAAGATATTAGCATGTCAAACTTGGTCGTTTCTTTTTTTGTGTGCTATGACTAGCATTATCTATGTTGATGACGTATCACTCCCATTTCCTCGAAAATGAAAGAATACGCACATCTATTTAATAATGATAAATAAAATAAGAATTATAATATTCAGAACATTTTGTTCAATTGTGGCGGAACTAAAAATTTTAGTCCTCTTTTTTAAGGAGTCAAAATTTTTTAAATCAAATTAATTTCTACGTGACATTTCTTCGATGTAAACATTTGAACTTACGCGTGTTATTTGTGCTGAGAGCATATTTTTCTCGTTGGATATCTGCTTTAAATATGTAAGTATATTTTACATTGTCCGTACTTGGGAGCGCAAATTTTTTGGCGCAGGGGCTGCGGGGGTATTATTTATGCCTCTAGTTTTTACTATATTGAGGTTATCAAAAAAAAACGGCAAAATTAAATTTTATAAGGCGAGAAAAGTTCTGTCGAAATAATTTTCCACCAATTTTTTTTAAGAAACCGCTAAAGCACCCAAGTGAACTGTTATATGCCAGAAAAATTGCACTTGAAGTTAAAAATTCAAACAAATTGAATGTCTTAGGGAAATAAAATTGTCATAAAAATTAAAGCAGACTCATAGGTGACAAGTACAGAAGTAGGTAATTTTATAAAATTTAAATATTATTTACTGTAATGAAGCAAATTTGGAGGGGCTGGAAATCGCGATAAGGGTACTAGGGGCAGAGGTTATTTTTCGTGCTAGCCAACTCGGCGCCGGAAAAGAGGAGATTGGGTCTACAGAAGCGTATGGAGAAGCAGTGTGAAAGAGAGAAAGAGTTATTTTTGAAGAACACCGTACCGTAAGTACCGAGTTGGACTCGTCCCCCTTTCGGCGTAACGTTCCCGTACGGTTAATGTCACAAGTTTTTTTGAGATAATAATTATTTAGTTTTTTCCGTATTTACATTTGTAATTGGTGGAACAGGAAATAAAAACCGAATATTTTCATTAAGTTTAACTCGAATAAAATTTCTTTCGGCGCCGTTCACCAAACTCACTGATCAACGGAGATTCTTTTCTCCGGCTAGGGTAATCCAGGTGGCGTCCGAGCAACCGCTCCCGTAGAAGGCGCCACTCCCGCCAAGACCAGCCAGACGTGTTTCAGAGGCACTAAACGATCCAAGGCGGCATACGCTACAATTGATATGTACCACGTATGCAAAATCAACCCTCCAAAATTTCCTCGGTAAATTTGAGAACTGTATTCTGAAAGCTGTGACTCAACTTTGTTTTGACATTTTTGTAAAAACGAATGTGGTGTAATGTTAGAGTTTTGACAGGGAAAGTGACAGTGGAACGAGCTAGAATTTAGCTACAACTTTTAGCGGAACACTGAACTTACAATTTAGCTCAAGGGGGGAGATAATTTTTAAAGTAAAATTAATCAATTATTTATTTGAAACCAAATATTGAATTGTTCTACATGTCTTTATTGGATAAATAAAATTGTAATGAAAACCACTACAAGTTCTATTTAACTATTTATACGATTACTTGGAGCACCAATTTAACATGTCAAGGTGAACAGAAATTTAGTACAAAATCCATACTTCTATTTTAATCAATTATTAAAGTAAACAATTTATTTGATGAGAGTTTTAACAAAATGACGAAGTGAAACATTACGAAGCTTTTTCCCTGCTACTGAATTTTTTAAAGAGTTAGTTCAGTACATTGTTTGAAACATCAGTTACACTCTATTCCAGAGCTAGCTCTATTTCAGAGACGGCAATACAGGGAGATATTCAAATATTACAACTTTATCATTCTGAGACCGATTAGATTGTAGAATATTTTGTTTATTTCATGTTAAAAAATTCGCAGTCTTCTTCAAAAAGCTTTCCCACGTGTTTAAAAAATGTATATATTAGGTGTTATTATTTTAAAGACGAATTTAAAACACACACAAACAACTTTTCTTGATTTTATTAAAAAGATAGTTTATTTCTTAGGTTTCAAAACTTAATTTGAGATTCCATTATATATTAACGGTTTACAGAAATTTAGTTCATTAGTGACAATAAAGTGGTAACAGATTTGATAAGAATGCTATAATGGAACATGGGTAAAAGTGTCACAGTTGGCTTGTAATTACTGCATATTTTATCTAAGTAGTTTGGTGCATTAGGTTTTATTATTTCGTTAGAAAGATCTCAGTCGTCACGATGAATTTCACCCACAAAAGTCCTATGCGAGGTATGAATGAACTTGTCGCCGAAATATTTGACAACGTATTTTTTAGTGGACTGCTTAAAATTGATTCGTATTTTAAGTATTGATCTTTTTCAACACTATTTAATGAAAATATTCGTCTGTTCTATGATTGTAATTAGTTGTGGTGCTGCGATTTTTCAACTTTATGCAATGGCCGATATAGAAGAACTTATAAAGTATTCGCCGAGTTTTATGTCAACTATTTACGTAAGTGAAATTTTATTACAATAAATATTTCATTTTAACTAAAATCTTAAACTGGTGCTATTCGTATTTTAAGGCTATGTTAACCTATATAGAAATTCTCACTGTGTGTAACGGTGTTGAGGAGTTTCAGTTGTTTATGAAATTTTGGGCTGAAGATAGTTGTGGAGAAAAAGCCTTCAGAAGCGTTCAAAAAAACGTTTTGTATATAAAAATATACGGTGTGGTGCATGCATTTATTGGGGTGGTAACCGCCGTATTGTTTGTTTATCCACGAAAACAAGATCCAGACAATTTCTTGATATTTAGATACATCGATGATTATTTTCCAGTTTATAAAAACATGCTCGGCGTACCTTGTAGGGCAGTCATGGCTATAGATCTTTACGCAATGACAACTCTAGGACTTCACTTCCTCTACTATACACAACATATTAAAATACAAGTTCGTCTTTTGAATGCTTGTCTTGGTCAAATTACACAGGATTTTGACGAAAAAGATGACAACTTATTTTATAACAGTGCATTCCAAAGAGAGATTAAGATCAGGTTGGATTTTTGTGTAGCTCGTCATACAAAAATTGCTCAGTAGGTATTTATCAAACAGTAAAATATAATACTGAAAATATGGTGTATTTCAGGATGGCAAATTGGCTGAACGAACGCTTTGGCATTTTGGTTGTGTTTTTTTCTATTGTTGGTTGTCTTTTAGGAATATCAATTATGCTGTTAGCCTTGAAGGTTAATTGTACCATATTTTTAATAATTATTATTATTTATCGTAATTTCAGGGAATTGTGTATTACAATTACGTCCAAATAGTTATGAGTTTTGTTACATTTTTCAGTTCAATAGCTGCAGTTGTCGTCAGCGGTCAAAGTTTACAAGAGGAGGTTTAATTTATGTAAACACTTGTTTCGTTTCAATAATTATGATTTTATAGAGTGAGAAAATTACAAACATAATCTTGTCTGCACCGTGGTATCAATGGAATCGTAGTAATAAAGTGAATTTGCTGATGTTTATTACCAATACTAAGAAGCCCCTTAAGTATCAGTTTTCCCAAAATTTCGCTGTTGATTATAATCTTGCAGTTTCGGTAAATATAAATAGTGAGTTTACACTCAATCATAATTCTGTTTTCAGATCGTCAAGGGAATGTATTCTGTGGTTTCAGTAATAATTAATTTAACTTAGAATGTAAATACTGGTATCTAAAATTTTACAAGAGTGTCGCGACAGTGTTTTATTCCTCAAAACTTTCCCGAAAATGGCTGAACGTCTATTATTCTACAAAAACGCTGGCTTCGAAATTAAGATAAATACATTTTTTTTTCTGAATAATTAACGAGTTTTTAGAAAATATGTAGAAGTAGAGAGAAACATTTGTTTTCATTTTCGTTAAAAGGTTTTACATGGTATTTAGTTAATTACAACAGTACTTCATTCATATTTAGTGTTTTTTTTATACATTTTCGCCACCATCTTATTTTTGTTGTTGAGGAACCTTATTCTTCTCAATCATCTATATCGAGCGGAAGTTTTGATTGGGCTCTATTTAGTTAAAACCTCAAGTTTTATAAAACTCATTTATGTCCACACGAATTCATCACCGAAATGAAAGACTGCTGGTCTTTTTAGACATTTTCTTAATATTATTCATAGATTAATTTTCAGGTAAAATTAAACTTTGCATAATGTATACTCTTGAGTCGTGCACAGACTGAGCAATGCACTGAAGTTTTGATCAACAAAGTTTTATAGACACTATGTACAAACATAATAAGTAGATGCGATGAATTTTTCAATTAAAATGAAAATTTCGACCAGATGGGACAACGAGAAGGAGCAATTTTCCGCGACACTGGGTGGAAGCTCATACCTTAAATAAGAGCTGAAATTTAAAACGTGTAAGTAATCAATGGATTATAGCGAACGAATTTTCTGGGTGGATAGATCCGAATAAAGCTCGTTTTAGGTCATTTAAAATTTCCATGAACTCGGTTAAGGGGAATATGATTCATTAATTATTATTATTAATATTTAGTATCCCAAAAAGTGGAAATATTTTTATTTAATTTTATTTAATTATAAGATCATCAACGTTATTTGCTGTGAATTGTTAGCTGTCGCTAGTGAATAATAGTGTTTTGGGTTTGTTCCTGATGATAATTAAATAGCTATTTGACCTAATTTACTGCTTCAGAGCCTCGATTATACAAATTACTAAAATGGAAATGAAAATCAGGAATGAAACGAATGAAATAAAACGAACTTTGCAGGAAATCCACGATCGCTTTATATTTAAAATTAAATAGGGCGTTCACAATGGTCTAAGTAACTCTACAGTTATTGGTTTTTGGATTTCTATTTTAGATTATCCGCAGCTATTTCTTTTTTCTTCTTCAGCAAATGTTATATTTCTTATCAAAGTTGAATGCGATTTGAATGAAAAATTTCACACAAAATATCTTTGGAAACGTCTGTTTAACATAAATTATGTTTCAATATAATTATTTAAGATCCACCATGTATTGAATTCTGTTTCCCAAAACACAAAAACCACAGAATATTTGTCAACGCGTTTCGCCAACTACGTTGGCACCATCTAGGATATCAAGAAATAACAAGATTGCAATAAAACTTAAAATTAACTGTGTAAAAGTAAACTAATGTTTATTTTCATTGTGGTGACCCTATAACTTCATAAGGTTTAGGACAAAATTCGGCGTTAACGACAGCTTCATGAAACCAAGTCCCAGAGAGACAGGAAATTGATATTACAAGTTAGTAAGGATTTATAAAGATCAGATAACTTGGAGTTGACACCACTGACATTTTGATAATATACAGATAATGTAGACAGCGAACAGGCTGATGGACGGGTATGATTTATGGATAAAGGAATAAGACCTGGCGAACTAACCAAATCACGTCTACTGTATTACCATAGATATTAAGAGTTGCCATACGTCTGAATCCTTGAGAACATCTTGACTTTGGTTTTTCAATCATCCTTCAGTAATACAGTAAATTATTCCGAATCAATTTTCTTGAAAAATTTTCGTATTATTATGTTGGCAAGATTGAATCTAACAGAAAAAGAAACGGTCTTGTAAAAACGCCAACTACAAGTTTTATTTATTATTTGTTTAATATCATTACCACCAACATGATAAATTAAATAACAAGGTTGTCTACATAATCGATAATCGTCATAAAGCTAGATAGTTTTATTGCATTTTTTTGTCTTTAATTACCATTGGAACGAGATCAATTAACCAGTTCATGAATTATCTGGCAGATAACAAAGAGCAGTGTGCCAGACGAAGGTGACCCAGCTGATGAGAAAATCAATACTAACAAAAAGTGTCCTTATCTCAATGGTAGATACAAAATTATAAGAACTGCTGGTGAATACTTATTATCTTAAAATATAGATTTAATACTTTCTCGATTTATGTCAGAAAATTCCAGAAAACAGGTGTAAAATTCACGTTTTTTGGACGTTTCATGACCGTAGAGTGCGGAACAATATGTTTCCGTTTCCGTCGATCTGTCTGCTTGCTGTCTAATTGTAGTTTGTCTTTGTCGATTTTTATTAGATGGATAAGTGCAAACTGACAGTCCGCTCCAGACCAAATATAAGCAAGTCAACAGACTATGTTTTCGTAAAAAATGTTTTCGAATCAAAGGCAGTGGCGGAGTATAGGTGATTAAAGTATCTATTTCAAAAGTAGGTACATCTTACCCCATTTAGGTTTAGAACTAATGTATTTTTTGAGAATGGAAGTTGCTATGCCACAGATAATAAGGATAAAAAATAAACCATTAGTTAGGAAAACGTTAATTTTTACATCATTTCTTGTTTAGCCGCGGCATTCTACATTTGTAAACCAATTATGTTTTTCCGGTTAACATTTATAGAAAAGTCATTTCTGGTTGGTCACTTTAAGGTCAACGGTAAGTTTTATTTTGTCGTATGACGCATTATCAATCACTTTTTGAAAGTAAGAAATAGTGTTGCTATTATTAAAAACCGCCATGGATAAAAATTAAGTTCCACTAATGTTAAAGTTTACAAGCAGTTGTATGATTGAGACGACTTAAATTTTTTCAGTGTATGTTCATTTTAAGACATTAACTATGCCTTCTAATAAAGTTTTAATGAATATGTAGCTGCTAGGCTTATCATAACTTTTGAATATTTTTTCTATATGAAGTCAACTTTCTATACCCTTTACTAATAACCTATAAAACATACTTAGAACTAAATTCTGCGATGAATTTCACAGACAGTTTCCAACAAATCTACAAGACGACATGAAACGTGTATATTTTTTTGTTGAAAAATTTCTCTATATAAACCGTCTGAGATATTTTACTCGTGCTGTAAGACCTATCTAGAGCGATCATCACTCGTTTTAACTGTGTATAGTGGGTAGCCAAGAATCGCATATCTACAGATGTTTTAAGTCTTCCAAATATATTGCACAAAATGGATTTACATGTAAACGAGTAATCGCAGATAAACCTAGATTTATTGCTTTCCAACTTTAAAATTTATACGACATGTACACCAACTAATTTATTGCAACAAATGGTACAGTAATGCGACAAATATAATCTTTAGTTGGAATAAAATAGATAGTATTTCTTCGTAAAGATGACACGAATTACAAATGCTAACCTATGTCACAAAAAGTCGGCCATTCGAATGTGCTTTTCTAAAACGTCAAGCTTCATAAAATTGATTAACTACGTTACGCCTATCTGAATTTGCCAGACAGAGGAAAGCTTGGTCAACTTTTCAGACGTTTTCTCAATAATATTCATAGATTAATTTTCAGGTGAAATTAAACTTTACATAATGTATATTCTCCAGCCATGCATAAAATGAGCAATCCGCTAAAGTTTTGATCAGTAAAGTTGTGCACAAACATAAGTAGCTGCTATGAATTTTTCAATTAAAATGAAAATGTTATACCAGGTAGGACCCCGAGAATATTTTCCTGTGAAATTGTGCATAAGATATAAGAGTTCAAACTGAAACATGTAAGTAATCAATGGATTGTAACAGACGAATTTTCTGGGTGGGTAGATTCGAACAAAGCTCATCGTTTCAGATGGTAAATGTCTCCGGTGAATTTGCGGCATGGATAATTTCAATAAAGCTCGCAAAACATCCTTGAACGCGACTCTCAAATTATAGCGCTCCATACGACGAGCTTAAAGAGAATTGATTCGTTATTTGCTACCCGAAAAATTGCCTCTGTAAATTTCGCAGAAACGCACAAAAGCTTTTAACGAACGTATTTTATTATAAATCAGCATGACGGAAAGCGGAAATGTCATAATTTTTTGTTAGCCAGACTGGAGAATGAGGTGTCAGGGTGGAAAATAAGTCGGTTCCTCACAAAAGATTAAGGAACACAGTTTAAGACAGGCAACTTATAAAGTTGTGCCGATTTACCACGCAACTTGTCAAAGTTCACAAATTTATGGGTAAATGCGAGGGCTTAGTGAGGCACTACAATTTTCTTGTCGCTAGTCGATAACGCTTTAGGCTTGCTCCTGATGTGGAATTAAATAATTACTTTCACTTAATTTACCGCCCTGGAGGCTCAGATATTCAGATTCTTTATCTTAATTTCCATTTTAAAGAGGAATGAATAAAATAAAGGTCACTCTGTCTGGGTGTTTTTAAATTAGGTAAACAATGAACATTCTAGTGATAGGAGTATTTGCAAGGTAATCGGCGTCCATAAAGCTTGATGCACCTCTCGTTCGACTAGCGTTTATGGCTCGGCTGTCGCCTCGCGCTCTAATTTTCACGCCGTGGGCAATAAACCCGTCTTTACGCCCCTCCTACTTAAATAACTATTACGTATTTTCTCCTATTTTATTTACGTTTATTAACGGTGAAACTTTAAAGATGATCTTTTACCCCTAATTTTTTTCTGCGGGGCAATAACCATTAGTTTTTATTACCTCTACTAAAACTTTTCTCTGGGTGATCATTTACAAAGCCATTTCCACTCTCTGTGTTTAACTCGCCAAGAAGAGGAAATAATCCGGGGGTATTATTCTTCGGCCAGATTGTTTAAGCTGTGAAAATTGTGAGTTAACCGCTCAAGTCTTTGTTGTTATTTTTCTACGGCTATAATATCGCGGACCCGGATGTTGGATTTGCTCCAAATTTAGGAAACGAATTTCCTTTGAATTGATTCAGTCGCTGTCAAAGAAAGCCCTTTAAAACTCGTTCACTTCAGGTTTTATTCGATTAGGTTTGTTATTTTACGAAGACCTGTACGTGATTTATGCATCAAAGTCTGGTCGAGATATAGCTTAGTGTAGCATAAGGTGAATTTTAAAAGTAATTTGATCGAAAGCAATAAGGTTGCATTGCAATTTATTTTAGTTAAAAGTTTCCTTCGCGAAAACTGTCCAGTTGGAAGAGATAATGCTGCAGACGTACGCTCTTGATATATATTTTAAAATAAAACTTTAAGGTCATAGCTTACGAGCCATTTCGTGCAATACCGCTCAACTTATCAGATGTCATATATCTTTTACTGTGGTCATTGTAAAAATTATTTCTCGTTTAGATCGTATCCAGTACCGACTTTGAACGAAAATGAGAGAGAATTATTAAAGTGTAAAATCACCTAAGGATTGTTTCTCTTTAAGGAAAAGACAGCGACGTTATGCGGCTAATCATGTCGGATCCTGTCGAGAGAATCCCTTAAGTATGAAATATTTCCTTGGTAAAATTTATTGAGAACCGGTTTCGACCAATTGATTTATTATCCTGTGCCTAGTAATTTTATGCGATTAACAACTTTAAATTCCGCATAATTAACACTATCACTGAAGTTGTTCGGGTGGTTTTATGTAGATCTGTAATAATAAAAATGGAAGTAACTTTCCTAAGATCACCCCACCAACTCAAATGATGATTTTAATTATGCATAATTTAAAGCTATAAGTCGATAAAATTTCTGGGCGGAAGATGATAAATTAAGTTACAGAAACCGGTCTCCAGTAAATTTTACTAAAAGAATTGTGAAGCGAGACGAATTTTTTAGCCCCTTCCGGTTAACAGAATATATTTAATGGGATTACAGAAGAAATGACGAGTTTCAGGATATTTAGATCTGTTTAATATTATCGACTGAGGTCTTCCAGGACCATTCCATGGGAAATATCGTTTTGGCCTGATTATTATTATTATTATTATTATTATTATTATTAAACTTAAGGGCTTGATTAACTCAAGAACAACATGAAATCTACTGACATGGAAAATATTTTGCCTCTTTCTGGATAATTGTTGGTTGCATACTTAGCGGGTTTGGATAATGTGAATGAGCTTCTGGAATGCCGCCCATTATTGTTTTTAAAATTTCAGATCAGATGATAACCAAAAATGACCAGATTGTTATGTATTGGTTGATACACAAGCTGTAAAGTTAACATTTTTCAGTGAAAACCAGTCTTCAGGGATAGTTGACAAATGGGCCCCAAGAATATAGGAGAATTTTATTTAATTTATTATATTTCATTTCTGTTTTGTTTATTTAACAGAAGGTTTTTTGTCTAGGTTACGAATGGAGGTTATTTATAATCTTTTAACACTTTTTTTCCTGGAACATGATTAATTAAACTTGAGAATTTATCTCTAGATACATATTTGAGAGGACAAGGGCAATAGAAACCTAATTCGTTCAAAATTTCTAGAACTCTTTAATACAGATTGTCGCGTAATAAAAATATTGATAAGGATACATAAAGATGATTTGCAGATAATTTTATTTGTTTTAATTGTTAATCTTTTCTATCTTTTTCTAGAATCCCCGGATAGAAGTTCTCGAAAAATTTGCTGCTATCTAAACAATTAATCGCCAAGGAAAAGCACAATATTTGTAAATATTGTCGTATAGAACTGAGATTAAAGAGATGCGTTATCGGCGGTTTTGTGTGTACATATAGATATAAACACGAACACATGTTTTTTAAAATATCTAATTGGTCTAAAATAAGTTTCACCACTTTTTCCTCTAATGATAACAGTAAAATACTTTCAGCGTAATCACTTTCGCAACAAGTTATGCACTAAAATTAATACGAACTTTAAGTAATTTGTAGTAAATATTTTCGAAATAACATTATTATCATGTTGTCAATATAATTTTGATAGTACTTATGTAAACATGGCGTTACATTTTCCAATTTCCCGAAAATTACCTAAGTCGTCTTTGATAAAGTAATATGTAGTATTAATCGATTTTGCCGGAATTTGACTTATACATAGAGTACATTAATAGTCTAGTGATGAACTTTTAAAATATTCTTTGACCCAGTCTGGGAGAACTGATTTAGGGTTACAGTTTACAAATATACGTTTCTTTCAAAGGATATACGTCAAAATAATGACAATATTTCTTTAAAAGAAATAGTACCTTATATATTTTACAGATTTTTTGATTCTTCATGAAAACGATATTAGAAATGAGGTTTTTTTGTCGACAGTCTTCCGGGTTTTTTTAATTTTATCGAAAAATATAGCCACAGCTGTGGAGATTTTAAAGATGGATTTTTGGAATCTTGTTTTAACAAACTTGTAAATAACAACGTTTAAACATATTTATATATAAATGTGCAAATTGTTAGTTTCTTCAAGTTTTCCAAATGGGACATCCTGTATTTTATAAAACTCTGAAATTGTCTCTAAGTATGCTTTCTAAAGAAACTATTAGCATAAATCAAATTTGGTGTCAAAACAAAGCTGACAAATATTATAAAATACAGAAGTCCTATTTAATGTGTGGAAACTTAGAATTTGCAAATTTAATCACCCACTAAAAATACGTTAAAAAACTATTACTATTTATTTTGTATAGGTTTGCCTAAGCAAGACACTTAAAAAGTGTTGTGCGGAATTCTAAACTTCGATCTATAAATATTGCGAAGTTGAGAATGACCTGAGATTGTTTTCTCTTTCTGTATTTGAAACTACCGGATCGATAGTTGTCAAATTTTCTTATACATGTTAAAAATACCTCGTAAATGGTTAAACGCTAACCAAAATTTACATAATCATTCCCACCAACAATTTAATGATGTTAATTGAAATTTTTCCATAGTAAATTGTATTCAAATTTTATAAAGTAATATATTTCTCTCTTGTGGTGTATGATTCGACCTTGAATTCTTACCCTAGGCGTCCCCATTTTCGCAAAAAAAATCACTTTTGCATACTTAAGATTTTATAAGAACACTTCCCAACAGCTGTTTATAGCTTAGTTAATTTGGGTGCGAACTACTAACACGGAGACCTCAGGTTCTGTAGGAACATTAATTTGTTTTCTTATATTGCGATTAGCATTATCTGTATTGCTTTCTTTAAGCAACTGGAATTATTTAATTCTACATCAGGGGCGAGGTCAGTTGTGTCTAATAACATAAGAGCATTTTTTTAATAATAATTTGGAGTTGCAAATATATGTAATATCTTTGATTTAGAAAATTATAATCATTTTGATTTAGAAAATTATAATCATGATACGTAATTTTCGAGCCAAACACTCGGTATATTTCAATAAAAGTTAAATTGCTAAAGTGTACCTTGATATCTCATTAAATATTAGAGGCGAAAAAAAGTCGACTATACAGTGTTCTGTTGTTGAGGCATATCACTGAATTTTTTTTTTTTAATAGAATACCCTATACAGGGTGTTATTGAAAGGTACGTACAACAAAATGGACAGTTCTTGGCGAAGTCTAAGAAGTCGGAAAAACTTATTTTGTGTTATCAAAATTATAAGGGCAAAATTAACCCTTATCCAACCTTTTTAGACGCTATTGAAGGATAAATAGGTAAAATTAATTTATTTGAGTAAATTCTAGCAACTGTAACAATAAAATTTTGTCAAGACTAAATGTTGCTATAGAAACGAAAGATGGTCTTTTTATCAGAGGCGTACAACGCATTTGGACATAAATTTTAATAATTTTTATCTCTAAAAGGAGAACACTTTTACCCGAACTTCTTTTAACTTTTAGCACCTATACTTCGAGACCAATTGGCGATTTTATTTTGTACGTACCTTTCAATAACAGGCTGTATATCTCTACATATTCTTGTTAACCTTTTCCTAGGTTTTATAATCATAGTTTATTTCGATGCGCCATTGTCACGTTATTCCAATTTTGACTTGTTTTCCCACTTTTCATGATCCCTATAGTACGAAAAAGTAGGTCTCGCGTTTTCGACTTTTTGTCGTCTATCTGTCTGCCTGTCTGTTCGTCTGTCTGTTTGTCTGTCTGTCAGTCTGTGTGTCTGTCTATTTGTGCCTATTTTTATTAGACAGATAATCCCTGAAAGTATTAGAGCGAATGTTGTGACATTTTATATGCATTGTTACGTTGAACGGCGAATAAAATCGGCGTGGGTTAAATTCAACAATTTATTTCTTAGTAACTCGAATTTACACGACTAATTACAGAGCGATTATGTACAAAATAATTGGACTACACTCGACTCCCTCATTCCCGAAGGTGGCCTGTATTTAAACCCATACTTCCTTCTGGATGTGTGATCGGGGTCTTTCTGGAATCCATCGCGATTCCGCTTCCAGGCCTTTCTCTAGCGAGCGTCGCTCGGCCGTCGATGAGTCACCCATCATTGACACACATACTAGAAAAACCCATAGGCGTCGTACCGGGGCGGCGAATGGGATTATTTCGTAACAGTATGTTGGGAATATTGTGTAGATGGCAAAACGATAATCAAATTTTGGTCAGTTTTTTCCTAGACATCCCCACTTAAAAAAAATGTATAACATTTTAGAATTTAACTTTGAAATTCCAATGCTGCGTAATCGTGCAAACATTTTAAGGTTATCGGAAGCATCAAGAACTGCTAATCGAAATTTGTCCGTTTGTGGAAAACACTATTTTACAATTTTGTGTTTCAAATTTATAAGTGTTTACATCCAGTTTTTTAGACACAAAATCAAGTACATGCTTTTAATTAATCAATGTGTTCTCTCATATGTGTTGAGGAGATAAGATCAATCAAATTTTATTTTCTTTCGCAAATGCGGCCACTAATGATTATTATCTGTACGTACTAATAGTCGCATTCTTTCCAAATATAAAAATAAACTTTCGAGGTTAAGTATATGTACTGAGAAACTGAAAATACATTTTTCCGTTGTTTAGTTAGGTGATAATCTCTAATAACAAAATCATTAGATCAAATTTTATAATGTTGGAATTTGTTGAGCAATAATGCAAGAGCGAGGTAAGTTCTGACCAAATAACTTTCGACAATTTTTTTTTGTAATTGCAGTAACGTTATTTTGAACATTTGTGAAAGAATATTTTAAATCTTGCAATTTTAATAATGTAAACTTTACGAATTTCAAATATCGATATTTCTGTGATTTTAAATAGAACACCCTGTATTTTGTTACTGCATCTTACTAAATTTTTCGTTCTCTTTCTTTCAATATGTCGATGTATTCCTTATAAAGTAAAAAATTGCAATAATTATTAAGTTTAAATATAGAAAATACTTAACAAAAAAGAAAGAAAACAAAAAAAAAAAGAATAATATGCAGTAGAATACTTTTCTGTATTTCTAATATTTAGAGCTGTGCGGTCGAAATTTAAACGCTTCGAATCGACCCCTACTACGGCAGACCAGCGGCTCGCAGCCGATGTTACGTATCGCGAAGAAATTTACGCGAAAAATAATGTTCACTGAAAGTCAGTTGATGATTTTAAAATCCATATCCACGAAATAATAAGAATAATAATTTTAATAATGTTAAAGTGTCGGTCTCGTTGACAATAAAACGATTGATGTGAATTATGAAAAATAATACACAATGGGAAGCGAGAAGCGAGGAAGGCAAGACTGCAGCGGCCTGCACTGCTGGCCTGATGGGACGGATAGTGGGGATAAATAAATTTCGACCGCACAGCTCTACTAATAATTAATGAGAAATTGCAGAGCGCGCGGTGGAAAGATATACAGGGTGAGTCATCCCTGTATATTATGGATATTTCTAAAACTGTAAAAATTAATTGTGTTCTGTGATAAGCTAGAATTTTTTTGTGTTTGTTATTAAATTGTTTCCAATCAGCCTTTCGTTTTCCATTCTGGAATTTTATTGTATTCCATTTTGCCTTCCTTCTGGCATTAGTAAAAAAAAATCCAGAAAAATGAAAAACTGCGATTTTCCACACCTGATAGCTTCAGAACCACATATTATTTATTATCACTGAATATAATTACTAACATTTCTGCCTACAGTTTCTCCAATGCATGTCAAAAACTCTCCTTTTATTGCTTTGATGCAAACATTTAATTTCTTCTTCATTCGCATTAAGGTTTAAGCAATATTCTGCAAGCCTGTTGTATTGTCAATGTAGAATGTCACAGACAGCTAAAATAACCATTACTCGCTACTTACTAAGTAAAGTATAAAGCCACAGCCAAATATTATATATTTGTTCCATAAAAAAATTTCAAATCAACGTTTTTCAAAGCTCTACTGTCACAATTCATAATTATTTAAACTGTGATTCGTAGTCAGTATTCTTAAAAAATTGTAATTGATTTTGCTGTGTGTTTTTCCAAGTATTATTTTTACGCATCTACTGTTGAACTTGTGAAATGGCTAATTTCGTGTTTGTTAACAAGGCGAAAAGCCTGCTATGAAAACCAGTCGCAGGAAAAATGGTTTTACACATTTCGAACCGCTTTATAATTTTCCAACAATAGCGAAATCCCGACCGAGTAAATATTGTTAATGTCCAAGGTTTGTCGTGTATTAATTATGAAAAGCCTCTACACCTCATTACTGCTAACGAGCATTGTGTCACTAAAAACCCTTTCCTTTCAATATAAATTAGAGCCCGAACTAGTAAAGTACCCTTTTGAAACGCTGTCGCTAGGATGCGATTCATTGTCCCTTGTCAAAACAATTCCGTAAATGTTCAGCGATTCACGAAATATGAACACAACGCAACTGAAAGCAGCTCTGAAGCGAGGATTATCTCTAAATCCTGGACGAATTCAAGCAGTGTCTTTACAAATATGAACTCGCAGATCATAACGCAGTTTTATTAGGCCTGAATGTCTGTGTTTCTTGTTTCATGCAAGAAACGTGCGAACAAGAACGGCGACCGAGGCCACATAAATTGCGTAAATCGTGTCCTGAAAAAATCGAGCTTGCACAAGTTGATAATAATTCATGTAATGGTTAGTTAATGACCCAGAGCTTAATGTAACGGCCTCAGGATTTATCATTTAAAGGAGATATGCGAGGCGTTTGATATCAACTCAACGGTTTCGGCTATCCTCTTGCGAGAAATAACACCGGACGCTTGGAAAGATAAATTGCAACCTAATTAGCACCACATAATGATCGTGTCAAGTTTTTTCAGTGGGGTCCAGAAGAGGAAAAAATTCAATTACTGGAAACTTCGCTGAAATTGCCTAGCTGTGTTGTGGAGGAAATGCTTTTGATCTTGATGCAGCTGCAATTACCAGGGACGGGTTTTCTACTTTTCTAGCCATTCGCAGCTAATGTGCTCTGACAAGCTGAATAACTATAATGCGGAAGCTACTGAGCTTTCAAGAGAGAAAACAAGCGTGGTGAATTGAATTATTAAGTTTAATAAAGTGCTGTTTGTTCTGTTCAGTTTTCGCTACGAATGTAGGTTTAAATCAGATGCAGAAGCTTCTTTTTATTGACTTTGAGTTGATTGTAGGTGACTGCGAAGTCGATTCGATTTGTTGATGATGTCTTGTTTGTTTTCTCTAGTTTTACATTCTTATAATGTTCCTACATTTCGTGAAATATTCTGAAATAACGAAAAAACTTTCAGTTCGACGCTCAAAAAATCGTTATCTGTTAAGAGTTAAGTAATTTTATTTACTGAAATATTCATGCCATGTTGTTGACAAAGTAGTGAAATTTTGGTATATGCTAGATAAGTTTTTGTGAAAACAGTTGTTTTCAGTCAGTTATTTGACAGTGGTACACGGTATGTATTTCTGACATTATCATGCTTACAAAGGAGAATTTTCTTGTCTGATTAATGAAAAAAGTAAAAGTATTTTTCCGTTTTAATAAAGAACAAAGAAATAGTCTTCACAAAATTTATAATAGTCGTATTTTGCATATATATCTATGCCTAGATTTAGTTACATTGGGCATCTCATACGAGTAAAATAAATTAATGGCGATATTTTTTTAAAAATGGTACTAAAACAATAAAATATGAATAGTAAATTTTAATAAAATCACACTGTATGAAATTTTACTTAATCTTAAAACAAATCGAAAACCAAAAAAACTGAAGAAATACAATGTCGTCTTTTTGTTCGAAATTTATATTTTAGTAATTTTAAACACTGCTCCTTGATTCTCCTAGATGATTGAGGGGAAACAAGAGTGTGTCTAATGGGCGAGTTGAGATCTCTGAGGAACCTAAAATAACGGGATAATTTTTTTTACGTAGACCAAAAGATGTGGACGATGCATCAGAGTTAAGTTAAGTCAGACCAGGTTAGATCAGGTCAGGTCAGGTCGAATTCATATGGGGTGTATTGAAATATTTATATATTTGAAAATTTCTTTAAAAATCTTCGAAACATTATCTGATATACACCCCGTATATTTTTAGATATTCTTATTGGCCACTTCGTATAACTGCAGCTTATTTTTGAAATTACAATGCGACGTTGCCACGTTATTCAAATTTTCTTGAAATTTTTTGGTAATGGAATGGTTCACAAAAAATCGTAATAGGGTTATTTTTAAAATCTGAGTATTTTGTGAGGTGATAGATAAAGAATCGCGCTTTGTTGTAGCACCAATTAATTAAAATTTTAATATATGGAATATTTCAGTTTTTTCAAATAGAATATCCTGTATTTTGTTGTATCTTATTCTATTCTTTGTTCTCATTCTTCCAATATGTCGAAAGTAAAAAATCGCAGTATTTTTTACTTTTTTAAGAAACACATCGAAATATTGGAAGAATGAGAACAAAAAATAGAATAATATGCAAGTGTTCTATTGGAAAAAATTGAAATATCGATATTTGAAAATTATAATAACTAAACATTTTTTAATGTTCTCTTTAGGAAGATTCAATTTTATTTATACCACAAGAAGGCGCGTACTTTTATTTATCACTTCACAAATTATAGTTTTGGAAATTTCATTCTACTCTATAAAATTTTATTGGCAATAACGAGGCGGACAGTAGTACAATAGCAAGAAATATTTACACCTTAAAATTGTCGAGTGCTGGTAATCCCCAAATATAGAATAATCCAGGTCCGGACAGGGACCATCGTTATTCACAAACGAAAATGACCATTATTTTACAACTACCTGCTAAATGTTCTCCGAGAAATTCGGGTGAACTGATGTGAGCAATAAATATTTCTGGCGTCTCGTTATTGTTAATAAAATTTTATAGGGCAGAAAGAAATTTCTAAAACTATATATATTATATTACAGATTTTAAAAATAACCTTATTGCAATTTTTTGTGAACCTCTTGACTACTAATAAATTTCGGCGTCAGAATTTCGAAGATAAGCTGTGGTTGTGAAGCCTAAGAAGAGGTCAATCAAAATATGTCAGACATATTTATAGGGTGTTTAAAAAAAAAAAAAAGGATTTTGTATGTTAGACCTTAAAAACAGAACACTTTTAACATGCGCGATGAAAAATTTCACCAAAATACTGAAAAGAAGACGATCATAAAAATATAGAAAAAAAAAACTTTTTTATGTTACATATATAGCGAAAGGTGTGGACAAGTTATATTTAAAATTTTATAGTAGCAGGTCGATTAATAACGGAGATATTACGTTCTGACAATATATTGAAAAAATCTCCTCTTAAAAATAATTTTAAAATATAGTGCTTAAAGAATCGTACAACTTAGGTTCTTGACTTTTTTTGTTTCTAATAATTAATAAAATGGCAAGGAACGTTTGCGTAGTTACTCATCCTGTAGATTTCAACTAGCTGATGCAAAAAGCATAGTGTTAGTGGTTCCAGAGCAAGGTTTTCAAAAAATTGTGATTTTAGTTGCCAAAATATTTAAAAAAATTTGGAATATAGGTCACGACGAGCTGATTCGAAAACCATAATCTTAATGGTCCCGAATTAAGACTTTTGAAAAATTCAGACTGAAATTTATATCATATCTCGAAACTTGAAAGTGATTAAAAAATCCATACCGGCAGTACTAAAAAACTGGAATTTTTGAACAGTATTGCCCAAACATTCTGAAAAAATTCTGATATATAGGTCTCAGCGAATTCTTCTACCTATACCTATCTATGCCTCCCCGTTTGAATTTTTTGACCGTTTTGCAAGGTTTTGACATATTTAAAGGTATACTCATTTTCCACTCGAATTTCTCTTCATCTTGGTTGGCAACATTAACATTCTTTTTAACCAGCTTGCCAAGATCTACATACCAGAATTTTTTTTGAGGAATTTTGGACAACTTTTCAAAAACCTCAATTTCTGACACCTCCCCCCTCTCTCCCAAGGAATTTTTGGATCATTTTTCGAGACCTCGAGGTACTTAAATAAAATCATTTTCATTATAAAGGTTTCGAAAATCGTGGCCGTGGACCTTTTCGAATAAGTTCCTTGAGATCTCTATGCCAAAATTTTTTGAGGACTTTGAGACAACTTTTCAAAAATCTTAATTTTGCAACACCTCCCCATCTGAATTTTTTGACCATTTTATATTTCAGTAATTTCAAACACTGCTTCCAAGAGGATCGAGGAGAAACAAAGATCTAATCTTTGATGGACTTAAAATTAATGACTGATTTTTTTGTCCGGTTGGCAATGAATTTAAAATTTTATGATGGCATATCTGATTGTCAAAATGAAATTTAGGGCACAAGTCATTTTCTCATTACGTTTGTAAGGTGCTCCTGTCAAAGTTGAGAATTGTGAACAGATATGTTAACATTGCTACCAATTCAGAATTACCAACACAAAAATTTGCTTCAGTCACTACATTTGTGAATACTCTCTGGAATTTATTTGTCGAATGAGCTGCGGTGTCAAAATTGCTCCATCATCACACCCGGTCGAGATTTTAAAGTCTCTAATAATCTTCTAAACTGTCAAAAACTAGATTCAACTAACAAGAGACATGTCAAACTGAAATATTATAAATTAATATAAATATCTGGTTGACCGAGTTTCACTCGGCTCGTTTGGTAGTATTAGATCAGATTAGGACAGATAAATATGCGTATAGTATGCATTTTGAAGTACACGCGCTACTTAAAAATACACATTAAAAAAGAAATTCCATAAGCAGTCTTTGTTTTAAACACTGATAAGTGACATGTAGAGATTAAAGAACAGAAAACTGGAATTATTGTTTGACATCTCATTTGTTACCCAAATTTTCTCTCTGTCGTTTTTTTTTTTCCTAGTTCTCTCTCGACTCTAGAAAAAGGTCACAACCACATTCTTACTGCCAGAAGAGTTTCGCCTCTGGTGTGGTTAATATACTGAGTTACCGTGCTCTTTTGTGTTATTCCTAATTTCTCAATCTCAACCCTGCTCCCGAAGATGCCATTTACGAAAGTGTGCGAAACGTTGAGCCCAAAAACTCAAATAACACGGTCCCATCCCCGAAAACGATCACATGTTGACACTGACCGTGGAACCTCTGAAATGAATGCTTGACAAAATAATCTCAATTCAACACACTTTCGTGTGCCTTTTATCCGCTCACTGTTTAGTTTTTGGTAAATTTTCTCACCTCAGGAGGTGAATTTCAACGTCCTCTATACAGTGGAGTATGTTTCGGTACGTACAATTGAAGATAAAAAGGTACGTCAAACGTACTGTCAGACTGTCACCCAAACTTCTCATATAAAACAATCTCGTGTTCGTGTAGTGTCATCTGATGTTGCCTAGCAACAAATATAATTCACTGCCTGAAAATTGCTGAAAATGCATGAAGCTGTAATTTTCAGAAGTTAAAACTATGATCAATCGATTTCTTGACTCAAAAAACCCCTAACCTGTAAATTTCATCGAAATCGTTAGAGCCGTTTTCGAGAAACCCATTACATATATATATATATAAATATATATATACAAACTTTGCTCGTTTAATAGTATTAGATATAATAGCACATTAAAAAATATGTTTTATAAGATCCATTATTATCACACGAGGTCAAGTTTGTAGAACGAGCAATGATCCTATAAAACAAGTTTTTTTACGTTATTTTTTTCAATTTAGAAAATTTAATGTCTTCGTTGTATAAATATATCGTCAAATTTATAATTTAGTTGTTTTAACAGCTTTGGTTAGCAGACAAAATTAGTTTGACTTTAAATAAAAAAGAATTAAGATTGGTGTTCTCGATGTCAATTATCTGTCAATTTTGCATTATGCAACATTTAGCCAAGACTACTAATCTATAAACCAATATCTTAATGTGACTGTCAAACCACCGAATGATAATAGTACATTATGGAACTAGTGGATGAAGTTGAATTTCAACGGCGAGAGTGATTTTTTCACACGAGCGAGTGCAACGAGCGAGTGCGAAAAAGAAACTCGAGCCGTTGAAATTTCTTCATCCGCGAGTTGCATATACTATTTTTTCTAAGAAATTAGGAAATAAATGTTTGTTTATGGTAGGTATTTTATTTTTGAAATACATTAACTGTAATAGAACAATTTGTGCAATTATCACCAATAATATTTACACTTTTATCGTAAGTATTATTTGAACTTGTATCTTTGTTTAAACTTAGTTGGCTGCTTCCTGTATCAATAACTGCACTTGTATCAGATTCGAAAATGCCGCATTGGCAGCATTCAAAATTTCTTCAGAAACTTCGTCAGTCTCACTCATGTTCATTGTTTTCACTTGTGTAAACTAGCAGTATTAAACGTCAAACACTAACGGGTCGTCCAGCCTAGGCGTCATGATTTTCGAAGCGCGCGAAGCGGACGGTGCGGTCGGTGCAGGCGATACGCGACACGTTTCGCTAGCTGCGAAACGCTCAGGCTGGACGACCCGTTAAAATCGTAGACGGCCGAGTATTTTTCCACTAGAGGGTGAAATGAAATTTCATCCACTGCCAGCGATGGGAAAATGACAAACTTCAACCTTAATGAGTAGAAAAAAAATCATATTTAAATTGTTAATAAATATAATAAAAATAAAACATTTGCTTCCTTTGTTTCGGTTTTTGTTTTTTCAAGTTCTAAATTTAAAATGACTCCGAATATGGTTGTGATGATTCTCTTTGTTTGGACTTGTGTATCTCTAACACATTTAAAACCCATATTTTTCCACCTGTATAACAAATTATTTTTCTTAGTTTAAGCCATGTTTGAATTTTACTACATGCTGCAGAATCTTCTAAAATTTCTTAGGATTTAGATGATTTTTAATACGTGTTGGTGTTAACGCAATTGTCAATTTCTCGTATAATAAATAATATTGAAGAAGATATTCTTTCATTTCTCTTCTGTTTTTGAAGCAGCTTTATTATTGTACTTACTAAAAATCCCCTTATTTATTTATTTTTTTTTTTGAAATAGCACCTACATGTGAGATCTACTTTAAATATTGTTTGTCTTTCGTGTTTTCTTCTCTTATATTTGTCGTTATTTTGTTTTTGACACTCTCTTTCTGGTATACCAATTATGTAATGCTATTTAATCCGGAAATATCCACAGATCTAAAACCTGATCGAAACCACACAGGTCTGGATCGGATCCGAATGTAGACTCGGATTTATAATATGGGTTTTTCAAATTGAACATCAGGATCGGTTTTCAGGATGTAGAATCAAATTGACTGAAAAATAAAACAGTTTTGAACGTCGGTTTAGAGAGGAAAGCGTCAGTCTGTCAATCGGCCTGAGAAGATTTCTCTCGGTTCCTACATGCTGAAGTTTTAATAGAAAATGACGTTAATAGACACACGTTCAAACGTTTTAGAGAAATCCAGGTGGATGACGTCCACTGATTTACACCAACCAAATTGTATTGTCGAGTCAGATACAATAAGGAGATTGGGGATAATAAATTTAGTTGGACGGAAATCATGCTGCTTTCTCAGCTTCTCGGACATTCCTGGAAAATCAATACTAGTAGTAATGCTAATATTGTAATAGTGAAGTGACTATCTTGAAGAGTGTAATTGGTGTAGTGACACAGAGGATTTAGTTATAAAGATGTTCATTTCTTAACTGAGGCTACAACAATAAGTTTACTGAGAACATGTTTTTTTTTAAGTCTTAGCCGACATTTTCCAATGGGAAAGCTCATTAGAAATAGACCCAGCTTTGCGCTTTTTCAAATTATTGATAGTTTTCAGGCAATTGTACCGTTCACCCGATTTTCTCGCACTCCGCGCCAGACCAAATGTAAACAAGTGTGTTTGCGTAACACAAAATGCCTTCGAATCAAAAGCATTGGGGAGGTATGCGTAATTAACTTTTTTTTGTAAATTAATGTATATTGCTGACGAGATGAAAGTATTGGAATAAATCTTAAAGTATACAATTATACATGTTCACTTATTTTTTGAAGACCATTAATTTTAAAATCTTTTCATAATATACAACGTTTTTAGAGTGTGTTGCCACTTCTATCTATTTGATTTAAAATTTTAAGATATTGACTAGGTGTCATTTTAATAAAAAATTAGGTGTCAAAGGAGTCATTTCTTAAATTTCAACATTGAGCAGAGTGTTATTTCTTTTGCAGAATATATTTCCTCAACTACATAATTCAGTGAAACCTAGCATATCTGGTTTCTACTCTGGTGAAAATATTTCCCTCTCTTTCAATTTATTTCCGAGGGATTTGTTGTTCAGTTACAAAATAAAAACAGCTTTATTTGTATGTTTTTTCACGAATCTTTATTCTTGCAGCTTCAATGCGTAAAACGATACTTGACGTAGGTTAAAATAAAAACCATAACGACTTGTCATGCCCGAAGATACATTTCGCCGTCAGTTTTTCAATCTTCCAATTTCCGATTAAATTTCAATCTGGCGCACTCCCTTGAGATAGGGAATTCAAACTACATTCGAGTCGGCCTCATTACAATATTTTTCTACGAATATTTCTTCCCAAGCGTCTTTGTCACATTTCCAGTTTTCGAATCGTCCAACTCGGATATGCTGCACTGTCATAAAATAAAGATAACATAAATTAGAAACGACGAGAAGTCGACTTCAGACTTAATTGAAATTATAAACCCTCTCAAATTAAATCGAGTCTTCATATTCTGAAATATCAAGTTCGTTCTGGATGGTATTTCCATTTTTCGGGATTCCATTTCATACGTAAATTTTTTAGAGGAATTCTGATGGCGTAAAATATTCAGAGGCGCGACCCGGATGAATAATTGCAGAATATTTAGGGAGCAGTGGTTAAGCGTTTTCAATTCTTGCCGTAAATAAATGTGAAAATGTTGTCGTAGCTTTTAATTAAAGCTCAGCGCAAGATGTTGCTTGGAAGGTAAGGGCTTGCCACCAGGTTACGCTAACAAGTTTTATGAGATATTAGATGGTAGTTATGCCAACGGCATGGATTAAGCAATTTAGTGAAGATGATCTACTTGAATTACATTGCTGATAATGTGAAAGTGTCGCTTGGAGAATTATTGTGTTCGTAGTTCTACACAAAATAGTTATTTTTGACAATGTATAGGCAAGAAATGTTGATGAATCTACATGGTGATTAATTGAAAATTAAAAAAAAATCGTTTTGTGTTAAGTCTATTTATTTTAGGATAAACTTTATACATATATAAAAAGTAAAACGGGACCTTAAAGTAATAATTCCAGTAATTCCTGAGGACACCTATCTAATAAAATTGCCAACAGATAGACAGACGGAAACGGGGACCTACATTTTCTATAAGCTCTGAAACCTCGACAAACATAAGCCTCTATATTTATCAAAGTCATCCCAGCTTCCGCTCATAATGTAAACATAGTTAATCCTGTAGTGTTTTGGTATTGGATTTTTTGTTTAAGCACTACTTTTGAAAAGAATAATTGTATCCTTTGTTTTTTACAGCGTAAAGAATAAACACATGGACAATAAAACAGATCAGTAATGTGTGTTAACCAAGAAACATGTTTCCACGGTGATACTTATTAGAAATTTCATTATTTTACAAAATTCATCTTTGGAAAGTAAAACAGGAGAAACGAAAGCTTGAAAAATTGTGCTTTTCAAAGGTGAAATGAAGCGAAAACGACGGGAAAGTGAAAACCTCAATCTTCGGTCCCCATTAAAGACACTTTTATTGTTGTGTTGAGAGCATTCAGACAAACTTCAATAACTTCAATTTAGACAATGACTTCTTTAAATCTTCTATTTGCGAAAGAATTTTCTAATACCGACTTTCGAACTTTGTATATTTAACTTTATAAACAGAAAACGGCAGACGGCAAGTTCACTGTTATTTATCGAGGAATTTATGAAGGTTACGGTGCATTAACTTATACAGTTTTTGTATAGTAATTCAAAAGCTCCGTATAAATCACTGTTGTCGAGGCACACACTAAATTCCAAATGAATTATTTATAAGATCGACACAAAAGCTGATATAAAGGTATAGGCGTCAAATACAGCCAGTGTATCGATTAATCACGGCATAAAGTTATCATGCAAATGGCTCTGATTTGCAGAGCTTTGCGGATCCTTATTTGATGAATATGTTTTTAATAATATTAACTTTTACGTTTCAAATTCAGTCCTCAATATTTTTCTTTTTTTTTTTTGGATTTTGTTCTCTATAATGTAGTGTAATTAAACTGAAGTATACTATTTTTAATACTTTTGCTTTCGCAATTGTTGTTGTGCATTGAATATGACAATGAGGTAATCGCCTTAAGTTTTATTTATCTATATCGAACAAAACGCAAAATATAGATAATCTAAGACTTTTTGGAAAACGATACATCTGATGTTTTTTAATTATTGCTTCATGTAAATATAAGTTGTTTGACGCACCTTGTTCTAAATTTTTATGTTGTTTGTCTAAAATGTTATAAAATTAATTGTTTTTGTTTTTTTGTACTTCATACTAAAAGATTAAATTTTGTACAAAATTAATGATAAATCTAAATTTAGTATCACTTTGCTTGTAAATATTTGCTCTCGCTAGAGAAGTATTTTGTAATACAGGCTTTGCACGATTACTTTAACTAAAGTTTATGAAATGAAACAAATTGCTAGTTGTTTAATCTTGACAGCTCATGTACGTTTAAAAGAAGTGAAGAAAAATTACGGACAGTATAATGAACAAGAACAAAGTAAAGTTCTATTTCAAAGTGGAGGTAATAAAAGAGATTGATGCATATAAGACATGAAGACATGATAAATTTAGTTGAAACTGCAGGTCAAGATCCAACCAGATGTCTGGAACTGTATCGACCATTGCCTTGAGAAAAATTTGCAGTTTGCAGTTTAGCTAAGTTTCAAGTAATATCTACTAAAATCAAAGTTACTGACGTTGAAATTTTACTTTTAATTTTACATTGTACATTATACCTACTAATTTAACCAGGGTATTATGTACCTAGGATTAGTTTAGTTGGCGAAATAATGTCGTGAAGAGTTTTTAGGCACACATTTTTAATTTTATACAATTCTGGATAACTTTATTTTAGTGAAATTAGTTACTATAGTATTTACTACGCACCACTTAACCAGATACGGATTGAAGGCAGATTTAAATTTAATTTTTTTAGGTAGTAAGCAAATTGTTTACTAGATGCCTAGTTAATTTAAACTGTTACTATTTAAATTTTATTAGTTTATCGGGAATTATTTACCACTTCGCATTGTCAAAGCTTATATATTTTCATGCAGCTTATTTAATAATTTTTTGGGTACTTCAATAATCGTAGCATTTTTGTAGCACCCAGGCTAACTTTCTCTAAATTAATCTCCTCTATTTTGTCTTAGTCATATTTAATTTAAAAATCTCATTAAAAAGTAACTACACTTTCGTAACTAATGTTTTGCTAATCGACGCAATTTATACAGAACCATACATTAACATGTTTTAAGTCCATAATCTAAAGCCTTCCGAATGCCACATTTAAGTTGTTGTGGATGTACTTACAGTTTTTGATAATGATGCAATCCTTTGCCCCACATTTGTATTTGTTTTTTTAGAACTTGCCCCAATTATTATAGATTAAGATTTATATAAAAGACGAGCTCACTCTTATGTGTTAGTCAGTCAGAACAGTTACCTCAAAATGTTCCGAAACGTAATCTTCATCGTTGTTGCCTCTGTGTTGGCTGCACATGTAAGAAATAAAATATTATTTAAAATTATATTTAATGTCTGTTTCTTTCAGCTTAGTGATGCAAATGCGTTGAAAATTAAATCCAAAGCCACAAAAATTGTTCCAACTTCTTTGTACGATGATGCTCTGGGCAAACTTGCCGAACTAAAACAAATTGTCAACGCTGCAATCCAGACAGGAGATAAAGAACTAGATGACGGCAAGAAAGAGAGCGCAAACTACGCTGAGCAACAATCAGATAAGGCACAGGTCGAAATTCATGATGAAGCCACTAAGATCGACGGTTATGTGCAAGATATGGCAAATTTGGTCGAGAGCGTTGGTCAAGATCCGAGTCGATGTCTCGGAATCTATCAACCGAACATCGAGCAAATATTGAATAATGCAACTGATAGTTTGACAACCTGTATTGGTACTGTTAATTCAGAGGTAGCTCAAGTTTATAACGATGGTAGGAATGATATAAATTCTACTTACGACAAAGTAGCCCAGGACGAAGATCAGCTTGTCCAATGTAAAAGCACAGGAAGTGTCATATGTGTTTCCCCGGTAGTCCGACAGATTGATGCAGACAAAATAGAACTACGAGAAACAATTGAAACAGTGGTGCACAAAACCACCGCACTTATTGAAACTGTAACAAATAAAGTTGATGGTTGTACAAGTTCCAGCGTCACTAAATTCGAAACTGAGGGAAATAACGCTCTTAGTGCAGCTCAAGATTGTTTTAATAAAATGTAATATGACGGATGTACAGGATCCTATGCTATGTAGTTTTAAACCATATAAGTAAATAAAAAAATTTGAAAATATTTATGTTTTTCAATCTAGTCTTGAAACCGTAAGTGCAAAATAATACCTTTTTGTTATTCTTAATATTGATAATCACCTTAAAAATTTATTTACACATCTTGCAAAGTAATGATAAAAACGAAAATTTATTTAGAATTTCGAATATTGGCTGTTATGTCGGCTGAGTCTTATCGTTTGACGAAATGGCAAAGCGAAGAAGAATTTTTAATTAATTATTTATTGTTTCTTCGTCTTAGGCTAATTTCGTCTAGCGAGAAATTTCTCTTCAATATTGAAAGTGCTTATTTTTAAAATTAATTAAAAAAAGTCTTGTTAATTCTCATCTCTTAGCCAAACTTTTTGTCACGTAAATGATAATAGTTTGGGATTTATGTCTACGGTATAAAAGTGTGGTTACATTAGGTACATGATTTGTCATATGATTTTTTGTTGTTTATTGTTACTTAATTGCCAACAGAAAAATCAAAATAGGCAATTTACAAAGTAATTTATACCTAAAGCTAATGAGACGTAGTTAATAAAAAATAATCTAATTTGAACAATGCAGATTGTACCTTAAAACAAACAGAAATAATAAAACTCAATAAATATGATTAAAGGATACGATTTTTCTAAAGAGATTCAAATTACAATTAAATATATCGATAGATGAAGGTAGCTCATTAATTAGTCTTGCAATTCTCTCTAATGATTAGTTCTTTGAAGATCAATAGAAAATAAATCATTACCCCTAGTACCATAATTAGGAACTCGAAAGTTAAAAAAAAAATTAAAATTGGACAATCAAATTGATTATGCAAAATTTTATAAACGTAAATTAACATAAATTTATTCCTACGAAATTCAAGTGTTTCCAATCGTAGCAAATGAAAGCGATCCTCATAAAATATTTATTTTTGTCTATTTTAAGTTTAAATAAAATGAAATTAATCAACTTTCTTTGTATCTTATCAATTAGTTCAACCCCATTTCTGTAATATGGATTCCAAATGACACAGCCGTATGTATTCAAGAATAGACCTAACGAATGAAATAATTTGATGATTACCATTACATTATTGAAATGTTTATCCTGTCTTTATAAATCCAGTTAATCTATACGCTATTTTTATAATACCATCTATATGAAAATTATATCCAAAATAATGCCTAGGTCCGAAATGATTGCAACTCTTTGAAGACTGATGTTACCAATATAATACTGATATTCAAGGGGATTATCCATGCGAAAGATATAATTTTACACTTATTTATATTTAATGACATGTCGTTATCCTTACACCAATTATTTAATGAATCAATGTCTTTTTGAAAATTATTAATATCATTATTGTTCGTTATTTCTAAAAACAGTTTTAAATCATCTGCAAATAATAAACATTTTGAATATTTGAAACAATATCATTTATAAATAAGAGGAATAAGATTGGACCAAAGTGACTCTCTTGGGGAACACAGGATGTTACTTGGATTTCTTTTGACTTAGATAAATTGTATGGAAAGTCCTATGATTTCAAGGTATCATACCGTTAACAGATTTTCGGTTTAAACTCCTATGATTTCTCGCAGATAATTTATCGTTAAGTGAAAATGAACGAGTGAACTGAAATTATCAAATTTTAGAAAACCTAACTTAAAAATTTAAGGAAGCAAAGCACATTGGGCTCTGGAATGCTTTGGAGGTTTTACTTGTTCCAGTATCAGTATCAGGTCGGTGTGTTATAGTTATAGTCGCTCGAAATTCAAACAAAACAATACACAAAATCTCTTCAAAATAGAGGCCGTCCTATTCTTGACATCAGCTATGATTTGCTTATGACTGCTTTTGTGACTTACGTAATGTCAGAGGTAATATGCGAAATCATACAGTGTAAATATGAAAAAAGCTAGTGTACGAGAACTCATATGAGAAATCATATGACAAATCATGTAGTGTAAACACACTTGTAGAATGAACAATGCAAGATCCAAGTCGTTTTCCGTCTCAAGAATTCTCATAACAGGTTATAATATTAACGACATGATTTAAACTTGATGATGTAATTTCATTATTTACAAAATTAGGGTGACAGTACTGACACTGCTTTTAGTTTAATTTAGCGATATACATTGCTCCAATTTCTTTGTACGACTAAAGCAAATTGTCAGCGATGCAATTCAAACAGCAGACAAAGAACTAGACGACGCTAGAAAAGGCAGTACGGAGTATGCTGAGGAAGAATCAGATAAGGCACAAGTCGAAATTCAAGATGAAGCCACTAAAATCGATGGTTATGTACAAGATATGGTAAATTTGGTGGAGAGTGTTGGTCAAGATCCGGCTCCCTGCCTGGATTATTATCAACCGTGGATTAAGAAAATTTTGAACAATGTACTTAATGGTTTGGCATCTTGTATTACTGGTGTTAACACAGAGTTGGGTCAGTAGTGCACAAAACCACCTCACTTATTAAAACTATGACAAAAAAAGTAGATGGTTGTACGAGTTCCAGCATTATAAATTTCGAAAGTGACAGAGATGTAGCACTTGGTGAGCTTCAAGCTTGTTTCAGTAATATGTAATATGGCAAATGTACGTATTTGATATGTAGTTTTATTGAAGTTTCAAACTTTCGTATTAGTTAATAATAAATTTTGAAAATATTTCTATTTTTGAATCTATAAGTTTTCTGATTAAAGAAACTCATTATACACGATAAGAAGTTTATTTTTTCTGGAGTTTTAAAACCTCATATAAATAGTTCTCTGTTGCCTTTTTGCAGTTTTCTAACTCTGATATCTATCATACTTTTTCCATGGCTGGAGTTAATTCATTGAGATTCTGAATAGAAATAGAGGTGACTAAAGCCGATAAAAATTCCATCAATAGAGTTGGAGTTGATAATGAAACAAATCCAATGTGTTTAGGACATATGTTAATTTAAAGAAAAATTTTACAAACATGCCTGGGATTATATCCCTGAGAGAGAAGGAATTGACCTCGCCCCAAGAAATTATTGACAGCTTTGTATAATTATTTAGTTCTGTTTTCGTTAATGATAGTGACTGTGATAATATAAACCTAAGTGATAATGTTTGTGATAATTTAAAAATAGGTGGTACCATCTGTGACATGCTTACCCTACATAAATGACGATAAATTCAAAGCAGCAAAAAATGTCACAGTGGGTTCTAACAACATATTCCATCAGTTTTAGTGAAAGATTGTATTGTTTTCCATAATAAGTGAAACGTATCAAAAGTTATTCCAAATCACAAATCACATTCTAGAAAAATGTAAATCTAATATAATCTCTAACTTCGCTAAATTGTATTGAATCAATACTGTCCAACAATTTCGTATATTCACATATCTAGTTCATTAAGTCTTAGTCAGTATGGTTTTGTTCAACATAAATCAACCGCTACTAGTATATGGGATTTCGTTTAGTACATCTCCAATGGTTTGAATCCAAAGTACGGGTGGATATGATGCTGATCTTTCCAAGATATTGTTAATTATCACATTTTACTGCATAAATTACGATCTTTTGTTGTGATAATTTGGATCAGTTGTTTTCTTCCATTTTATCTGATCGAGCACAGTTTGTCGAGCTAGGGATTATTGTTCTGAGATGTACGCTACTCCTAGTGCAGTTACGCAGGGGCCAATCTTGGACCAACTTTATTCTTGCTATATCTTAATGATGTTCAACTGCCCAATAATGCTGGTAGTAAGTACATTTTTTCTAGATGTCTAGTTGTAGCTCTTCAAGAGTAAATTATATTTGTTATTAGATGAGTAGATCATCTTACATTTTTCTTCCATTATGGATGAATTTATAATGTTATCCTCGTAAACCTTGGTCTGTTGGGTATAATAGACATCATTCTTCTTCAAAATTTCCATTTTCAAAATTGGAATAAAATTTATTGAAAAAATTATTTTCTTGTCGAGTCTTCAGTGTAAGGCAAAGTCCTTGTCATGATGTCAATATGGAATTTGTGTGATCAATCTACGATTCAATTCGATTGGCATGTCAGGTATTATGATCACAAACTATATTGATGATATCGATATCATACAAATAATTTTATTTTGTACACAGATACAGAAACTCGGAGAACATGTCAAAGGCAGAACTTAAAGAAAAATACAAAATGGGAAATGGTGTTATAAAAACTACAAAAAATTTCAGATAGATATCCAAACAGTACTACTCTAATAAAAACATTCAAAATGCACTCACAATCACCATCTAACTTTTTTGAAATTTAATCTCCCTATTCTTTCGTAACAAATTTTTTGTCTAACATTTTTTAAGTCGTGTATCTCAAGTCTTACGATTGCGTCATTTCAGTTGTCCCGAAGTGTAGTTTTTGATAGTAATGCAATTCTGTAATCTAGATTTTTATTCCCTTATCTAGAATAACTATTGTTCTGATTTTTATTTTTTTAAATTAAAAATTTTAAGATTAAGCTTTATATAAAAGACGAACTTACTCTAACTGTGTCATAGACAGCATTTAGCCCAAAATGTTCCGAAGCGTTATTTACATCGTCGTTGCCTCTGTGTTGGCTACACAAGTAAGAAATAAATTATAAGTTAAACTTGAAACAAATGCTTATTTCTTTTAGTTTAGCGACGCAAATGTAGTCAAAATTAAACCCAGAGCGGCTTCCATTGCCCCATTCTCTTTGTACGACGATGCTCTAGTGAAACTTGGCGAACTAAAACAAACTGTCAAAGCTGCAATTCTGGCAGGACATACACAGCTAGACGACGCGAGGCAAGCCAGTATAAACTATGGCGATGATGAATCAGAGAAGGCAAAGGTTCAAATTCAAAGCGAAGCCACTAAGATCGATGGTTATGTTCAAGATATGGTAAATTTGGTGCTGAGTGTTGGTCAAAGTCCGGGTCCATGCCTTAGACTTTATCAACCACAAATCGACCAAATTTTGTACGATGCACTTAGTGGTTTGCAATCTTGTGTTGTTGGTGTTAACCAACAGGTGAATCAAGTTTATAATGATGGTATAAGAGACATAGATGCTACAAATAGCAAAGTTGCCGAGGACGAAGCTCAGCTTCAGGCATGTAGTAGCACAGGAAGTATATTATGTGTTTCCCCTGTAGTTCGACAGATTGATGCACATAAAATAGAACTACCACAAATAATTGACTCTGCAGTGCACAATACGATCCCGCTTATTGAAACAACGACAAATCAAGTTGATGGTTGTACAAGCACTAGTATCTCCCAGTTTGTAACTGACGGGAATATAGCTCTTACTGTACTTCAGCAATGTTTGGATAGTCTATAAATATGGCAATTGTTGTACATACTAGCGATGTAGTTTTAGATTTTTAAGCGTTTCTGTTACTATATAATAAATTTTATAAAGTATTTTTGTTTTGGTATCTATAAATTTTGCGAATATGAATATTGGTCACACTTTTCTGGAGATTTGCAACAAGAAGGTAATTAATGTTAATTATGAATTTTAAGTTGCAATTTGTTTAGAGTTTAAAAAAACTGTGTGGATGTTACTTATTTGTCTCAATCTTCATTTATCCTTGGCTTTAGGCTAGCATCAGTCTTAGATCCAATTCGATTGTTGGCCCAAGTATTGTCACCAAAAATTATATTGATAATATGATATAAATCACTCGATTTATATGGAAATATACAAATAGAGATAGTATAGTCTAGATTTTTGTTACCAGTTGAAATTCAACTCCACTCTCTTACTACTTATCAAAAGTATGTTCTCCTCGTTCGCCTCCATTGTTCGATACAATCTTCATTTCCATTCCTCTTAAAACTGTTATCTATAGAATGAAAAAATCGATTTTCAACCAGAATATAGTCTCTCTTGATCAAATATGTCGGTGAAAATAGTTTCTCTGTTGCTCTTTGGCTTTTTCCTAACTCTGGTACGTACCAAACATATTTCCTGGAATATACGTAATAATTACAAATTTTAGAACAACTTCACAGAAGCCAAAATCATTCGAACCGAACATCACTTAGCTCCTAGTGATTTGTTAGACGATGCTCAAGCCCTGCTCGATGATCTCAGCGACCTCGTCGAAGGCAACATTTTAGTAGCACATGATCAACTAAACAACTTGCGTTATGAAGTAGTTGCTGAGAGTATCAATGTACGCCTACAAGCCGAAATAGACATCGAGCAGGAACATCAAGTACTAGATTTAGAATTAACTAACTTGAAAGAGCTAGCTTTCGCCGCAGAAGCAGACATCTCGTCGTGCCTGGAAGGAAACGAAGACAAACTAGCTGCTCTTCCCGACAGTTACACAAGTAGTATGAGTGAATGCATCACTACTCTGCAACAAGGAAGTGACACAACACTCAACGATACTCGATATCAAGTGGACGTTGTTTACAGCAGTGTTCGCAGTTTGAGTTTTGCTTTGGATCAATGTAGACGAGACGAAGAGTGCATTTCTGGTGTGATCGATCAGATTAAAGCTGCTACTGAAGATTTGCCTCTGCAGATTCAGGTGTATGTGGACGGTGCAGAAGATGAAATGGACATTGTAAAAGTTAAGATACAAAACTGCGCTGATACGAACCTTGCGAATTTTGTGCTTGAGGGAAGTCAGATTATGGATGAAATCACTGACTGTGTAAATGATATTATTTAGTAAATTTGGTTATCTAAAATAAATAAAGTTATTTGAATACAATTGGTATTTTATCAGATATATTGTATCTAAGTTTATCGAGTTTTAAAACTAGATCTTGAACGTGACATTTTAAACAATTAATATGTTATTAACGCAATCGGTAATTTTAGTAACAATTGCACCGCCTTCTGTAGTAATATGTGCTAATTTAGAATCCATACACTCTTGTATCAATACTTTCAACTCGTTGAAAAGTTCATTAACTTGTTCGACTTCGAGTCCAATTTTTTGTGGTATTTTTATCATCGCTAGCTCAATTTCTGTAATGAGCGAAGACATACACAAAAAATCTCCTGCACATAAGTCAACCTGAAAGTCAAACATGTTCACTTCACTCATAAGTGTGTCTATTTTGTAATTAGCTTCTTTTTGAATAATTGACATTTCTCTATCTGCGAATGTCAGACACTCCCACAATATATTAACGACGTCTTCATATAAGTCGGTCAAAAGGGGTTCATTGTTTTCTAAGCAGACATCAATGTTTTGGTTAGCTGCATGGGCTAAATCTTTAAGAGTAGTGATTTGATTATTAAACGTCTGGAACAGTTCTCTAGCTGCACTTGTGGCGCTTAACATTGCATAATTTCGAAAACTGAACAATTGTCTCATCATGTTGTCAACTGAACTTATTGCTGCAGAAATTGAGCCTCTAACGGTTGATCTAAGGTTTTCTAGTTTTTCTCTGATTTCATCTTCCAGGTCGTAAAGCTGTCTTTGAGGATTTGTAACCTTAGCAGTCTAGAATAGAAAAAAATATTTTAGCTGTTCAAAAAAAATTCAGACCACTTACTACAATAGTTACGAAAACTAAAAATAAGACACGCATTGCGTACACACTGGGTTCGGTAAAGGGTAGATTTTGTCTATAGAAGTATGTAATAATAATAAACTTTATCGGTGCTATTATCTTCTACTGGTGTCAATAAAGTGAAACGGATAAACAGCTTATACTGGCTGAGAACAAGCACTTTGTTCAGCAAATCGCGTCAAGATGGCTTCCCAACTACGTCCATAGACGACAGTACATAGCGCCATTTTTCTTTTGACAATAGTCAAAACTTCCCAACCGAAAAATTGTTGTATCCACGAAATTTTCGGTTATCTTTTATTGTAAAGTGGTGATATGATAGTGATCACAGTCTTTTGTTATGTAAATAACTGAAGTCATCATTTTGAGACGTTGTATGTTCGACCAAACAACAACACATACGTATTTTGGATGCTATTAGAACAAGTATGTCTTAAGTTTATCAGATTGATAATAAATTTTACATGCCAAACTAGATATATTTTTAAGACGATAGTATATTGTTAACACAACGGGTTATTTCACTTGCAACTGCACCGGCTTCCAAACTATATTGTGCAACTTTGGGGTCCATACAAGGTTTTATCTGCACTTTCAACTCGTCGCTTAATATTACTGCTTGGTCCACTTCTACTCCTATTTTTTGGGGTATGCTCAACATAGATGTTTCAATATCTGTAGTCACAGATGCCTGACACAAAAGATCGTTTGCGCATATATCAAGCTGAAATTCTAACTTGTGAACTTCATTCATTAACGTGTCAACTCTATAATTCGTGTCCTTTTCAATAATGGCCATTTCACTGTCTGCAACAATGACACATTCATTCAGTTGTGTAGATGCGTCATTTGCTAGTTTGTTTAGAAGGGGTTCATTGGTTGACAAACATACGTCAATGTTTTTACCGGCGTATTGTGCAGACATTTTAAGGTTGTTAATACGATTTCTGAAAGTTTGAGATTGTTGTCCTAGTGCTGACGCTGATGAGTAGATCATACTGGTACGATAGCTGGTGAAATCTTTAACTAAATTGGTGATAAATGCCACAGAAATTGTGCCTTGAACTGTTGACTTAAGATCTTCTAATTTTTCTGTTATTTCTGCTTCAACATCATATTTGTTAGCCTAGAATTTATATATTTAATTTTAATGAAGTCGCGATGGTTTATGTAAAGTAAAAATAACTTCTTACCGTGGTAAAAGTTACGCTTGATATGATAAATAAAAACAGTAGCTTCATGATGGAAATGAGGACTTAATTCAACAAAATGTTTGAATCAAAAGTTAGCAATAAATTTGAAAGTTTTTATCTCCAGGTGTAGTATCATAAAGTAATAACAATAAAACATATGTGACGCGAGTATTTAATGTTATTTATTAGTTTGTTTAAGATAGTAATTTTGCGAAAAGCGGGTGTTACCGGTATAAAATATTGCCATCTTAATTAAAGTATTTGTACTATTGGTTTTTAATATTACAATAAAGAAAATAATAACATTTTGATGATCTACTGCATTCTGGGATAAGGGGACAATGCAATTTGTGTTTCAGATAATTTTGATTTATGTTTACAATGTCTTATTTATTATCTATAACAAGCTTAGTACACGGAATTTTGTAATAAATTTAAACACTTTTTTATTTTTTTATGAATGATAATACAACAATACAAAATAAATCAAGAATATTTTAAGACATTATGTTATCAATGCAGTCTGATATGTCAGACACAACTATACCACCTTCCGTGACAAACTGTGCAACTTTAGCATCTGTGCACTCTTTTATCAGCACTTTCAAATCTTCTGCAAGATCTCCAGCTTCTTGTACGATAAGTCCAATTTTCTGAGGTATATTAACCAACGCTAACTCAATAGCTTCAACTAGTGGTGACATACACAGAAAATCTCCCGCACACAAATCAAGCTGAAAATCAAATACATTTACTTCATTCATTAATATGTCAATTCTGTATCTGGAATCATTTTGAATGATCGTGACTTCGAGGTTTGCGAAGGCTAAACATTCCATCAATGTGTCGATAATCTCTTGAGGCAACTGATCTAAGAGAGGTTCATTGATTTGCAAGCAGATGTCAACATTGTAACCAGCTGATTGCGCTAAGTCTTTAAGTGTAGTAACCTGCGTGGTAAAAGCCTGATATTCTTGTTGAATTGCTATCTCCGCAGCACTCATAGCGTCATTTCGAAAATAGTATACGTCTCTGACTATAGTATCAATGGAATTAAATGATGCAAAAATTGCTCCTCTAACAGTCGATCGCAGATTTTCAAGCTGTTCTCTGATTTGGTCTTCTAAATCGTACGGGTCTATTGCTTGTTTCGGATTTGCGTGGGCCTAAAATTTGAAAACTGTAGTTATAAACTTCTTACTACTAAAGTTTTACCAAAGTGGCTAGCACAGTAGCCACAAAAAACAAAAATCGTAGGTACATCGTCAAAATTCAAGTTTTAGTGTGCTTGTGACGAATAACACTCGATTCAAAAATTTGTAGATTTATTGGTTTTATTATCACTTAGTTGAGAGTAATCAGTTAGTGACTAAAATCCTACAACTACTGTTGTTATCTTTTTATTAAGGATGAGATGGGGCTTACATGTAATTGACGTTTGCGTTGCCCAATATAGAAAATTTGGCAAGTCATTTTGACCTTTTCTAAACAGAGGATGCGATTAAAATTAGGAGTATTAATTAAGTTACAATATACTAAAATAAATGTTATTGTATTACTACTAAATATACGCGGGGGCAACATTACAGTATTCTCAAATTTTCAAAAAAATAAGGTGAATCGTTCTTGATTTGATCAATACAATTATATAAACAATAAGATTCACAGTTTAAGATAGAAAAACAAGCGCGTGGAAGCTTCAGGTTTAGTGTCTGCGGTAGTTTCCTTATTACTACGGGTGCCACTTATGCTAGTATAAGAGGTGCTCATACAATTTGGATAAATATAAAATTTAACAACAATCGGTTCGGTAGTTTCGGAGATTATCTATTTAATAAACATTGACGCAGATGACAGACAGACATACGGAAACGGGTCACAAATTTTTCGTACTTTTGGGGTCAAGAAACGGCGAGAGAACATGGAAGTAGCTCGATGGACTCGTTTGCAATACTTCCATAGAATACGCTCGGGAGATAAAAAATTATGTTTTTAATATATTAATGGCGCTTTCCTGGGTGATTTGTTTTTAATAAATTTAATATAAAAGACACATTTAATTACACTTCTAATTAAGAACAGTACAAATATTAATTTTTGCCTAAATAAAGTTGGTGTATTTCTTCGCTTTGCAAAAACGATTGTAATTATCAAATAATTTCCAGTTAATTCTAGAATATACTAACTTAAAGTTAACTCTAGAATATACATATTCGATAAGGAAAAAATGTTTATTGAAGTATTTCTTCAAAAGATATATCTTATCGAAAATCGAACATTGTTTCCATCACGTTACTTAAAAATTTTAATAAATTTTAGTGCTTACAAATAGATGTTCATTTTGATATCTAGTGTAAAAATAAACATCAAGTAAAACAATCTGTGGAGTTATTAATTAGTTAAAATTGTGTGGTCTCTTACATTGTTGGCCAAATTTTGAAAAATTTTAAATTTGTCATGAAATGTTGCTTTATTTTTTTTGTCACTCAGATTACGTTATCACACAACTTAAGTTAACCAGTTAATATGTTAACCAATAAGCAAATGAACTTCATCTTTACTTCGTATTACTTTCATGTTTTCTCGACGTTTCATGACCTCTACAGCATGGAAAAATAGATCTTTCGTTTCCGTCCTGATAAATTATTCCATATAATAAACTATGTAAAACAAATAAAGCAACTGACCATGTATAAATCCCTGTGGATTGCAATACAGATTGTAAAAATTTTAGGTCAAATAATGTTAACGCTGACATCATGAACTTAAGTACATACAAGTTGTAAAACTGTCTTGTATAATTTATCTATAAGACAACTTATGGCTTATGACGTCCGTGAAAGTAACCAATAAAAGCTGTAACGATGTGCTTAATAATTTAAACAACGTGTAATAACTCAACTTGCAAAAATGTGCCAATCATTGCTTGTGACGTAATCAAAATGGAGGTCTTTTATTGTGTCGCATAATAAAATGGCGAGACATGCAAATTGACACCACATTAATGGAATTTGCTCACTTCTTTTTTCTAACATACTTAGTTTTTCTTTTTTTTGTCTAGATAATATTAGAGTTTACCTGTAAGCGCTATTAATTTTCTCCCTTGTAGACTGAAAAATCAACGTCTTTAGAGAATGTCGTATAACTTGAGGGATGACTAACTACTCTTCAGCGTACGTGACATCGCATGAGTAGACGTAACTTACTTGAGAACAAAGTTTTTTTAATTTAAATAGCAATCTCTAAATCTTTATATTTTGAGATAAAACTGGAATTTTGATTATTTAGTTTATGGAGTAAGGCTACAGGATGTTTAATTATTTATCAGTAATTCGTCAATAATCCGAAAAAGATCACTTTTATTGGTGTTGTCTATTTTGTTTATGGAAAAGATTTCATAAATATTTTCAAAAGCTGTTTATGTGATCAGATCCACTTTGTACAATGTTAACTACAGTGGTGGAATTAAAATTACAGTTATTTATACTTTGAAACAACTTGAAACTTTGTTCAGTTTAATAAATTTGCTGGCGTAATCTGAATGTAATTTGTAGTTAGTTATTTTTTACAATTCTAATCAAGTCTTGTTTGTTATCCTGTAAAAATAACACTCAATACGACTTCCGAATTAATGTAAAACCTCTTCTACTTCACTTGTAGAAAGCAAATTGGCTAATTTTATGTTCATCAATGGATGAACTCGATAAATTAGCATTTCTGTGAAATCATTCAGAGTTCTCTACTTGCAAAAGCAAGACGGTCTAACAAGCTATGGAAAATATCTTGAGACTATTAGCTTAATAGGTTCGCTGAATTGTAAGGACTCGTCAATATTCGAGTTATCTACTTGGCGAAATTTTTCTGTCGTTACTTTTTTATTATGATTACCAAATTACTTTTGTTGCGATCTGTACAGTTTTTAATTCATCGTATTGAAAATAACGTCGATTTGAATTTAGTTTTACCGGGAGAACAAAAGAAAAATTGTTTGACTATGGTGGAGTTAAGTTAAACTTTGTAGAACAAAACAAACTTGTGGGTAATAAATTTTATTTAAAGAGAGTTATTACCGAAAGTTTAAAATTCTTGATAATAGTGTAAAGTATCACCGCTGTGTATGCTTTAGTCACAACGATCGTAATAAGTCTCCGTTTCGAAATTATCAAATAAATTTTGAAGAATTCGTTCCAAATATGGATTTTTTCCCATATTCATTTTTTCTGCGTCGGCGAGAATTTCATCTTTCAAATCTTCGAGTACTTTCCGTGTATACTCGAAGCTTCCAAAACTCTCCAGTATATTTACAAAGACTTTTTTACTTTCTATATCCAGTGGTCTTCTTTTTAACATATCTAAGATGCAAAATTAAGAAAATAAAAGGTGAGGAAATATTTTTTATGAAGGATACCTAGAAGGCGATGGTCATCTGGATAACTTTGAATGCCATGAATTATGGGGTAGTTGCATTTTCCTTCGTCTAGATCGTCACAGAAGGCACGAAGAGCGGCGTACTAAAAAAATATTATAGGTATACACTTATACGGTTGAGAGTTACAGTCTAAAATTATTTTCCAATATCATCAAGGAAACACCGTATATATTTTTGCAAATTTTTAATTATGACCTGTTTTTAAATAAAAACGTTTTCAGTAAGGGATCTAAAAGTGTATAAATATATAGGGTTTTAGGTTTACAAGCGAGTGTTTTCCAACAAATCGTAGACTATTGTTGATTTACCTTAGGATTGTGCAAATTTAGGTAGTCATCATATATTTGAAGAAACTGACCCATTTTATCGCAAAAATCTGTACTAAAGTTAATTTCCACGTTCTTAGCAAACAGTTTTAGCAACCGGACTGACCATATGAGGGGACTGGTAGATTCTAAAACGGGAAATTAACCATACACTAATAATTAATGATATTAGTAATTATTTTCGGGAAATTATAGATTATACTTTATACAATTACTAGTACTACTTTGCTTACATTGTCGAAGTGTTTGCCCAACCAGAAATATTTTGAACTTACTTTTGTACATCATTACTCTGTAATCCTCAAATGTAGGACATTTTCCGGTGTTTATAAAATATAATTCCATTGACTGTCCAGTGAAAAAATCAATACCAAACTTAATGAAATCATCAAGAGCGATTTCCTAAATAAACACGTTCTCAAACAAGACAAACAAAAATACAAGTTCAGTTTTATCAGGACGAATAGCAACAATACCTTACTGTGGTCTGTCTGACAGAGTATATTTTGAAATAAGGACGTCCCCTTGTATATTGTACCTTGCACAGTTAATGGAATCCCATAAACCAAATGAGCTGAAGGAATTCCTTTACGAAGTATCGTTTTGTCTATCATATCGTCTTGTCTGTGGAAACACCAACGGAAAAATGATAATGGATTTATAAATAAATTCTAAGCTTACGCAACAAAAATATTGTGGAACTCATTTCCAATTTCGATATATTTTTTTCGTATGTCTTTGGGACACTTAACCCAATAATTAAAAACTCCCACGCATTGTTTCGCAATGTTGTGATTTTCTGATCCAGCTTGGAGAGTGTGTAAAATAGGTTGTACTAAAATCTAGCTAAAAATGACAAAGAGGACTTAATTTTTGTGGGTAGATTACCTCTTCATCCCTGACGTGCATATCGGCTTTACTTTTCGCTGTCATCTTCAATGAGTACTGAGTACCTAGACATACTTTGCAACATTTATTTATATGTTCGTGCTGACCGTCAAAACTTGAAAATACCCGGATGAGTTATACCATCATAAATTGTGCAAATGTAACACCATAAAAGTGGTACGTAATTGTTTTTATAGCGACGGTTGCCTGGTTTTTGTACTTGGTTGGTCACAAAACTTGAAATTGTGCCAATGGCCATAACATTTTAATGGCCATGTTTGCATGTTTACGGTTGGAGTTATTATAAATCACTTGAACATAAAAAATGTCCTGCGAAGTTCAGTATTATTGCAGACGCAAATTGGTCATATTTTGAAAAAATGTTGCAGACGAATTGCTAGAGGACCAAAAACGATTTCTAGTTGAAAATAAACCACCTCGATATATTTTCTCGTGACGATAAAAGTAGAATCTTCTTGCTTTCCTTTTTTTAAAAAAATCGGTAAGACTGGAGTGTTATGGCTATAGTACGACGCCTATGGGTTTTCTCGAGGGCTTTCTAGTATCACGGCGACGATGGGTGACTCATCGTCGGGGACGGCGGCCGGGCGGCGTTCGCTAAAGAAAAGCCTGGAGGCGCAAGTCGCGATGGGTACTCCAGAAAAACCTCGATTGTGGAATATCTAGAAAGGAAGTAGGGGTTTAAATAGAGGCCACCTTCGGCAACGATTCATTTAGTAAAAGATCCATTCAAATTGCGTCAGAATTATTTTGTACATAATGTTGTGTCGTGTAAATGTGTTGTTGCGTTTTATCCACGCCGATTTTTAATCACCGATCATAGTAACAGTATTATGTTGTAATATATAACTGTTAAATAGTTTTTGTTTGTAGGGTACCATTCACCATTTCCAAATAAATTGTATTTTTATCCTTATTGGTCATTTCCTAGAGTTAAAAGGTACAAGATTTGATGATTGGACACATTTAAATCAAGTCATAAATAGACCTAGCAAATCTTAGCCATAATAAGTTGTGGATTAATGTTTAAATACTTAGATACATCTAAATGAATTCTTAAATACTGATATTAAAAATAGCTTCATTAGAATTACTGAAATATTTTGATATTAACTAAGAAACAATAGTAAGGTAAATAGAAGAAGGACAGACCAAGAACAAAATGGATATGAATAAGGAGATGAATAAAATAAGTAACCAGCGAACAAAGCGAACCTGACCTGACCTGACCTGACCTGACCTGACCTGACCTGACCTGACCTGACCTGACCTGACCTGACCTGACCTGACCTGACCTGACCTGACCTGACCTGACCTGACCTGACCTGACCTGATCTGACCTGACCTGACCTGACCTGACCTGACCTGACCTGACCTGACCTGACCTGACCTGACTTGACTTGACCTTTTAATAATGAGACTTTTGAATTATACATTTGTGACAAAATAGATGATATCAAATGTAGAAAAAGTAAATAATGATTTCGCTTCCATATTTTGTACGTTGATCAGCACAGTACTCTTAAAAAACGATGTATATAAATTATAAAATTTAATTAAAATCATAATAAAGACGGAAATATAAAATAATAGTAATATATGGAACAGTTGGTGATAATTTTAATTTTTTTAAGCACATAGAATATTAATACAAAAAATCATCCGGGCACCATTTTTCTGAACCTATATCTCTTTCGTATTTAAACGTTGGTAAATAATTTTCGACAGTTATTTTCTATTTGAAAAACAATTCCCTAGATCCTTGTGTTTTTGAAAATATGTGAATAAGATCAGCTTGGGATTTTAATTATCTGCATTTGTGGAGCAAGTTCACGTTATGTTTAATTACCGGAAATTCGACAATAATTCCAAACAGATTACTTTTATCGTAGTCGTTTGTTTTATTTATTTTACCTTCACACTACAAATTTCATACATTTTTTTCGAAAATTATTTGTATGATTAAATCTAACTTTATCTCTTTGTTTATTATAGCACCAATCATCAGAAATGAGATTAAGATTAAAACATTAATAATTTGAGAAAATCTGAAATGTCCTTCAGTATTAGTTTATCATGGAATATTATGAGCAATGTTTATATTGATAAATAGGTCAATTTGATAATTGAAATGATTAGGTATGAGTTCTTCATCTGTAAAGGATGACAATCTAATGACCTAGCAATAATATCTTGAAATAACTGGTTTTGAACAGGTTAACTAACGGGACTTTTCGATAGTCGAATCAAGTATGTTCATTATGAATATTACTTACTTCTGATTCTTCTGTTTTCCCAAAAGCAGAAATGTAGTATTTTATAGAAAACAAAACGAGAGGCAGTCTATGGTTTTTGATACCTGTGGAATGGATTTGTATTTTTATGTACTGGACATTTAGGTAGAAAAATATTTTACAAATACTTAATTTTGACATCAGTAACAGTAAAATCTTAGGAAAGTATGTTATTAATGCAATTCGTTATTTCAGATACAATTATACCACCTTCAACGCTAAATTGTGCAAATTTTGCATCCGTACATTCTTTTATCAAAAGTTTCAGCTTGACAAAGTTCTTTGGCTTATTGTATTTCAACACCAATATCTTGAAGTATCCTTACAATAGCATATGCAATTGCTGTAATTAGTGGAGATATACAAAGTAAATCTCCTGCACATAATTCAAGCTGAAAATCAATTGAATGCACTTCGTTCATACATGTATATTTCGTATATTTTGTATATATTTCGCATCGTTCATAATGATTGCAACTTCTGTGTTCGTAAGAGACATGCAATCTGCCAAACTAGTCATAATGGTTTGAGGTAATTGATCCAGAAGAGATTGGTTGGTTTCTAGACACATATCAACGTTATGACCTGCTATTTGTGCCAAATCTTTAAGAGTAGTTATTTCTGAGCTAAAGATATCATATTCCTGTTGGACTGCAGTTTGTGTTGAGATCAGCAGACCATTTATAGAATTAAGTCCTGCGAAAATTGTTCCTTGGACAGTAGAATTGAGAACTGCTAGTTGCTCTCTTACTTCATCTACCATATCGTAGGGAATTGCATGTTTATGGATAATTTTGCTACACTAAAATGGAAAAGATTGACATTCAATGCATTTTTTTATACTTCTTACCCCAGAAGTAGATAGCAGGGTGGTGAGAAAAAAACAAAGTAGTGTAACCATGCTCTAAATAAATACGTTTAAACTTTACAAACAAACAGTGTCAGTAATTCGGGTAATAAATTTTGTTCAAAAAGTAATACAATCTAAGGATTAAAATTTTTGATAATAGTGTGAATTGATGGAAACTACAAAGTCAAGGTACTCCTGTAATGTGAGACGAGTTGAAACCGCTGTGCTGTGATGCCAACGAGTTTTAATTATTACCAATTAGTCTAGTTTAATTTTTACGAGGTTGAGGAGTTTTCCCAATAAGAAATACTTTCACATGTTCGAAACGTTGTTGGTAAGTATTGTAGGATTATTTTTATAATAGTTTATAAATTTTGATGAAATTGCAAAAGTATTTATGGGACAATTTATCTTATATTAAGCCTGTTAATTCTGAACAAACATTAGGAAACATAAAATGGAAAATTCTAAAATCCGTTGCATGACTTGTGTGACAATAACGCCACCTTGGATACTCGGTTTTTTCCGTTTCATATGTTGTACTGCATCAACAACGCAAACCATGCGTAATATGTATATAATTTTTTGAAATTTTATTGAAACAGTTTGAACCGAACTTTAAATGGAAATAGAAACTATGAACTACTAAGACGTAAGCTAAATAAAGTTGTCAGCTATACAGCTATATTCTACATTTTATCTAAATGACAACTCCTGTTTAAAATAAATCTCTCTGCATATTGTATAAGTCCCCCAATATTTTATTATATGTTTAGACGTAATCCTACTACTGTTCAGTTTTTATCAGTTCCAAACAACTAATAATAATTAACCAGGCCAGACGTTGCTATAAAAAGAATCATCCTGGTGTAACATAGACATTGCCAAAATGGCCAAGCAATCTTTGATTATATTTTGTATACTCTTTCTTGTAAGTAGATTAATATTGTTAGAACTTAGATATAATTGGTGTTATTACACAACTAGGTTATAAACGCCAGCGATCCTGAACCACGTGATCTAGTAGAGGAAGCTTACCAACAACTATTTGAACTACAGAACATCGCTTATGGTGAAATCTTTGTAGGGCGAGACAGACTACAACACCTCCAACGAGAATTTGGTGACGATGCTCAAAAAGTAGCTCAAAAAGCAAACCTAGACATAGAGCAAGAGCACGAAACCATTAATATCCAGTTAACCACGATCAAAGATTTGGCACTTTCGGCCGGGAAAGACATTTCTTCCTGTACTAACAATCGTGAGGATCTTCTTAACAGTCTACCTGCTAACTATAATGAACAAATAAGTTCATGTATGGCCGGAGTTGCTCAACTTGCAGCTACAGCTGTAACTGATTCGCGTTATTTTATTGATATTCTTATAAATAAAGTACATCAATTTGGATACCAACTTGATCTATGTTACGAAAATTTTGAGTGCATTTCGCCTCTTCTGACACAGATTTTACTAGAAAGAGTAAGAATTCCACAAGTCGTGAGAGAAGAGGTGCAGAATTGCGAGACTATTATAAGTGAATTGGAGTTGTCTGTACAGAATTGTGCAGATGAAAGTGTTGCTGAGTATACGGTTGAGGCCAGTGGTATTCTTGCAGAGATAACGGATTGTGTCGACGAAATTATTGGTTAAAATTGCTGACAAAAAATAATTTGTGTTGTAGTTACTTAGATAACTAAATTTGCAATTGTATAGCTTAACCTTTGGCGTTATCTAAAACCATACATAATGTAACAGGAAATTACCTGATAATTAATAAACCTATACTGAATTACTTCAATAACTTCCAGTAAGCTTATTATTATCAAAAGATTTACGATGAGCTACTTAACATAGATATGGCCTTGCACTTAGTTCCAGTTAATTCCAAACATATATAAGTAATCCAAATCTTAAAACTAGCAATTGAATTGTGCGACCATGGCCTCAAAAGCTACTTTTTTGTTGTTCGTCTTCCTAGCTGTAAGTATTCTTTAATATATGCTATTCTATAACTATTACTTATATGTTTTATTAGTTTGCAAGTGCTAAAATCTGGACGCCTCGCGATTTGGCCGACCAAGTAAGAGAAGAACTAGAAGCTCTAGAGGCCCTCGTTCATGGTGAAATCCTTGCTGCTCACAACGATCTTAGCGACGCACTCAGCAACTTTCTAACAAATTCTGGAAATGTTGCTAATGAAGCAACCATCTCAATACAACAAGAAAAACAAACTATTGATACTACATTGCAATCAATCAAGGATTTGGCACATGTAGTAAATGTAGATATTTCACCGTGTACGAACATTCGTGAACAATCTTTGAACAGACTACCTGAACGTTTGACTCGGGAAATGAATTCATGTATCACTGATGTCAATACACGAGCGTCTTCAACTGCCAGCGATGGAAGATACCTTGTGGATGTCATTATCAACAAAGTACACAATTTGGAATTCCAACTTCGTCAATGCGGAGACGATTTGTTGTGCATTGCTCCTTTGCTTACGGAAATAGAGCTTGATAAGGTTCGATTGACAAATTGTGTTAAAACGGAAGTTCAAGCTGTCGAAGGTCTTTTGACAACGTTGAGGCTTTCTGTACAAACTTGCTCGGACTCGAAAGTGGCTCAATATATAACAGAAGCATTTGGAATTCTGGGGGATATTCAGGCCTGTGCAGATAGGCTTATTGGTTAAAATAAATTATTGTATTGTTAACACACTGTATAGGTATTTATTTTTTGCCCTAAAAATAAAGTTACGGGCAATTATAACCTACATTTATGTTGATTTGAGAGTTTTTATTCTAACTATGTTCACGGCGTGTTAGGAAACAGGAGATTCGAACAGAATAAATAAAAAAATTACCCAAGAAACTTTTGTATACAGGTGACCATAAGTATTTATAATAATAATAATAATAATGCCATTGTGTAAAGTCAAAGCTGTGATTTTACAGATCAAATATTATCTTGCTGCATATAATGATTTCTCAGATTTAAAACATGATCTAACATATGAAAACTATGCTGTTTTGGAAGAAAGCGTCGAAATTAAATAAGGAAAAGAATATGTCAAAATGAATCGAAATACTGTTGAAGACTTGCCTGTACCAAACATTTGAATAAGGTTGTCTTTGGCATATTAATGCAAATGCATTAAAAAAAGTTAGTTATACAGGGTTTCTATAAATGATTATAGGCTCGAAGTAGGTCATGGAAGCGTGCCGACTCTCACTTTGTGTGGATTTCAGTAAATGCCCAACAACTCACGACAAATACACACGCACCTGTATAACTGGTTGCCTAAATTAATCATATCTTATTAGTTACCCTCTAATTTCGATTCTTAGGAAGTAAGTTTTTGAAAATTTGTTAGCCATAGTTTCGACAAAACTAATGCAATTGTTCCGAAATACATGCTTTACTAATAATCTTAGAACTAAGTTACTTTGTCCAAAATGGGCACGCATTATTTGCAAAAATTCGGACATTGGGTTGTGAAGGCAAACAAATCTGAGAGCCCGTGGAAGTAAAGTCACTAGATCTACTATTACTTTTAGAAAGTACGGCAAACTGCCTGTGGTCGGAATTCGACAGAGAGGAACCTAACCTATGTGTTAAACAAAGATAGCGCGAGGCTAGTAATTTTCGCTATCTGTCAACGAAAGTTTGATGTGTTTACGATTTGAGGTTACGACAGACTGTACTAGAATTATTGAGTTAACGGACCGGAAAGAACATTATTCCAGTCACAAAGTAACTCCAGCCCTATTCAACGAGAAAGTGTCACCGGTAACCAGCAAACAGTCGTGGAAGACGTGTTACCACCAAGGCAATTGACGGCCAAATGACAGTAACAGGATCGCCATACTGGAAGCAAAAAATACCTGCTGTCGAAAAGACGGAGCATAACAAGGACACAGATATATTTCTATTTCATAAAAGTTACTAATTGCCACACATTTCAAGATCGAGTCACATTACGTGGAAGTGGTGGAAAACATGAAGGTAAATATTTTTAGACGCAAACAATAAAAAAAATGTTCAATGAGCGGACTTCTAGTCACTGTTATTAGAGAAATTTTTGTCGGTCGAGATAAATCAGAACATCGGTAAAAAAAGTTTTGGAAATATCTAGGAAGTGGTTCAAAACCAATCAATTCATATTATCTGCTGGATATATTTGTAAACAAAATATATCACGCTGAACACCAGTTTGAATTAGTGGACTGTGTCGAAGATACTATTGCCAAAACGCAGATTAAAAATTTGATAAGAGAAAAACATAAATAAATTGATGGGATGTGTATAGTTAGTGTCAATATGGACTTAGCTTTAAAATTATCTAAAACTATATATTGTGTGACATGACAGTTAATAAATGGACACTTCAATTGTTCCCACCACCTAAGTACTTCAGTAACCTTCAACAAGCGTATTTTTATCAAAATAGTGGCGACATAGCCTCTTAGCGTAGATACGATTTTTCACTTGAGTTCCAAATATATATAAGGCAACCCATTCGGAAAACTAGTAAATTTTGTACGACCATGGCTCTAAAAGCTACCTTCTTGTTATGTGCTTTCTTGGCTGTAAGTATTTTTTTACTATATTATATCAATACTATTTATTCTGTTTCTTAGTTCGGAAGTGCTGCAATCAGGCAGCCTCGCGATCTAGCTGACCAGGCGAGAGAGGAACTTGAGGCTCTAGAGAGCATCGTTCAGGGAAGAATCTTTGCTGCTCACGACGATCTCAACAACATACTCACCGACTTTAGAACAAATTCTGCAAATGTTGCTACCGAAGGAACCATTTCAATACAACAAGAATCACAAACTGTAGACCAGCAGTTGCAAGCAATCAAGGATTTGGCACATGTAGCAAATGTTGATATTTCAGCATGTACGAACATTCGTGAACACACTTTGAACAGACTGCCTGATCGTTTGGTTAGGAAGTTGAACGTATGTGTTACTGGAATCGATATACAAGCGGCTTCGCTTGTTGGCGATGGAAGATACCTTGTGGACATCGTTTATAACAAAGTTCGCAATTTGGAATTCCAGCTAAATCGGTGCAGAGACGATCTGTTGTGCATTGCTCCGTTGCTTACGGAAATAGAACTTGACAAAGTTCGATTGCCACAAAATGTTGACACTGAAGTTCTAGCTACCAGTAGTCTATTGACAACTTTGAGGCTTTCTGTTGAATCTTGTTCAAGTTCGCACGTGGCTCAATATGTAACAGAAGCTTTTGGGATTCTTGGAGACATTCAGGCCTGCGCTGATAGGCTTATTGGAAATTAATTATAAATAAATACATTTTTGTTTTATTTTATTAAATATTTATTTTTTTGTTGCAAAGTCAAGTAATTTGCAATTATACGACATGTTTATTGATGTATGTAGTTTTATTTCCGCTGTATTTTCAAAGCTGCATTTAAAGTAGAGTTTTTGTCTGAGTCAACAGAATATCAAAACAAGACCTCTTGCTGCAGCTCCAAATTCCGAATGTAAAAAAAATGGTGTTAGTTGTTTGTTTCTTTATCTCTGTTGCAACTAATACATTTACTTACAGAACATCACTTGCAAAAAATTATTTTATAGGTCAAGATAGAGTCGAACAACTACAGAGAAAATTTGGTACTAATGCCTAGAAAGTGGCTGAAAAAGCAAAAGCAGATTTACAACTAACGCCCGAAACACATAATATTCAGTTAAACAGTTTTTGGGTTCATAAAGACGTTTCTTATTATGATTTAGCCACTAATTATAATAATGAACAATGAGATCGATGTGTTACCAAAAGTATTCAATCTGCTATGAGTGGTTTACATTATCTTTTCGATTTATATATTTGTAAACAAAATATATCATTTTAAGTACCAAATTTGAAGTACCGACGACAAGATTTGCCGAAACGCAAATTGAAAATTTGAAGTGAATTAATAGGATGTGTATAACTAGTGACAATAAGGACTTGACCTTAAAGTTATCGAAAGCTATATATAGTATAAAGTGACAGTTAAGACATGTTCACTCCAATTGTTGGCACCATCTAAGCACCTTTTATCAAAATAGTTGCGACGAGTCCTCTTAGCGTAGATATGATTTTTCACTTGAATTCCAAACATAGGTATATAAGGAATCCCATTTCGAAAAGTAGTAAGTTAATTCTTACAATGGCGCTAAAAGTTACTTTCTTGTTGTGTGTCGTCTTAGAGCTTATTTGAAATCAGAAGTACACCGAGTGGGAGGGATGAATGTGCAAAGCGCGAAGATGGGCCAAGAGTATGGACGAGTCAGTGGCGGACCATTAGTGTTGTTGCTGCGGTTTGCACGTTGCACGCGTTAGCACCAGAACGTACAAAACAGGTCCAAAAAGTAAAGCAAGTTCGTTCTGGACGCCGGTGATTCTGTGAAAGTAGTGCTCATGCGCACTGAATAGTGTTTCAAATACTGGTATCTGCGCTTTTTTATTGCTGTGTACTTCTGATTTCAAATAAACTATACTTGTAAGTATTCTAAAGTATGTTAAATATATGGAACTAACTTTCTTTTATTAGTTTGCAAGTGCTGAAATTAGGCATCCTCGCGATTTAGCCGATCAGGTGAGAGAGGAACTAGACGCTCTAGAGAGCATCGTACTGTTCACGACGATCTTAACAACGCACTGACCGACTTTAGAACAAATTCTGCAAATCTAACTAACGATGGAACCATTTCAATACAACAAGAAGCACAAATTGTAGATGCACAATTCCAAACAATCAAAGATTTGGCACATTTGGCAAATGTTGATATTTTACCATGTACGAACGAACATTCGTGAACAAACTTTAAATAGATTGCCTGACCGTTTGATTAAGGAAATGAATACAGGGTGCCGCATCCAAGTCTGGATATAGGGAATTAACATGGGAATTGGTTTTTATTTTATGATATCTCCTCAGATCACTTTAAAGCTATTATTGAGTGATGCATTTATGGAGGTCGAAGAGGGCTATCGGCCAGTATTTTTTTCAAATCGTTGTATCGCGCTCATTCACTGTAAAAAGGTTTTAAAAATCGTATTTTGAAATTCGTGCCCGATCCGATTTGTCACGAAATGTTCCGTCGCACCGTCGAAGTTCGGCGATCGCGTCTTTGGAATATCCATGCAAAATTCAAATGTCAAAGTGAAATTAGAAATTATTCTCAGAAATCAACGAACAACTCAAACTGAATTATTTTATCCAGTGTGATGATTATTGCAGGACAAATTAAGCGGAATAAATGAACAAATTGATCCATTCATTCGTCATAGTGCGCGACCCCGTCAAACGAGCCATCTCGAACTACACTCAGACCGTATCCAAAAAGCCCGAGATGAAGACTTCGAGCAGCTGGTCTTCCTCAAAACCCCATCGGCAGGATTGTAACATGTCCTGGGAGCCCTCAAGCTAGGAATGTACTCGCGCTGCCTCACTCAGTAATCACTGAACGACTCAAATTGAATTATTTTATCCAATATGTCGATTATATTATTGTAGGTCAGTTTAAACGGAATAAATGCACAAGCTGCACAGAATATTTTATTAGGTTATGTTGCTGGTGCTGGTCGAGTCTTTATTACTAAAATCTCATTAAAATGCCATGTTCTACTGCGATTAGATGAAAAAGCGAGGGCCCGCTTTTCTTATTGTGTGATGATAAGATTTACCATCAAAACAGCTGGCGCTTTCGAAGAGAACCTTTTAATGAACCATTTAGATAACTGCAAATAATAAATCTTAACAATTGTTGATGAATGAAGTAATGAAATATTGTACGAATCTGGAGAAGTATTGCACTATTTTCAAGAATTGCTCAAAAAGACTGCAGCTGTACAGTAAGTAAGCCGATCTTCAAAACTTCTACGCGTGTTGATCAGCATTTGCGTTGCAATCTGAAGACAATATTTGTTGGACTGTTTGTTTCAGCGCGTCTCTGGTTGTATAGCTGGTATTGTTTGAATACAGATGATCGTGAAGACATCTCAAAAGAAAAAATTCCCAGGGATTTAGATCCCGCGAATGCACAGACCAATGGGGCGGTGCAAACTTTCCATTCCAACATTGCGGGAAAATACTGGTTCAAATAAACAACATTTATGCGAGCTATATGGCTGGAGATTTGGTCCTGGATGTAAAAGACTTGCTGCAGATGCCGCACCCTTCGAGTCCCAGGAAGTATTTGCTGAGCTAGCATATTGTCCTACTTCTGAGCATTCAATCTAGATTCGATTAAAAGAGGTGCAATGACATGATGTCCTACAAGCCCCAGTCAGACACTGACAGTTGCACGCCATTAATAACGATAGTCATGGACCACGTGAGGGTTGTGTTATGCTCAAATTTGATCGTTCTGACGATTATAACTTCCGTTAAGACCAAATGAACATTCGTCAGTAAAACAAATGTTCCTCAAAAACTCTCCATCAGCCTGGATTCTCTTAAGCATTCCTTCGTAAAACTCCCTACGTGAGAAGTAGTCCTCAGGCTTCAATTTTTTGTCATGATGCTTTTTGAAACTGTTCTATCCCATCTCTTTAAGATTATTTTTATTTTTGTTGTTGTTAACACAATAAACAAATAAAACAGTAACACAAAAGTTTCTGAATCCCAAAACACATTCGTAATAGAGAAAAATACTTTAAAATGTTGATGAGTCAATATTCTACATTTCTCTCTCAAAAATTTCTTGTAACGAACATGCTTCCAGGTGGCAAAAAGTCCAGCCCTGCTTAACGAATGTAAACCCAATTGAGTTCCAATTTTTAGTGATTCGAAAAAAAAGTGCGAAATTTTCCCAAATTACCTACTAATTAAATTAATCGTTGAAGAACAAGCAGGCCCTCGCTTTTTCATCTAATCGCAGTAGAACATAGCATAACCTAATCAAATATTTTGTACAGAAATCAACGAACAACTCAAACTGAATTATTTTATCCAGTGTGATGATTATTGTAGGTCAGTTTAAACGGAATAAATGCACTATTCCGTTTAAACTGACCTACAATAATCATCACACTGGATAAAATAATTCAGTTTGACTGAAACTCAAACTGAATTATTTTATCCAGTGTGATGATTATTGTAGGTCAGTTTAAACGGAATAAATGCACTATTCCGTTTAAACTGACCTACAATAATCATCACACTGGATAAAATAATTCAGTTTGAGTTGTTCGTTGATTTCGGCGGAACATTTCGTGACAAATCGGATCGGGCGCGAATTTCAAAATACGATTTTTAAAACCTTTTTACAGTGAATGAGCGCCATGCAACGATTTGAAAAAAATACTGGCCGATAGCCCTCTTCGACCTCCACAAATGCATCACTCAATAATAGCTTTAAAGTTATCTGGGGAGATATTATAAAATAAAAACCAATTCACATGTTAATTCCCTATATCAAGACTTGGATGCGGCACCCTGTATATGTATCAATGAAATCTATATACAAGCGGCCTCGATTACAAGCTATGGAAGATACCGTTTGAATATCGTAATTAACAAAGTATACACAGTTTGGATTTCCAACTACGCCAATGTAGAGAAGATTTGTTGTGCATTTCTCCTTTGCTTACGGAAATAGAACTTGACAAAATTCGATTGCCACAAAGTGTTGATGATGAAGTTCTAGCTGTCCATAGTTTTTTGACAAGTTTGAGGAATTCTGTGCAAGATTGTTCGGGTCGGGTATAGCTCAGTATGTAATAGAAGCATTCGGGATTCTTGGTGATATTCAAGCTTGTGCGGATAGGCTTACTGGTTAAAATAAATAATTGTAGTTATGTACTATGCAGTTGTACAAGGTCTAGGTCCCTTCTAATTCGCCTCAAAATTGTTAAGACATCGAGGAAAATAGGTCCACAATTCGGAGAAATCGAATACTAGCAAACAAAGATTGAGGAATATGGACTCACCCATATTTTCCTCGACGAAATCCAAAAGTCCTAAGGCGAACTACAAGGCGCAGGCGCGGATCTAGGGGGGGTCATGGGCGCAATTGCCCCCCTTCCCCTGACACACGACCGAGGTACTTTATTTTTACCAATTTCAAGATTTTGAAATCATATTTCATTTTGTAAATACAGTACAACATCTATAATCCGAATTTACAATTATCCGAACATTCAGTAATCCGCACAGAGGCTATTTGAAGTCGATGCTTCTTTAATCCGAACTGAACTTGGAAACACGCACCTACTTACAAAAATGACGCAAGATCTTTCTGCATATGTTGACGGAATATTTTGAAATTTTTAAAAATTGCGATATTTCAATGCATTGAATTAATTAACTAATTCTGGAAAAAAGGTTGAAGTTATCGGAGAAATGAGGCCCGAAATCTACAAGAAAAAGTATTTAGTTAAATTTCGAAAATCGTCGAATATGGGTCGAAATTTGCATGAGGGAAATTTCAATTTTGAAAAAGTTTGCTAAAAATTCCGAAAAAATTCAGGAATATATGAATATCCCGACGTGCTGATTCCAAAAATATAGCATGTTAATGGTAACCGACCAATATTTTCGGAAAATTCGGTATGAAATTCAAATTTTTCGGAATTTTTAAAAATTGCGATATTTCAACTGGACGAATCTGGAAAAATGGTTTAAGTTATTGAAGAAATGAATCCAGAAGTGACTTCTGGGGCCCAAAATCTACAAGAAAATGTATTTAGTTAAATTTCGAAAATCGTCGACAATGGGTCGAAATTTGCATAATGGTGTAATACATAATGGAAAATTTCATTTTTGAAAAATTCATCTAAAAATTCTGAAAAAATTCAGGGTATAGATCCCGGCGTGTTGATTCCAAAAAGATAGCGTGTTTATGGTCACGGAGTAATAATAAGTATATAAAATGAAGGTTTATTTCTTGAAGTTTGTTTTCAACTGTGTAGGAAGTTGTTATTCAATTCCTTTTCAGATTTTTGGGAAAATCGCTGATCCGAACAAATCGTTAATCCATCCGAACACACCTTTTTCTCAATTAATTCGGATTGTCGAGGTTCTACTGTACATCATGCGTGTAACGAAAACAACCAAATGTCTCCCATGTTATGTGAAAAAGAGTAATTTGTGTGAGAAAACAGCAACCAATGCGGAATTATAAATTACATGTACTTATATTGATTAGTGTAGTTTTACTATCACAACTATCTAATAACATGTTTGATAGTATATAAACAAACAATAGTATTGAGTTGATTCATCAATTCGTAAGAACGATAGCATGAAAATAAAATAAAATTTACTATATTATAAAAATATTAATAGCATTTAGTGGAGGACTTAATTCTGTCACAAATAACCTCTAAATCAATCTGAACAGATCCACCGGGTCGATTGTCCAAATTCAAATCACCTTCATTAAACGTTCGAAAACAATTTCACCAACTTTAAATAGGGAGTGTTTGTTGGTTTCCTATATATTTACTTGTCAATCTGTGCTGTCATTTGTTCTTGTTAATGCCTGTTTTATTAAATGACATCAGACTTGATACATGGTAAAATATAAAATTAAACGAAGAAAATTTTCGATATAGATTAATTCTACATTTCTTTTGAAGATAATTTTAAAGTTATCGCCTTAAGTACTTGATGCAATCAAATTTTGTCAGTGTAAGAATACCACTGAGTAAAATTAGCAATAGAGATTTTTCAGAACAAGTTTAGGCAAAATTTCTGTTGTTAGCCCCAATACAGTTCTTTACTTTAGAACCATTCTACGGTGATCAAAAATCCAATACGAAGTTTATAACAAGTTATTATTAAACCAACTAAAAGATTTTCTGCACCTAACGGAAACTCAAATTTAGAACATTATCTTTCAATTTAGTAGCGATAAGCTATGTGAAAAGGATGTCTAGAAGTTGGATTAGAAAGAGAACCTCAGTTAAATATAACTGAAGACTTGAGTAACACTGGAAACGCAGATGTTTATCCTGTCACAGATCTTCGTCAGATGTTCTAAAAAGTATTTTAAAAAAATGTTTGATAAAAACAAAAGGGAAGTAAGTTTGCCATCTTATGCAAAAATATATTGTGAGGGTGGTTATTATAACAAGCTTCATAGCCTTGGACTTCAAGTCAGTCAGTGTTGAAAACAATTGTTTTGGTATTTACTTGCTTCTTACTACAATTAAACCAACCAACGTTTTGGACCAACTTAAGCTATTTGTGTAATGATGGTTAGATACGTCAAAATTTAATACCATATGAGTACCACAGGATTCTGTTCTGGGTCCTTTCTTGTTCTATTTTTTTGTACATGATATTGAAACCGTTTTAAATATTAATTTCTCAATATACGATGCAGATGACATAAATATTTTAAAATGTTAAAAGAAAATTAGTGCATCTTCTATTTCTTAACAAGGATAAATATATGGTAATGATGTTTAGCTTAATGAAAAAATTAATTTGTTTAGACTGTCATTTAAACAATGACATTCTTCGAAGGCCTGATATAGTGGATGTTATTTTTGATAGTGAATTAAATTTCGTTTTTGTAATAAGTTTGTTTAACAGCCATAAGAGAGTACATATTATATGTATTTATAAAATTTTAAATAACTTAATTAATTTTTCGTTTGTACCGCCTGGACTTTACCTTAATATCAGCTTGTATGGATCTTGGCACCATAACATCTTCCATTTCTCAGTTTCAAGAACTAACAACATATGTAGACTCTCTAATAATCTTCAACGACTTAGTAATTTTTTCGCTACACACAATTATAAGAAAATTTAATCAAATGCAATATTAATAACTAAATTATTTTCGGTTTCTGAATTACTCCGTAATTGGGGTTCACCCTGTGACATATTTACATAATAATAATAATATTATCGAAATAAAAAGATCTATAGTACACAACGAAAGTCATTTTTAAAGTAATGTTGTTGGCAATACCAACTTGTTCTTCATTGTTCAGTTTGACAGCTGCGGTCAAATAATTGTCAAATAAAATGCAAAATGGCTGTAATGCCAACATCATCTTAAAAACACATTTCATGGCTTACTAGAGGACTTATTTTCGATCATATGGCATTTAGCTGGTGTCAACATCGGCCTTCAATATATCACTGATTACATAAATACGGGGATAAAGTTCAGCTGCAATAAAAAACACAATAAATTTTAATTATATTTTTGACTTCTTTCTTTTTTATCAGATTTAGTATCTAATTATCTTTCTCAAGAGCTGACACACATGTAAAATCTATAGCCTTCAGTTTTGTGAATAACCTCAGTGAAACAATTATAGTCTTCGCAAAATATTTTAATTTTATTTTTGTCTAGTGCCAGTTTATTCAAATGTTATATATTATTTACTCAGCTCTTGCTTAATATGCACCGTTTCAGATAAGCACTATGAAATTTAACTTGCCCGATGATGTAATAAATACGTTAAAGCTTTAAAGAAAATTTTCACAATTGCTTCAAAATGGAGTTTCATAATTCTGAGCCAACAGAATTTCCGAACAAGAAAAATACTACTAAGGATACGTTCATCCTCTGCCGCAGGCTAAAATTTTCACCGTTCAGAAGAATGATGTAAGTTTTTTTCTTTAGTTTGACAGTGAGTAAAGTAATGCGATTTTCAAAATGTGTTGTCAGTAGTTAACCTATAGGGCACATGATTCAAAATGGATTTTAATTTATAAACATTTAAAGAAGAAATGCCAAACAAAACTGACCAGTCTTTATTACACTTTATTACATTTTGACCTGAGATAAACTGACCTGACCTAACTTGTACTGACTTGATCCGAATTGACGTCACGTCACCTGACCTAACCTGCCCTGACCTGACCTGACATGATCTAATCTGTATTTAACTAAACATGATCCAAGATTTGGCACTTTCAAAGGCCAAATAGGTTTCTTTTTTGTTTATTTATGGTCATGAAGATCATCTAAACGGTCCACTTGCTAATTATAATGAACAAACAGCTGTAAACATTTTATATTGTCTCCTAGATATTTTTATAAATAAAGTATATGATTTTAAATGCCAACTGGACGAATATTGAAGAAACCTGAATGCATTTCTCCCATTCTTACACAAAGTTTATTGAAAGAGTGTAAAAATTCCACAAATGTGCGAATGACAATTTCGGAATTATTGGCTAGAACGCGATTTAAGAAAATTGATGACAGAAGGTAGCTTATGTTGTTGGTAATTAAATTAATGGTACGTCTAGTTTTATACATAGCATAAAATGTAATTGCCCGACAGTTAATAAACCTGCACTTCAATCGTTGCCACCGCCTAAGTACCTCAATGACTTACAATAAACCTACCTTTATCAAAATATTTACGATGTGGCTCCTTAACTTTATGTATCCCCATTCAGTTTAGTTTCCATTCATGCCAAACATATATAAGGCACTGGATTTTGAAAACTAGTAAAGTTATTGTACAACCATGGCTTTGAAAACTACTTTCTTGTTGTGTGCCTTCTTGGCCGTAAGTATTTTTTAATATATTATATAATGACACAATCACATTGTTTTATTAGTTGGCAAGTGCTGATTTGGCCAACGAGGCGAAAGAAGCAATAGAAGCTCTTAAGGGCGTCGTACAGGACAGAATTCTCGCTGCTCATAGCGATCTCGACATCGGACTCACCACCTTCCTAACAAATTCTGAAAATGTTGCTAGCAACGCCGCTCGTGCCATACTAGAATTGCAAGAAACCATTGATGCACAGTTGCAAGAAATCAAAGATTTGGCACTAGAAGCAGATATTAGTATTTCACCATGTACGAACGTTCGTGAACAAGCTTTGAACAAATTGCCTGGTCGTTTGATTGAGGAACTTGGTAAATATGTCAGTGATGCCAAAGGACAAGCGTCTTCAGCTACCATCAGTGGATTTTACCTCGTGGATATCCTGATTAACAAAGTCCAGAGTTTGGACTTCCAGCTGCATCAGTGTCAGGGAGATTTGTTATGCATTGCTCCTTTGCTTACGGAAGTCGAGAATCATAAAGTACAACTGGTACAAAATGTTGACACCGAGTTTGAAGCTGTTGAATATGCGTTGTTGACTTTGAAGCTTAATGTACAGTCTTATTCGGACTCGCGAATAACTACGTATATAAGAGACGGATTCGACATTGTGAGGACCATTCGGAACTGCGCAAATAATTTAATTGTTTAAAACAAATCATTGTTTTAATATACTGAATGGAAAAATGAAGTTTTGTGCAATTATAAATTACACTTACACTGATTTGTGTGTTGTTATTTCATGTACCGTCTTTTTTAATGTCTGTTTTTACAATTGGTGTTGCTAAATTCTACAAAAATAATATACTATTTCTGCTTAAAATTGACTACAACAATGTGCCGTTAAATTTAAAATATACCCAACTTATGCCCTGACTGTAACTATGTATGTCAAATTTGTTATGTTTTATCATTTAATTGTCAACCGATTTTCATATTTTAAATTCCCTATATTGAGTATTTTTTCAATTTTTTTGTTATTATTATTTGATTTTTGTATTAAAAAAATATCGTTGTTTTGCTTCGAATTGTTATCCAATTTATTAAATGTACGACAGAAGAAAAAACATAAAAAAAGAGTTACGGATGGGACGATGCAATGAAGAAATGGAAACAATACTTCGAAGAACTATCAAAGCCCACACAAGATGTAGAAGAAGGAAAAGAAGAAGAAGAAGAAAAAAGGGAAAAGACGAAGAAATAACTGAAAAAACCAATAATAGTATACCACCAATAACAGATGAAGAAAAAACAAAGCCATCAACAAACTGAACTGTGTCTGGATAAGATGAAATTACCCCAGAAATGCTAAAATTTATGGGAACAGTAGGTAGAGAATAACTCCACGAAGTATTAATCAATACTATAACGACAAAGAATATTCCAAAAGATTGGACCGTGTGGATTATATTACTCTAGTATAAAAGAGGAGATTCAAAGGGCTGTACAAATTATAGAGGTATAACCCTAACCGGTATGAGAGAAAAAGTATTGTCGGGAATATTAGAAAACATTAAAAGGGAAACTAAATCTACAGCTGGAAGACTCACAACATAAATTCAAACAAGGTAGAAGTCCACAAAATTTGATTCTTATACTAAGATAATTAGGAGAAAACTACTAAAAAAAGTCAAAGAAATGCATATTAGTATGCTTTATTAATCCAAGGAAAGTTTTTGACAAGAAAAAAAGATGTGTAGGACAACGTAAAAAGAAAAACAATGGAAATCATTAAAACAATCGACAGACATAACAAAAACAAATTAAGAACGCAAAATAAGGAATCCATAGAATTTACAACGCAGACGAATCTGAAACAAGGATCCGTTTTAAGTCCACAACTGTTTTGTATATTTCTAGACGATGCAATTAAGAGACGTAAAAGAAAATATAGAAGTATGAATATTGGACAATAGAACCAGAAAAACACCATGAACTGATATTTGTGGATAATATTACAAAGAAATATAACAATATACCAGGAAGAACTGAAGAAAATAAATGTGAAAATAGACGAAGAAAAGAACGACAATATAAAACGATTGGGTCAATGATGTTTGTAGCATTTAATGGACTATGCCGAAAGAACCATTGGTTATGGCGCAGTTTTTATTTTTATCTAAATATTTACGACTGCGTTATTAACGTAGATATGATAGTTCCAACTCACGCCAAACATATAAAACGAATCCCATCTTAAAAACTATTAAATTAATTGTACCACCATGATCATAAAATCTACTTTTTTGTTGTGTGTCTTCTTGACCGTAAGTATTGTTTAATATATTATTTATAAAATCTTCATAATGTGTTGTTAGTTTGTCAGTGCTGAAATTCGGCAACCTCGTGATGTGGCCGACGTGGTGAAGGAAGAACTAGAAGCCCTGGCGAGTATTGTTCAAGGTAGAATTCTTGTTGCTCACGACGATCTCAACAACGCACTCACCACGTTTAAAACAAATTCTATAAATGTTGCTAGCCAAGGAACTATCTCTATACAACAATTACAACAAACCATAGACACACAATTGCAGCAAATTAAGGACTTTGCACATGCAGCAGACGTTGATATTTCAGCATGTACGAACATTCGGGAACAAACTTTGAATAGATTTCCGGATATTTTGATTGGGGAATTGAATACATACATCGATAATATAGTTGCAAAAGCATCTTCTACTATCGATGATGGAACGTACCTTGTGGATATCGTAATTAACAAAGTTCACAATCTGGATTTCCAACTAAGCCAGTGTGGAGGAGATTTGTTGTGTATTAATTCCTTGCTTACGGAAATAGAACTTGACAAAGTTCGATTACCACAAAGTATTGAAACCGAAGTTCAAGCTGTTGAAAGTGTTTTGACGAATTTGAGAATTTCTGTACAAAGTAATACAGATTGGTGTGTGTCTCAGTATATTTCAGGAGCATTTGACATACTTAGAGACATTCAGAATTGTGCAAACCATCTTGTTGGTTAAAATAAAATATTGTTTTAAGATACTCTTAGTATTTGTTATACATTTATTACATATTATTCCAAACCAGCTAAAATACAAAATAGAAACATTTGATTTCTCTATTCGTGACTTTTAAATTAAACATTATCCAGAATTGGGCACTGTTGGCTGGAAAAGTCATTTGTTCTTAAACTGATGGTCATGACGATATGTTAAATAAAGTACTTCACTTTAACTTACAATTTAATCAAGGTAAACAAGTTAATTGAGATTTTTTGTCCAGAATTGTATAGATTTAAATCCTGATGAACAGGATTATTTGTTAAAATGCGATTCAAAAAGTTGGTAAGAAACGATATTTTATGTTCTTGATGAGCAAATGTTTAGTTAGAAGTAATATAAGTTGACTTTCTAAACCCATCACATGGTACAACAAGAAATACCTGATAGTACTTAATGCAGATATCATCTGTCGTTTGAGTTCCACTTCAGGCCAAACATCTATAAAGAATTCCATTTTGAAAATTAGTAAATTAGTACGATCATGGCTCTAAAAGCTACTTTTGTGTTGTGTACCTTCTTGGCCGTAAGTATACTTCACTACATTATTTAACTGACACTCACACTGTTTTATTAGTTTGCTACTAGACGCTCTAGATGCCCTTGTCGAGGGCAGAATTTTTGTTGCTCACGACGATCTCAACAACGCACTTACCAACTTTAGGACAAATTCTGGAAATGTTGCTAACGAAGGAACCATCGCTATACAAGAGGAACAACAAACCATCACTGCAAGCACTCAAAGACCCTGTACGAACGTTCGTGAACAAACTTTGAACAGATTAGCTGATCGTTTGACTGGGGAATTGAACATATATATTAATGATGTCGATATACGAGCGTCTTCAACTATCAGTGACGGAAGATATCGTGTGGATGTTCTAATTAAAAAAGTACACGGTTTGGATTTCCAACTAAGTCGGTGTAGAGAAGATTCATTGCAAAGTGTTGAAACGGAGATTTTAGCTGTCCAGAGTCTTTCGACCACTTTGAGGCGTTCTGTACAAACTTGTCGCGGATTCGAAGGTGTCCTAGTATGTAACGGAAGCGTTCGGCATTCTTAGAGACACTCAGAACTGCGCAGATAGGCTTGTTGGTTAACATTCATTGTTGTTTTGATATAAGTATTAAGTAGGTATACATTTTTGTGAAAAAATGATGAAAAAGGCTTCTATAAATTTTAATTATTATATCTTTATTGAAGGCTGGAAGTTGTAGATCTTTTGATCTACAATTTTAATGCTATCCCAGTATCTTCTACACATCCATTTTTTGATCACAATATTTGGCAGTCCTACATGCATTTAAACACAACTAAACACTTGGTTCATATCGCGAATATAGATATTTCTCATTATACAGATAATCGTTAAGAACTTCTAGAAAGATTGTCGACAGAATACACCGATAAAATTAAAACTTGTGTTTTTGATAAAAACAAAGATCTTTTTTATTATTAGTTCATTACTACTAATTCCTTTTCTTAGATTTTTGGATCATAATTATTGCTACTCTGCATCTTTCTTTTAAAGCTTAATAAGAACATAGCTTCTTGTGTTGACGAAATTACTGAGTGTGAGCGACTCATATTATCTTAGAGGTATTTTTGTAAACAAAGTACAATACTTTAAATAACAACTTGATCAGTGTCAAGGATGTCTGAGTGTACTTCGTCTCTTCTTAGGACTCAGATTCTAGAACAGAATAAAAATTCCACAACTCGTTAGGAAGAGATTCAGAAATGTCAAAGCCTGAAGGTATTTCCGCAGTAATAATGGAATGTCTTGAAAATGTTATTGGTTAAAACGCGATATAAAAAACCGATGAAGGAATATGGTTTACGTTGTTTATGATGATTATTAACGGTATGTGATTAGTGATACTGATGATAATACGAATTTAGCCTTAGAGTTATCTAAAAGGATACATAGGTTAATATGAACAATTTAAAGTATAGTTAATTAACTAACACTTGATTTGTTGCCACTGTTTAGGTACTTCAATGGCTTTCAATGAGCATATTTTTATCAAAATATTCATGACGTGACCTTTTAATATAGATAAGATGCCAATTCTTGACAAACATATATATATATATATATATATATATATATAAGGAGTCCCATTTTGAAAACCGGTAAATTAATTGTAGTAGGATGAAGTTGAAAGTTATTTTCTTCCTATATACCCTTTTGGTTGTAAGTATTACTTAACATATTATATATTTACCTAATACTCTATTGTTTCATTAGTTTACAAATGCTGAAATCAAGCAGCCTTTAGCTGATAAGGCGCGAGAAGAACTAGGAGCCCTGGACAACAATATTAAACAACGAGTTCTTGCTGCTCACAACGATTTTAACAACACACTCACCACCTTTAAAACAAATTCTGCAAAAATTGCAAAGGAAGGAACCACCGCTATACGATGAGAGCAACAGACCGTGGACGCACAATTAAAAGCAGTTAGAGACCTAGCACATGTTGCAAATGTTGATATTTCACCCTGTACGAACGTTCGTGAACAAATTTTGAAGGAATTGCCTGATCGTTTGATTAAAGAGCTAAAGACATGTATTAAAGGAGTCAAAAAGCGAGCGTCTTTGACTACAAAGAAAGGAAGAAAACACGTGGATATCATAATTAGTAAAATCCACAATATGGAGTCTGAACTATTTCATTGTGGAAAAGATTTGTTGTGCATTGCTCCTCTGCTTAAGGAAATAGAACTTGACAAATTTCAGTTACCAGAAAATGTTGATACTGAGGTTCTAGCTGTCGACAATATGTTCACAACTTTGAGACTTTCAGTACAAAGTTGTTCCGACTCGAAAGTGTAACAGAAGCATCGGGGATTCTTGGGAGCATACAGAGCTGCGCAGATATTTTCGTTCGTTAATACTAATTACTAGAGCTGTGCGGTCGAAATTTAAACGTTTCGAATCGACCCCTACTACGGCAGACCAGTGGCTCGCAGCCCATGTTACGTATCGCGAAGAAATTTACGCGAAAAATAATGTTCACTGAAAATCAGTTGATGATTTTAAAATCCATACCCACGAAATAATAAGAATAATAATTTTAATAATGTTCAAGTGTCGGTCTCGTTGACAATAAAACGATTGATGTGAATTATGAAAAATAATACACAATGAGAAGCGAGAAGCGAGGAAGGCAAGACTGCAGCGGCCTGCACTGCTGGCCTGATGGGACGGATAGTGGGGATAAATAAATTTCAACCGCACAGCTCTACTAATTACTATTGTTTTTATATTGAATATTTTTACTTTTGTATACTAAATGGATAATTTTTGTGTAAAAATGAAGTAAGGATGAAGACAGTAAATTACACTTAAATTGACGTGTGCGATTTTATTACACAACGTTTAACACATTGGATACCAATAAACATACATAGTGTGTCACATTTATTAATTCTAGACGCTTTCGCTTGACACACTTTATTTTGGTAATTACATGTGTACCAGAAACTTTTTTGAACATTCGGTATACGATAACACCACAACGTTTATTATCTTGCAAACACCCAAAAACACACAAAAAAGTTTACTACGTTTCGCCGAGCACGTTAGCATTATTTAGACAAAACTAAACAATTAAGAATTACAATTTATAGACTATCTAATTCTACTCATGGCACTCCCTCGCGACGGCTCGGCGAGGGCGATTTTCGCTGAATGGTGGCGAACCATCGGTTTTCCTCTAGACGAACTCAGGAAAAAACCCGTTGGAGGTTGGTAACACTTCTTCACACTACTCTTCAGCAAAACTAAATGATGTTCTCCTGGCGTCGGCGCGGCGCAGTTGTCACCAAATCTTCCGTTCATCGGTACCCTTGTCAGGTCTACTCATTGTATATTGCTGACGTATTTGTTTCTTCATATTTGTTGTCTTCAATTTGTTGAAATCTTAATACCGATCAGTTCGCTGGCCTTCGTTAACTTCGATTTGTTCGCTCTGAATTTGGTTGTGATTTTTGCGGTTTTGTTTATTACTGTTAAAACGGTGATGTTATTGTCATGGGAATTTCAACATTCTGTATTAGCTGAACTCAACCTCTTTGTGTGTTGCTGGCAAATAGACAAAGAATTGTCTATTTTTGTTTCTGCTTCTCGATTTCCTGTATAGTTGTAAATTTATGTCGTCTTTGATCTCTTCACAGACAACAGAAGTCCAATGTTAATTAATGCGGTTTCTCTTAATTGCTTATAATTGTCAGTGGCTTTTATACAGAGTAGTTTGCCGCTTCCATGGGATAGACAGGTGATCTATCATTCAATCTGAACTATTGGTTGTCGACCTATCAAGCAAGAACAAGAAAATTATATTATAAATGAGATTTCTGACAGGTGACGACGAAAGTTAGGTTTAACTGACATTTATGACAGGCGCATACGGGCAGTTATAACTAATTATCACAACGAGGCGGCAAAATTCACGCAATTTCAAAGCTAACTTGATGTACACTTTTTTGTAATCATTTTGTCCAACAGACTGGGTTTCAGTGGGGTCATATAGCCTACAAGAAATCCATTACTATACGTATTTAAATAGATACGTTTTTGAACACTTTAAACTGTTTTGGTAACAATAATACTCAAACAAATCCATACTTCAAATTATTACTGATAAGTTCACATGTAATAAAAGTCAAGGTTATTATATTGTCAACTTTTTTTATCACATGTATTGATTAATTGTTAGCTACTTAAGTATTCTTCTTAGATAGATATTCATCAGGTTTTTGACATTACTGTCTTTTGTTTATTCAGTGAGTAATGTTTCAGGCAAGTATTGTGTACCTTTATTGATTGAGGATACAATGAAAATCTTGAAAGCAAGTTGTTATTGGTGACATATTCGCAGCTGTTTTCAAAATCAAGTTTTATATCCAAGCGACCAAAACATCAAAGCAGAAAAATGCTGCATATTACATTCATTCACTCTAATAAAAATAAAAATGTTTTTTGCCATCTATTCAGTAAACACATGTAGTTTTTTTCAAAACAGATGTAACTAATAAATCTATAAGTAGGTAGTTTTTACATGCAAATGTTTCAAAATTGTGTTTGAGTAACAAATGTTTTTAGTTCTTATCAATTTTTTTAACTTTATTTAACAAATGTGATAGACGAAGCTTACTAACAATTAACTATCTAGATAGACAATAGCACCAACAAAAATAATCATTGGAAAGTAGCTGAAAGAGCAAACACATATATTCCAGTATTGGCACTTTGGTCTAGCAAAACATTCGTTCTTATACTAATGACCATACAGATCATCTTAATGGGTTGATGTGTAAACGAAATTACCCAATCTGCAGACAGCTGTGAGCAATTCACATTATCTTCCAGATATGTTTGTAAATAAAGTACACCATTTTAAATATCAATTTTATCAAGGCCAAGAGATCTTGAGAGAAAAATTCCAGAACTGTCAGAATATTACACATATATGGTTTGAAATTTCCAGTGCATAATTGTGCAGACTACTGACATTTTACATTGTTTGTAATTAAATTAATGCTACGTGTTTAACTAATCGTAATAGAAGCTTGGTTTTAGCGTTATCTAAAATAATACAAACTGTAATAAGAAATCACCTTGTTGTCTATAAACCTACACTTCAAATGTTGTCACCGCTTACGCACTTGAATGAATGCCTTAAGCCTATTTTTATCAAAATATTTGCGTAGATATGATCTTTCACTTGAGTTTCAATTCATGCCAAGCATATATAAAGGATCCCAAATTTTTTTTTACTAGTAAATTAGTTGCACGACCATGGCTCTAAAATCTACTTTCTTGTTGTGTGCCTTCCTGGCTGTAAGTATTCTTTAATATATTTGACAACTACTACTCACGTTGATCTATTAGTTTGCAAGTGCTGAAATACAGCCCCGCGATTTGGCCGACCAAGTTAGAGAAGAACTAGAGGCTCTAAAGAGCATTGTTCAAGGCAGAATTCTTGCCGCCCACGACGACCTCAACAACGATCTCACCGACTTTAGAACAAACTCTGGGAATGTTGCAAACGCAGGAACCATCTCAATAGCACAAGAATCACAAACCGTGGACCAGCAGTTGCAAGCAATCAAGGACTTGGCACATGTCGCAAATGTTGATATTTCACCATGTACGAACGTACGTGAACAAACTTTGAACAGACTGCCTAATCGTTTGACTAGGGAAATGAACAATTGTATTAGTGAGGTGGATTCACGAGCGTCCTCAACTTCCAGCAATGGAAGATACCTTGTGGATATCGTAATTAACAAAGTCCACAATTTGGAATTCCAACTACGTCAGTGCCGAGACGATCTGTTGTGCATTGCTCCTTTGCTTACTGAAATAGAGCTTGATAAAATCCGATTGCCACAAAGTGTCGACACCGAGGTTCAAGCTGTCCAGGGTCTTTTGACAACATTGAGGCTTTCGGTACAAACTTGCTCGGACTCAAGCGTGGCCCAATATATTACGGAGGCATTCGGGATTCTTGGAGACATTCAGTCCTGTGCAGATAGGCTTATTGATTAAAATAAATTATTGTTTTAATGTACTGAATATTTATTTTCTTTTTTTTTTGTAGAAGAATGAAGTAGTGCGCAATTATAAATTACACATAGATTGATTCGTGTAGTTTTATTATTATTATTAACACTTAAGATATTGGCTAAAACATAAACATGATAAATCATGTGGGATCAAACAGAACTCACGATAAAGTATAAAATTAAGCCTAGAAAATTTTGGCTAGATTAATGTATGATTCCTGATCAAGACGATTTTTTTATGTTATCGCGTCAAGTAACGTCAAGTAAAAGCACTTGATAGTATCAAATTTCGTCAGTCTAAGAACTCTATTGTATAAGACACAGTTACAACTTTACTGAACAAGTTGCCGCAATGTTCAAACTAAGTTTCTTGTTGGTTTTTGTAGTTTTGGCCTCACAGGTAAGTTTGTCTTCGGTTGTTACCTGTAATCCACCTCTGTGATTTAGGTCCACTCTAGCGTGGTCAAAACTCCTCGTGATCTTGTAGATCAAATTGAAGAGGAACTAAATCAACTTTCAAGCATCGTCCAAGGCGCAATTCTCGTCGCCCATAATGATCTATCAAATTTAGAGTACGATTTTCTTAACTATGGCAATAATGTTATGTTGGAAGCCGGTATTTCAATCGATCAAGAAAAGCAAAGTATTGATACTCAGTTAACCACGATTACCGACATGGCGAATTCTGTAAATGCAGATATTTCTCCTTGTACGGACATTCGTCAAGAGCTTCTAGAAAGACTCCCGGCGGAATACACCAACCAATTGAAAACTTGTATTTTTGACAAAAACAAGCAAGAAGCTGGTTTGGTATCCGATGCTAAATATGTCGTCGATGTGGTTATTAACAAGGTTCATAATCTTGAATTTCAAGTACGTCAGTGCAAGGAAAGTATTCTGTGTCTTCAACCGATCCTTACTGAAATTGAATTGGATAAGATTCGGCTTCCACAGACGATTAATACCGAAGTACTTTCAGTAGATACGTTTTTGACCTCATTGAAGCTGTCTGTTGTACAATGTTCAGAGTCATCGGTGTCTCAGTACATAGCCGACGCCACTACCATTCTTCAACAAATTATCGATTGCGTAAATAGAATAATAGGATAAAGTTCAACTGTAATAAAACGGCAATAAAGTTTAATTACTATTTGACTTCTTTCTTCCTTTATCAGATTTAGCGATTAATTTATAGCTAGGAAAAATTAAAGGGTTCAGTTTTCTTAATTACCTCAGTGAAACAATCACAATGGTTGTTAAAACTTTCATCTTGGTTGTTAGCATCGTAGCGATTCAGGTATTAAAGATAATTGTTTTTGCTTTTGCTCAACTAGTAGTGTTTCAGGCAAGTGTTGTGCCTTTTGATTTGATTGACGATGCGAAGGAAGATCTTGAAGCTTTAAGACAAATCGTCCTAGGTGCAATTTTCGCCGGCCAAAACGATCTAGATGATTTTAATTTAGATCTACAAAATTTTGGCAGCAATACTGAAACATCAGCAATTCTTACAGTTCAAAGCGAAGGACAAACAATTAACAGCTCTTTGATCGTTCTTAAAGATTTAGCACACACTGCTGAAGCTGACATTTCCTATTGTCTTCAAGGGCGCGAAAACTATCTTAACAATCTACCGGTGGTGATTCTTGCTGATTTAAACGACTGCGTCTTTGGTGATATTGCAGAAGGATCAAGAGTTTTAGGAGAAGTTAAGTATTTGATTGATATTACTATTAATACTGTTGATGCTCTGGAGTTTCAACTTGGGTTGTGCGATACTGACAGTGATAATTGTATTAATGCTATTATTCAGCAAATTGAATTCGAAACAGAGAAAATTCCCCAGCAAATTAAAGTGGAACTTTTAAAAGCTGAAGAACTTTTCGGGGAGCTGAAGATTTCTGTTCAGGAATGTGCTGATCTGAAGATATCTCAGTACGTTAGTAGTGCAAATACAATATTGAAGGATATAACGCAATGTGTAAATGCTATAATTGGATAAGTACAACAATATCTTTTAAACATTTTTCCGACGCGACTGACACTTGACCTTCATTTTCGTTATTGTTGATATTATCAGAATAGTTTTTGTGCAAATTGTGACGCATGTTTCATCATCCAGATAATTGTATTATTTGGTAAAATACTGTAGAACAATTGAGAATTAAAAATAGATATCCTTATAAAACAGAGTTTGTGTTTTTATATGGAGCTGTAAAGCGGGTTTATTACTTTTAAATTAAGGTATTAAAAACGATCTTATCATGTTATAATGGCTAAAAAATAAACCGATTTATCTGTATTTATCATTCTTTAAATCTTTAATTCTTACATATTTTTTTTGTTGGAAAAATAAATACATCTACCAATAAAAATATATAACAAACAAAAATTGAAATCCTTTGCAAGGATGATTCGATTAGAAATTTGCCTTTCTGGAAAAATATTTTTTTTAAAATCACGTTTTACTGAAAATACGTGGACTTCAAGTAGGTAATCCGATCGTAACATACGCCTTTGCCGTTTCATTTAAAGACTCTAAAATTCGCTACTAAACCTTTTATACTCATCTTTCGCATTGAACTAACCATATTACACCATCAAAGCATCTATTATTAAAATTTTTATTCCACCAACGAAATAAAATTAAGGGAGGGAATCAATAAAGTTTATGAACTGCCCTATTTAATTACGCTTCCCGTAATTAAATTTCAACCGATCGATCGTGTCTTTACAGTCAAAATTAATAAAGCGCTTAAAAAACAGAAAACTTCTTTTAACGTTCGAAACGGGAGACATTACCTTTTAAACGTGCCTTATAAATTTCCTGCTGGCGCATTTAGTGCACACACAGGAAATCTTGATTCATGCAGCGACATGTACCGCTTTTACGTAACGGTGAAATGCACCTAATGAGTCTTCAGGATGTTGAAGCACCCACAAATTAGTACGGAGATTGCATTGGAACGCGTTTTCGGTGTCGTCGCAGATTCGTTAGGAGTTCTGTTTTATTTGGCGTTCTGGAATTTTCCAGTGAGTCAGTGTATTAAATGAAAAATAAAAAACGTGCAAGTTTCAGATGCTGCTTAGAAGAGTAGCCGTGTTTGAATACCAAATGGCGTTTCAGGTTGGAAAGTAGGATAATAAAAAGTTATGACTACCACTGGCCCTAAAAAAGTTTTCAAAAGCAATGCGAACGGCTGGGGAAAATTGCAAATGGAAATGTTGAATAGACAGTTGGCGCTTTTGTTGTATTGTTTACCCTTTATGGGTACTTGTCATTTTACATGTGTGGTATTGAGGGCGGTAAGAATCTACCCGGGGGGAAATAAAGTCAAAGTTCATTATTCCTGGGAACGTGGCTGCACAGACAGTTCTTATAAAAAGGTTTTTCTCGAACAGGTTATGGTTGATTAAGAAATTTTTAAGCTTATGAAAACTTAAACTATCTAAAGTTAGGTTTTTCCGAACCGGTTACATTTAAAAATAACACAAAAACGTAGAAAATGCTAACTAGAGTTCATTATTATTCTACAAAAATGAAAACCAATATGGTAGCTTTTTGTTCAGGAATTTTAAAGGTTTTTAATAGAGTGCGATTCTGCGTAAGAAAAATTTCTATTTGGAAAATTTCATATTGGAAATACCCGTGAAACTTATCGATAATATAATTGGAATGTATCTTTGACAGATCATACTAGACAGATGACTTCCGATATGATCATATTGATTGATTGAAAATTTTGATATCTTTGAAGATTATCGTAATTGATAGTTCAGCTTCAACCGAAATGTGTCTACTCATTTTCTCCAAACAAATGATTATTAAAATTTTGTTATTTATTCCTTTCAGAAAGTTGCTGAGGTCATTTTGAAAAGTAATTAAATACACGTTTTATTAATAAATACACTGTGAAATGTAATCTGTAATTTGGCAATATAATTTTACTGAAATGCGCTACTGGATGTCTTACGATATTATTTATTTGTTTTGTTGATTAATTATAAAACGGGCTATCTAATTTGTTATCAGATTTGGCAACATAGTGCTATTATTAATAATCTCAGACTACAGGTATAAAAATGATGTGTTTGGAAAAATAAAATAAAATTTGAGGATACGTTAAGAAACTACACAATGGATGTATTTAAAATTTTTGGGAAAGACCAACGAACATTAACTATCATGCACCTCCTCCAAAAAATTAAGACAACCAATATGTAATAAATAAGTGTATAAAAAACACTAGAGTTTGGAATTTAGTTCCCCCAAATTTTGATTGCAGAGGAACTATAAAAAATAAAACCAAAAGCTCGACTATTTATGAAGATTTTAAACAAACATTAATTAGTGTTCATTTTCACTTCCCGAGCGTAAGCGTAAGGAAGTATTTTATTTCTTGATGTTTTATGAACCCTAGAGAATAAAAATAGGTCGCCAGTTTTCGTCTGTCTGTCGTCTGTACCGTTCCTCATTGGAAAAAATTTCTCTAATCATCTCCACCAACCATTGGGCAAAAACCCTTGAAATTTTATAATATAACGTTTACTTGTGGTTTATGAATCTGCCTTGAGAAGAACCCAAAGGTTACAGTTGAATGGTGTACTAGCGAGTGAACACCATGCGAAAGTCGTGGAGGTCGCCGGTTCGATCTCTTCATTGGCCTTTTTTTTACTTCCCAAGCGTAAATCGAGGAAATACTGTAATAGGGTCCATCCACCGAATGACTACTCTCATGTTTTCTTGATGTTTTATGACTCGAACAGGAATCACTGTAATGCGGTATGTCGTCTGTTCGGCTACAGCCGTTTATCTACTGCTCTTCCTGTCCCTCTCCTTGTATCTCTAGCTTTTCTTTTTCTTTATTTCTCATGATATTGATAAGGAAATCACTCGAGAGTTTCCATTTCTCTTGATTCTCCAACAACATTTGTACGAGGTTGTCAATCGTTAGGGTAATTCCCAGTGTCTTTTCCACGGTTTTCTTCGCACCATTTCTTGCTAGTCATAATGTGTTCTGGAAAATCCGTTTCCTCGCAGCGTGTACACAGGTCGTCATTTTTCTTGCCTATTCTTTTGGTAAATTTATTGAATTGGCCCGTGGCCTGTAAAAAACTATGTTAAATAGAAACTGATTCTACGGTGTTTACTTTTATACCAACGAGAGGCTTCCGGAATTAATTTCTTGGTCCATGTTCCTTTCAGCCCACTAGTCCATCTACTCTGCGACCTATTTATGATTTTCTCTCTCTCCTCCTCTCTGATGGTCGTCGTAATATTTCCGTTTTGGCTCGGGCGTATAATTACTTCTCTCTTCTTTAAGAGGTCTATAGGTGGTTTGGCCGCCAGTACCTGTAGAACCTCCGTCCACACAGTGCGATATCCGCTGGTGATTTTGATCAGTGGTTTCCTTTGCACCCTTTCTAACATCGTTACGTACATATTTAGTGTATTTGAGTGCTCCACCTCACACCGGTGCACCATATAACATTATTGAATTTGCCACTCCGTTTAATAGTATCTTTCCGGTGTGGCTACTCGGCCCCCGGCAGTTCGGCATAAGACGTCCCAGTGCCGATGTTGTCTTTTCAGCTTTAGAGGAAATGTATAAGATATGTGGTCGAAATGTTCTGTTTTGCTCCAATATCATACCCAGATACTTAATCTGCTTAGAGGGCTTAATACCAGGCCATTCAGAGCAATTTTAAGTAAGTATATCCCTCTTTCTGGGTGCGTGTAGCACCACCACCTCCGTTTTATCCAGAGCGAGCTCCAACTTCCTCTCCTCTGGCCACTTAGATACTTTTTCGAGTGCTTTATTGCCGAGGTACTGGACCTGGTACTGTAATTCGTCAGTAATTACAATGACCAAATCCTCCGCGAATCCTATTAGATTGACTCCTGGTATTTTGATTTTCAAGACACTATCATAAAAAATATTTTACAACATAGGGCCAAGCACCGATCCTTGTGGGACCCTAGCGGAAGCTTCCTGTTTCATTTAATTACATTTAATTTTCCTATTATCAAAATAGTTTAAAATAAAGTTTATGAGATATTGCGGTGGGTTCTTTGGTTTTAATTTCGCCGAGTTGAAACCATTTCTTACATCCAATGGCTTGGTGCCTTTCCCTTCTTCGACATTAGTATTGCCTGGGCTGTTTTTCAGTCCTTTGGAAAGATTTGTCTTGCTAGCAAGTCGTTCATTACTACCAAAATTGACTCAGGTATTGTGTCTACCGCAATCTTTACTGACTCCGGTATCATCCGGTCTGGTCCCAGTGCTTTCCCTGTTTTTATTTTATCACTCGCTTTTCGCAGTTCATCTAGTGAAAATTTTTCAGTTTTTTCCACCTTTAATTTTTCTGTCCACTAGTCATTTCTGTTAGGGAATAGTTTTCTAATATCAGACACCCCCTCTTCGTCCATACTGTATCGCTGCCGCGGAATGCCTAGGCTTCTGGTGGCAATATTGAAACCCTCCCCCTAGACATCGTTTTCAACTTTGTTACAAGTTTTTAGCCATTTTTCTTTCTTTGATTTTTGGGTTAGTTTCTTTAATTCCTTCTTTAGTGCAGCATACCCAGCTATGGTATCTTTGTTTTCAAGTTTCTTCTTGTTTGTTCTTGTTACCTCTCTTCGCATTCGAATACACTCCCTCCGCTTCTTGCTGATTTCTTCCGTCCACCAGTACGGCTCAGTTCTACGTTTCTTGTTTCTTTCAGATATTGTAGCTTTGTTGTATGCTATTCTGTTACTTCTATCATATGATAAATCGTCGTGACTTACGTTATTTGCTTTTTCCAATAACGCTTCCCTAAACTTTTTCTGACTAAGTAAAGCTTTAGTGGGCTTTCTTCCTATTGCCCCTTCAATGTTTATTCTAATTATCTCAAACCGGATATATCTCTGCTTACTAAGTGCTTCCTGCTTTAGAACCTTCCAATTTTTTATGTTTTGCGATATCTCTGCCGCCGAGCAGGTAATGGACGAATGACCCTCAAATCTTTAGAAGTTTGGTGTTTCTCTGGTATTGTGACAGACAAAATTTAAATTTGCTCTCCATTCCGCCAATATATTTCCTCGTTTGTCCGTCCTTGCCGATCTCCACAGCACCGACTTCGCATTTAAATCTCTTAAGATTATAATTTTTCGCCTATCCTTTTTCACGTCGTCTACCAGCTTCTACAAGAACTTGATGAATTCGAGTGCTTCTATATTGGGTGAAATATAGCAACAAAAAAAATTGTATTTATTTGCTCTTATTCGCACGTATCCTCTTCTTCTTCGAAGTCGAAAATTGTAATTCTCTTGTTTCTGATAACTACCGCGACATTTTTCCTCTTGTTCGAGATCCATCCACCATTCTTAATCCGATTTTTGTTCGGTTTACATAGGACCATAGTATATGCCCACTCCTCTGCAGCTGTTGCTAATGCCAGCTCGTCCGGGTTCCTTCCTCTGTAGATAATCCCCACATACAATTTGATGAGTTGATGACATGACCTTAAAATTGACATAGTAAATGTTATTTAAACTTCCTGAAATAGCATACCTCTATGCTTGTTTTATTTTCTTTTTTGTTACTGTGTAGCGCTTTGTACTTTTTGTATTATTTTTTGTTCTTTATATGGCACTTTTTGTAGTCACGTTTTTTTTCCTGATATTTTTGTGTGTTTTTGTTGAGTCTTTTTTGTCCTCGATTTCAGCAGCTTTTTTTGTAGCGTTTTTTTCTCCTCTTATTTTGTCGCATTTTTTGTCGAATTCTTTTGTTGTGTTTTTGGTCTCATTTTTTTGTCACTTTTTGTCATGGCCTGTTTCTTCGAATTTTTGCTGACTTTTTGTAATTTTTTTCGTCGCCTTTTTTAAATTTCCTGTTTTAGTCTCTTTTTGTGACGTTTTTGGCCCTATTTACATCACGTACTTACTGCAAGCTAAGGAAATATTGTAACAGGGTCCATCCGGCGAATGACCTTCTGTCGTTTGTTTCGATTTTTATTAGACCGATAATAATCTTTGACCAATGACTACCAAACAAATTTTGTATGAATGTTAGGAATATCGTGTATATGATAAAACGCTAACTAAAATTTAATATGTCTGATCATTCCCATAAAAAATATGATGGCGTCAGTCCAAAGATTTGCATGGTAAATGCTGTTTAAAAATAAATTTATAAAATAACATATTCATGGTTTATGAATCCAACTTGAGTTTTTAACTATAACTATATAAAAACATTTTATATCAATATAAGGTCAACGTAAATGTTATCGTTGAAGGTGTAGTGATGAACGAATCACACGCAAACCACACAGAAGTCGGCGGTTCGATCTTTTTAGGTCACTTTTTTACCCCCCGAGCGTAAGCTGAGGAAGTATTGTACTAGGCTTCATTCGGCGAATGAAGACTCTTATGTTTTCCCGATGTTTGATGAGCCCTCGAATACGAAACAACAGGTATTTCGTTTCCATCTGGCTCTCTGCCTGTATCGATGTTTAGTTGCCAGATAATCTCCAACACCAGTTTGATGAATTGACCTTAAATTTACGCATAGTAAATCTTATGTAAATTTCCTACAATTGCGTGTTTCTACGCTTGTTTTATGTTCTTAATTTCTCCATCACTTTTTGTACTCACCTTTTTTGCAGCATTTTTTCTGTTTTTGTTGATTTCGTTTTTTTTGTGTCAATATCCTTATTTTGCATTTTCTTTTTTTGAAAATTTTTTGTCGCCTTTTGGAGCCGTTCCTTCTTTTTTTCTTACTTTTGTAGTCACATTTTTTAAAGACTTCCTTGTTGTGTTTTTTATAATTTTGTATCGTCTTTTTTTTGTACTTTTCGTAATCGCCTTTAATCTCTTTTTTCGTTGACTTCCTTCTTTTAGTCTCCTTTTCTGGGGCTTTTTGGATCTTTTTACTTCCCGAGCTTAAGTTAAGGTAGTATTGTAACAGGGTCCATTCGACGAATGGCTACTTTCAGGTGTCCTCGACATTTCACGTCCCATAGAATATGAAAAAATAGGTCTCCCATATCCGTCTGTCTGTAGTCTCTGTCAGTTTTTATTAGACCGATATTTCCGACTGCCGGATAGATTATTGGCAATTATTACATATAATAAAATAATAATTAAAAATATCGTGTTGATGGTAGAACGCCAACTAAAATTTGTCTAATGATCCCCATCAACACTATGACAACGTCAACTTAAAGTTTTGCACGGTAAACGGTATTTAAATTTTATAAAATATCATATTCCCGTACTTGTGGCTTATAAATCCGTCCTCATTCTTTACCTTAGCCGGATGGACTTTCGCAAAAAATGTGTGCTAGAAACGTGAAGGTCGTGAGTGGAGTATCCCATAGCGAACTTAATTACCTCACGGACCATTTATTTTTTTCTTACACTGTGACTGGTATTGTCTACATTTTTATCTAAAACACTGGATTTATTTTAAATACACTTCAAGGGTAAGGAAGAGTCGTTTAATAATATGTATAATACCAAACAAATAATCACAATAAACACAAATCGGAAAAATTAAATTTAACAAAAAATTGAATTGATGACAATTCAAAAACTAATCAACAATTATTCAAGAAGATTACTGGAATTAACGGTGTAATCCATTATATTATGTTTTCTCATAACTATTAAAAACAAGTGACTTAGTAATCATGATAAGGGTTTTAGATTACTGTTGAAAATCATCTTCTTGTCACATGAACACAGCATAATAATTGCAGTTTAAGAATGTGACATTCTATAAGGCGAGATATTCAGAATGAAAAAAATGTACCGACTTATTAAGACAATTTATTGTCCACACACGACAATTTCACATTGGTTTGTATAAAGGAAACGTTAGTAACAGTACACAAACCTTAACTTTATAATTGAATTATAAAACGTGTAACAACATAACATTTAATTGTATATTCGGAAGGTTTAATGCCATTTCTACACAAGCCATAGTTTAATTACTCAAAAGTTTTTCTTCCACCGAGAAAGGGTAAATATAAAACAAATTAAATTACTCGCTTCCTTGACACGGCTTAAGGCAAGCGTAGTTATATTCAAATTGGTTAAACCAAGCGCACATTTACTTACTTTAGGTATACGCAGACAAGGGATGCTAGTTTACAAAATTACATTAGAAGCGAAGGATTGATGTAGAGCGCCACCTGCGAAGACGCCTTTGTCACATTTTCGTCAGTGGCGCAAATTGTTGCCGAGGACCAACCACGATCATATTCTTAACGCCTACGCCGGCCCTTTCAAAGTAACTGATGGATCGCGATGTGACTCTCAACAGATTGTAATCTGGTACTAACGAACTGTTTGAAATGAAAATAATGAGGCGACAAACTGCGTAATTCTGCAGTAATTGGAATAAAGTGGACATTAAAATTTCTGAACCGACGCATATTACATCGCTTTTTCCGTCTCGTAAAGTTCGGGCGTTGCGAAAATTAACTTTCCGCCAAGTTTTAGGCACATTATTAAAAGATTATCAAATCGGAGTGTCTAATTATGCGGAATGTAATAAAGGGGGACCTCGCTAAGAGACGCTAAAAGATGCAAACAGCCGAAGTGTTGACCGGAATGGCTTGGTAAAAAGGTGATGAGCTGAATCGTGATAATTCCCAATCCATTAGTGCAAATCCCCCCGGCTTAAAATTTATCGAATGGAGGGTGTTTTTTATTAGGTGATTCTTTTTGTAGTTTTACTCTTTAATGTTGAAGGTTAATTACATTCTCTTTATTTGCTCTTCGGTTCCATCTCGTGCATTTTGCAGCAAGTGGCGAAAGGAAAGGTTCCAAATGATACATTTTACGCTTGTTGTTTAATTTTAGTGGACTACGTTTAGACTAGGAGACTGATGTCGTTAGAGAGCGATTTTCTCTAAAGGGCAATGCGAAAAGTTTATGAAATTGCGTAAAAGTCGAAAAGACATAAATTCTCCCGTACGGAAGGTGGGACATAAAACTGCGGGGGTGCCAGCAGCAATTAACAGTATAACTGGATTAGTATCTCCCGGTTTTCTTATTTATGGCGTAATTAAGGGGTTGTAATTTAATAAAAAGGAATCCTATCTGGTCGATCAATGTTGTTAAGGGTAATTCGATCAAAACTAAAATTGGATATTTTTCAATTTTCTTGCATGAGTAGTAGTTGTGTAGGGTGTGTTAGCGACACACATTTATCAGTTACGGAAAATAAACAATAGATGAAAAAATTTAGTGGTACTTGATAACAAATTTTTATGTTAAAATTGTAAGTCAATTAACAACACAACAAAAATTAAATTATTAAAAAAACATTGTATTTAAATTTCCTGTTATCATATGTGCTTCAAATTCGACTTTATCTTTATCAGATAAGGGACAAGTGGCACTTAACGTTTGTTATTTCGATTAAATAGGCTCAAATTTTGTTTTCGTCTTCCGTCTTTTAAGTATTAACTTTAAGTTTTTAAATTTTCAAAAACATCTGTTGACAGCTCTTGAACTTATTGCACTTTGATTTAAGTGACGTCGCCATTGAATTTGCTGTTAGTTTTATGAAAGGTGTAAGTACTAAGAAATTTTATTGCGGTCTTATATGACGGTTTTAATGTCATGGAAATTGAAATTAGAGTTGTGACTCACATAAAACACAGTTATCCCTGAAAAAATATAGTATACGATAAAACTAAATTTAAAGCCGAAAAGTACCTCAGACACTAAATACCTTACTGCACGTTTTAACATAAGGAGAACTCTGAGGGATGATAAGGTGGAAAGTTAGACTATAGACAAGTTTGAATTAGGCGTCAATTGTTGCCCTAAATGCAACCAGTAATTCCTCCTAAAATCCACCTGAGCTGACATGAATATGAGTGAAAGGGATAACCAATTTCGGGACAAGGGTCATAAAATTATCGTAAGTTGATATTGAGGAGTATTGATAATTTATGACAGATTGCCGACAATAGACCTTCAATACAGAACTTTTCCGTATTCTTTTAAAATATTAGCAAAATTTGCTCTAGATGGCGTTGTAGCACGAACAGAGTTTGGGGCTCCTGGTTGTGGCTGTTTTTCCACCACGACGGTGATTCTACTCAATCGGCAAGCATGGCGTCCAGCACCCCTCTATAACGAAGAAACGTGCTGCGCGAGCAGGCCGTTACGGTCGCAAACTCGTGGTTGGAAATCCCGTTTGTTGCGCCAAGTCGCGAGCGTCACGTCATGCCGACCGCTCCTCTGACTTATATTCAAGGTCCGCGTCTTTTGTGCAGATGGCCCGATAAATCCCGCCAGTTCGACTAGGAACCTAGAAACCGCGCCCTCTGCTTCTGTCAGGTGTTTCTGTCTTATTTACCTCAATTCCATTTTAAATGTTCATTTTCTATAACTCTGGTATTAAACTACAACTGAACAAGTGTCAAAGTTTCAAAAAGAGCAATAAACAACATTTAAATTCGCCATACACTCTCGTAAAATTTTAAACAGCAAAGAATTCTTATCTGAGATTAAGACTGGACATCAAGCAATTTATAAGATAGAAACATTAACCAACCAAATTTACGTGGTAGAAATAAATAGTAAAGATTTATAAAAACAAAAAAAGCGCTAGTGGTAAGTAAAACTTGTGCAGATAAAAAATTACGTGTGGATAGAAACTGCAGAGCATGAAAATTTACGTTTGATTTAAATTATACAGCAAAGACAATTATTGAGGCTAAAATTGTGAGAGAGAAAAAATGCAAAGCTAACAAAATTACATGAGGTTAGTATTTGCCATACTTTATCAACAATTTAAACAAAGAATTTACATGATGTTAAATTATGCCACACTTTCTCAACGATTCAAGCAAAGAATTTACATAATGTTAAATTATGCCTTGATCCAAGTTACTTAAAAACATTTAGTCTTGCGAGTTTATATCGTGCACTGTCCCCAGCGTATCCCAAACAAACACATGATAAATAAACACAAAATACATCCCTCATAACGAGAAATATGCGTCTCGGTGATATAATTTCCCACGTTGCGAGAAAAATGTCTCGGTGATGTGATGATGATGTGATGACTGCCTAAGGGGGAAAATTTAACCCCCCTCCCTCAGTCCACGATATTATGAATTCTACCGTACTTCCCACGGTCCCTTTTCCCAGAGCGGGACAACGTTAGAGTAATTTAACTGCCGTAAATGAACTATTAGAAATCTTGTGTGAGGAATTATATGTGTTATAAGTGTTATAATGTAACACTTAAGTATAAGCATCCAGAAAACTTATTTATAACTTGATAAACAAAGGATCAGTCCTCACTAAGTGAATTTCACGAAATCTCATATCAAGTGCTTTATCTGAACAATCTCATGACTGTTACTTACGGTATGCTTGACCCACCAAAACAAAAACAACAGTGACACAACACATAGAGATGGGTCGTTACTTTAGGAACCGTTCCATTGTAGCGCTACCATCGAGTAGCGGAGTGTAGCGCTCCTCGCGACAAAAGTAACACGTTCCACTCTGCGTTCCACTTGGAACTTGAAACGATATTTGTACGGGAGTTACGGGACGGAAATTCAAGGAACGAAATCATAAAACACGTTTGTCCGGAACGTTACAAGAAACGCAAATAGTGAGGGCTTGGGAACTGAAAAAAAAAGAGAATAATCTTTCAGTCATTAAAATAATTGTGTGTTTATCAACTCAAAAAAAGATATCAGGAAACGTTTATAAATAGGTATTTATTTTATAATATTTATGAAAAAAAAAGAAAAACAAAATGTATGCAACGCAGATCAAAAGTAAAGGTTTAACAATATTTAAATAAACAGATAAAATAAAAAGCAAAGCGGTTTTATCATAAAGCAATCGGCAAAATCAGCAAGTGTTGTATTTTGTTTGAGGGCGGTATCAAAGACGCTGCATATTCGATAATTTTTTGTAAGAATGCGACGGTCGATATAAATGACTCATTATCAGAAAAGATATAAAAGCTTAGGTATAAAATAGTTTATAAATAAGTTTTAATTGAATACATGTATTTCAATAGGAACCGAAAAAAATTGTAAAATCTCAGTCTAGTAGAAGATTGGGAATGAACACAGAAAGTTGCGAAAACAAAACTATAAAAATATTTGTAGTTTTGTTTATTTTATTATTTTTTTTATTAAAATGAAAGTAGAGTGCCCGTCCTAATTGTTGTCAGTATTTATTGTGTCCAGAATGTCCGTTCGCTACATATTGGTACTTGAGATTGGAACATTCGTTCCAAGTTCCAAGCGGACAAGTGGAAGCGTCGTACTCAAACGCCACTCGTGATGAGTACGTTCCAAAGTAACTAGTTACTTGGAGCGCTATTTTCTTGTAGCGGTAGCGGTTGTAGCGCTCCACGCGTGGAACGATTTTGCCCATCTCTAGAACAGAGTGACGCATCTTAACCCTCTACTAAGCAAGCCAACTTCTACCAACCCTCTCACTAGATACTACCCAGAAATTCCCTAGAAGAGCTACCAACTACCAGAAAAGAAATAAACTTTCACATGGTTGCTTATGTTTAATGTTCTTAAATATTTATTTTTTTATTCAAATTATTCAAATGCGATTTCGCGCCGTTGTTTTTTTAGCGCGAAATTTTAAGTCAAATTTGGTCACCACATTATATACCAACATTTTACGATTTAACTTTGAATTTGTAAAACGGAATGTTCTGGAACCTTACAAATGCTTTAAGGTAATCAGTCATTATTATTATTAATAAACCTATTATTATGAAATTTTGTTAACACCTTCCACTATGTAACGCAAGAGAGTTTTTTACAAACAGTTTTATCATCGTCTTCTTTTTAGCATTTAGTTGAGATTCTTCATCACGTATATTTAAAAATCAATATCTCTATTATTGATGGAAATTTCGTAACACAGTTTTCACTACTGTTTTCGGTTTACACAAATCTGCAAATAACCAGATCAATATTAGGATTTTTTTTTGTTGGAAATAAGATATTCTAAAAAAAAACTTGTGTCAAAGAAGCTTCTTTTACTATATTTCATTTTCAACACAGTAAATTGACAAACGTTTTCTACATAATGTATAAAGCTTTGTAGACTGCAAATAGTTTTGCAAACCACATATTTTTAATTAATTCATGGTATATTTTGGTTTTAATCAAGATTATTTAAAATGGCAGGGGCCTTTAAAATACGTTATTTTGTCATATAAAAAATTAAAAAATTGTTATATCTCTTAGTGCCAGTCCCCTGAAGCTCTGTAGTTTGTGATTAAATAAGTTGTCAAACTTTATTAATGTTGTGTTACATTGTTGGAAGCAATGAAAAGAAATTTTGTTTAATGAAGAATTCAAAAAACTGCAAATATCATTTAGATATGTTACACAATTTACGCTTTCCACGTGAAGCTATATAATTCCTTATCCGATAATAATTTCTAAATTGAAAATCATCTGACGACGTCAGTTTTCAAGTGGCTGCTCAGAGTGACTATAAAATTATTGTCGGAGAATTAATCACTTTTAATCTCACTTGTCAAAATTTAATTCTCGAATACTTTGGCAACAAACACGCTACATACTTGAACTTGAAAGATAAGCACAAAAACAACATCATTATCTTTTAACAAGGTGTCTCGTACCAGGAAACAGAAATTGCTGGAACACAAATTTAAGACTGGGGATCTCAAAAGACATTTGTCTTGTAGTGCTATCTCGTATTGTCAAAGAGAACGGATTCTGTGGAAATTTCGCATGTTTTACAAATTCAATCGTAACTTTAAAGTATTACTATATATTATGGTGCTTCGTGGTGAAACATATAAATATCACTCCAATTTCCGCACCTTTTTTATATTTACGCCCACCATGAATATTATTATCATTCTTCTACGTTACAATAAATATGTTCTGCATTGGTAGCAAATTCGCGGCTTTTCCTTCAGGCAATAAATGTGTTGTTCCTCGACTTCAAAATGCTTGAGGTGTCTTTGCTTAAAACTAATAAATTGTAGATGCTGGATTTCCCTCCAGTTCGACAGCTCAGATCAAAAATATGTAAAACGAGTACAAAAACACAAGACTATGATTAAATTCAAAATTGTACGATTTTAATAAGGAGGCGTTATTAAATTCAAATTGATGTTGATGCTTTTATTCCACAGTATATTTTTAAAGACTCTACTCCTTTTATTTATAAATTTAAAAAAACTGCTGACAGTTTGAGCATGAAGTTTAGCAATTATGCCTGGTTTTATATTCGTAGTTAACGATGCAGTGTGTGCTTGTTCAAGCTTTGAACTGATGTGACACACGTTGCTACGTCATCTCCGCCCTTATAGCTTTTTATTGCTACACGCTTTTACCCACTAAACACAAAAAGAGTGCAGATATAAAACCTCTCAATTTATGGGTCCCGTTTTTTTGAATGGAACTATAAAGATACTTGGAACTTTGTTACTTAGTAATGAATTTTTGAATTACTGAATTAATAAATAACTAAAGATTTTATTGGACAATTAACCAATTTGTGGAATCGTTCAGAATCTAAGTTATGACATTTTAATACAAGTAAAGAATATAAATATATAAAAAGAAAATACTGTTTAAAATGAAAAGGTTTAATAGAAAAGATAAATTGACTTATCGATTTAGTAAGACAACAGAAAGTGCTATAACTCTTTGACATTCAAAAAATTTGGCAGTTATAAATTAAAAAAACCTTTTATATGAAAGTTATTTAGCTCAAATAAATATTTATATTCAACAAAAAATTCTTTTCATCTCTAAAATATAGTAGAATCATTCTTCTGGATTTAGTTTGTAAAATAAATTTTCGGACTGTTTTATTTATGGAATAGATTTTATATTTTTACAAGTTTATACCAGATAATAATAACAATAATAATAATTAGATCAATAGATATATAGCAACTATATTTTACACCTATAGCCAATAAATAAATTATTCTTTGTCGAATCTAGAGCCGTTTAGACCCCGTTGTCATAAATTCTAATAAAATATAGATTCCTGAGTTCGCTGAACCCCAATTCGAGGATATTTGGTCAGAAATAAAAGCTTTTTATGACTTCTAATGCCAACACAACTTTTAGGATTAAGTTACTTATGACTACAGCTGTGCGGTTGAAATTTAAACGCTGCGAATTGACCCCCACTCCGGCAGGCCAGAGGCTTGCATCCGACGTTATGTATCGCGAAGAAAATTACGCGAAAAATAATGTTAACGGCATGTCAGTTGATGATTTTAAAATCCATATTCACGAAATAAGAGTAATCATAATTTTAATAATGTTCAGGTGTCCGTCTCGCTGACAATAAAACTATTTGTGTGAATTATCAAAAATAATCCACAACTGAAAAGCGAGAAGCGAGCAAGGCACTGTGGGCCGATAGTGGGGGTAAATAAATTTCAACCGCACAGCTCTACTTATGACTTTAAAACAATATAAAAAACGTTTTAACAGACCTTTACCACCAACGCAGTTTCAATTAATTCTATTTTGTCAAATATATATATATATAGTATTTGTTAGTACGAGCAATAGTTGGAGTTCCAGTCAAAGAAGATGTCAACATTGTTGGCGAAACACGTCAATAGATATGTAACAGGCTGTAGAAAGGCGTATATTTAAAAAAATATGTAATCAATAAATTTTTGGGTGACCTCATAAACGTTCTGGAAAGCACAGACTAAAAAACTTTGGTTAATTTCTACATTATCACAAGACCAATTTTTTACTGGCGCAATAATACTTGATATGTAACTTTTGGTTCCGTGGTTTTTAATATTTAAATTTTAAATTTAAATTGCCAGAATCTCAGTTTCTTAGTTTTCATAACATGCTTTCGAGCTCTCCGTTTATACTATTTTTAATATTTCAATTCAATATTTTAATTTTTGGAAGTTCTTTGGACACTTGAATAAATCCCGCTTTAAATAAAAAAACAACATAGCTACGAAGAATGACAGTTTAATAATTTTAGTCTCCTGTTTTGAGGACACAACTCATTCAGATTAAACAAATTTCTATGCAACATTCTTTTTTAGATTTTCTTATACAAGTGACTCAAAAAAAAGCAATTTATCAGTCAATTTATTTTATTGAATAAATAAAGAATTGCAAAACTGAATACTTTGAAATCTTGCAGACGTCTTAAAGTTATTGTAAGCACGGTAAATTGTTAATCAAAATATATCTGTTTATTCCCCTAAAAATTTGACGACGTCGACTCAAAATTTTGACAAAAAAATTCTACCCAAATTGTACAAAATTTGATGAATTTTTACTTGTGATTTATCATTGCATATTTGTTAGATTTGCTTAAAGAGGTGGCTTAAAACAATTAATAACTTATTTAATTGATTAAATCAGGAACGCCTCACTCCATTTTTCCAGAAAAATTTTGGGAACACAATACTGTTTTTAGTATTATAGTCGTACTGCGCCAATCCAAGTTGACATATATCTCCTTGCAAAAATGTAGATGTCGTGATCACATAATTATGTAAAGGAAAAACTGGATGCTTAGCGTCAAAAATCAAGACGGATTCATGAACCAGTATGTTATTTTAATAAATTTAAATTATATTTACTAAAAGAAATTTGAGGAGACATCACCGAATTGTTGGTGCAGGTCACTACCCAAATTTAGGTTCGTGTTTTACCATCAACATGATATTCCTAATACAGGTATAAAATTTGACAACAATCGGTCCAGTGGTTTCGAAGATCATGTGTCTAATAAAAATCGACACAGATAGACGACAGCCAGACGAAGACCTATTTTTTCGAGTTCTCGGGTCATAAAACGCTGGAAAAATATTAAACTAGTCGATCGACACATTACGATACTTCCTCAACTTATGCTGATAGATAGATTAGTATATTCCATAATTAGTATATTGATAATGGAATTTCTGGAAGCGAGCGGAAACTAAGGAAATTTTGTAATAGGTTTCATCTAGCGAATGGCTACTTCTATGTTTTCTCGACGTTTTAAGACCCCTAGAGTAGGGATAAATAAGTCTTCCGTTTCAATCTGTCTTTCTTCCTAAAAACTGTATGTGTTTGATTACAAATTTCTTAACATATCAAACCCAGAACCAGATAAGTTGCATTTCAAGTACTACATCACTGTATAGAAAAAAAATGTAAATTGGGATACTCGGTTTGATTTCTAAAGTAACTGTTGTAAAATCTTGGTTTGCAATTTTTTTATAACTTTTACGTAGAGTTAAGAACGAAGATTACACGTTTTTCAAGTTTACAGAATTTTGAGTTTTTACTTTCCGAGCGTAAGTTAAGGATTATTTTCCAAAATTCTTGAGAAATGGATGAAAATGTCAAAAGTGCCAAAATCAGTCTTATCTTATCAAATGCTAGCCCCGCCCACCCACCCTCTAATTTATTGCAATGTATGCCATCTGCCAAAATTAGTCTTATCTTAGCAGGCACTAGCCCCGCCACGCGCCCTCTTCGCATTCTAATGACTAATTTTATTTCTGTTCAGTATAAGATCATGAATTTCATTCAGACTGGATAAAATCAATCACTGAAAAGGAGACATGGGTGGGTGGGGGGGGCTAATTATACTTTTCTGTCGAGTGGGAGTGGAAACTAATACAGAGAGTTCATTAATGATCGAGAACCACGTGACCAGTTAATTATTTGTAACTAATAAATCGATTGGCATTATTGATTAATGATAAATTATTTTTGCTAAATTGTTATTCTTAATCTGCCATTAGTGTCATTTACGATCAGTAGCGTCCTTGTAGTAATAATTCCCATTCTCGCGTTTTTTAGTGTTTTCCAATTGTTTACTTACATACAACTCAGTTCTTTTCAGAACTAACTACTTGAAATTAACAACTGTGTGGTACGTAATCAAATTTGGTAAAATTTTACAAAACGCAGGCACTGTTCGATTTCACACAAACTGTTTGCACAAAACTCTTCTAGAGCACCCCCTGATCACGTTCCTCACCTTCAAATGTTATGTCCACAAAAAATTGTTAAATTTTGCATTCCTACAGTCTTTAATATCAGTCGTTGCTAATATAACCTAACTTTTTACAGTCATCAACGCGCGGATGCGCGGAAGGGTAATGTCTGATTTTTAATAGACACACGGGCTCTTCGCGCCCACAGACTATCCCCTCGCGCCATACAGCCCATCACAAACATACTCTTTAACGTGGAACTTCTTGCTCCGTGATCATTTAGTTGTTGGAATTGGTGCCAGTTAAATTGCGTGTGTTATATGGCCTATATCGGCCGCAACTATAGGGTGCGAACACTGAATATGTTTTTCTCACACAAGGTGTCATTTATACACATCTGAAGGATAGAAACGTGTTCAGGGGGTGCTGCAGAAGAGTTCTGTGGAAATGGTTTGTGCGAAGGCAAATAGTGCGTTGTGTGAAGTTTCATACCAAATGTCTATATGAAATTAAGTATGTTTACTTTGACATTTTCAGGAAAACTTGTTTAACAATGGTTTTCACACCCGAACAGGATGCTTTCATTCTGATGGCTCACTTTCGAAGTGGAACCCGAAACCCAGACGGAACCTGGTCTTATTCACTGCAGTCGTGTATTGACCAATTTACGGAAGCCTTTCCAGATGCCAATGTTGGGTATCAAACATTTGCAAATCATAAGGGGGTCCTTGTTCATCATTTTGAGACTAAAAATTGTATTTGCAAAGGAAAGACAATTGCCAGAAAAACTGTTTCGACTGAAGAAGTTACAGAAGACATCCAGCATCGGTTAGAACAAAGTCCAAATAAATCTATACGAAAATTATCAGCACAGACAGGTAAAGATTGGTTGTCAGATTTTTTATTTTTTAAAGGCGTTAAATATATTCATAAGAATTAAAGAGATTTTTTGATACAGTTTAAAAATTAAATTGTTGCAGGTCTTTCAGTCGGAAGTTGCCATAAAGCACTACATAAAGTTCTGCACATGCACCCGTATAAAGTTTCAGTCATCCATGAATTACTTCCACCGGATTTTGATCGAATAATAAATTATTGCCAATGGTTTAATAATAATTTAAATGATGATGCCTTATTAGACTTAACATTTTTCACTGATGAGGCATGGTTTCATTTAAGTGGATACGTGAATAGTCAAAATTATAGAACGTGGGCTACTGAGAATCCTCATATTTTTGTAGAAACTAGTTTGCATCCAATAAAAGTTGGACTTTGGGTAGCCATTTCAAGAAGAAGAATTATAGGACCGATTTTTTTTCACGATACGGTGAATGCTGAAAGATATCGCACTAATATTCTACAACCCTTTTTTGAACAACTGCATGATGACGAATGCCAGTATGGTTACTTTCAGCAAGACGGAGCGACGGCACATACAGCAGGAAGCACACTTCGTTTCTTGCAGGAAATTTATGACGATCGAATTATAAGTCAAGGACTGTGGCCCCCAAGATCGCCAGATCTCACCGCGCCGGATTTTTTTTTGTTTGGTCATTTGAAGAACAATGTTTTCAAAAATAGGTTGCATACCATTGATGAGCTGCAACAAGCAATAACCCATGAAATTGAAAATATAACTCCTTACACTCTTCAACGAGTATTTGATAATATGAAAAGAAGAGTTAATATGTGTATTGCTAACGAAGGAAATCATTTTCAACATTTATTGTAAATACCTAAATAAAAACAATTTATGAAATGCTTTATTTTTTTATTCTTAACTCCTTTGTGACGCCAATGAATTTAGGGACATTAATCTGCACTTTTGCCAATTGTGTATCTTTGGTTGCATAGATTTTTGATCACGTGGTTCTCGATCATTTATGAACCCTCTGTAGAATCTAGGGTGTAAAAAAAATAAAAAAAGAACTGACCAGACCCCGGATTATTTTTTAAAATAGTTGAAAAATGGACGAAAATGTCAGAAGTGCCAAAATCAGTCTTATCTAAACAAGTACTAGCCCCACCCACCCACCCTCTATTTTTTTGGAAGCTATCTCATTTGCCAAAATCAGTCTTGTCTTAGAAAGTACTAGGCTCGCCCACCCGCCCTCTTCTCATTCTAACGACTAATTTTATTTCTGTTCAGTATAAGATCATTAATTTCATTCAGATTGGATCAAATCAATCACTGAAAAGGAGACATGGGTGGGTGGGCGGGGCTAATTATATTTTTCTGTCGAGTGGGAGTAGAAACTAATAGAATCTAGGATGTGAAAAAAATAAAAAAAGACCTGACCAGACTCTGGATTAATTTCTAAAATTGTTGAAAAATGGGCGAAAATGTCAAAAGTGCCAAAATCAGTCTTATTTTTGCAATTACTAGCCCCGCCCACCGGCCCTCTGTTTTCTTGGAAGCTATCTCATTTGCCAAAATCAGTCTTGTCTTAGAAAGTACTAGCCCCACCCACCCGCCCTTTTCTCATTCTAACGACTAATTTTATTTCTGTTCAGTATAAGATCATTCAGATTGCATAAAATCAATCACTGAAAAGGAGACAGGGTGGGTGGGCGGGGCTAATTATGTTCTTCTGTCGAGTGGAAAGGGAAACTAATAGAACCTAAGATGTGAAAAAATTGGTCTAAAGAGTTTAGACAGTACTTCCCTCGCTGTCGGAAACTTGACGACTGCATGCCTATTGTGTTTTTTTTCTCATTACATTTTTGTAGTGGGAATTTAAAAAAAAATTGCGATGACGTCATCAACATTTTTGCAAGGACACGTATATCAGTTGGGATAGATGTAGTGTAATACTAAAAATAAAATTATTATATTCTCAAATTTTCGGGAAAATGAATTGGGTCGTTTTGAATATTGATTTGTAATAATCAATAAAATAACGAAACAATTTACTCACGTATACATATCAGAGGCAACTGAAAATCGTGTATGTATAAACACTCTTAATTTAAGATGACAGGCGTAACAGCATACGTGAGAATCAAACAAAGAAACTGTAAACAAAACGACAATCGGTTTTATTGCGTCGACTTCCGCTTATTATATAAAACATTGGATTTTATTTTAATTTTTGACGGTGGAATTCACAATTGGTTGATTTAAAACATGTCTATACCACATTCGCGGAACCTAGTCAGCTATGTTTCAACCGAGTTTTAACTTTAAAAAATTTTGTGTCTACCAAATTGGGTTGGTCCAATGTAATACTAATAATAAGTGTTGCCTTTAATTTGATCAATAAAATAAATTTACTTCATTAATTTTTTTGAGCCACCCTTTAAGAAAATCTAAAAAATATGAATGGAATGATAAATCACAAGTACAGATTCATCATATTTTTCACATTTTAGATAGGATTTATTTACCAAATTTTAGCGTGACGTCATCAATTTTTTTAGGGGGGGATGAGCAAATAAATTTTGATAAAAAATTTACCATGCTTATGATAACTTTAAAGTATCTCCAAGATTTCACAGCATTCGGTTCTGTAATTCCTGATTAAATCAATAAAATAAATTGACGCATTCATTAATTTTTTTGAGTCACCCTGTATATGCAAATCGAAAAAATTTGAATGGAATGATAAATGACAAGAAGAGACTCACCATATTTTGTACATTTTATTATTATTATTAATATTATTATTATTATTGATGTCATAGAGCAGAGGCAAGAGCCTATTATGCTCGACTCGAGGAACCCTGTACTGGGAGCTGAAATTCACTACCATCTCTATTAAGGGGGTGCTCGAACGACGGCTGGAACATCAATATATTTATATATACTTTTTTTTTTTTTAAAGATCAGTCAGGTGGTTATAAAGTTTATTTTTAAAGGAGGCAGTGCTACTTGACTCGATGAGATCTGAATCCAAACTGTTCCATACGTCGAAAACTCTGTTCGATAAGAAATTTTGACGCCACCTGGTCTTGTATTTTTGGTGATGCAACTTCATTGAGTGGCCGCGAAGATGAATTTTAGATAGGATTTATTCAGCAAAATTTTGTGGTGACGTCATACATTTTTTAGGAGGGGACGACCAAATACATTTTGATCAAAAATTTACCATGCTTATGATAATTTTAAAACATCTTCAAGATTTCAAAGCATTCGGTTTTGTAGTTTCTGAGTAAATCAGTAAAATAAATTTACGCATTCTTTAATTTTTTTGAGTCACCCTGTATATGCAAATCCAAAAAATATGAATGGAGTGATAGATCACAAGTACAGACTCATCATATTTTGTATATTTTAGATATGATTTATTCCACAAACTTTTGAGCTGACGTCATCAAGTTTTTGGGGGGGATAAGCAAATATTTTTTGACTAAAGATTTATGATGCTCTTTATAGCCTTAAAACATTTGCAACATTTCAAAGCATTCTGGTTAGCAGATTAAAAATTAAATTTCAAAATGTTTTATAATTTCGCTCGGGAAGTAAAAATAAAAAAAGATCTGATCAAACTCTGAATTATTTTCGAAAATAGTTGAACACTGGACTAAAATGTCAAAATTGCCAAAATCAGTCTTATTTTATAAAATATTCCAAGAGTACGAAAAAATTAGTCTCCCGTTTCCGATTATTTGTCTGTCTATCTGTCTGTCTGTCTATCTGCCATCTGTGTCGATTTTCGTTAGACAAAGAATCTTCAAACCTATCAAACCAATTGTCAAATTTTATGTGTGTATTATGAATATTATTACGTTGAACGGGTATTTAAAAATCGGCGTGGGTAAAACTCAGCAAATTATTTCTCAAATTTACACTACTAACTATTTAGTGTCTTGACTAGACTCTACTTCTCTCATTGTCTGGACTTCACTGACTGCTCCCGACGGTGGTTCCCATTTAAACAGCAACCAGTCCTTCTCGAAAGGTCGCCGTCACCGCTTCTATGTTTGTTCTGGAGCAGCCATCGCGACTTCCGCTTCCAGGCTTTTCTTTAGCGAACACCGTCCGGCCGCGGTCACCCACGATGAATCATCCATCATCGCCACACATACGAGAAAACCCATAGGCGTCGTACCGGGGAGGCGTATGGGTGTATGGGTTTATTTCGTAAAAATATCATGCAGATAGTAAAACGCTAATCAAACTTTGTCTAATCTTCCTATCAACAATGTGGTGACGTCACCCTAAAATTTTACATAGTAAATGGGTTTTAAATTGTATAAGATAACATAGCCCTACACGTGTAGTTTATGAATTCGTGTTGAGCTTTTACTCAGACATTTGAGTTTTTGTAAACGACAAATTAAATCGTATAACAATATTTTACAGTTTAATTTTGAATCTGCAAAATCGAGTGCTTTGAAATCGTGTAGACGTTTTAAAGTTATTGCAAGCATGTTAAATTTTTAATTAAAATATATCTATTGATCTCCCTGCAAAATTAATGACGTCATTTTATAATATTACCGACTCCACTCATATTTTTAGAATGGCTTATGCAGGATGGTTCAAAAAAATTAATAAACCAATTTATTTTATTAATTAAATCAGTATAGGCTCACTCATGAAAATTTGGGAATACAATACTGTTATCATTAGTGTTATCCTACACCTATCCAAATTGATATACATGTCCTTACAAAATAAAAAAATGAGGTTCGTAATATCATTATTATAATTTTTAGAAAAAGCTGGATATGTTTTATTGTACTTACTTCAGGGTCGAGGAAAACTCGGTTAAAATAACCTTCGATCAATTTTTTGGATTCACATTCTGTTCAGTATTCTATCACATTATAATAAATATAATAAGCTTAAAACGCTTGAAAATCAGGCTCAACCCACCACTGATATCAACGCTGTAGCAGATAATTTAGAAGACTATGGGTAGAACATAAAAATAAAAAAAGAGTATGCTGCAACTACTGTAACGAAGAAGAAATATCTACACCACGACTAACTTTTTCACATGTATTTTACACAAATCCGTGAGATGATGAGTTGAAGCTAAAAGAAACTATGTTTAAGAAACGTTAGAGAAAAAGAAATAAGGAAAATAAGGAGTACGAATCTTGTGAGTATAAAAGAAAATAAACAATAATTTCCAACAGACGCTGCCTCATTTTAGTTCTTCCGATCAGAACAACCGATAGTTCTTAAGGTTGAATACAAGTCAGATGTGCTGAACTATTTTTAATGAGTACAATGATTTATAACACAAGACAGTCCATTGTAAAAGGTGAAAGGCTATTTTTATCTGCAAATTTCAACTGATAGAAAGGTGTTAGTACAATAATACACCGTTCAGAGCTGTTCAGTACTTCAAGTAAAAGTACTTGAAGTAATACTTCAAGTACTTTAAGTACTTCAAGTACTTTACTTGAAGTACTTTTATATTTAGGTACTTGGTACTTGGTACTTGGAGTATTTCTAAAATGTACTTGAGTTTAGTACTTGATTTTTCCAAGTACTTTACTCCAAGTACTTCACTCAGTATTTTAAATACTCTTGAATTACTTGAAGTATGAAAGTGGAAATTTCAAATACTTTAGTCTCTATTTTACGAAGTTTTCACATCTCAAAATAGGGTCTGTTAAATACTTGAAGTTATTAATTCAATTATTTGATTAGATGTATTTTTATAGTAAAATCGTGTTTGTTTCCTGTGAGGTTATATTTTGATCTGTGATTGTGGATATCTTATCCACAATATGACGTACATTTCATAGGTACTTGCATAATGCCGATAGATAGGTAGGTAAGAAAATTAATGTCATAAATATGTCATTTGAGAGTGGATGACGACAGCAGAAGGGTCGGAGATCTATGTAAAATTTTCAGCGATGTAAAGTTGTGAATATATGAATTTTGTCTTTTTTGTATTTTGGTCTGGAAATTAACTTTGCGGGTAGTTTTTCAGTACCTTCCCGGTACCCCAAAGGGAATCGGGTTTGTTGACGTACCTGCTAAAGTGCAAGGTCGGATTTGAAAATATGTATTTGAGAAATGATTCAGTACTCGTTCAAAAAGATATTTATTCTTTCATTAGTTTGTATTTGTCAGTAAGAAGCCTGGTCAGGGCGGAGAACTCGGCAGGGGATTATCCCTTTTATTACAATAGCAATAGCTGATGGCAGGTACAGACTTTCATATTCGCCTCTTTCTCGTAGAATTTAAACACAATTTTATGTTAAATATTTTGCAGTTTAATTTTCTTTATCATGTTAGACACTCGTTTTTTACCAAATTTTCTTTTTTTGTTTATACATGGTTCAGCCATATAAACTTAGTTTGTTATTACTACTTATATTTTCTCACATTACAGTTTCAAATAATCTGTTAAATTGTATGAATTATTTGAACACCAACACTTTAAAAAGACGTAATGCAGAAAAACAATGATTTTAAAAGTCACACTAATTAGTGTCATTTATCTTTCCTGTGCGGATTTTATTTATTACCGTATAACAACTTTACGTATTACATTGCATCGCTTATTACATAAACCCAATATTGTTCAAAATGAAATATGTTTTGTGAAACTCGGCTCGTAGTACCAATGTTTTTTGTAATCCAGTTGATACGACCATGACTGTATGGTTTTGATGAGTACCGAATTGTACTTTGATATTGCTCGAAGGACCTTTGTTTTGTTGTGTGCGAAATAATAGACAGCGTTCGGTTTCGATGTTTAAATACAGGACGGTTACAGAAGTACTGAATTTACATTTGTATTTACAATACTTATCAGGTAAAGATACCCAAAAGGGTCATATTCACATTATAAAAAAATACAAAGTTAATGAAATTCGCGATTAGTTAGTATAATTGCCTAGATAAATACACCCCTACGAAATATTTTAACAATAATAAATTTAGTACATATTTACCTGAATTTTCGCAAAAGCCGTTGTTAGGCATTCCCTGAAGTCATTGTAGTTATCAGTTACTAATGCCATCTTCTTTGAGTTTTCAGGTAAAAATAAAAAATAAGCCAATCGAAAATGTAAAGGAAAATTCTGAAAGTATTGTGGCATTAGAGGAACAAAATTTTGTATAAATGGACGGAACAGCATTACGAACCTATTATTTGTGATTTGTCAGTGTAAAGTTACATACTTTACTTTGTTAGACAAACATTATAGTGATTAGTGTTTACTATTTAGTCACTGTAGTATTTAGGTTAATTTAATAATTTTTAGAATAGTAATTACGTAAGTGGTAGACAGATATATTCAGGGATATGGGGCATTCATTCCAAGAAAATTCTCAGCATTTTTGGTAACCGCAAAAGTAAAAAACGACTAATTATTTTGATCACCTTGATATTTTTCAAGAGTTATAGTTTTTGCTGAAAATGGACTCTCGTTTTAGGCATTTTATTTTTTATTTAAAAAATTCATACGTTTTTTTTGAAAATGCAACATAGTGACTTAAACATTTTTATGTCACGAGCATGTATATGTATCGCACTGCTCCTAAAATTTTTTTCTGAAAAATTTCAGTTTCACAAATCCTGCCCTGTGCACTTTCACAATGGGTAATGATTAAGGGCGCTGTAAACTACCCACAATCTTAAACACGGAACCGGTTCATAAAATTCATATATTTTTAACACAACTTTATTAAAAAATCAGAACGTTTTGGTGGTGAACCAAAATTCAAAATATTAAAAAAAGGCAACAGAAGCCTGAGAAAATACCATACAGCGCCGATGTTTTTATAAATTAATAGTAAGCATACATAGACAACGCCGTCATGTATTTTATTTTAAATTTTAAATTAGAAATAGACGTTAATGTCGAAGGCATTGTGTCAACAGAAAGATGTAAAAGTATTTCAAAAGAATATTGTTTATAAATAACATAGTATTATTAATAAGTGAGCTACCATTCTGCATTTAAGTTGACGCTTATGCAATTTTTTATGTGGCGAAATATGTATTATTGTATACTTAAATTCTGAGTATTAAAAAATTCAGTTCTAAAATATATTAAGCTTTATTAAAAAAACAGGAAAAGTTATCTAGTTCTACAGTATTTCAAATAATTAGAAAGTACTTGAAGCATTTTCAGTACTTCAAGTATTTGTAAGTACTTGAAGTATACCTCCAGTACTTCAAGTACTCGTAAGTACTTGAAGTAATGTACTTGGCTTGTACTTCAAGTACATCTGAAAAGTACTTGATACTTGAAATACTCTTGCTGAAAGTAAGTACTTGGTGCTTTACTTGAACACTATTTCAAGTAGTACTTTGTACTTGGTACTTCAAGTACTTTTTTTGAGTACTTTGAACAGCTCTGATCACCGTTTGTGTTAAAGTCTATTTCAAAACAAATTCAGATCCGCCAGAAAACATTACCCTTGAAACTACCAGATTTAGAATAACAAATTACTGCAATGGTTCTTGTATTAACGGTTTTAATTAAAATAGGCGTTCGTGCGTAGCAGCTAATAAAATTTCTGGGAAAGGCTTTACAATAAAGCATATTTGAAACTAAATACGAGCACTATTCCAACATAATTAATTGTATGGAATCCGTTGACGCATCAAAGCTAACCCAAAAGCAGAGTGCATTTTTGTAGTCGGAGATAATTGACATCAATGCAACCACCGTTCATTTTACAATTACATGTTTAACAAGGTATAAAATTTTGGATGATTGCCTAGCAACAGGCTTGCATAAGCATCGAGAAAATTTGTCGGCAGCGTATATTATTTATGATATCATATACGACAGATATGTTCCGCAATGTTTGCAAATTCCCAGCTTTTCGCCTCCATCTAATAAATTAGGCTCCGTCGACCTCAGAATGGTTGAGGCTTCTTTGCCTAAAACTCTAATAAAATGTAGATTCCCGACTCCGTTCCGGCCCTCGATCCGCTGGTATTTGATCAAAAATAAAAGTTTTTGCGATTCATTTCACTTGATCGTGGAGTATTCCCGAGTAATCCTTTGAAGTCGCCGCCCACACCAATTTGCCTCTGTATCGGGATCGATAGTGGTGATCTTGAAAGTTTGTGCAGCGCATTATTCGGCAAAAGGCTGCACAAATGTCTCAATTTGAATATGTAAATCCGTTTGCTACCTGACACTGTCTGATTTTCCCGCCACGTTGAATGCTGTTCAGCTCCGAGTGACTCCGAATCTATTCAGATTGCGTTCCAGACACACACGGAGGATCCGGGCAACGTCTGCCCACAATTTGTGTCCTGTTCTACATATCAATTGGGAAACTTTCCTCCGGCCTGGATATAATTGATTGCCATAAGGCTTACGCGTTCTGGATTTGCATTTCGATTAGGCGGGTATAATTCCGGACATCCTTGTGCTGACTTGACCGGATTAGAAAGGAAAAGCTAGAGCGTTAATTGTTTTCGTGTTCGATTAAGCGATTTATTTGTAATTTTGAGGGCGGATATCTGCCACTCGCCAGTTTCCCACGGCCGCGAAATGTTACAACAGACGTCAACTGTGAACCCCGAGAAAAGCTAAGCTTTTCTCATGAGCTTCAAGGATCAGTGATGATCCTTCGGTCTTTCGTTTTATTTTTTGTCGGAGCGATTTGAGGGGACTTACAGGATATAAAATTAAAATTGAAGAAGTAGAAGCACCAGGCATTTTTTGCCTGGTGGGCTAAATTTAGTATGTATTTAAAAAATGATTCCATATTAACCTAGAGGCTTTTGGAACGGCAAAGAAGGTTAAATTTTAGTTTAAAATTGCAAGATGAATATTACGTTCCATAATTACCTGCGATGTGTAGGCGTAAGTCGTCGCAGTTTTTTAATGAAGCTGCCAACGCAATTTATATTGATGACATCATCTCAAATTGATTAAACCAAAAACGGCTCATTCCACTTCCTCGAAAATTTACACAGCACCCGTCCAAATTGATACGCGTGTCCTTGCAAAAATATTGATGATATCATCACAAAATTTTGTAAAGGAAAATCTCATTTGAAGCATACACGTAGCATGGACTTTTTTCAAGGACCGTCGAAAATTACTTAATAGGATTTTTTACAGATTTCGATTCAGGATTTATTTTCGGTTTCATTTCTTCGAAAATTTCTACTATTTTTCAGGAATCGAGAAAATTAAATATGGCAATTTTTGGATTTTCGTCCGAGACTGTCAACACGCTGTGTTTTTCGAATTATCTTGTTAAAATCTATGTGATAATTGTTGCTGAATTTTTAGGTAACTTTTCTAAAAGCTCAATTTTTCAAAATGAAATTTGTTGAAGATTTTGTTTCTTTTTGAGTACCATCAAATATAACCTAAAAATATTTTTTACAGATTTCGAAGTCTAGAATTTATTTATGGTTTCATTTCTAAGAGAGTTCGTACCATATTTCAGGTATTGCCAAATGAAATGTGGCAATTTTTTCAATATTTTAAAAATGTTGACTTAAAAAACTAATACTTCTAAATCTTAGTCCGGTATCATCAACGCGCTATGTTTTTCGAATTACGAGGTGGATCTATAGGTATTCCAGAATTTTTGATGAGTTTTAATTGTTCCAAAAGCTCCATTTTTCAATATAAAATTTAATGGAATTTTTACCTTTTTTCGAGCACCATCGAAAATTATTTATAAGGATTTTATCCAGAGTTCGACCTCCAGGATTTAGTTTCGGTTTCATCGAAAATTTTCGACCATTTTTCCAGAATCGCCACAATGGCGTATGACAAGTTTTATAAATAATTATAATTTTATTTCCGAAATGAAAATCTCCATAACCTTTGTCCGTGAACAAGCTATGTTTTTTGAATTCACTTATAGATATCTATATTCTGCAATTTTTGGTCGATTTTTAGGCAAGTTTTCCAAAAGGCCAATTTTTCATTACGAGATTTTATGGAATTTTTGACTGTCTTCGAACACTGTCAAAAATGATCTAAAAGAGTTTTTGCAGATGTCAGTATCCGAAATTTACTTTCGGCTTCATTTGTTCGAACATTTTTACTATTTTTCAGGAGTCGCCAAAGTTAAATATGGCAATTTTTAGAATACTTTAACAGTACGTACATATCTTTATTTTAACTTCGGGGTTCTCATAAAAAAATATAAATATTCAAAATCAAACTCTAAAATTTTTCGAAAAAACTGGATATGTATTTAGAGGCGAGGGAAGTTCTGTCGAAGTAACCTTTTGATTCTTAAAATAAGTAAAGCAAATTTCAAAAATTGTGTAAAACAGTTTATGGATTTAATAAAAAGTGAAAAAAATTTCACGTGATAAACTGATATATGGTTACTTGAAATGTGTTTAGAATTACATTGTACCTAAAAAAATAAGAAAACTGATTTTCACGTTATGCCTAGTTCATGGATTTATTTCAGGAAAATAATTTAATGAAAAATCTTTCTTATTAGGGGCCCTGATGTTTTCACCCATCAATTTTTAAATTTTCAGATTATCCAGGATGTCTGAAGCAATTCATGTAAAAATGCCCCATGAATGTAACATTATTATGTGTTTTAACCAGTATATATCAAAAGGAATATTTATTTATTTATTTACCCTTTCCAAAAATTGATGCCGCCATCATAAATGTCAACCCCTTATATATGATATATGATAAGTTAATGAAAGATAGGTGTGGACTGCTAAAGTACAGGCAAAGAAGCATGTTATGCGTATATATCAAGTGACTTTTTCTATAACAAAATTTTAGTGACGACATGCATCAATTTCAATAAATGCAGTGTAAGATTAATAATAACAGTCCTGTATACTCAAATTTTCATAAAGATGAGGTGAATCGCTCGGGATTTGATAGTTGAAATATATTGCTCCATTCTTTAATTTTTTTAAATCAGAAGTATAATAGGCTTATAATATTTTACATATTTTAGATAGGATTTATTCAACAAATTTGGAAAAAAAATGGATACCTTTTTATTAATAGTTTACCATGTTTAGGATAACCTTAAAACGTCTGCAAGTATTGATAACATTCGGTTTTGCAGTTTCAAAGTTAAATTGCAAAATGTTAGGAGTATAAAATGTTAATGTTTTCAGAAATTTGGATGTCTATAGTAAAAACTCATTACGGATTCATAAACCACATGCTAAAAATATTTACAAATGGATGTATTCTATATTTCCTCAATAAATAATATAACATAAAAATGTGTTTTATTTAAACACAGAAAAAACTGTCAGGTGTGGGATTCGAACCCACGCTCCCTTTCAAGAATCAGAGCTTAGTCCACTTGGCCAATCTGACTACATTTAAATGATTTGTTTATAAATATATGTTCCTATTAAGCTACATGAGTGGATAGTCAGGTTATTAGACAATATGTGCAAAACACGACCTAAGGGGTCATTAAACCGCCAGGTCAACAACATCACATGATCGCTGTGCCGAACCCAGGCAAACAAGGACAAGACGGCGTCAAACGCCAGGACCGTCCCCGACACGTGCCGACGATCGCTGTACACGACACTACCCGAGCCCGACCGAGGTCAAGTCAACCGAGGATAAGACGATGACAAAAGTAATGGGGCTCCTAGCCCAAATTTCTTGAGCTAGAAGCCCCACTGTATAACTATTAGCGTTCTACTATATACACAATATTCCTAACAGGCGTGACAATAATTAGTTCAGTAGTTTTGGAGATTATCGTCTAACAAAAATTGACACAGACACGAACACAAGGCAGACGGGACACGGCAGACAGACAGACGGAAACGGTAGACATATTTTTTCGTAGTGGGTCATGTATTCATGACTTCAAAAAACCCGCTTCGCTGTGATTATGCCTCAATATGACAGTTCTCACTTGTCATTAATGTAATTTGTCACCTGTTATATAAAGCCATCGTTTCTATTGTTTTAATGTTTTTCAAGTGTGGATTTCAGTAAATCTTGTTGATCCAAGCTCAAAACAACAAAATTGTCGTTTCCAAAACTCTTGGTGCTTCCGTACGAAAATTTTTGTTTTTTTTGTGCTAGGAAGCCAACACCGTGAAAATAGTTTATTCTATTAATCAAGACACTTTCATTGTTATGCCTTATTATCACAATGGAACATTCGTAAACGGAGAGTGGGTGTATTCTATAACCGCTTGTAAGAGAGAATATCTGTCCAAATACCGTGATTTGATAATTCAAGAAAGATCGTTAGAGGCTCACATTAGAGATGTAATCAACAGATTTGTCCGAACTGACAGTGTCAACAAAGGGAAATCTGGAAGGCTTTCAGTATTGAGGAAGTTGTTGATGATTTGAGACGACTTGAACAGAACCCGCAAACGTCTTTGACAAGATTTCCTCAGCAGTCAGGAGTTCCTCTTGCAACAAGAAATTGAACAATGGGTATAAAGTATTTACGAAAGGATGTTACAGAACATTTTTTAAATTAAAAAGAGAGCGAACATATGCCTTGAACAAAATGGTGAACATTTTGAAAATTTACGGTGATGTTTTTAACCACAATAAATTTATTTAATGAATTAATTTTATTTTTTTAATAAGATAGGAATCATTTAGGCAACCACTTATACAGATGCGTGTGGTATTTGTCGTGAGTCTTTGGACATTTAGTAAAGTCCAAAAGTGAGGGGCGGCACGACCTACTTCGACTATGTAAACATTTATAGAAATCTTGTAGACAGACATCAATGTTTTGCTTTTGCTGATGATATGACGTTAATAGAGAGCGAAGAGTTCATGTCATGAGACTGTCATAGGACGGAGTTACAAATACAGTTCTAACCAGCACAGTAGATGGGATACGGCGAAAAGGCAAAGACGAGGCGAAAAAAGGGAAATAGAGGAAGATTTGATGAACAGTAAAATAAAGAACTAGAAGAGGAAGTGTCAACAAAGAGAAGAATGAAAGAGAATGCTAATATACAGTGGTTTTGTTTAATGCTGCCTTAGGAATTTACGTGCCAAAAATTTCGCGTAAGTGTCGTAATCCTTCAAATAGACCGTAAAATTTTTGGTCACTTGTATGCATGGAATTAGAAGTAGGAATACACAGGTGAAGGAGCATGTTATACTGCACATTTAAAGAATATTCAGACCTGTAAGACATTAAATAAATTTATTACAAACAATAGAGAAAATAAGTAAGAGAAATTATAATAAAACAAAAAAGGTCGGAATCAAAAGTGCTATTGCAGTCGTAAGGACAAATAGAACAGCAGGGAGAAGATGAAAATCTCTTACGACTAGTTTATGATCGTCTGGTAATAATTTCGTTATCGGATGCCAGGACAAAAAAAAAACAAAAAAATGCAGTAACATTTAGAAATATGCGTGAGCCGGAAGAAACAACCACAAAAATATCGAGGTACGTCTAGTCAAATAAATCTACCCTTCACTGCTGTCCATTATTACTCTCTTTTATTTTCTTTTAACGATTTCATACTTTTCCTTGACAATCTGTATACCCCAAAACTCCGAACCGATTGTGCTTTATTAAGTTGTGAAGGCAGCAGACTTTTTCACTTTTCGTTTCCATCTCAATTGGACGGATATAATTTCCTTAATAATTAAAAAAGCAGAAAACCGGCTGAATATTTTAATATAAGCAAATTCTGGGGAAAGTGGCGAGAATCGGAAGTAATAAAATCGAATAAATTAAGCACAAAGCAAACCCCATCTTTTGTATACCTCAATTTGAATTTGTAACGAATTGTTAAGTCGTATTAATATTCATGTAAACGCCATTGACGTCAAACGTTTTCACACAATGGCTTTAATTTAATCGTTAGATCGTATTTCCATTTTTATTCTCTTTAAACCTCAATTTGTTTTCCGTGTTATCAGTCCTGTTGTCGATGGGCTTCAATTAATGTGACGAAGTGTTTTAAACAGCGGCAGGGTGATCTGCTTTTATTGCGTTTATTCCCTAGATTTATTGCTCTTGTTTCTGGACGGACTATGACAATGGTCGTTTAGCTAATGGATATTATTTCGTGAAATTTGCATATGCTGCTGCTGCAATGCTGTCAATTTGCCTTTTCTGATGTCTAGATACTAGTTTAATCATTGGACTCACTCTTCAAGCGCATCTCTGGGGAGGTATTGGGCAAATTAATTAATGAATTAATAGTAGACTGCCGCCTGTTTAGGTTACAGTTGTGTTTTTTGCCATAAGCCGTAACACAGGACGGGTTAAGCACGAAATAAATTTTCCATTGTCAAGGGGTCCGTCATAAACACACATAAATTATTAGGCGCAGGAACATAAACAAAGACAAATAAGTTATAAACGTACAAGAGACAAGACAGAACACTAAGGGTATAAATTCCATGATCCTCCTACTAAATTATTAAAATTTGCTGTCTCTTGTCTTATCTCCCGGAAAATGTGTTAAAGAATCCTTCCGGTATTGTAGTCGTGATTAGATAAAGCTCAGAAAAGTAACGGCTTGTGCGGAGCCCCCGGATTTCGTTGTAATTCTTTTTACATATAGAAACAAAAATGGAGATTATTTATGTAGCGGGTGGCTGTTTCTTTCATTTAGTATCATTTGTATTCACGTACATTATCGCACAGCTTGTGAATAAAATTAGCATCTAATGCAAAGTAGCAGACGCCACGTTTCAAATATTGCTCGGATGCTAATTTAAATACATTTTGGTGATTTATTTCGCGACGAGTCTTATAAATCAAAGAGTTTTTTTGTGTTTTTCGCAAAATGACGCATTTTGTACCTGTAATAAACGGGTCGGCTTTTTTATTGGCCATTGTCTATCTCATTCTATATATAACAGTAATGTCATCGTTCTTTTATTTAACTTCTCCAAAGGGAGTCGTTTGAATTAGGCTAAGTTTTCGTTGCGGAGGTTGAAACAGATCTTCACGTACTGAATTATTCAGTATACGTTAAGTTTTTTATGATCTCTCCCCTTTTTCATTGTCCATCGCCCTCTTATCTTTTTGAGGTTTTTTACATACTACTGGACAAAAAAATGTCATAACTTTGGAATAATCTACGAACATATACTCAAAATTTTCCAAAAATATTTTTCGGGAAATGTATCTTTGATGTTTAATGTGAATTGTACTAACCATAAATTTGTTTTGAATTATTGACATAGATATAATAATTTCATATTTTCACGTATATTTCCACCTTCAATTTGCAATAATTAAAGCAATTTGGTAAATCATTAATGAAAAGTAAAATCACATAGGACCAGTATGACCTCTCTGTGGAATCTCCGATGTAGAATAAATTTTATTTGAAAGATAAGCATCCATTAATATGAACAAACTGTTTTCTTCCTTCTAGATAAGTAGTAAGCCAAGGTAGAATGGTTCTTTAAATTCCTTAATGCAGATGTTTACTTGATAACAGATTTGTATTAGCTTTATCAAAAACTTTACACTAAGCTTAACTAAGCGATTCTAACTGATTAGTTTGTTAAAGTGTTGCACTTAGGTATAAATCCATGCTGATGCTCTGAAATTAACATTTGGCACGTTTTAAACAAGTTGTCTGAAATTTAGGATTTTACAAAGTGCCAAGATTGTATACAGCGGACATCCTTGGGCATACGCCAGTAGAAATGGATAGTTTAAAAATAATTACTATTGGCCACAATTTAAACAATATGCCGGAATACCGTACGCTACATAAAGTCAATTAAATGAGTTTGAAAAAGCGACAAGCATTGTTATTGGTTTCAGAGTATGTACTGTTTGAAAATGACAAGGTCGTTAGAATTATTTTAATCACAAAATGTTCCTGGGAATGTTGTTAGATCTCCTCACTGTGTACATTATTTTACTCTTATTACTATAAGATATTAGTATAAGAGTAAAATATAAAATATTTAAAATTAATTTCTGGCCTACATTTTTCGTATTTTTTAACAGTGACAGGATTTCCGAATTTAGAGTTCCACCACAATGTTTTATTGAGCAAATTCCTGTGTCCACTTGCTTCTACTAAAGGAAAATCGATATTGTTTTAGATGAGGTCATGAACTTTTTAGGAGAGATAAATATAAATTTGCTGTGCACCAGACTACACTAATGGAAAGATTATTAATTAGGTTTCCAGTATTTTATGGAAATTAGATAAATCAATAATAATCTATAAGATAACTCCATTGATTCAATTATCTTTTGAAACATTTTTTTTACCTTAATAGAACATTCGTGTGAAATTTATAGCATTTCTTAAAATATTTCGTAAAATTTAGTCGCCCAAAATTCATATTTTCACCATAACGTGGACAACACAGGGTGATTTCGAAATGTGTGCAATAAAAAAATGGGGAATACTGCACAATAAGATTTATTGCACTGTGTAGATATTAATATTTTTTTAAAATTCAGTAGACTAATTTACGAAGTGCTAGATTTTTAATTGCTGTATTTTTGTTTTTTACCTTTCTGATTTTTTTCGGATTCTTTCAGATTCTCTCGGTTTTTTATGATCCTATCGGATTCTCTAGGAATCCTTGGAAGTTTTCCGTATTCTCTTAAATTCCCTTCTCTTCTCTTGGATTTTTTCGTTTTCACTCGTATTTTTCCGTATTCTTTCGGATTTTCTTCGATTCTCTTAGACTTATTCATAGTCACACGATTTGACCAGGATTTTCTGGGATTTTTCAGGATTTTTCTGGATTCTATCGAATCGGACTATATCGGATTTTCTAGAAATTTCTCGTGTTATTTCGGATTTTTCCGGATTCTCTCGAATTCCCTCCGATTCTCTTAAATTTATTTGTATCCTCTCGAATTCACTCGCACTCTTTGGAATACCGTCGGATTTTTGTATTCTTTCGGATTTTTTCGATTTCTCTCGAATTCTCTCCCTTTCCTAGATTTTTTCGAATTCTTTCGTATTTTTTTCACATTTTTTCGGATTCTCTCGGTGTCTCTCTTAGATTCTTATCTCATAGATTCTCTTAGATTTATTCATATTTTCTCGAATTCCGTTCGACTCTTTATGATTCCCTCGGATTTTTGTGTTCTTTCGGATTTTGTCAGATTCCATCAAATGCTCTGCTTCTTTCGGAGTCTCTCTTAGATTCTTATCTCATAGATTCTCTTAGATTTATTCATATTTTCTCGAATTCCGTCGGACTCTTTATGATTCCCTCGGATTTTTGTGTTCTTTCGGATTTTGTCAGATTCCATCAAATGCTCTGCTTCTTTCGGAGTCTCTCTTAGATTATTATTCTCTTAGATTTATTTGTCTGTATCCTCTTGGATTTTTTCGGATTGTCTCGAATTCTCCCCGATTCTCTTATCTTTTTTGTATTCTGTTGTATTCTTTCGTATTATCTCGGATTCATTAGGATTCCTTCGGATTTTTTCAAATTCAGATCAAATTCTGCGGGAATTCCTGGGATTCTTTTGGATTTTTCAGGATTCTCTCTAATTTTTCTCAATTTTCTTGGATTTATTTCGGATTCTTTCGGAAATTTTGCATATATTTTTTTTTAATTCAGTAGAATATTTTTGGAAGACCTAGATTTTCAAAATTTGGATTTTTGTTGGAAATCATGACCTTTTTAGATTTTCTCGGATTCTTCCCGATTGTCTCGAATGCTCTCCGATTATTTTACCTTTATTCATATTCTTTCGAATTCACTCGGACTTTTTCGGATTTTTTCATATTCGATCAGATTATCTAGGAGTCTATCGGCTTCTTTCGAATTCCTTTGGATTCTCTGGGTTTTTTATAATTTTATCGGTTTCTGTATGAATCCCTGGGATTTTTCGGAAATCTCTTAAATTCCTTTCGCTTCTCTTGGATTATTTCGTATTTTCTTGTATTTTTCCGTATTCTTAAACTTATTCTTATTTACTCGAATTCACCAGGATTTTCTGGGGTTTTTTCAAGATTTTTCTGGATTCTCTAGGAGTTTCTCGTGCTATTTCGGATTTTTCCGGATTCTCTCGATTTCTCTCCGATTCTCTTAAATTTATTCATATTCTCTCCAATTCACTCGGACTCTGAGATCCTGTAGCATTTTTGTATTCTTTTGGATTTTTCCGAATTCTCTTGAATTTTCTCCCTCTCTTAGATTTTTTCGTATTTTTTCACATTTTTTCGGATTCTCTCGGTGTCCCTTTTAGATTATTGTCTCATAGATTTATTTGTAGTCTCTCGAATTTTTTTGATTCTCTCGAATTCTCTCCGATTCTCTTGTGTTTTTTTATATTCTAACGGATTTGTTAAGATTCTTTCGGATTTTTTCAAATTTTGTCAATTCTATCGGATTCTCTAGGAATTCTTGGGGTTCATTCGAATTTTTCAGGATTATTTCTAATTTTCCTTGATCTCTCGATTTTTTGAGAAATTTTACAATATACAGGGTGTTATTGAAGGGTACGTACAAAATAAAATCGGCAATTGGTCTCGAATTATGGGTCCGAAAAGTTAAAAAAAGTTCAGGTAAAAGTGTTCTCCTTTTAGAGATAAAAATTATTAAAATTTATGTCCAAATTCGTTGTACGCCTCTGATAAAAAGATCATCTTTTGTTTCTATAGCAACATTTAGTCTTGACAAAAGTTTTATTGTTACAGTTGCTAGGGTTCACTAAAATAAATTAATTTTACCTATTTATCCTTCAGTAGCGTCTAAAAAGGTTGGATAAGGGTGAATTTTCCCCTTATAATTTTGATAACACAAAATAACTTTTTCAGACTTCTTAGACTTCGCGAAGAACTGTCCATTTTGTTGTACGTACCTTTCAATAACACCCTGTATATATTTTTAATTCAGTAGACTATTTTTGGAACAACTGGATTTTTTTTTTAGAAATTTTTACCTCTTTAGATTATCCCGGATTCTTCCGATTCTCATGGATTTATTTATATTCTCTTGAATTCACTCGGAATCCTTGGGATCTTCTCGAATTTTTGTATTCTTTCGGATTTCTTCAGATTTCATCAAATTCTCCAGTAGTCTTTCGGATTTTTTTCTCTCCTTTCTCTAAAACTGTTTCGTATTCTTTTGTCTTTATTCATATTTTTTTCGGATTCTCGGAGTCTTATCTTAGATTTATTTGTACTCTCTCGAATTTTTTCATATTCTCTCGAATTTTCGCCAGTTTCTCTGTATTTTTTTTGTATTCTCTCGTATTCTTCGTATTTTCTCAGATTCAGTAGGATTCTCTCGAATTCTCTCCAGTTCGCCTGTATTCTTTTGTATTCTTTCGGATTTATTACAATTCTCTCGGATTTTTTCAGATTCAAACTTCAAACTTCAAGTTGGCTCCGCCCACCCACCCGGCTTTCTTTTTGATCGCTCATTTTATTGAATGGAAAGTGGATTTTATGTTGATAAACAGTGGAATATACACCAAAAAGCTAAAATTAACCCCACCCACCGCCAATTTTGGATTTCATTGGCTTATTTTATTTACTGTGAAATAAAGTTTTTATTCAATTTTGTCAAGTGGTCCATGTAATTAAAAAAACCTTTAAAGTGGCCGTGCCCACCCACCCCGTTTTCCTTTTGATCGCTCAGTTTTTTGGACAAAAAGTTATTTTTCGTTGATAAACAGTGGAATATAGACAAAAAGGGTAAAATTAACCCCACCTACCTCCAATTTTGGATTTAATTGGCTTATTTTGTTTACTGTGACATAAAAATTGAATTCTCTTCAAGAGGTCAGTCTAATTGAAAAAAAAACTTTGAAGTTTATGTTCCTAAGTGGTAGCAATGTCTACAAAAAATTATTTGAAATTAAATATAAATTGTTATACACACCACTGGTTGGGTTTTTTGACCTACCACAACTACTGTGTAATGAATGGCACAGAACGACTAAGATTAAGAACTAAAGAAGCGGGGACTGATAAGCGATGTGCAAAAACATGGTAAGGGCCAGTCCTGTATCAACTGGTTATTGTCGTGTTCGGTTAACGTCTTTGACAATTTTGAATTTTTCTAGTTCAGAGCGTGTCGATATCGTAATGCTTTATGGTGTGGCTGATGGAAACTCCAGGTTGGCCCGAGAATTGTGCTTCGAGCGCTTTCGAAATCAGTGGTACTGCTTCTCTGAGATCACGGCCGTGATAGGATCGAAAGAATAGTGAAAGCTGAAGAACAAATTTTGGAGCATGTCGAAGAGGAGCCCGACATTAACACTCTCCGACTTGCAGCTGAAGTTGAAGCCATAAATATCAAATGTTTTTTTCTTTTAATTTTCTTGGCATAGTTTAGGGTCTCTTTATGGTTAAATAACCATTTTCCTAGGCAGTGGATCGGTTGAAACGGCCTAGTAACTTGGCCTCCGCGTTGAACCGACATCAGTACGTGTGATTTTTGTCTGTGGGTTTGAATGAAACAGTTAGTTGTCCCGAAACTATGGAAGAGGTTCGACAACGAGTGGAAGTGGAAGCCTGTACTGCTAGTGAAGGACGACATTTTCAACATTTATTGTAAAAAGGTAGTAGCATTCTAAGTTGCTATTATTTTTGTTCTAATAAACAAGGTGAAATCGTTGTGGTAAGGACCAAACATCCATCAGAATAAAAAAGTCTATCACCGTGAAGCATTACCAAAAATCGGCCCTTCTCAGGACTAGCATTACTTTCTACAACTGATAATCTTTAGTGTTGACTTTTGACGATGACTGAATACATGAATGCGAATGATCTGCCCCATTCGACTTTTAGTTTGTTTTTTCTATATGTCCACATTACTACGGTACGTGACGCCATGGTTACAATTATTGCATGTATTTCGAAATCACCCTGTATTTAAGAAAGAATTATGAACAAAATTTTGACGTGACGTCACTAGTTTTTTTTGAGTGGAAGAAAAGATAAATTTTGATTAGGTTTTGTAGACTATTTTAGATAAAAAAATTGAAGTGCAAACACATAGACACAAATGTATGTTTTTTATTTTAATGCCTGTTACAATCTTCATCTGAGCTGTTTGTGCATAGGACGATGTTATGTATTTCCGCAAAACAGCATTATAAACTATAAAAGGACGTCTTCAGAACGATTCAAGAATTCGTATCACGATTTCGGGCATTCTTTGAAGTTTTTTAGTCCTCCTAGCAAATTTTCAGACTGGATACTTGATCCGTTTAGTACAGACAGAGAAATGTAGCTGACGGTGTTATTTCCAGACTAAAAAAATTAAAAGGACATAACTCCAGAATGGTTCAAGAAATCGGATTGTGTTTCGAGTATTACATTCCTTGAAGCTTTCTAGTCCTACTTGTAAGTTGTCAGACAGGATACTCGATCCTTTTAGTATGAAGAAACCAGTAGACAAGACGATGTCATTCCAGCATTAAAAAACAGTTTTTTTTTTTAATTTAGACAAAGACAACTCGATTTCTTGAAGCTTTCTAGTTCTACTGATAAATTTTCAAGCCGGAGATTCAATCTGTTTAATATGGAAAGACAAATATAACATACTATTACTTCCGCATTAAAAAACAGTTCTTATCAAATTTAAAAGGACATATCTCCAGAAGGATTTAAGAACTCGCATTTCGGTTTTGAATATTCGATTCCTCGATACTTTTAAATCCTAAGAGGAGATTTTCAGACCGGATACTCAATCCGTTTATTGTGGAGAGACGAATATACAGGACTATGTTATCTCCACATAGAAAAATATTTCGTTTTCAAATTTAAAGGGACATTACTCCAGAGAGGTTTAAGAATTCGTATCGCGGTTACGAGTATTCGATTCCTTGGAGCTTTTAGTCCTACTAGCAAATTTTCAGACCGGATATTCCTCGAAGCTTCCTAGTCCTACGAGCAAATTTTTAGACCGGATACTAGATCAGTTTAGTATGGGGAAACGAATATCTAGGACGGTATCGTTATTCCCGAATCAAAAAAAAAACGGTGTTTTTCTGTTAAATTTAAAATGACATAACTTCAGAACAAATAAACGCGGCTTTAAATGGCAAGATTGTATCAAAAATAAAATTGATAAAACTTTGACAAAATATGTTGCTGGAGCAAATTACAAAAGTATTAACATTGCTGTAAATTAAGCTAATAAGATTTGGTGATATGCTGTCTTTTTGGGGATAAATTACATCTTGTAAAACTAAATAAAAAAATAAAATACGTCCTGTGTAATATGAAAACACAACGTAATTGGAAACGCTCATGGCAGCAATCCTGTTACCTAATTTATATTTTTAATGTTTGCGTAAAGAAAAAGAAAATCAAATAAACCGGGAAGAGGAAGGAATGCTAATTTGCAGGAACATTTTCAGCTCCTACATTTGTTTTGTTTAACACCCCCGGACCGAAGTGGGATTAAAAACATTTTGTAGTAATCTCTTGGCAAATAATTTGCTTTTTTTAACGGTATCTGTAACAAAATTCGGTGTGGAGGTCGTTTGTTTGCCGTTTTTTTGATGGTAAAAGGATTAGATTTCATCAGGTGAAAGGATAATCCTGAAAATTCCGTTCGTTGTAAAACTAAGCCACCGTCTTTATGCAGATTTCGGTACGTACAACAATTATTGTGGGTAAATTAACTGAATTTGGTGCGAATATTTGTCGAAAATAACTACGAGTTCTTTTTGTAAAGGATATTCCTTGGCTATAATTTACGGCCGTAACAGGAAGATACATTGTGAGATACTGCAAGGCAATCAAACATGTGTCACCTGCAGAACCTCGAGTTGCTGCAGAACCCTTTTCACGAAACCGCAATTTAACATGGATGTTTTTTTTGTTTTAGTAAACACGATCAAAGTTCCAGGCGATAAATATTAAATCTGTTTTAGTGTACTCACGCTAATTCTCTCTAATATGCTTTAAATTTTAATTAAATAAAATCCTGTTTTACTGAAAGCTCTTTGACTATTCACAATGATGTGGAAATTGAGTTTTCCGATGTTCACCGAGCCGATTTATCAAATATCGCGGCAGCTTATTTTTGTGAATTATTTTATTTGTAGAAATTCCAGGAACGTGAATATTCTACAAAATTACATCGAACCATTTAAGAAACTCAACCCCACGCTTTCCAAATTATTAAGGAAGCCACTGCCCTAATTATTCCTCAGTTTACATCTTCCATCAACTTAAAGTGTTATTGATTCGCAGAACGTATAAAAATAGGATAAAAGTAATGAAATGAGTAAGGTTGGAAGCTGAAAATCGATGAACCCTTTTCTGTCGTTTCCTGAAACGCTCGTCAACCGCGAAAGTTTTTATGGAAAATTGCAGACAGAGACGGAACTTGTACACCAACTTCAGACAAATATTACTGATTGATTTCTTTTATTTTTAGGCTACAATTTTCAAGGGAATTGGCCCAACTTGCACTCGACGAAAATATATTTATTTTTTAGAAGGAGAACTGTCGAAAGCACGAGATCCGCCCGAGGGTCCACTTTCTCTACCACATATCCTCCATTAAAATCTAAATAAATAATCTGCCGTTCGAGGCAAGGCTTTAGATTGTTTTATAACGCGCGTTTAGCGTAAATAAACGAGAGTTTAGGCATTTAGTTACGCGGAATATGTTACATGCAAGACGGGGTTATCATTTAGTTATTTAGTTATAATGAACAAGAGGAATCGCTAACCACATTTATAAATATCTGTTGTTATCCGACTCCCTCTGCCTGCGTACTTCCACTCTATACTGGGAAATATCTAGAGCAAAACAAATTACATTTACTTAATTTAACAGTTGATCTTGTTCACTAGCCGACTTTACTTTAATTAATTAATTTAAATCCTATGTTAACAGTATTAGTACGGAGGAAATAGAGTCGAACTTTGATAACTCGAATTATGAAAAACATAATGTTATTTATGACTGTTGTTTCTCCGACATGGAAAGCCTTCGTTGGGTATTGTGTTCATCGCATGTTTAGTTTTTAAAATCGTAAATTACATGAATGGTGTGCAACAACTACCTCCTTTTTTTGAACTCTTTTTCATCACTGTGATCAGGTTTAATTTATCCTCCCTCTATTATTGAAATTCCTTCCGGCGGTAAAGTAACAACAAAAACCCATACATACTCATTTACACGAACATATAGCAGGCTGCGCGTTACCAACGACAACCTGAAAGAGTAACCACCGAAAACCAGATCGTTATACTTCGTCAGGCCCAGTCGCTTCGTATGTGGAAAATATTTCTTAGAAAAAATCTACTTCAGCTAACTTATCTTATTTTGAGTTACTGAGAAATTCGACTTATCGAAGTTCGACTGTAACACAAAGAAGATATTATATTTCAAGAGGAATGATTTCTAGACATGTCACTTGTTATATTAATTGTTTATGAATTCATTGAACGTCATATAAAATTAAAAACATGTGTGTTAAGTGAAATGATTATCTCTCATAAGGTAAAATAAAAATTCTGAAAAAAAATAGAAATCTACAAGGTAGAATTTTCAGCTTGCTGTGTTTATAATAATTTTATTGACTACCGACTTACACTTATTTTTTTATACCACCTTGATGAGTATTTAGATAAGAGTTTATAGATCCATATAAATTTAAATTAGTACTCAAAAATTAAACAACATATAGATTAAAATTTTACTTTTCTAGCTTTTATGGCGGAAAATTTCCGAAGATTATTATCTCAAAAAAATGATTACTCGAATCATTCGCTTCGCATTAGTAATATTTAATAATAATAATAATAATAATAGGTTTTATTGTGCCTTAAGAAATGATACATTTCAGCAATGTCAAGACAGTATGTCATATCGACAATAAATATGCACGTGGTACAAAACATACATGTGTATATGGACAGCATAACATTTAGCAAATATAAAAGATAGAAGCAGCACCCACTTCACATTATTTATTAAATACTGATTTAATTGACCTTATATCAGTATCATAAAGTGGAGATTTTAACAGCAATGTTTTAATTTTTATTAGAAACTGGGGCATTGGTAGTGACGCAATATTATCGGGTAGGCAGTTGTAAAACTGAGGGCCATAGTAATTGATGGAGTTTCTACTTTTATTTATTCTCCGAAAGTCAAGGCAAATATCATCACCCTGTCTGGTGTTATAACAATGGTGGTCGCGATTTTTCGTGTAGCTTTCAATGCGCGTTTTCACATTTACTAAACATTGGTATACATAGAGCGATGGAACTGTCAAGATTCCATGTTCTACGTAATATTGCCTCACATCTTCTCTATAGTTCACATTAGATATTATACGAATTGCTTTCCTCTGAAGTTTGAAAATTCTGGGAAGATGTGTTGTATGTCCCCAAGTCGCAAGAGCATACGCAAAATGGCTCTGGAATAGGCTGAAATATACTAATTTTTTAATGTTAAGTGACACTATACTACTGAGTTTACGTAATAGGTAAATTGTTTTTGCAAGTTTCTTGCTTAAGACATCAACATGAGCTTCCCAGCAGAGAGTTGTATCCAACGTTATGCCTAGAAATTTAGTGTGGTTAGGATTGTCTATGCCAATATATCGCGTGGAAAATATCATTGTAGATGTTTTGTCTTTGTTCAAATATAGGCCATTGCGATGAAACCAGTTCTGAGCATTTGATTGTGCAGCGGCCAGCTTTCCAGTCACAGTCGCTAATCTACGGTTAGCTGTGCTTAGGGTGGTATCATCAGCATATAATATTAGATTAACATCATCAACTGCTGCTGGTAGATTGTTGATATAAACTATAAACAGTAGGGGTCCCAAAATGGACCCTTGTGGAACGCCATACGTCGTTATTTGGCACTGTGACAAATGAGAATTATATAATGTGGTTTGACAGCGTTTGGATAGATAGTTTGATAAGAGCGTTACAGATGAATTTGCTATACCTATATTTCTTAGTTTTGAGACAAGTAAACTATGATCAACACAATCAAACGCCTTGGAGAGATCACAAAATGTAATACCGACATATTCCTTATTTTCGAAACCGTCGCTGATAAAAGAAACAAGTTCGTTAATTGCCATAGAAGTCGACTTCTTTGCTATAAAGCCAAACTGTGATGTAAATAATATATTGTTATTGACCAGAAAATCAGTTAGTTGTTTGTTCAAAACCTGCTCAAAGATTTTTGATAGTACAGGGATTATCGCAATTGGTCGATAATTATTATAATCATCTACATTACCTTTTTTGTGAACTGGGACAATTTTGGATTTTTTTAGACAATTTGGGAATATACCATATCTTATGCTGTAATTTATCATTTTTGTGAGAGGGCTTATGATTGAGTTTATAACAGATTTTATCATTATAATGTTGAGTTCGTACAAATCTTTACTAGTTTTATTTTTCATTTTGCCTATCAGTTCTCTGAGATAAATGGGAGTAATTTCACTAAAATTAAATTTTACATTAACATGATTTAATGGTTTTTCCTTTAGATTCACGTGATTTTTTGGTATCTTTGATTTGAGTAGATTAATGTTATCAATGAAGAATTTATTAAAACCTTCTGCATTGAGATTTTCCGAATATACATTGGAACGATCATGATTTCTGTTAGCATTAATCACTTTCCAAGCAGCTTTGTGTACGTTTACAGAGTTTGTCAAGATCTGATCGCAGTTGTGCATTTTAATTTCATTTATTTTATTGTTAAGAAGTTTTTTATAGTCTTTTAAAGCAGTTTTGAAGAATGCAGTGTTTGGGAAACGAGACTTTAAATTGTGAAATAACTCAACTATGTTTTTTAAGCGTATTATTTGAGGATTCTTATTTAGCACCACGGTAGTAGAATACTTGCTGCTATTGAAGGTTCTTAATGGAAATGATTTTATTGCCGCGTTTGAAAGAATAGTCACAAACTCATCCCATTTATGTTCTAGGTCTGCTGCCTCTGTAATGTTTATGATATGGTCCCAATTTATTTCTGATATTTGGCTATGGAACAGATTTAGACCCCTTTGCGTAACGGGCCTGTATGTAGTTGTTTTTCCGTTCTGCTGGTACACGCTAATACAGTTCAGCTGAAGGCTGACTGCATCGTGATCAGAAAGTCTAGTGTGACTTATATTTATTTTATATGGTACTTTACTGTTAGTAACAATATTATCCAGGCAGTTCGTTTTTCTGGTATTTTCTGTGATTAAGGTTCTCATGTGAAAGCTATTTATAAGATCCAAAAAGGATTTGACTTTATGGTCAGGATTATTAAAAAGTATATTAAAGTCCCCAATTAAAAAGGAGCACGTATCGTCTAGTTTTAGTAAGAGTAGGTTTAGTAAGTACAGAAATTCTTCGAAATCGCCATCTGGAGGTCTATAAATGGTGATGATATTTACCCTGTACTCCGTTAGAAAGATGCCGGCAACCTCAGCAACCGTTTGCTTAAATATGGATGCTAAATTTAATTCCGAATACCTTACATTTGGTCTTATTAATATTGCAGCACCACCATACCCTTTTTTGCGGCAAAAGCTACTGGCCACCTTATAGTCAAGTAGTGTTAAGATCTCCACCTCGGCTGCCGTTAACCAGTGTTCACTGAAACAAACAATATGAGGTGGGTTGTCTGATAAATGTAGTTCTAAGTCATTAACTTTACGCCGCAGTGACTGTATATTTAGATAAAAAAGGTTTAGCCAGTTGACTCCTAGTGCGGTTTTCCTACTTGAATGGCTGTTGTCTGTTTCGCTCATCAGCCTTTTACCTGGGTTGTCCTCATAGGCGTTATGGGCAGCTAAGTGGATTTTTTCTGTCGGCTTCTTCGGTGAAAATATCGCGTAACATAGCTGCCATTGGGCCATATTTGTGGATTCATTGCATCTTGGAAACGGTGTAGGTCAATTGTTACTTTGAAAGCAGAGTAGAACATAGGATATTTGGTTTCCACTTGTTCACATTGGACTTCCGGGAATTCACCTTTCAGTAGTTCGCAAACTTCCGTCGGTTTTGTATTTGGCGCCAGGCGTGATACAAAAATAAATCCTTTTTTGGGGGCAGCCTTAATAGAAGATTTTGTAACATCTTCTTTATTCCCTATTACTACAGACACTACTTTCTTTTTGGTTATCTTTTTACGTGATACGGTTTCCCACTTTACGCTTGTTGTGTCATCTGGTGCTGATGATTTAATTGTGGGTGATGTATTCTCCGTTTTCGTGGCTTTCTTCTTTTCGTCTTCAGTTGATTTACTCACAGGATGGGCAGTATTTTTTAAAACATACCGATTGTTTTAGGTTACTTGTTCCAATTTAGGATATTTTAAATGACATAAGGAAGTCTATAAAATAAGCATTATGATTATCTGATACACCGTTGTCAAATTTTGTATGTATTTTGTCAATATCTTCTAGACGGTAAAACGCTAACTAAAATTTGTCTGATCATCCCCATTAATAATTCGATGATGCCTTCTCAGAATTTTGCATGGTAAATGCTATTTTAATTTTATAAAATAACTTACTCTTGTATATGTGATTACTGATTAGTGAATCTACTTTGAGTTTTTACCCTAAGCATACAGGTTTTTGGCGAAAAAAAGGACAATTTCATAATAGCGTTTTTTAGTAGAAAAGAATCTTCAGGGATCGTTTTTACCACAGATGATTAGGAATGTGCTACTAACGCGAAAATCGCATGGTCGATTCCTTCATGGATTACTTTTAGTTCCCGAGGCGTAAGCGAGTCTATGTTTTCTCGAGTAACCCTAGAGTACCAAAAAATTGGATTCTCGTTTCCTTTCTCTGTCTGTCGTCTACCTATCGTCTGTCGTGTGCATTGATTTTTATTCGACAGATAATCTCTAAAACTACCGAACCAGTAAAAACGCTAACCAAAAGTTGCTTAATCATCCCCACCTACATTTTGATGACGTTCTTTTATCATTTTGAGTACTTATCTAAATGTTATCAAATAATATATTCCTGTATTCGTGGTTTACGAATTTGCCTTGATTTTGTGAGTAATATATTCCGCGTGGTTTGTGCAGTCGTGTGGATTCGAATTTTATCCTTACCGAGTTTCACTGGACCTGTACTTTTTGCTTATAGGACTTATCACAAAATGAATAAAATTTTGCAAAATCAAATTTTATAATTTTTTGAGTTAATCGATTTTCTTAGTCTACGGCACAGAATTACTGTGAAAAGTAGCATGAAAATTTTTACCAAAATTAATGATTCAAATTTTGTAAAAAAAGACGTGTTCTATATTTTGATGGTAAAGTGCGCGAAAAAGTGCGCAGTCATTTAGAACTTGACGATTTGTTTACATTATATTGAGGTTAAGTAGCACGTCAAAGATTTACTACTATAATTTTGGTGGTAATGTTTCTGATAATCTTCTAATTTCTCCCAAGAGTGACTGGTATTATCTATAGTTATTGCTTTTTGAAACACTGGATTTGTTTGATTGTACTTCAGAGGCGAGGAAGGTTCTGTCTAACAATATGAGACCAATTTTTTGTTAGTGTAGCTCTTGACATGTTTAACAAAATGATTTAAACAAATTCAAATAGTGGCATCTAGTTAATCTGTGCCACTTTAAAATCTCCGTTGTTTAAAACCACAAAAATATGAAATGTGAAAGAAAAACTTTCCTCGTTCTTGAAGTACAGTCCAACAAATTCCGCTTCTTTGAGAACTAAAAAAATTGTGGTTCTGATAACCATTATAATAGTAAAAACCAGTGGTGTAAATGACACCTCGAACCCCCTGCGTCGTGGGGTTGCAAAGTCCAAGGAGGCCGTCCTCAGACATATGTACAATATGAAATATACTCAAAGCAAATGACCACCGGAAAAGAGTGTATTATTTTCAGTGTACACGCTTAACTTCGATTGTTTATGTTTATATATCGAAAGAATGTCACGTAGAAATTTGTTTAATTTGAATGAGTTGTCTCCTCAAAACGGAGGACTAAAATTATTAATTAAACCACAATGAAACAAAATGTTTTAAATATGATTATTATTATTCTTATTTGATCAGAATTAAATAAAGACATGGGTATTCACACGTTTTCTGGAAAATGAGGTTTTTAATTTGATCTATAAAAAATTGGTCGAAGGCTAAAAGTATAATCTAACAAATAATAAAACAAAAAAATTATAACATTTGATTTTACGATTTTCGTTTTGTGATTGATAACCGTTGTAACCAGCGGCATAAATAACATCCTCGCAGCAACTGCACCGAACGGACCATGTAAAATATATTTAAAGCACATAACTAACGGGATAAAATGTCCTTCAGCACTAGATAATAACAATCTGAAGCTCATTTATGTTTGTATATCGAAAGAATGTCACGTAGAAATTAGTTTGATTTGAATGAGTTTGTCTTCTCAAAACGGAGGGCAAAAATTATTAATTAAACCACAATCGAAAAAAGTGTGCTGAATGCTATAATTCTTATTTTATCATTATATCAAAATGGGATGCTCCTTCTTAATTTGACCAATAAAAAATTTGTGATGACGTCATCAACATGGATAATACAAGTCAACGCACAAAAGATTAGTCACATCATATTACCAATGCAAGAAAAAAAAGTAAAGGACCAGGTTCGGCATCGAACCCCCAACCGCACGTAGTCGTTCTCCCCGATAAAGCCACTGCGCCAGGAGGATTTATACCCCCTGGTGGTAACATAACGTTATTATACCGTACAATTGTTTTTGCGAAAATTTGAACGTTTAGCAAGAAAACTGATGGCGGATTCGTACATTACAAGTATAGGAATATATTTTTGTATAACATTCAAATCATTTTAAAGTACAATTCATTGAAATGACGTCATCAAATTGTTGGTATGGATGATCGGCCAAATTTTGATTAGTATTAAACCATGTACATAATATTCCTAATAAACATACAAAATTTGACAAGAATTGGTCTATCAGTTTCTTAGATAACGTGTCTAATAAAAATGGATACAGACACCAGATAGACAGACAGGCAGACACAAACAGACAGACAGAAAGACGGAAACGGGGGACTACTTTTTCGTACTGTACGGGTCATGAAACGTCGAGAAAACATTAAAGTGACCATTCGTCCGATGGACTCGATGACTACACTTCTTTGGATTACGCTCGGGAAATAGAAACAGAAATTTTTGTTTAATTTTTTCGTGAATGTCATAAACATTTTTTTCAGATAAAATATTTTCTTCGTATCAACGATATGTATTTTCTTAACAAAATATTTTTAAGTGAATGTAAAATTTAAAGAAGTACTAACAGGGCACATTCGATTTTGGTTTAATTTTTGTAGACTAGGTTGTTCAGCTCCAGTAAAATTTGAATTTTGCTGATATTTTCTCTTTTACAGCTTAACAGCACACAAAAAGACTTAAAAAGCTTGTGGAATGCAAGTAAAACTGTCGCTGCCTCAATAGCATTCGAACCCACGTCTTCCGCTTGGCCTGCAACTGTGTTACCAACTACACCATGAGGCGATGTGATTATTTTTACCCTCAAAAAATATGTTTCTAAACTCAATTACACAATTTATAACTTTTCTCGGTTAGTAAAAATTTAAATATTTCTAAATGACAAATTCTACGGTGTATTTTTTTTTTTAATTTTTGAGTTATCAAGTTTCAAAATATCATCTTTTCAAATAGGGACATAAATATACCAAACGAATTACACTTCAATCTACACACCTGAAAAAAATTCATCTAAATTCTAGAGTTATTAAGACAGAACTTCCCTCGCCTCTGAAGAGAGAAGAAAAGTTAATTTTGGGAAGTTTATTAATTTTTCTTATGACAACCCCCATAAAATAAAGATATGTGTGACTGTTAAAGTACAGGTAAAGAAAAATACTATGAACGGGAAAAATTATATTATCAATATATGCTTAACTTAGGTTGTCTATGTTTATACATCGAAAGTATGCAATTATTAACCACGTACCAAACTGGCGATGAGACGACTAAAATTATTAATTAACTTACAATGGAGCAAAACGTTCTGGACATTATTTTCAGTAAATAGCTCTTATTATGATAATATTGATAATTTTTATTTTAGTGTTAAATTAAATATAAGCCGGCATAACATTACTGCATTGTCAAATTTTCTAGAAAATGGGATATATCGTTTAGATTTGACCAATAAAAGCTTACGCTCGGGAAGTAAAAAATAATTTTGTTCGATGAACTTAAAAATATATTCCATCTCATTACAAAAACACTACGAATTGTTGGAAAAAAGTAAATTGATAACTATCATGCCAATAATAATCATATACTCATTGTTTATGATTATTTTTGTGTTAATTACCATTTCCAAATTTTAGCCTTCTGTTTTTCCAAATAACTGAGATTAGAGTGGATGAGTTAAACGGGAACCTGATTTTTTAAAATTTTTTAACACATTAAATGAGTTGGATGTAAACTTGCTACACTACGCAAACAATAAAAAAATATATTTAATGAACATTGAAACATATGTTATATTTTTTAAAGAAATGGTATATTCCTAAAAAAATTAGGCTGATATACTAGTATATTGTTACGAAATAAACCCATACGCCGCCCCAGTAAGACTCCTATGAGTCTTATAGTATGTATGCATTTCTTCTCGTATGTAGTATGACTCATCTGCCAGGTGAGGCGACATTCACTAAAGGAACGCCTGGAAGCGGATGTCGCGAATACCCAATTCAAGAAAGACCTCGATCGCCGAAGTATGGGTTTTAATAGAGGCCGCATTCGGGAACGATTATTATTCAGCTAGTTGAGTCAAGAGAAGTTGCGCCGGAATGATTTTATAATCGCTGTAATAGTTGTTAGAGAATAGAATAGAAATAAATTGTTTAGTTTACCCCACGCCGATTTTATTAGCCCGTCCAACGTAACAATAAATATTTTATAGTTTTCCTTATGTTGATTAACGGATCTAAATTTCAAACATCCATCTTTATTGATATATTAGAATGAAACAGGTAAATTATGACACCCGGTACAGTCTCTCCTATTAATTTTAAATGAGTAAATAAAGTTGTTTTGCTCGCATCACCTGAATTCAAATATTCAAACAAACGCAATAGAAAAAAAAAATGTCGACGAAGATGGGATGCGAACCCACATAGGCAGAGCTTAATTAAACCTAACATCGGCTACGTTACCCACGTGCCAAATATTGCACAAACATTTTTGTATGCAGTAATTGTGATAAAAATCAAGGCGGATTCAAGTATAGTAGGTATAGTATTTTATAAAATTTAAATAGAATTTGTTGCGCAAAATTTTAAGGTGATGTCATCAAATTGTTAATGGGGAAGATCAGACAAATTTTAGTTAGCGTTTAACTATCTACACGATATTCCTAACAAGCATCTGAAATTCGGCAGCAAATGCTCATGATACGCTTTCAGCAGTTGGGCGATTAGGCAAATTCATTGAACTGATTTCTTCCAGGAAGTGATGCAACTTTTCTTTACTTTGAAATGTTAAGTTATGAGAATTTTTGGATTTTCAAGTTGTTAAGGAAATTAGATGAATTATTTATTATGATTTCAAGATAATTTGTATATTTCTCGTAGTGAATTACTGTTCCATTTTAAAATATTTGTCAAAATAAATATTTAACTAATTGTCTTCTTCGCTCTCTTCGTCTAGTTATTTTTCTCCACGTTGCGAATCGAGAAACCTTTTTCCTTTTATTTCTGGATACTCCTGTCAAACTGATGTGCAAAATTAATAACTAAATACATGTTAGATAATATCCATTAATCTGTAAACACTTTGGACTTAACTAGGCATCTAAATTACTGACCTACCTTGGTCTTAAGATATTTAAAATTTATGAAGTTGATTAAATTTTAAATAGGTACTTTAAATATTTGCTGTTAATTTATCAAATATCGAAGTATTCACTCGCTACAGATTTTCTTTCAAATTCGATTAGTCCCATTGTCAAAACCACATATAGATTTAAATATACGACTCCCGATAACTACACAATGTTCTCTTTCCGGAAAATTCTGTCACTGCTAATAATAATTTACGACAAACCGCATTTCACTTTGACTTGTTTAACTATGATAAATTTGCTAAATTGTCAATAATGATTTTGGAAATATCTGCAATTTTTGCCTTTACGACTTTGCTATCAGTTCATCAAAGCAAAAAATACCGTTGTCAGCAAAAATCAATCACCACCAAATCTGTTCAAGAATGCGAGCAATTCAGTCTGTTTCAAATAAATTAACTGCAGCATTAATTATCAGTTCTTATTGATCATTTTCACACTGACCACATTTAAATGCACTCGTGTAATTGAACTATTAGCACGTCTTTCCCACGGGTTCTGCAACACGCCCCTACCATGTATTATGTTAGACTTAACTCGCCTTGTTCCCACTGGATCCCACCAGACTGTAGCTTGAAACTTTCAAATTGATTTCGTTAAAATTTCGCAACTTCTCTTTCGGGAATAGCGCAAGTCATTATCTACATCCAGGTGACTTGTAAAAATTCATTAGGTTCTGTTAAAATTCAACAGGAAACCATCTTAATAAAGGCAATTACACTAAAAAGGGCGCAGTGTTAGAAAAGCTGAGTAAGGTGTTCCCAAGACTATGCTCGGACGGTACAGAATAAAGGAGCTGACGAGCCATTATGTGCAATCACAAGCACTCTTTCCTCCTCACCACTTTACATAAATTCAATCAATATCAGCCGGTCGTCGAGAGAGGGTTGAACGCAGCTCAGATGAGCCGAATTGCTGAGATAATGGCTCTTCGATTACTGCCAATGACAGATACCTGGCGCTAATTTATCGAAACGATTTTTAGCCCGTTTTGCTCAATTAACTTATATTCAAATATTCCGGCTGTATATTATATGTGGGGGATAACTGCTGCCAGCTGCGGTCTTTAACCTTTACTGAATATTGGCAAAGTTAATAGCCATGATAATGCACTGAGCTGGGAGAGATGCCAAGATGGTCGAATGTGCGCTGCAGCTGTGTCAAGTGTTATAGGAGAGTGGACATTGTGCATGTGTAATAGGAACATGTTAAATGTCATCCAGAACAGTTGTTGAATCTGTTAACTATAATTGCGTTACGCTGTTATTAGAAGACAATTTTTCTTCCCCGATATTTGGGTCTCCCGGGTACTGTACGACTCGAAATTTAAGTTCGAAACTTCCAAACATATTTGAGATGAGAATTGTATTTGCTGGGAGTTTTAAAATTTATAAATTCCATAAAGTAATCGTTTGGCGCTCGTTCCTCAAATGGCTAATTTGCTACACCTTCAAGAGAGGTTAACGTATATTCGGAAAACGTGCCAACTGGACATTGGTATTATTGTCACGTTCATCTGAAAATTAATTCAGTTAAAGCATTCCCGTTGTCGAATTCCAATATCATAGTTAAGTCAAAATCCATATAATTTAGTTACTAAGATTAATTATAGAAAATGAACTGTCTTTTACTTCCTGAAGTTTTATGATCCCTAGAATATGAAAAAATAGGTCTTCCGTTTCCGTCTGTCTGTCTGTGTGTCTGTCTGCCGTCTGTCCGAATAATTATTAATTAAACGCATAATCTCCAAAACTACTGGACTGATGTTGGCAAATTTTATATGTGTATTAGAAATGTCGTGTAGATGCTAAAACGCTAACCAAAATTGACGTTAATAAATATTATTTCAATCAGTTTTTACCATAGATATCCAGATTTTTGGGATTTTTTTTTAAGCTATCGTAATCATGGTAAATCGTTAATCAAAATTTATTCGTTTATACCCTACCAAAAAATTGATACCCATCTCAAAATTTTTCCGAATAAATCCTATGTGAAATGTGCAAAATATTATGACTTTACACTTATAGAATTACTTATACAGAGTGGCTCTATTTTTTGTTTAAATCAAGAACCACTTACTCTGTTTTCCCGAAAATTTGAGAATACAGTACTGTTATTATTAATCCGAGTATTACATTGTATTTATCCAAACTGATATACGTGTCTTTGCAAAATGTTGATGACGTCATCACAAAATTTTGTAAAAAAAAAACTCACTTGAAACAAACACATAGCACACTTCTCTACATTTGCTTCAACATTATATTCATACATATTTTTATTTTAAGTTACAAGGGTTTTCATCAACAAATAAAATTCGAAAGATCAATTTATATAATTTTTCGAAAAATCTGGTTTTATTTACCGTCGACCAATTTTTTAAAATCACAATTTTTCGTTTTTTCATCTTTGATTTATTCAATTTTTCGAATTCTCGACATTTTTCATGTTTTCGTTTCTCTATTACAATTTTTATTTTTCATTTTCCCGATTTTTTCATATATTTGATGTTTCAATTCCTGGATCTTTCAATTTTTTTTTATTTTCAATTTTATAATTTTTGGAATTTTCAATTATCCGATTATACGATTTTTTAATTCTTAATATTTTGATTTCACAGTACGCATTTTGATTTTTCGATTAAACATTAAAAAACTAAAAGAATATAAAATCGAAAAATCGAAAAACTGAAAAATTGAAAAATTTCAAAACCGAAAAAGTGGAGAATCGAAGAACTGAAGAAACGAAAACCTGAAACTTAGAAAAATCGGGAATCTTAAAAATAGAAAAAATTTAATGAATTTAAAAATTTTAAAGAAGAAAAAACGAACTTTTTTTTTAATGAATCGAAAAAATTGTGAAATCGAAAAATTATAAAATCGTCAAAATTGCACTAAATGCAATAATGGAAGAATGGAAAAATGTTTTTAAATATAATTATTGTTATACAGGGTGCGAAAAAATTGCCTACCAAGTTCTATGACACGTTGTTGAGGACATAAAACAGTCAAAAAATAATTTAAAAAATTCTTCGGCCCAGATGCAGAAAATATAGCCCTTCAAAATTTAACTTGTATTTTCAATATTTCACCAATCAGTTAGATTTCTATTACATATTTTAAATAATTTTGGAGGTAGCTTGTTTTTATCCACAGTTTTCTTCATTTAATAATAAAACACAAAACTTGAAAATTGTTTAGGATGAATTGCAAAAGTGTGGCTAATTTTTAGAGTTTTTTTATTTATCGGTCTAATCGATATTTTGTTTCTGGAAGTGAACGTCAAATTGACGCAAGGAATTATTAAAGACTTTTCGCGAATTAATAATGTACCGTGGAGTTGGTCCGTCAATTTTTCAGCATCCTGTATAGTTAAAATAAAAACGAAAAACGAAAAATTAAAAAATCGTGAAACTGAAAAATTTAAATTTGAAAACTCGAAAAATTAAAATATCTAAAAGTTGGAAAATCGAAAAATTGAAAGATTGAAAAAATGTAAAAATAAAGAAAATGAAACACCGAAACGAGAAAATTGCAAATGGAAAATTTTAACACATGCATAATTGAAAAATGGAAAAGCGAATAAATGAAAAAGTTTTAAAATCCAAAAATTGAAAAATAGAATCATTTTGAAATCGTAAAATTAAAAAGTGATTTTTTTTAAAATTATTGTTATTACATACTAAAAATAAAAACTAGAAAAATTCCAAATTAAAAACGGGAGGAACGAAAAACTGACAAATTGAGAAATTGAAAAATCTAAAATTGAAAAAATAAAAATAAAAAAATCTAAAAGTTAAAAATTGAAAACCTAAAAATTTCAGATAGAGAAATTAAAAAATTTCGCACTGCAAAGAAAAAAAATGATAAAATTAGAACATCGAAAAACCGAAAAATCGAAAAAATAAAGAAAATAAAGAACTGAAAAGCTGAAAAATTGAAATTGAAATAACCACAAGTTCGAAATCTAAAAACTGAAAAATTTCAAAATGAAAACTCGAAGTTAGATATTGTAAAATTGAAGAAACTAAAAGAAAATTGAAAAATTATAATTTGGAACATGGAAAAATCGAATTATTGTAAAATGAAGAAAATAAAACCCGAAACGAAAAATTACAAAGCAAAAAATTGAAGAAATACAAAATTAAAGAAGTTAAAAATTGAAACATTAAAAATTGTAAGCTTGAAAAATGTTAAATCATAAAATTGCAAAATCTAAAATTTGAAGACCCAAAAAAAATGAAAAATTGAAGAATTGAGAAGTCAAAATTTCAACCAATTTTTTTCAAATATATCGAACCAAAAATATTTTATAATCGTTACCTCCATTTCATTTTTATTTATTTATGGACTAATTAATTTATTTGCTGTTATTTTTCTTATAATTTTACATTATACCTTACCTTTAAGTATAGTCAATATTCGAATTATTGGAGAAATAGTGAACTTTGCAGATTTTTGATAACCACTCACCCCAATAATTCAATTTTTCCGTTTATGACCCCTAAATTGAGGACTTGAACTAAATCAATCTCTTCCTACTAGCTGTCTTTGTGAAATCGCAGCAAATTTAATAAACTAATCATATCGAGTTCGCGCCTTTACCATCAATCTTAGTCAAATTTCTTTCGTGTTATTCCGTCATCCCCGAGAAAAATGTTTGAGAAAAATTACCTGTATTTTCCGCTTTTTACTCCATGCGGAAATTATTCATTTTCTAACTAAAGAGGGTGTCATAATATTAAACCTCACGTAGGTTGGAGCGAATAAAGCAGATCCTGCAAGGACTGATATCAAACCTGAGGAGAGATTGTGACATTAGTCTGGTGCGAGGCCTGATATAGCACGATTCACAACATACGTCCTTGTTAACTGAATTAGCAGAATTAGACGTAAGCTAATTAGCTACTTGTCGAGGAGCCACTGATGTACTTGAATATTTTTTCGGCGGCGTGGTATTTAAGCGAAAAGCATCCTTTCATATCGGGCTTTTAACTTGATTTTCTCCAAGTGCGTAGTAAAGCAGGCACAAATTGAAGGATTAAATTATGTGACTAGGAACGAGTGAACTCATTACGTTTATCTGCCTGTGGTTTCTTTGAAGATCGATGTTGCTCATGGATCTGGATTCAAGTACACAGGCTTTTTGAAATAATGTGGTTGAACGAATTTTATGAGTCAACTGTTGTAATAAAGGCGATCGTAAAGCCGTTTTGTAAAAGTAGTACCTATTTTGCATTCATATTTTAACGTAAACTTGGGATTTGCTTTTCCTATGTGCATACATAAAGGTGGAAGGAATGCATTACTGAGCTTAATTTTATCGGTTAAATACGTTCGCAAGGAAAACTTCTTTTTATTTTCTTTGCGTTTTAGTATTGCTCATTCTAATTTTGAAATACTCGCAAAGGAATGACTAGAGTATTAACCATCTGAATTTAGAAAGGCTGAAATCGATATGCACAAGGGTAAGGAGAAAATTGAAAAACAACTCACCATAATAGAAATTATAACCTTGATTTTGTAAACTAGACCCCACGCATCAGTATCAATGTTTTTAGTGGAAACATGATTTTTTCATTAATTTTATAGCTTGTGTTTCGCACTTTGTAGAATATTGTTTAGAAAATATATGTAAATGCTTAGCAAACATATCTTAAAAGAAAATAACTTGTATGTGAACGAAATTTGATTTTTAGTTTTCGAGCGTGAGCTAGAGAAACATCGAAATTTTTTGCGGTAAACTATTTCTCTGGAGAACTGACCTTTGATTCTTCTGAATCTACTCTAAGGCTTAAGTCTTACAGTGAGATTGAAATGTTTGCCAGGTCTGTTCATTTTTGTATTAAGGTAAAATCAGCTCTACTTGATTATGTTTTAGTGCACGTTTCACTTTGAATTTTGTTAAAAATGTACAGTTTTTCTAAAGCAGTTAGCATAATTTTTTATACAATGTTATCCATTTCAGTTTTTTTAAATTTCATATTTTTGAAAAACTATGTTGGTTATCAAATCATGTTTCAAAATCTATCCAAATTTCTGTTAGAATTTAGTGATTATATATAAATAAACACTATTGATTATTTCGATTTTTAAAAATATTGCAACTACTACAACTTTGTATTTATATTACCGTTAGAAAACTAAGATTAAACTTCTAATAGTCGTTGAAATACAAATTACTTAAGAAAATCTTCTAAATGAAGATTGAATAGATGTAGAATAACAAAGAATACGTGTTCTCTCATATAAAATGCATTGCTAAAAGGTTTTCTAAGCTGCCAATTCAAGCTGGAATAATCTGTAGGATCCTATAGAAACTTCTCGTTTTCAACCCTTTCAGTTGACCTCTTCTACATTACCCCATTTCATTAGGGCGATTTCCCTTTCCGACACAATATTTTAAAATCTTTTAGAAACTTATTAATAATCCTTTTTCTGGACCTTCAACCCTTTACTGCACTTCCTTTTTTAAAAACAGGGTTGTTTTCGAAACGTCATCCAGTGTTATTAATTAGTATCTAGAGTGATAGAAACTTTTAATAACAAAAATAATTCGAAATATCAGGTCGAAAAGTATAGGAGAACGTGTCCTACTTATATTAAGGACACTCAAACGTGCACACTTGGTTTTATAACAAGTACATAAATGCCATAATTTTACAAATTTGGATTGTGTCACCGGTACTGTTGTCCAAGATTGTGAATCTGACTGCGTTTATAATGACTTAGGGTAAACGATGATTCCTGTAAATATATCTAAATTAGTTTATACGTGTAAGTCTCTTTTATTGGGTGTATTTCTGACTTGAGTTATATTATTTGATAAATCGTGCGTTAAAGATTCGAATTTCTCATGCATGGCATTTTGTTATTTGATTTATATCTGGAGTATTCCAAGGTTCTCACCTAGGATTTGTTGTCCTATTCATATCCGTCAATGATATTAAAAATGTACTTACCCATGCCAATTTTCCATTCACTACAGACGCTTTAAATATTTTCTATAAAATTGAAACTAATAATGATTGTATGTGCCTTAAACTGTTTACATTGTAGGACCGGAATAAATATTTAGAACCAAATATAAAGTCCTTAGATTTTTCAAAAAAGAAAGGAGTTATTTTTTTCAAAAAATGTATATTGTTATGTTGATCAGTGATTAAAAATCGGCGTGGGTAAAACTCAACAATTTATTTCTTAGTAACTCGAATTTGTTCGACTAGTCACACAGCGATTATGTACAGAATAATTCCGACTCGAGTGGAATGGATTTGACTAGACTCTACTTCTTTCATTGTCTGAACTGCACTGACTGCTCCCGACGGTGGTTCCCATTTAAACAGCCGCGCGGTCCTTCTGGAAGATCTTCGTCACTGTTTCTAGGCCTGTTCTGGAGCACCCATCGCAACTTCCGCTTCCAGACTTTTCTTTAGCGATCGCCGTCCGGCCGCCGTCACCGACGATGAGTCACCTATCGTCGCCGCACACATTAGAAAACCCATAGACGTCGTACCGGGGAGGCGCATGGATTTATTTCGTAACACTATTATATTGAGAACATTACTTTTATTTAGGTGTAATCTTCCATCTCTCATTTAAGCTAGAATTGAATGTGCAATGCAAATCTGCTCATCATACCACAAAATTACAATTACCCGAAATATGGGTGTGTACCTACAAAGACAATTTGGGAATTGTGTTATGAATTTTTTCTACTTCCCTTTCATAACCAAACTATTAAAGCACTCTAGTAGAACTGCACATGTGGAGAGCTGGAGCTTCCGAACAAGTTTAGATTTAACCACTGCTCGGTCTAAACATATCGAGTGCTACTTTGGGCAACTTCTCGTATTTCGGGGGGCGTAAAATTGTCTTCAGCTTTACCCATTGTTAATAATAAATTTATTGTTGCGAAAATTTAAACTTCAAATGTTACAATCTGATATTTTTTGTACCAACTATAACAAAATACTCCAAAATTTTAAAAATTTAAATTTTTATTTTCAATTTCAATACAGGTTTCATCCCTTAGAAAACCCATCTGACGACTCGGTCTCTAAATTTGAGGTTCGTGTTCGTCATTCGTTTGGACCGTGTCCTAAGAGACGTCTTCGGGAAATGGAAGACAAGGACAACGAGAAGTTTAGGAGACTGTTATAAATCTATCAAAATATTTATAAATACTGAAATTACTTGACGTTTAATATTTATTGCGATTCGTCATAGCTGAGCAAAAAGTCTTATAGATTTTTCTAAAGTCTACGAGGACTGTTAAGAAAGAGAAAGCATTTTTTTTAAATTCTGTGTATTTATTTCTCAACATTCTCCTTTCAACTCTATACACCTCGTCCAGCGATATTCTAACTTTTTTAACCCTTTCAAAAAATATGGTTTATCAAACTCTGCAAAATAAGCCTCTACTTCATTGATTACTTCTCCGTTTGAACTAAACCGCCTTCCTCCAAGCCATTTTTTTAGATTTGGAGACAGATAAAAGTCACACGAGAAATAAAAAACATATTTTTGAGTATCGTGTTGTTCAAAGAATACTATGTATATTAAGAAAAAAACAAGCCAAAAATTATGCCCCACCCATATCCATCTCAAGCTCAATTGTAATGAATTTTTCATTTGTTGTCAAACCGAGGGGCGGAGCCTAATTGCAAAACCCATATTTCCTACCAAAAATTTACCATTTTAAACACGTTTTAAGTTTCTAAGAATAAAAAAACATCACAATTGAGAGGGGGTGGGTGGGCGGCGTTTATATTTTGTTTTTTTTTTTTCTTAATATACATGGTATTCTTTAAACAACACACTACTCAAAAACATGTTTTGAATTTCTTGTAAAGATATAAGTTTTTAGCAGTTAAGCTCCACCCTCTTGATTCACGGCGAATAAAAAAATCATCACAATCGAGACAGGGCGGGTGGGCGGGCTTATATTTTGTCTTTTTGTTTTACTATGTGTAGACTTGTTTCCACAACATGAAACTTCAAATATGTTAAAAATGGAAAATTTGTATAAAGAATGTCGATTTTGTCATTAGGCTCCGCTCCATAATTGCAAAACCCATATTTCCTTGCAAAAATGTACCATTTTAACCATGTTTTAAGTTTCGTGTTGTGAAAAGATGGCTATGTATATTAAGAAAAAAAAAGGCATAATATGAGCCCCACCCACCCGCCCTATCTCAATTCTGATGATTTTTTTATTCGTCGTAAGTCGAGGGGCGGAGTTTAATTGTAAAATCCTTATTTTTCCTGGAGAAATTACGATGTGAAATATGTTCTTAAGTAATCGTGTTATACAAAGAAAACTAAGTGTATTAATTATAAGAATTTCTGTCTAAAGTTTTTGTTTTCCTTTCAAGACAGAATCCCTGCAAAGCGTTTTCTTTTCTCCACTTTGTTTAAATCTGGATGTCTAAGGTAAAAATAAAGGCTGATTCGTAAACCACAGGTGTAGAAATAGGTTAATTAAAAAACTTAAAAAGATTTAATTTTGGAAAATTTTGAAATGACGTGATTAAATTATCGGCGAGGATGACTGGATGCTCCTAAAACACATCTAACATTTCAAAACAGTCAATCCAGTAGTTTCGCCAGCAGATGTCAAATGCACGGAAAAGGGGACCTACTTTTTCATTCCCTAAGGGTAGTTAGAAAATTCTAAATTTTAAAATTTTCTTCTGTTTATAACGATTTTAACTTTAGTATCAGTATGGATGTTTGTGGCTTTAGAAACTGATACACTGAAGACTGCAAACACCGAGTAGGTACTTATCGTAATTATCAAAAACGTAAGACTTTTCAAAATATTTACCAATATTCCATGACGATGTAGACCACCCAGAAGGTAAGATATTTCAATAGGTCTCTTTGGTGTTTCCACTCGTGTCTCAGTGAGTGGGCATTTCTTTGAGAGCTTGGAATTTTCTTTGAAATTGAAGTAAAGCACCATACGCAATATACTTAATTCTTAATCAAAACTTAATTTTCCACACATTAAATTGGCGATATCTCTTCAAAAAATTATAAAATTTAACATCTACTAAAAGTTAAAAAATAGATAATACCAATCACAGTGTAAGAAAAAACATCCGTATAACAAAAATCAAACACATGAGCTTTGCTAGGGAATGCTAACGGATACATCAGCGGGCGAGTAAACGTTCCGCTTATATTAGTATGAAAAGTTGTTATTTAAATTGGATTTTTTTGCAAGAATCTAGATACATATGGGAAACTCAAGGCGGATTGGTAAACCACAAATACATGAGTATGTTATTTCATTAAACTTAAATGGTATTTATTATGAAAAATTTGAGGTAACGCGATAAAAATGTTGGTGGGAGTGATTAGACAAATTTTGCTTCGCGTCTACTATCTACACGATATTTCTAACGTACTTACATATAAAATTTAAGAACAATCGGTCCAGTAGTTTCCGGGATTATTTGTCTAATTTAAATTGACATAAATAGACCGACATACAGATGGACACGCAGACGACAGACAGACAGAAACGGAAGACCACCCATTCGTCCGATTACAGTGCAGTGGAAAGAAATTGTCAATGAAAATGACACTAGAATAAATCACTAAAACTGTTACTGGCAACGTTGCCAGTTGTACATATTTTCGAAGAAATTGCCGTGTGGTGGATTTTTGATTTTAGAACAACATATACAGGATGATTCAGAAATAGCGTACTAAATCAGCTGTACATTATTAAGTAAGTACATCTATGTATACTGCACAACAAGCGCCCAGCTTATAAAGCTTTCATATTACTTCTGTTGTTATAAAATTTTTCTTCTGTAAATAAATTGCCCTAAATTACCTTTAGTGTGGACTCTTTGTGAGAAAATTTTCATTGAACTGGAAAGAAATTTTAGACGAATACGCCTCAAGATCTGATAAATATTTATAACTTAAACACAACATTCTCAAGAACATTTTTCTTCACAATTAGCCTCGGGATGTTACCAAGAACTGTGTTTGGGAAAGTTGTAGTAAAGTTATTTTGTAATTATAAGTGCAATTTCTGATATTACTGTGAAAACATTTGTGCTACTTATGAATATAGTAGGCCCTAATTTACAGTTTTTGCTTTACCAAATGTCTTAAATGAAAAATCCGAAACTAGAATATTTCAATTTAACGTTGTAGTGATATCATCTACATTTTTGTGCGATGCAAATCCCGTTCGTGTTCGATTAGTTCCAACGAAATGGAAATAAACTGTTTTTTTTCCGAAAGCAGAAAACTGTTCAGTCGTTTCTGTCGAACATTTCATAAAGCTGGAATGTTTACTAGCACGGTTGTTTCATCAAAAACCACCACTGAGTTGTGTGATGGACACATTAGCTCCAACTGTACTACAATAACTTTCTTGGGATACACAGGCCGACTTGGAATTTCTTCTTAAATGCCTTAGGTCCACCATCCTCGCAATATAAGATTGTACACGACATTAATGAAGTAATTTCTCGTCATTCTTGTCTCCCAGGCTGTTAGAATGATTAATAGTATCAGGCATTGTTTATTACTACGTCATATTTAGGCTGACACGACTTCAGCTCTCAAGAAAACAAATATATCAAGTTCGCGCATCGCGGCATTTCGAAATTTAAATTCAACAAGACACTTGACCCAGCGATAGTAAAATCTTTTCAACAAATTCACTTTCACCCTAAACTCCAAACCTCAGTTTTAATTAAAATATTCTGGGTTAAAAACGCTCGCCGCACACTGTTCAGCCACAAAAAATCGTGACAACGTACAATGGCGGTTCTTTTAGAGCGGAATTATATGACACATTTCACTTTCGCCATGAAAGAAAATATTATTCCCTGTCATCCTTCTCGTGGCACATAAAACATATATTTGTCATGATCACTGCTGCAGCTATTCCGTATTTAAATTAGGTGGCGCAGTTTTATCGCCTTGCTCCAGATATATCAGCGATCCAAGATTTTTATTTATTTGTGCGTAAACTGTGCTTGATTTGGGTTTCAGCCAAAGCTTAACCTCTGGAAAGACCCAGCAACACACCGGGAGCCCTGTGGTACCTGCCGAAGTGTGCTTTTATTCCAGCTGGATCTCTTGGTGGGCGTGGTTCTGTTGCTAAGCAGCGAATGCTGAAGGGCCACTGTAAACTGACGCGCCAGTGTCACTAAAGCTCGCCCGCTGAAAGCTTCATCGAAAGCTCCACGGAATATACGCTGTTTGTATAATCGAGAGGATTGATAGTAGTGAAGAAGCATATTGTGGGCTTACGTTTTAGCGGCTTTTGTAAGTTTATTGTTTGAGTAATTCTTGTAGTAGAATTTCGACTTGGCAAGATTAAAGCGGGTAACAGGTGGTCCTATTTTAGATGCATGCACTGCTCTGGAAGTTTTCTATTTTGTTTTTCTTTTTTACAAAATTTTATAAAGATGGATTTTTAATCATTTATGGTAATAGATTTTTAAATGTCTTTTTGATTATTTAAGAAAGGTTGTTATTGGTTATCATTATTTACGTAAATGACTTCCAATTTGTAGTAAAGTCATCTTCATACAACTAAAGGTATTACCCTTGTTATCCACCCATGGATTTTAATTTTATTAGTGTCATGGCGTAGTCTCTGTAATTTTGCTAATGTAACAGCACCCGCCTGTGGTTTATTACCATTCATTATCATGTGTTGTAAGGTGTGTTAAAGCGAAAACGAAATCTCTTTAATAATTTATTATTCCGGGTAATTTCATATTAACGAATTTTTTTTTTTCAATTATGAGCTACTGTGTATGAGTGCATTCCTAATACGATTATATGTTTGTGGTAGAATTATCAAAGCGTTTGTTAACAATTTAAAAACCTGGATATTTTTCCTTGACATTTGTGAAGAACCGAAATAGTGATATTGCCTGTCTAAAGCTTCCCACCATTCCTTGAAACGTGTTGTGTTAATTCTGGATTAATAATGAAAAGTTAAAAAGCTCTATCGATTTTTGGTTGAAAACGCTAAATGTCACGTTCATCAATATGATCAGAAGAGTAACTAAGCCAGAACAAAATTACGATTTTTCTTGATTAATTTTTCTGTAATGAGAGAACAGACATAAAATTCGATTACTTTTTGTTGAAAAATTAGCGTTTTTATAAGGAAATTTATATTTTCCCCTTTTTCCTTTCCTGAAACACAACAAACGCGCCTTCCGTGTCAAGGCGCATAATTTAATAACTCCTTTCTTAAACATCTTTGTAATGATGTAAGTAATTAATTTTTTGTGGTATATTGTGTCCTTATATTTTTGACGTAACAGCAATCACACCAGTGTCATTGCTGTGTGCCTAAAATACCTCGGAAATTAAATGAGCCGTTCTTTGATAATCGATAAAATACATCGCTTCAAATATTTTTTTAGGAATCCGGTACAATCAACTCTGAAAAATAAAAGCTTATTACTGCAGCGGGTATATAAAGTTATTTTAGATACATTTTTAGCAAAGATTTATTCAATAATTTTTTTCTATATAGCGGGAAATTTTGTTATCGTTCTGTAAAGTAATATTAGCGTGATGTATTTTTCGAAATAAAAAACAATAAAAAAGTACAAATTCAAATAATTTCCGTAAACGTCATATTTCAACTGAGGTTTGAAATTGCGTCATCAATCATCATCATCTGGGGAAGGGATGAACGGAAATTTTCGACAGCACATTACCACCTAGATCATAATTTTAACGAACATCATCTCAATATTTTATTAAGTAGTTCTAAAAATTGGCATAATTTACTTAGAACTCCTGGTGAGACACAAACATCGACTTAGTAATTATATAGAACATCGATTAAAGTCTATTTATGCGTTCCCCCCAGAAAGTTTTTGACCTCAGCTCAGAAGATTATTAAATATACTCTTATTAAAAAATATGCCTCGGGATACCCTCTTGTCGGTGCTTGCGTAAGATATTTTTATTTTTTAAAATACTTTGAGCAAGATGAAGCAATTTATTTTATTGATTAAATCGAGATCGGCTTCTGTGAACTCAATACCGTTATTATTGGTGTTACGCTGTTTTCAACAATGTTTGAAACTCTGTTACCAAGTAAATTGATTATTGTTAGGTGAAATTAATAATTCCTGTCGTGTTGTTGTTTCTGCCGTCGTTAAAGAACTTTTTATGGCATATTTTGGAAACAAAGAAGTTAATAAAAGTGTGGTTTATAAACACTTATTCGTTTTATGACGTCTCACTGAAAATTCTTATTTTATAAATTACTAGCTCCACCCATCCACCCTGTCTTTTCTTAGAGGGTATGTCATTTGCCAAAATTCGTCTTATTTTAACAAGTACTAGCCCCGCCCACCCGCCGTCTCTTTTCTTAGAGGGTATGTCATTTGCCAAAATCAGTTTCATCTTAGCAAGTACTGATGACTAACTTTTCCAAAAAATGATCAAAATTTGGAAACATTACGAACTTACTTATATGCACAAGGCAGGAATTTTGAACATCTTCCCTAGTGTTTAGTAGGTTATGCTTTAAAGGATTTTGCTTTTGTTGGTTTTGTTTTTGTTTATAATTTATAATTATAAATGTCGTATTAAATGTTTTTTGGTTTATTTATTAATGAAAATTAATAGATTGTTTTATTAATAATAATGCAATGCAATAAGAAATGAGAAAGTAAGCCAGTAGTATTTAGGCATTAGGTGCGTGCAGTGTTCAACAACCATACAAATCGAAATATCGAAGAAAGCTTGCTATCGAGGATTCGATTTTGCATTGACACAAACGCATTATTCTAAGAAACCATAAACTCGGAACAGGAAATGGAGACGGCGGACTGCCACGATTTACGATTGTTTCTACATGTTTGATAACTTGCCTAATTTTTTGATTGCAAAAAATGTTTTCTTAGAATTTTGTAATTAATAAAGAAAAATTTGAAATACAGTCGAGACCTAGGTACTTCTTCACGCTCTAAAGGTAATAAAACGTCGATAAAACATAAAACTACTGATTCTCCAGTAGTTAGATTAAGTTGGGAAAGTAAAAAAGCCAGTATTTGCCGTTTAAGAAAGTATTTTCATAATTGTAAGAATGCTTTTAAGGTAACGTCTACGAAAAATAATAATATAGGAAATACATAGTTACATACTTTTTTAAGTGAAATAAAGATTGTATTACCACATGATATTCAGTTTGCTTCACAAGGAAGCATCAACCGTGTAGTTACTATATGATCGAAAAAAGTTCGTCTAGTAGACCATGAAACTTATTTTTAAAATAATGATGCTGTCATTACAGATGTTTGACACTTTATTTGACAGTTATTTAACTGTAACTGGTAAACTGAACAAGGAGTGTGTTGATGTTGCCAACATCATTATTTTAAAAATAAAATACATGTCCTACTAAAAGACTTTTAGATCAAAGTATTTTGCTACATTCAAAAACATATCTTCCATATTAGTCAGTTAATGAATTACATTACCGCACTCGAATAACTTACCTGATTCAAACGAGTGGAATAAATTTGATTATCCCACGCACTTTTTTAACATAAAAAAAAACTCTTGTTCAGTCTTGATTTCAAACAAATTCTGAAGTTATAGATGTGACATTTCTGTTATACGCTTTATTATCATAATCACGTAATTCCAAAACTTGGCTACTGCTTCATTGAGAACAAAATTTATTCCTGTACAATAATGTGGCTTTTATCAGATGTGAGGTAGCTAAATTTTACGTGATAAGTGAAGTAAAAAAAAATAATCAGAGAAGGTTTGAAAAGTTAGACTTATTGCACTAAGAATACAATATAGTATTAGACGGTGCTGATCTAGTGACAAATATAATGTACGAAAAAAATAATGATGCAAAACATTTAACGGACGTAGAAGAACAGACAGATGGCAATGGGGCACATATTCTTTCGTACTTTAGGGGTCATGAAACGTCGAGAAAACATAAAAGTAAGCAGTCGTCCAATGAAACCTATTATGGCACTTTTTTAGCTCACGCTCGGGAAAAATATAGACCATAAGGCAAAAAGTAGAGCATGTCAATCCTTTTTCGTTAAAACTGTAACATATACAGGGTGATTCATTACGCGCGCGTTCCTCGATACCTCATTAATTATTACAAATACATGAAAAAGTCAATGAACAAAGTTTGTAAGTTTCATTGAGGTCTATACTTTAAGTTATTTTTGACTATACAGAGGGTTCTGTTTTTAAGGCGTAATACACAACTTTTTTTTTTATAAAACACTCTTTACATTTTTAGGCATTTTGATGTACCTCTTCTTAGACTTTACAACCACAGTTTAGATAGAATAAGATACAGTACTAAAACATAGGGTGTTCTAAATTTCAAAAAACTTAAATATCGATGTTTGAAAATTGTAATAATAAAAAATATTTGTATAAACACTGTATATGGAAATTTAATTACACTTATACCACAAGAAAGCACGTACTTTTATTTATTCTTCAAGAAAATGTTGTGTAAGATGTTAAAAATAACCTTATTGCGATTTTATTTTGTCAAAAAATTTCAAGAAAATGTGAATAACTTTGGAACGTCCCATCGAAATTTCAAAAATATAGGGTGGTTATAAAACCTAGGAAGGGGCTAATGAACATACGTAACAATATATGGTATTTCATTAAAAAAAAACAAGTTGTGTGTTACGCCTAAAAACAGAACACTGCATAATTTAAAACAATTTTAGAAGGACTAAAAACTTCGGTCTATGAACTTTTTCTATCTGTAATAATTATTGAGGACCGGCCGCTTAGTGATTTACCCTGTATATATGTAAAGCTTTACAAAATTGTGTCTACAATAATTCCGCCAAATTTTTCTTAACTTTTTAACGAAAACTGGCAACTGCATGAGACAATTTTTTGCTGATAAAATTGCAAGTCGACAGAAAATTACTGTAAAAATTATACACTAAAGAATATGTAAAAAAAACTATTAGCTAATTTGTGCAAATAACCGCAGCTCTATTTAAAAGTGTTGTGTACATTTCCAGGCCAAACCGAAAGTGCTGCGGTCAGTTACATATTATATCCTTAATTAGATATTTTTTCTAAATTTCCTATGGTGTTTATTAATTTTTACTTTTAAGTAATTTTTTGAGTAGAAATATGACAATAGGTTCATTTTAAGTGAGTGCGTCAGTAATTTCCGAGTTGTATCCAGTCATATGATAACATTGAAACTACCCTATGTCAACTGTGTCTCAAAAATTTGATTTTATACAAATTTATTAAAAAACAAGAAACGTAAAAATAAATGCTATCGCGACGTAATATAATGCGAATGACAACAACTTGTCTTAGATGATTTACCACACTCGCCTGCTGCTCGTTTCGCAAATTTGATCCTCGTGAGTAAGTGCCATCAGAACAGCTCGCCGAATAATCTATTCATGACACCTCTCTATATGAACCTATTTCTCACAGCAAACTCGTAATATCGTAATATAAATGTTATTCCATCAAATTTATCTATGACTTTTATTTTTGAGCTTATGCACTGCCCATGAATATCTTATAACTTCGGTTTAAAAAATTTTATGACTAAAGTGTGCCATGAAGTTTTGTGTATTTTTGATCGATATGAACATTACTTCTTGATTATTTTATAAATGTTATATTTCTGATCTAACTCGGGCAAGGCCACACCATTTCAGTAATGAAAATCGTGGTTATCATCATTATCGTCATTAATATTCTTCTATTAGGATAGTTATTTGCTTAAGAGCTCCATCGTTCACCTATCTTTCGGCCTTTTACTAAATACAGCTTAGATCGTTAGTTTCTCCGCAGCGCGTAATCTAATCCACCCCCGGAAAAAAAATATCAGCCCGGAAAAAAGAACATAATTAAGAAATATTTTTAGTTGAGTGTTAACTCGGGTCGTCTGCGGTGTGCTTAAGCTGCTGTAATTCACCCGCTCTCATCTGACACCCCATACATTAAATAGCGAAGGGATATTGTGGTGTCTACCATATATTTACACGTCCTGCATATTTGCACCTATAAATCTACAAGGACACAACGACTGAGATTGCTTTCATTGCGCCGTTTGTACCTCCTATTTGTCTCTAAACCACTCACTTTCAGAACTGAACTGCTTCTGGATGAGTCCAATTTTCAATACAAGTTCGTGAAAAGCGGAACCCCACTAATAACGGACACTTAAATCCCTCGAGGGTGCCTGCGGTTCGGAGATTTGTTCTGTGATTATTGCTACCCTTGTTCCGGTAATTTGGAGGTCATATTTTTAAAAAATTTAATTTAAGGAACCTCTCAGAGATTTATTTTCTGGTGTCTCATAAAGTTAAGGCTTTGTTTTTCACTAATTTGATTTGTGTGATGGCTTTCCATTGTTGCACAACACCATCCAATTATAACTTGCAAAGAAAATTCCTTTGAGATGTTTCAAAGTGCTCGAAGCTGATGTTGCCAGTGTGATGGAAAGATGATTGTGGACCTTTTCGTACATTATTTAATGCTTTTCATACCAGAGATTAATGTGAAATTAAATTTTGGCGTGATTGCGGTTAGCATATTCGAGCAATGTGGCTGTATTGAAATTTATCTCCGGGTATTTCATCTTCATAAAAAATGAGTCTGAAATACTGAATCTTTGTTGTAACGTATATTTTGCAGCATATGCGGTATTTGCTGTGCTTTTAAGGCGTGGAACGTTTAAGCGTAGTGAAAAATGTATTAATAATTTTGCTGTTTACGAGTGAAGAGCGTTTTACTTTGCACTTTCGGTAGTTCTTAAAGTGGCGAAAAAATTCTGGAAAATTTCCGTTTGTTGGCTTGGCGCCTCAAACAGAAATGATTAACGATTCATAATCGCTGTTTTCCTTTAGGTTCTAAGTTCCAAGAAGTTGGGCTTTGCTTTCGGGGTTCATAAGAAGCTTTAATGCAATTTAAATTAATACACTTTCTATACAAGAAAGAGTTGGGTTCGTTGATTATGATTGATAGTATGTGCTGCCAATTTTACAACACTCAACCTCGAACATTAATCACGTCAATTAAATTCTTTCAATCAGGGATGATGGATATGGGTAATAAATTAATTGCATTTAGGATAGGATTACACAAATGAAAAGTTTGAGAGAATCTTCTCATTTCCTCTATCGCCGCTGATTTATTGATTACTAGGTGGAAAATTGCGTTTCTCTTTCTGGGATTTTTTGCAACATTTTACGTGATTCGAGCTGAATATTTTAGGATTACGGAGGGTTTAATTAATCACGTGGTTTCGGAAGGCAAGAGTATGCGGTAATAGAGGAAGAATTAAAGTTGATGGTAATATTTTTAAAAATTCAGACCGGCAATTTATAACATAAATTTAAAAAGGCATCAAATTGCAAAAAAGTTTGTTGTAATTATTTAGTAGTATGTATTAAGAGTTTGGAAACGAGTCCAGGTATTAAACTTCCATCTATTTTGATGAATTATTTATACTAGGCTGGTCCATTTTTACAGACAAGTTGGTATTCTGTGGACCGACAGAATGTTTTGAATAAGTCATTAAATTCACGTAATAATTAAAAAAATACATTGTCGAATTTTAAAGGTTGATTGTAATATTTTGTGCAGCATTTGTAGTGACTCTCCATTTCCCATCTTGAATAAATTTACGTGTGGAACAATTAATTTTTATTTCACATGTTCAAAATCAAAGCTCAATTAAATCGGTATTAGTAGCTTACAGTAAAATTAAGCTCTATGTGTAAAAGTTGGCAGCAGTTGTTTACGTGCTATTATCCAGTGCCCAGTTTAGTGAGGTCACTGAAAATTAGTGGCAAAAGTTTTCAGAGTTCAAACTTTACAAATTAATTTTACTGAAAATGGATGCATTATGCTTGGACGTAATTAAACCTTCATGCAACCCATTTCACATGTGTATGCAGATAATCAGTGCAAAAGCAGTAACTTCTCATTTTGCTATAACAAACGAAATTTGTCTAGAAACAACAATTTAGAGTCCTGGGTTCCCGTGATACGTAATTCCCATATATGGCAGTACAGTTTAAGTCACTAATTCAATAAATTGTGACAAGGGTTGTCAGTAATAATTTTACTGAGTAATTCGTTGAAATGTATTCATCTGATTGAAATTATCACCACGGGTGGTGAAAAAGTTTACAATTTTTAACGCTCAACAGAATTTCTAATAATTGACTACGTAGGGTCGGTTTATTTCAGATTTATGTTGTAGATTTTGCGGCTGTAGACATTTTTCCATTTATTACACTCCAATACGTTAAACGAATAATATTTTCGTTTATAGCCAGACAAAATATGATTTATTTGAAGTTGGTAATTTGCTTTATTGTGTACATATTTTTAGGAAATATAATTCGACCACCCATAAATTTTCACAGTTCTGACATTTATTTTTAGTTGTTTCCATTTTTATTTTTACTTTTCTTATTAAATATTTACATACTTCAGAACTTCGGAGCAACGTACGTGTAATGACTGCAGTATGCAATGTATAAAATGCGGCTCTAAATTTGGTTAGAGAATGAAGGACTATATTTCGCACAAGGAAGGTCACTTACCCCGGTTCCTTTGATCACAGTCTGGATGCGTTTGATGCAGTAGCCCACGTGGGATGATTTTTCGGGAAGCACGAACTTGCGGTGGTTGCGTATGTGGAAATTTGTGGATGTGATGTACACTGTAACGCGTCGCGTGTAGCGTTCAGCGCGAGTTCTGACTCGCTTCTTCTTCGGACGGTTTTTGTCCAAAAACGTTGAGGCAAAAAGAGACCTTCGCTTGTTTATAAGCCCGCGAATTTAATAAATGTAAAACTTAAAGAATATTAAGGATTGAAACCTTGGCATGATAAAAAAAAAGGAAAAATTATAACTTTACAATGCTACCTCCATTCTAATAAATCAAACAATTAGAAATTATATTAATAAATTTAAAGTTAAGAAAAAAGTAAATAAAAATTAACGCGAAGACGGAACAATGCAATAAATTTGAATTTTAAACAAATTGTTAATAATTCGAAATACATGTGTGTTTGCGTGTCCAACACACCTCACAACGTGATATAAACATAAAATAAATCTTCCCATAATGATGAATTTAGTTTTGAACTCATATTGATTGTAAAAATTAAATCAAACTCGCATCGACAACGGATGGCAGACTAAAAATAATTGACTCTTGTTTTAAATAATAATTTCTACCAAAAATATGTATGAGTATTAAATTTACAAACAATGATAATTCGAATTTATATACGTTTATTTTAGGTTTTTACTGAAATACGATTATTACGTTTGGAATGACATTTATTCATATACTGCAGTTTGTCTGCTACATTAATTTAACAAAGTGATTGTTATGCGATTTTATATTGCAATTACTACATTATTTCCTGCACACAACCGTAATTAAACAGGTCACACGATTTCATAAAGCTCGACCTTCATTGTGCTAGTCTTCTCATCCGAACACTTCTCTTTTTTTTAACTATGTAGTAGTGCAACGTATTCGTTGCAACGCATTTCAACGCATATTTTTGAAAGTAATCACATACTTCGAACGATCTCTCTCCTACTTGTCACCAGAAGACTTGTGGGGTTTTTTTCTAGCAGAATATTCTAGAAGTAAGTTAGATTCCTCAAAATTCTACTCATTCTAGAAGTGAGTTCTTTCAGAAACTTCCCAGTCCCGTTAACACATTTCTCTCTTTCTCTCTTGTACGATGCTAAGATTTTCTTGCATATGTATATTTGTTTTAAAGTAATCTCTCGTAGAATATCGCCTTCAGAATTTTTTAAAGGCAATCCATTCTCAATCTTCCCTTGATATCTACCCTGTACAACACCGCCACAAAGTTCCTTCCTAGTAGAACGTTCTAGAACTTCCGTGAAACTTCGCTGATATATTTTCTTTAATTTCTCAAACTTCTTCTTCATCATCTTCAGTTCTTCGAATATTCTAGTATTCCAATTTAAATTTTTCCTTATATCTAATCTGTTCTGTGTCGTCGGAAAGTTGCTTTCTAGTAGAATATTCTAGAACCTTTGTGCAACTTCATCGATATTGTTCAGACTTAGATTACTCAAAATTCTATTTAGTTTAGAATAGAATTTTTCCACAAATTTTCTAGTCCCATTAAACGGTTTCTCTCTTCCTCTCTTGTACGATGATAAGATGTTTTTGCGTTTGTACATTTAATTAAAGTGGAACTTCCTAGAACATAATCTTTGGTCCTCCTTCTAGAATTTTATAGAAACGTTGAAGTTTTCAACTTTTCTTAAAATCCCTACCCTCTTTTGTACCGTCGTAACTTTTTTTTATAGTGGAATCTTAAAGGATCTTCATCAAACGTCTTCGGATGAAAACTGGGACAATCAAGGTGAAAAGTTATAAAATGATTTGACCTGTTTAATTGTGTAATGTCTTCTCATCTGAACACTGTTCTGTATTTAATTAGGTAGATGTTTAAATAAATATTGTTGAGAGGGTGAAAGTATATGATTAAGGAGTAATATTCTCTTGTTACAATTACCAATGACTAGATAATTTTGGAACTATTAGCAGACCCTCTCCTTTTTTAGGAATTATTCTGAATTGTTTCAGTATAAGAGAAAAACACACATCGTGAAGACATCCACGGTTAGCGATCGAGTATTTAGAGACCATTTCACAATTGTGGTTTGTGTCGATGCACACAGTACTAACTCTGGCTATCAACGGTTTTAGAATAATGTCCATTCGATTCCCGTAGCGAAAAATCTGGGCGCCTGGTAGTTGTTGGTAGGGTTCTTTTAGCGCCCCTTCTCTTAATTATATAACACCTTTAGTTTTTGTGCCAGAAACCCCGAATATTTTAATCGTGAAATGAACTTTTTAAGTCGCAGTTGGAAAGATTTCACGGAAAAATTTCCCTTCATAACGGAATTAAAAGCACGAGGAATGAAGTTCTGACATCATCCAATCAAGTGAAGTTCCTCAAAAACTATGCTAAAAGCATTAGAATGTTAGTTATTAGGTCAGAATTGCTTCTTCCTGTCAAATCTCTCTCGGCACAATCACCCATATTTTCTACTATTACTATTACTATTTTCTACAGGATTTTATCATTCTAGAAATGTAACAACTCTTATAATCTACTTTTTATGCTAGTAGTGAATCATGTCCACACTGTTAATTTAATAAGTCTACAGTTCTGTTTTTATTCTGCACAATGGTGGCTAAAACTCGACTTTTTTAGAACGGAATTAGCTAATGTGATAATTTACACGTCCTGTTGCTCATCATTTCCTTCAATCAAGAATAGCAATTGAAGCCCGATACGACGTTTTAAACGTCAATGGCACCACAGAACATGCGTTTTCCGATTTTGAGATTAGATTACCAACAGGAGATGCGCTCTTCGTCCAAAGGATGCGATTTTTTAAAAATTGTGCTTGGAAATGAGCATGTTGCATTACTACCTAGTTAAAGAGAACAGTGTTCGGATGAGAAGACGTAGTACAATTAAAATACGCTGCGGAAAAGTTTTATGGAAGATCATGCTTAAAAATAAAAGTGATGAGGAAGTTTAAAAACTGAAAATTTTTCCTCTTCACAAATATATTTTTCAATAATAATTATTATTATTTTTTAATATAATGGAGTTGCGAGAACGGATACATGCGTACATGCATTATCTGGCTTTTAATATTGCATCTCAATTATTGGTTCTTCACTTGTGTGTTTAATTTCCATTAACAAGGAAATTAAATGTTACATTATGAATACCAAATTGCAAATAAACACCCTCTGCTTTCTATACCCTGGATACATTTTAAATAATAAATTGGAAATTGACGTAATGGCGACGTAATATTATTCCACAAATCGCAATGCAATCCGACAAAAGTTGATTTAAAAAATCGTGCATTTGGATTTGTTTCTGTTGCCTGCTGAACTAAAGTCAAATAAATTTACGTACAAGCGCAAATGTACAGAAATGAGCGAACGCTCTGAGATTTGTCCGCTTAAACAAAGCGGAAACATTTCCTGTAGTAAAGGCCGCCAGAATTGAGTGTTAATCTCACGAGAGCAACCCTCTTCGAAGATAGAATCACTAACAAAAACCAAATAAATTTAATGCAAACAGAAGGACAAATGGGACATCAAAAACATCCGAGTTCGACACCCTCGCTATTTGTTTTTGATAAAAATGAGCAAAAAGGAAAAGTTTTCGATATCGAATAAACTGTCGGGCTGTACGAAGTTTAGTCAGAAACATCCATATTGATTCTCTTGTGGTTTCACCAGATAGTTCCAAACATCTAACAGACCCTAATCCCTTTTCTAAGTTAGGAAACTGATCGCATTATCGTCGAACATAGTTTTTTAATAATCTAGACAATCGGAATGATGGCAACAGACAGCCCGAAACGTGATCCCGACTGCTGTCAAATTTATTTCAGCCTTCATCTAACTTTGATTTCAATTTGTCATCCACTGCGTGTTTCTAGGTTAGTAGTAGTTGCTATAGAAACCCGCCGAGACGGTGTACAAGAATTTCTCTTTTCGTGCTCGATTCGATGCTAAATTGTCGCAGATATATTCGAATTCGAGTTTATCTATCTCAGGAAAGCAAACATTCGCCGTAATATGGAATAAATTGGGAGGACAAAGATAGAATGATGTTTGTTTAACGGCAGACGGCCCGAGATTTTCGCGCAGTTTGTTTCTTGTATAATACTGTAGGGTTTCAACAGTGACAGGCGACAGAGGCGACGATGAAGACATTTGGAGTTTATGTCGTGATAGACGGTTGCAATGAGGAGCTGCTCGTTGCCAGTGTTGAGGTGCTCACTCGCGAATATATTAAAATTTTGCATAATAATGTAATTTTGACACTTGAAAATGAGTCATCACTACTGTGTGCATAAATGAAGCTTGTTTGATTGATGTGTAGCGGTTTTTCGTGCAAAATTGGATGCGTTTCATAAAATCAATAAAGCGGAGATTGCAGGTTATCTAATTACTGTGAAACAGTATTTCGGGTTTTTTATCCATTATTATTATCACACGAGTTCAAGTTTGTGAAACGAGCCACTTGTGAATAAAATCAAAAATTAGCAAGAAATTACTTTGGGATTATAACCCCAAAACTCACTGCTGACACGGTTTATATGTTCATAGAAGAACAGCGGAAGAGCCACAAAGTGTCACGCTGAATTTTTTCGGTAGTTTACAGAAACAATTTAACGTCAAGACGTCGGAAATGCTGCAGAAGCGCTATTTATAGACATCACTGCTTTAATATAAACTATCATAAACGTCAGTCGTCATTTAGTTTACATAGAAGGAGCACCTTCTAGTTTCCTTACGAATTTCCCCATTTCAGCAAGATATTCAAATTATTAGATTTATGTTACATTAAACATACATCTTAGCTAAATTTGTTTTTGCAAACATTTATTTTGATTGAATTTGTAGTCTTAAAATACATTGGCTTTTATGTCAAATCACATTTTTGTTTGATGTGAAGTTTATACATATAGTTGTTGTTGACTTTTATTTCATTTTTTTCTTTCATGGCATTTAAACAACTATGTCTTTGTAATAAATTTAAAAGTACGTATATATTCTTGTCTACTTACTTCACAGACAATGATCAGAATGAAATTGTTAAGCGTTGGCATTAAAACATCGATATTTCCTACACCAAAGCAATTTAAGCCATTAGGCATGCAGACAACAAAGGAAATATTCATTGTGATAACAAACAAACTAAAAGAGATTTGTTTGTCCATGAAAATTTAATAGAATAATCTATCGCGTCTAAATCCGATTCAAACAAGCATATAAGGGATTATTTTATGGTGGAAAATATTTTAAAAGTTAATAATGTATGCAACAAAAATTTTGGCAAAATTTTCAATAAGACGAGCTTGTGGAATATTTTGGGGATTAGCTTGTGTCTAGGCAAAAAGAACGTTGTTTCTTGTTAACCTCATCGATATAACCTTAGCATAATAAATTGGGGAAGCTCTGCCTGAAAATTAATTTGGGGCAGATCGTGATGTATTTGTATAAACTAATAATTTGGGTAAACAACTTAAACTTTGGCAACCACAGCTTGATCTTGTACATGTCGATGTAAAGTCCCGAAATTCCAGCGTTGAATAAAAACCAAACTAAAATTGTGTTGCCGAACTTTGTCTTATTTTTAAATCTCACATTATTTGGAGCCTCGGTATAAAATCAAACATTTCCAAATTAGAAAGAACAAAAAAGTTGTCTGCATTCATTATGATAACTCTGGTGTTTTTAAAATTGCGAAGTCTAAAATAGTAACTCAGGGGATTTTTTGCTCACAATTCTGTTTATAATATTAGTAAAAACGGCTGTCATTCAATTTGGATTCATAAACCACAAATACTATTTTATAAAACTCAAATGGTTTTTATTATGAGGAATTTGAGGTAACGTCATCAAAGTGCTGGTGGGGATGATAACATACAAATAAAAATTGATGACAATTGGTGCGATAGTTTCCGAGATTATCTGTCTAATAAAAATCAACAGAGACAGACGACAGACGAACGACAGAGTGACAGACGGAAACGAGAACCTGTTTTCACGTACTCTAGAGGTCATGAAATGTCCAGAAAATATGTTGATTATCCCTATGGCAATACTTCCTTAATTTACATTGGAGAAGTAGATAACAATGAAAATATTACATTACAAATAGAAGAAAATGGTTTTATCAAAATAATGTAATGATCAGAAAAAAACTGGTCGAAAGTTGTTTCGACAGAACTTCCCTCGCTCCTGAAGTACAATGAAACATATCCAGCATTAATTTTTTGGGGGGAATAAACAGATATATTTGGTTAACAATTTACCATGCTTGCAACAACTTTAAAACGTCTGCAAGATTTCAAATTATTCAGTTTTGTAATTCTTGATTTATTCATTAAAATAAGACTGATTCTTTAATTTTTTTGAGTCACCAAATCCAAAAAATATCAATGCAATGATAAATTACAAGTATAGACTGATCATAGTTTAGATAGAATATATTCGGCAAAATTTTGGGATGACGTCATCAATTTTTGAGGATTGATAAACAGATACATTTTGATTAAAAATTTACCATGCTTACGATAACTTTAAAACATTTCCAAGATTTCAAAGCATTCAGTTTTGTAGTTCCTCATTAAATCAATAAAATAAATTCACGCATTCATTAGTTTTTTTGAGTCACCTCATATATGCAAATACAAAACATATGAAAGAAATAATAAATTACAAAGGCAGACTCAACATATTTTGAACAATTTAGATAGGATTTTTGCGGCAAAATGTGAAAATCTTGAGCTGACGTTATCAATTTTTTGGAGGGGATAACTAAATATATTTTGATTAAACATTTATCATGTTTGTCATAACTGTAAAATATCTGCAAGATTCCAAAGCATTCGGTTTTGCAAATTTAAAATTAAATTCTAAAATGTTTTCTTATAATTTTGAATTTTTTTTCCAAAAAACTGGACGTTTCAGGTAAAAACTCAATCCGGAATCATAAACTACATATGTAGGACTATGTTATTTCATACAATTTAAAACGTATTTCCTAACTACAAGTTTGAAGTGACGTCATCACATTATTTATTGGGATGATTAGACAAATTTTGGTGGGCGTTTTACCATCTACATGACATTCTTAATATAAATTTAATCCAAAATTTGACAACTATCAGCCCAGTACTTTTGGAGATAATTTGTCTAATAAAAATCGGTTGGCAGACGAACAGACAGACAGACGAATAGGCAGACAGACAGACAGACGGACAAACAGACAGACTTACAGACAGATGGACAGACAAATGGAAACGGGAGACTTATTTCTTCGTAGTGTGGGGTTCATGAAAGGTCGAGAAAACGCAAAAGCTCGGGAATTGAAAAGAAAATTAATTAAAAGATGAAACGGATTTCACAACAATAGTTGTGATTTACCATGTTCAAGATAACCTGAAACTGTGTGCAAAATTATAAAGCAGTTAGTCCTCAACTTTTTAAGCTAACTGGACAACGTTAATCTCTATCCAAAAACTTGTAAAATCAAATGTTAAAAATAAATGTACATCAATAAAGCGCAGACACAAGGACTTAATATTTTGTACACTTTTGATGAGAGATTTCTGGCAAAATATTGAGACAACGTCACCAAATTTTTGGTGGTAACGAGCAGAAACATTTTGATTAACGTTATATCCTTTGCATATTACACATAAAATTTATCTTTAAAAGTCCGGTAGTTTCAGAAATTACTTGTCTAACATAGTCACCAGCAGACAGACACATAGAAAAAGAATTTCACTTTTTACTTCCTGAATGTAAACGTAAGTATCCGACGAATGGATAGTTTAGTGTTTTCTGGACGGGCCATGATCTCTTGGGTACGAAGTAGCAGGTCTCCCGTTTTCGTCTGCCTGTCTGTCTGCCGTCTGTCTAGATTTTTATTAGACCGATAATCTTCAAACTAATGAACTGATTGTTGTTAAATTTTAGTTGTATGTTATGAACATCGTGTAGATGGTAAAACGCTAACCAAAACTTGCTAATCCTCACTACTAATAATTTGAGGACGTCATTTCAAAATTTTGAATTGTAAATGCTATTTTAATTTCATAAAATAACCTACTCTTGGATTTGTGGTTTATGAATCCGTGGTGAATTTGAACCCTTGATATCCAGAAGTTTGGAAAGAAATCGAAATTGTACAACAGTTTACAGTTTATTTTCGGAAGTGAAAAACCGAACGGTTCGTAACCTCGCAATCTTTTAAGTTAGTTTTTCCCCCCCAAGTAATGACACCATCGCCAAATTTTCTCCGATACATCCCATCTAAAATATTCAAAACTTTTAGAGTCTATTCTTGTAGTTTATCATTGCACTCATATTTCTTTACTTTATAGGGGTTGTCACAAAAAAAACGCAACCAAATTTTATAAGTTTTCAAAGAAGCAAGATACGAAACACCGAGTCCCCGTTTCCAACTTTCTGTCTCTGTCTGTCTGTCGACAGACCGCACACAGGTGCGGTCTGTCCGGATTTTTATTAGACAGACAATTTCCGAAACGATTGTTGTCAAAATTTTGTATGTATATTAGGAATATCATGTAGACAGTACAGGGCTAACCAAAATTTGCTTAATTATCTCTACCACCAAAGTGATGACATCCCCTCAAAATTTTTCATAATAAGTACGATTTAATTTTATTATTATGAAATAACATACTCCTGTAATTGTTGTTTATGAATTCGTCTTCAGATTTTCACTGAAAGATTCAAATTTTCGCAAAAGAAATATCAAAATTGTACAGCAAATTTTTATGCTTGTATAAGTGGAGTTCATGCAAGGTTATCATGCGAATGTTCGGTTTCAAACACATGACACGAAAATCGCTACGTTCGAATGTCCCGTGGGGTGTTTTGTTTTTTATGTTGTTACTTTTAATGTAATAAACGTTTTATTTTTGCCCACGGGTTTAAAATAATTCCCATTAAAAACATAAACATAGTCTTATATCACAAATAAAACGAAATGTGTTGCTTCCTTAATTTTCCCGTTTTATATTGAATGAAATTGATTTAAGTCCGCGAGCAAAAAAACGTTTATGTTGCTACTTATTATCTATTATATTTTTTTTATTGATCAAACCTCAAGAACGGTACACCCCAGTGTTTTATTGTTAGTATTACACGTGTCGGAATTAACAGACGTGTCCTTACTGAAATAATATTGATCGAAACATTATTTCTCAATTTCAAATGGGAAAACTCCCCGACACAGACATAGCCTTGCCCTTAATCAATGCACTCATATTTTTGAAGCAATTGTTAATCCGTTTCCTATTATGATCACTGCAGACCAAATATAAACAAGTGTGTTTTTGTAATCCAATGCGTTCAATGATTAAACTATAATACATACATTAATGAGCTCAAAAAAACAAGTACTAAAAGAACCTGAAGAAAATATTATCATTAAAAAAAAGGTGGATGTGGTGCATCAAATTTTTGGAATTTTTTAAAGGATCGAGATTTGTTGGACTATACTTCAGGGGCAAAGGAGGTCCTGTCGAAATAACCTTCGATCAAATATTTGTATTGTAGAAGCAATGAAATGTGAAGGAAACATGAAATTAACCACTAGCTTAACTCCTCATATAGATAATATTTAACGCTCAAGAAGTGAAAATTATAAAAAACCGAAAAGGGTAGTTCATCCTGAAGAACTTGAAGATAAATCTCAAACCCATACGCCGCCCCGGTACGACGCCTATGGGTTCTAGTATATACGGCGACGATGACTCATTGTCCGTGACGGCGGCCGGAGAAGAACCTGGAAGCGGATGTCGCGACGGGTGTTCGAGAAGGACCACGCGGATGTTTAAATGGCAAACACCGTCGGGAGCAGTTAGTGTAGTTCAAACAACGAGAGCTGAATTCATTTAACAAGTCGAGTCCAACGACTGTCCAGAAAATCCAGCGAATCTTGCGCCGGAATTATTTTGTACATAATCGCTCTGTAATTACTCGTGTAAATCCGAGTTATTAAGAAATAAATTGAGATTTTTATTCATCTATCAAAGTAACGGTATAAATAATCGGTTACCGAAGAAAGTATTGAAATTAAAAATATGTTGTCTTTCAAAACCCACACATGGTGGTTGGCAGAAAAATTACAACATTTAAAAAAATGGCTCACAGTTAATTATCAACAAATAAGAATCAGTTTGTTTAAAAGTTAGAATTTTAATTGTCATTATAACAATAACATTCTGCAGCAATTATAATACAAATTTATTGATATTAATTCATTTTAAAAACAAATGAACTCTTTAAAGTTGTTTTTCCTGTATCACAATATTTTTGAAATTAATATATTAAAATTAATGTCAACAATAATTATTATTATAAAAGCACATCTTCGTATAAATGGCTATTAGCCAACTCAGGAAAGATAATTTGTCAAATTTTTGGTTATTTATTATCATATCTTTGGTAATTATCTTTCCTATAAAATTATCCAATTAGCGCTTGTACCGATCCTTCAGGGAAGCGTCAAGAAAATGTTGATGGACAACAAAACAGCCTCGTAGGACATATTGGAGACTGTGTTTTTCACTAATTAACTACCAAATTATTACTGTGATGACGACAATACATCATGATAATGAAACACTTTTGAAGGATATCATATTATTTCACTTTTTGATTTCGTAAACTGTACATTTAGAAACACCGGTTAAGAATGAGATTCAAATATATTATGTAGGCATAATGGTTAGATTTATTTATTTTTATTTTTCTTTTTTTTAGGAGGAAAAAAATTTTCAACTTTGTTATCTGTGTTACTTTACGACTCTCCGCAATTTGAATAACATTAATACTGAAAAACAAAGCATTTCACAAGAAATACGTTATGCAAAACAAACTCTCCTCAATAAAAATATTTCCTATTCTATTGCTCCCTCGGAATTTGTGTTTTTATCTCCCGTTTTAATGGATTTACAAACATTCAATTTACGAAATCATCAATTTAGAAGGTAAATAAATTATAAACTGAAGTCAGAATTTGCTCGAGTGACTCAGCGTTCAAACCAAGGAAACCGCCTTAATTGCATGTGGATGCATACACTTACGCTAAATAACGACGCCATTGCACATTTAGATCACCCCTGCACTGTGGCTAAATGATACATAATTTGTTTACCAAGTTGCCCACGAGCCCGATAAATCACACCAAAGCAAATTAAATCGATGGCCACATACCACATTTCAAACAAGTCTTGACAAATTTCCACCAGACGCATTTCCGATAGCAAATTTTATTTAACATACTGCTGAAATCTGCAACTAAAAGTTAGATAAACTTGTAAAAAAATCTATCAATTTATCGTATCAAATAATCACATTTTGATTTCGAAATGTGTGCAAAAAAAATGGGGTAGAGCTCACAATAAGATTTATTGCACTGTGTAAAGTTCACGTTCCTAAGTGGTGTAGCAACGTCTAGAAAAAATATTTGAAATTAAACATACATTGTTATACAGACCACTGGTAGTGCTTGATGACCTACCATACCTGCTATTCAGGCCAGTCATGTATCAGTTGGTTGCCGTCGTGTGTTTGGTTAACGTCTTCGAAGACGGTGATTTTTTTTAAATTCAGACTATGTCGATGTGGTAATACTTTATGGTGTGGCTGATAAAAACTCCAGGTTGACCCGCGAATTGCAGTGGTACAGCATTTCCGAGATCATGATACCTTCAAGCCTCAAACTCACGATCATGGCCGTGATAGGGTCGAAAGAATACTGCAAGGTGAAGAACAAATTTTGGAACGCGTCGAAGAAGAGCCCGATATCAGCACTCGATGGCTTGCACCTGAAGTTAGAGTTTCACAATTTGTAGTGCATCGTACATTAAAAGAAGGCCTACATCCATACCACGTTCAAAAAGTGTAAGCTTTGGAGTCCGCTGATTTTCCACGTCGTGCAATTTCCTTGGCATCCGCTTTTACCCGATCTCAATCCGTGTGATTTTTGTTTGTGGGAGTCGGATGAAATAGTTAGTTTATGCAAATCAACAGTGTCCAGAAACAATCGAAAACCTTCAACAACGAATGGAAATAGCAACCACTACAGTTCGTGGAACTCCCGTATCCGTGCAAACATATTGTGACGCGCTGAAGCCTGTATTGCCAGTCAAGAACAACATTTTCAACCTTTATTGTAGAAATGTAGTAGCAGACTAAGTTGCTCGTATTTTTGTTGTAATAAATAATGTGGAAAATCGGTCCTTCTCAGGACTACCATGTGTTTCTAATAATCTTTCGCATTGACCTTTAACGATGAATACATGAATAAACGAATGATAAACAGCAAACAGTTGGTCTTACTTTTAAATGAAACTGAAAGTGTTTACATCGTTTTTGTTCAAACATTTTTCCACCTACTATTTAAAAGGTGGGTTAGTGGCATCGCATCGAGGGTGCTCAGAGTGTTTTGTCCCATTCGACTTTTAATTTGTTTTTTCGATATTTCCACATTGCCACGGTACGTGATTCCGTGGGTACAATTATTGTATATATTTTGAAATCACTCTGTATAATTTTGATGATAAAACGCCAACCAAAATTTGCCTAATCATCCCCACTACAGTTTAATCACACCACCTGAAAATTTAAATGCGATTTAAATTTTATAAAATAATTTGTGGTTTATGAATCCGGTTTGATTTTTATCCTTAGTAGCCAAATTGTATAACAGTAAAACCTTTATTGATATATTAAATTCCAGTTATTATTAAATTTAATACTTTGTATTTTTTCACTTGTAACATAATCTACATTATACACATGTACATTTGAGAATTTTTATTGTTTTTTGTAGTTTGTGTAACAGTCTCTCCAAATGCTTTTATCTCGAGCAAAAAACCAGGAATGAAAGAGTGAAAAGAGCAAGCGATAATGACGCCAGCGTATTTCCAATTACGCCACTGGTAGTATTTTGTTTAGGTCCACCTAATGCACTTAGAAATGATCGAAGGCCAGTTTTTATTACGGAACAAACAGAATTACATGGGACGACATTATTCGATTTAAAAGAGCTTAAAACTCTTCCGGAGTTCCGGTGAACGGAAGCAATTCAAATTTAGAGTTGGAATGTTGGAGTTTGTTTAGTTTTTGCCCTGAATGTTTGAACTATCGTGCAAACTCTAGTTCCGCATTAGTAAACCAAATTCGAAAACTGGCGAAGATCGTGATAAATTCGCTGGGTTACTGCGCGTCAAGAAGAAACGTTTACGACTGCTAAAATTTGAAATTAGCGAAATATATCACATGATAGTGGGTCACGTCAAATGCCTAAAGATCGATGGCTTCGTTTTTCAAACTTTATTTTACACGAATCACATCCGTCGACGCATGATAAGTTCCTCGGCAATTTATGGAGTTTGGGTCAATTTATTAGTTTAATGCGGGTTTACTCTTTAACAACAAAGTTGGGCCGCAGTGTTGATGTAGCTGGATGAAACTTGAATTAGGTAACGTAAAAATAACATTTAAATGTTTTCGCTTTAATTTTTAATTATTTGAAAATATAGCTTCATCAAGCGATGTTTATCTTGCAGGGTTCAAGTTTATTAATGTACTTTTAGCGAAAAATCTGTTTTCGCAACTCTGTTTCGCTAAAATTAATTAAAAAAGATATTTACGGCGAATTAATCTCTGAAAGAGTTTAAAAGGATCCGTGACAAAACAAGGTTTGAATAAAGACGGATAACGCTCTTTTGGCATAATTTAGTATTATTTAATGGAAGGTTTGGCAGCAATGTTGAAATTTGTGTTTTAATGTAGACGTAAGTTAGCGTTGTTCATAGCTAAATTCAGCATTATACAAGCTTTTCAGAATTGCGCATGTCTTAATTTCCTTACTTTATCCATTGGCAAGCTATCTAATTACAGTAAAAAGCTTTTTTTGCCGAGCTAAGTTAAGGACGTATTGTAATCGAGTCCCTCTACCAACCCTCTCACGTCTCAGTCTGTCAGTCTGTCTGTCTGTTTATCTACAGTCTATCTGGATTATTATTAGACACATAATCTCCGAAACTGCTGGACCGATTGTTGTCAAATTTTGTATGTATATTAGGACTATCATGTAGATGGTAAAACGCCAACTAAAATGGGCTAATCATCCCCACCAACAATTTGATGACGCCATCTCCAAAATTTACAGCAATGAATTTGTTTTTATTTTTATAAAATAAGATACTTGTGCATTTGTGGTGTATGAGCGTTGACTTTTCACCCAACACATTCAGATTTTTGTAAATCAAAATTGTGTTTACAACATTCTGAAATTTAACTTTGAAACTGCAAAATCGACTGCTCTGAAATCTTGGAAACGTTTTTAGGTTATCGTAACCATGCAAATCGTTGATCAAAATTTATTTGTTCCCAAAAAATTGAATCTCAAAATTTTGCCGAATATTCTCCATGAAGTATGTAAAATACTACGATTCTATACTTGTGGTTTATCAATAGTTTTTAGAATTACTTATACAGCGTGATTCAAAAAAATTAATAAATAAGACAGTTTATTGTATTGATTAAATGAAGAACGACTCTCTCCATTTTCCCGAAAATTTGAGAATACGATACTGTTATTATTGGTGTATACGTGTCCTTGCAAAAATGTTGACGACGTCCTTATGTTATCATAAAAAAAATAAAATTTGCAAAATCGAACCATAGAATTTTTCGAAAATTCTGGAGTTATTTACTTTTGACCAATTTTTTTATTTCACAATTTTTCGTTTTCCCTTTTTCTTTAATTTCAAAATGCTTTCATAACACAATTCTTCGTTTTTCCATTTTCTTTAATTTTTTCAATTTTTCATTTTTCAATATTTTTATCATCATTTTCTCGATTTATATCATAATTCTTCGTTTTTTCATTTCCTTTATTTGCATCTCTTCTGATTTTATAATTTTTCGTTTATTCAATTCTTCAAATTTTTAATGTACATATTTCAATTTCTCGTTTTCAAATTCTTCAATTTTTCAATTTTTTAATCTTGCAATTTTTCAAGTTGTCAATTATCCAATTTTCTGATATTCTTTTCAATATTTCGATATTACAATATTATTATGCAGGTTTAGGATTTTTAAGGTTTGCAAATTTTTAATTTTTCAGTTATCAAAATTTTTCGGTTTTACAATATTTCGTTTTTCGATTTTACAGATATTACAATTTTTAAGAGTCCCAGTTTTTTCCAATTTTTCGTTTCTTCAGTTCTTCATGTTTTTGATTTCCAATTTTTACAAATTTGCAATTTTTCTATTCTTTTGAATCGAAAAGTTGAAAAATTGAAAAATTGAAAAATCCAAAAATTAAAATCGAGCAACTGAAAATCTGAAACAATTGAAAGATCGAAAAATTGAAAAAAATTGATGAATCGAAAAGTTGGAAAGAAGAAAAAACTAATCAAATCGAAAAATTGGAAAGAAGGAAAAACGAATCGAATCAAAAAATCGGAAAACTCAAAAATTGTACAATTGAATTAAATATCGAGGAAATGAAAATTTAAAAATCGAAAAATTGAATCATCAAATAAATGAGAAAGTTTTAAAATCCTATAATCAAAAAATGGAAATATTGAAAAATCGTAAAATTGGAAAAGTGAAAAATTTTTAAAATTGTAATAACCACTAGGTAGTATTTAAAATAAAAACTAGAATAATTGCAAATCAAAAATTGAAGAAACGAAAAAGTGAAAAATCGAGAAACTGAAAAATCTAAAATTGAAAAAACGAAAAATTAGAAAATTTAAAAGATGAAGAATTAGAAAACTCAAACCCGAAAAATTTAAAAATACAGAAATTAAAATCGAGGAACTGAAAATCTGAAACAATTGAAAGAACGAAAAATTGAAAAAAATTAATGAATCGAAAAGTTGTAAAGAAGAAAAAATTAATCGAATCGAAAAATTGGAAAGAAGGAAAAACGAATCGAATCAAAAAATCGGAAAACCCAAAAATTGTACAATCGAATTAAATATCAAGGAAATGAAAAATTAAAAATCGAAAAATTGAATCATTAAGTAAATGAGAAAGTTTTAAAATCCAATAATTAAAAAATGGAAATATTGAAAAACCGTAAAATTGAAAAAGTGAAAATTTTTTAAAATTATAATAACCACTAGTATTTCAAATAAAAACTAGAAAAATTAAAATCAAAAATTGAAGAAACGAAAAAGTGAAAAGTCGCGAAACTGAAAAATCTAAAATTGAAAAAACGCAAAATTAGAAAATCTAACAGTTGAAGAATAGAAAACTCAAACCCGAAAAATTACAAATCGAAAAATTTAAAAATCCAAAAATTAAAATCGCGGAACTGAAAATCTGAAACAATTGAAAGAACGAAAAATTGAAAAAACGAAAAATTGAAAAAAATTAATGAATCGAACAGCTGTAAAGAAGAAAAAACTAATCGAATCGAAAAATTGAAAAGCAGGAAAAACGAATCGAATCAAAAAATCTGAAAACCCAAAAATTGCACAATCGAATTAAATATCAAGGAAACGGAAAATTAAAAATCGAAAAATTGAATCATCATGTCAATGAGAAAGTTTTAAAATCCAATAATTAAAATATGGAAATATGTATTGAAAAATCGTAAAATTGATAAAGTGAATTTTTTTTAAATTATAATAATCACTAGTATTTAAAATAAAAACTAGAAAAATTCCAAACCAAAAATTGAAGAAACGAAAAAGTGAAAAATCGGGAAACTAAAAAAACGAAAAATTAGAAAACCTGAAAATTGAAGAATTGGAAAACTGAAACCCGAAAAATTACAAATTGATATGGTAAAATTGAAGAAACAAAATAATCAAACATTGAAAAATTACAAGTTGGAAAATTGAACAACCGAAAACGGCCAAATTGAAATTGAAAAAGCAAAAAAAATCAGAACATTGAAAAATCGAAAAGGTCTAAAAATAAAAAATATAAAAAGCCGAAACCAAGAACTGCAAAACGAAAATTTGAAAAATTAAAGAATCGAAAATTTGAAAAATTAAAGAATCGAAAAATTGAAAAATTAAAAATTGAAAACTCCAGAAATTTTATATCGAAAAATTGCAACCTTAAACACTGAAGAAACAAAAAAATTAAAAACTAAAAAATCGCAAATCGAAAAATCCATGAAACGAAAAATTGAAAAAATTACAATCGAAAAAACAAAAAATATTAAAATCGAAACATTGAAAAACGGAATAATTGAAAAAATAAAGAAAAATTGCAAATCTAAAAATTGAACAATTGAAAAGTTGGAAAAAATGTAAAAATTAAACTTGAAAACTCAAAAAATTCATTGGACTGCACTTCAGGGATGAGGAAAGTTCTGTCGAAATAACATTCGACGCATTTTTTTCTTTTGAATAAGCATTCAACATGCTTAAGTTCATCAGACGGTGCCTCGACTGCTAATTTAAGCCTGCCTACGTGTATTGATTTCAGATACTCTTAAAGTTTACAAAAACTTTTGCTATAAAGACCAAAAGGTAACTTTTGCTTCTTTTATAGCATTATGAATGTACCCCCAGGGTTGATAAATAAATAAAAATAATATCTGAAAGTTTTTATCTTAACCACAAGTAGAGTAATGAAGGCCCCGACTACCTGTTACGGAAGTTTATAAAATGAAGCATCTCATAATTTAGTGATTGTAAGGGGCAAACTTGTTCTCATTTTTAAACATCTTGAAACTTACTTCATTATTATTTTTCTAACATGGCGGATAAATGTGGAATTCAGCTAAGGTAAACTGAATAAGCTTTAGACAAAAATCATTAGTAATAATAATAAATTATTTCAAGTGTGTTGCTTAATTTTGAACTTTTCTATCTAATCTTTGAAACAAAATTAAAACAAAGACAGTTTATCATACCACACATCCAGAAGCTTATCTTGTCGCTCAGTTAGATGAATTGGTTGAATGACGTCATCAATTTTTCACAGGGGATTTGAAAGTTTGAGCTGAAAATCCAAGGCTCTCTTTGATCGCGCTTTTTATTGCCCTCTCCATATATTTTTACGGAAACTCTCTTTTCTAACATAGTTTCAATATTTACAAAGTATTTCTATCAACACCCCGACACAGCGCCTGCAAAAATATCGACACACTTTATTGCAACTAGACGCAATAAAACCCGGCTTCGTCTTTTTTAATGAGTTATTTATTTGAAGACGGAAGAGGCGTCGCGGCGTCTTTCCGCAAAAGGCGTAAAAACGTCTGTTTACTCTCCATCAATCTCGATGTCTGCCCGGTTGCAGCCCCCTATTTCGTTTTCAATACGCTTTCTTTTTTCAGGCACAATTTCCTCCAGGATGGTCTTATCTTTAGCATACATTCATCATGTTAAGATTGCTTTATTGGATTTATGGCGCGCGGCATCACTTTTCCCCAGCATCGCGAATTTTATGCTCGGTCTCATGAATCAATATCCCGAATTTTGATGATGCCGATAATGACACCCGCAGGAATTGATGCGATGCAAATTAAAAATAATGACTGCAGAAAATTCCACTAAGCTGGAAAATATTAACTTGAAGCCATACGACCGCCCGTAATAATAACTCCGTTGCTTACGTCGCAGAAAAATGAGAATATGTCGCAAATTAAAAAAGGTAATAACAAAAAATAAATTGGATTTAGCGGGAAACGTAGCAATTGCTCTGAATGCGCTTGAAATACAAGAACGTGACTATTATGATAAATAAATTTAAATGAATCGATAGAGATGGGCAGCCGGAGGCGCTTTTATTGAGCTTTGAATTTAAAATAGTACAGAGCTTTATTATTCCAGCGGTAATTAAGTTAAGCTTCGGTCATAATTGCGGAAATCATGTCTCAGCTTCATTGAATTGCTAATCCTTCGAGGGGAGCAAATAGATTAATAGTCGAAAATTGGCAAAACAATGGTCGAATGAATAAATATTAGGAATAAAATCACCAAACTATACCGCTGATTCCTTTGCTACATAAATCTTTGTTTGTTTTTTGTTTTATCAACGAAATGGATATTTATGTGACTACTGAGCAAAGTGGCACATTTTTCATACATGTGGAAACCAAGTTACAAAAAAGGCACTTTACTACGAGTCGCGTATGATTTTTATAGCACCAATTTTAATTTAAAACAATAATTTTCATATGACTAATGAGTCCTAACAAAAAGATCCAACTTAAACCAAGCATGTAACGATTGTGGCTGCTTGATTAAATGCCGGCTCATGCGAGTTGATAGAATTAAACAGCACGCAGTTTTAATGAGGGCTAGTTTTTCAGCAGAAGGGCTAAAGGCAGTTAGACAGTTTTTTGTTTACTCGTTTGGTGAGAGTTCTAAATTTAGTTGTTGTTTATAATACTTCAGGGAAACAGTCATCGAAAAAATAACCCATGTTATAAACACGAAAAAAGTGAACGCAGTGCCTTCACAAAAAGTAGATAAATGGACGGCTAGAAATTTTATATTTATGTAAGCAGAATATTTTAATTATGTACTTTAATAAAGAGTAAAAAAGAAATTAAAGGCGCTCTTTAATAATAATAATAATAATAATAATCAACGTTTGCTTTCAAGGCAAATTTTAAAGTCAATTAAATGTTCATTAGAACTGGTAAACACTTAAAATTGATAGAAAATTCGGTTCTGGTTCATAATTCAAAAAGTAGGTCTGCTCTTTCCGTTCGCCAGTGTCGATTTTTTTGGACAGATAATCTCTGAAACTACTGAATTGACCCCTTCATGACATCCCATCATATTTTTGTTTAATTTGTGTAGTAACACCATTTAAATTTTACAAAATAGCATACTCTTGTATTTATGGTTTATGAATCCGCCTTGATTTTTTACCGTAGGCATCAAAATTTTCACAAATGTGAATGTGACGATACCGTGGCGTACCACACCTCGGAAAATGGTCGCAATTGTCGCGCGTTCGATTCCATTTCATGACTTTTTCTTTTTTATTCCACTGTGACTGCTATTATTTTTATTTGTTTTTTTTATATTTTTATTAAGTAAAAACCAGTAGCATTAATAGCACCCTCAGGAACCCAAATTTCAAAAATCCGTACAAATGCATACAATACAAAATATATTTAAAGCGGATAACCAACGGGAAAAAATGTCCCCTCAGTAATAATAACATGCTGAACTTCGAGTGTTTCATACTTCGAAAGAATTCGATTATTAACACGTTCAAAGTTTCAAATACCAAACATTAATGGCCACATGCATTTCCTTTAAATTACACTGAAATTTGATTGATTTTGTCTTCTTAAAAGAGGGGATAGAATTAATTAATAATTAATTGAGCTACAATACAGCAAAATGGTCCAATTATTATTTTAGGGTAGGAGCTCCTATTATTATTAAATATAGGTGAGCGCGACATTTTTGTATTCTTACGTTTTCGGGAAAATGGGGTGAACAATTTTTGATTTGACAAAAGAAAAGTTAAAAATGCTGCGATTCGAACCGTACATCTTTCATTTACAAACTAAACCTGCCCACCATAGGACAGGGCATAGGTTGGTCTGCATGGCTACGCCTTATGGGACTAAAGGACAAGAAGGTTTAAACAATAACCTAGTACCTGCTAAGATAAGATTGATTTTGGCAAATGTCATATCGTCTAAGAAAAGAGACGGCAGGTAGGTGGCGCTACTAGTACCTCCTAAGATAAGACTGATTTTGGCAAATGACATACTCTCTAAGAAAAGAAAGGGTGGGTGGGCGGGGCTAGTAGCTCCTAAGATAAGACTGATTTTGGCTAATGAGATCCCTCTAAGAAAATAGAGGGTGGGTGGGCGGTACCAGTACCTGTTAAAAGAGAAGAGTGATTTTTGCTTTTTCGATTTTTAATTTTGTTATTTTTCCATTAGTAGATTTTTTTATTTTTGAGTTCCTCGATTTTTTTCAAATATGTATATATTAAATTTTCTCAATTTTTTTTGTTCCTGATTTTTCACTTTTATGGCCGAATTTTTCTAGTTTCTAATCTAAAATTTTTCGATTTTACTTCTTCTGAATTTTTCAATTTTTCCGATTTTCTTGACTAAGCATTCCATTTCTTTAGTGTTTCGTTTTTTATTTTGCAACCTTTCGCTTTTTGCAGTTTTTTGTTTCTTCAATTTTTCGATTTACAATTTCTTTAGTGTTCAGTTTTAAATTTTTCAATTTTTTGACTTTCTAACTTTTGAATTTTTGGTTTTTAGATTTTTCGTTTCTTCAATTTTACGATTATTTTTCGGAAAAGTTAAGCTTAGCTAAGATAAAACTGATTTTGGCAATGACATACTCTCTAAAAAAAGTGGGGGCGGGTGGGCGGGGCTAGTACCTGGTAAGATAAAGCTGATTTTGGCAAATGACATACCATCTGAAAAAAGACAGGGTCCACCCACCCTCCAAGAAAAGGGAGGGTGGGTGAGCGGGGCTAGTACCTGCTAAGATAAGACATGAATTGTCGAGCAAACATGAAATATGTTAGTATCAAGGCAAATTAAATAAAAATGATTTCATAGATCCTAAAATTGAAAGATTTGTATTTAAGTGTTATTAACATTAATATTTTTATATATTTTTTTTAATCCTTGATGCAAGATATTGAAGAAAGTAAATAATGAATCTATTAATTTAACTGATTTGACCAAAAATGAATTTACCAAAATTCAGGGAATATAACAAGTTAATTTCATCCTCATAAATAAAAGGGCTAATCAGATTATCTTAAAATCCTATTTAAAAAATATTTTATATTATACGAGTACATGTAGTAGCATGATGCTCTTTTTTGCTTCCCGAGCGTAAGTTAATAGGGAGTTCATCTGGCGAATGGCTACTGTCATGTTTTCTCGTCGTTTTATGACTCGTACAGAATGAAAAAGTTTGGGCAATCTTCCCCACCAATAATTTGATGACCTCTCATCATTTTGCGTAGTAAAAGTTATCTAAATATATATTTATCTTTATAAAATAATATCCTCTACACTCGTAGTTTATAAATCCACCTTAAATTTTATCACAATAATTTACATTTTTTATGAAATTTTTTCCACGTGTTTCATCTAGCCAATATCACGCTTATGTGTGAAATTCCTTAGTTAGTTAAAGCGGAGTTTGGTAACATTAAAATAAATAAAATTGTGCAAAATCAAATTTTATAATTTATCAGAAAAACATTTGTTTGTTTGGTTGGATTTAACCTGCCTGGATAATTTTAGATCAATTTTGTATAAACAATTCTCCTAAAAAATCTCTATGAGGGAAAATTCCGTTTCGCTCATTTTTACTTTCCGAACGAAAGCAAAGACAGTATTGTAATAGATTCGATATAATGAATTCCACCTATTTGTGTGTGTGGGTTTTTATTAGGCAGATAACCTCTGAAACTACTGGACCGATTATTATCCTACGTATATTAGAAATATCGTGTATATGGAAAAACGCTAACCAAAATTAATCTTATCATCCCCACCAACAATTTGATGACATCCATTTAAATTTTTGTTCAGTAAACACGATTTAAATTTTATAAAATAACGTACTCTTGTATTTGTGATTTATGAATCCGCCTTGCTTTTTACCCTAGGCGTCAAAATTTTCGGAAAAATCCAAACTGTTTAACAATGTTTTATAAGCGACGTGAATAAGGCGTTCAACCTCTACCTTCCTTTCTTCCTTTCATCTCTTCTTTCTTTCCTTCTTTTCTGTCGTTGTTTCTTTCTCTTACTTCTTTTCTTTCTTACTTCCCTTTTTCCTTTTTCCTTTTTTCCTTTTTCTTTGTTCCTTTTACTATTACTGCTGTTATCTACATATATATCGAGTACATCGGAGGACTTGCCACTTTCATGGTTTCTCGACGTTTCATGACCGCTGCAATACAACAATGTTTCCGTCTGTGTCGATTTTTATTAGACACGTAATCTCCGAAACTACTGGACCGATCGTTATCAAATTTTCTACGTATTTTAGGAATATCATGTAGATGGTAAAACGCTAAACAAAATTTCGCTGATTGCCACCAACAATTTGATCGCGTCAACTCATTGTATTGCTTAATTAACATTACCAAAATTGTGTGAAATAATGTACTCCTGTACTTGTGGTTTACGAATCTATCTTAATTTTGTTTATTATTATTATATGTGTCTTGTGTATTATGTTATTACATTTATTGGTAATGTTTCCGCCTTACGAGCTAGGGTCGACTGATTGAAAAAAAAAATATAACAAAATTAATCAGTCCACAATTTTTTATTGATCAAATCAAGAACGAAAATTTTGTTTGACTGTAGCATAATTAATAGCTCTAATCCTCTGTTTTAAGGTCAGAAACTCATTGAAATCATAAAAATTTCTGCTTCCGGTGTATAAACATAAACACTTAAAGTTAAATGTGTTATTACTGCTGAGAGGTTATTTTTCCCGTTGATTATCTGCTTTATTTAAATATATTTTACATTGTCCGTACTTGTGCGGCATCACCTTTGAATTTGTGCCCCTACGGCACAGGACTGCAGTCTGTTATTTATGCCTCTGGTCTTCACTTTGTAGAGGTTATCACAAGAAAAACATCGCAATATCAACTTTATAATTTTTCAAAGAAGCGGAATTGGTTGGACTTGTAGTTCAGGCGCGCGGTAAGTTCTGTCGAAATACAGTGGCTAATTGTTTGTGAATAGCGGTTAAGGCAAATAAAATTGCGCAAAATCAAATTTTATAATTTTTCAAAGAAGCGGAATTTTGTCTCATTGTATTTCCGGGGCGAGTGAAGTTTTGTCGAAGAACTTTTGGCCAATTTTTTTATTTTTCTAGAAAAATAAATAATTATGTATCTACAGTACCCAATCTAACTTTTCCTTATATGGTAATATATTTCTTTTTTTTACAGTTTGAAGTTTTATTTTTGACAAGTGGTTAATTTAATGTTTTGTCTACGTCTTATGGCTTGTACAATACGAAAATGTCGATCCTCCGTTTCCGTCTGTCTATTGTCTGCCTGTTTTCGGTATTATTCCAAACGTAATCTTCGTATTCGAAAGATTTTTGTTCTGTAGACTTTTGTGTGTATTTAAAATTATGGTGCAACCAAAATTTGTACGCCTATTAAGAATTTGAAAATTTTTTCAAATTTTTTCTGAATAAATCTTATCTCAACTTTATACAATATGCGTCAATATTTTTCATTTACTAATCTGTCATTATGTTATATCCTTAGACGTTTAAATTTTTTGGAAATTGAAAATTATGCAGGAAAATTTTGAAAATGAATATAGCTTACAAAATAAGTATCTTAATAAGCCAAAATTTATTTAGCCATCCTTAAAGAATCCTTTTCGATTGTATTTGTTTTCCACAATGGATTCAACCGCCTAATGATCTGAGACGCATTTCTTAATTTTTTGATAAGCATAAAATAACCCAAAAATGTTTTTAAACATAAAAATTTTATGAAACATTATAATTTTCCTGAAATTTTTGACCAGAAAGGAGTGAGTAATGGTATTTTCATTCCTCTTACTTACTATGTACACATTAAACACACTAAAAATTGACCAACTGAGGCAACGAAAAAGAGGGACAAAATGTTGTAAAAAATGTCTATATCAAGATCCACCCTGCCGAAAATTGATGTTCTCTAGTACAGAATTAAAATGTTGTAACATCACTGTTAGCAAATTTACTTCAGCACAAAACTTTTCAGCTGAAATTCGCACGAAACATTTAAAACCCAGCTACTGACTCGCAAGCCTTCCGTCTTACAATTAACCTTTTAAACAGCACGATAAACTTAGCGTCCATTTCCATTAAAGTTACTAGCAACGTCTGCAAGAAATAGTAGCAGAGAACTTTTGATGTTGTACAAAGACTACGACTGATCTAATTTAAAGAAATGTTCTTGCATCGAAGTGGAAGTATGAAAGGACGGAGAGGGTCTGAAAGAGATTAAACGGAAACAGTGCCTTAGGCAAACGTCAAAACAGCGATGTCGGATAATTCTTGCCACTTCGTAATATCGCATGATAAATTCACTCAAGTTCTTCGCGAAACTTATAATTAGCGGTGCCTTACTAACTTATCATTTCAAATGGAATAACTTTGCTCTTAAAAGGAATGTCTCTTAATCTGGGCAGAAATTTATGCGTTTATATTTTGTTCTGTTCCGAGACGATGCCTTTGTGCTATCTAGATCTTTTACGGTAGAACGCAATTTAAAATTTCTCGTGGTAATTGCATTTATGAAATATTAAGAGAGGAGGCGTTTAGAAAAATGGAAGTTTTGTCTGGTATTTGGTACGTAAATATTTCCATCACATTATATTAATCGTTATTCAATTAATTCGTATTTAGGTCTGTTTAGTAAACAGTTTTTTGCTTTTGTTGACGCAATTAATTAATTTGACGCACTTATCCGGCTGGCAGTTTGATTAAATTAGTAATTTTATGCAAAGCTGATCCGGCTTCGCTTTATCTCTGACACTTATTAAATTCTTACATGAAATTTTTAAATTAGAAATGTGGACGTTTCTAATTAGATTTTGCAGCGCTTTGTGTTAAAATGCAAATTTAATATTAAGGTTAAAAAATATCGCAGGGGAATTTAGAATGTCTTTTAAAGTAATATTTTTAAATGAGGTGTAGCAACAGTAAATAATTCTTAGTACCACTACAAAAGATATTTAGAATGTTTAAAGTGTAATTATCAAATAATTAAAACATAAATGTACACGCTCCACGTTTGCGTTTATTATGCAAATATGGTGGAGGAGCCGGGATAGCAGAAAGATGGAGGCGCAGAATATGCAAAATTATTTACAGGTAATTTCGAAATGTGTGCAGTAAAAGAATGGGGAATAGCTCAAAATGACATCTAGTGCACTGTATAAAGTTCACGTTCCTACATGGTAACAATGTGTAGAAAAAAATACCTGGTAGTGTTTCCTGACCTACCATCATTACTATTCAATGAATGGCTCAGAACGACTAGGATTAAGAACCAAAAAACGGCGCACTGATAAGCAACGTGCACAAACGCGATAAGGACCAGTCATGTATCAGTTGGTTGCCGCCGTGTGTTCGGTTAACGTCTTTGACAATGGTGATTTTTTTCAATTTAGAGCGTGTCTACATGGTAATACATGGTAGAATGGTGCCCCATTCAACATTTAATTTGTTTTTTCTATATTTCCACAGTACTACGGTACGTCATACCGTGGTTACAATTATTGTATATATTTCAAAATCGTCCTGTATATTGATTTAGCATAAAGCTACCAAATAAAAAAATGTTAGAATACTTCACTCCCATATCAACACTTTCTAGTTATTTCTTTTTATATGCATTCCTTGATCCAATGAATCAGACAATACAATTTAATATTTGCTGGAATAACAAGCTAATGGTTTTAAAATATATAATAACATCAGCAGCAGGTAAGTGAACTAATTAACTAATAGCATTAATTAACATTTTTAATGTTTAAATATGCTTGGGCGCACTCATTGAAATAATGTAATCCAATCAGCTAATGACCCAGTTAACAAATTAACGTAACATTATTAAATAGGTCCGCAATTGCACAAATTGGCAACGTATGGGCAATGACAAAATTAACTGGACGGGTTTATTGGTATTCGACATGTTTACGTTGAACTGACGTTATTTAGTTTAGCCAAACTTAGAATTTAGGTAGAGATTACGGATATTTATTAGAAGATACGCGTTTGTCACAAAAAAATAGAAACGTAGGCACGAACAGAATCAATTCAGGGTAAATTCTGTGGAATGTAATAATGCGACGAGGTTATTTGTGATCACAAAGAACTGACGCTCATGATTAATTTTTAATTTGTCGAGTTGTAGTTACATCTATGGAACACATTTGTGTGATTTAATTACAACGAAAGATTTATGATATCTGTACCCTGTTTAATGTCCATTTTTTAAAACTCATCAAAGTGATTTTAGTTTTTGCTTCAGCTTCAGTAATATTTTTCCACTCTATATAATTTTTGATTTACAACAACAAAAACGCGATTGTGTTTATCACGCTTTGGAGTACAATGAAACAGATTTAGAAGATATAACGCACCGAATTTTGAAGCCATTATCACTTTTAACAATGCAACTTTTAAAAATATAAGTTACATACGAAAAGGTTTCAGATCTCTAAAATATCGATTACATGTGCGATCATTTATTTATGTAGTGGTTTGATCTAACTTCCTTACAGAGCTCTCGTTTTACAATCTTTGTATTATTCAGATTTTTATTGTTTTCACGTACATTTGTAAGATGTTTTGAACAAAATCCGGCTTATTCAAGCGACATTAGTAAATATTGGAGAGTCGATTTTATGTGTGCAACTCTACTCCAAACTGAACGTCGTTTAATGCGTCTGGTTCTAAAATACAAAAATTGCTTCATCTTCAGTTTTCTTTTTAGATGCTGTCTAAAACTTCTACGGGAATAGCTGTTGCCATTTTATTTTTTTACTGGAGCTGAATTGCATTTTACATGAACAACAAAGAACTGGAAGGACATTGCCGACTTTATTTTTATCCAACAGATTGACGTTAACGAACTCCGTCCTATTTTGATACTTTATTGATCCAAGTAGTGTACAGCTGAAAGCAGCTATTTGGAATTTTTAATTTTTAATTTTAGCTTCAAGTAAAATTCAAGGTAAAGAGTTTTGTTAAGAAAAATGGCGTAGAACCCTTTTAAACAAATAGCAATTTATTACTACATAATTCTGGATAAATGAAATGGAATTTACAACATTTTTACCTCGGTCAGAGCTTCTCTTTTTAGCAAAAAGCAGTAAATTTTACCACAGCTGGGATTTATATTTTTTTAGATTTACAGGCCAATATCTTATCGATTTATTTTTTTTATTTGAAAGTGGAAATCAGGGCATGTTCGTAGTAATACCCGGTTTTAAGCCCCTTTTAGCTACAATTCATTTATTGTTGACATAATTTTCATCTGAACGACAAACTGTCTACACATCTCTCCCTCAATCTGGTATCGATTTTGATATTTACATTGAAATCCATTTGAATTACAATTTTGCAAAATTTTACTGCTTTGAAATTTAAGTTGTCAAGTTAACACGCAATAATTAAAAAAATTATTTTCGTTTTAATATCTAACGCAATTTCTGCCAGCTGGAATCATTGTTTTCAGCGGAACTATTGCTAACTTCAGTGAGACATTGAAGTTTCTATAAAAAAAAAAAAAACCAGAGATGGCATTTTTTATTACATTTACCCTTGTCTCTTCAACCACCACAGGATTAGAAAAAGCTTCTGAGAGTCTGTATTTAAGTATGCTCTGAAATCTGAGAGATAAAACAGAGCTTACAGCTCGAGAATTGCGAAACTAACTGTTAAATCTCTAATAATGAACAACATATTAAACAGAGGGGAAGGTTAAAGGTCACACGTTTCAAGGAGCGTGTGGTTGGTTTCAAACTCAGTACGCCTGAAAAATCAGGTGAAGCGGAAAATATTTGTAAGAATAATAAGCATCAAGGAAAATTGTTTATAATTTTTTAAACAAATATCAGGTGTAAAGTTTTAGCATGAATACATTCGTTCGTTGACCTTATACAAATAGTATGTTATCTTTATCGGTCTTCAGTTTAGTTGAAAAGACCACTGTAATTGACGAAAATTGTAAAATTGTCTGAATTAAACTCAAGAAAACTATTGCACCTCAGAATCTACTTCTAGACGTCAGTGTTAGTGTTAGTTAAACACTCAAAGAAATTCAATGTCTATGAAAAAAAAAAAATGTCGGCCTGGATGGGATTCGAACCTTAATCATAAATTTACAGAGGGGTAGTGCTATTTTATAAAATATAAATGGTATTTACTAGGCAAAATTTTGAGGTGACGTCTTCAAATTAAACTTCCAAAGAATTACTAACTCGAATTACAACACAGTGAAAACTGCAGTCTCCGTCTCCTGTGGTCACATCAGTACAGCACACCTCATCGAGTCACCACCAACATCTTATATCTCACTAATCTTAATCTGTTTACATTATGTGTGGTAAATACTTTTGAATGCAGACAATCAAATGTCGTGTACTGATGGGACCAAAGAGGGTGAAAACTACAGTTACGGCGAAACCTTGGTTATGAAGACGGTGCGGGATTCCCCAACACCTTGTGTTAGTGTCGACCTAGGCTTATGCGATCATCTTCACGCTACCGAGGGTGGCGCCTTCGTTCGGGAGCGGCGGCGCTCGGGCGCCCGCAGAAACAAGAATTATAATAAAACGGAGGAAAATTTTGAACAATAATCGGTTTTATTTCCTGCCACCAGCTACACGACTAAAATAATATTACGGCTAAAACAATATTAAATAATTACAAAATTACAAAGCGGTTCTACAAAATAAACAAGAAATAAACGTCCGGCAAGGTCGTTCCCTCCTAGACGGTGACTTCCTTCGGGACGGGTTCCTCCTAACCCTTGAGGCGACAACCCTGGAACAGGAATTCACGCAGGGACGGTACAGCTTCATAAGGCTTTCGGTTTCGTGCGGTCAATCGAAACGAAACGGGACGGCGGTACAGTTTTTCGTTCGGGGGCGGCGATTCAAAAGCGGTACGCTAACAATCAGAGAAACCAAACACTACTTACGGTGGTCGGTTCTTACAGAGGTTCTACCCTTTTCACAAACTACCTTGGAAAAACAGCCACAGCACCTGGTCAGACACATAAAAACCCATCAAGGTTTCAACAAGGAATCTCTTAGTTTTCCGGTAGCGTCAGCGCGGCAGCGGATTTCCCCCCGACTCTCGGTACACGTCTCGGTTTCCGGCCCGCGAAAATTCACTTCATTACAGCCTTCTACGGGTATGGTTGCTCGGGCGCCAGCTACATGTCCAAATAGGAAGTACCTGAGGTACTCTAGTCAGAAACACGAATCTCCAGTTCTTCCGTTAGCGGCCTCCCTAGATAGGAATAACACAGTGGTTAAACTTAAAAATATATGATCACGAAACTCTGCATGTCTATGGTAAAAACTCAAAGCGACTTAAAACCTAACTAGCATTTTCCATGCAAAATTTTGAGGTGCATCGTGAAATTGTTGATGGGGATTGCTAGACAAATTTTGATTAGAGACATTCCTAACATATGTATTTACATAAAAAATTTGACAACAATCAATTCAGCAGGTTTGGAGATTATCTATTTAATAAAAATCGACAGAGACGACGGACAGACAGGCAGAGAACAGACAGACGCAACTAGGAGACTTATTTTCTCATACTTTAGGGGTCACGCAATGTCGAGAAAACAGGGGGGTAGCCATTTGCCCTATCGACTCTATTACAATATTTCGTTAACTTACGCTCGAAAAATAAAATACCAAACGGAAAGAACTTAAATGAAAAGAATGTTACGATCGTTCAGGCGGTCTCCCTCTAGCCGGCTCCTCTCTGGACGGTGCTGCTTCGGTTCCGGGAGAGGCGGCGATGCTGAAAAGAAGACGGTACGGATACGGTACGTCTCAAGCTGGCGGTTGTATGGTAGGTTCTCTGGATAGCGGAGAAGGGTAACATACATTACCCACCTAGGTACTACTGAATGGTACGAAATAACGAAACTTTTCCCAATACTTCCAAACTAAACTGTAAAAATTAACACTTGCGTTTTTATTGCGATCGCTTGGCGCGGTTGTTAGACTGTCACCGGTTCACGGATTTTATATTGTTGAATATTCGACTCACATCCGAATCTGATTGATTAGAGTTTGTCGTCAAAGTAATACATAGTGAAGGTATAGCTTAGGTGTAACACACTAGGCACCAAAAGTATCATTTTTGTCATACATAGGAATACGTGAGTTTTGAAACAACGGATTATGTTAGAAGTGTGGGTAGGTGAAATAGTTATTTCTTATACTAACTGGTGTGTTATGTAGCTTATAAATCACAGGAGAAAGAGTAACGAACGATGAAGGAGGAAGTAACTCATTTTTTATACAGATTTAAAGCCATAACGCACGAGTTTAATATAAAATTTTCTCCAACACAATTTTCGTTAAAATTAAATTATTTTCACGTGTCGTCGAAGCTCGAAATGGGGTTATAATAATAATTAGGAATCAACATATTTATAGCTCGTTTACATTGAACATCGAATAAAATATATATTTCTATAAATCGATATAGCGTGTAACATAAAAATTTCTCGAGATAGAGAAAAAAAATGTATAAGAACCTCTTATTACCAAAAACTCAATTATATTGTAGTTTCTGCTTTTTAAAAATTTTCTCTGTGGATAATTCAAATACAATTACATAATATATATCTAGCATTCCAAAACACGTTGAAGTGATTTTAAATCAGGGGTGAAAAAGTGGCAAAATCTTAGCAGAAGCACTATGTAGTTCTAAAAATGTTTCTACCGATCTATATTTATAAAAAAGTGTACATGTATTGAGTAGATTATTTTGATTTGAATGAGTTTATCTCCTCAATACAGGGGACTAAAATTATTAATTAAGCCACAGTGGGGTAAAATGTTTTGAATATTATTATTATTAAATGTAGATGGGCGCAACACTACTGTATTATCATATTTACGAGAAAAGTGGATGACTTGTTCCTAATTTGATTTATAAAAAATTTTATTAAATTTATTTTACTTATCTAATGGAAAGAAATGCTGCCCACCAGCTTCAAATCCCGGGCCCCTTATCTGTCAGGCTAATGCATTACCACTGAATCACTGACCCGATTGTAGAAGTTGTATTATGTGTATAAAGAACAAAAGGGATAAAACAATAAACAAAAAATAATAATAGTAAACAAAGACAAGTTCGATTCGTAAACCATAAGTACAGGAGTATCTTATTTCATCAAACTTAGATAATATTAATTATACTGTATAATGAACGGACTTCATCAAATTGTTGGTGAGTATAATTAGCCAAATTTTGATTAGCATTTCACCATCTACATGATATTCTTAATTTGATAACAAGCTGTCTAACAAAAATCGTCACAGACGACAGACAGGCAGACGGAATCGGGAGACAATAAGTATTTCCTTCGCTTAGGCTCGGGAAGTTAAAATCTGGAAAATTTCGTTAACCATTCTAAACACTTCGTTTTAATACGGTCTTAAAACCACCTCCAATAAATGTTAATTATGTTGTTCAATAACTATTATTTTAATAGTATCAACAAATGTAAAAGTTAATAAAACGTGATGACAAACAACAGCACTTTCAGTTTATTACGAAATTCCATCTGAAATACATTCAAACCGAAGCGGAAATCAAGTACCGGATATCCACTGTCATCAAAATTTGCAAATATATAACTCTCGTAAAAGTTCTCTTCCATGACGCGAAAATATTTCAGTCTCTGAGGAAAAAACGTTTTAGCCCCAACACCTAAAACAAACAACCGAAGAATAATTTGCTTTAGAATCGTATTTAAAGTACTTGGTAGAATCGACTATTTGGCTTTCTAATCCATACACGAATTTTATTAAATTCCGGTCGTTACAAATACCGCTTTTTTTTGCAGTTAATTATTTTAGTGACAGATTGCACACAAGTTGGAATATCACCAGTCGTTTATTAAAATGCAGACCCACTGACAAGGGTATTTTGCTCCGCTTTAATCTAGGCCACCCAGGCTTATTGAATTTTTAGCTCCTCTGCCCCGGTATCAAAAGTATAAAGAAATCACTCCGATATCGAATACAAGAGTTAAAAAGCCAAAAGCAATATTCGAGTTGGAATTCAAGATGTGCGATACCATGATAGCATACACAAGGTACACCCGACGCACAATAAGGGTCAACACCGAAGTCTGCACAATGTTCGAGAAGCTATGAATATGAAATACAGTTTCTGTGAGCGAGGAACAAGTTGTAGCTTCGCGTGACCGTTTGCGTATAATGGAACTCTTGTGTCCGACGGGTATTTTAAAGAGCACTCAACACCACGGATTTCTCAAGATTTAGGAGAGAGTTTGACATAGGGGGACGCAAAACCAGAGGCGATCGTTAATGCCAAATTGCTTAGAAGGTCTATTCTATCAGCTGTAAAATTCTAATTCAAGAACTTATTCTGGGTCAATGGAATTTCATTCGGCTTCCATTGGCAACGTAATTTGCTTTTTATGGTAAAGAAGATTAAAATAGTCGCAAACCGAGATCCCGTTCGTGTGTAATTTGCTCGAAGGATGTTGGGTTTAAAGAAAGACGCAGCTGCTCGACAAGCCATAACGATATTCACTTTTTAGGGAGTTACTTCGAGGGCTGTGGTTTTTGCAGAGACAATGTTCAGTTGCACGAGAATTAAACTTCGTTAGGACCACATTGCGTGAGCTATAAAAGAGGAAGTTTTATTAGGTTACATTAGCTAAATTAAAACATGCAAAATGTATAGAGTGAGTGATTTATTTTGTTATAATTGTTGTGCTTTTAGAAGGTAATAAATGTAGGTCCTGACTTATTTATTACTTTTAAGAATGAAATGTTCTTTAAGAAAACGTAGATATAATATTTCCTGAAAGATTTATTGCGTAGGAAATTATTTTATTTAAATACGTCTTGGATAAGTTCTGAAAATAAGATTTTATAATGAATACAATTTTCTGAAAAATATAATGCGCAGAAAATTATTTTATTTAAATACGTCTTGGATGAACACTGAAAAATAGATTTTTTTAATGTTATGCAAAATTCATGAACACTGCAAAAAGTCTTTGATGTCTTTTTTATCCAGCTTTTTAGTCAGAAACAAAGCAAAAACAATATTTACACCCAGACTCGACTAGCAAATTATTTTCATTTTTGCTGCTGTTTTCAGGCTTTTCAAAGCGTTCCTTTGTCGTTTTTTTCTGAATGTGGGTGTGTATAGGTGTTCCTTTGTTGAAGTTGGATTTCATTCCATTCATTTCTTTTTGGGATGGTACAATTCGTACATGATGAGCTGTTTCTTTTATTTAAAACGACGTTTAGAGGGTGGTTTGACAAGGAAATTTTTTGCTTTTGTTTAACAGATTCATATTTCAAACAAAAACCGTTTATTTTTTTTGTATTGCATTGCAAAAAGCGTAATTGCGAAATGAGATTTAATTTTTCAGAATATATTGTAATTGGAAAACCGTGAAATTTTTAAAAAGAATAACAATGGAAATTTAATCAAAAATCATAAACAGGACAAAATTGTACAACTGGCGATAAAGTAAAATAAATTACGAGGTGCCTAGGGGTAGATGGATGAAGAACTGTTTAAAGTCAGATAAGTCTGCTACAAATTAATAGTTTCTAGATGCTTCTTTAAACAATGTTAAAACAAAATGAACTATTAGCAGTTTAAGATGTTAAATAAAGAAAATATGGCTGTTTTGTAGACCAATATTGACAAAAATAGATAAATATCTTAAAGATTCTAGGAACAGTTGAAAATGAAAATAGTAGGGTTAAAATGTACGACGTTTTGTACAGGGATTCTATAAATGATTATAGGCTCGTAGTAGGTCATGGAAACGTGTCGCCTCTCACTTTGTATTGATTTTACTAAATGTCCAAGGACTCACGAGAACTGCCTCTATATACCTGGTTGCCTAAATGCTTCATATCTTTTTAAAAAATAAAACTAATTCATTACAATAAAAGTAAACTAATATATTGTGGTTAAACATGACAGTAAATGCTCAAAATGTTCACTATATTGTTCAAGGGACAGATTCACTCTCTTCTTAATCTCAAAAATATTCTATAATATATTTTCTTTAATCCTTTTAATCCATTGCTCAATTTCATGTTGCAACAGGAAGTCCTGTCCGTTGAGGAGATCTTGTCAAAAATGTTTGCGGATTCTGCTCAAGTCGTCTAAAATCATCCACAACTTGCTCAGATACGATACTGAAGGTCTTCCAGGAGATTTCCCTTTGTCACACTGATTGATAAAGTCTGTAGATGCAAAGAAATGAAGCTGTTTTAAGGATTTTTAAATATATTATACAAAAACTGCTGCAAAATCTAAAAATTGTTTATGGTAGTTCATATTTTGAAAGCTAAGAAAGTATTGTAATAGAGAATCTGTCAACTGACTACTTTCATATTTTTCGACGTTTCGTGACTCCTAAAACGTGGAAATAAATTGACCTACCTGAAGCCTCAGATTTAGCAGTTCTATTCAAAATCAATCATTTTAGCTTTCAGAGTGCTTCAAGGTTTGAGTTTGAGACCACTACAGTTTTTCGTTTCCGTAAACGATTCCGAGAAATCTAAAGTTGCGAACAATGTCAACAAAGCAACTGTCATCGGGTTTCCGTGCTAAAAATCTCTATAAGAGAGACGAAATTCCCTAGTTTTCGAGCCAAACGGCTGTGAATGAAGTCAGATATTTGGTAATTTTCCAGCAGTAAGTGGTGTTACACGTCTAGTTTATGATTCCGCCTTGATGTTTTACCCTAGACTGCCGTCGTCTGTCCACTTGGCACCCATACTTTTCTAATTTAGAAGAAATATTCTATGTAAAGTTAAAATTAACAGTTAAATTAGGGGTAAGAGATCATCCCACGTTCTACATTTTCAGTAAATTTATATGTAGCTCTCCACACTAAATGAATAGAGTATCCGGTTTGAAAATTTGTTGACGAAGCTAGAAAACGTCATAAAATCGATTGCTTCAAATCGAAATGCAGCATCTTGTAGCGTTTTTGAATTAGGGCCCCTTTAAATTTAGAAAATGCTGTTTTGTCACTCTCAAATGACACTTTCCTATATACTGTTTACTTCATGTTAAACGGATCTAATCTCTGGTCTGAAAATAAGCTCAGATAACTAGAAAGCTTCAGGAAATCAAATGCTTCAAACCGTAATACGAAATCTTGTGCGGTTTTGGAGTTATGTTTCGTTGAATTCGAAAAAAAAGGCTATTTTTACTTCCCGAGCGTAAGCTAAAGAAGTATTGCTACAAGATCCATCCGATGAATGCCTGCTTTCATGTTTTCTCGACGTTTCATGACCCCTATAGTACGAAAAAGTAGGTCTTTCATTTCCGTCTGTCTATCTGTCCCGATTTTTATTAAATAGATAATCTTTGAAACTCTTATACCGACTGTTGTCAAATTGTATGTGTATGTTAGCAATATTGGGTAGAGGGCAAAACGCTAATAGAGATTTGTCTAATCGTCCCCAACAACAATAGATTTTCATTCAGTTTCAAAAGTTACAATAGTAAAAGTAATTTAAATTTTGTGCTTTTTAAATCCGTGTACTTTGTATTCTAGGTATCCAGGTTTTTGCGAAAATTTTCAATTTTGTATAACATGTTACAAGTTCACTTTCAAATTGTAAAACCTAATGCTGTGAACTTTTAAGATTATGGCAAACTTAATGTGGCGGCACAGTAATAACTACGTAAGCGAAGTAAAGATAAGCTGCTCTGCAGCCTAGTGGTCAAGGCACCCGCCCGCCAAGTGGGAAACATGGTTCGATTGCCACCGGGACATTTTTCTTCGCTTACCTACACTAATAAATTGTTAATCAAATTTATCCAGTTATGCGTCCTCCCCTCCACAAATGACGTCACATTACAATTTTACAAAATAAATAGTGTTCTTCTAATTTATGAGTGTTTTCGCTAGATTTCCAGTTTTTTGGGAAAAAAATCGAGTGTGCTTAATTACTAATATGTAGGTCTTTCCTTCTGTGTTGAGGAGACAAAATCAATAAAATTTTATTTTCTTTTAAAACAAATGCGGCCGCCGTCACTTATTATCTGAACGTGCTAATACATAGCCGAATTTTTTCGAAATATAAACATAACCAGTTGAACTTAAGCATGTACTGAGAAATTGAAAATACATTTTTCAATGACTTCACAACTTACGACAAAAGCAATATAAATATAAATACCGTATTTGACAAATTTAGAAAACGTTCTCAATTCTGTTTGAAAAGAAAAATTTGATGTTATTTCCAAAAAATCCGAAAGCAATAGAATGCCACTTGTAAATTCATTTTATATGTCTCTCAGTATATTTCACATTCTAAATTAACGGAAAGTAAAATATTAAAGTGGAATAACTAAATTGGAACACCTGGTATATATCAATAATCCATCTACTTGAATTACTCAATTAAAAAAAAATTGGTAGGTACCATTAGGACGTGAGATAATTAAATCATGCAATTTAACAAAAAGTCATAAAAGAACAGCATTAAAACTGGTACACTTTTTCCATTTGTTGTGAAAACTAAACGATTTTTTTCCTGTAGTATGTAATAACATCCACTTTACATAAAGTTGTATGAACATTTTTCCAATAAATACAATTGCAAATGCATGTCGCACTTATTCAACCAGTTGTAACCAGGAAACATGATTCCTGTTAACAAAAGTTCGTTTACATGCAACCTGCAAGCGTTGTTAAAACGAGATATCTAAATCGTGTTTACAGGAAGTTTTGTTATTTAATCTACCGTAAATTTCCGATTCTCTTTAGGTTACTTTTGCCGTTAATTTTCTTTTCCTTAGTTAGGAAATAACGTATTTATGTTGGGTTGCCAACCACTGGAAGCTAAAAATAAAATTTAATTCTTTATTTTCACGTTTCGCCGCTATTCTAGTGGATTTCACCCAGAACGGATTCAATGAAAAACCAACATAAAAATTTCCGTACCCCGATAAAATTACCTTTTTTCAAATTAACAAAAACGATTAGCAATTTCATTTTGTTTACAAAAGCGTGAATCCGGTGAATTTTTATCCGTTACCGTTGGTTGAATTTGCCAATTTGAGTTTTGTTTTTCGACAGTCAGCGACCAAAGGAGAAAAATGCTTACAATTGTTTCAAAGTCGTTTTTTTTTCCTAAACTCTACTTCTTAGATAAGTTATGGAGTTTGATTCTGAAAAAACAAAAGACCAAACATTTATACTTAATCGGCCTTTAAGTGCGTTCGAAATTTTATGCGCTACATAAACAACAACGTGTAATAAAATTTTAATTATTTTTTTATGAACAAGAATCGTCTTTGTATAACACCCTTTCAAAAGGCCTTACTCAAGGGTCTATTATGTCTCACTTTATTGATTATTTCTTCGGAAGTGTGTATCGGTGCCAAGAATCCGTCCGTTGTGTCAGTTGGCTGAAACATTAAAGAGAAAAATAGAGAAAAACTGTCATAATACAGACGGCTCCACATAAGAACCAAATAAAAACAAACGTTTGTAAGAACACTAAAGAAACACTGATCCTTTACTATTACGACGTTGTGTAAAAAGCATCCAATACGAACGATCCTATAGAAACTCGCTGAGATTTTTTGTCCTTGTTCCATGTTCAGATTAACGATCCCCCTGGTCCCGGATTGCCAGCCGGTACAATAAAAAAGCCATTATAGTTTGAAACACTTGATTAATATTATTAATGATTGAAAATATCGTGCGCCTTCTAGACACACCTGTTGTTTACCTCGTTAGCAAGGGACTTCGAGGTAGGCTTCATGCAAAGCTTATCGAAACCGCAAGCTTACGAACAATCTCCGTTACGCAACAGGTGCCCTCGGCCAAGGCAAATATCATAAATTTCTCAGTACACTCGGGAAACTGTTTTTACAGAACAGAGAAAGGACTTATTTCAGACTAGCGCCTGTATAAAGACTAATCTTCGGGCGAAAATTAATTTTTGTCGCACCATGACGCGATTTACGCCAGATTTACTTTTTTCCTTCCGTTTTCTTGATACGAAGACAATGGGGTAAAACAGATGGAACACTCTAGTGTTTCTATCGTGATCGATGTTTCCTGACACGCGACGTGAGATAACGAGAACTCGTCTAGAAACAAGCCTTTGTTGCCAACTCAATCTATTTAATACACAGTTCATTTGTAAATGTTTCTAAGATGCATTGTCTGTGATAATTAGCTGATTTAGGGGTTAATCCAAATGAAGTGAGGATGATAGGCAGTGTCTGGGGCGAAGTGCGCGCACTTGAGACGAGTATTCAGAGAGTTACAATTAAATGGAAATCTTCTTGTTCGTTCAAGAAGTAAAATTTCCATTAAAGGAATTATTATGAATACAGTTATTGAAAATGCTTTTTTTAAGGACAATTAAAACAATAATTAAACTAATCTATTTCCGTTGAAGACGGAATTCGATTTTCTTAATGAATCTATAAAAGCATCGAATATCTAATAGAGCACAATTAACAAAGACGTCCTTGATTTGACAGGATCTTGACAACGACAATGGACACTGTTCTAGCAGAACAATATTTCGTGGACAAGTTACAATGTAGTAGAACTAACTTGAAACAGATCTAAATTTTTAAGGCACAACAAAGTTATTGAAATGCAAATCTTGAGACATAATAATATTATAAATTATACAAGCTTTCCATTCTACTGAAGCTTTTAAAACTCAACAGAAATTAATTATCTTAATGCTTCTCTTTGTTTAACGCTGAAGATTTATTTGCAGCATCATTAACCTTTTCGCTTTGACGAAATAATGTCGAAATTCATATCCTCTTGACATTGCAGAGTAGGTAAAAAACAACAATGATGGCTTCTCATTTCTGTCTGTTTATTTTGATCTCTCCACCGATTACTTTGAAATTTGTACGAAACTTGGGATCGGTGGTGTCGGTGACGGTGACGGGTTTCACCCATGTTTCAAGGGGTTGGCGCCTTTAACGGGAGCTGTTGGTCGGGCGCCTAGTGAACTCAAGCCGGAGAAACAGATCTCCAGTGGGTCTCGTATATACAGAAATAAATAATACTCCTCACTGGACTGGAATCCCGGTCAAGTTCGTCCTGTGACTTCCCTAGCGGCGCTCCTCGTTGAGCTGCTTCGGATCCTGGGGAGGCGGCGACGCTGAAACTGTGATCAGGCGGGGACGGTAATAGGTCCTTATCGGTGTACGGCTTATCACGGTCGTGTATGCAGAAAAAAGGTACAGTGGCGATTACAATGATACAGTTTGTAGATTACTCTGGGGCAGCAAGATAATTACTTACAATTTTGTCGACGTTTTAGGACCTCTAGAGTACGAAAGGTCTCCCGTTTCCGTCAGTCTGTCGATCGTCTGTATCGATTTTTATTATAGAGAGATAATTTCCAAAACTACTGAGCCGAGTGAGGTCAAATTTTATATGAATATTAAGAATATCGTTTAAAGGATTAAATGTTAATCAAATTATGTTTATCATCCCGCTAACAATGTGATGACGTCCTCTCCTCTCAAAATTTGCATAGTAAATAGGATTTCAATTTTGTAAAATAACATCTAAATTTTCACAAAAGGTCGAAATTTTATGACAACTTTTTACATTCTATTAGTTCCGATCTTTTCGTTAAAGTGGCTATCTTTACTATTTTATAAACGGTAAAACAAAAGTTGATGCCACTTTTTTTTACTAAAGCTGGAGGGCTACATATTAGGTATATATGGTACCAGCTCTAATGATGGTACCGAAGCATGTCAGCAAACTTTCTGTAATATATTTTTTTGTGGCGTCGACTTTTCTTTTCTCGTTTATATATATAATTTGATATTAAGATAAGCGGAGAGGTTGCATCTATATTTTTTAACTTACAGGCTTTATAATACTCCTAAAAAATAAAATTTCCGAAAATCACATTTCATAGTTTTTCGAAGAAGCGGGACTTTTTGACAGTATTTCAGTATTGAAAAAATGTTTTCGTCTTGTTCATAAGAAAACAAAATTGAACAGAAATATTTTGACATGACATAATTATCAGCATTAACTCTTTCAAATCCACCCAGCTTGCTGATTTCTTCGTGTGGATCAGGGAATAATTTTTCTAGCTTTCTTCAGTTTTAGTTCTGTTTGGTATGCGAACCTAAGTAGAGTATGAAACAATAGGTCCACGCTTCCGTCTGTCTGTCTGTTTGTCCGTCATCCGTCCGTCTTTCGTCTATCGTCCGCCTGTTGTCCGTCTATCGTCCGTCTGTCGTCCGTCTGTCTGTCTGTCTATCTGTGGTCTGTCTAGTGTCGAATGGAGCGTGGGAACGCTGGTGGTTAGATCTCCTCCTTATTTTTCTTACAATCTGATTGGCATTGCCTATATTTTTTTAACTTATAGGGGCTGTGATAAAATAATTATTAAAATATTGCAGAATAAAATTTTATCATTTTTCGAATAACCTCACTTTGTTGCATTGTACTTCGGGGGCGAGGGTAGTTCTATCAAAATAACCTCAGACCATTTTTTTTTAATGGAATTTCCTATGTATCCTACAAATTTAGGTTTTTTATCACAAAGAAACAAACCACATTAGTTCAACATTTTCAAGTGATTACATTTGAACATTTTGACTTTCTCTAGATTTTTCAAATAAAACATTCCGTATTTTACAACATTTTCGTACTTCTCTCTAGGTCGGCTTTGTTTTGATAGCAGAGTTACCTGGGTTCATTTAAATAGTAATTCCATAGAACTGTTAATGTTCTTCTTAAACATGAGAAAACTTACGATTTGCTACTTTAATTACCGTGCATAAATAATTTAAAATATTTTTCAAATTTGTATGAGTTTTATTTGGGGAAAATAGCTAAGACCTTTTGTGTACAATTTTTAAAAATAGAATATTTTTACATGAGAATCCAAATTCAATGAAAACTTGAGCAGGAAACTTTTCTGCCTTATATCATGTTCCTCCTTTTTTAATAGGGGATTTAAATGTTTAAAAATATATGTTACTACGTTTAAACATTAAAATAAAACATCATGTATGTTTGAAAATAATTTTAAAATGTAGCCCTTAAATAAGTTCTATTGGAAGAAGTTTAAAGGTGTAATCTTTTGACGTCAACCAGTTGGAATATCCTGTATATTCTTATGGTATGGCTAAGGTTTAGGGGAAGAGATATTAATTCAGGATCATTTCCCACCAAAAAAAAAGGATAATCGAGGAACAACCAAAATAGATTACAGGAAACTGTTTATAGAACCAGAAGTGTGGGAATCGATTGAGAAGGAAGAAAAACTAATGAAAATAAATAAAGCTACGTCTCCTCTACGACTCATAAATACTCAGATAAACAACAATAATAACAGTCTTAAATCAGACGAGACGACGAAATCGGAAACATGTATGGAGAATACAAAAAAGGAAATGAGAGCCAATAGGGACAATAAAATGATATATGAAGAAAATGGAGAAAGAAATTTCATCGTTTAAAAAATGAAATTAGTTTCACATTAAATTTCTACTAACTCAGTCACTTACCAAACAAATCAATTAAAAAATATTTCAGCGAAAATTTAAAAACAAAATAAATAATAAAAAATGTAGAGGTGCTGCAAAAAGCATATATATGACAATTGACAGCTTGGACCGACCTCTAGTGACAAATATGAGATGTGATCGTTGTTGAGAGGATTGTGCGTGGAAACGAGGACGTAGTAATACTACCCAATTAATTAAAGAAAGGTGTTCGGATGAGAAGATGTAGCACAATTAAGTAGAAATAACCAATTCCAGGGTTAAATAGAATCTGCTATATTAATTATTAAATCACTGATTAAACTAATTTATTACCGGGTTTATTTCCTTGAATGCCTACATTATTGCATGACAGTATTTTTTTTTCAACTTAATTCGCAGCTATTACATATATTTAAGAGATAATATTTAGATAAAAAATCATCCCCGCAAACATTAAACAGAGCAAAAAAATAAAAATAATATTATTAACATTAACATAATTAAATTAATTTTCAGAGAAACTAACTAAATTCAGAAATGAATAATAAAGAAACAACGTAAAACTAGACAAAAAACAAATGGAAGTGGAAATGGCAGCCTTACAAGAAACTCACGTGATAGAAATTCATAACCACATTTTTTTAAGAACCAAAAAAAAATTAGTTCCTTAATGTGTAGCAAATTAAAATTAATTTGAAAGTTTGAGTTGAAAACCGGAGATCAAAGACGAATAAAAAAAAATCCATGACTGTCTTTGTGTGTTTTTTACTGTTTCGGTAGAGAGTAAATAATAATTTAATACGATATGTCCGATTTGCCTCTACATTTTAAAGCAGGGTTCATAAATAAGTATATATTATCGATCTTAAAAAAGCGAACTAGTTAAAAAAAACACAATAACTGCAGTACACTAACTTAACCACCTTGCTGCACGAAAATGTGTTATTAAGCGCACAAAACAATATTCCCTTCTAGAAAATGCTCTTCTCTCAAGCGTTCTTGATGATACCAAAAAAAACCGCAAAGTGCGAATGAGTAATTTAGAAACTTTTTACCTCAATTGTAGCCAGCATAAACAATATTACGAAAAACACATTCCACATGCGACGAGCTTTTTATTGTCTAGTTGGTTTATGGTGCTGAGGTATGATTATATCCTCAGACACAAAAACTGCTACGTTTTTGTGTGTACTTTTTATTGTCTGCGTTTTACTGAAACATTATTAGCAACACAGTTTTTCTTGGCGGTTTTTATTAATAATATACGAAAATAAATCCAACAGTTCATTTATACTGATAACCCCGTAACGTTTTATTTCAGTTAGTTTCGATATCTCATGAACTTTAATTTAAAAATTATTGCAATGAAATAGTAAAAGCTGTAAGAGTGCGGCCCGATGGTTTAGTTATAATGGAAAAAATAGTCCTACGAAGGAAAACATAATTATTGATTTAATCAAAATTCAGATAATCTCTGTTGACTTTCAATAATTTCAGTGCTTGCAGTTGCATAATTAGCTCGTTGAAAGCGTATGCGGCAATGAATTTCTGGATGGAAATTCAGAACCATGTTCATTGAGCTTTTTTTGCAGGCAAACCTCATTTGATAGAAAAGCTTTTTCTGTGTTTTATTATTCAACTGCACTTTAACATTGCATTCAATGCAATCAAACAGAGAGCGGCCGAATAGTTGATTTGGTTTGTTTAAATTTGAATTGAATTTACATTAAGTTGAGTGAATTAAAACCGGAAACGTGGAAAATGTTAAGTGGTTTCGTTCTGTAGTTCCCCTGTTGATTTCTATTTAAAACGATGATAATAAACTAAATTACTTTTAATTGGTAAAGCAAATTTTGCATGATTTGTTTACATTATTATTACCCGAGCAGAGAAAATAGCATTCATAAGGAGATTTTTTTACAAATATTTCAGTCTGTATTCTGTAAATACGTATAATTTAATTTGCATGAAATTCATTACCAACAGGATTACGAAAACATGCAATTTTTGTTTCCCTGAGGCAACAGCCAGACATTCCACCTACGCAACTTTCAGGTTAGCTTCGATGTTGATCGTGTGAACTTTCACCTTTATTAAAGTGGTTAGCGTCAAGAGTAACGAGCGACGAAGAATTATTGTTATTTTAGAAGAAAGCTTAAAACGTCATGTAATTCGTATTACGCCTCAAATTTTTATTAGAGAGGCTGGTAATAGTGCAGAGTTAAATATTTACTGTGAAAATGTCTGGAGCTGAAACTTTTAGGAGTTTTTCGTCAACGTTTCAATTTGATCTCCTGGCAGGAGCTTTTGAATTTTATATGGTGTTTATTTAGTATTATCGCCGCTGTACCCAAACAAATGATTCAGTTTGGTCAGGTGTAATATCAAATTAACATGGTTTCAAAGTAAGTGAATCAGTTTATTTTTTGGTCTATTTTAGCAAAATTCTCTACTGCATACTTTACATAAGACTCAGATTGTATGCACCAAAATATCAAAAAAATATTAGGTATAATATGCACACATTTTTAGTCAAAATATTCATCACTTTATTAAAAATATGCAGCTAAATATATATATATATATATATGTCGAATAAAACGAAATGACTTTTTTATTATTTGTTGTTAAAGTACATCCTCTGACAGCTCATTAACAAAATTCTTAATTGTACTGTAGCTACAAGAGGTTATGGAAGTAATGGTAAATTGGGCAGTGTACTTCCATAAAATTGATTTAACAATTTTTTTTAAATATTTTTGACTAAATTATTTACTATTGGAAGCAAATTTCTAATTTCCTCAGTCACTCTGTTTGTAGCATGACCTAAGCAATTAATCTGGATTAAGCGAGGAAAAACTATTTTTAGGTGGGATGAAGCTTTGCACATGTATCTGATGACATTAATATGAATTTTTCAATTGGAATTCCGGAAGAAAAAAAGTTCGTGAAACCTTCATTAATACATCTTGTAATGGTATTATTATTTGTCTTTTCCAAAGTTTTTGTGCTAATCAAATTGAAGTGCCACATTTTTCACTGGTCAAAGTTCCAATCAAGAAATTTGCCACGTAACGTCCACATGAATTGGTTGTTTCATCGACATGAAAATAAACTAGATTATTGCCTATAATTTGGCGAATAACCTGCTTTGTTTTTTGAAACAGTGAGCCTTATTTATGGGTGTACTATATTGTTTTCACAATCTGTAGGTTAAATCTACAGTTTTTATCACTGTATAATTAAATCTGGCTAAGTTGCGGAAAATAATTCAACATAACGAAATTTCATTTGACCATCCTCTTGAATGCGCTAGAGTGAGTTGGCGACAGTCCTTATTATTAGATTAAAGGCCCAAATTGAATACAGGACCGAAAGCGCCAAAACGAGACAACAAAGTCACGTCAAACAGCCAAAAGCGTCCTCACGTAGACGAATTTTCCCAATCACTTTGATCCAATTATGCGTTGTCTCTATGATGGCAGCACGATCGTGTAACATCGCAATTTTAAGAGTGTAACGTGTTTCCTCTTCTGCATCCGCGGTAACCATGACGACTGACAAAACCCAGCTTTGTGACGCAACAAAACCAAACACGGTACCCTTAGGGCGTATACAACACGAATTATCCATCAATCTGGCTTCGACCTTAGTTTCCGATTTTATCGACTCTAGACTGTAATAATTACAGTTTCATTGTGTCCTCTTTGAATTTATGTTGCAGTTAGTATAATTAGTTGTTTGGTTGTTTTATGGGACGCCGGTGGCACAAGAGCTAGGTTAATAAGGGCGTTCTCTCTTGAAATATCTGCGTCGAAGCTCGTTTCAATTAAGTTTCGTTTTTGGGCTTAGTCTATAATATCGGCGCAACGAGAACTTTATGGATGAGTCAATTTCCTCCTGAGGCACTTAATTAAACACGCAACTTTCAATTGGTTGTTTTTCTGAGGGAGATTGCCGACGATTAAACACTGTCGCTGAAAAATCTTTCTACTCATTCATCTTGGGTCTTACAGTGATTGTTCTCTGTGTTTCTTTCGAGGCGTCAAGTATTACGATTTACGATCCTCTCCAACAGTCGGGACAGCTATTTGTCAGAGTGATCGCGAAAATATTTTTACTTTGTTGAATACGAATTTGAATTTTAAAACGTCTGACTATTCTACTTTAACTTGGTAACATCGGGAAACGTATTATCCTGTCGACATGCCCTTTGCTATTTACAAAGCTCTGCACAAAAGATATCCACGATGCTTTGTTTCGAATTAATCTGCCAAGTAATCATTTAAGTGTTAGTTGTACTACAAATCAAAACATGCGCCAAATTTTTCACTTTAATATAGTCTCTAATAGAAATCCGTAAGCAACGTAGTAGTTACGTAGGCAATGGACTTATTTTGGACTTCTTGAACTGATAATTAGCGGTTTCAGAAACTTTCCCCACAGGAAGTCTTTAGATTGTTAGGAATAATTAACTTCCGGAAGACTTCCGCTTTGAACTTTGTGAGTTATGGAAACTATGCACACAAGTGTCAAAGAGTATGCAAATTTACAGGAACAGAACATAATACAGGTCAATTCACAATTCTATAAACCACAAACGACACACACAACTGATCAAAAATAATAATTCATATTGTAAAAACACGCATACCACACATATACGAATTACGATATGCATTTCCTACACACATATTAAAATTTATTTTGCTTGTGGCTTGAGTGAAATTCCTCCTTCGGACGACAACAACGTAATTTACTCGCGTTGAAGCGAACTATGCGAAGTATCCTGATCCAGACCGAATGCTGTTGTTGGCCTTTACATACAAAAGACCGTTTCGAGTCTGCAAAACTCGTTCCACGTTCGTTTTATAAACAATTTGTCGGGGCTGAATTTAAATAACACGTCCCTATCCATCAAAGAGATTATTCCGCCGCTAGGACGTATATTTTTTTGTGGCGACAAACTGCGAAAACATGTGAAGCTGTTGTTGCAAAGCTCGCTTTGTACACATTTCGCAAACAATTCGTAGTCGAGGAATGGAAGTTTCTCTTCATCGTGTTGTTTAGGCGAAGTTGTCTTACTTGAGCCGAAAGTTTTAGCTTTACCACAAGAGTTTAAAGAATGTTATCTTTGGTTATATAATTCTTAGGAGAGGATGAGACGTGAGGGTAATGTTATTCTGGTTTGGGGGAAGTTATTGCTCCTGGGTGTTTAGCGTTTTGTTTGGCTAAATTACCTTAATTTACTGAAGAGTATACAAAAGTTTGAGCCAAATCTTGCTTTAATAATACGTTTGGTTTTCGTTTGTTTTTTTTTATTGGGTAATTCCACTTGAGGTTGTTTATGCAGTAGTTGTCGCAGGCAGAAATAATTAACTGAGTAAATCTGCATAATCACAATCAGTATTAAAATGGTTTTAGTGGGTAATTAGTGTAAATGCAGTTAATACGTAAACGGGGCAATAATTATTGGCCTCACTTCAACTAGACACACCACCAATGTGTACATAATGTATCAATTTTATTTCAATACTAAACAATGTTCGCACGCCTGTGTAGTACTTTATTTTATGCATCAGTGGAATACAGAATGGACTATTATTTACGGCAAAATTTAATCTCAATATTACACGGCATTAAAGGAGAATATTTACAATTATAAATTATAAATATCTCAACCGAGGCGCTTTTTATGAATTTTGTGCATTACTTTATCGTAACCTGTATATTATATGTTAGATTTACCGGAGTTGACCGACAGTAAAATATTCTTACACGATACTTCCATCTCTGTGGAAATATTAAAAGTATAAAGCTCTTTCGGAATATCCCTCTTCTACCCTAAAGCGAGTCAATTCACTGGGTACCTCCTTTTAATGCAAACACCTGGAATGAATAAGAAAATCTAAAGCTGCGTCTCCACAGGGAATATTCCCAAATTGAAATATATAGAGACACGCACAAAGTCTCGTTCGAAATACCCCCTTCTGATTCCGTTTAATAGAATTTTTGTTATATAATTAAGTACCGATTTTTATTAAAACTTCAAAGTAAAAATCTTAATCCAGAAGTCATATATTCCTCTGTAAAATTCAAGTTCGTTATTAGAACGGATTCCCGCTACTTCCTTTGTCAGCTTTCTTTTTGATTATTTCAAGAACTCTCCATGAATTGCTCCAACCAATATTCCTACATAAGCGTAGAAAAGCCACCCGCCTGCGGTATATCCTGTTGGATCCACGTAAGTTTCATTTGAAATTTAAATCGCACAGAATCGAGTTTGTATCGGATTTGGATGAATGTTTATTCAACAAGTCTTCCGCTTTGGTAATTTGTGGATTTTCTTTACAGATGTCTGGAAGTTAAACTAACCCCACTCAGATCGCTTTACTAATGACGTCCTATAGTTTCTACGTCTTTGGCTATATATTTAATATAAGATTACTTCGAACGAAATGATTAAATTATCACGTCTACACTTATCATACCTGTAGACATGAGAGTAAAACAGAAACTAAACTAAAACATGTATTCTACGAATTGCAATAACCGGATCACAATGCCGACGGTCCAGACTTTTTATTGCTCTGACTTCCGCTTATTGAATAAAACACTATATCTTATTTTGATTTTCGATGTTGAACTTCACATTTGGTTAATTATAACTTATCTAGATTCTAGATCTAGGGGAGGCTCAGCATCCCCTAATCTCCTTCTAGCTACGGTCTTGCCTAGGGGCGATGAATAAAATATCGAGGAAATATGAAAGTACTAAATTGCTCAACGGACTCCATTACTGTACGTCCTTAGGTTATCCTCGATAAGAAAAGCAACTTGAAACTGTTTATTCCTCAACATACTTTGCACATTTAAGATAGGATTTGTTGAGCAAAATTTTGAGGTGACGTCATCAATTTTTTAAGGGGGATGAGCAAATAGATTTTGATCAAAAATTTACCATGCTTATGATAACTTTAAAACATCTCCAAGATTTCAAAGGATTAGGTTTCGCAGATTCAAAATTAAATTGCAAAAATCTGGACGGTTCGGGTAAAAACTCGACCCGGAATCATAAACTACATGTGTAGGGGGATGTTATTTTATACAATTTAAAACCCATTTCCTATGTACAATTTTGAAGTGACATGATATTCCTAATATAAATACAAAATTTGACAACAATCGGACCAGTACTTTCTGGATTGTCTGTCTAATAATAAATCGTGACTGCAGACGGACAGACAGACAGGCGGAAAGGGAGACCTATTTCTTCGTACTGTAAGGGTCATGAAAGGTCGAGAAAACGTAAAAGTAGAGAGTCGGCCGACGGACTCGATTACAATACTTCCTTCGCTTACGCTCGGGAATAAAAATCAATTTCAAAGAGTAAACATAAACCAAACAATCAACTTTCAAAAAAAGAAGAGCTATTATTTTATAAAAGGTATTCAAAGAGCTCGCCATTTACTTCGTAGTTATAATGAAGAGGTTAAATAAATAATTTTGCAAGAGAACTCAAATTCCTAGATGCAATAACGTTTTAGTGTGGTAATAAATAACTAAAAATTTTGGTTGCTATTATTAGTATAAAGGATAACTCATCAGATTATAGGGCAATTACTGGTCTACCAAAAAGAAGTACGGTAAAATACGGGCAATAAAGGGAAAGTTAGCCGTTATTATAAACAGTAATGTGAATCATATTAATGTGCGTTGTTAAGACTAATTATTTATTTAAATTTTATAAAACAATTTAGCCCCGTGGTCGTGGTTTATGCATTCGCTTTAATTTTTATCACAAATACTTTGAAAACATTCTTTTTCGTCAATATTCTCCACCATTTCATGTAGCTGATATTTCGCTAATGAATCAAATTCCTTCTCTTGCCGCACTTGTGCTCTGCCCGTGTGAGTTCGAATTTCACCTTCATCGATTTTTTTTTAAATTGTGACTAGTATTATTGATATTTTTTTATTGATTAAATCAAGAACGATTCACCCCGTTTTCTCGAAAATTTGAGAATACAGCAATGTTGCGCCCGCCTATATTCAATAGTAACAAAATAAGATGTACCATAATAACAGCTACTTACCCACTTTAAGATTAGGCCACCTGTGTTTTGAGTATAGTGATTTTTTTTTTCGATGGTTATCTGACTTTAGACCAATGTAGTATTTGGCACTCATATTATTCAAGTTAGAAGCACATGCATTTTATATTTGCCCTTAGCACTCTAAAATTTTCATTCTTTTATCTTTTTACTTCCCGAGCGTAAGCAACATACCAATTTTTTGTTTTCTCGACGTTTCATGAGCCCTAGATTACGAAAAAAGTGGTCTCCTGTTTCCGTCTGTCTGACATCTGTCTATCCGTCTGCTTGTCTCTCTGTCGATCTGTTTGTCTGTCTGTGTCGATTTCTATTTTCAAATTTTGTATGTATACTACGAATGTCATCACAAAATTTTGTTATGAAAAAACCCGAAACACACGTATAGCATGCTCCTTTGGAGGTATAAACATAAACAGTCGAAGTTAAGCATGTTTTATTACTGAGAGGACGGTTGGTTATCTGATTTAAGTACATTATCCGCGCGTCCCCTTGAATTTGCGCCTCAGGGGCTGCGGGGGTGTTATTTCTTTCTCTGGTTTTATCACAAAACAAAAGTGGCAAAATCATATTTTATAATTTTTCAAAGAAGTGGGATTTGTTGGACCGTGCCTACTTCAGGCGCGAGGGAAATTCTGTCGAAACAGACTTAGAACCAGTTTGTTATATTTAGCACCCTAAAATTGTTATTAGAATACTGCAATCTATTTTCTTAAATATATTCCACTATTTATAGTTCAACCTTATCAGTGTAATTTTTGGTTTGTGATACCAAATAAAAAAATGGCTGATAAGTTTTCGCTTTAGTGGTACGTGCTTTTTGAAAATCTTATTTAACTTTTCGTAAAATAGGCCAACGTCATGATTTAAATTTTTTGTATTCTTCAAAAAAACTTAAATTAAATGTTAGCTTCGAATAAAGAAACAAAAATTTTGTCTTTGTAAAATTCTGTTCAACATTGTTATTGAAACTTGCGACAAAATCCGGAAATCGGTGACGGTGACATTATCGCCGATATCTCAACTGGCCTACCAGCTATAAAGGCTAAGATAAGTAAATTATCCGATAAGTCAAAGAAACCTTCAGAATACAAAAAGAACTGGAATCCCGGTCAAGGTCTTCCTTTGACCTCCCTGGCTCCTCTCTGGACAAGGCTGTTTCGGATCCTGGGGAGGCGGCGACGTCAAAACGGGGACGGTACGGAAACGGCTTTCGCACTCGCGGGTACAAAATAGCTACGGTGACTGTTATAACGGGACGGTCAAATCCGTCTTTCTGCATCGCGTTGGCGTGGCGCGATGGTCGCGTAAATAATCCCTGCCTCCGGTATCTTTGCGATTTCCATTGTTACAAACTTTGAAATGACAGGCCGTGTATAATCTCAATTTTTTTTTTTTTAAGTTTTGTGGAATCAACTAATAATATTTAGTTCTGCTAGACTATTTGAATTTCAAAAAGCCATTCTATTATTTCCACTGTCACTATTTTTACTAAAGGGTTAATGTCAGATAAGCCCCGTGTTGTCTGTGCCCCATGAATCCCTCCTTGGCCCAATCTTTTGTATATAAATTATCTGCTTCAATACTTATTGGCTGAAGATATCACTTTATATGTTGATAGCACCTCACAAAGCAATGTGGGGTCATCCATTCTGTTGATCATGCATTTCTCACAAATAATAGTGTAATTAGCTCAAAATACAGGGCTTTTATAAATGATGCTAAGGGCGTAGTTGGCCATGGATTTAAAAAATCCCGCTTCGCTGAAATTATGGCCGTGATTATGCACACATTAATCACATTAATGTCTAATGTCATTTGTAACCTGTCATTTAAAGTCGTCGTTTTTATTGTTTTAATGTTTTTCAAGTGCGAATTACAGTAATTCTCGTTGATCCAAGCACAAAACAACAAAACAGTCATGTTCAGAACTCTTGGTGGTTGCGTACGAAATTTTTTTTTGTGCTAGGAAGCGAAGACTGTGAAAATGATTTATCTTGTTGAACAAGACACTTTCATCGTTATGTCTTGTTATAGCAATAGGACTTCGTAAACGAAGAGTGTGTGTATTCTGTAACCGCTTGTAAGCCAGAATATCTGGCCAAATACCCTGATTTAATAATTCAAGAAACATCGTTAAAGGCCCACATTAGAGATGTAGTCAACAGATTTGTTCGAACGGGCAGTATCAACAAAGAGAAAGCTCTTGGAAGACTTCATCTGAGGAAATTGTTGATGATTTGAGACGACTTGAGCAGAATTGAACAATTGAACAACGGGTCCAAAGTATTGACGAAAGGATGTTACAGAACACTTTTAAAATTAAAAAGAGAGTGAACATGTGCCTTGAACAGAATGATGAACATTTTCAACATTGACTGTGATATTTAACCGTAATAAATTGGTTTCTTTTTATCGTAATGAATTATTTTGATTCTTTAAAAACATGGGAAACGTTTAGGGAACCAGTTTTACACATGTGTGCGATCAATGTGTGATCTTTGTCATGCGTCCTTGGGCACTTAATACGGTTCTCCGTACAGTTAAATCTGAGAGGCGGCAGGTTTACATGACCTACTGCTATCCTATAATCATTTATTGAAACCTTGTATAAGAAGTATTGTCCACCATAAGGTGCAAAATACCGAGAAAAGTTTGTGATTTTTTTGTCAGGTTGGCAACATATTCAAAATTTTATGTCAAAATTGACAACTGTGAATTGACAAACGATAATTGCTGCCACTAATTCAAAATTGCCAACGCAAAAATTTAATTAAAATATTAATAGTCACCCGGTAGTTACTGACACAGAATTAAGCTGGAATAAATATATATGATGACCACGTAGCTACCAGAATATCAAAAAGCAGGTATCTAATTTTAACTTTAAGCAGTAGTTTTTCATCTATGTGTCAGAACTTTTGACTAAAAGTTGCAAGAATTATCAAATTGTTTCATAATTTTCTAGTGTATGTTCACAAGAATCTTACAAGCTTAAAATCTTTTCTGGGTGGTAAATCTCATCATCTAAAAGTAAATTTTTAGTTTTAATTATTTTCATTACTTAAGTAACAGTTTAAATGTTAGCTACTATTCGGACTCACCGTCCATTATTCCGTTGGACAAACGGACGAACCCGGGCAAACAAGTTAAGGGAGCAATCGCGGACGGCTGTAAAATATGTAACTTCCTCCCCTATAACACTAAGCCCTTAACGTTTTATAGATGACATGGGAATGGTTTCCAATTTAGTCGTCTGCTGATAATCCCTTTAAACTTCCGGCAGCACAGCTTAAGTGTGTGCAAAAGTACGAGTTAATGTGGTTGAATACTTATTAAGTTTATTAAGCTGTCATTATCATCATTTTCTAATTGCGATTCTGAATCAGTTTTCTCCAATGAAATAATGGATGTAGGTATTTTTTCAACATTTTCTCACATCTCTGAACTACATTTGGAAAGAACCTCAATAAATTCTCGACCTTATTTTTGTATGAAGCCCGAAAACTTGTGCTCGTTAAGTTGGATTTACATAACCCCCACTCTATTTCAATGGGGTTGTACTAACAATTCTCTGAAAATTCGTTTTTTGCAATCAGTCCTAGAATGTTGAATTAAATCCTAAATTCAATACTGTAGGGGTTGTACAAGAAGTTTATTGACATATACAAGTACAATTCAAAGATTGAGCTTCTTGTGAACGTCGAATTAAGTGGTTGGTGCAGTCCTCTCGTCACGGGTTGAGTAGAATCGCGGCTCTCTGCGCAATTCATTCTTCAGGGAAGGATTTACGCCGCCCGGCGCAGTCGCGTCAGCGACCGTTAGTGCAATCCTAACCTGTGGAGTGCGCATTTAACTGTCAATAACTAATACAACACTAACAAGTGAACGAAAATAAAGTTTAATATCTGTATGTTTTGATTTTATTGTATCGTATGCTTTACTTCTGCGTTGTATCGTTGCCTGTTCATGTTCCTTTTTTTAACAATTCTTCCGCTTTTGTAACTGTGGATTTTCTTTACAGACGTCTGGAAAATCAAACTAACCCTACTAACACATCGCTTTGCTAACCACATCCCCATGGCTTCCACGTGTTTGCTTCCTTTCGTCAATTAAAATAGCGATGTAGCGAAGGGGTTGCGCTGTGGAGGCGCAGGTCGGCTCTACGATGCCGGGCGCATAATGTACCCCATGGTGCAACAACAACAGCAACAACAGCAGCAACAGCAACCCCAACAGCCAGGCCAGCAACGGCGAGCGTCCCACAACGAGCCACAGGAAGACACCACCGCAATAAGACATCATAGATCTCGTAGGCCTTTGTATCGACGGCTTTTCAACTACGTCAGGGAAGCCTGGACCGGAGTTAAGTTCGCTTTAGGTAAACAGCACGTGATGGATAAACATTGTAAGGCACTTTAATGCAAACGGACGGACCCGGGCAAACAAGTTAAGGGAGCAATCGCGGACGGCTGTAAAATATGTAACTTCCTCCCCTATAACACTAAGCCCTTAACGTTTTATAGAGGACATGGGAATGGTTTCCAATTTAGTCGTCTGCTGATAATCCCTTTAAACTTCCGGCAGCACAGCTTAAGTGTGTGCAAAAGTACGAGTTAATGTGGTTGAATGCTTATTAAGTTTATTAAGTTTGCAAAACACCTATGCACTTTGACACGAAATGCGCTGTAGAGCGAGCTAACGACCTTGGAGACTAGGAAATTACCTGAGCCAAGCTGTAGCATTACTACTTAGATCGAACGCGACGATTTTAAGTTTAAACGATTTTTTTATGGTTTCTGGGCACGCTTTTGTATGATTTTATTATTACATTGTCGTAAAATTTTAATGAAATAAGTTAACGAACTTCACCGAGCGACGGTAAAACATTATGCTTGCACTACTGCATGCAAAAGTGTCGAACTTTAACACAATGCAATGCAAGTTCGTACATACAATGACTTCAAAGTTTCAATTTGAAAGCTTGTAACAGGTAAATGATGAATTTAATTCTCCTCATTATGGAATTCTAATAGCTTCAAAGTATACAATACAGCTTGGGAATCTGAAACATTTTAAAAATAAATTAATTTCTCAATTAATCAAGAAAAAACGAAAACCTCTTTGGTTTATAGCAAACCGATTTATTTATTTTATTTATTCTTACATTCTTCTTTCCCTATTTTAACAATTAAGAATATGTAATTAAAAAAATAAATAATATTGTACATAGTCTGAACATTTTTGAACAGAAAAATATACAAAAATAATAATAACTTATTTTTTTTTACAAAATGGGTATGCATTTTTTTTTCACATAAACAAAAAAATTGAACCTATTAATTTCACTTGGGTGATAATTTTATGTTTACTTCTTATTATTCATCTCAGGGTACAGTTAATCATACATATATCAACACTCTACTGGAACCTAACGAACCCATTTCATACCAGATATCATTCTGTTCGTTAGTGATGAAACCAAAATATCTCAGGTAACCAATACTAAACTGCTCGATGTCCCAGATTTGAGTAAAACTCACCTAAAAGAATAAAAATTATTCCTTGTATTTTTCATTTACTTCTCATTTTTCATTTCTCACATCTCACATCGCATTTCGCATTTCCTATGTTGCATTTCTCATTTCATATTTCGTGTTTCGTACCTCTCATTTCCCATTACTTCGCATCTCATTTTGCATGTCGTTTCTCATTTCACATTTTCCAATTCGCATTAATTTTGCATTTCAAATTCCTCATTTCACAATTCGATCTCGCCTGTTTCATTTGCATTCCTCATTTCTGTTTTCACGTTTCCCATTTCTTATATCGCATTAATTTCGCATTTTCAATTTCTCGAAATGGGAAATGAGAAATTATATACGAGAAGTGGCAAGTGAGAAATGAGAAAAGCGAAATCAGAAAAATGAAACGAGAAATGAGAAATAAAATTAGAAATTGGAAACGTAAAATGCAACATGAAAAATTAAAAAAGCGAAAATCAGAAACGACAAATGAGAAACGCAATGAGAAATTAAAAATACGAAATTAATACGAAGTGAGACGAAATCATAAATGAGAAATTAGAAATATAAAAGAGAAATGCAATATGAGGAATAAGAAATGAAAAATGCGAAATGGGGAATGAGAAGAAAGAAAAATTGTAATAAATGAGAAATAAGAAATTCGAAATTCGAAATAGGATATTAAAAGGCGAAATTAATGCGAAATGAGAAAGAGAAATGGAAAAAGCCAAATACGAAGCAAGAGATGAAAAATGAAGCATGAGAAATGAGAAGTGCGAAATGAGAAATGAAAAATACGAATCGTAAAATGAGAAAATAGAAATGTGAAATGAATGCAAATGGAGAAGTGAGAAATGCGAAATATGAATTGTGAAAGATGAAACACAAAATACAGAATGGGAATTGTGAAGAGAAAGGAATGCGAAATTAGTGCAAAACGAGAAATGATACATGCAACGTGAGAAATGAGAAATGAGAAATACGTAATGCGAAATGAGACTTTAAAGATTAGATAGAAATTAACGAGAAAAGAGAAATTAGAATTGCGGAACGAGAAGTGAAAAATGCGAAATAAACGCAGAAAATTAAAAATGAAAAATAAGAAGTACTAAATTAAAAATACCAAATGCGTAATGAAAAATATGAAATGCGTAATGAGAAATTAATGTGAAATATAAAGTGAGAAATGAGTAATCGGGAATGACGATTGAGAAATCAGTAATTGGAATTATTTATTGGAAATGAGAAAATGGGAATTCGAAAGGAGAACTATAAAATGAAAAATGAGAAATTCGAAATTATATGAAATGAGAAATGAGAAATGTGAAATTAGATATGAGTAATTAGAAATGTGAAATTAGAAAAGTGAAATTAGAAATGTGAAATTAGAAATGTGGAATTAGAAATGTGAAATTATAAATTAGAAATTTGCAATATGTGATTACTGATTAGAAATGTGTAATGAGGAACGAAAAAACAGTAATTAGGAATAAGAAAGGAGGACTCAGAATTACGAAAAGAGAAATGAGAACTGCGAATGGCGAAATGAGAAATTAGAAATGCGAAATTAGTGAGAAATGGGAAATGAGAAATGACAAATTCAAAAGGAACGCGAAATATGAAATGATATTTATGAAATGCCAAACCAATATAAAATGAGAAATGAGAATTGAGTAATGGGGAATGGGAATTGAGACATGAGAGATGAAACATACGAAATGCGAAATGAGAAATTAGAAATTAGAAATGCGAAATGAATGTAAAGTAATGCGTTATGAGAAGGGAGAAACGCGAAATATGTAGTGTGTAATGCAAAACACAAAATATGAAATGGGAAATGAGAAAAGCGAAATGCTAAACCAGAAATCAGACATGATAAATGAAAAATACGAAATGAAAAATGAGAAATAGGGAATGCGAAACAAGAAATGTAAAATGCGAAATGAGAAATTTAAATACAAAACGCGTAATACTAAATGAGAAATGAGAAGAAAGAGAAATTGGAATAAATGAGAAATAAGAAATTTGAAAGGCGTAATGCGAAATGAGATTCAAAGGACACGAAATTAACGGGAAAAGAAAATAAGAAATGCGGAATCATAAAAGGGAAATGCGAAATGAGATCTGAAAAATGCGAAGTGAGAAATGCGTCATGAGAAATGAGAAAAGAGACGAGAAATTATACCTGAAAAATGAGAAATACGAAATTAATGTGAAATTAATGCGAAATGAAAATTAAAATTAAAAAATGTGCAATGAGAAATGAAAAATGAGAAATAAGAAATTAATGGCAAATCAGAAGTATAAAATGATAAATGGGAAATTCCAAATTATGCGAAATGAGAAATGTTAAATAGAGATGTGAACGTAGGAAGGTGAAATAAAAAATTTGAAATTAAAAATGTGGAATGAGAAATGAAAAGTGAGCAATTAGGAATGAGAAATGAAAAATTTCAAATGAGGAATGAAAACTCAGAATTACGAAATGAGAAATTAGAATTGCAAAATTAATGTGAAATGTGAAAAGAGATATTCGAAAGTAATGCGAAATATGAAATAAGATTTGTAAAGTGATGAATGAATAATGGAGAATGAGAAATTACTATCGAAAAATGAAAAATGTGAAATGCCAATTAAACAAAATAAAATGAAAAATGAGAATTGAGTAATGAGGAATGGAAAATAAGCATTTAGACTTGAAAAACGAAAAAGATAAACACGAAACGAGAACAGCTTAATGAGGAATGAGAAATACGAAATGGGAAATGAAAAATGCTAAATCAGAAATTAATTGTGAAATGAGAAATTCGAAATAAGAAGTGAGAAATGCGACAAGAATTGCGAAATGCGATGTGAAATGTGAGAAATCAACCACATAATGAAAATTCAGTTAACGTCATAGCGTAAGTGAAGAATATTACCGAACATTTCCAAAAATATGAAGAATAATGTGCAAACGGTGAACATTTTCAAGATTTATTGTAGTTCCATTTCTTATTAAAAGTTAATTTTTATACAGGTAGATAAAAATTGTTTACTATCAACTGAAACAAATATTTTATCAATTGATTTTGAGTTTGAACAAATTTATCAGTTTTCAACTTAATCTCTTGCAGTTTATGCAACCAATAAAGCACGAAACAGCGCCAAATGAGACAGTTACACAGTTGGAGAGGTGGAACAAATCAGTTCCCACATGGTTGCATAAAGCATTTATGACAGCCCTGTATATAAGTATTTATCATCTTCTAACTTACCATTTCTTTCAAGTATGTTGAACTGTGATTAATCTGATCACCAATATACCGAAAACTCCAAAAAACTCTTTGTTTTGTATTTAACGCACCTAATAATCTCAAGGAAAGTATTTTTCCAACTTATGCGGATCTTATAGACGCCACTTGTGGCTTCGAGAATTTCCCTGGCAAAACAATAATAAAGTCGCGTCTATCGCTGAAACAGCGAAACACTTGTGCAAGATGTCAAGAAGATTTAACGAAAAACTTCGATTCATATATTCAGTGCCTGATCCGCAGACAAAACGTTTAATATAGACACATTGCAACAAATAGAAGAACATTAGAAAATCAAAATCCCACTTTAATAAAATTTTCATCATAGTGAAGAAGAAAAAGTATTCGATCTGTCAATGCGTAAATATGTTTTCTTTCAATGCGAACATAAATTTGAGAGATTGGAGATGTGAACAACGTCAAGCAAGGTTCGAGGAGAGAAAAAAAAAATCGACATCGACTGCAGAAATCAGCTGATGTGGGAAGCATTCAAAGTATTTACATGACATTAGAAAAGACAGGCCTCAAATTCAGGAAAACGAAGGTAACGGTTTCTACAGGCTATCGGTACGCAGTTGACAAGGTAAAACCCTTAATAAAGGCACAGATACTTTTTATATATGTAATTCCATTAATTTATATAATATATCTATTGTCTTCAAAATTAATTTTCATGCAATTTTTAAATAACTATCCACAAAAAGAGGAGCTTTAATGACAAGATACTACTTTACAATGTTACTAAATTTAACCCAGTGACTCTTTATCTTTTCTAAGCAAAACGAAAAAGCAACCTTAAAGCAACGACGTGCACCTGCTTTATGATCCCTCACCCATCGGCATGATTTTGTTTTGCGCTTTAAAGTTCGGAAATGGATTTTACGATATACGTTTTATTCCTGCATCAATGTTTGGGTTTCTTTGAAATTTAAATGTAGAAGCTGTGACGTAGTTTTGCCTGGAATTACTCATTTATGAAAGAAATTCAAAAGCATTGCAAAACGTAAGGAAATTTGATGTTGGAAAGGAGTTAATTGAAAATATTGTTCTCTTTTTTTATATTCGTGAAGTGGAAATTTTACCTCTGGGTTATTTATTACGCGTTTTGATTTTAAGCGAAACTAATTACAATTTGTTATTTCTAAGTCAAACAGTTTTGACTTCAGTGCATTTGGTTAGTGGCAAAGTTAACACAACATTTTTATTTTCAGTCAAATCGTGCCACTTCCGCTTTTTATTTATTTTTCTTTCTATGTCTACTTTTCGGGTAAACTTTGTGTTATTTTGAAACTAGCAGTACCAACTAAATCTGGCTTTCGATTTGATGATACTGCATAAATGTATCTTTCGTTGCAAGAAAGTTTTGGTAGTTTACGCTACAAAATAACACATAAAAGGAAAAATACTACACCGAAAACAAAGCTTTGAATATCTTGTTAAGTCAGAGTAACCAAAAGCGAACAGAAGACGACTCCTGAAAAATCATTCAGAAATTATGACTCGATAAAATCACGACAACAAAAATATAACGTAACAGGAAAAGTTACAAACTCCGCTTTAATCAGACAAAATCAACACACTTGTATTTATTTTTTTAGTATTATATCTCAAACAGGAAGATCCAATATAGAAGAACTTGAGACTGTAATTAAAAGGTTGTAAATATTTGACTTCCACTGTTGCAAGGGGGTACGGATCCGGACAAGAAAGCAGCTCCTTTCGTTTTATTTATTTGTCTGAAAACTTTTTACGGAACAAACATCCAAGCCAATAGATTAAATTCATCAGTTCCTCTGCTCACAACAAGTTTCGCGCCGAAGTTGACATTTGTCCAGAAAGTTTTCAGCCAAAATATGACAGCACCACCAAGAAGATGTACGTCGTGTCGTATTCATAATTGTAAATTATTTAAACACATTTCAAGTTCGCGAAGTTATTCCGAAGCGAATTGAGGTAACGTAATTTTAAAAACGTCAAAGTTCCTTAAATATTTATTTATGCATGAAGATTAATTACCCCGAGTGTTGGTCAGATGCTCTCGATTTGAAATATTGCACATATGCTAATTTGTTAAAAACGTAACAGGGAGTATGCGAGTTGTATTTTTTTACCACCCAAACAGATCGCTTTCAATAATATTTATCTAGCAGTCCAAATATTTCTAAATTACCAAATTTTATAGTCTTCACTTCAGTAACACACAAACCGTTTGTATTAACTAACCAACGGGTCCTGTGTGATTTTTGTGATGAAAATGAAGAAATCGGGACATTTCATTAAAGGTAATGCTAACTGCTCCCATTATTTTTTAATGGAGTTGCGGTATTGTGGAAGTGAAGTGTTCTTTACAATTTAATTTCGAAGCTTTAAATAAATGAGTGCAGTGTTGACCTAGTTTTAGTATTAAAAATCAAAGTGCAGTTACCCTTTAAAATGAGATGTTAAGAGAAAACTAATATTTTTTTCTACTTTCAACTCATTACTAACTTTCTGCGTGGTTATAAAATTAGATTAATTAAAAATTTTCACTCAAAAGAACTTTTAATTAGAACTGCTTTATTTACAAAATTAGTTTGGCAAAAGTGTTGAGTAAATTGGATATCGGTCGACAAATAAACGACACTTCAGTCGACTGAAGTTGTTTATGACGAGTAAAACATGAAGTCTCAAAAATATGCAGACGCGATGAAAATATCGACATAAAGTTGGAAAAATATCGCAAGACACATGTATACTGTAAAATAAACAAGCGTCGCGGGTGCAAGTACAGGATGGAGGAAATAATTTTAAATTATAATGCGCAGTTTATAGCCAACATTTGTTTCTGTGTTTGGAAAGATGTCTGCTATGTTTCCGTTATCCTTGTTTAAAAAAATTAAAAATACATTCTTCTTTTTTTTAGCTAAGTCGGTTGTTACTTATACGAAATATTCTCACTGTAGTTTGATGAACTGAATATATAATTTCGGTGTAAAGTCGAATTCGGTTCAAAAATTTAAAATCAATTTCTAAGTAATAAGATGTAACTTTTTCAAATTTTACAGATTAATATCCACACAAGTTAAATATAAACGGATAAGAATATATTGCGTCGAACGGACAAAATCATTCAGAAAAAATAACTTTTTTCTAAAAAAAATGTTTATGCATTTTTAAAATATTTTGTTCAATTCTTGACGCTGCAGCTATATTTTTCTCATTAGATGCTGAATGATTATCTGTTTATTAATTTAACGTAATTTATTGTAATGAACTGTTGAAGTGTTTAGTATTTATACAGCAAAGTTTTCAAAACATCTCAAGTTCTATTCGATTTTTGTTTAAAAAACAATATCGGTCTAGAAGAATTATAGCTATCTTCCAAAATACCTGTCAAAATTATTTTTTACGGATATGCGTCTGGTCGTGGTATTTAATAAAAGTATTACAGCCTCCCAAAGACTAGAATTCCGATACTATGCCATAAATAACAAATAAAGCATAAAGATAATACATAATTGCAGAATTTGTTGTGTTTCAAAAATGAACAAGAATGATAAATTATTCGGTTTGTATTTATTGGTATGACGATAATATGACGTCTTCAAACATTCGTTAAGTGTAACCATATTATTTTTGTCCCCTAATTTGAAATTCGTATTATTCGGGATCATTATGTAATCATAAAAAATACCTAAATATGGCTTTTTTTTTCATTTTTACCAACACGTGTCACAATTATTGAAGTACCAATTATATTCCAAAACTACTTAATAAGTTTAAACATTTAATTCTAGAAGAGCAACGGTTTTTAATGGTGAGAGTAACAAATCTATTTTAAGCACCAACTATATAAACAAAATATTCGAAAAGTGGCTACGAAGTTGATACTTCGTATACAGACGTAAAGCTTTTAACTCCGTCAATCACCATTGTGTATTATTCAAATTAAATCAAATCGGATTCTGTTACACTGCTGTCATGGTTAGAGTCATACGTAACTAATAGAGCTCGTACAGTAAAATGAGCTCTGATAACTTCGGGTGTGCCTCAGGGCTCACACATTGTGCCATTCCTATTCTAAATTTGTATAAATAACGTTAAGTCAGCCATTAAATATCGCAAACTGCTGTTTGCTGATGATTTGAAGCTGTTTACAAAACTGTCTGTGACAATGATGAAAAATATATCCATGCCGATATAATACTTTTAGAGTATGGTGTTAAATGATTTAGATCTTGCTTTAGACAAATGTAAGTGTTGTAAGTTGAGCCAAACATATCCCAAGGATTTGAGATTTCTCATTGATGCAAAATTTCTACTTAATTTTCATGTGAAAACTTAAATTTCTCGAATTAATCCTGTGTGAAAAGATTATAGTCTTCTTTCTTGGAACCCCATCCATACATCAAAGTGCGAGTATCGGTTGGCAGAACTGTGACCGAAGTTTCTAGAACATTGCGCGCGAACCAGGACGTACCCAAGAGACGTCATATATTTAATGAACATTTGACTCAAGGGGAAGTGTTGGAACGGTAACAGCTGAGGTTCAGTCGGTCAAGGATTTAGGACTTCTGATTGATGCTAAATTTTCATTTCATTTTCACCTGAAAACTTTAATTTCTGGAGTTAATCATGTGTGAAAGGAATATACAGCGTAGTGTGTACTATCTCAACCTTTAATATTTCTTTTTAATTTAATTCTAAGAACCTGTAAATATCCTGAAATAGAGAAACTATCAATAGTATCTCCAATTTTTAAAACTGGCGCAAGAAATATAATTGAAAATTACAGGCCCATATCTATGATTTCTACTTTTTCAAAAGTTTTTGAAATGATATTACACAAGCATCTCCTCTTTAACTTCAGAAATGTAATTAGTGAATGTCCACATGGGTTTGTCAATGGTCGATCCACCGTTACAAATTTATGCGCTTTTACTCAGTTTGCCGCTGACTCACTTGATGCCAAATTCCAGGTAGATGTAGTCTACACTGATTATTCTTAGGCTTTTGATAGATTAAATAATGTAATTTTATTGGCAAAATTGAGTAATACATATTGGTCTTTCTAATACATTAGTTAAATTAATTGAGCCATATCTATCAAATAGATTACAGTGCGTTAAATATTGTGTACTCCAATCGATAAAAAGACATGTTCCCTCGGGGGCGTCTCAGGGTTCTGTACTGGACCCTCTTCTGTTTATTGTTTTATATAAATGACATTGTTAACAACATAAAATCAAACGTTTTAATATATGCTGATGATCTTAAGATTTATAAAAACATTCCAACCATAGAGGACTGCATCTTGTTGCAAAATGATTTAAATATATTTGATGAATATAGTAAATCTAACTTACTGCTAGTAAACTATAAGAAATGTAATATAATGACGATTACTAATGAGAGCAGACAAATTCAATTCGACTATAAATTAAACAACATGTGTCTTACTAGAGTGGATGCATTTAACGATTTAGGTATTCATTTTGGTTCCTAGAATCTCATCTCGTTCCTATCAATGCTTTTATCTTCCAACACCTCGCTTAAATATTGAAAAACATTCCCCAGCCAGGAGACGCCATCTCCGAGGATGACCGGAACAGCCGAAAAGGCTACTTCAAACGTAACGTCGTACGTTTAATGAAAAGTCGTACCATTTGTGACTCGGAGGGAAGTGTTGGAGCGCCAACGCTTGAGAATGAGAGTCTCGGTCAGGAGAACTGTAATTGACGTTCTAGAGCATTGCACTGACGTCCGCGAAAGTACCATCGCGCCATATTGCGCAGTCGTTCGATTACAGTTATTTGTTTCCTCAGATAGGGAACGTATTGAAAAAATTCAGCAAATATTCGTCAAATTTCTCCCTTTAAGAACCTTAAGAGCCGCATCTGCATTGTTTGCTCCTATTATGGTTTACTGTTACCTTAAAGTAGAAGCAATACTTTCATTTTTTTTTGCTGTAAATCTGTTATTTTATCTAGAAAGATTTTCACCGAACAAACTAACGGAAAATTTCGCCCATTGCGCGAATTATATCAACAGTGACGATCATTTCTCCTTCTCAAGCGTAAGGTAAGGAAGTATAGTAATCGAGTCCGTCTGTTTGTCGGCTGTCTGTACATCTGTCTGTGTCGATTTTTATTAGACAGATAATCTCCGAAACTATTATATAAAATTATACTAAAATAAATATAGATAATACCAGTAATAATGTAAGAAACTAAATAACAATCTACATATTTTTTAACACCCTATAAATGTGTTTTGACACTCGTAACTTTTTAATCTATAGTGATTTTTTTCATGTGAAAATATTCTGATCAACAATTTCAACACGTGTAGTGTGATACTAATAATAGAACAATGGGAGAAAAAACCCCAAAGGCGGATTCATAAACCCCAAGTATAAGAGTATGTTATTTTACAAAACTTAAATCCCACTTACTATGAAAAATTTTAAGGAGACGTCATCACACGGTTGGTGGAGATGATTGGGTAAATTTGGGTTGATGTTTTACCATCTATATGATATACTTGGCATACATATAAATTGACAAGAATCGGTACGGTAGTTTCTGTCTAATAAAAATCTAGACAAACGACAGATAGACAGACAGACGAAAACGGGTACTCTAGGGGCCGTCGATTGAGACAAACAACCCAAAGGAAAGGGAGAAACTGGAAATAGGTTACAAAGAAATAAAAAGAAGCACAAGAAATGACAAAAACATACATTGAAGAGCTAGAAAAAAGCAGAGGAAGCCTCATCTAGTTGCGATACAAAATAATTATGCAGAATATAAGAGCGATTTACAGGAAAGAAACACATACAAACAACAAGACTGATGGGAATAAAAGGAGAATTAGACAAAAATGAAGGAGGAATACGAAACAGATGGGTGGAATACTTTACAAAACTTTATAAAATTATGTAAATTAAGAATATCATGTAGAGTAGATGGTAGAAAGCTAACCAAAAATTTTACTAATCATTCCCCGAACAATTTGATGGCGTCATTTCAAAGAATTCTATTTTAAAATGATTTAAATGTTACATAACAATATACACCTATATTTGTAGTGTATAAATCCGTTTAATATAATATAACTAGAGCTGGGCGGCTGAAATATATTTATCCCCACTATCCGTTCTTGCTTTCCAATTATGTATTATTTTTGATAATTTACACAAATATTTTATTTTTAACGAGACAGATACTTAAAAATTATTACAATTATTATTACTATTATTATTTCGTGGATATGGATTATAAAAACAGCAACTGACGTTCAGTTAACATTATTTTTCTCATAATTTTCTTTACGTCACGTAACATCGGCTTGGAGACACTGGTCTGCTGTGGTAGGGGTCAATATGAAGCGCTTAAATTTCGTCCCCCTAGTTCACAGTCTTCCGCCTTAGTACGAGGACGTGGCTTAATTAATAATAATTTTACTCCTCTGTTTTGAGGAGACAAATTCATTCAAATCATACAAATTTCTATGTGACATTCTTTCGGTGTATAAACATAAACACTCGAAGTTAAGCATGTTATTATTAGCGAGAGGACCACTAAACAAAAAAACCAAATTTGATCATTTTTCAAACAAGCGGGATTTGTGAACTTGTACTTCAAGGACGAGGGAGGTTCTGTCGAAAAAAACTTCGACCAAATTTTTTAATTGTTATTTAGGTAGGTATATTGGTCATAAATGTTAAAAATAAGAATTAAATAAACTTTTTTATAATTATTATTTTTATTTGTATTAAATGAAAGAGTGACAATAATTAAATATTGCTAGAGTGGTGTAACTCAGTACCCAAGCGAAATAGGTAGTAGAATAAGTTAATTTTTTTCAACCGCAATAAATAATCTGAAATCTTGTAACTCATATCACTGAACTGAAGGATTTGTCCTATCAATAGCATGTAAAATCTAGTTAAATTTAATTATCGCTATTTGTAATCAGCGTTTTAATTACAAAATCTGATGTCTCAATATTATCCACCAATCCTTCCATTACGATGGATACCGCTCTCCCCCTAGGAGATTCGCTTAAAACGAGGTCCGACTCGACTTGATCAACATCATCTTGTTTAGAGAACATGATAAAATTACTTCATATTTTTGTATGAAGCCGTTTCTTGAGGAGCTTTCTCATCTTCGTAAGACGTGCCTATGAATTATAAAATCATTTTTAAAGCACAGTTTGAATCTTGGCAAACTTAGGTTGCAAAGCAGGAATTACTATAAATAAATAACGTCACTTTCAGCACTCAAGATTCAGTACTTAAGACACAGCTCTGATTTCAAACACTTATAGTAATTTCATATCTGTCGTAATAAAGTCCTCAAAATTTTTGTTAATAAACGCCTTTTAAATTTTATAAAATAATATTCTCCTATACTTATGGTTCATGAATCTGCCTTGCATCCAGATATTCCAAAAAAAAAATCCAAATTGCATTATCACATTTTGCATCAGAAGAACACCGAAATATTCAATGGCACAGCCTTGCGTTTTATCAATGCATCCATACTTTTGGAATAATTGACCGTTCACCCAATTTCCCTGTACTCCGCGCCGGACCAAATATAAACAACTTACCAGAGTGTATTTTCCTAATATATTGCGTACTAGCCAAGAAGAATATCACTCTCACACGTTTAAAGTTTTTTTTAAGCGATATTTACGATATTTTGACCCCAGTCTATAATTTCTTTGAAAGAAATGGGTCACTAAATTTTGGTCAAAGTTTTGCAAACTCCGCGTTAATTTAAAGGAATATTAAAAGCTCCAAAGCAGTTTTGTAGTTTGTAGATTATTTACCAAATAAATCGGTAATAGACAGGCCGGAACTAGGTAGACAGAGGGATTCCAAACCGACGATAAACAGAGGCGACGAGATATAAATAAGATACCCATAAAAACCTACATTCTTGTATACTACGAAATGCTAAACATCAATACAACATGATATTCGTTAAAATAACCCTATTATAAAATCAGTTTAGAAAAAATTCAGACTGTTATTTACTGTAAATGGAGGTAAAACATTTCATAAATTCATTCCAGTTGACGTTAATTGTAAGGATACTTTTTACAAACGAAAGTTCAAAAGTTTGTTGAACAATATTTTTATTTTTCACTAAGTTTAGAATTTGTGTACTATCCCAAGCAAAGTCATAGCGAAAATTTAAAATTGTAGTCCAAAAAAACACAGACCGCTGAAAATCCGTTTATATTTTGAAATGCTCACGTGGAATTAATAATTCATCATCTTTTTGAACTCTAATGTACATCGAAACGTTTGCGATCTGACGTACTTTACACCTACATTCAATAAATGTTTATATTTACATTATCTCCACACCTTTTGTTGAAAATCGTATTTACTCACCAACACACGAGCCCCTGCATTAACCTTTATAAACCAATTTTTAATTCATACCTAGCACCGAACCATACTCACAAAAACTCCTTCACCAATAACCGCCTTTCCGAGACCGCTCTCCGTTCATTCCTGGAGAAGTCGGGTGAACCGTTTGCCGGACAATTACGGATCTCCCACCGCCTCGTTCATAATTCAGCCTCGTGGAGGTCGAATCTCCGCTAGTCTCATACTTAATTCATCTCGTGCGACCGTCTTTATCGCCATGAAAATTCTCCACATATTTTGGGGTACTCATCTGTTTCATTAATAGTGACTTAACAGACCCCTTGACCGCCTTGTCTGTTGCAGACTCGGAACTCGAGGACTTGGAGACCCCGCCACGTTACCGACCGGACAGTCTGGAGGCCCTCTGCAAGGCTACGAGGTTCACCCAGGCGGAAATCAAAAGGATATATCGCGGGTTTAAGGCGGAGTGTCCGACAGGCGTCGTCAAAGAGGAGACGTTCAAGATGATTTATTCACAGTTCTTTCCACAAGGTGGTGAGTTGCACTGCACACTTTTTCAGTTTTCCAGCCTGTTGAGAACACTACTCATAAATTTTTTACACCGTCGACACGGCCGTTGCACCTCAAAGGCTCTCATATTGTCGAAGCTTTCACGCTGTAAAACAATTTGTGGATAACGTATGCCTCAGGCTGTCATCTGTCACCAAATAAAGGGTGAAGAAGTGGACGCAGAGATCGCAAATAGTGCATCCTTTAAAGTAGATTTTAATGTTTGCTCCAAGTTGCAGTCAGGTTTGTGAGCGGTTAAGTAGTGACTGGTGTATATACATACTAGTTATTAGTGATTTTAAGAATAGTTCAGTTTCTAGCGTGTTTGCGTGTGAAGCGTGTAGTACTAATTTGTGTCGTGGACCATTCATTAAACGAAAATCAGATATCGTATACACAATAAAACTGGTGTCCCATTTGATTATTTGACAGTGTGTACGCATCTGGGAGTGTGAGTCATATTATAAATATTCCATCACATAACGTAGTGTATGTTGCGTATCTTCGTCACAAAATCTTCATTCACACTTTAATTTAATTATTTTTAGAGGTGCATTCCCAGTTTTTACAGTCTATGTGATTGAAGCAAACGATTTACTTATGCTGAATGTTCTTCTCGCATACTAACTAGAATAATAACTATCAGCTGCACTTCTCGATGGAGTTTTAAAAATATTTTTTCTTCTAAAAATATACAAATTTTCAAACGCATGCAATTCACTCTGAGTTATGTACCATAAATTAACCGGTCAAAACCGAACGGTGCATTTTATTTTGTGTGGAAAAACTGATTTCGTGTATAATTTTTCTATAAAAAGCACTGTTTGTAAATTTTCAAAGAACAGGGAAAGTGCACAATGTAGGTTTAAATAAATCTGTAAAATTACGCCTGTGTTTAGTCTAACGTGCAATTAACAAAAAGCGACGTCGAGACCAGTTATTTTATGAAACTTGCACTTTAGATTGGAAAGCAATCTGCTAAATTAATATTTGCACACAGTCTGTGTTGATTTTCACTTCTCAAGCCAAACCTAAATATCGTAATGGAGCGTTTTGACAAATTTCGTGTTTTGTCGGAATTTCACAGGTCGTAAAACTACGAAAGTGGAGACTCTCTATTTTCGTTTGTGTTTAACGTTTACCTGTTGTGTATCGTCTGCCTGTCGTCTATTTATAGAAGAGTTCCTGAAGTTTTGAATCGATTGCTATGCAATTTTTTAAGTACATTAAGATTACAGTGCAACTGGTAAAAGTTAGCCAAAATTTGTTTATTCATCTCCTTCAAGAATTGTGTGACGTCATTTCAAACATTTTGAACTCAATATTAGTTTAAATATGCAACACACCACTAAAAATAAGTCTAGAGTAGTAAATTTTGCAATTTATTTCACACATTTCACAAAAAATTCCTCCAAGTTTGGTGAATGCAAAAATTGTTTGTTCGTCCCTTCCAAAAATTTATGAGTGATGACATCATTTCCAAACCAATGAGTCGTCATTAAACAGTGAAGTGCTGTTTAAACTTTATAAAATAACGTACCCCTGTACTTCTAGTTTTTGAATCTGCCTTGAACCTATCTTTATTCTAAGCATCCAAATTTTTGCAAGAAAAATCCAAATTGTACAAAATGATATACATTAATATAGCATCCATACGCGGCTCGGCTGTATTTTTGACAGTAAGCGCGCGTCCCTCCATCAAGTATTAGAAATATAAAAAAAAGTCAAAGACCAAAGTTGTAGGGTTCTTTGAGAAATTTCTAAATTTTAGAGAGTTCTAATAGTATATTAAAGAACGAGTTTCATAAGGTATATATTAAGGTAGCAATCCAAGTTTATAGAACGAGCGGCGAAGCCGCGAGTTATATAAAGGATGAGTGCCACAATGACCTTATGAACGAGTTATTTATATTATTTTTTCTACCGCGCACGTTTTTTCGCAAAATGAATCAATTCGAGTTAAAATTGGTTAAAATGTCTTGTGAAGAAGTCAGTGAAGTCCTTACGCCTCCCGAAATACGGGAAATTTTAATTTGACATTTGCCATTCTGACATCTCACATTCACCTGACATTTCTCATCATGGCTACCAATCTTACCGATCTAAATTACACCAGATCTATTTTAGAACCCCTTTCTGCTATTAACGAACTGCTATGACGTTATTTAGGTGCTTTAATAGCTCTATTAGAAAATAAAAAAAACGTGCGCGGTAGAAAAAATTATTTTTAACTACACCGAGTGTTTTGCTTATAAAGCGTAACGCAACTTAGATAAGGAAAGATACGGATTCTGTTGTGGTATAAATGAGGTTAAATTTTCATCTACAGGGTGTTTATAAAAAATGTTTTAATTATTACAATTTTCAAATTTCCATTTTTCAATTTGCTCAAACAGAAAACCTATATTTTACTTCTTTATCTTATTTTATTTTTCATTTTCTTTCTTTTTTGCTGAGAATTTTCTATATTTAAAGTTGATAGTTCTTGTTATTTTTTAGTTTTTTAAGTGACACATCACCATATTTGATGAATGAGGAAAAAACAATAGAGTAAGATACGATAATAAAATACCGTGTGTCCCATTTGAAAAAATTGAAAAATCGATATTTGAAAATTGTAAAGTTTTAGATTTTTTATAAACACTCTGTATATTAAAATTTTATTCAGACTGTAAAAGTAATATATTGCAATTTTTTCTGAACTCTTCCATTGCCACAAAATTTCAAGAAAATTTTCAACCAAAATCGAAGGTTAATCAAAGGTCAATCAAAACATGTAAAGATATATAGGGTCTTTCATTTATTTAAAGCAAACTAAGTTGTGTATTACGCTTTAAAAATAGAATAATCTGTATAATATAAACATCGTACAACTTTGGCCTTTGACTTTTTCTCTATCTCTATCTTTTCAACCTTAAATTTCATACACATTTTACACCCTTAAGGGATGAATATTGAAACGTTATGAAATATATGTTTCATTCTATATTCAGGTGCTGGATATTTCATCAATTTAATTACACTAAGCTGGGTGTTACATCTTATGAACAGAAGAATCTGTATAGTTATAAATAATTTTAGAGTATAGTCCTTAAAGAACCGTACAACTTTGGTTTGTGACTTTTTGTTAGAGAACTATACTCTAAAATTATTTATAATTATACGAATGGTTCTGTTTTTAAGGTGTAACACACAACTGAGTTTTTTTAATGAAACACACTATATATTTTGACATATTCTCATTAACCTCTTCCTAAGCCGTATATCTACATCTATTTTTGAAATTCCGATGCGAGGTTGCTACGTTATTTCAGTTTTCTTGATATTTTTATCATGGAAGGATTCACAAAAAAAAATGCAAAAGGTTATTTTAAATATGTCTTACAATATTTTGTGGAAAGATAAATAAAAGTACCTACACGCTTTGTTGTGGTTTCAATTAAATCTACTTTTATTACACAGAGTGTTTATAAAAAAAATTACAATTTTCTAATATCGATATTTTAGTTTTTTCAAATAGAACACCGTCCATTTTATTACTGCATTTTACTCTATTGTTTGTTCTCATCCTTCTAATATGTATATCGATGTCAAAAAAGGAAGAGAACGAAAAATAAAATAAGTAGAAGTTATAAAATATAGTATTCTATTGTGAAAAACTGAAATATCAATATTTGAAAATTTTAATAATTAATTTTTACTTCCCCAGCGTAAGCAAAGGAAATTGTAATCGAGTCCGTCGGCCGACTCTCTACTTTTGCATTTTCTCGTTTTATACATTGCATATCAAAGTTTAATTTCAATTATAACACTACAAAGCGCGCAATTTTATTTATTTCTCCACAAAATGTCGTAACACAGATATTAAAAATAACTCTATTGCGATTTTTGATGAACCTTTTCATTGTTAAAAAATTTCAAGAAAATTGGAATCACGTGGCAACGTCGCATTGGTATTTCGAAAATAAACTGTGGTTGTAAAGCCTGAGAAGAGGTCAATCAAAATATATGAAAATATATAGGATGTTTCATTTAAAAAAACGAAGTCGTGTGTTCCGCCTTAAAAACAAAACACTTTGGATATTTATCACAATATCAGCTACTTTCAAAATAATTTTCAGAACGTTTTGCTCCATTTTAGCTTAATTAATAATTTTAAACGCCTCCTCTCTTTTGAGGAGATAAAATGATTCAAGTCAGGCAACTTGCTACAGCTTTAATCGTCGTATTGCTTCTATGTATGAACATAAAAATCGAGATTAAGCATGTACTGATAATTGACCAGTACTTTTAACACTCCATAGATATCTTTACTTTAAGTTATAGAATTTGTCATAAAAAAAAAAATAAAATTACTATTTGTTCAATGTACTTCAGGCGGATGGGAGGTATGTAAAATAAGTAAATAAATAAAATAACAAAAATTAGGATGTTCCCAGAATCCGCTCTTTGTGAATATATTTTTTTGTTTGAAAAAAAAAAACAGAAAAATTGTAGATAGCGTCATCAAATTTTGGGAGAAAAAAAATCACTAAATTTGGTGACGCTATCTACAATTTTTGTGCGTAAATTGAATTCAAAATGTGCAAAGTAATTCGATTTTTTTCTTGTTTTTAATCATACCTATTGTGATGAGTTTTTCATTCAGGCGGAGCTTAATTGCAAAATTCATATTTGTTTACGAAAATTTACCATTTTAAACTTGTTTTAAGTTTCTTGTTAAGAAAAGATGACTACGTGTATTAAGAAAAAAAGCAAAACATAAGCCCCGCCCACCCACCCAATCTCAAATGTGACGAATTTTTTGTATTCGTCGTAAGCCGTGGGGTGGAGCTACACGTATTAAGTTAAAAAGAAAGCCAAAAATAAGCCGCCCCGATCTCAATCGTGATAAATTTTCTTGCAAAAATTTACAATTTTAAGCATGTTTTAAAATCTCATTTTGAAAGGACGACTACGCATAAGAAGAAAAAAGCAAAATATAAGCCCCGCCCTCCCACTCTATCTCAATTGTAACGATTTTTTTATTCGTCGTGAGTCAAAGGACAAAGGTTAATTGAAAAATCCTTATTTCTCTACAAGAAACGTCACAATTAGGTCGGGGTGGGTGGGTGGCCCTTGATTTTAGCTTTTTTTTTGTTAACACGTATAATCTTCTTTCACATGATTCTTCAAAACATGCTTTCCAAGAAGCTGTATTTATCAAACTGTACTTCAAGGGCGAGAGAACTTTTGTCTAATACCTTAAATTTTATAAATATAAATAGATAAATTTTCGCTGACGTCGTAAAAACAATCTTCACACATAAAACTTTAAAGTGATTGGCACCGTAGTTTTATTGCGTAATCTACGAGCTGTAAAAGCCCAGAAACATGAAGTTATATCGGTTAAAAGGACCCTATTAAAACACTTCCTTTAACTGTCGTTCGGAAAGTAAAGAGAAAAATTGAACTGTAATATAATCATGACGCTAGTAAAGTTGCATTTTGCTATAAAATGTTATTAAAAAAAGAGCAGTCCAAGGTTACGAAAGTCATGAATTCATGTTTACATTTTCTTTTCCATAATAAGAATTAGGAAAATCAATTTCGTTATTCATGAGTGCTGCTCCGCCAACGCCTGGAAACACTTTTATCTACATTTTCTTACATAAGCTGCTATGAAAACTATCATAGTTTTAGTTATTTCATCTTTTTTTAAAACTTCTACGAGTGTTTCTATTTTTGGGATCAACTCCAAATTTAGAAAATAATTGTCGTTCTATGTTCACCTTCCACCTGACACGACTTCTCTCGTTTTATTGCAAAACCCTCCGACAGAAGCAAAAAACTGAAACTGAGAACCCACCCACGCATTTTTTTCACATTTATATCAAGTACAAATTTACAAAGAAAAGTTTATAAAATGTGACAATATCGTGAACTTCTTAAAACCATCCCGAAAGTTAGAGGCAATTTAAAGTAGAAAAGTTTTCGAGAAATGGGTGCTTGTACTAATTCAACGAGTGCTCTCTGCAGTTGTTAAAATCTCACAAAACATTCTGAAATAAATTACTCCCCGCTTGTCAATTTCGTCATCAAGTATGCAAATTTCCGTCTCTTATCAGAGTTTACTTTAGTGAATGTGGCCCCCGTTCTTCATTTAGGATATTAAAGTTTTACAAGGATTTTAACATCACATTTAGCACACAAATGGTTGCAGTAATTAAGAATTTATTGTACCGTAAATGTCTAACAATTGCTAACTTTATAACAGCCGGCAGACGGCATTGTCTTGCAAAATCTACAATAATTAACGCCTTACGTCCGGCCGTAAAAGTTGGATTTACCCAAAACGAGGAGCAAAAGAGGACCTTAAGTAGATCTAATGTACAATTTTATTAATTCATTAAAGAAGGGATAAACACTGAGATATGTTTAAGTGATTTCGTACTTCCATTTAATGGCACTCAGGTTTAGATCACTGACACAAAAATTGATGATCAATATCATTTATGATCCTATAAGATCGTCTAGGAGAATAGGTAAACTCAAAAATGTAGATTAGTTCATACAGTTATAGGAACATCAACACCATATTTAATGGACACCAGATTTAATCTTATTAGCAAAGGGTTGTACAAATGGATTTCTCTACTTTAAATCTTTTAACGAAGCTATAAAGCTTCTTGGGACATCACATGACATTGATTCGAAATTTAACGTTCTTCTAACAGTATGCATTAATCTACAATCCAATTTAATGTTCTCACTGTGTGCCAGGATCGGAAGTTATATTGATCATACGGTATTATGTTCAGGTAACTAGCACTTTATTAAGGGTTTTATGTTTTCAATTCCCTTAAGAGGAGGTTGTTTTTGTTATAGAGTGTACGAAGGGCCTCAAGCCATTTCATTAAGGCCATAAAACGTCTTATCCATTTTTCTATTATTTTTAATGACAACTCCACGTTATTAAACGAACTACTTACTCATTGCCCGAACCGGTCTTAAAAAAAATTGGTCGAATGTTATTTCGACAAAACTTCCCCCACCTCTGAAATACAGTTCAAAAAATTCTGCTTCTTTAATAAATTTTAAAAGATGAGTTTGCGAAATTTTACTTTTTTAGACTGCCTTTAAACAGTAGAACCAACCTTAGTTAGAATCGAAAATTTGGATGACTAAGGGAAAACCCAAAGCAGATTCATAGACAGTGTTGGGCAGTATCTACATACTTGTATCTAAATAAAGTATCTAGATACATTTTTGGGTATCTAGTATCTGTATCTAGATAAAATCGAATTTAAGCACAAAATATCTGTATCTAGATACAAAATTAATGGCGCAGATACAGATACATTTTTTATTTCACTTTTTTTTCAGTAGTTATTAGTTGAGTTATACTAGTAGTAATTTTTGATACTTCATGTTGGTGATTTTCGTCACAAACAAAAATAGAGGTAAGAGGTCCACTAATAGTGTTCTGTCACGGAAATTTTCATATTTTAGATACCATAATTTCCTATATTGTAGCCTTCAGTACTTATACATATTTAAATATAACCCTGAGGGGTAATAAATCTAAGCCATGGTAAGATGGTATTTTAAGAACCATAAACTACAATTCACTTGCGTTTTTACGCTTATCGGGGCAATGCATTTGATCTGTGTACCTGAGCAACCCGGGTCCGGTAGGCCCGCTGGTTGTATTTGTGTTATTAAATAAGAGAAATTTTAATAGTAAAAATATTTGTTTAAGGTATGTTATTGTTTTTAGAAAATAATAATTGCGTGTTACATTATGATTAATTTTTTCAATTAGCACGAATTAGTTCTGTAATCGACTAATCGAATGTTCAATACATACATTTCTCTCGCAGAAATCGCATATTTGTTACTGTTTTATACCTTTATTTTTCAGACAAATGTAGCATCTTTTCTTGTTGCCACATGTGTCATTTCTTCATTTTTTCATTGTTGGACCTAACGCGAGGCGGGCTTGGCAGGTCCGTTTTGCCCTAGAATGTGCCGATTATGTTTAAGTGTAAATCTTGGGCAATAAAATTAATATTTTTACAACCCTCGGTAGAATAATTTATCTTGATATATTCTCCGAAATCGTGAAACGAGATTAAAATAAAATGAGTTTCAACAAAAATCTGAAAATTTAAAGTTGCACTCTGGTGATTCCGGCCTGCCAGGCAGCCTTCGATCCTATAAGGGGTTTAAATACCTTTTTTAGAAATTGTACTTATTTTGCCTTAAACGGAACCAGCAATTCTTCCTAAAATGTATATACCTGCCGCACCGGGATAGACAATTACCGGACATGGTCATAAAAACATCGTAAGCCGATATTGAAGAATAATAAATTTATGACAGGTTGCCGACAACAGACCTTCAGCACAGAATAATCATTTCCCGTATTCTTTTGAAATATTAATTTTAATGCTGGAGATAATTATTAGATATACTCAAACACAATTTGGACACTGTAGTATGGGAATAGAAACAAAAAAAATATTCTTTTTAAGCGTAGATAATAAATATTGCACAATTTGCGACACATCAAACAGCGTAGCGATGGCCTATTTGCAGGAAAAAAGAAAAGATTTTTCAATCTTGAATACCTATGCTACAGTAAAATGTTTATTTTTTAAATTTAATACCACAATCCCTTCTTCTGCACCTGTGCAACGGGTGTTTAGTAGCGGAAACCAAATTCTGATACCAAGAAGAAATAATTTAGGTGACAATACGTTCTAAATGTTGTTAATTTTAAAAAATTCATTAAATAATACATAAAAAAATACATAAACATGTTTTCAGTTATTTTATTCTCCAAAGGTTCAAAAAGTATCTGTTTTCTTGTATCTGTATCTAGATACATTTCGAAAAAATCGAAAACAATCTGTATCTAAATAATTTTATCGTCCATATATCTATATCTGTAGCTGACGCTCGAGAAGTAAAAATTAAATCATCTGTGACCCATTAATTAAATTCTTACATTGCCATATAAAAGAGAGTTTATTGCAAAATATCAAAATTTCAATTCTAAATTGTCCCGTTCTCAGGTGCCACAGGGACCAAACATAAGTCTGTTACTCTTTGTTGTATTCACTACTGATCTCCCTGAAGCACAATATCTTATAAAAAATTAATATACAGATGATACCAAAACTCAGAAATAAATCTTCTTAAAAATTTGAGTTTCTCCGAAATTTTGCTTAGATCTTTTATAATTTTTGATGTATTCAAAGTCGATTCGAGTTCAATATCTGTAAATGCTACTAACTGCAATGTCATAAATTAACATTTTATGAAAAAAAAAAATACGGAAATAATCAAAAAAGCTTCCAAGTAGATTCCTTTTACGCTATTGGAGGAATGTTTCTAATCAGCGTACGTTAAAACTCGTCACTTACTTTCCTTCTTCTCAGTACTATTGTTTTTGTCTTGATTTTCGGAGACTACTCATTTAACAAAATTGTCAACAAGCGACAGACAAACGGAAACAGGGTACCTATTTTTTATATTCAACTAGCCATAAAACAGTGAGAAAAGATGAAATGACTCGATTACAATATTATACAATCTACGCCAAATTTGGTGAGTATGATGCCATTCAAGATTATTACTCAGTTGTATTTGTTTTTTACCAAATTTGTTCATGATAACTGAAATTTTGTTTACGTTTTTTCTTTCGAGCATAAGCTAATCCGGCCAATGGATAGTTTCGTGTTCTCTTATGTTTTCTAGACGTTTCATGACCCCTAAAGTAGGAAACAATAGGTCTCTATTTACCTCTTTCGGTCTATCAGCTGTGTTGATTTTTATTAGGCTAATAATTTCGGAAACTACCGGACTGAATGCCGTCAAATTTTAAATGTATGTAGGAATATCATATTGATGGTAAAATTTGATGATGTCACCTCAACATTTTGCGTAGTAAATACTATTTAAAATTCTTCTGTACAGAATTTGTCTGAATGTTTGACATTAGATGCCAGTCTAAATAACTTTAGACCAATTTTTTGGCCAAGAATTTTCTGTTCATTATTTATAAACTACCGTGTTCAAAATATATAAAGTACGGCGTTCGTCGACACTGATAATGATAATAACATAAAATTAAAAAAATCGGTTGAAGTTTATTTCGACAAAACTTCCCTTGCTCCAGGGGCGTAAATAACACCCCAGCAGTTCCTGTGGCGCGAGAGCGTAAATTCTAAGGGAGTGCGGTCTGCACAAGCGTGGACAATCTGAAATATATTTGAGGGAGAAACAAATGGGAAACAAAGTATTCTTGATTCCTGGTACTTGTTTAACTTCGACTGTTTATGTTTATAGTTCGAAAGAATTCGACCATTAACACGTTCATATTGTATAAACGCTGGCATCAAAGTATGCATATGTGTTAAAAGAAAATTTGATTGATATTATATCCTCAACACAGAAGAAAGGACTAATTAATTAAGCACACTCGTTTTTTTTTCTTAAAAAGTATATATGCCGTATTCGAACGTTCACCATTTTCGCATAACATGTTTTTGAAAGCACGCATGATACACAATGGGCTACTGTAACCTTGTAACAACACCGTTTATACTAGTAGAAAAAGTTGCAATATAATTTCGATTTTTTTGCCTCCGGTGAAAATCTGCAGATTAATTTATAGAATTTAAATCTTACTTAAGTATTATGACAAATTTTGAGGGGATTGGTGGTAGAGGCGATTAGGCAAATTTTAGCGTTTTACCATCTACCTCACGATATTGCTAATATACATACAAAATTTGTCAGTCGGTGCGCTAGTTTCAGAGAGTATCTGTCTAATAGAAATACGGACAGACACACAGACAGTCAGACAGACAAAAACAGGACAGCCATTTTTTCATATTTTAAGGCTCAAGACACGTCGAGAAAATATGAAAATAGACGGTCGCCCGATGTACTCGATTACAATACCTTAGCTCATGCTCGCTATGTAAAAAATTGAACGAAAAGTACCGCAAAGAAATATGGATTTTGCAATTATGGGGCGGAGCCTAATTGCAAAATCTGTATTTCCTTATAAAAATTTTCCATTTTAAACATGTTTTAAGTTTCATGTTGTGAAAAGAAGTCTACACATATTCAAACAAAAAAGCAAAATGTAAGCCCGCTCACCCGCCCTATCTCAATTGTGATGATTTTTTTTTATTCGCCGTGAACCAAGGGGGCGGAGCTTAACTGCAAAATACTTATTTCTTTACAAGAAATTAAAAACATGTTTTTGAGTATCGTGTTGTTTAAAGAATACTATGTAGGACAATGTAGGTATATTAAGAAAAAAAGGCAAAATATAAACCCCGCCCACCCAACCCATTTCAATTGTGTGAATTTTTGTAAGGAAATATGGATTTTGCAATTAGGCTCCGCCCCTAGGTCTGCCAACGAATGAAAACTTCATTACTATTTAGATCAGAGAGGGTATGGGTGGGGCTTAATCTTTGGCTTTATTTTTTTCTTAATATACATAGTATTCTTTGAACAACACAAAATTTCTCATAAAGAAATAAGGATTTTCTGCCTTCTTGGCTTAAACGAATAAAAAAAAATCATCAGAACGGTGATAGGGCGGGTGGGCGGGGCTACATTTTTCCTCTTTTTTTCCTAATATGTGTAGATTTATTTCGTCAACAAGAAACTTAAAACATGTATAAAATGGTAATTTTTTGTAATAGTCACCTTAAATCCTCCACGTTTGTTCTACAATCCCTTTAAAAATGGCAAAAGTTGAATATCAACCGATTTTATAAATGATAATTTTCACCTCTAAAAGCAACGTCAGCGGGAACAGCAACTGCAACTGGAACTTCAGCGTCAACATCAAGTTTATAAATACTACTTAAAGGCAAATTCATAAACTACAAGTATAAAATCGTGTAATTTTATGAAATTTAAGTAACATTTACTATGCAAGATATTAAGGTGACGTCATAACTTATTTTTGGTGGGGACCATTCGACAAAACAAAACGTTTCGATTTATTCGTTGGGATTTTTAAAGAATCTTTCATTTATAATTTCCTAATACCATATATATCTTTGACAATGACTTCAATCTTAGAACATTAATTATTACTACTAAATTTAAATTCAATATTTTCCAACAGTTGCGCAAAAAACGAAGTTGTAAATAGCCTAATACGGTCTGCTTAATCAAATCGATTTAACAAAAAAAAATGTTACCTCCACCTTTTAAAGTGGGCAGTGCTTTTAATTTATAAAGGTGACCTCTATAAACCACCCTAATTTTAGAAATGGGGAGCTGATTTTTTTTGTGTAGCTCTGATCCCAATGGGACGTTAAGACCAAATTTCCCTTCAAGTTCAGACCAAGATCACTAAATTAACCTTTTTTCTATTTACATAATGGTTTTTCAAACTTCAGTTTGTGTTTAACATATTCATATGACTTCAAAGAGTGTAATTTTGCTCTTCCGAAACAGAATAAATTTATTTTAGGAAAGAAAAAATGAATTGGTACACTGACCGGCAATTTTAAAATCTTATTATCCTTGTTAATGAAGGATAACACTTACGAGCGGTGGTACAATTTTTGTATTAATTAGTTTGATATGTATAAAACGGAAAAGTTATTCACGATCTGGTTTAGACGAAAATATACAGTCGATCGACCATTACATAAATATTCCACTCTTCAGTCATTAATTGGACGGGAAATGGACGCTAATTTCTGGAAGTTCCTAGCCGAGAGAAAATATAATTTCCTTACTTAAACAAAAAGTGATTTCTTTTGTTAGCTTAACGATGTAAAAAGCCACGATGGTGGATAAGACGCTGCCATAAAGCATTTGTCTGAAAATTAAAAAAGGTGCTATTTATAGTACCAGCCGCACTTATCCAAATAGTATCCCAATATTCAAATTCATAAATCATCGAAGCCGAATTCACAAATCGATCTAATCTGCACCGACACAATTTTTCTTCGCTTCCATAAATTGCGTTAAAATTCGCATTCTTCATTCACTGTTGTCTGATTTATCTGTCACGTTTACGATCCGGTCTTGTATGCCAAAGACTATATTTATAGTAAATTTTATTGATCAGTCGTGCCAACAGCACAATGACAATAGCTCATGTTTTCCGTCATTGTTTTCGCTTCCGTTACTTTGATTTGACAATAAAACTTTAGTATTGTTAACCTTCCAGTTAACGATTACTGCTGCTTTGTGACGTCTTCCATATGAATAAGTCCCGCAATTACAAATATAATTCCGGCGGCAAACTCGTTGCTTAATGGCGAATAAACAAATTACACTCACCGAGCATCATTCTGTTTATTTCCTCTGGCTGTCTGTGTACATACGCTCTGGTTCGCAGTCTCCGAGTTTAAATTAATTGTATATACTTCGGGCTTGCATCGATGAAAAATAGACTCACGTCATATATTTCAAAAGCAAACCACCTGGATTTATAAATATTTGAAAAAAATTGTAGCGAGATGTACAAACCAAGGCTTTTTCGCCGGGATTTATTCACTCTTTTGGTGGCTGGGCCGGGTGTTGAATGAGCAAAATATTAAGTTGTTTTTTGTTTTTTCGTGGAATAATACAGCATGTAAATTTTGCTGTCTAATGGTGTACTTTGCCAAGCGAAGCGTTTAATTTTTTTTTTTTTTTTGTATAAATTCATCGACTACAACGTATGGTTATTGTAAAACGTTAATAGGGTCGTTAACCGCTTAACAGACAGATAATTAATAAAAGACTTGAATTATTTAAGCACTCTATAAATAAAGTATTAATAATATGGTTATAAAAATTGTGAGTAATAGTTTGCAATAAAGTAACTTCTTTCGTGTTAGCAGAACTTTTGCTCGTGCAGAAATAAACAGAAAAATGTATGCAAAAAAGAAAATCAATAGAATGAAACTAAAGGAAAGTTTTTTTCTTGTACAAGTTTCAGCGACACCGCTTTCAAGGTAAAAAATGCCGCATTTTATTTCCATTTATTAACTGAAAAAAGAGAAGTTGGCTTGTATACATTCAAAAAAAAAATCATAAACTTGTTAAATTTCTTTGTAAAAATGCCTTGAAATTTTGCGAACATACTGACGTACATATTAAAATTAATATTAGATTTATTTTTACAAAAAGTTGGTGAGGTTATCCTAGTTAATAATATGGCTACAATTATGCCTAATACTTTGACAATCATGGTTAGCATCGTCAGGACTAAGGCTAAGACTAAGACTAAGTTGACTAATGAAATAACTTTATCTAGTGTTTTTTCGATTTTTCAAATCTTCCAAATCTTCACGGAGTTATGTGTTCTTTGAACTTTGGGGCAGAGCTTTTTGTTATAAAACAGATTTTTGATTATAATCTTTACAGCTGATTTGATAACACCCGATTTTTCCTTTGGCTCTAATTTATCCTTCGGGTTGCCAATACGGTCCAGAAACCCAAACCACTTTCAAATAAACTCTTTTTAAAACTTATTACAATCCCTTTTTAACTGAAAAAGGATATGCATTTTTACGTATTATTTATATAGTTTATTTACAATTTCCATAATTTCTTACATAAATATTATATTTACCTTTCACTTATCCTTGGAAAATGTTCAAGCTTTTCTTACAACCGTGCTTCAGATCGAGTCATGAATAGCTCAACTGTCTGTCCGTCCGTTACTGTTGCTTGATACTATTGGAAAACTCTCTGTTGAATTGAAAAATAGTGTTTTAAATATACGAATAACTACGAGAAATAATAAATTTCTTGATTATTTTTTGTACCAGCTAATCTTGAATGTGTAATCTATCAAAGTGTTCTGGATTCGTCAGACACTTCTGTTGTTTAATTTTATTTAAAGTAAAAGACATTATTTGCAGATATTTTGCTGTTCTGCGGTAATAATTGTCATTCATTAAATTAAATGAGTTTACTGTGTTATTACAACTCTTACAAATTTTCGTCATAAATCAGAACAATGGTCCCATCATACCACCCAATCAGAATATCATTCATTATATAGGGTGTTTCCTAAACATGCGGCAAAAATGCAAATAGTTATTCCTTGGCTAATTTTAAGATTTTTTTCCTTGGAAAATGTTCGCAAAGACGCTTTCTTTCAGAAATACAAGGTGACAAAAGTAAAGTAAGAGTACTCATCCTCAGACTTACATTCCTTGGATTTTTACCACAGAAAAATCTTAAAATAATCCAAAGAATAACCCCGTGAATTTTTACCGCATGTTTAGTGTAAACACCCTGTATATATACACTGTGTCTTGTATTTTGTCTTAGAATTAAATATCAAACACAATTATGGTATTGGATTATATTATATATTAATAATATAATTTGCAATTGCTTGCCTTGTCTTTTATAACTCTACAGTAAAAAGTCAAATTTAGCCCCGCCCACCCACTCGTTCCCCCATTCTTTCTTCTGAAATAAGAAATAAATCTTATATCAAATAGTACAGCAAAAAAGTAACGATAAGCGCTTTTTTTTTACTTTTTTACACCCTAGGTTCTATTAGTTCCTACTCCCTCTTTACAGAAGAACGTATAATTAACCACGCCCACCCACCCCGCCTCCACTTTAGTCATTAATTTTTATCTGCTCTGAATGAAAGGTGGATCTTACACTGGACAGAAATAAAATTAGTCGTTAAAATGAGAAAAGGGTGGGCGGGCGGGGCTAGTACTTGTTTAGATAAGACTGATTCTGGCAGATCTTATATTAGCAAATGGAAATAGAGATAGGAAAAAATGATCTAAGGTTATATAGACTGAACTTAGCTCGCTCCTAAACTACAGTTCAACAAATCCAGTTTCTTCGAAAATCATATATATTGCCAGTCACAGTGTAAGAAAAAAAAAAAAAATCTGAGTAAGAATCGAACTCGCAACGTTGAAAGTAACTGGTCCAGCCAAACTTTCGGTCACTCTTTATATCAGTAAAAAGCTTGATATATGATTTTTGCGAAAATTTTAAAACCAAGGGTAAAAAATTGGCCGTAGTTTATTTTCCTGTTTAATTTTCTTTTACTGACGTCATCAAGATTTTAGCAAGGTCACGTATATTAATTTCAGAGCATTCGGTTTTGAAATTTCAATGTTAAATTGTAAAACGTTGTTGTAAAATTTTGATTTTTTTTACAAAAATCTGTATGCACAGGGTTAAAACTCAATACGGATTCATAAGCTACAATTGGAGGAATATGTTATTTTATAAAATTTTAATAACATTTATTATTGTAAAAGTTGGGAGTGATCGTATCATTGTTGGTGTTCCTAATATACAATACATATAAAATTTGACAATAATCGGTCCGGTAGTTTAGAAGATTATCTGTCTAATAAAAATCTACACAGACACGGACAGAGGGCAGACGACAGACGGCACACGATAGACAGACAGACGGAAACAAGAATCTATGTTTTCGTATTCTGGGGGTCATGAAACATCGAGAAAACATAAAAGTAGCTAGTCGCCCGTGGACTTGATTACAATACTTCCTTGTTTACGCTTTGGAAATAAAAAGCAAAGCGGATTCATAAGCCACAAGTACAGAAGTATATTATTTAAATAAAAAATAAACTGGAGTTACTACAATATGAAACAATTTCAGCTGACGTCAATGATTAAACAAATTATGCTTACCGTTTTACGTTGTACGATATTCTTAAAATATATACATATAAAATGTACAACATTAGATAGTTTCGCAGATTACTTGTGTAATAAAAATTAACACAGACAGACGACAGACAGACAGTCAGGCAGAAACGGAAGACCTATGTTTTTGTTCTCTAGGGGTTATGAAATATTAAGAAAACTTGAAAGTAGCTCATCCAAAGGACAATATTACATTTTTAGCTTACGATCGGAAAGCAAAAAAACTGAAGTTGTACGATTCTTTGAATAATATACACTAAAATTATTTACAGCTTTACAGAGTGCTCCATTTTTGAGGCGTAACATCCTAGATATCTTTACACTGACATTCTAATTCACCCCTCCGTAGGCTTTATAATCGTAGTTTTCGAAATTTAGCTCTGATGGTAGCACTCTTTTCAGATTGTTTAAAAAAAATGCAAAACTGTTATTTTTAACATGTGTGTTGCAATAGTTTATGAAGAAAAAAGATAAAGAGAGGTACGTATTTTGTTTTGGTATAAATTAAATGATATTTTAATTTACAGAGCCTCTAGAAAAAAAATGTAAATTATGTTTTTGATTTTTTTGTTCTAAACACTAGATACTTATAATAATACCACAATAAAACGCATGTCTTTGTTTACCCCTCCATAAGAATTTTTACCTTTTCAATAGTTAAAAGTAAAGATAATTGGAATAGCATGACAACGTCGCATCGTAATTTTAAAAATAAACCAAAGGATAGTCAAATTAGAATGTATAAAATTATATGGGCGGTTCTATTTAAAACATATGTTGCGCCTCAAAACAAGTAATATAGTTGAAAATAATTTTGGCTTCTTTGTGTTATTCAAAGAAGAATTTATTTAGTTAAGACCCACCACTGACCCGGAAATGACCGGCATTCAGGCAAGACTTCTATCATTACGGGTACTAAGACCAAGTAATGATATGCATTGATTAGATTAACAGAACAACTTTCGAGATTCTAGAATTACAGCATACAAATTAGTCTGCTATTATTCTCTAATCTCACCCCATCCCCAAAAGTCTAGCGTAACTACCGACCATTTATCCGCGCATCACTTGAAAATTGACCTACACTACTCTGACCTACTGGTGCTAACCTAATCTGACTAACATGATCAGACTGTTCAAGAAACTTACGAACAATATGACATGTTCCTAACAAAACAGCTTTTTGAATTTTGATAATTATTGAATCATTCAAATGCAAAGACTTTAAATTCTCAACTAAGCTATTTGGAACTACACCTACATTAGAGATAACTAGAGGTACAATTGAAATTTTTTTAAGATTCAACATGGATTTCATTTCTATCGATAACTGTAGATATTTTGAAATCTTGGTGTGGTATGTTTGAATAATGTTGTTTGTGTTGGGAACAGCAATGTCAATGAGAATGGCTTCGTTCGTGTGTTTCTTGATAAGTATGATGTCTGGTCTGTTAGCTGTAATGTTTAAGTCTGTAAGTATTGTGCGATCCCAGTATAATTTGTATTTGTTATTTTCAAGGAACGGAGATGGAATGTAAGTGTAATACGGTGTCGTATCTTCGATTAAGTTCATAAGTGTTGCTAATTCTTTGTGGATGATTTTGGCGACGTTGTCGTGTCTAGCTTTGTAGTCAGTTTGTGCTAGAATGCTGCAAGAAGAGATTATGTGCTGGATCGTTTCAGGTTTTGCTTTGCAGAGGCGACAGCAGTCGTTTTTTATGTTCGGATCTTTGATGATGTATTTTTTGTAATTCTTGGTATTGATTACTTGGTCTTGAATAGCAAACACAAATCCTTCTGTTTCGGCATACAAACCTGATTTTTTTAACCAAATCAATGACATCTTCTTATTGACATGAGTTTCTTCTAAGTCTTTGTAGAATTTTCCATGTAGTTGTTTTTGTTTTAGCCCACTTATTATTTTATCTATTGTGTGGGGGGTGTGGATTTCTTCGGTGTTCGACAGATTTAAGGGTGTGTGGTTCAAATCTGCTCTTGTGATGGTGCGAAACATTTCATTTCTTTCCGCTCGTTTCAAGAAATACTTCTTCAAATCTGAGATTTGTCTCTGACATAAGTTTTCTAGGTTCTGGAAACCCCTTCCTCCATTCTGTCTTGGTAATGAGAATCTTTCAATCGACGATTTTGGATGATGCCTTCTATACTGTGTGAAGATTTTCCTTGTTGCGATGTTTAAATTTTCAAGATCAGTTTTGGACCATTTAATGACTCCAAAAGAATATGTTAGCAGTGGAACGCAGAATGTATTTACTGCTTTCATTAAATTTTTTCCATTTAACTGTGTCTTCAATATTAATTTCAATCTCGCTAGGTATTGATCTTTTAACTGTGTTTTCGTTTTGGTATGATTGATGTGTGATGATTGACAGAAACCCAGATATTTGTATGTATCGTTTCGTTCTTGTGCTTCGATTATTTCGTTATTCTGGGTTATATGTGGTACTTGGTGTTGGACGCCTTTTTTGATTGCTTGGGTCTTACATTTTTCAATACCAAAAGACATACCAATGTCACCGGAAAATTGTTCAGTCAGATTTAATAGGTTTGTTAACTGATTTTGTGTACTTGCATATATTTTTATGTCATCCATATACAGCAAGTGACTTATTCTGTTTTCTCTTTGTTTGTTAATTCTTATATTGAACCCATAATTGCAGCTGTTCAGGATATCGGAGAGGGGATTTATTGCTAAGCAGAACCACAACGGACTAAGAGAATCGCCTTGAAAAATTCCTCTTCGGATCATTATTGGATCTGACTGAATTGTTTGTTCATTTAAGGTTATTTGGAGGGTGGTCTTCCAAAATTCCATGGAACATTTGAGAAAAGTGCAGATTTTAGTATCAATTTTGTATAATTCCAGAATTTTGCATAGCCAGGAATGAGGGACAGAATCGTAAGCTTTCTTATAATCAATAAAAGCAGTATATATGTTTCGGTTTTCTTTTCTAGCTTGTTCACAGATGATGGAATCTATGATTAATTGCTCTTTGCAACCAAAGGATCCTTTAATACATCCTTTCTGTTCTTCATTAATGATGTTAGAGTTAAAACAGTGTTGATAGATTTTTTGTGTAATGCATGAGGTTAATATTTTATAGATTGTCGGTAAACATGTGATAGGTCTGTATTTTGATGGATTTTTTGTGTCGTTATCTTTAGGTTTTAAGTATGTTACACCGTGACATAAGAATGTTGGAAAGGAGGATGGGTCAAGAAGGAAATTATTTAAGTGATGTAGTAAATGAATATGTACACAATTTAATTTTTTTATCCAAAAATTATGGATTTTGTCTGGTCCTGGTGATTTCCAGTTGTGTGTCTTATTGATGGTATTTACTAATTCGGCAAGTGTTATCTGATGATCATTCATTGGTGTAACTGTGGATAGTTTATGGGATATATGAGGAATCCATTTGGCAGATTGGTTAAATTCAAATTCTTGAGACCAAAGTTTTGACCAAAATGTTGTTACATCCTGTGAACTTGGAAGTTCACCGGATAATTGAGTTTTGTTTGAATAAGTTAAATGTTGATAGAATAGTTTTTCGTTCTTTAAAAATTTAGTGTTATGAATTTTTCTGAGATGTGATTGTTTGTATCTTTTAAGTCGTTTGCTATATAAGGAAAGCTTTTGTAATAGGGTATCTTTAATTTGGGATAGTGTTGTGTTGTATTCATCGTAATCAGTTTGATGAAAATTATTGTTGGTCAGTATCGAATGCATACATGTCATGATATGTGGTGTTTTAACTCCTCTAAGGTACTGTGTTATTTGACCTAGTTGTTTTCTAATGTTATTAATTTTATAATTTAACCGTGTTTCCCAATGAGGGGCTGAAGGTATACGATTGGTGTTTGTATTTATTATGTTATCTTTACATGTGTTAATTTGAATACAACTTAAAGCTGCACAGTAGATAATTGTATGAAGTTTTTCAAAAGAGATCGAGTTTGTGAGATATTTTGGTAGTCATTATTATTATCTTTGATCTCTAATAACAATTATTAATAATAATCAAAAAAGGACCCGTGAGGGTAATCATCAAACTCTCTATAAAACTGAGTTTCTGATACGATAATCTTTGGGTTTTATATTTATGTCTAGTATAAACACCGCTGGATATAAGTAAACTTGAACGAAAAACTAACACTTTTTTCCATCTGAAGGTTAATCGCTTCGACGCGCGGTTCAAGTGCATCATTGCAGTACGTGCAAAAATATACCATGTAGTAGTAGTATACATGGATTTTTCACTGCACTAGTATGTAAACATCCTTTAAGTAAAATTGTGTCATAAGCAGATCAGGTCAGTGTTTTGAAAGATTCGAGAAACTCCTGCCACTTCAAGTAACATATAGATATATTAAAAGTAGCGGGCTAAGAATACTCCAATACATTTAATATCCATTCATAATAAAACTTGTTTGTTGATATTTGAGCTTTTCAAACCAGATATCATATGTTGCATCAACTACATATTACATTTCATTTGATACAGTGGATGCAGATTGTATTTTCCCAATGAAATTACATATATATTGTATACATATACAATCATATTTTATAATGATTCTATTCTTATTTACATCACAATTCCTTAAATCAGAAAATTAATGAATTAATTAAAACCAGTTTTCCGAAGGAATTAAACTATGACCCTATTGTTGTTGACATCTATTAACCAACATTTGACAACGTTATGGTGTCTTCATTAATACGGTAGAAAGTACTTTTCATTAAAAAATTCTAATTTACTGTTTTTATCTGTTGATTCCACACAGCGCCAGCAAAATGTCTTTAAACAAGACGCCTCCAAAAAACACCCCTGCTCTAAAGAGACCGACCTGAGTAGCATCATAAAACATGTAGATAGAGCTTTATGCTGACCAGCAACCAGCGTTGACAAATTGACCTCAGGATCATTTGTCACTGTCCATAATACAATTCTTTAAAAGACCTCCATTTTACGAACAAATTGATGCGAAAAGATATCATCACCCAGATGCGTCTGGTAGGAATGATGTACAGCTTGTGGACAAAGTAATGATCCATCAAACTGAAACCGGTCTATTATTTTCCACCTAAGAGTTGATTAAAAATAGCAGTTTACGTTGGCAATTGATTGATTTCGATTTCAATCTCTTGTTTGGTGTGCGGTGGTGATATATAGCTAGAACATTAATCAACTTGACCATTATTCTATCTGCTCTATTCTAAAAAGCGACACTTAATTTCAGTCCGGCCATCCAGAATAAAAGAAGTTATTTTAATTTTTTTACGCTTTATTGCTCGCTGTGACAAACGTGGTGGCGAGATAAAACGAATTATATGGCGCATAACGAATTAGGGGAAGTTGTTTGCATTTTATTGTTAAGAATTACTGCAGGGTTGTGGAAACGGAATTGGATTGAAATATAACGAATTTAAATGAGGTTCACGTCCCGATATGCTGGCAATCGCCAACCCACGTTACATTTGTGACAAAAGTAACGGTTCTGTGCCAAACACTATTCAAACAGTTTAAATAGGTTTTGAGGTTGAATTGATATCGAAGTTAACACTTTGCACTTTAACAAAACATTGTCCAATTTAATATAGAGTTAGAACGTCGATATTTTATTTGGATTACAAACAGTTTTCGATTAGTTCAATCAGAATGAGTTCTTCCATAAGGCGACCGGTCGTATTTTCGCACAGTAAGCTGATTAATTCTTCTAACGTCTTTGTTCGTAGAAACTGTACAAAGCAGCGTTTTCACCTTCTTAGTGCCATTAGCGACTTTTTGCTTTATAGGCTTTATTGCTGCAAAATTAAATAAATTCTCCAGGGAATTTGTATTTGTAAAATGATCCAATAGGATAATTGATTTGTTAATAATAACCAAAATGTGTCTAATCATCCCCACTAACAACGACACCATATTTTACAATAGTAAATGTTATTTAAATCTTATAAAATAACATGCACTTGTGATTTATGAATCCGTGTTGGGTTTTTAAGGTTATCGGAAACATGGTAAATCGTTAATCAAAATTTATCCGTGGCGGATTCATCAGCCACAAGTGTGAGAGTATGTTATTTAAAAAATCTTAACAAAGTAAATGATATGACATATTTAACAGAATCTGAGAACAAAATTTCAAATAGTATTCACAATATTTGAAAGAGCTAAATCCAACGCACAGTTCTGCACATTAATAGTGGTGCAGCGTTTACCAACAATGTAAACAACAAATATTAGCCGCATTAATATTCTTGCAACAACAACGAAGCAGTAATGGTTTCACACGTTTACGTAAACAAAAACGTTAATTCACCAAACAACTGAAACTGGGAACAGCGTTTCAGGTTTTTTACTAATTCTGCATTTCCGTGAAAGCCGTACAAAATGAATGACAAGGATTACATGCTGCTGCCGTGTATAATTAAACACGCAACTGCGTGTTGAACTTGTTGAATTATGTTGGGTGTCTTATCTCGTTTGTATATAATGGCCATAATGAAGTTATTTAATTAAGCGAATTTGTTCAAATATTTGTGCTTTGTTCTAAGTAAACCCGAAGCCAGTGAACTAACCAACCCACCCGGAATATTTTCTCGTCGCAAGCTTCTTATAAGGTTTACACTTTGCCGTAGCCAATGGCTATGCAATTTCCACAAACCAACATTGCTAACCTAGTTACGCATCTGACAGAATAACCGACTGTTGACAATAATCACCAGCTGTGCTCAAAACCCGGAAAATACGTGAAAAGCAAACAAATCTGCGTAAATATACAGTAAACCTCGATGTATTCATACATCAAAAGCTTTTTTATTTGAAAAATGTGCATAAATTAACAAATATATGAAGTTATTTATCATACACTGAATTTAACTGGTCCTCAAGCATGACCAAAGCCACACGGACGTCACAGCCTGGGTTTAAATCAAGATCTACTTGATAATTTGTAAGACGTGATTAGTAAACAGCGGATTTATATGCACAAATAGTTTTATGCACATTTCTATACAGGGTGATTTCGAAATATATGCAGTAATTGTAACCACAGCATCATGTACCGTAGTAATGTGGAAAGATAGACAAAAAACAAATTAAAAGTCGAAAAACCTCCATGCACCACCCTGGATACAAACGTTCGAATAAAAACGATGTAGACACTCAGTTTCAGTTTCAAGTGAAACCGACTTTTTGCTGGTTATTATTCGTTCATTCATATTATTCATTTATTATTATTAGTTGTAGAAACAAATAGTGGTCCTGAGAAGGAACAATTTTTGGTAATGCTTCATGGTGATCGACTTTTTATTCTGACGAATGTTTGGTCCTTGCCACAGCGATTCCAAATTGACTAGCAATACAGACTTGAGCATGTCGCAACATGTTTGCACGGATGCATAAAAAAAAAATCCCGGAGTTCCACGAATTGCAGCGGCTGCCACTTCCACTCGTTGTTCAAGCTCTTCGATAGTTTCTGGACACTGTTGATTTGCAGAAACTAACTGTTTCATCCCACTCCGTAGACAAAAATTACATGGATTGAGATCAGGTGAACGCGGAGGCCAAGTTACTAGACATTGCTACCATTTAGGAACGTGAACTTTACACACTACAATAAATCTTATTCTGAGGCATTCCCAATATTTTTATTGCACACATTTCGAAATCACTCTGTATATTTAAAAATAAGAGAGAAACAAATATTTCACAGTTCTTTGACTTTGTTTGCCAGGTCTGGTAGTTAATATTTTTCGTTGCAGCTGTCTTATGCTCTTGGTTTCCGCAGTGTAGGCATTAATTATATGTTCTTCCGTAGAAGTGGAAATGGGAACTAATAGAACGTAGGCTGATGAAAAAACGGGTGGGTGGGTGGGACTAAGTTTAATGTTTGCCTACATTCTTTTATAAGCAAGCAATAGCCCCTTCCACCCACCCCCTCGTTATTCCAATGACTACTTTTAATATTGCACAGTCATTTGTCAAAATCAGTCTCATTGTAGCAGACACTAGCCCCGCCCACCCACCCGGTTTTCATTCTAATGATCTTATTTCTGTTCAGTATAAGATTCACCTTTCATTAAGACTAGATAAAGTGAATTACTGAAATAGAGCAGGGGTGGGTGGGCGGGGTTAATTATACGTTCTTTTGTAATAGTAGAAATGGGAACTAATAGAACGTAGGCTAATGAGAAAACGGGTGGGTGGGTGGGGATAAGTTTAATTTTTGCCTACAGTCTTTTATAAGCAAGCAATAGCACCTCCCACCCACCCCTTCCTTATTCCAATGGCTACTCTTAATATTGTTTAGTCATTTATCAAAATCAGTCTAATTTTACAAGATACTAGCCCCGCCCACGCACACTGTTCTCATTCTAACGATCTTATTTCTGTTCCATATAAGATCCACCTTTCATTCAGATTAGTTAAAGAGAATCACTGAAATAGAAACGGGGTGTGTGGGCGGAGTTAATTATATGTTCTTTTGTAGAAGTGGAAATGGGAACTAATAGAACGTAGGCTGATGAGAAAACGGGTGGGTGGGTGGACCTAAATTTAACAGTCTTTTATAAGAAAGCAATAGCCCCTCCTTATTCCAAAGACTACTCTTAATATTGTTTAGTCATTTATCAAAATCAGTCTCATTTTAGCAGATACTGCCCCCCCCCACCCATCCTGTTTTCATTATAACGATCTTATTTCTGTTCACTATAAGATCCACCTTTCATTCAGACTAGTTAAAGTTAATCACTGAAAAAAAAGGCGGGGTGGGTGGGCGGGGTTAATTACATGTTTTTTGGAGAAGTAGAAATGGGAACTAATACAACATAGGCTGATGAGAAAACGGGTGGGTGGGTGGGGCTAAGTTTAATTTTTGCCTATAGTCTTTTATATTATAAGCAAGCAATAGCCCCTCCCACCCACCCGCTCCTTATTCCAGTGACTACTCTTAATATTGTTTAGTCATTTATCCAAATCAGTCTTATCTCAACAAGTACTAGTTATGTACCCAGCATAACTACTCTTAATCACCATGGCTTTGTTAAGGATATGGTACAAGAAGACATGGTATGCTAGTTCGGTGGATTATTTTCGTCTGCTTTTACAGGAATTTATTAGAATTATTTTCACATTTTGGCCATTTTTCACAAAATCTACCACCACCGACCTTCAATGTCTAGTTACGAATGAATTCGAAATATTATATGTCAACTAATTCTCCTCATCTTTACTTGCCAATATTTGGTATGAAATACTCTATGCCCAGTTGACATATACCTAGCTGAATGTTTATGACTTAAAACAAAAAGAGGCAGTTTAGATTTTTTTTCAAACTGACAAAGTATTAGAGATGTACCGACTATAGTCGGCCGACTGTTCCGCTTTGCTAAAACCAGTTTATAAATGCAACAGACAGTGTGTTTTTTTTTCTATTTCTCTGACTACCTTAAAAACTTGTTTTATTTTAATAAAAGGACTAACTAAAGTTTCTTTGTTTTCCAAACAATGTGTTAAATTTGTTTGGATAATTTTAACATTTAATTTTTTGTAGTAACTCAGTACAAAAATAAAGAATAACACAATTTAGGGCAGTTTATACTTTAACCAGTTTTAACCACTTTTTTGGAAAATTTTTGGAAATTTTGAATTCGCTTTGCGTGTTTATTGGACCAGATATCGTGACGGCGATTTCAGAATCGTAACTAGCGGAAGATTATCTACACTTTGACACCAATTTTCGGTCCATTAAACCAATTTTAACCGGTTTTAACAAAGCCGACTAGTCGGCCGACTATAGTCGGTACATCTCTACAAAGTGTATAAAACATACATAAATATATAACATGTGCCAAATGGACAAAATATGCAAAATGTGCAATAATTAATGTCTGTCAGTCAATTTAGAAAACAATAATTTAGATCTACGGGGTTATAATAAACTAATGCACAAAATTCATGAAAAGCGCAGCATTTGTTTTTGAAAAAAAAAATGCAAAAACATGTCAAACTTTTTATTTTACTGTCTATCTTTTGCTATTTGTCAAAAAAATTTTACGTCAAATTTATAAAAGTTAGGACGTCATCAATTATTTTTTTAAATAGGGAGAATAATGGTGAATTCATTATTTGATAGAACTTGTTTTTCTGCATAGGAAAACGTAGTTTGATGTAAGGGTTGCATTACAAAAAAATTGGGCGAAGATTACATCGACAGAAATTCCCTCGCCCATCAAGGACAGCTTGTCAAATCCAGCTGTTTCGAAAAATTAAAAAAATTGATTTTGCGAATTTTATTGTTTTTTATGGCAACCATTCGCTTATCGAATAAAACAGTACATTTTATTTTGATTTTCGATGTTGTAATTCGCATGTGGTTAATTATGACTCGTCTAGATCTAGGGGAGGCTCAGTATCTAGGGGTTATGAAATATCGAAAAAATATGAAAATACCAAATTGCCCGGTGAACTCCATTACTGTACGCCCTTAGGTTATCCTCGATGAGAAAACAGCTTGAAAGTGTTTATGCTTATAAATCGGAAGAATATCACGTAGAAATTAGTTTGATTTGAATGAGGTCGTCCCCTCAAAACAGAACATCAAAATGATTAAGTATATTAAGCTACAATCGACAAAATGTTCTGAATGTCATTATTAAAACTCTAACGTATTTTTGCATTTTCGGGAAAGTGGGGTGACTCGTTTTTAATTTAATCGATAAAAAATATGAATGCAATGATGAATCACAAGTTAAAACTCATCATATTTTGCACATTGTGGGTAGAATTTATTCCGCAAAAGTTTGAGATAACGTCATCAATTTATTTCAAATTATATATCATAATCTGTATACTAAAGCATTTATTTGTCATAGTTATCAAAAATACCGGATATGCAAAATGCATATAATCCCGTCTCCATGATTCGTTTGTTATCATAATGTTGCGATGAACGGGTATGTTGAATAGGCGTAGACTGGAATGGATTTGACTACCTGATTTGACTACTGCTTTGTCACCGTTTCTAGGCTTGTTCTGGAGCACCCATCGCGACTTCTGCTTCCAGGTTCTTCTTTAGCGAACGCCCGCCGGCATTCATCACCGACGATGAGTCCACCAATCATCGCCGCACATACTAGAAAACCGCGTCATACCGGGGCGGTGCGGCGTATGGGTTTATTTCGTAACAAGAGTTATGAATTACTGCCGTTTTTAATAACTCTATTAAATCTACAGAACATATTTTAGTTATCTTGCTTTGGCAGACACATTACAACCTATTTATTTGCGATTTTATAGTTGCTTTAAACTACATTTTAAAGTAATTGTCTCACATAATATTATCCACAAACCTCAGAAAATGAACGATCATCCACCGCTTGATCCTTAGATACTCCCTACATGTACAATAGTTTGAAATGCATGATAAGCAACAAACCAGTGACAATATTGTGGCAATATATATTTTATAGGTTTTTCACTGACCTAAAATTTTCACGAAACGGCGATGATAATGCGTTTGAAGCAATTCTAGATTCCATACTTATCCGGCTATAAAGTCTTTTATGAGTGATGTTAATTTTATTGATTCTAAAACAAACGATAAAATGCAGCCTTTAAATGCATTTTCATGTTACTTATTCCTCATCTGAACTTACAGCGTATTTTTCTCGCTTGGTGGCATCAACTTTTGCCATGATTCACGGTAATAACTAATTTTCGTCAAAGCGTGGAGTAATTTCGCGCCACAAAACATTAAATTGAAGTGATCAGCGGTTCGTCCGTCGTGCAAACTCGAAAGTAATGCGACGAAATTTCTGCTCGCTTTCAGCAGTGTTGGGTTTTTGATGTAACACAGCTGGACGCCTAGATATTGCAGAAAGTAAACATACATATATAGTGGTGCAAGGTGGGTAATATATTTTAGGTTGTTACCCAGCAAAATATATTACCAACAAGTTTCACAGTAAATATGCACGAGGTATTATTAGAGCAGTTCTAGCAACAAACCGAGAGGGAATTTTAATCAACATTTTTACACGCAAACTTTTCACTCACAATTACGAACTTTGTGTGCAAATTACTTTCGGAAAAAGCACGTTAGTGGATTCAAGTTTGCTCAGATAACTATCGATAAACAATTAATTATCGGGTTGCGGTTCAAGCACAAGCAGTGTTGTTATCGACGATAATAGCTTTGTTTAGATTATAATTTCAGTAATAGAGCATTCTTATTTACTTAGCTTGGAAAGCGGCTCATTTATGCCAACAAACTAAGCTTCCACTTTGCTGTATTTTTCTGAGTTGTCGACAATGCATCACGAATTTAATATGATGTCATGTGAATGGTGTTCGATGTCAGATTTACTAGATACCATTATTTGGCACTTTAGAAGAACCGTTGCAGTGTTAACGCATTGTTTGCGTCAGTGGCTCGGAATCATCGAATCGGTTAACATTAACAAAGGCGTTATAATCAACATTGTTCTCTTCTAAAATAGCCGCATAACAAGATAAAGCACGCAAAAGTTACAATAGAGAAACTTTTCAATAATAAAGTACTAAATAGATGAACTTCAATCAACAGTATGGAGCTTACTCTGCTTACTTTTGCCCTGCTCGAAGTAAACTTAATTTAAATTTTAAACTCATAGATACGCAGTAGATTTTTCGTTCTCCTTTTAAGGTGTAACAAAGGCGCCGTTAATTTGAATGTGAAAAACAATGGGATTTATTTGTTTATTTTCACAAAATGTAATTGTAAAAACGACCATAAAAACATTTCTTATAAATAAGCAAGCAAACGCGACAGTAATAAACAAGCATTAAAAAAATGACGTAATAAATATGAAATTAGCGATTAATAAAGATAAGAAAGCGTAAAATTTATTTAAATAGAAATTACTTGGCTGTTGCTGTGTCAGTGTATAAATTTGAAGCTAAGGTTAGTAATTAGCATTCTGAAAAGCTCGCCGTTTGACGTCTGAAGAAGCATTAACACGTTGATTAAAAGTCCTAAGATTTTTCTTGATTTCTCGTGGTTGACGAGTCTCCAGGAAACTAACGAAATCTTGAAACCTCCAGAATTACTTGTTTTCAAGGTATCCATTTAAGGCCAGTCGCTACGTTTTCTGCATGGAGTTTTCGGCACATTTTGTGATCATTCTTTTTTGGAATTTTAGTGAAATTTATGCATAACGTATTTTTAAAGATCAATATCTCAATTATTCAAGCAAATTTCTGACAACGGTTTTTAACACTATTTTCAGGTTACAAAACTCCAGAAATCGTATCAGATATATCGTCGACATTTTTTGTTAGAAGCGATACACAGTAAAAAAGAGCTGCTAAACGTTTATTTTTACTATATCTCAGTTCCAAGAAATAAAGTCGAAAATAGATCTGGTACGATATCTAGAGTTTTGCAAGCTGCAACAGTGGTGAAAACCGCTTTCCAAAATGTTCATAAATAATTGAAATATTGATTTTTTAATATACGTGATGCAAAAATTTCAACAAAATTTAAAAAATATGTGATAATAAATTGTCTAAAAAACTGCCGTAGCAATTATGTAGTGAAAGTTATGAACAAGGTACATTTAAAATTTCGTAATAATAATGGCGATATTAAATTCTGATAATATATTGACAACACCATAAGAGCCAAACGTAGCAACTCCTCTTAAGGCTTAACGCTGTATTGCATGTAAAACTGAAGGGATGTGAAGAGCAAATAACAATAAGTCAAGTATTCTTAAAAGAAATATACTTATACCAGTCACAGTGTAAGAAAGAAAAGTGACATCTACTACTAAGCTAAAATATAATGATATTACAAGAAAAAGTATGTACTATATTTTATCAATCGTCTCATAGAGACCACATTCAAGGAAAAACGAAACAATGTACATAATATGAACTACGAAATTCAATTTCAACTATTTCTTAAAAAATATGCTACAACTTGAATATAAATGAATGAATTTTATAAATAATATCAAAAATAGTTCATCTAATTTCCCAAAATTTTGAGAAAATAGTACAAAAAGGAAAATTTGCACAATTAATTTTACTCCTTAAAACTAGACGTATTAGAATTTCGGTTTCGTGGAAAATTCGGTTTTTAAGATTGTAAGTATTATGTAATTATTATTGTATAATTTTTATTAAAATAAAACGATAATTATTTCTAATTGTAAATTCTCAGAATCTATCCATTTTCTGAAGTAACAAAACATTCTAAAATCTACACGCAATTTTGTTTCAATGTTTGAAACCTGCAAAATATTGTTACGAAAGAAACCCATACGCAGTCCCTGTACTACGCCTATGGGTTTCTAGTATGTGCCGCGATGATGGGTGACTCATCATCGGTGACGGCGGCCAGGCGGGGTTCGCATAAACACACCGGAAGTCTCGATTGCGGGCTCCAGAAAAACCGAGAAGCGGCGCTCGCGATCCATCCTGAGAAATGTATGGATTTAAATATAGGTCACCGTCGGGAACGATGATTCAGTCAACGAGTCGAGTCCAGCGACTATCAGAGAATCCAATCAAGTTGCATCGGAATTATTTTATACATAATCGCTGTGTAATTAGTCGTGTAAATTTGAGTTACTAAGAAATAAATTGTTGAGTTTTACCCACGCCAATTTTAAGCACTGATCATCGTACCAATATTCAGAATTGCCAAAATTACCAGAGTTCAAAAACTTATAGAAGTTTACGGGCTCTGAAATTTCTAGAATTTTCATAATCTAGATAAATTTTTGCATGCTAAATTTATAGAATCAGCAATTTCCCGAGCCAAAAAATTGTAAAATCAGTGGAATCTGCAAATTTTTGGAAACGCAGATTCAATATTTTAGAAATGTCTGGATTTCTTGAGTACATTCAAATTTGGAAGATCTTCACTTGCGAATCTTCAAAATTATCTGAAAATTTCGTTTAAAATTTGTTCGCAGTATTCCAATCTTCAAAATTTAGAAAATATAAATATATATAGAGGACCTTAAATGTTATAATGTTAAAATTCATATAATTCTCTAGAAGTTCCTTCACCCATCCTAAAATTGTAAAAAATGAAGAATTTTCAATTTCTGGATTATTTTGATTCGTCGCAATTTCTATAAAATTCGAAAATACTTGGACTCTCTGGAATACTTAAAATTCTCGAAATCAAAAACTTTAAAAAATTTAAAAATCTGCAATGTGTAGAATCTTTATTTTATAAGATTTATTGAATTCCTGGATCTCTAGAAATCGTAGAATCTAAAAAACCCATGCAATCCTACAGGTTCTTGGAAAGAAAAATTTATAGAATTTCTAGATTAAATTCTCTTAAATGTACAATGGCTTTAGAAACTTGAGGACTTGTGTAGTCTTTAGAACGTTCACAATTCCGGAATTCTTTTAAATACTTGAACTTGTGTTTTTACATTTTTGGGACTTCGAAACCCCTAAAACTTCTGCTGGGCATTTTTTTTTTAATATCTAAAAGCTCAGCTTTGGAAATTAATCTTGGATGAGTTGGTGAAATCTCTGAAATTTCTACAAACCTTCCAGAATTTCCAAAATGGTAGAAACTGAAAAATATTCTACAATATGTTGAAGTACTCTAGGGATAATCTCTAGAATCCCTAATCATGGAATCTGTAGAATCACGAAAACTTTAAAAGTTCCCGAATATGAATGTTTTACCTCCAAAGTATTTACATTTTCCATAATTCATAAAACAGTACTATTTTTAATGTTATTAACCTTATGTAATTATTATTATCTGAATTATCTTCATTAGATATAAGGCGACAAAATCTATACATATTTTGAAGACAAAAAAATCTAAAATCTTCAGACTATTCCATTTATAGTCGATATTAATATCTTACGAATGCACAACTCCGTTATAATGTTTGAAACCATCTAAATATAACTCCCAAATTTACCAGATCTCTAAAATCTATAAACGTCTCTGAAATTTCTAGAACTGACTTCTGAATTTATAGAACCTCTGCAATTCCGCGAGTCACAAAATTGTAAAACAAGTAGAATTTGTAATTTTTTAAAAACAAATATTCAAAATTTTTAAAATATCTATTTAGATTTATCAAAAACATTCAAATCTGTAAAATTTCCACTTGCAAATATTCACAATTCTCCGTTTCAAAATTTTCACTATATCTAAAAGTTTAAAATTTAGAGAATATATAAAGGACCTTTAAAAATTCCCGGTTTTCTCTAAATATCTCAAAATTCTGCCCACTGTGAAATCTTCAAAATCTCTTGAGCCTCGAAAATGTCGAAAAATTTTGAAAATTCTAATATTCTACAATCTGCAGAATTTTCATGTTGTTAAATTTACTGAATTGTTAGATATCTAAAAGTTCTAGATATATATATAATCTCAAAAATCTGTACGATTCTACAGTCTCTTGAAACGTGTTGAACCGATAAACTTTTTAGAATTTATAGAATTCTTAGTTTAAATTCTCTCAAATGTACAATGGTTTTAAAAACTTGGGAATTTGTATATGTTCACAATCTCGAAATTTGTACGAACTTGTATTTCTACATTTTTAGAACTTCAAAACTTCTAAAAATTCCACTAGACAATTTTTAAAAATATCTAAAAATTCAACTTTCGAAATCTTGGAATGGACTGGAATCTCTGAAATTTCTACAAATCCCACAGAATTTCTGAAATTGTAGAAACTAAAGAATATTCTAGAATATGTTGAAGTCTCTAGAATTTCTAAACTACTTATCCAAAATCTTTAACATCTTTGGGATAATTACAAAAACTTTAAAATTTCCGGAATATGAATGTTTTACCCGCAAAATCTCTACACTTTCCATAATTCATTAAATTATCTTAAAAATTTCTAAAATTTTAGAATTTGTAGATTTTTAGAACCTATAGTTTTTCTGAAGTAACCAAAAATCATGTATTTGAAAAAATAGATTACCTTACAAATAAAAATCCAAATTTAAAATTTGTAAAATCAACTTTAGTCCTTGAAACTTCACATATTTGTAATTGTTGTTATCTGCATTATTATCGCAAACTTTAATTAATATTTACTTGTATTTTTTTTATTTTACGCGAAGTTATTTTAATACCTCTAAATTAAATTCCCAAATTTGGTAGTTCGAATAGATCATTTTTTCAATACCATGCGCATACTTCGAGCTAGACGGAAATGGAAAACTCTATCTTGTATGCTAAAAAGAATAATCGCTGCCACTAGGAAAGCTAAAAAAAATGTTAAATATAATGTTAATATTAAATATACACAACTGATGTTCACTCATCCCCTGCATTCTCTGTACAAACACTAGCCCCTGTTACATTAAAGGAATGACTACTGAAATTATGAAATTTACTATAAACATTTGATTGTTAGGCTAGATAACCTTATTTATGGAAAATTATATAAAGGGAGAGAGCATCTGTTCCGTCCGATGGTCATTGCTGGCCATTACGGCTTAAAACCCTCATAAATAAGCTTATCTATTCTAACAATGAGATGTTTACCAGACTTCATAATTCTATAGTCATTGTTTTGAATCCAAAGCGGCCAACACACACGCACTGAAAAGCTAAAAGGGTTTATAGTAAACAAGATCCAGTATTTTGTCACTTTTTCCATAAAAATTGGTGGAGGTGCCGGGATAGCACCCGAAGAAAAAACCTAAATAAACATGAATGACAACAATAAATATAAATATTTATTATACGAAGACAAATAACACAATTCTTTTACAGTGTGATGTGCTACATCATTCCGCGCTGACGCGAATTTTTCCATTACTTTTAAACTGACTTTCTGATATTGAAAAAGAACTGCTAACGAGACCGCTGAACACAATGTCATCCGTCGTTGCTCACTGATAGAAGAAAAGACAATATTTGCGTAACGTGAGGCATGTCATTGTATGTTTTTCATTTCCATTTCCATTTTACATAAATTTCGGCAGGGGTAAAAAAAAGTCGATTGGAAAAACCAGCAGAATATAAATCATATTATAGGAGTATAAAAAAAATATATTATTTTTTCATAATTTTAAATAATAACCGAAATATATCTATTAACAGCTGCAAAAATTTCTCTGAAAGAACACATTAGCGACGTAATTTGCGGCGAACTTTATTTTGTGCTAATTTTTTCACCCGCTTTTGAAATAACAAAGCACGAAGGCACTTTAATGGGGTAAACAATAGGGAACAGACGTAAAGAGGTTTGATCTAGATATAAGAGGTCGTTATCTGCAACTGTGTAGCAGCGAACATCGAGACAACAAAGAAGTGAAACAGTTGTAACGATTACCTTAGTTTACGATGATGGCTCAGAAATCCTTCAAACAGAGCCAGTGAGCATTTATAATGTAGTTTTTATTATCGCACTTTATACATCGAATGTAATGAGATTCGAGCGATGAATGAGGATGATATTAGGAAACAATGGCATTTTTATTGGTCGTTGCAGTTTTTAGCTCTACCATATTTCGCGTTCGCGCTTGAGTTTTGTTTTTTGATTATGAGTGAAATAATGTGGCATTTGAACTGTTCACGATATTTATTTCCCGAGGGAAAAATTATAAGTATGTCTGACGTAAACATTTTTATTTCTGCACATCATTTATTAGACACTTTAAGTAAGTAGGTAGTGGAACGTGAAATATAGTCGTAACAGTAACGTAAAATTGTTTTCGTAGCTTTTAACAGGGCGACTGACATGTAGCGATAAAGTTTACAACAGTTGCAGTGATAGCATGGTCCATTAAGGGGACACTGGAGGAGGTATAACAATTTTTTCCTTTTTTATATGGTATTTTGAAGGTCCGAACAGCTAGACAAAAATCTTTCCGAGAAAGTCGCCAGAAGTAATTATTATCATTTTCGAGCGATATTTCTAATTTAAATATAACGATGAATTCGATTTCATACAAGTCGTCCGGAAGGATGAATGCTATTGTGCCGGTTATTATGTTAGAAACTGGTAGATTAAGAATACTACAAATTCATTGTAATATTGCGAAACACTTTTACTTTTGACTTCGTGTGGTATATTCTAGTTTAAATTTAGTTTATGGTAAATATATTTGTCGCCATTCTGAGGTCGTTGTATTTCTGTTTCAAATTTAATTATTTAAGATTCTTTGAATCTAAGTTCTTTCCACTTTGTCCGCAAATGTGACAATAAATTTTAAGTGTGTCGTAAACGAGTAAGTAATGAAAAATTTAATTAAACCGCGATATTCATTTCTAAATTGGTAGCGACTATAATCTCGAGTTTATTTTCACCTACAGCAATATTTTTAGCGATCTAATCTACTACTTTTTTATGCAATTCCGAGGTTGTACACAACACGCTTTTTTCAGTATTATTATTTTTAGCATGTTTTTATTAGTGTACGTGGAAATGAGTATTTTGTACCCGTAGCGCATACTAATGAATAAACGGAATAGCAGGTTTTTTTTAGCTTAATTAATGCGGTAAAACGAAATGGACAACGAAAGTGATTTTTAAGTTTTTGCTTAATTTAATTTTTTAATTTAAACTTAAAACCGAACTTTCAAGGTGGTTAAAAATCCCGTCGTTATTAAATGTCGGGAGTAGGAATGAATTTTTAATGGACTTTTTTCTTCGTAAAGTGTAAAATTATTTCGTTTTAAAATTTTTAGCACCTGAAAGCCAGCTACAATTTTATAAAATATTTTAGACTACATTAAACGAGTAAGTAATGAAATGGGTTTTATTATTTTGAGGGACTAAAATAATGCGGGGTGTAGTACATCAAAAAGGAGTTTCTGTCAAAGTGGTGATTTACTCGAGTTGTAAACACGCTGCTGTCGCCAGATTGTTGTAATCTGCTCAAACGACTGCAATTAATTCCAAAATTTGTGGCATCTGCTACCAGATTAATAACCATTATCAAAGTTATTACCGTAACATTCTTAATTATGTCCTGAAAATGAAACATTCAAGGAACAGTTTTAGCTCAGACCACTGAAACATTAAATTTTAGGTAATTTGTCCCGACATAAGTGATTTATCTCCCATTTAGAACCCGTTATCTTAAATTACAAAGTATAGTGGGAGAAGTATTATCACGATCTACGTCGAAACCCTTTTGCGCAGAATATGCAAATAATGAAAATTTAAACGTTCCTATTCTGCGTCGCGTACGTTCTCCATCTGTCCAAATAATAAATGAAATATGGAGAAGAGCTTTCCCACCAATTATTATTTGCCAAAGCTTTCATTAATTAAGCTGGGATCCATTATTCTGTTTGTGCACGAGGCTAATCAATTTAATTGATCCCAGTTATTTTTTAGCTTCGAGGAGCTAAAAAAATATTTGTTTTGTTAATCAATCAATAATTGCTTTTTTTATTTTTTCAGCCAACACCAGCCAATATGCTCATTACGTGTTCAATACTCTGGATCAGGATCACAGCGGACTAATTAGCTTTGAGGTAAAGTGAACTATCCTTTCATGTAGCTTTGTCTGACTGATGTCAAACAGCATAACCTACGACTTTTTGTTTCAAGGTATTTTCGGTACTGGTCGAATTGCGAATAATTTCATGCTAGGTTAACCCAAATTGAATGTGGAGAGCAGCGGTTCTCAAGCCGACAACCAGTGAATCGAATGAATGAACAAGACTATCAGATATATATTTTTATTAATTTAAAAAGACCTGCTGCATATTCTCCTCTTTACCCGGTCTTCACAAAACAACCGTTTGACTAAGCAAGCGTTATCAAATCGTGTTTATATTTTCGGGTTACTATCATCTATCAGGGGACACCGAATAATTCAAGGTACAGGGTGCGGAACACGAAAAATTGAGGACCGCTGGTGTAAATGTATATACGAGGCGCGCTTCGCAGTGAAAAATCAATTTCTGGTCATAATGAATGCATGAAAACGCATTTCGAAATAATGTGTTGTACCGAGCAAGTTAACTGCATCGTAAAACTGCATCCATGCAAACCAATAAAAACGCTATTTTTTGCGAGCGCCGTGGGAGCTGGAATTGTGCGACATTTCAAATTTCATCTGCGTAGTAAGCTCCACATTCTTAGGCTCTCCCTCTAAGCCCGAGGTGTGAGTGCACGGAAACACAATAACAACGAAGACCAGATTTGATGTATAATTCAAGATGCACTCGCTTAGCACTAAATCTGTTTACACAGAATACACAATTTACAATCAGAGATCAACCCACATTATAATTAACTTGAAACCGGAACGTCAGAACACCGATACTTGACTAAAATTAGATCCTTGTGTAGTTACCTTTGTACATAGCTCTGATTAAGAAAGGTACCTAGATACAGAGGTGCGTCTCTCGGCTCCAATTCATCACTCTACGGAAACTGCGGTCGGGGGCGAATTTAAAGAGCTTTGTTTACCTAAATTACAATTGTTCACGCTGCATTACAAAAGCCTTAAGCGATATTGGATCTAGCGCAAGACGTGTATGAAAAGGTATAGGATTCAGGCTTCTGGTTTATTTCAGGCAAGCACACGAAACAAACAGTGAATGCATGTTAAATTACGGCGTGCACGAGCTACAAGTGAGTTTCTTGCAGCTGGCGGTGTCTCGACGTACCACCTACCGATGGGTTATTCATTTTTCTATACGTTTGCGTATGCTATCATTGTGGGTCAATTGTGTCGCGATGGGTCTGATTGTGGTAGCTGAAATCAAATTGCGGGTTATATTTAGCTTTCTATCCACGTTGCGATTTATTTTCAAACTGTATGACAGTTTAACGATTGATTTCTGATTCTGATGCAATAAAAGTTCTTATTTCCAACAGCTTGTTTTTATAGGAATTGCTGATGAAACGCTGATGATTATACCGATGGCGCGAATTTAAACCTGTACAACACAGTATTTTCCCAATAAAATAATATTTATTGTTCCATAAAAAAATCCCATTATGGAACAATGCAAAATCAGGATATAATTGTTGTGGTGCCACTGATATATTCTTGGAACCATAACCGGTTAGCAACGTTCATAAAATTCACAAATTGGAATATGCTGCTTTACGGCATCATCAACAATTTACCGAAATGTGGATCATAAAGAGAAAATGCATGTCAAAATTGAGCGCACTAATACTACCTCGTTGTTAATGGGTGTGATATATAAACTACCAAAAAACATACTTCATGTTATTAACCCGCATCTCTAAACGATCCAACTAATAGGCTGGCGGTCAACCTTCCTCTTATATTGTTAAATATAAAATGTTGTTATACAATTTTATTTTTTTACGAAAATTTAGAAATAGAACGTTAAGCACAAGTACAGAAGTATTTTATTTTATGAAGTTAAGTAGCATTTACTGTTCAAAATTTTAAGATGACGTCATCAAATTGAGGATGCTGGTTAGGGTTTTATCATCTGCGCGGTATTCCTAAACTACATATAAAATTTGCCAATAATCCAGTAGTCTAGTAAATATCGACAGACGACATACACGACTTGGCCTTCCAAAAACAGGACGGAAAATAATTATTATTTAACATCGTCGTAACGTTGCAACGAGACTTTAGTCAAATTTAATACGAAATTGTTATTAGATTTCTACATTCACCTTGGGTTTTTCGTCAAAGCTTTTTTGTTCCTCAATATTATTTTAATTTATGTATAGATACACTAATATTAAACAATTTGTTAATACCAAACAAATTCTTACTAAAAGAAAACTCATTAGACTTTTGTCAATAAATTTATTGAGAACTTCTGGGATCATGTGACTTCAGAAGAATGGCAACAATCGTTCCAGTAGTTTCGGAGATTATCTGTCTGATAACACTCGAAGCAGACGACAGGTAGACGGAAACAGGAGTCCTATTTTTTTTAACTCTATGGGTCATGAAACGTCAAGTAAACATGAAAGTAGCCATTCGCCGAAAGGACCCTATTGCATTTCTTCCTTAGTTTACACTCAAGAAGTAAAAATCGCTTTAAGGTGAAGGGAACTATAAGAGTATCGCTTGGGTCCCTTTCAGTTCTTCTTATGCATATACTAATCATTTAATCAATCATGAATGTAGGAAGTGTCAATTTTTTTTGTATATTTAATAATTTCAAATTATTTTTTCTAACAGAACCAACATTTTGACGAGGTTTGCTCAAAGATTGACGTAATAAAGTTTATTTAAGTTTTATACAATAATGAGCTCTTGTACTTGTGATTTATGAATCCTTTTTGATTTTGATTGGTATTATAATTTTTATTGTTTAATTCGCTCGGGTTCGAATTCAATTCCAGGCATTCCCATTTTTTGTATTCATTAACTCAAGAAGAGTACACCCTATTTTCTCTAAAATTGTAGAATACAGTACCTTATTATTAGTATGACACTGCACCTATTCAAATTGATACATATCCTTATTAAAATGTTGATAACGCTATCACAAAATTTTGTTGTGAAAAACTCACCTGAAACAGGCATAGCAACTTTTTGTTCTATAAAAAATCTAATTTTCAGTTTAGCTGCAATACTAACTAATTTTTGCTTTCAAAGAATTAGGAAAGCTTTCTATTGTGCTGAGTTTATGGTTTTTTAGAATAATAAATTTGTATCAATGGAAAATAAGGTCCTCGGACTCCTTGATAATAATTTGTGTTGTTGTTCTGAGTGACATCTTATTTAGAACTGCTTATACAGGATGACTCAGAACAATTCATGAATGAGTCAGTTCACTGTATTGATCAAATTAAGAACGACCCCCCGTATTTTTTTAAATATACGTATATTTTTTATTTTTTCAATATTTCTTTTGATTTTATAATTTCAATAATTGAAAAATCGAAAAATCGAATAATTAACAACTGGTGAAATTCTTTCTTCAGAGCCAGTAAGAATGAATGATGAAAACGGAATAAGGGTGGGCGGGAGGAGCCCCTTTTTACTTTGTTTTAAATCTTAGATTCTACCGCTTGTTAAAATAAAATTCAATTCACATCTTACACTAAATAAAATAAGTCAGTAAAATGGAGGCAAGAAGTGGGCGGAATTGAGCTTAGGTTTTCCTAAAGAATTTTGTAAGCAAACACTAGCCCCGCCCATCGACCAATTCTTCATTCCAGTGCAAGTACTAGGCCCCGCCCACTCACCCTCAATTTTCTTAAAGGGTATGTGATTCGCCAAAATTAGTTTTATCTTAGCATGTACTTCGCCCGCCCGCCCACCCTCTCTCTTCTTAGGGGGTATGTGATTTGCTAAAATCAGTCCTCTCTTACAAAGTACTAATAAAAAAAAATTGGTCTAAGGAGTTTAGACAGTACTTCCCTCGCTGTCGGAAACGTGACGACTGCATGTTTATTATGTTTTTTTTTTCGCAGTAGATTTCATTATTTTTTTTGAGTCACCCGGCATATGCAAATTCAAAAAATATGAATGGAATGATAAATTACAAGTACAGACTCATCATATTTTGTATATTCTAATTAGGATTTATTCGGCAAACTTTTGAGCTGACGTCATCAGTTTTTTGTAGAAGATAACCAAATATATTTTGACTAAAAATTTATTATGCTCTTTATAACCTTAAAACATTTGCAAGATTTCAAAACATTCGGTTCTGGAGTTTTTGATTAAATCAATAAAATACATTTACCCATTCATTAATTTTTTTAGGTCACCCTGTATATGCAAATCCAAAAACTATGAATGGAATGATAAATCACAAGAAAAGACTCATCATATTTTGTACATTTTAGATAGCATTTATTTACCAAAATTTTGTGGTGCCGTCATAAATGTTTTAGGGGGGATGAGCAAATACATTTTGATCAAAAACTTACCATGCTTATGATAACTTTAAAACACCTTCAAGATTTCAAAGCATTCGGTTTTGTAGTTCCTGAGTAAATCAATAAAATAAATTTACGCATTCATTAATTTTTTTGAGTCACCCTGTATATGCAAATCCAAAAAATATAAATGGAGTGATAAATTACAAGTACAGACTCATAATATTTTGTAGAGTTTAGATAGGATTTATTCGGCAAACTTTCGAGCTGACGTCATCAATTTTTTGGAGGAGATAAGCAAAAATATTTTGACTAAACATTTATTATGCTCTTTATAACTTTAAAATATCTGCAAGATTTCAAAGCATTCGGTTTTGTAGTTCCTGATTAACTCAATAAAATAAATTCACGTATTTATTAATTTTTTTGAGTCACCCTGTATATGGAAATCGAAAAAATTTGAATAGAATGATAAATGACAAGAAGAGACTCATCATAGTTTGTACATTTTATATAGGATTTATTCGGCAAGATTTTGTGGTGACGTCATAAATTTTTTAGGGGGGATGAGCAAATACATTTTGATCAAAACCTTACCATGCTTATGATAACTTTAAAACACCTTCAAGATTTCAAAGCATTTGGTTTTGTAGTTCCTGAGTAAATCAGTAAAATAAATTTACGCATTCATTAATTTTTTTGAGTCACCCTGTATATGCAAATCCAAAAAATATGAATGGAGTGATATATCACAAGCACATACTAATCATATTTTGTACATTTTACATAGGATTTATTTGGCAAACTTTTGAGCTGACGTCATCAAGTTTTGGAGCCAAATATATTTTGAGTAAAGATTTATGATGCTCTTTATAGCCTTAAAACATCTGCAACATTTCAAAACATTCGCAGATTCAAAATTAAATTGCTAAATGTTGTTTTATAATTTTGATTTTTTTTCCAAAAATCTGGACGTTTCGGGTAAAAACTCAATTCGGAGTCGTAAACTACATATTTAGGACTGTATTATTTTATACAATTTAAAACCCATTTACTATGTACAATTTTGAAGTGACGTCATCACATTAGTTGTGGGGATGATTAGACAAATTTTGGTTAGCGTTTTACCATGTACATGATATTCCTAATATAACTACAAAATTTCACAACAAGCGGTCCAGTACTTTCGGAGATTATCTGTCTAATAAAAATCCGGGACGGCAGACAGACGGACAGACGGACGGACAGACGGACAGACGGACAGACGGACAGATGGACAGACGGACAGACAGACTAGAAAACGTAAAAGTAGAGAGTCGGCCGACGGACTCGATTACAATACTTCCTTTGTTTACGCTCGAGAAGTAAAAATAATGATAAAAAAAAAATTGAAAAATTGCAAATGAAAAAATCAGTCTTATATTGGCAAGTACTAACAAAAAAATTAAAAATTGAAAAATTGCAAATAGAGAAATTGAAGAAACGCAAAATTGAAAAACCCAAAAAGTGAGAAATTTAAAATTGAAAACTCGCAAAATTGCAAATAGAAACAATGCAAAATCTGAAAACTGAAACATTCAAAAATTGGAAAATCGAAATCCTGAAAAATTAAAAATGAAAACTCCAAGAGTCACATTTCTTAAAAATGAATAAACAAAAAAAAAATTGAAAAATTGCAATTCGAAAAATTGAAAAAACCAGAAACTGAAAAAATTAAAATTGAAAAAACAAAAAAATAAAATCGAAACACTGAAAAATCGAGTAAGTGAAAAAATAACGAAAATAAAAATCCGAAAAATTGCAAAATATAAAAATTGAAAAAATCAAGTCAGTAAAATGGAGACAAAATGTGGGCGGAGCTGAGTTTAGGTTTTCCTAAAGAGTTTTATAAGCAAACCGTAGCTCCGCCCACCGACCCCCTCTTCATTCCAGTGACTACTCTTAATATTATTCAGTCTTATCTTGGCAAGTACTAGCCCCGCCCACCCACCCTATATCTTCTTAGAGGGTATGTGATTTGCTAAAACCAGTCCTATCTTGTCAAGTACTAACAAAAAAAAATAAGAATTGAAAAATTGCAAATCGAAAAATTGAAGAAACGAAAAATTGAAAAATCCACAAAGTGAGAAATAAAAAATTGCATATATTGACGAAGTCATACAAAAATTTTGCTATAGAAAAACTCGACTGAAACATACGCGTAGCATGATTTTTTACCTTTAAAAATACATATTTCTCTTTATTTTAATTTACAGAAGCTAATAAAAAAAAAATTAAATTCGCAAAATGAAAATTTTATGAAAAAGCTGTATACGAGTGTAATATGCTTGAGGGACGAGGAAGATTCTGTCCAGATAAACTTAGATCAACTTTTTTCAGCATGTTTCAACTACGTAAATGGCTTATACAGGGTAATTAGTACACGATTTTAGCAAAATTTTAAGCAATTTTGACTTAGATTTTTCAAATCATGCCACTTCCGTATTTCGTTTTTAAGTTTCTTTTTTATTAAATATCTATTAAACTTTATAACATTTGACGCATTTCATATTTGTTTAAATTGTCGTTTAAAAATTACAATTAAAGCTACTAATTAAAGTTGCTCTTAACCGAAAAAGACTTACAATAGCCTTAAGTGTGGCTCATAATTTAGCTACTACATTTCGAAAAAAATATTTTAATAAATATTGTGGTATTCTATCGAATTCTATCAAAAAAATATGTTCTGAAATAACTATCGAAAAAAATTGGTCTAAAGAGTTTAGACAGTACTTCCCTCGCTGTCGGAAACTTGACGACTGCATGCCTATTGTGTTTTTTTCTCATTACATTTTTGTAGTGGGAATTTAAAAAAAATTGCGATTACGTCATCAACATTTTTGCAAGGACACGTATATCAGTTGGGATAGATGTAGTGTAATACTAAGAATAAAATTATTGTATTCCCAAATTTTCGGGAAAATGAATTGGGTCGTTTTGAATATTGATTTTTTATAATCAATAAAATAACGAAACAATTTACTCACGTATACGGCAACTGAAAATCGTTTATGTATAAACATTCTTAATTTAAGATGACAAGCGTAACAGCATACGTGCATGAGAGTCAAACAGAGAAACTGTAAACAAAACGACCATCGGTTTTATTGCTTCGACTTCCGCTTATTATATAAAACATTGGGTTTTATTTTAATTCTTGACGGTGAAATTCACAATTGGTTGATTATAAACATGTCTATTTCACATTCGCGGAACCAAGTGAACGAATAAAACAAATCCAGGTCTGTAATGTTAAAGTCGATGTAAATAAGCGTGCTACCCTTATGTTTCAACCGAGTTTTTCCTTTAACAAATTTTGTGTCTACCAAATTGGGTTGGTTGGGGTGTAATACTAATAATAAGTGTTGCTTTTAATTTAATCAATAAAATAAATTGATTTCATTAATTTTTTTGAACCACCTCTTAAGAAAATCTAAAAAATATGAATGGAATCATAAATCACAAGTACAAACTCATCATATTTTTTGCATTTTAGATAGGATTTATTCAGCAAAATTTTAGGGTGACGTCATCAATTTTTTTAGGAGGGATGAACAAATACATTTTGAACAAAAGTTTACCATGCTTATAATAACTGTAAAATATTCCCAAGATTTCAAAGCATTCGGTTTTGTAACTCCTGATTAAATCGATAAAATAAATTCACGCCTTCATTAATTTTTTTGAGTCACCCTGCATATGCAAATCCAAAAATATGAATGGAATGATAAATCACAAGTACAGACTCATCATATTTTGTACATTTTAGATACGATTTATTCGGCAAACTTTTGAGCTGACGTCATCAGTTTTTTGTAGAAGATAACCAAATATATTTTGACTAAAAATTTATTATGCTCTTTATAACCTTAAAACATCTGCAAGATTTCAAAGCATTCGGTTTTGTAGTTCCTGATTAAATCAATAAAATAAATTTACGCATTCATTAATTTTTTTGAGTCACCCTGTATATGCAAATCGAAAAAATTTGAATGGAATGATAAATCACAACAAGAGACTGATCATATTTTGTACATTTTAGACAGGATTTATTCAGCAAAATTTTGTGGTGACGTCATAAATTTTTTAGGGGGGACGACCAAATACGTTTTGATCAAAAATTTACCATGCTTATGATAATTTTAAAATATCTTCAAGATTTCGAAGCATTCGGTTTTGTAGTTCCTAAGTAAATCAGTAAAATAAATTTACGCTTTCATTTATTTTCTTGAATCACCCTGTATATGCAAATCCAAAAAATATTAATGGAGTGATAGATCACAAGTACAGACTGATCATATTTTGTACATTTTAGATATGATTTATTCGGCAAAATTTCGAGCTGACGTCATCAAGTTTTTGGAGGGGATAAGCAAATATATTTTGACTAAACATTTATTATGCTCTTTATAACCTTAAAACATCTGCAAGATGTCAGAGCATTCCGTTTTGTAGTTCCTGATTAAATCAATAAAATATATTTACGCATTCATTAATTTTTTTGAGTCACTCTGTATATGCAAATCCAAAAAATATGAATGGAGTGATAAATGACAAGCACAAACTCATCATATTTTGTACATTTTAGATATGATTTATTCGGCAAACTTTCAAGCTGACGTCATCAAGTTTTTGGAGGGGATAAGCAAATATATTTTGACTAAACATTTATTATGCTCTTTATGACCTTAAAACATCTGCAAGATTTCAGAGCATTCGGTTTTGTAGTTCCTGATTAAATCAATAAAATATATTCACGCTTTCATTAATTTTTTTGAGTCACCCTGCATATGCAAATCCAAAAATATGAATGGAATGATAAATCACAAGTACAGACTCATCATATTTTGTACATTTTAGATACGATTTATTCGGCAAACTTTTGAGCTGACGTCATCAGTTTTTTGTAGAAGATAACCAAATATATTTTGACTAAAAATTTATTATGCTCTTTATAACCTTAAAACATCTGCAATATTTCAAAGCATTCGGTTTTGTAGTTCCTGATTAAATCAATAAAATAAATTTACGCATTCATTAATTTTTTTGAGTCACCTGTATATGCAAATCGAAAAAATTTGAATGGAATGATAAATCACAAGAAGAGACTGATCATATTTTGTACATTTTAGATAGGATTTATTCAGCAAAATTTTGTGGTGACGTCATAAATTTTTTAGGGGGGACGACCAAATACGTTTTGATCAAAAATTTACCATGCTTATGATAATTTTAAAATATCCTCAAGATTTCGAAGCATTCGGTTTTGTAGTTCCTAAGTAAATCAGTAAAATAAATTTACGCTTTCATTTATTTTCTTGAATCACCCTGTATATGCAAATCCAAAAAATATTAATGGAGTGATAGATCACAAGTACAGACTGATCATATTTTGTACATTTTAGATATGATTTATTCGGCAAATTTTCGAGCTGACGTCATCAAGTTTTTGGAGGGGATAAGCAAATATATTTTGACTAAACATTTATTATGCTCTTTATAACCTTAAAACATCTGCAAGATGTCAGAGCATTCCGGTTTGTAGTTCCTGATTAAATCAATAAAATATATTTACGCATTCATTAATTTTTTTGAGTCACTCTGTATATGCAAATCCAAAAAATATGAATGGAGTGGTAAATGACAAGCACAGACTCATCATATTTTGTACATTTTAGATATGATTTATTCGGCAAACTTTCAAGCTGACGTCATCAAGTTTTTGGAGGGGATAAGCAAATATATTTTGACTAAACATTTATTATGCTCTTTATGACCTTAAAACATCTGCAAGATTTCAGAGCATTCGGTTTTGTAGTTCCTGATTAAATCAATAAAATATATTTACGCATTCATTAATTTTTTTGAGTCACCCTGTATATGCAAATCCAAAAAATATGAATGGAGTGATAAATGACAAGTACAGACTCATCATATTTTTACAGTTTGGATAGGATTTATTCGGCAAACTTTCGAGCTGACGTCATCAATTTTTTGGAGGGGATAAGCAAATATATTTTGACTAAACATTTATTATGCTCTTTATAACCTTAAAACATCTGCAAGATTTCAAAGCATTCGGTTTTGTAGTTTCTGAGTAAATCAGTAAAATAAATTTACGCATTCATTAATTTTTTTGAGTCACCCTGTATATGCAAATCCAAAAAATATGAATGGAGTGATAGATCACAAGTACAGACTCATCATATTTTGTACATTTTAGATATGATTTATTCCACAAACTTTTGAGCTGACGTCATCAAGTTTTTGGAGGGGATAAGCAAATATTTTTTGACTAAAGATTTATGATGCTCTTTATAGCCTTAAAACATCTGCAACATTTCAAAGCATTCTGGTTAGCAGATTAAAAATTAAATTTCAAAATGTTGTTTTATAATTTTGATTTTTTTTCCAAAAATCTGGACGTTTCGGGTGAAAAGTCGATTCAGAGTTGTAAACTACATGTGTAGGACTATGTTATTTTATACAATTGAAAACCCATTTACTATGTACAATTTTGAAGTGACGTCATCGCATTAGTGGTGGGGATGATTAGACAAATTTTGGTTAGCGTTTTACCATCTACATGATATTCTTAATATAAGTACAAAATTTCACAACAATCGGTCGAGTACTTTCGGAGATTATCTGTCTAATAAAAATCCGGGACGGCAGACGGACAGACGGACGGACAGACGGACGGACAGACGGACAGACGGACAGACGGACAGACGGACAGACGGACAGACGGACAGACAGACGGAAATGGGAGACCTATTTCTTCGTCTTCTAGAGGTCATGAAAGATCGAGAAAACGTAAAAGTAGAGAGTCGGCCGACGGACTCGATTACAATACTTCCTTTGCTTACGCTCGGGAAGTAAAAAGAAAACAATCATTTATCTCAGCAACGACTCTTCGAATTTCTCTGAGAATACAGTCACGTCAAGACTAATATTACATTGAACATATTATGCAGATTATTCTCCACCAAAAAATCATTAAATAAATGTTTGAATTAATTCAGTTTTCTGGTTTATTACTTGTTTTAACAAACCGTCCAGCATTTATGAAAACGTTTTAATTAAATATCAGACATATGAGTTTGTTCCATTTTATAAATTTCTATTTACAGAAGACAACATTTGCACTAGAATTGTATTGTTGGTTGCATTTTTTAAATTTTCAAATCGTACAGTTAGATGACTTTTACTTTTCAAAATTGAAACTTTTGTGTCGCTCTCGATTAAAAACACCTGAGAATATATTTTTTCACCATCCTGTGAATTAAGTGCAAAAAACTTGTAAGTACATGCTGTAAACATTATGAGGGAATAATATTAACTTGAGTAATTATTATTTTGCCTGTACTATAAACAACCCCGAAACATAATAAACGTAACAAAATATGTTGTTTGAAAATTACTCATAATACATTTAACACTGCTTGATCCTAACACGTCATGTTTCATGAAACATAAAGTTAACGAGATTATTTTGTTAAACTAATACACCGTATACAGGTATGTGCACGTAATTAAAGCAAATACGGTATACAAAGTTATGTTGTATTAATAAAATTACAAGTCCCAACTAATGCATAAATGTAATAAAATATTTTATACGTGTATTACACGAACCATATAAAGAGCTTAAAAATAACAATTAGTGTTTGTTTGCAGTTATTAGTCACAACCATCACTGTATATTTTTTAATTTGCAAAAAATAACCGGAACGTTGGAATAAATAAACCTCAAAAAACGATTTATTTACGTTTCGCATTAAATAAAATCATCCCGTCGGTTGCATTTATTCCACAGTTCCGTGCACTATGCGCACGATAATAATAAAACATTTGTGAATAATGATGGCATATGTCGGAAAATGTGCCATAGCACTATGCATTGACGCCCTGACGTCACACATCCGTGTTCCACCAATTCTGTTCTTTCCCGTCCAGATTCCAATAAATAGACAAAAACAGTAACGATTTTATTGGACAAGGCAGGCATAAGAGAGAACAGAAATATCCACTTTGGGTGATATATTTATTGCAAATGTAGGAAACGTCGCTGCTTTTTCTTAATTTATCATCTCGATTCTTGTGGCGGTGCTTTGCACGTCGGCTCAAGAAAAAAAAGCAATATGGCTGTGAATTTCTTGCGGCTGCTATAAGCACGCCTCAATTTGTAACTACTGTAATTCCTCGTGATTTATCGAAGCTCATGTTCGTCTGGTAAGTTGTTCCATGCTTTGTTTAAGCCAGGAATGCTTTAAGCGGGCACCTGAACAAATGATCGGTGATGTTTCATAAAACAAATCTTAGGATTCTCAAGGGATCAAAAATTTTTATTTGCATATTTTTCACGGAAGGCGAACGCGCCATTTGTAACAACAGCCCGGTTTTTTATTCAGTTGAAGTGTTAAAATCCGCGAACAAACATTCAGACTTTGGGTTTGAGTTTTAAATAAATTACTTTTTCGAGATTCAGCGTTGTTTGTTCGTTGAGAAAACGGGATCAGTTCTAGGATGTTCAAATATTTTTAACACGATCGTGTTAAAACGTTCTTTATACTGGTAAGTGGGGCATCCAAAGTAAAGAAAAAAAATTGGTCTAAAGAGTTTAGACAGTACTTCCCTCGCTGTCGGAAACGTGACGACTGCATGCCTATTATGTTTTTTTTTTCGCAGTGAATTTCAAAGAATTCGGTTTTGTAGTTCCTGATTAAATCAATAAAATATATTTACGCATTCATTAATTTTTTTGAGTCACTCTGTATATGCAAATCCAAAAAATATAAATGGAGTGATAAATGACAAGTACAGACTCATCATATTTTGTACATTTTAGATATGATTTATTCGGCAAACTTTCGAGCTGACGTCATCAAGTTTTTGGAGGGGATAAGCAAATATATTTTGACTAGACATTTATTATGCTCTTTATGACCTTAAAACATCTGCAAGATTTCAGAGCATTCGGTTTTGTAGTTCCTGATTAAATCAATAAAATATATTTACGCATTCATTAATTTTTTTGAGTCACCCTGTATATGCAAATCCAAAAAATATGAATGGAGTGATAAATTACAAGTACAGACTCATCATATTTTTACAGTTTAGATAGGATTTATTCGGCAAACTTTCGGGCTGACGTCATCAATTTTTTGGAGGGGATAAGCAAATATATTTTGACTAAACATTTATTATGCTCTTTAGAACCTTAAAACATCTGCAAGATTTCAAAGCATTCGGTTTTGTAGTTTCTGAGTAAATCAGTAAAATAAATTTACGCATTCATTAATTTTTTTGAGTCACCCTGTATATGCAAATCCAAAAAATATGAATGGAGTGATAGATCACAAGTACAGACTCATCATATTTTGTACATTTTAGATATGATTTATTCCACAAACTTTTGAGCTGACGTCATCAAGTTTTTGGAGGGGATAAGCAAATATTTTTTGACTAAAGATTTATGATGCTCTTTATAGCCTTAAAACATCTGCAACATTTCAAAGCATTCTGGTTAGCAGATTAAAAATTAAATTTCAAAATGTTGTTTTATAATTTTGATTTTTTTTCCAAAAATCTGGACGTTTCGGGTGAAAAGTCGATTCGGAGTTGTAAACTACATGTGTAGGACTATGTTATTTTATACAATTGAAAACCCATTTACTGTGTACAATTTTGAAGTGACGTCATCGCATTAGTGGTGGGGATGATTAGACAAATTTTGGTTAGCGTTTTACCATCTACATGATATTCTTAATATAAGTACAAAATTTCACAACAATCGGTCGAGTACTTTCGGAGATTATCTGTCTAATAAAAATCCGGGACAACAGACGGACAGACGGACGGACAGACGGACAGACGGACAGACGGACGGACAGACGGACAGACGGACAGACGGACGGACAGACGGACAGACGGACAGACGGACAGACGGACAGACAGACGGAAATGGGAGACCTATTTCTTCGTCTTCTAGGGGTCATGAATGATCGAGAAAACGTAAAAGTAAAGAGTCGGCCGACGGACTCGATTACAATACTTCCTTTGCTTACGCTCGGGAAGTAAAAATAAAAAATGTTTGCAAGGTATAGTAACGTGGAGTGCAATAAAAAAACGACTTTATTTTTGTACTATAACCTAGCAGAAGTATAGGTATGTATTGTGTCTGCGCGCCTATTTTATTACTTTAAGAAACTACACTCGAAAGATCCGAGAGGCGCTGCCCCTGGTGTTTTGCTACATTTTGCCTACCCACAACTGTAAAAAACCCAGCTACATCTTATTATCCTTCGGTATTAGCGATCCGTTTTGTTTCCAAACTTAAACTATTGAAAATGAGAAAATATCTTTGTGAACCTCAAATGTGTTCTCACGGATATAATGCTAGTTTTTTTTATTGTTATTAAAAAAAGAAATATTACATGTACGTTTTCATTGGTAGACAACATATAATTTTCTCAATTTTTCTTCATTTCTGTTAATTATTACTTTCTATATAAAATTTTCAGGTTTTCCTTTCCTTCTTTATTATTTAGATCGGTTTATTTATTATACATGAGTGAGGGAGGAAAAATATATTTAAAGCACTTAATTAACGGGATAAAATGTCCTTCAGCACTGGGTAATAGCAATCTGAAACTCAAGTGTTTATTTATATTTATAATACATCGAAAGAATGTCACGCAGAAGTTTCGTATCTAATAAAAATGGATACAGACACCAGACAGAGAGACAGACAGGCAGACAGACGGAAACGGGACAACATTTTCGTGCTAAAATGTCAGTTATTTGTAAATCCGAGGTAATTTAAGTGATTGTTGATAGGGTAACATATTATTAAAATAATTTCTATAAATTAATAAGAAGTGAATTTGGAGTTCAGATTTGTTCGAAATGACTCTTTATTTAATTTGTGTTTACTCAAAATTAACAGAAAACAAAAAAAAAACGTGGAGAATTACCATAGAAGGAAAAACAATAGGCTAAAGCTGTTTCAACAGAACTTCCCGCGCATCTAAAGTACAGTGAAATATATCCATGAATTTTTGTGATGACGTCATCAACATTTTTGTATGGACATGTATATTAATTTACGGGCCAGTTTCAAGTTGAATTTACGATTTCATAAGTCCCCGTTGCCATGGAAAATGCGATGACAGCAGTGGCCATAACGAATCAAATCGCGAATCGCAACAACTGTCATCGCATTTACCCTAGCAACGGCACTTGCGATTTCGCAAATCCAACTTGAAATTATCCCCTTAGATTGGTGCAGTACAATACTAAAAATGATAGTATTGTATTTCCAAAATTTTCTGGGAAAATGGAGTGAGCCGTTCCTGCTTTAATCAATAACATAAATTCCCACATTCATTAATTGATTTCAACTACCTGTATAAGTAAATCGAAAAAATATTTACAATTTAACAGCCTCAAATTTCACAAGTTTTTAAAAGATTAATTGGGGCAAAATCAGTTTCATCTTAACGAATACTAGGCCCGCCCACCCGCCCTCTATTTTCTGAGAGGATATGTTATTTGCCAAAATAAGACTTTTGTTAGCAAGCACTAGCCCCACCCACCCGCCTGGTATTTTCTCAGAGGGTAGTACTTGCTAGTACTTGCTCAAATAAGACTGATTTTGGCAAACGCCATACCCACAGAGAAAATAGAGAGCGAGTTTTATCTTAACAAATACTAAGCCCGAACACCCGTCCCCTATTGTCCCAGAGGATATATTATTTGTCAAAATCACCCTATTTTCTCAATGGATACGTCATTTGCCAAAATAACACTTATCTTAGGACGTACTATCAAGTACTACCCTCTGAGAAAATAAAGAGCGGGTGGGCGGGGTTAGAATTTGCTAACATAAGTCTTATTTTGGTAAATGACATATCCTCTGAGAAACTAGGGGGCGTGTGGGCGGGGCAAGCGCTTGCTCTGATAAGACTGATTTTGACAAACGCCACACCCTCTGAGAAAATAGAGGACGGGTTTTATCTTAACAAATACTAAGCCCGCCCACCCGCCCCCTATTTTTCCAGAGGATATAACATTTGCCAAAATCAGTCTTATTTTACCAAATGCTAGCCCCGCCCACCCGCCCCCTATTTTCTGAGAGGACATGTTATTTGCCAAAATAAGACTTTTATTAGCAAGAACTAGCCCCACCCACCCGCCGGGTATTTTCTCAGACGGTAGTACTTGCTAGTACTTGCCCAGATAAGACTGATTTTGGCAAACGCCATACCCACTGAGAAAATAGAGGGCGGGTTTTATCTTAACAAATACTAAGCCCTAACACCCGTCCCCTGTTTTCCCAGAGGATATGTTATTTGCCAAAATCAGTCTTATTTTACCAAGTACTAGTCCCGCCCACCCGCGCCCTATTTTCTCAGAGGATACGTCATTTGCCAAAATAAGACTTATCTTAGGACGTACTATCAAGTACTACTCTCTGAGCAAACAAAGGGCGGGTGTGCGGGGTTAGTATTTGCTAACATAAGTCTTAATTTGGCAAATGACATTTCCTCTGAGACAATAGGGGACGGGTGGGCGGGGCAAGCGCTTGCTCTGATAAGACTGATTTTGGCAAACGCCATAATCTCTGAAGAAAAAGAGGGCGGGTGGGCGGGGCTAGTACTTGCTGAGATAAGACTGATTTTGGCAAAGGCCACACCCTCTGAGAAAATAGAGGACGGGTTTTATCTTAAGAAATACTAAGCCCGCCCACCTGCCCCCTATTTTCCCAGAGGATATAACATTTGCCAAAATCAGTCTTATCTTACCAAGTACTAGCCCCGCCTACCCGCCCCCTTTTATTCCAGATGATATGTCATTTGCCAAAATCAGCCTTATCTTACCAAGTACTAGCCTCGCCCACCTGCCCTCTATTTTCTGAGAGGATATGTTATTTACCAAAATAAGACTTTTGTTAGCAAGTACTAGCCCACCCACCCGCCCGGTTTTTTCTCAGATGGTAGTACTTGCTAGTACTTGCTCAGATAAGACTGATTTTGGCAAACGCCATACCCACCGACAAAATAGAGGGCGGGTTTTATCTTAACAAATACTAAGCCCGAACACCCGTCCCCTATTTTCCCAGAGGATATGTTATTTGCTAAAATCAGTCTTATTTTACCAAGTACTTGTACCGCCCACCCACCCCCTATTTTCACAGAAAATACGCCATTTGCCAAAATAAGACTTATGTTAGGACGTACTATCAAGTACTACCCTCTGAGCAAACAAAAGGCGGGTGGGCGGGGTTAGTATTTGCTAACATATGTCTTATTTTGGCAAATGACATATCCTCTGAGAAAATAGGGGGCGGGTGGGCGAGGCAAGCGCTTGCTGCGACAAGACTGATTTCGGCAAACGCCATAACCTCTGAAAAAATAGAGGGTGGGTGGGCGGGGCTAGTACTTGCTAAGATAAGTCTGATTTTGGCAAAGGCCACACCCTCTGAGAAAATAGAGGACGGGTTTTATCTTAACAAATACTAAGCCCGAACACCCGTCCCCTATTTTCTCAGAGGATATGTCATTTGCCAAAATCAGTCTTATCTCACCAATTACTAGCCCCGCCCACCCGCCCCCTTTTTTCCCAGATGATATGTCATTTGCCAAAATCACTCTTATTTCACCAAGTACTAGCCCCGCCTACCCGCCCCCTATTTTCTGAGAGGATATGTCATTTGCGAAAAGAAGACTTTTGTTAGCAAGCACTACATTATTTTATTGCAATAACTGAAATGATTTTGATCAGTGACCTGAATTAAATAGCGTTATATTAATTTAGAAAATTACGATAATCTTTATTAAAAAAATGTGCAGCAGTTGTGACTATAAATTTTTTGTTCGATATTTTTATTGTTGAAACCGGAAGCGCATAGTAGCCTTTTTTGGCAAGATGTTGTAAAACTGTAGCAATTCCGACATCTGGTATGTTTCTGTTTCTGTCTTTGTCTGATACATTGTACCCAGGTAAAAACTGCCCGTATTTCTTAGCATATCTGGCGTAACATATACCTGCGTATCTGTGTCGGACGAAGACAGAAACAAAAACACACCTTTTCTACAATACTCTATGTACTATCGCAAACAAAAGTACTGTCGATACCCAGCAGCGAGAAGTGTTAGGCTTCTCCACCTCCTTTTTGCGGATTTCCAGAGTTCCATAGACACCTAGGTATATAAAATAACGTAGACAAGGACTAAAATTTCCTGGTTTGAAAGTTTTGAACTCTAAATGAGAACTTTTTGAAATAATGTACATACACTAGAGTGACTTAAAAAACACTGAATAAATTTATTACAGGTAGATTTTAAATGCGAAGTAACATTTTTTATTAACAGAGCAACCTGATCTGGATGAAAAAAATTATACAAATTTTCAACTTTTATTTTCTTCTTCACTGACTTCATATTAATAATTTTTTACACATTAGTTCTTTTCTGATATTATGTCACAGTAAATTCGGGCACATTATATACTGTAACATGACACCTTGTTGTACAGAAAGTTGAACAAAACCATAAAAAAATGGAGTTATTGCGAACATCATAAATCACAAATCAGAATTCATGTAATATTACAAATAAGCAATTTTGTTTTCTTGTACATAACGTAGTATCTATTTTTCGACAAGATCACATGAAAGTAGCCACTCCCTGGATGGACCCTATAACAATACTTCCTTAGTCAACGCTCGGAAAGTAAGACACATTTCCTTGAGTGTTTTTATGAAAGAGCGATTGTAGAAAAAATTATATCATATTCGTTTTACAACAATCTCGCAAAGTATAAAACCTCGGTTCCGTCTCAATTTCCTGGTTCTGTTATATTGAATATTGACACATATATACAGTTTACTATACAACCTAGAGGCACAGACTTGATTGTCGTGATTGTAGTTGCTAGCTCGTTATTTGCTGTGTAAACCAAACGTCATTATTTAATGTTTATATAAGAACGATTAATTTTGTCTCTACCCTCTGAGTCTTCGGTTTCACTGAAATAATAGCATCAGTGCTTCGTAAAAGCCGTTTTTGTTGGAAATTATTACCAAAATGTCGAAGGCAAGGGCCCCGTAATCCTTTTTAGATTAGAAGAAACGCAAGATAAAAGATTTTTTATCAGAATCTCATTTGCATGCTGTTTTCCTTGAATACACTTTGAAATTATTTCTGGTATTATTCTAGCTAAGACAAGGGAAGGCATAACAAAGCTTATTTCTTTGCGATATTGGCAGCGTTCTGACTTCAAAGTACCTGACAGCACACTGTAGGTTTAATTTTTTCTCTGAAAGATTTTTTAAAAAGTTCGTGCGCTTTTATTGGATTGAAAGTATTCTGAAAAGACAAAATTGATTTACTACTTCAAGAGAAAGCTACAGTTTCGTGTAACAAATAATCCACAAAGATTTTCTTTTTTACATTTTTCAACAGATTGGAGAATTTTTTTTAACGACTAAGTTAGCAGTTTTGGGGGGGTAAATATACAAATTTTGATATACCTATATAATGTAATATTAATTAGAGCATTCGTTTAACTGAGTTACCGCTAATAAATGATTCACTTGTTTCAACAATGACAAATAATCAAAACACTGATTGCCCTACCCCACGAATAAAAACTGTATGGTGAACAGGACACTCCAATTCCTCGTCCTTTCGCTTTCCCAATACATAAACATTATTGCAAATTTTCCACACAAAGCAAACTTTAAATAAATCTGCCACACTCCGGCCCCGAACAAAATTAACAACCAGCTTTCGATTTAGTGCAGCCCTTTTTACCAGACACGCAGCTTTTTCCTTTCACGAACAAAAATCAGCTTTTAAATATAGCGTCCCCGGCACCGGTTAACGTCAGCCTCAATTTATCAACATGTTCGATCTCTATAAAATTCCGTGGATTTTTTCGCTGTATAAAGAACTCAATTAAAAGCTCATAGGTGGGCGCACCCGACACCCTGCTTGTCGTTATCAAGCACAATAACTCGTCGCTCCTCGAATTACCGGTGCGACTGCCGAAAAAGGGCGATTTTATTTTCCACGCGTTTACGGATGGGCAATGCAAATGGGTTCATTGAATGTGACGACCGGCAGGATAATGGAGCAGGGTGTGTCTCGGTCTATTCAGGACTATGCGGCACCACCACCGTCAGCGTGATGGATGGATGTGCGTTCCACTTGCCCTGCTAAGGAGTATTCAGAAGGAGCGGACTCGACCGCCAACAGTAAACAGGCGGAGTCAAGCCTGAAAACCTTACGTAATAACAAAATCAGCGCTTCTGTTTGCGACGTGTTTGTTGGCAGTCAAGAAAGGGAAGTACCACAAGGCTCTGTTTTAAGTCGTTGTTTTATTGTACATATGTATATAAAACAACGATGGAAACGTATTCACTGCATTCTTTTGTTTTTAGCAAAACGAATTAAAAAATATCCTTTTTGCACGAAGAATAGTATAAAAGAAACGTTTCATCAGAATTTAATGAAAAATAAAAATGAGCTACATACATATCTATTACTACTGCTGACACATCTAAGGGTATTCTCATGTTCTTATAATGCGACCCTCGTCCGTGGTAGAATTTGTTCACCTTTCAACGGTTCAGACGCACACGTTCTGATCCCAGCCAAGGTCATGAAATTCATTGTACGTCGCGTAAGTGCGGTGTAGTTTGGAAACTATTGATGCTGCTAGAGATTATTGTTATCGTTGAACATTAGATACCTAATTTATTTTTCACAATATTTCTGTCTTCAAAAATTATAATTAAAAATACTACTTTAACTCATAAAGTACAATACATCAAATCCAGCTCTTTCAAAAAATTATAACAATTGAGAATCTTTTGTGGACATTTCATGACCCCTAGAGTACGAAACAATAGGTCCCTTTTTATGCTTTTTTCTGCTACACAAATACAATTTATGTTGTGGTTAATATTAACTGGCTAATTGACCGGTTAATGATTATTTTCAACCGGACGCTCCTGCTCCATCAAATCCACTCGATTCGAGTTTTATTCAAAAATATCACTGAGATTTATAGCAACTCTGCAGCTCGCACAATCTGGATGTTCCTTGATCCTCCAGCTCCGCCGCGACTCACCATTGTCCGACGTGTATTAAAGGATAACTACCAGTGATCGACCAGTATTGAGGTCTCGAGTAAACAATAAGGCCAGTGATCCTTGAGACGCATTCTTGTAACGATCCAGGTTTAAATTTAGAAGAAACTTATTAAAGTGTTTGCATTTCGTTATTTATTTTTTTCCGAGCTAAAAGTGGAAATTTACATGAGGATGACTTTCTGCGCAGGCCGTAATAACCATATCCATCAAGGAGGAGAATATCATCGCCGCTTACATCAACACTGTGATATTATAAACCATCCGAAGGAACGTTAAACATATTGAATTGATTTTCGCACGTTGTAGATATCATCGTAGAGGCTGCCACTTGAAATATAGTGGCCGTATTAATTTAAGTGTCGGGCCGATTGGATGAAAAATATACAGTTTCGATTAGTTTTCCTTCGTGGTGTATTATTCTTTTGTTGTCTGTTTAGGGAACGATATTGAAACTTTTTGGTGCTCACGAGCTCAGTTTTGTCATACCTTTTGTCCGTCTCTATATACAAGAAGATCGAACCAAAATAATAGTAGTGTATTTTTACATACTCGTTAGTACTAAAATAATAAATAGAAGCCTAAATTTCTTTAGGAAACATAAATTTGAATAAACGTGACTACATCATTCAACAGTAACGATTTTTTTAATCAGACCTTTAATAAAAAGGTACACCTAGGTAAAATCTAAATTGTTATTTTTGTGTAGTATATTCCGGCATTCAAAAGTTCTTACTTAGTAAATTTTAACACATGTGAAGTCACTCGAAGTTTAATTGACTGTCATTTGAGCCATTTCACGAAACTTCGACGTCCTTTTGTCAACGGTTTCTTTGTTACAGTTCAAATGGCTGTCCATCATATTGATTTCTAATTCCTGGTGGCGACGTGATCTTATTCAGAATATATGATACGGCGGGAATTCACTTTGGAAATTTATGTACACGCTGATTGCATTTTGTGAAATCAAAGTCGAAATTTTCTGCTAATTTTATGAAGGTTCAAAGTGCATAAAAATTTCAGTGATTCGAGCACAACCTCTGCAAGAGGTTTTAAATTAATCAAAGGGCTCTTTCAAACGGTAATAGCAGCATGTTACTTAAAAAGCGCTTCCATAAAATATGACTCTCTGTAATCTTCTTTATAGGCACATGTTGAATTAAACCTGGAAATGGGGTCGTAAAGTTTCCCAAAGATAACCTCGAAACCGATTTTTCTGGCGTTGACAATTTTTTGACAATTTTCTTAGTTAAAAAAAGAAACAAAAATTCGATTTATTAATACAATTTCAACCGAAAATATAGAGTAAAGCACCAAACTGCCGTATCGACCGTTATGACGATTTACTGCTATGTTTAAAGGAGATGTAGCTGCAGAGAATAATCTTTAGAAATTGACCGTTGCATAATTTATTAATTGTATCGCGTTTTCTCATCCGAACACACTTTCTGTACCATTTTTAGCTACATTTCTCACTTTTGAAAATATTTTCATTGCATGAATTCTGTAACAGGGATAACGTTTTTGGATGTAAAACGTGTCGGAATAATCAAACACTATGTAATTACATAAAGTTGGAAGTTTGTTGGAATCTAGTAAGAGGAAAGTAGCCTTTGATGGATTTCGACTGATCGAACAGAAATTATCGAATGCATATATTACCAGACACAAGCAACAATAACTAAGTTTTATTAGTTGAATAACAACAGGTATACGTTATGTAGTTTCAAAACTAACAAATTATGATAAATCGACGCGACGTTTCAGAGCTTGTTATCGAGATAATGAAAGTGTTAAAAGTTAAAATTGACTTAACAAAATAGAGTTTATCATCTAAACAAATTTATGTAACAATACAATTTTACGTACGATCACAATAAACGAGCATTGTACTGAAAACTTAAAAAAATATCGTTATTAAATGCTCCAAAAGGCCCTCGGACAAAAACAAAACCAATAAAACATTTGTTTGCTTACTATGATTAAAGTTCGGAGATCAATAAGTAGCGCACATTTTGATTACTCTTTGTCGTAAATCGTGAAACTGACTCAGGTTTTGTCACATACCCATAAGATTTTATATACTTAATCACTACAGGTAAATATTTGTACTGCTGAGAATTAAATTACTGTTAATTGTGTCTTCTCATCCGAACACTCTTTTATATGTAACTAGGTAGTAACGCTGGGTACTTCTTTCCACGCACAATTTTTAAAGTGATTACATCCCCTGAACAATCATTTCATCTCCTAGTTGTCACTACTGGTCGCCTCAATTATCAAATATGCCTGTAGATTTCTAGGTGTTACTCACATTTCCCAATTAAAAGTTGTAACAACTGATTAGGATCATTGACCGTCATTCCGCTACACGGGCTCAGGATCACTCCTGAGCCCCCATAGCGCATCAATTGTCCTATTCCGTTATTAACAAACTTATTGTTATGAAATTTTAAATATAACATCACGCGTTTACTATCATCTTTTTTATTTCCCGAGCATAAGCGAAGGAAGTATTGTAGTCGAGTCCGTCGGCCGACTCTCTACTTTTACGTTTCCTCGATATTTCATGACGCCTAGAGTACGAAGAAATAGGTCTCCCGTTTCCGTCTGTCTGTATGTCTGTCCGTCTGTCCGTCTGTCTGCCGTCCTGATTTTTATTAGACAGATAATCTCCTAAAGTACTGGGCCGATTGTTGTCAAATTTTGTATTTATATTAGGGATACAGATGGTCAAACGCTAACAAAAACATGTTTAATCATGGCCACCAATAATGTAATGACGTCATTTCAAAATTGTACATAGAAAATGGGTTTTAAATTGTATAAAAGAACCTAGTGCTACACATGTGGTTTATGACTCCGTGTTGAGTTTTTACCTAAGACGCATATACTTTAGGAAAAAAAATCAAAATTATAAAACCACATTTTGCAATTTTATTTTGAATCTGCCAAACTGAATGCTTTGAAATCTTGCAGATGTTTTAAAATGATGATAAGAATGATACATTTTTAATCAAAATATATTTGCGTATCCCTTCCAAAAAATTGATGAGGTCATCTCAAAGATTTTGCCGGATAAATTCTATCTAAAATGTGCAAAATATGATCAATTGATCAGTGTGTAACTTATCATTCGATTCATATTTTTTGGATTTGCATATATAGTATTTGCCATTTCTATTGAAACACCACCTGTTGATTTTGCCTAAAATTTAGCAATTGCTAACAGTTTTCGGTTGATTGACAACGGCTTTTAGTTAGAAAATTGTGTGAATATGAACGTTGCCAAATTTACGATCAACAAGTGGTGTTTCAAAAGAAATGGCAAAGACTATACTCAAAAAAATTAATGAATGCGTGAATTTATTTTATTGATTTATTCGGGGTCTGCAAAACCGAATGTTTTGAAATTTTGTAGATCTTTCAAAGTTATCATAAGCATAGTAAATTTTTGATCAAAATATCCCCCCCCCTAAAAAAATGATAACGTCACCTCAAAATGTTGCTGAATAAATCCTATGTTACCTACAGGGTGTCTCAGACAAATTAATGACTGAGTTCTTAAAAAATAAATATCCAATCAGATTTAGGAATTTAATTCGTTACTATGAAAATATGAAATTTAGCACTTTTTAAATTTAACAAGTTTTTACTAGTTTAATAGGGGCAAGATCAGTCTTATCTTAGCAAGTGCTAGCACCGCCCATCCGGCCTCTATTTTCTCAGAGGGTATGGCATTTGCCAAAATCAGTCTTATCTTAGCAAGTACTAGCCCCGCCCACCCACCCTGTATTTTTTCAGAAGGTATGGCGTTTGCCAAAATTAATCTCATCTGAGCAAGTGCTAAGCAAGGGCGGGTAGGCGGAGCTAGTACTTGCTAACATAACCCTTATTTTGGTAAATGACATCTCCTCTGAGAAAATAGGGGGCGGTGGGCTGTAAAAAAAAAAAAAGATAAGATAAGAGTGATTTTGGCAAATGACATATCCTTTGGGAAAATAGGATGTGGGCGGGCCTAGTATTTCTTAAGATAAAACTGATTTTGCCCCTATTAATCTTATGAAGTTTAAAGGTGTTAAATTGCAGATTCCTGTAGTAACGAATTAAATTCCTAAATCTACCCGAAATGTGCAAAATAGTTTTTACGTGTGATTTATCATTGCATTTATATTTTTTAGATTTGCTTATACAGATGGCTCAAACATATTAATGAATATGTCAATTTATTTTATTGATTAAATCAGAAACGGCTCACTCGATTTTTTTTTTTCTCAGAAAATTTTGGGAATACAACACTGTTATTTTTAGTATTATACTACACCAATCCAAGTTGTTAGACGGTCCTTGCAACAATGTTGATGATGTCATCACAAAATTCTGTAAAGTAAAAACTCAACTCAAAAATGCTGGATATAATTCACTGTACTTTAGGTACGAGGGAAGTTCTGTCGTCACAGCTTTCGACCTATTTTTTTTAACTGGTGAAATTTTTACATCACGTATTTTCAAAAATCAAAATCTCAATTGCTAATGGAAATTTTGGAACGGGGTTTTCACCACTGTTTTCAGTTTATGAAACTATAAACTTCATGGAAAACATTGCCGACTTTTTTGTTGGAAATGAGATACAGTGAAAAGAGTTTGTGTCGAAGAATCTTCTATTCTCTCTCATTTATCATATCTCATTCCGTACAAAAAAAGCCCACAAGGTTTTCCATGAAATATATAGAGTTTTATAAGTTAAAAACAGTGGTGAAAACCGCGTTCTAAAATTTCCATTAGTAATTAAAATTTTAAATTAAAAAAATACGTGTTGTAAAAATTTAACCAAACTAATAAAATATGATAGTAAACTGTCCCCGTGTTATATATTGAAATGTGTGGACATGTTATATTTAAAATTTCATAATAATAAGTTTGTTAATAACGGAGATATTGCATTCTGAAAATGTATAGACAGTCCATAAGCGCCAACATGAGGCCTTCTTGCAGATTCGGCGGTAGTCTTCTCAAGAACATATCTTACTTAATATTACATATCAGAGAGTCAGTTATTAGCTAACACACATGTTAATAAAAGTATTATTACTGATCACACCTGCAACATTTCTTTAAATATTACCTATTTAGATACAGAAAAAGTGATCGGATGAGAAGACGTGGCACAATTAAACAAGTCGAATGATTTTATGGCGTTCGACTTCGATTTTTCTAGTCTTCTCATCCGAACAATCGATTGCCAACCCCCTCTCCAACACGGATGACAAGCCCTTGATTACTGTTGTAGATTTACTCTAGACTTAATCATAATTGACAAGCTGGAGAGATCTCTGGTGAGAAATAGGAAATGAGATGAGTTTTTCAGACAATAATTTTAAAAACTGTGTGTGGAAAAGATTACGTAGTTTTACTACGATATTGGATAAAGAAAGAGTGTTCAGATGAGAAGCCTAGTACAATCAAGGTCATTGATTCTAACAAATATCGACAATTTTAAGATATCTTTACCAATTTTACCCACATTTCTCACCATTATAATATTTCTTACGTAACTACATTCCGTAAAGAGAAATTATGTATTATGTATTATATATACAAAGATATAATTTATGGAAACTAAAAACACGACAAAGCAAAATAATTTACTTTTACTTCTTTAGTTCAAAAATGCCTTTTCTGTGGCCTAAAGGAAAACGAACTTGATTTCACTTGACAATGCAAAGTAGACATTTGAGTCCGCAAATTATAACAAAGTAACTAGCATTCTTGTTGAATACAGCTAACAAGCACTCTTCTCAGACACTCACCTCGAATTATGCTACACCGGTCCGCAAGATTCCTAACCTAAATTTTCAGAGCACGATTTTCCGACATATTTCAAAAACCCAAATCGTTTTACGCATCACGTTTGGGTTAAAAAAATATACATTTTTTTTTTAATTATTGAAGTGTAGCATGTGTGTCACGTCGTAAAACTGCCATTACCAGCAGCGAATTGTGGAAGTATAATATCGAAGAAACCAGATCTACATATCGCTTTGTCTTTGTTAGACAGTGTAATTTTGCCTTAGCTAACCCTTTGGTTTACTACAGATAATTTATGTTTTTTTTCACTTACAACAAAATAAATTAGTGATTTTTGTTCAATTACCAACAGGGGGCTTTAAAAATGATATCTATAATCTTATTTATTAAATTATATTAATGTTTTTGAGACATCAATTTTTTAAAGGTGTAAATGAGTAAAATTTTGAAAAACATTTGAGGTAACTGTCTCTCTTTTAAATTACGTCCATTCAACGATTCTTCCTCCTTTAGATACGATTTCTACACATCTCTGGAAAAGTACCACTATGCAAAAATCATTATATTTTTTACCCAATGTACATAGATTTTGTAAAAACAAAATCACTGCTATTTGACTAATTTTAAAGGATCAGTGAACCGGGAATGAAAGAGCGCTAACTAGAAAAATAACGCAATTTAACTCCAAGAAACATAAATACGGTATTTAAAAGAACCTGTCATTAAAGTCATTACGGACGCCAATAAAACTGAACAGCTTCTTGGAAAGTGAATAAAATTTCTCAGGAATAGTTTATTCCTGGATTTAGGGCACTGAGACCCAGACAACTGTTCGACGAACGTATTATTACAGCTACGTTATCCAAGAAAGGACATTTTATAGGCCAATAAAATTGTGAAGATGTCTCCATAGGAGCGGCATACGAATAATACAATCATAGTGCCAGGAAAGTTTGCTTGCACTTAGCGTATTTACAGTCGAGAATTAACCTCTTGAAGACGCGAGTTCTATTTTAATCTAAAACTCACAAAGAACTTATCGTTGTGTATTTAACAACTATAACTTGTTTAACAGTATACCTAATGGCGTTTATAATTCACCTGAAATTGAGTGTTCAATCGATCCGGCACCTGAACTAGACTAACACTCTATGATGGCAGCAAATGCTTTCAGCAAACTTCATTTAAATAGCAGCCTAGGAAGAAATTCCGTGGAAACTTTGTTGTCCTTGTCCCAATATTTTTCTAGTGGCTGAAAGGCTTCGTAGTTTTCCATCGGCTTGTTATTACCATATTCCAAACTCGTTTGTTGCATAAATTGAAAATTTCTTTGTGGCCGTTAATTCGGGACTAATAAAAATCTACTTTTGCTTTGATGTTTCCAAATATACATTGATATTCTTCGAGGCAAAACTTCATTGAACTTTTATATAGCATAATAAAGCTTACGTCTTTTGCATGCAAATTGAGATTTCCCGATTGATACAAACGCTGGACCTTTTTAAAAATCAATATCAAAACTTGATATAAAGCGTTCGCCTCATCTGCCGTGTCCAATTCCAATTCCGGCGATACCGTCGCATTTAAATTCAAATTTTAGGTATCTTATTTATAATTAAATCTTTAAAAGCAAAAGTGGAGACTTCTTTGTTCCCAGCAAATGAACTGGAAATTGACAGGTACTTAAAGTTTCAACTTGTCACCCTCGAGCAGACAGTGTTCGAAGTTGGAGGAATTTGCAGACGGCTCTCTTGAATCAAATATCAAGCTCTCGGCTTGAATGCTGGACACTGACCGTCCCCATTTTCTTGTTTCAGGATTTCGTGCAAAATCTGTCCATTTTATCTAGGGGTTCTTTAGATGAAAAGTTGCGTTGGGCCTTCACTCTTTATGATATAAACGGAGATGGGTGCATCACACGTGAAGAAATGACGGATATTGTTAGCGCTATCTACGATCTGATGGGAAAAGTTTCAGAACCCTCCGTCGACGAAGACACCGTGAAGGAAAAGGTCGACAGGATATTTCAGGTGGGTATTTACTGCATTTCTTAATAAAAGTAACCCCTACAAGGAATAGATTTGTATAACAGTTGTAAAGTTACTTTCAGAACATAATACACTAAGCAACTAAGATTGCTATGCCACTGGAATGAGGGTATTTAGGCCAAAAATTTGATCTATTTTCTAAATTTTCTACAATTAAAGAACGCGGGATGCCGGTCTCAGGTACCTGCAAAAGTTTGTGACAACTTGTGACACTAATCAATAATATTAGAGGGATCTTTTTGGATTTCCCCAATTCTACAATCTGCGCTGGTTTTTTTAAGTATAATTTTGTTGTTTTTGTCAAGTTTGTACATTTTGTTTGTTTCATTACTTCGTTAAACAGATACCAAGCAAACAATAGAAAAAAAACTTATATTTAACATAATAAATTTCTGAAGCTAACGGATAGATAAATGTTGAAGTGAAGGCTGCTGAATAAAAAATTTCGATGATATCGAACACGTTCTACGCATATGAATGCTTATAGTGTCCGTGCCAGGTCAGGCTAGGTCAGGTTTTTATTTATTTTAACTAGTATTAAATATAATTATGTCTCTAATCCACAGGTTACAGGATCACGATCGAAGTTGTATGTTTGAACTACATATACTAAAATTATTTTCGATTCTACAGTGTTCTGTTTTTGAGATGCAACATATAGTTTAATTTTGTTAATGAAACACTATACAATTAATATAATATTTACTTATTTTTCAGATATTCACATCTCACTTTTTTCAAATAGATGATCCTGTATCTTCGTTTATTTTTTTTTACGCATGAAATAAATATAGATCCTGTCATTTTTCAATTGTTTTTATAGGTACAACAAAATTTATACTTAGAGAGAGCTAAAATACAAAAGAAAGATTTTTTTGTGAATGTCCAGTGTTAAAAAGTGTGTAGAAAATTTTAATAATTTGACAATTTTCCATCAGAATTTTAAAAACAAAACATGTTTTTAATTCATAACAAGAAATTAAGTAGGACACGTAAAAATATACCCTGTCCCAGATAAAATTCCACGACCTTGCGAATCGATGGAAATATCTAAATCTTGTGAACACCATTGTTTTTAGCATAAAGAGGGAATCTTATTTCGCTATATTGCAAATATGATCCACATATGCCTCATGACGCAAAGTTTTACAGGGTTTCTATAAATGCATATAAATGAAGTAGGTCATGGAAACGTGCCGTCTGTCATTTTTGGACTTTACTAAATGCCTAAGAACATACGACAAATACCACACGCATCTGTATAACTGGTTGCATAAATGCTTCATATTTTATTAATTTATTGTTGTTAAACATCACAGTAAATGTTGAAAATTTCAAAAATTTTCTACACACATTCATTCGTCAAAACCCAATGATCAACTTCATGTTGCAACAAGAGCTCCTGACTGCTGAGGAAATCTTCTCAAAAACGTTTTGCGAATTCTGTGCAAGTTATTTCAAATCATCAACAACTTTCTCAGATACTGAAGATCTTCCAGGAGATTTCCCTTTGTCGACCATGCCAGTTCGAACAAAATTTCGTACACAAGTACCAAAAATTTTGGAAACGACTATTTTGTTGTTTTGAGCTTGGATTGACGAGAATACTATAATTCACACTGGAAAAAAATTAAAATAATAAAAACGATGACTTTAAATGACAAGTTACAAATGACATTAATTACAAGTGAGAACTGTCATATTTAGGCATGATCTCAGCGAATCTGGATTTTTGAATGGCCAACTACGGCCTTAGAACCATGTCTAAAGACCCTGTATTTCCCATAGCTAGAAAAAGATGTACAACAACATGAGAATACACTATTACCACTGATTAAGTTGAACGTCATAAATCTTGGAATCGTAAAATATAAATATTTGTTAGGAAAATTAAGTCGAAAATGGAGACCTACTTGACGACCAGCTCGCAAGCCAGATTTAACAACCTTAGATTTATTTTTATGGCAATACGTAAAAAATTCGTCGTATTTGTTTATATCTACAAATTTGATTTTTTTAAGGGCTGAAAATTAAATAAACACATACCTGTTTTGTATAATTGTAATCGTAGAGTAATTATCTATCACAATACGTTACAAATATATACGTTGCAATTTATAAAAATATAGGTTTGCGTGGCGAGCCCATGTATGCGTTATATTTGCAATGTACTAAATTAAGCTTTCCCCTTCAAGCTAAAAACAACAGTGTTTACAGAATGTGAAAATTTCTACCGAATTTCAAGATATAAATTTGATCTGGAACATCTGCATACAAGGTTCTTTGGAAAAACATAACACTTTATATATGTAATTGACAATAATTTTAGTTCATGCTGCTCAAAGAGCCGTACAACTTTGGTTTTACCTATTTTAATTTTTAATTGTTAGCAAAATTTCGAGTAGCACGATCCTTGACTCACCCGGTATATTTTCTGATAGTTTTTAAAGTGTGTTCAAACTATACAGTTGACGCTTCTTTATAAAAAAAAGGTTAATGTTTGCGCTATTAAACTGTGAAACAATAAATTTATAAATAAGATATTTTTTAAAAACTGAAACTTATTTTCCAAATTGGAATGCTAATCAACAAAAAAATTCCCCTGTACCTTACCGTTCACCACACCGAGAACGCACCAAAGAAGATTAACAAAATATGATCAAGAAGCGACACTCGTGCCTCTAAATCTTGAATACAAACTAACCTAACCTCCAGAATCAACGTCAAGACAAAACTAACTAACCAACTAGTAGAACTTGGATTTTCTATGGTTAGGACGGTTAGATCGGTGAAAATGTGTGTATGAAATAAGTGACGACAAATGTCTATTTTAAGAAATACGATGGACGCCTACAATAAACAAAGATAGAACAGTGCGATACAACTTTACTAAACACATTGTCTGTATAGTTTGGTGAACCTGCGCACTAGACATAGTTTTCTCCATTTGCTGACAGTGACGCTTCTTGTTCATATTTTGTTAATACTCTTTAAACGTACCGTCAAAACCGCCATGGAATACCGATAAAAACAGCGGTTGCGCCACCGCCCCTTTTTCTGATTACCATCCCGTCTGATGCCCGTTTTAGCGTCGTCGCCTTCCCAGGGTTCGAGACAGCTCCCTCGAATGAGAATTCTCCACCAATGGGGCCGTAGAACGATCATGACGAACTTTTAGTTGTTTTTGGCTGAATTATCCGATTTATTTCCTTCTATCGCGGCTGCTCATAAGACTCTGGAGAGCCGTTTTCCGCCTTAGGGTACCCCACGTGCTCCCTCTCCGGAGATGGAGCTGGCGCCCGAGCAACCGCTCCCGTAGAAGGCGCCAGGTGTGACTCAGCAGCACTAGTCGGTCGGTATAATTTTAAAAGATAACTTATTTCCACTAAGTAAAGCGCTGCTCAATTTTTCCTATCTTCACTTTACTAAAAATTTATAAAACAAACAGTTTTATTAACGCTCAAACCCTTGATACCCTTATCAATTTAACATGAAACAATTCAGTTTAAATCAGTTATTTGTGGAATATTCTGATATCGAAACAAAATGTTCTAAAAAAACAGCACGAGTGAAAAGTAGGTCGTTAACGGAATTTTTCAAATTTGCCCATAAAATATAACGCGCTTATAAAATCAGATTAATTTGTTTGAAATTTTTGTTCAATTTCATTCCAGTATTTCATGTAATTTTTTTTGTAAAGTGTTTCGCTGATAACATGTTTGTGAAAAAAACAAACAAAAAAAACCGCAATTTGTTTCTAGCAAACAAGTTATATGGAAAATTTGTTTGTTCTCTCAGAAAATTGAATATTGAAAGGGCGGTGAAAGCAATTTATTGTTATAAATATACAGATATAAATCAAATAGGTGTAGGGTCTAGATGAAATTGTGCTACTTCACGCAATCGGAGGTTTCTCGATTCGGGGATAATTGCGTGGCTCGGGGTAGTATTCACGTCACGGGTGCAGTGGAATTGCGGCTATTTGCGTAATCCGCTCATCGTAGAAGGAATTACGTCACTGGGAGTAAACGCGGGGAGGGACGGCGAAAATTACGTAAGCCCTGCCAAGTGCAATTCTAAGTTAGGGAGGGGGTTGGTGGAGTTATAGCCTCGAAAGGATACTACTGGAGCGACCAGGTACTAACGTATTTACGCTACAATATATAATTTATAATTTTTTATTTTCATCATTTGGTGTCCTCGGGGTACATGACAAATTTATTTGATCAAAAAAATTAACCGTGCTTTAATATTATCTTTATAGAAGTTTTTTTCGTGTTTTCAAGACAGCATTTTATTGATTTTTCGGCATACTAATATACTTTTTATTGGTCCAATTTCTCATTTAATTTCACCTTATCAACATGTGTGGAGCTGAATAAACTACTATTATTATTTATATTAACGCTTTCCTGTGATTTATTTGTCTCTAAAACTCACAATGGACTGGAAAGGCTAACTTCAACACATCTCGTTTGGAAACACATTAGATGTGGCGGCCTGTGGTCTAAATCTCATTTGGTGTTAATGAGAGAAATAAATTGATAGTTATACGAAGCGAATGAACATCTGACGTGAAAAATGTTATTTCGAATCCAGATTTAGTGGTGCGAACACAAACTTATTTAAAAAGCAGCGACCGTTAAATTTTTCTAATTTGAATTTGCTTATGCTACATCTACAGAATACCAAACTCTGTCGCGCAACTTTGACGGTAAATACTTAATCCAACGCTTCGAGTATCAAAGTTAACCTTTAAAGTAATTTAATTCGTTGAAAAAGTCTCCACTTGAAAACTCCCTCGCAGCCCACCATCGAACATTCTCCATACAAAGCGAGTCTCCGGGGACGCAGTGTCGAATGTATTTTTGCAATTTTTGATAAAAGAAGTACAAAACTTCATTTTATAGCCCGCCAGTGCTACCAGCGTCCTTTTCCGATGAAAAACGCGGCCTCTAGAGAAGCCAACGCTTCACACGCGACTGCAGATAATATCACCTGATATAATATATAAAATTCAGTTTCTAACAGTCCAACCTTCTAGAATTATTCAGCATGAACGGTCCAGCTAAGAGATATGCCTGGGGCGACCGTCCTGATAGCCCTCCACATTCTCATGAAATTTTACGATTTCAGAAAATGGATAAGAACAAAGACGGCGTTGTGACTCTGGACGAGTTCCTGGAGTGTTGCAGGAAAGACGAAGACATTTCTTCTTCCATGGCCGTGTTCGACTCATCGATATGACGTTCACCCGTCGGCGTTCGTCCACCTCCATCCTGGACATGAGCGAATGTCGACCCGGAATGCACACAATGACCAACGTAAACTTTAAATAATTTAAATGAAAAGTGATAAAATTAACTAACGATCTATGAAAAGTGACAAGCTACGGTGTGGAACGAATGACTTTTCTGGTTTGGACGGAATCGTTGTTGGCTGTCTTGTCTACGGCTGGGCCGGAAGTCGCTGGCCCAGCGTAGACCGGACCACATATCTTGGCACTTTGAGCTTAATCCCGATTCGTTGTGCACCGTCTGTTTGTATATTTATACCAAATTTCTTACAGTTTTTATAAAAAATGTGTAGATAAAAGTATATTTTAAATATATAAAAATATTAAACCTCCGATAAACATAGATTGTAGACTTAAAAAATGCGTAAACAGATGTACTCTAAAAGGATGTTATAGTTTAAATAGGTATGTATAACCTGCTGTGGTAAATCGTATTCGTTGTGTACCATTAGTTCTGGGTAACTTGTTTAATCTCACCCTTATGCAAAATTTTGACTGCTGTATCTACCCGTACTGTTAAGTCGCTTAAGCTATTTAAATAGTTGGTTGAAAAAGGTACCAAATTTTTATTTATTAGCAGACACTCGTGCCAATTTTAGTCCAGTCTGTTAATAAATAAAAGTATGCACACAGTAAACACGTGTACAAATGCTTCAGTTTAGTCTAACAGATAACACCAAGTTGCTTTGGATTAGGATCTGAAATAAGTTATATCCCTTGTTACTTAATCGACATAGATATTTTTATATTAGCCAGTTAATAATATCTACAGAATTGTGAAATTCGGTATAAAGCTTTTAAATCGTTCCCAAAGTGGGTATTTTATATTTGGGAAAAACTCTAGAGAAGTAAGTGAAGCGACTATATCATAAATTACTAGGGAGCTAGTGAGCCATATTCGTTAGACATATCTATATGTCATTATATAAATTTTAGATATTATTGTTGATAAATGTAAGACTGTTCGATGTATTAGATTCTAAATGTGTGATCCATGTTAGTCAAAAAACTGACAATATTTTGGTTAGAAAACGTTATATAAAACTAGCTTTTTTATTACGACGATTATTTTATAATGGAGCGTCTCTGGTGCTATGTACCAAATTGATGATGAGGATGACGATATTCTTCTCTTGTGTACCTATAGGTGTATATTTTTATTATTATCCCTCACTGTATCGAAATTAGTGCTGTGCCAAATACGAAAGTCACACATCAGTGACCTAGCGGTACAGAAAATCACATCTTTCGTGAGTAGGTTTCAGCTTACTGTTATTAACTATGATCGAAACTGATCAACACAGTACATACAATCTAAATCACTATATTTGTATAGGATAGAATATAAGAGTCGTCTTAATGTTACGTCGATGCATCATTGTTATGTATAATTATTGGTTGTATATAAAAAAGAGAATCTTTTTATGTATTCGTTCTTCCTGTTATCAACTTATTACCTTATAATCACAGCTTTAAATCGTTTTACGAGACTTCCCATATAAAGACTTAATCTTAACGTGTACAAGTCGACATATTGAATTGTGCTGCATTAATTGATCGCTTGCAACGTTTTATGTAATTCAGAATCTGAAACTGTCAGTTGTGTTTTGTTTTATTTAAAGTTTAAATTTTATAATTAGACACTGCTTTAATAAACGATATATGTTTAAATTTCGGTGGTTTTATTATAGTTCATTGTAGACTTAGAATACAAATATGCCACCAACAAAAGGATATTCAAAACTCGAAACCTGCCACATATTATACGCCCTACCCTGTATTCACAAACCAGCCAGCTATTTTCAAACTGCGTGTTCACCCGGACCTGAGTGTCTTCATGCATAGACAGAAATTTAACATTTAACATCCGCTTGAGCAAATGGCATGAAAGAAAAATCGACAGCTTTAGAAAACTTGTCCCACTTTCACCACGTGATCTTGTATTTTTATGTACCAATAAAAAATGGGTCTAAAGTTGTTTCGACACAACTTCCCTCGTTCCTGAAGTACAGTTCACCAAATCAGGCTTCTTTTAGAAATTACAAAATTTGATTTTGCGAATTATTTTTTATTATAACCTCTAAAACAAAAAAAATATACGTCGATAAATCGCCCAAAATATTTTGCACATTTTAGATTGAATAATCCAAGAATATTTTCGAGCTATTCGGTTTTCTACTTCCAAAGTTAACTTGTAAAATGTTATTCAATTTTGATTTGTTTTCCAAATCTCTGCATATTAAGACTAATAACTCAAAACGGATCCATAAACCAGAAGTACAGAGGCATGTTGCTTTAAAATTTAAATATTTATCTTTGTAAAATTTGGGTCATCCCATGGTAATTGGACAAATTTTGGTTAATATGTACTATCTGCACGATATTTATAACATACATCTAAAATTTGACAACAATCGATTCGCCAGTTTGTAATAAGACAGACAGACTTAAGCAGGGGATCTACAGATTCATACTCCAAAAGACATTCATCGGATAGATCCTACCAAAATACTTCCGTAACTTACGCTCAAGAAGTAAAAATATATTTTCCAACCATAACTGAATTATCAGGACGGAAAGAAGCGACATTTAATTACTCCACACACTGTAAGGAATTTCAATCAACAAAGAATTTATATGCTGTTAAATTATGCATTAATTCAAGATTTTCTGCGTCACGGACGGAATTCCCATATCACGTAAAATAAAGCACTTATGAAATAAACATAACAACTTAAGTAAAAACCTAGATATCGTTATTAAACTAAGTTGAATCTGTCTGAGTGAATTTTGGCCATGTATTTTGCGTGAAAATTTCACTAGAACCATGAACGGTTAAAAATCCTAACGTAATGTCGGATTTATAAACTTGCTCTTGACGCTGAAGTTCTCGTTGATGTTGCTTTTAGAGCTGAAAATTGTCATTTATATACTTCGTTGCTAAGTTGCCGTTGATAGTAACGATGTTCAACTTTTGCGTATTTAATATTTAAAGGGGTTGTAGATGAAAAGTGGAGGATTTAAGTTGATTTCTACAAACATTTACCGTATTAGACATGTTTTAAGTTTCTTGTTGTCGAAATAAGTCTACACATATTAAGAAAAAAAGGCAAGATGTAGCCCCGCCCACCCGCCCTATCTCAATTGTAATGATTTTTTCTATTCGTTGTGAGCCAAGGGGGCGGAGCTTAACTGCAAAATTCTTATTTCTCTAAGAGAAATTAAAAATGTTTTTAAGTGTCGTGTTGTTCAAAGAATACTATGTAGACTATGTACTTATAATATGAAAAAAATAAAGCTAAAGATTAGGCGCTACCCATACCGCCCCGACCTCAATCCTCAATTGTGATGAATTTTTCACTCGTTGTCAGATCGAGGGGCGGGGCTTAATTGCAAATTCCATATTTGTCTGTAAGAATTTACCATTTTAAACTTATTCTGAAAAGACGACTACGTACGAGTATATTAAGAAAAAAGACAAACTATAAGCCCCCCCCCCTATCTCAATTGTGATGATTTTTTTTTAATCGTCGAGAGCCTAAAACGAGGGGAATTTAATTGCAAAATCCTTATTATTTCTCTAGAAGAAATTAGCATGTAAGACATGTTTTTGAGTATCGTGTTATTGAAAGAATACTAACTATGTATATTAAGTCAAAATTAGAGGCACAGATTAAGTCGTCCCACCCATACCTGCCCTGATCTAAATAGTAATGAAGTTTTCATTCGTTGGCAGACCTACAGGCGGAGCCTAATTGAAGAATCCATATTTCCTTATAAAATTTTACCATTTTGAACGTATTTTAAGTTTCTAGACATTAAAAAAATCATCAAAATTGAGATGGGATGGGTGGACGGCATTTATATTTTGCCTTTTTTTTAATATACACAGTATTCTTTGAACAACACGATGCTCAAAAACATATTTTTAATTTCTTGTAAAGAAATGAGTGTTTTGCAGTTAAGCTCCGCCCTCTTGGTTTACGGCAAATAAAAAACAAACATTACAATTGAGATAGGACGGGTGGGTGGGCTTACATTTTGCCTTTTTGTTTTTGTACAAGGAAATGTCGATTTTGCAAATAGGCTCCGCCCCATAATTGCAAAAATTCATACTTCCTTGCAAAAATCTACCATTTTAACCATGTTTTAAAATTCTTGCTGTGAAAAGAGATGGCTATGTATATTAAAAAAAAAGGCAAAATGTAAGCCCCAAAAAACCCACCCACCCTATCTCAATTCTGATGACTTTTTTTTATTCGTCGTAAGCCGAGGGGCGGAGCTTCGTTGTAAAATTCTTATTTTTCTACGAGAAATTACCATGTGAAATATGTTTTTAAGCAATCGTGTTACAAAGAGAATTAAATGTATTAATTGAAAAAGGAAACCAAGAGAGACGCTCCATCCATCTGTCTCGATCTCAATCGTGATGAATTTTTCATTCGTTGTTGGACCGAGGGGCGGAGCGTAATTGCAAAATCGATACTTTCCTACAAAAATTTACCATTTTAAACAGGTTTTATCTTACTTGTTGTGAAAAGAAGACTACGCATATTAAGAAAAAAGGGCAAATGTAAGCTCTTATAGTTATAACAACTAATATCTACGTTTTTGAGACGAATAGCAATAAATCTTGTTGATACGTGATGGCGGCACAATAACACGTTGGTAAGCGGAGAAAGATAAGAAAGATAAGCGACCTCGTGGTCCAGTGGTCAGGATACCTGCCCGGCGAACGGGGGGCGTGTGGTTCGATTCCCACCGAGGCAGCAACATTTTTCTTCGTTTACCTTCATTGATTTAAATGTCGAGAACTATCTTTAACAATGCGTAAGTACTAGCAGAAAGCTACAGTGTAGAAAATGATGGCAGCTATTTAAAATATGAGGGTTTCGCTGAACAGGTTTATAGAACAGTCAATTAAATATTTAATCCTCGATTAATTTAACACAGGATTAAAATGTGGAATATGAGCCCGTGATTGGTTAAAACATGCACGTTTCCTAGCAACGGAGCTCAATTAAAAGTTAATTTTCAGACTAATGAAAGCTAGTTTTCGCCTAAATTACTGTTTAAAGTAACCTCATTTGACATACACCTGTTAAAACTGTTATACGTGTGTATTGAAATACATTCTAGAGTCGACTGACTTTTTATTAAAGTAAAGATAAACTCTTTTACAAAAACTACAAGAATAAAAACTTATACATTTATGACATCTCCCCTTTTAACTTAAACAATTTTCTCTAAACTATAGTACTACTATTTTGTTATTTAAATCTACCATATGTTAAACGATTGGGCTGCTTTATTACCCTTCCGCTTGATGTTTGCTCTGGTACTACAAACTTTTCATCTTCTGCAACATTTTCTTCTTCCTCTGAATCCTGGCTTACATCTATCACAGAACTGTCTAAATCATTACTACAAGATGCCTGATTATCTGTTACATTTTCAGAATTCTGAGGATCCTCTACATTACTTAATTTAATAAATTTTGTATTTCTAGTTAACATATTTCCATCATCAAATTTAATATTATATGACCTTGGCCTACATGTGGATTTACTCGCTATAACACCTTTATTCCATTTTTTCTCACTTAATCTATTTTTTACCAATACATGTTGGTTTCGTTTAAAATTAGTACTTCTACTTCTTACATTCCTATCATAATAATATTTTTGTTTATTCTGTCTTAAACAAAGATTTCTTCTAATTTGTGTATAATTGTTTTTTACAGGTTTTAATAACGAATCATGAACAGGCAAAATATCTTTAAGTCTTCTTGACATTAGCAATTGAGCTGGAGATTTAATTTTATTATCAAGAGGTGTATTTCTATACATTAACAATGTTAGATAAAAATCTTTGTTGTCACTTTTAGCCTTAATTAACATTTTTTTCAAAGTCTGTACATTTCTTTCTACTAACCCATTAGATTGAGACCAAAGAGGACTTGAAGTAATATCTTGGAACTCCCACGCATTTGAGAATTTCTTGAATATTATACTACTAAACTGAGGTCCATTATCAGTTATGACGACTTTAGGAACCCCATGTCGCGAAAATATTTTTTTTAATTCAATAATTATTTGTTCTGATGACTGGGAATCGATCAATTTCGCTATTTCAATGTATTTTGAAAAATAATCCACCACTAATAAATAAACGTCAGTTTCAAAATAAAATAGATCACATGCCACCTTTTCCCACGGCCGATTCGGAATTTTATGTTATTTTTTCTAGCAATGTCTAAAACTTGTTTCAATATTCTGTCATGTTCTGTCTGATTATTTGCATAAATTAATATATCATCGATATAAATTTCTACTCCTGGAATCTCAAAAATTTCCTTAAATTTTTTATGAAATACTTCTGGAGCACAAGTAAGACCAAATGGTAGACGTAAAAATTTATACCGTCCAAACGGTGTGGAAAAAGTGCATAGATCCGAACTTTCTTTATCAAGTGGTATTTGCCAAAACCCTGACATAGCATCTAAATTCGAAAATACTTTTGCACCTGCTAGTTTACTAGTTAGTTCCTCAAAAGTGGGTAACTGATAATGTTCTCGACAAATATTTTGATTTAAATTTCTTGTATCTAAGCATATTCTCAAAGTTCTGTCTGGCTTATGTACAAGCACTATTGGATTAACCCATTCTGTTGGATAATCTACTTTAGAAATTATGCCCTCTTTATCCATTTTTTCTAAGCATGCTTTGAACTTATTAACAAGAGCAAAAGGTACTTTCCTTGGCGCATGAACTACTGGACTAATGCTACTCTTTAATTTAATTGTATAGGGATCCCTCAGACAACCTAAGCCTTTAAAAACATCGTTATAACTTTCTACTATTCTATTACAGCTAATATTATCAACCCGTTTAATTAAATTCAGTTGTATGCACGAATTAAGACCTAATATAGTAGGACATTCATCTCTTACTACACAAAATTCTAAGACATAATCATTTTCTTGGAAAGTACAACATAGCTTACATTTTCCTAACACAGGAACTCTTCTGTGGGTAAAATTAGTTATAATTAAATTAATGTTCTCCATTTTTTCTAAATCAAACCCTAAACTTTTTAATGTACTTTGACTAATGACATTAACCATTGCTCCCGTGTCTAGCTTAATTTTAATTTCTTTTTTTCTCTCGACTCTCATTACAATACTCCATTCTCTACAACTATTCTTTTTTTGTTTTTTACCTATTAAACCTACGAACACTTCTTTTATCTCATTTTCCACCGCATATACGCTTCTCTTGAAACACATTTTTTTAAAATGACCATAAGCACCACATTCACTACATTGTTTTGTATACGCTGGACATCGTTTTTTTTCATGATTGTAGCCGCATCTTTGACACATCGTAGTTTTGCTGTTGTTGCTGCCCTTTTTCGTTTTCCACCTCTTCTCACCTGCTCTTGACTTGCCATCACTATAACCACCAGCCCCACTTTCTTTACTACTGCACTTCTGTCTCGCTCGCACTATCCCTATCTCACCTTTTTCGCTGATTTCTTGATTTTGTTTTTGTGACTCTTCCACTGATAAGCACACCCTTATCGCTTTATCCAATTTCATTTCGGAATCTTCAAGGAGCCTTTCTCTCAATTTCTCAGAAATCAATCCACAAATTAAGACATTACAAATGAGATCATTCTCTATATCTCCCCATTTGCAATTTTTTGCCAAATTCTTCAATTCTGTTACGTAATACTGAGTCGTTTCACCTTGTGTCTGTTTTCTAGTCAAAAATTTGTGCCTTTGGTACACCAAATTCGTTTTCGGCGTAAAATATTCCGTCAACTTCTCGATTAAATTTCCGATTTTCCCTTTCTTATCCGCTTCTATCTCAAATGTATTAAAAATTCTCAAACCTTCATCTCCTATGTAATGAAGTAACTGTGCACACTGTAACTCTTCCGACTTCTTATTTGTTTCAGAGGCCACAAGGTAATTTTGAAATTTCTGCACCCAAAATTTCCAGTTTTCAGCCAAATTTTCCGACATCTCAAGTGGCGATATTCCTCGCATTTCACTCATTGTGAAATTTGATGCCGTTTTTCCTTAACAAAATCACTTTATGCATTCAAAATTATCGTCGCAGCGCCATGTTATACGTGTGTATTGAAATACATTCTAGAGTCGACTGACTTTTTATTAAAATAAAGATAAACTCTTTTACAAAAACTACAAGAATAAAAACTTATACATTTATGACAAAAACTTTTATGACTTAAGCGGCTTAAGCCAAACCACCCTTATTAGCCAAACTGGCTATTGTTTTACTTAACTCAGTTCACAGCTATATTATGCCAACAATGGACAGTAATAATCTTGCGGTTCGGGTCCACAAAGCTTACAATAGCCAGTTTGACTTATAAGGGTACTTTACGTTAAGCCGCTTAAGTCATAAAAGTTTTAACAGGTGTATGTCAAATGAGGTTTGTGTATTGATTTAGATATGCATATTTTATCAATTATTTAACTACTCAACAAACTACTCCCTACATGGAAATATTATAGTTCACATATTTAAATGTAGACATCTCACAAAATAGGGACAGAACGGATTCAGTCAAATTCAACAAACGAAATACAGCATGTCGATTATTGTCGTTTACACTCGAGGCGGAACCGAGAGTTTCAAAAAGACGAGAAATGCGATGGCGTCACGATAATGTGCAAAGAGTTGTTCAGCGAAGCGGCGATCTCACATGAAACGATGGTTAAAGTGCTGATACATCGAGTGCAAGGATGGGAGAAGAATGGATACGGAACTATTGGGGCGTCAATAACTGACACAGTTTTTATTGGATATTCAAGTGCTTGGAACATCTTTCCTTTTATAAAACTACATACATTTAGAGCAACCGGATGGATATCAATGTACAAATATTTCCATGAAAATAATTCGAACAGAGGTGAATTTAAACTTAAACTTCTGTGTTCAACTAGTTAATATCGTATGATGTAACATGTTTAGTGCAAGGAAATAGTGTAAGGTCCAAATGTTTCCTGATGTTTCTCAAGACAGTTGTTCAAAAAAAGCGAATATCAAATGGGTTTCAAAGATAGCTAATTATTTTGGTAATTGTAAGTATAATGTAGGAAGTCTAGGAAGGAAATAACATAAATTAATCAGATAGTGTGGTGACACTACAAAACTAAAAAATACACCATATATCTGTACCTTAATTATTTCTCATACAAATTCTGCAACAAATTTGAAATACGTATGATTGAATTTAGCTAACATTTCCGCATCTGATAAAAGTTCATATTTAAACAGTGGTTGCGTCATCACTATAAATTTATACAGTACTTGAACAAATTAAATATTTGTTTTTCATGTTGGAGTGTCTCCTCGATTCTACCTAAACGGTAGTTTAACCACTTTTTTCCCGTTCGTGAGATTATAGCCACATTACCTAACCGAAGTAGCGTCATCTCTTCACTCTGCCCTACACTAACCACTTCCACCGACGTCATGCTTCAAATTATTGACGTTTGTTGCAAATGTCAACCTGACAGAAAGGGTTAGAATTTTTTTGCGAAAGAATGGCCGAAAGTAGCAGCGACGAAAGTGAAACCACATTCCAATTATACAAAGACCGAAAAGAATGGAAAGACGTCGTCCCTGTACCCCAAGATGACGGCGAACAGCCCATAGTTGCCATCGATTACACCGAACAATGTAAGTAGAACGTACCTAACCTCAACCTACCACTACAAAATCTTCCAGTTAAGGACGTTTTCGACTACTTCCGCGCAGTTTTGCAAAGCGGAGAGAAGTCAGAGCGGGCCCTCGAACTCACCAAAGATGCTGCCGCTCTCAATCCTGCGAATTACACAGTGTGGCAATACAGGTACCTGTAATTTTAGGGATGAGCCGGTTTTCAATTTTGTTGATTTAGGCGAGAGATTTTGAAAGCTTTGAACAAAGATTTGAACGAGGAGATGGATTTTATTGAGAAGATTATCGTTTATAATCAGCCGAAAAATTACCAAGTGTGGCACCATCGGAAAGTGATAGTGGAGTGGCTGCAGGAGGCTTCGAAAGAAAAGTATTTAACGGAGACTGTTCTGGCCAAAGATGCGAAGAATTATCACGCGTGGCAGCATCGTCAGTGGATAATCAAAACATTTAAGTTTGTAATATTTTCCAACTTGTTATAATCTTATTAATTATAATCACTTCCAGTTTGTATGAAGGTGAATTGGAATATATTGATAGTTTGATTTCTGATGACATTCGAAACAACTCAGCTTGGAATCAACGGTATTTCGTTGTAATGGGAACTACTGGGTTCACGGAAGAGGTTTTAGACCGAGAAATAGATTACACACTTTCAAGCATTAAAGTAGTCACAGAGAATGAGAGCGCGTGGAATTACTTAAGAGGGTAAGACTTAAGTTAATATAAAACTCACCATTTTAATTAATGTAAACTTATTTTAGGGTACTTCTGCATGATAAATGTGGACTTAGTCGTAACAAAAAGGTGACAGATTTTTGTCAGGATTTATACAACTCAGGTAACCGCTCTCCATTTTTATTAGCGCTCATTGTCGATATGTGTTCAGAACAAGTGTCACAAGGTAACAAGGACCCGCTTTATAACCTAGAAATGGCAAAAACTTTGTGTAAGGAGCTTGCTGAGAAGTATGATACAGTTAGGGCTAAGTATTGGGAATATATAGCTGAAACTGTTGACAAAAAATCCAATAAAGAAGATTCTCAGGTTGACGCAGAGCAGTAATTTTTTTATTATGTAACTTCCACAAGCCATCTTTTTTCTGTGATTTATATATTTTTAACTTTTTTTTTTGTAAGAACGTCTATTGAGTTTTGTTAGTTAATTAATATTTTGGGACAACAAATCCTGGTTGAAATTTCTGTTTCAATATGTAATTGACTTAATTTATATTTTTCACAGCATGTATTATTGTAGTTATATATTCACTATGATTATACAATTATTATTATTATCATGTTGTAAGATGGTTGCTTATTGGTGCTTTGACCATTGTCAAATTTAATTGTAACAAATAAAAGGTAAAAAAAGCTTCCATCGGAATGAAATATTCCATTTTGTGTGTACTGTGTGTTTTATGGTACTTTATTACATGCATACAGGTATTTATTAAATTATGGATGGTGTTACATTTTTCCTACTAAGTGAAAGTAAGGTTAGTAATTTGAGGTGTGAACCCTTTGCACATACTTTTTTATGTTTGGATAGTGTATTATCCAATAAAAGAATTTGTATTTTCTGGTTATTTTTATTTATTTATTTAAATAAAACTTACACTAATTTCCATTCATTTAGTCATGTGAGCTGCGCGCGCATTCTGTCAAAACTTTGACATTATTAATGTGTCCGCGCTGCTACTAGACTGGCGAAGTCTGATTTACAAAGCACCCTTTTTCGAATCCTGAAGAATTAATTCGAAACGTTGTTGTCAAAGTTAGATACAATAAACAGAAGTTCGCAGAAGATGATTTATCTCTTTTGTTTCTAAAAACGGCTGAAAATTTTTATGGGTGCGCGCCAACCAACAGATTTAAAGGAATGTCATTCAAAACATAACAGGTCTGTATTTACAAAATGTACATGTTGCGGAAATTAAATAAAAATAAAACTGGGATAATGAATCTGTACTCAATCAAATTAATTGGTTGGCAAGCTTTCATGGAGCCACTGGCAGTTGCCACCTTCAGAAAAGTCAGCAGCGGCGTGTCCACCTCCCGACAAGACCCATTTAGTAGTGAGAAGACCTTCCACACCCACCGGACCTCTGGCATGGATTCTAGCCGTACTAATACCAACCTCTGCACCCAAACCAAACCGAAAACCATCAGCGAATCTTGAGCTAGCGTTGTGGAACACACAAGCACTGTCGACTCGTTTCTGGAAGTTCTTTGCGACGTCGTCTAAAAAAACAACGTAAAGTCAACTGAGTCAGCTAAACCCGTAGCTTACCGTTTTCAGTAACAACGACTTCAGTGTGTCCACTTCCATATGCGTGGATATGGTTGATAGCTTCATCCAGGCTCTTCACAACCTCAATACAGCACTCCAGTGCGCCGTATTCGTGTTTCATGGTCTTAGCCAGAGGTGGCCCGAACGTGAGAATCTTGTTCAAAACCGGTCCCGCATTGATCTTCACACCTTCGTGCTTCAGCATGTTACATATATCCGAAAAGAAATCCCCTTGCATCAGATCTTCATGGATTAGTAGCGTTTCCATAGCATTGCAAGCCGCCGGGTAGTCGCATTTAGAGTCCCTGATAATCTTCAAGGCTTTAGTCAAATCCGCGTCTTTATCCACGTAGACGTGGCAGATGCCTTCGGCGTGCCCCATCACGGGGATGTGTTGGCTTTGGGCTTGAATGTTGCGAACTAGGTCGCTGGAACCCCGAGGGATGATCAAGTCGATGTGCTGCTCCATGGACAGCAAGTCACTAATTTCTTCACGTGTGGATACCTGAAAAGGCGAAAGTGTTCCTAAAGTGGACAGAATTCGTCTCTCGGGGTGAATTAAACGGTGTGAAGGAAGGCCGTTACAACGTGTCTCGTGGTCGTTCGAATCGTTGGACATGTCAGAAGGGTCCAAGTTTGAACTCTAAGGAATACTTTTAAATCAGGCCAATTCCGCTTAGCCACAAGGGTCGAGTGTGTCCCGTTCGCCTTAATTCCACTTTTTCACATCCTTTTCAACTGTCAAAGTGACGAAGATGTGCGAGAGGGGAATTTTATAGCCACCCGAAAGTGCAGAATCGTTTGAGGTTTCGTAGAAAATTCGTCGATAAAGCTGGTGGCGAAAAAAGGGAATAGGAATTGCAAATTTTCTGTTTATTTTATTTTTTGCACACAAACTAAGATAAAGTGGGAGACGTTTACTACTGAGCATCAATTTAAACATGAATTATGCAACTAAATTAAGTGTTTGTTTTCAAAGCAATAATATTGATAGATAGTTGTGGTGGTGCTTCTAACTGTTCTTTTTTGCTTTCTTTAATGCAGAGTTTCAGAATTAACTTTTGATTTAATTTTCCGAAGTTAAACAGGAAGCTAAACTTTAACAGGTCTTTCTCCCAAACCTCCACCCTCATCGATATTGCTAATACAAAGTGGGACAATCAATTAAAACTTCATAATAGAGCACTGTGCAAGCAAATAGGGTTGGGGTATTTGCATTAACCTCCAGAACTGAAGTTTTGATAGACAAATGGCAACAATATAGTTCCAGCTTCATTTTAAACATACATTTCAGGGAAAATGAAATTCACCAAGATGGGTAATTTTAGAGACAAATGGAAACAATTCTGTTTTTAACTCGATGTTTAATTAACGTATCTACAGAATTTGCAAAATAAGCTGGTAGGCAACTACATTACAAAAGTACGCCACGAAGTTTAGACATTTATCTCCAAGAAAATTGCTTAAAATACAAGCAACATATTTTTCTGGGAGTTTGTTCAACTTCTGTTCACTAAATGAACGACACTTATTAATGTGCTCTTTGTGTACTGGTACCTAAGTAAAATAAATAAACAAACATACAAAAATAATAGGATGAAAGATGAAACAATCTGAAGTTGACAAAAAATTAACTGCTGTTTTGCAGACACTCAGTAGATAAAAAAATATATTTGAGTTGTTATTCATGTATTTCGTAAATTTTAAGCCATGAGGACACGTACCTGTCTACTTTTTGGAGAAATACTATACTTTGAATTGTATTCGTGAAGGAACTTGCAAATAAACCTGTTATTAAACACTCATGAAAGTTTCCAAAGTTGTTTCGTATCACGCCATCATAACCTCGTATAAAGTCATTTTCATATTAGGTGACATGAATAACAAACGATTGTTGATTACAATTAAAATCACAAAAAACATGAGTAAACCAAAAGAATAAATGTAAGTGGTGATGACCACAATAGTAATGAAAAAAACTAGGCTACAGAGGGCAACTAAAAGTACAGGATCATCCTAAGAAACGGCTATATATGGTAATAGAAAGAATAGGGAAAGAATGGTAGCCAGAATAAAAGAAATGAGCAATATCTGATCATAATGAACGACAAAAGAAAGATTACTTGACAATAAGGAATGAAGTGTAACGAAAAATATTGTAATGAAGAATTTATAAAAAGGAAATATTCACAAACAAGAAATTTAAAGAACATAAATGTTGTTGCGACGTTACTGTTAACCCTCACTTTTTGACTAGTTCTTTCTGATTATTCATTATTCAATCAATTGATATTGCCATGGCTGAAGCGATTAAGTACTACCAAATTTTTCAAGCTTTCAAATAAAAAAAAAACGCATTGAAATCCCTTTGGGAGCAGTCAAAATTTGTTTTAATGCATTGAAGAATTTATTAACTAACAGAAAAGGAATCTAAAAATGTAAAGGTCTTCTGCGATACAATTTTAAATAATTCATACAAATCTGGAACCTGGGGTTAAGATAAAGGCAAAGGATAACAAATTTCAAAGCAGCATATTCAAAACAGGAAGTCTGAGACAAGAACAGTAGGAGAACTACTTAGAGAATAGCGGAATAGAATTTGTGATCACCTTAGATGAAGTTTGGATTTGCTTGTCTTGCATATATGATAAACGGTAACTGTGTTACAGGAGACTCGGTAGAGTTCTCGAGAGTCTCTATTTGTCTTCAAGAATTAATTTATGGCAATAACAACATCTGATAATTAAAATACCAACTACAACTAATAAATTGTTACTTCTGAAGGATTCAAGAAAATCATTGTCTCAATACTTCTATCTACTAGATCAGAAATCAACAGAACTTTGTCAGGTCTTCAGATGCTTCTTCAACGAACTTTTTCCCCATTTGGTAAAATAGAAAGTTTGAGAAAGGTCTGATCTTTAGAAGGTGACTGGAAATTTATGCACGAAAATAATCTCCAACTAAGCTGAATAGTGTCAAATATCAAATTCCAAGGAAAGCCCTTGGAATTTGAGATTTGATAGTAAGAGCTTCACTCTGGCTCCCACGAAACACCAAAATTTATTATACAAAGTGTCTGCATGTAGTGAAAACCATGTAAATATTTTATAGGCAGTAACGACGATGATAATCTGGGTGATAATAGTAATATAATAAAATCCTGCAACTACTTGCCTGCCCAGTTTAAAATATGACCAGCCACCACTAATAAGAACCCTGCTCGATTAGTTATCGACACTAGCAGGAAGGAAAATGAAATTGTGGCAACCACTTCACGGCGGCGTTATTAATTGCCTAAACCTGCAGCGGACGCGACTGCACTACGTTGAGGTAATTTAGTAAAAATGAACTCCAGAAGCAACGGGGCGATAAATATAGTCACGTAATACTCTCAGGTAATAGAAAATTGGCTAATTTTTTAACCAACAGTGTAATTTATACTGTGCGATCAAAAATGTGAATTAGCGTAAGCTTTTGGAACAATCGTTAGACTAATCACATTGTCTACAGAAACATAATTTCAGATAATGGGTATTATCTCTGTCCCTAATGCTTTTACCCTGAACAGCTCCACCAACGCATACTCTGGTGTATAGCTTGTACGGAAAGCGCCCATTGGCAATTTTTGTGCTTTGTTACTTGATTTTCAACTTTTGAATAAGTTTCACATATGTGAAAAATCCACGTTACTCCAGTGTATAGTGTGTCTTTGCGTTGTTTGAATGAACATTCCGATCAATGACAGCGGCGGAGCGCTGGAGGCGTTGTAGGTTTTTTTCAACAAAGAACTTCGTTGATTCAATGGAAATTGGTAATTTCAAAGTTTAAATTTCATCTAGTGACATTTATGTTATCGTTTCAATCTTCATTGAAGTTGTTGTTAGATGTGGACGAGTAGGACTGGTTTGTTTAAATCCATTATGTACATTCATTAGTGAGATGTATGTAGATATATGGGTAATTTTACAAAATAAAGTATCTTTTGTTATAAACGAAACATCGTATAGAGCTATATTATTTATTCTAATTGTGAACTAAAAAACTACCTTAATAATGTGACATGTTTTGAATTTTTTGTAGCTTTTTCAAATTTTGATGTAGGCTGTACATCAGACAAATCACGATACCAAAGGATCATACAAAAATTACTTTGGAATATTATTCACAAATGTGGTAAAAAGTGACCTTAAGCATTTCCAAAATATTTGAATTTTTTCCAAAATGTTACTGGTCAAAGGTAAAAAGGGATTTAGATATTTATTAGATATATCTAGCAAAATTTTTGAGATGACGTTATGAAATTGGTGGTGGGATGAACAAACAAATTTTGATGTTTTAGAGTGTTTAATAATAATAAGTCGCTATCAGAGCAACGACAGACAGGCGGCAACGGGAGTCCCACATTTGCGCATTACAATAGAAGCCATTAAACGTCGAGAAAACATGAAATCGGCCATTTATCAAATGGAACTTACACTCGCCTAGTAATAACAGATATTAACATTTTATGTAAAAGTGCTTGTTCCAATTACAAACTAGACATTGCTTTTAAAGCAATCTCTTTAGAAAAAACAAAGAGAAAAAAATATAGATGTAAAAAGCTTCATCCATCTAGAAAAATAGGAGCTTTATTGGTTTTATGATGTTTTAACGGAAAAATAAAAATTTTTAAATAATGTTTACGCTCGCTTCTGGCAAATTTAATTTCATATTTCAGATTGCTTATATTTATTCTGACCCACGTGACAACAGACAGTAGAATCAATAACTTCTCGATTGATTAAAACAAACACTAAAATTTGGAGCAAAATGAGGGTTAAAGTTCGTTTAAAACAAAAGCAGTCTGTATCTACTTGAATGATATAATTCTCTTATACTAAGATCGTGTTCAAAAAATATTTTAAGTGGATTTATTATATGTTGCAAATCTATATATCGTAGTAGAATTGAAACTTAAATGTGACAATATTAAAAATTTGCAAATCCACTATAAAAGTTGACGTCTAAATTCGTTTGTATATTATTTCCAGTGCGTCAAGCCGTTTAGAATTACTATTGATTCAAAAATTTACAAAAAACACCACCTGTTGAATGAGGTAGGTATCAAATAAAACTCCTCTAAAGCATATTTTAATGCTGGTAACTTGATAGTAAAAAAAACTTCAAATTTAAAATTTCCAACAGAAAATAAATAAAAACGTTGTTTGTTTAGAACTTCAACCATAGTCATCCTAATCTCAATTTTTTTTGACACCATATCTTGACACATATTTTTCTTTCTAGAGTTTTTAGTTAACATAATAGGTATGCAATCGTCATGTTTCCGATAGCGAGGGAAGTACTGTGTAAACTCTTTAGACCATTTTTTGTTTTCAATTATTCATAAAATAAGAAATATCGACTAAAATTTGACCCAATAAAGCTGATAAATCTGGAGATAATAAAAAATATAAAGAAAATCGAACAAAGAAATAGAAGATATGAAAACACTATGGGAAGATAAAACAAACAAAAAAATTGGTCGAAAGCTGTTTCCACAGAACTTCCCTCGCACCTAAAATACAATGAAACATATCCAGCATTTTCGACATGAGTTTTTTCTTTACACAATTTTATGATGACGTCATCAACATTTTTGCAAGGACACGTATATCAACTTGGATTAGTGCAGTGTAATCCTAAAAATAACAGTACTGTATTACCAAAATTTTCTAGGAAAACGAGTGAGCCGTTCCTGATTTAATCAATAAAATAAATTGACACATTCATTAATTTTTTGAGCCACCTGTGTAAGCAAATCTAAAAAATATTAATGTAATGATAATTCACAAGTAAAAACTCATAATATTTTGCATATTTCGGGTAGATTTAGAAATTTAACTCGTTACTATGGAAATTTGCAATTTAACACCTATTACCTATAAGTTTTTACAAGATTAATAAGAACAAAATCAGTTTATCTTAACAAATACTAGGCCCGTCCACCCGCCCCCTATTTTCCCAGAAGATATGTTATTTGCCAAAATCAGTCTTATCTTACCAAGTACTAGCCCCGCCCACCCGCCCCGTCTTTTCTCAAAGGATATGTCATTTGCCAAAATAAGACTTATGTTAGCAAGTACTAACCCCGCCCACCCGTCCTTTGTTTTCTCAGAGGGTAGTACTTGCTAGTACTTGCTAAGATAAGGCTGATTCTGCCCCTATTAAACTTGTAAAAATTTGTTAAATTTCAAAGGTGTTAAATAGCTTATTTCCATAGTAGCGAATTATAGTTCTAAATCTGACTGGATATTTATTTTTTAACAACTCAGTCATTAATTTTTTTGAGTCACCCTGTATAAGCAAATTTAAAAAATATTAATTATATACATATTAAAAATAAATCACAAGTATAGAATTTTCATATTTTGCACATTCAAGAATATATTAAGCAATATTTTGAGGTGACGTCATCAATTTTTTAGGGGGGATGAGCACATACATTTTGATCAAAAATTTACCATGCTTATGATAACTTGAAACCATTTTCAAGATTTCAAAGGATCCGGTTTTGCAGTTCCTGATTAAATAAATAAAATAAATTCACGCATTCACTGATATGTTTGTCACCCTGTTTATGCAAATTTAAAAAACATGAATACAGGGATAAATCACACACTGATCATATTTTGCACATTCTAGATAGGATTTATCAGACAAAATTTTGAGATGACGTTACCAATTTTTTGGAAGGGATAACCAAATATATTTTGATTAAAAATTTATTATGCTTACCATAAATTTAAAATATCTGCAAGATTTTAAAGCATTCAGTTTGGCAGATTCAAAACTAAATTTAAAATTTAGTTTTTTCAAAAATCTGGACGTTTTGGGTAAAATCTCAATACGGAGTCTTAAACTGCATGTGTATAGGGTTATTTTATACAATTTAAAACCCATTTTCTATGTACTATTTTGAAGTGACGTCATCACATTATTAGTGGCGATGGTTATACAAATTTTGGTTAGCGTTTTACCATTTACATGATACTCCTAATATAAATATACAAAATTTGTCAACAATCGGCCCAGTACTTCTGGAGATTATCTGCCTAATAAAAATCGGGACGGCAGACAGACGGACAAACGGAAACGGGAGACCTATTTCTTCGTACTCTAGGGGTCATGAAAGATCGAGAAAACGTAAAAGTACAGAGTCGGCCGACGGACTCGATTTCAATACTTCCTTCGCTTACCCTCGGGAAGTTAAAATAAGGGAAAGTTTAAAACAGCGATTAAAACAAGAGCTAAATCAGTAATAGAAAGGATATAGACATAAAGAACACGAAGAACGTTTTCGGGGTCAACAAAAATGGAAACTAAAAAGTGGAAAATGATCGAAAATGATTTAAACAGGATTTCCCGCGCCTCCGAAGTTCAGTCCAACAAATGTCGCTTCTTTAAAAAATTATAAAATTGTACTAAAATAAATCTAGATACCAATAACAGTGTAACAAACTAAATGACAACCTATATATTTTTAACATCCTATAATTGTGTTTTGACACCTTCTAACTTTTTTGTGTTTGTCTACGACGTCAAGCTTTTTCTTTAAATAACGCCCCATATAGTTTTTCACTTCGCCATCCATGATATGAAACGGATTAACTATTGTTCCAGGATATGAAAGCATTGGTAAAGTCCAAGGCGATGCCTTCACTCCTAGTGATTTTTTCATTTCAAAATTTTCCGATCAACAATCTCAACACGTGCCGTCCAGTACTAATAATAGAACAATGGGAGAAAAAACCTCAAGGCGGATTCATAAACCACAACTACAGGAGTATGTTATTTTATAAAATTTAAATCCTACTTACTATGAAAAATTTGGAGGGGATGTCATCACACAGTTGGTGGGGATGATTAGGTAAATTTTGATTAATGTTTCACCATCTCTATGATATTCTTGACATACACGGTCCGGTAGTTTCGAAGATTATCTGTCTAATAAAAATCTAAACAGACGACAGACAGACAGACGGAAACGGTAGTCTAAGTGTCATGAAACGTCGAAAAAACACGAAAGTAACCATTTACCCGATGGTCCCTATAAATGAAAATATGCCACACAGAAAATGACAAAGAAATATAAAAAAGCACAAGAAATGATAAAAAATATACATTAGAGAGCTAGAAAAAACAGATAAGAAGCCTCATTTAGACACGATGCAAAATAATTATGCAAAATATTAAAGCAACTTATAGGAAAGAAACACGTACAAACAACAAGACTGATGGAAAAAAAATGAAAATTAGACAAAAATGAAGGAATAATACAAAAGAGAAGGGTGGACTACTTTAGAGAACTTTATAAAACAGAAAACTACTCTGTAACAAAACGAGAGAATAAATAAGAAAAATAATCGAAACACTGAAAAATGGTAAAGAAGTAGAACTTTACTAATGAAAGTCTACACAGAATATTTGCCAAAATTAAAGAAACATCAAACTGTATTCTACCTTCAAAATACTGACAACACTGTAGTATTGAATTTGAAGTTTGACATGGGGGAAAACAAGGATAGGTTATAATTAATTTATATTCAGTGGCAGATTTTGGAAGGGTTTTGACGTTTTTAAGCGTTTTAAAGAGAAATTCAAATTCTGCAAACGTCAATAAGTATAACTCACTTAATTTGTTTGTGCTTGCGTGTTTCGTGAAGACAACTTTGACATTCGTTGAAGTTTTAACGGTATCAATTGCAGTACCGCTCTAAAAATATGAAAATCACCAGTGGCAACTGAAATCAACAAGTGATGCACTTTTATACAAGAAGATTTAAAACTGTTATACGTGAGGAAGGATCTTTTTTTTTAATTTTTTTCTTTAAATTTGACTGGGCGGACGAGAGAGAGAGAGAGAGAGAGAATAAAATTTTGTGTACGCTCTAGACTATGGGATTAAAGTTTATTACAAAATCGGGTGATTGTTTTTTAATTTTCTGATCTAGTCACCTAAAAGTTTATTGAGAGAACAAATTTGATGTAACTTGACACGAAAAATAAAAACAAAGCACAATTGAGCTTATATTAAAACCACCAGACAAGTTGTATGCTATAAGAAACGTAATTTGGTATCTTAATGGGTATCGAAAACTAGATGAGAAATTTAAAAAATCACACGATATTTATATAACTACAACAAAAGAATACTTTAAATCATTTGACGAAATCGTGAAATGTTTTGTAGATTGCTAAAAAAATTAAATTATTAAATATTTAAAACTGTGGGAAGTATACCATTTTCCAAAAAAAAATGTTTTGTCAAAATGATTTGTTTAGGACCGCAGTGGTATCAATATGTTCTTGCGTAGTAAATTCGCGGAAAGAACATTTTATTCTTGGTGTCAATATGTTCTTGTGTAGTAAATTCGTGTAAAGGACATTTTATCCTCACACTTTGACCTTCCACTATTACAACCAAACTCCAACCGCGCCACTGCATAATAAACTCACCAGAGAAACAGCATTGGTGGCCCCGATGGTGCCGAGCGCCTCCTTGACAAGATCCATGAGGGCCTTGTTGCTGTGCGCCGCCTCCTTGCCTCCCTTCAGGAGCAGGCCGTTAGCAGAAGCGATGGCCAGCGCCGCCACCTGGGGCAGCGAGTCCGGCCGGGACTCGAAAATCACCAGAAGAACCCCGATGGGAACGGTGATTTGTGTCAGGTCCAGCCCCTCGGCCAGCTTGGTCCTCCTGAGGACCCTGCCCACGTTGTTGTGGCTGGAGTCAGCGATCTGCTTGAGTCCCACCGCCAAGTTGCGGAGCTTGGCCGGGGTGAGGGAGAGCCGGGAGAGCAGGGGCTTCGCCAGCCCGGATTTTGTCGCTTCTGATAAATCTTTCGCGTTGGCGTCAAGGATTTCCGATTGCTTCGATACAAGCAGATCTGCGAGAGTATGTACACACGACGCCCTCTGTTCGGGAGTCAGGGTCTGGAGCAATCTTCCGCCGGCACGAGCTGGAATGAGCAAGCGAGTTAGGATAAATAAATATTGTCACTTTAAGGGAAAATATTGTGTTGTCTTGGAGAGGCGGATTGGAGAGTCAACAAGTGAGTTGGGGGACGGCGGAGGAAAGGGCATTTGCCGGCCCGAGCGATTTGAAGAAATGGTAACGAATGGGAAGTCGTCTGCAGGGTTTTCCAGACCGATGGCGTCGACAACTACACGCTTGACGAAATACAACACTTGTGTTGTTTGATACGGTTTAACAGGACACTAAATTTAAAATTGTATTTAGGGCGGATGCAACTTGTACTACTAAAAATGTATTCTTTTAAATATGTGTAATAATAATATTAACGATGAATAATGAGAATAACATTATTTATTTTTTCATTTCTTCTGAGAAGTAAAAAGTAATCCTATAAATCAATCTACTTTATCGACTTTCTCGGGGTAGGTTAATAATCTTCGTTAAAATTCTCTTGGTAAAATTAATATTAACACTGTGCCTACTATACATGAATCGCTGAGCAGTGCGTATTCACGTGAAAGTCGCATGAACGGTCAGTGTTAAAGACCCATTGAATCTATTGTGGCTTCCAGACACGTGCCAACCAAAAGGTACGTTAGATTTGTTGTCTACGAGTTGATCAGGTGCTGTTATTACTGCATTGTGTAGTGTAATGGTTTAAATTTCCATATACTTATTCAGTGATCCCTAGCACGAAAGCATCTCAGACCTTACTCGCTGTAATAATTTGCATCCGATTTCAGTGGTCTGCAAAACATTGGCACATTAACGCCGTATAAACTGCTTTTATATTTTATTTGGGAAATTTACAATGTTTTTCTCTACTTTACAAAATATTTGGTCGTTTCATTAAAAAATGCTAACTTGAAATAAAATATTACAGCGGTAAAAATAGTATATTATTATACTAGTTTAATAAGACGTCTTATTGTGGCATGCATGGGTTTGGGGCACGACGAGCGCAGCGAGGAGTGCTCCAAAGGAATAAGTGCCACAATGCGTCTTATTAAACGAGTATAATATACTATTTTTTCTACTTTGCATCTGATCGGAAACAAAAAATTAATAAAAATTCAAGGTTATAATTTAAGGTCTTTTAATTCGAAAGGTTAGTTGTAGCGTTGTGGCTAACTTCACAATGTCAAAGTTTGACATCTAACCACCGAACACTAACAATCTAACCTAAGTTTGCCTCAAAAAATGGAAGAAGGGGGCCCCACTTCTTGCACGCCACCTGAAATACAGTTTAACAATTGATCCCATTATTAAACTGGTTTCGGTTTAATAATGAGGCCATTTTTAACGCAAAGTAGAAAAAATGATATTATTAACTATAATTTAGATTTTATTGTTGCTTCCTGTGTCACAAAATTTAACAAAGTTGCAATGTTTTTTCCATTTTTGTACGAAAATTTCTTGAAATACGTATCTCCTCTCAAAGGACTTCTGAAACTTGTCGGGATAGACGACATCAAAGAACTATGTCCAAGCTTTTCAACAAAATTATGTAACTCAAAAGGAAATAATACAAAAATTGGTTGAAGGTTGTTTCAACACCAGTTCCTTCACCCCTGAAAGACACTCCAACAAATCCCAGTCCATAGAGAAATTATAAATTTTATTTTGCGAAAGTAAAAATATGATTCTACTTTTTTGAATATTTGTATAGTTTGCTCTTCTGAATTCATTAATGTGTCATATTTTAATCACCCATTCTCAGCCACTGCCTTTAATTTGAACGCTGTAGGCTTTATGTTACTTAAACTCACTTTGTTAAATTGTTTATGTTTGGTCTGGCGCGGAGTGCGGGGAAATCGAGTGAACGTTCAAACAACTGCTCCAAAAGTATAACTGCATTGATAAAGTGCAAGATTTTGCCTGTTTCTACTGAGTTTTCGCACTGGAAAATGTTCTAATCAACATTTCAGGAAGGACATGTATGTTAATTCCGACACGTGCAATATACTAGTAGTAAAAATTATAGATAGTACTAGCTACAGTGTAAAAAAAACAGCTACCTTCACCATGTTTATGGTACGCCCACTTATACCTATACTAGTATAAAATGAAAATGTGATAATACAATTTGAATTTTTTTGCGAAAATATGGATGCCAAAACTAAAAAATCAAGGCGGATTCATAAACTACAAAGAGTATGAATTTAAGCGGAGTTTGCCACACAAAACTTTGCGGGGACGTCATCGAGGTGTTGGTGGACTAGGAAAATTTTGGTTAGAGCTTTACCAAATTTCATCATACCTATAAAATTTGATTCGCTTTACGCGCGAGAAGTAAAACATCTGGAGTGTCCCGTTTCGAAATTAAATTTACTGTCAGGAAAAAAAAATCGATTGCGAAAATGCCTTTAAAAGGATTATCTCATTCATGCTTTCAAAAAAATTTAGTGGTTGGTAGTGAGGATTTTTTGTCTCCCCACTAGACGGTCGGATGGATTCAGTTAGACGAAGCGAAAAGACGTACTCTCGAGGTGTTTTGCTCGAGGTCACAGGTGTGTGACAAACCTGATGTTTCATTTTATTAGAAAAAGTTAACCAAAAACAAATGTACCGTAAATTAAAGGGACACAATCGTTACTCCCATGTGTAAGTAATATCAGATGATTGTATTAACAACGCGCCATTTGTTCCGACTAGCCCCTTGAAATCACTGACTGACCAAGACGCGTTCGGACTTGTAGAGAGATAAACTTGTTACAAAGTGAATTATTTAGACTTAATTAGTTTAATTGTGATGTGTCTAAAGTGCTAGATGGTTTTTCCTAAATCATTTTTTAGATTTAATAATTTCTCATTTGGCCATCCACTCACTTTAGACAAACTATAGAAATATGTTCAATTTATAATGAGCTGTATTTAGGTGACATAAATTTCTAATATTCGATCTAGTTTTCGGTATCATGAGGTCTATAAAGATGAACTTAGCCGTGTACGGTGAATTGATACACAAACAGATGACACACACAGGAACGCGAGACCCACTCGTAGGATGAACCCTATTAAAATACTTCCTTACATTTACGCTTTTATATTCTGTGGTGTCCCATTTCGAAATTAAATTTAGCGCCAGAAAGAACAACAGATCGCGGCGTTTGAAAACCTGTACGTTTCATTTTATTAGAAAAAGTTAACCAACGGACAAATCCATGGTAAATTAAAAGGACATCATCGTTGCTCCCATGTATGTATTGCGATGCCAACGCGACGTGGAAATTCCACAATTTGCGTCATTTATTTAGACTAGCCGCTTAAAATCACTGACCATCTGGTGGAATTTCCAGGACGCGTTCGCACTTGTCAAGGGATAAACTTGTTATTTTATTTCAGGCAATCCCTAGAAATTATGCATTTTATTTTTTTGTATGACAACCGAAGAATTAGCAATTTCATAGAAGAGATTTGATTTTCCCCATGTTTCTGTATTTTATTGAAAGTAAAGCTCGAATTATTAACACACTTGTGAATGTGATTTTCAAATGTTTGACTGAGATTTGTTTTGGTTTTGAAATAATTATGCTAGGGATTGTGGTGACCAAATTTGAATTAAAATTTCGCGCTGAAAAAATACAAAGTCGCGAAATCGCGTTTGAATAATTTGAATGTGAAACAAATTTTCATTTAGAAAATCCAGAGACTTTAAATACATAGACTGGCTGTTAGTAACATTTCTAATGCATTTTGGTGAAGCCAGGGCGCATGGTAGTATGGACGCCATTGCTATAACTTTTATGTCAAATTAAGTGAGGTTGTGGTGGTTAGCAGCAGTAGTTTCTAGCACAGAACGTTTCTAGACCTCGAAATAAAAGTGGTTGTGTGTCGGGACTTACGAGATTGTTTGTAAATATGGCCATTAAAAATGATTTGGTAACTAAAATGTTTGCCTTAACTTTGCAAAGTAGGACCATACATTTTTTTTCTACATAATGAACATTTGTTTAGTATGGATTAGTTGGACGTAAATAATTCTTATTTTAATTTATTGCTTAAATTAATTTTGAGAAATTATTTGACTCTCGGAATAGGTTATGAGTGCCGCTTAAGTACTGAGCGTGAAAAAGCTATCTCTTTAAGACAAAAATTCACGAAATTAATTTTGTTTCAAGGACATTAATATTTTTAAAGGAATTTACATATACATATAGATATTATTATGCTAAATAAATAATTACAATTTGTTGTCTTTTTTATTTAACATTTTAAATTGCATTTTGTGACCGGAAAATTCAAATTTCGCGCACTTACGGTTATAAGCAATATGGCGGTCGAAAAACTTCACGTTTTTCCTGACACAGCCAGTCTATGTATTAAAGTCTCTGAGAAAATCGTTAAACATAGGCAACCATGTGTAAGTTTAGTTCTTTTCTGGTAGTTGGTAGCTCTCCCAGGGAATTTCTGGGGAGTATGTAGAGAAAGGGTTGGTAGTGAAGTGTGCTTGCTTTGTAGAGGGGTGACGTGTCACTGTTGTTTTATTTTGGGGAGTGAAAGCACGCCTTAAAGCAGCTAGATTAAGTTTAGTTGGTTTGGTAGTTAAAAAAAGGGGGGGGGAAGCCTTTGTTTAACTAAAATTAATCGAACCGATGACAACGCTACAGTTTCCCCAAAAAGCGTAACTAACTATTGCTGTTTATCTAAGCGGAAATATGCGAATTTTTGACCGACGCCAACACGTGGTGTAATTTTCTTTTATTGTTTGTAAATTCACAGTTCATGTTAGGATTTTAATCGTCACTGGTTCTAACACAATTTAACAGTCATCAGATTGTTCAGATAATGCTTTTCTCGCGACGAGGGATGCATTTTGTGTTTATTTACCATGTGTTTGTTTGGGATAAGCTGGGGACAGTCCACGATATAAACTCTCAAAGCTAAATGTTTTTAAGTAACCAGTGACTTGGATCAAAGCATAATTTCACATCATGTAAATTCTTTGTTTGAATCGTTGATAAAGTGTGGCATAATTTAACATAATGTAAATTCTTTGTTTGAATCGTCGATAAAATGTGGCATCATTTAACATGATGTAAATTCTTTGTTTGAATCATTGATAAAGGTGGCAAATATTAAACTCATGTAATTTTGTTAACTTTGCAATTTTTCACCTCATGCAATTTTTCTCGATCTGGCAATTTTTAGCCTCAGTAATTTTCTTTGTTGTATAATTTAAATTGAACCTAAATTTTCATGCTCCGCATGTTCCCTATACATTTTTGCGTTTAGAACGCATTTTGCCCTCTCAAAACACAACGTAGGATTCCAGTTTTCGCGGGTTTTCAAACTTGTGCGCTGTCTCAATTTTACCACAGATCCCTTTCCTAGATTTTACTAAATTTTCGTCAAATATTCCGTTTGAAAATGTATATTATCATGGAAAAAATATGAAATGTTGTTGCACAGTGCTTCCGTTTATTTGCTAAATCCTGATATAAATGTGGGGCACTGTTTCAGACGGTTTTAAGCTATATTAAATGCCAGTGTGGGAAACTGTAACATATTTAAAGAATTGGTCGAAGTTAATTTCGACATAACTTACAATTTAAAGAAATGTTTTAAAAGCGTGGCTATACTTTTAAAACATCAGTTTTTTTTTATTCTCGCAAAAATTTTGACATTATTATAGAAGCAGATTTTTGTAGTTAGTGTTAGTTACGTAAAACATGCTTACTTCCATCTGATCTATCTAATATTTTGAAAAATTAATAACAAGAAAAACTATATCTAAACAGATAAACTTTATTAAACGATAAAATAACTAAAACACAAATATATTACGTTCGAAACAACGTTTTTATCTACGAACAGTACTCCGACAGAATAAATTTGAGTAGTTCGTTGTAAATTAACATTTAACATCATTTACAGCAACTCATAATTTACCGACAATATTTTTATAAATTTGAAAGCAATAATAGAGTACACTTTATCCTAGTTTAAAATATTCACGAATGAAATAAATCTAGTTTTGATATTCGTGATCGTAATACCTATCCATTTTATTTAAAAATGTAAAGCTGTTCTTAAAGTAAACCATCATCTAAAAGAAAATCATTTACCCTGTTTCAAACTTTCCCTTACATACCTACTCCATTTTCCACACAACTACTTTCAATTACAGAACTAAGTGAAATTGTGCTAATTTTAAGCCAGTTTGCCTCCGGCTAGACCCGCCACACAATGAAAAACTTTCTTGTTTGTTTCCTTCATTTGAAAAATAAACGGGAAGTCTCTTGAACTCCGCACTGAACTTGCCAGGACGGAATTCTCTAATAGCTAACATTGCAGTAATGATGCTCCACAATGGATGTTATTTCAACGCAAACCGTCCTTAACAGATCGATAACAAAGTATGTGGGTGGTGTAACATTTCATAAATTAGAACGAATACCTTTGAGACAACCGTTTTTATTTCGTAGGTCTCGAGCAAAGGGTCGTAAGGAAAGCGAAGAATAAATTTTGCAGCAGGAAGGCAAAATTTTATAGGCGCTTCTCTAAGTTTTATTGACAGTTAACAGTGAATAATTAAATAAATTCTTTTGTAACACGTTATAGCGTAGCGCATAAAATACCCACATATTTTATTCACTCGCATTAATTTAACACTTCAAGACGAAACTTCCGGTGAAGTGATTGTAACCCACAGACATGTGGCTGAGTGTAAGGTAAATCATGTCAAACGATCTTTTACTTCCTTATCTATAATTTCGGATTAAAAATCTCGGTTTCGTAACTTTAAAATGACTAGAAGTGACACTTAAGTAGTCAGGGGTGCGTAACCGAACATTTATTGTATTACTACGAAAATTAAATAACGATGTTTTTGCCTCAATTACCCACACGTGCCTGAAAATTTGTCAAGAAAATAACGTAAGTAAGTAAGCATAAAATTTGTCAATCCATCGTTATTTAAAATTTAAGCACGACGTGCGGCTTAACCAAAAATGATCCGCAATATTTAACTTGTCTCTGAAATCCGAACGCCATATAACTGAATTATTTCCAGGCAGATGCTGTGATTGCATTAGTGTCACCGTTCTGCCAAATTATATCTCGCGGTAACGGAAATGTTTCCTCCCCGGGAGGTGTCCTGCGAGGAAAACAATAAAGAGATCAAAATAAAAAAGCTTGCAGCATACTAGGAAAATAAGGCAACGAATATCGAAATATAGCAAGGATAAAAGGCAGCTTCGTAGCAAAGAAAGTAAATTCCATTGTTTCTGGCTGACGTAATTTTCTATGGAAGTTTTTTCGTCTATCAGTGGGCTTATTTTGTGCGTAATAATTGTGTTAAATTTGTATCTTGCCCCAACAAACGAACTGAAACGGTTCATTGCTTTTATTCTTTGTAGGCAATATGGTAGGCCTTCGCGAATTTAAATTGTCCTAACAGAATGTAGGAGTTACAAAATTGCGTCAGCGTTCCCTTTGGAGATTTGCGAGGATAAATTAGGAAATAATTAAGTTGCGTCGATTTTTTATCTCATAAATCTTAATGTTCTCTGTGTTGACAGCGTTTCAAGTAATGCCATTTATTATTATTAATCTCAATCTATTAAAAAGTGATGACTCTTTCACCGTTTGTGGTTTTTTCGCTTCCGATGAATTGCATTAGCTTGGTGTTCATTTTTTCCCGTCGCCGAACTCAGGACCCGGGAATGGCATCAATTTTTCAAAGCAAATGCAATTCCGGGCGAAAAAATTGACCATTTGTTGATACGCATTAACAACGTGAATTGACGCCATCAGGGATATGATTTATACGCATTTTTTAATGAACAATCTGGTTTCAGATACACAAATTTTTTAAAACGTACAAATTAACAAACACATCAAGAATCATCGTTTTCAACAAAACACAAAAAATAGTATATTATTAGCCAAGGTTGCAGAGCCAAGCATTCTAGACCGAGCGCAAATTAGAACCCGAGACGCGCAGCGTCGAGGGTTCTAAGTGCGAGGTCTAGAAGTGGCTTTGCAACCGTGGTTAATATACTATTTTTTTCACTAGCAGAAACCATAAGACAATAAACTGAAAAATAAACGTTCAATTTTTTGACGCAACGTGATTTTGTTTTGATTTCTAATCAAACTTGATCTAAATCTTCAACACAAAGAAAACCGTTTATACTTGTCGCTGAGTCAATTATTTTATGTTCTACCGTCTACCAACTACCATGCGTATACTCAAGTAATGTTTGTAGCACACATTTGTTCATTTTTTAAGAAATTATCACATCAAACATTGCGTACATAACCTCAATTTTTCTTTTTGAACCCGTGGTAGCAAAAGTTGAATTTGCTACCACTAAATGAGTCGACATTTGCATGCGTCCAGGCTGCTAGTGAAAAATAGTATATTATTAGCCAAGGTTGCAGAGCCAAGCATTCTAGACCGAGCGCAAATTAGAACCCGAGACGCGCAGCGTCGAGGGCTCTAAGTGCGAGGTCTAGAAGTGGCTTTGCAACCGTGGTTAATATACTATTTTTTTCACTAGTAGAAACCATAAGACAATAAATTGCAAAAATAAACGTTCAATTTTTTGACGCAACGTGATTTTGTTTTGATTTCTAATCAAACTTGATCTAAATCTTCAACACAAAGAAAACCGTTTATACTTGTCGCTGAGTTAATCATTTTATCTTCTACCGTCTACCAACTACCATGCGTATACTCAAGTAATGTTTGTAGCACACATTTGTTCATTTTTTAAGAAATAATCACATCAAACATTGCGTACATAACCTCAATTTTTCTTTTTGAACCCGTGGTAGCAAAAGTTGAATTTGCTACCACTAAATGACTCGACATTTGCATGCGTCCAGGCTGCTAGTGAAAAAAATATTTTTTAAGGCATCTCTAAATTGATTAAAAATATGAATTTGTTTTGTAGTCATCTAGTGGAAGGATGATTAAAAGACAACATTTAAGGCTTTGTATTATCAATTATTCACAAAAATTCAACACTATAACACTGCATGAGTTTGAAGCATTTAAAAAGCTGTGTAAAATAGGTGTCGCTTCTTCGATTATTTGTTGTCTATCGTATGCGAATCTACCCGACCTATTGTCGTCAGGGTTTAGATGTAGAAGGTAAAATGCTAACCAAAATTTGACTAATCTTTCCCACCATCAGTTTAATAACATCGCCTCAAAATTTTGCATATTAAACTTTATAAAATCACTTGTGTACTTGTGGTACATGAATCCGCTTTGAAAATCTATTTAAATACCCTAAATCAATTTTTTCTACAAATACTGATTTTCCTTCCTTTTCGTAGCATTTTTTATTTATGGATTTTTCTGCCTTTTCCCAATCAAAATATACAAATTTGTACGAAACACTTCTCCACCTCCTCGCTGCAGGTTTCCATAATCCGATAAACGTTTAGGTAGAATAAAATCAACAAGGACCAAAATTTCCTGGTCTGATTACAAAAAGTTTTGAATTGGAAAGGAGAACTTTTTGGGATAATATTTTTAACTGTACACTATAGTTCATTTTTTAAGGGCGTGGACAAAATTATATAATATAATATTCACAAATGTTAGCAAATGGTGAAAATGAAATAAAAAATTTTAATGCCAAATTTAAGAAAACAACTTTTTGGGTAAAACGTCAACATTCACGTTATTTTTTTTATAGCAAAATATGCATTGATTGAAAATTGTTTAACAAACCTGAAAATTGTCAGGTTAGCTGGGAAATGTGTATTTTAGGTTGAGTGAATATTTCCACTCCCTTAAAAATCAACTATAAGCTGAGTTTTTAAACAAAAATTGGTCTGAAGTTATGTGGTGGCCAGATTTGAATTAAAATTTCGCGCTGAAAAAAAAGCAACCGCGCGAAATCACATTTGAATAATTTGAATTTGAAAAAAATTCAATCAAGAAAATCGTTAAACATAGGCAACCATGTGCACGTTTCGGTTTTTTCTGGTGGTCGGTAGCTCTCCTAGGGAATTTTCTGTTGAAAGGGTTGGTAGAAGTTGATTTGGTGGCTAGAGGGCCATGACGCGTCACTTTTGGTTTGTTTGTTGTGAGTGAAACCACATGGTGAGTTAGCTAGGTTAAGTTTAGTTGGATTGGTACATTGGTAGTTAATAAAAAATTGAGAGCCTTTGTTTAACGAAAATTAAACGTACCGATTACGACGCTACAGTTTCCCCAACAAGCATAACTAATTCTTGCCGTTTTTCCAAGCGGAAATATGCGAATTTTCGACCGACGCAAAAACGTGGTGCAAATTTGTTTCTAAATTCACAGTTCATGTTAGGATTTTAACCGTTACTGGTTGGAACATAGTTTAACGGTCATAAGATTTGTTCAGATAAAGCACTTGCTAGGAGATTTTATGAAATTTGATGAAATTCATAATACTTAGTTCATTTACGGCAGTTGAAGTAACCTAACGTTGTCCCACTTTGGGAAAGGGACCGTGAAAAATGCGGTAGATTTCATAATTTCGTGCACTGAGGTACGAGGGGATTAAATTTTGCCCCTTAAGCAGTTATCATCGTTATCATCATCACATCACCAAGATATTTTTCTCGCAACGTGGAAAATTATATCACCGAGGCGCATATTCCTCGCAACGCTTTATGCATTTTGTATTTATTTATCATGTGTTTTGTTTAAGATAAGCTGGGGACAGTCCACGATATAAACTCTCAAAGCTAATTGTTTTTCTTTGTTCTGGCAGCGGTCATGTTGAAAGAGTATTTTCAAACCGAGCACATATTTGACCTGTAAAATCTTGTTGAACAAATTAACAACATTGTGGGTCATGTGGGACGTGCATTTTATTCCTTTGATTTAGACCATTAATTGCACAGCGCACAGAATTGACCGCATTTCTGGGAGACATATTTTCGACGTATTTTTTGAACGACGTCTTCGTCCGACGCCATTTTGAACTTCCAAATTGCCTGCTATGGTCTTTATGTCTTTGCTTGGAGAAATGTAAAACGATGGCCTACAATGCAGCTGAATAACTTCATTTTTAAAATGAACCAATAACTCGAATGGACATAAAATATTAAACTCCTGTAATTTTGTTAGCTTTGCAATTTTTCACTTCATACAATTTTTCTCTATCTCACAATTTTTAACTTCAGTAATTTTCTTTGTTGTATAATCTAAATTAAACGTAAATTTTCATGCTGGGCATACTAACCTCACGTAATATTTTTGTCTGCACAAGTTTTACTTCACACCAGATCTTTCTTTGTTTTTATAAATCTTTGCTAGTTTTTTCATGTAAATATTTTGTTGATTAATGCTTCCATCATATAAATTGTCTGATGTCCAATCTTAATTTTAGATAAGAATTCTTTGCTGTTCAAAATTTCATAAGAGTGTATGGCGAATTTAAATGTTGTTTATTGCTCTTTTTGCAACTTTAACACTTGTTTAGTAGTAGGTTCATAGAAAGTGAACATTTAAATCGAATTGAGGTAAATAACACCAGAACACGTGGCGGAAGCGCAGTGCGTGGTTCCTTGTCGAGCTGGCGGTCGCGCTATCTGCACAAAAGACGCAGATTTTGAATATAAGTCAGAGGCGGTCGGGATGACGTGACGCTGTCGGCTTGGCCCAATGGCCGAGACCCAAGCACAAGTTTGTGACCGTAAGGGCCTGGGAGGAGCCTCAAATTCCCCCATTTGCTGTGTTCTAGAATGAAATTGATATAGCTCATCGCCACACTCTTATAGCGCTCTAAAATTTTGTTCTCTTGCTGACTGTCATAATTTAAATTTGTCGCCATACGTCCGTAATAAGTTGTATATTTGCATCCAGTTACTTTAATTCAATTTTTTTTGTTTTTATTAAATTTGTGATATTTAAATATTTGCGTTGATTCAGAACGTTTAATTTGATTTCATTCAAAGTTAGGCAAGTTTTTTTTTGTAGCTGAGCTTTAAGCAGTGTCTTAAACCGGCACAACTTAGTCGCAACTTTTTATTTTCTTTTTTTTAATCAGTGGAGGAATAAATGATTTTGTGTCCTCCATATATTTTGTGTTTTTTTTTTAGCGGTACTTTTCCAACCTTGGGGTCCTCCACTCGCACCTGAATGTATTCCGCCACAAAAAAAAAACACAATGTAGAGTTCGATTTTCTTAGATGATCACAGCCAAGGCAAAATTTTTGAATTTTTCGCGGGCTTTTCAATTTTTTGTCACATTTAAGGCGGGTTGTTTGAGTTAACACAGTTATTTAGAGAGAACTTTTCTCGCCCCTGAAATATGGGCGAACCGATATTCTTCGAAAAATTATAAAATCTAATTTTTTGAATTTAATTTTGTATGATAGCTTTGTAAATTAAAATGAAAATATATGTGGACCGTTAAAGCATAGATAAAGGAGCATGTCATCCGTATGTTTCAAGTGAATTTTTCCATAAAAAGCTTTGTGATGGCGTCATCAACACTTTATCAAAGACGAATATATCGCACGCAGTGTACTACTACTGACAACAAATTTTCGAGAAAACGGAGTGAGCTTCTCTTGATTTGATCAATAAAATAGGTTACTTCATTCATTTTTTTTACTCATCTCTTATAAACTCATCCTAGAAAAATTTTAAGATGTCGTCAGTTTTGACGAGAGGGGGCAATAACGTTTAATGTTTTATTCATGATTTAGTATACTTCCGGTATCAAGATTTCAAAAGATTCGGTTTTGCAAATTAAAAGTTAAATTGTAAAATATTTTTATACAATTTTGATTTTTTTCCAAAAATGTCTATGGTAACAACTTAAAAGCACCACAAATGCAGGAGTCATCTTATAAAATTTAAAGAAGATTTTTTCGGCAAAATAGCGCATTCCTAGTTATTCTAGGTTATATTTTAAAATATTATCTCAAAAAGTTCTAGTTTCAAGTTCAAAATTATCTGAAATCAAACCAGGAAATTTTGTTTTTGTTTACTTTATTCTACCTGAGTTTTTATGGGATTATGAAAACCCACAGAGAGGAGGCGGAGCAGCCTAATCCCTCACCGCTGGGTACCGACAATACTTTTGCGTGCGATAGTACAATCAGCAGTTACCAAAAAATGTAATTCTCAAAGCTAAAACTGTTTGGTATTCTTAGTCACATTTTTTGGTGAAAATTTATTCACAAACTTTCTCAACACATCCAAGTAACCACAATCACACAACTTCAAGAATGATTTATTAGGAAATAACAATTAAGCCCAACTTGAGTATCAGATAGTGTATTAATTTATGGTGAATACTCAAATTCAGTTTCTCAGTTAATCAGCATGGATCCGTTGTCTAAACTCAGATATTTTTTTGTGTGGGTCTACAAAAATTACTTTCGCTCCTACAAGATCGAATTTTATATCTGAAGGACCTTTCACACCACCCACATGTGCTTCCTACTTGTCTTAGATTTACGGATGGCCCCACGCGCAATTTATAATAATATTTTGATTCCCTATTTATTCTTCTGAAGTGTTCCTAAATCCTATCAAACTTTGAATAAAAAAAAACATATATAAGGGAAAACTTCGTCCTCTTCATATCCCTTTGAGTGATTTATTATCTAAATACTCAAATCTTGTTGTTTTTTTGTATAAACTGAAAATCCTTCAAACTGCAAATACACAGAAATATCTCTTTAGAGATTTTTTCCCGTAGTTATGATCCTATTTAACCAAAAAAAGCACTAAATGGAACTTATAAACAGTCTACACCGAACCGAAACGGATAAAATTTAAATCCCTCTTTTAGTGAACGATTGATTAATTGTTTTTCCAAAGCTAATTCATTCAGGACGTGTTGCACGCTTAGACCGGGTTCAAAAAACTTGACCTTTCGTTTATTTTTACTTCATTACATTACAATAATTAAATTACATTCCAAGTATAACTGCGAATTTATTTAGAGAAGGTAAATTTAGTTGCAGGATATTTAATGCTAAACATGTTCAAACTCTGAATAAAAACAATTATATTTTTTAATGCTGAGTTTCCCACTAGATATTACGTTCTACGCCCACATTAATTATTCTATTAAGTTAAATAATAATTAATTCACATTTATAATACGAAAAGTTTAGACTAAACATGCTAGAAAGATGATAAACCTAGGGTTTTAGTTGATAGTTCATACGATAATTTTTTATTTATTAGTCACTAATATAGTATTACTAATGTTTTATTAACTTTGTTATTCTTCCTTTCTACTCATGCGCAGCCCGTTATAGTGTTGTATATTGCTCCTCTTCACGTCGTCACGGAAAACTGAATAAAATCGGTTTGAGCGTCATTTCATTACGTTCAATATTTAAAAACAAAATGTGTTACGCAAAATTGGTAAGTATCAACGCACAATCAGCCGCTTTATCATGCAAGTTTATTGATTTCGAGACTGAACTTAACCAGTATTATCGACTTGGAAAAAATGTTGATACATTTCGAGACATTTCACCGAGTCCATTTCGCAACTGTAGATTTCATATTCATCAATAAATTATGAACTATCAAACAAGTTGGAACCGAAACTCCGTAATGGATATTGACGCGTTTTGGACTGCGATTTTTTTTTTATTTAGAAATTTCAAAAATAGATATTCAACGTCAACTTAAAGTTGTGTCATATAATCAGTAGAAATGAGTGAAAAATAAAAATAAGAGCTAGTTTCATTGTCACAGTATGGTTCTAAGGTTGCACGAAAACAGTTAATCTGTGCTGGCAGGATTAGATTAGTGCACGAAGGAAGTCATTTTCAATTAAGTATTTAATGAAATCCGGATCTAATCTCATTGTAAGCTCTAATTTGAACAAGTTAACAGCAAAAATGCAACATTGTTATTTCACTAATTAGACAGGTAGACTGATTTGAGATGATCATCATTAATACTGATTATAACCCACTGTGTGAATTTTTTTTTTTTTTTTCATTTTACTGTTATTTGTGGGGAATCCATAATGAAATATACTACACGACGTGATAACGGAAACACGTCTGCATCGCTAACAAACGCGTGATGGATTTGACATACTAATAAAAAATCAATGGGACTTGTCGAACAACAGGCAAATATTTAGCACACATATATCATAAGATTCGTAAGATATTTACAAACACTCCGAATATTGTATTTCACAACGTTTTTGATGTTTCAACAACTAAATTTAGCTGAAGATTTTCAAAAATATTGTCAAAAGTAATAGTTTATAGCTTTTCAAACTTGTATATTTGTTTTACCAACTTTAAAAACGGTATTATAATTAAATGTTTTTCTTCGTTTTGTTAGTATGTTAATTAAAAATTAATTTGATATTATAAGAAATAATGCACACCGTAAGTACTTTTCCTGCTTTCTCTACAGAGTTAGTTCACTGCTGTGCCACTAATTCACGTTTAATCTAGGTACATATGACGGGGTAATTTCGACTTACGAGAATTTTAGCATTTACACCTTTTATACAATATTCTCGTGAAAAATGTAATAATTACATACCGGGATGTGTAGCAAATTTTTACCCTAGAGACCCAAATAAATGTGTTATACTGAAGCAGTTTTGCATGTTTTAGCCAACTGAAAATATAAAAAATGTAAATCTATAATAAAAGTTTGTTTTGTATGTCACGGTTAATGACTACAGATTGTAATCATTTTAAACTCGAAAGCTATTTTTAACTTTTTCGATAAGATTCTCACTGGAATTAAACAAAATTTTCAGTAAGAGATTTTAACGGAGATTTTTGTTTTATCTTCGTAAAGTTGACATTTTAATACTGAAATTTCTTAGATCAAATTAGACTTATTGTGATTTAAATTTTCATAACCATTTTTTACAAAAGGTGTAGGTGTGAATTGAATACAACGAAAAAAACAGCCGGCATTGTCATTTATCAGACTGTTAATTTAAGGTTTGCGTGCTGAAAGGTAAATTTTTGTGTCCTCCTTTAATATTACCCTAAAGTCAGAGAATTATGCAGCAAATGGTATTATAATACGATTAAAAGTTAAGAAAGCTTTTGTTGAATCTATGTCTATCTATTTAGTCCCACTAAATTTTATCAAAACAAAACAATTTGTTTTTTAGTTTTATAAAAAGTTTAGATATTTATTTCGATTCAAATGGATTCTGGAAAGTTTTTATCGGTGTTAGCAACTAAACTGAACCGGTGCAGATATATTAATGAATTAAACTGAGCTGCCTGCTTCAAGCTAAAAACAATAGCGTTTACAGAATTTCAATATCTCTATCCGTTCTGCGGATACAAAGCCGCGGAGTTATCTGGAACACTTTGTGTTATTAAAACACGACGGACCGATTATCTTAAATTTCGGTTCAGGACTCTCACTAAGGGAAGATCAAGAACAACTATAACTAGATATAAAAGACAATTTTTTTTATTTACGGTAAACAATTGCCACAAAACTACAGAGGGCTATAAGGGATTTAGGCGCAATCAGTCCTGCCTAATGCAATTTACGTAATTAGAGAGCTCAGTGCGAAAGCTTCAGAGTTCAATAAGCTCGCTTTCTTATGCTCCCTCGATATCGAAAGCGCATTCGATTGCCTTCAATTGAAGCTAATGCTAAAATATGTGGATGAAAACGAAGGACTCAACGGACCAAGCTCATTAATATATAACATATACTTAAATAATTTATAACAATCATCCTGATTACAGGAAAAGTTATCGAAAGAATTTCCACTAAGAAAGGAATTCGACAAGGTGATATCCTCAACTCTACGCACTTTGCTGTGTTCAAAAACGGAATTATTAAAACAATCTCCAAGCAATGTAGAAATAGTACAAAATCAGTGAATAAACCATAAAAATTACAATTAAAAATTAAAATTAGAAGGCGGATTCATAAAGCATCGCTATAAGAGTTTTCTCTTTATGAAATTAACTTAAAATTTAGGAGTGACGTGAGCATATTGTTGATACGGATGGTTAGCTAAATTTTGGTTAGTAGTTTCAGGGTGGTTTGTAAGACAAATGAAAGTTCAAGAGGTCACTCATTTCTTGTTTTGGCGCATTTTGTTGTGTAAACATGCGTTGAAAATTGGTATGTAAAATGTTGTATCCCCATCACGTGTATAATTAGTGTAAGATACATTTTTTAATGATTTTCCAACCTGAAATGTTATGCTGCCTTTTGACTAATACGTCAACAGGTGTTGTTAGTTTTTGTTTGTTTGTAAATTCACAGTTCCTGTGAAAATTTTTAACATTTTATGGTTCTGAAATTACAGTAATGGAAATGTGGCAGGAAGTTCACTTATTCATAATTTCTCCCTCGAGATTTATAATAGTTCATTTATGACAATTAAACCTGAATCCAATTTTGAGAGAAACGACCTTCAATGTTATCAGTTAAATTGATATCATCGTGGACTCGAAAAGGGAGGGGTATTTTATGTTTTTTGCTTTCCGAGCGTAAGCTAAGGAAGTATAGTATAATCGTGTCCGTCGGTCGATTTGCCCCTTTCATATATTTTCTCGACGCCATAATCTCTAGAGTACGAAAAATGTGGTCTCCCGTTTCCGTCTGTCTGTCTGTCTGTCTGTATCCATTTCTATTAGACAACTAATATCCGAAACTACTGGACTGATTGTTGTCAAATTTTGTATGTCTATTAGGAATATTATGTAGATGGTTAAATATTAACTAAAATTTGGCTAATCGTCCTCACCACCAATGGGATGACGATGACGTCATCTCCAAAATTTATAATAATTTTTTTTTTATTTCATAAAGTAAGATACTGCTGCACTTGTGGTGTGTGAATCCGTGTCGAATTTTCACCCTAGACCCCCAGAGTTTTTGGAAAAAATTCAAAACTGAATAACAATGTTTTGCAATATAAAATTGAAACTGCAAAACCGAATGCTCTGAAATCTTGTAAATATTTTAAGGTTATTGTGATCATGATAAATCGTTAAGCAAAATTTAATAGTTTACCCCCTCCCAAAAAATTGATGACGTTATCTCAAAATTTTGAGGAATAAATCCTATCCAAAATGTGCAAAATATGATGAGTCTATATTTGTGATTTATTACTGCATTAATATTTTTAAATTTGCATGAATAGAGTCAAGAAATATGCGTTCTTGCAAAAATGATGATTAACGTCATCACAAAATTTTGTAAAGTAAAAACTTATTTGAAACATACGCGTAGCATGCTTCTTTGTATTTACTTTAGCATTACATATTTACATATGTTTATTTCAACTTCCGCAAAATCAAATTTTATAATTTTTCGAAAATGCTGGATATTTCTGTTTACAGATTGTTTCAGGTCCTTTCAAATTTTTCCAGATCGCTTTAAATCTCTTCATATCTCTGGAGACTGTTCCATGTTCTTCCAGTTTTGTCTAGATTCTCTCAAATTCTTCCAGGTTTGTCCAGATCTTCAAGATTCATCTAGAAGCCTAAAAGTCTCTCGACCCCTTCTGATTCTTTCTGATTCTTTCCAATTCTTTGTTTCATATTATAGAACAATTTGATAGCAGATTATATCAGATTCCGTGAGATTCCTCCAGATTTTTTTATTTTCTTTACGATTCTTCCTTTTGCATTCTTTTAGATTATTTCTGATTTTCTCTTTTAAAGTCTTTTAATTTTGTTTACATTCTTTCAAAAATGTCGTCAAACATTCTAAATTCCTTACAAATCATTTCGGATTTCTACAAAGCCTTCTAGATTCTCCTAGATTCTTCGAGATTCTCTTAGATTCTCTCAGGTTTCCCCAGATTCTCTCGGAATTTTTCATCTTTCAGACAGTTATCCAGATGGCTTTAATTCTTTGCACTCTTCCAGATTCTTCCAGTTTTCTTTAGATTCTTCTGGATTCATAATTCATTAATTCCTATAATCTTTCAGGTCCTTACAGATCGTTTCAAATTTTTTCAAATTTTTCGAGATTTTTTCTAAATTCTTATAGATTCTTTCAGATTCTTCTAGATTCGTCTAGATTCTCTGAGATTCTGTCAGATTTCTTCCGATTCTTTCTGATCCCTTCTGATTCTTCCTGATTCTTTCCTATTTTTTATTTCATATTCCGTTAGCTTTTCTTAGATTCACTCAGAGTCCTTCAGATTTCATGAAATTCCTCGAGATTCTATCAAATGATTTCAGATTCTTTCATTTCCCTTACAATTCATCCTTCCGTATTATTTTTAATTCTCTCTTTCATATTCTTTCGAATTTTTAAGATTATTTCAAAAATACCGTCAGGAATCCTCAAAATTCTTTAAATTTTTTTAATTCTGTTCGGATCGTTGCAGATCCTTACATTTCCTTTCAAATCCCTGCAGATTCTTACGGATTTTTCTAGATTCTTCGGGATTCTTCAACCTTCTCCAAGATTCTCTCAGATTCTCTAAGATTCTATCAGAGTCTCAGAAGTTCCCTCAGATTCTTTCAGATTCCTACAGATTCCTGCAGATTTTTCCCGATTCTCTCAGATTTTTCCAAATCTCCTAGTTTCTTCCAGACTTTCCCAGATTCTCACGGACTCTCTCAGATTCCCTTAGGTTCCCTCAGATTCTCTCAGAATTTTTCATCTTTCAGATAGTTTAGAAATCCTTCTATTGTTCTTCAGGAGCGAGGAAAGTTCTGTGGAAACAACTTTAGACCAATTTTTTGTAGTGCTAAACAATCTTTCATTGTATATATTGTGGTGTCCCGGTTTGACAAATTAAATTTCCCATTCATAATTTGTTTTGAAAAAAACATCATTCTGTTGGTTGGTAGTTTCAGAGCATTTTTTAAGACAGACAAAAGTCCTAGAGGTCACTCACTTGTTTTTTTGGTGCGTCTTTTTCTGTAAACATGCGTTAAAATATGGTATTGATTTTCCAACCTGAAATGTTAGTGTTATATTATTAAAATATATTACTCACACTTCATAATTTCTCGCTTGAGATTTATAATAGTTAGTTTATAGCAATTAATCAAATCTCATACATGCATCCAATTTTAACTGAAATGACCTTGAAAGTTATCATCAGATAATTTGATATCATCGTGGATTCGAAAAGAGAGAGATATTTTATGTTTATTTTGTATTATATTAAAGTGATATTTTCTTACGGCCTGAATTTGAACATTTATTCCCGAATTATTATTTCGATTTTGATCGTACTTCAGATATGCTTGGTTTAATGTGATAAATTATGTGGGGATTCGCTGAGTCAACCATCTTGAGAAAATAATTTTGATTCAATCATTCACTTGAATTAATGCATAGTTTTACATAACATATTTTTTACGTTGTTTAAAGAACAGAAGATTTGTTTGCTTTGCAGTTTTAGTAATTTTTTTTAATCATCATCAGAACTTCGTGTCGGGACCTCCTTTTCAATGCAAATTAAAATTAACGAGTTGAAGTTCATCGGTCAGTTGCAAGGCTTGAGGGAATTTTTAGGGCAAGTTATTCAGTATTTTTTTTTAATTACGTTCCGAAATGAAGTACTCAATCCTTCGTGGAATGTGCGAGCGCATGAAAGATATGGTCAAGTATGTAACATACCTAGATCGTGAATCTCGCAACACAACGTAACGATGAAAACTGAGGAGAACTCGATCGCCCTTGAACAATTGATCCTAATTCAGTCTCTTCCTTTTCTCTGTGTGTTTAAATTTGTAATATTCAAAGATTTGTCTCTATTTGTTACAACTGATTCTGTTTTGAATCTAGAGAAGTTTTTTGCAGCTGGAACATAAGTTCCTTTTAACCTATTTCAACAGATTTTCCCTCCCTAAAGGGGAGGAATAAACAATTTTTTTCCATATTTGGCATTTTAATTTAAGGTCACTTTTCCAGCATTGAGGTTCACCATTTTGCATTTGAACGCTTTGCGCCATTAAGAAAACACAAATATCATTTTAGGTTAACAATCGCAGCTCAAGGTCAAATTTTGAACTTTTCGCGGGTTTTAAAATTTTGGCGAGATGTTAGAGTTATCATACTACATTAATAAATATTTTGAGGTCCTCGGTAAACAACAATGTATAGTTTTTTAAAAATCTACAATATCGTTAATAAAAAAAAAACAGCAAGGGGACTAGATTTGATTCCTGAGGGACCCCAAACCACGAAATCAATATCATTTCTATAGCTCACCCAATATTTTTTCTCTGTTGCAAGATATGAGTTACATAAAGATATAAATGGTGAAGAGAAGTCAAACCATTATGTTTTCTGCACTAATATGAGAGGATCAACCCGATTAAATGTCTTTTGAAAGTCAGTATAAACGACTTTTGTCTGATCCTGGCGATCGATTTTTTCAGAGATAAACTGGCAAATTTTTGTGCATAAAACAGTGTTGGGACGGTATTAGTGTATATTTAATTTTTTCACAAATATACTTAAAGTTTAGTGTTTCAAATTGTGTGCAAAATTACACAGAACAGAAATAGGGCACTTGTTTTCTACTTTACTGATATATCTTTTTTAAAAGCAGGCGTACTTCAGGCTGCTGCCAAACACCTTTACAAACCCGGCTACCTTTTTCGCTTAAAAACAATTATCCCAATCATTGTACAAGTCACATTTACCCGCAAAAGCTCTTCCAACCCAGTGCATTAAGTCTTAGAAAGCGCTTTCGTTTCCTTACCGTTTTCCGCAATGACCTCCGTAGGCACCGCTCCTCCCACCGTCGAGTCCGTGAAGAAGGTCCCCACCTTCCGCCCCGACAGGATGGTCTTAATCGCCTTCTCCTGCATGCCATTGCATATGACCACCGACACCCCTCGATCCAGAGCCCACGTAGCCGCGTTCACCTTCGAGTCCATTCCTCCCGTTCCAACCTTGGACTTCTGGCCGAACTCGATGGTATGCCTTAGATCCGACGTGAAGGTATGCAGGAATCGGGCGCCCTCCTCCCAGGGCGGTTTGTTGTAAATTCCGTCAACATCCGACATGAGGATCAGCAGGTCGGACTGCACTTCCGCCGCCAACATCGCCGCCAAGCTGTCGTTGTCCTTGATGCTGATTCCTCTTTTGCCGGCCTTGCCACCGATGGGTTCGTCGACCTGTGGGGGCGGCGACACGGCATCGTTGGTGTTTATAATTGGAACGATGTTGAGGCTGATCAGCTCTGACAGGGTGCTGAACAGATTCCTGCGCGTTTCTTCGTTGTAAAAGTCCGGTTTCGTTACTAATACTTGGGCGATTTTTACGCCGTATTGGGCAAACATCGCGTCATAAAGAGACATCAGGCCAGATTGGCCGACGGCGGCGGCAGCACGAGGTTCGAGCAGAGTTCCGGCATCCTGAAAGTGAGGGTTAATTGAGTAAATTTACTGGAAATAAAGGGGTGAGAGGTTTCAATTGGAGGGAAAAAAGGTCGCGCTATTTGGAAAATTGCAAGAACATGCTATAATTATTAGGGGCTAATACTTGTGGGCACGGTTACATTTGGAAACGGTTAAGAAGTCCTGGCAATAACACATAACCACAGAGTTTTAGGTTCAGGTTCTTTAGTAACCATAAAGCGATAATGGTTGTTAGTTCTGTTGCTTTTGTTACCAGTAATTTTATATTTTCTTGGTATTTCAGGGGATGTAGAATACAAAAATGCAGGTTTCTCATTTCTGTCGTTCTTTTTTAGACACATATCTTTGCTTTAACTTATAAGGGTAATAATAAAGAAAACAAAACTCGCAATTTTATAAATTAAAAAAAAAATTAGGATAAGTTGTACTTCAGGGACGAAGAAGATTCTGTCGAAATAACCTTAGCCCAATTTATTCTAGGAATTCAGTATGTCGCAACAAGAGCAACATTGTATAACAACATTTTGTACATTAAGAGGAACGTAGCAACTTTTTTCTTACACTGGGATTCGTATTTTTTTTAATTTAGTTTGTTTGATTGTAATTTTGGGACGAGGATCGATAATTAACAATGACTTTATGAAAATTAATTGAATGCAGAATAGAATCTGGTAAGCTAGGGGTAGGTAGCAAAAGAGAATCAAGGAGTATTAAAATACTGTTACGGAACAAACCCATACGCCGCCCCGGTACGATGTCTATGGGTTCTAAAATGTGCAGAGATGATGGGTGAGTCATCATCAGTGACGACGGCCGAGCGGCGTTCGCATAAAAACAAGTCAGGGAAATCTCGAAGCGGCGTTCGCGATCCATCTAGAGGAATGGATGGCTTTAAATAGAGGCCACCGTCGGGAACGGTTATTATTCAGTCAGCAAGTCGAGTCCAGTGAGCGAATTCATTCAAGTTGCGCCGAAATTATTTTGTACATAATCGCTGTGTAATCAGTCGTGTCAATTTTAGTTATTAAGAAATAAATTGTTGAGTTTCACCCACGCTGATTTTTAAACACCCGCACAGCGTAACAATACCTTACTATTTTATGACAATATATCAGCACTGATACAAAAAGTACACACTGTATAATGTTTTCCAGATTAAATGTTAATTCAAGTGAAAAAGTTTAAATGAATACTACAGTTAGTTAACAAAAAATATTCGTTTATTTTTTTATTGCTTACAGAACGTGTCTGGAAAAAAAAGGACGAACCAATTTGTGTTGTAAATTGTATTGTCCCCTGAAATTAGAACTGTCAGGAGGCAATACTTTTAACACGGATTATAATTAAAATTATCCAGGTAAATCGATACCACCATTTTTGTCGACAGTTGATGTTTCTACACTATAAGGAAGACTTTGGAATAGTTCAACAGTAACTTAAAAGTCAAGAAACCCAGTGCTTTAGGCAACTTAAATTTACCAATCAAACCACAGAGATCAAAGGATGAAATATCCATTGATTAGCTAACTAACAAGTTATTAAAGAACATATTGATTTTTCAGAAATCTGTATAAAAGAGAATACTTTTCAATTCAACGCACAGTTTTTGCAATAATAATAATAAACAATTTTGTATTTTCTAGCATAAACTCATGTGAAAATAATTTCCTAAAAAAGATGGAATGTTGTCCAATGACCTAATTAAGATACGTGGACATATTTTTTCAGTTAGCAATACAATAAATATAATAATATTCCAATATTTCCTTTGCTTACGCTCGGGAAGTAAAAATACTTTAAACAATCAACCAAATAAGTATATACAAAAAGAAACAACAGATGACTCATCTAAGATCTGGTAAATTTAGAGAATGCACTGATAGGTGGTTGTAAATTTTTGAAAATTAGTGCCGAATTGACGAAGATTGTTTAAAATTAGTTAAAACAAATAACAGTCCTGTTTCTCACTCCTGACTATTTATTCAACATCAGCATAATCAGTATTACACATTAACCTTTAAGTTATTGTTGTTTTGTTTTTGTTGTGATTATTATTGTTGTTGTTTCCTGTTCCAAGTAATTTGGTGTTCTAAGGTTGTTATTTCCTTGATGATATTTACTTTATAAATTATGTTAACAGTTGACCGAGAACGGATAGAAATATCGAAATTCTGTGAACGGCATTGTTTTTTTTAGCTTAAACGATTTAACGGATTTTGATGGACTAATGATATACAACACATGGATATTTATTTAATTTTCAGTTAATAAAAAATGAAAGTTGAGTCTATTTTTAATCTTTTTTAAAACATGCACGTAAAATTAGGGTGCAAAAAATTATTAATGTGATTGTTAAAAATTTTCATAATTTTTTCTGAAAGACAAGCTGTGTGCAAACATTTTACTAGTTCGTGAGTTTTCAAACTATTAATTATTATTATTATTTTTGAACAATTTGTCTTGCAGCATACTTTTCAAATAATTTAGATAACTTAGTTAAGACATCACCAGGAGTTTTCGCTCTCTTCACCTGGAAGTTTGTAAATTTATGGACGATTTTTCAACATTGACAGCAGTAGTGTAGATTTATACAGAAAAAATGTAAATTTTCACAGATGTAAATCCTGTTAATAAATCTTCTTCATAAAAATGTGTGTCATTCTCAGCGTATGGTTTACGATGAATAGCTTTAAACACTATCAAATCCTATATAAATTATTTTCCATTGATGATTTTAGACTTATCTTAAATTTAATTAAATTTGCAGTCAGTTATAATTAATATTTTCACCAATTCTTTTTATTTCTACTTTTCTGAAGTTTATTTTTTGTTATTAAAACAGTGACTAGTACCTAGTCGTTTAGACATTTCGCGATTTCCTCCTAATATGATGATTATGTTGTAACTTATTATAGTTATAGAAATTGGATCGACACGCACAAAGTTCATTTCCTGCGTATTCTTTTTAATGTTCACCGAAACGAGTTCTTTTATTGGCTAAATTTTTATTAATCTGTGAAGTTGATAGATCGAACAAGTAATAACATGCTCTGAAAAATAGTCACCTGAAATAACAACAATGAGAACAATTTTTTTTCTAGCTTGTAGCCAGTAATTTTAAAACAAACGTACTTGATTAGAGCGACGTTCATTAGTGTTCACACATATAAAGCAAACATTGTCATGATTGCAATTCACTACAAATCAGAAAATTAAAATTTCAATAAATTGAACTATAATACTTTATTAAACATACACAAATAGTAATTATATGACTGAATAGTTGAATAAACAAAAATGTTTCTAATGAATACTAAAAATTTCTGAAAGTAATAAACTGTTTGTTTTTAATCAATAATTTAAATATTTCTCGTCCCGGAAATTTACGATGCCATATTTTTGTAACATAATTACGAAAATTAATATGTGCAAACTGAAATAGTCAAAAAAAAAACGTAACTCTGAACTAAATATTCCTATGAATAATAACATATACATAATAATAATAAATATCAAACCAAACAAAATAAACAAAAAATGTATGGAACTGAAACAAATTTATTTGTTTTTGATTAATAATTTGAATTATCTCTTCCTGGAAATGTAATTTGTAATATTTCCCTCATCAAAGGAAATTAATTAAATTTTTATACTTTTTACAACTGGCGTCGATGTTTTTTCTCTCACACGACGTACATACGTTAAATTATTCGGTTTCAGGATTTAAAATTAATTAATGTCATACAAATGTGTTGGCAGTTTTACTACACACAGTCACTTTATTTTGGGACGTCGTTTACTTTTTCATTATCAAAAAACTGAAAGTGTGTGTCATTCTAGTGGCCGTAAAATATTAAACACTTTCATTAAATAATTGAGCAACGAAATTTGCCAAAAACACTTGGACACATCGAACTTTTTTTCATCGGACTACATTTTGAGAATCTTTTTGTTTCCAACCCCACTTTTTATTGCCTTTTTTAAGAGGATAAAAGCTATATATAACAGTGGTGGATGTTTAATAAGTCAATCGTTCTTTAAATAACTGGAGCATTACGCACTAAAGTGAAAAAATAACAAACCATCTGGAATTTCTAAAAACAGTTGATTACATAGAAAAAAAGTTTCTGTCCTTAAAATGTCGCCTACTGAAAATGGAAATTTTTTTAACAAAAGGAAAATTGCAGAAAGGTCAAATTTCGTGAACATGCTAGAGGTAACAGGTAAATTTTGGCCAATATTTTTCAACATATTCAGTTCCAATAGAGCAACGAATATGTTTGAAATAAATTTTGACGTCCTGTGTAATTATAATACCGCTTTTTCCGCTTAAAACTTACAAACATTACGAAAACGACCACATTGTTGTATAACTACCGGATATTATGGCTGAGAATTCCGCACGTATTGTTTAACAACTTTTTGATAAAGCGGGCGAAACTAATTCTTTCCATACAAATTTTTAAGTGTAGCGTCTTTTTAATTAGTCTCCTGCTTCAGCTAACACAATTAACTACCACTTCTATTTAAAAAATTCCGAAAATATGCTCATTTAGTATTCCACAGGTTGGAACCCTGATAATATCAGAAATGCCTCCGCGAACGCGCCAAAGAAAGGACAGAAGCTTTGAATTGTCGGCTTTGGTGGAGCAATCCAATTTTTTCCCCGGGAAATCCTCACGGAGCTATTGTAAAACAATTCCGGGGGACAATAAAAATCTCCCACAAAAAAAGGGTAAGGGAATCACGTGCAGTGCAATCGATAGCTGTAACCGATCCTCCGGGGTGTTTAAAGGACGTCCGCCGAGTTCGAAATGAATTTGATCATACATACCTCTCTCGTGTGATCTGTAGGTGATAAGGTCTCTCTCATCGACAGCGACATGAGTAATTCCTGGGTCAATTTCTGCTTGCCGAAGGCCACAGCTCCGCTTGTCACCATTATGCACTCCCTGCCCTCGTTCTGACATTCTGCAACCTGCAATGAAAGACCACGGGCTGAATGTGACGTCTCAATTATACCACGAATAGGCTCTCTTGGCTTTTCCGGGCAAACTGAAAAGCCGCTATATTATATGAGCCAGAGTCATTAGCGGAGTGTTATAACAAGTTGATTTTTCCTCTTATGTGGGGTATTTCAGAGGAAACATTGAAGCTGAGCTGCTGAACTCGTGAATGGAAGTCGGATAGCGAGCACGCATAAAGGAGCAACAGAAACGTAGAGGAATTTAGTAATCAAGGGGAAATTTCACCGCTTTAATAGCAGTGTGGTGTATGTTGAATAGAACACATTAGGCTCTTCGATACGATTTTTATTAATATTAATAACGCATTACATACGTATTACATAATTAATTCAGTCGATTAAATGAGAAATTAGTGCAAGCGGAAACTTATTATCAAGCTCTTTTGACTCTGGATTCGACCATGTAATTACTTTTCTATTTTAATTTACTTCAGCGATGTTACGGATTACTAATGAAAAATTGTATTGCCAAGTTTTTGCATCCTTTTCATTTCCAGTCTGATATCTATGGTTTCCTATTTTATTATACTTTTTTGGTGTAGAAAACCGACTTTAACTGAGAACGAACTGCTGCTCTCATGTCAAGCACTCGATTTATGAGTACTTACTATTATTTTTTTCTACAGGTGATTATAGATCTAGCTATACACAACTGAAAGTACCCGCACCATTGCTAAAAGCTTGTGGTCACAACTACAGCCCGTTTATCGAACAGATGGACTGATTACAAGTGAGCGTCTACGCTTACAGGAGAACAACCATTTTTACAAAGAAACTAAAACATTAGATCGAAAATCTCACTTTTCAGAAGACAAACTTCTAAGTTATATTCCTAAGAAAAATTATAGTCGTAGGTCAAAGGTGTTCTAGGTCAGAGCAGATAAAATTTAAAGCGTGGGTGTCTCTGCATTTATGGAAGTGTGAAAAATTGGAGTTTAAAGTTCGTTCGTCGCAATTCCAAATATATATTTTAGAGCAAAAAAGCGCCACAAGATACTTTCAGTGGTTTTATTTGTGTATCTCGACAAATGGTGAAATGTTTGTTGTTAAAGGCAAAAGTTGAGCCTAAGATCCCAGACGAGAAGCTGTTTTTTTTTATTAAAAAGCCGCCACCTGTTGAATTACGGCGCTAACTTTTTGTAACACTTAAAACTCTGCACATAAATGGAATAGCACTGTCAAAAAAGTTGTTTAAACTTAATTTAATCCCACAAAAACTGACAGTTGCTTTCTTATGCCTGTCATAAAATTACTTTTCACTGTTAAGGATTAAATTGCTCGTCTTAATCTTTCACAATGTCGGCTGTTAAACTTAACCTAATTTTCTTTGAGCATTGCCGCATCTAATTTAGCGCGTAAGTAGGGTGTTAGTTGGTCTTTAATAAAAAAACAATCTCGGTAGGGCAAATGAGCAACAACGCGAACTTGCTATGCGAACAACGTGGGTGAGAAACCGGTGGAAATAAAAAGGCAAGTCCTAGGGGCATCGATTATTGGATTTTTTCACAAAAAATAAAAAATTATTCTAGAAGTGTATTTTTAGAATACGAAGGGAATATTAACGGAGTAAAAATTTAAACAGTTAATTAATATTTCAGTAAACAAAGTTTGCTTGTGTTGATTTGATAATCGTTATTCAATCATGTACAAGTACATTACTTTTTTATTCCTCATCAGTCTCTGGGTGAATCTTGAATTTACGTAGGTTTGTCGTTTTTATCAATTCTTGTTCGTTAATGGTGATTTTCTTCGCTAACGCACTGTTGTCGCCCTATTGGGACAATTATTAAATTTCGTATTGTCATGTTATGACATTGGAGGCAATTCTGAAGGCAACATTTGGAGTCAATTTCGATATTACATTAGTCCCGGTCGGTATATTATATTCTAAATTCCGTCTTTCAGGTGAACTTTGGAGTTAAAAAAAATCCATTGATGATGGTTTTTTGCTCCTTTTCGAAATAACTTTCTTGTGTGGAACATAACTCAGAGTTATCTTTGTTGCTTACTAGGCACTTTGAATCGCCGTTTTCCCTCTAGAGTGGTCTTGCTAAAATTGGATTATTTTCTGTCCTACCTGAGTAATTGCCTTCATTCTAACTTCTCGCTTAAGATATAGGCAACAATAAGCAATGAATTGCGTCACCTAAACTATGTAAAACAATTTACGTTGGTGTCTTCTAGGAAAATTATTTTTCTATGATATTCAGCTACCCTTCACTTAGAAGCAAAATTCCATATGAACTTTACCACCTGAGATTTTTGTTTCAATACTAACTTGAAAACGTGTCATAGTGAATAATAAATATTGTATTTTGGGTTGCCTGCATTAAGCAACTCGTGATATATATTTTCGGGTGGGTGATTATATGCAATATTTAATGCCGAGTCCCATTTTTGTTGTCACAGATAAACAGAAGTCACAGTGGATATTTGAAAATGGCGATAAGGAACGAGTGTTCAGATGAGAAGATTATCAGATTGTTTGATTGTGCTACGTCTTCTCATTCGAACACTCTTCATCTTCATCTAACTAGGTAGATGTTGCATCTACAATCTATCACTCTTTATTTCTCTGTTTTAAATCTCAAAATATACTTTCAGAGCAGTGTACAACTGGTAGTGAAAATTATATTTCCACAAGAATTTTACCGATAAATAATAGTGTTGTTGTCATGTGGAATTTATTAATTAAATGATTGGTTAACAGTGTTTTGTGTAATTCGCTTCGCCAGTTTTGCAAATCCTGACAAACTATTTTGGAGCGCTGTTGATTCAAAAAGGTTTAAACCAACGTATGATCAAACACGATTTCGGATAACTGATGTTTACATAAAAGGGAAACTTTTTAAATGCGACATGCAATTTTTCAGGAGTGTTGGGATAACTCATTGCACTGGATGAATAATGACGATTAAAAGCTTTCGCTTTTGAAATTGTTACTGGACAAAAAGCTGAAACACGGATTATTATTAAAATTCGAGTGAAATGCTTCCCCACAAATGGAAATTCGGTATACCCTATTGTATTTTGCAGTGTTTTCTTCTAATTTATTAAAATAAAAAACAAGTATGACTTAATACAAAGATATTTTGGAAAAGGTTCATTATGTCAAACTTAAACAACTAAACTTCAAAAGGTGTTTTAATAAACTTTCCATCCAAATCTTATCTTCACTCGATTTATTTATTTATTTATTTATAAAATTGTCATTACTCATCAATTAAGATAACAATTTTTATATTGCAATTTTCGTAGTACAGTGCATTCTTATCAGTATTTGTCCTCGGGTGGACCGAGCTACTTATTACTAATAGAATTAACAATGCAATCTATATCCTTAAAATTGTCGATACAATGGAAGAAATAAATAAATAAAAAAAAGCAAGTTTAATTTTTTTTAATTAGTAGCAGCTAAAAATACGAACACTGTTGACAAGAAACAATTTAATTGCAAGCGTAAATAGTACTCATGTGGCATTTCTTTTATAGATAGTTTTCAATTTAATTTTGATTTATTAATACCACTTTAAATTAAAATCGAATCACAAGTACTTAATCTATAAGTATTTGAATCATGTAGACTGAGTTATTTAGTGCTTCCTAATCTATCAGTTTACACAGTTTAAGATAAATGATCATAATTTTTTTTTATATTTCCTGCTCCTGGACTTTATAGAATGTCAGCTGATTTTATTTTATAGAATGTGATGTGATCATTACGTGTGACATAACTTAAATTTTAACACTTAGGTACATTTTTAGAGCACAACCGGACAACATTTATTGAGCGTGTGTTCGCATAAACATACGTAAAAAATAATATAAAATTTACATTGAAAATATCGTATAATTCTCAAATGGTTGCAATATTTATTTATTTCGACGTTAAATTGTAAACGAAACTGTCACCAGCAGAACCCTCTGCAGTTGATTTCGAAAATAAAAAGATTGTATAAACAGAGCCTCCCGCTTTACGAATGCCCAAAATGAAATTTTATTATATAAATTAAAATCACCATTTATTGAATATTCAGTAGGATATTGAAGTCTAAATGAGATCCTCTGTTAACAACCCGCTGACGAAATTGAAATACCATTGCAATAACGAATTTCTGTTTCGACCGCTATAATTCCCAAAAAAATTCCAATTCGACCAAACATTAGCAGACGGCGACAATCAAAAAAGGTATTTCGTAATTAGAATTACGCGTCACGTAACTTCGATGTTTTGTATTCAGTCATCCAGAATTTTCATTAAACTCTTTGATGTCTTTCAAAGGATCATCTCTGCCGCGCCTATATAATATTACGGATATCGACTCGACCTTGAGCTTCCGGCATTATTATCGGCAGCTGTCCTGAGTCGCTGCTCCGGAGAAAAACTTGGCCATTTAAATGAAAATGACGGAATTTGTTGAACCGACCTGACCCAACACTAGTGTCGGCGTGTAAAAAGTTTTTTTTATTGGCTGAAAATGCGGTAAAAAGTTGAATAATATTCTCGAAGCCGCAATATGACATGGTGGATTTTTCCACACGCTGACAGCTTGTCGTTGAATTGATTAATTTTAATCCGTTCCGTTTTGTTAAAATTGAAAAAAGCAGTTTAATTACTGACGGGACGTCTGGCAGGGTGTGTTTTATGCTCCTGCCTTTTTCCCTTATCACAAAGGCCTCAAGTTTGTCGTTGTCAGAGCCGTCAAGGGGAAAACGAGCATAAAAATTTGTGATTTGGGTATTTTACGAATATACGAGGAAACCAGTGGCGGCTCCTCAGAGGAGGCAGGGGAGGCTGAGCCTCCTCTGTTTTTTGGAGCTGAGCTTCCTCTAATTTTTTTCGATGAAAGAATTTATATTTTTGTAGACATTTGTTATTTTTCAGAATATTTTGCTGGATTTCATTTACTTTCATCATATATCAGGTTAAAATGTCGCAAAAATTTATATTTACGCCCTCACAATCATAATTCACATTCACACCACTCCGCGTTTGGTTTCAGCGGCAGAGGCTTGTTAGCCGCTAGCCTCCGCCGAGAATGCATCTTGCTATTGAGACCGTAGACCTTGACGCGTCGTCAGTCTGTATTGCATTGGCTAAAACGTTCACCGGACTGCCGCTCCAAGCCGCTAGCCTCCGGCCAGTTCATCTCTTTTCAGATCAAGTCGTACAGATAACTTTATCTCTTTCTTATTAGTTGGCGCAATCGGGTGTAAGTAGGAAAAACTTTGAGGTGGTTTCGCGAGCTCCCTGTTCAGTGATGGTGATGTTTAGGCTTTACGTAGGTAAGGGTACAAAAGGGGAGACCAACACCATCACTCCCATTAATTGTATTGACAGTTACAATTAGAAATAAAACAGAGCATTTCATGAAAATAATTATAATAAAACTAAATAGTTAACGGCTTCGGTTTTAAGAAACAAATTATACTGTTGGAATTGTGTATTATTTATAAGTGATAAATCTTCCGTTTGGGGTAAAACAGGCTAAAATAATTTACAAAATTTGTCACGAGCTATAGAAAGGCATGAAAAATCATAGGACCACATATTTTCTTCGATTAAATTAGAAATGCTTGGTGAACAAAACAATGCCAATCATTTAGATTCGGCTCATAAAAGGGAGAACTATTACGAGAAAGTTGGTGAAAATTGGGCAATTTTGAAAAGACTAATCGATGCAAAAGTTTATTTATCTATCAACGCACGAGTGTTCTTTTCGTGGGCATGACAAAAAAATATTCAGATAATGAAAGATATAAAAAGTAGTGCTTTTCAAATTTGAGCCTCCTCTGAAGAAAACTTCACGAGCCGCCACTGGAGGAAACAGTTCCCGATTATAGGTGGTTATTGTTTAGAGCTTGCAGAATGGTGGATTTTTTATATAAAACGATATTAATTTACACACTTTTCTCACACGTGCTGTAAATTGCTCATATCTTATCTTTTGAATTTTTAACTCACAGGGCTGTTCACATTACAAATCTATAGAATCGAGTGCACATACACAAACTTGCTTTTAGAATTATAAGAGTATCGTCTTTCAAGAAATTATAAGAAAAATCAATAATGGCCAAATTATCTAATAAAAATGTTATCAACTTGTTTACTTCATACCGCTACTGTAAAAAATCCTTTCACCCTTCGTTAAAATTGATTAAGACCCCGTTTATAGACGCACTTAATCACACCATTAACTTAATCACTCAATTAATCGATCAAGTGATCAAATTACACCGATCAAGTTCTCAGATTGACGGGTTAATTACATATTAGATTTTATTTCGAATTAAGTAAGTATGTATTTATTTCATCTGTCAGACCATCGTTAAGCCTTTTAATTCTTCATATCATAAGTACAAATGTGGCATCATATTATTAGAAATATCATCACATAGAAATTTAAATACTTACTATGTATCGATTGTGATTCAAAGAAACGTCAGGCTAGGAAAAAAAATTGATTCTGTGAATTTAGGGATCCTTGTAATTTTTTTTTCTGAATTCACTAATGTAATATTTTAATCACCCATACTCCGCCACTGCTTTTGTTGGCTTGTTTATGTTTGGTCCGGCGCGGAGTGCCGGCAAATCGGGTGAACAGTAACGTCAGATCAGGTCAGGTCAGGTCAGGTCGGCTCGTGTCGCGTCAAGTCAGGTCATATCAGGTATTCCAGATACAGATGAAAATGGGAGTAATTTAATTACATCAATATACGACTTAATTCCTGACGAACCATCGCTCTTTTGGAATGTACCTACAAAAAATAGGAAAGAAAGCTACTGTTAAGTACGCACTCTGTCCGAAACAACAAAATATAGCAGAATATATTTTGGTATCTTCCAAATGAAGAACGTAACAACAAAAGTAAGAAGAAATTTTAGAGAAAAAGCTTACTGCGGACAACTTTCATAAGTGTGTTAAAGTGAGGAAATGGTTCAAGATAAAAAATGTGAGGATGAAGAACTGTGTCAGCAAAAAAAAAAGAAAAAAAAATTGAAGAAAAAATAGAAGAAAAGAAAAAGTAAGAATTGGGTGGCAGAAATATCGAACCGCGAACCTTTAATATGCAGGCCAGAGCACCCCACCACAAGGCCATTAGTCAGGCTTAGGCAGTTACGTATTATTTGTCTGAAGAAGAAGAAAGTTTAACAATAAAAATTATAGTAATAACAAATAAAATGAAGGCGGATTCATAAACTGCACGTACAGGAATATATTGTTCTATAACATTTACTTAGCATAACGTTAAGGTTCTACCACACCTCAAGGAAATTTCTATTTTAAGAGTTATGCAACTTACAGTAACTACCTAACTACCTGTCAAACGAACCCTGCCGTGTATTTCTAAGAAGCCTTGTCGGGACTGAGAACTCGATAGGGAATTTATTGATGCCTTTACAACAGCTGGTGGTAGGTACAAACTGTTACATTCGCCTCTTCCTCGCAGAGTTTAAACACAATTTTTAACTTGATAATTTTTTTTACCCGAACCGTCTAGATTTTTGGAAAAAAAATGAAAATTATAAAACAACATTTTCCAATTTAATTTTGAACCTGAATATGCTATCCAAAATGTCCAAAATATGATGAGTCTGTACTTGTGATTCATTATTCCAATGATATTTTTTGGATTTGTTTATACAGGGTGTGTCAAAAAAACAGTGAATGCGTGAATGTACTTTATTGATTTAATCAAGAACTGCAAAATCGAATGATTTGAAATCTTGGAGATGTGTTATGAATATGGTAAATTTTTGATCAAAATCTATTTTTTGCTTATCCCCCCTAAAAAATTGATGACGTCACCTCAAAATTTTGCTGAATAAATCCTTTTTTAACTTCAAAAAAATTGATTTATTCATTTTGGTTGATTGGCCATAAATTACAGCTTACAGCCTGAACTAATATTTTGGTTTGTCTAACTTACCATAATTTGCCCCACATGCATTGCAGTTTTTTTACAATAACTAAAAGAAGTAAAATTTTAGAAGAAATAGAAAAACGGCGCCTAAAGTAGAAACAAATTCTCCATCACCTCGATATTTTTTAAAACACAGCGAAAATGGACTCTTGTTTTATGCATTTAATTTTTTTGAAAATGCAAAAACGCTTCCTTAAACATTTTTATGTCATGAGCACGTGCATACATCGCCCTGCTCTTCAACTGTTAAAATGAAGGCGCAAAATGGGTCGGGGTTTTGCCTTATTTTGGCATCTTTTAAAGACTGTGTGGAGGAGCCTTAAGCTGTGTAGGTGAGGATAATTAGGCAAATTTAGTTTCATGATCTACATGAGATTTCTGATATATGCACATACAAAATTTGACAGCAATCGGTCCAGTAGTTTAGGAGATTTTTTTGTTTAATAGAAATCGATATAGACGACAGACGGCAAGCAGACAGAGAGGCAGACCAAAACGGGAGATCAATTTTTTGATACTCTTGGGGTTATGAAACGTCAAGGATTACAATACTTCTTTGTGTTACACTAGAAAACTTAAAATTATAATAATCATTTGAAATGTGCATACACATTTTTTTCTAGAAACAAAGCAGTTTGGTTAAAGTCAGTCTTTAAAGACAAAAATCCAGTTTCTTTAAAAAATAATAAAATTTGTAGCGGAGCTTTCAAAGCGCTCCGCTAGTACCCTTTCGAGGGCGCTGTCCTCGGCAGCGCCGATATCAACCCCACCAAGCTCACCCCCACTGGAAAGCACCCCACCTGAAGTTACTTCATTGTGCAGGTACTCCCACGCATCTCAACCCTGCCTATAAAAGGGCAACTCGGACGCTTTCCAGGCAGATGGAACGCCACCATCTCCACCTTAAGGGCTGCACTGTCTCGGTCCCCTTCTGGTGAGCACCGTACAGATGGAACGCCACCATCTCCACCTTAAGGGCTGCACTGTCTCGGTCCCCTTCTGGTGAGCACCGCACAGATGGAACTCCACCATCTCCACCTTAAGGGTTGCACTGTCTCGGTCCCCTTCTGGTGATCACCAGGGCTGCACTGTGTTACGGTCCCCTGCGCTGCTTCGAGATCTTCACCAGGGCTGCACTGTTTTACGGTCCCCTGCGCCGCTTCGATATTATCACCAGGGCTGCACTGTGTTACGGTCCCCTGCGCCGCTTCGAGATCTTCACCAGGGCTGCACTGTTTTACGGTCCCCTGCGCCGCTTCGAGATCTTCACCAGGGCTGCACTGTTTTACGGTCCCCTGCGCCGCTTCGAGATCATCACCAGGGCTGCACTGTTTTACGGTCCCCCTGCGCCGCTCCGACGACGTCATCTCCAGGGTCGCACTCTCTAGGTCCCCTGTGCCGTATCGCCGACGTCGTCATCTCCAGGGTCGCACTCTCTAGGTCCCCTGTGCCGTATCGCCGACGTCGTCATCTCCAGGGTCGCACTCTCTAGGTCCCCTGTGCCGTATCGCCGACGTCGTCATCTCCAGGGTCGCATTCTCTAGGTCTCCTGTGCCGCATCGCCGACGTCGTCATCTCCAGGGTCGCACTGTCCAGGTGCCCTGTGCTACATACATCGCCGCCGTCATCCCCTACGACGCTCTGAGTCCCAGGAGCCGCCACCATCCCCGACGAGAATTGCCACCACTTCGATAACCCATACCCATATTTTGCTTTGTATTGTTTGCTTATTATCAATAAACCGCTGAGCTACCACAATCTGTCGCCCTAACGTGGGGCTTCGAACAAGGGAGGATACCACAAATTTGAATTTCCGGAATTTTATTTATTTTAAAATAACCACTATAGGTTAAAAAATATAGATAGTACCAGTCATAACATAAGAAAAAAAGTTTTCCACGGAGGAATCGAACTGAGTACCTTCCCTTTATTGTTTCGACGCTTCTCGAACTCAGTCAAGCCGGCAATTAAATTGCATCGCAGTAATATATACTGGTAGATAATACTATTGTGGAATTTGTTTTTTTTTTAATTGTGATACCCAGAATACAGAATAAAACGTCAAGGCGGATTCATAAACCAAAAGTACAGGAATATGTTATTTTATAAAATTATTATTATCCGTCTAATAAAAATCGATACGTACAACAGATAGACGACAGACGATAGAGAGACGGACAGACAGACGCATAGACAGACGACAGACAGACGGGCAGAGGGACCTATTTCGTCGTACTGTAGAGATTATGAAAGGTCGAGAAAACGTAAAAATAGAAAGTCGGTCGACGGACTCGATTACAATACTTCCTTCGCTTACGCTCGGGAAGTAAAAATTGATCTAAATATTTAAACAAAGCTTTCCTCTCTCGCCGAAGCACGGTAGAACAAATTCAGTTTTCAGTTTTAATTTTTTTATATGATGGTCCCTGTGAGTTTAAAAAATATAGACAATATTGGTCGCAATAATATAAGACCTATTTTTTCGTATTCTAGAAATCAGGAAAAGTCGAGAAAACATAAAAGTAAGTTATGCCCAGGAAGCAAAAGCAGTATTATCTTTTTCTCCATCGACTATTCGACCTTCTCTTTTTCCCAATTTCAGTGTAACAACATCCTTAACTGCACATTTTCAGTTATTGAAATCTCAAGGGTTATATCGAGTAAATAACATAAAATTGACTTATTATTTTGTTGAATTTTTTTTAGTTTTTTTTTATAAAAGTAATTTTTAAAACGCTTGACACCACCACGAAAACTAAGTATATGACAAACGAAACCACTGACATTTCAAATACATCGTATTTTATTAAACATTCGAATAATAATTATAATAACGAAACTTTGGGCTAATGACGATGAATTATTACAACGACTCCAAAGGTTTGAAGTTTACATTTCAAAACAGAAACTAGTCTTGTGTTTTCTACAGTTGTGGATATCCCAAATAGTTTTTTTTTTTCGTAAAAGAGCTAAATATGACATTAAAATCTTTAAAACTCAAACATTTAAAAATCGATCAGAAAGATTAAACAGGTGTTGAATTTTATACACGATATCATCAATTTTTGATAAGTTAACGTCCTGTATAGGCAATTAAACGTTACGTTGTATTAAAAACATTTCAACACTTTTCTCAAACGATGTTGTAATTTTTCTGCTGGGGATCAATATATGAATTTAATTTGCAATCCCTAATTCAGAGTCAAAATTATGAAGAAAAAGAAATCGATAAGACAGTACATCACGCTGAAAATCGTTACGAAAATTAATACAAATTTTGGATGACGTCATCAGTTTCTTGAAGGAATGCTAGTACAAATTATGGTTTGTGTGTTTATTATGGAGTACTTCATTACAAAAAAAAAATCAATTGACAATAAACTTTTTGAGAAATTGTTGACATTTTCTTTTACGAACTTTTCAACAAATTAGTAGTTTTATTCACTTCTATCATAATGTTTTGTAAAAATGCAACTATGATAAATTTGTTTTATTTTCAATGAGTAAACATTTTTTTTGGACCGATATTAAATAACAAACCTTATTTATATATATTTCTTTTAGATATCTGTAATTAAATTTTTTACGATTTTAACTAAATAATACAAAGCTATTACGAACTATCTTATCAAGTAAATACAGTGCAAAACTGCACACCTGTGTTATCACGATTGCTGCTAGGGAGCGAAACAAACGTTGGTGTTTACATTTATCAAAAAGTAAAATAAATTGATGATTAAATATCGCTTAGTAACATAAACGCAACATTACATTGCCGGTGATCCCCAGACGCATAAATCCTTCTTTATTGTTGCGATAATTTACTACAAATTGTTACAAAAAAAAATGAAATATCTTCCTGAAAAATGTGTATCATTTGGCTAACACGACACATTTTTTCTTTTTAAGTATAAGAGCCGAGAAATGTGCACCATATCTCTTAAAAATGAAAATTGCGAAATATAGGGTAAGGAAAACGTAGTCTTGTCATGAATACGAACTTTTCCTCATTTGTTAAAATCAATTTAAAAGCTGTCTTCTGCTTGCGATAGACACCCTATAACAAATTAGGTTCATTGCGCCCATTCTTTAATCTTGTTGATACAAATTCGGGAAAGGTAATCAAAACAAAGTGAAATCAGAATCACCAAGCTGAAAGATATTTTAATTTCCGGTATCACATACGTACTGAATTAAAATTTGTAAATATTTTAGCCAATAATATTTTAAACTTTTGGTAGAATTATCCGTGTTGTTTACAACAGAAACCACTATCTTCGATTGTCATCGCAGAAGATGAAAAATGTGATCTGTCAGTGGGGTTTAGTGGCACAATTCGATATTTAAACTAAGTCGACGAGAAATATTTTTTCGCAGAGTAATAAATTAGATTAAGTTTTCAACAAGAAGACGTTCTGTACTTTCGTAGTCATTAATCATTCTTATGAAAACACTTCTAAGTATTTCAGTTTCATGTTAGATAACAACTCACTTCATTGCTACTGCAGTATTGAGTGAGTAAGTACTCAATATTCTGAGTTTATTGTATGTTCGATAAGCATCAGTACGAGTAATGAGTACGCTGGTTGAATCATATACCGTTTTGTAACCATTCAATAAACAATGCACTTTCCAAAACAACAATTTTTTTGTATGTAAAATTATCTCGTTGTATCATCCGAAATGACGTATGTAGATTTTTTTGGTTTGTGCGTCCCACATTCCGCTTGAATATTTATAAGAATGAGAGTTTTTTAAAGCGTTTTAAATTCTGCATTTCACGTACGAGAGATTTAATTAAACCTTTATCGTCTAAATGTAGCAGAGACAAAAGCTTTCGTAACTCTAAATGAATGGCATCTACATAGTACACAAAAGTTTAGACTGGAACTCATTCGGTTTTTCACAAAAGGCGTCCTAACATAGTAATAACTTTGTATTGTGATAATTGATAGTGATCATCATAAAGCAAACAAAATATTTAAATGCAAAAGTTCTTCAGTGATTACGTTTTTTGACATTTGTCCAAATTCGACCTAAATATTCGTTTAGATGAATTATTTAACACTAGAACTTCAATTAACTAAAGGCATATTTTCACTAAGTAACATTTCGAATTCCTGGAAACTTGATTCAAGGAGACCATGCTATTGTACGCTGTATTAAGACTATAAAACGCACTCATTCGTAATAAATATTCTCGTACCTGTTCTACAATTGAGGCGAGCCGTCCCAAAGCTAATCCATGTTCATCTTCCCTAGTAATCACTGCACTTCCCAATTTCACTACCAACCTCCGGGCATATTTCAGCTGACTTCTGTCCGTGAACGTTGCCTGTTTCCTTTCTTGTAGAACCCGTTTTTCGTTGTTCGCCTACAAAATGAGCATTAATTACTAAATAGTGCTTAAATTATTTTTGCCAAAATAAGGGACACACATTTTTTGTATCATATTTTGTGTCAAAAATGGCAAATGTATTGAAATTTTGCTAGCAATGGATCAATTTTAGTTCAATGCAGACTTTTGCTGGTCAAATTCACCTAAAAATAATATTAATTTAGATTTTAATAACACAACCACGAGATGAAATAATAATAATAATAATAATAATTCGCACAATATTTGGAACAGTTGGCCAACGAGAAAAAAAAATTATTGTTACAATTTTTTGTGGATTTAACGTCCCGTCTTATTAATATTATTTTTTATTAACTTTATTATTTTAATAATACTACAAAGCAGCGAGAGATAATTGCCTGTGATTAAAAAAATATTTTGTTTTTTCGTTTTCTACAAGACTATATTAAATTTGCTCACTTTCGGGAACGCTAAGGATTTTCAGCTTGCACGTGCCTGTGAGATGCCATATACTGATTTTCGTTAAATAAATAAGCACGTTATTGTACCTTATTTTTATTTGAGATAGCAGTCGCGTGTTGACCTTCTTATCAGTTGAGACTAAAATCTACTTCCTTGACATTTATTTACTAGTAGAACCAATAGGTTTATTTGTGTACACAATGTGCACAGCAGCGATAAAACACCGCATAAAATCCATAAAAGGTTTGTGCATAAAGATAAAGAAAAAAGGTGAAATCAACCCCGTGTAATAAAGTAGACACTTCGTCGAGATTGCTTACATCTGTCACCGTGGTGGCTTATGACGTCACCAATTTTTAATGGAATTGCTGAAAGTCGATGCGATTTTTTTGTCAAGAATCGGCTGAAGTCGAATCAGGCAACTGTTTTTATGTAAAAATGGTGCATATTTTTATCATTTTTATCGATAATGAGTTTATCAGTTTGTTATCAATAACTAACAGAATGTAAGCGATTTGGTTTTTGGAGTGTTGCAGTTTCCAAAATAAAAAAATTCAAAACGTTTATTTTCAAAATAAAGTACCAAAGGGTCACAGTTGAGCAATGTTGTTAGAAAAATACGTTTCTGTTGTAAACTTGAAGCACAAAATTTACTAAAAATCCAAACTAATCAATCGACCTTCTAAATTAGTTTACATTGAATTACGACGATAAGATACTGAACTTTGTATTACAAGTGTCAAAGTGTGACGTCATCACGATATAGTTAAACGTATTCGTGAACTTTATGATTACTTTATAAACTATTTTATGTCAGATATCAGCAAGGCCTAGTTGTCACTTTATTTTCTATGATAGGGTTTTCGACAAACGGCATTCAGGCAAGACTTCTATCATTACGTCGACAAAAATCGTTTCATATATTTGGACCTTTGATTACATATTTTCTGTAACTTTTGGTATTAATTACTTGATTTTGAATAGCAAACAAGAGCCCTGCTGTTTCCACATCAAACTTGATTTTTTGGAATATTTGAGAAAAACACTGTGGCGGCACAATAACACGTTGGTAAACGGAGAAAAATAAGCAGCCTCGTGGTCTAGTGGTAAGGGCACCTGCCCGGCAAGCGGGTGACGTGTGGTTCTATTCCCACCGAGGTAGCAACATTTTTGTTCGCTTACCTGCAACACGTATTTTAAGATCAAATTTATATAATTTTACAATTATGCAAACCCAAGAATGCGGAACTGAATTATAGGCTTTCTTATAATCATTAAAAGCAGTAAATATGTTTCTGTTTTGTTTCCTAGCTTGTTCACAGGTGATGGAATCTATGATTAATTGCTCTTTGCAACCAAATAATCTCCCGTTTCCGTCTGTCTGTCTGTCCGTCTGTCTGTCTGTCCGTCTGTCTGTCCGTCTGCCTGTCTGCCTTCACGGATTTTTTGTGTAATGCATGAGGTTAGTGTTTTGTAAATTGTAGGTAAACACGTCATAGGTCTCTATTTTAATGGTTTTGTTGTATTATCATCTTTAGATTTTAAATATCTTACATCATGACATAAAAATGTTAGATATGTAGATGGGTTAAGAAGCAACTGGTTTTGTTTTAGTAAATGACTGTGTGTAGAATTGAATTTTTTGACTCAAAAATTATATATTTTGTCTAGGTTGGTGAGATCAAGTTTGGTATTCATTGATAACATTTATCAATTCGTCAAGTGTTGTTTGATTTATTGTTGATGTTATTAATGTTGTTATTATTATTCTTTATACATGTATGTATATGACTCATTCTTTTGTAATAGCATAATAGGTTACCTCTGCTCGGTAAAGATAATAATAATAATAATAATAATAATAATAATTTCTTCTGGAGAAAATTTTATGTTTAGTTTATCATGGGTTTCTTTGTTGACCTAAAAAATATGCCTAGGTAAAATTCCATTTATTCTACCTGCAAGGTCCACTATAGGTCTATCCTTCACTGCATCGCTGGATGACTGACGTTGCTATTGCCCTACTGAAAATCCACGTTACAAAAACGGGCTTTAACGTTGAAGACATGTTTTATTGTTCACGTGTTCCTTTAGACATTTTATTCATCTTAGTCTAATGTCTGTCTGCTCCATCAAGCATTCTTTCCTGTCTCGATTATTTCCATTAGGAATCAATAAGGGCACCATTTATGCACCGACGGATGTGAACAGGGAAAATCCTCTTTATATTTTTCCAGCAGACGCATATGTAATGTTTGTACTGTAACATGCTTTAAATATATGCATTACTACTCCTAGTCTAGCTTTAAACATACTCTCGGCTCATTTTCTTTTTCTAAATTCTTGTTCTTTTTAAATGTACTCTTTCTTGAGTTTTAGGAGCGTAGTTACAGATGTGTTAAATCGTGGCGATGCACGAAATGCTGCATTATTTGGAGAAGTAATATTATTCTTGTTGCAGCGGGAGTGTTCAGTCTCAAACATGAAGAACAATATTTAGCAGTAACTTTTGTTCTTGTTTTCTTGGTGTCGTAACGCTGTCTAAAATTATATGGACCCCGGGAAAATGCTTTTATAATTCCACTCGAATCAAAATCAACTGTGACAAGATGACAAAACCTAATTTCATTATTAATTCTTTTTTTATTTATGATTTCTGTTGTTTGACTAAATACAAAACGAGATAATATTTTGCTATAAACAAACTGTTGCCTGAAATGTGGAGGCAATTAGAATTTTAGGGGGGAAGAACAACACTTTTCAAACATATAATCTTCTGTTAACAAAAACAAGTTGCAGCTAAAATTACTTTTTTAACAAAATTTCTTCAAATTCTAGTGAAGATATAACATTTGTGGAGAACGACTGGAAACTTCTTATTATCTTATATCAGCTTATTCCTGTTTTGAATAAGTTGCAACGAAAATGTGTGGTGGTTAATGGACAATGCACCATACCCTTCAGTGCAGTTGGACAAACCCTGCTTGGGTAATCACAGCATTGGATTTGTCAAAAAAATTCGAAAAAACTGTGGGATTTAATTCAACCTTTTCACTTAAAAAATAATTACCAAGGAAAAATTATTGTTTATATGTACCCAGATAGGAAGATCTGATTAACAAAACTCTAAAGTTTTTTGAAGAAATCTTCACACGCAGTCAAAGTATATCAGAACAGACAGAAATTGATTTTCTACTGCTGATAAGAACTAAAATGAATGATGGCGTAATTGGGATGGTTTCCAAAGATCGTGATAGAACTGGTGGGATCAGATGATCTATCAGCATTAATTGCACTGATTGTGAATATAGTTCCACTCACGGAAAATACTGGTATTAAATAGTGATTGCAGATTATCCAAAAAGTGAGCGACGTTGATCCAGATAAGGCGATTGCCGATTCAGGGAACGCGATAAATTTGAAATATCATTTTTCAACCGAAAAGTTGCTATTTCTATTATTTCTGCATTGGTTGGGTCAGAAAGAGCATTTTTTTTGCAAATATGTAGGTAAAAAAATAAACTAAATTTGTTCTGTCCGTATACTTGTGACAGCAGGTTTCTAAGAAACTTTTTGTACTCTCGGGGTCCCAAAAAAACTTAAAAATGTATATAGGTCAAGAAAAAATATTTCAGTACAAGACCAAATTTGAATTGTGACCTTAAAATAAAGTCCTCGTCCTACTGAACCACAGCTTTGACGATATTGTATTAAAAGTGAGTTTACAAATAAAATATGTACCGATATTTTTATCCATGTATTTCAAAAACTAAACTGTAGTTATATTACTTTAAGGTAAATTACATACCAAATGAAACAGTTGTACCTGATATGTGATTAATTACCTTGTAGATAACAATAAATCATAAATCAATACCGTTTTAATTTAGGTCACTTGCCCTTCAGCCCTTGACGCAGAGAGTCATTCCCTTCACGACTATAAATGATTACAGAGAATCTACATTTGACATTTATTCTTTATCGTAATAATAATAAAGTTTCCTTCATTCACATCATTGATGTAATATAACCTGTCATAACCAGATAAACCTTCGTATCAAAGAGCAATCCTCCTATTGATGCAATAAATCGCTCAAAATATTTACAACATAAGTGACTCTATTTTTGTAGGAGAGGAAAAATGTGTCTGCCAAAGTACAAGCGTCGTATCAATTGACGTGATTTCAAGAAAGCCCCGCAACAGACTTTACACTAACCTTTTTAAATTAGCGTTGGCCTCGGTGAGATAAGCATTTTTCATTGAATAATACATAAACAATAAACAGAACAGAATTTTAAAACAAAATATCAAAAAGTTGAGGGTCAAAATCGAATTTTTGGGCACATAATTACTAACGGTAACGGATTGCTAGAGGTTAAATCTTGCCAAGACTAATGCTTTATTTATGACCAGTGTTAATACCTGAGTGAGTTTGGGCGACCAAAGTCCAGGTGTTGTGGCGGCGGTTCTGACCAGGGCATCAGGCCGCATCGCCGCCACCTGTCCGGGCACTCTGAAGAAGCCCGTGCCGTTGAAGGCAAAAAGGCGTGCATTTTTAACCAGTGTTGCACTGAACATTTTTCTACGATCAATGCGTTTGTTTTGCGCGAATTGTGCCCGACAACTGATTTAACTCTTCTTGCTTTGTCAAGTCGAAGGGAATCCGCTGATTAGGATAACCCTGATGATTGGAGATACATTTCGGACTATGCTCGATAATAATGATACACGTGACGAGGGCTTGAATGTTTTGTGTACACAAATAAGTTTATCGGGGTTTATAGATATAGACTGTTTAACTATATAAAGTGCCTCGTTTTGTATTAATAATAGATTAAGTGATTTCATGGTGAGAGTGTAAACCTCCTCCACCTGGATGATTAAACGCAACCCCAACGCGAGACAACATCATATCGGAATTTAACACAAGGATTTGGATGCTAAATCGTTAGATTTAGCGCGGTTAAAAGCGGTTCGGCTATGACGTTTTGCACGGAAAGACTGGCTGAAATCTGTAGTGGTAGATACGTCGTCAGCGAAATTACTTTGCACATTTAAAAGCCGATTTGTCGCATTTACTTTAGCAATTTGCTTCGGTTTAACGTCTTAAATTGCTTGCGGACTTCAGAAAAGGGTGTACGATGGAGATGAGGGTGAAGGTTTAGTAGAACTATATTTTGTACTCTGTTCTAATTCGTTCAAACACTTAGTTTACCCGTTTATTACTTCCTGAACGTAAGCTAAGGAAGTATTGTAATCGAGTCCATCAAACGACTGGTTACTTGCATATTTTAATAAATCTCCGAAACTACCGGACCGATTGTTATCACATTTTATCTAGGTATTATGATTTATCATATTGACTTGCTTAAGTGTAACAGCTAACGAAGAACACTTTATGTTTCAAAAAAATTAATAGAATTAAAAAATTTCATAAATGCATTGGAAGTGTTGTATGACCGCTTTGACCTACCTTCCTCTAGCCCCAATGTAGTTTATGTCCTGTGCCGTATTTGTTGTTGGACGCATGTTAGAAGCGATAATTCTACTTCCAACGGTTAATGAAAGAAGATTTCTAATCAAGTCTCCTTCCACTAAGAGTTGAGTTAATTTTCGTTGCCTCTATTTACGCACTAAATCACGGGAGAGTGACAGTAGTAGTCGTTAATCGCTTGAACTACGATTCGATTTATCTCTAGGTTTTAGTCGGTGCTTTAATTTTGCGCTCTGTTGTAGTGTAGTCTAAAGCAAACCCTCAAATTTAATTTTACCGCTTGTACAAACAACCCACTCACTTGAAATTCTGGCGCATAAAACCGCTGCAAGAGTTCCCTGTGATTTATTCCTTGCAGAATGATTATATCCTGTTGAAACAGTAATGAGATTCAATCATAGTTCCAATAGCGTAGAACAGCTAATTATCGTCGCCATCGATTTTGACGGTCCTAATTAGTGATTATGTAAATCTCACTAATTGGTGTCACTTATTGACATTAGCTGAATCAAAGAAATACAGACATGAATCTAATTACAGTTGCGACGATTGGAGATGAGATCAAATAGAGAATAAAGGAGATGCATCGATTTGGGCGGGCGGCGAGTTTGTGGAGAGATTCTCGGAAAGCTCTGAAAGCCCGGATTCATCAATATGATACTTCTTGTTTAGTTCTTCCCAGAGTATATTAAAATAAGTGAGCGGATTATCAGATATAAGTACACATCGGAGACTCGTAATAATCCTTTACTAACGCTCGAACTTTTTCCCATTCCGAGTTTACTCCGCGCGAACTCATCTCAATGGTCAATAATGATGTATTGTGGGGCATGGTAATAGATTCTCGAGCCCAAACTTCAAGTACGATTTAACACTCTATTAAATTTACTCGTATAAAGTTTGTCGTTGTTTACTTTGAGGACCTGTTCAGTATTGCTAATTCGCTTAGGCCTGCTCCTTATTCTTCTTGATTGATTGATGAGTCCATTCCGTCTTTTTCTGATTGTTTTTCTGTGGGCTTTTTTCTTTCAGTTTATCTTCTTAAACCGGGGAAGTTTCGCAGAGAATTATTATAGGCCTTAATTGGAAAATTGAATTTATACCGCAGTTTGCCTTAGGCTGGGATTGTCAGTTTAAAAACTTCAACTCAACTCCTCTGCTAGTCTACAAAACTTGACAGACGGCGATGATGCTGATTGTGGATGTCCTGAAAACCACGCTGGGTGTAGAACTTTCTCCTATCAGCAAGTTTTATCGCTTGAACATAACAACGATCCTGACAAAATGGGTCAAAATATTTATACTGGACTTCCCTATTCGCTGAAGCAACCGTCATCACACTCGTTGGACCTCATAAGGAAGGACTTCGGTGTCCAAAATGTTATACGTGGAATACAGAGCTTTTAAAAATGATTCTAAGGGCGTAGTTAGCCATAGATTTCAAAAATCATTATGTCAGTTCTCACTTGTCATTAATGTCATTCGTAATCTGTCATTTAACGTCGTCGTTTTTATTGTTTTAACGGTTTTCAAGTGTGAATTACAGTAATTCTCTTGTATTCTGTAACCGCTTGTAAGCAGAATATCTGGCCAAATATCATGATTTAATAATTTAAGAACCATCGTTGGAGGCTCACATTAGAGATATAATCAACAGATTTGTTCGAACTGCCAGTGTCAACAACGAGAAATCTCGTGGAAGACCTTCAGTATCTAAGGAAGTTGTTGATGATTTGAGATGACTTGAGCAGAGCGCGCTAACATCTTTGATATAATTTCCTCAGTAGTCAGGAGTTCCTGTTGCAACATGAAATCGAACAACGGGCATTGACGAAAGGAATCCAGAACATTTTTGAAGTCAAAAAGAGAGTAAACATGTGCTTTCAACAAAAGGGTGAATATTTTCAACATTTTTCTTTTTACTGTAATGAATTAGTTTTATTTTTTAAAAACATATAAAGCATTTAGGCAACCAGTTATACAGATGTGTGGGATCTTTGTCATGCGTCCTTGGGCATTTAGTATAGTTCAAAGCTGACAGGCGGCACGTTTACATGACCTACAGCGACCCTATAATCCTTTATAGAAACCCTGGATTTACACAAACTGTAGACAGTGTAATACGAAATTTAACTTCGTCGTTCTTTCAGAATTAAAAAAAAAGATGATCTCTCTGTGACGTAATTTATAATATAGTTGAAAAAGTCATCAAGCTGGATTCCATTTTTTGTTATTGTGAAGTATGTTATATAACGGAGGAAATTACTGAAATAACAAGAATAGGAGATTAGAGTAGAATTAAAAAGCTGGAACAAAAGAATGGAATACTTTCAAACGCCAAAAAAGCCGAAAAAAACGAAAATATAGATGAATGAAGAAGACTATATAAAGATATACAGGAGAAGCTAAGGAATTGGTGAAGAAGCGAGACAAAAAGGAGATGATGCAAAGATGATGTACAATAAGCTGCATATAAATGAGGAAGAATATAGCTTGAAGCAAATGAAGGAAATTGAGATCATTGACAAAGATAAAATATATGACTATAAGGAAAAAAAAAGACCAAAGAAAGAAAACATAGTGAAAGATCATGGGACATATGCAAGAAGGAAAATAAAAGCGAAAGATAGGCAGAAACACATCCTGGTAATATATAGTAAAAAAATTAAGAGAGGACGGAAAAAATGAAACGGAAAATTTCAAAACGACCTTAACTATGGATATAGTAAAATATTTAAAAAGATGGACAGGCAAAGTAAGAAAAATAAGTACAAAAAAAGAAGAGACATTACAATAATTTCAAATAAAAAAAAAGAGTGGAAACGGATGATGAAAGAGCGTAGAAAGAGAAAAGAAGAAGGGAAGAGCTAAAGGGGGAATAATAATAGGGGTAAAACAAGAAAGGCAAGAATTAAAAATGAACTGCAGTAAAGAAGAAGGATTAATGATCTGGACCATCATAATATAATGAAACAAATGGCACATTAGGACAGTAAACAGTAAGAACATAATAAAATAGAAATAAGTGGTGACGACTATGTAATTCTAGGCGAAGATTTTAATGCAAGAGTAGGAAAAAAAGAGGAAGAATAGGCAATACAGATGATGGAAACCAAAAGTAAAAGTGAAAATAGGGAAGGAAAGCAAATGTTGTAAATAGTTGAAGAGAGAGGATATGACAGATAACGAGAAAAAAGGAGGAGAAAGTAAAGAAAAGTATGTGAACAAAATTTGAGATGAAAGGGCTAGTGGGGTATATTAAGAGAGGTTAAGAACATACATTTTCCTTGAAGTTGATAGGCACGCAAAATAGAATGAATTGGAATAACTAACAAAAGATGCAGTAGAGGGAGAAAACATGACTGGTTTAATGAGGAATGCTACGTCTTAAAAAGAGACACAAGGAAAACATTAAGAAGACAAAAAATCCAAAAGAGAACATAAGAAGAGTTCCTCAAACAGGCACGTAACCAAGGGGGGGGCTGGGGGGGCACAGGCCACCCCAGCAAAACCCCGTGCCACCCTTGGTGCCCCCTTAAATTAATTTTGAATTTTAAAACTAAAGTAAATTCAAAATTTCAGATCAACGGTAAATTTTAGCTATGAGTAATCTTATGTTCTTATCTTGTAATATAACTCTATGAGTAAAGCGATACTGCTGTGAACAGTTTTGTCGATAACTTTTTTAAGCAATTAGCCGATACAACTGATATGACTTTTTTTAAAGGCCCCCTTATTTAAAATGAGTGCCCAGGCTGGGCCCCTCCAAAATAAAAGGCTGGTTACCTGCCTGTCCTCAAAGTCAGGAAAACATATTGTTACGTTGTACGGGTGTTTAAAATGGACGTGGGTAAAACTCAACAATTTCTTTCTTAATAACTCGAATTTACACGACTGGGTAGACAGCGATTTTGTACAAAATAATTTGACTGAACTCGACTCGTTAACTGAATAATAATCGTTTCCGAAGGTGCCCTCTATTTAAACCCATACTTCCTTCTGGATGTTGGGTTTTCGGGGTCTTTCTGGATTACCCATCGGGAGTTCCGATTCCAGGCTTTTCTTTAGCAAACACCGCCCGGTCACCATCGCCGACGATGAGTCACCATCGTCGTATATACTAGAACCCATAGGTGTCGTACCCGGGCGGCCTATGGGTTTATTTCGTAACAATATAAAGTATGTTCCCGGATTGAGTTCTCAAGAGGAAAAAAAACTTTATTTTCTATTTTACAAAAAAAGAATAAAGGAATAATACTTTCTGCTAAATTAAAAATAAATATTGCTTCAATTAAAACTTCAATATTATCAGGCTGTTCTTAAAATCGAAAAAAAAAAAACAAAAGTATCGAAGAACTTTTTATATTAATTTTACAAATAGGTAAATGTCAAAGAAAGAAAAATTGTTCCTTAATTCAAATCAATTTCTACTATTCGATTAACCTATCACCCTAGTTCAGTTCTAACTCGTAATTCTTTAATTTAATTCTTTCCTCACGTGAAGTCAATTCGGGGACATACTGTCGAAGTAAATGTAAAGACCGAAAGAACCAAGTTATGAAAGAAAATTAAATCGGCTAAAGAAGTATGGAAGTACATTACTCAAAAGAAGGAAGAGGAAAGAAACTATGAGCGAAAAATTGGGATGTAGAGATGGGAAAAAGGAAAGAAAAGGGCAGAGAGGACAAAAAAAACGACTGAAATAAAACAAAAAATTGAAAATTCCAAAGTGAAGCCAGTGACAGAGAACGAAGTAAGAAGAAACTAAAAAAAGGGAAAGGCAGTGGATAAAGGTAGGATTCCATATGAAGCATGTCTAAAGACACTGACAATGTTATCCTCACAATGACAGAAATTATCAACGAGCTGTAAATGAATGAAAGCTTATCAAGCAAGTGAAGAGATAATATATATGTTTGAAAAGGGTTGTTGCTAGACATGCAAGCAGAGTTTAGAGAAAGTACGGGAACAATAAATAATGTCTATAATAATTATATTGCACTATGGAATGGAGAAAGAAGTACACAAAGGAGAAGGTACCGTACTGCCATCTTTGTCAATTTAAAAGCCGAATTTAACACTGTAGATAGAGAAAATATGTAAGAATATTTGAAAAAGAAACAGATAAGTGAACATCAGGACAATATAAAGAAACTGTACAAAACCTTCCTTGTGAGAGTTAATGAGGAAGAAAGCGAAAATTTTGATACGATAAACGAGGTAATACAGGGGCGCTCGCTGAACCAAAGTCTTTTCGCTGCTTACATGGGGGAGCTTGAAGAAATATCTAGTAAACTACAGGTAGAAGGGGTGATTGGAAGAAAGAGGAGGACCACATTGTGGTGAAAATTCGGACGAAAAAATGAAAGATGATCAGAAATTTTGAAAGATATAAATATGAGAAGGTAGGGATTTGAAGTAAATGTGGATAAGACAAAAATAATGGTGTTACAGGAAAAGGGTGGAAAGAAAAAAAACGTTTGATGTGAGAACAGAGAGAAAGGGAGAAGATGAAGGAATCTATAAATATATGATTGGAAAGACTTCATGCTGTTTGATAGTTTGTTTCTAGTGTGTGTTCTAAGGTATAGGGTGGAGATCTGGAGGTTGATAGAGTTTGAAGAGTAAGAGAGAATCCAAGAAAGACATTTTAATTAGATTGGGGTTTATAGTGAGGGCAGAAACGAAAGTTGTAAGTAGAATCGGGAAGGAAAGCGGTCAAATACGAAGAACGACTAGAAGTAAGGCCACGCAAAAAGAAAGATTACCAGCAAGAACTTAGAAGTTGAGGACAAAATACTACGAGCGCAGTGGTTATGCCTGGAAGGAAGTAGAAAGTGTGAGAAGTTAAGGAGAACAGATGTGGCAGGAGCTCTCTAGAAGAGATTTTGATATACAAAAGTAGGAGAAACCCTACACCGAAAGGTAGATGGGAGTTGATTATATATATAAAAGTAGGAGGAAATAGGAGAGATAAGAAATTCTAGGTACAACGATAGATATTTAAGGATTATAGGAGAAGAAGAGCCACAGTACCTAACAACCAAAAACAAGAAGGAGCAAGTAATTATGATCCGATTTAGATACGGGAAGAGGAAGAAAATAAATTTTAGATGGGTGAGGAAGAGAGAGTATACAATGTGTCCGAAAAAGTGAAAAACAATAGAACATATGATGAAAGAATGTGATGAATTAAGAGAAAAGAAGAAAGCAGAGAAGTAATATTAAGAGAAGATAGAAAGTGGATGAACGAAGTGCAAAAGGTGAAGAGAAGGGTAGCTTAGATTCAGTTATTGTTGTATGGTTGGAAATTATCACTCATGTTTAGAAATAATATTTAGTGTATTAAGGGCTGAATCCCATTTAAGGCCCAAGGGATACAAATAAAACACGATTGAACGATTCATTGTTACAAACATTTCTTGTCAAAGAAATCTGTATGAAAAAAATGAACAATTCTAAATGGAAGAAAGTACAGTCTAAACACTATAGAGCAATATTTTATTGGCAATTTAAACCACTGACTAAAACGAAGTAAATTAGTGCAGTGGAGTGAATTGGATCTAACATTATAAATTGAGTAAATATTTAGTTCAGGTTTCAAATTTAATCCGAAGCATTATATAGAAGTTATAATAACAAATGTCCCAACAAATTTTAAGCGGATCACCTGCATATACAAACAACGCATTTATATTACGCCGAATGTTATTATTTTTGCTAGACAAAGTTGTTATTTTAGGAGGTGAATGTTGTATCGAATAATAGAAATCGTTTGTCTGTGTTAACCCCGAAGCCACGTTTGTGAAGTTGGCGAATTTCGTCCACCGTAATTGCCACAATTAGTTTATGTTATAAGCAACCCTCTTGTTAAGTTTTACTTGCACGCAAAAAATATTCTGATGTAATTATTTCAATGGTCTCGGGAGGCCCGTAAGTTGCTTTCTGCCGAAAATGACTGCAATCACTTTTGCCGACATTTGGGTAGCAGACAATAGGCATAATGTATTGAATATTGATGATAATGTTGTGAATTTTATGAAAGCTATTACTCAGCTTTATTATGGACCTCAAAATATTGACGCTTGCGTAAATATTGATGAAACAGGAATAATTCACGTTGGGTTTACACTTAACAGATAGTGTTTATGTGGTTGGAATATATTCATACGTTATGATTATGATATGAATTGGATAGTTAATGTGATGTTAATAATGAATAATGATATTAATTAAACCGGAATTAAATGGTTGAATTTAAACTGGATCATTAAACATGAAAGATACTAGTTTTTATGGAGGAGTTATCAGGTTGTAGCAACAGTCATCCGATTGCAACAGTGAGTTGTGTGTTTTGTGTATTCTACACTAATGATCTCTCAAGTTTATTGCGAACAAAACCAAAGCTATCTGTAGGTATGCAGCCTACTTAGAAGCATAGTCGAGAGGAGCGTTAAATGGTACATAGAGTCGGGGAAACTTAAAGTACCAGATTTAATTTTTAAAGCGGCCACAGAATGACCTCATGAAAGTATTCCATTCTGTCAAATAATGTTTATTACCCGTTTATTTACGATTTCGGCGTCTTTAAACCTAAATCTGCCATTTTAGATTTCTCTGACTATACACTGACAACGAAACAAAAATAATTAACTATGACAGAGTACACTTTTTTTATGGAGAATAAGTGCATAATTATTAGTTTTATGTACTTATTTTCTGTTTATGTTTCCTGTTAACAACTTGTTACTATGAATATTATTTTTAAAGTTGTGTTTGTAGAGGACTTATTACAAAATCGATCGGCAGCAATCAATAACATCCTCAGGGAGTTCCTACAGTTATAATGGGACGGTACTGGGACGTGCATAAAACAGTGTTTGATTTACTAATCAACACTGCACCAAATTCAATAAATTCTTAATAAAATTGCACAATAACAATGCTTTTCTATGAATAATACTCATTGCCTTATTTGAACCGTGTTGTGTCGATATTAATAGCAGCTACTCGAATTAATATGCAATTTATCACAGCATCACGGGGTAAAATCCTATTAAACGAGGTAACAACCCGCAATGTCGTCTGTAATTTATTACAAATGAAAATTTACTTTGAATTATAGCTTACAAACTATGATAAAATCCTTTTATTTGCACACCGACATTCTGCAATAAAAATTTACCGGAGTCTATTAAAATTTATCGCAGTGGATACGAACGCCTGAATGATTTATGATGATAACGTTAGTGAATATGCAACACTGCTTCTTTGTTTGGGACCGAACACTTTGTGAGGTTTAAAATAAAAACGAACTTATTTCTGTATCTAAGTAATACATTGCGAACATATTGAGCAGTCGTGTAGTGATTCACGAGAAAAAAAGAGTAGGTATATGATACACACTTGTGCTTGAGGATATTGAATTTGAACGTGAAATTCAATAAAAGCGCAAATTCGCCGGCGCCAGTATTAAACAAGGACTGTTTTACTTTTAGTAGTCACAAATGTTGTTCGGGTCACAATTAAAGGAAGCTCTAGCTAATTTAAAAAGTAAAATTAAAAAATGAAAGACTTGGACTTGTTCGTAAATTAGTAAGAGACAATATTTGATTTGTTTGGATAAGCTATGAAACTTTCCCACTTTTCTCCAAAATGAATAAGTTCACATTTTTGAAACGCCAAATAAACTTTAAATGGAACTTTTCTATTCTATTAACCTGATGAAGTAATTATGTGCGTCGTATTAAAATTCTCGCGAAACGGAAAATAAGAGAGAGAAAAATCGTTTTCTGCCTTAATATTTCATGCAGTTAATAAAAAAGTTTCGATTATTCTGATAATTCTCGCAGATAGGGCCCGATAACACTACCTCAAAGTTAAGTTTTAAAAACATTAATGAAAGAGTTCACTTAACTCGACTTTAAAAGTGCCTCGAATTTTGTTTTTATACAAACTTCAAAGAAAAGCCATCGAAAACTCTTTCAACTTGTGATATCTTAATTAAAATATCTTCGTCATTGTCTTCTTTGATGCCGGAATAAAGAGAAAACGACAATTGACTTATTTCAAATATTGTTTCACACCACGAATCGTTTTGCCGGGTCCAAACCCGTACCTGTTAGAATTATCACCAAAAATGTATTCAGACTCGACACTAAAAATTTTAATTGCTGCAGTCATCCCCGTACTTCACTTCACAATAAAATCATTGTTACTGTTGTTGATTGATGGTTCTCTGTCAGGTGGTTTTTATATATTATAATTGCTTGTCACTGTGATTTTTAACTTCCGGAGGGGAAGTTCGTGTCAGAGGTAGAAAATAAATAGTTACGTTTTTATAATTATAAGCGTAAAAAATCCAATTTTTTTTTAAGTTTTGTGAATTATTAAAGTTGTACAAAATAATTTACTTTCATATTACGTTTCCGTTGTTGCACTTAAGTGTGTATATTATTTTAACCTCACAAAATTTGTACTAAATTTTAGGATTAACCAAATACTACTCGTCGTTAATAAAAAATTTTCCTAGAAAGGCAAAGTAAATGGTAAAATATAAACCGCAAGTGGATTCTCATATAACTGAGAATGCCAGACATGCTATTTTTTCGGGGTGCAATCCCCATATTCGAGGTAAAAAACGATGAATATCGAGTTGCTACATTCTTGAAATTAGAAAAAGAAAATGGGGGTTCTGGGTATACAGTTTCCAAATGACTTTCAATAACATGATATCAAACCTCTTTAAACGTGAAACGTCCTTCTCACCCGAAGGGAACGACGTCGAGAACTTTCCAAAGACTCAAACTTCAACTGCCACTTCAAACCCATTTTTTTAAGTTGGACTGAGGAATGCGGTTTTTTTTGCCACTAATATACCACCTTGAAGAATGTTTTTCATTACGATGTACTCGTTTTAAGTTGGAAACTTTTTTTGCATAGCTAGTCCAACGCCAGTTGACTTCGGGTTAAATTAAAAAAATATTAACCCGAATCTAAATCTGAAGCTAATTTCAGAGACATTTTTATTTAAATTGTGTGTGCAGTCCCATTCATAGGTAAATATTTATAATGGATAGTATATGCTTACCAGAGTAAACTAAATCGGCAAAGATAGTTTGGGAGTGGCGTGAGAAACGTAGCACCTGGATTTTTGGGGCTAACACACCTTAACTAATCTAGATAATTTTCAAACTGATAAACAATCTCGAATTAGCTCTAGAGAAATCGAATGGGTAATTTCGTACTTAGTTTTTGATTCCATTATTCGGCGCTATTGTTGTATTAATAACAGTAGTTATATAGTGGGGGTTCTAGACCAGGTCAAATGAGGTCAAACTGGTCCAGCTCCCCCATTACTTTTCATCGAGCGGTCATTGACCTTTCATTTGTTGTCGAGCTTGTCGGTGCACGTGGCTGACCTTGCCAGCTGGTCCAGCTCCCCCATTACTTTTCATCGGGCGATCATTGACCTAGTCGTTGCTCGACCTTGGTCGTTTATTGCCCTCGTTCATCTCGAGATCTATCCCCTCTTTTCGTTTAGGTCGGGGAGGGATCTCGGACGCAATCTCGCATTCCCACTTGTATAAATGTCGATGGATTCGTCTGTAGGAATTAATTAGTTTTTTGAATTCAATTATTTAACACTTTGTAAAGTTGAAATGTCATCTTTCATTTCTACCTTGAATAAAGAGTCTCACTTGCAAGCTTTTGTGAGTGCGAAAACTTTAGAAGAAAATAAAAAATTTTTAACAAAAAATTTTAGTAAACTGTCTACAAAGTACGGTGACAAGATATTTGTGGAACTTGAAGAGTCTAGAACGATACTTCCACAGAGATTTACCGAAAAATTCACCGACTCAGTGATCAGCGATCTGAACCAGAAGATCGTGAACGGCTTGAAATTGTACTTGGTAAATAGAGGTCCGATCGGTCGAACCATCAATATCGAATTTATCGAAGAATGAAGAAGGCATTGGTTCATGTGGAAAACAAATCAAGTGCAGTTAGACTGCTTCATCGTAGATTAGAATTACACTTAAAACGAATTAGTTATTTAAAAGAAGCAATTAAAATGTATGAAATAAGGACTAAATTGAACAATCTTAAGCTGTAATAGAAATTATAATAAATATGATTTAATTCGTTCGGTGTATTATTTTCCCCAGTCTCATGTAAAAAATATTTGATTGCAAACCGTCATGAATAACAGACGTGTTTGTTTCGACAAAGTTCCGGTTATTTTCTTAATAAATGATAAAGAAAGCCGAATTAATACTTGGTTATACGATGTTAAAAGATTTCAAATGAATGTGGAACGTTTCGAATTGCAAATAAAGCCCTTAATCGAAAAAATGATGGAGAAGAAACGAAAATTTAGAGAAACAATCGAAAAATTGGATTCAGAATTGAAAATTATTCAGCAAAGAAAATCAGTTAAATAACTGTGCACATTGCGGTTAAACCACTGCGTCCTAAATTAGATTTAAATTTAAAACTTATTAGTTGGTTAAAATGTATAAAGTACGAACTTGTTTGTGTAATCTTAAGTTGTAATTGAAATTATAATAAATATTGTTTATTTCGTTTGGTGTATTATTATTTTCCCCAGTCTCATATAAAATTATTTAATTGCGAATAACCGCAACGAATAAAAGCCGTGTTTGTTCCGACAAAATTCCTGTTATTTTCTTAATAAATAAATGTTCATCAGCGACTTTCCGCCGATTTAAGTTTCTTTGCACTCGAAATCTCGTACGTTACAATCAGTTCAACGTAAAAATAATTATGCAAAACACGTCCGTGATTATTAGAATAAAATATCAAATGTGTGTTGTTTAAAATTAAAAAATGTTTGCTTACGACATTGAAAACAGGCAATTAAATTATCCGTTGTCCCTCGAAAACATTCATATACACGCACACATCACAGAAGTCACCATTTAGTGCAACAAAACCACCTTTTTCCCAAATCTTTTCACGGTAAAATTCATAAACCGAAACACGCCAAACACGCCGCCCGTCATTATTACAACACAGAATTAAATAACGCGATGCTGTTTCAGCAAATTCTTACGGAACTGGACGCTTTTTCTTAATAGACAGGGACGTATTCGGAAATATTAAAAAAAGAATTATCGCTTGAGGGTACCAAAGGGCAGAAAGTTTGTTAAAAAAAAAATAAAAATGCATCCCTATAAACTAATGACACATTTGTGTAAAAATAAATGTGGGTTAGAGGTGCAATAATTGTTTAAATATAAAAAAAAAATGTTTTACTCGAAGACGGTAAGAGATATGAGGTTCGCGCAAAGAACAAAAAAGTTCCTAAAATACGAAACACATGCACCTGTGTCGACGGTTTTTAGTTTGAGTTTAGCATTTCGGAGAAAAGGGCAAAAGTTTGTGGTGACCAAACGGAATGAGTTAAAAATTTGTTTTTTGGGTCAAAATATTTTCGGATGAATAATCAATAGGTCCATGTAATTAAATATGTGAAAATTTGTGTTTGGGGTCAAAAAATTTTCGTCAAAAAAGGTTGTCAGAATTAGAAAAAAAGTTTTCCTTGAGCAGTAGGGAAGCAAATTAGAAGTTTTGGTGAAAAAAAAATTTAAAAAACCCAAAGGATATAAAGAAAAATTGAAAATAAAAAATCTCAAAAAAAATTTATCGAAATTTTTAAAAGTTTGTTTTTCCATAAAAAAATGCATCCTCATGAACTACTAGCTTACCGTTATCAAAAATAAATATGAGTCATAGGTGTGTTTACCGTTCAAATAGAAAAAAACTTTGTTACTCGAAAACGGTAAGAGATAGAAGGTTCGTGTATAGGACAAAAGAGATCCACATGAACGTATCATATACATCGCCGTCGACGTTTTTCAGCTAACATCTGACATAGCGGTGAAAAGGGCAAAAGTTTGTAGCGCCAAAACCGTAAAACTTAAAAAAAATATTTTTGCATCAAAATATTTCTGAGTGAACAGTCTATAGGTCCACTTAGCAAAATAAATATTTTTTGCTACCGTTTAGTAGTAATAACGAAAAAACGTCATAGTTCGTAAGCGGTAAGAGGTAGCATGTCGGCTCAGGGGAACGGGGAAAAGCTAAAAAAATTAAGGCATATGTTGAACAAAAAAAATTTTGAAAAAAGTTGAAAATAAGGGAGAAAAGGGCAAAAGTTTCTAGTGTCCAAATGGTAAGAGATAGAATATCGGTTGTATACATCAAAACCTTCTTCTGGAACGAACGGATAAGTTTGCTCAAAAAAATCGATTCTGTCCACGTCAACTTTGCTACAGGAGCCATTTTTAGTTTTTTCGAGGTCGGTACGTAAAACTTTTTTCAGGCCGAAAAAAAGACCATCGAAAAAGGATTCGAATAAGCCCAACATGCAACACTTAAAAAAAAAAAAAAAGCGAAATAGGTTGTTCTTTATATTTATTATTATATGACTACTACCATCACAACTAAATATACTAAAACATTAAAAAAAAAATTTCAAGTTAACCAAAAATCGCTTTTTGTTGAATTTTATATGAAAACAACAAAAAATCATTAAAAAACGAAAATCAAAAACCTATAAACAATCAGCAAAAATCACTGGTGGATCATGATGAGTCATATCGTGCTGCTGGACAAATAATTTAAAACATATTAAATAACTTATTGTTGTATTAAATCGTAGTATTGATGCTGTTAAATAAATATGTTAAAGGACATTAAATAAAACTATTAATAGTAACTAATTGTTTTATTGAATCATACATTTGTTTGAGTATTGTATTTACTAAAATAACTGAAACAAATTAATACTAAATAAAGTAACAGACAAAATACGATTGCAAAAATAATTGCTCCTACTGAAGTAAATATCCATATCCATGGTTTTGCCAAACAATATTCTGTAACATTTGCACCGGTAGAATTCTTGTATCCACTATAATCGTTAATGATGGTGTAATTCGGTGACTTGCATCGAGTGTTGTCTTTGAAGACTAATTCTAGCCGATATTGCAGTTGGTTCGAGGAAGATACATTTTTTGAATAAAACATACGTAGTTGTTCATGCTCATTTTTAATTTCTAACATTTTTCTATCAGTACATTTTTTACTACTATCAATAGTTTGTAGATAGACATCAGTAACATTGCTATCAGTCAATAAATAAAAATCTTTCTGAATTAGAATGGTTGATAGAACAAGTGTGCAGTTTAAGCCGAACATTGTTTAGATGAAATGAATAGTTTGTTGTTGGGGAACTCTATATATATAGCAACAGCCATCACCAGCACCATTAACGAGCAGCCAGGTCCCAACATCCCACTATTACAGTCATTATCGTGAATATGACAAAAAATGAAGCAAACCATACACGATCGTTTCTTAAACAAAAATCAATGACTTTCTTTGAACTGCGACTGTTCTTAGTATTTTCTATTATTAACCAATTGGAAAATTGGTGATTTTCTTCTTCCGTTTTTATCTTGTACGTCAAATGATTCTGCATTGTTATATTTTTCGCATAGAAGAGATGATAACTGGTTTCGATTAGATTGATCGGTGTCATTTTTTCCCAAAATTCTTTTTCGTACGTCTGAATATACAGCAGACTTATATTTGAAGTGGTGTAGATGTACAAGTTGTTTTCAACAAGCACACTTAATAGCGTTAACACATTGCTAGGCAGAAACATCTTAGACTTATCTTCTTGTACACAGACACAAATACTTAGTTGTGGTCGTTGATATTTGTAGGGAAGAAGTTTTTAGAGGTGGTAAATGATGGTGTGGTAAATGATGGTGTGGTAAATGATGGTGGTGGGGTGATAGCGATAGAAATAACAAATTATTGTTTTCTTATATATTTGTTAAATATCGCATGGTAGGCGTTTAAGGCTGTTCTATCTAAAAACAGGGACCTATCTAATTTTGGGACATAGGTCCCTGAGAATTCGTTGTCCCAGTTTTCCACTTGCGGTGGTGTTGGCGGTGGTTGGCTGAACCACTTTGATGGTGGTGGGGGTGGTGTAGATGGTCTTGGAAGTGCAGTCTCCCAGAGTTTTCGCTCCCTTTCCCAGGCATCCCGGTGGCATTTGAAAATATGCTTTCTCAGCCTATTCTCTAAAAGCCTGTGGCTGACATCATAGGGGCAGATAACAAATTTCTCTATACAGAAAAAAAAAAATTCAGAACTTTAAATACTACAAAAAAAATATATATAAGCTTACCCATTTCTGTCGTTAATTAATTATTATGATATGTACTTGCAGAACACTTATTAATCTGTTCTTTTGTGTGATCTTTAATTTATACACTATATTAATCCCCACCCCTACTTTTTTCCCTCCATTTTTATTACACTACAGATTTTCTTGAGAACTTTAAAGTTGATGATTCAGTTGCTTTCCTCATGTTTCATTTTTCGCTGACTTGAATTTATTTTTTACGACCACGTTTTCAACTATGCTGTGGTGAGCAAGTTTCACAACAAAAAATGAAATCACAAGAATCAGTGACGGCTATATGTAAAAACTCTCTTAAGCTAATTCATGAATACCTAAGTAAAATCAAAACAATCGAAGAAACTAAACATTTTTTAGTTTATATCAATACCAGTATTAGAATAATTAGAAAAGCACTCAAATGTAAAATCCATCGAGAAAATATGTTGGAAAACGCAAATTCCTTAGAAACAAGTTTGGCGTATTTGAAATTTTATCGACTAAAGCTTTGAAATAAGAAAAAACAATTATCTATAAAAACTGGTGAAGGCTATATTAAAACAGACAAATTTAAACCGGTGACTAATGTAACATGGCAGGATGTCGAATCCTGTTTTCAACAACGAATTCGTACAGGATTTATAAGTAACCACAACATTAAAGATCCTCTTCAGTTTTTTCAACAATCTTTTAAATGCTTTATGTTTAGAATTAAAAAAGAACGGAAAAACTCAATGCTTAAGGTAAATGTAATTTTTTCTGCAAATTTTATTCAACCGCACTCTGGTGAAACAGACATTAAAACATTTTCAACAAAAAATCAACACATTGATCAATACACAAATTTAAAGGAATGGTACGAAGAAAACGTCATTCATAAAATCATGAAAAAATTAGAGGAATTTGCAGAAAAGGATTCCGGTTGGGCGTTGTATGAAATTTTAGGATTGAAAATTAACATAAATAAATACGACCCAATTAAATTCGTCTATTCAACTTTTATATCCACACCAGATTTTATAAAAAAAAAACATGCAATAATTAATGTACAAAATAATGATGAATATTGTTTTCTTTGGGCCATAGTTTCGGCTTTATTCCCTACCGATAAACATTCAGACCGAAAATCATCGTATCCTCATTTCAAAAATGTGTTGAAATATGATAATTTAGACTTCCCAATCACAATTAAAGACATTCAAAAATTTGAGGAACTCAACAATCTTGCCATTAATTTATACTGCATCGAGAAGAAAAAAATTTTACCTTGTCGTTTAAGTACTAGATTTTCAAATTCTTATAAAGCAATTAATTTGCTTATGCTACCCGCTGAAAGACAAATACAAAATACTAATAACCGTAATGATAACTTTGAAGATCAACAATTGCTCTATCATTTCGTATGGATCAAAAATTTGTCAGCTCTTTTAGCTACGCAACTTTCCCTCCATAAATGTAAATTTCATATATGCGAAAGATGCTTAAACCATTTCACCACAGAGGAATTGCTCCAAAAACATAAAACTTCATGCCAGAGTATTAATAAATATTCCATAAGACTGCCAACAGAAAACGAAAATTACTTGTATTTTCAAAATTATAGACATCAAGAAAAAGTACCTTTTACTATTTATGCAGATCTCGAGAGTATTCTTCTTGATTGTACCAAACAGAATATGTCCACCACGAATAAGACCGAAACTTATCAAAAACATATTGCGCACAGCATTGCTTACTATTTTCACTGCTCATATGATAATTCATTTTCTAAATTTCGTTTGTATCGAGGTAAAAATTGCATTCAATGGTTCGTTCAGGAGTTACATCGAATGGCTCATTTTTGCAACGATAAATTTCAGAACGTTATTTCTATGGAAACATTAACTACGGAAGAACGTGAGCAGTTTGAATCCTCCCAAATATGTCATATATGTAAAAAAGGATTTTCGGAAAATAACATAAAAGTACGCGATCATAGTCATTTAACTGGAATGTATAGAGGCGCTGCCCATCAAAGTTGTAATTTAAATTATAAAGATATTTGTGTTATACCCGTGGTCTTTCATAATATGATCGGATATGATGCCCATTTTTTTATTAAAGAACTTTCAAATTCAATAAAAGGTGATATTAAGTTACTTCCCATTAACAAAGAAAGATATATCTCGTTTACTAAATTTGTCGAAGACACGAAAATTAGTTTACGGTTTATTGATTCTTTCAGATTTATGCCACATAGTTTAGACAAACTATCCTCCAATTTAGATAATTCTCAAAAAATTATTACGTTGGCAAATTGTAATAATATGGAAGAATTTGATTTGTTAAACAGAAAGGGAGTGTTTCCTTACGATTATATAGACTCCTGGGAGAAACTACTTGAAACAAAATTGTCCGAAAAGGAGGATTTCTATAGTCGCTTATACGATGAAAATATTAAATATGAAGATTATTCCCATGCTACCAATGTTTGGAACACTTTTAATATTCATACATTAGGAGAATATTCTGATTTATATTTAAAAACTGATGTGCTTCTTCTAGCCGATGTATTTGAAGCTTTTCGAACGACTTGTTTAAATACTTATCAACTTGATCCGTTGCATTATTATACGGCTCCGGGCCTAACATTTGATGCTATGTTAAAAACAACAGAAATTAAACTAGAACTTTTAACGGATATAGATAAAGTTCTATTTGTAGAAAGAGGTATTAGAGGTGGAGTTTCGCAGTGTTCCAATAGATACGGTAAAGCCAATAACAAATACATGCCAAAAGAAGAATATGATCCTTCGAAAGATAGTACCTATTTAATGTATTTTGATGTTAACAACCTTTACGGAGCGGCAATGTCTCAATATTTACCGTATGGAGAATTTGAGTTTGTAGAAAATTTCCATATAGCTGATATCTTAGATACCCCAGAAAATTCAGCAATCGGTTATATTATTGAATGCGATTTAGATTATCCAATAGATTTACATGAAATACATAGTGATTTACCATTAGCTCCAGAGCATATGATACCGCCCATTTCAAGATCTAAACTTAAGAAGTTATTGTTGACTTTATATCACAAGAAAAATTATATTATTCATTATCGGAATTTAAAAATGTATACAAAATTTGGTATGAAAATAAAATGTGTACATCGTGTTATGAAATTCAAACAATCTGCGTGGTTAAAGCAATATATAGATTTAAATACAAAACTTAGGCAGCAAGCAAAGAACGATTTTGAAAAAGATTTTTTTAAATTAATGATTAATGCTATTTATGGTAAATGCATGGAAAATGTAAGAAAACATCGCGATATTCGATTGGTTAGTAAATGGGAGGGAAGATGGGGAGTTCGTTCTCTTATTTCTAAACCAAATTTTCACAGTTCTGTTGTATTTGACGATGATTCAGCAATAATCGAAATGAGTAAATTAGAAGTATTTTTGAATAAACCAATTTATGTTGGTTTTTGCATTTTAGATATTTCTAAAACTTTTCTCTATGAATTTCATTATGACTATATTAAGGACACATTTAAAAATAATGCTAAGTTGCTTTACACCGACACTGACAGCCTAATTTATGAATTTCACGTAGACGATATATACAAATATATTAAGAAAGATTCACATCGATTTGATACTTCTGACTATGATTTATATAATATTTATGATATAGAACTGAAAAATAAGAAAGTACCAGGTTTAATGAAAGATGAAAATAACGGTAAGATTATGCTAGAATTTGTGGGTCTCAGATCTAAAATGTACGCATATAGAATTGCAAGTGACGATTTCAATAAAAAATTAGTTAAAAAATCCAAAGGTAGTACAAAAGCATCACTTAAAACAATAACGTTTGAAAATTACAAAGAATGTTTATTTAATAATCGAAGTTACGAAAAATCACAAAGACTCATCAAGTCCAAACATCATACTGTTTACACAGTAAAACAAGAAAAAGTAGTTCTCAGCCCCAATGATGATAAAAGGATTGTCACAAGATTTGCAACGGATACGAAACCTTGGGGATATCATATTTCGCACGTCAGTTAAAAAAAAGTGTGGATTGCCATATATAAGCAATTAAATTTCCCGGATGATTTATTCGATGTTGGTTATTTCATTATTACAACAATGTCTGACTTGAGACAATTTGTTGATCTACAAGCATTTTGTGCATCCGAAAGTGTGTACAAAACATATCTTAAAGCCGCTGCGAGTGAACGAAATTAAATTTATTCCTTCATCTCATTGATAAAAAAGATTTTATTGTACCGGACGAAGTGTTTAAATGGATTGCCGAAAGTGAAAGTGATTTTTATACACTTGACATTTGTATTCTGCTACAAAGAAAACAATGTGTCGATGGTTACATTGATGCATTTCTACATGTATGCGAAAGAGACCAAATTGAAAATTTAAATTATGCTGCTTTGGAGTTTTTGATGACCACCAACTATTTGGACAATACTCTAACGTATAAATGTTTTATTTATAAATTATTGAGTGATAATCGCTGGCAGAATCTTGGCGATATATTCTATCCTGTTGAGAATATCCGGAAAAATTATCGAAGGATCGACCAGTGCGTGGATGAATTTATGTGTCGGGCTGCGTATTTGGCAAACCATAAAGCGCTCAGTACTTTCTATGAGTCTTTAGCAATAATAAATTACGATTCTTTCGCATTTCAACCTTCTCAAAATCAGGAGCACCGAAGAATTTTCAACTGGATCAAAAAGAACATTGTCAAAGGAGAAGCCAATCCTGAAATACCGTTAGGATGGACGGAGGGACCTGATTCAACTAAATGGCCCTCGATTAAGTTAGATGATTATAAGAAAACTTTACATGTAATTTCTGGTAGCCATGAATAAAACACACAGAAATGGGTTATATGTAGTTTTATTTACCCCCAAACATAATATTACAATAACAGGTTAAATTATTTACAACACTCTGACGACATCTTGTGCAGGGATGTATTTTACCATTCGGTCGTGAAGAATAAGACAATAGGCTGTAGTGTCTGCAGGAATACCAGAGATCGTCTCAAACCACAAAGTGATTGTAACGGGGCCTCTCTTCAAAGCTTCCGTTTGTTTAGAACAGTCGATTACTATTATAGGCGTCTTTTCTTTAAATTCATCCTTATCGAATAATGGTTCGCTGGTTTGTTTGGATAAGAACGATGTCTGGAATTCTTTAAACATATCATAGAGAATTGCATACCGATTATTTGTGAAATCAACATTCAGGTTGTCGTAGGGATACATGGTATCATTAAGGTACAATTTTACATCTCTCAGATTACAATGATCAAACTGACTGTAGTTTTTCTTCAATTGGTTTTTTCTTCCTTGCTGTAATGCAAAAAGTATGTACTGAGGTTTTTCTAAGGAAGTTTTAATAGTCCAAGTATTTGTTATCGATTGTACTGGTGGAGCAAATTCATGTAATTCTTTACTTCTAAACATAATATCCAATTCCCTGTTGCTTCTTACAATATCGATTAATGCGATCCTTTCGGCATCGGACACGGACAAGTGATGCATTTTCCAGCATATTTTACTAAGTTCTACTTTAATTTTGTATTTATCATTTGAGGAAATTAAAGCATTCACATCGGTATTAGAACGAACCAAAACAAGCTCCTGTCTTACATTCAAAATGGCCTTTTTAAAATCTTCACAAAAACCAAAAATCATTTTCAATGGAATCGAAACTTCAAAAGTTCCATTTTCCTTAATTATATTCGAATCTTTTTTAGGAAACCATCCAGCATTCTCTAGAGCTACGCTTTCATTACTGTTATACGTTACATATCCTTTCATGGTAGACGCTAACCCAGGATTTCTAATACTATCCACAACGACTCCAGCAATTTCATATCTTATTTGATTAAACATCAGAAGAACGCCATTATTTACAAATTTGATTTCTGGTTTCTGTACAATTTCGTCGATTTCATTCTTCACAATAACCTTACCCTCTATATGCAATGTACTCAAATGTGGAAAAGTGTATAAATCTTGATGTTCAATAGGAATTCTTATTTCATCATCGTAGTTAAATGAACTGTTAGAATAAGGTAGGTGTGTATGTCTTTCTCCATAATAAATTGAATGATCATAGGCAGCTTTTTCGCTTACGTTTAATATTTCAAAATTCATTGCTGACTTATATATTCAATAAAAATATTATTTCAAGATCGTTAATCCTAGAGATTCAAGAAATTTACGATTGCCTAAAGTTAAACGTTTGACCCTTCTCCAAGGTCTGACTGATCTCTTTTTCATTGCCCTACTTATATATACCGAATTTCGGTTTTTTAGATTTTCATTAAATATAATACCCATCACGTGACCTTCTTAAGATGCAACCGTACACCTACCTCTTCACCTCTGAAACTAACAATATTACCTTCTTGATCTGTTATTTTAACGATTATTTCATCTATTTGTTTCGTATTAATTGGTAGATATATCACATTTAATGGTCGTTCCACTATTTTGTAACCGGGTGGTACTGTTGGAAAAAATTGATGGATGACGTGAACGGAACTTCCGTTCTTGTATGAACCAGTTACTATATTGCAATAAACGCAAAGAGCATTTACCTTTAAAATTTTTGCTGGAAAATCTGATATATGAGTTTTATGCGCTTTCAGAATGGTATCCTTAAATCCCAATAAATTCCCTAACGAATCCTTTCTTGAAAAATTTATATCAAGAGTACATTTAACTTCCGATTTTAAAGTATTATTATTTCCTCTGATTATTAAGCTTGGTGTTAACATTTTAAATTTCTTTATTCTATTTCCGTGTTTGTCAGTTTCGTATTGAAAATAATGTTCCATATAGTTTTTGATTTCTTTATTTAAATACGACTCAATGTCTTCTATCTCGTAAGAACCCTCGGGAATTTCTATGTAATGCTCTTTTTTGTCTGGTGTAAAAAAATAAAATTTGTTGTTATTGTTATCGATATTTGGAAAAGAATTCCAAGTAACCAAACTTTCTAATCCTAAAGCATAGTTATAATCTTCCAAGATAATTGGTGGATAGTATCTGCTCGAAAGTACAGAACTGTTTCCATCCAATGAGAATACGTTGGACATCGTGCAACTTACTTCGACGACACTAACAGTTCAACTAAAACGCTCGAATTTCAAACAATTTTATTTGTAGCAGTTAAGTATATAGGAATCTTAAACACAAATGTCCACAATTAATACTATTAAAAGTCTGTAAAGATTCATAATTATATACTATATTACAGAAACCGTTGCTTTGTAAATATTTGATCAGTTCAAGAGGTGGTCTCAAATCTCCATAACTATCAAAGTATATAACTTCGTTTCGAGTTTTTTTATAAGCTGTCCAATGTGTTCCAGGACCTTCCTTATTGTCTAAATTTAATATACCACACTCATTAAGGCGTACTTTATTTGGAAGTGAATTTTTCATAAAAACTCCTCTGAAGCGGGGAATTTTCAAACGCTTTACATATTTGTAAATGTCGATGTTGGTGAGAGCATGTTTTGGAATATTTACAGGGAGTTCTTTTGAAATTTTGATGGAGCTAAAAAAAGACCATATCCTCTTTTATATGGTTTCAAATATAATCCACTTCCTGACTTTCCTACAGCTATCGACTCCATTTTCTGATTGTGTCGTTGATTTTCTTTCAACTGTTCTTTAGCTGATTTAGCATCGTTAACAGCTTTTGCAATGGCTGCTGCGCCACCACCTAGAGATCCCAGAGCGCCTAAAGCGGCAAATATTGGTAGTAGAGGTAAAAATCCACCACTTTTCGGTATGGGTAGAGGTCTCACTCTCTTTTTTCCTTTTGATTATTTTACTGCTCTCATGGCCACTTTTACAGCATCGTTCATATTCTTAAATTTCTTATTTTTTAAAGCAAGTCTGGCGGATTTTCTTAAAACATTAAAATTCAAGACTTTTCCACGTTTGCTAGTTTGTCTTTTGACTGGACAACCCATACCGAGTTTTATTTTAGCTTTCATGGCAGCCGCAACACCTAAAGCAGCAGCTTTTTCGCCCAAAGAAGCGTCCGAAGAACGTAGTTTCGCTTTATCTAACAGAACTTTATCGGCCTTATGTCGATTTTCCAAATCTTTATGTTCACCATAAGCTATATCGTGAAATTTGCAAGCTTCATCTAATTGATTCCGGCCTTTATCTCCTCTTGCTAATCGTTTTTCTAATTTAGTTCCTGGTCCACAAAAGTTATAACCGGGAATATGAAGTTCAAACGGTAATTTATTAATAACCGAATTTACGATCCCACGTCCACAATATCTCTTTCTGTAGGTCTCAATCCGACGACTGTTCCTTTTTCGCTTCGTAATCTTCATTTATACTCAAACTTTCGGATCAGCTAAAATACTAACGGAAACGTAGAAAAATTTAGTATTTATACCCCCCCACATGTCAGTTTCTTAATCAGATGTCGAAATGCGTTTGACACCTCAAAACCTCAAATTGCCGATAAATAATAACGAAATCAAAATTAACAGTGAGAATAAAAGACATGGGGATCTTTTACCATCTACAGTAAGATGTATTATTGTCGGACCGTCTAACTGCGGAAAGACTAATGTTATGATAGGTTTAATCGAACATCCAAATGGTTTAAGATTTGAAAATGTCTATGTGTATTCTAAATCTCTTTTCCAACCAAAATATCAATATTTGGAAAATCTTCTAAAACCTATTAAAGGTATAAATTTTTACAGTTTCAGCAATTTCGACAATAACAACATACCACCACCGCACAAAGCTAAAACTAATTCTGTCTTTATTTTTGACGATGTGGCATGTGACAAGCAAAATTTAATGAAAGAATATTTTAGCATGGGACGACACAGAAATATAGATTGTTTTTATTTATGTCAAACCTACACATGTATTCCTAAGCATCTAATAAGAGACAACGCAAATTTTATCATTTTATTTAAGCAAGATAATTTAAACTTGCGCCATATCTATGATGATCATATCGGCACTGACATCTCATTTGATAAATTTAAAGAAATGTGTTCATTTTGCTGGCAAAACAGTTATGATTTTTTAGTAGTCGATAAAGAGAACGAAATTCGTAGTGGTCGGTTTAGAAAAGGATTTGATAATTTTATTGATCCATTTTCATAATTTCAGTCTATAGAAGTATGTTGAACATTCAACATGCCAGTTCCTGTAAAATATAAATGTCCAAAATGTGGAGGTGAAACAGATACTCCTAACTTACCATGTATATACTGCTACTATATAGATCATATAAGAGATCATTACAAAACAAAACATGTGCATCTGTACTATTGAATAAAGTATTTTTATAGAATGTTTGTGAAATTTTGCATAGGTATATAAGCCTATCATTCAAATAAATAGATTCAGTTTATTTGTATTTTCGGAAGCCTTAGGAGACATGGATTCAAAAATATCAGATGTGGTTGATTTAAAAAGGAAACTGATTAAGAAAAGAAAAGATTTACAAAGAAAATTAGAACTAATTAAAGCAACTCAACGAAATGAAGAGAAAAAGTATGAACCCCTCACTAAACATTTGGAAACATTAATTGAGAGACGGAGTGAAAATCCAATAAAAAGTAATCAAGATGTGAAAACAAAAAATGTGTCGAACATTGAGCACAGTACACCTACAAAGCGAAAGTTAGAAAATACAATTCTGTCTCCTGTTCGTGAGAAAAAAACTATTGTTACTACACCAAAGCAAGCAGAAATTTTCACGCCAAGACAAAAAAGAATTGCTACAAAAGTTACTAACCTTGTGAAAAGAATCGATGCCATCAAAAATGAAAAAGAAGATCGAATGAGTCCGATTAGTTCAAAATATGATGTTTTATCACAGGAAGATTTCGAAGAATCAATAAATAAAACAGATGCACAGGACAATGTGTTCCAATACATTCCCGAGGAAGACAATGATAATTATAACTTCAATGAGGTTCTTGAAAAATCTGTTCAGTTAAGTAAAAAATATATTAAAAACATCGTTGATACAGACGTTTACAACGAATATTTAAATGATTTTGATGAATTACCCAGAAAATATATTGACGAAATGCATCACGATGCAGAAAGTAAATTTGATCACAGAACAGGCGTAAGACATGAGACTTTCTCAGAGAAATTTTATATTGGTTCGAAGGAGGTACAATTTATAGGTCCAGATATAAAAATAGACAATGAAATCTTTAAAGGGACTCCTGGAATTTATGAACTTATTTTTAAAAAGAAGCCTGTTCATTTTACTACGGAAGACAAGGAAATTTACAAAAAAATTTTAGAAAAAACCAATGCATATCGAAGAAATTTCAATGAAAATGATCGAATATTGGGTACAAGTTCGATGAAATACAAAAATATTATAGGACCATTATTCTCAACTCTCACGAAGTATAAAAAACCGAAGAAAGGTGGTCAAGTACTATTTAAAGAAGTAAACACAAATAAAGTTGATTATGTGTATTGGGAAGATCCAAATGAATTAGTTGAAAGACTGAAGTTGTTAGTCGCTTCCCAGACAGCAGGCCATTCGGGTCATCAAAACGAAATCGTTTCTATAATAGAAGAACTACGCGAAGCTAAAATTATTGCTTAATATGACTCTGGATAAATTCGGGCGTCATTTGTTAAAACATGCTAAACTTTCAGGTTCTATCGACAATGATATGATTACTATTTCAAACTATATGTTCTATAATCTGATATTTCGCTTCGAATCCGACAAAACCGTGGAAAACACGTATGTATTAAATTCTAAAGAAACGCACTATACGTTTCCTTTAGAAATTGGAACCCTTACAAAATTGAATATTACCAGTAATGAAATAAATGTTTATGTAAATAACAAATTTTTTAGTAAAGAAGAAGTGAAAGGATTTGTACTACGTAACGGTGATCGAATATCGTTCAAATATGCTGTAAATAAAACAGAAAATGTACCAAATTTGTTCGCAGAAATGATAATAAAATGTCCTGTTAATTTTGAAGAATCGTTAGTTAGTGCCGAGAAAGCACATTATATACATAAGACTGATAAAAATGAAACGCAAGAAGGTGTATGAGCCAACTCCCATTAAAAGAGATATTGTTGCAGAATTGCACAAACCTGTAAGAATTAATTTTAAACGACGCAAGGTTATAATAAAAGGTATTAATGAAACATTACAAGCAGATCTAGTGGAAATGATACCGTATGCTAAGATAAACAGAGGATACAAATATATACTTGTTGTTATTGACTGTTTCTCAAAATACGTGTGGGCTGTCCCTGTAAAGTCAAAAGATGCTCAACAAATCGCCACTGCAATGGAAACAATTTTATCCAAAATCGTACGGTTACCCAAAAATTTACAAACAGATCAAGGAAAAGAATTCTACAACGTAAAGTTTCAAAATCTTATGAAAAAATACAAAATTAATCATTACAATGTCTACAGTTTAAAAAAAGCCTCAATCGTCGAAAGAGTAAATCGCACATTAAAAAATTTAATGTGGAAAGAATTTAGTTTGCAAGGAAATTATAAATGGTTAGATTTATTGGCAAATGTGGTACATCGATATAATAATTCTTATCATCGTACTATAAAAATGAAACCGTCACAAGTTAACAAAAGTAATGAAAACGCTATTCTAAAAGCTGCTTATACTCAGATTAAAATAGTTAGCAATAAATCAAAATTTAAAGTTGGTGATAACGTAAGAATAAGTAAGTATCGCGGAATATTCGATAAGTGATACACACCCAATTGGTCAAATGAGATTTTCATAATAAGAAAAATTAATCTCACTAATCCCACCACATATTTTTTGAAAGATGAAAAGGGTGAAAACATTTTAGGTGGTTTCTATGAAATGGAACTATTGAAAGTTAAGCATCCAGGTGTATATCTCGTTGAAAAAGTTTTAAAAAAGAAAGGTAATCAACTTTATGTAAAATGGTTAGGATTTAATAACACCCACAACAGTTGGATTGATACAAAAAAAATTACATAGTCGCTTTCCTCTCAGTCAGTTGACATAATTGATACGATGAAGTTGGTTGTAGTCGACGTACAAGGTTTTTGTCTACCTGAATTCATTGTAAAAGAACTTGCGATTTACGATGGAATTAACACAATACACGAAACATTCAAATCTACAAAACAACTCAAAGAAATCGATGAAAGAACGAAGAAACAAGCTAGATATCTAGAACGTTATCATCACATGTTGAGATTTAATGACGGCTTCAAGGAGCAGATATCTGTAAAAGAAATTTTGTTCAAATACATCAAGGAATATGCAGTGGAGATCTTATATGTAAAAGGAAAATGTAAAGAAAATTACCTTAAGGAAACGCTAGGAAAAGGCTGCCCCAAAATTGTGAACCTCGAAACAATTGAAGACTCTGTGAAATTATCTAAAGAAATCCCGGCATGTGATAAACATATTGCTAATAATAAAAAATGTTACTGTTCCTTAAACAATGCTAAATGTATTTACAATTGGTTGTATTCAAGGTTTCCTCAATAAAGAATACTATATTAAAATGTGTTTTATTTAATCGCAACTCAAAACGCCAAATTAACGAAAGAAAAAAAAACTGTCAGGTGTGGGATTCGAACCCACGCTCCCTTTCGAGAATCAGAGCTTAAATCTGACGCCTTAGACCGCTCGGCCAACCTGACTATGGAAAAACGGGTCAGGTCGATCGAGTAAAAGGCGGTGTCAAAACGTACAGATCAGGCACGTGCAGTCCTAAGGTAAGTCAGCCAAGGCCAGCCCCGTGCAGCGACCCGACCTAAAAAAAAAAAGAGGGGAAAGATCTCGAGATGACTAAGGGCAATAGACGTAATTCCTACAGACGAATCCATCGACTTTTATACAAGTATAAAACGGAAGTGGGGATGCGAGATTGCGTCGGAGATCCCTGCCCGACCTAAACGAAAAGAGGGGATAGATCTCGAGATGAACGAGGGCAATAAACGACCAAGGTCGTGCAACGACTAGGTCAATGATCGCCCGATGAAAAGTAATGGGGGAGCTGGACCAGCTGGCAAGGTCAGACACGTGCAACGACAAGGTCGACAACAAATGAAAGGTCAATGACCGCTCGATGAAAAGTAATGGGGGAGCTGGACCAGTTTGACCTCATTTGACCTGGTCTAGAACCCCCACTATATAACTACTAATAACAAATGTATGTATCTTGCTTCAAAGATCCCAATTCTTTAATAATTCACGTGTTTACTCTTTTGTAGGCTTGGGTTTTTCTTGCATGTCGAGCTTTCGTTTTAATTACAGATATCTCAAACAGAATAGTTGTGTATAGGGCTAAAGGTATTCCAATTTGATCGAAAACTTAACCTTACTATTTGTTTTTACTAAATTCTTAGTAATATTTCTATTGCTTTCTCCAGGAAAACTTACTCTCTTTCGTGGACGCTAGTTGTGGTGGTTGGTGATTTATGCCGAAAATTTTTGGCAAAATTGCAAATATTGACTTTCTTACTGCAACAGTTTTAGTTTCACTGGTGTTACTGGATTATTTTGGAAACAATTTGACACTAAATATTTTTTGAATGGCTTGTCTTCAGAATGAGGCGTTCCATTAGGTCTAAATACGATGCTATTGAGATTATAATTATTCCAGACAATATTAGATTAACAAATTATTTTCAACAATTTAATATCGTTTAGAAAAATTTTACTTCACAATATTTAGAAATATTAATTGTGATACCATTTTGTGCATGATATTAAAGTATCAGAAAATTGGAACGTGATCATTATTTGTCACATGATTTGGAGCTGCTGCATTTTTGTTTCATTCCTATTGCCTCTTTCACTACCAACTAATACATTCACTGAACTCCTGGGAAACGAGTGGACAGTGTATGGTTCTGGATGTGGTTATCTTATTGTTAGATAGGTTGCTATTTTAATAGGGTTTTAGCGATGGTGCTGATAGCCACAGGTTACTTAGCACATTTGTAGAGCTGTGCGGTTGAAATTTATTTACCCCCACTATCGGCCCACAGTGCCGATCGCTACACAGCCTTGCCTTGCTGGCTTCTTGCTTTTCAGTTGTGGATTATTTTTGATAATTCACACAAATAGTTTTATTGTCAGCGAGACGGACACCTGAACATTATTAAAATTATGATTACTCTTATTTCGTGAATATGGATTTTAAAATCATCAACTGACATGCCGTTAACATTATTTTTCGCGTAATTTTCTTCGCGATACATAACGTCGCTTGCAAGCCTCTGGCCTGCCGGAGTGGGGGTCAATTCGCAGCGTTTAAATTTCAACCGCACAGCTCTACACATTTGCCACGTAATGGGATCGAACTATCCAAAGTTCAAGTTCTAGTGAAACACTAAAATATAGATCGACAAATAACCAATTGCGGAAGAGATTTGGAAAATTTTAAACAGCATCTTCAGTAAAATTGTGTAAGTTATTGTCAGAATGAATATTGAATTTGAATTTTGTGCATTTGTTGTAGTTTTTGGTGAATACGTTGTCCTGCTTGGCATTTACTGTATACTGGATATATAGTTGCACCACACGTTAGTTAATCCGCCGAAATTAATAAAATTGTAATACTTATTTGTTATCACTTTAATTACATCCTTTAATACCACGGTACTTTACAACGTAATAAAAATTTTGGGCATTTCGAGAAAAGCAATCAAATATTTAATTATCGTGTTCAACAGATTTTATAGTAATTTAGTCACTTTGTTAAATATGCATTTACTGCGTGATTCGTTCTGGTATTAAAAAGAAACTTGTATGGGGCGTAACTATTACGTCACATACAGCGTTTCTATGTTTCTGTGATTTCTTCATATCATTTTATACCATTTTATATCACTGCATCATTTTATACGGGGTTTCTATAAACGATTATAGGGTCGCAGTAGATCATGTAAACGTGCCGCCTCTCAGACTTGAAATGTATTAAATGCCCAAGGACGCGTGACAAAGACCACACGCATCTGTATAATTGGTTGCCTAAATGCTTCATATTTTTATAAAAAATAAAACTAATTCATTGTAATAAAAAGAAACGAATTTATTGCGTTTGAACATCATAGAAAATGTTGAAAATGTTCACCACTTTGTTCAAATCACATGCTCACTCTCTTTTTAATTTCAAATACATATGTTCTGTAACATCCTTTCGTCAATGCTTTGGACTCATTGTTCAATTTCATGTTGCAACAGGACATCTGAGGAAATTTTGTCAAAGATGTTTGTGGATTCTGCTCAAGTCGTCTCAAATTATCAACAACTTCTTCAGATAATGAAGGTATTCCACGAGAGTTCTCTTTGTTGACACTGCCAGTTCGAACAAATCTGGTGATTACGGCTATAATGTAAACCACTAACAATGTTTCTTGAATTATTAAATCACGGTATTAGCCTGATTAACAAGACAGCAAATCTATATGAAGACGTAGTGAAAGTCTTCCCCTTGGAATGCGATCCGTGAAGCAATCGGATATGTGGAAGGTGTCAGCTACTTTGTACACTATAATAAATTAATACTTTAGAAATAGAAATACGTATTACGTTTGATACGAAGCTATGGACAGTAACAGCAGGCATTCCGTAAGGGCCTGTGTTGGGTTGCCTGTTGTGGAATGTCTTTTGTAATCCTGTGCTCACCTTTAAATAGGATTGAATTGCAGGAAATCGTGAACATAGTAATCAGCTGTCTAACTGATGGGGTAGTGAAACTAAGTACAGGTGAAAGGTATGAGGTTTCCTGCGGCGTACCCCAGGGGTCGATTCTGGGACCAACGCTCTAAAATCTGTACTTTGACTCAATGGTAAAGATCAGGTTAGAAGCACACACAGAAATTCTGTGTTACGCGAAACTTGAGAATCTTAGGAGAAGGAAGGTCGGTCACTGCGTAAGTTATTTGGTTGAATAAAAAAGAAAACTTAGAATTAGCATCAAATAAAACGGACATGGTGACTTTGTAGGGGGTGGAAAATTAAAGACTCTGGAATTGACCTTTCAAGACAAACAGATAAACAACAAAGATAAAATCGAATGTTTAGGTGTGTATTTTAACAAAAATAACAAAGATTACAAAACACGTAGAGTATGTAGCGGAAAAAACAGAAAAAAATCTATAGAAGCCTTGGTAAAAATTATACCCAAAAGAAGCGTATTGTGCGAGATGGAACATTCCATCATAAAAAAAGTAATAAAAGTGGGTAAAGAACAAATAGACGAGAAAAGAAATGCAATCGGAGAAAAGTGACAATGAAGATGGAAGGCAGAAAATCAAAAACCACTATGGACATAAAAATTGATTAAAGATATTAAAGCATAGATGAATCAAAGACATGGAGATGTAAGTTATTGGATGATCCAATTCCTGACAGATCATGGCAACTTTGGTGCCTATTTGTACAAAATAAAGAAAGATAACATGACAAATGCAGAGTATATCACACCAGAGATGATGGGGAACATACAATATTTTATTATGAAAAATGGGCAAGACCGAGAAGAATAACAGAGGATAAAATACAAAGCAAGTTAGATCCTGATCATTGAGGTAATCATGTAAGAGAAGAAAAATCGGGCAGCCATGGAAGAAGTGATAAGATACATAAGGCAAATTAAAGAAAAAGGGGATTTACCAGGAATCGTTAGAAGAAGAGTGAAGAAGAAATGCTAAACGGCGGTTTCGGAGCAGGAGACCAGGATCCGGAGGAGAGGTTTTCAGTAGGTAGTCCCGACCTTACCATCACGATGAGAAGTCCCACACTCCTAAGGGCCACTGGGTAACGCAAATGTAAATTTCTTCCTCCCCCAAAAAAAGGTCAGGTCAGGTCAGGTGAGGTCAGGCGACTGGATGCTCCAAACAGCTACAGACCGCGGGCGTAATTCTCCAAAGATAGTCAAAATATCTACAAGGCAGTGAAGAAGCTAGCCGCAGAGGCAACTGGACTGATCAGAAAAGTACCCAAAGAGGAGGGAGAGATACGGCAGAAGTAAACCGCATTTTGGAAACAACAAAGAAGTAAACAGGCAGAAACGGAATGAAGGATAGGAGATAATAGGTATAGAGAATAACATGATAACACTACAAAACTCACCCAGAGATAGTAATTAGCAAAAAAATAATGATGAGAGTAGCCAGAGAGCAAATTGACTGGTTACGAGTCGAAAACGGGGCCCTAAGAGGCCAGATAGGAAAGCTCAGAAGCGGAAAAATAGAAACATACAACGAGGGATCTATGAGGCAAATCGCCCTGGTCTCTGAAGCACAATCAAACAAATTCAGTTTTTAAGAAAAAAATTGCGGAAATACCAGTCACAGGTTAAGAAAAATAGCGGGTCATAAGAGGATCCAACCTACAACCGTCCCATTATTGGCACAACTTTTTAGCCAACTCAGTTAATAAGCGGTTGCACAACATTCCGCTTATTATAAGTATAGAATGTAGTTTTGATAAAATTATGATTTTTTTGAAAGAAAAAATCGACAAATCAAATTGTGACAGAAAAGGAACTAAAAATGGGACTCAGTTTTGACTTTTGAGTCACTTTGTATAAGCAATTCTAAAAAATATGAATGCACTGATAAATCATGGGTATAGACTCATCATATTTTGCACATTTTAGATAAGATGTATTTGGCAAAATTTTGAGATGACGTCATCAATTTTTGAACAGGGATAAACAAATATATTTTGATTAAAAATTTACCATGCTTACAATGTTTGTAAGATTTCAAAGCATTCGGTTTTGCAGACTCAAAATTAAATTGCAAAGTGCTCTTATACAATTTTGATTTTCTTTTTTAAATCTGGATGTCTCCGGTAAAAACACTTCGTAAACTACACGTGTAGGAGTATGTTATTTTATACAATTTAAAAATCATTTACTATAAACAATTTTGAAGTGACTTGGGGATGTTAAGCGTTCTACTATCTACAATCTATATGTACATGATGTTCCAAATATATGTACAAAATTTGACAACAATCGATTCATTAGTTTCAGAGATTACCTATCTGTCTAACAAAAATCGACACAGACGGCGGACAGACAGACTGACGTAATTGAGGACCCATTGTTTCGTACTCTTAGGGTTATGACATATCAAGAAAATATGAAAGTAGCCAGTGGCCCGATGTAAAAATGTGAACATAAAAGAGGTGGTAACTGTAGGAAGGTAGACCGATGATATTGAATTCGCTAAGATTAGGACTTAAGTAGAAGAGTACTTAGTAAGTTGAGTAATTGTAGATAAGCGATGGCCAGAAAAAACCTTCGACGTAACAATATTTGAACACGGAAATCCAATACAGATACCTAAGGACTGGGATATGGTTATGCCAGTAAATTCAGACGACCAAGCTGTGAGAGGACCTAAAAACTGATGATAAAACGGTATTCTGAAATCTAAGATGTACTAATGAGGGGCTCACAGAAGGTAAAATAGTGATGAAATAAACCCACACGCCCCTCCGGTACCACGCCTATGGGTTTTGTAGTACGTGCGGCGATGATGAGTGACTCATCATGTTGAGAGAAACCAGTCAAGTTGCGCCTGAATTATTGTGTACATAATCGCTGTCGTGTAAATTTGAGTTACTAAGAAATAACTTATTGAGTTTTACCCACGCCGATATTTTAATTACCGACCATCATAACAATGGCCACTGAGCATGTGATGGAAAGCAACACAAGTACTAAACAAAATTCGAAGAGAACAACAAACAAATTGCAAAAACCGCACAAATACATAAATGAACTCAAAGACCTGAACCACTAGAAAGAGAGGATCGCCTTTACCAGCTTAGATGAATCCGACAGAGGCTAGCTAAGGCAAATACTTGAACAAAAAAATGAAAGTTCTCTAGCCTAAACCGAATAAATAAAATATCTCTTTTTAAGTTTCTGTTGTGTGAGTAATTTTAGCATATACAGTATATGCACCCGGGGTGGGCTAGTTAGCATCATGCTTGCCCGCTACACCTTGGGTCGTGGGTTCGATTCCCGCCATGGCTCTGGGTGTAACGTGTATGTCCCGTTCCCCTGTAATTGGGCCTCAGTGCCTGTTGGGGGACGTAATTAATAAAATAAAAATAAAAAATAAAAAATAAAATAATGATTATCAATGTAGTGTATATTCTTCTACAACTGAGGTAACGCAAGGTTCAGATCTTGGGCCCATTTTGTGGGTTACATTTTGAATAAGTTAAAGTTTTTATGATGTTCATGTTATTTTTGTGGAAAATGTGTGACCTAAATTTCTTAATTTTATATAACATGGTTTTCATTGTAGCCAAGGTTATTCAGATAAAGAAATAGATTAATATGGTTTGTCTCAATTTAGGCGTGACTTTTCGATCGTCATCTCTTCCCATTAAATTGTTAATGGAATTGCAGTTTCTTCATTAGTAGCGATTTGTTGAGTTTCTTTTATGACACCCCATATACGAATCAACATCTGCATTCATAATGTTACAAGAAAATGTCTAAAATTCAACAAACACATATTTTCTTTTCAGATTTTTTTTTTCATGTTTTTGTTAATACTTTTTTTATGTATGTCGTATAATTTAACATATTTTAGACAAAAATTGATAGGATTAAGTTAAGTTTCCACACGATTCGTAAAAAAATTGGCTGTGACACTAATTTAATCAGTATTACGATTAGTGTGCAGTTGTAATCTTTATAAGTTCATTATCACAGATATACTGTAATAATAAGCAACAATTATAATTCAATGATGTGTGAGGACTATTTAAAATTTTTACTAAATTTCAATAGAAAAAAGCTCTGGCCACAGGTAAATTATGCTCACGTTTAATACTCATCATAAATCTATCTAATTTACATTACAATGGAATAATTAACGCCCGAAATCCCCAAAATTAAATAACGTTATTTAATACTTAAAAGCCCCGTGCACAGTAAATACGAGCACGGATCGCGTTAATTGATTATTATGCAAATCAAAATATTCAAACAAAAAAGTACAACCGCTTCGCAATTGATTTAAGCTTCTACGTCAAGCTGCAGTACACGTAGATAAAACAGACAACCTCGCAATGCTTTTAATACTCTTTCATTATTTATTTAAAAATTGCCTGGCCAAATAGACAAGTTCGAGGAAGGTTAATAATGGTTTTCAAAACTCCCAATCCGAGAACGATTACAAAGATTTATGAAATACGAGTATTTGTTTCCGAAATGTACCTAAGGGAGCAGGGGCGGCTTGTCCTATGAGGCAGGTGAGGCAGTGCCTCACCAATGAATTTTACGCCTTATTAGGATTTTTATTATTTTATACGGACACATTTCGGCCAATAATTTGTGTCTTTTTTCTAAAATTTTAAAAATAAATATAGAAAATTATATTCTTATTTTTATCTCGGTAGGTACTCGTTGCTCCCTTAATTAAACAGCGCGCTTAAACACTCGGCACAACATGTATTTTGTGACGCGAATGAGGCCGACTCGAACCTTGCCTCTACAGCATATATAGAAATCATGTCGTTAATAGGCAAGCAACCTGCAATACACTTATAAGCGGTATGAGTTGAAAAAAGACAAAATTGAGGCTAGCCTCATTTCCGTGCTTGCAAAAGAGATGGACAACTATATTATTTGCGCGCGGGGAACGTGCGATTGCAATGCAGTCTGCATTCGCAGGAGTATTCAAAATTAGGCCGTTGATTGTTTTGCCACAAATCTGTGTGTGTATAAATTGATTCAAAATTTCGGTAACAGAATTTTGTCTTAAAAGTGCCTACGTTTGCGTGGGTCGCGTTAGTGCTTTGTGCTTGTCATAATTTGATTTCGGTAAACGTTATTTAAGATTACGAGTAAATCGGAATTTTTCTCTACTAACGTTAAATGACAATGGCAGTTCTGTTTTTTCTACTTTCACGTATGATGATAAATTGTATGTAGTTAAGGAATTAAAACCGCCGGTTCCTGATTTGAGTAAATCGTTAATTGATCCATAAAAAAAATTTAAAATAAATCCGTATTTATATTTTATATTTTTTTCATTTTGTTTTTTGTTATAAATCAAATTAGCTTTATTTTATGTTGTATTTGATCTTTTTCGATATGTTTCCTTTAAAGTTTATTTTAATTTTGTTTTTTGTTAGAAGTTATATTAGTTTTTTCTGACCACGCTTCCCTTTCCTTTTGTCCTGTCATTCTCATCCTTTCCTTGCAAGACCTCCTTACACCTTCACGTTGGTTCTTTGTGGACAGTTAAATGAGTTTACAAATTTGTTTATTTGACTAAATAGAAAATATTTAAGTAAACTTGATTTATTTATATCTTAGAGCGTTTTGTGCTGTGCCTCATCAATTTTTCAAGTCATGAGCCGCCCCTGTAAGGGAGTAGAAAAGGTGAACAATATGTGTTAAAGTATCCAGATATCGATTGCGTGGAGTACTAATTCCACAAGCAAGCAGGTCAACAAGGTCGTATTGAGAAAACAACGTTACAATGTAAATACAGAGTAATCGAATTGTAACGTGCCACAGAAAGAAGCGACATTAATCCGAACCATTACCATAAAACATTCGAGTTACATACCTAGAGACGAAGTAATGTTAAAAAGATATTTGTGCAATAAGTGCAAAACTGTTATTTTGTCGTGACACGAAGCGAAACCGACGAATTTTGTGCAAGTTTATATCAATATCTTGCTGCATTAAATACACTGTTGCCATCAAATCTATAAATATCAAGCAGAGAATTTTCAAACATTACGTCTGTTTTGAAGTGCATTATTTAAATCGATTCTACAGTCTATAAATGTATAGGCAAACAATAAACTATTTTTGAAGTTTCTTCTGCTACCGAACGAGCTTTCTAAGATCTATATCAAATCTTTTGTCACATTAAACGTTGTTTGATTTATTTTTAAAAGGATGCTCTTTTCGTAGTTTTAAAAAGTAAACAAGGCGAACGAGCTTTTGAGGTTTGCGCTGAATCGGTAGAAATCATTTATCGTCTGGTCCTGTATGCTTCTACAGTATTTTAAATAAATCATTCCGAAATAAACGATTTATTTTAAACCAAAATTTTTTCTTGGCAGCAATTTCGCCAACGTCAAATACTGCACATTTCGTACTACACTCGGCAGTGCTTCGAATAAAGTCAAACTATGATTATGTTTAGATCAATCTTGAAAAAATTACAGGTGGATCGAACGACTCTTACTCTTACTACACTTAAAGAGCGGATTTTAGACTAAAAATAAGACAAAATAGGCCCTAAAGTAGGCGATAAAAACGCGGAATTCAGGCCCGAAAAATGACAAAATATGCACTTCAGGCAAGATTTAAGAAAAATTAATTTTACGCTACATCATATTTTCTTTAAGATTTACATTATTTTGTTATTTTATATAATCAGCGATCCTAATCTTCATTAAAATTTGCATAACAAACTAGGTAATTTTCAAAATTTTTGGTAGAAAAATTTTTCCTTTCGTCTGTTAGGACATTTTTATAACCAGAGGAGGATGTCGTAACATCCACAATACTTTTAAACCTTTTTCTACATTTTCGTCTTGTAATATTTTGCCGACAAGTTTAAGTTCGTCGTACCCGATATTTTTTTGTAAAGTATTTTTCAGCTTTTTAAGTGCCATTTCATCCACTCGCCTTGGGGTATCTTCCAATCGTTTATACAATTGCTCTATTATATCCACATCCTCTATTGCCAAGTGACCGTTGATAGTAACTTTGATGTTCAACTTTTGCCGTATTTAAACGGGTTGTAGAAGAAAAGTGGAGGATTTAAGTTGATTACTACAAAAATGTACCATTTTAGACATGTTTTAAGTCTCTTGTTGTCGAAATAAGTCTACACATATTAAGAAAAAAGGTCAAATGTAGGTAGCCCTGCCCACCCGCTCTATCTCAGTTGTGATGATTTGTTTTTATTCGTCGTGACTCAAGAAGGTGGAGCTTAACTGCAAAATCCTTATCTTTCTACGAGAAATTAAAAACATGTTTTTGAGTATCGTGTAGTTCAAAGAATACCATGTATTTAAAAAAAAAAAAATAAAGCCAAAGATTAGGTCCCACCCATACCTGCCCTCAATTCAGATCGAGGGGCGGGACTTAATTACAAGATCCATATTTGTCTATCAGAATTTACCATTTTAAACATGTTTTAAGTTCCTTGTTCTGAAAAGGCGAGTACGTATATTAAGAAAAAAGGCAAAAGATAAGCCCCGCCCACCCGCCCTATCTCAATTGTGATGATTTTTTTTAATCGTCGACAACCAACGGAGCGGAATTTATTTTCAAAATCCTTATTAGTTCTCTACAAGAAATTACCATGTAAAACATGCTTTTGAGTATCGTCTTTTTCAAAGAATACAATATATATTAAGAAAAAATTACCCATATCTGCCCTGACCAAAATAGTAATGAAGTTTTCATTTGCCGGCAGAATTAGGGGCGGAACCTAATTGCAAAATCCATATTTCATTACAAAAATTTAACATTTTAAACGTGTTTCAGGTTTCTAAGAATAATAAATATCATCACATGAACAACATGATACTCAAAAACTTGTTTTTAATTTTTTGTAAAGAAATAAGTATTTTGCCGTTAAGCTCTGCCCCCTTGGTTCACGACTAATAAAAAAAATTTATCACGATTTAGATAGGGCGGGTGGACGGGCCTACAGTTTGCTTTTTGTTAATATGTGTAGACTTCTTTTAACATGAAACTTAAAACATGTTTAAAATGGAAAATTTGTATAAGGAAATATCGATTTTGCAATTAAGCTCCGCCCCATAATTGCAAAATCCATATGTTAAGTTTCTTGTTGTGAAAAAATGGCTATGTATATTAAGAAAAAAAAAGGCAAAATATAAACCCCCCCACCGGCCCTACCTCAATTCTAATGATTTTTTTTATTCGTCCTAGGCCCAGTGGCGGAGCTTGTTTGTAAAATCCTTATTTTTTTACGAGAAATTACCATGTGAAATATGTTCTCAAGTAATTGTGTCATACAAAGAAAACTAAATGTGTTAATTAAAAAAGAAAACCACCCATCTGTCTCGATATCAATCGCAATGAATTTTTCATTCGTTGTCCATGTTTTAAGTTTCTTGTTGTGAAAAGATGACTACACATATTAAGAAAAAAAGGTAAAATGCAAGCTTCGCCCACCCGCCTTATCCATTGTGATGATTTTTTTTTGTTCGTCGTGAGCCGAAGACGCGGAGCTTAAATACAAGATACTTATTTCTCTTCAAGAAACCTCATTATTTCTATCAAAATTTGATTTTCGTGGATTTAGTGCTGTCAACTATAAAAATGTCCCCTTTACTTCAGGGGATTTCTCTGCAAGTTGGCAACACTGCACAGTACCGCAATTTGATTAGTTAAAAACCCAACGTCAACGTAATGACGAAAGTTGGTCATCTCGAACGTCACCCATACGGCAACGTCAACAGATGATATAAACGATGCATACCGCATACCTTCGCTGCGTATTTATCTTACAACGGCAACGTCTACGGCGAACAGCAACGTCAGCGTCAAGTTTCTAAAACGACCTTAAGTTTCTATTCAATCACACAATACTTACATCATCGTAAACTTGGGACAAGTAATTCTTTCTTAAAGTAGATTCTTCAGGAATATTATTTTTGCAACTTCTCTCCAAATATAAAGGCAAGGTTTCGTTGTTAAGTGTTAGGTTATAATTGGGTAACCTAACGAAAATTGTGTTTTCTCGAAGGACCAGGTCACAAATGGGTGACCAAAATGATGATAGTCATTAGTCACAATGGATGACCAAAAATGAGGGGTCACAATGGGTGCCCAAAAATGAAGTTATAAATATAGCTTCAGTGTGACACGAACTTTACTAAATATTTACAGTTATTTACAAGTGCGGGTGGTGGGTGAGAGGATGCACCCCTTCTCCTTCGGTTTACTTGGGTGGACCGAACATTAAGTTTCTTCAACGGTATATTTGCATCATTATGCGAATTTATGGAATTAATTTCAGAGCTAGTTTTCCCATTTAAATTGTACTTCATTAACAATAATTTGTACTTACAATTTTCCCACAGCCTTTACAGAACAATTAGCCGTTTTCTATTCGATAAACGTCTTTGTTTTCATCCATTCTCCTAACTTATCCTTTAAAGACGATTTGACTTTGGGTATTTTTAAAAATAACACAAAATACTAGATGATAAACAATTTTTAAAAAACTTTTACACTTTTCAACTTCAGTATACGAAAACTCAACACGAACCAAATGATAGAGGACGAAAACTCGAAAAGAAAGTTGTAGGAGGGCTTGCTGTTTTAATTATTTTACAACCTACCAACGTACTTAGCTGTGCAATAAAATTTGTTCTTTGATGGTTTACGCAGAAACATAGATTTAGGTTATTGAATTGTCGGCATTTTGCTAACGGAAATATTAAATGTGCTCAGGGGTATAGAAAATTTAGATGTTAGAACAAAATAAGCAGAAGAATGTAAAATAGCTTGATAAATGCAAAAAAGCACTGAAATAAAAGAGCTTAAATAAAAGGATTTGTCTACAACCAAAATGAAAAGCCATTTGCTTTAGAATCCGCTCTTTAACCACAATACATAGAGAACTAAATTGGTTATTATAAATGAAGCAAAAATGAACAAAAGTCTGGTAAAAATTAATCATACTACATACAAGAATCAATTTGTTGCAGTTTTGTGTTTCGCTGCTTTAATCAAGACAACTCGATGAGAAAGCAATAGATAAAAATCGACCGTTGCCGCGTCTCTTTCAGACATTGGTGTTACGATATAAAATTATTCTCGGTTCCTAGCATTCATCTGTCCTAAATAAATTAAAAATTTAGGGTTGTATCCCCTCTTGACAAAACTGAAACGGAGCGATAACAGACGGCCTCAGTTCAGACCGACTTGTGCGTGTCCGTGGGTGGATTGGAGATCTCTTGGGATCGTGTTTTTCCCAATGCTTGGGATAATACAATTCAATCTTTGTGTATAGTTGACGAAAGGAGAAGACCCTATGAAATATACACCTACCGGCGTCCTATGTTCCGTAAATTATCAAATATATCGAAATTCTGAAACCGTCAAAGAGACAATGGATGCAAACTAGTTCTGTGTGACCGAAAATAAAGGAATTTGAAATAGCTCTGGTTTTGCGACTAGCTGGAATGTTTGCTTCATGAATGTTATATGACGCCGTGAATGACACACAAAGAGCAGAATTACCGACAAAGTAAAAATCCGACTAGCCTTCGTACTTTCGAGTTCTTTTTTGATGCTACGGTATTTACAAAGATAATTTAATTGGGTTTAAGAGTTAGGCTAACTTTTAATCGGATCAAATTTAGTGGTGTTTAATTATAATTTTGTTGGCTGTGATATTAACACCACAAAAGGTTTGGCGCCGATGTAAGAAAATCAAAATAATTTGTTAAATTATGGACTCAAATTACGCTCTAACTACCCCATAAAATTTGTCTCAGCGAATTACTCCGGAAGTAAGTTTTCGTTAAAAATTGCAAGCTATTCAGATAAAGAGAAAACTCTCGTATAATTACTTTCGAATAATTTTGCTACCCAAAGCATTTCGTTCTTAGCTTTTTTATAGCTTACGGTACTAAATGCTTACATTACAGCGAAAAATTGTCATTCTGCTTTTAATAACAAGCATGGACATTTTTCACCTCCAACTCTAAAGAGATTCTACTCTATTTATAACTGTTGATTACTTTTTGCAAAACATTATTTCTTATCTATTAATAACAAATGTACATGTTTCGAGTTATTTGATGTAGCTGTGTGCAGCGTTACTTCTGTTTACTATTATGCGTTTATCTTTATTGCTGAAGCAAAAGCTAACAGAAGTATTGTAATAATCGGAATGTGTTAACAGTTTTTACTCATATTGAGAATATGGCTTTGTTTATTGGTAATTTTTTAGAGTTTCATAGCTTGTAGAATGGCAACTTCTGAAACCATCATTCTGGAATTTAGAGTAAAAACAAATAAACCAAAAATGATACATACACGTCTCAATTTTCTAAGTGATTATTCTGGTAATGCAATAAAACACGTTATTTGGAATTTGCTAAATCATTGAATACTAAAAAACTGCTTATAATAATGTTCGTGTCTCTCCCGAAAAGTTTAATACCTACTTTGTTAATTTATGCTGGAATTAACAAAAAACTCAAAGATATAACTTCTTCAATATTCTAAACTTCGTCTCCACTAACTAATTCTACTTTTAAGGAATTATTTTATAATGAAGTACGTGACAGAAATAATTCATCTACTAGAAATGTCTAGGTATAGATTAACTAAGTACAAGAACTATAAAAAGTATAAAACATCTTAAAGCCAGTTCAGTGAAAAAAGGTAGATTAATACCTTATTTTTAAAACAGGAGATCCTGAAGTCTTAAACAACCACAAACTATAAACCCCTACTGTTAACAAAATATTTGAAAATACATGCATTATTAGAACAAATAAATAATAATTTATATTACACTTTACAGTTTCGATTTAGAAAGAGTAAATCTATATGTCTCTCTGTCACTCATCTGCTATCTAAGAGTGAATTTGAGAAAAAATCCTATTGGGAGCACTATTCAGCGATTTATCAAAAGCGTTCCATTGCTTATCAATTGAGCTTCTTAAAGGAAACTTTCAGATTTATGATTTTCTCTCAAACAGAACGCAAGCTGCAACTCTAGAAAACAGCCAATCCACATATCTTCAGAGGATCTTTGATGTCCCTCAAGAATCTGTGTTAGGTCCAACACTATATCCGATCTATATTAATGATATTCAAAACGTCACTGTTGTTGGTGAACTTATGTTATGTTATGTGCCAATGACACTACTTTCATTAAAACAGGTAAGAATTTACCGAATATGCAGACTAATTTCGTATGTAAGCTCTCTAACGTGAATTTAATTGACAGTATAAAATTCCTACAAAAATTGTCAAAAATCTTATATACCAACAAATAACCGAAAGTATATCGTAAGAAGTAGAAATCAGCAGCTACAAATCCCAATCCAGATTAGGTAGGTCAAAATATGTGCTTAAGAAAAATACCTACAACACTTGTTTTAATGTTTTTTCATTTTTCATTTTCTCTTGCAATCTCGGCCCAGGCGATGAATGTTTTTTAGAATTTTTAGAATTATTTGGGATAAGACAGATTATGGCAAATAACATATCCTTTTTTACCGAGCTATCTTGACAAAACTATGAAAATTGCTATATTTCAATTAGCCATTCTGGAAAAATGGTAGGAATTTTCGAAGAAACGAAGCCGAAAATGATACTTCTGGATATAGAAATCTACAAGAAAATGTTTTGGCTAATTTTCCAAAATAGTTGAAAAGTGGTCGAATATGTCAAATGTTCCAAAATCGGTCTTACCTTATTAAATACTAGCCCCGCCCACCTACCCTCTATTTTCTTAGAGGGTATGTTATTTGCCAAAATCAGTCTTATCTTAGCAAGTACTAGCCCCACCCGCCCACCCGTTGTTTTCTTATAGAATGTCATTTGCCAAAATCTGTCTTATCTTAGCTAGTACTGGGTAAGATAAGACTGATTTTGGCAAATGACATATTCTCTAAGAAAATAGAGGGTGGGTGGGCGGGGCTAGTACTTGGTAAGATAAAACTGATTGTGGCAAATGACATACCCTGTATCAAAATAGAGGGCGGGTGGGCGGGGCTAGTGCTTGATACTAAGGAAGACTGATTGTGGTACATGATATACCCTCTAAGAAAATAAACGGAATAAAGGTGCGGGGAGGGAGTAAGGAAGCGAGGTAATTGCTTGCTTATAAAAATTCGGCAGGAAAAGTTAAACTTAGCCCCTCCCACCCACCCGTTCTCTCATTTCTTCCTTCTGAAGTAAGAAATAAATTAAAAGTAATCACCGGAAAGAAGAGGGGAAGAGTGGATGGGGCTATTGCTTGTTTATAAAAGACTGCAGGAAAAAGTAAAACTTAGCGCCGCCCACCCACCCGTTCTCTCATTTTCTTTCTTATGAAATAAGAACTAAATCTTATAGCAAAATCAAGAAAAATTTGGATTAGCTTTTTTTAACAGTCCCATTCCCACTGTACAAAAGAAGATATAATTAACCCCACCTCCATTTCAGTGATTCATTTTATCTAGTCTGAATGAAAGGTGGATCTCATACTGAAATAAAATCGTTAGAATGAGAACAGCGAGGGTAGGCGGGGATATTACCTACTAAGATAGGACAGATTTTGGTAAATGACTTACCTTCCAAGAAAATAGAGGGTGGGTGGGCGGGGCTAGTACTTGTTAAGATAAAATTGATTGTGGAGAATGACATACCCTCTAAGAAAATAAAGGGTGGAAGCTAAAACTTTGCTAAGATAAGACTGGACAACTGGAGTTGTCACTAGAATGAAGAGAGGGTGGGTGGGCGGGGCTACTGGTTGTTCATAAAACTAGAAAAAAGCTAAAAAGCTAAACTTAGCCCTGCAATATTAATTTTTTGAAATACACTAAAAAAAAATTTGACCATTCTTTGATGACAATCGAAAATTTCCAAAAAAAAACATTTCTTAGTTTCAACATGTAGAAGTTTCCTCCGGCATCATTTTTTCTCTAACTGCTACCACTTTCCCGTAATTGCTAAATCGAAATGTGATAAATTTTGACATTGTTCAAGAATTTGAATTTAAAAACGGATATTTCGAAAACCAGTTGAAGTATCGACTTATATTATTTTTCCGTATAGATGGATGTTGTCTGCGCAAGTACGATTTTTACTTCCCGAGCGTAAGCAAAGGAAGTATTGTAATCGAGTCCATCGGCCGACTCTCTACTTTTACGTTTTCTCGATCTTTCATGACCACTAGAAGACGAAGAAATAGGTCTGCCATTTCCGTCTGTCTGTCCGTCTGTCCGTCTGTCCGTCTGTCCGTCTGTCTGCCGTCACGGATTTTTATTAGACAGATAATCTCCGAAAGTACTGGACCGACCAAAATTTGTCTAATCATCCCCACCACTAATGAGATGACGTCACTTCAAAATTGTACATAGTAAATGGGTTTTAAATTGTATAAAATCACATAGTCCTACACATGTAGTTTATAACTCCGAATTGAATTTTTAAAAAGTTAAAAAATTAAAATTATAGAACAACATTTTGGAATTTAATTTTGAATCTGCTAGCCCGAATGCTTTGAAATGTTGCACATGTTTTAAGGCTATAAAGAGCATCATAAATCTTTAGTCAAAATATATTTGGTTATCCCCTCCAAAAACTTGATGACGTCAGCTCAAAAGCTTGCCGAATAAATCTTATCTAAACTGTACAAAATATGATGAGTCTGTACTTGTGATTTATCACTCCATTCATATTTTTTGGATTTGCATATACAGGGTGTCTCAAAAAAATTAACGAATGCGTAAATTTATTTTAATGATTTACTCAAGAACTACAAAACGAAATGCTTTGAAATGTTGGAAATGTTTTAAAGTTATCATAAGCATGGTAAGTTTTTGATCAAAATGCGTTTGCTCATCCCTTCTAAAAAATTTATGACCTCCCCACAAAATTTTGCTGAATAAATCCTATCTAAAATGTACAAACTATGATGAGTCTCTTCTTGTGATTTATCATTCCATCCATATTTTTTGTATTTGCATATACAGGGTGACCCAAAAAAATTAATGAATGCGTAAATGTATTTTATTGATTTAATCAGGAACTACAGAATCGAATGTTTTGAAATCTTGCAGATGTTTTAAGGTTATAAAGAGCATAATACATTTTTAGCCAAAATATATTTGGTCATCTTCTCCAAAAAACTGATGACGTCAGCTCGACCTCAACCCAAAAGTTTGCCGAATAAATCCTATCTAGAATGTACAAAATATGCAGAGTCTGTACTTGTAATTTGTCATTCCATTCATGGTTTTTGAATTTGCATAAACCGGGTAACTCAAAAAAAATAATGAATGAGTAAATTTATTTTACTGATTTACTCAAGAACTACAAAACCGAATGCTTTGAAATCTACTGCGAAAAAAACATGATAGGCTTGAAGTCGTCACGTTTCGAGGGAACTACTGTCTAAACTCTTTAGACCAATTTTTTTCATAAACTTTGGGCCTCCACTTTTTCCAAAATTGCGCTAAATATAGGTATCCCTTAATAAAAATGTAACAATTGATCAGGAATTTTTTACATTCACCTCCAGTCCGGAATCTTCAACATGTTATGTTTTTCGATTCACTTTCCCGAAGTCTATATGGTGAACCCAACTCTATTCGAAAGGAAAATGATGACGTCTTGTGGAAAATTCACTATAGGCAATTAATCTGAAATAGTTTTGCTATGTCTGTTCGAATGTCTGAGAAAAATTAGATTTAAATTTCGAAAAATTTTCCAAAAACACCTGAAAGTGTATCTGCTGGAACAAAAAAAGGGCTAATGTATAAAGATTCTTCGGTAATTACGAAACTGAAATCGTCTTTACAATATTTCTTCAAATAGCCACTACAATTGAGGTTTTAATTTCAAAAAAATAATTCAACTTAAATTACGAATGTAATCCGATTTGCGATTTCGTCAAAAACGAAAAATTTTTTTTCTAAAATTTTCCAAAACGACATATTAATGAAGAACTCACGCTAAATTACGAATATTATTATTATTATTAATACTAAACCAAGGATCCTTCTTCCATTAACTGAAAAAAATGGCATTTATATTTCCAAAAATTTCTCAAAAAATAAAACGGTGAAAGTGAAGAAATAAATCTTAATTAATTTATTAAATAAAAATAGTTTTCTTAAGCAACACTAGATACATTCGAAAAAAATATTACTCCGTGACACGTCAAAATCTGTAACTTTGAACCAAGATAAAACTGGTTTTGGCAAATGAGATACCTTCTAAGAGAAGAGAGGGTGGGTGGGTGGGGCTAGTAGCTGCTAAAATAGGACTGATTTTGGTAAATGAGAGACAAAGTTAGGCTTATCTTAGCAAACGCTAACGGCATCCGTACGTCCTTTATTTTCTTAGAGAATATGTCATATGCCAAAATCAGTTTTATCTTCACAAGTACATCTAGAAGATCAGATAATTCAGATAATAAATTAACTTACGAAGTAATGTGAAAGCCTACTACATTTGGGAATAATTAAAGAATTTAAGACCTCGCAGTGATGTTGAAAAAAGAGCAATCTTATTATGTGTTCTATTTCCGATCCTACACATAGTAGACATAGGAGAGAATTTGACGATATCAGTTCTCGGGCAAGCTATATAGAAAATTTCAAAGTGGCGAGATACTAGACTTCGAGGATGTGCATTAAATGATAACTTAGCTAGCATGAAAGGACAGTCAACACTGTTATTTATCATTTTAAATAGGAACAACACAAAGAATTTTTTACAAGTTTCCATAAAACTGGAGAAAGCGAAGCGATTTAAAAGCTCAGATTGAGGAAAACCAATAGGTGGGTAAAAACCATTCTCTCGGTAAAACAAATATTTAAAAAACCTTCGTATGACACGTTCCAGATGCATTAAATGAATGTTGTGTTGAGGACACCCAATTATGCAAGCATAGTAAAGTTTGCTGACAATTAATGAATTCAAAAGTCGATTGATAGTGTAACAGTATTGAAAATCTCTAGAGTTCCTTATGATAAAATCCAAAGTTTTCATGCAGTCTACCACAACTTCGTTAATATGATAAGCAAATGAGAGCCTACTATCAAAAACAACCCCAAGATCCAAAACGGTCTAGGCCTGGCTAAGACTACCCCATTAAGGACGTATTCAAAGTGAATACTATATCGCTTTAAAAAAAATGACATTACGTAACATTTATTTTGATTTAACAAAACCCTGCACAAATTGCACCATACCACAATCCTTCAATATATCTATAAGACATGCAGTTATTTAAAACAAGTCAGAATTATGAATGAAGTTAATTCTTCAGGTTTGAAAGTTAAATATTTTCAAAAGTTTGGTGCTGGAATTTTCTTAATGCGCTTTTGTATGTTAAAGCACGTTTAGAAGTTTATCAGATACGAGGTGAAATGCACTCATTTTCATTAAGGAATAATGACCATCTAGAGGTACAAAATTTTATGATAAACTGTTACCACGGATCAAAAATCTTAATTTAACTTCTTTCAAAAATGCATTTAAAAATTTCCCACTCGCAGAAAGTTTTGTTGTATGTACCTATGTGAAGCACAAAATGTGTAGGTATTTATTTATTTAATTAGTGATTTTTAACTTTCCTAATACAGGTAAAATTATAAGTTAAGAAATTTTACATTGATGTAAGTTTTAATAAGAGACCTACTTAGTACTTAGTCATGGAGGATGTACCATCATTTACATATTTGTAGCGTTAAAAGTGCTATTTTTATGCAACTTTAAACATCAAATTTACGTAACCCTATTCGTTAGTCCATAGTTTACACCCACTTTGATAATTTTTTATTTCCCGAGCGTAATCGAACGAAGTGTTGTAATGGAGTCCACTGGACGACTTGTCACTCTCATGTTTTCTAGTACTAAAAATGTGGTCCTTGTTTTATGTTTGTCTGTCGTGTGTATGTCGTCTAAACTACTGCACTGGTTGTTGTCATATTTTGTATATATGTATTAGGAAGATCATGTAGCTGGCAAAACGTTAACCAAAATTTGGCTAATCATCCCCACCAAGAAATTGATGACGTCATTTCAAAAAATTCTATATTAAAATGATTTAAATGTTATACACTAATATACTTCTATACTTGCGGTGTACTAATCTGCGTTGAGTTTTTTCCTAGTCTTCTAAATTTTTGCAAAAAAGATCCAAATTGTATGATCATCCTTTATATGTACTGCTACAGGCGTCAGTACATTATGTGCTGTGGTTGCCTTTTTTGTTATCTTAAACTGTCAATTATTATCTATATTTTTTATTGATTGAATTAAGAATGGTTTACCCTATTTTTTTATTGATCAAATCTCAAGAACGGACACTGGAGTGTTTTATTATTAGCACGTCTCAGAATTGACATACGTGTTTTTGCTGAAATAATGTTGATGGGGAACATTTTTAAATACAGGCCCTTTATCAATGCATCCATAACTGTTTTAAAGCTATTATTAAAACGTTTCCCCGGGCGGGCTTTGTTCTATGAGCAGATGTCCAATGAATGTGCCCTGTATTAATATTTATATTGTTTCTGATAAATACATTTCTGGGAAATAAGATGTTACAACATTTTAAAATAAATGTGAAAAATAATAATTGTTATTCTTATCTTGGTTGGTGGGTATTCGATGTGCCCATAATTAAACAGTGCTCTTCAATGCACCACACAAATGCAGATTCGAATCTTGTGTAATGCCGGCTAAACTGATGCCGGTAAATATGTAGGCTATCCGTAATGCACGCATAAGCAATATATTTTAAAACAAGATAAAATTGAGGCCAGCCTCATTTTCCGTATTTGCAACAGTGACAGGCAACGCAGTAACCACTTTTTAATAAAATTTATGAAAAACTTATATATATTAATATTGTTACGTTGAACGGGCGAATAAAATCGACGTGGGTACAACTCAACAATTTATTTCTTAACGACTCGAATTTACACGACTTATTACAGACTAATTATCCACTGACAATGAGTAATCGTCGTACTAGAACCCATAGGCGTCGTACCGGGGCGGCGTATGGGTTTATTTGAAATGAAAAATAAACAACAGAAATTAAGGCAATTTTGGCGAAATTTTTGATATTACAATTAATCAAATAGAATTTAGTTTTTTTTCTAAAAGTAAAAAAATTCCCTGCTATCATTCAAATCAATGATCATTTATGCTTCTAATTACAGACAACCTTTATCAGGGCTTCGATTAAATTTATACGTAATCATTGTTTAAGATATTTAAGTGTTCAAATTCAGGAGTTACTATTTTTATCGTCATGAATAATTAATTAACAGCAATGACGGAAATGAAAGACGCAAAAACTAGTAATCATCTAGATAAAAAAAAAGTAATCGGAAAAAATAGAATTATCATTCTTGATTACTAAAATTTCAAGTATGTTACTTTTTCATTGGTTTCATTCCATTGCAACCTATCTAGCTTATACAAAGCATATTATCACAAATATGTAATTATATACTGAATTAGTTTCCGTGACGTCGCTAATGGAATTTCTGATACTAATAGAATAACTGATTAAACCAACTGATAAGCGTTTGTCAAAAATTGTGGCACCAACTTATATCACACTTGTTTTTCATGAAGACCTCAAAGTTTTCTATTACTTATTACAATATTTTAGTGTTTCTAACAAAATGACAGATGGGGTAATAAAAATTTAAATATGAAGATTTTACCAATGGGTTTGTTTAAATATAGTAGCTGAATCATCTCTGATGGTTCTTAAACATGTTTTTCTATTATTTATTAATCAAAAATATGTACTTACTTAAAACTACAAAACCACCAGATAGATAGAAAATTTGATAGTGTAATATGTCTCTTCAAGACTGATGGTTAGACAACTAATAAAATCATATGAAATGGCTAAACTCCACCTCCCCTTACTTTCGACAGAAAGGAAAAGCGAACGTCAATACCCTTAGGTATTTTTTAATAATTGAAGGTCTTTTAAGATGTCTAGAAGTTCAATATTAATTATTACCTACTCTCGACAAAAAGGAAAGGCGCATCAATACCCTTGATTGATAAATTATTGAAGATTTTGTAAGATGTCTAGAAGCTCATTATTAATTATTAGCTGCTTTAGTTAATTTTAAGTGGACTTTGGTCTTAATGTACCTCTTTTCCAGAGTACATTGTGCAACAATTAGATGATATCACACTATCCTTTTGATACAGAAATTAGGCATTTAGTAGTATATTAAGTACCTAGGGATTAAAAATATTTTTTGTTCCTGAGAGAATGGTTTGCCGAGGGCTTTATAATTCATACTGTAATTTTTCTTGAAAATGTGTGAAGTTTTAGAAGATATGAACAAGCCAAGAAAACAAGAAGCACATGAGAGTTTTTCTACTCATTTTTGACAATTGGGAGAAAAATTTTTAGTCACTAGGTATTAAAAACACCTATTATTTTACAAAAGTCAGGCTTTAAATTTAATAAAAACATGTCGGTATTGGAAAAAAATATCATATTATTGTATATAAGAACTCAGTTGGATAAGACAAAATGTCTTACAATTCGTTATTAATAACTATACGATTAATTTTCTTTTATTTGTGTTTACAAATTGTTTATACAATTTTCTACAGTCTAACAATAAATGACAGACAGCAAGACAAACACTTTCAAGTAAATTAAATTTTAAGTAGTACCTACCGATACGAGAACTTTTCTACAAACAAATTATCGAGTTTATAACAGAAACGAGGTGAAATTTGAGTTAAAAATGCATGTCGACGAAAGGAAAGGAAAAAGGGTAATACGATAGGATAATATTTTAATGACTGATTTTGCTTTTCCACATAATTATGACGAACCCTTTTCATACAATAGCAGTGGACGTCAAATTTACATGTTGTCATGACACCCTAAGGTAAACAACGTTTTTTCCGTTTTAAAAGTCATGGTTCAGCTTAACCCGTGAATTTATCCACACTTTCACTGGATCATATTATTACTTTTATGAAATGCTCTAGGCCATCACCAGTTTAAAAATCAACAGGAAAAAATCGTCTAACAACCTTTGAAATTTACTGTTAAAAAAATCAGAACATGTTTTAAATTCCTGCTCTAGTTACCAATGACGCTTACGTCAACGGTGAAATTGAAACTGCCGACGTAAGGGTCATGGGTAACTAGAGCAAAAATTTAAAGTTTCACCCGATATATTTATGTATATTAATACCCACTAAATATTTTTTTCGATATCTCATTTTTTTACTACAGATAAATATGATTATTAGAAAACAGAAATGAATAATTATTTTGACCTATTTATTGTAATATTAAAAATTCTGCATGATACTAACGGTTTTTCCAAGTACGTTTATTTTTAAATTTTCTTGCTTGTTGATATAAAAATTTTTCTGTACATTACTAATACTGTAGCGGTGTGCAACTCACTATTTACAGACTAATCAACACAAATCTAGGAATTTGAAAATGGTTTTAACTGTTTACCTTTCAAATTCAAATAATTTATAGTACAAAAAGCAAGGAGTTGATTTTAGACAGTTATTTATTTTAAAATTAGCCAGGTGCGTTACCTTGCAGTATTAAATCTAAAAAAGTCACACAAGGCAAACGATAAGGTCTTCAAAGGGGTATCGACTGCCGTGATTACCTGGATAAGCCTTGCGTTAATCTCTTTAATTTAAGGGTTAAGCTCAAAAGCCTCGAGCTTAGATTTATCGCAATAATCAAGTTATACCTACACGCTTGAATTATTCATTAGCATTTTAGAAAATAATAATAAATCAAACCGTCTCGAGCAAAGCGAAGACTTGTTTGTTTAAAATATTTGTTCTGATGATAAGCACTTTGGCAAATTAAGCATCTTCTTGATTTTTGAGTGAAATGAAGGAATGCTTCTAATATAGCAAAATATTATGTTTATTCTACTGTCGACGCGATCATTAATCTTATAAATGAGAATTGGGGGAGTACGGGCAATTTGTTGGTACAGCTTTAATAATGACGCAGTGTTATAAACTTATAAAATTCGTATATGGAGTAGGTGCAGGAAAGAAAGTTGTAGGCCACACTTCTCCCAACTCACAAAGTTTCTAAATAAGGAAGGTTAAATTTATTTGCAAACGGGGACACAACAGTTTACTTCTGGGATTAAGCTACTCCAGAGACTTATTATTATTTCTGTCTTTTCTTTGTGTAAACTTTCAAATTTTAATTGGGCACCTAATTAAACAGGGACTTAATTTCGGCGAAAAACGTAAACCAACTCCGTCATAAGAAATATTGACTTAAAGGCCATATTGTTACGAAAACATCTTCATCGTAAACAGCCGAATTTCTTGGAAGTTTGCTGACTGAAAATTAAACATACAACATATTTGCTCTAAGATTTCTCCGCAGATGAATTATTTATGTTCTGTCGATAATGTACAAGCAAGTTGTAAACTCCTGGTGCTAACTTATTCAAAGAGTAGCTCTGGAATTTCTTAAGATCTGGAGCACGCAGGCGCAGCTGAAGCTGGGTAGTTTTTGGTAAACCGACGCTCGACGTCGAGTTCAGTCCACATCGGCCACGATTCGACGCCACCGGTTTTTCGACGTCAGACAGACGCGCGCTTGATGTTACGAACTTTGTTTCAACTTCCATACTTTCGACAAAAAAGTTTTTTCTCACAGAAACTGGCTTCTTTTGTGCTTTTCCCACAAGTTGCTGTGTGGACGCTTTCTTTTATTTGCAAAGAATGAACTTTTGGTAAGAAACAAAATTATTTCGAGACGCCGAAATTCGAATTCTTGAATAAGTTTTTTCGAAAACACTTGGCACGTTATACGCATTTTTGCCACCTCCTTGTCGGAGAAGCGCCATATGTTCAGTAAAAACAAGCGTCTTATTATTTACGTGAATCACGTCAATTATGTAAATTATCACATACGCAAAGCAAACATTTTGCTTCCGTTTAAGGCTACGATTTGCGTCTGGTGTTAACTACTCGCGTAAAATTTTAATTAAAAAATTACTTGCACTTTGTATGCTTCGCCTCGACTTTTACTCTTTGTCGGCTTCAATCAGACTAAGAAAAGTTAACGTTTAATTCACTCTTTTTTAATAAATTAGGCTTTTCACTTCGCTTTTATAAACCCATTTTGGTGTTCCAAATTTAATTTATTAATTTAGGTCGTGTCCCCTGATAGCTGTTTGAAAGAAAGAATCTGTAAAAACGTCAGGGAAATCGCTCAGTTTCATTTTCACTCTAATCTCTTGTAACGGAAAAGCTTCCATAAAACGTGAAGGTTTTCAGATTTTCCAATCTTTACCAAGAGATTTTTTATCGGTGGAAATGAAAGACTGTTTGGGTGAATTCCATTGAATTCCCAAATACGATGGAATGCACGAGCTTAACAAATCACGATTTAGTGAAATTTTGTTTGTTTAGGTTGGCCATTGTAATCGATAGCACAGTAATTTATTGACTTCTTTGTAATTTTGTTTTACAAAGCAGTTGTTTGAAAGACAGTAATGGCTGTTTCCCCACGCGACATTACTCATAGGCGCGGAAACATTTTTTTAGTTACTGATGTTTATTATTTTGTATATTAGAACAACGATATGGTGTGCGTAAATTTTCAAAGTCATAAAACTGTGTCACAAACATCGACACGTGCAATTTCCAACTTGTACGCAAACGTCTTTAATGCTTGATTATTTATTTGGTTTTTGTCGATTTCTATTTAACATAAAATTTTTGAAAAATGTAAAATAAATGCAATATGGGTGGATCAAAACTAGATTTTTTTTAAGTTTCAATTTAAATATTCATGAACAAATAGAGCAAAATTATTAAAACGGAATAATTTTAATACAGTAGCGCAAATATTCATTACGTTACTATGTTTTACGGATTTCAGGGAAATTAAATGTGTGATTTTTGATATATATTTAAAAAAATAAATGGACAGTTTTAAAGTAAGTTGAAAGTTTTAAATCGGTTGAAATATTTATTATTGTATTTGGACATACTCTGTAAGTCTTCACACTTCAAAGAAAAATTTTTCTAAACATTTATTTAATAAAACACCGATAGTTCGTACTTTATCAACAATTTTTTGCAAGTCCAGTTTCTTAGATAACAAGTGCTATTTTATTATTTTTTTTATAACAATCGCTACCTGTTAAAACAAAAAATGGGGCTATTCATATTATATTCATAAAAAATTAACAAAATTATAGGAATTGTCTTTTATTTATTAAAGAAAAATAATTTAGTTCATTAAAATCGAAACATATTTCTAAAACAGAGAGTTCAGGACGAATGCTTAAGATGACGTCATCAGCTTTCTAAAGAAATTGCATTCAAACATTTTATTAAAGTGAGTGTCTTGTCAAAATAAAAAAAAAGATAGGTTCTAAGACCAATTTATTGGACAAAATTTTTTATATTTTTGGTACAATAGTTCTTATACATAAAAATAAAAAATATAAGTTGGACATGTCACACAAAAGTTTCAAGCGAGATTTTGACGTCATGAGATGTACCGGTTAAAACGCCGCAACCTTGTTTCTTGAGAATGAATAGAATGAAATTCCGTAAACTTCGTTGTTTTAAGCTTGAAGGAGGAAGGTTAATTTACATTGCAAATATGAAGCACATATGACGTCGACGTCACGACCTAGACCTATATTTTAAAACTTGTAATGTATACTTTTTTAACGGATTTTGAGATATGTATGTATGTACCATTAAATTACAATTGCAGTGATACAAAATACTTGAATATCTTGTATTGTACTACTATACTCTTTAATTGTTCACATCAAAATTTTTGGACTACAATAATTTTTTTGCTAGCTATCGAAAATGAAAACGAAACGAAAGCTGAATCGGAAATAGAGACACTACTCCACGGACAGCTCGCAGTCCACATTTAACGCTAGTAGATTTCTTTTTGTGAAGTGTGAAGGACAGTTTGAATATATATCTAAACGACTGATTTTGAAACAAATCTTACTAAATGGTTGTAAAATAAATATCATTGGAAATAGAATAACCACCAAATTGTTGTATACTGTTGTACACCCAATTTAAAAATGTATCAAAATCCGTTAAAACCAATCGTTTCAAGCCAATTTGATATAAAAAAACGAATAAATATTGTAAAATTTTTTTATATATGTATTTTAGAACAACATTGAACCTCACGTCAGTGCTATTCCATATTTTCTTTTCCCTTCCATTATTTGTACTGTTAAACATGAGATTACGTATCAATTTAAAAAAATTAGTCGAAGTTTATTTCGACAGAGCTTCCCTTGTTCCTGAAGTACAGTCCAAAAATTTCCGCTTCTTTGAAAAATTATAAAATTTAATTCTGCGATTTTTGTTTTGTGATAATCTCTATAAAGTAAAAACCAGTGGCATAAATAACACCCCCGCAGTTCAAGGGCGCAGATAAACAACGGAGAAAATGGCTTCTCATTAATAATCACATGCTTAACTTCGAGTGTTTATGTTTATACTTCCAAAGAATTCGATGATTAGCACGTCCAGATGCCAAGCATCAGCGGCTGCATTCATTTGTGTTAAAGGGAAATGAGAGGAGAGGACTAATTAATTAATTAATTAATTAAGCTACAATGAAGCAAAATGATCTGAATATTATTTCCGATGAAGATCTGTTATTATGATAATTATTGATTTATACTATTAAATATAGTCGAGCGCGACATTACTATATTTTTACATTTTTGAGATTTGATAAAAAAAAGATATGCTGTGGGCTCGAATCGCTGACCTTGCATCTATAAACCAGATCTCCGTATTACCTTTACATTATTGTTACTAAAGAACATGAGGGTTTAAACAATGACAATTATAATAATAATAATAAAACAACAGGGCGGATTCATAGAGCACAAGTGTAGGAGTATAGTATTTTATGAAATTAAGTTATATTTATTCTATAAAAGTTTGAGAGGATATCATTGGTGGAGATAATTAGACAAATTTTGATTAGCATCTTACCATCAAAACGATATTTCTAATAAACAAACAAAATTTGACAACTTTCGGTTTCGGGGACTATATGTCTAATAAAAATCCGGACAGATAAATAAATAAATAAATAAATAAATAAATAAATAAATAAATAAATAAATAAATAAATAAATAAATAAATAAATAAATAAATAAATAAATAAATAAATAAATAAATAAATAAATAAAAAAATAAATAATTTGATTGCCCAACAGAAACTTCCAATAACAGGACAATATTAATTAAACATAATGAAAAACTAATAAGAAAAACAAAACAAACCATAAAATGAAATAAGAATAAAACTTTAAACTGTAAACCCTACCACATAAGTGAGCGTTATATAAACTTGTGTAAATAATATGAAACAGACATTTCACAAATTTCAGATTCATATTAAAAATTCACAGATGGCAGACAGACATGTAAACGGAAACGGAAGACCTATTTTTCGTACTTTAGGGGTCATGAAATGTCGAGAAAACATGAAGGTAGCCAGTTGTCCTATGGAAGTAAAAATATAAATTAAACTGTCCCCTGCAAGCTAAAAGCAATGTCGTTTACAAAATTTCAATATTCATATTTGTTTGTAAGATTTAGGACCGCGGAATTTATTTGGAACACTCCGTATACGACTTCTTGAAGTAATAAAAACAAACTAAAAGAAATGGAACCGTTCCTGATTTCATAAATTTTATTCGACAAAATTTTGACCTGACGTCATCAATTTTTTGAGGGGAATAGACAGATATATTTTGATTACTAATTTACCATACTTATAATAACTTTAAAACGTATACAAAATTTCAAAGTATTCAGTTTTGCAATTCTTGATTTAATCAATAAAGTACAATGACTCAGCGATTATTTTTTTTTGAAACACCCTGTATAACCAAATCTAAAAATATTAATGCAGTGATAAATCACAAGTGTAAACTGATCATATTTTGCACATTTAAGACAGGATTTATTCAGCAGTATTTTGAAATGACGTCATCATTTTTTATGGGGGATGACCAAAATTATTTTGATCAAAAAATTTGAACCATTGTATGAATCACTCTATACAAGCAGTTCTAAATAAGGTATCACTCACACAACCATGCACTTTGAAATATGAAAAGAAAACAATGAGTGGTATAAAGGCGTCTCTATTATCGAGGACTCGTTTTTGTATTATTAACGCATTTTTCTAAGAAACCATAAACTCAGAACAAGAAGCGGTGACGACCGACAATCACAATTTAGAATTGTGTCTGCTTGTTTGACAACTTGCCTAATTTTTTGAATGCAAAAAAATATTTCTTTGCATTTTGTAATTACAGAAAAAACAAGATTTTCGTAATACAAAAAAGTAGTCTAAGTTTATTTACACTCCCTGAAGTACACTGCAACAAATCGGTCACAGTGTTCCGTTGCAAAATTAACCCCTTTGACACTGAGTCAGATAGATTGAATAAAAAAATTATATTCATAATAAAGAAAGTCAAGGCGAATTCATAAACCAGACTTACAGGAGTATGTTAATTTATAAAATTTATATAACATGTATTAAGCAAAAATTTGAGATGACATCATTAAATTGTTGGTGGGGGTAATTAGACAAATTTGGTTAGCATTTTACCACCGACACGATATTACCAACAAACATCTACTCGTAAAATATGATAACAATCAATGTGGTTGGTAGTTTCGGAGTTTATCTGCTAATAAAAATCAACAATGACGACAGGCAGACGGAAACGGCAGACATACTTTTTCATACTTTAGTGGTCATGAAACGTCGGAAAAATCTATTACAATACTTTCTTAGCCTACGGTCTACAAATAATAAAAATAACATCGTCTTTTTAATGATATAATTTTCAAGACAGTCTTTTGTGATAAAAACTTAAATTGTTCTCTATATATCGCTTGATTATGAGTGTTGATTAATCGAACAAGTTTCGTAGTGTCATTTATTTCACATTATTACGTCCTTATAAACTGATAGCACAAAGAACAAAACAACTTCCTGGTTTCATACCGCCACTAATTTAATTTTTAGTTGAAGAGAATCACCGACATATTGAAAAAGTTTTAGAGCAAGAAACGAAGGCAACGTTACATTAGACGATGTTACATCAATCGATGTCACACGATCGGATCGTTAGACCCATTCCTCCAAATTGATTACCGAAATTTTTCCTTCCGACAAGTTTATTTATCTTTGTTGCTTTTGTTTAAAAAAATCAATTAGAAGCAAAATAAATGGGCGTTCGAAAGCAAGAGCTTGCGGTACTTGAGGAAATCAAGCACGTTCGCACATACAACTAATTGCCGAACTAGATACTGAAAATCGGCTCTATTAGATACACATGGTTGTTCTAGAAAGCGCTTTAACTTTAACGCAAACGTGTACATAGTACAGGGGAAATTAATTATAATAAAAAGTGCATGAAAAATAAACACTTGTGTCATGTATTTCGTGTCTGCATACAATAAAAAGATAAATATCAAACAGTAGTGTCATGTCTCTTTCCAAAAAGATAATATTTTTAACTCAAACATGTTGTTGACATTCACATGTAAGTATTCAACTTGAAAATATAAATTCATGATTGAAAAAAGTAACCCTTTCATCTTCCTCCCCGTTAATAATTATTGTACAAACAAAAATATGTTTTCAGCATTTCAAAGCTGTTTATATCTCCCACGTCGGTGAAGTTCTATAATCAACTCATTTCGGATTAGAAGTTGATAAGTTGACAATTGTGGTAGAAATAACGCAAATAATGACGCCACATCAACGCTGTCGCAAAAAGTCTTCCTGAACGGAAGTGTCAACAACAGGATTCTCGCAGGCACAAGCTGGCGGCACAGAAAAACTAAATAGCAAACAAGGGAACAATCAAGAAAACGTTCCATCTTCTTAACAAGATGGTTTTGACATTACAGTAACAACACTGGATGTATTGTGTCCTAATACACAGTCGGAGGACCGAGAAAAATTAGGTTGCCGAAATTTAGCTCCTCTTTAATTCTGGACGTAGATTAAATTACTAAAAAGGATTGTGACAAATGGAGAGATTAACTAACGGAAGGAAACAAGAACCAGCATAAATATTTCATTTGTGGAGATTCAAAAAGAGTTTTTTTAGTTGCTGTGACTTTCAAAATCCTATACACGTTTACTTTTTATTTTTAATCTCCGTTTATCTTTAAATTTATGATATTTGACTACTTTCAAAACGTGTGTTCCTTAATTTATGCAGCGTTAATAATGAGACACCATAAATTACCCGAATTTGTAAAACAAATGTGTATATAGGGCGGCAGATTTGCCTATCCTAACAATAATACTGTCACATTGTGTATTATTACTTTACGTTTTCAAAAAAAAAAGATTCATATCGTCGTCGCAGAATAAAATACAAAACGAAGTACTCAAGACGTCGCCTATCGTTCTGTCTAGATTTATTTCAAGCTGAAGGATCGGTTTCATTATCTTTTATGGATCCGTAATGGCAGTTGGAAACACACAAATTTACATAATTTATGATTGTGCTGGAGAATTATCGTTCAAAGGAAAATTTATACCGGGGTAAATTTACCACATGTAATCTTTTTGATCAGATGATTAGTACAGTTTTAATAGAAGTAGGTAACCGTGGGTAGTGTCCATCGACCGACTCTTTTCCGACACGAACAATTAATTTTTTAAGCAAGCTGTCACAGGAAAATCGATAACTCATTTTGGTTCCAGAGAAATGTGCCAGACGACAGTGAGGCTTGAGAATTTTAAAATAAGTGCAGTTTGTGCATTTCAGTTTTCTGGCACGTACATTGGAAATTCCAGTCTATTATTCCTCAGACAATACACACCGAGGTGTATTTTATTTCTTGCAACTTGGACCGAGGCATTGACGTTTCTTTTACAGTGAACGGGATTGTTTAAATCACTTGTTGAGTTCTGTTTTCCGTGAAGTTAATAATAAGTCAAATATTTGGCTTAAATAAAATTGCGCTACTTTATTTAACGGCCGGAGATATTGCGTGACTGTCAAGAATCATCAAATCTGGTGCTAAATCTGGAAAACGGTATTCGAAGATTTATTGAGACACATTCAGAATTCAAATATAGCCGAGTTACTATTATTAAAAAGTAAGGTATTGAGATTGGATTTTACTCAAATTGAAAGCCTAGTGAGAGTGCCATATATTGAATGTAGCGTGCTTTAGAGATGTGCGTCAATTCCTTCTCCTTTCGGCTGTGTTTCGGAAAATAATTATAGAAGACGTTATTACTGATCCAAAAGTTTTTTGCAACATTTACCATTTTGTAGGTAAATTTGTCATTTCTATTACAATATTTGCAACGAAGTTATAAAATAATCCTAGATGTTTACATAAGGTAATTCTTACGTTATTACAACACTTCTTACCATTTAAAGATCTATGCTTAATTTTTAAAATTAAGAGAAAATGGGTATAAAATTTCTATAATTCCAATAATAATTCAACATTTTAATAATATTCATATTATACTCGACAAATATTTATTTTATCTATATAATGGTAAATTTATGTATTCATTTTAAATATGTAGGTACATTGTTTTAATAATTTTTGTCGTTAAAAATTTATAAGTATAAATAATTTTCTGTCGCTTACGCTCGTAAAGTATTTCATCGAGTCCATCGGACCACTTGATACTTTCATGTTTTCTCGACGTTTCATGATTCCTAGAGTATGCAAAAAGTCGTCTCCCGTTTCCGTCTGTCTATTATATATATGTCTGCCGTCTGTCGTTTGTACTGATTTTTATTAGACATATAATCCTTGAAACTACTGGACTGATTGTTGTCAAATTTTTCATTAGAAATATCATGTAGATTTAAATATGACTAATTATCACAAACCATTTGATGACGTCCCCCCATTTTATTGTGTAGTTAACATTATTTAAATTTTATTAAATAATATACTCTTGTACTCATAGTTTACGAACTTAGTTGAGTTTGTTTATTATTATTATATTTGATTATTTTTTATCAAGCATTCTATTGTCTAGGAAATGTAAGAATACAGTAATGTCGCACTCGCCTACATTTAATAATAATGAAATAATAATTATCATAATAATAGCCCGACCGAAATTATATTTGGTCCGTTTTGCTCCACTGTGGCTTAATAAATGAAATTAATCCTGTCTTCTGTTTTGAGGAGACCAAATCAATCCAATTTCATTTTTTTAACGTAGGTGCTTGTTATTGGCATGTGCGAATAATCGAATTTTTTCGAAGTATAAACATAAACAGTCGAAGTTATGGATATACTGAAACATTGAGAAACCATGTTTTCAGGTTGGTCATCTATTTCAAATATAATTCATATTGATCACACTTGCACAGATTGCACACCCTTAAAATTTGGAGTTTTCTTACATTTACTGCAGAATCAAATCGTATAATTTTTTATTTGTTAGAATGTACTTCATAGCACAAACTGACTGATTTATTGTGAGAGAAAAAGTTTGATAAAGGTTCAATTTCATATTTTTCACAACGTTTCGCAGCTTAGAGATTACGAAAATGTCGCTTTCCGGATTCTATCTCTCTGCTGGTGATTTTACTAGACCGATAGTTTCTGAGACTATGAAATCGATTACTTTTAATTTTAATTGTATAGTGCTCCAACTGCTGGTTAGTTTTTATGACTGCATCCTATTGTGAAAGAGTTAAGTGTTCCACCATAGGTCTCTGCCGCAAGTAATCCAGCTATCATAAACCATCAAAGGACCAACTGTGTACACTACACAGGGCCGTATGCACCCGTAAACCTTTAAGATGATTTATATATAAAAATGAAGTCAGAGTTGGACCACTATACTTTAACATTACCGCTTATGTGGTAAAGCGCTTACCAAAACTTGCCTATAGTGCCTTCCAAAAAGTAAATGACGTCATATCAAAATGTCCTTAAGTAAACCTTACTTGTTTCTAATTTTGGCGAATCACTACTTGATTTATTGATGCAGAATATCAACCGAAATTTATTTATTCACACCCGCCAGAAAATTAATGACGTTATCTCAAAATGTTAAAAAATTATTAATTTATACAGGAAATATAGGACAAATTGAATCGACGTCGCAGAAGTTAAGGTTTTATTATAAGGTGACAGCTAACATATTTCATATTATCTCTTGCCGAGCGTAAGCTAAGGAAGTGTAGTCCATCGGACGAATTGCCATTTTTATGTTTTCTAGACGTTTCATGACCCCGACAGTACGAAAAAATAGTCTCCCGTTTCTGTCTGTCTGTCTGTCTGTATTTATTTATATTAGACACGTATTCTCCGAAACTGCTGGACCGATTGTTGTCAAATTTAGTAGGTATACGTGTTAGAAAGGTCATGTAGATGGTTAAATGGTAGACAAGATTTGTCTAATCATTCTCACCAACAATTTGATGACGTCATCTCAATGAACCGTATTTTAAAACCAGTTGAATGTTATACAAAAATATACTTCTATACTTGTAGTATACGAATCCTCTTTCAGTTTTTTCGCTTAACGTTTAAATTTTAGCAAAAACACTTACACGCTATATAATAACGTTATGTTACCACCATTTTTTTTTCTTGCACTGGTAATGCGCTGTGACAACTTTTCTTTTGTGCTGTGACTTGCATTATCCATGTTGATGGCGTCATCACAATTTTTTTTTCGGTCAAATTAAAAAGAATCGGTTACCCCATTTTCCCGAGAATGTGAGAATACGCACGTCTTTATATAATAACGATAAAATAAAAATTATAATGTTCATTGCATTTTATTCGATTGTGGTTTAATTAAAATTTTAGTCCTCTGTTTTGAAAAGCTAAACTCATTGAAATCAAACTAATTTCTACGTGACATTCTTTCGATGTATAAACATAAATAAACACTTTAGATTGCTATTGCCTAGTGCTGAAGGACAATTTATCTCGTTAGTTATGTCTATCTTCTTTAAATAAATTTATATCGTCCGTACAGTGCAGGGACTGTGGGGGTGTATTTGGGCCTCTGGTTTTTACTTTACAGCGGTTATCACAAAACGAAAATCGTAAAATCAAATTTTATAAATTTTTTAAAGTGCTGGATTTATCGGAATATCTTTATAGCCTTCAACCAATTTTTTATTGATCAAAGTAAAAACCCTTATTTAATTATGATCAAATAAGATCAATCATCATATTCAGAATATTTTGTTCCATTGTGGGTTAATTAATCATTTTAGTTCTCTGTTTTGAGGAAAACTCACTGAAATCAAACAAATTTCTACGTGTCATTATTTCGATGTAAAACATAAACAATCAAACTTAAGCATGTACACTGATAATAATACATGGTACCCGCTTGAAATTTCCGTTGTCATGGCGCACGGGGTTCGAGGTGTCATGTACACCACTGGTTTTTACTATATAAAAGTTGTCAGAAAACAAAAATTTTACTGTCGAAATAACCTTGGACCATTTTTTTCTTGTTAGCAGAATTTGTTGGACTGTACTTCAAGGGCGAGGGAAGTTCTCTCGAAGTAACCTTCGCCCAATTTTTCATTATTTAGCTCTGATGATGCTACCAGTGGGTATCGAAACATGTTAGACTTCACCTGATGATGTAATCTTAACTTCTGTGGCGTCAACTTAATTTGTTCCATATCTTTTGGTATAATACAAATTACGGCCACTTTGAGAAAAAGATATTTTTATTTATTAGATCTTTTTATTATAAATTGCATAATCCTTACCAAAAAATAAAAAATGAAATGGCTTGGTTTAAATAAATTCAAATTTTTGAAAAATACGCACGCAATATGTCATTGTGTTGCGCTTCGAAACTACTTGACTGATTGTTGACGAATTTTATAGCTACTTTAGGAATATCATGTAGATGGTAATACGCTATCCATATTTTGTCGGATAATCCCCACCAACAATTTCATGCAGTCACTTAAAAATTTTGTATAGTAAATACTTTTTAAATTTTATAAAATAACCTACTCCTGTACACATGCTTTATGAATCCGCCTTGATTTTTTACTCAGATTTTCAAAAAAATAATCAAAATTGTATAACACGTTTTATATTAATATAAGAGGAACCATCGGCGGTGGTTAGTAGCCCAGATGGTTGCAACATCTTCCTAATAAGGCAAAGGTCGTGGATTCGATCTCCTCATGGATCACTTTTTTCTTGCACCATGACTGGTATTGTTGTTTTTTCCCCATAAGACTAGATTTGTCTATTGTAATTCAGGGGCGCGAAAGTTCTAGCCTGATAACAGGAGACCAATTTTTTCTTACAAATTTGACTAATTTTTTCCCTTTCATCAGTTTTGTAAAATGAAAACATATTATTGAAGTAAGTATTGGATTTCCGGAGGTATTTTTCAGACAGCATTATCCAATAATTTTTTTGGGATGAAATAAATAAATTTTACTCACTGTTCTATAATCCTTAAATAAAATAATGTTATCAACAATATGAAGATTTTGTGTAACATTTTACAATTTAACTTTGAAATTGCAAAACCAAATCCTCTGAAATCTCGCAAGCCTTTTTAGGTTATTGGAAGCATAGTTAATCGTTAATCAAAACTTTTCCGAATAAATGTTCTTCAGATTCGTAAGTCCGAAACATCCACTTTTTTGGTAAAAAAATCGAGTACGCTTAATTAATTAGTCCTTTACTCTGTGTTGAGGAGACAAAATCAATTAAATTTTCTTTTCTTTTAACACAAATGTCGCCGCTGATGCTTGTTATCGAAACGTGCTAATAGTCGAATTCCTTAGAAGTATAAACATAAACAGTCGAAATTAAACATGTAGTGAGAAACTGAGAATACATTTTTTCTCCTTGGTTATCTGTTTCAAATATATACGGCAGAAGGGCTGCGGGGCTACTTTATACAGGTTCTAGAGAAATATCTATATATAGAGAGAAAAATCCTAACACCATATTTATAACTTTTCAAAAAAAGGGATTTGTTGGTGTGTACTTCAACCCCGAGGAAAAATGTGTCAAAAAACGACCAATGTTTTAAGATAAAATTTAAAAGTACTGCTACTGAGGTAAATAAAATTTTTAAATCATGCCATGAATTCTCGGGAAAAGGTGAATAAACCAATTATTTATTAGTTTAGACTAAATAGTGCAGTTTTTAGAGATTTTTCGTTTAAAAATTTTCAACAAACAGACGAGAAACAGACAGGAAGCCGACATTATTGGGTCTATATTCTGCTAGTTGTGATAGGATCTAAAAATCACACGCTATTTAAGTCTCTATAACATACCAATCCTATTTATCGTTCGGGAAATAAACAGGAAATTAGCCATCGCATGGGAAGTAAAAAGGATAACAAAACTCAGCCATAAAATCTACATTTATAAATAACGGTCAAGAATCTTTAAAGGGTCAATCACTATATATTTTACTCTAATCATAGACCGATTTCTTTGTCTGGCGATCTTTTATTCAGTGACTGCCCGAAGCAAGCGACTTTTAACTGCTGAGCACCTAATAAATAATTAATAAAACCGAAACGTCCACCGGCATAATAGACCCGTAAAAAATCCTCACTAATATCCTCAATTAATGCACCTTGCATAGTGCAGGACCTATTAAAGTGTCATAAAACTCTTCTTTAGTAACGGAAATATAGAAATCAACGTACCGTTTGAAATATTTTAGAATACAAATTAAAACTAAATTTTATTCGAGACTTATTTGAGATTCCATTAAGATGAAGCTTTAATAGGAATCTGATCATAAAGCTTAAAATTATTCAGTCTAAGTCGTCTGATTTTACTTCCATTGCATACTAACACAAAACGGATTGCTTTAGCCAGATTAGAAAAAAAAAACACACAATTTGAGTTTGTACCTGACCTAATTTGACCAGTTTCAAAAAAATGCTTCCATAAATGGAACCGAAATTTAATCCGAGAGAGATGTAGCTTTTCCCTAAAATTGGAAGCTGTTGAAAACTGAACTAAACCCAAAGTTCGAAATTGGTCTATATTGTTCGAGCCAAATGTTTTGTCAGCTAAGTGTGGCTATTTAAATGTGGCTAATGTAGTGTCAAACCATTTCCAGAACAACAGTGCTCTAATTTGTTGCTCCTCGCCAGAGACGTGAAATGTAGAATTTTACCACAACTTCGCCAGAATTAACTTTGTCGAGTTTAGAAATCAGTGCATGTAGAATGATGAATGTGCACACATCTATAAGGGATGTCGACAATAATTATTTTATAGTTTCAAATCAGTAGATAATAAATTTATGTCGCGTCTATATTAAACTGGTAACTTTGAAACTTAATACATCCACAGAATTTTAATTAAGCAAGATTAACCTTTAAAATCTTCAGGCAACGAAACTTCACAAACGTGTTTTAGATTATGGGGGTAAAATTAACACCCTCAAGAAAGCGACGAAAATGTTGGGGTGTTTTTGTTGGTGCTAAAACTAGTCAGGATGTAGCAATTTTGGATTCCTGCGAAAACATATGCAACAGTGTTCGTCAATTAAATATTATAATCTGAATTGACTCATGAATGTTTAATTTATGAAAACAATTTAATTTAAATGTACAATCAGTTATTGGCGGAAATTATTTCTATGAAACAATGTCATATCACAATATTGCAAAATAAGGTGGTATTTTATTTCCGAAATTGTTTACGATTACAAAACAATAATTCAATAATTAAAATCGGCGTTTAATTTTTAAATATTGCATTTAATTAAAAAATAGCTTTAGGTGTTAGATAATGTATTATACTGGTAATTTGTATTGGATTTTTAAACTCCTGATACATGCAAACTAAACCCTCTAAAATTAAATTATCACTAAATACTGCAATTTTCTGTAATCAAAGCCTAATTTACTATTTGTTCTATGAGACGTTCTAAATTTAAATTCGCAAAAGCTTTATTTGTCACGAGATAACCTGATTTAGAATCGAAATCGTAGGATTATGAATCAACCCAATTTATTTTCGTGACAATAACATTTATGCGTGCTCTCAATTACAACTGACATCGATAGTAACACTACCATTTCAAGCTATTAGTCAAAGCTATTACCTAATTAACAGCTATTAATAACAAAGTAAGTTGATCAAGTGTACATTTAATCACTACACAACATTCTGTACTAAATGTCTTTATGATGCCATTAAAATAATTTTGGCAGGATTTAACACGTAGTTATAATCTAAGCCAGTTTATGAGATCAATGCTCCGAACGAACAATAAAAATTTTAAGCACTGTTTTCGATGTGAATAGAAATTTGCAAATTTTCTCTGTTTTAGAATTTCTAGTTTTACGTTTGGTTAAAAATATCTCGTAGTGAAAATAAAAGTTGGGGTGCCTACAACTGTATAAAATTTAATAGGAGCATAAATAATTTGTAGACATCCAGGACAACAAAGGTGCGGTAAGAAGGTTGAATTTTTTATTGTAAACTTTCATCATGTTAAAATGTTTGCTTGCCTTGGCCAAGTATAACCGAAAGAAGAGTATGCAAGTGAGATGAATACAAATAGCATGTATCCACTTAGGTAAAGTATAGACCCGAAATTAGTGAACACAGCACTAATTCCTGACCTGTACTATAAATTGCACCCTGTAGTTTATAAAAAACAAATTCTTTAAGCAATATTCGTGGTTCATGTTATGTAAGATCTCAGATAATAGGGACTTATTTCTAGAAGTATATTCCCGGATAAAGCAGTAAATTTTTTGCTTGGTGCGTGTAAAGGCTTTTTGGGCAAATTAAATAAGAAAAAAAATACATTTATTATTTTATAGCCCGTCTTAGTGGGAAGTCCTCTGTACCTTGCAGAGAACTTCCCAAATCTTTATAGCCTGATAATGATGATATTCTTTTTATTGACAAGATAAATGAGCTGTATCATCATTCGTATGCCGTAAAAAATATGTTAAGCGAACGAAAAACCGTATCTTATCGACGCTCCATATTTCAAATAATCAGAACTAATAAAAGAGAGAGACTTTTACGTCCATCAATCACAAAATCGAACGGAATGGACAATATAAAGTTAGCAGCAAACAACCCCTCCAATTCCCATTTTCTGGAATAATGGAACCATAATTACGTAACCTTGATTGTGGGCGAGCTAACACTATAAAAGTTATTGACAAGACGTAGTTAAAATAGTTATCATTAAACCTAACGTCATTATGAAACCTAATGACTGTTTTCTGGCTATACTCATGTGAATAGTTCCTAATGGATAAGAAAATATTTATTCGGGAGGATCCAGTTTTAGAACCGGCCGTCATAAATCCCCGCAAACTTCGATTACGGAGAAAGGAGATAAAAATACTTTCGGAATCAGATTTTCCCATTTTGCAGAAGTACTCCAAGAATACGTGAAATTAGCTGAGAGGGACAACTGAAAGCTGAGTCGCCATAAACGCAGAAACAAAAACTACCGAAAAGATACACTTCCAATAAGCTGTTTCCACTTCTTTGCTGAAACGAGGAAACGTGACTGCTTCTTATTTTTCGAAAGGTCATTTGTATGTTGTGTCAATTGGCGTTTTGTTAAACAACAAAACGTCTTTGAGGACGGGATTCGCACGAATTTTAGAAGCAATACTGAAATTAAGAAGAATTATGTAATTATGGGAATCTAAATGTAAAGGTAATACTACGCTATCGTCGAGACTTTTAATTAGATCAAAGTATGTTTGAAGTTTAAGTAATATCTGTAATGGTTTATTCATTGCTGTTGTTGACATTTTAGGAAGTCGATGAATTTTAATTTCTGTAGTGTTTCATTGAAATTGAAAATATCACCGGGCTTTGTGCGTAGAATAAAATTACTTATATAGAGAGGTAGTTAAATCAAGTAACAAAAAAAATCTTTATAAATGAAAATAATTAACAAGACGCGAAACACCCATATACCACAACTTAGGAGCTTCATGTTCCATTTTAATTATTATTCGGAGTATCACTGTTGCTGGGATATGCGCCATCATTAACTCCTGTTAATGAAGTCATGTATTTTTTTTTCGGCAGAAGTTCGTAATTTAGCGCTGACAAAAATATCTCTCATGCTACGATTTGATATTACGGCAGTTGCTTTTTCCACAATCTTCCAAATGTTATAAAATATTGTGCTTTTTTAGATCTCTGCTGTGCCACCAAAATTCATAATAGCTGTTGATGGTAACTGGACTAGGACATATTTAACACGAATTTTAAAAATAACCATAATTTTTAATAAAGTAATTATTAGAACATGAAAAAGTAGGTCTCCTGTTTCCGACTGCCTGTTGTTTGTAGGAGATTTTATTGTCGGGCAGATTGTTATAGAACTGCAGATATATATATTTTAACAATATTATGTAAATCGTAAAACTCTAATCAAAACTTATCTGTTCATCCCCACCGAAAATGTTATGACGTTATCTCAAAGTTTTGCTAAATAAATCTTATCTCGAATATGCAAAATAATATCCCACACTGTATCAAGATCTTTAAAAAAATAAGTTATATGAAGTTAAATGATACTGCACTCTATCAACAAATCCACACAGCAAGAAATTACGTGAGAGTAAATCAGGTGTTATTTTTAATGATTAATTATATCAAAACGCATTCACAGGTTACCTCGTGGATCGGAACCCTCACATCACATACAAAAAAAAAAAAAATAAACACATATTCAATCCGGTCAAAGTCAAAATCAGCTGGTTTCGGAAACACTGCGCTTAAGAGTGTCAAGAATAAATATTTAATCCGAGCCGCACAATAATATTAAACCTGCAAGAGAATAATGAGACTTGAGACAAGTTATTAAACCTGTGAGAGCATATTTAAAAAACCTCCCTCGTTCAAGTCCACGAGGGTTTGAAATTAACCGCACTTTTCTCAAAATGGACCAACGTTTTAGGTCGGTTTAAATGCCGTGAATGATTAGCAATTTTCAGTGAGAAATTAGAAATGTGTTACAATGTAATACTTAAGTAAAAACATCCAGAAACCTTTACAACTAAGGTTGATAAACAAAAAAATGAAGCCTGACTAAGTGCATTTTCTAACATGGGGCGTATATGAATAATTTCATGACTGTTAAATTTGAAGAGTTAAAAATTGTAATTTTTATAATCAATAAACAAAAATTGACACCACGTGTCAGCATCGGCGAAACTTCACAGTTCAAATTAGAAAAACATTAATAATTAATTAGGTGGCGTCGCCGTCGGTACGATTACGTTTTCTACCAAACCAAACTGAACTTAATGCTCACCACGTGCTTACACTCACACCGTTACACCAGAAATTTAGAAGTGACGCATCCTCATGCCTTAATTCCCATCGGCAGTCACTAATTTCATAGGACGGGGTACCAAACTAAAGTTGCACATGAATTTTTTAATTTATTCTGCAAATTCAATTTTGAAATTGAATTTTAATTCGAATTGGGGCACCACATTACTACCAAAAATTTTTAATCTACAAAAATTACTAAAAAACACTACCAGGATGCATCCAATTTCATTGATTGACGAAATTTTTCAAAAATATATATTTCTTCAATTTCCACTAGAATAGTGTACTGCACTAATGTTTTGAAACGGCCCCATAAATAAATATCCAAGGGATTTAAGACTGTGTTCGAGCAGGCCATTTCGACTAATCCAGCGATGTTCAAATGTGGAGTAGACCGTATTTGCGAAACAAAGCATGTTTTCGAAAATCATACAAAAAATTGGTGCATGTTTAGTAAACACCCTGTATCTTAGTTCACTCCCGTTTTTAACTTTATACATGTGGGTTACTGGAAACAAATTGAAAGTGGTAAAACAAAATTTTATAGAACTTTTTAGGTTACTGTGAAAATAATACATTACTAATTGATTATATCTATTCATTCCTTCCCAAAACTTGACGTCTTTTCAAAATTTTACAGTCCATCTTATTTAAAATGTCCATAGACACTTAGTTTCTTCATGCACTCCTGTTTTTCCAAATTGTTTATATAGAATATTACTAAAAAGTAATGAAGGGGATAATGTATTTTATTGAATAAATCAAAGGTGACTTATGTCATTCTCCTGATTTTTTTCCAGCTATGATATTTCCTTAGGCGGCAGTCATAATACAATTGTGCCGCCTCGTCTCATCCGAACACTCTTTCTTTACCTAATTAAGTAGTAATACTACGTACTTGTTTACACGCACTTGTTTTAAAGTGGTGACATCCTCTGAACAAGGATCTCACCTCCTACTTGTGACCAGAGTAGCCGCAACCTGTCGATTGCTAGTTCTCTCCACTCTGCGTAAACTAACTGATACCAAATGTTGTGAATCACAACATTTCTATCTGTCTTTCTTCTTTTACGACACCAAACGGAAAAATTCAACTAAATACAAGATCTATTGACACTACCACCAGACAATAGAATACACATTTAATTCGTATATCATGTATTCGTTTTACAGATTCTAAGACTTCTGAAACATATGGGCTCTACCTTGAGACCACAGAAAGTGTACGAGAAAACAAACTCTCTTCTTTTTTCTTTTATTTTATAGTTGTGTATTCTGTTTCAGCAAGACAGGTATGCCACTTCTTGTTAGAGACAACCTCATGCTTTAGTAATCAGTTATATCTAGATCATAAATGCATATATTTTTACACCTGCAACAATATTTCTTTAAACGTCTGCCTAGTTAGACAAAAAAAGAAAAGTATTCGGATGAGAAAACGCGGCACAATTAAACAGGTCAAACGATTTTATGGCGTTCGGCCTTGATTGTGCTAGTCTTCTCAACCGAATACTCGATTCCTAACCCCTCCAACACGGATGATAAGCTCTTCGAATATTGCTGCAGATTTACTTTAAGCTTAATGATAATTAACAGGTTGGGGCGACTTCTGGTGACAAATAGGAGATGAGATCGTTATTCACATCAGAGGATGTGATCACTTTAAACATTGTGCATGAAAACGAGTATGTCCGTTACTACATACCTAGCTAGATAAATAAAGAAAGAGTGTTCGGATGAGAAAACTAGCACAATTAAGATCATAAATCGTTTTATTTCTGTACATTCAAATTTCATTATACACTTGATAAGAAAAAGCCATTTGTACTTTTATTTCCAGACTGCTGGACACGTAAGAAAAATATTGGAATTGAAATTAATTAAGCCATATTTGTTATTGTTCAAAGTTCATGGGCTACGAAAGTGCAGGTCTCTCGTTATCCCATGTCTATCTGTAGACTGCGTGTTTGAGATCTGTTGATGACTTCATTATTAAAAAGATATCGCTGCAATAAATAAATTTGAAGAATAAAACTTTATACTTTATGTATCTCATAATATACTATTAAAAAATTTCAATAGAATCGTAAAAATTATAATAACTGATTCTTTTTTAGAAAATTAACCTCATTAAACAGATTTTAAATAAATATTTCTTGAAATATACACCCTAAAATACGATATTGATTGTAATTCAGGATACCCATTTTTAGAAAATATTTCCAGTTAAACACTTCACGTCAGGTAATATTTATTTTGGCTAAAAATATCCATGAAATGCAACATTTTAAAGAGAACAGGGAATCTGTGTTGTGTAAATACGATTCTTAAATTACCTTATTTTCTTTATGGAGAATGAATTGTATGTTTATAAAAAAAATGGAATACAAAATAATGAACGAAAAAACACTTTTCGATTTTATGACAGAAATGCACACAGAAAATGATTAATTGCACTATTTTAAATAAGCAGATGATGCATTATGAACGATTAATTTACTCCATATGGTCTTAATCACTTTAATAATTTTGTATATTTGCTTGTGTAAAGCGAACGTATCTAGAGAAATATCATTGTTCAATTTATCAATTTTTTTTAATAATTATGCAACCAATATTACGGATATTTGCAGATATCAGCAGTAAATAAGTTTTGGTGTCACCCTGCTTTTTGTAGTTATACAGTTTAACAATTAAAATTCATTGCAGCTGTATTTATTCCATCAGCAGTTGTATCGATGAAAACTGGAATGGCAAACAATTTTTTCACAATTGCTGCGTAAAATACATAGTAGGCAAACTAAAACGCAGAGATAATTTACTCAACAACTTTTTTTACTCATAAATGAAATATCAACGCCAACACTTGCCCAAATTAGTCCATTTACGTTTATTTAATTAACTGTTTTAGCGAAATTACGTCGTTTATGTCTGGAGTTTGGTAATTATTATAATGTAAAAATTTTATAGGTGTTGTCAATTTGTATTTGTGTTGTTATTAGTCTTGAAATGTTATTTACAATCTTGTAAACTTGCACCATAAAATTCCGCACGTTTAGAAACTGGATGAAAAGAAAATGTAACATTTTTATGATGCCAATTAATTTTTATTACGTCGTTGATGCCTACAAAATTTGTTTTCTCACTGGTGTCTAGAAAAATAACAATTAAGGAAATGGATGAAAGAAAACTGGGTAACGAATGTTTTTTATTCCACCCACACCAGAGCATCGCAAATTAATTATATGAGTTTTCCGTTTCCCGGTAGTGTTTTAATTATGAAAAGCATATAACGCCCTGTTCATATTGAAAAGCGTTACAATTTCATAATTTCCTTTGTTACAGAGTTGAACTTTCTATAGCTTTTGAAAAAAGTGGGAGAGAATGAATAGAGCTAGGTTTACAGCGAGCTGCGCTAAAATGCAACGAAATTTCCTGCGAGACCTATAAATTAAATTCCATCTCCTAACCGAATAAGGTAAGTAATTTTACATTCTCCTGCAATTAGTCTTTGACGGAAAATACGCATGTTAATCCAATTTATTCTTTGCGAAACCGTCATTAATTCAATACTGTTGAGATTTAATTGTCTTTGTTTCCGGTCGGGATTTAAGGGACGGTATGAGATTGAAATTTTTGTTTGAACGTGTTCTATTTGGTTTGGTTTCCATTTTATCTAAGAGAAATAATAAAATCCGCTCTCCTCGTGGCGCACTTGGCAATTTACTGTTCAAATATGTCAGAAATCGACCCTAAAATGTAAAATGTTGAATGCGTTTTAATCGAGGCGGCGCGTTACACAATAGCTGACGGTACAATTTTTTATTACCTGAAAGGGACAAAAGCACAATTTCATTGGAAAATGTATAAAATGCGAAATGAACTTGTCACTTCGTTGGCATGTGTGTTTAATAAAAACTGTTAAATGAACTCGAAACATTTGTAATATACGTGTCCGCGATTTATTATCTTTATTGTTGGCTTTTCTATTCAAGTACCGAAAAAATTAATGAAAAGCTGTATCATTGTTCTCGTTAATAGAAGTCTAACCGAGCTTAATAGAAACTAATAATCTCTATAACACACCATTGCACGAAAATTGAAATTGAAGACCGGACGTTAAGGATTTATCTGATTTGAAACGACAAAGCGCGAGAAGACATGAGAAAAATACAAATTGCTAAAGCAGGAATATTTATCAATGTCGAAATCACACAAAAAGGTAGCAGAATGCGACAAGAAAAAACATGAGGCTTATCAAAAACTCTGGTTGAATTCGTATACAAAGTACTTTTTCAGATGTTGGATGAATGAAAGTCTTTTTTTCTTTAGTACGAATATACTTGGCCATTTAGTCTATCTGCTCATTTTTCCTAGTCCGTGCAGAAAAGCAGGAATAACAATATGACGTATCTGGCTTGATGTTTTTACGTCACATCTCGCAATAATTCAGCTAATTTAAGTTTTGTTAGTTTTACTTGTCCTGTGATAGAAAAATCGACACGGAATTTACGTTTCATCGCATATATTGCAAACAATATTTTATAGTTTATTTATTTTTTTAACTTTGCTAAACTGTCCGTGTTCCAGTGAATAATATTAGTAAGCCACAATAGGGATTATCGTTCTTTCTTGAACACTGACCGATTATTGTACTTTTTCAATTTCAAATCAATTCCTATTCAAATTTTGTGACGACGTCATCAAGATTTTAATACGAACAAGTGTATTAATTTAGCAAGTATTGTAATAAAATAAATTATTTCATTCGTAATTTTTTGTGGCACTCTGTACAAGCAATTTAAAAAATGGAATGTATCAATAAACTACAAGTGTATACTCATCATATTTTGCACATTTTACATAACAAAATTTTGAGCTGACGTCATCAACTGTTTGGAGGAGATGAGTAAATAAATTTTACTAACGGATGTACCTACCATGTCTATAACAACCGTAAATTGTTTGCAAGATTTCAGAGCACTCGGTTTTGTAGTTTGTAATAAGTTAAATTGTAAAATGTTATGCAATTTTGATTTTTCCCAAAACTAACTGATTAATACACCTCAAGTAGAAAATCATGTTTATTTATACAATTGAAACAGGATTTAATTTAGAAAATCTTGATTTCACGACATGAATTTGTCCAGTAGTTTCGTTCTGTCTAATAAAAGCTGCACAGACGATGGAGAGCAGACATCCGGAAACCAGAGACCTACTTTTTCACACTGTCGAAACCGAGAAATGTCTGTAAAACATGGAAGTAGCCGTTCGCTGGATGGACCCGTTACAATACTTCCGTAACTTACGCTTAGAAAAAAGTCAAAGACCAAAGTTGCACGGTTCTTTAAAAACTATATCTTAAACTTACTGTTAATTATACAGTGTTCTATTTTAAGGAATAACACACAGCTTAGTTTTTTTAATAAAACACCCTATATATTTTTACATATTCTCAATAGCCTCTCCTAGGCTTTACAACCATAGTTCACTTTTAAAATTCCGGTGCGACGTTGCCACGTGGTTCCAATTTTCTTAAATTTTTTTGGAAATGGAAGGGTTGACAAAAAATTCTTTGTTATATATTTTCTTGAGAGATAAATAAAGGTACGCGCTTTGATGTGGTACTAATTAAATGAAATTTTAATACGCAGAATGCTTATAAAAAGACTCTACTCCTATTTCTTTTTATTATTTTTATTTCTTAAAAAAGAAAAAAATGCAGAACGTATCAACTTCAAATATAAAAAATACTTAACGAAAAAGAAACATTACAAAAAATAGAATAGGATACACTAATAAAATACAGGGTGTTTGAAAAAACCACAATAAAGCACGTATCTTTATTTATTTCTCCATAAAATAATGTAACGTGTTCCAAATGTTAAAAATAATCCTACTGTGATTCTGTTTTGTGAACCCTTCCATTGCCGAAAAATTTTGAAAAAATTGGAATAACGTGGCAACGTCGCATCAAAATTTTAAAAATAAATTGTGGCTGTAAAGCCTAAGAAGAAGTCAGTCATATGTAAAAAATATTAGGTGTTTTATTAAACAAATTAAGTCGTATTTTACGCCTTAACAACAGAACATGCTGTCTAGTTCAAAATAATTGTAAAATATGATCCTCCAAGAACCATACAACTTTGATCTTTGACTTTTTTTTTTATTTGAAGTATTTAATGGGATATCGAAGAACGCAGACTTAGTGACTTACCATGTCCATCATTTTTAACGTAATCCATATGAATAATGAATTTGTTAAAAATTTTAAATATTACTTTTTACTTTTACTTAGCAAAATTTTGACGTGACGTCATCGAGTTTTTAGAAAGGATGAACACATTTTCCCCTTACGAAAATTTTGATCATTTTTTCCACCACCTTCGAAAATTACCTAAAAAGATTTTTTCAGAAGCTACTTTCAGCTTCATTTCCCGAAAAATTTCTACGATTTTTCCAGAATCGTCCCAAGAGATAGGATGTCAAATTTTGAGATTAAAAAAAAATGCATTTTCAGATCGAATTTTTAGACAACTTTTTCGAAAACTCAGTGTTCCCATACTTTCTTTTATGAAAATTTGACCACCTTAGATTACCCAAAAAGAATTTTTTATAGACTTCGACTTCCCGAAGCTTCTTTTGGTTTCATTTTTTCAAAAATGCTTACGATTTTCCCAGAATCCTCCAACGAAATATTATGCCAAATTTTTTAGACCGAATATTTCTAAAATCTCGTTCCGGATCCATGAACACGCTGTATTTTTGAAACCGCAAGCAGATATATATTCCAGAATTATTTGTAGCTTTTTAGACAACTTTTCTAAAACCCCAGTTTTTCCAAGCAACATTTTGACCTTTTTTCGACCACCTTCGAAAATTAGTTAAAGAGAATTTTTCGAAAATTTCAGCATTCGACTTCCGGAACCTTCTTTTGGCCTCGTTTCTTCAAAAATTCCTTAAATTTTCCCTAAATCATTCGATGAAATAGTATGATAATGTTTTGGACTGCAGAAATAAATTCATTTTTAGATCGACTATTTATAAAACTCATCTCGAATCTATACTACTACTCTCGAACGCTATACTTTTCGAATCAGTACGTCGAAAATTAGGTGTATTATAGAATTTTTTTGACATTTTTTAGACAACTTTTCAGAAGCTCATTATTTTTATTTTCCTTTATGAAAATTTCGATCTTTTTTCGAGACCTTCGAAATTTTTCCTCTATAAGCTTCTTTTGGCCTCATATATTTTTGTGGATTTTTAGCCAACTATTTCAAAAGCTCAGTTTTTCGAGACTCTCACTTACGAAAAATTCGATCTTTCTTTGGTCACTTTTGAAAATTAACTAGAGAAACTTTTTCTTAGATTTCGATCTAAAGAAGCTTTTGGCTTCATTTCTTCAAAAATTCTGACAATTTTCCCAAAATCGTCCAATGAAATAGTATGGCAATTTTTAGGATAAAAAAATACAGGGTGTTCAAAAAATGGCGCACTAATTCTATGACCGTTGTTTAGGACCACTGTTCAAAGGTAGAAGATATAACCCTCACTTTTTTTTCAAAATTTCACCATATTTTAATTCACTATTTTGTGTTTGGGACTTTCATTGACTAAAATAATTTTGGAAATATGTTGTCTTTATTCATAAATTTCTTCATTTTATAACATTACAAAAAACACAAAAGTTGTTTAGGATAAATTTGACGACAGTGGGTAAATTTTCACGTTTTTAAACTAAATAGATATACCTATATTTTGTTTTTATAAGTGAACGTCAAATTGACGTAAAGATTTTTTAATGATTTTTCTCGAACTTAAACTTGTGAATTTAAATTTTTGAACATCCTGTATATATTTTCAGACCGAATATGTATTTCTAAAATTTCGCCCCAGTGAAGAGGACTCAATTTTTCCATATACCCCTATGTGAGAATTTTCACCTTCTTCCCATACCTTCCAAAATTACTTAAAGCAGCGATTTTTTCAGAGATTTAGACCTCCAGAAGCTACGTTTGGCTTTATTTCTTTGCTTATAATTTTTCCAAAATCATCCAAAGAAATAGAATTGCAAATTTTAGGATTTAAAAAAAGAGACTTTCAGACCGGATCCACGAGGACGCTATAAGAAAAATCAGTGTTTTCATACTTCCCTTTATGAAAATTTCAACTGTTCTTTAACCACGTCAGAAGCTTACAAAAAAAGATTTGTTTTTGTAGATTTCGACTTCCGGAAGCTTTTTTGGCTTCATTTCTTCAAAAATGCCTAGGATTTTCTCAAAATCCTCCAGTGAAATATTACGGCAAGGTTTAACAATAAAAACAAATTTTTTAAACCGAATACTTCTTCTAAAATCTCTTTCGAAATTCTTTCGACACGTTCGAAAATTATCTGACAAGAATTTTTTGTACATTTCAACCTTCATGAGCTTCTTTTAGCGTCATATCTTCAAAAATAAATTCAATTTCCCAAGAATCGTTCCATGAAATGGTATTGCAATTTTTAAGATTAAAAAAAAGTCGGAAGAGTTTAGCCTCTGATATGGTTGACATACTGAATTACCGTGCTCTTTTGCCTTATTCCTAATTTCTCAATCCTGCCCCTGAAAATACCAGTTACGAAAGTGTGCGAAACGTTGAGTCCAAAAACTCAGTTGACAAAGTCCCAACCCGGTATTGACTCCGACCGTGGAAGCCTCCGAAATTAAATTACAAAATTTTGAATTTTTTTCTAAAACTCATGTTCATAAAGTGAAAAAATAAGGACAGATTAGTAAACCCCAGGATATTATTCGCATATTATTTCGTCAATTCCACAGGATTGAATTAAAACATTTTTTTAGTAGGGATGGTCGAACATATTTTAGTTTGTTTTTATAGATAAGTTTTTTGTTTAGCGAAATTTTAAAAGACGTCATCATATCTTTGGTGGGAATGAACGGACAAGTTTTCATTAGCGTTCTACGATCTACACCTTATTCTTAAAATATTTCTTAAATTACACAACAGTCAGTCCAGTAGTTCTTTAATCTGGAAACTACTGGACTGTCATAAATTTACTAACAGATGACAGGCAGACGAGAAAGAAAACCTACTCTTTCATATTCTAGGAGGTATTAAAAGTCCAAGAATTAACGATTTGCCAGATTCGCCTATTATACTAGATTACCCAAAATTAATTTGACTTAATCTATCTTTTTATATATTTTTTACGTTGTGTCTTTTAACAAAGAGATTAATTAACTTTTCTGACAACATTTTCGAAAAATTCATGGTCCAGTTTCTGAAATGAGTTGCCAAATTTAACAATTTTTTTTTCGAAAGGAAATTTGATCCGTACAAATATATATCTCTTAAGAAACATTTAAAATTACAGAATAATTGAAATAATAGCTGCAAAACTTATCGACCAAAAAAATCGACAGACCACAGATCCAGACAGATGGAAACAGAGGACCCATTTTTTCATACTCTAGTAGTTATGAAACGTCACGAAAACATGTAATTAATCTTTCGCCCCAGGAACAATTACAATACTCCCCTACTACACTCGAGAAATTAAAATAGTGCTGTATTCCCAGAATGTTTGGAAAATTATATAAATCAGGTTTAATGTACTTGATCCATAAGATTGATGGATGATGATTGATTAATAGTTTTTTTTTTAAGATCCTGTATAAATAATTACACAAATTAAAAATATATATATTTTGCTAAAACTATTAAGCCAAAATTTATTTAATAAGTGTTTCCAATGACGTCGTTAACTTCCTGGTGGGGATAAAAAAATAAATTTGTACCGTTCTTCTGTAAGAATTAATTCAAAGTTATTATCAGAGTTAGGCACAGCCGAAGTGATGGGGAATCATTCAGACAAGAATTAAATACGACGGCGCGACGTCAGGTGATAAATTTGGCTGGCCGACTGTGCAGTCTCAACTTCAGCATATTATTTGCATATTATTTTAACACATTCAAAAGGATTTACTTACTTAAAAAAAATCTAATATTTGGTAGGGATCATAGGATAGCTTTTGGTTGACATTTCACCATTTACATAATATTTCTAAATTAATAAAATCTGTCCATTAGTTTCGCAGCCTAACTGTCTCATAAATTCGTCAGCGGATGACAGACGACGGGTGATAGAGAGACGGAAAAGAGAAATCTCTGAACTATTTGTTTCATATTCTAACAGCTAGGAAATGTCCAAAAATCCTGAAATTAATTTATTAAATTAAATTTTTACAATGCTTCCCAGCCTACGCTCAGTACATAAAATACTCCAAAATGAATTTGACCTAATTTATCTTTCAACAAAGATTTAATAAATTTTTTTGGCAATATTTCCAAGAAATTCATTATCCAGCTTCGGAGTTCAGTTGCCAAGTTTAATTGTTTTTTTTTTTTGGAGGATAATCCATACAAAACAAAGAAAAAATATTTATATATCTTGCAGGATATTTATAGTTTTAGAACAACAAACGACCAGAGACAGAAATGGAGCATTTATTACACTTGCATATTCTACTAATTGTCAGATGTGAACTCTTTGTCTAAATTCTTTGGATATTTTCTAGGACACTATACCACTGAGTTATAATACTTAATAATCACAGAATATCGACCAAAGATTATTTATTTATCCTTTCAAAAATTTAATGATATCAACTCGGAGAATTGTTAAATACCTACATGTTGATTAAAAATTGTGTTCTGAAAGACAGCGTTGCAATAAAATCGTATATACAGGAGGTGAAAAAAAATATTAATGAATAATTTGTTAACTAAATTCAAAAGGGTCTTTTAAACCGCCTGAATTCTGGTAATGTTTTCAGTCTCACAAATTAATATGTTGTTAAAATTTTTAAATAATTTTTGATTGATTTTCATTTTGTTAACAACTCAATCAATCGAGATGAATGTGATCTCTTAAATAAATTTCTCTATTTTTCTTAAGAAAAATATTGCCTTGAAAAAGTACTACTACTTTTGAGACAAGCTGAATATTATCAGAATTTAGGTACCTTCTTTTTAGTACAATTAATTATTTTACGTTTATTAATACAATAATGTCAATGCAACAGTCACTTAACAATTGGAGCCCACTGGGACAGAATTGTTTCTTCAATTATTGTTATTGAAACTCATTAACCCACATTTACTGCAGTTTGCAGCCTCTGAAACGTCTGTAATTTTAATGTCACGAGTTCGTACCTATCTCCCCGTTTTGGACTGCTTTCATTATTCAGACTTCCTCCTCCAATCGTCTTGTTTTCGAAAACCAACCACTGACCAAGCTCAGACTGAATGCACAAGCAGCCTCTTCCACCACGATAAATTGCAAGTGTCACCGTGGTACCAGAGTAGGTTTGCTCCAACGCAGAACATCAAAAGTCTAGCGAGAAACGGAAGCAGCTTTTAACTCGTCCAGCATTATAACAAAGCCTTGGTAATCTCATTGCCAATCATGGCGTCTTTACAAGAACGTAGACTTACTCATGAATGAACACGGCCGGTAAGAGCTTTCATCTGATCTGAAAGCGCTTTTTCCTTTTTTGGCTTACAATTTCAGCTGTGTAACAAGAAATAAACATTGCAGCAGTTTTACCTTCATACACTTTAAATTGGTCTGAAATTAGGTCCTGTCACGAATTTAGCCCTCTTTTATCCTCTTTAACAATCTTTCGAACAAGTCTGAATTTATAAAGTGCTGCAGCAAATAAATTGCAGAAGAACGCTTTCGATTGCTCGGAATAAGTAATTCGTGGCGAGCGAGAACTGTGAAGTAAACTCGTACGTTTTTGTTTTTTACTTTTGGAAAGTTCGACTTGTCAATGTCAAGGCGAGTTTTGATGAAATACCGCCGGTTCGAGTTAATACAGAAACTCGTGACTTTGTTCTTGGAATAGTGGAAATTTATAGCTCGGGGTTAAAGATTGCACTCTGCGGTTTTGCGCGTTTCTGTGCAGTCTATTTAGATTTAATGAATAATTTTCTGCCCTTTCAAGAGCTTCAATTGACCGCAAGGCTTGTAGATCAAATCGGGTGAATTGCAAGCAATTCTCTACCTACTTGTTCAAAATAATTGCTTTCGTGAAGTTTGTAAGTCTGGGAAACATGGTACCTAATTTGTAATTCGGATGTGGTTTGTCAGTCTCAGATGCAAATGTAACACACAGTACTCACAGTGATTGGCAATATAGGAAAATGTCGAGAGCTTGTGTTAAATGGGCGTTTAGAACGCCCTTCAGCTTAATTTGTTTATGGGAGGTCACTCACTTATGAGGAAGTATTGATTCCTTTATAATCTTTGTCTTGTTCCTAGACTATAATACACTATTTTGTGGACATCATTTTCAACCGGAAGGTTACAACTAACTTTGGAATAAAATTACCAATTCAATGTGAGTAGCTAGACGAAATAAAAGTTGTTTGAATTACCAACTAATTGTAAAGTTTCAAGCTTTAGTGAACGTTATTTTTAAACCACTTTTATTCGAGTTTAAAAGCAACCTTGCTTTGATATTTCACTTGTATGAAATAATTAACCAAATGCTAGTAGCACTACCTGCATAATTTTACAACTTCTATTCAAAGAATTTTTCGGCATCATACACTTTTCAGTGCGGTTTATACGAAAATAATCATCTTCTTTGTTTTAGTTATTTCGTTCATTATATGGACCTACTTTGCATCTTTATTACAAATAAGAAAGCTATTTTCTGTTAAATGTACCTGTAAAGAAATGATAAGGGCATTATACTTTTACTAAAGTACTATAAGGTCGTAAAACGTAAAGTGTGCTCACTGGTGACTAATGTTCTTAGCTAGAATGTCTAAAAATGATTACCTATTAACTTTCATTGACAGTTACTCGGAAGATTGCTTTTATAAGGTATAAAGTACAAAATAGTGCGATCCAGACAATTCGTTTAAGTAGTTGTAAAAGCAACGTTCCTTAAAATGTAAAAATAATTTAGAAATAACAAGCAGCCTCCCTTTTTTCAGGTATTAATAATGTTTTGGGGTACAGTAAACCCGTCAGCATGAAGTAAAAGTGGTGGTTAAATTTCGTGCGTAAATTAACAAAAAACCAATACCGCCTCTAAATCGAAAATTAAATCGAATACATGATAAAGTTTATTAATTGCTGCCGGAAATCCTAATTTAATCAAATAACTTTACTGATTATTGAAAATTTTACCTTAAGCCATTCATCGATTTCTCCTTCGCCTAGACGCTTGTCACCAAGTCTGGAAACTTTTTAAGGACTTGTGTTAATTTTTTATAAGCAATTTGTATTTGACAATTATTTCACTTTTTTGCTACTAATTTTCGCCTTCTGAGTGCTAGCTTTCAGCGCATAAATTTCAGAGTAAACATTTTTTTCGTACTTTGGAGTTCGTCTGTACCTCTTTAAATAATATTTTAATTTGTTCCAACGTTGTATTAAACAATTATTTAACGCCGAGATTTCTTAACACTGAAAGAGGTATGAGACGGTGGAAGATAAATTGGAATACCGAGCAATTTTTGTTAGCACTTTATCATCTTCACGATAATCTTAAAGTAAGAGAATGTAAACAAATTTTCACGTCTGAAAAAGTTAGTGCTGATCCACTTAAATATTTATCTTGTGAAATTTAAACAGCGACTTCAGAGACTTTTTTTTGTAGCCGCTTTTACTAAGAACGTTAAAGGAGCACATTATTCTCTTTTTTTGACAAAATCGGTTCATGAATTTTAAATTTGACTTAATATTGGATTTTCTTCTTGTGCACGATTAATTATTTTTGGAGATTGTGCGTTTACAGTTTTCGCCTGAGGAAATCTGCACTTTCGTATTCAACGCCAAGAGAATAGGAAATTAGACAAAAATGAAAATCATCTTCTAAAAAATAAAAAAACAATGTATACCTAAGTTTAATAGCTTTTTTCTACCCGCTCCGCTCATACTTGAATAAACTCGTGATTATAGAGGAATATAAAGCTTATACATACTATTTTCGAATGTTGCGTGATCTTAATTGTATGAATTAGAACACTTCACAAATATCAAATTTAGTTTCATAAATATAAATAAATAACTAGAAAAAAATCAGATTTTCTTCATGCACATTCGATATCTATATGACACCATATGCATTAATATGAGTATAGACTTTATGTGTTGCAATAAACTCAAATGATGCAATACGAGATTAGAATATTGGGGTTATAACACTGGAATTTAATTAAAACATTTTAGTTGCTATTGCATATTACCTAAAAAATTTGTACTATTGCGTAGAGATAAATTTTTATGCTTCTCGATACTTATTTTTATTAATATGCGGGATATTTTGTTAAAATGTAATGTATTAACGTCTCCTTAATTTGTTTTTCAGGTTTAAATTTGATAAAATAACATACTCTTGTACTTGTAGTTTATGAATCCGCTTCTGATTTCAGGGGCCAGGAAACTTCTGTCGAAATAACATTCGGCAAATTTTTTGATAAAGTAACGGACACATGTTTAGTTTTTTTCAGTCAAAAGCACTGGAGACAATTTTCTCAAAAATAAATACCTGAGTAAAAATATTGATAGACGAAAAAATAAGAAAAAACTCAAAATTTCAACATTTTTTCGCCACACAGGTGACTGTCAATGCGAAATTTTCAGTTGACGTCACCACATTATTGGTTAGAATGATTAGACATACATATCTTGGTTAGCATCTTAGAATTATGTCATCTCCAAATATTCCAGTAGTAAATGTTAATTAAATTTTATAAAATAACGTACTCTTCCAACTTGAGTTTTTACCTTAAGCATTCAGATATGGAAAAATAATATCGAAATTGTATAACAACATTTTACAATTTAATTTTGGAATTGCAAAATCGAATGCTTCGAAATCGTGGAAATGTTTTAAGAGTATCGGAACCATGATAAACCGTTGCTCAAAATTTATCAATTCATGTTCCCCCTGGAATGTCGAAAATATGTTATTTAAATTTTTTTAAAAGAGAACATGGTCCTAAACTTGTGGTTTATAAATCCGTGAGGAATTTATATCCCATCGAGATTTTTCGAAAAAATATCTTTCAATTTTTCGATATTTAAATTTTTCAATTTCTTGATTTTCAATTTTTCGATTTTCCAATGTCTCGATGAATCGATATTTTGACTTTTTCAACTCTCGAGTTCTCAACGTTTTAATGTTTCGATTTTTCAGTTCTTCAATTCTTCAATTTTTCAGGTTTTTGATTTTTAAATTTTTTCAATTTTTGTTTTTTTCCGATTTCAATTTCTTGATTTTTAGATGTTTCAATTTTGAGAGTTATCACTTTTTCAGTTCTTCAATTTTTCTTCCATTTTCAATTTTTCGATATTTCACTTTTGGGATTTTTTAATATTCCGATTCTTTATTTTTCGATTTTTCACTTTTTTGATGTTTCGATTTTTCGACGTTTAGGTTTTAGATTTTTCAATTTTTTAATTTTTCAAATGTTTGAATATTCGATTTTTCAATTTATTCGATTTATCGATTGAACGATTATTTTAATTTTTAACTTTTCCATTTTGGTTTATCTCGACTTCTCAATTTTTCGAGTTTTCGATTTCTCCAGTTTCCGATTTCTCTATTTTTTGATCTCCATGTTTCCATTTTTTAATTTTTCGATGTTGCGAATTTTTCGATGTTTTTTGGTTTTTCGATTTTACAATTTTTCGATTATCCAATATTTTACCATTTCAGTTTTTTAATTTTTCAATTTTTCGATTAAATTTTCCGATTTTTAAATGTATCGATTTTTTGAATTTTAGATCTTTGGATTTCTGGTTCTTTTTTCGATTTTTAAATTTTTAAATTTTTGCATTATTCAGTTCTTCGATCTTTTGATTTTTAAATTTCTAAATTTCAGATTTTGCGATTTTTCAGTTCTTAAATTTTTCGGGTATTTGATTTTTAAATTTTTTTAATTTTCGATTTTTCGACTTCAATATCTCGATTTTTCAGTTCTTCAATTTTTCTTCCATTTTCAATTTTTCGATATTTCATTTTTGGGATTTTTCAATATTTCTATTCTTCATTTTCTTGACTTTTCGATTTTTCAATTTTTAGTACTTTAAAATTTTCGGTTTTACACATTTTTGATGTTTTCATTTCTCGATCTTTCGATTTTCGGTGTTCAATTTTTAAATTTTTTTATTGTTCGATTTTTCAATTTTTCTGTTTTTAAATTTTTCGATTTCTCGATTTATCACTTGATCGATTTTTTAATTTTAACTTTTCGATTTTCGTTTATTTCCACTTCTCAATTTTTTGAGTTTTCGATTTCTACCCTTTTCGATCTTTTGATCTTACGTTTCCATTTTTGAATTTTTCGATGTTTCCATTTTTCGATGTTTCCATTTTTAAATTTTTCGATGATTTTTGGTTTTTCGATTTTACAATTTTTCGATTACCGAATATTTCATTATTTCAGTTTTTTAATTTTTCAATTTTTCCATTCAATTTTCCGATTTTAAAATTTTTCGATTTTTTTTATTTTAGATTGTTCGATTTCTGAGTTTTTCTTTTTCAATTTATAAATTTTAATTTTTCAATTATTCAGTTTTTCGATCTGTTGATGTTTTAATTTTTAAATTTTTGGATTTTCGATTTTTCAGTCCTTCAATTTTTCGATTTTACCATTTTTTGATGTTTCAATTATGACGATTTTTCGATTTTTAAATTTCTCGACTATTCGATTTTTAGATTTCTCGATTTTTCAAGATTTTGTTTTCTTAATTTTTCAGTTTCTGAATTTTTCAATTTTTCGATATTTTAATTTTTCGATCTTTTATGTTTCGATTGCTCGATTTTTAAATTTTTCAACTTTTCTGTGTTTCAATTTTTCTTATTTTGAAAATTTTTGATTTTTCAATTTTACGTTTTTTGATATTTCAATTTTTCGATTTCTGGATATTTTATACTTTAAATATATTCCATATTATTATTTACACCACTATTTTTGCGGGATTTGTCGGGCTACACTTCAGAGGCGAGGGAAATTCTGTCGAAATAACCCTCGATCCATTTTTTCTTACACTGTTCTGCTACTATGTATATTCTTTTAATATGTATAGAGGAATTTTAGGTCTTTTTAACCTTCCAGAACACGAAGAATATGAAAATGAAAATAACATCAAAAACTACCGTATCGATTACTCCAAAATTATACTTGTAATGATCGTGAATCGCACAATGCCAATCAAAATTACTGATAAACATATCTCAACCATCTAGATGATATTCCCAGCTTATGTATAAAATTTGACAACAATGGGTCTAGTGGTTTCCGATATTATATGTTAAAAAAACCGACACATACGATAAACATATGACAAATAGACGACAGACAGAGCACAGACAGGTGGAAACTGGAAATCTACTTTTATACTCTAGAGTGCATGAAATGTCGATAAAACATTAAAGTAAACATTCCCTGGATGAACCCTGTTTTAGCTTACGCTCGGGAAGCAAAATGAAAGTAATACATTTAATTTTGCTGCTTAAATCATTCATCACGTATATAAAAAAATTGCTCTAAAGTTATTTAGACAGTACTTCCCTCGCCGCTGAAGTACAGGGGAACAAAGAAAAATTCTTAGAATATTTATAAAATTTTATTTTGGGAATTTTTTATGATAAATCTTAAAGTTAAAAAATATTATAGGTCTGGACTGTTCCAGTCCAGGTAAAGAAGCATGCTATGCCTGCATTTCAAGTGAGTTTTTTCATAACAAACTTTTGTAATAACGTGATCAACATTTCAGCAAGTACACGTATATCAGTTTGAATAGGTGCAGTGTAATGCTAATATTTCTCATGGTTGGTATTGTGTACTGAAAAACCAGCTTTACTACGAGAATTATTGAATAGTAAAAATTATAGTAGTAACAAACAAAATCAAGACAAATTCATAAACCACAAGTACAGGGGTATGTTATTTGCATACATTTTATATTACACGTATTAAATATAAAAGTGCAGTCTCAGAAGAAATATTTTTTCCAGGTGAAAGTAGTCGCAACATTCCATTCCATTTATCCGAAAAAAGGAATTAATTATAAAAGTACCAAAATAAATATATTATTTCCAGTTATTAAAAGACAAAGACACTACTAGTATGGCACGCAATATTTTTTTACCAAAGTCCTGCTCAACTTGGATGGTTATTTATATCTAAAGATGAGTTCCGTCTTAAATTTTCTATCAAAATTAATTAACTATTGATTTAGTAGAAAGTGCTGGAAGTCAGGTTGGGCAATTTGGAGCCACAAGATGATTCATGATACCAATGGACGTTATAGGACTAGATTGAGATAATTTGGTAGTTAATATACAGAAATTTATATGTATTGTTCAAATAATGTTAGACCTCACGTAGCAAATGACCGGTTAATTTGAATTCGAAAATTGTCGGTATAATAATATATTACTGAAGCGTCAATAATAATTTGCAGGAACTAAGAAAATATGTGTGAAAACAACTTTCTCTGACAATATGTAATTACTAATAATATCTTTCTATTAATTCCAATCTATTCATTAATTATTTACATTACAAACTCTTCGAAAAAGAAAAATGAAACGAACTAGTCCTTTGGGATACATTCAGATTTTAAACCTCCCGTTTCAGAGCAGAAGAATCAATAGAAACTTTCTTTATTGCCGTTAGTACGTAAGTTACATTCCATAAGTGATATTACCCTTGTCAGCATTGCACAAATGCATTTCTTTAAAAAAAAAAAATATATACAAAGCTGATCGGAGGTGGTTCGTTTTATAACCCAGTCAAGTAGTAACACTCACGGAGTTTTATTATCCTTGAAAATAGACGCTCCATTAAAATGCTTTATGGACTGCCTGCAGTCCCCCATCGATACAAATCACTCCAACAATGTCTCTTTAGCGTAAAGTGTTTACGCAAAATTCCTGTTCGTCGACGCGTGTCCAATATTAACCCATACAAGTGAAATAAATTCAATATTCCGCTTCAGCAGACGAGATTAAAAGTGGAAAAGAAAATTTCCAGCGCTTTCTACAAAATCCCGTTTGAAACATTAACTCTGTGAGCTCCAATATGTACGTCGGAAAAGTGGAACTAAATGATAAACTAAATAAATTATGGAAACGCGGTTGGAAAAAGTCAGTATTCAATTTATGGCGGTGAACATGCACTAAGAAACGCAATTTATCAATGCAGGAGGAAAATCTACTTTAGTTGCGTTGCCGGGAACTTGTTATTGCAAACTTTTGTATTATTACAAATTGGCTTCATATTTCATGTTATCAGGAACTGAACTTGATCCTCGCTAGGATAATTTATTCAAACCACTAACAATGTTTTATGCAACTCGCATTTTCTAGATCTGATTTTCCTGTCCCGTTTTCATTATCATAAACATGCATGTTTATGTTATAAACAAAACTTAAATTTAGGTAAAGCTTGTTTATACTCGATCGACGTAGAAACAGAGGAAATCTTCCAGTCAGATGGAATAAATATTATTATTTCAATTTAAATTAAAAGCTCGGAGCTGCAGGAAATGTAGCGGACTTTTTCGTGGGTAACTTTGCATTCGAAGCAGGTGGCTTTTGCAAATATTATTTTTTACCAGGAGCCGTTTGGATCTTGAGGTTTTATTTTACACAATAAGCTTTATTATCTGTCGCGTTTTAACTCACATTCTTTTTTGTAGCAATTTTTACCTGTCCCAATTCAATTTGTCTTGGGAATTATTGTTGCTGGAAAAGACCTTCGCGTGTTCATTTTTTTAACGAAATATTTATGTCGTGTCTCATTTTCTTTGTGTCTTTAGTGACGAAGTATTTTTTATATGAAAGCGTATATTTATGAAGATATGATGGAAATTAGAGCATTCTCCAGGGCGTTAAATGGAAATTAATTACGTGTATGAATATTTTATTACATATTTCCTCACAGCTCAGAACACACGGAAATGTAGGTTTCCTTTTTCCGTCTGTCCTGTGTCTACCAGCAGGAAACTGCGCCTTTAAGTTTTTAATTGGCAATTACTAAAAAGGTAAGTAAAAGAGCATTGCAAGCTGTATTACATTTTATGCAAAATTTCCTCCCAGACGCAATAATCTTAAAGTACATCTAAAATTTCGAAGTAATGGCTTGTTACGGTTGCTATCTGCTTAATAATAAGATAGCCGGCAGGCAAGCAGACAGATAAACAGACAACCGTAAAAGTAAAATCCTCATTTTCGTATTGTGCGAACTATGTAGCGCAGAGAAAATATGAAATTAGTGACTTCTGTTAACGATGATATTAAGAAGAATTGAAAATTTTTAATACAAATAATAACAATAATAATTGTAATAATGTGGACACAATTTAAGTAAACTTGCTTGTGAAATTTAAATAAGTAATTATAAATGTTTAACGCGTTAACTTGTAATTATTTAATTTGACATTTATTAATGCTTAAGTGAATCGATATTGTATGAAAAAGACCTTTTGTGAAATTGAATTCTGTCTGAGGTTTCTCAGGAATAAACAACATGGTGCTTATTAAATGGTTTTTCTTTTTGCTACCTATGACCTATTTTTTGCTTTCTCCATTTTTGAAAAGGATAAACAATTTCTTTAATGTCTGGAATTCAAGTGCTGTTTTTTTTTTGTACGACTTAGTTAAGCGTTACATCAATGAGCAAATGTGCAACCCTACTAAAACTATGCTCTCTATTGACTGCTTTCATATTTTCTCGACGGTTCGTAAGTTCTAGAGTACGAAAAAGTAGGTCTTGCGTTTCCGTCTGTCTGTCGTCTGTCTGTGTCGAATTTATGTTGTATAATTTCGTGACGTCCTCTAATTTTTTTTAATAAACGTCATTTAAATCGTATAAAAAAACGTGTTTTTTGTAGTTTATGAATCCGTCTTGATTTTTTACTGTAGGCATCCAGATTTAAGTAAAAAAATCCAAACTGCATCATCACATTTCATTCTAGAGAGAGCACTAAGATGTAGTGGACTCTGTGGCGTAAAAATGTAACGAATGTCGATGATTCGATTGATCCATAGGTTACATTTTTTTAACACTGTGACTGGTATTATCTATATTTTTATTATTAGTATTGCACGTGTCGGACCTACCGAAAACAGGTACAACCTTGCCCTTTATCAATGCATTCAGCAATTGTTTGACCGTTCGACCGTGTTGGTAACAATTCGTTCGAAACAAAGGCACTGGCGGGTGATTAAATTCAGTAATGAATTCAGAAAAACAAGCTCTACAAGAATCTCTGACAAAATACAAATCATATTACGTCCTAATCGTAACCTACTTTTTTTAATGTGTAGGTTATAAATTAAATTAACTAAATAACCTTTGATCATTTTTTTTTTATATGAATTAAGAAAATTAAATTTACACTCATTAAATTTTGACGAATTATCAATTTTCTAAATAGGTTAACCGTATGATTTGCGTATATTCAGTTTAGTTTCAAATCATTTTTCAAATTATAATTTTTTCATTTTTTTTTCTTGTAAATTGGCAACGGGTTATTCGGAGTAAGGAAAATTTGATTTACTAATTTGTCAACAACATTGTCAAAATTCCTATGTTTTAAGAGTACATTTTTAAGAGTTTTTGCTTCTCACTTTGATGATATTTTGATGAAAGAACTTTACGTACGTTATTTGATAATGATTAATGTAATCCACAATATTTTTAATAGTTTCGGTAATTAAAAAAATTTCCTAAACAAATAAAACGAGCCGTTTTCAAAAATATTTAATTTTTATCTTATCTAAGTCATTAAGTATGTTTCTTTTAGAACATTTCAAACTTAAGTAACCTTCTAAAGCGCAACTTAAAAACGTTCCATGCTCCATACACTATGAAAAAATTGGTCGAAAGTTATTTCAAGAGAACTTCCCTCGCTTCTGAAGTACAGTTCAACAAATACTGCTTCTCCGAAAATTTATAAAATTTATTTTTGCGGAATTTTACTTTTTCGTGATAACCTCTATGAAATAAAAACAATATTGAAGGTACTAGTCACAGTGTACTAGAAAAAAAAGATGGTTTCACCTTCTTAAAAAAGACAGTTGGAAGCCCCTAGAAGATTTCATATCCTTAAAAAAAAAACTTAGGTCTCCGAGAAGGTTTCGCTTTCGCCTTCTTGGAAAAAGGACAGTTGGAATCCTCGAGAAGGTTTCACATTCCTAAGAAAAAAAAAAACATTTGTGGCCCCCGACAAGGTTTCACATTACAAAAAAATATATATTTTGCGCCCCCGAGAAGGTTTTACATTTTTAGAAAAGACAGCTGTGGGACCCCCGAGAAGGTTTTACATTTTTAAAAAAGACAGTTGGGACCCCAAGAAGGTTTCACATTCTAAAAAAAAACATTTGACACCCCCGAGAAGGTTTAACATTCTAAGAAATAATTGGGATCCCTGAGGTTTTACATTTTTAAAAAAGACAATTAGGAGTTCCGACAAGGTTTCACACTCCTAAAAAAATCCATTTGGGGCCCCCGAGAAGGTTTCGCCTTCTTTAAAAAGGATAGTTGGAATCCCCGAGAAGGTTTCACATTCTTAAAAATAAGACAGTTGGGACCCTCGAGAAGGTTTCACATTATTGAAAAATGGTGCCCCCGAGAAGGTTTTACATTTTTAAAAAAGACAGTTGGGACCACTAAGAAGGTTTCACATTCTAAAAAAAAAACCATTTGACACCCTCGAGAAGGTTTTACATTCTAAAAAATAATTGGGATCCTTGAGAAGGCTTTACATTTTAAACAAGACAATTGGGAGTTCCGACAAGATTTAACACTCCTAAATTAAATCCATTTGGGTCTCCCGAGAAGGTTTCGCCTTCTTTAAAAAGATTGTTGGAATCCCCGAGAAGGTTTCTATTCCTAAGAAAAAAGACATTTGGGGCCCCCGAGAAGGTTTCACTTTCTTAAAAAAAGACAGTTGGGACCCCCGAGGAGATTTCACATTCTAAAAAAAGACAGTTGGGACCCCTGAGAAGGTTTTACATTATTAAAAAGGACGTTTGGCGCCTCCGAGATTGTTTTCCATTTTTAAAACAGACAGCTGGGATCCTTGAGTAGGTTTCACAGTCTTAAAAAAAGACATTTTGTTGGGGCTTCCGAGAAGGTTTCACATTCTTAAAATAAGACAGTTGGGACCCTCGACAAGGTTTTACATTATTAAAAAAAACATTTGGCGTCCCCGAGAAGGTTTTCCATTTTTAAAAAAGACAGTTGGGACCCCTGAGTACGTTTCACATTCTTAAAAAAAGACATTTTGGGCTCCCGAGACGGTTTCACATTCTAAAAAAAAACATCTGGCACTCCCGATAAGGTTTTACATTCTAAAAAAACAATTAGGACCCCTGAGAAGGTTTTACATTTTTAAATGTATAGGGGCGTATTCTCACCTTTTCGAGAAAGTAGAGTAATTTCATAAAAAAAAAATGCTATGACGTCATAAACCTAGATAATAGAGGGCCATACGCCGATGGTAAATTGTTATTATACCGTACATAATGTTTTTGCAAATATTTGAACGCTTAAGGAAATACCCAAAGCCGATTCGTACACCACACTTATAGCATTATATTGTTTTGTAATAGTTAAATAAAAAATAGATATAGAATTCTTTGAAATGATTGAATTTGTTGGTGGGGATGATTAGCAAAATTTTGGCTGGCGTTTTCCTACATGACATTTTTAATATACAAAATTTGACAACAAACGTTCCAGCAGTTTCGAAGATTACGTGTCTAATAAAAATGGATACAGACACCAGATATATAGACAGACGGAAACGGGAGACTATTTATTTCGTACTCTAGAAGTCATGAAACGTCGAAAAAATATAAAAGTGGCCATTCCTCTGATGAACTCGATTACTATACTTCCTTACCTTACGCTCGGAAAGTAAAAATAGGCCCCCTGTTTCTGTCTGTCTGTCGATTGTCGTCTGTGTTGATATTTATTAAACACATAATTTCCGAAACTATTGGACTGTTTGTCCAAATTTTATATACAGGGCTATACAGCTTAAATAACGAATTAGAAATGAGCGAATAGGTAGTCCAACATACAGTATTCATTTATTCCTTGATTTATATATTTATTATATTTCGTTTTCAATAACATCGTGAATCCAAACTGGCGTTGCTTGATGGCTGTCCGTGTTTGGCAATTAGAATTTCATTACTTTGAAAGGTTAAAATCTGTCGAGATTTTCATTTACTAATAATGAAGAAACAGCTATGATATTAATTTACGGAGAATGTCGCAAAAACACGTTAACAGCAAGAAAGCTATATACTCAACTCTCCCCTTTACGCAGAATTCCAATAGAGGAGATTTTTAAAAGGCTAGAAAAATGTTTTAAGGCAAAACTAGGCCCTCTGGAAACGACGAAGTGTTCGGTCTGTAGCAAGTGTTGACAACAAAATAAGAAATAATTCCCACATTCGTCAAAAGGCAATCGCAGTAGAGGTCGGGATAAGTCAGGCTTCTGTATGTAGAATTTTAAAGAGATACGAATTCCATCCCTACGATGTGCATATGGTTGACGGGCTACGAGAGGTTGATTACGCTCGAAGATTGCAGTTTTGCCAGTTTGTTAGAGAACAACTTGCTACCGATCCTGCCTTTGTCGCATTAATCCTTGGCCTGCCAGAAGCCCTGACTTGACTCCCTGGATTATTTTTTGTGGGGAACCATTAAAGAAAGAGTTTATCAAACCCCTTTTGAAAATATCGATGAACTGCAAACTGCATGTTGTAAGAACTGAATCAAGGAGTAAGCGACTAATGTATTTTGGGTTGCAGTCCTGACACACTAAATTGGTTATTTACGCTGAATAACCCTGTATATATATATTTTTAGGAACATCGTGTAGCTAGTTAAATGGTAACCAAAATTTGTCTGATCATCCTCACCAATAATTTTGCATGGTAAATACTATTTACGTTTTATAGAATAACATACTCCTGTATTTGTGGTTTCTTAATCTGTCTTGATTTTTATTTAAATTGTTTACAATTTTTTTATACTAATGTAAGAGCTCCGTTGAGCAATCGATCATTAGCTCGCGGGTTTAGTACCCCCATCAACTTATATGGTGTCGCCTTTTAGAGGATCTTAATATCTAGGAGTTCTAAATAGGAAATTTATAATTTAAACAATAAAATACATTTAAAACCAAAATGACAATGTCAAATGTATTCATGATAATTCGGAAGTTACTGGAAATATAAAGAAATATACCAGTATTTTTCTAAATAAACCAAATTTATATCATTTGTTGTTTACGACTGGAAAATGAAAAATTCTTTATCTGATGTCTTACCAATTTTCCAGTGACTTTCTACTACCGGACCGATTGTTGTCAAATTTTGTACGTATTATATTACGAATATCGTGTAGATGGTAAAACGCTAACAAAAATTTGTCTGATCATCCCCACCAGCATACCTATACGTGACGATATGACGCCATTCCCAACTTTTACAATGGCAAATATAATTTAAATTTCATAAAGTAACACTTACAGTTTATGAATTCGTGTTGAGTTCCTACCCTAGATATCGAAATTAAAAAAAAAATCAAAATGTTATAACATTTGCAATTTAACTTTGAAACTACAAAACAGAATTTCATCCCGAAACGAAACTGTATGATGTAAGGTGTATAATATAAAAGTTAAATTGGCATACATAATATTAATAACATTCATGTTAAATTAACATTAAACTGTATAAATTAAATTTGACTTTCCAAAATGTCATAAAAGTTACAATGGTTAAAACGCAAATCACAGAACTTTAAAACGCGCAAGTATCAGTTCATGGAAAAACATCGAGCAAACTTTTAGACGTAGGTGGTATGAATGTTCAGCTTATAATAATACTTATATTATAATATTTCTACTGCTGATTCACGGAACCCTAATTTCACAGTTTTCTGCAGTCTACGTTGTTTTAATTCTTTTTCAATTATTCAATTATAATAACGTGTTTATTCGATTAATATTAATCTCCATATTGGAGCTTTTATTTTTCGGTTTCTGTTACGATGGCAGTAGTACTAAATATTATTCGGCTAACTGAATCTCACAGTCTCTACTTTGAAGCAGTCACACAGCAATAACTTTCTTAGTGGTAGAAGAACACATTTCATTCACAAATCAGTAGTAATTCTTGTCAAGGAAATGAATTTACAGTAAGAATGGCTTTCATTTTGTTGTAGAATGACAATGCCGATTAATATTTATTACTCGTCTCTGGATATGACGCGTACACTAAAATTTGTATACATATTGCTAATATTATGGATCGTGGATAATAGGTACTTGATCTCCCGACAAAGTCTAGTATGAAGACCCTCGGCCCACAAAAAAGTATTGGTTTAATTTACAAGGTAGATACTTTCGAAGTATTTTCAACATTTACAAATTTTATTGTCACAGGTCTAAACAGCAAATAAGTTTTTTGGTTGTCTAGAGTTAACAGTAGCGAATTTATTAAACATAATTTACATACGGCACTTCATACGTTATAATAAAAATTACGGTTGTTGTTGTTGCATGGACTGTGTAATTTTAATTCCCTGGCTGCCCCATAAATGTTGCACTCTTCCGGTCTGGTCACTACATATTTCAAGAGCTTGAAATATGTGAGTTGCATTTAGGAACGTTTTGCAAACATGCTTGGTATAGTTTGGAATTTTCCACACAAGAATGTGTCACAGTTTTAAAAAATTTGATTAACTAATTAGTTGTTGAATGGTTCCTTGTACATACAACAATTATTAAAACGTTCACTTTGTAATTCCCTTAATGTATTTTCCATGAACTGTCGCCAAGCAGCAGGAATCCGACAACTTAATATACATACACAGGAATTAGCTCATTCTCTCAAGAATTCGCTATCTGACGTGATTATAATGACATAACGTAATCAACGTAATGCACAAAGCCGTTTCAATATGATTTCCTTAATTCAGTCCATACATTGCCACAATGGCAAAAAACTTCAGCGTAGTTAGTATTCCGCATTGCTTAATCATAATCCTGCAATGCGCTGTGTCGGTTACGTAACGAAAATCTAAACCTTTTGAATTTTTCTTATTACCTATTGTAGTGTTTTCTTTTGTAATTCCAGTTCAATGTTGTTATTTCAGGATCATGACGCAGTAATGATGTGAAAACGCCAACTACAGGTGAGTTTTCTTCAGTTTAAAGTTTCACAGCTTAATGATGAATTTCCACAAATTGGGATGAAGCTTTGTAAATAAATCGCATTCATTTATTGTAAGATTGTATGTGGGGCAGGACTTTTAAAATTGGCCACAGACGATCTACAAATGTCATTAATAAAATTGAATTTGGAACGTAAAGTCATGCTTGGGACACAACATAATTGATTAACTGGCTCTGGCTTGTATAATAGGCAGAATGTCCATCAATTGAATAATTGCATTTTATTGTAAAGTAGGAGATAGTTGAAGATGTTTGCAAATTACGGATAAAAGTACAAAAATAATGTCAAACAGTGTGGGGTAATGAATACCATTAACTTTTAGAATAAATAATTTTAGCACCCCGAATGTACATTTTCAACATAATTCTATGCAACGCTTGTTCTAATTTTGCTAAACTGTCTACAAACTTTCATCTACAGGTCCATTATAAAATTCTTTATTAAAAGTTTTAATGTTGGGCGTAATACGGCAGCTGCAGGTATAGTGATCAATAAGTTGAAATTGCAAACATTGTGTTTTTTGTGTCTTAATTAAAAAGTTAACTGTTTGAGCGTATTTCGAATTTTTTGCCTATTTACAACTAAAATCATTCAGTTGATATTTTAATTAATAGGGGAGTCGCCGTTTAATTGACTATTATTAAACATTAAGATAACATTTACAAGAAGTTCGTTTGGGCATCGACAGATTTAATTAGAGCAATTACTCTGGAGCTTTTTCGTTGTATAAAGATTCCAGACAATTTAATTATGAAACCATTAGTGTAGGTGTTTCCTTTATTACTGATATCCCCGACACAACAACTTGTGCGTTAAAGAAAAATAATGTAAATTAATGACACTAAGTTATTAAATGTTGTTTTCATAATTGAAACAACATTATGAACGAACAAACTCCATTTCCTACTTAGTTAATAACAACGACAAAAAAAAATGTAGGTCTCTAAAATGTAAAAATACACTTTCCGATCTTTATCAGTTGTTGATGAAAATTCTCACTGTGAATATTAGTTGACAACGTTTTATTATTAGTTGTAGCATGACCAAATCGACGTCAATATCAACCACCTCCTCCAAATAATGTTTTCTCTTCCACCTCCTCGCCCGCAATCAGACATGATTTACACTACAAAAATATGTATTAAAGACTAAATTATTAATGTTTACCCATTCTGGGTAAACGCGAACAATACCTTAGAATTACCGTTATTTGCCATGTCTGTAATCAAATTAACGCACACGAACACGCGCACCCACTATATTGTTTGTAAATCGACCACCGAGCGACAGGTAATTACGAACAAGATGTGTTGTATACGCTTCATTTAAACCTACTTCAATAAATTCGCAACCAGGTTGTTTGATCTGTAAAATAAATCAATGACGGTGGCGTAACCTTTCGATGTCGTTAGTCCTTGCAAAAGATTACTCAATATGTCACTCATGCAAATATTTTTCTCTATTTAGGTAATGATATTGACTTATGCTACTGTACTAAGAATAAATACGGAAAATATGTGCTTCTTGAAATTTTAACGTGTGTTTTTTTGTTCAAGTTAACAAGTTGTAAAGTAAAGTTGTGTGTATTATACAGACTATTTATTTATACGTAGCAACGGATACATCTAGAACGATTTACCAAACAGACAGACTGGTCCCGAACACCGAATAAAATACATACAGTCATAATATATTTTTTCATAGTAACTACCTACTCAGAGTCAAGTTAGGTATTTAAAATATGTTTTATGACTCTTATTAGGAAACAAACGCGGGCATACACTGACTAAACAGTGATCCAAGGGTCTTCAGAAAGTCTCAAATTCCAAAAAAATTGGTCTAAAGAGTTTAGACAGTACTTCCCTCGCTGTCGGAAACTTGACGACTGCATGCCTATTGTGTTTTTTCTCATTACATTTTTGTAGTGGGAATTTAAAAAAAAATTGCGATGACGTCATCAACATTTTTGCAAGGACACGTATATCAGTTTGGGATAGATGTAGTGTAATACTAAGAATAAAATTATTATATTCTCAAATTTTCGGGAAAATGAATTGGTTCGTTTTGAATATTGATTTGTAATAATCAATAAAATAACGAAACAATTTACTCACGTATACGTATCCCAGGCAGCTGAAAATCGTGTATGTATAAACATTCTTAATTTAAGATGACAGGCGTAACAGCATACTTGAGAGTCAAACCGAGAAACTGTAAACAAAACGACCATCGGTTTTATTGCTTCGACTTCCGCTTATTATATAAAACATTGGGTTTTATTTTAATTCTTGACGGTGAAATTCACAATTGGTTGATTATAAACATGTCTATTTCACATTCGCGGAACCAAGTGAACGCATAAAACAAATGCAGGTCTGTAATGTTAAAGTCGATGTAAATAAGCATGCTACCCTTATGTTTCAACCGAGTTTTTCCTTTAACAAATTTTTTGTCTACCAAATTGGGTTGGTTGGGGTGTAATACTAATAATAAGTGTTGCCTTTAATTTAATCAATAAAATAAATTGACTTCATTAATTTTTTTGAACCACCTCTTAAGAAAATCTAAAAAATATGAATGGAATGATAAATCACAAGTACAAACTCATCATATTTTTTGCATTTTAGATAGGATTTATTCAGCAAAATTTAAGGGTGACGTCATCAATTTTTTTAGGAGGGATGAACAAATACATTTTGAACAAAAGTTTACCATGCTTATAATAACTTTAAAATATTCCCAAGATTTCAAAGCATTCGGTTTTGTAATTCCTGATTAAATCGATAAAATAAATTCACGCTTTCATTAATTTTTTTGAGTCACCCTGCATATGCAAATCAAAAAATATGAATGGAATGATAAATTACAAGTACAGACTCATCATATTTTGTACATTTTAGATACGATTTATTCAGCAAACTTTTGAGCTGACGTCATCAGTTTTTTGTAGAAGATAACCAAATATATTTTGACTAAAAATTTATTATGCTCTTTATAACCTTAAAACATCTGCAAGATTTCAAAGCATTCGGTTTTGTAGTTCCTGATTAAATCAATAAAATAAATTTACAATGACAAATTACAAGAAGAGACTCACCATATTTTGTACATTTTAGATAGGATTTATTCAGCAAAATTTTGTGGTGACGTCATAAATTTTTTAGGGGGGACGACCAAATACGTTTTGATCAAAAATTTACCATGCTTATGATAATTTTAAAATATCTTCAAGATTTCGAAGCATTCGGTTTTGTAGTTCCTGAGTAAATCAGTAAAATAAATTTACGCTTTCATTTATTTTCTTGAATCACCCCGTATATGCAAATCCAAAATATCTGCACTTACCTGGCAACAATTATTGTAACTTGGTCCAATTTTTAAAATTTGGAGATATATATCCTCAATGACACTCACTCTTCAACAGTTTTTTTCGAATTGGCTTCGCATTTCGCAATCGCAACTGTTTCGTCTCGCCACCCAAACAAGTGATTCCCCCCGCGCCGCTCGTCGTTTCCAACTTCCGCTTTTTACTATGGCTGGGAGTTTGTTTATATAAACTATGTCTCAACGTGCGATAAAGAAATGACACGGTCAGTGGCGTAACTGAAGCAAATGCATATGTACTTTTTCTCTGCTTCTCTCGATGTATAAACATTAACAGTCGAAGTTAATCATGTATTGACAATATATAAAATGATTAAGAGATATTCTTCCGATCACAAAAAAAAATTTCAACATTTGCTATTTATGGTGCTTATTCACGAACACACAATAACAAATAAATAAATATTATAACATTATTGTTGCGAAAATCGGAAATGCTGTTCTTGATTTGATGGGCGAAAAAAGTTGGAAGTGCCGGGATCTGTTACCGGAACTTCTAATTGCACTGCACACTCCACCTCCACTAAACCACAGGCCACAGTTGCTTATGTTAAAACTCATCATATTTTGCACATTTTGAGTTAAACTTTTTTGGCAAAAATTGTAGATGACGTCATGAATTTTTTCGGGGGAATAAACAGATATATTTTCATTAACAATTTACCATGCTCACAATCAATTTTAACCATCTGCAAGATTTCAAAATATTCAGTTTAGCAATTCTTGATTTATTCACTAAAATAAAGTGACTGATTCATTTCTTTTTTTGAGTCACCCTGTATAAGCAAGTTAAAAAATTTGAATGCAATGATTAGTTACAAGTGTAGTCAGATCATATACTTTATTCAGTAAAATTGTGAGAAGACGTAATGAATTTATTTTGGGGTTGATAAAGAGATACATTTTGATTAAACAATTACCATGCTTACAATAACTTCAAAACGTCAAGATTTCTAAGTATTCAGTTTTGCAAAATCAATTCACTCCGTCATTAATTTTTTTCAGACACCCTGCATAAGCAAATATTAAAAATTTTAATGCAGTGATAAATCACAAGTATGGACTCATCATACTTTACACATTGAAGATGGCATTTTTTCAGCAAAATTTTGGGGTGACGTCATAAATTTTTTAGGGGGGACGACCAAATACATTTTGATCAAAAATTTACCATGCTTATGATAATTTTAAAATATCTTCAAGATTTCGAAGCATTCGGTTTTGTAGTTCCTGAGTAAATCAGTAAAATAAATTTACGCTTTCATTTATTTTCTTGAATCACCCTGTATATGCAAATCCAAAAAATATGAATGGAGTGATAGATCACAAGTACAGACTGATCATATTTTGTACATTTTAGATATGATTTATTCGGCAAATTTTCGAGCTGACGTCATCAAGTTTTTGGAGGGGATAAGCAAATATATTTTGACTAAACATTTATTATGCTCTTTATAACCTTAAAACATCTGCAAGATGTCAGAGCATTCCGTTTTGTAGTTCCTGATTAAATCAATAAAATATATTTACGCATTCATTAATTTTTTTGAGTCACTCTGTATATCCAAATCCAAAAAATATGAATGGAGTGATAAATGACAAGTACAGGCTCATCATATTTTGTACATTTTAGATATGATTTATTCGGCAAACTTTCGAGCTGACGTCATCAAGTTTTTGGAGGGGATAAGCAAATATATTTTGACTAAACATTTATTATGCTCTTTATGACCTTAAAACATCTGCAAGATTTCAGAGCATTCGGTTTTGTAGTTCCTGATTAAATCAATAAAATATATTTACGCATTCATTAATTTTTTTGAGTCACCCTGTATATGCAAATCCAAAAAATATGAATGGAGTGATAGATCACAAGTACAGACTCATCATATTTTGTACATTTTAGATATGATTTATTCCACAAACTTTTGAGCTGACGTCATCAAGTTTTTGGAGGGGATAAGCAAATATTTTTTGACTAAAGATTTATGATGCTCTTTATAGCCTTAAAACATCTGCAACATTTCAAAGCATTCTGGTTAGCAGATTAAAAATTAAATTTCAAAATGTTGTTTTATAATTTTGATTTTTTTTCCAAAAATCTGGACGTTTCGGGTGAAAAGTCGATTCAGAGTTGTAAACTACATGTGTAGGACTATGTTATTTTATACAATTGAAAACCCATTTACTATGTACAATTTTGAAGTGACGTCATCGCTTTAGTGGTGGGGATGATTAGACAAATTTTGGTTAGCGTTTTACCATCTACATGATATTCTTAATATAAGTACAAAATTTCACAACAATCGGTCGAGTACTTTCGGAGATTATCTGTCTAATAAAAATCCGGGACAACAGACGGACAGATGGACAGACGGACGGACAGACGGACAGACGGACAGACGGACAGACCGACGGAAATGGGAGACCTATTTCTTCGTCTTCTAGGGGTCATGAAAGATCGAGAAAACGTAAAAGTAGAGAGTCGGCCGACGGACTCGATTACAATACTTCCTTTGCTTACGCTCGGGAAGTAAAAATGATGAAACCGTTCCAGAAAAAAGTATTCATTTTGCTGTGCATAGCATCAGATAAAAGATCAAATTCATTATAAACCAAACTTTACAGTACAAGTGTACTTCAAACTGTTGGGTTTAAAACGCTGCATTTAAAGTGTGCTTCTATAAAATGTGAAGAGCTTTTTTATAAGGGAGTCAACGTTTACAGAAATAATTATTAACATATTTTACTCATCCTTCAACTTGAAATGTAAGTAGGAAAGTCTTTCTTTTATAGCTGACTAAAATTATGAAATCGTAAGATAAAATAAAGTCTTACCTAAATGAAAAAAAAATTAAAAAAGAAATAACGAAAACCTTTTTTCATCTATCTTACATTTACATGCTATCTACTTATAACAGTAATACACCTTCTAGTATAAAATACATTTAGATACATTATGCAAAATACGAAGTAATTGTGGAAATGGGAATTTTGTTTTTATTTTTTAATCGTTTCTATATAGGAGGATATTCATAAATTTCAATTAGCAATTTAACGATTTACTTTACACCCTTCTCATATCTAGATTCTTGTGCTTTCATTCCCTTTATAATATTTGTCTCTATCTCTACACTTCCACGGCCATCTTCGACAGTATTTTCTCAATAACTTGCATTTTTGTATTTTACAGAACTTTTCTTCAGATTCCATGCTTTCATGCAACCTTTTATTTATAAACTTTTTTCTTTTAAAGTCTTGTTTTACAACATAATAAAATGTTTTTGTTTAATCCCAATACTCATATCTCTTGTATTATTCATTACTGTCTTGCTATACTGTACTGCAAGACAAGACACAACAACCTCGTCAAAATAGTCCGGTATGAAATTTTAGCAGATTAAAAAAGAAATTATTATTAATTTTTGTTTCACAAAATACTGTTTTAAGGATGTACTTTTTGGTTTTTATTTATTGACAGAAATGTTTAAAATTTGTGTATTTGAGACAATAGCGAAAGCACGTTAGGTCAGGTCAGGTTAGGTTAAGTCAGGCCAGGTCAGGTCAGGCCAGGTCAGATCGGGTCAGGTCGGGTCAAATTTCCATACAAGAAACAAACCGTACTAAGAAAATACACCAAGTACGTGACAATATGCAAATAAACTACGATTTTTAGATCTTGAGTTTTTTTGACGGAGCAATTTTGTCGTGAAACAATTTTGTGCGGAGCTATTTTGTCACACATTTTTTTGGCGCGTTTTTAAGTCTTTTTCACATTGCCTAGGTCCGAAAACCTTTCAACTTTTGCAAATTTTTCCACACAATCTTTTTCTTTGTTTATTACCTTTCTGATCTTTCCTTGCTTATAAGTATTATTACTCCTAGATATCTTATTTTTTCTACTTCTATTCTTTCCTCCCCTTGCACATCTTTTTCCGTCTTCAGCGTTTTATTTGTTAGTTCACTCATTTCTACCGGTTTTAGTTTTCTGTAGCCTAAGTCCCTAGGTGGGTCTCCACGTCCGTGGGCTTAAAATACTTTCTTGTCTTATTCCCTTGTCAGCTGTAAAATTTTCCATTATTTTTCCTATAATCTTACTATATTTTCTGGTGTTTCGTTTAGGGTACTTATTATTTTTATTAGTTTCCCATTTATACCCCTTTTCCACACAACATTCCAGATTTTACTCCTCGATGATCTGTCAAATCACCCTTGGCCCTATTTTCTCTTTTAGTCTTCCTTCAATAATCCTCTCATATATTTTTAGGGTCGTACCCTTTTATGTAAGAATTTCCCTTCCTTCTTCTTTCATGTACTATATCAATTCTGATCAAATATTGTCTATTCCCGGACCCTTTCCTACTTTGATTCTTTCAGTGGAGTTTATCACCTCATTCTTTTCTTTTCCCTTTCCTCTTCTTCAATGTCTTCTTGTATTTTCACCTTATATTCTTCACCAGTTCCTACCAGTTCTTCAAAATATTCCCTCCATCTTCCCAAAATTGTATCTTTGTCTGTAATCAGTAATCACATTTGCTTTTTTGTCTTATTTTCTTACCTTAGATTTTTCAGTGTGCTTTAAACTTTCTCTCTTTGTTTTTCGTAGCAGTTATAGTCTTTAATGATTTTATTGTTATCTTTTTGTCACATTGGCAACCTATTTAAAATTTTCTGATGACATATCTGATTGTCAAAGTGATATTTATGACAATCGCCATCGTCTCAACCAATCAACAGGTTTATCGGGCATGCTCAGATCAAAACTAACAATTGTACTAGCACGTATGCCAATAATTCATAATTGCCAACACAAAAATTTGCTTCAATCAGTAATAGTTACCCGGATTTTCTGGTTAACTTGCCTTAATATGTACATATATGGGAAACAAACTGAACAATTTTGTATACAGGGTGATTAAATTTGCAAATTGCCAGTTTTCTCGTCTTTTTCACATGGAGCACCCCAATTTTCATAGAGGGTCACTGATTTGCCAAAATCAGTCTTAGCAGGTACCATCTCCGCGCACCCGCTCTTTATTTTTTTGAGGGTATATCATTTGCCAAAATCACTGTTATCTTACCGGTATTAGCCCCGCCCACCCGCCCTTTCTTTTCTTAGAGGGTATGTCATTTGCCAAGGTCAGTTTATCTTAGCAAGTACTAGCCCCGCTCACTATTCAACTATTTTTTATTTTGTCACTGTTCTTGTATTACATTTCTCTTTTTTGTATTTGACTCTATTCAGGTCCTCTCATTTAACTTTCCACTGTTCTTTTTTACTTCCCGAGGAGGTTTTTAATTTCACGTTTTCTCGACGTTTATGATCTCTCTGTTTGTCATCTGTCTGTATGTGGTTTGTCTATCTGTCGTCTGTCTATGGCCTGTCTGTCGCTAACTAAAATTTGTTCACCGACAATGCGATGGCGTAACCTTTTGTATAGTAAATTTTATTTAAATTTCACAAAACAACCCACTTGTGACCTATGAATCCGCCCTTATTTGTTACCGTACATATCCAGATACTTCTTACTTTAATTTTAAATTAAGGCATATACGATCGCCGTATTTTAAAAAAGGCTAACGCCGTTCTTGATATATTTTGAACGCTATAAACGAAGCATGCTCTAGGTATTGTGCTATATACATTTTCGACACCATAGTTTGTAAATTTGGGATGCCATACTTTATAAATAATTGACACTATTGGGCGAATGGTTACTTTCATGTTCTCTCGATGTTTTATGACCTCTAGAGTACGAAAATCACGTTACTATCGGTCTGTCTGTGTGCCGTCTGCCATCTGTTCCAATTTTTATTAAACAGATAATCTCGGAAACTACTGGATCGATTGTTGTCAAATTTTAGATGTATCTAATGGATATCGGGTAGATAAAGAAATGAATGAGGACTGAGTAATTAATTAAAATGCAATAGAGCAAAACGATTCGAATATTATTTTGGGTGAGGAGCTGCTGCTCTTATTAAATATAGACAGGAGTGATATTACTGTAATTTTCGAGAAAATGGGGTTACATTCGTGCAGACCTCATTCGTGTGGTCGGAAATCTCGGGTTACAGTAAGTAAAGTAATTGCGATTAAAACTCAATGTGGGTTCGTAAACTACAAGTGTAGGAGTATATTATTTTAAAACATTTATAATGTTTATTGTTAAATATTTTTGGAAGGATGTCATCACATTATTACGTAGTACGTTGTATGTAGTAAATTAGACAACAATCGGTCCAGTAGTTTCGGAAATTATCTGTCCAATAAACATCGACACAGAATCACAATAGACAGAATAAATTGTGGTGAAAAGAAACTATGCTAGGAGTGGAGGGCGAGGAAGTACAGCCTAAACTTTTTGGTTCATTTTTTTTGTTTTATATTTTGGTTCTCTCTTCATTATTCCAAACTTGAGAATGTTCTGTTCTGCTACCTTTTGTCTTTTAATAGCTGTTAGGTCATAAGTGGGTGACCTGACGGAATATGTGACGATCCGGCTCGAAGTATCAAATGTTAGGGCATAAATGGGTGACCTAACGGTAGGTTTTTGTGTTTGCTCGAAGGACCAGCGGTCACAAATGGGTGACCACAAATATTGGTCACAATGGATGACCAAAAAATGAAGGGGTCACAATGGATGACCAAAAAATGAAGGGGTCACAATGGATGACCAAATGATGTTGATGAAACTATAAATAGCTTCAGTGAGAGACGAACCTTTCTGCCTCACGTTTTATTCGAATCTGCTAAAAACTATGTACATTTATTTACAAGTGGAGGTGGTGGGTGAGAGGATGGAGTCTACTGCACCCCTTCTCCTTCGGTCTACCTGACTGGACTGAACAATAGCTTTCCTCCTTATTTCTCTTTTTCTGAACGTAGATTCCAATCACAAATAGTTTGGGTCTAGCCGACCCCAATTTTAATTTATATATTTTTTCTGGTGTCTGTAAGTTCTGTTATTCCTATTCATATCCGTCTTTTCTTTCTTTTATGGTTTTATTTCCGTTAAATACCTCTCACCCTCATTCTTCTGTCAGTTCCAATAGCAAGTTACGGGTAACTACCTTCATAGATTTTTCAGCAGGCAATTTCGAATTTGCTTTAAAACGGTATTTTTTTCATTCGATATGTCAAGACGTGTATTCTGAAAACTTGCATGGGGTACATAGAGTGTGTTTTCAGCTAAGTAATTTTTCATAAGCGATAAGAAAAAATGTTTGCAATATTCTGGATAAACATAGCAAGTGTTGAGAAAGTGAGTTCTTCGTTAGAAACCCTACAATATTTGAAGAAAAACTACAACAACTTACACCCTCCTTTAAATGACATCCATAAAATTAAAACACATTTTGAAATTACAAAGTTATTAAAAGTCGCAACAGTTGGAAACAGACCAGGTTTTACGTTTTTCTTATCTCTACTTAGTTTTTAAAGTGTTACATTGCAGTCAAGATGCCTTATGTCAGAATAATTACCCCAAGGAATAAAAGCTTTTTCTTTGTTGTTGCTGGAAGTGTTTTCGCGAAGTTATAATTAAATAAAAACCGTATAAAAAATTTCACATTGCTTACTTTTCCTCGTGGAATGCGCGTTCTCGAATTGTTGATTTAAAATTCTACAACAATTTATTGACTATTCAGAGCCCCAGAATTATAATTAGCATTAGAAAGATTTTGAAAATTTAATTAACATTCATTTTTAATGTAGCAAGAAAATGTGTATTCATTTTTCAGTCCAACTATGTACATTTGTTGCTTAAAATTCTTGTCATTTTATTTCAGTTTTAGATCAACTTGTTTGTGTATTTTCGTGAAAGTCCTTGCTGACTTGGCAGTTTAAATATTTAAGCAATTCGGTCGGCATCTGCCCCACCTAATGAAATACTTGTCATATTTTTAAACTTTTCACATCAGGCTACGAAGACTAATTACTCCCCAAAGAGCTGGTCCGTTTTATCCAGATAAAAATTGAAAAGCCGAAAAGCTGTCCTGAAAAAGTTCTGTTCTGTCCAAACTTAATATGCGTAGGAGTGTTTGCAGAGCAGTTACGTACCCGCTCGCACTTCTCCTAACGATAAATCATAAAAACTGGATCAGCAGGGGGTAATATAAATACTGGTGGTGTGACCGGTGACAAGAGGACCTTTTAAACCCAAAATGCGTGCGAAGTTTTGTGAAAAGATCTCCCCGACTTGAAAGTTTTTGCACCGCAGGATATTTTTTATTTTTCCGGTTTGTTTAAGCGATTCTGTTTGTGAAATGAAACTTATTTAACATTTACACGGATTAGGGCGGCGGTGGTTATTGCTCCCTCCACTCTGTGACACATTTTGGTAGACGACATTCAAAAAGCAAATCCCAATGCGATAACCGACCGAGCTTTTCATTTTACGCGTTTAATCTCGACAAAAATGCCACTTTTCTACGGGCAAACAGAATTTTCAAGTCCCGAGATTAAAGCTGAACTCAGAAAGAACATGTCAACCCTTATCCGGTGACCTCCATCCCGGTGGATTGATGTTTGTTATCAGAGAGACTATCGCGTTATGTTAGTTATACAGTTGTATTTTGTCGACGGGAACTGAAAGCGATAGAGATGCAATTATTATTTAAAAATGTTTAAGTTCTAATGCGAGAACCGTAAAAAAAGATCTAATTTTCTGAACTTGAATGAATAATTGAGTTTCTTACAGGCTGTGAATAAACTTAATTAAGTAGACCGAATGGTGAACGTTAAGGAAGGAGTTTTCCGTAGACTTCCGTTCTTCGCAACGCAAAAACATCAGTCTTTTTAATTGTCCTCGTTATTTCTTCCTTGAACTAACGAAAATCTAATTCCTACTGATTACTATTTCCACCCGATGACTGCGGGGGTGTGATCATAACCAAACCCACTCTTTCAGATTTTAAATTTATGTTTTTCCAGTTCGTTTCCTGTTGATTTAAAAATGATTTATACAGTGATTGATTATCCTTACCTTTTGACAGCTTTTTGTATTTTTGCACACTGTGTGATTATCTATTGTGCGGGATATGTTCGTGTTAAACACGTAACCGGTAATAAATTGCCGATTAAGCAGATTAAAATATTAATCTGCCAACGAACCATTTTATAATGAGAAAACGTCAAATTTCCGAAACAACCCACCACAAATGCCGCCAACGTATTGTCAACTGCTCTATTATATGTCCGATAAATTTCCGGTCTTCACAGAAACTCTGCTTTTGTCTGCACTGAAATGATGTCCTTGACCAGTTTCTACAAGAAAAGTTTTAGATAATTGCACATGTGATTCCAAAAGAATATAGTGTGGATCAGGCCACAACAAGGCTATAAAAGAAAACGTATTTTTCTTTATAAAGAATCATTTTTTCTATTTTTACGAACTCTTTGTGTTGATCTATATTTTCTACGTATTTTATGTAACATCATGATTAAAGTAAGAAGTGAGTTAATCACGTTATGACCTGATGTACCTGATGTATGTTTCTACCAATAGACCATAAACAAATTTTCTTGGACATTTTGATTATTATTAATTTGTTAACTGTTACAATATGTGTCAGCTGCTCTAAATACATAAACTTTCTACATCGAGAGACCTTTCTAACTATTAATGATGATCTTAAATTTTTGCTTCAAATTTCCTCTCAGAACACTAAACGTTACAATGAAAATAAACTTAGGCCAGAAATGCCATGTACGTCATTTGCTGGAGTAATTAAAAAATTAAACGATTTTTTGTAAACAATTAAAAGTACAAAGGCAATTGAAATGTAAATATTTACACACATCAAGTGAAATCAGTAAACATTAAAGTAACCAAAAAAATTACGCCAGTCATCGTTTTAAAGTGTAGGACTGGTTTTACTTCTCTACTTCAGCGATTTTAAACGCCCAGAGTTTGACATGCAGTTAGCTGTCAATTAATTTATTATAAGCAACCTACTTCACACGATGACATTTGACAAATTTCTGAAACGGGTTGACTAATTTTATTGTTGTCAATGTAATAAATGATAATTTCAGAAATTGTTGGAGTAATGTTTAATAAAATCGCCAACACACAGACACCAGATGACAGACAGATGAAATCCAGAGACTACCTTTTTTGTAAATAATAGGTAAAAAATATATATTCATATTTTTGTTTATACTCTTGTGACACATTTACAATAGCTATCCAATCAGTTAAGTTAAAGTTGTTAGAACTATAAGTTAAAGTTCTAAGCTGTACACATAGGTAATTTATTGTATGTAGCGTGTTTCGATTTTTATTAGACAGATAATCCCCGAAACTACCGGACCGATTGTTGTTAAATTTTATATGAAAAATCGTGTAAGCAAAATTTATCTAATCATCGCCACCAACAAAGTGATGACGTCAACTTAATTTTTTCATAGTAAATCCATTTTAAATTTTATAAAATAACCTACTCCTGTACTTGCGGTTTATGAATTTACCTTGGATTTTGTACTCTAGGCATTCAGATTTTCGCAACAAAATCGAAATTTTATACCAATCTTTTATACAACATCTGAACGCGTCGGTCGAGCTGCGGTGCCTTAGTAATGCGAAGGTCAAGGGTCCCCATGAGCCATTTTTACTTCTCGAGCGTACCTAAGCAAAGGAAGTATTGTAATGGAGCCCGTCTGCCGACTCTCAAGTTTTACGTTTTCTCGACCTTTCATGACCCCTAGAGGACGAAGAATAAGTCTCCCGTTTCCGTCCGTGTGTCCGTCGGTCTGTCTGCTGTCCCGGATTTTTATTAGACAGATAATCACCGAAAGTAATTGACCGATTGTTGTGAAATTTTGTATTTATATTAGGAATATCATGTGGATGGTAAAACGCTAACCAAAATTTGCCTAATCATCCCCACCGATAAATAATTTGATGACGTCGCTTCAAAATTGTACATAGTAAATGGGTTTTAAATTGTATAAAATAACATAGTCACACATGTAGTTTATGACTCCGAATTGAGTTTTTACCCGAAAAAAATAAAAAATCAAAATTATGAAACAACATTTTGCAATTTAATTTGGAATCTGCAAAACCGAATGGTCTGAAATCTTGCAGATGATTTACGGTTAGAATAAGCATGATAAATTTTTAATCAAAATATATTTACTTATCCCCTCCAAAAAATTGATGACGTTAGCTCAAAAGTTTGCGGAATAAATGCTACCTCAAATCTACAAAATATGATGAGTCTGCACTTGTGATTTATCATCCCATTCATATTTTGTCAATTTACATATACAGGGTGACTCAAAAAAATTAATGAATGCGTGAATTTATTTTATTGATTTAATCAGGAACTACGAAACCGAATTGTTTTAAAGTTATCATTAGCATGGTAAATTTTTGATCAAAATGTATAAAAAATTGATGACGGCACCCCAAAATTTTGCTGAAAAAATCCCAACTGTGCAAAGTATGATGAGTCTATACTTATGATTTATCACTGCATAAATAATTTTTTAGATTTGCTTATACGGGGTGTCTGAAAAAAATAATGACTGAGTCAATTTATTTTACTGATTGAATCAAGAATTGGAAAACTGAATACTTTGAAATCTTGACGTTTTGAAGTTATTGTAAGTATGCATAGATAATGCCAACGTGGTTGGCGAAACGCGCCGACAAATATATTGTGTGTTTTCGGTGTTGTGGAAAAACACATTCTATAAAATACATGTTCGAAAAATTACAAAATTTAATTTTGCGAATTTTATTTTTACTTCCTGACCGTAAGCAAAGGAAGTAATCGAGTCTATCGGAGGGCGACTGGCTACTTTTATGTTTTCTCGACATTTCATGGCCCATAGAGTATGAAAAATTAGGTCTCGTGGCTCAGTCTATGTACTGTCTGTTCAGATTTTTATTAGGCAGATAATCTCCAAAACTACCGGACCGATTGTATTTTATATATATGTTAAGACTATCGTGTAGATATGGTAAAACTCTAACCAAAATTTCCTCAATCTCTCCATAAATGTCATGACCTCTCAAAAATGTTAATAATAAATATTGTAAAATAGCAAACTCTGGTATTTGTTTTATTGAATACAAATTCCCAAATTCCATTTTTTTAATTTTTCGAAGAAGCGGAATTTGTGGTACTGCACTTCGGGAGCAAGGGAAGTCTTCGACCAATTTTTTTTTCTTAAGCATTGTGACTGGTGTAGTCTATATTTTTTAACGTATGGGGGTTATCATATATACATACAAAGTTTCGCTTAATCAAATTTTATTATTTTGATAATGTTTATTTACAGCTATATAATCACAAAGTATTTACCAGTAAATATATTGTTACGAACTAAACCCACATGCCGCCCCGGTACGACGCCTATGGGTTCTAGTATGATGACTCATTGTCGGTGATGCCGGCCGGAGAAAAGCCTGGAAGCGGAAGTCGCGAATGGGTGCTCCAGACAAGTTTAGGTCAGAATGGCCAAACGGCGTTCGCGATCTATCAAGAAGAACCAATATTATATTCCTACAAAATCTACATTATTAAGTAAATACATCAGTTTATTAAAGCGACATAGAGCAGAATTTTGACTACGGAATTTTATATTTAATAAATGAGATAAGTTAACACAGGGATTTAACACATATAATTGAAATAATTCTACCACTTCTGGGCTATCAATACAAGAAGACAAGACTTTATAAATAAACATACAGTCAAAAAGTTTTCCACAATTTTGTGTTAACGATAAACTAAAATAACATAAAACATTTTTAAAATAAATTCTCTCCTGAGTAAAAAATTTCCTTAAACCCTTTCAATTCTGTTGAAAGCAGCTAGCATGTTCAGATGTTTTAAAAAAAAATTATTGGTGTCCCTGAGAAGCTGAGTCCACGAAAAAAAGCGACAAAAAGCGAATGATAAAAAGCGACAAAAATACCACGAAAACAAGGCGAAAAAAGTCGACAAAAAAATGCAACTAAACAAATTTGGTTTTGCGATTTTTATTTTGTGATAACCTCAATAAAGTAAAAACGAGCGGCATTAAGAACATTCAAGGGAACGCGGTCCGCACAAGTACGGGCAATGTAAAATATATTTAAAGCAGACAACCAATGGGAAAAAGGCTTCTCAGTAATAATACCACGCTTAACTTCGAATGTTTATACGTCCAAAGCATTCGACGATTAACACGGCAAGCATCAGCATGCGATTGTGTTAAAACAAATGTAAGACATTCCTGGCCAGACAGCGCTTTTAGCGCAAATTATCAACAAATATTCATTATCAATTACGGTCAAACAGCTACAGCCAATTGCAAACTACAGATTCACTCACCCCTACATGTGACGCTCTAGTACAGGTCCGGCCCCGTGACAATTCAGGCCCAATCATAAATATGAAAGCAGACACACCTGACTTATCTGTCGCTAATGATTAAGAATGGGGTCACTCACCGGGGGGCCTCTACCCCCTAGCCCACTCCTTGTCGATCAGCGGCTCCTACTCACGGCGTCGTCTTCGGCGCGCAATCTCCTGGTGACGTTGTCGAGTTATCTAAAATCGCCCTAACTGTACAGTTTGGGATTTAGTGCCCGCCCACAGCCCCCTCAGAAGAATAACTGTCACGGCCAAAGTGGAGAGGACACCTCCACGTCCATACGTTACTATGTTTCCTCCCGAAATCGGGAATTTCCCAACCTAAGCCAGGTAAACCGGTCGGTCAACAGCCAGGACACTCCTTTCACATCCTTCGCCAACCTGATGCGTCATGGGCCAAAGGTGCCCCACCTGAGTATGCCCTCAGTGCCCAGGTACATACCATGGTAACTTCCGGAGATTTTACGAGTCAACACTGCTGTCCTGGCCAGGTTCACCTTAACTACCACCTTCTCACTCAATCCGAAGCCGGCCCTGCCAGACCATCATAACACACCCACCGACTACTTTAAACTCACTCTGGTGGACTCTGGCTAACTGTCCTCAAAATGCACCCTCGTCATCTGAGATATGTGTCGTAAGTGGGGGTTAATATAATTAAAACTGATTAGTTTTGTCACCTTTACGACCTGCACTAAAAATTCCGCTTACACAAAGAAACATGCTATGCGTGCGTCTGAAGTGAGTTTTTCCATGACAAAATTTTGTGATGACGTCATCAACATAGATGGTACTGGTCACAGCGTATCACCAGTTGGAGAGAGAAAAAGAAACGGCCAATTTTGACATCAAACGCGGGCTTATATCCCGTTATTATACTTCGTAATTTTTGCGATAATTTGGACGTTTAGGGAACAATCAATTCAAAGCGGATTCGTATCATTTGAGATGATGTCGTCATCACATTGTCGATGAGGATGATTCGCCAAATTTTGGTTAGCGTGTTATCATCTACATGATATTGACAACAACACGGCCAGTAGTTTCAGAGATTATCTATCTAATAAAAATTGACACAGCGGCGACAGATAGACAGACAAACAGACGACAAATAAACGGAAAAGGAAGACTACTTTTTTCGTACGCTAAGGAGGGAAAGAAAAGACCCAAAAAAGTTTTAAAAAATACAACAAAAAAGGAAGTCAAGAAAAGCCACACAAAATGCACAAAAAGACTAGAAAAAAGGGCTGCAAGTTTTATCTAATTCTGTCCTAAATTTAAAAAGAATTCAAACTGAAATTTCAATTAGAAAATAAACTGAATAATTTGCATGTTATTAGAAAACACGAAGAAATAGAGATAGAAGTAGAAGTGGAACTAAGATTTCGTTTTAGCGCAAAGCTTACATTTAAATTGATTCTGTGACGATGAGAAATAGTGTTGTTAACATCAGCAACCAATTCTCTATCTGAAGGAAGGGAAGCAATTCACTTCATCTTATAGCTTATTATGACAGAGCGTGTAAATTTTCCTTTATAATATTAGATTTAACCGTATCAAAATTATGTGCTAATTATAGACTGTTGCCGCTACATATTTACTTTGATCAGATTCCTTGTTTACAAAGTATACCATAATGAAGAGGTGGCTACCTCAACAGATCTGCTAAATCTGTAATTACGCTACGCAGAACAATGCAAGGTATTAAATGGAACGTCGTTAGTTGTAAACCACTTTCTCAACACTTTTGGAGGAAATGCTCACAAAAAACTGGGCCATTATTATTATTTGATAAGTGACTGCCTTTTCTGAATAATGTCTTAGTCTAAATTCGGTAAACAAAACTTATTACCACACATCCTTTACTATCCGAAAACACGTACTCTAAGATTGTGATTCTAAAAATAATCGTTAACCAATTTATTACTCGCTGGAATAATCGAGTTTATACTTCCATTTTTCTAAATTTGCTGTTGTTGTTTGCTAAATTCCATATAAATCTTGCTTAACTCCGAGACGGATTAATTAAATTCTTGTAATAGTCGGGCTGTTGTCTGAATCATTTATTAATGTTTTTTTTTTCATATTATTCTATATTGTTTGCATTTCACAATGTTGACACGATATTTCATCAAGATAATTTTATCTGGGACCTATTTTAAAATCCATCCATCCATTTGTTACATATTTACTGCAGTTCAGAGCAAGACAATGTAAATAGCACAGAAATACTTAGATTAATAAATGTTTCAAACGCACTGTTGATATTTCATGTTTGAGAGATATTGGTTGGTGTTTCGATTTATCACTTATATCGTTATAATAGATGGAGCAGAAAGATATCGAGAAACTGAACACATACTAGTGCTAACCATCACGTCTGACGTTTGTCTGCTGAGTTAAATGCACTGAAACGAACACAATGCTTCATGTTTCATGTTTACAAAAAAATTATAAACTTCTCTTGAATAGTTATACTTTAGTGAAAAAAAAAAAAGGTTTGAATGTAAGCTAGAGCTGACATTTTGTTGAAAATAAAAAAAGCCATACAGTGATGTACAGGGACCACAAAATCCCCACAAGTTTCGTATACCGAAAGTACTTAAACACTGTTTATGTTCGATTTTAGCGGTACATGAAACTTCAAAATTCTTGTTTATGGAAACCATAAACACCCCTTAACAACATTGTCGAAAAACGCTCCGTAATATCCGTTTCTTTCAACCGCAGTTTCAACTTCCCAAATTCCTTTTGCTCGCGTTTTCCAATTAAATTCCTCACCGCATCGTGGAAAAGTTGAGAAATTTATTAATCACATAGTTATCGAAATTAATCCCGACTCAATTAAAGATATTTTCCCGATACAGCAACCTAAGCAATAAGCAAGAAATTGATGGGTAATAGCAAACCGGCGTTCATTAAAAATTCTCGCTGCAAAACGATAAGACCATCTGCATTTAAATTTACAACTAATGCAGTTATCGGAAGCGCCACAAGCACGCCGCATTTATAAGACATTGTTTTTGTGGCAGCTCCAGTAATTGCTTCCAGGGAGTATACGGGAAGTCTTAGTTGGAATGTTGATTTTGTCTTCCAGTTTAAATTTCGACGAGTGGCTTTACATCGCAAGGCTTTTATTCGCTAAACGTATTTGTCGATTTAATAATTCCTTGCGACAGTGACAAGTTGCAGTGTGACGTCGCAGTCGAGTGGCGCTGTAAAATTTAGTTTTAGTTCGAGAGAAAAAAGTGACTTTTTGGTTGGTATAAGCGTTAAAGTTTTAGAAGCAAAATCTTATATAACGACCTTTAGCAAATGGCTATAAGACGGTGAAAACGATTTTATTTGTTTTGCTGGTTTTCTGAAAACATGATCGACGAAACTTTGGTGAAACTAAACGCTTTTTATAAACGTGCTTTGTTTAAGCAGATGAAATAAAACAACGACAAATAGTAAATTAGATGAGAAAAAGCGAAATTAACGGCAATTTTATCTGTCTATCTTAGAACGTTAAAAACTTTTTATTTTGTACACGCGCACGTAGTAACAATATTAGTAATCCGACGAATTTCTTAAAACGCTCGAGCAGACGACGCAAATTTATGAGATAACTTTGCAGACGTAAAATATTTAATACCAGGCTACCTTTAAAAGTGAATAATAAATAAAACGATTCAAGACGAAACAGGATAACCAGAAATAACAGCGGCTACAACTGCAGACGTTTTTTTCTAATTATTTTAGAAGCTTCGAGAAATTACGCTGTCGGATCTGCCGTAGCAGTGAATTTATCGTGAATAAATTCAAACAAACTACCTTTATTCCAGTGCACTGATTAATATATTAATTCCTCAATATGGCATGATGCGGTTTAATTGATTTTGCTCATTTTTCGAATTACACAATGCCACGAAAAGGCTGAATGTTCAAACAAAAGTGAGCTGTGTTTATCCAATTTACAAGTTGAACGAGCCAGCTCTATGGAGCAATGTACGAGTGTAAATCCCGTCAATCGTATCAGACAGGACCATAAAATAACGACTCTAAAGGATTATGCCGTGCCTGCGTGGGGATTAAATAGGATATGATTTTGCCTCCATATTTCAAAAATGTGAGGCAGCCGGAAAAACTCCACCTACTTAAATCAAACACTTATCTCACGTATTCAATTAAGCGGAACCGCTTGATTTAGATAAGGGAATATCGTCTACAATTACGTGAACTGGTGTGCCGTGCTGCTTGTTGGTATTAAACGGATTAGAATGTTACTGGCTGAAATCGTTGCCAATTTTTATCTTCTTTTAAATTTAGTGAATGAGATTTGGCGAATTTTTTGTGAACGCAAAAAGCGTCTAATTCATGGTATGGAAATAAAGCTTTTAAGATAAAAATACTGGTAAGCTTTTTTGGTACGAGTATTTATTTTTATCAAATTTAGCAATTTAGAATGTGATCTGGAGCGATCAAGTGTATCTTGACCACTTCCTGGCAGCAGTTGATTCACCATATGCTTCTTAGGCTTTATATTTTGAGGTTGCCTAAGATAGATTGCAAGAACAAAGTTCCATTTTATACATATGGTTCAAAATTTATGTTATTTATATTTATAAATTTTTTAATATGTTTTCTCCAGAGCAAGCAATATAATTATATTTTTATTATGGACATAAAAAACATTTGTAATAAATTCAAAAGTTCACGTTCGTGTTTCCACTGACTTGAAGTTTAAAATTCAATCGAAGCTGTTTAAGCATGACACAGACGCTAACAAAATTCACTACACCTAAATTAATATCATAATCATAATTCACTATATTAATTAAACTCTTATCGAATTTTTATCTCTTTGATTATTGTGTATCAAGGTTGATCCTAGAAAGTTTTGCCAAATTTTTAGCTCCCAGAACAGCACTGCAATTTTTACAATATTTGTGGTGGCAAAGTGAAATCAAGAAACGCCAGAGCTTTTAACTATCGATCTAGTTCCTCAGGAATTTTGGACGGTTATTTCTTTGTACAAATCAACGTAGCATACTTTTATCTACGGCTTCGTCCACTTAAAATACTTTCGGGACAAAGCCTTTAAAACTTTTTTTTTAATTTCACTCCTTTTAATCTCTTTCGGGATAGAATTAAAAATAATCCAAAAGTACTTTGGAGGCGTTTTTATGCATAAGCTTTGTAAACATCAACCAAGTTGATAAGTCACTGAACGTAAGAGTTTCTGAAAATATCTTTCACCCCTTTTCAGCCCCGTACTTGAAAATAGTGTAATAGGTGCGAAATGTGTAACTTTTAAATCGGGACACCACACTACATTTCATCTTATTTCACCGTTTTTAAGGATTCACCCTCTAAGATTACACGTTTTTGTATCTAAGGGTTCCGTTGGATATTGATGAGCCAATCACTCAGGATTTCTTTGTTTGTGTATGTATATGGATTATCCGTACCAAAAAAATTTCAAAAAACAAATTTTTCGTGAAGAGGACGCTTCTAAAAAGCAGGTGAACGTCTGTGTAAATAACTTCCCAGACTTTCCCCTTAGGCGCTTCAGGTTATAAATAGGTACTTTAGCTTGAGAGGCAAAAAACTATGTTAAATTCTAAGCTTATAATAGACGAGAAAAAATTAATCCGACTTGCTAGATTGAAATAACGATTTTCGTTTTAATTAAAGCATCACTTAATTATTATTATTTACTAAGGTGGATGTGATTTAGAAATAAAATATAATAAATGACGACTTCCATTGATATAAGTAATGAGTTAATGACATTCACCCATAAAATTATTATTATTATTATTTTAAAGATGTTCTAAGAAACTGATTCTGGAAAAAAAATGTTTACGCATTCTCACAGAATTACTTTTTCAAAAAAGGTGTCAATTCCCCTCTCTATCAAAATTCGTAGAACCAGTTCTGAAATTTTGTATAAAACTTTCTTTTGAAGAATATTTTAGGTTATTTATGCAGAATGATTCAATTTGTAAATTGTCAGTTTTTTCAACATTTTCAAGCTTATCTACTGTTGTGTTTTCTCGACGTTTCATGACTCCTAGAATACGAAAACATAGATCTCTCGTTTTCGTCTGTCTGTTTGCCGTTTGCCGTCTGCGCCTGTCAGCGTTTGTGTCGATTTTTACTAGGCAGATAATGTTCTAAACTAATGGACTGATTGTTGTCAAATTTTGTATGTGTTTATTAGGAATATCGTGCAGATGATAAAACGTTAACCAAAATCATCCCCACCAACGATGGTTTAACGTCACCTTCAACTTTACAATAGTAAATGATGCTTAAGTTTTATAAAATAATATACTCCTCCACTTGTAGTTTATCAATCCGTGCTGAGTTTTTACCCTATCCCGATTTTTGGGGAAAAAATCAAAATTGTGTGACAACATTTTACAACTTAACATCGATCAAATTTATCCACTTATGACCCCCCTAAAAACTGATGACGTCATCTCAAAATTTTGCCAAACAAATCCTGTCTAAAATGTACAACATATATTGAGTCTGTAGTTACTTGTGGTTTATAATTCCATTCAAATTTTATAGAATTGCTGATACAGGGTGACTTAAAAAAATTAATGAATGAATCAATTTATTTTACTGATAAAATCAAAATAACATGAAATTTTGCAGACGTTTCAAAGTTATCGTACACAAGGTAAATTTCTAATCAAACTATATCTGTTTATCCCCTCCAAGAAATTGATAATTATATCTCAAAATTTTGCCGAATAAATCCTATCGAAAATATAAAATGCGATGACTCTGTAGCTGTGATTTATCATTACATTATGTTCTTCAGAACTACTTGTACAGGGTGACTAAAAAAAAATAATGAATAGGTTAATTTATTTTATTCGTTAAATCAGGAACGGCTCACTCCACTTTCCCGAAAATTTGGGAATACAATATTGTTAATATTAGTATTCCGCTATACTTAGCCAAATTAATATACGTGTCTTTGCAAAAATTTTGATGACATGATCACAAAATTTTGTATAGAAAAATTACTTGACGCACGCTTCTATACATTTACTTTAACATTACACACATATCTTTATTTTTACTCATAAAAAAAATAAAACTCGCTAAATTAAATTTTATCATTTTTTAAAAAACCTGGATATGTTTTATTGTACTTCCGGGGCGAAGGAAGTTCTGTCGAAATAACGTTCCACCAATTTTTTCGTGTAGAATCAAAATCTGTGGAAATATTTAGAATGCTTTATTTAAAATTATTATTATTATTCGGTAGTGTAATTCTGTTAAACTTCGTCAAAGATTTTTTTTAATAATCAGTAGATCGTTAGGACACACAACAGAAGAAAAAGTAGCAATTAAATTTTCACGGATTCAGAGTCAACTTGAAACGTGAAATTTCTTCTGTTCCAGTAAAACAGAAAATACACCAAATAACCGTCAGTTTTATGAAAACAACACAGCCGCAAAAAACAGAATTCCCGTTTCCTACTAATGGATCGATCATTGTCATATTTTATATTAGGAACTGTTAGGAATATCGTGTAGATAGGAAAACCCTAACCAAAATTTGAGTAATCATGTCCACCTAAAATGTGATGACAAGTTGCTTAATTTTTTTTAATGAAAGCCATTTAATTTTTACTTCCCGAGCGTAAGCAAAGGAAGTATTGTAATCGAGTCCGTCGGCCGACTCTCTGCTTTTACGTTTTCTCGATCTTTCATGACCCCTAGAAGACGAAGAAATAGGTCTCCCATTTCTGTCTGTCTGTCCGTCTGTCCGTCCGTCTGTCCGTCCGTCTGTCCGTCTGTTGTCCCGGATTTTTATTAGACAGATAATCTCCGAAAGTACTCGACCGATTGTTGTGAAATTTTGTACTTATATTAAGAATATCATGTGAAGGGGATGTCCTCAGGGAGGAGTTCTCTCTCCTGTACTGTGGGATACTGTCGTTGACAGCCTGATACGACGCCTCAATGATCTTGGCTACCACACAATTGGATACGCGGACGATCTAGTCATTCTGCTAACAGGAAAAAACGCAGATACATTATGTGAGATAATGCAAGCTGCAGTAAAAATAGTCGAGGAATGGTGCAGCAGACATACCCTCTCCGTTAATGGAGAAAAGACGAAACTAATCCTGTTCACCAGGAAAAGGAAAATTGGCACACTACAGATGCCAAAAATATTTAACACAACGCTTCAACTTTCGGACGAAGTCAAATACCTGGGAGTTGTATTGGACTGGCGAGTGAATTGGAAGAAGCATGTAGATGATAAAGTAGAAAAGGCACGCTCGGCTCTTTGGCAATGTCGTAGGGTGGTGGGAAGGTCGTGGGGTTTAAATCCCAAGATCGCCCTCTGGATCTACACGGCAATAGTCAGACCGATGCTGTGCTTTGGAGCTTTAGTTTGGTGGCCCAGAGCCAGACAAAAAACAACAGCCCTGCAACTTGAACACGTTCAGAGAATGGCGTGTCTCAGTGTTACAGGAGCAATGAGGACCACTCCCACAGCGGCTCTGGAGACTCTTCTTTGCTTAGCACCTCTTAACCTTTACATAGAGGAAGCGGCAATGACGACGTCTCTAAGACTTCACTCTCTGGGAGTATGGAACAAACAAGGCCGCACAACGAAGCACACTCGGATCTTAACGGAGGCGTTCAACAGAATACCCTTGTTAAGGATGGGCTGTGACCGAATGGGCACAAAATTAATATATGAGAAGACATATAGAATATCAATGAATGATAATTCAGAAGGACGAGCCGACATAGATATCTATGTCGATGGTGCCAAAACAGATAGTGGTTCAGGAGCCGGCATCTACTCCGAACAACTGAACGCACAAATTAGTGTACCTCTCGGCACCCACACGTCTGTCTTACAAACAGAACTGATGGGAATAATGCTGGGAGCTAGAATCATTGCTGAACGTGAAATCGGCAACAAATCAATACGCATACTTACTGACAGCAAGTCTGCACTACTAGCCCTGGACAGCTGTATGGTTCGATCCGGGCTGGTTTGGGAGTGCAGACAAACGCTAAAGTATGTAACGCAGAGGAATAGTGTGGAACTTTGTTGGATCAAAGGACACAGTGGCAACGAAGGAAACGAGAGGGCAGATGAGATGGCGAAGCGAGCCGCGCGCATGCCCTTCTGGGGACCCGAACCGGCAATCACGCCTTCGGTCGCCCTCTCGAACGAACTCGTAAAGCAATATACCCAGAGACGCCATGAGCAGATATGGGTGAAGTTGAGCAGCTGTCGGCATAGTAGAGCTTGTATGGCGACACCAGACCGTAAGTTGACGAAATTTTATCTCTCACTTTCAAGGGACAAACTGCGTAAACTGGTAGGATTCCTTACGGGACATTACCAGTTTAACAAACATCTATATACGATAGGGGTGGTAACAGACCCAATCTGTCGTGGATGCAATGAAGAAGAGGAAACAGCTGAGCACATTCTTCGTGAGTGTCCAGCCCTAGCCTCCTACAGGGAATCCATACTAGGGGACATCTGGCCTAGTATGGCAAATATCAGGGAGTTTCCACCCTCTGCATTACTCAAGTACATTCAAGCAGTTGGGTGGCTTGACGAGTAGAGGAGCGGGAAAACACCCTGATATGGACTTGGGGAAGGTACAATGGGCCCAAAGGCGAGGCCTAAGTGCCGGCAGCCCCCATAAATTAAGAATCCAGAATCCAGAAGAATCCAGAATATCATGTAGATGGTAAAACGCTAACCAAAATTTGTCTAATCATCCCCACCACTAATGCGATGACGTCACTTCAAAATTGTACATAGTAAATGGGTTTTCAATTGTATAAAATAACATAGTCCTACACATGTAGTTTACAACTCTGAATCGACTTTTCACCCGAAACGTCCAGATTTTTGGAAAAAAAATCAAAATTATAAAACATTTTGCAATTTAATTTTGAATCTGCTAACCCGAATGCTTTGAAATGTTGCAGATGTTTTAAGTCTATAAAGAGCATCATAAATCTTTAGTCAAAATATATTTGGTTATCCCCTCCAAAAACTTGATGACGTCAGCTCAAAAGTTTGTCGAATAAATCCGATCTAAAATGTACAAAATATGATGAGTCTGTACTTGTGATCAATCACTTCATTCATATTTTTTGGATTTGCATATACAGGGTGACTCAAAAAAATTAATGAATGCGTAAATTTATTTTATTGATTTACTCAGAAACTACAAAACCGAATGCTTTGAAATCTTGAAGGTGTTTTAAAGTTATCATAAGCATGGTAAATTTTTGATCAAAATGTATTTGGTCGTCCCCCCTAAAAAATTTATGACGTCACCACAAAATTTTGCTGAATAAATCCTATCTAAAATGTATAAAATATGGCGAGTCTCTCCTTGCGATTTATCATTCCATTCAAATTTTTTCGATTTGCATATACAGGGTGACTCAAAAAAAAATGAATGCGTGAATTTATTTTATTGAGTTAATCAGGAACTACAAAACCGAATGCTTTGAAATCTTCCAGATGTTTTAAGGCTATAAAGAGCATCATAAAACTTTAGTCAAAATATAGTTGGTTATCCCCTCCAAAAACTTGATGACGTCAGCTCAAAAGTTTGCCGAATAAATCCCATCTAAAATGTACAAAACATGATGAGTCTGTACTTGTGATTTATCACTCCATTCATATTTTCTGGATTTGCATATACAGGGTGACTCAAAAAAAAAATGAATGCGTGAATTTATTTTATTGATTTACTCAGGAACTACAAAACCGAATGCTTTGAAATCTACTGCGAAAAAAAAACATAATAGGCATTCAGTCGTCACGTTTCCGATAGCGAGGGAAGTACTGTCTAAACTCTTTTGACCAATTTTTTTATTGTTTAAATCAAGAATTGCAAAACTGAATATTTTGAAATCATGCTGACGTTTTGAAGTTATTTTAAGCACGGTAACTTTTTAAGTAAGGTAAATCTGTTTATCAAGCCTAAAAAATTGATGACGCTATCTCAAAATTTTGCCGTATAAATTCTACCCAAAATGTGCAAAATATGATGAGTTTTACTTGTAATTCATCATTGCTTAATTAATAATTTTAGACTTGTGTTTTGAGAGAACTCATTTAAATGAAACAAATTTCTACGTGACATTCTTCCGATGTATAAACATAAACATTTCAAGTTGTTTTTCGTATCGAGAAGATAACCGAAGGGCGTGCAGTAGTGAAGTGCATCGGGCAATTTGGTACATTCATATTTTCCCCTAGACAAGACCGCAGTCAGCATCCCTTAGCCTTCCCTAGATCTAGATAAGTTATAATTAACCAAATGCGATTTACAATATCGAAAATCAAAATAAAATGCAGTGTATTATTCAATAAGCGGAAGTCGGAGTACTAAAAAAGTCTGGACCGTCGGCATTGTGATCCGGTTATTGCAATTCATAGAAAACATCTTTTAGTTTAGTTTCTGTTTCACTCTCACATCTACAGGTTAATAAGTGTTATCGCTATTTGTCTTACATTATGAATACCATATATTATTTTCAGTTTAGTCTTCAGTCGCAACTCTGTTATTTTATTACATATGGCAGACGTGATTAAATTGCTTCGTTATTTTATTGATTATAAATCATTACTCAAGAACAACAATAACACAATACTTTTATTATTAGTATTAGTATTACAACATTTTTTAATAGAAAAACTCATTTGTAACAAACGGTTAGCAGGTTTCTTTACCTTTACTCAAACATTAGATACATATTTTTATATTAAGTAGCTTATAATGGTTGCCATAAAAAACAAAAAAAATCGCAAAATCAAATCTTTTAATTTTTCGAAAGAGTTGGATTTGATACGCTGTACTTTAGGGACGAGGAAAGTTCTGTCGAAGTAATCTCCGACCAATTTTTTGAAATGACATCTTCAATAGTTGCAAAATATAAATATATTAATTTTGAAACGTACAATGTAACACCAATTACAACTGGGTTTTCGGGATTTCAGGAAAACCGCTTTTACAACCCGCCATAAAATAATAGTATATTAAAGAATTAGTTTCATAAGGCAAATATTGAGGCACGAATCCAAGTTTATAGAACGAGCGGCGAAGCCGCGAGTTATATAAAGGATGAGTGCCTCAATGGCCTTATGAACGAGTTATTTATACTATTTTTTCTACCGCACACGTTTTTCCCAAAATTTAATTGAAATTTGCATTTTTTTTAATCTGGGGAATTTTGTCGTGGTTGGTGATGGGTTGGTCTGACCCTAACCACGAAATATTTGAGGTTCGAATTTTCACAAAAACAACTGTAATTCGAATCAATTCGAGTTTTTGTAATTTAAAATTGGTTGAAATGTCTTGCGAAGAAGTTACGCGTCCGGAAACATGGGAAATTTTAAGTTTACATTTGCCACTGACATTCACCTGACATTTCTCGTCATGGCTGCCAATCTTACCGATCTAAATTACACCAGATCTATTAAAGAACGCCTTTCCGCTATTAACGAACTGCTGTGACGTCATTTGCGTGCGTTAATAGCTCTATTAGAAAACCAAAAAACGTGGGCGGTAGAAAAATAGGTTTATACATCACTTTTACGAGACGCTTTTAAAGAAGAAAAAATTGTAAATCAAGCATAAGCAATACATCTCAAGGGGTATTTTTCAGTAAAAGTTTCTGCAACTTTCTAGAAAGAATGAATAACAAGTCTGTATTAGTTAGCTCTTGTATCTTAACCGATCTATCCAAGAAATTATTTGAATAGATAGTTTTTGAAAAAAATATCTAAACTGAAGAATAACTTTTTTAGTGTTTTTTTTAGGAGATATCCAGTGCGCAAAGTTGAAAACACAGATCAATTAACAAACCATTAAAAACATGATCTGAATTAATGAAATTATCTGTTATTGACAAACTGATGGTATATTGCTTAAAAAGCCTGAAATCCAGGGCTGAAAATATTTTCCCATCCTATTTAAGCATTTGTGCCATCAGACAGGAGACAAGAGAAGACGCAACATTAAACTTTTTACTAATTTATTGTCTGTTTTTGTGGTAAAATAAAATAAAACTGTTGCCACTCCAGCAACACAACACAGACCGCTTTAATGATGAACTCCTTCTATTAATTAAGAAAACCAAGTTTGTTCTGTAAACAGGTGAGCAAAGGGATGCACAAAACGCAAGATGTACAACATTCCAACAGTTCCATAATAATGTTTACTCATGCGTCAAAATCGCTGTTGCTCATATTAAGTAGTAGTATTTACTCAGCAAATAACTGGTGAAATACGAGTTGAGTGGTTCGGAATTAAATGGTTGTGTGTCGTCGGCGCCCAGAAAACCTCAATAATACAGAATACATAAATTCTGGAGCAGTTTTTTTCTTAAGCTAATTACTGCGTTTGAAATATACCCCTGATCTATTTACAATGAAGCTCAAACGGCCAGAAATCCATTGAAACGAGGAGTGCATCGAGTTTCCTCTCGTTAAATTTTCCTTTGAGGTTTCACCTAATAAAATTGACCAGAAAGGACTCATTCGCTGCAGCACGCTGATCAATAAATGAATATTAGGGATTTTCTAGGTTTGTTTGTTCTTTGTGGTCTTATGTATTTTAGATGTCATTTTTATACCACGAGAAAATCATTTCTATGTCTGATATAGATCGGAAAAGCAGTTTGGGTGACGTTTACACATAGAATAAAACCATTTAGTAGAGCGGAAACAGAAATCTGATGGGATTCGCGTTAGGACAAATTGCCGAATATCGACATCCACATTTTTGGACCTAAATGACGTGCTGCGATATTTCCTCCACACAAAGCTACCTGGAGCACAAATTTATGATTTTTATTAAAAAGCAAGGACATACGGCAGGATTTTTTCAGCTTAATCTGTTTCAGTTTTTACATCCATCGACATTTATGTGACATTTAAAGTGAATTATGTTTTAAATGAATTGCAGTCACATGCCGATTTATTGTGTTTGAGAGAATTTTTATGAAAATAATAAATCAACTACTTTAGAATGTACATAATTTTAAAAAGTTTTGTTTATTTGTATTTGAGCAAATTTGTGGAGAAACATTCGTTTCCTCGAGGACTGAATGTAAACACATCTATTATTAACGCTGTTGACACTACAGCCTTCAAAGTCAATGTCACCGGCAATACTGATAAATGTTCTTGATAACAGATGGTTATGTATTGTTTCTCGTTTCTAAATTTTCTGATTTTTGTAAAGAATTTCTAATGTATGTACCTACAATTCAGGATATTTTTAGACAAATCTAGTACAAAGATCCTTAATGAAAAATTAAATTTAGCATCCAGTCATTTGCAGATTTCACTTCATTGAAATTTTTTGGCAACAAAATAATTTTTGGAATTTTAAATTTTAATGACAGAAGTCAGAAATGTTGACGGACAAACCGTTTTGTCAATGAATCAATTTAACCAACGGCAAGAAAAAATTTCATAGCTCACTTTTGTCTAAAATCATCCTCAATGATTTATACCTATACATTACAATTTTATAATTAGGACCTACTGTAGAACGTTCTGCGGAAAATATCGATTTTCTTAGGGGGTAAAGTTCGAGTAGCTAATAGGCTTTGGTTCAAGTAGCTTATTTGCACCATTGCTAAAGCAGGTGCAGTGTTTTTACCACACAGTTAGTAAATAGTGTTTTTTGTAATATTTGCATCCTAGACTTTGTCCAACATTCCACAATTTGCAGCGTTGCATAACTTTTTACTTACTTACCTCATTAGCCGTTCGCCAAGAATATGGATTTTTTAATCTCTGCCGTTGTTGCTTCCTTCGTCTATTCTTAATGACTCATATACATTTAGAACGAATCGTTTGGCAGCAGATTACGCGTCTATCTAGGAAAACGTTGCAAGCCATTCAAAAGAAGAAAAAAGGTTTAAAACTGCTAAAACCACGTCTTGGAGCTAAAATCATTATATTTTAAAATTATCTACGTCGTTGTGCCTTTACCGTCAAAACCAAGTGGTTAATTAAAAGTTTGACGATTTTGAGGGATTTCCCTTAGTTTCACGATAATACCATGAAATGTCCGTTCAGTTAAAGGGTTATTTCAAAACTGATCCACCGAAGTTGGAGAAAGACCGTACACTGACAACGATCAGTTCGAATAACAATCAACCCACTGAGAAATGTATGGAAGACAATTTGATCTTACATTTCTGCATGCACACTCCAATAAAGAAAATGAGAAAATGTATTTGCCAGCAATACAACCATGAAATATTAAATTCAATAAAACTATATAAGTTCCTTTCGTCTTATGCAAGAGTCGCCAGGTGTAGCTACACATCCACTTATTGCACAACATTTTGCTGAAATTTATGTTGCTGCAAAATTTTACCGACTTGTGAAAGTTGTTTGTTTACCTAAATTCTTGTTCCGAGAAAGTTCGTCTGAAATAAAAGCTCTCTCACCTTCGGGTACACATACTTTTCTACTTTTACGAAAATCGCTCTTTATAATTGTTCATTTACTTTGAGTTTCAGATTGTAGGGTGTGACGTCTAGCACAGGTTTCGATCGGGAATGTTAACAACGCGCTAGAAGTAATATTCTTAGACAAAGTTAGGGTTGTTATCTTGGTAAACATGAAAGGGGAATTTTCGCTGTCGTGTCTTTTTTTCGCATCATCTTTATTCATGTTTTTGGCAACTTGGCGTAATAGAAGGGTGTAATATTTAAAATTTACGTTATCACACTACAAAGTATACAAATTTGATAAAGCTGTGTGGTAGTGGGAATTGCATCGAAATAAAAATGATGGGTTTTGATTGCGTGTTGAATGTGATTTATGCTGTTGACACAATTTTAGATATTAAAAAGTAAATTCCAATTGTTTGCCGCTGGGATTTTATTGATGAGAAATAATCATTCGGTGGAAGTTTTAAACATGATTATCGCGTGTGGGATCTTCGGCCCAAGGATTTTTCCGAAATGTTAGTTCTCAAGATTTTCTGAACCTGTCTTAAATCATTTTGGCCCGTTAAGAACGAATTAGAAATAACAAATTATATGAATTAGTACAAATGTTTGACTTTAATCCATTTTTTTTTTTTTAAATACATAACTGTTTCCATGTGAGTCTTCTACAATGTTAATAAGGCTAGTGGACAACCAAAAGATTCAAGAACAATATCGTGGCCCGGTTTCGAATAAATAATCAATGATGGTGAAAGTCTATGTTTGATGTAAGAAGATATCAATTTTGTTTAATTTTCCAAATACACAAGTTATTATGGACGTGCAGCGGCAAATTTAAAGTATAGCAGTCAACAAGAGAACAAAATTTTAATAAAAAATGTACAGCGGCAGCAGAGCGCTTTAAGAGTGTAGCGATCGAACTATGTCAATTTCATTCTAGAGGACAGCAAAATTACCCATAGAGGGCGTCGTAACACGAGCAGAGTTTGGAGCTCCTGATTGTGGCTGTTCTCTCCCCACGACGGTGATTTTATTCTATCGGCAAGGACATGCCACCCAGCACCCTTCTATTACCAAGAAACGTGCCTCGCGGAAACAGGCGGTCGCAAACTCGTGGTAGGAAATCACGTCATTTCGACCGCTCTCCGCACTTCTATCCTAGGTCTGCATCCTTTGTGTACTCGACAAGGAACCGCGCACCCCGCTTCCGCCACGTGTTTCTGTGTTACTTACCCCAATTACATTTAAATGTTCACTTTCTATAACTCTGATATTAAATTATATAACAAAGAAAATTACTGAAGCTAAAATTGTGAGATAGAAAAAAAAAGGTTAATATATATTTTATGTCCATTCGAGTTATTAGTTAATTTTATAAGTGAAGTTATTCAGCTGCATTGTGGGCCATCGTTTTACATTTCAAATGCGTCAAAAATATGTCTCTCAGAAATGTGATCAATCCTGTGGCGCTGTAGATATAATCAAAGGAATAAAATACACGTCCCATATGGCCCACAATATTGTTAATTTGTTCAACAAAATTTTACAGTTCAAACATGTGTTCGGTTTGAAAATACTCTTTCAACATGGCCGCTGCCAGAACAGAGAATTTACCTGATGTTAAGTTATGCCACACTCTATCAAGGATTCAAACAAAGAATTTATGTTATGTTAAATTATGCCACACTTTATCAACGATTCAAACAAAGAATTTACATTATGTTAAATGATGCCTTGATCCAAGTGACTGGTTACTTAAAACCATTAGCTTTGAGAGTTTATATAGTGCACTCTCCACAGCTTATCCCATACAAAACATATGATGATAAATAAACACAAAATGCATCCGGCGTTGCGAGAAAAATGTCTCGGTGATGTGATGATGATATGATGATAATAACTGACTGCCATAAATGAAGTATTAAGAATCTTGTGTGAAGAATTAACAAGTGTTATAATGTAACACTTAAGTATAAGCATCCAGAAAGTTTATTTCAAACTTGGTAAACAAAGGATGAGTCCTTAGTAATCTCATGAAATCTTCTAGCAAGTACTTTATTTGAACCAATCTTATGAAGTTATGACTGTTAAATTGAGTTAGTCAGTTAACGATTAAAATCCTAACATGAACTGTGAATTTACAAACAATAAAACATATTTCCGCTTGGAAAAACCGCAAGTATTAGGTGTGCGTGTTGCGGAAACTGTGGCATCGTCGTCGTTATGATTAATTTTCGTTAAACAAATGTTCTTCTTTTTTTATTAACTACCAAACCAACTAAACTTAAGCTAACTTCCTTACCGTATGCTTCACTTACACCAAAACAAAACAAAAAGTGACGCGTCACCACGCTCTACAAAGCAAACACCCGTCTCACTAGATACTCCCCCACAAATTCCCCTAGGAGAGCTATCAACTCCCCAAAAAGAGCTAAACGTGCACATGGTTGCCTACGTTTAACGATTTTCTTGATTGATTTTTTTTTCAAATTCAAATTATTCAAATGCGATTTCGCGCCGCTGTTTTTTTTTCAGCGCGAAATTTTAATTCAAATCTGGTCACCACAAGACACAGTATCTAGTACACATAATCACATATAGTGTGTCAAATACATATAATGCTGTCTCATAATTACAGCCAGCAGCAATAGGACTACTTTTTGCCTAGAAGACTTTTTTCGATGACAATTATCCGCCAAATTTTAATTTTTTTTTTTTAATTTAATATGTGCGTCTTTTACCAAAATTTATCATATTAGCAATTTTTAGGCTGTCATAAATCTGAATTGAATAGATGCCTGTGAGTAGCAGCAATATTGACAGGATTTCATTAGATTTTATTGTGAAACCAGATTTTTTTATGATCCTATTATCTACAGAAAAAATTAGATCGCCTTGACAAAACTCTCCAAGAAATCATCTTTATTTTGAACTTTTTTGAAATGGTGGGTCGTTAAACTCGAAAAATAGTTTTTGAGGACCATTTAGTTTGAAAAATGACATCATCTGTTTTATGGGTGTCAAGCCCGAACCCCTAACTCATCTGGTCCACGAAATCATTTGCCTTGACTAAAAAACTTCAAGGAATGGAATGGCAGATAACGCAGATTGCTTCAATTTGCAGGCCCTTATGAATGAGAATCCGAGTTCAGAATTGACTTGGTATAAACAGTCTTTATCTTAAGCAGTTTTGAAATGGGGAGCCGGTAAATTCGATAAATATTTTTGTGATATGGAATGAACGCTACTTCGGTTGAAATCAAATTAATATTCAATAAGTGTTACCAGAAATGAATCCTGGAGTGCAAAGTTAGTCTAGAAACTCAATTTCGGGCAATAGTAAGACCTTTATTTTTCAGTGAAATACCTCGCTTGTCAAAACGTCGTAAAAACTCGCGGTTGAGGTTCGTTCTACTATATTCTTTTATCAAAAAAATAGATTTAGTACGAATCGGAAATCAGAATTAACCTGCGGAGCGTTCTGAAGGTTAACATTAAAAAATTTATCTAAAGTTATTTAGACAGAACTTTCCCCGAGTGTCATAGAACAGTGTCGACTAGGAAATTCGAAAAAAAAAAATTCGAACCACCCGGTCACCGCGGGCTTATTGCTTGCAAAAGACGTTGGTTAAGTGAAACACGTGGCAAATATTAAAAATTAAGGCAAATTCATAAACCCCAAGTACAGGAGTGGGTTATTTTATGAAAATTTAAATAGTATTTATTACGTAAAATTTTGAGATGACGCCATCAGGTTGTTGATGGGGATGACAAGACAATAAAACTTCACAATAATCGCTCCGGTAGATTCCGAGATTATCTGTCTAATGAAAGTCGGCGCAGATGGCAGACGGAAACGGAAGATCTATTTTCCACACACAAGAGCTCATGAAACGTTGCGAAAACATGAAAGTAGCCGTTCGCTGGATGGACCCCATTTCACTAACCACATATATATGATGGGACACTATCTAAAATGTTAATCTGTTTTGATTTTGTTAACTCGCATTTGCAGCTAAATATAGTCCCCACAAAAATGATCACTCCACCCTCAAAATTTTGTACGTATACCTATTTCCAATTTGAAAGAAACATATTGGTTGAAGTTACATTAAATATTGTCATTACTTGGCATTGTCTTGCATACATTTATCCCTAATAGGTATATATTGGTATGGTAGCTACATGTAGTCGCGTTCCCTAAAACTGGAGGTGGTGCGATAATTTTTGTTGGGAATGTAGGTATATTTTAATTTGTATAATTTACATTTTTGACTCAGACGCCGAAAAAATTATATGAATATAGTTTAACATACTTACAAAAGAAACTTTTTTATAACGTGGTACACAATATACTAAAAAGCATATACATGCACCCAGGAGAGCTTAAAACATGAAAATTTGTTGCCTCCTTCGTTACGAACATTCTAATTTCAGAAACCTGCCTCTGGGAAAATACAACCTGATAACTTTTGATTGCACGATTTTTTCAGTAACGGCTCGTCAGAAAAGGTCGGATTGCTGAAGTCTACACACCTTATTAGTTTAACCTTCGTTTTTACTGTTTTCAAAAAAATAATCAACTCCATTGGGAACTCAAATTACAAAAATAAACTTACCTAATTTGAATGTCTGGCTTTCGGGTATTCGTCTAGACGAAATAATGGTTTGAGAGTTTTCTCTTTATAAACGCAAATTTAGCTTTGATACAATAATAGTATAATAAGTACGATTTCTGGTAATTTCACATATGTATACTTACGCCGAAAGTTTATAGTAAAATTGTTTTATATATTTTTAATTTATTATACTGAGTATTTTTTAAATGTATGCCTTAGTTACCCATGACGCTTACGTCAGTGAAACTGAAATTGCTCACCTACGCGTCGTGGGTAACTAGAGCAAAAATTTTAAAAATCATCCTATACTTTCTACTAAGTAATGTCTGTTTCATTTTTCCAGCAATACATCGATTTGTGACTGATGGTGTTTGCCCAACTCATAATTTGTTTTACAAATCACTGGCACAAAGTAAACATTACCCATCATAAAACGGACACCGTGTAGATCAGTAATACCCACGTAAACAAATAAAACAAGTTGGATGCTTTTTATTATCCTGGGGAAATGTGTTAGGTTAGTCCCTAGAAAAACTACTAGTTTTCTCTTCTACCCGCAATACCAGAAGTCAAATGACCCAACGGGATTTCAACTTTTTTATTTCCAAAGATGAACAGGCCATATAAAAGTCACATTTCATTTAGTGGGTTAATAATTACAACTGTAAATAACAACGATGATGAAGGTAGTAATGAGAGTAATAATAACGAAAACCCTAAAGTAATTGTCTGTTCAGTTTAACATACGACCGACTGCCACTAATGATTGCATATTTCATGTGAAATAGTCATTGTAATTTGCACAATAAAATCCGATTATTGTTTGTCGAGCTTTGATTTATCTGTTTTCACCACAAATTATAACGCAAAAAGTAGTATTGAAATCTGCATTACATTGGAGAGGATCTACGGATTTGAGTTTTAATACGTTTCAAAGGATAACTTCGTGTCAGATAAGGACTGAAATAAATTCCATGTAGTGTAGGTGTAAAATTAATGAATAGATGTGATCCTATAAATACGCATGTAGCGGTTTCATTGCTGTTTGATTTTAATTTAGTTCTCCGTTGTGTACAAATTATCACTTCAAAGATCAGTCTACCCTATATAACACTCTTCCTTCCTGAACCCACACAGTTCACTACATGCTATAGGTGTTTACATCAGTCGTTTGTTTGATGAATAATTCCACCAAACGAAGAAAACGTGTGAATACGTGAATCCACCTATTCTTTGAAGAAAATATGAGATTCATCGCAGTCCATCTCATCACCCTTGCCCGTAGAAATTAATTATCTCAATGGAGTGTAAGTGCGACGAGTAAATCCTTTTGTAGCCGACTGTACGACGACTGAAAGTGGGATTATCAATTACTTTCTGCTCGATGACATCTCTTTGTTTTCAGAAGCTACTAAGTGAGCCATTTTCAGCTGAAAACGCCCGAGGTTCCTCCGTAATCTATCTTTTCATCACAGATCGAGAGGAAGTTTGGCAGTTTGGCGTTTTCAAAATAAAGACACAACATCAAAAACCTCAATTTAGTAACACAATTACGCCCGTAACACGATAAGACCCGTTCAAATTTACATACTACCGACCAAAACAACAAGTAATAAATAAAACAACACAGGTTTATGAGCAAATGTTTATATTGTGGAAGCGTGTTGTTTTAATCGGTTCATACACAAAACGCCGGTGTAATTTTTCTGGGGACAATACCGATTCGAATTCTCGCTAGTGACGAACGTACGGCCGGTTTACTTAAGTTTAGTGTGAATTAGCTCTTAATTTAGCACATAACGTGCGGAGTAGGAGCTCCGATTGTTTGTTCTGCTTTCATAGCAAATGTGGTCCGTCTCATCCGACGGAAAACTGGCGGCTTTATGTACTCATGTAGTAACAACATCAATAAGGTTCAAGTTTTACGATAAATTTGTGTATAATGTGTGGTGTCGGTTTGTGATAACTGTTGCAGTATAGTGGTAGAAGTGTACGTCTGCACAGTTTGTCGAATTCTGGAGTCTGACGTTAATTGTAAGTACCAACAATGACAAATCACGTTATTGTGTTATGTTTGGTAAGCAAGCTTCTGCATTGTGCGAGCAAATTTAGCTAATTACGGGACTTTGTTCGTTGTTTTTTCAAGAAATTGTAGCCTGGTTCGCTTTTAGATTGCCCTTGGTAGTCATTTTGGAAGCTGTCAATCTCTGTAAACAATAACCGTCAGAAATAGCCTTCAGACTCATTCAAAATTATTAATTTGATCAAACGGGAGCTTTGAAGCAGCAATAAAATGTTCCCATTTATTATTTCTACATTATTAATGTTTTTCCAATTTTTGTAGAAATATAATTTGATGCTGTTTATTATTGATGCGCGCAACAGACAGCTGACACCTTATAAAGCAAAAATATGCCGCACTTTTTTTAGCTTTGATATAAATTATTTTCATGTAAACATTTCGTGTCGCACTTCGTTGAAATACCAGTGTAACGACAACTATAAATAAGAGCGTCTGGCTAGAGAACAGTTTTATGTTTTTCACGAAAAATTTTATCCTTTTTTTTATGTACAAGCAAGTTTAGTCATTTCCCGAGGAATATTTTGTAGATTTAATTGTTTTATCTTTCAGCTGAAAAGCGGTTGTCGATAGTTTTAGGTAATGCACTTAACAGTGTTTACTTTGCAAATTTTTTATGTAACATCATGTCAAAAGCATGAATGGGATGTAAATTCGGTTAACTACCTAGTTTCTCATGTTCCACATAAATAAACAGCTTGTAACACTTGGTCTCTTAATTGATGGAGGCAAAAGTGTAACACACTCTTACATAAAATTGCTGTGAAGTAAATAACATTCCAACGCTGAACTTGACTTGTAATTTTGTGATTTTCACTAAAAATAACTGAGTGCTGGTTATATGCGATTTGTATTGTTGACTCCGAATGTATCAATTTTCGCTGCTTGTTTAACGGGCATTTAATTAGGTTCAGGTTGGTCGTTTGCTATAATATCATGATTGCTGTCACATTAGTTTGATGTTTAATCTATTAATTTTAAATTGGTACGCTGCAAACTGTGAAAGTAACTAAACAGTAGCAATGTACATACATTTTGTGTTAAATTAACAGCAAATGGTAAATGCGCTCATGGTTTTGGAAATTTCAGGACTCAGAGGTTACTGAGCATTTAAAAACTCCCTTTTGAGCATAACTCTATTCATTTTTTAGAACTAAAGTAGGAGTATTAAATATCAGCAATTAATAAGAAATATTTTTGATAAATGAAAAAATAAAGTTCAGGAACTACGTTGCACTATTTTATCAGTCAGAAAAAAACCGGTGTTTCTTTGTTCGGGAATAGTTCTTTTTTGACAAGCCAACTTTCCAGTTCAGCAAGAGATAAATATCCATAAATGGATTTTCTTAATTTAACTCGTACATTTTTTAGTTGGTGCTACTTCATATTTTTGGACAAGATCCAAATATGCTTTTAATTTCATTTTCTTAGCGAACCAATCCTTAATTTCGTTCTTTACTTCGTCATTCATTTCCTTACCGGCTTTTGTTGGGTTAGAGTCCCAAGACTGATTATGTTCACATGATGAATTCAAAATTCATTTATTTTAATACCACTGGGCCACTGGCACATTGTACACTACACTACTCTCAGTGTTACTGTATTTTTCAAACTCAAACAAGCTTCTGCATCTTTACAGGTGTTGAAGGTTCTTTAGAAGATATAATGGGTGTTCATTTAAAAAAATTATCAAGTTGGCATTCATTTTTGTTTTTTTTTTTGAAGTATCTCTGGGCTGAAATTAAAATTTATCATACATAACAGCTGTCATCATCGATCGTCTAATCTAACCTCACTTTTTCCAAAGTAGTAGGTGAGGAGAGTAAATAAGACTATTTTTTTTATTTATTTTAAAATATTACAATAAGTGTTGAAAATGTAAAACCCTCTTCTCAAAAACTTTGTGTTCTAAACTGTTAGCCATGGCACCAAGAATAGAACGCTTGCTCGTTGGTTAGTTGTGAAAATAACTGATTTTTTTAAATTCGGAAAACAAAATACATAAAAGTAAACTGAACAACGAGACACAAACGGAAAATCTGATAAGGGGTATTAGCGTAAACAACTCTGCTTGTCAAAATTGTCAAACCACTGTCAAATGTCAGTTATGGAATTAATCATGCACATGCGTTTTTCGCTACGTTTCCTTCTACCAAAATGTCAAAGTTAACTTGATTAATTGTCTAAATGAACACACACACACATTCACATTTCACAAATCAGTTCATTGATAGGCGAATTCTAACCTCACACCTTCTAACAGTGGAAACTGCGCATGCGTAAGACCGATACAACGCGCTTCTACTGTAATTATTCATTTTAAAGATGATATATTTATTTTGTGATCAAATTATTTCTTGCAATGGTTTAGTGCTCGAAGCCATTTTAGTAATAGGACTTTGTTTTACTAAATATGCATTTTGTATCCAACTAGAAACTATTTTCAAATAATGCGTAATGGATTTTGTATTTATGGGCAACAACGCAACACAATTTGCTGAAATACAGTTGAATTAACCTAAATCTAAAATCCACCTAAACAAACCAAGAATATCTACCTACATAGTTTCAACTGAATGAAATTTCGACGGTTGCAAACATCGGATTTCAGTGTTGTTTTACAAACTCACGTGGAAAAATAAATATATTTTTACTGCGCTCAAAGAAAAAAATGGCTTCGTTTTTATTTAGGTTTCCTTGTTTATTTAATACATTTTTAAAATAGAATGTAAATGAAAAAAATCGATTTATAATATTTTTCCGCTATTGAGTTTTTCGAGTTTTGTTATTAATTCTTATTTTATTATTATTAATATATACCGGGTTTACAAATCAGCAAAAGTTGAATAAGCAGTTAAAAATGTTTGACGTATCAAAAATTGTTAAAATTTTCAAACCCCTACGTTTAAAATATTCGCAGTTAATTTGTCCCTGGTGTTTTATTTCCAATAGTAAGATCCCGAGACCGAGAAAAATTATCGCCAAGTTTTCGAGGTCGATGGGTCTGTTGGCATACTATTGCTTGAAGAAAATTTCATTTTTGGCCTTATGCTAATTTTTAAAAAATAAAATTGTAAACACTTATAATTAAAAACAAAAATCGGTCTATTCGCATTTTCGTCGTCATCACAATAAACTAAACAAGTCAGCAAAAATTATAAATTCAACAAAATAGTGTGTTTTCATTGGTCCATGCGGGGGAATGTTCGCTTGATGCTATGCTATCATTGGTTGATGCAGGGAACTTATCGATGGAGTAGTTTTTGACTAAAAAAATGTTCACGTAAGTCGCCTATCATTTGTCATAATTTAATTTTTCTCACAATTTTATTGGACGAAATTTTGGGATTTGCGAAAATCGGTCTTCTTTTACCAGGTAGGTACTAGCTCCGCCCACCCTCCCTCTATTTTCTTAGAGGGATCTTATTTGCCACAATCAGTCTTATCTTGACAGGTATTAGCCCCGCCCACCCACCCTCTTTTTTTTAGAAGGTATGTCATTTGCCAAAATCAGTCATATTTGGTTTAAAATTAATGTAATAAATATAAAAATCTAAATAAAACAAAAACTACTGTAAATTTTAATATAAACATTAATTGCGATAATTTATTATGGATATTTTTTTTTCATACGCACGCAATATGCAACCCGTGTTTCTCCTTATTTGAATGTACTTACTTCAGGTTTATACATTTCTAAAAGAGAATTGTAGTTCAAACTAAAGCACCGTAAAAACTTGCCAAAATATTCAACCAAATATACTAAAAAGCAGCATGAAGTGAAACCCGAAAATTTACGTCAACACGTCTCGTACGAAATGAAAAAACAATGAAAAAATGAAACTCCTGGGTGTTGAATTAAGTTAAAATAATTTTTGTTTCTCAGTAAATGGTAAAAAAGAAACAAATGCTACTTCCCCGAACACATACTATACACACATTTTACTACAACTGCGTTATATCATCAAACTGATGATTGCTTCCTTGAGTAAAAAACTGAAGGATAGTTGTTCGGCATGTTTGAGAATATTTGTTTATGTTTGCTGACATTTAAACTTGTGGTTAAGGTTATTAGAAGTATATTTTAGATTGATAAAACAACGACAATATGAGGCAAAAGTATTGAAGAGGAATCGTAATAATCTTGTTTTGTATTTGCTAGTTATAAAAATAAAATTTCTAAATTACCACATGTTTACTACAAGCACACACAACTGATCTGTTATCTATTTAATTATTTAAATAGACAGCAAATGCAAATTTACAGTTTAGAAAAATTGTTTTCGTTTTGATAGACGAATGCCTGCAATTCGATTGTGATAACTCTAAGTTTATCAGTTTTTGAAATAAACTCCATATTTTGTAAAGCATTAGACCATCAGGTCTTGTAAACAAATGTTTGCTTATTTATTGATTAAACAGAAATAACAAAAAATTTATCCCTGGAGATTTCGGGTCGATATTAACTTGTAAAGTCGTCATAACTGAAAGCGTAGGTGCCCATTACACTCGCCTAAAAGTCTGTATTTATAACACAAGAACACTAATGAGAACAGAAACAAGAATTGGAATAATATGAGGTTAATTTTTTGCCCTGTCGAGAGGATGCCGTTTGATTTCAACTTACCGGTGACCCCTTCTCTTTCATTAATGTTTAATTAAAACTTTATTCCAAGGTCTAACTAGAAAGTTACATTTGTAGGTAAACTAATTATACATAGCGTGTATTTCCAACTCAAATATACATAAAATTATCAGAGAAGAGCTACTAATGAGGCTGTACCTTCCTATAATTTATCATATTGCTCTTTGCACGTCGATAGCTAATAATTACTGTACTTTCCTGATGTTATGCACGTAGAGTTGTTGGTATAATTATTATCGATCGGTAAATATGTTAGTGACAAATAAGCGTAACGTCATGGAGATCATTAGTTCAGAATTATACTGTGATTTGATTACTAATAGGACTGTGTAATGCGGCGATGTAAAAAGCGAAACAACGTAAGAAAAAAAATTTAATAATTTATAGAGATGACGTCATCAATTCTCCGGAGAGGAAAAAAGTTAGTTTCAACTCCTTACTTTTGAGTTACTGAAATATTCAGTTTTTGAGACACTTATTTTTAAGCAGGAAATTGGACGTCAAATATAGAACACAAAGAAGGCTGCTTTTCTTTAAGTAGCAAAAAGCCGTTGTGGGATGTGTCGTTAAAATTTCATGTAAAAAAAATTCTGAGTATGGCTTACCGTCTCCTACGTCGTAGTAAAAAACAAATTTTCCTTAAGTTGGTATTTTTTTCTCAGTAATAGTGATAATTAAACAAATTTAAAATTCAATTACTTTTTTTAAATTTTGCGTAAAATTAAAAGTAGACGTAGAATTAAGGACACAGATAATGGAGTATAAGCATTTTATTATCTTCAGTCTAATTTTCTCTAAGATATCTAAAAAAACATGAAATATTGAACATTCCTCAAATCGATCATATTACAATACTTCCCTTAATCATATATTGTGTCATAAACTCCATTACGTAGGTCCATTTAATGATAGTAGACAAAATTTTTGATAAATTATTGCGGCGAAAATAGGAAATCTCTCAGGGTTTGTTAAATGTACACATTCTTGTGGGTAAATCGCCCTGTATATTCTGTCCTCGAAAAAACTAATAGATTACTGAATATTCGCGTTATCGGCAGTGATGCTAATAGTCTTGGTTGTCACTCTTCACGCTACTCTCTTGCGGAAAACCTCTCAAAAACCCAAAAGGCTGGTCGTTAAAAGAATCTGTTTATGAGAAGGGTTCAAAGCTCTTCTGTAAAAAGGGTCGAAGCTTGAAGCGATGTGCAGTTACTGGTAGGCCTCAACACGAGTTTGCAAATGACATTATAGTGACACATTTAACAAGATTCCCACGCTGCAGCCCTTTGATCTCTTAGTGTAGGTCATCTTAGTATTCAATCCTCACAAATTTCATCATAATTCTGGTTAGTTAAAACGGGAAACTTGTTTGCCTTAGTTACGTCCCCTTTTCACTACTCATTTGCCCGAACGTCAGTGAAACCAGCGGCAAAAATTTTGTGTACTGTATTTTAATCGTGTTATTAGTTCAAGGTCGTGCGATCAAAATACGAAGCGGGAGAATTCTCATTACGGGCAAGAAAGACAGGAGATGTTCTCGACCGAACACAAGTCACTAGTAAATTCACGCAAATATTTAAATTCGGCTTCTAATTAAGTTTGTTTAACGTGGAGCTGGGTAAACATTATACAGTTCGGTTTGTACCTATTTATTTTCGTTAGTAGTAATGACTAAATTTAACCGAGGATAACTTCTATTATTTGCCAGAAATCTATTATTTGCCTATAAAACACACTACTTGTGCAAGACAAAACAATTTTTTCAAACAGTGGAACAGAGTTGTAATAACGCACAGTATTAAAAGAAATCATTGATTTTGCCACCGGCGTCCTAAAATCCTGTTTTCCAGCTCGTGACATGTGTTACCTATTTTAATCATATTAACGAATCAGGAATATCTGCCTAAAATATTCTTCATCCCCATGTTTGTTTTTGGAATTTAATAAAGGATTTTTTGCAACATCATCTACATCCACGTGGGGCTAAATGTCCTGTCATTTGCCGTTTCAACGGAAAAAATCCTAATTTTTTCCTGCTAAATTTTATGAAGTTATCCCCAACTGGCGGATAAATGTAATTAGCCGAATTTAGTTTGGTCCACGCATAAAATTCAAACTTCTCTTAGCTGTTTTCCATAAACTCGCACCCTAAACTCGTAAATTAGTAAAGCGGGACCGCCCTAACGATACAACAGTATAAAGTACCACTTTATATAACACGTTATCGCCTCGTAAAAAATGGCGTTGCCTATTCTGTTTCATTTCTGTTTATCAGTTTAATCTTCGACCCCCTAACTGTTGCGTTAAAACTCCAGCAAAAATGCTCACTGCAGTGGCATGTAAAACAGAGTTTTATCAAGTAGCAATTATCTAAAATAACAAAACTTATCTCGTAACTAAACACATTAATGGCATGAGGAATGTTGGTAGATAATCGAAAAATCGCCACAAGACTGCACTAAAGGTTACTTTGATCTCACTCTGTGCGGCTTTAAGAAGACAAAGTTAAACTAACGTTAACTTCCTTCATAGCTAGTGGCTGTTTGAGAAGTTTCATTTTGTTAGACGAAGTTTGGACAGTCGTTTTAATTTAAACCCATTCAAGTTGAGTACATACATGACCATGCTAAACCTACTAACGGTTAAATATGTGTTTAAACTCTTTTACTTCCACTAACTTAAACGTGCCTGCATTCAAGAGATTCCAGATTTATTTCAAGGTAAATCGGATGAAAACGAAACTATTTTTTAGAAAGATACAAAAGAAAAATGACGCCTATTTATCTTTTTTTGGCCGGATAAAAAAGCAATTTATTACCATTGACGTAACTTAAAAGCTTTTGTGATAAGTTTCGGTTTAGCTAGTGGTTTGTTCAATTATTATCCTTTTATACCTTCCCACAGCCTTTTGATACTGTGAAGGCAAACAGAAATGATTAATTTACCTAGTTTCTTAGAACAGATTTATTCATTCTAAATTGGCGACAAATTTTAATGGAGGTTTATTTGAAGTAAAACGAACCTCGGAAATTTGTCAATGGTTTTATCGCTACAGCGTGGTGTATTTGTCATTATTTATTTGTTCACGCCATGTGCCTATGTTTTATCCAAAAAATGGTGTTTACTCAGCAGTTTAAATTGAAGTAGTGTTGGTAGTGGGAAGATTTTGAAATATTTATCAGCTCTGTAAGTGTGGTAGAGAGGCGCGAAAATTTTTGAGGTAAACAGGATACGACAGTATAATATATTGATGCGTGGTAATTTAAATATCTGAAAAATAGGATAAAAATACTTCTAAATCAAAAAGTTAAAGACTCGTTGCCGGAAATAGAGCTTAATCGTTTTCCTGGTTTTGGTCAAACCTTTAATTTTATTTACAGTATTTGCTTAGTGTAGCGACTAGAATGTCAGGACGAAAACTTTACTGGAAACAAGGTCTTCAAGCTGACATAGGTCGAGCAAGTTATCTTTTTCCTAGTCTGCTACGCACAGAAGGAGATGACAAAAACGCTTGCTCGTCGTTCGCTAACTTGAGGACGTTTTTTGTTGACGCCACCTTAATAAATAATTACAAACTCAGTGCCAACTATGACTTTCCGCAAATGTAACGAAACATATCTGGCTGTCCAATCCGAATTCTCATTCGAAGCTTCGCTTTCGATTAATAAAATTTTGGTCAATTTTCGAGCAATTACAATTAGTGGCGATACAACAAGTGGAAACAAAAAAACTAGTCTGGACTTGTCTCAGTCATTGCACGCCCTTTGAAAGCCTTGTTGACGAAGTCTCTTGACACAAATTAGCGTTTTGTTCAGCTCAAAGATAACAGTGACCTCCCTTTACAAGAAGCAATTTTTGTAATTAACAATTTGTATTTTAGTGGTGTGTTTTCACTGAATAAAATAAATTGCTTGATACATTGTCTGTGGGACATCCTGTATTTTAAAAAAAGCAAAATTTCCAATTTCGGTTATTTTTTATGTCCTTATTTTAGTTTCTATGTTGGGTAGCAAAAACAACCCACTTCATGGTAAATAGCAATTATTATGTCACAAGGGTTGAACATCATTCACCTTCCTAAGACCTTAAATAGTAGCTATTTACCTTAAACTTGGGCGTAAAGTCTCATTCTGATCATCAATTTTGACAGCGTTACACCAAGTTAGTTGAGTTGTTAGGTGGAGACTAATAGGGTATAGTCGTTCCACAGGAGTAAGACACTTTGACTAAAGTTATAAATTACAACAAAGAAACTCATCTAATTTAAGCAATTTACGACAGCAAGTAGCTTCGGGTCACATCTCCACTGAGTTGTAGTTACCTCACCTGTTCATAAACATATATATGACTGGGGTGGATTATAGTATCGCAGGTACATGTTTGACCGAAGTTACTAAACTTACCGAAGTTATATTTCTGATACCACAATTCTGATTAATACAGATAGGTATATTGGTATTAATTTATAAATTCGTTCAATTTTCAAAGACGACAAGGAAGAAAAATTTAAAGCTTATTTCTGAAGGATGACTCAGTCATGATCAGGTTCAGTGAGATAAAATTATGTGAGATCAGGTCAGGTCAAGTCAGGTTAAAAAAATGCAATAAGAATAAAGATAGAAGACAATAAATAAATCTAGAAAGAGATACTTAGATTTACCGAGAAAACGAGCAACAACGACCATAGTGATTCAGCTCAAACTATATGTAGTTGTTTTTGGTGTTTGGAGATTTTTAATATCATTTTTGGGCAACTGCTAACAGATCAGAATTAAATCTATTACTGCAAAAAATTGTTCCTACTACAAGATACTAGAACTATATATATCATATGGCACAGTTTCCTTCTCTTGAATCACAGGACTTATCTGCGAACATTCTCCATCCCCGTCGTGACAGAAAAGAGGGTCTAGAAATCCACGGAAACTTAGGTCGATTAAATTGCGTGCGCGAGATTCAAATCAAATCAAATAATACCTTGCTTCTGCTGCTCCGTTCAGTCACGATTCACTCATTAAATAGCGTAAAAACGATCTTTTCTATAATAAAATCACTAGCGAAAATTTGGGATGTTATCCAAACAGTTATGTAAAAATAAAGGAACATTACAGTAACTCAAGACGCAACAGAGAATCTCCGGGCGCATTTTTCAATGAAGAGTTTTTTAGACATCATTAACTTTCCGGAAAGAGCGAATAGGTTCTGTGGCTCGTATTAGTGTTGTAAAATTTTTACAAACTCCGTTATGTAACGTCTGACGTAAATTATGATGATCCATTTTTACTTCCCGATCGTAAGCTAAGGAATGCAATAGGATCCATCCGGTGAATAGCTACTTTCAAGATTCCTAGACGTTTCATGACCTATAGTGTACGAAACAATAGGTCTCTCGTTTCCGTCTGTCTGTCGTCGGTCTGTCGTCGGTCTGTCGTCTGTCTGTCAACTGCCTGCGTCGATTTTTATTAGAGAATCTCCGAAACTACTGGACAGATTGTTGTCTAATTTTATATGCGACTTGAAAATATGGGTTTGCTAGGAATTCTCTTGGACTTGTGCTCTGCCCTTTACTTACCGTATGTTTTTTTACACAGAGTGGTATTATCTACAGGGATTATCATAAAATAAATAATATTTTGCAAAATCAAATTTTTTGAAAAAACAAGCGAATCTGTTCAGCTGTGTTTGGTATTTTAGTGAAATTAGTATTGTATCCTTTTTATCAGTCATCCCTGAGCGGTTGTATAAGGAAATTTGGTCAACGTTTTAGTATTTTTACAATTAAATAAAACTGATAGTGTGTTTAGTTCTGCTTTGGTCCAGGTCTATTAATAAAATAAATGTTATAAGTGTTATTTCTTGGGGAAGCTTTTGGTTATTCATGCTACATATTCGGCACATCAATTTTTATTAGTGTCATTTTCAGGCCTATACGAATTTTTTTATTGGCTTACAATGGTCAGCCAAGCATTTGCAATCAGATTTCATGCAGATATAAACCTAAAGTGTATCATACTCTATAAGCGATTCTAGAAGATAAGAACGCACTAATAAATATAATATTGTGCACATTTTAGAAATTTTATGTCAAAGCTAAATTTTGATTAGTGATTTACCATTTTTTCGGTAACTTTAAAACCCTACAATGTTGTTATACCATTTTGATTTGTTTTCAAAATTCTGAATAACCAAAATAAAAGATAAGATGGATTCATAAACTGCAAACATATAAGCATATAAAAATAAAGTTTAAATATTAAATTTATATAGCATTTCCTAGATTATTTAAGTAGTAAAATCGCGAATCGACCGCAGACAGACAAATGGAACAGAAAGATCTATTTTTTCGTAATGATTGATGAAACATTCAGAAAACATGACATTAGGCGCCTACTGGATGGATCCTACTACAGCATCCCCAATATTGCAAACCAAATAGGACACCCTTGTAATCCTGAAGACAACATTAATAAATTTGGGTGTCTAAAAATATATTAGCATCGACAACCATGTATCACATATAACGGCGTCTAGTTGCTGCGTTAAAAATTCTTCCAAAATAGGTCTGCCGCTTCTGTCTGTCTGTCCGTCTGTCTGCCGTCCCGCATTTTTATTAGACAGATAAATCCGAAAGTACTGGGCTGATTATTGTCAAATTTTGTATTTATATTAGGAATATCATGTAGATGGTGAAACGCTAATCAAAATTTGCCTAATTATCTCCACAAATAATATGATGACGTCACTTCAAAATTGCACAGATTAAATGGGTTTTAAATTGTATGAAATAACATAGTCCTACACATGTAGTTTACCCGAAACGTCCAGATTTTTGAAAAAAAAATCAAAATTATAAAACAACACTTTGCAATTTAATTTGGAATCTGCAAAACCGAAAGCTTTGAACTCTTGCAGATGGTTTAGAGTTATTATAAGCATGATAAATTTTTAATCAAAATGTATTTACTTATCCCCTCCAAAAAATTGACGACGTCAGCTCAGAAGTTTGCCGAATAAATCCTATCTAAAATGTACAAAATATGATAAGTCTGTACTTATGATTATTATCATTCCATTCATATTTTTTGGATTTGCATATACAGGGTGACTCAAAAAAATTAACGATTGCGTGAATTTATTGAGGACCCGGGGTGGGCTAGTTAGCATCATGCTTGCCCGCTACACCTTGGGTCGTGGGTTCGATTCCCGCCATGGCTCTGGGTGTAACGTGTATGTTCCGTTCCCCTATAATTGGGCCTCGGTGCCTGTTGGGGGACGTAATTGAATAAAATAAAATAAAATAAAATAAAAATTATTGATTTAATCGGGAACTACAAGACCGAATGCGTTGGAATCTTGGAGAAGTTTTAAAGTTACCATAGGCATAGCAAATTTTTGATCAAAATGTATTTGCTCATCCCCCTAAAAAACTGATGAGGCCACCACAAAATTTTGCTGAAAAAATCTTAAATGTGCAAAGTATGATGAGTCTGTACTTGTGATTTATCACTGCATTAATATTTTTTAGATTCGCTTATACGGGGTGTCTGAAAAAAATTAATGAGTGAGTCAATTTATTTTATTGACTCCGTTTTCCCGGAAAATTTTGGAAATACAACACTGTTATTTTTAGTAATACACTGCACCAAATTGTGTAAAGAAAAATCTCAACTCGAAAATCCTGGATTTGCTTCATCGTACTTCAGGAGCGGGGGAAGTTCTATCGAAACAAGTTTCGACTAATTTTTTAAAGCTGTCATTTATTAGTCTTAAGTTAATAAAGTCAAAATTTCAACCATAAGAAACAACAAACAAAGGATACTAATAGTGGGTTTGACTACCCGCATTTTGAGTGCATTCGTTGACACGTCTGGGCATTTATTCCGTTAGTTTATCGACTTTCTCTGGGGTAGTTCATCCCGAACAATTGGAATTTGCTGCTGTAACCGAGCTAAAATCTGTGGGGATTTTGTAAAGCATTAGTCTCCTGCCGTCATATCCCATATGTGTTCGATGGGATTTAAATCCGAGGAGATGGGAGGTCGGAGCAAAATATTTAAAATTGTCACAGACAGAACACGAAAATGTTTACCACAATATTCTTGCATGAACATTGGACTTGTACAACAAAAATTGTTAACAAAATCGTTATTTCTAGGTGTTGCATTTCTGATGTCGTTTAGTATGTAAGTAAGAGGAACGTTGACCAGCCGCTGATTCTCTCAAATCGTTAAAGTGCATGGTAATAACTGGCTCAACTGTGACTGGTTACTGGTATTATCTATATTATTTGTCTGTCTACCGTCTGTGTCAATTTTTGTTAGACAGATAATCTCCGAAACTACTGGACCAGCAATCTAATGACGTTACCTCAAAATTGTACATGGTATAGTTTTGGAAATTTCATTCTACCCTATAAAATTTGATTGACAATAACGAGACCGACAGTAGTACAATGGTAAGAAATATTTATGGCTCACACCAGTTCACTCGAATTTGTACAGTATTTTGAAACGATGTTGTACATCGGGACGTACTTTTTTAAATTTTAAGAGTTCTGAAACGTCGAGACAATATAAAATTAACCATCCATGGACTCTATGAGTTTACGCCGGGGAAGAAAAAATGTTCAACTAATCACGAGATGAAAGCCTTGCATTTTCGTGTTCCGCAACGTACAAAACATTTCAAACATTTCAGCCCTCATTTACCCAAATGACCCTTGCGGCGGCTGCGGTTCATGAAGTAAACATATGCGATTGTGGAACCTGAAATTAGCGAGCAGTCACTTCACGAGATGGGTGGAAGTTCTAACAAATTGCCACTATTTAGCGGTTCATTCTCCATGTCCGTTGTAGCTATTCGTGAAAATGACGTACTCATCACACCCTTTATAATGGACATAAATGGCAAGTGTAAACGTTCATTTGAGTTAGTAGTTGCCAACTGCCATAATTCGCCGCGTTAATTTTAATAAAATATGTTGCATTTAATAGCCCTGAACGTGGCCACCTCGGCGATGATTTATTCGTGGCGTTCTGAACGTAATGGCAGCGATAATTAAGTGATGATTCGTTTGGGAAGGGTGCGCATGGTATATAAGGTCACATCGGATTGAGAAGCCGCCGCCACCATCGCTGCTCCTATATTCTTGAATACAATGGGACGGTGGGAACTTTAAATTGATTTCTCGCCCTTGTCGCTTTCACATTCCGGCGTTTGGCAGCTCTGTAATCAAAGCACTTGACCGTGGCTGTGTTGCTAACAAACTCTTTATGTCCACTGTCGCTTCCAAATTAAACCTTCTTGTGGGGAAATTTATTTACTCTAAAGATAATTATTTATTTACTTGTTCTACTTTAATTCAGGAACGAGGAACTCGAACTTGTGGAGATAATATCATGAAATTAACTCTGGAAGTGGGAGTGGCGGACTAAAACCGCCCTTATTTACTTGGACCACTACGTATTTTGTCAGGGGAATTGTTAGCATCGCTGGGATATGTCCCTGAATGGCAGCGTGATGGTTTCTTAGGGAGTACACATTTAGGGACTCTCTGATGTTGATTTCGCTTTTCTTAACACATACAGCGTGATTTCGGTCGACCCCCAACACCTTTTATTATTATACTTTTTTCTGACTTTTTACGATCCGACGGAAAATATTTTTTGTCACTGATTACACACGTTTCCGGGTTAAATGGTTAATTCATGTCTTTAGTGTTGTGCAGACAGACCACATACAGAGACAACCTTTTTTTTATTTTTTAATTTACTTAGAGAATATACGTAACATTGACAACAATTCTCGGCATTTTTACTTCCCAAGTCTATGCTAACGAACTATTGTAATAGGATCCAATTGGGGGGAAGTTTAATTTCGTGTTTCCTCACCCTTATGTTACGAAAAAATAGGTCTTCTGTGTCCGTCTGTCTGCCGTTTGTCGTTTTTTATTAGACGGATTGTCTCCGAAATTACTAGACCGATTGTTGTCAAATTTTATATAGGGCAATTTCGAAATATATACAATAATTGTAACTACAACATCACGTACCCTAGTAATGTGGAAATATAGAAAAAATAATTTAAAAGTCGAACCTTTTAAACAGAAAATAGAAAAACGTTGGAATAAAAACGATATAAACAGTTTCAGTTTCAATTAAAAGTAAAACCGACTTTTTGCTGGTTATCATTCGTTCATTCATCGTTAAAGGTCAATGCGAAAGATTGTTAGTTTAAGAAACAAATGGTGGAAGGACCTATTTTTGATAATGTTTCATGGTGATCGACTTTTTATTCTGACGGATGTTTGGTCCTTGCCACAACGATTCCACGTTGTTTATTAGAACAAAAATAAGAGCAACTTAGAATGCTACTACCTTTTTACAATAAATTTTCCACTCATTGTTGAAGCTCTAGTTTCTGGACACTGAAACGAACCGTCTCATCCAACCCCCCAGACAAAAATCACACAGACTGAGATCAGGTGAGTGCGGAGGCCAAGCTACTCGGCCGTTTCTATCGATCCACTGGTTAAGAAAATGGTTATTTAATCAATTAGTTACTGGCCTAGCAAAATGTGATGGTGCCTGTAGGTGCGAACTCGTTCACCTACAGGCACTTCCACATCTAGCTACTCTTCCAACACATTGTTTAAAAACTCGAGGTACTGTCCCTCCTTTACTATGTTTGGTAAAACACAAGGTCTAACTAAACGGTCATTTAGGACCGACTCACACATTTATGGAAAATCATGTTTGAAATTGTACCAATTTCTTGACGAGCGAACGAATTTTCAACGAATGACATGTGAGTAAATCGTGGAAAATCAGCGGGCTCCAAAGCTTGCACTTGTTCTTTTAATGTACGATGCACTAAAACTGTGAAACTTCAACGTCAGCTGCAAGTTGGCAAGTGCTGATGTCGGGCTCTTCTTCGACACGTTCCAAAATTTGTTCCTGAGCGTACAGTATTCTTTCGGTACTATCACGACCACGCTCGTGAGTTTGGGGCTTGAAGGTTCCATGATTTCCGAGATGCTCTACCACTAATATAGATGTTCGCGCACATGGAATCGCGCGATCCATAATTTGCGGGCCAACCTGTCGTTTCCATCAGTTTCACCATAAAGCAGGACCATGTCGATACGCTTTGAATTGGAAAAAAAATCACCATTGTCAAAGATGTTAACCGAACACACGACGGCAACCATCTGACCCACAAGTGGCCCTTGTCGTCTTTTTTGCACGTTGCTTATCACTTAACCCTAGTCGTTCTGTGCCATTCATTGAATAGTAGTTATGGTAGGTCAAGAAACGCTGCCAGTGGCACGTATAATAATATAGTTAATTTCAATTTTTTCTTTTTTAGACATTGCTACCACTTAGGTACGTGAACTTTACATAGTGCAATGAATCTTATTGTGAGCTATTTCCCATTTTTTATTGCACATATTTCGAAATCATCCTGTATAAGTGACGTTTAGAAGCGCGCGATAGCTCATGTAGTAGCACACGCTGAACTGTTTGCCACTTATTTTTTCTTGCACTGTGACTGGTATTGTCTACATTTTTTTCTGTTAAACTTAATTTGTTTGATTACTACGTTGCACAAAGCAAAATCAGTATTTAATTCATATAAAAACTATCTTTTTTAATTCAATTCTCTTACATTTTTTGTGTATATATTATAGATTTTCTTAACAAAAGTCCTGAAAATGTAGTACAATTTTACATTCTTTAAAACTGAATGTAAGTAGAACAGAAGCGCTTTTTGAAAAATCAAGAATGACACTCTTAATTCTGACCGCCTCTCTAAAAAAAATTTTTTCTATTGCCGCTTACGTAAAATCAAGCTTCAACATAACGGGGGCATTTTTATTGAGATTTTTTATTTTATGTATGTCTAAAAAAAATTCGTTTTATCTTTTGCAACAAAATATAAATGGAATGAATGAATATCGGCTGCTTTATTTTTTTGCCAATACACGTTGTTTCCTAATTGGGCGTAGGATACCAACCGAATGTACGTTACGTTTCTGCAATTGATTGAGGTATAATAACTACCTACACATCGTCCTCAAATTCATTATTTCCTTGCCATCACACAGAATGACTGGTTTATTAAAAAAATATACGATGGATAATTCGAGAATGGAATGTGTACGTATTTTACACAAGCTCACGAAACACATAAATGTTTGTGTTTTTACGTATTCTCATGGAAATTCTAAAATCTCCAAAAAATAAGGTTTCATTAAATAAAGAGTTGAATGACGTAGCCGACAGACATCTAACAACAGTGAAACAAAACAAGACACTTGGGAGTCGCCTTAAATGTTGACCTACTGAAATAAAGAAAGAGTGTTCGGACGAGATGACACGGTTCAATTAAATAAACCAAACGATTTTATGGCATTCGTTGATTGTGCTGCCCTTCCCGTCCTAACACTCCGTTCCCAACCCCCTCAACACGGACGATATGTCTTTTGAATACTATTGTAGATTTACTTGAAATTTAATGACAATTGACAGTTTGAGGGCGACCTCTGGTGACAAACAGGAAATGAGATCGTTGTTCAGAAGATGTGACCACTTTAAAAATTGTCCTTGGAATGGAGTACTTACCTTCTTACCTAGTTAGATAAAAAAAGAGTGTTCGGACGTGAAGACTCGTACAATTCATAAAATCTTTGACCTGTTTAACTATATCTATAATATTTCGTTTAACAGACTTACTATATTTTCTTTACGAACTCTTAGTAAAAACAGTAAACTGCAACATCCCCCAAATAATCAAGGAAATGCTTGAATAAATTGTGGAATATATATTTACATTCATGCTTAAAGGCGCAACCATAAGACGAAATACAAATTAAATCAAGTAAAACGGAGACTATTACAATTACTGCACAAATTAAACCAAGTCAGATTGAGGGATTTAATTTGTTCACTTTGTAGTACAGTGTTTAATGTGATAATTAATTCATTTACGTACTTAGAATTGTAAATTTCGAATACATCCTCTTCCCCCGCATCGTTCTCAAAAAAAAAACGGAAACTGCTAAACATACTAAACTCCTCGTTACAAAGTTTTCGTTATTATTTCAGATTTTGTAAAAAAATATTTAAATGTTAAATCATGTTTCTGAAAGAGTAGGCAAAAAACTGGCCTAAAGTTATTCAGACAAAATTTCCTTTGCCAGTGAAGCATAATAAAATTTCTATACATGTTGGACCGTTTTCTTGAAAGTGTATGTATTAATTTTTCATGAGGATAAACATTTTAATTTTGACATTTGAAATGTAATAATACATATAATAAACACTAATACGACGTTAGTGCTTGCAGTCGGGACATTAATGAGTCGTTTTGGAGTGATAAAAAAATTGTTTCGGAAAACGCTAAAAATACATTCCATCGCTTCACGCATTCATTAATTATGGGTATCGTATGTAAGCAGTCGTAAAAACTAAAACCATATTACCAGTAAAAAGTCACTTCAAAGCACATTTTTTAATAAATGTTTATTTAACCGGAGTAATTTTTTTAAATGTATTTTCCAGTCACTCGCATTACGTCATCAATTTTTTGGAATGATTCAGTAGATAAACGTTTTACTCTCCTCGTTATAATCTGCAGACACTCTTAAAATTTCACAGTGAGTGGGTTTTGTAATTTCAGGGATTATCCATTCAATAAATTTCCAACAAAGACGGCTGAAAACGTGGAATTAGACATTCGTCAAAATAATCCTGTAACAATACTGAGCTACCGCTCGCAATTAAAACTGATAATTGAGTATATTCTCCGTTTCTTTCACAAAGATCAACTTCCATTACACAACCGCTAATCAGATTTTGCGTCGTCGCCATTAATTGCCAAAAGCCCCACTAATCCCCGAAAATGAAACTGAATACAACACCTGCTGTCTTATTTCCATTTCATTTTTCAGTGCCACATTCCAGCATAAAGGACCTCTATTATTTCTCATATTCGCATTTTTGTTTTACGATCCCGGTTTTCCACTTTACCAACTTATTGATCACATAACTTCCGGCATATATTTTTCTATAAAAAAAAGTCATGAAAGCGCAGACTTTACGATGAAAGCACCCTCATCGTCTCTAATAATCTATAATACATCTGAAAGCACTCGTAGCAAATCAGGGAATATCTAAGCGGCAATGAAGGAGCACGATGCATCAGCTGCTAAGTCAGACTTGAAATGTATGCTGAACATTTCGGAACGGATTGAAGTCTTCCACTTTACTTTTAAAGTTGACGAATAAATTACAGTGTCTTTAGTATATTGCATGTTTACATAGACTTTTATTTGGCAGATGAAACTCGCTATTCTGAAAGGACTTTGAAAAGTCTTTGAATTAGTATCGCTTGTATTTGTTGGGCTTGTCGGGCGTACAAGATTTCAGGACACGACAGTGAAATGGGGAATAGAATCTTTTAGAGCTGTCGAGTGCGAGCTTTGAATACCTATCGGGTACCATCGTGTGTGTGTTGATCGGTGATTTCATAGGAAAAATACGGGACTTGTGTGTATCTCACAATTGGGATCTCGATGGAAATGATGGAGTTTTCTATCCAGCTCATGAATAAAAAGAGTGGCTATGGAAAATACTGTCGTGCTACTTTCGTTGCTGCAGTCTGGCTGAATTCACCCAAAAAACTTAAAACTAACACAGAAAAAAGTTCATGGTAATAAAATGATAAGTTACTTTTTCTTTCAATGTTTTTAAATAAAATGCGACATTTTTAATGATGATTTATTTTTTACGTTGCTCCCGGCAACGTAATTACATTATAACGTACATTTTTCGAGCATATCTTTCCGAGCCACGAAGTGGAAAATGAAGCGATTTATTAAGAAGTGCTTTATTCATATAATGTAAAACGAATTCATACGGTAAAGACAATAAAGAAACAATTCTGTCGGATTATTTTATTGCCGAAATGCAATTTTATGTCTCCTTCCTACATCTTTTTATCACTCTCGAATGATCTTTGACCTCGTCCTACACCTCGTTAAAAACAAAATATTTCAGAGGACTGTAAATTCACATATGAGTTATTCCTGTAATGACATTATCTAATCCGTGTAGGTGTTATTAAAGTTTTAAACAAGGTCAACATGCTGAAGTTTTGAATAATTTGAATTTATCGCATGTACGTAGAACTATGCACATGCTAGGAAGTTTTACTGAAATATAGAACCAGCCATGTTGGCATTATTGGGATTATTGAGGCCCTTTTTTCAAAGCTAAATTAAGCACTAAAAATAATTTAACACTACGTGCATGTTGTGGAAGATTTATTTTTATTTATTTTACTTCACCCCTGAAACTAGTAAATTTATTTTTAATCTCTAGGGGAATAAAAGTGACATTTCAGTCCACCCACACAAGACTAAATTGTTCTTGCAATTCCGGGAGCGCAAAGACCTTTCGTTATTTATTGTTTTGATCTCCGTTGTACAAACGGATGTTTAATGCTTAGGCAAAATATTACTTATTGGAAGATTTCAGCTTTTTTCTCTCGTGTTCGTATTTCTGTTGGGTCTTATTGGATTGTCAATATCTTGAGCGGGGCTAAAAATATAAACCGAGCTTTCCCAGGATGGATAAGCAGGGAAGATAAACATTCTGAAAATTAGGAATCATTTATTAAAATGACGATCCATTAGGGCTTTGAATTAATTGCTGTGGTGAAGTAGAACAGCGTTAATATAGACCGTAAAAATCTGGTTTAAAGAGCGCACTCAAACCCATGTCAGGATTTTTTGTCATACAGAGTGTTCACCAGAATTTTCGAATAACGTCATCAACTTTCTAGTGGGATATATCAATTTTATTACATTGTATACTTGTAAAAATAGTGTTGTGTTTTCAGAACAATTCTATCAGTAAAATTGTCCTTTGTGGCGAATTTTAAAAAATAAGTATACATCAGGGTGAGTGTCACAGACTAAAGTCGGGAGGATTTTTGTGTAACATACATTCAAATTGGTTTCAGTTATACAGAATGTTTTGTGTTTGAAGCACAGCAGGAAACTTAGTTTTTTAATTAGTGTCACCCTATATATTTTTACATATTCACTCTTTCTAGGTTTAGTTTATTTTTTCGATGTGACGTGGCCACTGCAAGAATTCACAATCAAAAATCGTACTAATGTAGTTTTTAAGATCTGTTTTGCAATATTTTATGGAGAGATAGATAGAGGTACGCACTTTGTTGTAGTATGAATCAAATGTTAATATATGAAGTGTTTTAAAAATCGATATTTCCAATAACTATCAGCTTCACATAAAGAAAATATTTCACAAAAAAAAAGTAAAGAAACAAAGAAAGAGAACAAAAAACAAAATAAGATGCAGTAATAAAATACAAGATGTTCTATCGGAAAAAACTGAATTGATATTTGAAAATTGTAGTAAATAAAAAAATTGGAGCAAGTTTGCTTCTACAGAACTTCCCACGCCCTTGAAGCACAATCCAACAAATTCAGTATCCTTGAAAAATTATAGAAAATTTGTACTTTCTGATAACTTTTATATAGTCAAAACCAGTGGTGTAAATGACACCTGAAAATTCCAAGGAGGCTCCGTCCGGAGATATACAGATAGTGTGAAATGAATCAAAAGCAAATAACCAACGGGAAACACTGTATTATTATCAGTGTACATGCTTAACTTCGATTGTTTATGTTTATACATTGAAAGAATGTCATGTAGAAATTGGTTTAATTTGACTAAGTTGTCTGTTGAAAAAACACAAGACTAAAATCATTAATTAAACCACAATGGAACAAATTGTTTTGAATATGATTATTATTATTCTTATTTGATCATAATTAAATAAAAATGTGGGTTTTTTGATACTTAGACATATAAATAACACCCCTTGTCTTTCAGCACTAGGTAATAGCAATCTGAAGCTCAAGTGTTTGTTTATGTTTATACATCGAAAAAATGTCACGTAGAAATTAGTTCGAAACGGAGGACTAAAATTAATAATTAAACCACAGTCGAACAAAATGTTCTGGATATTATAATTCTTATTTTATCATTATTATATACGACGTGCGTATCCTCACATTTGGAGAAAATGCGGTGAAAGCGGATTCGTATACTACAAGTATAGGAGTATATCTTTGTATAATATTAAAATCATTTTAATATATCGTTCATTAAGATGACGACAACAAATGGTTAGTGGGGATGATTAGCCAAATTTTGGATAACCATCTACATGATATTTCTATCATAGATACAAAATTTGACAACAATCGGTCCAGCAGTTTTGGAAATTACGTGTCTAATAAAAATGGATACAGACAGATAGACAGACAGACAGACAGACAAACAGACAAACAGACGAAAACGAGACACTACTTTGTCGTACTGTAGGGGTCATGAAATGTGGAGAAAACATAAAAGTGGCAATTCGTCCGGTGGACTCGATTACTATACCTACTTCCTTAGTTTACGCTCGGGAAGTGGAAATCAAAAACATTTTGGGTTATATTTTTCGACGTGTTGTTTCCAAAAATATAACGTGTATATGGCCCCGGGGCCAGAATTTAGAAATACTCGGTTTGAAAATATTTTTTTTTATCCAAAAAACTGTTACTTATTTCAGTGAAAAGGGGGAAGAATTATCTTTTAAAAATCGAAATGTACAACAAAATGTATTTAATTAAGTTTCGAAAGGGAACGAAAATTAGCTGAAATTTTGAAAAATTTTGCATTTCAAAAATATAGCGTGGTTTAGCAAAATTTTGCTTTTGATAAAGTTGCAAAAAGTTCTGGTATACAGATTTTCGCGCCCTGATCTCAAAAATATAGCGTGTTTATGGTCTCGGAGTAAGATTTTAGAATTATTTGTCTCCAAAATCTTTTTTTTTTTTAAATATGTTAATTTTTCAATGTGCAATTCTGGAAAACTAATAGGAATTATCGAAAAAGTAATTTCTGAAGGCCGAAATTTATAAAAAAAGTCTTTGGTTAATTGCCTAGGGGACGGGCTATTGAAAAATTTTGCTTTTGAAAAAGTAGCCAAAAATTCCCAAAAAATTCTGGGATATACTAGATTTCGACGTACTGATTTCAAAAATGCAGCGTCTTTATGGTCCTAGGACAAGAATTTAGAAATGTTTGGTTTGAAAACCATTTCTTTTGCAAAAATGGCAGGAGTCATGGAAGAAATGGAGTCTAAAATATCTTCTGGAGGTCGAAATCTACACGAACAGTCTTTAGTTAACTTTAGAAAGTGATCATTTACGGGGGAAGGAGGGTTACTCAACAATTTTGCTTTTAAAAAGTTACCAAAATTCTGGACGTACTGATTTTTTTTTTTAATTAAAACACAATAGTTAATATTTCAGTAGGTGAAAAATGGCAGGCGTTATCGAAGAAATGAAGCCGAAAATAAATTCTGGAGGCGGAAATCTACAAGCAAGTGGCTTTAATCAAGTATTGAAAGTGCTCGAAAAATTTTCCTTTTAGTTTTAAATAGTTGCCAAAAAATTCGAAAATATCGATTATTATTGATATATTGATCCCAAAACTATGCTGTTTATGGTTCCAGCGCAAGATTTTAGAAATATTCTGCTCTGTTAAAAAATAAAGTTCATTTTTCATTGTGCAATTGGGGAAAAATGGTACCAATTATAGAATAAATGAGGCAGAGGGTAATTTGGAAGGTTAAAATGTACAAGAAAATGTCCATGGTTGAGTTTCGCAAAAGATCCAAAATTCACCGAAATTTTCGGGAAGGTTGAACAATTATACATTTGAAAAAGTTGTTGAAACATTTCCAAAAAATATTAGCTGTTTTTGGGTCGGCTGATACATGAAGACGACAATCAAATATTTATGTCCATTAAAGAATATATTAAACAAAAGAGAACCCAAATTAGATCTCTGCGTGAATCCGGTAGGTATAAAACAGTTATGGGCCTATAATTTTTATACTATGCTTATCAATCTTAAATACAAGTGTAACTTTATCTACTTTCTATGTTCAATATTCCTATTTTGACTTATTGTAAAACTAAATTATATAGGGATTCAAAAAAAAAAATCAAAATCTTTGATAATAAAAAGAAGTAAAAGTTCAGGATTTCTTGTAAAGTTAGACTTAAGTTTATTCAGAGCATTTTTCATGTAACCAACACTTATTGAAAAATGGTGCACCTTTGAATGAACTGAGAATTCATCACACGTTAACACAAACTATATTATTATCACACATATCATAAATGCGAGGAGAACTGAATTTATTTTGCTCAGATACTCCTAGCGATATATTTTATAAGCACTACAGAGTGTTACTGTAAATCTTGAAAATTGATACTGGCGAAAAAATTTAAAGATATTGATGGACACAATCTATCAAAGCTTTCAGTGGTAGTCATAAAAAGAAAATACCACAAATATTACTCTGAATACTACGATGGCAATATAATGAGAATAACAATGTCAGGTTTTATGACGTAAGACCAAAACAAGTATAATAGCCTATTTCTAACACACAGTTTACCATTCTGAAAATATTTTACAATCCAGATTATTATACACTTTGTATATTGGAACTATTTTTTTTTTTTAAATCTTTTCATTGGTAAATAATAAAAAAATGGAGTAACTTCGCATGAGAATTTAAAAAATAAACTGCGGTTATAAAGCCCAAGAAGTAATCAATCAAAAGATATAAGGTGTTCTATTTGAAAAAACTAAGTTGTGTGCTACGCCTTCAAAGGAGAACACTGTGTATAGTTGAAAACATTTTAATGCATGATTCTCAAAGACTCGTATATCTCTAGTTTTTCTTATAACACAGTTTTATAGATCATTTCCATTTGTATAAAAACATCGACGTCAAGACCAACATCGCTAAAAATTTTTAAATTCGCAGTACTTTATTAAGAAAGCACCCAACTAAAAATGTTGCCCACAGCTATTTATTTTCCGTGACACAGTGAGCAGAAATCTTAAATAAACGAACCTCTCGTCCTAAAAAAAAAAAATGCTGCAGATTTCCATCATCTGCATCGCTCCTAAAAATTGAATATTCATACTAACGTACGGATTTTACTGTAATTGTAACACTAACCTATCCTATGACAGTGTTTACCTAGTTCGAATATTCATGATTCAGATAGAATGCCATATTACCCTCTTGTTTAAATTCAAAAACTTTTCAATTCGCTTTTGCATCCGTAATCAAAGTCAACGAGAACAAAATGAAGCGAAAAATTACAATATTCAACGTTTTTGTTTTGAGATATAGGAATATTACATTCGGGTGTAGCTTTGGTAGTAGACGTAGAACGTTAAGAAGGATTCAGTAGGTGGCAAGGGCAGGAAAAGTCAGTCAGTTATATTAAAATTAAAATTTTAATAAAAGCTGTTCGAGAACTTTATCCATATTACTCCCTTCTGTGGTAACAACAAAAACTATTTTTAAAATAAAACAACATTTATTTATTTTTACTTTTACACAAAACTATAATTACTTTAACATTCAGTATTTTCCAGTTGCTTAAATTTAAAATAAAATTCTGAAATGCACTACGTGTGACGTTTAATTATTAAAGATGCTGGTATATTATAACAAAGGAAATGAAATTCTTCTCAAAATATGTGGGTGGCTCTTTCATCTCGTCCAGTGTTTATGCTTGTTTACCAAAGTTTTTTTTGTACAAACTTTGTTATTTTGTGCAAATCTCCTTAACCCACATTAGCTGACGCTCCTCTATGAACCAAAGAAATCGAAATTATTTTCTTGCGAGTTTTCTAGTCCCAATTCTGAAGTCACGACGTCCACGGAAACTAAGTTCACGAAGTGCGGTTTATCAGCACGGAAGTTTATCGGTACACTATTATATCCGCAACGGTTCAAAACTTTCGGCTGCGATGATAAACACCAGTCGGTCTTATCTAGCTTTAATTCCGTGTCATACTCTGGCTGGAATACATCTGAAAAATTGCGTAATCGCAGTCAGCTTTAAATTATTACGTCTAGACTGAGACAGCATTTCAATTTTGTAATAAATAAAAAAGACAATATTTTTTAAATGGAATTTCACGCCCCCATCAAATTGAAAAAGGACAAAAAAATTTAAATTTCCTTCCACGGAACGCAATTACCATTTGTTAGAAGCCAAGCTGGAAATACACATTAATATTAGTTTTCTTTGAAGCTCCGCAAAAAATTACATCTCTCAACGAAGAGGCCTGTTTTTACTTTCATTATAATCATCCGAGAGCTAAATTTTCATCAAGAGGGAAGAGTCCAGCTAAAATTAAAGCCAGAAATTAACATGAATAACGTCCTCCTTTAATTAAGCTGATTGAGCGATTGTTATTGTCTTCGCATCTTATTATTAATTCTGCCAACGTCTAAACGTTTGATGAATACTAACATTAAATTTGCTTTCTAAGGAATTTTGTGCGTGTAATTTGCGCGGTGTTTAAACAGTTCTAGAACAGATTTTTGATGCGCCCGAGGAAGAAGAGGAAGTTTGAAGTCATTAAAACTACAAAAGTTTAGAACAATAACACGAAAACTAAATGACACAGTCTCCCGTTATAGGATGTGAAGGTTAAAGCCAGGTATTCCCACAAAGAAAGTGGGGAATTATAAATTAGTGATCTAAATACAAAATACAAGAAATGAAAAAGGACTCGTGTGTGACTTTGGTGTTGCTTTTAAGGGAAGCTCAGTTGTAAGTCAAATTATATAGCTTACATGGAACAAAAAGATGTTCTTTTAACAAGATGTTAGTTAGTTAATTTAGGCACGAGCGGAGGGAGTATTTAAAAAACGAGTGCATCTATAGAAGTATGAAGATCAAGTATGTCATCAAGAGTATTGTTATTAATATTATTATTATTATTAAGACATAGTCAATTCCCCGTCTCAGAAACGAGTTTTATTTTAAATAACAAAGAATCGGTTTTCTTTGTCGCGTGTTTTGATTTTCCAGTGTGCTTTCGGAAAACTCCAAGAAAAGAAACAACATGCCTGACGTTTCTGAGATTAATGGAACGGCCAAGCCGTCACGTCCGAAATATTTCGAGCTAATGATGTTACGTCAGGCTCGCTTAAAATTCATCCTAAACAAATCCGTGTATATGCCGAAAGCAAAATCGCCATGTCAGCTATAAAGGGCGAACATGACCCTTACGACGCCCTTAATCCTTTCGGATAGGCGTAACATGTTATAAAGGCATGCCTCAACATCAGCTTTGTTTCACTCACCTATTCCTATTACAAAACAGCATCAGCACATTACCGACGTTCGTGCCTCCGGATCCGGGAATCAACGAATCCGTTTTTAAGCACCTCAAAGCTCAAACATCTCAATTAATTAATTGCAGAGAGCCGAGGGCGTTTATGAAATGTCTCTTTCATGCAAACGAAGACGGCTTTTGAACTTTTCTGCAAGAAGAGGTGTTAAGTCAAAAACGGGGGAAAATAGAGCTTTTGTTTGTTCCGTAAAAATAAAGCGCTTTGTTGTTCGTTGTGCACGTTTAGCCTGTGGAGGAAACTAAATTTCCATCTCCAACTATCGTCATAATTTCGTTACGGCCAGAAAGCAACTACCCAAAAGTTAGCTCGCTAATTATTTGTCGTCTCTCAAACACAAATTTATATAAACTGTTGCATCTGCTCTGTCGGCACGCTACAAACTACGAACTTTTCGGCTATAATTACATACTTTGACCTGGAAATGTCATTTATGCCACATGGGTTCTATCATTTAAATTCGCTAAGTGCGTCTATCATGGAAGAGATCCACAGAAATAAAGCGTACACATTAGCGAAAATCGTCTAGATTCTTTCATTTTACGTTAACTCGACATTGTATGCAACGAACTTCTTACAAGTGGAACGACACAGAGTTTTTGCAAATAAAACTTGCTAAGGCTGCATTTTATATCAAGAGTAAGAAGTATTCGCTTTGTGAGATGGGTCAATTCAAAGTTCTGAATGCTGTTTGTCCTTATACAACGTAATAGAATATAAATAAAATTCGAAGAAGCAATCTTTTGTGACACACGGACTGTTATTTGGCTTTACACAAAACACAATTTCGAATTATATTTTTGTAGTGCTAAAAATACTTTTTCGATTTATTTGATTACGGGACTGTAATAACAAATTTAATTTAATTTTATCAGTTCCAGTTAATTCAGTAATTGCAGTATCCGGGAGTAATACATGCATTATTCACGTAACGTTGATTTTTTACCATGTGCTTTTTTACTCTAGTGTTTTTAACTCTGACAATGAAACCTACGCCTCTACTCTTTGCATAGATCGATTACTCTTTCAGACCCAGTTTATCCCTGCGTTATTGTTAAGTTAAGATTGAGACAAAGGAGACAAAAACTACCAATTTATTATAAACTTTGAAAGTTCTCCTCACACAGAATTAGAAAATTAATTATCTTTCACGAAGCAGTAATACGCTTACTGAAAGATAGAGCAAGTATTTTCTCTTACAATTTGTAAATTTAATTACGTATACGGTTCACGTAAGTAACGAAATTTAAAATGATAAAATCCTTGCCGAAAGAAAATTGGAGAAGTTTCGTCTAATTTAACTAAAAGTTGTTTTTAGTTCAAATTGTATACGTGTTGCCAAATCTTCTTCATTATCTTAATGAATCGCAGCCACAGTTTAAAAAGAATGTTAAGAAGTTCACTGAGTAGTTTCAATTTTCAGGATTACTGTATACAACAGGGTTATGTTTAAGACAAGTAAATTAGATTGTTTTTCACAAAGTTACGTTTTGTTAATTCGAAGCAGGATAATTAATTATGCACAACTTCATAGTTCATATCTACGGCCTTGATTTAAGTTATTAGCGTCTCTAATCCAGACATAGTGTCTGCTTTCGTGGTAATCCAACAACACGTTTGTAGTTTTAATAAAACAAAATGATTTATTTTTTGACAAAAAGCAAGATAATTTATTTAATTTTCTGTATGTGCTTCGCTTATAAATATAGTTGGAATTAATATGAGCATTACAGAATAAAGTAATACAGAAAGCGGAATTTAAGTTATTTTATTGGCACACACCACATCTCTATACCCAAAAACCTGCCACATATTATATTATATACCCCGTCTTCGCAAAACAACTAGCTATTGGACTAAGCTTTCTTCAATCTAATTACGCCACACTCTATCTAGGATTTCAAACAACAAAGATTTTACGGGTCCTTTGAGTCTTTAAGATTAGTTTAAATGCCATAATAAATCTCGAGTGAGAAGTCTATGAACTGTAGTGTTTTAAATACATCGTGCTTTAAGATATATACCTATGTGTTTTAGACAACCATTTTCCATGATCGCAGTTACATGAACAAGCAAAACAACAAAAATTACACGTGATAAGGAATTCGTCAGTTTCACAACATATTATGTATCAAAGTTGAAAATCATTAACAAACCGATATTGGACTAGGTACGTTCGTTGAAGGCGGACTGTGGCGTCGAATGCGAGTCACTTTGTCTACACAATTTCCCTTTCATGAAATTATAAACAATATTCTACATGTCAAAACTTAATCCGCTACATAATAAGTGACGCTGCCGCAAAAAAAACTGGACATTTTTAAATTTTTTCGAAAATTTAAAAATTACATACATGCATCATTGCTTACGTTAAGGAATGAATTTTTCGTATTTTAAATTTTTTTAAATGCGATGTTCAAATTCATGGCGCAACAGTATTATAAAGTATTATTATTATTGTTCAGAATCAAACAAAAAATTTAGTCTCTCAGATTTGTTTTATTTAACAAGACATTTTGATGTGTAATATGTTAGGGTTCAATATGTTTAGTCACGAAAAAAAATAAATCCTAATAATAATAATATTTTTTTTTATTTGTACGTATTGTATGTTATAATTGTAAAAATCCATCCATGGATAATTTTCGAAACTGCTCGAAAAAAGATCAAAAATTTCATAAGGTGAATGAAAAATTGAGTTTTGGCCAATTTCCCTAAAAAGCTTAAAAACCCACAACAAATTCTGTGATACAGATACCTACACGCTGATTCGAAAAACATAGTCTGCTGATGGACTTGACTAAATTTTTGAAATTTTCGGTTTGACAATCAAATCTTTAAAATATCTAAAGAATCGTCAAATTTGTTTGTTATTTTTTGTTTTGAATAAAATGAGTTTTCAATCTTGTTGTTAAACTCAAGATTGAAAGTTTCAGTTTCATTTTTTCAGTTTAGTAGCTGTTATTCCACGGGCTACATCGAGCTCCGACAAATCTTGTAATTTTTAGGGTCGTATACAATCTTAATATAAAAGTGTGGTGTTTTTTTGAAAAGTGCTCAATGGGTTTATTATTCATCCAACTCTAAATCCGGATCCTGTCACGTAGAGCGCCTGGGAAGCTATTTAATTCTGGGAGAGGTCACAGGTATCGGCTCTGTTGATTACTATACCTTTTTTGTTTACCTGTCTACAACCTTGATAGGCGAACTATTTAGTATTTTGATTCCTTTGTCTTTCTGATTTGCTAACCCTTCCGTGGCCGCCTCAAGTTGTTATTAAAGTCAGTCACCCTGATAGGCCGCAGGTGTGTGAAACGTGTGTCCCTTGTCTTTTTCCCACTAGCATTATGCCTGTATGTTTAAATTGTGGTAATAGTGTGGCAAATGCTACAACTATTCCCTGCGATGCCTGTCAAGGACCACTACACCTTAAATGCGTTGGTCTTTCGGAAAGCGATGCTGTATGGACCAGGGCCAGATCTAAAACTATTAAAGTCGTGTGTACTAACTGTAACAATAATATGTCACAATTCAAAGACCTCAAATCTCTCATAACTTCTCTTCAACAATACTTCTTAGTAAATATTGAAAAACTTAGATCTGATTTTGAAGCTCAACTAAAGGACTTAAAGTCATCCGTTAACACTACTACATCATCGCCTGCGCATAATTTTGAAGAAATTGTAAATGAAGTCGCAGAGAGACAAAATCGCAAACAGAACTTAATTATGTTCGGTGTAGATGAGCAACCTAATGAGTTCAATGTTAATCAAGCGACCGAGCAAGATCGTTGATCAGTTAATAATGTTTTGAACCAGATTATTCCGGATTACAACATTGATAATTTAAAAATTCACAGAATAGGTCGCCGTTCCGATACCCGTGCTAGACCAATCAAAATTACTTTAAATGATGAACGAGAAGTATTACAATTCATCAGAAATGCGAAAAAATTAAAGAACTTGAATCAGTTCAAAAATATTTCGATATCTTTTGACAGAACACCACGGCAGATGGAATTCTATAAACAGGTCAAGAGTGAACTAAATCGGCGAGCAGCTAATGGTGAAACTAACTTAATAATTAGGCATGTAAATGGTATCCCCAAAATCGTTACTTTAAACTAACAGCGTCACCCAATTATTTCTCGTTCAATTTGTTTTATCAGAATGTGCGCGGGTTGCGTTCTAAGACAGTTAATTTTTATAATTCTATTTCTGAATCTGAATTCGAGTTTGTCACCATAACTGAATCTTGGTTAACTAGTGATATTTATAACAGTGAACTTTTTCCAGATAACTTTATTGTTTTTCGAAAGGATCGATGCGCTGAACATACGGGGTTAACGAGAGGTGGTGGAGTAATTTTGGCAGTGAAAAACTCGTTCAACTGCATAGATCTAGATTTATCTAGCATTAGTAATGTTGTTCCTTCAATTGACATAGTTGGTGTCAAAGTTATTGGTAGCAACAATCGCAGATTATTTATTTTTGTATTATATATACCTCCCCAAACCTCGTATCTTGATTATGAAGCTTTTTTGGATGCGTTCAGTGTACTAGAAATACTGCACAACAATGATCAGATTTTTGTTATTGGTGACTTCAATGTTCCTAATTTCTTATCGGTTGCCGATGATAAATTTTCCATAATCTTAAATAACTTTAGTCAATTTTATAACTTCCAACAACAAAATAATATTCTTAACGCTAATCACCGCATTCTTGATCTTATTTACTCTAACTTTAATTGTACCGTTGATAGAGCAGATTGTCCGTTAGTAGAGGAAGACTCTCATCATCCTGCCATCACTATTAATTTCAATTTGTCTTTCACTTCGTCGTATGCTTTTCAAATTAACAACTTAAATGAAAGTTACAATTCCAAAAAAGCCAACTATCCTATGTTATATGATCTACTGTTAGCTGCTGACTGGACTTTCTTGGAACACATCGACAACGTCGAAGATGCTTGTTCGCAATTTTATGCCCAACTTTATAAACTATTTGATCTGGCTGTACCAAAATTTTCGTCTTCATCTAGTCATCGTCAGTATTACCCTGCATGGTTCACGACTGAAATAATTCAAAGTATTCATAATAAGGCATCACTTTATTCGTTGTATAAAAAACACAAAACTCATTATTACTATAATTTATTCAAACATCGTCGCTCTCAATGTAAACGTCTAATCAAGGAAGCATATAAAAAATACCTGGCTACAATCGAGGCTTCAATATCTAGTGATCCAAAAAAGTTCTGGAGTTTCATTCAAGCGAAAAAGGGTACATCGAGGATTCCAGCTCATATGGAGTATAATAACAAACAACTTTCAACCCCAACGGATATTGTAAATGCATTTGCTGAATATTTTAACAGCGTGTTTATCCAGCCTAGTCCAGCAGACTTTTCTCAATTATCACTAAAGCCCATGTTCAGTACGAAGATTGAAACATCGCATATTACAGTGGATGACGTCTTAAAATGTTTAAAGCGATGCAAAGATTCCTTCACTATGGGCATCGATGGTGTTCCTTCTTTCCTAATTAAAGATTGTGCACATGCGTTTGCACAACCACTTTGTATATTGTTCAATTTAATATTAAAAAATTCGGTATTTCCATCTTTATGGAAACGAGCGTACGTTTGTCCCATTTTGAAAAAAGGAAGACAGAATGATGTCACCAATTATAGAGGTATCTCCCTGTTGTGCAATTTTTCAAAAGTTCTGGAAATGATTCTGTACTGTGACATTTACAACTCAACCAAGCATATGATATCTCCTTATCAACACGGTTTTCAACAAAAAAAGTCCACCATTACGAATCTGACTTCGTTCTCACAATATGTATGTGAAATCCTTGATAACAGAGGACAGTGGGATGTAATATACACCGACTTCACTAAGGCATTTGACCAAATTGATCATCTTATACTAGTTGAAAAATTAAATCGTTTGGGTTTCTCTAATTCCTTAATCAAACTGTTTCAGTCATATTTACACGAAAGAGAACACGTAGTTAAATATAGAAATTTTATTTCCAAATCGTTTTTTCCATCTTCAGGTGTACCTCAGGGTTCTAATTTAGGCCTTCTACTTTTTCTCCTATTCATCAATGATCTAGCGGATATAGTAGGATGTAAAAAGCTTATGTTTGCAGATGATTTCAAATTATATACTGAAATAGAATCGATAGAGGACTGTGCCTTCTTGCAATTTTGCTTACATCTTTTGTATACTTGGTGTAAACAAAACCGACTCATGCTGAATATTTCAAAATGTAAAATTGTGTCATATTCTAGAAAGCAATTGATTATTCAATACGATTACAACATTGACGGTGTCGTCATTGAAAGGTTAGAAAGCTTCAAAGATTTGGGAATAATTTTCGACTCTAAATTTACATTTGTGCAACATATTACCGACATAATAGCAAAAGCTTTCAAAATGTATGGATTTATTTTTCGAAATGGTCGTGAGTTCTCCAATCAGAACACTCTAAAAATTTTATTCTATTCCTTAATCAGATCTCGACTGGAATATGGTGTTATTATTTGGTCGCCAATTTACGAAGTTCACCGAGTCAATCTGGAGGCTGTTCAGAGAAAATTTTTCAAATTTTTAGCCTTTATGGAAGATGGTGCATATCCTTCTCGTGGATTTAATCACGACACTCTACTAGGAAGATTTAACTTTACAGCTCTTAGTGTGCGTCGCAACATTCTAATCATACGTTTTCTGTATAATCTTCTTAACAATAAGGATGATTGTGCTGCACTGTTAAATAAGATAAATTTTCTGGTACCGCGTCCTAGTATTCGTAAACACCTGTTATTTTATAAAACTTATTCGCGCACAAATATTTTATTTAGATCACCAATTTCATTAATGTGTTCTTTGTACAATAAGATAGCTGATAAATGTGACATTCACTTTGATTCTTCTAGTTACATATGCTGTTGTATTAGGGATTTGTCTTAATAGTTTTTTTATATATAATTAAGTTATGATTTTTGTTAACAATGAATTTATTTTTATTTAGTCGTTTGGTTCCTGTAATTGGGGTGACCTGTTGGGATCAATAAACTATTATTATTATTATTATTATTAATAATATTATTATTTTTTGCAGTGATTTCTATAGAATCTATAAAAGTTTTGTCACGAGGTCTGATTCTTTCAAATAATTTAAACCAGTTTTTTACATTCCATGTATTCAATAATGAATATTTTTTTACTGAGTTAAATCTATTCTATAAAAAAAGAAATAAATATTATGTCACCATAAATCAATTTTATATCGAACATTTAGAAAAAATATCTGGAATCTAATCCCGTTTCCGTTTGTCTGTCATCTGTCTGTCGGTTGGTGTATTATTTTAGCTTAGGGGTTTTCATTAAATAAATAAAATTTCAGAAAATCAAATTTTGTAATTAGTCATTAATTTTTGGCGGAAACTTAAATCAAAATTTTGGTATGGTCGATGTAACAGCCATCATTTTTCGAATTTATGTTTATTACGAGAACCCCTAGAAGTTAAAATAAAGATACCTATAAGAGTAATATTAAAGTAAATATACAGAAGCATGCTTTGGGTGTATTCCAATTGAGTTTAAACCTTTTGTGATGACGTCATCAACATTTTTGCAGGGACATAGATATCATTTTGTGTAGGTGCAGTGCTAATAATAACAGTATCGTATTGCCAAATTTTCGGAAAACTGGAGTGCCTCGTTCCTAGTTTATTCAATAAAATAAACTTACTCATTGATTTTTTTTACTCGGGATAAGTAATTCTACAAAATATAAATTCAGTGAAAAATCACATCATATTTTGCCACATTTTCGATAGTAATTATTCGTCAAAATTTTGATTTGACGTCATCAATTTTTTGGAGAGGGGACAAACAGATACATTGTGACTACAAATTTACCAGGCTTACGATAACTTTAAAACGTCTACAAAATCTCAAAGCATTCGGTTTTGCAATTCCTGATTTAATAAATAACATAAATTGACGCACTGACTAATTCTTTTGAGTCATCCTGTATAAGCAATTCTAAAAAAAATTGAATGGAACGATAAATCACAAGTATAGACTTATCATATTTTGCACATTTTCGATAGGATTTATTCGGTAAAATTTTTTGATCACGTCATCAATTTTTTTGGAGGACATAAACGAATAAATTTTGATTAACGATTTACCATCATTACGATAATCATAAAACGTTTGCAAAATCTAGAGCTTTGATTTTGCAGTTTCAAGGTTTCAAGGTTCTACATGATATTCCTAATCTATGTATTATATACAAAATTTTACAACAATCGGTCGAGTAGTTTCGGAGACTATCTGTTTAATAGAAATCCAGACAGACAGACATACATACGGAAACGGGAGACCTATTTCTTCATATTCTACGTGTCCACATTGCCAATATGAAATTAAAAAAAATCTATATGTCAAAGGTAAAAAATAAAGGTGGATTCATAAACTATAAGCATATAAGTGTATTACATTTACTATGCAAAATCTTGATATTCAATTGTTGGTGGGTATAATTTAACTAAATGTTGATTAGCGGTATGCCATCTATATGATATTCATAAAGTACATGCAAAATTTTCCGTAGCTTATGCTGGAGAAGTAAAAATCAAAATGTTTCATTAAAAATTAAACCAGATTCGATGAATATTTGTTATATTTCCAGTTGAGCTATTTTTTCGACTCCGTTGTGACTTTATTAATTTTTGTGAATATTTTAAAAAACGTCACATATTCGCAATTAATTTCCTTTTAAGAAAACGTTTTAATTAAAAAATACTGACAATCTCTCTAGAGTGATATCGATCGTGTGAAAATTTTAATTAACGCATCCAAGCCTGTTTATAAAATTTTGTACCTGACGCGAATTTGCTACACGTATTTTGCAAAAACGGATATCTAAATAAGTCCTGCGAAATAGAGAGAATAAATTTCAACAGAATCAATCAAAATCAAAGATACACACTTACATGCTGATCGTGACAGTAAAACAAACTTCAGAAAACGAAACTATTCAAGAAAACTAGTTTAAAACTCTAAATCAAAGCATCTTTAGACTTTCGTGTTCACATGCTTCAGCAATTTTTCGTTTAAGTTGGAGACAACGCATCAGAATAATTCGGCGTTTCCACTCGGAAAAACAAGGAGAAAATAACCCTCCCTTCTAACTTCATCATCGCAGCAGCGATCATTTTAATCTTACGAAAATTTTTAATTTTCATGCTTATGGAAATCGTGTTAAATCCGGCATTAAACAGCTTTATCACGAAGAGTTCGCGCAATAACACTAACATGTAATGGTGCAGCGGATCATCTCGTAAAACCGTCTTGCACAGTGGTGTGTTTTTCCTCGATTCAAGTGCCCGTTTCAAATACTTTTGTACACAAGTTTAAAAATAAAACAACTAAATTTTCCGTGTCAACAGCTCATCAGGATTCCACGAATTTTTTTGGTTTAGTTCCGGGAACATCTGCGACTATTTCGCGAGGTGAGAGACATGAACATGGCACAGAAAATCAGGACTTTTGACCTTGTTATTTTAAAAAGTTTGGATCGGAGCCGAACGCAGAGAAATAAATATCAGGAGCTTTCAGTTCAGGCAAGCTGATGGCTTGCACTGCTTGCAGTTCGTGATAACGAGGCTACAATGTAGGAAACATGCGGGAGATAATCGTGGAGTGCTATAGAAAGTGCATTACAAAGTTTAGCAACTTAATGTTCTTGAACTATCCTTGCGTTATATGACATCATGCCTGTAAGTACCTATTATGAGTAATAAATTAACGATATAATAAAGCGTGCGATTATCGTTGAAGATAAAATTATCATCGCTATAATAACGTCTTATTAGCAACTCTAAGTATAATAAAATTATAGTAAAAAGGTCATTTGATCCGTGAATAATACGGTGTTGATACTTTCTCTGAAAGTCTGGATAGACTCGACGAGCGAATGGGATTTCAGCCAGGAACTTTCCCCGAGATGTTATCTGAGCACGACGAAATTGTCAAAGTGTTTAAATTTAAGCTCTGAATTTTTTTAAAACAATTCCGGCAATAATGAAGATAATAATAAAAAAATAGCCCAAGTATGGACCGTTGTTTCTATTTTTTTCAATGTTCTTATAAACATGAGGGACTAAACTTCCAAATTATTGACATAAAGTCAAAACATTATCCACTACATTTTATACGCAGACGCTGCATATAATTTTCTGTCATCTATGAAAAGCTCATTCTCATAAAAACTAAATACCTAAGCGTTTAAGAAAAATGTTTTTATTGTTGCGTCTGTTATTTCAAAATATGAGGACGTTCGTGGTTTGCGGGTCATTACCCTGGGACCGTAAATATCCCGATTGTCTGAGGACCTGTAACTGGGTAATGTAACTAAAAACGTCAAATTCGTTAATGAGAGCGATAAAAATAAATTTATGTGGAGGACGACTTGCCATTTTTTAGAACCTTAAGCTGTCAATCTCAGGGTTACCAAACTCATTAGTCAGATACATGTGTGATAAAATTCTGCAACTGTAATGCGTGCTGTGATCTATTACGAGTTAATTGATTGCTAATAAGTACGTTACATTTAAATATTGGTTAAAATTGCAATTTACGTTCTCTTAGCTTTCATCTCTATACATTTTTAAACCGATTATGTTGGAAACTAAGGGCCTCGAGTCTCGAACTTCCTTCTTGAACTCGATTTTTATTCTGATTTTCTTTATACATTAAGTTTATCTTGGGGAAGATATAATAATACGTCTATAAAATTGATTGATTACATTTTTGGAAATTAACTTCCGCCGAGTTGGTGTTTGTATAAATATTTCTAGAATCCAATTCACCAATAACTTAAAATTTGTTTAATTTTACACTGGTTGATAAACACTTAATCCTAAAACTGGAACACTTACTGACATTGAGAAAAGGAGATAACGAAAGTTTAAATATTAATCACACGAGGTCTTAAAAGACACTTTGGTCCTGTCTTGGATACGCTATTTTTTCAGTCTTTTGACCCCAAAATCCAAATATGTTCGAAGAGATCTGTCAACAAGTACACCGAAAACATCCTTTTGCTTTATTTTGGTATGTGGGGAATTCACGAAATAACAAAGTGCAGCCAACAGAAAAGATTCTAATCGACGACGAATGGTCTATATTTAACTCTCATGCCAGGGCAATTACTCAAGAAAAAGTTACACGTGGGTTTTTGGGTGAACAATTTTGTTATTTAACATGATTAATTGCACAATATGCTTCAATATATAGCGGCGTGTTAGGGCATAAATTGGCGTTGCGAAGGATGGTGTTCACTGCCAGTTCAGACCCTAATTATAAATCAGCTGTAACTGTTATGTTTGAAATGTAACGATTCCATTAATCTTTTTTGAAGTGCTATAAATAACTTTTAACATTTTTGTTCAATTAATCTCGAAAAGTTGACTTTTGTCCAGCGAATCTTGGAAAAGAACAACATAAAACAAGTACAGATACTGGTTATTAATTTATCGTGCATTGAGATTAAATATATTTTCACAGTATTATTATTACTTTCTGGAAAATTGACCCTAGGTGCTAAAAACAACACAATTGTTTTTCCGAAAATTCTGGCATTTTAAAAATTGTTGTTAATAAAACAGTTATACAGATACGTGTGGTATATCATGATCTTTGGGCATTTAGTAAAGTTCAAAAATGAGAGGCGGCACGTTTCCATAATCTATTTCGACCCTATAATCATTTATAGAAACTGTGTAGGAGTCGTGGTTTATCTTTCTTATGTTCTTCCATAAGTCGCAATGTTATTCGCCGTTATGTAGATGCTCAGTAGGTTAAGAATTTTAAATAGAAGTTAAAAAAAAAAATTAGAACACTTTTATATTGGGAACTCACTGATGAAAATTTAATAAAAACGAGCAGAATTTCTCTGTAAATACTACAATATCAACACTATAGATAGTACTGGTAATTCGTAAATTGAAACACATGAATTCGTTTTCCAACTTCTCAATTTTTTTATTCTTTCAACAACAACCCATTTAATTTCACTGAAATCTATAGAACAAAGAAACGTCATGTTATTGTTTGTATTACGTGCATATGTGTATGAAAATTAAAATCTTTCTCAAAGGCCCAGTACAGTTCCATTTTTAGACAGCCAGCGGTTACGTTCGCGACTGCAACATGGAATTCAAATTTTGTCAGCCGTATAATTCGCTGCCAACTCTAAAACCATATTGCTTTTTAATTTACCTCATTTTGAAATATGTTTTTGTGTTGCCGGCTTTTTATCAAAACAAAACTGATGCATACACATTTTAAAATACGCAACGTATAGTGATAAAATAATCCGTGCGAGAATGGATTTAAACAATCACATAAATTTTACTCTACACTATTTCTATTTTAAAAACGACCTATATGAAGCCTAGCGCTATTTATATTTATATGTCATATTTGCAAGAACGAAGCTTACTTTAGCGTTAAGCTAAAACCAATAGCGCTTACAGAATTTCAATATTTCTAAATATATCTATCTTAAGAAAACACTGTCATGTTTAAAGAATAATATTGGAAATGGAAAAATTCAAATAGACAGTCAAAGCACGTCCAGTAGATAGAAAAATCGAAAAAAAATGTATCCGGAAATTTTCACTGAAACAAATTAATACTCCAATTATGAACCACTATTTTTTGTGCAAAAAGTGCTCAAAGTACAGCACCTCATTTTTCGTAACGAAGAATCCATTAGTAGTATAATCTTGTGAATAAGGTGAGAAAAAAACCTTTTTATAGAAGGAAATGGGTTTTCTATTCTCGGAAATAGCGATCCGGAGAACATCCGAAACACCGATGGCGCTTATTAATGCTATTATAAAATCGTCAATAGATTAATTAACGTTTCTCTGTTGGTGAAAAGCTTAATTGAAGATCAAACTCTGATGTTTTGACTAACAAGATCAAAAACCCTAAATCATGCAGGCATTATTAAATCTTTCGACGCAGGGCTTAAATGAAACCGTTTTCGGGCTTGCCACATAATCAGATGTATTTTCAGGTTAAAACCCTGCGAGAATTTGTAACGATCCACCCATTATTCCGTGTTAGATGCGAAATTGTTTTCGTCGAGCGTCGAGGCATAAAGAATACAAAACCGGCATCTAAGTCTTGTCAGGAAGTCTGAATTTTTGTTGTGGCTTTTTGACATTGTTTTTTTGACGCGCATTTACATTCTGTTCATGTCAGGGAAACGAGCCATCATTGTTGCTCTGACGGTAATTATTATTTCACGGACCGTTGTGATAGGGCTTTTTCCAGTACATTTATGAAGGGCGTGATCGTAATATTTTAAAAATATGACAGTGGATGGAGGTAGACGTGTTAATTATGGAGCAGGCAGCGGTGGCTCGGTGGAGAACATGTTTTAAAAGCGATTCGTTTTTTCATCTGTTTATTGATAAAATATTTCAGAAATGTTTACAAACATTTTAATTGGTAGGTAATCAATATAACCATATTTTTATTGTTCTACAAGAAGTTTTTCTGTACAATAACTTTTTAAAGATTAATCGAACGCGTGAGTAGACACAAGATACTACATTCATTGGTAAAATTTTAATGACGAAATTGCGATAAAGTTGGTGGTGTCGGGTTTTCTCCGGTGAACTTTCAAGCGAAGAAACAACAAAGAGCTTTAAACAAACAACAGGTGTTTTAATAGGGTTAGAAAAGTTGTAATTTCACGCTAAACCAGTAATAATGTTTCCGATGAACAAAATCGAAGACAATCGAATGAATGTAGGAATTATAGCAAGAAAAACGAATAATTTTGTTGTCAATGTTCCATGAAGTAATCGTTTGTATGGTTCCGGCTAATGTAGTAATTATATAAACATTAGAACATATCGAAAGATATTAAACCTTTCTTTTACCGGGTAAACACGTGCAAGGAAATTTGGTGATTCGTATTTAACAAAATGATGATGGCGTCATTACGTCCTTTTATGCAGTAAAAATGTTCTAACATGCCTTGTAAGAGGATCAATAATGACACTAAATACTTAGTAGTTAATAGTAATGATGATGTTACATTATCAGTTATAATAATGATAACAGTAATAATAATACATGCCCGAAAATGACTCGCATGTGGTCTTAAAAAATGACCAGCCGGCACTGGAGGCCAGTAAAAACTGCATTAAAATTTAGATGAACTGAATTCGACTGGCCTGGGTTACAATGGGTGCTGTTTTTTTTTACCGAATGATGTATGGGCAGCTGCGGTCCTACATACTTACTACAATATGCCGATAAATTTTCTCCGGTATTTTTGCACGGTCGCAACGACTGTCGTGCCGAAAATATCACCTAACACAAAACAACTTCGGCCGGTGAATAATGGGAAAGAAATTACCAGATACCTGGAAACTTGTTCGTATACAGCAAGAGGGAGTTCTGAAGTTTGTACAAAAACGATAAGATAATACTTTTCTGGATGCGAACTGAAAAATAAATGAGTTTAAAGTGAGTATTGGCTAAGTTAATGTCAGCAGATGGTGTCTGAAAACCGGAAAGTTGTCTCGAAACAGTCGCAGAAATGATAGCGATATATTTTTCAAAGACTAAGCTGGAGTGACACGGAAATACTTGACAGCGTTGGTGCAACATTCTCATAAATGTTTAAAAGCCACGAAGATGTGAAGGAAGTGTTGAGAAATTAGTTACAAGAGAGGACATTTAATCTAAAATATACTCATTTTACTTAAAAAAAAAGATATTAATTAAAGTAAGGGTTCCATGCCTTTGAAAACATTTTGATTTAGAGTAGATCATGACTCGCATACTAAAATTGGCATTATTGCTTTTCCACTATGACACGGTCTTGTTAACTAAGTCACTGGTGTCAAACGCAGTATACTAATACAAATCAGTTTCGAATCATTTTTTTTTATAATACAGTGTATCTAGAATTATTATTATGTATTTTATATCTGACGATATAACATCATAAAAAGTTTTCTTTTAATGGAATCACTGATGAAGGAATTGTGTTTTAATTACTTGTTTAGATATATCTTTGCAAATTAATTAAGCTTTGAAAGCATAACGTTATTCGTTTATTTTAAGACCCACCACTGACCCGGAAATGACCGGCATTCAGGCAAGACTTCTATCATTACGGGTACTAAGACCAAGTAATGATATGCATTGATTAGATTAACAGAACAACTTTCGAGATTCTAGAATTACAGCATACAAATTAGTCTGCTATTATTCTCTAATCTCACCCCATCCCCAAAAGTCTAGCGTAACTACCGACCATTTATCCGCGCATCACTTGAAAATTGACCTACACTACTCTGACCTACTGGTGCTAACCTAATCTGACTAACATGATCAGACTGTTCAAGAAACTTACGAACAATATGACATGTGCCTAACAAAACAGCTTTTTGAATTTTGATAATTATTGAATCATTCAAATGCAAAGACTTTAAATTCTCAACTAAGCTATTTGGAACTACACCTACATTAGAGATAACTAGAGGTACAATTGAAATTTTTTTAAGATTCAACATGGATTTAATTTCTATCGATAACTGTAGATATTTTGAAATCTTGGTGTGGTATGTTTGAATAATGTTGTTTGTGTTGGGAACAGCAATGTCAATGAGAATGGCTTCGTTCGTGTGTTTCTTGATAAGTATGATGTCTGGTCTGTTAGCTGTAATGTTTAAGTCTGTAAGTATTGTGCGATCCCAGTATAATTTGTATTTGTTATTTTCAAGGAACGGAGATGGAATGTAAGTGTAATACGGTGTCGTATCTTCGATTAAGTTCATAAGTGTTGCTAATTCTTTGTGGATGATTTTGGCGACGTTGTCGTGTCTAGCTTTGTAGTCAGTTTGTGCTAGGATGCTGCAAGAAGAGATTATGTGCTGGATCGTTTCAGGTTTTGCTTTGCAGAGGCGACAGCAGTCGTTTTTTATGTTCGGATCTTTGATGATGTATTTTTTGTAATTCTTGGTATTGATTACTTGGTCTTGAATAGCAAACACAAATCCTTCTGTTTCGGCATACAAACCTGATTTTTTTAACCAAATCAATGACATCTTCTTATTGATATGAGTTTCTTCTAAGTCTTTGTAGAATTTTCCATGTAGTTGTTTTTGTTTTAGCCCACTTATTATTTTATCTATTGTGTGGGGGGTGTGGATTTCTTCGGTGTTCGACAGATTTAAGGGTGTGTGGTTCAAATCTGCTCTTGTGATGGTGCGAAACATTTCATTTCTTTCCGCTCGTTTCAAGAAATAATATATATTGTTTATGCTGGAAAAATTTAATTAATTATTATTATTAATCGCCTTTAAAATGAAAACCAATCAAGACCATCCGTTTTGAAATATTTTGATTTCTGACATTAAAAATATTTGTTTAAGCGATAATTGAAAAATGTACTTAAAAAATATGAACATATGAAAAACATATTCGTTAATCAGTATCCAGTGGCAACGTCATCAAAATTTGTATGACAAACTATAAAATTATATGAATTATTTTTTATTTGCCATAACTCGTTCATGTTGTTGAATATCATAATTATTATGTAAGAAGTTTTATGAACATCTCTCATCATTATCACGGCTACAATAAATTTAAAATGTTTACAAAATTCAAAATAAAATTGCAAAATGTTGTTAAACAATTTATATTTTCTTTTCAAAAAATCTGAATATCTAGCATAAAAACTCAACACGGATTCATAAACCAAAGTGTAAGAGTATCTAATTTTATAAAATTTAAATAATATTCACCAATATAAATTTTGGAGACGACGTGATCTTATGGTTCATAGAGACGCTAACCAAATCTTTGTTAGCGTTTTACCATCTACACGATATTCCTAATACACATAAAATTTGATAACAATCGGTCCAGTAGTTTCGGAGATTATCTGTCTAATAAAAATTCGGAGAAACGGCAGATAGACAGACCTCCTTAGTTTATGTACAGACAGTAAAAATACGATTAAAGACAACCACGGACTGCTGAAAGTTTGTCTTTGATTGTTGCGTTTCGAGTCAAACTTTCAAAATGACGGTAATTTGACAAGACGAACATTGTATCAAAGATATAAGTCTTCAAAAAGCCGTGTTTGTCTTTGCTCGTGTTTTTATTTTCCGAGCGTAAACAAAGAAGTATTATACCGAATGCGCTGAAATGTTCTAGATATTTTAAGGTTATGATAGGCATGATAAATTTTTCATCGAAATATTTTTTCTTGTCCCCTCCAAAATATTAATGATGTCAGTCATAATTTTGCAGAAAAAATCCTATCTAAAATGTAGAAAATATGATGAGTCTGTACTTGTAATTAATCATTCCGTTCAAAGTTTTTGGATTTGCATATACAGGCTGACTCAAAAAAATTAATGAATGTGTATATTTATTTTATTCATTTAATCAGGAACTATATAACCGAATGTTTTCAAATCTTGGAGATGTTTTCAAGTAATCATAAGAATAGAAGATTTTTGATCAAAATGTATTTGATCATCCCCCCTAAAAAATTGATGACGTCACCACAAAATTTTGCTTCATAAATCCTATCTAAAATGTACAAAATATGATGAGTCTGTACTTGTGATTTATCATTCCATTTATATTTTTTGGATTTGCATAAACAGTGTGACCCAAAAAAATTATCATTGTATTTTAGGAGCGCGGGAAGTTCTGTCTAAACAACATTCGACCAGTTTTTTGTTGCTCTCTCGATACAAAATATTGATGAGATCACAATTTTAAAGCTCAAAGAAAAACTTTAGAATTGGCTTTCAACCTTTTCGGAAAAATTAAAAGGTAGGTATGTTATAATGTAAAACAAAGTTAAAAAATTGGTCCATGTTATCCAGTTTCTTAGAAAAAACAGTACAGATTATACCAGTTAGACTATAAGAAAAAACTGGCCCGTTAGCCGACCTTTAACTTTAGTGGATAGACAGATGGACGGAAATGGAAATGGGAGGCCTATTTTTTTCTACTCTATGGGTCATGAAATGTCAACAATAGATAACGCACCGTATTACACTACTAATGCTTCAAAACCAAAAAATCTTTGATATTGGAATTCTCTCCACGGTTTATGTTTAAGTAAAATATTTAAATTCACCTTTCACCTCTCGTCAGCTAAGGAAGTATTGTAATGGCATCCAATTGACGAAAACTTCTCATTTGTGTTTAACTGTGGTTCGTCGTCGATTCTACTAGATAGACAATCTCTGAGTCTTTTTGGCAGATCGTTGTGAAATTTTAGATCTGTTTTAAAAATGTTATGTAGATGGTAAGGTATTAACTAAAATTAGCTAGTTCATCTCAAGCAAAAATGTGGGAACGTTAGCGTAAGCTAAGGAAGTATAATAATCGAGTCCATCGGATGAATGGCCATTTTTATATTTTCTGGATGTTTCATGACCCCTATAGTACGAAAAAAGTAGTTCCGCGTTTCCGTCTGTCTGCTTGTCTGGTGTCTATATCCATTTTCATTAGACACGTAATTTCTGAAACTGCTGGACCGATTGTTGTCAAATTTTGTATGTACATTAGAAGTGTCATGTAGATGGTTAAATACTAACCAAAATTTCGCTAATCGTCCCCACGCAGAATTTGATGACTTTTTTTTTAAAGAATTCTATATTTATTTGATTTAATGGTTATACAACAATATACTCCTATAAGTGTGGTATATGAATGGGCTGTGAGTTTTTCCCTAACCGTCCAAATTTTTGCAAAAACGTAAAGCACCTGAGTGGTCTAGTGGTTGAAGCTTGGCTTTTTGTTTTTTCCCTTTTTCTTTTCTTTATTTCTCTCGCATTCGGTATTATCTGTGTTTATAACGTCACAACAATTTTTTTATTGGTCAAATTAAGAACGAGTTACCCCATTTTCTAGAAAATGTGATAATACCCACGTCTTTAAATAAGAATGATAAAATAAGAATTATAATATTCAGAACATTTTGGTCTTCTGTTTTGAGAAGACAAACTCATCCAAATAAAACTAATGGCTACGTGACATTCTTTCGATGTATAAACACAAAAAAATAATCCCTTGAGCTTCAGACTGCTATTACCTAGTGCTGAAGGACATTTTATCCCGTTAGTTCAGTGCTGTAAATATATTTTACTTTATCCGTATGGCGTAGGGGTTGCGGGGGTGTTATTTATGCCGCTGGTTTTTAGTTTACAGAGGTTATTTCAAAACGAAAATCGTAAGATCAAATTTTATAATTTTTCTTAGAGACCAATTTTTTTACAGGTACAGTAGGTATACATTAGTGCAGATGACGACGTAGTAATTGTGGACATGGTCTCGAAATTGTGTTTTGAAATCTTGATGTTTTTATTACTTCCCTAACGTGAGCTAAGAAAGTATTGATTGTAATAAGGTCGATCCGACGAAATCATCTTTTCTGGACGTTCCATGACCCCTAGAGTACGAAACAATAGATATCTCGCTTCCCTTTGCCGTCTACCGGACCAGTTGTTGTCAATTTGAAATGTATGTTAGGAATATCGTTTAGACGGTAAAACGCTAAGTAAAATGTGTCTAATTATCTCCTTCAATGTGATGACGCCATGTCAACAATTTGTTTAGTAAATACTATTTAAATTTTATCAAATAAAATTCTCTTATACTTGTCGTTTATAAATCCGCCTTGAATTTGCCTCTTGCTTCATGTAACGAATACCTTATGCGCGCACTAGACAATTAGGCCATGAGCAACTTGAACTGTGAGTTCAAATCCTATTCTAAACAACATTTTGTCCCTAAAAAATCGAATGTGCTTGAATGTTTGACTTCAGGTGCGAAGTCTGTCTAAATAACTTTATACCAGTCCTTAATCTAGCTAACTTTTGCTATAGCTTTAATTCATTTTTCTACTGTTTCTAACAAAATTGAAGTCAAAGACATGTTTCTAATAATTTCCAAAAGTATTTTGTTTTAGGGAATACACTGAAGTAAATGTTATATGTATATAAGTTGAATCCAAAAAGTAGCTTCATTTGTGTTCGACCTTCTTTTAATTACATGCTCCAAGTATTTGTCTTAGTAAATTAAAAATAAGCATAAATGTAGCAGTAATTTGGGTAAAATAAACAATAACTCTTCCTCACTCACTGCACTTTTTGTTGTGTTCACTGGTCTTCAATATGACCTGACAATTTTATAACGAATATTTCATTATCTACTGATAATTCCTCCTTTATTATTAAATCTTAAAAACGTGATGTAATTTAAGGCCTGTGTATTCAGCTTATGTTGAAAACATATGGCCTTACTGTTTTTATAGTCTCAACAACAGGCACGTAACCAAGGGGGGGCCTGGGGGGGCACAGGCCACCCCAACAAAACCCTGTGCCACCCCTGGTGCCCCCTTAAATTAATTTTAAATTTTAAAAGTAAGCAAATTCGAAATTTCAGATCAACAGTAAATTTTAGCTGTGAATAATCTTATGTTCTTATCTTGTAATATAACTCTCTGAGTAAAGCGATACTGCTGTGAACAGTTTTGGTTTTGTCGATAACTTTTTTAAGCAATTAGCCGATACAGCAGATATGCCTTTTACACACTATGCAGATTGACACGCAGGCTTTTGATATTTTGTGGTGTTAGTTTTCCGGAGTCTTTTGTCCCGTGTCGTTCAACTGTGTCTGTTAAAAATGTCAGAAAAAAAACGAACGCTTTCAGATTATTTCACCGCATTTAAAAAACTGAAACCTGGTGAACAGACTGCTAGTGATAGTGCAGAAACTATTTGTGAAACTGCAAGTAGTGATCCAGGACCTAGTAAAATAGACGAAACTTTAGAAGAAAGTGATGAGAGTTTTGAAAATCTGCAGTCAACGGATAGTGAATCACTTTCAGAAGCTGATTCTGAAACGGAAGATTGCGAAGCAAAATTTGAGAGCTGGATAAAATCTCGACAAAATCCGGAATTAAAACTCTCGAGTAGATCGCATGTGCCAGGGCCTTTAGATTTGTCGCAGACGAAAGTGGATGAACCAAAACAACCTGTTTTACAGTTCTACCCAAAAACAAAATTTTTAAATAAGTTTCGTCAGTTCAATAAAGCCTGGTACAATACCTTTCCGTGGGTAGAATATAGTGTCAGTGCCGATAGCGTATATTGTTTTGCGTGCAGACATTTCTCACCTCATGCATCAGATCAAAATTCAAATGTGGCATTTATCAGTGTAGGTTTTAAAAACTGGAAAAAAGCAATGGACCAAACAAGTGGGTTGAAACTGCATAATTCAAGTTCTGACCACAAAAGCTGCATGATCAAGTGGAGTTCTTTTAAACAAATTAAAGCATCTGGAGAAGGATCAGTTGCGGGACAGTTAAGTGAAGCTCATTTGAATTTAGTGAAAGAGAACAGACTGTATGTAAGTATCGTTGTGGATGTTATACTTTATACAGCAATGCAATGTATTGCCCAAAGAGGATCCAAAGAAAATTCAGCGAGTAGTAACCGAGGAAATTTTCTGGAACTGTTATCATTGTTTGCAAAGTATAATGATGTCGTAAAAAAGAAATTGAATGAAGAGGGTCACAAAAATTCAAAATATACTAGCCCGAAAATCCAGAACGAAATTTTATTTATTATTTCACGAATGACGTTGGAAAAAATTTCCACGGAAATTAACAAAGCGTCATGTTTTGCCGTAATATGTGACGAAACAAAGGATATTAGCAAAACCGAGCAGGTGTCGGTTGTACTTCGATATTATTTGGATGGTACCGTTTACGAAAGATTTATTGGATTCCACGCGGCCCAAGACTTGAATGCAAATTCCTTATTTTCTTATATTAAAAATTTGTTGCAACGGTGTTCTGTAGACATCAAGAGGTGTGTTGCCCAAACCTATGATGGTGCCAACGTAATGAGTGGTCGTGTGGGTGGTGTGCAAAAATTATTTACTGATGAGGTCGAACAAGCCATCTACGTGCACTGCTACAGTCATAGATTAAATCTGGTAGTAGTTGATATCTGTCGCAATTTGACTACGGCAAATTTGTTTTTTGGTTTGATAGAAAATTTGTATGTATTTGTGTCTGGTTCTGCAATACATGCACAATTTATTAATATACAGAAAGAACTCCGTCCAAACAAAAAACCGATTGAACTCAAAAAAATATGTTACACAAGGTGGACGGCTCAAGTTTTCGCTTGCTTATCTTTAAAAAAGGTGTTTTCTGAACTGTTGATTTTGTTAAATAAATTAAGTGTCAGTAAAAGTGCTCGGTCAGCAGAAGCTCTTGGACTTCTACATCAGCTGGACTATACTTTCATATTTAATTTATGCATGTATAGTCAATTGTTGTCTATTTTCAAAAATGCCAGCGATTATCTACAAAAAGTCACATCAAATCTTTCAGAAGCAAACATTTTAATAACTTCTATTTACGACACAATAATGAAGATGAGAACTGATGACAAAAATGAAACCTTTATGGAAATATTTTCTGAAACAGAGAAAATATGTGCTGACAACAACATACCAATAGAAGCAACAGCAAGAAGAAGAAAAATGCCAAAGAAATATATGTCATACTTGGTCACTGAAGAACTAAATAATTTGGAACGCAGTGAAATATTTAATAGAGAAGACTATTTACACAAAATATTTTATCCCGTTCTGGACTTAATTACAAATGAATTACAGAATCGTTTCGAAAAGAATTCACCAATTGTCAACGCATGCGACGCCTTACATCCCGAGAATCCCTCATTTTTAAACTACGACAAATTATTACCCATGGCACAACATTACCACAGTGAACTCGAAATTTTACAAGCGGAACTTAAAATAATTCCAAATACAATTAAACAATATCAAATAAAAACAAAAGTGAATATTAAAAATATTATGGATTTTATAGACATGCTACAAAAGTACGATCTTGTGTTTCCCGAGATATTAAAATTAGGTGTCATTGGTGTAACAATTCCAGTTTCTAGTGCAGCATGTGAAAGGACTTTTTCGTGTTTGCGGCGTCTTAAAACTTATTTGCGAAATAAAATGTCGGATGAAAGACTTGTTCACCTGGCAATTATCAACATTGAACGAGAAACAGCTAAATCGTTGAACACCTCAAAAATTGTCGATGAATTTGATGCAGCTCATAAAAACCGTCGCATAATTCTACATTAACAACCCATCTCATTCCTGGTAAGATTTTATTAATTTTATCTTGACTACTAGCGAAGTTTTTTTTAACTACTTTTTGAATTGTTGGCATATCATAATGAATACTATATGTATTTCTAGTACATATACATACCTATATACAAAAAGCAAACATATCCGTACAGTAAAGTCACTAACGCATTAACGTGAAAATCTTGATTATTCTACCTCTCAATATTAAAAGTAAATACCTGTCAATTTCAACTATTTGCACCCCATTAAATTTATGTACTGGTTGTGATCCAAGTAAAATGTTGATTTATACTAATGAAGACTTTTTTTAAAGGCCCCCTTATTTGAAATTTGTGCCCGGGCTGGGCCCCTCCAAAATAAAAGGCTGGTTACGTGCCTGCTCAACAAAGTACTCCCATAAAATATTTTCAACCGTAGAGTTTTATCAGCAAGAGATTCACATTTTGTACTCAACTAATTTAGTTTTTCTTTCCAGATGGATTTGTGTATGTTCCACGGAAAGATTCTCAGCGATGGTGACGGTAAGTCCACATGATTTATTTTTCTTTGAAGAAATCATCTACAGCGCAAGCTACTTTACTCCAAACTCATTATTTTTGGATTTATAACCCGTTATATGAGGCATAAAGGCCACTTTTATCTCGTGTTTTACCACATGATGTATGATACAAGCGAATAAATTATCACTGCAACAGAAAATACATGCACATTTATTAAATGTAATAAATTCCTTGCAAGTCCTTTGTTCGTAATATTAAAAATGGTTTCATTCTCCAGACGCACACTCCAGCAATATTACAACACGAATGCCATTATTGCTTAGCCATAAAGTATATATGATCATAACAATGCCTGAATTCTGAAATTAACAATTATATTAAATTAAACGTGCCTCGAAATTCGATTTAGTAAGCAAAATTGCGGATATTTTACAACACAAACAAAACACTCATTTGGGACTACTTAACAGCGTAAGGGTAACATCCCCTTTAGTCCTTTTGTATACGAATTTTATGGTGCCGCGATGATGCGTAATTCTCTTGGTCAAAATTAGTTTCAAAACGATGTAAATATTATTATACTCGATTTAGGTGAAGCATTAACGAAAAAAATGCGTCACATTTTTCCGTGTTGCCAAGCGCTAACGTGGAAATGTTTATTCCGCCTAAAGCGCTTACATCTCACATTTCACCCGCTTCCCATTTTTGTTTTCTGGTGATGATTTAGCACCCTATTATGAATAAATATGAAATTTGCATCGACAAAAAAGTGCGAGCTTGTTTAAAATAGGGGTGTGAAGCTTCTAACGTTTTTAAATTTTGTTTTTGCCAATCAGAAGGGTGAAGACGAGATAACTTTTAATGAGCAGAGGTCCCAGCAGTTGCAGTTTTCGCACGTTTTTCTAAGAACAAGGGCAGTATGTTTTAATCGCCGTGCAAATTACTGTACAACTCAGGGAAAGCAAAAGCTCGTAGCAGCTTTAAGGTTGTGGGTATTTATCTCCGGAACTATAGTTAGCAGGATTTTTCTGATCGTTGCACAGTTTTGTCTATTTATACATTCCCACTAATAAACTGATGACGTCACATCAGAAATTATTAATAATTCTTAGTGGTTTTTGCAGACAGAAAAAGTTTCTTTATTCACGAACTTTTTAAAGCAAGTAATTGACGATTTTTGCTTGTCTTGCCTGCAGAATATACAGCATAAAAAGCCTCTACTTCCACTTTAGTTGCAACTACGATTTCAAGAATTACGTGTTCAGTATGTGGCTAGTATACGTCTATATATTGTTTTAAATTGAGAGCAGCTCTTGCCGTAGGGAAAGTCTCAAGTATTCCTCTCACGTTTATCCACAACTGACATAAATTTTTGAAGTTGCATTGATGGCAATAACAAAAAATTCTAACCACACTTTTTAATTTAACTCTACTAGTATGCTTTTACTCATTCAGATGATGCTATATATTTGCTGTGAATTAAAACAAAGCAATTTTTTGCAAATTGCTTTTCCCATTACTGGTTCTGCTGACAAGCAAAAACTTGGGTCCGCATTTATTTCAATTTGCGAGTCACTTGAAAGTGTTTTCGTTTGGTTTTACAAAACAAACAACAACAAACACGGAAACATCGCCAATTATCGAATGTTTATCTTGGATCCGTAATAAACCTGCCTTCGTTACGCCTTATATAAGCTTTTCATTTTTGTAGTCGTTTTGTTATATCGACGTGTTGGAAAGCATTTGCCACCTACACCGTATTTTATAAATAAATTTTCACCTTTCAAATCCTCGCGTTTTAAAATCGGTTCCAAAAAAATTGTTTTACCAAGACCGTGTTCTTGAAAGTTTTGTTATTAGCAAAACACCTGCACATTTTCTAATAATAAAACACGTTACCTTCACGCGAAAATTAAAGCGTGACAAAGCTTCGTTCGTTTGATGTAAATCGAATTTAGCCTTAAATTCCAATAACAGTTTTACTTTCGATAATATCAAGAGACAAGGAGTTCCAAAGAGCTAAAACTGTTTTTGTTATAAAGTATTGTCTGGAGTTAGTATGAAACAGATCTTAAGAACTTAAAGTTGTGCTGTCTAATGCGTCTGATTACAATTTAAAGGAAAGAGATGTTCCATCGTGTAGTCAGTAGGAGTCAGTATTTGATAAGAAGATAAAATATTTTCCAGATTTAAATCAAAAATCAAAATTGTACAATATTTTAAAATTTAAGTTCGACAGTGCAAAACCAAATGCTCTGAATTCTAGCAAACATTTTGAGGTTATCATAAGCATAGTAAATCATTAATTAACATACATCCGTTTATCGCCATTCATAAAAAATTTATGTCATCAAATTTTGCTGAATAAATCCCATCTAAAATATGCAAAATATTGTAAGTTTATATTTATTTTTTTTATATATTATTTTTCAGAATTTCTTCTTGTTCTTCTTCTTCTTCTTTTTATTATTATTATTATTATTATTATTACAAAACTACTGTTCCAACTACTGGACAACGATCAGAACGAAAAATGAATGATGGAGTTAAACAAAATAATAAAAAAAATATTAAAAAGCGAGATAAAATATTGAAATACAAAATAGTACAAACCATTAATGTTGAAATGTGCCTGAAGTCTCAGTTCTTGCGAATTAAGAAGGGCTTACTCCATTTTTTTGCATGTTTTTGTGCCTACAGTCTACATATATCTTTGATTTAACTTATAGTAGAGGAGTTATCATAAAAACAAATAAAATTCGTAAAGATAAATTTTCTAATTTTTCGAAGAAGTTGCATTTGTTCGACTTTACTTCAGGGGCTAGGAAGTTCTGTCTAAATACTCCTACACCAATTTTTTTAAATAGTTTTTTCTCATGTTCTTTTTTCTTCTTCCTTTATAAAAATAAGTTAAAATTTGTATGCGAAGTCGATTACTTTATACTTTTCAGTGGAAGGTTTTGTATTGTCCAGAGCATAAGACATAAGAAAAATTGAATCAATAAATGAATTATTAAATTTTACTAAAATTTTTCTTTCGTTAAAAGAAGGTTTGTTTCTTTGAAATAAATCTTAATAATTTCAAGGAATAAATTTTTATCTGAAGAATGTTTCAACGATCCCTAGTGAATAATTCTAAAAATTATACTAATAATCCAAAAATATCCACTCATAATATTCTATACATTTGAAGTAATATTTATTCGGAAAAACTTTGAGACGACGTCATCACTTTAATGATTTATCATACTAGTACGAAAGAAACCCATATGCCGCCCCGGTACGACGTCTATGGGTTCTAGTATGTACGGCAATGATGACTCATCGTCGGTGACGGCGGCCGGGCGGCGTTCGCTAAAGAAAAGCCTGGAAGCGCAACTTGGGATGGGTATTCCAGAAAGATCCCGATCGTCGAACATCTAGAAGGAAGTATGGATTTAAATAGACACCACCTTCGGGAACGATGATCATGCAGGCAGCAAGTCGAGTCCAGTGAATAAATTCAGTCAAGTTGCGCCGGAATTATTTTGTGCATAATCGCTGTAAAATTGAGTTAACAAGAAATAAATTATTGAGTTTTACCCACGCCGATTTTTTAATTACCGTTCATCGTAACAAACCTTCGGACGATTTCAGTGCATACGGTTTTGTAGTTTCAAATTTAAATTATAAAATGTTATTATAAAAGTTTTAAAATGGGTTCATAAACTACAAGTGTAGGAGTGTGTTAGTTTATAAAATTGAAAGAAAACTTACTACGCAGAATTTGGTTAACTTTTTAGCATGTAGACAATATTCGTATATAAATTTTGACAACAATCGGTCCGGTAGCGACCTATTTTTTCATGCTCTGTGGGTTATGAAACGTTGAGAAAACAGGAAAATAACCATTCGTCGGATTTATAATATTACAATACTTCCTTGGCTTACGCTCGGTAAGTAAAAACATATAACATAATTAATTTTATGAATAACATGTATTCCTAAAGTGCCTATTTTGTCTATTTTTGAAGCCTTTTTTGTTTCTTTAAGTGGCCTGTTTTAAGGTCTACTTTTATATTCTTTACAGCCTAAAATTCACTCTCTACTAATCACATATCGCAAGCGACAAAGTTAAAAAAAATGTACTGAAAACAGCTTTTTGATTTAGTATCGCATATGCGTTCAAAAAGCAAGTTTGCTCATTGAACTGACTATTACTGGAGAAAATAGATACTTCAATTTGGCCCATCTTCCCTTACCTCCCTATACGTAAATTTAAGGAAATTAATATTAGCGTTTATATTTTTTAATTTATACAGACTGCTTTAGGCAATCATTGTGTTTAATTATTTCATAGTAGGACTCGTCGGAAAAAAACTTAATGCTTTGAAAATTGAAAACGGGATGTAGAGAATAAAACTAACAACTAATTAATGTATCCAATCAGAATCTGTATTAATTAATTATTATAGAAAAGAAGCGAACTTTTATTTTGGAAACATTCTTTGATGCTTGGTAATTTTAAGCAACTGTACACCATTTTATACATAAAAGATTTTGCAAGATCGCAAAATGAAGGCAAAAAAAACTGGGACGTCTATATTGAATTGAAAACAGGAAAAGCATTTTATGTGAACATTCCCCACATGACATGTCCACTTTGATACATTCTTCTGAAAAAAAAGTTTGCTTTTGTTACAATGCTTTTTAGGTAAGAATTTTACGCTCCACTTTCTATATAAAAGTAGAATTCTTTCAAAGGGACGTCAGGTCTTGTAGTGAAACACTGCACCGTGGGTGGTTAAATATACAAAAACCATGTTTAAACTCAAATTATCGTCGTCTGATATGCAAAAATCATTTAAACAAACAATTTATGAATTTTTGTCGAATAATGCAAAGTTGTCTGCATTTTTTGCGGCCAACCCATGTGTAGAAAAATCTGTTCTTTTTGGAACACCAGCCTTTCTAGACGAACCTTGTTACGAAAACATTGACACTCTCAGTCGTTATCGCTTGTAACTAAACGCACAACGCGAAATCACCAAAAAACTGCCTCCTCTCCAGAAATAAAGACTGATGCAGTGTAAAGCTCCTACCTTTTGCAAGATAAATCATGGCTTTGGCTTTAACCCTCGGTGACAGTTGCAGCCCACTTTAGGCCTCTCCGTTATGCCCCGGGAAATCGGTTGTCGTAATAAAGAGGCGCACTAAATCAGAATTGATTTTGTTGCTGTCTTAAAAACGCTACATTCAAAATATGTATTCAAAACCACAAGAAAACTTTATCCTGGGAATAGCGATCGATCAGTTTTAGTGTTTAATTGAGAGACGACAACCTGATTAATTTTCGGGGTCGATTACGAATAACGATAAATCATCACCGGAATCTCATCCATCATGATCCTCATTAACCCGTCTGGGTTTGGTTCCTTGAGAATTTGTCACATTTTGGGGCCCGATCGGAGCGTGTGTGTGTTTGCCAAATTGCGTGCATACGTTGATGAGGAAATTAAATTTTAACCTAGAGAAACCCTATCCTGTAGTAGTTTGGTCACAAATAACGTGGTGACCCCACATACTGATTTATGGTATTCTTATGACATCCAACTGTCAATTATGTACAATTCATTTACATGCAAGACAAACTGGCTCGTGAATTCAACAAAAGCTATAAATTTCGTGACGGAAATAATGACCACTCTAGAATGACGTATTATTGAGGTCAAATTTGTGATATCAATTATATTTCTGAATTCGGCGTACGTATGCATAGGTATAGGCATTTCACTCATTTAATCCACATGAAACATGCTCTGAATAGATAATTTTTTCTAATTAAAACGGCGTCGATACGAGATGCGGGAATCAAAAGCTCGAACACGTCCAGACTGAATTGTTCGCTCGTGTTTTGTATGGTTTAGAAAAGCGTCTACAAAATGTGCAATATAGAAACATTAATCATGTTTTAACAGCGTGGCACGGTCTTTCGCACTCTTAATTGTGCTGAACGCCTGAAAGGAATTTTTAAGAATTCACGCCAAGTTATTGTTAGTTTTGTTTTATTTATACTGCAACGGTTTTTTCTTGGAAGAGAACAAGAGTTATTTCGAAGTTATAAATTCATTATTTAAAAAAACGGAAAACTTTTTTAGTATCTGAAAAGATAAGTGAGTTTTAAAAAAATCTCAACGACTTCCGAAACCGTTTTTCTGTTACGTTACCGTTTTGGTATTTGAAAATTAATTATCCAGTATTGCCTGCTTATTGCTTTGATTAATTTCTTGTACGTCACGCTTTTAATTAAAATTAATTAGAATATGGAATTTTATTTCTGATGTTGACCCACTTCTAGTTTGCCCAGAAGTATTTAGTGTGTTTCTTTTGTAATTTTCAAGATCTCAAGTGAATGAGTAGATGGTTGAATAAGAGAACTCCAGTTGCGACTTTCTTTTACTATCACTGAAAAAAATAAATCTGATAGAAAACATGAAGTTTAAATTGATTAAATTATAAAATTAAATTTAAAGTGGATAAGTTCGGTTTTCCACAAAAGTCAGCGTTTCAAAAATAGAGTTTTAGTTGCAGTCGTAAAAATTCTGATATAATTCATATCATTTAACTAACAGAATAAATGTGTAAAGTTAATACATTATTTGTGTAAGTTAGAAAAATGGCACGAATGTGATCATTTCGATATGCTGGTTTTATATGGTTAGATACAACTAGAAAATTGACACCTTTTTGACAAATTATAAAATTTCGTCTATTTCGTTCTATAAACTAAAAACCAGTGGCGTAGATAACACCCCCGCAGCCCAAGTATGGACAGTATGAAATATATTTAAAACAGGTAAGTCAGATAACCATCGGGAAAAATGTACTCTCAATTTCTCAGTATATCCTTAACTTCTACTGTTTATGTTTATACTTCAAAAGAGTTCGACTATTAGCACGTTCAGATAACAAGCATCACTGACGGCATTTGTATTAAAAGAAAATGAAATGTGAGATTAATTTTGTGTCCTCAACGCAGAGGAAACGGCTAACTAACTAATTAATTAAGCATACTCAATTTTTTTCCCAAAAATTCTAGAGTAAACACTCATAAATTTGAAGAATAATTATGAATGAACAAATTTTGATTAATGGTTTACGACGCTTTCTATAACCTTAAAACGTTCGCAAACTTTCTAGAGCATATGATGTGGCCAATTCAAAATTCAATTCTAACACGTTGTTATATAATTTTAATTTTTTTTCAAACCATCTAGATGCTTAGAATAACAACTCAACATGAATTCATTACACATGCTCAAGTATTTTATTTTATAAAATTTAAAGAACGTGTCAAAATAGCCCCGACAAAATATCCGCAACAAAAAAGCCCCAAGAAAATAGCTCCTCACAAAATAACCCCGTAATAAAATAGCTCAGCAAAAGAAATTATTAGTAACTTTATTCCACAAAATATACGTACAACTGTTTCAAGGATGTACTTTTTAGTTTTTATGCATTCCCGGGAATGTTTAAATTATATTTACTTGAGACAATAGAGATGTCAGGTCAGGTCAGGTCAGGTCGTGTCAGATCAGATCAGATCAGATCAGGTTAGGTCTTGTCAGGTGCACTCAAGTCAGGTCAGATCAGAAGAATTACTTTTCATTAATAAATAATTTCTGACTTTCATGTGCTGTTTTGACGGAGCTATTTTGTCGGGAAGCTGTTTTGTCGGAACTATTTTGTCGTGAAGTTATTTTGTAGGGATTAATTTTGTCGTTAGTTATTTTGTCGGAGGCTATTTTTTCAATTAATATAACATCTACTATTGTGAATTTCGGAGATAACTTCATCCTATTGTTGATGGGGATGACGAATTTTGGTTAGTGTTTCAATTTTCCGACATACATATAAAATTTAACAACAATCGATTGAGTAGTTTCGGAGATTATCTGTCTAATAAAAATCAAAACGGTTACGATCGTCAGTAATTTAAAAATCGGCGTTGGTAAAACTTCACAAATTAATTCTCATTAGTACTAATTTTCACGACTAACAACACAACGATTATGTACAGAATAATTTCGACCAGACCCAAGTTCTCTCAACAGTGACTGGACTCGACTAGCTTACTTCCGACAGTGGTCCCTATTTAAATAATCTTGTGTTCCTCCTGATAGTTCGCGAATGCCGCTTCGAGGTTTTTCTGGAGTCCGCTCCAGGCTTTTCTTTATGCGAACGCCGCCCGGCCGCCGTCACCGCTGATGAGTCACACATCATCGCCGTACATACTAGAAAGCCCTCGAGAAAACCGCGTATGGGTATATTTCGTAACATTACAGACTAACGACACATGACAGACGGAAACACAGAACCTACTTTTCCATGTTGTAGGACTCATGAAACGTCGAGAAAACATGAAAGCAGGCATTCGTCGGATGGACTCTATTACAATACTTCCTTAGCTTACCCTTGAGAAGTAAAAACCCAGATGTTATAACTATAATAACGTGAAGCAGAAATCTCTAAATGTGTTCTTGAAATCTCACCACTGAGGAAATATAACGATGATATATTGATAAATGCAGGGTAATTAGTACTCATCACTAGTGGAAGCGGAAGTGGTTACTTTTGTAAGATATAGATTGCAGATTTTCAGGTAAAAATTATAAACAATTATTACAGTAATTTTCTCTAAGTAAAATTTTTTTCCTTCTACATAAAATTTTGAGGAATTTTGACAAATAATTTCAGAAACTACCGTACCGATTGTTGTCAAATTTTATACGTATGTTAGGAATATTAGCTAACCAAAACGTCTCTAATCATCCCCACCAACAATTTGATAACGTCACTTCGAAATTTAGCTTGATAACACAATTTCAATTTTATATAATAACATATTTCTGTAGTTGTGCTTTATGAATCCGCCTTAGACATGCAAAGTTTTCACAAAAACTCGAAATTTTACAGCAACATTTTATACCATTGTAGGAACTCGAGTTCAGTGTGCAAATGGCTTAATGGTTATTGTATTGACACTAATCTTTTCATAAGCCTTTTTTCTTACGTTGTGACTAGTTTTATGTATATTTTTTTAACTTTATGGGTTACAAAATAAATAAAATTTACCAAAGTCAGAAAAGCTCTCTCTAATACCTTAGACCATTCTTTTTACTGCCTAAGCGTAAGCAAAGGAAGTATTGTAATCGAGTCCGTCGGCCGACTCTCTACTTTAACGTTTTCTCGATATTTCATGACCCCTAGAGTACGAAGAAATAGGTCCGCCGTTTCCGTCGTCTGTCTGTCTGTTTGTCTATCGCTCTGTCCGTCCCGGATTTTTATTAGACAAATAATCTCCGAAAGTACTGGGCCGATTGTTGTCAAATTTTGTAATGCTAACCAAAATTTATCTACTCATCGCCACCACTAAGGTGATGACGTCACTTCAAAATTGTAGGGGGCTTTAAATTGTATAAAATAACATAGCCCTACGTATGTAGTTTATGACTCCGAATTGAGTTTTTACCCGAAATGTCCAGTTTTTTGGGAAAAAAATCAAAATTATGACACAAAATGTAATTTTGAACCTGCAAAACCGAATGCTTTGAAATCTTGCCGATGGATTACAGTTATGATAAGCACGATAAATTTTTAAACAAAATATACATATTTACTTATCCCCTCCAAAAAATAGATGACGTCAGCTCAAAAATTTGTCCATAAATCCTACCTAAATTGGACAAAATATCATGATTTTGTACTTGTGATTTATCATTCCATTGATATTTTTTGGATTTGATTATACAGGGTGACCCAGAAAAATAATTATTAATGCGTGAATGTATTTTACTGATTTAATCAGGAATTGCAAAACCGAATGCTTTGAAATTTTGGAAATGTTTTAAAGTTCTCATAAACATGGTAAATTTTTGATCAAAATGTATATGCCATCCTTTCTAAAATATTGATGACGTTTCCTCAAAATATTATTGAATAAATCCTATCTAAATGTGCAAAATATGATGATTCTATATTTGTAGTTTATCAATGCATTCATATTTTTTGGATTTGCTTATTATACCGGCTGACTCAAAAAAATTAATGAATCAATCAATATATTTTTTTGAATAAATCAAGAATTGCAAAAATGAATACTTTGAAATCTTGGGGATGGCTTAGAATTATTGTAAGCATGTAAACAAATATATCTGTTTATTCCTCCCAAGAAATTGATGACGTCTTCTCAAAATTTTGCCCAATAAATTTTACCCAAAATGTACAAAATATGATGAGTTTTTACTTCTGATTTATCATTGCATTCACGTTTTTTAGATTTGCCCCCTATGTTCTCAGAGGATATGTCATTGCCAGAATTGGTCTTATCTTAGCAAGGACTAGCCCCGCCCACCCGCCCTCTATTTTCTTAGAAGGTATGGTGTTTGCCAAAATCAGTTTTATCTTAATAAAAGTACTAGCCCCGCCCACCCACCCTCTATTTTCTCAGAAGATTATATCATTTGCCAAAATCAGTCTTATCTTAGCAAATACTAGCATTTTAGCAAATGACACAACTTTTGAGAAAATAGAGGGAGGGTGGTCAGGGCTAGTACTTGCTAAGATAAGATATATTTTGGCAAATAACATACCCTCTGAGAAAATAAAGGGCGGGTGGGCGGGGCTAGTACTTGCTAAGATAAGACTTATTTTGGCAAATAACATACCCTCTGAGAAAATAGGATGGAAAATTCTTTTATTATTTCTTATATAAATTGTGATGATTTTTTTATTCGTTGTGAGTCGAGGGGCGGAGCTTGGTTTCAAAATCTTTAATTTTCCACAACAGATTACCATGTCAAACATTTTTTAACAATATTTCATTGAAAGTAAAATCTTTATATAGTTATATTATGCAAAAAAGCCAATATTAAGCCCCATCCACCCGCCCCGATCTCAGTTGTGATGAATTTTTCATTCGTTGTCAGACCGAGGGGCGGGGCATAATTGCAAAATCCATATTTCCCTACAAAAATTTACGATTTTAAATATGTTTTCAGTTTATTGTTGTGAAAAGAAGACTACCGATATTAAGAAAAAAACGCCCCGCCCACCCACCCTAAACTCAATTATAATGATTTTTTTCGTCGTTAGTCATGGGGCGGAGCTCAATTTCAAAATCTCTATTTCTCTACAAGAAAACCCTGTTTATATTTAGCAAAATAGCCAATGATTAAGCCCCACCCACCCACCCCGATCTCAATTTTGATGAATTTTTCTTCGTTGTCAGACAAGGGGGTCAGTAACGACATTGTAAGAATTACGAAAAGAGATTGCCTTTCTTCTTGATTTCCAATTTTGAGGTTTTTCGAAGTTTTCATTTTACAATTTGTGTTTTTACATTTTTTGTTTTTCAATTTGACAGTTGTGCAATTTTGGCATTTTTTGATTCGAAAAGTTGAAAAAAACAAAAAATTGAAAAATCAAAAATCGAAAAAAATTGAAAAATCCAAAACTGACCAAACGACAACTTGTAAAGATGAATAAATCGAAAACCGAAAAACTGCAAGTCAAAGGGTGAAGAAATTGAAACACTGAAAAACCAAAAATGGGGAAATTTAAAAATGCCAAAAAAATCAATGAATCGAAAAATTCGAATGAAGAAAAATCGAATCGAATAAAAAAATACGAAAACCCAAAAATTATAAAATCAAAAAATTATAAAATCATCAAAATTGTAAAGTCGAAAAACTGTAACATTGGAAGATCGAAAAAATGAAAAATTAAATATCCAGAAATTAAAAAACTAAAAATCGAAAATTAAAAAGGGTAAAATTGAAAAAGTGATTTATTTTTTAAAAATGAATGGTACAATAATTTTTGTTAGATATACTATTTTAATGATTTAAATAAGATGCAATAGTGGAAGTGACTAGCAGAACTTTAAATATATGTGTATGTAAAATTTAACACCTCATTTAGTTGCATCCTGTCTAGTTAGAAATAATTAATTACCTTAGAGTGCAACATATGTATCAAGTTTCTCGTCTGAAATTGGCTGTGCATCACTGAACGTATTTCCGTTTTCTCGGTCGCTATTAACTTAATTTGCATTCAAATTGACTTTACTTGAATTGATAAAGCATTCTAAGATGACATACTGAAGTCTAAAGCAAATTAACCATAAATATTTTCAGACAAAACGGTTTTTTCGGGAATCAATTTATAAGAAATTAAAACGCTTTTGTAGGTTAATTTTTTTTCAAATATTAGCCAATTAGTATTACACTATACACAGCAACTTAACCTAAATAACGGCAGAATTAATCAGTCACCTAGTGAATACAAGCTCCCCATCAATAGGATAATACCTGGCAGTGAAAGTTTTATGAGACGTCAGCTCTTTGCGTCTTCTGTTATAAAACTGTCATAACAGCATTTAAATTTTCCAATAAAGTTTTCGATTTATCGACACAATCCAGAAGACTGTTTTGAGTTAAATCCAGGATACCAGTACGCCTTCATTACTCCGCCTTGAAGTTTGTCGCAAACTTTTTAAACTTCTAAAGATGCTAATTTTTGAAGATTATTAATAACAGAAATTAAACTTGTTTAGAAGAGCTCCTTTGTTTTTTCACGATCCATTAATGCCCTATTTGGAAATTGTGTTATAAGCGTCTAATTTCAAGTTTAGACTCATGTGATTTAAAACAATCCGTTCAATTTTAATCTTCCTTTAGGCACCGAACTGTACTCTTTGAAGTTTTTAATTAAATTTTAAATCAATGCCTGTTTTCCCTCCGACTGTTCTAGTTCGTATCCTGTGTCTGCAGTTATCCATAATTTAGTTCACACACTTGACTGTCGGCAATATTATTAATAAACAAAAATAATTTTCAGATTTCGTGTTAATCACATTAAAATTCCAACACGACCGTAATTTGGCGATTTTTTTTATTTATGAAATTAATTTCGAAACACCGCCACCGAAATCACGTTTTAAAACGTAATAATTGTAAAATCAGGCTGTGAGCATTTTAATAAAGCTCATTATATTCGCGTCCCACAACCGTACAGTTAAAATGCTCGTTTATGGATCTCTCACCCTTTGCGTGAACATAATAATTTTTTATTGCTCCATACAATACCGGTTATTGAAAATTTCCAAAATGATGAAATTTCATTTGCTGCCAAGCTATTTCATTAATTTTATCGACTAGCCGCCTGTTCCGCAAACAATGCAATTGAACAGCTTGATGACAACCGGGAAAAATTGCTCTGCAGCCACAATATGCATTATTTAGAACGAGGGATCGTTATACACATTTTAAAATTGACGCGGTTTTTATTATGTACCACGCACATAATAAAAACGACAAATAATTCTGTTGTTACTATAGAAATAAAATATATAGATTTTTTCTTCCTGAGCGGTAAAACGCTAACCAAAATTTGGTTAATCAACCGCACCTCCAATCGGATGATGTCATCTCCGAAATTTACAATATTTGTTTATAAAATAAGATAGTCCTGTACTTGTGATGTATGAATCCGTGTTGAGTTTTCACCGTAGACATCCAGTTTTTTGGAAAAAATGAAAATTGTATAACGAACAATTAACCTTGAAACTACAAAACCGAATGCTCTGAAATCTTGCAATCGTTTTAAAATTATCGCAATCGTGGTAAATCGATCATCAAAATATATTCGTTGTTCCCATCCAAAAAATTGAGGACGTCATCTCAAAATTTTGCTTAATAAATCCTCTCCGAAATATACAAAATATTATGAGTTTATACTTGTCGTTTAACAATTCACTCATAGTTGTTAGATTTACTTGTATACAGAGTGTGCACCAATAAAAATGAAGCAATTTATTTTATTAATTATCAAGAATGACACACTCCATTTTCCCGAAAATTTGGGAATAGAGTCCTGTTATTAGTATTACACTGTGTGTAAATTTTGTAAAGAAAAAACTCACTTGAAACGCGTAACAGGCTTCTTACCATTACTTTAACTTACCTACATATCAATATTTTAACTTATAAGGGTTTTCATAAAAAATAAACTTTGCAAAAAAAATTTTATAATTTTCCGACAAATCTGGATTTTCTTTAATTGTTCAATTTTTCTGTTGTTTAATGTTCAGGTTTCATGATTTTTCAATTTTTCAGCTTTAATTTTTTTAAGTTTTCAATTTCCCGACTTCCAAATATTTCATCTTTGCGTTTCTGTAATTTCTCGATTTGCAATTTTTAATTTTTCGATTTCTCAATTTCTCGTTTCCTCAGTTTTTCAAGCTCTTGATTTTTATTTTTCATTTTCTCTATTTTATTTATAAAATTTTTGTTTTTATCATTTTCTTTCGGTTTGTCATTGATTTATTTTTTGAATGTTTCTGTCAATTTTGTACCTATATTTCTTGTTTGTTCAATTTTTCAAATTTTCAGATTTTCATTTTTCTTCCCTCAATTTTCCAATTTTAAAATTTTTCACATCTGCAATTTTTAGATTTCCAGTTACCGGATTTTCCGATTTCTTTAATTTTCAATATCTCGATTTTGAAATAGATATTTCGCTTTTTCGATTTTTAAGTTTCTCAATTTTTAATCTTTTGATTTTTGAATTTTTCGTTTCTTCAGTTTCTCAAGTTATAGATTTCCAATTCTTAGATTTTTCAAAGTTTTCATTTTATACTTTTTCGTTTTTTCATTTTTGATTTTTCGGTTTTTCTGTTTTTCATACAAAAAGATAAAAAATCGAAAAACTTCAAAATCGATAAAGTGAAATTGAGAAATTTTAAATTGAAAAACTGAAAGAACGAAAAACGAAACAAAATAATGTATCGAAAAACTGGAAAGAAGGAAAAACGAATCGAATCGAATAATTGGAAAACCAAAAAACTATAAAATCGAAAAATTATAAAGTCGTCAAAATTGTAAAGTCGAAAAACTAAAATCATAAAATTGACAAAATGATTTTTTTTTTAAGTTATAATTAGTTAATATTACCTATTTAAAATCAAAACTTGAAAAATTGGAATTCAAGAATTGAAGCAAAAGATTAAAAAATCAAGAAAATGAAAATTCAAAAATTAAAAATCGAAAAATTAAAAATGAAAAATACAAGAATTGGAAACCGGGAAATGAAAAATACAACAATTGAAAACTGGCACATTTAAAAAAGAACAATTATAAAATCAAACCTTGAAAATCAGAAAAATTGAAAAAATCAGAGTTAATAAAAAACCGAAACGAAAATTGCAAATCGAAAAATTGATGAAATGAATAACTGGAAAATTTAAAACCGAAAATTAGCAAAATCTAAAAATTGAAACATTCAAAAGTCGGAAAATCGAAAAACTGAAAAAAATTAAAAATTAACATTTGAAGAGTTGCACATCGTGAAACTGAAGAAACAAAAAAATGAAAACCTGAAAAATTACAAATTGAAAAAATGAAGAATCGAAAAACTGAAAAAATGAAAAATTGAAAATCGAAAAAATGGATAATCAAGAAACTTAAAAATCAAAAAAATTAATGAATCGAAAACTGGAAAGAAGAAAAAACGAAATGAATCGAAAAATTGGTAGACTCAAAAACTGTAAAATCGAAAAATTATAGAATCGTCAAAATTGTAAAGTCGGAAAACTGTAATATTGCAAGATCGAAAAATTGAAAGATTAAATATTGGTAAACTGATAAATTAAGAACTGAAAATTTAAAAATCGAAAAAGTAAAAAACTGAATAAATGAAAACGTTTTAAAATCCAATAATTGAAAAATGAATAGCTAAAATCGTAAAATTGAGAAAATGAATTTTATTTTAATTTTCTTATTATTACATATTTAAAATTGCAAACCAAAAATTGAAACAAAAAATTGAAAAATCGAGAAAATGAAAAATCTAAATTAAAAAACGAACAATTAAAATTAAAAAATCGAAAAATTGGAAACCGTTAAATGAAAAATCCAAAAATTGAAAATTTGCACATTGAAAAAAAAAACAATTATAACATCTGAACATTGAAAAACAGGAAAATTTAAAAAACAAAGGAAATGAAAAACCGAAACGAAAATCGAAAAACTGACAAAATGAAAAATTGAAATATCGAAAAATTGGAAAATTTAAAATGACAAATTGCAAAATCTAAAAACTGAAACATTCAAAAGTCGGAAAATCGAAAAACTGAAAAAATTCAAAATCGAAACTTAAAGAGTTGCACATCGTAAAATTGAAGAAACAAAAAAGTGACAGATTGAAAAATTGCAAATCGAAAAATTGAATAAACGAAAAACTGAAAAAATTGAAATTGAAGAAACAATTTTCCAATTATAAAATTGGAATATCGAGATATCAAAAAATTGTAAAAATTAAAACAAATAAAAAACCCAAACGAAAAATTATAAGTCGAAAATTTGAAGAAATGAAAAATTCAGAACCGAAAAATTGAAAAGTCGAATAAATGGAAAAGTTTTAAAATCCAATAATTGAAACAGCGAAATGTTAAAAAAATATTATTATTATTATTACATATTTAAAATGAAAACCAGAAAAATTGCAAATCAAAAATTGAAAAAAAACAAAAACCAAAAACTTTTACATTGAAGAACGGAAAAATTATAAAATCAGAAACTTGAAAAACCTAAAAATTGAAACAATAAAGAAAATGAAAAATCGAAACGAATAATTGAAGACATGAAAAGTTAAAAAATTGAAAAATTAAAAATTGAAAACTCATGAAATTGCAAATCGAAAAATTGCAAAATCCAAACATCGGGTATGCAAAAGTTGTAAAATCAAAAAACTGAAAAATTTAAAAATGAAAACTCTGAGTTTTGAAGAACCAAAAAAAATGAAAAACTGAAAAATTGCAAATCGAATAATTGATGAAACGGAAAATTGAAAAGATAATAAAATAAAATCATAAAATCGGAACAACGAAAAATCGAAAAATTGTAAAAATAAAGAAAATAAGAAATTGCAACGAAAAATTGCAAATCGAAAAATTGAAGAAATGAAAAATTAAAGAATCGAAAAACTGAAAAATTAAAAATTGAAAAATCTAAAATCGAAGAAACAAAAAATGTTTGAACTGGAAAATCGCAGATCGAAAAATTGAAGAAACGAGAAACTGAAAAACTTAAAATTGAGAAAACAGAAAATTATACAATCGAAACTTTAAAAAATTGAATTATAACTGAACAAATAAAGAAAATAAAAACCTAAACGAAAGGTTGAAAAATTAAACTCTGAAAACTCGAGAAACTCAAATCTAAAAATTGAGAAATTTGAAAGTTGGAAAAAAGGCGAATAAATGAAAAAGTTTTAAAATCCAATAACTGAAAAATGGAAAAATTCTGAAATCGTAAAATTAACAAAATTATTATTTTTTTAATTGTGGGAGTAATTATTATTGCATATTTATAATGAAAACTAGAAAAATTTAAACGAAAAATCTAAAATCGAAAAACGAAAAATTAAAATTGAAAAATTGGAAACCGATAAACTGTAAAATTAAAAAATTGAAAATTTTCCATAAAAAAAACAATTCTAAGATCAAAACATTGAACAACCGAAAAATTGAAAAAATAAAGGAATTGAAAGACCGAAACGCTAAACTGCAAATCGAAAAATTAATAAAAGGAAAAATTGAAAAATCGAAAAATTCGAAAATTTCAAATTAAAAACTCTTGAAATTACAGATCGAAAAACTGCAATCCAAAAGTTGGAAAACAGATGAAAACTCGAGAGTTGCATATCGTAGCATTGAAGATACAAAAAAATGAAAAATTGAAAAATTGCAAATCGAAAAATTGAAAAAACTAAAATTGAAAAAACAGAAAATTATAAGGTCGGAACCTTCAACAATCGAAAAATTGTAAAAATAAAAAAAAAACGGAACAAAAATCGCAAATCGACAAACTGAAGACACGAGAAACAGAAAAAATTGAAATTGAGAAAATAAAAATTATAAAATCGAAACACTAAAAGATACGAATAATAATAATTGAAAAAATAAAGAAAATAAAAAGTCTAAACGAAAGATCGAAAAATTGACTGAAAAGAATTAGCATCGGAAAACTAAAGAAAAAAAAATAAATAAAAAATTTAAAAATTGAAAGATTTAAGTCAATAAAGTTGAGCGAGGGAAGTTCTGTCGAAATAACCTTCGCCCACTTTTTTTTTTTGTTTGCTAAATTTGTTTGCTAAATTTGCGTCCTCAATTATTTTTATTCCACTTTCTGATTGTCTAGTGTAAACGGACCTTTAATTAAATTAATTTCTATTTAATGCGCGTTTTCGAGCAAGTGCACATTAAAATACCTGCGACTGCTATTTGGAAGTTTAACCAGATAAAACCTTGAAATTTATATATTTTTTTAAAAATTCGGACATGATATGTACACCTACTCACACAAAGCTAATGTAATCGTGTAACAAAGAATATTGTGTTTCAGTTAAACTTTATTATTTAATATTGTTATATATCAGCCGGAGGTGTTTATGTTCAATATAGCAGAAAAATGTATTCTATCCTTCGTTGTTCACAATGAATATTTATATTTCCACACTTCGAGAGGGTTTCCCTTCACACGAAAGACTTTCGTAACTTATACATCGGCCTGTTACCTTTACGAGCATTATCTCAAACAAAAATATTTCCTCATGTTTCTCTTAGCGGAATAAGAGGAGAAAAACGATCATTTTCAGGCCATCAACTCGTTCACTTTCCTAACTGTCCTTCCGAGCGCCTTCACATTTTCCGAACTTCGATGAAATTCTCTTGATATATTCCTAAAACATCGCAAGTCTTTGTTTTCTTTTATAGGCTTTATCGGATTATGTATGGACGAATTTCTGCTGGCGAAGTTTGCATTGTCTCGGCGGGTGACATATTTTCCAAGCTTGCGTTTCTGCTAGAGCGAAAATATTATAATATGGATCTTATCAAATTTAACATTGAAAATCGCTGCTATCGAGTGCAGCCATTTAGGCTGTGTTACCATATAATTTATCGCAATGAAACTTCGAGGGTGAGTTAAAAATGGCGAATTATTCGTGTAACCCTGCACGCCACGCTCAATTAAACCGCCCTGAGCACAAATTGCATTTTATCAAATTTATGTAGAACTGGAGATTTAGGAGCGGTCACGATATGCCTTTCGTGGTCGTTATTCCAAATTGCGTGTTTCGACCTTCGAGACACTTTTCCAAGTAATATTTCCGAATGATCACTAAAGAGCGGATTCTAGGGAAATGCCTTGTATATAAATATTTGCCCATTTTTTATCATGAGTGCCTTTTTGCATTTTTTCGATCTATTTTACTTTTTTTTCTCTGCTGCTTTTGTTCTAAAGTCCGAATTTTCTATACCCTTAAGCACATGTTTCCTGGGAAGGTCACATTTAATATTTCCGGTACTATAATAGTTATTTATGTACCAAGTCAGTAAAGTGATTCTTTATCGAACGAGTCTGAGATTATGAGCCGAGCGAGCGAGGCGAGTAACAGGCGAGTTCGATAAAGATCCTTTACTGACGTGGTGCATACAAATTTTTATCGCCAACCTTAAAAATTTATAATTAAAAATAATGGAAATGTTATGACTTATCACATTTTATTATGACAGTAAACGTACAATAACAATGAGTCAAAAGATATCTACTTATTACTTGTTATATTAAATGTAAATGTACAACCTGACGGATTATAAAAATTGAGTCCTGAAGTCGATGGAGTTTGAAGTGAAAATGTTTGAGGATTAGCCGTGCTAATAATTTCATTAGGTGAATCTTGAGTAAAATTATCATTGGTAACAAATATGTTGTCAGTTTGACTTTCACCTAAAATTGTCTCTGCGATTTTCTTTTTATTGAGCACAGATTCCTCAACATAGGACTCTGCAATAGTATCAGAACTTTTCTCGTTGGAACCGTGACAGTGACAGACAGAATGTCAGACAGTCATGGTTATGTTGACAATTATGAGCGGCAGGTTAAGTGCTTGATTTTTACAGTAAAATAAAGTGTTTGTTTACTTCCGAAAATCGCTATGGTAATGCTTAATGAATGCATGTCTCTATTGCCGGTTGGCGATAAAAAATATAATCCAACTCGAGTTTTGGGTGAAAGGGTCGCGGGAATTCCGTTAGCAAAATACTGACAGTTCAGTAATCCAAATTTATTTTTCTGCGTAAACCATCAGAGAACAAATTTTTTGGTACAGCCAAGTACGTAGGTAGGTTTTAAAACAATTAAAATATCCATTTACGGATCCCGACAAAAGTTGTCTCTTAATAATAATAATAATGATTTTATTCTTCCAACAGACAAATTGTCCACAATGGAACATAATGCTTGACAAAAGACACAAAATACACAAACAAAAAAGAAAAACGTTATCAATTCATACGGTAAACACATTGGAAATTAAAATTAAAATATACAAAACAAATGTCACTGGTTGTAGCAAATCACTAATTCTTCATAATATCATATTTGTGATTAATACAATTAGTTAGGAATAATTAATAAATAGTTAGAGGCACTCTGCTTAATAATAATAACTTTATTCATACAGGGTAAAACAATTGTTTTATGTACAGGTCCAACTTAAAAAAGAAAAATGATTAAATCTATACACGCAGTTCGTCATTTAAGAAATCCTTAAAATCGTAGTATGATTTTGTTATTAAAAAACTTTTGACATTTGTTTTAAAAAGGGACAGAGGCAAGTTTCTTTCAGTAGTAGGAATTTTATTATAGAATTTGACAGGTAAATAGTTAACACCGTCCTGAGATGTAGTTAGTCTGACTCGCTTCGTACATAAGTTGTCACCATGTCTGGTAAAATATCGGTGACTATCATTTTGAGACAAGTATTTGTGTAAATGACATTTAACATACACTAAACAAGTAAAAATATACAAAGAGGGCAACCTTAAAATAACTAACCGTCTAAAACCATCCCTGCAGTCCTCTCGATATCCAGTGCCCGCTAAGATTCTCAATGCCCTTCGTTGTAGAGCAAACAGACGAGGTCTTATAGTAGTCTGACCCCATAATAAAAGGCCATATTGGAGATGTGATTGGCATATGGAAAAATAACAAGTACGGAGATCATGTAGAAATAACTGATTCTTAAGGCTACTTAGAAGAAATATATTTTTGCTAATTTTTTTTGCTACATTTTCGTCATGGATATTCCATCTTAATTTGGAGTCTAGATGCATGCCCAAAAATTTGACTGTTTGGTCAAAGGTTGGAGGAGTAGTATCATTTTTGTGTGAGAATAACATGTTGACAGTTTTATTGATGTTTAGAGTTAAATTGTTGGCAGTAAACCATTCCATGGCAGTGGACTGTGCGGTTGCATTGACTGTGTAAGCAGTTTGTGCCGATGGTGCTTTATTTACCATGGTGGTATCATCTGCGTATAAAATTGAATGCGTTGTTAAGCCAGAAGATAAAGCATTCACGTAGATTAAAAACAGAATTGGACCTAGTATTGATCCTTGGGGGACCCCTAAATTTACTGGAAGTCTTTTGGATACTTTTCCATTAAATTTGATCAATTGCGTTCTATTTTTTAAGTAATTTTCTAATAAACTGCAACTATTATAATGTAGTTTGTAAAACTGCAATTTTTTTTATTAGTATTTCATGATTGACACAGTCGAATGCCTTGGAGAGGTCTAAAAATGATGCCACTCCAATCTTGCCTTCTTCAAAACATGTGTGAATAAAATCGGTGAATTCAAGTACTGCATCCACAGTACCACGATTTTTCCTGAAGCCAAATTGTGAGTTGGAGGAGGGATTATTATTCTCAAAGTATTGGTTCAGTTGATCGAAAAGTATTTTTTCTAATACTTTAGAAAATGGGTCTGAAATTAGACGAGTCATTCATGTTGCCGTTTTTATATAGCGGGATCACAACAGCTTGTTTTAGACAATCAGGAAATGTACACTTACTGACACACAAATTAATTAATTTAGTGAGAGGAGAGATAATTACATTTATTATATATTTGAGTAGTCTTGAGTTTATACCATAAATATCACAAGAGTTACTATTTCTAAGATTTCGAATATCATCTCTCACTTTGTTACTTGACACGTTTTGCATTAAATACAAAATTATCATTAAGACGACTAGACACACTATTACACACTGTTACATTCCTGTTAACACTTATATTTATTTGATTAACAAGGTCACTATTTTTTATTGTCTAATTCAAAATTTTTTGTAAAAACACTAAACTATCCAGATTCCTCCTACTCATTAAAGATTTTTCATTAACAAGACTTAACAGACATTTTTGGTCACAATTTAGTTGAGGATAATAATGCCCAAATGTTTTAAAAAACCAGTATTAATACATTTTCAACTAAAGTTATGTAAACTAATTGCTGCAACTTTTGTAAATGGCATTCGCGACAGTGAAGTATCAACGTATCACATATCATTTGATATATCATCTAATTCGTGCGCTGGAAGTGGAGGCGGCGCACAATTCTTCAAGAACGTGTCCCAAAGTCAGAGTGGCAGAATTAACAGCAAATAATAAATGGCCTAAGTCAAGGACAACAGAACGGTTGCGCCTCCTAAGAAAATCGTGGAGTATTATAGATGTGGGCGCCAGGAACATCTCAAACGCCATTGTCGTGCTCGATCACCAGCTCTAAGGAGAAGCACACAACACAGATCTCCTCAACGAGATGTGCAGGGAAGTAAAAATAGGCAGTTTCACTAAAGGCAATAGTCCAACTATACCGGGGAAGGACTCTTGATAACTAAAGATCTAAGGACCATACGCGAAACAATCAGATTGAAGACCGTGACTGGAGAGTTGATGCCAATCATGGGTGAAGCAGAGGTAGAGATCTGGATTGGTCAGCTGAAGATAAAACAAGGGACGGTTTTATTTTGGGAATGGGTTTGATTAGTTGCCATGGATTGACGGTCGATTCAGCGAAGAAAATCCTACGTTTTGGGAATAAAGAGTTTATCCTGAATCAGCACAGTATTGATTCCAAGCCTGTAAGACTGATCGCGTACCAGAATGTGAATATCAGAGGAAATGCAGAAACGATTCTTCCAGTTAGAGCAGAAATCAAACCCGGTTTAGCCCCAGGTATTATTCAACCACCGGACACCCCCGAGAAGAATCTCATGATTGATAGTGATTTAATCAATACCGAAAATGGCATACTTGTACGCGTCGCAAATGTTTTTCCTAAACCTATGAACATGAGTGGGGAGGTTCTTGCCGTCTGTGAACCAGCCACGAAGATAGTTCATCATAACGAAGGTCTTTCTGATAACTAATTAAGAAAGAAAAGCAACTTAGAAATTACTGCCCTAGAACTTGGTCATCTAACCGACCAACAACGTAATATAGTTTGCATCTGGAGAGTCCTCTGGGGGCACAAACATAGTGCTACATCGGATAAACACTGGCGATGCGCAAATATCCGTCAAGCTCCGCGAAGATTACCTTTTGCAAAACAAGAAGAGGCCGAGAAACTTGTACGGAAAATGCTGGATGACGGCGTTATAGAGGAATCAAACAGTCTGTGGTCTTCGCCTGTAGTGCTAGTCACTAAAAAAATGGGTTGACGAGATTCTGCGCAGACTATAGGAAACTAAACGATGTAACAAAGGACAGTTATCAGCTTCCACGAATTATTAGGATCCGCCTGGTTTTCGATTTTAGAGCTAAAAAGTGTCCACTGGCAAGTTGGTAATCCAGAAGATAGGAAAAGGCCGTTTTTTCTGCCGGGAGCGGCTTGTATCAATTTACAATAATGCCTTTTGGACTGTGTAATGCTCCGGCTACTTTTAAGAGACTAATGGAGGTGGTATTACGAGTGCTAACATGAAAAACATGTTTGGTTTATTTAGAGGACATCATGGTAATGGGAAAGACATTTGAGGAGCGCTCCTCTTCCAAAAAGAAGTAGAATATCTGGGGCATACTGTTTCGGCAAACGGGATCAAGACTACCGGAGCAAACATCAGTGCAATTCGCGATTGACCATGACCAAGAGATAAGCACGAAGTCCGGAGTTTCTTGGGATTGTGCACCTACTACAGAAGGTTTGTCAACGGGTTTGCTGATATTGTTGCTCCTCTGCACAGGCTGACGGATTTGAAGTCTCAATTTAATTGGACTGTTGAATATGAGGCAGCCTTCAAAAGATTGAAGAATGCACTATGCTCTAGTCCTGTTTTGTTCTATCCTCACTTATTGGGAGTATTCATTTTGCATACACACGCGAGCAACATCGGGATAGGTGCTGTATTGTCACAGGTGCAGGACAAGGAAGAAAAAGTTATCGAGTACTTCAGCAGCAGCGTACTTTCGAAACCTGAAAAGAACTACTGTGCTACGAGGAAGGAGTTGCTGGCGATTGTCAGGGCTGTTGAACACTTCCATAAGTATCTCTATGGACGCGAATTCCTGATTAGAACCGATCACGCAACCCTCACATGGCTCCTTCAGATGAAGAGTCCCGAAGGACAAGTGTCTAGATGGCTTGATCAACTCCAACAGTATCACTTCAGAATTCGACACAGGGCTGCTAAGCTCCACAATAAGGCGAACTGATTGTTGAGAAGACCGTGTAGGAACTGCAAAAATTGCGACAAGATCGAGCAGCGTAAAACGTCGTTCACCTGTAGCAGTTATAGAAGATGAAGAATGGACTACACCTCAGCTTAGAAAAGACCAAGAGGAGGACGTGGGCATCGGGTCGTTGCTCAAATGGAAAGAAGATGGGGTAGAACGACCTGCGTGTTGAGAATGGATTGCTTAAGCGAGCTTAGGAGAGTCCATACTACCATGCAGTTGGTGGTTCCGGCCACCAGAATCAAGAAAGTACTTCTAGAGATGCACAATGGTTCTGGTACTCATTTTGAAATCAACAAGACGCTTTCTACTGTTAGGGAGAGATTTTACTGGGTCCATTGCCGAGAAGATGAAGAGAGTTGGTGTAAGAACCTGTGCGGCAGTCAAGGGCCGAGGACTAGGGCGAATGGGCCGATGCAACAATACAATGTTGGTTCGCCTTTCGAAAGAGTTGCAGTGGACATAGCAGGTCCTTTCCCGGTGACCGAAGACGGGAATAAGTTCATAATGGTCGTCAGCGATTACTTCAGCAAATGGCCCAAAGCTTATGCCATACCGAACCAAGAGGTGACGACGGTTGCAAAAATGCTGATTGACAATTGGATCAGCAGGTTTGGGGTCCCAATGGAATTGAATTCGGACCAACGCAGAAACGTCGAGTCAAACCTATTCCAAAGGGTTACTGAAGTTCTAAGGATACAGAAGACCCGGACTACGCCATTGCACCCACATGCATGGAATGGTAGAACGATTCAATCATGAAATCATCAAAGAACACCTTTCGAAGGGGGTGGCCGAACATTAGAAAGATTGGGATCGACACCTTCCACTGTTCGTACTCGCTTATCGATCAGCCGTCTATGACATGACAGGTCAGACACCAGCACGCACAGTTTTCTGAAGAGAACTTCGTCTACCTTGTGACATCTTGTTCGGCTCTCCGAGTGAACAATCAAAGGAGGCCATAGATTACGTCGATCACTTGAAAGAGAGGTTGCTGAGTGTTCTCGAAACGGTGCGCCACAAGATCTGAATGAAAACACACTACGACCTCAAGGTTAACTCAGCAGGATTCCAGGAAAGGGAAGGTCTATACGCTGTCGTGACGAGAATCAACGTTGTTCATTTAGACCGCCTCATGAAGTACAACAGTGACACCGTCGACGTTTCTGATCGGGACGATCAGAACTAAGGAGGGGGCAGTGTTACGAAAGAAACCCATACGCCGCCCCGGTACGACGCCTATGGGTTCTAGTATGTACGGCGATGATGACTCATCGCCGGTGATGGGGCCGGGCGGCATTCGTAATAGATAAGCCTGAAAGCGGAAGTCGCGATGTGCAATCCAGAAAGACCTCGGCTGCGGAACTTCTAGAAGGGAAGTATGGCTTTAAATAGGGGACACCTTCGGGAACGATTATTATTCAGTCAAGTCGAGTCCAGCGAGTGTCGGGAAAATTCAGACAAGTTGCGCCTGAATTAATTTGTAAAGGATGTTGATGTTTAGAAGTACTAGAAGAGATGTCACTGGTAGAAAGAACAAGATCTAAAAGTCGTAGATTATAGTTCAAAACAAAATTGTGCTGTATACGATTATTAAGAGAAAGAAAATGACCAAAGATATCAAAAAAATGTGTCGTCCTGGTTCCATTTAGATAGTCTGCAAATTCCGTAATATTAAAATTCCCAGTTATAAGCACTAGGTATCTAATCAATCGTCGATTCAAAATATCCCAAAAGTTACATACAATTATTCAGGTACTACGGTTTAATATTCATGGAAATAATTATAAAATGTTAACCATGAAGTAATATTTTTTCAGCAACTAATTCACACTCTTGTATCGGTGACGATAAAGTTACAAAACTACTTGGATATTGTTCATTTATATATGTATAACAATGAGAACACCTCCTCTTGGAGATAATTTTCTGTCACAGGGATGTATTGTATAATTTTAAGGAAATAGCTCAGAATTTAGTACTGCTTTTTTTATTATTTTTGGAATTCCATTAAAATATCTAATCTTGATGCCCTTTTCACCCTTTTTAAAACGTGATTTAAACCCTTTGCGAACATTATATGCCACATTTTGTTGCATCTGTGTTAAATCTCGATTCAAATAAAGTCCGTTAACTGTGGTTTTTCAGATACTTTATCCAATCTGACAATCTTTTTTGATTCTTTCACTCCTGTGTTTGATATTAATTTTAAACTCCTATCTCGATTATCTAAAATCTTGCAATTCTCTGCAGCTTCCAGAGAGCCCAATATTGTATTTCCAAAATTTCTTGAAAAAATTCGTTCATCTGAGATGCTATCTGAGTCGGTGTGTTGGTTTGTGTTTTTTCAGCTTTCATTTGCTGAATTTCGTGTCTTAATTTTTTATTCTCTCGAACGAGGTCATTGATAATTTTCTTCACGTCTCTTACCATATCACTCAATGAATTTATCGTAGAAATTAGACATTTTAGTAAATTGGGATCTTCTGTATTTGGAGTTTGACTTGAATTACAAAATTCACAGCACTTCTTTTTCTCTGCACAACTGATATGTGACCAAATTTTACAAACATCCAAATATATTTTTTTTCTAATTGCTGGATTATTACAAACCCAACAGATCATCTTACCACAAACATTTACGTCAGCCATATTTTATAATCCTTACTTTTCTGGGAAGAGCTTTGATGCACCAAGCCCTCCTACAACTTTCTTTTACAGTTTTCTTCCTGTATTAGTTCGTGTTGGGTTTTCGTAAAGTGAAGATCAAAAGTCAAAATTTTATCTCAACTTAATTCATGTAACATGTTTGGCTCACGCCTTAAATTTAGTAGCTGTAGTTATCCGGAATCACTATGAAGGTGTCAATGGTTTTATTTCCAACAAAAAGTATTTCTTAAACCTCATTTGAGGATCCAAGTTTTCTGGGAAACCCTACCGAATTGTCCATTACCTTCAGAACCTGTTCTGACAAGATGGATTGCATGGATTGAAGCGGCATTATATTATTGCGATCATTTTGACGATATAAGAAAGGTTCGTTTATTGCTATTCATAATTTCGTTGTGAAATTCTAAATTAAATGAAATATTTTAGGTTATTAAGGAATTTGACTGCACAGTGTCGAAATACATCGCTGATGCTCAATACTAGTTCCAAAGAAAGCATCAACAAACAAACATAATTTGGTTTATATAAAAATCAATTTTATCGTCTTAAAAACAAGTATACCTAGATTAGAGACCAATGGAATTAAGTCAGTCTGTGGATATACTATAGCAATTATATAAACTATTGGAAGATACCCCGGGGAGAGTTGGTAAAATGGTATTTAAAAAGGTGCAAGATACTTTACAAAAAATTACTGGATACCAAGAGCCTTAAACTTAGGAAAGTTTTACAAGGCAAAAATGTAGAAAAAGGTTGAAACCTAATGAAATTTCTAATTTTTAAATATTCTCCTTTAACATCGTGTGATGTTGAGAGATCCTTCTCTAGGTATAAAAACGTCCCTCACAAACAAATTAAAAATTTTTTCTGCCGAAAATTCTGAAAAATATATAATTCATTATTATGTAAAATAATAAAATAAATGTTGCGTAAAATTTATTTTTACTAAAAATTGCCTAAAGCGGGTGTTTTGACAAAAATCCCCCATTTTTATCGTCTATTTTAGGACCTATTTTGGCTTTTTTTTGGCTAAAATCCGCTCTTTATTGATCACGGAATGACCGTTGAGAGAACAACTCAAGTGGTTGGCTGTACGACACCGAAACACGAAAGACTGTCTGTTTTACTTCGAATGTTGGACACCTGACGCTGATGGTTGTGATACATTTGACATGGGTATGGCAGAACTTTACACTAACTTTAATTCCATGCACCCACCCAAGTCAATTTATCAAAACTTAATCATCCAGAAGGTATAGTACAAAACGTGTCACGAATATCTATTCACTATTATTAAATTCATTCCATTATTATTATGTTTTTGTCAATTCAAGCCTGACGCGAAAATAGGAGACTCCAACACTCGTCATTACTTTCCGGTATTGTACACCTGTAACGCAATCCTGGCGAAAGTAAAGTTCCTTGGGACATTAAAAACTTCAAACAAAACTCCCTGTGAAAGAAATCCGCTAAATACCTACTTTGTGTACCGAAAAAAAATAAATCAGCCGTTAATAGGAGACAAGTGTCAACACTTAAATCAAAAAGTTTAATAGCAACCATTAGGGCGACGTTTGGTGCAGCATTAAGACCCACTCTATTTCTTTTCAATGACACAAAAGGCAAACAATAAATCCCTGAAAACGTCGAGATTTACTTTAGGGGCGCTTCAATAAATCAGGAAAAACCGCTAAGTCTCAAGGCAATTACAAACGTTCAGTCATGTCTCCACCGTTGTAGCAAATACCTTATGATTACGCCACAGATAAAACTACTGTTTTCATTACGAAGTGCAAGCAGATTATGAGGATAATCCGACACTAAGTCCCGTCTGGACATATCTGGTGGATGCTTCAGTGTTTGTTTGCGTATGTTAAGTTTTATTTTTTAATGAACACTGGGTTGTGTTTAACTTTCTTGCTATAAATGTTTGGATGGTAGAGTTCACCAGCAATTTCTACGACAACGATGTTCGCCATTTTTAGCTCTCGCTGAAGTTTCCCCAGATTTTGCAAACTATATTGAATGAAACTTGCAGACGGTTGATTTCTGTGAGAAGTGTATAAAGTTTCTTCCTTCTGTGATAAATGATCCAGTAAAAACATTGTCTGTGTCGAAAGGTAGTTCATGAAGTGGAGAATGTATACATAGAATTTATAAAACGACTGGTTGCTTTTTAGAATATGTCTAATGCAGCTTACTTTTTACTTTACTCATGTCGTATTTTGTTGGAGCTTGTATTCTGATTTGTTTAGATTATATTTTTTTACATTGGTTCTTGAAAATGTTTTGAATATTTTATGGTCATTACACATTTCATTGATAATGCTTTCTACATTATCCGTACTTTGTTGAAGCTTCTAAAAGTTTTATAGTAGTCACATTTTTGTTTGGTATATATTTTTTTTATTTGTGACAAGATGTTTGAATATTTTATCGATATATTCGAGACATTTCAATCATAACGATGGAAGCAAAATAAATAGGTACAATGTTGGGCGTAACAAGAGGCGGATAGCAGTAGAAAGAGCTGTCATCGCTAATGAAGTACACACAAAACTAGTGCAACATAAATTATTACTTTGTGCATGTCAGATGCTGAAGTTACACAATTGCGCGTTTATTTCTGGTTATTCTGTTCAGTTAATTACGATGTCAGTAAAGTCTGCTTCAATTATATATTTTTTTGTATTTTTTACTTTCCAAATGAATGGCTAATTTTCTCGACGTTTCGTAATTAACTGTTGCGAAATTTTAGGTGTAGATGGAAACACGAATCAACGATTTGCTTGGCCATCCCTACCAACAATTTGATGATGTCATGTCAAAATTTTGCTAGGCAAATCCTTTAGTAAAATAATGGACAGTGTTTTTTTTGATTTGTTATCTAGTTTTCGCTGCCCAACAAATTATATATAGGTCGTTTCTTAGAACATACAGTTTGCGCAAATTTCTTTGGTTTATTTATTGTTTTTCCAATTTTCGACAAATCCGTGTTTTTTAAGACTACAACTTTATCTGACAGTGACTAAAAACTGTGCAACTGTGTTCCGTAACGGCCAGCAAGTCATTGATGAATAGAGGTACGAAGCCCGTTTTTAGGAATTTCGTGAAAAATTCCCCAGTATTGCTGTTCTGAAAACTAATTTTTTTAAAATAGTCAGTTAGTGCGAAAATTGTCAGGTAAGACTGGTAACGTTAAGAGGAAATCAGGAAGTCAGGAACAGGTTATGGAGGAGCTATCGTCCATAACCTGTTCGCTTTCGCAGCAAGTTTATTTTTTGTCATTTTCAACTTGTCAGAAAACTGTAAAAAAAATCTGCTGTTGTTTCCTTAAAACATGCAAGTGTTAAAGCTTAGTGTGTCATTTCTCGGAGACGACTCTTTAGGTCCATTTTCTTCGAGAAGTCAGTTATAGCTGCGTGATATCAGAACATACTTAGAAGTTTATCGACCAGCTTGATCCTAATAAACAGCTATTACAGAACAAATATGGAACTTTCTAGGGGAATTTCCTGACAACCGTTTAATTAGCTCCTACACAGACCATATTATTTATCCACCTTGATTACCTGATTTGACACCTTTAGTTATTATTTCTTGTTCTCGACTTTGAAAAACACTAATTTTAAACAATCGGTGGATACAATTGAAGACCTACAAGCGAGAATTATACAAGAGAGTGAAAATGTTTCACTGGAAGCTCCTACTCGAATATTTGAGAATATGAAACGCCGAGTCAATTTATGTATCGAAGCTGGGGATCAATACTTCCAACAATTGTTCTAAATTCATTAAATATGCTATTTATCACAAATAAATCACTTTAAATCCAACGGGGACTTAATTCGTGTTGACATTACATAATCTAGCTTTCTAAGCTCAACCACAACAACCCATATTTAGGTTATGTTTTGAAATGCGATTTCATCACAATAATGCACATTTTAAAAAACAAAGTGAATTACGTGCTAAATTCACTAAAATTTTATAACCTTATAAAACTGAAACTTGTGTCAAGTTACGACCTACTTTTCGGCCGAATTTGTCCTGTCAAAAAATTCGTACTTCTATACTTGTGGTGAAATAATTCATCCTATTTATTTCTTGGACATGAGATTTCTTGCAAACAAAAAAGCTGCACCAAAATTTTACAATTCAAATTCGAAACTTCCAAACTGATTACTTTGAAATCTTGCAGATGTTTTAAGATTATTGTAAATATAGTGAATCGCTAGCCAAATGTATCTGCTAAAAAGAAATCTTATGGAAATTATTACTTACAAAAAAAAAAAAAATACTATAGAGATTTTGGATTTTGATGATTTCAATTGTAATTTGGTTTAGGGATTTTGAAAATTGGTAAGTTAGTTGAAGATTTTGCTATTTGCCAGTTGTAGATGACGCACAGTTTATGAATGTTGGTAATTGGGTTTAGGGATTACGATTAGAAAAAATGTCAACTCCATTGCCAGGTGCAGGATTCGAACCTGCGCTTTCGTTTATCGAACTAAAATAAACTTAAATCTAGCGTCTTAGTCCTAAATTAGGTAAATATAAAAAAAATGTCGTCTGATTTTTTTTTAATTTTCAGGTTGTTAGTTTTGTTTGCGTGTAAAGTCCCATACTGATTCAAGTGCTTGAAAACTATTACGCACATAATACAAAAAATACAATAACGAATCCACAGTAAAATTATCTTGTGAGACTACATATTACGTACTTGATCCAATTACATTCGGTTTCGCTCAAATTGAAGATGAGGAGTATCTTTTTTTGTAAGCTTTGTGGAATTGTTAATATTTCATGTAATCAACTATAAATTTACAATGTATGAGATAACGTCTTTGTATATTTTAATGCCTACAAACTAAAGATAATTTTTTAACAACTGCTAAATTGAAATTACTCCACAGAGCAAGAAAAGAGTAATTACTACTCCTACAATTTATAGGTTCTTGACGTCGAGTTTACAGTTAAATTTTAACAAATGCGTAACTAGAAGACGAAATTTAACTTTCCACACACGTAATCAATGTAGATTGCCCAGCTTAATTTACTGGCTGCTAAGCACCTAAAAAAGTTTGTAGTACTTACAAGATTTAATTTGCCAAAACATACACAAACTGCTTTTAACGTATTAAGTATCAGATAGCTTTCGACAATACATGGAAATTTATTCATAATTGAACAATTCTACCTGATTATAATTTCAAAAATTGTATAACCACTTTATGTGTTATTTTTCTTTGTTAAATAATTTTCAACAACTACATTCTTCAACTTCTGTTATTTCCATAGAAGTATTGTTTGATTCTGCAACTAATTTCTTGTAATAATCGAATCATTGCTTTTTAATTTCTTTCATCATAATAATTTCAGCGTTCCGTAAAACTTTAAGATAAACACTGCTTTCATTTCTCGTTTTATTTTCTGCTATAATCTAGATTGGAAACTATTTTGTGAAATTGAGCAGAATAATTAGATATCAGGATGACCGACCACTTCGGTGTCAAGTGTCCTTATCGATTTCGGGATTTTAATTACGGAATGGAACATTAATAAATAGATAGATATCTTGGAGTAGATTACTTTCCACGGAATTTAAAAAAATGTTTGTAGTGAAGCGTTCATACAAAAGCAGTAGACACATTGTTGATTACATAAATTAAAACGTGAGTAATATAGTTCAGACAAACACACAAGTAGTTATTTTCGATTCAAGATTTTTATTTCTGTAACAGAGAATTCAGTATTTATTTCTTTTTTGCACGAAGCTTTCCCGTGTTTGTTCTCTTACACGGCAAATTTTGGTGTTCCATAAATGACGGTACAAGTTTATAATAGGACACGATTATAAGGTCATGTCTTCCAATTATTATTTCTCTGTATATATATTTTTATTAAAAAAAGAATGTCGAGGTTTTTTACAAAAAAAATTATTTCGTTTTATGAGTTTTATTATCAAGGCACTGTATGTTTAATTTATTATTTATTTATGTCACTGTTGGCTTCGATATTCAATTAATTCTAATTGCTTTTAATTTGAATGATTTGTAAGACATCTTCCAATGGTGTATGCAAATTTTTCTTAAATTGCTCAACGCTAGTTCTTTTCTTGCATCATCCTACATGTAATCGTAATTTTTTTGTCATCTCTTATAAGACTTGTTTTCTTTCTCCTTGGCTTGATTTCTTTTTTGTTCTGAACCATCTATAGTTTCTTCGTGTCCTAAACAAACATTGTGTTTAAATTATCTGAGTTTCGCTCTCGGCGGTATTTTCAACTTTAGAACCTATGTTAATACTGATCACTGTAAAGAGTGGATTTATATGCACAAATATTTGGCGAACATGCGCATATATATGCACAAAATTTCTATATACTTGTATATGCAATTTAACTTCGACACCTGGAAAGAAAGAACGATAAACTACAAACAAAAAACACGAGAAATGTCTACAATTACATTTATTACTCTAAAAACTACACTTCTAATATTATTTATATTATATTACAGACTAATATAATTGGCGTGTACTTTAACGCACTAATAATGTCCGGGCCTAATTCTAGGTACATTCATATCTAGTGATGCATGCAAATAAATAAGAATTACCAGACCCTTTGTCACTTAAAAAATGTATTAATAGAGTGCCAATATAACGCCCACAAGCATCAAAAGTTTCATTCACTACTAAATATATAAATTGTTTTTTTTTTACAATTCCGTTAATATTAGCAATAATGCCATTCTAAATATTTTTACATAATTTTTTCTCAGCGTACTTTTGTGCTGTACTACATTTTTAAAACATTGTTACGTTGCTCGGTGATTAAAATCGGTGTGGGTAAAACTCAACAATTTATTTCTTAGTAACTCGAATTTACACGATTAAAAATAATTCCGGCGCAACTTGACTGGTTTCTCTCAACTTTCACTGGACTCGACTCGACTTAATTATATTCGTTCCCAACGGTGGCCTCTATTTAAATCTGTACGTTCCTCTGGATGGATCGCGAACGCCGCTTCGAGGTTTTTCTCGACCCCGCAATCGAGACTTCCGGTAACCCGCTCCAGATTTATCTTTATGCGAACGCCGCCCGGCTGCCGTCATCAATCATGAGTCACCCATCATCGCCGCACATACTATGAAGTTCTCGACGGCCCATAGGCGTCGTACCAGGGCGGCGTATGGGTTTATTTCGTAACAATATGTATTTTTCTAAAAACGTTTATGGTGAATATTGAACAGATTATTTCAAGAAAATTTGTGACAGTTTTAATTCATAGAGACTTTGAGACCCTTTTATGAAACTGCGTTGAAACATGTTGTAAATTTGGAACTTGTGCTCACATGTTGTCTACAAAATAAAATTAAAAATGTTTTAATTCATGAATCATGACAAAAGTAATTAATTCATTAAAGCTAGTTTTACTTGGGCATTTTTCGCAAAATTTATTACCACCGGCCTTCTTTAATCTCTAGTAATGAATGGATTAGAAATATTTTGTCAAATTTTTCTCGCCAACTTTACTTCCCAATATCAGATATAAAATACAGTATGCTCGGCCGACATGTACCTATTCAAACTTTTTTGATTTAAGACAAGCGACACTTATAAATCAAACTGACTAATGTAAAGTACAACAAACAAATTTTCAGCTAATTTATTTAGAAAAATACCAGAAAATCCCAAATAGATATTCAGATGTACTTAAACTTTCGCCAAATGGAAATAAATCATAAATAAATTTTATGGCCCCCTCATAAACCATTTACGAGGACCTGCCGACTATGACAATAGCAGACCTAACTTCGGATTTTACGAGTATTTTAGAAAAAGAAGTGGTTTCAAATTTGCTCAAACCGACAAAATATGCAATAATTAATCTACGTCAATCAAATTTAAGAAGGATAATAATTCAGATTTATATTAAAGCAATTATTTGTCGTGTCATGATATAAAGGATGATCAAAGAGTTTATTAAAGTTTATGCATGACTTTTAAATTTTAATCAAAGACATGACAAATATTTCCATGGCCAACTCTAATCTGAAAACTTTTTGATCACCGGTTATAAATTACATATGATCCACTTTCAAAATTTTACAAATTCAAAACCGTAAGTAACGCAAGATCGAAAAAGAAATTAGTCAAATTAGGCCATCACGACAAGCCCTTTGGCGTAATTTAAATTTTTTTATTAAATGTCAAATTGACAGTTTAAAATTAGAATTATGATACCTACTTAACACATAAAAATTAATCAAAATCACCGTTTTCCAATTTTGTTTCATTTCTGAAGTAAGATTCTAACAAAAAAGCTTTAATTTCGTTTGATAACATTGCAAATTTGTTTTGTCAACGTGACGTTTAATAAAAAATTATTTTAAACTAAGACAAACGGCTTTTCGTGCATGACCAACTTTGACTAATTTCTTTTTCGATCTCTCGGTATTTGATAAGATGAGACTGACTTTGGCAAATCGCATACCCCCTAAGAAAATAAAGGGCGGGTGGGCGGGCTTAGTACTTGATAAGATAAGACTAATTTTGGCAAATAATATACCCTCTAAGAAATAGAGGGTGGACTGTCGGCAGAGATATGTAAAAGACTAGATACAGATATTTAATGTTCTCGTGGACATACGTTTAGGGCCAAAATGTCACTGTACGTTTATATCTCCCTCTTTTTCTCTAGCACGTATAATGGTAACCCGATATCTGAAGGTCTCGCTCTGTACGGCGCAACCAATCAGTTGGCGCAACGTTTGTCGTTGATGTCGTTCTTGTGTTTGTGCCGGTCCCTGTCAGACCACTCAGACTGTGGGTGGTTATGATTTTTTATAATTGCCGCCATCAGAACGGGCCAATAACAAGACAACCACCTTTTAGAGAGTGATCGATGTAGCCTACAGTTGGCAATCCATAGTACTGGTACTGATGTAGAAAAGGATAGGCGACACAAAGTATTGCTACTCTTAGATCATAGATGTTGGCCCTAGATCGGGAAAGCTATAACCGCATCTGTCTTTTACATATCTCTGACTGTCGGGGCTAGCGAAATCAACAAAGAAAAGCAAAAGGTGGAGAGGAAAACGAAGACTTTTACGACTGGAAGTACCGCATCAAAAAAGTAATAGAGGCCTGCAATAAATAATTTTTAATGAAAGGAGGAGGCAGAAAAAACAAAAATTAAGTATATTAGTGAACAGAAGAAATTGCTGACCTAAGAAAAGAGTGTCAAAGGAAAAACAGAATTTCGGTTAGAGCTAACAGAAATAGAGAGAAAATAGAGGATAAAAAAACATTTCACCGAATTTAAATGTCAGAAAGAGCCTACATAGGTCCACAAAAGAAATTTTTAAAAAAATCAAATACCCAATTCTGAAGTACTCATGGAGTCTTACTCGAGTGTGAAAAACAGAGAAGACAGAAAGGTGAAAGAGGAAAAAGATAACGGAAGAGAAATGTGATTTTATACGGTGAAAACTGTGAAAAAGTCACCGAACGAATCGATGAGTACTGAATAAAAAAGAAAGTGAAGAAAGACAATAACGCTATCAAGGATCGGCCGAAGAGGATATGTGCCAAAAATCTGTCTTATCCTAGCAAGTACTAGCCCCGTCTACCTACCTTCTATTTTCTTAGAGGATATATCATTTGCCAAAATCAGTGTTATCTTATCAAATACTAGCCCCGCCCACCCACCCTCTGTTTTCTTAGAAGGTATGTCATTTGCCAAAATCAGTGATATTTTATCAAATAATTGCCCCGCCCACCCACCCTCTGTTTTCTTAGAAGGTATAACATTTGCCAAATTCCGTCTAATCCTAGCAAGTACTAACCCCGCCCATCCACCCTCGATTTTCTTAGAGGGTATATCATTTGCTAAAATTAGTGTTATTTTATCAAACACATGTGTGTATTACTAGCAAAATGTTGTCTAGAAATTCCATTGTGAACTGTTTGTTCTTCTGGAATTGTTTAATAGTTGTATGAACCCAAATGGGAATTTAAAAACATTATAATCGCAACTTGATGGATATTTGATTTGTGAGATAATCTAAGAATCTATAGACAAAGAACAAAATGTTTGTTAGGTGTACACCTGAACACTAAACTGGTGGTAGATTATTGTGATTATTGACAAAATCTTGATTGATCCAGATACACAATTTAAGTATTTTTCAGTATACAGTTTTCTCGTTCATCAGATTTACACCTAAACTACAGCATGTTTAAAAACGTCTCCATATTTAAATTTTCATCATAACCTATAGAAGATGCCACTTCATAAGATAAGACTAACCTATTTAAGAATTTGTTCGTTGTAAAGTATTTTTATGGGAATGCTATGTTGTTTACTATTTTCAAAAAAGGTTATTGTTTCGAAATTTTATGTCCAATACAATAACAAGCAATTTATATCCAGTTATACAACAAAATGATTTCCTGTAGTGCTCGCAACTCTGTTGCCATGTAAACACACTATTGTCGGACGAAAATCACGCGAAATGAATGTATAAAAGTTCCACAAGTTTACTAACAACGCAGTACTGTCATTTGACATTCACCTAAATACTTCACATAAATCTAAAAATGAAGACGGATTGAGGTTAAGGATTATTTGAGAGTAGTATCTGTAAATCAGTGAACTCGGCGCCACATCCATCACTCTCTGTGCGTACAGATATAATTCTTTCAGCCATTGCTAAAATATACGATTGTAAACAGTAATAAAAAACTTTTGTACAGGTCATAGATTTTGTAAACATCCGTTGTTATTTATTTTTTAATGTGATTTATTTTTTAAATATATGAACAATATTCATTATTTAAAATAATTACTTTTCATTATTTAATTTTTATGTCGATTGTGCTTTCGTCACTAGTTTAATTTTGGTGTAGATCTAGTAAATGTAATGGTATTTTCAAATCACCCAGCCCAACAAACTTTGACACTTTTTGGATACTATTTATTGCTTTTACCAGAATTACTTAAAAATACACAGGTTTTTTCAAAGAAGGCAACAGCATAATTTTTTTTATATGCTTTTATAAAACATTCTATTTTGCAGGGAATTGTAGTAGTAAATCACGGTTCATTGTAACGCTAAACTAGTACAGATTATATTGAATCCATTATCAAATGGAGTTTACTATACAAATTTTGCAGCAAAATGGTAATCGGATATTATTTTTCATTCTAGCCCGGCGCATCCACCATTTATTTACGCTCCCAGTTTTTCGCATGTTAAAATAAACTGTTAATTTTTTTGCCATTTATCATGGCTTTTACTGTTATTGCCAAATGTGATTAGTAATGTACAAATTGACAATATATTTTTGACAAACATTTCCTGATAAAATGTGATTATTATTATTGCAATTATACCGTGCGATGTGTGGATTTATCTTTCGTAATTTTCACTTAATTGCAGTCAATGGTGAGTTAATTTCATATATGCATCTTAATTTTCGTCTGCTTGCGTTTATCTTTACCACATATTTATGAAAACTGTTGATGAAAATCCTTTCATCGTAGAGCGGCCATAATTCGCGCCATGAATGTTTTCCCACTATTTTACAGTTTATCTAAAAATTAATGCTGACATTAACGATCCATATTTCCAGCGGGACGTGAGCTTTGAATAGTTGGAGAGGATTTATGAGCGAAAAGAGTTTTATTTATTCACTGTCGTTTAAAGTTTCAGAGGGTAAGTTTTTTATATCGTAAATACGTGTACGTGGCTACTTAATACCTGTGACATTTCCGCTATTCATTACACTTTTATTGTCTTTTTATACACTTTTAACGCACCCTTTTATAAAGGCAAGCACACTTTTATTGCGCTCATAAATTTAGATCCTTGATGTGATTAAATTTAGTCCTGTTACAAAATAACCTCTTAGCTAATTGACTAAAACCGGCAAAAAGTTGAGCGTGCGTCTACAGTTGCTAAAAAAAAATAAACTCAATTAGAATTCTTCACGAGAGTTGGGGCAAGTTTTAAAGTGCCTCGGGAAATGGATTTGTCGAGAATGCCCCTAAATCTGCGATTTTCAGGTGGGTAATTAATTTACAAAAAGTTTACGGATCGAGTTCCATAGCGACAATAGCAGTACAATTTAGTTTGGTGCTTGTAATTAATAGCCGCAATCAAAACTAAATTATCGATTGAATCGGGGAAGAAAGAACAGATCCGAATGACGATCACTAGACGTCTGTTCTACAACACGCTCCAACAATTACCTCAACATGTTGGAACAATTTTGGAAGTTTATCAGTTACATGTCATTTTCCAGACGAACGCTTCGCAGTACGATTGAATTCCTCCAAAACGATTCAAGCCTAACAGAAACTTATTTTCAGCACTTAAACACTGTTTCAGTCCATCGATTTTCTGTAATCAAAGTGGATAAGGTTACCGTAATCGAGTCCGGTAAATATGGGTGTTTCGCTATTTATTATGCTCGTTAACACGCTAACTGCTGTTTTTTCATGGAATGTTTCAGCTAAAGGCACCATTTATGACAAGAGGGTATAAATTGGTTTAATAAAAATATATTACTTCGTTGCACGTGCATTAGCGGATACGTCCACTCGAGACGAAGCAGCGGAACGTTCATTTTTTATTGTTTTCTAGTTACATTTATTTAGAAACGCTGACAAAATAAAGACACAAGAGCGTCGCCTAGTTCATCCACCACTCGCATTATTTGGTATTATGACGAGATATTGTATACTCTGTTGAAGTCATTTTATTCTAGTAAAACAATAACAGTATCTTTATTATACTGCAACGCGACCACATTCTTGGAGAGTATGGACGTTCAATGTAATGATAATCTAAAAATGGTGGAGGAGCCGGGACAGAATGTTAAAAATTGAAAATATATTCTATAGATGGAGCGTACACTTATAAAATCAAGAACCTATTTGTGTTCAAAAAAATCTCCCTGCTAAATTGGGAATATACTGATATAATGAAAAATGCTTAAGAGAAAATGAAGGGAATATTTATCTAGCTACACATTTTCAAGACAGACGATCTCACAAGTTCTTAGTTTTTGTGGGATTAATAAAGTAATAAAATATCTGTCTGGCGCTCAAATAAAAACAAAAAATTTAATCAAAATGCCGTCTCGCCAATTATTACGTGTAGGATATTCCGCTCTGATAAACGATAAAATAGATAATAAATAATCTACTAAATGATCTGTTTGAAGATCTGATAATATTGATGGCATACTTGATACTGAAACAAATTTTTGTGTTTTGTTTTATCGGGTAGTTCGTTTACATGGCAACATAGTTTGAAACACTGTTTGGGAGAATAGGAGTCACGTTTCTTCTTTTTCCAAGTAGGAATTTTTTTTACAAATTTATTTAACTTCGTCTTCTGGACCTAGGATCGACGATTAGGGAAAGATTTATGAATTAACAAAGATAAAAACCCTATTTTTGGATCTTACAAACGCTTAGGACGTGATTCGTAAACTTAAAACAGTATCTGAAGTACGTTATTCCACATTTCTAGGAAAGCTTTTTTTCTGCTCTTGATTTAGAGACTTGAAGGTAACATTTCTCATTAATAAATTGGAAGAAGGGTCAAACTGGAAGGACCTGACAAATCGAAGAGGGTTATTTTTTTCTAAACATGATCAAGCTTGCGGTAAGCTCCTACACTTTTTACAATATTAACTCCTCAGACGTGAGGGATAGATACAATGGTTTTGCTAGAAATTTATGGGATGCTTATTCCATCTCAAGTAGAGTATTGGTCAGTTGTTTATGTTTCTTGTCACGTAGCTTACATAAAATCAGTCAGGACAGGAAAATATCGAACTTTGTTTTAAGAATAGCACTTGATGTTCGCTATCGCCATCCAGTGTAAGCTCCCATTGCATACCCGGCAAACGCTGTCAGAAATATACAAAATCCGATTTTCGCAGCTCGATCCAAATTCAAAATTACTATTCAAGCATGTCTTCATTAAAATCTCATGCTATTCTCTCTTGGTGTTATCCTTAGCCTCTACTCGTGGTTTGAATGTAATTAATTAGGAAGACAGCAATTTCTTTAAAATCCAGGTTGACTTAGTTCTCTTTATAGCGTTTTCGAGACCATTAGAACTATCCAAATCGTCAAAATATTTACACATTTTCTTTTCTTAGAAAAATTGTAATGCTACTTGGAATTTAATATTTAGACGTCTCAATCTAGTGAAATGCTTAGAGTAGTTTTTACTTTTGAAGACGATTTTCGTACTGCCCAGTTTTTAAGTCTTATGTTATAATTTCCGGGTTTATATCTTTAATTGTAAGTAAATCCCTTTAATTTTTTTTAGTAAAAGCCATTTAAATTTGATAAAATAACATACTCCTATATTTCTGGTGAATGAATCCGCCTTGATTTCTCAAATTAAAATTATTTATTTTTCGAAGAAGCTGTATTTTTCAGATGTATTTCACGATCGAGGGAAGTTCTGTCTAAATAACGAGTCAATCGGCGACTTGCTAGTTTCATATTTTCTCGACGTTTCGCGAGTACGAAAAAATAGGTTCCCCGTTTCCATCTACCTGTCGTCTATCTGTCGACGTTTCTATTTTTTCATCGATTTTGGGAAACTAGGTGGAATTTTCACTAAATTTCACCGAAAATGACTTGTAGAAATGGAAAAATCGAAATCGAAAATTTCGTATTGAAAATTGAGTTTTTTGGAAATTTGATTAAAAATACACAAAACCCCTATGATATCATTCTCAACGATCTGAATCGAAAAATATAGTCTGTTGGTGGATCCAGACTAAGGTTTTCAAAATTTTAGGTTTCAAAATGAAATTATTAAAGTATATCAGAAATAGTCGTATTTCATCTTCTCTATTCTGGAAAACTAGGTAGAATTTTCATACAGTATTGCCGAAAATGATCTCTTTAATTCGAAATCAACAAAAACTTGTTCTGCATAATTTTCAAAATTCCTTGGAAAAAATCTAAAATTTCATATTGAAAATTCGTGTTTTTAGGAAATTTGATTAAGAATTCACAAAGAACCCTACAATATAGTTCTTAACGATCTGAGTCGAAAAATGTAATTTGTTGATGGATCCAGACTAAGATTTCCAAAATCTTAGGTCTCAAAATTAAATTTTTAAAGTAGGTATTTGAGAAATCGCCGTATTTCATCTTCTCTGTTCTGGAAAATAGATCGAATTTTTATAAAAAAATTCCGAAAATGAACTCTCTAATTCGAAATGAACAAAAGCTTTTGAGTGTTTTTCAAAATTTCTCGGAAGAAAGTCAAAATTTTCATATTGAAAATCTCAGTTCTTTGGAAAGTTGATTTAACACACCAAAAATTCTACGATGTAAATGTCGACGATCTGATTCGAAAAATATGGCCTATTGATGGACTCACAGTAAGATTTAAAAAATTTTTGGTTTTCAAATCAAATTTTTAAAATATCCCATAAATAGCCATATTTCATTCTGGCAATGTTAGGTAGAATGTTCATAAAATGTTGGCGAAAATGACTTCTTCAATAATGGTAAATAAAACAAAATGTCTGGACAATTTTCAAAATTCCTTGGAAAAATGTCAAAAATTTCGTGTCTAAGAAAATTTCATCATTTTGCAAGGTTGATTGAAAATACACAAATTGTTCTGGGATTTATATCTAGACGTGCTAATTCCAAAAACATATCCTTTTGATGGACCCACGCTGATATTTTCGAAATTTGTCATAATTTTTCACCGATTTTGGAATACTAGGTAGAATTTTCAGAAAGTTTAGCTGAAACTGACTTCTATAAATGGAAATTAACAAAAAAATGTTTTCAAAATTCCTTGGAAAAAAAATCGAAAATTTTATAATGAAAATTTGAGTTTTTTGGAAATTTGAATTAAAATACCCCTGCTATATAATTCTCAACGAGCTGAGTCAAAAAATATAGTTTGTTAGTGGATCCACAATAAGATTTTCAAAATTTTAAGTTTCAAAATCAAATTTTTAAAGTATTTCAAAAATCGCTGTATTTCATCTTCTCGATTCTGAAAAACTAGATAGAATTTACATACAACATTATCGAAAATGACCTCCATAATTCGAAATCAACAAAAACTTCCCTGAGTAATTTTCAAAATTTCTCCGAAAAAAGTCAAAAATTGGATATTGAAAATTTGAGTTCTTTGGAAAGTTGATTAAAAACACCAAAAATTCTACGATAAAAATGTCGACGATCTGATCCGAAGAATATGGCTTATTGATGGACCCGGACTAAGATTCTCAAAATTTTTGGTTTCAAAATCAAATTTTTAAAATATCCCATAAATGGCCATATTTCGTTCTGGCGATTCTGGTACAATGTTCATAAAATGTTGGCGAAAATGACTTCTACAATAATGGGAATTAAAAAACAATGTCTGGGTAATTTTCAAAATTCTTTCGAAAAATGTCAACAATTTCGTATTTAATGAAAATTTCATCATTTTGAAAGGCTGATTAAAAATGCACAAATCATTGTGGGATTTAAACGAGCTAATTCGAAAAACGTGTCCTTTCGATGGACCCACGCTTATATTTTCGAAATTTTTCGTTTCAAAATCAAATTTTTAAAATATTACAAAAATTGTCATAATATTTCATCGATTTTGGAATACTGGGTAGAATTTTCATAAAGTTTAGCTGAAAATGACTTCTATAAATGGAAATTAACAAAACAATGTTTTCAAAATTCCTCGGAAAAAAATCGAAAATTTCATATTGAAAATTTGATTAAAAATACCAAAAAAAACCCTACTATATAATTCTCAACGATCTGAATCGAAAAATATAGTTTGTTTGTGGATACAGACTAAGATTTTCAAAATTTTAGGTTTCAGAATCAAATTTTTAAAGTGTTTCCAAAATCGCTGTAATTCATATTCTCGATTCTGGAAAACTAGATAGAATTTTCATACAATATTGCCGAAAATAGCCTCCATAATTCGTAACAAAAACTTGTTCTGTGTAATTTACAAAATTTCTCGGGAAAAAGTTAAAATTTTCATATTGAAAATTTGAGTTCTTTGGAAAGTTGATTAAAAATACGAAGATTCTACGACATTAATGTCGACGATCTGATTCGAAAACTATGGCTTATTGATGGACCCAAACTAAGATTTTCAAAATTTTTGGTTTCAAAATCAGATTTTTAAAATGTCCCATAAATCGCCATATTTCATTCTGGCGATTCTGGAAAGCTGGGTAGAACGTTCATAAAATGTTTTTTCCTTGGAAAAAGGTGAAAAATATCGTATCTAATGAAAATTTTATCTTTTTGCAAGATTAGTAAAAATAAATAAATTATTCTGGGATTTAAATCTAGACGAGCTAATTCGAAAAACGTATGCTTTTGATGGACCCACGCTGAGATTTTCGAGATTGTACGTTTCATAATTGAATTTTTAAAATATTTCAAAAATTGACATAATTTTTCATCAATTTTCGAATACTAGGTAGAAGTTTCATATAGTTTTGCTGAAAATGACTTCCGCAAATGCAAATTAACAAAAAAATGTCTTCGGTAATCTTCAAAATTCATAGGAAAAAAGTCAAAAATGTCATACTGAAAATTTGAGTTTTTTGGAACATTGATTAAAAATATATACACACCGTCTGTGTCGAGAGACAGATAATCTGCGAAAGTATCGGCCTTATTGTTGTTAAATTTGTATGGATATTAAAAATATCATAAACGCTAACCAAGATTTGGTTAATCATCCCCACCAACAATCTGATGATGCTATTATGTATTATTATTAACATTGTCAAAATTTTTAAAATCTCCGACGATTGAAGTTGAACACTTTTTTTCAATAAAATAATTAGATTTAATAAAATCGATCAATCTTTAATTTTTAATTTTTTTGCGCACGTCTTTATAATAATATGCATAATATATTTTTTTAATAATGATAAAATAAGAAGTATAATAATCATATTCAGAATGTTTTGTTCCATTGTGACTGAGTTAATTTATTTTAGTCCTCTGTTTTGAGAAGACAAACGCATTGCTAACTGCTAATCGTGACATTCTTTCGATGTGTAAGCAAACATAATTAATCGAAGTTAAGCATAGAGACTGATAATAATTCAATTCAGGCACTTGTTCAGGTTTCATCACGCCAGTTCTTATTTTATACAGTTATCCCAAATCAAAGATCCAAAAATCAAATTTTATCATTTTTTTAAAGAAGCAAGTTATGTTGCAACTGTACTTCAAGAGCGAAAAAACTTTTGTCGAAATTACTGTCGACCAAATTTTTTTGGAACTAAAAATTGTTACTTAAAAGTTAAATTGATTCATCTACATCAGACTAAGGGCAATAGTAAGCAAAGCCAACTCTAATTCAATTTATTTTCGATCGCACCATATTAAAAATATATTGTAATCTTTGAGGAAATAATAATAATTGCAGTGGAAACTATTTGAAAATTTGCTAAAATATTATTCAGATTTACAAAGAACTTGTTGGAACCTCCTAACCAAAGTATTTTTCAACACTTATTTTTTAAAATCAATCAATCTCAATCAATGGAAATTTCGGTATGCGGTTTTCACCACTGTTTTCAACGTACAAAATTCTGGGAGAAACCTTTTTGTCTAGTTTTTTGTCAACAATGAGATACAGCAAAGGCAGCTTGTGTCAAAGAAACTGCTTTTACTATACATTTTTCCGACAAAAAAATCGACAATATTTCTCTGTAATTTTCAGAGTCTGCTAATCCGAAAACAGTGGTGAAAGCTGCGTTCTGAGATTTCCATAAATAATTTTTGATTTTAAAAAATACGTGATGAAATTACATTATGAAAATGGGCTGAAAATTCCATTAGAGCCAAGGTAGCGACCTCTCTTAATAAAATAGGAAATGATATTAACGGCAGTTTAAACACTTTCAGTACTGAAGAAACTTCAAACTTTCGCTATAAGTTTGAAACTATTACTTGTGCTGAAATTATTTATTTCGTCAGCGTAATACGCTTGAATTGAAATATGTATAATGTTTTTGTCGTTTATGGGAAAATCGTCAAACAATTTCATAAAACAAGACGTTATGACATTTTTCTACTCGTTACAACTAATTCAATAGAAAGCAAACCAATTTATGTCACTGGACAAAGATCATGTTAAGGTTATTGGACGTACCGTAAAAATCCTAAATTTCATATAAAAGCTTTTACTCTGCAATCACATAACACTAAATCTTTCCCCTCTGGGTTTGATGTACATTAAATTATTATTATATAATAAGTATTATATGTTATAAAATTATTTGTAATTAGGGCGTGAAGGAATATAAAAAAAAAATAAAATCTTTACATTCCAAACTGGTTGTGCTTCCTTTCACGTATATGGATTTTTGGACACTTAAAGAAATACATCTAAAATACCGTTAAAAAGTGAAGGTTTTATTGAAACGAAAAAATTTAATCTTTTACATAAATATTTATCACTACGGAGGCAAAACCCCATCATTAGCAAAGTTTCTCAAATCTTCTTTTTTATGAGTAGTAAAATTGCAAGGACATAATTCATTCACGGTGATAAATGGCCCAATTAAACCAAGTTTCGTTCAAAGCTATAAAATCAAAGCGAAACTGACCGAAGCTCATTACTGAGTGTAGCATTTAATTTAAATGGGAATATCATGCCAACAGCTTACTCTTAAGTCCTGATTCATTTTATTCAGTCTGTTGGCCAATTCTTATTTTGAACTGCATCGCAAATAAAGCTGCTTAGAAACCCGAATATGATAATTCTCACTCGACTTACTTCATACAGCCATTTTATTATTTAAAAATAGTTTGTTAGAACTAGACTAGCTTTATTAAGTCTGTTCAGACTTCGAAATTACAAATTAGCATTTTCGTTCTATGGTAGCGACAAGATGGTTTTCAACCCTCTATACTCAGGAGAGTTTTATCATTCTGGAAGTTTCATCATAATTTAGTTTCCTGCAAATTGGCATCATTGTAATAGAAATAACTTTTTGATTTAAGAAATTTAGTCGATTACCTTTTTCTGCCCGTGCTTGAGTTTTACATTTTAGGCGATTCTCCAGTTTATTCAAGTCCACTGATGCTTTAAACTCAAGAGAATTCGGGTCTCTCCTTGTTACATTCAAATTCAATATTGCGAGTCTAACCTAATTTCCCTACCTTGATTTAATAAGGATTGGATGCAGTTTACATATTGTTCTCTGCATATTTTATTAAATTGTTACGAAACATCCACAACTCAGTCTTCGCTCTCTGTTAAAAATACATCAAAAGGATTTGTAGATTTTTATCAAGATTATGACGATGTTCGGGGATCATGTTATTGTTATTTGAATGAGGCGGTATATGATTCAGGAAACAATTCAGTTTCCTTTGTAAGTAAATTACACGACTTGTCATTTGATACAGATGCCTTTCTGCGAAAGCATTAGCAATAAGCCGATTATGGCTTACGTCAATGTGAATCCAAAAATGATGCCCGTACGGTAGTATGTTAAAGTAATCTTCTTTGGTACTTAGAGCTTTTTATGGTTATTAATGTGCTTACTGTTACTAATTACGGAACTAATTGTTGTAGAAGTCTAATGACTGCACATGTAGATGTATTAAGTTGCATAGTTTTTATAATTTTCAAAATTATATTCTTTATTGCATTCCAGAATTCATTCGAAATTAAATGTTTAAAAATTGAAAAATACTTTTTAAATATTGTCGACGTTTAAATTAATTGAAAAAAAAAAAACAGCGTATACAATATTCTCACAGAATTATATTTATTTAAAAGCGGTTTATGACGCCGCTTTTTACGAAAGGGTCACTTCGGCACGTCCAGGCTGTTATTAATTTCGAGATAATTGAATTTTTTCGTATTTCGAATTTTCATTTCATGTGGTTTATTTGAGATTAAAAGAAAAAACACGTGGTGGTCAATTTATTGCATAATACATTATCTTGACACGTATGTTTCAGTAAGCTTTTAAACGGCTTTCTGGACAAGTTAAGCCGATTTTAATGTTTCTGAAAGAAGGATTTACCATTAAACCAAACCTTTTTTGTCAGTTCAGGGAAATAATGCTCTTAGCGTTCATTGATAAAGTGTTAAGCCGGACCGTCCAATTTTTTTCGCCATTGAAGTTGACTTCATTAAATTTAGATGTGAGGAGAGTTTAGTTAAGTAAATTTTAAGTAAACCAGTTCGTAGAAATGCCAAAATAACTATTTTTACTTATCGAGCGTAAGCTAAGGAAATATTTTCATAACCCCTAAAGTATGAAGAAGTAGCTCTTCCGTGTCCCTCTGTCTGTTTGTCTGTCTGTCTGTCGTCTGTCCGGATTTTTATTTGAGATAATCTACGAAACTACTGGACCGATTGTTGTCAAATTTTGTACGTACATGAGGAATTTCATGTAAATTGTAAAACACTAACCAACATTTGGCTAAGCATCCCCACCAAACATTTGATGACGTTCGCTTATTCTATAGCATAATTAATATTACGGATTTTGTATGAAATAATATACTCCTGTACTTGTGGTTTACGAACCATATCTTAATTTTGTTTATTATTGCTCCATGCCTTTTTTTATTACATAAAATATATTTTTTTTAAATTAATCACCCTTTCGTTTTTTATTGATCAAATTAATTACGAGTCACGCCATATTCTTGAAAATGTGGGAATGCGTACGTCTTTATAACAATAAAATAATGATAAAATAAGAATTATGATAATGATATTCCGAACATTTTGTTCAACTAAGGCTTAGTAATAATTTTACTCCTGTGTTTTGAGGGGATAAACTCGAATCAAACAAATTTCTGTGTGACATTCTTCAGATGTATAAACATAAACACTAAAGTGTTTAAATGTAAAGGAAAATAAAATGTATTTGTTTTTAACTTGGTTATTACAAAAATACAATTTCGTCTTCACCTGAACATTTGTTGACACATTATGATCTCGACATTGCACAAAATGCAAAGCTGGCAACTTCCGGCAATTGCAGTAATTTATGACTTGCAGCCAATCAGCCACCTCATTATTATTTCGTTTTTCTGTTCGTTTACTAATTTCAAAAGTATGCATTTACAGGCGAATCTTATAGTTGTTAAAAATTAAAATATACACTTCCGTAATTAATTCTGTGTGGAACTATCCTTATTAGAATCAATAATGCTTACGGTATTCAGATCTTGGTTTTGTTCAAAATTACCTCATTTTATACTGTATTTAAGTACTGACAACATGTAAATTAAATTTTCTAACCAAATCCTATTTTTAATAGGAAACAAAGGGGTCCCAAATAAATAATACTTAAATAGTACTATGTCCCTAAGAATCTAGATTCGCCCTTGATTAGCGCCCCCACCGCGCAGGGGCTACGAGGGTGTTGTTTAAGCCGCTGGTTTTTGACTTGATAAAGGTTTTTTTTTTCTAATTTTGTTAGTTACACGCGAACTTAAATTTTTGGATTGATGAGTGAAATACCGTAATCAATCATTTGCGTTCACGTATATTCATTAAGGTGAATGTTTATTTTTTTGGTTCAGGATGTTGAGGTTAGCATATTTGTAACTAATTATAAGGAATGTGCTTTCTCTGGAGATATTTATAGCATAAATTTATGTGTACGAAATAATGTATCACGTTGGACAACATAGGGAAGATCTTGAAACGAAGTTTTATTTCATGTTAGATTTATTATATTTATATCAGATATTTTTCTGATGATATTTAAATATTATTATTATTATTATTATTATTATTATTGCACGCTCGAGCAGAGAGCTCACACTCTGTTATGCCGGCGTGAGCAACAATAGTTCTTAACTTTATTAAATTCAACAAATACAAATATTACAATACAAATAGTTTACATATTCATAAAATGATCAAAATTTTTCTTGAAACTAAGTACACTTGGGCTGCACACTACTTGTAATGGCAGAGAGTTCCATGTGTCGAAAATACGATTCGAGAAGAAGAACTGGCGGGTTCTGGTGCGAAACGCTTCTTTCTGGAGCTTGAACTGATGACCTCTAGTACGCACATCAGAATTCAAAGTAAACATGCTGTTCGTCGGAGGAACATTTAATATGAGTGCAATAAATGTTGCAATGGCGTCTCCTCTTGTTCTTCTTTGACCCAATGCAGGGCATTTCATGATTACGAGTCTCTGTTCATACGATGGTCGCAAAATGCCATAAGGTAATCGAGTCATGCGCCTCTGAACGCCTTCTAACAGATCACTATCCCTAACTAAAATTGGATACCACACTAAATTAGAATACTCCAGGATTGGCCTTACGTATGTTTTGTGTAGTTTTGCAACTGTGTCATGGTAAGGATTTTTAAACGTACGTCTTAATAGATATACCATTTTGTTGGCTTTACTTACTATTTTAGCGATATGTTGTGACCACGTTAAATCGGTGGTAATTGTTACTCCTAAGTCGTTCTGTGCATCTACTTTAGTCAGTGGAACACCATATATGAAGTAGTCAGCTCTGGGATTATGGGGGCCAATGTGCAAGACAACACATTTGCTAATGTTCAAAGGAATGAGCCATTTTTTACTCCACTCCGTCACAGCTAATATATCCGTCGCAATTACATTTAGTTTACAGGACGAGTTATAGATTTTAAAATCATCAGCATAAAACGCACATGGTGACCGAATATGCTTTCTTAAGTCGGCTGTGTATACAAGAAACAGGAGGGGTCCCAATACAGAACCCTACGGAACACCACTTATTACCTGCTTGTGACCACTCACTACCTCACCAACTTTTACTCTAAACAATCGCTCAGACAGAAAGGATTTAATCCAAACCAACAGATTACCTGAGACACCAAGCCATTTTAGTTTTAATATAAGTCGTTGAATTGGGACTCTATCAAATGCCTTTGCAAAGTCAAAATAGATAACGTCAGTTGGTATTCCTCGATCACAATTTTTAGTCCAATCGTTTACACAACTCAGCAGATTAGTAGTCTTTTCACGGCGTGTCATGGTGGAGTGTTGAGGTAACTCTCCACAATGCAGATTTTCGTTAAAACTCTGACTGGTAAGACCATCACCCTTGAGGTCGAGCCTTCAGATACTATTGAAAATGTGAAGGCCAAAATCCAAGATAAAGAGGGAATTCCTCCGGATCAACAACGTCTCATCTTCGCTGGTAAACAACTGGAAGATGGACGCACCTTATCTGATTACAATATCCAGAAGGAATCTACCTTGCATTTAGTTTTAAGACTCAGGGGAGGCGCGAAGAAACGCAAGAAGAAGAATTATTCTACTCCCAAAAAAATTAAACATAAGAAGAAGAAGGTTAAGTTGGCAGTTTTGAAATTTTACAAGGTGGACGAAAATGGTAAAATCCACAGATTGAGGCGCGAATGCCCTGGTGAGCAATGTGGCGCGGGTGTCTTCATGGCCGCCATGGAGGATCGTCATTATTGCGGAAAGTGTGGATACACTTTAGTTTTTGCTAAGCCAGAAGACAAGTAAAATGTCATGTTGTATAAAAATAATTGTTGGTATGACGTTTTGCTGATTAAGAAACGCACGAAGACTATCACAAATAATCGATTCCATCATTTTTACGACGAGAGAAGTGAGACTTATAGGTCGATAGTTAGTCGCACAGTATTTGTCTCCTTTCTTATAAATAGGTTTCACATTAGCTACCTTCCAATCAGAAGGAAGAGAACCCGATTTAAAAGACTGAGTCATCAGAATGCTGAGAGGTTTACACAGAGATTGAGCACAGTTTCGTAGCATAGTAGCAGATAGTCCATCTGGTCCTGGAGAGGTGTTTTCTTTCAACGAGTTGATTTTTTTTTATATGTTGTCCTCCGAGAATTCTACATCCATGAGAATAGAAGAATGAACAATGGAATCAGAGGTCAACGAAGAATGAATAGGTGGTTCCACCAAGTAGTTTGCTGAGAAACAATCCGCGAAAACTTCGGCAGTAACATAATTATCAGTAATTAAGTCATCGTTATGATTTTTGAGTTGTGGAGTTTCTGCCAATCCGTTAATACTTGACCTTATATATTTGTACAGAAGTTTGGGATCCTTTGAGTTAGCAACGTTATTTTCAAATGAAATTCTAGCTTTCTTTATTGTATTCGACAATCTATTCGAATATGTTCGGTGTGATACATAATCACTTTGATTTCTAGAACGTTTGTAAATTTTCCAAAGGCGACGTTTTTCCTTAACCATTTTTAATATTCTCGAGTTGATCCACGGCTTTGTACCAGATTTTTTCGATGTAAATATTACCGTATGTTTTGCTACTACCGTGTTGAACGTAATTTTGAAAACGGCCCAACTTTCCAAAATGTTTGAGCTCGTTAAAATTGAAGTCCAGTCTAGATTAGCAAATTCGGAGTTAACTTCAACAAAATTAATGACGGATTTATTTTTGACGACCGTATGCGGTATCACTTTGTAGCATAACTGTAGTTGTCCTGAAATAACTACATGGTCCGATTTACCAATCGGATCCAAATACTGTATGTTTGTGAACAGATTTTCGTCGGATGATAGAATAAGATCTATTCTGGATGGATCTTGGTTTTGTCTATACCTCGTCGGTTGATTTACCATCTGGACAAGATGCGAGTTCTGCAATAATTTTACCAACAATTGCTCTGAAGTGGAGCGAGGATTTGACAGACAAGACATCCAGTTTACTTCGGGCATATTAAAATCGCCAAATAGCAATAAATGAGTGTATTTTTCAGATAAGCGATCCAGAGTATTAAATAACACTAAGTCATCATTAATAACAGTAGATGAAGGCCTATAAATACACCCAAGTAGAAGCGAACTAGTGTTAATTTTGAAATTAAGAAAGAGAGTTTCGATTTTATCAATGTTGACATCAAGAGGAGTGACTTTGAATACAGAAGTAATCGAATGAGATACATAGATACATACACCCCCACCACGTTTACCTTTTCGGTCAGTCCTGTATATTGAATAACCTGGTAAAGAGTATAGAGAATCGGGTATTGCTACATTTAACCAACTTTCAGTGATTAAAAATATAGCGGGTTTATTCGAGACAACAAAAGAACAGAATTCATCATATTTTGCAGGCAAAGATGCTATGTTAGTATATGCTATTAAAGGGTTACAAAATGCTTTAGAAAAGTTATTAGTATTCATCTTGAAGAGGAGAAATTAGAAACGACTCTGTTGGAGGAACGGGATCAGCTGTTTGATCTACAAAGTTTGCGTATGCCTTTTTCAGTTTACGTTGGGCTTTTAAACATTTATTTTTGATGCTTTTGTGCTCTACAAGAGGGTATACGTCATATAACAAATTTAACATTCCCTGTACATCAGTTGTGTATTTGTTAATAAGATCCATCACGTTGCTGTCTCCTATCACCTTATCCATAAACTCTACGAACTGGTTGAAGTCGACGGGATACTGTACCCCAGAATTGTCTATTAATTGTCTAACAGGTGTCAACAGTTCAGATGTAGGTGTGAGACTTTCAAGTGAGTCACTAATTTTCATTTTTTTGGGCTTTCTCTTTTCACGAGCATCTTTATCACGGAACATTTGAGTCAGATCCAAAGGAGTTACTTCATCTGGATCATCGTTAGTAGTTTGTCGTTTATTACTGGGATAAACCTGGTCTACAGATTGTTTGGCGTTTTCAGAGGGGGAAACTATAGAAGTGGATTTCTCGATGACATTCGGACAGTCAACTGCATAGTGACCAGCTGCTTTACATTTAAAGCAGACATCGTCGAAACTTAAGAAAAGTCTATAGTTAGTATCATCATACTTAAGAACGACAGAAGATGGGAGACTGATAGATGAAGGTTGTACGTAGATTTGTCGACGGAAGCTGAGCACATGTGAAAAAGCACTGTTCTGGATGCCGGCTCTGAGAAAAGTCATAGGCGAGACAGCTGTAAAACCCAACATTTTAACTTGATTCTCAACAATGGAGTGAGGAATCGTGGGGCATACATTGGATAAGATGATACGTTTAGCTGGGTTTAATAACCGACGAATTTTAATTTCAATTCCGTTGATAATGAGTGCAGGTTGTTCAGATACTATTTGATCTACAAGTGCCTTGTTACTCAAGTAAATACAAACTCGATCGTTGGACATACGAGATGCAAAAAGTATATCTTTAGGAGTCATCAGGTTACCAATCGCAATTACATAGTCAGTAAGTTTTAATTCACTAACTGCATTCATCACAATTGCTTGGTCTTTAGCAGGGAATTGAAACGCAGTTTCGGCCATAGCTATCGGGTATAAAAAAAATGCTAATAATACACTTTTCCCTTTCGGGAAATACCCACCGGTGTGAGCCCGGCTAAAGGCCGCGGCACAGCCGCGGTCTCTTGCCACCGACACAAAAAGTTATCAATTAGTAAAAACTAATCACTACAATGTAAGTAACAACTTAAAGTAGTACAACAATGAAAAACTCACAATTTTGTAAAGTCAATCTCTCCAAAATAAGCACAGATTGAGCAACTGTTCGGAACAAGCACTCACTTGTCAAGCACTCCCTTCTTGATCTTGATATTTATTAAAAACTAAAATAGGTTACATATAGCAACTATAAACAAAGCTCCTGATCTCCATTTTTTTCGTTTAGGGAATAGTGGATTCAAGCTAAATGCATATGTGAATAATAAACCACGGTATGGTGTAAAACAAGACAAGTTCTATGTAATTTGTTAAAAGCAGCAGTACAGCTTGAAATTCTTCTACAGCGAAATATGACCCTTTTAGGGAAAATTTGTTCTACGTCAAGAACAAAATAAGTAACTATTTAAAATTTTAAAGTAGAGTAGTTTCAGTTACCAGAGCGTACTGAAAATGAATGGTGTCTGAAATATTTAGCGAGTTTACATTGCTTAATTAAACCATAATTTAAACAGAGTTATTTAAAATTGTACGGTCCAATTCAATTGTGCATTGTGATAGCAGAAGAATTAATTATTATTTAATGGAAATGCAATTTTTATTTATTGTTAATTGTTAGTTGCGAATTTCAATTTATATTTATTGACTTCATTATTCGCATGCATATAGACGAATTTTTAAATAAATCAATGTAACGAATAAATTTCTACCTGTGTAGGTATACAGAGTACAACGTCAACGTTTCCTGTTTTACCGGAAGTGAAGTCACCTTCTGTGCTTTAAAATAGTTAATTTTTTATTTTGTTTTTGAGTGGGCGCAGTTTTCTGAATACTCAATTTATACCAGGTAACCAAAATTTCCAGAGGAATATGGTTTAGAATTTTCCTTTCAAATTTACTTGTGTTTTTGTTCCTGGAAAAGCCGGAAATGATACGAGTGGATTTATTACATTTCCAAACAAACATTTTATATAATTCCCCCTCGTGAAATTTATTTTCTGCACAGACAGCAGTTTTCAAATAAGCCGACTGTTCCTTTAACTTGAAGAGTTTATTCAAATAAAAACAAACTTTTTAGTTTTATTTAAAAGACAAAATTTATTTTAACAAATTATTTCACAGCAACAAAACTAAGACTTTCGTTTTTTTACAGAAAAAAGAAAACAACTTTTCAACTTAATGCTCACAAAAAAATGAGGCGATGTGTGTGTTATAGATTTGGCTGTACCGAAGTTCACTATATTCCACTTTCATGCTCCACGTCTTGCTCGTTACCCGAGCGTCGTTATGCACACAGAGTATCGATCGGTCCTGCTCTGATTCTAAAATATTTTCAACGCAACCAAAACAATACTCCCCAGATAATTCAGCCAAATTTATCCCTAAACCAAGAAGAAATGTTTAAAGCTCGAACTTAACCTTTCAACTTTACTCTTACACGAGCGCCATCAGTTGTGTTTAATTCTCTCGACATCTCAATTGTCTCTTATTTCTATTTCTGTGGGTTCCTCCATCAACGCCTGTTATTTGAACTCTCGGAGTTTTAAACGATCGCTTTTCACCCATTCGTTCGACAAGAAAGTCTACAAAATAAAGCTTCAGTTGTGCCACAGCATTAGCTGTGCGTGCTTTTCAATTCAATGCATGACGAACACACGAAATTTCAAGATCATCGACAACGTTAAAAAAAATTCCTTGGCACGTAAAACCCAGAACGTTTGCATCAAATGTATAGCGATGGTCCGAGAGCTCAGGGTTTGCACCCACTATGAAAATTTGTTTGTGCGTCGACCCGTGGAAAGGTAACTCATTTTTGATTTACCTAAATTATTCATTCGCTGTGTGGCCAATTAATGTTAATTAGAGTGAAATGAGAAATAATAATACCGATAATACTTACTAATGAGGGTGAATTTACAGCTAGTGTCGCTCTATTTTATGTCATTCGAATCCTTTTTGTGCGACTCAATTGGATTTAGATTTATAACGATATTAATGTTTGAAGCTGAAACTTAAATTGAAATTTCACGTCTATTTGAGCTTACATTGGTTGCGTAAAAGCGATATAATCATACATTTTAAGTACAATCCCTGTTTATAGTTGTCATAAAAAAATTAAAGCTACCTTATACGTTATCAAAGTAATTGTTGTTTCAACTTTGAAATCCTTCTCTAAAATTCGTCATAACCCACCCCACGCAGTGAATAGATTTTCCTCAGAAATTCCTGTAACACAACCGCGATAAGTGCTTATGATACGATTAAAATTCCTATTCTATACAACATAGCAACGTTTCAGTGCAGATTACGTTGCAATATGGCGTTGAAGCTCTTTAGTGGTGCTCTGATTCCCATCGTTTATGATACCACTTGAGCAATACACGTCGCATTGGCTAGAACGATAAACATAAAACCGGCAATTTTCTCTAAACCTGTCATAAGTACGTAGCGCAGACAATAAGTTCTACGCGAAGTCTACAAACCCATTAACTTAATGAATCATCTTGTCTGGCTTTAAAATTAAACTTAAATTAATTAAACGACTATATAGCACCTAACAGCTAAACTAAAACCAGAGAATTAATTTTAACTCACACTAGCGAATGCTCCCGGCTTCCGTTAGCGGTGTTGAACTGATTTATAAATTTTTGAACTACGAAACAGCGCTTGTTTTTATTAGTTATTTATCGCTGCTCGAGCTGGCAGCTCTGATAGCGTTTTCATAAATGTTTCCGGGAGATTTTTACACAACGCTTTCAAAGGTAATTAACACAGAAATTTTGCTGAAAATGTAGTTATATTGCCGCAGAAATTTGGGTTTTTAGAGCTGCTGGCTTCTTTCACAGGATCCAGAATCTAAATAGTCTCCCCCATACTGTCATGCGTTGTATGCCGGTCACGGTTTTATTTTATGTCACAGAAAAGCTTTAACAAATAAACATTAAACTTTAAATAACCATCAAGAGAAGTAGTTTGTAGAAGTACCCCGAATTCAATAAAATCTCAGTTGTCGTAAAGCCACCAAATTGTATTTACTGATTAACGACGCTACTAATTTTTAGTATATGGCGTGTCGAGATTACGACCGATTGAACTTTAGACTTAACAGTTTTATTCCGCGAAAATTCAAATCAAATATCAAAGCCCGCGAAATTTAAAAATGTAGGACCTACGTTGTGTTTGGAAACGAAGGATCTTAAAACGTTAGGATGTGTTCAAATCTCTACATCTAAATTTTCTCTACTCTAATGACTTCCTTATCCCGGAAGTTAAAAAGCGATCAGAAGCATTTAATTCCGCTGCCTTGCTAATTTTAGCGACGCACTTCGACCGAGTAATTTGTTTTTATACAGCTCGATGAGTAAATGTTTCTTTGAAAGTAATATTCGTCCGAAAGTTGGCTCCCAGGGTGGAACCTGTTGAACTGAAGCCAAATCGTTCATCAAATATTCCAGACGTTGCTTTTTTCTCACCGCCGAGTTTTCAAAGAAAAAATTACGACTTGTTTATTGTTTCAGGATCGTAATGGAGTCCGACGCGATTGGATGATTTGTTGAAAGCTTCAAGAAGTGCGAAGATGTAATTAAAGGTAAAAGAAATCCTTTTTATGGGTGCCGAAGAAAACGCGTTGTTCCGTGCGCTCCTTTGCTCCAATGAAAATTTTAATATAACCGCTTTTCTCGATCTAAATTCGGACGGAGAAATTAATCGCAAATTTAGAGCTTCCATTTGGAAAAATATTAAATGGGAATAATATCTTTTTTCATATTGTTTGAGAAGACTCGACAAAATTTGTTTCGGAAACTTGAGAAAGGCGTTTTAATTACCGAAATAATTACATTTGAAATTCTGGTTCGTCTTGTGATTTTTGTTCGCCTTGATAAATGCAAATTGTTTAGATTATGTTTCTGATTCAAATGTTAATTCTTAATGCTTCATTTATATTCAATGAGGCGCAAAAATTATGGCGACCACGCTTCATTCTGCCACCATTCTAACAAATTGACGAAAATTCTATTCATTGAAACCGTTAAATTTTAAGATGCTTTAAAGTTACATTCGTTCACTCGGTCTGAGCACCTCGTTAGAATATCATAGTTTCTAAAAGCAAAGTTATTGCCAGGAGATTGAAAATTTTAAATTTCGTCAACACTTTTAAAGGAAAACGGCTCCAGCCAAAGAGTATCAGTTTTAATCTCCGGCATTTCACAACTGCCACAAACTTTAGCTTAGCAAAAATCCTTTTTAAACACGGGCTTTCATCAGCAAAAAGCGTCAACATTAAAAACCCATTGTCACAACGGCAGCGTTATGATTTATAATTCCTGAGTAAACTCCGTCTGTAAATTAATTCAAACTCGTGCTGTCATTTTCAAAAAACAAAAACAGAAGGTTTATTTACCACTAGCCACAATTATTCTCCCCAGCGGTCAAATTCATCACAATATAATTAAATTGTGTCGAAGTAACTTAGTCGTAAGTTATTCTGTGACACATTGTAGAAATAATATTCCTCTGTGTATTGTGAATAAGCTTTGCGTTTAGCTAAAGCTTAATTTTATACATGATGCGGTGTAAAAAGAGGGACATAAACTTTTGTTGTAATCACTTGGATGGTACCACGGGAGCTTAACACCTCCAGTTATCCAGTTTAACAACTTAACTACAAGTTTAAAGTCTATTATCATTTACGCTAACGTAAAATCATTATCGATTATATATTGTGTTGCGTTTAATTATTATCGGCACAGACATCGCCATGGTTTCAAAGGATCCTCAGAATAACTATCTACGTTGAATGCTGAATACCACTTAGGAGGTCCTAATTAATTTTGAGACAGTGACAGTAGTTTGTGTATGTAAAGTGTATGATTTCAAATAAACCCAATTTGTAGAACAATCAACACCAAGTCAAAAAGTCTGTGTACTTCAGACAATATTAATATTAATTATTGCACACAATTGTATATTCAGAATGTTATATTTCGATCCACTAAAATTTTATCGTGTGATTTTGAGAGGTTGCCAGCACTATAGTAACTTTTTCAATCACGTGATTATCGCTTCATGTGGCTGCATTTACATTCAAATGGAACCTTTACACTAATGATCTGTAGACACAAGATACGGTAAGTCGAAAAGCACTACTTATTGTTTCCTAGTGTTCAGTCCTCTCAACATAATAAACTATGCAGAATTCGTACCAGAAACCTCGTTACCAGTTTGTTTGTCCTTAGCAAAAAATAAACGCGTTTCTTGCATTTGGAGCTTGGAAATTCGTTTTGTGCGGAGGGCTACATGTTGCATATTTGAAGCAATGCATTATTTTACAAAGGATTCTTGAGTTTGGCGCTAATAAAACTCTGTATGTAATCTCATTGTTTGCGACAAGAGTAATATAATTTAGATGCAGAGATACCTTATGTGCATATTGTCTTCGAGCTGGCATAGAAACAATGTAAATCGACTCAAGAGTCACTTTGGAGATAAATTGACTACATTTCCACTGGAAAGTCTCATGTGTCTGATTTGTTCTTTTATGAAAATATATATTGTGGAAATCATACAAAACCATTTATTTCTTTATGGTTTTGATAAACGAAGCTGGTTCTTTATCATCTTGCGAATGTTATTTGGGCAATTTTGTTTAAATTAAAAACAGAATAAAAATACGCCATCAAGTTTTGGTAAGAAAAGTACATCTAGACTTTTAAGAGAACAATGAACTATAAAAAAATAGTTGTATGAAAATTATAAGTAAAAATGTTAGCATTGCGTGTTAAAAAGTGTGAACCTTTCAACACAAACAATTTTGGTCATGCTGAACAATCGATCAGGTTATTAACAATTTTAGCTCGAAACGAATTTCTGATTTTACTTTTCTTGTACACAACGGATCTAAATTAGCTATTAATTTTAACCTTTTCTCATCAATGTATACAATTTTATTAACTCCCACTTTGAAGGAAATTAAATAATTATTCATTTTTCTGTTAACTTTTTCTAGGTGCAAAACGTGAGTTTGGAATAAGGAATATCAAATTACCATATCACACCTACATATTCTAAACAATATTTCTAAAGGTTACATTTTTTTTATTTTAATTTTTTCAATTATTTGAAGATAAAACTCAAAAAGTAGAAGTAAAAGATTTAATTTTCATTTTCCGCGTATTCGAACACATATTCTCAAGTATAAAACAGAATTTATTTTCATTTACGTTGTTAAAAAATACAAGTGCTATTTATGTTTACAGGGTTTATTACTGGGATATTTTTATTAAGGTTTTGTTTTACCTGTTTTTAAAACAAAAAGTGGTCTAGGGTAGCAGACAGAATTTCCATTTATAGTAGTAGTCCAACAAACAACTTCTTCGAAAAATTATAAAATTTGAATTTGCGAGCTTTACTATAAACTAAATAAACAAGGTGGACAACCACAAGTTGAGAAATTTATTATTTTATAATATTTAAGTAACATTTTCTATGTAAAATTTTTAGGTGACATTGTCAAGTTGTTGGTGGGGATAGATAGACAAATGTTGGTCATCATTTTATTATCTACACGATATTCCTAATATACAAATAAAACTTTATAGTAACCAATCCAATAGTGTCGGAAATTATCTATTTAATAAAATCGACCCAGACTAAGGACGATAAACAAAATAGACAAAAACAGAAGATCTGTTTTTCATACCCTGGGAGTCATCAAACGACGAAAAACGAGTTTATGTAAAAAAATTAAAAGACAATTAATGTTTTATTTTGTTGGCAATATTTTATTTAGTGAGTGTTCAGTTTCTCTTGAACAAAACTATATTTAAAAAGGTTGTGATATGCATATTTTCGTATTTTAAAAGAGCCTTTTTGGAGCTCACAGATGGATTTGGCATCTCCAAAGGCACAAAACGGAGTCCAAAGTAGCTTAAGCCGAAAAATTTGGACAAAAAACTGATTTATAGCTAAAATGTAAATATTTTTCCACGTTTGTTAGCCTTTAGAAGATGATAGAAATAAGGAAGATCTTGTTCAAAATAATACCTACATAAAATAAAATGGTTCATAAATTACTTCTTTTGGAAGTAATTTTAAAAATAGAAAATAATACTGGGATAAAAAGATAGCAACAAACATGCAACACAATATTATCACTGAAGATTAATTTAAATTTTTTGGGAAATGACGTTCTTAATTTTTTTCAAAATATAAATATAACAATAATCTTAATACTACTTTCCAAACGTGAGCTAAGGAAGTATTGTGACAAGGTCTATTCCACGAAGAGCTAGTAGCAACAAATAGTTTTCTCGACGTTTTAGGACCCCCAGAGTATGAAAAAATAGGGGTTCCGTTTCCGTGTGTTTGTGGTCTCTCTTTGTCGATTTTTATTAGACGGAAACGCCGAAACTACTGGACTGATTATTGTAAAATTTTGGAAGTATTTTAGAAATATAATGTAGATTTTAAAACGTCAACCAAAATTTTGCATAATATATGCTATTTAAATTTTATAAGAAAATATCATAAACCTGTACGGTTTATGAATCCACTTTGGTTTTTTATAATTATTATCATTTATTCACTGTGTAATCTTTCTAATAGTAAAGATGTTTTTATATGCATGCAAGGAAACCTGTGTAAATAACCTTAATCCACTTTTAAAGTAATAAAGAATTATTTTGTTTCTAGAATGTGAACGAAATTGGATTAAAGGATTCGTAGAAAATTCATACATAATTCATTTGTCTGTTTTCAGATATCTTGCAATGTATTCGACAACAAGTATAAATAATCGTCAAAGATATGTATGTATTGAATAATTTTTAGGATAAATTTAGGGATAAATTATAGTTACTACTTTATAATGTATATGTTTTATTGTTTCACTAATTTTTTGACGTTTTGTTATATTTCTAATAAACTTAAAACACAAACTGAATCTCAAATATTTACCAGAGTCATTTTACCAATGGACAAACAACTAACGATGTGTTGGAACAGAAATGTCGCGTGTTCGTATTCTAAATATTCTAAGTTAAGAAACACCAAATGAACATGAAATTATGCTTTCGTGAGAAATGGAACTAGAAAAATTGGTCCAAGGTTACTTCGATAGAACTCCCCTCGCCCTTGAAGTATAGTCCAACAAATCCCGCTTCTTTGAAAATTTATAAAGAAAAATTGTTTGCTGATAACCTTTATATATTAAAAACTAGTGGTGTAAAGATTTCAACGCATTCGGTTTGACAGTTTGAAAGTTATATTGCAACAATATGTTATTCGGTTTTGAACTTTTTCCAAAAATTCGGGATGTCTTAGGTGAAAATTCGACACGGATTCACACACAAGGGCATGAGTGTCCTATTTTATAAAAATAAAAAAACTCTTTATTATAAATTTTAGAGATGACGTCATCCCATTGGTGGTGGGGATGACTAGTCAAATTTTAGTTAGGGTTTAACCATCTAATGATATTTCTAATGTACATACAAAATATGACAACAATCGGTCCAGTAGTTTCGGAGATTACTTGTCTAATAAAAATGAATACAGACACAAGTTTTAAACAAAATGTTAGTAATATCTAATTTTTAATACATTTTTATTTGCCGGCGTAAGCTAAGGAAGTATTGTAATAAAGTCTATGTGGCGATTGGCTACTTTCATGTTTTCCCGAACAAATAGGTCTTCCGCTTCCATTTGTTTGTCGTCTCTCGCCTGTTGTATGTTTTCTGTGTCGATTTTTATTAAACAAAACTCCGAAACTGTTCGACCAATTTTGAAAATCTTTTAGAAATATAAAGCAGATTTTAAAACGCCAACCAAAATTTTTCGGATCATCTGCACCAACAATTTGATAGCATGACTACAAAATTACGAACAGAAAATGCTATTTAAATTTAATGATATTTCTCCTGTATTAGTGGTTTATGAATCCACTTTGATCAAAAGTGTTGAAATTTGAAACGTTTCGCACAAAATGTTAGTAAAACATCTAATTTTTAACACTTTTTTATTTCCCGTCGTAAGGAATGTATATTAGGATCCATCCGATGACTGACTACTTTCATGTTTTCTCGACGTTTTATGACCCCTAGGGTCTCTGTCGATTTTTATCAGACAAATAATCTCCAAAATTCCTGCACCATTGTTGTCAAATTCGGAGTTTAATGTAGATGGTAAAACGCTAACCAAAATTTGTCTAATCAACCCCACCAAAAATTTGATAACGCCACCTCAACATTTTACATGGTAAATGGACCACTATTTTTCTTAGATTGTGACTGGTATTATCTATATACTTTTAACTTATAGGGGTTGCCAAAAATGTATAAAATTGCTCGAAATCAAGTTTTGTAATTTTTAGGAAGAGCTGGATTTGTTCCTTCAGGGGTAAGTGGAGTTCTGTCTGAGTACCCGTAGACTATTTTTTTCAACGGAGTGATATCTAGAATAACAAAATTTACTAGGTATACAATTATAAGCAATATGCGTTCTTTTCAAAAATCCCGCTTCGATGAAATTATGCTTCATTATGACAGTTCTCACTTATCATTAATATCATTTGTAACCTGTCATTTAAAGTCATCGTTTTTATTGTTTTAGCGTTTTTCAATGTGTGAATTATAATAATTCTCGTTGATCTAAGCAAAAGAATATGCTTCTACCCCTAATTTATTAAACCATCCCTATTTTTTAAATAATAATATATTTTTTAGAAAAAGAATAAAAACTACTGCGTGAAAAAATGGCATGTAAAACTTTTGCAGAATAAATATTTCAAACAATTTTCACAGATTTCAGTATAGGAGCTAATTCCTAAGTCGTTAGCAACATATGTTTTAAAAAAAACATCGATAACCCAATGATTAAATTGATTTTTTTCGATTCGATCAATTAAAATTGTACAAAGATGTCTTGCTAAATTATTGTTTTGGTAAAAGTTTAATTCATTTTTCTTACCATTTTCGTCACACCACATTTCTGTTTTCTTTATCGAATTATCTATCACATAAGTGAACACTCTATACATTAACTCGTACAAAAATTTCTCGTATGTTTATCCTAAACCTCCTAATATGATAACTAGTGAAATTTGGCCAAAACAGTCCACATACTGTCGTAATTTTGTTCCAGTTTCAGTCTAGTTACCCCTCTAAATAAAACGGTAATACAGAAATATCAAATTCATCATTCATCAATATTTCAGAAATATTGTTTTTAAAATCAAATCAGATTTTACATTTCAAGACTTTTTCTATGATTATCTAAAAATTCAGTTTGGTTGATTAAAATTTCACAAAATTAAAAAAAATATATTAAAACTTAATTCTAAATTATTGCCAAAAGAGGCCATTAAAACAATATTTAGTGAATGTAGAGACTTTTATCTGTCAAATTTAATTATTTTAGAAATCAGCATTTTACGTAAAAAGTACCACAAATTAATATATTTTGTACACAAAAAATAAAAGTTATAGTATCCAAGAATTGAAAATAGCATCAGGTGCACTGTCGTATGTAACAGTGGACGCCTATCAAGAAAGCTCTCTTGTATACATCTTCCTAATATACAAACAAAGCTGTTTGTATAAATCTACGTCAACAAATTACAAATTCTCTTGAACTATAAAGTACACCAAACATTTTTTTAAAGATCGGATCTTATTCCTTCTTAAGTTCAGTTCAATCTTGTTGGACGATTCAATATACTTGTAATGCATCTTTTGTTAAAATTAATATTTACACAACCCTATTCTCTAGATGTTTCCATTGCCTAGCTACAAATGGTAACAAACACCAACCCTTCCACGCGTAAAGTGCACAATGTCCCCAATTCATCTGAAAAATAAGTGTCAATAGCAATCCTCGCAGGTTTCAGGCCATCACCTGAAATGACAAAGTGATAAATGAGGCCACATTTCAATTCATCAAGTGATAATTTCCAGATACGACAAAGGCAGCCACAACAGACCGCCCGAAATGACACTCTGAATTATTCAGAGGCGAGTACGTTTCAGGAATTGAAAATTTTAAGCCATTACTTCAAAGTTTCTCAGACAATAGAGACCTACGTCTCACCGTTGTTTTTCTTCGAGCTTAACACGGCTTTCGCAATTTGCGTCGCTGAAAAGGCAGTCTGCATTTTGGTTCAATTTTAACGAGCTGCAACGCTGACAAATATTTTATCTTTTTCAGTGCAGTCACATCTTGTCGTCGAGCAAACGGTATTGAACTAGGATTTTATTAGATAAACCAATCTTTTCACTTTTTTGGAGCTGCGCTGTCACTGATGCAAGCAATTTATCTTCGAGTGAAGAATCAGGTCTCGGCTTTTTCCGTACATGCGTTACAGATTTATTTATTTATCGTAGCCTAGATCTCGTCCTTGAAAGGTTTACTTAACATCAGGCCCTTTTTGGACGTTCAGGAGATGATAGGTTAATATGCAAAGAGCGTGCTCCTGTAATAATTCGCGTAACTCGATTAGTTAAAAAATGGAGGAAGCGCCGGATTAAATTTATTAGCATACATTATATTTCACAATTTCTCTAAAATATAGAAGTTGACACGACAGCGCTGAATACAATTCTGCTGTAAATATTTGTGAAGAAAAATCCAGTTTTTAGCGGAGTGGAGTCGCGACCTAAAAACCTTCCCGAAATTTGAAAAAAAAATTCGTTGATGGTTATTTCCACGGAAGATTATAAAAAATTTGTGTGACTTTTGTTTTCTGATAATCTCTATAAAAGTTTACTTCAATTTTTCAATTCTTCAATGTTTATTTTTTTTGTTTCTTCAGTTTTTCTGTTTGAAATGTTTCGTTTCGATTTTTGTTTTTTTTATTGTTTCGATAAACATGATTTTTTTTTCAATTTTGATTTTTTCATTACTTCGTTTCTTCAATTTTTCGCTTTGCGATTTTTCTTGAATTTTTTTAAATTTTTGCCATTTTTTGGTTCATTAATTTTACATTTCTTCAAATTTTCGATTTGCAATTTTTCGTTTTGGTTTTTATTTTTTTTATTTTTACAATTTATCGATTTTTCAATGTTCCAATTTTACAATTTTTTGTTTTTCCAATTTTAATTGTTTCAATTTTTGGTTTCAGTTTATCAAATTTTCGTTTTCTTTGGCTTCTTCAATTTCTCAAGTTTTCAATTTTTCGATTCATTAATAATTATTAATTTCTTCAGATTTTCAACTTGCAAATTTTCGTTTCGGCTTTTTATTTTCTTTATTTTATAATTTTTTAATTTCAGTTTGTTTAATTTTTTGTTTCTTCAATTTTTAGATTTGCAATTTTTCAATTTTAGAGTTTTTATGATTTTTTTTTAATTTCTTCAATATTCATTCAGGTTTTCATTTAAATTTTTTTTAAGTTTTCTGTTTTTCAATTTTTGGATCTTTCAGCTTTTAGTTTTTTAAATTTTTGATTTCTTCAATTTTTCGGCTTCGCACTGTTCTGATTTTATAATTTAATTTTTCTTTTTTTCAGTGACGGAGCTTTCAGTTTTTGGATATTTCAATTTTTCGATTTGCAATTGTTCGGTTTTCTATTATTTGATTTTTCAAATTTTATATTTTTTAATTTTTTCGCTTCTTCAATTTTAGATTTTTCGTTTCTTGAATTTTTAATCTGCAGTGTTTCTAGTTTTCATTTTAAGTATGTATCTAATTATAATTATAATTTAAAAAAAAAATTACTTTTTCAATTTTAGCCTTTTACATTTTTCCAATATTTTAAATTATTTTAAATTTTTTAATTATTAGATTTTAAAATGTTTTCATTTATTCGATTTTTAAATTTTTTGAGTTTTCATATTTCAGTTTCTCGATATTTAATTTATCAATGTTACCTTTTTTCCACTACATAATTTCCATTTTACAATTTTTTGATTTTCCAATTTTTACATTGGATTCGCTTTTTATTCTTTACAATTTTTCGATTCGTCAATTATTTTCGAATTTTACGTTTTTCAATTTTTAGTTTTTCAGTCTTAATTTTTCGTTTCTTATTGATTCTTTGGTTTGCAATTTTTCGATTTTCCAATTTTTCGATTTGAAATGTTTCGTTTCGGTTTTTCATTTTCTTTACTTTTACAATTTGCCGATTTTTCAATGTTCCGATTTTATCATTTGTTGTTTTTTTTAATTCTTAATTTTTTCAGTGTCTCGCTTCTTCAGATTTCGCTTTACGATTTTTCAATTTTTCATTTTTTTGTTTCTTCAGTTTTTTGCTTTTGCAATTTTTCGATTTAAAGCCTCTCGAGTTTTCAGTTTTTCATTTGCCAGTTTTTGGATTCTAAGAATTTTTGCATTTTTCAAATTTTCGATTTGCAGTTTTTCGCTAGGGTTTTTTCTTTTCTTTATTTTTACAATTTCTCGATTCTTCAGTGTTCCGATTTTATAATTTTTTTTTTTCTATTTCAACTCTCAATTTTTCGTTTCTTCAGTTTTCTGATTTTCAGTTTTTCAATTTTTATTTTTTTCCTCAATTTAACAATTGAGTTTTTTCGATTTTCCAATTTTTGAATGTTTCAAATTTTATATTTTCCATTTTTCGATTTGTAATGTCAGGAGTTTTCAGTTTTTAATCTTTCGATTTTTAGATTTTTCAATTTTTTATTTCTTTAACTTTTCAGCTTTTCAATGTTCTGATTCTATAATTTTTCTTCTGTCAATGATTTTTCAATTTTTGGAGTTGCAATTTTTCGGTTTTCAATTTTTTGATTTTTCAACTTTTAGATTTTTTTACTTTTAGTTTTTCAACTTTTCGTTTCTTCAGTTTTTGATATGCAATGTTTCTAGTTTTCATTTTCAATATGTATCTAATAAATAATAATAATTGTTATTAAAAAAAATCACTTTTTCCATTTTATGATTTCAGAATTTTCCCATTTTTCAACTATTGGATTTTAAAATTTTTTCATTTATTCGCTATTTATTTATTTTTTAATTTCTCTATATTTGATTTTTCAATTTATTCCATCTTTCAGTGCTACAGTTTTTCTGTTGTACCATTTTGAGGATTCTGTAATTTTTCAATTTTACAATTTTTCCATTCATTAATTTTTTTCGAATTTTAAGTTTTTCTTGTTTTATTTATCAATGCTTCAATTTTTCGTTTTTTCAGTTCGATTTGCAATTGTTAGATTTCAAATTTTTTCGATTTTTTTTTGATTTTTGGTTTTTTCAGTTTTTTAAATTTTTGATTTTTCTATTTTTTCCGATTTTTTAATTTTCGAATCGTAAAAATGGAAAAATTGTAAAATTGGAAAGTCAAAAATGAAAAAACGATAAAGTGTAAAATGAAAACTTTGAAGAATCCAAAAACTTCAAGAACTTGAAAAATTGAAAAAACGGAAAATTCAAAAATCAAAAGAATAAAAATTGAGAAACTTCAAAAGCGAAAAAGTGGTAAATCAAGAAAATGAAATATTGTAAAATCGAAATAATGAAAATTAAAGAAATCGTCAAATCGAATAATTCAGATACTACCCAAAATTACAGAATCGAAAAATTTAAAATTTGGAAAATCGGAGAATTGAAAAATCGAAAATTGAAAATTCTAGAGTGTAATAAACGAAAAATTATAAAATCGAAAGAAACATTGAAAAAGTAATTGAAATGAAAAACGAAAAATTTTGAGATAAAATGGGAAAATTAAAAATCAAGCACGTGAAAAATTGAGGATATTAAAAACTGAAAAATCTAAAAATAAAAAATTGTAATATCCAAAATACTGCAAAATTGAAAAATTGCAAATCGAAAAAATGAAAAAAGCGAAAATTGAAAAATTGAAAAAATTAAAGTCGCATAAACAAAAAACATTGAAAAGGAAAAAAATGAAAAATTAAAGAATGAAAAAACGAAAAATTGTGATATCAAAAAATTGGCCGAAGGTAAATAAATTCAGACATCTCTAAAAATTAACTATTTGATTTTGGGAATTTTATTTTTTGATGATATATAATTATAAGTTAAAATATCTGTAAAGAAGCGTGCTACGCCTTGATTTCTTGTGAGTTTTTCCATTACAAAATTTTGTGAAGACACGTATATTAATTTGGATAGATACAATATACTTAATATTAACAATAATAGTACTGTATTCACAAATTTTCGGGAAAAAGGAGTTAGTCGTTCTTGATTTAATCAATACAATAAACTGCCTCAGTCATTATTTTTTTTGAGTCAGCCTGTATAAGTAAATCTAAAAACTATGAGTGTACTGATACTGCATACTGTTACGAAATAAGCCCATACGCCGCCCCGGTACGACGCCTATGTGTCTTCTAGCATGTACGCGTTGTTTCTCGCATGTCGTCTGTAAAGTCACTAGATATATAAAGTACCGCAATTGGGCGCCATATTGTGTCCGCGCCAAATTCAAAATAAATAAATAAAAATTAACGGACTCGATACTTGCGTACAAAGCGTAAATGTAGATTTTTTTCAAATAAACATTTATTTATGTTTAAGCGTTATTTGTTCAGTGCACTTAAATGCCATTGATAAACATAAGGGGTGAGTAAAAAATATAGATGAGAAACCTTGCAATACCAGTTTATTAACAAAATTTCGGCCGCAACAGTTTCCTTCCATCTGCTCGCTTTGCTTCGAATTGTTGTTCAGAAAAATGTAACTAAAAGTAAATGGTATTTAACATTGTGCAATTACATATTCAAGCTTTAGCAAATTACTTCGCAAATTCTGGAGTTGTCGTTCAAATCGTCCCGGCCTATTAAATTCTCCCACATCTCTCTTCTAGACCTATTACTAACACCTGCAACAATTTAAATTAGTTGAGAAAACTCAACTGAAAACTTAGTTGTAACCTACCTGTTGGAAGACGAAACAATCGGCTTTTATTTTTACACAAAGGAACAGAACAACTTGGCATTTTAAAATAAAAGTCATAAAACACCACAAAAAAAACACAAACAACTTTACAAAAAACACAAACAACTTTGCAAAAAACACAAACAACTTTACAAAAAACACAAACAACTTTGCAAAACAGAACTTACGCCACGAGGTGATGCGTTAAAGAGCGTTTGACAATTAACATTGACGTTTGTCGGTCGCCATATTGTGTCCGAAATATACGTTCTCTCTCTAACACATTGAAACATTCAATTGCGGTACTTTGGTTATCTAGGGACTTTAGTCGTCTGACTCATCGACCGCGCGGATACAAGCGGATGTCGCGACGAGCCCAGAAGAAGTCTCGAAGCGGCGCTCGAAAAGCCTGGAAGCGGATGTCGCGAATACTCAAATCGAGAAAGAGCTGGATCGCCGAAATATGGATTTAAATAGAGGCCACCGTCGGGAATGATTCATTCATTATTCAGTCAAGAGTGGAGTGCATTTAAGTTGCGAAGTTGTTTTGTACGTAATCGCAGTTAGTCATGTAAATACCAGTTAAAGAAATAAATTGTTGAGTTTTTACCTACGCCCGATTAATTATTCGCCCGTCAAACGTAACAATACTTTAGATGGAATTTATTCAGCAAAATTTTGAGATGACGTCATTAATTTTTTGGATTCATTAACGATTTGGTAAATCTGTTTACGATAACTTCACAGTTAAATTACAAGATGTTAGTAGTTTCAAAGATTTAATAAAAATCCGGACAAACGACAGACAGACAGACAGACAGACAGACGGAAACGGGAGACCTATTCCTTCGTACACTAGGGGTCATGAAACATCGAGAAAACACAAGAGTACCGAGTCGACTGAAGTTTGAAAGTCCAGTGAACTAAATAAAAATAAACCATGTAGGAAGAGTTGTGTACTAAATTCTAAGAATTTAGTTCTTAACCTTTTCTTTAACTGAAACACTGGAATTGAGCTTAGTTTTTTGGCGCCTTTTCCTTAATCCGCGCAATTATGTTACTTCTCTGGAAAAGATAAAACTGTTAAGATTATTTTTTCGCCGTCGCGGCACCGAAACTTTCCTCATTTCAAGCAGAGAGGGACAGAAGGTAAGTTCCCGGCTGTGAAATTTAAGAAAACATTTCTTAATTAATCAAACGGCCGGTTATGGCAAACCGCGAGTGTCGCTTTTTAATAAAGCGAACGTTTCCAAATAAAATAACAAAGCAATTTTGTTGCGTCAAGACCGCTTAACCGTCAGCTGTTGGCGTCCCAATAAAGAAAAATAAATTATGTTGCGCACAAAGTTGATTTGGGACTTTGTTATTTATGTAAAGGTGGTTGCGATGGTCTGACATATGTTGTAATAATTTTAAAGCCCTCATTTTTATTGCCGCCACTAAATCTTTAGAACAATATAAAAAATACTGCTGGGAAAGTTAAGGGCTTTTGTTATCTGGAGATACTTGCCATCGTAAATTCCACTAAGCGAGGGTAACATGTTGTAATTTTTTCTCGGCTTTCCTTGGAATATAGGCCTATATATTACAATCTCAGGCGTCGCACAATCAGAACCTATCGTACACAGCTTGGTTGATACAGCGGGTTTAAATCTTACCTTAGCAGGTATGAATTAATGAGAACAAACACGGGCTTATCTGAGAATGAAAAAATATATTAGTGATCAGTGTTGTATTGGCGTTGTAAAACTTCCAAAGTTATTGCAGCGACGTGGAAGTTTACATAAGACGCGTATTTTATTAAATATAAGGAAAATAAAACTGTCAAGAGTAAACACGCTGAAATGAAAATTTTTACAAAACGCGCTCTCGACCCCTTTTCTCTTTAGTAATTGTGGTATATGGGTGACTGCAAACTTGATTATAAAGAATGGAAAACTTTTCCGAGACTGGAATAGTAAAATTAAATTTGAAAATATTCACAAATACGTGAAATATAAGGCGTTTAAGATGTTGCTATTTTATTAAATTTGGATTAAGGGAAGGTGGAACAAAATCTAATAAACCAAAAGTTGCTTGGATCAATAAAAATAATTGAACAGTAAAAACTAAAATAGTTTCTGCTGAAGATCAAAGAATCATAAAATTGGAAATTTTAAATATACATTGAACGAAAAAATTATAACCATAGGGGACAGAGTAAGACTAGATTTATATTTGAATTGTTGTAGACACATCTGGATAATCCTGTTTAAATTCAAAATGCAAAATATGGACGACAACATTGATTATTCCTCCATTTTTGCGAAGAAAAAACTAGGAATAAGCGAACTTATTTCCGAGCTCCAAAAACTGCTCCAGCTTTCAAAAATGAAATCAAATGCTGCAAATCAAAACAAACATTTAAGTATCGCAAATTTAAATACAAAGAAAATGGAAATTACCTTAAAAGTAACTGAATGCAATTACCCAATAATACAACAATATCATACGTCACTATGCCCAAAACACCTGCCGGATATTATACTTTCTACCCGTTCTTCCCAAAAACTGCGTGGGCGCGGGTCTTCGGATGAAGTTTACAATTAAAACCCATCTAAGCAAATGACATTAAAAAACGTACGTGATCTTGTGCTTTTATTTCAGTTAAAATTCAAATCCTATCTCTCTCCATAATGATAACGAATGCGTATTAGAATTACAAAAACTTACATTATGCCAAATTATGCATTAATTCAAGTTCAAAGTGAGTTCATTAAGAATACATCAAGGACCCAGAGATTTCAATATCACATAAACATAACAAGGCACAATCAAAATCAAAATAATAAATCCAAAATGTTCAAATTCAAGCTGTAAGAAAATAATACAATAATATAATATAATACATGAACATAAAATACACCTTGATTTCCAGCCCATAATGGCATTAATTTAACTGATGATAATTTTCAAGGCCCTTCTCTCAAAATGGAATACCGTTTAAGATTAGTTTAAATGATATAATAAATGAACTATTTTAAATCTCGAGCCAGAAGTTATGAAGTGTGGATACTGTACATATAATTATTTAAGTAAAAATTTGGTCCAAGGTTATTTCGGCAGAACTTCCCTGGCCCTTGAAATATAATCCGACAAATCCCACTTCTTTAAAACATTATAAAATTTTGATTTTGCCGATTCCGTTTTGTGATAACCTATATAAAATAAAAAACAACGGCATAAATAACACCCCCACAACCCCTGCGGTCCCAAGTACGGACAATGTAAAATATATTTAAAGCACATAACCATTCGAGATACGCAAAGTGTCCTCTCAGCACTATTGGCAACATTAAGTTCAAGTGTTTGTGTTTATACATGGAAAGAATGTCAGGTAAAAATGACTTTGATTTGAATAAGTTTGCCTTCTGAAAACAGAGGACTAAAATCATTAACCAATTAAACTACATTCCAACAAAATGTTCTGAACATTATAATTCGTATTTTATCATTATTAAATAAACCCGTGCGTATTCTTATTTTTTTCCGAAAATTTGAACAAGTATAGCAGTATATTGTTGTATAATATTCAAATCATTTTAATACAGAATTCATTGAGATGACGTCATAAAATTGTTGGTGGGGGCAATTAGCCAAATTTTGATTAGCGTTTAACCAATTACATGATATTTCTGTTATACATACAAAATTTGAAGATAATCGGTGCAGTAGTTTCGGGGATTACGTGTCTAATAAAAATGGATACAGACGCCAGACAGACACAGAGACGGAAACGGGAGATTATTTTTTCGTATTCGTCAAGAAAACATGAAAGTGTCAAGTCGCCCCATGGACTCGATTACTATACTTATTACGCTCGGGAAGTAAAATAACCAAAATTTTTAGATATATTTATGGTTATTTACAATAATTTGCGCCTGAATAAGCGAATTTCCGCCACGTGTTTCTCATATGAACATTTACATGATTGTTGTAAAATGGTGTTAAAAGCAGGAAAAGTTAAAAATCATAACGTGAACCATGAATTTACAAACAATAAAATTCAATATGTTTAGGAAATACTCAAAGTTTTACACAGATTCGATAAGAAAACCATTAATAAACTGATATTTCACTAGTTACACTCGTTGAAGCGGACTGTAGCGTCCAACGTGAATCATTTGTGGTTAAAAAAAGTTAAAAATTAGCACTGTTGTATAACAAGTGGGTCAAAATTGCACTCCCTGGTTTGAGAATCGCGCGTCCGATTCTGAAACTTTTTCTACCTGTTTCGCATTCCGAAAATCGCTCCCCAAAACGGAAGGTAACATTAGTGTTTTGATAATCCAAACACCCCGCCATAAATTTACATGTGAAAAGAAAAAAAAAATTGAAAGCCGGCGAAAGATTCAAAAATTCAAAAATTTGGCTTTGGCTGTGATCATCTGACAAAATGGAATCCTACGTTGTGTTTTTGAAAAATGGCGGGATGCGTTCAGATGAAATGGTGGACCCCAAGGTTGGAAAAGTACCGCTAAATAAAACACAAAATATATGGAGGGCACAAAATTGTTTATTCCTCCACTGACAAAAAAAAAAAAGAAAAAAAAAGCTGCGACTAAGTTGTGCCCGTTGTGGACACGGCTTAATGTTCAGCTACAGAAAGAAAACTTTGAACGAAATCGAATTAAACGTTCTGAATCAATGCAAATATTTGAATATCTCAAATTTGATAAAAACAAAGCAAAATCTGAACTGGATGCAAATACACAAGTTATTACGGACATGTAGCGGCAAATTTAAAATTATGGCAGTCAACAAGAGAACAAAATTGTAACAAAAAATTATGCAGCGACAGCGGCACCAGAGCCGCTATAAGAGTGCGGCACTCGAACTACGTCAATTTCATTCTAGACCACAACAAAAATACCCATAGTACAAGTAGTTGTAGTACAAGTGGAATTTGGGACTCCTGGTTGTGGCTGTTCTCCTACCCACGACGTTGATTCTATCTATCGCAAGCACTGCCGTACAGCACTTCTCTATTACGGATATGCCGTACGAGCAGGCCGTTACGGTCGCAAACTCGTGGTTGAGTCTCGACTATTGGGCCAAGCGTCACGTCATGTCGACCGCCCTTAACTTCTATTAAAGCCTACATCCTTTGTGCAGATGGCGCAATAAATCCCGCTAGCTCGACTAGGAACCGCGCCCTCCGCGTTTGCCACGTATTTCGGTGTTATTTGGCCTCAATTCCATTTAAATATGACTCTCATATTAAACTACAGCTGAACACAGGTGTCAAAGTTTTAAAAGGAGCAATAAACAACATTTAAATTCGCCATACACTCTCGCGAAAATTTAAACAGCAAAGAATTCTTATGTAAGATGAAGATAATTTATATGATCGAAACATTCATCAACAAAATATTTACATGAAAAAAACTAGGAAAGATTTATAAAAAACAAAAAGATCTGGTGGGAAGTAGAACTTGTGTAAACAAAAATATACGTGAGGTTAGAAACTGCAGAGCATGAAAATTTGCGTTCAATGTAAATTAGCACTGCTGAACAAAAAATGTTAAAAAAAAGTTTCTAAAAAAATTGCGTTAAAATTGCTTCGTGTGAACTTTTTTTTATAGAAACGACGTACAATATAAGTTTGTTATTGTTTTTACTTCATTGACTTATAACAGAAAAATGTCGTCAGATACAACTTCTTCAACATCTGGCAAAATGCGATATTTTTAACAGGATTTTAGTCGCATCACTTTAAGCTCTTGCAGCTTTAAGCTGTTTGTTCTCAATGTTGTTTCTTAATATTTTTATTTGAAAAGTCTTTAGAACTGTACATAAGATTCATCGCCACCGGTGAGATTTTGCTTTTTTCTTTCTAAGAACATTATTGTACGGGCATAAAATTGTTAAGAAGGTGGATTGTTAAACTATTACTCTAAGTACGGAATCGTTATTTTATTCCGCCGTATTATATTTCTTGTAACTCCCAGGAAAAAAAAACAAAATAATTGGTGATCAACTTTTTTATAAAGAATCATCCGTTTGACTTTACGTCCCATTATTCTGCACATGTTTTGGTAGCATTTCTACTAATATTGTAGATTATAACGTTAATTACCCCATCTAAACAGTTTAGTTTTGTCTAGATGATGCCAACATGGTTGGCGAAACGCCTCGACAATTTTGCTTTTACATCGAGTGATCAAAGAAGAGTCCCAAAGTAAGTTACAAAGAAAACTATTCTAAAATATGTATAAGGAAAATTGGAATTGTTTATTTCATGGTATAGATTCTTAATGAAATTTGCGAAATGAATGAATAAATAAATTTTGTTGCTAACTTAAAGTTATTGTGAAGAAGTTCGTTTATAAACTGTAAGATAAATAGTAAAGCTTGATTACTAGTTCACGGGGATTCCAGGGACATGTTAAAATTTTGGTAGCTTCACAACGTATCTGTTTAATAAATCGCTAACAGACAGATACAAAGAAAAACCGGCGAAAATGAGAAACCTAAATTTTCATATTCAACAGTGAACATCAACGTCAACGAAACGCAAAATTAGGAACTCATCCAAATGACCTCGTTACATTACTTCTTTTTGGCTGTCGCACGCAAGGAAAATTCGTGAACCTAAGTAATTACTACAATTATCATAATAAGTACCGAAAAGTATCTGATAGTCTGTTTTAATTTCCAGGAGCCGCTCCAGCCAGCAATCAGCATGTCCGACAACAGCAGTTGCCCGCAAGACCCCGGCAATTTCTCGACCATCTTCGGACAAACAGACGTCGCCCAGTGGGAAGCGCTCCTAACGATCGTCACTCTTACATTCATCATCCTTCTGACGATAATTGGGAACGTGTTAGTGATCCTCAGCGTCTTCACATACAAGCCCCTCCGCATAGTGCAAAACTTCTTCATAGTGTCGCTTGCGGTAGCCGACTTGACGGTCGCCATCCTCGTTATGCCGCTGAACGTAATCGTGTCAATATTGGGACGTTGGGTCCTCGGCATACACATCTGTAAAATGTGGCTGACATCAGACGTCCTTTGTTGCACCGCTTCCATCCTTAATTTGTGCGCGATAGCCTTGGACCGCTTCTGGGCCATCACTGATCCGATCAATTATGCCCAGAAGCGCACCTTGAAAAGGGTGCTGCTAATGATAGGAGGAGTCTGGGTCTTGTCCCTTTTAATCAGTTCGCCGCCTTTGATCGGCTGGAACGACTGGCCTACGCCGGAAGAATTCGACAACGTGCAAGTTTGCAAACTGACCGAACGACAAGGTTACGTCATTTACTCGTCGTTGGGTTCGTTTTTTATTCCGTTGTTCATTATGACAATAGTTTACGTAGAGATATTCATAGCGACGAAGAGGCGTCTGAGGGAAAGGGCGCAAGCGTCCAAGATCAACGCCATCTCGAAGAACCAGTCCGCTTTGATAAGCAACAAAGAGGCACAACATGACAGAGAGAGCGTGAGTAGCGAGACGAACCACAATGAACACCCGGAGAACACGGCGAACGGAAAGACCAAAGAAAAGAAGAAGAAGCACAAGAAGAAACGGAAAGACGACAACGCCGAAAACAATACGTACTTGAAGCCCATTCTAGTCCACGAAGATTCCTTGACAGACAATCCAGAGACTTCTTCCATTTCGCAGAGACGCAGTTCTAACCCTTGCACTTCTGATAACCACAAGATCATCTCCGAATGTACCACGGTGTCTAATTCCCCTCAATCCAAATGTAGCAACCTCAACAAAGTTCTTCTTCCTGAGTCCAACGTTGTGAAAAAGCCCGGAGTGATCTACCAGTTCATCGAAGAAAAACAACGTATTTCTCTGTCTAAGGAAAGGCGTGCTGCTCGAACCCTCGGTATAATAATGGGGGTATTTGTGGTGTGTTGGTTGCCCTTCTTCATTATGTACGTCACGATCCCGTTCTGTCCGAGCTGCTGCCCGTCTAAAAGACTCATAAATTTCATCACATGGTTAGGTTACATTAATTCAGTGCTCAATCCTATTATTTACACGATTTTTAATTTGGACTTCCGACGTGCTTTCAGGAAGCTTTTGGGGATGCGGCCGTAAGTTCTCGACGCGTGTGTTTGCAAAAATTTTATATATCCGTCGACAACTACTTGATGATTCCCGTGTTATTTTAACAAAGACTGATATCCAGTAGAAACGTTAGAGAGTTGCATTTTTGATGTAGGTTCATGTTTAAATAAGACAAATTTGTTATGTAGAGCATTCCATGCTAATGTGTGTCATCGAATGAGCTTGCCATTTCTGTCACGAAGCATTAGAGCCCAATGCTTCCAAACGGATTTGGCAAAGATTTACGCTTATTTATATTGTTAATGTACATTGTTGGACGTCATCTTCAATCTGTAAATTTGCTTATATTGTATATATAGAAAAGCGCAACTATTAAGGTAGTTCTCTCAGTGACAAAGTCTTTTGTGTGATATTTACATTAAACTCAGAACCTATAATACATAGTTAGATTTAAAAATTAAAAGCGGTTTCTAATTTATGCAACAATAATTATTACCTCAATTGATACCTCTAGTATAATCATATTTGTTTCGCAGTTTTAGTAGTAGGCAAAGTGTATGCTGTTCAAAGCGATTTCAAATATGTAATTTTATCTTATATATTTTTTTATATCTAAGTTAACGGATATAGGGTGAGTTCAAACAAAGGTAAACTGTGTACATAGGCTATCTTAATCCTGTTGTATTTATTATGCGAAGTGTTTAGAAGTTTAAACTACTTTTGACAACTCACCCTCTATCAGCATTTTTGAGTGTATAAAATGTTTTAGAGTTCAATAAAATCAACATTTTTGTTTACTAGTGTTTTTCTAGTTTTAAGTGTTTATCGTTAACAAGGTTATGAATGTGCCTCGAAGTGCGAAAACAAAAACCCACAAGTCCGAATTAAAGCGAACGCGTCAGAAGCGGAATGCGATAAAAATAAACACTTACATCAAACAACTCAGATTCAAGTTTACGTCACTAGAACTAAAAGCTCAAATACACTGCCAGACAAAAACAAACACTTCAATTTTTGTGATTGCTTGTGATTGGTCGAACTTTTGTAAAAAATTAAAACATCAATGTATTCACTAACAAAAAAACGTAACTTTATTTTAAAGCATGTGAAAACAGAAAAAGTAAAAAAAAGTTATAACACTAAACATTAGCGTAAAGTTACAAATATTCAAGTGTCCGGAATTTTTTGACTGGCAGTGTACTTAAAATTCAGGCCACTATTATACACACAGGTTATATATACTACTATAGACATATATACCAACTCTAGAGAAAGTAACAAATATTCGAATAGTAACATTAGGCGACTTTTTGTAATTTTTGATCTCTAACATTAATGAAATAAGCTATACACAGTATTGTACTTTCAAATTTTTGGGAAAAATGAAGTACGCCGTTCCTGATTTATTCATGAAAATAAACTGACTAATTTTTTTTAGTCACTCTGTATGAGTAATTCTAAAAAAAATTGAATACAATGACAAATCAGAAATGTAGACTCATCACATTTGACACAGTTTAGACAGGATTTATTTGACAAAATTTTGAAATGACGTCATCAATTTTTGAGGGGACATACACAAATATATTGTGATTAAAAATTTACCGTACTTACGATAACTTGCTTTAACACATCTGCAAGATTTCAAAGCATTCGGTATTGCAGATTGAAAATTAAATTACAAAATGTTGTTAGGTATACAATTTTGAGTTTTTTTTCAAAAATCTGGATGTTTCGGGTAAAAACTCAACACGGATTCATAAACTACACGTATAGGAGTATGCTATTTTATACAATTTAAAACCCATTTATTATGTACAATTTTGAGGTGCCGTCATCAAACTGTTGGTGGAGATGATTAGCCAAATTTTAAATGTGACGTGCCTGAAACATTTAATAACCATATTCATAAATAAAATGCAATAAATGAATCATAGCGTTAGGATATTTTATTATTGTTAGAAAAATCATGTCGCCTAGCAATAATCACACCTACACAGTGTTTAAACAGATATTAAATATAAATCTCTAAAGAAAGATAATAATACATTTAAAAGACAAAGTTTTGAAGCGCTGCATTATAACTTAGTTATGCTATTGTTGTTAATTGTTGTTACTTTATTAGTTTTAGAACGAAGGGAAAATTTGCGTAATTACCCCAAACAATGATAAACCACAGTTACACAAATTCAGTCACATAACGCGGAGGGATATTTTATAAAATATATTCCATTTTGCTGGAGGCACAGCAACGTACGAAATATCACAGCAGTTCTATATTCCGGATTCTATCCTCCGCTAAGTCCGTTGCAAATCAAATGCTTTTCATAAGATGCACTAGCCACAAGCAATATGTGTTCAGTGTCCATGAAGAGATGTCTCTTTGGGTTTTATGATTTTTCTTTCATATTCCGCTGCTCCCGTAAAGCATTGTTGATTTATTGCATCTACAACGGGTATTTAGGAAAGACTGATTGCACTACATCCTACACAGGTAAGCGGGAAAATTATTACACCCCGAAATTATTATGCAAATAATGTTGCATATTTGCCTAGGTTAATTGTTTACTGTGGCAGTGAATCAAGGTGGTTGTTTTGTTTACTTGTCTCTAAAGTTTACAATACCGCGTTTAAAAAAAAGAGGGTTTGTAGTGATAAATATTAGTTTACTTGTCCTATTCTGTTGTTATCTACGTCATATTGTTGAGATTAGAATTTAAAGGTGGTTTTGAGAACAAGGTGCTCCACTTTTTATGTTGCAAGTGTTATTTATTACCGGTTTAAATAACTTCAAATTAGCTTCTGATATAAAACAACACAAGAAAAGCGTTTATCAGCTCTAAAGAAATCCAGATTTTTATTTTAGCTTAGATCTCTAACAGAACTCCTTATCAAATATGACATTTTATAAATTGAATTTGTTCTTTCTTGTTTGGACTGCATCTCCGAAATTCTATATTATTGTTGCTTTGGCCTGGAAATCTCCCCGGATTTTATGAAAATAGAATGCAAATCGAACAACCGCTTAGGCAAATTTTAGAGATCACCCCGAGATTGAAAAACTTTCTCAATTCCTACTTAAATAAATATAAAAATATACAATTCATTCCAGAAAGCCCAGGTATTTCGGTAAACCTTTTCAACTTAAATCTCTCTTTCATCAGAGTGATGTGGACCGTTCGGTTATTATACCCGCAGGATTGAAAGTAATTATCAACGGCATCAATGTTTTATTTTGGTGTATTAAAAGAGAAAAAGTTAAGTTAACAAAGTTTGGTAACTGTGTTCCCTTGCGGTTGAAACGAAGATATGTGATCAAGAACATGGTGACTGACGTCGCAAAAGCACTTTTAGGGTCGGCTGGAAGTTTTACAGCGGTATAAAGCTGGCAAATTGCTGTTCTGGTGTAAAAGGAATCAAACAAGTTTATGTATGATCTGAACACTGTACACCTTTACGTTTTGTGCCATTAACGGTTCCAACTGTGCCTAACTGTTTTATGTGGTGAACATTTGCACCGAATGGTGATAAAGTCACGCATCAAATTCATGAAGTCTTTATACGGAAAGTTGGCATAAATTGAAAGTTTCGTTTTCTGGTATTAAAATTGCTCATAACCGCTACCACAGGCACCTATTTTGGTATGCGAACTCCCAACCAAGTATTTTCCAGACAGGATTCCTTTTAGCGAAAAAATTGAAACTGCAATAAAACCCTTAACACGATGTTCGGTTTCCGCACAGTTTTAGGAAAATCAGATGGCGGGTATCGTGCGAGAGTCGATAAAATGTAGAGGTTCATATATTAGTAAAGCACCTGTAGAGGCGATTCTAAAAGACTAGAGAATATTACTGACGCGTGTTTTAAAGCATAGTCTGGAATACAAACCTCCCTAATACGTTTTTAGATCATCAAATTTTCGAAAAGTATAAAGATAGTGGATGAAATTTAAAAATGTTGCAGATTTGCCACTTTTTAATAATGGTAGATATTTTTAAAATTTCAGTTAATATGGTTAAAATGTCATCTGAGAGAATACTTATTATAACATTTGAACAATTCTCCATTGTAGTTACACACTCTGCAAGAGGTGAACAAATCAATCCCTACTGGGATGATAAAATTATTGTTGCAAATAAATTTCACACAGGGAAATGTTTTCACAAATACTAATAATAAAACAGTCCATTATGATTATATCAATTATTTATTACATAAATAAAGAATAAAGCAATTAAAGTATCAAATACTAAACTAAGCATTGGAAGAAGTTATAAAAGCCATTAGGGGATGAATTAATTTTGAATGAGATAATAAAAATGTGTGTAGACGGGACAAAAATTAAAAGTTTAGCAAAAAATCTGAAACAAATAGAACCAGCCAATAAAGATTAGCAGGTTTAAAAATCTGTGCTACCCAACAGTTGTTGCTGGCTCAACATCTTTTGAAAATATAGTTCTAAATAAACAGGGCCAGTGAAAACAGTTCCTGTTTTATTGATTTTTTTTTGCCGTGGAAGGGATTACAAAAAATCGCTAGGATTATTTTTTAAATCTATCTTAGTGTACGTTGTGAGGAGATAAATGAAAAGACACCCTTTGTTGTGATATAAATAAAATAAAATCTTCATTTACAGAGTGTTTACGAAAAAAAAATTTTCACAATTTTGTGCTTTTCAACATATGGAAAGAATGAGTACAGAAAATAGCGTGATAAAATACCAGGGTTCTATTTGATGAATCGATATTTGAAAATTTTAGACTTTTGTATACATACCCCACTAGAAAACACGTACCTCTATTTATCCCGTCACAAAATATTGTAACACAGATCTTAAAAATTTTGACAGAACTTCCCTCGACCCTGAAGTAAAATAAAGACATATATGTAACGTTAAAATAAATGTAAATTTGATCCAATGATATACCACCATAAAGTATAGATTTATCATATTTTGCACATTTTGGATGGATTTATTCGGCAAAATTTTGAGATAACGCCATCAATTTTTTGACGGGGATAAATACATAGGTTTTGACTAAAAATTTACCATGCTTACGATAAATTTAATACGTCTGCAAGATTTCAAAGCATTCGGTTGTGCAGTCCCTGATTTAATCAGTAAAATAAATTGACCCTTTCATTATTTTTTTGAGTCACCCTGTATAAGTAATTCCAAAAACTATGAGTGCGTTAATATACCAAAGTATATAGTCATAATATTTTGCATATTTCAGAGAGGATTTATTCGGCAACTTTTTGAGAAGACGTCATCAATTTTTTGGAAGGAGATAAACGAATAAACTTTGCTTAACTATTTATCATGTTTACGATAACCCTAACATATTTACAAGATATCAGAGCATTCGGTTTTTCAGTTTCAAGGTCAAATTGCAAAATATTGTTACGCAGTTTTGAATTTTTTTTGAAAAATTTGAATATCTAGGGTGAAAATTCACACGGATTCACACACCATAAGTACAACACTATATTATTGTTTATAATAAAAAAATTACTACTATAAATTTTTGGAGATGACGTGTCTAATAAAAATGGATACAGACACCGAACAGACAGACACATAGACGGAAACGGGAGACCACCTTTTTCGTACTCTAGAGGATTCTAGGAGGATTCGATTACCATACTTCCTTAGCTTCCGTTCGGGAAGTAAAAATAACCCTACTGCAACTTTTTTGTGAACTCGTCCATTGCCAGAAAATTTCAAGAAAGTTGAATAATGTTGCAACATCCCATTTGAATTTCAAAAATAAACTGTGGTTTGGTTATAAAGCCTAAGAGGAGGCCAATGATGATATATAAAAATATATACGGTGTCCCATTAAAAAAAAAACTAAGTTGTGTGTTACACTCTGTATAGTTAAAAATAATTTTATAGAAGGATACAACTCAGACGTTGACTTTTTTCTGTCTCTCATAATAATAAATGGAGGACCACGCGTTTAGTGACTCACCCTGTGTATAACAAATGACATTAATTAAATTTTGAATTTTCGACTTCTCGGTGTTTCGTTTTTTCGGTTTTTCGATTTCTCAATTTTTCGATTTTTCAACATTCTCATGTTTCGATTTTTTCATTGTCGATTTTTCAATTTTTCAACGTTTCGATGTTTTGATTTATCGATTTGTTTAGAATTTTCAATTTTTCAGTTTTTAACCTTTCGGTTTTTCGATTTTAGCCCATTTCGATTCTTCGATTTTTCGGTTTTTTAAGTTCTCGACTTTTCGATACATCGATTTTTCGATCAATTGATGTTTCAATTTTTCGATTTTTCGGTTTCTTGATTTTTCGACTTTTCAATTTTTTGGTCATTTGGTCTTCCGATAATTTTTGAATTTTTAGAATTTTTTATTCAATGTTTTTCCATTTTTCGATCCATCGTTGTTTCTATTTTTCAATTTCAAGTTTTAAATTTTTGAATTTTCATTTTTTTGGTTTTTCAATTTTACGATTTTTAAAATTTTACATTTTTGGATTTTTCAATTTCCCAACGTTCGAATTTTGGAAATTTTCAATTTCTGGATTTTTTGATGACACTAAAGGTCACCGAGGTTCTTTAAACCTCTTCAAAAATAAAATATCAAAGATACCAGAGATTCTTCAAAAATTCTTTAAAGAAGAAGCCCAAGAAGGAGGTCTCCGAGATTCTTTAAATTTTTTCAATAATAAAACACCTGAGGTGCCAGAGATTCTTTTTACGGCTTCGAAAATAAAACACAAAAGGTGCCAGAGATTCCTTTGACTTCTTCAGAAATAAAGCACTAGAGGAGAAGCCCATGATTCTTTAAACTTCTTCAAAAACAAAACACCAGAGGTCTCCCGAGATTGTTTAAACTTCTTCAAAAATAAAGCATCAGAGGAGAAGCCCGAGACTCTTCAAACTTCTTCTAAAATAAAATATAAGAGGTCTGCCCAAGATTCTTTAGACTTCGTTAAAAATAAAACACCAGAGGAAACAGAGGTTCTTTAAATTTATTCAAAAATAAAACACACCAGAGGCCCCTGAGATTCTTTAAACTTCTTAAAAAATAAAGTACATCAAAAAATTCTGAAATTCTTTAAACTTCTTCAAAAAGAAAAGACCAGAGGTGCTAGAGATTCTTTAAATTTCTTAAAAAATAAAGCACCACAGGAGAGGTCTCCGAGATTCTTTAAATTTCTTCAAAAATAAGGGCCAGATGCCCCCCAAGATTTAAACTTCTTTAAATATAAAACACTAGAGGCCCACAAGATTTTTTAGACTTCTTCAAAAATAAAATACCAGAGGTACCAGAGATTCCTTAGACTTATTCCGAAATAAAGGACCAGAGAAGCAACCCGCGACTCTTTAAACTTCTTCAAGAATAAAACACTAGAGCTGCCAGAGATTCTTTTGACTTCCTCAGAAATTAAGCACTAGGGAAGAAGCCCACGATTCTTTAAATTTCTTAAAAAATAAAACACCAAATAATTCCGAGATTCTTTAAACTTCTTAAAAAGTAACGCAACAGAGGAGAAGCCCGAGATTCTTTAAACTTCATCGAAAATAAAACACCCGAGATTCTTTAAAACTCTTCAAAAATAAAACATTAGAGGTCTCCGAGCTTCCTTAAAATTCTTTCAAAAATAAAATACCAGGAGCCATTGAGTTTCTTCGATTTTTCAGTATTGAAATTTTTCAATTTTTGAATTTTTCGATTCTTCGATTTTTCAATTTTGTGATTTATTAAATTTTGGATTTTCGACTTCTTAATGTTTCGATTTTTTTGTTTTTCAATTTTTCGATTTTTCAACATTCCAATTTTTCAGTTTTTAACTTCTCGATTTTTCGATTTCAGCCCACTTCGATTCCTCAATTTTTCATTTTTTTAAGTTCTCGACTTTGCGATACCTCGATTTCTCGATCAATGGATGTTTCAATGTTTCGATTTCTTGGTTTTTCGATCTTTCGATCATCCGATCTTTCGATCTTTTTATCTTTCTACTTTTGGATTTTAGAATTTAAAAAAAACTGGACAAAAACAGCAAGCCTTCTCATTGGACAATACCGAGTGTCTGGAAAATGGCGGATTAGCTCTTCAGTACGTTATGTACAGGGGTTTTGGAAGTCCCAGAAAAATAATAAAAATATTCTTTATGATGTAGATTACGAAAAAAACGTAATTTTATAAAATTAAAATTGGCAACACTGCACCACTAAATGCGTGAATACCTCGAGCTTACTTTCTGATTTCTTAGTAACAATGGTGACTGAAATCCAGCTTATATTTTGGATTTTTTTTAGGACTATAACCATAACAACTAGTTATCATTAATCGTCGTGCATTATTATTAATAAAACAAGCTGCTATTATTCATTAATAAATAAACCAAAAAAATTTAATAAAAATATAAATTATAAACAAAAACAAAACCAACAAAAAAACAATCTATTAAAGCATAACCAAATAAACACTGGAGAAGATGTGCAAAATATCTGCCTTGTGCATGTAAGTTAGCTCGTAATGTTTCAAATTTTGATCATTTTTTGTAAAAGTTAGTCATGAGTACTTGCTAAGATAAAACTAATTTTGGCAAATGACATATTCTCTAAGAAAAGAGAGGGCGGGTGGGCGGGGATAGTACCTTCTAAGACAAGACTAATTTTGGCAAATGAGATACTCTCTAAGAAAAGAGAGGAAGAGTGGGCGGGGTTAGTATCTGCTGAGATAAAACTGATTTTGGCAAATGACATACCTTCTAAGAAAAGAGAGGGCGGGTGGGCGGGGCTAGTACCTGCTAAAATAACACTGATTTTGGCAAATGACATACCCTCTAAGAAAAGAGAGGGCGAGTGGGTGGGTTTTAAGACTGACAATGTTCCAAAAATAACTTGCAACAAAAATCTTCATTGACTCCCAAAATAAAACACCATGGGTAGAGGGTACCCAAACACAAATTCGTGAAAACTAAAACGCTAAAAGCTCAAAAGATTTTTTCAAGTTCATCCAACAACAGATCACCAGGAACCAGAAACCTAAAGTTAACTGCGAACATTTTAAACGTAGGGTTTTCAAAACTTTGACAATTTGATATGTCAAACATTTTTAACTGCTTACTCGATTTTTGCTGATTTGTACCTTCGTTTTATATCAGGCAAACAGTGTTGTCAAATGGAATTTAATCAAACTATTACAAAAACAATACAACCAACTCTTTCTAAAAAATCAAATTAAAAAAATACAGGTAAATGCTATGCTCCTCATTCCAACTAAGATTTACTTCGCAAAATTTTGGGTTGACGTCATAAAGTTTTGGGACGGGATGAGCAGCTCGTACAATAACTTGTATGCGTAAAGTTATTGTATTATTGTAAAGTTATTGTTGTCACATCATTAAACCACAATAAAGAACATGTTCCAATAAACAAATCAAATGAGATTCACATTGCAAAATTACGAGTGACGTCATCAAAATTTTGGTGAGGATAAACATACGAATTTGGTTAGCCTTTATATATGTAGTTTATAATAGGGACGGACATTTTCGTGTCATGCGAATTGTGAAATGTCGAGAAAACATTACATCAAACACACTTCAAAATAATCTAATTACATAAATACTTTCCCGGGAGGCCTGGCGAAGTTTTTGAGCCGAAAAACTTTCAAGTAAGCAATTTTTATTTATCTTTTTGAACATTTGGAAAAAAGACCATGAAAAATAGCTACTGGCTAAATTTTAACTTGAGTTTATTTTAAAAATAATAAACAGATTCACTACCTGTAAAAAATTTCAAGAAATATAAGTCTCTTTTGGCAAAAACAGCTTAAAGTATTTTTTAAGCACTTATCGCAAAATGAAGCTTTTAGTAAGTGTGGGCGCTGTGTAATTTTCGGGAGCATAGAATAATCTTTTCCAATGCTTTGTATGCTTTTTGTTCCTGAAAATGTAAATATAAATCATGATGTGTAGGTTCGAAAGTTATTACGAAAAACATTTGACAAAACCTTTGTAGACATTAATTTAGGACGCAAAAAACTTCTGACAACATTTTCAAAGCTTATTTTTTGTAACTTCACGCGAATAAATAAAAGCACAAAAGTGTACACGAAACTTTGTTAAAATGGGAATGATTCTTTACTCCAGAAAAATTTGATTAATTTAATCTGACCGTGTTGAAATTTAACAAACTTCTGAAAAATGTTTAAAGTTGAAGCACATTATACAGAACTGTTATTTAATACGAAACTTCTACTTTATTCAAATTATTTTCCAACTTTTTCATTAAAATTCACTTCTGCTGCGCTGTATGAAAGAAATAATTTAGGTACACCATGCCGTCTCTAACCCCGATGTTTATATGAAGAAAATATTTTTATTGAACAATATTTTTTCCACTGATCAGAATTCTTTGCCATCCGAGCGCACAACAAAATTGCTAAAATAATCTAAACTGCTGACAGGGAAATGGCAAAGTTGTGTAGATGAGTTTTCTTTTGAAAAGTGCCAATACATTTATCAGGGGATATTACGGCGCGATATTTTCCGTTTAACGAAAGCAGAAGTTATACAGAGGTATTTATGGATTTTCGCGGTGGAAAATCTCCTAAATGCAGGTGCAATGTGGAGTTTGAAGCCTGGAAGGAAGGCTATAAATCTTAAAACTAAAAGCTTAAAACCATCCGACGCAACTTAACGTAACGTTGCTAATGAATACACAGGCTGAAGCCAGGTTGGGGTAGCTTTTCAAAAACAATGAAGAGAGCTTCAAAACTTTCTCTCCTATTAATATACTGAAACGGTTCAGAAGCAACTTTCCACACCACGCAGAGTTCGGAGTCAAATTCTGAACTACACGACTTCGCGTTTCTCCTCAAATATTTACTAAATTGATGAAATTATTAAAACTTGAATATTAATTAATATGGGGCGCCTAAGATAGCATGCTTATTATTTTAGGAGCCATCCCTCGATTTACTCTAACCCCTCTCAAGCCTGCCAGTTTCAAAAAACTTCGTTTCCCATTTTCCGAAAATGAGAGGGCGACACGTGATTTGTGTCGCAAGTTTTGGTAATTATGCCACCCACGAAATAGTGGGTGTTCAAGTACGTGTGCTGGGAACGCCCCATGTTTTTACACTCGCTATGCGGAAGAAGCTAGTTGGAATTTATGCGGTGTTTACGGGATGCGAAACACATTTCCAGCTGACATAAAAGTGCAGCAATTCCGAGCTGCACTAATAAAATAAACGTGAAAGCATGAGCGTAAAACGATGAACGTTTTCGTGGTAGAATCGCGTGAAAATAAAATCACAGACGTCGATAATATGGATTCTGGAAAGTATAGCTCTATTATGTTGTGGAAAAATGATACATGATTGTAGATATGACAAAACAGGCAAAAAAGACTACCTTTTGTAAAACGATTATTATCAAATTCTAGATGTATGTTAGGAATATCGTGTAGATAATGAAAAGCCAACCAAGATTTGTCTAAACATTCCCACCAACAATTTGATGATGTCACCTCAAAATTTTGCATAGTAAATGTTATTTAAAGTGTATAAATTAACATACTCCTACATATGGCAACGTTTTACAATTTAACTTGAAAGAGCAGAACCGAATCCTCTGAAATCTGTAACAGATATTACCTATATTTTTTAACATGGAGGGGTTACCATAAACAAATAAACTTCGTAAAATCATTTTATAATTTTTCGAAATTTTGTTTGTATTGCTCTGTATTTCAGTGGGTTAGATCAGTTTTTTTTACTTCCCGAGCGTGAGCTAAGGAAGTGTTATAATCGAGTCCATGGGGCGACTGGCTACTTTCATGTTTTCTCGACGTTCCAAGAGTACGAATAAGTAGAGAATAATATCAGAAATACTAGATCAATTGTTGTTAAATTTTGTATGTATGTTAGGAATATCATATAGATGCATGGTAAACCGCTAACAAAAATTCCTCCACCTGTCATTTCTAGGCATAAACATCTTTGAAAAAAAGAAGCAAAAATTTTGTAACTTCGAATTAACAAAATCGAATGTATTGCAATCTTTTAAGGTCATCGGAAACCTGGTAAATCATTAATTAAAATTTATCCGTTCATGCCCCCTAATAACTGAGGATGTCATAATTTTTTTTTACGTAGTAGTCTTTTCGATTTTATAATTTTTTATTTTCCCGTTTCTCGACTTCTCGACTTTTCGATGTTTGATTTCTCGATTTCTCGATTTTTCAGTTTACAATTCTTCAATGTTTTGATTTTCCTGTTTCAATTTTTCGATTTCTCAGGTTTTGAATTTTTCAATGTTTCAGTCTTGGGATTTTTGAATTTTTCGATTTTGAGATTTATCGATATTATATTTATTTAGTTTTGGCATTTTTCAATGTGTCGTTTTTTTTTATTTTAGATTTTGTGAATTTAGATTTCTCGGAATTTTAATGGTTTGTTTTCTATATCTTCGGATTTTTCGACTTCTCGGCTTTAAATTTTTCAATTTTTCAGTTTATCAATTTTTCAATTTTTCGGTTTCTCGATTTTTGGAGATTTCGACGTTTCGATATTTCAATTCTTTTTTAATTTTAAATTTTTCAATTTTTCAATCATTAATTTTTCGATTTTGGGTTACTTCAGTTTCTGGATTTTTTGATTTTTTGATGTTTCAGTTTTTCGGTTTGTCGGTTTCTTAATTTTTCGATTTTTCGGCTTTTCGATTTTTTTAGAGATTCGATTTTTCAATTATTCAATTTTGACATTCCTAAGTTTTCGATTTTTCGATTTCTCGATTTTTCAATTCATGATTTTTGGATTTTCCCATTTCTCGATCTCTCAACTTTTCGATGTTCAATTTCTCGATTTTTAGTTTTTCAATTCTTAAATTTTTTGATTTTCCCATTTCTCAATTTTTATATTGCTCCTCACGTTCCGACTTATCGATTTTTCAATTTTCCATTATTTCATTGTTGGGATTTTACAATTTTTCGGTTTTGCAGTTTTTAGATTTTTCAGGTTCCGACCAATAGATTTTGCAATTTTTCGATTCTTTGATTTATCGATTTATCAATTTTTCGATAATTCAATTGTGACATTATAGTATTCCGGTTTCTTAAATTTTAGATTTTTAGATTTAAAATCTTTCAATTTTTTGATTTTTTGATGTTTCAGTTTCTCGGTTTTTCAATTTTTCGACTTCTCAATTTTACATTTTTCACTTTATGATTTTAAAAATTTTTTAGTGTTTTCAATTCTTCAAATACATATTAATTTTTTGTTTCTGGGTTACTTCAATTTGTCGATGTTTTGAGTTTTCGACATTTTGATTATCCGATTTCTCGATTATTCAATATTTCAACTTAAAAATTTCTCGGTTTTTTAATTTTTGAAATTTTCGGTTTTTCAATATTTCCAGTTTTTCAATTTTTCAATGAAGTATTCAATTTTGGCGTTCCTAAGTTTTTGATTTTTAGATTTCTTCATTCCCGATTTTTCGACTTTTCAATATCCGATTTCCCGATTTGTCGATTTCCAGTTTTTCAATTCAATTTTTCGATTTTCCAATTTTTTAATTTTTAGATTTCTCTCCAGGTTCCGACTTTGCGATTTCTCAATGTTTCGATGTTTCAGTTCTGAGATTTTGCAATTTTTCGATTTTTCGATTTATGAATTTATCAATTTTTCGATAATTTATTTTTGACATTTTTCAGACTTTTTGAAATCTTTTAATTTTTCGGCGTTTTTTATGTTTCAGTTTCTAGCTCTTCCAATTTTTCGACGTCTCGATTTTACAATTTTGATTTCTTGATTTTAGAAATTTTTCATTTTTCGGTTTTTTAATATTTTGAAATTAAAATTTTTCTATTATTAATTTTTCGATTGTGGGTTACTTCAATATCTCGATTTTTAAAATGTTCGAATTCTTGATTTTTGAATTTCCCTATTGTCCGATGTTTCAGTTTTTCGATTTCTCGGTTTTTTGATTTTTCAACTTTTCGGCTTTTCGATTTTTCCACTTCTTGATTTTTCAATTATTCAATTTTGGTGTTCCTAAGTTTTTGACTTTTCAATTTCTCGATTTGTTGATTTCCACTTGTTCAGTTCAGTTTATCTATTTTCCAGTTTCTCAATTTTTAGATTTCTCCTGAGGTTCCGATTTTTTGATTTTTGAATTTTTTTAATGTTACATTTTAGAAACTTTTTTAATTTTTCGACTTATCGTTTTATCAATTCTTCGATAATTCAATTTTGGAATTTTTCAGTACCCAGTTGGGTTTATTCAATTTTAGATTTTTCGATTTTTTGATGTTTCAGTGTCTCCATCTTTCAATTTCTCGACTTTTCGATTTTACATTTTTCATTTTTTTATTTTACAAATTTTTAAGTTTGATTTTTCATTTATTTTTTTAATTTTAAATTTTAAATTTTTTTAATTCTTATTAATTTTTCGATTTTGGGCTACTTCAATTTCTCGGTTTTTTGATTTTTCAAATTCTTGATTTATCGATTTCTCCATTTATGGAAGTTTTAGTTTTTCGATTTTTCAATTTTTTGATTTTTCGACTTTTCGATTTTTCAATTATTGAATTTTGGCGTTCCGAAGTTTTCGATTTTTCGGTTAATGGTTTTTCGATTTCCGGATTTTTCTACTTCTCGATTCATTGATTTTCTATTTTTCCTTCTCTCGACTTTTCGATGTTCGATTTCTCGATTTACCCATTTTCAGTTTTTCAATTCTTCAGTTTTTAGATTTCTGCTCAGGTTCCGACTTTGCGATTTCTCATTTTTCCACTGTTTCTTGTTGGGATTTTGGAATTTTTCGGTTTTTCAGATTTTAGATTTCTCAGGTTCCGAGTTTTTTGATCTTTCAATTTTTTAATGTTTCAGTTTTGGTCTTTTGCCATTTTTCGATTTATCAATGTTTCGATAATTTAATGTTGGCATTTTTCAGGGTCTCAGTTTTTTTTAATTTTAGACTTTTAGATTCAAAATGTTTTGATTTTGCGATTTTTTAACGTCTCAGTTTCTCGATCTTTCAATTTTTCGACTTCCCGATTTTACATTTTTCATTTCTTGATTTTAAAAATTTTTGATATTTTGATTTTTTCTAATTTTGCATTTTTTGAGTTTATTGGTTTTTCAATTTTTCCAATTTTCGATTGATCGATATTTTTAAATTTTAAAATTCTCAATTTTTCTATTTTTCTATTTTTCGACATATCGATTTTTGGATTTCATGGTTCGATTTCTCGATGTTTCAGATTTTAAGTTGGGATTTTTCAGTGTCTCAATTTCTTGTTTTTTTGATTCTTCAATTTGTGGATTTCTGAAATTTACATCTTTCAATTTCTGGATTTTTCAATTTCTCGATGTTTTAATTTTTCCATTTTTTAAATTCTACATTTTTTTGATGTTTCGACTGTTGGATGTTCCGATTTTACGAATTTTCGGATTCTATTTTCGAATTTTTAAAATTCCTGGCTTTTTAACTCGATAGTTTTAAAATTTTTAAATTTTTTCAGTATCTCGAAAAGTATCTTTTCCCGTTAGTTATCTGTTTTAATTATATTTCATATTGTCGCCGCGTGCTCCTGGAATTTGCGCCCTCGTGGCGTAAGGGCCAAATGAGTGTTATTTACGCCACTGGTTTTACCTTGTGAGGTTAGAGAAAACAAAAATAACACAAATTTTCTGCACTTCCGGGTCAAGGGTAGTCCTATCGAAATAACTTACGACCGAATTTTTAAATCAGTGTTCGCACTTAGATATCGACTCTCCGCATTATACCAAGGATGACTCGTTTTTATGTGTTATGAGAAAAAACCCTCGGCGCCGCCTCGTAAAAAATAAAGTCTGGTAACGGCTCCTTTATTGCGTAGTTCTTGTAGCGTTTTCAATAATTGTAAAGACCTCTTCGATACTAAAACCGAATTATTCATATAATAAAATGCCCCGTTATTATTTTCCAAAGCTTGAGTTTATAACCTATCATAAAGTATTCCACTTTTCTCGGATCCCAAGTTCATAACCTCTCGACAGAAATTTATCGACCTATTTTTACGTTGTATATTTAGGGCGGAAATAACACTGCGAGGTGACCCAAAGTGTACATATTGAATTGACAAGAATTTGTATTTACTATATCTTGTCACAGCTGGTTAGGGTAATTTACTTTATTACCCGCACAGTGGTAACAATGGGGGCAACTGAATAAAGCATATGTAAGCGACAACAAAAATATTCATCGCGACGCCCCTGTCGAAAACAACTTTTTACAAGTAGGTGGCTCATCAAAATTTTAATACAACCAAGTACATAATTTACTCACTTTTACAGTGGCCATAAGTAATAAAAAGAATTTTATATGAGGCGAAGATAAAAAGTAGCTTTAAATGATCTTTGTTCAGTGGCGTAGCAGCGACAGGATTTTTATTTATTTTTTTTAATTTTTAATGAACTTTAAAGTAAATTTAAATAGAATTTGTGTACAGTGTATTTTCTTATCAAAGCTCGGTGTACATTAACACAGTCTTACGAAAACTCGCTATTCACTGAAATCCAATATAATGAAAAATACAGCTCTTATAATGCATAAATATTAAATCCGAATTTAATTTCGTTTGTGCCGAGCTGACAAAAGAGACAATTAAAACATTACGCGACAATCTTGTACAACACAAATTTATAAGAAGAATGTAATTAGCGTAAACTTTGAAAGCTTAACGAATTAAAGCAGTAGAGGGTAGCTTTCGTATATTCTTATTAGAAATCGTAACTCTTCGTAATTTGCTGGCGCATATGGGGTTGTTGTAACTAATTCTGGAGGCTGAAAATCACATAAAAACGTAGCGAATTAGGGGCTCGGAATTCCTCGAGATCATTACGAGGTCAAAGTTTTCGAGAAATCTACCACCTCGAATGGGAGTCTGGAATGCATCTTCCCTAGAGTGTGACTGTATACAACATTCGTTGTTAGTTTATGCCTTAAAACAATCCAAAATTCAACTAAGTTCGCACGACAAATATGTTCTTTAATTATCTGTATTTAATTACCGTAAAGAATCCGTAATATTTACTACACTACTTGAATTCTAGCAACCAAGTAAGAACATTCCGTGGACGCGTATAATCCGTGCTCGAATACACTTAATCTTTTACTATGTACTACAACATAATGAAGGTAGAGGGTATCAAAGTTATAAAACTGCAATTTAAAGTTCGTGATCTGATCCTTTAAGTGCATTTTCAGTGCACCGAAGGACTTCATTAAAACTTCCAACGGAAATGCAAAAAGAAGGAAGGCGTTAAGCGTTGTTGAGTGTTATCAGGGCAGATAATCCATTATCCACCGTCATGTTGTGTTACCAAAATACACCAATTTACTGTTATTACACCCAATTAAAATGTCTAAAATATGGGAGCATTAGTGAGCTTTAGGCCCTACTATGTCATAATAGATGTTTTATACTAACAGTGTTATTTCTGGCAAGCGTCAGAAAATGTGTGCAATCTAATTTCAAAGGATTGAATTACTTCTGTAAGGGGTTATTTATTGTGTAACATCGTATCTTCGAGGCAAGTTTATCTTGATAAAACACAATTGTCAACTCTGCAATTAATTCAATTGCTAAGCACTTTAGAGGAAACGAGTCTGATTGTCGCAGCTTACCAATCTCATTTGCTCAAGCTTTAAAACTTTGATTATAATAGATTTGAAGTATCGTGACATTGAAAAGCTTTCACATTTAAAAGCGTTTTCTGCTTAGTACGTATTATCGCTCATAAAACTACGGTGTTTCTAATATGGGTTATGAATGACTCGAAATACCTAAACGGGGATTTCACTACAAACTTGTCTTGATTAATGCTTCACACATTTCATTCAACGGAATTCGGCATCTTGAATTTTGAAATATGCCTTTACAATATAGCTCAGGAACTGAGGCGTGATTACAGATAAGACGTGAAGGCCCTCCATTCTTTAATACATTTTTTATGGCAAACAGATGACGGGAAAGTCGTTTCATTTTCATGACAATAAAAAAAATATTTACGCTTGAGAGTTAACAATGCACCTTATCTTGCGTTTAAAGTTGGAATAAAATTACGCAAGTGCCATAAATTTTATCAAAAACTCAGTCCAACTGTAACGGGCGTCGCAAATAAATAAGTTTATGGCTGGTTTAAATTAACATTAATTTTTAACTGTTGCTTAACTATGGGTGCAAAAATATGAAGCCTATTCCGCTACGAATTATCGACCCTGTCTAAGTTGATGTTTAAGTTTGTCAGCAAAGTTCTAAGTTTGTTATGCACATATTAGTACAGGACCTTTCTGTATCTATAATCCAACACATCTGATAGCTTTAACATTGCTTTAAATGTTAATTAGGAAGTACATTTTCCATGATCATGCCGCTTGGCAGAGGAAATTTCAGTTTGAGAAATTTTAATAAAGGCAGCAGGTAATGATTGACACGAAAATGTATAATTAAATTTTGTAGCCCTGTCAATTTAAATATTTAAGACGATGCGGGATGTTGAACTGCGGGGAAAATAAACTAATTAAGGATGTTAGAGATATTGTAAAATTTGTGATTTATCCGATGTGTATTTCTGTACACTGAGTGGATATCATTGAATGTACGGAAATACAAAAATATTTTGGTTCAATAAAATAAATTGTTATTACGGTTGACAAATGTTTAGTCGGTACACACGGAAAAGAGTGGGTAAGTAAAATAATTGGTCTTCTGGAATATTCTTATAGTGCACCAAAGAGTGTAGCGCTTTTACGACTTTGACTCCTTTATTACCCTTATCACCGAATAATACAGCTTTTTTAATGCAAATTTATGACAGCACTTCTAAGTTATTTAGCGGTTCTTTATTATAAACAGAACCGGTTTATCTTTAGCGGTATGAGTTTCAGATGCCTTTTGTTCGCAGACTGGGGGCTAGAAAAGTCAAAATCATAAAACCACTAGTCCTTGGCACACTATACGTTTTTCCACAATTCTTGAAAAATTGCAACAAATGCAAATGTGTCACTAATTTTGGCCATCGAAAATCTAAAGATGATATCGATGGACTAATAATTAAATAAATAAAAGTGTTTTTACTTTTCATGCCAAATAAATTGTCTCGAAAATCTACAACTAAAAAATATTAAACACAGTAATACGAACGCACTTTGAAAATTAAAAGAAATGATTTCAAAATGTGACATAAATAATAAAAAAAAAATAGATATATTTAAAAGTGTGGATATTTTCTTCTCCCCAAAATTCATGTAACACTAAATTTGCATGTTTTCATCAAAAACAGCAATATTCTGATTGATTTTTGTTTAAAATTGGCATAAAAAATAATAACTAAACAAAAAATACTATCTTTTAATATAATTTAAAATTGCAAGTTAATACTGTTACGAAAGAAACCCATACGCCGCCCCGGTACGACACCTATGGGTTCTAGTATGTACGGCGATGATGACTCATCGTCGGTGACGGCAGCCGGGCGGCGTTCGCTAAAGAGAAGTCTGGAAGCGCAACTCGCGATGGGTATTCCAGAAAGACCTCGATCGCTGAACATCTAGAAGAAAGTATGGGTTTAAATAGAGGTTACCTTCAGGAACGGTTATTATGCAGTCGAGTCGAGACCAGCCAATGTTAAGAAAAGCCAACCAAGTTGCGCTGGAGTTTTGTACATAAACGCTGTGTACAGTCCGTCTGTTTTAAGAAATCCATACTGTTGTAAAACCGTAGCAAACAATACTTCTCAAACGTTACTATTTTTGTCTCACTTTGTCTCATTGCGGTTGAGATGGTACGTATTGCTTAGCATTTTAGGGACGGTCCTAAAGATTTACCGGAACGTTCGTACGTACCAGAAGTTCTCAAACAAGAAAGTGTTGAACTTGAAAAGAAGAGGTTTAATGAAACAGATGAAGTGTAAATTTCAAGTTAGTGTTATGTTTAGAACACGTTTTGCTCACTTTTTTGTTTGTTTGTTGTATATTAGGAGCATAAGCCTGCAACAATACATAACTGTTTGATAACCTCTTAAGTTAAAGTGAGATAGCGCTTTGTTGTTCTTGTTTCTCACAGCATAACGCAAAGTATCGGTGGTGGAAAAGAAAGAGAATGAGTTTTACGATATCATGGAAAAATTAAAACAGATGGACTGTAATTAGTCGTGTAAATTCGAATTATTAAGAAATAAATTGATGATGTCATATCGAAAATTTTCTGCAGGTTAAGAATCTCAAATCACTATTTTCATAGATCCTCAAATATCCGAGAAAGACTAGGAAATAAGTGTTTGTCATAAATTTTCCGGAAAATCTATAAATGTGCCTTTAGTCGACTAGAAAATTCTGCTACTCTCGCCACCATTTTTAGTATATTACGAATTGAAAGCCATTTCTGCTATAACTCTTCGAATTATCGGAAGAAACGAAGACTTATTTTCCAAAAATTTTCCCAATACGTTTCAAATCTAGTTCTAGTCGACCAGAAAATGGTTCTGTCGTGTAGAAAGAACATTTTCCGCATTTTAACAATGTCAAGTCGTTATTCCCGCAAATGTCCACATAACCAACGAAGGAAATCTTTTCCAATAATTTTCTAAAAAATATTCAATGATGCCTTTAGTCGACTGGAAAATAACACAAAAAATTTTCTCAGGTTAAAAATTCTAAGTCGCTATTTTCTTAGATCTTCAAATATCCGAAAAAAAAAACAGGAAATATTTATGACTAAATTTCCGGGAAATTTTCAAATAGAAAGAATTTTCCATAAATAATGAACTACATGTCATTTTTGCCATATTTCATAGAATAGTAGAAAAAAAATAGGAAATATTTTCCAAAAATTTTCTTGAAAATCGTCGAGTCGACAGAAAACAAAATTTTTCGCACGTTAAGAATCTGTAATCTGTCATAGATCTTCAATTAGCTGAGAAAATCTAGAAAATATTCTAGAAAAATCCTCCTTTCCGGAAAATATGCAAAATATAGCTTTAGTCGGCCGGAAAACTGTGCCATCGTATGGAGAATTTTCTGTAGATTACGAATTTGATGTGGTTGCTGCTACAACTCCCCCGGAAAATCTGCAAATACAACCCTAGGACCGAAAAATGATGCTTCGGATGGAAAATTTTCAATAAAATTACAATCTCAAGTTGCCATTAGCATATGTTTTCAAATAATCGAGAAAAAAAAATGAGGATATATTTATCACTAATTTTTCAGAAAATTTTCAAGTACGGCTGTTAAGCTGTTAAAAGTCATCTGCTATAACTGTTCGAATTGTTGAAAAAAAAACGAAAACATATTTTCTAAAAATTTTTCGAAGAATTTTGAAATTCTGATACTATTTATGTAGTCGACCGGTAAATGCTGATATCATATAAAAAATATTCTGCAGGTTAATAATCTCAAGTCGCTATTGTCGTAGATCTTCAAATATCCGAGAAAGAGCGGGAAATATTTGTCATAAATTTTCCGGAAAATCTATGAAGGTGCCTTTAGTCGACTAGAAAATTCTGTAATCGTACAGATAATTTTTTGTATTTTATGAATTGAAGGTTTTTTCTGCTATAACTTTTCTAATTTATGGAAAAAAACAAGGACATATTAGCGAACAATTTTCCCAACAATTTTCAAATCTGGTTCTAGTCGACCAGAATATGATTCGTGTGGAAATAAAAATTTTGCGCATGTTAAGAATGGCAAGTCGTTATTGCCACAGATTTCCAAATAACCAAAGGAAGAAATAATATTTTCCAACACTTCCGAAAAATGTTCAATTATATGTCTTTAGTCGATCGGAAAATGACGATATATAAAAAGTTTCCCCAGATTAAGAAGTGGCTATTTTCATAGATCTTCAAATATCCGAGAAAAAAGAAAAAATATTGAACACTAATTTTCCGGGGTATTTTCAAATATAGAGAATTTTTCATAAATAATGAACTTCAAGTCTTTTTTGACATAATTCTGCAAATAGTAAAGAAAAACTAGGAAATATTTTTCAAGAATTTTCTTGAAAATCGTCATATGGCACGAGTCGACCGAAAAGAAAATCTTTCGCATATTGTCATTGATCTTCAACTAGCTGAGAAAATTGAGGAAATATTCACGAAAAAATCCTGTCCGGAAAATCTACAAATAAGGTTCTAGTCTACCGCAAAACTTTGCCATCGTATAGAAAATTTTTCGTAGAATAGAATTTGATGTCATTGCTGCTACAACTCCTCAAGTTAGTGAGGCAAACTAGGTAATATTTTCCAAGAATTTTCCGGAAAATTTCCAAACACGACTCTAAGCAGTACAATAAGAATCTCAAGTTGCCATTACCATATGTTTTCAAATAATCAAGAAAAATGAGAAAATATTTATAACTAATTTTCCGAGAAATTTTCAAATACGGCATTTGCTGACCGAAAAGTGTACAGACAGAGAATTTTTCATAAATAATTAATTTCATGTCATTTTTGCTATAATCTATGAAATAGTAAAGAAAAACCCGGAAATATTTTACGAGAATTTTCCGGAAACTCTCCAAATATGACTCGTGTCGAGCGAAAAATGTTGCTATCGGATGGGAAATTTTATGTAGATAAAATAACAATGTTAAGTTGCCATTATTATATGTTTTCACATAATCGAGAAAAATGAGGAAATATTTATCACTAATTTTTCGGGAAATGTTTAAATACGACTTAAGTTAACCGAAAATCTGTGCTTTTGTGTAGAAGAAAAAATATCTTTCAGGAAGTTTTTTGAAAATCATCAAATATGGCTCGAGTCGATCGAAAAGAAAATCATTTGCACGTGAAGAATCTGTGATCTCTGTTATGATGTTCAACTAGCTGAGAAAATCGAGGAAAGATTAAATATGTAAATATGGTTCTAGTCCAGCGGAAAACTGCATCTTTGTATAGAAAATTTTCTGTCGATTACAACTTTGATGTCGATGCTGTTACAACTCCTCAAATTATCGAGAAAAACGAAGCAATTTTCTCCAAGAATTGCAACGAAATTCCGATGAGACTGACGGTGGGAGCGGCATGCCTCGGTGCCAAGCCTTGGGCAGACTGTCCCGCTTAAATAGAAACACGCCTGATCTAGGCTTATGCCGGGGGCGGCGATCGCTCGAGCGCCAGCTCCCTCTCCGGAGAAGGATACACGGGGCTTGCTCTCAAGCTGGAGACACGAATCTCCCTCGAAAACAACAAAATAAAATAAAATAAAAAGAAATATTTCTAAAAATTTCCAAATATGACTGGTCGCCCGAAAAATCATGCTATCGGATGGAAAATTTTCCGTAAGATGAGATCTCAAGGTCACGTTATCATATACCGAGAAAAATAAGGAAATTTTTATCACTAATTTTCCGAAAAATTTTCAAATACGGCTTTTGTTGACTGAAAATTTGTGCTATTATGCAGAGAATATAATTCATGTATCACATGACCCCATTTCTTCCAATAGAATTTGTTCATGCCCTTAGTTACATGTCTATCACAGCGATAATAATTTTATTGCCTTATTGTGGTCTGTTGCTACCTAAATTTAAAAACTGTCAAATTGACAAATTTTAGAATTTCATAAATTTTTTTGTCTATTATGGCTTGCCAACGTTGGGGGCAAGCTCAAAACGACGAAATCAATTCTATTATTAAAAAATGTGTTCATTTATTATATTCTCATGTTGAATATAACTCGTGATATGATTAATCATCGAAGATATGGCTCGTGAAACCGAAGCAGCACATTCAACTCGTGCTTCGCACTCGTTGAATCTGCAGCTCGGTTTCACTTGAAATATTATCGATAATAATCATATCACTTGTTATATTATAACTGAGAATATTCCGTAATAATTTCATGTTATTTTTGTTACATATAATTCTTCAAATAGTAGAGAAAAACCAGAAAATCTGTGACTAGGACTTTAATCGACCGAAAAATGATGCTGTCGGTCGGAAAATTTTCCCCAAGTTAAGAATCTTGAGTTGACCATATAAGTACATATTTTCAAAGAACTGAGAAAATGAGGAAATATTGATCCTCGATGGCCGGCATTTCCAATTTTTTTTCTTACACCGTGACTGGCATTTTCAATTTTTTTTTTTCTAAAAAAGTTAGTTTACTAAAAATTATCACACCATTTTAATTAACTTGGTTTGAAGATGTGTCAAAAATTAGACAAGTTTTGAATTTATTTATACACTAAATTTGCAAGTTGTAAGTTTTCTCGTATTTTTAGAACTAATATCCTGTATTTAGAACACTTTCAAGCTTATTTCTAAGCAAGCTTTCTTTTGGTAGTAAATGTATTGAGCTTTATCATAACAATTTTTGAAACTACTGCGAGAATAAATCTCAACAAATGTGGCTTCATAAAAAAGCGTACTCAGCGATAAATGAAAATGTTGTCACCCTGCATAAATAAGTTCACACTTTGTTCATTGTTTAAGGGTAGGTATTAAACCAACGTAAGCAGAAAGTTTTGTAAAGAAATTCGAACCTCCATCATTAAAAATGGTGTCATTAAAAAACGCAAATACTTTGAAAACTCCGTTGGTCGCCTAAATGATAATGTCAACATGGTATAAAAATAAATAGGAAACAATTCTAAAAAATGTGGAGAAATTTAAAAAAATAACTAAACGAAAAGATTATCTAACTATAAACTCAACAAAAATTGTAACACAACTTCGTATCAAAAATAATAAACATTGATACATGATTTACAGATAATGAATTACACCTGTTTTTAGTCTTCAGTATTGCATATTTACTCAAGAGTAGTAAAAGTAGTAAAAAATATTCGCAGTGATCGAAAATCGCACTTATGTCAAGCCATGTAACTGTGCTTTAAAAAGCTTTAAGCCTCAATGCGCGACTACTGTACGTTCAGCTTTTGATTGAACGACATCTAAGCTTTGAGCATTGTTATTCAAGAGCCTATGTAGTAGCGTATATTTACCCACGACTGAAGGTTGTATTATGTGTTGTATATCAAAGTCACCAGTTAATGCGTAGGTACACAATAATTACTAGTTTTATCACGTCACTACTCCAAAACGTCACTCTCACCCTATTGATGAAATTCAGCCTGAATATCCTCCAATACATTATTTATTTTCTGCATACTTTTTATATATTCGACGAGTATAAATTTCGATTACGAGCTCCTTTTTGTGATATTGGCCGATGTGTCATACATTTCTAATACGAATTTCCCAGCACCTTCTTTCACGAAATGTAAATATTTCTCTTGTAAATTCGGCGTGTACTTACACCACATATTTTACTTTTTTCGGAACAACCCATAGTTTCAAATCCAACTAGGACGCTTAACGACCATTTAACTATTTGTAGTAACGAAAATAATAGCGTAAGTGTTTAGACTGTTCCATTCGATATTATTGTTGGAGGGGTTTCCAACGGCCCAGTGAAGCTCGCTTCCGCATCGCAGGAAAGCTTGATAAACAATTGTTTCGGGCCCTAATTACTACTAAAGTGCCATTATGAATATTTTAATTAAGACGCATAGCAAGGATAGTGTTGTATTTGCAGTTAAATTACAAATACTTCGTCTAATCACAGCTATAGAAGTCCCCATTTTTCCACAATTATTTGCATAAAACGGCAATATTGCTTTTATTTGCACTAAACGCGACCAAGCTGAGTTTAAAGCGCAAATTAAAAATCTGTGAAGCTATTTACACAGAACTTTTGCCGTTTTACAGGATCGTTGTTTCCGCGTACGTGGAGTTGTGGTATTCCAGAAAACGTATAAAATAATATGAAGATAGTCAATAAATAAGTCACAATGACGGGGGGAGACAAAGAAGACGAAAGCTGTATTTTTATTGTCAGTCGGTGGATAAATGTCGAAAAAGCATGAAACTAGAGCTGCAACTCTAGAAACAATACCAGTTTGTGCTATGAAACGCCAAGTGAACATAAAATAGACGTCAAAATGATTACTTTCGTATCTATCGCTCAGGAAGTAGAAAATCGCCAGGGCGTCTTTACGAAACCAGTAAAGCTTCAGTTCCTGCTGCAAGCTCGACCAGAAAAGGATGAGGGATGTGTGACGCAGCAGTGGTACAAAGCTTTCTGATGAATATGCATAAACCGTTATAGCAATTATGTAACAATAAGAAGAGTGAGGACCGGAAAGGGCTTCGGTATGCATTTCCGACGTAAGCGGCGTCACGAGTTCGTGGACAAAAGGCAATCGCATCGACAGAAAATGGAGGATTGTGGACGAAATTGTTTAAGTAACAATGCGATTCGGGAAGCATTTCGTTTAATTGGGCCTCTTTGTCGACTAATTACGATGAGGAAACTTAATTTACAACGCGCTGACTTTTGAGAATATGGTGTTTTTCGCGGGGTAAGGATTATTTAAATGGTCCGACTCTTGAGTCACGAAATCGCGTCCTTTCAGGATTATCGAATTAGTCAAGAAAGGATTAATCTATAGATGGAACGCTTTCGTTTTTTAGTCTTTTCTCTGGTTCTACGAAATATGGCAAACATTTTTTTTTTAAGTAATATATGTGTTGTGAGTTGTTATTTTAGACCAATTTTTAAACCATAGTTTGTATCGTAGTTTTTATTTTTTTTTTATATATTTCAATTGTGTGTTTCGAATAAGGTAGTTCTTTTCTTGTCCATATAATTACCAATTTTTTTTCTTTTCCCACGCACGTAGTTGAAACTAATTATCTATTCATAATTATGTGGAATTATGATCTATAAATTTTCTCGAAACTCTACCAATATTGCCGCTCTGCCACTAACCCCAGGCATGTTCAGAGTTGGTAAAGCCGCCTTCAGCTAGGTAAGGGGTTTTATCGAACGATTTGGAACAGCGGTGGGTTCTTCTGCTTCAAGTTAGAGCGACCTAAAAATGTCTCAGTTTTCAAATTTACTGTTTCGCTAATTACTCAAACATAAAATTTTTAAAAACCAGAAACATAATTTAGAAAAACAGGGGTAAATTTTATTTAAAAAAGTTTTTGGGTAACCCTAAATGGTTCAGACTATTTATAATCATTTTAATTGTTGACTATTGTTTGCAGAAATCGCTCCGAAAATATCAGATTCGCAGTTTAAAAAAATTACTTGTTTTGGAACTGGCCGGAAATGATATAAACAGCCTGCACATTAAAGACAATAATTGAAAAATAAGTGATATTATCCTACCGAACGCTGTCTCCGGGTGTATAAAATACAGTGGCGGCTGGTGACCTTTTGAAATGGGGGAACACTATTTGATTGATGAGTTAAATATGAAGATATAAAACAGATACTTGATAGACGAAATTGTGTAACGGAAATAAATACAAAATACATTCAATAAAAGTAAAAAAGTATTTGTCCACATACCTTCGTGTCGTAGATCATCCAGGCCAGTATTAATCTAGGGCGATGGTTTTAACTCATTACTGAGGAGACACACAAAACAAAACAATTTATTATTGTTTTCACAACCGCACTTCCACAAAAATTGACCATGCTTGTTACGTCTGTTAAAATATCTATGACAGTCTCCTGTTTTGTTATGAACACTTTTTTTACCGTCGTGACACGATTTTTTATTAAATATTCAACCGAATTCAGTATTTTTATTAAAAATCAAACAATTTCACTCGCACAGAATAAAAATTAAAAGCAAAAACCATTGAGTTACTGCTGGTGGGCACTGTCGAAACAAGACCTGATTCCGCGGCTAGACGCACGGTTTCCATGGCAACGGGGTAAACAAAACGTTTAAATCAGCGATGATTTGATCTCCGGCTCCGCTTTTATCTGCACTTCTTCAGCTATAACATATCATATATCCAAGACACAACATCTTTAGATATACGTGGATGTAAGTTTTGATGCCTTTTATATAAGTGTAGAGAGATAAAAAATTAGTTTTGATAATTATGACACAAATTTCCGGGTAATTTTTTAAATATTGAAAATTACTATTTTGCTATGTCCAGTGTGTTTGTAGACGTTATAATTTTGGGAGGACACGTAAAGTACTTATGTATTTATTTCATCCATTTTTATAAATAACATTTTTGCAAGGTTACCTAACCGTAAATATTAAATCTTGTTTACTTCTTCCACATCTGCAGCCCTGGGTTTCTTTATTATATTTATTTTCCACTTTATTCCTTATTATTTTTTCAATTATTTTTATAAGTGCTTTAGCTAGTAAGTTGTTAACGGTATTCCTCTGTGATTGTTGGCGCCTTCTACGGGGGCGGTTGCTCGGGTGCCAACTCCCTTTTTGGTGTACTCTAGCCGAAAAGCTGCGTCGACAATGGGTCTCATGAACGTTGGTACAAGATTTGGGTTAAACCGAAAACTAATAGTCTGACTTTATTTACTGGCACGGTATTATTCTAGATAAGAAAATTATTGGATTAAAAAACGACATTTTCGTAAACAAAGAGAACTGGAAACCCGGTCAAGGTTGTCCGATGTCCTCCCTGGTGGCGGCTCCTCGCTGGACGGGGCTGTTTCGGCTCCTGGAAAGGCGGTGACACTTAAACGGACACAGTACGAGGACGATAGCCCGACGGTGATACTTATCGACTCTTACCTGGGTACGATTTATGGCACGTACTTATGATGCTACGTTGTCAATTCTGAATGTTCTTCCTAATTTTAGTTTTGTATGTATGTATGTGTCAATCACCCCTTGTCATTCTATTTTTATTTATTGAAAATTATTTACCTTTTCCTTACCTTCTGTTTATTTCTGGCGGTGTCTCCATCTTTCCATAAGTCAAACGTCTTTTGTATTTATGTCGCAATATTTTAAATTCGGAAAACAATTTTTTGTTGTCTTTAGAATTTTATATGAGATTTTAGTTTTGATTCACTGATTGCGATTTTCAATTTTTTTCGTTTATCTTTACATTTACTAGTTTTCTGGCCTTTTTACGCTCGGCAAGTGTTGTAATAGGTTCCATTCGATGAACCAGTAATTTAATTTCTCCGTTTCATAATCCATAGTAGGTCTCCCGTTTCCGTGTGTCTATCGTACATTTGTCTATCATCCGTCTGTCTATCGTCTGTTCTGTCATCTGTTTGTTGTCTGTTTGTCGTCTGTTTGTCATCTGTCTGTCGTCTGACTCTCATCTGTCTGTCGTCTGTCTGTCGTCTGTCTGTCGTCTGTCTGTCGTCTGTCTGTCGTCTGTCTGTCGTCTGTCTGTCGTCTGTCTGTCGTCTGTCTGTCGTCTGTCTGTCGTCTGTCTGTCGTCTGTCTGTCGTCTGTCTGTCGTCTGTCTGTCGTCTGTCTGTCGTCTGTCTGTCGTCTGTCTGTCGTCTGTCTGTCGTCTGTCTGTCGTCTGTCTGTCGTCTGTCTGTCGTCTGTCTGTCGTCTGTCTGTCGTCTGTCTGTCGTCTGTCTGTCGTCTGTCTGTCGTCTGTCTGTCGTCTGTCTGTCGTCTGTCTGTCGTCTGTCTGTCGTCTGTCTGTCGTCTGTCTGTCGTCTGTCTGTCGTCTGTCTGTCGTTTGTATAACATCTGGCTGTCGTCTGTCTGTCGGTTGTCTGTCGTCTGTCCGTCGTCTGTCTGTCGTCTGTCTGTGGTCTGTCTGTCGTCTGTCTGTCGTCTGTCTGTCGTCTGTCTGTCGTCTGTCTGTCGTCTGTCTGTCGTCTGTCTGTCGTCTGTCTGTCGTCTGTCTGTCGTCTATCTGTCGTTGGCTGTCGCCCATCTCGTTATTTATTAGACAGATTATCTTAGAAATTATGTACCAATTGTTGTCAAATTCTATATGCACTTTAAGAATATGGTGTAGTTGTCACCTCAAAATTTTGCATAGTAAATGTTATTTAAATTCATAAAACAACATACTTTCGTACTTGTCGTTTATGAAACCGCCTTTATTGTTTACCCTAGAGATGCAGATTTTTACTTCCCGAGCGTAAGCTAATTAAACATTGTAATAGGACTCATTACATTTTTTTATGTTTTCTAGACATGCCCGGTAAAACACGAAAAAATAGGTCTGTCGTCTGTCTGTCTATGTCGATTTTTATTGGACAGATAATCTGCGAAACTACCGGACTGATTGTTGTCAAATTCCGTGGCGCAACAGGTAAAAGTGTTCTCAGTGTTCGAATGTAAAAATTAGGGATGTACCGACTAGTAGCCGACCGGTCGAATAAGCCGACTATTCGGCCATTTTTCATCGTCGGCTACAGTCGGTGACTGGTCCTCTAAATAGCCGATCGGTCGGCTTTTTTTATTAAAATTAAAATAGTATATAAAACAATTAAACCCGGTTTACAGAACCTCAATTAAATATTTAATTGCGATTTAATTTTTAACCCCGCCTTAAAGTACCATGTGACCGACTCTACGCCAATCAGACGTCGTTAATGGCCTTGTTAAATGCGCGATCAACTTAATCTCAGTTAAAATACTGATAAACTGACCCTAAATTGTGTTATTCTTTATTTTTGTACTGAGTTACTGAAAAAACTAAATGTTAAAATTATCCAAATAAATTTAACACATTTTTTGGAAAACAAAGGAGCTTTAGTTATTCCTTTTATTAAAATAAAACAAACTTTTAAGGTAGTCAGAGAAATAGAAAAAAAAACACACTGTCTGTCGCATTTATAAACCGGTTTTAGCAAAGCCGAACAGTCGGCCGACTGGTCGGTTTTTACTGGCCGAACAATCGGCTAGTCGGTTAGTCGGCCAGACCTACAGTCGGTACATCTCTAGTAAAAATGTATAGGGGCTCGGGGAAAATCTGAAGACAGATTCATAAAGAACAAATAGGTACTTTGTTATTTTATAAAATTTAAATCCTATTTATGATAAAACTTTTAAGGGGATGTCAACACATTGGTAGTATGTATAATTAGGCGAATTTTGGTTAGCATGTTATCATCTACACGACAGACAGACAGACAGCGACGGACGGGAGACTCATTTTTTCTGCTCCTGGGTCCATAACACGTCGACAAAATATAAAAGTAGCCAGCGGCCCGATGGACTCTACAACAATACTTTGTTAGCTTATGTTCGGGAAGTAAAAAAAATATGACCCATTGTTAATCGAACCAGCGACTTTCGCCTTGCTAATTCAATATTTTTACATGACCACCGAATTTACCACATGTCACTAGTGTCCTTATATCTACGTACGTAAGTCTGGATGCCTAGGGTAAAAAGTTAACGCGGATTCATAAACCACAAATAGAGAAGTATGTTACAAATTTATTTGGCGTTTGCTAGAAAGAAATTTTAAGAGACGTCAGAAAATTGTTACTAGAATTAATTAACCAAAGTTTGGATGACGTTTTACAATGATATTCCTAATATACACAAAAAAAAAATGTGCCAACAATGTGTTCAGTAGTGATTATCTGTCAATAAAAAATCGACATAGATCACAGACAGACAGAAGGAAACGGGAAACCGATTTTCCATACTCTAGGGCTCATGGAACGTCGAGAAAACATGAAAATAGCTAGTAACCCGATGGACCTTGGTAAAAATTATTTATAAATATTACTATCCTTGTTATTCTTGACGTTTTTTTTTGGTATTTTGCATATTTAAAAGTCTGAATTCTGATGAACTCACGTCAACAATTAGTTATAAAAATAATCTTGTTTATGATATTCCACAGACATTACATATTAATTTACAAAATGTTAATGTTATTTACCTTTAACTATTTTATTTTACTCGTTTCTTGTATTAACTGTGAAGTGTGAAAATTTAATTAAGAAATAACACCAGAAGCAACATTAAACGGAGCCTCTAAACAGCGAACATTTTCGTTTCTACACCGTAAGCGATACGACTTTTTTACGTTAGATCAGCCCTTCAACAAAAGTGCATAAGAATAGACGGCACTATTCTATAGTCAGCAACTTTTTAAAAGTGATTGGAAGACTTCGGCTCTAAGCGATTAAGCGTTAAGTTAGGTTCGAATGCACTCCAGTTCGATTTTTTGCCTTCAAGAGCCATTATTACATTTCGTATCAGTTCTCAGAGATTTACGAGAACGCTGCCTTTCAGATTTTATTTCAAATTATCCCAGCGTGCGATTAATATCTCATTAAATAAATGCAGTCGAACAGAAGAGAAAGAGAGCAACCCAAACCCTATGTGAGTATAATGCTCAAGAGGACTAAAACGCGGTTCGTGATGAATACATGTTATAATATCCGCGTGTATGGATGATTTAAAGCTCCTTATTTCCAAATAAAAACCTCTAACGTTTTTACGACAGCGAGATGTGGAGGATGCAAATGCGAAATTTATTTTTCCTTGTGTGCAGACGCGGTAGTACGTCATTCTAACATTTTTAATATTTTAATAAGCCGCTGAAAGACTGAAACCCTACCCACTCGCGTTTACGGTTATGGATCGCAAAGCACTCAAGTGTTCCGACGCACACGACAAAACGTTTAACAAAACTGGAAAATGTGTATGTAAGTGGTTAATCCAATTTGCTGTAACATACGTACCCACTATGTATCTAATTTAATTACGCATGACGAATTTGAAACGCGTTGCGTTTAAACCCTCGCCCGCTACAAATCATAATAATTGTTGTGTCCCAAATTCGCGTTAGATAAGCTCCTCTAAATCTCTATTTAGTATCAATAAACGCAGACGATGTAACTCGTAGTAGCGAACATTTTGCATTCTCTAAGTACGAGGCCACGTTTTTATTGTTCGCTCGAATTTTGAATAGATTATGATCAACAGGCACATTCACGCCATTCTTTGAAAAAGCGGGTGTCCCGCTGCGACTAATCTTAATTTTCAGCTCGTACTTCGCTTCAATACTTCACACCAAAAATGCCGAGGACTGGAAAATTGGAACCAAATCTCGTCGAACAGTAAAACATATTTGTGTTCGTTAACTTTGGGGCTTGTTACCTAATGTGATTAGGCAATAGGCAGCGGTCCTACTAGTTGTGAGTGTAGTTGAATTTAAACCGACAAATAATCCTAATTTGATTTTAAGACTACGTCGGTAAAGACCGCCACAGTAAACACAGATGGGTGATTCTCAAATAAGATAAAATTAAGTCATATATTTTAAAATAAGAATTTAATTTCATGTTCAGGTAGTTTTGAAGATCCTTAGGTCTATGATAATGATTACAGATCTTGAACACATTTTTTTTTTGTAAAACCAATATACTGTATTGTTAAAAAATGTCAGCTCCATGGATTCGACGAAGCTGATATTTTCATGTTGTAGACACCTAAATTCGAAATTAAAGCAAATTCAAATGTGTGCAAAATTTGCATATAATTTCAGTCCACAATACCTATAACTTTGTTATGATTAAAAAAAAAATGTGTGTGTATATGCCTCACAAAACTGCAACTCGAAAACCAGCTAGTAGATGGACCAATAATGAACACAAAATTTTAAAAAATCAGCACAGGAAAACGGACAAAAATTGACCCGTGCAAATTGATAGCATTTTCATAGACAGCTTTTATGTTTTATTTGTACGTTGCTACAGTAATTTTATGATAAATTTGTCATAAAAACAATGATGAATAAGTATCAAATTTTAAGCCACGGAGGTAACATTAACTTTTCAGCGTATAAGTTAATGCGGTTTAACAATTTCAAGCAGCAACTATATTTGCTGCACACAGCATTTTCTGGTTTTTCATTTAAATGGCAATATTATTATTTTTATATAAACACAAAAATGACCAAAGGACTATTTCTATAAGATAATGCATGTTTATTTATGAAATTAAAGAACGCATAGACCACGGAGCAGGACATTTTTAAATGCTTTAAGTGTTATATTTGTAATAACGGATATTTTATGTAATTTTGTTATAGAAGCGCGTTGCTTGTGAATCGTTACTATGATCCTTGGCCATTTGTTCACAATTTCATTTGTTATTGATAAATACGAGGATATACATATTGTTACGTTAATCAGTGAGTAAAAATCGCCGTAGGTAAAACTCAACAATTTATTTCTTACTAAGTCAAATTTACACGACTAACTGCACAGCGATTATGTACAAAACATTTCCGGCGCAATTTGGCTGGACTCGGTCCTGACTAAACTAGCTGAATAATAATCTTTCCCGAAGGTGACCTCTATTTAAAGCCATTTTTCCCTTTTAGAAGTTTCACAGTCGACGTCTTTCTGGATTACCCATCGCGACTTCCACTTCCAGACTTTTCTTTAGCGAACGCCACCCGACCGCCGTCACCGACGATGAGTCATCTTCCCCGTACATACTAGAATCCATAGGGGTCGTACCGGGGCAGCGTATGGGTTTCTTTCGTAACACTGCCCCCTCCTTAGTTCTGATCGTCCCGATTAGAAACGTTAACGGTGTCACTTTTGTACTTCATGAGGCAGTCTAATGGAATAATCTTCATTTTCATCTTCGGCCTTCGGCGAATTCTGAAAGCGACAGCGTTGATCCTCGTCACGACAGTATATGGACCTTCCCAGTCTGGTGACAACTTCGGGCAACGATCTTCCCTTCTTCGGGAATTATAAAGCCATATCAAATCGCCGGCCTGGAATCCTACTGAGTTACCCTTAAGGTCGTAGCGTGTTTTCATTCTGTCACTTGCCACCTGGATCTTGTGGCGCAGCGTTTCGTAAACGCTCGGCAGCTTGTCCTCTAAGCCATGGTCGTAAGCTCTGACCTTGTCCGTGTCCTTGTTCCTTTCTTCGGTCACTAGGAGGGGACTCGCTCCTTCTCCTGCAATTCTTCCAAAAGGCGAGCCGATGTTGAGTGGTCTTATGGGCACTCTCACCCTAATATTCGGTACTTTCACCGCCTCACAGATACTACACTCCTTGCACCAGCTCTCTACGTCTTCTTGGCCCAATAAAATCTTTTCTTAACTTTAGAGAGTGTCTTGTTTAGTCCAGAATGGGCACCAGAACCTCCGTTGTGCATTTCTCGAAGTACTTCCTTGGTTCTAATGGCTGGAACTACCAACAGCATAGTGACATGCTCTCCATCCGGACTTTCCCAGGTTCGCTTAAGCAATCCTTTCTGGACATGCAAGGAGTCCCATTGTACCCATAATGCCTTGAAAGAAGGTGCCTCGTATGATATTTCCGACCAGCTAGGTCGTTCTATCTCATCTTTTTTCATCCGAGGAGCGGTCCAATATCCTCATCTTCGTCCTGATCCTTTCTACGTTGAGCTGTAATCCATTCATCATCTTTACAGTTCTGATTAGCGATCAGTCTTGCAGGCTTCGCTTCAATGCAACGCTGATTCAGCTTAAATTCTTCATTTCCAAGACGTAGGACTTTCCTCACTGGATCAATTCTCGATCCATAGCGGCTAATCAAATCCATTCCCGAAATGAAGACATCTTCCATGCTAGCCACGAGAGTCCGATATCTTGTTCTCAGCTGACCAATACCGATTTCTACCGATGCTTCGCCTATGATCGGCGTCGACTCTCCAGTTACAGTTTTCAATTTGATCGTTTCGGGTATCGTATCTTTAGTTCTCGCGAATCTTTTACGTACGATTGAGACCTCAGCACCGGTATGAATGGTGATTGCTGCTGGATTTTCATAAATCTTCCCCGGTAAAATTGAACCTTTAAGTCTGGTGAAACTTCTTATTTTCACTTCGCTGGAGGCCTTATTCTCACCAGCGAACACATTTCCCAAAGTATTGGTTCTTTTTGCATCTGAGTGAGATCTCTGTTATGTGCTTCTTCTTGGAACTGGTGACCAAACACGATAATCACGTTTGCAGTGTCTCTGGTGCCCACACCAATAGCATTCCACGCTTTGTTCACTAGACACACCATTCTCCAGTCTTCGAAAGAGGCCATCTATTTGCTGCAACAATTTTTCTAGCAGCTCCTCTATCTTGATGTTTTCTTCTTTCTCTGTTTCTGCTACGCTGACTTTGTAGCAGGTTCTTGAGGAATTGTATGCCGCCTCCACTTCCAGCGCAAGAACTAGGGCAACAGATGATGTCTGATAGGCTCTTCTTCTTCTTAACTTCACCGTCGCGATTGCCATTTACAAAAGTTTCTGTCGCAAGCCTCCCTTGGGAGGATAGTGCTGCGTCGGAACATGCAAGACGTATCAGTCTCTTGACATCTGCTTCAAATTCTTGCAGATTCCCCCGCTTTCTGTATTCTTGTTTTGACTTGGGTGGCAAAAGCTTTTTTCAGATGTTCATCCCCAAATCGAAGTTCTAGGGTAGCAGTTCGGGCACTGTATCTGTTTCTATCTTCGTCGGATAGAGTTTGCAATATCTCCTGCGCTCCGCCTCACCCCAAAGCTATTGCCAAGGCTGTCGCTTTTTGCTCTTCTTCCCAGAGATCTGCCGTTGCTGCTGCTTCGAACTGCTTCTTGTAAGATGACCAAGGCGTCTGACCATCATAGGTGGGTTCTGAAAGTCGACACCACATTGTATGTTGCTGCATTTTTTATTAGTTTTTCAAGTTTCTTCATTTTATTCTACATCCGATCTTCCATAGATTGCATTCGATTTTCTATTTTGTTGCCCATTCTATCTTACACAGATTTTTTTAACTCACTCTTTAACTTTAACGTCTTTTTTCCATTCTTGCATCCATTTTTTCCATTGTTGGATCCATCTTTCGTCCATTTCTTTATTACTTGCGCCCATTTTTTCCATTCTTCCGCTCATTTCGTCTTTCATTTCTTTATTTCTTGTGTTCGTCTGTACGAGCATAGCCATCATCTGCTTTACTTGTTCCTCCATTTTCGAAGCTTGAGCTCTAGTCTCGATAGGTATAAATTCTTCCGAGTTCTTGTCCGATCTTCCCGTAAATCGTCGTAAAACCAGTCATTAATCTCAAATCTCACTTCCGATACCAGTGGTACGTTGATCGGTGATTAAAAATCGGCGTAGGTAAAACTCAACAATTTATTGATTACTAACTCAAATTTATACGACACAGCGATTATGTACAAAATAATTCCGGCGCAACTTGGCTGGGCTCTGTCTTAACTGAACTGGCTGAATAATAATTGTTTCCGAAGGTGACCTCTATTTAAATCCATATTTTCCTAGAAGTTCCACAGTCGAGGTCTTTCTGGATTATCCATCGCGACTTCCGGTTCTAGGATTTTCTTTAGCGAAGGTCGTACGGCCGCCGTCACGGACGATGAGTCATTATCGCCGTTCATACTAGAACCCATAAGCGTCATACCGGAGCGGCGTATGGGTTTCGTTCTAAACATTATCATGAGTTTCCTATTTGAGAATCACCCAGTTACCCCTAAGGACATGTTTCTTGCAAGGTCACATTTGAGAAAGAAGCCAGTGTGTTGTGTTTCTTAGAAGTTAGAATTATTTAAGAAGATGGATGAAAATTTTATTCAAATTGATAATAGAGTTGCGACAGTTTAGAATGATATCAAGTTATATCAAGTTATTGAACGACAAAATTGCTCTTGTTTGAAATATGGGAGAACCTTCGACTAATTCTTACTGTGTTAATGATATGTTTGAAGAAATTGAAGAACGTAAAGAACCAGCGTGCAACGTATCACTCTTTAATATACCAGAATCTCTTGCATCGACTACTAATGAGACAGAATGATGATCTAAAGGTGATTGAAGATACACTAACTCCTTTAGGGACCTTCTCTAAACCAAAAAAAGGCTTTAAAAGAAAACGCAAATGATGCCAGGGAAATATTAAGATAATTATCCTCTTCTAAACGATTATTCTGCTTCCATATGCTGTAACAAATGCTTTGAAGGCCGTGGATTTTTCGAAATGGTAACAGTCTTCTATGAAATTTTAAGTGTTGGTATGGAAACTTATATTCCATGAAAAATCTTACAGATATCCTAAGTGGTTCAACTCAGAATTGAAAACTCTATGTTACAAGAAAGTTAGAGCAAATGCTAAATTTAAACAATCTGGAACCCTACAGGATTATTTTTATTCTAAGAGTCTAAGATCTAAATGTAAGAAACTCTCTAAAGATCTTTACACACTTTGTGTAAGCAAGGTTAATGCTTTTAGTATCAGCAATCCTATTTTTTTTGTTTTTGGAAATTTGTTCGTGAGAGTAACAATAATGTTCCAAGCGAGATGTGGTATTTAAATCAGTGACTAGAGGCAAAGGAATTTCCAATTTATTCGCCAATTTTTTTTCATCGGTTTACACCATTAACGATTCTTCCTATTTAAAGGGGAATGATTATTTTATTGAAGAAGTTTTAGATGTGGCTTTATCACTTGATATCCAGGACATATTCGATGCAATCTCTTCTCTCAACAATTCTCCTGTGTCAGGCCCTGATGTCTTGAGCAACTTATTTTTAACGAAGTGTGTATACATGCTATCTGTGTCATTGTTTGAAGTGTTTACGAAATCTTTAAACATTGATAAGGTTCCTGAAATCTGGCAACTGAGTCGTATCAAACCTATTTTTAAAAATGGTCTTCGAAAGGAAATAAGAAATTACCGAGGTGTTTGTAATCAGTCAAGTGTTCCTAAAATATTTGAATCCATTATTGTAAAACAACTCCAATGAATAGCCTCAGAGGTACTCGCAAATCAACAGCATGGTTTTTGCAAAAACCAGTTAACTTTGTCTAACCTTTTGGATTTTTATTCATCTCTCAACAAGTCCTTTACAAAGAAAGCCCAAGTCGATTTTGCGAAAGCGTTTGATCGATTAGATCACAATGTACCTACTGATTTTGTAACTGCATAAACTTGGTTTTAATCAGTCCACAATTGACTGGTTAACTTCATTTCTCACAGACAGATGGCAACAAGTTAAAATTGGCAACTATATTTCCGATCTCTTTAAAGTTACATCCGATGTACCACAGGGTTCCCATTGTAGTCCAATTTTATTTCTTTTGTTTATAAATGACTTGAGTCAGTTTTTTAAATTTTCCAATTATGTCTGTAAAAGATTGCCAAGAAAGCAGATTCAAATAATGATTTTCATTGGTGTGAATTAAATGTTTTAAGTCTAAATTTAAATAACTGTTTTCACATGACTTTTTGTAATAAAAATTCTACTTTCACGTCGGTTAACGAAATAAAAGATCTTGGTGTAATTTTTGATTCAAAACTTTCATTTAAGAATCATAGTCAGTAAACAGAGGCAATTCTGAATCAAACCTGTTCAAATTTAAAGGTTATTAAAACATATATATCCCATCAGATTCACGAATTTAACTCGTTTCTATGAAGTTCTTATAGAATTGCCTCTTATATCCAATAAATCTATGCAAATGTAGGGATTTATTTGGCGTATGATGTATTCTTCTCGTTGGTATGTTCCATCCTAGACTACTACTCTCCTATTTGGTACCCAATATACTCCTACTTTTCAGTGCAAATTCAGATTCTACGACTAAAAGTACGTACAATTTGTCTGAAACATTTTTTTTCGATTCGTGATAGATGACGCTGTAATAGACGAAATTCAGTTATTTAGATTTTCCCTACTGAAAACCTATGGATATGAATTTGCAATCCGTTTGCAATAAAAATACTACGTTTTCATGGTAAGTAATTAAAATTAGTCTTAAAACAAATTTTATTTTTCCAATTTACTGAAAAATCACTTGTCAAGAAACTAATAAGCATTCACGTTCGGTAGAAGTAACTGACAGAAACTTTTCTGTGGTTAAGTTGCAATCTTAAGATCACTAGAAATTTAAGATTGGCATCAACTGTCTAATTTTCTAATTCAAATGTCAAATCTGAATTGTGTGGAAAAAAACGAAGTTTTTCTAATTTCAACACGCTTCGTTTCTAGAAAATCCTTAAATACAGCGTGGAAACAGTTTCCATAAAAGTAATCACGAGAAAGCTCATTTTAAAGGAAAAGAAACAAGAAATATTTCGTGGTTTTCAAAAAATTGGGTAAAACGGAAACAGTTAAACTGGTGGCAGAAATATTCTCCGTAAAGTTCGCTAGTGTTGTCGAGTGTTTTTCGAATTTTAAAATAATACAGATACAGCGGCGCTTGTGCCGTTAATATTATAATCAGAATCAGAAAGACGACTGCGCAGATTTATATACCTACATGCTTTGTTGGTTCCGTTCTACAATTGGTTTTTAAGTTTTATATAATCGTTATTGTTTTGTAAGAGGTAAAACACTTGGCTTTGAAAATAATTGTACATAATACACGTATAAATTTAGGTTTCCGAAGGCGAAGTTTTTCACATTTTAAACACGTTATAGCTGCCAGAATCAAATTTCTAAGACGGTACCTATCTCCAATTGCGTGATTGTGGTGAAGATTTACTTTTCATTTTCTTGAATGAGACATGGATATACCAGAACGGATCCATGGTGAAATTGTGGATCCATGATGATGACATCAAAGCTTGTCCTCCTAAAAAAACTAGTGAAGGGAAAAGATTCAAAATTTTACATGCGGGTTGCTCTTTGGGCTTTTAGAGGGATGCGATTTTCTCCTTGGTTCAAAAATAGATTCACCAGATTACCACAAAACCATCACATTTTCGATATTTGACCTTTACTTACTTACATGTCACATTTTTGATAGCTACTTTCTGACATTCCAGTAATACATTATACACTAGAACAATTATGTCCGCAGTTACACAGCTTAAAAAAAAAGTTACCAAATCTAGTTACATCTACCGAACGTGAATTCCTTATACACACTATTATCGCAACCCTGAAACAAGTGTTGTTTACATTTAATGTTTGTGTTATTTCTTTTCTTTTGTTTTGTTGTAATTGCTAAAACAATACAATAAGAAATTAAACAAAATAAACACATAAAACAGTCATTTACATTTTTACAGGTAACAATTGCCCCATTATTCGACATTTGCAAAATGAACACACTTTTTTGACGACAGTTTCAAGTATTTACATAAAACGTGGTATTTGTTTTGCAAACATAATTCAGAAGCGTATGCATAGGTTCTTAGTAGGAGAAATGGAAAAAATTGAATTGCGTCTATTACGATTCTACAACAACTGGTCGCAAACAACTGATCGCGCGACAATTGAACGCAAACAACTCGTCGCAGCACAATTGGTCGCACGCGACAATTGATCGCAAGGTAAAAATCATCGGGAAGTATTTTCTTTTATTAAAACTAAATATTTTGTATTCTGAATTTTAAGTTGCAATAAATTTAGCAATCAGGTAAGGTGTAAATATCGAATTAAAAACAATTTGAATATAGATAAGTGACGAAGTTTGTAGTTGTACTTTAAAAATTAAAACGTACGAGCGTAAAGACCTTGTTACATAAGATTTTTTATTAATAAATTGTCATTTTGGTTATTTTTTTAAGAGATTGTTACTATTTATGTCGTTGCTTATTTTACCTATTACATTATAGGAACTAGCTTCATTATAATAAGTACTCAACATAAAAAAAAAGTGTTTATTGTTCTTAACTAGATTTATCATACAATTATTTAAAAAATCATATTTTTAACAACCTTTAAATTTTAACACATTTTGATACAGAATTGCCTCAATTGTCTATTCTTGCCTTTATACATATCACCAAACAATAACATTTATGGACTAATAGTACATCTAGAGTATCCATATGCAGCGAATGTAAATTCCACTGGACGGATATAATACTTATTTTAATCCCTTGTAAATTGCAGCGGATCTTTTACAGGGTTTGAGAAAGGTTTACGTGTATTGTAAATATATATTGCAAAAACTTTTGTTAGAGCGTCAAGAATAATTTTGTGTTACCGGGAAATCTAAGAAATGTAGGTACTTATGCAACTAAAAACTTACTTTTTAATTATTATTATGTGTCTAGTATTGTACTGAAGAAAAATTCAGTTGTACCATATGTGGGAGTAGAAAATACATATACAGGGTTAGTCACGAGAAAATTACTTCTGAAAATTATTTTTACGCAACCCAAAATACGAATACCGTGTACCACTTGATACTAACTGAAGTTAAAATGAAATGCTTAATTAATGATTTCTTTTAGTTTGGCAATGTCATTTTGACAATTCTGGAAAAGGAGGTTACGCGAGTGTCCATGGTGGTACCGCAGCCAGTTGGAGATCTCCACTGGCGTCGCTAATAAGTTTGTCAGGGCTTGCTTTGAGTGCCTCTTGATCTTTTGCAACCGATTAATGACGAGAAAATTATTTCTAAAAATTCCTTTTAGGATAGATATTTCTGTGACGTTTAAAACAGCTCTTAGATCTAAAAAAAAAGGAAGAAATAATTGGTTTGCAGTTTTCGATTAATGACCCTGCTACGGGCTGCTACCTGATTTTATTATTCTCCGCACTTTGCATCCTACAAAAATTTACAACATGGGCTGGAGAAGTCCACCTACATCTGGCACATTTAGGCAAATAATTCTGAGTGAATAGTCGGCGTTCCGAGTGAAATGCCCCTCAATAAACTTTTCAAACTTCCCAAGCTAAAAATTAGTCACGCCATTGCGAATAACACTACTCAGTGGCGTCGTCATCTTGGTTGTTTCTACTTTTTAACGATATTCACTGTTTGTATTACTTGTTACTCGTGATGTATTGATTGATTTAAATATTTTAAATAATATTAATTAATAGAGAATATAAATCTGTGTTGTGCGTTGTTTTATTCAACAATTTTTATTTCATGAGGCGCTTTAAAAAAAAAACTGTACGTCACTGTCAACGGCAATCTTATCTGTGTAATGAGGGGTACTGTTTATGACACTTTACCGGTTTGGTTCGAAACCATTATTTTAAGTCTGGCACTTCCTCCAGTATGAGTATATTCTTTGCTCCATGGTCAAAACTAATCTTTTTACGATCGTGTTTACACAAATGGCGTAAAAGTGGAGATTGGTGTGTAGGTACTTAGCAAAGAGAATGAGATAAATTATTCATTCTTTCGTATCTCCAAGCGCCTCATTAACAGTGTGAGCGTTCAAAAAAGTTCTGAATGAAAAAACATCTTTGGTTTTATCATGGATTAAAAATAATCCAGAACTAATTTGTAGTGATCAAAAAATTTTCTGCAAAGAATGCAGTACACTTCAAGATTAATTGTTAATATATAAATTCAAATTTCTTTGCACCAAATTTATTAAAAAATATATATATTTAATTTTTTAAACTATCAAACCGAATGAAAATAATACTTTTTCACTCAAAACTGTAACGAGAGTTTTTTCACGATTTCATTGATTGTGATAAATCTATAAATTTTTAATTTGACAGTTGTAATAATTTTAAAGCCATTTTTTATTAAAAAAAAATGACGTGTGTAACACGTTTTGAAAGCTATTTTTTTCACTCGTTTAATTGACAAACTTTAAACTTGCGAGAAAAAAAGCATGAATTACTTACTTGAGTGTCTACTTAATAAGACGAATAATCCAAATGAACATTACAGTAACATACCGACGAAATAAATATGTCTCAGCATTAAAAAAAATATTTTACAATATTTTCACTTTTTTGCACTTTGGTTTAGTCGGAAATGAGCCTAATAGTTGTTTTTATGGAACTCGTATGTATTTATTTTGACACTTTTTTAGAAATAATGAAATTTTTGAGAATATAGCACTTTATTTTATTTTCCTTATTCAAAACAATTACTTATTTTCTCTATAATAAACGCTATCATTTTCCGCCTGCCACCAGTTGTACTTGCGACGAATTGTGTTGCGATGAATTGTGACTGCGACCAGTTGTCGCTGCAACCAATTGACGCTGCGATCAGTTGTTTGCGATCAATTGTCGCGTGACGAATTGTGCGCGACGAATTGACGCGGTACCGTCTATTACAGCGTCATCTATCATGAATCGAAAAAAATGTTTCAGACGTCAAACGTTGTACTTACTTTTAGTCGTAGAATCCGAATCTGCATTAAAAAGTAGGGGTTTCTGATTTCAAAGTTTCCCGCGCCCCACTTCCAAAGAATATAACAGGGAAACTAATTTTATCGACAATATATTTCCCCCCACGGAATGACGAAATTTTGATTCTAAATATTTTTTCGTATAATGCATATTTTTCAAGATATTTGAAAGTTTCAGGTTAAAAAAAATCACCCTGTATAAGACCGACATTGCCTTTCGGCAACGCGTTCAAAGGAAGTTCATTCGAACAATTGAATTTAAACAACACCATTATCATCAACAAGGTGAATACGAGTGGGTGATGACTGATGAACCTCCTTGGGATGAAATCTTTGGAAGCTCGTAGGAACATAGCGGATCTTTGTACCTTACATCTTTGCAAAATTTTTTTGCAAACAATGAAAAATTTGATATTTTTTATTCACATTCAGTTGCGTTTAAAGGAGAATTACACTTTCTTATATGATTTATTTAAATTATTTTTATTAGTTCATGTTGTAAGGTAAACAACTTTGTCTTTTGGTCTCCCATTAATGTAGGAACTGGATTATATTTTTAATTTTGTAAAAAGGAGAATTTCCGTAATATATTATTATTATTTAATATTTCCGGTGCTATAAAGAAAGATAATCTAACCCGAGTTTTGGGTAAAAGGGTCGGAGGAATTCCGTTAGCAAAATGCCGACAATGCAATAACTCGAATCTATTTTTTTGCGTAAACCTTCAAAGAACTAATTTTATTGCACAGTTAAGTATGTGGGTATGTTTTAATATGATTAAAATACACAAGTCACCTCTTACTTTTCTAGGACGAGCTTTACAAAAAAATACCGGGTACCAAGAGCTTAATCTTGTCCGCAAAATATTACAAGACGAAAATGTAGAAAAAGATTTAAAATGAAACCCACTGAAATTTCTAATTCTAAATCATGTGATGTTGAGAGACCCTTCTCTGTGTATAAAAAGTGTCTAACAAACAAAAGGAAAATTTTTTCTACCGAAAATTTAGAAAAATATCTCATTTGTTATGAAAATTGTAACGAAGATTAGGATCACTGATTATGTAAAATAATAACATAAATGTAGATCTCAAATAAGACCAGACGTTGCGTAAATATTATTTTTCCTAAAACTTGCCTAAAGCGCTTATTTTGCCATTTTTCAGGCCTAAATCCCCCCGTTTTATAGCCTATTTTGGCTTTTTTTTAGCCAAAAGTACGCCTTTTATAAATCAGATATCTAGTAAATACAGTTAACATTACTTTATGGTTACATAACCGGAGTACTCCATCGTGATGTTATAAGGCTTATCTTCCAACTACATTCTTGCAACATAATAATGAGATATCTAGTAAATGTAATTAATATTACGTGTTGGCTACATAACAAGAGTACTCCATTGTGTTGTTATAAGGCTTTTCTCCTAGCTGCATCGTTAAGACATAATCATGCGATATACTTATTTTTCTTTTGTGAGTATGTACCTGTTAGGTCAACACCACGTATGTGTTTACTAGGTCTTGATAGAATCCTCCTCTTCATCTACCGGGTAATTTACGCAAACAACTTCATCAGTGATGAGCTTTGCGTAAAGTCCGCAATGAAATCGACTGGATCCTTCATCACTTTTAAAATTCAGTTTTATTGCCTTTTCGTTACACTCAGATACTTAAAGATCCGAAGAATCTGGTAATGTTCCTCAAGTGTGTCATTTTCGCACATTGGAGTTTACGATGCGTAAAGATTAAAGAACCCAATCTCCATTTTCTCACTCTTTGATGCAATAATAATGCAATTCGTGTTTCTTTGTGATATCCAGAAATCCATCACTAACACACTGCGTCGGCTGATGCGTCTTTTCAGACGTGTGAAAGCGAGAAGGACCCCATTGAGCCTTTTACACGCCCTAAAGTAAACTCCCTTTTTCCACCACACGTATTTGCTTGTTTACTCCAGCCATTTAAATAAATCTCATTTAGATTAAAACCTAAGAGTCGAAGTCTCTTCACTGCGATCTAATTCCTGAAAAACTAATATGAATTGCAAACGATTTATGGTAATTTTTCATATTTTAAATTCTACTTAACCCCGTTGATTCTATTAGAATGTCAAATTAGTCCAACAGAGGCGTCTGAGTGTGATAACTCCGTCAGACTACATTTCAGTTACATTTAATTGACTTAAAAAACAATTTGCGGTTGATGCAACAGAATTCTAAAACTGTGTTGGTGTCGGCTGATAAATTGGTTGCAGTCATCCGGACGAAATTCGACGGTTTAAAGAGGAGCAGCACGTATCGCTTAAATTGTATTCCAAAAAAATTTTCAGCGAGCTAACGCTTACGCACTTTTCAACCGCAGCATCGAGAAAACACGACCAAGAAAACTTTTCATTTCCGTCAGTCAAGTGCTTTGTGAGTTAGTTATCATTTATCATGAGCCTTGCAATCTATTAAATTATTCCGAGTGTTGGATGGTTCAAGCATTTTCACTTGCTTTTTATTTATCATTTTTTGTTAAAGGGTTTTAAATTCCAGAAGATTTTTTTTTATGCTATCAGGTATAATTTCCACTTGAAATTAGACTAAAGAAGGCACTGAAATTCTAATAAGAACCTAAAAAAAAAATATTTACTTTTTACTCGTTTTAAATTCAGATTTTGGGATATTAATGTGTTTTCTTTCTAAATTGGCTTTTTCCTTAAGGACTTATATGTGGATAAACAATGAAGTAAAAACTTATTTATAATTCAAGCGTAAAACATTTCTTTAACAGACGTAACTTGTTTGGAAAATACAAGATTTTGATTTTATACTCCTAATTCATTTGATGTTGTTAGGAATATCTCGTAGACGGCGATAACGTTACTCAAATTTTTTGCATAGTAAATATTATTTCAATTTTATAAAATAACATACTTCTATATCTGAAGATTATGATTTCTTCTCGAGATTTAAGCTACTCTTTCAAATTAAAAAAAAAAACAACATTTTACAATTTAACTTTGAAACAGCAAAGCTAAATGCTCTAAAATCCTGCAAACGTTTAAACACTATTGTAAGCATGGTACATCGTCAATTTATCCGTTTATCCCCTCCCAAAAATTGATGACGCCATCTCCAAAATTTGCGGATAAATCCCATCTAAAATATGCAAAATGTTATGAGATTATACTTGTGCTTTATGAATCTACTGATATTTTTTAGAATTACATATACAGGGTGACTCGAAAAATTAATGAATGATGCAACATCGCTTGTATTTCAGGGGAAGGAAATTCTGTCTAAATAACGTTAGGCCAATTTTTTGTTTTATAGTAGTAGTCAAGAGCACAAAATTATTGAAATTTTCTGTGATAGAAGTTACAGGCAACTGTATAGTAGTTTCAAAGGCTATTTTTTAAGATATTTATTTCAAAAAAACATTAAAATCTGACAGCCTCGTCCCTTAACGGCTTCTAATAATCTAAATCATACTTTTGCGAAAATTCCAATAAAATTTGAAAACTATAAATGCAATTTAGAATGTGTTGAAGACTGTAAACGAATTAGAAAATTCAACATTTATAAAGTTATAAAATAATGGTGCTGAAGATCACATACAAAAATTTAAAACTACAGTTAGAACAATTGTTTGGGTTATTCCACTTTTGCAGTAAATTGGATCAACCAACAAATTTATTAACTATCCGTCAGTAGTAGGTTGAGATCGTGCATTTGCCCTTGTAAGATCCCCTTTTCACCTCAGAGCTAATAAAATCACTGTTATATCTGGACAAAGATGGTAAAACTAGCCCCACCCACCTTCTTTCTCCGTTTATTTACTGTTTTGAATTTCATTTTGATAAGACATTTAAAACAAGGTCAAAAGCGTCCCCGCCCACCCACCCCTATTCCGTCTTGATCACTGATTTTATTGGCTCTGAGACACAAGTTAGATTTTGTATTGACAAATATAAGAGTTATACATATTATACATTTTATTTTTTACTAAATTTTGTTTAATTTTTTTTTTAAAACGCGACTTATTTTATTTAAGAATCTAAGAATTAAAATATGGTCAAAAGTGGCGCCGCCCACCCACCCGTATTCTATTTTGGTCAGGTCAAGTCAGGTCATGTCAGGTCAGGTCAGGTTTTGGTCAATCATTTTATTGGCATTGCGAAAGTTGAATTTTATATTTAGAAATAATATATAGAATCTAGGATTACATATTTTTTAAATAAAATTTTACTTATGTAATATTGCTTGCTTATAAAAGACCCCGCCCACTGGCTTTTTTTCATTTCACCAACTTCTTCTCTTTACTTTAAAATGGGAACTGAATTCGATTTTGATAAGCAGTGGAATCTAAGATTTAAAATGAAGTTAGAAGTGGCTCCGCCCACCCACCACTACTTCTTTTGGTCACTTATATTATTGGCCTTGCGAAAGTTTAATTTTATATTTACACATAATAGAATCTAGGATTACACATTTTTTTAATAAAATTTTTCAAAAGTCAAAATTAGCCCCGCCCACCCACCCGTCATTTTTTGCCTTCTGAAATAAGAAGAAATAAATTCGTTAATTTTGGCAAATCACATACCCTCTAAGAAAATTGAGGGTGGGTGGGCGGGGCTAGTACTTGCCAAGATAAGATTGAATAATAATAAGAGTAAACAAAGTAAAAAGGTGCCCCACCCACCCACCCTTATTCCATTTTCATCAGTCATTTTTATTAGCTCTGAAAGAATTTCACGAGTTTTCAATTTTTAATTATTCAGTGTTTAGATTTTTCAATTTTAAAATTATAAAATCATAAAATCGAAAGAAATGTTGAAAAAATAAAGGAATTGTAGACAGGAAAAATTGTGATATTAAATCGAGAAAACGAAAACCAAAAAATCGAGAATATGAAAAACTTAAATCAGAAACTTGAAAAATTGAGGAAACGAAAAGTTAAAAAATCGAAAAGTTAAAAACGAGGAACTGAAAAATTGGTCTAAAGAGTTTAGACAGTACTTCCCTCGCTGTCGGAAACTTGACGACTGCATGCCTATTGTGTTTTTACTTCCCGAGCGTAAGCAAAGGAAGTATTGTAATCGAGTCCGTCGGCCGACTCTCTACTTTTACGTTTTCTCGATCTTTCATGACCCCTAGCAGACGAAGAAATAGGTCTCCCATTTCCGTCTGTCTGTCCGTCTGTCCGTCTGTCCGTCCGTCTGTCCGTCTGTCCGTCTGTCCGTCTGTCCGTCCGTCTGTCCGTCTGTTGTCCCGGATTTTTATTAGACAGATAATCTCCGAAAGTACTCGACCGATTGTTGTGAAATTTTGTACTTATATTAAGAATATCATGTAGATGGTAAAACGCTAACCAAAATTTGTCTAATCATCCCCACCACTAATGCGATGACGTCACTTCAAAATTGTACATAGTAAATGGGTTTTCAATTGTATAAAATAACATAGTCCCACACATGTAGTTTACAACTCTGAATCGACTTTTCACCCGAAACGTCCAGATTTTTGGAAAAAAAATCAAAATTATAAAACAATATTTTGAAATTTAATTTTTAATCTGCTAACCAGAATGCTTTGAAATGTTGCAGATGTTTTAAGGCTATAAAGAGCATCATAAATCTTTAGTCAAAAAATATTTGCTTATCCCCTCCAAAAACTTGATGACGTCAGCTCAAAAGTTTGTGGAATAAATCATATCTAAAATGTACAAAATATGATGAGTCTGTACTTGTGATCTATCACTCCATTCATATTTTTTGGATTTGCATATACAGGGTGACTCAAAAAAATTAATGAATGCGTAAATATATTTTATTGATTTAATCAGGAACTACAAAACCGAATGCTCTGAAATCTTGCAGATGTTTTAAGGTCATAAAGAGCATAATAAATGTTTAGTCAAAATATATTTGCTTATCCCCTCCAAAAACTTGATGACGTCAGCTCGAAAATTTGCCGAATAAATCATATCTAAAATGTACAAAATATGATCAGTCTGTACTTGTGATCTATCACTCCATTCATATTTTTTGGATTTGCATATACAGGGTGATTCAAGAAAATAAATGAAAGCGTAAATTTATTTTACTGATTTACTCAGGAATACAAAACCGAATGCTTCGAAATCTTGAAGATATTTTAAAATTATCATAAGCATGGTAAATTTTTGATCAAAACGTATTTGGTCGTCCCCCCTAAAAAATTTATGATGTCACCACAAAATTTTGCTGAATAAATCCTATCTAAAATGTACAAAATATGGTGAGTCTCTTCTTGTGATTTATCATTCCATTCAAATTTTTTCGATTTGCATATACAGGGTGACTCAAAAAAATTAATGAATGCGTAAATTTATTTTCTTGATTTAATCAGGAACTACAAAACCGAATGCTTTGAAATCTTGCAGATGTTGTAAGGTTATAAAGAGCATAATAAATTTTTAGTCAAAATATATTTGGTTATCTTCTACAAAAAACTGATGACGTCAGCTCAAAAGTTTGCCGAATAAATCGTATCTAAAATGTACAAAATATGATGAGTCTGTACTTGTGATTTATCATTCCATTCATATTTTTGGATTTGCATATGCAGGGTGACTCAAAAAAATTAATGAAGGCGTGAATTTATTTTATCGATTTAATCAGGAATTACAAAACCGAATGCTTTGAAATCTTGGGAATATTTTAAAGTTATTATAAGCACGGTAAACTTTTGTTCAAAATGTATTTGTTCATCCCTCCTAAAAAAATTGATGACGTCACCCTTAAATTTTGCTGAATAAATCCTATCTAAAATGCAAAAAATATGATGAGTTTGTACTTGTGATTTATCATTCCATTCATATTTTTTAGATTTTCTTAAGAGGTGGTTCAAAAAAATTAATGAAGTCAATTTATTTTATTGATTAAATTAAAGGCAACACTTATTATTAGTATTACACCCCAACCAACCCAATTTGGTAGACACAAAATTTGTTAAAGGAAAAACTCGGTTGAAACATAAGAGTAGCACGCTTATTTACATCGACTTTAACATTACAGACCTGCATTTGTTTTATGCGGTCACTTGGTTCCGCGAATGCGAAATAGACATGTTTATAATCAACCAATTGTGAATTTCACCGTCAAGAATTAAAATAAAACGCAATGTTTTATATAATAAGCGGAAGTCGAAGCAATAAAACCGATGGTCGTTTTGTTTACAGTTTCTCTGTTTGGCTCTTACGTATGCTGTTACGCTTGTCATCTTAAATTAAGATTGTTTATACATAAACGATTTTCAGTTGCCCCTCATATTACTAGACAGCGGATTTCTGTCGGGCTACGTCACGATTATAGGGGGGAACGTGCTGGATTCCATAAATATAATTAACGATTTATTAATAAAACGGCTAAGTAAATGAGAACGGGAATTAACAGCAGAGTGCAACGAAACAACGTTATTCTAATCTCAAATAAACGAAGTGCAGTCCGCAACGGCAATGAATTCGCATCCCGTGCGAGCCGTACCGAGTTTGGCCTTGCCTAGCCCGACAGAAATCCGCTCTCTAGATATTACACACCGGCGCCGTATACGTGAGTAAATTGTTTCGTTATTTTATTGATTATAAGAAATCAATATTCAAAACGACCCAATTCATTTTCCCGAAAATTTGGGAACACAATAATTTTATTCTTAGTATTACACTACATCTATCCCAACTGATATACGTGTCCTTGCAAAAATGTTGATGACGTCATCACAATTTTTTTTTAAATTCCCACTACAAAAATGTAATGAGAAAAAAAACATAATAGGCATGCAGTCGTCAAGTTTCCGACAGCGAGGGAAGTACTGTCTAAACTCTTTAGACCAATTTTTTTTTCTCATTATATTTTTGTAGTGGGAATTTAAAAAAAAATGTGATGACGTCATCAACATTTTTGCAAGGACACGTATATCAGTTGGGACAGATGTAGTGTAATACTAAGAATAAAATTATTGTATTCCCAAATTTTCGGGAAAATGAATTGGGTCGTTTTGAATATTGATTTCTTATAATCAATAAAATAACGAAACAATTTACTCACGTATACGGCGCCGGTGTGTAATATCTAGAGAGCGGATTTCTGTCGGGCTAGGCAAGGCCAAACTCGGTACGGCTCGCACGGGATGCGAATTCATTGCCGTTGCGGACTGCACTTCGTTTATTTGAGATTAGAATAACGTTGTTTCGTTGCACTCTGCTGTTAATTCCCGTTCTCATTTACTTAGCCGTTTGATTAATAAATCGTTAATTATATTTATGGAATCCAGCACGTCCCCCCCTATAATCGTGACGTAGCCCGACAGAAATCCGCTCTCTAGTAATATGAGGGGCAATTGAAAATCGTTTATGTATAAACATTCTTAATTTAAGATGACAAGCGTAACAGCATACGTGAGAGTCAAACAGAGAAACTGTAAACAAAACGACCATCGGTTTTATTGCTTCGACTTCCGCTTATTATATAAAACATTGGGTTTTATTTTAATTCTTGACGGTGAAATTCACAATTGGTTGATTATAAACATGTCTATTCCACATTCGCGGAACCTAGTCAACGAACAAAACAAACGCACGTCTGTAATGTTAAAATAGATGTAAATAAGCGTGATACCCTTATGTTTCAACCGAGTTTTTCCTTTAACAAATTTTGTGTCTACCAAATTGGGTTGGTTGGGGTGTAATACTAATAATAAGTGTTGCCTTTAATTTAATCAATAAAATAAATTGACTTCATTAATTTTTTTGAACCACCTCTTAAGAAAATCTAAAAAATATGAATGGAATGATAAATCACAAGTACAAACTCATCATATTTTCTGCATTTTAGATAGGATTTATTCAGCAAAATTTAAGGGTGACGTCATCAATTTTTTTAGGAGGGATGAACAAATACATTTTGAACAAAAGTTTACCATGCTTATAATAACTTCAAAATATTCCCAAGATTTCAAAGCATTCGGTTTTGTAATTCCTGATTAAATCGATAAAATAAATTCACGCATTCATTAATTTTTTTGAGTCACCCTGCATATGCAAATCCAAAAATATGAATGGAATGATAAATCACAAGTACAGACTCATCATATTTTGTACATTTTAGATACGATTTATTCGGCAAACTTTTGAGCTGACGTCATCAGTTTTTTGTAGAAGATAACCAAATATATTTTGACTAAAAATTTACTATGCTCTTTATAACCTTAAAACATCTGCAAGATTTCAAAGCATTCGGTTTTGTAGTTCCTGATTAAATCAATAAAATAAATTTACGAATTCATTAAATTTTTTGAGTCACCCTGTATATGCAAATCGAAAAAATTTGAATGGAATGATAAATCACAAGAAGAGACTCACCATATTTTGTACATTTTAGATAGGATTTATTCAGCAACATTTTGTGGTGACGTCATAAATTTTTTAGGGGGGACGACCAAATACATTTTGATAAAAAATTTACCATGCTTATGATAATTTTAAAATATCTTCAAGATTTCGAAGCATTCGGTTTTGTAGTTCCTGAGTAAATCAGTAAAATAAATTTACGCTTTCATTTATTTTTTTGAATCACCCTGTATATGCAAATCCAAAAAATATGAATGGAGTGATAGATCACAAGTACAGACTGATCATATTTTGTACATTTTAGATATGATTTATTCGACAAATTTTCGAGCTGACGTCATCAAGTTTTTGGAGGGGATAAGCAAATATATTTTGACTAAACATTTATTATGATCTTTATAACCTTAAAACATCTGCAAGATTTCAAAGCATTCGGTTTTGTAGTTTCTGAGTAAATCAGTAAAATAAATTTACGCATTCATTAATTTTTTTGAGTCACCCTGTATATGCAAATCCAAAAAATATGAATGGAGTGATAGATCACAAGTACAGACTCATCATATTTTTACAGTTTAGATAGGATTTATTCGGCAAACTTTCGAGCTGACGTCATCAATTTTTTGGAGGGGATAAGCAAATATATTTTGACTAAACATTTATTATGCGCTTTATAGCCTTAAAACATCTGCAACATTTCAAAGCATTCTGGTTAGCAGATTAAAAATTAAATTTCAAAATGTTGTTTTATAATTTTGATTTTTTTTCCAAAAATCTGGACGTTTCGGGTGAAAAGTCGATTCGGAGTTGTAAACTACATGTGTAGGACTATGTTATTTTATACAATTGAAAACCCATTTACTATATACAATTTTGAAGTGACGTCATCGCATTAGTGGTGGGGATGATTAGACAAATTTTGGTTAGCGTTTTACCATCTACATGATATTCTTAATATAAGTACAAAATTTCACAACATTCGGTCGAGTACTTTCGGAGATTATCTGTCTAATAAAAATCCGGGACGGCAGACGGACAGACGGACAGACGGACAGACGGACAGACGGACAGACGGACGGACAGACGGACGGACAGACGGACAGACAGACGGAAATGGGAGACCTATTTCTTCGTCTTCTAGGGGTCATGAAAGATCGAGAAAACGTAAAAGTAGAGAGTCGGCCGACGGACTCGATTACAATACTTCCTTTACTTACGCTCGGGAAGTAAAAATCGAAAAATGAAAAATTGTAAAATCGCAAATTTGAAAAACTGAAAATGAAAGAAAATGAAAAAACGAAAAATTGTGATATGGAAAATTTAAAATCGAAGAAAAAGGAAAAAGGAAATTTTCTTATTTCAAAAAATTTGCCAAAGGTTCTGAAATATGATGATTCTCAAACCGAATATTTCGAAAATCTTGGAAATTAAGGAAATCGGAAAATCGGAAATTGAGAAACCCAAAAACTGCAAAATTGAAAATTCGAAGAGTGAAAATTTGGAGAACTTAATAAACGAAAAATTATAATACCGAAAGAAATATTGAAAAAATAAAGAAAATGAAAAAAAGGAAAAATTTCTGATACGAAATCGGGAATGTGAAAATTAAAAAAAAACAGGAAAGTAAAAAATAAAAATCAAGGATAGAAAAACTGAGGAAACGAAAAATTGAGAAATCCAAAAGTTAAATTTGAGAAATTGAAAAATCGACAAATAAAACATTGTAATATCGGAAAATTGCAAATAGAAAAATTGAAGAAACGAAAAGCTGAAAATTTAGAAGTCGAAAAATTGTTTTTTTTTTAAATTGGTCGAAGGTAATTGAGTTTAAAAAATACCTCTAAAAAAGGATAAAAAAACATGAAATGAGTTCCATATAGTAGTAAACACGCCTACCCAACGACATAAAGTTCCTGCGAAAAAACGACGTCTTCGCCACCTACTTCAAACATTTCAGCCTACACCCAAATTTAGTTTGTAATTTGATAAATAAAATGAGTCGCTTTCGACGCCACAGTCCTTATAACCAAGTGTAATTAGTATCATCTCAGTTTATTAATGATTATTGTTAACTATACCATAAACACCCGCAATTTTTGCTTTTATTGTGTGTGAATTCACAGTTCATGTTAAGATTTTTTACTGTTCAATATGTGCAATAGTGCAGATAATACGTGGCACCAAATTTACTTATTCAGACTTCACTTTTTACTCCCCGAGCGTAAGCAAAGGAAGTATTGTAATCGAGTCCGTCGGCCGACTCTCTACTTTTACGTTTTCTCGATCTTTCATGACCCCTAGAAGACGAAGAAATAGGTCTCCCATTTCCGTCTGTCCGTCCGTCTGTCCGTCCGTCTGTCCGTCTGTTGTCCCGGATTTTTATTAGACAGATAATCTCCGAAAGTACTCGACCGATTGTTGTGAAATTTTGTACTTATATTAAGAATATCATGTAGATGGTAAAACGCTAACCAAAATTTGTCTAATCATCCCCACCACCAAAGCGATGACGTCACTTCAAAATTGTACATAGTAAATGGGTTTTCAATTGTATAAAATAACATAGTCCTACACATGTAGTTTACAACTCTGAATCGACTTTTCACCCGAAACGTCCAGATTTTTGGAAAAAAAATCAAAATTATAAAACAACATTTTGAAATTTAATTTTTAATCTGCTAACCAGAATGCTTTGAAATGTTGCAGATGTTTTAAGGCTATAAAGAGCATCATAAATCTTTAGTCAAAAAATATTTGCTTATCCCCTCCAAAAACTTGATGACGTCAGCTCAAAAGTTTGTGGAATAAATCATATCTAAAATGTACAAAATATGATGAGTCTGTACTTGTGATCTATCACTCCATTCATATTTTTTGGATTTGCATATACAGGGTGACTCAAAAAAATTAATGAATGCGTAAATATATTTTATTGATTTAATCAGGAACTACAAAACCGAATGCTCTGAAATCTTGCAGATGTTTTAAGGTCATAAAGAGCATAATAAATGTTTAGTCAAAATATATTTGCTTATCCCCTCCAAAAACTTGATGACGTCAGCTCGAAAATTTGCCGAATAAATCATATCTAAAATGTACAAAATATGATGAGCCTATACTTGTCATTTATCACTCCATTCATATTTTTTGGATTTGCATATACAGAGTGACTCAAAAAAATTAATGAATGCGTAAATATATTTTATTGATTTAATCAGGAACTACAAAACGGAATGCTCTGACATCTTGCAGATGTTTTAAGGTTATAAAGAGCATAATAAATGTTTAGTCAAAATATATTTGCTTATCCCCTCCAAAAACTTGATGACGTCAGCTCGAAAATTTGCCGAATAAATCATATCTAAAATGCACAAAATATGATCAGTCTGTACTTGTGATCTATCACTCCATTCATATTTTTTGGATTTGCATATACAGGGTGATTCAAGAAAATAAATGAAAGCGTAAATTTATTTTACTGATTTACTCAGGAACTACAAAACCGAATGCTTCGAAATCTTGAAGATATTTTAAAATTATCATAAGCATGGTAAATTTTTGATCAAAATGTATTTGGTCGTCCCCCCTAAAAAATTTATGACGTCACCCCAAAATTTTGCTGAAAAAATGCCATCTTCAATGTGTAAAGTATGATGAGTCCATACTTGTGATTTATCACTGCATTAAAATTTTTAATATTTGCTTATACAGGGTGCCTGAAAAAAATTAATGACGTAGTGAATTGATTTTGCAAAACTGAATACTTAGAAATCTTGACGTTTTGAAGTTATTGTAAGCGTGGTAACTGTTTAATCAAAATGTATCTCTTTATCAACCCCAAAAAAAATTCATTACGTCTTCTCACAATTTTGCTGAATAAAGTATATGATCTGACTATACTTGTAAAATTTTTAATATTTGCTTATACAGGGTGTCTGAAAAAAATTAATGACGGAGTGAATTGATTTTGCAAAACTGAATACTTAGAAATCTTGACGTTTTGAAGTTATTGTAAGCATGGTAACTGTTTAATCAAAATGTATCTCTTCATCAACCCCAAAAAAAATTCATTACGTCTTCTCAGAATTTTGCTGAATAAAGTATATGATCTGACTATACTTGTAAAATTTTTAATATTTGCTTATACAGGGTGTCTGAAAAAAATTAATGACGGAGTGAATTGATTTTGCAAAACTGAATACTTAGAAATCTTGACGTTTTGAAGTTATTGTAAGCATGGTAACTGTTTAATCAAAATGTATCTCTTTATCAACCCCAAAAAAAATTCATTACGTCTTCTCACAATTTTGCTGAATAAAGTATATGATCTGACTATACTTGTAAAATTTTTAATATTTGCTTATACAGGGTGTCTGAAAAAAATTAATGACGGAGTGAATTGATTTTGCAAAACTGAATACTTAGAAATCTTGACGTTTTGAAGTTATTGTAAGCATGGTAACTGTTTAATCAAAATGTATCTCTTCATCAACCCCAAAAAAAATTCATTACGTCTTCTCAGAATTTTGCTGAATAAAGTATATGATCTGACTATACTTGTAAAATTTTTGATATTTGCTTATACAGGGTGTCTGAAAAAAATTAATGACGGAGTGAATTGATTTTGCAAAACTGAATACTTAGAAATCTTGACGTTTTGAAGTTATTGTAAGCATGGTAACTGTTTAATCAAAATGTATCTCTTTATCAACCCCAAAAAAAATTCATTACGTTTTCTCAAAATTTTACTGAATAAAGTATATGATCTGACTACACTTGTAACTAATCATTGCATTCAAATTTTTTAACTTGCTTATACAGGGTGACTCAAAAAAAGAAATGAATCAGTCACTTTATTTTAGTGAATAAATCAAGAATTGCTACACTGAATATTTTGAAATCTTGCAGATGGTTAAAATTGATTGTGAGCATGGTAAATTGTTAATGAAAATATATCTGTTTATTCCCCCGAAAAAATTCATGACGTCATCTACAATTTTTGCCAAAAAAGTTTAACTCAAAATGTGCAAAATATGATGAGTTTTAACATAAGCAACTGTGGCCTGTGGTTTAGTGGAGGTGGAGTGTGCAGTGCAATTAGAAGTTCCGGTAACAGATCCCGGCACTTCCAACTTTTTTCGCCCATCAAATTAAGAACAGCACTTCCGATTTTCGCAACAATAATGTTATAGTATTTATTTATTTGTTATTGTGTGTTCGTGAATAAGCACCATAAATAGCAAATGTTGAAATTTTTTTTTGTGATCGGAAGAATATCTCTTAATCATTTTATATATTATCAATACATGATTAACTTCGACTGTTTATGTTTATACATCGAGAGAAGCAGAGAAAAAGTACATATGCATTTGCTTCAGTTACGCCACTGACCGTGTCATTTCTTTATCGCACGTTGAGACATAGTTTATATAAACAAACTCCCAGCCATAGCAAAAAGCGGAAGTTGGAAACGACGAACGGCGCGGGGGGAATCACTTGTTTGGGTGGCGAGACGAAACAGTTGCGATTGCGAAATGCGAAGCCAATTCGAAAAAAACTGTGGACGAGTGAGTGCTTGCTGAAAATTCATTGAGAATATATATCTCCAAATTTTAATAATTGTTGCCAGGTAAGTGCAGATATTTTTTCCAATTCTTTCAATTAATTTGTTTGCCATTAGCACAATAATTTCATTTTCAATTTTTGTTGATTGGTTTCCACTTATAGATTTTGAAATTGGACATAAATGATTAATACACCCAACAATAGTTGGAAAATTTTAAGTAAGAAGTGTTGCTCTTCCTCACAATTTAATTTTTACCGTCAAAACTTTAATAGGTCACAAACATTTCGGAAGTGGCCTCCATCTTTCAATACATATAACCAAATGTATCAATCATTTCAAGACACTTCGTATAACCGCGATAGAAATATACGCCAGTGGACACTTTTTCATTTCTTTCATTTAAATTGCGCAATAATTTAATTTTCAGTGTCTTGCCACTGGTTTCTACTTATAAGTGGATTTCGAAATAACAGTGTTCATACATGATTTCATACATCCACCGCTCGTTGGAAAACGATAAATAAAGAACGATGTTCTTGCATTCGTACAAATTTATGTCCACAATCAAATTTGAAAAACTGGCCGAGGGATATTTTGACAACTTTCCTCAGCTATAAAGTATAGTAGAAAAAAATGGCCTTTGCGAAAAATTCTAAAATAAATTTTGCAAATTTTGCTAATAAGTTAACATTAAAATATGTGTGGACCGTAAAACAGTATGTTGAGCGTCTGTTTCAAGTGAATTTTTTCGTAAAAGAAAATGTGTTATGACGGCATCAACATTTAATCAAGGACATTATCAATTTTAAGAAGGATACTGACATTTCATAAAAAAAGAATTTTCGAATTCATACTGTTTTGTGTCATTGTGAATAAGTAATATTGAAAACAATGAATGCATTGGTAAACCACAAGCAAATAGTTAGAATTTTGCATACTTTACAAACGATTAATTCAACAAAATTTTTAGAAAACCTCAGCAAATCTTTCGAAGGGCGGATTGTACGATCAAAGATAAATGCAAACGTCGTCAATTATTTTATAAGGGGAATTTATTTTTGGTTCGCTTTTGAGCATTCGCACAATTTTTACTTCGGGAGCGTAAGCAAAGGAAGTATTGTAATCGAGTCCGTCGGCCGACTCTCTACTTTTACGCTTTCTCGATCTTTCATGACCCCTAGAAGACGAAGAAATAGGTCTCCCATTTCCGTCTGTCTGTCCGTCTGTCCGTCTGTCCGTCCGTCTGTCCGTCTGCCGTCCCGGATTTTTATTAGACAGATAATCTCCGAAAGTACTCGACCGATTGTTGTGAAATTTTGTACTTATATTAAGAATATCATGTAGATGGTAAAACGCTAACCAAAATTTGTCTAATCGTCCCCACCACTAATGCGATGGCGTCACTTCAAAATTGTACATAGTAAATGGGTTTTTAATTGTATAAAATAACATAGTCCTACACATGTAGTTTACAACTCCGAATCGACTTTTCACCCGAAACGTCAAGATTTTTGGAAAAAAAATCAAAATTATCAAACAACATTTTGAAATTTAATTTTTAATCTGCTAACCAGAATGCTTTGAAATGTTGCAGATGTTTTAAGGCTATAAAGAGCATCATAAATCTTTAGTCAAAAAATATTTGCTTATCCCCTCCAAAAACTTGATGACGTCAGCTCAAAAGTTTGTGAAATAAATCATATCTAAAATGTACAAAATATGATGAGTCTGTACTTGTGATCTATCACTCCATTCATATTTTTTGGATTTGCATATACAGGATGACTCAAAAAAATTAATGAATGCGTAAATATATTTTATTGATTTAATCAGGAACTACAAAACCGAATGCTCTGAAATCTTGCAGATGTTTTAAGGTCATAAAGAGCATAATAAATGTTTAGTCAAAATATATTTGCTTATCCCCTCCAAAAACTTGATGACGTCAGCTCGAAAGTTTGCCGAATAAATCATATCTAAAATGTACAAAATATGATGAGTCTGTACTTCTCATTTATCACTCCATTCATATTTTTTGGATTTGCATATACAGGGTGATGCAAGAAAATAAATGAAAGCGTAAATTTATTTTACTGATTTACTCAGGAACTACAAAACCGAATGCTTCAAAATCTTGAAGATATTTTAAAATTATCATAAGCATGGTAAATTTTTGATCAAAATGTATTTGGTCGTCCCCCCTAAAAAATTTATGACGTCACCACAAAATTTTGCTGAATAAATCTTATCTAAAATGTACAAAATATGGTGAGTCTCTTCTTGTGATTTATCATTCCATTCAAATTTTTTCGATTTGCATATACAGGGTGACTCAAAAAAATTAATGAATGCGTAAATTTATTTTATTGATTTAATCAGGAACTACAAAACCGAATGCTTTGAAATCTTGCAGATGTTTTAAGGTTATAAAGAGCATAATAAATTTTTAGTCAAAATATATTTGGTTATCTTCTACAAAAAACTGATGACGTCAGCTCAAAAGTTTGCCGAATAAATCGTATCTAAAATGTACAAAATATGATGAGTCTGTACTTGTGATTTATCATTCCATTCATATTTTTGGATTTGCATATGCAGGGTGACTCAAAAAAATTAATGAAGGCGTGAATTTATTTTATCGATTTAATCAGAAATTACAAAACCGAATGCTTTGAAATCTTGGGAATATTTTAAAGTTATTATAAGCATGGTAAACTTTTGTTCAAAATGTATTTGTTCATCCCTCCTAAAAAAATTGATGACGTCACCCTTAAATTTTGCTGAATAAATCCTATCTAAAATGCAAAAAATATAATGAGTTTGTACTTGTGATTTATCATTCCATTCATATTTTTTAGATTTTCTTAAGAGGTGGTTCAAAAAAATTAATGAAGTCAATTTATTTTATTGATTAAATTAAAGGCAACACTTATTGTTAGTATTACACCCCAACCAACCCAATTTGGTAGACACAAAATTTGTTAAAGGAAAAACTCGGTTGAAACATAAGGGTATCACGCTTATTTACATCTATTTTAACATTACAGACGTGCGTTTGTTTTGTTCGTTGACTAGGTTCCGCGAATGTGGAATAGACATGTTTATAATCAACCAATTGTGAATTTCACCGTCAAGAATTAAAATAAAACCCAATGTTTTATATAATAAGCGGAAGTCGAAGCAATAAAACCGATGGTCGTTTTGTTTACAGTTTCTCTGTTTGACTCTCACGTATGCTGTTACGCTTGTCATCTTAAATAAGAATGTTTATACATAAACGATTTTCAGTTGCCCCTCATATTACTAGACAGTGGATTTCTGTCGGGCTACGTCACGATTATTGGGGGGGACGTGCTGGATTCCATAAATATAATTAACGATTTATTAATCAAACGGCTAAGTAAATGAGAACGGGAATTAACAGCAGAGTGCAACGAAACAACGTTATTCTAATCTCAAATAAACGAAGTGCAGTCCGCAACGGCAATGTTTTTTTTGGCCTTGCCTAGCCCGACAGAAATCCGCTCTCTAGATATTACACACCGGCGCCGTATACGTGAGTAAATTGTTTCGTTATTTTATTGATTATAAGAAATCAATATTCAAAACGACCCAATTCATTTTCCCGAAAATTTGGGAACACAATAATTTTATTCTTAGTATTACACTACATCTATCCCAACTGATATACGTGTCCTTGCAAAAATGTTGATGACGTCATCACAATTTTTTTTTAAATTCCCACTACAAAAATGTAATGAGAAAAAAAAACATAATAGGCATGCAGTCGTCAAGTTTCCGACAGCGAGGGAAGTACTGTCTAAACTCTTTAGACCAATTTTTTTTTATAACGATATGTATATTTAAAGTTCCGGATGTATCGATTCAATTTATTACACTACACACACTTCATAAACTTCACTCGAGATTTGTATCTAGTAAGTTCATTTATGGTATTTGATCTAATCTTAAACGTTAATTCATTTTCAGATGAAAGACCTTGAAAATTTTCATCAGTGAAATTAATAATATCATGGACCGGGGGATGTGGCGTTTGGGTGAAACGTGCAGCTTAGCTGGTGGTTTTGCGAAGAGGGGATATAGAGTATATAATATGTGGCAGATTTTTTACGCATTTAGGCGCCAGTAGTCATAACAATCGTAGTACGAGCAGAATTACGTTCTCGTTCTCTATTTTTATTCAAACAAGGCATTCTAATCAGGATTTTTAAGTTTTCACGTATTAATACAACCTGAATTCATTTTAAAATTGTTTTTCACAACTACTGAGGCACAAACATTTGAATATAACCCAAAATAAACTGCACAAACCTTTAGGCAAAAATTAAACAAACACAAATGTATATTTTAAAAACTGCAACAAAATAGGGTTTGTTTTTCGGTTGATGTCCGTGATATTTTTCGCTAGTAAAATATAGAAATTTTTATTAAAACAATGTAGAGCAGAATAAACGCTTGTAATAAAACAAAAATAAACATGTGTTTCACACCAAAAAATAACACCAACAAAGTTTTACCATTTATTAAATTTTTTATGTATGCAAATTTCATGGATTCAAAAAATTGGTGCGTAATCATTAAAACATCTTAATTGAAACTAGATATTTTCGTGAATATATTATATAAGTTTTTTCTTTATAGCTTCAGCAACATTCTGAAGATGCTAAGTAAACAGATTTTAATTTGCATTCCATGCGTTATAGATCGTCTGAGTTAAACTATGTTTATTAACCGTCCAAACTTTTTCTTAGCACAACCCATACAACCAGAAGAAATGGAATTTCAAGAGAAACTTACGTAACAATATTTTAAAATGGTAGCTGTCTAACAAAAATTGAGAAATTTACATTTTCGTATTCTGAGTTGTAACCTTAAAAAATACCCATTCATCAAATGACTCTACTACAATGCACGGTCGGTTTGAAAAAACACAAAACTCACCTACACTTCCCATTGTATTTACCATAAGTTTATTTAAATTCATTGTACGAGCATTTAAAATTAATTTATGTATACATTTTCCGTTAAATTGACAAAGAGTTAATTAATTAATTTCATTGTGTTTAGGAGATAAACAAACTTTACAATTATGTGCTATAACAATTTAGACAACGTAAAAGTCATATTTTAATGTTTTTCTTGTCGTGGAAAGCAGTCTTACATGAAACGTTAAAAACATCACTAGAACTAACTTTCTGTTCAACCTTAATTATTTCTTGTAAAGTTTGCTTTACATTTACTAAATGTTTAAACAAACCGAAGTGAAGCAACATACAAATTAAAAGTAAATATACTATGCGTTATTTATGCGCAAGTATTACATATTATTCACAGAACTGTTTTTACCTTAAGAACTTTGAATTAGTGTGTCAATACCAAATAAAATATAGAAGCACGTATATTTGTAGCAACGTTAGTTGTTCAATGGAGCTTTCACGACCAAAATTTGAACGAACTTTCAATATGGAAAAATCGATGCACGGAGATGTTCAAATTTCAAAATAACAAAACGGTTAATCCGACTTCAAATGTTTCATTTCTTAAATAGTACGTTTATACTAAAGGATCCGCGGCGGAGATATCTTCAACGAGTTGAAACTGTTGGTGAGAATGCTAAAACGCCAACTACTAATATTTGCTTAATCAACTTCTCAAAAAATTCATGATTATCAAGCCAGATTTTGTCTTACCTCAGTTAATGTTTGTAATGACGTCAGCAAACTAAATTATACTCTAAATTAATTATTATAACAGAGAAATAACACATATGTTCTAGCTGGGAAGGAAGCCAACACGTAAGCAGTTTGTCCTGGTTTAAAACGTAAGTGTGAATGTACAAAGCTCGGTGGAGCTTTCAGCATATTTTTCTTAAATCAACAAAAACTAAGCAAACAGCGCTAATTACCATTCATGTGGTTCGCAGCAGTGCAGAGGGCTCCAGTCATGTAGTTTTCTCTTAACGAGACCAGTTTAATCAAATTCTATGGCTTATAAGATAATATCGTGCTCCCTATTACACCATCTGTTTCAAATGTTACACGTCCTTGTACACCACATACACGCCATTTGTACCAGACAGCTCAGCCGTCCAATATAACCAAAATATACCCAATCCGTTTTAATGGAATATCTTTTTCCTTACTTTTATTACGCACTAAGTGAGCAATAATTCTCGTAGTTGGTCCATAGATTTTCCCATAACTGCTTCTTTTAGCGTTCTTTCAATCATTAAGTGGCCCTTATCCTGACCTTCAGTATATTTTCGAAAATGGACTGTATTAAAAATCACTAGCACGTGAACACTTTATTCGATTTATTAGCCAGTTAAGGAGAGCCTTTCGTCTTGATTTATCTCGTTTGCATAGCATATTCACTGAGGAAATGCTTACATTTTTGTCGTTTTGTTCATCTCACAATTTCAAACAACCTGTACAACACACGAATTAAACCAGTTGAGTAAACAGGTAAAGTTGCAACGTTGTGTTAGTTGCAAATTCGATTGCTATGCATGTGGTCTCCTCTAGCCAAACGCCTAACTCGAAAGTTGAAAATTAACCTATCCAAACTCTAACAACAAGCGAGTTTGACCATTTCTAATTCAAACCGGAAACAGTGATTCGGAAAATCTCACAAGATTTATTCATCCTTGCGGCAATTTGTGTTCCGATACTTCCACAAGCAAGAACACATTCAACTTGTGGTAATAAAGAACGCAAGTTAAATGTTAAAGTCACGCAACTTTTTCCCCTCTGGAATGCTTTTTATTGTATTACTCAAATTCCTCCACACTTTCTTAATTCTCAAGTCAAAAGCTAGGAGTTGTTCCGGTTTTTTATTATTACATGCGTGAATAGAGGAATTCGCTCATATTCTAGTTTATGAAAAGCGACGACGATGACGTCGGTATTTTACGTTCCGTGACTTCTCGGAAAGGGTGGTGGCAACACTAATTATTATTATTCTTGATAATTCTGCCGCTTGAAACACGTGTCGAAACATTCAATTAAGTTATGACACACATTATCACGAAGATAAAAACGTAACATTCATGCTAATTTCATGTTTTTAATGATAACAGTGTGACTCCGTCGGTAGGCAGCTTGATAAATTAAAATAACTACACACTAGGTTAGTTAGTACGTATAATTAAAAATGTCTAGGCTTCGTGCAATGTTTTCAAGCTAATTTGTGTAGATACGTAAAGTTTAATTAAGTTTGAACGCAAAGAATATTAACTTTTTCTTTAAAGTTTAACAGGTTTCTTTGTGTACAAAAAAAAGTATGTTTTAAACGTCAAACAAGGAAATATGAAGAGATTACAAAAGCTTTTACTTATGTTTTTCATTAAATCCTGTACGAACCTTATTATTATTAAAACTTTTAAGAAATTGTTATAAAAAAATACACTGACCGACAAAAAAAACTGTAAAATGATAGTTTAACTAGTGATTGTATTTGTTTTTCTCTTTTCTTTTAGCTAATTTCTACAACCTGTGTCAAGAGTGAATGATTCTTTAAATAAAATAAGAATTACTAATTAAATTAATAATTTTTAAAGTGATTTTACATGCACTACGATATACCGTGTGCTGATTAATTATTTAGATCAAAGAATGCTGTGCGATTTTGAACATATGTCTTCTCGGTTTCGGATTTTTTCAGATTATGCGATTAAACAAACACGTGTGTAATGTTGGTTGCATACTGTAATAAATCATTTAAAAAGTAAGGTTAGCTCTTGCTTCTTGAAAACTAGAAAAACTAGTAGAAGAAAATAACTTCTGCAGATTTATGAATAAGTTTACTTAAAAGTTGAAAACAAAGTTAAAGAAAGTGTTGGAAATGGTATCCTTTCTCCTGTATACATAAATTGACACGTCTTTTCATGTTATCAAACACAGTTTGTAGTGTAGCAGGAGTAATGCGAGCACACTCGTCGATAATTCTGTCTTTCAGGCGGCGGTTATGACCGCTCGTTTTACCACCACCACCGCGTAACCTTTTTCGGCATACCGTCCCCGTTTCAACATCGCCGCCGCCCCAAGAACCGAAGCAGCAGCGTCAGAGAAGAGCCGGCCAAAGACACTTTGTTCCACTTTTTTCGTTTTAAGCACTTTTAAAGCATGGTATTTTCTACAGGGTGCCGCATCCAAGTCTGGATATAGGGAATTAACATGCGAATTGGTTTTTATTTTATAATATCTCCCCAGATCACTTTAAAGCTATTATTGAGTGATGGCTTTGTGGAGGTCGAAGAGGGCTATCGGCCAGTATTTTTTTGAAATCGTTGCATCGCGCTCATTCACTGTAAAAAGGTTTTAAAAATCGTATTTTGAAATTCGCGCCCGATCCGAATTGTCGCGAAGTGTTCCGTCGTACTGTCGAAGTTCGGCGATCGCGTATTTTCATTATCCATGCAAAATTCAAATGTCAAAGTGAAATTAGAAATTATTCTCATCAGAAATCAACGAACAAGTCAAACTGAATTATTTTATCCAGTGTGATGATTATTGTAGGACAAATTAAACGGAATAAATGCACAAATTGATCCATTCATTCGTCATAGTGCGCGACCCCGTCAAACGAGCCATTTCGAACTACACTCAGATCGTATCCAAAAAGCCCGAGATGAAGACTTCCAGCAGCTGGTCTTCCTCAAAACCCCATCAAAGCCCATCGGCAGTATTGTGACATTTTCTGGGAGCCATCAAGCTAGGAATGTACTCGCGCTGCCTCACTCAGTAATCACTGAACGACTCAAATTGAATTATTTTATCCAATATGACGATTATTGTAGGTCAATTTAAACGAAATAAATGCACAAACTGCACAAAATATTTTATTAGGTTATGTTGCTGGTGCTGATCGAGTCTTTATTACTAAAATCTCATTAAAATGCCATGTTCTACTGCGATTAGATGAAAAAGCGAGGGCCCGCTTTTCTTATTGTGTGATGATAAGATTTACCATCAAAATAGCTGGCGCTTTTGAAGAGGACCTTTTAATGAACCATTTAGATAACTACAAATAACAAAACTTAACAATTGTTGATGAATGAAGTAATGAAATATTGTACGAATCTGGAGAAGTATTGCACTATTTTCAAGAATTGCTCAAAAAGACTGCTCTCAGCAGCTGTACAGTAAGTAAGCCAATCTTCAAAACTCCTACGCGTGTTGATCAGCATTTTAGTTGAAATCTGAAGACAATATTGCTGGATTGCTTGTTTCAGCGCTTCTCTGGTTGTATAGCTTGTCTGAATGCAGATGGTCGTGAAGAAATCTCCAAAGAAAAAATTCTCAAGGGTTTATATCCGGCGCTTGCACAGGCCAATGGGGCGGTGCAAACTTTCCATTCCAACATTGCGGAAAAATACTGGTTCAAATAAACAACATTTATGCGAACTGTATGGCTGGAGATTTGGTCCTGGATGTAAAAGACCTGCTGCAGATGCCGCACCCTTCGAGTCCCAGGAAGTATTTGCTGAGCTAGCATATTATCCTACTTCTGAGCATTCAATCCGGATTCGATGAAAAAAGGTGCAATGACATGATGTCCTAGAAGCCCCAGTCATACACTGACAATTGCACGCCATTGATAACGAAGGTCATGGACCACGTGAGGGTTGTGTAATGCTCAAATTTGATCGTTCTGACGATTATAACTTCCCTTAAGACCAAATGAACGTCAGTAAAACAAATTTTCCTCAAAAACTCTCCATCAGCCTAGATTCTCTCAAGCGTTCCTTCGTAAAACTCTATATGTGAGAAGTAGTCCTCAGGCTTCAATTTTTTGTCATGATGCTTTTTGAAATTCTTCTATCTCATCTGTTTAAGACCCCTAGAAAACGTCGTGCCTACCTGATTTTATGTAATTTTTATCACCTTTGAAAATAAATGTAACTTTATTTTGCGAAATATTATTTTTATTTTTGTTGTTAACACAATAAACAAATAAAACAGTAATACAAAAGTTTCTGAATCCCAAAACACATTCGTAGAGAAAAATACTTTAAAATGTTGATGAGTCAATGTTCTACATTTCTCTCTCAAAAATTTCCTGTAATGAAGATGCTTCCTGGAGGCAAAAAATCCATCCCTGCTTAACGAATGTAAAATCAATTGACTTCCAATCTTTAGTGATTCCAAAAAAAAGGGTGAAATTTATCCAAATTACCTACTAATTAAATTAACTGTTGAAGAACATGCAGGCCCCCGCTTTTTCATCTAATCGCAGTAGAACATAGCATAACCTAATAAAATATTTTGTGCAGTTTGTGCATTTATTCCGTTTAAATTGACCTACAATAATCGTCATATTGGATAAAATAATTCAATTTGAGTCGTTCAGTGATTACTGCGTGAAGCAGCCCGAGTACATTCCTAGCTTGAGGGCTCCCAGAAAATGTCGCAATGCTGCCGATGGGCTTTGATGGGGTTTTGAGGAAGACCAGCTGCTCGAAGTCTTGAAGTCTTTATCTTGGGCTTTTTGGATACGGTCTGATTGTAGTTCGAGATGGCTCGTTTGACGGGGTCGCGCACTATGACGAATGAATGGACCAATTTATGCATTTATTCCGTTTAATTTGTCCTACAATAATCATCACACTGGATAAAATAATTCAGTTTGACTTGTTCGTTGATTTCTGAATTTCAAAATAAGATTTTTAAAACCTTTTTACAGTGAATGAGCGCGATGCAACGATTTCAAAAAAATACTGGCCGATAGCCCTCTTCGACCTCCACAAAGCCATCACTCAATAATAGCTTTAAAGTGATCTGGGGAGATATTATAAAATAAAAACCAATTCGCATGTTAATTCCCTATATCCAGACTTGGATGCGGCACCCTGTATAAAATAAGGAAGAACAGTTACAATGTAATTCATCAACTTCAATGGAGCTCGTCTTCAATTATTTCATTTAAGTCGCATGGTTTTGTCTCTACCGGGTGCAGGTAATCGAATCTGCTTAAGTACGATCAAATGAAGCATTTACTAATCAAGTACATCACAAGTTGAATAAGTGTACATAGTTTTTGCAAAAGCTTTTGATGGCGTTAATCACACGTTATTACTTTTGAAGTTATAAACTACTGTAGGTTTTATGGATAATTCTATTAAGTGATTAGCATCTTTTTTGTCGCCAACAAGTTCCCATTAATAACTTTATTTCATCGTCTTTCTGTTTCATCTGGTCTTCCGCAAAGTACTCATTGCGGACCTGTTCTATTTTTATTATTCATAAATGATTTGACACAGTCGCAACGTCTACGCTATTCAAACTATTTTTCACATACAAGATATATAACAAATACAAATGGACCTTGACAAAGCCTGACGCGGTATTAACATTATATTATCTCATATTTTAATATAAAATCCAGCATTTGTTTTGGTTATCAACTAAATAATCTAAAATTAAGCATTTAGGAGTAATTTTCGACTCTTTAATTTTTAAAGAAACTTTGAACTTGTGAAAATTTATTTGGCGAAATTGTTATCATCTATCACCCTTGATCCTCAAAACCCTATACTATTTTCTAGTACGATCACACTTTCATTTATTGTTCATCTGTTTGGTCACCGCTATACCTATAAGGGTAATTTAAAGTTGCTTGAAAAAATTGAGATCTTGAATTTAAAGTAGACCACAAACACGTTAAAGGAAATTACAGTTAGATTCAGTAGAATTTTAATTTTCAACCGTTATTTATTCCTAGATGGATAACTGATATCTGTGTTTTGCATGGAATAATAAAATGGTCTAATTGATAAATTCTTTCTAGTGTTTGGGTTGTCCTTTTTGACCCAGGGCACTACTGTACAACTCGAAGTACAAATATTTTTAGGGTGGCGCTATCATCGAATCTAGGTCGGAATATTCTTTGTGTAGAATGAGGCTATCTGCAAATGATTATTCAAACAACAGCAACTTATCAATTTTTCATTCATGTCTGTTTAAATTTAAATACCAAATTTCGTTGTTTTTTAATTAATAATGGATGTTGTCATGTTATTATTTGTCAAGTTTTGAATAATTTTCCTTTGTTTTAAGTTATTACGGAATAGTGAATAGAGTATGCAGTATTTGGTTATGTATAATAATCATACGATGTTAATTGGAGACACCGTAATAAATGAATTAAATTAAATCATATTGTTACGTTGATCGGTGAATAAAAATCGACGTGGGTAAAACTCAACAAGTTACTCTTATTAACTCGGATTTACACGACTAATTACAGAGCGATTATGTACAAAATAATTCCGGCGCAACTTCGCTAGGTTTTCTCGAAACTCGTCGGACTCGACTTGTTGACTGAATTCAGCTCTCGGGGTTCGGACTACTCTGACTGCTCCCGACGCTTCTAGACTTCACTGGAGCGCCCATTCGCGACTTCCGTTTCCAGGCTCTTTTCCGGCCGCCGTCGCCGACAATGAGTCATACGTACATACGAGAACTCATAGGCGTTGTACCGGGGAGGCGTATGGGTTTATTTCGTAATAATATATTTGAATTTTTATGGAAAAATGGTCATTTCATAGAAACTTCGAACTTTGCACACTTTTTTTAGTAATTTTTGTTTAATTTGGTATTCAAAGGAAACCTAGAAAATGTTATAAATACAAAATAGGAGACAAAATTGACAATTTGCAAATTTAATCACCCTGTATAAATAACTTAAATCCCGCTTCGGTGTTTTGTAAATTTCTAAAGCACAGTTTACTGGAAAAATTGCGGCAATTTCAGCTTTCCATCTTTACATAAGACGGAGTTGCGAATTTTTAAGTAAAAATTTGCAGGCATAAAAATTCAAAAGTATATTGGAAACTGTTCTTCAAAAAACTAGCGCTCTTTTTTTGTAAGGAATCTAAATTACAAAAAAAAAATGGTGAAAAAACTAAGACAGAACTTATTTCGTCCCTGGAAAACCGCCCGAAAAATTTTAAAACTTATTAAAGTACAGGTAAAAAATCATGCTATGTTTCAAGTAAGTTTTACCATAAGAAAATTTTGTGAAACCTCATCAAAGACACGTGTATCAATTTGAGTAGTATAATACTATTAATAATAATACTGCATCCTCAAATTTTCGGAAAAATAGGGTAAATCATTCGCAATTCTAAATAAAAAAAATTGGTCCAAGCTTATTTCGACAGAACTTCCCTCGCTCTTGAAGTACAATCCAACAAATTCCGCTTCTTTGAAAAATTATAGAAAATTTGTGTTTTCTGATAACCTTTATTCAAGGAGGTGCCGTCCGCAGATATACAGACAATATGAAATGTATTCAAAGCAAATAACCAACGGAAAAGAGTGTATTATTATCGGTGTTTAACTTCGATTGTTTATGTTTATACATCAAAAGAATATCACGTAGAAATTCATTTAATTTGAATGACTTGCCTTCCCAAAATAGAAGTCTAAAATTATTAATTAAGCCACAATGGAACAAAATGTTTTGAATATGATTATTATTATTATTCTTATTATATCATAATTAAATAAAATCGTGGATATTCTAACATTTTCTAGAAAATGGGGTTCTTAATTTGATCCATAAAAAAATTGGTTAAAGGCTGTAAGTATAATCCGACAAATCCAGCTTTTACAATTATCAAATCATAAAAATTGATTTTACGATTTTCATTTTGTGATAACTGCTGTGAATTAAAAACCAGAGGCATAAAAAACAACCCTTGTCGTTCAGCACTTTGTAATAGCAACCTGAAGCTCAAGTATTTATTTATGTCTGTACATCGAAAGAATGCCACGTAGAAATTAGTTTGATTTCAATGAGTTTGTCTTCCCAAAACAAGACAAAAATTATTAATTAAGCCACAATCGAACGAAATGTTCTGAATATTATAATTCTTATTTTATCATTATTATATAAAGACGTTCGAATTCTTCACATTTTCGAGAAAATGGGATGACTCGTTCTTAATTTGACCAATAAAAAAAAATGTGATAACGTCATCAACATCGATAATTTTAGTCACACCACAAAAGAAAAGTAATCCGTTATACCAGTGCAAAAAAAAAAAAGTAAAGGGCGAACAGTATAGCAGATCGTCGTTCTCTCCGGTAGATCCACTCTATAAAGTGCGAAATGCGTATACAGTCCTAAGATAAAATTAAAAAAAACATCTGGAGGTCTAAGAAAAAAACAGGTGGATTCATAAACCACCAGTATAAATGTGTGCTATATTATCAAAGACATTTACAATGCAAGATTTTGAGGTGACGTCATCATTCTTGATGGGGACGATTAAACAAATTTTGAGTAACGTTTTACCAGAGGCACCTAAAATACATACCTACAAAATTTGACAATACTGACACAGACGACAAACGGTAATGGAAGATTCATTTTTTTCATATTCTAGGGATCATGAAGGTTCAGAAAGTAAAAATGTATCTATGCTGCCTCAAAAATTTTGTTATGCTACTGTATGTGGAAGCAACTTATTGCCATTACACGATAGAGAAATGGAAATAGAAAAGTTGCACTTCCAAATATCGAGATGTGTGATAAAACCAGTGTCGTTAACAGCTTTTATTTTATTTAATTTTCGTATTAATTTAAACACTTGAGACCATTCATAGATAACTGACAAATTTAATATTACCATAAAAAATAACCGTTTTTCCTAAAGCTTCAAAAAATATAGTTCTTTGTAAATGAACCTTAATTACAGCTAAGTTTGGTATTTTAGAAGCAGTACTGCTAACAGAAGAACAAATTTTCTCAAGTCAAGAAAATTCGCTTTTGATCATTTTCTTTAACTCTTTAGCTGTGTAGCTGAAAACCGTCTTATGTAGTGTCCAGTATATTCTTAGCCTGGAAATTTCAAATAAACAGGATCTTTTTTAACCCATGACCAATCGTTTATATGTCCGTCACTAATCGATGACAAGTTCCATCCCTCTATTTCAAGAAAAATCGTCGATCATTCATGTCTTCTAAATGCAGCGAGCGTATTTTCCGTAACCATTTATGAAACTTTCCTCGCCGAACGTAAACGATCGTGTCTTGTTTGTTTTATTATCAGGAATTTCGTGTGGAGCAGAGATTCCAGCTCTTTTCTTTTATTTAATTGCCACTCATTTTCGCTCTTTTACGAGAACCGTTGAAAGTGATCTTTTAAAATTCAGTTTTGTTTTTAATGTAGCGCTCTCCGAGTTTCTGAAGAGATGCAAACTATTTTAACAACATTTTCGAAATGGAAGAACCAATATGTATGCTCAAAATTAATAATATTTCTTCGAATTTTTGGAACTTATTTGTTCGAATTTTGTGTTCTTCTTCGAAGTTTAAGGACGATTTTCTTTCTTTGGAAACAATATAAATAAAAAATTAAAACTACTACATGGGAGGTATGGCAGCTTTAAATAAAGAGCTTTAAAATTTCTGGGTATTTTTATCAAATTGCATTTATAATGTTTTTACCAAATTTGTTCCATACGTTAGGGACACGGTAGATTTACATATATATCGAGGTTGTAATTTCCTACGTGGCATAAATACGACTTGCGAGATTGCAAGTTTGCCACATTTACTACTTTAATTTAAATTAGAAAACCCAAGAACTATTAAAATCAGTAGAATCAATAAAATATATTTTTACAATCTCAAATAAATTGTTTAGATTATACACATTTAATAAAAAAGACGAATTTCACGTTGTTTATTTCTGGAAATAATAGACAGACGTAGCATTCGAGTCTTTCTAAGGATTCCTGTTAATTCTTTAAATATGTAAAGAGCAACCAAGACTATATCTCGGTCCTTATCTAATTATGCCAAATTACAGATTGTTACTGTAAATAATTTTGATTCATGTTCCACAACAGCCCGCCCTTAAAATAAACGACAAGGTCTAATTAGGACGTGTCGTATTCAACATTAGCAATTTTAGATGCTGGATGTCTATTAGCAGGCCTAAAAGCAATGTAGGCGTCGTGTTTCACGTCCCCATCGAAAATTCCTTTTGCTTTGACAAAGATGCGGTTTTATCGCGTCGACAATGTTTGATCTCCGACGATATGTACTTCTTTTCACCCTTAGTTTAAATTTAAAACGTACGCAGTTAAACCGACGTGAGGAACACGCACACAGCGCGGCACAGAAGCCACAACCAAAACACAAGCATTAAATTGGCCTGAAAAACTTAAATCAATTAGACTTCCCCAGGTCTTTTGAAGCTGTATTTACTTGTTGTACGCTTGCTACAAGCGAAATTTAATTTCCAGATGAATCAAAATTTGCCGAGTTGACTTTTTCGCTATATAATGTTTTAATCCAATAACGCCAATTTAAAGTATAAAAGCGAAGTTGTTATTTTCAAAGAAAAAACGTGTGCTCCGAGTTTTGTTTCATTATTTTCAGACAAGATTTCGTTTCAGCTCGCCGAATTATCTCGACAATGGAAGAAGTTTTTGAAATAAAACGTAATTCTATTAGCAACTTATTAATTTTAGTCGCTTCATTCTAAAGCTCCGTCTACACGTACAAGACTTTGGAAGTTCGGGCAAGTTTGTATTAAACTGCACTTGCAAATTATTGATTAAGTAAGTATTTTAAAATGCTGTTCGCCAAGTTATAAATTCCAACTGGTCAACCGAAAAATTGAAAAGTTGTTGTGACGTTGTTACAAATAAAACTTGTGTGACTTACAGCACCTAAAGTTGTATTATGGTCGTAGTTTCTTTCTTGTGTCAACTTCCTTTAATTTCCTTATAGACTCCACATGAAATGGTTTCTTAGTCCCCATCCATTTCCACACACAAATGAAATTTCCTCTTACGACCGCTTAGTTTGTCCCATGACAACCCGGAAGAAATTTCTTTAAGGAAAGGACTCGTAGGTCGCGAATATCTGATGAAATATTGTCACATAAGTTTAGTTAATTCTCTTATCCTCTTTCGTCCACGTAAAGGAAATAGAATATACACAAGTAACATCTATATCTGAAAATTTCTTTTAACTAAACTCACCTAGCAGCTGCATTCAAGAACTAAAGTATTATAGACCCGAAAACCTCAAGTCTTCCGTTTAACGTGGCTGGAATTCAGTGCGGACTTATACACTATTAAATTCTGTAATATGGTTTTACTGAGTCCTTTATAGCAGCTGCAACCTCAGATACTGTTATATTTTGTGTAAGAGATTTTAACGACCTCATAAATTTATCAGATGCTTACTTTTCATTATTGAGAAAGCTCACAAAGTTTAATTTATCTAAAATTGAAGCTCTACGTCCCGTGTGTTCCCTACAAATTAGAATACAGACGCAATCAACATAATTAAGCACAAAGACGACTGCAGTATTAAGCAGTCCAGATGCAGCGACTAGAGATTTCAACAAACAAAAACTAAATTGTACTTCGTATAAATGAGTTAGGGAAACGTTGCTCACTTGGTGATGATTATTAATCCAGTTAGGTACAAACAGACAACTGCAGAAAACACAAGACCTGCAAACACAAGCAATAAGACGTCATTTATTAGACATCTTAACGAGTTCGCCAGCAAAATAAATGACCGAACATTTAATTTATGGCGGCGAGAGACAGGAAATGATACACTTATTTTTCAAGATTAATAGAAGTTTTACCAATATCTATATAGCACGATATTAAGAAAGAAGCCACAACATACGTCAAAATATGATTTAACCACTCATTACGTTTCGTCAACAAAATCAACTTTTCAAACACGCAGACCCTTGTTTAACAGTCCAAATCATCAATCTCACGTAAAAGTGTAAATTCCCCAAGGACAACCCTAATATAAAGATATCAGCAAGAAACAGGACAAAACAAAAATAAAGTGGCACGTTCGCAGCAAAAACAATTTTCGCGACGTCTTTCGCATTTCATCGCATTTGTCTTCGGACAGAATAAAGTGAAGTGACAATTTTAAAACTCCTCGGTAAAGCGAGCGTTTTCAATTTTTTCGTGGGTGTTAGTTTGTGGTCAAGTCGTTCTTATCTGTCCGAATGATCGTGTCAGAAATATGTTGGCCGACAGTAAATTTCATCTTTCATTTAAACCTCAAGTGAGCTATACGTTTCTTGACCCTTGTCAGAGTCGCTCTTCTCAGCTGTTCAACATATTTCTTGTCGCAGCTTTAATCCTATTTCGTATATCCGGACCTTTCTTTAGGCTATTTTATCCGCTGAGGACATCTCCGATGGTCATACTTAATTATCTTATGTTTTTATGTACTGTGTCCGGGTTTCGCTGTAACATCGATTACTTCTGCTACAGTTTGTTTAAGATGTTTTTCTGGCGATGTTTCGCTTTGAACTGGGGACGAGGACACGTTGAGCGAAATTATATCAGATTTTCGGTTATATTTTACTGTTGACTTTGATAAGTTGAATGTTAGTCAATTTTAAGTTCGTAGTGCATAAATTTCATTGAATTTCCATAAGAGTTACTATTGCAACTCGATTAAGCGTGGTGAAGGATAAGCCAGCAGAATCAGAATTGTAGAGTTTGTGTATAACTAATTATCATACTAGGAACTAGTAAAACGGCAGATCATAAAAATAACAAGGCAAACTTCAATTTTATGCGCAAGTTTACAGGTTTGGGCTAACTAGGGCATCATATTAAGAGCCATGAATTTCTAACTTTTAGATTTTCACAACTTCTTATTCGTGAATTAAAACAACACTGTACCTATAACATAATTTATTTTGTGTTTTTTTTTTCCAATAATAAAATTAATGCTCATATATTTGTTGTTCAGTACCACCAATATATACATATAGGTAGTAATTCAAAAATAAAGAGGATTTGAGGAAATAAATTTAATTAGAAGGTCCTGTTTTACTAAATGCCCTTAATTATAAGTGGTTATGTAGTGCGGGTTCTGGTCCACTTTTAGGTGTTTAACTTTGAATTCGTGCTCAGATTCGACTTCTGGCCACTTAATTCTGCGCATGCTCGGATTGTTGCCCGCTTGTTAGTGGGAAAATTTTAATTTCGGCTCATTTCGCCCAAAATTAGTCGACCTTGCTTGACGTTGCGTCACTGGTATTAAGTGCGTCGAACTTGACCGAAGTTAAGAAATTCAAATTTTCCCGCCAATAAATCGGCTAGAACACGAGCATGAGCAGAATTAAGTGCCTGCGCACGAATTCAAATGTTACCGCTAAAAAGTGATCCACCGTATAATTAATATCACATCAATACCATTTGAATATTTTTTTATTGACTCCTAATTTGGTCGTATAAGAAAAAAAATTAAATGTCACATTTCAGAAACTGCAAATTCCATCAAACAAAATATGTGACAATAATATGTTAGCTTGTACAAGAATATCCCAACATTTAACCGCTGAAATATTTAATACTGATTAAGTGTTTCGTATTCCTCCACCAAAATTGCGTCATTTACACCCTTATTGGTTACATACCCTGATCTTTAATTTATAAGAAAATTAATGTTTTCTATACACTTTGTCAGTGCTATCTTTCTTAAATTGATAAATGTTAACCATCCAAGGAGACCAGGCTTTCCAGGTGTGGGTCTAATTTTTTTCGGCGCTGGTTCAGCGGATCCCATACGCCCCTGATTACGGGACTGCGAGATTCTTTCAAATTACTTAGAAAACAAGACACATGGAGCCCTTAAAATTCTTTCAAGTTACTTCAAAAACAAAGGATCGCCAATTTCTTTTAAACTATGTACTTCAAAAATAAAACACAAGGGATCCCCGAGATTCTTTCAAATTACTTCAAAAACGAAACATAAGGTGTCCCTGAGATTTTTTCAAACTACTTCAAAAAAACAGACACAAGGGTTTCCTGAAATTTCTTCAAACTACTTCAAAAATAAAATGCAAGGTGTCCTCGAATTTTTTCATATTACTTCAAAAACGAAACATAAGATGTCCCTGAGATTTTTTCAAACTACTTCAAAAAAACAGACACAAGGGTTTCCTGAAATTTCTTCAAACTACTTCAAAAATAAAATGCAAGGTGTCCTCGAATTTTTTCATATTACTTCAAAAACAAGACAAGGGATCACCAGCTTTTCCAAATTACTTTAGAAACAAAACAACGGATCTCCAAGATTCTTTCAAACTACTTCAAAAATAAACCACAAGGGCTCCTGAGGTTTTTTCCAATTACTTCAAAAACAAGACAAGTTATCCCCAAAAATTCTTTCAAACTATTTTAAATTAAAAAACAAAAGGGGTTCCCGTGATTCCTTCAAACCAGCTCAAAAATAAAACACAAAGGATCCCCGAGATTCTTTCAAACTACTTCAAAAACCAAACATAAGGTGCCCCTAAGATTCTTTCAAACTACTTCAAAAAACAGACACAAGGGGTCTCGGAAATTTCTTTAAACTACTTCAAAAATAAAACACAAGGGGCCCCCAAAATTCTTTCAAACTATTTGAAAAATAAAACAAAAGCCTCGTAGGGATTCTTTCAAACTACTTCAAAAACAGAAGGGATCCTCGAAATTCCTTCATACTACTTCAAAAATAAAACACAAGGGGTCTCTGAAATTTTTTCAAATTATATACTTCAAGAACAAGACAAGAGATTCCCGAGATTCTTTTAAACCATTGCTACAACAAAAAGTACGAGGTCCACAGGTTCTTTCAAATTACTTCAAAAACCAGACACAAGGGATCCCCGTGATTCTTTCAAACTACTTCAAAAGCAAAACATAACGTGCCCCTGAGATTCTATCAAATTACTTCAAAAAACAAGCACAAGGGGTTCCTGAAATTTCTTCACACTACTTCAAAAATAAAAGACAAGAAGTCCCCCAGATTCTTTCATATTACTTCCAAAACAACACAAGGGATCCCCAAGATTTTTCCAAATTACATTAAAAACAAGGCAAGTGATCCCCAAAATTCTTTCAAACTATTTGAAAAACAAAACAAAAAGGGTCGAAGAGATTCTTTCAAACTACTTCAAAAACAGAAGGGATCCTCGAAATTCCTTCATACTACTTCAAAAATAAAACAGAAGGCGTCCCTGAGATTCTTTCAAATTATGTACTTCAAAAACAAGACAAGGAACTCCCGAGATTCTTTCAAACCATTTCTACAACAAAAAGTACGGATTCCGCAGGTTCTTTCAAACTACTTCAAGAAGCAGACACAAGGGATCCTCGAGATTCTTTCAAACTACTTCAAAAACCAAACATAAGTTGTCCCTGAGATTCTTTCCAATTACTTCAAAAATCAGACACAAGGGTCCCTGAAATTTCTTCACACTACTTCAAAAATAAAACACAAATGGTCCCCATGATTCTTTCAAACTACTTCATAAATAAAAGGCAAGGAGTCCCCGAGATTCTTTCATATTACTTGAAAAACAAGACAAGGGATTCCCAAGATCTTTCCAAATTACTTTAGAGACAAGACAACGGATCCTCAAGATTCTTTCAAACTGCTTCAAAAACAAGAAAACTGATCCCCAAAATGCTCTCAAACTATTTGAAAAGCAAAACAAAAGGAGTCCCTGAAATTTTTTCAAATTATATACTTCAAGAACAAGACAAGGGATTTCCGAGATTCTTTCAAATTATTGCTAAAACAAAACCTAAAGAGTCCCCAGATTCTTTCAAACTACTTCAAAAATCAGACACAAGGAATCCCCAAGATTCTTTCAAACTTACTTCAAAAACAAAATACAAGAACTTCCTAGGATTCTTTTAAATAGCTTCAAAAAAATACACAGAAAGATAGACGAGATATTTTCACATTATTTCAAAGACAAGACATTACGAACAGGGGTACATGGAACCATGTGGAAATCGGGAATTTTCCAATGGCCGTGGTACACCAGAACGCCAGTGCCCGAATCCAAATTGTATATACTTTTAAACGAAGTAAAATTTCGGCCTTTTAAGCACTGGTCTAAATTTTTCCTGTGTTAGTTCATCTGCTCCTGAACGAAACATACTCAAATTTGAACCCAATAAAATCAAAAATGCAATGAATAGACCAAGAAGATTTTTGAAATCACAGTTGTTTCTAACAAAACCTAACTGTTCATTATGGTGTCGAAGTATGTACATTGAAGCTACAGTTTATACTCGAAAAGTATACCCACACGTAATACTGGCCATCCATAATATTTTTCATCAAACTGTGTTAAATAAAACATTCAGACAAAATTCTTAAAACTCACGAAAAATTCAAAAGTTAGCCGTGATCTGTGATCGTCAACAAAATAGAGTTCTATATCCATTCTGGAGAGGGACAAATCCGAATTTACTTGCCAGCTCCAAAAACCCTCTCCAGCGTTCAAAATTAAAAATCAAATGTTACAAATCTAAACCAATATTTATACATCACAAATTTAATCACAAGAAAAAAAGAGAAATCGTCCTTGCAGTCACTGAATGCAAATACACAAATTATAACAATGCCATTCTCACAAATAAGGCAGCCGAGTAGACTCCTAGTCCACTAGGATCGGAAATCCGGTACTGCAGATTCAGTTGAAAACGACGAGAGAAAAAAGCTCGCAGTTGAGTGCACAGTTCTCTCATTATGCCTTCATTACGCGATCCCGTACGTTTATTTCGTTTATAGTTAAATTTTTGATTATAACAAAATACACGGAAACAAGCAAAATTTAATTATGCCACACTCTGTGAAGAATTTCAAACAAAGAATTTACATGATGTTAAATAATGCATTAATTTCCAAATAAAGTTCGTCAAAATTAAATTCATGGACTCAATAACATAAACACATAACATAAAATCAAAATAATTTGAGAATAAATGTTCAAATTCAAGCTGTGAGAAAATAATTCTGATGTAAGAAATTAACGCATTAATATAATCCAGAATGAACATAAAATATACCTCATATTTAGAGTCTACAACGATATTATTGACAACTAGTGATGACAATTTTCTCTCAAAATGAATCAACATTTAGGATTATTTTAAATGTCGTAAATTAACTACTTCTAATCTCGAGTGAGAAGTTCTGAAGTTTGGATAAAGTAATAACTTAAGTAAATAAAACCAGAACTTTCCGACGTCATCGTTATGAAAACATAACTTGAGCTCGAATAAGTAAATTTTCCGCGACTTGTATCCATTATAGTAGCAAAAATTGCATTAGAAACATGAACAGTTAAAAAAGTCTTAGCATGAACTTTGAATAATAGAAAACATTACACACGTTTATGGAATATTCAAAGTTATATATATTTCATATTAGGAAGTCATTAATCATTTTTAATTTTAGGCTCGTTGCAGAATTATGGCGTCGAATGCGATTCATTTTTATTTCTTTTTTTTAATGACGTACAATATTCTACATGCCAAAATTTAAAACACGTTTCAGCTAGCAGTGTCACAAAAGAAGTGACCAGGAGACCTTTATAAATCAACGTGCGTAACGTTTCAACCCCCTTACCCCTACAAAGTCGAGGGTGGCATTTTTCTACACATAGTTGCATACATTATTGACTGATTATTTATTCTTAATTATTCAAATATGGTTTTTTCTGGGCGAAATTTAAATTTTAAATTCAGGACACCACAGAATATTTTATGGTTATATAACTTATCCTTCAAATTTTATATCAGTGACTGATTAATTGATTTGTTTGATTCAAGACACCGCATCACAAACCTATAAACATCTTCCTATAACTTCACGCTATTCATTTGAATACATATCTCGAAAAATATTTAAGTCAAACGCATTTTGAAAGATATGTAGTGCAATAAGCTTATTTGTTTAGCTAAAGATGGGACTCTGGAGAATCAAAACGACGACAGTTTGTTGAAGCCGTTGCGAATATTCTGAAAATGAAAACCACAAAATGTGTCTTTTTAGGCTAAGAAATTCAATATATGCTTATTTGTAGTGGAAACTTGTTAGATATTTCAGTAAATTCCAGAAAACTGGATAATCCCTTTTCAGTGATAATAATTCAATTGGCTGTTTTTTTTTATATCTTTAGTAGCACATGCAGCACAACGGATTATGCTTTTTAATACAATGTATTTGCTAATTTATTACTTCCTGAGCGTAAGCTCTCGTAATGTTCTCGACGTTTCATGGCACCTAAAGTACGAAAAAAGTATTGTCCCTTTTCCGTCTGTTTGTCTGTCTGTCTGACGTCTGTATCCATTTTTAGTGCACACGTAATTTCCGAAACTACCGGACCGATTGTTGGCAAATTTTTAAACTCAAATAAAATAAAAAGTTTTATATACACCGAAGAGCTTCAAAAATAGTACTCTGTGTAGCAGAATTTATTATTATTATTTTGTTAGTGCATAAAAATATCAAAAATTTATTGATGTTACATTTGCATGAATCTGTATGCAATTTTTTGTTACTTTTTTATTTTATGTTCAACAAATGTAAGTAGCTAAGTTTATAATAAAGCACAATAAACTGAAAAACACGGCTTATTCAGTACAACTGTAAATCACATTTTATTTCAGTAAAATAAAAAAAATGTATTTTTTAAAAAGCACCTTTATGTCTTTTTTTATGAGATCTATGGGTGGCCTTACACATGTTGAGTCGTATTTATTTAATAATTTAAAAATGAAATCATTTCACTGACTGGTGACTGAAAATTTATCTGTACTTTTTACACATTATTTTTTATTGGTACGTCTGACAGGTTGACTATAGATTTAATACTCTGGGAACAGCGTTGTATTTTATGCAACATGCTATTGAGAAATAATATTCTTTACTCTAACGCAAAATTATATCGCTCTAGACTGATTTTCCCAGGTAAAAATATTTAACGAACAGCTGGAATATAAAGTAATGGACGCCTCGGGTCAAGGCAGTAAACATATTTCACGGTGTTTATTGACGTTTTCGGTAATAATCCGAAATAAAAGTTTAATGTCAATTTTTTATGAGCAGAGAAGTTAAATAACTGAACCCAAATCAGATAGGCGTCCTGTCGAGAATGTAGTTTATGAATCGTAACTTTATTAAGATAGTTCCTGATAAGACACAAAGGTTATTGCGATGTAAGACCTGCCATCCAAAAATGCCAATCCTGTGTGAAATACCATCACAGATTTTCGGCTTAGAAAGATCCCTCGCCTGTGGCTCTTTAATAACGAACAGGTTGCCAGTGATATTAGTCTAGACAGTTGAAATGAAGTTTTGTGTTACTGGGAGGGTCCATCCCAATTCGTACAGCAGTATTCTAGAATTAATAAAGCCGTGTATAGTGCGGTTAGAGAAGTCGACGTTAAGATTTTGGTCATTAACGATTCGGCACGATTTCTCTGCGGAGGAAAGTTATTTTTCAAAAGCACAATAGGAATCCCTCAAAATCACGATTAGCTGTGGGCGACAATAAAGATCAGATGAGGTAATTCTGGAGCACAGAGGCGGCGAGCTTGAAAGTTTAGCAAATTGTTAATTATTTTTAATTTACTAAGCAACAACACATGTGTCGTCTGTCAATGATACCATCGAGGTTTAAAATAAATAATAACTAAAAAATTTGTAAAAGCTGTGTCAAAATATTTATAAAATTCAAATCGATTTCGTGTTCGAACTCCGGGTCGCCACTGGAGTCGGCGTGTGTTCTCGACTGGTTCAGGAGACAGTCAAAAGTTGTCTGTGGTTAGTAAAAAATGAGAATGTTATACGTCTTCAACCTCATTTTCTATCATACGACTCCCACGAATATGTGTCGTAAACTCGTCCGTACACATTTATAAATGAACTTTCGCAATAATAAATGCGCTCAGATGAGTTAATTACTGAAAGCAGGTGATCAATGATTTATATTTTTTATTAAACACATTTTACTGCTCGACTATGGTGAAAGATAACATCGCGAGTCTCAATTGCTGTTATGTAAACGACGATTTTTTGTTGTTATATAAGAAAATTGTTATTAGATGGTGTGCCATACTTGACCATATGGGGAAATTATGTGGGTTATTGTACATCCAACATGAGAGAAAGACCAATTACTTTCAACCTGAATAACATTAACTTAACGTAATTTGAAGAGAATCGATCGTAAATATCACCATTAGCAAATTATTTTTTTATTTCGATAATATTTCATTTTCGCAGGACCTTTGACAAAATATTCGCCTACAAAATGGAAATGTTAAAAATAAAATCTGCGTAATTTAAACATTTATTAAACGATGCGGCTACTGGTTTCTCATGGCCAAAATGTGTGCTTATTTTTACTTTCGACAGCAAATCGGTTACAAAATGCACTAATGGGTCGCCCATTGCCACCTGCTTTTATTGTCGTATATTTACACACGTGGAAATGCAAATCGTGTTTTTAAGTGATGCTATAAACTAACTAGAGCGTTAAAATAAATTCAACCTTTATCGTAATTTTTAATAATCATCAAGACAAAAAGTTGGACTGTAATTATTCCTTGACTATAAAACAAAAGGTCATGAGGATTAAATTCCGAACGAGATTCCAGTAGCATCAAGGGCAAGGAAACGAATACAATTTACCAATAATTATTATTTGCTTCACTTTTGATGGTGTCCAGACTGACATATTACTAAATCTGCAAAATCATCCTTGAAAGCTTTTATTGAACATAAACATTGAATGAATGGTTTATATTCCACTCACTAATAGACAGAGAAATTAGGAACTCTCCACTTAAAACGGCAGATACGAAATACTTGTGCGTTCTTGTCGAAGGATTCGACCTCATAACTTCCCCTCTACGTGAAATATTAACACAATCTTACGTCTATTTCTAACCTCAGTTGTCATAGCTTGGGTACGATCATCAAAATTTACTAGGATTTACTTACAGTATTAATAAAAATTGGTCGAAAGTTTTCCTCGCTCCTCAAATACAATGATAATTTTTTTTAAGCACCCTGTACATGCAAATCCAAAAAATATTAATGGAATGATAAATCACAAGTACAGACTCATCATATTTTGTACATTTTAGATACGATTTATTCAGCAAAATTTTGGGGTGACGTCATCAATTTTTTAGGGGGGATGAGCAAATACATTTTGATCAAAAATTTACTATGCTTATGATAACTATAAAACATCTCCAAGATTTCAAAGCATTCGATTTTGTAGTTCCTGATTAAATCAATAAAATAAATTTACTCATTTATTAATTATTTTGAGTCCTCCTATATATTTTGGTTGACGTTTTACCATCTACAAGATGTTCAGAATACACATAAAATTTGACAACAATCCGTCCACTAGTTTCGGAAATGATCTGTCTAATAAAAATCCGGACACACGGCAGACAGACGGACAAACGGACAGACGAATAGACAGACAGACAGACAGACGACAACGGGAGTAGCTTATGCTCAGAAATAAAAATATATAATATGTCATAACCAATCATTTATCTTTACCAATATGTTTATTTTGAATTGGTAAATTGTAACATAATAGCCTTAGACACTGTGAGGCACTAATTGCTCTGAAATAGAATACAAATATTTTCATACGTACTTACTATGTTATGTTAGTTGTTAATACAAAGTTTCTTAGTTATTTCTATGTTGACATAACACCTCAAAGTGAAAATAAACCAGGAATTTCTCCATGGCACATTTTTAAGTTAATTAATTACTCAAATTATTAATACATCATTTCGTAACATACTTTCTTTAATTATTTAAAAAATTAATACTACACATTCCGTATTAATCTTACATTTCCTTATTTAATTTATGTTAAAAATTCGTAACCAGTAGCACATAAAAAATTACGAAGCAATTAACTCCTTTTTAGTGCAATATTTTTGCATAGTGGTACACAAACATACAAATATTTTTGATAGTCGCAATGAAATTTATTAGATCGTTAATATTTGTTTTTGCAGCGTAAAAATCAGGCAATCAGCTAACCATTAATGCAAAAATTTGCTCAATTAATGACGATATAAAATAAACCTGTTTGTTTAATACCAAGCATGCTGACTAAAATTCACTAAGTAGCTTTAACGAACGAAATTCCGTGTAATAATGTTATGACCTGGAATTTTGATATTTATCGAAAATTGATATCTTCTTTTCTGAAATTGGACAACATGACATATCACTTTTCTAATAATAAAACAATTTACTTTTGGAAAATTTATAGACTTGACGAGATAAATTATTTTCGAGACTAAAATTATTCGTGGTTGTGTGATTTATGTTATTACCATACAATAAATTAGTTACATTGCCAGTGTGATATTTATATATGAGTGATGTGTATTTTAATGGCATAACATCCTGGGTGTAGAATGTCCAAAACGTATTAAATAGCATTTGGTAATGGGACTCATTAGTCATTGCAGCCCATGTGTGGGTAAACTTTGTTTCAAACAGAGCAGCAGTTACGGATATCCAATAATATATCATATCAAAATTGATAATATTTGAAAACTAGTTTTAAGCGGTGACCATTAATTTATATTGTGTTCCGTTAAAGTGATTTTAAGGATAAACGAAATAATTAATTCAAGAGAGACAAAGTCGCACATTATTTGATAATTTGCACTTAATTATCAATTATAAAAGTACATGGGACGATATCGATCCCACGTTAGTGTAGCAGTGTGAATATTCTCCAACAATATTTTTCGTAAAAATCCAATCAGAATGTAAACAATAGTTGCTGAGTGCAGACTTTCGCTAAAATATGTAATCAAAGCGAGAATTAGCTGACGACAAGCATGAGATAACCAAACCGCTGCCTATGCAACAAATATTACAGTGTTAAGATGCATCCTGTTCGAATGATGCAACTTTTTCACGGAAAACCCTTTTAAAACGTTCCGGTCTTGATGGTTTTTTCGATCGACTGAAAACGGGATTCTCCGGGTTTTTAATTGTGCAATCCGTCAGCAAGAGGAAAAAATACCGAGGCTCTTCCTCGCTTATGTCTCTTTCGAGAATTAAGACTGCTACATCTGTAAGCGTTTCAGGAATACACAGAAACGAGACGACTACTTTTAGATATTGTGCAAGCGGATAAGAGCAAATAAAAGCCGCATATCTAAGAGAGAAGAAAAACAAAAAATTGTGTAACGGCTTACAGCAACATAAAATCCGCAAATCGATTAAGGTGCCGAGACAAATAAATTTTGGCGCAAAAATACCCGCAGTAGATACAAAATTAACGGACAGAAATCAGAGGTAGAGCACCTCGACTGCTGCAAGAATTTAATTACTTAATTAATATTGTGTTGAGCTTTAATTCAAACGTACAGATGTTCTAAACAGGACTTCTGTAGTGACGAATATTTGAGGATTTTCTGATTGTAGGCGAAGGACTTAAAAAAGACTCAAGAAGGGAATCAATTAAATAATTAAATTGAACTGTTGAAGGCGGGTCCTTCAAAGGGCAGCTCGTTAGTGGAAATATGCCGTATAAATTTAAGAGGGATAAAATATCTTGATAATTCTTGAGTTGTTCTAAAAAGAAATATTACGCAAAGCATCATAATGAAAAAGTACGATCGTTACCATATTTATGTCTTTATAAAATTATAAATCTCAATTCTATCAATTAATGGAACAGCACGACACAGCACCGCAGGTAGACGTCTGGTAGAAGGACAAATATTATTGGAAACTCAAGCAATTATCGAAAAATTATTATGGATTCAAATAAATTGTTCTCTTAGTTTTTATTTTCCTAACGTAAGCTATAGAAGGATGAAGTTGAAAAAATACCGAAGTCCCTAATGTCTTATTTTTAGGAGGAGCCGAAATAATCTCGGGCTTCTCTAGTTTATTTTTTTTTTGAGAAGCTAAAAGGTGTCTTTTTCTAAAGAAGGTGAAAAAACTTCGATGTCCCTAGTGTCTTTTTACTTCCCGAGCGTAAACGAAGGAAATACTGTAATTTTAAACAAACTGAAAGAATCTCGGGGTCAGCTAGTGTCTTTTTTAAAGAAGCTAAAAGAATTTCAGTGTCCCCTAGTGTCTTTTCTTAGAGAAGCTTAAAGAATAACGGGGGACCCTAGTGTTATTTTTTCTAAAATGCGAAATAATCTTGGGTTCCCCTAGTGTTTTTTTAAAGAAGCTGAAAGAGTCGCTGGTGCCCATAGTGTTATTTTTTTCTAAAGTGTGAAAGGATCTGGGGGAATTCTAGTGCCTTCTTTTAGAGAATCTGAAAGAATGACTAGGCACACTAATGTTTTTTTTACAAAACTTGAAAGAATCTCGGAGATCCCTAGTGTCTTTTTTAAACAAGGTGAAAGAATTTTGTGGTCCCCTAGTGTTTTTTTTAAGTTGGAAGAGTCTCGAGTGCCCACAGTGTTATTTTTCAAAAATGGGTAAGAATCTCGTGGGCCCTTAGTGCCTTTTCTTAGGAGAAGCTGAAAAAATCTGGGGGTCCCTAGTATCTCTTTTTTAAAGAAGCTGAAAGTATCTCACGGTCCCCTGGTGTGTTTGTTTCAAGAAGCTGTAAGTATCTCGGGGGTCCAAGTGTTATTTTTATCTAAAATGCGAAAGAATCTTCGAATCCTCTAGTGTTTTTTTAGAGAACCTCAAAGAATCTCGGTCTCCCTTATAGTGTCTTTTTTTAGACAATCTGAAAGAATGTTGGGGTCCTCTAATGACCTTTTTGCAGGAGCTGCAAGAATTTCTTGGACTCTTGGTCTAGTGTTCTTTTTTAAAAGAAGCGGAAAGAATTTCGAGAACCTCTAGTGACTTTTTATTAGAATACATGAAATACTCTCAGGTTTCCCTAGTGTCTTCTTTTTTAAAGAAGTTAAAATTATCTCTGTGTATCCTAGTATTTTTTTTGAGAGATACTGAAAGAATTTCGGGCTTCCCTAGTGTCTGCTTTTAAAGAATGTGAGGGAATTTTGCGGTTTTCTAGGGTCTTCTGTTAAAGAATCTGAAACAATGTATGTCTCCTCTAATGTCTTTTTTACACAAGCTGAAATAATCTCGTGATTTTTGCTTGTGTGAAACTGAAAAAATGTCGCGGTCTCCAAGAGTCTTTATTTTAACTTGAAAAAAATATCGGTGTGCCTAGTATCGTCTTTTTTAAAAGAAGCCCCCTATTGTCTTTATTTGAGAAACTGAAATAATTTCGGGGTTCTGTGGTATATTATTTTAAAGAAGCTAAAATAATGTCGGGTGGAGAAAAGGGGGGGGGAGGGCGGGGCTAGTGTCTTTTTTAACTGAAAGAATTTTATGGCTCCCTAGTGTTTTTAACAAGTTGCAGCTTCCATAGTGTTACTTTTTAAACTGGGCAGGAATCTCGTGGCCCCTTTGTGTCTTCTTTAAAGAATCTCGGGGGCTCCTAGTATCTTTATTTAGGAGAAGCTGAAAGAGTATCGCGGTCCCCTGGTGTGTTTGTTTAAAGAAGCTGAAAGTATCTCAGGAGTCCAAGTGTTATTGTTATTTAAAATGCGAAAGAATTTTGGAGTTCCCAAGTGTTTTTTTAAAGAAGCTCAAAGAATCTCGGTGACCTTTATAGTGTTTTCTTTTAGAGAATCTGAAAGAATGTTGGGGTCCCCTAATGACTTTTTTACAAGAGCTGAAAGAATCTCGTGGTCTCTTGGTCTGAAAGAGTCTGAAGGGCTCCTAGTGTTCTTTTTTAATCAAAGCGGAAAGAATTTCGAGGACCTCTAGTGTTTTTTTTAGAAAACCTGAAATACTCTTAGGTTTCCCTAGTGTTTTTTTTTTTAAATATCTCTGAGTATCCTAGTCTATTTTTTGAGAGATACTGAAAAAAATCTCGGACTCCCTTGGTGTTTGCTTTTAAAGAATCTGAGGGATTTTGGAGGTTTTCTGGGCTCTTCTGTTACAGAATCTGAAAGAATCTCACCGCCCTTTAATCTTTTTTTTTAAGAATCTGAAAGGAGCTCAGGGGTCCCTAGTTCCATTTTTGTTAGAAAAACTGAAACAGTCTCGAGGTATCCAAGGGTTATTCCTTAAAGAAACTGAAAAAATATCGGAGCCCCTAGTGTATTTTTTAAGAGAAGCTGAATGAGTCTGGAGGGCCCCTAGTGTCCTTTTTGTTAGAGAAACTGAAAAAATCTCGAGGTATCCAAGAATTTTTTTTTTAAGTTGAAAAAAATATCGGGACGCCTAGTGTCTTTTTTTAAAAGAAGCTGAAATAATGTCGGGGTCTCCTAGTGTCTTTTCTTAAGAAACTTAAATAATTTCGGTGTTCTGTAGTGTCTTATTTTAAAAATCTAAAAAAATCTCGGGGACTCCCAGTGTGTTTGTTTAAAGAAGCTGAAAGGGTATCCTAGTGTCTTTTTTGAGAGATACTGAAAGAATCTCGGGCTCTCTTAGTGTTTGCTTTTAAAGAATTTGAGGGATTTTCGGGGTTCTCTAGGGTTTTCTGTTAAAAAAATCTGAAAGAATGTCGATCTCCTGGAGTGTCTTTTTTAAAGAAGCTGAAAGAATCTCGCGGTCCCCTGGTGTGTTTGTTTAAAGAAGCTGAAAGTGTGTCCTAGTATCTTTTTTGAGATACTGAAAGAGTTTCGGGCTCTCTTAGTGTTTGCTTTTAAAGAATTTGAGGGATTTTCGGGGTTCTCTAGGGTATTCTATTAAAGAATCTGAAAAAATGTCAGTCTCTTGTAGTGTCTTTTTTAAAGAAGCTGAAAGAATCTCGCGGTCCCCTGGTGTGTTTGTTTAAAGAAGCTGGAAGGATATCCTAGTATCTTTTTGAGAGATACTGAAAGAATCTCGGGCTCTCTTAGTGTTTGCTTTTAAAGAATTTGAGGGATTTTCGGCGTTCTCTAGGATCTTCTGTTAAAGAATCTGAAAGAATGTCGGTCTCCTGTAGTCTCTTTTTTACACAAGCTGAAAGAATCTCGTGGTCTTGTAATGTTATTCTGTGAGAAACTCGCGGGTCCCTAGTGCCATTTATGTTAGAGAAACTGAAAAAAACTCAAGGTATCCAAGGGGCGCCTAGTGTCCTTTTTTAAGAGACGCTAAAAGAATCTCGGGCTTCGCTATTGTCTTTTTTTAGATAACCTGCAATAACCTCGAGTTCCCCTAGTGTATTTTTTTTAGAGAAGCTCTGGGTTCCCCTGGTGTCTTTTTTGACAGATACGAAAAGAATCTCAGAGTCCCCTAGTGTTTTTTGTTAAAGAATCTCAAAGAATCTCGGGCTACCCTAATGTCTGCTTTTAAAGAAGTGAAAAAATCTCGGGGTTCTCTAGGATCTTCTTTTAGAGAATCTGAAAGAATGTCAGTGTCACCTAGTATCTTTTTTACACAAGTTGAAGGATTCTAGTGGCCCCTTAATGTTTTTTTTTTTTAAGAATCTGAAAGAAGCTCGGTGGCACCCAGCGTCATTTGTTAGAGAGACTGAAAAAGTCTCGAGATATCCAAGGGCCTTTTTTAAAAAAGATGAAAAAATCTCGGAGTCCCTTGTGTTTTTATTTTTTTAGAGAATCTGAAAGAAAGAATCTCGAGGTCTCCAAAGGTCTTTTTTTAAAGAAGCTGAAAAAATGTTGGGGGCCCTACTGTCTTTTTTAGTAGAAGCTGAAAGAATCTTGGAGTCCCCTAGTGTCTTTTTTGGAGAATGTGAAGTAATTTCGGGGACCACTGCTGTCTCTTTTCTTAGACAAATTGAAAGAATCTCGAGGTATCCAAGAAGTTGAAAACAACGTTGGGACCCCTAGTGTCTTCTTTTAAGAGAAGCTAAAAAAATCTCGGAGTCCCCTAGTGTTTTTTTTTTTTTTGAGAAGCTGAAAGCATCCGGAGTCCCCGAATGTCTTTTTTAAAGAAGGTAGAAGAATCTTGGGCTTCTATAATGTCTTTTTTAAAGAAACTGAAGGAGACTAGGATGCTCATAGCGTTATTTCTTTCTAAAATACGAAAGAATCTAGGAGTCCTCTAAGTGTCTTCTTTTAAAGAATCTGAAACAATGTCGGAGTCCTTAAGTGTGTTTTTTTAACGAATCTGAACTGAAAGAATCTTGGGGGCCCCTAGTTTCTTTTTTTTAACTGAAAAATTCTCGAGTTATATAAGTTTTAAGAAAAGTTGAAAGAATGTCAGAGTCCCCTTGCGTCTTTTTTTTCAAAATCTGAAAAAAAACCCTGCTGTCTTTTTAAAGAAGCTGAAAGAATCTCGTATAATTTTTTCTAAAATGCGAAAGAATCTCGGGGTCCCATGGTGTTTTTTTACTGAAGCTGAAAGAATCTCGGGTACCCCAATAGTGATATTTATTAAATAATTGGCGTTAACAAGCTGAAAAAAAACTTAGGGTCCTCTTTTTTTTTTAAACTGAGATAATTTCGGTGTCCCTTGCTTGTCTTATTTAAAGAACCTGAAAAAACTCTCTGGGTACCCTACTAACACTGCATAAAATCAAATTTTTTATTTTTGCAAACAACCGAGATTTGTTGAACTGTACTTAAGGGCCGAGGGAAGACTTGTCAACCACTTCCTTCTTGATTATCTGAGGGCGTGCACAAGCGTCACTGAAGTTGTGAAAGCTTCCATAAGTTTCAGAGAAGTTGTTTGTTATGTACTCGTATTCCGAAGGAGAAAATAAACTAGCTAGCAAATTGTAAACTACACACAAAAAAAATATTAAAATCATGCAAACACATTAAGTAATTTTCCACAAGAAGTATATTTCATTTGGAAATTTTTAATTTTTTGGTTTCCGCAATCAGACTACAAAGCACAAATTAGTTTTAATCTACGCTTGCAAAAATATTCCTGTGTTTTAACATTCATGGAATTTACACATTTCTCCTTTGTTCATTAAATATTCTCCTCTGGTCGTGACTTTTCATAATAGATTTTTTCATAGTTCAGTTCTAGATATATCTGCAAAACTGTAATTTGTTAAATTAAACAAAACATACAAAAAGGTGCATTTCTTTAAAGCTTGAAGGTTGAGAACTAAACACAACGCTGACGCATTTTTTTTATTTTTTGTGCCTGGTTGTCCGTTTTCATAGAGTAAACGTTTATTAAAGTGGAGATGTTATTTACCAAATCAAAAACTTAAGTACAGTTCAAACAATGTTTTTTTTTCATGTACACACTTCCTTTTTAAACCGATCCTTTTTATAATAATTATTATCCACTTTTAAAAAAGTCTGTTTCAAGAAAACAATAACATTTAAAATATCTCACTCAAATGTAGCCGCAAACAACTGAGCAAAATTAAAATGACGGCTCCAGATAAGCATCAAGAGACGGAACGAAAAAACATAATCAGGAAAACCTGCGTCACCTGTCAGCTGAAGCTGATCCACGATGAATATTTTTAGAACAATAAAAAGGATGAAGCTTCATTAACCTTACCCACTCATTGTAAGGCATTCAGTTGCCCAATGTGCTCTTTTAATTATAGAATTTATATAATTTTTTTATTATTTGTTTCTTAATAGACTTTCTAACAAAACCGCCAATTAAAATATAATTTGCGGAAAGATTAATTTAAATGCTTTGACCTGCAGGTTGAATAATATTAAAGAAACGCCAGACGCTAAAAATATTAATTTCCTCATTTCCTTTTCTATGTGATGTTTCTCTTGAGCAAGTTCTGTCACAATCTGGCTAACGCCAGCGAGCACTACTCCATTAGGGCAAATTATGGCAGTAATTCGGGCATTCTCGATGCATTAATCGGATTACACCTTCAACGAACGATATAGTCCACGTTTTCTTAAACGCCTCATTGAAAATAGCTCCTAACAAGTTGTTAATTGAGTTTTGATGGACTCGCCGAGACGCCCCGAGCTTCTTCATCGCTAATTGCACGCATCTTTGGTATGTGAAAAGGCGTCTCAAGGATGTTCTAGATTACCACCGAATGAAATGCCATTGAATTATGACAGTGCCGGATTAAGGCGGGAACAGGATCGCGAGGACCGGTCCATGGAACGTCATAGCTGCAGACTTGTGTCACCACCATTTACGGTTAATTATTGCAAAAAATCTGAAAACATCATTGGTTTTCACAAATTTTTATTTTTGTAAAAAATTTCAGAGTATAGGTTCTTGTTTCTTTTAGACCACCGAGAATATACTGATCGAATGTCGGTATTCACTTAGTTTCTACAATAAATCAACCTGTTAATTAAAATTAAATATTTTGCAATTTCGTGTAATATTTATCAAGTATTATTTCAATTTAAGCGAAACTTTTAAAGCAGATCGTTGTATTCTCGTCTGAAAGTAGAATGTTGGTACAACCATTGATTTTTATCTATGATCGTCTTCCCATTACAAGGACCGCTAATAAAGGAAAACGTTTGCTGATCTGATAGTTCAACAGCGTCGTTTGGAAGAAAATGAACTGTTTGAATCTCAAACAGGTCCGCAAAGCAAACTAAGTATATAATATCTGTTTCTGACAAAAAGGCACTCCCTCTGCTACATATCTATTTTCCCACAGTTGTGTAAACCCGTATTTCTACATTCAAATAAAACCCGTGATGTTGATTTTCACTTTGATTCAATTTTAGTGCACGATTGTAAATGTGTAAAAGTCTATAAACTCTCGTTTCTAAATAAATTATTAGCTCGTATAACTGCACTGGGGTGAAATTGTTGCTATATTTATTACATTTAGAACAGTGGATGGCATTTATTGAATAGATGGACATTATATAAAATATAGTTGAGATGGAAAGTAATTTTTACTTTTATGTCACATGCTGTTGTTATTGTTCAAGTTTATGAGATGCACAATTAGATTTTTTTTGGTAAAAATACTGACTTAAAAAAAGAATTGCCAAAAATCCTAAACATAAATTTTGATTATCAATTTACCATATCCACGATAAGTTTAAAATGTATCCAAAATGTAACAGTCGCCTATTTGGCGACGTTTCAAGGCCTCTGTGTTGTTTGTTATACCAAGAATCTCTGAAACCACCGAACTGACTGCTCTCAAATTATATATGTATTTTATTACTATCGTGTAGACATGGTAAACCATCAACAAAAATTTATTTGATTATTACCACCAACACTCTTTTTAAGCATCTTGTTTTTTTCGCATATTTGTGACTTTTTATCGCTTATTTGAACCCCATCATTTTAGTCGCATTCGTTTGTCGCGTTTTTGGCTCCTTTTTTAGTTACTTTTTAGTCAGTCGTGGCGATTTTTGTCTTTTGTTTTCGCATTTCTTATCACCTTTTTGTAAAATTTGTGTCGCCCACGACTTTCTTTTTTTTCTTCTTTGTAGCTTTTTTGCTTTTATTTTATACTTTCGTAGCTCAACGATTTGTTGATGTTTTATTGTCGTGTATTTTTGTAGATTTCTTTATGGACTTTTTATCGCCTTTTTGTCACTTTTTTGATCCCCTAGTTTTACTCACATTTTCTTGCCGTGTTTTCCGCTTTTCTACTAATTTTTGGAACTAGCTTCTTCATTTATTGTATGACTTTTTGGTTCTGTGTTTCCACATGTTTTTTCGCCTTTTTTATAGACTTTTTGTTATCTTGCCTGTTTTTGTAACATTTTTTGTGACTTATTTTCGCTCCCTTCTCTTACTCGGATTTTTTGTCGTTGTGTAATCTTGTCGTGTTTTTTTTGGTGCGTTTTTTTTGGTGCGTTTTTACTGCCTTTTTGTCACTTTTTGTAATCGTGTTTTTTGCCAACTTTTTTTGTAGTGTTTTTGTCCACTTTTGTCGCCTTTTTCGCTTTCTTCTTTTAGTTGCAATTTTTTGTGATTTTAGCTTCTTTTTTAGTTACTTTTTAGTCATGACCTTTTCTTCACATTTTTTATGATATTTTTTGTCCTCTCTTTGGCAAGCATTTGTTAAATAAAATAAATAAATAAAGTTTATTACGCCAAAAAAAACCAATACATAATTAATTGAAAAGCAAAAACAACTATACAAATAACAATTTACGGCATTCTTGAATTGTTGAATTTTACCATATCATTATCTTATTTATGACTTTTTTGTCGCTTTTTGTAACCTTTTATGTTATTTTTTGTCACTTTTATAAACCCTCTTTTTGTTGTATTTTTTGCGGACTTTTTTCTTTTTGTCACATTTTGTTGTGACTTATTTTGACCTCCTTCTGTTACTTCCATTTTTTATGAAGGTTTTTGTCACTTTTTTTGACACTTCTTGCGTCGTCACCTTTTTCGTCCACTTTTGTCGGGTTTTCAGTCCGTTTTCGCTTGTCTTCTGTTTTTGTTGATTTTTTACTTCCCGAGCGTAAGCTAAAGAAGTATAGTAATCGAGTCCATTGGCCGAATTGCCACTTTCATGTTTTCTCAACGTGTCATGATCTCTAGATTACGAAAAAAGTGGACACCCGTTTCCATCTGTCTGTCTGTCCGTCTGTCTGTCTGTTTTGTGTCTATATCCATTTTTATAATGCAAGTAATTTCCAAATCTACCGGACCGATTGTTGTCAAATTTTGTATGTATACTAGGGTGATGTATGTAGATGGTTAAATGCTAACTAAAGTTAGCTAATCATCCCCACCACCAAAGGGATGACGCCATCTCCAAAATTTATAAATAAGTTTTTTCAAATTTTATAAAATAAGATACTCCTGCACTTGCACCTGATGTATGAATCCGTGTCGAATTGACACCCTAAACATTCAGATTTTTGTAAAAAATTCAGAACTGGATAAAAATATTTTACAATTTAACTTTGAAATTGCAAAACCGAATGCTCTGAATTGTAAATATGTTAATGTTATCGTAATCACGGTAAATCGTTGAGGAAAATTTATTCGTTTGTCCCCTCCAAAACACCAATGACGTCATATCAAAATTTTGCCAAGTAAATCTTCTCGGAAATATGCAAAATATTATAACTGCATACTTGTGGTTTATCAACGCACACTCAAAAAATTAAAAATAGAGTCAATTTATTTTACTGATTAAATCAAGAACCGCACGAGTGTACAACCTAGGGCCGGTTTATAGAACAGCGAGTTAAATATTTAATTCTCGATTAGTTTAACAGAGAATTAAAATGTGGAATATGAGCCCGTGATTGGTTAAAATATGCGCGTTGCCTCGCAACGGACCTCAGTTAAAAGTTAATCGCGAATTAACTTTAACTTCGCTTTTTATAAATCGGGTCCTAATGTTCTGAAATCTTGCGGACGTTTTAAACTTAGCATGGTAAATTTTTAATCAAAATATATCTGTTTATTTTTTTTACAGAGTAAATCCTATCCAAAATGTGCAAAATATGGTAAGTCTATGCTTGTATTTTATTACTGCATTAAATTTTTTTAAATACCTTGTACAGGGTGACACATAAAAATGAATGAGTAACTTTATTTTACTGAAATCGGGAACGGCTCACTATATTTTCTCAAAAATATGAAAATACAGTACTGTTATCATTAGTATTATACTGCACCAAAGTGATATACGCATCTTTGCAAAAATGTTTTTGACATCACCAAATTTTGTTAAGGAAAAACTCATTTGAAATGCACACACAGCATGCTTCTTAAATTTATTTTCACGTTAGATACATGTCAAATCATCATGTCATATTTTTATTTTAGCTTACAAGGGTTCTCATAAAAAAAAATAAAATTCGTTATAAACAAATTTTATAATTTTTCTGAGTTTGTTTTATTGTACTTTAAGGGCGAGAAAAGTTCTGTTGAAATAACCTTCGACCAATTTTTTGTCTTCTGCTTTCGTCGCTTTTTGTGGACTTTGTGTTTTTTTTTCATAGGGCTTTTTGTCCTCTTTTTGATCTCCTTTTCTCCTATTTTCTCGTTTTTTGACACCCTTTTTACGGATTTTTGTCTTTAGTTTTTTGTGAATTTTTTTTATGCTTTATTACTTAGTCGCGTCTTTCGTTGATTTTTTGTGACCTGCTTTGTGGGGCCTTTTTTGTAATTTTTTTGCAGCGTTTTTTGTCGCTTTTTTTGACTCCCTTCTGTTAGTTGCATTTTTAGTGCGTTTTTATCCCCCTATTTTAATTACTTTTTGTATTAGTCATTTTCTTTTATTTTTCTTTTTTTATGGATTCCTTGTCGCCTTTTTATCCTTTATTCATTGTCTTTTTTTGTTACAGTTTTTGACCTATTTTTGCTTCCGTCTATTATCGTCGCTTTTTCTTGTTTGTCACTTTTTTGTGGTCGTCTTTTTTGTGGACTTTTTGGCCCATTTTTTGAGCAGCTTTAGAGCCTTTTTGTTATTTTTTGTGATCCTCTTTTTTATCACTTCATTTGTGGTAGCGGAATTTTGGCCCTCTTTTTGTCGTCATTTTTGTGAGCTTTTGTTATCGCCTTTTTTATGGCTCTCCTCTTTTAGTAGCATTTTTGATGGACTTATTTTGACGTGTCTTTATTCTAGTTCATCCTTTTTTCTCATTTTTTGTCTCCCTTTGTTCGTCTTGACAAAAAAGTTAATGATTACAAATATTGAAAAACTCACTTGAAATACACCTAACCTATAATAATTTAACAATCCAATTGTTGTTTTAACTTTTCAGGAATGTCGTGAAAAAGAAAATTCCTAAAATCAAATTTTCTAATGTATCTAAGAAACTGTATTTGCTTGAGGGAAGTGTTGTCTAAATAAATTTAACAAATTTTTACAAGAATGTGTAGATGTTTGTTTTTTAAATACTTTTATCTTTCACAACCTAAAACGTCACAAGGTTACCTTGAATTAATTACTTGATGCTCGAATGCCTTTTAATCGCTGCTCGTAACTAGGCTGATATGCAATTTGTCAAAATGAATCGAATTTCGTAATTACTAACAAGCTGCATATCAGGTTATTACAACAAACTGAAGCCGTTTTTTTGTTATGTCACAATTCACAGAATGCAGAATGCAACATCTCTGCTTAATGATCTGTCACCGTGGTAGATAATTTTAGAAACTGCAAAACCGATTATTTCGAGAAATTAGCTATTAGTTGATGTTATGAAAATGATACAGCACTAATCAAAATTTATGTGTATGTTCATTCCTTCTATAAAACTGATTACGTCATCGCGAATATTCATAGTATGACATGCGTGCATTTTCTACCAAATTATTAATATATCCCCAATGAATAATAATCACATAAATGCAGTGTTACTTATCTTTCAGTAATATACTTTTTTCTTGAATTAATTCTACCGGATGTTTCACAAAAAATAATTAAAAAAACATATTTGTTAGAAATTACCTCATAAAACTCAGTTAATTTCCCTGAAATTTGGAGGATGTAGTATAACTTTATGGTAAGTGTTACATCACGCACATCATAATTGAAACATAAATCGACATCACGAAGTTGATGTCATCCATGGAAACTATAAAAAAAATCTTATGTTTCGAAGGTGAGAAAATTATGTGTAACAAATTAGTAGTTTTTATATTTTTGAAATCATTGTATGCAAGTTTATGAATTTTAACTTAAAAATGTGGAAAGAGTAATCTCTTAAATGAGATATTCTTTAATGCTGAAAAAAAGGGTAGTTTCATTTAAATAATCAATTTTATGGTGCCTCCAAATACATTTTATTTTGTAAATTCTTGAATATCAAATTATTTCCTGTACAAGTTGAGCTTGGAAGTATTTTTAAATAAGTATTTATAAATAACCAAATTTGTATTTTTTGTATATTTTTAATTAACCAGACAAAATAGCAAATATTTCTAATTTAACAAACCTCTTGTGCGTTTTATCAACAAAATTCCGGGTGATGCGAAGGTCGTCGAGTATACTTGTTAATGTTGCAGACACTTACTGCTTCCTTCTGTACTATAAAACTGAAGGCAAAAAGCCATAATTATGAACTTGGATCAGACAGTGGCTAACCGATGCATAAAAAGCAGCAAAGTAGAAACCTCTCGAGCTGCAACATCAAGTCTGAAGTTGAAAAAGTTCAAAAAAACCACTTACTCGCTTTATGTTCTTAAAAACTAAGATACAAATTTAGACTTTCTTTATTCGTCATTTGTAACTGCAACTTTGCAACAAGTTGTTTCAAGTTTTAAGTAACACGAGATCTGCATAATTCCTAAAAAAGAAATATGTTGTGACAGCGTGAATTTGTGCGAAACATATGTCGACTATTAAAGAAGCATACTTTGAGTCAATTAATAATCTAAAAATTTTGAGTGCTAAATTAATAGTTAACAGCTAGTAAAACTTTGTGAAGCGTTATGTGATTAAACAAAAATTTTGTACAACATTCTTATTCTATGAAATTACTTCCCATCAAGTTTCTTTTTGTTGTGGTAATATTTTATCACATACAGTGTATACAAATCGTTAATCAATTCCAAAAAAATATAATAATGACACAGAACGTCACGCATTGTTTGGTTAATACATGAAACACGTTCCATTAGACAATCATATCGAACATAACCATATCGACCTCTGTGAAACCAAAAAATTCAGACCCATCAGGGCTCACTCCTGCCCTGTGTAATGCGCCTTAATTCCGCTCGGTCTTGCGTTGCGCCTGAGCCGGATCGCTCTCTTTCGCTCCGGGCGGAACCGCCTAATATAGAAATGACAATATGCAAATGACAAGGATGCCCTTTACCGCTGTACGTACCATCGGCATGGTCCTAATTAAGGATGTGTGTGCATGAGTAAGGGATTTCTCAGCGTGCGAAATTGCGACCCTACGTAAAGGTGAAGGGCAGAATTTCAAGGCGCGGAAAAGTCAAACAATGCCGTCGACACAAAGAGTGCGTTTTCACAGCGGAGCTAAAGCGAGTTTCAGAGTTACGAAATTGTACTATTAATGTGTTGCGACCGGTTTAATTAACGTAAACTTGGCAATCAAAAATGTTTTGATGCGAAATTGGAAGCACTGAAAGTAGTTTAGTGGGTGTAGAGGCTGGTATTGATCTAGATTTTTTTAATTTTGATTTGGGATTTCAATTTCAAAACCAAACATTGCAATGTCGTGCAAACAACAAACTAGCGTGAGAAGTGGGATTCGGAACTCGACGAAGAGGCGATAAATATTGTTCTTTCGAGCCCTATCGCACAAGAGATGTTGGTAAATCAAGCTATTAAGCTTGGTAGTATTTGTTTAAAATGAGATTTTCGATTTTATTTAAAAGAAACTGCCAAAAAATTCAACAAGAAAATTTAAACAATTGAACAAGAAAATTTAAACAATCTGTAGTACTTCCATTATTATTAGCCAGTGACGATTGTAACGTGTTAAAAATTGAAACGAAAAAGGGTGTTCAACTTTTTTTCTTCTGCCGCAGTGACAATCTAGTTTTACGTGCGTCATTTGTCGAGCGAAGTTTCAGTTTTATGACGTATTCAGCAAAGCATTTTGTGGAACTCTTGGCTACATATTTCAGAATTACACAAAAAGGTGCAACAATTTGCACAAAATTTCAGGTTGTAACAAAATATTGACCTTGTTGTGGTCTCTTGCATAAGAAACAGTTCATAATTAAATTGTAGTAACAATAATAAGTAATAATTATAATAATTTCTGTTTAAGTTTGTAACTTGGTTTCTTGTCACTTGAGCACTGTTGACACCCAAATTTTTTACAGAGAAATATTCTCCGAAGCTACTGGTTTTAGATTCAGCAGGAGTCATGTAAACACAGCGGCATCTACATTTTAACACTAAAACGATTTTAAAAATATAGATAAACAATAAATAAATCCTTTACCCGCCCCAGTCACGCATAACACGAAATAAAAAAATAAAATTGGGAAAAAGAGAAAGGTAGAAGTCGTCAAAAATCACACTTTGATTGAAAATTTGATCAGCGAGGTATGAATAATGTTTTAAACATCATAAAAATCCATCGTGAGTGAGAGTGAATCAGAATTTCGGGTCGCTAAGGTTCAACGCGCTGGCATTTATCCTATTACTGATACAGAAACATTTGCAATCAATATAGACTTTATTTAGAGCAAAATAAAAAACTTTTGAACTATTAAACTGTCTTGTTATTTTGAGCACGTTGCACGAAACAAATTAAAAAGGCCACCTAATCCTCGTGCTTGAAGAAGCTTTAAACATGTCGTATATCTATTAACTAATTAATTTACGATTGCGTGATATATTTTTATTTTATGACGTGATGTAAAAACATTAACGTTTAATGTTTATTTTTAAGTGGCAAAACGATTTCTCTTGTATAACAAAATACATTTCCTTAAATATTCACCTTTTGCATAGAAATATGAATTTGGCATAAGTGTGAGGATTTTAAAAATCGGCAAATTCAGGATACGGAAAAGCTGGCATTTCATTAGCATTTGTAAAGAATCGCAAGTTTAGTATAAAGAAAATAAATATCATGGCGTGTCTGGCAAAGTTGCAAGCATCACTTTGTTACCTTGAATTAAATCTTGAAAAGCTTTAAGCTACGTCGCGCACATGCAAGCACGTAATTTGAGAAAGCTCTAATTCTTTGTTCCGTTACAAAAGCTACAAAACTTGTTTAATTCGTAACAATGAAACAAAGTTGTTAATAGTGAGAAAAAAGGCACAAGGACGCGGAAGGATTGTGTTTACCACTAAAGTTGAATGTCTCGGGCGATGCTTGAAATTTTTATTAAAAACGTCGATTAAACGCCGTGTTTTACCTAAAAGCAAAACCATAATCCACATTTTTGAGATGATTTAAAATGAATTATTTATGTTGGTCCTCAATGCTAAAATTAATAGTTACACGAACTAGTTTAATCATCTTTAAAGGTTGTTTAGTGGTTTAATCGGCTAATTAAGTGCTGCCAGTGTGATATATAGAAATTCGGATCGCCTCCAGACTCAATTACTCGGACATTTGAATTTTTTTATCGCTACGATGATCTCCGATATGTCTTTGCATCATCAGTAACCTTTCTTAAGAATTATTAAAATCACTTATTACGATTTTAACCCGGCTTACCTTGAATACCCAGTTACGAAATATTCCTAAATTGATACAAAGTATATCATCCCAGCCAGACTCATCCTCGGTACTCTAAGTATAAAAGCGAAAGGAATCTTCATACCAGCATCATTCGCACTTAGTTAGCCATAAACAAAATAAGAATAATTATGAAATTGGTAAGCGGATTCAGCGACGTGCAGTGCTCGTATTAATCTCCCCTTCAGTTCTTAGTCTCAGCCCTCTTCGCCCTGGCGGTGGCCGACCGCCTGGAGAACACCTACCTGCCCCCGAGCAGCGCCCAGACCGCCGGCGGTAGCTCCAGCTTCCTCAACGCACCGCGTCCTGGAGGTGGCGGCCGCGGTGGAGGTGGTGGTGGTGCCGGTGGTGCCGGAGGCGCCGGCGGCGCTGGAGGCCGCGGCGGTGGCGCCGGAGGCCGCGGTGGCGGCTCTGCTGACGCCAACGCCGGGATCGTCCGCTTCGATAACGACAACAGCGGCGACGGCTCCTACAAATTCAAGTAAGTAGGAGCGAAGGTTTATCGCAAAAGCTAATTTTTCTTGTAGTTACGAAACCGAGAACCGCATCACTCACGAGGAATCCGGCCAGCTGAAGAACCCTGGTAGCGATAACGAAATCAATGCCGTCCTGGGACAGTTCTCCTACACCGGCGACGATGGCGCTACCTACAGCATCTCCTACACTGCTGACGAGAACGGTTTCCAACCCCAAGGAGCTCACCTCCCCGTCGCTCCCCCAATTCCCCCAGAAATCTTGAAATCTTTGGAGCAGAACGCCGCCGATGAGGCCGCTGGTATTGTCGATGATGGTACTTACCGCGCTGAACACCAAGGTGATGGTGGTGCTGGAGGTGCCGGAGGACGTGGAGGTGGCGGAGCTGCTGTAGCTAACCAGTACATCGCTCCTAGACCTGGTGCAGGAGGAGCTGGAGGAGCTGGAGGCGCTGGAGGATACAGATACTAGATTTGAAGGACTGTGCTAAGGCTGTAATATTAAGTACATTATGTAATATATTTATTGTTAAAATTTAAAAAAATAGAGCAAATACAATGTTTACAATTTATAAAGGCTCTTATTTTTGAGTTGGGGGATTGGGGGACATTAAGGTTGAAGGCAAACATTATTTCAGGCAATGCTGGTGTGGTTATCAAACAGTTCACATAGTGCAACTACTCCTGGGAGACGTTTCTAAAAAATAGTAGTTAATATGAGAGTGAATTATAATAGTGTAAGCAATTTTCTTGATTAATTACATCAAGGAAAACAGTTCTGTTGATGACGATAATAATACTAATGGGTAACTATATTTCAACAAAAATTTTCTTTTCTATTTTAGTCAGTTGTAAACGGTTTTAGACATCAAGTGAAAACTGATGAAGATTTCAGTTTCACTATTAGGTCTACGATGTTCTTAAAAAAATTTCAGCTCCACTTCCTTAAAATGGAAACCAAAAATTTACAAAGAGTTTTACTTACAGGCGTCTAGGTCAGGTGAGATAACCTTTTGTTATTATCATTTTATACCCTGATCATATCATTTTTTGAACAACTGATCTGGCAAGTTAGTTTTTCATGCCTCATGTACACTATCCTGAAATATATCAAGAGCTAAAAATGTAATTTTGCAGACTGAATATGAAATCTAAATTTTGACTGACAGTGTTGATTTTCTATGATTTGAGAACTAGAAAAATGTAAAACAATAAAATGAGTAAGTACTCAAAATTTTTAAAATCTGTAACTACTCAAATTCAAACCGTTGCTATCAAGTGTGCTAAATCATGTTGACATACTTGTCGTATAAAGAATACACTGAGGACTAATCATTAAAACAGCCAATAAGACCATTTATTTGGAATTATTAACACTACGGTTTTTACAATTGGCCACCTGTTGAATCATATGGTTAATTTGTACAATTTGACTTTAAAACATTTCCAGTAGAATAAATTTTAGCTCACTCAGTAAAGTATTGAACTGTCGTTATAGAAACTGAAATTCCAGTATATTTCATTTTACGCAAACACTTAAAAGATAACGTTTATAATAAAAAATATTGAGATTAAAAATGTGCACCATTTGTGTACTTTGTAGTCATTTTTACTTTTCAAGCGTAAGCTAACGAAATATTGTAATAGATTACATCGGGCGATTGGCTACTTGAATGTTTTCTCGAATTTTTATGACCCATAGTCCATGAAAAAATAGCTCTATTTGTCTATTTGTCTGTCTGTTGTCTGTGTGATTATTGCCAAATTATTATTATTGGAAATATATTAGGAATGCCGTAGATGCTAAAGAGCTAACCAAAATTTGACTAATCATCCCCACCAGCAATTTTATGTGTAAAACGATACATAAATTTTATAAAATAATGTACTCCTGTACTGGTGGTTTATGTATCCACTTTGATTGTGTTTATTAGATGTTATTATAATTTCTATTGTTTAATTCTTTCTTTATTTTAGATTCATTACACGAATTTCGACATGCGGGTCTAGTGGAGCAGATAATCGAGCGCCCGCTTTGGAATTGAAAGGTCCAGGTTCGAACTCAATCTCTGTATCCAGACTTTTTTCTTTTTTTTAACAAAGCAAGAACGATTCACCGCATTTTCTTAAAAATGAAAGCATACATTAACGTCGCACCCGCCCATATTTACTTATTGTAAAATATGAATTGTCATAATAACGGCTACTCACCTAAAATAATATTCGGACCGTTCGGCTGCATTTTAGCTTAATTAATTCCTTTCCTTTGTCTACAATACATCTTTTCCCATTGATTATTATCTGCTCTAAATATATTTCATATTGTCCGTAGTTGGAATTTGCGCCCCTTTGGGATTTGCTGCCCTGGAGATTTCATTTCTATCAGTGGATGGCATTCTTCTTTACCCGTAGTAACAATCCAGAGATATCTTTTTTTTTAACTTATATGGGTTGTAATTGTTTTTGTATTAATTATTATTTGTCCTGGGTTTTGTAGATTTTTTGCCCTCTGGTTAGCAGCGTTTTTTTGTCACGTTTTATGTGACATTTTTCTGTCGCCTTTTTTAACTTTCTGCTTCTAATCGGATTTTTCTGTAGCGTTTTTGGTCCTTTTTTTAGTCATTTTTTTTTCCTTTTTTCATATTTTTTAATGATTTTTTAACTTCCCTGTTTTCGCATTTTTTGACCCCTTTTTTTGGGAGACTTTTGTCTTTTTGTATCTTTTCTTGTAATTTTTTTTGTTAATTTTCATGGACTTTCTTATTGTTTTTTTTTGACCTTTTTTTATCGGCTTTTTCGTCACTTTTTTAATTGCCTTTTTTTCGTATTTCTTGTGGAATTGATTTCTCGCATTTTTATGCTTGTTTTTGTCTCCCTTTCTACATATGTTTCGCATTTTTTGTGGCTCTTTTGTGTCCTTTTTTGTCGTAAGATTTTTTTTGAGTCTTCAAAAAAAATTGAATTCGCAAAATTTTATAGTTCATCTAAAGAACTTTATTTGTTTGATTCTACTTCAGAGACGACGGATGTTCTGTTTAAATAATTTTCGACCAATTCTTGAATTATACACAGTCAGTCACTAAGTGCCACGATGCCTCGTTAATTATTATTAGGGATAAAAAACAGTCAAAGGTCAAAGTTGTGCAATTCTTAGAGGACTATATTCTAAAATTATTTTTAACTGTGCATATATTTTTGCATATTCTCATTAGCCTCTTTCAAGATTTTATAACTACAATTTATTTTTGAAATTCCAATGCCACGTAACCGCATTATTTCAATTTAATTAAAATTTTTGGCAATCGAACGGCTCACAAAGAAGCACAATTATTTTTAAAATCTATTTTGCAATATTTTGTGGAAAGATAAATAAAGGTACACGTTTTGTTGTAGTATGAATTAAATCAAATTTCAATATACAGAGGGTTTATAAAAAAATGAACTTTACAATTTTCAAATGTCAACATTTCAACTTTTTTCAAAAAAGTAAAACGTAACATAAAAGGAAGAGAACAAAAAATAGACGATACAGTAATAAAATATAGGGTGTTCTATCTGAAAAAACCGTGAAATCGTTATTTGAAATTTTTTTATGTGAACCCTTCCATTGCTAAGACATTTCAAGAATATTGGAATACTACGGTTATAAAGCCTAACAGGAGATCAGTCAAATGTATAAAAATGTATAAGGTGTTTCATTTAAAACCTGAATTGTGCATTACGTCTTAAAAACAGAACAGTATGTAGTTAAAATAATTTTAGAGTATAGTCTTCAAAGAACCGTGCAACTTCGGTTTTTGACTCTTTTTTCTATTTCTAATAATTCACAAGATATGGAAGAATTCAGGCTTTGTGACTCTTCCTGTATATACATCCACATATAGGTAGGGACTTTTTATATTACGTTATTCATGACATTTTTAAATTTGAAAATTAGGATGAACCGAAAATTTTTAAATTTAGTTGTGTGGTAAAGTTTCTAATTTAATTTTCTTTATTTTTGAACAACTGTCCATAAATCTAAAGCAGAAATATTTATTTGCGAAGTTTTTCATACATTATTCTTTATAACATATTGACTACGGATTGGTTTTATAAGGTTTCTGTTACATTAATCAACGAATGTAAATCAAACAAAGCTAAAACTAACTTTCAATAATGGTCGATATCCAAGCAAAATGTTCACGTAATAAAGTTAACGATGACTCGTAGAATCGATGCCATACATTTCCGATGTCGGTTTATTACTTTGTTCGATGTTTATCTATACTTTTGAACAACTATCTAGGAAAGGACGAAAAATTGTCGTAGTTTTAACTGATTTATCTATATCAAAGTTTTCTACCGAGCATATATACACTTCCAGTTTATTTTCTATTATTTCGTATTGCATTTTGCAACTTAATTTCAAAATAATATTGGTGTCAAAGTGTCTAGGCCAAAAACCTGGAAGATTCATAAACCACAAGTTATTTTATAAAATTTAAATAGCATTTACTAAGAACTATTTTGAGGTGATGTTATCGAGTTGTTAGTGGGGATGATCAAACATGAAAGTAGCCATTCACCGGATGGATTTTTGTGCAGTTACAGAATTCATGTCGTTCACAAAAAAATGTAAGGCTTTATATTAGTAACGAAAATATATTTTCCATAAGAAATTAATACACAGTTACTTATTTCTTCAAAATTTGTTTAGAGTCTAAACTTTTCTCGATTAATACCCACAGGAAAATTTTCACAATGAAATTTAATTTAAAAGTTCAATAAATTTCACACTTCGCGTTATGAAAAGTCAGACGTTCCTATCATTGTGCAAACTTTTAAATCTCGACCTCGAAACATCAACTTTTTACCTATTAAAGTACAAAAGTACATGCTTATTTCCAATGATCTATGGTCCGTTTGTTGAAATTTAAATATAGATTATATTTTTGTGAAGATAGTAAAACGTTGACCAAATTATGTCTTCCATTTCCTCAAAAACAGTGACGTCCTCTTGAAATATGTGTTAAGTTTCCTAAAAATAGATTCAATTAGAAAAACAAAATCCGTCTCAAAAAAGTTGATAACGTCATTTGTGGAATTTATTAAACAGAAATGGCAACGAACTGTGGTGTTAATCCTTAATTAAAATTAATTAGTATGTCATTATGAAAAAGAATACCCGAATTACATCACTATTGACGCTAAAATGATTCGCCCCGAAGAAAACACTTTTCTTTATTAAAAATGTAGTCCGTTTATTTTAAGTGTTCCTTGTTGTTCCCCAAATACAAGTTTCCTTCAAATTAAAAGAGCGATAATAAGAGCTTAACCAACTGAAACGTTTTCTCGTTAAATGTGTTGAACTCGAAATCGGCCAAAGGCCTTCGGAAATACTAACCCAGAAAGCATTGCAATTTCGCTTTATACACTATTTTGGCAATGTGCTCCACCGAGCGCAAAACACTGACATGGCTTTACTCATACACTGTTGACAGTCTACCGGCGTTGATGTGGCTTTTTTCTGAGACTTATGGTTGTAAATATGCGGCTTACCTTGAATACCCAGTTACGAAATATTCCTAAATTGATACAAAGTATATCATCCCAGCCAGACTCATCCTCGGTACTCTAAGTATAAAAGCGAAAGGAATCTTCATACCAGCATCATTCGCACTTAGTTAGCCATAAACAAAATAAGAATAATTATGAAATTGGTAAGCGGATTCAGCGACGTGCAGTGCTCGTATTAATCTCCCCTTCAGTTCTTAGTCTCAGCCCTCTTCGCCCTAGCGGTGGCCGACCGTCTAGAGAACACCTACCTGCCCCCGAGCAGCGCCCAGACCGCCGGCGGTAGCTCCAGCTTCCTCAACGCACCGCGTCCTGGAGGTGGCGGCCGCGGTGGAGGTGGTGGTGGTGCCGGTGGTGCCGGAGGCGCCGGCGGCGCTGGAGGCCGCGGCGGTGGCGCCGGAGGCCGCGGTGGCGGCTCTGCTGACGCCAACGCCGGGATCGTCCGCTTCGATAACGACAACAGCGGCGACGGCTCCTACAAATTCAAGTAAGTAGGAGCGAAGGTTTATCGCAAAAGCTAATTTTTCTTGTAGTTACGAAACCGAGAACCGCATCACTCATGAAGAATCCGGCCAGCTGAAGAACCCTGGTAGCGATAACGAAATTAATGCCGTCCTGGGACAGTTCTCCTACACCGGCGACGATGGCGCTACCTACAGCATCTCCTACACTGCTGACGAGAACGGTTTCCAACCCCAAGGAGCTCACCTCCCCGTCGCTCCCCCAATTCCCGCAGAAATCTTGAAATCTTTGGAGCAGAACGCCGCCGATGAGGCCGCTGGTATTGTCGATGATGGTACTTACCGCGCTGAACACCAAGGTGATGATGGTGCTGGAGGTGCCGGAGGACGTGGAGGTGGCGGAGCTGCTGTAGCTAACCAATACATCGCTCCTAGACCTGGTTCAGGAGGAGCTGGAGGAGCTGGAGGCGCTGGAGGATACAGATACTAGATTTGAAGGACTGTGCTAAGGCTGTAATATTAAGTACAATATGTAATATATTTATTGTTAAAACTTAAAAAAATAGAGCAAATACAATGTTTACAATTTATAAAGGCTCTTATTTTTGGAGTTGGGGGACATTAAGGTAGAATGCAAACATTATTTCAGGCAATGCTGGTGTGGTTTTCAGACAGTTCACATAGTGCGACTACTCCTGGGAGAAGTTTCTAAAAAATAGTAGTTAATATGAAAGTGAATTATAATAGTGTAAGCAATTTTCTTGACTAATTACCTCAAGGAAAACAGTTCTACTGCCGACGATAATAATAATACTAATGGGTATTTAAACATAAATTTTCTTTTCTATTTTAGTCAGTTGTAAAAGGTTTCAGACATCAAGTGAAAACTGATGAAGATTTCAGTTTCACTATTAGGTCTACGATGTTCTTAAAAAATTTTCAGCTCCACTTCCTCAAAATGGAAACCAAAAATTTACCAAAGAGTTTTACTTACAGGCGTCTAGGTCAGGTGAGATAAGTTTTTGTTATTACCATTTTATTCCGTGATTATATCATTTCTTGAACAACTGATCTGGCAAGTTAGTTTTTCATTTCTCATGTACACTATACAGAAATATATCAAGAACTGAAAATGTAATTTTGCAGACTGAATATGAAATCTAAGTTTTGACCGTCAGTGTTAATTTTCTATGATTTGAGAACTAGATAAAGGTAAAATAATAAAATTAGTAAGTACTCAAACTTTTGAAAATCTGTAACTACTCAAATTCAAACCGTTGCTATCAAGTGTGCTAAATCATGTTTTCATACTTGTCGTATAAACTATAAAGAATACACTGAGGACTGTCAATCATTAAAACAGCCAATAAGACCATTTATTTGGTTAATTTGTACAATTTGACTTTAAAACATTTCCAGCAGAATAAATTCTAGCTCACTTAGTAAAGTATTGAACTGTCGATATAGAAACTGAAATTCCAGTATATTTCATTTTATGCAAACACTTAAAACAATAACGTTTATAATAAAAAATATTGGGATTAAAAATCTGCATCATTTGTGTACTTTGTATTCATTTTTACTTTTCGTGCGTAAGCTAACGAAATGTTGTAATAGATTACATCGGGTGATTGGCTACTTGAATGTTTTCTCGAATTTTTGTGACCCCTAGTCGACGAAAATATTGGTCTATTTGTCTATTTGTCTGTCTGTTGTCTGTGTGATTATTGCCAAATTTTTATTATTATTAGAAATATATTAGGAATGGCGTAGATGGTAAAGCGCTACCCAAAATTTGTCTAATCATCCCCAGCAACAATTTTATGTGTTAAACGATACATAAATTTTATAAAATAATGTACTCCTGTACTTGTGGTTTATGCATCCACTTTGATTTTGTTTATTAGATATTATTATAATTTCCGTTGTTTAATTCTTTCTTATTTTAGATACCTTAGACAAATTTCAACAAGCGGGTCTGGTGAAGCAGATAATCGAGCGCCCGTTTTGGAATTGAAAGGTCCAGGTTCGAACTCAATCTCTGTATCCAGTTCTTTTTCTTTTTTTTAACAAAGCAAGAACGATTCACCCCATTTTCGTAAAAATGTAAGCATACATTAACGTCGCGCCCGCCCATATTTACTTATAGTAAAATATGAATTATCATAATAACGGCTACTCACCTAAAATAATATTCGGACTGTTCGGCTGCATTTTAGCGTAATTAATTCCTTTCCTTTGTCTACAATACATCTTTTCCCGTTGATTATTATCTGCTCTAAATATATTTCATATCGTCCGTAGTTGGGATTTGCGCCCCTTTGGGATTTGCTGCCCTGGAGATGTTATTTCTATCAGTGGATGGCATTCTTCTTTACCCGTAGTAACAATCCAGAGATATCTTTTTTTTAACTTATAGGGGTTATTGTGTTAAGTTCGCAAAATTAAGTTTTATAATTTTTTTAATAAGTTGTATTTGTCTTTGTATTAATTATTATTTGTCCTCTGCTTTTGTAGATTTTTTGCCCTCTGATTTGTAGCGTTTTTTTGTGGCGTTTTATGTGAAATTTTTCTGTCGCCTTTTTTAACTTTCTGCTTCTAATCGGATTTTTCTGTAGCGTTTTTGGTCTTTTTTTTAGTCATTTTTTTGTAGCCTTTTATATATTTTTTAATGATTTTTTATGTTCCCTGTTTTCGCATTTTTTGTCCCCTTTTTTTGGGAGGCTTTTGTCTTTTTGTATCTTTTCTTGTATTTTTTTTTGTTAATTTTTATGGACTTTCTTATTGGTTTTTTTGACTTTTTTTATCGTCTTTTTCGTCACTTTTTGTAATTGTTTCGAGCTACATTTTGAAACCGAATTCCAAAATAATAATCTTAAAATGTGTGTCTGGGCTAAAAACCCGGTAGATTCATAAACCACAAGATATTTTATAAAATTTAAAAGTATAGTTAGTGGGGATGATCAAACATGAAAGTAGCCATTCACCGGATGGATTTTAATACAGATACAGAATTCATGTCGTTAACAAAAAAATGTAAGGCTTTATATTAGTAACGAAAATATATTTTCCATAAGAAATTAATACACAGTTACTGATTTCTTCAAAATTTGTTTAGAGTCTGAACTTTTCTCGATTAATACCCACAGGAAACTTTTCACAATGAAATTTAATTTAAAAGTTCAATAAATTTCACACTTCGCGTTATGAAAATGTGAAAAGTCAGACGTTCCTTTCATTGTGCAAACTTTTAAATCTCGACCTCGAAACATCAACTTTTTACCTATTAAAGTACAAAAGTACGTGCTTATTTCCGATGATCTATGCTCCGTTTGTTGAAATTTAAATATAGATTATATTTTTGTGAAGATAGTAAAACGTTAACCAAATTATGTCTTCCATTTCCTCAAAAACAGTGTCCTAAAATAGATTAAAATAAAAAACAAAATTATTAAATAGAAAGGGCAACGAACTGTGGTGTTAATCCTTAATTAAAATTAATTAGTATATCATTATGAAAAAGAATACCCGAATTACACCAGTGTTGGCGCTAAAATGATTCGCCCCGAAGAAAACACTTTTCTTTATTAAAAATGTAGCCCGTTTATTTTAAGTGTTCCTTGTTGTTCTCCTTCAAATTAAAAGAGCCATAATAAGGGCTTAACCAACTGAAATGTTTTCTCGTTAAACGTGTTGAACTCGAAATCGGCCAAAGACATCCACCTTTGGAAATACTAACCCTGACAGCATTGCAATTTCGCTTTATTCACTATATTGGCAATGTGCTCCACCGAGCGCAAAACACTGACATGGTTTTACTCATACACTGTTGACAGTCTTCCGGCGTTGATGTGGCTTTTTTCTGAGACTTATCGTTGTAAATATGCTGTAGTTGTCGTTGTCGAAGTTACTCAACACCGTTTAAGAGCAAACCGAACCGGTTGCTTCACGTTCGCTTTCAACAAACAGACGAACTCTGAATCACGCGACTCTTTTATAAGAGAGTGGATCTGCTGTAGCGTAAAATTGGACACATCTCGATATGTAGATGAATGAGTATTGTTTTACGGCTCTCACATTCCATTACAATCAAATACAATGACAGCAGACTTGTAAAAATACGAAACGATACCTTTACGTTTTATTGTACAGGGGAGGAAGAGATAAGTCTTGTTTATTTGATGTCAGACATAAAAAAAGCCCTGCTTTTGATAACTTACGGAAAGGGAGATAGCCGGAAAATAACGGTTGCAACATTATCTTTTGATATTTTTTAATGTGGGCTAATGGTTAATGCCTCCAGAGTTTTGGCGAAAAGAACAAAAGCGGTTCAAAGGATTATATCAGTTGGCAGGCTTCATTCACATATACTGTGCGTTTTGATGTGTTTTTTTCTCGTGGTAATGAAAGGTTGCTTGGAGATTTTACGAAAGATTGCAGAATATGATATTAGTTGGAGAGCATCGTATCTTACTAATTAGCTGAACCAGACACGTCAATTAATCCGCTGATGCACTTTACATTTACATGGAATGTTTTACTCTAAATGGCTGAGTAAGAGCAAAGCTCTAATAAAACCGTCTAGTGCAAGAGAATAAATATTTACTGATGCGTCACAGGTGGGAATTAATAACATCACCTATGCACTCATTATTAATAAAAGATATTTATGATTATTTATACATATTTTAGTTAATTTTGAATCTATATGAAACGTAACTGAAAATTCGTTAGTCAGAAATTTGTTTCACATGGACACAAAATTTACAATACTGCCAAAAAAAATAAATTTCACAAATGGTTAGAGTGTTAACATGATGCAATTTGGACAAGATGAGATAGCATACAATCTGCATAATAATTAAGTTTAATTGATATGACACCAAAATTAAAGAATGTTTTTCTTTTTTATTAAATAAGTAGGTACAATATTTGACGAGGTGTTGACATATCAGCTACAAAAGCAAATATGTAAGAGTTCCAAAAAGTCTATAATGTAGACATCACACTTGAAAACATAGACATTTCTACTTTTAATATTAAATTACTTACACAAGTTCTGCTAAAGAATTTTAATTTGAGCTATCAAAATTTGCAGCATATTCAGAATATTAATTATAATTTATTTATTCTTTCTCTTGGGAAAATTGGTAACTTAGCCACAAAAAATCATTAAATCGTGTTTATTCAAAGTAGTTCCTCAAATGCGGTATTGTTGTGGATTAGAAAGATGCTTTTACTTTTTAACAATGCTTGTATAGGATGTTTCAAAATGATTATTGCATGAACAGTTTTATTTATTGATTAAGTGTTAACGAGCAATTAACTTTTACCATATTTCGTCTGCATCGTGACGTCATCACAATCATATAGAATTTTTTCAGCGTCTATATGCAGTCGTGAGCTTCACTCGCTTGCAGTAACTCACTATCTCGTTGTTTCATAGCTCACTAAAAAATTATGTACGTAATACTACACCACAATCTATAATTACTAAACCAAAAAATGAAAACTATAACTGTAATTAGTGGGAAAAAGTTATTTCAGCATCTGTTACTCAACATATAGTAGTCCACAAGCTCTAACATTATATGGCAGGGTCACATTGTCAACTACCTCAGCAAAGAAGGTGATAATAAGATTAATAAACCCGACCGCAGGGGTGCATACTTACTTTGGGGGATTTTTTTTTTATCTCTATTATGACCCTGCTTGAGGTATTTGACTGCATAACAATGAGACTATAACGTTAGAGCCCGTGGAGGACTATACTCCTTCAGTTACAAAAACCAAGTTACTAAGATCCGACATGTCGAAGTTTAAATTTCTAAAAAAAGATATAAAGATTTTAACTTAAGTTCAATTTTTCAAATTTCAAAACAAAAAAATCCTAAAGCAGACTTAAACAGATACTGATTAATTTGTGCTAATGTTATGGTTTTGTCTTTTTATATATGTACAGAATGTCCCAGACAAAACTTCGCGGCCTTATATTTTGAAAACTTATACCTAGATATATTCAAATTCGGTAAACATTTTTTTTAAGATAAAAGGTTCATCGGCTGTTTCAAAAATGACCGAAAAGCTCAATGGTACATTGTTAAGAAGGCTCTGAAGAACTCGAAAAAAATGGTTGAAAAAATCCTTTCACCAAACTTTTGAAAACAATAAGAGCCAAATTTGAAGAATTCATTTCGTAATTATTATTTGTTTTAATGGATTGCATGTTTAATAGACAGTTAAATAATTAGTTGTTACTAATTTAATAATAATTTGATAGAATATGATCCACAACGTCATTTTTTACTGTTGACAGATGTTATTTTTCACAATTTTTATCTGAATTTTAGACTGTCAATTAAATTCACACTAAAACATATCAGAAATAGAAGTTATTTCTTCAACTTTGAAATTTAATATGTATTTTGAAAAATTTGGTTCAGGAATTTTTTTACCATTTTGTTCGAGTTCTTCAGATCATTCTTAACAATATACCATCGAGATTTATCGCCCTTTTTGGAACACTATATTTTTTTAACTTATTTTTATAGATCAATAAATTACAGTTAATATGGTGTAAAACTCTTAGGTGTTTGTTCCATTTTCATAACAAAAAAAAAAACAAAATTGATGAACATAAAAAAATTTAAGTTGAATGGATTAAAGTACTACCACTTTATTTTTTAAACAGTACGAATACACAAACACAAAAAACAATTGGTCGAATGTTGTTTCTACAGAACTTCCCTCGCTCTTGACGTACAATGGAACAAATCCAGCATTTTCGAGTTGAGTTTTCCTTTATACAATTTTGTGATGATACCAGTATTGTATTCCCAAAATTTACGGGGAAAATAGAGTGAGCCGTTTAATCACTAAAATAAATAGACTCATTAATTTTTTTTGAGCCATTTGTTTAAGCAAAAAAATGTTGAAATGACGTCATCAATTTTTGAGGGGAATAAACAGATACATTTTGATTAACAATTTACAATGCTTACAGTAACTTTAAAACGTCTACAAGATTTCAAACTACTCAGTTTTGCAATACTTGATTGAAGCAATAAAATAATTGACTCAGTCATTAATTTTTTTGAGACAGCCTGTATAACCAAATCTAAAAATATGAATGCAGTGATAAGTTACAGGTACAGTCTGATCAATACTGATCATATTTTGCACATTTTCGAAAGAATTTATTCGGCAAAATTTTGAGATGACGTAATCAATTTTTGGGGTTGATAAACCATGCTTATAATAACTTCACAACGCAAAGATTTTGCAAATAGTAAATCACAAGTATAGACTCATGATATTTTGAACCTTTTATATTAGATTTATTTGGCAAAATTTTGAGCTCATGTCATCAATTTTTTGGAGGGAATAAACAAATATATTTTGATTAAAAATTTATTATGCTTATCATACCTTCTACAAGATTTTAAAGTATTCAAAATTAAATTGCAAAATTTAGTGTTACAATTTTGATTTTTTTCGAAAAATCTGGACGTTTCGGGTAAAAACTTTACACAACACAAAATTTGACAACAATAGCCCTAGAACTTTCGGAGATTATCTGTCTAATAAATATCTGGACGACAGACAGACGGAAACAAGAGACCTATTTCTTCGTGCTCTAGGGGTCATAAAATGTCCAGAAAACGTAAAAGTAGAAAGTCGGCCGACGGACTCGATTACAATACTTCCTTCGCTTACGATCGGGAAGTATAAATAAAATTTATGAACATAAAAAAATTTACGTTGAATGGAATGAAGTACTTTATTCCACTTTATTTTTGAACCGGTAAAAATAGTAAGAACTGTTTCAAAAAGAACCATTTAAACATCTTTTCGAACGTTTTACATGTTAAAGAGGTTCAAGCATTCCTAACTCTCTTTTTCAATCTTCTAAATCAAAGGCAAACGCCAGATCTTTTATAGATCACCACAAAAATAGTTAATTCTGATGGTATTAAGTCTGGGCTGCAGGCTGGCCATCAAGTAGCGCCTTTAGGTATTGCCCACCCAATTTTCATAATAAATGTTTTCCATAATTAAAAAATGTAGCTGTTTCAAAGAAGTATTGTTATTTATATAATTTACAGTTAAAACTAAGACAACACGTATAAGTATTTTATATCATTGTAGTCGTAATTTAATGGTCCACCAAAATCCGTTAATAACAAATATGTACCTATACATCGAAACTTTAAAAAATATAGGTTTTTGTCCCGACGCCGTATATACTAAATTAAGTTTCCCCCTTCAAACTAAACACAATGACGTTTACAGAATTTCAAAATTTCTATCCGTTCTCAAGATATAAGACCCCGAAGTTTTATCTCGAACAATTATTATGCCCCTGAAGAACCAAATTTTGTGCTATTTTTCTCAAATTTTAATTTTATTCAGATTATATTCAGACCGTGACATGCAATAAAATAATTGGTCTAAGTTTATTTAGACAGAACTTCAGCTTCGGAAAATTATTACAGAATTTAATTTTGGCAATTTTATTTATTTTATGATAAAGGCTAATGTGAACTGTTAAACTATAGGTAAAGGAGCATGTTATGCGTATGTTTCAAGTGAGTTTTCCATAACAATTTTTTTTATGAAGTTCTAAATATTTTATCAAGGACACTTACATCAATTTGATTAGGTAATACTAATAATAACAGCACTGTATTCTTAAGTTTTCGGGAAAATAGGATAAACAGTTTTTGAGTGGATTAATAAAAAAAATCTGAACCATCACTGTTCTTATGGAGGTTTATAATATGTGTCTAAAAACAAGACGGTTTGAACAATAAAAAATGTAATCATAAACAAAATCAAGGTGGCTTCATAAACTGCAAGTACAGTGGCCTTTATTAAAAAATATTTTGCCTGGACCTCACAAAATTGTTGTGGGGGTATTTAGACAAATTGTGGTTAACGTTTTACCATCTACATGCTACTCCTTCAATACACATAAAATTTGAGGACAATCCGTCCAGTAGTTCCGGAGATTATTTATCTAATAAAAATCAACACATACAACAGACTGCTGACACTTTGGGAATTAGAAAACTAAAAGTCAAAAACGCATAAAAGTCTGAAAGTACAGAATTGAAACTGTAGAAAAATTGTTTAAAAAAGTTATAACATTTCCGAACATTGATAAATGATAGATTTAACTGTAATGACATATTTTAGCCATATATACAGAACGGATCAAAATTATTACAGGGGTAACTCTCCCCAGTTTTTATTTTTAAACATAATCCTTGTTTTTAAATCAAGAAAAACATGTCCGGTACACGGTTTCTTAATCATGAATCCTCACTTAATATTTTATTAGAACATCCAAAGTATACTTGCTTTAATACATACAAGAAATTGCAAATAAAATATGCTTGAAACTTAAATCATCTTACAAACTTAAAAATCCGAAACAAAACATCATTTTGTTGCACTTTAGAACATTTTGAACTTGTGCTATGCTCATGTGACACGCATATATTATCAGATAATCACATCAATATAACTTAAAAACGGTTTCATATATTGTATTTCTAAGTTGGAAGATTTTTCTTGATTTTGCAACGCGTGCACCACCTGAACAAATCTTTTCACATGTTCTAAAATTTAAATGATTCCGGTTGACGTTTAAAATATAGTGAAGACAAGGCTGTGGCATTTAGCGTCATCTGCACATAATTTAATATGCAATTAACGCAGCTTATGTCGTATATCAATAACTTTACTACTCAGAAAATGTTTCATTGCCTGTGAAATCTGTTGACCAAAATTAATTCAAAACTACCGCCTGTACAAACGTGAAAATGTACATTGAAAATTTCAAAATATAGTTCAACCATTTCTATTTTCGCAGTCCCATGTGTCGAAAACTGAAATTCTGGCATCTTGGTATACTATGACAATAGAAACAAATAATGTTTTTAAAAAATCCATCTATTTGTATATTTATAATTCGATGATTCTTGTTATAGTCTTTGATTGAGAAATGCTAGAGACCAAATATGAAAAACTCTCAGAAAACTATAGCCGTCGTCAAAAAGCACAAATAAAATGTTCTGGTCGAAGGACAATACGATAAAATAACAAAAAAATGTTAGAAAATTGTGTATAATCATAAAAAGGACCTTTAAACGGGTACTTCATCGTTAACTTCATTCGCCAGTAACAGTCGGTTGTTATTTTGTAAAGGCTGAAAGCAATGAAAAACTTTCTGCAACATGTCTTATGTTACATTACGTTTTTATAAGTGAGTTTTTTTGCACGGCTTATTTTAACCTTTTTATCCACGCCGCTTTCTGCCTTTACTACACAGACTTTTTCTTTTAGTACAAAATAAGAAAAACCGTGGAAATAAGCAAAAAATATAACAAAACAAACCACAGAAATAAGAATTGTATGAGAGCTTTTATTGCGGAATGGATTTTGATATGTGTGATTTAGCCGCAGCTGCTGACATATTTTATTTTATTCGCAATTTTCTTTGACGCATTTATTCGTAATAACGCTGTAAGATATCGCGAAAATCCGGGGAATTTTCACTCGAACATGAAAGTATATTCGAATTTGATGAGTGCAATAATTCTAATGCAAACTGTACGAAATAGACGTGCCGGATTTCGATATGTGACACAACTATTTCGAATTTGAGGAGTCAAACATAAGTAGTAACTTTTATTACCAAATTGTGGGTGTGTGTGGAAACTCGAGATTTATCCGAAAAGTGTATCGCTTCTGTGACCCCACCCAGAGCACATGTCGCAATTCTAACGACACTACTAAAATAAATGTCAATAATAATGCAGGCTGGAAATTAATAGCAACACGAATTTTCAAGAAGACCTCCTTTACACAAACGGGTTCTTGTGAAATGCTCTGAAAAAGAAATTATGTGTATCATCCTAAAAACACAACACCTCTCATTCGAGATGCTATAAAAGCGAAAGGATTCACCAAATCGGCATCATTTGCTTGATAACGCCTCAACACAACCGACAAAATGAAACTGGTAAGCCGAACCTTACGTAACCTACGATTTACTGATGTGTGCATCCTTTCTTTGTTGTTTCAGATTGTTTTTGCCGTTTTACTGTGTACCGCCTTGGCTGGACGCTTAGATAACAATTACGTACAACCCCAAGGGCAGAATGTTCGCTCTGGACCCACCCCGCCGCCACCGGCCATCCTACGCCTGAACAACGACAACAGGGGCGACGGCAGCTACAAATTCGAGTAAGACTTTTTGTTTCAAAGGAGTTATTACTCTCGAACGAATTGTGTCGGGGATTTTAAGCTTGATAGAATTTCACGAAGATTTCGATGATACCCCGATTGATTCCCAGACAAAAATACTTCGAATCAAGGCAAACTTTCGCAATTTTTTCTAAAGAATTATTCACTTGTGTACTGCGGAGAAGTTCATTTTACAAAAGAAAAATCCCATTAAGAGATTTTCATGTTGCTGAGTATTTTTTTTTTAATTGCGGTAACGAGGGTCCAGAAAAGTTCACGTTCAAGGTTGACTATGCATTATATGTATGTCATATTACTATTAAGATGTCATGTTAAGTCAACACTACAAATTAATTTTAAATTAGCAGTCGATTAAATGAAGACAAACCTGTTTCAAATCAAAGTTGTTCTAGGCAAAATCATCAATAATCATTCATCATAAAAACGCGTCAAGCTTATTGGTAATTTTAACGACTAGTTGCACAAGAAATTGTAATCAGCAAGTGCCATTAATGAGTGTTTTTATTGTTCGTTATTGAAATCATTGAAAAGATAAGCTATGTACAAATTGCTAATTAAAAAAAGGTCGTCCAATACATGTTGATTAATGATTTATGAAGTTCGTAAATAATGTCAGTATATGCATATTAAGTATGGACAAAAATCGCGGCTGTTTTCTTTTACAATTAGAAAAGTGTTATATAAATTTTTACACGAAAATATATTCTTTGACAAAAATTTACAATGTACAGGAGCTAATTCGAGAGATTTTTTGAGGATGTCAATTTAGCCAGCCAAATTTTATAATTCTAAAGGTATTTAGACAAGACAGTCAACAACAGAAAAAAACCACTGCCATTTTTAAAATTGTATATTTAAAAAACAAATTACAAAATACGTAAACCTAAATAATTCTCTTCCCCTGCCATCAAGCGTTGTGTAAAACAGTCCAGACTCACTCCATTTTCACAATTATCGATTTGCAAAACTAAATTAACACAGGGTCACACTCAACTTCTCGTTTCCCCAATCACTAAAACCATCGCAATTAATTGACCAAAATTACCACATTGAGACGATCTCCTTTCACAATTGCCAGGTTTCAATTTCCAAAGATTTTAAACAAATACGCAACGCATCTGCTTTAAATGCCAACAAAAGCACTAACCGATCCATTAGTTTCGAAACAGAGAACCAGATCACCCAGCAGGAATACGGCGAAGTGAAGAACGCGGGAACCGACCAAGAAGTTAATGTGATCCAAGGGTCCTACTCCTATACCGGTCCTGATGGTGTCATTTACACCGTAAATTACGTCGCCGATGAGAACGGATTCAGGGCCTCGGGCGACCATATCCCAACCGCCGCCCCCGTCCCTGCCGAAATCGCCGACGCCGTCCAGCAAAATGCCGCTGAAGAGGCTCAGGGATATGTAGATGACGGACAGTACAGGCCAGAGGGCGAAGGACCAGAAAGGCCTCAAAAGGGTTACAACAACCGTTACTAAGACTTGAATTTACCGTAGTTTTGTAAATACTTGAAACTATTTATTACACATTAAAGTCCAAAGATACACACTACGTCTTGTGTTTTACTATTACGAACCTAAACGAATACAATAACGGTGGTTTTTTTGAGTTGCACGTTCCGGTGATAAGAACTGTGCATCCGGAGCTTTGTTTTGCGTAACTGCTGCGTTTCCGGAGAGGCGTAATTAATACACGCATTGAATTGTGAAATGGGTTGTGATGTATTTGATATGTTGTTACCTTGAAATTTGTATTTCGTCAGTAATCTGTATCAGCGTTCATCCATCACCAAGAGCGAATTCACGAAATCGTATTGAAGTGAAACGAGATGGGAATGAGTCTCCTCGAATTGATACGGGTTTCATAATTATACGTTGTAAATAAACCTTATGAAATTTGAGAGCTTTACGGGAATATTTCTCAAGAATTATACGCAGCTAGAGTGGTTAAGTGAGGAATTTGATGATAAAGCCGGGGGGCAGTTTGGATTCGTTTGATGAGAGAAATACTCTGTGGTACATTTGGGCTAAGTGGGATTACATAAACTGACAATGGGTAGTGATGGCGGAAATTGGTGATAAAACACTTCTGGCGATTTCGAAACTATACTTTTTAGTATATTATATGTCCCGGATTTTATTCTACATATTTATGTTTTTATTTGCTAACTATATTTCACCAAGCAGTAAAAACTACTTTCAGTGGCAAGTTTAGCAATATACAAATGGAACATGAAAAGCGATCAACAACAGATGTAGTAAGCAATATGATGTAAAAACACTTTTTCGACTAAAAAAAAAAATAGAACGGTAACAATAAAAAGATTTCCATTAGATAAATTTTCATAAACAACTAAGCAAAAATTATAAAATTCGAGAATTTGTTTGTTTTTTCATTCCCTATTTTGAAAACTCAAGAGTTTCTTGAGTCATCACAATCTGCATAGCCTGTTTATTTTCCTACCTAAAATGTGTACATACTTTCTCTCCATTTCAAAACTGAATCTCGTTACTATATTTTTGCGTGCCTCTGTTTTTCTTTTTAAGTATTTAAGCTAACACTGAAGACGAGCATAAAGTTCATAATAATATGTATACTGATATATCTAAAATCTCAGACAAGATTAATCACAACCTGTTAATTGAAAAACTCAAAGCACTTGGTTTTCACGACAGTATTTTGTCTAGATTTACTCACGTCTAAACAAGTTAAGGTTAATGGCGATCATTGATCGCCTATTATTGTGACTTCTGGTGCTCTGCAAGGGTCTCGTTTAGATTCGTTGTTCTTCAGTGGTTTTATAAATGATGTAAAAATTGTTGTCTCCAACTCTTCGCCTTTTTATATTCCGATGATTTCGAATTGTGTGGCAAATAAATGTGGCTATAAAAAGCTTAAACGCCGAAGTGAATTGATGTTGTAGAAATGGTTCGAAGTTTATAACAAAATTCAAGTTCAAGTTAAATACAAATCTAAACTTCAAATTTTTTGTAAAGATTTAATAATTTATCTTGGACTGCTCTCCACTGAAAAGAGGCATCAATATTTGAACATCTGTTTTAGGTTTTTAAGGTGTTGATTTAATTCCTTGCCATAATATATTTCCGGATCTTTGTCCTCCATATTTTGTAAAATATACTAATTTATTTTATACTTCTTCAAAAGGTAGAAGTTAATATATAAATAATACGTCCCACTTTAGTAGTAAACCTGAGATTAACACTTTTCGTCACAATTCCCTGCAGAAATGCAGCACATGAAACATTCCAAGATACATATATCAAGGTAAGTCTAACACTTACTTTTCTGTCTTTATTTTAAATATAGTTTTATTTACTCGTGCATGTATTTCAATTTTATATTTTGTATGTAAATGGGTTAATGGTTTCCTTTATGTTTTCTCGATCATGACCCGTAGACTACTAACACATAGCTATCCCGTTTCCGCCTCTCTGTCTGTCTGCATCTGATGACTTCACTTCAAAATTTTGCAAAGTAAAAGTTATTGAAATCTTCTGAAGTAAAATACTTCTGTTGGTTTTATTTCCTTTTTTGTGAGTTTTAGCCGCCTTTTGAAACCTTTTTTTTTGTTGTTCTTTTTTGTCACTTTTTGTAGTCTTCTTTTTGGATGATTTATATCCTCGGTTTTGAAAGGTTTGTTTGTAGCGTTTCTTGCCCTCATTTTGTCGCATTTTTTGTGACTTTTCCTTGTCGCGTTTTTTTTTTTATTCCCTTTTTTGATCACATTTTTTTGTCTTTTTTAGTGACTTTTTGTTGTGACCTTTTTTCGAATTTTAAATAATTTTTCTTTAGTTCCCCGGTTTCACATTTTTATTGGCTTCTTTTGAGTACTTGTCTTTTTTTTTGTTCTTTTATTGTCACTTTTTTGTAACATTTTGTAGCTGTTTTTCTTGTTTTTTTGTTACTTTTTATAGTTTACATTTTTGGTGAACATTCTTGTTGAGCTTTTCTTCTCTTTTTACTTCCCGAACGTAGGCTAGTAAAGTATAGCAATCGAGTCCACTTTTATGTTTTCTGGACGTTTCATGACCTCTAGAGTACGAATAAGGTAGTTTTCCGTTTCCCTCTGTCTGTCTGGCTGTTTGTCTGTCTATCTGATGTCTCTATCCATTTTTATTAGACACGTAATCTCCGAAACTACCGAACCTATTGTTGTCAAATTTTGTATGTATATTAGGAGTTTATGTGGATGGTTAAACGTAAAACAAAATTTCATCTAATCATCCCCACCAAAAACGTGATGCCATCTCCTCAAAATTTTTAACAATAAATAATTTTAAATTTTATAAAATTATATATTCCTATACTTGTAGTTTACGAATTTGCGTTTAGTTTTAACCACAACTTTTTCACAAAAATGTTTCTGGAATATTCACTGCATGTTGTGTATAAACTAAGTATATCTCGCGCGCTTCCGCACAACTGTGTTGTAGCTGCTTGGGCTGAGGCGCCAACCGAGCGTTCGAATAAGATCTACGCTAGTAAGGTTCGAATCTCATTCGCATCCTCGTTCCATCTTTTTTCAGAAAATCTAGAACGATTAACTAGAAAATTACAATAATGTCACACCATAAAAAATTCAAATTCTTTTGAAGGATAAACATAAATACTCAAAGTTAACCATGTATTTACCAAGAGTTAATTTTTACGTTAAATATAAGCATTTGGAATTCGTTTCAGGAGCGAGGGAAGTTCTGTGGAAATAAATTTCAACCATTTTTACTTCCCGATCTTTCATGACTCCTAGAAAACGCAGAAATAGGTCTCCTATTTCCGTCTGTCTGTCCGTCTGTCCGTCTGTGTGTCTGTCCGTCTGTCCGTCTGTCCGTCTATCCATCTGTCCGTCTGCCCGTCTGTCTGCCGTCCCGGATTTTTATTAGACCGACTCTCTACTTTTACGTTTTCTCGATCTTTCATGATTCCTAGAAAACAAAGAAATAGTTCTCCCATTTCCGTCTGTCTGTCCGTCTGTCCGTCTGTCCGTCTGTCCGTCTGTCCGTCTGTCCGTCTGTCCGTCTGCGGTTCCGGATTTTTATTAGACAGATAATTTCCGAAAGTACTGGACCGATTGTTGTGAAATTTTGTACTTATATTAGGAATATCATGTAGATGGTAAAACGCTAACCAAAATTTGTCTAATCATCCCCACCACTAATACGATGACGTCACTTCAAAATTGTACATAATCAATGAGTTTTAAATGGTATAAAATAACATAGTCCTACACATGTAGTTTATGACTCCAAATTGAGTTTTTACCCGAAACGTCCAGAATTATGAAACAACATTTTGCAATTTAATTTTGAATCTGCAAAACCGAATACTTTGAAATCTTGTAGATGGTTTACAGTTATGATAAACATGATAAATTTTTGTTCAAAATACATTTACTTATCCCCTCCAAAAAATTGATGACGTCAGCTCAAAAGTTTGGCAAATAAATCCTATCTAAAATGTACAAAAAAGGATGAGTTTGTACTTGTGATTTATCATTCCAATCATATTTTTTGGATTTGCAGATACAGGGTGACTCAAAAAAATTAATGAATGTGTGAATTTGTTTTATTGATTTAATCAGGAACTACTAAACCGAATGCTTTGAAATCTTGGAGATGCTTTAAATTTATAAGCATACTAAAATTTTGATCAAAATGTATTTGCTCATCCCCCCTAAAAATTTGATGACGCCGCAGCAAAATTTTGCTGAAAAAATGCTATCTTAAATGTGTAAAGAATGATGAGTCTATACTGGTGATTTATCACTGCATTAATATTTTTTAGATTTGCTTATACGGGTGTCTGAAAAAATTAATGACTGAGTCAATTAATTTTATTGATTAAATCAAGAATTGCAAAACTGGATACTTTGAAATCTTGCAGACGTATTTGTTTTAAATTACAAGTACTATACAGGGTGTGCCTGTTATCTGTTCACGCCTGACAATTTTTGCATAGGCTACATATTATACACCCCAGAGACGACTTCGTCCTATTTATTTTTTTTTAATAAGCAATCATAGCAACCACAAAAAAATTACAAAGAAGTCAATGCCAAATAATGACAAAATTGAAAAAATTAATACTCAATTTATTTTAAAATGCTCCACTACTAAAATGTAATGCGAAAAAAACATAATAGGCATGCAGTCGTCACGTTTCCGACAGCGAGGGAAGTACTGTCTAAACTGTTTAGACCAATTTTTTTAAATCTTTTTGTAATATTGTTTGTTATTGAATTTTTCTTGTCCGCTATTTTTATAGCCTTTTTTCTGGGCTATATTTCATTTTTTTTAAAAGCGTCTTTGTTCCCATTTTTTGATCTTTCTTCATAGGCTTTTTAACTCCCTTCCTTTATTCTTTTTCTTTAGCGTTTTTGAGGAAATATTGTATCAGAGTCCATCAGGCGTGACGATTTATTAGATAGATCATTTCTGAAACTACTGGGCTGATTGTTGTCAAATTTTATATGTATTTTAGTAATATAGTGTAGACAGAAAAACGTTAAGCATCATTTACTTCATTATCCCCGCCAACAATTTTGATGACGTTACCTCAAACTTTGCATAGCAAATGTTATTTAAATTTCCTAAAATATGCTTTTTTATTTTCTTTTTTGTCATTTTTTGTAGGATTTTTTTTTGTTTATATTTTGTACTGTTTTGGTAGCTTTTTTTGGTGGTTTTTTGACTCATTTCATTTGAGCGTATTTCTTTGTCGCGTGTTCAGTCTCTCTTTTCAATCGCTTTTCGTCGTGGCCTTTTTCCGAATTTATTATCATTTTTGTCGCGTTTCTGTGTCCTTGTCCTTTTTACTTCTGAGCGTAGGCTAAAGAAGTATTGTAATAAGAATCATCCGAAGAACTACTTTCAGATCTTCTCGACGTTTTATGGCCCCCAGAGTCAAAAAAGTAAGTCTCCCGTTTCCGTAAGTCTGTTTACCTGTTGGCCCGTCCATCCGTACGACCGTCTACAGTAGTAAATATTTACAAAATAAGATAGTCCTGCACCTGTGATTTATGAATCCGTGTTGAGTTTTTACCCTAGAGATCCAGATTTTTTTGAAAAAAAATAAAATTTAATTTTAAATTGCAGAACCGAATATTTTGAAATCTTGTAAATATGTTACGGTTGTTGTATACATGGTGAATCCGTAGTCAAAATTTCGCAGTTTACCCCCTCCCACAAAAAATTATGTTCGCGTCTCAAAATTTTGCTGAATAAATCCTATCTAAAATACGCATACGGTATAATATTATGACTCTACTTGTGGTTCATCAATGGATTTTGATATTACTTCTACATGGTGACACAAAGCAATTAGTGAATTAGAAATAGATTTTTTTTATGTGTTCAAGGACGGCTCACCCTATTTTCCCGAAAACGTGAGTATACAATACTGTTATTAGTGATATTACACTGAACCTATTTAAACTGATGTACCTGTCCTTGATAAGACGTCATCACAAAATTTTGCTACGGAAAAACTCACTTGAACTGACACAAAACATGCTCCTTTAATTGTACTTTAACAGGCCACACATATCTTTATCTTAACTTATAGGGTTTATCATTTAAAAAATAACATTTGCAAAATTAAATTTTATCATTTTTCGAAGAAGCATTATAAAATTTTCATAGGCGAGGGAAGTTCTGTCAAAATAACCTCCAACTAGTTTCTTTATTTTCTTTTTTGTGTCTATTTTGTCGCATTTTGTACTGGTTTTCTTTGTTGTTTTTTTTAATAGGAATATTTTTAGTCACATTTTTTGTTAGATACATTTTTGTGGTCTTTCTTGATGCGTTCGTTAGTTGTCTTTTTTATGACCTTTTTTGGCACATTTTTACTTCCCGATGGAATATTGTAATGGGATCCATCAGTCGACTGGCTACTTTGATGTTTCTTCTGCGTTTCATAACCTTTCGTGTGCCAATAAATAGGTCGCCTGTCTGACGTCTGTGTCGATTTTTATTAGGCAGATAATCTCTTAAACTACTGAACCGATTGTTGTCAAATTATATATATATATATATATATATATACATTAAGAATATCATGTCGATGGTGAAACGCTAATCAAAATTTGTCTAATCATACCCACCAACAATTTTATGACGTCAGCTCAATTTTGCTCAGTAAAGGATTTTTAAATTTTATTAAAAGATGTACTCCTGTACTTATAGTTTATGAATCCACTTTAATTTTGTTTATTATTATTAATATTATTATTATTTTTATTGTTTAATTCTTCCTCTACTTTAGATACATAATGCAAAATTCGACAAATTGGTCTCATGAATCCAGCGCTCGCTTTGCAAATAAAAACTTCAAGTTCGAATTTTTTTTTCGAGGTTTTTTTTATTGACCAAATCAAGAACAGTTCACTCCATCTTCCTTAAAATGTAAAAATACAGTAATGTTGGGCCGCTTAATATTTATTAATAATGAAATATTAATTGTCATAATAACAGCTACTCTTTCAAAGTAATGTTCAAACCGTTTCAATTTTCTTTTCATAATAAGAATTTGTTTCGGAGATACAAGGCTGACTTGATTTTTTTATGGTACTAGGGATCAAATTTTATATTTTTGAGACAACATTTTTTCTCCATTTAGTGATGTAACACATGTCTTTCTTCATTTGTATTAAAAAATTAAAAAAAAATACAATTTGTAAAATGTGCAATTTATTGGGGTAGGAAATGTCTTTAGTTATATTTAATTCTTTACCACTTGTGTGCTGATAGAAAAAATAAAAATTGGTCTAAAGAGTTTAGACAGTACTTCCCTCGCTGTCGGAAACTTGACGACTGCATGGCTATTGTGTTTTTTTCTCATTACATTTTTGTAGTGGGAATTTAAAAAAAATTGCGATGACGTCATCAACATTTTTGCAAGGACACGTATATCAGTTGGGATAGATGTAGTGTAATACTAAGAATAAAATTATTGTATTCCCAAATTTTCGGGAAAATGAATTGGGTCGTTTTGAATATTGATTTTTTATAATCAATAAAATAACGAAACAATTTACTCGCGTATACGGCAACTGAAAATCATTTATGTATAAACATTCTTAATTTAAGATGACAAGCGTAACAGCATACGTGAAAGTCAAACAGAGAAACTGTAAACAAAACGACCATCGGTTTTATTGCTTCGACTTCCGCTTATTATATAAAACATTGGGTTTTATTTTAATTCTTGACGGTGAAATTCACAATTGGTTGATTATAAACATGTCTATTTCACATTCGCGGAACCAAGTGATCGCATAAAACAAATGCAGGTCTGTAATGTTAAAGTCGATGTAAATAAGCGATGCTACCCTTATGTTTCAACCGAGTTTTTCCTTTAACAAATTTTGTGTCTACCAAATTGGGTTGGTTGGGGTGTAATACTAATAATAAGTGTTGCCTTTAATTTAATCAATAAAATAAATTGACTTCATTAATTTTTTTGAACCACCTCTTAAGAAAATCTAAAAAATATGAATGGAATGATAAATCACAAGTACAAACTCATCATATTTTTTGCATTTTAGATAGGATTTATTCAGCAAAATTTAAGGGTGACGTCATCAATTTTTTTAGGAGGGATGAACAAATACATTTTGAACAAAAGTTTACCATGCTTATAATAACATTAAAATATTCCCAAGATTTCAAAGCATTCGGTTTTGTAATTCCTGATTAAATCGATAAAATAAATTCACGCCTTCATTAATTTTTTTGAGTCACCCTGCATATGGAAATCCAAAAATATGAATGGAATGATAAATCACAAGTACAAACTCATCATATTTTGTACATTTTAGATACGATTTATTCGGCAAACTTTTGAGCTGACGTCATCAGTTTTTTGTAGAAGATAACCAAATATATTTTGACTAAAAATTTATTATGCTCTTTATAACCTTAAAACATCTGCAAGATTTCAAAGCATTCGGTTTTGTAGTTCCTGATTAAATCAATAAAATTAATTTACGCTTTCATTAATTTTTTTGAGTCACCCTGTATATGCAAATCGAAAAAATTTGAATGGAATGATAAATCACATGAAGAGACTCACCATATTTTGTACATTTTAGATAGGATTTATTCAGCAAAATTTTGTGGTGACGTCATAAATTTTTTAGGGGGGACGACCAAATACATTTTGATCAAAAATTTACCATGCTTATGATAATTTTAAAATATCTTCAAGATTTCGAAGCATTCGGTTTTGTAGTTCCTGAGTAAATCAGTAAAATAAATTTACGCTTTCATTTATTTTCTTGAATCACCCTGTATATGCAAATCCAAAAAATATGAATGGAGTGATAGATCACAAGTACAGACTGATCATATTTTGTACATTTTAGATATGATTTATTCGGCAAATTTTCGAGCTGACGTCATCAAGTTTTTGGAGGGGATAAGCAAATATATTTTGACTAAACATTTATTATGCTCTTTATAACCTTCAAACATCTGCAAGATGTCAGAGCATTCCGTTTTGTAGTTCCTGATTAAATCAATAAAATATATTTACGCATTCATTAATTTTTTTGAGTCACTCTGTATATGCAAATCCAAAAAATATGAATGGAGTGATAAATGACAAGTACAGGCTCATCTTATTTTGTACATTTTAGATATGATTTATTCGGCAAACTTTCGAGCTGACGTCATCAAGTTTTTGGAGGGGATAAGCAAATATATTTTGACTAAACGTTTATTATGTTCTTTATGACCTTAAAACATCTGCAAGATTTCAGAGCATTCGGTTTTGTAGTTCCTGATTAAATCAATAAAATATATTTACGCATTCATTAATTTTTTTGAGTCACCCTGTATATGCAAATCCAAAAAATATGAATGGAGTGATAGATCACAAGTACAGACTCATCATATTTTGTACATTTTAGATACGATTTATTGCACAAACTTTTGAGCTGACGTCATCAAGTTTTTGGAGGGGATAAGCAAATATTTTTTGACTAAAGATTTATGATGCTCTTTATAGCCTTAAAACATCTGCAACATTTCAAAGCATTCTGGTTAGCAGATTAAAAATTAAATTTCAAAATGTTGTTTTATAATTTTGATTTTTTTTCCAAAAATCTGGACGTTTCGGGTGAAAAGTCGATTCGGAGTTGTAAACTACATGTGTAGGACTATTTTATTTTATACAATTAAAAACCCATTTACTATGTACAATTTTGAAGTGACGTCATCGCATTAGTGGTGGGGATGATTAGACAAATTTTGGTTAGCGTTTTACCATCTACATGATATTCTTAATATAAGTACAAAATTTCACAACAATCGGTCGAGTACTTTCGGAGATTATCTGTCTAATAAAAATCCGGGGGCAGACGGACAGACGGACAGACGGACGGACAGACGGACGGACGGACAGACGGACGGACAGACGGACAGACGGACAGACGGACAGACAGACGGAAATGCGAGACCTATTTCTTCGTCTTCTAGGGGTCATGAAAGATCGAGAAAACGTAAAAGTAGAGAGTCGGCCGACGGACTCGATTACAATACTTCCTTTGCTTACGCTTGGGAAGTAAAAATTAACTAAAACAAAACAAAAAAAAATCCAAATTGTATATTATAATAAGTCCATGATATACAGAATCCGTTTAGAGGACAAAAAGTAATAAATATAAAAATAATTACTATTTCTATTTAGTTAAAAATACCAATTTCCCGAAATTGAAATGGATATTTCTGGACAGTCGATTACATTACTAAATTTAACAATCTATGGATAAATAAGACACAACCACACAACTACTTTTATATTTGCTGAGTTCTAGACGAAAAATCGAAAATTCTTCCAATAAATAAGTTGTTGAAATATTGCTCAAAGGAGAAAAACCATAACGGCTATAAAATGCAAATCTCTAAAATTTTCCCTTCAAACGTTCATACATAAGAGTATACTTAGCGTAGGATGGAAACCATATTATGGAAGCATGACCTAATAAAAGTGCTGTACAGAAGTGTGTTGCTGGAAAACATCTTCCCATTTCGAAGTATATGGCCCATAGACTTTCTTCCAGCTGCAATGGAAGCTTCATAATGCGACACGAACGAAAATTAGAACCCTTGAGTGCTCCTATTAACTTCTTCATTTATTTTTTATGACTAGTTTCGGTGCTTATTTTTTATTTCTCCATATTTCGATATTTTGTTTTTTTTTCTTGTAGAGATTTATTATATGCACATATTTATTTTTTCAAAAAACTGCAAAAAAAATGCAAGAAAAAATTACAATGTTTACAATTAAAACGTCATACATTGTGAACTTTTATTTCAAAATCTCTCATTGTATAGAAATGTATCAAGATGAAAAAAAAAAATGAAAAAGTCTAATCCATTTTTCTCAATTTTTTTTTAAAGATAACTTCCAAAGAGTAAAAAAATGTTTCAAGAAATTTATTTACTTTATTTACTTTGTACAATTTACTTACTAACTAACGTAAATCTCTCAAACTTTCTGCGGTCAAAAAACACGTCCACTTTGCAGACCTCCACAAACAAAAGAACTGTTCCTGATCCATCATAAATTGTAATACGATGACTAGCCGAACATCAAATTTGGTAATGTCAGCAAACCATCATCTTCACTGACAGCGACCATCAAATCCTGTGCTCACTACCAAATTAATTTCACACTTGACATAAATTCCCAACAATAATATGTTAGAGAACAACAACAGATCATTGTACTAAACTAACAGTTTTAGTTTCAATCGTATTTGTCAAGCCTTCTCCCTTTACATGAGCTGACTGAAATATTTAAATTAATACCGAACCGGAATGCGAGTAGATTAATGACAAACACGTAGACTGTTGGTAAATTTTAACGCAGCAATGTTCATCCGAAATGAAATCGTTAAAACTGTCAATAGAGCGATAACGAAATGGTTATTTATGCATTGCATGCATGATGGAACTCGGGAAATAATGCATCTAAAGTTCTATTTATTTTTACGAAGGCTCCGCTAGTATTCTATCTGGTTCTGAAATAAATTAACTGAAAGTCGCATTCAGTTCGGATTAAGATTTCTACAACGAAGTTCCTCCAGTAATTATCTTCCCTAAGGCTTTCAATATTAGAAGATTAATTGCCTTTTTGGTTTAAACGTAACAATTGTAAGGACGGGAAGTGTGTATACGGGCTGGGAACGCTTCATTCTAGAAAATATTTAGGTTAAAACAATAGATATTCCGCCTTATCGCCCCATTTTTAACAAGTTTGATAATATTACTTCATTACATTTGATATCAATAAATGTCTGAATTTTTGAACAACATGTTTAGAATATTACAACAAAAAAAATAAAACGCGAACGAATGTTTTATTTGAAACTGGACCTTTGGCAGAATTAGTAGAATTTTGTAGTATTAAAAGTAATCATTTTTCGGTAACGATGTTCCCCTGAAAAACCCCGAACAAAGTAGAAACGGAAATTTTATTATTAAGAGTCCAGTTGAATTTCAAAGACATACCTAAACTGAAAGAATATGAAAGAAAGACGAATCTGAAACACATGTGTCTGTTCATATTTCATCTTTGACATGTTCTTCTTCAAACGCGATTTTTAAAATTAGAATTGATAGCGCTCTAAAGCAACAAAACCTGCACATTTCAATGCGAAACGCATGTATCAGTTTCCGACATTTCATCGGCATTTCGATCGCACGTTTGTATTAAATAAGGCAATTTAGCTTTTCCGAACGGCGCCGTTATAAAATCTGTGATTAAAGAGCGTAAAAGCGGAATGATTATATTCATCATCGCCATTGAGTTTGATAATTCCTGAAGTGAATGGCTGAATAAAGTTAGTAAGTATATGAATTAACAAATTAATTCTGCCAAAGTTTGTTAATATTCAAATTTTCTGCTTTTATAACTGCGACTTTTGCAGCATGGGCTGCGAAAGCGTTATCTCTGTGATTACGAACCCTCCTCCGCCAAAACTTGTTTCACTCTATGTTAAGTCGCACCACCTGAACCGATTTTGAGGCTCAGCCAGGATAATAATGGATTAGCTCTTGATACGGATTCGTTAAAGGCATTAGAAATCGTGCTGTTGCCGGAGGACGTATCAAAGGGAATTACCGATATGACAATGAATTAAATGTTCAATATTTCAGCGGGGATAATTTATTGTCGTGAATTACCAAGTACCTATACTAATGTGCTCTAATTTGAATACAAAATTATTATCTGGAATATTTTTAAGTGCGAGGTCGATAAAGAAGCCTTTCTGATGGCTCATTAATACACTAATTAATTTTTTATGCGACAATTAAACATTCCTTCACCATCACTGCACCAGTTTTGTCACAGCACCTTGAAATCGGACCAGATTTGATTGTGTCATCTACTGAAATAAAAACACACCCTTTCAAAGCATCCGATTTTTAATATATACATATAAAAACAAAGAGCAAGGTTGCGGAACGGTGAATTGACAAAAATTATGCTCAATTATGGACAAATGTAACAAGATTCTCAGACATCATTACGATTTTATGGAGTTGACATTTTCCGAATTTAATATAACTATTTTTTTATATGTTTAATTTTATTTGTTTCGTTAGCTTCCAGTAATTTGATTTTAAAGCAAATAACAAAGAAGGCAATCACGACAAATTAAATTGCTTATTTCGAACAAAGACACAATTTTCATTTTACAAAGGTTAAATTATTTATTATTTGCCAAAAAAAAAATTGTATGATGACCCTCTTTTAATATTGTTGATTATTATATAGCTTATTATTAAAACTTGTATAATAAATAGGACCAATGTTGCATAAAATAACACAAATACTTTTGTTATTACAAAATTACATACCACTATCTAAAAAAAATGTTGTTTTTATTTTTATTGGAATTATCGTTTTTCCTTCCGGAATCCTTAACCTCCAATTTAATTTACTTGATGGACGCAGCGAATAAGCATGCAAATTCCTAACAACACGGATAGCTCTTTTCTTGGATTTACAGACTTGGATTTGCCTCAAGAATAAATAAACGGTTATAAGATAAAAAAAATCAAAGAATTTTTATTTTAATTTCGATAAAGTATCGATTCTTCCATTAAGACTGACTTAGTATTTATTTATCTTTTTATTTATGTATAATATAAGGAACTTAAATAAGATTATTATCATCAAATTTAAGAAGGACACTAAAATTAATTTAGGAAGAATAAGGAAGCAAGAAAATATACCTATTAATTCCTTCAGCTCTCGCATTAAATTTTATATTCTAGAATTAACTATACAAGATAAAAAAATATATAATAGTAAAACAACCATCATAATTTAAAACAGATATATGTATGGATTGCTGAAGTACAGATAAACCATCACAGTATAAGGAAAAGCATTGTATATATTAGAAATCAAACCCGGACCATCTGGAGGGTAGCTACTACGGTAGGTATTATGTATTTAAACAGCACCATTCCTACGAGAAATATTGGATAATAAAAGTTATAATAATCAAGAAAATCAAAGCAAATTCATAAACCACAACTATGGGGCTTCGCTATTTTAAAATTTTTTAAATATGTACGGCATGTACTAAGCAAAATGTTAAGATGACGTCATTAAATTAGGAAGGGATAATTAGACAAATTCTGGTTAGCGTTATACGATCTACACGATACTCTTAATTAAAATGCATATAAAATTTGACGACACTCAATCTGTCAGGTAGTTTGCTTTTCGTTTGTTTTTCTAATAAATATCGACATAAACGACAGACAGATAGGCAGACAGATGGAAACGGGAAACCACTTTTTTCGTATAATAAAGGTTATGAAACGTCGAAAAACATGAAAGTAGCGCGTCGCCGGATAGAACCTATTACAAACGCTGGAACAAATATTTACTAAAACTATCCACTGCGAAACGGACGGAACTTAGATTGGAGACTTTGTCTTGCTCTGTTAAACTGTACTTTCAAATTTAAAAATTTGGTATAGAGTTATTTTGAGAGAACTTTATAAATAACACAAAATATATGATCAACTTCAATTGTTTATGTTTATATATCGAAACAATGCGACTATTAAGCACGTATCAAGCTATCTCCCCAAAACAGAGAAACGCTTTGAATATTATTTTAGAGTAGTATCTATTGTTATCATAATTCTTAGTTGTTATTATTAAATACCAGGTGTCTGGAAAATAGCGGATCAACTCTCAGCTACGCTCTTAACAATCAACTGGTGAGTCCGATAATAGGTGGAGTTATAATGATTTTAAAAATGGTTCTTTTGTTACGTTTAACAACTAAACAACACATCCATTATCACAATAACTAGTAATAAAACTTTTAGCTAATATTTCTCTCGCCCATGACCACGTTTAATTACCATTTTAGTTAGAATATACAAAGATGTGGTTATGTTGTTTTCGTAATAATTTGATAAAATTTCTATTGACAACAATGTTTGCCTGATTTAAAACGAATGTACAAATCAGCAAAAATCGGGTAAGCAGTTAAAAATGTTTGACGTATCAAAAATTGTCAAAATTTTCAAAACCCTACGTTTAAACAGTTAATTTTAGGTCCCCTGGTCTTTTATTTTTTGATAAATTTAAAGCAATTTGGTGTTTTGTTGTTGGATGAAGTTGAAACAATCTTTTGAGGTTTTAGTGTTTTATTTTTACGAATTTGAAAAAGTCTTGGGTGCCGCAGTGTTTGGGTACCCATGGTGTATTACGAGTTGGGAGCTTTTTTGTAAATTGTTTAAAACAGTTTTGTGTTGGTGTTCTATTTTTGAAAAATTCTGACCTAACTTTTTTTGAGTTAATTTTGGGACCCCGTTTTTTTTTGAAAAATTTAAAACAACCTTGAGGTTCCAGGTATTCCTGTTTGGAAAGAATTTGAAAATGTTTTGGTTTTATAATAATTTCATTAAATTTCTTAGAGCATACGTCATTTACTAAAATCAATCTTATCTTAGCAGGTACTAACCCCGCCCACCCACCTTTTCTTTTCTTAGAGGGTATCTCATTTGCCAAAATCAGTTTTCTCTTACAGGTACTAGCCCCGCCCACCCACCCTCTCTTTTCTTAGATGGTATCTCATTAGACAAAATCAGTCTTAGCTTAGCAGGTACTAGCCCCATTTACCCGCCCTCCCTTTGTTAGAGGGTATGTCATTTGCCCAAAATCAGATGTTTCTTTGCTTTATTTATTAATGAAAAATTTTGTTTTGTTAATTATAATGCACATGGTGATTGTCCTAAAAAAATAAAAGGTGGATTTCAGTCACCATCGTTACTAATAAATCAGAAAGTAAGCCGGAGGTATTTACGCATTAAGTGCGTGCAGTGTTGCCAATTTTACTTTCATAAAATTATGTTTCTTTATCATTTTTTTTGGGACTTCCGAAACCCCCTACATAACATCCTGAAGAGTTAGTTCGCCATTTTCCAGACACCCGGTATAGACGGGCACAACATTACAATATCTCAAATTTTCGCGGAAATAGGGTAAATCGCTCTTGATTTAATCAATAACAAAATCGTGACCGAACCAGTGACATTTTCACGACACAGCCATGCAGCAAAGCGGATTCATAAACCACAAGTACAGAAGTATGCTACTTTATAAAATTTAAATGGTGTATACTAAAACAATTCTGAGTAGAGATCGTCAGATTGTTTACATAGATCACTGGCCAAATTTTGGTTAGCATTTTACCATCTACACGATATTCCTAAGGCACATATAAAATTTGACAACAATCGAGGTAACATTAAAGTAGCCATTCGCCCTATGAAACCTGTTACAATACTTCCTTGGTTTACACTCGGGAAGTAAAAATACTGCCCATGTTGTGGTATTTATTCTTCATGAAAGAGATACTTTTAATATAAAAAGCACTACATTAAAAATACACGAAAGACATGAAATCAAATCCAAATGTTCAGCTATGGATCACTGACTATTCGGAACTGATTTTTAAACCGTTACTGCGGCAAACATAATAATAAGTTATTTTTTACAAATGTCAGATTTCATGTTGCTGTTTCAAAGTTCATAGAACATGAAAATGCAGGTTATATTTTTAAGCCTATACTTCGTTATAGGTTTGAGATTTCAAGCTGATCACCTAGTAGTTTCGAGGGTTATCTGTTTAATAACATCAAGAGACGATAGAGAAATAGGAAGACAAAACCTGCATTTTTGTATTCTCTGAATTTGATATGAGCTTTAGGTATTTAAAAATATTTTGAAACGTGGTGCCAAATTTTTTGAGATAAATGGACAATTGTTTTTCAGCCAATGACCTGCTGACCACAAATAAATAGACAAATGGAAATAGGAAACTAAAATTTTGTACTTTGTATACGAGATTAAGCTATCACCAAAATGATGCACGAAATTTTATAATCGCTTATTTCTGTGATAAATAGAGATCTGTAATATGTGGACTTCATTTTAGTGCTTATCACAAAAACTATTTAAATATTTTTCTAAAATCTTGAAAACACTGTAAGTTGCAGTAAGCGTCACACTGTAAATGTCAATGTATATAAAGTTATCCCTTAAAAGTTTGATGAAATTTTTTTTAAACAAAATAAATAAGTTGTTAAAATTATTATAAAAAAGAATGTACTCAGAAAGCAAGTATCTAGTTTTTCTAAAATTCTACATTGTACACAAATTAATATTTTTTACCATAATATACAATAATTCGTCTGTCGTTTAGCGATTTATTTACCGAACCGATACTTGTATTTGTTATGTTCACAGAACAAGTTTTTTTTTAAGTAAACACTTCGAATAAATCACTGAACTAAACCATATCACGCAGAACTGCCGGATATTAAAATCATGCAGACAAAAACCTATAAAAAAGCAACTCAATATTTTTGAAAAACTATTGAAATCAAGCTTTCTGTACTGGAAACACCCAAAAAAGTCGTATAAAGTTTTTGCTTGTCTTTTTCTGCGTAGAGTTTTCGTGAATACAGAATTATTGAATAACAACAAAAATTTAAATATTGATAAGGAGACATGACAAGACTGATTTGTTTAGATGCATATTATATTTTGAATCTTAAATATAATATAAATATTTTTTAATGTTAATTGTTATTTATGCATCCACCTTCATTTTTTACCCTAGGCATTCAGATTTTAGCAAAAAAGATCCAAATTACATCGTCACATTTTATACCAGTATAACACCACTAGTTGGGCCACATTTTTTTACACCGTAACTGGTACGTAATGGACTGCACGTGTCGGAATTGACATACATATCCTAGCTGTAATATTGATCAGAACATTGTTCAATGGAAAAACTCACTAGAAACGAGTACAGTATTGTATTTTATCGCTGCATTCTACATTTGGAGCATTTGTTCGAACGTTCCCTCGCTTTGCCCGTACTCCGCGCCAGACCGTTTGAATCCAAGGCAGTGCGGAGTATGGGTGATTAAAATATGATACACTTACGATTTCAGAAAAGCAAACTCTACGAGAATCTCTACAAAAATACAAACAATTATATTTTTATTCCCAAGCATAAGCTACTCTTTTATATATAGAGGTTATAAATAAAATTTATCAAAATCAAATTTTATCTTTTCTTTTTTTCAAAGCACTTGTAATTTACTTAAAACATTTTCCAGTGTACAGGTTGTTCGATTTATATGTTACACAATGAGACAACCAACATAAAAACGTCCTCAAGTTGGCGCTTGACAAGCAACCTATTTTTTCATCGTGTATACTGGTCACAGTGGGAAAGAAGAAAGATTTAAAGATTTGTATTGAAAAAAAAAACATTAAATGTTATAATTATTTCAAATAAAGTTTATTTAAAAAACACTACTTTTTATTTTTACCTTTCCCATCCCCCAAAAAGGGTAACCTTATTAACAACGTTCAATTTCTGGATGACGACAGATCAGTAGAACATCTTTCTGTCCATTGCAGTAACATTTTCGGCTGCTGGCTTTTCCACGATAATTTAACATAATTTCCATAAATTCCCACTTTATAAGTTGATAAAAAGTCTTTTTGTCAGTTAAATTCGAAGAGAAAGTTTTAAAACGAGAAAAGCTTTCCTCATAGTTGTATTTATATCGATTAATCACGCCAGTTCACTCGGTCAACTTCCAGCAACAACGCGACGAAAATCAATTTTCTCACACAGCCCAACTTTGCGTTAAAAGTCATTTAAATTACAGGCAATCTTGTCAGTCTTAGTGGCTTCGCCCTCAACACGCCGTCTACAAAACACTTATTTGCCCCCAAACGCTCAAGTTTGGTTTTTAGAGCCCGCAAGTTTTGCTTTCAGGCACCAGCTGCTTGGAGGACTTTCGCCAGATTCTCCTTTCCGCCAACAACCTGCCCTTACATCACCAGTTCAAATTCCCATTTTGAAACTACAAAACGACAACAGCGGTGACGGTGACTATAAATTTAGGTCAGTTTGAAGGGTGTAACCGCCATTAAACTTTAACCAACAAAATTAATTTTAGCTTTGAAACTGCAAATCATATTGTTCGGCAGGAAACAGGTCGAGTGAAAAGCGCTGATTTCGGTATGGTGTAGGGATCTTACTGATATACAGGTCTTGTGAGGTTGCACAGTGGCCGATGGAAGGGTTTATCGTGCTGAAGAGGCTCATTTACCCACGGTGGCTCCTATTTGAGAAGTTACTTTGAAGCGTTTGCAGTTAATGTTGCTGAGGTAATTGCCGTGTAAGCAGATGCACCGAGTAATCGATAAGTGTCGCTTTCTAAAATTTAATTTATGTCTGGAACTTACTACTAAAATAATATCATTATTTATGACACGAACGTTGAAAATTACAATTTAATCAAACAAAATATAGGATAATGCAGTTTGTTAAAATTGTTTTGTCCATTACTTCTAAATTTATAGTAAACTACATTTGTTAGAAAACTTCTGACCAGCAGGTGCGGATCTAGACACTACACCAACGGATTTTAAATTGTTAGTTACATCTTACTAACAGTAAATAAATCACAGAGTGTTGGACAAGCTGAAACAATAGAAATTAGTTATATATTGAATAAACTTCCACTACTTTATCAGTGTGTCAAATTTTGAAATACTGTAAAATAAACATCACAGAAATGTACAAGCTATAGGTTAAAAGTCAAGATGTCGTTAAAAGAAAAAACTACCACTGATCACACTAAAAGGGTATATAAGTCTTGATTAAATTCAAGATCTCGCTACCAAAGCTTTGAGTGGAAAGCTGTTACCACCTGTGAACTCGCAAATCTTTTTATTACTTTTGTTTTATTTGTGTCGTTAAACTTTTACAAATATATTCTGCATTGTTAATAAAGTAAATTACTATAGCCCTCCACTGACTCGGAAATTACAAGCATGGCAGGGCTTCTTGTTAGTTTTTAGTATTAGGTTATTTTAATCAACATAACCAGGCTGTTCGAACAATTTAGGGAAAATAACTCAGTTTCTGACCGCTTTTGACTTTTGACGACTACTGATTTGTTAAAATTTTTAACCAGAAAATTTTCAAATAAAATTTGACGGACCAATACGTAAAATCTGTATGTCCACGTACAATGACAAAATGCAAAACAGCCCTGTGTATCAAAATAGAATATATGTCATACTTTAGTATCATGAAGCCGTCCAGAAAACATGAAAGTAGCCACTTAAATTTGTTAATCTTTACTTCTCAAGTCTAAGCTGTAATAGGTCTATCAGACGAACGGATAATTTCATGTTTTATTGACATTTCCGCCTGGCTGTCGTCTGTTTGTCTGTCATTTGTGACAATATTTATTATAGATAGTCTCCGAATCTACTGAACCGATTGTTGTCAAATTTTTTATGTATCTTAGTAATACCGTGTAAATAGTTGCACGCTAACTAAAATTTACCAAATTGCCCCTATTAACAATGTGATAACGTCATTTCAAAATCTTGCCTTATAAATGTGATTTCAATTTCGTTTGCACTTGTGCTCTATGAATCATTCTTTATTTCTTAGTCTACACATCCAGAATTTTTAAATTTTATATTAGCACAGGGTGCAAACGCCGTACTTCATAAATTTTGAACGTCGAACTTCATACATAATAAAGATCGTACTCTATAAGCAACACAGGGTTTACTTTATACATTCTATACGCTGTACTTTAAAAAGATTGAATGCCGTGCTTTATAAACGATGAAGAGTTTCAGTTAAAGTTTTATGGACCACGATAAAATTTTTCGGTTTCCTGTTGGTAAGGCAATGTTGAGAATATTTTTCGTAACTTAGAAAGTGTATTTTATCTAGAGGGGTAATGTTTCAAATAACAAATTTAATCTAAAGTTATTAACATTTGGGTCATATTTTTATTAAATTTCGTTTGTTGCTATTTTTTATATTGTATTAAATGTAAGGTAATTATGAAGCCATAAAAATTTATTTGATTATTTCGTATCAAAAATAGGTCGAAAAACCTAGTAGAATCTACCGTTCCTGTTAATTCGAAAACGTTTGTCTGTACATCTGACATCGACACAACGGAGTTTTAGCACAGGCTCCTCGTACGACCTTCATGGGAACTCAAATACAACAAAATATTGTAATAAAAACGAATGGCTACTTTCATGTTTTCTCAACCTTGCGGTTATTCATTATACAGTTGTTTCCGAAACTACTGTTGTCATATTTTATAGATATTTTAGGGATGTAGTTCTGTACTTGTGGTTTATGAATCTGCCTTAATGTTTACATTATTCATCCAGAGTTTAACAAAACTATCAAAATTGTATGAAAAGATTTTACAGTAATATAAGAAGAACAGTGAGCAACGACCGATTACCACAGTTGGTTAAAGCTTAGTGTCAACAACCATTTTTTTCTTACAGTGACTGGTATTATCTAATTTTTTTTCTACAAAACTGGAACTGTTTAATTGTACTTGAGAAGTGAGGGAAGTTCTGTGTAATAACATTAAACCAATTTTTTACTTCCCGAGCAAAGAAAGTATTGTAATCGAGTCCGTCAGCCGACTCTCTACTTTTACATTTTCGCGGTCTTTCATGAGCCCTAGAAGACGAAGAACTAGGTCTCCCGTTTCCGTCTGTCTGTCCGTCTGTCCGTCTGTCCGTCTGTCCGTCTGTCCGTCTGTCCGTCTGTCTGGCCCGGATTTTTATTAGACAGATAATCTCCGAAAGTACTGGGCCGATTGTTGTCAAATTTTGTATTTATACGTATATCATGTAGATGGTAAAACGCTAACCAAAATTTGTCTAATCATCCCCACCACTAATGTGATGACGTCACTTCAAAATTGTACATAGTAATTGGGTTTTAAATTGTATCAAATAACATAGTCTTACACATGACTCCGCATTGAGATTTTACCCAAAACGTCCAGATTTTTGGGAAAAAAATCAAAATTATGAAACAACATTTTAACATTTAATTTGGAATCTACAAAACCGAATGCTTTGAAATCTTGCAGATGGTTTACAGTTATGATAAGCATGATAAAATTTTAATCACAATATATTTAGTTATCCCCTCCAAAAAATTGATGACGTCACCCCAAAATTTTGCTGAATAAATCCTATCTAAAATGTACCAAATATGATGAGTCTCGTCTTGTGATTTATCATTCCATTCATATTTTTTGGATTTGCATATACAGGGTGACTCAAAAAATTTAATAAATGGGCAAAATTTATTTTATTGATTTAATCAAGAACTACAAAACCGAATGCTTTCAAATCTTGGAAATGTTTTAAATTTATCATAAGCATGGTAAATTTTTGATAAAAATATATTTGCTCATCCCCCCTAAAAAATGAATAACGCCACCCCAAAATTTTGCTCAATAAATCCTATCTAAAATGTACAAAATATGATGAGTCTCCTCTTGTAATTTATCATTCCATTCATATTTTTTGGATATGCATATAATACAGGGTGACCCAAAAAAATTTATGAATCCGTGAATTTATTTTATTGATTTAATCAGGAACTACATAAATGAATGCTTTGATATCTTGCAAATATTTTAAGGTTATAAAGAGGATAATAAATTTTTAGTCAAAATATATTTGCTTATCCCCTCCAAAAAATTGATGACATCAGCTCAAAAATTTGCCGAATAATCCTAGCTAAAATGTACAAAATATTATGAATCTCTTCTTGTAATTTATCATTCCATTCATATTTTTTAAAATTGCATATACAGAGTGACTCAAAAAAACTAATGAGTGAGCAAATTTATTTTATTGATTTAATCAGGAACTACAAAACCGATTTGAAATCTAATGCGAAAAAAAAACATAATAGGCATGCAGTCGTCACGTTTCCGACAGCGAGGGAAGTACTGTCTAAACTCTTTAGACCAATTTTTATGCGTATCTCAAGGCAAGGTGACTGAAAAATCACGTATAAAATTTTTAACCCCTATCACTAAATATGATGGATTTTTCATTTCTGTAAATAACCAATTGTTCATATCCTCCATAAAAATGGAAATATTTTTAAAACTGTTGACCAAAAAACTCTTTCAACGAATGTCAGTTTTATTCATAAAAAAAATAAATGATCGAAGTTTATTTACACAGAAAAAATTACATCTTGCTATGTTTATTTTTATGATAACCTCGACGAAGTAAAAACTATAGGCATAAGTAACACTTCCGCAGCCTCTTACAAGTACAAACAATATAAAATATATTTAAAACAGATAACCAACGGGAAAAATGGTCTCTTAGTAATAATAAAAAGCTCTAACTTCAAGTATTTGTTTATGCATCGGAAGAATGTCACGTAGGAATTATTACTTAAGCCACCATCCAACAGAATGTTTTGAATATCATTATTTTTGTTGTGACGTCATAAGCATACATAGTACATAGCGCGAGAGGAAAAAAGAAACGACCAAGTTTAACATCGAACGTACGACCGCCGGTCCGCGTGCTGACGCTTTAATCGCATGGCCACGGCCGATTATATCGTGAGTTAGGGGTTAAATGTTATTATTTTTTGTTATATTTTTGTGCACATTTGACGGTTTAGGGGAAAAAACTCAACGTGGATTCGTACACCACAAGTATAGGAGTGTATTATTATATAACATTTAAATCTTTTTGAAATAGAATTCTTTGAAATGACATCATCAAATTGGTGATGGTGATGATTTACCTAATTTTAGTTAGCGTCATGATATTCCGAATATACACTGACCGCCAAAAAAACCGGCCACCCTAAAAAATTTTGCGAAACCAAACTTAAAAAATTATATTAATCTTACTAGCGATCGTTATTTTATTAAAGAACCATTCACTATTAACACCTGATGTATAAATTAACAAAAAAAAAGAAGTCCAATAAAAGCAGAATTCAGAATTAAATTTAATTTAACAAAATAACAGAAACAGAACGACAATTTGAGAGACGTCTGTAAGAGTTAATGGAATTGTTTTCGCGTGAAAACGTTTATTAATTGGCAAAATTATAATCAAATGATGAAAAACACTGTTTACAACAACAGCCTCCTTTTTTGTTTTTTTTTTTTTTAAGAAAATATCGTACTTGGTCTGTTTCTGTTATTTTATTAAATTAAATTTAATTCTGCGATGATTTGTCTTCTTCTTGTTTTTTGCTAATTTGTACATCATGTGTCAATAGTCAATGGTGCTTAAATTAAATCGATCACTAGTAAATTAATAATTTTTAAAGTGGTTTTGTGAAATTTTTTAGGGTGGCCGGTTTTTTTTTGCCGGGCAGTGTATTTACAAAATTTAACAATAATCGATCAAGTAGTTTCCGAGATTACGTGTCCAGTAAAAACCTATACAGGCGCCAGAAACAAGAAACTATTTTTCCTCGTACTCTGGGGATGGAGAAAACAAAAAAGTAGCCATTCGTCCGATTTAAGATGCATATAGTGTGTTTCACCTATTTATCCGTGTCACAACTTCTTCAAAACAAATTATGATTGAGAAACCTGAAGGCACAGTTTAAAATCAAATTTGCTTTAAAAAGTATATAATTTATATACCGAGTGAATCACTAAGGGCGCCGTCATCGATATCTCATTAATTACTACAGATTTAAAAAAAAGTTAAAGACTAAAGTTATGTAGTTCTTTTATAGACCTAGATTTTTTTTAATGGAATACCCTATATATGTATATTTTACAAACTCTGGTCGACCCTATTATGACCATACTTTATTTTTGAGATTTCAATACGACATTTAAAAAAAAAACCCTATTGCTATTTTTGCGAACCTCTCCATTGGTAAACAATTTTAAGAAAATTGGAGTAACGTGACAACGTTGCATCACAATTTCAAAAATAGAATACGATTTTAAATCCTAGGAAGATACCGATAAGAATATCTTAAAATATATAGGTGTTCTATTTAATTATTGTGTGTTATCTCTCAAAAACAGTCTATACAGTTAAAAATAATTTTAGTGCATGCTTCTCAAAAAAAAAAAAAACTTACAACTTTGGTATCTGACTTTTTTGTTTTCCATATTTAATGAGGTCTCCATTAAGCTTCGTCTGACCTTGATCATTTGATAAATGATATATACTACTCTGATCTAGTCTACTGTATGATCGACATGATCAGACTGATCACGAAACTTGCGAAAATGTCACAAAAATGCTTTTTTGTAATTTTACTTTAGGTTTATATCTATTTTAACAGAGTTTTCAACTAGTTTGATTAACCAATTAAAATAAAATCTTTGCATTTTTCAAGAGTTTTTTTATTAATTTCGGAACTTATATTTTATATTAAGATCAATTATAACTACACACTCAAAACTAATATTAATACAACAGTTTAGCAAAACTATTATAAACACAAAATTCATTCGATACTTTAGTAATTGTTAGCAATATACAATTTTTTTAAGTACGGACCGACCGTTGCCAGAAACCACAAATTGAAAATGTAATCTTTATTCCCCCCAGAGTTCTAACTAAACCATCTAAAAGTATCCACTCACAAAACACCGTAACAGTTTTGTGGCCCAAACAAAGTTCAGTTTAAAGCAGAAAATTTAATTTACTCTAAATTACAATCTCTACTTCAAATAAAAGTTGGACTACTTTAAGCAAAAGTGGTTGGGGTAAATATTGCAGTGAATATCTAAATACCCCGTGTACACTTAGGTGCAGGTCCAAATCCCTGTAAAGGATGCTCACTTTTAGTTACTAAAATTAATTCCTGTTGAGCACGGTCTCAACGGTACATAAAAAAACACTTACAGAGTCAATAAATAAAAAATGAAACCAAGGTGACACGTATGCACGTGGCAACTCTTAAAATGGTGGCTGTTTTATACATGTAATATTAAAAGTCCTAGAATTACAGTGTCCGAAGGTCCTCACTAAATTCGGGGTAGATATACTTAGTTTTACGCGCTTTTTTTACAGTTTTCGTATTAATAATTACCGTATGAAGCCAAACAGTCCCTCTGTTTTTCACTAATCTCCACATTAAAACACACTACTATATAGACAGTTCTAGTTTCTTCAGGTTTTATTTCTTTTGTATTCGACAAATCGTTAAGCGTAAAAGCCGCGTGTGAAAAACAGAGCTTACAATTGATCATATTCTTTTCCATGCAGCTTACGCATCCATCATTCTTTATGCTTAACCTCCGTCTTGTCGATGGAAATTTCCTGCGAAATTTTACATCCATAATTTGGTCGGTTTAGAATCTCAAGACTACTTACATAATCAAACGATTTATTTTGAAATAAGACCGTGTAATATTAACTAAAGCACAAGTAATTAAGCCAAACTACGGTCTGTGGTTTAACTCAGACAAATTGCAACATTTTTCTTGTAAAATCCTCCATGCATGCGCAGCCAATTTTTAGAAAATAAAAATTTATATCCGCAGTTTAGTTTAGCCGGGAAAAAAATTTTTAATCCAAATTTTCTCCAAAAAAATTACGTTTGTAACGATCCCGCGCGTTTCATCAGTAACACAGCTTCGAACTTCGAGTACAGTTTTAAATATTAACACAATGTACTTTTCAAGCGAGTGAAATAATTTACGAGAAATATCCGCGCACGTAGGGTTATTTATTATCTTCCGATGTAATAAAGTAGCCCAGGTTTCGCATTCTGCGACTAAATCATTATTATTCCAATAAATAATCGATCAGAGCGTCACCGTGACATCCAATTTATGTACATCTAACCTAAGTACAGCGATAAATCTCCGATTGTAATTTCAGAAAGGAAATTCTACTCCCTTTACGACGACAACATATCTTTTATTATTTACCATTTGCAACATTTTGACTTCTTCTCGGCGAATAAATCGACCCTTCCTGCGCTATATTTGAGGACGATTTAAGTTCTATTTGGTGTGTGACTGATTTAAAGTTTTATACCTAACATCTCTGCAATTTTCAAGCGTGTCGCTTTCCGAACCTCGGCGGCAACACGTTTTACCGAAAATTGCGAAAAAATGGGCGCAAAAGTGTGGTGATGAAACTTTAATGGAACTCGTACTGATTTCTATCTGTCTTTTGTGTGCGACATCTTCTTAAAGAGAAATTGCTTTAAGCAGTCACTAGAGCAACTTAGAGTAATTAAAAGTTTAACTGGCAGTTTATTCATAAATGTCTCCTGGTATTTACCGTTGAAGCTTAGTTTGCAAGTAAGTAAAACATGAGTGCAGTCGAAACTGATTAAAGAGCAACCTGCAAAGGTTGTGCAGGCTTCGAGTTGCAAAGCTTTTTCCCGCGGAGAAAATTACTACATCGTTGAAAACGGAATACAAGCCGATTTTCGTTATAAGTAATTCGATACATTATTGAAAAATTTATTAAAGCACCTGGAGGCTATCAATAGCGGTTTAATTAGAGGATATTTTCGCGAGAAACCACCCACACTGTACATGGAAAGACACGCAGCCACAATGTTCTAACTTCGACAGCTAACTCGGTTTTGATTTTAAGAGCTAATTAACTACTCTCAACAATTTCCTATATTGAATGAAAACGAGCAAAATATTACAGAAATAAATTTGACATCGCTTAATTGTCAGACTTCCTGTTCATTTTACGTCGATAAATCAGTAAAACAGGGACGTAATTCTGTATAACATTAGTCTAGTTAAAAGCATTTTTCAGTTTGAAACATGTCCCAAAGGTTTCTGCTGACGCAGTTTGGAACTGCACGACGATTCTTTGAAACATCACTCCTTTTCAAACTTCGTCGTAAAGATGTAACGTTTAATTCAACTTTTTTACGACAACGAGATTGTTGCACACGCCCCAAGTGTAATACGAGAACTGAAAGCCGGAGAAGTTTTTCAGCTTTTTATTTTTACTCCACATCGTAACATCCAAGACTTACGTGACTTACAATTAGTGTAGGTTGTGTTCATTCAGTTGAAACAGGAATTGTGTCGGTACAGCATAATTCAAATGCGTTCGTCAATAAATGGAGGAATTTTGATTTTTCAAGCATAATTATTAAATAAAGACAGTCTCCTGTACTTCACGTGAGATTAGATGAGAATGAATTTTTAGCAATTTCAAAATTCCAAAAATATATCGAATGTGAGCATATCGAATTAATTTCTACCTTTTAAACAAAAAATATGTTTACTGAATTTCAGCAGCCCTTGTCATGCGTAATATATTTGGGCCTCAAAAGCGCCTTTGCTTTAAATCTTAAATGAAACACATGTCAAAATATTACAAAAGAACGTTTGATGTTGATTTGTCGTTTTCATTTTATTTGATTTTGTAACACATGTGCTTTGCATTCCTGATTCTGTGACAATTTATTTGCACTAAAGAAATTATTTTTAGGTATATGAGTTATCCAAAGTAACGTATCTCTAAACGAAAAAATTGGTCTAAAGGGTTTAGACAGTACTTCCCTCGCTGTCGGAAACTTGACGACTGCATGCCTATTGTGTTTTTTTTCTCATTACATTTTTGTAGTGGGAATTTAAAATAAAATTGCGATGACGTCATCAACATTTTTGCAAGGACACGTATATCAGTTTGAATAGATGTAGTGTAATACTAAGAATAAAATTATTATATTCTCAAATTTTCGGGAAAATGAATTGGGTCGTTTTGAATATTGATTTGTAATAATCAATAAAATAACGAAACAATTTACTCACGTATACGTATCAGAGGCAACTGAAAATCGTGTATGTATAAACATTCTTAATTTAAGATGACATGCGTAACAGCATACGTGAGAGTCAAACAGAGAAACTGTAAACAAAACGACCATCGGTTTTATTGCTTCGACTTCCGCTTATTATATAAAACATTGGGTTTTATTTTAATTCTTGACGGTGAAATTCACAATTGGTTGATTATAAACATGTCTATTTCACATTCGCGGAACCAAGTGAGCGCATAAAACAAATGCAGGTCTGTAATGTTAAAGTCGATGTAAATAAGCGTGCTACCCTTATGTTTCAACCGAGTTTTTCCTTTAACAAATTTTGTGTACCAAATTGGGTTGGTTGGGGTGTAATACTAATAATAAGTGTTGCCTTTAATTTAATCAATAAAATAAATTGACTTCATTAATTTTTTTGAACCACCTATTAAGAAAATCTAAAAAATATGAATGGAATGATAAATCACAAGTACAAACTCATCATATTTTTTGCGTTTTAGATAGGATTTATTCAGCAAAATTTAAGGGTGACGTCATCAATTTTTTTAGGAGGGATGAACAAATACATTTTGAACAAAAGTTTACCATGCTTACAATAACTTTAAAATATTCCCAAGATTTCAAAGCATTCGGTTTTCTAATTCCTGATTAAATCGATAAAATAAATTCACGCCTTCATTAATTTTTTTGAGTCACCCTGCATATGCAAATCCAAAAATATGATTGGAATGATAAATCACAAGTACAGACTCATCGTATTTTGTACATTTTAGATACGATTTATTCGGCAAACTTTTGAGCTAACGTCATCAGTTTTTTGTAGAAGATAACCAAATATATTTTGACTAAAAATTTATTATGCTCTTTATAACCTTAAAACATCTGCAAGATTTCAAAGCATTCGGTTTTGTAGTTCCTGATTAAATCAATAAAATAAATTTACGCTTTCATTAATTTTTTTGAGTCACCCTGTATATGCAAATCGAAAAAATTTGAATGGAATGATAAATCACAAGAAGAGACTCACCATATTTTGTACATTTTAGATAGGATTTTTTCAGCAAAATTTTGTGGTGACATAAATTTTTTAGGGAGGACGACCAAATACGTTTTGATCAAAAATTTACCATGCTTATGATAATTTTAAAATATCTTCAAGATTTCGAAGCATTCGGTTTTGTAGTTCCTGAGTAAATCAGTAAAATAAATTTACGCTTTCATTTATTTTCTTGAATCACCCTGTATATGCAAATCCAAAAAATATGAATGGAGTGATAGATCACAAGTACAGACTGATCATATTTTGTACATTTTAGATATGATTTATTCGGCAAATTTTCGAGCTGACGTCATCAAGTTTTTGGAGGGGATAAGCAAATATATTTTGACTAAACATTTATTATGCTCTTTATAACCTTAAAACATCTGCAAGATGTCAGAGCATTCCGTTTTGTAGTTCCTGATTAAATCAATAAAATATATTTACGCATTCATTAATTTTTTTGAGTCACTCTGTATATGCAAATCCCAAAAATATGAATGGAGTGATAAATGACAAGTACAGGCTCATCATATTTTGTACATTTTAGATATGATTTATTCGGCAAACTTTCGAGCTGACGTCATCAAGTTTTTGGAGGGGATAAGCAAATATATTTTGACTAAACATTTATTATGCTCTTTATGACCTTAAAACATCTGCAAAGATTTCAGAGCATTCGGTTTTGTAGTTCCTGATTAAATCAATAAAATATATTTACGCATTCATTAATTTTTTTGAGTCACCTGTATATGCAAATCCAAAAAATATGAATGGAGTGATAGATCACAAGTACAGACTCATCATATTTTGTACATTTTAGATATAATTTATTCCACAAACTTTTGAGCTGACGTCATCAAGTTTTTGGAGGGGATAAGCAAATATTTTTTGACTAAAGATTTATGATGCTCTTTATAGCCTTAAAACATCTGCAACATTTCAAAGCATTCTGATTAGCAGATTAAAAATTAAATTTCAAAATGTTGTTTTATAATTTTGATTTTTTTTCCAAAAATCTGGACGTTTCGGGTGAAAAGTTGATTCAGAGTTGTAAACTACATGTGTAGGACTATGTTATTTTATACAATTGAAAACCCATTCACTATGTACAATTTTGAAGTGACGTCATCGCATTAGTGGTGGGGATGATTAGACAAATTTTGGTTAGCGTTTTACCATCTACATGATATTCTTAATATAAGTACAAAATTTCACAACAATCGGTCGAGTACTTTCGGAGATTATCTGTCTAATAAAAATCCGGGACAACAGAGGGACAGACGGACAGACGGACGGACAGACGGACGGACAGACGGACGGACAGACGGACGGACAGACGGACGGACAGACGGAAATGGGAGACCTATTTCTTCGTCTTCTAGGGGTCATGAAAGATCGAGAAAACGTAAAAGTAGAGAGTCGGCCGACGGACTCGATTACAATACTTCCTTTGCTTACGCTCGGGAAGTAAAAATGTTTATATAAAGCAAATATTACACCAAATTTTTTGAAACTTATTTAGAAAGTGGATGTTGTTATTTTTACGTACTCCTGTACTTGTTGTTTATGAATCCTCTTTAGATTTTCCCCGAAACAACAAAATTTGATCACGTCGAGTGTTCGGTTTCAAATAGGTGACGCGAAACTCGCATACGTTCGATGTCGCATGGGGTTTTTTGTTTTTATATGTTGTATTGAACAAATCTCTTTTACTAGTATTACATTGCACGTGTCAGAATTGAAAGACAGTGTCCTTGTTGAAGTAATCTTGATCGGACCATTCTCAAAAAGGAAAACTCATTAATATAGGCATAACCTTGCCCTTTATCAATGCATTCATATTTTTTTAACAATTGTTAATCCGTTTCTTATAATAGTCACTTCAACCTAAATATAAACTATGTATGTTTTCGTAGCATAAGGCGTTCGAATCAGACAAGAAGTTGGATGCCGTACACAAACAAACAAAATTATAGGCTGTCATAGCAAAAAAGTTCGCAAAATCAAAATTTTTAAATTTTTTATCACGCCGTATTTCAAGGATGAGCGAAGTCCTGTGTAAATAATCTTCTACCAACTTTTATAAATAAAGTTGTATACGGGGCGATATTGAAAAATTAAAATTTTTGAGAAGTTGGCCAAATATCCTCAAAAAATTTTAAGATATAGACATAGACGAAGTGATTCGAAAAAGACAAAGTGTTAATGACCCCGGCCAATATTTTCCTAAAATTCGATTTGAATATTTGTTCAATTTTTCAAATATCTTGAAAACTCAAAAAAAGGTTAAAAAATTGATACGTATCGGGGATATATTGAAAAATTGATCCTCAGCAAATTTTGGGATATAGATCTTGACGAGCTGATTGGGAAAACATAAAGTGTCAATGGTACCCCCACCAAGAGTTTCGAAATATTCGGTTTGAAAATGAAATTTTGTAAATATATCTCAAAATCTCGAAAAACGTCAAAACATTCATGTTCATATCGAAAAATCGGGATTTTTGAAAAGTCGCCCAAAAATTCTCAAAAATTCTAAGACATAGAAAAACATAAAATGTTAAAAAGTCCTCGACCAAGATTTTTAGAATTTTTTTTAAATAACTTTAACCTGCGAGGAATGTCAAAAAATTTAAAGGAGAATATTGAAAAATTGGGATTTTAAAAAATTCAACTCTCAAAAAATTCTGGAATACAAATTTCGTCGAGCTGATTCGAAAAACACAAAGTGTCGATTTTAAGTGAAAGTTTTCCAAAATTCGGTTTGAAAATATTTTTTGCTTAATATTTCGAAAGCTCGAAAAACGTTAAAATCGTGTATTGAGAAGTTGAAATTTTTGAAAAGTCACTCAAAAATCTTGAAAAAATTCTGGGATATAGATCTTAACGAGCTGATTCGAAAAACAAAAAGTGTTAAATAGTTTTCGACTAAGATTTTCTAAAAATTCGGTTTGATTATGAAATTTTTTAAATAAACTTAAATTGCGACGAATGGTCAAAAAATTCATATAAAACCACTGAAAAATTGAGATTTTTAAAAATTCGCCAAAAACTTTCACAAAATTCTCGGATATAGACCTCGTCGAGCTGATTTGAAAAACATAAAGTGTCGATTTTAAGTAAAGATTTTCCAAAAATTCGGTTTGAAAAGGTTTTTTGCATAATATTTCGAAAGTTCGAAAAACGTTAAAATCCTGTATTGAGAAGTTGAAATTTTTGAAAAGTTGCTCAAAAATCTTGAAAAAATTCTGGGATATAGATCTTAACGAGCTGATTCGAAAAACAAAAAGTGTTAAATAGTTTTCGACCAAGATTTTCTACAAATTCGGTTTGATTATGGAATTTTTTAAATAAACTTAAATTGCGACGAATGGTCAAAAAATTCATATTTTAATTGAAAAATTGAGATTTTTCAAAAATTCGCCAAAAATCTTCACAAAATTCTGCGATATGGATCTCGTCGAGCTGATTTGAAAAACATAAAGTGACGATTTTAAGTCAAGATTTTCCAAAAATTCGGTTTGAAAATGTTTTTTTGTTTAATATTTCGAAAGTTCAAAAAACGGTAAAATCGTGTAAGTACTGAAAAATTAAAATTTTTAAAAAGTGGCTGAAAAATCCTTAAAAAATTCTGGTATGTAGACTTCAATGAGCTGATTTGAAAAACATAAAATGTTAAATGGTCCCCGACCAAGATTTTCGAAAAATTTAATTTGATGATTTTTTTTAAATATGTAACTTTAAATTGCGAGGAACGGTCAAAAAATGCTTATGGGAATATTGAAAAATAGAAATTTTTAAAAATTCGCGAAAAATGTTCACAAAATTCTGGGATATAGATCTCATCGAACTGATTCGAAAAACAAAAAGTGTTAAATAGTTTTCGACTAAGATTTTCTAAAAATTCGGTTTGATTATGAAATTTTTTAAATAAACTTAAATTGCGACGAATGGTCAAAAAATTCACATTGAGCCACTGAAAAATTGAGAATTTTAAAAATTATATTAATATAGACCTCGTGGAGCTGATTTGAAAAACATAAAGTGTCGATTTTAAGTGAAAATTTTCCAAAAATTCGGTTTGAAAATGTTTTTTTGTTTAATAATACGAAAGTTCAAGAACGGTAAAATCATGTACTGAAAAATTGAGATTTTTGAAAAGTGGCCAAAAAATCCTTAAAAAATTCTGGTATATAGACTTCAATGAGCTGATTCGAAAAACATAAAATGTTAAATGGTCCTCGACCAAGATTTTCGAAAAATTTGCTTTGATGACGATTTCTTTTTATAATTTTAAATTGCGTGAATCGGTAAAAAAATGCATACGGGGATATTGAAAAATTGTGATTTTAACAAATACTCTTTACTCCAAAAAATTTTTGAAATACAGATCTCGTCGAGTTGATTCGAAAAACATAAGGTGTCAATTTTAAGTGAAGATTTTCGGAAAATTCATTTTGAAAATGTTTTTTTGCTTAATATTACGAAAGGTCGAAAAACGGAAAAATAGTGTAGGTACTGATGAGTTGAGATTTTTTGAAGATTTGCTCAAAAATCTTGAAAAAAGTCTAGGATATAGATTTTAAGTAAACATTTTCGAAAAATTCGGTTTGAAAATGTTTTTTTGCTTAATATTTCGAAAATTCGAAAATATAATATCGTAATATAGTATAATCGTGTAGGTTTTGAAAAATTGAGATTTTTGAAAAGTGGCCCAAAACTCCTCAAAAAATTCTGGTACATAGACTTCAATGAGCTGATTCGAAAAACGTAAAGTATTAAATAGTTCTCTACTGAGATTTTAGAAAAATTCGGTTTGATGATGAAAATTTTTAAATAACTTTTAATTGCCAGGAGCGGCCAAAAAATGCATGCGAAAGTATTGAAGAATTGAGATTTTTAAAAATTTGCCAAAAATATTCACAAAATTCTGGAATAAAGATCTAGTTGAGCTAATTTGAAAAACATAAACTGCTGATTTTAACTAAAGATTTTCGAAAAATTCGCTTTGAAAATGTTTTTTTGCTTAATATTTCGGAAGTTCGAAAAACGGTAAAATCGTGTATTGAAAAATTGAGATTTTTGAAAAGTGGTCTAAAAATCCTTAAAAAATTCTGGTAAATAGATCTCAGTGAGCTGATTCGAAAAACATAAATTGTTAAATGGTCCTCGACCAAGATTTTCGAAAAATTTGGTTTGATGATGATTTTCTCTACAATTTTAAACTGCGAGGAACGGTAAAAAAATGCATACGGGGATATTGAAAAATTGGGATTTTAAAAAAATACCTCTTCCCCTAAAAAATTTTTGAAATACAGATCTCGTCCAGTTGATTCGAAAAACATAATATGTCGATTTTAAGTGAAGATTTTCGAAAAATTCAGTTTGAAAATGTTTTTTTGCTTAATATTACGAAAGGTCGAAAAACGGTAGAATAGTGTATTGAAAAATTGAGATTTTTGAAAAGTGGTCTAAAAATCCTTAAAAAATTCTGGTAAATAGATCTCAGTGAGCTGATTCGAAAAACATAAATTGTTAAATGGTCCTCGACCAAGATTTTCGAAAAATTTGGTTTGATGATGATTTTCTCTACAATTTTAAACTGCGAGGAACGGTAAAAAAATGCATACAGGGATATTGAAAAATTGGGATTTTAAAAAATACCTCTTCCCCTAAAAAATTTTTGAAATACAGATCTCGTCCAGTTGATTCGAAAAACATAATGTGTCGATTTTAAGTGAAGATTTTCGAAAAATTCAGTTTGAAAATGTTTTTTTGCTTAATATTACGAAAGGTCGAAAAACGGTAAAATAGTGTACTGAAGAGTTGAAATTTTGCGAAGAATTGCTCAAAAATCTTGAAAAAATTCTGGGATATAGATTTAATATATCAGCTTATACAGAGATAAGTGGATTCGAAAAACATAAAGTATTAAATAAATAGTTTTCGACTAAGATTTTCGAAAAATTGGGTTTGATAATGAAATTTTTTAAATGAATTCATATTTCGAGGAATGGTAAAAAAGTTCATATAGGAAAAATAGAGATTTTTAAAAATTCGCCAAAAATTTTCACCAAATTCTGGCATATAGATCTCGTCGAGCTGATTTGAAAAACATAAAGTGCCGATTTTAAATACAGATTTTCAAACAATTCGGTTTAGAAATGTTTTTTTGCTTAATATTTCGAAACTTCAAAAAACGTGCATTTCCTGAAAAATTGAGATTTTTGAAAAGTGTCCCAAAAATACTGAAAAAATTCTGGTATGTAGACTTTAATGAGCTGATTTGAAAAACATAAAATGTTAAATGGTCCTCGATCAAGATTTTCGAAAAATTTAATTAAATTTTTTTTTTTAATATGTAACTTTAAATTGCGAGGAACAGTCAAAAAATGCTTATGAGAATATTGAAAAATAGAAACTTTTAAATATTCGCCAAAAATTTTCACAAAATATATATAGATATAGGTAGATCTCATCCAACCGATTTGAAAAACATAAAGTGCCGATTTTAAGTAAACATTTTCGAAAAATTCGGTTTGAAAATGTTTTTTTGCTTAATATTTCGAAAATTCGAAAATATAATATCGTAATATAGTATAATCGTGTAGATTTTGAAAAATTGAGATTTTTGAAAAGTGGCCCAAAACTCCTCAAAAAATTCTGGTACATAGACTTCAATGAGCTGATTCGAAAAACATAAAATGGTAAATAGGCCTCAACCAAGATTTTCGAAAAATTTGGTTTCATAACGAATTTTTTTAAATAACGTTAAATTGCGAGGAACGATCAAAAAATGCATACGGGGATATAGAAAAATTGCGATTTTAAAAAATACTCATTATCCTAAAAAATTTTTGAAATATAGGTTTTGTCGAGCTAATTCGAAAAACCAAAAGTGTCGATTTTAAGTAAAGATTTTCAAAAAATTCAATTTGAAAATGTTTTTTGCTTAATATTTCGAAAGCTCTAAAAACGATAAAATCGTTTATTGAGAAAAGTTGAGATTTTTGAAAAGTTGCGCAAAAATCTTCAAAAAATTCTGATTCGAAAAACTTAAAAAATGTTAAATAGTTTTCGATTAAGATTTTCGAAAAATTCGGTTTGATTATGAAATTTTTTACATAACTAAATTGCGAGGAATTGCCAAAAAATTCAGACGGGGGTACCTATTGAAAAATTGAGATTTTTCAAAATTTGCCAAAAATCTTCACAAAATTCTGGGATAAAGATCTCACCAAGCTGATTCGAAAAACGTAAAGTTCAATGGTCTACGACCAAGATTTTCGAAAAATTTGGTTTGAAAATAATTTTTTTTTTCAATAAGTATTTCGAGAGCTCAAAAACCGGTAAGAAAATTTGTTGGTATTGAAAAATTGAGATTTTTAAAATATGACTAAAATAACTCCAAACGTTCTAGAATAGAGATTTGGACGGATTCAGATCTTCGAAAAATTTGTGTTTTTTTTTTCTCGGAAAAAGCTCAGGTTCAGAAAAAAATCTGACGAAGGTTATCTCACTACACAGGATGTTATAAAAAAATCTATACTATTAAGTATTATAATTTCGAATATCGATTATTAAATCTTAACAATAATATGAATACAACACCCTGTATTTTATCGTTCGTTTGATATGTTGCTGTGTCTCCTATAAAAAAGTGAAAAATCGCAGAAACTATCTATTAATTTTTTTGATTAGTAAACAAGCAGTATTATTTATATCAAGCCTCATTTTTAATGAAAATTGATAAAATATCTTTTTTTAGGTGACGCCATAAAATTTCTGTAAGTACAAATTGTAAAAATTGATGAAAACATTTCTAGAAAAAGCAAAAAGTGGAAAGTTAAAATTAGATAACAGTAGCTTGTTATGTTTTATTTTTACGAGTACTTTATTTAACGAAGGATTTTCGCTTCAACGAAAATATGTATTTTCGTATTCTAAAACCTATAAAATAGGAAAATAACATGAAAAATTGTACAAAATGACTGCATTATAATAAAAAAATACAATAAAAAAATGTACACAATATAACTATATTTAAAAATCTAAGAATTGACTTCACTATTGCTTTAAAGTGCTTACTTAAGTGGTGCTTTACATAAGCCTAGATGAGAATATTAATTTATTAGTTTTAAGTAATAATAATAAAAAAATATATTTTTGTTTTTATCGTTGCAACATGATAAATTCTTCTTGTGTTAAGATATAATTTAATCTTTCTTTTTAACTGTGTTTAACATAGTCGTAACCACATTTTCGATTATTTTAAGGCGTTTCGTCTTTGTAAAGATCGTTATTTTCTCATACAGAACACAAATTCATTCATTATACTTATGATAACAAAATTTTTAAGCAATTTGAAACAAATGATGATTTTATTCAGAACTGAAAGTGACCATCTTTCAAATATTGCTAAACAGACTTTATTTTGCATATTCATCAACGTATGACTGTTTTCGTTACAAAGTAATTTTAAAACAATTTGATTAATCAGACCTTCTATTTTTCCTTTTTTGCAGTCTGACTGAAGAATTTATTAAACACAAAATATGATAATCAAAAAATCAACGTTACTCTGCTCCAAAGCGCTTTTACGAGCTTCTTTATTTAACAAACGGAAAATCAAAGCGCTATTGTAGCTAAGTTTATAAACGAGCTCGGTCATCTGGAAATTTGAGCGTTTATTTTAACGACCACTACCTTCGGCTCCGTCTATTTAATTAAACAGTTCCTAGAAAATATCAATTACCAATTACGGCAACTAATTAAAGCACCTTTTAACTATAGACTGCTAATTTATAAAGTGTTAGTTTATAATGAATGCCAAGGTAGCTACACTTATTTATCGATTAATTCCATATCACTGTTACCATGTAGTCAAGTACCTCTACATAACGAAAAAATTTTGGCTGTACCTACGCCATCCTCTCCTTTTCAATCAAACCATTTCAGATGCGTCGGCTTCTCAATCTCTTTAATTCGATTTGAATATTGACCTTTTCAAATTTGACATACTTAAGTTTGGATGCTATCAAAGTTTTTTCCCTCTTTGAAGTCTTTATTAAAAGCGTCTACCTCCCAAAGCAATCAAAGCTCCTTAATTTTTCTCGGCTAATTAATAGCCGTTTCTCTATAAAAGGAAACCGCTTTTAAATTAAAACCCGAATGACATTTGTAATAATTGATCCGAATTATGGGAGAATTCGCAATCGTCCACAATAGCATTTCTAGGTCACTTATGATGCATGGAACCTTTCCTTATTCTCCACACCTTCGAGATGAGTACACTGTTATGATTACCTTGAAATGAAGCTCCCGAAATCTCCAAACCGATTATTATCTATAAAAGCGAGCGACTTATTCTCTTGTTCATTGTATCTTCAGCAGTGCTAAAACCACCACAATGAAATTGGTAAGTCTTCAGCGTTTAGTACACATTTAGCACAATAGTTGTAATACAAGAAAAAAAAATAGTTTTTGTTACATAGCAGAAAAGTTCGTATTTTTCTTTTGAATATGAAAATTTTCGCAGCACGTGGAAGCCCCACTTGAAAATCCATGAATAATTTCAGGTAGCTTTGATCTTCGTGGTCTGCGGGGTGGCGGCTAACCGCTTGGAGAACATATATCTGCCGCCGGTGGCGGCGAGAACGGCTGGCGGCGGCGGCCTTTTAGCTCCTCCAGCTTTCGGCGCTGGAACGGCGTCGTCCTACGTCCCTCCCGCGTCTGGACCAGTTCCATCCCAAGTTTATAACGCACCATCTGCCAGGACTTATTCAGGACTCGCAGGGGGCGCACCTGTTGCTATCCTTCGTTTCAACAATGACAACAGTGGAGACGGAACTTACAGATTCGAGTGAGTCGGTTTATTTTACAATTTAATCCGGAGATTACGCGCCACCTGTTACCGACACACGGAAACATCCACTGAATGACGTAAATAAATTGCACGAATATCCGGTTGTATGGTGCTATTGATTTGGGCCGAATTTCTTCTTCGGAAGCAGAAATTGCCAGGGCATGTGGAAATCGAACGTTATGAACAGAAATCTTTGAGGGTCGAACCAACAAGCAAATTTTAGATATGAAGTGCTTGCCAAAACGTCACAAATAAAACGATATTTCAAATTGTTGTGTTGAATAAGGCACATTTTATTAGAGTTTGAACGCGAAAACGAAAAGTTACTTTTTTTCTGAAAAGCTGTATTTTGACTGTAAGAAAACTAAGTTCAGCAAAAATGAACCAATTTCAATATTAAACAAACAAAATATATTTATTAAAGCTATGAAAAATGTCTGCAATATTTGCACATTTTTGAGAAATGAAGCGATGTGTGTATTTACATAGAGACATTCAATTACATTTTCTTCTACTGCTGTTTTTTTGTTGATTTACTAGTTATTCAAAAAAGTCCCCACTAGAGATAATTAGAGAGATTTTTTATTTTTTTCATAGTAAATCATGTGAAAAATAATTGCTGCTATTTTTTGCAGTTTCCTTCATGCGTTGTTTGCATACAGTATGTAAAAAAAGTATTATAACAATGTCACGTAGACGCATATAAAACACAATAATAGAAAAATCCACAACGTAAAATTCTCTACAGGTTTTCACCCTAATGCCACCTGCTTGTGTCGTAACGTGCAGATGAATAATCTAGCACACGATGAGGGAAACGTATTTCAAGCCGAACAGGTCATGCATTTTTTTATTTCGCGTACTAACGTAGCTATAATGTATTCCACGTAAATTATGAAGAAAAGAAAGTTACGTTACCTATTCTTCATGTGTGTATGTAATTTTATGTACAAATGATGTAACAAAATTACTGTTGAACATGCAGTAAAACTAAATTAAATTTAATGTTGAATAATGGCGCCGAAAACGTATAATGGCGAGCGCGGCTCAAAACTGCCACCTCTAGATTTTTATTTTTAATTACAACACAGGATTTGCTTCTCCTAAATAAAATTTACTTACACGTTGTTTTTGACAAAATGACCTACCTATTTTTTTAACGTCGAATGGTCCGTGATGAAATTCTTTTAATAAAATTCGTGGCAAACCGTTTGTATTTTAAAATGATTTTTGAATGTTATACAGAAATATACTCCTATACTTGCAGTATACGAATCCGCTTTCAGTTTCTTCGCTAAACGGTCAAATTTTTTTGGAAAATTTTTGGAAATTTTGATTTCAATTTTAATGTTTATTGGAACAGATATCCTGACGGTGGTTTGTAACTGGCGGATGATTATCTACAATTTGATACCAATTATCGATCGATTGAACCCATTTTAGACATTTTTTTGGAAAATTTTTGAAAATTTTGGAACCATAGATTACCTTTATTTCCATAGATGTTGGGAAGGCGATTTCGGATTTTTTACCGGTGGAAGATTATCTACAATTTGACACCAAGTTTCGGTTGATTGAAGACATTTTAAGCAAATTGTTTGTAAAATTTTTGAAAATTTTGAACTCACTTTTTGTGAACATTTATCGCAACGGTGATTTCAGCTTTGTAAATGGCGGAAGATTATTTACAATTTAACACCAGTTTTCGATCAATTGAACCAATTTTAACTATTTTTTTGGAAAATTTTTGGAAATTTTAATTTCACTTTTCGTGTTGCTTGAAACAGATATCCTGACGGCGATTTGTAACTGGCGGATGATTATCTACAATTTGATACCAATTATCGATAGATTGAACTCATTTTAGCCATTTTTTTGGAAAATTTTTAAAAATTTTGGAACCACATTACCTTTATTTCCATAGATGTTGGGAAGGCAATTTCGGATTTGTAACCGGCGGCAGATTATCTACAATTTGACACCAGTTTTCGGTCGATTGAACCAATTTTAACTAATTTTTTGGGAAATTTTGAATTCACTTTTCGTATTTATTGGATCAGATGTCGTGATGGCGATTCAGATTCGCAACGGGCGGAAGATTCGATATAGTTTGAGACCAATTTTCAGTCGATTAAACCCACTTTAACCATTTTTTTTTTAACATTTTTTCGAAATTTTGAATTCACTTTTCGTATGTATTGGAACAGATACCCTCACGGCGATTTCAGATTTGTAACTGGCAGAAGATTGTCTAAAATTTGACACCACTTTTCGTTTGATTGAACCAATTTTAACCATTTTTTTTAGAAAATTTTGAATTCACTTTTCGTATTTATTGGAAGAACTATAGTGACGGCGATTTCAGATTTGTAATTGGCGAAAGTTTATCTACAATTTGACCCTAATTTTCAGTCGATGGAACAAATTTTAATCTTTTTTTTTAATTTTTGAAAATTTGAATTTACTTTTCGTGCTTATTGGAACAAATATCGTGATGGCGGTTTCAGATTTATTACTGGCGAAATAATATCAACAATTTGGCACCAATTTTCAGTGGTTTGAACCAATTTTAACCTTTTTTTTTGAAAAATTTTGAAAAGTTTGAAATCATATTTTACTTTTATTTCAATAGATGTCGTGAAGATGATCTCGGATTTGTAATTGGCAGAAACGGATCTACAATTTGACACCAATTTTTCAGTGGATTGAACCGATTTTAACCATTTTTTTTTGCAAAATTTGTGAAAATTTGTGAATTCATTTTTCGTGTTTATTGAAACAGATATCCTAACGGCGATTTCAGATTTGTAGGTGATGAAAGATTATCTAGAATTTGACACCAATTCTCGGTCGATTGAACCAATTTTAATCAGTTTTTTGAAAAATTTTTAAAAATTTTGAATTTCCTTTTCGTGTTTATTGCAGCAGATATCCTGACGACGATTTCGTATTTGTAATTGCAGGAAAATTATCTACAGTTTGACACCAATTTTCGGTCGATTGAACAAATTTTACCCATTTTTTTTAACTTTTTGGAAATTTTAAATTCACTTTTCTCGCTTATTGGAACAGATATCGTGGCGACGGTTTCAGATTTGTTACTGGCGGACTAATATGTGCAATTTGGCACCAATTTTTAGTGGTTTGAGCCAATTTTAACCATTTTTTTGAAAAATTTTGAAAATTTTGAAATCACATTTTACTTTTATTTCAATAGATGTCGTGAGGACGATTTCGAATTTGTAATTGGCGAAAGAGTATCTACAATTTGAAACCAGTTTTTCAGTGAATTGAACCGATTTTAACCATTTTTTGGGAAAATTTTTGAAAATTTGTATTATTGAAACAGATATCCTGACGGCGATTTCCGATTTGTAGCTGATGAAAGGATTCTCTAAAATTTTACACCAATTTTTGGTCAATTGAACCAATTTTAACCATTTTTTTGGAAAATTTTTGAAAATTTTGAATTTCCTTGTAGTGTTTATTAGAACAGATATCCTGAGAGCCATTTTAGATTTGAACTGGCGGAAAATTATCTACAATTAGACACCAATTTTCGGTCGATTGAATCGGGAATTTTAACCTTTTTTTGGAAAGTTTTTGAAAATTTTGGAACCATATATTACCTTTATTGCAATAGATGTTGTGAAGGCGATTTTGGATTTGTAACTGGCGGAAGATTATCTATAACTTGACACTAATTTTCGGTTGATTGAACAAATTTTAACCATTTTTTTGGAAAATGTTTGAAAAATGGAAAAACTAAAAAATTGAAAAATCAAAAAATATTAAAATAAAGAAAATAAAAAACCGAAACGAAAAATTGTAGATAGAAAATTTGGGAAATGAAAAATTGAAAACTTGAGACATTTTAAGTAGAAAAACTCATAAATAGGAACTTGAAAATTCAAAAAATCGCAAATCGATAAACTTAAGCAACAAGAAAATTAAAAATTGAAGAATTGAAAAATTCAAGTCCAATAAAGCTGCAGAAGTGTTATTTACGCCACTGGTTTTAGCTTGATGGAGGTTATAAAAACAAAAATCGCAAAAAAATTATGAAACGCAATTTGTTGGGTTGCAGTTTAGGGGCGAAGGAAGTTCTGTCAAATAATCTTCGACCAATTTTTACTTCCCGAGCGTAAGCAAAGGAAGTATTGTAATCGAGTCCGTCGGCCGACTCTCTACTTTTACGTTTTCTCGATCTTTCATGACCCCTAGAAGACGAAGAAATAGGTCTCCCATTTCCGTCTGTCTGTCTGTCTGTCCGTCCGTCTGTCCGTCTGTCCGTCCGTCTGTCCGTCTGTCCGTCTGTCCGTCCGTCTGTCCGTCTGTCCGTCTGTCCGTCTGTTGTCCCGGATTTTTATTAGACAGATAATCTCCGAAAGTACTCGACTGATTGTTGTGAAATTTTGTACTTATATTAAGAATATCATGTAGATGGTAAAACGCTAACCCAAATTTGTCGAATCATCCCCACCACTAAAGCGATGACGTCACTTCAAAATTGTACATAGTAAATGGGTTTTCAATTGTATAAAATAACATAGTCCTACACATGTAGTTTACAACTCTGAATCGACTTTTCACCCGAAACGTCCAGATTTTTGGAAAAAAAATCAAAATTATAAAACAACATTTTGAAATTTAATTTTTAATCTGCTAACCAGAATGCTTTGAAATGTTGCAGATGTTTTAAGGCTATAAAGAGCATCATAAATCTTTAGTCAAAAAATATTTGCTTATCCCCTCCAAAAACTTGATGACGTCAGCTCAAAAGTTTGTGGAATAAATCATATCTAAAATGTACAAAATATGATGAGTCTGTACTTGTGATCTATCACTCCATTCATATTTTTTGGATTTGCATATACAGGGTGACTCAAAAAAATTAATGAATGCGTAAATATATTTTATTGATTTAATCAGGAACTACAAAACCGAATGCTTTGAAATCTTGCAGATGTTGTAAGGTTATAAAGAGCATAATAAATTTTTAGTCAAAATATATTTGGTTATCTTCTACAAAAAACTGATGACGTCAGCTCAAAAGTTTTCCGAATAAATCGTATCTAAAATGTACAAAATATGATGAGTCTGTACTTGTGATTTATCATTCCATTCATATTTTTGGATTTGCATATGCAGGGTGACTCAAAAAAATTAATGAAGGCGTGAATTTATTTTATCGATTTAATCAGGAATTACAAAACCGAATGCTTTGAAATCTTGGGAATATTTTAAAGTTATTATAAGCATGGTAAACTTTTGTTCAAAATGTATTTGTTCATCCCTCCTAAAAAAATTGAATAAATCCTATCTAAAATGCAAAAAATATGATGAGTTTGTACTTGTGATTTATCATTCCATTCATATTTTTTAGATTTTCTTAAGAGGTGGTTCAAAAGAATTAATGAAGTCAATTTATTTTATTGATTAAATTAAAGGCAACACTTATTATTAGTATTACACCCCAACCAACCCAATTTGGTAGACACAAAATTTGTTAAAGGAAAAACTCGGTTGAAACATAAGGGTAGCACGCTTATTTACATCGACTTTAACATTACAGACCTGCATTTGTTTTATGCGTTCACTTGATTCCGCGAATGTGAAATAGACATGTTTATAATCAACCAATTGTGAATTTCACCGTCAAGAATTAAAATAAAACCCAATGTTTTATATAATAAGCGGAAGTCGAAGCAATAAAACCGACGGTCGTTTTGTTTACAGTTTCTGTGTTTGGCTCTCACGTATGCTGTTACGCCTGTCATCTTAAATTAACAATGTTTATACATACACGATTTTCAGTTGCCTCTGATACGTAGGTATACGTGAGTAAATTGTTTCGTTATTTTATTGATTATTACAAATCAATATTCAAACGACCCAATTCATTTTCCCGAAAATTTGAGAATATAATAATTTTATTCTTAGTATTACACTACATCTATCCCAACTGATATACGTGTCCTTGCAAAAATGTTGATGACGTCATCGCAATTTTTTTTTAAATTCCCACTACAAAAATGTAATGAGAAAAAAAACACAATAGGCATGCAGTCGTCAAGTTTCCGACAGCGAGGGAAGTACTGTCTAAACTCTTTAGACCAATTTTTTATCTTCGCGATACTCTTCACATCTGTTTAAAATTTTAGTATAACCTATGAAACCTCTGAGATTAGATATCCCTCAAAATGACCCTTAGCTATCGTTTGGGAGGTAGAGGAATTGCTTACTGCCCTTGCCTTTGAAATAAATTGCAGTAAAATTTTATCCTCTCCATAAAGTAATAAAATGTTATAGAACTCGATGTTTTAGTGTTTTTATGGTAGCGGATAACAGGTTCCTCCTACCGCAAAAATGAAAAATTTTTTTGAATAATGTTTTTATAAAAGTGTTTAAATGTTTGGGTTTATTTTGCATGTGGATAGACGCAAGCGACGTCAATTCGCTGTCGGTTTTCAATTATTCTACACAGTGTTGACATAACTTGCGTCTCAGATGTGCAAGCAATTTAGTAAACCGACAATCAATTAACCTGCGTGTTGATTTTGCTAAGTGTACTTCCTCCTGGGTATTATTTTTCAAAAATATTGACAATATTTTACTTAACTTATTTCAAGACTCGACATAATTTGTCACCACATATTTTCATTTCTGTCACAAAATCCTTCTAAATTACTATAGAGATAAAATTAAAGGCTTCAAACGACGTGTTTTTACTGTAGATAGATTAGTTGTCTGAAAATGTGTTTATGATGTACGCCAAAAAAAAAAAAATTCGTCCGTTGAGTTGTGTGAAAACTTATACAAAAGCTTAAAGCAATCCCTTTCACCAGTCTGATGATCGTTTTTCTAGCCGCAAATCCAGACTCCTCTAAATTTTCCCCATTATTTCGTCTAACGATTTTCAACTGTTAACAACTATGCTCTAAGTTTCATGTAGCAGACACTCAATCATGCTAAAGCACCATTACTTCCACTTTTTACGAAACGAGACAACAGCAAAAAGCATCCCCGAAAAAACCTATGACAAAATAAATTTATATACGGTGACAGCCGCATTAGACATGTCTACTAAGTTGTATCTGCTCTGGGCCATCAAATGTACAATTTATCACAGTAAACAGCCAGTAAAACCCCCTCGACGGACTATCCTTTGAAATATATTTCTAATTACTCGCATGTTGTCCTCAGATACGAGACCGAAAACCGCATAAGTCAACAAGAATCCGGCCAGCTAAAGAACTTTGGGACGAATCAGGAAACGAATGTCGTACAAGGCACTTACTCTTACACGGGTCCCGATGGGGTTACTTACACTGTTAACTACGTTGCGGACGAAAATGGTTTTAGGGCCAGCGGCGATCATCTGCCCACGCCGCCCCCTGTACCTGCCGCCATTCAGAAATCTCTCGAGATTAACGCCGCTTCGAGCCGTTCCGGTTATTCTGCCACGGACTCGTTTACGACTTCCGATCCTAGCAGGCAGTACCTGGCACCGCAAGCCGCCCAGCGTACAGCAGGATACAACTACTGAAAATACTTGACATTGTATATATCTAAAATAAAGAATTAGTGATGTACATTTGGTGTTTAACTTATTTGAAATATGCATCCTATCTTTTTGAGTGAGAAATTTATCCAAAATTTTGGCGAAACAAGGATATTGTAATTCAAAAAGATTCAAAAATCATAAATTAAGATATGAAAATCTTACTCTTGTGCCAATAGGATTCTGATTCTGTTCTAAGACACATATAAATAAAAATATCGACAGGAAATTCAAATTTTGACGCTTCTTCTAAGCAACATACACCATCCATTTTAAAAAATTAATAAAAACTTAATAAATTTTAATAGGCTAAAAACTAAACCTATATCTAAATATCACAGCTGTTCCAGAATTTTGGGCTATTTGTGCAATTTAAAATTTCGAATGTTAAAAAAGTCACTTTTACCCCATGAAGTAATTTTCGAATAGTTTAGATTTATTAAGTAAAACATGTGCCTGATACGTCGGATAATCTAGGACTAATTTAATGTTTTTTTACGTTTCATATCTGCTAGAATATGAAAAAGGAAAACTAGGTCTTCCGTTTCGGGTATCTGTCGTCATTCGTGTGTTGGCGATTTTATTAAACAGACAATCTTCAAAAATACTGAACTGACTGTTGTGATTGTTATGAAATTTAGGCATATTTCGAAAATATTATGTAGATCGTCAAACGTGGATTTTATAAATTGTTAATCAGAATTCATTTGTTCATCCCTTCCAGAAACTTGATGACGTCATTTAAAAATTTTGTTAAGTAAATCTTGTTAAAATTTACATATTACCATATGCCTTTTATTATATATAAAATCATAAAAAATAAATTTTGTAAATAAAAATTAAAATTTATTTGCTCATTAAGTATGAAATCGCAAAAATGTCTAAATCTAATATCTTCGTTATTAACAGACTTATTGTTATGAAATTTTAAACTTGGCTTGTCCAAAATTTTCTCTATGTAACACAATGGCAGTTTTTTAATGGTTTACCAACATAATTCTTTTTAAAATTTTGGTGAAATGTTTCATCACGTATACATATTTAAAAGTCAGAGCTTTTACCTTACAAAAATACAAAAATTACAAACGAAAAATTACCTGCTTAAAATCTACTTTTACTGTATCTCATTTCAGACAAAAAACGTCAATAATATTTCTTTTGTAGTTTCTAAAGTTTTGTAAGTTGAAAACAGTGGTGAAATGTACCCTTCGAAATTTTCACAAATAACTTTAGATTCTGATATCCCTAAAAAGATTAGACCGTCGGTTTTTACAACTTGGCTCAATGATTACACAGGGTGATTTTTTAATTTCTGGTCTAGTTTCCGCTGCCCAATACGTCACTAGATATTGTAAATCGTCTCTAATAAGAATATACAACTTGTGTTGTAGTAGGTTGTGTATAATCTGGCCTTTTAACATAACCTGAGTTGTGCTTTGGTCTCATTTTTCCAAATTCAAATTACGACCTAATTTTCGGCCAATTTGTTTTGTCAACAAATTCTTGGGTAACTCGAAGAACAGATATTAAAAAGATCATCAAATTTTAACATTGATTTAGAGATTAATCAGTACTGACTAAAATTAATTTATCTCCACCAAAAAGTGCATGTCATCTCAGATTTATTTATACAAATAAATCTTTAACAAATAATGAATCTTGAATTGAGCCATCCCTAGTATTTTCCTAACATATTTATCTTTTACATTCCGAGCCCAAGCTAAGGAAGTATCGTAATAGAGTCGATTCGGCGAATGGGTGTGAAAGTACATGAAAGTGTCTTCCCAATTTTTATTAGACAAATCATTTCCGAAACTACTAAAATTTTATACGTGATTTAAGAATATCGTGTAGATAAAACACCAACAAAAATCATCACCAACAAGTAAATGAGGTAAAACAAATTTTTTCATAGTAACTCCTATTTTCGCTTTATAAAATAACATACTCCTGTACTTGTGGTTTATGAATTCGCTTTGATTTTTATCACAATTACTTTACAAAAATCTGTGTCCAATATTTAGCCACAAGTGTCACAAAGCAGATATTTGTGTTACGCAAATGTGTAAATAACTTTGGACCAATTTTTTTTTAGACTTTGAGTTAGTTTGAATGTTTGGCCTCAGATACAAGGGAAATTCGTTTTAAATAACTTTAGACCAGTTTTTGTATTGTAATCGAGTCCAACGGACGACTTGTTACTTTCATGTTTTCTCGACGCTTTATGACCCCTAGAGTACGAAAAAAGTGGCCTCCGATTTCCGTCTATCTGTCGCCTGTCATTTGTGTCCATTTTTATTAGACAGATAATCTGAGAAACTACTGGACCGATTGTTGTCAAATTTTATATGTGTATGAAGGATATCGTGTCTGTAAAACGCTTAACAAAATTTGGCTAATCATCTCCACCGACAATTTGATAACATTCTCTCTTTATATTGAGCAATGAACATTATTTAAATATTATGAAATAATATATTCCTGTACTTGCTGTTTATGAATCTACTCTGATTTTCTTTGTTATTATTATATTTTTTATTGTTTAATCCGTCTTATTCTTTACACACATAATGCGAACTTCTACAAGCGGATCAATGGTAGCGTGCCTGCTTGATAGATGAGAAGTTTGTGGTTGGAAGTCTAAATTTTAAAGTGATCAAATGAAGAACGAGTTAGCCATTTTTCTCGAAAATGAGAGAATACAGTAATGTTACGGAATAAGAAATATAATACTAATATTCACAACATTCTGTTCCATTGTAACTTAATTAATAAGTTTAGTCGCCTCCTCTATTTTGAAAAGACAAATAACTGATTCAAATGAAACAAATTGGTACGTGCTTAATCGTCAGATTCTTTCGATGTATAAACATAAACAAACGAAATTAAACATGTACACAGAAGACACCTTAGACCAATTTTTTAGGGTCACTTCCAAATTTTGTCTCATAAAAACATTGTTACGATGATCGGTGAATCGGCGTGGGTGTAAAACTCAACAATTTATTTCTTACTAACTCGAATTTACACGACTAACTATTACAGGGATTATGTATAAAATAATTCCGGCGCAACTTCTGTTAACTCAACTGGCTGAAATTATTCAACGATTATTAAATCGTTCCCGAAGGTGGTTTATAGTTAAGCCCATACTTCCGCGATCGAGGTATTTCTCGAATATCCATCGCGACTTCCGCTTCCAGGCTTTTCGAACGCGCCTTCGAGACTTTCCTGGACGTCGCAATCGAGACTTCCAGTAACCAGCTCCAGACTTGCCTTTATGCGATCGCCGCTCGGCCGTTCTGACTGATGATGACTCACCCATCATCTTCGTACATTCTAAAAAACCCATAGGCGTCGTACCGGGGCAGCGCATGCGTTTATTTCATAACAATATTTTGTCCATTATTTCAGATATAACTCACTCAGTTTCTTTAATTTTTTTATAACCTACAACCTATCAAAAATAGCAAGCTAAACCTATTTTTCTTAAGCAATTTTGTGTATTTTCTACCGTATATATTCAGACGGAGTTGTTACCTATCTTACTAACAGTATTTTGCCCCCTAATAACGACTCCCTCATGTGCCTCTTCTTTTTTCAGGTACAAAAACATTTATTATAAAGGATTTTTTTTTAAATAATTGTAAACAACCACAATTTCAAAATAAATAGTTCCAAAATTGAAAAAATGACAACGAAACAAAAAAATTTCTGCAACCAATGAAAAACTGCAATTTAGAGCTACTCCTCAGTGCAAAACTTAAAAATTCATTTTAAAATCAAAAAAACTTTATTTCACCCCAATTTTTTAAATATAAAATTAAATACTTCGTCTCTTAGGGTATGTTCGTATAAAATTCAAAACAAAACACAAAAAAACATAAAACATCAACTACGTGACCGACCAATTAACACAGTGAAATGCATTTTTTTTAATGCTTTTTTGGATACTTACTCATCAAATTTTACGAAACTTGCTACTATGAGGTCCTTTCATTCGTTTATAAAAACGGAAGGGTTATATTAATTCAAAAATTGTAGTTAAAAATGTAATTTTTAATTTACCTGCCGTGAGTTTGATCCCCCTCGGTGCAAACTTAAAGCTTAAAATCTTACCTGAATCACGCCAATTAAGTGTAGTCTCCAGTGTTCAATAAGAACACTTGAGTGAGATAAGTAAAGTCTAAATTAAGGCAAGGAATAAATCATTCATTAACCCCAAGTGAGTATTCTTATAAACTGTGATTTTCATTGCCATTGTGATATTTAGCAGAGGCAAAATAGACGCGAAGTTACTTAAAAGTGCAATTTTTGTTTCAAATTTTGAAATAACAAAATAAACTCATAAACCTGCACTTTCGTGTTCTACGAATCAAATGCCACAATACTTCTAGTTACCATAAAACTCTCATTATATTTATGTCAAAAAGACAGCTATTGTTCCAAAAACTCTTGGATATCATAAATTCAAAGACCCAGTTCTATGTTCTCTTTATCTTCAATCACGTTGTTATAACTTGTGTGGATTTTGCACGTTATATAAGTTGTTGGTATTGTTATTTTGAGCCGTATTGTTATTGTTCGTGAAAATTACGAAGTATAAACAACTATCAACAAATTGTAGATCTAATACCAATTTAACATTATTCTCGAAAGTTGTTCCATTCAACAAAATCCTTAAAGTTCCCTTTATTTATTTTAAAGTTTATGTATTTTATGAAACACGCTCGAAGGGAAACTGAGAATTTGTAAAAGTGGTAAATCTAAGACAATGAATACACAAAATCGTGGAACACTAGTTGCTACAAATAATGTTTAAATCATTTTTATACCTAAATATATGTTCTTAAATTCTTAAAACGATTTGTTAGCAAGAAAATAAGAAAATAATATTGGTAGGATAATATTTTTAAGACTTTAAATATATATTTTCACGTCCAAAAATGGCACGATTAAAAAAGAGAAAATCTGAGCAGTAATTGACAAACCATCGGTAAAATAAAATCAAATCTTAGTTTTCTCTTTTTTGATTCGTCATGTGATAAGAGAGACAGAATCCAATATGTATTCCACAGTAAAAAAAATTAAACATGCAGAAAATTATATGTTAATTCACAGTACATTCTAACTTGTGCAAACTTGTAACTTTATAGAGACTGAAATGCATCGAAATGAAGCTGTAAAACATCAAGGAGATACTTTAAAACTTATGTTTTATATATTCCTGTTCTTTATGTCTTTCTCATCACGAAAAATTATATTTAAAATAACAGTCACGGAATATATTGAGAAATTCTTCTAGAAATATGTAGAAATGAAATATTTTAAATTAAATTTAAAAATATAGTAAAAATTCGTATAGAAACAGACACGTGCTTTCCTAAATTGTACGTATTTAGTATAATTTTTTGTTAATTTTTACGACAGCAGAATTCTTACTATATTTCCCCAAAGATCATCTCTAAATTCCACGAACCAAATTCCAAGTTTGCAATGCATACGTTTAAGTGGAAGCCAGACTTGAAAAATCAGCAACCATAAAAGCTGCTCTTTGTGGAGTATATCAGAATTTAACTGCAATATTTTCTAGAATGCACTTTAAGAATTTAATTAACGTACTACGGTTATTTTAGAGTAAATGACAATTTTAATTAAAAATCAAGCCGTAATCCCTAACGAACAAAGCATCAATATTAATATTTAAATGAGCTTTAACATTGTAGTTAATTATTGCTATCCGGTTTGACTAAACTGTGCCATTAGCTGTTGCAATCAATGCCCTTAATAGTTGCATTATCTAATTAAACAGTTGTCGATCATTTAAATTAGCAGCTACGTTTCTCCGAAATTAGAGGACATGATGAAAATTTAATCCGCAGCTGCATTTTGCCTATAGGAGAAAAGGGAAAAACCAAGTTATCTCTTAACGAATTTCCATAATAAAACTTTTTATAATCCATCTTTAGAAGTTTAAGTACCGATAAAAAACTTTAACGTGAAAAACTTTAAATCAGTAAGTACAGAGGAAAGCATTCGCCGTAAAAAAGATAATGTTAGTGTGCATACTTTAGAAAATTATTTTAGTTGGAATGTTAATAAGAGAAGTTGCGGACATTCCACACGTCTCACTATGCAAATGACCATTTTATATTTTCCGCAAAAATTTTAAGCACTCGACAAAAAATATCATAGTCATAATCTCGCAAGGCTAGCGGAAATTATTATGTTAATATTATTGACTAAAGCTAATATTTTTTTATACTTAGGTATGTGTGTTTTTTATCAAACTCTGTTTTATAGTGGCACTAATGCAAAATGCAGCCACATTTAAATTTATACGGTTGTATTATTAGGTATTTGTTTTGGTGAGATGTCGAGAACGTTGAAAGTTGAAAGTCGTGAATTTCGAATATCGAAAGAGAGCGGCAACCCACAATTCCAGAGCGCAAATTGGTTCTATATCATGATGTGACAGCACACATTAAAGGTGTTTATAAAAGACTAATCCATCAACCAGAAATTTACAGGAATGTAACTTTTGTCTCACGTCGCTATAGCAACATTTAATAAAAATAATACTTAATGTTTAACATGTAAGGTCAATTCACCAATTGATTAAAATCATTATTTCAATAAAGCGGCCAAAGTGAATGGTTGTTATGATGAAATGATAATTTCTGTAAGATTTGCCCAAAAAACGAACTATTCTGGCATATATAGTATGTTTTATTGTCTAGAAGACTTAACGTGGTTACAAAGTTTGAAGTGCCAAAATTTGTATTTAACTTTTTTTTTCTAGTTAAATGTGTTTAAATTTGTAATTATGTTCAACTTTTATCATTAACATATTAAAGCATATAAAAACATTCTTTAACACCTTCGCAAAAAATTAAAAAATAAATTTTTATTCTCACTTTCCCGGCTCCTCCACCATTTTTGCATCACACGATTTATTTCTCTATCCTAAAATTCCGTTTCTATGTACTTTTAATTGCTAAATTTATATTTATTAATTATCTCGATGACTAATGAAAATGTTACAAAAAATTCGATTTTAATTTATACAGTTTTCAAAATATTTTCATAACAAATCACGAAAGTGATACCAAGGAAAAATCAACAAAGCAAACGGAAGTTAGAATATAAAAAAGTGATCTTATGTTAATATACCGAAGTTCCCTAGCTCCTAAAGTATAATCAAACAAATCCAGCTTTTTAGAAGAAAAAAAAAAAAACAAAAGATAATATCAGTCACAGTGTAACAAAAAAAATGGCGCACGAGGAGTTCAAACCCACATCCTTCGAGTTATTAGTACGCCATTTGAGCTAAAAACAGTTGCTAAACGTTCTACTTATATCGGGTGATTCTTTTAATTTCTAATTTAGTTATCCAAGAATTTGTGACAAACAAATTCATACGAAAAGCAAGTCATATTAGTAAAACGTTAAATTTTTTATCTTTTCTTTTGCCAAATTCTACATGCTGAGGGCAGAAATTGAAGGCGGATTACTAAACCACTAATACAGAAGTATGTTATTTTATAAAATTTAAGTAGCAAACAAAAAAAATTGGACGAAAGTTCAACAATTTCCTTATTTTTAAAAAATTATAAAATTTAATTTTGGATTTTTTTCTGATAGCGTCTATAAAGTAAATAATATTAATACGTTGATAAAGCATAAGCATAGACCCATAATATTTTGCTTATTTTAGATGGGATGTATCGAGCAAAATTTGGCGGTTACTTCAATTTGAGGGAGCGGGCAGAGATAAAATTTTGTTATCGGTTTAAAGTTTTCTTGACTTTTTAGGAACTTCAGATAATTTTTATCATACTAAGTTAAATAGTAAATGTTGTCATGTGATTTTTTTTTTTTTTTTTTTCAAATATCTAAGTAAAAACTGAACACGGATTCATAAACCACAAGTGTAGGGGTATGTTATTTTGTAAAATGTAAATAACACTTTTTCTGAAAAATTATAACATGAAGTCATCAATTGGGCGGGGTGGGACATAAATGTGCGGTTTAGTTTGTAGGATTACGTCATCATTGTGAGGGAGAGGGCTATAAGCGGATAAATTTTGATTAACGATGTATCATGCTTCCGATAACCTTAAAATGTTTGCAAGATTTCAGAGCATTCGGTTTTGCGATTTAAAACCTAAATTGTAAAATATTGTTATTAATTTTAGTATTATTATTTTTTTAAACCTGGACGTCTAGAATAAAAACTTAGGGCGAATCTCTAACCCACAAGCGCAGGAGTATGTTATTTTGTAAAATTGAAATACTATTTATTCGGCAAAATTTTCAAATGACGTCATAAATTTTTAGGAGGAGATAAACGGATAAATTTTATTTAACGTTTTACCGTTCTTACAATAACCTTAAAACGTTTGCAAAGTTTCAGAGCATTTAGTTCTGCAGTTTTAAATTTACCTTGAAAAATGTTGTTGTACAATTTTGATTTTTGTTTCCAAAAATCTGAAAACATAGAGTAAATAGTCAACACGGATTCATAAACCACAAGTATAGGGGTATGTTATTTTATATTATTTAAATTAATTAATTATTGTAAATTTTTGAGATTACGTCATTTTATTGTTGGTGGCGATGATTAGACAAATTTGGCATTTTGACATGTACACGATATTGATAATCATAACATACATTATTTGACAACAATCGGTCCGATAGTTTTGAAAATTATATGTCTAATGAAAGTCTGGACAAACAGACAAACGGACGAACGGACTCATTTAGTTTGGTAAATAAAAAGTCACTACAGACTCCAAAGTGAATAGTTTTTGGAATCAAATTTTTACTGTTTTCATCACTGCAATCATATTTTAATTTATTTTATTCCAAATATCACTCATAACTTTATCTTAAAATCAAATTTTATGTTAGCTACCTGTTGAGCTGGTAGCCGAGAAATTTCTAAAGATGTTAAAAACTCGTTTTTTATTTTATCGCCTTAAAACGTTTTTCTAATGTGTTTTTTTTCTTTTTTTTGTGTTTTTTTTTTATTGTTACAAATGTTTTAACAATTTTATTTCAATAAGCAGTTAAAATACAGGGTTATCAAAATTGATTGAGAGAATTGGTAAACCCGAACTTAAATAATTTGGTTTATTAAGTTGTACAAAAATATTATCCGTTAGATTTAAAGTTTCAAATTTCAAAACTCAGTGACGTCTTTTTTCGATTTTTTTTTTTTTGATAAAAAATATTAGTTGTCAGATTTGAAGTTTCGAACTTTATATACGAGTAGCAATAAGGTATAGGGTGCGCATCGACCAAGGCGATTCCTACAAACGTTAAAGTTTGTCCAGAATTATAAGAATTTTATGGACTCCCAACGTTAATTTGTTTCACAGCTCAGGCGTCAATTCTATTGTAAAGGTAAAGAGCCTGTCAGGGGAAAGCCGATCTTTTCTGTACCTGAGTTCGCCCCGCCATTGATTAAATACATATAGATAGACCCATGCTATTGTTTGGAGCGAACAGGCCAACGGCCGGCGAACAAGAGATGGCGCACCAACAGTCGGCCGTCAAACGCCGGCGAAAAACTTGGACACCAATCGCGCGCGTAGATAACCCAAATCGCAGCAACAATACATTTAATAAAGCTACCACTCGACAGAGGGCGACGAAAACAATGTGTAAAAATCTCATAGTAACCATTTATATAATTTGCAACGTTGCCAGATGAGCCTAGCACAACTTTGCCGTTATTTCTAGTCGATTAGATTTTATTTCGTTTAAAAGTTTCTGGTGAATAAATGGAATTATTATAATGAATAAACAATACAAACAAATTATTACTTGTTATTTTAAATACTTGTTAGTGTTGATGAAAAAATAAATGGTAATTAAAGTTATTCTAAATACGGTCCGGTCCGGTAGCTCAAATTTTACAGTACGAGTGATATGTTTCAGGACGAGTAGGTAGCCGAGTCTTTAATTTCGAAACGAGTACTGCGAAAAGAGTTACCGGACGTATGTTGTTATGTATTTTATTTCATACTGTCAACATACTTTTTTATTCGATAATATTATTATTATTTTGAGAAAAAATCCAAATCGAGTCACTTTTTCTGACATCGTTAGCAACCGCTCTTTGGTAAATGTTTTAATTTGTTTATTCGTGCAAATCAGCATCATATGTTTAAACACATAGTACTTATAACACTTTACAGGACTTATTGTTTTGTATAATCCGACTCGATGGACGAATGTTTTGTGCAATCCGTCTCGAAGGAGCAATGTTTGTGCAACTCGGCTCCTCCTACCAGTATTTTTTGTAATCTGGTTGATACGACAATGTGATACCGAATTGTACTTTGATATTGCTCCAAGGACCTTTGTTTTCTTGCGTGCGAGATAATAGACAGCGTTCGGTTTCGATGTTTAATACAGGACGGTTACAGAAATACTAAATTTACATTTGTATTTACAATAACAGGTAAAGCAAAAGAGACCCAAAAGGGTCAGTGGCCGCTTCCGGAAATGGAACACTTGTCCTTTTTGGCTCAATTTTATCGCACTTGTCCGTTTTTTTGATTTTACCGGAATCGTTCGATCCAGTAAAACGTCAAACTTGACATAGTATAAAGTAAAATAAATAAATTTTATTCAATTTTGACATGTAAACAAACGTTTATTTTGCCGTCAGTAGGCCACTAAAGCTTTGGTTTATCCGGTAGCACCATAAAATTTTTAAACCGCTGTCAATTCTGACGTTTCTCGAATGTGAACTTTGAATCACCAATTTTTTCACAATTTGGGACTTGGGGTTGTCAAAATTGAATAAAAGTTTGTATTACACTCGCGCTTAAAATGAATGTGTAACTCGTGGTCTTAAGGCGCTCGCGGCATACGCCGCTCTCGCCTTAAACTGGCCGCTCATTAAACATTCACTTTAACCGCTTGTATAATAAATAACTATTATGATGTAAATACAATTGAGTATATCGATAATTCGCTACTGAAAATTTATTGAAATATAATTTGTGTTAAAAAAAGATTTTTGTGGTTTTATGGTTTATTAACATAATTTACTTATTTGAAATTAAATATTTTTAATACATAGCACAAGTTCTTGATATTCTTTATTTTTATTCCAAGTAATAATTGTGTTTCCTTTAGTTTTAATCAAGAAAATTTTTCGGTTATTATCTAACATACTTTTGTACATTAAGAAACTCCATTCCACGTCACAGGACGTTACAGGACAATATTTAAATAAATAAAGAAGTCGTTTTATGTGTTTTAAAATTCACTCTTCGGACTTTAGACTTTTTGGTGTTTCACTTCGGCACAAGAACTAGTCGTATCTCAAAGAAAACAAACAGTGGAATATACCGTATTGTACCTATATTTCATAGTAAAAATGTCTAAATTTTTTTATGAAGAGACAGACTGTTCTAGGAAACTTTACTAAATCTTTTCATTTACGAGCTATTGAAAGTCCGCCGGTCTCACTGATACTTCTTACTTGGCTCCTACGAATGAAGCGAAAAATGCACAGATTGAAAATATAGTAAATGGGGTAGTATGTATGCGTGATATGTCGTTAGACATTAGGTATTTTGCAAATAAAATTTATTTCATTGAAAACAGAAACAATAAAAAACATATCTGTACAAGTTTGGAATCGATATGGCCAGTTGTTTAGAATATGCAAATATGCTTTTGTTCGTATTTACAATTATTACGAAACAGGTTATCAAATAATCTATTTTCACATGGCGAGACTTCAAGCGGCCGAAGAATTAAAAACCATAAATTTTCATTGAAGAAACAAACTCTTCCAAGAAAATGACCAAATCTTTTAGTTTACGCACTATTGGACGAGCACTCCTTAAAACGGTCAGTATACCTAATCGCATTATTCCATTGATACCTACCTACCGAAAACGTTGCCAGATGAGCCTAACACAAATTTGCGGAATTTCTCGTCAACCAGATATTATTTCATTTAGAAGTTTCTGGTAAATAAATGGGATTATTGTAATGAACACATAAAACAAATAAATTGTGATTATTATTTGTTGTTTTAACCCATTAGACGCTTATAGGCTTATAAGCATACTTTTCTTGAAAAATCTGTAATAAATTCAGTGAAACATCTTTGTGCCTTAATTCCTATTGGTAAACTGGGATTTTGAATAGAGGTCGCAGGAAAATTTTGTATGGTTTTATGGTTTATTTACATAATTTTCTTATTTACAATGAATGTTTTTGATATATAATACAAGTTCTTGATATTATTTATTTTAATTACATTTAATAAACCATAAAACCACAAAAATCTTTTTTTAACACAAATTATATTTCAATAAATTTTCAGTAGCGAATTATTATCGATACACTTAATTGTATTTACATCATAAAATTTATTTATTTTACTTCATACTATGTCAAGTTTGACGTTTTACTGGATCGAACTATTCCGGTAAAGTAAAAAAAACGGACAAGTCCGATAAAATTGAGCCAAAAACACGGAGGTAGAAGACACTCTTCTACCTCCGTGGCCAAAAAGGACAAGTCTTCCATTTCCGGAAGCGGCCACTGACCCTTTTGGGTCTCTTTTGCTTTACCTGTTATTGTAAATACAAATGTAAATTTAGTACTTCTGTAACCGTCCTGTATTAAACATCGAAACCGAACGCTGTCTATTATCTCGCACGCAAGAAAACAAAGGTCCTTGGAGCAATATCAAAGTACAATTCGGTATCACATTGTCGTATCAACCAGATTACAAAAAATACTGGTAGGACGAGCCGAGTTGCACAAACATTGGTCCTTCGAGACGGATTGCACAAAACATTCGTCCATCGAGTCGGATTATACAAAACAATAAGTCCTGTAAAGTGTTATAAGTACTATGTGTTTAAACATATGATGCTGATTTGCACGAATAAACAAATTAAAACATTTACCAAAGAGCGGTTGCTAACGATGTCAGAAAAAGTGACTCGATTTGGATTTTTTCTCAAAATAATAATAATATTATCGAATAAAAAAGTATGTTGACAGTATGAAATAAAATACATAACAACATACGTCCGGTAACTCTTTTCGCAGTACTCGTTTCGAAATTAAAGACTCGGCTACCTACTCGTCCTGAAACATATCACTCGTACTGTAAAATTTGAGCTACCGGACCGGACCGTATTTAGAATAACTTTAATTACCATTTATGTTTTCATCAACACTAACAAATATTTAAAATAACAAGTAATAATTTGTTTGTATTGTTTATTCATTATAATAATTCCATTTATTCACCAGAAACTTTTAAACGAAATAAAATCTAATCGACTAGAAATAACGGCAAAGTTGTGCTAGGTTCATCTGGCAACGTTGCAAATTATATAAATGGTTACTATGAGATTTTTACACATTGTTTTCGTCGCCCTCTGTCGTGTGGTAGCTTTATTAAATGTATTGTTGCTGCGATTTGGGTTATCTACGCGCGCGATTGGTGTCCAAGCTTTTCGCCGGCGTTTGACGGCCGACTGTTGGTGCGCCATCTCTTGTTCGCCGGCCGTTGGCCTGTTCGCTCCAAACAATAGCATGGGTCTATCTATATGTATTTAGTCAATGGCCCCGCTCTTCTGCTAAACAATAAAACTGACAACAGGGCTATAAAATTGAATTAACTTTGGCAGTCCATAAAATTCTTATAATTCTAGACAAACTTTAACTTTTGTATCCGCAACTGATTCAGGTGAGTTCTACAATCAACTCCCAGTTCTCTTGTCACGCCACTGAATTCATTGCCACATAACCTTAAACAAATCTGCCATAAGGTTGACAAACTTCACGACAAAAACAGGGAGTACCAACTCTCTCAATCAATTTTGATGACTCTGTATACTTTTTTCTGTAAATTAACAAATATTTATTTTGTTATTTAGAACAAACAACTTTGTTGATATCTTTTATGGTACAGTAGTTGGCTCCAGAAAAAACAGGAACGGAAATTGTGTACAATGTAAAATGTACCGATCACTTGTCAATTTTACAAATCTGTTAAATATTTGTCATTATTTTGAAACAAAATGTTTGCAATGTCATTACTGTTTTAACCTATTTCAAAATAGTCCCGTTTAAACTAGGAAAATTCACACAGTGATCTGTCATAATAACTTTGACAGTTTCCGTTTTTTCTGGAGCCAACTGTACTGTTTTACGTTTATATTTTAGGCTGCCGTAGTCACCATAGAATTGGTAATATTATTACAGAAATTTATAAAAATAAATTTGTTTGATTAATTTCAATTTAATTTGAAATTTTCAAAATTTCTGTTCTTTCTAACAAGTACTAACATATTTAAAATAATTAACACAAACCGTTTTTTATTCACCAACATCTCTAAATATGACACTATTCTGACATCTTTGACACCACTTAAGAGACCACTCATAAGTTACAAAAAGAAATATTCAAAAAGTCATCTACTTTGGAACAGAAATTTTCCTGCTGTCGTGAAAATCTTAGTGTAATCTGAGGATATAAACCACGATTTTCCAGAAGCATTTCGAGGTCATAATGTTGAGTATCTGAGAAATATAGCACTATTATTTTGACATTTTTGACACAAATTAATATAGCACGAGTCTACAAAAAAGCACTGTATATTCAAAAGATGTCCACCTTTGGAATCATTCATTTGTGATTGGCTTTAATGAAGATGCTTAATCTAAATAAAATTTTATACTTTGTTTCGTTCATTTTTCAACTTAATTTTAACTCCATCGCCCGAGCGCTCTAGGGTACGCCACTGCTCCCACAGTGCGTTGAGTTGGCGATTGGCACACCTGATGTCACCGTATTTTGACGTTTGACGTTTGTCAAAATAAACATCTCGCCGAAATATCCTCGAATAGTTATTTTTAACCATTTTGCCCCCAGTTGTACATTTTGTTCACCATGGATTAACCGACACACTTAATTATTATGCTTTAATAGTATTGATTAGTGCAAGGTGAGCATTATTAATTGGCGCAAAATCAACCTTCTTCCTGTTATTTTAGGTAATTCCAACACCATGCCAAGGTCGTTTCTAACATCAGCTTTTCAAAGACTAAACCCCAAAGACGATGACCGCAATTTGATCTCGGCAACATTCCATATGATAACAATAACTTTAATTAGTATGAGCCTTGTGGACTTGACCTGGTTTACCATGACAGGAGACGTCGCTGTACCTAATCTCAGCTTGGGGCAGTTTTTTTGGTTTGGGTATGCAGGGGCTGATATTAATTACGCAGGTAACGTGAAAATTGTCTGAGGAACATGATTTGGATTGTGTTTTGTAGATTACGACTTTATTAATTCAACTATTGTAAATATGATGAGGACAACAATTCTTCTGTGTTTTATGGCAATCATTTTTAGTCTGGCTGGGTTTTTCCTTGATATTGTTGGTCCAAAAAGTATTTTATATAGAATGATAAGAAAGTATGCAGTACCTGGGACATGCACAGGTATACTTTTGTCTTAGTATTATTTTTTTTTTTTTTAATTAAACGTTTTAGTATTGTGGATAATGGCGATCGTCAGCGTATCATATTACATAGTATTGTTATTAGAGGATTCGCTCGCCAAGTTATACTCTCAAACCAATATTACAGTTTCATATGGTTATGGGTTTTATCTGTTGGCTTCAGCTGGTGGAATTGCGTTGGTTGGAATATTTTATAATTTGATACTAGCGCATCATCCTGTTGGGTATTATAGGGATGACGATAGGTGCTTGATTGGGTTTGATGATGGCTTAGATACTTTCAATAGTCCCACACCACCGCCGCCTTATAACGTCCCTCCTCCTCCTTATACCCCTTGATATCTGATTGTCCAACTCTACAATAAAGTACCATAACTATATACCATTAGAACCTATATTTTGCTAAACTTTATGTGATAGATTATAATTCTAGTCTGCTTAATTAAGATGGTACATCGTCACCAAAGAGAATATATTTTTGTTTATGACCTGTGAAAGTCCATAGGAATTTTTCTGTAGAAACTTGTTTTGTTTAATTTCTCAAAGAAACGTAATTTTCAGTCAAATTTCAGATATGCTGTATGTTAAGCAAAAATAGCATTACTTCAGTATACAGGGTGTAACTCCATCAGATATGTATTATTTTTATCAAATTAATGTAGGTTTCATGTTGATGCAAATTATTTGCTTCATGAATGTATCCATCAATATATTTTTCACAAACTTTAAATTAATTAATTTTCTGATTTCACCTTCCTCAAAAAAACCTTAAAATTTTCTGAATGTTTATTGACTTAACAAGTTAATATTCACATCAGTTTTAAAAGGGTGTAATAGATTAAAAAATATTTTCATTAAAGCCTCACAAAAATAAAATAATTTAAAAATAACAACTATAGGTAACATAAACACCAAATTTGAATTTGCTACATGTTTCCAACCACAATTTTGAACACAATTACATTGTTTTTTTTTGTAAATATTAATACTTATCGGTCACGAGAGAAATCAACAGAACGTCAGCAAATTCTGGTGGTTTCTCAGTTTTAAGGACCAATATAAAGGCTTTCCCTTGTAGGGATGCATAACAATTTTTTCCTGAAGCACAGTTCATGCAATTCAGTTATTTGTACCATTTAGGTTCAGGTTATTAGTGTTCTTTATTAAGCTCGAAAAGTCAAAATTGGGCATTTCTAATGGAGCTAAAGATGGAAGACCTCGAATCTCATGGACTTCAGGACTCAACTCACTACATGGTGAAAACACATATGGAGAAGTACCCCCAGAGGAGTCAGTAATCACTTTCAAAGTATTACTAGTCTTGGCGCCATCTAAAAACCTTTTTTAGAAAACACATCTACAATTAAAAATCACTTTACCTTTATTCTTCTCACATTCCAACTTATAAACCGTGGCTTTTAATCGCGCAATTTCGTTTTCTCTCTCTTCCAGTTGAACTACAAGCGCTTGTACCAACTCTCGTAACTTTTCACTCAACCCTCTAAACTCTTCCAGATGTGTCATTACATCAACTTGTCGTTTTTTCCCAGAAATGTTTAGGCCATCACAAGTATCACTAGTGGTAGTTTTCTCCTCGTCAGTTACGTACGTCGCCATGTATTCATCATCACAGTTCCTCTTAATAAGAACTTCAATCAGAGAGTCATGTGTTTCCATCGTTCTATAAATTTCTTGCTGAAGCGTCTCCCCACTCTCACACTCAAAATTTACAACCCTGTTTTTCACCGATTCCTGATACCGACGCAAATCTTCAAACTGCGTTTTCTTTATTTTTAACGAATCGACGAGCTTTTGGTGACTGTCTATCTGAAGCTGGAGTGATTCTCTCGACCGTGCGTTGTCTGTTAACTGTAGCGAATCGTGCAAATATCGCATAGCGTCTTTGTGGCATTCCATGCTTTCGTCGAATTTTTTCTGTTTTAAGAGAGCTTCGGCCCGTCTGTCCAACTGGTGAGCCTACAACATGTAAACAAAAACAAGAGGTCATGACCTAATTTTACGCAGGATGGAATATCGGTGTGATAAAGTTACCTTATTTAATGGAGAATTTTCCATTGTAGTTGACGAACTTGGCTAACAACTAAATTTGTCATAAAAATATAAATAAAAGCAAAAATGTTGTTGCACTGCTATAAAAATAACTGTCAATGATCTGTCATATCACGTGAGCGCTGATTGGCGGTTGGGATGAAGAGGAAAACATAACCTATGATAAGTTTTATTTATAAACAATATTTTCGTAATATGTAAATTTTTTGTTTTATTTAGATTTTGGTGATACCTACAATTAGTGAATACAATTTCATTTACAATGAATATTATGGAAATACGTTTAATGTTGCTTGGTGTCATTTTGTACAGCTAGCAGTGGTCAGTGGTTCTAAAACGGTTTCTCTGAAACAAAATTAAACCAGTAGACCACAATAAAATGCCAAACTGGACTCACTCAACTCACCTGACATATAAAACTTGTCATTTGAATGAATTTTCTTCACTTGTGTTAATACCACCTACATATTTAGTGGTCCAAAACCCAAAAATCTGATCCCTCCATAAAATTCTGGATATAAAATCGCGATCTTTTCTATAGAACCACTCCCTAGTGTAAATTTTCAAAATTTGTTTGGTGTATGTGACCTTGACGGGTTTCTGGGGGAAAACATATGTGTCAAAAATTTGACAGGTTAGATGGCCCAATGTAGATATTTTATTTTAATAAATAGATGAACAGAACATACAGTCTGCACGGGATACAGTGCGGCATAGCTGAGGGCAACCAAAACATTCGTGTTGTGCAAGGTTAGTTAATAGAGAACAGGTTACCACATAAACGAGTATGTGGGCAAAATCGCTTACGGGGGAGGAGAGGTGTCAGCCCCATGTGACGTCAAAATGAGGTTGGTATTATTTGGGAATTTTTAGTAACTTGTAATTTTGAGTTGGTGTGACCGATTAGCTGATGCCTTTAATCTGTACGATCTGTACCGCTAATTCTGACGTTTGGTGTTGGTACTGCGACTCGTGTAACCCTATTTTGCCTTAAATTAAATTTATTTGTGTTTAAGCTAAAATGAAATGTTTTGATATATTACTAGAAAGGAAAAAGTAAACCAGTAAATGATCTGAAAAAAGATTTTCAGATTTTTTTGCATTAAAAAATCAGTTAATAGCGTCGCATTTGTTATTTTCAAGTTCTACTGGCAGCAAAACATTTTTCTTAAGGTTTATTAAATTGTTCTTTACACAGGATTGAAATTTGCGAAGTAGAAGCGGTCACTTGATTAAAAGTTTCCGTTTTTAGTGCGTTACTCGAGTATTTAAAACGGGCAATTTTCGCGCCATTTGAGAGCCCCTTGTGACGTATCAATATGGCATCCCAATGTGGCAACCTTATCTATTAAATGACTGCGTGTTGTGCAGAGATTTCTTAGTAACCTAGATACGGCCATGGGCAGCAAAGTGTGGAAAAACATGTATGAAAATAGTGTCGACATACTTTCAGTTCTCTGTCTTTCTCTTACTCGTTGTAATGTGCACTACATGCTAGTGTTATCATCGTCTAATTCTAGCGACTGTTAACATTGGTTGATAATTTGGCGCACTGATTTAAAATGGTATAAAAGAGAATCATAACTCGAGTTTTTTAACAAGTGGCAAACGAAAAGTTTCTAAGCAATCTCCAAAATGATTTGTAATGTTAAGATTAAAATATTACACGGACAAGATCGTTGGAATAAATTTGACTGTCGACTTCCCTTTTTTCGTACTTTTTCTTTATCATTCACACCGGCGAAACTCTTGAAAAATGACATAATACAATTTTCTTATAGGCAAAAGTTTTTGTTGCCACGAACGTTTCTAACATAAATAGAGAATCGTATTGTATTTATTTGCATGCACAATGTTGAGAGCTTAAAACGAAAAAGAAAAAAGACGTACAGCTGTGGTATAAATTTATTAACATTATTATTAAATATTGGTGATTTAATGTAATCTTAGTTACTCATTAAATAAAATGTATTTTACTAATTTACTTCTTATTTTCGCCTGTTTTGAAGCAAAATTTACCAGTTTTGCTTCGTGTTGCAAGCGGACTTTTAAATTAATAATTTTAAATTTGCGCTATTGCCTTCATCAATTGTATTTTGTGATTATCTAGTAATCCCTGAGAAATGCACTCATTGTTCATGTCGGGATTATTAAAAATCTTAAATATTTTTGCGAAACAAAAGAATTATTAGATCTTTCTTTGCATACAACACACACACACACTCTGTAACCCATTTTTAGAAATTCTATGCAATTTAAACATATAACCGTGATATAAATCTTATAACCTAAGAAATCTCTTAGAACAAACTAACAAACACACAAACACCGGCGATTGTATGAATTAAGAACCGACTTGCGCTAGCAGAATTTAAGGGTTTACTGCGCAAAATCGTAAATTGCTAGGTTTAAACAAAGACCTACAAAATCATACTCCTGCGTTCCCATGCTGTAAAAGAAGATGGAAAGCAAAACGCATAGTGTACATGTTGGCCAAGAACGTATGTTCGCTTTTGCATAGGATCACCGTATCTAGGTTACTAAGAAATCTCTGGTGTTGTGCTAGTTTCGATTGCCTTATCAACTACCGCTACCAACCGCGTTCGGCGTAAAGTACTAGATAACAGGGCTACCAACTTGACTTTTTATCGAGTGGTTCCGTAGAAATGACCGCTACTGTACCTAAATCAATCAATTCATATTTTAACCAACCTTTTGATAATTTTTACTTCCCGAGCGTAAGCAAAGGAAGTATTGTAATCGAGTCCGTCGGCCGACTCTCTACTTTTACGTTTTCTCGATCTTTCATGACCCCTAGAAGACGAAGAAATAGGTCTCCCATTTCCGTCTGTCTGTCCGTCTGTCCGTCCGTCTGTCCGTCCGTCTGTCCGTCTGCCGTCCTGGATTTTTATTAGACAGATAATCTCCGAAAGTACTCGACCGATTGTTGTGAAATTTTGTACTTATATTAAGAATATCATGTAGATGGTAAAACGCTAACCAAAATTTCTCTAATCATCCCCACCACTAATGCGATGACGTCACTTCAAAATTGTACATAGTAAATGGGTTTTCAATTGTATAAAATAACATAGTCCTACACATGTAGTTTACAACTCTGAATCGACTTTTCACCCGAAACGTCCAGATTTTTGGAAAAAAAATCAAAATTATAAAACAACATTTTGAAATTTAATTTTTAATCTGCTAACCAGAATGCTTTGTAATGTTGCAGATGTTTTAAGGCTATAAAGAGCATCATAAATCTTTAGTCAAAAAATATTGCTTATCCCCTCCAAAAACTTGATGACGTCAGCTCAAAAGTTTGTGGAATAAATCATATCTAAAATGTACAAAATATGATGAGCCTGTACTTGTCATTTATCACTCCATTCATATTTTTTGGATTTGCATATACAGAGTGACTCAAAAAAATTAATGAATGCGTAAATATATTTTATTGATTTAATCAGGAACTACAAAACGGAATGCTCTAATATCTTGCAGATGTTTTAAGGTTATAAAGAGCATAATAAATGTTTAGTCAAAATATATTTGCTTATCCCCTCCAAAAACTTGATGACGTCAGCTCGAAAATTTGCCGAATAAATCATATCTAAAATGAACAAAATATGATCAGTCTGTACTTGTGATCTATCACTCTGTGGTGACCGAATTTAAATCAAACTTTTCGCGCTGAAATTAATTGACAACGGCGCGAAATCACATTTAAATAATTTTAATTTGAAAAAAAAAGAGTTCAATCACAAAAAGGAAATCCTTAAACATAGGCAACCAAATATGCATGGATGGTCTAATGCACGTAGCGCTTAGGAGTTAGTTGCATGATCTTTGGGTTAGATGGCAGCACGTAGCGCTAGGGTAATTTCAGTTAGAGGGTTGGTAGAAAAGCGGCATGGCGGTAGAATGTGTCATTCTGGTGTGTTTCGTGTAAGTGTAACCACGTGGTAAGAGCTAGGTTTAAATTAGTTGGTTTGGTAGTTAATAAAACGGGAGGAAGCCTTTGTTTAACGACGATCAAACGTATTTTTCATAATGATACAGTTGTCCCCAACCCGCGCGGTAAATTCTTGCGCCCCTTTAATCGAAAATTGCAGACTTCCGGTCGGACGCGAACACGTGTTGTGAATCTGTTTCTTTGTTTGTAAATTCACCAATCAAGCTAGTTTTTCTTAATAGTCAGCTAGTGCAAACACAATTTAACAATCAGGATTATTTAAATTAACCATTTGCTAGAAGATTTCATGAAATTCACTTAGTCAGGAAAAACACCTTATGTTTAATTACGAATAGGTCTCTGGATGCATATACGTAAGTGTTACATTATAACACTTCTAAATTCTTCACACAAGATTGCTAATAGTTCATTTACGGCAGTTAAACAAGTTCATTATACTGCGGACTGGCGGGGGGGTTATGATATTTTCTCCCCTTAGGTGGTTATCATCGTTATCACGATTAATTCATCGGGGCATGTTTCGCAACGCCAGATTGATTAATTAATTAAGGCATGCCCCCAACGCTACAGAAAATTCACGTTACCGAGACGCTTTTTCCTCGCAACGATTTGGGATTTACATCACCGAGACGCTTTTTCCCTCGGAGCGATGATTGGATATTTTTGTATTTGTTTATTATGTGTTTTGTTGGGGTAACCAGTTCGTAGTATTTTAACTTCTCAAAGTAAATTATTTTTGAAGTAACCAATCATTTAGATCATGATATAATTTGGCATAATGTAAACTCTTTGTTTGAACTGTTGATAAAGTGTGGCAAATATTAATCTCCTGTAAATTATGTTAACTCTGCAATTTTTCACATCGTACTATATTTCTTAATCTCACAATCTTAACCTCAGTAATTTTATTTGTTGTATAAATTTAATTGAACGTAAATTTCATGTTCTACAGTTCTAACCTCACATAACATTTCTATTTGTACAAGTTTATTTCACACCAGATCTTTCGTCTCATAAATCCTTGCTAAGTTTTGTTTTGTAAATACTTTGTTGATGAATGTTTTCTATCATATAAATTATTTGATGTCCAACTTTAATCCCACATAAGAATTATTTGTTGTTTAAGATTTCACAAGACTGTATGGCGAATTTAAATGTTGTTTATTGCTCTTTGAAACTTTAACACTTGTTCAGTTGTTGTTAACATCAGAGTTATAAGAGATTGAATGTTTTAAAATGGAATTGAGGTTAAATGACACAGAAAACGTGGCAGAAGCGAGGTTTGGTTCCTAGTCGAGCTGGCGAGATTTATCGCGCCACCTGTACAAGTCCACAGGTTTGGATAGATTCAGGGGGCGGCCGCCGACGTTGTGAATTTCTCGATTTGGCCCAATAGTCGAGATCTTTGCGGGTTGGACGACCGTAATGGCCTAGTTCCGCAGGGCAAAGTTCGTCATGGGATATGCGTGTGGGGTAGGCTTTGCGATAGATAGAATCATCGTCGCGGGGGGAGAACAGTTCCAGACCGGTAGCTCAGACTCCGCTTATGCTACAACGCTCCAGGGGTACTTTTGTTGTGCTCCTATTAACTGCCGTAACTTAAAAAGGGAAAAGAGATCGGCCGCCACACGCCTGTAATAACTTGTGTACTTGCATCCAGTTACTTGATTCGGTTTTTGCTTTGTTTTATTAAACTTGTGATATTCCAATATTTGCATTGATTCCAAACAAATGTACAGAATTTCCGTTTGTTCGTTTTTCGTGTGTGTATGTCTGTCAATTCGCGAGTGTTTTTCTTTCACATATCTTAAGGTGTTTGAAATGTAATAATATGTCGTCCGGGAATAAAAACCAAAGGGGGTTTTTGCGCTGAGGAGTAAATCTTCGAAGCGTCTTTCCCCCTGTGAGGGTGCCGTACTCGCCCTCCAAAACAATTTTGTCTATTATTTCTTGCGCTCTCGACAGTGTATGCACTTGTATGAAAGAACTTCTTCCCGCCATTTTTCAAAAACAAAAAAAAAACACAACGTAGGTTCCTATTTGTTAGACGATCACAGCCAAGGCCAAACTTTGAATTTTTGAATTTTTCGCGGGCCTTTCAAACTGTTTCAAGGTCAATTTTTAAGGCGGGAAGTTTGGGTTATCACAACTCCATTCATATTTTTTCGATTTGCATATACAGGGTGATTCAAGAAAATAAATGAAAGCGTAAATTTATTTTACTGATTTACTCAGGAACTACAAAACCGAATGCTTCGAAATCTTGAAGATATTTTAAAATTATCATAAGCATGGTAAATTTTTGATCAAAACGTATTTGGTCGTCCCCCCTAAAAAATTTATGACGTCACCACAAAATTTTGCTGAATAAATCCTATCTAAAATGTACAAAATATGGTGAGTCTCTTCTTGTGATTTATCATTCCATTCAAATTTTTTCGATTTGCATATACAGGGTGACTCAAAAAAATTAATGAATGCGTAAATTTATTTTATTGATTTAATCAGGAACTACAAAACCGAATGCTTTGAAATCTTACAGATGTTTTAAGGTTATAAAGAGCATAATAAATTTTTAGTCAAAATATATTTGGTTATCTTCTACAAAAAACTGATGACGTCAGCTCAAAAGTTTGCCGAATAAATCGTATCTAAAATGTACAAAATATGATGAGTCTGTACTTGTGATTTATCATTCCATTCATATTTTTGGATTTGCATATGCAAGGTGACTCAAAAAAATTAATGAAGGCGTGAATTTATTTTATCGATTTAATCAGGAATTACAAAACCGAATGCTTTGAAATCTTGGGAATATTTTAAAGTTATTATAAGCATGGTAAACTTTTGTTCAAAATGTATTTGTTCATCCCTCCTAAAAAAATTGATGACGTCACCCTTAAATTTTGCTGAATAAATCCTATCTAAAATGCAAAAAATATGATGAGTTTGTACTTGTGATTTATCATTCCATTCATATTTTTTAGATTTTCTTAAGAGGTGGTTCAAAAAAATTAATGAAGTCAATTTATTTTATTGATTAAATTAAAGGCAACACTTATTATTAGTATTACACCCCAACTAACCCAATTTGGTAGACACAAAATTTGTTAAAGGAAAAACTCGGTTGAAACATAAGGGTAGCACGCTTATTTACATCGACTTTAACATTACAGACCTGCATTTGTTTTATGCGCTCACTTGGTTCCGCGAATGTGAAATAGACATGTTTATAATCAACCAATTGTGAATTTCACCGTCAAGAATTAAAATAAAACCCAATGTTTTATATAATAAGCGGAAGTCGAAGCAATAAAACCGATGGTCGTTTTGTTTACAGTTTCTCTGTTTGACTCTCACGTATGCTGTTACGCTTGTCATCTTAAATTAAGAATGTTTATACATACACGATTTTCAGTTGCCTCTGATACGTATACGTGAGTAAATTGTTTCGTTATTTTATTGATTATTACAAATCAATATTCAAAACGACCCAATTTATTTTCCCGAAAATTTGAGAATATAATAATTTTATTCTTAGTATTACACTACATCTATCCCAACTGATATACGTGTCCTTGCAAAAATGTTGATGACGTCATCGCAATTTTTTTTTAAATTCCCACTACAAAAATGTAATGAGAAAAAAAACACAATAGGCATGCAGTCGTCAAGTTTCCGACAGCGAGGGAAGTACTGTCTAAACTCTTTAGACCAATTTTTTTGAATACATTTTCATTTTCTTTAAATATTACCACTGGTGTATGGAAACGTATTGCTTAATATTAGTTGAAACCCCTTCCATTGTGATAGTAGGGTTTGAAAATCCGAAAATAACAACGTTATCACAGTTTTGTGCTTGCATATTAAATGCGTCGCCTGCGTTGATAGTTTTATCCTTCACTGACATTTGACCAATTTGACTGTAAGAAGAAATTGTTGATTTGTTGGTGAAGTTTTTCGTTGATTATTGATTGATAAAAAAGGTTTCGGTTAATTCTTACACCTCTCTCTTACACACTTGTTGATCGCGTTACACATCATCAAGACAAAAATTTTAGTGAAATAAAAATGAAAATTTACTCAAAGTTTAAGGGGCTAACTTGCGTATGTTGACCGATTTATCAACGTACTCCAATACCAAATAGATTAGCTGGAAATTAGCGGTTGATGACTTGTTTCATCAATCATCACAATTGAGAGGGGAGGGTGGGCGGGGTTTATATTTGGAACATTTTTTTTTTTTAATACACGAAATCTTTTCCCAACAAGAAACTAAAAACATATTTAACTATCTTGTTGGTCAACTAAAACTATAAGTAATTTAAAATAAATCCAAGGGGCGGAGCGTAATTGCAAAATACATATTTCCCTACAACATTTTTGAATATGTTTTAAGTTGTTGTTTATGAAAAGAAGACTACGTATATTAAGAAGAAAGGGCAAAATATAAGTGTCACCCACTCACCCTATCTCATTTGTAAGAATTTTTTTTATTCGTTAGCAGACTCAGCGGCGGAGTTGAATTGCAAAGTGCATATTTCTTTACAAAATTTTACTCATTCAAGAACATATTTCACATGGTAATTTCTTGTAGAAAAATGAGGTTTTTGCAGCTAAGCTCCTCCCTCGACTCATGATAAATAAAAAAATCATCACAATTGAGAGCGAGTGGGTGTGCGGGGCTTATATTTTGTACATTTTTTCTTAATATACAAAGTCTTCTTTTCTTGATAAAACAATAAGAAACTGAAAACATGCTTAACTATTGTGTTGTTCACAGAAAACGATATACCTATATTAAGAAGAAAAAAAAACAAAGCTTAAGCACGATCCACCCGTCTCGATCTCAATTGTGATGAAATTTTCATTCGTCGTCAGACCGAGGGGCGGAGCGTAATTGCAAAATATATACATATTTCTCTACAAAAATTTACCGTTTTGAGCATGTTTTAAGTTTTTTGTTGTGAAAAGAAAACTACGTACCTATATTAAGAAGAAAGAGCAAAATATAATATTATTTAATAGTTAAAGAATGCAAACCTCTCAAATTTTCCCCAAGAGTGATACTTTTTTATTCACGGGGAAAACCTCTGCTTCTGTGTTGGGAACTCGTGGTAGGTGAAATTTGTATCACTGTTTAACCAGGATGGTATACAACAATGCATTTGCGTGTTTTACAAAAATTACATACAAACAACAATTGCATCAAATTCAAATTTGAACTGTCATCCAAAAATAACTAGCGCCCTCATAATGAAAATGGCGTCGAAAGTAACTACTGGGTTATCTGTCAAAAGTGGCTATTCGGCAGGCTTTAGATCATTATTTACTCATGCTGCTTAACATGAAAAATAAATCCAGGTACTTTTGCTCTGTGTAGGATCGTCTAATTCATATCTGAGTCTAATTCTGTAAAGTAGAAACTAGAAATTATCATAAAATATAAAAGTTTCTGTTAAATACACAATTTTTTTTTTCTTTGGGAAGCCGAGAAGCGGTCTTACTAACAAGATTTTATTGTACTTATTATGAATTTTGTATTTGAAATCGAAATTTGTAAAGGTGTATACGATAAACCACATCTAGGAGTATTTATTAACTGTAGAGTTTCTAGATTTAAAGTACCTATCATCATAAAATTATGTATCTATTTTTCTACATTGATGTAAAAGTTTTCGGTTCGGTGGACAAAATTTCAAAAATTAATACAAATAAAATTCAAATTTATTTGCAAAAGCCAAATAATTTTTTATGTGGTCGTTTTTACAGGAGAAACTTACAAGTCCATTTATAAACAATCAACAATAAATAAATGGCCAACAAAATGTAATTTGTGCATTCACGCTTAGAATCACCTAGCATCTTTTCAACGGAGGGAAGAACGTCAAGAAAGAAAACGATTTGCCTTAGCAATAGTCTTTCTATTGATCACAAGAGGGCGCGCAGTGTTTAAATCTTAATATGAAAGCGGTTACCAGTGCCGGATTCAGGAAAAGTTAAAACACGACATGAAAAGTAACCCTACAAAGTAGGCGAGTATATATTATACAGAGTACTTTTTTGCAAGTGCTCGATTTTATGAAAAAATCGCAAAGTTTAGTCTTAATGAAATATCAAAAGTGGCTACTTCCTCTATAAATTTCATTCACGTATTTGCAGCTCGAGCTTTGAAACTGGATTGTGTATTGGATTCGATTTATTCTTAATTGGAATTTAAAAAAAGAATTTGTCGCTTCCTTACTTTACAAAACAGTTTAATGCGACCTAAAAGAATCATATTTCAAATTTCACAAAATTTCACAGCCAACTTGATGTACAGTTTTTTATAAGTACCTTGTACAACATTTATCACGTCTTTGAAAATGAACTAAAACAAAATTTAGGTATAATTTTCAATGCTATCATAAGAAAATTTGTTCAACGTAACATTGGGTTGATAATTACGGAATTTAGACAACCATCTGTTGGTACCTATAGCGATAATTTCCATTAATGTTTACTGTGTTTGTCACAGACTTTAGTCAGTACATAGTACCTAATAGAAATTTTTGGAGCCTTAAATTAAATCCATAAATCCCCATATCTCTCAATAAAAAAGTAGGTACAATGTTCTTATTCAGTTTTGTTGATTAAAGTCGAAGGTTTTCACTATTTTGCAACAGTTTTGTATTTTCTTTGAACTCCTTTCAGCAACCATGTTTATAATTATAATTCTCATTTTTCAATAAAAAAACTCAGTGCTATGAGGTAGCTAAGAAGTACAAAGAATATAATAGGTAGGTACATAAATACATATCTCCATAATTCCTAATTTTCAAAAACTGGTAAGTATTTTTTTTAGAAAATTTTAAAGCACATTTTTTACTAATGAACAACCTGAGACCTATTTCATCTTATTTCTACCGTAATCACAGTATGCGTAATTTAATATGATCCCAAGGATACGTAGGGAAAAACGCATGTGTTTTATTAATCCATATCTATTGCTGTGTATAATTGACATTTGACAGTGTGGTGTTAATTTTATTATACGAAAAAGAGAGGTTAGGTTGTGCCATTCCGAGTTTTCAGCTTTCCTCGATTAAATTTGAGGGTTCCCATTTACATACAAAAAATCAAAGCCAGCTTGATAACTTTTTCAATTGAATACTCGATACTTACGAACACAACGAAATCATGGGTTATAATGATAAAACTGAATAATAAAATTTTGTAGCTGAGAAGGTGAGGGTGGTGAGAAGAATGGAAAATGGCTAACCAAACAATAAAAAAAAATAGAAATACCCCGAACCTGGAAGTACAGTTTTATTGCCAATATTTTTTGCAAAATAAAACTTTTAAGTTGTCGTACTCTGACAAGATAGAAATTCAAGAACAAATCTTCAAACATCCATGGCTGTCTTTGATCGTGTTTTTTATTGACATCTCGGTCGTTCTCTTTGGATTTAGTTTTCAAAAAAGTACAAACACTAATGTAAGAGATATGTATTGTTTAATGACCGTATTAAAAAAAACATTTTCATAATTTTTAATAAAACGCTTAAAACAACGATCTAACAAAGCTGTTGTATTAGCTACTAGATAGTACCATGTCAATAAAACAAAAACTCTTCGAGTAGATCGTGCAATTTATTTTTAAAATAATGGTGTTGGCAACACCAAGGCGTTTCTTATTCAGTCTGAGAGTTTGACACTTACGGTCAAATAAATGTCATACAAAGGATCAAATAGCTGCAATGCCAAGTTTATTATTTTAAAAATAAACTACACAGCCCACTAGACTAGTTTTTTCGATTATATGGTACTAAGTCAATCAATCAACGGGTGTTTAAAAACTTTCCAGATTAGGATGGTTTCTTTGATGAAACCGCCAAGATATTAAAATTAAAATGGAAACGTAAGATTTAAATTATTTAATGTTGCAACTCTTTGCCGAGATGGAATCGTTTTTCCATAGGCTACCCTATTCTAAAAATTTTTTGATCACCCGTTATAACAAGTAACCAGTTTTAAGAAAGTCTCTACGTTTGGTAAACGGGATTTTGAACACATTTTCATAATGTAGTAGATATCTCCATTATTAACAGACTTGTTATGAAATTTTAGAAACGTGATATTTTTCATCACGTATCTTTAAAAAACAATATCTCAGTTATTTACGGAAATTCGGAACGCGGTTTTCGCCATTGTTTTTGGTTTACACAATCATTAGGACTTTTTTGTCGGAAATGGAATACGGTGAAAGCAATTTTCCAGACCAAAACTAATTTTTAAGTTTTTCTTTCCTCTGTGAGGTGTTAGTTTTTCTTTCCACTTGTGTGATTTGGAGCTCTTTTGAAAACTGTTATTTTTTTTGGTTTTCTATTTATTCTATACTATTTCTCATTCAAACCTGTTTAGATAAACGCCATTAGAGAATTTTATATGGCTATTAACCTGACAACATCTAGGTGAATAAAATTTTGAACGGCGTCTTGAAATAAATAAATACAAAAAAAGTCGAGTTTCCTAGACCACAAATTGGTACACAGTAACCTCCAATTTTTTTTGACAGTCTGACTTCACAATGCTTTACTTAATCTAGTCCATACTGTGTTAACACATTGTGTTTTATTACAAAAATAATTACTGTCATTCAATATTTCCTACTCAAAACTCTTTGAATATAATTTAAAAAGCGAAGTAAATTTCCATCCCTGTTTTGTGCAAGTTAATTAGAATTTCCGCGTGAGCTAGTTAAAAGGTACTGTTTCAATTCTTAAAACGTGAAAGAAAAAATGAGAAACCCGTAAACAAAAGTAAAAAAAATTGTGTAACCGTGCCGAGAATTTTTCACACTTGCTAAAAAATTACTTCCGACTCTCCTTTGTGTGCAGCCCCCGGCGACGCCTTTGAAGTTTCATAAAACATCTCAGCAACAATTTTTAATGGTTGCGTTCAAGAAGGGCACCAATAGTTAACCCTCGAGTTCCCACAGAGATTTGTAGCTGGCCGTCTGGCGTTTTACTAAATCAAACCAAGCCCATTCCCCAGAAAATATGCAGTTGTTTTCAGTATTGAAGTGTTATGTAGCACGTGCTGAGAGCTCAATAATATGAATGAGTTGTGGTAAGACCGACCCTTTTCATGTACAGCCACTCTATAATTTAAAATCAGAACCTGCAAGTTTTTATAGTGTACTTTGTGGTGAAGAAGGTGTGCTAGATATATTTATTATGATTCACAAGCCCATATAAGGATCCACAAATTATTGCTCACACTGTATACGTGATCGTTTTTCCTCGCCATTAAACGCTTTTTTCTCTATACGAGCTGTCTTCTTTTTTCAAACAAAAGGTAATTTGTGCAAATCATTGTAAATTGCAGCAGTGCAAAGCGGCGCCAGGTGATTAGCTTAATCGTAATGTGATATTATCCTGATTATGGTAGCTGACGACGGGAGGAAATTGAGGATCGCCATTTACGGAAATGTTTAATAAACAAAGAAGTCGAAGAAAAAGGCATCAATTAAAACGTAAGGATTTGCAGAATAAGGCTGTGAGAGGTTGGGCGCAGCCCACGGTTGGATCCCCTTCTGCTGGCATGAGCACCAATAACAACAAGAATTGTTACGTCACTCTTTACTATATTTGTAACAAGAACGATCTTGTAAACAACTGCGATAAACAATAATTAAAACAATGTAGCTGGATGCACATGATGCAAACTCGGTATGGTAGCGCATTAGATCGGAACGTTTTATCTTTCTTGCAAACAGGTTGAGTAGACGTTTCATTTGATTTTCAATAGATTAGCAAAAAGTTCGCAGAATGCAGTACAAAGAATTCTAAGTTGTACAAATGAGAAAATGATGACACTGATAAAGACGATTTTTTTGTGGTAAAGTACTAAATAAAATATAGCGTTATGTGAACTGTGAAACACAGTTTTTTTCTCTGCTTTTAGTTTTATAGCAAATATTCTTGCAATAATTTGCAAATATACACAACTCTCACCAAAAAAAAAGACATAAGAGTGCTTTGTAAAATTGTAAATTTTATTTGTAATATTAACGCAGTTGAAAAATTAATTTAAAAAGCTTGTGTAACAGACTTCTTGTATTACTAACATAATTAGTTTCTGATGACCACCCACTTTATCTAAATTTATGATTCTTATGTAAGATACAACAGCTCTTGATTCTGTCCATTTTAGGCTTGTACCTTTCATAAATAATACATACATTTTTTTTCTGAACATTTTGAAGATAAGTAAATTCACTGTCAAAGATTTAATCATAAAAAAGTATGAAGTATTCAGAAAATTTATGGATACCTATAGATATGTATTTTTCTCACTTTTTCCCAAATTTATTGTTGACTTTTCCAAAATCGACAAATGAAATGTGAGAAATTTTAGAATTTAAAAAAAATTTATGTTCAGACCGAATATTTCGAAAATTATTAATATACATATACCTGTGTCTGGAAAATGGTGGATTAACGACGTACGTTATGTACGGGGTTTTGAGAGTCTCAAAAAAATTATAAAAAAATTCTTTATGATATTGATTACGAAAAAAACATAATTTTATAAAAGTAAACTTGGCAACACTGCACGCACCTAATGCAGCTTACTTTCTGTTTTCTTAGTAACGATGGCGACTAAAATTCACCTTTTATTATTATTATTTTTTTTTTGGACAATCACCACAACAACCAGTAGTCCTTAAACGTTGTTCAGTAATAGATATTAATAAAACAAGTTGTTATTTTTCATTAATAAATAAACCAAAAAAAAACATGTAGTAAGGCATTTATAATTTATAAACAAAACAAACGTCTTTGTTGCTGACTCTTTCACTTGAATGTACTATAGTCATCAGTACTTGCTCAGATAAAACTGATTTTGGCAAATGACATACTCTCTAGGAAAAGAGAGGGTGGGTGGGCGGGGCTAGTACTTCCTAAGATACGACTGATTTTGGCAAATGACATACCCCTCTAAGAGAACAAAGGGCGGGTGGGTGGGGCTAGTACCTTCGAAAATTACATTGAATTTGGCAAACGAGATACTTTCTTAGAAAAGAGAGGGCGGGTGGGCGGTGCTAGTATAATCAGCAGAATCGTCAATAACTGAAATATGGCAGTTTGTATGTTTTTGAAAAAGTATCTTTTAAACTGAATATAAAGTTTAATTTTGCGATGTTTTTGTGATAATCTCTATATGGTAAAAAATATCAGTATATCGATAAACAATATTGACACATTTTAGGTGGGATGTATCGGAGAAAATTTGGCGATAACCTCTTCAATTTGGGGGGAACAAGGAGTTCAAGGCTTATTTTACGTTTTACCGTGCGTACGATACCTTAAAGCGGCTGGATTACAACATTTCCTTAGCTTACCCTCGGGAGATAAAAATCTACAGTAATACAAAGACCAACACTAATATTTAAAGAAAAGATCTCCAGGCTTATGGCGTAAATGGCAACTTTTGAAGTTAAAATTTTTATAATTATGTGTAATAAACATAATTAAGGTGTCATATTTATAAGAAGTAGTAATAAAGGGAACATAGATGACCTTATTTTGGCTACTTAAATTAATTAAGTTAATTTGTATTTAAAGCTTTGACACATTTGACGACACTTAATATTACGTTTGTATCACAAATTTCAAAATTATGTTGGTAACAGGAGACATTTTAAAAATTTTACAATATAATTTTATGTATAACTTTCTAGATTCAAAGAATTACATGTTTTTATAATCTGGCCTTCACAGACTGTTCCAAGTTTTTATTTTTATTTCCAAAGATATATGCAAATTATTATAATTATAGTAATAATAACCCTTAAATTTAACACTGACTTGTTTTTCAGCTGCAGTTGTGCTTCGATTTCCTTGATGTTTACATGATAAACACTAATTTATTGATTTGTAGACTTTATTTTTTATTTATTTATTAATACCGAATGGCTATTAATGTATGTGATTTTTTTATCAAGTTGGCAACTTATTTAAAATTTTATGATGGAGTACCTGATTGTCACATTGGCATTTATTACATTAAGTCACGTTTGTAGTCAAATGATTATGGATATGTAAGTATACATATACAGGGTGGCGCACATCAAATGAAACTTAAGGTGCACTAATTTAATGTAAATTTCACATTATTAGTTTAACACTGCACCATTTCAAACGTATGCTCATTGTTCTTATACTGGTATAAAATGCTATTATATAATTTGGATTTTTTTGTGAAAAATTAGATGCATAGGGTAAAAATTTAAGGCAGATTCATCAATCACAAGTACAGGAATATGTTATTTTACAAAATGTAAATGTCGGTTACCAAGCAAAATTTTGAGGTGATGTCATTAATTTTTATTAGGGATGATTACACAAATTTTAGTCAGCGTTCTTCGAATTTTTCAATGACAACAGTCCGGTTATTCTTTACTTCAGACTTTATTCAGAATATTGTTTTTTCTGGAAAGCTTCCATTTCTCGATCGTTGCCATTCGGTTTAGGCTTAAGTTCGTTTCTTCGTTAACAATAAATTCAAGAATCTCTATCCAGCATTTTGCGGTTATTTATTTTTTCATGATCAGTTCCTGTTTTCAATGCAAATCCTCTTCCTTTTTTCTCCTTGGAATAGAAATTATTTTCGGTGTTCAAAAAAATTCTATAATTCAAGTTACGTAACTCTCTCTTCATTCAACGAACATAATCCTTCCTTGAGTTTCTTTTTCTCAGTTCTCTCAAAAACAAACAGTTTAATATACTGTGATAACCCAAACATACCTCCAAAATTTGACATGAGCATAAAATTTTAAAACCCGCAACAAATTCAAAATTTGGCCTTGAGTTGTGATCGTTGACAAAATGGAACCTACGTTGGGTGTACGCGTTTTTTTGTTTGGCGGAATACATTCACTACAAAGTGGTGAACCCCAGGGTTGGAAAAGTGTCCTTAAATCAAAATGGCAAAGATGAAGCGCAAATTATTTATTCTTCCATTCTGGAGATAGCAAATAAATCGTATTGAAAGTAACTGAAACTGGAACCAAAGACTGTATCGCACTCCAAATCATGGACCAGGGTTTCGGAATCGATGCCGCTGATCAAGGCGATCGAGCTCTCTTCAGTTTTCAGCGTTACGTTGCGATATTCACGACCTATAACAATACGCATCCTCATTTCACAAGGGAGTAGGTACCTCAGGCTAAAACGGAAATTAGAAAAAAAAAGGGTTAACGAACCAACTTACGCTAAAATTCTCTCTGCCAACATTATTGCAATTGATCAATAAACTTCAACTTGTTCATTTAGTTATTGTTGATTAAGAGTCCAGATTCCAGGTGTCGACATGGATAACAAATTACTGTCCGCGTTGACATCCCTTTACACAGGTTACCGCATTAATCTGAAATCTGTACTCCCGAAGGTCTGATGATTAAATTAATTAGCTGGAACTGTAAAGTAATTGTACCTTTGTTACGCCACACTGTAGCAAAATCTTTAAACAAAGAGTTTACATTACGTTAAATTATGCATTAAAGTTAAGTTTAATATACGTATCCTTCTTGCCACAGCAAGAATGAACATGTTTAAAATGGTACATTTTTGTAGGGGAATATGGATTTTGCAGTTATGCTCCGCCCCTTGGTCTTACAACGAATGAAAAATTCATCACAATTGAGATTGGGGCGGGTCTAGGTGGGGCTTAAACTTTGGGTTTCTTCTTTATTTAATAATTATATGTAAAAAGAAGAAGCATGTTTTATTTTTACGTAATACTCACCTCTACCGGAAAATAAATCAAAATTAATTATTACAGTTTTCTTAGAACATGATTATTTAAGAACATGTTCCACATGGTAATTTCTTGGAGAAAAATGAGGATTGCAATTAAGCTCCGCCCCCTGACTCACGACAAATAAAAAAATCATCACAATTGAGAGAGGGCGGGTGGGCGGGGCTTATTATTTGCATTTTTTCAATACCTATACGTCGTCTTCTTTTTACAACAAGGATCATAAAACATGGTTAAAATGGTAAATTTTTGTATGCAAATATCGATGTAATTATGCTCCGCCCCTCGGTCTAACAACGAATAAAAAATTCATCACAACTGAGATAGGGGCGGGTGGGTGGGGTTTAATTATTGGCTCCTTTTTCTTAATCTGCACCTATTTTAGACAACACGATATTTAAACCATAATTATAAACTCAAATTTACCATTTGATATTTGAAGTATTTTATTGTTGAAGGAAGACTATGTATATCTACTAAGAAAATCAAAAGTTAAGCCCCACCCACCCTCCCCATCTCAATCGTGATTAATCTTTTTATTCGTCGTGAGGCGGGAAGTGGAGCTTAAATGCACAGTTCGTAGTTTTCTACAAGAAAATAGCACGTGGAACATGTTTTAAGTATACCGTGTTGTTGAAAGAAAACTACACATTTTAAGAAAAAAGAGTCAAAAATTAAGCCCCGCCCACCCGCCCCCATCTCAATCGTAATGAATTTTTCATTCGTTGTGAGATCGGGGGGAGGTGCTTGACTACAAAGTCCATATGTTTGAGGCATGATCATATTGTATAAAATAGACTATTTTGAGGAAAAATAGGGAATTAATATTCTTATTCTCTCAAAAGCAAAAGAAGACGAAAGTAGAGAAGAAACTATACAAAAATAAAAATTTTTAAATTCACAACTTGACTTTGCTGTAAATTTGTAGCACGAATCTGTAGATCTGTCAATACTGGTGACGCAAAATTCATCACAATTGAGGTCGGAGTGGTTATAGGTGGAGCTTAATCTTTGACTTTCTTTTTGCTTAATACATATAGTTTGCTTTGAACAAGACGATTATTTAAGAACATGTTTCACATCATGGTAATTTCTTGGAGAAGAATGAGAATTGCAATTAAACTACGCCCCCGACTCACGACGAATAAAAAAATCATCACAACTGAGGGCGGGTGGGCGGGGCTTATATTTTGTTTTTTTTTTTAATGTACGTGAGCTTCTTTTCACAACAATAATCACAATTGAGATAGGGGCGTGTGGGTGGGGCTTAATTATTGGCTTTTTTTTCTTAATTTACACCTATTTTCGAGAACACAATATTTAAACTAATTCTATGTGTATGCACTAAGAAAATCAAAGGTTAAGCCCCGCCCACCCGCCCCGGCTCAATGATTAATCTTTTTATAATATAAAAACTAAACAAAAACATCCAGAAGAAGATTAGAAATATCGTTAATCAAAATAAGTTGAGCTTGAATAAATGAATTTCGACCACGTGTTTCACAAGAGCCTTTTCCATAATTGCAGTTAAATTGTATTTGCGCCATGAACAGTTAAAAATCTTAACATGAACTGTAAATTTGTAAACAATAAAATAAAAATAATAGTTCTCCAAAGTTTCACAACATAATTATCAGATTAGAAAATCGTTAATTCATTGGTCTTACACTAATTACGCTTAGTGGGAGGGGACTATGACGTCGAATGCGACTCATTTTTGTTTAAACAATTGCCCTCTTATAAAATTAGAGCGTAAATTTTATATATCTTTTCTGTTTACAAACATCGTGTCACTAACAGTACAAAACAAGTGACCTTTTTGAAGACTACCTGGGTTACCATAGCTTGGATAAAAGGGGAAAACTCAATCAACCACAAGTGTAGGAGTATATTGTATAATATTTTAATAATAGTAATCTACAAACTTTTGCGATGACGTCATTAAATTATTGGTGGGAATGGTTAGATTAGATTAATTTCGGAGATTATGTGAGGAAACATACGGAAACGGGAGACCTGTTGTATAGTAGTCTAGGGGTCATGACACGTTTAAAAAAGCAGCAATCGGGAGATCAAAGGCTGAAAAATAGTCAAATAATTCAAGAAATGCTTAGAAAGACGTCATGCTCCAGACTTCCTCCATAGGTATGTTTCTAAATCATTTGGGTTAATGTCTAACCTAACCTTGTTTTCATGCAAATGAGGGTAAATTTATACACTGGAATTATACAAACAAAGTAATATATTTTCAGTGTGTCTGGTTTATAGATTATACTTTAAGTTACAACTGCAATACAGACATTTAGTAGAGATTTAAATGCTTTACGATTATTATGGCGCAAATTACGTTCCCTATAACGACAAAATTAGCAATTTTCAAAAGATTTGCTGTCACAAATACAGCAGGAGGTTGAAACTGTTTATGCGCACGTGGAATACTTGTTTTTGTTGACAGTAGTTTACACCACAACGAAAATATATCAACAGGAAACGTCCTCAAGTTGGCATTGGATGAACAAACTGTGTTTTCCATCGTCTAAAATGTAACGCCAACGACAGGACTGTGGTTGTTGCTAGTACATTACTTGAATCTGCAGGACAGACATCAACCATATTGACATACAATTGTACGATTTTCCTCTGTAAACATTCGTTTGACAATTATTTTGAGTTTGGAACAAATTTGGTGGTTAGATCTGTGTCTAACTGTACTACCACAGTACATCTGTTTGGTCTTCGTGGTTTCAAAATCGTGCGATTTGCTCCACTGCGCACTTTAGATTCTCTGATCGATTACCCCTCAAAAAATATGTTAAAAGCCCAAGATCAAATCGATTACGGTCCAGATTTACAGATCTAGATACGGGCCCAAATTTCCCACAAAGGTTCCGCCTCTGTCCTTCCAATACCTGAAATTGTTGAACCTGTTGACCGCAGGAGAGTCAGCGCGTGCCGACTTGATGAAAGTTACGTCAGTGTAACTGGCGCCTGATCGCCCACGTACCAAACAGATAAAAACACGAATATTAAAACGGATATTATTATTATGAATGTAAAAACTTGTGCGCTTTAACATGCTCCATTAATCGAATCCTTTTCGTCATTCATCTGGACGACAGACAATGGCACAGCAGCAATTTGTAATTAGCGGTAACGAGACCGGATGTCTTGCTTCTAATTGGATGATAACACTCAAAGATGCGTCGTAAATTTTTGTCTGTCTTCAAACGGCACTCGATCCGGGTCTGCTGCAACCAGAAATTCCCGTCGATTAAATTAATTGTGAATTACAGCAACGTTGCAGCAATTAAACATTAAAACAACTGTTATGTAACTGTTCACACTTGAATAAATAAAGGCGCTTAGCTCGAACACATTGCGGCTAAATTGTCTACCTGTGCTGTCTCAATGAGTAATTTAGTTCTACGAGAGTTTTCTCGAGTTAGTACATTATTCAAGTGTGGCGAATAATTAGGCATGTTGGTAATTACGGATTTGGAAGATAAGTTACTCGGGGAAAAATTTTTGGCGTCGATCGCTTAAACCAACTTGGACGAGAAAACGGTGGTCCAATCTTGTTTGGCCATTTACGCGAAGAATTAAGTGATTGCTGGTTCTTAATCTTGACACAAATTACTTTCGAAAGCAGAATTCGATTAAATTCCCATTTTTGTCGCAAACAGGTGTTTGGTTATGTGTATTTCTTTATTCCGATAAGAAGATTTCTTCACACTGAACAAGGATTTTTATTTCCAGAATTCTTAGAACCTGGTTCTTAACCAAATGGATGTGTATGTTTATATTGTGGTGACCAACAAATAACAAGATATAAATAGAGGAAACAAGCGAAGTTGTTTGTAGGCATAGAAGATCCTAGTGACGATATTTTTCGTGCAGTTAATTATAGATCAAATAACAATTGACTAACTCTGAAATGAGTCATGGCATCGACGTTTTTTTTTCAGTTTTTAATAATTCATTCACTATTTGCTCAAAAATGTAACGTAATTGAATAGGTGCTTGAAAAAGGTATATTAATTAAAATGTTAAATTAAAATTTCATCATTCGTGCCCGAAGATAAAAAATGACAGGTAACCAGTTGCGCTTTCATTAAAAGATAAAAAAACCGACTAGACACAATAATGAAATAGTCGTCGCCATTATAAATCAATACAAATAAACTCTCGCAATTAGTTTATTGCTAAAATTTACGAAACGTGTTTGACCTCTTGAATGATTTTTTAACTCGGCTGCGCCTCGTTAAAACAACTTCATAATCGTGTATCAAATTATATTAGACATTCTTGCCTTGAAAATAGGTCTTAACAAATGTTCAGAACTACATGTAGGGCTAGCTAAAATACATTTCGTTATCTCACATTTTTTCTTCTTTAAATGCCCCACTGTTTGGCGAAAAATTTAATTTTATCTTAGAAAAATAATATATAGTAGTGTTATGTAGGAGATACATTGTCTGTGATAATGTGAAAATGCGTTAAGAGTGCACTGGAAGTGTGGATGGACAATCGATAATCGTTTGGTGATGGAATGCTCGAAATGCGGAAACAGGGTGTAGAAATAAATAGTTGATACTTTAACCATTGTAGAAAAAGGATATCTGTCAAAATCTCGTTCATTATTACAACATTGTTACCAATAGTAAGATTTGAAAATCAATGAAATCAGAAGTAGATTAGTAATAATTAAATATGTCAGGAATTTTTTTTTGGAAACGGAAAAGAAATTTTGTTTCAGAAGAAAGAGAATATAGCAGGTTGAAGAGAGAACTAGAATCTAGAAAATTCTGGGACATTTGAAACCCGGAACTCACACTTGAAAAGAAGTTGTTACCCCGACAGTCCCGAACACTTTTGTCACCAAATAACGAAGTCAATAATTGGTCTAAGATCCTAGATAGAAATTCTCTTGTCCCTAGAGTATAGTCCAACAATTCTAGCTTTTTCGAAAAATGATAAAAATTTAATTTTGTAAATTTTATTTTTTTGTCAGCCCCCATAGATTAAAATAAAATATGTGTGGACTGCTAAAGCACAGATAAATAATCATGCTATGTATATGTTTCAAGTGAGTTCTTACCTATCAAAATTTTGTGAAGACCTCATTGTATAATAAAAATTAAATATACGGTATTCAAAATTTGTAGTAAAATACCACGTATAGAGTATACAAAATTAGACTTTGTGGTTTATAAAGTAGTGCGTTTAACATTTATAAAGTACCGCGTTCAGAATATACAAAGTACAGCTAAAACAAATTCTAGATATTGTAATGTTCCGGTTTTATTTAAAATTTCGTGCTGAGAAAAAAAAATCCATTCAAATAATTTGAATTTGGAAATAAAAAAATTGATCAAACTTACGCAACCATGTGTAAAGATCTTCAGTTACAGTCTACCTAGAGAATAAGTGAATATCACTTTTTAGGTTGGTAGTTGATTAGGGGTTGGCAATTCAGGGAGGGAGCGTCCCCGCAGGTTAAATTTAGTTTGTAGCCAATTAATTGTTAATGTTTTTCTAATTTGAAATGTGTGAAATTTTGACAATGTCGTCATCACGTGTTAATTTTGTTTGATTGTTTGTAAATTCACAGTCGATGTTAAAATTTTTGACTGTTTTGCGTTCAAAACAATTAACAGTCATTAGATTTTTCATATAAACCACGTGCTAGGAAATTCACTTATTCAGACTTCAGTCATTATTTGTTCATCGCGTTATATCAAAGTTTCTGAATGTTTAGCACACTTCTTATCTTCTCACTCGAGATTGTTAATGGTCTACAGGATCCAATGTGTTTTATTTTTTAAATAATTTGAGAGAATCTCGAGAGCCTTTGGTGTTCTATTTAATGGAAAATTGGAAAGAATCTAGAGGATTAATTATGTTTCATTTTTGAAAAAATCTGAACGAATATCGGGGGCCTCCAATGTTCTATTTTCTAGAGAATTTGACAAAATTTCGGGGAATCCTGATATTTTATCGTTGAAAAAAATTCACAAAATCTCAAGAACCCCAAATACTTGACTTTTTTTTTTTTAAGAATGTCGGAGCCTCCTAGTGTTTTGTTTATACAAGAATTTAAAAGGAGCTGTGTACGAGATCCCTGTTTTTTTAGAGGTATTTGAAAAAATCATGAAGTTTTCTGGTGTTTCAGTTTTGAAAAAATTGTAAAGAATGTTCAGAAAGTTTGGTATTTAGTTATTGCAATAATTTGAAAAAATCTTGGTGGTCCCTTGGTGTTTCATTCTTGAAAATATTTAAAGAAATTTAAGGAGTATTTGGTGTTTTCTTTTTGGAAGAATTTAAAAGAATCTCGGGAAGTGGTGTTTTATTTTTAAAATAGTATAAAAGAAACTCGGAGACGTCTGGTGTTAGAAGAATTTGAAAGAATATTGAAGATTAATGATTTTCTATTTTTGAAATACTTATCTTTAAAGAATTTTCGAACATTCGGTGTTTTGCTTTTTGAATAATTGGAAAGAACTTTAGGACCTTGGACGTTTTACTTTTGGAAAAATTCGACGAAGAATTTGAACGATTCTTGAAGATTCCCTTGGTGTTTAGTTTTTGGAATTATTTGAAAGAATCTCGGGGACTCCTGGTGGTTTCTTTTCTAAATAAGTAATTTAAAAGAGTCTTGGAAATTCCTCGTGTTTCATTTTTGAAAAAACTTGAAACAATCTTTGGACGTCTGATATATTATTTTTATTTTAAAAGAGTCTTCAGAATCCCTGCAGTTTTATTTGTAGAAGGATTTGAAAGAATTTTGAAGAAAAACAATAATTTGAAAGAATCTCGGGAGCCTTTGGTGTTCTATTTTATGGAAAATTGAAAAAATCTAGATTAATAATGTTTCATTTTTGAAAAAAATTGATTAAGATTAAATTTTTTGAAAAATTTTTGAAGAATTTTCAGGAATTTGATTTTTGCTTTTCGAATAATCGGAAATTGGGGATCCTTGGTATTTTTATTTTTCATTTCTATAATAATATTCGCTGGTTTTTGTTCTTGAAAGAAACTTGGGTATCTTTGGTGTTTTATTTTTGGAAAAAATTGATGGAATCTTCGCAATCCTTGCGATTTATTTGTTTAAGAATTTGTAAGAATCTTGGAGATTAATGGTGTTTTACTTTTTTAAAAATTTTACAGAATCTCGGAGCCCTATGGTTTCTGTTTTTGGAAGAATTTGGACACCTGATGTTTCATTTTTGAAATACAAAATATTTAGGTCCCCTGGTGTTTTATTTTTATTTTATTTTTTGGAGGATCTCCGAGGCATCCGATTTTTGTTTTTAGAAAAATTTGAAAGAATTTTAGTCTCCTGATTTTTTTAATTTGAAAGTGTCTCAAAACCCCCAGTATTTTGTTCTTGAAAGAATCTAAAGGAATTCTGGGAATCCCTATTGTTTTTTTTTTTAATTTGTAAGATTCTTGATTCCCATGTTTTAGTTTTGAAGAAATTTTAAGAAATTTTCAGTGTTTTATTTCAAATTATTTTTATGGGATTTAAACTAATCTTAAACGCTGATCCATTGTAAGAGAAAAAACCTTGAAATTTCAATCAGTCATTAATATCCTCGTGGATTCGAAAAAACGGCCAGGTCTCATTATTCTTTTGCAAGTTTAATAATTTTCATGCAGCTTGAATTCGAACAATTATTCTTGATGGCGCTGCTCTAGAGCGCAGCGTTTCTGAGACCAGCTTATTGTAATTTGATGTGTTTTTTTTTTGTTTGTTTGTAGATATATGATTGGGAGTTTGATCCTAAATCCTTTGTTTAAAATTGTTGATAAGTGTGACTTAATTTAACGTCATGTAAATTCTTTGTAGGTTGAAATTCGTGGCATCTAGTTAAAGTTTGCAATTTTGTCGTTACCCAAATAGATGTTGAAATTGAGACTTCATTGGGAGACTCGTATCCGCGTCAAACGCGCAGCTGGCTAGTTTACGTAGACCGGGTAAAGAGTATAATATGCGGCAGGTTTTTGGAGTTGAATCAAACACATTTTCGTTAGCGTTTTATTCCGAATATTCATATAAAATTAAATAACAATCGGTCCAGTAATTTGGGAGATAATAAATATCGACACTGACGACAGACAGACCGGCAGACCAACGGGGATACATTTTTTCATACTCTAAGGATTATATTCTAGGGAGAAAATGTGAAGTTAGCCGTTAGCTCACGCTCGAGAATTGAAAAAGGTTCTCCAAGGATTTGTCTTACAAAGTGCAGGAGAAGAGAACTGAGTCATTTGGCAAATAATTTTAAGAAGAGAGGGAACGAGGCTAAATTCATGAAGACAGTTTCCTAAATAATTCAATTATCGCAAGCGAATAAGGTGAAAAGGTCACTCTAGAAAAGGGAAATTTTGATGTGGTAGAAATATTTGAATAAGGACATTTCTCATATTTCATGGTAATAGCCAAGGAAAAGAAGTCCGGGAGCTTCCTGGAGATGACAGAGTATTCCAGAAGAGGATAATTTTAAATAAAGTTTAAACCAAAGTTTGATAATGGACTCCGGCAGAAGAAAAGAACTATTGTAGAGAATCTAGAAGTAGTGAACTACCATAAGGCTGTTATCTACTAAGACGTATGTTTAGAGCTCTGTTAAGTTTCCAAAATTTTCAGTCATCATTAGGACATAAAGACTTCCAAAAAGAAAATTAAGACAAATAACTTTCATTGTATTTTTTAAATTTTTGAAGCTTGAGATCTGTTCAAATGTGAGATATTGCCTTTTCTGTAAATTATTTATAAAAAAAAACCTACTAGGAAATTAGGTCGCTCTGAGTAATTTTTCACTGCATTCTGTAGTTTATTGTTCAAGTGTTGGTTGTTAGTGAGTTTACAGATGGGTCGAAGTAGGTCATGGAAGCGTGCCGCCTATCACTATATGGAATTTACTAAACGCCAAACGACTCGCGACAAATACCACACGCATCTGTATAAATGCTTCATATTTGATTTAAGAATAAAACTAATTCATTACAATAAAAAGAAACAAATTTGTAGCGATTTAATATCACAATAAATGTTGAAACTGTTCACCTTTTGTTCAATGCATTTGTTCACTCTCTTTTTAATTTCAAAAATATTCTGTAACATCCTTTCGTCAATACTTTGGACCCATTGTTCAATTTTATGTTGCAACAGGAATTCCTGACTGCTGACACAATCTTGTCAAAGATGTTTGCGGATTCTACTTTAATCCTCTCAACAACTTCCTCAGATACTAAAGGTCATCCAGATGATTTTCCTTTGTTTCTTGAATTTGCAAATCAGGTATTTAGCCAGATACCCTTGTTTACAAGGGGTTACAGAATACACACACTTTAAATGACAGGTTACAAATAACATTAACGACAAGTGAAAACTGTCATACTGAGGCATAATTACGCCTTTACAATCATTTATAAAAACCCTGTATATTTTCGATTACAAAGTGTTGTTCATATAAATATTTAGATTATACCATTACAGTGAGGGCTATTCTGATTTTATGGAATATAATCAGCTTGATCTTTTCTTTTAGTTGCAATATAAAAATAAATTTAGCATTTAAATGATTCCTTTCATCATTAAATAACTAATCTGGCCTAAGTTATCCAAGACGAAATATTTTACACTTTGCATATTTGGTAAATGAATTGTGATGTTATAATACTAATAAAAACGAATTGAATTCATTTTACCCTATGCTGTACCTCCACTTTGGTGTTTATAAATAATTATAAAATGTTTTAATATTCAAAATTAAAAGTTCACTTTTATACACATAAATATCAGTTTACAATTTTATTAAAAATGTAGCGGTTTATTTTATGATGAAAATTATTTTGAAACAATAGTAGTAAAAAGCTTGCATTTGAGCAATAAAAGCTCTATTTTAATTAAAGCGTCTCCTAGTATGATGTAAGTGAAAAATCAACCATGGGTTCATTACTCGAGTGAATTTTATGGTACTACATAAATACCATCACCTTGACAAGAGGAATCAAGATGTGTGTCTACTAAAGTGACTTACCTAGCGCCATAAGCAATAAACTGCAATTACAAGTTTGCAAATAAAAGTCTTTTGTCTTTTCATTTATCCTCCTCTGTATTTATGTCTTAGAAAGTGTGATAATTTTCTTGATTGCGTTATGACTGACTATGCCGTCGCCTTGGGTATTAATTTTCAAACTTTCCATTTTCCACACTCGTCATTCTCATTACAAAGCTACACAAATTCAATCAATGATCATCTCCACCTAAACGTTAATGAATAAAGAAACCTGTTCGTTCCTCACAGACTCCATTGAATAAATTAACAAAAACCAATTCTTCGTTATCGAGCAACACATAATCTCTAATATCTAGTAAAAGTTTTAAGAATTAAGGTCATCGAGTGGGTTTTATGAATGGAAAGATTCATGGAGGGGTATATTGTGGGAGTGGCAAATAAAAATAAAATACACAGTGTATACCGCACAAGTGCTAGAGCCTGTTGTTTTAGATAAGGTCAGTTAGTGCGTAGGATGTAAAAATAAATCCCCGGACACCCCAAAACAACGTGATACTTCTGCTCGACTGGACACCTGTTGAAACTATAATATTTCAAGAGAACCGCACAATTCAGAAGCCCAAAAATATGATAATGGCGGGCACAAATTACACGGGTTCATGTGGGCAACACTTAAATTTACTAAACGATGGTCGTCCGACGGGCATCAAGTCAGACTTGTCGTGGGTCTGCTCTTTCTTTCTCTTGCGAAACCACATAATTAAGGAATTAATTTTGATTCGCCATATTCGGAAATGTTACTTTTAATTTAATTTTATTTCACTCCATTTAATCTGCTAATTTGGGGTTTGGGCGTGGGTGGAGATTTAGCTGGACTGGTAGGTATGAAAAATTAAGTTAGTGTCATGTTTTTGGTATAATAGCATGTCGCGACAAATTTCTGTCGTCTGTAAAGATATAATAAGGGCACATTACGCACAAATTTTCATTCGTTATCGTTTTTTGAAACTCACGGAAGAATAAGGAAAAATTAGTCTAAAATTATTTCGATCGAACTTCACAAGTGTAGCCAAACAAATCCTGCTACTATGAAAAAATATAAGAAATGTTTGTGATTTTTGTTTTCTGATAACTTCTACAAAGTAATTTCTGAACCTCTATAAAATACCACCACGGGACGCAAATTCCAAGGGGACGCGGTCCGTACAAGTAAGGACAATATGAAATATATTTAATGCATATAATGTGCGGGAAAAATGTTTTGAAAAATCGCAAAACTGAACCAGTCGAAAAATTGAAAAATCGAAAAATCAAAATGTTGAAAAATCGAAAGATCAAACAATCGAAACATAAAAAAATAAAAAAATTGAATAATCCATGAATTGAAAAATTCCTAAAATAGAAATATTGAAAATCGAAAACTTAAAAATCACGAAATCAAAAATCGAAAATTTTTTAGAATCATCACACCAAGACGTCGAAAAATTGAAGTACCTATTAAAAATTAACAAATAGCTAAATCCAAACTTCAGAAAATCGTAAAATTGAAAAAGGTAGAAATTAAAAAATAGAAACATTGAAACACCAAAAACCGAAAAATTGAGAAATTAAAAAATCCCAAAACTGAAAGAAATCTCGAAAAACTGGGAAATCGACAAATTGAAAAGTTGAAACGTCGAAAAATTGTAAGTCTGATAAATCGAAAAGCAAAAAAAAAAAAAATCTGAAGTTTGAAACACCGAAAAATTGAAACATCGAAAAATCGAATAATCATTAAGTCGAAAAACTGAGAAATCAAAAAATCGGAAGAACGAAAAATTGAAAAATTGAAACGTCGAGAAATCGAAATATCAAAAGATCGAGAAATCGAGAAATTGAAAGTCGAAATGCCAAAAGCTGCCAAACTGAGAAATCGAAATAGAAAATTAGTAATCGAAAAATCGGGAAATTGAACATTTAAAAAAGTCGAAAAATCTGAAGTTTGAAACACCGAAAAATTAAAACATCGAGAAATTGAATAATGATTAAATCGAAAAACTGAGAAATCAAAAAATCGGAAGAACGAAAAATTGAAAAATTGAAACGTCGAGAAATCGAAACATCAAAAGATCGAGAAATTGAGAAATTGAAAGTCGAAATGCCGAAAAGCTGCCAAACTGAGAAAAAGAAATAGAAAATTAGCAATCGAAATACGGGAAATTGAACATTTAAAAAATCGAAACTTCAAAATCTGGATAAAGTAAGAAATCAAAAATTTTAAAAACTGAAAAATCGAGAAATTGAAAAACCCAAAACTGAAATGTTGAAAAATTGGAAAATTGAAAAGTTAAAAAATCCAGAGATTTAAAAACCGAAAAGTTAAAAAACTGAAATATCAAAAACTTTAAAAATCAGAGACCGAAAAACCTAAAACCGATTAGCGAAAATTCGAAATATCGAGAAATCGAAATATCAAAAAAATTAAAAATCTACTAATTTCTTGTTTATTGACGTAACTGTAAGTCATTTACATAACAATGTACATGATTTATTAAGTTGTAAATAAATAAAAAAAATTATGTAAATGTAAAAAAAATTCGAAAAATAAAAAAAAAATCAAAAATTGAAACCTTGAGAAATCGAACGTTGAACAATCGAAATATCAAAAAGTTGAGAAATCGAAAAATGGGAAAAGAAAAAAATTTAAAAATTTAAAAGTCAAAAAATCAAAAAATTGAAAAATTCAAAAATTCCAAAATTGAACTATGGAAAAATGAACTAAACTGAAAAATTGAAAAATCGAGAAGGTAAAAAATCGAGAAATCGATAAATCGAAACGAAAAATCGAAAAGTTTAAGAATCGTAATGTTGGAAAATGCCAAAACTGAAATATCGAGAAATTGAAAAATCGATAAATCCAAAAATTGTAAAACTGAAAAATCGAAGAAAAATTGGGGGATTGAAAAACTCGAAAACTGAAACATCAAAAAGTTGCGAAATCGGGAAATGGCAAAAACAAAAAATCGAAAAATCTAAAAGTCTAAAAGCCAACAAATTTACTGAAAAATTCAATAAATCGTAAAACGAAAATATCGGAGAACTCAGAAATCAAAAATTAAAAAGTCGAAAAATTGAAAATTTAAAAATATCAAGAAATTGAAGACTCGAAAAATCCCAAAATTGAAATATAGAAAAATGAAATATTCGAAATATGCAGTAATCAAAAAATTAAAAATTGAGAAACTGAAAAATAGAAAAACCAAAAGGTAAAAAATCGAGAAATCTAAAAATTGAAACGAAAAATCGAAAAGTTTAAGAATCGAAATGTTAAAAAATCCCAGTACAGAAATATCGGAAAATTAAAAAATAGATAAACCCAAAAACTAAAAAATCGAGAAAAAATTGAAGAAATGGAAAGATTGAGAAATCCAGACGCCGAACAATTGAAACATCAAAAAGTTGAGAATTCAAGAAATGGGAAAATCAAAAAATCGAAAAATATAAAAGTCGAAAAATCAAAAAATTTATTGGAGAATCCAATAATTGACGAATCGAAAAATTGAAAAATCGTACAACGAAAATATGTATCTAAAAATCCCAAAATTGAAGTATACAAAAATGAAGTAAGTATTTGAAAAATGAAGTAATCAAAAAAATCGAGAAACTAATAAAAAAATATCGAAAAATTTATAAACCGATAAATCGAAGAAAACTTGAAGAATAGGAAAATTAAAACCAATCTGACGCGTATTCGTTCAAAGATATCCCTATTGATTATTATTATATCGCTTGTTTAAAATATACACACTATATATTATAATTTGACAACTTGTTTGATTCACAGACCAAAGCGCGCTCAGGCCAATGTCGACTCTAAGCGTTCAGAATATCTGCGGGAAATAGTTATTATTTAGATGCTTTTATTTACAAACATAATATCACATCTCGCATGTTTCACTCAATTTTTAAAAACTTTTAGCAATAATAAGCTCTCAGTGATCGAAAAACTGAAAAATTGACTTTATCGAAGAATAAAAAATTTGAAAAATCGAAAAACTGAAAAAGCCAGAAATTGAAAAGTTCCCAAAACTGATAATGTTGAAGAAATAGAGAAATCGTAAACTTAAAAAACTTGGGAATCTAAAAATCGAAAAACCGAAAAATTTTCAAAATGGAAAACTAAGATGGTAAAATAAAAAAATCGAAAAATTGAAAGCTAGAAATATTGAAAAATTGGAAAATCTAAAAATTAAAAACAATTGGAAAATCGAAATATTGAAAAACTGAAAACTCGAGATGTCGAAAAACCTAAAATTTTAAAAATTTAAAAATTATAATATAAAAGTTAAAAAATTGACAAATCGAAAAATCCAGAACCTGAAAAATTGAAAAGTCGAAATACTAAAAAATCTCAAAACTCAGATATCGAAAAATTGAAAAATAGGATTGAAAAAAACAGACATCAGAAATTAAAAAAAGCGAAGTTGACAAATCGAAAACTTAAAATTTCGGAAAACAGACAAATCAAAAACTTGATCGAGAAATCGAAAAGTCGAGAAATAAAAAACCTGAAAAATAAAAAAAATGAAAAATTGAAAAAACGAAAAGTTCAAGAATCGAAAAATTGAAAAATTGTAAAACGGAAATATCGGAAAGTTGCGAAATCGAAAAATGAAAAATCCAGAAATCGAAAATTATGAAAAAACGGGAAATTGAAGAATCGAAAAATCGAAGAATCCAAAAATTTGAAATATCAAGAAATTGGAAGTTTCGAAAAGCCGAAAAATTGTTATAAAATTTTGATATTTTTTCAAAAATCTCGATGTTTAGAATAAAAATTAAAAACGAATTCATAAACTACAAGTTATTATTTACTTGATAAAGTTCTATCAATTCTAAGGGGGGTGAACGGATCAATTTTGATTAACCATTTGCCATGCTTCCGATAAACTTAAAACGTTTGCAAGATTTCAAATGATTTGTCTAAAGATGAATTGTAAAATGTTTTACATTTTTGATTTTTTTTTTCAAAAATCTGCACGCCGGGGCTGAAAAGTCGACACAGATTCGTAAACTACAAATGGAAGATTACGTAATTTATAAAATTTAAATAACGTTTACATTGGAAAATTTGGAGGGGGCATATGATGTCATTCTGTTGTTGTTGGGGATGATCAGACAATTTTTTGTTAATGTTTTACCATCGACACGATATTCCTCACATACATACAAAATTTGACAACAATCGTTCTAGTAATTTCTAATAATATCTGCTTAATAAATCTGCACAGACTGCGGACAGACAGACAGGCAGACGGACAGAAATGGCAGTCCTATTAAAAATAGGACATATTGTATGGGTCATGAAACGTCGAGAAAACATGATAGTAGCCAGTCGCTCGAAGGAGTCGATTACAATATTTTCTTAGCTTACGCTCTGGAAGTAAAAATGCAAAGAAATGGAATACTTCGCTGTTATTACTCGTATCCATTCTCCCTTATTTTATGTTTATTGGACAAAAACGTTTTATCCTTCCCGGTGTGGTTCTAGGGTCAAAAATCAAGGCGGATTCGTAGAACACAAATATGTTATTGTATAAAATTTAAACAGCATTTACCATGCAAAATTTTGAAGTGTCATCATCAAATAGTTGGTGGGGATAATTAAACAAATTTTGGCTAGTCTCAGCGTTTTACCATCAAACGACATTCCTAAAGTACTGGTGCTAAAATAAATCGTCAAAAAATACAGGAAATGAAATTCTTTACTTTTTTTAAAACGCTTAATTATAAAATCAGTCGTAGAAAAAACGACATAATTGGAGTAAGCGGTTTTTGTGAAATTTCGCCATTTAGATTAGTCATTTAGGAGGCAACGAACGTTTGCGTTATCCTTAATAACACAAATTGTTGTCAACAGTTCAGCGAAAACGTGGTTTTAAAATGCTAAACCATAGATTTCTCGCTACAGTTACCGTTATACGATTTTATGTTTCTGAAACCTGTAGTGCAAATCAACGCAGCGTGCTTTTTAGGCTTTTGGTAAATACCAAAAGTTTAAGTGACTCACATACAAAGAAAGGTCAAATAATCCTCACTCCATCCCGCCTCAAATTTTAATTAAAATTTGTAAAATCTCAGAAGCTCGTAACCTTTTAAACGGTAAGTGAAGCTGACATGTAGGCTGCGGTTGTCGACTTTTTATGCAAATGTTAGCCCCTCCGTAATTAAGTTAATTAATTTTCCAATAAAACTGTTGAAGATCCTGATAACCTTCACCTTTTCTATAATTTGTCAAACCCCGGCCGCAAATCATCCCGGAGTTGGAAACCGTGACTATATAAAGCAATTGTTTTTGCTTCGGAGAATTCCTCGCGAAGACATGCCAATAAATTAGCGGCAAAATTAATCCAGGTCTAAAATAGGTGTTTGAATGTTGCGGTTTAGAACCCGTCAGTCTAGTCTCTTCCATGATGTCATTCATACCTCTCTAATTTTTTGTTACTTCAATATCTGCCATAACCGACCGGAAACATTCATCGTCGAATTTTTTTCTCCTTTATTTAAATAATAAAATAGATGGCCTTCGCTGTATAGCGATTTTGCCAACTTAATCGCTATCTCGAGCCAAACCCAAACCAGAATTTTGCATTTTTTATGGGTACAGCACGCGAGCAAACGTATTCATGAGGATTTTTTTCGCCAGCTACATTCATTGATGGCTTGTGATTCGCGCACACCTGAATTTCCAAGACGAGTTTTTTGACCGTTAATTGTTTGATCAAAATGGTGGAGATTGTTAGATAATGTGGGACTCGCTCGGTTTGTTTTTTTAAATGTTCAAGTGGTCGGTTTTTAAAAATGCTTTCGAGTATTAATCATTGCGGTATAATTATGACTTTTTTCACCTCCCTCCTGCCGCTATCGGTGATTAATTATTGCAATGGATCGAACATCTTTGGATCGGTGAATCGTAACTTAACATTTATCGAAGAATGCGCTTCCAGGTCATAAATTTTCTTTTATTGCTCAAAAAATATATCATCAAGATGTTATGAAACAAGAGTAAATGGCGAAAAATAACCGATATGGGTTCACTAACTGCTAATAATGTTAATGGCTAGTTGTAATATCAAATTTTAACTACCATTAAATTTGTTTTACTTCACCCAGACACCATATGCGTCTACAAACCAGTAGCCAAGTAGATGTAAAAATTTCAATATTTGATCTTCGTGGCGAAAATATTCATCATTAAAATGTACTTTTGTGGGATTGACTTCAAATACTTATATTTAACTAACCATTTGAATCTTTCGAGAGTCCGTCGGAAAAAAGTTAAGTTGGCTTAACTTGACAGTTATCTTCTGATATTCTGATATTATTATTTTTATATTTAGAAAGTGCACGAACCTGGCTAAAAATAATCACTTTAGTATTAATTCCACCAGTCCAATTTTTCCATAGAACTACCCATCTTGTGGTTCACTTTTTAAACTTGACAGTAGGTGGTTCTATTTCAAAATTTAAGATGGTAGGGAACTCTGAATGAAAAATACGTTCTACATCAAACACTAGACGGATTTTACTGCTGCTATTATAGAAAGATCGTCCTGAGAGTTTTTTGCTGGAACACCCTGTATATGTATCTTGCCGAACATTTTTCTAAAAATATGTCGGAATGATTTTCAACAATTTTATATACTTGGTTGAGGAATATTTTTCACAATAAGTTTTTAAGTAAGGTTGTTTTTCGACTCGATATTCAGCATAACGAGAAACTCAAAGTAAACAAATGTTAGGTAATCGCATAAGCCGTGTCTGCGACGCTTTTATACCAAACAAACACTGAATTTATTTTTAACGTTAAAATAGTGAAGTGGAGAATTTGCATTGCTAAAAACTATAAAGACAATGACATCTCTGATTTTAAAAATGTTAAAATTATACTAATTTGTTATCATAATATTTTAAATAAACAATATTCCGAACTTCCTAGTGCAAAGGTGTCTTTACATAACGAGATAAATTTGTTAATATATTGTGATATTTCTACTTAGATTCTTTTTCGATATGAATTATTTGCAGTAGAGTAGGTCTACTATATTTAGATATAATTTTTTTCAATTTTTTTACAATCTTCGTTTTACTACATGATAAAAAACATGCAAAGTAAAAATATAATTAATTTAGTTAAACATTTTCTTCAGAATTTTGTAATTTTGAATTTATTAAATTTTCTATTCAAGAATGTACATATAATACATTTGTATATGTTCAGGATAGACATCTAAACTCATTAAAAATGACATCGTGCTATTTATGAAATCTTTGGTTTCAAACCATTTCTATTTGACAAAAATGATTGTTTTTAACTTTCACAGTCAAAGCATGCTTAATTAAAATTTCTCTTAATCTCAATTGCCAAAATCAGTTTTATCCTAGCAGGTACTAGAAACGCCCACTCACCCTCTCTTTTTTTAGAAGGTATGTTGTGGGCCAAAATCAGTCTTATTTTAGAAGGTACTAATACCGCCCACCCGCCCTCTGTTTTCTTAGAAAAATCTCATTTGCCAAAATCAGTCTTATCTTAGTAGGTACTGGCCCCGCCCACCCACCCTCTCTTTTCTTAGGGGGTACATGATTTGCCAAATCGATCTTATTTTAGAAGTTAGTAGCCCCGCCCACCCACCCTCTCTTTTCTTAGAGGGTATGTCACTTGCCAAAATCAGTTTTTTTTCGCAAGTACTAGGATTAAATTAAATTTGACATTATAATTCCTACACAGTTAAAAAAAACATTCGCTAAGAATGGAATTCGACCTCAGACAGCTGGAGTCCAAGTCTGAAAATCTACTACTGCATGAGTGAGAAATCGGCTACATAAAACATATTGCACAAAAAAAAAATTGTAAGTAATTGTGATAAAAATTAAAACGGATTCATATGCCACTAGTACAGTATATTATTTTATAATATTTAAATAACCTTTACTACACAAAATGATGAGGAGATGTGACCAAATTGTCGGTGGGAATGACTCTACAACTTTTTGGTAAGTGTTTTACCACCTACACGATATTCTTAAATCGTATATAAAATTTGACAACAATCGATACAGGCAGAGGGAAATAGAAACCTATTTTTTTGAGCACTAGGGGTGATGAAACGTCGAGAAATGATGAAAGTAGCCATTCGCCTGATGAACCCTATTACACTAGGTGCTTCCTGAGTTTATGCCCGGGAAGTAAAAACTCAAATTGGCGTCGTACGAAAAAGTATCTTTCTCGCCGCATTTTATTCACAATGTATAGTGAACAATTACTTTACGAAAAAAGAGAAACAAAGGAAAACATTATTGCTACAATTTTGTAATATTAATATTACTGCCTAAAATATGAGTCTAAAAATACCAAAAAAATACGTAAAATGCTCTGAAATAAAAAATAAGTCGTGAATAATATATTAAACATTTCAGCAATTCCGCATCTTTATCCTGAATTGAACAATTACTGATATGACGTCACAGGCAGATCTCGGAACCATTTAATTTTTATAACAGGATAGTTATTCTTTTTTAAGAGGAATCGCTGGGTTTGGTTCATGGGATTTCCAATACATTTTAAGAACAGTCTATCTCCATTATTAAGGCCAATCGCTACATTTTCTTCATGGAATTTTCTGCACATTTTCATAATGTAATGTCTCCATTATTAACATTTCGAGACCTATATCTCAGAATTGTTTGTGATTTTTAGACAACTTTTTCAAAAATGAAATTTCACATGGTAATTTATCGTAGCAAAATGTAAACCCGCCCACCCGCCCTGTCTCAATTGTAATGAATTTTTTATTCGTCGTCAGCCAAAGGGGCGGAGCTTAACTGCAAAATACTTCTTTATAAGAAATTAAAAACATGTTTGAGTATCGTGTTGTTCAAAGAATACTATGTATAGCAAGAAAAAAAGGCAAAATATAATTAATTTTTTGTACAGAAATACGGATTTACTAATTATGCTCCGCCCCTAGGTCTAGGTGAGGCTTAATCTTCGGCTTTAATTTTTCTTAATATACATAGTATTGTTTGAACGACACGATACTCAAAAACATATTTTTAATTTTTTGTAAAGAAGTAAGTATTTTGCAGTTAAGCCCCGCCCCCTTGGTTCACGGCGAATGAAAAAAATCATCACAATTAAGACAGGGCGGGTGGGCGGGTTTACAGTTTGTCTTTTTTTCTTCGTATGTGTAGTCATCTTTTCACAACAAGAAACTTAAAACATTTTAAAAATGGTAAATTTGTATAGGGAATGAGGAATATCGATTTTGCAATTACACTCCACACAACGAATGAATAATTCTTCACAATTGAAATCGGGACGGATGGGTGGGGCTTCTCTTTTGGTTTTCTTTTTTAATTACATAATACATTTAGTTTTCTTTGCATAACATATTACTTAAGAACATATTTCGAATGGTAATTTCTCATAGGCAAATATGGATTTTTAGCTTCCATTGACTCACGACGAATAAAAAAAACCATCAGAATCGAGACAGGGCGGGTGGGCGGGACTTATATTTTGCCTTTTTTTCTTAATATACATGTCCATCTTTTCACAACACGAAACTTAAAACATGGTTAAAATGGTACATTTTTGGAAGGAAATGTGGATTTTTCAATTATAGAGCAAAGCCTAATTGCACAATCGATATTTCCTTATACAAATTTTCCATTTGAAACATGTTTTAAGTCTCATGTTGTGAAAAGAAGTCCACAGATATTAAAAAAAAAAGGCAAAATGGTTGTGAAATTTTGAATATAAGCTGTCCATAACTTTATTTTTTGTTAAAAACAGTTTGTGATCATAATTTTTTTTTCACTTTTGTGAAATTTTTGTATAACATATTTTAAAAAATAATCAAAATAAATATCTAATTACTGTTTTCAGATTAAAAAACTCCAGAAATTGTACCAGATATATGGTTGATTTTCTTTGTTAGAAACTATACAGAGTAAAAAAGCTTGTAGAAACGTTTATTTTTACTATATCTTAGTTCCAACAAATAAAGTCGAAAATATATCTAGTAGGGTACGAAGTTTTGTAAGTTGAAAACAGTGGTGAAAACCGGGCTCCAAAATTGCCATAAATAACTGAAATATTGATTTTTTAAAATACATGATACAAAAATTTCAACAAAACTATTTAAAAAAACCTGTCCTCGCATTAAATAGTGAAAGTGCTGGAAGGTTACATTTCAAATTTCATAACAATAAGTGTGTTAACAATAGAGATATTACACTGTGAAAATATATTAACAACACCGTAAGAGTCAAACGTAATGACTCCTCTGTTAAATATAACCTGACTGTTTTAAAAAAAGTTTATCTTTTTTTTAAAATTTTGCTAAAATTTTTAGTCACGTATCTTAATTATTATCAATAGGTATGGAAAATTCGAAATGCAGTTGTCACCACTGTTTTCAGCTTACACTACTCTATAAATCGTAGGGAAAACAGCAAGTTGTGTCGAGGAAACGATTTTTTACTGAAATTCATTTTAGATAAAAAAAAGTCGTTAATGTTTTTCCAATAATTTTTGCAAGCTGAAAACAGCGGTGAAAACCGTGTTCCGAATTTTCCATAAATAATAATCATTGCGATATTGAGTTTCAAAAGTACGCGATGAAAAATTTCACCAAAAAAATTTTAAAAACAAAATAATAAACTATTTAAAAAAATGGCCCCTAGTATTATACATAAAGAGAAAGTTGTAAATATACTAGAGTTAAAATTTTATAAAAAGTCTATTAATAATGTTAAAAATATATAATAATGACATGGGCCAAACGGAGCGAATCCTCCCTTTAGATACCGTTAACTAAAACAGTTAAATAATAGTAACACGAAATAATAACAGAAGTATTTAATAGAGAACGTTAAAATGTTTCGTCACGTATCTCATTTATTATCAATAATGGAAATTTCGAAATGCGGTTTTCACCACTGTTTTCAGCTTACAATTACTCTATAAAATCGTAGGAAACAGCAGGTTGTGTCGAAGATGCTACTGTTTACTGAATCTCATTTCGACAAAAAAGGTAGCAATGTTTGCTTTTCTTATAACTTTTGTAAGCTGAAATCAGTGGTGAAAATCGCGTTCCGAAATTTTTATATGTAATGGTAAGGTCATTGAAGAAAAAAATCACCAAAATTCTGAAAAAAAAAGATGAAGTGTTAATAAAAGTGTCCTTGCATTATGTAGAGAAAGTTGTTGCAGGTTATATTTAAAATTTCATAATAAGTCTGTAATGGAAAAATCCTATGAACCAAAAGCGGCAACACCTCGTCTTAAACACAATTAACTAAAACAGCTAAACCAGAGTAAAGTATTTTCAATGAAAATGTTATTCAGAATTTATATTGTAATATTGTATTGTAACAATTTTGTAAATCTTTTCCGTTATTTGTGTATCAATTTTTTTCTAGTCAAGGCCTCCAAGTTTTATTCAAAAATTATTTGATCCATTTTTGTTATGTTTTCAATTACCTATATTTGTGACTTTCCTGCTACTAATCATTGCAGTTAACGGAAAGTCTAAATACTTTTATATTCCTTTTAGATTTTCAGAAAAACGTTAGTGAAAATTATTGACGACAAAATATAAAGTACATTTTTGGATTTTTTTATGGGATAATATTTATTTTGCGCAAAATAAATTATTTACATTTATATCACATATGCCAGCATACATATTTATTTTAAACAGTAAACACACCGGATTGGAAAAACATGAAGTCTTATATTAAACAATTTTCAAGCCCAAAAGCAAAAATTCTAAATTTCTTTGACTGTGTAAAATTACTTTTGTTTTAACGTTTTGCACGCTCGTTTAATCTGAATATATGGCGATTAAAACGAACAAAGAAATCTTTTCCCCAATACCCAGGCAGGTAAAATCTGAAACCAATCAGAGGTTGGTCAAGCGAATGCCTTCCATTAAAAATCTTGCAGCACCAAATAAGTCTAAATTTATTTGCTTGTCTACAATGTTGTCAATGTAAGCTTGTCTGTCCCTTTCACTCCTACTAGGCCTTGTGATGTTACCATCATGTTCACAGATGAGCTAATTAATGCTACATTCAGTGCAACCCTAGTAAAACAGATGTGTTTACTCGGTCAAAAAACGCCAAAATACTTCTCCCATCATTACCAATCAAACCTTAGAATTGCGCAAATAAATTGAAAATAGAACACGCTGCATATTTATAAGAATTCGCAATTTATTATGCACAGTTTTAATGAGTTCATGAAACCAGCAGGTATCTTGGAAATCATCCAATAATTCAATTAGCATGCTGCACTACCGCTTTTTTTACATAATTTCTTAATTACAACTGTCGAGTTAATGCAAGTAATAATTAATACAACTGGTGACGTTAATCCAAGGTAATAAACGGCACGCACAGCACTCGCAGTTTCATTCATTATGTTTGTTCTTTAAGTCTAATCCACCAATAACAGCCCAATAAATTAGCACTTATGCCTCAATGAAAACAACGTTAAAAACTAGCGAAAAAATGAACGCGTAGGTTTGTATTTATTAAGGTCGTTATTTCACATTTACCTTATTTAATCGCGTAAAGTTCTGAAACCGCGCCACTTCAAGTGACGTAATTAACAGCTAATTGCCGCACAGACGCCAGATTTGGAATGAGTAATGAAAATTTATGTAAATGAAAATTTTCGTCATAAGGAGTCATCATTCCGGAAGTCGCAGCGATTGGAAAGACAGCTTTTACAAAGTTGTAATAATGCTAATGGTTGTTGTAATCGTAATGTTACGTTTGAAGGTGGTTTTTAGATAATAATTCTTACGTTGAAGTGTCCACAAATGTTAATGGTATGTTAATGCGGCTAGTAATATAAATGGATTAATATTATAAGATCCCTGTACACCAGTGAAGTGAGCGCAGATTACTTTTAGAGTGGACAACAACAAAAAGGTTAAAGTGACTTGAATGCATGTATGCAATGTCGTAAAGGTGATAATAATGTGCAGAAAGTTTTTAATGAAGGCTCATATGCGCATTAAACTCTGCAATAAAACTGATGGAAACAATAAATTTTTTGAAAATGTTTGTATGGAAAGATTTATGTTTTAATTACTCAACTACGAGTAGTTTCTGTTGTTTTCTTCTGGTTAATATTCACAGACTTCGAAGACGGACTCGTTATTGCTATTATTGGTTACTAGAAATTTGAAAGTCCAAATATACACATAGTTACTGTTCCAACGTAAGCATACTATTATATGTTTTATGTCATTTTTGTAGTAGAACTTACACGAGTTCGACAGTGTTCGATCAAAAGTGGAACTCGTAAATGTCATTGCAGTTAATGAAACGGAAAATGGAATAAAAGTGTAAGGAACATAAAATCTAGCTAGTGGTTTCAGCTATCAGGGAAAAATATTTTTTTGTATTTTAAGCAACGAACATTTGTTTGTTGATGTCAGTAAAATTTCTGCATATTGTCTTGTAGTTGGGATTTGGTACCATTTAACTTAAAATCCAAATTTTAGCTGGACATTATTCGCCTTGAGGTCTCCAGCAATCGATTTTTAGAAGATTTTTGTCCTCATAGCTTGATCTTCAGACCAGATGCTCTATTAGCTTAGTATGAGGAGACGAATATAACACGTGGAACGGGTGTCATTTATGAATTAAAAAACTATGCTACAAATTGTAACAGGACATAATTCCAGATTGTTTTAAATTTCCGCTGCTGGCGGTTTTCAGCATTTGATTCCTCGAAGTTTTCTAGTCTTACACCCTAATTTTCAGACTGAAAACTCTGGCAGTTTACTGTGGAGAGATGAATGAATATATGCGGGACGGATGTCATTTATGATTTATAAATTATTAAAAAAAAATAACATAACTCCAGAACGGTTTAAGTATTTGCTTTGTGGTTTCCAGCTTAAGTTTGCTAGAAAATTTTTTCGGTTCTCAATTTCGAGGAATCATAAATTTTCTAGTTCAGCGGTATAATTTTCAAACCGGATACTCTACTGTCTTAGTAGTATGTAAAATGGTACCGTTGTTATTTGTAAATCAGAAACAATATTCCAGAATTTAGCGGGACATAACTCTAGAACTCCAGATTTTTCGAGGTTTTCTGGTTACCCCGGTTATTAAATGCGATAATTTATCAATTTAGGATGAAGACACGAATGTTATGGGATGAATATCATTTGTGAACTAAAAAAAAAGAATTTATATACTAGTGGAATTAACTCAAGTATTCGGTCTAAAGTTTTCAGCATTCGATTCCTGGAAGTACTCTAGTTGTTGACATCATTTTCAAATGGGATACTCTCCCAGTTTATTATGGAGAGAAGAATATATATGGGACGGTTGTAATATTTATTAATTAAAAACAATAAAATGTTAGGATCATAACTCTAGAACTGTTTTAGTGTTAGCTGTATGGTTTTAAGCATTCTATTCCTCTAAGTATTACAGTCTGAAACACCAAAATCCTCATTTTCTCAAAACACCAAAATCCTCAAATCCTCAAAACACCAAAATCATCAAATCCTCAAAACATCAAAATCCTCAAGTCTTCAAAACACTAAAATTCTCAAATCGTCATAACATCAAAATCTTCAGATCCTCAAAACACTAAAATCCTCAACTCCTCAGAACACTAAATTTCTCATACCCTCAAAGCATCAAAATCCTCATTTCCTCAAAATATCAATATCCTCAGATCTTCAAAACGCTAAAATTCTCAAATCTTCAAATCCGCATAACACCAACATCCTCACATCCTCAAAACACCAAAATCCTCATTTTCTCAAGACACTAATATCCTCAGATACTCAAAATACCAAAATCCTGAAATTCTCAAAACGCCAAAATCCTCAGATCTTTAAAACATCAAAATCCTCAAGTCTTCAAAACACCAAATCCTCAAATCCTCAAAACACCAAAATCCTAATTTTCTCAAAACACCAAATTCCTCATATCCTCAAAACCCCAAAATCCTGAAATTCTCAAAACGCCAAAAACCTCAAATCTTCAATACTTCAAAATCCTCAAGTCTTCAAAACTCCAAAATCCTCAAAACACCAAAATCCTCAAATCCTCAAAACATCAAAATCCTTAAGTCTTCAAAACGCCAAAAACCTTAAATCCTCAAACACCAAAATCGTCAGATCCTCAAAACACTAAAATTCTCAAATCGTCATGACATCAAAATCTTCAGATCCTCAAAACACTAAAATCCTCAAATACCCAAAACACTAAATTCCTCATATCCTCAAAACATCAAAATCCTCATTTCCTCAAAATACCAAAATCTTCAGATCCTCAAAACACTAAAATTCTCAAATTCTCAAATCCGCGTAACACCAAGTTCCTCATATCGTCAAAACACCAAAATTCTCATGTTCTTAAAACACCAACATCCTCCCATCCTCAAAACACCAAAATCCTCATTTCCTCAAGACACTAATATCCCCAGATACTCAAAATACCAAAAATCCTCAAATCTTCGAAACACCAAAATCCTCATTTTCTCAAATTCCTCATATCCTCAAAACACCAAAATCCTGAAATTATCAAAACGACAAAATCCTCATAGCTTCAAAACTTCAAAATCCTCAAGTCTTCAAAACACCAAAAACTTTAAATCCTCAAACACCAAAATACTCAGATCCTCAAAATACCAAAATCCTCAAATTCCCCAAACACCAAAATCCTCAAGTCTTCAGAACACCAAAATCCTCAAATCCTCAGAACACCAAATTCCTCATGTCCTCAAAACACCAAAATTCTCGTATCCTCAAAACACAATTAAAAAAATTTTTAAAATTTTAGCATGTCATAACTCCAGAACTGTTTAAATATTCCCTTTTCAGCATTTTATTTCTTGATGTTTCGTAGTCCTACAACCTGATTTTCGGACTGAATCTTCTGCCAGTTTAGTATAGAAAGACGAATACTCGTATATATGGGACGAATGTCATTTATGAATAAAAAAAATCAGAATGTAGCGAGAAATAATTCCAAAACTGCTTAATTATTCCCTTAGAACCTTTCAGCATTCGATTCCTCGATGTTTTTAGATGTGGGAACCTGAATTTTAAATGCAACACTGTACCAGTTTAGGATTTGTTGATTTAAAAAAAGTCTAAATTTTAGAGGGATATAACTCTAGAATGGTTTTAGTATTCCCTATACGGTTTCCAGCCCTCTATTCCTCGAACTGTTTTAGTTTTAATGCCTGATTTTCAGATCTCATACTCCAACAGTTTAAGACGGAGAGATGATTCTATATGGGACTTGTGTCATTTATAACTAAAAATATATCAAATTTTTGCGGGACATAACTTCAGAACGGTTTGAATATTCGCTTTGAGGTTCTCAACATACGATTCCTCGAAATTTTCTAGTCCAGCCGTATGATTTTCAGATCTGATACCTAGTAGCCTAGTAGTATGGCTAGCCTAGTAGTATGGAATGGTATGGTGGTCATTCTAAATCAAAAACAACTGATAATTTAGCGGGACAGAACTCCAGAACGGTTTAAGTATTCGCTACATGGTTTTCAGCATTCTATCCCTAAATGTTTTAAAGTACTACAACGTGATTTTTGGACTGGGTAGTCTGCCAGTTTAGTATGGAGAGAGGAATATATGGGACGGGTGTCATTTATGAAATAAAAAAACAAGTTCAGACTCTACCGGGACATAACTCGAGAACCATTTAAGTATGCGTTTTATACGGTTTTCAGTATTCGAAGTTTTCTTAGTACTCCATAGTTTAGTATGTAGAGAAGAATTTATATGGGATGATTGTAATTTATAAACTTAAAAAAAATAAAATTTTGTGGGACGTAACTTCAGATCGGTTTAAGTATTCGGCGTGTGGTTTTCACCATTATATTCGTCGAAGTTTTGTAGTCCTAGGACTTGAATTTCGGACCGGAGACTTTATCGGTTTAGTACGGAAAGACGTATATTATATGGGACGGGGGTAATTTATTTTTTAAAATTCAAATTTGAAACAGTCAATTTCAGAAGAGTTTAATATTAGCCTTGAGGTTTTTAACATTCGATTCCTTGACGTCGCCTAATCCTATGATTGCATTTTCAGACCGGATGCTCCACCAGTTTAGCATGGAGTGTCAAATATATGAGACGAATGTCATTTACGAATTAAAAAACAATTTTCAAATTTTAATGGGACATAAATACAGAACGGTTTAAGTAGTCGCTATTTAGTTTTGAACATTCGATTCCTCGAAGTATTGTAATCATACAGCCTGATTTATGGACCCGATATTCTACCAGTTTTATATAGAGAGACTTGTATATACGGGACGGGTGTCATTTATGAACTAAAAAACAAGAAAATTCTAATTTTGCGGCCCATAACTCCAGAACGGTTTGGATATTCGTTGTGGGGTTACAATTTCACTAGCACTGGAAAGTACTAAATTCAATAATGAAAATATCTTGGAACTATCAACATTCGTATTCGTATTGCACGCAAGACCACTGCAAATGACAAAAAATGAATAATGCATGAGTAATTTCAAAAATTTGCAGAAATGCATGACTTAACATAATTCTTGATTAACATCTTTATCCTAACCACAAAATGTATGAGGTCAGATTAAGGAACTGTCAAATGAATCTTTATTAAAAAATTTACGTTTAAACTGCAGTCATTAATATCGTTCCATTCATACGATTAAAGTTGTACATCACAGGCATTAAAATTTGTCATTCGATTGTGTCAAAATGATTTTTAAGAATCAGCCTGCTTTTCCAAAAACCTGTTGTCGTAGGTAATTTTGTCATTTTGTCACCGCTCTGTGTAGTCCAGGGCTAATTTGTCAATGTTACGTTGACGGGCCACGGCAAAAAGTATAATTTAAAGCTAACCATTAGAGAAATCAATTACCATTGCCCATTACTCCCAAAACTTGTGCCTCTGCCGGAAGCGTTCCATCGCACGTGTCCTCGATGGCGAATCGAGATTGCCGCGCTCCGGGCGCTCCGGACTCCGGTGTCATTGCGTTGCGTAAGCCATTCACAAATCTCCGCACCCGTTCTGTCACCCTTCTAGTTCATTCATCTGTTGCCATATACGGCGAATTCTTGCACAATTTTACTCTCCGCTTGCTCAACGCTCTTCAAGCCCATTCATGTCTGAACGCATTAAAATACAGCGACAGCAGTTATAATAAGATTATAGCCATACCTGTCGAATATATTAGCATATTTTTCAAACGGTCCAGAGTTATTTAGCGTTTCTGTCCAATTTTTGTTACGTGGTAGCACTGATTTAAATCCGTTAATGGATGGTTGGGGCTAATTGCGACCGGGGACTATCTAAACAGAAATAACTATAATTAGAACGTTGCTTATTTAATTAAATATTTAGAAGTCGATTATGCTGTTTAAAAAGAATTTGAGTGTGCAAGCTGTAATTTATTGGGAATTATGTAAATCGACGCCCACACGCGTGTGTACAATAATAATTAAAATGTTGTAAAACAGCGACTCAATTGCTTCAGAATCCCGAATACGACGGCGTCGTTTCGGTGTCCCTTCACTCAACTTTGGTAAATTGAGACAGGTAATTTCTTTACAAAATTAACAGACTTGGTTGGAAGAAAACAATGACGGTGTTGAGCGTCATTACTATTCAAAGTGATTATTCATATCGTTTTACTGTAACCACAACAAAATATCATCGCTGTATAAGGAATTTCCTGAGCATTTAATTGGTGTTTCGCAACGCAGATTTTGCGTTAGTAAAAATACAATAGATGGCTTTATAATTATTATTAGCATAAATCACTCTTTATAACAGTATTGATCCCGTGGGTTCAATTTTTCGTCTTTATTTTACATTAACAACCAAGTTTATTCACTAGTTGGATATAATTAAAACTTATTAAACAACTTATAAGCAATTTACGATTTATTAACTTATCAAATGTAAGCAGATTTCAATTCACAACACTTTACCAAAACAAATTAATGTAATAATGAAAATACACACGAAAGCAATTACTGAAATAAGTGTTTTTTTGTAATTAACAAAAAATATTTTCATCAAATTTGTTGCTGCTACTAGAGTAAAAAAAAAAATTCGGACTCCGCAATTCAGTACAAATTAAATCATCATGCAAGTATTTGAAGTAATATATCCACAAACCCAAAAAAAATAGCTGAATTGCAAAATTTGCAAATACGGAAAAACTACCTACGTTTTAATAGTGACCCCCAGAACCTGAAAGCTATAGAATTTTGCAACAAACGCCTCATTGCAAGGTCGATGTTGTGCAGGCAATTAGGAAAATAATTCAGTCAAATGTTATACAACGTCATAAAACTGCAAGCCGATGATTGTTGACAGCAAACTGTGTGTTGTTGTAGTTTTAACGTACTAAAATTTTTTCCTTCACTTAACATTGTTTAGATTTAATTAATTAAGTGTAAAGAGATTAATAAAATTTAATGTATTCTGTTACTCGTGCAAAATATAATTGTAATCAGGTTATTTGTTGTTTAATATTTCAACTATACCTGTATTTGCATAGCTTAATCATACTTCTTGTTAAATTGACGCTTAATAATAATGTAAACGCAAATTGTGTAATAAAGCAATAATGCAGAAAGATTTATAGCGATTATTTTTTTATAGAGAAAAATTCCTCCTTCTGTTTGTTTTCTTGGAAAGTACGACGTTGTTCATTTTCATTAAAATAGCTGAAACGAAGTCCTTCAGGCGACTACTTAAATCTGGTCGAGAAAACGTGTTTTTCATTACCTTTCCATGACTTTCTTCCTTCATCGAATGTCTTCATTCATAAATTGGACACATTGTCAGTGATTGACAACGGCTGGCTTGCTTGGAATCGTTGTCATAATCAATAATGTCAATTGGAATTTCCTTCTAAATCTTCACCTGTATAGTTACCACTTGCTTTTCTGTTCGATTTATCATCTAGTTTTGATTTTCTTTGATCTTGTTTGTTTCTTGATTGTTCAGTTTTGTCGATTTGCCTTTTATTTCCCTGTATTTTGTTACCATATTGTTCCGGTGTGGACTTTGGTGCCAATAAATTTAAAACAGTTCATTTCAGTCGTTTTCAGTTGCAAATACAAATTTCTATAAATGTTGTATTGATTAATTAAATCATAAAATCTAAATCATGTCAATTTTTACTGTTTTTTGCTTTTACGTTTTCTAATTCTGAGTCAGTTTATATGCGACGTCAATATCGTGAGCTGTTTCAATTAAAATTATCTTGTTGAGACTTCACATTTTTGAAATAATTGATGACGCATATGTTCCAGTTCCAATCCCCAATTTACTGGACAACAAATGTTTAACTTTTGATTTTTCTTTACCATTGTTTGCCTGATTGCAACTAGAATGCTAAGATGAAATTATTTCTAACTTGTAGAGTTTGGAAAAAATAACGTAACGCATAAAAGATATTTCGCATAATAATACCAATAATAATAATTACACTACTGTATTATCATTAGAAAGTGTTTACTCTCAGTTCCATTCAACAGGTACCTATAAGACGTGTATTTTGGGGCATATGTTACAATCCCATCTAGGATAAAGTCTGAAGAATTTCACTCCCGATTTCTTCATAGTTTTGGAAAAATTTTTGTGGATTCGAGCTTGTGGGGCTTTGAATAATTCATATTCTGTATTTCATATTTTAACAAATTAATTTAGAATTTTACAAAAATGACCTTTTCCGTTTTCACTCCCCGGCTACAGTCATATTTTCTGAACATTTCATGATCTCTAAAGAAAGGAAAAATGGGTCTTCCGTTTCAGTCTGTTTGTCGCCTGTCGCTGTCGTCTGTTGTCTGTCTCCATTTTTATTAGACAGATAATCCTCGAATCTATTAGACTGATTGTCGTCAAATTAGTAGGTATTTTATGAATATTGTGTATATGGCAAATGATATTTAAATTTTATAAAATTACTTATTCCTGTGCTTGTAGTTTATGAATCTGCCTTGATGTTTTTCCTTAGATTTTCAGATTGTCACAAAAAATCAACATTGCATAAAAAGATAAAAGGAATCATGACTTTAGTTCATTGTGATGATAACGCGAAGGTCGTGGGCTCGATTCGCTCCTGGATCGCTTTTTTTTTCTTCCACTGTGACCGGTATTATCCATTTTTCCCTAAAAAGCTGGATTTATTTAATTGGACTTCGGAGGCGAGGGAAGTTCTGTTTAAAGAAAAAAAAATCTGTTCAATGCGCAACAAGTTTCGAGAATCCAAGTTTTACATTTGTGGATTTTTTCTTTCCGAGTATTGTAGCACTAGACGAACGGCTACTTTCGTGTTTTGTGGACGTTTCATGACCCCTAAAGTATGAAAATATAGGTCTTTCGTGTCTTTGTCACATGTCTTCTTCTGTCGTCAAATATCGTGTAAATTTTAAAACTTCATCCCAAAGTTGTCTAATCATTCCCACTAACAGTTTGACGACGTCACCTTAAATTTTACATGGTAAATAATAATTAAATTTTATAAAATAACATACTCCTGTACTTGTGGCTTATGAATCCCCCTTTTTCTTTAGGCGTCCAGACTTTCATGGACCACTTTTTTCTTACACTGTGATCAGTGGTGGATGGGACCTGCTGAACCAAAGTGGGACAAATTTAGGCCGACGTCTGTAAGACCGAATTTTACTTCATTTTAAAGTATATAAAATTTGGTTTTAAGATTCTGGTGCACCACGGCTACTGGCGTCTTTGGAAAATTCCCAAGCCTTTGAAGTAATTTGAAAGAATTTCGAGAAGCTTGAAAGATCTTGTCTCTTGGATCTCTTTTGTTTTGTTTTTGAAGCAGTTTGAAAGAATCTTGGGATTCCTTGTCTAGTTTTTGCAATAGTTTGAAAGAATCTCCGTGAAACCTTTTGTTTTGATTTCGAGGTAGTTTCAAAGAATCTTGGGGACCCCTTCTGTTTTATTTTTGAAGTAGTTTGAAGAAATTTCAGGGACCACTTGTCTCTGTTTTTTGAAGCCGTTTGAAAGAATCTCAGGGACATCGTATGTTTGGTTTTTGAAGTAGTTTGAAAGAATTTTGGGGATCCCTTTTGTTTGGTTTTTGAAAAAGTTTGAAAGAATCTGGGGACTCCTTACGTTTTGTTTTAGCAATAGTTTGACAGAATCTCGGGAATCCCTTGTCTTGTTCTTGAAGTACATAATTTGAAAGAATCTCAGGGACCCATTGTGTTTTATTTTTGAAGTAGTTTGAAGGAATTTCGAGAATCCCTTTTGTTTTTTTTTTGAAGTAGCTTGAAAGAATCTCGGACACTCCTTTTGTTTTGTTTTTCAAATAGTTTGAAAGAATTTTGGGAATCATTTGCTTTTGAAGTAATTGGAAAAAACCTCGGGGGCCCTTGTGTTTTATTTTTAAAGTAATATGAGAGAATCTCGGGGACGCCTTGCCTTTTATTTTTGAAGTAGTTTGGAAGAATCTCAGGGACCACTTGTCCCCATTTTTTTGAAGTGGGTTGGCAGCATCTCCGAGATCGCTTTCGTTTTGTTTTTGAAATAATGTAAAATAATCTTGGGAATCACTTGTGTTCTGTTTTTGGAGCAGTTTGAAAGCGTCTCGGAGATCCCTTATATCTGATTTTTGAAATAGTTTGAAGGAATCTCGGTGACTCCTTTTGTTTTGTTGTTGAAGTAGTTTGAAAAAATCTCGGGGACCCCTTGTGTTTTGTTTATGACGTAGTTTAAAAGAATCTTGCGGACCTCTTTTGCTCGTTTTTGAAGTGATTTGACAGCATCTCCGAGATACCTTTCTTTATGTTTTTGAAGTAATCTAAAAGAATCTTGGGAACCACTTGTGTTTTGTTTTTTGAGTAGTTTAAGAGAGTCTCGAGGACTCTATGTGTCTGGTTTCTGAAGTACTTTGAAAGTATCTCGAGGACATCTTTTGATTTTTGAAGTAGTTTCAAAGAATCTTGGAGACTCCATATATCTGGTTTTTGAAGTAGTTTGAAAGAATCTTGGAGACCTCTTATGTTTAGTTTTTAAAGTAGTTCGGATGAATCTCGGGAACCCCTTTTGTTTTGGTTTTAAACTAGTTTGAAAGAATCTCGAGAAGCCCTTTTATCTTCCTTAGTAGTACTTAGTTTAAAAGAATCTTGAGGATCCCTTGTCTTATTTTTGAAGTAGTTGAAAGAATCTCGGGGACCGCATTTGGTGTGTTGTTGAAGTAGTTTGAAAGAATCTCGGGGACCCCTTTTGTTTTGTTGTTGAAGTAGTTTGTCTTGCTTTTTGAAGTAAAAAGGAATTTAGGAGTCCCGTGATTAGGGGGGAAAAAATTAGACACTTGAAAGGCAGAAATTTTACTTCGTTTATAAGTAATGTTACGACACCTTTTGTGCCGACCGACCTATGCTCTGGTGGAGATGGGGTATACAAAGAAAGACGGTAACTTACTTATATCTAATGAAACAAGGAATACACTGGACGCGACACAGCGCCCTTCAAATCACAGATTAATTACCAAACTACACCTTAGCACCTTAGCTTAACATGTACACAGTGGGTCGCACACAGCGCCCTTTTTGATACGAATTACCACCATACAAGTTGCTTCCTCCCTCCTTTGTAGGCAAGTCCTGCGGGACGATTCGTAGGGGGGAAAAATCTGGCTCGGCGGTTCCTCTCGTTTTCGTGACGCCCCCTTGCCGGCTCAGTGGGACGAGTCGGGAGGTGTGGAGGCCTGAGGAATTCTTACGGTCTCCCCAAAGGTTTTTCGTTCTTCTTCCCAAAAGAAACTAGTAACGCCACGTCGAGGAGGAAAAAGTTGTAGAAAAAAACAGAAAAGAAATCGAAAACTTGGCTGTCTCTGTGCAAAGGAAAACCTGGTTTATACGGGATCTCGCAAGGGTGACTTACTTACGGTTCTCTCTTACACTCACTCGCACCCCCGGTAACTTTTCCGGGCTGTCGCTCCCCCAAAAGTTACAACCCCGTACTTTTTTGCGTCCGTTGCCGACCGTTACTCGATTCTGTTTAAACGCGATCTCGTCGGATGAGTTGCGGAAATTCCCGATTAGGCGACCAATCGCGCTTTCCCTGCTCAAAATGCCACTCGTTCACCGCAGTCTCTCACTTGCGCCTGACTCGCTGTTATCTAGGCAACCCCTTATTTTCGAACCGTAACAGTAAGTATATAAAATTTGATAGATCGCGGCTATCAGCACGTCTGGAAAAGTCCAAATTTTTCGTTCGCCTCTGACGGTGATTGGCGTTTTTTTTTATTTTAATTAATAGGGGTTATCATATAATAAATAAAATTTCGCAATTTTGAACTGTATTTCAGCCCAAAAAAGAATCTTAGCACAATTTTTAATGCACACCAAAGCAGCAGTAATACATTCTTATGGCAGCTCTATAGTTAGTTTCAACTTAGAATAGTTAATTCTCCGCAAACATAACAAAAATTGTTTTCAACGAAGTAGCACGAATTGACTTAGTTTGATGTAAATCATTCCATATTGTTTAAGAGCAAAAGCAGATGTCGCTTGAGGGTTGCGATGTTGAAATTATGCCGAAACTTGTTCGGTCTTGTTTACACAACTCAGACAACCCACGATTGCTTTGGATGCTTAACATTAATGCAATCATAAAAAAATATCGTCAAATGTAGTAAAAATGTAACAATTTTAATTTTTGGGAGGCAAGCAGTGTAAGTGAAAATTTCTCAAAATTCTGACGTAGTAAGCAAAATCTTTCTAATATGTTTGTTTATTTATTTTTTTTATGTTGCTGGTCCATTACATTTTTTCTGATCTACTCGCTAATTAAACTGCCCGTGTTCGCCTAGTGTTGGTTTGTCCTTAGAAATTACCATAGACTTGTACAAAGTGAAGTCGTGTAGGAAATGGCAACCTGAACAAAAGCTGCAACTCTATGGTGCAGTCAATTATGAGGTATTTATCCCAGCACAGTATTTTGCTTGTCATTAGCGCTTTCAAGTTTTAGATCTGCGAGCTGATTAGACAATACAAAGCGTGGGCCCTTGTAGCCGTGCATTATGAGCTCGTTGATTTAGGGGTAAAAATGTCCGTCTGCGAATGCGATGACGGTATCTAGGTGTGTCGATTTTTGCAGCGACGCTGTATAATCTCCGGAAAAAGCGCTGACAACAGTCTTCGCTTGTGATTTATTCCCCGATTGAGTGAGCAATTTAACGATGGAGCCAATGGCAAAACGCTGCAATTATTCGTGAGGATTTTTGCCGGCGATATGTAGAATATCAGAGTTCGCTAATGCATCTTTGGCCCGAGGGAGCGCAGTATCGTCTTCGGCCCACACTCGGTGAATCAGCGTTCAGGTGTGATCGGTTCATTAATAAAAACACAAGCCGTTGATTAAGGTTTACTATAATAGGAAGAAGGTGCGGTGCAGCGGAAGAAACTAGCGACTGACCTAAAATATACACTCGCATGTAAATGTAATAACAAAGGTTGCGCAAGGAGATGGAGGGGACGTCCATACTGCAACACGAACAGATGAATGAACACATGTTCATGAATGAATGATAAAGTAAGTGAACTCGTGCCGAGAGATAACGTATGATCGAGCAGGGTCAGCGGGCGTGGAGCTGTCAAGGGTCGGGGTGGCGTGGGCGCCCAAGAATGGACCCGAAGGAGTGTCAATATGCTCCGAAACAGATTTCATCTGGTGCAGATGGTGACGTCGCAATCCGCGCTTTTCGACGTTTTCACACTTTCACGTTCATGCCACTTTTACTATAAAGTGTAATTGACGACACTCGACTGCTGCCACCTCGACCGCAAACAAACATCTATTACATTCACTTTTCTTGTTTGATTTGTTGATTAAAATTATTGTGCATTAACTAGAAAACGAGCACACATTCATCACTTTCGGACGTGGGAATCTGTGAAGACTGGATAAGGTGTCGTGATAACATCAAGCAACACTCATTATTTCCTTACGGAGCTTTTTTCTTCAATGGAAGAAGCTAATCTAGATCGACTTGAGAGGTTCATGGTTAAAAAACAAATAATACGGGATTTTCTGTTTCGCGCGGAGGAATAAAGTATGAAGATGACAGCATTTTTCACCTATGACCTAGACAATGGAAAGAAAATTTCGTCTGCAAGCACAGATTTATTTACTAAAAATAACGTTGTGTGTGCATATTTGCTTCTAAGATTTGCCGACAATAGCTACTAATTCCTGGAAATGCAGAAGCAGTAGATTTTATTCACCCGTTTGTTCTTTTGTTATAAGCCGGTTGGTCTTGTTTTATTTGCTACAAACCACAGATGTTAAAACCAGAGAAAATCGACAAATTACAGCTTCACTTTGGACGAAAAAGGCCTTCTTTTCCGTTATTTGTTGGCACAAAATTTAAATTTACCCACACGTACCAAGGTGACGCATTTAGAAATGTTAAACAATAACTGCAATCATTTTCTAGTAAACTGAAGATTAATGGAGCCAAAGTAGATTTTCTGCTTTAGATTTGTCATTTGTCAAGCGTTATAAAAAATTACATATCAACCTTTTAGCAAATACTTTTGTAATACAGCTATGACTGTCAACACAAATTTCAATTTCGCGCCCACGGTTTAGCCCACTTCTATTTTCCCTCTATTCAATGCACTTTTTGTCTTTGCGTTACTCTCTGATAAGGGTCACACCCGTTTAAAATTAGTGTCGTTATTGTCAAAGCTGTGAAGTACTTCCACGTTTCCAAGCTAACGACAAAATAAATTTTGAGTCCCGGGTGTGTCAAAAATATTAAAAATATTAAAACAGCCAAGACACATATCTTTATTTTTATTCCCCGATGTACTGCAAAACACCACGAAATTCAATATAAAAGAATCTGATTAATTTGTTTTAATTATTTTTTCCTTTTAGTGACACCATGCACTATGGAAAAAAACAAAGTGATTTCAGATCAATTTTGTTATAACTTTCTTTGTTGTAAGTCTTATGTTATTAGACAGAACATTCCTCACCTTTGAAGTACAATCAAGGAAATCCAAAACTTCGCGTTTTTATTATGACGCGCAACCATTTGAGCTGTGACTGCCTCCTGTACGTTCCCGGTGACTTTTTTAACCTCTGATCTAGTCACCCAAGAATTTTTTGACAAAACAAATTGGCATAACTTGAAGCTGCGAAAATGACAACAAAGCACAATTTAGGTTATGTTAAATGGCGAGATTGTAGACAACCCACCACAACACAAGTTGTATGTTCTAAGAAACAATCTACATAATTGGGTGACATAATGGAGAGCGAAAATTAGAAAATTAAAAAGATCACCCGGTATTAGTGTGAAACATCATATAAATTTTAATTTTTTTTTCGAAAATCGGGATGCCTAGGGTAAAAAATCAAGGCCGATTCATAAACCTCAAGTACAAGAGTAAATTTTACAAGGTTTTAGAAGGTTAAAGATCGGTAACCAGATGTTGAACAGGGTTATAGGCAGGTTATACTGGGGCCCTTAGCTCAGTTTGACCTCATTTGACCTGAGCTGGGAGTCCCACTACTTTTTATCCAACGTTTGTCATCAGTCATCACCTTGTGCTCCGTCTACCTGACCCCGAGGACGGTCGTGTTTTTGGGCAGATTTATTTATTACTGTGCATTCAAAGATTTTACTCTGAAATGATGTCTTTTATTTCTAACTTAAATAAAGAATCACACTTACAAGCTTTTCTCAGTGCAAAAACTTTGCAAGAGAATAAAAAACCTTTAATAAAAAGTTTTAGTAAACATCTTACAAAATACGGTGATAAAATATGTATTTGGGCAACTCGAACACTGCAGAACAGATTTACTGAAAAATGTAACCAGTCAGTAATCGATGATCTGAACAGAAAAATTGTAAACGGTTGTAAGTTGTATTTCGTCAATAAAGGATCCATCGGTCAAACTGTCAATACAGAGTTTACTGAAGGATGAAGAAGACAATGAATCATATGAAAAACACTTAACTGTATTATTTATAAATCTGTACTTTTTTATTAAGCTATATGAGGGGATAGTCGGGATGGAACTTGGTCCTGCGCAAAAACATGACCGTTCCCGGGATTAGGTCGACTGAGCACAGGGCCATGGCAAACATTCGATAAAAAATAGTGGGGCTCCTAGCTCAGGTCTAATTGAGCTAGGAGCCCCAGTATATAAATACTGTTATATATAGTTAGTTCGTAATTAATTTGACTGAGATATTTGCAAGGGTCCTGTAGCGACTTGTTTAAATCTAGGTAACCATCTTTAAACATTACGAAATTATTAATTTACTACACGTAATTTGTTACAGATTGACGAGGATCTTTACTAGGGAAGTTGTTCGGGCATTGTTCGCCTAAATGCCAAACATAGGATATACAATTTTACAAGTATACAAGTATAGGCCTCAAAAAAAAACCATTCTACTAAATTTGCTATTGCCCTGTGCTACAAAAAAGGTAGATTTTTTAAAGCAATTTTTTGTTTTAAACACAATAAAAATTAGTCTAATGTTATTTACACAGAATTTCCTTCGCTTCTGAAGTACATACAACAGCTTCTTAAAAAATTATTAAATTTTATGTTTCTTGGGATAATCTCTATAAATTAAAAAAATATAGAAAAAATCAGTCACCGAAATATGATTCTCGTACTGGTTATACTAGTGTAAAAGGTTATTATGAAATTCTTTTGCCAAAAAATGTGGATTGTAGGGTAAATATTCAAGGCGATTTCATAAACCACAGGTATAAAAAGCTATTATATAAAATTTAAATGGCGTATGTTTCAAAAAAATGAGGGAACGTTATCGAATTGTTAGTAGGGCTGATCACACAAATTTTGGTTAGTATTTCGCTATTTAGATGATATTCTTAACATACAAATAAATTTTACAATAATCGGTCTGGTAGTTTTGGAGCTTATCTGTCTAATAAAAGTCGACACAGACAGACACACGATAAAGGACATACATACGGAAACGGGAGACCGTTGTTTTTGCACTCTAGGAGTCATGAAATGGTGAGAAAACATAAAAGTAGCCATTTGTCGCATAAACCTTATTTTCTCAGCTTAGTCTCTGGAAGTAAAACATTAATTATTTTGTAATTTAATAATCAGTATAAATAACCAAAAATTATTAAATTTCTTTATAATAGTTTAAAATATTCGAGTTAAAATATTGTACGTTATTGCAAGAGAGGTAATAATTTAACACTTTTACCAGATTTAAGTCATAAGTTTTATTACAACTCGTACATTGGAGATACATGTTAATTTTTAAAATTACCTGACCTGACTTGATGTGATTTAACCTGACCTGACTTCGCTTGACCTGAACTGACTTGATCCGACTTAACTTGATCTGACCTGACTTTGGTTGATTTTAATTGACTTGACTATTATCTTATTACTGGTAATCATCGATCTTATTTGTACTATACCTACTGCCACTAGCCCACATAATTTGATCTGACCCGTTTTGAGTTGACTTGACCTGACCTAGCCTGACTTGACCGGAATTGACGGGAGTTGACCTGGTTTGACTTGCTTTGACTTGACTTCACCTGATTTGACTTGACTGGTAAGCTATTGTAGATACACCACTGCTAATCATTAATCTTATTTCTATTCTATTACCATTTGCAACGTAATTTGATCTGATCTGACCTAACCTGACTTTACCGAACTTGACCTGAGTTGACTTGACCTGATTTGACTTAACTATTAACGTAGTATAGAACCACATCTGGTAATCATTAGTCTTTTTTGATAAATTACAGTAAATTACAGCATAGCGTGTGTTATTAGCAGAGTTAGGCACAGCCGAAGTGATGGCGAATCAATCAGACAAATATAAAAACGACGGCGCGACGGCAGGCGATAAATTTGGCTGCTTGTGAGTCATTTTTAATTTTGAAAGCATTTTAACATCTACGAGAACTCGTATAACTGAGGAAAATCTAGAAAAAGTTATTAAGAATTCTCAAAGTTGTAGGCCATGACTGCATTAGCGCTGGAGATCAGAGAGTAATGACTAATCAGCATCACTTCCGCAATGCCGAAGTCTAGTTATTAGTGTGAAGTGTAAATTTATGTAAAAAAGTACGTAAAAACGGCACAGTAATACAATTCGCTGAAAAAGACACGTTGCCACGAAAATAAAAAAGTAAGCAAACATCAACATAATGATTGCAGATTTTGTAATTATAAGCAAATGTATTTTAACTGATTCCTCAAAATTGGTGCCGTCATCACAAAAAATACTTATTAAATGCATTTTTGTTTAAAAAAGCGCCACAAAATGCGGTATTGCTGTTTTTTCAGCAATATTCTTTTCGCTTTATTTACAGACATTATTCTGGTGTAACAACCGTAGCACCGGAAAAATGTACACAATCTAAAACGCAGCGAAAGCAGGTCTAATTTAATGTTTGATGTTTGGCGTTTATTAGCTCGCCCAGAATTTCCTTGTAAACGTAAAAAATTAAAATGTATGCAAACAAGTCGGGTTCGTCAGCCTGTCCTGAACCTGCAGTTACCCTTTTACGAGTACAGTTAGAAAAATTAATTTTTTACCAAATATTTTTACAGCATAAATTACAGTTTTTCGTTCTCTTGTTGTTAAACACCTGTCGACAACCCGAACCGTTTTTGACTGCATAGCCTCTAGCTTTTAAAATAAATTTAAATCAACCTACGACCATCAAGCTCTTTTTTTTGCCTTATTGTTCGCCACAAGACTTCCTGAATGTATTGTTTGGAAGCGTCTGCTTGTAGTCGATGAATTATTACAAATTTGGTCAATTATTTTTGAATTATACCTTATCCAAACAGATAAAATCTTATCTAAGACGACGATAATAAAGATGTTCAATTGATCCGAGCGGCTGAAAGTCGATCTACATAGTCAAATCCATTAGTGGACCCTACGAAGAAAAAAGCTTCAAGAAGCTCGCCGAACGCTGCGTTTTTAATTAAACCGTGGCCTTGGCGGCAACAATAAATTCGTCGGTAATTTATAGAGCAGGCAATTATAGATCTGATCATGATTTGCACCGAGGGCAGTAATTTATTGGACTGTATTGTATGGTCAGCAGTGTCTTTGAACACTCCCAGCCACTGTCGCTTTCGCAGTTGTCAGCGTTCTAGCATGCAGGATAATTATCCTTCATTGGGCGAAAAAAAGGAATTAGCGTTTCATCAAGTTTTTAGAATAAGGGGCGGAACTGAACTCCGTCTTCATCTACCTTAACAGGATGAATAATGGACGGTTAAATACTAATGAGTTTCCTACTAATGTCTTCATATCTATTACTTAGACTTGTGGGTTTGATAAATTAGACGCGAACAAAAAAATAATTTGCTTACCGTGTCCACCGCCTCTACGAAGAAGAGTTCTTTTATCAACTCGCTGATTGTTGTAAATGCGTTTCGCTGATTCTTTAATTTTCGAGTTATTAATTGTGGATACCTGACTATTAATCATCGGACCATCTCTAGCCGCTTAGTCAGAACCAAAACCTTTTGGTCTTATATTAGTTCCTAGTGCAAACGAATCGTTAGAAATCGAACGACACTGAATTTTTTATCAAACTGATCTGTATTTTGTTTTAAATTGAAAACTTAGATTGTACTAATTTAAAAATTAATCAACAGACGATTTTACAAATTTTGACTTTCACTAAGTTCGATTTCAGAATACATGAAAAAACTGAATTTGTAATAACATGTGGTCAATTTGCATAAATTTTATACGATGAGTCTGATGGTGTCAAAAGTTCCAAAACATGAATACTCACAAGAAAAGGTTAATTTACCTTAAAAATTTGGATATAATAACAGACAAATGCACAATTTGCCGGTGCGATTAGTAACACACATTAACATAACAATCCTTGAAAAGTGGCTAAGATATCGCGCAATTCTAATTATCGACCACCTGTTGCGCACTTAAAAGCTATAGTTGCAATCATTTGTTTGATCTTTATCCTAAATGGACCCATTAATAAGTGTGATAGGAAAAAATACAGGAAATCCTAAAAAATCTTGTTAATATCTATTAGAAGCAAAACATGAATGAAGTTACGTAAGTTGTCGACGACCTTCACGAAAAGATTATTGAATAAAAGCATGTATTTTTAAAACAAGGACGTGAACCCTTGCCGAATGTTTCATGTGTTTACGATCAATTTCGGTAAGTTAATTAGGATGTTTTCTCCTTGTGTCGCAACGGATAAATAATTCAAAAGATTTAAAACGATGAATGAAAAATTTTATGCGTTGCTGTAACAGGAGGAAACATCTGCTTTTTAAGATCCTTTCATTCAGATTATTGTTTCTTTGTGTCACCATAAGGGAATTTGCAACAATTTGCAAGTGTAAATAATAATACATCCTTGTAGGACATGGATTATCTGATGTAGGTACTCTGCGAAATGTTTTATTTAAATTCATTTATTACAAATAACGAATGTTTTTAAAACACAGCCAACAAAAAATTAAAAGCGCGATAATGGTTATTATAACACATATGGTAATGATACATTTTTGTGGCTTTAAATTGAAAAAAATTCTTTAATATTAATATGTATTTATCTCGAAGAAAAATTGGTTCGAGCCAAACTTGTTTCAAGACAGTCCACGAATAGATGTTTGTTTAAAACTGACTACGTATTGTAGAAAAAAGATCACTGTAGAACTTTTAGTTCTTTTATCGTCGCAGATCTTTTAACTAAAGTGTTTAACTAATTTAAATTGCTTTTTAATTTTGAGAATTTATTTTGTAATTAAAACTAAAAATTTTTTAGGTACATTAAGATCAGGTTATGGCCCTCGTAAACTCACTCAACACCTGCGGACGTAGATACTAATGCGATTTTCGTCAAGATCTAGTTCCTTTTAATAAGTCAAACGCGGAAAAATCTTCAAAATGCGTCCAATTAAAATTCTGAAATTGTTTAAGAGTCCGCCTGCTTCTAGATTGTGTGGCGCTTGAAGAATTTTAACAAGAAACTAATAGCTACACTGATTCAACATTACCAATTATAATAATCCAAATATTTTGATAGGAATATCATCATTATCATTATTCAGTTTTGAATTCCAACTTTTCATCACGTTGCCGCCGTTATTTTCTCTTTTTTTATTAATCTCGGCTCGTCTATTATATAAACATAGTCAGTAGTCCGTGTAATCATCGTGTAAACGGCATTCCTTTTTAGTTAAAGTGGTCCTTCATCAGATTAAGGCCGAAAACAGTCCCCTATCAATCACTTTACACACTATTATTTTCCTGCAATAATTCACTTTGAAAAATTAAATTGGTTAGTTGTCGATTTCGTCAAGATTTACGAATCATCGCAAGATTGTCGACGATAACTTATTGCCCGGTTATGTTAATCTTATTACCGATCCGGCTTAATAGTTTTACGCATGTTTGACTGGAGGTGAGAAGATATGATCTAGAAATACACCCTAATGTTGTAATTTATATGGATGGGACGTTTCGCCTTATAATTAACTTGTAGTTATTTCTAATAACATTCTGACCATTTACCGTAAACTACCAGATACCTTGTAGCTACAACTACAATAACTCAGGCTCAGGCACGATTAGGACGTCGCAGGGTCGGACTTCACGTTATTACACTTGCAGATTCGTTGCTATGTAGTGAAGGAATTTGTTGTTATCTTTCCTCATACTACCGCAGGTACAGAGATATTGAAAGAAGCGAAAATTCTGATTCTTATAACCATTGGGCAAACTTTTAAAATTTCAAAAGAATTATTTAAAGAAAAAGTGTGGTCCTAGAATAAATATTTTTTAACATATGTGTAACTGCAACAAAAGAAATGTCCAGGCTCCACATTTCAAGTGAAAATCACTTGATAAAGTTTGGAAATGAAGTCATTAATTTCTTGAGGGGACTGGCCAGCGTTTTATGTCTTAAGCTCTTCTTTGTTTTGATGATGTTAATAGTACTAATAATAACACATATTTAAAATGTGTTCATAACTAAAGAATTCCCCCAGTTATCAAATTTCTAGCATCCAAGGTAATGATTAATAACTCCTGTATTGTTATAGTCTATTCCTCAAATGCTACTTTCATGATTTCTCGACGTTTCATGGCCCGTAGAGTGTGAAAAAATATGTTTTCCGTTTCAGTTTGTCTGTCGTCTGTTCGTTGTTTGTTACCCGTTGTCTGTGTTGATATTTATTAGACCGAATTATAAGCATTTGAGAGATACTTCCAGTTTTCTTAACGAAAAAATTATGTTTACACTTTTGTCCTTGCCTAAAGTTATTTAAACTTAACTGGTTCGATTTAAACCACTCCAATATCATTGACTGCGTTTATTCGCAGAGTGAAGTAGTATCGCCAGGTTATAAAATAGAACCCAGTTTCAAAAATTAGGCATATCGTTGATATATATTAAAAATAGCAAGGGGCTCCTTACTGAACCTTGCGGAACACCATTATTTCTATTGGTGCACTATCCGAAAGTTTCCTTTAATTTTAACTATTTAGTTTCTATTTTCCTAATATATAGGATCTTAATGCATTTAAATTAAAACGTTCTATTTTATATACCTACTGACAACTTATCTAATAAGATATAGTGTAGTAAACGTAGTCAAGAGCATTGGAGAGGTTCACAAACGATACTGCTCCCAGCTGCTTTCTTTCCGGATAAGATATAAGCTTTTATGGTAGAATGTATTTCTCTAAAAACATACTTTGTTACTTTTATAATATTTAGTTTCAACGCTAAAAACATACTCTTTTACTTTTGTAATATTTAGTTTCAACGCTTCTTGTTTTAGATGATATTAACAGCTTGTAAATGTCAGACTATCTACTGAATGCTTTAAAAAGTAGCTGTCTACAGTTCTGTTTCTTAAATATCGAACATTGTGGTGCTCATAATTTTATTTATTTACTTGATAAGGCTACTAAAATCCTTTTTGGTATAATCCTTCAAAACTGACACTAAAATTCGCCGAACATTATTTTTTTGTTAAACAATTATTATTATTTTCTGATCACTTGTTAAAGTAAATGTGATAAAAATCAAGGTGGATTCATAAACCACTAGTACAGGAGTATTTTATACAATTTAGATAACCTTTACTACGCAAAATAATGAGGGAACGACATTATATTGTTAGTGGGATGACTATACAAAGTTTTAAATCACGTATAAAACTGGACAGCAATCGGACCAGCAGTTTGAGAGATTGTTTATCTAGTAAAAATTGACCCAGACAGATAACAGATGACAGACAAACGGAATCTGGAAACCCATTTATTCATATTTTGGAATGTCGTGTGAAAGTAGCCATTCACCGGATGGACCCTCTTTCCTTGGTTAAATGATTTTAATTCAATTTTATCCATGACAAACATCAAAGATTTGACTTTAAAAAAATCATTTTTTTTTTGTTTAAAATACATATATTTTGTGCCAAACATCTTCCAAGTAATACAAATTGTTTTGAATTGCTATTATTTTTTTAAAATCCTTAATATTCCAATTTTTTTTATACATTTAATTCACAATCGCTGTTTATAAATAGTTTGAAAAATAATGCTGGAATACATAAATTAATTAATTTTTGACTAGATTGGAGCTGATTCCATAAACATCTTCTGAATTGTTATTATTCCTACTATTGATTACCTGCCGAACACCTACAAAAGACACTTCAGTAAATTTAAAATTAGCATTTGACAAGTTATTCTTCAGCACAGAGTGATTAGTATTTTTCTGCTAAATTAAGGAAGTTTTTTAATAGGGCTCGTCCCTCAAATGACTACTTTCATGTTTTCTTTGACGTTTCATGACCCATAGAGTGCGAAAAATAAGTTTGTCTGTCATGTGTCTATGTCGATTTTTATTGGAGACATAATCTCCGAAACTACTGGACGGATTGTTCTCAAATTTTGTATGTATGTTAGGAATACATCAATGCTAATCAAAATTCGTTCAATCATCCTGACCTGTTGATTTAATGACATTTTTTTATATATGCCATTTCAATTTTCTAAAATGACGTATATTCCTATACTTGTGGTTTATAAATCCGCCTTGTTTTTTAGCCTAAGCATCCAGATTTTCGCAAAAAAATCCAAATTACATCATCACATTTTCACATTTTGTAATAGGATAAGGGTACTGCGGAAAACTTCGTAAAAAATGTTTTTCAAGGGAATATCTCAGTAGAGCCAGTCACAGTCTTGCGTTTTATTAATGTATTCACAAGTTTGGACCGTTCACCTAATATCTCCGTACTCCGCGCCAGACCAAATATAAACCAGTTAGCAGACTCTGTTTTCTTAACATAATGCGCTAGAATCAAAGGCAGTGGCGTAGAATGGATGGTTAAAGTATGATACATTAATGTATTCAGAAAAACAAGCTATACAAGAATCTCTAAAAAATACAAAAATTTTGTTATAATAATTTTTGAAACATGAGGAATTTGAGTGTCGTCCAAATAAATTTCGACTAATTTTTAGCACGTCTAGATGAACGTTGTCACAGTCTGAGTGTCGCCTAGAATATGGACTTCATACTTTAAAAAAAATATATTAGATACTTCACAACCTATGTCATTATTCCTTATATACATATATATACATACTTATTTATCACAAAATTGATTTTATACCTTTCATCCTGCGTCCAATTTATTGCTTGTGGTAGTTATAATTTTAATGTCTAATAATTTTTTGGATAGTTTTCTACGACCCTAGCGTGATATAAGGAAGTATTGTAATCGTGTCCATCGGACGACTGGCGACTTTAAAGTGTTCTCGATGTTACCTGACTCCTAGATTACGAAAAAGTAGGTCTCCCCTTTCCGTCTGTCTGTCTATCTATCTGTCTGTTGTCTGTTCGGATTTTATTAGACAGAAATCTCCTAAAATACTAGCCCGATTGTTGTCAAATTTTGTAGGTGTATTAGGAATATCATATTAGGTAAACGCTGCTCGAAATTTATCTGATCATCCCAACGACGTGATGCCGCCCGCTCAAAATTTTGTACAATAAACATAAATTTCATAAAATAGTATACTACTACACTAGTACTTCGTGAATCCGTACTGAATTTTTTATTATTAGAAAATTATTATATGTAAAGGTTCAATCCCACAACGTTTCCATTTTTTTTTTTTTTTTATAAGATTAAGTCACTCCATTTCCATGAAAATTATAGTAATGTCGCCCGCGGCTATATTAATAATAATAAAATAATTATTATTACTATAATAGCTCCTCAAAAGTATATTCCGATCGTTTTGCCCCATTATAGCTTAAGTAATCCGTTCTCTCAATCATCATCAATCAATCAAATTTCATTTTCTTTTAACACAAATGCATGCTGATGCTTGTAATCTGAACGTGCTTACAGTCAATTCTTCCGAAGGATAAACATGAATACTCGAAGTTTAGCATTTTACTATGAGGATCAAAAAAAAAATCACCAAAATAAATGTAGTTATTTTGATAGCCTTAGTTGGCAACCATGCAAGTTACTGTCGAACGTTACGTTGGCACAAAAAGCCAAAATATGATTGAGTTCTCGTTTTCTGACCTCGTTCTAGGTGCTTTAAGTATCGATATCATATAATGTTTATATACATGAGATGATATGTAAATTTACGTTATGAATAGATTTAGTCATCATATTTGGGTAAAAAAGAATACAAAGGGCAGATAAAAAATGTCAGTTATCGGTTAAATTTGAATTATTCCACATACTATGAAGTCAGGAATATTAAAGCACACAATAATGCTTTAAGAGAATCTATTAAAGCATTGTTTTAGCTGAAACCGTGCTTTAATGTGATTCTAAAATCACCAAATAAAAAAAAACATTTTTTATCCAAATATGTGACGACGAAAAGACAGACAGATAGACAAACAGACGGAAATGGGGAACCTATGGATTCGTCTTCGATGATTCTGGTTAGTTTCAATTAAAAAAAAATTATTACCATATTAACCTATTTATTTCTAGATATTTTGTTGGGAGTTCAACCCCCAAGACACCCCTGCACTTCATTCCCCTAAGCACAGCATCCTGCAGAATTTTTTTCTAAAGCATTTTCCGCTAACGCGTCCGCCCCCTGCATATGACTCACATTGTCATAAATCCATCATTCCAAAAAAAACCACTCGATTAACTTATTCACCCTTCATTTTCCGCCCCGCCGAATCCTACGAACCTAATGCGAATTCGATGTAAATGTTCATCCCCCGTTTTCACCCGTTGCATCCGCCCACGCTCCGGAGCAGTGCTTAAATGTCAATTAACCGGAATCCCCCGTAAAAACTCACCTGTTGATGGTTATGTTCCGGGCTGACGACGCCTAAGCTGTCAAGCGTGAAATTTGGCGAAAGCTCCAGCATCCAGCGAACGGAAGGTGGGAACCTGTTGGAATTCGTCGAGGTTTGTTGGCAGATGAGTTCAATTGAAAGGTCAAAGTTCACGGGTAGACGCCTGTCGCACTTGGACTCGTCGGGCGCCCACGCCAGCGTCAGGGCCTCGCTCAACATTTCAGCCAACAAAGCCAAACAAACAGTCGAAACGGACAAATTCCGGGTACTCAGCCCAAGGTAGGAATGCGGGTTCCGGTCACTTTCCGGGAGTGAATGTGACAGTGCTTGGGTTGTTGCCAGTGAGGGATGCTAATCTTGGGAAGCGAACGCGAGGTAAGGTTATGAATGGAGCTAGGAAGAGAGATGGTTGCTGCACTTGTTGATTCTGAGTGGAGCAAAAACATACAAAAATGTGACGAAAATATTTCGGAAGTGAAACCAGATTGAACCGATTTGTTTTTGTTTTTCAGAATTTTCTGGAAACGGAAGCGCTTTAACGATTTTTTACTTAGAGGGTGATTTAGACGAAAACTCCGATTTAAGAAAAACATATGTAGCGTTCTATTTATAATAGTGTTTCGACATATTTGTTTCCAAACAAAAAAAAACTTAAATCGATAACGTGATAAATTACGTATTTATTGTTTTATAACGTCAGAAAGATACGACATCAAAATATATCAACATTTTATCATTTTTCTAAAAAACTTAATGTCGGGGTTAAAAGCTCGTAAATCTTTGTCTCTGTGTAGTATAGTATAGGGAATAAGATGGTATCGGTTTGATCTGGTTCTACACAAACTTATTTCCCCCGGAAGTAAGCGACCTTTCGCTTGAGTTTTACTCCACCATCTGTACAAGACAACTTGATGGTAATTTCGCGTGGTATAGCTGGCGATGTGGGATTAGGATAAGTAATAATATAGGTAGAAAAGCTTTTTTGGGCGAGAGCTTTTTCAAACTCCCTTATTACATACTGATGATTTAATTATAGGTGTGGGCGGTATGACCTTTCATTAATGTAGCTATCACCCGATTATTTTTGTAACAACGTTCTTTGAAATGAAAGCGTGTTAAATATTTCCGCAGATGCTTTTCCATGTTAAATTAAAATTATTAATTATAGTAAACTGTTTATTTTCTTAATGGGACCTTCTTGTTACGTTTTCCCCTTTAATTCTGAAAGATAATTTAGAAATATGTATGAAGATTTTTTTTTTGTAGAATTTTCCGGCTGAGCACTTTTATCATCGAAAATGGCTGAAATAGCTAGACTGAGCGCTGGTAAAAATTTTATTTAAGATTTACTAATTCGTAGTACAACTTGGGTTTTAACCGGTCTTAATAGGCTTGGAATTTTGATATCTTATGAAAGAACAAAACTCTTATAATGTCTAATTTATATTTCGCCATATACCAAGTACTTTATTTCCATTAATCTGTACAATATGCTCCAAAGTACTAACTACGTGAGAAATAAATTGGCCAGAAGTTAGATAATTTATATTGTTAATACGCCACCGTAAAATTTATAACAACTTTACAAAGTGTTCGGCTTAAATTGTCAAATAGATTTTTTTTATTGTTCTGCAAGTTTGCAATGAAAATGATAATAATGAAGCTGCACATTTTTACTAATACACCACAATCCACCAAGAAATTAAATAATAACCAATAGTATATAAATATCTACAGAATAAAAGTAAAGGGCTCAATTTAAGTCGGGCTAGGGTGGGTCAAGTCAGGTCGGTTCGGAGTGGGTTAGGTCAGGTTAAATCAGGTCAGGTCAGGTCAGATTAGATCAGGTCAGGTCTATTCAAGTCAAAAGTTTTTCTAGATTTGTGTCAAGAAAAGAATATAGGAGAAAACAACAAAGAGACAACATTGCATCAGGAAGAAGCCTTGATAAATTGGAATAATGCAGAATGAAACTAAAACGAATTTTCCATGTTCTAAGTATGTATAACTGAAACGGCAATTGACTATTTGGTAGTGAATGAAGATACAAATACCTGCCTTTCAGTGCAAGACTAGAGATAATACCTGTTGAAAAATGAGAAATCTTCTAAATACTTAAGACTTTTAAGGAAATTTGACAAAATTCAGGATCAGTCAATTGACAATAAATCAAAATAATTTTGGGAGATTCGACTGAAGAATAAAAATTATGCTGTTAGTAGTCACCATTCAAGAAAAAAGCAACAAAGGAATAAATGAACACCAATAAGGATAACGGAACACAGCAGAAGAACCTAATACTAACAATTTCTTCCATGACAAGAAACCATGAAATGAGAGATGACAATAAAGAAAAGAGTGATTCTTTCCTTGAAATTGGAAATAGGTTTTCTAGACCAGACTTTAATTCGTAAAATGTTGAAATAATAGTTGAAGATCGGACGAAGCTTACCAGAGTTCCTACAATGTTTTTTTTATATGTGAAGCGTTGAAAAACATCCTTGTTCCTTTCAAAATTTGCAAATGAACAGAACTGAATCAACAGTTAGAAATCGATGTTGGTTGACCTCAAAGTTAAGGATAAGACTTTAATAGTAGAACGTACAGAATAAAAATAAAGGGCTCAAGTTAAGTCAGGCTAGGGTGGGTCAAGTCAGGTCGGTTCGGAGTGGGTTAAGTCAGGTTAAATCAGGTCAGGTCAGGTCAGGTCAGATTAGATCAGGTCAGGTCTATTCAAGTCAAAAGTTTTTCTAGATTTGTGTCAAGAAAAGAATATAGGACAAAACAAGAAAGAGACAAAATTGCATCAGGAAGAAGCCTTGATAAATTGGAATAATGCAGAATGAAACTAAAACGAATTTTCCATGTTCTAAATATGTATTACTGAAACGGCAGGTGACTATTTGGTAGTGAATGGAGATACAAATACCTGCCTTTCAGTGCAAGACTAGAGATAATACCTGTTGAAAAATGAAAAATCTTCTAAAAATTTGCAATCCAGAAAAGATTTATCTGGGACGCATCGATGTAGCATATCTACCATTAAGAAAAAGCGCTAATACGTAGACTTTTAACGAAATTTTACAAAATTCTACAAAATTTTGCTACTGCAAAAGGATTAGTCAATTGACAATAAATCAAAATAATTTTGGAAGATTCAACTGAAGAATAAAAATTATGCTGTTAGTAGTCACCATTCAAGAAAAAAGCAACAAAGGAATAAATGAACACCAATAAGGATAACGGAACACAGGAGAAGAACCTAATACTAACAATTTCTTCCATGACGAGAAACCATGAAATGAGAGATGACAATAAAGGAAAGAGTGATTCTTTCCTTGAAATTGGAAGTAGATTTTCTAGACGAGACTTTAATTCGTAAAATGTTGAAATAATAGTTGAAGATCGGACGAAGCTTACCAGAGTAAAAGGTAGAAAGGAAAGGTAATTGGAGAATTGGCGACATTGTATATTTGAGAAATCTATTTTAAACTAAGGAGCACCGTCAATTTTCAAAAGTATGACACACTTTAAAAAAATTTAAATGACATGATGGATCAACAAACCCTTTTACACATGATATCAAATTTCAATATCATTTATTAAGATAATATTATTTTTTTAAATATTGAATAAAAATGTTTGTTCTTTTTTTTAATCAATGAATTTATTTCAACTTTGGTATCATGTGTAGAATTAAATAAGCTCTCAAAATATAAATGCAAGTTTCCACGAAACAAAAATACCAACTCTTGCCATATACCATATAAATCCGACCTATAAATATTTGCTAAGACACTATGCATAAAATCACCTGTGTGACAAATAAAACAAAAAATAACAATTTATGTATTATTACGTCTTGCAAATGTTTGGCGAAAGTACAAGGGATTTGTCTGCTAAGCTTCAGTGCATCTTACAAATACCTACTTCCTCTACCCGGCCTTAAGTTATTTGTGTAACAGATAGACTCTTTACTTTATTCATTTTCTTGAACGCAACGACGTTGTATGGTTTCAGGGCGAAAACTTTATTAAGTTGAAATATAAACAATTCTTTATTTTGACATCTTGCTAAGAATAGTGACTTTTATATTCATCATTTTGGACGTGTATTCAGCGTGTTTAAATCCTTTGTCAGTAGACAAAAACCTAAGAGTTCCGGTTGACGATTAGCAGTGAACTCTAATTATCAAGTTTTATTTTTAGAACATTAATAACACAATTCTTAAATTTGATAATTCGTGAAATATTGTAGTTTAATTAGAGCAGCAAATTGCAGCAGTTGTTTTTATTGAAGTATTGATTCCTTTTACATCAAAATTATTCAGATTCAGATGTATGAGTGTACGGTTGTGGAGCATTTATAGGACTTTGAAATTTAATTTGTCAAACCATTGTCAGAAGTATTTTATTAAAATTTCTATAGTTAACATGTTTCCAATACATTTTTCAATATGGATCATATAGTACATTTTTGTGATTTTCTTTGGCCAAAGTTTTAATTTTTTTAAGACACTCCATATGCCAAGAGTTGGACCAAATTTTCGTATAGTTGGCCACAAAGACCGTAGCAAAATGTCTCTGATCTATACATTCGATTTTATTGGCTCTAAATGATAACCAGTCTATCTCCCGACCAAGCAAGAAGTCTCCAGTCATCGTTTTTAATTTATTTCCATCCAGTGATAGTGTTGATATTGTCTTCATTCCGCTAAATGCATCTTTATCAATTCTTGTAATATAGTTACCATCAAACCATAAAATGAAAGGTCCTGGAGACTTGATATTACCAAAACTGCTGGCAGGTAATTTCGTTAGTCTGTTGTATCTAAGATCAATAAATTCTAAAGAAGGGGTCTGCAGAAACCAATGAGGATCCACACTTTCAAGTTGATTAAACGACAAACCTATGTATTTCAAAGTTGTCATATTGTCGAAAGCGTTGGGGTCTATTTGATACACACTATTGACGTACAGTTCCAGGTTAGTCAAATTAGATAAAGAGTTGAAAATTCCTGTCTTGATATGCGGTATATTGTTTGCAGTAATCTTCAACCTTCTTAACTTTGGTAAATTCCGAAATGTTCCAGGCTCGACATCAGTAAGATTCTGCTGATCTATTTCCATCCACTCGATGTTTTCTATGTCAGCGATCAATCCAGGCGTCAGAACATGCATTCCGTGTGTTGAAAGACTGTAGTAACCACTCATATCATATTTCATGTGATATGTGATTCCATTTTTCTCAAACGTGGTTGCATCACTTGATACTGCTAAAATATAAATAACACTCAAAAAACTCAAAATTTTAGACATGTTATTGTGTTGCTGCAACTGATTTGTTTCAACTGAACGCAAGAGGATGTTACGCTTTATAAAACTCATTATCGCTAATTTATTTTGTTTATGATATCCAATAATCGTTTTTTTCTCTGAATTTAAAATGTGTATTTTGCATTCACATACAAGATAAAAATTGTTTGTATTTTACCCAACATAGTTCTCCTTGAATTGAGTTAATAAATAAGTAATTATTGATTAGTTTAGTTCTAACTATAAGGCAGTTTTCGTTGATTACACTTTATCTCTTTAGTAAGTAGAGTTCGCCCGCTATAAAATTTAAATAGCAATTATAAATATTTATCATTTTGGACGTGTATTCGACATGTTCAAATCCGTTGTCAGTTATATGAAATTTCATCGATTATAATATTCCTATATTATATTGATAAGCTTTAATCGCTTATCAGAATGTTATTCGTACATTAATAACCCTAATCAAATTTCTTAAATCTGATAATTCGTGAAATATTTTAGTTTGATTGGAGCAATGAAAAAATGTCTTATATTAAACATCTCTAAAATACAGTGTTTTTTTTATACAAGTATTGATTCCTTTTTACATCAAACTTATCCACATTCAGATGTAGCAGTGTACGGTTCTGAAGCACATATAGGACTTTGAAATGTTGCTTTATCATATTATATAAGCTAAACCATTGTGAGAAGTTTTTTATTAAATCTTTCTATAGTTAATATGTTTTCAATACATTTCTCAGAATGGATCATATAGTATACTTTTGTGATTTTCTTTGGCCCAATTTTTAATTTTTTTAAGACACTCCGTATTCCAAGGGTTGAACCAAATTTTCGTATAGTTGGCAACGAAGACCGTAGCAAAGTGTCTCTGATCTATACATTTGATATTATTGTCTGTGAATGATAACCAGTCCATCTCCCGACCATGCAAGAAGTCTCCAGTCATCGTTTCTAATTTATTTCTATCCAGTGATAGTTCTGATATTGACTTCAACCCGTTAAATGCGTCTTTATCAATTTTTGCAATATCGTTACCACCAAACCATAAAATGAAAGGTCCTGGAGACTTGATATTACCAAAAATGTTGGCAGGTATTTCCGTTAGTTTATTGTAGCTAAGATTAATAAATTTTAATGAAGGTGTCAGCAGAAACCAATGAGGATCCACACTTTTAAGTTGGTTATACGGCAAACCTATGTATTTCAAACTTGTCATATTGTCGAAGGCGTTGGGCTGTATTTGATACACCCCATTCAGAGACAGATCCAGTGTAGTCAAATTAGTTAAAGGGTTGAAAATTCCTGTCTTGATCTTGGGTATGTTGTTCATAGTAATCTCCAACATTCTTAAGTTTGGTAAATTCTGAAATGCTCCAGTCTCCATATCAGTAAGATGCTGCAGTTGTATTTCCAGCCACGTGATGTTTTCTATGTCAGCAATCAACCTAGCCGTCAGAACACGAATTCCGTGTGTTGAAAGATTGTAATAACTAGGGTATGTAGGGTATTTCATGTAATAAGTGATTCCATTTTTCTCAAACATGGTTGCATCAGTTGATACTGCTAAAATATAAATAACACTTAAAAAACACTTAAACATATTATTCTGTTGCTGCAACTGGTTTATTTCAACTGAACACAAGAGGATATTTCTGTTAGACTATATAATACTCATTATCGTTAATTTATTTTGTTTATGATATTCAATAATCGTTTATTTCTCTGAATTTAAAATGTGTATTTTGAATTCACATATAAGATAAAAATTGTTTATATCTTACCCAACATAATTCTCCTGGAACTAAATTAATAAATAAGTAATTAATATATGTATGGTTTACCCGATAATACAGTTTAAATAACAAAATTCTATAATTTCTAGAGTAGTTATAATAATTATATAATTGTTTGTTATTATTTAATGCTTGTAAATATAAGCATGTGTGTTTTCGCAACATAATTTGTCCGTATCATACACAGTGCCGAAATATGGGTGATTCAAGTATGATACATTAATGATTTTAGAAAAAGAAGCTCTACAAGATTTCTAAAAAATATACTGTGTTATTAAAGAAACAGTTGGATGTCGTAGACCAGCCGTATGTTGTCAAAACACATTTAAAGGTTATCATTTAGCTTCTTACACTGTTACTAGTATTACTTAATTACTTATCTGTATTGAGCAGTTCTAAAGTATAGGGGTAATTTTTCGAAGAAGCGAAATTTGTTGAATTATGCTTGAGGCTAGTAAATACTGAAAAAATATTACTGGTCTGATAACTCGGTAAAGTAAACAGCAGAAACGATTTTTTCTATTTTTTTAACATTACTGTTGCTGGAATGATACACGAACTTTGTTAGCTAAATGAGAGCCTATAGTGGTTCAAGAAAAAGTATAAAGCAGGTTTGGTATTTTATTTATACATGTTATGATTTATGAGCAATAATAAACCCATCGGACGTCTCGCTATTTCGAAAAATAATGATTAATATTAATTACCAATTTAAAATTTCGACTTAATACTTATTGGAATTCGTTTCACAACAGCGCCTGTTATAAATAACATTACAAATTAATAATAACAAGGCGTTGAGGGTTAATGAAATTAATTTGACAAGAAATTTTCATAATGACCTTAATGGAATTACATAGAAATAATTTATGATAAAATTTTACGTAATAAACACATTTTGTTTATACCGAAAGCAATATCACTGGTCGCTTTAGCATATTTATTACTAATATTTCCCAGTTTTAATACTTTTAGTAGAACGAAGTGCAATAACGTAATACTATTTGCTCGTGTTGAGTGAGAAACCTGTTGGGATATCTTTAAAAGCGGTCGATATTTTCTACTTAATTTTTTTCGTGTTGATGGAATTTCATCTGCAAGTAAATAGAGTAGATAGAGAGAAAATCTCCCGGATTACTTTGAATGTACCTGCTAAATGGCTTTTATTATTTGTTACTATAGGAACATTTCCCTTGATTTTATTGATCACCACCGAGCTCGATGCTTAAATCTTGAATGATGAATGAAAGTTCTTACGAAATGTCATGGCCGCGTTGTCATAAATATAAGTCTTTTGAGCCATTTCTGTAGTTTTCAATTGAATTTTTTATTAGATAATGTAATCAATATGTTAAAAATACACCATTGATGCAATTTCCAGCAAGTGCTTCGATCGTTCCATTGTTTTATTAACAGCACGCTCACTTAAATTTTAATATTTTAAAACATTTCATTCTGCTTTTACAGTGGGTAATCAAAATTAATGACTGTGCGATATTTAATTGTTCGCTAGATTCATACAACGTTTGCAGTGATAAAGAATTCAATTTCACACTTATCTCTAAAACGGTGTTTCCATTCTCTGTATCATTTATCACAGGTTCATAAAAATCGGATAATTGTAGATTCTTCCAGTTGGATTAGTTTCATTCGTACCGTAGAATGAGCGAGTGCATATTATAAAGTGTGAAGTACATCCTGTTCATAAGCTTATTGCAGCTCATAATGATATTACTTATGTAAAGGATTTATTACCTGTCTCCACGAACATCGTAACATTTCTAAATAAATCCAGTAAGGATTCTTTATGGTCCTGGTATTCCTTCTGGTGAGAGAAAATGAGCATATGATGGAACAACTCGAGTTTACGTATGTACAAGTAGACATTAGGAATTCAGATAGGCAGTGCGCCTTCTGGTGGTGCAAATGCGAATTTATGATGATTGCGCATTAATTCTATCACCGTTCGCTCCAATTACTTATCAATAATGGTTTCAAATAACAATGGAATGTAATTTAGGTTACGTGGATGCCATTGTGCAACATTATTTGATTCTACCGGGTAGTTTGTATATACAACAGTGTACTTACAAGTACAACTAGTGCCGAATAATTTTTGAGTGCCGCTTACTTCGTGCGTACGGATACTATTTTTGCCGCCTGTCAGAAAAGTTTCGCGTACTATAGATGAAAATTTACATAAAAAAACACGATAGTTGCTTGTCATTAATCACGCAGATTGTGTCACAAGAATCATAATACCACGACAGTAGCGTCAAATATTTCTAAATTCCTGTGCCAGTCCTTTTATCAGTAATTCAGTATCGCCAGATCCAGCCTATACACGGCTTTGTGCACTTAAAATCGTTTAACTTTATTTTATGACGTTATAATTAATTTGTGTGGTCATAAAAATTCGGTTTATGCATGACGTTTATGTCTGTAAGTAAAACATGTCCAACAATCAATCCGATGTTATTAAAGATACCGAAAGAAATCTGTTCAGGGTATTAAGAAATAATAAAAAGGAAACACACGAAAACGATTCCCCAAATTTATGTCCATAATAAATCTCCAGAATTAATAGATCTCGCGGTGTGTATAATTCGAATAATGTTTAACCAAATCGCGTTTTTGGGCCCCGTAATATAATTATTAGGACTTGTTGAAGGTGTTTACATTTCATTTAAAATTACAGGTTATTATTCAAAATGAGCGACAGTTCGTCGAATCGGAAAATTACAGGATTAGAATTTAACGCATCACGCACCCAAAATTTGCTGTCTAAAGCACCTCATTACACACATCCGTTATCAATGAAACTAGTAAAGTTTTGCATAACCCGGTTCTGCGTGGGAGTCCTGAAATATGTTAATCTTGTTGTGCATTTTCCGAGCATGAACATCCGAAATTCGTGTTCTCCGTCTCGAGCTTCGTTCGCTATTATTAGTACGCTTGAGTTTTCTCTCATTCCCGGTAATGGATAATTTTCGATGATATCCGTTATTATTTAACGCTTAGTCGATGTTCCTGACATACGATATAAAGAGAACGTTCATAATTAATAAGGAAGAAATGTTCTATATAATAATATAACAGTAACAATAACACCAGTAATGATAACAGTAATAATGATGACAGTAATGACAATGATAATGATAATGATAAAAGCAACAATAACGTAGGAACAACTTGGCTGAACTCTGCTGGAAATGAAAGCATGTACGATCAGCAGGTGGGTGAATGTCAATCATAATTTTAGCCCGAAGCAACAAGTCGTGACCTAAGTCAATCCATCATGCAGGCAGAGAGTGCCAATAGGCTGACCACGTTTAATTGCATTTGGAGATGAGAGTTCAACTGTAATTAATAATTAAAGTTTGACTGTGATGGTGAATTATTGGGCGTTGGAAGGCCTGTGGCTATCAGATCGTGAATAAATAATAAGATGTGAGGATCAGAAAAACGCCACGGATCTTGTTAATGAGAGAGGAACAACTCGAAAACGACCGGCTGAGAGTCATACAACTCATAAACATAATAACGAACACGAGATTATTCATTTAAAGCAGACACGTGTTGGAGAATCGGCGAAACGAAATCGATAAATTTTTGGATGGAGCAAACTGCTAATTAAAAGATCGCTTAATGGGGAAGACTCGCCTACAGTCAAAATATACACACTTAATGATCGTACAGGAAATCTAATTTGTTGAAAAAACGATTGAGATTTCGTAAGAGATTGCTTTACGAGAAGGTGATTCAAAGCTGTACCTGTTGAACAGACTTTGTTAAACAGCGTAGATTAGTACCCACATTTCCTTTATTTTAATAAGTTTTTAGTGTCACTAATATGATAATTAATTCTTGATAAACACTACGGCTCTGATGTATGATTCGAGTCTACGCTTTTAATTTCCTACGAGTTTCTAGGAAATTTCAAGGGAATCTTTGTGTTATCGTTTTAAAATTTAGAAACGGCAGCTTGTCAAAGTAAATCAGCTGTATTTATTGTACGATCAAATCTACGAACACATTGAGGTGAATTATAATGCCAGGTTCCCTTGAAATCTAATTTTAACATCAGTAGAAAAATTGTATAGGTTTACAGTTTAGGGGAAAATAGGAATTTTATGGTAAAAAGTACTATTCAAATTACTACATCCAGTAATTAACACATTGCTTTATATTGCAAATTTCCAAATATTCATTGTTAAACTTAATGCAAAATTCAAATGATTGATTTAGAAAGGGATAACAGGTTTGATACAGTAAGTATTTTGTATTAGATTATTCGTTGTCAAAAGTTGTTGCACTTAGAGCTGTATTAAACAGCTTAAATTTATGGAGTTCCTGGTCATTACTGAAAAGAATTTACTCGGGAATTCTAGTAAACAAGGCACTGGTGTCAGGATGACAGGGTGGATTTATTTACAAAAGAAAAATGTCCTGATTAGCCTGAATTGGAGAATTTCGACTAGGTACAACATAGTTGAAGTTAAAGAAAGTACATATGGTTAGTGTTAACATTGGAAAGAAATGTCGGTGAACTGGAACATTGCCATAGAAGCTCACTATCAAAAAAAGGTTTTGCTTATCATCCCCGTACCTCATCCATTTCACATTTCAGTGTCGCCGCTTCCTCAGGAACCGCAGCAGCATCGTTCAATGAGTGAAAGTTCCTTTGAAGTAAGCTAGTTTTTAATTTGAACCAAAATTTTATTTCTATCTCTACTGATCCATTAGAGTACTCCAGGTGCTTCTTCTCTGGAGAGAGAGCTGGCGCCCGAGTAACCGTCCAGTCGAAGGCCAACTAGCTTGGTGTTAATGCCCCCTCTTCTCCAAGACCGTCTCCGTCGCCATCACCGATCCCTGGGTTTTGTCGTAAAACAAGACCAACACTTTCTTGAAATTAAAAGTAGGTTTGCCACGTCAGATTTAACGTTGTCAAGTGAAGAAGAAGAAGTTAGTGCTAAAAAGTGGAAGAATGAAGTAAGCATAAAGGGAATCTACGAAAAAGAGACTAAAAACAGAACACGGTAGACCTATGTCGTCGCTTTTTAGTATGTTATGTTATATAATTCAAGATTTATAGATAGGACGAAGAGAATTTGGGGAATTGATGCAAGTCAAGAAGAGAATGGACAATGAAATAAGGAATGGATGAGGAACGGTAAGAAAAAGCAAGAAACAAAGACCGGAGTTGGAGTTAGTCTATGAAATTAGGATTGGGGAAAGGTAGCTGGTCATGCAATATTACTGTTGGTTATTGGCTTGAGAAAACCATGATTTTTAAGCGATCTTACTTTTGAGGTAACCTCGAAAGGTTATCTTAAAGGATCCTTGCATAGCATATATTGTAGTCGGTAGAACCAAAATTGAGAACAACATACGCCCCACTTAACTAAGTATAAGAACGCGTCGAAAACAATTTCGGGAAACTTTTGGCAGCGTTTGATTCGAGGTATGAAATCAGTCTAAAAAAGAAACAGAGTTCAAAAAGTTTGGAAATCTTACACTGGCGATGGGCTCGGGTGGAGCCACAGAATTATAGTTGAGATAAAGGAAAGACGGAAGACTGTGGTGGCATGAGCCAAAGACGTCTCACCTGACAATCTTCTCAGCGCTCCCATACTTATTAAGGTACATGTGTTAACTTAACTCTAATGGTTAAGCTAACCTCAATGTTCCATTTTTTCTGATCAGCACCTTCACTGTTATTACTCATGTTAATCAACCAACTTGTGCAATATTGGTTCGTTTTATTTCTTACTATGTTCTTGACGTGTAGAGACTTTAAAGTTTTTATCAAGATTTATGTCTAGATATTTAATAAGTACTCTTTTTGTTTTTTGAAAGGCGGTTTTTCCGGATTTTGTGTTAATTGTACTTCCTTGAGTTTCCTCCTCCCTGCCAGCAGCAGTATTTCTGTTTTCGGTTTTTTGAGTTTCATGTTTTCTATCTTCTTCTCTATGGGTTTAAGTGCCATGATTTTCGTTCTAATTCCTCGCCAACACGACCAGGACAACCTTCCACGAATGCTATTGGGTGGGTTCCGAGTGGTACTTTTGCATAAAGAACTTGGTCATAAAAGTAGTTCGACAGTATGGGGCCCAGGACTGATCCCTGAGGGTCTCCGCCGGACATATGTATCCAGTTCCCATATTCTGTTACAATCCACCTGTGTGTGAAGTAAAGAACGCGTTCTTTATGTTTAGTAGTATCATTTAGTAGTAGGGAATCCTCGCATTTTAAAGGTTTTTTGTTAATTTCTTCAACTTTTTATGTCCACACCGCTGTATATTTTCCTCTTTTAAATGCAAATTGATTTCTTGACCCACCCCACCCCCTTTGTTTTCTATTTCTTTCTCTAGGCTTTCTCCTATCATCCTAGTAATTTCCTGATATTGTCCAAGAAACATATGCGGCGATATTCTGTAGATTTTTTATTCTCTTTTTCGGTGTTTCTATGAGCATCAATCTAGCCAGTTTCCATCGATCAGGAAATCTTTTTCTAGACATTCATTCATGACTCTTAAAATCACATCAGCACACTCATCTACTACCTTTTTAATTACTTTTGTTGGAATACGTTTATGCCGGGAGCTTTCAGATTTTTCAACGTTTTGGTTGCTTGATGTAGTCCCTAGGTCCTATTTTAAATTTACTTGTCATAATTGTATGCTTCTCCCCAAGTGTCACTGTTTAGTTCTTCGCTTTTTCCTTAGACGACTGAATTTCCTTTCTAAGTTCTTTGAGTATTCTATAGCACTTCTCTACTTCTTGCATTTCTTTCTCCACTCTGCCAAGTTGTCATTACAGCAATATACGGCCTTTTCGTTGTGTGTGGGACTTCTTATTCGTTTAGACATCCGATCGCATGCTCTAGTCATTTTGTTTATCAAACCATTGGGTATTACATTTTTGCTTTTTCTTCGTTTATCACTTCTTTTAAATGTTCTCTCAGTTTGTCCATTTTATCCCCTGTTACTTCCCATCCTTGATTTTCCGTTATTGTGGTCACCGTATTTCTATCAACCTTCCAGTCTTACAGTCTATTGTTTAGTCTGGTTATAGTTGGAATTTTTCCTTCATTTACCACTTTTCATGTTCCAATTTACAGTAGGGGCCTAACTGGAGTAGTTCTTGCTAATTCATGAATTGGCATTATACTTTATGGCACCTATTATGTTGTAATCCACTTTCATTACGTTCTCTCCATAGAAGTAGTATTTACTAGTATAGAAGGACAACCCCAGATCCCAAATTATGTAAAATTCAATTCATTACCTTATTTGCAGGAGTTAACATTACGTCCTCCCTCAACATTGCCTAGGTCTAAGATAAATACCTCGTCAATATTCAGGTACCCGATGCCAAACACCATGAAATATTGTTTCATCAATTGGATCAGTTAAGTATTTCTTTTGTTAGAGTAATGTTTTTAATTTTTGTTATCTAAGAAAAATTCTCAGCTTCGCGAAAAACCTTAATTCTTCTGAACATAACATCATCAACTGAATAATTACAAGATTATCCCTCAGTTGAACATAGATCTTTTGAACTCCATATACTGTCTTCATCTTTCTAATACTCCTATAAAACTAGTGCAATGGACTTAAATTCCATGTACAAAGATTATAAAATATTTTTAAAAATAGCAACATGAAAATTATTGTTATTACAAGATAGAGCATCCCCACTAATGGAACAGTTATCCATCTTCCATGATCACACCCATTTAGTTCTAGTAATTATTACAATTTTTTTTGGACAAATAATACCAGGGTTATTTGTCTCTCTTTCTTCTTTTTTGTTTCCGCAAAACCTGTATATTTTTGTACGCTCTTCCGCCCACAGGTCTATAGTAGGCAAATACCCTCCCAACATTTGAAGAGCTTCTGTTGAAACTGTTCTATTGAATATGGTCTTTCTCAATAAAATTCTTCTTTAGACCATTTCTGGTTTATTTCAATACTAGGCTATCTCCATAGCCTGTCCTCAAATCTCTGCCCCATATATCATTTTGGCGATCGCCGACAGGCTCACTATATTCCTTTTAACACTGCTTGGACTCGCTGGATTTGGTATTAGTCTGCGTAGGATATTTACTAACTTGTCTGTTTCTTACCAGTTTCTATGATGTACCACTTCTACCTTCATTTCCCTCATATGCCTACCTATCCGCGGCAGTTGCGTATTCACTTCCGTTTCGAATGTTTCCTCCGTATTACCGCTTGATATCAAAACTATATCATCAGCATAGGCAGCCATAATTGAGTTTGGTCCGATCTCACATCTTAACAGACTATCGTACGTAATATTCCATAGGATTGGGCCCAATAGGGATTTCTGTACTACTTCACTTGAAAATGAAAAACTCTGTGGATAGCTCCCTATTATTTCCCTGTCTTGGAAGTAGTCCTTGATTATCTCCTTCAGGTACAAGGGGGTTCCCACCAATCCAGCTGCCTCATTACCACTTACACATAGTTCTCTATTATGTTTAATAATACTGGTTCCAAATTTATCTAATTCGACCACCTTATGTACAGCATTTTTATTATTATGCTTTTCCCTTCCGTAAACCCATACTGGTTTTCACAGAATCCCCCTATCCCCCTTTTAATTTTATGTGCTTCATGAGTCTTTCTGCTACAATCCTTTCATATAGTTTCCTCGCCGAACTCAGCAGGCGTCTATGCCTAATGCACCCTGGTGTATTACCTTCCACCCCTGGTTTCTTTAAAAATATAGTTTTCTTCCAGATTCTGCGAAAACTCCTGTCATGTATAAGCCTGTTATACATTTTTGCTAGTTCACTTGGTCTTTCAACCAATATTGCTAACCATTTCTTAGCGGTCAATCCATCTATGCCAGGTGCTTTCTTTTTTTCATTTTCTTCGCTGCTCTATGTAACGCTTCTAAATGAGTTCTGACCTGACCTGACTTGACCTGACTTGACCGGACTTGACTTGACCTGACCTGACTTTTCAGACTGCATGGGAATCTTGGGCCCAGTTTAACTCCGAACGTATCGATTATTTTGCTTCTAAATAGTCTGTGAAACTTGAATTTAGGTCAACATGTTATATATAGGAACATTTTGGCTTGGCTTTGGCGGAAATAGTTGACATAGTTGATCCACGTGATTGTGGTATGCTACATACTAAAAATTATACCGGTATTTAAAAATTCCGCTCTAAAAAATGTATGTTACGCTGAATTTATCTATATTGTCACCGGAATATATTAACTAACTGGATTTAAATATTTTGAAAGCTTGGCGCCTCCCCTATTCACACCGACACCAAACCGCGTAAAAGATGCCCAAGGTGTACGCATGTGTTGTAATAAATTACCAAATTATTCAGCGTTCAGCGTTGCTTATAAATTTAAAGCAGGAAGTAACACTTTAGAACAAAGCCAATTTGCATAAAAAGTGAGCAGTGATCGACGATATGACAAACGTTGCAATTTATACGTTGCGATTAAGTTTCCTGCAGCTTGCACATAAGGTATCATTTAGTGCCGTATTGATGTCGATGGCAGAGACGTATTAAATCGCATTTGCACACTGCAGGCTCCATTTTTGGCAAAGTTAAGTATGCGCATATCGGGAGAAAATTATTACGGGAGTTATTTCACCGTCGCAAAAGTGTGATTTAACACAACAAAGCAGGAGGAGCGCTTAGCCCTGATCCTGAATTATAAGATTGCGGCAAATTGTCGGCCAGAGAGGCCGGCTAATTCTGAGTAATCGCCGGTCCGAAATTATTCAAGAGGAACATTGCATGCTTATCTTGATCTGTTTTTTCCGTGGAGGGGTGAGACGGCGTCGAAACCTGATCCCAAAGACTCATATGAATAGGACGTAATGTTCACATATATCATAGTTAACAAATATATAGCCATAGAAAATTGTATGGGTACGGCTGAGAAACTTAACTATTTATCTTGTGGCCTTATATGATACAAGAATTACTGCATACAACATAATTATAAATTTATGCAAATTGACGTTTGGTTATACTGTTAAAATTTACATCCGCCGTTTAGACCATTCCGGACCATTGTTTGTTGGTTTTCCGGCTCTAATCTTTCTGTCCACTGGCAATTATCGTTTCCATCATTACGAATAATTACGGACAATGGGCCATTAAACGTATCCAATGGTCCCTATTATATTCGCATTTGCTTTATTTTCTTATTACCGAGCGCTAAACGGCAACATAAAAATGCGTGAATTGTGGACGCAATTACTAAATGCATCTGGCAACAACAGGACCTCGACCGGTTCCTAAATGCACCTCGTGAATAGAACCACACGAACAACAAGGCATCCAAGAAGACAAATTCAAATTATGACCACCATCCAAAGTGTTAGAATAGCACAACATTTTTTATTGACTTTTTTGCTAAAATTATTAGCAAAAACAGTCCAAAGTAATACAGAAATGTGATTCTCTGATTTGAAACACCAATTAAAAAATTATCTTTAGCTATAGAAAATAAATAAACAAAATATATTTCAGTTCATTTAATTCTCCTCATTTTCATTGCTACGAAAATGCTCATAAAGAACATTGTGCTGGAACTAAGTTTTCCCCTTTTCTCTGTCACTCTAAAATAAAGGTTCGTATTTGAAGAATAACAAGTTAACAAGATAATCATAGTTTATGTACCAAACCAAGAAACTCGTCATATTTCAAACTGAGAAATTCAACTGAACTTGGTTTTGTGAAATTTATGAAACATTAACAAACGATAATGGTAAGTTTGCATACAAAAGAGATCAAGTATTTAAACATAAACCGGTACTATAGTAATATTATTGGAACATAAAAAAACGCAATACAAAACTTGAGTGGGCCGTGTTTAAAAATAAAAAAAACATCACCAATAATATGTAAATTTATTTCCCATCCTTCGTCACCTTTTGTCTCCGTATTCGAATCGAACAAAACTGCCTTAGATGCAATAACTTTTAGTCGAAAGTCTTCTAAATCTTTTATTCTAGTTTATATAGCTTTTGGTGTTATTTTTAGTTATTTTACGGTTATAGAATATAGTTCTTTTCTTCTAGGACACCGTTTTAACATTCATGCCTGCTACTAATAACAAAAGTTGTACAAAACTTTGAAAGTAGAGATAATTTCGACGTAAAATCAAAGACAAAATAAAGCACAAAAGCCAGAAACAAATTTATCATCAGTCTTCTCGTCACGGGTGGCGTAGAATTGCAACTCTCTTCGTGATCCGCTCGTCGTAGAAGGAATTCCGGCACTCGGCGTAATCGCGGCACTGACCGTAAGTGTAATTTGTGAGGCTCTTAATTTTCTTAATACTTTCGTCTCGGGTGGAGTGGAATTACGGTTCTTTGTGTCATCCGCTCATCGTAGAAACAATTATGCATTCGGAGTAATCGCTCCAGTGAAGCAAACTGTCAGTCTAGCCAACCACAAATCTACACCACACCTTTAATCTTTATTTTTTTAGTATAATCGTTTATTTAGTAAACAATTTTTTTGTGAGTAGAAAAATATATTTAAAGGAAGATATATCAAGGCATCATCAATCAAATATAAATATGGATATTCATAAGTACATACGGACAAATGCTACATGATCTCTCTGTAGACAAGTTTCGTCGAGTGTCTTCCTATTCGACGTTGTTTTATGAAATTTAATAGAGTACTTAATGTTGAGTTTTTTGGAGATCGTTAACACGTGAGTGGAAAAATTGGGTTTATACCGGGTGTCTGGAAAATGGTGTACTCTTCAGTACCTTCTGTACGAGGGTTTCGGGAGTCCTAAAAAAATAATAAAAAATTTGTTTATGATGTACTTAGATTACGAAAAAAACCTAATTTTATACAAGTAAAATTGGTAACACTGCACTCATCTAATGCATGCTTTCTGATTTCTTAGTAACGATGGTGACTGAAATCCACCTTTTATTTTTTTATGACAATAAACATAACCCGTAGTCATTCATCGTCATGCATTATTATTAATAAAATAAGCTGTTATTTTTCATTAATAAATAAACCAAAAAAAAAACATTTTAATAAGATATTTATAAATTATAAACAAAAACACAACAACAAAAGAAAAATCCATTAAAGCATAACCAATTAAGCACTAGAGATGTTCTAAATTCCGGCCATGCACAAGTAACATAAGTAAGCTCGTAATGTTTCCAAATTTTGATCATTTTTTTGTAAAAGTTAATCATCAGTACTTGCTACTGATTTTGGCAAATGACATACCTTCTAAGAAAAGAGAGGGTGGGTGGGCGGGGCTAGTAGCTGATATGATAAGACTGATTTTGGCAACTGACATACCCTCTAAGAAAAGGGAGGGTGGGTGGGCGGCGCTAGTAGCTGTTAAAATAAGACCGATTTTGGCACATGACATCCTCTAACAAAAGAGAGGGTAGGTGAGCGGTTCTAGTACCTGCTGAGATAAACTGATTTTGGCAAATGAAATATCCTCTAAGAAAAGAGGGGGTGGGTGGGAGGAGTTAGTACATATTTGATAAAATAAGACCGATTTTGGCAAATGACAGCCCCCTAAGAAAGCGCGGGTAGGTGCGGCTAGAGTCTGTTAGGACTGATTTTGGCAAATAACATAATTCTCTAAGAAAATAGAGGGCGTGAGGGTGGGGCTAGTACCTGCTAAGATAAGATTGAGTTTAGCAAATGGCGTATCCTCTAAGAAATTTAATTAAAGTACTATAAGAAAAGGCACTAAGGCTCCAAGGCACTTTAAAATTTTCTCCAAACAGGAATACCTAGAACCTCAAGATTGTTTCAAATTTTTCAAAAAAAAAGAAAAACTGGATCCCAAAATAAACTCAAAAACAGATCAGGTCAGAATTTTCCAAAAACAGAACACCAAAGTCCGCAAAAATTGTTTTAAATAATTTCCAAAGAAAATCTCCATGGGCTTCCAGAATAATACACCATGGGTACCCAAACACTGCGGCACTTTTTCGTAAAAACTAAAACACTAAAAGCTTAAAAAATTTTTTCAAGTCCATCCAGCAACAAAACACCAGATTCCTTTATATAAAACACCAAAGGACTTAAAATTAACTGCGACATTTTAAACGTAGGGTTTTGAACCTTTGACATTTTTTGATACGTCATACATTTTTAACCGCTTACTTGTTTTTTGCTGAGTTGTACCTTCCCTTGAATTTTATCAATTTTCCACCAAAGTGTGAGATGGGATTTTTTAAATATTTTTCTCACCAGTTGATTGTTAAGAGCGTAGCGGAGAGTTAATCCGTCATTTTCCAGACACCCGGTATACGACTCATTCGTAGTGAAATCGTAAAATACGTAGGTATTTGTAATTTAGTATAATATATACTTCAGTATGAAGTTAAAAATCAAACAACTTTAGAAAAAATATAATTTTTACGAAATTAATTCGTTAAATTATTCCAGAAAAACCAGTTCGTCTTTATAATAAAAACAAGTATTCTGCGGTACGTGGTTTGGTGAACTCAAGAATCTGAAGTATTTGTGACCAAGAACTTTCTTCTTTCATCTATTAACTTGCTTCTGATTTTGGTTTTTATTTGCTAACCATTAATTAAATGAAGTATTTTAATATTTTGCAAAATGTTCGTCAGTACTCGTCGATTTGTCTTTATCCTTAGTCTGTCTGTACTTTATTTTTCGTATGTCTCCCTTGTCGGTGTCTCAAAATTTGTATTATTAAATCAGTGTTGGGTGTTGATATGCAGACAATATTTTTGTGTTTCAAAAATAAGGAAAGTTTTTTTTAAAAGGATTTACAAAAAATTTACTTTATAGAGTGATATGATGTATCACTGAATAGATGAAAAATCTCGGCCGAACGCTTGTCGTGTATACAAACGCGCGACCTTGATCAGAATTCGAGAATCTTGTTCACGCTTATGAATTAAAACCGCCTTGTTGCTAATTAAAATCGGTTTGTAGATACATTTACATATGAGTTAAAGAGAGATGGATTTTTGAAATTTTCAAATTTACGATAATCTGACAAGACAAAAATTCTATCAAAGACAGAACTTCAAAAAGTCGTGGCTGTCGTTGATCTTGTTTTTCATTGCTCTCTCGGTACTAAAATTCTGATTTGCACAACTTTCTAGATTAATGCCAATACTTTTTCTGGATTTTAGAAAGATACCTGAAAGTTTGAGACATAACGATAAACAAAGATCATTAATTACAATGAATTAAATAAGTTTGATTGTAGTAAGTCAGGAAAAACAATATATGAAAGTAATGAAAAAAAGTCCTCTAGTAGCCAATGAAATTTATTTTTAAAATAATGCTGTTGGAAACACTAACGTGTTCCTTGTTTAGTCTAATCGTTACGGTCACATAACTGTCAAATAGAGTGTCAAATAGCTGGAATGGCATTATTTTAAAAATAAATTTCATGACCCACTACAAGACTTAAAATGAACTATATTTCTTCCGATGTTTGCAGTGGCATCTAAGCTCAAGATAAGAAATTTAGAACATGTGCAACTAAAAGACGAAAAATGGGAAATAAATTTACATAGTGTTGGCGAATTTTATATTTTAAACTTGATTTATTCTATTCTAATAAGTTTTGATTTACAGTTTTTTAATATTCAAATAATTTTTTGCTATAGTATCGATTTATGTTTAAAATACTTATTAATCTGATTTATGCAAACGTGCCGTTAGCGTTTGTTGATGTTGCCTAAATTTCACTAAACCAGCTTAAGTTAAATTTCTTATTTTGAGGTCTAGCAAGTTTCTTCATTTGGAATAAGAAGACTAACTGTAAGCAAACTATAACTATCTAGACTGCTTTTTTGGCCGTTTTAAGCATAATACATGTTAAAATAGTCCTTATTGTAAATTTGAAAAATATACTATATGTGTGGTTTTACAACACATTAACGGCAGTTAAAAACAAGTGTGACAAGTACTCCTTACACACATTTTTTTTTACAGGGATCGGTTAATTCTAAAAAGAAGTTATAAGAATCCCCTTCGATGAATTGAACGAGAATGGTAACAACTTGTGAAATAGCGCTACTAATTAGCAAATCAGTTATTTTCTCCATACAAAATTAATCGAAAAGCTCAGTATGTAATCTGGACGTTAAGCTTTTATTGCATCAGATATTAATTTACTGCGGACTGATTCCGACAATAAAACAACTGATCGTATAATAAATTATTATTAACGAATTGAAGAATATAATATTTATAATTTGTCTTTAATTTATGAGTATGACATAACCTTATATTTAATTACGTGTTGTGCAATGAAAATAATTTCGCATCTTAATAACGTTTTTAAATTTCTCTGTGCTTTCTATAATTCTAAAAAAATTATACTTAACTACGCGCCTGTTTACTCCTTCAAGCTTAAAATATTTGTTTCCTATAAATAGTGCTCATATTTCTTGCACCGTGCACCTTTTTCTAACATAAATCAGTTCCATGGCCTAATTGCACTATTTATAACCTGTGGAGAAGACAGCTTGACGAGAATTCCGACTATTTCTAAGAAACCACGCTCTAGGTGTAAATTCTGTAGCGGCTAGCACGTTTAACCATTTGTATAACATTAGTCGAAGTGCAATCCGTGCGTGTAATTAATAATGACGTTTAGATACAATAATAAAACCTTGTTAACAAGCACAATTTAGAGCTTCTGACTGTCAATCCATCATCCAATCGAATTTGCTTTCTTTGTTGATATGTCCGGCCCACACATTATTTGGTTAACAATCTCGCCATTAGCCGTCCAATGTTAAACCCATTGACAAGTTCCTTATAAGGCTCATGTTCCGGTCAAAATCGTATTTGTAGTCTCATACTGAAAAACACACAACTATAATTACCCGCTCATTATTCGTCTTGCTCCAAATTGAGAAAAAAGCCCCGGTGTCGGGAAAGGAATAATTCGAATCAGTTTTGCTAAACAGCTGCGCTAATTTCAGTTACTATAATGCGTAGAGGAGACATGTGGAACCAATTAGCAGAGTAAAATGAAGCTTATAATTTGTTGGCGCAATACCTTTTAACAGTTTTGTGTATTGAGATACCGATTTTATTAACACTCTGGTTTTCGAATATGTTTCGCTGTTTTATTGTTCAACGTGTAATCTTCACTCGTTATCTTATTATAACGCTTACAAGAAAAAAAATCCGATCCCAATTAATATTCATGCTCGGACCCATCTTTGTTGGGAGCGCCATAATTCACGATAATTTACAGGGATCCCCGCGACCTAAAAATAAAAGGAAACACAAAGAAATCGTTGGGTTAAATGCCCCGGCGATTAACATTTTGACATTATAATAGCGGCCGTAAGAAAACAGCGTGCGGCTGAAGACGTCCCTTTTTCCCATTTGTTCGCGCAGAGTTGTTTGTCCGTACTATTGTTAAATGCTCGGTGGATAATTTAGTAATTTTCCGGACCATCATTGTTTATTGATCCCCTGTGGTTCGCGAGATGTAATCGGCGTTAATCGGTCGGGCTGGCTCGCACCTCCCCCATGGTGCATCCGCTTAAACCGTCCCATTTAAATGGGATATTATATGAGATAATAGGTATTTTTATTAAAGATGAAGATAAGGCCACTGGATTCATACGAGCAACGAACTAGGCTCCAGAGGGAATTTATACGCGGCACCACCAACAACCGGACTACCATTTGCCGGGTACTTTATTCGACGACCATAAACAGTTCCACAGATGGGACTGCCATTAGCGCAAATTCATTTCCAACCATAGGAGAACCGTTTTACAATTAACTCGTAAAATTTATGGTACGAACGTGAAAAGCAACGTCTTAACTTTCCCGGAGGTTAGATACATTGATTTTAATGGATGGCTTAAATTCAAGCTGTGTTTGCTAAATTTAGACCGACAGTTCTTGTGGACTTATTATTTGTGGTTTCCAAGGTACTGTTAAAGTGGAAACTCAAAAGCAGGAAACAGAACTGAGGTAAAATTAAACTTTATTTTTATGTTTTATGACCTCTAGAATCCGAAAGAATAAGACTCCCGTTTCCGTATGTCTGCCTACTAGACCGATTATTGTCAAATTTTATATCTGTATTAGAAATATCGTAGCGTAGATGGTGAAACGCTAACCACAATTTGGATAAACATCCCCACCAACAATAGGATGACGTCATCTCCAAGATTTACATTGGTAAATATTATTTCAATTTTATAAAATAAGACAATCCTTCACATGTGGTTTATAAATCCATATTCATTTTACCCTAGACATTCAAACTTTTGGAAAAAAAAAAATAAAAATTGTATAACAATATTTAGCAATTTAACTTTGAAACTGCAGAACTGAATCTTCAACCAAAATTTAATCGTTTAGACTCTTCCAAAACGTTGATGACGTCATCTCAAAATTTTGTCGAATAAATCCTCTCTGAAAAATGCAAAATATTATGATTCTTTTATTGTGGTTTATCACAGATTTTAGAATTACTTATACAGGTGTCTCCAAAAAATGAGTAAATGAGCCAATTGATTGTATTGATTAAAATAATTAAGAACGGCTGACTCCATTTTCCCGAAAATTTGGTAATGCTATTATTATTAGTATTACACTGTATCTATCCAAATAGACATGCGTGACCTTTTGATTTTTTTTCATCTAACTTGAACCAATTTTTTGATATCATATTTAGTCGTTTTTCCTTTTTCTTCGATTTTATAATTTTTTGATATCACATTTTTTCGATTTTTCATTTTCTTTATTTTTTCAATTTTTCGACTTTTCAATGTTTCGGTTTTATAATTTTTCGGTTTTTCCACATCAATTTTTTCCATTTTTCAATTTCTCGATTTCCAAATTTTTCAGTTTTGCAATTTTTCCGTCTTACAATTTTTCATTTTTCGATTTTTCAGTGTCTCAGTTTTTAATTTTTCGATTTTCCAATTTTTCTCTTTCTCAATTTTGTTGATTTTTTAATTGCCTTTATTTTTTCAATGTTTTTTCGATTTAATAATCTTTCGTTTATTCATTTTTTCAAATTTTCAATTTTTAATTTTTCAGTTCCTCGATTTTTCAATTTTTAAATTTTTCACTTTTGCAATTTTTGGATTTCACAATTATCCGATTTTTCGGTTTCCTTAATTTGCAATCTTTAGATTCTACAATATTTCGTTTTTTTGATTTTGCCCTTTTTTGATATGTATTTAAGTTTTTCAATGTTTAATCTTTTGATTTTTCAATTTTTCGTTTCTTCAAATTTTCAAGTTCTTGATTTCCGCTTTAGATTTTTAAGAGTTTTCATTTTGTTCTCTTTTATTTTTTAATTTTTGATTCTTCAGTTTTACAGTTTTGCAATTTTTCCATTTTTTTAATTCGGAAAGTTGATAAATCTGAAAAGTAAATAATCCAAAATTCGAAAAATTAAAATTGGAAAAACTCAAAGAACGGAAAAATTTGAAAAAACGAGAAATTGCAAAATCGAAAAACGGAAAAACAAAATATTTCAATTCCAAGAACCGAAGAAACGAAAAAGTGAAGCAAGGTAATACCACTAAAAATAGAAAAAGAAAATTACTCGTAAGATTGAAAACAACAAAAAACGAATCGAATAAAAAAATTGTAAAAACCAAAAATTGTAAAATGGAAATGTCATAGAATCGTCAAAATTGTAAAGTTGAAAAACTGTGTTATTGATAGATCGAAAAATTCAAAAGTTAAATATTGAGAAATTGAATAAATTGAAAATTGAAAAATTAAAATGAAAAAGTTTTAAAATCCTATAATTAAAAAATGGAAAACTCTAAATTCGTAAAACTGAAAAAGTGAAAATTTTTAAAAATTATTATTACGTAGTTAAAATAAAAACCAAAAAAATTGTAAATCTAAAATTGAAAAACCACAAAATTAAAAAATCGAAAATTTGAAAAACCGAAAAATTGCAAATCGAAAAATAGAAAAATCCAAAAATGAAAAATTTCACATTGAAGAAAGAAAAATTATAAAATCAGAACACTGAAAAACCGGAAAAATTGGAAAAATAAAGCAAATAAGAAACCGAAAAAGTGAAAATTTAAAAAAATTATTATTACATTTTTTATATGTAAACTAGAAAAATGCCAATCTAAAATTGAAAAAATGAAAAATGAAAAAATCTAAAATTTGAAAAACAGAAAAATTAAAATTGAGACATTGGAAAATCCAAAAATGTAAAATTTTACACTGAGAATAGAAAAATTATAAAATCAGAACACTGAAAAAAGGAAAATTGGAAAAATAAAGAAGATTAAAAACCGAAACGGAAGATTGAGAATCAAAAAACTGAAGAAATGAAGGACTGGAAAATCGAAAAATTTAAAAATTAACAATTGAAAACTCGTGAAAATGCGAATCGGAAAACTGTAAAATTTAAAAATTCAAACATTTAAAAGTTGGAAAAAAGTTGAAAAACTGATAAAACTTGCAAAATAGAAAAAGTGGAAAATTGAAATATTTAAAATCGAAGAACCAAAAAAAAAAAAGAAAAATTGAAACATTGAAAAGCTAAAATCGAGAAACTTAAAAATCGAAAAAAATTAATGTATAGCAAATTTGAAAAAAAAAACGAATCGAATTGAAAAATTGGAAAAACCAAAAGTTGTAAAATGGGAAAGTTATAGAATTGTCAAAATTGTATAGATGAAAAACGGTAACATGGATTTTGATGGAAAAATTGAAAAGTTAAATATAGAGAAATTGAAAAACTGGAAATCGAAAAATTAAAAAATTCATTAAATGAAAAAGTTTTAAAATCTAATAATTAAAATAAGGAAAAATTCTAAAATAGTAAAATGAAAAAATTAAAAAATTTAAAAGTTATTATTACATATTTAAAAAGAAAACTAGAAAAATTGCAAATTTAAAATTGAGAAAACAAAAAAAATGAAAAGCCCAAAAGTTGAAAAACCTAAAAACTGCAAATCGAAAAATTGAAAAATCCAAGAATTGAAAATTTTCACACTGAACAAAGAAAAATAATAAAATCATAACATTGAAAAACCGAAAAATTTGAAAAATAAAATAAAAATCCGGAACGGAAGATTGAAAATCGAAAAATTGAAGAAATAAAGGTGACCAAAAAATCGAAAAATTGAAAAATTATCAATTGAAAACTGGTGAAATTGCAAATCGAAAAATTGCAAAATCTAAAAATTGAAACGGTCAAAAGTTGGAAAATCGAAAAACTGATATAAAACGGGAGAATACAAAATCGAAAAAGTGAAAAATCGAAATATTTCAAATCGAAGAACTAAAGAAATGAAAAACTGAAACATTGAAAAGCTCAGAAACGAGAAACTTAGAAATCGAAAAAAATTAAGGGATCGAAAATCGAAACGAATCGAATTGAAAAATTGGAAAAACCAAAAATTGTAAAATGGAAAAGTTATATAATCGTCAAAATTGTATAGCTGAAAAACTGTGACATTGATAGATCGAAGAGTTGATATGTTAAATATCGAGAAATTGAAAAACTGAAAATCGAAAAATTGAAAAATCAATTAAATGAAAAAGTTCTAAAAGCCAATAATTAAAAAATAGAAAAATTCTAAAATCGTAAAGTTGAAAAAGTGAAAAAATTTTCAAATTATTATTACTTATTTAAAATGAAAAGTATAAAAATTGGAAATTAAAAATTGAAAAAACGAAAAATTGAAAAATCGAAAAACTGAGAAATCTAAAATTGAAAAAACGAAAAATTAATTAATTAATTAATTTATTTATTTATTTCAATACAGTGTCCAATGGACTTAAAGTCCAATAACAGGACAAGGTTATAATACATAAATTAAATTAAAATACCATACATATTACAAAATAATTAATAAATCTAGCACTTGAAAAGCCGAAAAATTGCAATTCCAAAAATCGAAAAATCCAAAAATTGAAAAATTTCAGATTGAAAATACAAAAATTATAAAATCAGAACACTGAAAAACCGAAAAATTGAAAAAATAGAGAAAACAAAACAGAAACAGAAAATTTCAAGTCGAAAAATTGAAGAAATGAAAGACTGAAAAATCGAAATATAAAAAAATTAACAACTGAGCTCGTCAAACTGCAAATTGAAAAATTGCAAAATCTAAAAATTGAAACATCCAAAAGTTTGAAAATGGAAAAACTGAAAAACTTGAAAATGAAAAGTCTAGGATTCACGTATCGTAAAATTGAAGAAACGAAAAAGTGAATAATTGAAAAATTGCAAAAAATTATAAAATCGCAGCATTGACAAATCGAAAAACTGTAAAAATAAAGACACTGAAAAATCGAGACGAAAAATGAAAAATTAAAGAATCGAAAAATTACAAAATAAAAAATAGAAAAATTCAAAAATTGAAAAATTGACACAAAATTTTAACTTGAAAACTTGAAAACTGCAAATTTGAAAACAGAAGAAACGAAAAGAAAATAAAAATTCGAAGAAATGGAAAATTCAGGTTGAAAATTGGTTTTAAATTTATAGAGGATATCAGAAATTAAAAGTCGCAGGGTTTTTTTATGATTTGTCAAAAAAACGAGATTTGTTAAGCAGGGGCGACGGAAGTTCTAGCGAAATAACCTTGGACCAATTTTTTGTGCCTCCGTTTTTGCTAATTTAGCTTCTACAGTACCCTGATATTGTTTTTCGGCTCTATGTTTTTATAACAAGTTGAAATTTCAGCCTCAAAATTGACATTTGTCAATCTTGACTAAAACATAACACTTCGACCGTTTTCTTGAAGACAGTCATCAAAATCTAATCTAATTAAACCATCTGGCACATGGTTAACGGTACTTATTCATTTAACTTCACGGTGCAAATAATTTTGTAATTCAGTCAGAAAGTGTGACTGATAAATTGATATCATTTTCCACTAATTTTCAAACCATATTTCAAACGCGACGTCGACAATTTTAATTAGAAAGATAAATCAAGTACCTAGTAAATACAGACGAAGATTTACATGTCTTAGAGCCTCATTTACATAATAAAGCAAAGATTTAATAAGTTAATTTAACTTGTAATGCCAATAACCGAACAACATCATTACTAAACATTACTAAATTTTGATTAAGAGGTATTCCATTGTGTTAGATTAATAATTGCCAATTTTAATTCCGACAATAATGTTAGTTTCTTGAACATAAAAACGGCTTATCACACCGAAGAAATATAAATGACCGACCACAACACATAACAGTTCCTGCATTTGTGTGATAAATACAAATTTATTTGCTATTGGCCATTGTAGAAGGATGGCAGGACGAGCGACGATAATTTATTGCCCAACAAAAACACAATTTGTTAGACAGCGTTTTATGTCATTGCAAAAGTCAAGGAGGTTTAAGTTGAGCGTGAATGAGAATTTTTTGTGAATAAAACAGTCACGACATTCGAATAAATCCTTATCGATAGATGGTTGCTTAATGAAGATCCAGATTTAGATAATAGCCGTTTAATTCACGATGGTAGCTCGATGGGAAAAAATAAATAATTATTTATATGACAGTCGATTGCGAGTCTCCTTTCACTGCGCAATAAAACCGTTCAATTAATCCAAGATTTCACGTTAAAGACGTTATAATTAGTCGCTATCGATGGAAATATTTCCTTAATTAGGACGAGTATCATCTATTTAGAATCCTAACGATGTGATGATACGTCTTGGAGTGAGGAGAAAAAACAGGTAGCACGCCATAAGAAGCGTGCTAAACACGACATTTCGGAGGTAATAAATTTCGTACGAAAGTATCCCTTTGGTCAGTTAATAAACTTAATTAATATCAGGATCTTGATAACGGATTGTCCGATTTTGATTTTTTTCACAGAACGAAACTGATTCGTTGCCAGGTGTTGTTTCGGTGGGATTTATTCTAATGTAGCCGAGTTGACTGCATAATTTATTTAGCCCGCATTCAGACCATTACAATGCAATTATTATCTATAAGGAATTGATCCACACGTAATAAATCACCTGTGACTTATTGAATGCAGTAAAACCGTCTACTCCTATCTGGCGTGCCGTACTGTTAATTTACACGGAGTAAGACTTTTTTCGTGTTAGATATTGTTGGCGCCGGACGTCTTGTTAAATATAAATAATAACGCTAAATGTGGAATATATTATCAGAATCTTAGTGCCGTTATAAGTGTTTGGAAGTATATAGCATTTCAACACTGAGAATGTTATGGTAATGAAAACCAGAGAGTGTCGTGATAATGAAAGCATGTATCATTTTTAGCGTTCCATGATTAATTGATATCAGACATTTGGCTTTTAGAAATGACATCCGAAAGAATGAAATGAAAAAATATATCTCAAATGACAAATTGCTGTTTCGAATTTTATACTATTTCATCCAAGACACAATTTTGGAAGCAAAACTTGCTCAAATTTTGACCCCTTTGACGACTATGAAACACATAACGATACAAAAAAGCAAATTTTAATCAAAATAGAGGCAGTCTAACGCAAAAAGTAGATGGATAAAATCGACTGTATATATTTTTGAATGTACGTAAAAAATTCTTCACAACAAAATCCATGAAAGTGATATAGCGGATGAAAATCAAGGTGTGGGGTCCAGAAAGAAACAAAATTTTTCAAATTTTAGGGCGTCAAAATGATTTTATTGGTTGTTTATTTTTCACTAACATCTTAAAATCCAGTTTTAATTTCAGTTAATGGAAATTAAAACTGGAATGAAACAATCGGTTTGCTGTTTCCGTCTGTTTGTCATCTGTCTATGATCTCTGTGCATTTTATTTGACACATAATGTCGGAAACTACTGGACTGATTGCATGGTAAATACTGTACTTTTCTATGACACTCATAAATTTTAATAAATTCGACAAAAATGTAAGCTGACGGATAAATTTTTATTAACGATTTACCATGTTTCTAATAATCTTAAAATATTTGCATGATTTCACAGCATTCGGTTTTTCAAAGTTAAATTGTAAAATATTGTTATAGAATGTTGACTTTTTAACAAAAAACTGGATATTCATAAATCACACATGCTGGAATATGTTATTTTATAAAATTTAAAACAACATTTATTTCGCATTCTATTCCTATAACCTGCAATATTTCAGTATATTCGCTTTGCAGTTTTAAAGTTAAATTGTAAAATAAAATATTGATTTTTTTCCCAAAAATCTCGATGTCAAGGGTAAAAACTCAATACAGATTCTAAATTACACATACATGGAGTATGTCGTCGCCTGAGAACTTGTTTGATCTGCAGACCAGAGCGCACTCAGGCTAATGTCGACTCTTAGCGTTCAGAAACGATTTGATCTATACGCCATGTTGGGTGATCTGATACACTTCGTAACCGGTTTCGACCATAATTTTCTTATTTTTTAAGGAATTTCTATAATTTTTCAGTTTTTCAATTTCTCAGTTTTTGGATATTTCAGGTTTAGGATGTTTCAGTTTTTCTTTCATTTTCCAATTTTTCGAAATTTCAGTTTTGGGATTTTTCAGTTCATTTATTATTCAATTTTTTAGGTTTTGATTTTTCGATTTCACTTTTTTGACTTTTTTATTCTTCAGTTTTTTAATTTCTTTTCTATGTTTTAGTTTTACGTTTTTTCAGTTTTTCTCCTGTTCAATTTCACGATTTTTAAATATTTCGATTTTTCAATTTTTGACTTTTTTAAATTCTCAATTTTTCGATTTTTCAGGTTTTTGATACATATTTAATTTCTCTATTTTTTCATGTTTCGATTTCTCGACTTCCCTTTTTCGATTTCTCAGTTTTTTAGTTTCTCAGTTTTTGGATATTTCAGTCTTAGGATTTTTCAGTTTTTCTTTCATTTTTCATTTTTTCGAAATTTCATTTTTGGGATTTTTCAGTTTATTTATTATTCAGTTTTTCGTTTTTCTCAATTTTTCAATTTCACGATTTTCAATGTTTTGTTTTCTCAATTTTTCGATGTTTCAATTTTTATTTTTTCGATTTTTTTGACTTTTTTATTTTTCAGTTTTTCCATTGTTTAGTTTTTCCTCCATTTTTCAATTTTTCGAAATTTCAGTTTTGAAATTATTCAAATTATTCATTATTCAATTTTCCGATGTTTCAGTTTTACGTTTTTTCAATTTTTCTTCTCTTCAATTTTATCATTTTTAAGTATTTTGATTTCTCAATTTTTGACTTTTTTAAATTCCCAATTTTTCGATTTTTCAGTTTTTTGGTATTTAATTTATTTTCTATTTTTTCAGGTTTCGATTTCTCGACTTCCCTTTTTTCTATGATTTCTCAGTTTTTGGATATTTCAGTTTTTCTTTCATTTTTCAATTTTTCGGAATTTCAGTTTTGGGATTTTTCAGCTTATTTGTTATTCAGTTTTTTGATTTTACAATTTCTCAATTTTTCAATTTCACGATTTTCAATTTTATGTTTTCTCAATTTTTCGATGTTTCAATTTTTCAAATTTGACTTTTATAAACTCTCAGTTGTTCGATTTTTCATTTCTTCAATTTTTAGGTTTTTGATTTTTCAATTTTTTAAGTTTTTGTTTTTTCGATTTCTCTTTTTTGACATTGATTTTTCAATTTTTTAATTTCTCAGTTTTTGGATACATATTTTAGTTTTGAAATTTTTCAAATTATTCATTATTCAATTTTCCGATGTTTCAGTTTTACGTTTTTTCAATTTTACGATTTTTAAATATTTCGATTTCTCGACTTCCCTTTTTTGATTTTCCGATGATTTCTCAGTTTTTGGATATTTCAATTTTTCTTTCATTTTTCAATTTTTCGGAATTTCAGTTTTGGGATTTTTCAGCTTATTTATTATTCAGTTTTTTTATTTTACAAGTTCTCAATTTTTCAATTTCACGATTTTCAATTTTTCAAATTTGACTTTTATAAACTCTCAGTTTTTCAAATTTTTAGTTTTTTTTTTCGAGTTCCCATTTTTGACTTTTTGATTTTTCAGTTTTTCCATTGTTTAGTTTTTCTTCCATTTTTCAATTTTTCGAAATTTCAGTTTTGAAATTTGTCAAATTATTATTCAATATTCAATTTTCCGATGTTTCAGTTTTACGTTTCTTCAATTTTACGATTTTTAAATATTTCGATATTTCAATTTAAAAATTTTTTTTCGATTTCACTTTTTTGACTTTTTGTTTTTTCAGTTTTTCCATTCTTCAGTTTTTCTTTTATTTTTCAATTTTTCGAAATTTCAGTTTTGGGGTTTTTCAATTTATTTATTATTCAGTTTTTCGATTTTACAATTTCTCAATTTTCCAATTTCACGATTTTCAGTTTTTCGTTTTCCCAATTTTTAGATATTTCAATTTTACGATTTTCCAATTTTTCTCTTCTTCAATTTTACAATTTTTAAATGTTTCGATATTTCAATTTTTCAAATTTGACTTTTATAAACTCTCAGTTTTTCGATTTTTCATTTATTCAAGTTTTAGGTTTTTGATGTTTCAATTTCTTAAGGTTTTGTTTTTTCGATTTCACTTTTTTGACATTGATTTTTCAATTTTTTAATTTCTCAGTTTTTGGATACATATTTCAGTTTTGAGATTTTTCAGTTTTTCCATTCTTCAGTTTTTCTTTCATTCTTCGATTTCTCAATTTTCCGATGTTTCAGTTTTACGTTTTTTCAATTTTTCTCCGCTTCAAATTTACGATTTTTCAATTTTTGACTTTTCTAAAGTCTCAACTTTCCGAGTTTTCAGGTTTTTGATTTTTAATTTTTCTATTTATTTAGGTTTCGATTTTTCAACTTCCTTTTTTTGATTTTTCGATTTCTCAATTTTTTACTTTCTCAGTTTTTGGATATTTCGGTCTTTGGATTTTTCAATTTTTCTTTCATTTTTCAATTTTTCGACATATTCTGGATGTCTAGGGTGAAAACTCGCCACGGATATATTAATCACACGTGCAGGAATACCCACTCCTATAAAATTAAGGATAAAAGGTCAACATGGGTTCATAAACCACATGTGTAGGAGTATCGTATTTTATAAAATTTAAATAGTATTTACTACTATAAATTTTGGAGATGATGTCCACAAATTGTTAGTAGGGATGATTAGCCAAATTTTGATTAGTGTTACACGATATTCGTAAGTCGTAAAATTAATAATTTCGTAATATAAAATTTAACAATTGGTTCAGTAGTTTAGGAGATTACTTGTCTAATAAGAATGCAAACAGACGGCAGACAGACAGACAGACAGACGGAAAAAGGGACCTATTGTTTCGTATTGAGTTTACGCTCTGAAAGTAAAAAAGATTTTCTTATTTAATATTTACATATATAGTTTTTTATGCGTCTATTATATTTTTAGGAATATTTATTGCATTTGTAGTTGTAACATCCTGTGAAAAATGCGTTGTATAAAAAAAAGGAGTAGACTGTTTCGGGATCCACCGGGAAACATACTCGTGTATTTGTACTTTATGAATCTGCCTTGACCTTTTCCTTTAGAGACCCAGATTTTCGCAAAAAAATTTAACTGATTAACAAATGCTTATAACTATAAATAAATATAAATGGTTTGCTTGTAATTCTTCCAAGGCGTATTTCACTGCAACTAGTCTTTTATACATTTTTAACTTCTAGGGTTTATTGCAAAAAAATAAAATTTCCTAAAACGAAATTTGGTACTTTTTCGAAGAAGCGGCATTTGTTGGACTGCGAGGGAAGTTCTGGCTAAATACCGTTGAATCAACTTTTTTATTACACTGTGACTGGTATTACCTATATTTCTTTAACTTCTATTGAGATAAATTACATAAATTTCGCAAATCAGTTGTTATAATTTTTCGAAGAAGCTATATTTGGTGAATTGTACTTCAGAGACAAGGTAAGTTCTGTCTAAATAACCTTAGAACAATTTTTTTAGTTTACACCATGATTACCAAGGTAGGTAGCGAGGACAGAGGGAATCCGCGACCGTTAATTGAGAAGAGAGTCTCCACAAGCACGAAGGTGAAAACGAATCGTCCGAAACCACTACCGCCTCCCCAGGGTCCGAAGAAGCCTCGTCCAGTGAGCAACCATCACTAGAAGATGTCCTTGACCCAATTTGGTTACTGTTTTGTTTTGCCTGTATTTCTTTTATCCCATAAGTTTTTATTTTAGCCATGTAGCTAGTGGCTGGGAATAAAGACCGTCTATTTCTAAACAAGAAACGGAGTATTAATTATTTCTGTGGCAGCCGTTTCGTCTCAAGATGTATCAAATTTTTCTATTAAGGCGTCAGTATTTTGTAATAATTCTCATTAGTTGAAATATTTAGCGAAATATTACGAGAAGTCTTATTTAAAAGCTCTTTGAAATTTGATTGAAATCTGAAATTATTAGCCATTATGTGAAGAAGATACTTATTTAAACCAATCTGAGATAGTCTAAAGTTATCTAGACAGAACTTGCCTCGTCCCTCAAATAAAATCTAATAAATCCAGCTTCTTCGAAAGTTTATTTAATGTTTTGTGGCGGCACAATAATAGCTAGGTAAGCGAAGTAGAGATAAGCCGCTCTGTTGCCTAGTGGTCAAGGCACCCGCCCGGCAAGTGTGGTTCGATTCCCACTGGGGCAGCAAACATTTTTCTTTGGTTACCTACAGTTTAATAACCATAATAAGTTAAAAAAACGATCGAAAATTATGTTGACAGAACTTCCCTTGCCCCTGAACTAACTGCAATAAAGCATATCAAACTTTTTCGAAAAATTAGATAATTTGATTTTGCGAAATTAATTTTTTTATGAGAACTCCTATAAGTTAAAATGAAGATATGTAAGTAATGTTAATGTAAATGTAAAGAAAATGTATATTTCAAATGAGTTTTTCATTTAAAAAACTTTGCGATAACGTCATCAAAATTTTTGCAAGGGTTTCCTATACGTTTGTATATCAATTTGGATAGTTGTAGTGTAATATTAATAATAACAGTAATGTTTCTCACATTTTCGGGAAAATGGAGTGAGTTGTTCCTGATTTAATAAATAAAATAAATTGACACATTCATTCATTTTTTTGAGTCACCTTGAATTCTAAAAAATATGATTGATCATGTTTAGCACCTTTTAGATAGGATTTATTTGGCAAAATTTTGAAATGACGTCATCAGTTTTTAAGGGAATCGTAAACAGATAAAAATCTGGATACCTCAACACGGATTGATAAACTACAAGTGGAGGAGTATGTAATTTTATAAAATTTTAGGTAACATTTGCAGTTGTAAAAGTTGGAGATGACGTCATATCATCATTGGTAGGGATGATTAGACAAATTTGGTTAGCATTTTACCATCTACACAATATTTCTAAGTCGGGTAGTTTCGAAGATTGCCTGTCAATAAAAACTGACACAGACGACAGATAACAGACAAACAGAAACGGAGGACTTATTTTTTCGTACTCTCTGGATCATGAAACGTCCAGAAAACCCGAAAGAAGCCATTCGCCGGATAAACCTTATTACAATACTTCCTTAGGTTACGCCCGGGAAGTAAAATGTTGCGGAAGAAGAAAATCTAGCAAATAACTGATTCAAAATTGATCGACAAAACAAATTTGGACTCAAAAATGTAAAAAAAATCGTTTCAATAGCGCGAACATATGAAAATTTTTGTCAATATAGAAATTTGAGAAGAAAGTATTCAAAATAGGTACCACGTATAACGTACAATTAATAAATGTTAAGTAGTTACGTTGGCTCTATGAAACGTAAAAGTTTGGTTAAAATAGAGTGAGTCAAAATAGTGGTAAAATCTAAATTAAAAGAGATTGTTATTACAGCGATCTTAAATTCATTTCGAAATGACAAGATTTCACAGGCATTGATCTAATTTCCGCGGTAGTAATACTTGTTACCCTACCGTTATACAAAATAATTGGAGAAGGTATTTTAAAGATAGCCTATATATCTTGGTCACCAATAAATTATTTATTTTAATAATAACGATTTTTTAATAGACTTTAAATCATCTGAATAAAGGTTATTCTCGCAACCAATTTATCACATCGTATAAAATGTAACAAAGAGCGGGGGGCTTACGTGGAATCCTAGGACTACTCTAACATTATTGTATCATTTGTATATGTAATTAAAACCACTTGTTGCATGCGTATGTTTTGCATATTACTCTCATCTAGACATTCTACAATTAGCATACAATTATCCAAATAGCTCCGCATTGACATTTGTTGACGATGACGCGTATTTAGCCTGACAGAAAGCTCGCTGTAATTTCACCGATGCAAAATAAAGAGGCTGCATTTGAAATTACGCATGCATGAGAATCCCTTAACCGTGATTATACTCGATATAAAAGCAATCGGACCAAACGACCGGTAGCCAGCAAGCCAGCACAGGCGTATGCTATGTATTCAGTAGATAATTAGCGGGTACGTCTAATTGGTAATTTAGCGTGTAATCCGGGGCAGCAATCCGGTAGCCCGATCCCCGCCTTATAATAACAAGCGCAGCAGCAGGTCGTTCTTAACTTCCCTACACACACACATTTCATTCGCAGAATATAATTTATATTGACCATACATCAAGCGCTTGTTGTTCAACGTGCACAGATTATTTTCAATTACAACCTTTATAATAATAATTAATCGTTGCTTCTTCAAACAGCATCTGATGTATGTTCCAGCAGTGTCAACCACTGATAAATAGCCGAAGAATTCTCAAAATGCCAACTTCGTGCCGGATGATTTACAGTTCGAGCGTTCGATTTTTGCTGGCGCTATTACCGATCGAATCGTTGCCCTCGAATCTCGAGATTGTTATCATGCGAAACTATCTTTAGACACGTTTATTGAAAAAGTTTACGTCGGATCAAACTCTAGGTAAGTATTTAATATGCATCTCGAATAACCAACAATTATGTGTCCGAAATCCTAAAAATAGTTATTAGGATAATTATAGAGCGGTGAATCTGCCATAGCTGTCCTCGTCCTTTCCATTAAAATTATTGTGCTGCGCCGTAACAATTTGTTTAGCGCGTTATACTAAAAAAGCAACAACACCAAAAGACAATGTTGCCGCGTAATTAAATCCTGGCGTCAGTGGCGTACGTTGGAAATTTTGGGACCGTCCGTCAAAACCTGAACAGAAAATTGTAGCAGCCGCGGGCTGAATTATCTCTAAATGCTAAATTATAGTGTTTAGGTCCAGTAAAATTTAACGTGATGGCATAGTTCTAAACAAACATGCGTTCAATAATTTAATCAAAACGACACGAAACCGGAGCGCCGCAGCGCCCCGAACTTGTCCCTTTTCTTGTTGCGGAGAGGCAAGTCGCCGAGGTTTTGTTTAATAGGACACACCCAAAAGATATTTCGTTTCTTTTATGAGTTATGAAGCGTCTAATAAATATCCAAACAGAAGCCTTCTAATTAAAATGACAGACGCATCGGTAGCCAGAGATCAAAATCTGGTTGATAGCGAGTTGCCGCCTTTGTTGTGGCGGCCCTAGCTTCGATCGACCGTATAAATATTCATATTCAATAAATTTATCAGCCATATACCATGCAGCAACAATAATTCATTATTATTAATTGATACTGGACTCCGCGCTTTATCATTTAATGAGCCAGCTTCACAATGGTCTATTTTCGGTGAAGGAAATTTCGACGAAATTTATTATCCGGTAGTGACCGTTACAGAGAACGCAGATTCTATACGTCGATATTTCAATGCAGAGTAATGTTAGTCGGAAAGCCCTCAGCGAAACACCTGCGTTACAATAATAACAATGAAGCGCTAAAACGGCACTATTAGTGCAGCGCAGATAAGATCGTCCTTAATTCAATAAATCGATAAAAGTGCGTGAAATGAAGGCAAAGTGGCACGGAAACTCGCAACCATCTATCATACGCGCATTAGAGGAGAGGCATCGGGGACCCTGGAAGACTTATTGCAAGAACTGAAAGGTGTTGCTGCCAGAATCGTACATCATGACTACATGCCTTTGACTAAAAGCAAAAATGCTTAATTGATTACTCTAGCGTGGTGTTAACAGGAACCCATCTTTTGCACCATATGTGCAGCTGACCATGGAGAACGATCAGAGGTTATGATCCATGTCGGCGTAGTTTGCAAAAGTGGAAAGCGTAGCAGAAGCGCATGACAAACTTTAGTAGTCCACTACAGGTACCTTTCGAACAGCTGGTGATGAATCTTTGATGAGATTTGGTGCGTGCGACGTGTGGGCTGAGAATAAATAATTTTTTCCTGCTATATAGTGGTAACAGATAAAAAATATTTGGTCGAGGTGTTACGTGGTATCGCATGCCGTGCAGGTGATGAAGTGTGTTGTCTGCATATCAGATAAGCGAGTCATGTTCCATTGATTTGAAACGTCTACTTGTACTGCTGCCTGCTGTTTCTAATATGTACTTGTAAAGGATTCTTCTTTACACCTTTGTCGTGTCGTACATTACAATGTTTATTCCAAGGATTGAATTAAGCAAATCTCGCAAGCCTACGTTTTAATAATGAAATCAGTTTACGGAAATGTCTCACCCACAAGAACTTATTATGACGTATAACTGTATCTATCACAAATATCTAATTCAAATATTCCACTGTAAAATAGATATTCTAATAATCTATTTTATCATGTATGCAAAATTAATTGTTCAGAGGAACATAAGTTTCAAGAATTAAGTTTTCCCCACAATGTAAATTTTACGATATAATTTATTCCACGTCAAAATTGATAACAGCTGTATGTCTTGGAAACCTGGTTAAAATTATTTCGTGGCTATGCGTTTGGTGTATCGCTACCGATAAAAAGGTCACACATGTCCATGTAAAAGTTCCTATTATCATATTTAGACGAACCTGCAGTTATTTTGATAACTAATTGCTGTGTACTTTTCCAAAATAGATAAAAATGTGGATATAGCAGTGTAGGGTGTTGGAAGCACTTTGTAATTTGATTTTGTCACAGAAATGGCAAAATAGTAAGAAGAATTTTGTTAAAACACCCTATAATTAATATATTAACAATATTTTAAGTTCAAACTTTTAATAAGTAACAGAACAAAATCATCACAATAGAGATCGGGTGGGTGGGCGGGCCTACAATTTGCCTTTTTGTTTGAATATGTGTGCAGTTATTTTCACAACATGAAACTTCATGTCCTGTTTCCAAATCAGGGGATAGAAACTACATAAAAAATTACAGACCGGTTGCCCGTCTATCGAATTTTGCCAAATTTTTTGAATGTATAATGTCTAATAATTGTATATTTGGCGTATAAGATTCTTTTGCATTCATAAAGAAGGAAATATGTCCCCAAAGATTCTTTCACATCTATAAATAAAAAAAGGCATTAAGGGCCCTTGAGATTCTTTCGCATTTTTAAAGAAAAAGACACCAAGAGCCCTCGAGATTTCAACAGAAGTTCCCTCGCCTTTAAATTACAGGCGAACAAAAATACAATGGACATAACTTTGAGGATTTAATTTTTTTTATGATGACCGCTATGAGCCAAAATTAGTGTATGCGTGGATTGTTGCAGTACAAGTAAAGAAGCATGCTATGCACATGTTTCTAGTGAGTTTTTCTATATAAAAATTGTTTGATGACGTCTTCAACACTAAAAAAACAAAGTGTCCCCGCCCACCCACCCGTTTTCTTTTTGATCGCTCCTTTTATTGGACGAAAAGTGGATTTTATGTTGATGGATAGTGAAATCTAAATACAAAAAGTAAAATTAACCCCGCCCACCTCCACTTTTGAATTTTTTTGGCCGATTCATTGTGATCAAGATTAATAATTTTTAATGATAGTTTTAATTCAAATCTATGGGTATTAACGCTTTTAAGTCGGTTATCGGACAAATTTATTTTTCAAACTTCTCGTATTGTCGAAAACTTTGGAGTTTATAATACGAACTATAGGATTAGCCAAAGAGTTCAACGGTTTAGTCTTAATTTTTGGAATTTCGGTCATGATCTAACTAAAATTTTCAAATTTGAAAAATTCTGATATGTTCTATCAGCTACATACGTCATCAATTGAATCAAATTGCAGAACAAGTATCGGATTATTTTTGAAATTGTTCGTATAAAATTTGGATTTTATTTGCGAACATTTGAATGCTTAGGGTAAAAAATCAAGGCGGATTCTTGAACCATAAGCAAAAAAATACGTTATTTTATCAAATCTAACCAACATTTATCACGCAAAATATTGAGGTGACGTTGTTAAATTGTTGGCGAGAGTGATTAAAGAAATTTTGATTAGCGTTTTACTATATTTTGTGGCTTCTAATAAAATCGACACAGACGAGAAACGACAGAGAGTAGACAACAGATAGACAGAAACGGGAGACATTTTTTTTATTATTTAGGGGACATGAAACGTCGAGAAAACATTAAAGTAGCCGTTCGTCGGATGGACATCATAAAAATATATGTCCAATTTTTTTGTGTAACCACTCGTGTTGATGTAAATTAAACTGAAAACATTTTAATTAATATACAGGGTGAATCACTAAGTACGTGGTCCTTGTTAAAGTTAAAAAACTAAGGTTATATACTTCTTTGAATAGCATACATTAAAATTATTTTCGAGTATTCAGAGTGTTCTGTTTTTGAGACGTAACATACTTAAGTTTTTTTTTTAATAGAACACCTCTGTATACATTTTTAGATATTCTGACTGGCCTCGTTGCCTGTTTTATGACTATAGTTTATTTTTGAAATTTCGACATTACCACGTTATTTCAATTTCCTTAATTTTTTTAACAATGAAAGAGTCATGTCTTTTTATAATCTGTGTTACCGTATTTTACTGAGAGATAAAAAAATATGTGTTTTGTTGTGGTGTCAATTGAACATAAATTTTATTCCATAAAACAAATTCTAAACATTACAATTTCAAATATAGACATCTTTAAAAATTGCAGAAACTATAGTGCTTTTCAGTTAAATCTGCATCAAGTTTTCAAGTTGGTTTTAAACACGTGAACGCATTTTAATATACTTACTAAATAAAACACTAGACTCTAACGATGACTATACGATTTTGACAGTTGCTGTCATTGCTGTTAAACATTTTGCGTTAAAGTGAGTACTAATACGATATTTGTTGACAAATAGTTAAATGTTATAGCTCTTTCAAAATGACAGCAAGGTGTCGCAACCCTAAATTTGACAGACGACGAGCGATATTTCTTTAATACCAACGTAAATTCCAACTTGTCAAGGCCACCCGCGATGTACATTCTTTTGAAATCTAGGATTAGGAAATAGAAATGTTTCTTATAAAATTTTATTGCTAATAACGATACAAAAGCTGAAAAGTTGTAATATTTCAGAGGTTTTATAAACACTTTCATTGTTTATCTCTGTACAAAACATTGTAAAACGGGTTTTTTTAAAATTACCTTATTGACATTTTATTTGCAATGCTAAAAATTCAAAGAAATTGGAATAACTTGGCAACGCCGCATCATAAAAAAAATATGGTTTTCAAGAGACTGAGAATATCTGTCTCAAAAACAGAACACTTTGTATAGTAGAAAACAATTTTAATGATTGCCACCCAAAGAATCGTAAGACTTTGGTTTCCGATTTTTTATGTTTTCAATAATAATTAATGGCATATCGAGGAAAGCGCGCTTACTGACTCTCCCTGTATATAACAAACACTATCGATAATTTACTTTTTTATGAATACGAGTATAAATCATTGTTTATTATTCACTGAATTACAAACACCCATTTTGCGTTCACAGAGAAGATAAGATATTTATCTTATTCAATTAAAATATTTGTTGGAGTGGAATGAATAAATAATAAGTGATAAGTCTAATGTAGTCAATATCGTCCGGAGTCTAGAAAATTCAAAACAGAAATTAATTCTTCCACATTTCGCAATACAGAGGAGTTTTGAACTGTTCACGTACATAAATTCAAACATACAGGCGATTTAGTTAGACGCTTTATATAAACTCAAATTTGTATCAAGCATACAGCAAGCATTGTTCTAAAGATCTGCATAAGTTTGAGTATTGTGTTGCATAATTAACACAGAATGAACTAAAGAGGATGAAACATTTAGAAACATGTTAAAAATAAACCAGAAAACTGGGTAAGGCACATCCAAATAATGGAAGCAAAAGAATCGACTAGGTTTAAGTATGTAAATGATAAAATGCTATGACTCATTCAAAGTACGGGTTTCTAAGGATTTTGAAATTTTATTTTAACATATTAACATAATTTTGATATACAATATTGACCATCAAGAGTCACATTTTACAACTTTGTTGTGTTCCTTCGCCCAGGTTTCAATTGCTGTAAGACACGTCGCTGTCCAGTGGTTGTCGGAAATATCAGTAGAGTTGGCCACAAAAACAGCAGCAAAGTATTTTTCGTCTACACACTCAATAGTGTTATTTTTAAGTGACAACACGTCTATTTCAAGACCACGCAAAAAATCTCCATTTAACGTTTTTAATTTATTGAAATCCAGTGACAACGTAGACACTATCTTCAAACCTTTGAATGCATCTTTATCAACTTTTGCAATATGGTTGCCATCGAATAATAAAATGGAAGGTACTGTAGACTTGACATTAGAAAAAATGTTACCAGGTATTTCAGTCAGTTCATTGTAGCCAAGATTGATCATTGTTAGCGAAGGCGTTAAGAGAAACCAATGGGTATCCACAGATGTAAACCGGTTGTCTGACAAATTTATGTTTTGCAAACTTGTCATATTGTCAAAGGCGTTGGAGTCTACGTGGGAAATGCGATTAGCGCTCAGATCCAGTCTAGTTAAGTTCGTTAAACAGTTGAAAACTCCTGTCTTGATCTTCGGGATTTTGTTCATAGTAATAATCAACTTCTTTAAATTTGGCAAATTCTGAAATGTTCTAGGTTGGATATCAGTAAAATCCTCGTCTATCAAATAAAGTGTCTCCATGTCTTCGACATCAGCGATTGAACCAGGTTGCAGAGCGAGTATTTCATGTGTTGAGAGAACGTAATCGCCGTCTTCGTCTTTCTTAAATGTTATTCCATTTTTTTCAAACGTGGTTTCGGTAGCTGATGTTGCCAAAAAGTAAGTAACACTTAAAAACCACAAAATTTTATGCATTGTGCACTGCTGGTAAATGTCTTGTTTAAACTGAACACAGATAGATGTTGTAATTACTTTATATAACACTCATTATCGGTAATTTACTTTTTTTATGATAACTGACAGTTGTTTGTTGGTTGGAATTTACAGCACGTATGTCGTGTTCACAGAAAAGATAAAATGTGGTATCTTACCTAATTAAAGTACATATTTTATGGAGTTGTATGAACAAATAATTGATAAGTTCGTGTATCCAGTATTGTTTTGAATCTAAAGCTATCACGAAAAATTTATTTTGCAAATCTTCAGGAATTTCCTTGTCAAGATTTTTTACAGTAATGAAAAATTATGTTTCTGTGAAGCAGACACACTGTTTATTCTTTTTTTTTTTTTCTTGAATAAGGATGAAGATTTTTTTCGCTGAACATTCCGGACTTCCTAAGCCGTTTTGAGTATAACCTTCATATGTAACTTAATTTTGACCACGTTTCAAGTTAATTTGAATTGAAAGAGAGGTTTGATTCCTTCAAACACCATTCGTAGTCAAAGTTAAATAATTATGGTTATTGTATGTGCTAAATTTGTCATATTGTCAAATGCGTTTGAATCTACACGAGAAATACTATTATACTAGTAGCATTAACATTTTTTACCATTTTTCAACTATTTCCGAAAATTATTATTGAAGACATTTTTTTGTAGATTTCGATATCCAGAAGTCATTTTCGGCTTCTATTATTAGTTTTCACTTCCACTCGACGGATGAACATAATTAGCCCCGCCCACCCACCCTGTCTCCTTTTCAGTGATTCATTTTATGCGATCTGAATGAAATGAATGACCTTAAACTGAACAGAAATAAAATTTGTCATTAGAATGAGAAAAGGGTGGGTGGGTGGGGCTAGTACTTGCTAAGATAAGATTGACTTTGGCCAATAACATACTCTCTAAGAAAATAGAGGGCGGGAGGGCGGGGCTTAAAATTATGTAGGATAAGACTATTTTTGGCATTTTTGACATATCCAGAAATCATTTTCGGCTCTATTATTAGTGTTACCTCCCACTCGACAGAAGAACAGAATTAGCCCCGCCCACCCACCCTGTCTCCTTTTCAGGGATTGATTTTCTGCAGTCTGAATGAAATGAATGACCTTAAACTGAACAGAAATAAAATTTCTCATTAGAATGAGAAAAGGGTGGGTGGGGCTAGTACTTGCTAAGATAAGATTGACTTTGGCCAATAACATACTCTCTAAGAAAGTAGAGGGTGGGTGGACGGGGCTTAAAATTTGATAAGATTAGACTGTTTTTGGCATTTTTATTATATGCAGAAATCATTTTCGGCTTCTATTATTATTTTTCCCTCCCACTCGACAGAAGAACATAATTAGCCCCGCCCACCCACCCCATCTCCTTCTAAGGGATTGATTTATCCGATCTGAATGTATAGTGAACAGAAATAAAATTAGTCGTTGGAATGAGAAAAGAGGGAGGTGGACGAGGCTAGTACTTGCTAAGACAAAAACTAATTTTGGCAAATCACATAGCTTCCAGAAAAGAGAGGGCGGGTGGGCGGGGCTAGGTACTTGCTAAGATAAGACTAATTTTGGCAAACTTTTTCTGAATGATAATTATCATTCAGAAAAAGTCGGAAAGTTTCACCTTTTTTAACTTTTCTAAATGTTTTCCATTTTTCTCAAACATGGTTTCATCAGCTGATACTCACATATAAGATAAACGTTGTTTACGTCTTACCCAATAAAGTGTTTTTGTAGTTGAATTAACAAAAACTGATAAGTCGTCTTTGACCCATATCATTTTGTGTCTAATAAACTAAACGAAGAATGTTTTAAAGGAAACGTTTTTCGTTGATCACACCTTATCTACTTAGTACATATAATTTATTAAATTTATTAAAACACTATAGTTAACACGTTAACAACCTTTTAAATAAACTTAAACTTTTAGAATGTTAAACTGAATAGTGATAACTCATATTCTACAGTTTTGTTATGTTCCTTCACCCAAGCTTGAATTTCTCTACGACAGTCTGACCCCAGAGGATTTTCAGAAATATCAGTAGAGTTAGCCACGAACATCGTATCAAAGTGTTCCTTATCTATACATGTGATATTATTACCTTTAATTGATAGTACGTTTACCTCAAGACCTTCCAAAAAGTTCACCTTTTTTAATTTATTTGACTCCAGTGATAACATACATATCGTCCCCAACCCTTGAAATGCGTCTTTAAAAACTTTTCTAATTTTGTTGCCATTAAATACTAAAGTGAAAGGTCCAGGAGATTTGAGGTTACCAAAAACGTTGGCAGGTATCTTCTTAAGCTGATTGTAGCCGATGTGAATAAATTTTATCGAAGGTGTGGACTCAAACCAATGGTTATCAACACTTGTAAGCTTATTTTTCGACAAGTTTATGTTTTCCAAACTTGTCATATTGTCAAAAGCGTTGGAGTCTATGTGGGAAATATTATTAGCCTTCAGATTCAGTAAAGTCAAATTAGTTAAAGAGTTAAAGATTCCTGGTTTGATGTTTGGGATCGAGTTGAGAGTAATAATCAACTTTTTTAAATTCGGTAAATTCTGAAACGTTCCAGGCTCCATATCAGTAAAATCCTCATCTAGCAAATAAAGCGTCTCCATGTCTTCAACGTCAGAAATTGATCCAGGTTGCAAAACAGGTATTTCGTGTGTTGAAAGACTGTAATCACCATCTTCGTTTTTCTCAAATGTTATTCCATTTTTCTCAAATGTGGTTTTATTAGCTGATACAGTTAAAATGCAAATAACACTTAAAAAACACAAAATTTTATGCATACTGCACTGTCGGTGTACGCTTTTGACAAGTAGATTCTTCGAACTGAACGCAGGAGGATGTTTTTCTTACATTATACAATCGTCACTATCGCTAGTTTACTTTGTTTATGATAATATATAGTTATTTATAGCTCTGAATTTAAAACGCATATATAAAGTTTACATAAAAACGAAAACTAGTGCCATCTCATGTAATTAAAATGTTGTTTGAAGCTGGATTAATAAGCAATTGATAAGTTTACTGTAATTGCTAATAAATAAATAAATCATTAACCTTGACCGAGTGTGAATAGAACTTTTAAAATTTACGACTCACAACTACTGTGGGATAACTAACACTTACAAATTATTGTCTCCCCTGAAAAAGCATTTGGCTTTTTCACCTTGTTGAAATTTTACTTAATTTTTCTCTAATGCCCGGCCAGTTATCAATGTCTTCAAAAGCAAAAGCCATTTGAGAGAAATAAATTCTTCTGCTTACAGAAAAACGACTTACGAGTTTTGTCCAAATTGTTTCTCTCAACTACTCAGTAACTATTCTAGATATTTTCAGAAATTTCAGTGCTCTTGGCGACAAAACTACATCAGTACTCACCATGATTTCATTTTATTACTTCCCAAGCGTAAGCTGCTAGCTATTATCACGTTTCATGACCCTTAGAGTACGAAATTTTATTTTGTCAAATAAACCAAACCATCGTCAGAAGTATTTTATTAAAACCTTAATATGTTATCAATAGATTTTCTAATATGGATCATTCTGCACACTTTTGTGATTTTCTTTCGCCCAAGTTTGAATTTTTTTAAGACACTCCGTATTCCAAGGGTTTCCCCAAATATCAGTATAGTTGGCCACAAAGACCGTAGCAAAATGTTTCTCATCTATACATTTGATTTTATTATATCCAATTGATAACCAGGACGACATTTCCCGACCGTGCAAGAAGTCTCCAGTCAAGGTTTTTAATTTATTTTCCTTCAGTGATAATTCTGATATTGTCTTCATGCCATTAAATGCATCTTTGTCAATGTTTGCAATATTGTTACCACGAAACCACAAAATGAAGGGTCCTGGAGATTTGATATTACCAAAAATGTTAGCAGGTATTTCCGTTAGTTTATTGAAGCTAAGATTAATAAATTTTAATGAAGGTGTTAGCAGAAACCAACGAGGATCTACACTTTTAAGTCTGTTGTAGGTAAAATCTATATTTTGCAAACTTGTCATATTGTCGAAAGCGTTGGACTCTATTTGATACACATCATTCAAGGTTAGGTCCAATGTAGTCAAATTAGTTAAAGGGTTGAAAATTCCGGTCTTGATCTTGGATATCTTGTTCAAAGAAATCTTCAACGTTCTTAAGTTTGGTAAATTCTGAAATGTTCCAGGGTTCATATCAGTAAGATTCTGCCATCGTATCTCCAGCCACTCGATATTATCTATGTCAGCGATTAATCCAGGTGTCAGAACACGTATTCCGTGTGTTAAAACATTGTAGTGCCCAGTAGAATTTTGCATATAATATGTGATTCCATTTTTCTTAAAGGTGGTTGCATCACCTGACACTGTTAAAATGTAAATAACACTTAAAAAACATAAACTTTTATACATATTATTCTGTTGCTTCAACTGATTTGTTTCAACTGAACGCAAGAGTATGCTCCTATTACGCTATATATTTCTTATCGCTAATTTATTTTGTTTATGATATTATATTGTCGTTTATTTATCTGAATTTAATATGTGTGTTTTGCTTTCACATATAAAATAAAAATTGTTTATATCTTATCCAACCACTTTTTGACAAAATTAATGGAAAACTTAATATTGATAATTTACAATTAACAATAGAAATTGAAAGACAATCTTTTCCGAAATTCTTGATATTATAATTAAAAACATAAATTATAATTTTTGATCTGTTGTAAGATTCCAAAATTTTATTTTTTGCGAAAATATTTCCAGCCAAACCATTTTCAGAAGTGTTTTATTAAAACGTTCCATGATATGTACAATGCTCAACACGTTTATGATTTACATTGGCCCAAGTTATAATTTTTTTAAGACACTCCGTATTCCAAGGGTTGTTACAAATGTCCGTATAGTTGGCCAAGAAAACCGTAACAAAGTTTTTCTGATCTATACATTTGATGTTATTATTTTTAAATGAAAAGAACTTGATCTTCTGACCATCCAAGAAGTCTCCAGTCATCCTTTTTAATTTATTTCCATCAAGTGATATTGTCTTCATTCCTTTAAATGCATCTCTATCAATTTTTGCAATATCGTTACCAGGAAACCATAAAGTGAAAGGTCCTGGAGACTTAATATTACCAAAAATGTTGGCAGGTATTTCCGTTAGTTTATTGTAGCTAAGATCAATATATTCCAAGGTTGAAAATTCCTGTCTTGATTTTCGGTATCTTGTTAAGAGTGATTTTCAACGATTTTAAGTTTGGTAAATTCTGAAATGCTCCAGGCTCCACATCAGTAAGGTTCTGTTTTTCCATGTCCAGCCACTGGATGTTTTCTATGTCAGTGATTAATCCAGGAGTCAGAACACGTATTCCGTGTGTTGAAAGATTGTAGTAACCATTAAATATCATATAAAATATGATACCATTTTTCTCAAACGTGGTCGCATCAGTTGATACTGTTAAAATGTAAATAACACTTAAAAAGCACAAACTTTTATTTTATTGTGTTGCTGCAACTGGTTTGTTTCAACTGAATGCAAGAAGATGTTTCTGGTATGCTACATAAAACTAATTATCGCTAATTTATTTTGTTTATGATATTAAATATTTGTTTATTTCTCTGAATTTAAAATGTGTAATTGCATTTACATATAAGATGAAATTGTTGATCTCTTTAATATGGTTCACCCGTTTTACAATAATTTAAACAGGACAGACAAGGATATATTTACAAGCATGATGATTACATTTTAATAAATATTTTCCAGTTTAGATTTACTACACTCCCATTTTTTTAAAGAAAATCACAAATTGTTAAGCATAATTGGTTAGGTAAAAGCACATCATGTGTACGCATTTGAAAACTATGATAAAACTATTTTTTGATGATGTGATTTTAAGAAATAATTTAATGACACACTCTGTGGTTAATATGTTGTTTTAATTAAACTCAAGCTTCCAAAACACTCATGACTCATATTTTACAAGTTTGTTATGTTCTTTCACCCAGGTTTTGATTTCTGTAAGACACTCCAGAGTCCAAGGGTTTTCAGAAATATCAGTAGCGTTGGCTAAGAAAACCGTATCAAAATGTTCCTTCTTTACACATTTGATATTATTATCTCTAAGTGATAATATGTCTATCTCAAGACCTTTCAAGAAGTCTCCAGTCACCGTTTCTAACTGATTTGATTCCAGTGATAACACAGATATTGTCCCCAAGACTTTAAATGCATCCTTATGAATTTTTGTCATGTTGTTGCCATTAAATATCAAAGTTAAATCTGCTTGAGACTTGAGGTTCCCAAAAATGTTGGCAGGTATCTCCGTAAGTTGATTATAACCAAGATGAATATACTTTATCGAAGGTGTTGACTTAAACCAATGACTATCCACACTTGTAAGTTGGTTATTCGACAAATTGATGTTTTCCAAACTGGTCATATTGTCAAAAGCGTTGGAATCTATGTAAGAAATATGATTAAAACTAAGATCCAATAAAGTCAAATTAGTTAAAGAGTTAAAGATTCCTGTCTTGATTTTTGGGACTGTGTTGGTAGTAATAATCAACATTTTTAAATTTGGTAAATTCTGAAACGTTCCAGGTTCCATATCAGTGAAATCCTCATCCAGCAAATAAAGCATACCCATGTCTTCTATGTCGGAAACTGATCCAGATTGCAAAACAAGTATTTCGTGTGTTGAAACACTGTACACACCATTTTCATCTTTCTCAAATGTTATTCCATTTTTCTCAAATGTCGTTTTACTAGCTGATACCGCTAAAATGTAAATGACACTTAAAAAACGCAAAATTCTATGCCTACTGCACTGTTGCTGCAAGCTTTTGATGACTGGTTCGTTTAAACTGAACGTAGGGGGACGTTTTATTTACGTTATATAACAGTTATTATCGCTAATTTACTTTGTTTATAATGATACGTTATTTATCATTCTGAATTTAAAAATATATTGTTTGTTCACAAGGAAGATAAAAAGTTTTTGCATGCCTTTCAATTATAATATTTTGTTGTTGGATTAATAAATAAATCATTGATAAGTCCACTACACTTTTGGATTTAATCAATGAAAAGTATTTCGAAATAAACTGCGAAAGTTTTTTAAATGTATTCTTTTAAAATATATTTTCAATAGCTGTGGGCAACTCGAAATAACTGACAATTTCACATCCAAACAGTGAAAAGTTTTCCAAAATAAACTATGACAACAATTTGAAATTGTATTGGGTCATAGAAACGACGCTATTGTCAGAAATATTTTATTGAAACAATCTACAGCTTTTAAAAAGTAATTTTGATCACTCAGGAGACCATTAGTCATAATCTACAGTTTTGTTACGTTCTTCCGCCCAACTATCAACATAAAGAATAACTGCACCAAAATTCATTGATTTTTAAAAAACAAGTCTTTTGTTTTGTTTGTTTGACGAAAGTAAAAGAAATCATAAGAATATATCACTGTATTAAAATTTTCTGTAACAACGATAAGAAAATATTCTGCATAATTCAGTATCATTTTCAGATGTGAGAAACACAGTTTGCTTGTCCAGCACCAACTAAACGACATTTTTGTTGATCAGACTTGATTTATCAATGGTAATTTTTTTCAGTTGCGAAATTAATTAGATATCTTCCAATATTCAGATTTATAATTAAATTCCACTTGGTGCAAGATATACTAGTTCTGTAACAAGTAAATATTTTCCAGTAAATATTTACTTTGTTCGCCAATTATTATTTTTTAGATTAATCACTACCTTACAATCGAAAATTGTGAAAAAATTATTTCATGATGACACCACGACAAGAAGAATTTTATTAAAACACTGATGGTTAACATGTTAACATTATTTTAAGCAAATGTAACTTTTAAAAAGTAGAATTGATCATTCATGACCCAAAGTCTACAACTTTGTGATGTTCTTTCGCCCAAGCTTCGATTTGTGTAACACACTCCGGAGTCCAAGGGTTGTTAGAAATGTCAGTTTCGTTAGCCACGAAAACCGTAGCAAAGTGTTCCTGATCTACACACTTGATAATATTATCTTTAAGTATTAGCACGTCTACCTGAAGACCTTCCAAGAAGTTTCCGTTCACCGTTGTTATTTTATTGGTTTCCAGTGATAACATTGATAGTGTCGTCAACCCTTTAAATGCATCTTTATCAATATTTGTAATCATATTGCCATCAAATATTAAAGTGAAAGGTCCCGGAGATTTGATTTCACCAAAAACTTTGGCAGGTATTTCCGTAAGTTGATTGTAGCCAACATGAATAAGTTTAATCGAAGGTGTTGACTCAAACCAGCGGCTATCCACAGTTGTAAGTCGGTTATTCGACAAATTTATGTTTTCTAAACTTGTCATATTGTCGAAAGCGTTGGAATCTACGTGGGAAACACGATTAGCACTTAGATCCAATAGAGTCAAATTAGTTAATGGGTTAAAAATGCCTGTCTTGATTTTTGGGACCTTGTTCATAGTAATAATCAACCTTCTTAAATTTGGTAGATTTTGAAACGTTCCAGGTTCCATATCAGTAAAATCCTCATCCAGTAAATACAGTCTTTCCATGTCTTCTACATCAGCGACTGATCCCGGTTGCAAAATAAGTATTTCATGAGTTAAAATACTGTAATCGCCATCTTCGTCTTTCTCAAATGTTATTCCATTTTTTTCAAATCTGGTTTTATTGGCTGATACCGTTATAACGTACACAACACTTAAGAAACACAAAATGTTATGCATCCTGCACTGTTGCTGCAAGAAGTGACTCGTTTAAACTGAACGCAGGAGGATGTTTTAGTTACGTTATGTAACTGTCATTATCGCTAATTTACTTTGTTTATGATAATACATAGTGGTTTATCGCTCTGAAAATAAAACACATATTTTGCTTTCACGTGAATGATAAAAAGTGTTTGTAACTCATTCAGTAATAACATTTTTAATCGAAGTACTTTATTGGAATAATTTACAGTCAACATACACATATTATCTTAAGCAAATTCATGACTCATGCTCTACAGTTTTGTTAAATTGTTCCGCCCAAGTTTGAATTGCTGTAAGACACTGTGGAGTCCAAGGGTTTTCAGAAATGTCCGTTTCGTTGGCGACGAAAACTGCACCAAAGTATTCTTGATCTATACACTTGATATCATTATCTCTAAGTAATAGTACGTCTATATCAAGACCTTCCAGGAAATCTCCAGTCACCGTTTTTAGTTTATTTGAATCCAGTGATAACATAGATATTGATGTTAATCCTCTAAAGGCATCCTTATCAATTTTTGCAATTTTGTTGCCATCAAGTACTAAGGTGAAAGGTTTTGGAGATTTGATATTACCAAAAACGTGGGCAGGTAGTTCCGTAAGTTGATTATCGCGAATACTAATCCAGTTTAGCGAAGGTGTTAACTCAAACCACTGGCTATCCACACTTGTAAGCCGGTTATTCGACAAAGTTAAGCTTTCCAAGCTAGTTAAATTATCAAAAGCGTTGGAGTCTATATGGGAAATAAGATTACTACTTAGATTCAGTAAAGTCAAATTCGTTAAAGCGTTAAAAATTCCTGTCGTGATTTTTTGGACTTTGTTCATTATAATAATTAATTTCTTTAAACTTGGTAAATTCTGAAATGTTCCAGGCTCTATACCAGTAATTTTTTGTTCCATCAAGTAAAGCCTGTACACGTCTTGTACGTCAGCGATTGATCCAGGTTGTAAAACAAGTATTTCATGTGTTAAGAGGTTGTAATCACCGTCTTCGTCTCTCTCGAATGTTATTCCATTTTTCTCAAATGTGGTTTTACTAGCAGATACCTTCAAAAGGTACGAGGACTGTTTGATAAGTACCCGTTTTAAGAAAGAGAAAGCATTTTTTTTTAATTCTGTATATTTATTTCTCAACCTAGTCTCCTTTCAACTCTATACACCTCGACCAGCGATATTCTAACTTTTTTAACCCATTCAAAAAATATTATTTATGAAACTCTGCAAAATAAGCCTCTGTTTCATTGATTACTTCGCCGTTTGAAGTAAACCGCCTTCCTCCAAGCCATTTTTTTAGATTTGGAGATAGATAAAAGTCACAGGGTGCTAAATCTGGCGAATAGGGAGGATGCAGCAGTAATCCATAGCGTAATTCAACCAGTTTTGCCGTGGCAATTGCAGACGTGTGAGCCGGTGCGTTATCATGGTGAAACACAACTTTTTTTTCGACAAATGGGGCCGTTTTATCTTTAATTCAGCATCAAATCGGCTCAATAGGCTAGCATAGTACTGCCCTGTGATTGTTTTGCCATTTTCCAAATAGTCTATGAAAATGATGCCATGCGAATCCCAAAAAACAGTAGCCATAACTTTTCCGGCCGAAAAAACCGTTTTCGCTTTCTTTGGCGCACGTTCGCCGGGTAGAGTCCCTTGTTTGGACTGTTTTTTGGCTCTGGAGTTAGTGGTGTATCCACGTTTCGTCAACACTCACGTAACGCCTTCGAAACTCCTTCGAATTGTGCTTAAACATATTCAAGCAATGTTCCGAAGTTGTAACGCAATTCCGTTTTTGCTCCACTGTGGGCAAACGCGGCACCCATCGTGCCGATAGCCTTCTGATGCCCAGTTTTTCTTGAAGAATGTTGTGCACACGTTCGGTTGAGATGTTTGCAATCTCAGCAATCTCTCTGATCTTCACCTGACGGTCTGCTAAGACAATATCGTGGATTTTGTTGACCATTTCCTCAGTAGTTACTTTAATCGGACGACCTGGGCGCTCTTCATCCAAAACAGATGTTCTGCCACGTTTGAATTCGTTGAACCAGTATCTGATGGTAGTCATCGAAGGTGCTTGGTCCTTATAAACTGCCTGCAACTTGATTTTGATTTCTTCACACGTTTTCCCATCCAAAAAAAGAAATCGAATCACAGATCCATACTGCTCTTTTTCCATTTTTGCAAAAAACACAACATTGTCAAGTTTCAATAAGTGATATAACAAAACTACTTAACAAATTTGACTGAAATTTTGACAAGCCTCATTTGAAAGATGGCACTAGACCATGGCATACAAATTTTGGGTCAGTGGTACCCACAGTCCTCAAACACGGGTAGTTATCATACAGTCCTCGTATATAACACATAAAAAACACAAAATTTTAAGCATACTGCACTGTTCTGTTGTAAGTTTTTGAGAAGTGGCTTGTCTAAACTGAACGCAAGAATATGTTTTAATTACGTTATATAATCATCATTATCGCTAATTTACTTTGTTTATGATATTACGTAGTTGTTTGTCGCTCTGAATTTATAACAAATTTCTTGCTCTCACATCAAAGATAAAAATTGTTTTTAGTTAATTCATTTATAATATTTCTTGGAGTTGGATTTGAAAATAAATCATTGATAAGTATGGTTCAGCTATTATAGTTTTGCTTTAATCAGTGAAAAGTGTTTTAAACTGTGAAAATTATATCATATGTTACAACTGGTACACAACAAAAACCGTATTTGGAACAGACTGTGAACCTTCAATTGGTTATGGCGTCTTTAAAGTGTAGAAAAAGTTACGTCAAAAACTGATGCTTATTGAAAATGACATAACAACAAAATAATATTAGGTTAAAAAATATTTTCTAATTTTAGTACATCTGGTTAAGGCGATTATTAAAATAAAATACCAATGTTTTGTGTTGACAAGTTACTTTTGAAATAAAAAATAAATAAATAACTGGAAGTAATCGAAATCATAATGGTTATTAGACGGATCAATTCATACAATATAAGACATACAAATGCGCCTCTTCATTGCATTTCTGTAACAATAATAAGAAAATATCCTGCATAATTTTGTATCATCATAAAAAAATCGTTCACTGTTAAGATTAACACAGCTGTAAACCTGCGTAGAAGCACAAAATCAGTTGGGCCAAGTCCACTTTCAAATTGAAGGGGTGGGTGCACCTTCAGATGCGTCTATCATCGTTTCTCTGTTATAGTGGAATGTACTACCTACGTAAGGTTACCGGTTTTTTAATAGATACATTCGCATTCACTCCCTTCTGAAGTGTGCATGTTACGCTACTGACTGACCGTCCGTTGTCAGATTCTGATGACTCACCATTTTGAACTTAAAATAATCCATGAATGACTGAGAACAAAGTGAACAAAATGAATTAATCCGAATCTAGAGTATTTAGAAAACATCGACACTACCGAACTCTTAGGGCCGGTTGCATAAACGCAAATCAAATTTAATCTCTGATTAAGAACAATTGTAACTATGATAATAACAATCGTTACTATGGAGTTAATCAGAGATTAAATTTGATTTGCATTTATGCAACCGGCCCTTAGAGGAAAATCAGTTGGATTTAATACATCCACAGATGTAAGACGATAAGGAAATAAATAAAGACCCTTTCTTAAAATCGGATACTAAGAGACCTAAGCTGTTATGATAAATCATGGATAGAAGTCTCTGGCGTTTCTGTTATTACTTCTCTCGTTTCTTCAATAAGTTCTGGAATTTGCTTCTTTGGACGGCCACTTCCAGGTTTTCGTGCCACAGATCCATTTTCTTCTATAAAAAGCTGATAAGTCAGATATTAATATCTCACAACTCGACTGCATTTAAGATAATAAAAAAAAAACATTTTTCATTCTAGAAGAATATTACATGAAGATAGATCAAGCTTATTGACAACTGTTGACAAAATTTTATGTTTACCTTAGAGAAATGCAAAATAAAAAGAAAAACGAAATTTAGTATAGTCAAATTAAATAGTTTGTATTGTCATAGAAACGATGTCTATTTAAGAAGTACTTTATTGACGCACACTACAGTTACCATGTTCACATTATTTAATAGCAAATAGATGTTGATTACTAACTAATTACGTCATGCCTCATAAAGCATTCTCTATAGTTTTGTCATGTTGTTCCGCCCAAGTTTGAATTTCTGTACGACATTGCGGAGTCCAAGGGTTTTTAGAAATGTCCGTTTTGTTGGCGACAAAAACCGCACCAAAGTACTCTTGATCCACACACTGGATATCATTATCTTTAAGTGATAATACACCTATCTTAAGATCCTCCAAGAAATCTCCAGTAACCGTTTTTATATTATTTGAATTCAATGATAACAAAGTTATTGCCGTCAATCCTTTAAAGGCATCCTTATCAATTTTTGTAATTTTGTTGCTATCAAAGATTAAGGTGAAAGGTCCCGGAGATTTGATATTACCAAAAACGTGGGCAGGTATTTCCGTAAGTTGATTCTCGCCAAAAGTAATCCAGTTTATCGAAGGTGTTAACTCAAACCAATGGCTATCCACACTTGTAAGTCGGTTATTCGACAAAACTATAATTTCCAAACTAGTTAAATTGTCAAAAGCGTTGGGGTCTATATGAGAAATATGATTAACACTCAGATCCAATAAAGTCAAATTAGTTAAAGAGTTAAAAACTCCTGTTTTGATTTTCTGGACATTGTTCGAAAAAATAAATAACCTTTTTAAACTTGGTAGATTCTGAAATGTTCCAGGTTCCATGTCAGTAAATTTTTGTTCCATGAAATAAAGTCTATAGGCGTCTTGTATGTCAGCGATTGATCCAGGTTGTAACACAAGAATTTCATGTGTTAAAACATCGTAATTACCGCCTCGGTGCTTCTCGAATGTTATTCCATTTTTCTCAAATCTGTTTTTGGTAGCGGATACCGTTAATAGGTAAATAACACATAAAATACACAAAATTTTATGCATATTGCACTAAAGTGTTGTAGGTTTTTTAGAAGAAGCTTGTTTAAACTGAAGCAAACAGATGTTTTAATTACGTTATATAATCATCATTATCGCTAATTTACTTTGTTTATGATATTACGTAGTTGTTTGTTACTCCGAATTTAAAACACATTTTTTTTGCTCTCGCATAAAAGATAAAAATTGTTTGTGTCTCATGCAATTATAATATTTTTTGGAGTTGGATTAGTAAATAAATCATTGATAAGTATGCTTCAGCCATTATAATTTTGCTGTAATCAATGAAAAGTGTTTTAAAAGAAACCATGAAAATTGCATTAGACAGGGTCGCTAAAATGTATGGAAACGGTTAAATATCTTAGGAACCAACTGTACAAATCACCTGAAATTAGGTATAAGGATACAAGAAGTCGTGTTCTAATAATTCCTTTTCGAGATGCAAGGCTAACTTTTGAATAGAGCTTTTTTTTCTGAATTCATTAATATCGCACCATCATACTTTCTTTCTGACTGAAACGGTAAAATAAATTATTTTAAATAAGAATAAATAAAAAAAAGATGACATGGTTACTTTTGAAAATAATTTTAATTTGACTGTAAGGTGTTTCTTGCAATAATGGTGCATCTAAGTGAAACTGAACACATAAAATTATTGATGATTATCGGTTAGGGTGACAAAAGACGAAGGTTTAATGAAACTGGAAGTGTTAAAGAATGTCGAAATCAGTTCAAACAATAATAATGAAAAAGGAAAACTTTCACCCAAACAGTCCATTTGGTACAAAAACTAAACGAAGATGATTTTGATCATAGTGTTGAATTTATCGAAATTATTATGAATAGAATACAATGAGACGGAAATTTTACCAACATAGATCAAAAGTTTGTTGACAACTACTGACAAAATTTTAGATATTAACTTAGACGTAGGTACGATTAACCTAAAAAATCACTATTACAAAAGAAAACAAAACCAGATGAGGCGACCGGGTGCAAAATATTTTCTTGTGAACTTAGATTCAGTGTAGTCAAATTAAATGTTCTGTCATAGAACCGGTTTCATTTTAAGAAACACTTTATTGACACAATCTACAGTTACTATATTCATATTATCAAACAGTAAGTTCAAGCTGCTAAAGGCAATGTTGATTAATAATTAATTATGTCAGGAGGCATGCTGTACAATTTTATGATGCTGTTCCGCCCAAGTCTGGATTTCTGTAAGACATTGCGGAGTCCAAGGGTTTTTAGAAATGTCCGTTTTGTTGGCGACAAAAACCGCACGAAAGTATTCCTGATCTATACACTTGATATCATTTTCTTTAAGTGATAATACGTTTATCTCAAGACCATCCAGGAAATCTCCAGTAACCGTTTTTATTTTATTTGATTCCAATGATAACAAAGCTGTTGCCGTCAGTCCTTTAAAGGCATGCTTATCAATATTTGCAATTTGGTTTCCATCAAATATTGCGGTGAGAGGTTCTGGAGAGTTGATATTACCAAAAAGGTGGGCAGGTATTTCCGTAAGGTGATTCTCGCTAAAACTGATCCAGTTTATCAAAGGTGTTGACTCAAACCAATGGCTATCCAGACTTGTAAGTCGGTTGTTCGACAAAACTATAATTTCCAACCTAGTTAAATTGTCAAAAGCGTTGGGGTCTATGTGAGAAATACGATTATCATTCAGATGCAGTAAGGTCAAATTAGTTAAAGAGTTAAAAAGTCCTGTTTTGATTTTTTGGAGTTTGTTCGAGGTAATAAATAACCTTTCTAAACTTGGTAAATTCTCAAATGTTCCAGGTTCCATGTCAGTAAACTTTTGTTCCATGAAATAAAGCCTATAAGCGTCTTGTATGTCAGCGATTGATCCAGGTTGTAACACAAGTATGTCATGTGTTAAAACATCGTAATTACCGCCTTGCTGCCTCTCGAAAGTTATTCCATTTTTATTAAATCTGTTTTTAGTAGCGGATACTGTCAACAGGTAAATAACACATAAAAAACACAAACTTTTATGCATATTACACTGTTTTGTTGTAGGTTGTTTAGAAGAAGCTTGTTTAAACTGAAGCTAGAAGATATTTAATTACGTTATATAGCCATCATTATCGCTGATTTATTTTGTTTATGTTATTACAAAGTTGTTTGTCGCTCTGAATTTAGAACACATTCTTTTGCATTCACATAAAAGATAAAATTGTTTGTATCTCATACAACTGTAATATTTTTTAGAGACTCTATACGTCTTGTATTTATGTCAGCGATTAAACCAAGTTGCAGAACAAATAGTTTAGGTGTTAAAAGATTGCAATTACCTTTTTCGTCGTTACGTTATATAATTGTCATTATCGCTAATTTACTTTGTTTATGATAATACATTGTGGTTTATCGCTCTGAATGTAAAACACATATTTTGCTTTCACATCTAAGATAAAAAGTGTTTGTATCTCATTCAATTATAATATATTTAATTCAAACAAACTCATCGTCAGAAGCACTTTATTAGAACAATCTACAGCGAACAAACACATTAAATTCAAGCGTTTAAAAGTAATGTGGATCACCCATAAGATCATGAATCATACTCTACAGTCTTGTTATATTTTTCCGCCCAAGTTTGGATTTGTGTAAGACACTCCGGAGTCCAAGGGTTTTCAGAAATGTCCGTTTCGTTGGCTGCGAAAACTGCACTAAAGTATTCTTGTTCTATGCACTTGATACCATTATCTTTAATTGATAATACATCTATCTCAAGATCTTCCAAGAAATTTCCAGTAATCGTTTTTATTTTATTTGAATCTAGTGATAACATAGTTATTGCTGTCAATCCTTTAAAGGCATCCTTATCAATTTTTGTAATTTTGTTGCCATCAAATGTTAAGGTGAAAGGTCCTGAAGATTCGATATTACCGAAAACGTGGGCAGACAATTCCGTGAGTTGATTATCCCGAAAACTAATCCATTTTATCGAAGGTGTTAACTCAAACCAATGGTTATCCACACTTGTAAGTCGGTTATTCGAGAAAACTATACTTGCCAAACTAGTTAAATTGTCGAAAGAGTTGGAGTCTATATGGGATATAAGATTATCACTCAGATTCAGTAAAGTCAAATTCGTTAAAACATTAAAAATTCCTCTTGTAATTTTCTGGATTTTGTTCGTTGTAATAATTAGCTTTTTCAAACTAGGTAAATTCTGGAATGTTCCAGGTTCGATCTCGGTAAACTTTTGTTCCATTAAATAAAGCCTATGCACGTCTTGTATGTCAGCGATAGAACCAGATTGCAAAACAAGTATTTCATGAGTTAGAACATTGTAATTACCATCTCTGTCCTTCTCGAATGTTATTCCATTTTTCTCAAATATGGTTTTACTAGCAGATACCTTCAAAAGGCACAAAACACATAAAAAACACAAAAATTTGTGCATATTACACAGTTTTGTTGTAGGTTTTTGAGAAGTAGCTTTTTTAAACTGAACGCAAGACGATGTTTTAATTACGTTATATAATCATCATTATCACTTCTTTTATGATATTACGTAGCTGTTTATCACTCTGAATTTAAAACACATTTTTTGTTCTCACATAAAAGATAAAAATTGTTTGCAACTTATCCAATTATAATATTTTTTGGAGTCGGATTAGTAAATAAATCATTGATAAGTATTCTTCAGCTATTATAACGGGTGTTCAATTGAAAAATAACTCAGAGTAGGCGGTGGAATTTCATTCGGCACAAACGGCATTCTTACAACATCCATTTGGCAGAACCATAACCTGTTGTATGTGATATGATATGTTGTATGTTATAAGAACAAACATGCCGTTTCTGTCAAATAATATTACAATGCCTATTCTGAGTGATTTTTTATTTGAACAATGAAAAGTGTTTTAAAAGAAACTATGAAAATTGCATTATACAGGGTCGTTAGAATGCATAGAAACGGTCAAATATCTTGAAAAGCATTTGTACAAATCACCTGAAATTAGGTGTAGGGGTACAAGAAGTTGTGCTCTAATTATTCGTCAAAAAAAGTTGTTTTTGCTTCATTTGTTTTCTAAATTCAAGACTAACTTGATTTTTTTTAAATGGCACTACCATATAATTAATGCATTTTTGAATAGATTTTTTTTTCTGAATTCATTGATATGCATAATCATACTTTCTTTCTGATTGAAACGGCGAATTAAATTATTTATTAATTATTAAATTATTATTACTGTTAGAGAATATTAAAATAAAATATATCAAACCATTAAAATAGGGAGTATCAAATTTAAAAAAAATTGGGTGTCATAAAAAAAATGTTGAATGTCCTAAAAAAAAACAAATGACGCTTGCATTGCATTTTCTGACATGGCCAGATGACTTTACTATAACGTGATCAGATCCAAGGAAAGGAGAAACTAAAATCTTAACCGAAAGACCAAATGATGTGAAATGATCGGGCCAAGTCCACTTTCAAATTTAAGGGGTGGGCGCATCTTCAGAGGCCTCCGCCATCGCTTCTCTGTCATAGTGAACTTTTCTACCTGCGTAAGGGTACCTGTTTAGATTAGTGCCTAATAGATTTAATCGCATTCACTCCCTTCTGAAGTGTGCATGTTACGCTACTGACTGACAGTCCGTTGCCAGACTCTGATCACTCACCATTTTATGTTTTATCTTAGAGAAATGCAAAAAAAAATTAAGCTGACAATGTATTTCAACACACCATTAACCTAAAAATTCACTATAAAAATAGAAAACAAAACCAGATGAGACGACTGGGCGCAATATATTTTTTGCGAATTCAGATTTAGTATAGTCAAATTAAATAGTTTGTATTGTCATAGATACGACGTCATTTTATAAAGTATTTTATTGACATTAACTACAGTTACTATATTCATATTATTAAATAACAAATTCAAGTATTTAAAAGCGGTGTTGATTACTAACTAATTAGGTCATGCTTCATGAGGGATGCTCTACGGTTTTGTCATGTTGTTCTGCCCAAATTTGAATTTCTGTAAGACATTGCGGAGTCCAAGGGTTTTTAGAAATGTCCGTTTCGTTGGCGACAAAAACCGCACGAAAGTATTCTTGATCTATACACTTGATATCATTATCTTTAAGTGATAGTAAGTCTATTTCAAGACCTTCCAAGAAATTTCCAGTAACCGTTTTTATTTTGTTTGAACTCAATGATAAAAAAATTATTTCCGCCAATCCTTCAAAGGCATGGTTATCAATGTTTGTAATTTGGTTTCCATCAAATATTAAGCTGAAAGGTCCTGGAGATTTGATATTACCAAAAGCGTGGGCAGGTATTTCCGTAAGTTGATTCTCAGCAAAACTAATCCATTTTATCGAAGGTGTTAACTCAAACCAATGGCTATCCAGATTTGTAAGTCGGTTATTCAACAAAACTATGATTTCCAAACTAGTTAAATTGTCAAAAGCGTTGGAGTCTATATCAGAAATACGATTAGCATGCAGATCCAATAAAGTCAAATTTGTTAAAGAGTTAAAAACTCCTGTTTTGATTTTTTGGAGTTTGTTCGAGAAAACAAATAACGTTTTTAAACTCGGTAAATTCTGAAATGTTCCAGGTTCCATGTCGGTAAAGTTTTGTTCCCTCAAATAAATCCTATACGCGTCTGGCATGTCAGCGATTGATCCAGATTGCAACGTGAGTACTTCGTGTGTTAAAAGATCGTAATTACCACCTCGGTGCCTCTCGAATGTTATTCCATTTTTCTCAAATCTGTTTTTGATAGCGGATACCGTCAAAAGGTAAATAACACATAAAAAACACAAAATTTTATGCATATTGCAGTGCTTTCTTGTAAGTTTTTTAGAAGCAGCTTGTTTAAACTGAAGCAAAAAGATATTTTAATTGCATTATATAAGCATCATTATCTCTAATTTACTTTGTTTATGATATTACATAGTTGTTTGTCGGTCCGAATTTAGAACAATTTTTTTTGCATTCACATAAAAGATAAAATTGTTTGTATCTCATTCAATTATAATATTTTTGGAGGATCTGTACCTCTTGTACTTACGTCAGCGATTAAACCAAGTTGCAGAACAAATATTTCATGTGTTAAAAGATTGCAATTACCTTTTTCGTGGGTTATTTCATTTGTCTCAATTCTGGTTTTATTAGCTGATACCGTTAAAACGTAAATAACACTTAAAAAACACAAAATGTTATGCATAATGCACTGTTTCTGGTAAGATTTAGAGAAGTGGCTTGTTTAAACTGAACGTAGAAGGATGTTTTAGTTACGTTATATAACCGTCATTATCCCTAATTTATTTCGTTTATGATAATACATAGTTGTCACTCTGAATTTAAACCGCGCATACTTTTTGTGTATAAAACATAAACATTTTTCGTATCTCATTCAATTATAATATTTTTTGGAGTTCGAGTACAGTTTATTTAGTTCGCAGAAAAAATCAAAACTGAATTTAAAATACTAATTTTGGTTTGACATAGCGAATAAAACATTGGTCTAAAATTATTTAGACAAAAGTTCAGTTTTCTAAGTAAATTATGAAATTTCACTTTGGGAACATTGAACATGCTATGTGCATGTTACTAGTGAATTTTTTCATAACAAAATGTGGAAATGTTATCAATTTTTTAACAAGGTCACAGATATTAGTTTTGATAGGTACAGTATGAAACAGTACCGTATATCCAAAATTTATTCTTTGCATGGTATCGAATAAAATGAGCCTAATCATTAGTTCGGTGGAAATAATACCGATAAATGTCAGATAATTGTTAAAAAAAATTCTTTTGATTGTTGACTCTTTCAAATTGCAAAACTATTTCTACATTTATTATAAGAACTGCGTAATCCAAGCAGTTTTTTTTCTTAAATTTGTAAAAATAGCCACTGGCTGAATGGTTGAAGGATATATAAGAATATTAATAACAACACAAAAATTTATATTTAGTTATATACTACGCTACAATTTATTTCAGTACCGCTACAAGTGATAATAATGAAATAAAAATCCAGTTATTCTACAGCTATTATTCTTGATCGCCAGCCTCTTCGGTATCATTCTTCCTAAGCTCTTTCAGCAAGTGATTCAAATCTTTCAATTTACGATCAATCCGTTCAGCATCACAGTTCATTTTCGAATAATACATAATCACATCTTTACCATGTTGAGATGCCCACAAGTCAATATTCTTCAAACACCCACAATCCCACGGATTACCATCGATATGAGTTGTAGCGGCGACGAAAATATTTTTCAAATCGCCACTCAGACACTGTAACCGATTATTATCAATTCTTAAATCTTTCACCGCAACTTTGGACAACAAATTCTCATCCCAGCTGTCAATCTCGTTGCCATCCAGCCACAAATTATTGATTTTATCCAAACCCTTGAAGGCATCTTCGTGGATCGTCTTGATTTCGTTATTGCTTAATACAATGTTAATGGTGAGCGGCACAGATCCAAACTGCTTCTCACCTCGGAAATTTCGGAAGGCTCGAGCAGGAATTTCCGAGATGTGGTTGTTCTGGAGGGAAACTCTCGTCAGGAGCGGGGTATCGGCGAACCAGTTCTTGTCCCAAATTTTCAGCTGGTTGTCGGCAAGGTTGACGTTCAGCAGTTCCGGCATGTCGTCAAAAGCGCTGGAGGCAATTGTGTTGATGGAGTTCTTACTCAGGTCCATAGTGGCGATGTTCAGTCGATTGAAAACCCCGCTTTTGATTTCCTCTAAACCTTGGTTGTGTGTTATGACGAGTTTGCGTAACTGTGGTACATTTTTGAAAGTTCCAGGTTGTATCTCGGTGATTCCGTCGTTGTTTAGAATCAGTTCGTCTAGATCGTCGATGTCTGAAATTGAATTTTCGTACAGAACGGGAATTTCACTGTCAACAATTTCGAGTTTATCGAAGACTTGCTTTGGTAGTTTGTCTTTTAAGGTGTTTGCAGAGTTAATAGTGACGTTGAATTTTGAAGTGAACATGCTGTAACCACGTACGACTACATTTTTGAAGGTTACGCCGCTTCTGGTTCTAGCAGAGGCGGTGTACAGTAAAACACAAAGAAGAAAAGTTTTTAGCAACATCGTACTAAAGAAACTGGCTATTTCTACACATGCTTTGCTTTTATAGTGGTTCAACAATAAGTCGATTCCTGAGAAACTATTTGTTCATAATTATAAAGTTCAGAAATGATAACCTTCTGTTCACACTAATTTTATAATAATCGTTAGTGATACGCTAGAATTCATTTAATTCGTATTAAGTCAGTGTTTGGAGGAGATAACCCAGACTTATAGTTTGTTGATAAATAAGAAATAAATTATTTAATCAGTGTGTGAAGTTTTTAATTCGTTGAGGATAATTGGGAAGTGCAAACGTTTCGGGGAAGAGAAACATCTGATTATTTTTTTTTAATAAATACGTTTTAAAAATAACTTTTACGACATTTTTAGTAAAACACAATCAAATTAAAAATAGCGAATACAGATAATTAAGAGCTTTCTTGTTAATTGTGGAATTGTACGAATCAAAGTGAATATATTGCAAAATGATATACGCAAAAAAAGGTAAAACATACATTTTTGGACTAATTTTAAAGCCTAAAAGACCACTTAAATAGGTTTTGACGCGATATTAATCCTTTAATAAAAATCACAAAAAGAGCTGTAATGATTTTGCAATATTTTACTAATTGTAATAAATAACTTAACACTTACATTTTCAAGAAATTGATGGCATAATCATTTTTCTTTTAAATGGAACATCAGTCAGAGAATAAATCTGAAAATAAAGAAAATTCAAAACTACATTCTCATGATGCATATAGGGTAAGAAAAATGACATCGCCTCAAAATTATACATTAAACGTTATTCAAATTTTATGAAATAATACAATCCTACACTTGTGGTTTATAAATCTGCCTTGAGTTTTTCCCTTAAAATTACAAATTGTATAACAACCCTATAGCAAAATCAAATTTTATAATTTTTCAAAAATGAGAAATTTGTTGTACTGTAATTCAGACGCGAGGGAAGTTCTGTCGACATTTGACCCATTTTTTTCTTACTTGAAACATTTGTTGTAGTTTGGGATTCAAATTTTTGTTTCAATCATTTTTCAAAAGTAAAGTTGCTATTCAAAAAACGCACAGTACGTTATTTGAAACTTCAAAACTACTGCTGATTGTATCACTGATCTTTTGCTCCTTTTCCTTTAAAAGATTTTTACTTTTTCGATACATTAATACAAAATTAACTGCAAATGCAGAAAACAAATGAACGTAAATCTGAATCGAAAAATTTTATTCGTTAGTGGGTAAAACAACCGGAACTGTAAAAATATGGTTGAATGTTGATTTTTTATTTACCAATGACCTTTTTAAACAATATCCAAATTCCGAACATTATTGATAATTAAAATTTGTTTTTACGATTTTTTTTATAAGGCTTTTTATAAAGTAAATTTCGTGTTACGGGATGGAAAACAATACATGAACCTTTCCAAAAATAAGTAAAAATAATTCCGCATTAAAAAAAAAATCATTCAGTGCTAAAGGTTTATTTTTACGCAGAATCTGTTTCTACTGGATACACTAAAGAACGAGTTGCTACTTATAAATAAAAAATTTGGCCTAGCACTGATATCCATAAGGCTAGACAAAAGTAAATTACAATTCATTTATTCGAATCATTTTTACTTTCCCAGCGTAAGCTTAGGAAGTATTGTAATCGAGTCCATCGGGCGACTGGCTACGTTCACATTTTCTCGACGTTTCATGACCCCTATAATACGAAAAATAGGTCTCCCGTTTCCGTCTGTCTGTCTATCCATCTGTAAGTCTATCTGTCTGCCATCTGTCCAGATTTTTTGAAAGAGACAAAAATCAATCAAATATCATTTTCTATTAACACAAGTGCATGTGGTCGCTGATGCTTGCAATCTGAACGTGCTAATAGTAGAATACTTTGAAAATATAGACTTAAACACTGGAAGTTAAGATGTTTCTGAGAGTAATTTTTTCTCGTTGGTTATATGCCTTAAATATTGTGGACATTTTAAATGATACTTCAAGAAGTGTTTAAAACCAGTTAAAGTAACAAAATTAGAATTAACAAACACCAAGTTATACATCTAAATTGAAAATCACTGATTTTTACAGTTCTGTGTTTTTGTTTCCTTTTAAATTCACAATTTATTTTTCAAGTTGTGAGTGAATCAACGAAATAAATTTAACAAGACCGTTAAAAACAAGGTGTGTGATATAGAAGTCCGAACAAAGAGCAGATTATGAAGTTGAAATTATGAATTAATACGTTGTTAACTGGAAATGCAATATATACAAGCTACAAAAAATTTACGCTGTTTATAAAAATTTAATAAAATTAAAATGACGTTTCCTTTTCATGTGAGACACATTGTATATTCTCACACAACAATAATAAATGCTGTTAAATACACTCAGTGCTCCAAAAATTTGAATGTATTGATAAAGCGCAAGGTTGTACCTGTGTTTGTAGTGAGTGTAATACTAAATAAACTATATTAAGCAAAATTTGCCAATCATACGTATAAAATTTGACAACAATCGATGCGGTAGTTTCGGAGATGATCTGTGTAATAAAAATCGACAAGTGGACAAACTGACAAACAGAGAGGCGAAAACGGGAGACTTATTGTTTCGCACTCTAGGGGCATGCAACGTCCAGAAAATATAAAAATAGCCATTCTTCGGATGCAATACTTCCTTAATTTAAGCTCAGTAAAAAATTGACGAAGGGATTTATAGAGACAACCTAGAAAATATTCTAAATGATGTAAAATGAGTATCCAGCATTAATACAATGTATATAATGATGAGAAACTATCAAATGGCCATTATTCAATTAACATCCAATCTTTGGCGAACAACTCAGGACAATATTATGATTCATAAAATATTAAGTTAAACTTAAAGTACAAAATAGTATATTATTAGCCAAGGTTGCAGAGCCAAGCATTCTAGACCGAGCGCAAATTAGAACCCGAGACGCGCAGCGTCGAGAGCTCTAAGTGCGAGGTCTAGAAGTGGCTTTGCAACCGTGGTTAATATACTATTTTTTTCACTAGTAGAAACCATAAGACAATAAACTGAAAAATAAACGTTCAATTTTTTGACGCGACATGATTTTGTTTTGATTTCTAATCAAACTTGATCTAAATCTTCAACACAAAGAAAACCGTTTATACTTGTCGCTGAGTTAATCATTTTATCTTCTACCGTCTACCAACTATCATGCGTATACTCAAGTAATGTTTGTAGCACACATTTGTTCATTTTTTAAGAAATAATCAGATCAAACATTGCGTACATAACCTCAATTTTTCTTTTTGAACCCGTGGTAGCAAAAGTTGAATTTGCTACCACTAAATGAGTCGACATTTGCATGCGTCCAGGCTGCTAGTGAAAAAAGAAATTTTAAACGAGGTCTATAAAAATGGTCATAGTACCTATATAATTTTATAGGGTAGTGATAATTTTGTGATAAATTCTGCATTAATTTTTTGACTGCGTCTGAAGCACTTTGCCAAGCTACTTTTCATAATTAATGTACTTAACTATGAAAATATAAATAGTAATATAAAATAACTATAACTATGGTAATTTCTAATTACTCAATTACCACATTTAATAATTAATTAATTAAAAGTTAGTATGTTGTAAAATGTGCCTGTGTAAACCAAGAGAAATAAAATTTCAAACCAACAAGTGTACCATTTCGCGTCCTTTTTTAAAACATCTTAATAAAGTCAAACGTAGTTGAAAACCTGGCAACGCAGGAACGAAATTAATCGTCCTCATCAAGTTAAGCACTCGTGAAGCGTCTGAAAAATTCTGTCTTAAGTGTCGTCTTACTTAAGTGTCGCGATTGCGTGGTGTTTTGCGTTAATTCGCTTATAAAGCTTCTTTATGTTCGATTTTATGCCCGAGTCGTCGATTACCAGAATAAAATACCAATTCAGTACCTTGTCCGTCCAAATTAGGATATTTCGGCTTTAATATACGTCGAAGTGTTCGACGGGCTATTTATTAGTTTACTTAACCGGTTCTGGATTGAACGTACGGCAGTAAATGTTACATTAAAAACGTTATTTATTTGGAAAGGATTTGAATTGTGGTGCAGTAACGACGAGACGTCTTCACAAACACGTTCAAGTCCGGATGCCCGGATCAGTGTTCGGCGAGTGATTTAAATGCGACATCAAGCCACATGAATCTACCACTTTAGAAGCAATTTGAAAGAAGAACGAATATTGAAGTTAGTTATGCATGACGGCTACAGGTTATTTAAACGCTGCATCTATCTGCTCAAATAAATGCCTTGTAGGTTTCGGCGCATCTTGATTAAAGAAATCGTTAAGATAAACTAGAATTGACCACAATTCAGGCGATAAATCCTGATTAGCACGTCGCAAATTCCTCCATATGTACGCTAAATCGTCATTATCTTGCATTTATGACCGTCATTTTTACGCCACGGTCTGCCCGTTGTATTGGTTGGGCGAAAACTGGGGTGACGACGTGTCTACATTTTCGAAGGGGAGGGTAGAACGTGAAATTTTAGGGTGACTATATACATACTCTTTCGGCGTCATTTAAAAGTGAGGTTTTTTTTGTACCCACGTGCTTTTATTTCTTGAAATAACACATTCATATAATTTTTCAAAGACGACGTGCTGAAGCTCTAGCTCTATGTGAGTATTAGGAAACTTTGCATGGTAGACAAGCCCAAAAGCTATTAGTTTGCGTTTTGAATATACGCACTTTCCATTTTCTGCTCACAGTGCTTTTTCACTGCTTATTCTATCTGTCATGGTAATAGATATAGAGATGTATATCTATTCTCGTTGTTTATTGTTGGACGTCAAGGCAATATTGTTCACGTAAAGAAACCGTTTATAAATTAGTAACTTGTTTGCATTTTAAATGCTGAGTCTTCTATCTTGTCGCGACAAGCACCACTCCTTGGAGAAAATGTTTCAAAAGGGGTGAATCTCGGCCAAATAGATGGGTATGGTGGTCCAATAGCGACAGGCCGTAATAACAGACATTAGCGCGTCATTAATAAAGTAATGTTTTTTTTGTGCCAGCTGAAAAGCAGGGTTTATTTATTGTATGAAATATGTCTGTGTCATGACGGGACGTACGCCCCTGCTCTGCACCGGTCAACGAAAAGCCATTGTGTGTAAGATGCAGGACCGGCCATAGGGGGATGAAGTGTTGTTAAGCCTCTAATGAATGTTTTTAGTCTACAATGTTCCGAAAAATATTTGCTCCATAAATAATTTTGATCAGTTTATTTTAGTTGTTTTCAATATAAGGGTAAGAGATTTAAACATGTTATCTTTACTGTGTTGTGTGCTGTACATAAGAGTATTTTGTAAAATTGTGTCAGAACAATAATTACACAAATAAAGAACATTCCGTTGTGCGAGTGGAACACACCCAACTGCACAATTTTAATGATCAATTCGTACTCTGTTGTTAGGATCAACGAGACACACAGAGTTTTCAGAAAATGCAGTCATATCTGAATTTAGCTCAATGTAAATTACAGAAAAATTGTTTAAGTTGATTCTTACGTTTTTTTTTTTTAATACTGAATCCCAATATGAACTCTATTTTTCTTCATCACGTAAGAATTTTTCACAAAAAAGCTTCAAATTAAAAAAGTAATAGATGGTTGTAATTACAGTCAGTTGTGTGATAAATTTATTATTGCTTTTAACTTCTTTTTGATAAATTCACTTTATTTTTATTCAAAATGACAACTTCTTTTTTACAAAATGATCTTTGCAATAGGTTTTTGACCTCATTTTTTCGAAGTGATCGAATTGTAAAATTTTCAGGATTTAGATCATATCAAGCTATCTCGCTTAGACTGAGTCCAATTGATATGAAAATTACTCTCTCTGCTAATTTGATATTTGTAAACAAAAATCCTGGTTCAAAAGATCTCTCCTGGACCTCCAGATGTTTTTTAGATTTTTAAATGCTCAACGCTTCCGAAAAATGACAGCATCCGAAAAATCCGGCTTGAAAATCAATCAATGCGACTAAAAAACTTTTTTTTTTACTATTTTTTTTTACTATTTTTTTGGAATTATTTCAAAGGGATCGTATTGTCAATTGTTAGAATTAAACCATCTCAAGCTATCTTGCTTAAATGGATTCCGATTTGCCTGAAAAATGCTCTCTTTAGATGTCTTCAGGATGATCTGTTGTGATTTTTTGTTTTTTTTTTTTTAATTTTCGACTCCTCCGAAAAATGACACTATCTGAAAAATCCGTGTGTTGACTTCAAACGGACGTAGAATCCGGCCTGAAAATCAACCAATCCGATTAAAAACTTGAACAAATGTAATTGTGAATATCGGAATCCCGAGTCTTCTGCCGTTCCGGACTTACGACTGGTCAAATTTTAAATTTAATTTTTGAGTATGGGTTAAAGAAATATTTCGTTTAAAATAGTAATAATATTCAATAATTGATGGCAGAACTAGACTCAGGGATGCAAAATTAGCCTAAAAACCAAATTTTAATTAGATCGGATTTTTTTGATATTATTTTTTCGAAGCGTATTGTGAAGTTTTCAGGATTTAAGCCATGTCAAGTTATCTTCTTTAATTGGTCTCCGATTTGCTTGAAAATTGTTATCTTTGGTAATTTAATCCCCCTGGACAAGAATCATAGCTCAAGGGATGTCTCCTGGACGTTCTGATTTTTTTTTTTAGTGACAACGTTGAATCCGACTAAAAATTCAATAGATTAAAAAACTTCACAAAATCGAATCGGGAAAACCAGAAGCCGAAATTTTATGCCGTTCCGCACTATGGACTGTCAAATTTTAAATTTGGTTTTTGAATATGAGTGAAGGAACATTTCCATTAGTCTGAAAATAGAATTTCTTTCAGATCGGATTTTTTTTTAATTTAATTTTTTTGGTTAGATCGTTTATTAATTTTCAAGATTTAAGAAATGTCAAGGAATTTTTCTTAAATGGACTCCGGTTTGACTAAAAATTGTTCTCTTCAGTTGTCTGACTCTTCTGGACAAGAATCAGAACTTAAAATATATCTCCGGGACATTTTAATTTTTTTAATTGTCGACTCTTACTAAAAAATGACACCGTTCCATAAATTCGTTTGTCGCTTTCTAACGAATCCAGAATCCGGCCTGCAAATCAACCGAAGCGACCAAAAAACTTCAAAAAATCGAAGAGTGAAAACCGGAGCTCGGAGTTTTATGCCGTTACGGACTTATGGATCGTCAAATTTTAAATTTGAGTTTTGACTATGGGTTAAAGAAAGATTTCGTTTAAAGTCATGAAAATATGTAATAATTAATCCCAGAAACGGACTCAGCGGTGCAAAAGTTGTCTAGAAAGTGAATTTCACTAAGATCGTTTTTTTTTTTATTTCATTTTTTCGAGGAATTTTCAGGATTTAAGCCATATCAAGCTATAAATGGATACCGATTTGTCTGAAAACTGGTATCTTCGGTAATTTGAGCCGTCTAAATAAAAGTCAGACCGCAAAAGTTGTCTCCAGAACCTAATTCTGCAAAAAAACACCGTCCGATAAATCCTTTGTTCATACAAAATCAACATCGGACTGGTTCGAAGATCAACCAATGCGACTAAAAAACTTCAATAAGTGGAATGTTAAAAACCGAAACCCGGAATCTTATGCCGTTAAAAGTAGTGATAATATTCTTTAACTAATATCAGAACCGAACTCAGTTCGCAATTAGTCTAGAAACTAAATTTGAGTCAGGTCGGAATTTTTTTTTACTTAATTTTTTCGAAAGTATCGTGATGTCAATTTTCAGGATTTAAGCCATGTCAAGCTATTAGGCTGAAATGGATTCCAATTTTCCTGAAAAATGCTCTCTTTAGTAATTTGGCCCTCCTGGACAAGAATCAAAACTCCAAAGTATTTTCCAAGACCTCCTGATTTTTTTTTGGTTTTTTAATTTTCGACTCCTCCGAAAAATGACACCGTCTAATAAATCCGTTTATTGATTTCAAACGGACGTAGAATCTGCCCTGAAAATCAGCCAATCCAATAAATTTGAATAAAAACAACTGTGAAAATCGGAATTCCGAGTCTTATGCCGTTTCGGACTTACGAGGCTTTAAATTTTACATTTAGTTTTTGAATATACGTTAAAGAAATATTTCGTTTAAAGTAAGAAACATATTCAACAACTAATGCCAGAAATAGACTCAGTGGTGCAAAATTACCCTTGAAACCAAATTTTAATTGTGCTCAAAGGATGTGCCCAGGACCTACTGTTTTTTTTTCAATGCTCAGCTCTTCCGAAAAATGACACCGTTCCATAAATCCGTTTGTCGATTCCTAAGGAACATAGAATCTGGCCTGAAAATCAACCGAGACGACAAAAAAAACTTCAAGAAATCGAATAGTGAAAACCGGAGCTTGGAATCTTATGCTGTTCCGGACTTACGGACCGCCAGATTTTAAATTTCTTTTTGACTATGGGTTAAAGAAAGATTTCGTTTAAAGTGATGAAAATATGTTATAATTGATGCCAGAAATGGACTAAGCGGTACAAAATTAGTCTAGAAACTGAATTTCACTAAGATCGGTTTTTGACTTCATTTTTTCGAAGAAATTGTGTTGTGACATTCGTAGAATTTAAGCCATGTCAACCTATCTCACTTAAGTGGATCCGGTTTGTCGGAAAATTAGTCTTCTTGGTAATTTGATCCTCCCAAATAAGAATCAGAGCTCGAAAGGTGTTTCAGGAACCCAATGATTTTTTTCTAATTTTTTTAAAAACTGGACTCCTGCGAAAAATAACACCGATCGATAAATCTCTTTGTTGATTTCAAACGGACGTAACATCCGGCCCGAAAATCAACCAATTCGATTAAAAATTTCAATAAATCGAATCGCCAAAACCGGAACCTGGAATCTTATGCTACTCGGAACTTATAGCCCGTCAAATTTTAAATTTGGTTTTTGAATATAAGTTAAAGAAAGATTTCGTTTAAAATAGTGCAAATATTCAATAACTGTTATCCGAAACCGACTCAGAGGTGCAGAATTAGTCAATTTGCATTCGAGTCAGATCGGATTTTTTTTGACCAAAGTTTTTCGAAGGTATCATACTGTCAATTTTCAGGATTTAAACCATGTCAAGCTGCGTGAAAATTGCTTCAATAAACAACTGGTGAAAACCGGAACACGGAATCATATCTTGTTCCGGAGTTATGGGCCGTCAAAATTTAAATTTGGAATACATACAACAAAAAACCACAATTGTGTAAAAACCTTACGTAATTGAATTTTTTAAATACTTTTCTCATTTTTTTTTTCAGCACCAAAAATTATATTAAAATAACGAGATAGATTTTAAGCAGTTCGACCATTGCAAACCTGTGTTATTCCTGTTTGCAGACATCAAGAAAGTACTGTTTATCTTGCTTCCTTTAATTGGTATAAAATAACCTTCGAACTAATCATATGAATGAATAAGAATCTTCACAATTTCTTGAACGTTCATTCTGTTTTCTTCTTTTTTACTTGAAGATTTTTTACTCCTATTTTGTCCTCCGTTGCCTACAATCGACACATTTTTCTTTGACTTTTTTTTTCAAGATATTTATAATTATTAGCGTGCGATCACCTCAAATTGACCTTTAGTTGGCGCCGGATTTTTATTGCCTTCCTCATTCCTCGTTGTGAATATTAGATGACGGAAAACAGTTTGTTCGTCCAATTCCAATTAAAGTATGTTTTTACTGTTAGAATCTCATATAAAGCAGATATATACAGGCACATGAAAAAAGGAGCATTAACTGAATGACACCTTGTTAGGAATTGTTTACGGAGGAAGGAGAAAATAATTTAAAAAATCCTTGGCCTCAAATGTAAATGACATAGGCCTTCAAAATCGAATTTTTATTTTCGATATTTTATGATATTTTCTTTCACTACTTGAACGGCTTGATCCGTTTAGTATGTGGGGAGGATACTCTAGAAAGGTATAATTTTTGAGTTAAGAAACGGCTTTTTTTCAAATTTAATGAGACATAACTTCAAAACGGCACAAGAATCCACATTTCGGTTTGAAGCAGTTGCTTCTTTGGAGCTTTCCAGTTTTGTGGGCCAATTTTTAGACCAGATACTCTATGCATTTAGTATGTAGTGACGAATATCTAGAAAAATGTCTTTTCTCAGTTGAAAAAGGGACTTTTTTCAATTTGGTAAACATAGCACCGTTGTTAATATAAATATGTTGTTTTCTACATTTTTTGTTGTTTTGATCTTATATTACTTTATGTTTCTGTTCGTGTTTATAACACATCTACCAAAAACGTTATTACCTTAAAGAATGAAAAACCTAATATAAAAGGATGATTAATATGATACAACAGGTGCTAGTATTACCAATTGGTAGTCTGAAATGATCAGTCCAAACTTAGTCCAGGGCCCCAAATATTCCATCACCGGTCCTGCCCAGACCCGGCGAGGCCCGCGGCAGGCCAACATCCGCTCACGTGCTATATGCCTCTTACCAGCCTCGTGTCCGAGGGCACTCATCATATCTTCGTTCTTAATTACAGCTTAGGAATTATGTGATGTAACATGAGTCTCGTTACAGCGGACATACTTTATGTTGATAGACTGCACGTTCAATAAGTCTTTTATCACGCGATCGTCGAGATTTTTGCCGGCGAGCCTCGGGCCCGTCGTCCACTTGTGAAAAATCAATCAACGGACCATCGACTTGTTTACAACGCCTTTGTGCGGCAATCTGTCAATGGAACAGTGGATTGTTTTGATGATGATATTTATACTGCATTCGGGCGCACCCACGGCGTGATATGCACCTTTTCGAGAAAACACAATCAGATCTGCTGAGTAAAGCCCGGATAAAGGAGGGCGTGCGTCTTCATCGCACGTCGAAGTCTCCGGATGGGAAATGTAAACCGACACGTGGACAGCAGGGATAGGTGTAAATTCAAATGAAGATCTAATACATGCACAAAATTTATAATATATAACTTAACTATGTGTGTTCCATGCCAAGAGCGACGCTACAAGTATAGGTAGGTGCGTTATTTTTTGATGTTTTGAGTCCGGAAAGTAGAACTGCCGCGATGTCTAGGCTTTGGCGGTAACGATATTTCGTAAACAAGATATCCTAACAAAAGGAAAGGTTCTAAGCAAATATACTTAATTCACTTCTATACAAATAAACGAGAGTTTTAATGAGGGTGGTGGACAGGTGCAGCGAATTCAAACTTTTTACTACGGCTTTGCTTCTTCTCTTGATTAGGGTTTCTTAAGGACTATAAGTTAGAGATAATTAATTAATGAGCACAGTAATATCACAAAATAAAATTACCCAATTAGGATTGTTCTAATTGTTTTACAATTTGCATATGATAAATATAATTATTTTTATACAATAAGGCTTTTTTTCTTCCCATTTCCAATATTCTTATTTTTGTTTTCCCGTTGTTACTGAAGTCTTAGTCGAATGCACTGTAGTCCCGTTTTGCTGCAAATAACCTAGTCCTTTTTTGGTCTTAATCCTAATCGTTCTGTGCCATTCATTGAATAGTAGTTCTGGTAGCTCAAGAAACAGTACCAGCGGCATATATAACAATTTGTATTTAATTTCAAATATTTTTTTCTAGACATTGCTACCAGTTAGGAACTTGAACTTTACACAGTGCCATAAATCTTATTGTGAGCTATTCCCCATTTTTTATTGCACGCATTTCGAAATCACCCTAACGTACCTAATTTTAGACATTTCATTTCAGAGAAAATATACATATTCAGGATGACTATTACAAATTATGTTGATGAAGAATAATGTCAGATCTAAACCTATGAAGAAAATTATTGAGGTAATGCATAATTTGCAAGTACATAAATAAAAATGACTACAAAATCGCCACTGGTGACTACAACCATTTTAAAAACAATTACATACTTATAGCAAAAATTAATTACTGCTTCATATTTTGTTCAGAAATAAACTGTGAAGGAAGTCCATAAACTTCGTTCATTCTCGTATACTCGTACAAAATTCGTTAAATTGAGCTAGCTACTCGTATATTATTTGTTATTTTGACTAGAGTAATTAAGTGGAATGTTACATTTGTCAACTTGTAATATGCAAATTTTAAGTGCTTCTATACATCACACTGTAGTTTTCAGTGTGATGTATAGTCAGTCTTCTAAAGTTTTCTGCGGCTTGATAAACTTGAAACTTGTCAAATTAAGTAATCAGGTTTAAAAAAAATCTTCCCAAATTGAAATTTCCCGTGTGAGTGGCTACAAAAAAATCTATGTAACCTACTATAAATATATCGAAAAAAATCACCGAAGTGCTACTTTTTTCAAGTTTGATGAAAAACAAACAAGTATTGACGTCTGTTTTTTTAATTTGGTTCGTTTCTTAAAAAAAGGGAAAATAGTACTCTCTCACTACGCTTTGCTCATTCCTCATTGCTTCTATTTTGTGTATAATTATTTCAGTTTTTTATTTGTTGACAATCCACCTGAATAACGTAATTCCGTCGATGATTTCTTTGTTTGGAATTAATAATATTCAATAAACAAAATTACAAATTACTAAGTCTTTGTTATGTTCGAAAGCATTTGTCACATTTTTATACTTGCCGAGTGTTAGATAAGAATTATATACCAGTCTATCGGCCGAGTGGCTACTTTCATGTTTTATAGATCTCCTATTTCTGTCTGTCTGTCTGTCTGCCGTCTTCCGTCTGTCGTCTACCGTCTGTCCGCGAAAATAATAACACAAAAATAAAGATAATTACATATTTCAAGAAGAATTAAAATGTTCTCGACAAGTAAAAGTGGTAAGATTTTTTTTTATATGTTTTTAGACCTGTTTAAAAAAAATCTTAAATTGTGGAAAATTCTCTTGTCCTGCAGAATATAAACATATTTTGTTACGGCGGGAAGAAAGTTATCTATAGCAGATACTTGTGGGAGAAGACTAAAAATGGCCTTGAAGCCTCAAAGTCTCAAATAAAATGTTAAAAAGCCGCCTAAAATAGTAAATAAAATATTTTGTCCACCGTACATGCATCAGCTGTATATTTTTTCAATTAACCTTTCAGTTTTTTCAAAAAATTGTGGGTACAACGAAGTGAATTAAAATTAAGTTCTGTTGTTAAGAGGAGTCGCTATGTTTGGCTCTTATGGCGTTTGTCCATTCTTTTTCAGAATGTAATGTCCCCATTATTAACAAATAGATTTATTGTTATGTAATTTAAAAAATGTAACTTCTTCGCACATTTTACCATATAGGGTCTTTAATAAACATGCGGCAAAAATTCAAGGAATGTTCTTCGGGTTAGTTTAAGATTTTTTGTCCTTGGATAAAACTTTCTGAAAAAACAAACAATACTTTATTAATTCATACCACATGTAAAGATTCTTAGTTTACAAAAACTCCTGAAAATTACTATCACCAGTTTGTATGTTTCCATCCAATCTTCTTTTCATTGACTACCGACCGAACTTTTTTTTCCTTACTGCTTTGCACTCTTTAATTAACCGATTTCCTAAATTTTCTTCATTTTGCACAGGAGTAGATAATATAATGTTTTCAAATGGCGCAATAAATAAAAATTCAAGGGATTTGAATCTGGGGATCGAGCAAGTCCACCTCGACCAATTCAACGATCTTCATATGTTCGTACTAAAAGGTGTACCTTAAATTTCTTTATTATTATTATTATTAATTAATATACGATCGGGCAGAGGCAGCCGCCTGTTATGTCCGCGTACTTGTTATAGTTTTGGAAATTTCATTCTACCCTATAAAATTTTATTTTCAATAACGAGACGGACAGTAGTACAATAGCAAGAAATATTTACAACTTAAAGTTGTCACGTGCTGGTAATCCCCAGATGTTGGCAATCCAGGTCCGGACAGGGACCATCGTTATTCACAAACGAAAATGACCATTATTTTATGAGTACAACTACCTGCTACATGTGCTCCGAGAAATTCGGGTGAACTGGTGTGGGCCATAAATATTTCTTACCATTGTACTACTGTCCGTCTCGTTATTATCAATAAAATTTTATAGGGTAAAATGAAATTTCCAAAACTATACCAGTGGTGTATTCTTCCAAAAGATTTCGATACACCTCACTGATAAATCTTGCTGATGGAAATACTGGTTTTAGTTTTACTTTACTTTTATAGGCCAATATCTTGGAGACAAAACGTTTCTTAAAATTATATGAAGAGAAAAAAATCTTGAAATAATTTAAGGAATAACTTCTGAGTTTTGCCCCCATGTTTAGCAAAACCCTATTGGAGGCGGTTCTTTTTAAAACAGTTTATCTTTTTTTTATAACTTTGTTAAAATTTTTGCATCACCTAATTTCAAAGATCAGTATCTCAATTATTAATAAAAATTTCGAAACGCGGTTTCTACCACTGTTTTCAACTTACAAAACTCTAGAAATCCTACCAGATATATTGTTGAATTTTTTGTTGGAAACGTGATAAGTGCAGTAAAAAGAAGCTTCTACGAGCTTTTACAACCCACGCTTCTTTTTACTGCACAGGGTTGAAAACGGAGTTCCGAAATTTCCATAATCAATTGAGATATTGATTTTTAAAGATGTGTGATGCAAAAATTGCACTAAAATTAAAAACAAGATGATAACCCGTTTTTAATAGTACCGCCTCTGCGTTATGCAGAATATCTAAGCTAAAAGTCAGCGGCTTAATATCATGAAAGCGGATAGAGATGTTGAAATTCTATCGCGACACAAATTTTAATTCAACAGTCTTTTAAAATCCGTTAAAAAATATATTGCTACGAAATAAACCCGTACGCTGCCTCCGTACCAAGCCGATTTTATTCTCCCGTAGAATGTAACAATATTTTAGCATTTAAAAAAATACAAGTCCGCCTCGCGACGCCGACGCCACATATGCGTCATAGTTATCTACAATGAACTAAATTAAGCTTCCGTCTTCAAGCAAAAAACGGCGTTTATAGAATTCCAATATCTCTATCTATTCTCAAGATATTAGGCCGCGGAGTTTTAGCTGAGACATCCTGTATAGTGAAAGTTGTGAACAGGTTATATTTAAAACTTCTCAAAAATAAGTCAGATGACAATGAATCTGCGCATATTTGGTTTTCTCTAGGACCTCTTTCCACAGTAACTAGAAGGTTTTTCTTTTGATCGTTTGTTATACTCGTAAATTCAAAATTCCACACTCTATTTCTTTAATCGATCAGTATAAATCGTGTGAAAACTAACAGAAAAAAAACTGGTCTAAATTTATTTAAACAGAACTTCCCTCGCCCCTGAAGTACGGGCAAACAAATACAGCTTCTTCGAAAAACTATATGCGAATTATATTTTTTTTAAGATTAATAAAATGAAGATATGTGTGACGGCATGCTGTAGTATGTTTCACATGAGTGTTTCCACAACAAAATTTTGTGATGACGTCATAAACATTTTAGAAAAGACACGTATGTCAATTTGATAAGTTTAGTGTAATACTAATAATAACATGTATTGTATTCCCAAATTTTCAGATACCGTTCTTGATTTTATCGATAAAATAAATTGACTCAATTTTTTTTTTTGAGTCACCCTGTATAAGCAATTCTAAAAAACATGAATGCAGTATGAACATTTTGCATGGGATTTATTATGCAAAATTACTATGCTTACTTTAAAACTCCTGCAAAATTTCAAAGCATTCGGTTTTGCAGATTCAGCAATAAAGTGCCATATGTTTAAAATGTTATTTTATGCTATTTAAAAACGATTTTCTAGATAATATTTTGAGGTAACGTTATCATATGAGCACAATCGGTCCAGTAGTTTCGGAGATTATCTGTCTAATAAAAATCGACACAGACGACAGACAAACAGACATACGGACGGAAACGGGAGACCTATGTTTTCGTGCTCTAGGGGTCATGACACATAGAGAAAATATGAAAGAAACTAGTCGTCCGATGGACTCAATTGCAATGCTTCTTTAGCTTACGCTCCAGAAGTAATAATAACCTTAAATTTGATTTAAATATGGATGGAATATTTGTATTAAAAATATTTTTTCCTGAAAATAATGTAGGTACTACGAGCGTAAACAGGAAAGTGTGGCACATAATTTGACACATTTGGCTGGCGAATTCTTAATTTCTGTGTTTTCTCAACATTTCATAGCATCTAGAATGTAAAGAAGTAAAGTTCTTGTTTCGTCGGTTGGCGCTTTTATTAAATAGATAATTTTCGAACCTAATGGACTGATTTTATGAAATTTTAGGTATATTTTAAAGCTGTCGTGTAGTCTGACCAATTCTAGCAAAAAATTGATAACGTCATTTAAAAATGTTGCTAAATAAATTTAAATTTACTACGAACATTGTAAATCATTAATCAAAAATGACCTATTTATTCCTTTCAAAAATTTTGTGATGTCATCTCAAAATTTGAGTAAAAAAGTATATCTCAGTTAAACATTTTTCTAAGAGAGTTTTAGTTGTAGTTTAGTACTGTAGTCATATTTTTAAAATTCTATGTACAGGATGTCTCAGAAAAGGTATGTATTAAATAAATCCGGAAATAACATAAATACATAAATAATGTTGTTACATGGAACTCTCTGTTTATTTGATATCTAATACATTTCATTCCACAGAAGGCAAAAACCTTTGTCTATGAGAGTGTTAGCAAATCAAGACATTCAGATGTCTAGAACCAACGTTATTTCACATGTGTTTAGTTCGTTGTATTTTCTCGGGTATTTTCCTAGTTCTTTAACCTTTTTCGTGTCAGAGTTATACTTAGTTGTTGAAGCATAAAATTGGTGTATGTATTTTTTTTTTCCGTTCTATATAGAGCTCAAACTTTTACTGTATTGGTTTAAAACCTCAAAAGTTCCTTCCCTCGCCCTATGGCATCCGTCTCTTAGATGGCTGGTTTAATACTTTTTTCCTAACCTGTACATTTTCCGACTTTTTCTAATTAAAGTAAAATGTTTACTGAAATTCGTTATGAATTTGATTATGAAAACTGTAAAATTTCGAATTTTTAATACTACAACTAAATAAATTAGTGAAATGTCATCGTCGTAATGTATAATAAAATTGCTGCTATATTGTTACTTTGTTTATTTTGTGTTGGACAAATTGTTGGTGACGACCACACCCAATATTTCCTTGCGTATTTAAGGCATTCAACGCATAACAGGATAATTATGGATATATCGAATATGTTGATTTTAATGACCACGATCGAATCTATCTTGAGCCAAAATGAGGGGCGATAAGAAGGGCGTGCGTCTTCATCGCACGTCGAAGTCTCCGGCTGGGAAATATAAACCGACACGTGGACAGCTCCGATAGGTGTAAATTCAAATGAAGTTCTAATATATGTACAAATTTTAACCTTTGATTTATCGCCGATGGCCGGGCCGATGATGCTTCGCACACCACACAATGCTCATTATACCGAAAATAATTGGCCGTTGCGAGGGCACACACACGCGCGCAATTTATCGACGCGCATCAAAATAAAACGTAAATTTATGCCTAGGTTTTACGTCCGAAAACAAACTTTATTGCTTCCTTACATCTCTATAAAAATGTGTGTTATTTTATATTTATATCGGTTTACAACACCATGCGGTATCAGTTTCAAGGTGCCATTCTTCAGTTAGTGTCAAATATAAAAACCAATAAAGTTTTTATTAAAAGGAAACATGTGTTTGCTGTAGGTAGAGAACCGGAGATATAAGGTCGGCTAAATTATGATTATTCACCTATTTGGATACAATCGAATTTATATTCAATTATGCACGTTTCGATTAATAAAATTTGACAGAACAGAACAAGCTGCCAGCCGACCAGAAGCCATCAATTTGGGGATAATCCCCTACACTCCATTCATGTCAATATCCAAATATTTGGTAATCTGACAACAAAATCTAAACATACAAAATTTTATTTCCTTATTATTTCACAACCCACGGTTTTAATATAAACTATCAATAAATATATAAATAAAGTACAAAAATACGAAACGTTCTCAAAATAAACATGACACAGTTTTTGGCAACAAAAATATACGCATCACTGATTACATCCACACGAGTTTACAACGCTCATTAATGGATGCAGAATGAATTCGTAACGCGTTCTGTCACTTCACGTCTCATCATATGTCCACCTTTACTGTGTCACCTGTATTACTCTGAAAAACGTCGTTCCATTGGTTTCTGTTTGATTCTGATTTAGAATATTTTTATTTCTTTTATTTCCATTCGAATAGCCATATGGAAATCTCACATGTTGACAAATTTTTCGGAGTTTTGTCTGAATAATTCAAAATTCTGGATTTTGTGTAATTATATTTTGAAATTCACTTAATTTTTTTTTAGTTTTAAAAAGTAACATGAGTGCACATTGTCGATTTTTATTCTTTTATGACCTGCTTGAAGCTTGTTAACTGCTATAAAAAAAATATTTGTCAATAATATTCATACAAATTCAAAATTTACGAATGCAAATTAGGTACAGGTTCTAAATTTTCCAAATATTTTTAGGTAATAATTTAAAGCACTCTGTTGTCCTTAAATTATGTGTTAAGAATTATGGGGATTCGCATATCTCCTCTGAAATCGGTGATTGAATCTCAGAAAAAACATTGGTTACATTTTTTAAGCAATTTTAGTTAACAATAAACTGAGTTGTTATCATATTTTTTTTTAAGAAATGAATAAATACATGTTGGTTAGTATTTCTGCCTTTGAATATAAATCAACAGAAAAATAAAAAATTTAAAGCAACCGAGTCGGTAGTTTCCCAGATTATCGATTTAATAAATATACAGATTAACAAACAAAAGTAAGAAGTCTACTTTTCCATAGTTGTAGTATTCCATAATTTCACCCTTCACTGCTGTTGATATTAGCCCACTTAATTTCTGTAGACGTTTCACAACTCCTAGAATTGTAAATAATAGAGCTCTCATTTCCGTCTATCTGTCGTCTGTCTGTCTGTGTTGATCTATAATACCCAGATAGTCTCTGAAATTATTGGATCGATTATTGTCAAATGTTATACGTACCTATGTATGTGAGTTAGACTAAATTAGTAGTCTTCAAAGTTGCCAACAGAAACACGTTGAATATCGTGCACATATAAAACGCCAAATAAAATTTGTCTAATCGTCTCCACCAAAAATTTGATGACATGCTATCATCATTTGCGTAGTAAAGGTTACCGAAATTTTAAAAAATAATATACTCTTGTACTCGTGGTTTATGAATCCGGCTTGATTTTATCACAATTACTTTACACAATTTTTTTGTGGCGATATGTCGTTTCTGCATTAAAAGCTTGTGCTCTACCTCGTGTGGATTCGAATCTCATCCTTACCGAATATTTTTTTGTATATATGGCATTATGCCTGAAAATAATGCACTATAACACAATAGTTAACTTCACGTTTTCTTGACAGAATAAGTTCTGACCCACTTTTAGATGTATATATTATCGGTAATCAGAAGCTATATATTTACACTTTCCAAAAATTTAGTCACGTCATCTCAAAATTTCAGTAAAAAAGCAAATCTCTCTTAAAATTCATAGTGTTTTTTTTTTTGTTTAGTAGCGTATCCATACTTTTTAGAATTCTGGGTACAAGATGTGTTCAGCAAAGATACCCAATGAAGAAATTTATTTTATTGATGAAATCAAAAACGATTCAGCTCATTTTGCTGAAATTCCGGAAATACACTCCTGTTGTTACTTCTGTTTGTCTAATCATCCCCACCAACAATTTGATGACGTTCTCTCATCATTTTGCGTAGTAAAGGTTACGTACATTTTATAGAATAATATACTCCTGTACTCGTGGTTTATGAATTCACCTTAATCTTTATCACGACTACATTATAAAAATTTGTTGGTGAATATTTTCCACATAGGAATTCTTGGATTTGTGCCTGCCCAATGTAGGTTTGAATGCCATCTTTACGAAATGGTTTTTTTTACACTAATTGGTAATATCTATATTTTGTTACTTGCAGGGATTATCATAAAATAAACAAAATTTGGTAAAATAAAATTATAATTTATCGAAAAAACTGGATTTGTTGGATTGTGTTTGAGGAGCGATGGAAATTCTGTCTAAATAACATTTACACAAAATTTTGCAGAAAAGTTTTGTGCCACTTTTATGTTTTTTCGACGTTTCATGACTCCTATAGTACGAAAAAAGTAGTCTTCCGTTTCCGTCTGTCTGTCTGTCTGTCTGTATCCACTTTTATTAGACACGTAATCTCTGAAACTGCTGGACCAATTGTTGTCAAATTTTGTACGTATGTTAGAAATATTATGTAGATTGTTAAATACTAACCAAAATTTGGCTAATCATCCTCACAAACAATTTGATGACGTCATCTTAATAAACCGTGTTTTAAAATGATTTTAATGTTATACAAAAATATACTTGTAGTTTACGAATCCGCGTTTAATTTTTTCACTAAACGTTCAAATACAGTAAGAATTATCATATTCAGAACATTTTGTTCGATTGTGGTTTGATTAATAATTTTAGTCCTCTGTTTTGAGAAGACAAACTCTATCAAATCGAATTAATTTCTACGTGACATTCTTTCGATGTATAAACATCAAGCTTCAGATTGCGATTAGCTAATGCTGAAGGACATTTTTATGCCGTTAGTTTTGTGCTTTAAATATATTTTACATTGTCCGTCCGCTGGTTTTTTTCTTTGCAGCGGTTACCACAAGACGAAAATCGTAAAATTAAGTTTTATATTTTTGGATTTATCGGATTATACTTATGGCCTTCGTCCAATTTTTTACTGATGAGATTAAGATCCCCATTTTCTATGAAATGTGAGAATACCTACGTCTTTATTTAATTACGATCAAATAAGAATAATAATAATTTATATTCAAAACACCTTACTCCATATTATTGTGGCTTAATTAATAATTCTGGTCCTCTCTTTTAAGGAGACAACTCATTCAAATTAAACAAATTTCTACGTGACATTCTTTCGATGTATAAACATAAACAATCGAAGTTAAGCATGTACACTGATAATAATACACTCTTTTCCGTTAGTTATTTGCTTTGAATATATATTTCATATTGTCCGTGTGTCTACGGACGGTACCCGCTTGGAATTTGCGCCCTTGGCTTTTAATATTCATACAAAGATAATCAGGAAACAAAAACTTTTTACAATTTTTCAAAGAAGCGGAATTTGTTGACCTGTACTTCAAGAGCGAGGGAAGTTCTGTCGAAGTAACCTTGGGCCAATTTTTTCCTATCGATCTACTACTTGCAGACAATGAATTTTTGTTTACATTGTTTATATTAATGTCAAAAAATTATCTGAAGTTATTTACACAAAACTTACCCCGTCCCTGTGGCACAATGAAATAAATAATTAAGATTTTTTTTTTAACATTCTCAAAAACCATTCGTAAAAAATGTGCTTAATGATAAATTACAAGTGTAGACATACAATATTTTTTACATTTTATAAAGTATTTACCTGGCTGAATTTCAGTTCAGTCTGTTCTCTAGATTCTAAGTTAAATAAAGAAAATGAAATAAAATTAGAATTTTTTTCAAAATCCTGGGGTCAAAGAAAAAATAAGGGCGAATTAACAACCACAAGTAATAGGCATATTGTTTAATAAAATTTATATACACATTATATTTATATAGCAAAATTTTCAGATGGCGTCATCAAGGATTTGGTAGAGACTATCAGAAAAAATTTAGTTAGCGTTTTACCATCTAGACAGATATTTCTACAATACACCTAAAATTTTATAACAGTGAGAAATTGCCTAATTAAATCTCCAACAAACTGAAGACGAGAGATGGAAACGGGAGTCCTACTTTTTCATACTCTAGAGGCGTTCTGTAGGCGACAAAACATGAAATTACAATGGACCCTATTACAATACTTACCTGTAGCTGTAGCTATACGCTATCTCTCTGGAGGTGAAAATATGTCATTATGCAACATTTGTTTAAAATCGCTAAACTAGAGGGATAGATAGATAGATGATAGCAGCTCACATCGTTAATGAACACCGTAAAAATTAGCGGACCAAAGTTAAAACCTTGAGAAACAAAAGTTATATGGAAACTAAAAATTTAGAAATAACACCACTAGAGAGCGGATTTCTAGGTTTAATGCTTTTTGTGAAAAATGTAAGCACTTCAAAACTTTTTTATATCTGTAACTATGATACAATTTGGAGTCATTTGACACATTTTTTTTATGCTTATTTGCTTTTTTTTCAATTTTATGCATATTAAAACTTATATGCTTATTTAATGCTTTTTTCTACGAATATGAGTTTTAATGCATATTTTGTTCAAATGCCGACCTTGTTCGGATGACAAATACTTGTTAGTTAGCCGTATCGTATCGTATGCATTTTACCTGGACTTGACCATTGAAGTACACTTACTCAAGACCCTTTCTGTGAATAGGTTCCTGTCGTTTGGGTAATAAAATTTTATTATAGGATTGGAAAAATACTCCATAGATTTTATGACTTTAAATCCTTACTTCCGTTGATAATGAATTAAAGCTTTTAACCAAATGTTCTTTTTCGGCATTTTGCGGCAAGACCGTTGAAGATTTTCTAGAAAAAAGGATTATTGTACCCAACTACCTACGTTAAAATTTTTCTAATGGAAACTTTTAAGTAAATGAACCGTTTATTTCACAACCATCTGTCATAATACAGTGTTATACGTGGTTCTCCCTTGTTACATGTTGAATTCTTTTTCGTAATATTAATAATATTTTAAAAGAATGCCGAAAATAAAATCAACGCTGGATGAGTGGATAAGGGATTTTCCAGAATTAAAATTAGAAAACAACAAAATATTCTGCAGAGCTTGTGTGAAAACCGTAAGCCCACTAATTTTTTTTTATCAATTTTCCTTTGTTAATCCTGTATATGTACGTTGTTTTAGATTCAAAGTGATAAAAAATATAACGTGACGCAACATGTCAGAACGACTCTTCATGTAGAAAGGAAGAAAATGTTTGCAGTTTCTAAAATTAAACAGCAGATCATACAAGAATCTGTTGCATCTACTTCCACAAAAGATGAACAGTTTCAGTTTAATTTCGATTTATGTAAAATGATGATCCAGTTCAATATACCTTTAAAAAAGTTGGAGAAAGGCCCTCTTCAAGAATTCCTTGAAAAACACTGCAATCGACATATTCCGGTTGAAAGTACTCTTCGAAAAAATTATGTAGGCCCAGTGTTTCAGCAAGTTTACAACGAAATTAAACATCGCATCGGAGATAATTATTTATGGTTCGCTGTCGATGAAACAACCGATAGTTGTGGAAGATACGTGGCAAGTTTAATTGTTGGAATCTTAAATGAAAATTTCCCTAGTCGAGGGTATGTAGTAAGTTTGAAAATGTTAGATAAAACAAATGGCAATACGATTACCAGATTTGTAAATGACAGTCTTACGTCACTATTTTTGCCAAATACCGTACCGGCGAATAAAATTTTATTGATGATTTCGGATGCAGCTCGTTATATGTTGAAAGCAGGGAATAATCTAAAAATATTGTACCCCAATTTAATTCACTCTACTTGCATTGCCCACGGTTTAAACAGAGTGGCTGAAGGAATATGTTTGCAGTTTCCTACTGTTAATAAATTAGTGGCAAATGGTAAAAAGATTTTTGTTAAAGCCCCACTAAGAGTGCAACATTTTAAGGAAAAATTTCCAAACATACCATAGCCCCCAGAGCCGATTATAACGAGGTGGGGAACATGGTTACAGGCCACATTTTATTATGACAAATATATCAAAGAATTTGAGGAAGTAGTTACGGAGTTTAGCGAAGATTCTTCTCAATCGATTAAAGATTGCATAAATATTTTGGAAAACAAAGATTTGCGACAAGATCTAACTTTTCTAAGAAGCAATTATCAATTCGTATGTGAGGTAATAGAAAAGTTAGAAAAACCCAACATGTTGTTGGTAGATGCCATAAATTTAGTGAAAGATTTTAAACAACAAGCAAACGCAGTAAGGGGTGATATTGGTACTAGAGTATCTCAAAAACTTGACGAAGTGTTAAATAAAAATGCAGGTTTCGGTGTTCTTTCCGACGTTGCTCGTGTTTTACAAAGCCAGAAGGTGGAAAATTTGGAGTCAGATTCAACATTAGTTGCAAAATTCAAATTTGCGCCAACAACGAGTGTGGATGTTGAACGCACATTCTCCAATTTTAAACACATTTTAAATGATCGGCGAAAAAATTTTACAGTGGACAACTTGGAACATATTACAATCATAAATTGTTTTAAAGAAAACTGAAATACGTGTGTAAAATATAAAGTCTAGGATTATTGTAATAATATTTTATCCAAAGTTTTAAGAAGTGTTCTTTGATTTGTAATATGATTATGTTTTTAATGCTTTTTTGCTTAAAATAAAACTTTTTTATTGAAAATGTTGTGCTTATTTAAGCGCTTATTCTTAATTTTTTTGTGCTTATAAATCCGCTGTTTAAACATCACGTCTACATGGTATTATTTATTTGAAAGCAGGAATATAGGTACATGTAAAGGTCAAAATGTATAAACAAAAATAACGCCCTGAAAGAAATTATCAAGATTATCCAAGTTAGATTTGGATCTTTAGATAAATTAAATTTTAAATTTCAGAACTGTGAATAAAATTGCCGCATATTTTGTTAATGTAAATGATCACACCGCTGCAAGTTTTCAGTTCCCCAAATCAACTGAAAGTGTGTAATTAGAATTTAAATTCTCTTATTTGTTAATACACAGGACAGGTGCTACAACAAGAAAACCACAATAAATTATGCAAGAAATGAAAATACACAAAATGTATGGACTGCCAGGCATCTAGGCAGGTTAATAATTACCACACAAAGCAGCTGGTGTGAGATGGTCTTAATAACAGCATGTTTACATTGAAGAAGACGCGCGTTACAGCAGAAACGAAGCAGAGAAAACCCAATAATATATTCCCTTTTTTAAACTAACTAACGACAAATTAAAACTGCAAAAAACAAACCAGTGCAGCAAACTTTTTTATCGAGATCAAATATGTCGTAATTAATTACACAAAACGATTTGCTTCCTTTGGAGTTTTTGCAGTGATAAATGATGAGTGAAAAACTCGGCTGGCGACTGTATGAGGTAATAAGTGGTATAATCATCCTTAGAAGCAGCACGAATCACTACGAATGCGAAGGAAAGCTCTAATAAAAAAAACACCTGCCGTTTGATGTAGAAAATGTCCTGCCGTTCTGTATTCGCCATAGTGCTTCGCATTTTTTTTTAATTAATGGTTTATTCTTGTCCTCAGGAGTTATTCTTGCCGGCACAGCCTGTAGTGATTTAGTTTTTTCAAAATTAAAGATGTTCATTTTTGGTTTTAACATTTAAGAGAACTAAGAGTTGCAGAACTGATAAAACTTGAATTATGATCAACAAGTCCTCGAACAGTCGTAACTGATAATAATTCTTGAAGAGTATGTGATAATAATCAATTATTTTTATTAATAAACTATATTATCACTTGAAAACAATCAGCCGGTTTGATCTCCTCGACTCCCATCTCCGCATAACTCTAATTCGAGCCAAAAACCGAGCTGAAGTAAATCAAATGGCTTATCAGATGACAAACCCAGCATGGTCATAAAACAGTCAGGTGTGATAGCAATGTCCGGTGGCACTTTCACGAACGCGATTTGTGTTTGCTGTTGGAACAGGACGTGGAAGTCAGCAGCCAGCTGCTGTATCAGTGCCTCGAAGACGCTACATTTTTCCACTAAATCATCCGAAATACCTTGTCGCTGATAATTAAGGATCAATTTTCATGTTGTCAACAGGCGGCTTATCACATCCATCGGTGATAAAAGCGAAGACGCCTCCTATTAAGCGAGGAATTCCGTTCTTGCGCGAGATCAAAACGTGCTAGATAGGCAAATGAAGAGGGTCAATTGCGGTGGCCGCGGAGCTTTTTCACCTCGCCATCATTATCTAAAATCGGTGTCTCACTTCAGATTCGGTTTTTTGAAAAAAAAAGTTTCCGCGGATGAAAGTGAACTTATAATTTCGTGGCAACAGTGGTATTAGTGTCTGGCAGCTTAATCTGAAAACTTTTAAAATAAAAAACTACAATTATACTATTATTTGTTATATATTATCTGTACTACAAAATTTTATTATTAGAAATTATCACTTTTCATTTAATAATACAGTAATTAAAATTGTCGCTGTTTTTGGTACATACGAGAAGCACGTTAATGACCTACTTATCACAAAAAGATGTATATGACTTTAAGCAAAGATACATTTTTAACGTTATTTTATTAAGCAACGTTATACGTCATGAGTATAAAAAATTGTATTTTACTACAAATTATTGTGATAAGAAATTTTTGAAAGTTAAAAAAGATCATTTCGTATTTTTTGTAAAAAGATACTTTTGCATATTAAGAAGAATTTACAATCTAAAAAGTAAAATAAAATACAAATCCTCTGACAAAAGTTGGTAGTTGGCGAATGGTCAACAGGGGCGGATTTGATTTATTTTACGAATTAAACTGAGAAATCAGTAAAGATCGCGTACAGTCCCGATTTTTTAATCATGATTTTCAGATCTCTCAGTTTTTATTGACTTGTTTTTGTGTTGTACACTGATCTACGATTTAACGAGTACATTTTTCTATTCATTTTAAATCTGCAGTACAATATAAATTTTACAAAATTATTTATAACTATCTGTTTAAGTCGAAACAATATGCAAATTGATAATGTTACTGTTAATAACTTATATTAACTATACTACAAAAAAGATATCTCCAATTTTTAACAAAACTTTATTAGTTAAAACAAATTTTGCACAATAGTACGACCCAAAAGCTTATAATTCAATGAAAAACCTTTCAAAAAGAAAAAACAGATGGCTCTATTTCCGTTGCTAATGATAACAATAATTAATTCGTTTGAATTTTAAATATATTTTAAAAGAAATTTGTTTCGACTATAGTTGTACCCTAATGAAGTGATATTTTATTATTTTTATTTTTTAAAAGTATACTGATTTCACTCGATTAGTTTTTTCTTTAGGAGTCAAACAGGGTCAAGTTCAAGGCCTTAGAAGCAAAAACCAAGTAGATGTTTAAATTTTGTTTGTTATTTCCTAGGCTTAATCTATGACCCCCTAGAATATGAAAAAAAATAGGTAATCCGTTTCTGTCTGTCTGTCTGTCTGTCTGTCTGTCTGTCTGTTTGTGTGTCTGTCCGCCGTTTGCCATTTGCCGTCTATACAGACTTTTAGGAGACAGATAATTTCCGAAACTAACGCATTTTTGTCAAATTTTGTATGTTTATCAAATTTTCCAAATAAATATACCCACCAACATTTTCATGACGTCAGTTCAACATTCTGCGTAACAAACTATATCTAAATTTTATAAAATAATGTACTCATGTATTTGTGATTTATGAATCCACCTTGATTTTGTTTATTAACATTATAATTTTCATTACACCTTTAAAGAATTTCGAACTTTGACGACCTCAAAAATTTGTTTTTGTTTCATTCTTCCTGGACTTTAGATAATACGAAGAGTTCAATTAACGGGTCTCGAGTGCCAGAAATGAAAGTTCAAACTTCCCAAGCCCTTCGATTTTTTTTATTAATTCAAACAAGAACGGTTCATCACATTTTCTTGAAAATGTAATAGTACAGTAATGTCGCACCCGCCTATATTTAATAATAATAAAATAATAATTGAAAGAGGTTAACACCCAAAATAATATTTGGACAGTTTTGATTTATTGTACCTTAATTATTTAATTACTCGTCTCCCATGTACTGAAGCGACATTACATTTTCTTTTTCTTTTAACACAATTGCATACTTTCATCTGACGCCGTTGATGCGTGTTATCTGCACGTGCTAGTGGTCAAATTCTTTCCAAGTATAAACATAAATGGTCGAAGTTAAGCATGTACTGAGAATACAAATTTTTTAGTTGAGTATCTGCTCTAAATACTTGTGCGAACTGTGCTGGTTTTTACTTTACAGTTGTTAATCATAAAACAAAATCACAAAATCAAAGTTTACAATTTTTGAAATAACGGGATTTGTATGACTGTACTTCAGAGATGATGAAAGTTCTGTCGAAATAACCTTAGACCCATTTTTTATTTAGAAAAACGCAGCCTTCTAAGGTAATTTATGATATTGACATCCACTCCTTCATTTTTCCTTAACGACAATAATGCTTTATATATACATATCATAGTAGTTATATGATGGGGGTTCTAGATCATTCTAATTGGAAATTAACATGGGAAATCGTAAAAATTTCAGAAAAATTCAAAACATTTTGGGGTTGAGTTTTCAGGCTCACTTCGGTAGGTCGGTTTTAGGGCTAAATTTTTGGCTCATTTCGTACATAATCAGTCCATCAGTTTTTTGCAATTTTTACGTTTACCCTTATTAATTTCCCATAATAATGACCTATAACTATTTATCATATATGTAACTACTTTGCAAAGAAAAAACGTCATCTAAGACGGTTTTAATGATAGGAAGATAATTACTTCCATGTTTTATGTTATTTTTAAGTAACTCTTTAATATTGTTACGGTGATCGGTAATTTAAAAATCGAAGTGGGTAAATTCAACAATTTATTTCTTAGTAAATCAAATTTGCACGACTAATTACATAGCGATTATGTACAAAATAATTCCTACGCAACTTGACTGAACTCGTTCACTAGACTCGACTCGCTGGCTGAATAATCTCGTTCCCGAAGGTGGCCTCTATTTAAACCCTTACTTTCCTTCGAGATGTTCCGCAATCGAGGTCTTCCTGGAATACCAATCGCGACTTCCGCTTCCAGGCTTTTCTTTAACGACCGATTGTTGTCAAATTTTGTATGTATATTAGGAATATCTTGAAGATGGCTAACCAAAATTTGTATAATCATCCGAACCAACAATTTTATGACGTCAACTCATCAATTTGTTCAGTAAAAGATAATTAAATTTTATAAAAGAATGTAGTTGAGTTTATAAATCTACCTTGATTTGGTTTATTTTTGTTATAATTTTTATTGTTTAATTTATCCTGTAGTTTTTAAAGGTCCGGATTCGAACTCGATTCGCTGGGATTTCCATTTCTTTTTTTTTATTATTATTCAAAGCAGGAACGATTCACCCCATTTTTTCGAAAATGTAAAAATGCAGCAATGTCGCGCCCGCCTATATTTAGTAATATTATAATAATAAGGAGGCAAAATTAATCAAATTTCATTTTATTTTGACATAAATGCTTACTTTGATCTGTCACTGCTGTACATCCTTAACAATCGAATTCTTTTGAAATATAAGCATGTACTGAGAATACATTTTTTCTGTCGATTAAATATATTTCATATTGTGGACCACGCCCCTTTGGAATTTTCTGGAATCTGCGGGGGTGTTATTTATACCTGTGGATACCACGCATTTTTACCTGTATTTTAACAGTGCAGAGGTATCTTTATTTTATAAACTTAATCTCCTTTGTTTTGGCATAGCGGGATTTTTTTTTCAAATTATGTTTGCAAATCGATCTAAGTTTAATGAACATAATTTTCAGATTCCCTTTTCTGGGCAAATTTTGATTTCAAAAGTTCTTATTGGCATTAGCTGTATTACTTTCTATAATTTTCTAAGTTGTTTAATTTTCTTCATAATGATTGTATATTTGTTGCTATAGTCTATTTACCGAACAGATGGAGTGATCACGTGCACTTCATGTATGTGCAAAGTAACCGTCCAAGTTTACACAATAACATCAAAATTCTTCAGTCTTCCCCTATTCAACTGCCAACATCCCTCGACGAAAAATATTAGATCACATGAAATTGAAGCATTTTGACAACTCTATCTGTTCGGTGAACGGAATATAGATAAAGCAGCTTTCAAATTGGTAACTCCATTTCAGAAACGATTTACTGTAAGTTATTTCGCTTTCTTTTTTTCGTAAAAATTCAGTATTTTTTTCTAGAAGTTTCGTTGATACACTCTGTATAACCCATGTGCTCGTATCAGTCTCTCGATGATTGATTTACGGCCCGCGCTATCTCGGTATGTGTCCGGTGGCATTCCGAGTATTCACAACACTCCGATCGCTATCAGATGGAGCTGTCAACACCGAATTCTCACTTTTTATTCGCGGAGCAGCGCGTTTAAAAGCACGGATTTACGGCAAGGCGAATATTGCCTTCCATATCGAAAAACCGACGGCTTTTAAATAATAACAGATTAAATCTACATAAGGCGTACGGACTCCGTAATGGATGGTGTGTGAAGCGACCAGAGTCGACAATAGAATTATATACATCTGAATGGTTGTGGTTTTTCAGGCGTTCTATAACTCATACGTGGTATTTTGTGGTTTTATAATGCGGGACTGTGAACAAATATTTATTTCTTCTTTGGCTCCAACGAAATTGCTGGTCTGCCCCGGGCGAGACAAATCGACAATGTTAGAACCATTGATTCGAAAAGATGCAGTCGAATGGAGATTACAGACAATAATCAAATCAATAATTAAAACAGTAAAATATGTGCTGTGGCTGTGACTAAGCCGTTTTTCAGAGGTTGGGTCGATCGGATCGCTCACTCGCGTACAGCTGGTCGACAAATCGTGATGTAAATTGGTATAATAATTCAGTTAGTTTTTATTGATAGTTTGATAAACCGATTGGTTAATTATTGTTATTATACAACTAATTGAAATATTGCACCTATAGGATAGTGTAAGACACGTTTTGCGTAGCCGTTTAATTATAGTTCTAACATATTCTATTTTCTATATTTTGATTGGTCAATGAGCAATAAAGGAAAACATTTTATTTTATTGCTGTTATCGAAGAAAAAAATTTAATTTATAAAATTGCCGTTTAATGCAAATTGACTGAGCTAGGGTTCACAAAGTGTATGGTTTTATAATTTACATGATGCGAACAATAAAAGTTTATACATTTTGAACGCGCGATTTGCATAAGCAAAAAATTTATACCTGTAAAAAACAAAAATAGAAGTGCAATCTTTGAACACAAATTTGACAAACAATGCTTTTTTTTCTTATTTTTGTCTCCCGTTATCAATAACTAGATATGGCAAAATATTATGCGAACGCTAGAAAATTCCTGTCTACGTCATACACTAAACGAAAAGATCACTCTTGGCAACCAGATTCATTCGCGTTGTTCCATCGGACCGTGATTTCAATTAAAGCAGAAGATATCAAATTTATTATGTAACCATGATGCAATATTTATTTAAATGAATAATTAAATCTGCAAGAAAAATAATTTAAATCGTGATAAAATTTGTAAATTGTCCATAAATAACGACAATTGATACTTCAGCAATAATATAATTTATTGTAACATGACAAGTACCTTGTTAATCGATATTCATTCCAATAATATTAAGTTCGACAAAGTCAATTTCTTTTACGTAAATAGCAACAGGTTAAGGTTCAGGCACTTGACATTTTTAAATTAAAAAAAGAAGTGCATTTAAGACTGAGTTATGTAAGATTACAACAATAACTAACTGTTGAAATTAAGTTCATTAAATTAATGAATTATCCAAGAGTGCTACGAAAATTAGGTTATCTTAATTGTAATTACTGATTGAAATTCTATAGTAAAATTTATTACAACATATAGAAAAAAACATCAATAATTTTTATTTAGATTATTTAGTACATTAATAACCCGAATACACTTTAGCCACTGCCGCTAAATTTTAGGAAAGGTTAACAAGTTTCATTAATGAATTTGACATCTTCCGGACAAACTTACTTTGGAAAATTACACTGTTAATTATCTTGCTGTTCGACCCATACTCTCTCTCCGAAAGGGGCTTTTGCCAATATTTTCATAATTAAATATTTCTAGGGTGTCTAAGATTTCTAGAAATGTACCGTAATTAACTACTCAAACTAATTTTGAGTAATGGTTATTGACTTCGTATGTACTCAGATTCGGTAAGTGTGATATATTTTAACTAAGAATATTTTTCAATGTAATTTGGATCTATTTTTCAGCTTAATTTTAAAATAATATACATTTTATAAAAATTTCTAAACAGACTCTTCGGAATAATGCTTTATCCTGTTATACCTACAGCGTGAGTCACTAAGCGCAGGGTCCTCGAGATAGAAAAAAAGCCAAACACTAAAGTTCGATGCTTAAAAGTAGTATAGATTAAAATAATTTTCTGCTATAAAGAGTGTTTCGTTTTTGAGACATAGCATACTACTTCAAATAGACCACACTGAGATTTACTCTTTACTCTTCACTTTTTGTTCTTTTTCTTTCAATATTTTTACAACAGACTCTTCGGAATAATGCTTTATCCTGTTATATAGCGTGAGTCACCAAGCGCACGGTCCTCGATTAATCAATCAGAGATAGAAAAAAAGCCAGACACTAAAGTTCTATGCTTAAAAGTAGTATAGATTAAAATAATTTTCTGCTATACAGAGTGTTTCGTTTTTGAGACATAGCCAGGCGCGGATACAGGATTTCGTTCAGGGGGGGGGGGGGGGGGGCAATTTTTGTGCAATTTTACCTATCTACCAGAAATTCGTGCTAAACAAAAAAATTTATAAAATTTTAGCTAGTATACTCTTTTTCACATAACATGGGTGACATTTGGTTCTTTTCATTACACGTATAGTGTACAGTAGAACCTCGATAATCCTAATTAATTGGGAAAAAGGTGTGTTCGGATTAACGATTTGTTCGGATCAGCAATTTTCCCAAAAATCTGAAAGGGAATTCAATAACAACTTCATACACAACTGAAAACAAACTTCAAGAAATAAACCTAAATTTTATTAAACAAAAATTAAAGAATTCTTAAGCAACAATGGATAATAATAGATACATTCTAAAAAAATATTACTCTGTGACCATAAACACGCTATCTTTTGGAATAAACACCCCGGGATCTATACCCTAAAATTTTTCAGAATTTTTAGATGAATTTTTCAAAAATGAAATTTTCTATTATGTATTCGTATTACCTCCATTATGCAAATTTCGACCCATTCTCGACGATTTTCGAAATTTAACTAAATATTTTCTTGTAGATTTTGGACCTCAGAAGTCACTTCTGGCTTCATTTCTTCGATAACCATTTTTCCAGAATCGTTGAAATATCGCAATTTTTAAAAATTTCGAAAAATTCGAATTGCACAGCGAATTTTCCGAAAATATTGCTCAGTTGCCATAAACATGGTATATTTTTGGAATCAGCACGTCGGGATATATATCTCTGAATTTTTTCAGAATTTTTAGGAAATTTTTTCGAAAATGAAATTTTTCTCATGCAAATTTCGACCCATTTTCGACGATTTTCGAAATTTAACCAAATACTTTCTCTTGTAGATTTTGGGTCTCCGATAACTTCATCCGTTTTTCCAGAATTAGTTAATTAATTCAGTGCTTTGAAATATCGCAATTTTTAAAAATTTCAAAATATTCCATACAACATATGCAGAAAGATCTTGCGTCATTTTTGGAAGTAGATGCATGTTTTCAAGTTCAGATCGGATTGCAGAGTTTTTGTTCGGATTAAAGAGGCATCGACTTCAACTAGCCTCTGTTCGGATTCCTGGATGTTGAGACAATCGTGAGTTCGGATTATAGGAGGTATTTACAAAATGAAATGATTTCAAAATTTTGAAATTGGTCAAAATAAAGTACCTCGGCCGTGTGTCAGGGTGGGGGGGGGGGCAATTGCACCCATTGCCCCCCCCCTGGATCCGCGCCTGGACATAGCATACAACTTCAAATAGATCACACTGAGATTTACTCTTTACTCTTTACTTTTTGTTCTCTTTCTTTCAATATATCGATGTCTCTCAAATTAATAAAAACTCGTAATAACTATCAACTTTAAATATAGAATATACTAGCCTATAATGAAAGAGGACAAAAAACACAATAAGATGTTCTATTTGAAAAAAACCGAAATTTGGACATTGGAATTGTAATAAAATTTAAAACTTGTAATAATTAAAAAAAATATATATATATGCACACTATATACTAAGAACCAGTTTTGTTTCTATCGCAATAAAACTCATACCTTTATTGATCTTTCCACAAAATATTATAACACAGGTTATAAAAATAGCCCTATCGAGAATTTTTTTCTGAATCCTTCCGTTGCTAGAATATGTTAAGAAAATTGGAATAACGTAGCAATGTCGCATCGGAGTTACAAAAATACAGTGTGATTATAAAATCTAAGAAGAGGATAATTTTAGTCGTTGACTTTTTTCTATTGGTAATAATTAACGGGACGTTGAGAAGCGCACGCACTTAGTGACTCACCCTGTATATGTGATGTGGGTAACCTGGCGGGTAAAGATTGCGCACTTATCGTAGCTTATTGTAAAAACTATGTATTTTCAATTCAAGGTCACCAAAGTTCAATTTTTTTAATAGAACACCCTATTTATTTTCAAAGTTTGGAATTCTTTATAAAAAAAAAGATGTACCATAGAATTTTCAAGATATTTGCATTTTTATATGAAAATAAAACCTGGTCATATTTAAAAACTCGCAACTCCACTTGTTAAGATAAGACTGTGCTTGGCAAATGATATACCCTTTAAGAAAATAGAGGGAGGTTGGGCGGGGTTTGTACTTCCTAAGATACGACTGATTTTGGCAAATGGCATACCCCCTAAGAAAATAAAGGGCGGGTGGGCGGGGCTTCTATTTTCTAAGATAAGACTGATTTTGGCAAGTAATATAGACTCTAAGAAAATAGAGGGCGGGTGGGCCGGGCTAGTACTTCCTAGGATATAACTGATTTTGGCATGTGACATACCCTCACAGAAAATAAAACGAGGGTGGGTGGGGCTAGGAATTGTAAAGATAAGATTGATTCTGGCAAATGATATATCTTTTAAGAAAACAGAGGGGGGGTGGGCGGGGATAGTACCTACTTACAACTTAAACAATTTTACACTTTTGAGCTTCATTTTACCAAAACCCAACACCAACTAATGCAGATGCAGGAAGAGAAGTCGAAAAGAAAGTTGTAGGAGGGCTTGGTGTATTTAACTCTAGAAAAGAAAGAGACAAATTATGTCGGGGGTCTGTAAATGTGTGTCTTAAGTATTTTAAAACCTACCTAATACGTATTTCTATTCAATAAATATTGTTCTTTGATAGTTTACGCAGATAGATTTGGATTATTGAATTGTGGGAATTTTGCTAACGGGATTCCCCCAACCCTTTTACCCAAAACTCAACTGTTACCATGATGTCCCAGGTCGAGTGGAATACTTCTGGTGGTGTTAACTTCCATCTCATAGCCAATCAAATGAATGATGAAAAGCGAATAGGGGTGGGTGGAATGGTTCCACTTCTGACTTTGTTCTAAATCTTGGATTCTACCGTTTTCTAAAATAGAATTCAATTCCCATTTTACAGTAAATAAAATAAGTCAGTGAAATGGATAAAAGAGATTAGAGGGGGGCTGGATTCAGTTTTTTCAACACCCCTTCATTCTAGTGACTACTCTTGATATTGTTCAGTTTTGTTTTAGCAAATACTCGCCCCACCTACCTGCTCTCCATGTTCATTGGCCAAAATTAGTCTTATCTCAACAAGTACTAGCCCCACCCACCCGCCCTTTATTTTCTTAGAGGGTATGTCATTTGCCTATATCAGTCGTATCTTAGGAAGTACTGGCCCCAACCCAACCGCCCTCTATGTTCTTAGAGGGTATAAAATTTGCCAAAATCAGTCTTAGCTTACCAAGTACCTTATAGTACCGAAGATATTAAATGTGAACTTCGCAAGAAACATACACTTAAGGGTATAGAAAATTCAGATTTTAGAACAAAATAGACAGAAAAAAGTAAAATATTTAAGTCGAAAAAATGCAAAAAAGGCACTCATGATCAAAAATAAGCCAATAGGCAAGACAAATAGAGCTCAAACAAAACGATACACATTTATACAGGATCACTGGAATGTATAGAAACACGATCTCCCGTTTCCGTCTGTCTATCTATTTGTCATCTGTGCCGATTTTTATTAGACATGTAACTTCCGAAACTACTGGGCCGATTGTTGTGAAATTTTGTATGTATATTAGGAACATCATGTAGATGGTAAAACGCTAACCAAAATTCGACTAGTCATTCCCACCACCAATCGATGACGTCCGCTCATTATATCGCATAATTAACATTGCCAACATTGTATGAAATAATATACACCTGTATTTGTGGTTTACGAATCTCTCTTGATATTGTTTATTATTATTATTATTGTTATATATATATATATGGCATGGCGCAGAGATAATGTGCCTGCTTTACAACCCATTTTCTATATTTTTTTAATAATGATTAAATAATAATAATAATAATAATAATAATAATATTCAGAAGAGTTTGTGCAATTCAGCTTTATTAATAACTTTAGTCCTCTGTTTTGAGGCGACAAACACATTTAAATCAAACAAGTTTCTACCTGATATTCTTTCGTTGAGAATGTTCTTATTACCGAGAGGCAATTTTTTCCCGTTGGTTATCTGCTTTAAATATGTGTTACATTGCCCCCACGGCGCAGGGACTGCGGGGGTGTTATTTATGCCGCTGGTTTTTACTTTATAGAGGTTATCACAAAACAGATATTGCAAAATTTTTATTAATTTTTTAATTTTATAATTTTTCAAAAAACAGGATTTTTGGCAACTTTCGCGTATTATGATGGAATATCTAGAGCTTCATTTCAACCTTGATTATACAAATATCCACTTATACGAGGAAATACATATAAGTAAAATGGATGACATATCGAAATTTAAAGTAGGTGCTGCGAACAAAACGAGAGAAAATAAAGAAGGGAATTTTAACACTATACACTTGAAATTTAATTATAAAATTGCTTACGTGGGCATGTATGATTTTGCACTTTTTCTTATTTACGTTTAAAGAATATCGTGAACAAAATGGGCCTAAATTAGAGCTTTGTGTAACGCCATTGAGTGTTGGATAAATGGTAAATATTTAATCTATGTTCTTGGTACTCTACATACTGGAACCGTTTTGTCCAGTTTGGTACAAGTTGGAGCCACCTTTTCAATAAAATCGGAAAATTTCAGAAAAAATGTGTTACCATGAAGAAACCACATTTTGGTCTAAATTTTTTTCTTTCAGCTGATATATATTATTACGATCTGCAGCACTGAACAATAGTTTATCAAAATTTTTTTACCGTGCATTCTGCTTGTGATGCATCTGATGTTCAAGCAGCACTGGCCACAATTGAGGTAAAACAGCCTTTTTCAGAAGCTCCCAGTTGTGCACACGGTGGCTATGGTCACGTTGTCGTGGTGGATGCGATCGCAGGGCTGACAATTTACGATGTTCGAGCGACCTCTCCTGCCCGGCAGCCGATTGTCTGACAAGCTCGCTAACGCATTACTACAAGACACTAGCGGGAGGACATCAATATATGCGATACCAGATCTGATGTCGCATATTTGCTTAAACGGCTACACAGACGGCGTAATATGGTAGCTATCACATAATTTCCCCGATAAGGCGTTTTCTGGAAATGGAACTTTACCGTGTACTAGTAAACTATTCTTCCAAACGCAACCATAAAAACCTTTTTGCTCGTTTCGCTCTCGAACAATAAGGGATTTGTGAAAAAACTCGACGGTACTTTTTTCGTACCTGTTGCATGCGGTCCTAATAATAGCCGTATTCACAATTGATTGCTCGACACGCCCACTATTGTTTTAAAGCCGCTGTTGATTGTCTTCAGGTCTATGCCGATAAATAATTGCAGGGAAATATCAGACTTCACATCTTGCGAGATTTATCTGCCCCCACCCTTCGACAAATGGCCATTGTGCATGAGATCGCACCGGGTAACAACTCCGCGCTGCCCATCTTGTAGATATGATAATCTGATAAATCTGAGCTTTGGACTTTCGCGGAATGATAAAGTGTTTTGTAATCTCTACGATCAAAACAATTAATAAGGCTGCACGCTTTTAGAATTTCTTAAGATGGTGATATTTTTGGCCTGGACAATTAGATGCCGCTGCGGTCGGTTTCTGCTACACCAAGACGCAAGTCGGCTTGTCAGGGGCGGATTAACAATTTTTTACGGATGCTAATACTACTAATCATCCAGACGGACTATGTTGATCGACTAATACAAAAATAAAATATGAAAATACAAAATCATCCAAACCTTTTAAAACTATATTCGCTGAAAATATATATAGTTTGATGAAATATGAATATGATCTATGTAAATCAAATCAAAATAAGCGTAAGCTAACGAAGTATTGTAATAGGGTCCTTCGAGCGACTGACTACTTTCATGATTCCTCGACGTGTCATGATCCCTACGGTACTAAAAAATAGGTTCCGGTTTCCGTCTAAAAAAGTTTACCACTTTAAACTTGTTTTGAATTTTTTATTATGAAAGAAAATTACGTACATACACTAAAAAAAGACTAAATATAAGCCCCGCCCATGCATAAAAAAATCATCACACTTGAGATAGGCCAGGTGGGCGGGGCTTGCTTTTTGTCCTGTTTTTCTTACTGTACGTAGTTTTCTTTTCACAACCAAAGACTAAAACTTTATTCAAATGGTAATTTTTTTAAGCAAATATGGATTTTGCAATTACGCTCCGCCCCTCGGTCTGGCAATGGATGAAATATCAATCGGAATTGAGACACGGGCGGGTGGGCGGGGTTTAAAATTTACCTTTTTTAAAATATATTTATATAAATTTACCATTTTGACCATGTTTTAAGTTTCTTGTTGTAGACAGAAGATTGCGAATATTAAGAAAGAAACAAAAGCTAAAATATCAGGCCCGCCCACCCACCCCACGTCAATTGTGATAATTTTTCTTATTCGTCATTAGCCAGAGGGCAGAGCTTAATTGCAAAATCAGTATTTTCCTGAAAAAAATTTACCATTTTAAACTTATTTTCAATTTCTTGTTATGAAAAAAAAAATACGTATACTAAAAAAAAGGCGAATTATAAGGCCCGCCAATGCATAAAAAAATCACAATTGAGATAGGGCGGGTGGGTGGGGCTTGCATTTTGTCCCGTTTTTCTTACTGTACGTGGTTTTCTTTTCACAACCGAATGTAAAACTATCAAATTAGTACATTTTTTAAGCAAATATGAATTTTGTAATTACACTCCGCCCCTCGATCTGACAAGGAATGAAAAATTAATCGGAATTGGGATGAGGGTGGGTGGGCGGGGTTTATATTTTTCCCTTTTAAAAATATATTTCTCTACGAAAATTTACCATTTTGACCATATTTTAAGTTTCTTGTTGTAGAAGGAAGATTACGAATATTAAGAAATAAACAGAAGTCACAAGATAAGCTAACGACGTGCCCTCAATTTTTATTTAGTAAATGCTATATAAGTTTTACAAAATGACATACTCCGATACTTACGGTTTGATTTTTGAAAAATCCAATTTGCATCATTATATTTTATGCAAGTATTAAGGCAATGACGTGTGATGAACTCCGTGTTAGAACCATAAACATGTTGAATTACTAACGCAAAGTTTTTTTATTGATCAAATCAAGAGCCATTCAAGAATTAAAGCCCGCATTATAATATGCTGGGTCGAGTAAATTCAGCTGGCCTTTGACATTACTTAACTCTTATGCCGTGTATTACTATGAGTTTAATTTCTTGAACAATTGTTATGAATGAAGAAGCCATATACAAGAGAAAAAATAATTTTACGTTATGAAGTTAATAAATTTATGGAACTTGATTTTTTAACCTGCCAGTAGAATCAGTACCTAGCACTCAGCGTAAGGCTCCCGGTCTAGGAAATAAAGTAAATTTTGTATGTAAATTACAATCGATTTTATTGTCTACACGTACGCAATTTTCAGATCAATTGATGATGATAAAGACAATAATTAGAACTAACGGCCAATGGCTAAATAACCAGATGTCATATAAGAATTTAACATTTTCCTATTGAAAATTATAATAAAATATAATCTTACAAATACGGTGTCTTTGTAATTTTTACTTCATGATAGCAAACCAGAAAAGTATTGTATTACGGTATATTTGGTGAATGACGAGTTTTCTCGAAATTTCATAGAATTCTAGAATATATGTAGAAAAGTAAGGTATCCTGGTTCTATCCTACGTTGGTGGCGATTGTATTAGACAAATAATCGTTAAAGATAAGGTATAGATTATAAATCGTTAACACGAATTTGTCTGATTACCCCACACGCAACTTTTAAGAGGTAAATCCTATTTAAGATTTAAAAAAAAAATAATAAAATTTTACAATTTAACTTCGGAACTACACCTTCCTATAAAAATTTCCACACTATTTAAGGTTATCATAAGCCTGGTGAATCACTAATGAGAATTTATTTGGTTATCTCCAACTTTTATTAAATAAACCTTGCTTAAAACTTGTATTATAATATGTTCTTTTATCTCAATAATAATTTATCATAAAAAATATTTGTAAGGTAAATTTTAGTTTGTCTACGAGTCTACAAAACGATTTTTTACTTTTCATTTGGTGAACGGCTAAAATGCAGTTTTCGCAAAAATATTAGCTGAAAATAATGGTGGGTGGGTCAGTTGCGCACAACGGTCTGAAAAACTTGCGCATAATTTTAAGGCTTAATACCACAAACAGTATGCGTGGTTGTTAGCCACATTAAAATAAATAAATACTCTGAGAAATAATTTACCTTTCACACAATGACACTCAAACGTATTAATCATCAAATATGTATATAGAGATGAAAATATTTTTCTTGCTCTATTAAAAACAGTTACTAGAAAAATTACTTTTTTTTTACAAATCTATAAGAAACATTTTTTACAAAAGTAGATTTGCTGATATTTTTGTCCCTGTACTACTAAATTTACTATGAAACTCATGGAACTATAATGTCTGAGGATTCTTATCACTAAGTACCTGTAGGCAATGACAACCTCTACTTGCGCGTAAGTGTACTATGGCCCTTTTGGGGATGAGACCTGCCACATGAGGTAAACTAACCGCGGCTCGCAAGTGACCAACACCCAAATAATGCACTAATAGGATCCATTTGACGAATAATTTACTTCATACCAAGTCGGTTCAGGTCAGGTCACCTCAGGTCACGTCAGGTCAGGCCAGATCAGGAGAAGTGACGATTTCTCAACGTTTCATCCCCCGTTACTGTCTTTTTGTTGTCTGTCTGTCTCGTCTGTGTGGATATCATTAGATAGATAGTCTCCAAATCTACTAGAGTGATTATTGTAAAATTTTATACATATTTTAGGAATATAATGCGAACGGTAAATTGTAAACCAAAAAAAAAATATTTCGGATCATTCTCACCAATACTTTGGTGACATCGTCTGAAAATTTTGCCTCGGAACTACTATTTAAGTCTTATAAAATAACATACTTCTATGCTTGTGGCTTATGAATCCGGCTTGATTTTTTTTACCGTATCCAACAAAATTTTTCGAAAAAATTAAACTTATATAACAATATTTCACAATTTAACAAACATCAAAACCGAGACTCCTGAAATCTTGTTCGGTTTTAAAAGAACTTGAAAAGGTGCTGGAGAGCACCTGGTGTTTTTTTTTAAGAATTTGAATGTATTTTGGGGATCTCCATTGCTTTGCTAATGAAAAAAATACAAAACATTTTCGATAACGGAGATATTTTTTTTTAAGAAGTTGGAAGTATCGTGAAACCCCTAATGTTTTATTTTTAAAAGAATTTTAAAGAATCCCTAGAGATCCCGATCTTTTGTTACTGCCCAAGCCTAAACGAAGAAATAAGTCTCCCGTTTCCGTCTGTCTGCCCGTCTGTTTGTCCGTCTATCTGTCTGAATTTTTTTTAACATTTTATGGACCTTGGGTGTTTTGTTTTTAGGAAAATTTTAGAGAATCTTGGAGGCCAACAGTCTTTCGTTTGTGGAAGCATTTAAAAGAATCTCTGGAAGTGTCTCAAAATTTATTTTTAGAAGAACCGAAGAAGTGGTGTTTGGTTTTGGAAATATTTTAAAAATTGTTATCTCGTGTATTATTTTTGTATAAATCCAAAAGAATCCTCTGGTGATTCCTAAGGAGTCCTAAGATTTCGTTTTTGAAAAAATTCGAAAGAATTCGAAAGAATACTCCTGAATAAACAATTTTAATTTTTGAATTTAGAAACGTTACTAAAAATTTGGGGAACGTGAGGTTTGTAACGAATCTTGAAAGACACCTGGCGTTTGTTTTTGAAAGAATTTAAAAGAACTTGAGGATTCTTGGCGTTTTACTTTTATAAAAGTTGAAAGAATCTTGATGGACTTTGCTGTTTTGTTTTTGGAAAAAAAATACGATTCTTAGTCTAACTAATGACAACGTGAGGTTCTGTTTTCACGCGTTAACCACGGGCTTTATTATTGTGTTTGTAATCACAATAAAATTTTAGTACTGTTGAGTTTAATGTTATCGCGAGCATACTAAATCGTTAATAAAAATTTCTTTATTATTTATTTTTACAAATCGTATCTAAATTGTCAATAATATTACACTATAGATATGGATCATTCTTAATTCAACATGATGAGTTATCAGAATCTGACAACGGACTGTCAATCAGTAGCGTAACATGCACACTTCAGAAGGGGGATGGTTTTTTTAATTTATTTTGTTTTTTTTTTAAATCGCAAAAAATAACATAGGGAAACATAAATTTAAGTAAACTGGTCAACACGCGAGCGCGAATGCGAATGAATCTATTAGGCACTAATCTAAATAGGTACCCTTACGCTAGAAAAGTTCACTACGACAGAGAAACGATGACGAACGCCTCTGAAGGTGCGCCCACCACTAAAATTTGAAAGTGGACTACGTAGTTTTACAGCTGTGTCGATCTCTGATGTCTATCTGTTGAAATTAATGTATGTATTAATATATGTTTTAAAGAAAACTCAGTTGAAAGATAGCATAGCATGTACCTTAATTGTAGTCAACAATCTTATATCTTTATTTTATTCGTAAAATCAAATGTTTATAATTTTTCGAAGAAACAAAATTAAAAGTATTTATTCATTCCGTTTAGATATTTACTGATGTCACAAAATTAGACTGAAGTAAATGTTTTTTTTAAATAAGCTTCGACATTGAACGTCAAAAAAAATTAATTTAATGAGTAAATTAAGGATGGTTCCTCAAATTTTCTCAAAATTCTGTTAAACACTATTACTTATATATCTCGAGTGTAAGCTAAGTATTGTAGTAGGATCTTGCATTTTCTTCTATTGTCTGTCTGTCGTTTGTGTCTATTTTTATAAGACAGAAGATAATCTCCGAAACTTGTGGACTGATTGTTGTCAAACTAGAATCATCTCCACCGACAATCTGATGACGTCCTCTCATTTTTTTAGTAAAATAACATTTTCTTGTGCTTCTGGTTTATGAATCTGCCTTGATTTTTTTACCGCAATTTCCCATAAGTGACGGTGAATAAGACGATTCCGTGGTTCAACGTCCGAAACCTGTTGCGCGTTCGATTCCGCCTCATGCACCTTTCTTTTTTCGTACACTGCTTACACTGCTATTATTTTTTTATGGACAGAAATTATCACAAATAAAATTTTTAAAAGAAGCGAAAGAAGGAATAACGTTCGACCAAATTTTTGTTTTAATATGTAGATGTTACCGTAAAAAATTCAGTTTCAGAATGATTTTTTTTAAAATTATCTGACAAACTTGTTTGAGTGTGATGTAAAGGCCAAGGAAATTTTGTGTAATAATTAATAAATGATTTTGGATCAATTTTTAATGTGATGTATCTATCAGATTTTTTTTGCATTTGATTGCAATTTTGACAATGTATTTAATAACAATCCCATATAATTGCAGTCGAAACTGCAACTAATATTGTTCCTAACCAAATGCATAATAAACTCGTGAATGCAATTTTATGCGGCGAAATTTTCCTCAAAAGTATACATATGTTAACTAATTCATTCGTTTTTCTATATTGTTACATGAACACAGTAAAATGGAGTTAAAAATGTCAAAAAATTTACCAGAACAAATTTAAGACGATTTTATTGCGTTTAAGACTTGAATGTTTAATTATGCCATGCTCATGAGACACGTCGTAGTAAGTCCCGCTCTAATTTTGTGCTTACATTCGTATGATGGTTGACCTAAAAAATTCTATATGCCCTCATATGGAAAACAACAATAATATTTTAAAATAGTAGCATTAAATTAAAAAAGGGACAAAACTGGAGAGTTTCACTGTATACAAATCCTGATTAATTGGGGATTTTAGAGCTTGGAAACAAAATCCGTGTACTACCTAAACACCAACAATGAATTTTTACAAAACATTTCTTCATAGTTTTCACCCAATTAAAATACATTCGTCCCGTAACCGATTGTGACAGATAATAGGTACCCGAACAACACCACGAGGTCTTTCTAAATACCATACAAGTCTAATGTTTCCCGTTGTATAGCTGGGTGGGGCTTCAAGTTGCTTGGACATAATCCAAGCCATCAACGAGCACGATTCAATAGAGACATTCGTGTAATAGAAAATGCGTTCCTTGTATGCATATAACAAGATACAAGTACGTTGTATAAAAGTATTGCGGGTATGTCACCGTCACTGGTCGTTGCTATAGCGGCACTAGTTGGACACTAACTGATAAGATAGAGAGCGAAGCGGTGTATCGGACGGTTTACAAGCGCCCAATATCTTTGAACGTAAATCATGAGCTTGCTCCATATATGGTGGATGAGAGAACATGCTGGGCGCCCTGCATATCAAGCAGGACACTCCTCGACGAATCCTTACCCTCGATGTCGCACACGACTGCTTTCGGTTGATTTATTGATTGTTGCCGCAGCCAGAGTGTAAAAATTACTCCCAGTATTGTTATTATCTTGTCACATATTTTTCGTTAAGAAGAAATTTCAAGATACTGTGTTAAAATAAATGGATAATTACTTGTTCCGTACTTAAGACAAGAGCGAAATTTATTATGTCGACAGATTTTTTTCGAAGTTTACACATCTCTACATCCTAAATACTGGATTAAAAAAATTGTTTCTTGAACAGTCTGATCATGTTCGCCACGTCAGCAAATGAGATGAGTAGTGGAGTGATAAGTGCATCAATGACTTGTGAAATTAGAGTGTATCTTACGAAACACTAATACAACTTCTAATAAAATTTGGATTCAATTTTTAATATCGTAAGATTAAAATTTGCTCAAAAACCTATATTCATAGAATGTACGTATACCATCCGCGTGATGCAGAGAATAATATTTAAATCTGGGCTAAATCTTCCAAGAATCTATTTTGATGAAAGAGAACAAAGCCGTGACACAAAGCAAAGGAACTTAATTTACACAATAATATATCATGATCAAGCACATTAAAAGACTCCGGAAAACCGTTGTATACACCATTAAAGTGTTTGTAATTTTTCTTATTTGAAGAATAAACACAAATTAGTGTACGTCATTGGTTACGAAATGAATCAATACAATATTTATTTTTAATAAATTATAGACGTCCATTGGCTTTATCGACTAGAATTTTGACATTTTTTCCCATAAGGTCTTCTGATCATAATGGACGATACGTGAAAAACCCATAAGCAAGGAAAAAGTTGTGTTGTTTACGAACCTAATATAAAAATATTTTCCAACGGGAGATACACAATTACTGGAAAATTACACTGACACTGAGTTTATAAAGAAAAGGAAAAATGATAATAGCAATAATTTCATACTCTTCAGATATTTACTTAAGATATTACATGAAAGCATTATCGGTGATTTAGCTAACAAAGTTACAATACAGCAGAGCTGATTGCCTCGAACTTAACCTAGGAACTAAGAAATTCAACTTTCCAAGTGGTCAAGATCAATCGACGATAATTTACGATATTGTGTAAAAAACGAATCACAAAAATAATTCTGCTACCTTCTAAATAATTTACAGAAAATCGATTTAACAATAACAGTTGGAAGCCAGATTAACGCTCCGTATTCAAGTTGCAATTCTACTAATGCATAATACAGGTTCGAAAGCGGGATTTGAGCGGGATTTGTGTTAGTAAACTGGCTCCAATTTCTATACGTGAAACCATATACCTATCTTATAAGACGATATTATTATTGTCAGGTACGAAAGACATTTCATTATCAAATAAATAGCACTCCTAATCTTAAAAAAATCTGTTCGGTGTTTCTGGAAAAACTTAAAACTTTGCACTTGCCTATATTCAAGGGTTATTTTTTAAATGACTTTGCAAAAATTCATATATTTAAAACAATTAAACGGACAGTACGGCTTAAAACCATGAGCAAATAAAAACTTCCTGAAATAATTAAGTATGCAGATCATTTATAAAATGTAAGAATAAGGCGAGGACCAAGTTTGAACCCTGACGCACCTCCGATGTTACTTGTTGTAACTTAACGAATTGAAAACCGAAATATACGTTAATCACTAGAGTTTTTCAAATATATAATTTCTCAGACTTTGCTTGCATGAACGGTCATAAAAAATAATTTTTTCTACTTTGCGTTAACAATGGCCTCATTATTAAACCGAAAACAGTTTAATAATGGGATCAATTGTTAAACTGTATTTCAGGTGGCGTGCAAGCCCGCTTCTTCCATTTTTTGAGGCAAACTTAGGTTAGATTGTTAGTGTTCGGTGGTTAGATGTCAAACTTTGACATTGTGAAGTCAGCCACAACGCTACAACTAACGTTTCGAATTAAAAGGCCCTTATAACCTTGAATTTTTATTAATTTTTTGTTTCCGATCAGATGCAAAGTAGAAAAAATAGTATATTATACTCGTTTAATAAGACGCATTGTGGCACTTATTCCTTTGGAGCACTCCTCGCTGCGCTCGTCGTGCCCCAAACCCATGCGTGCCACAATAAGACGTCTTATTAAACTAGTATAATAATATACTATTGTGTATGGTTTAGACCTAAGTTATGATGAGATATTTGTAGAGTTCGGCTTGCTCTGTCTATGTTTTTGATCGTTTAAAATTGAAACACATGTTAGGTAATTATTTTAGTCTTCTGCCACCAAAACGACAAATGTCTGGAGAAATTACAATCTCTATACTATATCAGAGGTTTCGAACAGATGCAGGAATAAAAACGTTTTCTTAAAATAGGTTTTATAATTTGCCGTAAGATCGCAATTCTTGATTCAATAGAGTTTCAGCGCAGGCTGTTCATGCGAATTCCATTAGTATCAGTGAAAACACATTTAAAGTATATCTTGCAGTAAAAGTATATTGCAAGTAATAATTTGAAATAAACCAGTTTAACAACTTCTTTTTTTTAATGACGTTATACATCATAGGCTATTTCTTTTATACACGCAGTGAAGTATTTTAAAGCTAAAGCTGTTTCCTAGAAACATGAATTTTCTTATAAATACAGTTCAATGTAACTGATATTGTTGTTGGCATTGAGTACAGTATAAAATATTCAGTCGTATTAATCACTTTCAACTCCACCCATAAACACGACAAAATAACCAGGGGTAAGACAAAAGAGAAAACACGAAAAAAGATAAGCAAATGAGCGCGTGAAATTCCAAACTCAGAAGAAGAATGTATTAAAGTCAAACAAATGTAAAAATAATATAATGTAATAAGTTTTATAGACCTCTTTAAGATACAAGTTTATTTAGCCACGAGTGGAGCGAGTGTTTAAAAAATGAGTGTCCAGAGAGGTTTATAACCGTGTTACATACTATGCTTTGTCTACGACTTCAAATTAAAACCATACTTATGGAAACGCTGAAATTTCTTACCCTCCAAAAATAAAACACTAACATCATGAATTCCATAAACGTTTTGGTTAAACTAATTATTCTTCTACTTAATTTCAATGCAGAACTCAGCGTTAATGATTCTAAAAGAGCACAATTTAACCTGCAGTTGCTGCACCATCCCCATGTCGTTTAAGGTGGTCAATATCAGTCCAGTCAAAATTTATGAACTGTCAATTTGATAATAAGCAACCTCAAGCCGTGACTTAAAACAGCGCCGTTAATTTCAGCCCGTGGCTTAAGTGGCTGTTTAGTCACGACATGTCTAACTAAGTCAGCGCCATCGAGAACTATGGAAGTACTGTAACAGAGTAAGGTGCATCTTGCGAACGGCTACTTTCATGTTTTCTTGACGTTTTATGAGCCCCAGAGTCTGAAAAAATAGGTCTCTGTTTCGATTTTTTGTAGTCTGTCTGTCGTGTGTGTAGATATTTACTTACTTACTTAATCCTCGGCCTGATCTACCGGCATTGCCAATCTAGAAGTTGAAGCTACTCATGTTGTCTCTACTTTTCCTGTATTGGCTATGCCTCTTCTCCAATTCTCCCTACATCTTGTTAATATTGCTGCTTCGTTCCAATCCATTTTAGTCATTCCTCTGTCGTCGGTGATTCCCCCTTCCCTTTTTTCTCAGTGCTTCTCTCTTCCATACTCTTCTTGGTAGCCTTTTTGGGTTTATTGGAGTTCTAACTCCTTTCTTTTCGTATTAGAGAACACGTACACGACGCGCGGCGGAATAGGATGTCGAGTTCGACACCGACACCGACACCAGTCTGAACAAATGTAATCATGATGCGCTGGATGGCGGGTGATAATCATCACTTATTCCATAAATACAATTTATGGAAACGTAACTACTACAACGGCTAAGTAAATGAGATCGCGAATTAACAGCAGAGTACAACGAAGCAACGTTATTCTATTCTCAAATAAACGTGCAGCCCGTAACTGCAATGAATTCCCATGCCGTACGAGCCGTACCGAGGTTGACCTTGTTTAACCCGACGGCCATCCGCTGTCTATTATAATAATAATTAATTACGATATTTCTATAAGATAAATAAATAAAAAAAGTATATTTTATAATAAACAACAATTGACAATACATGGATATGTATTTTTATTAGCACCGTCATCGTTATTAATCATCATTTTGTCCAAAAATACAAATGCAACATATTTTTGGTTTTTATTATTTTTTAAAAGAAAATTAATGACTTCACCGCGTATACGTGTGTAATTTACATACATTGACAACGGAAAATTAAAACTACATCCGTGCGTCCCTGGGTCGATGCACTCTTTTTTTCTTCTTTATTCTTCGTTCCAGCAATTTTGCTCTCAATCTTCTCCTTATTTACACATTTTTTATTTCGTCAAATAGCCTTACTTCCGCTATGTTTCTCAAGTTCTTCATTTCCTTAGCCTGCAGTCTTCATCTCTGCTCCTTAGTGAACGTCCGTACTGATACCCATATATCAACGTTGTGCATTGTAATCTTGGTATTTATAGTTCTCGGCTGTTTGTCCATATTTTTGTTCAATTGGTAATATAGTCTGGGTGTGGCGTCCATTCTTCCCTCCAGTTCTTCTTTAACATCTTCCGATAGTGCAACTCTTAAATACACAATAAATAAATAAAATAAAGACAAAAAAATGACGACAACCACCAACATGATACTTCTACACCCTGAGGATTTCTTTGAAATTCCACCCCAAGATACCTCCCCGATTTCCGGGTCTCAATCATTCTTCCTTCTATACCTACACTCATCTCTCGTATCGTCCTTCCTACCAACAGTACCACTTCGCTCTTATCGTGTGCAAATCAGACACCATTGGCCCTCATCCATACACTCAAGAGTCGCAGTGCCTCGTTGGTCCTTTCTATCAGGTCTTCCTCATTCTTTCCTATCACTATTACCGCCAGATCATCCGCATACCCGAGTTTCACCCCCATCAGGTATCTCCATTCTTAATACCTCATTAAAGAAAACCACTCTATCGCTCAGTTAAGACCACACAACATTCACGAGGTACGGTTCCACCCCCATTGTAACCAAACGTTCCAAAATCCCCCTGCACGATAGCGTAAGGCATTCCGGACGTTCACAGTCCCCATCAGGCAAAACCGCCAGGTACCTCATGTACCCACATTCGTTCCTCTAGTATCCTCACATGCGTCAATCATGGTGTCCACCATCGAGCGACCGGCATTCTTTCATCCAGCTTGTCCATCCCATTCAGCAGGCAGATGGGCCTATACCGGGTGTCTGGAAAATGACGAATAAGCTCTTCAGTACGTTAAGTGAGGGTGGGTGGGAGGGGTTAGTACCTATTAAGATAAGACCTATTTGGGCAAATGAAATACCCTCTAAGAAAAGAAAGGGTGGGTGGGTGGGGCTAAGACCTGCTAAGATTAGACTGATTTTACCAAATGACATATCCTCTAAGAAATTTAAGTAAATTATTATAAGAAAAGACACTGGAGGCTCCAAAACACTTCCAAATTCTTTCCAAACAAGAATATCTAGAACCTCAAGATTTTTTTAATTAAAAAAAAAAAAAAATCTCCATGGGCTCCCAAAATAATACATCATGGGCACTCCAGAATCTCCCGAATTAAAAAAAAAACACTGCGGCACTCAAGACTTTTTCAAATTCGTAAAAAATAAAACCTTAATAAGGGCTAGTTTGATAATCAAAACTCAAAGGACCTTTAACTAATGGGAGCTTTAAACCATTGTTTCAACAATGTGTTTCCATGGTAAAAATCCAACTTAAATTTTAAAGCTCCTTTAACTTGATTATGAAACCAAAGCTCGAAAGATTTTTTCAAGTTCATCCAGCAACCAAACACCAGATTCCTTTAAATTTATCCGAAAATAAAATACATTTTAAACGTAGAGTTTTGAAAAGTTTGATCATTTTTGATACGTCAAAAATTTTTGACAGCAAACTCGATTTTTGCTAATTTATACAAGCAAACATTATTGTCAAATGGAATTTTATCAAATTATTACAAAAACAACACAACCATATCTTTGTACATTCTAACTGAAATGGTAATTAAACATGGTCATGGGCGAAAGAAATATTAACTAAAAGTTTTATTACTAGTTATTGTGATAATGTATGTATTGTTTAGTTGTTAAACGTAGCAAAAGAACCAATTTTGAAATCATTATAACTCCACCAAAATGTGAGAAGGATTTTTTTTACTATTTTTCCCAGACTTAGCAGTTGATTGTTAACAGAGTCGCGGAGAGTTAATCTGCCATTTTCCAGACATCCAGTATTTCGCTTTCTCTCCTTCCTATTTTTCTTTCTCAATCAACACCAGTCTTGCCACCGTCCATTCCTTGGGAACTTGCCCTTTCTCCAGACACATCCACATTCTTTCGCATAAATCTTACATACTTTTGATAGTATTCTTCCCGGGCCCGGTGCCTTGCCCTTCTTTACCTTCCCGGCCGCCTCCTACAGCTCGTCAAGGCCAGCCTTCACCCTTAACGAGCTGCAGGAAGCGGCCTGTCCGTCCACCACTAGATTTATCCACGCTAGAGGCCCGTGTTCGAGAATGAGCTTGCGGGTCTCTTCCAAGATATTCTCTCCACACGCAATGCCTTTCATTCATCTTTCCATCCATTTCGTTACAATCTTGTACCCTTTTCCCACACATTCCTATTTACCGTCTCGCATACTGTCTTCCACACCTTTTCCTTCGATCTTTGGATCATGATTTTCAGTTCTTTTTTCTTTTGTTTATATTCTATCTCTTCCTCTATCGGTTTCTCTTGATTTCTTCTGGCACCTCATCTATTCCCTTCTCTTTCTCAAACATTTTTTCCTTTTATTCGCTATTTCATCCGTCCACCAATACACTCCTTTCATCTTTCCCATTCTCCTCCTCTACTTTAGTACACTGTTACACGTTTCCTCTAACACTCTCATCGTCTCACAAACCAAATCCTTCCCTTTGTCTATCATCTTCGCTCTTTCCTTCATCACTTCGGCCAGTCTTTCCATTTTCTCATCTACCACTCTCCATCCCCAGTCCTTCCTTCTATCATCTCGTCTCATACATGCCCCTATCACACCTAGCGCCCATACGATGTCTCGATGATCAGTCATATTGCCCTGTTTTAGCACTCTCTATTCTTTCATTCTTATAGGCACCCCTTCCGTGCTGAGGGTTAGATTAATATGCGATTTCTGAGAGCCTCGCAGGAAGGTGTGGGCGTTTCCATAAGTATGATTCACCATACATCTCTCAGCCATCCAGTCCTCAAATATACTACCTCTTAAATCATTCATGTGACCTGACCTGACCTGACCTGACCTGACCTGACCCGACCCATCTGTTCTAAACATTTGGTCCTGCGAGCCGGATGAACAAAACTAATTTAGATACGAGTACGGAGTATCACCTATAGTTAGTTAACATGGGACACTGAAAATACAATTTCACAACTGGTGGCTTCTCTTCTTGGAGTTAAAAATCCGTCCACTTTCGTTCGACTCATCAATATATGATTTTTTTTAATGTGAGACATAGTTGCGTAATTGTAAGCCAAAACAGTGGTCGATTATTGCCAAATGATAAAGCGTCGACGTGACATTTTAATGACGGATTCACTTCTTGCTTCAAGTGTTTCTCCGATGCAACGTAGAAAATGTAGTCTTTGTCTAACCTTTGTCTAACGCAACAGTTATCCATTGATTTGGTAATTCACATCAAAATAAAAAGTATGATAAATACCTCGGGATTTCACACGCCCGTATCTAATCAAGATAACTGTCCTTGCAACTCCATCAGTCACAGTCCTTGGTGCTATTTCTCCAGGACTCGTTCCGTGCATTTTTACTTCGCCCAATAATTTCTTGTTGCAAAATTAGCATACCAACTCTTCACATGTCACACGGTGCGAGAAAAAAATTAAAGACTCGTTCAGTCGTAATGACCCGTTATTACTCAAGATTGAAACTTACACGGGATAACTACGTTTATAATTTAACTTCCCAGTTTGCTAAACCTCGAAACTACAAGCTCGTTCCACAGACTCCACAAGGTACACACGTATTACAAAATTCAATTAAGCTTGATAAGACGAATCTCGTATAATGGAAGAACGACAATTCACAACATCCCGGACACGACCGAGTAATTTTGTCGTCGCGGAATTTAATGTTTAAAGACATCTTATTTTATTAAAGCGTGCCAGCCATTTGTATATAACTAGAACAATTTTAACATTAAGTCCAGACAAACCGACAATTCACTTCCATAAAAAATATCAACATGAATATGAATCATTAGGCCTCGCGAGCACGTACTCGGACCAGAAAACATTACATGAATGACTGGAGTAATTGGATGGTGTCATGTAGACAAGAGTTTTACGAGGCGATGTCGGAGCCCTCAACACCCTCAATAACTCACTCAAGTCTTGACGTCGAATGGATTTCATGCACCTTGAGGCACGTCCACGTTTCACTGCGTTAACGTCGGCGAAATTCGATTGGACAGAATTACCGACAACCGGAGTCCTTCTTGCATGAACCGGCCGTTAATTCGCTGCTGGCGCCTGAAGATGAATGAAGGGGTCACAATTAAACTTAACTATGAGGTATGCGCTCGAATGAGGAAATACGTTAATAAATCAAATGAAAGAAGTAGAAGTCGCTACAGTTAGGGTAAACGTAGGTGACCCGATTTGCTTCCTTATGCCACCACATTGTATTTTTTTAATACAGAGTAAAATTATTCACGTTTCATGCATATATTTAGCAATTAATTTCTGACAACTCTTTTCCTCACTTAAAATCATTTCTGGAAAATTATTGATCTAGAAAACTATGAAACAAAAGGCAAAAAATATCGAATAAAAAAATTCAGTTTATAAATGGACGCCCAGTAATAAATAAATCTGACTAATTGGGAGAAAAATTTTAAAGCAATTTACTATCAAAGTTTTCACTGTACTAAAAATAATAAAAAATAAATCACGTAATTTTATAATTTCCAATGCCGTACAGTGAATATACTTCAACATAAAAATCAGTAAAATATGTGGCCAAATTTTAGTTTTTATAGTGTTGATGATTAACGAAATTATAACTTAGCGCAATATAATGGGTCTATTTGATTTATTAGTTGCCAAGGTCAATCCTGCAAACTTAGAACTACGTATAAGGGAACAAGCCGAATTTTTACGTCTCGAGTGTAAGCTTTCATGTTTTCTCTACGTTTCATGATCCGTTGAGTATGAAAAATAGGTCTTCCGTTTCCGTCTGTTTGTCGTCCGTCTATTTGTCGTCTGTCGTCTATATCGATGTTTGTAATTATCACCTACATAATCTCCAAAACTACTGGACTGATCGTTGTTAAATTGTGTGAATATAGTAGGATCATCGTATAGACGGTCAAGCCTCAACTAAAATTTGTGTGATTATCCCCACCAACAATTTGATAACACCAGCTCAAAATTTTGCATGGTCATCCTATTCAAATTGATTTTTATAAAATAGCATACTCCTGGACTTGTGGTTCATGAATCTATGTTGATTTTTACCATAAGCATCCTTAATTTTCCAAAAAAAAAATAAAATTTAATAACTAAATTTTACAATTTAACTAATATTTCCCCAAAAAATTAAAATTGTATAACTAAATTTTACAGTTCAATAACAAAAAAGATTTCTCTAAAATTTTAAGAAAACCTTGTGCATTAATATAAGATGTACATTGAGCAACTTCTCAGCTCATGGGGCATTTTTTTTACCTTATTATCTATTTTTTCTAACGTTGAGTATTTTTTTTGAAACTGTTTATATTGCTCCCTTGATGACATCAAAATATAAAACACTTTCAAATAAATATGTTAAAATCTCACCTTTTCTGTCTGTCTGTCGGCTGTCTGTCGTCTGTCTGAGTCTTTGTCGATTGATAAGCTCAGAAACTACCAGCCCGATTGTTGCCTAGTTTTTTATATATGTAATCTAGGAATGTAGTTACGTGTTTGTGTAAAAGGTTAGGATGGTAGAACTCCAACAAAATTTGTCCATTTATTCCCACCAACAATGTTATGGCATTGATGACAGTTATCTCAACAGTCTGCGTAGTACTCATAGATGTTGTGTAAATTTTATTAATTAACATAGTCCTACACTTGTGGTTTATGAATTCGTCTTGATTTTTTACTCTAGATTTCCGGATTTTTGTAAAAAAATTAAAATTTTATAACAACATTTTTCACATTAACTTTGAATTTAGACAACGGAATGCTCTAAAACATTGCAAAAATTTTAAAGTTATCATAATCATGATAAATCGTTAGTCAAAACTTATCCCCTTATGCTGTCCTCCAGAAAAATTGAAACTCTGTCTGAGTCTGTCGATTTATACCTAATCTGCGAAACTACCAGACTTTTTGGTGCCTAGTTCTATACATATACAGTATGTCCCCGGATTGAGTTCATAGGAGGAAAAAAAACTGTATTTTCTATTTTTCAAAAAAATGACATAGGAATAACATTTTTTGCTTAATTCAAAACAAATAAATCTGCAATTAAAACTTCAATATTCCTGGTCTGGACTCTTAAATTAATTTTTTCATATTTCTAAGTTCTTCGTTACTTTTAGTTTTTTTCGATTTTAAGGACACAGCCTAATAATATTAAAATTTTAATTGCAGATTTATTCGTTTTGAATTAAGCAAAAAATGTTACTCCTATGTCATTTTTTTTGTAAAATAGAAAATACAGTTTTTTTTCCTCTTGTGAACTCAATCCGGGGACATACTGTATGTATTTTAAAAACGTTGTTATATATTTGTTTAGAATGTTAAGATGGTAGGATTCTAACAAAATTTATCTATTTATTCCCACCAACAATGTGATGACACTGACGACAGTTACCTCAACAGTTTGCGTAGTAAATGTTGCGTAAATTTTATTAGTTCCTACGCTTGTGGTTTATGAATCCGTCTTGAATTTGACTCTTGGACAAAATCAAAGTTTTATAACAACATTTTACAATTTAACTGTGAATTTGGTAAACCGAATGGCTTAAAACACTACAAAAATTTTGAATTTATCATACTCATGGTAAATCGTTATTCAAAATGTATCCTTTTATTCTCCCCCCCTCCCAAAAAAAAAAAAAAATGATAACCTAATCTTAAAATTTTGCAAAATAAATCCTATGTAAAAGGTACAATATGGAATTCTTACTTGTTTATATATGCATTCATATTTTTTAGAACTGCTTATACAGGGTGACTAAAAAAAATAATAAATCAGCTCATTTATTTGATTTTGTGTTGGAAAATTCACTTGAAATAAGCAGATAACATGCTTTTTTTCCTTTCCTGTAACACTACACACATATCTTTATTTTAACTTACAGGGATTTGTTATAAAATAATATACCTACATTTTTCGAAAAATCTGGGTATGTTATACGCAGTTGTACCAATTTTTTCGACTGTCTACAATTTGTGTTGACGATTTTATTAAATACATAAACTTACCTTACATTGAGCAAAATCGAAAACTCAGCGATAATGAAATAGCATTCGACATTTCCAAATAAATGTGAGACGAAGTCGAAGGTTACAAACAGGCTCGAGGCGGAGCCGAGAGTTGCAAGAATATTCACAATAATCTAAAAGAGACCAATTTTACTTCCTGGGCGTGAGCTTTTATGACCCTAGAATACGAAGAAATAGGTCGTTCGTTTCCGTCTGTCTGTCTGTTTGTCTGTCTGTCGTCTGTCTAGATTTTTATTAGACAGATAATCTCCGAAACTACTGGACCGATTTTTGTCAAATTTTGTATGTACATTAGGAATATAATGTAGATGAAAAAAAACTCTCACCAAAATTTGGCTAATCATCCCCACCACCAATGGCATAACGTCCAAAATTTATTATAGTATATTTTTTTTAATTTTATAAAATAAGGTACTCTTACACTTGTGATGGATGAATTTGTGTTGAGTTTTTAATGTAGACATCCAGATTATTTCTGGAAGAAAAATCAAAATCGCATAACATTTTGCAAATTGTAAAACCGAATACTCTGCAAACGTTTTAAGTTTATCGTAGTGATGGCAAATCGTTAATCAAAGTTTATTCGTTTGCGCCTTCCAAAAAAATGATGACGTCATCCCAAAATTCTGTCAAATAAATCCAATCTAAAATGTGCAAAATATGATAAGTCTATACTTGTGATTCATCACTGAATTTATATTTTTTAGAATTACCTATCACGGGTGACAAAGTATGAATGAGTCAGTTTAGTTCATTGATTAAAACAGGAATATGAAAATTTGGGAATGCAATTCTGTTATTGTAAGTATTACACATCTAAGTATACTATCTAAATTGATATCCATATCCTGGAAAAAATGTTGATGATGTCATCACAAAATTTGTAAAGGATAAACTCATTCGAAACATACCCGTAGCACACTTCTTTACATTTACTTTAACATTGCCTATATATATTTATTTTAACTTCTAGGAATCCTTATAAAAAATGAAATTCGCAAAATTAAATTTTACAATTTTTCTGTTTTATTGTAGGTACTTCAGGGGCGAGGGATGTTTTGTCGAAATAACCTTTGACCAACTTTTTATTATTATAAAAACGCCTCTTTGAGTTTCAGTATAAATAAATTTATACGTCTTGTTTTCCGCCATGTATTGCATATCAGACCAAATCTATTTAAATTAATAATTTGTCTTTGTTTACTCCTGTATTTTTATATATTATTGGAACAATTATTTACTGTTTTATAGTAAACTTAAATCATTTCAGAAATGACCGTAACATCGTGTTTACCGAATCATAGATAATGTTACGATAATCGGTGATTAAAATAGGCGTGGGTATAACTCAACAATTTATTTCTTAATACTCGAATTTATAAGACTGATTACATAGCGATTATGTACAAAATAATCCCGGCGCAACTGAATTGATACACTCGAATAATAAGCCTCGTTCCCGACTAGATCTATGTTTAAGCCCATACGTTCCTCTCGATGGATCGAAAACGCCGCTCCGCCACCCTGATCGCTTCGAGACTTGTCTGGAGCACCCATTCGCGATTTCCGCTTCCAGACTCTTCTCCGGCCGGCGTCACCGATAATGAGTCATCATAAATATTAGAAAGCTCTGGACGGTCCATAGGCGTCGTACCGGGGCGGCGTATGGGTTTATTTCGTAACAATAATATGGCCGTATACATTATTTTCACACGATCAGTTTCCAATTAATCATCATTTATCACAATAGTAACAACTTTATTAACTTTCTGAAAATCTTTAGTAATCATTATAATTACAGCGTCATAAAATTTTGGCACAAAATTGCTTGCAATGCTAAATAATTTCCAAATGTTAAACTTAAATTAAGCAACGAAGCGAATAGCCCTTGTCGAAATATTTATAAATGCGTTTGAGATCTGTTCGGTCAACTTTACCAGATTGGGCTCTTTAAAAGTTCATAAACTATATGTGCTTTTTATTACTTATCTAAATTTTGGGAATTCATTCGTATAATTCACTTCTGCAAATATTGTTGGTAAAATTTAATAGATACTGACGCAGCAGGCTCAAAATTGGTAACCGCAATGATTAAGTTAATTATATGTATGAAAAATCGTAGCCTCAAGGTGTCGAATACTTAGCTTCTTCTATAAATTTGTTGACAATTGCCGTCTTGTAAAGCTTTGTGTGTTTAGTAAAATCCACCTTATCTACATTTAAATGAGGCAACTTTTTTTAAATCTAATTTCTTATTGTCGTCCCACCACGAGTGACGGGCAGAAAACACCATATAGGTTAATTATCCATTTTCTCTTGGTACCTTTTTGGTCGACAAAATAAATGTCCCTAGGTTGTAAATTAATTGACAGCTGTCTTTTTAGAGTATAGTTTTATAATTTTGTTCACACGCCAATTGTCTGTGGAAAAATTGCTGTCTGCAATAATTTATTTACCTACATTGTTTTTTGCGCGAACATCTCGTAAATTACAACCTTGGTTGGTCGAATATCGCTATCATGTCACGCACCTACCTCAAGTCATTTTAAACTGTTCTTATTTGAAAATTACAGATAATAGAAAGTGTTAGTTTTCACTGTTATTTTTACGTATTTTCTTCTATTTTTCACTGGAGGTGCAAATTCTCCTAAATAAACAATTCGAAAAATTAAAAATTACTTGGACTATAATTCAATTAGAAGCTCAAAGATTAGAATAATAGGGAAGATTAAAAGATGATGCAGACAAATGTAGCTTCCTTGTAGAACACATTTGTTCTGAAATCTGACTGAAATAAATGCTACCTCTAAAAGAAGACACTTTTCCTCTACAGGTGAGTTGGAGTTAATTAAAATTAGTGTTTGGGGGTAGCAATCAACCCGCGATTAGATTCGGTTTTCGCCCCGCGATAAGTGAATACCGATGCTATCAGTCAGGTGCATTCCATCAAAATGTAATTATATTTGTAATTCGTTTTTTATGGACATGCCGCGTTTGGTGTCGGGATAGCACGAAATATTCCCAACTATTTAGCCCGGGGCGCATGAATAAATTAAAATCTCCACAATAAATCGTCGACATATGATGCGAGAGAGAACCGAGTAGATCAGGAATACATTATAAATGCAGGTTTGTTGCGGCCGCAATTAATATTTTTTTCCAGGTGCCGGTGAGTTCGCCATTAGCTCGGACCGACCGTCTAATCACAAAGCTGTCACCTGGAGCGGTCCAGGCGCGAATAGTCCGCGAGACAACAACAAGATATAGGGTTACAAACCCTGGCGACGACTTTAACCTCCAACAATATGCCCTCGTGTGCCGTAAATTGCGTCGCACTCGCCTGAATTATTGAACACTTGCATGGACGACCGGCCGTAAATACTCACCTTTATTAATCAGTTGCAAAGAGGACGGCTACAACTACCAAAAGTAAAATATTGGAGAACATCTGGACGGAGTTATGCGATGGTTCCAGGGAACGACGACAAAGCGGTTGTCAACTTACCGTTTTCGTGGATTTAAATTCGAAAAAACACTCTTACATGTCGGTTAAAACTTATTGCAGAACTTCCAGAAAGCAGAGGTTCTGTAGAAGTAACAGATACACAAAGGACCAAGAAAATCAATCCATCCATGACTTATTAGATCTCATTACGTCCGCTCCGAAATTTCGTTGTTCAAGAAAAACTTTTATACACACGTCGCTTTAAAAAGGAATGACTGAATCTTCCAGATGTTGCACTGGAAATATCATTAATAAACTAAATAAGATAAATAAAATAGGTCCTAATAGCGAGCCTTGGAGTACCCCAACTTTACTGGATCCTCTTCCAATAGTTACGCCTTGAGTGTGTGATTTTTCAAGAGATGACTTTATCCATTAAAATATAGAAAATTATTTTCTGTTATTTTTTAATTTAACTTTTTGACAAATATCATGTAATTTTGCCTTGAATACAAAATTTTTAGTTTTATTAAAATTTTTCCTAATTTAGCTATGTTTTTCATTTAACATTTTTTTAAAACTTATTATAGTTATCTACCGAAATTTTCTGCGTCAACAATGCACCATTCTTTGAGCTCAGATTTTTAAATGTTGTGACAAAATATAACTATCTTCTTTTGTGAAGCTTTTACAGATCGTCTAACTATAAAAGTAGTTTTTGTAGCGGTGTTTGTACTAAAATTCAAACTGATGGTGTAATTTAGTTTCAATTTCCGTTTGAAACCTATTTCTATTTGTAGTGAAGGTGTAACAATCTCAGTACACTTCTTTCAAAACGTTTCGTCTCCTCTAGCCGACAGTTAAGCTGCACCTGACGCTTGTCCATTATACCATTAAATTAAGCCGTCATGGTCTATTATCACAATATCACGTCGGCTTCTCTAACTGATAAGCGCAACAGAAGAACAATATAGGCGCGTGTTTATTATCCAGTGAAGACCGCAAAGAAAAAACTGGACAATTACTTCGCCATGGTTAATTTACGACGATGTGTTTATTTATTATTGATGTTACAGATGCGTGAAATCACTTATTCATTACAAAACACTTTTGTCACGATGGGCTTTACAATGGAATGCTATCAATTAGGTCAATTAGTTCCTAATTGTGCAGCACGCAGAGCTAGATTAGAAAAATAAAGATAAGATTAATTGGGTTCGTCGTATGCATAACTGGAAGCGACTTCACCGGGAAATAATGTACGATAGCGTAGTGCCGCTCCGGGGATGATAGCCATAGAGTGCGAGTTGCTGCAATTAGTGAAGCTGGCTCAAGTCGTCACTCTTTACTTATCCTCGCGGTGTCTGAGAACAAACGATATCTCCTAGTTTACGAGCTGCCCGGATTTATCCGGAGACACATGTGGTCACAGTATCGAAAAGGGAAGAAGCGAAGGCTTTATTTACGGCCGTTTGCCGGAAAACTCACGTGCCAGAGGTCGCTTCTTTGATAACTTAACGTGGAACGCTAGATGACAGGCAAGTTTGAATTAGGCGCAATTTGTTGGCCTAAATGCAACAAGCAATTCGTCCTAAAGTGTATCTGAGGTGAAATGATTAAAAAGAACAAACAACTAGGGGATAGGGGTCATAAAAACATCCATCGCAAGTCGATTTTCCGTTTTTCTTCTGTAGCTACTCAATTTATATATTTATATATTTCGTTCATATGTTTATATTCATGGATAAAGGTCATTGCGAAAAATTATTACTTGTAGAAATAAATGGTGGTCCTGAGAAGGAACTGGTAATATTTCACGGTGATCGACTTTTCATTCAGACGGATGTTTGGTCCTTACTACAACGATTCCACATTGTTTATTAGAACAAACATAAAAGCAACGTAGAATGCTACTACCTGTTTACAACAAAAGTTGAAAATGTTGTCCTCTACTAGACTACAGGCTTCAGCACGTCGCAACATGTTTGATGAATAGATAAAAAAACTCCGGGAGTTCCACGAACTGTATCAGCTGCCATTTCCACTCGTTGTTGAAGCTCTTCAATAGTTTCTGCACATAAACTAACTGTTTCCTCCAACGCCACAGACAAAACTCACACGGATTGAGATCGGGCGAACGCGGAGGTCAAGCTACTGGGCCGTTTCTACCGACCCACTGCTTAGGAAAATGGTTATTTAACCTTTCAGTTACTGGAATAACAAAATGTGGCGGTGCTCCACCATACAACTAAGCGCTCATTTACGATACCGCCTCATACATTTATGGAAAACCGTCGATGAAATCGTACTTCTTGACGAGCGTGTGGATTTTCATTGGACCAAATGTGAGTGTTGTACCTGTTGAAAACAGCATTGTGAGTGAATCCTGCTTTCTCCGTAAACAGAATATGCAATTTAAAAAGTTCATTCACAACATTGCTGTGACAACTATTCGTAGTAAATTACACGACGTGGAAAATCACCGGGCTCCAAAGCTTGCACTTTTTGAACGTGGTATGGATCTAAGGCTTGCTCTTTTAATGTACGATGCACTACAAACTGTGAAACTCCAACTTCAGCTGCAATTCGGCGAGTGCTGATATCGGACTCTTCCTCGACGCGTTCCAAAATTTGTTCTTCAGCTTGTAGTATTCTTTCGGTCCTACCATGGCCACGATCCTGCTGAGTTTGAGGTTTGCACGTATTATGATCTCGGAGATGTTGTACCACTGATGTAAATGTTCGCGCACTCGGAATCGCAGCCCATACTGCCGTTTCTATTAACCACACCATAAATCATTACCATGTCGACACGCTCTGAATTGTAAAAATTTACCATTGTCAAAGACGTTAACCGAACACACAACGGCAACCAACTGATACATGACTGGCCCTTATTGTGTTTTTATACGTTGCTTATCAGTGCGCCGCTTTTTTGGTTCGTAATCCTAGTCGTTCTATGCCATTCATTAAATAGTAGTTATGATAAGTCAAGAAACACTACAACTGGCGTGTCCAACAATTGTTATTTATATTTAATTTTAAATAATTTTGTCTAGACATTGCTACTACTTAGCAACGTCAACTTTACAAAGTGCAATAAATCTTATTATGCGCTATTCCCCATTTTATTTATTGCACACCTTTCGAAATCACCCTGTATTCATGCAATTTAATATTTTTCTTTTATTGTATCTTATTCTTGATTAAGAGGTGTAGTTAATTTGTCTTGTAAATGGAATTATTCTAATGGATAAATAAATCTTTATTATAATACATATTTTTCTCGTGTTAATGTTGTTACGTTGATCATGAGAATAAAATCGGCGTGAATTAAACTCAACAATTTATTCCTTACTAACTCGAATATACACGAATAACTATTGCAGCGATTATGTACAAAAATTATTCGGGCGAATTTCTTGACTCCACTAGTTGAATCCGTTCCCCAAAGGTGGATTCTATTTAAACAGCACGCGGTCCTTTATGAAACCCTACGTTACCACTTCTAGACTTCTCCTGAACTCCCATTCACGACTTCCGTTTCCAGGCGTTTCTTTAGCGCTCCGTCGCTCCGGCGCATTGAGGATGAATCATCATTGTGGTAAGAGCAGAGAGTTCTCGACGGCCATAGACGTCGTACCGGGGCGGCGTAAGGGTGTATTTCGTAACAATATGTTGTTTTTTGTTTCAGAATGTTAATAAAATTCAACACTCTTCCTTTGGTAGGCAAATATGCTTTTCATAAATATATTTTTACTTTCCGAGCGTAAGCGAAGAAAGTGTTGTAATCGAGTCCGTCGGCCGACTCTCTACTTTTACCTTTTTTCGACCTTTCAGGAAAGTATAGTATAGGATGTATAGTACAAAGGAGTAGGTTTCCCGTTTCCGTCTATCTGTCTGTCTGTCCGTCTACCCGTCTGTCCCTCTGTCTGTCTGTCCAACTGTCTGTCCGTCTGTACTAAAAAAAATGAATCAATCAATTTATTTTATTGAATAAATCAAAAAGTGCAAAAATGAATACTTTGAAATCTTGCAGAGTTATTGTAAGCGTGTAACTCAAATATATCTGTTTCTTCCCCCCAAGAAATTGATGATGTCATATCAAAATTTTGCCGCATAAATTCTACCCAAAATGTGCAAAATGACTTCATGAGTTTTTATTTGTGATTTATCATTGCATTTATATTTTTTAGATTTGCTCCCTATTTCCGCAAAATATATGTCATTTGCCAAAATTAGTCTTATCTTAGCAAGGACTAGCCACGCTCACCCGCCCTCTATTTTCTTAGAGGGTATGGTATTTGCCAAAGTCAGTTTTTTCTTAACAAGTACTAGTTACGCCCACCCACCCCCTATTTTCTCAGAGGATAATGTCATTTGCCAAAATGCTAGTATTTGCGAAGATAAGACTAATTTTTATGTCATTTGCCAAAATTAGTCTTATCTTCGCAAATACTAGCATTTTGGCAAATGACATACCCTTTAAGAATATAGAGGACGGGTGAAGGGGCCTAGTACTTGCTAAAATAAGATTTATTTTGACAAATAACATACCCTCTGAGAAAATAAGGGCCGGGTGGGCGGTGTTAGTACTTGCTAAGATAAGACTTATTTTGGCAAATGACATATCCTTTGAGAAAATAGGGGGCGGGTGGGTGGGGCTAGTACTTGCTAATATTAGAATTATTTTGGCAAATGGCATATTACCTGAGAAAATAGGGGGCGGGTGGGCGGGGTTAGTACTTGCTAAGATAAGACTTATTTTGGCAAATGACATATTCTCTGAGAAAATAAGAGGCGGGTGGGCGAAGCTAGTACTTGCTAAGATAAAATTGAGTTTGCCTCTATTAATCTTGTAAAAACTTGTTAAATTTAGAAGGTGTTAAATTGCAAATGTCCATAATAACGAGTTAAATTCCTAAATCTGATTGGGTGCTTATTTTTTATGTTTCATTCTGCTTCAGAAGCGAGGGAATTTCTGTTAAAACAATTTTAGACCAATTTTTATACTAGTTATTGCCAGAAATTCTTTTATTTTTCTTCTTTGTATCTGTGCAACTTATTAGAACATTCACTAGTAAACTATTTGCTAAAGAAAAATCTATGAAGTAATTGTTGAAAGTTACTATCGCAGGAAAAAGTATTGTCGGTATCCGGCAGCTGGAGGATTAGACTGCTCCGCGTCCTCATTGCGGGTTTCCATAATCTTTAAAAACTTAAAATAGAGTAATAAAGCAGACAATAATGAAACTTTCGTGGTTTGATTACAGAAAATTTTGAATTCGAAACGAGAACTTTTTGAAATAATATTTTGAACCAAACATTAGAGTGATTTTTTTTAACAATAATAAATCTTCATTTAATAAATTTATTATGAGCAGATTTTAGATGGAAAGTAGTATTTATTTTTAAAAGATCAACGCCTAAGCAATCGAAAAAACTGACTAATATTGACAATTTGAAAATAACAGAGGACGAAACTTTGAAATGAAGTGTATAAAAAGTAACATAACTTTTGTGTCTGTTCAAATGATGAAACATGTTCCCGATTATTTTAATATTTTTTTATGCTGAAAAAAATCAAAACAGGACAGCAACATTTTACGATTTAACTTTGAAACTGCAAAATCGAATGCTCTAGAACCTGACAAACGTTTCAAAATTGTTGGACGTATTTTGAATTAATTTATGGTATATTTCGATTTTAATAAAGAAAATAAAGAAAATTTTAATATAACAGGGGCTTTTAAAATACATTACCTTGTCAGTGTGAGGATTTTCCATTCTATAATGTTTAACACACAAAAAAGATCAAAAAATAGAAGACAAGACAAGACAGGTTTTCAGGAGCTTAGAACATACATGAAAAAACCTGCAGTTTGATGTATAATACATCTACACTAAAATCATTTGATCATAGAAAAAGGGAAAAATTGTTGTGCCTCCACTCTTAAGTGAAATAATAGATCGATGACATCATTTGAGAATTGTCTCATTACTATTTAGATGATGAATATTTTACTGTCACAAAGAAATTAATAGCAGAAAGTAAATTTAGAACTATTCAATATTTAATAAAAATGATACAAATGCGATGAAAAAGTCCGATGAAGTTAAAAATTTGTGAAACTCAAAATCATTATTTTAAATTTAATTAATACTGCTGTATAATGAAAATTATATTTATACTGAACTCCATATTATACAGTGTGCACGTTGAGAAGTTTTACAGAATAGAGAACTTTCAACATTTGGAGATTTCCATTAATCGTAAATTATTCTTCACTTTACTTATAGGAAGCGAAATTTTTAACTTTTAATTTTTTGTCTAATTCTAAATAAACAGAGCCAAAAACCTTCATATAATATGTGACTCTATATTACCGCTTTTATGGATTTTGTATGTAATCCTCGTTTAAAGTTTTTGAAAGTTTCCGTAATCCTGTGTTTAGAACCATGAGCAATCGACAATTTAATGGCGCATAAATATTTTAGTCACCTGCAAGCTGCTGGTCAAAAAGTAGAAGTGATGACGTCAAAGCCGAACGTCTAAATGTTAAGAATAATCTAGAAATAAAAATGGGATTGCGTAAACTACGTGACGTATTTACTACCACCGTCACCGCCAAAAAATAGTCTCTGAGAATTTTTTCCCCCAATTAAACATTAAACAAGTCGATAGTGGTGAAGGTCTTCCCACTTTTCATGAATGAATAGCTCAGTTGTACACAAATGATTAAAAATCAATAAGGTCGTTGGCTATTTTTATTTACAAGCAGCGTCACGTTTGTTTTATTAATTTGTTACGGTGTTCGATGTTTGCTCTCTTGCGTCAATACTAAAACAATCCCGCCGCAAAAATAGCAAGGAAACTCATCGCGGCGTTCCCGAATTTTTCTCCAGAGATCAATTAAATCCGCACCAAGTAATTGTTGTGGCACATAATAACGACGGTACGAGGCGGTCACGATCGGTTAATTTATAGTCCATTCTTGGGGCGGAAGGACAATGCGTTCCGTCGCCGGTAAAAATCCTCCAGGAGAATACCTGAGCGTCCCATTCCGGGATGTCGTCACGCACGGTCTGCTCGCTGTTTTAATAGTGTTGTGTCTGATCCGACCAAGCCCGGTAGATGAAATTATTATTACATCAGTGATCTTTGATCCCGAGAATCAATCACGCTAGTAGCTTCTGTAATAGGACTACACTTATCTTAATTGCATTCTGCAGCTGTTCGCGGACCATCGCGGCTACATACTCGTCGCGGCGGGTCGGCCTTAATTAACACTGCCGTTTAGATCAAATTCGTTAATTGTACAGCTCGAACGAAGGCATCCGGCAATTACATACACACCTCTTTCATTACACATCTTGGCAGTTGGAGAGGAAGATACGAATTGAAAAAGATTAAAAAGGCTAGTGAAGATGTGACACGGACAGCAAAACTACAACAAGAACAACTAGCTCAAGCATCCACGCTCGAATTCGAGATCCGTAAGTCAAAAATTTAGAAAACGAATATCGTCAAAATTGTGGGTGTTCACTGGGTATTAAATAACTTGCTAACTAGAGAGGCAGCTTAGTTTATTGCAGCAATGCACAATAATATTGTGATGTAATAACAATCTTAAGTACCTTATGTAAGCTGTCGAGTTGGAAACTGAGACCCAACAACTAAAAGAACCTTCTTCAGTCCTCATTATTATATTCATTAAAACGAAGAACGTTTATGAGCTCCAAGAACCCAATAATCTGATATCACAAGTACCTATATCTTCCCTGACTCACTACGATACTGTGATAACTATCGTAAATGGTTTCAGGATTAGCTGATGTTTCATGATTCAAAAATTGTACCAAAAATGTGACAAAAAAAGAGTAACTTTCGCGAATTCGCCTATTCAAAGTATCAGTGATATTTTACAAATATGTGTAAATTTAACTCGATCCTGAAGATGATGAAAAGAAACACGTGGCACATGGCTATATTTTCCTTTCCATTATCAATTATTTAAGTCGTCACTTTCAAAAATGGAGTTCCTACACTTCGTTTTCCACATTTGTGACAACGTGACTGTGTTCGTATTGTTTTATAATTGTGTCCTTCTGACGTGGAAATTAGCGAAAATCTTGTATTCAATACACTAAGCAGTTTAAAAAGTTTCTTCACAAGTTGTTCTAACGATATTTCTCCCTACTTTTTTAAAATGTGTAGTCCATCTTCTACTCAGTCTACTACCAATACCTTCCTTCGTTAAAAAGACAGTTGACTATCAAATTTTATTAACACAGATTAAGTTGTTTGGTATAAACGGAAATCTTTTAAATTGGATTGCATTTTATCTTTCGAATCACTCACAGGCTGTTAATATTAAAAATCGTCTATCAAAACGATTCGAAGTCACATCATGGAGTCCCACAAGGTAACCACTTAGGCCCAATTCTCTCTCTATTATTTATTACTGATAGTTCGTACCAATTTGAATATTGTCCTACTTATTGTTTGCCGATGATTTATTACCATATGAAAATATTCGTTTTAATTAAAACAAAACTGTTTTTTTCTTTGTATCTTTATTTTTTTTTTAGTGTGTCATTGTTCTGTCATTGATTTTGCCTCTCAGAATAAATTGTTCTGTTAGGCAAAAACTGGTAATAAATAAGTAAATAAATAAATTATTTCAGTTGTTGACATAATGAGTTAGGTGAAATGTCGATTTTCTTGACTTCACATTTTTCAAATCTCTAATAGGTGTTTTGTTTTCTCAATTATTAAAAGAATGGTTTTAAAAATGAAGTTTTACATACATGATTTTATGGTTTATTAACTTAAAACAATAATCATAAGCGTATGATGAATTTTTCAAAACCTTGAAATAGATAACTAGAAAATTAATTTTTTCTATTGTATTTTTCAATAGTTCACAATTTGGTGGGCGTCTTTATTTCGTTTAAATTAAAGTACAAACATAAAAAAATGGTAATTAAGCTTATTATGACAGAAATTCAACTAAACCTACTTGAAGTTTGTCCACAGAGCTAATATAAAATAAAAAAGCATGTGATTTTAAAGTAAAAAATAAAACCGGGTTCATGAACCACAAGCATAGAAACATATTATTTAATGAAATTTAAATAATAATAATAATATCTTTAGTAATGCCAACAATATTACATTTTTGCTGGGTCACACCGAGGTTTAAAAGAATAACAATAATGTGTTCCCTATTGTTAAAAAAAAACACTAATAAAGCATTAAACCAGTATATCATCCAGAAATTCATTTACATAGTGGGGCACATTTCTCGTTAATATATATTTGACCTCTTTTTTAAATTTAATTTTTTTTTCATATTATTCAATGCGGATGCTTAAAAAATAAATACCCAATCAGATTTAGGAATTTAACTCGTTACTATGGACATTTGCAATTTAACACCTTCTAAATTTAACAAGTTTTTACAAGATTAATAGAGGCAAAATCAGTTTTATCTTTGGAAGTACTAACCCCGCCCACCCGCCCCTTATTTTCTCAGAGAATATGTCATTTGCCAAGGTAAGTCTTATCTTAGCAGGTACTAGCCCCGCCCACCCACCCCCTATTTTTTCAAGTAATATGCCATTTGCCGAAATAATTCTAATCTAGTAAGTACTAACCCCCCCACCCACCCCCTATTTTCTCAGAGGATATGTCATTTGCCAAAATAAGTCTTATCTTAGCAAGTACTAGCCCCGTTCATCCGCCCTCTATTTTCTTAAAAGGTATATCATTTGCCAAACTGCTAGTATTTGCTAAGATAAGACTGATATTGGCAAATGACATAATCCTCTGAGAAAATAGGGGGTGGGTGGGCGGGGCTAGTACTTGTTAAGATAAAACTGATTTTGGCAAATCACGTACCTTCCAAGAAAACAGACGGCGGGTGGGCGGGGCTAGTTCCTGCTAAGATAAGACTAATTTTGGAAAATAACGTATCCTCTGAGTAAATAGATGGCAAATCTAAAAAATTTAAATAAAATGATAAATCACAAGTAAAAACTGATCACATTTTGCACATTTTGGGTAGAATTTATTCAGCAAAATTTTGAGATGACGTTATCAATTTCTTGGGATTAATAAACAGATACATTTTGATTAAATGTTACTATGCTTACAATAAATTCAAAACGTCTGCAAGATTTCAAAGAATTCAGTTTTGCAATTCTTGATTTAATCAATATAATATATTGATATATATTAGGGAGGATGGGCAAATACATTTTGATAAAAAATTTAAAAATGTTTTAATGCTTATGATAATTAAAAAAAAATTCCAAGATTTCGGTTTTGCAGTTCCTGATTAAATCAATAAAATAAATTCGGGCATTCATTAATTTTTTTGAGTTATTCGGTATAAGCAAATCCAACAAATATGAATCGAATGATAAATCAAGTATAGACTCATAGTTTGGATATTTTAGATAGGATTTATTCGGCAAGGTAATGTAATAATAAAAAATAAGTAATAGTTTGATTAAAAATGTATAATAAATGTATATTAATATAACTTTAAAATATTTGCAAGATTTCAAAGCATTCGCTTTTGCAGATTCAAAATTAAATTGCAAAATGTTGTTATATATTTTTGACTTTTTTACCAAAAATCTGGACGTTTCAGGTAAAAACGGAGTCATAAACTACATGTGTGGGACTATGTTATTATTTAAAACCCATTTACTATGTATGATTTTGAAGTGACGTCATCACATTATTGGTGGGGATGATTAAACAATTTTTGGTGAGCGTTTTACCATCTATATAAATACAAAATTTGACAACAATCGACCCAGTACTTTGGAAGATTATCTGTCTAATAAAAATCCGGGGTGGCAGACAGACGGACAGACAGACGGACAGACGGACAGACGGACAGACAGACGGACAGACGGACAGACGGGCAAACGGACAGATGGACTGACAGACAAACAGACATGTAGACAGATGGAAACCGGAAACCTATTCCTGCGTAGTGTAGGGGTCATGAAAGGTGAAGAAAACGTAAAAGTAGAGAGTCGGCCGACGGACTCGATTACAATACATCCTTCGCTTACGCTCGGGAAGTAAAAAATAAAGTTCTATCTATTTCTGATTTCTGTTCGGTTATTAATTTTTTCATCATGGTATTGTTGCTCTAATTATTCAATTTGAGGCAATTAACATTGTGAATCAATTCCTTATCCGCCGTTTTAGTTAAAATTATTTCAGTTCTGGTTGAACTTGTATTACCTTGATCTTTTACCTCCCAAGTGTAAGCTAAGGAATTATTGTACTAAGTACTGGTTATTTTCGTGTTTTCTCGACATATCATTATCCCAGGAGCACAAAAAAATGTTTCTCTGTCTGTATACAATGTGTTGTCAAATTTCAAAACATACTCCTACACGTATGGTTTATGAATCCGTCTTGAGTTTTTACCGAAGAAATCAAAAATGTATAAGAGCATTTTACAAAATAACTTTAAAACTACGAAAAACCGAAAATTTATCCGTTAAATTGAAATATGTATAACACGATCCTATACTTGAGGTTATGAATTCGTGTTTAGTTTTCACACTAGACATCCAGATTTTGGAAAAAAAATTGGTCTAAAGAGTTTAGACAGTACTTCCCTCGCTGTTGGAAACTTGACGACTTGACGTCATCAACATTTTTGCAAGGACACGTATATCAGTTGGGATAGATGTAGTATAATACTAAGAATAAAATTATTATATTCTCAAAGTTTCGGGAAAATGAATTGGGTCGTTTTGAATATTGATTTGTAATAATCAATAAAATAACGAAACAATTTACTCACGTATACGTATCAGAGGCAACTGAAAATCGTGTATGTATAAACATTCTTAATTTAAGATGACAGGCGTAACAGCATACGTGAGAGTCAAACAGAGAAACTGTAAACAAAACGACCATCGGTTTTATTGCTTCGACTTCCGCTTATTATATAAAACATTGGGTTTTATTTTAATTCTTGACGGTGAAATTCACAATTGGTTGATTATAAACATGTCTATTTCACATTCGCGGAACCAAGTGAGCGCATAAAACAAATGCAGATCTGTAATGTTAAAGTCGATGTAAATAAGCGTGCTACCCTTATGTTTCAACCGAGTTTTTCCTTTAACAAATTTTGTGTCTACCAAATTGGGTTGGTTGGGGTGTAATACTAATAATAAGTGTTGCCTTTAATTTAATCAATAAAATAAATTGACTTCATTAATTTTTTTGAACCACCTCTTAAGAAAATCTAAAAAATATGAATGGAATGATAAATCACAAGTACAAACTCATCATATATTTTGCATTTTAGATAGGATTTATTCAGCAAAATTTAAGGGTGACGTCATCAATTTTTTTAGGAGGGATGAACAAATACATTTTGAACAAAAGTTTACCATGTTTATAATAACCTTAAAATATTCCCAAGATTTCAAAGCATTCGGTTTTGTAATTCCTGATTAAATCGATAAAATAAATTCACGCCTTCATTAATTTTTTTGAGTCACCCTGCATATGCAAATCCAAAAATATGAATGGATGATAAATCACAAGTACAGACTCATCATATTTTGTACATTTTAGATACGATTTATTCGGCAAACTTTTGGGCTGACGTCATCAGTTTTTTGTAGAAGATAACCAAATATATTTTGACTAAAAATTTATTATGCTCTTTATAACCTTAAAACATCTGCAAGATTTCAAAGCATTCGGTTTTTTAGTTCCTGATTAAATCAATAAAATAAATTTACGCATTCATTAATTTTTTTGAGTCACCCTGTATATGCAAATCGAAAAAATTTGAATGGAATGATAAATCACAAAAAGAGACTCACCATATTTTGTACATTTTAGATAGGATTTATTCAGCAAAATTTTGTGGTGACGTCATAAATTTTTGAGGGGGGACGACCAAATACGTTTTGATAAAAAATTTACCATGCTTATGATAATTTTAAAATATCTTCAAGATTTCGAAGCATTCGGTTTTGTAGTTCCTGAGTAAATCAGTAAAATAAATTTACGCTTTCATTTATTTTCTTGAATCACCCTGTATATGCAAATCCAAAAAATATGAATGGAGTGATAGATCACAAGTACAGACTGATCATATTTTGTACATTTTAGATATGATTTATTCGGCAAATTTTCGAGCTGACGTCATCAAGTTTTTGGAGGGGATAAGCAAATATATTTTGACTAAACATTTATTATGCTCTTTATAACCTTAAAACATCTGCAAGATGTCAGAGCATTCCGTTTTGTAGTTCCTGATTAAATCAATAAAATATATTTACGCATTCATTAATTTTTTTGAGTCACTCTGTATATGCAAATCCAAAAAATATGAATGGAGTGATAAATGACAAGTACAGGCTCATCATATTTTGTACATTTTAGATATGATTTATTCGGCAAACTTTCGAGCTGACGTCATCAAGTTTTTGGAGGGGATAACCAAATATATTTTGACTAAACATTTATTATGCTCTTTATGACCTTAAAACATCTGCAAGATTTCAGAGCATTCGGTTTTTTAGTTCCTGATTAAATCAATAAAATATATTTACGCATTCATTAATTTTTTTGAGTCACCCTGTATATGCAAATCCAAAAAATATGAATGGAGTGATAGATCACAAGTACAGACTCATCATATTTTGTACATTTTAGATATGATTTATTCCACAAACTTTTGAGCTGACGTCATCAAGTTTTTGGAGGGGATAAGCAAATATTTTTTGACTAAAGATTTATGATGCTCTTTATAACCTTAAAACATCTGCAACATTTCAAAGCATTCTGGTTAGCAGATTAAAAATTAAATTTCAAAATGTTGTTTTATAATTTTGATTTTTTTTCCAAAAATCTGGACGTTTCGGGTGAAAAGTCGCTTCAGAGTTGTAAACTACATGTGTAGGACTATGTTATTTTATACAATTGAAAACCCATTTACTATGTACAATTTTGAAGTGACGTCATCGCATTAGTGGTGGGGATGATTAGACAAATTTTGGTTAGCGTTTTACCATCTACATGATATTCTTAATATAAGTACAAAATTTCACAACAATCGGTCGAGTACTTTCGGAGATTATCTGTCTAATAAAAATCCGGGGGCAGACGGACAGACGGACGGACAGACGGACGGACAGACGGACAGACGGACAGACAGACGGAAATGGGAGACCTATTTCTTCGTCTTCTAGGGGTCATGAAAGATCGAGAAAACGTAAAAGTAGAGAGTCGGCCGACGGACTCGATTACAATACTTCCTTTGCTTACGCTCGGGAAGTAAAAAACAAAATTTTTTAACAACATTTTACAATACACAATATATTAATGTTGAGCCCGCCTATATTAAATAACTATAATAAAATGAGAATTATAAAATTATATATTTAGAACGCTTTCCTCCATCGTATTATTATTATTATTTTAGTAACATTCACACAGCCTAAGAATAAATCAAAATCAGCAAAAATTTATCGCTTGCAGTCTGAGCAAGTATCATTCATATCAAAATTGCTGTCAAGTTATTATTAGATACAACTTCCCTCGTACATGTGCAATTAAATAAATACAGCTTTTTTATAAAAAAAAAAAGTAGGTATTATCAAACAGTGCACGAAAAAAGGGGACCATAAGGAGATCGAACCTGTGACTTTCGCATTATTAGCAGTACGCTCCAACCAACGTGAGTCAACAAGAGTAGATGTTTTGTAATCTTATTTACTGATAAATCCTAGGTAAACTTTTGAACAGGATATGTGATAGCAACACATTAGAGAAAAAACAAACTAAAGACGAAACTCGTGAAAACGATATGGCCCGGAATAAAACGGTTAAGAACCAATCAGCCGGAAACCAAACGGCGGGAGCGAAACAAGAGATTTCTAATTACAAGTGTGCCTAAAGACAAGTAGTTGATCATCCTATTCTCTTCGTATGTAAATTTGCTGCTGTCAAACTGACTATTTAAAACATCTACAAATGGTTTAAATGTGATCCACATACCTCAATCATATCTGAAGATAGTATTCAGCTTAGCTTACAAATCCGTTAAGTTGACACATAAAGGATCAGCTTTGAATCAAACAATATGCATTGTTGCTGTACCTCTATGCACTAGAACTGCTCGTCGAATTATTATTTATTTGGTATTCTAAATCATTTTAAATCAACATAGCTTCAAAACACATTTAGGTTTAAATGACTAATGCACTTGAGAAAGGAGACTATTAATAAATTAAATTCTTAGAACGTTGAAATTTCACTTTATTAATAACATTTGCTTGTTAATAATCCGTAATTTCTTTATTTTTATTCTTCAACCATATAATTTGCTTATCGATTTCATGGAATCAGTTTAAATTTAGTATATTGATTCATTTCTTAAAATTAGGAAAGCATGACAAGTTTTGGAAAGTCATTTCAGCTTTAAAAAGTCTGTCTTGTATTAAAATAATTTAGATAATTTGAACGAAAAATTTGTCCTTTTTTATTTTGTGTTATCTTTTGAATTTTGTAACAAATTAAGTGCAACGAGGTGAGTTCAACACGAAAAGAAAAAGCTAAAAACGTGGTACCGCCGAGCAGATCCTGCTCTCATCCACCTTCTCGGATTACAGTACCTGCTGGTCATGCAGAATCCTCTAATTAATTATAACATTAGCAGGATCGGCAATCGTGTTAGTGATAAAAATCCCCCATAATTCAGATAATAATTTTATTTACTACACGTTCATTTAATTAGAGCGCACTCTTCTTTTTACCAATGAAAAATGAGCAGACCTTCTAGAGTGGCATAGTGAAAAACTCGTCTTAATAAACAGCGAATTCAGTCTTATGAGGTTGCAGCGTTGTCACGTTATAATTATCACCTCATTTGGCGATAACACCGTCGACTCGTAAAATCCGTCGTCGTGTAAATACTTCAAAAGACATATTTAAATGTAAATTCGGTATCCTGTTGTAGCGCGCGAGAGCGCTCACAGAAAAATGGCCACAATAAATGTACACCATAAAAGGTCCGCTATCATAAGACATAGATAATCCGAAACAGGTTTAACAATATTGGGCAGTAATTAATTAATCCTGGGGCGAGCTATGTGTCGTGCACTCTTGGCAGGCGATTACATCAAACCAGTCTGTGCCAGAGATGAGATCCGCGATAAATGTACCAGATAAGTGATCGCCGCGCTGTGAGTTCGACCTTTTTCGTATTTAATTAAGGCAATTAAGTGTCTCATATACAACAACCCCTGCAGATAATATCGGAGATGTCGATAAGCCGCGGCTCAGGTGTGTGTTGCAGAGCTGAGTTATGTCACACTTACCACTCAACTCCCGATAATTAGGTGGGATCATGATGTGTATGGAACATCCAAGACGATCTTATCGGATTTTAGACAAAACGTCGCGTGATTTAGAATGGATCCTTGAACTAACCCTGACAAATTCCCGCGCTTTCAAATTGCTTCGTCAGTCAACACGGCAGTGCTACTGAATTTGCGCTTCATACTACTACACACGTTTATTATTGTTTTTAACAAAAAATATACGTTGTTATTACAAAATACGCAACGTAAACAGAAATATCCTCCTTTTTGAATTTTTTCCGTCTGCTCGTGGGTGTGTAGTTCGACTATTTGAGTGCTCTACCTTTTTGTGCTGTAAACAGTGCCATTTTTTACTTTTAATATTACAACTATACATCAAATAGTTTCTTTTTAAGTGACATTTAAAGTGAATTACTTTGTTTTGGCCTAAAAGTGCAGTTTGACTTTGTTTTCTCACCGCAAACCGTTATTCCAATTTTTTAAAAAAAACGCTGGTGACAACTGATAAGCAACTCCGCTACTTCTTATACCGCATAGAGGAAGGAATCGTAACATCGTCTCATCATCGTTTCCATTTTTAAGTCACTATAGGTACTACTACCAGGAGTAGTGCTTAAAGTGAGTAGTTAATCGTGCTTTCATTTGCGCCGGGCGCTTTGTGTCGTCTACTTCTTATTAGACCAGAACGTGATTATATACACTAAACTTCATTGCCAAGCTGGAATTATGGTTAACGTATGTTGTCAATGTTTAAACAATGTTGGTACACAATCCATTACCACCTGTGATTTGTGCAAATCGTCGTTGCATTTGTCCTGTTTGAAGTTGACGGCTGACCAGGCTCTGCTCTTCGGTACATCTCGACCTCCCAACATCAAATTATTCTGCAATAGATGCAATGCAACCATAAATTTAATTAATGGGGTTAAAGAAGAGCTCAAAACACAAATCAATCAGCTCAAAGCGCACTTCGATCTCAAAATAAAAGAAGTCGTGGAAACCGTTAATGCTAGCTCTGCTTCAAATGAAAAGAGAGAAGACATTCTACATGAGTCTGTCGAAAGAACAATTCGGTCAAAGAACATAATCTTGCGTAATGTGCCGGAGGATGCAGATATTTCTGACGTAAATATCGCCAATGACATCTTGGAGGTGATTGATGATAGCGTAACGGTTTCTCCAGAGGACATTTTCCGTATTGGTAAGAAGTCCGGCAATCGTCCTAGACTTCTAAAGTTACGCTTCAAACATACTGAAACTGCCAGACTGTTACTCAAGAAAAAATTTAAATTAAAGGAATCTTCGTTCTCTGGTGTTATTGTGACTGATGACAAGACGCCTAACCAACTTGCGTATATTAGCACCCTTCGCGATGAACTACGTAAACGTCAATCAGCAGGTGAAACCAACTTAATTATAAAATATATTAAAGGTGTTCCACGCATTGTTGAAAGTACCATTTCTTCTGTTTCGGAAGTAATATCACCGTCTTTAAACGTTTAAAGCCCAACAGTCTCGTCGACTTAACTATTTATTATCAAAATGTTCATTCTATTAGAAATAAAAATGATGAAGTTTTTACAAGCCTATGTGAATGTGAATATGACATTGTTTGCCTTAGTGAAACGTGGTTTGATGATAGTAACCTTAACGCTGAATACTTTCCTTCAGCCTACAATGTGATAAGAAGTGACAGGAACTTCCATGCAACCGGTCGTACGAAAGGAGGAGGAGTAGCTCTTGCAATACATAACAAGTTCTCCTATGAGATTATCCAATGTCATGCTTATGAATTCAATCCACTAATTGATATTGTATCTGTCAAAATTTCTACCGGGATTCATGTACTTCACATTATAGCTCTTTATATACCCCCAAATATTACATCTGCACAATACCAAGAATTTTGTACTCAACTTGAACTTATGCTACCTTGTATGTCACATGTTATGCTTCTTGGAGATTTTAACGCCACAAAATATACAACACCCAATGGTGATATTAAATCCAATGCTTTAACTGATTTGATATCCTTCGCTAATCTTACACAAGCAAATAATGTTCTCAATTTCTACAGTAGAATGCTTGATCTTGTGTTTCATAATCTAACATTTTGTGAAGTAAATCGCAATGTTTTTCCTCTTGTTGACGAAGATAACCATCATCCGGCTTTGGAAATAAATATACGCTTAGCAATTAAGAATCCTTCCAAATTTAAAAATAACATATTAACAACCAAATACAATTTTCGTGGCGCTAATTTTATAGAATTGTACAAAATGCTAGAAACTTATGACTGGTCTCCTATTTACAACATTAACGACGTAGAGAAAGCTTGCTTTGTCTTTTATAACCACTTGTATTCCATTTTAGACCTACACGTCCCGAAATTTAAAGGTAAGAAAGCAAGGTTTCCTAAATGGTATTCGTCTGTATTAAAACGCAACATTTTCCTAAAAAACAGGTTATACAATAAATATAAAAAATGCAAAACAACAGAAACACGTGATGCATTTGTTGCTATCAGGAAAATAGTAAAAAGTCAAATCAAGCATGATTTTCGTATTTACCAACTGAACTGTGAAGAAGAGATTATTAAAACTCCTAAACGCTTTTGGTCATATGTACAAGATAGGAAAGGACAGACTCCTGTCTCTGGACGAATTAGCTCCAATGGTCTAATTTATGATAAACCCAATCAAATTGTTAACGTTTTTGCCGAATACTTTTCGTCCGTTTATCAAAATAATGATATACCATCACCAGCTGAGGTATCAGTGGACAGTGACTCCATTTTACTCAATTCCATAAGCGAATCTGAAATTCTCAATGTAATAAAAAATTTGAAACCTAACTTATCTGCCGGTTTAGACAATATACCAGCAATGTTAATCAAAGATTGTTCTAACATATTTGCTGATCCTTTGAAATATATCTTTAATTTAAGTATAAAAAACTGTGTATTTCCTGACGTTTGGAAGATGTGCCGAATTTGTCCTATATATAAACACGGCAATAAAGATGAAGTCACTAATTATCGTCCAATCTCTATTCTTAATAATTTTGCCAAGATATTTGAGAAGGTTATTTATAATAAAATTTTCAAACTTGTTAATGGAAAGATAAGTCAATTTCAGCATGGCTTCGTACCTGGAAGATCTACAGTTACTAATCTCACGTCTATCTCTCAATATTTGATGAACTCTTTAGATAAAAAGAAACAAGTCGATGTTATATATATGGACATGTCAAAAGCTTTTGACCGAATTAATCACAAATTACTGCTTGCGAAGTTATTACGTTTGGGGTTTTCTGAAAATTTAGAAAGACTTTTCGCTTCTTATTTACACAATCGCATTAATAAAGTAGTTGTCAATGGTTTTACCTCCAATGATATCTTACAAACATCTGGAGTACCTCAGGGTTCCCATTTAGGTCCGTTACTGTTTGTATTATTTGTTAATGACTTATTCTCATCTGTAAAAAACTGTGAATGCCTAATGTATGCTGATGACCTAAAGATATTTATTGAAATCTCTAATATCGAAGATTGCCTTCGCTTGCAAGAAGACGTAAACTCTGTAATTCAATGGTGTGACATTAACAGTCTTTGTCTTAACAAAGACAAATGTTTAGCGGTGACATATGGCAGATCTGTAAATAAACTCTCATATGAATACAATATTAATAACTTTGTGTTAAAAAGATCTGATTTAATTAAAGATCTAGGAATTAACTTTGACTCTGCATTAACTTTCCGCAATCATTTTGATGACATTGTAAAAAAAAGTCTCGCTACATTAGGGTTTGTCATACGTAATACAAAAACATTTACCAGTATCATGACCTTAAAAATTCTTTATTACAGTTTAATTCGATCACGCTTAGAATACGGCTCAGTGATATGGGACCCCTATTATCATGTTAGTATTTTAAAACTGGAAAATGTTCAACGTAGATTTATAAAATATCTACATTATAAAGAGTTTGGCAATTATCCTGTTCGTGGTACGTCTCAAGAGTTGTTGCTTTCTATCTATAATATTGAAGCTTTGTGTTTTAGGAGAACTAAAATGCTAATCAAATTCATATACGATTTAGTCCACAATAAGATTGATTGTATACACCTATTTTCGCAAATCCGTTTTCATGTACCAAGACCTCAATCTAGGTATCCACTAACGTTTAGCATAGAACGTGTCAGAACTAATTTGGGCTCCAAAGCTCCGTTAACTAATATGCAACATAAGTTTAACACTCTTTGTCATAATTGTGACTTACACTTTGACAGTTTGAATAAAATATTAAAATATATTGATAATAATTTACGATATAAGATAACATAATTTAATTTTTCTTGTCATTGCCAGATTTCATATTAGTTAGTTATTTAACCTTAATGTAATGTTTACCATTTGCGCTGTTTAAATTTACATTGTTGTTCTTTGTGTTAATTATTAGTTTTTGTTTTAATTCTGTATATCCTCGAGCTGTATCTTATTTTACTTTACCTATATATTGTCCTATAAATGGATAAAGTCTGTTGGGCAATAAATTTATTTATTTATATTTATTTATTTATTTTTTGAAAACATGTGGGTCGTGAGATTCCGCGAATTCGAGTGAACTTTGATAATTTCCAAGATATGAGTGAACGGTGCAACTGGGAAAACCTAATTATATGAAACGAAAACAAATCTGCTCACTTTCAAATTGACGTCAGCTACGAAAAGTGCAGATTTTAAACGAGTTTTGCGACAGATTCTGGCCGAATTTTCCAATACGATTCCCACTTGTTCAACTTGTTATGGAAGTAGACACAAATATGAAGCAGTCCTCGGATATTAGCCTTAGCGACCCAAAATAAGCAAGGAACGATTTTTTTGCTTCCAAAGTGTCAGTTTATTAATGGTGTGGTTTCGTAACAATTAACAACGTTTAATTTTATTATGAATTTAAAACTTTATAAAGTTTTCAAATTATTCATCACTGACTGTAAGTTCTGGACACCGCACTACTTTTTTACTTCCATAGAGTAAGCCAAGAATTGTAATAGAGTATGAAAATATAAGTTTCCCGTTTCCGTCTGTCTGTCTGTCTGTCGTCTGTGTCTGAGCTATCTGACCGATTGTTGTTAAATTCTACATAATATTTGTTAAGATTGAGAATATCGTGTAGATGGTAAAACAAATTAGCAATTTATTAATCATCTCCACCAACGACTTGATAACACTAACTTAAGTTTCCTCATAATAAATCCTACTTAAATTTTATAAAATAACATACCTCTGAACTTATTTTTTTAACAACTTAGTAGTGTAAGTGCTACAACTTTTAACAATTAAATAATAGCTACAATGCTTTCATTAGTTTATATTTCGGTGTCCGGTAAAAGACAAATTGAATGACAAATTGCGTGGCCACCTCCGAAACGTTGCAACACAATTAAAAGACTGCGACTGGGTAACATGCAGGGTGAGTCACATTTCTCAATCTCATTAATTGTTATCATTAGAAATAGAAAAAAACGTCGATTGTTGTTCTACGATTCTACTTATGAGAACCATATCCTAAAATTATTTCCAACTATACAGAGTGTTGTGTTTTTAAGGCATAACTTAATTTTTTAAAATGAAATACCTCGTGAATTTTTACATATTGTGATGGAACTCTTCTTACCTAGTTTTCTTGATTTTTTTTGTAGCAATACAAGAGACACAAAATACTTTATGGTTTTCAAATAAAACACTAAAAAGTTTGAGTTATTTTAAATTATTATTAAATTAAAACACTGGGAACCCGAGATTCTTTAAGGTTTTTACTCAAATAAAACACAAACGAGCCTAAGGTGCTTGCTTTTTTAATAAAACATTCAACCTAAGACCTCCGGTTGTTTCAGGTTCTTTTTAAAATAAAACACTCGGAATTCGAAATTATTAAAGTTCTCAAATAAAGCACACGGGGCCTAATGCTCTTTAAAGTTCTCTGTGAAATAAAACATCCAAAGTCTCGAGATACTTTCAGGTTGTGTTTAAAATAAAACACTCGGGGCCCAAGTTTCTTTATGCACCTTTCTAAGATAAAATACAAGAGATCCGAGATTCTTTAAAGTTCTTTCTTAAATAAAAAACAGTTGCGTCTAAAGTTCTTTCAAACTTTTTTAAATAAAACATTCAGTTATTTAAGGTTCCCAAATAAAGCACTAGAGAGCCTAAGATCCTTTCGTGTCCTTTTTAAAATGAAACATCCGGAATCCGAGATTATTTAAGATTCGTCAGTTTTTTTGACTAACATAAAATACCAGAGACCCAAAATTCTTTAAGATGCTCAAATAAAAAACATCACGGAGCATAAGATTCTCTCAAGTTCTGTTACAATAAAACAAAAGGGAAACGAAGGTTCTTTCCAGCTTTTTTTTAAATAAAAGATTCGGCACCCGAAATTCCTTAAGGTTTTCAAACAGAGCACTAAGGAGCCTAAGGTTCTTTCAAATTGTTTTTGAAATAAAATAGTCGAAACCCTGGACACTTTAAGGTTCTCAAATAAAGCACAAAGAAGCCGAAGGTTCTTTCAGATTCTTTTTGAAGTTTTTTTTTATAAAATACTCGGAACCCAAGTTTCTTTATGGTTCTTTTTAAAATAAAACACTAAGGAGTTTGAGATTCTTTATTTTTTTTAACGAAATTAAAACACCAGGGATCCAAGATTTTTCCTCGAAAAAAACCCCAAGGGTGTCCAAAGTTTTCAGGGTTTTTAAAATAAAATATTCAGTTATTTACGGTTCCCAAATAAAGCATTAGAGAACCCAAGATTCTGTCAAGTTATTTTTAAAATAATACTTGGAATCCGAGATTATTTAAGACTTTTCCTCAAATAAAAGATTAGGGATTCTGAGGCTTTTCAGTTTTTTTTTGTAACTAAATTCAAACACCAGAGACCCAAAATTCTTTAAGATTTTCAAATAAAAAACGCTACGGAGCTTAAGATTTTTTCAAGTTATATTAACATAAAACACGAGGGAACCCAAGGTTCTTTCCAGCTTTTTTCAAAATAAAACATTTGGCACCCGAAATTCTTTAAGGTTCTCATATAGAGCACAAGGGAGCCTAAGGTTCTTACAGGTTGTTTTAAAATTAAACACTCGTGACCCTGGACACTTTAAGGTTCTCAAATAAAGCACTAAGAAGCCGAAGGTTCTTTCAGATTTTTTACCCAGAGTCTCGAAATTCTTTCAGTTTTTTTTAATAAAACACTCAAGTTTCTTTGTGGTTCTGCTTAAAATAAAACACTAAGGAGTTTAAAATTCTTTATTTTTTATCTAAACTAAAACACCAGAGATCCAAGATTCTTTAAGGTTTTTCCTCAAATAAAAGACTAGAAATTTTGAAATTCTTCATTTTTTTTAACTAAAATAACAGATGAAAGACCCAAAATCGTTGAAGGTTCTCAAATAAAAACACTACCGAGATTAAGATTCTCTCAAGTTCTGTTAAAATAAAACATTCGGTACCCGAAATATTTTAAAGCTCACAAACAGAGCACTCGGTAGCTAAGGTTCTTTCAGGCTGCTTTTAAAATAAAACACTCGTGACCCTGGACACTTTAAGGTTCTCAAGTAAAGCACTAAGAAGCCTAAGGTTCTTTCAGATTTTTTATAAAATAAAACACCCAGTCACGAAATTTTTCAGGTTTTTTTTAATAAAACACTCGGTACCCAAGTTTCCTTGTGGTTCTTTTTAAAATAAAACACTAAGAGTTTAAGATTCTTTATTTTTTTAACTAAACCAAAACATCAGAGATCCAAGATTCTTTAAGGTTCTTCCTCAAATAAAATACAGGGGTGTCTAAAGTACTTTCAGGGTTTTTTAGATAAAATATTCATTTATTTAAGGCTCCCAAATAAAGCACTAGGCAAGCTAAGATTCTTTCTAAGTTGTTTTATAAGATAAAATGTTCGGAATACGAGATTATTTAAGATTTTTCCTCAAATAAAACACTAGGGGCAATTTGAAGAATATTTTAATTGAGATTAAGGTAATCAGGCATTTAACGAATCGTTTAGCGACGTCTGATTGGCGTAGAGTCGATCACGTAGTGCTTTAACACCGTGTTAAAAATTTAATCGCAATTAAGTATTTAATTGAACTTCTGCAAACCGGATCTAAGGATTTTAAGATTCTTCAGTTTTTTTTTAACTAAACATAGATACAAAATTCTTTAAGGTTCTCAAATAAAACACCTGGAAGCCAAAATCCTTAAAATTCTTCCTCAAACAGAGTACAAGGGAGCCCAAGGTTTATCTTTTTTTTTTAATAAAACATTTGATGCCAGAACTTCTTTAAGGTTCTCACATAAAGCACTAGGGAGCGTCAGGTTTTTTCGGTTGTTTTAAAAATAAGACACTCGGGACTCTTTAAGGTTCTCAAATAAAGTGTTAGGAAGCCTAAGGTTCTTTCAGATTCTTTATAAAATAAAATACACAGTCTTGAGACACTTCCAAGTTCTTTTTAAAATACAACACTCGGGACCCAAGTGTCTTTATAGATCTTTCTAAAATAAAACACTAAGGTGTTCAAGATTCTTCACTTTTTAACTGAAATAATACACCAAATAAAAAACAAGGGTGTTTAAAATTCTTTCAGGTTTTTTTTAACATTCAGTTATTTAAGGCTCACAAGTAAGGCACTGGGCTGTTTAAGGTTCTTTCAAGTTCTTTTTAACAGAAAAGACTCGGGATCCGGGATTATTTAAGTTTGTTTCTCAAAAAAACACTAAGAATTTTAAGATTATTCAATTTTTTTAACTAATAAAACACCAGAGACTCAACATTCTTGAAGGACCTCAAATAAAGGTTGGTTTTAAAATATATAAAACACTCTGAATCAGGAATTATTCAATATCCTCAAATAAAGAACTAATAGGAAGCATAATATTCTTTATAAAATGAAATACCCAGAGTTTCGGTTACTTTTAAAATAAAACACCCGGGACCCAAAATTCTTTAAGGTTCTTCCTTAGGTAAACAAACCACAAGGGAGTCCACAATAAAGAATCGAAAAACGGTTGTTTTTAAAATTTGTTTTACAATATTTTATGGAGAAATAAATAATGCTACGCGTTTTGTTATGGTATAAATAAAATTGAACCTTAATACAGAGTGTTTATAATTTATTCAATATTCAAATATCGACCTGATTTGACTTTTTTTGGGTTTTATAACTAGGGTTTATTTTTGCAATGTGAAGCGACGTTGCCACGTTGTTCTAATTTTGCATCTTAGTTTACAGAGTGTTTGTATTTTTTTTTTAATTATTACAGTTCTCTAATATCGATTTGTATTTTATAGAACACTCTGTGTTTCATTACTATTACTTTTTTTTGTTAAGTTTTTTCTTTATTTAAAGTAGATAATTACTGAGCAATTTCTTGTTTTTAACCAATATATTGAAAGAAAGAGAAGGAAAAATAGAATAAAATGCAACGTGTTCTATTTGAAAAACACTGAAATATCGATATTTGAAAATTATAACGTTTTATTTTTTTATACACACTGTGTATACTAAAATTTAATTTAATAACATTGCGTTGCGATTTTTTTGAAAACTTTGCATTGCTAAAGAAGCTCGAGAAAATTGGAATAACACAGAAATGTTTCATTGGCATTTCAAAAACAAAATGTGAAAGGGCTAACCAGAGAGTGTAAAAATATATGTAGATCTAAACGGTATTGTGTAAATATCAAACGTCTTAAAAAATAAATATATAAAAAGTATTTCAGTAAATATTTAAAATTAACACAACATTCAATTCCCCTAGAGTTTTAATATCGATTTTTCGTGTATGGTTAAACAAAATGCCAAGCCTTCAGACTCAGCTAACGATGTAATTAAATACAGACTAGGAAAAGAGTCAAACTTAGATCATAAAAATAAGATTAGGGAAATTCAAGTTGGCAAAGAAGAAATAATAAGCATGACGTGTTTGTGTAAGTCGTTGAGACATTTATAAATAATAAATGAAAGTTATGCAAAGTTGCGATTTATAATTTATGAATGAGTTCCACTAGAAAAATCGAAGGCATCTAAAAATAAGCACTCAACAACCGTGAAATTTCAATATCAGAATTAATCAATGAATACTAAGAAGTGAAAAGATTTAATAAAAACGTATTTGCTTCTTTCATGCTGGAAGAAATTTTGGGTTTTACGAACTAATGAATAAACCTGACTGGAAAAGGTATTTCGATGTTGACATCGACCAGAAATGTATTATGTAATTAACAAATAAAAAAAAATTATAACAGTCAGTAATAATTAACCAAAAAAAGATTGATATAATGTAATTAGTACTATTTTAAGTCACTTTGTACCTAAGCACTTATTTAAAAATGAGCAGCAGCAATAAATCTTAGCACGTGTAATTAACGACTAGTTTTAATATCTACATTTTAATTAATTTGGCTCTAGTGAAAGTCGAAGTCAAGCAAGTAGATGTCAGTTCTAGTGTTATTATTATCGTCACACCTGCATTTCTTTCTTAACGTTGTATTAATATAAGCACCAAAATTTATAGATTTCCTGTACAACTAATACAGTCCGATAAGAATCTTTCATTCTGTAAAAAATACAAATTCGGTTTCATCATCCGGGTGATACTGCGTCCGGTGAATATTTCCGTTCACGAAACGGGGTTTACTGCGTCCGGTATTTAGTTTTGTTAAAACAAAGAGAATATTTCTAGCAACTTGTTAAACTCTTATTTTTTTCTGTGTCCCGATGCGACGAGTAATTAACCCAAAACCGTGTCCAATAAAAATTGATTGGAATTCGCCACGCTGGCAAGTGCTCCATTATTATCGACGCTATTAATAATCCAATATCTCCTTCTTTCAGGCCACTTGTCAAAATAACATATTCTACACGTACGCCATGGATATTAATAACATTGAATAATTACACATTATAGACGGTTTCATAATTAAGATCTTATCGCTCTCGCAATGGTGTTTCGTTAAACGGCTGAGCCCGTAAAAATGCAATATAATTAATTCAATTAGCACCTTACATCAAGCATAACTAATTAAACGTTGCCTTAACAGTCGGAACATTATTGCTTCCTCGAAAATAGGAGGATCGGGCTGCTACCATCTCATCGCACCCTCCAAACCAGAAAATCGCGCTTGATTATGACACCGCAGGAATGCTTGCGATGTTGTAAATGCTACCTTCACAGTTGCATTGGTCACAACGCGAGCTTTTCGCGCCATAAATTTCATTTACATAGGCAGCAGTCCTCGGCTAGAATGCGAACTGTAAGTTAATGGATACTTTAACGGTTCCGTTTCTAAAGAGATGGTATTGTGCAGGACCGAATCAATGCTATTTATTTGTACGATCGTAAGTTTAATGAGCAATGCCGGACTGGTTTTCTCACAATAACGTCCTGCGGTTCGTGCGTTTAGTAGACCAGCAGGAAGTGATCGCAGTCGTATTTAATCTTACCAGTACGTGATTGATGACTTTTGCATAGATTACAACAGTACTTGGCCGCTAAACGAGGATACTTACTCGAAAATGGACGACTTGTCATTAAGCTCACTTTGCTTTTTTTTCTTGGATTCTGCTTTATCTGTCATAGAACTACCTGAACCAGTTCCAGCGAACGCGCCGATCATACAAGAGGATGTTTGGACCGCATCCATCTATTCTGGCTCGCGACTACAAAACAATCTAAATCAGAAACGGGAGTTAAGGAACCTATAATTTTTTCTAGTTGAAAATATTGCTGTGTACCAACATCAAAGAAAGCCGACAGGATTGAATAATCAAACCTGACGTACTGTTGTGACTGTTATTTACTAGATCTGCTCGATAGTTGATTGATTAAACATTGCGTTATTAATTGAACTCAGATCAGTATTAAATACAAAAGACGGGCATTTATTTCTTTTTGTCAGGTGTCGTCGATTCTAAAAAATCCATTTTTAACAACATTTAGACTAAGATATATATACGCATTTGTAAACCCAGCTATCATTTTGACGTCCCTTGAAAATAACGTAGTTTCTGTCTTGAATTTTTGCAAATCCTGAAGAATTCTCGAGACAAAACAGGCTCTTACTTTCTCTGGAACGTAAATCACTATTTACAGGATTCTGGTTTCAGTCGCCACATCCATGATCTTTACGAAGAATGCGTTAACGAGGTCAATAGGTGAAAATTATGTTCTCATAAAAGAATTCTTTGAAGGCAAGTTGCAATAGTGTATAGTTGAAAGCCCGCTTTTCATTGGAGATAATCGCCACAAGTGCTATTACCGTTGACAGAGTACTTAATTCATCTATTTTATCAGTGCTATGCAGTTTCAAAACCATCTCGTATTAAATTACTGTTGAAAGAATCAAATTAAAGGCTTCAAGTTGGACGCCGGTTAAAATAAATATTATTTAAAATAGCCCGTTGTTACTCCATATAAGGTGACCATCAGGTAAATTATGGATATTTATGGTAAACACATGGACGAAGATAATAAGCGAAAGATTCAGCTAATTTGTTCACTTCATCCGGAACGAAAATCAATTAATTTATTACATCATTAGACTTTCTAATGATGACAATCAATTATTTTATTACTGATTCGGCGATACGTTTTTTTACAGTTAGGCCAACGTCAGCCGATAAATAATAAAATAAATTATTATAATACTGTTGTGAAGCGATTATTAGTGATAATAATGAAGCAAAGCGCTGAATCATTGCCAGAAGCTCGATGGTAGCGTTTTCGTTACATTTGACGTATCATTAAATTGTGAAATTTACATAAATTTTTTGATTGGCATCGACCATCTCAAGATACAAATTGTTTTTAGGATGAGAGGCTTAGCAGGGTCGGATCCACATTGAATTTATTATTTATCTTCAGAGTTTAGCTGATTATATCTTGCATAACAAAGCGGTCATTATTTATGTATAGAGTAAAGCTCGACTCCGGTCTCGGAACCACTCGATGCACCACTTCGCTTCATGCTCTTACATCATCGCATTAAGCAAATGGTGATCCAATTTGCGATTTTATTTAAAACAAACAGATTAAACGAGATTGCATCCTTTTCGCATTTATCGGACTACGTGAACAGTAAAACGAAAATCATGTTGTAGCAATTAAAAAGAAACTATAAAATTAAATATAACAAGAAAAAACCGCGAGAACAAGTAAGGTTTAAATAAAGACGAAGAACGAGAAGAAACAATTAATTTATTGTGAAAACTTGAGAAGGCATAAGTGGAGGAGAAAGTAAAATAAGTGAAGATTTATAGAAATGATGAACTCATGCTCATATTTCGTTCTTCAAAACATCTTAAACTATAAAATTTATATTTAACAGACGAGTATATCATTCTTTAATGTTTCCCTTGTCTGGTCTGAAAGAACCTCTAATATTTTTTCTGGTCATATTTTTATTAAATCTTAAAATATCTTTTATTTGTCTCTTGTAGACATCACTTTTTTAATATCTCAATTTCATTGTTCCTTTGTGTATTTCCCCGTGGTTTATGTTTTATTTACCAAAATACACGGTTAGGTTTATTTTTTAGCCTCGTGGGTTTACTGCAGCCACCATCGCAGATAAAAAACTGCTGTTTCAATATACATCGACGTTTTCTTGAAAAGTTATCGGAGAGATTAATTTTATTTTTAAAATGACACTTTTTTAACGTAAAAATTTATTTTTTGCACATTTACGTCATCATCAACGACTTGTTTAAATGGAAACTTCAACTTGTTCCTTCGGAGATTTTCTTTACAAAATTTTCGATGCAAAATGCATATGACCAGATTTAACGCCCTTTGCTTTTTTGGTATTTAAATCTAAGCTCAAATCAAATCAGGTCAGGTCAGGTCAGGTTAGATTAAGTCAAAGCGCTAGTTTAAAATTAGTGTGAAACCTACAGGATGTTTCATTTGAACTCTACAGATAATAATTATGTATTTGAGTTTTTTTAAAGCTCAGAAATTAAAATTGGACAAAAATGATTTCTGATGCAAAGCTGGTTTGATTAACGGCTTTCAATATATCTGTGTTTCTTTGTAAAATAAATGGTCATATTTAAAAAAATCTATTCTTGATTCCTTCATCTTAAAACATGGAGGTTTGGACTTCTGTACAAAATCTTCCAATTTACCGTGCTGTGACAAAGATATAAAAAACTAAAGAGTGCTTTAAGATATAGATCCTATAATTTATTACTTGCAAGCTCATTTGTAGGTAACCTTGGTAAGCTTTCTTCTGACACAAAATATTTTGAGGCTTGTCTTCATAATTTTTTTGGAATTCTTATTAGGATAAACCCTAACAGAACTGGCATCAAAAAAAGATTCATTAGAAACCAATTCGAAAATATTATAAAATACAGACTGTTCCGTTTGAAAAACTTGGGAAAACTAATAATTTGCAAATTTCATCAATTTCTAGAATCAAGTTTCAACCTTGTTTCACTTTTTAAAAATATGTTAAGGCCAAGGGAATGAAAAGTTTTCTATAAAATTCCAAACCTCTATCTCCAAAAATGGTGAGACTGTGAAGTTTTAAATGTAAATTAGGGAGATAAATAGATAGATTTCTTATTACTACATAAACAATTACTTAAAAATGTAAATACCTTGAAAACAGTTAATCAAGAGATTATTATTATTATCGTTTTTTTTATTTTTACTTCTAAGCTAAGGAAGTATTGTAATAGAGTCGGACGGACGACTAGTTGCTCTCATATTTTCTGGACGTTTCCCGAGAGTAACAAAAAAAAAGGTCTCCCATTTCTGCCTGTCTGTCTCCCTGTCTGTCATCTATGGAGACAGATAGTCTCCGAAACTAATGCACCGATTATTGTCAAATTTTGTATATGTATTAGAAATATCATGTAGATAGATGGTAAAAGGATAATCAAAATTGGTCCCCACCAACATGCAGATGGCAGCTCTATATTTTATGCAGTAAAAAATATTTGAATTTTATTAAATACTGTAGTCCTATAGTTAAAACATTTTTATTATTTAATTCTTCCTTTATTTTAGATACATACAAATGAATGTTTTGGGGTCGCATTCACTCCACGGTATTTCGAACATTTTTCTTTTATTGATCAAATCAAGAAAGGTTCACCCCATTTTCTCGAAAATGTAAGAATACAGTAATGTTGTGTCCGCCTATATTTAATTACAATAAAGAATTGTCATAATAATGATTACTCACCCAAAATAACCATTTTGCCCCATTGAAGCTTAATTAATTATTTCTTTTCTCTGTTTTCAGGAGACAAAATCAATCAAATTTCATTTTCTTTTAACAACAAAGCATACTATCCATTCCAAAAACTTCCAACAGATCAATGGGACGTTGGGCTGTCTAGCGTAAAAATATCTATTTGACTAAGTTTTACACTCAATGTTGGTGATTAGGTGATTATTACGATTTACATTTAATTTGAATGTAATTATTAAAAAACTTGATTTAAACACCTGAAGGTGATATTACTTTCTTAAAAACAGTTTTATAACATTTCTTGTGTATTTTAGTTTAAAATTGTGTTTGAAATTTCGCGCCTAGTTTTGACAGCGTAGACTCACAAATATAACCAAGTTTCTGGAATGAACACTACACTGATTTGCTGCCGCTGATGCTTGTTAGCTGAATGTTCGAATTCTTTCGAAGTATAAACATAAAAGGTCAATTTGAGCATATGCTGAGAATACATTTTTCCACGTTTGTTATCTGGTTTAATATATTTCATCTCCACCGCAGAAGCATGAGGAGTGTTGTTTAAGCCAATTGGTTTATGTCTTTTCAAAGAAATAGGATTTGTTCAACTGCATTTCAAGGGCAAGGGGGTTTCTTAACAAATAACCGCCATACTATCCCCGCGCGAGATCCCGTTCCAGGGTCGCCGCCCCTAGATCCAGGAGGAACCCGTTCTGAAGGAAGTCGCCGTCCAGGAGGGAACGACCGTGTCGGATGTTTTACTCTTTTCCTTATTTTGTACAGATTCTTTTATAGATATTTAAGATTATTTTATCCGTAAGAATATTTTAGCCGTGTAGCTGTGAAGAGATGGCAGAGAATACACCCGATTATTGTTAATTTTCCTCAGTTTTATTTTATTCCTTGTTGCCGGGGACGCTCACCAGACCACCTGCAGATCCAAGTCTCCGGCTTTGGAGCAACCCCGGCCCTCCTTCCCCCGGAGAGGGAGCTGGCGCCCGAGCACCGCCGCTCCCGACCTAAGGCGCCACCCTCCGTGGCGTGAAGGTGTCCGCATAAACCTAGGTCGGCCAACGTGTTTCTCTTCAGCGGCACTAGTCAGCCCAAGGCTTGGCACCGAGGCACGCCACCCACACGCGTTATCGGACAGTCACTGGAATTTCGTCGCAAAATAAAAAATATTAAGGGTGTTTTATATAAAAAAAAAAATATAAACAGGGTGCTCAAAAATGGTGCACTAACTCAACGGCACCTTATTAAGTTCACAAGTCAAAATCCAGAAAAATCATTAGAAGATTCCTTAGTTGTTCACTTCTAGAAACAAAATATCGATTTAGGTAGATCAAAAAATCTGAAAAATTAGCCACTGTTGTCGGATTCATTCTGAACAAATTTTAATTTTTTTTATTATATTACAAACTGAAAAAAACGATGGACAAACACATGATAACTCCAAAATTATTTTGAATGGTAAAAGTCTAATTGATTTCATATACCCAGTACTAAATAGTGGATTAATAAGTTGAAACATCGAAAAGAAAAATTGAACTTTGACAAAGTTCCACATATGCACCCAAGGATTTTTTAAATTATTTGTTTTCTGTTCAACAGCCCTGTTTAAAACATGTAAAACTTATTTTGGTGTATAACCTTGCAACAAAATGTCTTATTTGAATAAAAAATATAAATTGGTTTTCTACAAGGACTTTTTCGGTAGTCTATGATAAATACTAATCTTCCACTAGACACTTTTGTCAAATTTTTAAAATGCCACGTCATGTTTAAATTTTTTTAAACCATCAACCATTTTCTCATAATTTCCAGTGGCGGCTGGTGACCTTTGGAAATGGGGGGATACAATTTGATTGATGAGTTAAATATGAAGATATAAAGCAGGTTGTCATTACCAATTAATAGACGAAATTGTGTGACGGAAATAAATACAAAAATACATTCAATAAAAATAAAAAAGGATTTCTCCACATACCTTTTTGCCTTCGGTGTTCATGGCATCTAAAAGTTCATTTTGGACAGTTTTAGGCGTTCCTTTAAAAACCGTTGCTTCTTTCAAATGATCTGATAAAGTCGAATTCAGCCATAAAATCAATCAGATCTCGAAATATACCTGGATTTTGCGATTCCCTACTTTCGTCATGTCCACGTAAAGCAAATTCAAACACTCCACAAAACTTAATGCACCAGCCGCCCCTGATAATTTCTCATAATTTTTCTCAAGATGCGATTACTTAACAATTACAGTGAATATTTCCCTTTTTGTTTTTGATTTTTAACATTGAATTTTAGTTCTTCAATTTTTATTATCAATGGCTATTTTTAGAAAAATGGTCACGTTTTTGCGTTTTTGGAATCACATAATCAAATTGTTTCAACAAATTATCATTGACAGGTAACAATCCTAACAAGACTTGGTCAATAAAGTTTTTCAATTCTGTGCTACCCACAGACAGGCTGCTTTAATGGTCTACAATCGAAAAGGGAACGTCACCACATCACTACCCGTTCATCCATTTTCTCGGCGTTGACCAAGTGCTCCAAATGTGTTGTCAAAAAACTGGTCAACTTCACAAATCTACTTAACTTTCATAGTTAATATTTTTATGGATTAATCTTTGAAAAATCTCTTATAGTATTTTGGAATGGGATACCAAGAAATTGCGGATCTGCTCCAAGAGCTGCCACAGATTTGGAAATTCTTGGACTTCTACAAAATAGTCAGCAAACAATGTTCTCTAGATTTTATTACAAGAAAATCAGCAGAGACGACTGGTGCCGAAGGGCTTAATGACACGTGCCCCCTCCCAAAATTACAACGTTCACAAACACACTTGACATGGCAAAATATTAATTTGCATCAAATGTATCCCGAGACCAAATCATCACTCTTTTGCACGTTTTGTTTACACCGTTGCCATGGAAACCGCACCTCTAGTCGCTGTATTTGGCTGGAATCGGGCCCTATTTGAACGGTGACCGCTAGCAGGAACTCAGTTGCGAGATTTCATTTTCATCCCGCGCGAGAAGTATGTGTATATTACGCGATAAACTAATTGATATTTAGGACCTGACCTTACATGACCTGGCCTGCCCTGACCTGACCTGATACTCAAGTTCACTTAGAAGAAGGGTAAAATTAACGACGATTGCCGTATTATGTTGTGAACTCGATTGATTCAGCCTTTGAAAGCCACTCTTTGGATTACGTATGTAGTACTTCTTTATTTTTTAAATATCAACAGTACATTTCTAGAGCAACATGCTCTAAATTCAACTTCTGTAACAAAATAACAAAACAACGTTTACCCATTCTTCGAAATACTTTATCACAATTTTTCTAAAATTTTCCAAAAATGAAAAATGTTCACTCATTCTTTTGTTCTATTTTCCTGACAACACCTGCCACCAAGTCTAGCCAGACATTTAAAATATCTACAGCACTTTTCATTGTGACTATTCTCAAGCACCTGGCATGTCCTTGCAGTGATGGAAACTGTGTCGATTGAAGCGACACGACGGCTATGTGCCGAATCGCGCGTGTAGACCGCCCACAATCCTCTTGAAGAGTCTCTCCGGTAGCTGGTAGTTGACGTACCGACCCACAGCGTAGTGCAAATGGCATTCGATTAATTTCATCCACCGCATAAATACATCAGAATCAACGTTTATTAATGCAAGACACCTAGTCGAAATAAAGAAAGTTTACCGTCGGCCGTCAAAAACACAAAAGATCCACACTCGCGACGGCATAGAGAAGCAAAAAACACGCATCAAGGTTCTGAAGTGAGATAAAAGGCCTTAATTAGATTTTTACATTTTGCATCAGGTCTAGCCACAATACGATACTAATTACCTCATTAGTTTTCATTACCTGTTGCGGCAATGAGTTTGTAAAAATCAAATAATTAATTTGAGATACTTACGCGATAAACTCTTTTATAATGAAATTAATAATCTGTGTTTAATCTGCTTGTAGTTATGACTCTCGAAAAATCGTACACAATTAATCTCAGACATTATGGGTTTGAATTCGACCCACGGCCCACCTTGAAATGAAATGCGGCCTTGCTGGAGAGGAAACGACACCCATCTGGAGATACAATGCACTCGGGAGATCTTCGGTTATCGCGTTCACCTAGCGAACAACACTCTAACATAACTAACTGTTACAACTTCAAAATTTTCACTTAGTAGTAGATTGATTCCCTTTAATTGTGTATTAGGGGGTTGATTTTGTTAAAAACTTTTCTATGCTGTAACTCTAGACACAGCAATAAACATATCAATTCCAAGGATGACAAATTCCTGCTATGTTGAAGGTCCGATATATATTTTTTTAATTATTTGTCTAGTATTAATTGTTTTTTGAGATACGACGGAAGGAATTCGCGTGTGCATGACGGAAGATTTCCAACCGTCATCCCCGACTCCGAGTGTATCCGAAAGAATTGCGAAATAAATCATTAAGGGGCGCCCGGGGCGCCCGTCGTAATTCCTGCTGTCGAAATTTGAATATTTATACCGTTTGAAAGAAGATTTAATATATCTCCGTTGATTTTTATGATGAAGATAGCTCTGGCGCCTAAAATGTTGTAGCGCGCGAGCCGAGTCTTTTATGGTAAAGAAAATGGCCATTTACAGGGGCCTGCGGTAATAAATATGTTTACTTCTGCGTTTATTTCGGTTTATTATCTACGAGCGAAAGTCGTTGTTTTTTACTCGATGGGCAGTCATAGTTAGGTGGTCGCTGATCCGGAAACCTCGACGGGTGACTCCTAATGAATTCCCAATCTGGAAGATATAGTATTTGGAGCCCGCAGCATAAATGAGCGATATATTTTATTTTTTATTAAAAGGTTTATTTTTTGTTAGCTAATAACGCAAAAACAACTTAACTAATGAGTTCTTCGACTGGTCCTTTTTTGCAATGTGTCAATTTTGAAAAATATTCTATAATAATCGTAATTTTTCTGGTCTGAATGGAAAGATACCTGCTAGGTATGTCGTTCTCAACAAAAGAAAGAGACGGAAGGAAAATGTCCAGAAATAGAATGACCAACGAGGAGAACTTCGGTCTAGTCGAAGTATTCCAATTTTTGAGGGATCGTTTTACAACCTGATGAGATTAATGTTCGGAAGAGAACAGTGAATAACTGAAGTATCGTAGAAATCTATTCATCATTCTGTTTGTTTCTATTTTATTTTACATGTAATATATGGTATAAAAAAAATGGTGGAACTACTCTGGTTTAAACAAATTGCAACTCGACAGTCTATTTATAATACTTATTACATCATGTCTATTCTTGAAAAATTGCCTGCAACGTAGCATGTACCAATTTAGTCGGTTAAAAACGGCACAAAGCTTGTTTAGCCCTCACACATCATTACAAAGTGCGATAGCGTATTAAAAGTGTTTAAAGGTAATACCGGTGGGCATATTAAACGGTATCCAATATGAATCTCTGCTTGAGATTATGATGTACGATGATAGTTAAAACATTGCGGTAGCTGAAGAAAGAACATGCGTGGGTTTTATGTTCCACCTCGCTTGTTTGGCTAAACCACCTGAAGATAAATCTAAACTTCTTACGTATATTCTGCTTCCAATTTTTTATACAAAAGCTGACTTGTATATGTGCGATCGGGTTTCGACTAATTCGATGACTGATACGACGTAACGGACATAAATAACAATTACCTGAGATATTTATTAATTTCCGTATCGTTTTACGCGATCTTGATGGGCACATGAAAATAATCCTAGACGCACGTTGAAGGTATTTTCTATACGGTTTCAATCAATGTTGGTGGTCCAGAATAAAATATTATATCAGATATAAAATTTAAAAATCTCCACAGCCCATAATAACCTATAATTATTTATAAGGACGCTTTCCCATGCCTAATATGAAACAATGAGGGTGCCTTCTATATCATTGACCTTTGTCTCGTCTTCTACGATGTACCAAGAACAATGAAAATCGGTCCTGTCGCGCCGACCACCAGTAATCAACCCAATTAGCTAATGCTTTCTGGATATTACACGACCGCTAACGTGCGGATTTATTAAGACATTATTGAATAAGTTCGCTAAGACAGTCGGCTCATATATAATTTTCATTTTTGGATGTTCTCCAACTGAAACTGAAGGTGCGAATTGACGCACGTTTTCACATAACTGCGAGCTAACGACCTTTTGCCGGTTTGTTTTCGAGGCTTCATATAAAAAATATGGACTAAAAAAATCTTTAATGCAGTTTGGTCGCTTCAAAAATGCCGTTGATTGTAATCGAGTTTGCGTTTACTTTACTGGAACCGATACGATCTGTTTACAGTTCACATTAGCGCACTCCCAAAATATTTTAGCAGATTATTCGAAATTTCGATATGTGTTAATGTTTAATTATGAAGAGTATTTTAAGAAAAATTTCAGGCATTTTCAGGCTAAGTACTTCGGTATTTATACGATAACAGCTTTTCTCCACAAACTGCCTATAATTTAATGAAAAAGTGCTTCAGTTTGTTATTTTAAAAAGTTATGAATGGATTTTAAGACGTGTTGCATTGAAATATTTCTAAATAGCTAGACTTAGGTATATTTTAAAAACTATTAAAGATAATAACCATTAATTATAAAAAAAACGCACGTTTTATAGCTCCCTTATCACGAAGATGAAGACGTGTTCAAAAATTTGAAAGTATTGTTGTGTCTGGTATTTCCGACCGTTTTTGACAACCACTGTCTTGTTTGAGATGTGAACTTACGATAAGGTTAAAGGTGGGTATTTCTAGAAGGAAATTTGCAAAAAATTCTGTAGTTCAACGAACTCGATCCTCCGAGTAGTTCATATTTGCAAATGCAGTTTTTATATCAAAAGATATTTTATTTTTAGCACGCAATATCTTGTGACAATGTAGAGCCAGCTGTGATCCCGTACAGATATAAATAAATAAAAAATGCAAATATGGCGTAATATACCTAATTTCTTAAAACAGAACTGATCATGGTGTGTCGTATGACGCATAAAATGTTAACTGTGTTTGACGTAAAGTTCAAGAAATTACAAAGTTTTCCGAAAATACTTTTGACTTGAAAATTTGCGAGCGAAAATGAAATGTATACAAACAATAACAGTTATTTTGTTATTAGGCTTTCAATGCTAAAACCTAGACAAAAATATTTTTTTATTAGAATGTAGAAGTAATATAACGTTGCTCAAATAATTTAATTTCAACAAGATCAGATGATCACTATTTCAAAGTCAGAACTTTATTTTATAACGCTAAATAAAATTAATAAATAACCTTTTTTTAATATTCATTTATATTTTTATTTGACATATATCTGGCTGTCCCTTTTTTCACCTCTTTCTTTCATTTAGGATTGGCTGCATACTTATATCTCCCGCTGCACAGAGTATTTTACCTTAAAATTAAAAGATCAATGTACTTGAAAACAACTGCAGGTATAAAAAATTGGTCTAAGGTTATTTAGACACAGAATCCAATAAATCCAGTTTCTTCGAAAAATTATGAAATTTGATTTGGCCAATTCTATCTATTTACGATAACTCCTAAGCGATTAAAAATGTAGATGACCACCAATCACAGTGTAAGGTATTCGATCGTCACTACACCATTCAACCGTAACTCATATACCAACTAGTATAAAATTTTGGAGTTTTTCTAGGAAAATCTAGATAGCTAAGGTAAAACTTAAGGCGAATTCATAAACCACAGGTACACGAGTATGTTATTTTATAAAAGTACAATAGTATTTACTAAGCAAAATATTGTAAGTACCTCAACAAATTGTTATCGAGGATGATTAGATAAAGTTTGGCTAGTGTTTTGCCATTTACGCTATATTTTTAACAATATAATAATATAATAAATTTATCAACAATTGGTCTGGTAGTTTCAGAGATTATCTGTCTAATAAAGGTCGACACAGATGATAGACAGACGGCAGCAGCGGAAGACTTATGTTGTTAATATCATGAGACACCGAGCAAACATGAAAGTAGTCATTCGCCGAATATTATTTCCTTAACACAGTTGACACAACTATTTAAAAATCCTTTTAGAAAAATGTCACCTTTTCGTTGGTTTTACAAAACACTCAAAAATTGAAAGTCAAGCTAAATAGACAAACTCTGGTTGGGTTTGATAACGTATATTCACTATAAAATGTTTTTTTAAAGATATTTCTAACAGGCAGACAAACGGAAACGGGAAATCTACATGTTCATACTCTAGAATGCTATAGTACTACAAGTTAAAAAATTACACAAAACTGTATCTACAGAAAAATATTGTTTAGGGAAATACGTTTATCTTATTTTTTAATTATTTATTATTAATTTAAATAAGATAAATTTTATTTCGATGGACAAATACCAATTGTTCTGTTATGAGATTTCTTACTTCCAGTTTGCTGCCCGAATGTAACTGAGTCCACCGAGCGACTGGCTACTTTCATGTTTTCTTGACGTTTCATAATCCCTGGAGTACGAAAAAATAGGTCTCCATCTGCCCGTCCATCGATTTTTATTAGACAGACAATAATCGATCTCCTAAACTACTTGACCGATTGTTGTCAAATTTTACATGTATTTTAGGAACATAGCGTAGATAGTAAAACAATAACCAAAATTGCGATAATCATTCCCAGCAACAACGGGATAACGTCATCTCCAAAATTTACAATACATCTTATTTAAATTTTATATTTGTGGTTTATGAATCTGTGAGCAAAACCGAATGTTCTTGCAAACGTTTCACAATAAGCATGATAAATTTTTAATCAAAATTTATCCGTTTATCCCCTCCCAAAAAATTGATGACTGCGGCTCAAATTTTTAGATATTATGTACATGTGTGATCACCCCACCTCAATGCTATTTAACTTTCATAAAATAACATAATTGTGATTGTGGTTCATGAATCCGTCTTCAATTTTACTTTTATACATACATACATAAGAGGAAAAAATACAAAACATCAGCTATCAACAGGTCGATCCCTTTATGGGCCATTTTTTTTCTTCCATTGTGACTGGTATTATCTACATTTTTTTTTAAACTGCTTTGTCTGTACTTGAACGGCGGGGGAAATTCTATCCAGGGGTAGAATGGGCCCTCTGGTAATCGGAATTTTTTCAGAGCGCCGTTGCCCAAATACAAATTTAATATACTTTCAAATGAAGTAAAATTTTGACTTTTCCGGGAATCGTTGGTCTAAATTTTTCCCGCCCTCCTGATGTTAGGACTCCGATATTCTTTCACATTATTTCAAAAATAAAACAAATTACATACTTCAAAAACAAGAGAAGGGATCACAAGATTCTTTTAAACTCCTACTTCAAAAACCAGACACAACGGGTTCCCGAGATTGTTTCAAAATTTGTAGTTAAAAATAAAACACAAGAAGTCCCAGGGTTTTTTTCAAATTACTTAAAAAACAGTATAAGGGATCCCCTAGATTCTTTCAAATTACTTCAGGAACAAGACCCACAACCGGTCCCGAGGATTCATTTCAAGCTACTCCAAAAACCAGACACAAAGGGTTCCCAAGATTATTTCAAACTATGTACTTCAAAAATAAAACACAAGAAGTTCCCGAGTTTCTTTCAAATTACTTCAAAAACAAGACCCAAAACGGGTCCCCAAGATTCTTTTAAACTACTTCAAAAACAAAACACAACGGATCCTGAAGATTCTTTCAAAGTACATCAAAAACTAGACACAAAAAGTCCCACAGATTTTTTCAAATTACTTCAAAAACAAGACCCACAACGGATCCCGAGATTATTTCAAACTATGTACTTCAAAAATAAAACACAAGAAGTTACCGAGTTTCTTTCAAATTACTTAAAAAACAAAATTCTTTCAAATTACTTCAAAAACAAGACCCACAACGGGACTCCAAGACTCATTTCAAACTACTCCAAAAACAAAACAAAAGGGCTGCAAAATTCTTTCACACTACTTTAAAACCAGAAACACAGAGTTCCCGAGATTCTTTTAAACTATGTACTTCAAAAATAAAACAGAGTTTCTTTTAAATTACTTCAAAAACCAGACAAGTGTTCCCCAAGATTCTTTTAAACTACTTTAAGAACAAAAGACAACGGGTTCCCGAAATTCTTTCAAATTACTTCAAAAACAAGTCAAGGGATCTCAAGATTATTTTAAACTACTTCAAAAACCTGACAACGGGTCCTGAAGATTCTTTCACACTACATCAAAAACTAGACACAAGGAATCCCCGAGATTCTTTCAAATTAATTCAAAAACAAGATCCACAACGGATCCCCAAAATTAGTTTCCAACTACTCCAAAAACAAAACAAAAAGGGCCGCAAGGTTCTTTCAAATTACTTCCAAAACCAGACACAACGGGTTCCCGAAATTCTTTCAATCTTTGTACTTCAAAAATAAAACAAAACAAGTACCCTAACTTCTTTCAAATTACTGAAAAACAAAACAAGGGGTCCCCTAGATTCTTTCAAATTACTTCAAAAGCAAGACAAGGGATCTCAAGATTCTTTTAAACTACTGCAAAAACCAGACACAACAGATCCTGAAGATTCTTTCAAACTACATCAAAAACTAGACACAAAAAGTCCCAGAGATTTTTTCAAATTACTTCAAAAACAAGACCCACAACGGATCCCGAGATTATTTCAAACTATGTACTTCAAAAATTAAACACAAGAAGTTACCGAGAGTCTTTCAAATTACTTAAAGAACAAAATTCTTTCAAATTACTTCAAAAACAAGACCCACAACGGGACTCCAAGACTCATTTCAAACTACTCCAAAAACAAAACAAAAGGGGCTGCAAAATTCCTCGCACTACTTTAAAACCAGAAACACAGAGTTCCCGAGATTCTTTTAAACTATGTACTTCAAAAATAAAACAGAGATTCTTTCAAATTACTTCAAAAACAAGTCAAGGGATCTCAAGATTATTTTAAACTACTTCAAAAACCTGACAACGGATCCTGAAGATTCTTTCACACTACATCAAAAACTAGACACAAGGAATGCCCGAGATTCTTTCAAATTACTTCAAAAACAAGACCCACAACAGGTCCCCAAGATTCATTTCAAACTACTCCAAAAACAAAACAGAAGGGACTGGAAGATTCTTTCAAACTACTTTAAAACCAGAAATAAAGAGTTCTCGAGATTTTTTAAACTATATACATACTTCAAAAATAAAACATAAGAAGTCCCCGAGTTTCTTTTAAATCACTTCAAAAACAAAAAGCAAGGGGTTCCCGAGATTCTTTCAAATTACTTCAAAAACAAAACACTAAAATATGCAAAATGTTATCAGTGGTGGTTTAGTGATGCATTCATACTTTTTATAATTACTTATACAGGAAGATTAAAAAAAAATAATGAAGGAGATAATCTATTTTATTTATCTAATGAAGAACAGTTCACCCCATTTTTCCGAAAATTTGAGTATACAGTACTGTCAATATTGCATCATCCAAATGTCCTTGCTAAAATATTAATGACACCATCATAAAATTTTGTTATAAACATATGCACAGCATGCTTGGACTTTAACTGTCCGTACGTATCTTTATTTTAACTTACAGAGGTTATCATAAAAAATTAAAATTCATAAATTTTAATTTATAATTTTTCGAAGAATCTGTATTTTGTTCGCTTACACTTCAGGGGCCAGGGACGTTCTGTCTAAATAACTTTAAGCCAATTTTTTACCCCATGTTTCAAGTAATTTGATGTTTTAGTTAAAATGAAACTCCTTGTAGATATTTGATATATTCGAATATACAGGGTGATTCAAAAATGGCGCACTAACTCCATGATACTTTGTAAAGGACTGTTTATATTTTACTCAATTATAGAAGGCCTATAAAGTTTTATTTTTCTTGTATCGATAGTGTTCTTCATTTATATAATAAAACAAAAAACTAAAAAAGTGTCCAAAATTCAGAATTTGCGTGGCTACTTTTTCACATTTTGTAATTTTTAATTAAAATTTAATGTTCTGATGATTTACGGTTGAGTTAGTGCGCCATTTTTTAGTCACCCCGTATAATGCAAAAAATATAATCCTCTTTTTAGACAGCTTTCTAAAATTTAGCTTCTAATTATGTTTATGAGCATGACTCTAAGCCATCTAGGCAAAATCTTGGTTTAAAGTTTACCGTATGTACAGAGTGTTGAAATTACTACTGCTTGACAGAAACCATGTTGAAAAATCTATAAAATCTAACATATTTTTATCTGTTAGTAACACAAAAGTATACAAATATAGCTGAAATAACAATTTTTTCATACATCAAAAGTCAGTTTTTACATCAACGAAGTGCTGAGGACTGCATTAATACATACATCCGAAAAACGCCCTTTAAAAAACAAAAGTTGCATTCATTTCTTGAGAAACCAGAACATATTTGAGAAGCAAGTCAAAATGAAACAAAATCTTGCAATTGTCCTTCACGGATAAAATTTGAAAAACTCCAATATAGAGTTACGGAAATAGAAATTATGTAGCATAATAGAAAATTGCAACCTTTGGCATCAGAAATGCTCATAATAAGTAAATAAAAATGATTAAGTGTGTAATGAACGGAAAATATAAGCAAAATGGTGACATTCCCCCCAGGTTTAATTAAAAATCTAAAATTAACAAACCAATTTTTCTCCTACGCTGTTCACATTAAAAAATGTGTTATCACAAATGATCCGCTTAACGATTTTAACGTAATTTATGTTATTTACAATGAAAATCTAATATCGAGAGGAAAATTAAAAATTGTGGAGTTAAATATAATCCGAGCGTAAAATTAGTTACATAAATTTATGTCTCAACAAACAGTTTGTAAATTAATATAAATTTTCAGTCGAAATAATATTTAGACAGATACTTAAGTTTTATTTATCCAGCAATGAAAATATGCGTCAAAAGCTCATCCGGGATAAATCTGTAACCTTTCCGGATCTCTTCATCTTCGTAATCGCCGAGCGTACATAAATGTTTATTTCTTCTCCCATCTGGAGCGGTTTGGATAACAATGATTGATTTTTGGTGTAAGAGCGAGAAGGAGAGCCTGTGGCTATCAGTTGGGTCCGGATATCAGTGTTCTTAATCGCTGGTCGTCGTTCAACAGGTGAAGGTGTTTTGGTTTGGGCTGTCAGTCAGTTGAACAGACGCTTTAAGTTTCAGTCACACTCTATTACCCGCTTGTCTCTTGTTTTCTTCAAAGGACAACAAACGATAATTGATGAAGTGGTTTATAATGGGAAGATAAACAAGTTTGCTTTTCTATATGGTATTATTTTCCAATCAGCACCGCGTCACAGAAGTACCAATTAAGCTTTTATTTTTAATTGTGAGAGCTTTTAAGCTCCACGCCGATAAGACCGCCGGAAATTAACAAACTCATCCGAGTCTGAGTGCTTCACAATAATTGACGACGAAAAAATCATTTTTCGAGGGACCCGCGCGACGCTCTTAAGCCTGCTTTCACCGTTAATGACGTTGATGTAGCTATTTGGATAAGGATTTAATTTCATTGGTTCGAATTCAAATTATACAAGCTCGGAGCTTATATGCATTCATCAACACAAACATATGGTCGTATTCTCGGACTTGATTGAATAAATTAAAAAGGAGCGGCGAAAAGATGGGGTCGACTAACGACAAGACATCGCTAAAAACGTCCAAGGATTCCATTCGCCAACTTTTTTCCTCTCTAACAATGCCCATTAGATATTCATGTTTAAACGCGTTATATTTCCGGTGGGTTTGTTTTATTCTGAATGTTGTTTGCGTGGGCTAACCTGAAGCTTGTGCCGAGCACGGGCCCGTGCAATAAGAAGACCGATGTGCAGGACCGGACCCAAACACACCTAGACGACATTCGACGAAAAAATTTTCTAAACTTGACCTCCCGCCATTTTGAAATACGCGATTTTTACGGGATCGGACTTGGCGCAAATTGATCTCTGTCAATTCAGAAGTCATTAAAATACACAAAGTTTTAAGAGCAATTTATCTGCGACAGAATAATAATATGAGTTTATCCCACTCGTTTGAGTTAGGCAATGAGTTATTTCACCTTTATTAGTGCAGTTACGTTAGACCCACTAGATTAAAACACTCATTGTTTTTTATTTATTTAAACCGATTTCAAACAAATTCTGAAGCCAAAAATAAAATATATTTCTTTTTGTGTTCAAAATTGAGTGCTGTAGTCTTAATATCCTGCACTGTCCATAAATAAACAATGTAAATACCACTTCAATGATTTTTAAAGCATTATTGAAGTCGTAAAAGCGAGCCCGATCCTGTAAATTGTAGTTGTATGATTAGAACTCCAACAGAGAGCTTTATTCATAATGTCCGATGTGTAATGAATAAAAAGGTACAATTTCATCATAACAGGTAGTTTTATAAGTATCATAAAACTATCATATTACCAATTATACTAATTTATCTTGCAGTTGTATCTCTACTATAATAAAATTTGCCGCGCCGTTGTTCATAAAATTTACCTAAATTAGGCCATTGATATTTCCTGTGTATTCAGATTTAAAAAAGAAACTTTTAATCGTAAGCGAACGTGTAAAATGCAGTTTTTACGAAATTAATAATACATTTGTAAAAATAAAAATAGATCGTGACTAGTTCTTTCACTTATCAAGAATGCATGAAATCAATATTTTAATTCCAATTCTCTCCTGTTGTGTTAATGATGCAAAAATGTTGCATGGAATTAATTTAAAAGTAAACTGAATTTCATCCTCACTAAATTATCTACAATTTTCCATCTTTTATACCCAGACAGAGACAAATCGCTCCCAGCAATATATTGAAATTTATATCTTAAACACTGAAAAACTGGTCATACAAATGATGTACAGACTTGAGTATAATGTGAAGTAGTGTTCTAAGTTTAAAACGTGTACTTGGACACATGAAGTATAAACTTATTTTTCCCGACGTTTCATGACTCCTAGAGGACCAAAAGATAGGTCTTCCACTTCTGCCTGTGTCGATTTTTATTACATTTCATCATTTTGCATAGTAAAAGTTATCTAGGTTTTATAAAATAATATACTTGTGTACTCCTGGTTTATGAATCCGCCTTGATTATTTTTGTGTAATATTGTCCACGTGTTTCATATAGCCGATTCTCACTCATAGATCAAATACCTCGTAGTTAGGTGGCGGGTGCCCGTGTGGGTTCGAATCCGATCCTTATCGAGTTTTTGCCTTAGATCATATAATAAATAGATACCAATACTCAAACTGAAAGCTGTGACTAGACATGAAGCTATCTGTTGTCGTTTTCTACGTCAAGGGGAGTAGTATAATGCTATCCTTGTGTGATCACCACATCTTCATCTTTGTTATATGCATTTCATCTGTAATATGTCTATTTCACTTCCATCCTTGTACCGCACCAGCACAACAAATCGCTTTTGACAGATGTTTCTTCTAACCTCTCTTTCGAGTTCTTGTACGAAAAACAATTTTAGAATTTAGAACAAAGATCCTATTTTAAGTGATGTAATCATAAAGGATCACAATTGCAGCCCAATAATTTACTGTTCCTTTCGTTATCTACTGTGAATTATTTATAAAATCAAGCTGTCAACATCTTTCGTACGAAGTTAGTTCAGACATACTTCCTAAAATTTAGGCGCGCAAAATTCAAATAGTGATCAGGCAAGGATAGCTTGATTGTAATCCCTCTATGCACAAGAGAGATGTGTGACAGGAGGATGTCGTCACAGGCTCTACTAGGGAAAGAACACGGCGTGGTGGTATCTATTTATTATATGATCTAAGGTTTTTGCAGTGTGACTGGTATTATAATTATTTTAGGGTACAAGTCAAATTATGTAGGCATTGATGAAGGTCAGGATCCGGATGGAATTGTGCTAATCTGCAGCTTCGCGGGATGACAACAAGTGTGTCCCTCGGGGCAGTCTTCTAGTCACGAGTGAAGTAGAATTGAGGCTCTCTGCGTAATCCGCTTGTCGTTGAAGAACTTGAATTTCTTAACATTATCACCGCAGTGAACGAAACTGTAATTCCCGGACGTATCCAAGTTGCACCCGCTAGCTGAATTTTCGACCTCAAAAATTCCAAAGTGCGCACTTTTTACTGTAAGTGAATATTCCGAGTTGCACCCGCCACCTGAAATATTTTCACACCTACCCCGACTTATCTTCCCTGAAGCAGATAAAATTATATTGGAGCATACCAAGGGTTTTTTTTTCATAATTTACAGGCAAGGTTTTTTTTTTATTAAAGAAAACCAAATTTTTATAAAACAAGTAAATTCGTTTATTAGAACAACATTTAATTCAAACAAAAAACACGCTTAATACTACTATAACTAATAGGAGTACAAAATTTGATTGTACCTACAATTTAAATTTTAATTTTCATATACTGTGTTGAAGGAAACATTTTTAGTTAAACTGGAACTATCAATAAGATTTGTATTTTTCAATTTTGCTTGTTATCGTCAAAATAAAATCTTCCCCTGGGAATTGTTTTACTTGGCAAAAGCTAAAAATATTAAGAGACAAGAGCTAAGATAATCACAGAATGCCCTAATATTGTCTGATCCATTTGACGTTAGATCCACGATGAAGGCATCCTTAATTTATAGGTATGTACATTTTAGGTAGGTATAGAGTAATATTTTTGTAAGAATGGCACCTCCAAACTAAGCATGAATATATTGAAATGAACTCTATTGAAAGAGCGCAACTCCTATCTCTTTCAATCCTCCTAATCCTCTCGTCTCTGGTGGAGAGGAATTACGGCTCTCTGTGTAATTCGCTCGTAGTAGAAAGAATTACTTCACTCCGCGTAATCGCGGCACTGACCGTAATTTAGGGTTATGTCAGCCTAACAAAGCGCAATTCTGGTCTCCGCTGACGAAGAGCAAACCTTAAACACCTGGACCATAGTGGGAGTATCCCTCGAAAGGATACCAGCGGAGCTAAAATAAAATAAATAAAATTTACGAAATTCAAACTTTATAATTTTTCGATGAAAATGGAACTCAACTCACCCGTGTCCTTCAAGAGGCGAGGGAAGTTCTGTCTAAAAAACCCTTTTTTAAGATATTTTTTATGGTACATTGAAAACAAGAATGTTTTAGGTAAGATTAAACGAACAAAATTTCGAAATGACGTCATCAATTTTTTGGAGGAAATGCCTAGACGAATTTTGGTTAGATACACAAATATGTTAAACCTTATGCTGATCATTTTTATAAGCGTAATTTAATCTCAAAAAATTTTAAAAATAAAATATGAACTTTTTTTAGCAATTATAATATGGTCAGCAAGAATAAAAAACTAAATCAAAATTGTTTTTACATTTGTGTGTTACTTAGTACCAACAGATTACTTAATTTAATACCAGTAATAAAAAACTTTAACACACTTTTCCATAATTAACCATTTTTAACTATGTAAAACGACATTAAATATTTACTTTTAATAAAATCTCCATACCAGTTAAATTACTTAACTGAAGACTATGTGTTTAATTGATCCACATTTATCTGCTTTAATTTATTAAGATAGTGCTCTTAAAAGGAATAATAACGTGTGTCAGTTAAGAACGATATAAGCTTAATTTATGCAGTACTTAAAGATCACCGTATTAATATAAACAAGATTTATGACTGTATATAGAGTTACTATAACTATACAGGAGGTTAAATATTTTGAAATGTGTTTGGTTGCTCCTTAAGATTTTGCTATAAATATTCAAGAAGATACTATGAACAATTTTGAAAATATTTCAGCTATTAAACGCCATTAAAAACAAATATTTTTTAATTTTATTTTAGTTTAGACATTTTAAAATCTACCAATGTAGAGTTTGACGAAAGATTACGATTTTAACTTCACAAGCATTTTACAACGAAGTCCTCAAAAATTTGAAGTTGAAATAATATTTATTTGGCAAGCGGATTTATTATCCCCACTGTGATGAACTCGTAAACAGTTGAGTAACAATTAAGCCACAACAGCACTATATCTTTCGTCGAACTTTACCAAGTAAGATTATTGCTAACTGCCTCAAGACCTGCTCAATACCGAACAATGGCTTCGAAAACGATTCAATTTCTAAATTACATGATACTTTACGAAACTGGATTTGCCAATTGTGCAATTGTGGTACACATATGAATTTCAATATATTCCACAGAAAGAGTTTACTTTTTGAAAACGATCTAATTTTACATTACATCATCATTCTACTTCTTTTTAACTAAATATGAAAATAGACAACCACAATATAACAGTAAAAAGGTAATAACGATGCATTAAAGTGATAAATATCTTGGGAATTACTGCACCAGGGACATCCACATTTACTGTTGCAACAAACTGTATCGGTTTAATGGTGGTCCCTCCTACATGGCATTTTGCACATCACCTGAAGGAAAAAATTCGGTGTGTCAAATCGGGTGATCGCGGAGGCACAAGATTTTCCTTGAGAGTGGTTATTTACAAAAGGTAAAGATAGTAGATTGGTGCACCGTTTAACTGCACCCACATATTCTGAAGCAATCTTAGCGGAACTAAGTCCACCATAAGTTCAAACCCGTTTTACAAAAAAATTAAAAATACAATTTAATCCACACAACCTGGAGAATAAACTGTTCTGCAGTTTGTTGACCCAACACGACAATCCATATACGTTTCTCGAATTTTTACCTGGATTTTTCATGTTTTCACCCATTAACAATCAGTAAAAATTAAATATCGTATACATACCCTTGTAAAAATTATACAACGTGTTGTCACGTTTGCACCAGAGATGATAATTTGTTTCAAGACCCCATGGGAGTACCTCTGGAATACAGATACGTGTTCTTCAGCACAAACAAGTACGTCCTCCGTTCCTTAAAAAGGCATTCTATATCTTCATACTTCCATCTAAAATCAGCTTGATGTCACCAAACAGAAAAGAGAAAAAGTCGGTACCATTGAAGTGATTGAATCATAAGTTTTACAGTTAATCATGCGTTCCATCGAACTTCTACCACAAATTAAGAAACTTACGATGCAAAAATTTTAACCGCACTCCCAAATAGCCCGTTCATCCCGTGGGTGTCAATAAAATTTTATGGCGTATCAAAAAAATCCAGATTAAACAAAACCTTACATCTTCATCTTTTTCAGCAAGTGGTTCGCAGTTCTCGAACATTTGATTATCGCCTTTTCCGCAACGTGCCCATTAAACTAAAAGCAGCTACCCATTTTTGGCCCATAACCACATTAGCGTTCATGATTTATAGAGATGGTTACAGTAATATTTTAATGGTGGGTAGAAATTAATTAAAGAATGTTTTTAATGGTGTCAGCAAAAATATATATTGCTACCTACACGGCAATGCGTCTAAATCTCGTAACGTTTCGGCCTTCTCGGTGCCCGGCAGTTTCGAAAATGACCCCCAGTGTCAATAAGATAAATCTGTTTCTTGCGGCAAACATCTCTATTGTGTGTAATTCAGATACGCGCCAAGATGGGCAAATTTATCATGCTATGCCGAGGCAATTGTAATAATTCTTGACGTGGATAAAAAGTGCGTGTTGTGTGAGTGTGTGAGTTGATCGACAAGTCTGTCAAGCATGTCATGTTCGTTACCAGAAGGATACACGCGTGCCGGCGAGTTATCCTCATTGACATAATTCACCTACATTACGTGTCCTTCCGAGCTGCGCTGCTTGGATTCCTCCACTTAACTGAATTCAAGATTAACTTCCAATGACGGCTGAATGAAGACTTGATTGACTTGTTAACCGCCGAATAAATTTTACGTTTTTGCCGGCTGGGAGAGCAACAAACTTTCGATCCTCTGGTGCATCCATCACGCAAGAAATGAGTTAATTTCTATTTTAATCGCTAATAAATGTTTTTAGAGGAACGGTATAATAGTCGAATTCGTTTTGACAAAGTGGGCGCCACTTGACTCCCGCTGTTGCACAATTCAAATTATTTCAACTTCTTCATGTAACGTTGTAAAATGCTCACTTTATGGTTTATGGAGATACGGAATTTTAATCAACTTTTAAACTGTCACTCACCATTAAGTACCGGCGTATTTAACTTTGGATAATGTAGTTTTCCTCCTTTCTAAATTTTTACCTTTTAATGGATATAATGGAAGGTAATTTATGTGCCAGAAAAATGTCTATGATCATAAAAGTTATTAATTAAATTTCCGTTTAGACCATCGTGGCGAAACCAATTTTAGCAACATCCATTTTTAAAGGTAATCAACATACCAAAATTTGTAATACTCCAAACTTAACGCTCTTCTAGACCAACGCAGATCAATAAGCTCCACGGATTACCTTAATTTTTACTTGGGAGAACCTGCACTTCAAAGCAATCGCCAGGTAAGAGTATCCGCTTGTATTAATTAACTCCTCGAGACGATAAATTCTTCATCTGGATTCTCAGCCACTTTAGATTTTAACAAAGCGTTGTAATGATAGATCGGATTTTAATCCAGTTTGTTGGCTAAGCTAGATATACGATCTAAAAATGGTGTCAACTCTGATTAACGAGTAGTAATGGCAGGAAACCATTTAGATAGATTCTGTTCTGCAAGCAAAGCGTTAATTTGAACATTCTGTTAACATATGTGTTCTCAGCACAATAAACGGAACGCAACACAAGACCGAAAGTTGCCCACTGCATAGCAGTGGAAAGCCCTATCACATTTTGGACATAAGTAAAACACGTAATTTTCTTTCATTCAGTCATACCTTTGTTAATAATAACCTGTAACATTGGTTTGTTTTAAATTATTAGTTTACGTATCGTAATTTTAACCAAACGAAAAAGTTAATTACGTTAAAATTAAAAACATCCCAATATCTCCCTTGAAATTTCAATAAACAGCTGAAATGGACAGTTAAAGTAGAGTTAGCCGAATAGTGAATATTGACTTTCTGAACCTATCGAAAAGTGCTTACTCAAAGCCCACAATAAACTGTTCAGAATTAGAATGATGATAACCTAAAATGTGTTTCGCAGAAATTTTATTCCTTTCAGCGCCGGTTTATCAATGCTCAGTTAAAAGTGCCTGTTAAGTAACTGTCAGATAAGGGTAACTAGCAGTTAACGGAGGTAAAGTGTTTATCAATGCACGATGTTTCTTCCAGTTTCGTAGCTCGAAGTTTAGCTGTTACTCTCTTAAGTTGGTAACGCTCACCCCACTGGAAATGAGTTGTGATTGGTCAATTCAAAACTACCACGACCTTGAAAGTTCCGTCAGACTTGATCCGCATTCGGTATTCAACGATTGTATATCGCGTTTCACGTGATCAATCATGAAAAAGCAAAATTTAGCATTAGAAAAAAAGTATTGGAAATTAAAAATGAAACAAGTAGGTACACCTATAAATAAATACAGAGAGATCGAAAAAGAAATTAGTCAAAGTTGGCCATGCACGAAAAGGCGTTTGTCTTAGTTTAAAATAATTTTTGATTAATCGTCACGTTGGCAAATGTAATTTGCACTGTTATCAAACGAAATTAAAGCTTTTTTGTTATTAGAATCTTCAGAAATTGGATAAATTTTAGACAAAATTGGAAAACGATGATTTTAATTCATTCTTATGTGTTTTAAAAGTAGGCGTCATAATTCTAATCTCTACACTGTCAATTTGACATTTAATAAAAAAAATTAAATTACCCTACCACCGTGATTACGACAAACGGCTTGTCGTGCATGGCCTACTTCGATTAATTTCTTTTTCGATCTCGCGGTATTATTAGATAGGTTTTTAATTTTTGGTACCCACATTAGACCTGGAAAATAATCAGCTAATAATAAGTGTTTTTCTCATCTTTTCTCTGTCAATTTGTTGCACAACATAAGTCCTCATCAAAATATTGTTAAATTCATAACAGATTTATTTGGATTTGTGAGGTTATGTTGCCACTAACTGGTGGATAACGTTTTAACTGACAGTTTGAACTGTCAGTTAATTTATCAGGCACTTTGACCACGAGTTTTGAGCTAGCGGGTAATGATAAACAGGTTAACTCACAGACAAGCTTTAACTGCCAGTTACTTTAACTTAACTGCGCATTGATAAACCGGCCCTCAGGCAAACATTGTCATTACTAAGCGGTTTATTGATGGCCTTCTATAAACAGAAAGTCACTATTTGTCTGACTCTACTTTACCGATATTGATTGGTTCTAAATTTATTAAACGTATATCCAAGGAAAACAATGATTATTATTATCGTTGAATAGACTATTAAAAATAAATTTGTTGTCTACAGAATGGTGCCAGCCAATTCTACAGGGTGTTTCATTTCATCAAAAACCAAAACTTCTTAACAAAACAGACAAAACTACCTTTTTGTTTAACTTTATCCAAGAATGATTTTTTCCTACACAGCAATACAAAATTTACAGTAGTTACGTATTAAAATTCTAAAGTAAATTTGGACTGAAAAATGTTCGAGAGTGGTTAAAATAGTCATAACTATAGAATTATGGGTAAAACATATATCTTTTTGTTAAACAGTACACAAAATAGTTAACACAGAAGTTTCTTCGTTTCCCATGGACCTCGAAATGCTACAAAATTATGATACCTCTAGATACACGTTGATGATTTATTTATATTAAGTATAAACAATTTTATACAGATAATAGTTTTGAGAGAACACTGAAAATGGAACACCTCTATATCAAACAAATAAACTGGTACCTACGTACTACAGTATTACGAAAAAATTTTGCTACTGTTTGAAATCCAGTTACAACTTACAACAACCACATAAGTTAGGTAATTCTCAATCATAACAACCATAATAAATATTTTAGAAAATTTGTTATTGAGGCTACATTTTTATATCAGATTGTATTACCAATAAAATAAATGGTTGTAGTATTTTTAATTCCCGAGCGTAAGCTAAGGACGTGTAATAATCGAGTCCATCGGACGAATGGCCACTTTTATATTTTCTCGACGTTTCATGACCCCTACAATACGAAAAAAGTAGTCTCCCGGTTCCATCTGTATATCTGTCTGTCTGGTGACTGTATCCATTTTTATTAGACACGTAATCTCCGAAACTGCTGGACCGATTGTTGTCAAATTTGCATGTATATTATATATTAGTTTTTCAGCATTTTTTATCCTTTCCTATCGCCTTTTTTACTACTTCCCTGCTTTTTTACCGCTTTTTTATTGCTTTCTCTTTTGTGCCATTTATTGTTTCTTTTTTTCTCATTTTTTTTGCCGCGTTTCTTTGATCCTTCGTTTATAGCGCTATTTTTATGAGTCTTTTTTCGCTTTTTTAAGTTTCTTTTTTGTACGCATTTTGTCACTTTTCAGCACCTTTTTTCGCTATTTTGCTCCTTCTTTTAGTGTTTTTTTGTCGCCCTTTATTGTCCTATTTCTTTTTCTCCCTTTTTCTTTAGTTTTTCAGCGATTTTCTTGTAGAATTTTTGTGGACTTTTTTGATTTTTAGAATTTTTTGGATGTTTCATTTTTCCCTATTTTATCGCCTTTTTGTCCCCCTTTTTACGTTGTTTTTCCGTCTTTTTTAATGGCAATTGTGTCGTTTTCTAAAACCTTTTATCTTCATTTTTGTCTCTTGTTTATCACTTTTTTCATTGTTTTTCTCCATCTTTTTTTTCGCCTATTACCGTTGCCTTTTTCTTTTTTTGATTGCTTCGTCTTTCACTTTTTTCGGCTCTTTTTTAGTGCTTTCCTTGCCTATATTGTCTTTTTCTTTTTTTTTTCTTTTTTTGACACTTTCTTTTTCGTCTTTTTTATGGCGCTTTTGTCCTCCTTTTACGCTGTTTTTCGTTTTTTAAATCATTAATGCCGCTTTTACATGACGCATTTTTTGCTGTTTTTTTATTTTTTGTCGTCTTTTTTGTTGCTCTTTCTCTTGTCCCGTTTTTTGCCTTTTTTTTTTTATATTTTTGCCGCATTTTTGCGGCTTTGCCTCCTCTTTTTCAGCGCTTTATTTATTACATTTTTTTACTATTTTCCCTCTTCGTTATAGTTTTTTGTAATTTTTTTAGTCTTCCTTTTTTATTCTTCTTTTTGAATATTTTTTGCCACTCTTTTTGTAGCTTCTCTGTAGACATTCGTGGACGTTTTCTTTTCTGAATTTTTTGAAATGTTCTTGTCTCCTTTTCTACCTTGTATTTTTTCTTTTTATCGCATTTTTATCGTTTTTTGATGACGCCGTTTTTAAAACTTTTTTTGTGGTCTTTTTTGCTTTTTTGTAGCTTTGTTTCACCTTTTATTGCAATTTTTCAGAATTTTTTTTCTCTGTTACGACTCTTTTTTTTTTGTAACTTTTTTGTTTTTTTTTTATTTTTCTTTATCGCCTTTGTTCCTCCTTCCTTCATTTTTTAATCGTTTTTTTTTTCGCCTTGTATTATTGCCTATTTCCGTCTTCCTTTTCTTGCCTTGTTTTAAACACATTTTTTATGCTTTTTTTATCCGTTTTGTGTTATTCCTTTTTTTTACTTTTTTCGTCTCAATTTTGGCGCTTGTCCTTTTATTTTTTTTTTTTTTTTAGAATTTTGCTGGACCTGTTTTTTTTCACTTTTTTATGGTGTTTGTCCCCTTTCCCGACTTGTTTTTTCGCTTTTTTTTTCATTTTCTCAATTGTTTGTCGTCTTTTCTTCGCTTTTTTATTCCCGCGTTTCTTTGATTCCCTGTTTATAGCGCTATTTTTAATGGGCATTTTCTTCGATTTTTAAGTTTCTTTTCTATAGTCTTTTGTCGTTTTTCAGCAATTTTTTTGCACTATTGTGCTCCTTCTTTTATCGTTTTTTTTTGTCGCCTTTTATAGTCCCATTTCTTTTTCTCCCTTATTCTTTTCCTGTTTTTTACACAATTTTGTCGTTTTTTAAGTCTTTTTTTGTTGTTTACAAGCGGACCATCTTCCAGAATGTTTTTCCGAGATTAGTAACCTGAAATAATCTTTGCCAAAGCTGTTTCAAAAATGTAAAAAAGGAGGAAAAGCCAAAAAATTTTCCAAAATAAAAAAAAAACCGCTTCCATCCGAATGGAAAAGGGAATTATTGACTGTGTTTTATTTTTTTTTAAGGATTCCCTGTTGATCAAGAATGTGAAATCATTTTTGCCGTATTAATCGAGAAAAATGGAAAAATATGTAACGTAGATGGTTTTGGCTAACCAAAATTTGGCTAATCATCCCTACCAACAATTTGATGAAGTCATTTCAATGAATTGTATTTTAAAATTATATGAATGTTATACAAAAACATACTCCTACACTTGTAGTGTACGAATCCGATTTCAGTTTTTTCGCTAAATGTTCAAATTTTCCCAAAAACATTTGCAAGGTATAATAACGTTACATTACCGACACGGGATATAAGTCTTCGTGGCGCAGTCCCTATATCGAAGGGAAAGCGACCTGCGGTGAAGCCGTACGATTTACGGTCGTGGGTTCGATGCCGAACTTGGCCTTTTACTCTTTTTTGCATTGGTAATACCTAGTGACTACTTTTCTTTTGGGCTGTGACTAGTATTATCCATGTTGATTACGTCATCACAATTTTTTTATTGGTCAAATTAAGAACGAATCACCCCAATTTCTCAAAATTGTGAAGAATACGCACGATTTAATATAATAATGATAAAATAAGAATTATATTCAAAACTTTTTGTTGAATTGTGGTTTAATTAATAATTTTAGCCCTGTTTTGAGAAGACAAACTCATTCAAATCAAACTAATTTCTAGGTGATATTCTTTCGATGTATAGATATAAATAAACACTTTGGCTTCAGATTGCTATTACCTACTGCTGAAGAACATTTTATCTCGTTAGTTATATGCTTTAAATGAATTCTACATTGTCCGTACGGCGCAGAGGCTGCGGGACTGTTATTTATGTCTCTGGCTTTTACTTTACAAGTTATCACAAAACGAAAATCGTAAAATCAAATTTTATAATTTTTTTAAAGAGCTGGATTTGGTGGACTATGTTTATAGCCTTCGACCAATTTTTTATTGACTAAACTAAGAACCTCATTTTCTAGAAAATGTGGGAATATACACGTCTTTATTTAATTATGCTCAAATAAGAATATAATGATCATATTCAAACCATTTTGCTCCATTGAAGCTTAATTAATAATTTTAGTCCCCTGTTTTGAGAAGACAACTCAAACAACATAAATGATCGGCCCCAAAACTGACCCTTGTCGTTTACTTTCTGACCTGACCTGGTCTGACCTGACCTGAATTACGTTAGAATCGTCGCCAAGATGGTTGGCGAAACGCGTGAACAATCTTTCTAATTTTGTATTTTCAATGTTATAGGAGTAATCAAAGTTATAATGCGTTCAATCTTTACATATTTTTTCTCTTACACCCTCAATAAAACTACATCAGTTACAAGAAATATATCACATAAATTGACCTCCGTAACACCTTCACATGCAATACACAATTAAAAAGTTTAAATTGAAAAATAAATCTCAAATGACTAATTATCTTAACGAAGTTTGTTTATTTCTACTGAAATCAGGTTCGGTTTGAAAGTAAAACAAAACGATAATAAGATTAAAAAACAATTATGCAGTCGTTTAATAGAACTTTGTTATTAACTTCCTCCACCGGGAATACGAGAATTATCCACTCAATTACAGCGAAAAATCATCACGTGTTCGTATTTTGAAAAAAAAAGAGTTACAAATAACTAAAAACTACTGTAAACAAAATTACTGCATCAAGCAGGCACTGCATTATATACGTTATTATAAAATTGTCTTTTAACCGAACTTCTACATATATTTAGTACTGAAAACGTGCTGAAAACATTAAAATGGGGATGGAATGGGGAAGCTGTTGCTTTGTTGAACAAATTGTGTAGAAGTATAATAACGTCGTTATATTTAGAACGTGAATAGAGATACGAATTATAACAAGTCCCCACGATTCAGTCAACAACGCCGTACGAACACTTTGTTTTATTTGTTGAGCTACAATTTATAATTACTTTCATAATCGTATTTACAATCGAACGTTTGAATGTGGGTTGACGCCATATTTAGCAAACCCCGCAAGTTGTGACGCATTGGTTCGATTATGAGTAAGGCAAATCGTCCCTTTATGGTATTTTTTTAACCTACATTGTAATACACCAGGATAAATTAAAACAAAAATTTTTACATGTTCATTATTGGAAATCTCCTGAAAAATTCGTGGCTTGCCGAATTTAAAATTAAATATTTTCAAAAAATTCTAAATTTACTAAGAAACGAAACTATAATAGAAAAAATATTGACGCGACAATATTTTAAGTAAATACATGTTCGAAACGCTCTCCACTCTAGTTTTGGCATAACTACACGTGACTTATTGCAGATCTGAAGTGTCACTTAGGCATGTGTACAACATTTCGAACCAAAGAATTATGATTGTCTGTTTTCGTTTTCACCGTTATCGCCCACGTGAACTCAAACTTAGCAAACATAATATAAATAAAAAGAATGTTAAAATCTTCTATAAAATGCTTTTTGGTATGCTTTACGGTACATTGAATTTCCGTATTTATGTATAAATGTTCAATAAGCACAACTTTAATAATCCTTATTTATTAATAACACATAGAAGAAACTCTAGACGCTCCTGATTTTTTTTTCAATTTTAATGTTGTTTAAATTGTGCAAAATAACGTATTCCTGTATTTGTGGTTTATGAATCCACCGTGATTTTTTATCGCAGACATACAGTTTCTTGGGACAATTTTTTTCTAAAAAACTGGATTTATTTTAGTGTACTTCAATGCCGACGAAAGTTGTCCTTATAATATTAGTGCAGAACCAACTGGCTATTACAACGAGAAAATATTGACAGTTTGTAGTTTAAATAACAACGGGTTAGAATATACCGTTATTGGATATGGTGAATATAATAAATTTTTAACCAAAATTCTAGTTAAATTACTTAAAGAGTTATGTATAAAATCCCTATATCAATTTTCTGGTACCGTCTTCATCCATCGTTAAAGTCTCTGAAATTACCCAACGACTCGAGTTTCTCCTCTCCAAATGACTACACAAATCCATAAACCACCAGATAAATCATCCACAACTAAACAAATACCCAAAGCCATCCGACCCAAACCCAAACCCAAACCAGCCCATCTGGCGCACGCCACTGGCGCTCCGACCTCACGACGATCACTTTTATTATCCGGATTTACACGTCTTCGACTTTCATAAAAGCGTGATTTTTCGGAATAAACCCTCGTAGCGGGTCGAATCGGCGTCGAATCGGGCCGATTCCGCCCTCGATGGTAATTTCCCGGTGGCAGCATTGGTGGGCGCGTCCGTCTCGTCCGTAGGTCAAAGCACCCTCGAGTTAGGGTGCGATTTGATAACACGTGCGAGCGCAAGGTGCGTGTCTAGTGAATGCTTAGGATTTTTTCCGGCGGCTCGCGCCAGGGCACCGCGAGGGGGGACCGATGAGGGGTGCAAGGCGGCCGGCCGACGGAAGACAGATAGCATCGGTGGGACAGGCGGGCAAGCCGCACCCTCCGGCTCGACCACCGCTCGTACTCGTACTCGTACCTGTCTGAGCACTTCAGGAGGCGACCGCTGCTAGAGAGATCACGGATGGGTTTTCGGTTTCGGAGATGGTCGCGGAGACCAGCGAGAAATGATGCTGAATAGTTTGTTATTTTTTCTTGGATATGCATAAAATTTTGTTGCTTGTAATGAGACGTTAGAATTGCAAAGGGAGTCAGTAATGTATACAATGCATAGTACAATTTTTAGCTGTATTGATTTACTTATATGTAATGTTGACATGGTATCAGTCGGTGTTTAAAAACTTGATCTACATACAATCAAAAGTACGGATCACAATACATATACAGATTGACCATCTGTTAATATAATGAATTTTTAATTTGAAGTATAACTTACACATACATTTCTGATACATGTTGACAACTACACAGTGTTGACAAATTTCCGCCCAAAATTCATAATATCGTTAATTGACGTCTAAAATGACTTTTTTTCTATTTTCTGACACAACTTTTCACTAGTCAAATGGTCGTAGTCAATTTACTCAGCTCAACTAATAAAACACACTTGCTTTAACTAACAATACAAATTAGGTGCTACGGAAATTTTTGAACATTTTCATAAATTGTTACTTGAACTTATAATTATAAAACAACTAATACTAGACCTTGTTTAAAAATAACTGTAGTATACACTATACAGTTCAAATAAAAGGTGTGTCCAATGAATTTACGCCGTTCGAATTCGTGAAATGTCAGATAAAAAAAAAAACGAATGTGCGTCTACTAAAAAAAGTGTACTAAAGAGTGTGTACATTTTCAAACACAAAAAGAAATAATTTTCAATGAAAATTAAATTTAAAAAACTCTTTAACAATTAAAATTATTACTTTTATGGTTAGTCACGGTGTTAATCAAAATTGTGAATGTGAATGTTTCAAAATGTCTGCCTCTAAAAGTCGTCTTTCGCCTTGCTAACCTACTACAAAATTTAATCATTGAAGTAAAATAAAGTTCGAAACGAAGTAACTTTAGAAGTTTAATAATCTCAATGATTACCTATCCTACAAGTTTATTCTGTTCACGATTTTTTATGAGAGCGTAGATATGTGGGTAGTCATCATTTTCGATTCTTTACAGTATTTTACAAAAAGAACTTTGTTTAATGGCGAAGTAACTACTATCTGAAATTAAAAAAAAAACACGAAAAATAATTGCGTCGCCAAAAATCTGACCAATTTTATAAAAAACTTTATAAAAAAATAATATTCTCCATTAGTTATTCAGAGTAATAAAAATATTGTTTTAGAATGCGCTCCCAAAAGTAATCCTTTTGCGAACTCATTTAAGTCCGTAAAATGAGTCTTTTTTTCAGATTCAACTCAAAAATGCTTTTTAGGCCACCATTACAAATCTAGTCGTTTTACGTCCTCAATCACGTCCATAAAGTGTCACTTTTTTGTACTAAAATGCCAAAAATACTTTTTTCGAATCACTTGTCACTTTTTTGTCGTAGAAGAGCAAAGTAGCACTTTGGTTTCTATCAAATCTGCAGTACTTTTCTTCCAGCAACGAAAAATAATTTCTAACCTCAAAACCACTTACATTAACAACAATTTTTTATGTGGCCGCCTAGAAAAACGTTGAATGTACCTCGGCCAAACAGAACTTTTTCGGCCTCAAACATGGGCCGAAAAAGTTCCTCTTTATGGTCTTGGTACATAAATAACTATTTCGGACTAGTCCCTAAAGTACAGTTTGTCCGGACTAATTGTTGCTGTTTTTTCTTACTGGTCCTTAAAATAGAGTTTTTGGGGACTAATCGTTGCTATTTTTGGGAGATTTAACTAAGGACTCCCCCAAAAAGAGATATTTTATCGGCTTCCGTAAGTCCCTAAAATGAGTCTTTTTTAGACTCAGTCCCAACAATATGGCAATTACAGTGTTGTTCATTTCTTTCCACTCAATGAATGGTTCATATTCTTTTTCATAAATTTGGTGATTTTTTTGTATTTACATGAAACAATCTGCTCACTACTTTCGAGAAATGTTGGCTCTGATCACACTAATCATACATAGTAAGAGGTTTGAGTTTGTTTTTGGGACCTTTAACTAAAAAATGTTCTTTGTAACACGTACCAAAAACTTTTTGCGGACTCATCTCGTATTCCGGACTCGGCTACGCCTCATTCCTAAACAGCAACAAAAAATTATACAAACATAGTGACGTTACATTTAGTGTTACAATGTATCACATACATCTAAAAATTAAGTAAAACTTAAGTTCGACTTGAGCTGGCCTAATTTGATCTGACTTGACCTGGTCCGACCTGACTTGACCTGAACTAACCTAGTCTATATCCTGGGTTAACTTGGACTGACCACATTAACATGACCTAAAGTTTTGGTTGGTCCAGTTCAGTTTAGATCAAAAACCAACCAAACCTTACGTGATCGGATCCGGTCTAGGTTGGTTATCTGATTTGAACTGACATTACCTAGCCTAATCAAATCTACTCTGACCTGACTTTGCCTGGTCTAACCGAAACTAACGTAATCTGTGAACTGGGTTGACTTGAATTAACATGACTAAATTGATCTGAAATGGATTGAATTGAACTGACCTACGCGGACCTTACGCGACCTGACTTGATATGACCCTGTCTAGGTTGGTTAGACATGACCTTGTCTGACCTAACCTACTCTATAACCTAAGCCAACTTGAACTGGTCTAGTCTAACTTGATTTACCGTAGTTAGACCTGATCTGGTTTATCTGACGTCATAACATGACGTGGCCTGACCTGAATTGAGGTGTCTTGACCTGATTTGATACAGGCGCGGATATAGGATTTCGTTCAGGGGGGGGGCAATTTTTGTGTGATTTTACCTATCTACCAGAAATTCGTTCTAAACAAAAAAAATTTATAAAATTTTAGCTAGTATACTCTTTTTCACATAACATGGGTGACATTTGGTTCTTTTCATTACACGTATAGTGTACAGTAGAACCTCGATAATCTTAATTCCTAATTGGGAAAAAGGTGTGTTCGGATTAACGATTTGTTCGGATCAGCAATTTTCGCAAAAATCTGAAAGGGAATTGAATAACAACTTCATACACAACTGAAAACAAACTTGAAGAAATAAACCTAAATTTTATTAAACAAAAATTAAAGAATTCTTAAGCAACAATGGATAATAGATACATTCTAAAAAAAAATTACTCCGTGACCATAAACACGCTATCTTTTTGGAATAAACACCCCGGGATCTATACGCTGAAATTTTTCAGAATTTTTGGATGAATTTTTCGAAAATGAAATTTTCCATTATGTATTCGTATTACCTCCATTATGCAAATTTCGACCCACTCTCGACGATTTTCGAAATTTAACTAAATATATTTTCTTGTAGATTTTGGACCTCAGAAGTCACTTCTGGCTTCATTTCTTCAATAACTTAATTTCTTCGATAACTTAAACCATTTTTCCAGAATCGTCCAGTTGAAATATCGCAATTTTTAAAAATTTCCAAAAATTCGAATTTCACAGAGAATTTTCCGAAAATATTGCTCCGTTACCATATATATGGTATATTTTTGGAATCAGCACGTCGGGATATATATCCCTGAATTTTTTCAGAATTTTTAGAAAAATTTTTCAAAAATGAAATTTTTCTCATGCAAATTTCGACCCATTTTCGACGATTTTCGAAATTTAACCAAATACTTTCTCTTGTAGATTTCGGGTCTCCGATAACTTCATCCGTTTCTCCAGAATTAGTTAATTAATTCAGTGCTTTGAAATATCGCAATTTTTAAAAATTTCAAAATATTCCATACAACATATGTAGAAAGATCTTGCGTCATTTTTGGAAGTAGATGCATGTTCAGTTCGGATTGCAGAGTTTTTGTTCGGATTAAAGAGGCATCGACTTCAAATAGTCTCTGTTCGGATTATAGAGGTTGTACTGTATTTACAAAATGAAATATGATTTCAAAATTTTGAAATTGGTCAAAATAAAGTACCTCAGTCGAGTGTCAGGGGGGGGGGCAATTGCACCCATCGCCCCCCCCCCCTGGATCCGCGCCTGATTTGATATGACCTTTTTTCCGCTCCTAGAGGAGGGGAAACCTTCAAAAGGGTCCCCGCGCGAAGATGTTCAGTTGCGCGGGAGACTGTGGGATTTCTACCGCACTAAAACCCCTCCCCGTCCATCTCTCCCTCTAGGCGCCTACCACGGAATCGCTTGGGGCATATCATCGTAGTCGGCGTTGGGTTGCCTCGCCATCATATCTCTTGTCCTTCTTCCCTTACCTTCTCTCTCATTATCTTCCCGATCATTTCCTTAATGTCTACCCACCTCCCTTCTTTGAAAACCTTACTAAAATTATCTTCCTCTTGCAGTAGCATACGGATTTTCCTCCTTTCCTTCTCCCATCTGGCACAGCCCAACAAATGCTCCGGCGCGACTATTCCTCCTTAGTATTTGCATGTATCCTCTTGAACTTTCCTTATTTTTCTTAAGTACGTCCCGAAGGAGCCGTGACCCGTTAAAAATTTGTGTGACATAGTGGTCTATTCCTCCTGCCCCTCTCTCGATTCAGTCTTGCACCTTAGGGATCAACCTCCTTATCCAGGCCCCAACCGTCGCATTTTGACATCTCTCCTGCCAGCTTTCCATCATTTTGCATTTTCCCTCTGCTATTTGTTCTCCCCTACTTCGTTATATGCTCGTCCTCATATTCATGAGGACGTCTATCGGGGGGGTGCACGTAATAACTGATAGTGCTTCTCTCGATACGGTCCGATACGCTGAAGCCACCCGAAGTAGCGCCTTCCTTTGACACCTTTCCATTAACCTTCTGTATTTTTTGACCTTTACAATATCGATCCACGCCGGGACCGCATACATTAAAACGGAATGCACAACCCCCACCAAGATCCTCCTCTTGCCACTACTGAGAATGTCCTGATTCGGGATAATTCTCGCCAGTACTTTGATCGTCCTATCTACTTTTTCTGCTGTTTTTTTGACATGTTGCACCATCTTGAGGTCTTTGTCAATCTACACTTCTAGATATTTAGTGGCTTCTCTACTCTGCACTGCACAGCCCTTTACCCTTATCTCCACTGATTTCAACTGTCTGCGTCCAGCTATTACGACAATCCCCGTTTTTCCTGCTGCCAGCTCCATCCTCTGCTCGTCCATCCACCCGATCACCCTTTCTACCGACTCGTTTGTCGCTTCTACCCCTTTTGTCGTAACAGTGCCTGGTGGTCGGAGTACGCTATCATCTCAGTCTCACGTGGCATCCTTAACCTCAATACTCCACCATAGAATAAGTTCCATAGTAGGGGGCCAGGCACGGAGCCCTATGGGGAACCCCTACCCAGTACCATTTCGCTTCGCTTTTCCCCAACGACCAACACCCTGTTCTAGAAGTAACTTTCGACCATCCCAATCAGGTATCCCAATACCCCACTTGTCTCTAAAGCCTTAATTATTATTCTATCCCATGGCGCCGAGTTAAAGGCATTGCTAATGTCAAAACTGATTATGATACTAAGTTTCTTAGACTTATAGCTCCCACGCATAGCTTCTCTCGTCAATTCCACCACCTTAGTGACCGCATCTGTCGTCGACTTACGTTTCCTCCACTCTAATTCTGTCGCCCAGCAACCTGTCAAGTAATTTGCCAACTGTACTCAACATGCAGATTGGCCGGTATCTTTTTTCTCCATCGGTATCAGAGTGCTTCGGAATCAATACAAAGTTTCACTCTTTTCCACTTTCTAGGGAAATTACTTTTTTAACATAACCCTCAAGACTGTCCCTGGAGTTTCTTTTACTACCACTTTCAGGGCTTCATTTACTATCTGATCCAGTCCAGGAACTTTTCTATTTTTAAGTTTACTGGTAGCCTTAATTAGTTCTTCTAGGGTGAATTCGGGATATCTCCGGTCGGTTTCTGATTTCTGGCTTTTGCCTTATCATCTTCGCCTCCACTCGGGAACAGTTTCTTCGCGATCTCTATTTGCTCTTTCGTATCTAGGTATTCTCTTTTTTTAATCCTAAATCTCTTTGTAACAATTTGGTATGTATCATTTTCAAATTCTCTCACCAATAGCTTCCACGCTTTCTCTTTCGCCTCCTTAATCATTTTTCCTAGTTTTTTCCTAGTCGTTACTTATTGTCAGATCTCTCACTATTTCGTCGTTGTCCTTGCCTCGCCCCCTATGGAGCTTTCTATTCTCTTTTGTTATTTTCCATTGTATCGCGATACATTCTCTTCTCAGCTGAGCTATGTTTACGTTTCACCAGTATTTGTTGTGTTTCCTTTCATGTTTTGTGCCAGATTTTTTAAAGGTGCTATCACAGGCTTCTTCTATTAATCTCTCTAGATCTTCCGATGTCCTCACTTCCTCTTTGCCTCTGTTCCAGACTGTAAACTGTATGTTCACCACTTTCTCGTCTCTTCAGTCTGTTTCCCTTTTTTCTTTGTGCGGTCCCCCTCGAAGATTATATGCCTATGCTCGCCATTTTTTTATCCTCCCCCCTAGATTTTCAGTGCACATCGTAACATCTATACAAGAAGTCTGGTTTCCTCTAACGAATGTGGGTTTATTGCCCTCATTCGCCACGATCATTCCTCTTGACGCGATCAATTCTTCCAGCAATTCTCCATTTTCATCGACGTACTTGGCTCCCCAGATAGTAGACTTCGCGTTGAAGTCCCCGCCCACTACTAATCCTCTATTCCAACTAATCATTTTCTCCTCCAATTGATTGAGATTGACCTAGTCTGATTTGATATTGCCTGGTCCGATCTAATCTTGCTTGACGTGACTTATCTGACCTGTTCGTGTTAATATAATCTGGCCTGATCTGATTTGGGTTGTCCTGACCTCATTTGGTATGAGTTGGACTTATCTGACCTGGTCTGGTCTGATCTGTCTTGATCTGATCTGATCTAGTCTGACCAGGTTGGTTTGAGCTGGCTTGAACTTACAGCTCTGTGAAGATAAAGCAAACATTTTCATCTTAGTTGTGTAACTTTATCTTTAATTAATATTTAATAAAAAATACGGTTCGTGTGGCAACTTAGTAACAACAATGAAAAGCCATTTTTACATGTATTAAAAACTGCAAAATTTGCCCTCAAGTCTAGTATGCTTTTTTTTGAATAGAACTGGCTTAGTCTGACCTGCCTTGGTCTGGTCTGGTCCGACTTGACTTGGCCTAAACTAACCTGGGCTGACTTGAACTGACTTGACTAACATGACTTGGGCTGATCTGAACCTAGCTTGACTTGACCTGAGGTGTCCTGACTGATCTGGTGTAACCCTGATTAGGTTGGTTTGACATGATTTCCTAGCTACATAACCTAACCTAACCTATTCTATGGCCTGGGCCGACTTGAAATAATCTGTCTGCTTTGACTTAAACCGATTTAATCGGACTTTACGTGACCTGACCTGGTCTGATCTCATATAGGTTGCTTTGATCTGACTTAAACTTACAAAACTTGCTCTGACCTAACCTATTTAATGATCTGGGCCGGCTTGAACCGACGTACTCTGACTTATGGCCTTATCCAACCTGATCTAGCCTGAACTAACTTTATTTATGACCTGGTCTGACTTGAAGTGACTGTCATGATCTAAATTGTCCCAAGCGGTTTGACTTGACCTGACATAACCTATCTTAAGACCTAGACCTAATTGAATTAGGAATTAAAATCAAATAGTAGAAGTTCCACCTCCAGGTAATTGTTCTGAATGAGCTTCTGCGCTAACACAGTTGCAGTAAAACTAACAAAATTATGTGTAGTTAAGGACCGACTCGAGGATCTGCTAATTGGCATGAAGATTGCTTTGTCACGACAATAAGAATGACCAAGATAGGGATTTTGTTCTGGAATTAGTTTTGTAGTCAATGACACGGCAGTTTTACATCTTCAACAATTTTACGTTTTGTGTGTTTGTGGTTGATTTTTTTTTTAACTGTCGAGGGTTGGCCTCACGAGAAGGCAAATGATATTTATTATATCGTTCCATGTACGTACCCAGCGTCATCTTACTAGGTAATCATTCTTCTTTTCAGTGAAATACAGAACGGACTTAAATAATGGACGGCCAGGAGGGCGGGCATGGGTTGATCTTGTTAATTAATTACGGTAAGAATGAAGGTTTGCAGACACGCTCCGTCTGAGAATGCGACTTGTCGACGTTTCTATTACATCACAAAATCGTACAATAACGACAAACTTACAACTCGAAACGAGAAAAAGTGCAAAAACGATTACAAAATAGCGCCAATTCCTCCCGCAAAACTGAGAATTAATGAACTCCGCGATATTCTTATTAAATGTGCAAATTTATTGTCGGTATGCCAACAATTCGGTCGTTGTTGATAGTTTGTTGTTAATTACCGCGACAGGAGCTGCGCTGTCTTGTTCGGTCGCACTTTCGTTCATTCTAAAGATCTGAAGACATCGAGTTTGTGGTACTTTTATGGCGAGACATTAATATCTCGAGATTCAGTGGCAGCAGGACGAGATTCCGTTCCGCGTCAGCGACAAGCGATTCGAATTGCAGAGATTCCGCCAATCGCGGATCGGGAAAAAAATTGACAAAGAGTTATTGAAACGAGTGCAATCTTCTTAATCTCTCAATTGTGTCACGTGTGAAAGAACAAGCCAATCGACCAGTCCCGGACGAAATAAATTCGGCTACAAGCCAACGGGCGACAGAATCAGAGATCAGGTCTTTGACTGTCAAGCTGGAACGACCAAAAAAACCACTCCGGGCTCCACAAGTAATGTCGATTAGTTTAAAATTTTATTTGAATGCTAGCTGGTTGCTCAAGCGAGATAGCCGAGTATGTGCTGTATTATGAATAAATTAACTTAGTTTATTTGTATTACATATGTTGCAAGGTATAAGTGCATTGTGCCCGGAGCCTGTTGAATTTCATGCAATTGCAAAACGCTATCTATGCATATCATGTACGGTCATGCAAGCTTTGATGAGATTGCGTTCTGCAATTAAAACTTAAGTCACTGACTGCTTCGGACGTCAACGACGCTATAAAACCTGGAGAACGAGAACAAATCAACCTAGCCGAAATGCGCCGGTGTGATACGTTATCGTTATCAGGACTCGTGGAATAATTAAGTGCATTTGTCGACCCCAACACTTCAGCAGAAAATGTTAATTTTAACATCATCTAGGATTTTTTTATTCTATTAATAGAAGATTGGCTATCTTGCAACACGTTTACTTAATTGATGGCAATTTTATCACATGAGATTGAAAAAATGCAAGTGGATGTAAAACACGTTGTATGAAAAGCGAAGATCGCTGATGGAATGTCGTCATTTAGAAAACTACGCACAAATTTTGTCATCGTATCAATTTTGAAATATTTTAACAAACACGGCATGTAAGAACTTACCACCTTGTGTGAGTTCTTGACAAATGTAGTTTATGGCCTGTAGTAATATGATTAAACACATGCGTGACTAAGCATTAGCTTTTCTAAAATTACTTGGATTATGTTAATTCGTATTTAAAAGGTCAAATTGAGGTAGGTAAACGTTTGAATATTCAAAAAGGCACACGAATTACCTGGAGATTTAGTAAACTTTCACCCGTAAGAAATGATTATAATAAGGAGTAAATCAGGCAGCACAACGATGCGTGTAGAATAATTGATACCGAAACTAACTTTGAAGGCACGATTGACAAGATTTTAATCACTTGAAGAACCATCTGTTTGATTTTTCTTTAATACCAAGATTTTTGCTAAAATACTAACTAACAACATCTAAAATTTTGTAGTTACTTTTGATAAATCAGTTAAGTTTTGGTAAATCTGATAAAAACCTAAATTAGTATTCATTTTTCGTATTATTTTTTATTTTCTTTATGTGTCTTACCTCATTTACAACTTAGTGTTGTAATTATTCTCACTTTAAAAATCCGTTAACCATGAGATTTATATGTAGTGTGTGTGTAACGTATGGAACAAATTATACAAAGAATTCAAGAATGCGATTTAACTGAAATGCTGAAGATTAAATCTAAGACTGCATTTTAAAACAAGCTGGAAATTTCAGTTTGGTGTTAGTGAAGCTATGTCATCTATTAAAAAAAGACAAATACGGAAAAAACTGCATTTAAAAAATAAACCCAGCTTGAAAACATTGTTACAACATTTCTCTAAAGGATTATCTTTATTTCTGGTTATTTTGTTTCAAATTATGGTATAATAAATGTTAAATACTACAAAGAACAAAAAAATGTGTAAGCTGGCTGTAAATTATTATCTATTACGATCGCTTTTTTTTTGATAACGCATTACTTTGTCTATATTTGCTTGAATGAAGTAAATCGGCGTTAAAAATGCGGAATGAAATTAAGTATATACAGCGTGTTATTGAAAGGTACGCACAAAATAAAATCGGCAATTGGTCTCGAAGTATGGGGGCTAAAAGTAAAAAAAAGTTCAGGTAAAAGTGTTCTCCTTTTAGACATAAAAATTATTAAAATTTATGTCCAAATTCGTTGTACGCCTCTGATAAAAAGAACATCTTTCGTTTCTATAGCAACATTTAGTCTTGACAAAAGTTTTATTGTTACAGTTGCTAGGATTTATTAAAATAAATTAATTTTACCTATTTATCCTTCAGTAGCGTCTAAAAAGGTTGGATAAGGATTAATTTTCCCCTTATAATTTTGATAACAGAAACTAAGTTTTTCAGACTTCTTAGACTTCGCGAAGAACTGTCAATTTTGTTGTACGTACCTTTCAATAACACCCTGTATAAAATTACAATAAATGCAGAAATTAGGGCTGAACGTTTGCAGCATGAAATACTGCCGTACGTCAAAACGCTAGTTTTTCTGGAAATTCTCTTAAATAATCCGTTGTTAATTGCATGATAAAATGATCAATTTTTACTTCACGAGCGCAGGCTAGGAATGTACTGTCCATTCGTCAAACGGCTACTTTCATGCTCTCTCGACGTTTCATGACCGCAGATTTACACCAATAATTTAATGACGTCGCCTCAAGATGTCGCATAGTAAAGGCTATTTAAATTTTATAGAAAACATACTCCTATACTTGTTGTTTATGAATCCGCCTTGAATTTTGAATCCAGGTATTAAGTTTTCCATAACAAAAATTGTATAACATTTTACATAATATATTTAAGAGAAACACTGGCCAATGATGGATTAACTCAGTTGGTTAGAGCGGTAGTAGAACCAATGTGGTCATACGTAATAGCAGTATTTATTAAAATTCGTATATTGAAATGTATTTGAAGTTTTCGACAACAATGTTTGTCTTTAATGTAGAACTTTTCAGCTAGAGCTATATTTTTAACCACAAACATTAAGTGCCACAGTATCTGCCATTAAAGCGAGACACAGAAAGTATAAAATAGATATAAACATTACGGAACTTATTATGAAAATAGATCTTAATTAACCAAAGAATACTGAAAGGATGCATTGATTTAAAGAAAAATCAAAATTCAAAATTTCGCAAAAATGAGAAACATGTGGTGTGGAGTGAAGAAAAGTGAACAACTAAATAAAAATATACAAAAAACAAAAAATATTGTAAACAGGATTCGTTAAATAAAATATTTCATAGATAATTTGTATGTTGTACTTCTACTTTTCATTTTTCGTTTTCGTACTGTTGTGCATATTATTATTATTCCCGCAAGTTTTGTCTATACTCGCCACCGAACCTAACGTCCCTATTGTTTAGACAACATGAGCTTCAATAAATCAACAGACCTTTGGCATTTTTTATTTAATTAAAAAATTCCTTAAATTGTTAATGCGCTGGGTGTTTGTTTAAAAAAAATGCAGGAAACATCGCTTGAGATTACGGAAAAATTTCAACGTAGTTCACAAAGAAGTATTTTTTTTTAAGAACAAAATAGGCGTTCAATGAACATACTCATTTCGCCACATTTCGAACGAACGGTTCCTTCTTGTGCGAGAAACTTGATGAGACTGGATAAAAAACAAGTTTTTTGAGTTCTTACAACCTCCAGACAAGATGAGATCATCAAAATCGATCAATCCAAAATTAACTGTAACTGTAGCTATGAAGTTTCAATGAGTCTCTCACACATGCGATGTCACTAACAAATTTTCCTGAAGAAGATGGAACTTCTTCTTCGAAACGTAGCCACATAAACCACATAAATACGTACATTGAACACTGATAACTGCTTTAAAGAAAGATCTACAACAATTGTAATAAGAATTAATAACTAATAAGTAAAGAAAATAGCATGTAAAAGTAGTATGAATCAAAATCATTTCTCCATCCTGTATACATATGATAAAATTAATGAATAAAACAGTTTTTAGTTGAATACGGCAAACATTTTGACACATTCCTAAAATGATTTTACTACACAGAGTGTCCTTTTTTTGAAGCGAAACATACAACCCAGTTTATGCAGGCTATATTTGTACAAAATTTATTTTTTTTACTCTATGATCCAAAAGTTTTCACATAAAGACAGGCTGTGACTAATATACCTAAACTAATCCTGTTTCTTTCCAATACATTAGCTCTCTATATTCGTTCTCTATCTGTCACGTTCTACGTGCGTTGTTAACAGCCTCTCCTTGTCAGAAACATTTTGGAACATACTGTATAACAATGTAAAGTTTCACAAAAAATCGCTATAGGGTTAAATCTAACATCTGTGATACAACATTGTATGAAGACGTAAAAAGGTACGAACTTTGTTATAGTATAAATAGAATTAAATGTTAATATACAGACTGGTTTTTAAAAATATAAAATATTATAATTTTCAAATATAGACAACACCTTGTATTTTATTACTGTGGTCGTCCTATATTTTTTGTTCTTTTTATTAAACATTTTGCAATCTAAAGTTGATATTTTCTGTGATTTTTTACTTTTTAATGATTTTTTAGAAGTTTTTTGGGACGAATTTTGCTGGTTCCGGATGAGGCAAAGCCAGTAACTACTCTTAATATCGTCCAGTCCTAGCTTAGCAAGTTTTAGCCCCGCCCACCCACCCTTTGTTTCTTAGAAAATATGTCATTTACCAAAATCAATCTTATCTTAACAAGTACTAGCCCCGCCCACCCTCCCTCTATTTTCTTAGAGGGTATGTCCTTTGCCACAATCAGTCTTATCTTAGCAATTACTACACTGTACCAATCCAAGTTGATATGTGTTCTTGCAAAATGTTGATGAGGTCATCACAAATTTGTGTAAAGTAAAAATTCGACTCGAAAATGCTACATGCTTCATTGTACTTTCGATACGAGGGAAGTTCTGTCGAAACAACTTTCGACTAATTTTTTAACTTTAATAATGAGATGAAGGAGAGCGCCTTTAGTCACTCACCCTGTATATACACACAAAAATAAAAATAATTATACAGGGCACGACAAAAGAATGGACATTGGTAAATTATCTAACATATAGGGGTACTAATCATGGTGCAGGAAAAAATGATGTTTGAACACTTCAGAGAACTTTTCTTTGACGGTCTAATTTGCTACAGATTACTTTTTAGGGGTATTTTTACCAAAAAAAAAAAACGACAACAAAACTCTTAATTTCGGAGGCTTTCACGATCGGAATCAATACATGATCGTTTTCCGGGTTGGAACCGTGTTAATTGAGTTTTAGGGCTAAAAAAGTTTCGCGTATGGTTAATATATTGAGTTACCGTGCTCTTTTGCCTTATTCTTAACCCTGCTCCTGAAGATGCCACTTACGAAAGTGTGCGAAACGTTGAGCCCAAAAACTCAATTAACACGGTTCCACCCCGAAAAACGATCATGTAAAACTCCTTTATTTAACTTACGTCTTAAAATAATATTTATTCACTTTTTCCACATTATTTCACTTTTTCAATGTTGAAAACAAGATAACTGATGCCTTTTGTTATTGCCATTTATTTTCTGGCTTTACAATCACAAAATTAATTTAAAACAAGGAAAAATTGACGACGTATTTTCGTGGTAAAAACAGTTTTCCCTGCACAGTGTTATTGATGACTTTGAGTGTGACAATATAATTAATAATAAAACAAATAATAATTAATAAATCATGCGCTTGAAAAAAAACTTAAAATTGACCCATTTTTCCACGCAATGAAAAAAGGCAAAAAAATACTGTGTTGCTACTACACTAATCATAAAGAAACTGACATAAATCTCTTACGTCAGTCAATATATTTATTAGCCAAAAATAATTATTTTTGAATATGAAATGAAGCCAAAATATCACCTGCACCAAAATTTAGGTCGCTCTAAACCATAATCCTCAAAATATGTATATTTTACTGGCATGCTTCTCACCGCAAGCCTTGGAAATTCTTTCACAATAAATTAAAGAAAGCCACGTTTGACTATTTTAACAAAAGAAAACGTTAATAAAACGAAATGATTTATGCATTTTTGCAAATTAGTCAAATAGTAGCAAAAACATACGACGTACCTCTCTAAGAATCTTGTAATTTGCCCAACCTATTAATAAATTGTTAAAATTTATTACACTCTTATGTGCCTTTATGACTCAATAAAAGCAAAAAATTCTGAAGACGACAAAAGATTCTACACATATGCAAATATCTAAAAATGCGAAACACGAACGACTGTCTTCAGTGTTCACCTCACGCTAGCCAACGATTAGATGTTAAGTACCAGCATGAAACTGCTTCACCATCGGTCTCACATTTATTTATCGATTAATAAAATTCAATTACTCTCTTTATTGGTGGAAATGATTATTATCGTCATTACGAGCGCGTTCGGCGCAGCGAAAAGTCCACACTTTTACAAGATTCTGTTAATTCTTTAATAGCTTTTCGACAGTTAATTTTCCGTTATGGTCCATGCTGGAACAAAGGCCAACGGAGCAGGTTTCCCTGTGACCGCAGGCCGCTCCATGCCATGACTTTTTAATTGTATACACAGAGCCTATCATATATACCGTCAATCATGCGTTCATAATAGATAATAATATTATTATATAAGAAAAAACTTTTGCCTTAATGGGGCGTGTAAAAGATTCGATTTTTATGTAATCCGATATTTTGTGGCGGCATTTGCCTAAAGATTTATTAGTTTGAGATAGTATTATACAGCTGTTTTAGAAATTTTTATTTATCTAACGACCAAAGGACAATGTCGTTCCGTTAAAATAAAGCCACGAGGATGTTGTTCTACCCTGTATCACGCATTTACATAATCTGACATTTTATTATCCTCTTATGCTGATGGCTTTGTTATTATAACCATTTTTACGTCCGTATTGTCTGTCAAAATTAGGCGAACGGAAATCGCAAAAAATAAAATTATTGATTTGAATTATTTATGAAGTTACTACGAAATAACATTAACATATTACAACGTTACAAAATGATAAAAATTTGAATAATAATCAGCAATGTGATATACCCGTGTTCTGTTAAAACTGCTCGCAGCAACGATTTTGACTTCGACGGTTCATTCTATGCGTAGAAGACGCAAAAATTCTCCACTGAAGCGCGATTTTCGAAAAAAATTGACAAAGAATGGGTCAACGTGTATATATATATACAAGTTTTTAAATAGGTAGATAATACTGGTCTACAAAAAAAGTCATCAGGTAAAGGAATAGCAAGATTAGATCAAATCTGACACATTAATTCTAAATCTCCTAGCCCCTATTAAATTTTCCACAGAGCATATGAGATGATAAAACTAAATATTTTAAATTTTTTCACAAGATTCTATATTACCGTCTTACCGATAAGGAATTATTCGCTATACTTTGCCATAGATAAGTTTAAAATAAATGTTCTTTATGGCGAACTCAAGGCACCGAATTAAATGAATACGTTCATTCAAGTTTCTCAAGGTTGGAGAGGTCTATTAATCGAGAAAACGTCACGACAATCCTTTTATGCTGGGGTGTTTAAGACATTCAGAGAAATTAGTCTACATTATTACTGACCTTTTAGCATCATTAGCAGATATCACGACACACATACATTAAGATCTACAACTTGTCTTTCCATAACCAAGTTATTCTGTTAAATTATGCTGGCCTATTATGCCACTCCAATACATTTGATTTTGTGCCATTTTTTTTAATTTCCTACGTTATCAAAAGATTATCGTCAAAATAAATATTACTGGTGATGGAAGATCATTATAGTGAATAGTAAACTTATTTTTTCCGAATAAATGGGAATTATGGGGCAAATTCTTAGTTACTTTTAAAGAAGCCAGGTCAAACTGAAAAGGAAATCATAACCATTTGTGAAGTCTCGGAAAAATTTTGGAAAATTCATTCCAATTTTCCTTTACACAGCAAGTTTCCTCCTACAGAAACTATGCATAATATTCATGTACAACAAATGAAAGTTGTTATGTTACCAAATTTAAATAGTATTTACTGCTTGAAATTTTGAGGTGACGTCATCACTTTGTTGGTGGGGACGATTAAACAAATTTTAGCTAGTGTTTTACCGTCTACACTAAATTCCTTCCATACATCTAATATTTGACAAGAGAGGCGACGGACGGAAGACAGATGACAGACAGACGTAAACGGAAGACATTTTTTCATACTTTTGGCGTCATGAAATGTCGAGAAACATTAAAGTAACCATTCTCTGGATGGACCCTATTAAATACTTCCTTAGGATAAGCGACGTATGTTCAGTCGCTTGTTTGTTGGGTATATTTACAAGAAAATGACAATAACATACTCCTAAGATTTTTTGGAGACAGTAAATGCATGACTGGAATATATGTGAAAACCTTTACGATTTCTTTGATTTTTTTTTCAATTATTTGAAATTAAAACTCAAAAAGTAACATGAAAAATCAAAAAATAGAAATTTTAATAAATATTCTTTTAATACCGACTTATATTTTACTAAATTATTTTAGTTTTCATTTTCCACGTAAATATTTTGACAAACTATGTGACTCCGTGTCATGTTCAAATTGTGTTTTGAGCAATAGAGAAAATTTATTTTCATTTGCGTTGTTAAATATATTATTTATTATTTATTTATTTTTGCACAGTTTACTCGAATATTTTTAAATAATGTTTTGCAACAGGTACCTATTTTTAAAATCAAAAATTGGTCTAGGCGTGTATGTAGAATTTTCCTCGCCCCTGAAGTCAGTCCAACAAAAATAGATTCTGCGAAAAGTGGCTAAAATTTAATTTTTTTTTTTCGTAAAAATTGCCATATTATTTCAATTGATAATTCTGGAAAAATGGTAGGAGTTATTGAAGAAATAGACCCGAAAGTGGCTTCTGGAGCTCGAAATCATCAAGAAAATATTTTTCGTTGAATTTCAAAAATGGTCAACATGGGGCCAAAATTTAGTTTTTGAAAAAGTTGGTGAAAAATTCCTAAAAAATTCAAGGAAATATTAATATATTCGGTTTGAAACATACATTTTTTGGAAAAATCATGAAATTTGCCATCTGTCAATTTGTGTTTCTGGAAGAACGGTAGAAGTTATCGAAAAAATAGGCCCAAAAGGAGCTTCTGGAGGTCGAAACCTTCAAAAATATATCTTTCGTTGAATTTCGAAAATGGTCAATTTTTCTTGGATTTTACAATTTTTGTTTTCAATTTTTTCGATTTTTCAGTTTTATCAATTTTTTGATTTCTCGAAATTTCTGTGTGTCGAATTTCTCATTTTACGATTTCCTGATTTTTTTAATTTAAATTTTTCAATTTTTCAAATTTTAATTTTTAGATTTTGAGCTTTTTCGATTTCTCAATTCTTAGATTTCTCGATTTTTCAATTTTTCTTCTCGATTTCTCCATCTTTTGATGCCTTAATTTCTCACTGTTTCAATTTTACACTTGCTCAATGTTTCGATTTTTCAATTTTTCGGTTTCTCGATTTTTTGATTTTTCAGCTTTTCTATTTTACTTTTTTTAATTTTTTAGTCTTTCATTTTTTCGATTTTTGCAATTCTCGACTTCCCGGTTTTACAATCTTTACAATTTTATGATTTCTCGATATTTTAATTTTAGATTTTTCGGTTTATCAATTTCTCGAGTTCTCGACTTTTTGACTTTTCAATCTTTTGATGTTTCGATTTCCCGATTTTTCAATTTTTCAAATTCTCAATTTACAAAAATTCAAAAGTGGAATTTTTTTAATTTAGATTTTTCTGGATTTTGGAATTTTCGATTTCTTCACTATAGATACTTCGTTTTTTCTATATTTCGATTCCTGGATTTTTCGAAATCTCGATTGTTTTTGAAAAAATTGGCGAAAAATTCCTAAAAAATATAGATTTCGAAGCTCTGATTCCAAAAATATAGCATATTTATAACCTCAGTGCAAAATTTTGGAATTATTCGGTTTGAAATTTATTTTTTTCACTAGCAGCCTGGACGCATGCAAATGTCGACTCATTTAGTGGTAGCAAATTCAACTTTTGCTACCACCGGTTCAAAAAGAAAAATTGAGGTTATGTACGCAATGTTTGATGTGATTATTTCTTAAAAAATGAACAAATGTGTGCTACAAACATTACTTGAGTATACGCATGGTAGTTGGTAGATGGTACAAGATAAAATGATTAACTCAGCGACAAATATAAACGGTTTTCTTTGTGTTGAAGATTTAGATTAAGTTTGATTAGAAATCAAAACAAAATCATGTTGTGTCAAAAAATTGAACGTTTATTTTTCAGTTTATTGTCTTATGGTTTCTACTAGTGAAAAAAATAGTATATTAACCACGGTTGCAAAGCCACTTCTAGACCTCGCACTTAGAGCCCTCGACGCTGCGCGTCTCGGGTTCTAATTTGCGCTCGGTCTAGAATGCTTGGCTCTGCAACCTTGGCTAATAATATACTATTTTTTAGAAAACCATAAAAATTGCCTTATTTCAATTAAGTTTCTAGAAGAACGGTGACAATTATCAAAGAAAAGGACCCGAAAGTAGTTTCTGGATGACGAAATTTTCAAGAAAATGTCTTTGGTTGAATTTCGAAAATGATGGAAATTGGGCCGAAATTTTCATAGTAAGAAGTTTTTCATTGAGAAATTTTATTTTTGAAAAAGTTGACGAAAAATTTCAAAAAAATTCAGAGATACAGACTTTGAGGCGCTGATTCCAAACATATAACGTATTTATAGCCTCTGTGCAAGATTTTGGAATTATTCGGTTTGAAATTCAATTTTTTTGCAAAATCAAAAATTTACAAGTTGGGGATGTATTGAAAAATTTTGTTTTTGAAAAAGTTGCCGAAAAATTCGTACAAAAATTAGGAATACAAATTTCGACGTTCTGATTTCAAAAATATAGCGATTTTATGGCTCCGATGCAAGATTGCGGAATTATTCGGTTTGAAATCCATTTTTTTTTTGAAAAATCATAAAAATTGTCATATTTCAATTGGCGATTCTGAAACAATGGTAGGAGTTATAAAAGAAATGGGCCCAAAAGTTACTTCTGTAGGTCATAAGTTAACTAAATCGAGGCGGATTCATAAACCGCAATTGAACGAATGTTATTAAAATATTATAATTATTATCATTTATTTTAATTTAAACTGCATTCAAAAAGGCCATAATGTGCGTTACATTTTCGTAATTAAAAAAAAAACAAGAATAATTTAAATCGTTTTTTTTTTTTCTGAAAAAAAACTTCTTGATTTACATCATGAATCATCTAAATCGAGCCAACCTTGACCGTAACTCGAGCAATTTAACTAAAGGATTGTTTACAGTGACCCCTAAAAACTGAAGGAAGTGATTAAAAACTTTCATTAAATAATAGAAATAAAAACAAGAAAAATTAGAACAGCAAAACATACTTCCATTTTTGATTATTAAAATAAATGTCTATTTTTGGATGTGTTAGTCATCCCCTTTGTTACCATTTTTTTACTTGTCAAATTTTTCTATGTTTGATATATACTTTCTACTTCCCGACTGTAAGCTTAGGACGAGTGTTGTAATAGTGTCCATTCGATCAATGGCTAGTTTCAGGTTTTCTTGACGTTCCATGACGCTATTTATTTGATTACGTCATCTGAAAGTTTTGCCTTGATTTTGTTTGTTATTATTATATAAATACTATACCATACCAATAAAAGCGACTCAGTGGCAAGTCCATGAGCTTTGAATCCTAAATACCCATTTTTTTTCCTTACACTGTCCCTTAGTCTTCGATAAATAACTAAGAAATTGGAAGTGTTATTTTAATTTTTTGATTTGTCGAAGAAGCGAAATTTGTTACACTGTACTTCAGGGGGTGTACATAACCTTAGACCAATTTTTGGGTATTAAGATCTCGTTTTTTCTTTATTTACATATTACTAAGAAATATTTTTTTTGCATTAAAAAATTAAGCAAGTCATTAAACAAGCATAAACAACTGTAAATTTCTTGTTCTGAGTTTATGGTTTCTTAGAATAATTGTTTTGTATCAATACAAAATCGGGTCCTCGACAGGGAGGAATCGTTAATAATCTACTCTTTCCTGTGCTATTTCGTTATGTATGGTTGTGATGAGTGACACCTTATTTAAAATTTCTTACATACAGAATGGCCGAAGTAAATTAATCAATGTGGGAATTGATTTTATTGATTAAATTAAGAATGACTCACCTAATTTTCCAGAAAATTGGGGAATATAGTACTGTTATCGTTAGCATTACACTCCACCTATCCAAATTATAGAACCTGTTCTTGCTAGACTGTTGATAACATCATCACAAAATTCTGCAATGGAAGAATTCACTTGAAACATGCAAATAGCTTTAATACACACATACATATTGTTCCGAAATAAACCCATACGCCGCCCCGATACGACGCCCATGAGCCGTCGAGAACTTTCTGGTCTGTACGCCAATGATGACTCATCGTCAATGAGAGTGATCGAAGCGGCGTTCACTAGAGAAAAGCCTGGAAGCGGAAGTCGCGAATGGCAACTAGCATGGGTTTAAATAGAGACCACCTTCGGGAACGAGAATTAATTATTCAGTTGCTTCAGTCAGCGCGAAGTCCAGTGAACGAGTTCAGTTGCGCCGGAATTACTTCGTACATAGTCCTATAAATTCGAGTTATTTAGAAACAAATTGTTGCGTTTTACCCACGCCAATTTTAATCACCCTGTCAACGTAACAATATCTTTATTTTAACTTCTAGGGGTTATCATAAAAAAAGAAAAGTTCTGTTCTATCAATGGTCATAAAAAAGTTGGTGTAACGTTATTAGAGAATTCCAGTTTAAAAAAAAAAAAAGATAATACCAGCCACAGTGTAAAAAAAAAGTAGTATACGAGGGATCGAACTTTTCTCTTATTAGCACAACTCTCTATTCAATTGAGCTAATAGCTCAAACTTTAAAAAATCCATGTTTGCTTTTAATTGTGTTTTTGTTGCTCTCTCGATATTATTGAAAAATGTTATATAATTTTGATTTTTTGGCAAAAATCTGAGTCCGAATTATGTGGTCTGTCATCAAAATGTTGGTGGGGATGATTAGACAAAGTTTGGCTAGCTACATACTGTTTCTAAAATATTTTTATACAACAATTAGTCCAGTAGTTTCGGAAATTATCTGTCTAATAAATATCGCCATAGATGCCAGATAACAGACAGACGCCAAACGACAGACAGGCGATGTCGGGAGCCATATTTTTTCATTCTCTAGGGGTCATGAAACGGCGAGAAAACATCGATAGGCGATCGCCGGATGGACCCTATTACAATACTTCCTTAGCTTAATCTTACGAAGTAAAAATCATTAGATCATGCAATTAAGATCTAAAAATCTTAGTACGATATTATACAGGATTATGATAAAATAAGGCACAAAATTTAGATCGCAAGATTTGGTTCCAACGGGATGGGGCACCACCACTTTATGGCGTAAATGTAAGGGTTTTTTGGATAGTCAATTTGATGAAAGCTAGACCGGAAGGAGTGGACCAACAGAATGGCCACCCAGGTCTCCGGATCTGACACCCCTTGATTTTTTTTTATAGGGACATTTAAAAAGTCGTGTTTACATGAACAGACCCGATAATTTAGACGAGTTAAAAGCTCAAATTTGTCATTAAATGGCTCGTATAAGTGCCCGGAGTATTGAAATTTCCGTCAATCCGGTCTACCATCGTCTGGGTTTGTGTCAGACTGTGAATAGGGAACAATTTGAATAATTTCCATAACATAAATTTTTTCACCAACGTACTGTTCTTTTTATTTAATATCTGTCACTAAAATCAAGTTTATTTCATTTATTAATTTTCTGAATTGTTTTATTATGCGACCCCTACATGAAACTATATTTTCATGTGCAGAAAAATAACCTTTATTAAATGCTATTTAAAAAAAATCATTGATGACGTCATAATTTTTCAAATTTTTATGAAATTTGTGCATTATTTTATCACAAGCCTGTATATTATCGGTCTATCGCAACAAGACCAACCGTAATACTAAGTATTGTTTCATGCAATAACGTGGGTATTCAGTTTAATTTTCTTTACGTGAATAAAGCGAAACAGGTATTCAAAAAAATTGCACTACCAGTTCTATAATACAAAAAAATGCCTTTGTAATTCTAAATAACATCGGTTGTCTCATTAGTGGACACAAATAATTAGCTTAATGTAAAATCCAGCTGATAATGTGTCCTTCCGCAACATTATTGCCCGTACGGAATGAAATGTACACATGTACCGGATAACCTTTTAATTCAAAGCAATTGTTTAATATAACGTCAAAACTTCCAGACACGAGAAAAGTTAATCGTGACGGCATGATTTCTGATAGAATAACTGCCAGTCAGCACACAAGTAGCAGTGGCGGCGGTCGCACGAAAACAAAACCAAACTAAATACTCCACCGTGCATGCTTATCTTTAATATTTCTTGCAAGTCTTAAAAGTGCTATCATTATCTTTGAAGATTTGTAGTTGTGTAGACAATCATGCAGATATTTTAATTCACTCGAACGTGGCTCGAAAGCCATTCGGATCTACCGCGGGTGCACCTCAGGGAACCGTCCTTCGGCCACCGTTTCACTCGCTCATGCATATTGATGTTTATGGAAGGATTATCCCGCGTTTTTATTTGGATGCAGGAACTTAAAACGACGTTGCGTTTCAGGTTTCAGTTGCGTTCAACAGGTTGTCGCCAGCGTATCCATGCGAACAACGATTGCCAATAAACTGATTAAAACAGCTGAAGTCGTCGCGAAGAGACCGTTTCAATTATTGCGTCGTCCTTGAACCGGCCCAATCGTAAAAATAACGAAATGCATTTCCACGCTTTTTTCTCGACTTCAAAGAACGGACATGGCGGGGCAACTCTATAACAATTAATAATTAGCCGCGATTTAGCATTTAATGACATGTAAGAGTACATAAACAATAGCATTTAATACGGTGATTGCCTGTGCTCGGCTCCGACAGCCCGAGGGACCAAAGACGTTAATGAACAGGGACGCTGCAAGAGGGAATTCAATTGATCGGTGTAATTAAATTTGCAAGCCGCATAATTACGTGCACTTGGCTTGATTCTAACCGTGAACGATTTGTCCATATGGTTTCTAAATGAATGACTATTCTCCGGATGCAAGGACACTACCACATATTTAACTGTCTTGTTTACTTCGCGGAGGCATTTTATGTAGCTTCGGGGTTTAATCTTTTCGCGTTTTATTTCGTCATGTGCGGTTTGCTCTTGAACGTAGACGAGAATATGCACTTCTTGCGCTAATACACTCGCTCGGGATGCCAACGTAACCGCTCGCTGTTGCAAACGACTTCGCGGATTTACATAGAATAACAGCTACATTAACGAGGATTTGCACGGAACTGTACGCAACCGGCGACCTGCACGGTACTACGCGAAAAAAGCTCCTCCTGTCTGTCAAGCGATGTGGGACTATTTAATTTAATGAGAGTCTACTTTGTTGTTAGACAGAGAATAAACACTGAAGGTGTTATTATGTGGATGTAAATCATGCTACAATGGAGACGAGGAATTTTATTGATATTGTTGTGCACGAACCTGACTCACTGTTCTTTAACAAGGATTTTGTCAAAAAATTTGCTTTATTCCCATGTGGTAGAGATTTCAATTACTTACACGTGTTGCAGCCTACAACGATCTTGATAAGATTAATTATTCCTTCAGATTAGAAGTGAATTGTAAGCTTTTGCTCTGTGTGGTCCTACTTTTTCTAGACATTTTGGAAATGGCCAATACCAAGAATGAATTTGGTCCGATTTTGTCAACAAATTCAATAAATGAGAAGATAAAATGACAATCTAGATCAATTACAGCTGGAGATGAGAAGCGGTGGTAACACTAGGACGAGAGTCTAGAATCGATATCAATGAAGTAATGCAGTTAATAATGCGTTGAGATCGTTTCAGAATTTCCCATTCCCGAAAAGGTTGCCTAAGTAAACCAGCATAGATCCATATCTAGGAGAAAATTGAAAAAAGAAATTACGTATCTAGAACAAAGTATTGATAAGGAATAAGGACCTCTTGCTCTTCATTTGAAGATCCTCTTCTTGGGGGATCAGTCCATCTTCTCTTCTTTAAAACTTCTGGTAGGTTTCCTTTCGATATACTTTTTTTCTGTTTCTTTCTAGCCTTTATTACTGTGTGTATTTTTACATTTTGTGATTATTATTATTTCCTTTCGAAAATTTGCAAGCGTCTGTCTCCCATATCTGTCTAATACACCACATCCACACAGATGATTGTAGTTTCAACAACTATTTTTGATAATAATTTTAACTTATTAACGTGCTCCATGCCATCTCAGGATTTTTATCTGGGACACGCTACGTATACACATTTTTTTTTGAATCATCGGAATTAACATTATAGCAGTCGCTATTATTCCGCTTAACAACTCCTAAAAATTTCAGCGTTTGTGTACACATGTCCGATTTGAAAATCATTTTTTTTAAATCCAAAAAATTATTGGTATTCCAATGAGAGATTTTGGACAAATGACAGCAGTTATCGAGGAAATGAGTAACTTCTGGAGGTCGAAATCTACAATTTAATGTGTAATTAAGTTTTGAAAGTGGTCGAAAATTTGGGCGAAATTATCATGGGGAGAAGGGGTTTATTGCAAATTTTGCTTTAGAAAGAGTTGTAAAACATTTTCCAAAAAATTCTAGGATGTAGATTTCGACGTGATGATTCCAAAAATATAGCATATGTATTAAAAAAGCTATTTGAGTGTTGATCTCAAAAATATAGCGGTTAGGGTCCCGAAGCAAGGTTTTAGAAATATTCGGCTTTAAAATTATTATTTTTTTTAAATCCAAAAATTTTTTTAACATTTTATTTGGAGATTCTGAAGGTCTAAATCTACAAGAAAACGTCCTTCATTATGTTTCAAAAGTGGTCCAAAATTGGCTGAAATTAGTTTAAGTGTGTTGAAAAATTTTGCTTTTGAAAAAGTTGCCAAAAAATTCCCAAACAATTCTGAAATGTTGATATCTCCGATACGCTGATTCCAAAAATACGGCTTGTTTATGGTCCCGGGGCAAGATTTTTGGAATATTCGGTTCGAAAATCCATTTTTTTTCAAAATTCAAAAAATTGTGAAAGTTTCAACGGGCGGTTCTGATAAAATGGTAAAAGTCATCGAAGGAACAAGGCCGAAAAAAACTTCCGGAAATCGAAATCTACTAGAAAATCTCTTCAGTTTTGTGACCGAAAATTGACTGAGGGTATTGAAAAATTTTGCTTTTGAAAAAGTTACCAACAAAATTCCAAAAAATTGTGAGATATATAGACTTTGACGTACTGATTAGAAAAATCGTAGAAATGGCCGAAAGAGCGATCCTGAAAATAACGTCAAAATCTACCAGAAAATGTCCTTCATTACGCTTCGACTCAAAATTGACCGAAATGGGCCTAGGGGAAGGGATTGAAAAATTTTGTTTTTGGGAAAAAATTCCAAAAAATTGTGGGATATATAGATTTTGACGTAGTGATTCGAATAACATAGCATGATCTTACCTCAAGATTTTAGAAACAATGGGTTTAAGTTATATTATTACTTTTTTTAATCCAAAAATTTCAACATTTCGATGGGCGATTTTGGAAAAATCGTAGAATGATCGAGGAAGTAAGCCGAAAATAACCTCTGGAGGTCAAAATCTACCAGAAAATGTCCTTAATTACGTTTCGGTTCAAAATTGACCGAAAATGGCCTAGGGGGTTGAAAAATTTTGCTTTTGGGAAAGTTGTGAAAAATTCCGAAAAAATTCTACAATGCAGAAATTTTTGATACGCTGATTTTTGAAATATTCGGTCTGAAAATCCAATTTTTTTTCAAAATAAAAAAAAAAATTCAACTGGCGATTCTGGTAAAACTGTAGGAATTATCGAAGGAACGAGACCGAAGGTAACTTCAGCAAATCGAAATCTACAAGAAAATACCTTCAGTTAAGTTTCAAAAGTCACCGAAAATTGTCTGAAGTTTTTCTAAGGGTACTGTAAAATTTTGCTTTTGAAAAAGTTGCCAAAAAAAATCCAAAAAATTGTGGGATATATAGACTTTGACGCGCTGATTAGAAAAATATAGCATGGCCACACGGCAAGATTTTAGAAACAATGAGTTTGAATTGTATTACTCCTATTATTTTTTTTTAATCCAAAAATTGCAAATTTCAATGGGCGATTTTGGAAAAATCGTAAGAATGATCGAGGAAGTGAGCGTGAAAGTAACCTCTGTAGGTCAAAATCTACCAGCAAATATCCTTCATTACGTTTCGGTCCAAAATTGACCGAAATTGGCCTAGGGGGGTTGGAAAATTTTGCTTTTGGGAAAATTATCAAAAAATTCTGAAATGTAGATATTTTCGATACGCTGATTTAAAAAATATGGCGTGTTTATGGTTCTGGGACAAGATTTTTGAAATATTGGGTTTGAAAATTAAATTTTTTTCAAAATTCAAAAAAAGTTTTTAAATTTCAACGGACAATTCTAATAAAATTGTAGGAATTATCGAAGGGACGGAGCCGAAAGTAACTTCAGGAAATCGAAATCACAAAAAAATGTCTTCAGTTAAGTTTCAAAGGTCACCGAAAATTGGCTGAAAATTGTGGGAATATAGATTTTGACGTGATGGTTCGAAAAATGTAGCAGTCTCCCGGCAAGACTTTGGAAACATTGGGTTTGAATTTTATTATTATATTTTTTAATCCAAAAATTACTATGGCCCGGTTGTATAAAAGCCTGTCAAGTTGGATGTCAGCTAACACTCTGTCAACTTTAACAGCTTGTTAACATTGGATTATTTGTGACACCGTTGTATAAACAATTTGCGGACGCTAGTTAACTGACAAACCTTTGACAACGAGTTAACATAGGATCACGTTCGAATACTAGAAATTTTATCGTTTATGAATTGATGTTGGTACGAGTTCACGCGTTGTTGACGTTTTCTCTAACGTAACTTCAATTTTTGATTTTGTTGTGACTTGTATTGTGTGGTGTGGTAGTTTTTGGTGGGTAGCATGCAAGATAAACCCATTATTGAACATAAAGGTACGTCATCTGTTACGACAAAAAGAACAGATCGTGGTAATGATTCTACCCATCAAAGATTTATGAATGTCAAGATTGTTCGATTGTCCCCGAGGAGTTGCTGAAAAGATGCATTTTCCAGAAATCGTAATGTATGAAGAAGTCGCAGTTTTGCAGAAATAAAGTGATTTCTTTTTAATGCGGGTTTTAGGTGATGACCGATTAGATTGAGCAACTGGATCAAGGTGTTTTTTTTATCCTCCACCTTTTCGTAAAATCCACATCATCATACAGCTTAAATGGATTCTTACGAATGAAAATACGTCTTGGATGGCGCATTCTTACTGCTTGCAATCTCGTTTCTTCATCACTGTTTTCACTCATCGAAGACGAACTAGATAACGATATCTTCTAAGATTTGCATGAACAATTATAGTAAATACAACTATTACTACCCAATTACGTTTCCTTTATTTCAAAAACCTAAGAAATCTTGTCCTTAAAGCTTTATACAAACACGAAATCGAAACTTAATTGATGGCGGATGACTGATTAGCTGACAGAAAGTTAACTAAGGTTTGACATGATGTTAACTTTGACGATAGCTTTATACAACCCAAATCCAGAGTTAACACAGGTTTGACATATTGTTAGTTAACACGTTGTTAATCGATTGTCAACTGCTTTATACAACACTTGACATTAGCAAACGATTTTAACATTGGTTTAACAATTTGTTAAAGTTAACAAAGGCTTTATACAACCGGGCCTATATGTATTTCAATAAGGGCCTATTTTGGACAAATTGTAGGGATGATCGAGAAAATGAGCCCGAAAGTAACTCTGGAGGCCGAAATCTACAAGACAAAGTTTTTAATTTTAAATTTAATGATCCGAAATTCGCTGAAATTTTCCTAGAATGGTAAACATTGAAAAATTCAGCTTTTGAGAAAGTTGTCAAAAAATTCCCCAAAAATTCTGGATTCTATAGATTTCACGTGCTAATTCCAAAAAGTAGCGTGTTTATGATCCCAGCGTAAGACCTTAGAAACATTCGGTATGCAAATCTTTTTTTTAATCGAAAAAATTCCAACATTTCAAAAGGCAAAAAATAGGAGTGTTCGAAGAAAAGTAATTTCTAGAGGTCGAGATCTTTTCGAGAAAATATCTTTAGTTATGTTTCAAAGGTGGTCGAAAATTGGGCAAAATTTTCCTAAAGGGCCTATTAAAAAATTTTGCATGTGAGAACGTTACCAAAAAATTCTCAAAAAATTTTAGGATATAAATTTCGTCGTGCTGATTCCAAAAATAGAACGCGTTTACGGTCCCGAGGCAAGATTTTAGAAATATTCGGTTTGAAAAAATATTTAAATATTTAATATTTTATAGAGGATTCGAGAAAAATGACAGAAGTATTCGAAAAAATGAACGGAAAAGTAACTTTTAGAAGTCGAAATCTACAAGAAACTATTTTTAGTTAAGTTTCGAAAGTGGTCGAAAATTGTCCAGAATTTTTCTAGAGGTACTGAAAAATTTTGCTGTGAAAAAGTTGCCAGAAAGTTTCTAAAAAATTCTGAAATAGAGATTTCAACGTGCTGACTCCAAAAATAGAGCATGTTTATGGTCCTAGGGCAAGATTCTAAAAATATTGGCTTTGAAAAAAATATTTTTTTATCCAAATGATTGTAATATTTCAAATGGCAATTCTGGAAAGATAGTAGGAGAATGAGGCTGAGAATAACTTCAGGAAATCGAAATATACAAGAAAATTTTTTTAGTTAGGTTTTGAAAGTAGTCGAAAATTGCCTGAAATTTTTCTAGGGGTACTTACTGAAAAATTTTGCTTTTGAAAAAGTTGCCAAAAAATTAGAAAAAAATTTGTGATATAGATTTCGACGTGCTGATTCGAAAAACATAGCATGGTCTCACGACAAAACTTTAGAAACATTCGATTTTTTTTATCCAAAAAGTTGCAATATTTCAATGGGAGATTTTGGAAAAATGGTATAAAATAAGAAAATAACTTCTGAAGGTCGAAATCTACAAGAAAATGTCTCTAGTTAAGTCCCGAAATGGTCGAAAATTGGCTGAAATTTTTCTAGATGGGAAGGAGGTATTGAACAATGTTGTATTCAGTTCGGTCCAAAAAATATTTGCACTTTTTAGGTCACCTACATATACGAAGATGGCAGAAGCAAATATTTGTATCCATTAGAGAATATATTAGATAAAATAGAAACCAAAGTAGATCTCTGCGTGAATCCGGTAGGACTAAAATAGCTATTAGTCTTTAATTTTTACACTATAATTATAAATCTTAAATGAGAATACCTTTACCTACTTCCCATGTTTTAGTATTACATAGTGACTTTTTTAAACAAATTATAAAATAAAATAACGACTCACTAAAAACAAACACAAAGATCTTTAATAATAAGAGCAAGAACTAAATGAGGATCCTTTAGAGTTTAAATTTAAGTTTATTCACGACGTTTTTCATGTCACCAATATTTACTGAAAAATTGTGCATCTCCGCTGAATGAACTGAGAATTTATCACAGAAGATAATATCACAGTGGACGTTAACACAAGATATATTATCACAGATATCATCAATGCGAGGAGAACTGAATTTATTTTGCTCAGATACTCCTAGCGATATATTTTATAACAACTACAAAGTACCATTGTAAATGAAATCTTGAAAATGGACATTGGAGAAAATAAATGAATTCAGAACAAAAGGAAGGAAATGAACAAAAAAAATTATTCGTTAAGAAATATAATATGTAATAACGAGTGGAAACAACGACAATAACATCAAGTTTCTAAGAAATATAGACTATTTATTTATTTAGTTATAAAACCCAGTCTATCATTCTGAAAATCTTCTATGATCCAGATCGATACATCATATTTGCGTAACACAGTTTTGAGGCTAACAAAGATTACTGGTGTTATTAGATGAGATATATAAAATCTGTAAACTTCTAAATAACTTTGATAGATACTCTAAAGATGTTTATGTAAGAACAAGAGTAGGGTGGTATGGAGAGACAAAGTGAAAGTGAGACGAATAGAGTATTAGAGTATAAATAGTAGGGTAATCAGTCCTTAGATCTAGTTCTTTTACATCTAAGTAAACAGAGCCAACATAGTTGGCGAAACGCGTCCATGTTTGCTTCAACACACAACTTTTTGACATATTCAAGTCAAATCAAGTTTTGTAAATACAGCAACTGAACAATCTTCAGGTGACGTCTTCTAAACATAGTCACGCTATTTGCACACTCTAGAGCCCTCTGAAACGTCAGTAGCAAATAACAAACAATATAGAGCACCAAGTGCGCTCCTGCGGCGCACATCACACTGTTACATAAACGTCGTGTCGAAACGATTACCAAACGAAAGTCGGTCATAATTGTAGACAGAAAGAGCAACAAGCCTGGCAATAGACTTAAATGACGACCACTTGATCCCTGGGTCGCGCTCTCCTGTCGGTCTCGACCCGTCTGAATCATGTGCCTTTAAATGAATGAAGACTACGAATTTTACGTTAATTGAATTTTTCCTTCATTCTCGGATGCCTCGCTGATTAAACATGAGCTGTAGCTTCGAGGAAAGCAGACGATAGCTTTCGGCTTTGTAAATCGTAATTAGATTTATTAGCCTTGTTCCTCATTACAAGAACTAATAAAAACTACCGCGACTTTTATGGGTTGTATATGGACGAAGGTAAAAAAGGATACGTGACAGTTAGTTTTTATCTCCGGGTATGGATTTTATCGCTTATGTAATGTTACGTTAATTTCATAAAATTTGATTGATACTTAAGTGCGTGTTGGATAATGATGGTTCGTATACACATAAAATAGAACTGTAAAATGTGATTCTTAAACGACTTTTAAAACTTAATTGCTGCGTTCTTATTGAGGCAACGATAAATTTATTGCAAATACGAGAACCGTAATAATTGTAACGAGGATAAGATATTTTTAATGAGTAATTAGCTCGTCTTAACGACGTACTCAGTAGTATTATACTGAGCATAAATACAGATGTTTGCATTGAGACACAACCGAGAAGAATATGTTAAAACTGCCAAAAAAACACAATGGGCAGGACGTTGACCATACGCGACCTATGGCTATTAAATCAAGAACCGGCCGAACCTGAGATTTACCGAAAATCTGACATACGAATAACAAATAAGAGTTTACGATGTCCCAACTAGAAACGGCAAAGAGCCATAAATTGTCGCCAATAAACTTCCGCCTTTCGTTGCAAAGACATTAAAATCTCGTTTGGACATCATCAGATCATCACTCCAAGCCTAAAGAAGCTTTTGTGTGCTAAAATCGGTTTACCAAAAGTTCACAGCTGTCCGAGGAGATGAATGTGTTTCTAGTATTTCAATTTTCCGATTCCAAATTTGTGCGAACACGTATAGGGACAGTTTTAAATCTGTGGGGCTATTAGTTTGCCGCTTTGTAAACAAATAACCGTTTTGTTAAACTGTTCGTGCAATTTTAAAATCTTGTGAATAATTAATCTTGTTTAAAATTAACATGAACACAGCTATTTAAATCCGCAGGGTCCCTAACAAACTGTTCATTGTCATCAACTTTAGAGAATTTGAGAATAATTTAATTTTTTACGAGTCAAAAAATCAGCAGGATGTGTTGATATTTAGATACAAAATGTGAAGCAATCAGAGCTGAAATATGGAGATAGACCCCCAATTATTAATAAATTGTGAACTTCCAAAAGTGTTGCTCACACCGCAACGGTTCCAAAATTTTGGCCATGAATGATTTTTTCGTGTGCAAACGGAACAAAATTGTTTAGATCTATTACTGTTATGTTTATTTGCTATTTTCGTGAACGAACTGTCAACGAACGAACAACTAGAAAGTTCACAAATAAACCAAAATTACTTGCAGGACATGAAATTTGCATTTTTGCTAGTAAGAATTTGACGTCAATTATTTTTTAAGGTAATTTTTTATCTCTTCTTGGGGAAGCAACGACTTTAATTAATACCATAGTCCCATTCCTCGCATAAATTTAGCCATGAGTATGCGGTAAACAGGTGTAAGGTTATATGCTTAATTATATTTAAGTATCTCGTACGAGCGAAGAACGATCGCATGGGACACGAATAGAATTCTGAGCTATTCTAACTTCGCGTCCCAATGCGACCAAGCCAGTTGTGACACATATTTTGTAAAATATTTGAAATTTACATAAGTATTTCTAAATTTATTAGGTCTATTACTTACTATACTCCAGTGTGTCTAATATTAATAAACAACAAGCAGATCTCTAGAGTGTCAAAACTATACTACAGGATAAATTTAATTACCTAAAACCAAATAATAGTTTGCAAAAACGACACGAAAGTTACAACTTCCTAAAATTACGTCATCATCATAAGAAGTTATCGGTAGAGCATCAACAACCAGTGCTCATTCTCAAAACACATTTATTTGTAATTTTCTGGGACGAGGTTTTAAAAAAAATCGTGATTAAACCTAATGTCCTGCCTATATATCATAAAAGTGGATTATTTATTTTTTCTGATGTAAATCATCAAATTTGTCAACAAAGGGATTACTTTTTAGATGTCAATAATGGAAGAAATGGCGGTTGGCAGTTACTTAGACACATAATAAACCAAGTTCAATTTCAGAAATAAATTATAAGAGTTGATTGTGCAGATTGGTTTTTTATAACAACGCTTAGATATATTTATTAAAGAAAAAAATTAGGGTGGATTAATAAACCACACATATAAACGCATACTGTATCATAAGATTCAGGTAGGTTTGCCCAACAAAATTTTGGAGGGACCTCGGCAAATTATTGATGGAGAAGAACCAACAAATTTTGGTTAGTGTTTAATTATTCCCACGATAGTCTAAATTAAACACTCAAAATGCGATCCGATCCCACCCAGTAGTTAGTTTTATTAGACGGATATTATCAGTCTAATAAAATCGTCAGCAGACAAACGACAGACACAGGGAAACGGAAACTCGCTATTTTGGTATCCGAATTTGTACGTAGGGCCGTTTTATACGTCCAAAATTACTCCAAAAGGTACCACGAAAAGTATCTTTACCGCAATTTATATTAGAAATTTTGCACGAAAAATATGACCATTTGTTTACGTTTTGAACGTCTGCGCAATTTCCTGCCTGAATTTTGGTATTACTTATACTAGAATCCATGAAACAGTGCTAACGTTTCATTAAAGTTTGAATAAAGTTTTTATTCTATATAATATATAAGCAGCGCTCTACAATTTAAAGAGATTTATTTTACCTTGTGACGTATGTCTACGATAAACCTAAAATTGAATACATGACAGCTGACAACGCGGAAATGTACCATACCCAAAGGTATGGATTAATAAAAGACATGGGTTTTCAGCTATGTTTTCTTCTATCAAAAAGGCAACGCCAGCTTGATGACATTTTCAATTGAACACCCGTTACATTAGTGTTAATGTCATTTTAAACACATTTATTTTAAAGAGACCATCCAAAATTATGCTAAATAAAGTAAAATTACATTTTTAAAGAGAAAAAATATTTCGCCCTGGAATCTCAAAATAGATTTAGATTTTTCCTCAATCTACGGGTTATTAGAACCACGTTTCACCTACTGAGGCAATCAGCCACTGCTATACGTTCATCCTTAGGGATACATAATTTTATTAAAAAATTTTGGAAATGTTTGACACAACATGGATAGCTAGGGTCAACATTCAAGACAGATTCATAAACCAAAAGTACAGGTTATTATTTTATAAAATTCCAGTCGTATTTACTAAACAAAACATTGAGATGACGTCATAAAATGGTTGGTGGGAATTATTAAACATATTTTGATTAACTCTTTACCAAAGTTGCTAACAATCGGAGAGTTTCGGCGAATATCTATCTAATAAAAATCGACACAGACAATAGACTACAGACAGACAGATAGATAGACAGAAAAACATTAAAGTTGCCATTAGAAGGATGGATCCATTACATTACTGCTTTAGCTTAGGCTCAGGAAATAAAATCTGATACTAATTTTCAGAAGCTTGCTACAAAAAGTTGTTAAACACAAAAAATCTGTTACTTTATTCCAATATGTTCCGTACTGGTATGAACTAAAACCAATTAGATGTAATAGTTTTGACCAGACCTGACTCGACCTAACCTGACCTGACCTGATCTGACCTGACCTAAGCTGACCTGACCTGACCTGACCTGACCTGACCTGGGTATTGCTAGGGCTTCCACCGGCTAAAACCTCTTACCCGTGTTCTCCTACCCCCCAACCCCGAACTGCGTTTGCATTACTTCAGGGATGTAATTGGTCGCCAAGTTCTCGCCAGTTCTCTTCTCTTCTCATTAGGACGGCAGAAAAGAAAGAAGAAAACTTCAAATTATGTCGTTCAAGATCTAGGTGTTTCCATTTTCCCTATTTTGTCTTGCCCAGTCCTCTTGGGCCTTGATTATCTTCATGATAAATTTGGAAATTGCATTCCAATGTTTTTCATTGCTTAGCACGAGGTCTATTACGTTCCTGGCATGAATTTCAACACCAGTTTCTGCTTGCCTCTTTCTTCTCTCCTACGACATAAAAAATGTGTTCCGGTTATCGGTTCCCACAGCTTGAGCAGGCATCGTTAGGTGTTTTCCCGATTCTTTTAGTGTAAGTGCCGAAACTCCCATGGCCGGTCAAAAACTGCGTTAGATGAAAATTCAGTTTTTTGTGTTTATATTCCATCCAATTTTTAATGTTTGTGATCAATGTCCTGGTCCAGGCAGCCGTGTTCTCCTTTTACCCTTAAAGCGGTACCGGTCACTTACATCAGAGGTCTGTATCGTAAATTGTTCTTATCTAGAATATGCTGCTTTCTTGTTCTTCCTCTCTCTCGTTCTTCTCTTTTTATCTTATTATTTTCGTCATGTATTCTTCAACGATCTCGCAATTTTTTCGCTGTCCAGCATACTGTCAACGAAGTTATCTACTCGTAGCTTGGTTTTGACCTTCTCTTGTAGGTCATTTTTCTCATCGTCCGTTCCATTTATGACAGTGGAAAAGTGTATGGTCCGAATCATCTTCGGATTCGCAGAACATACACTTATCAGCTACCTCGTTTTTCTATTGGAGCTACATACTTCATAAAGCATCCATGTCCGGATAAAAATTTACACATTTGGTAGTTTACTTGTCCCCATTTTCTGGTCATCCATGGTTTGATGTTCCCAGTTAGCCTATGTGTCCATCTTCCCACTCCTCCTTTGATGAGGTTTTTTTTTCTCTGGTTTTAAGTCTTTCTGCTTTGTCAACTATCGAGTTTTTGACTAGCTCTTTTCTTCCTTCCGCTAGTATATATATCGAAGTCATTCCTGCAATCACCATAGCTGCGTCATAGAAGACTTCATTATATCTTTATATTTTTGGATAGACATCGCTCTTTGCCATGCCGGTGGACCTAACCTAACCTGACCTGACCTGACCTGAACTGAACTGACCTGACCTGACCTGACCTGACCTGACTTGACCCGACCTCATCTAACTTTTTCTTTCCTTGGGGGAGGGGAAACCTTCAAAAGACTCCTTGCGAGAAGATGTTAAGAGTCCACGAGAAAGTGGGGATTTTTAACCAACCTAAAATCGTTCCTCTCTTTTACTTGATTTCAATCAGTATCACGCAATCTACTTTTCTCTTTCTTCTACAAGTAGTTATTTTTGCCACCCAATTCTTCTTTTTTTCATTTCCTTGCATTTTTTTATTTTTATTTTTGGTAGCACAGTCTCTCTCTGCAATCACACTTAGTGCTTCCGTCAACGTCATTCGGTACTTCACCACAACTCTCAGCAATACTTTCCGTTGGTGTTGTAATAACACTTGGCAATAATTTCCAAAAGTCCTGACCACACCGAGGCTGCATATAATTTTATCGCATGTGCGATTCCTGCCAAGATCTTCCTTTTGCCATACTTGGTTTTTCGTGAGCAGGCACTATTTTAGGGAGTGAGCTTTGACAGTTGTTTTCCTGGATGCTGCAACCACTTCAGGTTTTTATCCAACCAGACTCTCAGATAGTTGACTATCTACGCCCTCCTCAGTCCACAAATATATTGTTCGAGAGCTACATTCATGGTTTGCATGAGTTCTTTGAGAGCCAGATTATCCGAGTATCCAATTCATCAATATCAGGTGGTATAATTGTTAAAATTCCGTCGTAAAGCACGTTGCAAAGTAAGGGCCCTATGATGGAACCTTGAGACTCTTCCATTCTTAATCTGCGTTCTTCGTACTCTTCACCAGTAACCAATGTTCTGTTCTCAAAATAGTTGCAAATCAAATGGGTGTTGAAAGGGTTTCTAACATCAAAAGCGACCATTACACAGAGTTTCTTTGATTTATAACTATCCACGTTGGCTTGTTCGGTTGTCTCTTTTATTTTACTAATGGCATCGATTGTGGATTTACCCTTCCTAAGTCCGAACCAGCGAGGCAGTGGGCAGCTATTCCTTCGATCTCCTTTAGAAGTCTGCTTTCTAATATTCTTTTTAATATTTTTCTTAACGAACTCGGCAAGCTGTTTGGACAATACTTGGATGCCTTCTCCGTTTTGCTAGGTTTTGGAATCAGTACCAGGCGTGCCTTTTCCTACAGCCTGGCAAAAGTGTCTTAAAACAGCTCACAACTAATGTTAAATATTATTTCTGGGATAGTTCTAGTCACCACTTTTATTATTTCATTGGTAATTCCATTTATGTCCAGAGCTTTGCGGTTTTTAAGATCTAGAGCGGTAGTTTCCAGTTCGTTTAAGTAAATCCAGGGATCTTTTCTTTCTGCTTCTTAAGCGTAAGCTAAGAAGTATTGTAATCGACTGCTACTTTTATGTTTTCTCGGCGTTTTATGATCCCTAGAGTATCAAAAGTAAGTCTCCCGTTTCCGTCTGTCTGTCTGTCTGTCTGCCGTTTGTCCAGATTTTTAGTAGACAGATAATCTCCAAAACTCCCAAACCAATTATTGTCAAATTTTGTATGTGTATTAGGAATATCATGTAGATGGTAAAACGCTAACCAAAATTTGAATGATCATCCCCAGCAACAATAGGATCAAGTCATCTTATCAAGTCAATTGACATTAGAAAATATTATTTAAATTTTGTAACTCAACTTTGAAACTGCAAAATCGAATGCTGTGAAATCTTGCAAACGTTTTAAAGTTACTGGAAGCACGGTAAATCGTTAATCAGAATTTATCCGTCATCTTACAAGTACCCCGAATTTAAGAATGTTTTTGGGAAAAAACTGAAAAAATTAATCACACATCTCTTCAGAGTTGAAGAGACAAATCAGTCAAACTTCATTGTCTTTTAAATCAGTGATGCTTCTTATATGAACGTACTAACAGTCGAATTCTTTCGAAGTATAAACATAAACAGTCGAAGTTAAGCATGTACTAGGAAATTGAGAATATCTATACCTTTCCATTGCTTAAAACATATTTCCTATTGGCCACGCTTCTACGGATCGCGCCCTATCGCGTAGCGGGGGGTAATGGGGTATTAGTTACGCCACTCGTTTTTACTTTATAGAGGTTACAAAACAAAAATCTCAAAATCAAATTTTATGATTTTTATATATATACATTAAGGTTAAAGGAAGAAGAATAGCTAGGACATAGTTTTCTGACGATTGCGACCTGATACTTTGTGTTCAATACTTCTGGATTTTCCAGGTGCATTTTCTAAGTCGCTATATCCATGCTTCCTCGTTGGAATACCGAATTAATTTTCCCAATTACATTCTGGCGGTTTTGTATTGTTCTTGGAGAACGTCAAGATATGTTGTTCCTTCTATTTGCCAACAATGTTTTTTCAATTCCTGATTGCTGACGATAAAATTTTGTTTTGGCAAATATTTTTATCTCAACACTAAGGAGTTACATAGTTGTAAGATATAAATAAAACTTGAAACTCTGCTCGTGTGATAAAATAATTCATACTTTAATTTGACAACGTTGAATAGTACGAGAAAATTTCGAAAACCATCCTCCTCGTTATAAATTTAGCTTAAAGCATCTGTGCGCACTCGCAGCACAGTGGCTTGCATCCACCATAAATTTGTTGGCACAACTAGTGTTTGTTGTTGGTAACTTATTATCCAAGTAGCGTTGTTGTACCAGTTCGAGCTCGGTTCGGTTATTGTAATGCATCCAGCGCCATATTTTCTCTCAATAACAGACATCCGATTATTCAAACATAAACATACCCCATTCACGCTTACAAATATCTCCCATTATGAGCGCATTGTGGTCCCTGTGTAAAGTAGCTTGTTTAGTGTACCAGCGTCCTTAAATAGTACCAGCGCGCAGGGAGGGGCGAGGTGCATGTTTATGTCTATAATTCAGTCATTTTATTTCTGTTTAACAATACTATTTTCCATAGCATTAAGTGACACGCTGAGCCCGTCATTATAATAATGCAGAGCATCCGTCGCGAGCCGTGCCCACGGAAAAGGCGATGGGCCCACGCGGCAGAGGCCGTTGGCGGCCGGCCATCTGGTCTCTTCTGCTCCATTCAGACCGCGAATAAACTCAATTTGTTAGCCTCATTCATTCGGATATACACTGAATCATATGGCCACACTGATTGGAACCTAATTTATACGTCCACCACGTCATAAATCTCAATTACGGAGACTCCTGCCGTCAAACATAAGGGTAGGTCGTAAAGATCTACGTCTTCGGGTTGTCGGCGGGAAGCACAGACGATTCATCCACCGACAGGAATTTTTATTCGAGCTCGTTTATATGGGCGACAAGGCGAAACGGATTTATTTTCGATATTTTCTCGCCGGACTTATAAAACCGTGACCTTTGAACAAAAATTGTCCGATGAATGAATAACTTTAATCGATTTAGAGTGAGCTTTTCGGAAATGACCTCATAACTGTAGCTATGACTTGAAAAGCTTTCTAAACAGAGACTTTTTTTATCTATCTCTAATATATACCTTAGTGTCGCTGATGGAGAAGTATTTTAGCGTCTGGCAGCCTCTCGATGCTTCTTGTTGAGCAACTTACTTAACATTGTTTCAAATTTTGTGTCCAGCCTAGGGCTACAGAACGACTAGAATTAAGGCAAAAATACTGAAATGTTGTCTATCATCTTTTACAGCGTGATTAACAGCAAACAAAAATGAAAGTTTGTATACCAAAGATATCAGTACCGGACTGGAAAATTTTCTAAAACTGTTTAAGGTGTCCCTGCACTGGACGCATGGGATTTTTAATACATTTTCTAAGTGTAATTTTTCCGTTATTAGCAAACTTATTGTTATGAAATTTTAAATATAACATATTCACAACTTTCTCTATAAAACGCGAGAGCAGCTTTTTAATTAGTTTTCATCCCGTAATTTTACAAATGAGTATCTAAATTATTAATGGAAATTTCGGAACGCGGTTTCCACCACTGTTGTCAGTTTACAAAACTCTATAAGTTACCCGGAAAACATTGTACACTTTTTTGTCACCAATGATATACACTTCTGATTTCGAAATATATGCAATAATTGTAATCACGCCACGGCATCAAGTACCCTAATAATGTGGAAATATAGAAAAAACAAATTAAAAGTCGAATGGGACAAAACCCCCATGCACCACCCTCGATGCGATGCCACTGATGCAACGATGAGTAAATTGCACGAGGTGGAAAATCAACGGGCTCCAAAGCTTACTCTTTTTGAACGTGGTATGGATATAGGCCTTGTTCTTTCAATGCACGATGCACCACAAACTGTGAAACTCCAACTTCAGCTGCAAGTCAGCGAGTGCTGATGTCGGGCTCTTTTGCGACCCGTTCCCAAATTTGTTTTTCAGCTTGTTGTATTCTTTTGGTCCTATCACGGCCACGATCTTGAGTTTGGGGCTTAAGGTACTATGATCTCGGACATGCTGTACCACTTACGTAAATGTTTGCGCACAAGGATTCGCACGATTTGGAAAGCGCTCGATCCACAGTTCGCGGGCCAACCGAGCGTTTTCATCAGCCATACCATAAAGCAATACCATGTGGAAAGCTCTGAGTTGGAAAAATTCAGCATTGTCAAAGGGGTTAGTTAACCGAACACTCGACGGCAACCATCTGATACACGACTGCCTCTTGTCGTGTTTTGCACGTTACTTATCAGTGCGCCATTTTTTTTTTTTTGTTCTTAATCCTGGTCGTTCTGTGCCATTCATTGAATACTAGTAAGAAACACTACCAGTGGTGTAACAGTTTATATTTAATTTCAAGTAATTCTTTCCAATTTTTACTTCCCGAGCGTAAGCAAAGGAAGTATTGTAATCGAGTCCGTCGGCCGACTCTCTACTTTTACGTTTTCTCGGCCTTTCATGACCCCTAGAGGACGAAGAAATAGGTTTCCCGTTTCCGTCTGTCCGTCTGTTCGTCTGTCTGTCTGTCCGTCTGTCCGTTTGTCCGTCTGTCCGTCCGTCTGTCCGTCTGCCGTCCCGGATTTTTATTAGACAGATAATCTCCGAAAGTACTGGACCGAATGTTGCGAAATTTTGTACTTATATTAGGAATATCATGTAGATGGTAAAACGCTAACCAAAATTTGTCTAATCATCCCCACCACTACTGCGATGACGTCAGTTCAAAATTGTACATAGTAAAAGGGTTTTAAATTGTATGAAATAACATAGTCCTACACATGTAGTGTATAACTCCGAATTGAGTTTTTACCTGAAACGTCCAAATTTTTGAAAAAAAAAATCAAAATTATGAAACATTTTGCAATTTAATTTTGAATCTGCAAAACTGAATGCTTAGAAATCTTGCAGATGGTTTACAGTTATGACAAGCATGATAAATTTTTAATCAAAATATATTTACTTATCCCCTCAAAAAAATTGATGACGTCAGCTCAAAAGTTTGCCGAATAAATCCTATCTAAGATGTGCATATATAGGGTGACTCAAAAAATTAATGAATGCGTGAATTTATTTTATTGATTTAATCAGGAACTACAAAACCGAATGCTTTAAAATCTTGGACATGTTTTAAAATTATCGTAGGTACGGTAAATTTATAATCAAAATGTATTTGCTCATCCCCCCTAAAAATTTGATGACGCCACCGCAAAGTTTTGCTGAAAAAATGCTTCAATGTGTAAAGAATGATAAGTGATGAGACTATACTTGTGATTTATCACTGCATTAATATTTTTTAGAGTTGCTTATACAGGGTGTCTAAAATAAATTAATGACTGAGTCAATTAATTTTATTAATTAAATCAAGAATTACAAAAATGTAATACGAAAAAAGACATAATAGGGAAGTACTGTCTAAACGCTAGACCATTTTTTTTTATTGCGCGCATTTCGAAATCACGTTGTATTTTCCATAATAATAATTATTATTATACTTAACAGTCGAATGAAATTCAGTTTTTGCTTTTAAAATTTTTTGGTTAATGTCATTAACTTTGGTAACCGTAAACAAATGATTCGATCCAACCGTGGAAGATATGGTTGAAATTATTTGGGTATTGTTTATTACTATTAAATAATTTTTTGTTAACTTTTATTACCACTTATAAAAAAATATATGCTTACTACGGATGAGTGAGCATTTGGTTCACACATCAGAATTTGCGTACTCGATTACTTCATAGTGTCGTAACGTAAATTGTCCCCATTGATCAACATAAATAATTCCACCACCAAATAATATGTGTAACATGCTCAGTTTATCTGAAAGACTAAAAACTAAATTCCGTTTAAAAATCTTAACTGTAGGGCCGCCTACTCAGCATCTACGTAACAGCAAATAACATTATAGAGGAAGATAAAACACGGGTTGTATTAATTTCAAGGTTTAAATAAACAATTCGTGATAAGTGTGATGGATTCTAGTACTAATATCTTCGTCATATTGTAACTATTCCCATTATCATAATTATCAAAACTATTTTTTTATTTAATTTTTTATCTCCATTTGTATAAAATGTATCAAAACTTACATCTAAAGATGTTCTGTCTTGTATAGATATATATGATACATTGCTGAAGTGCTGATAAAAGCAAATCATGCCTCATTTAGACTTTTTGTTTACACCGTTGCCACGGAAACCGTGCGTCTAGTCGCTGTATTCAGCTGGAATCGGGTCCTGCTCGAACAGTAAATCAGTTGCGGGATTACATTTTCATTACATTGTCTTGCGACGGTAAAATTTTAGTCAAAAATTTAGGGAGAGCCATCCCCGATTTATTAATAATAAAAGTGTTCATAACGAAACGACAGACGTTCATAGATATTTTAATATACGTCATAAGCATGATAAATTTTTGTGGATGAATGGTGAAAAAAATAATAAATTGTTTTGTTTTGTGTGTCCTCCCATTTCAAAAGGTCACTAGTCGCCGCTGTTCCTCATGCACTGTGTCACTCAATAATTAATTTCTCCTGTTCTTATGTAAGGAAACCTATAAGATTGTAATATGATCTTCTACAACGTTCAAGGCGTGTTTGATAAAAATTTCAGGCCAAAGTAAGTTGTGATTTTTAAATGCAATCCGTGTTTCTCCTTACGGCCAAAATGCACGTAGTCGGAGCCACCTTAAGTTATCTGTTTGCTTTCAGTGTACATACAACATAATAAATAAAAGCGGTCAGCATAAAACTTACACAGAAATAATATAAAAAGCACTTTAGGTAGACTACTAAGAAAAGTTGTAAATGTCTGGTTATAATCTCAGTGTTCAACGTTCAGTGGCAATCAATCAGTTTAGTCGTATCATTACAATAGTCGTTACACTTGAGGTACTAAAGCCAGCCTCCTTCGGTAGTAGTTTAATTACTTAATCTGACTGCAGGATCATTCTCTGCACGCCTCGAGCGTTTTATACCGCCGGAATTTCGAGCTTTTTGCCGACTTCCTCCTCGAAGCGCGCCTTATTCAGTTAAACGAGCATCATTATGTCATAACTCTATAAAAATCCCATCTATTTTTAAGATTTAATTAAAACACGATCAAAGACAAATTTTATCGAAGACCCGACATAAAACGGACAGTGAAACTCGTCTATAAACAACGAACCGCGTAACCTACTTGTAAATATTTTATTGTTAGTCTCGAACAGCCATTCTGCTCTATTTCCAAAGTGCAATCTGACTGACGAATTTATGGTGTTTAATAGATTAATGCCCGAATGGCGCCCATGTAATAATGTCTACCGGTAATTTATACAGCGATTCGGTTTTATGGTATTAGAAAAGCTCGCGTTTACAAAACTGGTCTGGAACAGTGGGTAAATGTGGTAGGTATGCAGAGTGCTGAATTATTGCGATAATTACGTCTCGGCTCGGTTATTAAAACGAAATTTCACTGATCAATTATTTTGTAGTAGAGCTACGTCGCTTATGTTTCAAGCAGTGTTATAAATCAAAAATGTAATTGCCGGGAACGAGGCGTACCGTTGAGTTTTGTAAAAAATTGAATAAACGAGCATTTTATTTTAGATTTTTTTGCCAAAGAACGACGAAATTAGCCGTGATATTACGTCACATGCCTCGAGATTGTAGAAGTCCATATTAATATCCAAAAGCACAGAGAAATCAAAATTTGTTTTAGGGAGTAGCACCACAAATATTAATTTACTGGTTACTGGACCGTGCAATGAAACAGTAAAAGCGAGCTTGAGAGTGACGCACTTTCTGTCGGCATGGAATCCTTGCTAAATATAGATCAAATTTTCTGACCTAAGAGGATATTACGTTGTACGGAATAGGCATCGATAATAATCCACTGCCTGATTAAAAATTGCTGGAATTCATCAATAATTAATTATAGCACAATGTTATACGAAAACTGTCTTATCTATATTATCTATATTTATAAGGATAGAGTAACAAGTTGAACTATTTCCTGCAGATATAGAAATAGCGTGAATGTAAGACAAACTACCAGAACGTCAGTGTACACAATGCAAATGCAACCATCAAGTACAAAAATGTTGCCTTAAAAACCGTTCATTTATCATCAGGAAATTCATGACCTCGATTGGGTGGTCTTTTAATAATACAAATGTATAACATCCGTAATACAACGCAAACGAAAGTGGTCTTAATCAAAGTCATCTTCTGTCGCAAGTCGCTGATTCAGTGTAATGCTAATTGCCAGCATGGGTTAGAAGAAAGCGAATATGCTAATAATTGACGAGCAATATTTTACGAAGAGATGACTTGATAACGATTATTTTGATAATAATAATATCATTAACAAATTCACTTATTCATTTTTATTATTTAAGGAAAATTGTCACAGCTTAAGTGGGATTCAAACCCATGTCGGCACTTGTTGGACGGGTATATTGACCAATCAGGCACCGTAATTGTCTTTCGTCCCCTTTGAGTTATATTGTGCTGCCATATTTCTAACAGAAAAAAAAACATTTAAATACCAGCAACTGAAAAATCCAGCTTAAATTTTTTCTAAAAAGTACTGAAAATATTACTGTTATTTTGAGTTACTTTGCAAAGCCATCCGCATACGCTAGTTTATTGGAATTACCTCCATGATCCCATTAACGAAAAAGAGAAAAAACTAGAAAAAACGGAGCTCTTTGGACTTCGAAAAAGCACAATAATACAGCTAATGTGTTTAAGTTGTGTTATGGAGATGAAATCGGATTTTTTAATTAAAGTCTCCCAATTCAATATAAAAATCGAAATATTTATCATGGCGACAGATTGATTTAAACCATTTTGAGGCATCAGAAACATTAAATTTAACTACTTTGCGAAGCTTCCACTTTATTTTGGAAAATTTAGTTACCTGGAACCCTTGTTTTCAGACAATTAAATGATAAGGACTATGAATTATTTTCGACAAGATACACTGCTACAGTCATTAAATTTACCAATAAATTCTAAAATTTGGAAAAGGAAAACCCACATACCTGTATTGTTCTTTGACATTACTGCATTGCGTAAAATTAAAAAAAAAATTGAAACATGTTCAGTGAAGATAACGCATTACAGCATAATCAGCATCCATTAAATTGGTTTGATAGGAAATGTTGAAATCCTCAGAAATTGAAATAAGTTTACTGCTTATAGATCGCCTATATTTAGTAACAAATTAAAAGGTGGTGCGTACTTAATCGTCGATCGATAACTTACGATGAAACGAGTTAGAAAATTAAAAAAGGAGAAATGATCACACCAAGATTTTGTGGAAAATAAGTTTATTGAAAAACCTATAGGAAATTGTTAATTGAACGCAAATTTCCCTGAAAAAATTTATTACAGAAGGAACATCAGATGAAAAGGACTGTGTTTCTTCAAGAATCTGAGTCATCGAGAAACAAACGTAAAGAATTTAGATTAAAACTGAGTTTAAACAAGAACGGAGATTTAAGTATAACCTTTGCAAAATTTTAGGGTTTCGAAGTTAAATAAATATATAATTTAAATGGCATTTACCATGCAAAATTTTAAGATGACGTCATCAAATTTCTGGTGGAGGTGATCAAACAAATTTTGTTTTTTACACGATAGTCCTAAAACATTTTCAAAATTTGACAACAATCAATCCGATAGTTTCCGAAGTTATCTGCCTAAGAAACATCGACATCGACGACAAACGACAGATAAATGGAAACGGAAGGCCTATTTTTACTTTTCAAGAGTAGCTTTCATGTTTTCTCAACGTCTCATGAGCCCTAGAGTGTGAACTACCAAGCTGATTGTTTTTTGATGACGTCACCTCAAAATTTTGCATAGTAAATTTTATTTATTTTTGTTGCATTTTGTCATAAACTTTTTCTTGGGGTTATTTGTCCTTTATTACTATCTTTTGTCTCATTTATTTGTAATTGCTTATTTCTGTTGATTTTTTTGCTTTTCTATTTTTACTTCCCGAGCATAAGCGATGTCTTTTTTTTAAATAATTTTTGTCATTATTTTGTTTTTTTTGTCCTCCCCTTTGTAGCTCTTGTTTGTGGAGTTGTTGTAGCGTCTTTTTTCTTTTTTTTGTGACATTTTCTTTGACTACCTTCTCTAGTCGCGTTTTTTGTTACGTTTTTTGGTAACTTTTTGTAGTGAACTTTTTCTAATTTACTATTTTTATATTAATACTTATTACCTTATCTTTTATTTTTATTTCGAAAAACAAAAATCAACTTTCATATTAATATTGTAACCGAAGGTGGTAACAATGCAAACATTGTCACACTGAAACTGTCCTTTACTTTCGCATTTTTGCCACCCTCTTGTGGACTTTCTTATCTTTTTTCATGGTCTTGTTTTTGCATTTTTTTGTGTAGTTTTATAGTTCTTTTTGTCGCCTTTTTTTGTTGCGGTTATTTTGTCCTGTATTTGAGGCCTTTTTTGAGAACTATTTTTGTCGCATTTTTTGTGGCTTTTTTTTAATCGCCTTTTTTGTGACTTTTTGTACACTTTTTCAAATTTTTTGTAGGATTGTTTTGCCGCGTTTCTTGTTATCCTGTTATTTGTCGCTCTTTTTTCGCTTTTTACTTCCCGAGCGTAAGCAAAGTTTTATAAACATAAACACTTAAAGTTGAGAATGTTCATCTTGCTGAGAAGCAATTTTTTCCCGTTGGTAATCTGTTTTAAATATGTTCCACATTGCCCCCACGGTGCAGGGGCTGCAGGGGTGTTATTTATGTAACTGGTTTTTACTTTATGTAAGTTATCACAAAACAAACATTGCAAACATTGCAAATTTTTTAAATTTTTGCTTCCCGAGCGTAAGCAAAGGAAGTATTGTAATCGAATCCGTCGACCGATTCTCTACTTTTACGTTTTCTCGACCTTTCATGACCCCTAGAGAACGAAGAAATAGGTCTCCCGTTTCCGTCTGTCCATTTGTCCGTCTGTCCGTCTGCCGTACCGGATTTTTATTAGGCAGATAATCTCCGAAAATACTGGACCGATTGTTATGAAATTTTATATTTATATTAGGAATATCATGTATATGGTAAAACGCTAACCAAAAGTTGTCTAATCATCCCCACAATAATGTGATGACGTCACTTCAAAATTGTGTATAGTAACTGGGTTTTAAATTGTATAAAATAACATAGTTCTACACATGTAGTTTATGACTCCGAATTGAGTTTTTACTAGAAACGTCCAGATTTTTGAAAAAAAAAAGCAAAATTATAAGAACAACTGCAAAACCGGCTGCTCTGAAATCTTGCAGGTGGTTTTCAGTTATGATAAGCATGCTACATTTTTAATCAAAATATACTTACTTATCCCGTCCAAGAAATTGATGACGTGAGCTCAAAAGTTTGCCGAATAAATCCTATCTAAAATGTACAAAATATAATGAGTCTGTACTTGTGATTTATCATTCCATTCATATTTTTTTGTATTTGCATATACAGGGTGACGCAAAAAAAAATAATGAAAGCGTGAATTTATTTTATTTATTTAATAAGGAACTACAAAACCAAATGCTTTGAAATCCTGGAAATGTTTTAAAGTTATCGTAATCATGGTAAATTTTTGATTAAATGTATTTGCTTATTCCCCCTAAAAAATTGATGACGTCACCCCAAAATTTTACTGAATAAATCCTATCTAAAATGTACAGGATTTGTGGCACTGCAGCTCGGGGGCGAGGGAAGTCCTGTCGAAATAACTTTCGACCAATTTTTTTAACGTTTGTCTTACCCTTTTCAAAAAGTTGATAATCGCAATATTTATATAAAATTCAGTTGAAACACATCTGCTTCGGTTTAGCTTTTAAAAATTAAATTCACAAAATCAAATTTTGTATTTTGTTTAACAAACGATTGTATTTCAGAGGCGAGAAAAATTCCCATGCCTAAACAACTTTAGACAAATTTTTATTTCCGGAACATAAGCTAAGGACGTTTTGTAATAGGGTCGAAAAAAAGGTGGTTTCCTGTTTCCGTCTGTCCGTTCACCGTATGCCGTCTGTCCAGATTTTTATTTCATAGATAATCTCCAAAATTACCCCACCGACTGTTATCAAATTATGTGTTTATTAGGAATATAATGTAAATGATAAAACGCTAACCGGAATTTATTTAATCATCTCCGCCAACAATTTTATAACAACGTTCTGTGTAATAAAAGATACCTAAATTTTATAAACTGCTCCTGCACCTACTTATGGTTTATGAATCCACCTTAACTTTGTTTATTCTTATTATTGTTTTTATTGTTTAATTATTACTGCAGTTTAAGTACATAACACAAAGTTCGACCAGCGCGTTGCATTTTTTTTATCAAATCAAGAACGGTTCACCGTATTTTATCGAAAATGGAAGAATGCAGTAATGTCGCGCCCGCCTATATTTTGGTAATGATAAAATAATAATTGTTGTAATAACAGCCACTCACCCAAAATAATGTTCTAGCCATTTTGCCCAATTAATTAACTCGTCTATTTAGAGGAGATAAAATCAATTAAATTTCATTTTTTCTTTTTTTCTAATACAGATGCAAACTTTAATATGTCATTGCTAATGTTTGCTATCTATACGTGCTTAATAGTCGAACTCTTTCGAAGAATAAACACAAACAGCCGAAGTTAAGCCTAGAGATACTGAGAATATATTTTCCCATTAATTGTCTGCTTTAAATATATTTCATGTCTGCACTTAAGCGAACCGCGACCCCACGGCCCGGGGGTTGCAGGATGCAATAGAAGTTACCACAAACGAAAACCGCGAAATCAATTTTTATGGTTTTTCAAAGAAGCGAGATTTACACCAATTTTTTAATTCTGCATGAGTCATAAAACATCGAGGAGACATAAAAATAACCATTCGATCGGTTCACTCTCGGGAAAAAATAGTTGCTTTGCTTTTCTGGGGGAGTAAAACGTATATACCAAACGAATATTTTGCAGATTTTCCAATAAAACTTTTCTCCCAAAGCTTCTACGTTGAAAACTAAAATAATATTTAGTGATCGTATAGAACTTATTTTTAAATGTACTTTCAGCTTTTTGATTACAGTATCTCAAGCATATTTTACAAGGTTCTGTGTTAACTTGTCGATACCAATACACAGAATATGGTAATTACCACCACAGTTTTGCGACATAAGCTGTAATCATCGTGTCATCATCAATCTTCAGTGGATGGTCATTGTCATAAGAATATGGTACCAGCAGTAAACAAGTCAAAACAACAAAAATCTGAATAACAACGAGCAACCTCTAGACAGTAAAAATTTTCATGAATATGTGCCAAACGTCTTTAACCAGATAATTAGCTGCAGACAAGAACATTTTTAAAAACAAATGTAAAATGGAACACAAATGTTCATGAATCAGACTGTGTTGATTGACAAAGCGATTTGTAAGTATTCCTGCAATCGGTGCTTCTGCTTCTTCTAGCCACATCGAAGAAAGTTGCCAACTGCGCTAACGATGCTAACCGTCTGGGATTGATGGTTTAACCTACACAGGGGTATTTTACGAGATTCATAACGTCCTTAATTGAGACAGTCTCGCGCCACATTATAATCGCGTGCATTAGAACCTGTCGTCCGTTTGACAAATGCCATGACATAAGCGTGCCAATTTATCTTTATAACATAATTCTGATTTATAATGAGATAAGTATCGATGACCGCATGCTTCCCGTTGTTTCTCGCCATCAAAAAATTGCTCTCGTGCCTCAGAAACGGCTCCCGTTCATCCATCACAATATATTCGTTCCCTTCAAGTAAATGAGACTTAATTCGGTCATGCGCTGCCCCGCGACGATACGTTTATTAATAAATATAAATTCTTCTCGTTTAACATCATCAAATGATCGATAATTACGCGAGCTGGTGTCGCGAGTGTCGTGGAAAAACTGGACAATAACAGGAATTAAACTAGTTTGCCTAACGATTGCATGCAAATTGTTTAATGATTGCCTTTTTGAGATGGGTTATTTACAGTAGTATGGGCTTTTTTGATGCGAGATTAATTGGTCTGGGAGGCTGGCGTTCACTTTGCACTAAATTATCGCAGAAATTGACTCGGATTGGTATACGATCGACTGTCTCGACGATAAACGATTCCAGTTTTTCCCCACATTCAGCCCTAAATTGGCTTGAGTCGCCCGCCAACACAAGGATAACTTCTGGGGACCTCGCATCAAACAATCACAGAAAAATTCAACGGTTATCAACAAATTGCGGATTACTCTTACTAGTCCCGTAATAAGTGTTAATTTTCTTGTCTTTAAGTGGCAAATTAACCTTTGATTCTTGAACGTATGCCGGAGAAAAATTGTAACGACCGTCATTAAAATGAAAAGTCAAGTACACGTAGTTCTATCGTAAATCAGATGAAAACATTGTTAGGGGCTGTGGAATCAAGTAATTAAACAAAAAGTATTAATAGTGGCACACTATTCACGTATTTATGGCACTATACCGTTCCAGTTACTGACTTCTCGTCTGAAATAATTTATTATACAAGGTGATTTCGAAATATATGAAATAATTGTAATCACAGTATCACGTACCGTAGAAATGTGGAAATATAGAAAAAACAAATTAAAAGTCAGCACTGCGAGTGAATCCTGCTTCATCCGTAAACAGAATACAATTTAAAAAGTTAAGGCGTTCATGACGTTGCTGTAACAACCATTCGCAGTAAATTAGACGACGTGGAAAATCAGCGGGCTCCAAAGCTTGCACTTGTAGAACGTGGTATGGATGTGTGCCTTGTTCTTTTAATGTATGATGTACTACAAACTGTGCTGGCGAGTGCTGATTTTGGGCTCTTCTTCGACACGTTCCAAAATTTGTTCTTCAGCTTGCAGTATTCTTTCGGTCCTATCACGGCCACGTTGGTGAGTTTGAGGCTTTAAGGTACCTTGAAAAAAAATTGCCTATTTTTATCAAAATTCAAAAAAATAAGTATATAGAAAGAAATTTTAATTTATAAATTATTAATTAGTTTTTTCAGATCATAAAATTATTAGTCTGATAATAGTTTGTTATTGTTGTTAATTTTCAAAGCACCCCAACTACACAGGTGAAGTGTTCATTTTGGAAACACTCCATTGACCGTGATTTCACCCATCATCATCGCCCATGATTAAGCCATTAATTACCACGAAATCATGTCATTCGGCGTTTTCATGATACCCTAAAAGTTAAGTGTTAGACCTCACACTGTCGGTCTAATAGCAGTCGAGGATAATAGCGCAGTTACTTCAGCTCGGCGTTGTAAGTCTAATAACGGCATTAACACCTCACCATGCCATCATATTATGGTAAAATTACCGACAAAACTTGTTATTAAAGTTGTGGAATTTGTTGTGTCGAGGGCACTCAATTGCGTTCACCATACACAAACACAATTAGCTTTAATGATATGCAAACGACAAAGAAGACGCGTCCAAATACGGCGACCGACGACGTTTCGAACCCAAGAAGTGTGCAACTTGCACAGGAATCCGTGCATTGTATGCCTACTATTAATAACTCTAATCATACATGTAACCATTCAAGAGGCACGGCATTTATGCAGGTGGTTGATGCTTTGATAAATACTCCACTGGCAATTGTGATATGTCGGATCTACAACCGGATGGCTTGAAATTTACTGATCGTAACTGATTTATTCAACCATCAATGTGCAATTTTACAAACGGTCTATTGAAATGGGAAAGGCTTGGTGCTTACGGAAGCTTGACTCTTCAATACGAAATCTCGTCGAACATCGCATAAATATAATGAGGACTTGAGACCACCTCCCAGGCCGGTAGGGAGTTGGGATGATTCTTATTTAATAGGGTTCTTGGTGGACCAGAAAACTCGAAGAAGGGTTGTTTCACATCGCTTGGACGACCTTATCTTTCGTGATTATTTTAAACTTTGCTGAAATTGAATGTACATGCATTATTTGTAACCAGTTGGTTTTGCACAGTAACGTGATCAATAGATATTTTGATTAGTTAATTGGTTGTAGAAAAAAGTTTTTAACCCACGAATGTGCGGTCAGTTTAATAACAATAATAATACTAAAATTATGTCACTAATACATATGTATTTTATGGCGTGGCGGTACGATGTAACACTGGAAAGTGAGAATAGTGAGGAAAGATAAATCACTGCGCCTGATGGTCTAGTGGTCAGGATACCCGCCCGGAAAGTGGATGACGTGGGTTCGAAACCTAGTCAGGTCGTAAGATTTTTCCACATTTGCACGATGCTTTAATATGTAATCGCAGTAAGTACCTCCCTTTAACTTCTAATTAATCTGTCACTAGTCAACTGACACAAAAATATCGTAAAAACCACTTTCTTCCATTCTTTTGTGTGTTAAGTATCATAGAATTACTTAAAAATCTTTCCACTGACAAAGTAATATATTTTAAAGGTCCTTGTCACATTAAGTATTTGTTAATAATACAATTTATTTAAATAATAAAGTCTTTATTAAAGTCAAAATATACCATACATTAATTGAAAATACCTCGAATAATTTTAACAGGAGTATTAGGGGAAAATGAACATTTATAAAAGTCGTCCGAAAGAATGAATGATATTGTGTTCGATTATTATGTTAGAAACTGATAGATTTATTAGAGTTATATAATTGCTAATATTTCTAGTCCATCGTAGATTAAGAACGTACGTACTATTTTACTATTACTACAAATTCATTATAGTAATAGTAAAATAGTTTGTTTTTGAGTATCGTGTTGTACAAAGAATACTAAGTATATTAGGAAAAAGCCAAAATATAAACCCCACCCACCCATCCCATCTCAATTGTGATGATGATTTTTAATTTTTCTTTAAATATGGACTTTGCAATTAGGTCTGCCAACGAATGGAAACTTCATTGCTATATAGATTAGGGCAAGTATGGGTGGGGCTTAATCCTTGGCTTTCATTTTTTCTTAAAATGCATAGTATTTTTTGAATAACACGATACTCAAAAGCATGTCTTACTCGGTAATTTCTTGTAGAGGAAAAAATAAGAATTTTGCAATTATATTCCTCTCATTTGGGTCTCAAAAATTAAAAAAAAAATCATCACAATTGAGATAGGGCGGGTGGGCGGGGCTTCTATTTCGCCTTTTTTTTCTTAATATACGTAGCCATCTTTTCACAACAAGAAACTTAAAACATGGTTAAAATGGTACATTTTTGCAAGGAAATATAAATTTCCAATTAAGCTCCCCCATAATTGCAAAATCGATATTTCCTTACACAAATTTTCCATTTTAAACATGTTTTAAGCCGATTCATAAAAAAAACATCTGTTTCTTTAGATGACTTTAGGCCAATAAATCTGATTTGTAACACGTTAAAACTGGCTGAGTTTGCACTATGTGCTCAATTTAAAACCTTCTAGTGAAGAAAAACATTCTTCCATTGCAACAGTCTGGATTTCGAGAAAACTTTAGTACATCTACACTTCTCATTTCCTTGGTTGATGACATTTTTAGTGGGCTCTCCAATGGTAAAGTTACTTCGCTAACTTTACTTGACATGTCCAAGGCATATGATAGCCTCAATATATCTCTGTTGGTTACCAAACTTAAGTAGTATGGAGTATATGGAGCCACATTGAACTGGTTCCAGAGTTATCTATTTAATCGTGCTCAGTTAGTTGAGTGGTCAGAAATCAAATATGATGGCCTTCAGTTCCGGGATTCCCCAAGGATCGGTACTTGGACCTCTTCTCTTCTCTTTATATTCTGCTGACTTAGTGAAAGTTATTAAACATTGCTGTGTACACATGTATGCAGATGATGTACAACTTTATCTTACTTTTAATCCTGAAGAAACTGAAGCATGTGTAAATAGAGATCTAGAACATGTACAGCAATTACATTAACAAAATAGTGCTGCGGTCAACTATCCACAATAAAAATCTAAGAAATGTGTGTTTTTCAGCTGATATACCACGGTATAATCTGGTATGTTTTAGGTCTTCATTTTCCTACTTGGCGGCGTAATAATGTCATTGGCGCAGAGAAGTGCCTCATTTTTGCCCAAACTTCGAAGAAACTGCTAAAACAACGACTCCTGAATGGAGAAATACGAAATATAAATTTAGGTCTGTTTTAACCGATTAATAATAATAACCAAACTTCTTTCTAATACTAATGTCAAGTTAGATACTAATTTCAGGTCAGATTAATATCAGTTTTTGCTGTATCTGTACCTTTTGTACCAATGTTTTTAATTTATTTATTTAAAATTGGTTCAATAAAAATTATTATTATTATTATTATTATTATAAATTAAAAACATGTTTTTGAGTATCGTGTAGTTCAAAGAATACTATGTATATTTTATATTTTTCAACCATTTTCGAAAATTAGCTAGACATTTTCTTGTAGATTTCGACATCCAGAAGTCATTTTAGGCTTAGTTTCTTCGAAAATTTCTATTGTTTTTCCAAAATCGCATGTTAAAATATCGCAATTTTTACAGTTTCAGTAGCAAATAGAATAATACAAAATTTACGGTTAGCGTTTTTTTTTTAACCTTTTTCACATCCTAGATTCTCTTAGTTTTCACCCAGACTCCATAGGAGCACATGACTAGCCCCGCCCACCCACCCGGCCTTCATTTCAGTGAGTTATTTTATCCAGTCTGAATGAAATGAATAATCTTATACTGAGCAGAAATAAAATTAATTAATTAACTAATTTTGGCAAATGGCATACCCTCCAATGAAATAGAGGGCAAGTGGGCGGGGCTAATACTTGATAAAATAAGATTGCTTTTGGAAAATGACATATCTTCCAAGAAAACAGAGGGTGGGTGGACGGGGCTAGATTTTATAAGATATGACTGATTTTGACATATTTGACCATTTCTCAACCATTTTCGAAAATTATCTAGACATTTTCTTGTAGATTTCGACATCTAGAAGTCATTTTAGGCTTTGTTTCTTCGAAAATTTCTATCGTTTGTTTTATAGATGAACAGATTTTTTTATTATTAACATTTTGATGAACAATTTACCATGTCTCTGATCACCTTAAAATGTTTGCAAGGTTCATTAAGAAGAACTTAACACATTTTCATAACCATTTCTTCGGCAAAATTTTATGATGAGGTCATTATTTTTTGGAAAGGGATAAACGTATAAATTCTGATTAACTTTTTTCTCTCTTTACGATAATCTTAAAACGTTTTCAAAAATTCATAGCATTCGGTTTTGCGAATATATTTCATCTATGATATTTCATCTTTTGAACAGACACAAATGTTATGCTAAGCATTTTATTCCGAAGTTTCGTCTTGTGTCATTTTCAAATTGTCACTATTAGTCAGTTTTTTCGATTGCTTACTTAATAAAAAAACTACTTCCCATCTAAAATCTACCCGTAATAAATTTATTAAATAAAGATTCATTATTGTTAAAAATATCACTCTACTATTTGGTTTGAAATATTATCTCAAAAAGTTCTCGTTTCGAATTAAGAGTTTTTTGTAATCAAATCCGAAAATTTTGATCCACGTCCCCTTTATTCTAACTAAGTGTTTAGGGATTATGGAACCCGACAATGAGGAGGCGCAGCAGTCTAATACCCCTCGCTGCTGAGTACCGACAATACTTTTGCTTGCGATAGTAACTTCCGACAGTTACTTCATAGATCTCTCTTCAACAAATAGTTTACTAATGAATGTTCTAATAAGTTGTCTAGATTCAAAGAAAAAAAAAATTCTGCAGTTTTGTTAACAAACAGTTTGTGATCATCCTTTTTTTTATTTTAGTGACATTTTCGCATAACGTATCTTTTAATAATAATAATAATAATAATAATAAATGTTTATTACCCAACAGACCGTGGCCCATTTACAGGATAATATGTATCTGACTGAATATAATTCTAAATACAGATATTATTTGACATTACAGTCGTAGTTACAGATAATTTCACATATAAATGAATAAACGATAATACATAAATTACATAAATTAAAGAAAAAGAAATCGAAAGAAAAAGAAAAATTCAAAAGCATAATTCACTATTGGAAATTAGCCATCGACTTTAAACAAATGATACTTCTGATGCATCTTTGGCTATCGTAGAATATATCGCAGCTTTTCCCGTATTTGTTGAAGGTTGAACACATCATATATACAGGTGATTTCTTCAATAATTTTGTTCTGGCTGTAGGCAAATAGAACGTATCTGTACTTCTGAGCTGAAGTTGTGGCACGTGAAATTTTATAACTTCCAATATTTCTGGTGTATCGATATAACCATTGACGACCTTATATAGGAATGATACAGCAAGGATATTTCTTCTTATCTCTAGAGCTGGAATACTGAATCTTTCAAGTAGCCGGTTCTCTGGGAACCGTGGAGGGTATATATTGTCGCTTTTATATCCTAGATACTTCAAGAGCCGTCTCTGTGTCTTCTCCAAGGACATCTTGTGGCATTGATCTATAGGTGACCACACAGTAGAGCAATAATCGAGTAGAGATCTTGCGTAGCAAAAATACAATTTCTTAACGCATTCAGTGTTAAACAATTTTGAATTACGTATAATAAATCCCGTAATTTTGGACGCCTTACCTGCAATGTATCTGTAGTGTTCAACAAACTGTAATTTTACATCAAAAATTACACCTAGGTCTTTAATAACGACATCTCTCTTAATGCTTACATTACTTAAAGAATAATTGGTGACTAGAGGATACTTTTTATTAGAATATGCTATATACCTACGATAGTGATAGTCTGTTATTCTCAGACCATAGCACAAATTTGGATACGTCGTTCTGTAATGAGTGACTGTCATCCTGATCCTTTACCTCTCTAAATATTTTGACGTCATCAGCATAAAGCAAAATTTTGTTGTTAACAGTATCCGGCAGGTCGTTCATAAAAAGAAGAAATAAAAATGGGCCAAAGTTAGAACCTTGAGGCACGCCGGAACGAACTGGATATGAGAAAGAATTGAAACCTTCATATGAAACGTACTGTGTCCGTCCAAGGAGATAACTCTCAAGTAATTTGACTAAGTTACTGTCACGGTGTATAATAAGTTAGGTGTTACGACGAAGCGTATTCACCGTGCATCGAGTTGACGCCGGTTTAGTCACGATGAGCGGTCGAGAGAGACAGACAGCGGCGGCCTGTAACCTCTCACTTAGATCTGTTTAGCAGCGTTTGGCGGGCTTTTTCCCTCTGTAGGTGTGACAGATTTTGCTAGGTTTTCTCTGCGATTTCTTACTTGTTTTTTGATTTATTAATAAAAATGGGTAGAAAATGTGTTGTGCCTAATTGTTCTAGCGGATACAATGGTAATCCCGAAAAAGTGTCGGTGTTTCGGGTACCTAAAGACAGATTACTGGAATGGCACTTTTATTGCAGTAGTGAACTGCTGCTTTTGAACAACACTTTGCACTAAAAATACTGGTCGTCGCTATAGTAATAGTAGGCATTTTATGTTGAATTTTATTTTTACTTAAAACAATTACACCCTTTTTATCGGTTATGTGTTATGTTTTAACATTCAAGAAACAGAATTTATGGTTATTTTCAGAGGGTTTTTGAATGCGATATGTATTTTTTCTTTATTCCACATAAACTATATTTTTTGCAGAGATTTTTCGGCACAATTCGACAAGCAGGTTGTGCCAATGGACATCCCTTATCTATAACTCTTTGCAGCTATACCGAATGTTATCAGTTTATAAATTATTAAAACCTTCGAAATTTGGTAATTGCACACAGATGCAGGAAAATAGTAATGCAAATCATTCGTTATCATTTAATGACTCCAAAAATATTTTTGAAACAAATACCAGACTGCGGGAAAAATCATTTTGAGAAAATAAAAAGGAAAATTGAATATATTTTAGATACAGATTCACCGATTAACGAAATAGACGAACAACTATTTGAAGATGTCACTACAACTAAAATTGTTGACAACATCATTTATTACTTAGCTGGATTTGTCGCAAAAAAAAATTGTACAATACTTCAAAATGTAATATTTGCCGTGAACAGTTATATAACAAAGAAGATCCATGTTCTAGTACATCTGAATTTACTAGTACAAAATCCAGGGGGTGGTTAAACCATCCATATTTATTAATGTTTAATATGTTCCGATGGGTGGAAGGGATACTTATGAAATGTATCGATTTTGTGGATGTATTCGATGCAACAATTGAAGAGCTATTGGCAACAAACATTTTTATGACTATTTACTTTCCTTTTTCTTGTGAAGAGCATAGAATGGAAATATTTTCAAATGCAATATATTTTTACACAATTATGCAAATTAAACAATTTTATAAACAAGAACAAGAGAAAACAACCAAGGCATGTGCAGAAAAAAGAAAATACTCTCGATTGCGGACTACGTAATAATGGTAAATTTTTATTTCTCAAACAGTAAAGCAGATAATGGTTAATGGATATCTTTTAGTTGTCTTGTGAAACGAACAGAAGTGAGTGAAACTAATATAATATGTGAAGGCGAAAAGAACTATCTTTAACAACGAGTTTACATTCATCTTTTTAAATAAATTATTATTTTAAAAATGTTTAAAGTTTTTATTTTAATACAACGGATAATTAATTTTGATGATTTTTGGACCTAAATGGCTTTAATTCCGACAAATACTTCTCCCGTCTCTTTTCCGTCAGTGCGATTAAATGATGGCCGCCCTCTTCTGTTTCTCTCACTCCAAATCTGTGACTAGTTGGGGACACGTTTCACGCGCTCGTCGGAACACCTAACTTATTATACACCGTGGTTACTGTCAAACGCAAATATCTGCAATTTATACAATAAAATGTAATGATCAATTCTGTCAAACGCACGACGAAAATCAAAATATATGACATCTAATTGACCACCTTTATCTAATACACTGAGAGCATATTGAGTAAACTGAACTAGATTGGTAAGGGTAGACCGCCCTTTCACAAAGCCATGTTGACTAAGTGAAATTTTTGGCATGACTTGGTAGTATATTTTTCCGTATATAACCATCTCAAAAATCTTGGAAAAATTGCACAGAATGGAAATAGGTCTATAGTTAGACACATCAGAAATATCGCCGTCCTTGTATACAGTGCAAATGCGCCCTTTTTTCCAAGTACATGGAAATTGTCCAGTCTGAATGCATAAATTAAACAAACGGGTAAGTGGTTTTAAAATCAATATCTCAATTATTTAAGGAAATTTCGGAACACGGTTTTCAACACTATTTTCAGCTTATGAAACTCCAGAAATCGTACCAGATATATCGTCGAATTATTGTGTCAGAAGCGATACACAGTAAAAAAAAGCTTGTGTCGTAGAAGCTGCTAAACATTTATTTTTACTATATCGCAGTTCCAATAAATAAAGTCGAAAATATATCTGGTACGATTTCTAAAGTTTTCTAAGCTGAAAACAGTGGTGAAAACCCCGTTCCCAAATTTCCATAAATATTGATTTTTTAAAATAGGTGATGCAAAATTTTCAACAAAATTAAAAAAATATATAATAATAAACTGTTTAAAAAATATAATTGCCCTCACATTTTATAGTGAAAGTTTTGGACAGGTTGCACATAAAATTTCATAATAAGAAATGTGTTAATGATGGAAATATTACATTCTGAATATATATTGACAACACCATAAGAGCCAAACGTAGCGACTCTTCTTAATTCTTTCAACCATTGACTTAACGTGCCCAAAAAAAGGAAGTAGCATGAGATTTAATGACTTGGAATTCATTATTTAAATTCACAACTAAATTCTCAGATACAAATCAGAAGAAGAATAATAAATAAACTTGACATTAGTCAACAGTAACAGCCACTCTCACAAGTGATATTAGTGGTAACTTGATATTTTTATACTAAAGACAGAATAGACAGAATAAGTACCTGATAAGTTAATAATATCGTTTCAAGATATTCAGTACACAATAGCAACCAGGTGATTTTTTAAATTTTTGCTCTAGTTGACCACGACGCGTACGTCAGCCTTGAAATTGAAACGGCTGGCGTAAGCGTCATGGTCAACTAGAGCAAAACGTTTAAAAAATCACCCGATTTTACAAGACGTAGTTGTGTCTTGTAAAACATTGTTTTAACGTTACTTAATCATTAAAAATAATTATCCATCCTCAGAGATTTCTAACACAAGGGAAAAATATATTTTGATAATTTTCTTTAGAGCAATTAGCTACAATCACATGGTTGAAGAAAATACATTACAATAGTAAACATATTACGACGATTAAAGTTAGTCTCACCCTATTGCGTCGTTTATGAGTTAATTAGTGTTTCATAGAGGTCCATGAATCCATGTTAATTTTCAACCCATTGCATTCCTTTCTACCTATAAGCCATCGAATCCAAATATCATCCTTTCGACCAAGTCTTTCCTGATTCACGAAACGCAATAAAATTTATTTTCGTTCGTCAGACATAACTGAACTCGGTTGCTGGATTAGGAAATGGTCGTAGGTGAAATCAGCTGACCTGTTTCGTAGGTGTGCTAACTTTTCGAAAGTAACGGATTCTCGATGCATATATGTAAAAACGCGCCATTTTTCGCGCACCGTCATCTTCCTTCGACTACGCCTTATTTCGATAGCAGTTACAGTTAATTCGGAAAGGATCGAACCGTTTAACTCTAATTGCGACAGCAGGTCCAAACCCGTAATTTGGTGACATTTATTAAGCCATCAAAGCACTCAATTTGATGTTAATTACCATTTAATGTAATAGAAGCGGTTAATACTAATCAAGCGCGGACGAATATGACACGTGACTTTAACAAATGAGGCGTTCTTTATCAAACGGTGAAAGGATCTTCGGGCTGTATATGGGCTTGGAAGGAGCGTTTTGCCGATATGTGGAAGAAGACACCGAAGAGTTTGATAGAATGAGTCACGACGCCGTCAACTCAGGGAGCTGACCGTGGTAACGAGTTGACAACAGATCACTTTATTTCTACTTATAGTTATTCAAATTAAGTGAATAATTTTCCATGATCAAAGCGGATCTTGAAATGTCGCCTTAACGGGAAGGCTTCGATGTATGCGTAGTTGATGCAGGGGTAATACGGAGCTGTGATGTAATGTAGAAGAGTGTGGTTCGCGGTACAAATGTTACGCACCAAGTGGGAACAATTTTTATGGCTCATTTTTTATCTTAAATTGAAACTCTTATTATCTATATTTTTTATTGATCAAATCTCCAGAACGGTGCACCCTAGTATGTATTTTATTATTAGTGCAGTAACTAATAACACTGCACGTGTCGGAATTGACATACGTATCCTTACTGAAATAATCGGAACATTTTCAAATAAGAAAACTCGCTAGAAATACAGGAATAATATTGTCCTTTATCAATGATTAACAAAACGATGGTTAGATTAAGACGGTCATCCAAGATGAGTACTTTACAAGGTGTAACCATCAGTGGAAAAGGGCACGCGGAAACGGAAGTATGGATAGCAGTTTTAAAATCAGCGAATCTTGCCTTTTAAGTGTACGTAATGCGCGTATTCATATTTTACCGTCGAAATGTTGTAAAAGAAGAGAAATGAATGATAAACAACAGAAATTATTATTATTATTATTATTATTATACGAATATTGAGCAGAGATAACAACCTATTATGCTCATCCGAAGGAACAAAATACAGCAGCTAGATGATTACTGCTTGTCTCCAAGAGAAGATTGTTCTCGTTAGTACAGGATTATAGTTTCGCAGTAGGTCATGTAAACGTGCCGCCTCTCAGATTTAACTGTACGGAGATCCGTACCAAGTGCCTAAGGGCGCATGACAAAGATCACACATGGACCACACATGTGTATAACTGGTTGCCTAAACGCTTCAGGTTTTTAAAAAATAAAACTAATTCATTACGATAAAAAGAAACAAATTTATTGCGGTTAAACATCACAGTAAATGTTGAAAATGTTCATCATTATGTTCACTCTCTTTTTAATTTCAAAAATGTTTTGTAACATCCTTGCGTCAATACGTTGGACCCGTTGTTCAATAGGGTATTCCACTGCCACTTTGTACCGCTAGAGGCGCCACGTCTGTAAGGGCAAAATCACCAAAAAGTGTTAAATAAGTATAGTGACTTTCATGTGGTAAAGTTGATATATTACTAGATATATTAACAGTAAACTTTTATTCAAATCAAACAAAATGTGCAAAGACTGATTAACTAAAGCAGGTGACAAATACACAAAACACAAATGTCAATTTGGCTGTTGCCAACCTTTGGTCACAAATTCGTGCCCCTTCGGTGGTGGCGACATCTACTTTAGCTTTGCGTGGAATATCCTATTGTTCAATTCTGCTCAAGTCGTCTCAAATCATCAACAGTTTCCTCAGATGAAGTCTTCCACGAGATTTCTCTTTGTTGATACTGCCAGCTCGAACAAATCTGTTGATTACATCTCTAATGTGGGCCTTTAACGATGTTTCTTGAATTACTAAATCACGGTATTTGGCCAGAGATTCTTGCTTACATTGCGAGAACAAGACATCATGATGAAAGTGTCTTGTTCAACAGAATAAACCGTTTTCACAGTCTTCACTTCCTAGCACAAAAACAAAATTTTCGTACGCAACCACCAAGAGTTCTAAAAATAACTGTTTTGTTGTTGTGAGCTTGGATCAACGAGAATTGCTGTAATTTGCACTTGAAAAACATCAAAACAATAAAAACAACGACTTTAAATGACAGGTTACAACTGAAATTAGACATTAATGTGACAAGTGAGAACTGTCATAATGATGCATAATCACAGACATAATTTTAGCGAAGCGGGATTTTTGAAATCCATGGCCAACTACGCCCTTAGAATTACTTTCATTTGTCAAATTTATTTAATTTATCAATTGTGTATATTATACTTGGGTTGTTTTTGCCCAAACGAAAAACAAAACACTTGTGAAAGTTTAAATGCATTAGCCAAATGCGAGTCCAGCTGTAAGATACTGAAAGGTCATCTTGAATAGTCTGGGAACATGTTAATGGGTTACCATACAACTTGCCATCGTCGGCATAGAAAACGTGAGACGACTTTAGTAAAGATAGCAGATCTGATACATAAACGAGAAATAATACTGGTCCCAAAACTGATCCCTGTGGAACACCAGACAGTACCTTACGTTTTGTAGAAAACGATGAACCTACTGTCACATTAAAATGCCGGTCGCTTAAGAAAGCCCCAATCCATTTTAGCAAAAGACCTAGGCACTCCAGAATTTTCTAACTTAAACAATAAGCGACGATGTGGAAGGCGATCAAACGCCTTTTCGAAATCTAAATAAATGACATCCGTTGGCTCGTTTCTTTCTAATGATAATGACCTGTCGTTAAGGCATCGAAGTAGGCATGTAACGGTGGATCCGCCAGGTAAAAACCATGTTTGTTTGAGGAGATGACATTATTATCAATTAAGAATTGGCGAAGGTGACAACATATGACTCTTTCCATGATTTTACAGCAAATGGAAGTAAGGCTGACCGGTCAATGCGAACTCGTGGGTATATCCCTTTAAATTCGCGTATTACGTATGCATTTCCTAGTTTTTCCTCTACCAATTTCTTGAAACGCTGGTTTTGCTCAGCTGATGTAGATCCCACGATCATGCCACCCTTTTTTGTACTCTTTAGTTTTTCAAACTGCAGATTGGTATCTAGGGGATCGATATGAGATATGAGATCTGATTCTGTCTGGACGGAATCATGGTCAGATTTTTTAGGTTCAATTAATATCACGGGTGTAGTTTTGTTTTTCAATATATCTGAAAAGAATGCAACAGGTTTAGGATCAGGGAGAGTGTTTTTAATCTGATTTTCAGCACTTATTACTAGTTCAGTTTTTAGGTCCGGAAACACGTTTTTTAGGCTGCTGATCATCTCATCAAATTTTTTAGCTAGCAAATCGTTCAAAGATTCTGGATCTAGGCACACGCATTTATTGGCACATTCAATGCATTTCCAGGTGAGACCCGGAATTGTGATAAGCTGATAAATTTGACAAAAAATATATCTCCTAAAACTAAAAATTGACATATTTTTCAAAATTCTCAAAGTAAACCAGCAATGGAATGAATTAGGGTGGCTCCTTTTTATTGAAACGCTCTCTATATATATTTTTTATTTTTGCTGGTAAAATTTGTAATACACGTAATGTCGTCACTCATCAACTTTTTACGAAGGATAAATATATCAATTTCGATAGTGCAATACAATAGTAGTAACAAAAATACTGACATAAATGACTTCATTCATAAAATTTGTTCAGATATCATCTCCACAAAATTCTAAAAAATTGGTCTAAAGTTGTTTAGACAGAATTTGCCTTGCCCCTGAATTACAGTCGAACAAAGAACAAAAATGAAGCTTCCTGAAACATTATAAAATTTGAATTTACTAAATTTTGTGTATTTTATGATAAACTTTACAACTCCTCTTATATTACTATAAAAAGTCATTAAGTTGTTTTTGGGGGATCAATATGGATGCCTAGGGTAAAAATACAAGACAGATTCATAAACCACAAGTACAACTACAGTATCCTATAAAATTTAAATAGCATTTACCCTAGAAAATTTTGATGTCATCAAATTGTTGATGGGAATGGTAAAACAAATTTTAATTAGCATCTTATCATCTACACGACACTCCTGACATACAAAAAATTTGACAACAATCGGTTCGGTAGTTTTGGAGATTATCTGTATAATAAAAATCGATACAGACGATAAGACAGACAGAAACGGGAGAACTATTTTTTATACCCTAGGCAACAATACATGTCGGGGCATAAGTTGTAACATATCTAGACATATTAACTATAGGTTTTTTAGCGTTTTACACAATATAAATAAATAAACTATAATCACAGTAATGAAAACCGCATTGCGAAATTTCCATAAAACAATTGAGACATCTACAAGATGTTCTTAAAGTATACCTATAATTTCACAATAAGCCGTCAAACAATTAAGTGAGATTTCTAAACTTGCTATTGACGTTCAAGTTCCCGTTGCAGTTGCTGTTCCCGCTGACGTTGCTTTTAGAGCTGAAAATTGTCATTTATCAACTCCGCTACCAAGTTGACGTTGATAGTAACTTTGATGTTCAACTTTTGCCGCAAAGGGGTTGTAGAAGAAAAATGGAGGATATAAATTGATTACTACAAAAATTTACAATTTTGGACATGTTTTACGTTTCTTGTTATGGAAATAAGTCTACACATATTAAGAAAAAAAGGCAAAATGTAGCCCCACCCACCCTCCCTATTTCGTTTGTGATGATTTTTTTTTATTCGTCGTGAACCAAGGGGGCGGAGCATAACTACAAAATCCTTATTTTTCTACGAGAAACTAAAAGCATGTTTTTGAGTATCGTGTTGTTCAAAGAATACTATGTAAATTAAGAAAAAATTAAAGCCAAAGATTAGACTCCACCCATACCCACCCCGATCTCAATTCGCAATTGTGATAAATTTTTCATTCGTTGTCAGATCGAGGGGCGGGGCTTAATTGCCAGATCCATATTTGTCTACAAGAATTTACCATTTTAAACATATTTTAAGTTTCTTGTTCTGAAAAGGCAACTGATACGTAAGTATATTAAAAAAAAGGCAAAATATAAGCCCCGCCCACCCGCCCTATCTCCATTCTGAAGATTTTATTTTATTCGTCGTAAGCCGAGGGGCGAAGCTTAATTGTAAAATCCTTATTTTTCTACGAGAAATTACCATGTGAAATATGTTCTTAAGTAATCGTGTTATACAAAGAAAACTAAATGTAAGTATTAATTAAAAAATAAAACCAAAAGAGAAGCCCCACCCATCCGTCTCGATCTCAAACGTGATGAATTTTTCATTCGTTGTCAGACCGCAGGGCGGAGCGTAATCGCAAAATCAATATTTCCCTATACAAATTTACCATTTTAAACATGTTTTAAGTTTCTTGTTGTGAAAAGATGACCACACACGTTAAGAAAAAAAAAGGCAAAATGTAAAACTCACCTACCCGCCCTATCTCAATTGTAATGATTTTTTTATTCGTCGTGAGCCAAGGGTCGGAGCTTAATTGCAAATTCCTTATTTCTCTACAAGAAATAAAAAACATGTTTTTGAGTATCGTGTTGCTCAAAGAATACTATGTACCTATATTATGAAAAAAATAAGCCAAAAATTAAGCCCTACCCTACCTACAAAAATTTTTGATTTAAATGTCGGAACTATCTTTAACAATGCGTAAGTATTGACAGAAAGCTACAGTCTAAAAAATGATGGCTTTTTATTTTGTGTGCCACATATCAATTTTTATATTCTGTTAAAATATATATTTGAAGCAAAACCGAGACTTTAAGTCCACGAGATAAAAATAATCAAAAGACAAAATATCGTGACTGAAAAAACTTGATTTTCTCTAAACCTATTTTGAGATATAAACTTGGCAGTGAGTACAGTGTACCTACTTAAAATTAGTTAATTCATGAAATAATGGCAGTGACGTAATCCCAAAAGGCATCAGAATCACCATCATCTTTGAATTTTCTTAAAAAAATAAATTATATATTTTTCTTGATTTATGAAGTATGAACAGATTACAACGTTTCTATTTTTAAAGCATGTTCGAAAAAACATGTGACGTTTCTCATCAGTCATCACGAGTGAATTGTAGCTTTCCCACTCCATCTATGTGATAAGATAAAGACAGGCTTCCTGTAGATCAAGTTTTAGAGAAACTATTTCCGAAAATAGTAGTAGTTTTGTGAAAAATATTAAAATTTTAAGAATAACTAGTAACAAGATTGTTACACTGAACACTTCGATTTTTTTTTGACAGAAGTTGTTGCTGTAAATACAGTGGAATCACTAAAGCAGACTTTTCGCAACACCTTATTAAAAACGAAACTCTGGAATCATGATTCTCCATAATCGAGTAATGACAATACTTATTGATAGCAGAACCCACGTTTTTTACGTCTAACAAAAGATAACATAAAAAATTAATGTCGTAAACAACATCACTCTCTTAATATTGGAAATGCATATTGCAAAACGAAAAGTCGTTAATTCCTTCAATATAAATTTTATTACCGGAGAAACCGTGACATCAGTTATGATCCTATAATTTTCAGGTTGATGTCTCTTTGTCAGTTTATTCGGACTGCAACATTGCTGTTTTATTGTCGCATGCATATACACAGCGCGATTATAAATTATTTTGATCCACGGCCACTTAAACTTTATTTTTGTCCGCTATTGAGTGTCATTCGCACCTGCCTCCATGCTGTCTATCGATATCTGGTACAGTGGATTATGATGCCGACAAGTATCGGGAAAAATAAACGTAAAAGATAAAAATGAGGTGGTGCTCACTGCAGGTATGAAAAATAATAAACAAAACTTTATACTGCGGACAACACTTCCACGGCATTAACTCCTTTGTTATAAGTACAACTCGTCACATTAATGGTAAACAGAGGACTCTGTATTACTGAATATTAAATTTTTACGACAATAACGTTCTGTTTTGATTTTTTTTTTATTTTTTGGAAAACATCCTCAAGTGAAAAATTAAGTTAAGTAGAGGAAATCGGCGCAAATTGTGTTACCTGGGGAACATAAAACACATTATTTTGGAAGCTTTCTGGCATTATTGTTAATACTTGTAGCGTCGTTGCAGAGAGAAAGCCAAATAAATCTAGTAGCATTTCACAAAACACACATACAGCGACCAAAATATATGATACAAAAGATGTATGGCTGCATTAGAAGTGAAAAGAGATGAACGCCTATAAAATTACTAATGAAATTCAGTTAGCCGAGCCATTATTCCCATTGAAGTGTACTGTTATAATTTATGTGTTATGAACAATAGTTGAAATCAACATGAGTCAACAAGAAAAAGTATATGGTGTCCTGGGTGGGATCTGAAACCACGCCTCTAAAGTTTCTACCATGTAATCCAAATATGTCAAAATAAATTTTTACACCTACCCGTTTCTCAGTGTCTGCACTTTTAAAGATTCTTCGTTCGCCTGAATGTAAGTTTTTGCTAGTTTCTTGTCGCTATAATGCCAGTCGCTACGGTATTGGAATGCCATAAACTTCTCGGCACGCTCCATGAGCCATTGGCTCGTTGAAAATTGTTGAGTTGTCTTGAGTTAAATCAGGCAGCTCTTGCTATTGAACTAATCCGATACACTTGGCAAGTACGTAAGGATTGTGGTAGCCGGCAGCACTCCATGCAAGTTTGCCATTTTTCATTTACTGCTATCTATGCACCGATTGATTTGTATCATGTTACACAGATGCATAGGTAATGCATTTTAAACAGAAATATTTGTGTTGTAATGGTTTCAATTATTTTTTCGTTGATGACTACAAGCGCTGAACATAAACAGGCTATGTAGAAAAAGACTGTACCCTGCGATTTTGTACTTAGTATAAACATCTTAAACATAAAATTATTTGCCAAATATTGATCTATTAGGTCTGTTTAAAGCTTGAATAGTGTACTTGTATTGATCAAATTATTCAATGTGATTTAGGTATTTTCATGTTAAAAGAAAAAATTCTTGGAATAAGAGATATTAAAGCTGAACATAGTAATTTTTAATATTTCAATTTTTATATTAAAACGTAATCTCAAGATGTTGTGTTTTGTATAGATGATATGTTGCTGAAGTGCTAATAAAAGCGGAGACCAAATCATGACTCATTTAGACGCTTTGTTTACAACGTTGCCATGGAAACCGTACGTCTAGTTGCTGTATTTGGCTGCAATCGGGTCCTGCTCGGATAGTGACCCCTAGCAGTAACTCAGTCAACCTGAATCTCTACTAGTACAAACCAATAAAAATCTATTCTTAAAAGTAAAAATAAATTCAAAATATTCCGATGAAATCGTAAGCAAATCCCTTAGACTTAAATTTACACTAGCGGTTATAATTTATTGCGAAAAATGAAAACATTATTTCCAGTCATCCGAACCCTAAATCGGATCACAATGCCGATGGCTCAAGTTTTTTTATTGCTCTGACTTCTGCTTGTTAAATAAAACATTGCATTTTATTTTGATTTTCGATGTTGTAATTCACACTTGATTAATTATAACTTGTCTGGGTCTGGGGAAGGCAAAAATTTCTCTGTAGGAAGGGGGGGGGGGGGACTCAGCATACCCTAGCTACGGCCTTCTCTAGAGGCATGAGACGTCGAGAAAATATGAAAGTACCAAATTGCCCAAGGGACTCTTACTATAAGTTCTTCGCTTACACTCCATAAGTAAAACTATTTGAAACCTTTTATGTTTATGCATCGGAAGAATGTCATGTAGAAATTCGTCGCCTGAGAACAGAGAATTAAAATTATTAAGTAAGCTACAAAACGAGCAAAATGCCTGAATATGGTTATTATAATTCTTATGTAATCCTTATTAAATAAATTCGTTCGTGTTTTCACATTTTCGAGAAAATGGGGTGACTCGTTCTTAATTTGATCAATAAAAAATTAGAGTGACTAATTTTAATTATTATGAAAATTCAAGAAACAGTTCGCGTTAATGAAATTTTAATACTTACCTATATAAAAATCAAATTTTAGTACACATAGAAGCGGAATGACAAAACCTTTATGATACTTTGTGTAAGATCCGTGTATCAACTTTTTCAGAAATCGGTAGGTTTTTTTTTCAAATGCATTGCTTATGAGATTTGTACGCTCCCAAGACAAACCGGAACGTCCAAAAGATCCAAGATGCTAGTTTTAAACAAATTGAAGATCTATTTACAGATTTTGGAATTTTAAAAAAATATTGTAGAACTATTTTCAACGATGAAATTCGCTCCAAATTCGCTTCAATGTTGAACCTTCAAAATACATTTTTAAATAAAAAAAAAGAAATCTTACCTATTAGGTCTTCGCAAGACTGGAAAATCTTTTTTACAAACTCGCCATTCCTTACGGACAGCAATTCAATTCAAATGAAACTTTTGTCCGTGTCACAATATTTTGATACATATAGTACAAAGGCCAGTAATTATGAAAATTATGAAAGAACACCCTTGGCTGGTTTTTTTAAATCACGTCAGAAATGAAAACAAAAATGGTGAAAAAAAAAGAACACCAGTGATTTACCTCTGAATTTACCTCTTGGTAAATAAAATAGAACTTTCTAGAAGAGAAAAAAATACACTATAAGTATGAGAAATATACGAACTTGACAAACGTTGTTTTAGAAGTTTAGGATCGAAGGACAAAAAAAATATTGCGATGAGATCATAATCACAATTTGTGGCGTTAAAAGAATATAAAGTTGGCTCGCTATTTTATGTGTCAGATGATGCGTTTCAAGCCGCCATTTTAGTAGAAAAAGTTTTTGTTTTAATTTAAAGCAACATTTATAAACAATGATTGTTCTTCTGGAAATATTGTCAGTATTATATGAGAAACATAAACAACGACCCACATTACCACTCAATTAAATTCTCAATTTGCTGCAATGTGAAATTAAAATTTATAAATAAGTTTATTGTAGACCATGTAGAAAATTTTTTTCGTTTCATTGGTTTAAATTGTTTTTTTATTGCTTTTTTCCTCCATCTTGTCCATTTGTGACGCTACTGGTTTGTGGACATTTGTTTAACGCAATTTTGGATCATAAATTTCGGTTATTTGTCATCGTTTCCCATATTTTTATATTATCTAAGTACACTAGATTGAACTAGTTGTTCACTCCCAAAATAATAAAATTGTAACTAGGATTATTGTATCTATGTGTACTCTTCTTAGTGTTTAATGTAACGGCCAGTCAGTAATCTCAATATGTCACCGCTATTTCTTGATGTCATCATGAGAGGATTTTAATCCTTGCACAATATCGGTCGTAAACCCTAAAAGCAGCAGAGGACCCAGTACCAACCTTTGCGGTATTCCAGTTAGAACCTGAACAATCGATTTTCACAGGTCAAAATCGTGTTTTGGAGGCATATCATGACGATTTAACAGAAACTTCATTGTTATCGTATAGGACTTTCCTGGGTCAAATTTTCAGTGTAGTTATCGAGTCTCACGGAATTTCACCTGAATTGAAAGATTGAGTGAACAGAATACTTAAAAGTTTAGTCTACGCCACAGCATAACTTTTTATTAGACTAAGTAACATTTATGTTGTCAAGCCCAGAACATTTCCCATCCTTTAGTGTACTCAATTTACCATCAGAAAAGTCTATGGAAGTCAGAGTTTCAGTGCAGTGGTGGAGCTTTTACTTTAATATCTCCGACAGGAGGTTCTGCCGTGAAAATTGATATACATTTTTAAACTATTCTTAATTTATAATATATTTAAATTCTAGATTGATATACTGGATTTTATTTCCTGGAAAAAAGCTCGATTATTAATTGAGAAATCGGTTGAGCTATATTTTTAAACGTTAGCCATCAAAATCGTCAGAAAAAAACGTGATTTTAAAATTTATAGTAAATAAACAATTTTTGAATCGAATTTTTATAAAGTTGAAGTTGTTTTAAAAGCTAATATACTCAGTTTTATTTAACCGTAAACTGTTTTTATGAAAAATAATAACTTTTATATATGTTTTTTTGTATTTTGTAACGTCTTTATCAGAGTAGATTTTCTTCTTTAAGCAAGTGAAAAACACACTATATAAAAAGGCAAATAATCACGACGGTTTAATCCGTAGACTAAATAATACTGTAGCAGAAACTACATCAGCAATGCTCGAATACGTTCAAAGATGAATTGTAATCACAATAACGCACGCATGTCCAATTGTAAAACCACGTAATTTTCGTCATTTGTTGTAGGACTATTTAATTAATGGTACACATAAATTTATACATTATTCATAACAATATTGTTCGCTGATTTTATTTACCATAAATATGAACGTTTATGACACTTTTCAACGACACCAGCTGATCACCTGTAATTCGCGACCAAAGCTTGTTTTGTGCCACTTTACAGTCAGTTTTAGAACACATTTAATTTTTTTAACTTCATTAATTAAAGGAGACAACATAAGCCTTCAGAAATAGACTGTATTAGTTTTTTGAGGTTGTGTTAACAAGTTAAGGTACCCAAGTTATGATTTACTGATTCTTTTTTAGCCCTCTAACTTCAGACAAATTCATGTTTAAATATATTTTGTAAATGTATTAGAATTAGATCTTGTTCTCTTTTTACGTAATTTATTCCAGTAAGTAGCTTCAACATGTGACAAGTCTTTTTTGACTCTAATGAATAGTAATAGTCGAATATCCTTCATTGTTTGTAAATATGTATAGGTGCGCGTCACAATTTTATTCCTAACTGTTTCCATTTTCTACACTCTCGTATTCTCTGGTTTGTGATAACTAAAGCTCCGAATTATGTGCAAAAAATTGCTAAAATATGCAGGAAATTAATATTTTATTTCATCATTTATTACAACACTTATAACTTATATTACACATTTACAAATTAAAACTAACTATCTTGGTGTATTCTAATACTCTATTAATTAGCTATTTTATTGACTAACTACTTACTCTCTTGAAAAATATTATTTACATTTATTATAATATATTTTACTAGATTTTCGATTTTAAATGAATATCTTCGATCACTTACAATACATTTATACACTGAAAAATTGCGCTCTACATCGACAGATAATATTGGGGCATATTTAGGGGCAACACAATTTGAGGGTCTATATTTACCACATCTGAAAACTGTCCATTTAAAATTTTGCCACATTAGTTAATCTAGTAAAACCGCCATTTTTACTAAGGACTTTGTTCTTTTGAGACTGTTTGAGCAATAGGACCTTGTGCTTTATTGATATTTTTGTTTAATTGTTTATAGCTATATGGATTCACTTAGGGGTACGTTTTGTTTTTCAAATTTTGTTAATGTTACACCAATTAATCCGTAGTTGTTATTTATGAAACTTAAATTCTGGTTTAATTGAAGACTATTTAAAATCTTTTTAGCTTCCTTTATTGCTGCAGAGGAACTGCCATCAAATTTTGACATGATTTCTTTCACCTCACAGGGATATTTGAAATAAAATAAAGCTGTCGATAAAATTTGTCGTAGTGATGTTTGAGTTACACTGGTTGAGTTTCTTTTTTCACAATTTCTTTTGTGAAAATTGAAAAGAAATAATTATCTATGTAAGAGATACCTATTATTGACATTGAATAACATGCTAAACATATTTTTGCTTCCCGAGCGTAAGCAAAGAAAGTATTGTAATCAACTCCGTCGGCCGACTCTCTACTCTTACGTTTTCTCGACCTTTCATGACCCCTAGAGGACGAAGAAATAGGTCTCCCGTTTCCGTCTGTCTGTCCGTCTGTCCGTCTGTACGTCTGCCGTCCCGGATTTTTATTAGACAGATAATCTCCAAAAGTACTAGACCGATTGTTATGAAATTTTGTAATTATATTAGGAATATCATGTACATGGTAAAACGCTAACCAAGATTTGTCTAATCATCCCATCAATAATGTGATGACGTCACTTCAAAATTGTATCTACATAGTAAATGGATTTTAAATTGTATAAAATAACATAGTTCTACACATGTAATTTATGACTCCGAATTGAGTTTTTACTCGAAACGTCCAGATTTTTGAAAAAAAAATCAAAATTACTGAAAACAACATTTTGAAATTTAATTTAGAATTTGCAGAACTGAATGCTCTGAAATCTTGCAGGTGGTTTTCAATGATGATAAGCATGATAAGTTTTTAATCAAAATATATTTACTTATCCCCTCCAAAAAATTGATGACGTCAGCTCAAAAGCTTGCCGAATAAATCCTATCTAAAATGTACAAAATATAATGAGTCTGTACTTGTGAGTTATCATTCCATTCATATTTTTTTGATGGATTTGCATATATAGGGTGACTCAAAAAAATTAATGAATGCGTGAATTTATTTAATTGATTTAATCAGGAACTACAAAACCAAATGCTTGAAATCTTGGAGATTTTAAAGTTATAAGCGTGCTAAATTTTTTATCAAAATGTATTTGGTCATCCCCCCTAAAAAATTGATGACGCCACCACAAAATTTTGCTGAAAAAATCCAATCTTAAATGTGTAAAGTATGATGAGTCTATATTTGTGATTTATCACTGCATTATTTTTTTTTAGATTTGCTTATACGGGATGTCTGAAAAAAATTAATGACTGAGTCAATTTATTTTATAGATTAAATCAAGAATTGCAAAACTGAATACTTTGAAATCTTAACGTTTTGAAGTTATTACACGTTCTATAAAATACAAAACGTTTGAAAAATCATAAAATTTAATATTATTAGGCAGATAATCTCCAAAACTACCGAACCGATTGTAATATATGTAGCCGGTAAAACGGTAAAACTCTAACCAAAATTTGCCCAATCTCCCTATCAATGTCATGACATCTAAAAAATGTTTATAATAAATTTTATAAAATAGCATACTCTTGTATTTGTTTTAAGGAATACAAATTCGCAAAATCAATTTTTTTAATTTTTCGACGAAGCGGGATTTGTGGCATTGCACTTGGGGGGCGAAGAAATTTCTATCGAAATAACATTCGACCAATTTTTTTATTTGGTTCTCTTATCAGACTTTAGTCCAAGGACTGAAATATGTTTTAAAAAAACTTACTGGTTTGCCGCAAGATCGGGATTAAAGGCCGTTAAAGAAAGAATTCTAGTAATACGGCTAATTGGGGGTGCCCATAAATGAAGTCTTGGAAAAACCCGTCTGCATTACTAGAAAAGTTCGGTACTTATTTACCTGCATACTGTCAATAGCCAACTGTATCAAAATTGTATTAATATTAAGATTTTTACCAATTACCACGAAAAATGCATCAATAAATTTAAAATATGCATAAACATGCACTTAACATTAAAATATGCAATAAATACCAATATGGAATCCCATTTTTCAGTGTGTACATGATAACAGTAACTTAAATTTTGTTGACTGATTCGCTATTGTCCAGTTTTAACTTAAATTTAACAGTTCGTAGAACATAATTATTAATCAAGTCGCTGCGCTGAAAGAACATTTAACAAAAACGCATGTTTAACGGCAACATTCACAGCGTTGTTTACAGTGTAAAAAAGCAACAAGACGGTATTTCATCTACAGTGGAACGAATCGGTGCATCTAACATCTATCATTATCTGGACTTGTCAATCAGATAGACAGCAGGAACAAACGCAACCAGCAAACATGATCTTGTCTAAGATAAAGGCCAGATTGAAATTAATGTGACAGTGGGTTGTAGCTACCGTTTCAACTTCGTCATTCCAAAGTGCACATTCTGTGATCATCCGATGAATGTGATAAGGCGACAATAGTCAGTCAACGTATTCATCAAACCGAAAAATATAATGTTCTAATTAGAACAACAATAGAATAGCGTTATTTATTTTTAATCGATCGAGACGAGTTGCAATTAACCGAGCAAGTGTTCTGTTTAACGGCACAACGATATTTTTCAGAGCGAGCCATAGAAACAATGCAATTAAAAACGGCCATAATTGCAAAACACAGTTTAACAATACAATAGGTATGGTATTAAAAATAGTTCGATATTCATCTCAACGCGTTTAGTTAGCGACCTGCTTTATTACCATATTGTATACAGAGCTAGACTTAGATCTTATAAAGCAAAACGTTTTTATAAAAATCTTACTAATTTATTGCTGTTTCTAGCAAAGGTGAACAATGGTTCCAGCACCGAGCTCCTATGCCTTAATAGGTACCTATTCTTGTACCATTGTATACGATACAGTGTGACCAAACAATGTGTCTGTCTTGATAACCGCCATACGTTTCCACCGTTCGATTTATTAACAAATTACCATTTTGCTTTATCAGGAACCTTGGGAAGGCGTACGCAATTGTGGTTTGCGGTTTCTGCGGCAAGAAATGAATTTGTCTGGTTACTGCGTAACCACACCTTTCGGTGGCCAATACTTTGGAAACGGCGCACTTTTAGAGCCACCGCGTATACGTCCATTTCCATCGGTATTTCAATTATCTTTCTATATGTTTAATCCTAATTCACTATGATTGATTTTACGTGACACCTACGACACTTAAATCACAAATTTATTACTGTTTTAACATTTTCAATTTACTTCCTCTTTGTTCCCGATATGCATCCATTACGCTTGACTTTATATGTGCAGAGTAATATACTCTACGAGCGGTTTTTTGCCCAAACGGGACAAAAAGTGGTGATGTAAAGACCTCCACCATATTGGACTGTCGTTTTAACATAATAAACAAAAAAAGTTTCCTATAGAAACTGCACAAGTTCAAGGCTGCACCTACCTGTTCGCTTTAGACTCAAAATATGCATGTCCATAAATAAAATTAAAAACTGGCTTTTGACCGTCCAATAAGTCATAATATGAACAGACCTCGATGCAGATTAATGCAAAGTCCTGTCCACTTACGTCCTTTTTTTCGTGTAAGAGAGGAATGAAGAATTATAGGATCTTTAACGATCGTTTAATGGTACATTTATAACGTCCAGGATCAATTTGCACAATGGAACTTGTAATTAGATCATCTTCTTTACATTTTCCTTTTTTTTATTTTATTGATGTCAAGGTTTTGCCTTCTTCTAGATTTTTTACGTTAGATAATTATAAATACGGTAATTCTAATGTATATTATTAATAAAAATAAATCTACATTTTGACGCAATTATGAAATGTTTATTGTTTAAAAGTCTGTATGTAAATTTTGTCCTGTAGTAAGCTTACATCAAGTTTTACACAGCGTAAAATTATTTGATGATATTCGTTTAAAACGAAACTCGAAGCAAGGTGGTCTTATTTAAAATTTAATGAAACCAGAAACCTATCACTTTATGTTTTTAAACACATTTCTTTTGTAAATTGTCTATTGTTCAGAATGATTACACAGATCATCAAGTTGCCTACGACTGTTCATTAAAATTCACATTTTCCGTCTTTTCCAAATGGGAAATTCTATATTCCAAACATTTTGTATGTAATATATTTTGTACATTAGACATTTGAAGTAATTCGATTGTTCATTTGAACACCCTATATACCCAATAAACAGTCATCTTTGAATTTGAGTCTAATCACTGCTAATAATTAAATTATCTAAGACGTAATCAAATATCCTTAATTTTTATACGATTCTCACTAATCTTAAGAAAATGTTCAGAAATAAACTATGCATACAAAACAATAAATATAAAATTTCAGGCTATGATGTTAAGGGTATACTTCACTTTTAAATTTTCAGTGGCAGGGTATTTTTTTAATTTATTACTTTAAACCATAGACAAAAACAAATAAAAAAAAAGTGAATAAAGTGACAAATCGTTAATGACTGTTTACTGAACAAAGAAAAATTAGTCCTTCAAATTTTAATCTCGTATTTGACCAGATTTTAATTTAGTACTACTGACGTAAGCGTCCTGGGTAAGTAGACTAGAAATTTAAAAAATCAGCCGATATTACAAAAAATTGTTCAGAATGAATCTGACAAGAATGCCTAATTCTTCAACGTTTTCATGACCCTAATTAGAATATGAAAAGTAGGTTTCGTGTTTCCGTCGTCTGTTGTCTGTGTCTAGCTTTATTAGCCAGATAATTTCCAAACAACCAAACTAATCTTTGTCAACTTTCATATGTGTGGTAGAAACATAGTGTACTTAGATGATAAGACGCTAACCAAAAGTTGTCAAATCATCCCCGTCAACAATTTGATGACGTCCCCCCATTATTTTGCCTAGTTAAGGTTTCCAAATTTTATGAAATAATATTCTCCTATACTCGTGATTTAATAACCCGTCTTGATTTTTATCACAATTACGTTACAATTATTTTTGTGGAACACTTTCCACATGGTGTAGCTGACCTTCCACCAAAATTTGTTTAATCTACTCATCTAAATGTCTACTTTGTTTTTGTAAGTGATCGTCAAATTGACGTAAGAAATTTTTTAGTGATTTTTCTTGAACTTAGACTGGGTACCGTTGAGTTGGTGCACCATTTTTAAATCACCCTGTATATATGAAATGGAGTTATAAATTGTTTTATTAGACGTAAATGTTACTATGTTAGTTATTAAAACAGAAACTTCGTAAAAAAGAGTAGAAAAACATTCGCAACAATTTTAACGTACTTTATGATATCATAGGCTACTCCGAATCTTCTTTTTTTGCAATTTGACATTTTACTCATAGGTTGATATCAAATGATTTCTGCTCTAAAAAAGTAAAAATGTCTTTTGAGATCTGCCGTATAGTTTTGTCCCGAAACATGTTTAATATTTCTTTAAACTCATTGTTTTGAAGAAAAAAAAAGTTAGTGAAAGCTATCTCGACAGAACTTCCCTCGTCCTTTTGAAATAACCTCTGTAAAGTAAAAACCAGCGGCATAAATAACATCCCCACAGCCACTGCGCCGTACGGACAGTGTAAAATATCTTTAAAGCGCTAACTAATGGGATAAAATGTCCTTCAGCACTAGGTAACAGCAACCTGAAATTCAAATGTTTATTTATGTTTATACATCGAAATAATGTCGCGTAGAAATTAATTTGACTTGAACGAGTCTGTCTTCTTAAAACAGAGGATTAAAATTATTAATTAAACCACAATCAAACAAAATAAATGAAGAAGTATATTTATTTGCCCAACAGAACTAAGAGTTGCAATTACAGGACAAATTAAAATGTTCTGAACATTATAATTCTTTTTGGTACTCTCAGATTTTCGAGAAAATTGGGTGACTCGTTTTAAATTTAATCAATAAAATATAAGTAGATATATAATGCGAGAGAAAAAGAGAAAAAAAAAAGAAAAAACGGACTAGTGTGGAATTGTAACCGGAACTTCCGGACTTCCGGAACAGAATGTCTTAATAAATTTCGACGGGTTTTTCTGAAATAATTAAGAATGGTGACCAGAATGAAGAGGGGGTGGGTGGGCGGGCCTATTGCTTTTCTATAAAAGATTCTATTGGAAAGAGTTAAAGTTAGCCCTACCCACCCACCCCCTCTTCTCTCATCTATTATTCTTCTGAAATAAGAAATAAATTTTGACGGATTTTTCTGAAATAATTAAGAATGGTGACCAGAATGAAGAGGAGGTGGGTGGGCGGCCCTATTGCTTTTCAAGGGTAAACTGCTACTATATCGTGTTAGGTTAGGGAAAAATTCAAAGCGGATTCGTACACCACACGTATAGGAGTATGTTGTTGTATAACAGTTGAATTAAATAAACATAAAATTCTTTGAAATGACGTCATCAAATTATTGGTGGGGTTGATAGCAAAATTTTGGTTAATCATCTACATGATATTTCTAATACATATACAAAATTTGACAAGAATCGCTCCAGCAGTTTCGAAGATTACGTGTCGAATAAAAATGGATACAGACACCAGGCAGACAGACAGACGGACAAACGGACAGAAAGACAAATATAAAAGTGGCCATTCGTCCGCTAGGGAAGTAAAAATGTTCTAAAGTTGTTTTATTAGAAATTCCCTCTTTTTCTTTTTTTATAAAATTCGATTTTGCGAATTTTATTTATTACGATAAGTCCTAAAAGTTAAAATAAAGATGTGTGTAGTGAGTTAAAAGTAGGTAAGCTTTTCACATGATTCAAGTAAATTTTTCCATTACAAAATTTTGTTGTATTCCCAAATTTTCTGGAAAATTGATTTAATTTAATAAAATAAATTTCCTCATTCATAATTTTTTTCAGTCATTCTGTTTAAGCAGTTGTGAATAAGGTATCACTCACAACCATACCCAACGAAATAAGAAAACAGTGAACTAGATTTTGCATCGACATAAACGCATTTTTCCAAGAAACCATAAACTCAGTACAGGAAGCGGAAATGGCCAACGATTGCAGTTATAACATTCTTTACAATTATTTTTACTTGTTTGATAACTTGCCTAATTTTTTGAATAAAAAAATATTTCATAACATTTTGTAATTAAACAAAAAAGCGATATGTTGTTAACACCAAAAGATGAGTTCAAGATTATTTACACCCCCTGAAGTACAGTCCACCAATTTCAACTTAAAATAACTCTTATAATTTACAGTAGAAATATGTATGGATTGATAAAGAACAAGCAAACCAGGGATAGTGTAAGAAAAAAAATTGGTCATGTTAGAGTTCGAACCCTGGACCCTCCAGATACTCCATGCTTCATATGGGTAGTATTATGTATTTATTATTATATAAATTATAACAATAACAAACGAAATCAAACCCATAAACCACAAGTAAAGGAGTATATTATTTTATAAAATTTATATTACATGTACTAAGCGAAATTTTGAGATACATAACGTCAACAAATTGTTTGTGAGACGATAAGGCAAATCTTGGCTACCGTTTTAGCAGCTACAGGATATTACTAATATGCATATAAAATATAACAACTGGTTAAAAATTATCTAATCAAAATCAACACAGACGACAGACAGACAGACGGAAACCAGCGACTTACTTTTTCGTAATCTAGGTGTAATGAAACATGTACAAAACATGAAAGTAGCAATTCGTCGGATGGATCATATTACAATACTTCCTTAGCTTACGATCGGAAAGTAATAAACACATTTTTTTCCAGTTCTTCAGCGGTTTCTCAACAACGACCATTGAGCCTACCCTTGATTTTTTTATTATCTTCTAGTAATCACAGTGTTAGCGTATTTTAAGCCAACAATGATCGAACGACCTTCCCGATAGAGATCTTTATCGATTCTTCATAGTTTTGAAATCTGCGTAAATTTCAGGGTTGCACTTAGGAAGATTGTCGATTCGCTTGTACATACGACCTAGAAACACGAACAACAAGTTAAAAATCTATTACTCTGCACGATCCTTACAGACATCTGTGTTAAATTTTTCACAAAATCAACCAAATCCACCCACTTTGGACTTTAACTTTAAATTTTAGACTGTGAATTTTTGTTAATAGACTAAAATAATATTTTTCTGTACTGAACGTGCCCTGATGGGACACGATTTTACCTAAAAGCTATAAAAATATTTTTGCAAAATTTGTCTTATTAGTCTATACAGATTTTGAAGGAAAACAAGGCTACACCAAACAAAATGTAACCATTTTCCAAAACTTAAAAGAAACCAGATACACAATTTGTAAATTTTTGCGACTTTTTTTTAAATTGGAAATGACGTCATCAGCTTTCCGGAAGGAATTAGTCGACAATATATTTTAGTAAAGTTTACAACTATACAATTTAGCACTTCAAACTTATTTTTTCACACAGTAAGTCATAAACTCTACTACAAACTTTTCAAAATCTTGGAAAAAAACAGTTTCCAAAATAGGGACAAAAATAAAACTCGTACGATATTAGTACGTAGCAAATATGATGAAAAGTGGTGAACCATAACCATATTGTTATAATTTCTACTATTTTTTCCAGACCTTATGCGTCGTTAGTAAATTACGAAAAAAATTAGCTTTGACTGAACATCTCAATTACTAAACAAATAATGTGTACATTTATACGTCGACATTTATATCTGAATTATATGGTCTGGAAGCAAACCTGTATCACCGATTGCGTGCATAGAATTCATATAATCAAACCAAGTAACCTTCCAAGTTTCCATGATAAGAATTGCTATAAGTTAACCGATAAACACTTTAATCGCTCTCTTATCTTAATCTCGAACTTTTGATTCAGTTACGATCAAGAGTAAAAGCCGACACTTGAAAATACTTCACATCACCGTCGTACTTCACATTCACACACAATTCGTCTTGGTGTTCGGCATCCACCATGCAGAATATGATATTTTCTCAGGAATTATACGCTTTAAATGCCATAATTACAGTACAATTGGCAAGGTGGTGACTGTCACGCACGTCCACGACACCTCTTTATCGCCGGATCTCTTCCTCCTTCCATTACCAAGTCATGCAGCAAGGTCTGATTTTCCCTCAGTTCATCTGATCAACCGATCTGTTAATCCGATAAATAATTCGACGGCACGCGGATAGCGGTGTGGTAACCCGATAGCATCATCGAGCAGAAAGCGTCGGATTTGCTTTCGCAACGTCTTCACCATGAGCCAATTTATAGGTTGAATGATTTCGCATCATCAGCACCAGCTTAACGACCCGTTAATTTGATACGGGCAATAACGCGACCAATTAACATAAAGCTCACTTTTTACGACACGTCCTGCTCTACATAGTCGAGATTCCGGGAAACAAGCAAACTGTAATTTGCAGGCTAAGACGGTGTTGCCAGATTTGGCACTGCGTAGTAAACGTGGTATATTTTTTCTGCGTTCTGGAAAAAATCCAACTGAAATTATAGCGTGATTATTACTTTGACGTTTACAGCCTTACAGTAAAACCCCATAAATGTAATCACCACCAGATGGTTGCAACGATTAACGGGATTCATATTTTGAGGAGCTTAAAATTTTCGTGTAAACAACTTTTTTCAAGCAAATTTTTCTTATTGGTTGTTAAATTTAATGTCAAACGGACAGGTAATAGAAAACAACAACGTTTTTTTCAATCATATGGTGTTGTCCTTTGGTGATAAGTTGCTAGTGCTTCCAGTTTTCATCACGTCACATCGTTATAACCTCTCTTTTTTTGACATATCGTGTCGATGTAAATGCAGACATACGTTTACAAAAGGCGATCAACAAGTAACGATATAGAGACTTGTTTTTTATTGCTTGTTATCTGTGTTATGTCATAATGACGGTTCCCATTTTGTGAAAAAAAATGGTCCAGTTTTTATCATCGTTAAAATACCTTTGTTAAAATTACATAGTCGAACCCTAACATATTTTGATTTACCGTCAAGATTATAAACATAGCGCTGTGTCACAAAGTCTAGCCTACTCCATCCCTACGTGCTTCATAGCCGTGCACAAACTAGGTAACTGGAAAATTGTATCTACCCGCGTTTCCAAAATTTTACAGCTTACTTATGTCACTTTGAATATTTTTTTCACTATACTTTGAAGATTACCGTGTTTGTTATTTTCGTAATTAGAAAATCAAGAATTATCAAAAACATGAATTAATTATTGATGAATTTCCAGGAGTATATGCTTTTACTTTACAGAAAATTCCAAATAAAAATTTAATGTGACAGTTTGTTAATTAAGCTTGAAGCCTCCACTGTCATTCGTTACGATAATTAAATGGTTTGTTTTTTGTAATGCGCATCACAATTACTTTTTTATGTTGATATAAACGGATATAAAATCAAATGTCGTCAAGGCAAGATAATAACAATAACTATGTTCCACTAAATAAATTGTTTTATTCTATTTTAGAATCATAAACTGGTTTATCAGCGCCCAAATGCGAGCATAAATTGGCCTTTATGGCACAAATCAGTCAAAAATTACAACGATTCATTTACATTTATTAATTATTCAAACAAGCTTCCATATTCACATTTTTATTAAAGTTGGGAAAATGATATTACATCAAGTCATTCCCTGGCCGACTTCAAATTCTTCTAAAATTCGTTTTGAATAAACGTCTTCCGCTTCTTCAGTTTGCATTTTGAAAATCTAATTATTTAACAAGTAAACAACGGCACAATTTACACAGTCTTACCGGAAATACTCAATATTTCGTTAAAAATATTTTAGAAACTAAAATAGAATGAAACATTGTATATACCACGGGTATAATTGTCGATTATGGCCCTCGGGAAACTAAAAGCCCTCCTTCGTCGAGCTTTAAACATTCTCTCGTGCCATAATTATTCCCTTAATACATCAATAACTATAAAAAAAAACAAACAAAAGCAAAAATAATCGAATATAAAGGGATATATGTACGTATAGTATTTGATTTATGGAGGCTCATAAAATATTAGTCGGCAAAGAAGTAATCAGACATTTTCCTTTGGCCAAGACTTAATATTCTCTTCTGAGTGGCTGAATCACGCATTCTCCTTAATAACACAGAGAAAAAAAGTGAGCCATTAGGCTTTCGTGTTATTATCAACACGCTTCACCAACTGAACTAATCGGCCACTGCAATATTTATATTGGTCTAAAATGTTATTATACATTTTGAATTTTTTTTTTTTTTTTGGAAAATAAAGCAGATTAATAAACCACCTACAGAACTATGTGATTTTCTAAAATTTAAATACCATTAACCATGCAAAATTCTGAGATGATATCATTAAACTGTTGGTGGAGATGAGCAGACAAATATACATGTTTAGCGTTTTACCATCTACACAATATTCCTAATACATATATATACATATAAAATTTGACAACAATCAGTCCGGTAGTTTCGGAAATTATCTGTTTATTTCAACTTCGGACATACGGTAAACAAACAGACAGACAGAAACGGTAGACCTATTTGTTCGTACTCTTGGGTCTTGAAACGTCGAAAAAACATTAAAGTAGCCAGACGTCCGAAAGACTCGAGTATAATACTTCCTTAGGTTCCTCTCAGAAATTAAAAATTGGAAAAAATTTAGACGATAAAACTTATGAATACATATTTCCCACTTTTTCGTAAGTTTCCAAAGCAGTCTGATAATGTCAGTCAGAATAGATTAGCACAAGCAGATCAGAGTAGTGTAGGTCACTTTTCAGATGATACTCGAATAAATGAATCTGGCAGCTTAAAAAAATATTTTAATCGTTGTTTAGATACGATAAAAAGATTTTGTAATAGAAAAGCTACATATGCATATACAATTTTCATCCGTCAGTCTGCCGACTAAAAATAACTTTCTTTACGGATCGCGCTCACAAAGTTTGTGTGGAAAATGCTAAATTAGCAAGTCTACTGATCCATCAAGATGTACCACAGGATTCTGTGTTGGGCCCTCTACTGCTAACCACTTAGTTTTCTTTAGATAATGCCAATGTGATTGAAGAAACCTGTCGACAATTTTTCTACTTCCGACGTTTTGGTGTCGTAAACGTTATAGCGAATCTTATCTATGCATTAAATCTTCCTGGAATGTGGGTAATTGTCCACATAAATAATTAAAATTGGTCCAACGTTATTTAGATCGGACGTCCCTTCTACTTGATGTCCAACATTCCATCAAATTCAGTGTGTTAGAAAAATATATCGACGAGGATGGGATTGGAACCCACGCGGGCAGAGTTCAAGTTTGCTAACGTGCGTCTACTGGGAGTTCATCACTAGCTAAACTAGTGACTAAATATTGCACACACATTTTTGTGAAGTAATTGTGATAAGATCAAGGCGCATTCATAAACCACAAATACAGGAGTATGTTCTCATATAAAATGCAAACAAGAGTTATAATAAAAAAAAGAGTTTACGTCATTTAATTGTTGGTGGAAATGACTAGACAAATTTTGACAACAATCAGTACAGCAGTTTCAGACATCCACGTTTCTAATTAAAATCTATATAGATAGACGACAGACAAATAAATGGAAACGGGAGACCTATTTTTTCGTACTCTAGGGGCCATTAAAGGTCGAAAAAAATGAAAGTAGCCATTCTCTGTTGGGCCTTATTACAATACTTCCTTGGCTTGCGCTATAAATAAATACCTATCACGTTCAAAATATGTATACTTTTTATCTATATGTATGATTTAATTAATTACTGAAGTAAATCATAAAATTTTATAGTTTATCTCAAAAATAAATTAACATATATACCATGTGCTTCTTTTATTTGATACAACCCCTAATTTTTTTTTATTTCTAAAGATAAACATATAGTTCTTTGAGCAAATTTGTATCATTTTAAAAGATCACTTATGTGAATAAAAGACATGAGTGTCAATTTTTCAAGCTACTAGATTGTCATTAACAAATATGAATATTTCGTCTATTTTATTGAATTGAACTTTTTAAGTAGGTATGATTTTAGAATATTGGTTGCTTATGACTTTTTACAAAAAATCAATCTTTCCATTTATGAAAAAATATACCTAGTGTTCCATAAAAAAAATAAAATTGACGTCATTTCCGGTTCTACCGGAAGTTATAAAAAAAATGTAAGGTTGCCATCACATAGTGCCTTTAAAATAATACACATTTTCTCAAAGAACTATAGGTTTATCTTTACGAATAAGAAAGTTACAGGGGTTGTATCAAATAAAAGAGACACCCTGTATATTTACTTTTCCAAAATTTTGGTAAACACAAATTAATATATTTATCCCTCCTCTTCAGAAAACTGTTATTGTCATATTCAAAGAGTTATAAATCTTTATTAAGAAAATTGTACGTACTTCAATCAGGCAATCAACATAATTTGTAATCGAGTCAACCATAATTTTAATAAAATTAATTTTACTAATTTTTAACTTCGATTTAAATTTTACCTCGAGTTATAAAATCTTCCCATGACGTTAACTGCTAAATAAAACGTTTCTTCTAATATTACTTTTCTTGTTTTCTTACTTGTTGTGGTTACCTAATAATGTTCTCATTAAAAACAGTTATCCAGAACTTTATTTGCGTATCCGCTTAAAAATGGAATTTCCATTTGAAGCAGAAACCGTTTATGATTAAATCGAATTTTTGAAATGAACAAAAATAAAAAATATGTGGGAGTACTCGATTCAAGCGGCTTGGGATAAATTTCGGGGAGAATTTTCCAATAACATCTTCGACTATGTCAAATGTTCCGAGAACCCTTGTTTCTGCAAAGATAGGACATAGCGGGTCAACAGATAACAGAACTCCAAGAAATATTTGAAATGTTAGCGAGATAATGGAGCAAACTCTTCCATCTATTCGACATTTAGCACGCCAAATGGAATTATCTCTTTCCTTATCGAGTAACATGTGTACAAGAATTAGCGGACTTTCCAGGGAGGGTTAACTATTGTGGTTTTTGGACAGATTTAACGATTAATTCTCAAAATATGAGAATATGGAGCACTAAAAATTCACATTATCTTGACCTGACCTGACCCGAAAATAAGTAAACAAATTTTAAACATTTTTGTGAATAAATAAAACCAAAAAGTACACAGTGTATAAGCAATCCTAAAAAAATAAATTCAGTAATAAATCGCAAGCACAGACTCATTATATTTTGATAAAAAGTTTACTATGCCTACCATAACTTTAAAACGTGCGCAAAATTTCAGAGCATCAGTTTTGCATTTTCAAAATTAAATTGCAAAATGTTGTTATACAATTTTGCTTTTTTTTTCAAATTTCTGGATGCCTTGGGGGAAAAATCAACGCGGATTCATAAACTACACGTGTTACACTTTGTTATTTTATAGGATTTAAAACCCATTTACTATGTACAATTTTGAGGTGACGTCATCACATTGTTGGTGGGGACAATGACAAAGTTTGGTTAGCGGTTTACCATCTACATGATAGACCGACAGACGGACATCGGAAACCTATGTTTTTGTACTCTAGAGGTCATAACCGTCGAAAAGATGCGAAAGTATCCAAGTCCCCCAAGAACGCGATTACAATACTTCCTTAGCTTAAGCTCGGGAACTAAAAATTAAAAATAATTTCTTTTTTTACAGAAATTTCATATTAGGCTATTTTGGCGGGGCTGTTTTGCCGGGAGCTATATTGTCGCTGGGCTATTTTTTCGTTTTTTTTTTTGACGGCGCTATTTTAACGGGTCACGGTTGAAACTCCCCTTTAACCGGTAACCAAACCGCTGTTAGATATTGTAAGAAATATTGGTAGATTGTCTAGCATTTCGCCACGATGAAATGGAAATAAATTATTTTTTACAAGACAGGGCTACAGCGCATTCGGCTAGGATCACAATAATAGCAATGTTACCGGCACTTTTTGATAATCTGCTGATTAATCAACCGAAAAGATCTGGCTTCCGAGATCTTATGATCTTACTCTTGCAGACTTTTGGTAGCCCTACTTACAGAACACCTGTCAATAATTTAACGGAATTAATGTTAAAAATAACAGAAAAAATTAATTAACAACATAAATAATAATCCAGAAATGTTCAGACACATGATCCGTCTAGTTAGACGCTCATTAATGCTAACAATAAACAAAATGGGCAATATTTTGAGCATTCGCTATATTTATAATTGAATTTTATTTATTTAACAAAATTAATTAATCTTGTACCAATTTTCCTTGTAACTTCACACCTGTTTTATTGAAATCTTATTAAAAAGTGTCCGCCATTTTTGCTTCCACGTTTGTCGCATTTTGACACCACATACATAAATCCTTCCCGTTACAAATTATTATCTTGATCGTCTGATATTTCAGAGCCAAGTGAAACTTCCCATAAATAACGCTACAGATTTTTAATTGAAATGGTGTGTGTCTCATCGCGCGCTAAAACCTTCATCGCCACAATCTGCCACACGTCGCACTCTCAGGTTGGCACAAACCAAATCAGCATCTGGCAACACTGACTGCCACTCGCCCAGATATTCAATCCGAATGACGACATTAGCAGCGATCTGTTCCATAATAACGTGCATAAATTCCATACTTATGCCGTTGCGCATACGAAATCGCGAGATAGCGATCGACGATAGGGGCCCTGGAGCAACTCAGCTCGCAATTTGCCGGATGGTAAAAATGTCACTATACAGCGCGTTCTTCGCCTTCGCCTCGTTGGGTCCGCGTTCGGCTCAGTCAGTACGTGTTCAGAAGAAGGCGGCTGCAGATGCATCTCGATCAGTGCAACGGGTTCGTTCGCGTGCTGCAGCCCCCATGGCAAACACGGCCGAACCGACTGTCAGTCATTTGCGCGACCAAAGGTAACCCGCCAGACCCATCGACGCAGTCTCCGGCAGGACGCGCCAGTCGAACACCGGAAACCACAACTGCGAACGATAACTGCCACGGTAAACTCACTAAATAGGCGTAAAACACTACTCAAACACTGTACGACGCATTGGACGTACAGAAATGACACGTATCGCCATAACGTAGCGGCTGTGTAGTCAAACGTAGTGATTCTAATCAGCCTATTTTAATGCGAACGCGAAACGGATTCCATATTTCTTACAGTTACAAGGAATCTGAATTTTTGTCTAATATGCGAAAGAGTGAGGTTAAGCGTAGATAATAATTTAGAACACTACATTAAATCAAGAGTTGAATTTTGTTTAACACCGCATTGACGTATTATGTATACCTGAAAACCCCCTAACTTTTATTCATAAATTTAAATTATGAAAGGAATATCTGATATGATTTAATCAAGAATGTGTTTCAAAGCAACATTGTTGTTATAGTAATAATAACAATGATGGCAATAACTTAACTTAACTTTATTAGCATTTACTCATTAAACTTAAAATTACACACTATTACTTATTAATAATAAACTGTAAAAAAGTTTATACAAATTTTACCCCAAAAATAGGACGCAAGTCAGTTGCCTCCTATTTAGGGGTCATTTTATGTAAGTACCTACTTCCAAAGGTATTTTTACAAAGTAATGTGAAATTACATTTTAGGGTAAAATGAAATATACCACTCTCGTGTAAATTTACTTGACAAGGTAAAATTACACACTCCGTTCTACCTTATACGGTAAACATAGCATGATGTAGTTTTACTTCGACTGATAGGAAACTTAATTTTAATATTTCAGAGAAAATTACATAAAATATAATTTTTTATTTATTAAAAATAAAAAAAATGCAAATACATACATTAACTTAGTTAAATGTTAAGAGAATTTTACTAGTTAAATCCTGCTGCAATTGTTGAAAAGTTGATATAAATTTTTTAGATGACTATTCAAATTCATCAAAGTCATCTAAAACAATAAAAATTTTAACTTTTACAACATTATTAACTGATGTCCAAGCATTTATCTATTACCATTAATGAGGTCATTCAACCTTGTAGCGTGGTTTTTTGATAATAGACAAAACTCAATTTTACAAATTGCGCAAGGATACATTTTTAAAAAGAGGGTCGAATATTATTACTCAAAAACATAGAGGCTGTCCAAAAAATGACGCACCACCTCAACGATACATCATTAAATTCACAAGTTTAAGTTCGAGATAAACTATTAAAAAATAAAAATTCTTTACGTTAATTTGACGTTCATTTACAAAAACAAAATATAGATGGATCAAAAAACGTTAAAGTTTGACCACTTTCCTCAAATTCATCCTAAACAATTTTAAAGGTTTTTGTAATATTATATAATGCAAAAATCTTCTTTTGAATAATGTTAGTCCAATTGATCTTAGATACCCAACACAAAATAGTGAATTTAAATACCGGGTGTCTGGAAACCGGCGGATAAACTCTCCGCTACGCTGTTAACAATCAACTGGCGAGTCTGGAAAAAATAGTCTGACATTTTAGTGGAGTTATAATCATTTTAAAATTGGTTCTTTGGGTACGTTTAACAACTAAACAACACATTCATTATCACAATAACTAGTAATAAAACTTTTAGTTAATATTTCTCCTGCCCATGACCATGTTTAATTACCATTTCACTTACAATGTAAAAAGATATGGTTGTGTTGTTTTTGCAATAATTTGATAAAATTCCATTTGACCACACTGTTTGCCTGATATAAAGCAACGGTACAAATCAACAAAAATCGAGTAAGCAATTAAAAATGTTTGATGTATTAAAAATTGTCAAAAGCTTTCAAAACCCTTCGCAGTTAATTGTAGGCCCTTGGTGTTTTAGTTTCGGATAAATTTAAAGGAATCTGGAGTTTTGTTGCTGGATGAACTTGAACAATTTTTTTGAGCTTTTAGTGATTATTTTGTGAGTCCAAAGAGATTTTTTTTTATAATCGCGAGACTAGAAATTGGTTTCTATGGTTCAAAAATCTCCACCAGGAATCTGATGAAAAGAAATATTCTTTTCGGCCATGACGTTAACAGTGTTTGATTTACTAGTACTCTCTAGAATTTGGGTAACAAGGTTTTCCTTCGCTTCGATGTTTATAGTGTTCGACCCATTGGTACTCTGCGGAATTTGTTTGGCAATGTTCGCCTTGTTTGCTACAGAGCCTTCTATGTAACCCTCAGCGACCGCTGTTGACTTCCATCCACCGTGGCTTTGAAGATCTTCGCATACAGTGTCCAGTGTACAATTCGGAGGTTGGTGATTTTAAAAATTTTGCGGCGACGTTTGGTATCTTGCCGAGAGTGTGCGTACCAATTGGTTGGACTGTACATTTTTCATTTTTGTAGAAAATGCAAAAGCGTCGATGACTAGTTTGAGGTGGCCGAACAAAACTGAAGTAGGTATGTTTAATTTTTCCCAATCAAATGTAGGTAACTAAAAACGTTCTGGATTTCTGATTCTTGGTATTTGGAAGAGTAAGTATCAAAGGAGATTCTACAACTTCAATGTTATCTACACTCAAATTTGTCAGTTCGTCTGTTCGACATGCTCCACTAATTCCAAATATTAAGGCTACCTAGAACATCGAAATATTAAAATCTTGGATTCTAGAATTTATACTTTACCTTTTTCATCAAATAATCATTATCGTCAGCTTCCAATAAATACGCTTGTACTTGTTCCCTTGTAAAAATCTTGGATTTTTTTGCAGAATACCCGTCCGAATTTCTCTTCAAAAGGGATACTAATTTCTTGTATTGAATAATGTCAGTGTTGTTATAAAAGAACATACAAGGTCTCACCATCGAATATTGTGCCCATACAGTCAAGGATTCATATATTTTAGCTTTCTCGCTAAAACATACCAGCATCACATTGTCCGTAAAAAAACTTCACATTTTTTTCTGAACACCATGTACGCCGCTTCATATAACTTCCTTGACTTCTCTGGAAGTAAATTTGCTACCATACTATTAGCTGCTGCGGTAATTTTTCCACTTTATTCAACTTTATTTAAAGGTTGTCATGACACCAATTTCATGCATTGTTGACACGATAATCTTAATTCTTTGATTTTCTTTTATTGTTAAAAGTCCTCGCGATTATAATACGTCTGTGGATCGAAATGCCATTTTGGCCTTGGTGTTTTTTACACCTCTTGCAAAACCATGCATTTCTGTCTCTTGATGTATAATGTACTATCTCTAAATTACTTAAAACAATTTTTTTTTGAAAGATTTAAAACAATCTTAAGGTTCTAGGTATCAATGTTTGGAAAGAATTTAAAAGTGCTTGAAGCCTCTACTATCTTTTCTTATATATAATAATTTAATTAAATTTCTTAAAGGATAAGTCATTTGCTAACATCCGCCTTACAGGTACTGGCCCCGTCCACCCACCCTCTCTTTTCTTAGAGGGTATGTCATTTGCCCAAATGAGTTTTATCTTAGCAGATACTAGCCCCGCCCACCCACCCTCTCTTTTCTTAGAGAATATGTCATTGCCAAAATCAGTTTTATCTTAGGAAGTACTGACGACTAACTTTTAAAAAAAATGATCAAAATTTGGAAAGATTACGAGCACAAAGCAGGAATTTTGAACATCTTCTCTAATGTTTAGTTGTGATGCTTTAACGAATTTTTCTTTTGTTTTTTTGTTTTTGTTTATAACTTGTAAATGTCTTATTATGTTTTTTTGGTTTATTTTTTAATAAAAAATAATAGCTTGTTTTATTAATAATAATGCACAACGATTAATGACTACTGGTTGTTATGGTTATTGTCCTACAAAAATAAAAGGTGGGTTTCAGTCACCATAGTTACTGAGAAATCAGAAAGTAAACCAGAGGTATTCACGTATTAGGTGCGTGCAGTGTTGCCAATTTTTCTTTTATAAAATACGGTTTTTTGTATAGTCTTTGCCATTTCTATTGAAACACCACTTGTTGATCGTAAATTTAGCAACGTTCATATTCACACAATTTTCTAACTAAAAGCCGTTGGCAATCAACCGAAAACTGTTAGCAATTGCTAAATTTTACGCAAAATCAACAGGTGGTGTTTCAATAGAAATGGCAAAGACTAAAATCTACATCATACAGATTTTTTTTATTATATTTTTGGGAGTCCTGAAACCCTCGTACAGAACGTACTGAAGAGTCATTTTCCGGATACCCGGTATAGGTACGATTAAAAATGTGAACACATTATTAAACGAGCATAATATTCCATAAATTTAAAGCAAGGTTCTCTTAACAAAATTGTGAGATGACGTCAGCACGTTTGTTAAAGGGATGAATACCTGTATAGTTATAAGCGATTTACATGTTCATGATAACCTTAAAGCGTGTTCAAAATTCCGGGTCAATTAGTTTTGTAGTTTTTAAGTTAAATTGTTAATATTTTTACCCATTTTTAAAAGCGAAAAAAACATCATGAATTTACGTCAAACAATTTTTTGACGTGTATACATAATATTCTTAAAATACATGTAAATTTTTACTCACCTAGGAAGTACATAATACATAATTAAAAAAAAAATTACTGTCACATAAATCTTTAAAATTGACCCATAGCAACGATTTGAGATGATCAAAGACTGACTTCTATAAACGTGTTTTGACAACTTATACATTTTTTGTGTTTGTCTACGATATTTAACTTTTTTTTTATGATACTATATATTTTTTAGAATCCTCGCAGAGCTTTTTTTTAATTCAAATATAATTTCTCTTTTCCAACCTCTAAGTCATCGTATAACGTAGTCCTTCTTCGAGGGGACAAGTTTTGTTTAACTAATTATCGTCCTGTTAATTTGACTTCATTGGTTGTTAAGATCATGGAAACAATAATTTATGAATCCATCATAAAATTTCTTACTGAACACCAATTTATACCAATAGAACAGTATGATTTGCTTTTGGGGAAAATTCATCAGATCCAATCTTCTTTGTTGCCTTTCTGACTGGACAAAAGACCTTGACTTGGGACACTCGGTTGATGTCAGCCACTTGGAATTGTCTAGGGCGTCTGATCGTGTGCCCAAACGTCAAGCGTTGTTAAAACTCCGGCATTTAAGTGTTAAAGGAAATCTTTATCAGTGGATTGACGCTTTCTTACCGCAGCGGAAGTTCAGAGTGAGGGTCGGTGGTGCGTTACGTAACTGTGTACATGTCTTAAGTGGAGTGCCGCAGGGATCCGTTCTTGGGCCGCTACTGTTTAAAGTTATACTAAGTTGAGGTCTCCATTTGCCATGTTAGCGGTACTTGTCACGTCCACTCTTTCTTGGTCTGAACATGTCCTGAGTACCTACTACTAGAAAGGCGAACCAAATGGTGTATTTGTTGAGGAAATAATTTGCGAGAATTCACATATTCGTCATTAGCAAGCTCTGTAAAATTTATGTCCGGTACTAGTACTTGCCAATTATGACTGATCTCCAATTCTTCAACGAGATACAGAGTTATTAGAATCTGTGCAAAGAAGTGACAGTATACTGTCAGACTTGCAATGATGGGTCTTCGACGGCTTTCCGATCGACATAAAAAAGGTGATCTAATTTTAACTTTTCGGGCGCTTAAAGATCGCCCATCGGGCATTTATTTCCCCTGAATACACTCAGTTGAACTAGAGGGACTTGTTTAAAACAAGTGCATGATAAATTTCGCTCCGCAGCGAAGCAACATTTTATCTCTAACCATGGAACGCCTTACCATCCAGTATTGTTGAAACTGAGTCAGTGACAAGTTTCAAAATTAAGTTTGATAATTATAACGGATAAAATTAATTTAAACAGGCTAGGCCTATGACCGAACGCAGAATTAGTAAGAATAATAATAATCATAATATCATATTTAAACACCTATACTCCGCTATTGTCTACAATTCGAACGCATTATGTTACAAAAACACACTTGCTTATATTTGTATTTGGTCTGGAGTGCACTTGTCAAAACGAACAGCGGCGGCTCATGACTTGACAAGTTGATGATTCAGCACAAACTGCTCCAATATCTCAATATCGAAAGAATTATATTTTAGAAACGTTAAGCAAGTCAAAAATGTTAATTTTTCTATGGCAGAAAATCTAATTGTATTTCATTAATTACAATACCAAGAATTTCGGAAATGATTTGGCTTACTTTCTGGTGTTTGTCATTTATTTCGCTTCCCTTGCAAAGTTTAGATGGTAAAATGTTTACATCAAGTTTTCCATTAATTTTGTTTCGTCTAAATTCGCGTGTATTTACATAACGTTGCTTGCAAAAAATTCCTAGCTCTGAAGATATCCGTGAACGAAATTATTCTGCAGAACATAAAATACAGTATCAGTGTGTTGAAAATTAATGCGGAATATACTAATGTTTGTAGCAAATTGCAAGAGATTCCACTACTGATATCAGTGGCACCTTAGAGTAATATTAAAAGCCCCAACTTGAACCCTTGAGGAATACCAACATTTTCTAGAGTAACATTCTTGCTTCTCTTCATTCAAATGTATAAAATATAATAAAGAGATTTTAACACGGCAAATACGTTTAAATTGCTGAATAAAATGTGATGTTTTACATAATAATGGACTGAATCACAATTTCTTGAAAATTACCAAAAATTTTAAAAAATTAAAATTTGTATTTTGTACAGTCATCAGAACGAATGACCTTTAAGTTACATAATCCAAGATATTGATCATCATAACAATCAAAATGAGTATAATTTTGAGAAAAAGACGAACACCGAAGGCTCCAAAACATATCTACTATTGCCCATTATGTAAACAAAATCAGTCCGTTGTAATTTAAGTAGTTTTTGTCGAAACATTGCAGCAGAAGTATTTTTACAAAAAAATCTAAACTCTACAACTTTTTGATTGTAGAGTTTAGAAGTTTGTTGTAAAAGTTGTAAAAGTTGTAAAAAATGGCACACTTGTCAGTCACAGAACACTCAATACTAAGGCATTTGTGTATCGAATCATGATGATTATCGTCAGCTTTGCAACCTCTATGTTACACGGTGTATCCAGGAAAGACTGAGACTTAACGCTAATACTGCTTTGTTAATAGCGTGTGAAATGTCCGCAAAATTACATTATCTAGGGTTGGCAGTTTCTCAATAAATACGCGAATGTCATTTCAACGTCGGTGAGACGTATTTAAAACGATCATCGAAAATTACATCAAGTGCAACGAAATTGTGACACGCCAAATTAACATTTACTTAAGTAATATTTTTCATCGTCGCAAATATACGAGTACATAATTATCATTCCTACTGGTTTCTAAAAATAATGAAAATTAATGTTAACGTAATCATACGCAATTTATTTATATCATACTGGCATCACTCTCAGTTTTTTCTGAATGCTCCTCGTATTTCATAATATTTGTAAATCCACTGGTTTTAGATATATTATTACAATCAACGCACTGTCTTACAGAAATATTTATATCACACAAGGAAAAGAATAACAAACAAGTTATTATCGCATCTGAAACCGTTAGCGAGATCTTCATTCCAAAATGATGTTAAACACGTACCGTGAATTAAAACTACGACAGGTTGTTAATTTCTCTCTTTTCATTAGCGAGATAATGAGGTGTAATAAAATTTTAATCTAAAACGAAACAAAAAAAAAAACAAATGTTTCGAAAGTGGAATAATTCTAACAACCATTCGTACAAAACACATTACAGTGAAAATTGTTTTATTGCACTCATAAAAATGCACAAATTTTGCAGATCAGCTGTCACTTTCTGATCAATTTTTAATTCAAAAATTAATGTTTTTCAAGTGAATTTTATTGGTAATTTTGCGAATTATTTCCAAAGGCGTAAGAATATCATGATAACGGGACTCATACCCAATGGGAAATCCCATGCGATTAATAACAAATACTGTCAAAGTGAGGATCAAATAACAACTTAGGGTTTTTCGTAAAGAAAAATTTATAAGTAAACTTCGATTCATTTTTAGACGAAGTTTTTTTTTTAGCATCACCACTACGTTCTTTTGCTTTATTATGAGTCAAAAGAAAAGTTGCAATTTTTTTTTTAAATGAAGGTGAAAACATAAAAACAAAAAAGGGTCTGTTTATGGTATATTATACATTCAGTTCAGAATCGGTAAACGTTGGAAAGTTTCACAAACATATTTGCAAACAATGAAAAGAATCGACATTGGTGAGACCAATAATTGATTATTTACGGGCATCAAAACAAATTTATCATATATTAGAGGTGTTATGATTGCATTTAAATTACTCATTATATTTGCTTAAATACACTTAAAAACGTATGTATTATTTTTAGTTTTGTTTTCTTTTTTTTTTTTGGGGTTCATTCTGCTCTATTCTGTATTTATTTGGAGACCTGCCACATATTCTACATACTTTCCTAGAGTCATTTCTACCTCTCTTCTAAATTCTCGATCTTACACTCTGTTCTCCCACTCATTTTCTCTTCATATTTCACCGCTCTTTTTCCTGTTTCTATTCTTAAATTATGCATTTAGTTTCTTCTGTCACTAGGTATCCTAGCGTTTGCCTATTTAGTTTATTGTTGTGAAAAGATGACTACACATATTAAGAAAAGAGGGCATAATGTAAGCCCCGCCCACCCACCCTATCTCAATTCTGATGATTTTTTTTTGTCGTGAGCCAAGAGGGTGGAACTTAATTGCAAAGTCCTTATTTCTCCACAAAAAATAAAAAACATGTTTTTGAGTATCGTGTTGTTCAACGAATTAAAGCCAGAGTTTAAGCCCCACCTTACCTGCCTTGAATAAAATAAAATAGTAATGAAGTTTTTATTCGTTGTCAGACCTAGGGGCGGAGCCTAATTGCAAAATCCATATTTCTCTACAAACATTTACCTACCATTTTAAACCTGTTTTAAGTTTCTAAGAATGAAATAATCATTACAATCGAGATGGGGTGGGTTGGCGGGGTTAATATTTTGCCTCTTTTTCTTAATATACACAGTATTTTTTGAACAAAACGATACTCAAAACCGTATTTCAAATTTCTTGTAAAGAAATAAGTATTTGGCAGATCAGTTCCGCCTCCTTGGTTCACGGCGAATAAAAAAAAATCATCATAATTAAGATAGGGGAGGTGGGCGGGCTCTCATTTTTCGTTTCTGTTGTAAAGTGTGTAGACTTGTTTTCACAACATGAAACTTAAAACATGGAGAATTTGTATAAGGTATTAGGCTCCGCCCCATAATTGCAAAATCCAGATTTTCTTGAAAAAATGTACCATTTTAACCATATTTTAAGTTTCTTGTTGTGAAAAGATAGCTATGCATATTAAGAAAATAAAGGCAAAATATAAGCCCCGCCCACCCGCCCTATCTCAATTCTGATGATTTTTTTATTCGTCGTGAGCCAGGGGGGCGGAGCTTAAGTGGAAAATGCTTATTTCTCTACAAGAAATAAAAAACATGTTTTTGAGTATCCTGTTCAGCCAAAAATTTTTCCAGTAGAAAAATATATACAACAAAATCTTGGAGATGTAGTCCAGGCCACCAGGATGTTTCCCCCTGATCGTGTTGTTCAAAAAATGTTTATGTATACTAAGAAAAAAACAAGCCAAAAATTAAGCCCCGCCCTTATCCATCCCAGGCTCAATTGTGATGAATTTTTCATTCGTTGTCAAATCGAGGGGCGGGGCTTAATTGCAAGATCCATATTTGTCTACAAAAATGTACCATTTTAAATGTGTGTTAAGAGTATAAGAATATAAAAATCATCACAATGGAGATGGGGTGGGTGGGCGGGGTTTATATTTTAGCTTTATTTCTTAATATGCATAATATTCTTTGAACAACCCGATACTCAAAAATATATTTTAATTTATTGCAAAGAAATAAATATTTAGCAGTTAAGCTCCGCCCTCTTGGTTCACGCCAAATAAAAAAATCATCACAATTGAGACAGGGCGGGTGGGCGGGCTTATATTTTGCCTTTTCCTTTTAATATGTGTAGTGTTCTTTTCACAACATGAAACTTAAAACATGTTTAAAGTGGAAAATTTGCAATTAGGCTCCGCCCCATAATTTCAAAATCCATAATTCCTTGCACTTTTTTATACTCCCTCCGATTTGTCATATTCTCTCCATCTCCACACTTCCGATCCATACATCAATATAATCTTTACCAGGCTATCAAACATCATCATGCTGCTCTTTTACCAAATATCATTAATTTCGTTTTCTCTACATTCACTTCTAAATTCTCCCTTTCCATATACCTTCCCAAGCTGCGCATCATTTCTTTCATTCCTTTTCGTCCTAAGACATAGGTACGTCTACACTTACATGGATTAGTCGATTAATGCAAGAAATAAATCAAGAAAATTTAACTTCCAGAAAAAGTGTTGAGTGGGATCAGCTAATTAAGTACGATTATCTAATATTAGAGCATTGGTGGAGTAATGTGAATTATTACCTAACTGAGACGAGTGGGATAAGTTAAATTTGTCCGTCTGCCTTACAATTAGATAAAATAAATCACAGTAAAGAATCAAAAATGAGAGACCCTTTGAGTAAAAAAGGATCTGTTCAAGATTGATACTAAAAATTTAATTGACTATCAACTGACACTATTATTTCTTAAACATTTTTAAACTTTACTTAATTCATCTTTCTGTTTAAAAGTGTTTTCCTCTATTTATGTTATTGCATCTGTTTTTCTTCAAAAACTCAAGCGTGGTTGGTCATATACTTAATTGTGGCAGTACTTCGTAAATTATATTTTTTGATATACGTGTTTCAAACTAACTATATCATGGTTTCAAATCTATTTTAATTTTATTTTAAATTTTATTTTGCCATGTCGTACCTTTTATTCTAGAGCGAACTCCTAGGTGGGCCTAAGAAATCATTTTTAGCACCACAATATCTCAATACCCTGATTGATCGATAGACACTTGCCCATAATTTATTGACTTTAGCATTAATATTGATATCCCGTAGTGGAAATTCTACGTGAACAGACACCTGTCACATAACTCACATAGCTCTGTTCACTTTTTACCATCAAAGACGCGTATCACAATTTCAAATGGATTTCTTGTCGTCCGCATACAAGTTTTATTACATTCTCACAACAAAATGATCGACACTTCTCAAGATTCATTACGGCCGCAGCAAATCTAACAAAACCGGAACCGAGGTCCCCATTCGGTCCTAATTATTGCTCTTTTAACCGAAAACGTATTATTCAAACAGGTCCTTTGCTCAACCGGACCTGATGGTTCGGGATGACAGCGGCGATTAATTTTGTGGCTGTCTAACCCGACCATCTGGCGGTGATTCGAACGCCGATGTGTTAAAAGCTTCCTTTTTGCCATTTTTCTAATGATAAGGCTTAATTAAATTCGCATTGGATCTCAGCTGCCCGAAGTGCATTACTAGGCATGCATAAGATATTCATGTAAATGTGGTAACCGTCCTGCTCTCGATCGCCACGGAGATATGGGTCCACTTAATTCCATTCGAATTTAAATAATATCTATTCGTGGATGCGACATAAACGCACCATTGGGTATTGTCCATTAGAAGTGATAAAGCTGAAAATGTGAGAGTGTTGGGGGAAGATCGACAGGGAAATAAGTGTCCAACGAGGATACAGATAAGGGAAAGCAATGAGCGGGAATGTTTACGACGTGGTTGGGATGGGTATGAATGCAGCTCGCTTTCTAGTTGGGTTTCTAACTCCAGAATGGGTGTCTTATTTAAAAACGTGCGTGTTCGAACAGAATGTTCTTAAATGATTGTAATTCAACTAATGGAAATTTAAATTTGTTTGAATTTTCAGTTCACCTTTACAACAACATTCACCGTGTATGGACTTGTGACGTCAGTTTGGTAATTAACACGTATAATAGGCGACAGTTTTGTCTCACCTGGCGTTGCTTTATGGCAAAAGATCCGTTTTCGGTGCAGTGTTCAGAATTTTTTCCTGAAAGAGAGAATCGTAGCCCCAACGAGTACTATTATTGGAAAAATTGACGAAAAATCATACGAAACGGAAAGCACTTCGTATCTTAGTTGGTCTTGCGGACTCTAAAGATGGTGACTAACCGTCCCGATGTAAACCGGACAGGTTTAGATGTTTTGCTTGGCTCAGAAAATTTGTCCCGATCTGCCCAGATTTGTCCCGATTTTTCATTATCGTTATTGTGCTGATAACACCTATAATAGGTACCTTGGGTGGTGTGTTCCGGACAGGAGTTAACAATATTAACTGAAACTGAATTTATACTTTTTTATTATTTTTTTTCCCTTTTTCACAAAACATAATAGATTTGGAAGAAAAAGAAGTTCTTTCATGCATTCAAACATTAAATTAGAAAAAACAAATAATGCAGAATTTTTCGTTTACTTTTACAAAGCATCTTAATATTGTGAACATTTTCAAAGTAAAACCCAAACAATTTTAACTCAATTATTTAAAGCAATGGAAAACATTTTAAATTAATAAATTTACGAAAAATTGTTTGAGTGCTTTTAAATTAAGTCCTCATGATGAAATTATTGAATGTGATTTATTTAATAAAACAACCAATTAAGAAAAAATGTGGAGAATAAAATTTCATCTTAGAGAGAACAAATAAGTAATTATTAATGAAAGATGAAAAACTGAGTGGAACCAAACCACGCGCTTGAGGATGCATAGCGACAGCTGCGCGAAAGGCGTCTCCTCGTGAAGGATTATAAACATTCGTATTCCTTAGGCTTAAAGTACTTCTAAAGATATTTGGAAACAAAGTTAATCACTTTATAAGCGTCATTAATTCCTGGTCAGCCTTCAACTACATGGTATTGAGATTAATCCCCATAAGAGTACAATCCGGTTCGCATGCAATGAAGTGTAGAATTCTGACCTGCGATGCGGAGCTTTGAAACATTTATGGACATTTATATCCCGCTGAAAGTGCAATAAAAATATTTCACTCTGCTTCCAAATATCTTTAGAAACACTTTACTTCCATTCTTGCAAACTACCGCAGCCGGTAGACTCCTAGTCCGTTAGTGTCGGAAATCACATGATAAACATTCATGTGAAAACGATGAGTAGAGAAGAGCTCTCAATTTGTGATCCCATCACTCCGCCTCTGCCACGCGGTAAAAGTTAAAATCTCCCGAATTTTAACGATAGCAAAATGAGTATTATAATTGCAAGAACGGAAACAAGCAAAATTTAACTATATCACATTCTATCAAGAATTTCAAATTAAAGATTATTAAATCAAGTTATTAATCAAACAAAAATGAAGTTCATCAAGATTACATCATTAACTCAAACAGATAAACACAGCAGACACAAATTAAATACGGTCAAAGTCAAAATAATATTTCAACAATAAATGTTCAAATTCAAGTTGTAAGAAATTAACACATTAATATACTACAAAATAAACATAAAATAAAATGTCTATACAGAGTGATGAAAAAATGACGTATGAACTTAATGGTACGTTGTTAAGAAGGCTTTGAAGAACTCAAAAAAATGGTTAAAAAAACCGTGCACCAAACTTTTGAAAATATTGAACCTCAAAGTAACTTCGTAATTCTGATTTGTCTTAATAAACTTAATAAACTGCATTGTTTAATAGATAGTCAACCATTAGTTATTAACAATTTAATAATAATTTACTAAGTAGGCTTCACGTTATTTTTTACTGTTGACAGATGTCATGTTTGACATTTTTTATTGGAATTTCAGATTTTAAATTAAATTCAGATTAAAAATATCAGAATTACAAAGTTAATTCTTTCAATTTGTAGTCTAATATTTTCAAAAATTGGCTTCAGAGATTTTTTAACCATTTTTTTTTCGAGTTCTGTAGATCCTTCTTAACAATGTACCATCGAGCATGTATTAAAAAAAACGTAGAAATAAAATTGAAAATTCATTTTGTTAAATTTGTCAATAATTGTAAATTTGGAAACATTTACCAGTGTCTTGGATTTTATAAAAGGAAAAATGTAGTTAATATTAAAATCGTCCCTCTACGCCACTGGTGAAGACCTACACCACTGATTGGGATAGCAGGAGCAATCCTAGTTAAGCTAATAAGCGTCTAGTTGTAATTTGGGTTTGGTTTAGGTGGTTGGTGAAGAATATTTTGTATGTCTTCGGTGTTGTGGGGATAAACCTTATATTATGATAGTATACCGAGTGATCCGAAAGATTCATAAAATACCTCTCATATTTCGACACCATGATGACATTATTTTAACTGATGATAATTTTCAAGGTCCTTGGATTAATTTAAATGCCATAAATGAGCTATTTAAAATCTCGAGTGAGAAGTTATGAGGTGTGGACAGCAGTGGCGGTTCGTGACCCTTGCAAATTGTGCCCCCAATTTGATTGATGAGTTAAATATGAAGATATAAAACAGGCTGTTATATCCATTTAATAGACGAAACAGTGTGACGGAAATAAATACAAAAATACACTCAATAAAAGTAAAAAAGTGCTTGTCCACATACCTTTGCTTTTAAATCATTACTGACGAGACACAAAACAATTTATTATTTTTTTCATAACCGCACATCCACAAAAATTTACCATATCTATGAGTCTCTCGTTTTGTCATGAACATTTTTTTTTTTATTATTAAATCGGGGATGGCTCTCTCTAAATTTTTCCCTAAAATTTTACCGTCGGAAGACAGAGGACGATTTTTTATTAAATATTCAACTGAATTCATTATTTTTATTTAAAATCAAACAATTTCACTCGCGCTGAATGAAAATCAAATCCCGCAACTGCTAGTAGTGGTCACTGTTCGAGCAGGAGCCGATTCCAAATGCAGCAACTAGACGTGCGGTTGCCATGGCAACCGTGTAAACAAAACGTCTAAACGAGTCATGATTTGGTCTCCGCTTTTATCAGCACTTACACATATTATATAAATGGAGCGACATAAAAAATTAATTTTGATAATTATGACACAAATTTCCAAATAATTTTTGAAATATTGAAAACTACTATTTTGCTATGTCCAATATGTTTGTAGACGTGAAATCATTTAAACAGTAAAAATTTAAAATATATAAATAAATTTTTTAGTCTGTTTTAAAATATAAGAGTAATTTTGACATCAGCACTGGAAAAAAAAGTATCTAAAAGTATTTAAGTACAACAATACCTGTGGTTTTTTTTTATTCCAAAAACATCAGGAAAATTACTTCATAAATCGGTTCATATATTTTTTTTATCTTTCTGCGTAGTAAATTAGAAACATAGAAATATTTTATTCAAACATTTGTTAAGACGACATCGTGAAATAGATCAAACAAAGTAATGTTCTAAAATCCCCAAATCAGCGTTAGAATTCTACTAAAAAATACTACTACCAATGCATGTGACTTTTATAACTGTAAAACTTGACAAGTAATGTAATCGAACGGGAAAATTGCGTTTTCAGATTCTATGGACTGTGACGCACAGCTTCCCGAGTTTTTTTTACATAATTTATTTCATATAGTGTATAAAACTTTCGATATCTTTATAATCTTCTTTAGCAGGCAGCAGTGATCTTGTGACGCAAAAATAAAAACGAAAATTTTACCTTATTAATACCTTAAGGTCAACAATTTAAAACGAAATTATTGACCCAAGTGCAAACAAAAATTAAAAAATCACTTAGTATGTGCTAAAAATTTTGAGCGAGTGACGATTAAAATACTAATTTAAATATTTAAGCATGCACATAAAAATGACAATAATATGGATGACAAAGATGGTCTCGGTAATAAAAATGTTGCTATTGTGAGTTTATGAAGCAAAAAATTTTAATTCTGGGAAGTGAAAGCAAAAAATTGAACAATTCGAAAAGTACAACACCGATTTATGTAACAAATTCTGGAAAGAGTACTTACATTTTTGAGTCAACTTTACTGTATTTAATCATCACAAGAAAATGAAAGAGTGACACAAATTATGTGCACCTAGTAACTGATCACTCGTTATTTCAACCAGAATTCCTAACAAAACCCTAAAAAGGCTTAGAATAACCGTGTAATCGAAATCATTGTAGTTCAAACTCAACTGACTGGCGGGTTTTATATCGATGTCATTAATGTGGTCAATGAAAGTTTACAATGTCTAAAGCAAAAACAGTGACATTACCTTTGATTAAAGTCCAGTTTTTGCATTTTTGCATTGTTCGCTACTTTAATTATATTTGAATTACCGAACAAAGTGATTGAAGATAAGAAAACGAGATATCAAAAATTAAAATAGCTGCCTTCTGTTTGCTTTTTAGATCTTACTAGCCAGCACGGTAACAATATTATAAAAGCAGATCAGATTTTGGTATTCATGTTTTGAAATGGAGGGTCCTGTGTCAATTTTTTTTTTTTTTACTTAAATTTAAAAATCTCTTCACACCCTTTTTCTCGAAGGCCGTTAGACACACTGCCTGCGTAATTGCTGCTCACAGGGCCGTTAGCCTTTATAATAATCGTTCCTGTAAAAACACACCGGACTAATATCGACGTTATAAATAATAGAAGCCCTCCGGCTGGCAGAACTCATCACCACTTGGTGCTTATTAACGAAAGCCCCAACGATTTATCCATATTTGGGCAACTCGTCACTCCAGGTAAATCATTTAGTTCGGTAAACGTTGATGTTGATGGACAACTCCGTCCAGCAAAGCACCTCGTTCATTAGTCATCGGTCATTAGCAGAACATACAACTTAATTGGGTAAAATGTGACACAATAATACGGCAATTTTCTGCTGTCAAAGAATAATCGACCAGACGAACACCGATCGCACACTAATTAAGTATCAGATTACCCAGCCACGCTCAATTTAACTCTTTTTTCGTCCGTGTTTGCTGTGAGCGCTTTAATCTGTATTCGAAAAATTTGGACGGAGTCGCGCATACTTTCGTCTGTTTTCGAAAATAAATCAAAGCGGATTAGAAAGAGTTATTTGGAATGCATGAGAAAAACAATGCTCGTTAACAACACTTCCTCGACGTTTTAGTTGAAAAGGTCCGTTAAATAAACCAATTTGACGGCTACTTGGCACTACAGTCAAGTAGCTTGTGTCTATCTGTTCCATTGTTTTGCCTTGCCAACTGTGATATATGGCTCACGACCGTCGATTTTCTTAGGGATCACCGGCTAATTAAATATAAGTTATACTGGACATACTGCATACCTCACGTTCTCTTATCAACACCATGTACCAACACTTCCACAAATTTCCATCCACGTTTCGGCCTTCTCCTTCTTTCTGCGGGACGCGAACAAGGAGAAAAGAGGCGACGTCGAGGCAGCAGCACACGTTCGTCGTACCTACAAGAAGCTGTTAATTGTCATCTCCTGTATTACTTGCTGTGTCTCTGACACTTGAGATAAGTCAATTAGGTGGATGCTAAAAAAACACATCATTGTTTGTGCTCGCCTTTGTATTACCAATTGAGTGCCTATTAAGTTGGCAGCAACAGTGGCGCGAAGAGTCACGGTTAATAAAGGGACTTCAACCGTTTGGATCTTTCGACTTTATCATGCTTGTTCTTCCAAAAACAATCTCATCTTGTTTCCCGGAACTTCGACTTCCAGCCATTCCGGAAACTGTAAGATAATTAACTACAATCTTGCATGAATGGAAATAAAACGTAATACTTTATCGCTAAAGTCGTGGATAAGGGAATTTTTCGGAACGTGATATAAGGAAGAAGTCTTAGAAATGGGCCACATTGGTAACTCTGCAACGGATTTCTCACCCAAGTTCACAGTCTTCCTCCGAAAGTGATGTGTTACAGGATTATTTCCTTATTTTCGCAGAATAATGTATTTTAATTATTTCGTCATTATGAATTTTATTGGATAATATCAAACACATTATCAATTTTATCACTTATTTATTATGCAGACATACAAAATAAAGACACACATAGGGCTTAAGGTTGCGGGAAATTTATTTTCCCCTCCCCATTACAGTTTTTCCCAAAAAATCCAAAAAGAAAATGTCAACACCTCTGATATTATGTCCTGCAGAATTATTGACTTCCTTAATCAACCAAAGGTGTACAGAGGGCACTGTTTTCGGCGCTCGTCATCATCTTGTCTAGCTAGAGGTCGAGCTAACAAAAAAATCAACTTTAGATTAGTTACGAAATTAGTATCCAGTAGATAAACTGGGCAAGAAAATATGTACCCATGATTTTCAATTTCAGGAATATTATACTGAAGGAATAGCTTGATATCGTTTATGCAATTGAGAAAAGAGCACTTCAAATAAGTTTTCGAATCTCGATTTCTGGTCACGATCGATTAAAAGATCTGTACTGTGATTTGTATTAACAACAGGCATATAACGAGTGTATTACCGGATGCCCACAACAAATGCCATAATGCGGAAATGAGCATATTACGATACCTAAAAGGGTGATTTTTTTTGTAATATCGCGTATTGGATTGTAGACCACACTAATACGAAGTGTCATACGAATATATTTTCGACACCTACTTTAATAATTTAAACGTCAATTTTTCAGCTAAATTTTGCATTTGAAAATTTATATAATATTATAATTTTTTTTTTATAAAATCAAGGTTTGTCAAAGTTTTATAAATTGAAATATGTAAAATATTTATTCTATTCAAAGTGTGCAATGGTTATTTACACCGAAACCTATAATAACCACACATTGTTTTTTCATTTTTAGAAATATTTGTATGTACACGGTTATCGGTCCTTAATCAAAATCATAAAATAGAAAAAACAGATTGGTACTAAACCTTTATTTTTTAAGACAATTATAAACACATTCAAATATTTTTATGTAATCAGTTTGCCTGTTGTGGTGAGATTTCGTCAAATATACAGGATGGGTCACTAAGCGCACGGTCCTTAATATCTCATTAACTACTAGAGATAGAAAAAAGTCGAGACTAAAGTTGTACAGTTCTTTGAGGACTACACTCTAAAATTGTTTCTAACCGTACAGTGTGTTCTGTTTATAATTCGTAACACACAACTTAGTTTTTTTTAATGAAACACCCTGTATATATTTTTACATATTCTCATTAGTCTTTTTCTAAACTAATATTTAACAAACAATTGGTCAGTCTGTATTTCCCGTCCCTGAAAACAGACCGACAAATTCCACTAAAAGTTAAAAGTTATCATGTTTATTTTTTTATGATAACTTCTATACATTAAAAAATTGATCGAAGGTTACTTCGACGGAACTTCCCTCGCCCCTGAAATACGATAAAACAAATCCAACTTTTTCGAATAATTATAAAATTTGATTACGAATTTTATTTTTTTATGAGATCCAAATGCGTCTTAGCACGATGACGTCATCAACATTTTTGCAAAGACATGTATATCACTTTGATAGATGCAGTGTAATGCTGATGATAAGTGATAACAGTATTGTATTCCCAATTTTCGGGAAAACGGAGTCAGCCGTTTCAGATTTAATCAATAAAATAAATTAACTCATGCATTAATTTTTTTGAATCACCCTGTATAAGAAATTAAAAAACTTTTATTAGTGCAATGATAAATCACAAGAATAGACTCATCATATTTTGCACATTTTGGATAGGATTTTACTGAGTAAAATTTTGAGATGACGTCATCAATTTTTTGGGAGGGGATAAACGAATAAATTTTGCTTAACGATTTACCATGATTACGATAACCTTAAAATACTTACAAGATTTCAGGGCAATTGGTTTTGCAGTTTCAAAATTATATTGCAAAATATTGTTACTCAATTTTGATTTTTTTTCAAAAATTCTGGATGTCTAGGGTGAAAATTCTACACGGATTCACAAACCATAAAATTAAAAAAAATATATTATAAATTTTGGAGATGACGTCATCCCATTGGTGGTGGGGATGATTAGCCAGATTTTAGTTAGCGTTTAACCATCTACGTGATATTTCTAATATACATGTGACCACAATCGGTTCAGTAGTTTCGGAGATTACTTGTCTATTAAAAATAGATACAGACAGACGGACAGATCGACAGACGGAAACAGGGGACCATTTTTTTCATAATCTAGAGGTCATGATACGTTGAAAAAATATGAAAGTGGCAGTTCGGCCGATGGATTCGATTACTATAAATACTTCCTCAGCTTACGATCGGGAAGTAAAAATATATAGATGATAACTGATAAGAATCACGGTTATACAATTTTGATTTTTTGGAAAAATCTGAATTCCTTAGGATAAAAAATTAATGCGGATTCATAAACTGAAAGTACAGGAGTAAATTATTTTAGAAAACTTAAAATAACGTTTACTAAAAATTAGAAGGATATTAATAAATTCTTTGTGGGGATGATTAGCCAAAATTTAGTTAGCGTTGTACCATTTACATGATGTTTCTAATATAAGTAAAGAAAGTAAAAAGAAAAAGAACAAAAAACAGAATAACAACAAAATACAGTAATAAAATGTTCTGTTTGAAAAAATTGAAATATCGATATTTGAAAATTGTAAAAATATTTTTTTTATAAACACTCTGTATACGAAAATTTACTTTCATTAATACCACAACAAAGCTCATATCTTTATTTCTCTTTCCACAAAATATTGTCGCACAGATTTTAAAAATAACCCTACTCCGATTTTTTTGTGAACACTTCCATTGCTAAAAAATTTCATTTCATGAAAATTGGAATAATGTGGCAATCAAAATTTCAAAAATAGGGTGTGTTACGAATTAAAACCAGAACACTCTGTATAGTTAAAAATAATTCTTTAGTGTTCTTAGATTTTTTCTGTTTCGAATAATTCATGAAATTGGTGGAATTCGTGGTCTGTAATTACCAAATCAACATTAATATTTTCCTAAATTTTCGAGGTTTGAAAAATTTAATTGTTCCACTTCATGTTTAAGATAGTTGATTTAGTAGTTTGACATGGAAACAGCAATATTTGCGTGATTCATTTTATTTAAAAACGTAGAAAAAGCTAACAATTTTGGTCTGGAATCAAAAACGATACAAAAAAATTTAACCCGGTAATTATACAACATCTCGCTCGCTACGGACACTAATAATATCGTAGCGTACGCAAACACGCAAATTTGATTGCCCGAACAAGTTACATGATCACATTTTTGCCACTTTTTAATATTTTTAGCTCCATTGCTCCATTTTACCACAACTTAATACAACAGCCTTAAAAATAACTATTTTCTCGGGAAGATCGATTTTTTAAAATCCCAGAAAGCGTAAATTTATACTCCACAACCACAATTCTATTTTTTTGTTAAATTTTCTATACACTCTAAAACCACTGAAAGCCAACTTGACGAGATTTGAGGTAAAAGATGTTTGACAATCGATAAAATGTCAGTTTTTAAAGCTCGCTTGGCTCCGCCTCGGGTCTGTTTGTAACCCTCGGCTTTACCTCACACTTATTTGAAAATCTTGATTCTATTCCATTATCTCTGAGTTTTTCATTTTTTCCATGTAAGTTGTATGTATCTAACAAAATCGCCAAAAATGGCATACCACACGAATTGTATACAACCGAAAAAAAAAATAATTCAAGGCTATCTAGACGGAACTTCCCTCGTGCCACTATAACATATACCGCTTTTTCAAAAATTATATAATTTGTTTAGTCTCATTGATAAATTTCTTTGATCGTCTCGTTTAAATAATTCTAAAAACTATAAATGCACAAGTATTAACTCATTATATTTTGCAAATTTTGAAGTGACATCAATGTCTTTTTTGACATGAGAATAAAAAGATAAATGTTGATTAACGATTTACCACCTTACAACATTTATTTTGCAGTTTCAAAGTTATATTGTAAACTTAACCAATTTTGATTGAAATTAAATTTTGGCAAGAGGAAGCAACGTGGGGGATAGTTCTGCCAATTTGTTCATACTAACTGAAACATATATGTCGAAAGTATTCACCTATTAAGCACGTACTGATGCTGGTTGTATATATTAAAAGAAAATGAAATTTGATTGATTTGGTCTCCTTGAGCAAAATGTTCTTAATACTATTTTGGATAAGTAGCTATTATTACGATAGTTATATTATTTTATTATTACTAAATATGGGGGGCGCAACTTAACTTTGTGGAGGGGGACTGTTTATAAGCCATCACATATTTTCTGGTTTAATAAGTAATCGACGATGTTATTTCCATAAATCGATTGTACTGTGACTTTCTTATGTTACGAAAGCTCCATTAAAAAAATCTTGTTTTATTTGCTTCCACAAAGAAAAATTTTAAAACAACCGATGCAGCATCACGTTTAGATAAAATACTTCAAATTAAAACTACAAAGACAAAAAGCGTTTATGTGTTTGATAACCAATGCAGCACATCACCGTTAAATAAGAAACTACACAACAAAGACACTTATCATTGCGTTCTGAGACAGTTTGTGTCTTCTGTGTGGTGCATGGAAAGGATTTTTAAAATGTCGTAAAGTGACACAAAGTGAACTGCAGTTTTTAAAATTTTAGTTACTAGTTCAGGGTGAGGATTAGAATTGTTCAAGTGGAAAAATTGATCAGGTTGAATCACCAAGCTCGCTTTTAAAGTAAGTGTAGAAATTTTAGCAATGTACAGTACAGCGTTTAGTAAATGAATGTCTTCAAAAGATAATTATATAGAGGAAGTGAGTATCAAATCACATGCAATTTCTTTGTATCAATACGGATATGACATTGCTATCGCCATCACTGGCGGATATTATCCATACCCAGATATGCTTACTGGAAAAGGTTTTGCAAAAATACGTCTACATTCAGTTTAGTAAAGGAAAAAACTAAAACTTTCTTAAAATTTTCTCCATATGCTTACTTAAAGTTAAAAGTTTCCTTGTACAAGATATATAATATAGTCGTAGATTTTTTTCCTAAATTCATTCCAATCTAATATGGTTTGTACCAATCTGAAATTCCTAAATAGCCACCACCTAAGAATCGCACACCCGTTCTGCTTTTCGTATATTTCATTTTGCAAAAAAAATCAAGAATAAATATTTAACGCCATGTCTGTAACCCGAATGGAAGTGTTTATTTTGCGTGGCAAAAATTCGGCATCTGAAAATGTTTATTAACCTTGCTCTACTTTATTTTTTATAATGTTAGGTGATGCCGTTTATTCGTTCGTCAGATCCGGCAATGATATTCATAAGGTGCAGGATAAACTGCATATTTGCGAACTGACTAACGTTGTTATTGGCCAAAAATACCGTCAAAAGTATTAAAAATAGCCCGATTTTCCGGTTGTTTGTCGGAAAAGCGTCTAAAAGGAGTGCATGTCGTAAGTAGCAAGTGATGTATGATGTGATGTCGTTTACGTTGTTCGATTAGTGTGTGAGTATTTTTAGCGTTTTAAAGCAAATGATGAATGTTTGATAGGTGTAGGGGAACACAGGAAAAATCTATTTAACGTCAGCTTGTCGACCAGGCCGAAGGAATGTGAAGCAGTGTAAACATTTTTTGCCTCCATACTTTAGTCAAAAATTTGGAGGACCAGACATATAGTGTTCGACGTGTTTGGCACTCAAAATTTCAAAGTTAAAAATCATATTAATTAACAGCTTCATTTTCGTTATGTGGAGTACTGTACACTTTTTGATTAATATTGTGGAAATGGATACTTCAACCTTGTTTTTGCAATTGTTATCTAATACTGTACTTTAAATCACACAAACTAAAATATCTCTTTGGATTTATTTACACTTTGTGTGGGAACTTATTACGATCTGCGAGTTATTCAACAAATTGACAACTTTGATATTTGACACAAGTAACGGAAACTGTAGCTCAAAATTTCTAGCAAATTGTCGTGTGAATATTATTGACAAATTCTGGAACGGATTCAATCGATTTATTTGGGAAAATTACAAATTAATGACACAATATAAACTAATGTCTGGCTGCGTAAACTATTACTAGATTGATTATTATGTTTGTAACGTGTTGTAACGATACGAAGGCAAATTTTCCTAATGAAAATAGACGGTGGTCAAGGAAACAGAACTTTCGTTAAATATTGCACTGTCCTTGGTTGGTGAGAGAAGTGTATCAGCGAGAATTTATTTATCATTAGAACCAAACTTCCATCGTAAACGGGGTTCACTTAATCTAATATGTAGCGAAATAAGTTGCTTTATTTTTAAAGCTTGGAAAAAAACATGTTTTCGCAAGATTTTCCTCTATCTTAAGCGTAACAGTTACTTAATACAACACGGGGTATTTTTTAACTAAAATTTCTATGAATTACAATTATACATGGGTCCTAATCCACAATTTTGGTTACCATCATCGCGATAATCTTAAAATGTATCTGAAATTTCAAACTAATCTTTTGCGTCATTTTGGAATTGTCTGGGTAATGAGATCTCCAACAGACCGACTGACGGATAAACAACTAACAGAAAAACGGAAACGGATAACCGACACTTTTGTAATATGTAAGCCACAAAACATAAACCTAGTTTGACCAATTTTTAAACATTAACATAAAAGTATTAAAAATATTCACCCATAGATTTTTCAAAGTTGTAAAATTTCATTTTAATTATTATTACATGTATAAAAAACCCTGAAAAATTTTATAGTTTGAGGACTGGTTCCGAAAAAAGGTTGAAAAAATTATACAGATACGTTAATAAAATTACTAAATTTTATGAGGACTAAAATATCAAAATACAAAGATGCGAAGTATCTGGGAAGAATCTTTAATCGAACCTAGCAGGGGAAAAAGTTCCAAAAAAGAAAAACGGAAAACTACAGCCTTAGACACAAAGTATCAAAAGAAGTTAAATTTGTTTTAATACCTACAGTTAAATCCATAAGGTTGTAACCACTCGTTAAATTGTAAGGTTGGCATTACAGCCAATGGTGTTTTTCACATTAACAGATTGGTAACGGCGCATGTGTCAAAATTTGACAATTGCGCACGAGAGAGTTTTATTTAAATATCTCACAGTTTGTTATTAAACCATATCATTGAAAAATGGTACCAACACGGCATATTGTGATAAATAAGCAGATGAAAATGGCACTTGCCAACTGCCACAATGAATTGAAACTTGCTTATCCCCAAGCATCCTCCCGAGAACTTGAATTCAAGCTTGTAAAAATCTTTTCAGTATGTAGTTATTCTTATACCATGGAAAGAGAGTACTATACTATGAGAGTAACGTATCGACATTCGGAACTTTTTTCATGTTATTACAACATGGTGGTCTGTCGAAGGACTTTAACTACCTCAAGTTGAAAGTGTATATCTCGCTTTTTAGTACAACATTGTCTTTTCAAGTTTTATACCCACTCTTTATATCCTACACAATACAACTAAATGTCTCTCATTAAATTCAAGCACTGCATACTTTCCCTGTAAACTTAACATTAATTACTATCCTTTCCATAGTGTTCCTGATATAGCCCACAAAATTATAACCCAACACCAATCTGGAGAACCGTTACAAGAATCAAAGTGGAAACCAAAACAAAAATCGCAGTGGTATTTAAATTTGGAATTTAAAGAAGATCTAACCTACCGTATATTTGACAAAAACAAAAAAAAATGAGTTTTTTACTCTTCAGGATTTGTTTATTTTTGTGAAAGAACATCCAGAATATACAGCAAGTTTAAATACTTTACGTCGAGTATTAAAATCAATGGGATTCAGATTTAAGAAAGTTAACAACAGAAAAATAATTGCTTTTTGGTTATTTGGTCTATGTGTTGCCAATGTTTCTAACCACTCCTGTAACAGTAAGTTTAAATAAGCCGTCAAATTATTTTCAACATACCTATTATTTTAGCTTCTGAAATTTGTGAAGTTACATTTTGTTCATTATTACCACTAAAATCCTCAGGACGGAGGAGCATTGCCAGACCTATCGCCTTCAACCTAATTTCTTGTACATTTTGTAAATAATAAGTCGTACCAAATATTAGAGTTATTAAACATAACATTAAAGACTTGTTGGTGTCCCATTTTTTTGATGAAAAATTGGTCATCCGTTGCGACTAACTAAGGTGATCTACCCATTATAGACAATTTTGGTGTTCCTCGCGAGATTGATCATTTCAGTCGAGAGAGCTGGTCCTTCGAGTCATATCATATCATAGTTAGCCACACATATAATTATCACGTATACTCATGTACAATAATTTAAACAAATTCTGAATATCTCAGTTATTCCCCAACTGTAAAGTAATTTTTATGAAGCAGCAACAAATAAATCAATTCACCTCGTTTTTTCACCAGCCCAATATTTGATTTCATTCGTGACCACAATATTTTTGGGTTCATTTTATCGTAATTCGTTAACGTATCGACTGCAAGTCTAAATTACAGCAGGTGGCATTCTTCTTTCTACAGATGAAAGATAAAACACGTTTCAATTTATCGTTGCTCTTGTATCATAATTACCATGAAGACTCAGGTTATCCTGTTTTTATTGAAAATTGTTTATCAATTTTTACAATATTGCGACAAGTTACAATGATAATTATGAAATAACCTGTGCAGGAGTGCAAGAATTGCAGTGAAGTCGAACGTAATCATATGTCGCGAATACATGAGTGAACTGACATTATATTGACAGGTCACCAAATATGTCACCAGGTTACTAAAATACAGATTTACACTGAGTAATTTTTTAAAATTTACACTAGGGAGTGGTTACAACCTTATGGATTTGAGTTTATGTACTTAAGATCCTTATGAACTTTCAAACTTAATACTTATTAAAAGTTTGTTTTAATCTCGGAGTGATTTTTTAAATTTCTGCTCTAGTTGGCCATGGCGCGTACGTCGACAGTGATAATGTCAATCAAATTTTTACTAGTAGCCGCCTATTTGTGTCAATTTATTCAAGGCTCCATTGATGTTCGTTTTGCAGAATACTGGTTTTACCTGTCGATAGTAAAAACGTCAGCCAATAGCGACGTTCTATCTATCGTTTGTTCCCATCCATATTGCCCTACAAGTAAACTCCGGCCCTGGCAAGTATTACTTTTCCAGAATCGTCATTAACATAAAAAATTGGTTGAAGGTTATTTCGACGGAACTTCCCTCGCCCCTTTAAGTACAATCTAGCTTTCTCAAAAAATTACAAAATTTGATTTTGCGGTTTTTTTTTTTAGAACCCCTGTAAGTTAAAACAAAGATAGATATCTATATAATGTAACGTAAATGTAAAGAAACGTGGAACACATATGTTTTAAATAAGTTTTTTCTTTACAAAATTTTGCAACATTTTTGCAACAACACGTATATCAATTTGGATAGGTGCAGTATAATACTAATAATAACAGTACTGTATTTTCAAATTTCTGGGAAAATGGAGTGAGTCATTCCTTATTTATTCAATGACATAAATTAACACATTGATTAATCTTTTTGAGTCACCCTATATAAGCAGTTCTAAAAAATTGAATGTAATGACAAATTACTCATCACATTTTGCACATTTTTGATAGAATTTAATCGGCAAAATTTTGAGATCATGTCATTAGTTTTTAGGGTGTCGTAAACGCATAAATTCTGAATAACGATTTACCATGTTTCCGATAAACTTAAACCGTTTGCAAGATTTCAGAACATTCGGTTTTGCAATTTCAAAGTTAAATGGTAAAATATTTTTAGAAAATTTTGATTTTTTTTTATTTATTGTATGTATGTATGCTATTTTATAAAAATTAAATAACATTTACTATTATAAAAGTTGAAAATGATGTCATATCATCGGTGGTGGGGATGATTAGACAAATTTTGGTTATTGTTTTATCATCAACACAAGATTCGTAAAATACATGTAAAATTTCACAACGATCAGTCGAGTTGTTTTGGAAATTATCTATCTAAAAAAAATCGACACAGACGCGGACATACGGCAGACGACAGACGGCAGACAGACAGACAGATAGAAACGCGAGACTAATGTTTTCGTATTCTAGGGGTCCTAAGGGTCATGAAACATGCTCGAAAATTAAAATTTTGAAAATACTTGTGTTAAAATTCATATTTGTAATTATTAAATAAATTAAATAAAAAAAAGGGATTGTATGTGAAATTCAAGGACCAGTTACAGGACGAGTTATAAACAATCAACTAAACAAAACACGGAAATTCAAACGTCAGTTGTGACAGATGTTAAAGAATCTGCGTAGATTTGGTGGTTCTCTGCGACCTAGGTTTCCGCAAAAAGACGATCAACTAATAACTAGAGAGTTTTTTAATCACTCTTTATGTAACATATATCACTTTAGACATTGCGAAAATTTGGGAAAAATGAAATAAATTGCTCCATTCTTTACTTTGACTAACCTTATATAAGGAATTCTAAAAAATATGAATACATTCATAATATTTTGTACATTTTAGACAGAATTTATCCAGCAAAATTTTAAGATCACGTCATCAAAATGTTGTTATAATTTTTTTTCCAAAATTTTGAATGTCAAAGGCAAAAATAAAGCCGCATTCGTCAACTATAAGTATAGATATAAAGTGTATTACATATTTCATAAAATTGAAATAATATTTTCTGCGCAAAGAACTTCATCAAATTGTGTGGGGATGATCAGAAAAATTTTGGTTATCGTTTTATCATCAGCATAATATTCGTAAAATACATCTAAAATTTCATAACGATCAGTCCAGTAGTTTCGGAGATCATTTATCTAATAAAATCGTGAACAGACGACAAACGACAGACCGACGGAAACGGGAAACTACTTGTTCATATTCTAGGGAGAAAACAGCGTACCATGTGTCGTTTCTTCCTAATCTTCTTTCTAAATTTTAATAAAGCTGTGAAAGACAAAATAAATACTATTTAATTGAAGAAAACAGTTTGTTTATTGGGTCCTCTTCAGGCATTTGCAAGTTTTCACACCGGTCCGCCAAGTATTGTAGTAAGGTAGTTGTGGCTTTAGCTCCGCCCCTGCCTAAAATTAAGAACTAAATTTTTGATAATAGCCGCCTATATTTGTCTCAGTTTATTTAAAAATGAATGGTCTATTGGGCTGACTTTCGATTTTATTTATGTTCATAAGGATACTGGTTTTACCTGTCGATGTTAAAAAACACCAACTAATACGTTGTCTCGGTGGAACGTTTGCCATCAAGTTGTTGGCAAGCAAAAATCCGCGTCTGTTTGTGTTCGCACCCATCCTCCCCTAGGCGCGAATTCCGTCGCTGGCAAGCTTCTATTATATTCCAGAGTCGCCGTTAAAAATAGGCGTCCGCCTCATGCGGCACCGGCACGAGTCAACGGTGACATCAGCGTGAGCGCGTCGAATTGCTACCTTTCGTGGAGGCGCCCGCGAGCGCGCCTCGTCGCGATGACGTAGAGGGACGTGTGCCAAAAGGCGCGTGGTCGCGTCTCGGAAGAAGCGCGGGTTCGAGGCCGGCCGCGGTGCCTCCGTGACCTGGGGCCGGACCACGCACCGGCTGCTCCGTGACGACGCGCGTGACGTCACGGCCCGCAGAGGCGGCCGGTGTTGGCGTTGAGGAGCGGGAGCCACACATGTCCGCCGGCGCTCATTCACGTGTCCGTGGCCGAGCAGTGCAGTGCCGTCGCCGTCGAGCTCGAGGTGCGAAGTGCGGCATGGCAGCGGGGGCCCGCTCCGGTGCCGGGCGCCTCCACGATGATGCTAGCTCTGACGATGCGCAGGGAACACGACGACAGCAGGAGTGAGCGCGACGACGCCGTCCCCGCGGCAACAGGTGGCGACGAGTTCGTGGACATACTGCAAGTGCAACAGCTGCTGCTGGACGGGGGCAGGGGCCGGGAGCCGCCCCCGCCTCCTCCGGACGGACGCGCCAGACTGCTGGACGCTGCCGCCTTCGCCGCCCCGCCGTACTACTACGGACCGACGGGATATGGACAGACGACGTCCAGCGTCGACGACCTCGTCGCGCTCTGGTTCGCCGCCGGACCTTCTTCGGCTGCAGGTCTGTCACTCACCATAACCTAACACTTGCTGTTGTCTGTTATGTGCTTGTGCCATTCGTTATGCACGTCCTTCATTCGCCTTCCTTGTCTTCGGACGCGATACGTCATCGGAAACAAGAGCGCCGGCATGCGCACCGCGAATGGCGGAAGACTATTGGCTTGCGGTTGCGGTGGACTATAAACGCTCACCTAAACCACGTAGCATTTATTCTCGCACTAGGGGATACAAACCACTAAGTCGCAAACCATCTCACCTGAAAATTTCATCAGTTACTCGAAAAAAGTAACTTCAAGTTCAACATCACCTATATACAATTCGTGCAAATAGAAATAAGGTTTTTAAGGTTGTGTGGTGCATTTACACAAGATAACCTCAAAAAGCCAACCCCTTTGTACAGATTGCCTCCGTCATAGACGGTTCGTGATCCCGGTACACCTTCCATTATTTAGAGTCGTTGAGTTTACAGAATAACCTTACATTTGTTTTACGGATAATTATATTATACTGTTATTATTACTTTAAAATCTCTTTTATCGTTAGTCGTAATATACATACCTATGTATGTAGAAATCATTTACATAAGAGATGTTCGACTGATTTATGTTTTTGACTGGATATTACAAACAGTCCACTAGACCTTATTATCCTCAGTCCACACCACCTTCAAACCTATTTAGGTCATTTTTCTACAACTCTTAACCGGACAACCCTTATATAACCCAAAATTATCCCCTGCTTTTACTGCTAAATTAGTGATAAACTTGCACAAAAACCAACAAGGCTGATTTAATGACAGATTAAATTAAGTTCTTGCTATGTCATAATTTGCAATAAACGCTCAACTGTGCCCCACATATTACCACTATGACACCCGCTAAGAAATAATGAACCTTCACTTTATTCTCATGTCTGTCCTTACACTGCCGTATTAGAGTGTTTATCAATTTTATGCGCGACGTTATCATCACTTTGTTTACATAAATAGACTAAGACATCATCAGTAAACCACAAAAATGATATTTTATTGTTCGAGGATAGAGTTTGCAGTTTACCATGACCTAAGATGTATAAGCATTCTAGGTCACCGTTCATAATTATGTCATATTTAAGACTAGTATGGTTTACTTCGGTGTTTTTCATTACCTCAGCTAGTATAAAACTCAATCTAAATTTTATCTGACCGTTTGTACCAAGAATAATTAATTTGAAATTACGATTACGTGCCATGAAAACAATTGTGTCAATAATGGTTTTTGTACTGATAAATCGCTGATTAAAATTTAATCATAGTTGGTGCAAATGGCCCATATAATTTGATGATTGTTTAATATGATGATTTCACTTTACAATAACACTTTGCACTTCCTATATGCAAAAAATGTGTGTTGTGTTGTGCGGATCACTATGTTATTGTAAAAATGATAAGAATTACTAATTACGCAAGTATAGACACAAATAAAAGTCGCTATTATTTTCTAATCCTAGACTCAATTACTACAGAAAAGAGATATCCACGTTGTTACATCAAAGGCGACGGTCACATTGGACGTGCGCTACGCGTACAACACACGAAAATGGCCTTGAAACATAGATACAATTTTATGCGTCATTTCGTTTTAATTTTAAGGTACAAAGATTAGTTCAAATACAAGATATCATATATCGCATTTATAACAACATGCCTGAAACAAATTTGCATTAAATATCTTCTTTGTAATCAGGATTGGATAATTTAATTTTTACTTGTTTTACTCCATTTTACACTCTTTGTTATCTTAACTTTTATTTTAATTTACATATTTATTTATTCAACGATGTACTTGGTTAAAGCTTAAGTATCCAGATTTGTGCTACTTCCCCTACTTGTCCTCTGAAAAACACATTTTATATATATTTAATTTTATTAATATCGATCCCGTTTGTATTAATCTGTCGACATGTCTTTTTTGCTGGTTATTTATATTTTTTATTATATAGATACTGTCCGAAATTATTATACCGACTTTATCGTGAAGGTTATTAAAACACTGACCAAATTTATTTTCCATCCTACAAACTGGTGACGTCGTAATAAAAATATTTCAATACAAATCACATTCCAAATAGTTTCAAATTCTCAAAACGGTGCCTTATAAGACATGCTTAAGTAGTAAGCAATTAGAGAAGGGGCAGGATGCGCACGCAACCAAGCAAAGAAAATAAATGGAAGTTATATCAGCTAAACATAAAACTATGCCCCATTGATTTTCTTATGTTTTCATAAACTTTTTTATTTTAATTGACACATTTATTTCGGCGGTAATTAATCAAGTAGTCCACATTGTGCCACCTTCCTCTACGCCAGTATCCCCTGGATTTGGACGCCAGTCCAAAAAAAAAAAAAACATTTTTATTTCATCACTTACGTGTTTTTACAACGTCGGAAAATAATGTAAACAAAAAAAAGAAATAAAATTACGCAATTGTGTTGAAGATCCAAAAGTGGAAACATTCCCTTGGTTTCTATTTCGCAAAACGCTTACAACATGAAATAAATTCTACAATGGAACCACAATCGTACAGAAATAATAAACGAAAATTCACAAGACAATTTTAAACACTTTGTTCGTGTTATACAGAAACTAATGTGTTTGGTTATGTTAAAATGTTAAGATTAAAAACTCTTTAACTTTTTAATCTTAATCTAGTTTTTACAAAATTACTTTTTCTTGCGTTAAATTCGATATTGCAATTTTTTACAAACCAGTGATTGAGTTTACAAATTAATCGAATACTTGACTCATAAGAACGTGAAATTTGCAAGCACAAATAAAATTAACAACAGCTGTGATTAATGATACTTTGTATTATTTGGAAACAGTATCTCGATTTACAAGAAAAAACATGTTATCGTTCTTGGTTACTCCAAATTTCTATGGAGATGATACTCGACATAGGTCTATTATATGAAGAATATAGCTTTTATTAATCTGTTATGTAATTCCAGTTTATGTAATAAAATTACATAAATTTCGATTTTAAAATATAATTGAAACTCCAATTAAAATACATTTCTTTTCTGAAATCAAATACCTATAAACAATATTTGACAACAGAGGATGTGGCTAACCATATCAACCTCAATTAGGCAAATTTAACTATCTATTATTTACACCGAAATGTTTCGGTTTTGTTTGGTAGATATAAAAGCGAATTAATAAGGTTGTTTGTTTGCTTCAATTTACTAGTTTTTTCAATTTTCGTTAAATATTAAATAAAATCTGCCTGTACCAGTACATAAATTATGAGTTGTTTATGAACAAAAAAAAAAAACTGTGAAACATCTGGTGGTAGGTTTTTTGAATCCAACAAAAAGTGACGATGTTTGACACCCGTGCCTTGAATTTTTTTTTTCTTCTTCAAACCCACATTTCTAATCAGACTTACTTTTAGTTTTAGCGTAATTAAAACTAATATTAACACCACCTTTCGATGCATTTTTTTTTTTCGCCAGAAACAGGCCACCGCACGTCCGTGTAACGCTTTCCTGCCCTAATGAAATTTTTTTCGACTGATCGCGCGGCTAATTTTGTCCGCGTTATTATTTATGCATTACATACTTTACTCGTTCAAAGCGCGTAGTTAGCCTAAAAATACCACTCCTAATATAAAAATAAAATCACACTAAATATTCATAAATTTAAAAATAAACCCATCTCAAAGTTCTCTATGTAACACACAAACATACCGTATGCCACCACACGATTTTAGCAAAAATAATTCCACTTTATGTACTGTGAAAACCAACATTTACTTTAAAGTATTTAAATACAGGTACAGGCCATCGCACTGTAGCAATAACATAATCAGGATGATTAAAAGAAGTCCGCTGATTGGCTGACATTTACATCGCTCCTAGAACTTGTCCGCGATCTTATTATATCGAATGTCAAACGATTGCTTCTAATTCGTGGATCGTTATCACTTTTTATGAAAAACATTGCCTCGACGAATACAATTTAAAAATGGCGACTTGGGAACTACCTGCTCGGCCGACGAGACTCGCCGATGCACCAATCAAGGAGGACTTGCAAAATTATTCATAAATTCAGCGTACGACTTTAAAATATATGTATCTTTTAAGTCATTCACACGACTGACAAATGCACACATTTACAAACAACTTTTTTCCTCAAGTTATTCGTGCCGCAGCGGATTTTATATTTTCTATGTTGTTGGGAATTCTTAAAAAAAAAAAATTAAAATTGTAGTGTAATGTAATTTTCTTATTGTTTTAACGTTGTTTAATTCCGGGGTTATTTCTTGCCAGTTACGACACATTCTCGTCATATTTCTTTCATGTGTAGCGCGCGATGAATGAAAAATTTCAGTAAACATAAACATCTATAAAGTATTAACACCTATTAATTTAAGTTATTATCATCTGCCATAAAACGCGAATTAAACCGCAGCGAAACGGCGTTTGTTGGTTCTTCGCGTATGCAATTATCATTATTTTCTTGCTAATGTGTCAAATTTCATTCGTCTTGTTCCATTTAGATAATCGCTAGGCATTAACATAGAAAGTGTGCACTTATTGTACAAGATAATTTGAGTTATTAATGCATGGCGTTCAATTACACAACTTTGATTTATTGGTGTAGGAACTGAAAATGTATACCATGACACGCGATTAGCCCAGCGACAAGCACAAAGAATAAATTAATAACTATCGATTCGGTCCCGGAACTAACCGGTCATACCATGAGACAATACCAATAATTTAAAATTTTCTAAGCACCATTTTATCCATCTAAATGGTAACAGGATTCATTAAGTTACTCGAATTAATCATATCCTATGCATATACATTTCCAGCAACTCCTACGTTATTGCCGTAATTATTGGTTATTTGAATATCCCCTTTTTTGGCGTTACTTACATAATAACATTGTGTTATATACGTATACATATTCAGTTTTATACCACATATACTTAAAGCCCACTCGTTTAAATACGCCAACGCTTGTTTCGACGTCACGTCAAAATTTTGCCGACGGTTCCGTTGCCTTTCCTCATCTTCTTATTCATGATTTCGACAGCCTTGCAAGGCTCTTCCTCGTGTTTTCCGCTTTTTAACGGTTTTTTGACATCGCCAACAGTCAAATCATCAACCTATACTTATCTTCACAATGATGATGCCCAAATTATTGGGTCGAAAAGGGGCCTTGCTCTTCATGAACCCCACCAAGATAAACTGACGTTTTGATCCACTCTACATCAAAGATTTATAAAGATATACATACCTACACCAACTTACCACAGAACTTTCGAAAGAATTGATGAAAACACAAAAATAGTCTTTTATTTAATACACAGACGAAGTTGATAAAGTATATCTATGTACCTACCTAAATTATTTCTAATTTCGGCAACTTTTTGAGTAATAGCAATATATTTGTTCACTTTTTTTTTTATTTCGCGTAGACCACTTTTCTTATTTTAATTAAAATGTGACTTACAGCAACATGTAACAAGAATATTTTTTTTTATTCTGGAAAATTGAAAATCTCGTTTCAAAACGTAGCAAATCCAAATCCCTCTAAATTTTGAATTTTATTGTAGATATACCAATTTTTAATCATGTATTAAAATACTACATACCTAATTAAACACATGTGGGTAAAAGTACGTCCGTATTTATAACACATTTTTCACAATTAGATACGATAATATGAACCGAATTGTTCTAACACGCTACTGGAAATTACAGAAATTTATGCATGTAATTACCTGCTACAATTTTTCCATGTTCAACAACTGTCTGTCAACTCGTTAAAAAACGTAAATATTCTGAAAATTTAATGCAAAGATCCAAAAAAGTTTAATTAAATGTATGCGGGTTATTGTTTATTTGGTATATTGGATGTTCGTGCATACTCCACTCAGTAATGTGAAAATAAAAAAAACACCTCAGTCATGTATGTGCATATAGTGTAAATTCTGTACCAGAAAAACAGGAATTACATCTTATAAAATTTTAGGTATCTGCAGACTTATAAAATAATAAAAGTAAGGTTTAAAATAACTCGCATCATTAGGTATGTGTTGTTTATGAATATTTTTTTTAGACCGAAAGAGTACAAAATCAATTGAGCCTCTAGTCCAGGCTCAGAGCAACGCAGGAGCCCATATATGTACATAATATGCGCCATTTTCTTATACACAATGGAGATCCAGAAGAGAGTCTATAAAAATAAGTGAGATACTTTTTCAAACTTCGCTGAAAATAGAAATATTCCAGTTCTTTTCAAATCCTAGAATAATAAATAAAAAGTTATACTACTCGCTGAGGGTCGTTCGATTGTGGAAGAAAAAAACGAATAGATTAGGATTTTCAAACAAAATTCGCGCCAATACTTTCCAATTTTCTCTTAAAAATTCAAATTAAGATACGCCGTAGTTCAATTTTTTTCTGTTCGTTTCCATTTTTTTCTTCTCATTCTTGTATTTGTTAAAAATTTTCGTTGTGTCAAGTTCTACGATAGATAGACAATCTAAGCTTCTTAAATACCTCAGTATACCTATTTAAAATCACACTATAAAAATTCGAATTTTTAATGGCGTGCAACTAATTTTCAAATTTACAAGCAGTTATTCAAAAAGAACAATATGTAATGATGTGATAGAAACTGATTACGATGTTTTTCGCCCCCATTTTATTCCATGTTATACCACAGAGACACCTCACGTAATAATAAATCGAAAATCGGGTGATTATCTTTCGATCGTTCGTCGTGTATCGATAATTTGAATTATATAAACACCCTCGTAGACGAGGTGGGAAGCTCCAGATGGTCAACGATGTACAACACACACGAGTATTGTTTAAGGAGTAAAAATGAGAAAAGAAGTACGAGAAACCGAAGTGTTGTAAAGTATAAAGGGAAAGTTTTTTTTTCTTCTGTACAATGTTAATGAAAAGCGTCTTCGATCCATGCGGTTCGGCGTCGTGTGGAGAAGAGGCGCGCGTCCATTTTGGTAGTATTGATTTTTCGCTGTAAAATTGTTTGATGTATCACTTTCATTGATGGCAGGAAGGAAGGGACGTATTTATGAATAAATTGCGGGGAGATGTTGGCATTATTCAATGAATTTTCAGGTAGGGATGGTTGGGGTAACAATAGTGGGGATTGTTGCAGGGAGCGTCGCCATGCCGGCCGGAGGGGAGCGGATTCATGAATGAACTGACGTCACGGAGGAGGGAGCTCGCCCTTAACCCTTGTGAAAATTTCCTGCTGTCATGATGGTGTTGTTGTTCGGTTTCTAGTTGTCGTAATTATGTAATGTAAACGTCACGACGCCTTAGTCAGCCCCCGTCTTTTGCCAGCTGATTTTATTTTGGTTCGTGATTCGTATGAGCCGTTGTTATTTTTAAATAGCGGCAACAGATGTTTTTCAAAAATAGTATCGTGTTATTATTTTGCCGTACGTCGCTAAATTTAGTCGGCCGCCATAATTCCGGGTCGATTTGCACATTTTCGGGTCGAAGGGTTTTTGATCGATCGCTAGGGTTTCGGTATTGTGTAAAGGTGTAACACAAGTCGAACGGTAAGCGCCGTGTTACGTCATCGCGACGTCACGTTACGTTCGCCGGCGGTGGGGGGCCGGTGGAGGGGTCGCGCGCTCCCATTGGCTCGCCCCTTGTTTGCGACTTCCAAATATGGAACAGATACTCCATTCATAAAAGTAAAGTAGCGCTCGCGCCGCGACCAGTTTCTGAGAAGCTCTCGTGCGAGGAGGTCGTGCGCAGATCGACGAGTATCCTTGACCGAGAACGACCCCGTCGGGCGTCTTGTCACCGGCCCACCCTCGACACGAGTGGTGACGAGGACGCCAGTGTAGTGCGTGCCGGCGCTACAAGCCCTTGTTCTGTGGTAGGCGGGCCAGCGGCGGCGAGTCTCCCCAACCCGTCGGCCACCATGATCATGGACGGCCTGGACACGCTGCCCGCACAGCACCATCACCATCACCATCACCACTCCGCCTTCCTGCTCACCGAGTCGGCGGCCGCGGCGGCCGCGGCGCACCACTTCAACGTGCTCAGCTTCGACACGTGCCTCTACAAGAGCGTCGCCACCACGGTCGACTCCGGCGGCAGCCCCGCGCCCGCAGCCGCCTGCACCGCCGCCGACGAGCCGCCCGCCCCAGAGGCGCAGCCGGGCGACCTCAACACGCCCGTCACCACCTCGGGCGACATTCCCTCCTTCTTCGGGCCCTCCACCGTCGTCGAGCCGCCGCCGATCACAGGTGAGTCCACACAGGTGCACCACGGGCTATATTTACGTGCGTGCCGGACCTGGTGCCACGACCAGACCAGAGCCTCGCCTGCACGAACACACTCTCCTCCGCGCCACCGTATAGTATAATAATAGCCGTTGCGTCACCGTGTTATGTCTATATCGAATCGATCCAGCACAAGACTTTGACACATAATCTCACTATACCTAGTACACGATACCGAAACGATTCCGATCGCCAAACTCGACACCGTCGCCATGAGGCAACAAGTGCTCCTCCGACCGACGACGATGATGCTTTTTGGACTCGCCCGACCTCGCCGAACCGCCGCCGCGATGATACCACCCTCGATCAATATCACGGGCCATTCAAACATATCTCCCATTCATCTCCTTTTACTACACGTTATTGATCGCAACATATTGAACCCCGCATTATCTTATCTCTCGACGGCGGCGACGGCAACCACCGAACTTTTATATGCATCCGAAAATCATCACATACAAACGATACGATTTTATTTTATTTTATTTTTTATTTTACTCTTTCTTTCCTACACACTGTTGCTACCGAAATCAACAAATCCAACGAACGGTCCAACCTCGCAACTCGCTTTATAGTGTTATTATTATCCGAGACCGTCGAAAGCGAACCACGAATATGATGCTCACATGCTCATCCGAACGCACCAAAACGAAAACATGATTTTCTTTTCACGATCGAATATCGACGCAGACAGGTAACAGAAAACGCCAATTAAAACGTAAACAAAGATTTAAGTAAAATTTAAAACAAACAAACGAAAAATATCGAAAGCGAATATGAACCTATTATGTACAAGATCTCTTCGTCAGTCCTAATTAAATCTATGTTACCGTACGAATAAAATAAAATTGTCGATTGTTGAGTCGAGTACCACTTTCGAGTACCGATGTCGCACGTGTACAGCTCGTAAACCACCTTTTCCACTTGCATGAATGAAATGCGTCTACGTCGGCACTTTGTCAGCTGCTGCAGACCTGCAACTCTGCATTCGTCTCCGATCGAGCACGACCCTAACTTGTGCATTGTTTGCAGGCTCCCTAGACCCGGAGGAGCTCACCTTGGACCAGCAGCAGCAACAGCAGCAGCAGCAAGCACCCCAACAACAACCCCAGCAGCACTCCGTCAGTCCGCACCAATCGCCGTCGAGCAGCCATATCGGGGAGCGAGGGACCCCTCAAGATAGCGCGTTGAGTCCCAGCCTTCGCGAAGAGGAAAACACGAATCACAGCACCCTTAGCATGTATCCGGCGACGGGTACGTCGCACGCGAGCAGCATGGGTAAAATGCACCACCGGAGCGTTTACACGTCGGCGTCGAGCCCGGGCATGTCGGGCAACATCCAGATGCAGCCTGCCGGAAGCCCTTTGGGCATGAGCTCGCAGGGCATGGCCCATTCGCCGTCAGCCGTGAACCCGTGGCTGCTGTCGAGCGGCGATAAGCCCATCTACCCGGCGATGTTTGGGCTGCTGGGACAGGGCAGCTCGCAGTCCCCGCAGCAGCAGTACCCCTCGGCGACGCCGAGCCCCGCCGGGACGCAGTACGACGACCGGTCGCAGGCCGAGCAGCTCATGCTGAGCATGGACTGCGGAAGCCTGAAACAGCCCCCGTCGTACCCCAGCTGTTCGGCGACGTCGACGAGCCTGCAGCTCGAGCTGCAGCAGCAGGACTTGGTGTACTCGCGCGTCGGCCAGCCGCTCGTGGCCAGCACGGCCAAGTACCAATGGGACTCGCAGGACTACGGCAGTCCGCAAAGCTCTAGTGCGTTAGTGGTGCCGGGCGCGTCGAACCTGGTGCCGAAGCAGGAACCGTTCAGTGCGGGGTGCTCGAGTGAGATCGGACAGCAGACGTCGAACTCTGCGTACGGTGTGCAGCTGGCCGAGTACAACCCCTCGACGAGCAAGGGGCACGAGATCCTCTCGCAGGTATATCAGCAGTCACCCATCCCGCTGAAGCTTGTCCCGGTGAAGCCGCGGAAGTACCCGAATCGGCCGAGCAAGACGCCGGTGCACGAGCGGCCGTACGCCTGCCCCGTGGAGAACTGCGACAGGAGGTTCTCCCGGTCGGACGAGCTCACCCGCCACATTCGCATCCACACGGGCCAGAAGCCGTTCCAGTGCCGGATCTGCATGAGATCCTTCTCCCGGTCGGACCACCTCACGACGCATATCCGCACGCACACGGGGGAGAAGCCCTTTTCGTGCGACGTCTGCGGACGCAAGTTCGCGCGGAGCGACGAGAAGAAGCGCCACGCCAAGGTGCACCTGAAGCAGCGAATGAAGAAGGAGAGCAAGATGGGCCAGCAGCAGCAGCAGCAGGGGGCGAACCAGCCGCCGCAGCAACAGCACCACCACCTGCACCCCCATCAGCAGCACCACATGCACGCAAGTCACACGGTCACCAGCGAGGACAGTCTATCCTTGCCGGTGGTGACGACGACTCTGTGAGAATTGCCCACCGCCGAGCTATCTGCCGGCGAATGTGTTCTCTTCATACGCGACGACTGTGATCTCGGCACCGACTCCGCTCGGCTCATCTACGTGCGAATTGAATGAAAGAAAACGCACTACGCGCGACCTGAACCCATGATCTCCTCCGTTGGCCCTGCGCCCGTCTCAATGGCGTAACTAGAGGACGGTTTGCAAGGGACCCGGCACACGGTAAATTGACGCTCATATTTTTGCAGAGGCCGAAGCGCGGCGATCGCAGGCGCACGCCGACGACGACGATCGAAATTTATAAGATTTTTTTAATAAATTAAATACATCGACCATCGAACGCATTTTGGACCCCGACGGATCGTGCGCTCGCCGACGCGCGACGGCGTCGGCAGACCACAGTATGATGTGAAGGCAAATTAGCTTGCTGGGTCCCTCCCTGGTTACGCCACTGGCCCGTCTACGTGTGTGCCATTTGTGTCGATTTATATTTATTCTCGTGGACCTCAAGGAACAAAGTGTCAGTGTATGTATGTATGTTTTTTTAATACATGCTAAACCGGCAACTCGAGCCAGTTCTATACGCTGCCAGACTGATTTTTGCACTGGTTGTTTGATATCAGATCCTATTTTTGTAAATGTTTCGATTTGTTGATGTATCTATATTTTATTGTGTCCGAGACACCTGATTTAAATAGTTCTTAACATTAGAGACAAGATAACAAAAAAATGGCTTTAATTAATAATTAATAGGTATTATTATAACTGTTTTAAACTTGTTGCCAAATAACACATTTTAAAACTTTTTATACATTCCGTACTAGTGTTTTTTTTTTTCTTTTTATATTATTATAGATGATATATATGAGAACAAAATTGTTGATCGCTTAAGTTGTAATTTTTTTTTTGTTAATGCAACAAAAGTTGTCAATAGTCCAATTCAAAGTCAATACAAGTCTCCAAACGCACACTCTGAACAGGAAATTTCAGGACCGATTGACGAACTTTTCTTGTAATCGTGTTTATAAGAGAGAAGCTGTCTTATCGAGAATGCCTTAACGAAGTGTCTTGAGCAACTAACATGTAAGATTAGCAAAACAAAATCCAGTCGATTATGCGAGGCCATAAGTTGTTCAGCAAACCATAGTTACCAGCAGTGTTGGGATTTCGTTTTGTCTTTTAATTTTCCTTGATTTTTTTTTCCGTTAATTGAACCTCTCACACGCAGAAACTTAGATCATTTTCGTCAATTTTTATGTTGTGTAGTTTCGTTTCGACTAGCTCAGAGTCAGACCGCGTAAATTTCGATTTGTTCCCAACACTGGTTACCACAGTCGAGAGTGTTGCGACGGATGCAAGTCCGGCGCAGTTCTCTCCGTTGAGCACACCTAAAGTGCACTCTAGTAGATGCCATGAGAGTTTACGACTGTCCTTCTACCCTTTAATAGTATCACACCCCGCATCAAGAATATCTATGTTAGTTGGTGGTGCTGTCCACTCTAAAAAACAAGCGTACAAATACCATAGGCCTAATTTCATTCAACTATTTACTATTATAATTATATACCATGCGGATGTATATATTAAAAAATTTGTAAATAGCGACTATCAGAAATAACGTTAACTCTTTGTACATACTATTGAAACATTTGATTGATCTTTTAAAGAAAAAATTGTTGAACCCGGCTGTTGTCATAATTGTTGTTGCATGTGCCCGAGGGCGCGATTTTGATTACTCCCTTCCATTGCACTTTGATGACTATATCTATTTTTATATCCCGAATATTAGATGTTACCTTTATCAAAAGCTGTTTAAGAAATTCTTATTCGACTCATGAGGCTGTTGTATTGTGAATGTGATATTTGAATACATGGATATTGTAAATTATTATCACACAAACATCCCCTATTTATTTGTACATGTTGTCAAAAAGAACTTCAGTTGTTATACGCATTATAAGAAAAAACTGTTCAAGTCGATGTATTATATTCATAAGTGGTTGTGCTCAGCTCTATGAAATCTCACTTGATCAGACAAATATAAACTGCTGATTAAATTAAACGACGTGTTTCGATTCACCTTTTGCCCATCTCATCCCGAAGTCAACGAACGCTGCGACCATGTCCAGATCGAGGCTTATTAGGTGGGCATCTTCTTCTGCGCCACGCGAGTGACGTCACGATATACCGAACGCGTGCCCCACCTTGGCCAAGCCTTCATCTCATTGCATTAAGGCAAGTTTCCTAAACAGTCTCTTTTATGTTCCAGTCATTTGGGCTTTAAGCTGTGTGGGAAGCTCGCCTTTGTCAATGGTGGCTTGCTCTTGATTTACTTTCTTATTTATTCCTCCTGTCAACCTCTGCAGAAAATACACTGGTACCTCATCGCAGACGATTATTTATTGCTTAGCACTCGTGATTAGCCAATTATTTTTCGTGCATCCTAAGGTAAGTGGAAACCTACACTCTGACCGATACCATTTTTCACTCCATTTCGACTTTCTCCGAAATAGTACGCACTATTAGAACAAATCATTCGAAATTCGAGATTAAATATCGGTAAGAAACACGTAGGAATGTTACAGTTTCTTCACTTAAGGCGGTACATTGCGAAGAAATGGAGTTACGGCCGGTTTGATTTATACACAATGTTGTTGAGTATGATTTATTAAGAGGAAAAAAATAACAATTCTTTTAATTTGAAATGACATGACCCATAACGCTATTCATAATGTTGGAAGTCTGAAATCTCAAAAGCGTCCCGTTAGAAAAAGGTGTGGAATAATGTGTAATATTTTTCACAAAAAACGTTCTGAATATTTTATGAAATTATTGAAAGGTGAAACTTGAAGTAAGGTGACATTTTTTTCCTTTTCTAACACTTACAACCTTGTAAGTGATTAATCATTTCAAACGAAAAACGAAATTTTTCTTTGACCGGCTTGATATATCACAAATCGGAGACATTTTTAGAACAACTACCACAACAGCTTTCTATTTTCACAATCTTTAAAGTTTGATGTATTATTTCGTCAGGTCATTTGTTCACGTTTTGTCATACAAGCGAAGAGAAAAAAGAAATGCATGGAAAATTTTCCTGACCATTAAAGGAAGTTTAATAATGCCTCATTTATAGTGCAACGGTCAAAAGATGACCTACAGAAAAACACAAGTAATACATGATGAGTTTTACAAATTACATTAAATTATATACACTTGTGTAACTTGCACGATTTATTTGTGTTTTTCATAGATAATAATTCAGAAAGCGGTAGCCAAAAATTCTTAAAATCGGTGTTAAAAATTACCCATATATTCAACCTGTTTTTGTACTTTTTTATTATTTTGATTAATTTGTTCTGTCATTTCATTTATGCAGTTACATTTTCAACTCGTTCCTAGATTGGAATCCGCGTGAATGCCTTCCGAAAAATTCGAATTAAAAAAAACAAGTAGTACTTCTTTGATTTATAAAATTTGACAAAAGTAAACAACTAGACTATAACGTTAAAAATGACGGTCCGAATAAGCTTGCAACGTCAGAACGTTATTTGTGGATCTAGTGACATTTTATTAACTTGTAAAGTTAAAGACAGAAATAAATGTATCAATCGACCCTAAATGATACTGACGTACCAGGAGCAGGTAAAATCCCGGAACAGGTACGTATTGTAAAATTTCTATGTATTGTCAAATATTTACCTATAACTCGTATTTCGTTGCAAAAAAATATTTCCAAGAGGTATATGTGTATTAAAAAATTGGTCGGATTACTTCGCTCACCTCTGAAGTACAATGAAACATGTTCAGCTTTTTCGAAAAATTATAAAATTAGATTTTGCTAATTTTGAAATCACCTATGTAAATTAAAATAAATATATGTTTGTAATGTTAAAGTAAATGTAAAGAAGCGTGCTACGCGTATATTTCAAATGAGTTTTTCCTTTACATAATTTTTGCAAAAAATTGATGTCTGTTTTGTTAATTTTTTATCTCTATGTTCTGAGTCCGTTCACTCCCTAATTTTCATTTTATTGTACGTACTTACAATGAAAATATAGACAGGGACTCCAATATTTGTTCCTCGGGGATTTTTAGAAAATTTATTTTATTTCCAAAAAATCCAAAGTAATCCAAGGGCAGATCTACACAATCTGAAACGATTCAATGCCGTAACAGCTTTCTTACAAATGCTTAGAAAAGTTCGTGGTCACTATCAACAAAATAATTATTTGTTTGATCTGCAGGGATTAACGCCTAATTAACGTTGACGTATTTTGATTTGTTGTTGAATTAATTCAATCCAATTGAATTTAACACATTTACATTAATTTAACGCAAATAATAAACAATTAATCAACAATTAGATAAATTCGATCCGCGTCTTACCCTCTTGGAATAAATCACCTGTTGGTCCGTGTATTTGCAATTTTCTTGGTCACGCCAAAAACGCAGTTAAAATATTTGCAGTCCTGCCCTAACCAATCGAGCCGAGATTAGTCACAATTGCATTATCAAGTTGATTGACAATAAACTAAGAAGTCGATTGTTCCATCAGCGTAAACAGGTCTTCTCCGTTTAACAATTTACCGCATCATTTATTTGACGACGCAAAGACAAAAACTAATTTATTTATTTTAATAGAAAAAGCGTCGTCGGGAAACGTCGTGGCTCAGTCAAACGAAATGCTCAAAAATGAGGCCTAAGATAGTAATAAAATTTGATGATCTCCCACCCGTTTAATTGAAATCAGTGGAAAAATTGGAGTATGGTTGTTGCAACAATAAAACGGCCCACAGAGTATCGTTGTGCACAACGACAATACGTAATTGTTCGCTCCATTTGCTTTGCCAGTGAGAATAGATAGATTTTTATAGCTTTTTTGATTTGGTAAACAGATTGATAAAAATCAGGCGTTGTCATGGGATCTCGTTTCAGGAACTGAATGCAAGCCACTTCTGGACTAATCCAACGGCTGAATTTACGCATTTCCGTTTATCTAAGTTGAAAATCTAAATAATCTGGCCGGTCATTTTTGCGTTGCTGTATTGAAAGCAAACGTTGTCGTGCATGGTTGAATATGTGGATTGTAATAAGCGGACATAAATAATGTCCCGAGCTATTGGACATTCTACAATTTACACTGTTCGGGTTGAAAAAGAGAAGTGCTGCTCTTTCGCGCGCTCTCCTTATTTGTTTGGAAGTAGGTAGGCGATGTGTCTTTCGATATTAGCATATCGTTCGATAAACATGTTGGGATTCTTGATGTGGAGCAGTTAGTTTTATAACGCTGCCGGATTGTAATTTTGAAGGATAAAAACCGAGATTTAACCAATAACAACTGTCGATTCGCTTTATCGCCCCGTCTTATGGGTGAACATTTTTATTTGACTTTTTCAAGTGACGGGGACAAGTCACCTTCAGACGCTACATTCTTTCGTGAAGATTGCATGTGTTCAGCAGTGTTTTTCAATGAGGTACTGTTGACCAAAAGTTGTTTATTTGTCCACACACTGTTTCCACCATTTTATGTTTGCCATAATTCGACTGATTATTTTTAAAACAGTTCTAAGAAAAATGAACCAGTTGACTATAAAGTCAATTTTATAAACACACTTGTTAAATTAATACCTATATAAAAATAAAGGTACTAGAACCACTAGATGAAGAAGTTTCCTGAAACTATACAAACTTTTTTGAATAAAATAACAATAATACAAAATTTTGTGACAACAGTTTCGAAAAAATCTAAATGAGAGATCTGCGACTGTACACTATTTTTAAATCTTACTAACCAATGACGTAATAATTCGCTTTTTTTTAGACAAAGACATTTTACTTTTTAAATTGAAAAATTACGTGATGTAATAATGTAATTAATATTATTAAAAAATAGATAAATCAACAAAGTCATTTAAAGAACCTTTTAGTATGTGTATATGCATCTACTAATAAGGAAACAAAGTCGACCTAAGTTACAGAAATAAACAACACTAATGTCTTGCATCAACAGAATAACAATAGTTCGATAGTTCAGACAATTTTTACAAAATCAAGACAAATTATATATTGTTAAATAAATAAACAAATCCTGAATATTTTTTACAGATTTAATAGAGTTTAGTAAAAGTTAAGTGAACAAACTGACCAAATTATGGCACATCATGCATCATTCGCAACTGGTCAGAATCAAGGAAAATTATACTAAACTTCACAAAATTGTCTTCAAAAAAACGTTGTTAGTTTTAAATTATATATCACTAATGTTATTCACCTGTCGATGATTCATTATGATTTTTTTTTGCAATAAAAGTATAGTGGTAATTTGTTTCGTGCTATAATTCTTCCAATTCAACAAAAAGAATTTGTTTTTTTCGTACATTTTACGCATACCTATAATATCTGGCAGTTTTCTTATTTTTGACACAACATTTGTTGGAACATCAATCAAAAATTAATCTATAAATATGTGACTAACATAGCTTGATTTAAGGGATTTTGCGCGTCTCAGATTTTGTTTCTATTTTTTTTTCAGTACTTATTTCTAAATAAATTGTCTGAAATGAGACAATTTGTTGAAGGCTAAGTGTTTAATTTAATAAACGGAATCCAGATTTCATGTGACAAACCACAATGAACAGGCGCAGCTGGACTAACGACAATTCTACGAACTTATTCTCTGTTAAAATGCAGTTGTAGAAAAAATGTTGTCGGCAAATTTAATTTTAGTGCCCTCAAATAAATTGATAACTTGTTATAGCACTCAGCAATAGTATCGATGACGTCACCTAGAAAAATTCAAGTTATTTTGGCAAAAAAATATTGCACTTGAAGATGTTATTGGTCAAGAAAATGGGACGATTTTTATTTTTGCATGTTTTGAGAATGTCATTAAACAGAATTTTTATGGATGTGAAATACTCTCTGTAATAAGAGAGACTAATCGTCGGCAGAGAACTTGTTTGATCTACAGACCAGAGCGCACTCAGGCCAATATCGACTCTAAGCGATTTATGTATAAGCCGACTTTCGTTCCACTACGAAACACTAACCCGTTTCGACCATCTGGTCGTATTTTAGAACGAATAAGTGAACATCTTAACGATTTTATACATAATGTTCCCGAATGACAAAATTTACATTTGTATTATCAACTTTTTCTTTTTGAATTTTCAGTTTTTCATTAAACTTTAGATTTTCCAATTTGTCGACTGTTTTATAATTTGATTTCTCAATTTTTCAAATTTTTGATGTTTTAATTTTTCAGTTTTTAAAATTCTAGGTTTTTCGATTTCTCGAGTTTTCAGGTCTTCTATATTTCAATTTTTCAATTTTCCGTCTTTTTAAATTTTCGATTTTCCATTTTTTTTTTTTAATTTTTCGATATTTCAATTTTTTGATTTATCGAATTCAGATGTTTCGATTTTTTGATTGTTCAATTTCTCGATTTATCGATTTTTTAATTTTTAACTGTTCTCGGCTTTCGACTCCTCGATTACTCGACCCTCTGATTTTTCGATTTCTAAATGTCTCAGTTTTCGAATTTTTCGATGTTTCGATTTCTCGGATCTCAATTTTTTTCTTTTTGGCTTTTCAATTTTTCGATATTCCAATTTTTCGGTGTTTCGATTTTTCAGTTATCCGATTTTTAAATTTTTTTAATTTTTTAAATTCTGGAGTCTCGATTTCTCGATTTGTCGATTTTTAAATTTTAGATTTTTGATTTTTTTTTTTTTTTTTTTAATATTTGGATTTGGATTTCTCGATTTTTCAATTTTGTCATATTTTAAGTGTTCAATGTTTTAAATTTTAGATTTTCCGATTTCTTGATTTTTTGATTTTTCAGTTCTTCTTATTTCTAATTTTCAATTTTTCAAATTTTGACCTTGCTGAATCTCCAGTTTTCCGATTTCTCAATTAATCGATTTTTTGATTTTCCCATTTCTCAACTTCACAAAATTTCGATTTTTCTTCAATTCTTCAATTTTTCGACTTGGCTTTATTGGTTTTTGGATACATATTTCTTTCAATTTTGGGATTTCTCAATATTTCGATTCCTCGATTTTTCGACTTCTGGATTTTTTAGGTTTTTCGATTTCCCGAGTTTTCAGTTCTTCTATATTTCAGTTTTTCAATTTTCGGAATTTCTAAATTTTCGATTTTCCAATTATCCGATTGTTCAGTTTCTCGATTTTTAAATTTTAGATTTTCCAATTTTTCTTTTAATTTTTCAGGTTTGGATTTCTCGATTTTTCAGTTCTTCAATATTTCTATTTTTCAATTTTTCGATTTTTAATTTTGCCACCTTGGTTTAACAATTTTTAAAGTTTTTCGACTTTTCGATTTTTAGATTTCCCGATCTTTTAAGTTTTCGGTTTCTCATTTTTTTTCAATGTTATCAGTTTTGGGAACTTTTCAGTTTCTGGTTTTTTTAATTTTTGGAATTTTAAAATATGTTTCTTCGATAATTTTTTAATAGTTTTTCAATTTTTGGCGTCCTATTTTACTTGATAATTATAGTTTCCTTCAAACATAATTTTATAAGAACATGATGGTAATTTCTTGTAGAAAAATAAGAATTTTGCAATTAAGCTCCGCCCTGTGGCTCACGACAAATAAAAAAAATCATCACAATTGAGATAGGGTGGGTGGGCGGGGCATATATATTGTTTCTGTTTTTCTTAATGGAAGTAGTTTTTTTCACTACAAGAAACTTAAAACATGTTTAAAATGGTAAATTTTGCAGGGAAATATGAATTTTGCAATTATCCTCCGCCTCTTGGTGTGACAACGAATGAAAAGTTTATCATACTTGAGATAGGAACGGGTATAGGTGAGGCTTAATTTTTGGCTTCCTTTTTACTTGATAATTATAATTTCCTTTAATTAATTTTATAAAAATATGATGGTAATTTCTTGTAGAAAAATAAGAATTTTGCAATTAAGCTCCGCCCTCTGGCTCAAGACAAATAAAAAAAATCATCACAATTGCGATAGGGAGGGTGGGCGGGGCATATATTTTGTTTTTGTTTTTCTTAATATTAGTAGTTTTTTCACTACAAGAAATTTAAAACATGTTTAACATGGTAAATTTTGCAGGGAAATATGGATTTTGCAATTATGCTCCGCTCCTTGGTGTGACAACGAATGGAAAGTTTATCATACTTGAGATAGGAACGGGTATAGGTGAGGCTTAATTTTTGGATTACTTTTTTACTTGATAATTATAGTTTCCTTTAATTAATTTTGTAAAAATATGGTGGTAATTTCTTGTAGAAAAATAAGAATCTTGCAATTAAGCTCCGCCCTCTGGCTCACGACAAATAAAAAAATCATCACAATTGGGATAGGGTGGGTAGGTGGGGCACATATTTTGTTTTTGTTTTTCTTAATATAAGTAGTTTTTTCACTACAAGAAACTTAAAACATGTTTAAAATGGTAAATTTTTGCAGAGAAATACGGATTTTAACAAGTAAGATACAGTAATAAAATAGGGGTTGTTATATTTGGAAACGCTAAATATCTATATTTGAAAATTGTAAAGTTTTATAGCTTCTTATGAACACTCTGTACATTAAAATTTGATTAAACGGATACCACAACAAAACGCGTACTTTTATTTATCCCTATACAAAATATTATAAAACAAATTTTAAATTAGGTTTTTTATGTGAAATCTTCCATTGCGAAACATTTTCAAGAGAAGTGGAACAACATGGCAACGTCGCATTGGAAGTTTAAAAATACACTGTATTTATAAATAAAGCTTAGGATGGGGATGTTTTATTAAAAAAAAAACTAATTTGTGTGTTATTCATAAAAACGAAACACTGTGGTGTTAAAAATAATGTGGTGGTGTAGAAGTCAAAGAACCACACAATTTTGATCTTTGACATTTTTTTTTAGTGATTCACCCTGTATACATATACAGTTTGATAATTTTTCTTTCAATAGAAAAATGATTTGCAAATTCGTTCCCAATATTTAAAAACTGCGTAAGTTTAGACTAGAGTATAACAACATATTTTTTTAATATTTTCAATTATTTCGGTATAATCCTTCAAAAAATTAAATTCATCAGTTTAGAAAATTTTAAATACGGCTTTTTATTTCCTGGGCAATAAACTGCACATTTGGCCGTGAAACATTGCATGAAACAGTGCACTTAACACAGTGCATATTAACCTCCTGGCCTACTAGCTTAAGTAATAAACGTAGTAATAAACAGTAACTTGTTTTTCCTAACGGACATTTTTTTCTGAATAAAAGGAAAAATTCAAAATTTATTTGCCACATAATACCAATTAGACATTTATTGCTCTATGCTGAGTCGCTCGAAGGTTTCGCAAAAAATCTCTGATAAGAAGTGCGGTGAAATTTTTTTGTTACTTGGAAATTAAATGTGTTTTGACGCAGTACATTATTCGACTTTGGTGAGTGTGTGTTCGGTTCGCAAAAGGTTTGTTCATATGGTTTCATTTTGTTAAAAATAAATTATTTCTGTGCTAAAATAAAGTGTGTGGTGTGGCATCTTCAGGGGTCGGCGCTGAAGGAAAGGGAATCTGGATTTAAAGGGTAAATATCGCTATTAAGCTTATTTATCTGTTTGTTATTTGTTGTAGGGTTATTTCGATTTTTAATTTAGACAATCTGTTTAGTAAGTGAAACTAGAATTAGATCTACTAAGCAAACTCGAGTAACGTTAATAAATATACGAACACATTTGTTGCACGTGAAGTCACATATTTATTTTGATAAAAATATGGCCATTATTTGAAAAATTTGATACTAAATGTTTAAAAAATAAAACAAGTTTCAATTCATATTAGTTTATAGGGCGTTGACCAAGTAACGGAAACATCAGCGTTCACAAAAAAACTCCACTTTTTTTTGTTATTGACACTTTTTTGTATTTAAATTTTGAAATTTTCGCAGTTTTACATGAATTTTCATGTTTTAAAATTAGGATTTTGTGTGCGGCTCCAGAATCCATTCAAAATTTTGGCTCAATTTTGTAACAGTACTAAGTAGATAATACTGTTTCTAATAATTCAATTTTTAGGTAGGTAAAAAATGTGTTTTTTTATTGTTTAACGATAACGTTGTAAATTCGAACTCTACCTGTATGTATCTGTGTAAATATATCTTTAGACCATTTTTCTAAATTCATAAGTCAATAAAAAGTTTTCCTTATAATATTTTTTTAAATATTGTGTAGGTATGTAAATGTAATTTTGTAATATTGGTTTCCATCTTTTTTTTTAATAATAAGTATTGCGAAAGTTTAAGTCAATTTAATGGTATTTGTTACAGTGGGTTCGTGTACGAAGAAGAGGGAACTCGCTAGCAATAGCAGAAGAAGCAGCCATAGAAGGTAGAATTTTGTCTTTACATGATGATGGATATTTTAAAGTTTTCATTAACCTTTCTAAACTTATTTTTAATAAAATGCGATATATTTCTACTTTTCAATTTATCTAGTTTTCATAGCTATGCTATATCGACTAGCTTTGTACCATATTTTTGTTATTTGCGTACTTACTGATAAACTATCTGTTTTTCATTTTTGGTGCAATAACTCTCTGTCTAAAGCGCGTATTTTTTTTGTTTTACTATAATTTAGTCCATTTTTACTTCCGGAGCGTAAGCTTCGTACTGTAGAAGTCCTGAAAACATTAAAGTAGCCGTGCCTCGGCTTATGCTCGGGAAGTAAAAATTATGAATATATTTCAATAACTCAAACACATTTTTTAACAAATTTATTAAAATAAAAAAAGGAATTTGCCTGTGGGAAAATGCTGTTGATTTTTTAATTATTGAATTAATCCAAACATAGTTCCACACGATATGTTACATACAATATACAATAATAACGTAGGTACAGTAATTAACAAAAAGATCGAAAACTGCGATAAAAAATTAAGTTGGGTACTAAATTTATGTCTGATGACTTTTCGATATTTTTTCTATTCTATAGAGACAGGACTGCGCATTTGCTTTCAATTCTGTCCTTTTCTAATCCAGCAAAAACTAAATTACACGTTTACTTAATAATATTTAAATGGATAATATCTAAACCACACGTCCAAACTCAGCTGGCATAAACGACAGTGGAATTTAATTCGCCGAGTATTTTATGCATATCTCTCACAGTAATCTTGTTGATTTGCCTTTTTTCGAGTTTCCAACATAATTAAATTTATTGTTTCCTATGTTAAACAATATCGGTGAAAACGATATCCTTGTCATTAATTATTACCACGATAATTGTAGGATTGTTTAATTAACATAATTGAAAGTCCTCCAGGTGAAATGCCATACATTATTAAATAAACAGGTAATCGTATTAAAAATATTTAACCTTAACTTAGTTCGTTAATAGAAAGAGTAAGTTCGTAAATTTTTCTTCGAGTGAGTGTTCTATGCGTGTATTCTATTTTATTCTCGGCTGATGTCACACTTCCAATAAAATTTAAGTTTAACAGGAAACAACACAAGAATATCCATAACATAATTTTTGTTAAATGTGTAGTAAACTAACCCATAAAACGTTCATAAAAACAATCGAATAAACCATTTGTTACATTCCTGAACCTAAATTTAAATGTTGAGGCAAATTCCTGGGTGCCGTGCAGAACCAGTCGCATAAAATTCCTTCAAATAGAGTCCATTTGCCTAGGAAAAATGCCGTTGCTGAAAACCGCCAAGACCTCCGTTACACTTGACTACATCTAAAATGCCAAATAAAAATGGTACAGGAAAATAAAGTGCACATAATCCGCTCTCCTAATAGGAACAACTGTGTAGAGCTGTGCATGGTTCAGGTTCACGGACCATGACTGTTTTATGTTCTACTGCTCATTGAGATGGGTCCAGAGATATACGCTAAGATAAACATACAATTCTGTATTTGTTACGACTTGACAGTCGCATTTTATAATAACATTATACAGTATTTATGTCGGTGTGACGTTTTGGTGACGTAGTTATGCGTGGATGGTACAGGCGCCAACTCAATGTACCTATATGGAGTGTCCTAGCACCTGTTGGTCGAAGACTTGTTTTTGTAAATTAACACATTTATTAAACAAGCGTCCTGGATTTGATACACGGCGTGGGCGCCATATAGCATCGTATTATTGCGGAAATCGCATGAAACGGCTCATCATGCCAAATTTTATGCACATTTGAAAAGGCCAAATTAAATAATTCTCCAATGGATGCTCGCGTTAATTGACTCGGACGAGTCGTACGTGTTTTGGCTGGAAATGAACGACTTGAGGTCAGATGATTTTTCCCGATTGGTCTGTTGCAAAATTGCGTTGAGACACAGTGAAATCTAAGTGTAGACACTGATTAGCAACACCGAATATGGGTGACTAAGTTATTACATCAGTTAGGTACATCCATGTTTACAGAAAATTTAGTGTCTAAACATCTGTTAGTATTTGTTTACTTACATCGAAAATGCGGAAATCTCTTAAATTATCATAACAAAGTTGCAGGTCTCACGTTACTACGAATTTTTTTCTTTTTCGTTTGAGTTCTGTTAATAAATTAGAACAACAAAATAAAACTTGGCTTCTATTAGCAAAGAACCGTTTAATGGGTGCTATTATTACGCTCAAGTTCATGACTTTTTACTGGCTAATTTGTAAATTATATTGCTGTGTTTTTTATTAATTCTACCTTGTGACAAAGTCCACTGCATCAAATCAAGCAATAAAACAAAATTCTTTATGTTTACTCAGCAAATGATATAATAAACCGTATTTCTTTAATATGTCATTCCAACATCTTTTATGTCGTTTTTTATTTCCATAAACTCATTCCGCGAGTGATGAGATGCTTACTATTCCTGATGTCCTTCCACGCACTCTTTACAAACATTTCCTCTATTCTGAGTTAATTCCACTTTCCTCAATGGCTTTTTTTCTAGTTATTAGCATTATCTAAGGTCTTCACCCTCACGTCCTGTTTCTTTTGGAATCTTTAATTTGACCAGTGGAAAACCCCGCATTTTCGTCTGTCATTTGTCTGCTCCTTTCTTATCTAATTTTTAGACTGAGAATATCCGAAACCACTCAATTTGTTACTTAAAGTTTTAAGTGGAGTGTGACATTCCTTAAACTTTCATAAAAAACGAATCTAATTTGGTGACTAAATTTTATGTATCCATTCCTTCCAAAAACCTGATGACGTAATTTATTTCATACTAAGATGACATTCTGAGAGCTCAACAAGGTTTGAAATGATCAGTCGCGTTTCAAAAGCACTCAACGCATGCCAAAGTTGTACTTAAAAAAAATGTTGTAGATGTAGATTTAGATTATAAACACAAATTTGATTTTTTCCTGTGTGTAATATTTATGTAATCTTCACAAGATCTTGGTTTTAAGTTTGCAAAATGTTTACAGATGTTGTACTTGTTTAATGATATTATAACACAAAAAAGGGTATGTGATCTGAAATGTGAAAAATGTTTTTCTAAGACTCTCCTATTAGTATTGATGTTTTACGGTCACGCAGACGAGGAGGAAATGTTTCAAATTCGACTTAAAAAACCAATTTTCAGGTATCAATCATAGGGATTTTGTGCCGAACAGACAAACTCTTCCAGATTCTGAAAAAGTTACAAGTTAAACTAATGTTCACTACATTCTGACAATAGACTTCTGATAAACATTCAGCTAAAATCTCAGCTAAAACCTAAATCGTCTTAGATTTCAAAAAAACTATTTGAATTCTAAACCTTTTAGCTTTGAGTAGGCAGTGTTGATGTTTTGCGCTGTTTTTTCAAAATGTTTCATTACTATTTAAAATTTTGTAGCAGTCGACGTAGGCGTTCTGAGTTTCTCAGAGATTCCCAAAAAAGAGACTTATAAATCTTATGATATACTTTAAAAACTTCTAATCAATATTATAAATATATTGTAGTGTCCGAGTCCTCGTATCTTACAGTTCCACTATTTATTTTTACTTCTTACTGGCTACTGTTGTTTTCTCGACGTTAGATGACACTTAGAGTACCAAAAAATAGGTCTTCTGTTTCCGCCTGTCTGTCTGTCTGTCTGTCTGTCTGCCTCTCTGCCTCTCCGCCTCTCCGTCTCTTATTGGCCCGAATTTTTATTATACATGGTAATCTCCCAAACCAAGGGCCGCTGGGGATTACAAGGGAACGTGCCCCTCCAAAATCAGAACGTTCACAAACACATTGGACACAGCAAAATAAAAAACTAAAATGTTCAATTTTTAAAAAATTATCCGGAGATTTGTGTCAAAATTATCAAAACTATTTTTTTTATCTTGCTCCATTTGTATAAAATGTGTCAATATTTACATCTAAAAATGTTGTGTCTTGGATGTATGATATGTTGCTGGTGACTGCCGATAAAAGTGGAGACCAAATCATGACTCATTTAGACGTTTTGTTTACAGCGTTGTCATGGAAACCGTGCGTCTAGCCGTTGTATGTGGCTGAAATCGGGTCCTCCTTGAACAGTGACCACCAGCAGTAAACCAGTTACGGGATTTCATTTTCATTTTGCGCGAGTGAAATTGTTTGATTTTAAATAAAAATAATGAATTCAGTTGAATATTTAATAGAAAATCGTCCTCTGTCTTATGAAGGTAAAATTTTTGTGAAAAATTTAGAGAGAGCCACTCCCGATTTATTAATAAAAAAGTGTTCATTGCAAAACGAGGGACTTTCATATATGTTTTAATAGACACAACAAGTATGATAAATTTTGCGGATGTGCGGTTCTGAAAAAAATAATAAATTGTTTTGTTTTGTGTGTCTCCTCAGTAATGATTTAAAACCAAAGGTATGTGGACAAGTACTTTTTTACTTTTATCGAAAGTATTTTTGTATTTATTTCCGTCACACAATTTCGTCTATTAATTAGTAATAACAACCTATTTTATATCTTCATACGTAAACCATCAATCAAATTCAATTCCCATTTCAAAAAGTAACGGGTCGCCACTGTCCGAAACTACTGGATCACCAACAATATGATGACGTCATCTCCAAAATTTACATCAGAAAATGCTGTTTAAATTTTATAAAAAAAGATACTCCTACACATGTGGTTTATGAATCCGTATTGAGTTTTTACTATAGACGTCCAGATTTTTGGAAAATCTTGTAATTTTGAAACTCCAAAACAAAAAAAGTGATGACGTTATTTTACAATTTTGCTGAATAAATGTCCTAGAATTATTCCTGCATGTACAATGAATGAATTCATGTCCAGATTTCACCCTAGACATTTGGAAAAAAAAAATTTTGAAATTGTAAAACCGCTTGTTCTGAAAACTTACAAGCATTTTAAGGTTATCGTATGCATGGTAAATCGTTGAATAAAAATGTTTTCGTTTATATCTGTTGATATTATAGAAAACTACCCTTTTGCTAACTGTATTACCGACATAAGCTTGCGCATGTGCGCACTTGACACTGTAAGTTCAGTTGATGTACCACGAAGTTGCAATACACATTTCAATCGTTTCGTTCAGTTTTATTCACCTATAATTTCCAAACAATCAATTCCACTGGATAAAGCAAAACCTTGCTACAATATCCCCATAAAAAATGATGACGTCATTTCTTAAATTTTGTAAAATAACATGTTCCTACATGTGTGACTTATGAATCCGTGTTGAATTTCTATCCTTGATGTCCAAATGTTTGGAAAAAAAAATTATAACAATATTTCACAATTTAACTTTTAAATTGCAAAGACCGACTGTTGTGAAATTTTGCAAATATTTTAAGGTTACTGAAAGCATGAATGGTTAATCAAAATTTATCTGTCATCTTGTAATTTTGCCAAAAAAAAGTTTTTCAAATTTATGATCGGTTTTAGGAAAAAACTAAATGTGGTTAATTAATTCATTAGCCCCTCCCTCTACGTTGAGGGGATAAAATCAGTCAAATTTCATTTTCTTTTATTTTTTATGTTCGTAATATGAACCTGTTTTAATAGTCGAATTCTTTCGAACTATAAACGGAAACAGTCGAATTAAGCATAGACTGACAAATTGAGAATATCTACATTTTTTCCTTGATTATCTATTTTTACTTGACAGAATGAAAATCTCAAAATCAAATTTTATAATTTTTTGAAGGTGAGGGATTTATCGAACTATACTTCAAGAGTGAGAGAAGTTGTGTCGAAATAACCTTCCACCAATTTTTTCAAGTTGACAGAAAATAGAACTCTGACATTAAACTTTGACACGGAAATCCCTCATCTTGCCAACAAGATGATAACATCAAAACAGTTAAAATCAAAGTACAAAATATTCTACTACCACCATTCTATTATTTTGGATCTCAGTTTGAAAATATATGTATCTTAGGAATGTGTATATAGTAAAACGCGAAATGAAATTTGTCTGATATTCATTTTTTAGTAAATGCCATTTAAATATTATACAACATACTCTTATACTTGTGGTTTATGAATCCGCCTCGGGGAATCCAAATTTTGCAAAAAAATCCAAATTGTATCATCAGGTATCACATTGTATATCAGCTCTTCAAGAATTTAGAATTTCCAAAAAAAAATACAATCATACTTTTCCAAGCGTAAGTTACCAAATTTTATAATTTTTCAAAGAAAGGGGTTTGTTGAATTATACTTCGGGAAAGTGGTGTCGAAATAATAATAAAAACAATTTTCTTGTCCTGATGGTGGGAACTTCACCAGCAAAACATGTCAAGCTCTGGATAGAAATTTTATCTCGCTGGTATATTTGGTGCGTCAGTCAGCAAATAGGGTACTTTTGGACCTTGTTTATCGCAAGTGTCTTTAACAACGTGTCATATTGCACTATTTTTAAATTATCTAAATAAGGGTCACATAAATCCGACTGCAATCATACAGTTGAATATTAAATTTCTTGCTAAATCAGTGGAAACTTATATTATGTTCGTTTACTTTTTATGCAAATAGTTGTGTTGCATATCAGCAGTACCAGTTACCAAAAAAAAAATGGAATAACATTTAGATTAATTCCAGTTTGAAACTGGAAATTTACATTTATCTGATATGAGATACAACAATCACTCTTATACGTTCAAAAATTTGTATAATTTGTTCATTATAATTTCCTAATTGAAACATATTTCAAAGCAAACAGAACACAGATAAGTTAGAAATAAAAAACTAATTCCATGAAAATGATAGATATTTTTAAAAATATCAATGACAATTTAATAGATTTTTGTTAAACTTACAGTGAACTATACACAAACACATACAGCTAATTAAAAATTAGCCCACTAACTTTATGACACGTTGTTAAAAACTCTTTATTGAGCAACAAAAAAATAATTTTAAAAATCCTTGGGTTCATGTGGAAGACATATTTCATTATTCAAAATGATTTTGGAAATATCACGGTTGCATCCACAGCTTTCCTCATTTTATAATATTACAAAAAACTTAAAAATTGTTGAGAACATCTAAATCGATATTTTGTTGCTGTTGCTTAATTGAACGTCAAATTGCACCTTTTTTAATCCATCCTGTACATACATGACGCATGACGTACTAACTGCCTATATTTTCAAGTAAAAAACTGAAATCTTTTTCAGCATTTGTGTGTCTGTAGTGAGCGTGAAACATCGTAATATGCTGGAAGCAGTCTCAAAATACGATTTTCGTAATTCTGACCACTCATGATAAAGCGACTGTCGTTAAAACCTTGATATCTATCCAACTGGTCTACTTTTCAGAATCCGGAACGATTGAGTGTGTCTGGACTCTGGAAAAATTAAACACAACTACAAAACTTCAGTTTTCAGCGATACTGGATCCTGAATTTGGACACATATGATGGTCACAGGATGCTTGCAAAGTCAAAAAAAATCAAAAATTAGATTTTCCTAATTATATTCTTGTCTAGATATGAGATAATTTAAGTACACCTATGTCAAGAGTATGGGAAATTCAAAATTTTTAGCTAGAATTTCTAGGACTGACGTTTTCGAGATTGTAGTGGCTTGCATCAAAGATAGAGCGTTGGATGTTTTTGACTAAAATTTGATTTGTAACACTAAATTAATCGTTTATGTGTCAACTAGATACTTGAAAATCTAGTGGGTACAGTTAGAGGCGTCAAAACTCCAGCCATTAGAACGTCGGAAGTAACTCCAACTTCGTTTTTAGTATCTCTGGGTGACTCAAGAGCAGAATTTTAACTCGTACCAAATTAAACGTTTCCTCATCGTTTGTTAGCTATTTTAAAAATGGTCTTTGTATTTCTCGTTAGAAACAGACGGCACACTCTAAATAAGATTACAGAACCATGAAATTAGTGCCAGCTTATTACAACTGATGCAATAATTGTAACAATGCTGGTGGCTTTGTCATTTTATTTCTCTCTGTTGTTCATTGATATTGTATAAAGACAAAAATCAATGAAGTATGATTTGCAATTCTGTTCAGATGTTGTATACACCTTATCGGGGTCTGTAATACTGTATTAAGTTTTCAAAACGTGAATAAAGTATGCAATTCGGAAGTAAAATGTACGTATTTAGCTATATTATTCGTCGTTCATAATAGCTGGTTACCCATAACTGAGTCAAAGCGTGTTAAAGTTTTTAAAGCCATTAATGTTTCATACTTTTTTATTGCATATTTTACCAGCTGCGAACAAAGAATGCAGATACCGTCGGGCGCAGAGTGGAGCAAAGTTTCACTTTAGAAGTGTCGGAACTATAGGTTATAAAAGACCAATTTTCAACTTTTGATTTATTCGCACAATTTATCCCGCAACAGCTGAGCAATGAATTCGAGGTTGGCGATAACGATGGGAAGGTATTTATATGTACGGGTACCTGAACACGGATTGCGGTACCTACACGATCTTATTAATCATTCTATAAAAAGTTTGGCCGACTAACTGGGTTAATCAATTTAACGCATATATTAATAACCCGGAGAGTACGTAAGCCCGTCTCGGAGCAGTGCAATAAGCAAAGGTCGTTAAAATTTTAAGTGTTTTGCCATCTTAAAGAGAAACCACTGGTGCGCTATTACACACCAATAAAACCTTATCAGATTAAACTAACATAAAAATTTTCGATAAACCAAGGTGTAATAATTAATTAATTTTCAGCTATATTTCCTTAACGTGTATCTAGATAACGCGAACATAACTTTTCTTGTTCCCGATTAATTACAGTCGGACGACGCGATTTTCGTGAAATCGGTATCCGCCGCCACGAAAAGGTAGAATCTTCGATCGCGTTCATTTTTCAAGGTGTCAGGACCAGAAGAAAAGAAGAACCAGAACCAAAGGCAATTTCAAATTAAATGTTTCGGCCGCTCAAACGCGATCACGGTTTTTTTTACATTGTAATAATTTATAATTCGCTTTGATTTAGCTACAACCCATTTCACGATTTAACCTTGACCTATGTCAATTTATTGCCGGTAAACACAACGAGCCCACAGTCATTTCTCCAAAAACAAATTTGAACGAAAAATCAAACGATAAATCTTATCAACGAGAAAATTGGAACAATTTTCTTTCGGACTTAACGATGTGGGAATAAATTGTGCATGCATTGAACGCACGAGGACAAATTTTAAACGAAATTTATCATAAATTGTTAATCAGTGATCGGACGAATAAAATAAATTACAGTGTCTATTGTTTAAGAGGAATATATCTAATTTATTGATACAGTTGCTTTATAACTTTTATTATTATTTTATAAATAATTAAATTCGCGCTACATTTAATTAAAATAATGGCTTTTGAGTTTTTGTGTAATAAAACTGGTGATTAGGGCATTCGCGTTTAACCATCATGGACCATCATTTGGATAAAATTAACCAGTGGCGGCTCGTGACCTTTTGAAATGGAGGGACACAATTTGATTGATGTCTTAAATGAAGATATAAAACAGGTTGTTATTACCAATTAATAGACGAAATTGTGTGACGGAAATAAAGGCAAAAATACATTCAATAAAAATAAAAAAGCATTTCTCACATTATCAATCGACGTAATATTTGTCGACTCTTGCGTTATGTGCCCGAATATTATTAATATAAGCGGTGGGTAGTTGTTTCCGAATGTCTGTATTACCGAGAAGATTATCCAAGAATATTTATCATACGTGTTCGCGCAGAATGAAAATTAAAACTCGCGATACTAACTCAATCCTGCCGAGCACTATCGGAACGGGACTACAGTCCAGGTGAATCAGGCGGCTAGGACGTGAGGTTTTCATGGCAGCGGTAAGCAAAACGTCTAAACCAGCCATGATTCGATCTCTGTTCCCGGATTTTATCAGCATTTCATCAGAAATAACATATCATGTATCCAAGACACATTTTAGATGTAAGTGAATGTAAGTTTTGATACATTTTATACAAGTGGAGCAAGATAAAAAAATTAGTTTTGATAGGTAGTTATGACACAAATTTCCGGATAATTTTGTAAATATTGAAAATTACTATTTTGCTATGTCCAGTGTGTTTGTAGACGTTGTAATTTTGGGGGGGCACGTGCTCTAACTAAAATTTCATAGTGCTAATTTTTGTACATTTTAGTAGGAAACACAAAAACTACTACCAGGAAGTTGTCTGAAGGCTGAATCTTTCAGACTCTATTGAAAATTCCAACTTGATATAACGTATAGCGTTTGCAAATGGGATTTTTAACAATTCTCTTGTTTTGAACACTGGCTGTTATCTCAGATCACTATGTGAAAACATTTCTTATGCAATCTTCTGTCGTTAAACTAGGAGATGTGGGCAGATTCCATACAATTGACGATTAATGATTTTATCATATCAATTTTATCGAAAAAACCAGTTAAGATCGTGCAACGTTTGAGAACTGCAGTTATAACTGACGTAAATTTGGACTACACATATCACTATGAAACAATCCTGAAATCTCTATAAAAGAATGCTACAGATTTGCATCACTTCACTATCAACTGGTAAAAGTGACACAGATAAGTACCAATCCGTCTGAGATTTCTTTTCATTCGGTTTGCCAATATGACTGATACTAGTGGTTTCCAACATGTTTTGCATGCTCTTTTAATTCCTTTTTAAAACCACAGACAAAAATTAATGATAAATAAAACATGTCAATTATGTATCATTTTTCTGTCAGGTCAGGTCAGGTCGGGTCATGTCAGGCTTTGTCAGGCCAGATCAGGTCAGGTCAGATCAGGTCAGCTCACGTTAGGTCAAGTCAAGTCGGGTCAGGTGAGGTCAAGGCGTGTGTAGACTAGATTAAGGAAAACTTGTAATAGTTTTACCGATTTTTACTTTCCGAACGTAAGATAAAAAAAAATTGTAATATGGTCCATTTAGCGATTAGAAAGTTTTGCTTTCTTGACGTTTCATAGCTCCTACAAATAGGTCTCCCTTTTCCATCTGCCATCCAAATCAAATCTTACACTTTATCTCAGAAAATCCAGTTGTTTAATTGTGTTCAATGTGTAAGAAGTTCTGCCTGAATAATTTTAGACGAATTTTGTTATTAAAGTATATCTACTAAAACCTAAATCATAAGTAGTTTTTACTGAGCGTAATCTAGGAATATTGTAATCGAGTTCCTAGGAGGACTGACCACTTTTATATTTTGTCAACGTTTCATTATCCCTAAAGTACAACAATAGGTCTGCCCTTTCTGTCCGCATTTTTATTAGAAAGATTATCTCTGAAGGTATACTGGACTGACTGTTGTTAAATTTTATAGGTGTATTAGGAATATCGTGTAGATGGTAAAATGCTAACCAAAATTTGACTAATCGTCCCCACCAACTATAAGATTGACATCATTTAAAACAATTTTGGGGGACTAGCCCCACCCACCCGCCCTCTCTTTTCTTAGAGTATGTCATCTGCCAAAATCAGTTTTATCTTAGCAGGTACTAGTCCCTCCCACCCACCCTCTCTTTTCTTAGAGGGTATCTCATTTGCCAAAATCAGTTTTATCTTAGCAGGTACTACTCCCGCCCACCCACCCTCTCTTTTCTTAGAGAGTATCTCATTTGCCAAAATCAGTTTTATCGTAGAAGGTACTAGTATTATATTATTTTTTGCCCATTTTTTCTTAATATACGAAGTCCTTTTTTCCCAACAAAAAACTGAAAACAGTTAACTAACCTGTTGTTGAACGAAAACTCTATATATTAAAAACAAAAAACAAAGATTAAACCCCACCCATCCGCCCCGATCTCAGTTGCGATGAATTTTTCATTCGTTGTTAGACGGAGGGGCGGAGTTTAATAATTGTAACATCAAAATTTCTCTAGAAAATTCTACCCTTTTAAAAACATATTTCATATGGTAATTTTTTTTAGAGAAATGAGCTCACGATGAATAAAAAATTCATCACAATTGGGAAGGGGTGGGTGGGTGAGGCTAATATTTTGCCCATTTTTGCTTAATGTACGAAGTCTTTTTTCCCAACAAGAAATTGAAAACGTATTAATTATTCTGTTATTGAAAGAAAACTCTATGTATTAAAAAAAAACAAAGATTAAACCCCACCCACCCTCCCCTGTATTAATTGTGATGAATTTTTCATTCGTTGTTAGACCGAGGGGCGGAGTTTAATAATTGTAACATCAAAATTTCTCTAGAAAATTCCACCCTTTTGAAAACATATTTCATATGGTAATTTCTTTTAGAGAAATGAGCTCACGATGAATAAAAAATTCATCACAATTGGGAAGGGGTGGGTGGGCGGGGCTTATATTTATTATATACGAAGACTTTTTTTCCCCAATAAGAATCAGAACTCATGTTAACTATCATCTTGTTATTGAAATAAAACTCTATGAAAAAAACAAAGATTAAGCAAGAAAAGACGACTACGTATAAAAACAAAAAGGGGAAAATATAAGCCCCGCCCGCCCACCCCGATCTCAATTGTGATTAATATTTCATTTGTTATTAGACCAAGGAGCGAAGCGTAATTGCAAAATACATGTTTATCTACAAAAATTTACCATTTTCAACATGCTTTAAGTTTCTTGTTGTGAAAAGGGTACACATATGATAAAAAAAGGCAAACAAAGCTCTCAAATTAAACAAAGCATAATGTTAATCAGGTGTAGAATAACTACAAAATCGAAAAAAACGAAATATTGTAAATTCGAAATACTGGAAATAAAAAATCGGAAAATCGGATAATTCAGAAATCCAAAAATTGCAAAATTAAAAAATTTTAAAATTTGAAAATCGAGGAATTGAAATAATGAAAAATCCCGTACATAACGTACTGAAGAGTTAATCCGCCATTTTCCAGACACCCGGTATAGTTACTCCTCCACATGTGGTTTATGAATTTGTGTTGTGTTTTTACCCTAGATATCCCGATTTTTGGAAAAGACAAATCAAAATTTAACGTTGAAATTACAAAAACGAATACTCTGAAATCTTGCAAACGTTTTAAGTTTTCGTGAGTATGATAAATAGTCAAAATGTTTTCTAATATGGCCCCTCAAAAAGTCCTGACGTCATTTTAAAATTTTCCCAAATAAATGTTCCTCAAATTTATAGAAGACCTACTCCTGTATGTGTGATTTAAGCATCCGTGTTGAGTTTTTACCCTAGACATCCAGATTTTTAATTTTAATTTTACAATTTATCTTTAAACTTATAAAACCGAATGGTCTGTAATCTTGCAATCGTTCTAAGGTTATAGAAACCATGATTAATCGCTAAATTTATTCATTTATGATTTTTCAAAAAATAATGACGTCATGTTACAATTAAAGTACTCCTGACATCCAGATTTTTGGGAAAAACTCAAAATTATGTAAGAATATTTTACAATTGAAGTTTAAAATTGCCAAATCCGAATGGTTTGAAAGTGAAATCAAAATTTGTCCGTCATCCTACAATTTTGTCGGATAAATATTCGTCACATTTATCAGTCTTTTTAGCAAAAATATTAGTATGGTTAATTAATAATTAATTAATCAGTCTTCTCCTCTGTTTGAGGACACAAAATCAGTCATATTTGCTAATAGTTGATTTTTTTTCGAAGCATAAACATAAACAGTCGAAGTTAAGCAAGTACTGCCAAATCGGTTTTAAACATATTTCATATTATTCACACCTATACGGACACCCTTGGGGTGTTGATTACGGCATTGGTTTTTACTTTATAAAAATTATCACAAAACGAAAATCGCAAAATCAAAGTTTATAATATATTTTAAAGAAACGGGATTTGTTGGACTACACCTCAAGGGCTAGGGAAGTTCTGTCGAAATAACCTTCGACGATTTTTTTATTTTTTAAAAGACAACCTCTTTTAGTTCTCGGACTAAGGCTAAGGAAATACTGTAACAAAGTTCATCCGGCGAATGCTTACTTTCATATTTCTCAAAGTTTCATGACCCCTAGAGCATGAAAAAATAGGTCACTCGTTTCCATCTCTTTATCTGTAGTTTGTTATCTGTCGACTGTTATCTGTGGTATGTGTCGATTTTTATTAAATAGATAATCTCCGAAACTACCACATCGATTGTTCATGAATTTTAGACATGTTGTGTAGAAAACGCTAGCCAAAATTTATGCAATCATCCCTACCAACAATACGATGACGTCACCTCAAAGTTCAGAATGAGCTGCCGACAACACGGAATTTCAAAAATTATATGTTGTGGTTTATGAGTCCGCCTTGAGTTTCACCCTAGTAGTTTCTTCTAAAAAACTGTGTTTGATTCTGCATCAGGGACGATAAAAGTTCTGCCTAATACAGTGAGACCTATTTTGTTTCATAAATTTAAACATTTGGCTGTAAACAATTTTACAAATAATTTACACGAAACACATGTTTGAGATCTGGGCAAGTTTCATTTATATTTAAACAAATTCAAATAAATTTATGACAATTGTTTACATTATTATTTACACTTTCATTTTTACCCTGCTAATTAGCGAGGGTCATTATAAACCTTAATTAATGACAAGCGTCATAAAAATGTTCAAAAATTCAGTATGCAATAAGTTAATTGAAAAAACTTCCATTTTAAACTATAAAAACATCTGGCTCTCCCCTTATGGAATATGATTTACGCGACATTGAAATTCTCAACATTTTTTTGGCGTAACGCCTGTAGTTAATGGTATTTTAATAACGATAATGAGTATTTAATCATGCGTGATGAAAGTGAAAATGTAATTAATGATGGCCTTCATCACTGTCGGTTTTACTACTTACTTGGTAAGTAAAAATCTTCCGAAAAATCTTTCCGAAATAGACACCAGAGATGCCACATGGTTTGCTTATGACTAAATTAAGGGCTTTTTCTTTTGGAGCGAATCTTAAAAAAATAGGGACCATTTTTCTTAAACGTAAGTCAGATGCGAAATGACAACGAAAAGCCTATAGTGTAAACACCGAAGAAGAGTTGTTGAAATTTCAGAAAAGTGAAGGCGAATTTTTGAAAAGTTGCTAATTGATTATTATAGTTTTTTTACATTTTATTTTGTTTAAAAAAGACAGCGAAATGACGAAAAAAATTTGAAACCTGAGAAAATAGCAGCTACCCTGCTCACATACTTCTACACTTGTTTATCTGCTATCTAAAATTAGATTTTACGAAAGTTCTTGAGTATTTAAAAATAATACTTTTCACATCATTTTCGGTCTCGTGTGGAAATTTCTTGGAAACGTTTCCGTTTGTATCCTTAGGAAAATTCTCCATCTTCACTTATACCTGTGATATCACTTTTTGTTGATATAACAGTACCACAACATCAACTAAACACATTCGCATTTTTTGACACGTAAACGCCCCGTTTCCCGTTTCCTCCTAAAATGTAAAGAATCTCTATTACACCACTAATAGTCCTAATGTGATGAAACAGTGTTTATTTATTTATTTAGCACAAAAACACTTTTCTACCAGATTCTGTTGACCCTTCCGACCGCACACCTGTTCGCTTTTTCCCCCAAAACCTGGTCATACCATCACGCTAAACATCCCAAAACCTCAACTAGCAAACATTTCCGCATAAACAATCCTCCAGACAAAAATAATGACGTAAAAACCGCCAGCTGTGAAAATCATTACACACATGAAAGCAAAAACAGTGAATTCGTTATAATATTTTTCATTCATCGCCACATGTGATCCTCTGTCTTGGAGCGTCGCTTTTCCGAAAGCGGGGTCGGTGGTGTTTTGAACGATCTCTCACCAGCATAAAGAGATAATAACAGATTTGATGTAAATTTCTCGACGAGATGAAAAAGCGTGTATTGTGTGACTGCTCGGAGGAGTGGTTCGGCCGCCCCGATAACCAGTTCCTAATCGCTGAAGAGCGACGTGCATAATGCGACAGGCGCTGGAGGTGTTCAACGTGCCACAACAATTCATGCACACACTCTTCGGCGACATCGAGGAGTCTTTGGCCGCAGGACATAAGGGCCTGGGAAGCCACACACGTTGGTGACCCACTACTCGCACGATTGCTGCTTATTTGCACACTAACTCACTTTCGAGGCACGAGGAAAGACATCTTCAAATGATCACTCGACACGTGATTGAGACATTTTTTTCTAACGAGCTTGACCATGAATTTTTAATTAAGTTGTTTGATTCAGCAGGAATGCAACTTTGGTCGGGGGGCCAGGGAAAAGCGCGCTCTTCGCAACAATGCATCTTGTGTGGAGCGAAATTTCAAAGATGCTCAGGGAGGAGGAGTGCTTGTTACATGCACTTAATATCAGGCCAAGGGATTTGATGGTTCTATTTATAAACGCATATTCATTAGACAACAACAACAATTCATAAATTCTAGTCAACGGATTTTCTTCTTTTTACTTTTATTGTGTACTCATTTCTATTCAGTAGGTTTTTTCGCGTTGTTTTCCGTCGTTATGTTTACTAGAAGCAGTGTATTACGGTTCATTACGTAAATGGAACTTCCACAATTCTAGTTTTTGGTGTTGTTGGTCTGCTGGAATTTATTATTGATTCTTATTTCATTCGTTCGTTTACCTCAAATCTGCTTATGTGTTTTAACAAAACAGAAACAAATGCAGAAAAAGAAGAAAATTGAATTGCAAAAGTCCAACTGGTGCACTCATTGCTACGAAGAAGATATTCGCGCTAACAAAATTTACAAACAAAACTATTGGAGAAAGCTATGTCTAATCAAAAACTGATGAAGAAAACCGAAATTCTTAGAGAAAAACTGCTCTGAGTGGTAGAAGAAAAATTGCTCTGAACTTCCGTCGCCTCTGAAGGACAACCTATTAAACAAATCCGGTTGCTTGGACGAACTATGAAATTTGATCTTGCAGATTATTAAACTACAGGTGTCCAACAAGTGACGTTATATTTTCCAAGTAAAATTTTCTGGATAAACATTGTGATGACATTATCAGTTTTTTGGCGAGGACAGTGGAACAGTAGGAACTATTTGGTGTCCCGAATTTCAGGCAAATTTTTCAGTTACCTAATCCGTAAAATAAACTATATACTTCGTTTACTAATTTTTTGAGGCATCCATTTCGAAACGAAGTTATTAAAGTTTCGGAAGAAATAATAGGGGAATTCTAATTACAAGTTTACCGTGTTCATGGTAAACTCAAAGCGCGAACCAAATAATTTAAGAGCAGTTGGTTTCATATCCTTGCTAAGAAGAATATATTGTATAATTTTTATTTTTTTCCAAAAAACCTACTCGGATGAACTCCGAAAATATCAACTTCTGTAGTTAATAAATTCAAAATGCAACCATCAAATCACGTCCTATACATTTTTTTTTATTCTGTTATTGATTTTATTATTTTCTCGTACTTAGATGGTAATGTTTTGAAGGAAATGATCTTTCTTTAATAAAATACTGGTAAAGTTATTTAAGCAGGGCTTTCCGCCCAGTCAAACAAATCAAACGTTTTCGAAAAATTATAACATGTGATTTTGCGAAATTTTATTTTTTATGATAATTCCTATAAGTTAAAAAATATGAATGCATTAGTAGTAGGGTAAATGTGTACAAGAGTGCGAATATGTATAAGAGTCCGCACTGCTGATTTCTGTTTATTAGTGCCATCTGGGTAAGATGAAGTTATACCATTCAGAATTTAATGCTTAACCTGAGATAATGGTGCAAAAGTGACCTGAATATAGTTTATAGTTCAGTCGTACTGACGAATTTATGTTCACACGTTGTGTGGATGTAATTTTTACCGCTCATAGTTTTAGTTTTTTGTAAGGTACGTACCAGTTCTTTTATTTTACAGTAATAATTTTCAATAGTTGTAACTTTTAAGGTCGCGTTATACACTAACAGTTTTATACTTTCTATCCATCAAAAGCTTTTAACTTTGAAAACATTAGGTTATGTACAAATGTACAAGAGTGCGCAGCGAGGTATTGTATAAGAGTGCGCATTGCTTGCAATACGTAGTCTAATAGTCTTGGAGATACATATCATACGATAATGAATTATTTAACTCTACTACTTTGTACTGCTTTTCAAGTTGTGTGGTGGTGGTTATGGTGATTTTTTTTTTATTTTTACTTCCTGAGCGTGTTCTAATCGAGTCCGTCGACCGACTCTCTATTTTTACGTTTTCTCGACTTTTCAAGACCCCTAGAGCACGAAGAAATAGGTCTCCCGTTTTATGTGTAGTCTGTAGTCACTTATTCCCATTTATTTTCACCTTAGAAATAAATATTTTTTCATAAAATGTAATGCGTACTCATAAGCGTTCAAATGCGCACTCTTGTGCAATGAACTGTCTAAGAGTGGGTATTTACACATCTTGACAAAAATTGAAATTACTCTTAAAATATAGTGGTGTTGGGACGTACAATTAAATATATCTGATCTCTAAACATCTATATAACGAACCTATATCATAAAATTTGTCTATCCAAAAAAATTAAAAAGTTGTTGACAGTTTTATACTAAGTGCGTACTCTTGTACACATTTACCCTACTTAGCATCGCTTAGAGAGAATTTATTTAACAAAATTTTGGGATCTCACGCTTTAAAATTTTTATTTTCTGGGCGAAAATTTGGATGGTTAGGGTAAAAATCAAGGCAGATTCATAAACCCTAAGTACAGGAGTATGTTATTTATAAAATATTAATAGCATTTACCACGCAAAATTTTGAAACAATGTCTTGGCGTTTTCGGAATGAATAATAGGGGAATTCTCATTACCTTATTCATGATAAACTCAAAGTATGATCAAAATCTAGGAAAAATCGGATTGATACTTTTCTAAATATATATGTATATGTTTTTGGATAATTTTGATTTTTTTCTAAAAACCTACACGCATAAGTCTCGACCCAAGTCATTTAGCACAAAGCGAAAATTTCTTTTTACGTCATAAATCATTTTCTACCGCTTTTTTATTTTTTTTTTTGTTAATTTTTCATTGTTTTCCCCACTTAAATGGTAACTTTTTTAAACGGATTTTTTTATATAAAAAAAAGTGGTCTTGGATTCCCGCAGTCCCAGTTTATTGGAAAAATTATAAAATCTGGAGTTGAGAAATTTTATTTTTTATAACAACCCCTAGAAGAAAAAAAAATATGAATGCATTGATAAGCCCCAAGTGTTAACTCATAATATTTTGCACATTTTAGATAATATTTATTCGATAAAATTTTGAGATGAAGTTGTTATAAAATTTTGATTTCCTTTGCGAAAATTTGGATGCCTAGAGTAAAAAAATGAAAGCGAATTCATAAACCACAAGTACAAGGGTACATTCTTTATAAAATTTTAATAGCATTTACCATGCAAAATTCTGAGACGATGACATGGCGTTTCCCGAAGGCATGTTGATGATAAACTCAAAATACGAACAAAATATAGGAGTAATCGGTTTTATACTTTTTAGATATAATTGTTTTTTGTATAATGTTCATTTTTTCCCAAAAACCTTCACGCATAAGTGTCAGCCGAAGTCATTGGCAAATAGTGATTTTTTTTATGTAATTAGTATACAAAATGGAATAGTCAAATCATGTCCTACGCCTTTTTTATTTTTGTTGTTGATTTTGCATTCTTTTCCCGACTTAAATGGTAACGTTTTTATGCACATTTTTTGTAAATAAAAAATTGATCTAAGATTATTTAGACAGAAGTTCTCCCGCAGTTCATCAAACCCAGCTTCTTGGAAAGATTATAAAATTTGGATTTGGGAAAATTTATTTTTTGTAATAACCGCTGAAGAAGAAAATTTGAATGCAATGATAAACCTCAAGTATTAACTCAAAATATTTTACACATTTTAGGTAATATTTATTCGATACATGATACGTCACGTTATAAAATTTTTATTTTTTTTTGCGAAAATTTGGATGCCTAGGGTAAAAAAAAATCACGGCGGATTCATAAACCACAAGTACAGGGGTCCACTATTTATAAAATTTTAATAGCATTTATTAAGCAAATTTTGTGACGATGTCATCACGTTTTTGGAATGGATAATAAGTAAATTCTAATTCCCGGTTTACCATATTCATGATAAACTCAAAGTATGAACAAAATGTATGAGCAGTCGGTTTAATAGTTTTTAAAAATCTAATTGTTTTTTGTATAATTTTCATTTTTTCCAAAAACCTACACGCACGAGCCCCAGCCCAAGTCATTTTTCCCAGTTGCGAAAATTTCCATTTATATATATTTAATAAAGTGTAATCATCAAATCACGTCTCACGCATTTTTATTTTTGGTCAAATTTTGAGATGACGTCATGTTGTAATTTGCTTTGCGAAAATTTGGATGCATAGGTTAAAAAATCAAGGCGGATACATAAACCACAAATACAGGAGTGCGTTGTTTTATGCAATTTAAATAGCATTTACCATGGAAAATGTTGATAGGACGTCATCATGGTGTCAAAAGGGATAATAGGGAAATTCTAATTACCGGTCTACCCGTGCGTGATAAACTCAAAACCTGAAAAAAATTTGAGAGCAATAGGTTTCTCAGTAGAATGTTTTTGTATAATTTTGAATTTTTGATACAACTGCGAAAATGTATATTTAAGAAGTTTTATAGGTAGGTATAAAAAATGTAATAATCAAACCACATCCTACACATTTAAAAAAAAAATTGTTGATAAATTTTTATTGTTTTCCCGTATTTAAATTATAATGTTTTTAACACATTATCCTTTTTTTTAACTAGTCTAAGTTTATTTAGAAAGAATTGCTCCCGAAGTCCAACAAGTCCAGCTTCTTCGAATAATTATAAAATTTGGTTTTGCGAAATTTTATTGTTTTATGATAATTCCTATAAGTTAAAAATGTGAATGCTCTGATAAACTGCAAGTATAGACTTCTTTGAATTTTGAAATGAGATCACGTTGTACAAATTTTATTTTCTTTGCGAAAATCTGGAAGCCTAGGATACAAAATCAAGGCTGATTCATAACTCACGAGTACAGGAATGATTATTTTCTAAAATTTAAATAGCAATAACCATGCGAAATTTTAACATGACGTTACACATTGGTGGTGGGAATACTCAGACAAATTTCGATTAGCGTTTTATTATCTACACGATATTCCTAAAATGTCCATAAACTTGGACAATAATCAGTCCAGTAGTTTCGGATACTAATCAATATTGACCAATCAAGAAACAGGGAATCTATTTTTTTCATATTCTAGAAGTCATGAATCGTCGAGAAAAACGGAAAACATTAAATTAGTGCCAACATGTGTCTGTGCAAAATTATGCTAAAACAGTGATTATTTACAGAAAAGGCCAAAAATAATTTTCTTTATGAATATGAGCAGGAGAAAAACCGTGGATTGCGTGATTAAGTTAAACTTGTGTTATTTATTTTTCATTATTATTATTTTTTTTAATAATGTCTCTTTGATGTTGATACAAATTCCAAAATGTTAGAAAAAAATCATTGCCAAAAATTAGAAAACGCTGACTTCTTGAACGGTTTTACAAATTTTTGGTAGTTAAATAATTTTTTATATCTGCATATTATTTTGCACGTTTTAAACGGAATCTACTTTGCAAAATTTTGAAATGGGTCATTCAATTTTTGGTAAGGACAACCAGATACATTTTGATTAGCCTTTTATTATCCAAACAGAATCATTACTAATTTCGGAGATTATGTGTCTAATAAAATGGCCACCAAACGACAAGACGACAGCCGATAACCAACAAAAAGACCGAAACGGAGGGTCTACTTTTTCATATTCTAGGAGCCATGAAACGTTAGGAGATCATAAAATTTGTCATTCGTCAAATGGACGTACAATACTAACAAACAGACAAGAATCGAACAAACCACAACGATTTAATACCAGAAGTAATGTGGACCTGGATCTGGAGAAAGTTTAAGCTTTGAAGGTACTGACTGAAAAAAAACATCTCAGGAGAAATTAAAGCCTTAAGATCTATTTGACTTACATGAAAGAAGAAAAATAACTAACAACAAAAAGAAGTGTTTCGTTCAAAACTAAATGGAAAATTAAAACAAGATTTGTTGAAAAACAAAAAGTACTAAATCAGTTAATATGGAATCTCTAATCTCTAATGTTGAAAACAAATCTTCACATAATGGAAACGAAATTGATTTGTAGTGGAAATAAAGAAGAATTTAGTGAAAACTTTATAAGGAGACTAACAATACGTAAAATATTTGTAAATCAAGATAACTACACAGAAAAAATACAAAATGGAAACTTAATGTAGCAGTAACCAATTGAGTAAAAAAGTAATTTATAAAAAATTTAGCAAAATATCTACATCTACATAATTAACAAAGTAATCAAATTCGAAGTCAACAGTGAAAATTCATTGATTTAAAATTTTTCTTGGTCGAAGATCATGTATCGTCGTTATATCCTAGAATATGACAGAGTGCTGTTGAATAAAGCTCTACTTACACCGAGGAGTGTTTCATAAGATTCTATGAAGTTGACAGAAACGATGTCAAAGGAAAATACTACACACCAAACGAATTTTCTGACAAGGCTCTTTTCACGTACAAAACTGAAGAAAATCAACGCTGAGTAGATTATGTTGAAGTGTGCTTCGTTCCTCACAGAGTCAGCTACTTTTTGAAATCCTTCGCATTAGCATAATCGCGGATTCTAAAGCAAACTATTAGGTTTTTCCATTTACAATGCAAAAGTGGGGACAGGTATTTATTGAATAAAACATCGGATACACATTACTCTGAAAATTCGTAGTGAAACCTCAAGCAAAACGATGTTCCCGTATATAAGGTTCAACTTGATTTGAGATTAACAAGTTGTATCGAGGAAACATATTTCGGCATGTTCGCTTCCATCCGATAACAGCGGTTTCTGCGTGTATTTCAAGCCATAGAGCAGATTAAGTTTAAGAATCAGTATTATCTTATCTTTACTGACTACTCTTGGAAGTGTTACTATCTGAAATCAACATAATAACAATCATCATTACAAAACTATTTCTTTTAGAATTATTCCCCTTCAACTATCTTGCATTTAGATTTAATTCAGACGACAGTTACGTAAAAAATTGCAACCTCCAATGCAATTTCTTCTTAATAAATTCACTATTTAATATGTGCATAACATGGGTGGAAGTGATTAAAATCCTGTAATGAGTTTCAGTTCTCTTCATTAGATTACACTGACCACCCACATATCCTTTAAAATCGTTAATAAAGCGCCATAAGGAAGAGTTCAAAGATGCACGAACTGTTGAAGTCCTTAAATCGCACCCACATGACAGACTGGAGCTTTTCATGCAATGACAAAAATACTAAATAAGTACATATAAATCAAAGCTGGTCAGAAAAAATTAATAGATCCTAAAGTTAACCATATAAGAACGTGTTTTGATTGATTAAGAGACTTAAGAAAAACTCACTTGCAGTATTCAATTATCCGCCGATTAATGAGTTTATAATTACCACAATTCCAGCAACACTAGAACGAGTCGCAGCTCCACCACATGGGTGCGCCTAACATAATGCGATAATTATTTCGTTTAAGATATGTTGTCCTGACTTCAAGAGCAAGCCTATTGTTAGTGGTTTAGAAAGCGATTTTTTAATGTGTTAGATAAGAATTACACACTTTTCTAATTTGAGACTAATATTTCACTAATTTGCATTATTGCCTACTCAGTGAATAAGCGGAATGTCAATTTAAAACACGGCTTGACAAGATAACGTGGGAAAAGAGAGCTGCTGAGTTTCATACTTCGCAACAAATCATAAAAGATATGTTGAGACCTTTCCACTGTAACCGGACGTCTAGAGAAATTTCAGATACACTGACCAATTAATAAAGCATTATTTTAACTCTTGACTACAATAAAATTAGAAGTCTGGTATATATTCCTACTTTGTCTAACACAGTTACACGTCTAACCAACATCAGGTTATCAAATATTGACAGATCTGGCAAATTCAAAGTTTGCTTATTTACTGAGGGAGACAGGAAGCTAAGTAACATGTTGCAACTTGAAATGATATCAGTAATTAATAAAACGGCGTTTAATATTTTAGTGTTTAATCTAATCTCTCTAAAAGTGAGATGCGAGATTATAGCTTACAACGACAGTATTTTACTTGTTGCTGTGATTGCTGATTGTGGTCGAAATGATCAAACTGGAATGGTTGCATTCGTGATCCTTGCCTGACATTTAAATGTTATTGCCTCTCGCGAAATCTGAACTGGCATAAAGCTAGTTCATTCGCATTAGAAGACATTATGCGCTGCACGGTAGAGGATCAAGGAGCTGCCATCTACGAGGGGTATTCAGAATGTAAGTTACATTTTATATATCATTTTTAATATTTCGCGATGTCTTCATTTTTTGACATTTTTTTTCCTTAATTTAATTTTTTAACACTCGGACGAAGCTGTGAACAAAAAAAAACATATAAATTAATATAAAAAACAAATATAAAATGAACCCAAAATATTGTACCATCACTCTTAAAGTTCTTCAAAAAATTTCTTCCAGTTTCCATCAAAATAAAATAACAAACATTACTGTACTACTTTGGTATACGAGAATCTCATACTCAATAAGGGGGTCATTGTAGAATTGGTGATGTCGACAAAACCAGTAAATAACCGGAACTTGTTTGGTGGTTTTTAATCCATATCCCTGGTGTGCATAAAGATGAAATTGGCCATAATCTGTAACACACAGCTATGTTGACATCAAAGCAAGTTAAGTTTTACGTGTTTTATTTCGATGGCTAGTAAACAAAGGTCATTTAAGGATGACGCCAACAACTAAAAAACCAATAAGTAAAACATCTACTTTATTCTTTCATCCTCAATTACACACTCTTCGCCGAAGTTTTCGGTTTCTAAACTGTAATTTAAAATTTTTCTTTTATAAGAAGTTACTTCATTCGAGATAAATAAAATGTTGCTCTTTATATTTAAACTAGCGAAAAAATATTAACCACGTTCCATTGATCAGGTCAAGACAGCAGAAAACGATAACCACGGGAATATTAAATCATACTACAGATCAAATTGGTAGCAACGTTGATAAATAATTATTGTAAAGTTTGGAGATGATGAAATTATAGTTAGCGTTTATCTATACGACATTCATAACATAGATATAAAATTTCACAACAATCGGTCGAGTAGTTTCGGAGATTATCTGTCTAATAAAAATTGATACAAACAAATAGAGAAACAGACGACAGGCAGACAGAAACCCGCACTCTAGGGGTCACGAAATGTCGAGAAAACATGAAAGTAGTAATTCGTCTAATGAACCCTATTACAATACGCCCAGGAAGTAAAAATATCAACGCACTGATAAACAACAGCTGTAGACGAATAATATTTTGCACAATTTATTAAATAAAATTTATACGGCAAAATTTTGAGATCACATCATTAAATTTTTGGACGGAATAAATATGTAAATAAATTGTGATTGGTGATTTAACGTTTGCGAGATTTCAGAGTATTCGGTTTTACAGTTTCTATGTTCTTTCTTTCTTTCTTTCTTTCTTTCTTTCTTTCTTTCTTTCTTTCTTTCTTTCACAGTATCTCCTTGTATCCTTGATAGGTGTTAGAGTAGTATCTTTTCAACTCGTAATCTATTTTTCCGTGTTTTCTGGTTCTTTGCTGGTTCCAAGTCTGCATAGGCTCCCTTTAGTTCTCTTTGTGGTTCTTTTTGCTTCATATTTTGAATTAGTTTTTGTTTTAATTCCTGCCTAATTTTTTCACTTCTTATTTTTTCCATTTTTGTTTTCCCGCATAATTTACTAATGTATTTCATCTCCACAATGTTTATATTAGTTTCATATGTTGTTTGTTTTGTCCAAGTTTCGATGACAATGGATGGATTTATTTCTATACTTGTATTTTTATCTTTTCTATTTTTTTTTCAGGTCTATTTTTTCATCGTTGATTGTCAGTGTTTTCCTTGTTGTTGATTTTCAGCATTTTTTGTTATGGAGTGATTTTTTTAAATTTCTGCTCTAGTTACCCATAACGCTTACGTCAGCAATTTCAATTATTATCAGATTTGTACTCATTTGGACTTTTTCTGTTATATGTATATGGCATTTTCTAGTTGTTTTAGTTGTTTTAAGATCTTTTAGACAACTCCACATTTTTTTGCTGTTGTATCAAAAACTGCTGTTTGTTCTTCCCCCATTTTAAGTTCCCGTTATTGTTTTAGTCTTTATTACATTACACTTATTTTATTCTTTTCCTACTCCACCCGTATCTTTTTAACGAAAGAGCAATAAAAACACGATCAAAGACAGCTATGGATTTTTGACAATTTGTCTTTGATTATTTCCAACTCAAACTTTCAAGTTGATGGTAATCTGATAAGACGAAAATTTTATCAACGCCAAATCTTCACAAACCCATGGCTATCTATGATCGTGCCTTTTATATCTCTCTCGGTAGTATTCCATGGCACCCTGATTATTTTTAATAATTACTTTCGTCCTTTCTCTCCAATGTATTTTACTGACTCTATATTGTCGTTTCCAGTCAGGTTGTGTCCGTTCTTCTTCTCATTGTTGTTCTCTGTCATCTATTCTTTCTAATTTTTCTGGATCTCCATTTTGGTGTCTGCATTTTTGCTTGTAGTATCTCTTTTGTTTCCACTTTCAGTTAATCTTTTTTCTCTGATTTTTTTTTCTTTTCACAACTCTTAGTACTCTTGTTTCAGAATATTCTATTATTTTCTTTATAGTCTTTGCTATTTTATTTTTCTTTTAACTTAATTTCTGATGTTGTTATACTCTATTTTGTCTAGTTCACTGTGTCTGTGAGATTGTGAGAATCCCTTCCAAGCTTTCTTCTTTCTTTTGACTTCGTTTTGAATATATGTATACATTTTACTATTTTTGCTTACTTGGTTTTATTTAGGCTTTTCCACACACCTTAATTGCCGCAATTTTTTCCAAAATTTGAATGTCCAGGATGAAAAATAAAGGAGGATTCATAGTCCACAGCTGTAGAAATTATTATTTTATAAAGTTTATACAGAATTTACTCTGAAAAATTATTTTGAAGTGACATCGTAGTTATCGGTGGGATTAATAAGATAAATGTTTGTTGGCGCATGACTACACGAGATTCCCAAAATGTGTCTTAAATTTCACAAAAATGAGTTATTTGAATAATACGATCGCCAATAGACGACAGAGGGCAGACAGAGGGAAACGGTGGATCTACTACTACGAGGGTACATCGGACGACTGACCACTTTCATGTTTTCTCGACATTTCATGACTTTCAGAGTACGAACAAAATATGTCTGTCTACCGTCTGTCTGTATCCATTTTTATTAGACAAACAGATCTAAAAATCTCCGAAATTATGGATTTTTGCCAAATTTTACATATAAATAGGTTTTTTAGGATTAACTAAAATTTGGCTAATCATCTCCACCAACAACCATTTTGAGTAGTTAAGGATACCTAAATATTATGAAATAATATACCCCTGTATCTACTCGTGGTTTACGAATCCGCCTTGATTTGTACCATAGTCTGTTGTGATTGATAGTTGATATTCGGACTTGTGCTCTATCCCATGTGGGTTCGCATCCTCTATCCTTACCGAGTATTTTTTCTTCACTGTTACTTGAATTATCACATTTTTACTGAAAGGGGTTATCATAAAATAAATAAAATTTTGCAAAATCAATTTTATAATTTATACAAGCGGCGAGGAAAGTCCTGTCTAAATAACCTTAGACTATTTTTTTGTGTAAATGATTGCATTTTGCAGTGAAAAATTCTCTACTATTTGTCTTTCTTCATATCTTAGCCACTAATAACGCGTCATGTAGTTCTTTTTCATTGGTTACTTCAAAATCACATATATTTTCCAGATTTAAAAAAAGATAATCCACAACTCTTAGGGAACTGCTGAATTCAATTTAATCAAATTTTTCTTTGAATCAGCATAGATTTATAACTAGATGAACTATTGTAATCAGTTTAGAATTTTTTTCTGCAAGTTTTTAGCGAAGTCCTAGAATCATTAACAGGTTGGTGTTGTTTGATTTTTTCTTTTTCCCCAAACACTAGATTCCACTTCGTACAGTATTTTGTTTCCCAAACTTGATAACACTGGATCCTGTCTGTCTCTCTTAGAACTCATTAACTCGTATTTCTTTGATTGTATAAATTATGTTTTCTCTATTTATTTCGATATCGGAGTCCCCCAAGGCTCCAGTCTTGGAGCTCTCGTTTTTAACATCTTTATCAATGATTTACCATTGTCGTTGTCTCTTAGATTTCATGGTGTTAATGTGCAAACAGATTTATTACTGATATTCTTTGTGCAGATATTTTAATTTATTTCGTTATTATTTACTAATTTTAGCAAGTACGAGAAAAAATAAATTGTTGAATGACTGCGGTAATATAACCCATATGAGAGGGCAGGTGTAAACATTTTTGCAGGTTAACTTCTAAACCCCAAACCAACATCAACTGATAACTAACTGCCAAAGTAGCTTACGTGGCGTAATCAAAAACCTTGCTTCAGTTTCAATTGCTCCACGAGCGCCCATTATCACCTTTTATCGTGCGTCAGCTACGTCTGCGACCCGGCAAAATCCAACCAGCCTCCCTCCAGCAAGTCGGCAGTGCCGGTGGCCGTACCGACCTGATGAAAATAATAATGCGAAGGTAGTACCTCCACATCTGAAACGTCATCAATTAGAATCTGCGATCTGGCATGATGCGGGCGATCATCGTTCACCCACCCACGTCCCATTTCACGTGCCGATAGATTTGTGAATTATGTGGTGTATAAATAGTAAACAAAGTGTAAGGAAGTGAATCTTGTGCGGGGTTGTAGGGAATGTGGTGTAGGCACGTCTAGGCGGCAACGGGCGCATGGCTGGCACGAGCTCGCGACTTGCAACCGCATACTCTCTCTGAGATGAGGATCTAAAAATAGCTCTGTACTCACCAGCGTTGGTGACGTCGTGACCACAACGAGCTTTACTGCTGTTGGGCCCGGGCCCAGCGCACACATGGGCACCGCGAGTGCGACTGCTGCGAGGTTTTCCACCGAAGGCCAGCAGGAATCGCAGGAATGGACCTTCAAGGACGAGGGACGTGCTGCAGGCTGGGGATTTCCATGTGTGCGCTTGGGTGACAAAGCGTTTTCCAAGAAGAAGACGAAGTGGACAGTTGCAGATTTAGAATGCAGGGTATTAGAGGAGCGTTGGTGAGCCAAATCATTTTTCACTAGATACATTGTAGCAACGGATTAAATTAACGAGCGAGTGTGGCTCTGGATAAACAGGCGTCTGTCACGAAAGTACCAAAATTTGCTACATTTCACACTTGAAATAAACATAATTAGTATTTTGAAACTCTTCCGGCGGGTACCTCTTGGCTAGAGAACAGAGCAAATTCAGGGCATCCAAAATGTATCCAAGTGTCTTGATCACGTGTATGATTTTTTTTTAATAATGAGTAGTGATCAAGGTTGAGCCGCTTTATTTTTATCAAGAGTGTCTTACATTATTAAAATGGGCATATGTAAACTGCGGCAAATCCGATAATCTTCTAAAATCAAATACCAACCCCAGATCTTGTTGTTGTTGAGATATAGGCACTCTTTTAACATACGTATTTTTTACACCCACAATTGCATTTTTATACAGTGCGCCATAAATTAATGCTAATATTATGACAAAACTAACAATAATAATTGTTGTTAGTTTTCATGATTTTAAAAAGGAAATTGTTGGATGAGTATATTTTTTAGATTTCCCGATATACAAATAAAATTATTCCTGCCGATGACACTCTAACGAAAGCTTATGCAATATTAATACTAACTAAATGTGCCACGTAATTCTTCAATAGTAGTAGTATTTTTAGTATCTAACAGGTCGAGTAACTGGATACAATTATGATTCTTTTTTCAAAAACTCTGTGTGTCTAGGATGAAAAATAAAGATGGATTCATAAACCACAAATATAGAAGAATTTTATCTTATGAAATTTAATTAACATTTACTACGCAAAATTTTGAGAGGAATTGGGTCCTAATTTCAAAGAAGTGCGAATTATTATGTAACAAAACTCTCTAGTTATTAGCAGAGAACTTTCCGCCCCTAAAACGTACAGCAAATCCAGCGCACTTTTACAAAGATATAGTTAATAATTTTCTTGTCTTACTACTTCATCCATTATGGATTTTTTAATTCCTCTGCACTTAGTTCCCAGTTCCAACCGTCTTTCCTTATCATCGTTCTTCATTAGCGTTTTTTTTTGTTTGTTAGTTACTAATCCATACTTTTCTTGTCTATCAGTAGAAATATCTTTGCAAGCTGTCTACTTATGCTAAATATGGGTATTTTTCGCTCCAGATTATACCTACTGTACATAGCAACAAATTGAAAAGCGTGCTAGATAACTGATCTCCCTGTGCCTTTTTTCTGCGAATCTATTAACATATTTGCTTCTAGTGTGGTTTGTGTATAACGCATTGTATATTTTAACATCATTTCAACAAATTTCTTTAATTAATTCGCAATTCCTACTGTTGCATTGCACTAAACAACACTCCCTTCCAAGGAATCGTAAGTTTTCTTGAAAACTATGAATAATGCAAATTTTTCAAATAGATGCAAACTTAGGTTAAACTATGTTAAAGTTGCTACGTGATAAAAATCTATAGTACATTTTATCTTCCTCTTTCTTTCTAACCTTCACATGTTTTGTCTAATACCTCTTTAAACTGTTCGAAAGACTTTTTACCAATATTTCCAAAATCGTCATCAACATAGCTCTCGACAGAACAGTCCTCTCAAAATAGCCCGATATAAAATTTTTGTAGATAAAAGCAGAAATTATTGTATTTGTTTCACAAAATACGACTATTTTAAGAATATAGGTAATTTTTGGTTTTTATTTATTCACAAAAATGTGTAAAATTTGTTTATTTGAGACAATAAAGAAGTCGGGTTGGGTCGGGTTGGATCGGGTCGGGTCGGATCAATTCAGATCAGATCGGGTCAGGTCAGATCAGATCAAATTAGGTCAACTGGGTCGGGAATCGAATAACAATGACAATATTTCTCTGTCTTTTTTTACAATTTCTATTGGTAGGTCATTTTCACCTTCATTTTTATTGTTTTCAAACTTCTTTCTCTTTAGCAATTCTGATTACATTACCTTTTTCTCCCAATCCACATTGTTATCATATTTTCTTGTACTCTCTTTACTTTTATGCAGACACTTCGAAGTATTGTTCATATTTCAAATACTGTGATCCTTTCACGAACGAATTTATTCTATCTCCCCTTTACTTTTCAATACACCTCTTGTCTTCCTACTTTACAATTAAAATCACCTACTAACACCTAAGTTTCACATTACATAACCTTGCATACGATTATTTCTAATTTTTCATAAAAATTGTCTTTAATGTCAGCTTCCTACGTGAGGCATGCACATTAATCACGGTCAGTTTTCTGAATTTAGATCTAATACTTAACCTACATGGTCTCGACAATGGCGATTGTTACCAATCAATCATTCTCAAACGTCACTCTTTTCTCCATTGTTGAAAAATATTGTCCTTTGTACTTTTCCACATATTCTTCTTCGAATGTACTTCTAGTGTTTCCAAGTCCGTATTTAATTTCACATTTTGTTTTAGTTCTTCGTATCTTCTGTCTCATTCGTGTTGTCTTTATGTTGTACTATGTTCATACAACATTATAAATTTCGACATCATAATTCGTAACATTGTTGATCCTTCGACCCTGATTACCATTCTGATCCATCGGAACCGGAATTATCATTTGGCTCCTTCGATCCGGATTAAACATTTTGGTCCATCGAACCGGATTAAATACCGTCATTCTGATATTCCTTGCTGTCCCACTTGTTCTTGTTGCATTTGCTATCTGATAAAAATCTTTGCTTACAAATTTCTTGTTTACTAGATTTTACCTTCTTTGAATACCGTGACTGTCCCTCTTTAATCACTTCCGAAGATAAACATCCTACACAAAACACTGTACACAAAGTGAGGTACGAGTAGGACTGCTAAAAGTCAGGTTACTTAGTTTACATAGCTTATTTCTGGACTCTATATCAGTATTTGAACAGAACATTGTAAATTTCACTATTTCGAGATTCCACAGAAAACTTCAATCTTTTTACAAAAATTAAAAGAAATTTTGTAAATTTTGCATGGTAAACTCGTAGTTAAAACTTTTATATGTTTTATGCACCTAACTCTTCCTAACACAGTAATAAATTGATCTTCTTAAAGCTTTATTCATGGATACCTTTCCAGGTACACAAAACTTCGCAGAATTTTGTACTCTTCTTGAACAGTTTTTTTTTTTTTTTTGTAGGAAGAAGTTCAACCTCAGACTTCGTTGCGTTTTAACAACCCTTCGTGGATTGAAGAAGTAGAAGAATTTAACCGAAAATGTCTTCACTACTTCCAAAAGTGGATTGTAGGTTGTACCGACAATAAATTCTGACACAAAAAGTACGAATTACACTTATGACACGGGTACTAGAAGCTGCACAAAATTTCATCAATTTCATTTTCCAAATTAAAAATATTTATTAAAAACTTACGACAAACATTTTTTAATATGTAGATTTCGCTAGCGTCACCGCTTCTAGGTTTGTTCTGGAGCCCCCATCGCGACGTCCGCTTCCAGGTTTTTCTTTAGCGAACGCCGTGCGGCCACCGTCACCGACAATGAGTCACCCATCATCGCCGCACATACTAGAAAACCCATAAGGATTTTAGGAATTCATTGTAGTAACTATTCTGTCAGTTGATATTTTGACATCAAATCAGGTTAGCATTGGAAAGGTGAAATTACTGCTATATATATTTCTTGTCATGGTGGAAACCTAAATATACTATGAGAAAAGGAACGTAAAAACGCATTGTCATTTGAACCAACCGAAATTTAATTTTGTTGATTCAGAAAAGTTTTAAAGAAAATCTTGGTGCAGAAATCAGGAAAATCCTTAAACAAGCAAGAAATACAGTAATCGTGCTTAAGACTCGCAATTATTACTACGTTTTCTGTGTTAAATTATAAAGCAATCTGAAAAAACAGATTTAGAAAAAATGATTCATTCGTACGATTTTTTAAGGTGCTAATTCTTTTCACTCATCCAACAGTAATGTTCCTAAATGCTAAGAAAAGTCAAATAACACGCTGATTTTAAAATAAGGTCAAAGAACTTCATGCAAGGGGAAGAATAAAGTAAGGGTCAAGGAAAAGTTTGAAAATTAATAAATTATTAAAATAAAATAAAAAATACAAAACAAAGGCGAAATAAAGTACAATTCCATCGACCGCTCAGTCTATATTCTTTATTGATTTTCTTACTATTATTTTTCCTACCTCTGTTTTTTTAAACACTACCTAATAACATTTGCTCAACGCAAATCGTGTTTCAGATAGACGAAAAAGGATAAAATTTATAAAAGAAAATACATGAAGATGGAATATGTATTCATACATTTTTGAGTCAGCACAAGCAACACAAGTATAGAAGACCAAAAATTTGGTGGAACCTCTGCACAAAAGATGGAAAATAAATTATATGAACAATCTAAAAATGTTTTGTCTAATTGCAGCAAATGTGCCACTGGATAAGTTATATGTTTAATTTTTTTTACTGGTGTTGGTTCTAAAATAGTGCAGTTATTTTAAAAACCTTTTCATTTATTTATTTTGTCTTTCATCAGAAACAACAAAACATTTTATACCGAACTTCAATTTGCTATAAATAGCTCCAATTTAAACAGTCACCCGGTAAGTACTCGCTTAATAATAAATCTATTGGGTCAAATTTTCAAACGAACCTTAATGAATAATTAAGAAAGGGATGGATATATTTGGACAAAGCATTGTTTTCGGTCGTTCCTATTACCGGTAGTGCCTGAGATCAAGTATGTAAATAAATCTTGTCTTCACATTTTTTGTACTAAATAAATTCTGTTGCAATCGACTTGCTCATATGCGTATCAATAAAAAAAAATCACATTCATAAACATGCTTGCATTGATTTCGAACAGCAAAGAATTAAGCAATTAAAATTCAATATTCAATGCGTTTTACACATTAATCAATACACGTAACGTTATTTTACTGGTATTGTTTAACGGTTTCTCAAGAGCTAATTGAATGATACGTAATAATTACTTACAAGATAATATTTTAATCTTAACACATGCTGACATCTAGGCCGCGGCTAAATTGCTAAATCCCGACAACAAATCCATTTCCTCGTCCATAAAGTCCTTCACTATGCGAGCATAAATCATGCACAAAGATAGATTTTAAAGACTTCCTCCATAAAGGACGCTCTAAAATCATAATAACAAACTTATTGTCGTTTATTTTTAGGAATGTAACGCGTTAGTATCACATTTTTATTGACGGAGGAGGCGATACTGAGGATGTAACAATCAGCCAGACGTTTGTTAGATTATGAAGACATCCAAAGGTAAAAACTCGTAATCACCATAAACGGATTTAATTCACGAAGCAATAACAGTAAAAGAGGCGATTGTTAACACATGCTCTTATCCTTTTGCATCTTTAGCGTGAAATGTGTGTTTTTATCGCAAGAGCAAAATTGTACACGAATACGTCGTAAAATTTAATTAAAGGAATGAATAGTACGGGAATATAAAACTAGAATAATGGCTGACCTTAGATAGAAATTTTCAAACGCCGGTTCATCGAACAGCTCGAATTTCCGTTTGTATTATTAATTGACTGGTGGTCTAAATGAAAAATGGAAACGACACCATCATCGATCAGCTTCGGCGTCCAGAAGGACACTGTCCATGTTCGAGTAGCAGCTGAGATAGTCGAGATAGTGCACGTGGAGACAGAGGCCGACAGCCAAGAGATGAATGTCCATTCCGTGGTCACTGATATACCTTGATAACGTAAGCCACAGACATATTTTTGTGCAATGGCTTAAACTATGAATAAAGATAGGAAACGATGTGATTTAGATAAGATATATAGTTTTTGGAAAATTATGTACGTTTTGTGCTTGAATACGTTTTAATGGGGTAACGGGACCGGGTTTATCCCGGTAATAGATCATTCATAACGTGTGTTCGCTCTCTTATGATTTTTTTGTGTTGTTATTTTTTTTAAATGCTACAGATTAAATGCGTACTCCGACAAGCGTTTTTTCAGACGGGCAGCAAGTACATAAAATCATCGTGATACTTAGGCCTGAGCGATTGATCATTTTTCAAGTGCATCCACCTGCCATAAATAAGAACTTGAAATTCCAGTTGTTAACAATAACTTGCACAATGTTAAATTGGAAGATGTGTTGCCATGAGCCGGATCATGGGCATTTATTTTATTTAATTCCAACAGCACCTAAAATATAGTCGTTATGCAGTAATACATACATATGTCAGTATTGAAGGTAACAGATACGGAGTTATGTTTCGTCAGAAATCCGTATCTATAGTTTGTAGTTCTACAATTTGTAGATAATACAAAAGCTATCCAAAACAGCGACGACAAATTCCAATTTGTTCAAGGACTCTGAATTATCAGAAATTTTTTTTATTTTCTTGTCATTCTGGATCTAATAACATCTAGAATACATAAAAATCATAAGAACTTTATAAAGATACAACAATTTGCAAATCTAGCTCCTTCAAAATTTGATATTATCCTTTTTAATGATAACTCCTCCAAGTTAAAAGAAAATATCTATAGATTGTTAAAGTGCAAATAAAAAATCATGGTATGCGTATACTCCAATAAGTTTCCGTAAAAAAAATTAGGATGACGTGATCAACATTTTAACAAATACACGCCTATCTATTTGAATAGATTCAGTTTAGGGCCAATAATAACAGTACTGCATCCTCAAATTTTCGGGAAAAAGGTGTAAACCTTTCTGGATTTGACCAACAATTTCTTCATTCATTAACTTTCTTGAGTCGCCGTGTATAAGGGGTTAAAAATTTATAAAATACCGAATTCAGAATTTACGAAGTACAGCGTTCATCGCTCATGAAATACGCATACCCTGCCACTGTTTGATTCGAACGCCTTATGTTACGAAAACACACTTGTTTATATTTGGTCTGAATTATCCCCGTCGTCAACCCATGATTGAAAACGAATTAACATTTGCTCCAAAAATATTAAAAATAAATAAAAATAAGTGAATTCTCCCATTTGAAAATCTTGAACATTATTTTAGCAAGGACACGCATATCAATTCCGACACGTGTAGTGTAATCCTGATAATAAAACACTAGAGTGTACTGTTCTTGAAATTTGATTAATAAAAAATATAGTAGATAATAACAGTAACTGAGTAAAAGACAAAAAATTGCATGCCACATTCGAATGTGGCCGCTTTTCGCGTCCAAAAGGGAACACTACGCTGTAAGCCAACGAATAACCTGAGCAATTTCGATTTTTTGCGAAAATTTGGTTTGAAGACGGATTCTTATACTATACAGAAGTGTTATTTATAAAACTTGAATCTTACTTATTTAACTAAAATTAAAATTTTGAGAGGATGGCATCACATTGGAGGTGGGGATGGTTAAGCCATTTTTTGTTGGCGTTTTACCATTTGCACAATATATTTTTGTGTTTTTGTGTTTTCCAACAATTACAGGGAAACAGGACATACACAACAGAGACAGACAGACGGAAATGAGAGACTTATTTTTTCGTATTTTAGGGGCCATGAAACGTCGCGAAAACATAAAAGTAGCCAGTCGCCTAACGGACTCGATTACAATACTTGGTTGGCTCAGGAAGTAAAATATTGTATTAAAGGTACAACGTTCACATTTACAAAATACAACGTCCATCGTTCATAAAGTTTTGCGTTCATCGTTTATACAATTCAAAATTTGTAATTAGGGCATACATGTATACGAAGTACAGCTTTCAAAATTTTCAAAGAACTGCGTACAGAATGTATAAAGTAAGCCATTTGTAACTTATAGAATAAGGTGTTCATCATTTTAACGTAAGGCGTACAAAATTTATAAAGTAAGAAGGCAGACTCATAAACCACAAATATAGCATGTTTTTTTTTTAATTTAAATAACATTTACTATGCCAGATATTTCCTTATACAAATTTTTCATTTTAAACATATTTTAAGTTTCTTGTCGTGAAAAGAAGTCTACACATATTAAAACAAAAAGGCAAACTGTAAGCCCGCCCACCCGCCCTATCTCAATTGTCATGACTTTTTTATTCGCCGAGAATCAAGGAGTTTAACTGCAAAATATTTATTTCTTTACAAGAAATTAAAGATATGTTTTTGAGTATCGTGTTGTTCAAAGAATTCTATGTATATTAAGAAAAAAAAGGCAAAATATAAACCCCGCCCACTCACCCCATCTCATTTGTGATTATTTTTTTTAATTTTAGAAAGTTCAAACACGTTTAAAACGGACGGTGAATTTTTGTAAGAAAATATGGATTTTGCAATTAAATTCCGCTCCTTTGGCTCTCAACGATTAAAAAAAAATCATCACAATTGAGATAGGGCGGGTGGGCGGGGCTTATATTTTGCCTTTTTTTCTTAACATATGTAGTCGTCTTTGAGAACAAGAACCTTAAAACATGTTTAAAATGGTAAATTCTTGTAGACAAATATGAATGCAATTAAGCCAAGCCCTTCGATCTGACACAATTGAGAATTGAGATCGGGGCGGGTTTGGATGGGGACTAATCTTTGGCGTTATTTTTTTCTTAATATACATACAATTCTTTGAACAACACGATATTTAAAAACATGTTTTAACTCCTCGTAGAGAAATAAGGATTTTGCAGTTAAGCGCCGCACCTTTGGCTCACGACGAATAAAAAAAATCATCACAACTAAGATAGGGTGGGTGGGCGGGGCTACATTTTGCCTATTTTTCTTAATAGGTGTAGACTTATTTCGACAATAAGAATCTTAAAACATGTCTAAAATGGTAAATTTTTGTAGTAATCAACTTAAATCCAGCCCTTTAAATACGGCAGAAGGTACTATCAACGGCAACTTGGTAACGGAGTTTATAAATGACAATTTTGGTTAGTGTTTTACCATCTACTTGATATTCCTAAAATAAATATAAAATTTTACAACATTCCGCCTGGTATTTACGAAGATTATCTGCCTCACAGACGACAGACAGACGGACAGACCGAAAGACAGACGGCCAGATGACAAATAGACGACAAACAGAAGACAGACGGGCGGAAACGGGACACCCCTTTTTTAATATTCTAGGGATCATAAAACGTCGAAAAACATTAATTTCCTGAGAGCAGTAAAAAACACGGTCGAAGACAGCTATGGATTTTAGAAGATTGGTGTTTGATAGAATATTCGCCTGATCAGATTACCGTCAGTTTAAAAATTTGAGCAAAAATGTAACAATCATAGACAAACTTCCAAAAATCCATGGGTTCTTTGGTCTTGTTTTTTATTATTTTCTCGGTACTTTGTTGTAGTTGTGACAAGTTTTATATTTTTCTGTGTTGGATAGGTAGTGAAAAAAGGGAATGCTTTCTTGATTGTAATAAATACTGAATATGTTTTATTTACTATATGTAGAAAGTGTTAGCTTAAATTTTACCAGATATTTCAGTCATAAATTCGGTATTTACATTCTATGTGTAGCGCTAGCATCCGCTGCTGCATTTGTATTTCTGAAAAAAATTCAGTCGTCGTAAATTTATATGAACAGGACGATGTTTTTGTCTTTTTAGCTTTCCGAGCGTTAGTTAGAGAAATAAATCAAATCGTATTGATGTTTTCCTAGCGTTTTATTCTCGCAGAATGTGAAATTGTAGGTTTCCCGTTTCCGTCTGTTGTCTGTCAACTGTATGTTGGATATTTATTAACCCGATAATCCCCAACGCTACTGAATCAATTGAAATGTTCAGTGTGGCGTAGAGTTTGACATGGAAGATGATAAAATACCAACCAAAAATTATAGACTCGTTCCCCGCAAAAAATGACAACGCTTTCATAACGTATTTAAAAAATCTCAGGCGAGGAAAGTTATGACAGTGACGTTCATCAGTGGTACATTGTACATATTAAAGCCACTTATGTTTGCCCCCACCAGAAGATTAAATACGTCCTAATATACATGCAAGCGATATTTCTTGTAGTTTTGAATTGTAGAACGTCTTATGTAAATTTAACAATTTACTATACTTTGAACTTACGAAACTAAAAAAAATGTCAATTTTTTATGAATTTCAATATCAAAAAAATGGACGATAAATTATAACGATAAAATAACTGGTTGTAGGTGCGCGCGCACCCTAGGAAACAAAATGAATGCCGTATAGCTACTTGTTGCTACAGTGTTTAACGCGACATTGACACCCTGTATAAATAAAACAGAAATTAATTAACATCCGTAATTGGCAAGACAAGATTTATAATACATACATACACTCGATCAAGTTTTTCATAGAAAAAATCATGTTGTGGTGTCGTCATACAAATTCCAACATTATCATATCATCATCAGGTTGAATTATGTTCTCTCCGGTATACTCATTATGTAACTAATGGAAAACTGTAACAGAATCGCTAAATGCTTACGTATTCCAAATAAAACAGTTTATGCGTTCGCTACTGCATAAATATTTTAAACGCTGTATAACTACACACAGTCAGTTTTCTTTCCTCTCTCAGTTTCCTTCTCTCTCTCTCTCTCAATTGTTTTTTTATGGTGAAAACTCATCTCAATGAAATTCTACACAAAAATAAATCGCAACTATCATTGTGTGAAAACTTCAACAAGCAGCTGCGATGTTTTTATTTATACCAACGGTTAAATCAGGCGTGTTTTTCAATAAAGACGCTGACACCCATTCTAATAAATAATTACTGTGTGATATTTTATTTACTGTATTAATAATCGCCTCCACACCTGCTACCATACTTTTAGTTTAATTTTATCTTGGAGAAATGCCCCACGACACATCTTGATTGAACGTCTGAAAATTGTGTCTATTATTAAAGAGTTTTATGACAGAAATAGCAAATGCAACCAACTCATTTTTAACTTTCCTGCAGGAACACTAAACCGATAGAGATATTTTAACGCGGACATTTTAAATTCCTGCACATCTTCGAGTCATCACTTTAGAGCAATTGTTAAATATTGTTGAAGTCTTGAACTACTTCTGAAAAATATGATAAAACGGCACGGTTTTTTTGCAAGCAGGAAGTTCGGACTTGAAGTGTTGGGAAAGTCATTAGGCCTTTCAGACTACTTTACTAATTTTATTGTGTTTTTCCGTCACGCTGTTATGCGTAATCCTACCGAGATCGAAATGAGCCGATTTGTATTACATGCAGAAACTGAATTCTCTTAAATGACAACATTTATCGAGAAAGTCGCCAAGCCTTGAAATCCAGACACCCATTATTAATTTCTTGAAATTTTCGAAAACAACACCAGCAATTTGTTCGAACGTAGCACGCAACACGTCTCGGAAATATGTTCATGATGTAATTAATTCAAAGATGTTCGACATTGGGTGAGTCACAACATCAGAATTACCTAATGACAAAAATAGCCGTTTAAAATACTCATAAACATATCTGTTTACATAGCAGTGATATTCGAAATGGTGTTTTTATATCTTAATCTCGGCCTCGTCGAGCCTTTTTTCTTCGGATTTCCTTCGTTTGAAGTCCTTTCGGTTTGTTATTGGGCACAAAGTGGTGCGCGTCCGTACGAGACAATACAAAGAGTATCGTTTACACTAGTACTAAATAGTGAAACCGCCGGCGCTTCTTGAGGTATTCACACATCAAATATTGAAACAGGATGTCGGCATTGACTGACAACAGCTTCCAGTTTAATGAATCCTGTGTATATTTCCGAGTTCATGGACATGGCGGTGGAGAACTCTGCTCATTTCACAAACATAGTAGCAATTAATATTATTTGTTAATGACGATTACGGCCCGCACCACTGTTAGACGTTCTCCTCTATATTTACCATTCACACGCTTCACCACTAACTCAGTTAGGTATCCCAATTTTGGTAAGAGAAAAATTCGGATTGTTTACATAGTGGTTAACACGTCCGTTCGGATAGATTTATGCCTGTCACCGGACCTATTTCATCGAATTTTCACCTTCTGTAGTCATGTCGACGAAAAGCAGTGGCGTAGAGTACGGAGGAATCAAGGGCGCTGGAAAATTAGAAAAAGTTATACAAAAACACGTAAGTTTCAAAACTCAAACTGACACTACATTGAAAATACAGAGCGACTACGAACACTGGCGGTGATTGAGGTACTAAAAAATGTCAAGAAGTGCCAATTTTGCATACAAAGAGCGAAAATGTATTTAAGCCAGGTGGAAATTATTAAACTTTGCACTTTTAACAGTTTGGTTTGAGTTAATTTTAGGTACTGTAGCTGTCCTATTCATTTTTCTGTTTTTTTGTTTCTTTTTTCGATTTATTTATTTGTATGCATGACCATAAAAAAATAAAATGACATACGAAAATTATAGAGGCATTGCTAAACTGGAAATTTGTGTACTCGTTCATAAAGTATGGTGTTCGTTGTTTATAAAGTACGACGTTCAACAATTATAATGTACAGCATCCGTCATTTATAATTTGCTAATGTATAATTTAAAATGTATCAAGATGAAAAATAAAGGTGGATTCGTAAATCACAAATATATACAATACAGTCCAAAGTGTTAAAACCCATTGTTTATTGATTTTTTGGCAATTGTTCTTTTCGCAATGCCTTCTATTCGTAATTGGTGCTTGCTATTTATCACGGTGCGGGCTTATAAAAATATTTCTTTGATATTTGCCATTTTAGTTAAAAAAAATAGGAGTAGGGGAACTAGGGGCTTGTTGTAACAGGGGTAAGTTGTAACACTAAATTTTTACCCGCAATTTAAACTCTTTAACGTCAGGTTTTTTACTGAATTTAATTCTTGCACCATAAGACATCATGTCATCACAACCACTGTTCCTTGAGCCAGCACAGTGAGTGGATGTGTGCACGTGTTTCGTTTTGGCCAAGTAATGTAAAATATTGCTTTATTAAAATTTGGTTTTTCGTGTCAGTTATTAATTAATTTAAAACTTTTAGTTTTGCATGTAGCTCAAAAATTACTTAGCTTTGATATTCCTTACACATTTTGACGCTAAGCCACATAATTTTGTCGAAATGTAATTAAATGTAGAAAATTGTGCTACGGGGCATGTTGTAACAATGGCTTTGGGGCAAGTTGTAACATGTTACAACTTATCCCAAATTCACTTCTACAAATCTCGTACCTAGCATACGAACAGCGAGCCAAAATTTTGACCTATGCCGTATATCGCTTTCCAGATATATTAAGAAAAAGGAAGACAAAACTCAAATCTTTAATGTTGACTCTTTTTCTAAAAGTTTATTTCAGTTTTACTGAAAAAAAATTGTATATAATGAAGTGTTGTGTTGATTTTTGAAAAATAAAGTCTAAATATGTATCAACATCAGCTTTATTTTTACTGTTACTACCTGTCTCATGGCTGTTACAACTAGCCCCAACCACGGGGCAAGTTGTAACAGTGCACTTTTTTTAAGAAAATGCCTGGTGTGAAGTGAAGATGAACAATTTTGACCTTTTGCCTGTTCAGTCCAATAGGGGAATAGTTAGACTACCGATATATACTTTTATAATGATCAAACAGCTAATAGATACCAAATTATATCCGTTTTCCTAAAAATTGTTACAACAAGCCCCTCGTTCCCCTACATAAGAATTTCCAGAGTTCACGTCATATAAAATATAAGTAATATTCAAAGTTTAATTAGAAGCGAAAAATATATCACATCAATTTTGATTAAATACCAGGTGACTATTAATGACTAAACCAAATTTTTGTGTTGGCAATTCTGAATTATTGGCAGTCATGCTAACAGGTCAGTTCACGGTTGTCAATTTTTACATGAGCACACCTCACAAACGTGTTGATTGGTTAAGACGATGACAGATACAATAACAATTTTGCCTTATTAGAAAAAATTTAAATTATTGGTTACATGTCATTATTTATTTAAGAGATTATTTCTTCATTTGAAAAAAAAAAAAATGCAGCCGTGCCTAAATACTAAAACGTCTTTTTTCCTAAAAAATGTTGGTGCTTAAATTCTTATGAACGGTATAGTGTAAATATGTTATTTTATTAAACTTAAATAACATTTACCATAAAATTTTGAGACGACGTCGTCAAATTGTTAATAGAGGACTTGACAAATTCTGGTTAGCGTTCAACCATTTACAATTTATTCTTAAAATTATGTAAAATTTTACAACAATCAGATCATTAGCTTCAAAGATTATATATAGGCTGAGTCACTAAGCACATTCCTGGATATCTCATTAATTATTATTAGAAACACCCAGTTTATTTGCACATATTTTGGTTAAACGCCTCTTAGACCTTACTACAACAATTTATTTTTGAAATTCGAATGCGACGTTGCCACGTTATTCTAATTTTCGTGAAGTTAAACGCTTGAACGCTTAAAAAATCGCAATCCTTATTGGTATAAATAAAAATGAATCTTCTTTACAGTTTTCGAGTATCGGTATTTCATTTTTTTCAAATAGAATACCTGTATTTTATTAATGCATCTTATTTTATTTTTCGTTCTTTCTTTTTGTTAAGTATTTTCAATATTTAAAATTACTAGTTATTGCGATTTTTTACGTTTTTAGGAGACACATCAACATATTGGAAGAATGGGAAGAAGAAATAGAATAAGATATAGTAACAAAATACAGTGTGTTCTGTTTCAAATTGTGAAGTTTCTTTTTTTATAAATACTGTATACTATATGCATATTAAAATTTGGTTTAATTGGTACCACAATAAGGACGTCTTTATTCATTCCTTCACAAAATATTGTAATACAGATTTTAAAAGTAAGTTTGCGATTTTTTTTAACCCTTCCATTGCCAAAAAATTTCAACGTGGCAACATCGTACCGGAATTTAAAAAATAAACCATCGTTGTAAAGTCTAAGAAGAGGTCAATCAAAATAATTATATAAAAATATATAGGGTGTTTTATTAAAAAAAAAAGTTAAAAGCAGAACACTCTGCATAATTGAAAATGATTTTAGAGTATACTCCTCAAAGAACCGAACAATTTTCGTCTTTGACTTTTTTCATTTCTAATAATTAATTGACTTTGCTTTAAATCTTAAATTCTACCGCTTGTCAAAACAAAATTCATGTAACATTTTACAGTAAATAAAATAATTCGGAGAAATGGAGGAAGGAGGCAGGCGGGGCTGAGTTTACCTTCTTTCGACAAAATCTTATAAGGAAGCATTGGCCCCGTCCATCCACCCCTTCTTCATTCTAGTAAATACTCTTAACATTGTTCAGTCTTATCTTAGCATATACTAGCCCCGCCCACCCGCCCTTTATTTTCTTGGACGGTACGTCATTTGCCAAAATCAGTCTTATCTTAGCCGTCGAGATCTACATCCCTGAATATTTTGAGAATTTTTAGACAACTTTTTCAAAAATTGAGATTTTTCATATATTTTTGTTCTTCAAATTTTGGCCCATTTCTGATTATTTTCGAAACTTTACTAAATACATGTTCTTGTCGATTTCGAGTTCTAGAACTCACTTCCAACGATCTTTCTTTAATAATTTCAAAATCGCAAAATTTTCAATAATCAGTAAGATATATTAAAAAATTTAAAAATTTCAAAACAACAGCTTTTAAAAGATTTTTGTGAAATAATAATTAATGAGATATCGAGGAACGCATTCTTAGTGACTCACCTTATATATTGGCTATATGGTTTGTTACTTCTGTTCACTATTTTCCATTATTAGCCATTCTGTCATAACTGTTTTTATCCATTTTTTCTATCTTCTTGACCGTCGTATCTTCTGCCATCTTTTCGATATTTTTTCATACTCTGGGGGTCAGGAACGTCGAGGAAACATGAACGTGGCCTAACTTACGTTTAGGAAGTAAAAAGGGAGAGAAAAACAAAAAATTGTTAAAAATATAATCAAAGAGACAAAAAATGCAGACTGACCATAAACCAAGAAACAACAAAAAACAAAATATATGGTAATCAAAGAAGAAAGAAACCTTAAAACACAAGTTTTGAAAGAGTTGAAGAATTTATGTATTTAGGGGTGAAAATAGAAAAAATAGGATATGAAGAGCAGGAGATTAAAAGAAGTGTATCAGAAGGGAATAGAAGATATGGAATGTTACAATCACTGATGAAGTCTAAATATGTATTTTACGTGACCATGAATACAAAAATATAACAATTTATAACATTATTTTACATTTATAGAGCTACAAAAGCAAGTGAAACAGGGGTCCAGAAAAAAAACAATCTTTAGGGTAATATATGAGCAAATAAAGATTAAGGAACTGTGGAGAAGAAGAAGAACTAAAGAATTAGAAAAATATATGAGGAACCAAAAGTATCGAAGTAAGACTTATCGAACGACTCGAGAATGAAAGAACGACTCAAATGGTTCTCTCCCGAAAAATAATCCAAAAAAGAAACAAAGGCAAACAGCAAAAAAGAGAAAGAAATCTACAAAAAATCAACGTCAATGATTGGGGTCTAAAGTTATTTAGACAGAACTTCGCTCGCACCTGCTAATGTGGTTTGAACTCACGTAAGTAAAGCTCAATAGTGATACACATTAAGGCGGATTCATAAACCACAAGTACAGGACGATCCTATTTTACACTACATTTTAAATAGTATTTACTATGAAACATTTTGAGTTTTTCGGTCCAGTAGTTTTAAATATTATTATCTGTCTAATAACAATCAACACAATTTTTTCATATTTTAGGGATCATGAAACATCGAGAAAACATGAAAAGTAGTAATTAATACGGTTTATTTTGTTACTATAATTACATATGAAAAGTATATTAAATCGTAGGCTTCCATGACTTGTATATATAAGCTGACCCAAAAATGACGAAATAGCTCAATGGTATGTTTTAAGAAGGCTAAACTTTTGAAAATATTAAACCTAAAATTCGAATAATTAATTAGTTATTGATAATTTAAGAATAATTTGCTAGAATACCATCCACAACCTCATGTTTCACTATTGGCAGATGTTTTTGACAATTTTTATTGGAATTGTAAACTGTCAATTAATATTAAAACCTAGAATAAAAATTACGAAGTTAATTCTTCGACTTCGAAGTTTAATATTTTCAAAATTTCTGTTTGGGATTTTTTTAACAATTTTTTTCGAATTCTTGAGAGCCTTCTTAACAACGTACCATCCAACTTTTCCATCATTTATGGATCGCCCAGTATTATAAAACCAAAAATTCATCAAATTTGACTTCCTTTTTAACTAAAAGCGATTCGTTTCTCCTACATTTTCTTTTTCATTCTTAAAAGCTTAGACAGATGCTAAAAAAAAAACAAAATGTCATAACTCTCTGACGGTACTAAATCAGCGAAAAAATATTTTTCTACACTCTGATATAACTTACATTTTTTTCTTGACAAGACTGACGAAAAAATTACTAAAATAATTGCTCAGCAAATTCCTCTCTTGGAAAAAATTACCAACACGATCTCACACATGTCACGGTGTTTAATAAAATTCCATCCACGTTCCAAGTGATGACCATTTATTTAATCACTCCACTACATGAATCTGGCCTCAGGCCACTCTGTAAAACAACTCAAATGAGTAACATACCTCTAACTCTTCTATGATATAGTCGTTACAGGACTGATACGAGTCAAAACCATTTATATTCCACCTGTTGAACGCTAACTTTGTAACTTTATACGTAAATTTCAGTTACTGCAATCCCTTAGAGTCAATAATTCTCGCTAAAACTATCTGGAATTGTATAGAAAACTATACAGGTCGTTTTAGTTGCACCTTTATAAAATTTTGTAGCTGATGAGGCCAAAACAACTAAAAATCTGCGGATCGTATGACCATATGTAGATCATGTGATATGACTTGTGCAAACCGTAGCACCATTTCATTATTCCAATAATGTCGTTTTGTTTAAAATTTCACATCAACTGTAGATTCAACCGACCCTGTTAGTCATGGTCATGTATCAGTTTTTAATTGAAAACAATTCCTTAAGATGACGCAGTCGTCGTAAAAACATCATAAAATACTAATGTCGCAGTACAAACAAAAAAATTGAGATAGAGTAGACCAGGAAAACTCTTCTTAAATTAATCTGTGACTTATGAAGGTTTCTACGAGTTTTTCTACGCCACTGAAGGAAAACTCTAGTCGATAAACCACATCCAGACCGCACAAATTCGACTATTCCGACCCTGGGTGTCGCAATTGTGGGTTTTCCAATTCGCCAAAGAATTGACCACAACAAGTGATACCGATTACTCAAAAGCCATTCTTTTAAATATAGAACAAAATTCATTCATTACTTCACTTTAAAAAAATGCATGAAGGTTATGGGTTATAGAGGAATAAAACCGATTTTGAATGGTGGTAAACTTAAATTACATTACATACATGATCGACAAGAAGCAATTTGTAAGAGCAAGCTCATTACAATGCGTCCAATTTTTTAGAAACTTTCGTGTTCAATTATAAACATCACTGATTTAGCCGTGTTTTGGTAGTGTTTTAATGCGTCTCGCACGACGTGGTCTAAATTGGCGCAATATTAAATATTTGGGTTAAAATGAAATTTAAAATTTTATCGAAGAAAGGAGCTAGCATTGTTTAATTCCAAATATAAATATTTCCAATACAGGCAATTACTCACCGTTCAACATAAATAAACGAATTATTCATTCTACCTAATTATTATTAATTATGAAGCACAAGCGAACTTCAGCACATGTTAGATGCTTACTGTATTTTTATACGTTATTGCACAACCGCAAAATAAAGGCTCTTTGTCGAGTGTTTTATTTATACTATTAGTAAATCTGTTTACAATTTTTTACGCTATTATAACCACCGAAAATATTTAATGACTGTTCATACTGTTAAAGTTTGCAAGGTTAAGTAAGCAACTGAAACCAATAGTGTGAAAAAAGGTGCACCATTTATGACACATTGTCGTTAATCTAAAGCCAATTTATTTTAACAAGAAATTTTAATTCAATAGGCTTATGTTTATTCGTTACAATAACAGTAAAATAAACAATATGTCACGCTGATAACCAGAAAATTAAAATAAATTTATTTACTCGCGGCATATAAACATAAACGTGAGTTGGGAAACAATGGCGTTTTCGTCACCAAGGTTTTATTTTCACGTAGATTGGGCCGAAATATCATTTGAAAAAAGTGTTTGAATTTACTGCTATTAGATGTTCGTTCTTGTTCTAGTCGTTGTAAAATTTGCCTGTATGTTTTGACACACTACACTACATTATTTTTAGAACTAATTCCTTTCTTTCTTTTCAAACTAAGTCATACTTAGACGTTCGAGCTCTACAGATATATTCAAGTTTCAATGAAAATTGAAGTTTTAAAAACGTCTAAAAATAGTTAGACCCATAATCCCAATACTTGGACTCTGCTAACGACTTAATGCCTGTCATAACCTAGTTTCGCAATTATGGTAACATTTACAGAGAAAAAGTGATTAATTTTTCTGGCACTAAACCATCTAGTTTCACCTGCTGAATTTTTAAAATATGGAATTTGAACACAAATGTAGCTAAATAAAATCATACGTGTATCATAAACATCAGAAAATTTTTAGTTTCAATAAAACCAGCCGGGATGTTTTGTCTGTGGAAATAATAAACTGCCAGCTAATCATAAACATGGTAAATTGGGGAAGAAGAGAGGGAAGGGGGAACGGGTACATTTTAATTAACGAGTTCTGTTGCTTACGACAAAGAAAAGTTATTCTAAAATGTTATATAGTTTCACTTTTTTTAAAAAAATGTGGATCAAGTGTAGGAGTTTACACTTATTAAGTTATACAAGTTAAAAAAAATCCATTTGAAATACCGCGATTTTTAGGATTGTTTTTCGATTCAGATTGTCAAGACCTATCTATATACCAGAATTGTTTGTGATTTTTTTTTTTTCAAAAACTCCATTTTTCAATAAATGAAATAAATTTTTTGAAATTTTCAATCTCTTGTCGACCTTCGAAAATTACCTGAAGACATTTTTTTGTAGATTTTGACTTTGAGAACTTATTTTCGGCTTTATTTCTTGGAAAATTCCGACCAGTTTTCCAGAATCACCCGTTTGAAACGGAAAATTAGGATTTTTTAAAAATTTAGACTTTCAAATTGAATATTTCAAAAATCTTGGTGGACCATAAACACGCTATGTTTTTCAATTCAAATTGTCCAGCTCTATATCCAAGAATTTTTTGTGGATTGTTAAGTAATTTTTTCAAAAGCTCCGTTTTTCAATAAATGAAATTTCTTTTATTAATTTTTTCACCTCTTTTTGACCTACTTTGAAAATTACCTGAGGAGATCTTTTTGTAGATTTTGATCTTCAATATTTTCAGCTTCATTTTAGGATTTTTAAAAAAATTTGGATTTTCAAATTGAATATTTCGAAAGTCTATGTGGGCACGCTACGTTTTTCGATTCAGATTGTCGAGATCTATATCCCAGAATTTTTTATGAATTTTTAGACAAATTTTTCAAAAGCTCGATTTCAAAATAAATGAAATTTTTTACCTTTATCTACCTTCAAAAATGACCTGAAGACATTTTTTTGTAGATTTTAACCTCCAGAAATTATTTTCGGCTTCATTTCTTCAAAAATCGCATTTTGAATATTTGAACCAATCATTCACTTTTTAACTGCACCGCACTCTTCGCACAATTTTTTTAATATCAACACAACGTTCTGAATCTCCATCAATTTCGTCACTGTCTTTTTTGAGAAAAACACGATTTCTTTCCTAGTGAATTTTTAAATTATTCAAACAATGAATGTATTAAATGCGATTTTCTCGTCGAATCGATTGCTTGCTTGGTGGTTTTGATTTCCCGTGAAAATTTTTCCTGGAATGTTTTGTTATTTTTTGCGTTGGAAATCACGATTCGTGTCGATTTCAACGTGGAAGAAGAACTCAAAATTCCAGTCAAAATTTCCGGAAATCAAAACCACCACTTAATAGATTATACACGAAAATTCCTATGAACTTTCCACAATCATTCGTTTCAAATATGGGAAATTAGGATTTTAAAAAAATTTGGACTTTCAAACCAAATATTTCGAAAATTTTGGTGGACCATAAACACGCTATGTTTTTCGATTCAAATTGACGAGATCTATATGTCAGAATTTTTTGTGAACTGCTAGGCAACATTTTCAAAAGCTCCATGTTTCAATAACTGAAATTGATTTTATGAAATTTTCGATCTCTTTTTGGCCACCTTCAGAATACCTGAAGACATTTTTTGAACATTTTAACCCCCAAAAGTTATTTTCGGTTTCATTTTTTTGAATAATCCTACCAATTTTTTAGAATCGCCTATTTGAAATAGGAACATTTTAGGATTTTTAAAAAATTTTACTTTCTTGGTGAACCATAAACGCGCTATGTTTTTCGATTCAAATTGTAGAGCTCTCTATGCCAGACTTTTTTGTGGATTTTTAGGCAAATTTTTCAAAAGCAAAAGAGAATTTTTGTAGATTTTGAACTCCAGACGTAATTTTCGGTTTCAAAATACTTCCAGTTTTCCAGAATCGCCCGTGTTAAATATGGAAATGGTAGTAATTTAAAAAAAATATGTACTCAAACTGAATATCTCGAAAATCTTGGTGAACCATGAACACGCTGTTTTTTTGGTTTAGATAATAGTCGAGATCTATATCTCAGAATTTTTTGTGGATTTTTAGGCAATTTTTTCAAAACTCCATTTCTCAATAATTGTTTTTTTTTATTTTTTATTTTTTTAATTACTCACCTGGGAGGTTTTTTTTAATTTTAACCTGCGGAAGTTCTTTTCGGCATCATTTCTTTGAAAATTCGTACCAATTTTTCAGAAGCGCCCCTTTGAAATATGAAACTTATATGATATTTTTAAAAAATTTGGGCTTTCAAACCAAATAGTTCGAAAATGTTGCTCTAGGGCTATATATATACCAGATTTTTTGTGTATTTTTAAACAAATTTGTTGAAAGCTCAATTTCTTCAATTTAATTTTGTGAAAATTTCAATCTCTAAATGAAAAATATTTTTTGAATTTTTCGACTCCTTGACCACCTTCGAAAATTACTGGAAGAGATTTTTTGTAGCTTTTGACTTCCAAAAGTGATTTTCGGTTTCAAAAGTCTACCAGTTTTCCAAAATAGCTCGTTTGAAATGTGGAAATTTTATAATTTTTAAAAAATTATGACATTCAAACCGGATATTTCGAAAATTTTGCTGGACCATAAACACGTTGTTTTTTAATTCAGATGGTCGAGATCTATATCCCAGAATTTTTTGTGAATTTTTAGGCAATTTTCTAAAAGCTCCATTTTTCAATAACTGAAATTAATTTTATGACATTTTCGACCACTTTTTGGCCACCTTCGGAATACCTGAAGAAATTTTTTTTGATTGCCAAAAGTTATTTTCGGTTTAATTTTTTGAATAATGCTACTAATTTTTGAAATCGCCCCTTTCAAATATGAAAATTTTAGGATTTAAAAAAAAAGTGAAATTTCAAACCGCATATTTCGAAAATCTCGGTCCGGGGCCGTATACACTTTATATTTTTCGACTTGGCACGTGAAATCTATACGTTAGAATTTTTGTGGAATTTTTGACAAAGTTTTCAAAAGCTCACTTTCCTCAATCTTTTTTTGTAGATTTATGACTCCAAAAGACATTTTCGGCTTCATTGCTTGGAAAATTCCTACTATTTCTCCAGGATCGCCCATTTTTTCTAATCGAAAATTTCAGAAATCTTGCTCTGGGGCCGTAAACACACTATGTTTTTAATTCAGATTATCGAAATTTACAACCCAGAATTTTTTATGGATTTTTCGGTAACTTTTCCAAAAGCTGTATTTTGCAATCCGCCACCCTTGTGAAATATTCACCCTTTTTTCAACCACCTTTGAAATATGTAAATTTTATGAATTAAAAAAGTTTTAATTTCAAACCAAATATTTCGAAAAGTTATTAGGTCGAGAAATCCACTTGGGTTAAAAATTCATCGTCACTTCTCAGACGCTGGCTAGTAGAAATAACGTAGTGGAATCAGTTAAAAAAAATATTTAAAGTTATCTAGACCGAAAAAATCCCTTATTTGGAAAAATAAAAAATTGACGCAAGCAATGTGATAAAACTCACGAGCGATTCATAAACCACGTTGTTTTATAAAATTTAGAGAATTTTTACTAAGTAAGTAGATTGATGAGGGGAAATAATCAGATTGTTGGTGGTGATGATTGGACTACATTATGATTAAGCTATTCTTAAAGCACATATAAAATTTGACAACAATCGGTCCAGTAGTTTCGAAAATTATCTTGACTAATTAAAATTACGCCCTTGAAGTAATAATAAATATTTTTACATAAATAAACTAATAAAATTTTACAAGGTTATCATCAACTTGACAAAACTTCTCTACCTATCCCCACCAAATTTTGATAACGTCGTCTCAAAATTTGGTTAAGTAAATCGAATTTAATATGGAAAAAATATATACGTCTTTTGCTCTTCTGAGAGCGAGTGAGATACATATTAGAGAGTACAGAAGCAAGCCCTTTTTTACATGTACTTAGTAGAAGTTTTAGTTCCATAAACTACGATAATTTTACATAAAGTTTTTTATGAAAAGGTAAATAGCTCTCGCCGCTGTTGTATCTTTAGAAACAATTAAGCTTTTGTTGTTGTTATGTTGACCTTTGTCTCGAGGGTAAAGAAAGGAAAATTTAACAGTTCTAAACTACTTGATATGAGTTGATGTTGCTTGTATAACAAGCACAAAATCAGAACGACTGAAAATAATGCTTGTAATTTTGACAATGATTATTTAATTGCTTCGAGTACAATTAGAAAAAGACGAAAACGTGTCAAAAAATACCCGAGGGGCACAAATAATTAAAAAATAACAAACAAAAAACTGTTAAAAAATCGAACGACACGTGTACGGTTTTTGAAAAAACTATACAAGGTGACATCTTGAAAGTTCGTATTTTACGATCTGTGAAATATTAAATTAGACATTGACAAAATGACCGTGGTGCAACATTTGTTTTAGCACTTCTGGTTAGGGAATTAGAGATCACGTTTTAACAAGAAAAAAGTTCGTACTCTCTAAGCTCATAAACGGTCAAGTATTGTGATCTACAACACTTCACCTACCGCCCCCGTACACTCGCTTTGTGCCCTGCTGAATACCTGACTGTATGACCTTTCCCTCGATCCAGTTTCGAATAAAACTGTTTTTCAATTACAACCCCATTCACCGTTCCCAACGTGCCGCCAGACAATAAATCATACGCTACATTTTTTTCTAATCCCTGATAACGACCGTTTTCCTCATGGCTTTTCATGAATGAAGTAATTAATAATTAACCGACCCGCAAGAAACACGTCTAGGGAGTGCGATTCTCGGAATCGTGTGGGCGGATTTCCCGGAAAATTCTCCGTGCACAATGCATCGCCCGGAATTACCCGGAATCGGGCTATTGGGAGTTATAATCCTGCCAGGACAGGACTCGAAAATTTATTTACGTGACCACACAGCGGCCGAGAATAGACGTTGTGACGTCACGGAACGTGCATAGAATACGCTCAAATGCGTGTTTATATTCGTGTCCTTACAACGTATTGTTCAGAAAACGATGTACTAGTTGCTCTAGTCATGAATGATTACGAAGAATCGGATACTGATGGAAATACCTCAATGTAACCTAGTTGAGAAGACAGGGCCGGATTGAGGAGCGCGATATCGAGGCCGCAGGCAGAGGAGCACAGAAGATCATTGTTATCTTCGCTAACGACATAAACTGGTATTTATGTGTCATTTACTTTTCCTGTTGCAGCGGAATTAAGTCTGTTTGAACGTGCTTTACTTCAACGAATTGTCACTTTACTGCAAATTTAACGCAAACGACTTATTATCACTTCATTGTTCAAAAGTAGGTCACTGTATATGCTTGTTGAGGAATGAAAAATATTTTATGGGTATTTTTGATGCTTATTGTGTGTGTGTTTGATTCGATTGAACGTTCGTGTGTTTACGACTAGCAACAAAATTTGTTTGAAATATTTAAATAATACCTTTCAACGTTCCGTCTACTAATGGATCTTAAAACAATTTTATTAAGCGTCCGTTTCACAAAAAAAAGTTACAAACATCTTTCATTAAAAATACACTTACTGTTTATTTGCTATATGTGTGCAGAAAAGTGTCAAAGTAAAGAACCTTGAACTGGACCGGCTATAAAACCATGCTAACTTTTATCGCAGTGATTTCTTTTCCAGAAACGTTCAGAATTTTCAAACAAGCGGAACTATAGCAGAGTTCAGGATTCTCTTACTCATGCAAATTTTGTCGTTTCGACATTACTTAAAAATGCGAGCGTATTTTCCAGGAGATACATATTTTTTATTAGGTAAATATGTCTGTTTAATATAATGTTGTTTTTTTTCAAATGTCATTTTTAATGGGAATCCAGAGCTTTCTAGACTAAAGTTCAGTTGTTATAATGTTAAAGTATGTATTTATTATCTGTAAGTATTATTCCAGGGTCTACATTTGAATGAGTCAGCCAAACTCACAACAGGTTATGGGAGAAAATAAGAACGTATCAATATATCGTCAAATCTACAAACACAACGTAAAAGACGAATTTTAGGAGCAAATTCATACAAAGTGGCTGTAATTGGCACGAAGAAAGTAGATCTTAAAAAGAAGGAAGAACCGTCATACATAAAAACATAAAACATAGAAAAAGTGTGGACTCCATTGACAAACACATTTAAAAGAAAGAAAGTCAGTTATTTCTCCGAAAAACACTGAAATATGCTGAAACTTCTAGTATTGATTCCTGTTTCCTGAAATCTACGTGAGCAAACATCGAATAAGAAACACAAAGCTTTAATATTGTCCGAATCTTAAAATACACCGGCAACCAGGGTTCAACACAAAAAGAATAATTAGAATTATTACTTTTTAAAATTTATTTTTAGTTCTTAATAGATTTTTCCAATCAGTTTTTTTTTATGTAGATTATGACCCCCAGAATTTATTTTTGTTTCCATTCAAATTTCATTTAAAACGTGGCGATTTTTAGGATTAAAAAAAATGATTTTCAAACCGAACATCTCGAAAATCTTGCTCCGGGACTGTGGATTTTTAGCCAACTTTTCCAAAAGCTCCATTTTCCAATTAATTAAATTTATTTTTTGAATTTTATAATCCCTTCCAGTTCCCAGAATCGCCAGTGTGAAACAAGGAAATTTTAGGATTTTGAAAGAATTTTGACTTTTAAACCGAATATCTCGAAAATCTTGGTGGACCATAAACACTATGTTTTTCACTTCAGATAGTCGAGATCTATATTCCAAATTTTTTTATAGATTGTTAGGCAATTTTTCCAGAAGCTCCATTTCTCAATAAATGAAATTTATTTTATGAAATTTTCGACCTGTTTTTGATCACTTTGGAAAATTATGATATTTTTTTTATTTTGATCTACGAATGTTATTTTAGGCATCATTTCATTGAAAATTCGTGCCAGTTTTCCAGAAGGGCTCGTTTGAAAAATGGAACTTTTGATATTTTTAAAAATTTTGGAATTCAAAACCAAATATTTCGAAAATCCTGCTCTAGGGGCATATACACGCTATATTTTTCGAATCAGCACATCGAAATCTATATATCAGAATTTTTATGGATTTTTAGACAACTTTTTGAAAAGCTCAATTTCTTCAAATTAATTTTATGAAAATTTCGACCTTTGTTTGACCACCTTCGAAAATTACCGAAGAAGACTTTTTTGTATGTAGACTCATACCTCCAAAAGATATTTTCGTCTTCATTTCTTTGAAAATTCCTACCATTTTTCCAGAATCACCTATTTGAAATCTGGCAATTTTTAGAATTAAAAAAAAAATTCAAAAATACCTTTTGACTACCGTCGAAACTTCCCCGAAGAGATGTTTTTGCAGATTTTGAAATTATTTTCGGCTTCATTTCTTTGAAAATTCTTACTAATTTTCCAGAATCGCCCGTTTGAAGCATGGGAAATTTACGATTTTTAAACAAATTTAACATTCGAAACCAAATATTTCGGATATATATAAACACGCCATTTTTTTCGATTCAGAATGACGAGATTTCAATCCAAGAAATTTTTATGGATTTGTAGGCAACTTTTCCATAAGCCCCATTTTTCAGTAAATGAAATTTATTTTATGAAATTTTCGACGCCTTTTTAAACACCTTCGAAAATTGTCTGAAGACATTTTTTATAGATTTGTATTTACGCAAGTTATTTTCTGCTTCATTTCTTTGAAAATTCTTACTAATTTTCCAGAATCACCCATTTAAAATCTGGCAATTTTTAGAATTAAAAAAAAATTCAAACTGAAAATTTCGAAAATCTTGCTCAGAAACCATAAACACCCTATGTTTTTCAGACTATCCAGATCTGCATTTCACTATTTTTTGTAAATTTCTAGCCAACTTTAACAAAAACCAAATTTTTCAATAAATGATTTTTTTTTTATTTTCAGCCTTTTGACTACCGTCGAAACTTCCTTGAAGAGATGTTTTTGCAGATTTTGACCTGCCGAAGTTATTTTCGGCTTCATTTCTTTGAAAATTCTTACTAATTTTCCAGAATCGCCCGTTTGAAGCATGGGAAATTTACGATTTTTAAACAAATTTAACATTCGAAACCAAATATTTCGGAAATATATAAACACGCCACTTTTTTCGATTCAGAATGACGAGATTTCAATCCAAGAAATTTTTGTGGATTTGTAGGCAACTTTTCCAAAAGCCCCATTTTTCAGTAAATGAAATTTATTTTATGAAATTTTCGACGCCTTTTTAAACACCTTCGAAAATTGTCTGAAGACAGTTTTTATAGATTTGTATTTGCGCAAGTTATTTTCGGCTTCATTTCTTTGAAAATTCTTACTAATTTTCCAGAATCACCCATTTGAAATCTGGCAATTTTTAGAATTAAAAAAAAATTCGAACTGAAAATTTCGAAAATCTTGCTCAGAAACCATAAACACCCTATGTTTTTCAGACTATCCAGATCTGCATTTCACTATTTTTTGTAAATTTCTAGCCAACTTTAACAAAAACCAAATTTTTCAATAAATGATTTTTTTTTTATTTTCAGCCTTTTGACTACCGTCGAAACTTCCCTGAAGAGATGTTCTTGCAGATTTTGACCTGCCGAAGTTATTTTCGGCTTCATTTCTTTGAAAATTCTTACTAATTTTCCAGAATCGCCCGTTTGAAGCATGGGAAATTTACGATTTTTAAACAAATTTAACATTCGAAACCAAATATTTCGGATATATATAAACACGCCATTTTTTTCGATTCAGAATGACGAGATTTCAATCCAAGAAATTTTTGTGGATTTGTAGGCAACTTTTCCAAAAGCCCCATTTTTCAGTAAATGAAATTTATTTTATGAAATTTTCGACGCCTTTTTAAACACCTTCGAAAATTGTCTGAAGACATTTTTTATAGATTTGTATTTACGCAAGTTATTTTCGGCTTCATTTCTTTGAAAATTCTTACTAATTTTCCAGAATCACCCATTTGAAATCTGGCAATTTTTAGAATTAAAAAAAAATTCAAACTGAAAATTTCGAAAATCTTGCTCAGAAACCATAAACACCCTATGTTTTTCAGACTATCCAGATCTGCATTTCATTATTTTTTGTAAATTTCTAGCCAACTTTAACAAAAACCAAATTTTTCAATAAATGATTTATTTTTATTTTTATCCTTTTGACTACCGTCGAAACTTCCCTGAAGAGATGTTTTTGCAGATTTTGACTTGCCAAAGTTATTTTCGGCTTCATTTCTTTGAAAATTCTTACTAATTTTCCAGAATCGCCCGTTTGAACCATGGGAAATTTACGATTTTTAAACAAATTTAACATTCGAAACCAAATATTTCGGAAATATATAAACACGCCATTTTTTTCGATTCAGAATGACGAGATTTCAATCCAAGAAATTTTTGTGGACTTTTAGGCAACTTTCCCAAAAGCCTCATTTTTCAGTAAATGAAATTTATTTTATGAAATTATCGACGCCTTTTTAAACACCTTCGAAAATTGTTTGAAGACATTTTTTATAGATTTTGTATTTGCGGAAGTTATTTTCGGCTTCATTTCTTTGCAAATTCTTACTAATTTTCCAGAATCGCTGGCTGGACACATGGAAAATTTAGGAATTTTAAAAAATTTGGACTTTCAAACTGAGTATTTCGCAAATCTTGGTTGACCATAAACATGCTATTTTACGATGATCGGTATTTTAATATCGATGGGGATAAAACTTAACAATATATTCCTTAGTAACTCAAATTTACATGACTAATGATACACAGCGATTATGTACAAAATAATTCCGGCGTAACTTGACTGGATTCTCAACATTCACTGGACTGGACTTGTTGATTGAATAATATTCGTTCCCGAAGGTGGCCTCTTTAAGCCCCTACTTTCCTTCTAGATGTTCCATGATCGGGGTCTTTCTGGAATACCTATCGCTACCTCCGCTTCCCGGCTTTTCTTTAACGAATGCCGCCCGGCCACCTTCACCGACGATGAGTCACCCAGCATCGCCGTACATCCTAGAACCCATAGGCTTCGTACCGGGGCGGCGTATGGGTTTCCTTCGCAACACTATGTTTTTCGATTCAGATCGTCGACATCTATATCTCAGAAATTTTTATGGATTTTTATGGAATTTTTCCAAAAGCTCCATCTTTCGATAAATGAAATTTATTTTATGAAATATTCGTCCTCTTTGATCACCTTCGAAAATTACCCGAACAGATTTTTTTGTAGATTTTGACCTTCAGAAGTTATTTTCGGTTTCATTTCTTGGAAAATGTCTGCCAATTTTCCAGAATCGCCCGCTTGAAAGTTGGAAATTTTAGGATTTTTAAAAATTTTAGTCTTTCAAACCGAATATTCCGAAAATTTTTGTGGTCTACGAGATTTAAATCCAAGAATTTTTTGTGGATTTTTAGGAAATTTTTCCAAAAGCTCCATTTTTCAATAAATGAAATTTATTTTATGAAATTTTGAACCTCTTTTTGAACACCTTCGAAAATTATCTGAAAACATTTTCTATAGATTTGTATTTGCTCAAGTTATTTTCGGCTTCATTTCTTTGAAAATTCTTACTAATTTTCCGGAAGCGCTCGTTTGAAATATACAAATTTTTGGATTTTTAAAAGATTTGGAATTTCAGAACGAATATTTCGAAAATCCTATTTTTCCAAAAGATCCATTTTTCGATAAATGACATTTATTTTTTTTAATTTTTGTCCTCATTGAACACATTGGAAAATTACCTGAACAGATTTTTTTTGCATGTTTTGAACTGCGGAAGTTATTTTAGGCATCATTTCTTTGAAAATTCTTACCAATTTTCCAAAAGCACTCATCTGAAATAGGTATGGAAATTTTGGGATTTTTAAAAATTTGGAATTTCAAAGCGAATATTTCGAAAATCTTGTTGCAAAGCCAAAAAAGGCTTTGTTTTTCGATTCAGATTGTCAAAATTTGTATTCCAGAAATTTTAGGCAACTTTTCCAAAAGCTCTATTTTTCAGTACTTAAATGAAATTTATGTATCTCTCTTTGACCACCTTTGAAAATTATACCTGAAGAGATTTTTTTGTAGATTTTGATTTCCAGAGGCTATTTTCGGCTTCATTTCTTGATTATTCCTACCAGTTTTTCAGAATCGCCCATATGAAATATGGCAGTTAAAAAAAAAATCATTTCAAACCGAATATTTCAAATATTTTGAAAAATATTAAATAGTGAAGCTGACTGATTTTTTACATTTTTTGAAAAATAAACAACCTGCAAAATATGAAAAATAAATGAAACTTATATGATATTTTTACAGTATATTTTTCCGCTGCATTTCTGAAAGCAGTGAATTTACATATACGTACACGTGGGTTTTTTATTAGTCTCCGTTTAAAATTTAATATTGTTACCTTTGACTAATAAATAAAAAAAAATACGGGTTGACTCACTCTTTACAGAGCTGCTTATCATTTTTTTCCTCGGTATATCAAAAAGTTTTCAGATAAAAGGCGTGGAAATATTTGTCATGTCTTTTGTTAAACCCCAAATCAAAAAACGTAGCTTAGACCTTTAAGTTTTCCATTTGTGATTGTTTGTACAAATGATTTCAAAAAACCGTCTAATTGACTGTTCCAAAATTTGTGTGTTAATCTCCTGCAAAAAATCAATGACGTGATTTAAAGTAAGAAATAAATTGCATTGCTTCTTCAGATGTGATGTCCTTATTTCTGGTCTTATATAGATAAAGCATTCAAATAAAATTAAGTATCTGCCAAAATTTGCAATGACTTCATTGAATTTTTGGAGAGCATAAACAGCGTTCGTAGGATATACTTAATTGTAGTCGGTTGCGTATTTTCTTAGACAGACAAATTTTCACATTTTTGTAGTAATAGAAATTTAGATGCCTAAAGTAAAAACGATTAGTGACCTAGGAAGCAAAATCTTGCTAATCTTGCCTTAAGACGATCCACAGAAAATTTTTAATCAAAAACAAGAAGTGGAATATTCCTAGAAAAATGAAGCTGTTAGAAGTGACGTGTGCAAAACTGAAAATAATACTTTTGCATCTCATAAAGACCTCCAGTAAATTTCGGGGCTTTGCTCATTTAAATAGCGTCTGTCTCGTTAAACTAAGTAAATAACAAAAATATAGTTGAAGGTCTTCCAACTAAAAATGTTCCAATAAATTTTGTCTGTGAGTGGTGTTTTAAAACGGAAGTATAAAAAACGGCGTTCGTTAAAATTCAAGAAGACTGAAATTTATTTTCACGGGTTAATATGATCCAAGTAACCATTTATTTGACCAAGTTCCAAAAAAAAAAACTACGAGGAGCAAAATATTTGACGCGAAAGAAGAAAACAGAAGAAACTTTGGCAAGTGCACAAAGTTACTTCTTATCAAAAGAATCTAATGGATATAACCGCAGAAAGAAAGCAGAGGATTAAAATTTGAAAAAAATTTGGGACAAACATGAAACGATGGTCAAGAGAAGCAGGATGTTAAAAGCTACAGAAGAAGAGTTAAAGAAGCAATTGATTTGTATCAGTAATTTTCGAAGGTGGTCGAAAAAAGAAATTTTCATGAAATTGAGCTTTTGAAAAATTTGTCTAAAAGTCCAAAAATATGCTGGGATATAGATTTCGACGTACTGATTCGAAAAATATAGTGTGTTTACGGTTCCCGAGGAAGATTTTCGAAATATTCAAATTGAAGAAAAATGGTAAGCATTTTCGAAGAAAGGAAACCAAAAATATTTTTGGAGGTCAAAGTCTATAAAAACTGTCTTCAGGTAATTTTCGAAGGTGATTCAAAAGAGGTCGAAAATTTCATACAATAAATTGCATTAATAAAAAAAATAAAGCTTTCGGAAAATATATCTAAAAATTGACAAAACATATTTCAAATGGATTATTTTGGGATAATGATAAAAATTTTCCAAACAATCAAGCTGAAAATATATACATTCTCGAGGCAGCAATCTCCAGAAAAAGATCGAAATTTTCATAAATTGAATTCAAAAAATTGAGCTTTTGAAAAATTTGTCAAAAATCCAGACAAATTCTGCTGATTCGAAAGTGCATAGTGTTTTTTTGGCCTTGGGTCAAGATTTTCGAAATTTTCAGTTTCAAATTACTTTTTTTTTAAATCCTAAAAATCGCAATATTTCATATGCATATGTTCATAAATAAAAAGTATGTTTCTATAATTTTAGAAAGTGATCGAAAGTAGGTCGAAATTTTCATAAAAGTAATTTAAAAAATTGTGCTGTTGAAAAATGTTTCTAAAAATCCAGAAAAAATCTGATTCGAGAAATATAGTGTGTTTTTGATCCCGGAACAAAATTTTCGAAATATTGAGCTTGAAATTCAGATTTTTAAGTATCCTAAAATTTGCATATTTCAAACGGGCCATTCTGGAAAATTGGGAGGAGTTTTCCAAGAAATGAAACCTGCAATAACTTCTGGAGGTCAAAATCTACACAAAATCTCTTCAGAAATTTTGGAAAAAAAATCATCAAATAAATTTCATTGGCTGAAAAATGAAGCTTTTAAAAAAAGCTGTCTAAAAAGTAACAAACAATTCTGGGATGTAGATCTCGACGTGGTGATATGAAAAATTTAGCCTTTTATGGTGCTAGTGTTAGATTTTCAAAATATTCGGTTTGAAAATAAAATTTTTTGAAAATCATAAAAATAGACCTATAAGTGATTCTGGGAAAAATATAAAAATTGTCGACAAAATGAAACTGAAAATAGAATCTCGTTAGGTAATTTTCGCATGTGAAAAGGGTCGAAAATTTCATGATGGGAGGAATATCGAAAAAGAGAGCTTCTAAAATTTTTTCAAATCACTTTTATGAAAATTTTGACCTACTTTCGACCACTTTGTAAAATTATCGAAAGAGATTTGTATTTCTGATTTAAGAACAGAGTGAGAAAATAGAGAACTAATAAAAATAAATAGACACATTAAATTAAAAAAAAAAATTAAAAAAAATAAAGTATTAAATTATTAAACTTATTGCCTGGACCTTTCCTCTCAATGAAAATGCCCATTAGGGTGTATTTTATCAAGATTTATTTTATTTTTTTGAGATGACACGATAAGTTTTATAGACGACATGAACAATAAATTTTGGCTGATATTTTGTTATACTGGAATCAATATAAGTGTCTTCCCAAATTTTAAAAGAAGTCCGTTACGTAATTCCCAAGATAAACTATAAAATTTGATGGTCAAGAGTTTATTTTGGGGACAACCCACATACGTAACATGTAGGAGTCGATTATTAAACTGCAGGTAAGAAACATGAGGTAAGTTAAAAAAATCAGAAATAATTAAATTAACACTTAATTACGCACGAAAAAGATATACAGTTAAACATTTCTGTTCTATTTTCAAACTTCAGTGATAGTCCCATTTCCTACTAAAATCGTTATGTATAAACGTAAAACATTATACTCTTTGTTTCGCTATAATAATAAACGCTTAACGTATCTTTCCCGGTTTATAAATTCCGTGAAGAATTTACAAAAACGTGGAACATATACATAAGCAGAGAAAATTACACTTAATGCACACATACAAATCGAGCGTGAGTAAAACGCATAGGTCCCGAGAAAGCGCCTTGCGGCGCTCCCGCTTGCAAGATTGATAGCGTGCGCAAAGAAGCAATAAATTTGCTTAAAATTCAACAGAGTCAAGTTCAAGTTCGCCTCATTTTACTAAACTTGTCGTGAAAATATTAACAGCGGGGGTTGTTTACTATATTTAGACCAGCAATTCGTTTCGAAGGTGGCCTTTGTAATTTTTTTTTTCGATTTCAAGTTCAAACGGTACCTTTCAAGAGCTTAGAGTGTGAGATTAACAACGGTTTGATTTTGCTTTTGAATTAATTATTATCGAAAGGTAATCGATGTGCTGTAATTGTTTTGAAAACAGTTCAGTAGGCCATTGTGTGCTTGATTGAATGTAATTTTGGACAGTTTTTAATCAGAATAGTTAATTGTTATCTCCATAATAAATCGAATGACAGTGCAATCGTCAATTAATAAAACTGCAATCTCACAATCATAATAATGAACGTGTGTGGATACGTTTCCGTTATAATTAATGGCTGTTCAAATCATTATGTGGATATTAAAACTTCATTACTACATTGATAATGAAAGGTAATGTATGCACTTATATTTGCAGCCATTTTTCTTTTTTATAACATCGTTAAAATGGCAGCAAATTAATTTTAAATTGCCTGAATCGAGAGAAACGTTTTAGTCATTTTACGGAGTAAATTGAGACTCCGATAAAGCTTTTATCTATATTTTCCCATTCAGGTATGACGTTAGCAACTGGAAAATAATATTAAATATTTGATAAGTGGTGGCGCACACGGACGCACGATACGTCAATGACGATTTAACAACCACGTTGACACAATACAAGAAGTTAATTTAGTTTTATCGCACGAAAAAATTATTATTTCTTTTTTAATTTACTGAATTGTTTTACTGCTTTATTCGGAAGCATTTGATTTAATTGATTAAATGTGAAAATGAACGGAAACGTTTTATGATCGTGGTACACACTGTAAGATTAATCAGGCTACCTGTCAAACAAAGTTCACCGTTATAACATTTATAACCATTCTTGGTTGTCAGATCTGGTGACAATTATACATATTTCAAAATTACAGAAAAAACACTGAAATCGTAATCAGTGTTAACCAGAATTTTAATTTAATGCTAATGATTAATTTCATCACGATACTATTGGTTGTTTTTCATTTCTTTTTCTGTTACGAATTAGCTTTAATTAAATTTTTGCTGATAGCGTTTCAATATATCTGATAATCTTAAAATAGATTAAATTGAGAAAATGCAATTTTTTTCTGTTTGTGTGTTTTTTATCGTATTTGTTACATCCAACTTTACATATTTAACTTTTTTTTATAAAAATTTACGAAGTAGATTTAAATTAAAAGTGTATTAAAAGAGCCACGTCCATTTGGCTTTCTTCCAACCAAAAATGTAAAATAATTAAAAAACATCTAAGTAATTAGCGCAACAAACAAATAATTAAAAACAAAAAGGATATTAAATAATAGAAGGGACACACACAAGAAACGAAGAAAATCGATAAAAATAAATAATGCAATTAAATATCTAAAATGGGCTTTATTAATTGACAAGGATGCTACAAATAATAGTCCTACCTTATTAAAGATATCAGTTCAAATAAATTAAAAATAAAGGAGAAAAAAAATGTACTGATCATAAGAAATTTATTAAGTAAGTAAATCTTTTTTAACAAAAATTCATTTTTCGCCAGCTGTTCACACCAACCTCAGAATATTTCGAAATCAACATGTTGGTCCTCTTGACAGAAGTTGAAAACTGATTATTTGTTTTATTTCATTATTTCAACCAAAAGTATTCTACAAACCTATTTTTATTATAATAAGGTCGCTTAATAATTAATACACCCAATTCTGTGAAGAGCAAACTTTTTTTCGAATTGATGTTTTTATTTAACTTTGGTATCATGTGTATATTGAAACAACTCTCAAGAAAAGAAAAAAACCGTTCGAAAATTTTCAAAAGGTCAATCAGAATTATTTCATTAAAATCATTTTATTCTATTTTTTGTTCCTTCTTTCGATACGTCAGTGTGTTTCTTAAAAAAGTAAAAAAAACGCAGTGTCTATTAGTTTTAAATCTATGAAATACTTAAGAAAAAAGAAAGAAAACAAAATCAATAAGATGCATTAATAAAATAGAGAATGTTCTATTTGAAAAAGTGAAATATTGATACATACATGAAAATTGTAATAATTTAATTTTTTATGTATATTTTTTAAAAAGCGCGTATCTTTATTTATCTCTATACAAGGTATAGTATCACAGCAACACGGTAACGTCGCAATGTTGTAAATTGTGGTTATAAACCCAAAATGTCAATTAGAATACATATGTAAAAATGTAAAAGTAGTTAACGAAAAAAACTAAGTTGTATGTTACGCCTTAAAAATAGAACACTCGGTATAGTTACAAAAGTTACACAAGTACACTTTCTTGTGTAACTTTTTTTTAAATAATTAATGAGATATTAAGGAGTGCACTTACTGGATCACCCTGTATATTAAGAACATATTCACTACAACAACATATATAAAGAACATAATTTTATAACTGAATTTCCGATTACTATGAATTTTTATTTCTCGAGTAATCTCATGTTTTGTGGCCCCAACTGTATGAAAAAATAGGTTTCCCGTTTCCGCCTGTCGGTCTGTCGTCTGTGTCCATTTTGATTAGACAGATAATCTCCGAAACGATTGGACTGATGGTTATCAAAATTTAGATGCATATTACGATTTATCATGTGGATGATAAAGTGCTAACAAAATTTGTTTAATCATCACTACTAACAATTTAATGACGCTTTTTAATTTTATAAAATAACATAATCCTGTACTTGTGGTTTATGAATCCGGTTTCAGTTTTTATCCAAGGCATCCAGATTTTACCAAAAAGAAAAACAAAATAAATGTAGTAACATTTTACAACCGTATAAGAGCAACATAGTGGTAATGGTTGAATCTCTTAGTGGTGAGGAAAGCGTTCGACTAATGACACGAAGAACGCGGATATCACGGGTTCAACCCTCTCATGGCTCCCTTTTTTTCTTCTTACACTGTGACTAGTGTGATCTTTATTTTTACTTCCAGAGAGTAAGCTAAGGAAGTATTGTATTAAGATCCATGCGGCAAATGGCTACTTTCATGTTTTCTCCACGTTTCATGACCCGTAGAGTACGAAAAAATAGGTCTCATGTTCCGTCTGTCTGTGTCGATTTCTATTAGACAGATATTTTTCGAAAGTACTAAATTGATTGTTCTCAAGTTCTGACTACTGAACTGATTGTTGTTAAATTTTGTATACTAATTTAGGAATATCGTCTAGGTCTTAAAACACTAACCAAAATTTGTCTAATCATCCTCACCAACAATGTGATGACGTCTCCGCATCATTTTGCGTAGTAAAGGTTATTTAAATTTTAAGAGAATAATCCTGTACTACTAGTTTATGAATCCGTCTTGATTTTCATCGCAATTACATTACAACCAAAGAAAAATCTGACTTAAAGTAACTAGATGCAAATACACAAGTTACTACGGACGTGTGGCGGCAAATTTAAAATTATGGCAGTCAACAACATAACAAATTTTTAATAAAACTCTGAAGAGTGTGGCGATCGAACTATATCAGTTTCATTCTAGAGCACAGCAAAATTACCCATAGGTGGCGTAGCACGAGCGGAGTTTGGGGCTTCCGGTTGTGGCTGTTCTCCCACCACGAGAGTGATTCTGGTTGGAAATCCCGGCTATTGGGACCGCCAGCTCGACAAGGAACCGCGCACTCCGCTTCCGCCACGTGTTCATGTGTTATTTATTCCAATTCCATTTAAATGTTCAGTTTCTATGACTCTGATATTAAAGTACAAAGTGTTCAACTTTGAAAAAGAACAATAAACAACATTTAAATTCGCCATACATTCTCGTGAAATTTGAAACAGCAAAGAATTCTTATCTGAGATTATGATTGGACATCAGACAATTTATGATGGAAGCGTTAATCAACAAAATATTTACGTGGGAGAAATAACTAGCAAAGATTTATAAAAACAAAAACGATCTGATGTGAAGTAAATCTTGTGAAGAAAATTACTGAGGCTAAAGTGGTGAGATAGAAAAAAAATTGCATGAGGTGAAAAATTGCGAAGCTAACAAAATTACATGAGTTTAATATTTGCCACACTTTATCAACGATTCAAACAAAGAATTTACAATATGTGAAATTACGCCTCACTTTATCAACGATTCAAACAAGGAATTTACATTATGTTAAATTATGCCACACTTTATCAACGATTCAAACAAAGAATTTACATGATGTTATATTATGCCATGATGAAAGTGATTGGTTACTGCCCATTCACAATGGACATAAGACATAACAAGTACATAAAGCTTACATAAATACATAAAGTTGAAACGATGGAAAACGTGTACCCCTGTTCACAGTGGACGAACGTAATTCTTATGCTTATAAACGTTTTGTGTAATCTTTGTGTGCGTACACAAAGTTGAAATAAGTTCAACTTTGTGCATAAATTATGTCAAAATTATGTTAAAATCTAGGGACTTTTGAATGCTGCTATTGAATTCCCTTTGACAGTTGGCACTTGGCACTTCACACCTTTGATTATATTATATAAATTATTATCAAAGCTTCACACTGCAAGTCTGTTCTGTATTGCGAGTTGTCCAGTTCGAATATCGTACGAAATTGTACGTTAGATATTTTGATTGACTCAGTTTGAGGTTAGCCGTTTCTATGTTGGCCGGGAGTTATTCCGTTCTGCGTTTGCGCAGTTTAACAATTCTTACAGAGTTCACTCTGTCCACTGTGAACGTAGATAAGCATAAGCCAGACACAAACCAAAAACGTAAATTATGTTATGCGCTCCTTCTTATGTCTTATGTCCATTGTGAATGGGCAGTTACTTAAAACAATTAGCTTTCAGAGTTTTTATCGTGACCTGTCCCCAGCTTATCCTAAGCAAAACACGTGACAAAAATAAATACAAAATGCATCCCTCGTCGCGAGACTTCCGTCTCGGTGGTGTAATTTCCCACGTCCCGAGAAATAGTCTCGATGATTTCCATATGATTTCTGCCTAAAGAGAAAAATTTAATCCCCCGTCCTTCAGTCTACGATATTATGAATTCTACCGCACTTTCCACGGTCTTTTTCCCAGAGTGGGACAACTTTAGGTTGATTTAACTGCCATAAATGAACTATTAGCAATTTTGTGTGAGGAATTAAGAAGTGTTATAAGGCAACACTTAACTATAAGCATCCAGAAACCTTATTTATAACTTGATAAACAAAAGATGAGTCCTGACTAAGTGAATTTCACGAAATCTCTTAGCAAGTGCTTTATCTGAATAATCTCATGACTGTTAGATTGTGGTAGAACCAGTAACGATTAAAATCCTAACATGAACTGTGAATTTACAAATAATAAATTAAATTTACACCACATGTTAGCGTCGGTCGAAAATTCGCCTATTTCCTATTAGAAAAACAGCAGTACCTAATTAATTACACTTGTTGGGGAAACTGTGGCGTCGCTATCGATTCGATTAATTTTCGTTAAACAAAGGCTTCCTCTTTTTTTTACTACTAAACCAACTAAAGTTAATCTAACTTCATTACCGCGTGCCTTCACTCACAAAACCAAAAAAAAAAAACAGTGACGCGTCGCCACCCTCTAGCAAACAAGTGAACTTCACTATCAACCCTCTCACTAGATACCCCCCACAAAGAACTACCAACTACCAGAAAAAGAACTAAACTTGCACATGATTGCCTACGTGTAACGATTTTCTTAATTTTTTTTTTCAAATTCAAATTTGGTCACCACAATAAAAAATTAACACCAGGGACTCCAAAGTCAATGAAAAAACTAGCTGCGGATAAATACCAAAACATAAGAACCGCAGGCACTATTATATGAAATTGTATTTTGTGTTGGATATACCTATTATAACTTATAAGTGAGGTTGAGTTTGAGTTTGAATTTGGGGGATTGTCGAATCCCGGCCTTATCGAATGTTTTTTTTTTTAATGCAATTTCACAAAATCAAATTTTATAATTTTTCGAAGAAGTTGGATTTGTTCAACTATACTTCAAGAGTTACGGAAATACTGTCTAAATGGACAAGGTTCAATTTTAAACCAATTTTTATTACTTGTTGGAAACGTTTTCTATTAAAACACGTATGAGAAAACTTGAATCAATTTTAACGTAAATTGGTGGCCAAACCACATTGCATTCCGGTGTAAGTCATAAGGGAAATTTTTTTTTAGAAAAAAAAATAGTCACTACTAATCTTAATAAGGTTGTTTCCGGAAGGTTTATCGGTATACAAAAAAATGTGTGATTAATTTAACTGTGAAATTAAACTATCCATTTTGCTTCCTTGATCTGTTTTTAATAATTTAAATTTTATTGTAAGTAAAATTGTACCTACGAGTAAATTAAGGATGCCGAAAATTTATGCTAAAAGGAATGAACCAAACTTTAGCTTATGAAAAATCTACGAAACATACAAAAAAAAATGTCTCCATCACAGTCTCTTAATTTATCATTTGGACTAGCGATACCCAGAAACTGCACTATATATCAATAAATGTAGATAAAATTTCTGATAAAATGATCATATGATAAAAAAATTCTTACATCATGCGAATATTATTATATTCTGTCATAAGTTTGTTACACCGTTCATTATATACCCACTTTATATAAGGTGCAGCATCGTCTTGTTAACTTCATACAAACTTCTTAATTGTTCAGAATTTCATACAAATACCAACGCACAAATTATTTTTATATGTACTTTAATTTTTAAAAATTATTACAAACTATCAAGTTCGGTGTTAAGAAAAAATACAATCTACTAATAGGCCCTGTCAGCAGACAGCGCCTCATTTCACCCACGCCGTGACCAAATTCGTGGCCAAAACTCATAAAATAAAAACCCATTATCCCCAATTTTTAATAATTGCGCACTCATTACGACGACATTGACAGTTTCCAAGCAATCATTCCCCGCTAGGGTGACATGAAAAACAAAGAATTTTTAATCTGCGCCACCGCCACCATTGACGTCACGTCTGCTCGCATGAAAACAAGAATAATTACAGCAGTAAACAATCCCTGCGACAAATAGCGTGCCTTTTTAAAGCACAGCACAAAGCCCAGCCGTCTTGCCAAACACTACCACAAGCCGCATTTCTTAATGCCTCTTTCCGGTTATTTCCGGACCCGGATCAATACGGTTATTTTTATGAAAATGCGATTCCGCTCGGAATAATGTATTTTATTATTTATCGAAATTTTCTTACCTGATGCACGACAGTAGTGACGTGCGTTCCGAGGATAGCGTCGTGACGCTCTGGGCGCCGTGACGTAATCTGCAACAGGTATAAAGGTTGCCATGGCAACCGTTTTATGGCGGATCGATGGACTGCAACCCTGACTACATGAAGCAAGGCCGCGCAACCCTAGGCAAGGAAGCTCCGCGGTCATGGATCGACCTCTGCAGAGCGCAAGTTCAGGGAACTTACGCTTCCGACCTTTAGAATCCGGGCGACCGGAATCGATAAACGTCAGCCGCTGCTGGAGGGACCGGAGAAAAAATTCCTGATGCCGAAATTGACGGTTTGTAGCGTGGAACACTATTCCCATGACTTAGAAACCCACTTTCGGGGTTCCAGGGTTTTGGCAGTTTTTGAATAGTTGGCCGAGAAGGGTGGAAAGTTGTTTACGCAGAATTCTCTCGACACCGCACATCGGCGGCAATTTTTAGCGGCTAATAACGCTAAAGTGGCATTTAGAAAATATGTGTTCAAATGAAGTCTTCTATAAATGTTTATCGAAATGGCGTTATCGATGTTTTCATTGTCTGTACAAAATAACACAAAAATTGGGCTAAACAACAAAAAATAATTGTTCAATAATTATTTCAGATGTAATCAGTTTTCCAGGAGAAATAAGTAAATGTTATCTAATATTCAAAGGAGCTTTGGTGCTTTTATAAAAAACAAATTGAGAAATACATTAACTAACATTTAGAAATACGTATATATTTCGATTTTTTTACTTTTTAAGAACAAAACCTATAATGGGGATATCGTATATCAATATAATTATTTTTTTTTTTTTTTGCTTACGGCTTTTTCTTTAAGCTACACAAATTTCAAACTAATTGGTTCGGTAGTATAAAAATGATCTTTTTAACAAAATCGTAAAGAATTATACACTCAGTACTATGAAACGTCAAAAAAATTAGACCAGGGGTGAATTTAATGGCACTCAAAATACAGCTACGGACCTGGACTTTCGATGGAGCTGGCTTCACGGAAATTAAAAATCTGATATGATTATTACTTATGAAAAACGTATTTTTTAGGGAATATAAAAAATTAATTATGAACATAATATAGATCAGATACAAAGAGTTTGTAATGAAGCGAATAAATAAAACTTTAAACAGTTACAAATTTTTAATTTAAATGCTAACAAGTAATTAAATACTAATAATAATAATAATAATAATCATGACCCATTTTAATAATAAGTTCCGAATGGCAAAATCAGAGATGTATTTTATGAATATCGTGTGGAAGATAAAATCACTAGTCAAAATTTGTCATTCCATACATACCAAAAATTTGTACCTGTAATTTATTAATTCAGTGTAACTGGAGCAGAAATTTAAAAAATCACTCGCTAGAAAGTTGATGACATGATCACAAAATTTTATTAAGTAAATTTCACATGAAATATACACTCAGCATACTCCTTTACTTCTGATTTAATATTCTACCAATGATAATCCTCAAATTTTATATAAAGTTATATATACTATGAATCAATAAAGTCGGACTTCATGATATCTCGGTAATTATTAGAAATAACAAAAAGTCAAAGACCAAAAATTGTACGGTTCTCTGAGGATCATTCAGTAAAATTATTTTCAACTGTACAGAGTGTTTTGCTTCTAAGACATAACACAACTTAATTATTTTTAATAGAACACCCTATATACATTTACACATTCTCATTGATCTCTTCTTAGGATTAGTAACCACAGTTTATTTGTTTAATTTCGATGCAACATTGCCACAGTATTCCAGTTTTCTTGAAATTTTTGACAATCTATTATAATTTGTTAAAATCGGTTTACCATATTTTGCGCAAAGATAAAAAGAAGTACGCGCTTCGTTGTGGTATAAATAAAATTGAGTCTTAATACGCAGTATTTATAAAGAAATAAATTTTAATAATTTTCATATATCAATATTTCAGTTTTTACAAATCTTTTTATTACAACATCTTACCCTGTTTTTTATTCTCTTTCTTTTTATTTTCCACGTGTAAGTTAAGGAGGTCTCCCGTGTCCGTCTATTTGTCTGTCTGTTTGTCTATCGTCTGCCATCTATCCAGATTTAAAAAAGACAGATAATCTCCGAAACTACTGTACCGATTGTTGCCAAATTTTGTATGTATATTAGAAATCTCATGTAGATTGTAGATGATAAAACACTAATCAAAATGTGTCTAATCCTTTCAATCAACAATTTTATGACGTCAGCTCAACATTTTGCGCAATAAACGATATAATAAAAATATAATCAAATAATGTAGTTCTGTACTTGTAGCTTATGAAACTACCTTGAGTATTATTATTATAATTTTTATTATTTGATTATTCCTATACTGTAGATGCTATCTAAACGTGTTACTTAATCGAATTTTTTCAAAGATTAAAAATAAACAGTCGAAGTTAATTAAGCATGTACTGAAAATACATTTTTTTCCTCTTGGTTATCTGCTTTTGAATTTGTGCTAACAGCGCCCCCTTGGGATTTGCACCCTCATGGCGCCACTGGATTTTAATTATAGAGGTTATCATAAAACAAAAATCGCGAAATCAGATGTTTCAATTTTTCAAAGAATTGGGAGTTGTTGGACTGTACTTGGAGGGCGAGGGAAATTCTGTCCTGTCGAAGAATTTTCGGAAAATTTTTTGTTCAATATTTTGAGTGCTTAAAGTTGATAGTTATTGCGTTTTTTTTACTTTGTTAAGCGACATATTGAAAGAAAGGGGACAAAAAATAGGGTAGGATGCAGTAATAAAGAACAGGGTGTCATTTGAAAAACCTGAAATAAGAATGTTTGAAAATAAAAACTGAAATATCGATATTTAATAAACTGTAGGTTCGAGAATTCTTTTATGAGCACCATATTAAAATTTAATTTCAGTTATTCTACAACAAAGTGCATATCTCTATTTATTTTTTCATAAAATATTGCAACAGAGGTCTTAAAAATAACATTATTAGGAAATTTTTTATGAACCCTTACAACGAAAAATAAATTGATCGAAAGCTGTTCCAACAGAACTTCCCTCGCACCTAAATTACAGTGAAACATCATATTTTGTACACTTCGGGTAGATTTAGAAATTTAACTCGTTAGTATGGGAATTTGCAATTTAACAAGTTTTTACAAGATTAATAGGGGGAAAATAAGTTTTATCCTAACAAATACTAGGACCGCCCACCCACCCCTATTTTCCCAGAGAATATGTCATTTGCCGAAAAAAGTCTTATCTTAGCAAATACTAATCCTGCTCACGTACCCTTACTTTCTTAGAAGGTATGTGATTTGCCAAAATCAGTCTTATCTTACCAAGTACTAGCCCCGCCCACCCATTCCTTATTTTCTCAGAGGATATGTCATTTTCCAAAATAAGACTTATGTTAGCAAGTACTAGCCCCGCTCAACAGCCCTTTATTTTCTCAGAGGGTAGTACTTGCTAGTACTGGCTAAGATAAGTCTTATTTTGGCATATCCTTTGAGAAAATAGGGGCGGGTGGGCGGGGCTAGTACTTGCTAAAAGTAGACTGATTTTTGCAAATGCCATACCCTCTGAGAAAACAGGGGGCTGGTGGGCGTGGCTAGCACTTGCTAAGATAATACTGATTTTGCCCCTTTTAAATTTGTAAAAACTTGTTAAATTTAAAAGGGGTCAAAATCTGATTGGATATTTATTTTTTAACAACTCAGTCATTAATTTTTCACCCTGTATAAGCAAATTAAAAAAAAATTATATATTAAAAATAAATCACAAGTATAGATTTAGAATATACTTTGCATATTTAAGGTAGGATATATTTAGCAATATTTTGAGGTGACGTCATCAATTTTTTAGGGTGATGAGCAAATACATTTGATCAAAAATTTACCATGCTTATAATAACTTTAAAACATCTCCAAGATTTCAAAAGTTTCGGTTTTGTGGTTCCTGATTAAATTCATAAAATAAATTCACGCATTCATTAATTTTTTTAACCACCCTGTATACCTATGCAAATCCAAAAAATATGAATGGAATGTAAAATTACAAGTACAGACTTATCATATTTTGTACAATTTAGATTTAGGATTTATACGGCAGAATTTTGAGCTGACATTATCAATAATTTGGAGGGGATATATTATGATTAAAAATTCATCATGCTTATCATAACTTTAAAACATCTGCAAGATGTCAAAGCCTTCAGTTTGGCAGATTCAAAATTAAATTGCAAAATGTTGTTTCATAATTTTGATTTTTTTTCCAAAAATCTGGACGTTTGGGGCAAAAACTCAACACGGAGTCATAAACTACATGTGTAGGACTATGTTATTTTATACAATTTAAATCTACATGATATTCTTAATATAAATATAAAATTTGACAACAATCGTTCCAGTACTTTCGGAGATTGTCTGCCTAATGAAAATCAGGACGGCAGACAGACGGACAGACGAACACGCAGACAGACGGAAACGGGAGACCTATTTCTTCGTACTCTAGGGGTCATGAAAGATCGGGAAAACGTAAAAGTACAGAGTCGGCCGACGGACTCGATTACAATACTTCCTTCGCTTACGCCTAAATAAAAAATGTGGCCTAGGTAGACGCTAATGAGAGTATGTAAAAATATACAAGGTGTCCTATTAAAAAAAAAAAATCTAAGTTGTGTGCTGTCTCAGAAACAAATATTTTTTCTACCTCTAATATAATAATTAATGAGATATCGAGGAGCACACCCTGTATAATAAAAAATACAATTCACAGAATCAAATTTCATGATTTATATAAGAAATTAGTATTAAAATTATTATTTAATTGCCATCACAAAGGAAGTTCTGCCCAAGTAACTTTTTTTTTCAAAAACGTGGAAGAATCTGGTGTTTTATTACTTAAAAAAAATACCTGAAATTGGATCAGGGATTAATCTGATATGATTGAAATATAGAAAAAAGCATTTTAAGAAATTGACGTTTTCTTCAGATTATATTTGCACTTTTGTCATTTTTCGAAATTTTTAGTTACCTTGAAAAACGTATAAAAATTGACGAATATTTTAACTTATTTATATAGGATGAGTGGACGTTTTTTCCTGAACCTAAATACGTAGATTGTTGATAGAACTATAAATTTTTATAAACAACAATTTTGTACAACTGAAAATAAATGTAAATGACAGTCCTACATGAGTTCCATTAGACTGCAAAATTTTCAAACTGTGGTATGCTTCGTGTATTCAAAAAATATTCTTGTAGTGAGTGTTCGACAATACATAGTATCACAATATTTCTTTTTGTTTACATTTTGAATTATTGCTTTTAACTGTTAGACACACTTACAGTTACATAGCAGATCTCTGTGACGACAAATGTGGTCCTAAATTATATATTTTCATATCATTTGGCAAATTACAATGGGATGTTTTGGCAGTTTTGTCAAACATGGGTTTAACTTAATGTGTGTAAAATGTGCCTTAAATTTATCGCAAAATTTACTTTAAAATAAATATTCACTAATCCGAATATATAAATTTTAATTGTTTTGCTTGTTATTTTTGAACAATTCAGTAAAAAAATCTTCCCTAAATAATCTTTAACAGCAGAGCTTTTATTATAAACATTTTTAGTCGAGTTCTTCTATAATATATGAGTGTCGTTCTTTGCGTGCACATTGTCCTGATTTTTCGATCCGGGTATTTGTGTTCAGGGTAACGATTTGATACAGACGCAACAAGTTATTCATAACCTAGTGTCGCTGTTGACGCCAGTTGTTTGTGTAAACTAGTAACCTTTGAAGAAAAAAACAAGCTGTTAACAAGAAGATGCCAGCAAATAAATTCCTCTTGTAGACGTAGAGGTCGCCATAATTTCATTTTGTAAATGAATCTGTTAATTTTGGAAGAGTGAAATATTTGTTTTTTATTTTTTACCATCTGGAAAATACCGATAGTAACTACTCATGTTGATTGATTCAGTTGAGGAAAGTAGCAGGTTAGTATAAAAGCTGAAAATAAACTTCTAAAGTTTTTAAAGTGACTTCAGTGAAGTTTTCAGTCATAATTCCATTATTTGAAGTACTCTGAAATGTATAATTTTAATAATATACATTCAAATAGCATAAGTCTAAAGCTATATTGTCGATAATGGGTGAAACAGCCTGTATTAGTCCAAACACCGAAAATATATGCATTAAATTGCCAACTACGCAGTCTTTTTTAAAAATTATTCAGTGGTGTTAGATTAACACCAATATTACATTTTTTCCCATTAAGAGGTGCTTTGTTTTTGATTATCACTTCAGGTATGTACATGCTCATGGTGTGATGTAATCCTCTGTTATAGTCAACAACACATAGATATTGTGCAAAATTATGCAATGCTGCTTCATTTTTTCGATTTTTTTTTCATTTTTAATTCTTTTTGATTACCTGTTGAAAATTTCCAAGGGAGATGACTCCCGAATTTGCCAAACATATTACTTTCACCTTTTAAGCGTGTCTTAAAAGTGTTGTGAGATGTAAAAAATTCCAAAAATCGCTTCAACTCATGTATTATGTTTTATTTTATTTTTACCTGTAACGGTTCGTGTAAAAGCAGATAAAATTTTCGCTCGGACTTGGATATTTAAACGAATTTTTTAGGTAAAAGCTATTTTTAAAAATACTCAGGAAGGGTGCAAACTTAACTTTCCGCAACACGCGAATCTTTATTAAAAGTACACGCAAAAAATATATTAAAATAAATTAAGGGCAACCCGGACTGCGTATGTTTTTCATAAATATGCCTCGTCAGTGTTCATTGGCGTCACTGTTCAAATGAGTTGATCAATTTTTCAAGATATAAAAACGTAAACTGCAACCACGTAAGTTCGCGGTCAATCAATATTTCTATTAATACGGTGACATTATCCATAAAACATTGCGTCAACTGTAACCTCTCCGTTATATATCTGGGAATCTATACCGCATATGACACGAAAAATACAAAAATGACATAGTGCTGTAGAATTTGCATTCTAAAGATGTCCATTTACCTCGCGATTTTTTATATCCCATAAATTAACCTCATCAGTGTTGCGATTCGCTTGAAATTTATTTTAATTGAGAGCTTCAAATGCAAAAGATCAGGAGTTGAATTGATTTACGGCCAGTAAAAATTTAAGTGTCCATGTTTCATAGAGACACTTATAGTGTCTGTTACTGTACACCTCGTATTTTATGTTTTATTCTGCTCTAAACGGGTTATAGGATTTTTCGCGCTATTAACAATTTCCGGACAGCGAAAAGAGATTATAAATTTGTCGTAATTTATTAGCCGATACAAATCTCTTATCAGTGACTCTAATTGCAGTGCTAAAACGAGAATTGTTAGCACTGAAGGTGTGCGACTACTTGGAAAACAATAGAAATAATCACATAAAGATACGTATGTAAATAATTGGAGGATTTATTTTTCTATGATTCTAATAATATATTTCAATAAGATTAACAATCCGCCTAGTGGTCACCACAATGCGGTTTTTCAGATTATGATTGGCTTAGTTCAACTTCACCATATCTTTTAATTTAATACATGGATAACTGCCGATTATCAATAAATCATGTTTGGTTCTATAATATAAATTACTTGCATTGTTTCTTGTGTCTAAACAATAACTATTAAATTATGAAAACAAAATTTATAATACATTGTCGGTAAATAAAATTATTTAATAGAGTATGAAGAAATGGTTTCCAGTTTCCGTCTGTCTGTCTGTCGTCTGTATCGATTTTTATTATGACTTAACATTACATATTTCTGTATGTGTGGTTTATGAATCTGCCTTGGTTTTGTTAATTAATAGTATAATTTTATATTCTATCCCCAGGCACGTTCAATTTTTTTTCTATTGATCAAAGCAAGTACAGTTCCCCAATTTTTCGAAAATGCAACAAAACAATAATGTCGCTCCCGCCTATATATGCAAATAATAAAATAATAATCATCATAATAACACCATGCAAAATAATATTCGGAACGTTTTGCTTCATTGCAGCTTAATTAGTTAATCAGTCCTGTCTTTTGACTTGAGGAGACAAAATCAATCAAATTTTATTTTCTTTTAACGCAAATGCATATGAATCGTCATCTGACGCTTGTTATCTGGTGCTTAATAGTCGAATTCTTTCAAAGTATAAACATACATTAATGATGATTTAATATAATGATGGGTATTTATTTTGAGGGCCGTTTTAAAGCCGCTACAGAGATATTTGTTTCCAAACTTCCCTGGCCTCTGAAACACAACAAGTACCGTGTGCATGCCAAAGCGTATTTTTCAATTAAAACGTCATCACTCTTAGTGATGATAAGTATATTTATTCTGATATGCACAACGTAATAAAATGTTACTGTGCTCCCCGAATTACACAATAATCAGATAAGCTGTTTCTACAATTTCATACATTAATTTTTTTAAATGTCCATAGTAGGTAATTTCAACTACTAAAAGCACAATTAATATCACGTCTGGGAAAATGTTGTTCCATAAAAACGAATTATAAATTTTATGAGATGGCGTCACCATTTTTTGATTAACACTTGGTTTGTACGTAATCTTAAAACGCAACTAATTTTTTTGATACACTTGGTTTTGTAGTTTCAAAGAATCGTAAGAACAATAAACAAACGAAAACGCGAAGTAATGCTATCTTTTACAAGCTTAATTTTTTCGACCTTAGCTTTTATTAAAATGATGGATGATGGAACGTAACGTACGATATTCAAAATTACCTTAATTGGGGTTACTAAATTATTAGCAACTATTGGTCGCAAAACATCTCAATTTTCTGTTTACTCCTTAATCATGTGATTTGCTTTTCAAATCTAGAATCATTGCTTTTGTCGTCCCACTAAACTTTATTGATTTAAGGAAACTAGAAATAAGTCAAAACGGACTTGGATTTGGAACATCATCCAGCTCTTTAAAAACATGATCTCATGTTATTAGACAGAACATTCTTTGCCTCTGAAGTACAATCAAACAAATTCAGTTTTTAGAAAAAAAAATACAGATAATACCAGTCAGAATTTTGTGATACAGTTTTGATTTTTTTGCGACAATCTGGATACCCAGGATGCGGATTCATAAACCACAGATACAGAAGTATGTTATTTTATATAATATAAATAGCTTTATCATGAAAAATTTTAAGGTGATGTAATCAAATTGTTGATGGGTTGGTTCAAATAAATTTTGGTTAGCGCCTTACCATCTACACGATATCCTTAAAATACCTATAAAATTTCACAACAATCAGTCCAGTAGTTTCGTAGATTATTATCGGTCTAATAAAACTCAAAAGAAACAACTTGATATGTCCAACATGAAGACTACTTTTATGTTTTCTCGACGTTCCATAACCTCTAGGGTATGAAAAAGTAGGTTTAGCGTTTCCGTCTGTTTGTTGTCTGTCTGTCTGTTGGCGACTTTAGTAGACAAATAATCTCCGAAACTACTGGACTGATTATTGTAAAATTGTATATGTAATAATTTACAACGCTCGTCTGCTTTGGGTTGTTTGTCTGAAAAAAAAAATAGTAAAATGTGCACATCTGATTCATAGAGTCTTGATTCCTTCTAGGCAAGCAATTGGTGAGAGAGTCAGGCCTGTAAATTATCAATACCATGATCCTAAGCAATTTATTGGTCGCTTCCCACAACCAAAAAGTACATATTCACTATTTGGTAGACTCTACTTTATTTTTAGAATAAAAAAAAAAATTGTGTGATCATTCCCACCAACACTGATATGGTGTTATCTCCGATTTTTTATTGCAAAATGTTACTTAAATTTTGTAAAATAACATACTCCTCCACTTGTGGTTTATGAATCTGTGTCCAGTTTTTACGTTAGGCCTTCAGATTAAAAAAAAACAAATTTTTATAACAGTTTACAATTTAACTTTCAAATTGCAAAACCTAATGGTAATAACTCCTTCATCAAAATTTATCCATTTGCTAACCCCCTAAAAACTGATGACGTCATCTCAAATTTTTACCCAGTAAATCCTATCTAAAATGTGCAAAACATGATGAATTGATGAGTCTATACTTGTGATATCATTGCATTCAAATTTTTAGAATTGTTTATACAAGGTGGCTCAAAAAAAACAATGAGTAAGTAAATTTATTTTATTGATTAAATCAGGAACGGCTCACTCCATTTTTCTGAAAATTTGAGAATACAATACTGTTATTATTATTACTACACTGCATCTATCCAAATTGTTATACATATCTTATCAAAAATGTTGATGACGTCATCACATCAAAACTCATTTAAAATGTACCCGTAGCACTTCTAAGGGTCCTCATAAAGAAAAAAAAATTTCGCAGAGTCTAATTTTATAACTTTTCGAGAAAGCCGAATTTGCCTTTTTGTACTTCAGGGGCGAGGGAACTTCTATCGAAATAGCCTTCGACCAACTTTTTTATAAACCTTGCGGTTTATGTTGAAGCTGAAAGTAGAATTTAATACTGCAAACATCCTCATCGTTGAAAAAACTTTGTAAAAAGAACTGTATCACTAATTGCCGCTTCTGTGAAATATGTACCTACAGTAATTCGTAATTCCATCATTTATTACAAGACAATATTCAATAAATTCCACATGTTTAACTAGTGTTCTTTCATTTTATAATCATGGATTTTATTACATAACTATTAACTAACGTAGTAGTCAGTTTTGAAAGTTGGACGCTTTTGATCACTATCAGGAGTTCAAGTAGTGCGCGGCAAAAACCACTTTGTCATGGAAGCGGCACATTCAAACCTAAACGCTTACTTTGAATATTTTACAAAACGCGTATATTTCGCCTTTTATCGTAGTTCACACCTGTGAAGTCTTAAAGGAACGAGTATCGATTGACTGTTCTTAATCGTTGATCATCCAGTGTTTTAGACATTAGAAGACACCCATAACTCAAACCGTCTCAATCCATTTTGGCTTCGCAGGGCACTCATTTCCCAGACCACACCGCTCCCATAAAAGCTCTTCAACCAAAAGAACTAACGCAAGCTTAGGATTGCAAAACCTAACTGTAATTGAACTGCGGCAATTGGAACAGGCGTGACGAGCCCGGAGGATCTCATTGACAGCGCCTCACTTTCTTTCCACCATGATCGTGACTCTCCATAATTTATTGGATTATATGCACCAGAGAAAATAGTTGTGTTATTACCGAGTGTTATATGTGCATGATATTCCGCACCGCAAGTACTTAGTACTTAAATGATTTTACATTGCGACACCAAAAAATCGAACTCCATTTAATATCGCTCGCTTTGACTTCCTTTACTGGAGCGTTCTTATCACGATAAAAAACAAAACCAATTTTACGATGTCAATACCAATTGTTGGCTTGGATATAGACCACACAGAGACAGCTCATATCAATCTAAATTCGATCAGCATTAACCCAGTAATTGCTTGACTGAAATTTCGCATTGTTAATACGACCGCATATTATTTTGCTCTAGTCTTGTCATGTATTATTAATAATGTTGTCGACGGCATAAATAAAACAGCTGGTTGGCTTTCATTTCTCAATTTTTGAAACTGAAGTACTTTACACGGGTACTTAGTGGTGGTTTGTGTTGAGTTGTTAAAATATACAAACAGGCAGAGGAAATTGGAAATAAATAAGGTGTTGAAGTAGAAATATCAACAACAATTAATGTGGCTTTAGTAACAGTTTGTATTAAGTATATCGTGTGATTAACTAAATTTAGGGTCGTAAAAGGCAATGAAACACAAAGTGTGTGTCCGAACTTAACTGATGTAATTGTTAGAGGTCAATAAATGTGTTCTGCTTCGAGCAGTGAATGTCACTTACAATAAGGACACAAAAAATATCCGCTCTGCCAAAAATTTTTAACATACTACAAGTACAAGTACTGTGATCATTTAAGTTCGTAGAGTGACGATTTGTTTTTGAACACTTATACAAACAGCAACTAATTATCAAGCACAATGTGCTATTACGAGAAGTAACGAGTCATCAAGTATTTACATGTATTTGAAGTGGATTCTTTTTTGTTTAAATAGTTTCTTGCATCATTCTTTTAATTACATACAGTAGCATCTACGGTACAACTAAATCATTAACTTAATGAACTCAAATAAACTTTTAATCACCGTAATTGGCTTAACTTAACCTTCGTATTTTTTTGACAAGATCCTCTAGTTTTTCAAAATCGAAAATTATGGATCTCGAAGCTGCTTAACTAATAACAGATTTGTTAAAATGGGTTTTGTTAGCTGTTTTTGCCGCTGCCCTGATCACGTTCATAACTAACACCATTTGTTTAATAGCGTACCTTTTTTAACGTCAAGTTTTCTTAAAACTGTTCAACAAATCTTATATAATTTTACAATTTAGACGCAAACGTTAGGTGTATATTGTGCCCAAGAAAGAACTGCGAACTGTGTATATGCTCATATTATTTGTTTTTATTACACCATTGTTCTCCAAAGACATGGCAGCAATAATGTAGGCTCTTCTGTCTTATGAACATTGGAAAAAGGGAGTTCAAATTAAGGAAGCATTTTTGTGAAGAGATATTTTTTCTTATTTGAATTGATGAGTCACAAATGTAGCAATAACTGGTAAAATACACCTTCAGCCAAAATAATTTATTCGAGGACACTGCTACACGTGTATCGGTAAACAGTACCTTCAGCAGGCAGACAAACTTCAATTTCTTTAAATCCCGACCTTAATATAGGGGTGCTTTTAGAAATGCTTTTTTAACGTTAATAACAAACTTCACTTATACCAGTATAAAGTGCTATTGCTGTACAATTTTGATTTTTTGCGAAAAGTATTATCAAGCTGAAATTATCACTATATACTTGTATCCCGAGGAAATTCTTATGAAAATCGCTTTATTGTATAATCTTTTTAAAGGTTCGTAGTGTCCATGCATTATTTATATTTCCATGTGAACAAAATTTTCCATGTTGTGCGTTTTTTTTTTTTTTAATGCGAGTGGTACACTTTTCGCCAAGTTTTCAACTTGGCTTCGGTATTCTGGAAAACTTCTTGTCGTGAGAACTTCAGTTACTCACTTTCACGCAGAGCACTTTGTTCGTAATAATTAATTACGAAAAAGTATTGAAAAAGATAGAAGAAGCAAACAACCTGTTATTAAATCACAATAATAATACATTGTAATTAAGGCACTAATAGTAAGTATTATCATTATATAAATAACATACTCCTACACTTTTTGTTTATGAATCGGCTTTGAGTTTTTACGCTAGATTTTTCCAAAAAAATCCCGATTATACTACCTCAGAGGCGAGGGAAGTTCTGTCTAAATAACTTTACACCATTTTTTTTATTAAAGTGTGTTTTTTCATTAATTTTTTTCAAATACCTATACTTTATAAGCAAAAATTACAAAATCTTTGTTTTAGTGGCAACGACGTAATAACATCAATCAGGTAAAGTGAAGTTGGTTCTAAAATTTTTAAGAGAATGCTAATTTTCTAAACATTTTTACTAAACTATTGTAATAGGATGTTTTACAATTGGAAATCAGTCATTCTCAAAATGAAATTTTTAACCCTCTAGAATTTTATGTTTTCTGGACGTTTCATAACTTCTAGAGTATGAAAAAGTAGGTTTTGCGTTTCCGTCTGTCTGTCGTCTGCATGTTGTATGTGTCGATTTTTAATAGACAGATAATCTGCGAAACTAGCCGACCAATTGCTTTAAAATTTTGTCTAACCATCCCCACCAACAATTTAATGACGCCCTGATTTGACTTCTTAGACAAGTTCCTTAATTTTTCCGAAACTGTCAATATGAAATATGGCAACGTTTCAGATTTCTGAACAATTGACTTTGAAACCGCGATGGTTTTCGATTCAGTTCGTCGAGATGTGCCTGAATTTTTTTTTGTGAATTTTTAGACTTTTCTAGAATCACCCATATAAAATATGACAATTTTCAGAATTTATGATGATAAACACGCTATATCTTTTAAATCAGCAGATCTATATCCCAGACTTTTTTGTTAATTTTTAGGACACTTTTGCAGAAGCTAAATTTTTCAATACCATTATGAAATTTCTGACCTTTTTTCGAACAATTTCGAGAAGATTTTCCTCTACACTTCGATCTCCAGAAGTTAGTTTCCGCTTTATTTTTTCGAAAATGCGTAGTACTTTTGCAGAATCACCCAATGAAATATAGCAGCTTTCACAATTTTTAACAGTTGAATTTTCTACGTACTTGACTCGTGGTTTATGAATCCACCTTGATTTGTGTCACAATTCTGCATTAAATGCTTCGTAGTCGAGTGACATTTTTCATTGTAACTTGAATTGTGTATATTTTTACTTATAAGGGTTACCATAAATTAATTAAAATTTTGCAAAATCAAATTTTTATCATTTTTCAAAAACTGACTCTGTTCAAGGGTATTTAAGAAGCGAGGTCTAAATAACCTTATACCAAATATTTTTTATCCAAATTCATTTTCGACATTCCTGGAGTCTACGACAATTCTCGAAATAAATCAGTTCATGTGAATTAAAAAATTAGTCGAAAGTTGATTCCTAAAGCTGTAAGTTTAATCCAACAAATCAAGCTCTTTAAATAAATTATAAAATTTGATTTTTCGACTTTCGTTTTGTGACAACCGCTGTAAAGTAAAAACCAGAGGCATACATAACACCCCTTGTCCTTCAGCACTAGGTAATAGCAATCTGAACATCAAATGTTTATTTAAGTTTATACATCGAATTAATGTCACGTAGAAATTAGTTTCATTTGATGAGTTTATCTTCTCAAAATAGAACTAAAATAATTAATTAAACCCTACTCGAACAAAATGTTCTGAATATTATAATTCTTATTTTAGCATTATTATATCAAGACTTGCGTATTCTTCACGTTTTTGAGAAGATGGGGTGACTCGTTCTTAATTTGACCAATAAAAAATTTGGGATGACATCATCAACTTGGATAATTCTAGTCACAGCGTTATGGCAATGCAAGAAGAAAAAAAAAAGAAACGGCCAAGTTCGGTATCAAACCCACAATCGCATTACTGAAGGGTCGCTGTCTCACCGATACACCCACTGCGCTACGAAGATGTACAAACACCGTTTTGGGAATAAAACGTTATTATACCTTGCAAATGTTTTTGCGAAAATTTCAACGTTTAGCGAAAAAAGTGAAAACGGATTCATATACTACAAGTATATCAGTATATTTTTGTGTAAAATTCAATTCATTTTAAAATACCATTCAATGAAATGACGTCATCAATTTGTTGGTGGGGATGATTAGCCAAACTTTGGCCAGCATTTAACCGTCTACATGACATTTATAATATACATATAAAATTTGACAACAATCGGGCCAGCAGTTTCGGAGGTTACGTATCTAATAAAAATGGATACAGACAAACAGACAGACAGACGGAAACGGGAAACTACTTTTTTCGTACTGTAGAGGTCATGAAACGTCGAGAAAATATAAAAGTGGGTACACTTTTGCAGAATCCCTTGTTGAAAGTAGAAGTTTGTATATTATTTAAACTGCAGCAAAAAGACCTTTTCCTTTATACATGAAATCTACTTAGCCGTACTAAACTTCAAAGTAATCGGTCCATATTTTACGGAGATTGTACTGGTCAACAAAAAAATTGTCACAAAGACTTAATTCCTATTAAATATGGCAATAAATGAAAAAATCGGGTTACGTTTTTCAAATATTTTTTTAAACTGTGTGAGACCAATGAAAGCTGTAAGCTACTTCAAAATATTAATTTAAAAAAAAAATACACTTTAGTCTGCAGATTTAAAAAGACACATATTTATTTTAACATTGATCATGGTAAATTAGGAAACCCTTGTGTTTGACATATGGAATAATTTAAATTTTCCAAAATGACAGTTTTAATATCTGTTGTTAATTAAGTACTATAAAAAGACGCAACTTTTTTCCAATTTAATCGAACTCTTGTTGTTTACGACATCCCACATTAATATTTATCATCTATATTCAAAAGTTTTTTGTTCCTTTCCCATCAAAATTTTTTCAGTTCAGGTATGAACTTGAAACGATACAAATTTAAATTTAGCACTTTACTTTCAAAACAAACTTGACTATTTCAACATAAAAAAGTCTTTTAGTGTATTGTTCACCATTAAAATTGTTTTTATAAGTAATCCAAATGTATCCACATCATAGTTCCTTACTAAACAAAATAGTGAATTTATTTCTGATTTTTGTAGAAACTTCATTTTCCTGTTATATTTTCGCTATTGAAGTTATCTGGTTGAACCTTTGTACCGACGCCACGAATATGAATCAGGATCTCTCCTGAAAACATCAATACATGGTGTTTTAGCAACTTCGCCTCGGTTTTGTTACTAAAAGAAAAATTCGACTTTAGTCACTTTCTCCTTCGTTCCAGCCCAACACCAAAAACAAACTACAAGAAAAAACTTGTCAATTTATATTTTGAAGGCGAACCTCCCTCGGGAATGACTTGTTGCAGTCGTTAGTTAATTAAATTCCTCGATGTTTGCTCGCCTAAAGACTACTGAAGCGTTCGACCGAAAATCCACCCTTAAAAACGACTTATTTTTAGACGCAGCTCGAAGAACTAACGACACTAAGCTCATTTCGGAGGACCGGAGCGCTTAACGGGCCCCCTTCGCCCATCCTAGGTCCTTCCGTGTCCATGACAATCACCGGAGCACATCGATTTGGCTGAAATCGCTTTCTCAACGGGCCTTCCTTCCTCCAATCAATGTCAGTGTCTAGGCCCGGCTGTTCTCGCTCTTCCATTCACAAAACCGAAGAACTCCGGCGCCGTCGCCATGGTGACGGGACGCACTGACGTCAACCGCTGACGTCAGAGCAATCAAACGGCTTACGTCACAGGCGTCTCGGCGGACTTTCCACACGGAGGGTGACTGCAAGAAGCGTGGGTGGAAACACCCTTTTATGGTACCAAAGGGAAACACCGAATGCCCAAAATAGAACCGGCCTTGACCCACTTGGGGGCGGCGCCGATCGTGCTGCCAGCGATGCACTCGCCGCCAAGACATCAATGAACCCGATTTCGAGCCCCGCGAGCCGTCCGCGGGGAGGACACCGGAGAGGCGGCGATTTATGGCTCCCGCAGGACTCTATTAAGAGACCTCTCTTATTTCGGTTTAATGCAGAGGCGCTTAGGAGGAGGGTGCCCTTTGACTTTTTGACTTTCGGCCGATTCGCGGCGTATGAAATATGCCCGGAGAGTGTGGGACGCGGTGTCGGACTAAACTTTGACATTATCCGCGATGAAAGTTCTCTACGTGTAAAATAAACAGCGTAACAATTACATAAGGATCCCATGGCAAAAGCTGAATGAAATTTCAATTTCACCAGAGTGTAAACTTGACAATCAAAGTTATAGGGCGTCTCGTTTTCTCTCGTTCGGTTGTCTTTGTCGCTCTCTGTCAGATTGCGCATCCACCACGTGTAAATCAATACTTTGGATTTCTACTCTTACTTACTTACTTACATATTATGTTTAATAACGTGTACTATTGAAGCGAATGTTGGTTTAGAAAACACATTCGCGAGATTAGTCGATTGTGACGTTTTCCAGAAGGGAAGTCGCCTCTTCTTCATTTTGACACCATAATCCCATTGACGTTATCGCCACCAAAAACAAAACAGCAATGACGAAACGTTGCGAATCATTAAGTACTTTATTGGGTGCCGGAATTACTGTTTACGCAAAATTTTATCCTCCGTCACGTGCTGATGTTATGAATGAAAGATAAGTGAGAGCAGGTGGAAACGCTCGCAAAAAATACTTTTTCAACAAGTGCGTCGAGGGTTAAACTTTAACCAAGAGTAACGACCCACATCATCGCGTATTTTGGCATTTTTTACAAGGAGAAATCCCGAAAATGCTCGTTCTCCCGATGGCCTTTCATTTTTAATCTCTGCATGACGCGAGCAATCTTTTTGTCGGATGCCGTTGTACGTCATGTTATTACGTTACCGCAACTGCGGTCATTTTGGTCGGATGAATTTTTTAAAAATGACGTTTGTTCAGCTACCTGTTACGAACTTTGCTCCATAAAACATTCAAAACAAAAAAGAAGTTCATTTTGCTGGAATTAAAGCTGACGTGATGTATTTGAGGCAAAAAATTTCGCCTTTCCACGTCGGTGGCTACGTTTAATATTAAAACTTACAAATCTGTTAGCGAGGGCGAAATTAATAAAAACCAAAAACCTACTCTACCATCAGGTCGAAAAATTTTAAATCATCATTCGACAGATGACCAAAGGCAATTGGTTTGATTAACAATAATACCACAACTCGGAAAACAAATCATTAATTTGTTGTCTTCTCAGCATTTCATATTATTCTTTGGAATAATTTGAGCTTACCCTTACTGTGACGAGTGTAGAAGTAGAATATGCAACACTAACTTCTACCCGCGGATTCACTCACGAAAATTTAAGTTTGTTACCATAGTTGTTTTCTCATAATTGTACTAGTTAAATTTGGATGAATTATCTCTAGAAGTACTATGACCGTCGAGGAAAAGAAAGATGTGTGCAAGGATAGGGGTCAAAGGCACTCTGTCGTCACGGCCTACCCCGTAGGGAAATTTGTGTAATGATAAATCTATAAGCACTGTATGTGGCAACACTGATTTACCGCCGTTTGAAATTTAATGTCACTAAACACATCTATATATACAGGATGAGTCACTAAAAAACTCAAAGTTCAAATTGTACTGTCCGGACTGTTCTGTTTTTAATGGGTAACACACAACTTAATTTTTTTTTAACGAAATACCCTATATAACTTTACATATTTTAATTCTTCTCAGGCTTTACAACCATAGATTACTTTTGAAATTCTGATGCGACGTTGCCACGTTATTCCAATTTTCTTAGAATTTTTTGGCATTGGAAGGGTTCACAAAAAAATCACAATAGGGTTATTTTTAAAGTCTCTCTGATAAATAAAGGTACACCCTTTGTTGTGCTATCAATAAATAAGATTTTAACATCAGTGTTTCAAATGAGATACCCTATATTTTAAGACTGTATCTTACTCTACCCTCTGTCCTCATTCTTCTAATATATCGATGTGTCTTTTAAAAAACTAAAAAATCGCATACACATTAAATTACATGTCCATTTGTTTCGAAAATTACGCAACTCAAAATTTCATCCCCTATTTGAACCCTTGGGGGTTGGAATTTTCAAAACGCTGAAACAGGTAAGTGTTTAATTTCTAACCAGAAGCCTAGATGTTAAACTTCAAGTTTTTACTTTAAAAATGCATGTCAGAACGAACATTAAGAATTTCGTCCCCTATTTTATTCCCTTGGGGAAGGAATTTCCAAAAATCCTTTCTCAGTGCGCGCCTACATTATGCAGACAACGTATATACAAAATTTCAACTTTCTAGATCCAGCGGTTTGAGCTGTACGTTGGTAAGTCAGTCAATCAGTTTATTCTTTTGGGTAATATATAGATTATTCCCTATCCCATGCAAATTTCAAAAAATACGGCCTTATTCCTTGTATACATCATAACGGGAATCTCTGTGCAAAATTTCTAGATCCGAGGGTTTTTTCAGGATCCGTAGAGTACGAAAAATAGGTATCCCGTTTCCGTCTATCTGTCTGTCGATCTGTCTGTCGATCTATCGGTCGATCTGTCTGTCGATCTGTCTGTCGATCTGTCTGTCCATCTGTCTGTCCATCTGTCTGTCCATCTGTCTGTCGATCTGTCTATCGATCTGTCTATCGATCTGTCTATCGATCTGTCTGTCGATCTGTCTGTCTGTCCATCTGTCTGTCTGTCTGTCTGTCGATCTGTCTGTCGATCTGTCTGCCGATCTGTCTGTCTGTCTGTCTATCTGTCTGTCTATCTATCTATCTGTCTATCTATTTGTCTATCTGTCTGTCTATCTGTCTGTCTATTTGTCTGTCTGTGTCGACTTTATTGGACAGACAATTTTCCGCACTACCCGACCAATTTTCAATCAATTTTATATGTTCGTTAGAAATATCATGTAGATGCTAAAAACGTTGACCAAAATTTGTCTAATCATCTCCGTCAATAATAACTGTATGACATCATCTCCACGTTTTGAGCAGTAAAGGATATTTAAATTTTATAAAATAATGTACTCCTCTACTTGTGGTTTATGAATCCAGCTTGATTTTGTTTATAATTAATATAATTTTTTTTGATTAATTCTTCCTGTACTTTATGGACACTATACGGAGTCTGCGCCAACATTGCAGGTGAGAGAGTCGGATTCGAATCCGATTTCCACCCTTTCCAAATTTTTTTATCGTTCAAATCAACAACTATTCACTATATTTTGTCGAAAATGTAAAAATATAATAATGCCCCTCCCGCCTATTTTATATAATTAATAATATTATAATAGCTACTGATCTAAAGTATTATTCGATCCGTTTTAGTCCATTTGCGTGCGGTAAAATTACATTTTTTTACAATGTACTTCAGGGGCGACGAAAGTTCTGTCGAAATAATCTTCGATCAACTTTTATAAGCTATTTTCCAAAATTAAAAAGCGATTAACCACTTCCGCAACTACGTACTGAATATGTAATTCCAATTCTAGGTACTAAATAATTTTAGTAGTATTTTTTTCTAAAAGATCACAATAGAATTCTAGCAAAACGAAATCAACCCTAGTAATTTCATTACATCAAAAATGGGTCTAAGAAATACACAGTGGGCAGCTTGAAAGAACTAATTCCATATGATCGAAAAAAGTCCGCTTATGGCCCATTAAATCCATTTTTACTTCCCGAGCGTATGCGAAGGAAGTACATATTGTCATCGAGTCCATCGGACGAATGGCCACTTTTCCGTCTGTCTGTCTGTCTGTCTGTCTGTCTGTATTCATTTTTATTAGACACGGAATCCCCGAAACTGCTGGACCGATTGTTGTGAAATTTTGTATATACATTGGAAATATCATGTAGATGGTTAAATGTAACCAAAATTTGGATAATCACGCCCACCAACAGTTTGATGACGTCATTTCAATGAATAGTATTCTAAAATGATTTGAATGTTACACAAAAATAGACTCATATACTTGTGGTGTTTGAATCCAGTTTCAGTTTTTTCGCTAAACGTAGAAATTTTCGAAAAACATTTGCAAGGTATGATAACGTTTTATTCCCGACACAGTTTGTACGTCTGCGTGGCGCACTGGATGTATCGGAGATAATGACGACTTGCGGTACTGTGATTGTGGTTCGATGCCGAACTTGGCCCTTTCCTTTCTTTTTTCTTGCATTGGTATAACGCTGTGAGTACTTTTTTATGCTCTAACTAGAATTATTATCCATGTTGATGACGTCATTACAAATATTTTATTGGTCAAATTAAGAACGAGTGATAATGATAAAATAAGAATTATAATATTCCGAACATTTTGTTCGATTGTGGTTTAATAATAATTTTAGTCCTGTTTTGAGAAGAGAATCTCATTCAAATCAAACTAACTTCTACGTGACATTCTTTCGATGTATAAACATAAATACTTCAGCTTCAGATTGGTATTACCTACTGTTGAAGGACAAGGGGTGTTATTTATGCCTCTGGTTTTTACTTTACGGCGGTTATCGCAAAACGAAAATCGTAAAATCAAACTTTATAATTTTTTAAAGAGCTGGATTTGTCGGATTGTACTTATAGCCTTCGATCAATTTTTTATTGATCAAATTAAGAACCTCATTTTTTAGATTTGCTTATACAGGATCACTCAAAAAGAATTAGTGAATCAGTCAAACTGAATGCTTTGAAATCTTGCAGACGTTTTAAAGTTATTGTAAGCATAGTAAATTATTAATCAAAATTCATCTGTTTATTCCCCCCAAAAAATTGATGACGTCATCTTAAAATTTTGCCGAATAAATTCTACGCAAAATGTGCAAAATATGATGCGTTTTTACTTGTGATTTATCATTGCATTAATATTTTTTAGATTTGCTTAAACAGGTGGGTCAAAAAAAAATGAATGATTCATTTTTATTGATTAAATAAGGAACGACTCACTTTATTTTCCCAGAAAATTTTGGGAATACTATACTGTTATTTTTAGTATTACACTGCACCAATCCAAGTTGATATACGTGTCCTTGCAAAAATGTTGATGACGTCATCACAAAATTGTGTAAAGAAAAACTCATTGTACTTCAGGAGCGAGGGAAGTTCTGTCGAAACAACTTTCGACCAATTTTTGAAATAATAATAATGTTGACAGTGCAGCTAATTAACATTTTATTTGATAGTTATTTGACCGAAACTGTCAAATTGAACAAGGAACACCAACATCATTATTTTAAAAATAAATTTCATGGCCTACCAGAGGATTTGTTTTCGAACAAAATTCCAAAATATTTTAATAAATAGATTCGTAATTCTGGTTACTGGGAAAAATCAAAACCTGTAACAATGTGGTGTCCTATTAAAAAAAATGTTTTCATTGTTGAACAAAAATAAGAGGGAACTTCCATCAGACCACTGGGACGCCCACCAATTCATCTCTATTTGCACTCTTGTAAATTAGACATCACACTTTCTAAAGGTTTCAGTGATTAGCATTATATAACTTGGACACAAACTCGTAAAACAAACTGCAGTGCATGAAATCACCACAACATTGGTAATTTTAACATTTCTTCATGCTACCATGTGGTCTAAATTTTATCAATTAGCGAAACATAAAACGGGCGTCTGATGGAATTACTGATTATGTATTACAAATGTGACATCAATGAACGCAGTGATACTAAAATTAATAAAAAACGACACCTGTGCAATATGTTGACAAAATTGGAACAGTTGGTATCACAAACGTCATAAACGTTAGTTTTTAGACTTCACGGTGATGCAGCAACAACAATTCAATATATAGTTTTTTAGCAATAAAATTAAACTGAAAAAAGATTAGTAAACTTCGTTATTTATTTATTCGAAAAAGTGGTAGAAAGGTCAGACTTGTCAAAATTTGATGGAAGTTGAAAGTTTACACAAGCTACCAGTTTTGCGCATTTATACGATATTTACGGCCACTTTGCATAAGTTATGTCTAGAACAATAAAACATTTTTGTTTCAATGTGGAATGAAAACAAAATATTTTGTTTAAAAATGTAAAATGAATGGTATGTACGTAGTAAAAGGTCAGATGTGAATCTTCCTACACGAGTTTCCCTCTACACCTGAAACAACGTAATTTATTCTTAAAATTAACTTAAAAAGCAACAAGGTCTTGTCGAATTTGTTAATGCGGAACATTATGAATACTGAAGAAAAAAGTCTCTTTCGCTTTTAATGTATAACTTTGAAAATTGAAATTCTAATGTCAAGGGGTAAGCGAGTTCAAGTTCATGTAGCTTGAAGCAGAATGATGTTGTAGTACTTTGAAGAGGGTTTTAATTAAGTATCTGCTCGAATCCAAATATTGATACTTTTTTGTGTACCATGTAATTTACTATTTGGGAGTGTACTCCCACTCCTAAATAAATGAAAGAAGTGAAAAGCGAAGACCGATTGTGGTCTCGATAAAAGTGGCGCCATCTACACCTACACTCCAGCAACTGTGTGTTTCCTACACCTCTCCACTAATTAATGTATCTTGATGGCAATTTTTTCTAAAATGCCTTTTAATTTTATCTGAATCTTTTTCAAGGTTTCATTAATTTTCTCAACTAAAAGAAACCCAAAAAAGTGTATATCCTGTTATAAGATTCTTTTGTATCGTGTTACCTACACATCAAAGAACATTTCTTTAGAGGATTCGTTCATGATTCCGCTGTATATTTCACAATTAGTTTGAGTGGGGCTGCAATGTTTCATTCATCGATTATTGTGACCTAAGATTTTCATTCATATTCGTTTCAAGGCAGTCAACACGACCACGTAATTTGTTAATGTTACGTAAAATTGACTGAATTATGAATTGAAACTTGAGAAACATATTGCTGTGGTTGATATTTAAATCAATGAATAAGTTATTTAATTAGTATGCGCTTGTGTTCGGTGAAAAGTGATTATAATTCGACGAACTGCTAATTCTTAACAGATGGTCGAACAACATGCTCCCTACTCATTAATTGTTGAATTACAGAGGTGCTCTCATAAATTATTTAATATTTAGAGCAAAAAATACACATGGCACTTATTTTGATGCACATTTGATGACCCACTCACAAGAATATACTATTATTAGATTATGCGCATCAATACCATAAAGTAAAAATTCCTTTCGATTTAATGTTTACAGACTGGTACCTACTTAAAAAGACGTATGTAGGCTGCATCAATTACAAAATATGAATTAGTCGAGTTAATATCGAAGGAAAACAGGAAACTGTTATCACAATAAACCGTGTTAGCATGTTCAACCTTGTAGCTACCAAGAATACTAAAGTTGAAAATCTTGAACTTTGTAAAACGGTGAATTTATCTGCACAGCTTTCAAGCTTAGTTCTGTGCTTTTTCAAAAAAATAAAATATCAGTGTGAGTGTGAAATTCGATATTCTTGTGGAGATAAATTTCCGATTTTATATGAAGTTCGTTTATCGATAAAGATATAACTTTTAGGATCAATAGTGATTATTTTCTATATTTATTTATTTATTTTAATTTGTGGTAAGCAAATCAGGAATTAATGTATATGGTAATATGATTATTATTATTATTCTCCAGTACAAGCATTTACGATTGGAAAATGTATTGATTATTAATTAAAATCATATTTTATCAAAGTACGTTTCTTGTAAAACTGCATATTCTACTCTTTCTATAAAACAAATAAGCTTTTAAATGGTACTTCAAACAATTTATCTGCTAGCATGTGATCATGACAACACTCACGAGTCACGACGATAATGATTTCTTTATACTACTATTAATATCATAATAAAATTCATCAATGAAAACAATTCAAATAAAATGTTATTCAAAAATCATATAAGTGAAATACAGATTTAAAAAATAGAACTGTTACAATTTGCTAAACCAGGCACAGATATCAAAAATCAAAAATATTACTCTGTATTTACTTGAATATCTACTTTGTTTTTATTTATTTTACCACACTTCGTACAGCTTCCATAGCATTCGAATGCAACATATGTTCTGCTAACAAAAAACCGGAAGACCTCGTGAAACAATAACCAGTGTATTTTTCCGGATAAACAAAAATTGGAAATAATGTTAAAAAAAATATGTTAGCAACACCAAAAAGTTGCAATACCACCATACATTGATTTTTTATATTTTTTTTATAAAAGGATATAAAAAATAATGGAGTAAAATTTTCGACAAACCACAAAAAGAAAATGTGCATATTTTGAGTTGATTGTAGTCACGAAACGAACTATAAATATACCTGTGCACGTCAAATGATTTTTCGCATGAGTTATATTGAGAAGACATTTTTGCAATATGTCTCTGCCAAAGTTATAGTGCCAACTTTATATATTTAAAGTCTATTGTTTTTAAAACACCTTTTTAAAAAACACTCACCTTTATTGTTATTTATACAATTATTGTGTTGTTGTTTGTATTTAAAAAATAGTTCCAAAGGTAAGATAGAATTATTTTTAACATAATGAAATTGTCCTGAAAAACTTGTGTTCTTATAGAGTTATTTTGAAACAGAACTGTAATTATATTCTATTCAGTAGTTGATTGTATTTGTCAAAGTGCTATTTAAAACCTTTAATATGAAAGAAATAGTGTATACAAAGCCAAAGCTGAGACTTTTGTAATTCCATACCACCGTGTTCCATACTAATACTGAAAATTCTCTTCTAGGTGTGCCCATAAGAACGAAAAACTGGAAACTAGTTATACGAGACGAAAACAAGACGATTAAAGAAACACTGATAAATAAGAAAAAAAAAAGAAAACTATTCGCATAGGTTGTGTGACTGTTCACCTTTCAAATTTCGCGCGCTTCTGCGACCTCTGGTGATCAAAACTGTCAAATGTGTAAGGAAAATATTTATACACCCTAACATAACCTCAAATCAATGAAAAACAAATAAATACATAAAAGGTTTGAACTTGATACAATCCCTAAATCCTTATTTCATGTTTTCCTGAAGAATGAATACCTTCGATTGGTTGACAATTACATTTGCCGGTTTAATCAAAGAAAAGAAAAGTATTTCTATAGCCTATTCTAATCTGAAAATTTTTTAATCACCCGTTATACGACATATGAATAATCATGTCAGGGAGCAAATTGTGTGTCACTTTTTGCAAAATATTACAGACTTTTATTCCTTGAACTGATCCGCTTTACAGGGTGTTCAATTTCACGCTCAATTATAAAAACATTAGGATCTGAAAACTTAAGATGGTTGAGCCAGTGGGTCAATTTCAAAATCCATTTCCATTGTATTTAGCACATTTTGAGTTTCTTTTGGAGATTTTTCTTTCGTAACAGATCCTTTTGAAAAACGACGGGTTAGGAAAATATTTTCCTGACAAAGCTTATACAATTGTTATATGATGGCGCCACTGGTGCAAAGTCTCTATAGTTAAAACAAAAAACAATGTTTCAACAAACATTCCCAATTCAATAAAATCGGTGTCTTCAGCGACAGGAAAACACGAAAACAAAGAACTGTCTTAATGGCTGTCAGGTAAGTCAGACAACTATGGAAACTAATAATAGAAGCCGAAAATGACCTCTGGATATCGAAATATACAAGAAAATGTCTTCAATAATTTTCGAAAATGGTTGAAAAATGGTCTAAAATGTCAAAAGTGCCAAAAACAGTCTCATCTCATCAAATATTAAGCCCGCCCACCCACCTCTATTTTATTAGAGTGTATGTTATTTGCCAAAGTCAATCTTATCTTAGTAAGTACTAGCCCCGCCCACCCACCCTCTTCTCATTCTAATGACAAATTTTATTTGTGTTCAGTTTAACCTCATTCATTTCATTCAGGTCGCAGAAAATCAATCACTGAAAAGGAGACAAGGTGGGTGGGGGGGGGATTAATTATGTTCTTCTATCGAGTGAGAGGGGAAACTAATAATAAAAGCCGAAAATGACTTCTGGATATCGAAATCGATAAGAAAATGTCTTCAAGTAATTTTCGGAAATAATTGAAAAATGATCAAAAAGGTCAAAAGTACCAAAAACAGTCTTATCGTATCAAATATTAGCCCCGCCCACCCGCTCTCTATTTTCTTAGAGGGTATATTATTTGCCAAAATCACTCTCATCTTAGCGAAAATGTCAAAAGTTCCAAAATCAAGCCCCGCCCACCTGCTTTCTATTTTCTTGGACGGTATGTTCAAATTAGTCTTATTTTAGCAAGTCTCACAGCTTTTCGGGACCAAGTTCGAGGAATTCCTATGAAATTTAAAACTCAATCAAAATGTAATAGTGACATTTTCTGACCATATGTTTTTTGAAAATTTATAATTCAAAGATCTCTCTACACATTTCGATGGTGTTATTAGAACCCTAAAAAATACAGTCGCGATCAAAGAATCTTGAAAAATTTTATTTAAAAATTTTTGACATCTCAGTTGGCCATGCTTATGTAAACAACCCCTAACAGTAAGTAGGAAATGACTTTTAGCAATTTTAGTTATAAAACTGTGAATGGTTACAAAACTGTGAATGCCCATTCTGAGTTTATGAATGAATTGAAATCTGTACTGGGAAAGTCTATATACATATTTGACAAATTGACAGTTATGGTTCATTTTATGGATCAAGCTAAGTTTGAAAACAGTAGACGATTTTGCCAAGATAAATTTGAATTTCCAGCGCACAGAAATGTACCGAGTGAATATTAAGGTTTCTGTTTTTTTTTTAACTTGGCAACCTTTTTAAAAATTTATAATGGCGTACTTAATGGTCATGGTAAATTTGAACTAACTTTACTTCTTGCTGCTGGCTATTTCTACCTACTTCCCAGTGTAAATTTTGGAAAGTTGCTGGGTGTAAGGCGTTTTTCGAACTTTAGGGGAAAAGTAGGGAAAACGAAAAACTTAAGTGAGATTAAAACGTCACATTCTTTTAAATGGCAACGAACTTGAACGTTTCAGTAAAACGCACAACTCAAAATTACCCGCTTAATTAATTAATGCGTACGTCAATAAAACTAAATCTGGTCGCTATCAACTTCATTGAATAAAAATCCCAAGCAGGACAGTGTAACCAACGTTATTTTTTATTAAGTGGACAGGTAAAAATGATCTCCACTCTATATAAATTTTGATAAATTCTTTGACAGGACTTCTGAGTTATCCCATTGGTCCAACTGTCATAAACCTGCTATATGCGTCATTACCATGGAATATAGCCCATAGTATGCATAGTATCGTCATCTATTGTTGTAAGAGTGGATCAAATGCAGTTGGTAACCCAAAAAAATTCCCCTGGTTTGGGACCAAATTTTGTCAGCAAAGAGTTGACAGCACGTAAATGGTTGTTGTCACGTGGTCGTGGCGTGCACGTTATTCTTGTTTAAAGTCATTGTATTAATGATTCAACAGTGTTTTAATTTAATATTAGGATTCGGTTTTGGGACAACTGTATGTCAGTGTAATAGTGGAATTTAAACAAAAATGTGAACCAGTATTTACGTACTTTTAACAAATTTTGTGTTTGATTTAAAATTATCAATTAATATAATTATTAATTATTAAATAAGGTTTTGTTGATTAAATTTTATGTTTTATTAATATTTATATAATAAACACATTTTTTGAATTTTATTCAAGTTAAAAATCAAAATTTTATGTATGAACTACTAACTTTAAATCCAACATAAAACCATTTTAATGCGGTATGTTAAAAATTGTCAGTAATTTTTGTTTTCGTCAAGTTTACGCCAGGTTTGCTCCACGATGACAACTTAGATCATATAATAAAACATGATTTTTAAAGCTTCCGAAGTTCTTTCAAATTCTCCCAAAAACATGATTTCTGGAGTCTCCGAGATTCTTTCAAGTTTTCTCAAAAACGTGATTTCTGGAGTCTCCAAGATCCTTTCAAATTCTCTCAAAAATAAGATACAAAGAACCGCGGAGATTCTTTCGAATTCTGTCAAAAACTTGATTCATGGAGTGTCAAAGATTCTTTTATATTCTTTCAAAAAAAAAAGACACTGAGGATCCTCAAAATTCTCTTAAATTCTTTTAAAAATAAGACAAAAGGAACTTTCGAGATTTTTTCGAATTCTGTTAAAAATATGATTCTTGAAGATTCATTTATTGCATGATTAAGGGTGACGATACTATGGGTTTTCTAGGGGCTATCCATGGAGGAAATAATATAATATATTCATTATATTCATTCGTCCATGGTCATTAGTGTCACACAAATAATGCAAAAATTACTGCGATCACTTTTCGATGTCAGATAGATTAATTAGGTTCTTTTCCATCATTCCAAGATATAAATTTAGTGACCTTAACGTGAACTCGAAAAGGTAGACATATTTCAACAGTGTAACCAACATAAAAACTGATTTTAAACTGAATTTAAATGATTGTGAAATGACAAAATATAAGTGGAGTTTACTACAAGTTAAATAGGAAGTGAAATATTAAAATTAAACTAGTAAATCATCACTAAATAAATCGAGTGTTTTTGGTTAAAAAGTCTATCAAACACTACATTTCCTCATTGTTTAATTTTGTTCTTATTGTTATCAAAAATGACAGTGAAACGTCTTTAAAATTTCGGCTGACATATTCTTTAAAATCACGCAGTGAATACATCTCAGGAATATAACCCAAAAGTTTCTAAAAACTTAGAAACTAGAGTTTTTGGTACACAGATTTGCTGTAATGGACGCTGGTGTTATGAAACTTGTATATTACAGTGAAACTAAAATTAAAGTTGTCTTAAAGGCAGGTTTTTGACAGACTGAAAAAATACTAGTGTCATAAAAAATTTCGACTCGAACAAAAACCGCCACTTATATAAAAATATTTATTCATAATATCCAATATGAAAATAGTTAACACTCGCAACTCTCACATAGTAGTCCACAACAAAACAACACAAGATAAATTAAGTATAAAAACAGGATGGAATATTCACAGAATAAAGAATAACTCAACTAAAAGAAAAGACTAGCACCAATCCCCTACTTTGGCAATTCATTTTCTTCATTATTACAAGTATTCAACGAAGGCTCCGACTCTGCACGCTTCAAACCATCCCCCGTAATATTATCTTCTTCACTAAACTGCTTACTATTGATATCCGGAAAGCTCCTCGTCACAATCTCGTCTTGTTGCAACGCCGGCTCAATCCTGATATCCTCCCCATCAACCTTCAGCAACTCCTCATTAAGACTAACGTTCTTAAGATCCACCGTGCTGTTGGCGAAAATCGCCGCCGACCCCAAATCCGTCGGAAGCGTCTCACTTTTAACCTCCGTCGGCGGAAAACCGTTGGTGTAAATAGACGACCTCAGAGGCTGGTCCACGATCGGCGGCCTCAGCGGACTCGTCGCCGTCGTCGTCGTGGTGCTCTTCACGGAATTATTCGACGGCGACTGCACCGTGGCCTTCTCTTGCTTGTGCTGCGTTATCAACTCGCACGCTTTCCCCAGGATCAAAAGACTGTTCAATACCTTGAAAGAAGCCAGACAGAAGTACGCCAAAACGAAGAGGATGACCGAAGCGAAGTCGTTGATATGTACGGCGCTAGCCAGGACTCGGATCATGACTACGCCTAGTGGTAGCGGAATAAAGCCCATTCTGCGAGCTACGAGATCAGAGTGATCGGAAAAGGCGTGTTTTTGTCGAGTTTGAGCCATGTCGTATGCCAGACTGGTGGTGTAATCGCGATAGACGTCTAATTGGAGTTCATTGAAACGGGTTATGAATGCGTGTTTGATCCAATCGACGAACATTTCAGCGATTAGTACTATTAAACAGTCTGGAAGTAAGACCCAGAGTCGATCTGACTTCCAGGAATATTCCCGCATTGTTTGGAGAACTACTATGGAGAGGAGAACAATCAAGTGGAAACGCTCGCGAACGTCACTGCAGGATACTTGGAATAGATTGTTCTTGTCGAATTTCTTGAAGACGCTCCCCTTCAGCTCCACGAACTGGATAAAAGAAACAAACGATTGGATTAGTATTGTTAAAATGAGATATCGCTTCAAAATATATGGATAAAATGAGTCTTAAATTACTTGTTATAGAGCTCGTGATGCGAAGAGATATACTGATTTGATAGGTGATTTATTAAAAGCTAACTGTTTGCTTTGTTGCGCTAGGCGAACTAAATTACATATATAAAAACGAAAAAAAAATCTCAAAATATGCTTCAAATTTCAAAGAAATTTCTTGTAGCAAATAAACGACAAGTTCAAAAGTTGAGGGTAAAATTTTCGGTGATTGACGGCTTATCCTATCGTTTTTTTGGGTGAAGCAACTAATGCTTTGTGTTGGTAACATAAAATTTCTTCTATACATCTTAGAACTACAAACTGTTAATGACATGAAATACTCATATTGCTATATTGATAAGGTCTGGCCCTACTGTGACGTCATCAAATTGGCGGGTAAAACGAAATACTAATTTTCAGGCATCCCCATGTCGAGTGAATACTTAATGGATGCACAACAGACAAGACATTTTTGCACTCAGATTGAAATTTTTATGTAACTTACAAAGTTTACAGCCACGAAAACAATGGAATTTTGTTGTAAACGTTTTTGTTTTACTTGTGGTATTACAAGATTTTAATTAATGTTTGACTGAATTTGAATTTTGTTTGTAAATTGGTACTACTGACAGACTGTCAAGTTCAATTTGAAATTTGACGTTTGATGTCAAAGTCGCGTGTTGCTGTTATTTGACCTATTCGAATGTATAACTGATTTTAAAAATCCATAGCTTACTATGTTACTACTCAAACATTAATGAAAACCTGTACAGTCATGTGTACAGAACTCCTGTAGGACCCCACTTTTACTTGTGTCAAAAACAATACAAAATCAATAGCGTGGATACAAATTCAGCTGTCATATGTACGGGATTTATGTAAACAAGACTGTACATATAACGAGTAATCAAAAAGTTGGCCATGGAAATATTTGTCATGTCTTTGATTACAATGCAAATGTCAAAAATCCAAATTATTAAAATGTAAATGAGGTTATGCCTGACATTTACAGTTTAATCAAAGACATGACGAATATTTCCATGACCGACTCTACTCTGCAAATTTTTTGATCACCCGTTATACCTATTTAAAAACCTTAGCAAGTTAAAATGGATTCATTAGACTGAAAATTGGTGTCAAAATTGTAGATAATCTAGCGCTAATTTTGAATCCGAAATCACCGTCACGAGATCCAATCAAATAAACGTGAAAAGCGAGTTGAAAAATTTCTAAATTTTTCGCAAAAATAGTTAAATGGGTTCAAACGACTGAGAATTAGTATCAAATTGTAGATAAACTTCCGTTAATTACGAATCTGAAATCACCCTCACGAGATCTATTCAAATAAACATGAAAAATAAGTTTACAATTTTCAAAATTTTTTCAAAAAAAAAAAAGTTAAAATAGTTCACTTGGATTAGTGGCAAATTCTAGATAACCTTACAATTACAAATCTGAAATCGCCATCATATCTTGTCAAATAAACGTGAAAAGTTAGTTGAAAATTTTCAAAATTTTTACCAAAAAATAGTTTAAAAGGGTTCAAACGATTGAGAATTGGTGTCAAATTGTAGATTAACTTCCCTTAAATACGAATTTGGAATCACCGCCAAAACATCTATTCAAATAAACGTGACGAATAAGTTTAAACTTTTCAAAATTAAAAAAAAAAAAACAATTAAAATGAGTTCAATCGACTGAGAATTGATGTCAACTCCTAGATAATCTTCCGCCAATTACAAATGCCAAAGTGCCATAACATCTTGTTAAATAAACGTGAAAAGTGAGTTGAAAATTTTTAAAAATTTTCCCAAAAAAAAGTTAAATGGCTTCAAACGACTGAGAATTGGTGTCAAATTGTAGATAAACTTCCGTTAAATACGAATCTGGAATCACTGTCAAAAACATCTATTCAAATAAACGTGAAAAATAAGTTTTTAGAATTTTGAAAATTAAAAAAAAAACGATTAAAATGAGTTCAATAGACTGAATATTGGTGTCAAATTCTAGATAATCTTCCGCCAATTACAAATCCGAAATCGCCATCACATCTTTTCAAATAGACGTGAAAAGTGAGTTGAAAATTTTCTAAATTTTTCCCAAAAAATAGTTTAAATGGGTTCAAATGACTGAGAATTGGTGTCAAATTGTAGATAACCGTCCGTTAATTACGAATCTGGACTCACCGTCAAGAGATCTATTCAAATAATCGTGAAATATAAGTTTCCAATTTTCAAGATTTTTTCAAAAACAAAAAAAACCATCAAAATGAGTTCAATTGATTGAGAATTGGTGTCAAATTCTAGACAATCTTCAGTCAATTACAAATCCTAAATCGCCATCACATCTTATCAAATAACCGTGAAAAGCGAGTTGAAAATTTTCAAAATTTTTACCAAAAAATAGTTTAAATGGGTTCAAACGACTGAGAATTTGTATCAAGTTGTAGATAAACTTCTGTTAATTAAGAATCTGAAATCGCCGTCACAACATCTATTCAAATAAACGTGAAAAATAAGCTTACAATTTTAAAAATTTTTCAAAAAAAAAAGGTTAAAATAGTTCAGTCGACTGAGAATTGGTGTCAAATTCTAAATAATCTTCCGCCAATTACAGATCTCAAATCGCCATCACATCTTGTCAAATAAACGTGAAAACTAAGTGAAAACTTTCAAAATTTTCCCAAAAAATAAGTTTAAATGGGTTCAAACGACTGAGAATTGGTATCAAATTGTAGATAAACTTCCGTTAAATACGAATCTGGAATGACCGTCAAAACATCTATTCAAATAAACGTGAAGAATAAGGTTACAATTTCGACTGATAATTTATGTCAAATTCTAAATAATCTTCCATCAATTACAAATCTGAAATCACCATCACCTCTTGTCAAATAAACGTAAAGAGAGAGTTGAAAATTTCAAAAATTTTTTCCAAAAAATAGTTTAAATGGGTTCAAACGATTAAGAATTTGGATCAAATTTTAAATAAACTTCAATTAATTAAGAATCTGAAATCGCCGTCACAACATCTATTCAAATAAACGTAAAAAAATAAGTTTACAATTTTCCAAATTTTTTCAAAATAAAAAAAAGCAATTAAATCGACTAAAAATTATGTCAAATTCTAAATAATCTTCCGCCAATTACAAATCCGAAATTTCCATCACATCTTGTCAAATAAATGTGAAAAGCGAGTTAAAAATTTTCAAAATTTTTACGAAAAAAATAGTTTATATGGGTTAAAACGACTGAAAATTGGTGTCAAATTGTAGATAAACTTCCGCTAATTACGAATCCTAAATCGCCGCCAATAAACGTGAAAAGTGAGGTTACAATTTTCAAAATTTTCCCAAAAACATGGTTAAAATGGGTTCAATCTACTGTGAATTGGTGTCAAATATCAGAAAATTTCCGGTTAAAAAATAAAAAACAAACACACGTCACGTCCAGGCCCACTCTGACGTCACAGTCTCCCTATCCCCTGGTATCTTCCGTCTACTTTCTACTACTATGCGGCATGCGATATGCGCACACCGTACTAATATAGGGACTTTGTTGATGGCATACCTGTCAACTCAAAATAGAAACGCAAGTGCCAAGAAAATCAAAACTTAAACATGTCTCGCAAAGAAAATGGTTCCTATATCGAACTTGATTAATAAAAGTCTTTGTTCAACTACAGATTTAATGTAAGAAAGCTAGAAGTTATCAACTTTTCTCGTTTTCCACAAAAAATTCGCAGCCATGTTGCCGCTTACGTTACTGGAAAAATTTGCTAGGTTGGTGAACTTAAAAAAAAAACGTACTTTACATGATTTGCAACATCTGTAGCGTGTTCAACGTTGCCGGTTGTATTTTCGCATGAGAAAGCAAAGTTAGTGGTACTTTAACTACTTAATAAACAGTAGTAAAGTCGCCAACAAAACTTAACGAGAAATCAACTTCAACTGCGTCAACATTTGCACGAGACTTGTATGTTTAAGCTATACTTAGAGACGTGGGTTTAGTCACAATCCACGATTTAAGTTAAGACCAGTGTCACTTATATGTCAAGTGATTAATATTCAAATCTGACAAGTCCCTAAATTAGTTACTGACTCATGGACTTAAGTCAGTTCTTTGAAAAAATACTGAAAGATATACACATTTCCTTATAATTCAGGTTTAATATTTTGAATTCAGTTTTTATTTTTTTCGTTTAGACTTACGATATTAAAACAGCAGTTTATTTTAAAATTGTATTTCATTTTAATTTGTTTTCTTCTGATTTTTGGGGGAAAACTTGGGGGAAATTAAAACGTTACCAAATTCTTTTAACAAAGAACTTGAACGTAATGATACACACAACCAAAATTTTGTATTTTTTTTTCAATAAAACGCAGGTATTAAACAAAAAACAAGTAGGGCAGTGTAACCAACCTTACTATTCATCAGGAGCATAGATAGAAATGGTTTGCACCCTTTCCAGAACGCCACTGGTCACAGCCAAAGTGACAGCTTAAATCGGTATCACTGAACATCAGCCAAAAAATGTTTTGTTAGTAAACAGACTATTTAGGACCCGTTTATGGTGAATGACTGGATGAACATTTATTTAATTAAAATCTAAAGTGCGATTAACCGATGAACCCGAGAATTTGATTGGTTGAATTTGAGCACGTGATTAACTTACTGGGTGATCAAGTGTCCACGACACGTCTAAAACTTGATTCCTTGACGAATTAAATATATAATTTGAATTAAAAATGAACGTGGGATTAACCCGTGAATCTCAACACTGGATTGGTTGGAGTTAATTGCGTTATTAAATTGATGTGTGATTAAGCAAACTGGATCTTATTCTCATAATGTATCAAAACTATTTTTTTAAGTTTGATGACATTACAGCACAGAAAATACCTGAACTTACGTTATTAGACATCATAATGGTCAAGAGAGCCTTATTGTTGGAATTGATAGCCACATTCAACGTAGTTGCTTGAAACAAGACAAGAATGCTATGAAGTACTGTAAAATAATAAGGAAAACAACACTCAACAAACCTGAATATCCCTAAAAAAATAAAATAAAAGGATACCCACATATACAATAGCGAATATGAGATGTGGAATCACTCCCAAATGCTCCCTTTTCCTCCCTCTTGGTTCTGTAGCCGTCCAGAACAAAGCGTCAATGGTATCTTGTCCAAAAGCAGAAAACAACCTATCACCAACTTCCAACATATTATAAAAAATATACAACTTGATCACCGATTGACTTTTGATCAAATGATACAACATATTTGTATCAACAGAAAACATAAACGTACTACATACAATTAAAAGAACAGCCTTCAATAGATCACAAATTTCCGCTGGGGTTAAAATACGTCTGTTTCTTCTGTCATGTAATCCAAAGCACTTCGAAAACGGTCTAGTAACTAAAGCCCAAAGCGCCAACAAAACCCGCATAGGCAAAAACGTGTACACAAACAGAAACGAATCTGTACATTGCATAAAACCATAACGCATGAATCTCTCGACTTCTCTCGGAATTCTCATAAACGAGTAAACTTTCTCCCTTCGTGCTGAAAATCTTTCCTCGTCGTGCTCGAGGAGGTAGTCCCGGGTCAGCTCCACCTGGAGGAACGAAGCCAACGACGGGCTTCTCTCTGAAACACTGGATTATGACCGGCACGTCATTGACAGGTTCCGATGTTTACCTTTTTTAGGATAGTCCACATCATTCTGATCTTTGTCATTTCGCAACAAATCCTCGATTTTGTTTTCGGATGCAAAGAGCACTCGGGCAGGAGTCTTGAATCGGATTTTTCGGACACCTTCTTCGTCTTTTTCGTCATCGAGAGACATAGTTGTTGAAAATTAACCCACAATAATTAACATGATTTATGACACGGAGTGACAGTGACAGTGACGACACATAAACATAATGACATTAGTGACATTACTAGGGAATTTTGTCCCACAGTTCTGGTTATAACCTAGTCACAGCATATCATTCAGTAAAGACAGCTCGTCAAATATTGGAACAACGTGTCCTTATCCAACCGTTTTGATTAGGCGGGATTTTTGAAACGAAGTGGAATATTGGTTGCCTAAATTACAAATACAGCTCGTCCGTAAAACAATGTAAAAGGAACTGATATAAACATCGAATGAACTGAAACCAATTTTTGGAGTGTGGCATGAAGACTACGAAAAAAATACCACTTTGAACAATAAAAAAGAATTGTGCTTATATTTATTTTATTCATTAATAAAAGTCTATCACTTTACCAAGTTAATTTCAACATAAACATATCAACTACCTATTTTGCCAATGCCTTCAATTTTCGCCAAGTGTGAACCGTTTGAAGAGTCAGAAAGTGAACGCTGTTGTTTTCATCTTCCCTGGGAAAAGTACTTTGATGTTTTTGGTTGAATTTTTGTTGTTAGTTAAATTAGTGAAGTAATTCTGAGAACTTTTTCATAGTAACATGGACTATAGTGGTAGACCACCTCGTGATTCCAGGCACAATAAAAAAACCTGCTTCAGAGGCTTCTTTAAATTTCCCTCGGAATCTGTAAGATAAGAAATATAAAGAAGTATATTATTCTATAATCAATACAAAAATTATTTGGTATGCAATTTTTACAGCACAGTGAAAATTCCAATAGTTGTAATGATTTAGGATCTATTTTACTAGCAACTGAATCTAAAGAAAGTAACCAGTGTCAAATTATTAATAGAGTTTTAAGTTGAACAACTTTTGCACATAAATCTGTGGAAGTAAATATGACAGACTACAGACATCTGGACATGGAGGAACAAAATTCTTTAAGTTATGTCTGTGGATACTTACTGAAGAAATGCTTGATGAAATATACCTGTGAAACATGTAGTTATTTTGCCGTTGCACGTAATGTCATCATATATGATAAACTTCTCTGTCACTTCAACGTCTTTGATGATGATCCACCATTTTGGCAATCCTAAAGCTGGCCATTCACACTCCAACGTCCCATTGGATGCAACTGTTGTACAATTCTGTTAAAAAGCAGCAGTACACACACACGTTACGACCTTGCAGTTAAAAATTTGCGATCGTGATGACAACATGTCCGACAAAATGACGAAAATGTACTTTTATAGCTGCTCTCACGATTTGAATAACATACACTGTCGAGTCATGTCCACACATCATCAAATTTCCATCCAATACAACACGATTGTACTGCTGCAGACAGACTTGTTCACCGACCGTCCACATCCAACCGATTTGCATACACAGACGTTCAAAAACACTTCAATTTGGTCATATCAAACACAATTGTTCTGCGGCGTTGAAACGTGAGTGGCGCGCTTAAGATGCTACATGAAACATTCACCTTTTATGTTGCAGCCCTAGAAAAACGATTTGTTTCACTATTTTCTACCAACTCAATTTTACCTTCATGTGGCCGATATATAAAAGCTGCCCTCGTAACTGTGTCCATACCAGCATACCGCACCCCTGTGCCCTGTGTACAGTTTCCACAATATTATTTATTTTATTTATGTGTTCGAACGCGCATTTTCTATTCAGTAAAAATAATAAATCACCGTTACAATATTAAATACCAAACATCTAAAATGTCAAATTTGACGCACAATGTTGACATGGTGGTAAATTTTATTTAGTAACAAGGTTTGCCACTACAGTTTCTAGCCAAAATTCAAGGTCATGTCCTTATTCAACGGTCGATTATTGTTGTTCTAGTCCGTTACGTGTATTTCTTATGGACCTTTCAAAAGCTGTCCTTACTGAATGATATGCTGTGACCTAGTTTTAACAAAAATTATTGTAATGTTTGCTCGCAAAAACATTCTAAATAGCCCGCAAATACACTTTTACTTTCAAAGGATTGTTGCTGGTATTAAACATTTGTTTTAATGTTTTTTTAAGTGTTTACAAGAAGTTTCTTATAAAACGTTCATCAGATAATCTCACTTACAGATTAGTTATATTCATATTATTATAGTTGTTTAGAATCAGTGCAGAATTGGTTTCTATTCAACTTTAATACTACAAATGCTACATAATAAACCCTTAAATGTGTCACTCGTATCATTCTATTTTTATTATCGATTAATTTAACTCACGGTACCAGTGCATCTGGTGAACTAATTTCTCGATTGACAGAACTAACCCGGTTGACTTTTCCACCTTTAAATAAATTTCTAGATTCACATTTTTAATATTTCGACACTTTCTTTGCAAAAAAAGTGTGATAGTATACTAAAATTGCAAATATTTTCAAATTAACTTGAGCAAATTTCCAAAAAGTCCCTAGATGGGCACTTGACACCTTGCCGTTGACAACTTTGACAGTTGTCAGCTGATGGGGCCGCAAAGATTATTTAACTATGGAAAGTAATGAAAATAACCCTCCCGAGAAAGACGAGACGAAATGTAAAGTGCTGATAATAGGGGCCGGGATGGCCGGCCTCTCGGCCGCGTATCACTTGTCCAAGAACGGCTTCAACGACTACAAACTTCTCGAAGCACGTAAACGTGTGGGCGGAAGGATAGTTCAAATAAAAATGGGCAACGAACCGGTGGAATTGGGCGCTAACTGGATCCACGGGGTCCTCGGCAATCCCGTTTACGAGCTGGCCATGCAGCACGGCCTCGTGGACATCATGCAGACGCCGAAGCCCCACAAAGTGATCGCCGCCACCGAAAAAGGCAAGCAAGTGCCGTTCGCGATTCTACACGAAATCTACGAAGCATATCTCTGTTTTTTGAAACGTTGCGAAGAGTATTTTTTATCACAGTATTTACCACCAGAAGGCATTGATAGTGTAGGTGACCATATTAAGTTAGAAATTAGTTTGTACTTAGATAAAATACAAGATTCCCGAGAGAGACATTTACGTGAACTTTTATTTGAGTGCTTGCTGAAACGAGAAACGTGTATATGTGGGTGCGACGATATGAGAGAAATCGATTTATTAGAATTAGGAACATACACCGAATTACAAGGTGGCAACATTACGCTTCCAGAAGGGTACAGTTCTATTTTGGAGCCTGTGACTAAAGCTATACCATCAGAGAATTTACTTCTTCAACATCCAGTTAATTTAATTTGTTGGAATCTCAACAAGCGGAACAGTATTGATAATGGAAATGATTCCGATGACTCAGACCGGACTGTGGTTGAAGAAACCACCAATAGTCGAGAATCGAGCTGTGAAAAGACTAATCACCAATATAACATAGAGGTCAATTGTGATAATGGCAAAAAATTCCAAGCGGAGCATTTAATCTGCACGATGCCATTAGGGGTACTAAAAGAACACATAGACACATTATTTCAGCCACCCCTGCCTGACTATAAAAGAGAAGCCGTGGAAAGGCTACTCTTTGGCACAGTGGATAAAATTTTACTAGAATACGAACGACCTTTTCTTAATCCAGGGATCACGGAAATTTTACTTCTATGGGAATCTGACTCTGACGACCCTGAAGGACAAGATGACTTGAGCAAAACCTGGTATAAAAAAATTTATTCGTTTTCGAAAATCACGGAAACGATTATTTTGGGATGGATCTCAGGCAAGGAGGCTGAATATATGGAAACACTACCAAAAGAGACCATTACTGATACATGCACCACAGTGTTACGAAAGTTCCTTAATGACCCTTTCATACCAAAACCAAAGAACGTAGTATGGTGAGCCCCAACTCCCTCTTTCAGTCCAAATTTTAATACACTTGTTCTAGTACTAGTTGGCATAGTCAGCCTTACACAAAGGGATCATACACAGCAATAGCTGTAGGGGCTTCACAAATCGATATTGAATGTCTAGCACAGCCCCTCTACCTCGACGAAGAAGAAACTAGAGTAATTATTTTTGTGTGTTGTAAATTATAATAATTAATGTTTCATTTTTAGCCCGCGGTGTTGTTTGCTGGCGAACACACTCACAGTAATTTTTATTCAACTGTACATGGAGCATACTTAACAGGAAGAACCGCTGCACAAACAATTTTAAACGAGGGTACCCCTCAAGAAATGGTGCTAGACTGTGAAGACGATGCTGACTTAAGTTCATGGGTACAAGGGATCAGTCTCGAGTAACGCCCATTGCCTTAATTTAAATCAGTTGTGGAAAAATACATACCTGTCTTCAGAAAACTTAATTATAAGTACAAAAATTCCAATTTTTGACGTTGGGTTATTGGCTCTCTGTGAAGGTTTTTCCACATCTGGTACACATTTTGTGTAATTTTTTTAACAATTTTACAATGAAACCAGACACATCATTTTAATTGAAACACTGAAGATATCTGTAAAGTGCTGCTAAATATGTTGTATTTATTTATTTTACAAGGGGTATACTTAGTTTTTGCTTTTATGTACATAAGAAAATACGAGCAGTATTATCAGAAAAGTTATGCAAAATGTGAATTGTAGCAAAATTTTAGAACTGCTTAACAGTGTCTGTTCTTTTTATTTGTTACCTTTTTAATGATTGTTACTTTTATATGCTTATGCTACATGCTAGTCATTTTTTAAACATATTGTTTCATTAAAAAATAATAATCAAGGTTTTTTTTTACCCCATCCCAGGTACTCTGTATAAGAATTCTCCATCATCATCATAGTAACAATCATTCAACTTATAAATTGTGCCTTTTTTAAGAATGCTTTTGGGAATTGTTATTTTGTCAGGGTAATTTAAGTGTGAATAGTCTTTTTCCTTTTTGTCTAAGTGTTGTACACCTGTTGAAGCCTTGTACTTGTTTTTGGACAAATCCATTAAACGAGTTTCACTAATTTTATCCTCTTTTTCAGGTTTAACACTGTTGATGATGTGTCTTTCATCCTCATTCACGTTTTTTCCAGCTTCAACCCTCTTAGTCAGTCTATTTTGCAGTTCTGACAGTGTTACCGATCTAGTTCTGGTGGGTGATGGTACATAAGATGTGTCTCCTTTTGGTGATTCATTACCAACATTAGTATTCATTTGTGTGTTTTCACCTTCTAGTAAACAGTTTTTAATTTTTTTGTAACTTTTTATGATGTCTGCAAATTCACCAGTAGTAGCTTCACTTTGAACTTGAACATTTTTCTCAGAGGAGGGTAAAACAAACGGTTTGAAATTAAGTGCCCTATTGGTAAATTTGTTTAAATGTTCTGCTAAATCCTTTGGTAATGTTGACATCTGCCCTTGTTTAAATAATTTCCAGTTGCGTTGTACAGCTGCATCATGGTTAGTAATTTTATGTTGCTTGGTTTTAACCCAATTTGTCTTTACAACTCTCTGCAACAAGTATATTACGATTTTGACTACGTTTTTAAAAAATACCTACTTTTATTGTTTCAGGAAGAGCTGGAAATCCTTCAGATAAACGTTCTATAGTCCATTCTTCTGGCTCTGTGTTATGCAGATAACGTATTTGTTCTTTGTCGTGCCACGTTAGGAAATTTGGAGACTTTTCCTTAAAATACTTCTCGCGAACAATGAGGTACTTCTCTCTCTCTTTTATCTGCGCTAATTCCTTTTCGTGCTGTTCGTGTAATTTATGAACTTCCATAAAATCAGCTTCCAGCTCCTCAAAGTCTGTGATTTCTTCATTTTTGAGTCCTGGAAGCAGTTGTTTACGTCGACTGATGCCTGGATCTGTGTCTCTCTTGGGGAATTTTGCGAAATTTCGATAAACGCAGGGGGCCACCGATGGTGTGATGATTTTTCTTACAATGAACATGATTCTTGGAAACACATCAAATTCTGAGTTTTAAATTTTCTTTGCACTAGTAGCAGCCACACATTTTAAACAAGGTTTTGTGTAAATCGAGCTTTTAAAAGCACTAAAAATAGAGGTTAAAAATGCTTCTAAATGTGAGGTTATGTTGGACTTGTGTCAAAAATATTCAAGGTTGGAAGGATTTATCCAATGGTGTCTCTAATATATGGATCAAAGGCAAAATTATCCTATGTAAAGAATATTGTTTCTACAATTACTTGTTTTTGTTAACGGTATCACTATGGAAAATTAAATACATATGTTATTTCGGGTAATTTTTCTTCGTCTAGTATAATACAAATTACTCTCTTACTCATATAATATAAATCTAATCTCCAGCGATATGAAAAATAAGTTTTACATTACTCGAGAATTCTTTTCTGGTTTTTCGGCAGTGTTACATTATTTGTATCAGCGAAATCACAAAGCAGTTCTACCGTAGAAACTTCACTGGATTTTGTAGCCTTAGGTTGGTGCTAACGTGCATGTCAACTGTCAAGAAATACCAATCTTTCAACGGAACTTCTTTAGAGTGACAGTAATTTGCGTCATATAGTGGATTCACATTTTGGTAACCCAAACATCCCGCCTTAAATTGACATGTAAAAAAGATTTGAAAGCCCGCGAAAAATTCAAAAATTTGATTTTGGCTGTGATCGTCTAACAAAATGGAACTCTACATTGGAACCGCGTACTTCGCTTCCGCCACGTGTTATTGCGTTATTTATCTCAACTCCTTTTTACATGTTCACTTTCAATGACTCCAGTATTAAACTACAACTGAACAAGTGTAAAGTTTCAAAAAGAACAATAAACAACATTTAAATTCGCCATACACTCTCGTGAAATTTTAAACAAAAAAAATCTGGTGTGAAGTGCAGACTAAAATATTACGTTTAATTTAAATTATACAACAAAGAAAATTACTGAGACTAAAATTGCGAGATAGAGAAAAATTGCATGAGGTGAAAAATTGCAAAGCTAACAAAATTACATGAGTTTAATATTTACGACACTTGATCAAAGATTAAAACAAAAAATTTACAGGAAGCTAAATTATGCCACACTTTATCAACGATTCAAACAAAGATGTTATGTGATGTGAAATGATGCCTTGGTCCAAGTGACTGGTTACTTAAGAACATTTAGCTTTGAAAGTTTATATCGTGGACTGTCCCCAGCTTATCCCAAACAAAACACATGATAAATAAACACAAAATTCATCCAGCGTAGCGAGAAATGCTTCTCGGTGATGTGATGATAGTTGCTTAAGGAGAAAGATTTAATTTTCCTGATCCTCAGTGCACACTTTCCACAGTCCTTTTCCCAGAGTGGGACAACGTTAGGTTGATTTAACTGCCGTAAATGAATTATTAGCAATCTTGTGTAAGGAATTAAGAAGTGTTATAATGTAACATTTAAGTATAAGCTTCCAGAAACCTTATTCATAATTTGATAAACAAAGAATGGGTCCTGACTAAGTGAGTTTCATGAAGTCTCCTAGCAAGTGCTGTATCGAAATAATCTCAGGATCGTTAAGTTGTGTTAGTTAACGCTTAAAATCGTAACATGAACTGTGAATTTACAAACATTAAAACAAATTTACACCACGTGTTAGCGTCGATCGAAAATTCGCATATTTACACTTGGGAAAAGCCGCAAGAACTAGCTACGCGTGTTGGAAAAACCGTGGCTCTCCCTTTTTATTTAACCACCAAACCAACTAAACTTACCCTAGCTAACTCACCACGTCGCCGTCGTTTCACTCACACCAAACAAACCAAAAGTGACGCGTCACCTACCCCTTTAGCAGCCAAGTCAACTTCTATCAATCCTCTCAACAGAAATTTCCTAGGAGAGTTACCAACTACCAAAAAAGAACTAAACGTGCACATGCAGCCTATGTTTAACGATTTTCTTTTGTTTTTTTTCAGCGCGAAATTTTAATTCAAATCTGGTCACCACAACATGTAATTTAAATCTGCAATAAATAAACTAAAAATAGTGACTGCAAATTTAAATTTAAAATACATATGTATAAATTACCACAAAGCAGCTAATACCAAAATATGTTATCCCAAACATCCCGCCAAAATGCCCCATGCGCAAAAAATTTTATAACCAGCTAAAAATCCTAAACTTGGGCTTGAACCGTGATCCTTAACGGGGTGTGTGTGTGTGTGTGTGTGTGTGTGTGTGGCGAATGCGTTCAAATGCAAAGTTGTGAACCCCAGTTGGAAAAGTGACCGTAAATCACAAATGCAGTCAACAGTTACAAACCGATACAAATATTTGAATAACACAAATGTAAACACATAAAAAAGAGAAATCTTAACTAAAACTTAATTGGATGGTAATAATTAGAGATGGGCAAAATTAGTACAAGCGCTCGATTATTTATTTCTTCCACTCCTCATTATCATTGCAAGTTCAGTGTCATGCGGCAATTACAATGAGCGAAAATGCAGCGATGAATGAAGCTAAACAATATGTATTGCGCGCTACTGAAGTAAAGTAGTGGGACTCGCATCGCTTAATACACAAGTTATTGCGATGGTGTGGCGACAAATTTTAAAATGAACAAAGCCAAAGACTCTATCGGGAGTCCAAAACATAGATCACGGTTTCGGGATCGACGTCTCTGATTAAGGCGATCGAGCTCTCTTCAGTTCTCAACGTTGCGTTGGGTTGCAAAATTCACGAGCTACAACATATACTCATCCTAGCGGTGCAAGAGCTGTTACATAATTAACCGCATCATCCATTTCCTTGCGGACTACCAAATCAAAGGGCAAGCGCATCCCACGGAGAAGTAGGTACCCCAGGCCGGAACGAAATAAGACAAAATGGGTAGATAACTACCTTGGGCTGAATATCCGTTCTGCTAACATTACTGCAATTGAAGGATGAACTTCAACTCGTTCATTTTGTTGTTGTTAATTAAAAAAAAAAAAATGCCCAACATGAGTTAAGCTGAGGTCCGAAAACTGAAAACATTGGCGTCATTGCAGTTAAATTGTATTAGACCTATAAACAATTAAAAATCTCAACACGAATTGTGAATTTATAAATAATGAAACAAAATTAACACGTGTTAACGACTTCGCCAAAGTGTCACAACATCGGGTCTTACATTAATTACGTTCATTGTAGAGAGGGCATGACGTCGAATGCGATTTATTTTATTTAAACTGCTATTTTATGAAATTACAAACTAATTTTTACACACCAATTTTAATTAAAATAACCTTATTACAGGGCAAAGTCGGTCTGTTGTAAAGCAACCTACCTCTCTTATCGCAAGATGAGAGGTTGACTCGTCTAAGGTCCAGATTGGGCCCGACATCCAACTTCCGTCCCAAGCAAATAGAAATACCTTAGCTCCAAGTTCCCTTCAACACATGGTCGTCATGTTATCAAAAAACCGCCCTGTCTAGTTTTCCCGACCTTCAAATCACTGCTTGATCAGATGACTCTTATCGCGTAAATTATCACTGGCCTAGTTAATTGTGTTGATCCGCATTATTCTGCCCTCGTATTGTGTCGACCGATCATCGATCAAATATAAAGTAAAGATGGAAAACCTCCCGATCGGGTCTGGGACCTAAGGGGCATTTTTTGTGACGGCTAAGAAATCAAACCTAGGACATCCTAGAACAAGATAGAAAAAGAGACCACCTCAAAGCTAAAATGAAAATTTTAGTTGACTAGAGGAACTGAAGAGATTTTCTGAAAGAACTTGTATTGATAAAGATAGAAATATTGGAACACTGGTGTTAGAATCAAACCAGTTAGGAAAGGTGACGAAAGTTCTAGAACTTTTTATAGAAATTATGGAATATTCGAAGGCCAAAAGTGGAGTTCAAGTCAGATTTTAATCTTAAAGAGAAAACATTTTTTCAAGGATTACATTATCTTGGCCGTAGAAGAGTTGAAGACTGGTATCAACTTAGTAATTAAACCGACGGTTACAGAACACCACAAAATCAATGTTTGCAAAATTGGGGTAACCCAAAAAAAGCACAGAGAAAAACGAGTAAGAGAAAAACATGCGGCGGCACAATGTAATGTGGAAAGTGAGGAAAGTTAATCACGACACCTGATAGTCTAATAATCAGAATATCCATCCGACAAGTGGGAGACGAGGTTCGAATCCCACTTAGGGTGTGATATACAAATACAATAAAAGGTCCATTTACTTCCTTACTATCTGGTACAAATATGAAAAATCCGTTTACGTTCTGTTGCATCAAACTGTATATTTTTGTGTTATTAGTTAGTAATCATCTCCAACACGTAATTATAAATATTAACAAAAAGAAATTTTTTATATTATAACATATAAGTATGTTCAAAGAAAGTTAACAAAATCAGTGGCTGTTAGATAATGTTTTTATAACCAACTCGTAATAGAACTTATTTGTTTGCAAACATTAAACTCCTCAAATTAAGAGTAGTTCCATAAAAAATCACTTATAAAATAAAACATTACGAAACATCAATACAAATTTAATAACCAGACACATTTCCAATAATAAATCATCCACAACACGCAATTGTGTAATGTCAGTATTCAATACAAAATAAAATTACATTCACGTCCATACATTGTAAACAAAGAAACAGATGACCCCTCTTTCCTACAAGAAAGACATAACATGACACTCAGTACAAAAATACCCGGGGTAAATTTTTAACAATGTGTATGTGTACAACCAGCATTGCTTGGCAACAAAGAATAACTAGGTAAACACCTTTTTTTCGAAGCGCGACTCGTTCGATTGAATGTAGGTATTTCATCACAGACTTTTATCAATAATACATTAAGTGGACTAGAAAAGATGGGCCTTCTAGAACATGCAAATTGCGTGGCGCTGATTGTTCTATTCTTGATAACTTGTGCCAGGACACAAACGACACAGAACATCAACGTCTGTGAGTAAAAAATCGTGTTTTAGTTCTTGTTCGGCATTCCTGTTTTAGTATTTGTGAATGAAGAAGGGAATTTGGTGGCGGAAAAAGCGGTGGATGTTGCTGTCAACTACATAAAGAAAAACAATAAATTGGGTGTCAACACAGATCCTGTTAAAGTGGTTGGAAATAGAACAGATGCATCGGGGCTTTTGGATTCTTGTAAATTTTAAAATACCAACAAAGTGGTTGTTTATTAATAATGTTGCTTAGTGTGTAGCAGCTACAACGACATGTTGGCAAGTTCTATGTTTCCACATTTGGTCTTGGATACCACCATGACGGGTCTAGCTTCAGAAACAGTTAAATCGTTCACAGCAGCTTTAGGTATACCGACAATCAGTGCCTCTTTTGGCCAAGAAGGTGATCTACGACAATGGAGGAACATTGACGAAAATGAGAAAGAATATCTCATCCAGATTCTACCACCGGGTGACATTATTCCAGAAATTGTCAGAACAATAGTGCTTAACCAAAACATAACAAACGCAGCTATACTTTTCGACGACTACTTCGGTATGAATTCCAAATTACTAACACGTGTATCCAACTGTCCTTTGTAGTCATGGACCACAAATACAAATCGTTGCTTCAAAATGTGGCAACCAGACATGTTATCGCACCAATTAAAGAACCAGATAAAATCGGAGAACAACTCAAACAACTAAGAAAATTAGATATTGTCAATTTTTTTATTTTAGGGAGTTTTGAAAATATCAAACGTGTTTTAGATGCTGCTGATAGTGTAAATTACTTCAACAGAAAATTTGCTTGGCATGCCATCACTCAAGACAAAGGGGACTTAAAGTGCAATTGCAAAAACGCGACCATTATGTTGGCTAAACCTGTAATAGACGCGCAGTATCAAGACCGCCTCGGTTTGATAAAGACGTCTTATCAACTAAACGCAGAACCGGAAATAGCCGCCGCTTTTTACTTTGACTTGGCGCTGTATTCGTTCCTAGCAATCAAGTAAGTAAACACTTGTTTTGTAAATTATTTGTGTTCGGAAAGGAGTGATAGATGCTGATTTCTACTTTTTTTAGAGAAATGATAGCAGATGGTGCTTGGAAAAGAAACAATGTCACTAACTACATTACATGTGACGAATACGACGGCAAAAACACACCTAAACGTATAGGTCTAAATCTGAAAAAATACTTCAATAAGGAAACTTCAGAAACTCCGACCTACGGTCCCATAAGCATAGTTTCAAACGGTTACAGTTTCATGGAATTCAACATGCAACTAAGTGCAGTGGGTGTGAGAGAAGGTTCATCAGACAAGTCTATTGCTTTGGGGACTTGGAAGGCCGGCTATGACAACAATTTAACCCTTCTGGATTCTCAAAGTATGAAAAACTATACTGCTGATGTAGTGTACAGAGTAGTGACTGTGGAGGTATTACCAACCTTCGTGTTTTTTATTAAGTCTAAAATCATTTTTCCAGCAAAAACCATTCATTATTAAAGACGATTCCGCTCCGAAGGGTTACAAAGGATACTGCATCGACCTCATCGATAAAATTGCCGAAATATTAAACTTTGACTACGAAATATCAACAGTCAGTGATGGCAAGTTTGGAAATATGGATGAAAATGGAAAATGGAACGGCGTCGTGAAAGAACTGATGGAAAAACGTGCCGATATAGGTCTTGGATCTATGTCGGTCATGGCCGAACGTGAAAACGTGATCGATTTTACTGTACCGTACTACGACCTAGTGGGAATCACTATTTTAATGAAACTTCCAACAACTCCTACTTCTTTGTTCAAATTTTTGACAGTCTTGGAAAATGAGGTGTGGTTGTGCATACTAGCGGCTTATTTCTTCACGAGGTATTAAGATTTATCACCCATCTTAAGAACACATGATTTGATAAAACTCTTCAGCTTCTTGATGTGGGTGTTCGATAGATGGAGTCCTTACAGTTACCAGAATAACCGAGAAAAATACAAAGACGATGAGGAAAAGCGTGAATTTAACTTGAAGGAGTGTCTTTGGTTTTGTATGACTTCACTAACTCCACAGGGAGGTGGTGAAGCCCCGAAAAATCTATCCGGGCGTTTAGTAGCAGCTACGTGGTGGTTGTTCGGTTTCATCATCATAGCTTCATATACAGCTAACCTTGCAGCTTTTTTGACTGTTTCCAGATTGGACACACCTATAGAATCTCTAGACGACTTATCAAAACAGTATAAAATTCAATATGCTCCTCTAAACGGATCATCAACTATGACCTACTTCGAACGAATGGCTAACATAGAAGCTAAATTTTACGAGTACGTTTTCACGATTTTTCCACTTTTAATCAACCACGATTTTTAGAATATGGAAAGATATGAGCTTAAATGACAGTCTGTCGGAAGTAGAAAGAGCCAAACTTGCCGTTTGGGACTATCCAGTGAGTGACAAATACACTAAAATGTGGCAAGCTATGAAAGAAGCCGAACTACCCAATACACTCGAGGAAGCAGTGAAAAGAGTTCGAATTTCAAAATCCTCAAGTGAAGGTTTTGCCTATTTGGGTGATGCCACCGACATCAGGTATCTAGAAATCACCAACTGCGACCTTCAAATGGTGGGAGAAGAATTTTCCCGGAAACCCTACGCTATCGCTGTCCAACAAGGATCACCCTTGAAAGACCAGTTCAATACGGCGTAAGTTACAAAACCCTTCACTCTTCCCCACGTCCCTCTGTCTTAGAATTTTGCAGTTACTAAATCGACGAGAACTAGAAAGACTAAAAGAGTTGTGGTGGAGTAAGAACCCTGAAGCCAAGAAATGCGATAAGCAAGATGACCAATCTGATGGAATCAGTATACAAAATATTGGTGGTGTCTTCATTGTCATTTTCGTGGGTATTGGATTGGCGTGTGTGACATTAGCGTTCGAATACTGGTGGTACAAATACAGGAAGGGGTCTAAGGTGGTGGATGTTCAAGGAGCACCAGCTGTCAAACACCATGATATGACCACGAAAATTGGTGACGGTTTTAATGCTAAAGTAAATAAGTTGTATCCACGTTCACGATTTTAACTCGATTGTCGATTTTTTGTGCACACACATGTGTTCATTGATCGGATTTCGATTGAATGTGGTTTTATTAATGCAAAAACGCACAAAATTTTACACTGGACAAACTTCGTGTAAAAGATAAAATGGTATTTTGGGTTTGTGCTCTGCGATAACAAAAGTTTGGGTTTTGTGTTAAGAGAATTAGATGTTTTTATGTGTGTACATTTTTCTACAATTGGTTTAGACATTTTATCAATTATTGTTTTTGTGTAGAATCAAATGAAGAAAATATTTGTAGTAACATTAGGACAAAAAATAAATTTATTGTGGACAGAACTGTACTGGTTTTATTTTTAAATAACCACAATACCACATCCTAGTGTAGTACTCTAATGAAATGTCAACGCCATTACAAAAGAGTTATAATCATAAGAATTATAAACATAAATCAACAATGTTTTACTACTACAATTATAGCTAAGTTCAAGCTGCTTCAATAAAACATTTTTTTAGCAGCAATAAATACAAAACAAAAAGTGTAAAGAGCTAAAAATTGAAATAACAGGTTGACAGTAGTGGCAAAAACTTGGGTTGACCGCTTATTACTGCAATCCAAGTAAAATTTATCCTAAAAACATTACAAGACCAATCTGACAACGTCAATCTTGTTGTAGTGATAATTAAAAAAAAAATTATCTACTAACAATAATGCTTATGACTTATGAATGTTGTTCTTTGTTCCTTTAAGTTTTTATATATTTGTACTATTCTCTTGCGATTGAAAATAAATACATCTGCAAATTTTAAATCTTTTTGTGACCTAAAATTTTACAAAAATGATAAAAACTATTTACCACAAGAAGACCTATCATCTATCAGTTGTGGTTTAAAGCACATTCAGTGTTACTAAAGTTATGCGACGTATTACACGAGAAAAAATACCCCACAAATTCATCGATCATTATACCTAATTCAGTAGTGTCAAATCAGATATCGGTAATTGTTTTTTTTTTTTGGCGCCAGTTTTGCCAAACTTCAAGTCGATGGTCATACTCTATACTTCAGCCCCAAACGCCCGTGTTTTTCTATACATCTGTACGTAATTCATCTGCAGCTGCTTGTGGTACCCTAACTTTTTCTTTTTTTGGAATCAAATTTCCCTCTTGTTTTCAAAATTTTTGTTTTCATTTCTGTCTCTATGAGTTTTTTTAGTTCTGGACAGGAACATTCAGTGCCATTCAACCTTAGATATATTTAGGTATAATCATGGTAGAAGGAGACATGGTATAGGCATACGCATCGGGTGTGACGTCAAGTGGGGTGAAATTAGCGCGAAATTTAAAATACAATTCGTTATCCGACAACTAATTGACGTATTGGACAGAGCAATGACAACTCAAGCTGAAATTCCCTAGAGTTCCCTAGCGAAGCTCACAAGAGTCACAAGGTCGTTGATGCCACCTAACGTCACAAATGGATGCGCAGACCATTTTTAAATTGGTACATCGGATGCCTATACCATGTCTCCTTCTACCATGGGTATAATAACTAATTGTACCGTGAAATCAGCAAAATATAAAAAGTATCCATGGTAATACTGTACAGAACAAATATACGTCAAAAAGTGTGTCATCACCCACCCGGGACTGCGATTGACACACGGAAAACACAAAAGTAAAGGGGTAATATGTATTTAAAAAAAAGTACGACCTTGTTTGTATTCATTGCACCCTCCTATTATCTCAAAATTTTCAAAACAGCCGTTGTTATATACTTCGCCTTATTTAAATAAAGTCCATCTTTTTTTTTACCTCTATTCTAACATCCTCATTTGATATCAATATATTTTTGACAGATTTTGTTTCTTCTCGTGCACTGATAACATAAAAAGTAAAAATCACTTTAAAATTGCGCCATTTTTTGTTATCTAGTTAGATAACAAAAATGTATCCTTAAAAAACCAAGATGTTAGAAACAACACAGGATACACATAAGAACGTTAGTAATAAAATTACCGCAACTGATAATGAAGCTAATAATGTCAAATATCATGTATTATCTTAACCACAATGATATGCAACAAAACAAAAGAACGGTTGCTGGGGCACTAAATGTTTTAGAATGGCCAAATTTAAAAGCCTCCAGAAAAAGACCTCAAAACAGTCTTTTTGGCCACAAACACGATCGTCACAAACGAACGAAAAATGTAAACAGGTAGAATTCAACGATAAGTTAGCAACAATGAAAAAAACTTTGACTTGAACGCTTCCCTCCGGTTTCAGCCAATGAAAACCAGCGTTGCACTATCTTCCACAAAGCGCGGGAAAACGTACATTGTAATATATATCCTTCGCAAGTGTCAGCCATCATCAGTCTGCAATCACCTGTTAATTAGTGTAGAAACAGCAGAACAAAGCTCCTTTATTCGACCCAAAAGAATAAAAAATGGAACCTTCACCTGGTTGCAGAAGAAACTCTGGGAACAACGGAGCTGCAGACAATCTGAACGTCGGCGATTCTACTGAAAGTGATGAAACTGTCGACAAGTACGATCCCTCCACGTCTAGTAGAATCGGTCACTCAAGTGAATCTCTGGGTATCACATATCCAGTTAGTGAAAGAGGGGATTCAGATCCGAACAACTCCGTCGCCAGTACGAACGGTACGACTAATCAGTTCGCAGGGCAGGAAGAAGACCCGCACGAAGGATCAGTGCAGCGGCTGTGCCACGGAAATAATAGTGAGGAAGCTACTGAAAAACACACCACAAAACTTGAAGTTTTCTTCGCGTTGGGTACCACAATTCTTCATATTTTAAATGTGGTAAAGTTTTATGATACCATTATTTACCGAAGCAACGATAATTTTTATAGTTTGACGAGCATATTTTATTTAATATCAGCTTTTGTGACAACATGTTTTAGCTGGAATATAAACAAATTTAAGCCACAACAAAAAGAATGTAATTTTTATAGACGTGGAATTTTAATCGCTGCATTTGCCGTTATCCAAATTTGTCATATTTACTATAGAATTATTTCTGAGCCACAAAGCTATGACCAAATTTTTTTAACCATTCTTTGGTATCTGTTAACGACGATACCACTTTTTATTATCTTTCACCTATTTACTTTGGAAATATATGTACTGATGTCCTTTTACGGTATTAAATCTCTAATAAGCAAAAAGCGGGAAGAACAACAGTATTACTATTACCTGCTGACAAAAACTCGGGCCGACGCTGGACTTCTTGGTCTATTAGATGGAGCTTTCAGAATAATACCACATCAGATTTTACAGATATACATTTTTTTCAAATTTGGGTTCAGCTGGCGTAAGTAATATACATAGTGAATTTCTTTTAGTACCCATTTATTTTCAGATTTTGACCAGGTTGCAGAACTTTTCTCATTTTTGGACATAGCTTGGTCTTCAACCTTTTACCAGTCTTTACTCAGGATGCACCGCCCGAACAAACACGACATGAACCTAAAGATTAAGTACTGGTATTACACTTGGAATTTATTTATCTGTATTTCAAGAATGTTGTGTATTGGCGCTATAGCAGCCCTTTGGCCCGTTGCTGTTGTAATTTTGTCATTTGTGCATTGTGCAGGATGGGCTTTTTGGTTATGGTGGAACCATCCGTCACTTGATTTTACCCGTATTAGTAAATATTGGCACATACTCTTTTGCTGTGTGATTGGTGTCGTCTACTTTACGTTTCCAATTAACTTAGACGATAAACCAAAGAAATATTGTATATTTTATGGTATAATGTTGATGGAGAATTGTGTAGGAATACTAATTTGGTACTTTAATGAAGAGGCATCATGGGGTTACTTTGTATTAATTCTAGCAATAGGTAGTACTGGTCTTGGAATGATATTTCAGATATTATACTACGCTCACTGTCATCCTAGTAAAGTTTATGCCAAAAACATTACGGTACTCGTACAAGAAAATCTATTTGGTAGTAGTGATAATTAAAAAAAAAACGATGTTTATACCATGGTCCAAAATACTTCTCGTAAAAGGAATAACGTAAGTTGATCCTATTTTATTCTAATAGCTCTGTCGATCATGTCCTACGTATGCTGTCACAGCTTCCCTTTAGGAGAAAACTTTTGGGTCATAGAGTACTTATAGAAATTTGTTCCGTGTATTATGTTGTACACTCTTTAGTTATGTTCTTTGTTCCTTTATATATATTTATAGTATTCTCTTGAGATTGCAAATAAATATATTACCTGCAAATTTTTACTCTTTTCACGGTCATGGCACAAATGTGACACAGTTACACGAAAGACTATCTATTTATCATAAGAGGACCTTATCAGCTGTGGTTTAGAACACATTAAGCGCCTTAGTATGCTATCTATTGGTGCTTTATTAAAAGTTATCATAGATTCCTATAAAAAGTCGTTTGAAGCGTAGTTACTAAACTTGCCAGACAGATTGTCGCAGTTAGTATTTAGACGTCGTGATAGGTGGACCAGGTGATATCATCCTTTCTAACCGGTGTTAAAAAGAAAACCATGGTTTTCTACCCCTTCGACAAGAGGATCCAATCTCGAGACCCCATAGAACTCAAGAGTAGAATACGTCTGGTATCTTACTGGAAACTGCTGCGACTATTTTTGACGGATTTTCTCCAACTATTCAACATATTTTTTGTCCAATACAAACTGTTTCATCTGGATATTGAAAATGAAATCGGCTACATTGCAACACTTGTGATTTCCTTGTTGTCGGGGGTAGTTACCTTGATTTTCAGCATACGGATTGATAAAATAAATCGCAAGAACCCAGCTACAATTATGTCGATCGTAATTTTCTCACTTTTGGCCGTAAAATACATCATCGACTCGTGGTTTGCTCCACCGAGAATTCTTTGCTGTGGACCGTATGGAAAGATCGTGACGAAGCTAATAACATCAATTTTTGTGTTGTTCCAAGTGCCAAACTCTTTTCGACAAATTGTTGTCACGATTTATGCTGTTAGGTGTAAATTTTCGAAAACCGAAGAAGACAGAATTAAATTTTATGATGAAATGGTCGATGCTGAAGCCGACGCCGGGTTGCTAGGAATACTGGAGTGCTATCTAAGGGGGGCGCCTCAGCTGATCGTCCAGATTACTCTCGTTTTCTTCAGACACGATGATTTTACACAAATTTCGTGTAAGTACCTGACGCTAAGTGATAATTTGAGCAATTTTTCACAATTATTGCACAATTTGTCAGAATGGTGGCGGCCTGTAACAGATTGCAACACGAAAATAGTATATTTTGCAACAAGAAGTGAAGGTCATACTTTTTTCGTGAGTTGAGTATTGTTTCACGAGTCGCGCAGCGACGAGTGTAACACACTCAACGAACGAAAAAATTGACTTTCAGTTCGAGTCGCAAATGCTGTTTTTTCTACGACAAAAAAGATACCTAACTACATATAAATTTCAGGAAATTTTATTTTGTAATATATTGAAAATTACAGTTATAATAATTATGTGCAACACCTGCTGCTTTAGCATTATTTTCTTTTTTATTAATTATTGATGAAGGCACATTGTCTTCAAGTGCATGTGATGCAGGAGGAACCTCTGCTTCTGTTATTTCTGTCTCCTTAGGTGACAACGAACCCTCAATAGGTGGTAAACTTCCGATATTTTCTTTGCTAATCTGTAATGAATCAAACAATTTTTTCCCTCTATTAATTTTGTTAGTAATCGAATCTTCGATGTTTTGTTCAGCTACAGAACTCGATTTCCATCCGCCGTGCTGCTTTATTTCAGTCATGTTAGCACCCGTGTTTGCAAGAAGTGTCGTGGAAGATCTCCTTAGAGAATGGCCAGTATATAACTGTGAATCTGGTAATTTGAGGAATTTAGCAATTTCTTTTGGAACAGATGCAAATTTATTAATTTCAATAACTTGTCGGGTGCACTTGTTGTGTTGGTAATTCAAAAAAAATCTACGAGTCGTATTGTCTATTCCTTGTGGACGAAGATTGATGTATCTCTTGCAGATTTTATAATGGGTATTAACAATTGTAAATGAACGAGGTAAATTTGTTTTTGTCTTTGGAATAATCACAAATAAAGCGCTTCCTAAATCTTGAACATCTTGAGTTTCTAAATCTTTTAATTCATGTGAACGACAGGCCCCACAGATCCCAAATATTAGAGCAACCTTCAAATAGTCTAGTATGAAACATTATAAAACACAACCTCAACTCAACTTACCTTCGTGAACAAGAATTTTTCATCATTTGCTTTATCGAGAAACAACTGAATTTGTTCCGAATTCAATACTTTTGCCTTTTTAGATTTGAAACCCGTCGACTTCCTTTTTAGAAAAGTTTTTAATTTGAGGTATTTAGAAATATCAACATCATGTTTCAGACTTATTACACTTCGTAGCATGGAATACATGCTCCATAATGTGGTGGGCTTCAGACTGTTTGACAATGTACCGAAATAAGCCATCAAGACATTTTCGGAAAAAGATGTCACTCGGTTGTCCTTCCGCCAAGTTATAAATTTTTCGTATACAAACTGATATCTCTGTTGGGATTTTTGTGGTAAGATATCATTTGAAGCGGATGTTGCTGCTTGCATCACACAAAGGGGTGTGGAACTACGCGATTCTTCTGAATCAGACATGGCTTTTCTTTTTCAATAAATTAGGAACACAATTGAAACCTAATATGTCATTACGAAATAAAACAATCACGTAGAATAAACAATATGACTACTTGACTAGCGCTACTGGTTGCTTAGACGTATGCAGATCTTGCTGCGTCAAACATTTTTGTTTAATTTTTATTCAAATTTATTAATCAATTTAGTTTCAATTTAAATAGGTAATCATATTTCATTTCTTAACAGTTGATCAAATTAAAAAAAAGATACTTAAATTTTCAGTGGATTTAAACTTTAAATTTTCACTTTTCACATAGCAGTCCATGGTTACTTTCGCTTCTAGAATGAATAAGTATTTTCACTTCTAGAAGTGAAAATGATGTTTTCGTTAAGGGTAAACGATGGGAAAAAGTCTACTTTCATATATAGGAGTAGAAAAAAGACTTTTCGTCATTGCATCATTTCAATTCGAGCTTCATGGATTGTTTCTCACTCAACTTTTCTGTTTTTGAAAAAACACGAAAGTGCGAATTTTGTTTACTTTCCAACATGAGAGAAATTCTTTTGTGTTTCATAAAAGTCAAATTAAAAATTAGTAGACCATTTTTTATTATTTTTTATTAGAACGCTTAATAAAATAAAAGTAGAACAATATTTCCTGAAATAAAGAACTCTTGCATTGGCCCCTTTAGAAGTTTACTGTAAAAAAACAGGCAAAACGACTGAAAACAACAGGTTGTAAATTTTTTGACATTTTTTTTTTCAGGGCTTGAACAAGTTTCTATTGCTGCTGCTTTGGGTGTGGTGCTACCATGGACTGCAACCTCCTACCATAATTCGCTAAGAACCCAGAAGAATGACCATTTTCCATTTTCAACAGTGGTGGTGTTTTTCATATGGAATGCATTCCTCCTAGCAGCAAGAATTCTTGGTATTAGTGTAGTTCTAGCGTTTTGGCCTGTACATACGGGTGTAACAATTCTAGTCCATTGGCTGGTGGCAACACTTTTGTTGTATTATAATTTTCCACCAGTTGATTTTTATAAGAAGAACAAAATCTGGCATTTTATGTTCTGCTCAATTTTTGGGCTGGTTTATATTTTTAATTCTATTAATATGACCAAAGAAAAAAAGTTTTGGCATTACATGTGCTTCTATGGGACTGTATTTTTGGAAAATACAGTTTCACTTATTCTATGGTGTACAAACGAATATACTAAGACTGTGATATATAGAATTAGTTTTGTTACTGTGAGTGAAATTTTGTTTATGGGTGGCATTCTTATTATGATTTTGTATTATGTAAAATTCCATCCGCGTAACGAGAAGTATAGGTCTTGTGAAAATGATCAGTTTGGTGAAAACATTCCATTGAAGATATTTAATATAAATCAGTGTGAAAACAATGAATCTGTGGATATTCCATCTGTATAGGACAAAATCCAAAGTAATTTGTTCATAGATAGGTTTTAAATAATATAAGTAAGTATAAGTATAAGTACTATAAGAATCGCAAATTCTTTTTAATTTTATAAAGATAAATAAGTGTTTCGTTTTCATTAATTTTGTTTGTACTGATTAGCATAAATCTTATAAACCTACTCTGGTAGTCAGGGATATTTCTGCACAGCCATGTCATATGTATTAAAATATAAGTTATTTAAAACTTAAGCCTGAATATCTCTAATTCCAGAGTAAAATATGACGTTTCTAGAGTATATTTTATTGTTACTTTATAGGAGTATTTAGTATTTAGTGTTTAATATTTATTCATAATTTATTTGTCTGTTCAATGATATAGTGTTACTTAATAATTTCAAGTTAACGTATCCAGCGTTAAGGTAAACGCTTTGTAAAACAACACGTCAATCAATTAAATACTTATGTAATATTGTAGATTTTAAAATTTCTTGCAAATTTTTGTTCAATATAAGTTGTCCATGTTTACATATACCTATCATGTGATTTTTTATTTATGCTTGTCTTGGATATGTTTATTTCATTTAAAAATTTATGTATTATGACACTACCATCAGCTTATATTTATGCTTGTCTTAGATATGTGAAAGCTAATCCCAATCAGTTTAGATCCCTGGACCATGAGCATCAAACAAGATATGAAGAATGGCTACAAACAGATTTTCAAAGATTAACGAGAACAAGAACAGCTCTACGGTATTATTGTATTACACTATTTAATGTACTTCCAGTGTCATTAAAAGAGTTACCTGAGAATGTATTTTGTAAAGTTGTCCAAGAATTATTAATTAATAACGTTTTCTATTCTACATCTGAGTTTATTAAATTTAAGTTTACGGACATGTGAAACATTTTTTGTAATGATTATCACGAAATATATTATTATTATTATTATTATTATTTCCTCAGTAAGTAGCTACTGTTTGTCTTTTTTTTAATAAATGCTTGTTTTTTTTCATTTTTATTGAAAAATCATTTAAGAATACTTACAAAAGTCGTCATTTTAAAAAACAACATTCACTAAGTACATCTCATAATACAAAACGTATTCTTCTACTTCTTGAACCTAAGCTAGAAAACCATTGTAATAGGATTTGATGAATGGCTAATTTTGTGTTGTTTAGACGTTTCATAACTTTTAAAATATGAAAAAGTAGGTCCTTATCTCCCTCAGTCTGTTGTCTGTTAACGATTGTATTGGACAGGCAGTCCAAAATGACTGACTAATTGTTGTAAAATTTAGGTATTCCTGTAGCTTAAAAAAAACAAAATTTTAGATAGTTTTGAATAATCAGAAGTGTGATAAATATGTACAAAATCTTTACACTTGTTTCTAAGTAAAAATTTGCGGAATTTTACTTTTTCATTTTTCTATTTATTGAAATATTATGTTTTCTTTTAAAAATTTCGTTACTACTTCCATCGTTCTTCATTCTCTTTGTAGATATTTTTGTATATAATCTTTATGTATATTGTGGTGACCGAATTTAAATCAAAGTTTTCCCGCTGAACTTAATTAACAGCGGCGCGAAATCACACTTGAATAATTTGAATTTGAAAAAAAAAAAAAACTCAATCACAAAAAGGAAATCGTTAAACATAGGCAACCAAATATGCACGTCGGGTTTAATGCATGTAGTACCGCAGGCACCAAGGCTGTTCTGTAGGATTTAGTTATAGCGCTAGGGCGTTTTTAGTTAGAAGGTTGGTTGGTTGGTAGAGAAGCTGCATGGCGTAGCGTCATTATGAATGTGCTGGTGTGATTGTAAACACGTGGTAAGCGCTAGGTTTAAATTAGTTGGTTTGGTAGTTAATAAAACGGGAGGAAGCCTTTGTTTAACGACAATCAATCGTAACTGACGTCACTTCCGGTCGACGCGAGACACGTGTTGTAAATTTGTTTCATTGTTTGTAAATTCACCAATCAAGTTAGTTTTTCTTAATAGTCAGCTAGCGCAAACACAGTTTAACAATCAGAATTATTTAAATAAACCCCTTGCTAGAAGATTTCATGAAATTCACTTAGTCAGGAAAAATACGTTATGTTTAATTACGAATAGGTCTCTGTATGCATATACGTAAGTGTTACATTATAACACTTCTAAATTCTTCACACAAGATTGCTAATAGTTCATTTACGGCAGTTAAACAAGTTCATTATACTGCGAACTGAGGGGAGGGGTTTAAAATGTTTTCTTCCCTTAGGCGGTTATCATCGTTATCATGATTAATTCATCGGGGCATGCCTCACAACGCCACAGATTGATTAATTCATCAGGGCATGCCATCACAACGCCACAGAAATTGATTAATTTATCAAGGCATGCCCTCCGAATGCTACAGATTGATTACATCACCGAGACGCTTTTTCCTCGCAACGATTTTAAAATTTACATCACCGAGACGCTTTTTCCCTCGGAGCGATGATTGGATATTTTTGTGTTTGTTTATTATGTGTTTTGTTGGGGTAACCAGTTCGCGGTATTTTAAACTCTCAAAGTAAATTGTTTTTTGAAATAACCAATCACTTAGATCATGACATAATTTAACATAATGTAAACTTCTTTGTTTGAACCGTTGATAAAGTGTGGGAAATATCAATCTCTTGTAAATTTTGTTAACGCTGCAATTTTCCACCTCATACTATATTTCTTAATCTCACAATCTTAACCTCAGTAATTTTATTTGTTGTATAATTTTAATTGAACGTAAATTTTATGTTCGACAATTTTTAACCTCACATAATATTTCTATTTGTACAAGTTAATTTCACACCAGATCTTCTGTTTCATAAATCCTTGCTAAGTTTGTTTTGTAAATACTTTGTTGATGAATGTTTCTATCATATAAATTATTTGATGTCTAATTTTTAACCTGGCATCAGAATTATTTGTTGGTTAAATTTTCATTGTATGGCGAATTTAAATGTTGTTTATTGCTCGTTGAAACTTTAATACTTGTTTAGTTGTTGTTAATATCAAAGTTATAAGTAGACAGCGGATTTCTGTCGGGCTTGGCAAGGCCAAACTCGGTACGGCTCGTGCGGGATGGGAATTCAGTGCAGCTACTGGCTGCACTTCGTCTATTTTAGAATAAAATAACGGTACTTCGTTGTACTTTGCTGTTAATTCCCGTTCTCATTTACCTAGCTGTTTTACGAATTAAGGTTTCGTGAATTGTATTTATGGAATAAGTGAAAATTAAATGCACTGATTATCACCCGCGACTGATTCGCAGCGATTCACGCGTCCCCACCTATAATCGTGACGTAGCCCGACAGAAATCCGCTCTCTAGTTATAAGAGATTGAATATTTAAAAATGGAATTGAGGTTAAATAACACAGAAAACGTGGCAGAAGCGAAGTTCGGTTCCTAGTCGGGCTGGCGAGATTGATGGTGTCACCTATCCACAGGTTTGGATAGATTCAGGGGCGGCCGCCGATGTTGTAAAGTTCTAGGCTTCGTGCTAGCCTAGATCCTCTTGCGGGTCGGACGACCATAATGGCCTAGTTCCGCAGGGCTCGTTCGTAATGGATATGCGTGTGGGGTAGGCTTTGTGACAGATAGAATCACCGTCGTGGGGGGAGAACAGCCCCAGACCGGTAGCCCCAAACTCCGCTTATGCTACAACACCCCAGGGGTACTTTCGTTGTGCTTCTGTATTTGCATCCAGTTACTTAATTCAGATTTTGCTTTTTTTATTAAATTTGTGATATTCAAATATTTGCATTGATTCCAAATAGATGTATAGAATTTTCCGTTTGTTCGCATTTCATATGTGTATGTCTGTCAATTCGCGAGTGTTTTTCTTTTATATATTTTAAGGTGTTTGAAATGTAATATTTCGGTGAATAAAACCCTAGGGGGTTTTTGGGAATGAAGACCGATGACGCCTTGACCCTGCGGAGTCGCCAGAAGGGCAAGCTGAGTCTCTTTCGCTCTTCGTTTCTTTTCCTCCCAAGGAAGGATTTCGACCTCCCTAATTTTGTCTATTATTTCTTGCGCTCTCAACTCACATGCAGTATATGTATGCTCACTTGTATGAACGAACGTCTTCCCGCCATTTTGCAAAAAAAAAACACACAACTTAGGTTCCTATTTGTTAAACGATCACAGCCAAGGCCAAACTTTGATTTTTTAAATTTTTCGCGGGCCTTTAAAGCTTTTTCAAGGTTAATTTAAAGGCGGGAAGTTTGGGTTATTACAATATTCTTTTTTAAGTTGAAATTTTCAAATTATTGCAAATTTACACAATTAATATGGTAACAGTTTCAGCAGATTAATCCTTGATAATTTTGCAAAAAATGAAATATCAAACATCGTTTTAAAGTAACGGTTAATTGTTTATATATTAAAATCAATGTTAAATATTAGAATCTATGGTCAATTATGTAAAAGGAAAATGGTGGAATTAATACTTATTTACGATGGTTAGGTAATAATAATAAATAATGAAAAAAATCACATGTAACCTGTTTTGTTATCTCTAAATGAATCGAGATCAACGAAATTCAGAATCTCTAGAATTACACAAAGTACTTTTAACTCATACTGTAAACTACTACGTCGGTCTACACGAGAAAAAATACTGCACAAATCAATATAATTCAATAGTTTGTGTTAAATCAGATGCCGGTAATTGGTAATTGTTTTTTGACGCCAGTTTTGTCAAGCTCTAACTCGATGGTCAGACTCTTCATTTCCACCTGTTTTCCTATTATTATTCATCTGTAGGTACGTAATTCGCCTGCAGGTGCCTCTAGGGCCAGAACACTTTCTTTTTGGGTCCAAGTTACCCTCTAGTTCTAAAGATCTTTTGTTTTCACTATCTCTTCTCAGGTCTCTGAGTTTTTCTAGTTCTGGACAAAAACTTTCTGTACCATTCAGCCTTATATATACTTGGGTGTAGTGACATACCTTAAATTACATTTTATTTTTTATTACCTAAAACATTATAAAAAAACTAATACGTTAGAAACAGCGTTACCTATTAGTAATCAAATGACCGCAACTGATAGTGCTTACTGCTGATAATGAAGCTAATAGTGTCAAAAACTAATGCGTTTTCTGTAACCACAATCATATGCAGAGAAATGAAGAAACGGTTACTTTAGGTTGGCAGAACTGGGGCCTTGGTACTATATATTTTATAATGGCCAAATTCAAACCGTTTCAGCGAAAACATACAAACATAATATACTTAAAAATAGTTTTTTTTAAGCCACATACACGACCGTCACAAACGAACGAAAAGTGTAAAGAGGTTGGCAACCATGACAAAAACTTCGGCTTGACCGCTTCTCTCCGGTTTCAACCGGTAAAAACGAAACGCCCCACCATCTTCCACAAAAGCACGGGAAAACTTTACGTCATCGTTCACAAGTGTCAGCCACCATCAGTCTTCAGTAGTGTTGGGCATAATCGATATATTTCACTAATCGAATGAATCGAAATAATCGTTTAAAATAATCGAATGATCACTCGAAAATTCGATTATTATCCAGTGCGCATGACTTAACGAAATTTGAATCGAACATTGAATTACGATTTATTTATCGATTGAAAATATTTTATTAAAATGTCAGTGGTCCGTATTCTTTTCCCTTAATTAATATTTAGAGATGTTCGTTATTTTTTTTTCTCTTTAGTATATGCTTTTATCGTATTCTTTTCTCACTAATTCTAATCAAAATTTTAGAAACCGAATGGCTTAACAAAAAGAAAATCAGACGAGCCAATTATGTTTGTAAATTACACTGCTTTTCAAAAAAATTGCAACATTTACCACGCCCTGCATATTCGTAAAATTGTCAAGCATTTCGACCGATTCTTCTTGCAGCAATTTCGCGGTACGACAAACCAGCCTCTCGCATAGCCACAATTCTGCCTGTGTCAAAGGCGCCAATTTGTTCAAATTTAACATTTCTTCACATCGGTGGCATTTTATTGCATAAAGTGATACAACTGACAGACACCCATAAAAATAAAATGTAAAATTTGTTAAAAAAAATGATAAAATTTTTAACTTCTTCACCAAGAAAAACATGAAAAATATTCCAAAGCGTGCGTTGTTTTCCACCATATTTTCATCATCTTTTCCGGAGAACATGGTGCTTTGATGGGTACATATAAGTCATGATGCTTAATGCAGGTGAATGGCTAATAGTGGAAGACTCTATACAGATCCTAAAAATTTTGGATTTAATGACAACAGCATTGTCTGGAGAAAAATTTATTACATTGTCATCAATAATTCCACTTGTGCAAGGAGTTCAGCATTCCATTAATTTAATAGATTGCAAAACAACTGTCGGCATGGAATTAAAAACTGACATGCTTTCTGTGCTTTCTCGACGTCTGGGAAATTATGAGAAAGACAAAATATCGGCAGAAGCCACTTTCTTGGATCCTCGTTATAAAAAAATTGGATTTGGAACCCAAGAAAATGCAGAAAACGCAGAGAAATGGATTTTAGAAGAACTTGAGAATCTCATTGCTGGTTCACTTTCCGCTTCCCCACCTGTGCCAGAGACCAAAAACAAGCCTGATGACTCTTCTGTTAATGTTGATATGTTATGGAATTACCTTGATGACAAAATTGCCCGATCCACAAATGTATTAGCTGTTTCACCAAAAGCAAAAGCTATTGTAATGATAAAGCAATATTTATCAATGCCAAACATAGCCCGAACATGCAATCCTTTGAGCTTTTGGATGGACAATAAAAATTTGTTTCCCGAATTATTCAAGCTCCATGAAAAATATCTTTGTGCACCAGCCACTTCCGTACCGTCAGAAAGAATATTTTCGAAAACTGGTCTCATAACCAATTTGCGAAGAAACCGACTTGCACCTAAAAATTTAGATTATATTGTTTTTTTAAACACAAATTTGCAAATGTAACAATTAAATAAATTTTTATATTCCTAACCTTTCGTTATTGACATGTTCATCTTCAAAATGACATTTCGCATTCGCAGTGACACTTGTAACACACTACCACCAACCTAACAAATGAAATTTACTAACGATTTCGATTATTTTCTACGGTTAGTTGCCTGAACCCGAATGAATTATTTCGAAATCTCGAATCGTAATCGGTTCGTGTACTCGTGCGCAATCGGAACGAAAACCGAAACGAATAATCGAATAAACGAATGATTTCTAAACGATAATCGAATGATCGATTATTCGAGTATAATCGAGATATCTCGATTATATCATTCGTAATCGCCCAACACTACTAATAAACAGAAGAACATAGCGTGGGCGAAGTTACCAGAAAAATTTAACGCTATTTCTGGAACTGTTCCACGTTATCTAGATAAGATATCATAGATTCCTATAAAAAGTCGTTTGAAGCGTAATGTTACTAAACTTACCAAACTGACTGTCTCGAGAACATCATGTTTTACTACTCCTTCGATAAGAAAATACAATCTCGAGACCCCATTGAACTACGTCAGGTATGTTACTGGAAACTGCTGCAACTATTTTTGACGGATCTTTTCCAACTGCTCAACATATTTTTTGTCCAATACAAACTGTTTCATCTGGATATTGAAAATGAAATTGCCTACAATGCAACATTTGTGATTTCTTTCTTGTCGGGGGTAATTACCTTGATTTTGAGCATACGGATTCATAACATAAACCGCAAGAACCCAGCTACAGTTATGTCAATCGTAATTCTCTCACTCTTGGCCCTAAAATACATCATCGACCCTTGGTTTGGCCCACCGAGAATTCTTTGCTGTGGACCGTATGGAAAAATCGTGACGGAGCTAGTGACATCAGTTTTTGTGTTGTTTCAAGTGCCCAACTATTTTCGACAAATTGTTGTCACGATCTATGCTGTTAGGTGTAAATTTTCAAAAACCGAAGAAGACAGAATTACATTTTATCATGAAATTGTCGATGCTGAAGCCGACGCCGGGCTGCTAGGAATACTGGACTGCTATCTAAGGGGGGCGCCCCAGCTGATTGTCCAGATTGCTGCCATTTTCGTCAAATACGATGACTTTACACAAATTTCGTGTAAGTACCTGAAGTTAGGTGATAATTTGCGCAGTTTGTCTGTTTTTCACAATTGCACAATTTGTAAGATTTTTCGTCATTGCATCATTTCAATTCGAGCTTCGTCGATCGTTTCTCATTCAACTTTTCTGTTTTTGAAAAAACATAAAAGTGTGAATTTTGTTTCTTTTCCAACATGAAAGAAATTCCTTTATGCTTCATAAAAGTCAAATCAAAACTTTTTTATTATTTTCTATTAGAACGCTTAATAAAATGAAAGTAGAACAACGTTTCCTGAAATCGAAAACTCTTGCATTGGCCCCTTTAGAAGTTTGCTGTAAAAAAACGGGCAAAACGACTGAAAACAACAGGTTGTCAATCTTTTGACAATTTTTTTTTTCAGGGCTTGAACAACTTTCTATTGCTGCTGCTTTGGGTGTGGTGCTACCATGGACTGCAACCTCCTACCATAATTTGCTAAGAATCCAGAAGAACGACAATTTCTCATTTCCAACCGCGATTGTGTTTTTTATGTGGAATGCATGCCTTCTAGCAGCAAGAATTCTTAGTATTAGTGTAGTTCTAGCATTTTGGCCTGTGTATACGGGTGTAGCAGTTCTAGTCCATTGGCTGGTGGCAACACTTTTGTTGTATTATATTTTTCCGCCAGGTGATTTTTATAAGAAGGACAAAAACTGGCATTTTATGTTCTGCTCAATTTTTGGAATTGTTTATATTTTTAATGCTATTAATATGACCAAAGAAAAAAAGTTTTGGCATTACATATGCTTCTATGGGATTGTATTTTTGCAAAATACAGTTTCACTCATCCTGTGGTGTACATATGAATATACTAAGACTGTGATATATAGAGTTAGTTTTGTTATTGTGAGTGAGATTTTGTTTGTAGGTGGCATTCTTATTATGATTTTGTATTATGTAAAATTCCATCCACGTAACGAGGATAGATCTTATGAAAATGATCAGTCTGTTGAAAATATTCCATTGGAGATATTTAATATAAATCAGTGTGAAAACAATGAATCTGTGGATATTCCACCTGTATAAGATAAGATCCAAATTAATTTGTTTATAGATAGGTTTTAAACAAGATATTATAAGACTCGCGAAGTTTAATTTTATAAGAATAAATAAGTGTTCCGTTTTCAGTAATTTTGTTTGTACTGATTAGCATAAATCTTATAAACATACTCTGGTAGTCAGGGATATTTCTGTACAGCCATGTCATATGTATTAAAATATAAGTTATTTAAAACTTAATCCTGAATATCTCTAATTCCAGAGTAAAATATGACGCTTCTAGAGTATATTTTATTGTTACTTTATATTTAGTATTTAGTATTTAATATTTATTCATAATTTATTTGTCTGTTCAGTGATATAGTGTTACGTAATAATTCCAAGTTAACGTATCCAGCGTTAAGGTAACCGCTTTGTAAAACAACACTTCAATTCAAATATTTATTAAATTAAATTCTTAATAGGTTTTAAAATTTCTTGCAAATTTTTGTTCAACCTAAGTTGTCTACGTTTGCGTATATCATGTGATTAATAAGTAATACTGTTGTTTTTTTTAATAAATACTTGCTTTTTTTTCATTTTTTATTGAAAACCCATTTAAGAATACTTTACGAAAGGCGTCATTTTAAAAAACAACATTCACTAAACATATCTTGTTGTACAAAATGTATTATTATACTTCTTGAGCCGAAGCTAGAAAACCATTGTAATAGGATTTGGTGAAGGGCTAATTTTGTGTTGTTTCGACGTTTCATAACTTTTAAAATATGATAAAGTAGGTCCTTATCTCCCTCACTCTGTTGTCTGTTAATGATTGTATTGGACAGGCACCCCAAAATGACTAATTCTTGTGAAATTTAGGCATAATAATGGTATTCCTGTAGCTTAAAAAAAAACAAATTTTAGATAGTTTTGAATAGTCAGAAATGTGATACATATTGTGGTGACCGAATTTAAATCAAACTTTTCGCGCTGAAATTAATTAACAGCGGCGCGAAATCGCATTTGAATAATTTGAATTTGAAAAAAAAAAAAAAGTTCAATCACGAAAAGGAACTCCTTAAACATAGGCAACCAAATATGCATGGATGGTCTCTTGCACGTAGCGCTTAGGGATTAGTTCGCATGATCTTTGAGTAGATGGCAGCACGTAGCGCTAGGGTAATTTCAGTTAGAGGGTTGGTAGAAAAACCGCATGGTAGAGTCATTACGATAGTGGCTGTGTGTGTGTAACCACGTGGTAAGAACTAGTTTTAAATTAATTGCTTTGGTAGTTAATAAAACGGGAGGAAGCCTTTGTTTAACGACGATCAAACGTATTTTTCATAATGATACAGTTGTCCCCAACCCGCGCGGTAAATTCTTGCGCCCTTTTAATCGAAAATTGCAGACTTCCGGTCGGACGCGAACACGTGTTGTGAATCTGTTTCTTTGTTTGTAAATTCACCAATCAAGCTAGTTTTTCTTAATAATCAGCTAGTGCAAACACAATTTAACAATCAGGATTATTTAAATTAACCATTTGCTAGAGGATTTCATGAAATTCACTTAGTCAGGAAAAACACCTTGTGTTTAATTACGAATAGGTCTCTGGATGCATATACGTAAGTGTTACACTATAACACTTCTAAATTCTTCACACAAGATTGCTAATAGTTCATTTACGGCAGTTAAACAAGTTCATTATACTGCGAACTGGCTGGAGGGGTTTAAAATGTTTTCTTCCCTTAGGCGCTTACCATGGTTATCATGATTAATCCATCGGGGCATGCCATCACAACGCCACAGATTGATTAATTTATCAAGGCATGCCTCACGACGCTACAGATTGATTACATTACCGAGACGCTTTTTCCTCGCAACGATTTTGGAATTTACATCCCCGAGACGCTTTTTCCTCGGAGCGATGATTGGATATTTTTCTGTTTGTTTATTATGTGTCTTGTTGGGGTAACCAGTTCGTAGTATTTTAAACTCTCAAAGTAAATTATTTTTGAAGTAACCAACCATTTAGATCATGATATAATTTGGCATAATGTAAACTCTTTGTTTGAACCGTTGATAAAGTGTGGCAAATATTAATCTCCTGTAAATTTTGGTAACTCTGCAATCTTCCACCTCATACAATATTTCTTTAATCTCACAATTTTAACCTCAGTAATCTTATTTGTTGTATAAATTTAATTGAACGTAAATTTCATGTTCTACAGTTTTAACTTCACATGATACTCGTATTTCTATTTGTACAAGTTTATTTCACACCAGATCTTTTGTTGCATAAATCCTTGCTAAGTTTTGTTTTGTAAATACTTTGTTGATGAATGTTTCTATGATATAAATTAATTGATGTCCAACTTTAATCTCACATAAGAATTATTTGTTGTTTAAAATTTCACAAGATTGTATGGCGAATTTAAATGTTGTGTATTGCTCTTTGTTGAAACTTTAACACTTGTTCGGTTGTCATTTAATATTAGAGTCATAGAGTTTGAAAATTTAAATAGAATTGAAGGTAAATAACACAATATCACGTAGTGTCTGCGATGGGCGCGGTTCCTAGTTGAGGTAGCGGAATGTATCGCGCTGTCTGCACAAGATGTGCAGACTTTGAATCAGATTTCAGTGGGAACGGTCTTGACGACGAGGTAGTAGTTGACCAGACTTCACCGCTAGTTTTAGGCCGAAACGGCCTGCTTGGACGGCATGTTCGTAATGGAGGGGTGCTGTCTGGCAGGCTTGGTGTAGATAGAATCACCGTCGCGGGGGAAACCAGCCCAGACCGGGAGCTCAAAACTTCGCTCACGCTACGACGCCCCCTCTGGGTATTTTGTTGTGCTCCTGTTAACTGCCGTAACTTAAAAAAAAAAAGGAAAAGGAGATCGGCCGCCACACGCCTGTAATAACTTGTGTATTTGCATCCAGTTACTTGATTCAGCTTTTGCTTTGTTTTATTAAATTTGTGATATTCAAATATTTGCATTGATTCCAAACAGATGTACAGAATTTCCGTTTGTTCGTTTTTCGTATGTGTATGTCTGTCAATTCGCGAGTGTTTTTCTTTCACATATCTTAAGGTGTTTGAAATGTAATATGTCGTCCGGGAATAAAAAACCAAAGGGGGTTTTTGCGCTGAGGAGTAAATCTTCGAAGCGTCTTTCCCCCTGTGAGGGGTGCCGTACTCCCCCTCCAAACCAATTTTTGTCTATTATTTCTTGCGCTCTCGACAGTGTATGCACTTGTATGAAAGAACGTCTTCCCGCCATTTTTCAAAAACAAAAAAAAAACACACAACGTAGGTTCTCATTTGTTAGACGATCACAGCCAAGGCCAAACTTTGAATTTTTAAATTTTTCGCGGGCCTTTCAAACTGTTTCAAGGTCAAATTTTGAGGCGGGAAGATTGGGTTATTACAATATGTACAAAATCTTTACACTTGTTTCTAAGTAAAAATTTACACAATTTTACTTTTTCATTTTTTTATTTCTTGAAATATTGTGTTTTCTTTTTAAAAATTTCGTTACTATTTCCATCGTTCTTCATTCTCTTTGTACATATTTTTTGTATATAATCTTTATGTATATTCTTTTTTCAGCAGACTAATTCTTGATAATTTAGCAAAAAATGAAAATCAAACATCGTTTTAAAGTAACGGTTAATTGTTTATATATTAAAGTCAATGTTAAATATTAGAATCTATGGTCAATTATGTAAAAGGAAAACGGTGGAATTAATACTTATTTACGATGGTTAGGTAATAATAATAAATAATGAAAAAAATCACATGTAACCTGTTTTGTTATCTCTAAATGAATCGAGATCAACGAAATTAAGAATCTCTAGAATTACACAAAGTACTTTTAACTCATACTGTAAACTACTACGTCGGTCTACGCGAGAAAAAATACTGCACAAATCAATATAATTCAATAGTTTGTGTTAAATCAGATGCCGGTAATTGGTAATTGTTTTTTGACGCCAGTTTTGTCAAGCTCTAACTCGATGGTCAGACTCTTCATTTCCACCTGTTTTCCTATTATTATTCATCTGTAGGTACGTAATTCGCCTGCAGGTGCCTCTAGGGCCAGAACACTTTCTTTTTGGGTCCAAGTTACCCTCTAGTTCTAAAAATCCTTTGTTTTCACTTCTATCTCTTCTCAGGTCTCTGAGTTTTTCTAGTTCTGGACAAAAACTTTCTGTACCATTCGGCCTTATATATATTTGGGTATAGTGACATAAATTACATATTTTATTTTTTATTACCTAAATCATTATAAAAAAACTAAGACATTAGAAACAGCGTTACCTATTAGTAATAAAATGATCGCAACTGATAGTGCTTACTGCTGATAATGAAGCTAATAGTGTCAAATACTAATGCGTTTTCTGTAACCACAATCATATGCAGGGAAATAAAGAAACGGTTACTTTAGGTTGGCAGAACTGGGGCCTTGGTATTAAATATTTTATAATGGCCAAATTCAAACCGTTTCAGCGAAAACTTACAAACATAATATACTTAAAAATAGTCTTTTTTAAGCCACAAACACGACCGTCACAAACGAACGAAAAGTGTAAAGAGGTTGGCAACCATGACAAAAACTTCGGCTTGACCGCTTCTCTCCGGTTTCAACCGGTAAAAACGAAACGCCGCACTATCTTTCACAAAAGCGCGGGAAAACTTTACGTCATCGTTCACAAGGAGGGGCAGGGCCTGCCAAGTTGAGTGGGAAAATTTGAGCCGGTTTATCTATACCACTTCAATGCACTACAGACCCATAAGTCTCTCTTCGTTTCTATATCTCTCTCGTGTTATCATATTGGGCGTACATAAACCTATCCTTATGCTACAACTAAATCTCAAGGCAGATGGCTCTGCAGTCGCAAAATTTCTGTCAACTTGTAACACATTTGAAAATTGAAAGAATACAACTGCCGGACGCCATCCGCCATTACAGATACCCCTACTTCTAACGGTGTTCTGACGTATATGTGTGACGCACGCACAGGTGTGACGCGCTGCAGCACATGAGCAATAACGGTTATAAATTTGCGCGAATTTGAATTTGAATAATTTAAGTGTGTGAGTGCGAATACGTGGCGAATACCAAAAAGTAAATATCTACCGAAAATTATTTGAAGGAACGCCATGACGAGAAGGTAAAAAATTTTAGCTTTTTATTGCAAATTTAAATAAAACAAATAATGTATTATTGTTGTAGATATTGTATTATTTGTGGTAACAACACAGAAAATGCGAAGGCACTGCATTGTTTTCCTCGATCGCTTGCTAGGTGAGTTTACAAACATCGAAGTATATTTAATTTTTAAGTAAGAAAAAAAAGAAGAAAAATTTAATGCAAAATCATTTTATTTTTTAGATTACGTGAATGGGGAGAAGCACTGAAAATTGAGAATGTAGAAAAAAAAGTGAAAGCACACTGGAGAATTTGCAGTGAACACTTTTCCGCAAATTCTTACGCTAACAATTGGTCAGCAACTTTAAATCGCAATGCAGTACCTTCGCAATACATCCAAACTTCCAAGACTGAGGTAATAATTATTAAAGAAAAGGAAATAACTATTGTGTGAAATTTGCTTCGTTTTGTTTTTTGTAGGTATTAAATATTCATGTTTTTTAGATCATTGAAGAGAATGCGCTGCAGCCACCAACTGTGACACCCCCAGGTCTTCCGGTCGAACCGTTAATGGTACAAACTTATAGTGTCTTTGTATGCAATAATTATTAATTGATCTTTGTTTCAGGTTACAAATGAAGACATACATTTTTCAACACCAATTAAAGTTCCCTCCACTCATCCTGTTCCATCGACATCAAAAGGAAGTGCTTCTCTGATGTATGATACTTCTATGCTCTCTTCTTTGCATGAAACGCCTACTTCTTCTTGTGCTTCTATTAATTTTCGTCAAAATGCGACTATTTTTTCTACTAACGAGTCCAAAGCACCATCGATTAGTAGATCTTTGTTTAAGAAATGTGATCTCAATTTCTCGTGTACTCCACGCGAAAAGAAATTGAGATCTATACTTAAACAAAGAGAAAAGCAGCTTCAGGCAGTTAAAAAATTATGCAAACAACGTGGAAAAGAATTGCGACAAGTACATCAAATTAAAAATTTGGATAAAAATCCATTAGTAAATAATCTGTTTGAAGGTTTATCTCCCGTTGTTGCTAATTTTTTAGTTGCCCAAGTTCGCTGGTCTAAACAACCAACTCGTGCTCGTCGATGGTCTTTGGAGGACAAACTCTTCGCTCTTCTTTTGTTCAAACGTAGCCCTAGTTGTTATGCTCTTATGCGCCGCTTTCTTGCTTTACCTAGTCGCAGTACCCTAACTGCCCTTCTTTCACATTTTCCATTAAAGCCGGGGATTAATCTTAATTTATTCCAACACCTGCAATCAGTTCTCGCAGGCCGTCCCCCAAAAGATTCGTTCTGTACTCTAATGTTCGACGAAATGAGTATTCTCGAACATTTAGAGTACAATCGAACTGGCGACTGTTTTGTGGGACTGGAGAACTTAGGACACCATGGCAGCTCTGCAAAAATTGCAAATCATGCCCTGGTGTTCATGGTTCAAGGTGTTGGAGGTAAATGGAAACAACCTCTGGCTTTTTATTTTTCACATGGTCCTGTTTCTTCGGATAAATTGCAACTCATACTGTTAGACGTTCTTGACACTTGCAGTAACCATGGTTTGAATGTGGTAACCTGCATTTCATACATGGGTACTAATAACGTCAAGACGTTTAAAAGTATGGGTGCAACGGAATCCCAACCTTTTTTCGTGCATAAAGGGAAACGCATCTTTTGCATGTTCGATCCTCCCCACCTTATTAAGTGCCTCCGCAACAATTTCCTCAAACACCCCATCCAAGTCCCAGTTTTAATTGGTGAGGAAAATGTATCCTTCACGGCACGGTGGGATCACTTGTTGGAGGCTAAGGCCATTGATGATAGGAGCCCTGTGGACTACCGCACTTTGAAGAAGCTGACAGATGCCCATTTTCACCCCTCTGTGCAACAAACCATGAAGGTGAAGTTGGCAGCTCAGATTTTTAGCCATTCTTTTGCTGCCTATATTCACAGCTTAATTTCAACGAGTAAGTATATAGTTAGTTATATTTTATGTTAATATACATATTTCACAATATTATGTAATTTTTCTAAAAACCAAATATTTTGAATGAAAGATGAGATATAATGTTTTTTATCTTTTTTTACAGACAGTGTGTCCAATGATAGACTTGGCACAGCGCAGCTGTTGAAAGATGGCAACAAGTTGTTTGACAGCCTAAATGGGTTTGCACAGGGGGCAGAAAATGGTAAGGAGGTACACTGTGTTGTCACTTGGGAATCAAAGCACTGGTCTTTCTGGGAGGAGATGCTGGAAATGATTCCCAAGTGGCAATTCCTTCGTGACAACAATACTGTTTGTTCGCCACCCAGTCAAACAGGGTGGCAACTGACAGTAAAGTCATTCACGATGATTTGTACCGAGCTTCTTCAAAGTGGGGAGTTCACAAGTGTGCGCCCTCGGTCGTTTAATCAGGATCCACTCGAGAATTTGTTTGGGGCCATTCGTTCTTCGTGCGGAGCCAATGATACTCCTACAGCAGCACAATTCATAAGCGCTCTAAAGACGCAAGTTGTCTGTGGCCTCTCTAAGGGTCACCTGAAGGGAGGCAACTGCGAGGCAGACAACGCGAAACTTTTGAGCGACTTCCGTCATTTGTTTGAGGGATTGAATCAGCAACTTGACCAACCGAGAATGGCTGAAAGATGCAGTGTAATCGTTAACATTAGTAGTGTGATAGATGTACCAACACTTGCAGATGAAATAGAATTAGCTGTTTTGTCTGGAAGTCCTGGCATTTTTTCCACAGCTTATGTTAGCGGCTACATTGCTAAGAAGCTCTTAGAAAAGTCAAGTTGCGATATTTGCAAGAGCGTGTTAATTACTGAGCCTTCAGCACAAGACAACTTCAATATTTATATTTCAAACAAAGAATTTAGTACCGATAAACACAGGCTAATTTATCCATCCGAGAAATTAGTCAAAAACGTGGGCATTATAACGAACGTAATGGAAGCAATCGTTCCCCAGTTAATGAATGATGCACGGGATGTTCAGCATAGAATTGCAACTTCAATTTTCTCTAGTTCAAATACAGAAAATCTTTTTGAATGGATTTCCTGTGATCCTCATAGGATATCAATCGCACAATGTATTGTTGCTGCTGTGGGCCGAGTATATCTTCGATGGTATGCCACTGGCTTTAATCGTAAGCGAAAGTCCCAAAGAAAAGCTCGAACTGTTCGCAAAAAATTGAAAAAATTGGGACATCCGTCATAACGGTTTGTAGATATTCCATGTGAGGGATGTCCTTTTTTTTTAATTTTTTATAGTTACAAAAATTAGATTATTCGTTCTTTGTAATAATTAAGTATTATGTAAGACAAAAGCCCAGCTTATAAAAACACAATGAACAAATGTTTAATTAGCTATTAAAATAATTTCATTTTAATTATATTGTTAAACTATTTTCAAATTACATTATTTTATAAACTGGTCCTTTGAACAGGTGAAATTTTGTAATTTCATTTATTAAAATGAGTATGCATTGGATGCCATAAATAACGTTTTAATAATTAATTGTTTTCAGTTGTATCAACAATATTTGTTCAATTTTTGGCCAACAGTTTCAGATTTTTTTTGGGACTGTTGCTTACGATTGAACCTAGTCGCATACCATCGAAGATATACTCTGCCAGTCTATCAACAGCAGCAACATTGCATTCTACTATTGATATCTTATGGGGATCACAGGAAATCCATTCAAAAAGATTTTCTGTATTTGAGCTGGAGAAAATTGAAGTTGCAATTCTATGCTGAACATCTCCTGCATCATTCATTAACTTGGAAACGACTGCTTCCATTACGTTCGTTATAATGCTCACGTTTTTGACCCATTTCTCTGACAAATAAATAAGCCTGGCTCAGTAGTTAACACGCTCTTGCAAGATAAGATATCAATTGAAGAATGTATTGTCGTGGCTGTAGGCAGAATATATCTTCGGTGGTAGCCACTGGATTGAATCGTAAGCGAAAATCCCAAAGAAAGGCTCCAACTATTTTCAAAAAATTGAACAAAGTTATCTTCTTGTTGATTTCTAGTTTCTGTTTTATTATTAAATAAAAATTATTGTGATATCCTCGCAGTTTCAATAATTCTTATTTAATATAAAGCAAGAGAATTAGAAGATTCCTTATTTATAATAATTTGTATGTCATCTCATTTTAATCATATTGTTAAGCTATTGTACATATAATAATTATATCAACAATACCACTGCTGTTAGATACCATTATATGTTTGCTATTAAATTTACTAATGACAAAAATTACGTGTGTTTTTATTACTTTTTTTTAAGTAGTAAAAACATATTTTGTATCATCATAACTTCTTAATTAAATTATTTTATTAACTTATAATAATTATGCATTATACGTTAGTAAAATAATTTAATTACGAAGTTATGATATACAAAATATGTTTGTACAAAATTTTTAGAATGACTTTGAATCTCCCGCCAAATGCGCCTACTCAACAAAATTTCAAATTTCCCACAGTTTCCCCTACTATCTTTCGTCTGGCCCTCTATATTTGTTACCTTCTACTAGTTTAAATTTTTACACGGGACTTGGCAGTCTGGAGGGGGTAGTCTGTGTTCACAAGTGTCAGCCACCATCAGTCTTCAGTCACCTGTTGCCGAGTGCGAAGGCAGGAGATCAAAGCTCCTTTACATGAACCAAAAAGGGTAAAAAAATGGAACCTTCACCTGACTGTAGCACAAACTGTGTGAGCAACGGAACTACAGACAATTTGTACGTCGGCGATTCTGCCGAAAGTGATGAAACTGTCGAGGAGTACGATCCCTCCATTTGTAATGGAGTGACGCAACCAAGTGAATCTCTGGGCATCACCTACAAAATTAGTGAAAGAGGGGATTTAGACCCGAACAACTCCGCCAGTACGAATAGGACGATTAATCCGATGGCTGGACAGGACGAAGATCCGTTGTGTCACGAAAATAATTGTGAGGAAGCCACGGAAAAACATACCACGAAACTTGAGGTTTTCCTGAAGTTGGGTGCCACATTTCTTTATGTTTTTAATGTGACAAAGTTTTATGACACTATTATTTACCAAAGCTACGACAATTTTTCGGTTTATAGTTTGACGAGCATAATTTATTTAATATCAGCATTTGTGACAACATGTTTTAGTTGGAATATAAATCAATTTAAGCCAGAACAAAAGGAATATAATTTTTATACACGTGGAATTTTAATCGCTGCATTTGCATCTTTCGAAATCTACCATATTTACTTTAGAATTATTTCTGGGCCACAAAGCTATGGCCAGATTTCTTTAACTATTCTTTGGCATCTGTTTACGACGATAACACTTTTTATTATCTTCCAGCTATTTACTTTGGAAATATATGTACTGATGTCCGTTTATGCTATTAAATCTCTAAGCAAAAGTCGGGAAGGACAGCAGGATTATTATTACCTGCTGACGAAAACTCAGGCCGACGTTGGACTTCTTGGTCTATTGGATGGAGCTTTCAGAACAATACCACACCAGATTTTGCAGATATACAATTTTTTCAAATTTGGGTTCAACTTGGGAACTTTTTGGTGTGAGTAATCTGAATAATGAACTTCTTTTAGTACCTATTTATTTTCAGATTTTGACCAGATTGCAGTACTTTTCTCATTTTTCGCCATAGCTTGGTGTTCAACATCTTACCAGTCCTCACTCAGGGTGCATCTCCCAAACAAATATGACATGAACCTAAAGACTAAGTGCTGGTATTATACTTGGAGTTTTTTTATCTGTATTTCAAGAATATTGTGTATTGGCGCTATAGCAGCCCTTTGGCCCGTTGCTGTTGTAATTTTGTCATTTGGGCATTGTGCAGGATGGGCTTTTTGGTTGTGGTGGAACCATCCATCACTTGATTTTACCCGTAATAGTAAATATTGGCACATACTCTTTTGCTGTGTGATTGGTGTCGTCTATTTTACGTTTCCAATTAACTTAGACGATAAACCGACAAAAAAGAAATATTGTGTATTTTATGGTTTAATGTTGTTGAAGAATTGTGTAGGGATACTAATTTGGTACTTTAATGAAGACGCATCATGGGGTTACTTTGTACTAATTCTAGCAATAGGTAGTACTGGTCTTGGAATGATATTTCAGATATTATACTACGCTTACTATCATCCCACTAAAGTGTATGACAAAAATATAGCAGTACCAGTTCAATAGCATCCATATGGTATAATTATTTATTATATTTATTATTTTTATTATTACTTTTTTGTATGATGTTTTTTTAATTAGTAAATAACTATATTATTTGCATTTTTTTTATTTTTTTACACACAGTTAGTACGTTCAGTGCGTTGGTATGCCATCTATTTCTTCTTTATTAAAAGTTACCATAGATTCCTGTATCGGTAGTTTGAAGCATAATGCGCATGTGTTACTGAACTTACGAGCCATATTGGCTCAGTTAATCCTTAAACGCCGTGGAAGGTAGACAGTTGTTTTCATTCTCTCCGGCCGGTAAAAAGAAAATCATGGTTTACTACTCCTTCGACAAGAAAATACAATCTCGAGACCCCATTGAACTCAAGGGTAGAATACGTCAGGTATCTTACTGGAAACTGCTGCGACTATTTTTGACGGATTTTCTCCAACTATTCAACATATTTTTTGTCCAATACAAACTGTTTCATCTGGATATTGAAAATGAAATCGGCTACATTGCAACACTTGTGATTTCCTTGTTGTCGGGGGTAGTTACCTTGATTTTTAGTATACGGATTGATAAAATAAACCGCAAGAACCCAGCTACAGTTATGTCAATCGTAATTCTCTCACTCTTGGCCCTAAAATACATCATCGACTCGTGGTTTGCCCCACCGAGAATTCTTTGCTGTGGATGGTATGGAAAAATCGTGACGGAGCTAATAACTTCAATTTTTGTGCTGTTCCAAGTACCAAACTGTTTTCGACAAATTGTTGTCACGATTTGTGCTACTAGGTGTAAATTTTCGAAAACCGAAGAAAACAGAATTAAATTTTATCATGAAATGGTCGATGCTGAAGCCGACGCCGGGCTGCTAGGAATACTAGAGTGCCATCTAAGGGGGGCGCCTCAGCTGATCGTCCAGATTGCTCTCGTTTTCTTCAGGCACGATGACTTTACACAAATTTCCTGTAAGTACCTGAAGTTAAGTGATAATTTGAGCACTTTGTCAAAATGGCGGCGGGCTGTAACAGGTTTCAACACGAAAAAAGACTTTTCGTCATTACATCATCTCACTTCGAGATTCATGGATCGTTTCTCACTCAACTTTTCTGCTTTTGCAAAAACACAAAAGTGCGAATTTTGTTTATTTTCCAACATAAGAGAAATTACTTTGTGTTTCATAAAAGTCAAATTAAAAATTAGTAGACGATTTTTTATTATTTTTTATTAGAACGCTTAATAAAATGAAAGTAGAATAATGTTTCCTGAAATCGAAAACTCTTGCATTGGCCCCTTTAGAAGTTTGCTGTAAAAAAACGGGCAAAACGACTGAAAACAACAGGTTGTCAATCTTTTGACAATTTTTTTTTTCAGGGCTTGAACAAGTTTCTATTGCTGCTGCTTTGGGTGTGGTGCTACCATGGACTGCAACCTCCTACCATAATTCGCTAAGAACCCAGAAGAATGACCATTTTCCATTTTCAACAGTGGTGGTGTTTTTTATATGGAATGCATTCCTCCTAGCAGCAAGAATTCTTGCTATTAGTGTAGTTCTAGCGTTTTGGCCTGTGCATACGGGTGTAACAGTTCTAGTCCATTGGCTGGTGGCAACACTTTTGTTGTATTATAATTTTCCACCAGTTGATTTTTATAAGAAGGACAAGATCTGGCATTTTATGTTCTGCTCAATTTTTGGAATTGTTTATATTTTTAATGCAATTAATATGACCAAAGAAAAAAAGTTTTGGCATTACATATGCTTCTATGGGATTGTATTTTTGGAAAATACAGTTTCACTTATCCTGTGGTGTACAAATGAATATACTGTGATATATAGAATTAGTTTTGTTATTGTGAGTGAGATTTTGTTTATAGGTGGCATTCTTATTATGATTTTGTATTATGTAAAATTCCATCCACATAACGAGAAGGATAGATCTTGTGAAAATGATCAGTCCGGTGAAAACATTCCATTGAAGATATTTAATATAAATCATTGTGAAAACAATGAATCTGTGGATATTCCATCTGTATAAACTCATTCTGGTAGTTAGGGATATTTCTTCACAAACATGTCATATGTATATGAAATATAAGTTATTTAAGACTTAAGCCTGAATATCTCTAGTTACAGAGTAAAACATGACGCTTTTAGAGTATATTTTATTGTTATTTTATATAAAGTATTTATTCGTAATTTATTGGCGGTTCAATGACATAATGTGACTTAATAATTTACGTATCCAGTGTTAAGGTAAACGCTTTCGTAAAACAACACGTAGATCTATATAAACATATAAATTTAATTAAATACTTAATATTTTTTCAAATTCCTTGGAAATTGTTGTTCAATATAAGTTGTTTACGTTTGCGTATATCATGTGAGTTTGATTTCCTCAGTAAGTAGTTGTAATTAGTTTTTTTTTTTAATAAATGCATGTTCTTTTTCTATTTTTTAATGAAAATCCTTTTAAGAAGACTGCACGAAAGTCCTCATTTTAAAAAGCAACATTCGCTAAGCACAATTTGTAATACAAAATTAATTCTAGAAAAAAAAAGCTAGAAAACCATTGCAATAAGGTTTAATGATTGGCTAGCTTTGTGTTGTCTCGACGTTTCATAACTTTTAAAATATTGTTGTATGTTAACGCTTGTAAATAGACAGGCAGTCCAAAATGATTGGACTAATTGTTGTGAAATTTAGGAATAATAATTGTATTTTTGTAGGTTTAAAAAAATCAAAATTAGATGGTTTTAAATAGTAACAAATGTGATAACATATGTACAAAATATTTACACACATTTTTTTTTAAGTAAAAGTTTGTTTTTTTTATATAATTTTATAACTACCTACTCGGAATATTAAAATACGTTGGTTTTGTTTTTTAAATTTTTTCAAGTCGATTGTCACAGAATCAAATTAAATTATTGCAAATCTACAAAAATTAATAGTAGTTTCAACCGACTAATCCTTTGTAATTTAGCAAACAACTAAATATCAACCATCGTTTTAAAGTAACGTTTATTTGTTTATATACAAAAATAACAATGTTAAATACTAGAATCTATAGGAATAATGGTAAATTATGTAAAAGGAAAACGGTGGTGAATAATACTTATTTACAATGGATAGGTAATAAATAATGAAAAAAATCACATGTGACCTCTACAGTATCAAATATGGTTTTGTTATCTCTAAACGAATCGAGATCAACGAAATCCAGAGTCTCTAGAATTGAACAAAGCACTTTTAACTCATACTGTAAACTACGTCGGTCTACACGAGAAAAAATACCCCACAAATTCGTCGATCATTATAATTCAATAGTTTGTGTCAAATCAGATGCCGGTAATTGTTTTTTGACGCCAGTTTTGTCAAGCTCCAACTCGATGGTCAGACTCTCCACTTCTGCCTCCAACGCCCGTGTTCTCCTATACATCTGCACGTAATTCATCTGCAGTTGCCTCTGGTACCGCAACACTTTCTCCTTCTCTTGGGCCCAGACCACCCTCTCGTTCTCAAAATCCTTCGTCTTCATTTCGATCTCCTCTCTGAGTTTTTCTAGTTCTGGACAGGAACATTCGGTACCATTCAGCCTTTGGATTTCGATGTCTTCTTCCGAGAGTGGCGTTCTTTGGGATCGGCCCGGCTCCGTTCCTTCGTATTCGGTTAAGGACATGTCGGACAGTTCTTCCCTCAGTTCTCTTATTTCTGCTTTCAGTCTCTCTGTTTCTGAAAGACTGTCGGAACACGATACGTCAGACTGAGATTTAGAATGCAACCTGGCTAGTTCTTGTTTTAAGTTTTGTATTTCGTTGTCTTTTTCTTCAGACTGTTTTCTTATTTCGGTGATTTCCGTGTCTCGGAGGTCTAATTGTTCGCGAAATTCGCGTTGTTCGTTACGTAGTTGGAGGAGTTCTTGGCATTTTGAGGTTTGCTCGTTCTGAAATCAAAGGAAATATGAAATGACGTATAATAACATGAGAAATATAAATTGACGTGGAATGGAACTAGGAAAATTTCATAAATGGTAATGGTTTAAAAGCTTTTACAACGGTTTTCAGTTGAATTATTCTACCAGCAAAATTGGTGAAAGTAAAACATCACAACTATAATTCACTTTTTACCTTTCTTTTTGATATGATGAGTGATGAATTTAAATCACGAACATTACAGGAATTTACCGGTTGTAGGATGTTTCAGGGCCACTAGAATGTATAAGTAATTTTCTGATTTTGGAAAAATAAAGTAACTGTAATTCTCTGGCTACCTAGATATTAAATTTATAATATTCTCAACTAAATCTCTTATTGTTGTTCTGTTCTTATTAAAATAATAATAACAATAATGAGGATTGCAAGGAATTTAAAAATTTTTAAGTTTTCGTTGAAGGTTTAACGAAGTTTTAAATATTAAACCACATTCGGTCATCCAAAACAAGAAATCTACATACATTACTCAAATTTCGCTACCAAGTTATTGTAATCTCTTTGAATATTTTTAGCAACGTAAGAATTTACAAAAAAATCACAGCGGGATTACTTTTATAATCTGTGTTACAATATTTTATGGAAATCTAAATAGGGATATGTACTTTGCGTTGGTATCAATTAAATTAAATTTGGTTATACAGAGTGTTTATAAAAAATTCCAACCTTTATTCTGTTTTTTCAAATAGATAACACGTATTTTATTACTGCATCTTACTCTATTTTTTGTTCTCCTACCTTCGATGTGCCGGTGTTTCTCCTAAAAAAGTGAAAAATTGCAGAAACTATTAATTTTAGATGGAAAAGATACTTAACAAAAAAGAAAGAGAATAATAATAAAGTGAAATATCGTAAATGTTTGAAAATTGTAATAATTTAAGATTTTTTATAAACACTCTGTATATTAACACTCAATTTAATTTACACCATAACAGACTGGGTATCTTTGTTTATTTTTCCCCAACATATTGTAACCCAAATTTTAAAAATAACCCTACTGCAATTTTTCCTACCTTGATAAAAGTTTCAAGAAGAAGTTAATGAGAATATGTTAAAATATATAGGGTGTTCTTCTTAAAAAAGCCAAGTTGTGTCTTATATCTCTAAAAAAACGCTACTCAAAGAACGGGATAACTTTAATCTTTAACTTCTACTTTTATTTTCCTTTAATTAATGAGAAATCAGGGAACTAGTAAATAATACAGTTAATTCAGCATGAGATCGTGAAGTTTGGGTAAGAGTGAGTGTAAAACTGACTTTTCACTTTTCAGCACTATGGATGTTACTATTCGGTCGCCATCTTGAAAATCAGGGTACAATAAGTTTTTTGGTTTATCTCCGTAATCTTCTGTCTGACAAAAAAAATTAAGGATCATTTTTGTAGAAGATATACTTATCTACAACTTTTATTAATAACTTTTTGGTGTAATATTAATAATAAAATGGGTCGAAGGCTATTTCGACAGAAATACAGCTCTTTCAAAAAAAAAATAAAATTTGGTTTTACGATTTTAGTTTTGAAATAACTGCTATAAAGTAAAAGCCAGAGGCATAAATAACGCCCCCGCAGCCCCTGCGTCGTAAAAATATATTTAAAGCAATTAACTAACGGGATAAAATGTCCTTCAGCACTAGGTAATAATAACAATCTGAAGCTCAAGTGTTTATTTATGTTTATACATCGAAAGAATGTCACGTAGAAATTCGTTTGATTTGGATGAGTTTGTCTTCTCAAAACAGAGGACTAAAATTATTAATTAAACCACAATCGAACAAAATAAGAATATTATAATTCTTATTTTATCATTATTATATAAAGACGTTCATATTCTTAAATTTTCGGGAAAATGGGGTGATTCGTTGTTAATTTGACCAAGAAAAACTTTGTAATGACGTCATAAACATATATAATACAAAATTCGAGAAAAAAAGCGAAAAAAAAAGAAAAACACAAAGACTCAAGCTTGGAACCACTAGACCACGACCGGGATGCCTTACGTTAATGGTAGTAATGATACTATTATATCGGGCTTTATATTTTTGCAAAAATTTGGACAGTTAGGGAAAAACTCAAAGAGGATTCGTACACCACACTTAAAGGAGAATATAGTGTTGCATAACAGTTAAATCAAATAAACATATAATTCTTTAAAATGACGTCATCAAATTGTTGGACCGGAATGATTAGCAAAATTTTGGTTAACCATCTACATGATTTTTCTAATATACAGGGTGTTATTGAAAGGTACGTACAAAATAAAATCGTCAATTCGTCTCGAAGTATGAGTGCTAAAAGTAAAAAAAGTTCAGGTAAAAGTGTTCTCCTTTTAGAGATAAAAATTATCAAAATTTATGTCCAAATTTGTTGTACGCCTCTGATAAAAAGATCATCTCTCGTTTCTATAGCAACATTTATTTTAGGATTTACTAAAATAAATTAATTTTACCTATTTATCTTTCAGTAGCGTCTAAAAAAGTTGGATAAGGGTTAATTTTCCCCTTATAATTTTGATAACACAAAATAAGTTTTTCAGACTTCTTAGACTTCGCGAAGAACTGTCAATTTTGTTGTACGTACCTTTCAATAACACCCTGTATATCTAGAGATTACGTGTCTAATAAAAATGGATACAGACACCAGACAGACAGGTAGACAGACAGACAGACGGAAACGGGAGACTACCTTATTCGTGTTGTAGGGGTCATGAAATTTCGAGAAAACATAAAAGTGGCCATTCGTTCGATGGACTCGATTACTACACTTCCTTAGCTTACGCTCGGGAAGAAAAAAAGTTATAAACCGAAAAATTGAAAAACTAGAGGTCGGAAAACTTCAAGGTGAGATGACTTTGGCATTTTCAATCTTACAAAAAGAAAACGGATTCATTGGATTTCACACTTATGTTATAAACCACATGAAAAACAAAATACAAGAAATCTTTCTTTATTTTCTAGTCAAGTCAGGGTTTTTAATAATTTTTCATAAGATTAACACACACATTTTTGAAATTTTTGTCTTGGCAATCCTGTATTATCGGCAGCTACATAGCATGAGTGTCGATAATACAGGATTGCCAACACAAAAATGTCAGTTCACAATTGTCAATTTTGACATGAGCCCGCCTAACAAACCTGTTATTGGTTGAGACGACGACTTGATGTCATAAAATGACAATCAGGTATGCCATCATAACGTTTAAGTATGTTGCCAACCCGATAAAATACATCACAAATATTAATAGTCGTTCGGTACTAGATTTGTTTTACCCCGAAAGTTTGTTATAGAAATTTTAAACATTCCCATCACATTGTTTTCATCCACATTTTCCAAATACAATGTTCTAAAGCACATGATTCATGAGTTATTTGGTATAATTTTTTTTCTAATTTTTCATTTTTAATTTTAAAATTAATTTGCGACTGTAAAAATGTGTCAAATGAATACCAACAGGTTATTAAATTTGAAAAACGCTATAATGAAACAAAACTGACCTAATTAAACACAAATTTACAAAAAATCCTAACAAATGCTCAACGTGACCTTCTCCGTAAGCAGTGTGTAAATAGTGCAGGGCCAAATAATTCGTAAGACTCCGGTATCCGATTCTGTTCAAGCATATTATTAAATAAATTACAAAAACTTCTATACTTTTGATTTTTTTTTTAATTTGGACGTTTCGGGTAAAAACTCAATACGGAGTCATAAACTACATGTGTAGGACTATGTTATTTCATACAACTTAAAACTCATTTACATTTACTATGTATAATTTTGAAGTGACGTCATCACATTATTGGTGGGGATGACTAGACAAATTTTGGTTAGCGTTTTACCATCTACATGATATTGTTAATATAAATACAAAATTTGGCAACAATCGGCTCAGCACTTGCGGAGTTATCTGTCTAATAAAAATCCGGGACCACCGACAAACGGACAGACAGACTGAAACTAGAGACCTATTTCTTCGTACTCTAGGGGTCATGAAAGGTCTAGGAAACGTAACAGTAGAGTGTCGGCCAATGGACTTTATTGAAATCCAGAAATTACTGTAACCAGTATTTTGGGTTGCCGCTCTAAAACGCTCAGATGGGTCATCTTATTTCGCTGAAGAACCCTGTATATACAAAAATTCTTTTCAGAAAGTTTTCTTCAGACTCACGGTTAAGCCGTTTAATAAAAAACAATTACAACCTTATCTTTAAGATGGCGAAAGAATGACAACACTCCCAGTCTCGAAAACTCAGTTTTACACTCAGGATAAATAGAGTTACCAACATCTTCATGTTGTAACAATGTTCAGCCTTGTCAAGGCTCTGAACCATGACTGGTAAAGAAAACATTAAAATCTGAATAATTGTGTTCTTGTGTTCCATTGATGGAATACTTAAAGTAGTCAGTCAAAAGACTATATGAAAACGCTAAACATTACCTTTTTTCTGCTACTTACTTGATAGTCCTTCAGTTGTGACTTCAGCAACGAAATCTCCCCCGTTTTCTGGCACAGTCCCCATTCCGTCTCCTCCAGCCGCCCCCTCAGCGCGCTCACTTCCTGCCGGAGCCGTTCGCTCTGACAATTGGCCCTCTGCGTCTCTGCACAAAGCCTCTTCTTGTCCTGCTGCAGCTGGTAAGTTTGCATCATCAGCATCTGCTCCAGTTTGAGGGCTTTCTGCGCGCTGGCCCTCAGTCGGTTCTCGTGGACGCTCTTCAGCCTCCTCAGCTCGCGCTCCCAGACCTTCTCCTTCTCCTGGTAGACCCGGAATATGACCTGTTCGTTGTGCTCCATCGTCTGTCGGAGGTAGGCGAGCTCGGAGTCGCGGTCGCGCAACGCCGCCTCCAGCTCAGACACTCCCGAATCGGACGGTGACGGCGTCAGATCTAGCAGACTTCCGCCGCCCGCGCCCGACAGCCGATACGACGTTTTGTTCCTACACACGCCAACAAACAACTATTGTATCACTTGCATAACGACACAAAAAGCAAGCGAAAGTCGGCAGATATACGAGATTTCTGTGCGAGTACATCCGTTATGAATTCATTGCGTGTTGGTTCTTGCGGGATCTTTCCTCACCGGAACGGTTCCGATTGCACAATTGCGCAGATTTCGTACGACGGGCGAAAATCGTGGGTTTTTACTGTGCAATGCACTGTGGGCGACTGCGGCGTACTTTTTTCGAGTAGGGGTTTAGGTTTCAAGAGTTTGTGGAAAGATTCAAGGTTCGATTACTATGTGTGTCTCGGGTAACGATAATCCGAGTAACGCGGAGTTCCCTTCCGCATTTACTTTGGCGGTCGAAGAGTGCTTTGTTTGTTTGACAATGACCTCTTGAGGAATGAAGCTTGGTAATGAGGAATGAGGGCCCATAACCCACTAAGTGATGAATAAATTGGCCGTTGTAACTAAATGCTTGACTTGTTTATCAACAAAAGCAGCTATATGTAATTTTGTAACGGATCATAAACCCGAATATTTACATACAAGGGAAAAGTTATCGATGTTGAAAAACTTAATAGTCTATTAACTTGGAATATGACCGGCAAAAATCGAAAGCGTTAAAAGAATTCTAGACCATCTTCACCTTTCGTCGATATTCATATTCATTATTCACAATCCATATGTTAAAATTACTTGCGATCGCTCCGGCGTAACAAATAAAAGACATTTTGAAAGCTTGAATAAATTCAAAGATGACTCATTTTCCAAAGACGTTAAAAGATGAACAGTAACGAACCCCGTTTTTGTGTACCTCATCTGAACCATACTTGGTACTTAGTGGTAATTCAAGTATGTAATTCAAAAAAGAGTGAAGGTTCGCTTTCACATGTATAGCAAAAAATGAAAGGCAGTAAATACCGGTTTTTGTGTGGAATCCTAGGCTGTAAAATTTTGGTTTAATGTACATATATATTTTGCAGTTATGCAACCAATTATACAATGTAGCCATTTCTACCGGTTATACGCTAGCCATAAAAGTGGATGAATAATGTTATCTTGTGTGACACCTTTAGTTAATAGATTCATGCATCATGTAGGAAGTGGTACTTCATAAAATAATAAAGCACTGTTTCATTACAGTCCACAAATCACAGATGTCTGTGAATTTTCACACTTTAATAATCTGACAATTTTATAGTTTCAACCTTTACCCTTTTATCGCAACTATGTGTTTACTTTATTTATTTGTCAATATAATTACCACGCACTCCAAAATACTCACAAAATTAATTTCAAATACTACGAAAGGAAATTTAAAATGTGATAATTCGCAGTGATAATAACTTAATCAAAAACACTTTTAATTTTAGTACGTCACTTTTTTATGCTTATATCGCAAACGAACTGTAACAGATGTTCAATTGAAAAAGTCATCAAGCTGGCGTTGTTTTTTGATAGAAGAAACCCCAGCGAAAAACGCATGTGCTTTATTAATCCATACAATTGTGTAATTATAAATGACATTTAATAGAATTCTTGAAAAGTGTGAATTTTATTATTCCAAAAAATGAGGTTATTGCAGACATACTTCATATTATTTAAAAAAATAGCGCCAATTTGATGAATTTCACAATATAACTTTCGTTTTTTTTTTCTCAGCGTTTTGCTGGTTTGGTACATAAAAATACCATATTGTTATAAACGTTTCTCCATCTCAAAGCGCTGTTTAATTTTGCGCTTGATGCTGACGATGGACAAGTTTGTCAAATTTTTTGTCGTCTCAAATTCTACATTTCAAAAAGATGTTAAAGTGTCACAGGCAACTTGATAAACAAACATTTATTATCGTTTTATAATTAATTTTACTCAAAATGATTAATAGTTTTAATCTTTTATTCATTATACAAACGCAAGACAAAATCGATTTAAAAGACATCGTTTTAGTTTGACTGCTAACTCTGTACCTAATTAATAGCATTCTGGTCGAAAAAAGTTGTCAAGTGTGCTTTAGAATTTATTAAAAAAAAATATGTTGCCAGTATTTTCACTAACGTTATATAAATCTGTCAATTTGACATGTTTTGTCATTCTGTATACAGAATGAGTTAGAAAATGACAGAAATCCCGGGATCCCTAATTCTGGCAATACAATTAGAAAAAAACCCAAAGCACACTTGAATTTTTTTTCGATCATATATTTTTTATTTAAAAAAATAAAGGTCAAATAACAATATGGCGTCTGCAAGATGGACCAAAATGCGACATTTTGTGTTACCGAAATCTAGTGATTTAAGTGGAACATTTATGTGTTCTTCAAGTTCATCACGCCATGTAACACAGGAGCACCGAAAAAAAGTAACGAGTGTTGACTGTAATTTTAAAACGACATTATTAACATGTCTCAAGGTCAGCGTTATTTGTCTAAATACATGTGTCTGTGAAAATTACATCCATTATTTCTCCATCAATAAAATGAAACGAAAAGTGTAGCAAATAACTCTTGATTTTTCCAGCAGAAATCTGTCTGGTATAATTAGGTAAGTATGTATATGCGGCCTGACTATTAATGTTTGTGATGTTTTTTTTTCAGATTGGCAACGTATTTAAAATTGTGCCACCTTCTTATTGGTTTTTAGATGCATTCATGTCAAAATTGACAATTTCAACTGAAATGAAAAAATTCAAACAACACTAGAAAAGCGAAAATTTCTGTTGTCATTGTTTGTAATTTGGTATACTGACAGATTGTCAAGTTCAATTTGAAATTTGACGTTTGATGTCAAAGTCGGGTGTTGCTATTCTGTAGATATATGTTGTTTTTCACATAAAGTTGTGTACAAATGTTTCACTTTTCTATTTGACATATGACGCATTAAAATTTTAGGTTAAATAGTGGGCAATGATGTACCAACTGATTTTAAAAATTTATAGTCTACTAGATATCAAACATTAATGAAAACCCTATAGAAAATAAATATCTATGAGCGTTTTAACTCCGTATTACTTGTAAATTTACGAAAAGTGACAAAAATGCATTTTTTTGTTCAACAACTTAATTTCACCTAATTAAAAAAGAACAAACACTGATTTTACTTTTACATATGGTATTGTTTGATTTAAGTAGTTAAATGAAAGACATTTCTTGTGTAACAGAGAATAAAAGTGGGCGCTTTTTATTGTCACTTTCGAGAACTAGTGAAATTGGTTCTTGTAATAATACATAGGCTTAGATAAGGTTCTTAAGTATTTTTGCACGTTTATGCGGCCTTTGCGATTTCATTTTTGTTTTCGCGTCTGTCGGTTCCTTGCTTCTATTTCTCAAAAAGCGTAAAACATCTAAATAAAAGGTTTTTACCAACAGATTCTACCGCTCAATCTAGGGTACCATGGTCTATTTTAATTTTTTTCTACAAAGTACGTCACCAAGTCATAGACACAAAACTTAGTTTATTTTAAGTGAAACATCCTATATATTTTTACATATTTTGATTGACCTCTTCTTAGGCTTTACAACCACAATTTACTTTTGAAATTCCGATTCGACTTTGCTACGTTATTCCCATTTTCTTGATTTTTTGGCGATGGAAGGTTCAGAAAAAACTCACAATAGAGTTATTTTTAAAATCTGTCATAATATTTTGTGGAAGAATAAATAAAAATACGCGTTTTCTTGCGTTATCAACTAAATTAAATTTTAACATCCAAAGTCTTTATAAACAATCTAAAACTTTACAATTTTCAAATATCAATATTTCAGTTTTTCAAACGGAACACCTGTATTTTATTATTGTATGTTACTCTATTTTTTACCTTTATTCTTCTAATATGTAGATGGGTCTCTTAAAAAAGTAAAAAATCGTAGTAACTATTAACTTTAAATGTAGAACATACTTAACCAAAAAGAAAGAGAACAAAAAATAGGAGAATAACATGAAGTATTGGGGCGTTCTATTTGAAAAAACTGAAATATTGATATTCAAAAATTATAATAATTAAAAGATTGTGATAAACACGCTGTATATGAAAATTTAACGTCATTTATACCAACAAAGCTCACATCTCTCTTTATGTCTCCAGAAAATATTGTAAGACAAACCTACTGTCATTTTTTTATGAACGCTTTCATTGTTGAGTTTCAAGAAAATTAGAATAACTTGGCAACGTCGCATCACAATTTTAAAAGTAAACTGTGTCTGTAAAGCCTAAGAGGAGGTTAATCAAAATATGTATAGGTGTTGCATTTAAATGGACTATGTTGCTTGTAACGCCTTAAAAACAAAATACTCTGTATAGTTGAAAATAATTTTAGAGTATAGTCCTCAAATTTTTAATTTAAAACTTCCTTCAAAATATTCTTTCTTGATGTAGAAATATGTAAACATAAAATTTTAAGCAGTACATAATTTTCAGTAATACAAAACTTGTATGGTAAAAGCAAAGTTTAATGACAAATTAAGTAGTTTATCCAATAAACTCAAAAATGTTACCGCGGTTTCTAGTCCACTTGTCAAAAGTAAAAAAGTAAAAGGTGGCACAGTATTCTATATAAAATTACAACTGTTTATTACAGCTTTCAAAAAAAAGGAAGTATGTATTGTATTTAAAACATGAACGTGGTGACGTCAGCCCGGGGACGATAACTGCTATGACAGTATTACTCTCGACTTGTCATTAGCTCTACCGCATACCTTCATATCAACCATGATAATTTAGAAGAGTTTTTGTGTGAGTTATCCTAAAATGTATACTTTTAATGTGGAGGGATTGAACCTCAGACTGTTACAACAAATGATGATGATAGCGTCATATTATCATAATGGAGTTGTCCGCAATTTTCATACCCACAAGAACCCTTTAGTATCAATATTACCATACGGAACACATTCGGATAATGGTTAGCACTGTATTGCCACATCACATTTTATCCGGTCGACCGATAGGTCCGATATGTGTTGTCGAACAAATTAACCACAAACGGGAAACCATCAATCTAAGACTTTGAAACCGTACCATCAGGATATACATTTTTGGAATATTTCACAAAAGTATATCCTGTTCTAGCTCTTCATCTCTCGTAACTGCCGACCTTCGCATTGTAGGCGCCGTAGCGATTATTGTTAAACAAACATTAAGCCCACCATATAAAAACCAAACAAAAATCGCTATCCTTCGAATTAAATATATACTTACATCATAGACCCATCAACCGTAGACACCGGCGACTTCCTCACGCTCTCCAAACTATCGTAGTTGACGAGTTTGTGCGGAAGCGACGTTAACGAGCTCATCGCCAAAGGTGGTGAAGAGGACGCGGAAGGACACGAAGAGCGCAGTTTTCGGTCCAGAGAATAGTTGGAACTGCTGCTGGGCTGTCGCAGATCATTGGTGCCTACAACCAAAAAGAAGCAAGCCGAGCATTTAGCGACGGCAAAGACCATATACTCACTTCCATACAACGTCAGGCGTGAACCTGGTCTCGTGAGGATAGGCGTTGATCCGTATCGTTCTCCTGCTAAACCGAATCTTGCCGCAGGTGTCATGGCTGCAGGTTTAAAAGCGATCGGCCGAATCACTACCTTACCCTGAAATAAAATAAAACCGTAAAACGATATGGTGATGCGTTTTGTTGGTCGCTTTGCGACGGTGTGGTGGCGATCCGCTCCTCTTCGATCTCCTCGGGCACGAGTACGATAAAAACAGGCGTTCGAGGCCACTTAAAATTCGCCTGTTTAGCAGTAATTATCGCCTACTTACTCGAAATTGCGGAGAATCAGTGCAAAGTTGTCGTGGGTAACGAATTTATCGAGCGTGAACAGTTTTTGCATGAGCTTTCGCTCTCGACATTGAAATCAAGCGTTTTGTGGAGGGCGAGAATTATTCGCGCGACGAAGTAATTATTGTTCTCGCGCCAAATTGGGTCACAAGAACGAGAAAATTGTACAAAGCACGGCTAAAGTTTTTTCGTCCAATAAAAATAGCCAAAGATTTTTTTTTAATGCCTTGGTAAGGTCCTCAGTAAATCTCCAAAATTATTATTCACATCAAGCAGGATTAACCGAAACAAAGTGAAAGAAAACCTAGAATTTCAAAATTTCTGGAACTTCTGCAAACATTAAGTGCAGCTGGACACTTCATTCGCGAAAAACAATGGCACCCAATATATATTTACTTATTCCAGATGATTCGTTTCATCCATCTTAGGATTTCTGTAAAACCCTTGCCGTAAGTTGTCCAAGATTTCAAACATTTCGAATGAAAAGTTTGTGGTGTCCCAATTTGAATTTAAATTTCGCGCTGAAAAATCAAAAAACAACTCCGCGAAACCGCATTTGAATGATTTGAATTTGAAAAACAAATTAAGAGAATCGTTAAACATAGACAAACATGTACTGCGTCAATAATTAAGATAGTAATGCTTGGGAAAGCAGACTCCTTTTGGTTTTGACGCATCACTTCTGGTCAACCTGGGTTAAGTTTAGTTTGTAGTTTAATTAACTACCCATTGTTTAAACGAAAATTAATCGTACCGACGGCAACGGCACAGTTTCTCCACAAGCGTAATTTATTAATAGTTTTCTAGTGTGACATGTTGTGAAGTTTCGCCGATGTCAACACATGGTGTCAATTTTTGTATACTATTTGTAAATTCGCAGTTCATGTTAATATTTTTAACTGTTCCTGATTCTAAGAGGAAATTCACTTATTCAGGCTTCACTCTTTTGTTTATCAAGTTATAACTAAAGTTTCTACATGTTTTTACTTAAATATTACGTTATAACACACTTCCTAATGTTTCACTCAAGATTGCCAATAGTTAGTTCACTCTAAACGTTTACCCATTTTGAAAGAAAGCACTTGGCTCCGAAAAACAGGAGGGGTTTAATATTTTCTTACAGGTTTAATAGTCTGAATTAGGTCTTTTTATTATTCTCTTGGAGGTCTAATGAAATTTTGGCGGCTTGAATCTAACATTTATTCCCTATGGCGCCGCTCTACGCGTAGTGTTTCCGAGACCAGCCGATTTTAATTTTGATCGTATTGAGCAATGTGTTTTTTTTTTTTTGTTTGTATGTGATGTGGTGGTTTGAATACAATTTAATATAATTAACAAATTGAAAGAACGCACAATTTAACATCATCTAAATTCTTTGTTGGTTGAAATTCTTTAGTGTGGTGTCATTAATTTAAGTAATAGTTTTTAAAGTTAAAAGTTTGTGGTTTTGTCATTGCTCAAATAAACGTTGAAGTCGAAACTTCATGGGGAGACTTGTATCCATATTCAAAATAACTTGTATACCTATTTGCAGTTATTTTAATTCAATTTTTCTCTTTTCCTTGTGTTTTTAAACTTATGATGTTAAAATGTTTATATTCATTCGTGTTTATATTAAATTTCATTGCTAAAGGCGAGAGAGGATTTTGCAATTATTGAATAGTGAATCCATCTACTTCAAGTTGGGTTTATTTCACAATTATTTTTACTTGTCCAAAATGCAGGAATAAAAGAGTTTTGTGTCCTCCAAATTTTGTGTTTGATTTAGGGGCGTTTTTCCAACTATGGGGTTCACCACCTTGCATTTTAACTCGTTCAACCATAAAAAATTGGTCCAAGGTTACTTTAACAGAACTTCTTATTATAAGTGTACATGCTTAACTTCAACTGCTTATGTTTATACATCGAAAGAATGTCACGTAGAAATTTGTTTAATTTAAATCAATTATCTCCTCAAAACAGAAGACTAAACTTATGAATTAAGCCACAATAGAACAAAATGTTTTGAATATGATATTAATATTATTATTATTATTTTATAATTATTAGATAAAGACGTGGGAATTCTCACATTTTCTAAAAAATGAGGTTCTTAATTTGATCAATAAAAAATTAGTTGAAGGCTGTAAGTATAATCCGACAAATCGAGCTCTTTAAAGAAAATTATAAAATTTGATTTTACAATTATCGTTCTGTGATAACCTCTGCAGCCCTTGCGTCGTACGGACAATGTAAATAGTATATTATAGTAGCGATTTTCATAAGACAAATTTTAATATTGAGGCACAAATCCAAGTTCATAGAACGAGCGGCGAAGCCGCGAGTTATATAAAGGATGAGTGCCACAATGGCCTTAGGAACGAGTAATTTATACTATTTTTTCTACCGCGCACGTTTTTTCGCAAAATTTAATTGAAATTTGCCTTTTCTTAAATCTGGGGAATTTTGTCGTGGTTGGTGATAGGTTGGTCTGACACTAACCACGAAATATTTGAGGTTTGAATTTTCACAACAACAACTGTAATTCGAATCAATTCGAGTTTTTGTAAGTTAAAATTGGTTAAAATGTCTTGTGAAGTAGTTAGTGAAGTCTTTACGCCTCCGGAAATACGGGAAATTTTAATTTGACATTTGTCACTGACAGTCACCTGACATTTCTCGTCATGGCTACCAATCTTACCGATCTAAATTACACCAGATCTATTAAAGAACTCCTTTCGGCTATTAAGGAACTGATGTGACATCATTAGCTCTATTAGAAAACCAAAAAACGTGCGCGGTAGAAAAAGTTTATGTATGTTTATAGGTACATCGAAAGAATGTCATGTAGAAATTAGTTTCATTTGAATGAATATTCCATCAACTTCTTAACATAAATTGGACATTTTTGAAATTAATATAAATCTAGTTGTTTAGAAAAAACAATATAAATAATACTAGTTGCAGTGCAAGAAACTTGTAGAGCTTATTTTTCTGTATTCTTTAATATAATTTATTAATCACCCATACTCCGCCATTGCCTGTAATTCGAATGCATTGGTTTACGAAAACACACTCTGTTGAGTTTATATTTGGTCTGGCGCGGAGTGTCAGTTTGTACTTCTCCACCGAGGATAACAATTGCTCCAAAAATATGAACGTGTTTCTAGGAAGTTTTCCCATTCGAAAATGTTCCGAGCAATATTTCAGCAAAGATTTGTATGTCAATTCCGACACGTGTAGTGTAATATTAGGTGACTTTTTTTTAATTTCTGATCTAGTTACCCAGGAGTTGGGTGATAAAACAAATTCGGCCAAAAATTAGGTCGTTAACTTGACGCGCGAAAATGAGAACAAAGCACAACTTAGGGTACTACATTAAGACGCGAGATTGTATCTCACAAGTTGTATATTCTAAGAGACCACTTACGTAATTTGGTGACGTAATAGGCAACGGAAATTAGATTAGAAATTAAAAAAAAATGACTCGATAGTAATTGAAGAACTTAAATGTTCCATCTTGCCTTATCAACATACTTTTATTAAAAAAAAATCGAGTCTAAACAATTTGGCATGATTCAGTCAATATGTAACTGAAGCTTAATAATAATACAAGTCATGTAATGTTACATATGTGTATCGATTTCTGAAGTCTTTAACCAGATTAATCATTTTATATTTTAAAATAATTTCTCTTTCAACACCTATTAATAATCTGTTCAGATCTTATTTGCTCGATAAAGAATGGTGTTTCAGATATATAAATTACGTTTCTCGCCCACATAGTCCTTATCCGGCGCACCACAAGGCTGCAATCTTGTACCACTGTTGTTTTCACTATTTATAAATGACATAATGGATGCTAAAACATGTCAAAACTTTATTTGTTGATGATTAGAAAATGTCACTTTAAAAGTCTTGATGATATTTTAAAACGGTGCCACGTTAATTAATGATTTTTAAATAAACTTAAATGGTGTATTGTATCATATAATCGAAAAGTAAGCATTATTTCTTTTCCTTATATAGATAGCAGTGTATTAAATAGGCAGCTGAATTTTTCGCTAATAAGGCCACTTCTGGAATATGCAGCAGTTGTTTGAAACTCCACATGCATATAACTTTATTTTTTTATTTATATCTTATGTGGTAGATGATGTTTACAGTGCTAGAAATCATGAAGAACTATTATTTAGGTTTAATTATAATTCACTGGAAATACATTGGCCTTTTATAATAGTAAAATTCTGCTTTAATTTTTAAATACAAAATATAATATAGTTATCGTTCCCTAATAAGTCTAATTAATTTAATTAAGTAATTGAATATAAAAGTTGCTAAAAAAAACAAGACTACCTCACCCCTTTCCACTCGAGGGACATAAAATTAAATTAACGTCTAACGTAGTTGGTTTAGTCACGTATACCATAAACAGCAAAAATTTTAACGAATACCAGGAAAACGTTTGTTCTGGTACAGTAACAGCTCGTATGGTCTAGTACCGTATAACTGCTTGAAAATACATACATGACGAGTCCGGGTAACCCATCTTATCCCAGTATTTTATCTCGCCCCACCTTTCCTTAGAGGTCATTTATTACGAACTGCACTTGTTTACCCGTTCGAAGTTTATCGCCCGTTTGATTACTGTGGTATGATTCGTTCTTTCTTCAGGATGATGAAGGCAGGGACACTCCCAAAATTTTGCGACATAAATCAAAAATTGCATCGAATTTGTGTGCTCCCGCCAGTTGCTTCACAAAATCGCTGTAGTGCGCATGCTCACATGAGCATACAGCGGGAAATTTGAGCCGCTAAATTTAGTAGGGGATTAGATGCGAGTTGAACGTGTTATGTTACGGTTATTTTTAACGCGTTGGCGATAAACAGTGTGAACAATATGTTAAATAGGAAACTAAACTGCGAACTGTGGCTGTAAATTAAAAAATTAGAGCCTTCTAACCCAAACTGGACGTAACTAAATCACATATTACAGGAGTAAGACACGAGTCGCCACTGCTTTTGTCTATAACAAATTCTTCACGCTCGTGAAATCAAATAAACAACAAAAACAAAAACATACGACCACAGAAATTTTATTTCACCGGTCGTGGAAAAAATCGTGCGATGGTTCCTGGAAGTGTTTTCTTTGAATCGTGATTTTCGACACCTTAATATTCAAATGAACTCGACTTGTATAATAATATCGTTGAGGTGTACACTTTCACTTACATCAATGTATTATGGATTCTCATTTTTTTTTCTCGAGACCGTATTCGAATAAATTTTTGTACAGGTTATTAATATAGCTAAAAGTACTACTTCGTTTTAACTGAGTTCGATTTCTCAAAAAATTATCTCACGGTACAACAAGTCAGTCATCTTTTGAACCAGTGAGTTATTGTTCAGGGATCCATTAAAGAAATTTTAAATGCGTTTTAAATTAAATAAATCAACTTTAATCTGCAGTATTTTTAACAAGAAAAGACTATTAAAACGAAAATGGATTCTTGGAACACGTCTGCACGTGCAACCGTTACGTTTGAGCATTTAATTATGACCCTAAAGATGCAACTTGCTTAAGAATTTTATTCTGTTTTTAATACTACCATATAAATATTCTTCTTAATTAATTCAAGTAGCTTATATTACTTGATTGCGTAGTCACAGATCAGTTAGAAAGCGTTAAAGGATTGCATGCATGCCATTTTTTATTGAAACATCCTGTATAAGCAGTTTTTAAAAATAAAATAATATTAGCGAAGCACGAGCAATGTCGCATCTGAAAGCAAGTTTTTCACTATTTATTTAATAATTTAATATATATTCTGCACCACTTACGTCACATACTTTGCGTGTAGTAAGCCCATCAAAATTTTTCTCCATCGTCTAAAACTGCATGGTGGTCATCTTGATCTTGATTTTGCGCTTCCTTGGTCATTTATTATTATGTTTGTTTTTCTATAGTGACTAGTATTTTAGTAATTTCATGAAGACGATATTTCTTCATCACATTTGGTATAAGCCAACAACACGGTAAAATTTATCGACCAATTGACCCTAATTTGAGAGAGCTTGGACATGTTAAACTAATCGCTCCACTTCAATTTCTTAGAAGTCATATTCTTTGCTACGTTGTTGTCAGTGAAGAAATTAACATCAAAATAAACATGCAAGTATGTATTTACTGGAATAAATGTCTAACCACCGAAGTCGAAAATTACACACATACATACGTATAATTTTCTGATTTTTGCAATGATTGTGCATGAACCTAAACACTATATTTTTTACTACCTGCAAACTTACTCTACACACTACAAAAAAATGAACTGTTATTTGGAGGTTGATGTTCTCGAACAGAAATGGTTCAAATGCGTCTGCTTGCGGTACACCACAATTCATTCTCTATTAATAACACATGTTTGATTTTTAGGTTTTTTCCTTATTGAATTTATTGACGTTCTCTCACCTCCTCCTTTGTCTATTTGATCTTTTTTTTTAATGAACGGCTCTCGACAACTATCCATAATAAATAACATAATGACGGTATTGTAAATTTGTGAAGAGGACCGCCCCAAAATCTGATGAGAAGCTAACAGCGTTAAAGAACCTATTATTACATTATAGAACAACAAAACCAGATGTGCAAAACGTGAGGTGAACAAGAATGAACAAGTGGCCCACTTATCATGACACAATGGAATATGTAAAAGCAGAAGATTTTTTGCATAGTTGCTTCTTGAAAGTTTTTATTGTTAACGAAGAGGAAAGAAGTCGTGGATTCGCGTGCAGATTCACCGACACCTCATTAAAATTTATGATACATGGTCGAACGGACGCAAGAAAGGCTCCATCAGGTTGGCAGGTTTCATTGTGTTAATGGGATTGCAAATTACATGCAGATCTATAATATTTGCGCGCCATATTGCGAAGAAACGTAACGAGTGCAATTAGCCTCTTTCCATGGCTCCAAGTGTGTCAGACGGGCGGAGGCTGTGCCCCAGGCTTGACCCCTCGGCACAAGGTTAACCGTCCCGATCATCGTCGATCGAAGATGTGCGTTTTATTAAAAAAGCCGCCTTGGAGTCGACTCAGCACGCTTTAGAAGGGAGAAATGCACAGAACGATTAATTTTCCTGTTAATTGTTGGAAACAGAAAGGCAAATACTAGCATAAATCAATAAATTATTAACAAGTTTAAATACCACAATTATTCCAAGAATTACTGTTTCTAATAGAATAATTGTGTAAATAACTTGCACGACGACGTTAAATAAATCACTTCAAATATTACTACAAAAAAAAAACACATTGATGATGATGCGTTTCCGCCCGAAACGTCCGATTAGTTTAGCGGGCGTGATCCAGAGGGCGGAATTAATTATGAGAGAGTGGAGTTATGACACTTGTTCGGTTACCTGTAATGGCCACGTCGTCATGTAACGAAGAACTTCGGAATGCCGCAGGTAGTGTAATAGGACATAATAATATAGCGATACGTTTTTAATTTTCGAATAGTATACTACTATCTTATACTATCCATTATAGCCGTTCTGTTATTATAAACATTGTGGTCCGGCTTGCAGAACACACTATAATTTCCCCCCAAGCTGTGTTTTATAAACATTAGGTTCTAGATGGGCTGTATGGTTTTGTTCCCTTTTTGTCATAAATTCATTTGAGAGGTGTTTGAGCGGAGCTGCGTCTATTGTTTAAAGCCGTAGATGTAATCAAGAGGTGCCAATATCGATTAAAGGAACCACAGAGGTCGGACAAACCCAACGAGAGTTTCATTTTACATCGTTGACCTCTTCCTCCACACAAATTTTGCACAAGCAGAAACATTTTCTTATTGAAATAAGGAATGCATTTCTAGATTTAAATATTGAAAAATGCAAACGTGCAACAGATAAGACAACCTTGCTACCGGCATCACTTCTAACATTTATAGAAACCTCGCCTCTGACTGATCAGTTCAAGGTTGTTATAATGCCGAAGCTGCGTCTCGGTACGAACGACATTGACGTCAGCGGTGTCGGTTAGCATTCAGAGGCAGCGACGATTATAAATAATGTAATCGATTTCATGTAAATTTATGAGTGGAAGTACAAAAAAAAAACACATTACTCAAAACTATAATCGTTTTAATAGCCGCGATCTGGTGACAGACTCGGGTTTCCCGATTACGTGCCAAAGGGCGTTTGAGGAATTGTGGACCTTAAATTCGAATCCTAGATAAAAAAATTAACTGTATCTCTAAAAATTATGAATTTATTTAACGAACAAAATAAGCTTAGTTGGAAAAAGAGAGCTCGGGTATCAAGTACAGATCTTCTTTTGTTACATACTAAAAAAATTGGTCTAAAGAGTTTAGACAGTACTTCCCTCGCTGTCGGAAACTTGACGACTGCATGCCTATTATGTTTTTTTTTCTCATTACATTTTTGTAGTGGGAATTTAAAAAAAAATTGTGATGACGTCATCAACATTTTTGCAAGGACACGTAAATCAGTTGGGATAGATGTAGTGTAATACTAAGAATAAAATTATTGTGTTCCCAAATTTTCGGGAAAATGAATTGGGTCGTTTTGAATATTGATTTCTTATAATCAATAAAATAACGAAACAATTTACTCACGTATACGGCGCCGGTGTGTAATATCTAGAGAGCGGATTTCTGTCGGGCTAGGCAAGGCCAAACTCGGTACGGCTCGCACGGGATGCGAATTCATTGCCGTTGCGGACTGCACTTCGTTTATTTGAGATTAGAATAACGTTGTTTCGTTGCACTCTGCTGTTAATTCCCGTTCTCATTTACTTAGCCGTTTGATTAATAAATCTGAACTTCATTACTATTTAGATGAGAGGGGCTTAATCTTTGGAATTATGAATTAAGAAAAAAAGGCAAAATATAAACCCCGCCCACCCGCCCCATCTCAATTGTAATGATTTTTTTATTCTTAGAAACTTAAAAAACGTGAAAAATAGTGAATGTTTGTAAGGAAATATGGATTTTGCAATTAGGCTCCGCCCTCTTGGCTCACGATGCATACAAAAATCATCACAATTGGGATAGGGCGGGTGGGCGGGGCACATATTTTACCTTTTTTTCTTAATATACATAGCCATCTTTTTACAACAAGAAATTTAGTACGTGGTTAAAATGGTACATTTTTGCATCGATATTTCCTTATACAAATTTTCCATTTTAAACATGTTTTAAGTTTCATTTTGTGGAAAGAAGTCTACACATATACTTGTTTCTGTACAGGAAATTGAAAACATGTTTTTGAGGATTGTGTTGTTCAAAGAGTACTATGTATATTAAGAAAAAAACAAGGTAAAATATAAACCCCGCCCACCCACCCCATCTCATGTGTAATGATTTTTTTTCTTCTTAGAAACTTAAAAAACGTTCAAAAGTGTAAATTTTTCTAAGGAAATATGAATTTTGGAATTATGCTCCGCCTCTAGGTCTGGCGACGTATGAAAACTTCATTACTATTTAGATGAGAGGGGCTTAATCTTTGGAATTATGAATTAATTAAAAAAGAAAACCAAAAGAGAAGCCTCACCCATAAAATATGAGGGTTTCGGCGAACAAGTGATTAATTGGCTTAATATAGGTACGTGGAACTCATTATCTCTATCAAAATTTGATTTTCGTGGAATTAGTGCTGTCAACCAGAAAAATGTCCCCCTTACTTCAGGGGATTTTCCTTCAAGTTGGCAGCACTGCACTACCGCAATTTGATTGGTTGAAAACCCAACGTCAACGGTACGTTAGTCATCTCGAACGTCATCTCGAACGGCGTGCAAACTTTCAACGGCAACGTCAACGGATGATACAAACGACGCATACTTTCGCTGCGTATATTTTACAACGGCAACGTCAACGGCGAACAGCAACGTCAGCTGCAAGTTTATTAATCGACCTTAATAGTTGGCTAGTTTGTGAAGACCGGCGCATAATATGCGGAAGGTTTTTGGGCATAGAAATATGGAGTGTGTGTTATACCTGTCAACAGAATAAAATCATCGAAGAGGAGTGACAGACTACGACGAAGAACTTAATTTCTGCTCTCGTTACAATGTCCGCTGTAGCCCGCTTGCTGATTTCTCCACTACCATTATTTAAATTTGCTGCCACACCATCGTAATAACTTATGGACTGGGTTTCACTTTTGTCGACGATCACAGTTCAAGACCAAAATGAAATTCCCGTCAATCAAATTAATATTTCCTTGTGGACTCGAAAAACGGAATGATTTTTTTCGATATGAATTTGAACATTTATTCTCGATGGCGCCGCTTTAGAGCGCAGCGTTTCCGAGACCAGCTTGTTGTGATTTTGATCGTATTGAATATGTGTTTTTTGTATGTGATGTGGGGGCTTCGTCCACGAAGGAAATCTGGGAATGCATTTTGATTTATTCAGTAACTGAAATTGACTTTTAATTTAATCTCACGTAAACAAACTCTTTGTTGGTTAAAATTCTTGACAGAGTGTTGTGTAACTAAATGTCGCTTGCTTCATTTCTTGTAATTCTAATGCTCATTCAGTCATCATTATAAATTGGAGGGAGACAGAATTTGATATTAATTGAAATAACAGGACACAAGTTCGCGTAGCCAAAGCAAAACACACGAATTAAGACTTCATGGGAAGACCAGCTCCTGCGTGAAAAGTGCGGCTTGGTTTAATAGCTGACTGTTTCACTAAGAGTAGGTAAAGAGTATAATATGCGACAGGTTTTTCGTGATATTCAAATATCTGCATTGATAAAACATGGTGGTTAATCATATCTAACCCCCAGATTAATGTTGTTATTGTACCGTATGATCCAGAACTTTTCAGATAAAGGAAGACTGTGATGAGCGCACACATTTAATCACAGCCACCCTGTCTGTGAAAATTTTAGATTATATGGTGTTAAAATTTCCAATAATATAGTAAACTTCTAAACTTTAGAAGCAAGAATCATCTGATATAATTATGTGGTGCGATAGTTATGTGTTAATGAGTTATGAGTACTTAATAAACTAAATATGTCTACAATTATCGCGTTAAACTTCGAATTCATAAATTATCTGAAGTATTACATACGTACTTATATATTACTTTCTCTCCATTTGAATTAGTTACCATATCTACATTATGTTGCAATTCGACTAAAATAGCATTTTGTCTAGCATTTTATTGTCTGGAACAACTACAACTTACAAATTAAGGTCTGACTGTATAATAAAAGATAATGCAGCAATAATTATTTAATGTTTTAATTATAAAAAAAGTCATAAAAATTGCATAATGCTTAGCGAAGGCGTTAATGTGGGAGTCTCTATGATAAATAACCTCTAGAGTATTTCAACAAAAACATTTTTACTGCTCTCTTTTATCAATTATTATTATCATATAGTTCACACTCGCTGATCAAGTGATCACCATTATTATTGTTGTAAAGTACGTCGATTTCATTCACATTTCTTTAATAATTGGAACAGACATAAACAAACCATGAGACTAGTTAGATCGTTCATTTCTTCTGCCTAGACGGTAATTAAAGACCAGAATTATTTAAGACAAGTATAAGAAAACCTGCCTCTGTACACGCAGATATTTTAATTACTTTAACGGAATGAGCAATCAGCACGTCTAAAATTTTGTACCTGTTAGATTTTTTTTTATTTAGACGGTCAAGAAGATAAAACATTTGTTGGATTACAGCAGCAGAATTCTGCTAACCAAATATTTGCGCCTTCATAAAAGTCATCTACGTATGCCTATTATATTATTTTTTGTCAAACCAAAAACTATCGCATTTCCTGGAACAAAATTCGCACCGTGCAAACGAAGAGAAACAGTTTCTTTAACACTTCTTCAACTTTCTTATTAGCTTCTGACAAGCGACCGACAGCGCCTCAAAAAAGCAGAGCTAATCGCACTTGACGATTTCGTCGATTCCTCGTTCTTCGAATTTTGGTCAATCCAAATTATAGCTACACACATTCCGAACTAAGTGGGCTATGAATTCCACACACCTTGCATTCCAGAAGTGAACAAGTTCATCAACAATTATACAACTTCTCTGGTACATTTGACCAGAAGTAGGTAATTTATGAAGTCAATTAACCATATCGGATAGCACTCGAGAATTGACACCTTTCTTCATTTTTGCGTCGGCGGCTGCACATCCACGCGACCATTTTTTTCGCACTTATTTTAGAACGCGGATTTTCTTGAAAAATAACCAGAGTGCGCACATCATTTTATAACCCGGAATATAAATGAGCCCGCCAAATAGCCGGGCGCGAGTACCGCTAACTGTGATGGTTGTTTATAGCTTGCGGCCGACGATGAAAACCCAAATTGTAAGTAGTCTGCCTAAAAACAGCGGCGGCGATAAGAATCGCGAAGTGTTTACTTTTGCGAGGCGAAGTATAATTTGTTGCAAAAGAAGTGACCACCGCAAGGTCACAGCGGTGCATAGCCGGGTGTACATTTTTCGGCGGTTTTAATTGGGTCAAGGTTTAGTGAACAATACTTAGAACAAATCGAATTGTCGTGGGCAATATAAAAAACATATGCGATTTCTTCGTTTCTTCTTGCATTTTATTGAATTATCCAAGTACAAAAGCTTTTCAATTAGCGCCCGCGCCTACAAGAAACCTTCCAGTAGCGCCTCTGTGTCAAATTCAGCTGTGTCACGACTAAAGTAGGAAAAAATTTTTGAATCGGTAATATCCAAGGTAAAACTCAAAGAACGTGTCAGCCAGAGGCGTTCGCGACCTATTTCTACATTCTCTTTTTTCTCTCTCGCAGATAATTGTTTAAGAGAATTGTAAACAAACAGGTTGATGAACTTGTCGTTAGATGATTGTGGACTTTGTATAATTTTAAATTAAAGAAAGGTTAGCAACAAATTTGCATTATTCATTACGCGGGTTATAAAATGTCGTATATGTGGAAAATCATTAGGACTTTAACCCAATTCCTTGTCGTTATTAAATGTCATGTGGTTTTCTTTAAATAATTTCCATTTTAAGTAATAATTATTATTGACAATAATTTGCTGCATATTTTGCTGGTGTGTAAATTAACTGGTAAGTATTATTGCGGTTAACGTTGGTGTTGCAAGTTGGCTCTGATTTTTTTTTTGGAAAATATTAGAGTCAGACGGGCAATTAAAATGTGATAACGCTGGTTGATCAAATTCATTAAAAAGTCACTTATCAGTGACGCACGGATTGGGACCAAATTAAAAAAAACTAATACACCAAGTGAAACCCAATCTATCATTCGATATCAAAAAATAAAAAAAAACAGCCATTTAGATATTTAATTGAATAGAATAAATGACTATATTTGCATCAAGCTAATTCATTAGTCTTTTTTGAAGATCATTTAAAATACCTAACATACTATTGACTGAAAGAATTAATTTTATATTCTACACAGTTCTTGTTACAAATTAAAAATGGTAAATAATAAAAATAAGCAAATTGCTAAATCTGTCGTGTGTTTAAGTTTGTTCACTAATTTATAATTTTCTTAACTGTACTAGTTGCCAGATAATTTTTTTCGTACTATATACTAAATCTAGTTATTTGGATAAAAGTACGTTTGAGATTATTTTTGTGTTTACATCCCGAAGTCAAATTAAATTTTGCCACCCGGCAAGGGTTGTCAATAACTGTCATTACATTGCTGCCACTACATATTTTTTAAATCGCTATTAATTTTTCACAATTTATAGCCTTAATCATGGCCTTAATGAACAATCTTTGTGAGTCTAATTAATACTACTATTTTTTTCTCTTTTAAAAAAGCAACAAATTAAAATGCAACATTTCGTGACTTTTATTACTATGGCGTGTAATACTGGCTTCATATACTCTTCACAGGTACAATGAAATATTTTCAGCAATTTAGTCAATATGCTACTGCATTGAAGTTAGCTTCAGATTTGAATTTATATTTTTTCACTTAAATATATTCTTTACGTGGTGACGCTTTAACTGCAAACTGACTTGAATAATTTAAACCATAAAAAAACTATATTTAAATCCCATTTGCAGCTAACTTCAGCGATATTGCTGCCTTTACGTCAATTCAGAAACAGGTGAATTAATTTTACTGCGTGGTTTACCGGTTTAATGATTCTGGTTGCAGTTGGCTACGATTTGATCAGATTTGGCTAATTAGTAACTGTCACAAGAAGAACTGTCAATCTTTGTACACATCTTCGGATATTTGTGAAACGCTGCAGTTGCTGTATGGGGGTAAGTAGTTAATATTCGTTTATGAAAAAGACAACAAAAATCACACAATTTGCAAACTGGTTACCTATGTTGGTGGAAATTTATTTTGACAAACTGTGACAGTTTTTGATGTGTTTTGTGAGTGTAATGTCATATTCAAATAAATCAAGTGGTGTTCAGTTAGTCATCAAGTTGGCAGTATTTTTTTTTAAGAAAACGTAGCGAAAAACGTTGTATGTTATTAATCCATACTGTTGCGTAAAACTGACATTTGACAGAGTTGTTGAAAAATGTTAATTTTATTATTCGAAAAAGTGAGGTTAGGTTGTGCCATTTTGCAAAGAATAGAGGAGGTAGAATGATAAAACCCCAACAAAACACAGTACGAGGATTTGACCCCTAAGTAAAGAAAACTCTGAATATTTCGTATAGTTTATTCCACAATCAAAAATCCACCAGCTGTGTCAGTTAAAAAAAAAACAGTATAAATACCTAGTTTAATTTTTCTAAGACTGACACTACAAAATTCTTATCTTTCCTCGCCCCTGTCAAACAAATCCCACTTCTTTAAAAATTATAAAACGTTATTTTTTCTGATAACCTCAATAAATTAAAAAAAATGGTCTAAAGTTATTTAGACAGAACTTCCCTCGCCCCTGAAATACACAGACGAATAAATACAGATATTTCGAAAAATTGTAAAATTTCATTTTGCAAATTCAATTTTTGTATGATAACCCCTATAAGTTAAAATAAAGATATATATGGACTGTTATAGTATGTATAGGTAAAGGAGCATTCTGTGCGTATGTTACAAGTGAGTTTTCCATAAGACAATTTTGTGGTGACTCCATCAACACTTTATTAAACACTTATATCAATTTGAATAGGTGCAATGTAATACCAATAATAACAGTAAAGTGTACTCGAATTTTTGAGAAAATTGGGTTTTTTTGAATCACGCTGTAAATATAATTTTAAAATGCATTCATAAACCACAAATATAGATTCATAATATTTTATATACCACGTGACTATTAATGATTGAAGCAGATTTTTATGTTCACATGCGTTGATTGGTTGAGACGATGGCAGCTGTCATAAATATAAACTTGGCAATTTGGTCTGCCATCATAAAATTTTAAATAGTTAATACTCACCCGGTATTTTAGATAGGATTTATTCGGCAAAATTTTTAGATGACATCATCATTTTTTGGGAGGGATAAACGGATAAATTTCGATTAACGATTTACAATGCTTACAAGTTTTCATGACATTCGGTTTAAAACTTTGAAAGTTAAATTGCAAAATATCGTTATAAAATTTTGATTATTTCCCACAAATCTGGATATTTAGGGAAAAACTAGACGGATTCATAAACCACTAGTGCAAAAATATATAAAGTTTAAAAGAACATTCATTATTGTAAATTTTTGAGATGAGACATCGAAAAAACGTGAAAGTAGCCAACGTTTATGCTCAGTAAGTAAGAATATAGATCATAGTAATCATACTTTAAGCGTTACAAATCGGAGATCTTATTCGCTGTCTCATTCAGTATTTTTATAGTAAAAAATAATATAAAACTTGTATTTTTTTGCGAAAATTTGAATGGTTAAAGTAAAAACTCAAGGCGAATTCATAAGTCACAAATACAAGAATATGTTGTTTCAAAACAAATTACTACTTACTAAAAAAAATTGAGGGAACGTCATCAAATTGTTTGTGGTGATTGGACAATTGCTTTGGCAGTTTCTGAGGTTATTTGTCTAATAAAAATCACCAGACAGGCGACAGACAGACGGAAATGCGAGACCTACTGTTGGAAATTCCCATTACCAATCACCTTAAGCAGGTACCTGGGGTTGTAAGAGGTGGGGGTGTGTCCCACCCACCCCATTTTAGTCGGTACCGGTACACACAATTATGTAGCAAGAGTTCTGGAATAAATCCCAACTAAAACGGTCGCAGTGTTCACTTTGGTCCTTCGAAGTAATTCTAATAATCACAAACATTTTTGGTCAATTCGAGCCGAATATCCGAACCAGTGCCCGAATAGCGGTATAACAAATAAGTGAATAAGTGCGGCAAATCGATATTCAAAGCGGATCCAGAACTCCACGAAATCATAAATCAAGACACATGCCCAACATCCCAGAAGCGGATCATCATCAAGAGATTGCAGCAGCCAACATCCCAGAAGCGGATCATCATCGAGAGGTTGCAGCAGATCAAATCATCAAAAGGTCGGCTGATTTTATCCCAGAAGCGGATCATCATCGAAAGGTTGCAGCAGATCAAATCATCAAAAGGTCGGCTGATTTTATCCCAGAAGCGGATCATCATCGAGAGGTTGCAGCAGCCAACATCCCAGAAGCGGATCATCATCGAGAGGTTGCAGCAGATCAAATCATTAAAAGGTCGGCTGATTTTATCCCAGAAGCGGATCATCATCGAGAGGTGCAGCAGATCAAATCATCAAAAGGTCAGATCTTTCCTTTTTCTATCCTTCTAAATCATACGGTTCTAAATTCTTATACGTATCAATCGCCCTGTGCTTAAGTTTTACCTTTGTCGTTGCGCGTCCGTACTCTTCCGAAATGACCGAACTTACGAAGTTAAAAAATCAGCGTAAAATAATAAAGGCTGCAATAACGCGTATACAAAATAATGTAAAAGACGACGATAGTGTACCGGAATTAGATGCAAGGTTGTTAGATTTGACAGAAAGGTTAAAGGACTACAATAATATTCAAAATCAAATAGAGTCACTTCAGATAGTAGACGCGGAACATAATGAATCGTATTGGGAATCAGAAAATGATAAGGAACGTACCTCGGTTGAAAACCAATATTATAAAACTTTAGGTAAAATAAAAGGCATAATTATTAAGAACAGTCCGGCGACGTTGAACCCGTCGCTAACCCCTAACTCTACAACTATTAACATACGTAATGATGGTAATAAACTCGAAGCCAATGAACATAGCGTAATTTTGAAACCTTTACCACTGCCTACCTTTGATGGCAAACATAGCGAATGGTTCTCGTTTTTTGATCTATTTAAATCATTAGTACACAATGACGGGAACATATCAAATATCTGCAAATTCCACTACTTGCGTAGTTGTTTAAAAGATGAGGCGTTGCGGTCCATCGAATCATTGGCGGTCCGCAACGAAAACTACAGCAAGGCAATCGAAACTTTACAAAAAAGGTTTGAAAATAAAAGATTAATTGTTCAGGAACATATCACAAACATTTTAAACATACCCAGCTTGTTAAAATCATCGCACAAGGAATTACGGGAAATTATCGACACAGTTTCCAATAATGTCGCGGCCTTACAGGTGTTAAATTTACCGGTCGATCAGTGGGACGCAATTTTGGTCCAAATTGTATTCGAAAAATTAGATTATGCCTCTAAAAAGGAATGGCAGTCAACACTAGACAAGGCAGTACCTACTTTCCTGCAATTTTCCGAATTTCTAGAAAAAAGGTGTGAAATATTGGAAGCGATGGATAAGTTAAAAACCAATAATTTACCAGCCAATAAGTCCAAATCAATAATTTCTAGTCCTAAACAATTAAATACAAGATCGCAAAACTTTATTCAAAAAAGGTTTAATAATTCTAACGTAGTTTCCAAATTTAATTGCCTTTTGTGCAAAAATTCACACGCTCTGTATCAATGCAATGAATTTCTAAGCAAATCCGTTCTAGACAGAAACATTGTATCTCAAAATTTAAAACTTTGTGCAAACTGCCTAAGAAATAATCACAAAACTGAAGATTGTAAATCAACATTTTCATGTAAGGAATGTAATCAAAGACACCACACATTGCTACATAGCAATGAAATTGTACCATCCGCTAACACTTTGCAAAGGCAAGCCTGTAGCCAGGTTCTTTTATCAACCGCAACAGTTTTTATTTTAGATAAAAGAGGAGATTTTAAAACATGTAGAGTGCTTTTGGACGGCGGCTCCCAAGCACATGTAATCACTAAGGGTTTATGTAATAAATTAGGTCTCACACCAACAACTGGAACCAAATTTATTTCTGGTATCAGTACCTGCAATAATCGAACACAAGGAAATGTGAACGTAACTATAAAATCGCGAGTCAGCGAATTTGCAGCAAATTTCGATTGTGTTGTTCTTTCCAAAATTACTCTGCCGATTCCTAGCGTAACATTTCCTAAAGAAATAATTAATTTGCCACCAAATGTAACATTAGCAGATCCTAATTATAATGTTACTCAAAATGTCGATTTGTTAATTGGAGCCCAATTATTCTGGAAATTATTATTAGACGGACCTATTTTATTAGGTAAAAATCTACCATATTTACAAAATACAAAACTAGGTCACATTTTGTCGGGCGAATTAATTACAACCATTCCCGCTCCAAGCGTATCATGTAACTTGGTAAATTGTAAACCCATTTTTAATTATGTATTCCATCAGGACGAATATAAGACCAATCACTTAGAATGTGAAAAACATTCCGTAGAAAACGCAACAAGGATGTCGTCAGAACAATTCGTGGTAAAATTACCTGTTAAAGGCCTTCGCTTGGGTGAGTCACCCCCAAGGGCTGTAAAACAATTTTTAAATTTGGAAAACAGACCGGACAAGGACCATAAACTAAAATCCGCCAACAAAGAGTTTATGGTAGAATATCGCGGCTTAAACCAGACGGAGCTCGTTCCTTTTAATACTTTGGAGTTCCCAAATAGTTATTGCCTACCCCATCGTACTGTATTTGAACAAGCAGATTATGTAAATGTTTTAGGTTTTTATTGCAGTTGTGTTGGTGACCAACTGAAATATCAAATAAATCTTTCGCCAATTAGTTGTCCTCAAACTGTTACAAAACGCTACATGTTATCCATGGTCGCAAAAATCTTTGACCCTCTTGGTGCAATAAATCCAATTATCGATAAGGCAAAAATTCTCTTGCGAAACCTTTGGTCGCATAAATTGAGTTCGGATGAACCTATACCAGTCGAAATTCGCAACACTTTCATCAAATTTATTAAAACCCTTCAGAAATTGTCCAATTCCGAAATCCCGTGAAAAGTTCAAAATAAAATATTGCAGTACTCCGCATTCGTAGGTACGAAATTTCATTTCATACCCAGTAAGTCGGCTGATTTTGGGGGATTGTGGGGGCGTGCCGTACGAAGCGTGAAACATCACTTACACAGGGTGATCGATAATGCATCCTTAATTTACGAGGAGTTTTATACTTTATTAAACCGCATCGAATCTTGTCTATACTTCCGCCACCTGACATCTTTATCCCAAGATCCAAATGACCTCGAAGCTCTGACACCAGGAGATTTTTTGATCGGCGAGCCCTTAACAACGCCAGTGGAACAGGACCTAAAGGAGATCCCTGTAAATCGTTTATCTCGATGGCAACGCGTGCAGCAATTGCAGCAACATTTTTGGAGCAGATGGACCAAAGAGTACTTGGCCCAACTTCATTTCCGTCCCAAGGGTCACCAAATGACGCAACCCAACGTCGACGTCGGAACTTTGGTAGTTCTAGTGGAGGATGGACTGCCCCCGCTACGGTGGAGGTTAGGACGAGTCGCCGAAGTTCACCCAGGTCACTACGGAATTGTGCGGGTTGTATCCGTAAAAACTAGTACGGGAATGGTGAAACGCGCGGTGACAAAGGTGCGCATTATCCCTAGCGAATGACGATTTTTGTGTTGCCGGCTGTGCTCCGCGAATTAGATTCGTGTGATTATTATAAGTATTTTATATTTTTATGCTCTTCTGAATTTACAATAGCATGTATCATTATTCAGATGCCCCCCTCCAATTGTTTTGAAGTTAAACCTTCAACGGGGCCGGCATGTTGGAAATTCCCATTACCAATCACCTTAAGCAGGTACCTGGGGTTGTAAGAGGTGGGGGTGTGTCCCACCCACCCCATTTTAGTCGGTACCGGTACACACAATTATGTAGCAAGAGTTCTGGAATAAATCCCAACTAAAACGGTCGCAGTGTTCACTTTGGTCCTTCGAAGTAATTCTAATAATCACAAACACCTACTTTGCCGCACTGTAGGGGTCATGAAACGTCGAGAAAATCTGAAATGATCCATTTCCCGGATGGACCCTACTGCAATATGTATTCCTTAGCTTACGCTCGGGAAGTAACAATGAAATTATACATAACTTTAACTTAATTCACACTAGAATAAATCACTAAAACTCAAACTGGTAACGTTGGTTCTATTTTCGAAGAAATTGCAGTGTTGACAGATTTTTTATTTTGAACTTAATATGTAGTTGTATTGTAATCCATGTAGACTCAAGTCACATTGATAATTAAATTAGTTTTCAGTTATACTGTATATCAATTTTATTTTACAGTGTAATTCCAGTCGATGATGATTCAAGGAGAACTAGGGTGGAATATTAACATCGTTTCTAAACCCTTAGTTTACGGACAATATAAAATATAAATTAAAAACACATAACTAACGGGATAAAATGTCCTTCAGCACTAGGTAAGAGCAACCTAGTGCTTATTTTTGCTTATTCATCGGAAGAATGTCACGTAGAAATTAGTTTGATTTGAATGAGTTTGTCTTCTTAAAACACAGAACTGAAATTACTAATTAAGCCACATTCGAACAAAATGTTCTGAATATTATATAATAATATATTATATATTGTTATAATAAAGACGTGGGTATTCCAACATTTTGGGAAAAATGGGGTGACTCGTTCTTAATTTTACGAATAAAAAAATTGTGATGACGTTATCAACATGGATAATACTAGCGGTATAACACAAATGAAAAGTAGTCACAATGTAAGAAAAAAAGAGGGCCAACTTCGAAATCGAACCCACAACCCGCAGGTTGCCGCTTATCTGGAAACCCATTACGCTACGGGCTTGTGTCTGATGCAGGTAATATAACGTTGTTATACCATGCAAATGTTTTTGTGAAAATTTGAATTGAAAGGGGATTCGTGCACTGCAAATATAGGACAACATTAAAATTATTTTAAAATACAATTCATTGAGATGACGTCATCAAATTGTTAATGAGGATGATTAGCCAAAATTTGGTTAGCACTTTACTAACCATCTTCATGATATTTCCAATATACATACAAACTTTGCAACAATCAGTCCAGCAGTTTCGGAGATTACGTGTCCAACAAAAATGGGTTCAGACACCAAACTGACAGACAGACAGACGGAAACGGAAGATTATCTTGTTCGTACTGTAGGGGTCATGAAACGTCGAGAAAACATAAAAGTAGCCATTCGTCTGATAAACTCGCTCGGAAAGTAAAAGTAACTTAACTGATAAGTATAGTATATGGTTGTACGTAACATATAATTGAAAAAAAGTCTTACAGTAAGCCATGAAATTTATTTTTAACACATTATGTTGGCAACACCAACGCGTTCCTTGTTTAGTTTGACAGTTACGGTAAAATAAATGTCAAAGTGTCAAACAGGTGCAATACCAACATCATTATTTTAAAAATAAAATTCATGGCCCACTAGAAGACTTTTCTTTAGATCACATAATGGCATATAGGTCAGCACATGAGTTATCCAAAGAAACATTGCATAATATTTTTAAAAACTAAATTTTATTACAACTTCGTTATTTAATGCATTTAGGGCGACGTTCGAATAAACCACCTCCAGTCATTATCCTCATTTGAAATTTAAATCCCACTTTTGTTGAAATATGTAGTTACTTATTTGTTCTAGACGAAAATGGCGATTCTACGTTATAATAGTTCATTTTAGTTTTAATATGAACTGTACGGGGACAATGTTAACCATCGTCATCACTTGACTTTTGACCTACTTACGACGATCCAACCTACCAGCCACCAAAACAAAACTGATTTTACATATCAAGTTGCAACTTCAAGAGAATTACACATTAATACTCATTAAAATTTAATGAAGCGACCATTACTGATGCAATGCGAGATATATCTTGGAATATAAAATACAAAGTACCTTTTATAAAGCACTTAACTTTCTTTCCGAAACAAAAAAGCTACACAGATATTATAATGAGCGAAATAATCGTTCTTATCGTTACTAAAAACGTGTGTAAACAGATACTTACGAAACTTGTAACGAAGTTTCTATTCATTTCTGCCTACAACGTAGATACCTGATGATATTTTTGATAGCTTTTTCGATCTTAACCCTTAATTTCTGTGGGTCGACCAAACCACGCTAATTTACAAGCCGAGGCAGTCCCGTGTCGCGGGAAAAAGTCTCGTCTCGAAATTTTTGTCATTTACATAAAATATTACCGTTTTGCTTTGTTTATGTGCCGCCAAAGTTCTGTTTGACTCCTTTTGTTTTGATCTGTTTTATGGCGAAGATGCAAAACAGTTCGCGTTCTCACGGTCGCCGACCAATATCCTGGGGCAGTGACGGGCGGGTCTGCGCACGAGCCATCTCGCGTCTTTCATTCTGATGTCATTACTGACCAGAACCACGGTCGTAATCATTCTTGAAGCACCCCTGCCCAAGATTAATGATTCACCGAATGATGAATGCAGCTGGCAATTAGTTGCAGGAGAAAAAAGTCGAGGGATTCAGCTCCCATTACCATCTTTAGGTCAAGTGGTCAATATCAAGGTTCTTGGTCCAGCTGGAGCTGGATGAGGGACCATTCGTACCGAGTCTGTCTGTCTGGAGTCAGGTTTGACCAAGGTACCGGTAGCAAAACGCGCTCGACTGTTGACATCGTTCTTCAGCCGAAACGCTAAAAAAACAGTTTCCGTCCAAACGCCAAAGTCGATATTTGCACTGATATCAATACGCAAACACGGTGAAGATCCTGAGCAAATTCGGCTAAGCAAACGTTTGAATAACTGTCGACGGCTTGTGGTTCCCGGCGAAACCCGCGCACCGCAGGACGCACTCGGAGGCCCGATCCTTTCGCGTCGATTTTGCGCGCGCGATCCCGTTTCATCTTCCCAGGAGTACCGGCCGTGACGAATGGTGAATCCAGAGCCGGCTTGCACTTTACACCTCAATCAAGCACTTTATCAGATAAGATGAGACCCGGAACGGATCGTTTCACACACTCACAATAGTAACTCGATATCGTGCCGTCACAGCACATTATGTATGCGCAGCGGTTGCGGATACGATCATTACAAGCGAGGATTGCATCGAGCAAGAATTTCAAAAAAATTAAAACTTGGCGAGGTACCGGTCGGTACTTTAATCTGTGTGTGGACACGTGACCAATCTGCGTTGTACATGAGGCCGGCAGTGGAATAATCTTGAATTATTTAAGTTGACCATTAATAATGCGAAGTTGGGTCGTGTTCACGTCAAAATCGTTGGACCATTATACAGCTGTACAGTTCAATGAGCGAAAGGAAATGATCTTTGCTTAACGTGACATTGTCAATGGCATACTTGCCGTCGGGTCTACACGGAACATGTGTGTCGCGAATTACCGTAGTGGGCATGAAAAAAGTCGAAGTAACTGAACAAGCCGGGCTCTGAATTTTAATTTGAAATTATTTCTTAGTGGAAATGTCTTTCTTGCGAGTTCGGTGCCTTGGGGTGTTTTACGCTTTCCGTAAAAAAGTGATCAGCATAATTACGTAAGTTAGTGTGTCCATGTTCTGGCGATTTAATTACCCGGATCACATTTTTATCTTAATTTTACTGAATAGTCAAGTTCAAGAGTCGGACAAAAAACTGCTTATTTTGCAGAAGAGCTATCTATATTGTATTAATAGCGGCGGTTCTTATCAACGCGAAGATTACAACATCTTTGCGTGAGAACGCATAGAACTGAAATTTGGCCTTTTAGACTCGAGCATTTTTTTCTAAAACACATCTTCAGTTTGGCTAGCTAAAAAAACTAGTGATTTTTAACGTAGTCGCCTTCCGAATGCATATGAATCCGCGAACTTTACACGTAATGTTGACTTCATTGTGTGGTTATTTACCTTCTGTGCAACCGACCTTGAAAAATTTGACCAACGTAACATGAAATCTTTAGTTGATCACTCGATGCACGAACCCCAAGGCGTGACGCGCAGTCACGACATCGAAAAAATTGAACACAAACGACGACGCGTTTCGCCAACTATTTGGCTTCTTTTCGTTACGAAAGGGGAAAGAGAAGTAAACACCAGTCACAAATCGTGAACGAACTTTGTCATACTCGAACTTCAGTACCGTTGTCCTAAAATTATATCGTTCGCCAAAAATTGGCAAACTTGGTGCAATAAATCTACATGCACCACTTACAAGTTGTTTACCCACAATTTTAATAAGGTATCAGCTATTAATTTGAATGAAAGTTCTGTTCTTCTAAGTCTCAATTCCATAAACCTTAATCTCCCCTGGAATAGCAGATCATTTGGGAATCGCGTAACGGATGTATCTTCAAATACAATATTTTTCACTTCAACGGGCAATTTTTCCCACAGCAGTAGCGTGAAAAAATGGGTCCAAGATGATTTCGACAGAACTTCCCTCGCCCCAATAAATTCCGCTGTTTTGAAAAATTATTAAAAAAAATTGGGATTTTTGTTTGCTGATAACCTCTATAACCATCAGTGGCGTAAATAAGACTTCCGCAGCTTTTTGACCTGAATTTTTCAATTCAGTTTAACATTTTTTAAGTTTTCAATTTTTAATTTTTCAATTTTTCGATTCTTTAATTTTTCAATTCTACAGATTTTCGATTCGAAATTTTTGATTGCGGTGTTATATTTTCTTTATTTTTACAATTTTTCGGTTTTTCAATGTGCAGATTTAATAATTATTTGTTCAATTTAAATTTTTTCAATTTTTCGTTTTTTTGGTTCTGCAATTTTACGTTTTCATTTTTAAATTGTTCAATTTTTCGATGTTACAACATTTAGATGTTTCAGTTTTTAGATTTAGCATTTTTTCGTTGCAATTTCAGGAGTTTTAAATATTCAATTTTTCGACTTCTCAATTTTTCATTTCTTCAATTTTTCGTTTCGGTTTTTAATTTTCTTTGTTTTTTCAATTTTTTGGTTTACAATTTTTCGGGTTTTTACATTTGAAATTTTTTTATTTTTCGTTTGTTCAATTTTTGATTTGCAATTTTTCTAGTTTTGATTTTAAATGTATAATAATAATTATAATTTAAAAAAAAATTTCATTTCTTCAATTTTACAAGTCTCCGATCTTCCAATGTTCTTTACTCAATTTAAATTTTTTCAATTTTTCATTTTTTTGGTTCTTCAATTTTACGATGTTTTCATTTTTAAATTTTTCAGTTTTTCGATGTTACAACATTTATATGTTTCAGTTTTTAGATTTAGCATTTTCTAGCTTTCATTTTAAATGTGCAGTAATAATTAGGAGTATTATAACTTTAAAAAAATGTCATTTCTTCAATTTTACAATTTTTCGATCTTTCAGTGTGCAGATTTTATAGTTATTTGTTCAATTTAAATTTTTTCAATTTTTCATTTCTTCAATTTTTCGTTTCGGTTTTTAATTTTCTTTGTTTTTTCAATTTTTTCGTTTCCAATTTTTTGTTTATCAATTTTTCGGTTTTTTACCTTTTAAATTTTTTTTATTTTTCGTTCCTTGAATTTTTGATTTGCAATTTTTGTAGTTTTGATTTTAAATGTGTAATAATAATTATAATTTAAAAAAAATTTCATTTCTTCAATTTTACAAGTCTCGTCTCCGATCTTTCAGTGTGTAGATTTTATAGTTTTTTTTCATCTTTAAATTGTTCAGTTTTTCGATTTTACAACTTTTGGACGTTTCAGTTTTTAGATTTTGCAATTTTTCGATTTTTCAGATTTCATTTCTCCAATTTTCCGTTTCAGTTTTTAATTTTCTTTGTTTTTTCAATTTTTTAGTTTCCAATTTTTCAGTTTTTCAACTTTTAAATTTTTTAATTTTTCGTTTCTTCAATTTTTGATTTGCAATTTTTCTAATTTTCATTTTAGATGTGTAATAATAATTATGATTAAAAAAAGTACTTTTAAATGTGTAATACTAATTATAATTTTGAAAAATTTTCATTTTTTCCATTTCCATTTTAGAATTTTTACATTTTTGATTACTAGATTTTAAAACTTGTTCATTTATTCGATTTTCCAAATTGACAATTTTTACTTTTTCGAGTTTTACTTTTTAGATGTTTAATTTTTGAATTTCTCGATATTTAATTTTTTTGATTCGTTTTTTCTTCTTTCTAGTTTTTCGTTTTATTAATTTTTTCGATTTTCAAGTTTCTCGATTTTCAATGCTTCAGTGCTTCGATTCTTCAGTTCTTCGATTTGCAATTTTTCGATTTTTAATTTTTCAATTTTTCGACCAATAACATGAAAGTTACAGTTTTTCGACTTTACAGTTTTGACAATTCTATAATTTTTCGGTTTTATAATTTTTGGGTCTACCCATTTTTCGATTTTTAAATTACTGGATTTTTAGTTTTTCAATGATTCAATTTTTTGTTCCTTCTCTTCTTCTATTTGCAATTTTTCGATTTCCCATTTTTCCATTTTGCAATTTCTCGTTTGTTCAGTTTTTCGATTTTTCGATTTTTAAATTTTGCGATTGTTCAACTTTTCGAATCAAAAAAATGGAAAAAAATCTAAATGGTAAAATTGAAAAATCAAAAATTAAATTACGAAAAAATTTCTAACAAAACCTTTAAAAAATTTAAAAATTTGAAATCAGGAACTTCAAAAATGGAAAGATTAGATTGAGAAACTTCAAAATCGAAAAAACAAAATACATATTGTTAAATCGAAATATTGAAAAGTAAGGCAATAGGAGAATTGCATAATTGAAAAATGTAAAAACTGCAGAATTGAAAATTTTTTAAAATTGGGAATTAAAAATTTGAAAAATTAAATAAGCGAAAAATTATAAAATAAAAAGAAATTTAAAAAAAACAAAGTAAATAAAAACCAAAAATTGTGATATAAAATCGGTAATAAATAATAGTTTAAAAAACTAAAAAAACACGCTTTTATTGCTAATCGAACTAAAAACTAGAAAATAATTTTTAATGACAGAGTTTAATATTACAGTAGTAGAAGATCAAACAATCAATCATAATAAATCACCTCAAATTAAAATTATAATAAAATTTAAGTTATTAACAGAATAATTCAATTCAGAGTAAAAAGCGTGGGGTGCATTTTACTGCGGTTCATAACTATCCTCTCATAGATAGTTGCCAATAGAATGATTGTAATATTTAAAATATCAAGCACCCCACGCTTTTTACTCTGAATTGAATTATTCTGTTAATAACTTAAATTTTATTATAATTTTAATTTGAGGTGATTTATTATGATTGATTGTTTGATCTTCTACTACTGTAAAATTAAACTCTGTCATTAAAAATTATTTTCTAGTTTTTAGTTCGATTAGCAATAAAAGCGTGTTTTTTTAGTTTTTTAAACTATTATTTATTTTTCATTTTTTAGTCTGCGACAAATTCATAAATTGGGGAATTAATTACTTATTTAGATTTTTCTAGAAAGAACCACTCAGTGGTCTCCGTATGATCGATCAACGGGAATTAGTTCGAAATCAATCGCCCTCACGGACCAACGGGACACAATTCATCATTGTGGTTAGTTTTACCCCCCAAATAGTTAATTTTCCTCCATGTTTGTATTTCTGAATCAAAATTTGTTATCTTTATTTAAGTTGGTGAGAATTCATGATTAGATATGTTTTAATTATAATTAATTCCTTCTTTACCGACTGTAAAACCAAAGCTATGCAGAAATTGTCCTTGAAACAGAAATAATCGGTATAGATCGGTATAATCGACACGGAGAGAGATAACCGTGGTATATACTGACACAATTAAGATGCGATCAGCCATTTTATTTGCACACGTTTAGTTAATTAAAAGTCCGTTCTTGTTTTTTTCATTTAATATCCGTTATTTGTATTTTAATCAAGACTATAATTATTACAACGAAGAGTAAACCAGATACTACAGGCATGCGCAGATCGCGCGCTAGCTTTATCTCTTTTACTCCACTACACAGGATCCATAAAAGAATTTATAAATCCTGGCGGTCCTAATAAGGATAATGGGAAACTGTTATCAAATTATTGCATTGTCATCGATCCTTGAGACGTGTGCAAAGTTTCAAGATGATCAGACTTTTAGAAACCGATGAAAATTAAGCTCAAAGATTCCGTTACATACATACATACAACCCAAGCTAATAAAAGCGTGATAAAATGAACAATAAAAATCAAGAACTTGAAAATTGAGGAAACGAAAAATAGAGAAATCGAAAAAATTATATATATATATATATATATATATTTTTTCGATATAATAATATCGAGAAATTGAAAAATTGAAATATGTATTGCAAATCGGAAAATTGAAACAAAAAATGGAAAATTTAGAAGTTGAGAAATTGAAAAACCGAAAAAATCAAAGTTGAAAAACATTGACAAATGGAATGCTCTCAAAAAATTGTAAAATCTAAGAAAAAATAAAAACGAAAAATTGTGATCCCAAAAAATTGTTGAAGGTAAATAAATTCAGATTTTTCGAAAAATTATAAGATTTCATTTTCGAATTTTATTTTCTTATGATAAATCTTATAAGTTAAAATAAGGACATGTACGTGATATTAAAGTAAATGTAAAGAGGCATGCGACGCGTTTGTTTTAAATGAGCTTTGTTTCCATTACAAAATTTTGTGATGACGTCATCAACATTTTTAGCAAGGACGCGTATATCAATTTTAAAATAGATACAGTATAGTACTGATAATAACAGTTCTGTAATTTTCTGGAAAATGGAGTAAGTTGTTGATGAATGGAATAAATTGCCTCATTTATTAATTTATTTATTTGAGTCACCCTGTATAAGTAATTCTAAAATCAATGAGTGCATTTATAAGCCACAATTACAGTCGTAATAAGTATTTTGATTATTTGAAAAAGCATATTCGGTAAAATTTTGAGATGACGTCATAAATTTTTTGAAAGGGGATAAATGAACAAGTTTTGATGAACGATTTACCATGATTACGATAACCTTAAAATGTTTTCAAGATTTCACAGCATTCGGTTTTGCAGTTTCAAAATTCAATTCCAAAATCTGGTTGTCTAGGGTAAAAATTGAACACGGATTGATAAACCGCATGTGAAAGATTATTGATTTTATGGAATTGAAGTAATATTTACCAATATAAATTTTGAATATGACGTCATCTTGTTGTTGGTGGGGATATTTATCCAAATTTTGGTTAGCGTTGGACCATCTACACGATATTCCTAATACATACTCATATAAAATTCGAAAACGATCGGTCCAGTAGTTTCGGAGATTATCTGCTAATAAAAATCCGGACACGGGAGACAGTCAGACAGACAGACAGAAACGGACACCTATTTTTTTGTACTCTTACATGATTGGAAAGATTTTCCAAAATTTAGTTGCAGATATTAGAAATAATAGGTTAGAATTCAAGGTATTCTCAGAAGAGACCAATTCATAACCGACACGTTTTCGACATATCAGCTACCAAAAGTGATGAAAGAAAAAATTTTCAGAAAACTTGTAAGAAAGTCTTTTACATTTGACGATAGGACCTCTAACGTATCAAGTTACCAAACTGATATAATAAGTATAAAATATATTTAAATTTTTCCCAGGTTTTGAAAGTACTAAAATATTCCATCTTCAACTCCCGACACTCAACGCATTTGACAAAACCCACCTAGACGGCTCCATTGACGACCCACCGTCACATGCTTCGTTACATAATTATATGCAACCGTCAAAAACTCTTCACTTGAATTCCAGTTCGTAAACTAACTCAGCGCGTTTTTCGGCAGCGTATCTACGACGACGTCTTGCACGAACCTCCCATTTTCCAAGGCTATCGAGCAAAGGCTCACAAAAGCCTCGCTCGAATTCACTTTCATGCATCAAAAATTTTTTGCCACGTTTTTTGTACACACCTTCGTCAAAATTAATTATTTGGCGAAAAAGGTTTTCGGTATGGGGTCTGCGGGCCGCAGGGCAGCCAAGCCGCCCGTCCTTCTAGAATTGCTCGTGTTAACGTTCTTGGTCGTCCGGCCGCTTTTATTTACGACACCTGATACCAGAGCTCGTATTCAGTCGAAACCGAAATCGAATAAATCGAAACCAGTTTTTGCAAAAATAAAAGTAAACATTTCATTTCTGCTGCGCAACAGAAACCATTAAAATTCGTACGAGGATGTCCATAGCATAATAGAGGAGAATGATACGAGGTTTTAATGAAGGAATAAAACTTACCAAAGAGTTAAGTAAGCAAAAGATTGTTTAGTTACTGATACAGGACTTTTTCGGTTTCCGATTTTGGGGCATCGATTGTGGTTCGGTGGAGGCGATCACGTAGGTGATCAGTACCCACGTAGTACCGAATTATGAACACTAAGGGTGGCCAACGAAAGGTCAACTCCATAAAAATATCTGTTGCACCATTTGAAGAAATGTAGTACCTTGAGTACTATATAGTTCTGACATTTTCACTACGAGTTAATCTAATGCAACACAATGCGTGTTGCTTTGTTTTACAACGCCTTCCGCAATGCCAAATTTGCTTACTCAGGTTGTAAATTCAGGTTCATTATGGCAGTGCTAGTAATACTCCAAAGTGCCTACAGCGTCGATCTGCTAAATCCTGCCCTGTAGGTTTTTAGTTTTATTACAAGTGCAAGCGGCCGGCAATTAAAGTTTTTATGTGCTGGTGCGAGTACAATTAATGACACGGGTGTGGGATTAAGTTGAAAGTTTATGTACTCCTAATAAAGAAAGCAAGATTCGAAAGTTTTTAATTCCGGATGCAGTCCGGTAGAAGATTTTCGCTGCACCGAATCGATTCGTTCGGTACTAATCGACACAATTGCATTTCGTTTCTGCCATTTGCTCATTTTAATTGCCCTCATTAAAAATATTTTATTCTTGAAGACCATTATGAAGTCGTAAGTCACGATTACACGTTTCAATGGAAGAGATAATTAACGATCTTGAGTGTAGGAAAAGCATACGGAGCTATAGCTAATCAAATCTATTATTTGTTATTATCATTATTATCTGTAGACCGTGTTAATTCTCGTTCATTCATATCTTAAGTATCTAACTTGTAAGGTAATGTAATTGACATTAATTACATTGTGCTGAGTGATTAATGGATATTAAATTCTCTAATTAAATTCGTATTAATTTCTTCTCTGTACTTTTACACCTAAGAGTTATTTACGGTTGTATAAAAACTAGTAGTTTCGCAATCAACAACATACCGTTTTTTCCTTTCATATTTGCTGCAATACTGAGACGTAAGAAACTGATATCACTTCGCTATTATCACAAACGAGTTTGCTAAGAGATAAATTTCACTAATAATATTTTGAATTAATAATCACTAATTTATCAGGTAATAAATAAAAGGAAGCTTTCTTACTTTTCTGCACACTGAGACTGGTTATGGGTACTTTTTCCGATTCACGGTTTTCAACAAACTGATAAAATTACACAAGGAAGTAATGATTGCTTTGGGTTAAAAAAAACAATAAAATTTGTCTTATCGGATGTTAGCCGAGTGCGATAAAACGTGTGAATTCCAATAAGTATGACTTTTAAGACTAAATATCACAATGACCTGTACACATAGTTTATCACAACCATTCGATTTTATTTACTTATTCATAGCCATCATTGTTTGAACCCATCTGTGATTTTTAAATATAAAGATATTTGAACAAAGAAACTTCGCCAAATCGAGAATAAAAATTAAATATAACTTGAACCACCATAGAAGTCGTGCCTTGTGTATTCTTGACCGCTATAAGTAACGTTTTTTTCGAGCTTTTATAACCAAACTCTGTCACCCCAAAACGTAAAATTGGTGTTTAACAATGTACCGCGAAGAGCCGGGTTAAAGGCCGCCGTGTTCGAAGTAAATTATCGCAATTCACTTTTGAGGTTAATGTGACTTAAGCCATTTAGAGTAAATTACCATTTTTAACTTACGGCGTCCACGTTTACGACAGCGCTGCAGTGGGGCGTTTAGCCTGAATTACCCGTCAGATTAATCCTTTGTTGGTGAACGACAATAAAGTTATAAACATTGTAACAATTTACATGTGGAAAATAACGGCATTGCGTGCGCTTATATGGTAATCTCACCTTCATAATTTAAACATTCAATCGTCGGATTTACGACGTGGGAATTGGAAATTTATTAAGAAAAGCAATTTTTAATACCTTTTCCAGTACGCCGCTAAATGGCTGGATATTCGGAGGTGCGAGTCTGTTGACCTCCGAACAGTTATCCTCGAATTGTCCTTCGGCGTCGTCTCCATAGCAAACGCTCGGTGAGCCCACCAGCTCGCACGAAGAGTCGTCGGAAAAGAGCGTCTCCGTTCCGCTGTCGATAGTGCCCATGATTCACATATTTACACCTGCAACAAAGCTAGAATTAATACAAGGGTCAATTTAAACCTAGTAACAAAGTTACTACTGTGGGTGTTATTAATCATTTCGCACTAGTTGGGGTGGTAGCCGTAGGAAATGAACTCATTACAAAACAGTCTACATGGTACTTCGTCATCTTTGGTAGGCGTTTCATGACTCCGAGAGTATGAAAAAACATATTTTCAGTTTCAGAGTTAGCGAAAGAAGAAAATACAGACAACAAAGATGCTATTAAATATGAAATGCCAGGAAAATGTGGATCGGAATAAAAACGCAGGTGAAGAAAAGGGAAAAACCTACAACTATGACCCCCGAGAAGGTTTCACATTAAAAAAAGACATTTGAGGCCCCCCAGAGGGTTTGACATTTTTAAAAAAGACAATTGGGACCCCCGAGAAGGTTTCACATAAAAAAAGTCATTTGGCACCCCGGAAAGCTTTTAGATATTTAAAAAAGACAATGGGGACCCTCCAGAATGTTTCTTATTAAAAAAAACATTTGGTGCCCTCGAGAAAGTTTTACATTTTTAAAAAAAGACGATTGGGACCCCCGAGAAGGTTTTACATTAAAAAGAAAAAAACAATTAGGACCCCGGGAAGGTTTCATATCAAAAACGACATTTGACACCCCCGAGAAGGTTTTACATTTTTAACAAAGACAATTGGGACCCCCGTGAAGGTTTCACATTCTTAAAAAAATACATTTGGGGCCCCAGAGAAGGTTTTACATTTTAAAAAAAGAGAGCTGGGACATGCGAGAAAGTCTCATATAAAAAAAATATTTAGTGCCCCCGAGAAGATTTCATATAAAAAAAAAAAGATATTTGGCACCCCAGAGAAGTTTTTATATTTTTAAAAAGACAGTTGAGACCCTCGAAAAGGTTTCATATTAAAAAAAAAACATCTAGGTGCCCTCGAGAAGGTTTTACATTTTTAACAAAGACGATTGGGACTTCCGGGAAGATTTCACATTAAAAAAAAGACATTTGAGGTGCCGGAGGAGGTTTTACATTTTTGAAAAAGACATTTAGGACCCTCAAGAAGGTTTCATATTCTAAAAAAGACATTTGGTGCCCCCGAGAAGGTTTTAGATCTTTAACAAAGACGATTGGGAACCCCAGTGAAAGTTTCACATTTTTAAAAAAGACAATTAGGACCCCCGGGAAGGTTTCATATAAAAAAATGCCATTTGACGTCGCCGAGAAGGTTTTACATTTTTAACAAAGACAATTAGGACCCCCGAGAAGGTTTCATATTCTAAAAGAAACATTTGGTGCCCCCAAGAAGGTTTTACATTTTTAAAAAGGACAATTGGGACTCCCGAGAAGGTTTCACATTTTTAAAAAAGACAATTGGGACCCCCGGGAAGATTTCATATAAAAAAAGCCATTTGACGCCGCCAAGAAGGTTTTACATTTTTAACAAAGACAATTGGGACCCCCGAGAAGGTTTCATATTCTAAAAAAACATTTGGTGCCCCCGAGAAGGTTTTACATTTTTAAAAAAAGACAATTGGGACCCCCGAGAAGATTTCACATTCTTAAAAAAATACATTTGGGGCCCCAGAGAAGGTTATACATTTTTAAAAAAGACAAGTGGGACCTGCGAGAAAGTCTCATATTAAAAAAAAAATGTTTGGTGCCCTCGAGAAGGTTTCATATAAAAAAAAGATATTTGGCACCCCGGAGAATGTCTTATTATATTTTTAAAAAGACAGTTGAGACCCTCGACAAGGTTTCATATTAAAAAAAAAAAGATCTAGGTTCCTTCGAGAAGGTTTTACATTTTTAAAAAAGACGATTGGGACCTCCGAGAAGGTTTTACATTTTTAACAAAGACAATTAGGACCCCCGAGAAGATTTCATATTCTAAAAGAAACGTTTGGTGCCTCCGAGAAGGTTTCACATTTTTAAAAAAGGCAATTGGAACCCCCGGGAAGGTTTCATATAAAAAAAAGCCATTTGACGCCGCCAAGAAGATTTTACATTTTTAACAAAGACAATTGGGACCCCCGAGAAGATTTCATATTCTGAAAAAAACATTTGGTGCCCCCGAGAAGGTTTTACATTTGTAAAAAAGACAATTGGGACCCCCGAGAAGGTTTCATATTCTAAAAAAATATATTTGGGGCCCTAGAGAAGGTTTTACATTTTTAAATAAAGAAGAGCGTATTCTCACCCTTTCGAGAAGGTGGGGTAATTTCATCAATAAAAAAATTGTTATGACGTCATAAACATAGAGGGTACACAATGCGACCGAAAAAGAGAAAAATAAAGTGACCATTCGTCCGATGGACTTGATTACAAGATTACAAGAAGAAAAAAACGAAAGGCCAAGTTTGGAATCGAACGCCCACATCCGAGACAACAAAGATTCTATCAAATATGAAATGCCAGGAAAACGTGGAACGGAATAAGGATACAGGTGAAGAAAAGGAAAAATCATAGACAGTGCTACGTTGCATTTGGAATGAAGAGGAACAAGATTTACACTTATAACAAAGCTAGAATTACTACAGGAGTTCAAACATCTATTTTTTTAAACCTGGTAGCAAAGTATCCCATTATTGTGAATGTTATTAATGCACTATCATCATTTCGCATGAGTCGGGACGAGAACGATAGGAAATGAGCTCGTTACAAAACAATCTACACGATACTTAGTCATGTTTCTAAGCGTTTTATGACTCCGAGAGTACGAAGAAATAGATCTTCAGCTTCTGGGTTAGCAAAAGAAGAAAGTGTAGACAACAATGACACTATTAAATATGAAATACCAAGAAAATGTGGAACGGAATAGAAACCTAGACCTTGTGGAAGTCCTACGTTGCTGTTGGAATGAAAAGGATAAATATTTACACCTATAACAAAGCTAAGTAGAATTACTGCAAAAGTTCAAATAACTATTTTTTTCACTAGCAGCCATGACGCTTGCAAATGTCGACTCATTTAGAGGTAGCAAATTCAACTTTTGCGACCACCGGTTCAAAAAGAAAAGTTGAGGTTATGTACGCAATGTTTGATGTGATTATTTCTTAAAAAATGAACAAATGTGTGCTACAAACATTACTTGAGTATACGGATGGTAGTTGGTAGACGGTAGAAGATAAAATGATTAACTCAGCGACAAGTATAAACGGTTTTCTTTGTGTTGAAGATTTAGATATAAGTTTGATTAGAAATTAAAACAAAATCATGTTGCGTCAAAAAATTGAACGTTTATTTTTTCAGTTTATTGTCTTATGGTTTCTACTAGTGAAAAAAATAGTATATTAACCACGGTTGCAAAGCCACTTCTAGACCTCGCGCTTCAGAGCCCTCGACGCTGCGCGTCTCGGGTTCTAATTTGCGCTCGGTCTAGAATGCTTGGCTCTGCAACCTTGGCTAATAATATACTATTTTAAACCTAGTAGCAAGGTATCCCATTATTGTTGATGTTATTAACGCACTATCATCATTTCGCATGAGTTGGGACGATAACCATAGGAAATGAGCTCATTACGTAAAAGTCTACACGCTACTTTCTCATGTTTTTGGGCGTTTCATGACTCCGAGAGTACGAAAAAATAGATCTTCAGTTTCTGGGTTAGCAAAAGAAGAAAATGTAGACAACAAAGACACTATTAAATATGATATACCAAAAAAATGTGGAATGGAATAAGAATATAGGTGAAGAAAAGGAAAAAACCTAGACATTATGGAAGTCCTACGTTGCAGTTTACATCTATAACAAAGCTATAATTACTGTAAGAATCCCAACAATATTTTTTAAACCTAGTAGCAAAGTATCCCATTATTGTGAATCTTATTAATGCACTATCATCATTTCGCACTAGTTGGGACGATAACCATAGGAAATTACGAAATAATCTACACGGTACTTCGTCACATTTTCTGGAACGTTCGTGACTTCGAGAGTATTTAAAAATATGTATTTAAATAGATCTTCTGGGTTAGCAAAAGAAGAAAATATAGACAGTAAAAACACAAAATCTAAATATCAGGAAAACGTAGAACGAAATAAGAATGCAGTGAAGAAAAGGAAAAAACTTTCGCGTTGCAGTTGGAATGAAGAGGATCAAATGGGTTTAGTCAGTAGTTGCAGTTAACCCTTTTGTGTCAAATAAGCAAACTTATCGTCCCATAAAAACCCGCAAAGTTCAAAAACCAGAGTTCAACTAACCTGTGGGAAAAGCTGGGACGAGCAGCAATTACTCGTATTTTTACCGGCGCCAGTCCATATAGCGCCTGTAAAACATGCCAAAGGAGCAATCAAACTCGTACAGTTAACGCATTTAAGTTAATTTTTAAAGCGGCCACAACTCGTTACAAAACAAGCGGACCATTATGTGCAATAATAAAAAGGTAATAAAAATTGTCACACTCGCGCCTCTCACACACTTATCAATCGCACATTGTTTATCGGAGATCGAGCGGTATTTACTGGCCCAATTACTAGCCGGGCTAGGAAATAAGGCTGTAAGGCGAAATTATAATTGGCAATGTTAAGGTTAGCTTGGTGCCGAAGGCTTTTTTCGGCCTACAATTACGCGTTGCCGTAGCGGTTGTACTTGATTTATTCGTACCCGAGTTGTGTGATGAGCAACTAGGATGCAGAATCTTGCAAAATATGTTATTTTAATGCTAATAAGAAACAAGCCGCGAAAATTCTTCACACAGTGTTAACTCTAATGCGGTACGTGCGGTACTTGCAGAAAAACGCACTTCCTCTTTTTTGCTCTTGAAGCGAAACAGAGCAGAAACGTGACATATTTCATAATCTATCTAAGATATAGTATGAATGTTGCGAATTATTTTCGCAACAACCTCACCTATCCGGAAACTACGCGCAACCGGATATTCCAGACACTGGTACTTTTGGATTTATGTTGTTCGGAGTTATCCCCACGTCATTGGGTTACCTTGGCAATGAATTAAGTCATTCATTTGGATCATAAATACTACAAACGTGAGTCGTATACAAAGGCGAACCAAATTAATTGGTTATCGAAATAGCTCGATCTATTGTGGCTAATGAATGGAGCGTTATTTAAATATACAAGGTTCAAGTTTGCACAATTTCTTTTTATTTTAAGAGAAAGTATTCCTCGGATTAGTGCAAGTACCACAATAAAGTTTGGCATTAATGGAGACGTTGGGTGTCCTCGAGAGGAGATTACGCGGTAGGCGACCATTACCGCCAAAGCGGATAATGCTATAAAGTCTTTAAAAGTTTAATTATCTAACTAGATTTAAAGATTATTTTTACAACTTGTGGGTTCCGTTTTGTGGCTGAAGCGCCCGAGCGTGGCGGTACTCACGACAAACACATACTAATTGAAATTTCAATTCTGTTCTCCATCACGAAAGCTCCACTAATACCGAGTTACAAAGTAGTGGAGTTACGACATATAAATCCACAAATACGAGAACTTGTTTGTCTGCAATTGTGATTTAACGGTACCACATAAATCTCTTAAAGAGCAATCTCATATTTTATGACATTGCTATTATTACCGGTAATAGTTAAAGAGGACAATGTTAATTAACCTCTAACCTCTCATATTTATATATTATCCGAGCAAAAGAGTCGAGCTTTTCCCGGTTCCGTTATGTCACGAAAACGTACTTGAACATCTGATAAGTGGAGATACAATGCTGATTAGATGGCCGATAAGGAGTACAGATCATGTGCGGTTGTGGCCGTTATTCGCAACCGTACCCAACGGTCGCATGGGTGCCAAATTCGCCATACGTCTTTGTTGCATTTAAAAATTACGTTGTATGGAAACGCTAAACTGATAAGTCTGATTAAGGATTTAATCTGATCTACCGCTTCTATATTTGGTTTTGGTAGGTATTCAAAGGTTTTTTCGATGGTATCGAAAGTTTCGCGGCAGACAGTTCAAGGCGATGAGCTGGCTCGATACGCATCCTACGCTCCTGAAAATGCCAATCCGTTTAGTGTGGAGCGGATCTGGGAGCTTTAGCTGAACACCAAGAAAACTACACTACGGTACTGCCATATTCCTTGAGTGGATTCGACAACGTGTTAGTACTATTTATTGTACCGACACTTCCTTTATAATTTGGCGTCAGTATCATCCACGTTACATAATTAAGTTGTATTTTGTTGGTAATTTGATGAGTTCCACGGTTCCGCGTTGTGGTACTAAATCTACCAGTACTAAAGCGAGAACATTTCTCTTGCAGCGTAATCTCGTAAACTGTTTTTGCTGGAAGGCGGCATTGGCTTCGCTAGGTGTACTGCGTCCCATTAATCTATGTGCAGTAGATATGAACACGTGTATTTACCGACAATACGCACGAATTATGGGTTGAGCAGACGGCCGCGATCTTAGATGTTCTTTCAACAATAATTTCTGACAACACAAAGGAATTATTGATGGGGCGATTGCTTCGGACAATAAATGAAATTCTGCACAAAGATTGACCATTGCGATTTCGCATGATACCGGCGGTAATCATCGCTAGTTTCAGTTTTTCTGCCGAATCACTCGGGTTTAGTTCCAATATGCATATGTAGTGAAAATGGTTTGGTGAAGTTTCATGGTCAGTTAAAGGTCGTTCACATGTTTTTTGTTCGTTTTTACAGTGACAGGCTCTAATTGTTAACAGAAACCTTTGCACAGAATTTATTGTTCTACCTACACAGATAAACTTTTTCTATTTTCGTCTTGTTTATAACGCGACCTCAATTTTTGTCCATTCATAACTTATGAAAAGAAAGAAATTAACACGTTGTAGGTGGCGGAGAAATTATTATAGCTTCAAAGCATTATGGTGTAATAATTTGGAAAGAAAAAATTGGTCGAAAGTAATTTCGACAGAACTTATTTCTCTTGCTCCTGAAGTACAGCCCAACATATCTCACTTCTTTGAAAAATTATCAAATTTTTTTGCGATTTTTGTTTTCTGGTAACCTCTATAAGGTACAAACCAGTGGCGTAAATAACACTGCCGCTGCTTTTTTGATATGGCTTTTTCAATTCTCCAATATTCATATTTTTCGTGTTTTCAAGTTTAAATTTTTCAGTTTTTCAATTTTCCAACTTTTGAACTTGCCAGTTTTTAGATTTTGCAACGTTTCGATTTGTTTCTCAAGTATTCAATTTTTAATTTTTCACGTTTTCAATTTGCTATTTTTCGTATCGGTTTTTTATTTTCTTTAGTTTTTTCAATCGTTTTTCAATGTTTCGACTTTATAATTTTTTGGTTTTTCAATTTCTCATTTTCTTGTTTCTTTAATTCGTAGATTTTGCAATTTTTCGATTCAAAATTTCTCGAGTTTCCAATTTTCAATTTTTTGATTCTTTATTTTTCCATTTCTTCAAATTTTTTATTTACAATTTTTCGATCCTTTAATTTTCCATTTCTTCAAATTTTTGATTTGCCGTTTTTCATTAAAGTTTTTTATTTTCTTGATTTATACAATTTATCGACTTTTCAATATTCTGATTTTATAATTATTTCTTTTTTTAATTTCAATTTTTTTCAAACTTTCGTTTCTTCAATTTTTCGATTTGCAATTTTTCAGTTATTCATTGTTTTCGCTTCAATTTTACTTTAACTTTTTTTAACTCTTTAAATCTTCGAGTTTTCACCTTTAAATTTTTAAATTTTTCATTTTTTCGATTTTACAACTTCTGCATTTTCCAATTTTTAGATTTTACAATTTTTCAATTTGCAATTTCACGAGTTTCAATGTTTAATTATTCAATTTTTCGATTTTTCAATTTTCCATTTTTTCAATTTCGCGATTTGGTTTTTATTTTCCTTATTTTTTCAATGTGCAGTTTGAAATTCTTGAATTTTTCAATTTTTCGATTGCAATTTTTCGGTTTTCAGTTTTATAATTTTTTGGTTTTTCAATTTCTCATTTTCCTGTTTCTTTCATTTCTAGATTTTGCAATTTTTCGATTCAAAATTTCTCGAGTTTTCAATTTTCAATTTTTTGATTCTTTATTTTTTCATTTCTTCAAATTTTTGATTTGCAATTTCCAATCCTTTAATTTTCCATTTCTTCAAATTTTTGATTTGCCGTTTTTCATTAAAGTTTTTTATTTTCTTTATTTATACAATTTATCGACTTTTCAATATTCCGATTTTATAATTATTTCTTTTTTTCATTTCAATTTTTTTCAAATTTTCGTTTCTCCAATTTTTCGATTTGCAATTTTTCAGTTATTCATTGTTTTCGCTTCAATTTTACTTTTACTTTTTTTAACTCTTTAAATCTTCGAGTTATCACTTTTAAATTTTTAAATATTTCATTTTTTCGTTTTACAACTTCTGGATGTTCCAATTTTTAGATTTTACAATTTTTCGATTTGCAATTTCACGAGTTTCAATTTTTAATTTTTCAATTTTTCAATTTTCCATTTTTTCAATTTCGCGATTTGGTTTTTATTATTCTTATTTTTTCAATTTTTCGATTTTATTTTATAGTTTTTCTTTTTTCAATGTGCATTTTGAAATTCTTGAATTATTCAATTTTTCTATTTGCAATTTGTCGGTTTTCAGTTTTATAATTTTATGATTTTTCAATTTCTCATTTTCTTGTTTCTTTAATTTCTAGATTTTGCAATATTTCGATTCAAAATTTCTCGAGTTTTCAATTTTCAATTTTTTGATTCTTTATTTTTCCATTTCTTCAAATTTTTGATTTGCAATTTTTCGATCCTTTAATTTTCCATTTCTTCAAATTTTTTATTTTCTTTATTTATACAATTTTTCGACTTTTCAATGTTCCAATTTTATAATTTTTTGTTTTTTTTTTGTTTTACTTTTTTTCAAATTTTCGTTTTTTCAATTTTTCGATTTGCAATTTTTCAGTTATTTTTTCTTTTTCTCTTCAATTTTACTTTAACTTTGTTTAGCTCTTTAAATTTTCTAGTTATAATTTTTAAATTTTTTATTTTTTCGATTTTACAACTTCTGGATGTTCCAATTTTTAGATTTTACATTTTGATTTGTAATTTTTGTAGGTTTCATTTTAATGTACTAATAATTATAGTTTTTAAAATATTTCCATTTTTCAATTATTGGATTTTCAAATTTTCATTTATTCCATTTTTCAGATTTTGGATTTTTAATTTTTCAATTTCTCAATATTTAATTATGTACTCAGTTTTTCGTTCTTTCAGTATTACAGTTTTTCAATTTTAAAATTTTAACGATTCTATTTTTTTTACAATTTTTGCGTTTTCAAATTTTTCGTTCAAGTTTTTTCTTCATTCCAATTTTTCAATTGATTAATTTTTTCAATTTTAAAGTTTCTGGATTTTTAGCTATTCAATCTTTCAATTTTTCGTTCAGTGCTTCAATTTTGCGATTTTTTGGTATTTTAGATCTATCAGATTTTTTAATTTTTGACGTTTCAATTTTTAATTTTTCAATTTTTCTATTTTTCAATTTTTCGGTTTTTCAATGTTCAGATTTTATATTTTTTCTTTTTTCGATATGGTTTTTCAATTTTTCAATTTCTGAATTTTTAGTTTTCAATTTTTCTATTTTTAACTTTTTTAGATTTTTTAATTTTTCGTTTTTTCAATTTTAAATATTTTAGTTTCAATTTTACGATATATATTTAATTTTTCCATGCTTCGATCTTTCAATGTTACAGTTTTTCTAGTTTACAATTTTAACGATTCTATAATTCTTTGATTTTACAATTTTTGAGTTTTCAAATTTTTCGTTTCAGTAATTTTTTTTCGATTTTAAAGTTTCTGGATTTTTAGTTTTTTAATTTTTCAGTTCGATTTTTCAATTTTTCTTTTTTTCAATGTGTAGTTTTTCAATTTTTCGATTTCCAATTTTTGGGATTTCAATTTTTCAATTGCTATTTTTCAACTTTTTTAGTTTTTTTAAATGTTTGTTTTTCGATTTTCGTTTCAATTTTTGTTTTGCAATTTTTCTAGTTTTCATTTTAATGTAATAATAATCATAATTTTAAAAAAATTATGATTTCAATTTTACAACTTTGGAACTTTTCACTTTTAAATTTTTCAATTTCTCGATATTAAATTTTTCAGTTTTTCGATCTTTCAGTGTTACAATTTTTCAACTTTACAATTTCAACGAATCTATAATTTTTTGATTTCGCAATTTTTGGGTTTTACAATTTTTCGATTCAATTCGGTTTTTTTTCTTTCCTGTTTTTCGATTCATGAATTTTTTTCGATTTTAAAATTTCTGATTTTTTTGTTTTTTCAATTTTTTGATTTTTAGTTAATTCCGATTTCTTAGTTTTTCGATTTTTTGAATAAAAGAATGCAAAATTGAAAAATTAGCAATGAAAAAACGAAAAAGTATAAAATGAAAACTTTGAAAAATCTTAAATGAGAAAATCGAAAAAACGAAATATTGAAAATTAAAGAAACCGGAAAATTGAGAAATCCAAAAATTGCAAAACTGAAAAATTGAAAAACCAAGGCATTCAAAAATCAAAAATTAAAAATTTGAAAAACTGAATGAATGAAAAATTATAAAATAGAAAGAAACAACATCGAAAAAATAGAAATTAAAAAAATCGAGAAAATGAAAAATAAAAATCAAGAACTTGATGAATTGGGGAAACGAAAAATTGAAAAATCGAAAAATTGCCAAATTGAAAAACTGCAAATCGAAAATTGAAGAAACGAAAAACTGAAAAATTTGAAAGTCGAGAAATTGAATTGAAAAAACGAAAAATTGTGAAACTGACACATTGCAATATCTAAAAATTGAAAAATGAAAAAACAAAAAATTGTGATATCCAAAAATTGATCCAAGATAAATAAGTCCAGATTTTTCGAAAAATTATAAGTACATCAATTTGTATAGATGCAATATAATACTAATAATAGTAATAATAACAGTTCTGTATTCCTAAATTTTCGGGAAAATGGAGTGAGTCGTCATTGATTTTTTTTCTCAATCACCCTGTATTAGTAATTTCAAAATCCACGAGTGCATTGATGAACCACAATTATTGAGTCATAATGTTTTGCATATTTCAGAGAGGATTTATTCGTCAAAATTTTGAGATGACGTCATCAATTTTTTGGTAGGGGATAAACGATGTTTAACGATTTACCATGACTACGATAACCTTAAAACGTTTGAAAGATTTCGTAGTATTCGGTTCTGCAGTTTTAAAGTTAAATTGCGAAACAATAAATTATATTATTAATTATTATACAATTTTGGTTTTTTTCCAAAAATCTGGATGTTTAGGGTGAAAACTCAACATGGATTCATACACCAGAAGCCAGAAATGTCTTATTTTATAAATATAAAAATAAAAACAGTCACTCCAGTAGTTTCGAAGATTTATTGAAAACCGTATAGACAGCAGATAAAACAGACACACAAAACGAAACAGGAGACCTATTTCTTCATACACTAGGGATCATGGAAAGTCCAGAAAACATAAGAGTAGAGACTTGGCCCATGGACTCGATTACAATACTTCCTTAGCGTATATTCCGGGAGTAAAAATTAACAGTTGAAAATATTAATATAAATAATATATATTATATAAATTAATACGAATAAAATTGGACAACAATCAGTCGGAGATTATCTAAAAAAAATCGACCCAGACGACAGACACACGGAAACGGGCAACCTATTTTTTCATACTCTAGGGGTCATGAAACGTAAGGAAAACGTGAAAGCCGGACAGACGGACCCTAGTGCAATAATACTTCCTTAGCTTTCGCTCGGATTGATTGAAAACATGTATGGCGATAAAAAATTGGAAGCATAAACGAATGGAATAGGCATGACTTAAGGAAGTAGAGTGCCAGATCTAAGCACGCTAAAAAGAAAAAGCTCGAAGAGTTTAATGAACCCAGTAAGGAAGCTAAATGAAAAACCATTTATGAACAAAAAGTGTAACAGACGAAGCAATAAACTCAGAAAATTGATCGCAATGTGAAAAAACCCATTGTTATCACTCCACTATCACATCCAATGGGGCCAACGGTGATTAAAATCCGTTCTTAAAATTCAGTGGCAGCGATATACATATATTCAGTTTACATACCAAATATGGGCACACTTTCCGCCGGCGAGTTCTAGAAGACCGATTCACATGAGCTCATCATCGACCATAATCGAAATTTCCCATCTCAGGACATGAAGCGCTCTATTGTAATACTAACCCACAGAAAAAGACGTGTCTTATTCGGAGGTTAAGAACTCTGACAGTGATTCACGCATTCAATAGAAACTAGAACCATTATAACGAGTTTATTGTACAATAAATGATTTATGAGATGATATCTACAACATTAGGCGTTGGTTGCTTGAAGTATGTCGACAGTATGAAATTTGTTGCGCAATTAATTATAAATCGCTAAGTAAAAAAAATTTTCCCACCCCCATCACTCCACGAGAACCGTTTACGTCCGAGCGCTTTTTCCAGACTTTGAACGTTAATGAACGAAATAACAATGTCTCTGTCACGTATCTGTTTGGTTTGTGTCGTTAAATCGGTAAAATATCTCTGTTTAATATGATAATTAGAAATAAATAAAGGCATTTCTGAGACAATTATTGCTGGTACGAACTGGACTCGTTCCATTTTTTTAATGGCACCGTATGTGGTACTATGTTTCGAAATGATCTAATCTTAAAAAATACGAGCCTTGTACACAAAAGTGAGCGGTATAAAAATTAGACGAGGTCATAATTTGAACTCTCACAGTCGACCGTGTTACCTATACGCATACCAGTTCGAATTTACCGGAAGATCCGGATCCAGCGAGCCGCTTTGATGTTCTCGCGAAATCGCGCTGGGAACACCGCAGGGGTCGCGAATGGGACCGGCAAATAGTAACGTTGAACTAAGTGACGTATTCGCGAAACGGATCAGAACTATCGTATTATTATAAATTTGTCGATAGTAATTTATTATTATTATTTTTTGTAATCACAATGTTTTGAATTAAAAAGTCATTAGTTATAATTAGAATTAATTATTATTCAGTTCTGCCTTCGTCGTGTCGTGCAATACAATTCTAAAAAATCAAGGCGGATTCATAAGTCACAAGTACAGGAGTATGTTATTTAAAAATAAATTTTATTTTTTCACTACCAATGCCTCAACAATGTCGCATGTAAATATATTATAGGTAATGTTTTGTAATTTTTAAAACAATGATAATTTGACTAAATTGTCGCAAAAGTCAGTTATGCAATATTTAGGGTGAACAATGAAATCTTGGAGTCCAAGTTGTTTCAACAACCCATTCAAATAACAATCAAGATAGACAACAAATCACTTTGTTCTACAGTGGAATGTACTTAATAATATCTGAGATAACGTCATCGACTTTTTGCGGAGAATGAATACACAATTTTTAATTAGGGTTTTACCACTTTCACTATAATCTTAAAACACACCTATAATTTTAGAGCAATGGGCTCGGTAATTTCAGCGATTATCACCATAAGATCAAACAGGAAATCTGCATTTTCATATTCTATGAGCTGTTAAACGCGAAGGAAACATGAACTTAAACTCTAATTAAAATAATAATACTGCGCCCAAGAAGTAAAAATGACGAACAGAGGAAAATAAATGTTTCCTTTTGAAACGAGAGAACTCTTTTTCAGTATGTAAGCAGAAAGTTAAAATAGAAATTACGAAACTCGTTCCTAGAATTTAGTACGCATTTCTCGCATACAATATAATACATCATATGTTAAACACCAAAGAAATATAATTATGAAGTACATTTCTAGAATTTAGTAAAGAATTCTGATACATAATTTTCTAAAACATAGAGATGATTTTTGTGTCTAGTGACTTTTTAAATTCAAAATTGGTCAAATGTTATGTCCCTGAAGCTCAGTCAAACAAATCCAGTTTTTTTTTAGAAAACAAATTGTCGAAAGTTTAAAGCTTTTCGAAAAATCAAAATATTGAGAAATCGAACAATCCAAAAATTGAATTGTCGGAATATCAGTAAATCTAGAAATTGAGAAAAGTCGAAAAATTAAAACATCGAAAAATTGAAAAATCCAAAAGAAGAAAAGTTCCCAAAATTGGACAATTGAAAAATCCAAAAACTGAGAAATGAAAAATCAGAAAGTTAAAAATTGAAAAATTTCGAAAAAAAATAGATAAATAAAAAAATTGAAAAATTGAAAAATCCGAAAATGTAAAATGTAAAATTGTAGTATCGAGAAATCGAAACATCAAAAAACTGAAAAATCGAAAAATATCAATCGTAACACGTACTAGCCCCAAACCCTCTCTTTTTTTAAAGGGTATCTAATTTGTCAAAATCAGTCTCGTTTTAGGAGCTATTAACCCCGCCCATCCACCCTCTCTCTTGTTAGAGGGTATCTCATTTGCCAAAATCGGTCTTGTTTTAGCGGTTCTAGCCCCGCCCACCCACCCTTTCTTCTCTTAGAAGGTATGTAATTTGCCGAATCAGTTTTATCTTAGCAGGTCCAATTTTGATTTTGTTTCAAAAATCTCGGTATTTTAGATAAAAATTCAAGATGAAACTACAAGTTCAGGGCTATGTTACTTTTTAATATTTAATTAATATTTATGAACGAATAAATTTTGATTAACGATTTACCATGCTTCAAATAACTTTAAAGTATCCGATTTTGCAAATTTTAGAGTTATATTGTAAAATGTTATACAATTTTGATTTTTTTCGGAAAATCTGGATGTCTAAGGTACAAATTTAACAAGGTGTCATAAACCACAAATAGATCAGTACGTTAATTATAACATTTAAAAACATTTACTATTTTAAAATTGTACAAAATCGAACAATTGAAAAATCAAGAAATTGAAAAATTCGAAAATTGAAATGACAAAAAATTGGAAAATAGAAAAATCGAAAACTGAGGAATCGACGAAATAAGCCAAAATTGAAAAATCGGAAAGTTAAATATTGAAAAATTTTGAATTAAAAAAAAATAGATAAATCGAAAAATCCAAGGATCGTGAAAGCGAAACATCAAAAAATTCGAAAATCAAAAATTTTAAATTTCGAAAAATTGAAAATTTTAAATACATATCGAGGAATTGAGAAATCTGAAATTTAAAAAAAAGTCGAAAAACCGAGAAATCGAAAATCCAAAATTTTAAAAATCAAACAATTGAAAATCAAGAAATTGAAAATTTTAAAAATTGAAATAACAAAAAATTGGACAATTGAAAAATCCAAAAACTGAGAAATCGAAATAAGCCAAAATTGAAAAATCAGAAAGTTAAATATTGAAAAATTTGAAATTAAAAAATATATAGATAAATCGAAAAATTGAAAAATGTAAAACCGAGAAGTCGAAAAATCCAAGTATAGAGAAATCGAAACATCAAAAGACTGAAAAATCGAAAATTTAAAATTCCAAAAAATTTAAAAATAGAAGTATCGAAGAAGTGAAAAATCGAAAATTGAAAAATTATCTTAAAAATTGGAAAATTAAAATATTGAAAAATCGAGAAATCGAAATATTGAGAAATCGAACAATCCAAAAATTGAAATGTCGGAATATCAATCAGTAAATTTAGAAATTGAGAAATCAAAAAATTTTAAAATTGAAAAATCCAGAAAAAGAAAAGTTCCCAAAATTGAAATATTGAAAAATTGAGACATCGAAAACTTGAAAAATCGAGAAATCTCAAAATCGAAAAATTTTAAAAATCGAAAGACCGAGACGCCAAGAAAACGAAATATCAAAAATTTGTAAAATCGAAAAACGTAATATTTAAAACTAGAAAAATTGAAAAATAGAAATATCAAAGAACTGAAAAATCGAAGAATCGCGTAATCTAAAACTCAAAAAATTAAAAATTGAGAAATCGAAACAGCAAAAAGTCGAAAAACCGGGAAATCGAAACTCCAAAGTTTTAAAAACTGAACCATTGATAAATGAAGAAATTGAAAAATTTGAAAATAAAATGACAAAAAATTGGAAAATAGAAAAATCGAAAAATTGAGAAATCGAAATATCAAAAAATTGTAAAATCGAAAAACGTAATATTTAAAACTAGAAAAATTGAAAAATAGAAACATCAAAGAACTGAAAAATCGAAGAATCGCGAAATCTAAAATTCAAAAAATTAAAAAATTAAAAATTGAAAAAATCGAAACAACAAAAAGTCGAAAAATCGAAAAAGCGGCAAATCAAAAATCCAAAATTTTAAAAACTGAACCACTGATAAATCAAGAAATTGAAAAATTTGAAAATAAAATGAGAAAAAATTGGAAAATAGAAAAATCGAAAAATTGAGAAATCGAACAATCCAAAAATTGTAATGTCGGAATATCTGTAAATGTAGAAATTGAGAAATCAAAAATTTTTAAAATCTAAAAATTGAGAAATCTAGAAAAAGAAAAGTTCCCAAAATTGAAATGTTGAAAAATTGAGACATCTAAAACTTGAAAAATCGAGAAAATTTTTAAAATCGAAAGACCGAGACGTCAAGAAATCGAAATATCAAAAATTTGTAAAATCGAAAAACGTAATATTTAAAACTAGAAAAATTGAAAAATAGAAATATCAAAGAACTGAAAAATCGAAGAATCGCGAAATCTAAAATTCAAAAAATTGAAAAATTAAAAATTGAGCAATCGAAACAGCAAAAAGTCGAAAAATCGAAAAACCGGGAAATCGAAAATCCAAAATTTTAAAAACCGACCCATTGTTTTTTTTTTTTTTAATAAAATGACAAAAAATTGGAAAATAGAAAAATCGAAAAATTGAGAAGTCAAAATAAGCCAAAATTAAAAAAGATTTATAAATAGAAAAATTGAAAAATCGAAAAACGTAAAACCGAGAAGTCGAAAAATCAAACGATCGCGAAATCGAAACAACCCAAAAATTAAAAAAATAACTCAAAAATTTGAAGAATTTAAATATCGCGGAACTGAAAAATCGAGGAATCGAGAAATCTAAAATTCAAAAAATTGAATAATTAAAAAAACGAAATATTAAAAATCGAAAAATCGAAAAACCGAGAAATCGAAAAACGAAGACATCGAAGTAAGCCAAAATTGACAAATCAGAAAATTAAATATTGAAAAATTTTAAATTAAAAAAAATGTAGATAAATCGCAAAATTTAAAACGAGAAGTCGAAAAATCGAAAGATTGACAAATCGGAACAACAAAAAACTGAAAAATCGAAAATTTAAAATTTCGAAAAATTGAAAAATAGAAATATGGAAGACTTAAAAATCTTGAAGAATAAAAAAACTGGAAAATCCCAAAACTAAAACGTTGAAAAACCGAGAAATCGAAAGTTGAAAAATCGACAAATCTAAAAGCCGAAAAATAAAAAATTCGAAAAATTCTATCATTTTGATTTTTTTTTTTCAAAAATCTCAATGTCAGACAAAAATTCAACATGAAACTGCAAGTTCAAGACCATGTTACTTTTTAATATTTAATTAACATTTATTCGACAAAATTGTAAGATGACATTAAATCTTGGGGGAGCATGAACGGATAAATTTTGATTAACGATTTACCATGCTTCGAATAACTTTGAAACGTTTGCAAGATTTCAAATCATCCGATTTTGCAATTTTACAGTTAAATTTGTAAAATGTTATACAATTTTGATTTTTTTCGGAAAATCTGGATGCCTAAGATATAAATTTAACAAGGTGTTATAAACCACAAATAGGGGAGTACGTTATTTTATAGAATTTAAAAACATTTACTATTTTATTTAGAAATGACCACACATACAAAATTTGACAACAATGGGTCTTGTAGTGTCGGAGATTATCTGTTTAATAAAAATTCGGACAGACGACAGACAGACAGACGGAAACGGGAGATCTATTTTTTCGTACTCTAGGAGTCATGCAACGTCAGAAGAAAAACCTAAAAGTTGCCAGTCGCCCGCTGGATTCGATTATAATATTTCCTTAGCTTCCGCTCGCGAAGTAAAAATAGGCAATACCAGTCACAGTGTAAGAAAAAAAAGTGGTCCACGAAGAGAGCAAACCTGCGACCTTTACGTTATTCGCACGTTGTTCTAACTAATTTTGAAATGACGTCATCAAACTAGTAGTGGGGATGACCCAACAATTTAGCGCTTTGCAATCTATACGATATTCCTGAAATACGTATATATATATTTGACAACAATCAGTGTGGTAGTTTCGGAGCTTATCTATCTAATAAACATCGACACAGACGAGAGACAGAAACGGTGACATGTTTTTTTTTACTTTAAGGGTCATGAAACTTCGGATGAACCCTATTACAATACTTCCTTAGCTTACGCTTGGGAAATAAAAAGAAATTAAATTTCAGACAATGCAGAAAAGCATTCATTGTGGAAAACATGGCAACGGCAAAAAATATATTCATGGGCAACTTTATTTCGAAGACTTCAAAAAATTGGTTATGATTTGTTTCTAGATTTCGTATTTATGTAGGTCGAGAACCCGCTTGACCGAAAATCTAATTTAATGAACAGGACGTTGTCAGTCCAACATTTTGAAAAGGATATATTTTTGCTCCCTTTTGTTTCCACACGTAAATGATTTGCATAGATGTAAATCTAGATTGCGAAATCGCGAGCATATTTACTGCAAGTACCAAGACCGTGAAGAAAATATATCGTATTTGCCAGTCATTCAGCCATAGGAAACGGCGCCGTGAAATCATAATCCCGCAGGTCACGTGAATGTGTTTTAAGCACGGCAATCAATCTATCTTATCCGAAATTATTCGAAAAACGCATTTCAACATCAACCGTTCAAATCCAGTGCCACACATGAGGACGACCAAGTGTGGGGTCCCTCGATTTTACATGTCCCAAGTGTTATTTATATCGCCTGGTCGTGGAGCGGCCGCATGACAAGGATCACAGTCGATGGGTTCAGCAAGACTCACCCTTCCGACTACACAAACTCCTCCGGATTCTGTTATGATGATTGGCGTTAATTAATTTTGCATATTTCGCATATTTAGCAGCGGCGATGCATATTTAAACATCTTTCTTGTGGTCAAGATATTCCTTTGAACTGCCTGCAAAACACTGCGGGAGACTTTGAAATTAAACAAAATGAGATATTTCATCGTCCTGTAACCGTTACATTTCTTACTGTATCATACGTAAAAAATGCAATTAACGCTCGCCAAGAGATTCATTTTTCTTCAAAAGTGAAATCTCATCCAATCTATAATGTGTAATGAGATTCTTAAAAGGAGCTGGTATTAATCTCGATGCGTATATGGAAAAGTGTCTAATGTTTCCGTGTTTAACTGTCACTTAAAAGTGCATACGGAAGCGTGGAAAAAATACTTAGGAAAGTGCAGGTGAAAGGCTTTCTTGTACTTGTTTTGCAAAAAAATGTCAACGGCGACTAAATCAAAATCAACCTTTGTTTCAAGCAATAAAGAGGAGCACCGAATTTATATGATCACGTCATCGGTTTTTTGAAGGATATACATAAAATGGTGCTAATGCTTGAGGTAACCCCTATATATCAAAATAAAATACAAGAAGTTTAAGTGAAATTTCACAGTAATCAATCGAAATTATCTATCTACAAAATCGCCAATTGACAAACAGACGACCGACGGAAACAGGAAACCGACATTTTCGTGTTCTGAAGCTGTCCTCAAAGTGACCTAGTACAATACGTTTTTAACTTATACGCTCAGGAAATACAAATAGTTCTCCTGAAATAAAATATGATGTCATATTGTCGCTATAACAATGTGTTTGTACTCAAGGTGTGTTATCTCAACTGATTCATCAACATTACATGTTGAAGAGATTTTATGACATCATAAGTCTGACCCGTAGAGCTTCCGGTTTCACTAGAAGTGAAGACAGCTAGAATTTTCGAACAAGATTTTTCATTTTCTTCAATTTTTTCAAAAAATTGGTCCGAATGTATTTAGTTGTTCGTGTTTTTGTGCTCTATCCGATTATCTATTGAGACGCGCTGTATAAGAAATTTACAAAAATATTAATATATTGATAAATCACAGGTGTAGACTCATAAGATTTTTCACATTTTAATTTTTTGAAAAACATAAACAGATACATTTTGAATAACATTTATTATGCTTATGACAACTTTGAAATGTGTACAAAATATCAGAGCAATCAGCTTCTAAGTTAGATTATAAAATGTAGTAATTCAGTTTTTTTTTTTTCAAAAATCTGTATAACGAAAAATACGAGCAAGTTAATGAACTACAACTATAGAAACATTTTATTATTATTTTTTACTTCCCGAGCGTAAGCGAAGGAAGTATTGTAATGGAGTCCGTCGGCCTACTCTCTACTTTTACGTTTTCTCGACCTTTCATGACCCCTACAATACGAAGAAATAGGTCTCCCGTTTCCGTCTGTCTGCCGTCTCGGATTTTTACTTCCCGAGCGTAAGCTAAGGAAGTATAGTAATCGAGGCCGAATTGCCACTTTCATAATTGTTTTCTCGACATGTCATGACCTCTAGAGTACGAAAAATGTGGTCTCCCGTTTCCGTCTGTCTGTCGCGTAATCTCCGAAACTGCTCGACTGATTGTTGTCAAATTTTGCACATATGTTAGAAATATCATGTTGATGATTAAGTACTAACCAAATTAGGCTAATTATCCGCACCAACAATTTGATGACGTCATCTCCAAAATTTATAATTAAAAGTTTTTTAAAGATACTCTTGTACTTGTGGTGTGTGAATCCGTTTCGAATGTTCAATCTAGACATCCAGAATTTTTAGAAAAAATTTAAAACTGAATTTATAACAAAAACTAAATATAACTTTCTTTGCCCCCTCTCTATTTTCTCAGAGGGTATGGCAGTTGACAAAATCAGTCTTATTTTAGCAAGTACTAGACCCGCCCACCCGCCCCTACTTTCTCAGAAGATGTCATTTGCCAAAATAAGACTTATCTGAGCAAGTACTACCCTCTGAGCAAATAAAGGGCGGTGGGCGGGGCTAGAACTTGGTAAGATAAGACTGATTTTGGCAAATGACATATCCTCTAAGAAAAGAGAGGTTGGGGCTAGTACTTGGTAAGATAAGACTGATTTTGGCAAATGACATCCTCGAAGAAAAGAAAGGGTAGGTGGGTGGGGCTAGTACTTGGTAAAATAAGAGTGATTTTGGCAAATAACATATCCTCTAAGAAAAGAGATGATGGGGGGGTGGGGCTAGTACTTGGTAATATAAGACTGATTTTGGCAAATGACATATCCTCTAAGAAAAGAGAGGGTGGGTGGGTGGGGCTAGTACTTGGTAAGATAAGACTGTTTTTGGCAAATGACATACCCTCTAAGAAAGTGAAGGACGGGTGGGAGGGCTAGTAATTGCTAAGGTCAGACCTAGTGGGCGGGTGGGCGTTCCTAGTACTTGTTAAGATAAAACTGATAAAGATGACATAATGAAATATAGTAATTCAATTTTATTGTTTTTTTTTTAATCTGGATATCTAAGGTAAAAAATATCCAAGGATTAATGCATCAGAGCCATTAAAACAACAAAGAGAAACACAGACAAATTTTCATTAACTATTTGCGATCATTTTGACAACCTTAAAATAATTTCAGAGCAATCAGAGTTATAATTTATAAGCTACATTAAAATATGTAGTAATTCAGTCTTGTTTTTTTTATTCGGATGTCTGAATTAAAGAATACGAGCGGATTCATGAACCACAAGTATTGAAACATGTTATTTTATAAAATTAAAATAGTATGTACTTTGTAAAATTTTGACATGACGTCATTAGTTTTTTGGACAGGATAAACAGACGAATTTTTATTATCGACTTACTATGCATGTGACAATCCTGAAATGTGTGCAAAATTTCAAAGCAATCGAATTTGTAGTTTCTAGTTTAAATTGTAAAATTTAATTCAATTTTGTTTTTTTTTTTTTTCAAAAATCTGAATGTCGAAGATACAAAATACGAGCGGTTTAATGAACCACAACTACAGAAACATGTTATTTTATAAAATTGAAATACGATTATGGTAACCTTAAAGTGTGTACAGGATTTCAGATCAATCGAGTTTGTAAATTCTCAGTTAAATTGTAAAATATGATAATTCAATTTTACTGTTGTTTTTTTTTTTTTCAAAAATCTGGATATCTATGGGAAAAAATACCCGAGGATTAATGCATCACAGCCATTAAAACATGTTATTTTATAAAATTGTAGTTAGCAAAATTTTGAGATGACCTCATAAAGTTTTAGGAGAAGACACAGATAAATTTTGATGAACTATTTACGATCCATTTGACAAACTTAAAATAATTTCAGAGCAATCAGATTTATAATTTATAAGTTACATTATAAAATGTAGTAATCCAGTCTTGTTTTTTTAATTCGGATGTCTAAACTAAAAAATACGAGCGGATCCATGAACCACAACTATTGAAACATGTTATTTTATAAAATTAAAATAGTATGTACAGTAGCGGCATATATCTAATAGTAGAGTGCTTTTCTCTAAAAGGTACATGGGCGGAGTCAGAGATCTGCGCGTAGAAGTTGGCGGGAATAGATGATACTATAGACAGTGGCGTATCTTTTGGATATTGAATCTGGGGGCAATGTTATGTGGTACTATCACAGCCAAAAAAATGGAAACACAAATTTATTTTGTGAAAATGTCTTTCCGATGTTATAAAATCATAGGCGTAACAATTTTTTCCCAAAAAATTTTACTACCAGTGTCAGTTCGTGAAAATGAACAAAAACAAATGCAGCTGTATTTCTAAAATTAAACCAACTTATTAGCAATAATAATAATAATTAAAAAAAATGGAACCAACATAATACGGTCGAAAAATTATTATGACGTATTAGACCTACGAAAAAAAATTAATTATGGAAATTAATAGTACAAGCTTGGTACGATGTTGATGAGAACTGTGTAAGGACCACGGTCTTGTCTAAGAATAGAAGATTACATGCTGCAATAAGGAAAAATGGAGCAGCAACAAAATATTAAATTTATTAATGGTGTTCGTCATTTCGTTCATTGTTCGACTAGGTATTTTCCAGTATTTATAGTTTCTGTAAAAGTAAATAGAATTTAATTAAAGACCATTAGCTGCCTCTTGTTTCATAAAATTCAGCACATTTCCAATCACCTCCATTGCCTGACTATTGAGTGGTCTTCCGGAAACTCCAACCTTTTGTTGTGAAGGCATTTTTAGCAACTAGTAACTAAAATATGCAGTAAAGCGTAAAATGTATACATAACCTCAAAATACGAAAAAATTAACTTACTGTAAGAACTTCTAGTTATTTACTGAGAACGATTTAACACACTTATAATTAAAAAAAACACGTCCAAAAACTTAAAATATCAAACTATACACTCACAATAAACCAAGAAAATTCTCCAAAGATTTCTCTAACGCCAGACGCCACTGAAGATGAATCACCACGTGCTGGATTCTTTCACCCCACAATGCCGAACCAAATTTCGTTTCTGCGCATGTTTATTGGTGTGTACCTTTTACAGAAAAACACTCTACTATATTGCTAGCTCTTCAGAAGTAACATAGAAACGGTGTTCACGGACAGAGAGAGACAGAAGATGTTGTTTTCTCTCTATAAGAGTACCGAGGGTCTGTGCGCATGTACACAAAATAGAAGCGAAAGTACGAAATGTCAAAACGCATCCAGTTACGCTATCCACTACAAATCAACCAAGTACGAGTGCATGCGCAGTACTGTTTGGTACGACAGAGAGGTCCGATATATTGCTCTACCGTTGTGTTTTCGGAATCTTTTGAGGCCAGTTAGCAATATAGTACTATTAGATATATGAGTAGCGGTCATTTCTACGGAACCACTCGATAAAAAGTCAAGTTGGTAGCCCTGTCACCTAGTACTTTACGCCGAACGCGGTTGGTAGCGGTAGTTGACATGGCAATCGAAACTAGCACAACACGAATGTTCCGGTTGCCCTCAGCTATGCCGCACTGTATCCCGTGCAGACTGTATGTTCTGTTCATCTATTTATTAAAATAAAATATCTACATTGACAATGGGGCCATCTAACCGGTTAAATTTTTGACACATGTTTTCCCCCAGAAACCCGTCAAGGTCACTTACACCAAACAAATTTTGAAAATTTACACTAGGGAGTGGTTCTATAGAAAAGATCGCGACTTTACATTGCAAAATTTTGAGATGACGTCATTAGTTTTTTGGATAGGATGAATAGACGAATTTTTATGATCGATTTACTATGCATATGACAATCCTGAAATGTGTGCAAAATTTCAAAGCAATCGAATTTGTAGTTTCTAATTTAAATTGTAAAATGTAATTCAATTTTGTTTTTTTTTTTCAAAATCTTATTGTCTAAAGTACAAACTACGAGCGGTAACCATAACTACAGAAACATGTTATTTTATACAACTGAAATAGAATGTACTTTGCAAAATTTTGGGGTTACGTCATCAAGTTTTTGGAGAAGATCAACAGATAAATTTTGTTTAACGATTTACTATGCTTATGGTAACCTTAAAATATGTGCAAAATTTCAGAACAATTGCATTTGTGATATTTAAGTTAAATTATAAAATGTAAAATTTTTAAATATACTCAGGATCACGAAGCAATGCGTACACGTCATGGATGACGTAGATCCGTTACCAACACTAAATCAAAAATACGCGCCGCAATACGTGGCAATACGGATCAAAATCGATCAATTTGGGGAAAATTATATTGGTACGATTGATAGCGAAACATATGCTAAGTTTTATCGATTTCGCAAGTGTCATTGGTGTCAACTTTGGTTATGTTGTGTTATTGTTTGATTTTTCGCGTTTTTCTACTTTTCTGCTCGTGTAATCGTATCAGTTCTTTTTAGAACTCCAAGTTAACTGTCCTGTACCGTGGTACGTGTCGCTTGCTTGAACGTAAACATTCCACCATGCCGAAGCCCTTGCACAATGATGTAAAGCAAATGGACGATAATTTAGTGGACTATTTTGCTAAAGAACGCGATAGCGGGGGACCTCTTTTACCACTAACAGCTGTTCAAGACGTAAGTAGGTGTATTTTATTACAATTAGTAATGCAGTCACATTGTACAGAGGGTTGCTGCTGCTCTGGGTGTATGTGTGCCAACAGTGAACTCCATGGTACAACAAATAAAAACCGGAGAAGGTGTACATTCTCCCAAGAAATAGAGACCCCCGAACAAAGCAAGTGTGTGATATTAGCACTTTGGAGCAGTGTGCTATTCGAGAATGCTTATATGGAATGGTTGAAAAAAGTATGCGCACGCCTTATAGATACTAACGATTATTTTACAGAAATAGGTACATGTTACACGATCGCCATTAATTGATTGCTTGAAGGAGAAACATATATTTGAGGGTTCTGTGAGCTCGTTAGGAAAAATTGTACATTCTCTATTGGGTTTCGTTATTCGCCAACCAGTGTACGGAAGCGTCTTATGGAATTACAACATGTTCATGCAAGAACCAAATTCTTACGTGAATACATGCACAATCAGCAGAACCCAACTCCTTTGCCATGTGTATATCTTGATGAAACATGGATATTTGAAAATGGTTGAGTAGTTAGGTCATTGCAAGACGATAGTGTCAAAAGTATCAGGATGTTCAAAATAGAAGGGAAAATTTAGTAATGTGTCAGTTTCACGTTAGTTATTTATTCTTCTCACTATATTTTAGGTATATTATATTACATGCAGGTACAAGCAATGGATTTATTGATGAAGCAGCGCTAGTATTTTCTTCTAATACCAAAAATCTAGACTATCATGGCGAATTGAATCAACAGAATTTTCTCAAGTGGTTTCAATTGCTCATGAATCTTGAAAAACCATCACTGATTATTATAGACAATGCAAGCTACCACAGTACCCTTGCAAACAAATGTCCCAGTGGTTCATGGAAAAAAGCAGAAATTGCTGCATTTGGTTGCACAGTAATGCATATACTATTCTCTATCGTTTCATTTAAATCATATAAATAAAAATGAACGTTCTTAAAGCCAGTCATTCACGTTCCAACGCCGGGGTATGATTGTATTGGATACAACTGCTGTACAATTCTGCTGACAAGCAGCAGTACACACACGTTACGACCTTGCAGTTAAAAATTTGCGATCGTGGTGGCAACATGTCCGAAGAAAATGGACTTTTATACCTGCTTTCACGGTTTGTATAACGTACACTGTCCACACGATCATATTTCCATCCAATACAACACGATTGTACTGCTGCAGACAGACTTGTTCACCAACCGTCCACATCCAACCGATTTGCTTGTCGCATACACAGACGTTCAAAAACACTTCAATTTCGTCATATCCTACACAATTGTACCGCGGCGTTGGAACGTGAGTGGCAGGCTTCAGTGACTAGGAACACGTGAAAAGGGTTACAGTCATGATCTTTCCTGTGCCTGAGTTTGTAATTCATAACGTCTATGCAGCCTGCAGCATGCCCTTGTGTGCTGAAACACTGCAAGTGTAGCTTATTTCTTAACTGTTGCTTCACACTAACGGTCTTCTCATGCTATAATCATAAATAGAACAAACCAAAACAATAACAAGCCGACAAGTTTGTTGACAGTTTTCAAACCGATTCATTTGTATGATAAACGTGGTAGACGCATGACGTCATACAGAGTCCGTGACGTGTACGCATTGCTTCGTGATCCTGACTATAGTATGTATGTACTTTGCAAAATTTTAGTTGACGTCATTAGTTTTTTGAGATGACGTGTTCAACTTTTGGACAAGATAAATAAATTTTGATTAACCATTTACCATGCTTGTAACAACTTTAAAATGCATGCCAAATTTCAGAGCAATCGACTTTGTAGTCTTTATGTTAAATTTTGATTTTTGTTTTTTCATAAATTTGGATATCTAAGGTAAAAAATACGAGCTGATTAATGAATCTATTGGAAAACAACTATTGGAACATGCTATTTTATAAAATTGTAATAAGATGTACTTTGCAAAATTTTGAGACAACGTCATCAGCTTTTTGGAGACGATAACTCTAAAATGTGCCCAAAATTTCAGAGAAATAAATGTGTAGTTTCAATCTTAAATGGTAAAATATCGCAATTCAATTTTTGTTAGCTTTTTTTCAACAATCTGGATGTTTAACGTAAAAAACAGGAACGGATTAATGAACTACAACTATAGTACTTTGCAAAGTTTTGTGATGACGTCATCAACTTTTTCGAGGAGGTAAACATATACTTTGAATAACGATTTACTATCCTTATGACAACCTTAAAATATGTGCAAAATTTCAGAACAATTGCATTTGTGATATTTAAGTTAAATTATAAAATGTAATTCCATTTTGCTTTTGTTTTTTTAAAAATCTAAATGTCCAAGGTAAAAAATGCGACAACCATGGGACCATGGTATTTTCTAATAACACCAATAAATTTTTGGTAGAAATGATTGGACAAATTTTAGTTAGCGCCTTACGATTACGACATTCCTAAAAGATATCTAAAATTTCACAAGACAGTGTAATAGTTTTGGAGATTATCTGCTTAAAAAATGGCCAGCACACGACAGACAGACGGAATCGGAAGACCTACTTTTTCATATTCTAGGGGTAATGAAACGTGGAAAAAACATGAAACCCATAACAATGCTTCCGTAGCTTGCGATAAAAATGTACAAATATTTAGGGAGATCTAAAATTTAAAGAACGTTTAAACTTGAAATCTAGTTCAGTCATTTCTTAGGTTTGAAACGAATATTAATTTAACACTTCACTTAGTTCTGGCGCTTTTTCCGCCTATTTAATTATTTGTCGTTCAAAATTCCTCCGCCGCTCGTCTGCCGATATTCAGACAGCAACACAATAACGCTAAAAGGATATTTTTTCTCGCTGAAAGATTATCTCTTTCTCGAAAATAGATTTTCAGTTGGCATGTTTGCGGCATCTTTTAATGGTTTTTGACCGGAACCACCGCAGAAATTACCACGGCTCAAAGTAGTTGATGAGGTTAGCGCGGCGGCTCTTTTTGCTGCGGTTACCGGATGATATTTGGAAATCGTAATTCTCAACGACCACAAAAACGATTAAGTACCAAGTGCTATTGTACCACCCACAATGTGCACTGAAATTACGCCCGGTGAATCATAACACGCGAAAATTATGAACCATGAAAATCAAATAATTCACTTTTCAATTAACTCGGAAAATGGCGACATGTTTTACTGTTTATTGGGTACTTAAACGTTAAGTCACCTGTAATTCTATATGTTCACTCGGAGAAATACAGTTGTAAGCTTATTAGAATGTGTCTCGAACGAGAGCATCCCGGAACTCCTGCAGCGCTTCTGAAATCGTCGTGAACCATATCTGAGTGACAAAATCAAAGAGGTGACGCCTCCATTTTGACCGAAAGAGCTAGTGCTTCGGGTCAGAACCCGATCTTGTAAGCTCCGCTCGACAAGATACGATCACTCCATTATTTTCAGTCATTAATTATAAAAAAATCTGGTCGTGATCCATTATTCTGGTATCCAGCAAACTCGCCTAATAGACTTTTGCTAGTGCCTTATGGAAACTGCAACCGCGTCAACGCAAAAATGTAATAGAGCTGTCACAATTTTGTTATTAAAAGAGTTCGCGTCTTTTTATGAATCCATCACTTTCGACGCTATCTGATAATAAAATAATAGTGAATTCGCACCGTCAAGCGTATCCTCCACTGCATGCCTGCTCTTGTTCTTTTATCCAAGATCTCGGTTAGCTTATGGGCGACAGCAGAGATAGCAATGACCGTGTATAGGTACCGTGTAACAGTGTTTTATGCAGATCTACGTTATAAATCACAAGATGCATTCAGCGTTCCACAAGAAAAATATCTGCGTAGTAAGTGATTTTCCGCCCAACTTGTCAAGCCCAAGACGAGTCGACGAGAAGACTGTCAGCAGAACGTATAACTTCTTGTGCAGAGGAAGTTTTAAACGTTAATTTTTAGTAGAGCAGAAGACGTGTCGGATTGACAATTACTAGAGCAGAATTTATTCGAAACTGGTATAGAAGGTACTAGTATGATTTTTAGGTGAGACGCTATTACCCACTAGTCTTGATTAGTGATCATTCATATTATTATAAGGATTCTTAGAAAACATCAGTTTTGAAATGTGAATATTGTTTTATCATTGGCCCGTTACGAACAGGTTTACCTTCTCTGAAAATGTCAGCATTGTAGATGGATTTTTTCTTAATACAAACTCCAACATTTTCCATTAGAACGTGAATCGGTCTTTGCGATCTATGCATTCCACGTGAATTTATTGAAAGATCCATTTTATTTCAAACTGACTGTTCATAAAGTAAACTAGACTGTCATAACACTCTCGACGTTTCATGGCCCCTAGAGTACGAAAAATAGGTCTCCCCTTTCACTTCTTTTTTCTGTCTGTTGTCTGTGACGATTTTTATTGGATAGATAATCTTCAACTACTGCTAACACTGTAATGACGTCACCTTAAAATTTTGCTTAGTAAACGCCTTTCAATTTTGTACTCCTGTACTTGTGCTTTATGAATCTGGCTGCAAGGCATAACCTTGCGCTATCGATGCATTCGTATTTTTGAAGCAATTGTTTGATTGTTCACCCGATTTCCCTGAAGCTATCGTAATTGAAGAAAGTTATTGGGATTCATTGTACAACAATGCTGTTATTATTAGTAGTATGCGAACTGACACTTTACACCCGACCAAATGTAAACAAGTCAACAGAGTGTGTTTTTGCAGCATAATGCGTTCGAATCAAAGGCAGTGGCGGAGTATTTATTATTCGGTAGAGATTTAAGATGACGTCATAATTTTTTGGGGACGGTATTAACGGATAAATTTTAATTAACGATTTATGGTGCCTCCTGTAACCCTAAAATCGGGATGCCTAGAGAAAAAATTCAACATGCTGCAGTATGTTATTCTATAAAATTGAAGGAATTCGACGAAATTATAAAATGACGTCATCGGTTTTGCAGTTTCAAAATTAAATTAAAAAACGTTCTACAATTTAGATTTTTTTACAAATCTAGGGTAGAAATTCAACACGGATTCATAAACTACATGTGCAGGTATCTTATTTTATAAAATTTAAATAGTATTTACTAACGTAATCAGTCATCGTCATCCTAGTGTTGGTGGGAATAATCAACCAAATTTTGGTTAGCATTTTACCATCTGCAAGATATTCCTAGTACACATAAAATTTGACATCAATGGATCAACTAGTTTTGGAAATTATCTGTCTTTAAAAATTCGGACAGACGGCTGACAGACAGACAAACAGACAGACAAATGGAGGGGACCTATTTTTTCGTACTGTAGGAGTCATGAAACGTCTACTAACCTACTTTATTAAAATGTCCAACACAGAAGAAACCAAGATGGGCATGGAGTCACGCTTCTAGAAATTTTTTAATGTGTTCACACAAAATTTCTCATCCCTGAAATACAACGAATAATTTTTATGAGGGCTTAACTAAAGACGCTTGTAAATTTCCCGCAGTCGAGATGGCTGGGAGAGGGTTTGTCGAGATGAACCTAATGAAAATTTCACTGCCATCTGTATTGCTCAAAATTAGTGGAAGTCAACAGACGCCTGAAGTAGACAAGAGTTCTGGTTAAAGTATACATTTCAAGGGAGATTTTTGTAGCAAATCATTACTGAATAATTTTTAAGATACAGGTCAACAGAGTGTGTTTTTGTAACATAATGCGTTCGAATTGAAGGCAGTGGCGGAATATGGTTGATTAAAGTTTGATTTATTAATGAATTCAACGAAATAAGCTCCAAAAAAATTTCTAAAAAAAATACAAACGATCATATTTTTACTTCCCGAGCGCAACCTACTTTATAATATCCCAGCACAGAAATGTTGTAAGAAAAAACCATGATAGACAATGTGGAGTCAGGATTCTGAGGGTGAGGGAAGTATTGTTTAAACTCTTTAGACCAAATTTTCGTTTTTACTTCCCGAGCGTAAGCAAAGGAAGTATTGTAACGACTCTCTACTTTTACGTTTTCTCGATCTTTCATGACCCCTAGAAGACGAAGAAATAGGTCTCCCATTTCCGTCTGTCTGTCCGTCTGTCCGTCCGTCTGTCCGTCTGTCCGTCCGTCTGTCCGTCTGTCCGTCTGTTGTCCCGGATTTTTATTAGACAGATAATCTCCGAAAGTACTCGACCGATTGTTGTGAAATTTTGTACTTATATTAAGAATATCATGTAGATGGTAAAACGCTAACCAAAATTTGTCTAATCATCCCCACCACTAATGCGATGACGTCACTTCAAAATTGTACATAGTAAATGGGTTTTCAATTGTATAAAATAACATAGTCCTACACATGTAGTTTACAACTCTGAATCGACTTTTCACCCGAAACGTCCAGATTTTTGGAAAAAAAATCAAAATTATAAAACAACATTTTGAAATTTAATTTTTAATCTGCTAACCAGAATGCTTTGAAATGTTGCAGATGTTTTAAGGCTATAAAGAGCATCATAAATCTTTAGTCAAAAAATATTTGCTTATCCCCTCCAAAAACTTGATGACGTCAGCTCAAAAGTTTGTGGAATAAATCATATCTAAAATGTACAAAATATGATGAGTCTGTACTTGTGATCTATCACTCCATTCATATTTTTTGGATTTGCATATACAGGGTGACTCAAAAAAATTAATGAATGCGTAAATATATTTTATTGATTTAATCAGGAACTACAAAACCGAATGCTCTGAAATCTTGCAGATGTTTTAAGGTCATAAAGAGCATAATAAATGTTTAGTCAAAATATATTTGCTTATCCCCTCCAAAAACTTGATGACGTCAGCTCGAAAGTTTGCCGAATAAATCATATCTAAAATGTACAAAATATGATGAGCCTGTACTTGTCATTTATCACTCCATTCATATTTTTTGGATTTGCATATACAGAGTGACTCAAAAAAATTAATGAATGCGTAAATTTATTTTATTGATTTAATCAGGAACTACAAAACCGAATGCTTTGAAATCTTGCAGATGTTTTAAGGTTATAAAGAGCATAATAAATTTTTAGTCAAAATATATTTGGTTATCTTCTACAAAAAACTGATGACGTCAGCTCAAAAGTTTTCCGAATAAATCGTATCTAAAATGTACAAAATATGATGAGTCTGTACTTGTGATTTATCATTCCATTCATATTTTTGGATTTGCATATGCAGGGTGACTCAAAAAAATTAATGAAGGCGTGAATTTATTTTATCGATTTAATCAGGAATTACAAAACCGAATGCTTTGAAATCTTGGGAATATTTTAAAGTTATTATAAGCATGGTAAACTTTTGTTCAAAATGTATTTGTTCATCTCTCCTAAAAAAATTGATGACGTCACCCTTAAATTTTGCTGAATAAATCCTATCTAAAATGCAAAAAATATGATGACTTTGTACTTGTGATTTATCATTCCATTCATATTTTTTAGATTTTCTTAAGAGGTGGTTCAAAAGAATTAATGAAGTCAATTTATTTTATTGATTAAATTAAAGGCAACACTTATTATTAGTATTACACCCCAACCAACCCAATTTGGTAGACACAAAATTTGTTAAAGGAAAAACTCGGTTGAAACATAAGGGTAGCACGCTTATTTACATCGACTTTAACATTACAGACCTGCATTTGTTTTATGCGTTCACTTGATTCCGCGAATGTGAAATAGACATGTTTATAATCAACCAATTGTGAATTTCACCGTCAAGAATTAAAATAAAACCCAATGTTTTATATAATAAGCGGAAGTCGAAGCAATAAAACCGACGGTCGTTTTGTTTACAGTTTCTGTGTTTGGCTCTCACGTATGCTGTTACGCCTGTCATCTTAAATTAACAATGTTTATACATACACGATTTTCAGTTGCCTCTGATACGTAGGTATACGTGAGTAAATTATTTCGTTATTTTATTGATTATTACAAATCAATATTCAAACGACCCAATTCATTTTCCCGAAAATTTGAGAATATAATAATTTTATTCTTAGTATTACACTACATCTATCCCAACTGATATACGTGTCCTTGCAAAAATGTTGATGACGTCATCGCAATTTTTTTTTAAATTCCCACTACAAAAATGTAATGAGAAAAAAAACACAATAGGCATGCAGTCGTCAAGTTTCCGACAGCGAGGGAAGTACTGTCTAAACTCTTTAGACCAATTTTTTTTTTTATGTGTTCAGACAAAATTTTCCTTGCCCCTAAAGTACAGCGAATGGCATATACATTTCAAGAGATATTATTGAAACAAATCATTATTGAATAATTTTGACGATGACGCCGTTAAATGTAAAAAGAAGACTGCTAAATAATTCTAACAAACCCTAAAACCTGGAAAATAAAGCCAATCCTCTCCTTTTCGCAAAATAAATCGAATCTGTATATGGCAAGTGCGTCAAAATGTTTATATAACCACAGTTCTGTTCAGTGGTGAGAATTACACGAAAGAGTCAATAGCTTCCTTGTTAATTAAAAGATGAGTATATAGTAAAAGCTCGGTTTAATGACAAGTTAAGTAGTATCGAAAAATTGTCAAATTGTTATTAGTGGAAATTTACGTAACAAAATTTTGAAATGACGTCATCAAATTTTGGAAAAGAAGAATAAATAAATTTTGCTTAGTCATTTACCATGCTTCTGATAACTTGAAAGCGCGGCCAAAATTTCAGAAGAATGGGCTTTGTAGTTTCTAAATTAAATCATAAAATTGTATTGTATAATTTTGAAAGAAGACTCATAGCAGGATCCCTGAAACGTCGAAATGACGTGAAATTAATTCGTTGAATGGGCCTTGTTGTTATACCGGGTGTCTGCCAAAATCGGTCTTATTTTAGCACGTACTAGCCCCGCACACCCGCCCTTTCTTTTCTTAGCAGGGTATACCATTTGCCAAAATTGGTTTTATCTTAGAAGGTAACTCATTTGCCAAAATCAGTCTTATCATAGCAGATACTAGCCCCGCCCACCCACCCTCTCTTTTCTTAGAGGGTATCTCATTTGTCAAAATCAGTTTTATCTTAGCAGGTACTAACCCCGCCCACCCGCCCTCTCTTTTCTTGGAATATCTTATTTGCCAAAATCACTGTTATCTTAGCAGGTACTAGCCCCGCCAACCCACCCTCTCTTTTCTTATAGGGTAAATTATTTGCCTAAATCGATCTTATTTTAGCAGGTACTAACCCCGCCCACCCGCCTTCTATTTTCTTAGAGGGATCTCATTTGCCAAAATCAGTCTTCTCTTAGAAGGTACTAGCCCCGCCCACCCACCTTCTCTTTTCTCAGAGTGTATGTCATTTGCCAAAATCAGTTTTATCTTAGAGGGTATCTCATTTGCCAAAATCAGTCTTATCTTCGCAGGCACTAGTCCCGCCCACCTACCCTCTCTATTCTTAGAGGGCATCTCATGTGCCAAAATTGATCTTATTTTAGCAGGTACTAGCTCCGCCCACTCATCTTCTCTTTTCTTAGGGAGTATTTCATTTGCCAAAATCAGTTTCATCTTAGCAGGTACTAGCCCCGCCCACCCGTCCTCTCTTTTGTTGAAGGATATCTCATTTGCCAAAATCACTCTTATCTTAGCAGGTACTAGGCCCACCCACCCTTTCATTTCTTATAAGGTATATTATTTGCCAAAATCGATCTTATTTTAGCAAGTACTAACTCCGCCCAGCCGCCCTTTATTTTCTTAGAGGGATCTCATTTGCAAAAATCACTCTTCTCTTAGCAGGTACCAGCCCCGCCCACCCACCCTGTCTTTTCTTATAGGGTATATTATTTACCAAAATCCATCTTATTTTAGCAGGTACTAACCTTGTCCACCCGCCCTCTATTTTTTTTGAGGGTATGTCATTTGCCAAAATCAGTCTTATCTTAGCAGGTACTATATACTATACTTTTTCGTAATCTACATCATAAAGAAATTTTATTATGTTTTTTGGGACTCCCGAAACCCCGTATATAACGTACTTAAGAGTTAATCCGCCATTTTCAAATTATAAACATGACGTAGAATGATGAAAAAGGTAATGGATGTAGCTTTTTATATACAGGGTGATCAAGAAATGAAGGATAAGCTTGATGGTACGTTGCTAAGAAGACTCTGAAAAACTCAAAAAAATGATTTAAAAAAATCCCTGCCACAGACCTTTGTAAATATTAAACTTCAAAATTGAAGAATTACCTTCGTAATTCTGATTTGTTTTAATGAACTTCGGATTTAATAGACAGTTAAATAAACTAGTTATTAATAATTTAATAATAATTTGCTAGAATACGATCCACAACATCATTTTTTACTGTTGACAAATATAAGTTTTGACAATTTTTATCAGAATTTTAGACTCTCAATTGAATTCACATTAAAACATATCAAAATTACGAAGTTAATTCTTCAACTTTAACTATTTTGCTCAAATTCTTTAGTCTTCTAATTCAACGTACATTGAGATTATTCATTCTTGGGAGTCTTGGAACACCCTGTATAACTACGGAAATGTTCAGTGGTGAGGCAATAACTTCTTTGTTAATTAATACCTGAGTTTGTAGTAAAAACTCGGTTTAATTACAAGTTGAGTAGTATCGAAAAATGGTCAAAATGTTATTGGCGGTTACCCTCCCCGTGCTACCGGGTTTTTGCATTTTAATGTCAAATATAATAGTCACGTATTTTTTGGATATGTTAAATATAATTTGCCGCAGTGAATAAATAAATGTTTAGTGCTTTTAAAAAATTATATGTATCGCGTGTCAGAAGCATTACGGTTTATATTTTTACTTCCCGAGCGTAAGCAAAGGAAGTATTGTAATCGAGTCCGTCGGCCGACTCTCTACTTTTACGTTTTCTCGATCTTTCATGACCCCTAGAAGACGAAGAAATAGGTCTCCCATTTCCGTCTGTCCGTCCGTCTGTCCGTCCGTCTGTCCGTCTGTTGTCCCGGATTTTATTAGACAGATAATCTCCGAAAGTACTCGACCGATTGTTGTGAAATTTTGTACTTATATTAAGAATGTCATGTAGATGGTAAAACGCTAACCAAAATTTGTCTAATCATCCCCACCACTAATGCGATGACGTCACTTCAAAATTGTACATAGTAAATGGGTTTTCAATTGTATAAAATAACATAGTCCTACACATGTAGTTTACAACTCTGAATCGACTTTTCACCCGAAACGTCCAGATTTTTGGAAAAAAAATCAAAATTATAAAACAACATTTTGAAATTTAATTTTTAATCTGCTAACCAGAATGCTTTGAAATGTTGCAGATGTTTTAAGGCTATAAAGAGCATCATAAATCTTTAGTCAAAAAATATTTGCTTATCCCCTCCAAAAACTTGATGACGTCAGCTCAAAAGTTTGTGGAATAAATCATATCTAAAATGTACAAAATATGATGAGCCTGTACTTGTGATCTATCACTCCATTCATATTTTTTGGATTTGCATATACAGGGTGACTCAAAAAAATTAATGAATGCGTAAATATATTTTATTGATTTAATCAGGAACTACAAAACCGAATGCTCTGAAATCTTGCAGATGTTTTAAGGTCATAAAGAGCATAATAAATGTTTAGTCAAAATATATTTGCTTATCCCCTCCAAAAACTTGATGACGTCAGCTCGAAAGTTTGCCGAATAAATCATATCTAAAATGTACAAAATATGATGAGCCTGTACTTGTCATTTATCACTCCATTCATATTTTTTGGATTTGCATATACAGAGTGACTCAAAAAAATTAATGAATGCGTAAATATATTTTATTGATTTAATCAGGAACTACAAAACCGAATGCTTCGAAATCTTGAAGATATTTTAAAATTATCATAAGCATGGTAAATTTTTGATCAAAACGTATTTGGTCGTCCCCCCTAAAAAATTTATTATGTCACCACAAAATTTTGCTGAAAAAATCCTATCTAAAATGTACAAAATATGGTGAGTCTCTTCTTGTGATTTATCATTCCATTCAAATTTTTTCGATTTGCATATACAGGGTGACTCAAAAAAATTAATGAATGCGTAAATTTATTTTATTGATTTAATCAGGAACTACAAAACCGAATGCTTTGAAATCTTGCAGATGTTTTAAGGTTATAAAGAGCATAATAAATTTTTAGTCAAAATATATTTGGTTATCTTCTACAAAAAACTGATGACGTCAGCTCAAAAGTTTGCCGAATAAATCGTATCTAAAATGTACAAAATATGATGAGTCTGTACTTGTGATTTATCATTCCATTCATATTTTTGGATTTGCATATGCAGGGTGACTCAAAAAAATTAATGAAAGCGTGAATTTATTTTATCGATTTAATCAGGAATTACAAAACCGAATGCTTTGAAATCTTGGGAATATTTTAAAGTTATTATAAGCATGGTAAACTTTTGTTCAAAATGTATTTGTTCATCCCTCCTAAAAAAATTGATGACGTCACCCTTAAATTTTGCTGAATAAATCCTATCTAAAATGCAAAAAATATGATGAGTTTGTACTTGTGATTTATCATTCCATTCATATTTTTTAGATTTTCTTAAGAGGTGGTTCAAAAAAATTAATGAAGTCAATTTATTTTATTGATTAAATTAAAGGCAACACTTATTATTAGTATTACACCCCAACCAACCCAATTTGGTAGACACAAAATTTGTTAAAGGAAAAACTCGGTTGAAACATAAGGGTAGCACGCTTATTTACATCGACTTTAACATTACAGACCTGCATTTGTTTTATGCGGTCACTTGGTTCCGCGAATGTGAAATAGACATGTTTATAATCAACCAATTGTGAATTTCACCGTCAAGAATTAAAATAAAACCCAATGTTTTATATAATAAGCGGAAGTCGAAGCAATAAAACCTATGATCGTTTTGTTTACAGTTTCTCTGTTTGACTCTCACGTATGTTGTTACGCCTGTCATCTTAAATTAAGAATGTTTATACATACACGATTTTCAGTTGCCTCTGATACGTAGGTATACGTGAGTAAATTGTTTCGTTATTTTATTGATTATTACAAATCAATATTCAAAACGACCCAATTCATTTTCCCGAAAATTTGAGAATATAATAATTTTATTCTTAGTATTACACTACATCTATCCCAACTGATATACGTGTCCTTGCAAAAATGTTGATGACGTCATCGCAATTTTTTTTTTAAATTCCCACTACAAAAATGTAATGAGAAAAAAAACACAATAGGCATGCAGTCGTCAAGTTTCCGACAGCGAGGGAAGTACTGTCTGAACTCTTTAGACCAATTTTTTTAAATCGATTTTTAGGTTAAATAAAAATATGGACATATTATTAAACCACAAATAAAGAAGCACTCGTAATTCAGATTTTAAGCGAGGTTTAAAAATTTGGAGATGGCGTCATATATTTTTTGAAAAGGATTAGCAAATAAAATTTAGATAAGGCATTTACCATACTCCACATAGCCCGAAATTTTGAACTAACGTCATCAATTTTTTTGTGAAAGCGAACAAATTTGGTTAGAATTTTACCGTCTACACAATATTGCAATACTTCCTTTGCTTACGCTCGGGAAGTAAAAAAGCTTATTAATAAATTCGAAGTACAATACATCTTCTGCGCAGACTCAAAAAAGTCGTGGGACTGTCATTCAACTTATAGAACTTGATTGCCTGATCGTGGCATTTAATTGACACTCCTACCGAATTCAAGATCGTGTAAATGGCAAAAAGGCACATATTTAGTAAAATTTGTACGGTACCATTCTGAGATTTCTGCAAGTTTCTCTTTCGCAAACCAAAACTTACAAAAAAAGGGAAAATCGAACTGTTAAATTGGTTTACGCAAATAGGCAGTAGTTAAGTGTCAATTATCAATATTACGCTTAATCAACTTATGTTGGTTTCAATTTGCAATTACTGTTTTACTGCCCGGAAATGCACGTGCATGCCGTAGCAATTTTTTTAATGGTTTTTACTTGTCATTGATATACCGGGTGTCTTAGCTTTGGTTCCCAACCTCAAATTAAAATAAATACATAGTTGAAAACAGAAAACTGAAGCAGCCTTAATGATTTTAGTTCTATTTTATGTAGGTACTACTCATCACTAAACTTTGCTTCTACCGCAAACAGTACTAATAAGCAACCCATGTGCAAATAAAAACAGATATAATATATAATTGGTAAAACTGTCAACTGCAGCGATGCGGCAATCACGTGCCACCTGCAGGAGCTCTCCGCGGAAAAGCCGTGGAAAATTGCCATAGCGGTACGCGAGCTCGAACACCTGGTGCGTTAATCGAAACAAGTTTCACACGATCACACACTTTGATGATGTTATTTTTGTTTATCGTAACGGTGTCGGCAAGTCCGTGTCCTAATCCTCCTAATCGGTTGTAGTCGTTACCGATTGAGAAAGTCTTTGCGAACGATGGAGGTCCTCATGATTAAGCTATTGTTGACTGTAATAACATAACGGTGAAGAGGAGAGCTCTTCTGGTCACTAGATACATATCAGTACGCGTGACGTGCATTTCCCAGATTGACATCCGAGATTCGCACACCTAAGCACATTTACGTCCAACCACCTGCACCAAGAAATGTGTAATTGTACAGGTGGCGATCGAAAATCACGCTTTGCTCCTCGCTGGTCACGGAGGTACCGACATAACCCAAAAAATAAATCAAGGCCTACACGAAATTCCGTCGAGAAGTCTTAATGAATGGACTTTAAATGTAATCATCACTGATTGTGACCTAATTATGTATTCACATCAGGTGGAGATACTATCTCGATCTGCTCGGTAGGAGGCCTAAGGAAATTTACTTCGAATAAGCGAGGTTTGTGGAACCTACGCCGAAAAGTACTGCAATTAATAATTTTGAGCCGGATTACCAAAGTGGAACACGGCTTCGACGAAAAACGGTATTGTTTTGCGCAAAGATAATACCTAGCCCAATTGTGCCTATACCTGGGAGATAAACACAATATTTATTACGCAATTTGCACTTTAATATTACGACACACAAGAATGAATTAGATGTGGGTCATTGTGTGATCGCGCTAAACAATTGTTGTGGATAAATTAGTAGACGTTACGTCTAGAGTAAGGATTATTTTTTAAATCTTCAACTATAGATGTGGTAATAGTTCAAAATCTTAGAATGTTTTTTTTTAATTAGCTAAAATGACAGCACTTTTAACTATCAGTGATTTTATTCGAGAAATTATTGTTGATGGGTATCAGACTTACATCATCAATACGAGCTTTTGAAAGTTTTGGCAAACTAGACCAAGGTGTTTCGATTCAAAAAAATCAATTAAATTTCTGTCATGTATTAATTAATTCAGCAAAGTGTTATCGTATTCTTTCGAAGCTTGTTAACACTTTGAATGCCTACCCTCACCACAGTCCGAATCAGACTAGAAGTTACACAGTGTACTGTTTTGGTTCCTTTTTTGTTTAATTATAATATATAATTTCATATTTCGTGACACCCGTTTAGGTCCTACTTAGTTTTACTCTATATTAATGATCGAATAACGTATTTTACACTATGAACACTGATAGATAGTTATTAGGCAATACGAATAAGTAAACTGTTTTTCTAAGATGTGCTACTTAACGATTTCGAACTATGACGTAGCACTTTTTGCTTGAAACGATATCAGTTTTTTGACATTCTTACTTTAGCGATGACTAAAGGAAACACTGCCAGCATGTTTGAAACGGTTGACCCGAGAGCGTGATAATCAGTTTGAGAAACGGAAGCACTCTAGAAATAGTGCTGTAAATACTACTGACTCAAGACTGGCACGAATCGAAGAAGAAAAGAGTCAAAATAGTTCAAGAAGTCCCTTTCTTACTCACTTGGAGTATCAGGTATTATTTAACAAAATTCATGTAAAACGTATGAATCACAAATTTGACGTGGATTTGACGAATTCGTAAAGTTGATTATATGGGATTTAAAAAAAACCTGCACATCTAGAGCGAAAAATTAAGACGGATTATTCATAAAACACAATTGTAGGAAAATCCTCTTTTATAAAATTTAAATATCCTCTTTTATAAAATTTAAATAACCTTAAACATGAGTTGGGTGATCAGACACATTGTAGTTAGCGTTTTACTATCTACACGATTTTCTTAAAATACACATAAAATTTCCAACAATCATCACAAACGACAGACAGACAACAGGCAGACGGAAACGGGAGACACATTTTTCACGCTCTTTAGATAGATAATGAATCGTCGAAAAAACATATAAGTAGTCATTCGCCATATTGATTCTTTTACAATAGGTACTTCCTAGCTTGCTCTCGGGGAGAACTACAATTAATGAAGCTATAAATAAGTATAGCCGGAATATAATCTAGAAAAGCGCATGTTCTAGAGAAATTCTGTTTGAAAAAGGACAGAGACAGACGAGATTGAAGAGAGGAGTTTGTTAGAAGATCCCAGAAAAAATCCTTTTTGAAAAAAAAAGAGAGAAACAAATTTCGACTTGAGATGTTTCAAGAAAGTTCCAAAGAATTCAACAGAGAAAGTCATCGCCGAAGTTTCGGAAAGATTTTAGAATAAATAGCGCAATAAAAGTTCTAAAACATTTAGAAATTTGTTTAACGTTGTGGAAGAATTCCATTTGACAACGAACAGAGTTAGATGTATTTTGGACCTGCTGTAAAATCAAAGTTTATAAAAAAAGTCAATTGAGGAAATTTTTAGAAATTTCACTTCGAACAAACTACCCTGGAAATTTCTATAGGGTAAATTATTTTTATTTTTTGACTTTTTTTCTTAACATAAACACCTTTCAACAACATGTTTCCTTTAAAAACATGTTTCATATGGTAGTTTCTTGTAGAAAAATAAGCATTTTGTAATTAAGCTCCGCCCTTCGGCCAACAACGAAACAACGAATAAAAAAGTTGTCACAACTGAGACGAGGGCGGGGGGCGGGATTTGTATTTCACGTTTTTTTTTTCCTTGGTAGATGTACTTAGTTTTCTTGTCACGACAATAAAATGAAAACATGTCCAAAACGGTAAACTTGTAAAGAAGTGTGGGGGCATACTTTACAACTTCAAACATATTTTCAGTTTCTTGTTGTGAAGAGAAAACTATGTATATTAAAAAGAAAAAAAATGCAAAACATAAGCCCCGCCCGCCCACCCTATCGCAGTTGTAACGATTTTTCCTTGTTCGTCGTGAGCCAGAGGGACGGCGCTTAACTGCAAAATCCGTATTTTTCCACAAAAATTACCATGCGAAACATGTTCTTCAGTGATCGTATTTCCTGTTTTAAACATGTTTTAAGTTTCTTGTTGTGAAAAGAAGACTACGTATATTAAGAAAAAGATTAGTCCAAGACATAACTTTCCTCGTTCTTGAAGTACAGTCCAACAAATCCCGCTTCTTTGAAAAATAATCCAAAATTTTTGTTTTCTGATAACCTTTATACAGTAAAAATCAATGGGGTAAATGATATCTCGAACCCCGTGCGCCGTGGGGGTGCAAATTCCAAGGGGGTGCCGTCCGCAGACATACAGACAATAGGAAATATATTCAAAGCAAATAACCAATGGAAAAAAGTGTATTATTATCGGTGAACATGGTTAACTTCGATTGTTTATGTTTATACATCGAAAGAATGTTACGTAGAAATTAGTTTGATTTGAATGAGTTTTTCTTCTCAAAACAGGGGACTAAATTCATTAATTAAATTACAATCGAACAAAATGAATATTATAATTCTTATTTGATCATTATTAGATATATAGACATGCGTATTCTCACATTTTCACGAAAATGGGGTGACTCGTTCTTAATTTAACCAATTATAAATTTGTGATGACGTCATCAACATGGATAATACTAGTCACAGCATAAAAGGAAAGTAGTCATAACGCGTTACAAATCCAAAAAAAAGGAAACCGCCAAGTTCGCAAAACTCAGAAATCCCAAAACTGAAACATCGAAGTCGAAAATCGAAAAACTGAAAAATCAAAAACCTGAAAATGGAAAAACTGAAGAATGGAAAAACTGAAAAGCTGAAACATTAGAAAATCGAGAAATCGTGACATGAAAAATCAAAAATCAATTAATGAAAAAATCCAGAAAAAATTGAAAAACACCAACATTTTCGAAGAAATTCTGGATCATTCGAGAACCAAAAATGCCATTCGGGGAAAATTCTAACGGAAATTATGAAAACGTAAGAAAATTGGGACTTCAAAGCGTGCATTTGATTTAAAAAGAAAAACTAGTTAATGAAGCAGCTAGAATTTCTTGGAAAAACAGTATCCTGATTTTACTTAGAAGAGTTTAATTTTGAAACAAAGACAAGGACTACATGGAAAATGTTCCACAAAGTTCTAGAAAACCACTGGAAAAAAGCTATCTTATATTATTAAACAGAACTTCGCTCGCGCTTGAAGTACATAAGAAATACTAGCCCCGCCCACCCGTCCTCTGTTTTCTTAGAGGGTATCTTATCTGCCATCATCAGTCTTATCTTGGCAAATACTAGTCCCGCCCACCCACCCTCAATTTTCTTGAAAGGTATGTCATTGGCCAAAATCAGTCTTATCGTAGTAAGTTCTAGCTCCGCTCATTCTTACGATTTTATTTCTGTTCAGTATGAATTCCAAACTTTCATTCGGGCTAAACAAAATGAATCACTGAAATGAAGGCGGGGTGGGTGGGCGGGGTTAAATATATGTTCTTTTGTCGAGTGAAAATGGGAATTAATAAAATGTAGGCTGTTACAACAAGTGCTAGTCGTAATTATTTGTTATAAGATTTATTTCTTACTTCAAAAGAAAAAACTGAAAGAACGGGTGGGTGGGCGGGGCTAAGTTTAACTTTTTCTTACAGGGTCTTTTATAAGCAAATAATAGCGCCGCCCACCCACCCCCTCTTCATTCTAGTGATCACTCTTAATATTGTTCAGTCATTTAATTTAATTTAAATTTTAAAATTTTGAAAATTCAAGCTTTTGCTAAACTTTACTAAAAACCCACAACAAATTCTCGGATATAGGTTGTATTGAAGAACTGATTCGAAAAACATAACATCTTGCTGTGCCCAGATCAAGATTTTTAATTTTTTAGTCATACGATTTGTTATAAGATCAATTTCTTATTTCAGAAGAAAAAGAAAACGGGCGGGTGGGCGGGGCCAAATTTAATGTTTTCGTAGAGTCTTTTATAAGCAAGCAATAGCTTCGCCCACTCACCCCCTCTTCATTACTATTTGCTATAAGAACAATTTCTTATTTCAGAAGAAAAAAAATGGCAGAACGGGTGGGTGCGCGGGGCTAATTTTAACTTTTTCCTAGAAAGTCTTTTATAAGTAAGCAATAAATAAATAAATCCAGTTGTTTAGAAAAAATAATATAGACAGTCCCAATCGCTGTGTAATAAAAAAGGCTGGTAGAACTTATTTTTCTGAATTTATTACATATTATACTCCGCCACTGTCTTTGACTCAAACGCATTATGTTACGAAAACATACTCTGTTGACTTGTTTATATTTGGTCTATGTCTATATTTCTATGCATTTTGCTATTGAAAAATGGTCAGATCAAAATTTCAACAAGGGTACGTATGTTAATTCCTACACGTGCCGTGTAATACTAACAGTAAAAAAAAATGGGTGTACCATTCTAATTTCTCTGATTGTCTCGGAGAGTATCTATCTAATAAAAATCGAGAACAGACGGAAACGCTAGACCTATTGCTTCGTGCTCTTGATATCATGAAACGTCCAAAAAACCTGAAAGTAGCCATTCGTCGGATGGACTCTATTACAACACTTTCTTAGCTTACAAACGCCCGGGAAGTAATAAAAAAGAAACAATAGTAAAAAAAATCTAGAAGGTTTTTGTAGCCGAAAACAAAACTGTGAATTTCTGGAGTTGCTATTTAGAAAAACGTTTGTTAGGAAATTTTTCTAGAACTTTCCATAATATTGTGCGTTTTAGTAGTAGGAAAAATTGAGCACCAACAACGGTATGACTTTCATAGGAGTGTCTTTCTGTCACTGAATTGCAAACTTGACAACAAAACTCTTTCGTGTGGTACAGAATAAACCTTAAAAAAATGGTCCCATTTATCAGACCATAAGAAAAAAAAAAGTGGTCTAAGGTGGGGATCGAGCCCGTGACCTCCGCGTTATTAGCATTACCATCTCATGTTACTCAATTTTGACTTTTTTGCGAACTTCTGGATGCGAACGGAAAACAATTACTGAGTGACGCAATTCCTTTGGCGACGAGCGATTTGCACAAAGAGGCGCAATTCACCATAACCCGAGCAACGTAATAGTCATAACTATATTAATAAACTCCTTGTACAATACCTACTAAAATCTAGTTTGCAAAGTCTAATTTTGAAGAAGCCATAGTCAGAACAGAAACATGTATCCACCAGTGAAACTGAAGAATAAGAAAATTATAGCAAAACGAGTGGTGTTTTTGTATTATGTTGAGCAAAATATATTGTACCAAACGGGTTATTTCGAAAAAGTTGATCATTTTTTATAGCAAGGAATCAAATCCTGCCGTGTCAAAAATACAGTTTTTTAAAATTAATAAAAACATATATGACCAAGGTATCCAGATGGTTAACCAACCAACGAATTTAATAATTTACCCTGGATTTCTGGATGAGCATTTTTCACTTTCACAAGTCATTGTAAACTTCCATGGCTGATCTTTTAGGTTCAATTGAAAAAATTTGATAACGAAACTAAAATTTTAAGTCTTTAGTTTCCTAACGTCGAGCATAGAAACTAGACCTTTGAGACAAAAATATAGGGCAAAAGAGAAGTGAATCGCTATACATTTCACGGACCACATGGCTCATCTTAAATTCGGCATATTTGAAAAACCAGATGTTGTTTAAAATTATTTGAGACAGTTAACAGTTTGTTCTAATGTCTAAACATCCTTGGAAATCTCGCTAAATAACATATTGTTAGGAATCTATTGACTTCACTCTTATCTCTCCGCTTTTGCAGTAGCAAAAGTAAAATGAATACAAGTTGATAATAGCAGTATAATCAGTGTTTTATGCCTCACTAAAAATTACGCATCGCAGGTTCGCCCCAAGGCACTGACACAGGCCTCATTTTGTTCTCGCTTTGGTCATGTCCAAAGTATGTCACCTTTTTAGGCGGCTCCTCGCTGTCCAGTCGGTTCATGGCAACCCCGTGCACATCGTTGCAGCTACAGCAATAAACCGAAGCAAAACATAAATTGCATTAACTTTGACCTCGACCAGATCAAAGCTACTTTAACCGGTACATTAAAGAAAACAGATTATACACAGTAAATATATTACAGGCAAATAGGCTATAAATCTCCCAACCGCAGAATAATCTCATAATACCTACACCGCACTTCAAAGCCGGAGACTACACATGCACAAAGAAATCATCGTTTCTTCCTCGGAAGAATCTGCAAGTTAGACAAGTAATTGTTTTGTAATTATTCGCGATTGAAATTCTCATCGCAGAGTAAATGCACTATGAATAATTCATCTAGGATGGCTTATGTGCGGCGGGATTAAAGTAACCCTGCCATCGATGGTGTTTCGTAAGGCTCCGTCCACGTACCGATGTTATTTATCAAACTGTGTCTCGTGCTGTAATTTACACGTGTAATCTTCACGCGTCCGGTGATAATTCAAATTTAAGTTTATTCCGTACTTGATTTATTTCAATATAAATGTCAATATAAAATTTACTTTACGTCCACCAGGCTTTCCCATCATCGGAATGATATATGGTCGTGGAGATTGTTACACTTGATGTCTCTATTAGCGTGAGTGATTTCTCGACAAACAGTTAAAATTCTATTGATATATTGTCTATTGTGCTCGAGTTTGGGCGTTGACCCTACATTTCCCTTCAAGTCACACAACCTATCCTCGCAGATTAATCTCAGATTGAATCTTCTAGTCTGGCCTTTGGGAAAATCTCAACGGAGTTTTATGGTTGCCCAGCTATGCATGAGTACACAAGCTAATTTATTCCCGAGTGGTTTCGATTCTTCTTTGCTGAAGATGAAAGTAATTGCCTCATAATTACATTGTTTAACCCATCTTTTTTGTATTCTTAGAAGATAATCTAATACGATGCTCAAAGTTGGCAAAAACGGAACTCGACAAATTGGATTTTCATATATTATTCATTAGCCACTCTGGTTGTAAATTATCTAAAGTGTGCCTCTCATCATCATTAATTGCCTATGTGCCTGTTCATAAATAATCGCTTTTCCATTGTATAGTTTTACGCAGAACAAACGACTCGCAGTACAGTTACAACAAACCTGTTTAATACGCACATAAAAAGATAATAAAATAAACTTGGCCAAATACGCCGTCAGATTACATTCTCAAATTTCAAACGTTAACTTTGCTCGATACATAAATTAAATGAAACTGGTGGATTTACGAAGCACCTGTTTTCAGAATGTGGATTCTTAACATTATACAGATGAAAGACGATGTTCCAAAGAACGTGCTAAAGCGTAGCAAAAATTTTTACAATGTCTTCACGATCCTAATCTCACTAATTGTCGTAGAAACGATTCAGAGATACCTAATGTGGTTCTTCTGATCATCGTATTAATGCAAAATACATACAGTGAGAGAAAAAAGGAAAAACCCGTGGTTTTATTATGCAAATGTGGAAGACATAAAAAATCAGGTGTTTCAACTTGCTGATTTACAATAACCACTTGCCATATAAACAGTGAGTTGAGTCGGAGCCCCCCATGAGTGCATAATACATGTAAAAAGTTCGATTCTGAGAAGTCATACAATATTCATTGTTACTTTAAATACTTCTGGAGAGCTTTATCGCTGGATCCAAACTCTACATACACCCATTGTTTACGACCGTCACTACTGGAATTTATCGACATTTTGTATTCAAATGGCTGCCAGACGGCCGTTTTGATTTATACAATGTGTTAACTCACAACAATAATAAAAAGCAAACATCCAACGTTCTAACTTTACTGATAACACGAGCTAGAAAAAAGTCAACTTAGACCATCTCTGGGTAACCATTTTTTGTTGTATAGTTTTGGTTCTGAAATAGTGAAAACATTTCTTTAGCGTTCACTATTTCAGAACCGAAACTATACAGCAGATTATTGCTGTAATAATGAGTTTTAAAATTGTTGGCTTGAAGTTAGCAGAAATAGGTAAGCTGTATCCAGTTGAGAGACTCTGCTTCCATTACCGGTAAGTTATTGCTCAGTAATGAAGTGTACAGTTTCAATTGAATAAATTAATTTCATGACTAATTTTACACGCATTCTAAAACGTTATTACGTCAAGTTAATTACAATTAACAAACCATACCATAAATAAGAGCAAATTAGACATTAACTTTATTCGCGAGTTGCTTCAGGTTGGAATTAGAGCATCCGGGAAAACTGTTCGTTTTTTAACCCTAAATCGCCAGTTGCAGATAATTACTATGTTCTGCGGCCACTACTGTCAACATTGCATTTTATTTGTGCAAATAATAATGATTTGAATAAATTAATTTCCACAACTTGCCATTTATGGACAATCAGAAAACATCGTGATTATGTAGTTGCAGGAAACGAAAATCATAATTACTTAACAACTTGTTTACAGCCGACAGGAGTTTTTCAGCGGTTTCTTTCACGCGAAGACGACTTTGTTAAGAGTTCTTTGAGCAGAAAATACATAATGCAGTCGTGTTTTTGCGAGGAATCTCGTTGAAATAGACTCCGTGTTCAGCATCGGTTTTGCTTTTTTGCAAAACGTTTCTTGTCTTTTCAATAATTTGCATTTAAAATGCCGACAAATAATTAGTGCGCTTGTTAATGCCAATTATGGTGAAATACATGCTATAATTTTGCTACATAATGATAGTCATAACAGAAGTCATTGCTGCAATTTGAATTCGATCAATTAAAAAATTATTCATTAAAGCACTATATTACCACCAGAGTGCTATAGGCAAGGCAAAACAAGGTCAAACTTGCGGCATATCTAAAAAGCTATGTGGTTATGTATCATGTAATAGTGCTATTGTTTTATAAAACGCTATGTCGAATGTGAAAACATTTATCATTGTAATTTCTGCAGTAGAGATTGTTACCCTGAAGAGAACAATCAATGTAAGAAAACTCCAAAATAATAGACAAAATCTAAAGGATATTTATTGACCACCGTCAATACCGGACGATCGGTAGCAACTGACTTCTCACTCCTGCCCTGCTTCCCGAGAGCAAAACCCTGACTCATACAATTCTATATATGGTTATATGATTCCTATTCGCAATTCCAACATAATAAACACGAGACATAATAAAAGTTCAGCATTAACACTCGACTTCTCGATTTTCGTACATCAATTGTCAATGTAGTCTTCTTAAGTTGGTGTAGCAAATGTGGTTCTAATCAAAAGGTTCAGTCTAATGGACGATAGTCAAAGTGTTTCATGCGCGTATGTGGATAAAAATAAAACTGTTAAAAATAATTTTTCCCAACCCATTTCGTGACTGAAAATTATCTAATAATAATAACTTTCAAATTGCCACGGATGTTTGAGTGACGCAAGATCCGTAATTGACACTTCACTTACACCGCTAAGTAAACAAATGTTACGTTAATTTTACTGAACTAGTTTTATTTAGTATTGACGGAAATTATCACTTTCTCATAGACAATGAAAACTTATGGCTCTCTAGAGACCATTTAGTTTCACAAAACGAGTAGGAAAACAGTCAATGGGTCAGTATTTTCAGAAATTTTTAGTGAAACGATTATTTTTTGTGTACTAAAATCTAGTTGTAATTTTTACACCTTCCATACACTGAGTGTGCTAGAATTTTATGGCTTTTTATGGCCCCGAACTTTGCACTATATTTTACTACTGGCTAATCAACAAGTACTACTTCAGTGACTTTTGCTTGAAATTCGTACATCTGTCACTCCATGTAACTTCCTGTTGTCAAAACTGACATAGGTGACAGTGACATTTAATTTACGCCAAAACTTGTTATTGATTATTTTAAAATGTCATAACCAAACTTTGTTAAGCACGTCAAAGGAATTGACAATAGCAGCGCAAAACATTTTTCTCAGAATTGGTTAATTCTATTACCAACTCCCACAGTATTTGTTGATAACGCTGTCTAAGGTAGTGCTTCTTTAATTTGGCAGCAGTTGTCAACAAACTGCTCATTTCGTCTATTTAATGAATGAATCTTTCAACAAAAAAAAATATTTTACGACGAAGTAGGACATGGTAAGCCATACCCGGAAATCATCTTTGCGGTGTAATTTAATGACACTTCATTGCTGCTTTCCCCAGACTTGGAGAAAAGGCTCTGCTCTGTATTTAATAACTTTCTACTTTTAGTTTTACATTGTAAACCGTTGCCGATCAAAAAATGTATGACAAATTTAAATTTTAATTGTGAAAAAACCTGTAATAAAATGTTCACCATCATGAAAATCTCTTGGTTATCATTATCACTAAACATCGATGTAGTTCGTTAAAATCTTTGTTGACCTTCAATTCAACGGGCAGTTTTTAGAACAGTATGAAGGAACATAATAATCAATTCATTGTCTGTCACAGCTGACTTTTTCACGAACGTTTTGAAAATGATTTGTATAAAAAGTGGAACATTTTCCGAAGAAGTAGTTGAGGTGGGATGAGAACATTTTTGCTGCCTTCTACACAAGTAAGTACATATACCTAATTTCAAGAATTTGGAGATACTTTAGACAATCAGTTAATGTCGATATTCTTCATGTACGAAAAAGAAAATGGTAAGAACCTACGGCTTTTCACATGGTTGTAGTCTGTCTGGTAGGTAATGTTAGGTTAGAATTTTGTGTACTCAAAGTCTTAATTAAGATTTAATTTTTTGATATGATAAATGGACTCACATTTTCTATAAATAAGTAGTTCAGGTCATTAAAATTGCAGTCACGTATAGTAAACTTACTTGACATACACCTAGTAAAACTCAAAAGTAAAAGTCAAACTGGCTATTGCAAGCGTTATGGACCCGAACCGCAAGGATTATTACTGTCCATTGTTGCTGCCATAATGGAGCTGTAAAGTTTTACTAGGTATATGTCAAGTGAGTTTAATATATAACCATTTTAACAAGTATTCTCAATAGAATTATTAAAAAGTTAATGAAAACTAAGTGATGGTGAATGCGTCTTCTCTCTTTCAAAGAAAAAATAAAGAGAGTTAGTCTCGTTACATGGTAGCACATGATACCATAACCTGTATGTACCTAACCTGTCTTAGGTGTTAGGGTCAATCCGGCGAACTCCTTTGATGTTTTCTCGACGTTTCATGACCCCTAATTTAGGAAAAATAGGTTTTTCGTTTCCGTATCTCTATCTATCATCTGTTTCCACTTTATTAAGCACATAATCTGAGAAATTACCGACTCCATCATTGTCAAAGTTTAGATGTATCTTCGAATGGTAAAATGCTCACCAAAATTTGTCTAATCATCCCCACCAACAATTTGATGACGTGACTTCAAAATTTTGCATCGTAAATGCTATTTCAATTTTCTGTACTTGTGGTTTATGAATCCGTCTGGAATTGAAGATTTAAAATAACGATATTTTCTTCAGCTTTTCGTAAGCGATCGAGAGCTCAAGTGGTGTGGAAAGAGAAGAAAAATGTCACGATCAAAGTGGAATTCGAACCCACGTCTCCTACTTGCCGCGTTATATTGTGTCGCCACAATGGTTAGGTATGTGTTAATAGCACGAAGATTGCGAGTTCTATCCCTTCATGGGCCACTTTTTTTACTTGTGGATTTTCTAAAAAAATTATTCAGGGGCGAGGAAAATTCTGTCGATATTTTGTGTCACGTTTGGCATTCCTCCCTATGTTATAAATACCCAGGGGCGGCTTGTCCTATTAGGCAGGTGAGGCAATGTCTCAGCAATGAATTTGCGCTATATTATTATTTTTATTATTTCTCATCGATACATTTTCGCTGAATAATTTTTCCTCTAATATTTTAAAAATAAATATGAAAAAATATTGTTATTCTTATCTTGATAGGTGGATGTTGGCTGTTTCGAAGAATCTAGAAGGAACTAGAAGAATCTGCAAGAGTCTACTAGTCTGGAAAAATTTAAAAGAATCTGAGAATTTCACAAAAATTTGAGAGATTTAAAGGAATGTGAGAGAATCCTAAAGAAATTGAGGGAGTTTGTAGGAATCTGAAAGAATTTGGAAGGGTCTGCAGGGATCTGAAAGAATTTGTAAGGGTATCAAACAATCTAAACAGAACTGAAAAATTTTAAAGAATCTTGAGGATTTCTATTCAAAGGTAATTTGAGGGAATCTGGAAGAATCTGAACAAGTTTGCAGGAATCTGAAGTGATCTGGAAAAATTTGAAAGGATCTGGAAGAACCCCAAACGATTTTAAAAGTGAAAGATTCTTAAGAAGACAGATTCGTAAAGAATTTGAATAAATTTGAGAGAATCTGAGACAAATTGGAAGATTCGAAAAAAAATTGAAAAAATCTGAGATAATTTGTGAGAATCTGAGAGAATTTTGAGGAATTTCGCAGAATTTTGGAAGAATCTATAGAGATCTGAAAAGATCTATAAGGATCTGAAACATTCTGAATGGAACTGAAAAATTTGAAAGAATCTTGAAGATTCCTGACGGTTTCAAAGAATCTGAAAAAATTCGAAGCATCGAAAAGCATCCGGAATAACCAAAAAGAATAAAAAAAATCGAAACAATCTGAAAGAGAGAATCAGAAAGAAAATGAAATAATCTGAAAGCATCTAAAAGAATCTGACGGAATTTAAGGGAATATAAGAGAATTTGATAGAAATTGGAAGATTCGGAAAAATCTAAGGGATTTTGAAAGAATCTGAGGGAATCTGACAGAAATTGGGAGACTCGGAAAAAATCTGAGAGATTCTGAGGGAACTTGCGAGAATCTAGAAGAATTTAAAAAAATCTGGAAGAATCTGAAAGGGATCTGAAAGAATTTGTAAGGGTTCAAAAATTTGAAGCGATGGGGAAAAATTTGAAAGGATCTGGAAGGATCCGAAACGATTTGAAAGGTGAAGAATTATTGAGAATCTGGGAGAATCGGAAAAAATGTGAAGGAATCTGAAAGACTCTGGAAGAATATGAGAAAATCGAGAGAATCTGAGAGATTCGTAAAGAATCTGAAGGAATTTGAGAAAATCTGAAGGAATATGAGAGAATCTGGGAGAATTTGCGAGCACCTGAGAGAAATTGGAAGATTCGAAAAAAATCTGAAGGAAATCTGAAAGAATCTGAAATAATTTGTGAGAATCTGAGAGAATTTTGAAGAATTTGTAAGAAGTTAGAAAAATCTAAGCAAGTCTGAAAGAAAACTGGAAGAATTTTGAAGAATCTACAGGAATCTGAAACGATCCTTAAGCATCTGAAACAATCTGGAAGTATCGAAAAGCATCCGGAATAACCAGAAAGAATAAAAAAAATCGAAAAGAGATAATCACAAAGAAAATGAAAGAATTTGAAAGCATCTAACATTCGGAAAAATTTAAAGGAATTTGAGAGAATCTGAAAGAAATTGCGAGATTCGGAAAGAATCTCAAAGATTCTGAGGGAACTTGCGAGAATCTAGCAGAATCTAAAAAAATCTGGAAGAATCTGGCAGAATCTGAAAGAATTTGGAAGAGTCTGCAGGGATTTGAAAGAATTTGTGTGGGTCTAAACAGAATTCAAAAATTTTAAAGAATTTTGGGGATTTCTATTCAAAAGAAATTTGGGCGAATCTGAAACAATCGGAACGAGTTTGCAGGAATCTGAAGTGATGTGGAAAAATTTTAAAGGATCTGGAAGGATCCGAAACGATTTGAAAGGTGAAAAATTCTTGACAATCTGAGAGAATTGGAAAAAAATGTGAAGGAATCTGAAAGACTCTGGGAGAATGTGAGAAAATCGAGAGAATCTGAGGAAATCTAAGACAATCTACGAGATTCGTAAAGAATCTGCCGAAATTTGAGAGGATCTGAAGGAATCTGAGGGAATTTGGGAGAATCTGCCAGCATCTGAGAGAAATTGGAAGATTCGAAAAAAATCTGAAGGAAATCTGAAAGAATCTGCGATAACTTGAGAGAATTTTGAGGAATTTCGAAGAAGTTAGAAAAATCCAAGAGAATCTGAAAAGAAATGGAAGAATTTGGAAACATTTTGAAGAATCCACAGGGATCTGAAAAGATCTGTAAGGGTCTGAAACAATCTGAATGGAACTGAAAAATTTGAAACAATCTTGAGGATTCCTGAAAGTGTCTTTTAAAGAATCTGAAAAAATTCGAAGGAATCTGAAACAATCCGGAAACATCGAAAAACATCCGGAATAATCAGAAAGAATAAAAAAATCGAAAGAATCTGAAGGGATTTGGGGGAGTATGAGAGAATTTGAGAAAAATTGGGAGATTCGGAAAAATATAAAAGAATTTAAGAGAATCTGGAAGAATCTAAAGGAATCTGAGAGAAATTGGGACACTCGGAAAGAATCTGAGGGAATCTGAGAGAAATTGGGGGGCTTGGAAAGAATTTGAGGGATTTTGAGGGAACTTGTGAGAATCTAGAAGAATCTAAAAAAAAACTGGAAGAACCTGGAACAGTCTGGAGGGATTTGAAAGGATCTAACGAGATCTGGAAAAATTTGATACGATCTGAAATGATCTGAAAAATTCTGAGGGAATCTTGATAGATTTTCTGGCATAGAAAAATTACACATTTTTGACATGCTTAATGTTTCTAAAATAGCAGATAATAGCAGTCAGTGTTCGAAAAAAAGGGGGCCCATGAGCGGATCGAACTCGCGACCTTCACATTATTACCACAACCTTTAACCGAGTCCGAGCCCAACGTTCCCTTTACATTTTAGTATAAAATGTGCAATTTTATTTTTTACGAAAATATAAATGGCCAAGATAAAAAATCAAAACGGATGCCGAAAGCACATGTTATTTTATAAATTTGGGTACAATAATTATAATGCCAAATTTTGAGGCGACAGCGTCAAATTGTTGATTATTCTTCTACCATGTGCACGATATTCCTAAAATATCACTCAAATTTGACAGTAGTCTAGGAGAGTATCTGTCTAATAAATATCGACACAGACGACAGACATAGACAAAAAAGGAATTACAATACTTCAGTAGCTTACGCGCCAAAAATAAACAATAAGTAATGATAAAATCTGCCGATATTTAAGTTTAAGCCAACTTTACAGAATTTGAATAAACCATTTCCGTACTTTCGAGCAATCAAGTATATTTATATTTATTATACCTAGAAACAGTATTATCTACAAAAAAATATATTAAACATTTCAGAAAGTGCAAAGTCCCATCTACATAAATTACTTATAGCTTTTCGTCAAGTTTCCTGAGTTTTTACAAAATTTGAAGATCACTAATTTTGAGTACAAAAAGTACAAAAAAAGTAATAAGTACAAATATCTGATCGCCTTAGTCCATATTTATTAAATATGACTAATCCAAATAGCAAAAAATAATTATTGCATTTGTCTTATTTTCACACTACGTTGAGTCATACATTAGAAACAGGCATACCTGAAGACTCCGACGAAGCGATGAATAAAAAACATGAACTTACTAAACACATAAGCTGATGAGAACAGGCAGTTTATCTTAAAATATGATGCCTATGTCTCACATGCTCTTTGATCTTCAACTTTCACTTTTCCCTCTTGCACTGTTAACGCTCTAATTACATCTATCGTTTAGATACTCCATCTTTTAGAAACGTGTACCAAAAAACCGACTTTCAAGTAACAGCACTATAAACATTTTTAGTACTATTCCCATTTCTCTTTTCTTCGTCTACTTATTCCATTCTCAATCCTCACCCGTTTACCAAGTACCTTTAACAACCATAATTAGAAACAGTTAAAACCTAAAAACACGACTCCGATTTTCCACATCACCTACTTCGGAAAGTAGTGAATTAAGACCCCAATCTTCGAAAAGAACAAAAGACCCTACTCTGCTCGGAGTGTCACCGGCGAGCCGACAGCAATCCATTACTCCACCGATTACAATGTTAAAAGCGTCCCGATTTTTATGGGCACGTTCACACAAATGAACTGTTATCTGAGTATTTCTCAAGCATTAGAAAGGTAATGGCTTAAACGAAATATATCACCGCAGATGACCATCGCCCATGAAGCTCCTAGAAGCCGAGTGGGGAAAGGGGTGCCGTTCGACGACGGTGTGCGATATAGTGAGCAACAGCGTGGGAAAGGTTCCGAGCTGACGCAGAACTGGGCGGGAATGGCTCGTGGCCTGGGGCCTTTAGCTGCCTGCTGAAACCGTGCGCTACCTCGGTCACTGGTGGAGGTGCCGGTGTCCGAGAGATCTCACGCAAATCTCTACTTCGATCTTTCTTTTTCGCCCGGTATAGACGCGATTTCATAAGAAAAACAAGTCGTTGTGTAATCTATTTTGACCAAATTCGCCACACTGCGAGTACTTTATTGGAGAAACATTATTTTAGTTGCATTTGTTAGTGGAGCAAAAAGTACCACAATCTGGATCAATGACTAGATATCCTATGACGTCATACACAGTTTATTTCGCAACTTTTTTTAATACGTAACCAATTCTATAACACACCTCCAAAGTTACTGAACCTGTTCTTTAAAATTAAAAGTGGGCCTTAACATTGTGAACGGGCTAAAATGATGGCCAAAATATGTTCATTAATTCTCGCTTTAACTGACTCATTCAACAAAATTAATTTGTGCACAGATTTTAGCAGGTCACTTCCGACACTAACGAAGCAATTACTGCAAAAATTAGTTCATTATACATTAAAAGCTCATCATAATATTGTACAATAATGCTAACCAAAATTCGTCTAACCATCCTCGCCACAATGTAATGACGTCAACTCAAATGTTTTCATAATAAATACATTTAAATTTTATGAAATATACTCTTGTATTTGTGGTTTAAAGTTTTAAAAAAAATAAAATTTTACAAATCAAATTCTACAATTTTTGAAGATTTGTGAAACTCTACTTGAGGAGCTAGGAAAGTTCTCTTTGAATAACCTCCGACCAAGTTTTTCTTGTAGTAACCCCTAAATAAATGAAAATTAAAATAGGCTTAATTATAAATCTAGGTATAGTTTAGGAAATATCGTTGTACCCTATAAAATTTTATTGACGATAACGAAGCGGACAGTAGTACAATGGTAAGAAAGATTCACACCAGACAACCCGAATTTTGTTCGTGAGTAACGATGGTCCCTGTCCAGACCTGGATTATTCTGATTTGTAACATCTGCGGATTACCGCCACGCGACAACTTTAAGTTGTAAAAATCTCTTGCTATTTTACAACTGTCCGTCTCGTTATTGTCAATAAAATGTTATAGAGTACAACGATATTTCCTAAACTATACAACTGAATGCGATTTTTGTAATAAAATTTTGTCATGACGTCATCAAATTTTTAGTAACGGCAAATATCCGAATGAGTCCAATGTAATCCTGTATAAACAATTGTAAAACATAGGAGTGTATGAAACAACTAACTATTTACTCGATATTAAACAAGATTGTTTTTGCAAAATGTTGAGATGACGTCATCAAATTGTGCCAAAGAATGAACAGGTAAACTCAGATTAATCCATTTTGTAGGGGTAGATTAATAAACTAAAGGTATAGAAGCATATTATTGTTGCGTTGAACGGGTATTTAAATCGGCGTGGGTAAAACTCAACAATTTTATTTCTCACTAACTCCAATTTACTCGACTAACTATACCTATACAGAGACTATGTACAGAATAATTCCGACTCGAGTGGAACGGATTTAACTAGACTTCTCCCAATGTCTGTACTACACTAACTGCCCGACGGTGGTTTCCCATTTAAACAGATTACATGATTTCTCTGGCCGGCGTCATTGACGATGAGTCATCACCGCCCATAGGCGTCGTACTGGGGTGGCGTATGGGTTTATTTCGTAATATTATTTTACATATTTTAACCAGGACTTGTTTAGTATAATTTAAAAAAAACGAAATTTTTGGCAGAGATGAGCAGACAAATTTTAGGTAGTTTTTTATCATTTATAAAATATTCGTAAAATTAAATAAAATTTTACAATCTATCCAGTATTTTCAGAGACTATTTAATAAAATTGTCAACAGACGTTAGACGGCAGACAAACTGAACCGGGAGACCTACTGTTCCATATTCTAGAAGCTTTGAAACCTCGAGAAACATGAAAGTAAGGTGTCACACCAAGATCCACCTTGAATCGTTTGTGATTTCTGTTATATAAATTAATGATGTCGTTGATATTTTCTTTAAAAAAAAAATGTCAATTTCAGTTAATATATAAGTGGGCAGTAACTCCTCGGATATCACGAATAATAATTATTACAACTTCAATTGTACCAAGAAGATTCAGGTTGCATCATTTTTATGTCCTGAGCGTGAGCAAAGAACGTATTGTAAAAGGGTTTTCTGGACTCCCGTTTCCGTCTGTCCGTCGTCTACTGTCTGTCCAGATTTTTGTTAGACAGATAATCTCCGATAATTCCAATTATTGTCAAATTTTAGATGAATGCAATAAATATCGTGTAGATGGTAAAACGCTAACCAAAATTGGTTTCATCATCCTCACTAACAAATTGATGACGTCATCTCAAAAGTTTGTACATTAATATTATTTTAATGTTATCCAATAATATACTTCTACAGTTGTGGTTTATGCGTCTACCTTGAATTTTCTCGTAGGGATCTAAATTTTCGCAAAAAGTCACAGTACCTTTTACAAGCATTGCGAAACACGGTGATTCAGTGGCGTACTGGTTAGAATGTAGTATTATCTATATTGTTTTTAGTTTATATAGGTTATCACCAAAAAAGTACTCTACTTCAGGGGGAAGGGAAGTTCTGTCGAATGACTTTCGATCAATCTTTATTTTCTGGGTGTAAACTAATGACTACTTCCATGTTTTCTCGACGTCTTGTTACCCCTAGTGTACGAAAAAGTAGATCCCGCGTTTCCGTCTATTGTCGTCAGTCTGTTTGCCTGTATCAATTTTTATTGAAAAACTACGGGACCGATTGTTGTCAAATTTTATATATATATGTTAGGAATATCGTGTAAATGATAAAACGCTAACCAAAATTTGTCCAACGACCTCCACCAACAATGAAATGACGTCATTACCAAAATTTACAGTAGTGAATGTTATTTAAATTCTACAAAATAAGGGACTGAATCCACCTTGAGTTTTTGCTGTAGACAGTCAGATTTTTGGAAAAAAAATCAAAACAACATTTTTAACTTTGAAATTATGAAGTCGAATGCTGTCGAGGTTATAGGATGCAAGGTAAATCGTTAATCAAAATTTATTCGTATGTGGCCTCTTACAATTTTGCCAAATAAATTTTCTTTAAATTTTATAAAATAACATACTCCTGCATGTGTGATTTATGAATCCGTGTCGAGTTTTTACCCTAGGCATTCAGATTTTTGGAAAAAAAATCAAAATTGTATAACATTTTACAATTTAACTTTGAAATTGCAAACAGAATCCTGAAAAATTTTCGAAACAGTTTAAAGTTATCGGAAGTATAGTAAATTTCTAATAAAATTTTGTTCGTTGATCCCTCCCCCCATCCCCCCATAATGAATGATGGCGTCATCTTACAAGTTTACCGAAAAAAAAAAATTAGAAGAATCCTGGGGGAACTCAAGTGTGATTTTTTTTAATCTCCAAGAATCTCGACGACTCTGAGTGTTTTTTTTTTTTCAATGTCAAATAGTCTCGGGGGGGAGCTAGTGTGACATTTTCTAAATACCAAATAATCTCGGGGAACCCCAGTGTTATTTTTTTAATGCCTAAGAATCTCGGGGATCCCAAGTATGATTTTTTAAATGCTCAAGAATCTAGGAGAACTCTCGGAAGCCCCAGATGGCTAGATAAAACAAGTATGCTTAATTAATTAGCCCTCTCCTCTATATTGAGGATACAAAGGCCCGGTTGTATAAAGCCTTTGTTAACTTTAACAAATTGTTAAACCAATGTTAAATTCGTTTGCTAATGTCAAGTGTTGTATAAAGCAGTTGACAATCGATTAACAACGTGTTAACTAACAATATGTCAAACCTGTGTTAACTCTGGATTTGGGTTGTATAAAGCTATCGTCAAAGTTAACATCATGTCAAACCTTAGTTAACTTTCTGTCAGCTAATCAGTCATCCGCCATCAATTAAGTTTCGATTTCGTGTTTGTATAAAGCTTCAAGGACAAGATTTCTTAGGTTTTTGAAATAAAGGAAACGTAATTGGGTAGTAATGGTTGTATTTACTATAATTGTTCATGCAAATCTTAGAAGATATCACTATGTAGTTCGTCTTCGATGAGTGAAAACAGTAATGAAGAAACTAGATTGCAAGCAGTAAGAATGCGCCATCCAAGACGTACTTTCATTCGTAAGAATCCATTTAAGCTGTATGATGATGTGGATTTTACGAAAAGGTGGATGATAAGAAAAACACCTTGATCCAGTTGCTCAATCTAATCTGTCATCAGCATCACCTAGAACCCGCATTAAAAAGAAATCACTTTATTTATGCAAAACTGCAACTTCTTCATACATTACGATTTCTGGGAAATGCATCTTTTCAGCAAGTTTTCGGGGACAATCGGACAATCTTGACATTCGTAAATCTTTGATGGGTAGAATCATTACCACGATCTGTTCTTTTTGTCGTAACAGATGACGTACCTTTATGTTCAATAATGGGTTTATCTTGCATGTTACCCACCAAAAACTACCACACCACACAATACAAGTCACAACAAAATCAAAAATTGAAGTTACGTTAGAGAAAACGTCAACAACGCGTGAACTCGTACCAACATCAATTAATAAACGATAAAATTTCTAGTATTCGAACGTGATCCTATGTTAACTCGTTGTCAAAGGTTTGTCAGTTAACTAGCGTCCGCAAATTGTTTATACAACGGTGTCACAAATAATCCAATGTTAACAAGCTGTTAAAGTTGACAGTGTGTTAGCTGACATCCAACTTGACAGGCTTTTATACAACCGGGCCAAAATCAATCAAATTTCATTTTCTTTTAGCCCAAATGCCGCCACTGATGCTTGAACGTGCTTCCGAAGCATAATCGTAAACAATCGAAGTTAAGCATGTAAAAATTGAAAATAGATTTTTCCCGTTCGTTATCTGCTTTAAATATATTGTCTACACTTGAGCATAGCCCACGACGTAGGGGCTGCTAGGGCATTCTTATACCACTAGTTATCACAAAACAAAAATCGCGAAATCAAATTTTATGATTTTTCAAAGAAACAGGACTTGTTGGACTGTACTTCAAAGGCGAAAAAAGTTCTATTGAAATAGCTTTCGACCAATTTTTGTTACATATAATTTATATTTTTGTTTTTGACAGTTGTCTTAAAAATATTATTAATTATTTAACAAATTATTAATTCTAAAGTCATGTTTTATTCAAGGATGCAATTTTTGATCCCTCGATTTTAATTTAATAGGAGTAATAAAATAATTTAAAATAATAATAATTTCTGGACCCATAACATATTAGTAAACAAATTCCTGATTATCGTATTCTGAGAAACGTTTTCAGGATTGTTTCAGTTCTCAAATCTCAGTGTTGCTTCCGATTTATTTATTACAATAGGCTCAAACAGGGATCCAGTCTGTGACCCTTTTATTTCCACTGCTTATGAAATGATGTAAAAAAATTGCATTCACGAATGATTTCTTACTTATGATTGCGAAACTCTTCCGTGTACGTGCTATTCTTAGTTGCTTTGGAAATCGTCTTTCTGTTATAAGTTGAAAGCTTTTGTCTCGTGTTTGTAGAGACAATCGATTATTACACAAGCTTATAACTATAGTTATAAGTAAGTATATGTTTAACACAGCTGATTCTTTCAAAAACCTGTATGTGTTCATGACATACCTATTGGTAAATCTTCAGTACTTATAGTTATGTTTACAGGATATGCAATGATCAAGATAATTTGCTTGTTTTTAAATCTTGAAGAAATCGAAACTTAATGAAAATATGTTTAAATATTATGTGGGAAAACTTACCAAATACATATGTTTACTGTACGCTCCAGTTTCACTTTCCGATGGGATGAACGTAACTGAGTCACTTTGATAGACTATTATTAATAATAGTCCAACAACTAAAAACGTATGTAAAGTGGTTTATTCAACTCAATATCCATTTCTGAATAAGGCACATTCTAGGATTTTTAAGAGCAACCAATTTAGTTTAACCGCCAGGCTTTTCGTGTTAATGCGATTATTTTAACTAAAACAAAAGCATATTCATTATACCTTATTATTGAACACAGTGTGCAATTTCTTTCACATTTTGAAACCACCCGGCACAAATTGCGTAAGAAAACTCAACAACATCATTGTTTTCGTCGTTTACAAGATTTACTACCTCATTTTCACGACAAGCCCAGAATAATACATCACAGAGTCACAAAGTTGCTAAAACAATTTGTGTAAATCGTGCGGTTGCGAAAAAGTATTTCAAAAGTGCACCCATTTGGTAATGTCCGAGATCTGGTGATGTATTGTGCGACACAAAGTTCAAGAGCAGTCTAACAACCCGAAAAGTAGAACGGAGAGCAAAACAAATTTCTGACATCGCCCAGTCTACCGTGTGAAACTCGATAATGTCGAAGTTGAAAAGTCATTCATTTACCGCCACCAGCACCTATAAATATTCAACGACCAATAAAATATATTTTCTTTGCAGGCTATGTGACATCACTGGCCGGTTTTCCCATGACTAAAAATAAAACAATTCTAATGAGTAATTGTGGCCTTAATACCATAATACCGAAGTCGTATTTATATGTAACGTGCGAACAGCGATAAGGTGGACGATTTATGTGTCAGGATAGCCAAATCGGTTCGTACTTTTTTTCGCAACGACCATATTCAAATTTTTCCTGTGGGCTACGATTGGAATACAATGATGTATTTCTTTATGTCTTATAACCATTTATTTTCCTAGCAGGTCCCATTTTTGGTGTCGCCATGTAAAACAAGTAGGCACAAAAATTCTAGTTGGATAATAAAATGAAATTCGATAATACGCGGTGGAACCATTACCGGTATCCATGTTTTCCTATCTAAAGACGTTGCCTTTTTTGAACTGGGGTCCCATATACATCGCTTATTTTTTAAAAAAGAAACATTATTTTATAGTCTTTTGTACAGTTTCTTTATCTGCGTCAACAAGACTTACAACTTTTAATATCTGTTGCATTTAAACAAACTAGACGATATTATCGGAAAAAAGCGGTCGAGTAGGCCATGAAAAGTTATATTGACACCCTACAACTAAACAACTGTAAACATAATTTAAAATAAGCTTTTATTAATGTTTAAGGTCCCAAAAACCGTCAAATATTTCATTGCAGCTAAATTGTTTTTTAAATCTGTAGATGTATCAAATTCTTCAATAAAGGAATTTTATTTGTAAAATTAAAATTCTGCGAGATTTAAGTAGGTTTTTTTTTTTGTATAAGAAATACTTTTATACATAAATACGACAATGTGAATAATATTAAACATATTCAGCTAAGAAATATATAAACCAGTTTTTTTGCAGACTAGTGTCATATGACAATTAAATCTGAAGTTTGGATTTGTTATTGTAATAACAGTCAGCTGTGACAAAGGCGCCGACAGAACAAATACTTCCCGTTTACTTGGTAGTTGCCATAATTTGCATATTTTCAGCTAGGTATAACCTTTCTTTGTCCATTAACATAAATTTGATATCCCATGATAATAAATTACCAGTCTGGGACCAGAAATTTTTTCCTATGATTTGTGTCACTGCAAAAAATTGCATACTCGGTCAAAAATTATTGAGATTCCATGTTGTGCATCAATGAATTCGAGCTGAAGCGATTTTAACACAAAGGTAGCAGCAGGTTGGAAAAAAAACTAAAATCAATGTTGAGCTGTCCACTCATTTGAAAAATAGAGTATAGGTATGGAATCAAGATTCTGATTGATGATAGACGCATGTATTATCTATGGAGCATTCAAAGTCATCTTCTAACACTTAAAAAGCTATGCAGTCATATACTTCAGGAGGTTGAGGAATTGCGTCACACGCCGTAATCCCGGCAGTGAAACTAATGCAATTCGTAAGCCCCCTATCCTCTCGGCTCGGGTGGAGTGGAATTGCGGCTCTCTGTGTGATCCACTCGTCGCATGGAGTTGTGTCAGACCAGCCAAGCGAAGCACTCCCCTCAAAAGGGCACCAGCGAAACGACCCGATATTGAGCGTATTTACGCTAAAAGTTTTTTTCTTGAAAAAATTAAAACATTTTTGGGTACCATATAACAGAAGAGACGAATATTAATTAAAAAACAAAACATTTTGCCCAAATTCTTACAATAATTGAACGAATCTCAAGATTCATTTAAAACCCCAGGGGCCCCTGAAAGTCTTTTAAATCCTGTCCATACAAAATACCAGGAGCCTTCAAGATTTTTTGAAAATCGACCAGAAAAGCACTCCAAGATTGTTTTAAAGAAAACATTGTATGACCTTGAAATTTTTACAGTTATATCAGAAAAACCTTACCGATCCTAACAGTCTTTAAGGTCTTTCTCAAATGAAACTCTATTTGACAAAAAAGTACCAGACTCTAAGATTCTTTAAAAATTCCCTGACATTCTTTGAACATTTTCCAGAAAAACAAAACATCGGAGGCCCCCAAGATTCCTTGAAAATGTGTCAGAAAAAAAAATGACCAATGTTTCCTCAAAATTTTTCTAAAATAAAACAGGACCCCTCAAAATTCTCCGATATTTTATAGATAGAAAAATACCGGCACTCCAAGATTTTTTTGAAAATCTTTAAAAAATAATACTAGGAGCCCTAAGGTTCTTTATAAATACCCTAACATACTTTGAACATCTTCCAGAAAAAGAGAATACCAAGGTCCTCAGTGTTTCTTCAGGTTCTTTCTGAAATACAAGCAGAGTTGCCAAGATTTTTTGAAAAGTCCCCCAACATTCTTTGAAAATTTTCCAAAAAAAAACACTAGATGATCCCAAGATGCCTTGAAAATCTTTCAGAAGAAAACACCCTGGTTCTTAATAATTTTTCACGTTTCTTCTAAAATTAAACACCAGGGAGCCCAAGATTTTTCGAAACTCTTTCAGAACGAAAAATTCTATAGGTCCATCGGGCGACTTGCATGGGCGCCGGCAGGATTATTTGCAGGGGGGTGCACCCATACATTATAGGATATAGTATATTTGCTCCATTTTCGAATTGAATCTGGGGATGAAATTTTAAAAAATCATTTAGAGTCAGGAGCAAGAAACTCTTTGTATGTATCGCATCAAATTCAAAATGAATTGATTGAAATTTGTTCTGACGTTCTGAAGAGCAAAATAATTGAGGAGGTGAATCAGGCATCCGTTTTTTAGATGTTGGCTGATGAGACTGCTAATATTAGTGGCACAGAACAATTATCGATTGGAGTTCGATATTTGCGTTGTGATCAAGACAATAAAAATCCAATTATTTGCGAAGAATTTTTAGGATATGTGCCGCTGCAAGAACTGAATGCGGAAGTGATTTCAAAAACTATTATCCACTTCCTAGGAGATTGCAATTTGGATTTAAATTAAAGTGTGTATTTTATACTAAGCCAGGGGGGTGCAAGTGCACCCCCTTGCACCCCCCTGCCGGCGCCCATGGCGACTTGGTACTTTCATATTTACTCACCTTTAGAGAGGGCCGTGTCTAGGGGGAGGTCAGGGAATACGGAGCCTCCCGTAGAGAAATGTTTACCTCCCTTAGACCTAGACAAGTTATAATTAACCAAATGTGAATTACAACATGGAAAATCAAAATAATATGCACGTTTTATTTAATAAGTGGAAGTAGGAGCAATAAAAAACTCTGGACCATCGGCATTGTGATCCGGTTAAGGCAATTCCTAGAAAATATCTTTTAGTTTATACAGAACGTTCTAAGGTTATCGTAATCATGGTAAATTGTTATTCAAAATTTATTCGCTTATCTCCTCCTAAAAAATTGATGAAGCCATGCCAAAATTTTTCCTAATAAATCTTCTCTGAAATATGCAAAACATTATGATTCTATACTTATGGTTTATCAAAGCACTCACAGATTTACAATTACATAACAAAAAGAACTCAAAAAAAAAAAAATTAATAATTAAATCAAGAAAGACTCACTCCATTTTTCCGAAAATTTGGTACCAAAATACTGTTATTATTAAAATTACACTGCATAAATTAATAAATTCACTTTCCTCTTGTTTTAACTTTCTTGTTGTGAAAAGAAGACTAGATATATTTAGAAAAAAAAAGGCAAAGTATAAACCTCACCAGCCCACCCTGTCTTAATTTCTCTCCTTTTTCGCAAAATGATATATTTTAAACAATATGATAATATTTAAAACATGTTTTGGTGAAAAATTCATCACAACTGAGAGAGGGGTGGGTGGGTGGTTGGAGTTTCTATTTGTTTGTTTTTTTTTTTGTTCTAAATATATCCAGGTTTCTTTCGACACCATTATTAAAAACATATTTTAGACGATAAGTTTTTGTAGAGAAATAAGGATTTTGCAATTAAACGCCGCCCCCCGGCACGTAAGGAATAATATCATTACAACTGAGATGGCGGTGGATAGGCGGGGTTTAAATTTTGCCTTTTTTCTAGATATATGTAATAATCTTTTTAAAATGCCAAATTTTTGTTTTGGGAAACATCGATTTGACAATTAAGCTCCGCCCCTCAGTCTGATAACGAATGAAAAATTCAACACATTTGAGATTCGGGTGGGTGGCGGGGCTTAATTTTTGATTTGTTTTTTTCTTGGCATATATATAGTTTTCTTTCAACAACATGATATTTAAAAACACATGGTAGCTGCACCACTCGGCTCACGACGAATAAAAACAGTTATCACAATTGAGAAAGGGGTTGGTAGGCGGGATTTGTATTATGCTTTTTTTTTAATATGTCCACATAGTTTTCTTATCACGACAATAAATTGAAAACATGTTTAAAAGGGTAAATCTCTAAAGAATTATGGGGAATAAAATTTACAATTTTAAACATGTTTCAAATTTTTGAAAAATTAAGAAAAAAAATTCAAAATATAGAATCTTTCAGATTATTTCATAAACAAGACACCAGAAACTTTCAGGATTTTTTAGAATCTTTAAAAAAAATTGCCAGGAGTCCCAAGATTATTTAAAACTTCCCCAATATTCTTTGAAAATCTAAAAAAACAAAGCATAAGAGCCCCCAAGATGTTTAAGAATCTTTCAGAAAAAAAAACAAGGTCTTCAACATTTCTTCAGGTTCTTTCTAAAATAAGACACCAGGAACCCCAAGATTCTTTAAAGTTCTTTCCCTTTCAGAAAAAAAAACGTGATTCTAACACTAGATGCACTGAAATTTTTAAAAGTCTTTCTGAAATAAGAAACCATCAGCGCCCAATATTTTTAGATATCTTCCAAAAAAAAATACCCCAAGACCCTAAGGTTTTTTTTTTTTAATAAAATTCTGGAGACTCCTGAGATTCTTCATTTCAGAAAAATAAAATACCAGTGGCCTCCAAAATTTTTTGAAAACCTTCTCAGAAAAAAAAGCTGTAGATCCCAAGATTCTTTACGGAACTTTCTAATACAAAAGAACTGGGACCACTAGATTCTTCAGGTTCTTTCTAAACTACGACACCAGTGACCCCAAGTCTGTCCTTTTTACAAAGTTTTTGATATTTGGGTTTGTCAGAAACTTAGATTAAATCCAAAATTATGAAGTATTATGAAATATTTTGAACTTTATGGGTTGCCAGTTCCAACCTCCAAAACAATAATTCTTATACTTGTATGCTCTAAAACTATTTTTATCTAATTTTTTTATGGTGACTAAAATTACTGTCAAGTATAAAACCATAATTCATAACTTTTACTAATTTACTTAACAAGATAATTGTGAACACTCTTTAAAGCAATCTCGGCACTTAGAAAAACTATATCTGTAGAAGCTATGATGAAACAAAACATTGCTGAGCATACACATTATATGCTGCTATATATAGTCTAGGTATATTAAGACACTTATTAAATTAGCAACCTACATTTTTCTGTAGCAATACATGTTTCCGAATCCTTATTTATTTTTTAGCAGACTAAAGCTAAGCTTAATCAACTATACTTAATTCTATGGAAATTCGACAACAACTGCGTGATCTGAATTCTGTGGTCTGAAAACCACAGACGTTAAAGGTTACTAGCACGTATTTTTCATTCAGTCACCGCACTTGTATGCGACACTGCAACTCCTCATTTGTAACATGCAACGATTGTAAATTATATACTAATTCTTTGACAGAAGTTGTTACCCAATTGGGATCGTTTTTGCGAAAATCTGGATGCCTTAGATAAAAATCAAGACGGATTCATAAACCACAAGTACAGGAGTATGTTATTTTATAAAATTTAGATTGCATTTACCATGCAAAACTTCGAGTTGACGTCATCACAGCGTTTTACCCCCTACACGATATTCCTAAAACAGATGTAATGTGACAGTTTTGGAGACTGTTTCTCTAATAAAATTGACAACAGAGGACAGACAGTAAACAGACAGGCGACAGATGTGCGAAAACCGGAGGCCTACTTTTTTATACTAGAAGCATTGAATCGTCGAAAAAAGATGAAATTTTAACCATTCGTCAAATAGATCCTGTTGTAAAGTAGATCTAATCGAAGTCCAGATTTCTACTCATTTCAAGTAATCAACGTCTATGTAAATTATTTAAAAAACTGAAATTTGTCTGCACAAAAATACATTTTAAAGTCCAACTAATCTAAAACACTCGGCGAAATTAAGCACTAAAGTTGACTTTGCTTTTAAAGAAGCAATAATCATTATTATTATTCTAACAAGTTACGTATATCTAACACACCGCGATGGTAATTACAGTCCGACCGTTATTCCAACAGTCACAAACAATCAAGAAACTTAGCACTTGCCAAATTTGTAACATGATAATAGAGTCATTAAAATTAACTGTACATAATAATATAATCGTAACTTTCTATTTCGGAGACCTACAAGCGGCGAAGGAAAGACAGAATGATACAAATATGTCATAACATTAAACTATTACAACTATATTGCACCTCTTGCTGGAACAATCAGAATTGCATAACGTACAATCAGTCCGTTTAGAATTATAGATATAGTTAAACCTGCAGCTTGTTTAATCAACTGTTACATGCTTTATTTGACTTTATTGAACCATTCAGATGTAGGTAACATTTTTCCACCGCGTAATCAATGGTTAACACAGATACGGCAGACCCAAATTGGAAAAGCTCCAACTGTCATTACCATAACATCGGCACAAAAAATACTCCGCATAGGTATCTTCAATAACTGTACTTGACGTCTTCTCACCTCCATCAATTATCATAATGCGAGGGAATGATTTTTAAAAAATACTTTTTGCGAACGGTTACCCGTTATTTAGCAACGCACGTTTTTAAAAGGCAAAACTTGATTTCAATGTACGCCACAATAACACCAAATCAGATATTTTATTGCAAAATAAAAGCACCGAAGATATACGGCTGCCGCGGGAAGTGTATAGCGTGCGAAATAATTTCAACTGCATGGTTATAACCAGCTGTTTATTATGCTTTATCTGCATATGAAACGGTGTTATTACACCCACCGAACTCGGGATGTTTCAGGAACTTTCAAGAACAGAAGGTGCGTTGATGACGTCACAATCGTGCTCTGTTTGATTTACGCTAATACCAAAGCTATGAAATTATAGATCAGACTTTGCGGATGATTTGTTAAACAGAAAACCGCGGTAATGTTGGATTGTTTTGCAATATTGATTTGTTACAGACTGTTTTACAGACGCAATCAGTACATTAAGTTCATTTCGCAATTTCTGATGGCATGACTTGCTCGCTGGTCGTAGTCTAACAATATCAAAGACCTTGCGTGAAGTGATGGATTGTTGTATAATTTCGATTGTGTACCGGGATGCGACCTTTCGGGTTCCAAGCGAACTTATTAGGTTTCTGGTAATTAAGGTCGACTTGCTACGAGTCGCATAGTTAGAACAAACAGGATTTCCAAAAATTTTGACTCATCAATCACCAAAGTGAGCAGGAAATGGGTTTTTGGCAGAGTTCATGGGCGAAGTGTTCCCCGAAATCTCAATCGCTGATAACACCGACGTTTGACAAGCCTTTAACAGTTCATTAGAAATAATACAGGTAGAAGAAATCATCGACAACACAATGGCACGACATGTAAGTGGTGTGCGCCAGCTCTAATCTCCTTTATGACAGTAGATTGTTGGTGGTATGCTAATGGACACGTTAGTCATCTCTTTGTCAATATGGCTAATGCGTGTTGTAGCGTTGCAGCGATAGAAAGCGGCCCTAATCAACGGCAATTTCGAACGTAACAAATCTTAAGGTGGGTGGGAAGGAGATATTAACCTTATTAAACCGTATGCATATGACTAGTGTTTCTCACGCAATTCCGATAGTTTCAGTTCCAGGATTTATTGCCGTATTTCTCCGTCGTACATGCCTCCACTTCCGTCATGGGATGCCGCTTTGATTGCGTATTTAATTCAATTTACCTTGGTGTGATTACGGGTTTTTTTCATGGCGAATCAATCACTGAGACACTAATGGTAGACGAAGTTCCGCCTTCCTAGAAAACTCTGTTTGCAAATACACCTGGATTTAAAAGAAGTCCTGCTCGAAAATGATGGCTTTATTGCTTGCAAAACAAGGTGAATGTGACTGGCTTTAAAAAAAGCGAAATTATTCATGCCTGGCGTTGGATGAGTGACGTCACTAGGTTTCAAGAAGTACTTGCGCAGATGTCAATGTCAACCAAGAGTACGAAAGAATATTTTGTCGTGAAAGGTTAAAACCGTGTGCAGATTGTGCAGATTACATTCGTATTTTTTCAGATTCATCAACAATGACCCATCTTCTTCAAGTTTATGATTAAACATTAAATTTTATTGCGGAATTTATTGGCGAAGCGACTGAAAACAGCAGGATTTCGTTATTACGAATGTCTACTTATTTCCTGATTAGTTTATCTTTAATCAGTGTGTTTTTCTATGACAATTGTCGCGCAGAAGTGTTTTCTCGACGTTTAATAGCTGGTAGAATAATGACAAAGTAGGTCCAGAGATAAGCTCTGATTGTGCTTTGGTAATATATTTTTATTTTCTGTGATTCTGATTTAATCGAAAACGAAATTCTTGAATCAAAACTAGCGTTAACTGCACAAAAAAAAAATCAAAAATAGTATAGTTATCCCCACCAAATTTTATGCAGAGAATATCACTTAAAATATACAAAATAACTTGCTCATTTAGTTTGGTTTAATAATTCACCTAAATATATTTCTATTTTAATGTACAAGTCCTAAAGAAATCAAACTTGTTGAATCAAATTTTACAATAAAAAGAGTAGTAAATTTATGATAGATCATTCATTTTTACTTAATAATAGTCAAAAAAAGCTAACAAATTATTATTTATTTACTTCCTCGTACATTTGATGACGTCAGCTCAAAAAATCAACAGATAAACGTTACACATCAAAATTTCGTATTTTTCCTTCCCGATTTTTTTTTCCCTATTTCCAAAATTTAGCTAATCATTCCCACCAACAATTTGGTAACGTCCCTTAGTTTTACCTTGGGGCTCCAGATTTTGGCAAAAAAATCAAATTTAAGGTTGTCATAATCATGGTAAATCGTTAATCAAAATTTATTCGTTTATTCCCTCCCAAAAAGTTGATGACGTCATCTCAAAATTTTGCTGCATAAATCCTATTTAAAACGTGGAAAATATGAATATATATTTGTGGTTTATGACACTGTGTACGACAATTGTTTACTAAATTCTAGGAACGCATTTTATAAATTTTATTTTTACTTTCAAGTTCTACACAGTGATTTCATTGAAAAAGAGTTCTCTCGTTTCAACTGGAAACATTTTTTTTGTTTGAAATGATTTTATTTATTCTAGATTATTTCAAGGTACTGGAACTTGTCATTTTTTCTTCTCGAGCGAAAGTGTTATGATTTTAATTACAGTTTAAGTTCTTGTTTCCTCCGCGTTTAACAGCTCATAGAATATGAAAATGCAGATTTCCTGTTTGCCTTTCTTACTGATTTTATTATGCTGATAAATCGCTGAAATTACCGAGCCCACTACTGTAAAATTATAGGTGTGTTTTAAGATTATAGTGAAGGTGGTAAAATCTTAATTAAAAGTTATTTATTCGTTCTTAGATATTATTAAATTATTTCCATTTTAAATGTTCTGTTTACGAAAGTGAATTCTTGTCTGTCTTGATTGATAATTTAAATAGGTTATGGAAACAAAATTTCATTGTTCACCCTAATTATTACATAACGAATTTTTTAAACACTGTACCAAAAATATATATTACAGAAGACATTTTTTAGGTATTGTATCATATTTTTATTTTAATTTTCCGAGCGTGAGTTAAGGAAGTATTGTAACAATAATAATGTAATAGGGATAAAACGATAACCAAAATCATCTAATCAAAATTTTGCATGGTAAATGCTATTAAAATTTTATAAAATAACATACTCCTGTACTTGTGGTTTATGCATTGGCCTTGAATTTTTAGAATTTTATTGTATATTTAAAATAGCAATCAGTAGTCATTAATCGTTAAATAAACCCAAAAAAAAAATAATAAGATATTTATAAATCATAGACAAAAACAACACCAACAAAAAAAAAATCCATTAAAGCATAACCAACTAAACACTAGAGAAGATGTTCAAAATTCCTGCCTTGTGCATAAAAGTAAGGTCGTAATGTTTCAAATTTTGATAGTTTTTTGTAAAAGTTAGTCATCAATACTTGCACAGTTAAGACTGATTTCGGCAAATGACATACCCTCTAAGAAAAAAGAGGGTGGGTGTGCGGGGCTAGTACCTGCTAAGACTGATTTTGGCAAATGAGATACCCTCTAAGAAAATAGAGGGTGGGTGGGCGGGCTTAGTACCTGCTACGATAAAACTGATTTTCGCAAATGACATCCTCTAACAAAAAAGAGGGTGGGTGAGCGGGGCTAATAACTGCTGCCGTCTAAGAAATTGTAGGCTAGAGGGTATATCATTTGGCAAAATCAGTCTTATTTTGGCAAGTACTAGCCCCACCCGCCCACTCTTTATTTTCTTCAAAGATATGTCATTTGGCAATACCAGTTTTATCTTAGCAAGTACTACCCCGCCCACCCGCTCTTTTTCAGTAATATTTCATCGTCTCATCCTTTCGATGTATAAAAATAAACAATCAAAGGGGTTGCAGGCTTATTTACTTGTATTTTTATTTTATCTAATAGGGGTTGTTATAAAAAAGATAACAAAACTCGCAAAATTATTTTTTTTTATTTTTCGACGTAACTGTATTTATTCGAATCGTATGTAGTACTTCAGGGACGGGGGAAAATCTGTCTCAATAACTTTAAACCATGATTTAATATTTTAATCATTCCAAAATACTTATCTGAATAAAACAAAAATTTTGAATTTTTTTCATATTTTATAACAAAATAGTGATGACATGACGCATTCCAAGAACGCGTAATTGTCTCCCTGACCTACTAGACTTCAGTATAATAACACTAACGTAATCTGTTATTTTCTTACACACACCATCTTTATATTTAAATTTCAGTGAAAAAGACGTGTTATCTTTTTAAATTACATCTTAACAGGTGTTTAACCGAAAAAGTCATCAAGGTGGCGTTGTTTTTTGTTTTAATAGAAGAAAACGTAGCGAAAACGTGATGTGCTTTATTAATCTTTATTGATGTTTATAATTGACATTTGACAAGTTAATTTTATTACACGAAAAAGTGAGGTTAAGTTGTATCATTCCTCGTTGTAGCCACACATCACAATGTTCACAAAAAACCACAGCCAACTTGATGACTTTTATAATCGAAGTTTTACTATTGCTTTTGCCATTTCTATTGAAACACCACCTGTTGATTTTGCTTAAAATTTAGCAATTGGTAAAAGCTTTCGGTTGATTGACAACGGCCTTTAGTTAGAAAATTGTCTGAATATGAACGTTGCCAAATTTACGATCAACAAGTGGTGTTTCAATAGAAATGGCAAAGACTATATGTGTTTATATTTATAAACCAACAGATAATATGGACTCACAGATTCGGAAAAAACTGAAATTAATTTTGAATTTTGATTTTGAATTTTTGACTAAAAATAATTTCAACTTCTATTAATATTTACTAAACATATGATCTTTGTTTGACATTTAAAGGTCAAAATTTTAAACATACCACCCTGAATGTGATTAAGTTTCTAAATAAATGATACGTCATGTTTTCAAAAATCTCAAAAATAAATCTGTAAGAGAAGGAATTTAATTCAACTAAAAAAAATTTCCCATATTTAACCCATATTTGGAATTCCGAGTGTGAGAAATGAAGAGATTCATCATTCAAAAATAATTAATTATTGTGCTCAGATATTGTATTATTTTCTTGTACACCACTGACTTGTATTGTAAATGCTCCTAATCACGTCTAGACAGATGGCCATGGCTGCTTCTCGAAATAACTTTTTCCACCGTTTAAGGTTGACTTGTTTGGACACATATTGTTTAAACGATTCCACAAAAATCAAGTGGAATAATATCTGGCAGTCTAGGTGGCTGTATAATAGAAATTAGAAAAAATTATAATTCAATTAATCTTCGTGATGTAAGATTTCTGAAATAATGACTGATAAAGTCAAATTACTTTTCAAACAAACAAAGAAGAACCTCCCATGACCATAACGAAAAACAGCAATTTCATTTGGTGTAGGTATGACGAAAGTTATAACTTGTCCTGTTATTTTATTTAACTTTTTTATTATCTTGACGTAAAAATTATTTATCGATTGTGAAATTATTCATTTGACTGTTTACATTTGATAAATAATTAACGATGGTTTTACGATAAAAAATGCAATATTTTAATTTCAGATTTGGCGCGAAATCTCATAATAGTACCTAATTATCACCGACACACCACACACTCGATCAGAACAAAATGTCACGCAATTCCTAGCGACAAAAATTCTGTCAACCCGACCCCGCAATGGAAGACGAAGAAATGCCTCTCGAAGAGAGCGATTACGAACTCGAGTATTCCGAAGACAGCACGTCTGAATCAGACGTCAATCTAGAAAACCAATACTATTGTGCAAAATCCTTAAAAGAAGAGGACGCCGGGGCATCCCTGGCGGCCTTCCAACACGTGTTGGAGCTCCAAGGCGACTCGAAATGCATTTGGGGCTTCAAGGCCCTGAAGCAAATGGTGAAAATCTATTTCCAGCTGAAAAACTACAAGGAAACCATGAACAAATACAAGGAACTTCTCACTTATGTTAATACGGCCGTGACAAAAAACCACGCGGAGAAATCGATCAACTCGATTTTAGATTTCACGTCGACGTCAGACGACATGGAAATGCTAAAGAATTTCTACGAGACGACTCTGGACGCGCTAAAAAACTCGAAAAACGACAGGCTGTGGTTCAAAACTAACACGAAACTAGGAAAAGTTTTCCTTGAGAGAGGCGAGTTTAATAAACTTTCATCCATCATCAGACAACTGAAACAGGCTTGCGGTTATTGCGATTCAGAGAGTGATTTGCATAAAGGTACACAACTTCTAGAAGTATACGCTCTTGAAATACAGATGTATACCGAGTTGAAGAACCACCAACACTTGAAGGAGTTGTACGAGCGGTCTTTGAGAGTGAGGTCGGCGATACCTCACCCCATTATCATGAGCATCATTAGGGAGTGCGGGGGGAAAATGTATCTGAGGTCGGGCGATTACGAGAAGGCCTACACCGATTTTTTTGAAGCTTTTAAGAACTACGACGAGTCGGGTAACCCACGACGGTTGGCGTGTTTGAAGTATATTTTGTTGACGAGCATGCTCATGAAGTCTGCTATTGACCCTTTTGACTCTCAGGAAGCCAAACCGTATAAGAATAAGCCGGAAATTAAAACCATGACGGATTTGATCGCGGCGTACCAGAATAACAACATGAAAGAGTTTGAGAAGATTTTTCAGGAGAACAAGGAGAGTTTGATGAAGGACCAGTTCATACAGGAGCACATCATCGACTTGTTGAAGAACTTCAGGACTAAAATTTTGTTGCTGTTGATAAAACCGTACAATAAAATAAAGATTTCGTTCATAGGACAGGAGTTGGGGATAAGCGAAGAGGAGACCGAGAATTTGATAGCTTCTTGTATTTTGGATAAGATCATCGCGGGAAGAATCGATCAGCTGAATAGGGTTCTGATCATGAACTCTAAACCCGAGCCTCAGATTTATAAGGCGATGGAGCTGCTATCAGATAGGATCCGCAGTTTAAGTCTATGTTTGGAGTAGTGCTTAATTGTGTTGTTAATGCCAAAAGTCGAAGCGCAAGTTTTTGAGAGGCCATTGCACCTCTAAATCTGCAGTGAGTCATTTTTCTTCCCTCGACTTTAATAGTTTTATCATAAACACATTTTATTTAAGTAATTGTGGAAAATTTGACCTCGAATAAACGTAGCCGATTCCAGTGTTTTCAAAAAAGTGTTGTCGTTTATTTTTCGGCGTCGGAACGGTGTCTGCACGATGCCGGTTAATTAAAGCTCATTGCAGAAATAATAATACAGTTTGCGCTTTTTTCCATGCGGTTGTAAATGCAGCAATTAGAGATATCTCGCTGACCGTGAACCTCAGCGGTATACCGGAACCAGGCAAATTACCGGTTTTCATTCAAAAATCGTCTGGATCAAAGCTCCACACCTACCTGTAAGCCGTCCAGAAAAATCCAGAAAGTCCGCACGGTCAATCACAGATCACTCTTGGGGCAAATATCCGCACAGCGACGTCCAAGTGACCCACTACAAGAACTCGAAGATTGGTACAGGTGAACACACGCGATTCGCTGGCCAAGAATATCTGTGCAAGACTAACTCAAGTCGCTTTTACCACCACTGACTTACTAACTGCTCTCTCAGTCAAGTGCTTAACCGCGGCAGGTTGAACCTAACCCACACACACACGTTCACAAGACATACACGTGAAGATTTTATGCCAATTCGCGGTTAACACACATTCGAAACGAAACGTAAACAATGGGTGATTTATCTTCGGGAACATGTTCAGGCTTTCCAAGAAACGGTTTCCTTTTTAACGGTGGTCGCGCTGCTGTCCGCGATGGCATAACGGACTGGCGACGATTTGACTAGCTTTGCGACATTTATCTCTTGTGGAAGATTTTCTGCGGTGCTATTCTAGAACGTAATAACTGATCAGGAACAACGGCATTATGCAGTATTATGAAAGACTGTTCTGATCGTTTAGTAGAGCGGCACACTATTGTTGTATTGTTTGATCATTTATTTCATGACATGCATGCAAGAGCTGGGTATCTCCCCAGCCGAGGTTAAATAATCCATTAAATTTTATATTTTTCCTGTACCGTTGATTGCACACAACTTCTGAGACGCTAGTCAGATTTCTGATGGAACGAATACCCAAATCTGGGTTGATTTTCTCTTAAAATACACTCGACCCTTTGACGAATACTTTCATTTGTTTGAATTAAAAATATCACACATTATGACTTGTCAGCATGACTTCTAATTCTCATAATTATTCTAGTCACATTTTTTACAATTATCGACTATAATTTACTCTTTTAATTGAATTGCTTTACAGTAATTAATAATAGTAGTTAACTTTTTCGAAACACTTTTTTCCTTTCTTACATTTATTACCGGGCAAATACTCAGGTAGAACATACCTGTGGTGACTGTCTGCAACTTATCAGTGAAATCTTAAGCGGATTAGAATAGATGAGGGTTAGGTGCTTAGGAAAGGTTTCCCTTATTGAAAGAACCAATGTTTTTTAAATTACATTTTAATTGCTTTTGAGATTTCAAAATAGATGAACAAAAAGAATATAAACGAAAAAGTTATTCAGTTTGGAAAGAAGGATAAACATAAAATCTTAAGACACAAATGACAGACATAATGTGGACTTTAACATTCACTTGACGTATAAGTGATATTTTACCACACTGACGAATTGTGGCTAAACCCACAGCTATGTATAGCTTATAATAAATAAATCTCTTGAAAATTTAATCTCCATGTGAGATATTGTTAAAAAATAATAATAATAATGGTTTAAAATGTGCGACTTTAGATTCATCGTTTTAAACTAGAAAACATTACCGGTGGATATGAGCATGAGATTGGTTGAAATTGATCACGTGCTCGATTAATTGCATGACCAAATTAATGCCATGATTAAGTGCTTCTGTAAACCGCGTCCATTTTTGACCTTAGTTGTTGTATTTAATAGGTTATTTTAATCACAGTAGTCTCGTTTGAATAAAGAATGAGTTGACTGTGTGCAAGAAGCCTAGGAAGATCGTTTATGTCTATTAGAAAGAGTAGTGCAGCTGAAACAGCACCTTGAGGTACGCCAAGCCTTAAAGATAATTTATTCGGATTGCTGCTATTGCATGTAACCTGGTTCAAAGAAATTCTTGGATTAATAATAGCGCATCTTCTTTGACGCAATAATGTTTTAATGTTTGCAATAAGATATCAGTCATATTTTTTTATTCGAAGTTCAGACACTTCGACGCAACCTACTTTTACTATACCTCATTTCCGACAAAAATTTATAGTTTTGTAAGCTGAAAACACTGATGAAAATTGCGTTCCGAAATTTTGACAAATAATTGAGATCTTGATTTTTAAATACATTGTAAAAATGCGTAAGAGCCAACGGTAGTAAGGTGTTGAAGTTGCCCTTTGGAGAACGATAAATACACAAAAATCCCGGATTTTTATATGAATTTAAGGTAAAAAAAAAGTGAGCTTAGCCAACAAAAAATCTTCACACCCAGGACCAAAAAATATGTATCAAAGAAGAGCTGCTTGTAAATCCAGAACGCGTTTCATGGTCGCCACTTGAATTATTCAATCTGTCCAACCACTGTATAAGAAATGAAATTGATTTCCATATATTTACTCTAATTTTCATCTCTTGCAAGTAGGTTTTTTAAATTCTCAGATTGGAAAACTTAAGGTTGAACAAAAAACTGAATAAAAATAACTAATAAGGACAGCTTTTTTTAAAAGTGTAAAAGAGTTGTTTTCACGAAACGCAACGAAAACCAGCACTTTTCAAAAATCATACACAATCATAAATCTGTCAGAACTAAGAAAAAACCAGTGAAACTATAAAAATTCGTCAAACTTCGCAGTCGATTTATCAAAAAGAATGTCGAATCGAAGAGTTATAAACCCAGGAAACTTTTATGACCAATGTGCTGTTTTCTCACGTATTTAGTCTCTAGAGAAAAGGGTAAAGAAATCGCATCGTTTAATTTTTGATAACAAGATTAAATTCCATTGTTTTCGCTGTCCGCCAAAGCGTTATTCAGTTGTGTTGGTTGTCGATTTAAATACCTGGGGTGGGATTTTGTTTCCATAACGATAAAATATCGCTACCGATAAAATGGGGTCGTCTTTTTCTTTCGCATCTGAAATTTATATTTTCGTCCTTGTCATTTATCGCTTCGTATTGTATCGGTAGAAACAAAATCCCACCCCTGGATACTGTATCAAATAACGATCATTCACAACCAATTAAGAATTAGAATTCTACCTACTCTAAAACGAGCGAAGGGAGCAACACTGAAGATAAATCACTTCTTGACAATAGAAGAGATTTACTGTCAATGTCGCTCTCTTCTCTCCCAAACTTTGCGTTCTTCTTTTTTTTTATTTTCTGAAGTTGGCCAGTGAGAAAGGGGGCGAAACGTCAAGACCCTTTTTTAAAACCAACACGTTCCAAGCCAGAAAAATATCTGTCTTTGACTCTTAACCGCGAAAATTGTCGCCAATAGACAAAAATGACTGTCATTTTTGTTTTCCAAGGAAGTATTGTTACTTCCTTGGAAAACAATTCAAAATGTATTGGTATACGAACTCCGTTGGTTCTGTCCTCTAGAAATACAAACTCAAAATCAAAGGAACCATTTGGCTCTAGAGAAAAAATTAAAATTAAAATTTTCAAGTCATACCACAGTGTAATCATGTAAAGAAAGATTTCAAGTTGACAATCTCAATCTCAGATTATTGATAGATATCACGTCATTTATTATACGTCATGTTTGCAACAAAATCCTCGAAATAGGGCTTATTATTGTTAGAAGTATAAACTTATGTTTATAAACATATAAATATTTTCGTTGCTACATTAGTTTGATACACGGATGCATTTTAAAAATATAAAATGAACTGGTTTTACATTGTCGTCGAGGAATACGCCATCTATGGTTAGATTAATGTTTTACATTTTACATGTCTTCAAGCAGCAATCGCTGCAACCAGATATTCAGGCCCGAATAGTAAAACTTGAGAAAATTAAAATTGCTGTAGTAATTCGTAGTAACTATAGTAAAAATAAATGATAGTATTTGGAGTTCCTGAAACTAGTCCTCGTACGTTTTTGCTTCCTACTATAATAAGATTAATAGAACCATTTTACCAAATGTCAAGTTTCGTTTAATGTTTCAGACCTCAGAAAAAATCCAGTTTTCTATTTGTTCGTCTACCTGCTAGCGACTTTGTAAATAAATAATCTTCGAAACTACCCCATTACTTTGCTATTTAAAAAAATTAACTTCTCAACCCTTCGAAAAATTGGTAAGGTCATTGTAAACGTTGTTCAATAAATTTATAAAAATTTCAAACTCGGCTGAAATTCTGCAGACACTAACAAACACGGAGTAAAGATTACGGAACATTAATTAAAATTAATAAATATCCTCCAAAAAAATAAAAAATTTTGACACGCAAAATTAAAATAATTTCAAGAAATTCTACCTACACTCGTCCGCATGAAAAACGGACCAGCTAATATTTTTCTGAGTACAATGGTTCGACGTTTTTACTACGCTTATTTTTGATATTGTTTCTTGACCAGCATATTAATTGAGTCCACCTGCACCCCACACTTTAGATGAGGTTCAGAATATGCTTTTAAAGGAATGAGAGAATATCCAACAAGAACAAATAAACAGTAAATAGAACTAATCCCACCCACAGCCGCTTTTGTGTTTTATTGGCTTATTTTATTTACTGCGAGATGAAGATCGAATTTTAATTTGTCAAGTGGTCCAACATTCGATTAAATATAATACAAAGTGACCCCACCCACCCACCCCGTTTTTCTTTGATCGCTCATTTCATTGGACGAAAAGTAGACTTTGTACTGATAAGCAGTGAAATATAGAAAAAAGAAAAGCAGGATCCACTTCTTGTTCTGAATTTCAATGGCTTATGTTATTTACTGTCAGATGAAGATTGAATTTTATTTATTTCGGCAAGTGGTAAAAAATGAAAAACTAACCCCACCCACATCCGCTGTTGTGTTTCATTGGCTTATTTTATTTACTGTGAGTTCAAGAGTGAATTTTAATTTGTCAAGTGGTGGCATTTTCGATTTAAAAAATATTTCAAAGTGGCCCCACCCACCCCATTTTTCTTTGATCGCCCATTTCATTGGACGAAAAGTGGATTGTGTATTGATAACAAAAAAGGTAGAATTAGCCACACCCACTTCTTGTTCTGCATTTCAGTTATTTTGTTTACTACCATATGAAGTATTTTATTTTGCCACGTGGTCGAATTTTCGATAAAAAAATACTTGTAAGTGACCCCGCCCACTCATTCCGTTTTCTTTTTGATTACTCATTTCATTCGAGGAAAAATCAAGAATCTAGACAAAAAATGTAAAACTAATCCCATCCGCATCCGCTTTTGTGTTCCATCGGGTTATTTTATTTCCTGCGAGATGAAGATTAAAATTTATTTTATCAAGTGGTCGCATTTTCGTTTAAAAAAATTTCAAAATGCCCCGCCCACCCACCCAATTTTTGTTAATCACTTATTTCATTGGAGGAAAAATGGATAGTATGTATATTGAATAGCGGAATCTCGACAAAAAAGGTAAAACTAACTCCACCCACATCCGCTTTTGTGTTTCATTGGCCCGTTGTATTTACTACGAGATGAAGATTCAATTTTTTTTTTTTTATTAACTCCGTTAAGAGTAAACAAAGTATATTCAAAATTTTGGTTTGTCAATTAAACTACAAAAATAAGGTTGAAACGAGTCTCAGTTAAGTCTTCACTGGCAAAGACGCTGAATATATCTGAAACTGTTCAAAAGAAGGAACAAGGCAAGGATATGAGTAAAAAAACAAAATGTTTTGTACTTGCTTTATTTAGTTTAATGTCAAACTTATTAAGTTTCCTGATTCAGGTTAGTATGTATTGGTTTATAAAATATGAAAACTAACAAACTGCTTAGCAAGTACACCAGTTTTATTTATATTTTTTTTAATTTAATGATTTTGATGACGATGAATTATTTTATTATGTCTTGATAAGTTTGTAAGTATTGTACACTGACCTAATAGAACTGAACAAAACATTTTCACATTTCTGTTTTTTAATTTTTTCAAGTTTTTTTCATTATAATAATAATTAAACTATGAATTAATTAAGCCACAAACTGCATTATTTCGTAATAATTGAGTCAATTGAATATGTTACATTGATGAAAATTTCTATGTAAACAACATACAAAGATGGTTACATGTAACGTTTGATAAGGCAAAAGGTCAAATTATACTAGTTTTAATAGGCACTAAAATAAAAGGTTATGCTACACACTAACATCTTCAGGTGCATACAGTGATTGGCAAATTTACTTTTTTTTTTAAATGATCAATGCCCGAAACTATTACACCAATCACTAATGCAGCTAAATAAAATAAAAGCACTACAATAATTAAAGTCGCCTTTAATTATTGCATTACTCCGTTATGAAATATTTTTAATAACAAGTTCACTTTATTACGTATGCACAATATAATTAATTCAATGGAAAGAAATCAAAGGAAAAATCAAACTAATGAAGTGAACGAGTTACGACGATACGTTTATATAAAATTATTGCAGTATTAATTACAACATACAATAAAAAATGATGGAAATACAATAAATTCAACAGCACCTTTCTTGAGGTTAGTTCCTAATTTAGCAGATGGCAAGACTGAAACTAATGGTGGAAACTTTTGCTGTGCTTCATTATGACTGATTTAGGTGCGATTGAATATACACTGATGAATGGAAAAGTTTCACATTTTAGAGCACAACAGAATTTTGATCAACTGAGACATCCGCACACGCACACGTCCAACACACACAGACACACAATTAAGTTTTGAAACGACCAAAGAAGCACTTCAAAAAATATAAACTGTATCAGATATGCGATGGTTTTCTCTCAAAAAATTATCTAAAACTAGACGCCCGTCGAAGAAAAGGCGTCAATTACCAGAACACAATTCTAAAAACTAACAGATTTCTCTTTTTTTGTTTTCTCTTATTATGTATATAATTGATAAGAAGAAATATTACATTCGGTTATATCGATTAGAGAGAGGCCCGAAAACAGGGACAGAGTAATATTACGATGCTACGATACTTTGGCTCCGAATGACTAACTTGCGGTGAGAATTTACGCCGCTCTCCCTAATCGTTCTACAGAAATATTTAAACAAAAACAAAAACTAAATATAAACCAGTAATGGTAGTACCCATTTCCAATATTTATAATAGTTACATATTTCGAAAAATACAGCTAGGGGAGACCGGCGCATTTTGGCGCCAAGGCACAAGATGCGCAGTCCCGAGCAACTACAGGTGTTCAATGCTGCACTTCAAGAGCTATACTAAAATGCCCTAAACATTATACATAGATACACATCTTCAACTATATTGTTGGGTTACAATATTAGCGAAAGAAAATGATGGGAAATAAAGATTTGCTGATCTGCATCGCGATGTGATCGGCTCCCAGTACGGATGTGTGCAGATCAAAATAACTTTTTTTTTTTTTTTGTTTTTCGATCACCGACTGCTCTTCCCAATTTACTACCCTCATTCCCTTATAAAATTTAACAACGAAAACAAATCAAAAAACAAAGACCGACAATCGGCGATTTTAGTCAAACAAAAATTAAAACACGTCCCCGGATTTTGAAAACAAAAGATTTCGTGCTTATTTGAAATCAAGGTAAGCGAGGAGGTAAGCCACCTATCGGTTATCCAGGAACGGAGATTCACGTCCCGACTTCCCCCTACAATGACATTTATCGCCCTGCGTTGCGAAGACAGGAGAGCTGCCTTTGCGCAAAATCTTGCTCGAAATCGTAGGCCTATGCACGATTGAACGCAACAAGAACAATAGAAATTTAAGCAATGTGATCCGGCAAGTACAAATGTCATGAGTGCTCTTAGGAAAATAGAACCTCTGTACATATTTAAGGTTAAAATGGGTACAAACGCAACCAATTCAAAGGTGAGCTACCGATAACCCCATCTTACCTGCCGAAATTTTTCATTTTAATCATACCAACGTAAGTTTAAAATGGTTTAGTTTTTGGTATGGTACACATTCAACAATTAAAAACAAACAATTCGCTAGAGGTGTAGGTTCAGCTATAAAAAATTGAACTAAAATAAAACTTCCCCTACGTAATATACTTATATAAATAACTGTATACAAATGGCGGTCCGCGCAAGACATGTCGCCCCACAACTCAAGCATCTTTAAAAAAAAACAACCAAAATAAACAAAACAACAAAAAGCATCACTGGTCTTGCGCGACCGCCCGCTATTCACAATTGATTTAATAATTTATTAACAATCGATAACACACGAGCGTCACATATTTGCCCGTCTCAAGAAAAGGGGAAAGATTTTTTAATGGACAGGGACAACATTTAAGACTGCACTGAAATTAATATGGCAGTACCACGTTTTGCGGTGACGTATGATCCTACGCCACTGATCGGCCGTGTGTTACCGAGAGATTTCGATTGACCTACCCCGTTTACAAGGTGACCGAACGCAACGTAGGTATCGTAGACATCTGTATGAGGCAATCTTCTTCTAGACGGGATGCGAAGCTCCACGAGTCGTCCATTTGCGTCGCCATCAACGAATGGCGACGCTTGCGTTCTTTGGGCAGAAGAAATTCACTGATGTCGCAAGTGAACTCGGTCACCGGTAGACTTTCTTGCATGTACGATTTCTGAATGGTGCTCAAGTCGGACAGGAGTTGATCGCCGTCTTGACTGATGTCTTCACGGAGTTTGCTATGCTGCAAAGTCGAAGGAGGTCGGCCTAAACATGCGTGGCACACCTGCAAAATAACAAAAAACTCATTCTAGAGGTGTTACAATTTTAGGTTTTTATACGATTATGATTAATTTGTACATGAAGAAGAGAAAACACCTCGGCTACGCCTCGGTCGTAAGCTATCTTAAATACACGAGGAATGACAGGTTTCACGGGTTGCACTTTAAAAATTGAGTTGCACATATCACTTTAAAAAAATTATGCTTAGCATTAACAAACTTGAGTCCCAATTTATATTCTATTTATATCATAATTTAATAAAGTCTCATTTGGAAATTGTAAAATAGTAATTTGCGGTATTCAAGATTTAGTTTTAAACATTGATGTGTTTGTTCTACGGCTTGAATTTTGAATTTTTATTCTCGCACACTCCTCTCACAGTGAAGTGTGTAATGAGCAACTGTTTCTGACCGTATTTAACACGCGTTTTTATTAATGTAATGGAGAATTATTTAACTTAACATGATGGAGATTCTCATCATTTTATCTTAGTTACTATGGTGTCACGAAATCTTAGTTACTTTATCGTTTTTTAATTTATATACTCCGACTAATAACTTCGGGAGTACAAATTTAGAGGAACACGGTCGGATGTACAGTGTAATTTTTCAACATTCCTTACGAACTGCGGTACCCGATAATTTTTTATTTTGTTTGTATTTAAACTTGTAACACACCGAGTAAGAATTTAGGCATTACCCAAAAAATTTTTTTGATTAACAGTTTTTTAGGTATTTGTTTTCAGTTCCGCCATTTTGAAAAATGAATAATAACTTACAACAAATTAAACAATTTATTGTATAGGGTGTTTTTAAAATGGAACACCGCTATTTTCTTAGAAAATATGTTATTTAAAGATCTGCCAAAATCAATCTTTTCTTAGTAAGTACTAGCCCCGCCCACCCGCCCACTTCTCATTGTAACGACAAATTTTATTTGATCACTGAAATGGAGGCGGGGTGGGTGGGCGTGGTTACTTTGTTAGTGGAAACTAATAGAACTTAGGTTGTACAAAAATGAAAAAAAAAGCGAAAAAAGCGTCAATCGTAACTTTTTTATTGTATTATTTGCTATAAAATTTATTTCTTATTTCAGAAGAAAAAAATGCAGAATTGATGGGTGGGAATGTCTAAGTTTAACTTTTTCTGAAGTTTTAAATTTAATTTCCTTACTTCGGCTGTGTGTATTATTAATTCATTTGAAATGTGTGCACACATTTTTCTCTGTTGAATGTTTAGTTTTGAATATTTAAATCATTGACATTCGTTTTATTTGTGTACAAAATTTTCTACAGATTTTCAAAATGGAGGATTGCAATTTTGCACACAATTTTTTAGTCACCTTGCCTTAATATTTTCTTAGAGAAAGTGTCATTTAAAGATCTGCCAAAATCAGTATTTTCTTAGTAAGTATTAGCCCCGCCCACCCGCCCTCTTCTAATTGTAACGACAAATTTTAATTCTGTTCAGTATAAGTTGCACCATTCATTCAGAGCAAATAAAATTGATCACTGGAATGGAGGCCGGGTGGGTGGGCGGGGTTAATTATATGTTCTTCTGTAGAGCGGGAGTGGGAACTAATAGAACCTAGGCTGTAAAAAAGTGAGAAAAAGTGAAAAAAGCGCCAATCGTAACTTTTTTGTTGTATTATTTGCTGTAAGATTTATTTCTTATTTCAGAAGAAAAAAAATTACAGAATTGATGGGTTGGGAATGTCTAAGTTCAAATTTTCCCTAAGTTTTAAATTTAATTTTCTTATTTCATCTGGGTGTTTTATTAATTCATTTGAAATGTGTGCAGACATTTTTCTCTGTTGCATATTTAGTTTTGAATATTTAAATCGTTGACATTCGTCACATTTTTGTACAAAATTTTCTACAGATTTTCATATTCCTGATCAATAAAAATATGTATTTCTTGACATTATTATACATTTGATTTATGCCTGCATGTCCTCCGGTGGGAAGCTTGTAAACATTGTTTAAAAATATTTGTCACATGTCTAGATTACCGATAATTTGAACATCATACAAATAAAAACATTTTTTTTTATTAACAGTTTTTTAGGTATTTGTTTTCAGTTCCGCCATTTTGAAAAATGGAGGATTGCAATTTTGCACATAATTTTTTAGTCACCTTGCCTTAATATTTTCTTAGAGAATATGTTATTGATAAAGATCTGCCAAAATCAGTCTTTTCTTAGTAAGTATTAGCCCCGCCCGCCCACCCTCTTCTCATTGTAACGACAAATTTTAATTCTGTTCAGTATAAGATACACCATTCAATTATATTTTCTACTGTAGAGCGGGAGTGGGAACTAATAGAACCTACGCTGTAACAAAGTGAGAAAAAGTGAAAAAAGCACCAATCGTAACTTTTTTGTTGTATTATTTGCTGTAAGATTTATTTCTTATTTCTGAAGAAAAAAAATACAGAATTGATGGGTGGGAATGTCTAAGTTTAAGTTTTCCCCAAGTTTTAAATTTAATTTTCTTACTTCTGGGTGTTTTATTAATTCATTTGAAATGTGTGCCGACATTTTTCTCTGTTGAATGTTTGGTTTTGAATATTTAAATCGTTGGCATTCGTCTCACTTCCGTACAGATTTTCTTATTCCTGACCAATAAGAATATTTCTTGACGTAATAACGTATAATAATACATTCGATTTATGTCTGCATGCCTTCCTGTCGGAAGCATGTAAAAATTATTTAAAAATATTTGTCGCATGTCTAAATTACCGATAATTTGAAAATCATACAAATAAAAACAAATTTTTTTGATTAAGTGTTTTAGGTATTTGTTTTTAGTTCCGCCATTTTGAAAAATGGAAGATAGCAATTTTGCACAAAATTTTTTAGTCACCTTGCCTTAATATTTTCTTAGAGAATATGTCATTTAAAGATCTGCCAAAATCAGTCTTTTCTTAGAAAGTATTAGCCCCGCCCACCCGCCCTCTTCTCATTGTAACGACAAATTTTATTTCTGTTCTAAGATGCAGCTTTCATTGAGACCAAATGAAATTGATCACTGAAATGGAGGCGGGGTGGGTGGGCGGGGTTAATTATATGTTCTTCTGTAGAATGGTAATGGAAACTAATATAACCTAGGCTGCAAAAGAATGGAAAAAAAGGTGAAAAAGCGTCAATCGTAACTTTTTTGTTGTATTATTTACTATAAAATTTCTTTCTTATTTCAGAAGAAAAAAAAATGCAGAATTAATGGGTGGGAATGTATAAGTTATATAACTTTCTATATATAAAATTAATTTCTTATTTCAGAAGAAAAAAAAAATACAGAATTGATGGGTGGGAATGTCTAAGTTTAACATTTTCCTAAGTTTTCGTCTGGGTGTTTCGTTAATTCACCTAAAATGTGTGCACAATTTTTTTCTGTTGAATGTTTAGTTTTGAATATTTAAATCGTTGACATTTGTCAGATTTGTATACTTAATTTTCTACAGATTTTCTTATTCCTGACCCATAAAAATATTTCTTGACGTTATTACACATTCGATTTATGCCCGCATGCCCTCCTGTTGGGAAATTTAAAAAAAATATCTGTCGCATGTCAACGATAATTTGAAAATCATACAAATAAAAACAATTTTATTGTACGGAAAATTTCTTTTCAACTTTCTGTGGCAATCAGATGTGATGTTTTATTGTATCTATAGTATACAATGTGCCCAAATTTACTACGAAATGTCAGATATGTAGAAAAGAACTAATGTGTAAGATATCATATTAATTAAAAGTCTACTTCCCATCTAAAATATACCCGTAAAAAATTTATTCCGGTTTTTTTTTAAGTTCATCTAGTATATGTACATTTTCTTATCAAGTTCTCGTTTCGAATTTACAGCTTTCAAACCAAGAAATTTTAGTTTTTGTCCACTTAATTCTATACACCAAAGTGTTTATGGGATTATGGAAACCCACAAAAAAAAGGCGGAGAAACCTAATACTTGTCTCAGCTGGGTTCCGTCAATACTTTCGTGTGCGATCCGATTCCGCAATTTAATTCGGGTCACTGATCATCATTTCAGTTATTGCAATAAATTATTGCTTGTTATATTTTTTATTCAATGGGTTTTAATTTTTTAAACTAAGCTTTGTGCGTAAACTTGGCATTTTTTTGGTTAAAAGATTTATCTCATTAGACAAAAATTTCATAAATATTCAGTATAACAATGAGATATCTCATCAAATGATAAAAAAAAAATCCACTTTTTGTTTCTATAGTATTTCCCCGCAATTTCTTGTTTTCTGTTCATTTTGAATGGTCACAAATTAAACCAAGTCAAACTACAATATACTGAAAAAGATTTTAAAAAAGTGCAAAATGTAGTAGAAAAATGTGAACTCCAAAATTCACTTCCCGTTACTTTATACTTAAATTACTTCGGATTTATAAATTACTGACATTTTACAGTAAAAATTTAAAAACATGCGTCCATTCCGTTCGAAGACTTAAAAATTTTGTTCCCTCCCTAGCCCCTGCTAATTAACTTTTTGCGGCGCATTTCATAGAAAACATAAGAATGAAACCGAAAACTCAGTTCCCTCCGTATTACAAACGGACAAAGACTGATATTTTGTCCCCCAATGTTTCCTACCCCTTTCTAATAAGCCCTTTACATTGCGTTTCATGGAAACTGGAAAGCAGAAACCGGAAACTGTTCCCTACCAATTAACGACCCACCCTTTGACCTCCAAGTCCCCTTCTAAGAAGCCCTTTTCATTGCCGACGGAAAATAAATGAAAGAAACCTTACCACTCCACCGCTCCAGATTTTGCTCATGGTCCCGAACTGCCAGCCCAATTCCTTTCTGTCGTTTTTCAAGCCATCCATGTTCCAAAACGACGAATTATTATTGCATTTGTCGCACGACTGTTGTTGCCACATGAATTCCGACAGACCCGCACTGTCCGGTCTATTAGGGTGTACAAGACAATCACCGAGAGAATGATCCGTGTTCGTGGCCAAGGTCCTGCAAGTACAGTTGTATGAAGCCGCTTTCTCCTCAGCGCGACGCTCATCTTTTAATTCACGATCCGAATTAATAGCCTCCACTTCGGCGTCCACATCTTCAGTCTGACAACCCTTATCGTTCTGGCACACCAGATATTTCAAAACGAACTCCATATTAGTCGGCCCGTTCTTCACCTTGTACTCGCAGTATTTCTTCCGCATACTATAGTCGTTCTCCATATACATCGCCCCACTCTCCGTCCTGCGATAGTTGATCTTATCCCAGCTGTTCGACACGACGAAAGTGGCGCCATCTGCGTACGCCCCTTGCAAGTAGCTATCGAGCTTCTCGTTTATTGGCCGAAAATGGCTGTGAACCGAAGTGAGTAAATCGTCTTTCTCTTTATCGAGATCGACGGTCTTCAACGAAGTGTCCCTGTGAATCCCCGAGCCGATCACCTTCGAGAAAGGATTGAAGTGGTGCGTGCGATTCTTCGGGATGATCTCTGCAAAAGCGCTGACTTCCTTGCTGTGGTTAAGTTTGACCAAACTTAAAGTGAAGTGGTTGAGAGCGTGGTCATCCTCGAAACAGCCGCTATCATCCGACCACCGTCCGCTGCTCGGTAAATCCCAGACGTTCCTCTTCGAGTTCTCGAAAAACGAATTGCATTCGTTGTCCCTCACGAAAGTGAAGTCGCTCGACCAGTCGGCCTTGTTATTGATCGTGATCGAGCTGAACTGCAGATCAAGCACCGAGTCGGAGCCGACGATGGCCGAGTTGTAGTTGTTGTCGAAGAGGGCGTTGTCCTCCCCCATGGCCGCCTCGTTCGTCCAAATGGAGCTAGTGATGTTGGTCCCGCACGGGATGAAACCCCTCCGTCCAGTGTCACGCATGTTCGCCAGGTTCATCATCTCCACAGTGACGTCGTGGCTGGTCGGCGAGTCGTCCAGTAGCTCCTTGATGTCCACCGGCAGGTCGTCGTACAGGTTGGCATCTTCGCTCATGTTCCAATCCGAGTTGGCGTCGTCCGGCTTCGGCACGGCTTCCGTGCGGGACTTCTTCGACATGCTCCAATCGCTGTCGCGGACTGCATCCTTCTTGTTATTGTTGCTGCGGCCGGAGAAGTACGTGCCGTAGCGTTGCTTGCCGGCGGTTCGATTCGCTTTCATCGTGTCTTCGTACGAACGATTGTTCTGTTTGCGGTTTGAGGCGGGTTTCTTTTTAGGCGACGGTATCCACTTGGGTATCAATGAAATCAATTTGGAGGGAGAGGCTGATGTGTTGCGGTTAAGCGGAGGGAAAGCGGCGTAGTAGCGTTTGGCCAACTCTTGGGGGGAAACCTGTTGAAGCTCTGGATTCGCTTTTTTTGTGGGCGGATCGACGTTGTGCACGTCACTCTTGATTTCGTTCAGCTTCTCGCATAACTCGTCGATGAGGGATTCTATACCACAAGTCTGGAACAAATAAAAAAAGACGCGTCAAGCAAAAGCTATCAAATACGTACTATAGTTGCGCCGCAGTCCTTTAACACTCGTTCTCATCGAGTGTTATTGCGCGGGGTAACAATTTAGGGTGATATTTTTGCGACACGCCCTACATCTCGGCAGCTTTGGGTCATGAAAATGTGCCATCAAAATGAAGCCAAATGGACCATCTTGAAGTGGCTCGTATAAACTTGGCACAAATGTATAACTTGCGATGGAAAATAAAACAAATTACAGTTGGCTCTGTGACCAATTGTATTGGTACGACTGCACAACTGACGTGCTGCAAAGACCCACGCTTTCATGTTGTGGCAACACTCAGCGACAAACTGATTGTTAAGCATCATGTTGGCGTAAATTTACAACAACCTGGACGCAGTAATACCACCTAAAGCTTGACAAGCCACGCCAACTTCAATTCATTTTATTTTCGATTGCACGATATACAACGATGCAAAAATAATTGTTTTTTTTAATTACGAAACCGTAATGTTCGTTTCGAATTCACAGTTAGAGAAGAATCGATAAACAAAACCTGCGCAAACCTGAGACGACAAAAAAGAGAGCCCTGCCAGATATTTTCATCAGTTGAAATGCAAACCGTAACAAATTAGCTTTAGAGGTTATGAACATTTTTTTATACCATTCTTTGGTCGTTTACACGAGGCTTTCTTAATATTTCGTACATCCAGTAACCTATGAAATTTACAAAAGTCGTAGATTTGCCACATTTCGTGATCATGGACACTTTTAATTTTGATTACTTGTAATTTTGATTAATATGTCATCTGTCAAAATAATTATGACATTTGATACGTCATTTCAGTCATCTTCGTCTAGGAATAAAATTGTTTCATCGTTGTTCAGTGGCATTAATCGATTACACAGCAGTTTTTTCCTAACTAAACTCGTTAGATTACGTTGATTAAAGAATAATTTGTGCGGTTGTAATTATGCAACCAGTTAAACACGTAGCACCAACAAATCAGGCAGTTACACGAAAGAGGCGGAACGATATGAATCATTTATTAAAGGTAACTAAAAAATCGTTTATCAAGTCGTTTTGATATTTCGTGAATTTGCCGCTTCGTTGTGATGCTTGACAATTGCTTGTCACAAATGTCAATCAGAACATAATCTTCAAGTTTTTTCAATGTATTTATCGCTTGGTGCGACCAATAATAATGTACATTAGCTACCTAACCCAATAAAGCGGCAAATTCTTATTAAAAAGCAGCGACATATTTTCCAAAACCAACTTGATGTATGGACTGATTTAAAAAATATAGGAAGAAATAATCAATCCAACGCTGAAGTATATAAAAGAAAAGGGCGACAACCGTTTGGTTGTAGCACTGAGTGCATTACCGTAAATTAACTACCTGCTGATATAGTAAACAAAAACATGGTGTGTAAAAACAAGAGTGACGCAGTGACCCATTCAAACTTGGTCGCGGCAGCTATGACAAAAACAAGTGGACAGTATTTGAACTATTGTCCCTCTCTCTCGCACACTATTATTGGTGGCATAGTTTTCTTATCTTAGACAAGCTTAAATATACAGTTAGCTTAAACGACAATAGGAAATTTTTAAATACTTAATTTTAACTTGGAATATTTGTTTAGGTTTAGAAGATACGTTACCATAACATTAACATGACTATGCACAATTAATTTATGTCATACATAACTTTTTTTACACTAAAAAAGATCAGGCTATTCAAGTTAATCCATCAGAATTTAATTTTATGCACTGTTTCATTTCCAAAAGCTGCCGATATAAAAATATCACCCGAAATTTATGATTTTATGTGCCATCCAGCACATAAAACAATAGCACAACAATAATCAACAAGAATAAGGCTTTAGCCGAAAACTCTCCCTGTTTACCGAAAGACTCTTCTGCCACTAGAATTTCTAACGGGTAGTGTTTAGTAGCTTTCGTAATTAACTTTGGCCCATCACAAATAATCACGACAAAAGAGCAGTTTTATGGTTTCAACAGAGTGATTAATGTTTCTTGGCGACTAAAGGGACCATGGCAGAACTACGTTAGTCGACAATATAATCTAAGAAAATATTTATTAAGGACTCACTAGATTTTTCCTCAGCAAAAATGAATAAATAAACGCAGAGTCTAATTATCCAAATTATTTTTTTCTCCATTTCTGTAAACGTAGATCAGAAAAATATGAATGTAAGACTATAAATTGTATGTCGTTGTTACTAAATGGAAATTATCTTTTAAAATCTCCACTCAACTCGTTCCAGTATCAAGTCATTTCTCGTCGGGTCTGCGAATAAACAATAATACACTGATTTCAAACACTACACATATACATAATTCAAGTGAGTCTTTAGAATAATCGTGAGTAATTACTGCACTATTGTACAGTTTAACACCGTAAGGCCAGTTTGTAACACAGTGATATCACGAAAATTCCACTTAAGGGTAAGAAACAACACGAACACAAATACAAATAGACAATTTCAAAAATTAGACTTTTTTTGTAGTTATATCGTTAAAATTATGAACATTGCTCAAACATTTTAAAAACAATTACAAAAAAAAATGAACTATAAAGAAGAAAATCCTTGAAAAGACACATTATTGTTGAGAAAAACAATAAAACGAACGTATTTTTTGTCTGATAGTAAGTTCACACGGCGCTACTTGCGAGCACCAATAAAGAGTAAGTAATATTGACATCATCATTATGTAACATGACAGACATTTCATTCACATTTCGTTCCCCATGACACTGGAAGTCACTATCAATTTCATGGTGTTGATAATTTTTTTTTTTTTTCATTTTCTATATATTTATTTACTTCATATTGTTCACTGAAAATGTGTTTAATCAAAGCTTAAATTCATACATGTTTTGTGATAATGAGCTTACTTTATCTAATCACTCTTATACTTCGCAAAAATGATTTAAATAACTATTTAAAATTTTATGTGTATTTAACACTCATGTATTTCATGTATGACATCACTCCTTTGCACAATAGACAAGTCCTAATTAAATTGAATTCAAGCAAGTCTTTGCTCAAAATTGATCAAAATAATAATAAAAACATACCTGTTCAGAAGCGGACATCAAACATTCTACAGCAGCAGATCGTTTGAGCTTTTCAGCATCAGCTTGTGCATACTTCCACCAGTCAGAGGAGCGACGAAAGCGCTTACGACTTCCACCCGATCGTCTCACTTCCTGCTCATACAAATCAGTATCTAATAATAAATCGTACGAATCCTTACCTTTTTCAAGTGAGAAAAATGTAGATCTTCATCAGAATAAATGACATCTACAGTATCGCTGTGTAAAAGACTTAGTATGTAACGAGTATATACTACAGCATCTATTCCACGAGCTTCCAACTGTTCCTCTAGCCAATCAGAAACTGCCGAGGGCATGGACACTAGTTGCGGATACTTCATAATATGCTGCACACAAACACATCATGGTGAAAATATGAACCAGACGTTCCCCCGGAGATGTCAACGCGGTACTGGCTAAGGAACGGATTAACTTTACTTCCAAAACAATATCGACGGCAAGAAATTATCGCTTTCGGTAAACACAAAAACACATTAGCGTTTGCAAAAACAAGACGGCACAAAACAGGCATAACAAATGAACCACGATTAGTGTGTAATGTTTAGAATAATAATAATTGCTTTAACATTTTTTCGGTTTTATTTTTCTCGGCGACGAACGTTCGGGGAAGTTTATATGAATTCGGTCTCGATGCTTACTGCCGTAATTTAATCAAATTTATTAGTCGTAAGTTATAGTAACACCAGTGGAATCACGTTACAATCTTTACGGTAATAAAAATGATATATCTATAATCGCCATCTATTCTGGTTATTGTTACGAGGATATCGACATGCTTTAAAATGTATTATCGATTGCGTAATTTTCCCGGAAAAATTTTCGCCTGATAAAGTTCAACAATTGTTTCTGCGTTTTTCCCCGAAAATAATCGTAGACGACATGTAGGCACAAGTCGCCATCACTGGTCGCGGAGATAATAACAGCTATCTATCGTAAACAATGGTTGTTTACGCTCATGCATAGCTTTTCAGTTATGCATCACTCTAATATCTACGTTATCAACATGTTGATGTACCAAACAAATTCTTTTCACCAAATTGCGGACTTTACAAAAGACGCCATTTTGTTCACTAATTGCAACGATTAGCGTGATGACCATGCATTTAAATTCTTCCTTCTAATCGTTTCCTTGAAAGAATTAAGTTCTTCAATCATTAGCATAGTTTAACTAAACCAAAATTATATAACAATTAGGAACAGAAATGTATATCACCGATTTATTACTTTCTTTATGTCCAGTGAAACTCATTTCACTTTTGATCTTTTGCCGCAAACTGTGTGTCTCGAACTTTGTCCAAGTTAATGGATCAACATTCTGTAATTTTTTACAATAATTTATAGTCAAATAGACGACACATTGGTGTCACGACACGATAGAAAATAAAGTCAAATTCAATATGATTATTGTACAAAAATTTGATTTCATTTCGAATTGAATTCATTGTTTAGGGAACTGCATTTCAAAGTTGGTAACCAACTGACACCTAACCTAAAAATCCATAAAAATTATTAATAACAAGTTTGGTTAAAAATAGGTGCTCACGCATTATTTACAATTACGTACGTTCAAACAGGTGTTTCATACAAGAATTTTACACTAAAAACAACCTCCTGATTGATTCACAGCTGGGAATAATAATCATTTTGACACTTCAATGTCACTTTGGCATTTGAAATCACGGCTACCACCTAATGTCACTTTCACGGCCTAGGCGTGAACCAGTTTGTTTCATTAACAATGTGACCCAACTGAAAACTTTTGAAAGTGGATGATGACACAAAAATGCATTATCATGTACTCAGGTCAGTAGTGGGACAATTTCAGCCATCTTTCAATTATGAAAATTCTTGAAAGATATTTGCATTTTTACGACCCTTCTTAGCGTTTTAATTGGAGTAAGCGATAGCAAATATCCTAGAAAGAGGCTCTGAAGTTTATTACTTGCGAACAACTATAAACTATAAAATTTGCGTACAGTGAATTATCATGTTTTGGAATAATAGAAACAAATTTACTTTGAAGTATTATCGAAATCATACCGACGCAGTCAGAATGTGATAAGTTTTCAAATATTAACCTAACCCAAACTTCTTTAAATCAACACGCACTCTGTACACAGATTTATGGAGATGGGAAGTCTAAACAAAGTGGAGTCATTAGGAAAACCCAATATCTTATCACGAAGTTACTGAATACCTAAAGGAAAAAACCATTAACTAAGGTATGTCTTCAAATAGAAATTTAATTTCCACCCATAACGAGCAACTGTGATCCTGAAGATCATCTGAAACGCCAAAAATATCGCAGTGCGTGTTTTAATACACTTAATAGAAATAGATTATAGAATAAGTTACATAACTTTCGCAATGGCGTCTTAAAACTTTTCTTCCGTTTGTAAACACATAAACTTGCGTTTTTTACCTTGAGTGCACTGTGGGTTGTCTACTAATTTAACCTTATTCAAAATAACTGATTTGTATTTCAGAATGGCAACAAACAACAAAGTTTTTCAATGATGATCATTTATACACACTTACTTTTTAATCCAATCATGAAGACATGATTGCAACATCCAAAATGAAAATTCATAAAAAATCGAGCCGCTATTCAACACTATTCAAACGCGAAACTTCTACTGGTTTATTTTAAAATTACCAGTCTGAAGCACTATCGTAAAAATTTAACGTTTTTTGTTTTTTTCATTTTTAAGAGAAAATCAATGTAGTGTTACCAAAAAGAATAGCTTTCATTATATTCAAATGGTTTAATCTAACAACCCATTATTTTCAGTTCATGACAATACACAATCACAACTTGAGTACAGAGCAAAAATCGGATATTGACGGTCATTATCAGCAAAATATGAAGGCTGACGGCTGACATCTACAAATCACTTATTCTTTAAAAATGACAGAAGGTTGAATTATTTAAAGGCAGAAATACCATACAGAGCACTAAAAATGAAATCAAAAACGTGCATTATTTGAACAATGCAGGAAATATTCACATTTATCGATTCAAGGTTACTCAAACGTGATAATCTGGCGAGATCCACGCGCAATGGAATGCAGGAAGGCCATCAAGTGTTCAAAATCCACCGCCTTTACAGTTTCCCATTCACGTGATGGATTAGATATTAATAACGCAGTAGGTGGCGCTACGATCAATGTCATGAACACGTTTTGACATTACCATGGTACATCACAAATTATTAAAATATTCCCCCTTTCCGACCGAATAAAAATAGAGTATCTACAAAAACGTAGGTCCTGTTTGTTACACCTGTAACTGATCAAAGCGCTTCCGTTCCTTCACACTCAAAATTTTTACCAAAACCGAAAAACTACTCACTTTATAAAAAATAATGATGATGAGCCATGCAGCAGTTGAGTGGTTCACGTGAGGTATGCGTCTCAACTTCTTTGGGGCGTACTAGAGTGCAACGCTCCTCCTTGGGACGCATCGTAAAATTATAAAGTGAAAACGGCAACAGAATCCATAACGAAATCAAAATCGAGAAAATGCGAAATAAGTCAACATCAAAAACAATCGTTAGTAACAGATTCTTCGTTGATTCACTGCAGAACTTGAGTTCTTGTGCCCCCCATTGTGAACCTGCAAAAGCCAAACATCAATTTCCCTCCAAACAATGTCACTTCGGCGGTTCAAAGACTCGGGTTAAAAATAGCCCGGACAAGGACAGCCCAAGTCTCGCCCAGATGATGGTGCATTTTCGCGTACCGAAATACGCTGGAGCTGTCAAAACACGTCAAAGGACACGTGCCCATCTCGCGAACGCGCCCGCGGGCAATTGCGATCAAGCCCAGCGGATCAAACCAGGGGCAATGATCACTTAATCAAACGCGAGATATTGACGCCTATCACGTTGGCTGGGCTTTAACCCGGCCATGACGGGGGCGAATTTGGCGCTGGGGGCCATCGCGTGGGATTGGTCCGGGCAGGGGCGAAGGCGGCGGGCCCCCCTGGAGGCGGCACGGGGCCTCTGAGCGCGAATTCGTGGAAATGCGCCATTGAATTGCACAACAAACGCTGCGATTTCGATGCGTGGAATTGGGACAAATGACTCGCGGAAATTTCTTTTGTGGCGGCGGCAGCGGGCGAGGAAATGCGCTTGGGCTTACCTTAGAGTACGGGGTTGATGTTTAAACGTGGAATTTCTTCAACACACCCCACAGTTTAACAAAACATGGCAGCCAGGCACAATGGCCAGTGCCAATCAGGACGAATCCCGCTCGAACTGCGCACGGGCAAATGTGGTGTAGAGGTGTGCGCGTGTGCGTTGAGAGTTAATTTTATTGACTTTCCTCCGGAACGTTTCAATATTTGATTTTAAAATTGTGCATTTCGATAAGAATGCATAGTTGGCGGTGTCATTATCTACATTGTTTGAATATTTTATGGACTTGAACACAACATGATCGCTGCAAGTACGATCGAATGTTCGTTATCGTGGCCACAGGCCAAAGTGTGTCACTTGTTTGAGGAAGCAGTTTACGTCTATAATTCTCACTTTTTCTTGCTAATTAGATACGGATCGGACACACATTGACTGATTTTATGCGAATTTTTAATATCTTTGACCTAAAAGCGACAAACTGCGTAAAACGACCTGGCCGGAGCGGGGAAACAAATGTTCGCGAATCGCTAATCAACAAATATTTTTCAAGGGAAGGTGACGCCCTGATGACTACAGATACGACTCCAAATTGTTTTGCTGATTAAGAATGAAAGCATTGCAATTACGCGTTTTCTGTTGAATGACATTGTGGCAATGTTTTGTATTATTGAGAACATCCGTATCTATATTTAACTCTGTTACACTATCATCCTTATCTACCATGAATACAACGTAAAAGATACAGTATTTTGATTTATGTGTGTGGGTAATTTCAACCAGCTCAAGATTATTCGCCCCGTTAGTACAAAAAATGCCTGGTTTCCAGACGAGTAGAGGGTTGCTGGACGACGCGAGCCGGGTTCAGCAACCCTCTACGCGTCCCGAAATTTTACGAGAAAAATTGTTCCTCTCTGTTAACTACCCTTACTAAACTCCGGGACTGCAGATTCGTACGAAAAAAACTACAATAACATTTAACCCTTTTACTTATATATGTATATACTAAAACCAACAGAAAAATGGAAAAAACTTTATCAAGGGTCTGAAACTTCTTTTTTTTTTTATTTAGTGTCGCCTAAATAATTAAATAACAAAAAGTAACAATCAGTCGAATTATTTTATCCCTTGTTCTGGAGTTCCGCGGAGCTCAAATCTAGGCCTCTGCTTTTTTTGTTATTTACAAATGATATATCAAACATCATTGACGCAACATATTGCGTTAAATGTAAAATTTTGAGTTTTACAAAAATAATGATCCGTTATTATTTTACTACAGTTTCATTTCAGGACTTCGGAGTTGATTTGATCAAAAAATATCATTAGCAAACATCACGGCTTCCTGTTTAAAAAGGACTGAATTTTTAATCAAAAATTTTTATATGCTCAAAATTCGAGTCTAATTTGGTACCCACATATATGTTTCCTTATTTCAAAACTTTTCACGTTTACCCTGAACGAAGGTATGATCACTGTTTTCTACTACAACATTTTGTCTGGAAGTACCCTGATAACAAAAAACGTTCAATGTTGTGGCCACCCTTATTTATCGCTTTTTAAAATACCAAGGATCAGTGTTGGGGACAGATACTTTTAAAATTATCTAGATAGATTGTATTCATTTTTTTCGAAATGTATCTAGATAATAGATACAAAAAACAGATACTTTTTGAAACTTTGGCCAAAATAAAACTACTGATAACAAGTTTTAACTTATTTTTAAGTAAATTTTTTTCGGTGTAAGAAATTGTCTTCCGCTGCTGCAGAAAAAGGAACTATTTTGTTAAGTTTAAAAAATTAGCATTTTACAGCAGTATTGATTCACATTCTATTACCAAATTAATTTGTACTAATTAAAAAAATTAATCATTATGTAATAAGCAATATTTTTTTTTTAGAAAATATATATTACACTGACCGGCAAAAAGAACCGGCCATCCTGAAAAATTTCACAAAACCTAACTTTAAAAATTATTAATTAGTGATCGTTATTTTATTAAAGAACCATTCACTATTGACACATGGTGTATATATAAATTAGCAAAAAAAGAAGACAAATAAAGGCAGAAATAAATTTAATTTAACAAAATAACAGAAACAGAACGACAATTTGAGAAACGTCTGTAAGAGTTAATGCATTGTTTTCGCGTGAAAACGTTTATTAACTGCCAAACTTACAATAAAACACTTTTTAGAACAACAGCCTCCTGTATTGTTTTAATTAAGAAAATATCGTACTTGATCTGTTTCTGTTATTTTGTTAAATTAAATTTAATTCTGCGTCTTCTTTTTTTGCTCATTTGTACAGCATGTGTCAACAGTGAATGGTTCTTTAATAAAATAACTATCACTAGTTAAATTAATAACTTTTAAAAGTAGTTTTGCGAAATTTTTTCAGGGTGGCCGATTTTTTGCCGGTCAGTGTACCTTTAAAGAAATTTTGATGAAAAATAATAGGATAACGTCCCTTCGACCCATAAAACATAACAATAATACACTTAAGTAACGAACAAAAATACTGGGAATGAACGGTATTTCCAAAAGTAATTAGGACCCGAATTTACCTGGAAGGATGGCTTAACACCCTGTGGTTTCTCCAAACGACCATAAAACCCAAACCTTTCCTAGTTATTTGAAGCTTAGAGGTAATCATAAAATTTCGTTTTTCTAGATAAATGCAGATAGAATGACAATCATGTTTTTTTCAAATTAGCACAAAAATATAAGAAGACAAATATATGCAAATATGCAATTTTTTTTATAGCTGTATTCATTTTTAATTAGCATGATTCGTTCATATACAAAATATCAAAACTTATATGCAAAAAATAACGGATATGCAAATTTCATAAAATCCGCTCTCTACTTATCTTATAACATATAACAGGGGTTTTTACCAAGTGGATGTTATAATAACAGACATGCCGTTTGTGTTAAATGAAATTCCAACGCTTTCTCTAAGTGATTTTTCAACTGAACACCCGTTTTCGTTACAACCAACTTCTTGCCTAAGCAGGTAAAATGAGTCCCGACAAGGGTTTATTGCAAAATTCAGTGAATAGTGAATTATGATTTATGGCATTTAAAATGCCATCTTAGAATTACGGGACCTCACATTTATTACCCTTCAGGATTATATTTCAAGATGGATAGGGCTACGGTATAGAAAATGGCTAAAATGATTAAATGAAGTATGAGTCATAGAACCACTGATGGAACTACCATCACCAACATGAAATTTCAAAATTAGTACTACAGTAACTAAACTACCAACTAATAAAAAAAAGTACAATAAAAAAGATGTATCTGTATCTTGGGCATTCATTTTGTATCTAGATACAGATATTTTGTGCTTAAATTTGATTTTATCTATATACAGATCATAGATACCCAAAAATGTATAGATAATGACCAACACTGCCAAGGATCTAGATGTAACTTCGTAACGTTTCGACTGTTGAAATACTACTTTTACAGAATTACTTGTGTATATAATGAGTTAAGCACGTTCAATTTTAACAATAACACAAAGCTATACAACAAAAATCTATTGAGCAAATAAGTTGTTATTACTGTTATTATATTTAAAAAAAATGGTTAGCGGTAAAAGTTACAATTCTCACAGTGTTGAATTGAGTGGAGAGCTAATTATTTTTTTACACCATGTATATACAGTCGGAACCAGAAAATTTTCCACTGTCACAAAATCTAAAACACCTGTAACACCATCTTTTTTTTAGTTTTGTCATTTTTGATGTTGAGGGCAAGCTGATACGTCGAAGTGGCAATAAGGCATAGACTACTTACATCCAAATTTTCGAAATTATCAAGATTTTCTGGTCACGACTGTATATAAATATTTAAAAATTGGTTAGAGGTTTCTATAGATATCATCATCAGAGTTAAGTAACAGGTGAATGTGAATTAGAATAAAAAAAATATATATTGATAAACTTACCAGAGGGAAAGAAACAAAAAACGTTAAAAAATTACATAATTTTGTAAATTTTGACTAACGAGTTGCTGCTAGCAGCAAACACAATTCACAAACGAGTAATGAGAAAAATAAAGAAAATGGACAAGTGGAGGGAACTAGACGTAGACACGTGACCAAAGCCAATGTAAAATAGCACCATCTGTTGGGTATGTGTAAAGAGTTAAATGGAATTTTGGCGGCCACTTCTCCGGCAGCAGGTGATAATTTATAGATGAACCAAACTAGTTTAGTCCTAATGCAGAAAGTGCGTCACTTTTTCCGTGTAAAAGGTGAAATGAAATTAGGAAAAAAACCAGAATCAGAAAATAAGTGGAAAATATACTGGTAGAATGAGCGGGAAATATATATAAATACTACAGCGTGATCAACAGGTGCTGTTTGAGTTGGCAATAGGATTAACCAATTTTGAAAGAATTCAAATGCTTGGCGCGAAGTCACTTTTAAGCATTAAAAAAACTTTGGTTATGGTTTTTGGCATTTTAATAACAATTGATGACAAATTTTGACGTAAATTGAATGTCACTGTCAATCATGTCAGTTTTGGCAACAGGAAATAAGTAAAGTGAAATCTGAAATAAGTGTTTTGTGCCTGAAACAGTACTTGTTGATCACGTTGTGTATTGTTGGTTGCCTATACAAGATAATTTTCTTTTGTAAAATTTAAATTCATAAAAATATTGCGAATAACAACTAATAATGAATGAATTATCACACTGGAGACAGATATGTATTTATTTATACACTATTGTCCACTATACAAACTTTTCCTGTTCTACAAAATATACGGTCCGTACTTTTTGCACAGTTCCTTATGATCCAATAATTTATAAACGTCCGTCTTTTTTTCAAAATAAATATTACTTTGCCTGAAATTTTTTTGAAACGACAATATAATGTCTTATTTCTGCATTTTTGCAGCTGAATAAAACAATTTTATTTTTATCAATAGGATTTTATTTTCATTAAAACTTACTAGTTCAAGTACTGCTTTAATGTTACCGTCAAAGCATAAAATAAATGTGAGAACGAACACACCTGACACGGTCTTTTATCACTATCAGTAGGTATTTACTATTAAGATAATAAAAATATAGGTCACTGGGTTACCATAGAATTTGCACCATTGTATAAACAGTAAAATACATATATTATTAACGTATAATATACGTTAGTTACATATTTCTACTGGTGTCTGCGGTCTCCAACTTGACAAGCATCTTTCTGAGCATCTAGTATTCTGCAATTTTCTTTCATTTTTCGTGTCTTGGAAAATACCGTGTTACTATTAATGTTTGTAATTTTTTTGTCACGTTGGCAATCTATTTAAAACTTTACTTTACTAACATGGATGCAAATAATTCAGAATTGCTAACACAAAAATTTGCCTCAATCATTAATAATCACTCGATATGTATTTATGTTTTATTTACCATAAATCCTAACAGTACGAAACTCACTGAAATACCCAAATCATGGTATTTAACTTTAACTTTTTTTCACATAAAAAAATAAATATTATCTATTAATATGTGTCCAATATTAAATTATAGCATGCTCGACGTATATATGTTTCAACTCTACATATATCGACTGGGGTAGGTATGCAAATACTAATAACGTATTCCTAAAATTTCGAGAAAATGGAGTGAGCTGTTCTTGATTTGATCAATAAAATGGATTGCTTCATTCATTCCTCTAAATATGAGCAGCTCTAAAAAAATATGAAGGCATCGATAAACCAAAAGTACAGACTCATAGTACTTATTTTGCACATTTAAAATAGAATTTATACACCAAAATTTATAATGTTATCATCAAGATTTTGAGAGGGGATTTACCATACTTACGGTAACCTTAAAACGTTTGCAAGATTTCAGAGTATTCGGTTTTGCAATTTCTAAGTTACATTTTAAAATGTTGTTATTTAGATTTTTTTCCAAATTTGAATGTCCAAGGTAGAAAATCAAAGCGGATTTATAAACGACAAGTATAGAAGTATGTTCTGTACGCGTCATCAAATTGTTGGTGGTGTAGTGTCCCAATTTGAAAATTAAATTTTGCGCTGAGAAAAAAAAAACAAGCCGCAAAACCGCATTTAAAAAAATTATAATTCCATTAACGCAGGCAATCAGCCATGCATGAGTAGGACGTTAGAGAATTAGAGGAGGTAGTTAGTGCTTGGCATGGAACAGCAGTTACAAAATTTGAGGCCACTTCACCTTTAAACATTTATTAACTTTAGCATTTAGTATTTCTTCTCGCTTTACTTTGGGATATTAAGCGCTTTATTCCAAACATGTTCGAATTTACATCATTCGAAAGTACTTTTTCAAACAGTTCCATGTGGCTGGAACTGACATTGACTTGTAGTAGCATATTATATGATCCTAAATTATTTGTTTAAACATTTTCATCGCTATTTGCACTGTAATTTAGCATTGTTTTGGTTTATTGATATTCAGAATAAATCTATTTATAAAAAATTGTATATTTTTTTTTGGAGAAAAAAAAGCGTTTTGGGATAGACCTTCCAACAGCATGACTTTTGAAGTGTCAAACAATGTAAACAAAAAAATATCCAAGAAATAAAGGCCGGCTCCCCTGTTTCTAGATACGCCACTGGTTATTAATCACCGCTTGCGCAAACTCGTGCAAATCTTTGAAAATCTAGGGACATCATTTTTGTTCGATTGGTAATCAAACGTCATTCGATGATGTCATTTTTTTTCTATTCGATACTTTACGTCTTGGAAAATTTTTATGTGACGATATCTGTTCATAGGTAAAGAACTGAAAAACACAAGCAACAGTAAATGATAACCATACAAACTGCAATTCATGGCTTTTAAGAATAAATAGGAACGGAATTAAAGCAAACCAAAAGTTAAAACCCACAAAGTAAAAAATACACAATGCACGTTTTCCTCCGGCCGCACACTGCAAAGGGATCCTACAGTCTTGTCAGAGGCAAGTAGTCATTGGAATATCATTAAATCCATCCCATTATGTAACATTGTCAATCAATTTGATTTTAGGGGTTTATGATGCAAACACCACTGCAAAGTGTGTGTGTGTCGGGAGTGATCGAATACGCAAACATAATTTTAAAGAACCAAGACGACACATTTCTACAAGTAATGCAAATTTGATCAAGAGATTTGAACAAGAACCATGGAGTATACCACTACTCCGTGCCCCTAGTAGATTCAATTTTCAAACACACCCTAGGAATTTTTCAATATCTGCTATTTATTTCGAGAAGGAGCCGCTAAAACCGTCATCTAAAGTTGAAGTGACAGTACAAGAACTAAAAAAGCAAAAGGAAACTTCTCCCACTGAACTAGCACCAAAACCTGTCGTTAAAAAAAGTATAAAACAAAAAATTATTGATGAGCTGATCCATTATTATCATGGATTTCGGTTACTTTTCATTGACGTGAAAATCTCCACAGTCTTGGTATGGCGAGTTCTGAATGGAAAAACGTTGTCAAGGAGAGAGTACCGTCTATTAAGAAGAACAGTGGGTGACATGTTTCGGCTTGTACCATTTTCAGTTTTTATTATCGTACCATTCATGGAATTGTTACTACCAGTGTTCATAAAACTCTTCCCTGGGATGTTACCATCAACTTTCCAGACTATAAAGGAGCGGGAAGATAAAATTAAACAAAATCTGAAGGTCAAATTGGAAATGGCAAAGTTCCTCCAAGAAACCCTGGATGATATGGCCCCCCAACATAAGGACCATAACTCAGCTCGCGCCAAAGAATTTTCAGAATGGTTCCACAAAATTCGAACATCAGGTATTTCCTTGCGTATCCTAACCTCAAAGTTGATCATGCCTAATCATCGCTTATAATTTTGCTTCCTATTGCGTAATAATCAGATTTTGTCAGTCAAGGCCTTTTACGTAAAAGGAGTGTTTTTTAGTTTTATTAAAAATAAAATAAGATTATTTCCTCATGTGATAGCAATACATGCCATGTGATTAAGTGTTATCACTTATCACGATTGTGCATGACTATGAGTGTAAAATTTTGCTAATATCTAAGTTTATCTAAATATCTTGTGACATGAACTTTGCCCTTCAGACAGGACATCTAGACTGTTGCCTTCTCAACAGATAATAATTTTAATGAGTCGGGAAGCGTATTTATTGATTAAAATTAAAATTTTAGGATAAGAAAATTGTATTTAAAAAATTTCTTTAAATTGACATTGCGTTAAGCTGCCTTTAGAGTTGTAGTAAACGTATGTGCATGCGTCAAGGTCAAGTTCAAAGTAATATCTAACCTTTGCATATCCGTACATTCCCGAATGTGTACGAACACGACACGTATACAGCCGAGAGTGGAATAAGGACGAGTTTCGCTTGTTTTTCCTTTGTTTATGTATGTAACAAACAAACAAGCATCGTGTGTCATCTAATAATAAAAGGTCTTTAATAATATTGATATACTTTAACATATTATATAACTGCAGTCCAACATAATTAATTTATAATGGCAAACATAGTTCGTTGTAAGTTTGTCATGGTAAGTAAACATAACAGCAATATAACTGTGTGAAATGTACCGACCTTACACTTTTGTTATATAGTTGTTATAATTTATAGAGAAGGTTATCATATATTCATATGTCATATACATATGTATTTAATGCCAAAATGCGTAAAATTGGATATATATTTTAATTTTTTTAAAGCTGTACTGTTGTGACCACAATTTCTTTATTTCAGGCGAGCAGGTATCAAACGAAGAAATAATGAAATTTTCGAAGCTCTTCGAAGACGAAATAACCCTCGACTCTCTTTCAAGAAGCCAGTTGATTGCCTTGTGCCGTGTCCTCGAAGTCCAAACACTGGGCACCAATAACTTCCTGCGCTTTCAGTTACGAATGAAATTGCGTTCGTTGGCAGCCGATGACAAAATGATACAAAAAGAAGGCGTCGATACCCTCACTCTAGGAGAAGTCCAACAAGCTTGTCGAGTGCGCGGAATGAGAGCTTACGGTGTCTCCGAAGAGCGACTTAGGTCACAATTAAACCAATGGCTCGACTTGAGCTTAAACGAAAGAGTGCCACCATCACTCTTGCTGTTGTCAAGAGCGCTGATGTTGCCTGAAACGATTCCGACCAGCGATAAGCTCAAAGCTACGATTTCGGCTCTTCCTGAAACGGTCATCACGTCAACGAAGGCCGCAATCGGAGAGAAAGAAGGCAAAATTGACAATAAAGTTCAACTGGAAGTGTTAAAGGAAGAAGAGCGCAAAGTCAAGGAAGAGAGGAAAGAACGAAGAGAAGAGAAGAAGCAGCTCGAGTTGGAGAAAGAGAAGGAGAAGGAGAAGGAATTGCTCATCGACAAAGCACCTGTGATCTCGGCTACTTCGACACCGATCCTTGAGGACACCGCCACGAGGATAAGTGTGGAGAAGCTGGAGAAGGTTGAAAAGAAGGAAGAGCCTTTGAGGTCGAAAGATTTCGAAATGCTCGAAGACGCGATCGAGTCGGTCGCCCAAAAGAAGAAGATCATGCTCGAGAAGAGCGAGATACAAGAATTGAAAGAACAGATGGCGGATTACAGGGAAGACGTGGAGGATTTCAACAAAGCGGTTGCCGAGCAGCCTAGACCTGAGATAAAAGAGAGCAAGGCGGCGCAGAGGCTGTTCAAGAGCGTGAATAGGATGATCGGCAAGTTGGATAACGTTTTGGTCGATTTAGAGAAGAAGGAGGAACAGCTCAAGAAAGATTTGGAAGTTGAAGCAACTGATAAACAGAAGACGCAAGAGGAATTGTTAAAGATCGATGATATTATAGCCGCGATCAGAAACATCAGAGGCGTTTCGGATGAATCCAGAATCGACCAGATCGTCAAAGTATTGAAGAAGATAGATGACGACCACGACGGGTCGATCAAGGTTGAAGACGTGTTACGAGTAGTTGAAATTATCGGCAAAGAAAATGTTAATTTGAGTGATAAACAGATGGATGAGTTGATGGAGTTGTTGGATAAGGAGGAAATTTTGGAGGTGGAGGATAAAATAGAAAAGGCCTTGCAAAAGGATAAAGACACTAAAATTGATGTGAAGAAAGAAGAAACGGTTAAGACCGCCGACACGCAAAAAACAAAATTTGAGGCGAAGTCGACGATAATCGCACCACCTGTTAACAGTATTGACAAACCTAAACCATCAGATAGTTCCAAAATGCTTTAGTTAATTCAAGTTTTGTAATAGGCAATTTTTGTTACCAGTTTTCTTTAAATTATTTTAATATACCTCTTTACTTATACAATAGTACTGGTGTAAACGAAATAAACTATTTAATTAACGACTCAGATTTGAATAATCGCAATCGCGTACTTTTATAACTTGCGCACCAGTGAAAGGACTCGTTCAACGTACGTACTACGAAGAATTATTTAAAAAATGTACAACGTTTGTAAATAATGTTTTGGGAAACGTTAATAATAAAGCACGTAAAACCCTGTAATTTTTTTTTTTTTTAATAATTGAACTGTTTTCTAGCTGAGATTACATTAAACAAAGTATGCGACGACTTCGTAAAAACAGGAAGTACCAACATATTTTAGTTGTCTATGGCGAAAATACGTAATTTGCTTGCTGGAAATGGCTCAAATGGCGTGATTTTTGTGATTCTAGGCAACTATATAAATATTCAAGGTCGCCGAAGTGTGAAAAAAAAAGAAAAACTACTTATGTAACGCATTGAAATTTCCCAGATGTATATATTTCAAATTCTTCGAACACTATTTTAATGTTAGGAACCACATTAGCTCCCACATTTCCAAAAATAGCGACTAAACTTTGGACCGTGCTCCTAACGTGTGCTTCACGTGTTCACTTCGAAATTAAAACGTACTTCCTTTAATTTTTGCGGTTTATATAAGACGCAAAATAAAAGCGATGAAGTTTTCGATCCATCTTCGGTGAGGGTTTCTATCATGAATTAGCTTTTTTAATAATATGAAGCTTCTACAAATTATTCGTATGTTGTGCCGCTTGTTTGTGATGAGGGCGGAACTATAAATAGCAACAAAAATTCAAATGCCACAATTATGTAATTAATGCCAACCATTAATAATTCTAGGTTTGTGACTAGGACTTTAATTTATATTATAAATTTTTGTAACTAGATCGTTCATTACTAAAGAACGGATTTATACGCACAAACACTTGTCACAATATGCGCATATATGGACAAAATTTCTTTGAAATATGTAGATTTTTTTTTTGCGGCGTTTAACCAAATACCTACCCCATCGGGCAATAACGGGTTCAGGTAGCAGTGGAGTAATTGGCCATTTTTCTCCAAGTATATTTTTGTACCCATAGAGACTTAACAATTTTTTTTTTTCCATTACTTAGGTATTAACGAATTTACTGTTGGAAATTGTTGCCTAATTTCCTTACCAACTTTGTTTAACCCGTGCGCCAAAAATGTAACGTGATTCAAATTAGGATACTTTAAGTTGTTGACTGGTCTTAACCACATTTATGCGTGTCAGAACATCAGGAAGAAAAGGGTTGCTGCCCCAGTGGGAATCCAACCACACCTCACCCGCTTGCCGGGCTAGTGCCTTGACCACTAGACTACAGAGCGGCTCATCTTTCTTCGATTAGCAATCTATTATTGTGATACCACAGTTTTTTTTTGTTTGCATGCAATTAAATAAGATTTACTAGACCCTCTATCACTTAGCAATATAACGGCCGCAAGCATTAGAAGTTTCGTCCACCACAAAATATATTAAATGTTTTTTTTACAATTTCTTTAATACTGAAAGTTGTTTTATTGTAAATATCGGCTGCATAATTTTTTCTCACATACTTTCGTCTGGTACAACATTTTTACAATAATTTTTCAAAAAACGTTTTTCAACTTTTTAATGGGGAGGATGTTGGCATCGCTTTACCTAAATCTGAATTACATACTTGCTGTTTATTTTTCTTTGAATTTGCGACAAGAGACTTTTTTATTTCAATTCAAAAACAAGTTGAAACAGTCGTATTAAAAAATACGCAATATAAATAAGAAAAAAAACACATCGTTTTCCCACATGCTTTGCACACAACATTTTCCAAGTTCAGGACAATCTTTTACCTATGAATTTATTAAATTTGTTTTCATTTTATGCATTTTCCACAAAATTTCCAATTTCAAAGAGATGTTCTTAGATTTTCGCCACACGGAAATCGTAACGAATTGATTTACACCAATAATAATTTAAAAAATGATAAATAATAAGATATGTTGTACATCACTCAGCCGTCTGTTAATTAGCACTGACGATTTCCATCACGTTTGACCTTCATCGGCTTTGATCAGCAAAGTTGGAAATTAGGGTTTAGGAGAAATGAAGTCAAGATTAATAAACATTTTCTTATTCAAACCTATGATCTTACATAATATACATAGTACAAAAAAAATCATGCCTCTGTTAGAGGCAAAGGAAACATATTCGTTACTGTACAAAAGTCTATTCTACTGTACAATCAATGACTGCAAAAGCAAAATAAATTATAATAATCTTTTACATCATATTGAAACAATTTACATATAGGACATTATAAAAATGAACATTTAAAATAAAATTTACATATTCAAAACCGTTCAGATTTTGATACCTACAGTAAGAAGTTAAGTGGGATAATTGTTATCATCGTTGTAAACACAAAATCGAGATCATTTGGTTCAGCTTTGCCTAAAATAATCGTAATTGGCACTTTGAATGAAATAGCACTTTTTTATAAAATTTTGTTTTTTTTTTCAAATCGATTTTAACACTTGAAAAGATGCGGCAATTATGAATCACTAATAAGTAACTATTCTGAACATTACAAACCCACAAAGAATACTGAATAGCGAGTTTTGAAAAAGTTTTGGTAGTTAAAAATACCTTTTTTTATCAACAGGCACAGTATACAAGTGACAAAAATAACCACTGGTACTTTGAAACAACATTGATATATAGTCCCTGGGGACGCCAAGTAGTCAACAAGTGAGTGTAATAGGCTAATTACAACCGGTGACTCTCGAGCCACTAGTCACTACTAACAGGAAGATAAACCGTGCATATTCAGCATTTCATCCAACTAAAGTCAATGTACATGTATGTACACAGAACAGCTCACGTGCATAGGGCATCGTTTATACACAGAAAAATGTGCCAACTGAAACACATTTCATATCACACAAGAAGTAATTTACAAGATTCGCGAATCATAAGCGTCTACTATCACAAGTTCAGGCGGTTTCGGACGCGTCCATCGCCGGACTCCGCTGTCCCTCGGCGCCACCGCCGTTCCGCTCCGACGTCTCCTCCTTTTTGCACAAGTGCCTGTTCAACACCGCACTGATACACGAGAGCGCGTCCTTGACCGCGTGATAGATAATGTTCTTAATCTGCAACTTGTCCTCATGGTTCGTGTGCGTGTCCGACAGGTCGCGGAACTCCTGCGTCAAATGGAAACAATGCGAAACGTTCTCCGGCGACACAAAGTCCTCGGCCACCTTGATGCAGTTGTGTAGGTTGCGCACCTGGTGCGGCGCGCCCGCCGGAATGAACACGGCGTCGCCCAGACACTGCACGATCGCGTACCCCTCGACGCCGTACTCCTTGTACAAGCGCTCGCGCAGCGGCCCGTCGAGGTAGCAACTCTGATCGTGGATGGGGTCGTGGTGCGGCTCCAGCCGCCCCCCCTTCTCCACCACCACCTTGTTCAGCAGGTCGCGGATCTTGTCGGCGTCGCGCGCGTTGTAGATGTGCCACAGCGCGCCCGGCAGCTCGCCCTTGTCCCGCACGCGCCGCCGCGTCAGGATGTCGCAGCCCGCCTCGTCGATGGCGCGGAAAGCCTCCTTGATGTGCTCGTCGGTGTCGCCGTCCTTCGGGATACCCACGTACACCATCACGTTGACGGCGTCGGAGATGTCGAGGTGCAGGTTGGTCGTGCCCTTGGACGGGTGCAGCGCCGACCCGTACGCGTTGTACATCTTCGGGCCCAGGTCGGGCCGCACGAAGCAGTCGGGCAGGCGGCTGGCGAGGTTCAGCCTCCCGGTCCGGTGGGTGTACTCGGACAGCGGCAGCACCTTCATCAGGTCGCTGAAGCGGCTAGGAAGCATCTCGGCGAAGTCCTCGCCCGGTGGCCAGTCTTTTAGTTTGAGCAGCATGGGGTTGCCCCGGTCGTCCTTCAGACGCTTGGAGAAGTGGTCGAAGCCCTCCCAGAACTTACGCATCGGTTGGTTAGGAACCAGGTTACCGGTCATACAGTTAATTAGGTCGTTCTTCTCGTCGCCGAAATCGCGAGCGAAGGAATCGGGGTTCCAGAGGTCCTTGGTCAGGTTCCGCGTCACGTCGGAGACGATCACGGGCTGGCCCCGCTTCCACTGATCCTGAAACAACAACAAACACCTCAATCTCTTCTAATCCCACGAGACTGAATCATACTGATTTTACGCTCACTTTTTTGGATTTGACAGTTAAGTTGTTATTAATTTTTTAATCAATTTTAGTATATAAATGCTAGCCATGCCCCATCAAATTGGTGTATTTGTTCTACCTTCAAATTCCCCAAATAAAATCTGTACAATGACGCGATTTTTGTTAATTAGAAACTGACCTGGAATATCTTGTAGTTTTCCTTATGCTGGGAATCGCTCAGTCTTAACAATTTTCCATCACACAGCCAACTGTGGGGGACGTCCGGGTACAGCATCTTGCTCTCCGTCAGCGTCATTATCCTGATGGGCAGCGGCGCGCGTCCCTTCGCCTGCCAATTATACCTCCTCAAGAAATGTTTAAGTTCGGGCTTGACATCCGCCGTAACTTCTGTGACTTTAGGAACGCTGTCTTCGATAACGCTCGATATAACTTCGTCCAAAGTGTCAATTTTCGCGTTTAATTTCTTGTTGTTCTTTTGAGTGGAAACGGGCGACCCCGCCCTACTCCCGTTGGGTTTATGCGACGGCCTAATCAGCAACTCCCGCAAAGTCGAGAAACTTCCCTCATCCGAGTCGCTCGTGCTGTTATCGTCGTTTTTCTTGTCCTCGTTAGATAACGCCACGTCGGCCAACCAAGACAAAGGCGAAGTTTTCTCATCCTTGACTACAACCCCGTTGGGTGCGCTTTTACCGTCGTTCTCCTCTTTGATTTCCTTCTTGATGCCGTTAACTTTGCTCTCCATCAGGATTTTCTTGACTATTTCTTTGTAATGGAGATTGTTGGGTTTCTGGACGACTTCTTTACTCGCGGGACAGGCGCAGTATTGTTCGATGTTCCACAATTCGCGCATTTCGTGGACCATTTTGCCGAGCTGAGAAAGGGAATCTCCGGCGATGATCTGAGTCAGCATCAACTTCTCTTGTTCGTGAGCCTGTCTATTCGTACACAAAAGCCACGAGTATTCGTCACGATCTTTGCCAGGTTCGCCCCAAACTTTTATAGAGCCGTTCTTGCGACTCTGTAAAGGAGACGGAGTTGGAAGAATGCACGATATCGGGTTGATGGAACTTACCTTGTAGCAATCAAGGCATACGACGAAACCGCACTTGCCGCACGCCCAATGGAAATTGAAGAGGGTGGTTTCGCAGACATCGCACATCTCACGCACTCCTTGCACGACACGTTTCCACGCTACTGTTTTATCTGCAAAGGGAAAGCAACTTATTGATTAAACTCCCTCAAATCATGACTAAAAATACTGTCTATTAAAACGATTCTGGTATCGATGGTGGCTCCGGAAATTCTTCTGTTCATTAACGATGTTAATATTGAGTAGTTGCATGCAAACTTGAGTTTATATCCAGACATTGAAGTTCAAGAAAAAGTGCTCATAACTCGTTAGTGATGTTAACAAAGGGAAGTCAAGAGGAAGGTCTTCAGCAACAAATTAAATCTCGCAGCTGTGTAATTTGTCCCACTTTTAAATAACACTCTTACTGGGGCAAGGTATATAGAAGAAATGTTGCAAACGTCGATTCAATTCGATGATGAAAAACTTCAGCTTGGTTATTTCCAACAAGATGGAGCCACAGTACATACTGAATTTTTTAGAAGAATTTTATACCAGTCGAATAATTTCCCAAAGATGTTATCCTGCATATCCTCCATGCTCTCCAAACTTAACAACATTAGTTTCTCCAGTGCCTTATTTTCAGCAGCACTAATAATTTAGAAGATCTCCAACAAGTAATGACAAGTGAAGTTATATTTAAAACAAAATGGTAGGATTTTCAGCAGCAAACTTATAAAATGGGAAACATTTTATTCAAATCTAATTTACATAATTATGTTACCGATTATAGAGTTGAATGATGGGGGATGACTAGCATATCGATTGCAAAAAGCTCGCAACCCAGTTTGTTTTTATTTCAAAGTCGCCCTTGATACCAGAATAATTTAAAGACACGTTCTATACGCCAATCACTTGCTGCCAGGCAATTGTAAAGGTACATCAAGTTGGCTTTGAAATTTCGTGATTTGTGCCGCCTCGTTGCAATGATTGATTACAAGTTGTCATCTGTCACAAATGTCAATCACTAGAAACTTTCTTAAAACTTTTCTTCAGTGTCTGTTGTTGATAAATAGGCAACCAATAATTCAGTTCAATCTCAAAGAAACAGCAAATTCGTAATAAAAACGCTACCAAAACCAACTTGATTTACGTCATTTTATTATAAATCACCTTGATAAACGTGACATTACACTTACGGTTTTTAAATATGAAAACGACTAAGGTCAGTTCATAACAAACGCCGAACAAAGGTTAGACTTAAAGAATCGTTAAATTGTTGCATAATAAAATAACCTTAACGAAGTTTAAAATATCTATTTAAAAACAAATCTGTAAAATTTAGCATTTGAATTCATCTATAAAGCGTGCTTTCGTCCGTGTTCCGTGTTACAATCCATTAAAGATGAAACTGACCTATCATATATTGACCTTGAGCCAACCACATAATTACTTAAATATTTAATACATATTGAACTTACAAGAATTTATTCAATGAAATACCAAACAGGAATTTCTAATGACTTTTTTTCTTCAATGAAGTGACTTTTATCAACAACCATTAAATAATCAGTAATCACACAAACAAAAGAGTCAAACCAAAGTTAAACTCTTTTAAAACATTGATCAAATTAGAACTCACCATCTGAAACGTATTCCGCGTGTGCCTCTTTCTCTTGCACAAATAGATCACAGAAATGGTCCCCGACTTGTTTCAAGATAAACCTGGACGTTTCCAGATCCAGGTCGGACGGTGGCGTTTCGGGGTTGGGCAGCCACAATTTCAAATCATCCTAGAAACCACCAATTACCCTCAAAACTCAACTCGCTCTCCCACCTACTTACTTCTAAGGCGTCTTTATGAGGGTCCGAGAAGCCAGCAATGGCCAGTTGTCCGTTCTTCGTGTACCTCAACCTCCTGAACGCGTAGAACCGGCAGAAGATGTTGGGCATATTTTTCGACCTCTGGTTCGGCGTCCATCTGCACTCTCTGCACTTGGCCAGCTTGGGCGCCACTTCGAAACACGGTCCATCTTGCAAGAAACTCTCGCCAGTCTTTTTCAGTTGCCCCACTGGAGGCTTGCGAAAGGGGTCGCGCTGGGGCACCGTCTCATCCTTGGACTTTTTGATGCGCGGCTCCTCGCCTTTATCGTTTTTTGACGACTTGGGTCTTCGTCCTCGCTTTCGCGGCTCTTTGCTCACCGAGTTGGATTTTTTCCCGGGAGCTAGGGTGGTGCTCGCCCCCGAGTCCGAGTCCTTCTCACTACCACTTTCCTTCTCACTGTCTGAACCACTCTCACTCACCACCACCGACTGGCTTCCGGGCTTGCGTTTCTTCTCTTCGGAGGTTTTCTTCGAAGAGCTGCCGCCTTTTTTCCGTTTCACTTTCGGCGGCTTGCGCTTGGGCGGCGACTTGCGGCCGCGGTCCTGGTCGGAGCTCGAGGAATCGTCGCCTTTGGCAGAGTCGTTCGGGTGTCCATTCAGAGTTTCTTTGTTGGGCGTCTTGCGATTGTTTGGCTTGTTGGAAAAATGCTTCGTTTTGCTGATGCTGTTGACGGCCATCGACCCGATGGAGTGGATCGAGTGGATGGGGTTCTCTTTGTTGTTCGACGCCATGCTGATTATGGGCAGAGTGACGCAACTGCCGGATCCAGTGACGCCGGTGTTGTCCTCGACGTCTTCGCCCGTGTGCCGCTGCAACCACGCTTTTTTCAGGTGTCTCACTGGGTAAGTGCTCGACTTCGTGGGCCCTGGACTGTTGGATTTCTCGGAGTCGACACAGCTAGGCGGGATCGTTAATTTGACAGGTGTGTTCGGCGCTTCTGTTTCCGACTGAGTCGAGGGAGGGTTCGGCGCCGGGCTACTGCTCAACTGCACACTGGTTTGCGTCGATTCGACGCTAGATGGCCGCACCGGATTCTCCGCACTCACAGCTGTCACACAAACGTCAGCTAAGCTGTCGGTGTTGGGGCTGCTTGAAGTTAACGAAGGGGTCCGATACGCGGCCGTGTTCACTACAGTCGTTATCGTGGCGGCGGCACTCACAATCAGGGGGCTCGGTTCACTGACACGTGCCAACTGGGGCTGCGCAGCCCCCACATAAATCGGCAAGGGCTGCTGCGGGGCCTCAATCCTCCGCTTCTTCGTCTCCAAGCACACGGGGCTCCCCGACGACACCGGCGTGGCCTTGCGCTTCGGCGAAACCGCGGGCTCGTACTTATTCGAAGACACCCCCAAATCCAGAGGCTGCGTCTGCACCGAAGGAGCCCCAGGCAAGCTTTGCACCGAGACGGTAACACCGGGCATGTACTGAGGATGAGATCTGGTGACGGCGAGCGGCGCGGACGCCGCCGTCGGCGGTGAGGTACCATGGTGCTGCACGGACGCTTTAACCGACAACCCCCCGGGGACGGACCCCACGGCGTACCTGTCATAGCGAGGGTCGGACGGCGTGATCCGGCTGTGAGCGGGGGGCGGCGGACAAGTCATCGTCGGCGTGGTCTGTGGATGCGGCGGATGGTACTGCGACACCTGCTGGTAAGGACTGGGCGAGACGGACGACGACAGCGGCGGCTTCGCAGTCAACTGAATGGGAGCGGCGGACTCGTGGCGAGTCACCGGAACTCCTGCCACGATTCCGGCTGACGGCTTCCCGTAGATGTGATGGGGGGCCGGGCTGCTCACTTTCGGCTTCGAGTTCGAAGTGTTGGTTGAAGACAGCGAGTACGCGGAAGTCGTGCTGGACAAAAACGCGTAGTTGCTCTTGCCCGTCGTCGGGTAAACCATGGCTTGTGAGTCGGAGGTGGTTCTGTAGCGCAGTTCGGGAGATGGGTGTTGTTGGGCGTGGGGATGGTGAGGGGACTGTCTCTGGTGGTGCGGACTGGGCAACTGGTTGCTTTGGCGGTGGTGTGCCGACTTGCCCAGATTCTGTGGTTCTAAATTGTGGTGCGGACTGGGAGCGTGGGAAAGGTGATGGGGAGATTGCGTGGGACTCCTGTATTCGTATAGATTGCTCTTTGGCTGACCAGTGGGCAAGTGGTACGTACTCAACATGTCTGATCTCATTTTCGGGCTAGGCGAGTGCGCCATCGACACTCTTGGTTCCAAGTGGTGCGTATTTTTCCCCGTGTCGTGTTTAACGATAACCGAACTCTTCATTTCGCTCATGAGCGGCGGGGGGTTTGGTAATACGTCTCGACTATCGATGGGTGTGCCACTCTTCGTTACGACTAAAGACGGCTGGGAAGATTTATGATGTTCGGGTTTACTCTTTGGTTCGTGTGTGAAATACGGCTGATACATGGGATAACCGAATACGTTGATGTCGCCCTTTGGTAACGCCGATGAATGCATGGTCGGCACTTTCTCCGAAGATTTACTCGTCGGTACGCGACTGTGTGCCGGAGGTGGGGGATATTCCGTTTTTGAAGGTACACTTGGAGGACGTTGACTCTGCAACAAGTCGGGAAATAAATCGATACGAAATTTACGTGCTTTTGTTGACTTACTGTTGTCGTGTAGTACGTTCTGTGATCTCGGTCTGATCTCACAGTCAGATGTCGGGCATCACCTCGCTGGTGAATTTCTTGTTCTACGCGTTTTCTTTCTTCGTCGGAGCTGGTCGGTCGCTGGGAAGGTCTACCGCTACTGATCGGGTTCCACTGCTCCCTCTGCAAGTGTTATGTAAATAGTATTTAATTAAGCAGTTAGTTAATTACTAATTAAATACTAGAATTTTCCAACATAAATGTGATTATCATTACTTATAATAATTTTGACATTTAGAACAATCTCTTTTAAATCTCTGTTAGATGTATATACAATCTATTTTCCGAAATATTGACAATATGGTCTTGTTTCTTAATAAAATATAACTTTTACCGAAAATTGGACCATCTTAACTTTGGGTCAACTTATTAGAGTAAGGAGATTGCGAAGTGTCAAAAATAGGGTCGGGACTTCGGTTCGAAAGCCATCATCGGTTTTCGTGTTTCTAAGTTGATAATTTCAACTTATATTTCTATGGTCACTAATAAGTCTAACCTGAACTCCGGGATCAGCAAAGATCTAGCTGACTCTGATTATTTAGTGCGGGAACACATTCAATTCATTTTGGTTTAGAAAGCAAAGTACCTTAAAAATTATTTTAATAATTGTTTCTTCGAAACATTAGCATTCATGGAGTTACAAAATTTGTTAAATGAGACACCTACAAAAAGTTTCAGTTTCTATTTGCATGGATTTTAAATTTGAAATTTAAAAAGGGACAGCGAAAATTTATGCAAAGTTTACAATAGGTGCTCTTATCAATTTGGCCCGGAGTTTAAGTGAGGGATTAAGGCACTCCAGGTACTGGTGTAAGGAAATATGACCTTTGACCGGAGTTGATCACCCAATATATCATCTTTGGTTAATACCAAATGCTTAAAATAGAGATATGTACCATAAAAATTCAATAAAGAAAACTGAAAGATCGCGACCCGTCTTTTTATTTATTCTTTCATCCTTCTCAAGTGTTTTGGTTTATCATTTCTTTAGATAGTTGGTTATATCAGAAACCAACACAATATAATATACACAAATTAGTTCAAATAATTAGAACGCAAACGTCTCTTTCGAAGACAGTTCATTAGAAAAGCACAGATTCTGTCATTTCCTCGTCCATATGTTGTTGCATGAATCGATCGATATACAGTGCTTTTACGACGAGCGCATATGTTAGACGCGATTACAGTGACATTCAAGTATGATGAAGACTTGAAACCCGAGGTGCGTTGACATCAATAAAAGTTACTATGGTATTTCTTGGTTTAACAAGAACGTCGCTATTAAATCGACCAAGTACCTTTTGCTGCGCTGCCCGCAACGATTTTTCAAAGTGATTATGGAGAGCTTGATCCTGCCTTTCCTTTTCAAGCTCGCGCTCCCGTTCTTGTTTTTCTCGGTCTCTCTCCATCTTTTCCCGTTCTTGTCTCTCTCGTTCCAAACGTTCCTTCTCTTTGTGTTTCTCTAACTCGCGGACTTCTTGATTCTGTCTCTCCCTGCAACAAAAAAATCCGTTATAGCGGGGCCGATCTGGCGCGAATGCGTAGAGTTCCCACCTGAGAAGCCGCTCCCTGTCCTGCATCCTGTCCTGCATCCTCTCCAGCATCTCCTCCGTGGGGTGCGCCCCCGGCTGCGTCAGCAAGTGCGCCGGCCCGACCGACAGCGGCTGGTACCTCTGCTGCTGCTTCCATATGATGTCGGTCAAATGGTGTGCGTGAGGGTAGAGCGCCGCCGGCGCCAGGTGGGGGTGGTGGGGCAGCGCATGGGGACTCATGAGCGTCGGCGGAGGCGCAACGGGCGGAAAAAGGGAGGCCGGGTGGGTGGCTGCTGCTGCGGAGGTGGGTGGTGGGCCCGATGCGGCCGGCGTGGATGGGTGCGACATGAGCAGCGACTGGTGCTGCACGCTGTGTATGTGGCGGACGTGCGGTTCCGACTCCAACAGCAAGTTGGGGTCCCTCCACACGCGCACCGGCTCGGTGGCGGCGACGGTCGCGTGGCCGCTGGCCGGGATGAAGAGCGGCGACCGGTTCGTCGGCTGGTTGTGGGAGTTATTCTGCGGCTCGTCGGACGAACTCAACGCACTCGAACGCGATCCGGAGCGTTCATCGCCGCTGCTAGAGCGCAGAGAGCTCACGCCCGAGTCGGACCGGTCATCTGGGAAGCGCAACGACGCGTTCGCGGCATCAGAGAGTTCCATCCTGCTGAAGGGCGAGGACGAGGACAGGGGTCCGTCATCGTCACCGCGACTAGAGCACTCGCGCCCCTCGGCTTTGGTTGTCCTCTGGGCCACTATCACACAGTCGTCCTCCTCACTGACTACGTCAGTTACCGCTCCAGACACCGGCATAGAATCGCGCACTTGCTCATCGTCGCGGACTTCCTCGACCGGCACTAGTTGCACGCTGCTGCCGTTGCTGGTGTCATCGAGAGTGCTGTCGTCGCACTCTGCGGACTTGGACTCGCCGACCTCTTCTTCGGACGACGATCGCCTGCAGATGGCGGAGAGTACGGCGGGTCGGGGCGAGACGGTCTGCAGGCAGTCCTCTACTCGGATCTCTACCTCCCGGAGCTTGCTGTTGGTCTTCTCCTCCAACACTTTCTTCTTGCTGCTGCCACGATTACACAGGTTCTTTTTCCGGTTTTGCTTATTCTCTAAATCTTCTTTTGTAGCACCAAAATTGTGACGGCCTTTCGCGGACGAACTTTCCGACTCGCTTGGTTTCCGTTTCCTTGTTTTACTTGCCGGGCCTGAAACAAAACAGACGAGTTACGATCGAACGGTCGGAGCCAAATATTCAACGTTTCACACTCATCACACAAATCGTGAGGCACTATAATTACTGGACTGACCCGCACCCTGACCTATCAGTTCTCTTTTCGCCTGCGTTTATACTTTATACACACTTTTAGGTGGAATTTAGTTCGGTTCAAATTTAAAAGAGAGCAACAACAAAAACGTTGATAGTAAAACTTCAAGCTATTGCATGGATACGTCGGTAAAATAGATACCATCCGCTTGGGTCGGGCCATTTGCGTTTACACCGTTATTTCCTCAGCTTAGTCCCTACAAGCTTTAGGTCAGTTCGCGCTTCCGAACTGGATTGTCTATCCTTGGTCCACTATTTCTGCGTTTACAACATGGGTACTAAACTTATTTAGGTGGAATTTGGTGTTTAAGTCGCGGACTAAACGCTCGCAGTAAACGTGGTCATTGACGCATAGTTTTAACATAAAATGGCTCAAACTGAACATAACTTCTTCATTACCAACAGAAATTAACGCAATTATGATAAATCTATTGTTACCCATTGAGTGTGCGGACAAAAATGTACACAGGCGACAAGTAACGTATCTTTCTCGCTCGCCAACAGTTTCCTAGCGATACTTTAAAGATCGACGGGTTATGAATATTTCAGGAAGAAAGCCATCTATAAATTAAGGTTCCCGAAAACGAAAATCGTGTTCGAGGGAACAATCACGCACGGCGATATCGTTTATAGTTGGTTTATTTTCAAAATGACATCGACCAGGAGGTAGCCCAGTATTATCCTTTCCATCGTAACCTGAGCGTGGAATTACGCGTCTGCACACAGCCGGAACCGATTAAAACATATTTAGCGGAACAGTCATGGTTTCACGTAAAACCGGAAGAAGATATTTTATAGCGATTAATTACATTTTTGGCACAACAAATTGTTGATCTACGTTAATGTTTACTTTTTTTAAATGGCACACGAACCACAAACACATTTACTCACGGCTAATAATAATAAGGTATTTACCTTGGTATTTATAAATCTGTATTTTGGACCAATTCGAACAGAGACTGAATAGAACTAACGAGGCACTTGCCCAACGTCGTGAATTCGAATTGAAAATGCTATTTTCAATTCGACCTAATGGAGGTCGGTTCCATTTTCGTCATGTGATGTATTATTTACGCATGGATAATTTCGTCCTGATATGAAAGTGACTAATGGAACATTATATATTCTGGATTATCATGCAAATTATTAAGAATGGACCTTGTCGATTGATTTGAGGTAATTAAGGCGACAAAATCCATGTACGGAACAATATTGAGGAACAATATAAAAAATGTATGCACCTTAAAATAAACAACGTAGGTTGGTTATATGGGTCGGTGTCACGTGTGGGCGCCGTTCACCAATCAAGTCACATTATGTCGAAAAAACGTCCAGGCCATTGTTAGCCGGCCGCGTGGGAAGCGGATCGTTACGGAGAAAAGTTTACATGGCTAGTGGGAATCTTTGATCATTATTACATAAACAACATTTCGCCAACTCCCACCACGAATATAGCCATCCGAAAATAATAAAAACAAAATCATGAACTTGTTAACCTTGACACGGAACTCGGCATAACGGAAGAAAGCTTTGTAATTTCGACGCGGAAGTGGGGCTAATTATTATTATCAACAAATGCGCTTGCCAAAACATTAGAACGGAGAAAGCCGGCACCACTTTCACTTTCATTGGAAATATCGACGTCCGCACCCGAAGCTTCGAGATGCGCCATAAACATTCCGAAAATGCACCGATATCCGGACGAAAGGAAGCAGAGCTTAGAAATCGATTTAACCGTAACGGTCCGATCAAACTACTTTCAAAACATTACACGGATCGTAAAAATTAGATTGGTTATTATAATAACGCCATGCCACCACTGCCTTTCATTACTACCGTTACACATTCGTGATTTGTGCCGCTGCGCAGACCGACAGATGTTGAGCGCCATGTAAATTAGCCCAATTATCCACACATCAATTGCAGCCATTAATCATCCATTCCGCACGAAAAAACTACATAAACTGGGGAAATTATCAGCGCAGTTATTGTGGTGACGGCACATAAAACGTTCGAGTTAGGGCATTTCAGACATAAAACTTTTCCATAAAACGATAGCGTCGATCCGCCATCCGCATGTCCCGTCAGAAATGATTTAGGAAGGCGCTTCGAAAGTCGCTGCTCGTAAAATCGAATTGGCAACTTGTAATCATTTTTATTACTTAATTATAACACTTCTTGCGGGAAATGTGCTCGACGTGCATATAAATCGGCTATTTAGGAAAAGCAACGGCACTTTTTTCTACAGATTACACACATGAAGAAATTTTATTAATCAGCTGCGGCCAGAGCGATATTCACGTCACAATTAAATTCTTTGGGTGACATGAACAAAGAAAACACGACGCTTTGACCAGTACCTGACAACTATTTACGTTTGAAAAAATTATTGATGTATTGTAATCGATAATCTCGAGCAATTAAAAAATAGTACTTTATCGTGAAACAAAGTATAAATAAACTGCTTGAATTTATGAATTTACGAACGTACAGATTCCGGTATGATTCCGCTTCATGACCACTGGAAACCGATCTAAAAATAACCATTACCGACCATTATTGTTACAATTAGTGCATGTAAATACGAGCGTTAACGTTTTCACTTTTCGCGACAGACATTACCAATTGGTTCAATTATGATTATTTATGACCTGTCTTGGCACAATTGACCCTTTTAATTGTAGATCTTTTCTCCGTAATCCGCCTATAACGGGTTCGTGGACACGAATTGCCAAATTGTATCATTGCGTTGACAAGCAAAGAAAACTTGAGGTCGTTTCCTCAAACCTCGGCTTTCGTGTCGGAAATAAATCGTGCCGATTACCGAGAACCGATAAGCGTCTACACAAAAAAGTAATTTATTCCATGTTATTAAAATTAAACAATAACAAACTACAATGAACCTGATACGCGGTATTTAGTAAACAAAGTGTCCATTACTGTAAACGTTATCTCGAACACTCCGAGACGCCGCCATTAAGCGTTAAAAAACGACTCGCCAATTTGGACGTAACGGAAGGGTGTGTCAGTTTTTTCAAATGCAAGAAATCGTCCGAACGTGACGCACCGAAACGTGACTCGAACGTAGGTCACGTCACGATTTGCAAGATCATCTCGCCGATATGACTCACGACATGAATAATCATTGATCGCCACGACGAACACATGCCACCAATTATGCCGATCAGAAACAAGTCGAAATTGCAGAACCTCGGCGTTAATTGTAGCGAGGCAGCGGTGGTGAATAATGGATGAGTCGAAAAGGCGAGTCCGACCGGTTCTTCACCCATATAACCGGTACTACTTGATCGGCTCGTTTAATTGCACCTTCCACCGATCCCGTCCGAGGGGTATTCCATTTTCACAGCGGCGGCCATTCAAAAAAATCGTTATTGAAGATGAGCAGGTAGTACCGTGAATGAATGGATGGAAGATTTCGTCGTTTCCTGCTTCGGCAGTCGTTGCGTAATCGTAATACATTCACTGAACTTTATCCTGAAAGTGGGTTCCGCTTCGAGCGATAATGGAAGACAAACAAAGAGTGAATAGCGCTGGCGAACGCACCTTTTTGCTTGCGAAGATGGCTCTAATGTCTTCCTGATTACTTATCGGATGCGCATTAGCGCGAAGAAACCATTTCGTATCGATAACACTCTCGAGCTCGGACTGGACTTTCTCCATTATGCCGCAATCAAAAGCGTTCTTTTCCGACGGATAACAATCCGGCGTCATGCGAACTTTGGCTTCGCGGAAAGGTCACGTTATTCGATCGTTTTTTTAATAGCGTATGCACACCACGCAATTAAATCGGCACGAACGGCGAAAATACGGAATTTTCCCATAGCGCAGCCGTCGAAATTACGTTTTGTGTGTAAACATTATGTAAATTATCGCTCGTTATCGTCGTCCGAACTGTGGCAATTAGACGAATACTTTCGCAGCGATGACGAAGCCAGAACAACTCTAATTAGAAATGATTGACGTAATTATGGTTGTTTGCGGTCGAACTGGAGTAAGACGGCGATTTCCGCCATACTTATCGATTTAAACAAAACAACGAAAGAATCTACAAGAGCATCGGCCGATGACACGCAGAACAATGGAGTGACCGTAACGAGATCCACAGATATGTAAGTAACCAGGTCACACATTAAACTTGCACAGAATAAGGAAAAAGGAGCTATTATGATGTGGTTATCTTGTCGGATTCGTTCCGCCACGACGACATACCAAGCGTAGAAAAGCACCACATTCTTCCCATCCCACACCATTGTTCTCGGATTCGTAATTCTTTACCGGAAAGAGGCAGAGTTACCAATTTTCCCACAGTTCAAGGTCGGCAGCGGTATTCGGTCTGCGTATGCTGTGCGTTCCAAGAACACTACATTGATTAATGCAAACCACGAAACAGATATACCATAACAATCGTAAGCGAGGAATGCGATCGACTGAAGGTGTTAAGGCCAGTTTCTTTACGCAACAACTCCGAGAAACACTCGGGTTATTGCTCATGCATTCTAGCTCCATCAGATTTCGGACAAAAAACCAGTCGAGAATTTCTAGGATTGCGAAACGCGGTCTTGTGGCTGCTGCAACTATGATTTCCTTGGGGAAGTCTGTCTACCGTACTACCGGGGAAGTACATGTGTTACAGAGTAGTACAACAATTACTCCATACACTACAACTTCGCCAAAATGTGTCGAAAGCTCATAAAACTGGCGCTTGGCTGCAGATTTGTTACGTCTAACTGTTCGTTTTAAGACCGAACTTCAAAACAGCAACTTTTCAAGACAGTCCCACCGGAACTAATCACATTTAATGCTGCTTTGCTACACCAGAGAGCTTTCTAAACTTTTAGAAAAAAGCTCGCGTTTCTTCAACAGGTTTAAAAAGTCTGGTTGTTTTTGTGTCCCTTGTTATTAGTAATTAGCTCTCGAGGTGCAGCTTTGACGAGAACAAGCAAGACGAGAGACTAGACATAGAGCACGCCAAGACTATACGTATTTACTACAATCACTAAGCAACTACGGAAATTAGGTCAGCTCGATTCCATTGTTTATAACGTCGTTCGTGAAGTCCTAAATCGAACGACCGTTTAGTTCAGGAATCTGAAATTACTTTTGTTTTTTACTCAAATTGGTTCACGCAGCAGGTGAGCCGTTGAACGTCGTTTAGTGGCCCGTATATAACTAGGGAACAGCGTTCACGCGTCTCGTGAATACGTAACAAGAAATCAATTCCTTTACCAAAGCGCCAATTACCACCATTTGGGTTTAATTAGTTGCTGCTACCGATTTTTCTCGGGGCGACTAAATTATGCCGTAAAAACGAATCCAGAACCGACTTTCTCCGTTACTAAATGCTAATTTACGCATAAATAATCAATGTTAAAACTCAACGAGTCAATTTACATTTATAATTAAGCAACGACACAGAGCGATCGTTCCGTTAATTAAAACTTCTTCCACATATTAATTCAAAACTCACGTTGATTTATATGTTAGAAGCGCAGCTTCTTCGCTCCATCCGCTTTTTTCCTTGTTTGTGCGTCTCAAAGTACTCAAACGACTCGATCGAGTGTCAAGGCTGGCGTCGTGTCGGGCCACGCAGAAAACGGCTGGATAATTGCGTTGTAAAAACCAATAAATTACTATTCCAATTTCCAATGTTTCCGCACGGAACACGTAGAGATTCACCGAGCGAGAGCAAATATAGCGACAGGAATACAATGAGGGTCGTATAGAATTTCAATTAACGACGGTGGAAGAATTTGCATAACGGGGGAATTCGCACAACGGCTCGAGTGAAACCGGTGGAATTTTTTATCGAAATCGTGTTTTGACGTGTTGTCAACATCGCGAACAAATCGAGGCATGAGACGAACAACTGCAGTCTGATTCAGCAACACACGGCGTCGCGGATGGCTGAGCGCGCTGGGGAGCGGGGGGAGGACCGATGCTGCAGTCACTGACCTCCATTGGCTGAGCCACATTGCGTGATACCGATGCGATTGTTAAATTCGACCAACCATCGAAAGAAGCCGGACGAAAACGTTTCGGAGCGGAGCTCATCAGTACCGATCGGGCTTTCCTGGCGTTTTTCGCTGCGCTACTTGATTGCGCTACATTACATTATTCACGCGATGTACTTTGTGCGACCTTCGTCTTGTTTGTTCGAGATAATGCCTGTGCGGTGCGTGGAAGAGCCGAAAGTCTTGTGAACGAACGTCCGACCTACAAATGACATTGGGCGAAACGTATATGCGCTAGGTAGGCGAGGAACAAAGCGAGAACGGCCAACCCTCACATTCTTGATGCGGGCACCCTGCCAGGTCAGAAATCTTCCAAGAATAAGCGCGTTCGATTGAGCCGCGGCTAAGAGTCGGTTCACACGCCACGCGACACTTTCCGATCGCCGCCAACAATGCAACGCACACCTCTGCATCAATCAAAGGAGAAATCGACGTACATAGGTGCAAGCTTGGCCTGGATCCGCACAACTGGGAAGCACTTTCACACGATCACATAGGAAATCGACACAACGATTGCGAAAATCTAACGGCACTCAACTGCTACTGTCGCGAGCCGGACACGTATCCACCACTTATCCAGAAAAGTAGTATACCTCACCACGACCAATGCTCACTTTCAAACCACTTACCAATTAAAAACACTTAAGGTACACTAGCGTACGCCCGAAACGCATTATCACAGGAAAAATTGTGTTTCGCGTTCGTGGACTCCGTCTGGTTCCAGCGGTGGCCTTGAAGTACAACGTAGACGCACGTCCTATCTCCACGCGCACTGATGGAGAACTGAAGCCGAAACGAAACCGAACTCCAACTCGTCGCCGACTTCGGCCGAACTCAATAGTCGCGACCACTAAAACCAGCAACAAGTGATATCCGTGGGGCTCCGGAGCGGCCAGGCGACTCGCCGCGAACCAGTTTTACTGCTTTTTAAAACGGCAATTTCGCAAACGCGGTCTGTGCGAACCCCCTTCGTTCCCACCCAAACAAACCCAGCCCGACCGACCCTTAATCGCCGAAAAACCGCCTCGGATTCCGCCGATCAGGAGATGAGGTAATTCCGCGTCCGTCTGCGTTGCTCCCTCCGAAAAGAAAGGGTACGCGCTCACTACAATCGATAATTAAGGAGGGGAAGGCCCCCCCGGTGGAGATAATAAATAGGTCGCAGTCTCCCCTGTCCGCGGCGAACAATAACGTGCAAAGGTCAACGTCCAGAATTGCCGGGAATCTGTTTTGAAACAATGGAACGGCACGTCGGTGTATATGGGGAAGAAGCGAGTCGGTTGACAGGTCTGGTTTGGGTTGGTTGTAGGGGGGCCGGGTGGTGCGTGTCTGTGCCACATTCCGACCCCGCGATTAATGAGGCGGCCGACTGGGTTCCAAGAAACATTTTGGAACTGGTCCAGTGAAAATACTTTCGTGCAGTTCTATTTGCAAGCGTGCGTATTTTTTCCGCTCATTAATCACGTGAAGGCGATTTTTCACGGTGCAACCGGACCACTTCGACTTTCCATTGTTTACGACGTAATCAATTAACATCAGTTATCTGGTCGTGAATTGATTGAGCAAAGTCGTCAGCACTTGACGGTGTACGTTGCCAAAGTAAATATTAGATCGTGACAGATATTTTATCTCGCGGAGATGGTGTTTCGACAACAAAGGGTTTATTGCATCGAGCACTGGCGTGAATAATCCAGAATTTATTGAGTCGTAAAATCCTCCAAGGTAATAAAAAACCATTAACAAAAAGTTTCATTACTTGGCAGACTCGTGTTGTTTCTCCTATTCTTTCCGTCGTCGTCTTTTATTTGGAATGGCAGGTGCAGTTCGACCGTAAAAGTCCGACAATGTAAACACCTACATTTTGACATACACAAAGCGTTACATAACCGCAACCTCATATTTGCATAGTGAATAACGAAATGGTTATCTCTAACAAAGAATTTTTTACGCGAGATCTTCGAGGGACGCATGGCCTTGACTCAATAACAAGATGCGGATGACGTCAAAGTAATGGTAGCGAACGATCAACAGTCATTTAGCGCCGATCCCAAGCAAAGAAAGAAACAGAAGAACACGTCCCAGAACCGTCTCGACCCGTCCGTGGAAGCGGCAAAAGATGTTTACATCACCGGTTTTTCGAAGCCACTTCCATATTTGTCTACGACCAAACGAGTTTCGTGTGACGAGGATGACAATTAGCGAGTTCCAACGAACTCGAAGCCTGGAGGCTCTCTCATTGAATATGTATATAAACGTATATATGATTAATTAGCGCGAATTTCCTTTCGACGTTGAGCAACTCGCATGTTGTATGTGCTTATGTGTAACTAACTGGGCAAACATCTGCGGGCGAATTGGCAAATGTATGCTCCTGCTGGCTCTTACTAGCTGCATCTGCGGCAATCAATATAATGACTGCGACCTCGGGGCCATACATGCGCCGCTTTCTGCTTGTTGCCGTGCATTATTTAACGCATAAAATGTCTCCCAGCAATCGCAAACATGCACGATTTCATAATCTCGAGATCTGCGACGACAGCTTGCACAACGAGCAAGGTCACCGACGACGAGAGAAAAATATGCACGACGTTGTCATCCGCACACTCTCATTCGAGGCTCGTAGGACGCATCGCTCTTTTCGGATCGACGCGCTCCAGAGCGCCTAATCCGCCGAAATGTTTACGTTCCAAATTTTCCACGAAAGAGCAAAAGCTCCCCGATTAGATAAGGAAACATGAGACACTTGTTTATTAACATCCATATTTAAAATTAATTACAAAAACATTGCAAAAGCCAAACAGATAAAAAACCGATAGCGCTCCGGCAATTTGGGCCAGCTCGCTCGGGGTGACCTTGGGAATCGATTATATCCTCGATTGTATCTCCTTTCGTCGTAATCGAATCGCTCGACCCCTATGTACACGCACGGAGATCACCAGGCGCCCTTTCATTCCCGTTTATCTGTTTGCGTTCGTAAAAAGGGACGGCGATAACGAACATCTGTACTCTGTTCTGTGTGTGTGTGCTGTGTATAAACGAACGAGTATATACTTGATATTTATTGGCGTGCAGCTGTCGCCGGTGCCACCCACCTTACGGCAAAAACTAGTCGTTTTTTATTTTTAACGAACGAGCCGAGTCGTTACAATGGCTGTTTGATTTCTTACGCGCGACCTTCGCGGAGAAATATTGTGCGCCCGAATTTATCAGACGTTTATTATTAAACGGAATGAGTTTGTTAACTGCAATTGCGACATTCGGGTCAGCTTACGAGAAAATTCATTGATTGGCAGATAACGAGCGGGTTTATCTCCGCAAGGTCAAACGGATTTGTGTTAAAAAATCACATCTATCAACACAACGACACAAAACGCACTGATAATAATAGAAACCGCTTACTTACCAAATGAGAGTAAATCAACCGAAAAAGAACGGTGGTCGGGTGCAACACTTCGAATACCGCTGCAATATCTAACCTCGACCGGTTACCACTTCCGTCGTTGAAAATTTGCCCGCCGGATTTATGATTCCGTGCGAGTTGCACGCTGACTAAAATATAAAGTGGCACCTTTGTTTTCATGCATCGTCTAACTAGATTTCGTAGAAGCAATTAGTGGCGCTTGGTGCTCGATGTCATAATCTCGTCGCTACCTGACCATCATCGACACAAATAATGCCAAATTCTTTGGCGCGAGCTTCAGCCACACTGTCTCGAACCGATTTAGCATACGTGCACGTTTCCAAAAATACCAAAGTTATAAAAAGAGCCACAGAACACATGATGAAACTCCTACTTTGTTTTGTTATTTTGTTTCACATTCAGACGGTAATTTAGTTCAACTTTCTCAAAACGCCCCCCGCGCAATTATCTAGAATTCCTCCATCTACTAACCAACCAGAATACTAAGCATACCGTAGATCCACTACTACGCGCCGAAGAGATAATAGGTCAGACAGTCAGAGTGGGCTCATGATGAGTCACTACCACACGTGTGGGACAGGTATAAAGCGACATAATGCCATAACTCAACCGTGAACATAATCTAATAAATCGCAAGACGACCTGGAGTGAACACACAAATGGAATTCGAGGGCGTGTTGCAATTCCGCCTGCAGTGGTAGCGAGAAGGACCCTTTGTATGCAAATCGCATTCGAAATGGCGCTTATCTGAACTTCCCTGTGCCGAATTCGGGGGAAATTGCCGGAACGCTGCCCCCCTTGCACAACGTACATAAATAAACCGAGCAAGTATGTGCAGTCGGGCACATTGCGTTATGGGCACGCGTTCGGGCATGAGCTGAATAAAGATGGGCAATTAATTTGGCGGAATACCAAATCTATGGGGGGAAAGCCGCTGGGAGGAATAAACTACCACTTATCGAGAGCTTTAATAGAAACACACTGGGAATAACTCAATCCTCCATTAAAACAGAGTCCAATTTTGGCTCAAAGCTGCACCATTATTAAATACAATTATTGCTGTAAGAGATCGATAGGAATGGAAGCAAACCTGGACTTCCGGTACCATTCACGCACACAATTGGCGAATCGCACTTCATTCGGCGTAAAATGCCAAGTTTACACTTTGTTATTTAAATAACAAAAACGTGTAGCGAATGTTTGTGGTTATTTTAGTGCACGACGTCTACTGTCTAAGGCGTAAAAATATATAGATATTGTTGTAATGTCTGTAGCGTTAGCATATCTCCGAAGGTCGCAATGTGAGTGAATAAAAGGCGAAACTTCGCATTAGGTCAAGTGAATTGCAGAATAAACAAAATCGGAATAATAATCCCGAGAGATATTATAATCATACCAATTAGGCATGTATATGCCAGAGTTTTCATAAAACCAGTTAATTAACAATTTTGTTGAAAAGTTATTCGGCGCTCCCCTACCCCATCTTCACCGCAATGTTTTTGTAATAAACTGCTATCTCTTCATATCATAAACCAACACAAACTGAAGTGGGTCTGAACAAATCCGCCTTTGTATTTACACAATTATTACGTATTGCACAAGCAAACAAACATTGTGGCAGATAACTTTCGTGAAAATTTAACTTTGTTGTCGTCATTTAATAGTCCCCAAGATTACCGCCGTGACGTGGATGGAAGCACAGTAATCCATTATTAATCCGCGCCATCGATCGCTTGTATATTTATAAACGAGGCGCTGATTTATTGAGCAGCACTTTTAGGGCTTTTCCACTGCTTTTTCATATTTCATGCCATCGTTAATTGGATTCCTTCCACCCACGTTCTTCCAGCAGAGACAACCATAAATTTCCACCCGGCGAAGAATGCCGGGCCTTTTATTAACCGAAATCTTATCCGATCTGCATCCGGCAACAATCCAACTTCCTCATGTAAATTCTAACGGAATTTCAACGTGTGGAATTGGGTGTTGTAAACAGTGCACGCTTGAGAGCTCGTCTGCTCATACAATGTCCTCTTGCATGTATCTAATATAATAGAAGACGTTGTTTCTGTGCGATGACAAAGGCGCGGCGGCGATTCGCCCGCCCCCGCTGCTGGATGCGTGTCCCACGATAGAGCTCGTGACTGCAATGCAAATGACAGTATTCGCACACACAATGAAAACTAATCCTTTCCTGCGCATCCTTTATATGAATCAATGCAAGTCGTGGAGTTGACGAGGCGTGGAACTGTATCTATTTAGGCTTGAACTTGGCGGCGTGTTAACTGCCTGCCGAACTTCAAATTAGTTTAGTGGAGTAATTTTACGCTAGTTGGTATTCTTCTAAGTCTGACCAAACGAGGAACGACGTCTCCCTACACCCTCAGTCCTTTATCAGTCAACTTCTGCCGACTCTTTCTCGGTATTTCGACATTTAAAATTGACGGTGTTTCAGACCGTGATAATTTGGTAATTGAGGATAATCTACTTCGGATGGAAGTCGGTGGGAGACGTCGGTTCTCGTTCGGTCAAAATCGATTTTAAAGACCGATTCCAAGAGAGTGTTTTCCGACGATTATTTTACTTCCTTTTTATTGCTTCCTCTTAATTTACGGAATCCTGGGGTAAATAAAGATAGTACAGTTGCATCTGTGTTCAGAAGTTAACCGTTTCTACTATATAGATACTGTAATCAAAACACTTGAGCAACGAACCCCGCTTCTGTTGGTTAGAGAGTACGTCTAGTGCTGTGGAGTTTGCACCTGATCGTAAGAGCTAAAAATAAAACCCAGGGCGGATGCAAAACGTCAATACGGGCACTCTCTATCAATGACAGATGCTGCTTACGACCTTGAACAAAGTACTATGGCGAGCTTCCAATTCTCAAATAAATTTATAGCAAACAAAGACAGTGAAAAAGTTATTGGTTTAATTAATCAGTTTGACTTGATTCGGAACTATACAAAAAAAACATCACACTTTGGAAACAAAAAGTGAAAATCGGAATTAGAACTTACATTGCGTTTCGACGGAGTCCAAAAATCTACGAAATCCTAAATAACTGTTGCCCAAAAGATAAACAAGGACGGGCCAACGTCAACACAGAAAATTATTTGACGACATTTTCATGAATGTAGATGACGTAAGTTCTGGCACAGTCACAAGATTTTCCAGACACACCAAAATGCCTTTCAGAAAGTAAAACGCGCATGGACTGATGGAAATTAAGATGATCCAACCAACTAGTGAAAGTGAGTTAAATAAAAATAAAAGTACAGGTTAGACGAAAGTAATTAATTTAAAAATCCACTGGTGCTCACTTTATAGAATGCACATTACCTGGTGGTAAAAAATGAGCACATTTGATAACTAAATTATTTAAGATTTGCTTCATGGCAAATCCATTACATCCAACATGCTCTTATCTGGTACATCCGTATTTTAAAGAAAAGCTAACAAGGTTGAAAAATAGCTACGATTCGTTGACTACCGACTTCATTACGGAGACACTAAGAACGGTGTTCCGCTAACTCAAGCTCTTACGTGGTTGCTCTGGACGCAAAAGTGACGCGTTACGCAACTGAAAGTTAATGCATTAGTTCCACTGAACTTTAGCAGTAAATCTCAATCTTTTCTAAACACTTGGACTTTCGCAGCTCGAATCAATCATTTTAATGTTAGAAGCAGCCTTCATTCGTGCTATATCAATACCCTTGTTTACAAGAATGGACCAATTTTGGGATAAACTACCCCGGATTCAAGGTTTTTTGAAAAGGCTTGAAAAATGAATCAAAGTCTAATATTTGAGTTGCCGAGTTCCTTATTTTCCGGAAACACTAACTAGCATTGGATAATTCTGGTATGGCACCCTGCCGTTTAGAAAAGGAGTCTTATAAACAAACTAGTGCTTATGACACAGTCCAGAACTTTCGCTTGGCAAATAATACCCTCGAATAATAGCCCCCCAATTGTGGCCAATTTACGACGGAATGTGGAACGGGAAGCGTCAATTTGTTCCATCTGAACCGGTCTTAAGATGGTATTTAATGTCGATATAAATTAGCGGATCTAAAAGAGCCATTTTGCAGGTTTAGGCCGGCGTTTGGTTGTTTCTACCGTCGGCAAAACCCCATGGAATGAATGACCGAGATTCGTCCATAAAAAAAGTATAAATACGCCGTATACCGGGAAAAGTACACAAACCGTCTCATTTGGCTATTTATTTACCAGCCGTGGCCATTAGCTCTGTGAATGAACCCTCCGGTTATTTTTGGCAAACTTTTGTTTATCAGCGTGTATCAGTGCAACACAAATATTTACGCTCGTTAAAAAATGAAGAGCCAATTTAATTTCCCTCCTCCCGTCCGACCTAGTTCAATTTAGTCCACAACAAATGCAACTTTTTCCGCTCGGTTCCACTTGTCCTGGTGCCAAATACCATTCCGATCCGCTCTTCCAGTTGGCCGCTGATGAAAATTCGCCTTCGCCAGTCTGCGCCGTTAAATAATAAAATAATTGAACTCTGGTTTTATTTCCCGTGAGGAACGAAGTTTGCGTGGTATGCGGCAGATGTTGGAGGCCTTTCATCGCTCACCGTCCACATGCATGCAAGCAGTAAATAGCCGTCCTGCGCGCTAAAAAAGCGATGCATACCGGTGAAAGGTGAACAGAACTGCAGGTAAATCGAGACCAACGATTCCCGAGCCGTTGAACGCAGTCGGATAAGTGGTGCACCGTTATCTGCTCCGACTGCAGGCGTACCATAATTGATGCTCCTGCGGACGGCGCGCAACAGCAGGAACTTTCACATCGGGGATTGATTTTGTGTGATGGCTAACGACGTGATTTTGATCTATGACCTCGAAGTAGCCAGGTATTCGCGATGCAGCGGACACGCCCAGGAGTGTTGGCGGCAGAGGCGAGGCGGTCGCCCGGGTTACTGACACAGCTTTGTTTGTGACTGCTCGTAAGTGTAGTTCGCCTTTAATGTGCGCCATATTCCTGCTGATCCTGCGTCATCGAAAACGTTCGCAGGCTCTGGAACGACGCCAAACGCCGCCTCGTATAAATAGATTAAATAAATAGCCGTTGACAGCGACGCACCGGGTAACATGAGCGTCTCAACAAACAGCTTTCACGCAAATACGCCGGCTGGGGCTTTATTAAACCTGCTATTTTTCACCGCGATCCGTTTTTGTCAAACTCGATTCGACGATGCAACGATTCCACATTCATACGTCAAGGACGATAAATCACATTCACGGGACCTACGTTCGGTGATTTCTCCAAGAACCGCGATTCCAAAAATTTCAATTGGAGAAATTGCACATTTCAAGGTTTTACTAGCTTAGTTCATCGTCACGATAATCCAACCATAACAACTTTGAAAATTAAGTTTATTCAAAAAGAAATAAACATCGTCGGCTGGTTGTGGAGTGAGTCAAGAAGCGGTGAAATAACTCCACAAAACAATGCGCAATTGGTGTTGTTAATACCTACATCAGATCCAATACAACACTGCGGTGTTATACATTAAACTTTAATCAAATATCAAGCTATAAAAAACACAATCCAACTTTGTAGAAGTTACTAGTGAAGGGGACATCTTGCAATTCAAAGTTACGTTAAAACTTACTTAATTTATTCTATTATAACTATGTACTTTATGCAATAACCATCCCTCGAGCTTCTACATTTTATTTAAAATCACAATTTAGAAGTAATTTTATCCGAAAGTTACAAGATTAAATTCAAAGTTTTACATGGATAATTTTGCAGTGTAACGAGATTAATTCATTGTTTTTTATTTTTCATTCGTTTGACAAGAGTAATTTAAAGCAAAATTAAGGTCGAGTGTAATTTGTATCACGAGAATAGAGGACAAGGCGATCAATAAGTTGAGGTTTTTTTATTTTAAGTTATAAATTTAATGTTGTGATGTCACTTGTTACTAATTTTATATATAATACCGGGTGACTATTTAAAATCTTATGATGGCCTACCTGATTGTCAAAGTGACATTTATGACCATCGTCTCAACCAATCAACACGTTTGTTAGGCGTACTCATGTCAAAATTGACACCTGTGAACTGAGGTACAAGCATTAATAACCACTAATGTATCACTAAAACCTACTAGTTACCACAATTGCTGAAACGACACGTGATATTTGGAGGAGGAGAGCGCCATTTTGCAGCCGAAACGAAATCGTATTTCATGAGGAAGGATATTTTATTACACAGATGGTGCTATAAAATTTAGAGCGGATTAATTCCTAGGGCGTACTTTCACCATACATTCTATTTGAATTACATAGCACATACATAAGGAACACAGGGTGTTTCATCTTTCATTTAACAAACGAACGATATATGATAAAAGCGTCGTCAATAAATTGTACTATTTAGTAATATTTACCAACCCTACTCTGCCGTTGTCTAACTTCCCTACGTACTACACGTCTACTTCCTGACTCATTTAGTTTGACGTTTGTTTTTATTTGCATGGATTTTAAAATTGGAATTTAAAAAAGGTCAGATAAAATTTATGCAAAGTTCACAATAGGTGCTCTGATTAGTTTGAACCAGAGTTAAGGCGAGGGATTAAGGCACTCCAGGTATCGGTGTACCGTGATATAACCTTGGAACGGAGTCAACCAAATGTTCCCCCACAACAGACAATTTTTTATCAACATATACTAATCATGTTGTGTGGGCTCTGTTCTGATTTTTAGTGTTTGTAAACAGAAAACAGAATATTACACGATTACACATTACAGCATTACTGATTAGGTTAGGTTTCGAGTAACACTATCTTGTGAGAACACATATTTGAAATTAAATAAAGCTTTGTGGGAAATGCTGAAAACATTTAAAGGCAACAATTTTGACTTTTACGTTTCATTATTTACCAAGTAATCCATACATGTTGAATAGATAACTGTCACTAAGCGCGAAGTTGATTAGGCTGTGTATATACCGACGACTCACCTTTGTTGTTGGTTGTTACAAAAAAATAAACTGTATTGTTCTGTGTCTTGGTACCTCCCAAACCAACGGCTTGATGATGTATATTTTAATATTTATTTAATTGGAGTGTATCTCTAATGAAACTTCCAACATTGCATTTTAAATTGTTACTACTTTGGTTTCTTTGCTTTGTGGAGAAAGTCACAATTATTATTAATTACAGAAGACGCAGGAAATTGGTCTAAAATTACTGCTTTGATTCTGTGTTGTGAAGATACTTATTTAAGAAAAATATAATCCACTTCCACACTTGTGTATGAGATGGATGACTATGACAGATCAATTCTAAATTAAAGAAAAGATTTCATATAGCACCAAAGTTCCAAAACGACTTCTTGTTGCTTTATCCTGTGTATTGACACGCAAATGTCCTTGTACATAATCCTTGTGTTTAACTTCGACTTCAGCACGCTCGATTTATTGATCAATTTACACTAAGCTTGAAAGAAAGTTGTTCTTGACTAATGGGCTAAATGGTAATCTGTGGGAAAGTGCTATTGTTAAACTCTAACTTACCCCCAGGGATGTCTATACCTGGCCTATTCTGTACAAAGGGTTTTTTCTTACAAACGAAGAAAGACACCCTGCAGATTAAGCCGTAACTTAACAATACGATTTTCACACCTCTTACTACTTGGTCAGAAAATTCCAAAGTGCCTATTGCAAGCTCCGAATAAACCGGGCGTGGTTCACCATTACAACCTAAAATGTTTTGAAACACACCTGATCCATAGAACCTTTGTTCTTTTCAAGTTCACTATTGGGCAGACCCTACTTTACATACACATTAGCCACTTATCACTTGGTAAACACGACACCTTTGTATTTTTGTTAAAGTAACCACAGCTTAAAAATGGATTTTTCAGTTGTTCCAGAATTTCAAAGGTGTTTGTTCGTTTTGAAAAAAATACTACAATTTGTAAGGCAACCAACGCCTTTTTTTCGTACTTACACCATATCAACGTAATATCTGTACACAACTCGACTCACGATTGCCCAAAACCGCCGCGTTAATTAACCCCCACTAAACACAGTTAATACACATTCCTTTCCGGCAATCACATTTCCGCCACCTCATTCACCACAACTCCACTCCTTCAACTTACTCGAACGCGCCACCCCCGACAGCCCTAAAGCAAAAATCGGCTCGGTCCAGTCTCGCCGCAAACACAAAACGCCCTTTCCCAATTTTGCCACGTCAGCACCTGATTTACGGAACCGTCCCTCACCGTACAGTCTAATTCGTGCGTCGCGCCCGGGGACGGCGGAATTCCCAGCTTCGCCCGGCGCGCAATTATGCAATTACTGGCGTTTGGGCAACATAAACATCCGACCGAATTGGCGGCGATCCGGGCGAACGCGGAGCGCCGTTGCCTGGCAACGCGAGGGGGCGGCGTTGTTCGGGGTGGAAGGAGCGCGTGGATGTGTGGGCCGCCGTTATATATATACGTATGACATTGACAGTTCCCATGGCAACCACCCCGCCGAAGCAGGACGCCGCGTAGATTGTTTGTGCGGCACAGACGTTGCAGCCCCCGCCGCCGTCGCCGCCGCCACCTCCGCCGCCCTTTGATGTCGTCGTCGCCGTTAATGTCGGAAATTTCAAAGCGGCATTCCGTGTGTGGAGGGCGAAGAAGAGGTCAGCGGCTAGTTTCTTAATGGCGGGCGATGCAAGGTCAACGATTTTTCGGGCGAAAATGCCTTCACTGGAGACGGGCGTACAATTATTTTCTAGTGGTGTCTGTTTTTTCTGCGAAAAGTTAAATTGCTATTTTTTGTGTGTTGACACAGAAATTGGCGTTTTCCAAATGTCACTGAAAAGGTAAAGTTCGTGGGTTTTAGAGCACGTGATGTAAAACTGATATTGAAAAAATCGTTATTAATGGGAATATATTATAAAAGGCTGCGCTTAAATCAATCTAAACGTCCGGGGTGTGACACACCCTTGCAAAGCCTGTTAAGGAATGTAAAAATTATGCATTAGGGGGCGCAAAGCTACTTGTTCAGTCTGGCGCTCGTACCAATCACATAGTTTTAAATATCGATTGGTTCGCGCTGTACGTTGTTAAACTGCTTCTCGTCACATTACTTCGCATTACGACGTTATGAGGTAAGAAATGAGGTTTATAAACAATTTATGACAAGACGGAAACGGAAGACCTATTGCTTCATACTCTAGAGGTCTTCAAAAAATTGTAACGGACTAAATTCATTTTTCACAACTACAGAGGAAATAGACAATTCAGGCTCAGATTATTTAGCGATTTAGCGATAGCTTTGGGGTTACCGCAGGCATTCGTACTGTCCCCGCTATTATTTCTTATTTTCATAAATGATCTTTCGTCTTACGTAAGCACTGACGTTGTGTTATTCGCGAATTATTCAACTGATTGACTATACTGTTTTTACTATTGTGAACACATTCCACCATTTTGTTTCGCAAGGAATTTGCATGAAATCGTGGTTCAACTGCTTAACGCCGGAAGGAATGAATAGCAAAATAAGAGGAAAGTGAAGAACTTGATATAATTCAATATGCAAAGCTGGGTTTTACGAGACAATTAATTTGCATTACTCAGCAAGTACTCGGTACACTACTGTGACTTGACATAAAATCCCAAAAACACTGCGATGTAGTAAGCACAAAATACGGACTTTTTGATTAATTGTTTTGCTGGTTCGATGTTTAAAATTTCAGTGATTAGTTCTAAACAAAGACGGACTGCGTTGTACTCTGTCGAAATCACCATGATGCATCGAGGCAACCTCGCTCTAGGTTGTGTGCATTTTGTGACATGTCCCAAATTAATGGCCAAGTTCCCCGGTATTATTAATGTTGGAGCCCCCCGTACAAGGCCACCTGGAAACACCGCTGGTTTAAGGCTAAATAGAATAACAAATTAGACTAGTTTGCACACATAAATAAATGATTACGAATCCGCCCGAGTCGACAGATGCTGTGTATAATCAAACTGGTTTCTGTCGGAGTTATTTTAATGTACGTGTGGAAATTTTGTTTTAATAGGCCGGTATTTCATCACGGTTGCGTTTCAAGGTTATCTAAGCAAGTGGACTCCTTCCCTCGTCGAGTCCGCTGTTTTTATCGCCGGAGCCACTTCCTGGCTAGTTGATTACCGTCGATGACGATAATAGCGTGCAATTTGTCGTCCGACATAAGCGTCTGTTTAATGTCGGCACGGAATGTGTCATCAGATATGTACGTTTCGAGTTTCTGCTCGCACAAGGGCGTCCCAGCATGTGGGTTTTCTAGTCGTCCGCGTTCTGGCCCGGTGCCAAGCCGCATCACCAGGAAATTACGAGCACCTCCTCAATCTCCTAAATTTAACAATAACGCAAGTCGCCAAAACTTTCTTCTATTGTGCTCGTCTGGCAGCAGGATCGCTTTAGGAATTTGCCATTGACATTAAATTGTGGCCGGACCTAACGTAACTGTAATGGATGGAAGCGGCGGTGCGGTTAATGTTATCTGGTCGTTGGTTATGCAAATCGATGGACTTGTGACATTTAAAAACTGGTTCTAATATGTTACTTTGTCGAGCTGATGGAGCAAAAAAACGCGTTAACATAAATTTCCATTAAAATATTTCTACGATATGCATTTTCAGCGCTATCGCAGAGGTCATACCCTGCGACGATTAAAAATACAGGCATGCGTAACGACCATCACATGTCTGTCGATTGAATCCAATCGCTGATGGCGCAATCGTCGCGGATGTCTATAAATAAAACCCGTGTCGAATGGACTTTCTTTTGTCTAGAAATGTCAATTACCTCAGACGGTTATGCAAAAACCGTGACTGAAACGGTGAAACCGACCCGACCCAGCGCCCTTCTTCGTCTTCGTCTTCGTCTTCCAGGGAAGTCCGCAATTAGCGCACTTCACATCGACGGGTGAAAAGCAATTTGAGCAATTACCGCCTATCCGGATGCTTGTTATTCAAGACTTTAACCTTCAATTTAAGAAAGCGCACAGTCAGCCTCTAACGATATGCCCACGAAAACTCCTCAACACGCCTGGCCAGTATGGTAATGCGGGTCTGATTTTTGCGGCTCTTCACCAATTCATGTTTCTCTTAATTTTATTCCACTCGCTTGATGGAGTTTGCTGAAGTTGCAAAACCGAACTCCCTCGACTTTACGATTCCTGCGACCTCATAAACTTGGGTATTCACTGAGTCTGCGTGGGAGACGAGATAGCGGCATCCAATGCATCGCAGACGGCGTTATTTATAGGCCAGTTACATGGGTGTCTGCGTCCATAAGCAAAATTTACGAGCCCTCTGCGACATTATAATAGAAGAGCCACGCCACTGTGTCATCGGAATTAGTCAACTTGAACCCTGCTCTATGAATCGCCAAATTCGTTTTTACAATGTCAATACCGTCTAAAATTCGTCACTCGTCTTGCTCTTGGTAGCAAGACAACACCCAGAAGCAGCTAATTGTTCACAAACGGATCACCCATCAAAAATACACAATTTCTCATGTTCAGCAACAAAATTGATCCACAATGAGAACTTTGCGGCACACCTTATTTAAGTATGAATGGATCAGAAAAAGGTGTAGATACCTGTGTTCGAGTATTTTTATTGGTGCAATTTTCGCTGGATTTTGGGCGTCCTATTTTCTCATGCGCGGCTCATTAATAAGGAAGCTAAATATGGAGGAAGGCTGTGCGGATCCTTGAGCGTCTCCGCGCCGCGTACGTTAACAATTGATGCTTTCATCTGCGATGCTCCGATCCGAGCGATGCGGCCGTTTTCCCGCTAAATAATTCAGTTTATGATCGGGCCGGAGTCAAGGTTATAAACGATTTGTTTTGCCGCCCCTAGCGCTCACAAAGAGCGTAGAAAAAAGTTCGTTGACTCGTCGAAATGGTAGGGTTCCAGTGAATTTTTCAACGTGTCTAGCTGAGAAGTCCCTGAATAATTCAGTCACCTGTCTGGTCGGTGGTTGCCCCTTGGATGTGCGCGGGCTGAAAGTCGCATTCCATCGCCACATGTTGCCCTTATGCCCCCTAAACCGGATTGAGAGCCATCACCTGCCGCACCTCAAGCTGCACGAACTTTTGCGTATGGATTAAACCGACAGCTGTTTCCGTGCACCCTCCTCCATGCCGATAGTGAATAGCGGAGGAGACAAACAACATCCTGGTGTGTCGGCCGAGACGTTGTCAGGCATTCAGAGTGTGCCTCGTCGGAGGTGAATATTATGGCACTTTAATATTGATGAGAGCTGATTCATTCAAATTCACGTATTCGACGGCGACTCCATTTGCATACGGGAACTGTGTTATTTTCGTGACGATCGAAAACACCGCAAGGTCACCCCAAGGGCACGGGCTCGGGGCGCTCCGTATTAATCCAGGAAAATGGAGAAATTGTTGCGACGTGACGCAACTTAATGCGGAATTTATAGGTGTCATTGCCGCCGAGAGGCAAACCTAATTAGCAACCATCAAAGTTGAAAACTGGGAGAAAAAGTTTCGCGCGACTTGCAGGCGAAGAAACTTTTATATCAGTTGAACACGACTTGGAAACTTTAATAGTAAAAGTTGGCGTGTTTATTTTTAATCCTCGGGCAAGAGGAAAAGCGACAATGGCACCGAAATAACCGGGGCTTTTTCTCCACGATTATGACGAGTGGATTAATTATTTATGAGGAATCACAGGCGGCGCGGCACACGCAAGCTGCGACTACAGACCGTTCGGCTTGACAAATAATACGCACGTGCAACTTGAGCTTTACAATAAATCAACTTCAACTCCAATCAAGTAGGTCGACCCTTTTTTCGGGCATCCCGCAAGGCTCGGTCCTGCGCCCTGTCTTATTTTCGTATAATGTACATTCCGATTTAATCCATATCGTTCACCTTGTATGCAGACGATTTCGTTAAAATGTTCAACGTTTCATGTGCAACTGCTCGAGGCTACGAATTTATGTTAAAATTGAAAGTGGTGTACGAACATATGTCTAAAATGACGTTTCAATCACCGCCGTCCATTTTTGGCGCGGTTAAAATTGACACATTTCGGGCGCTCTGGTTATGCTTTCACTTTAAAACTTTTTTTGTTTGATAACAACGCAGCAGCAGCTAGCTTTGTGTACGATTTGCGTGGAACCCTTTTATCCGAACGATTCGTTTGGCTAACGGTGTCCTTTGTGCGCCTGCCATGAAATTACCATCGATTCAGCTTCATTATTATCATTATTGCTATTGGGTCAGCCGTAATGACGAAGCTTTTTCTTTATGCGGGGCAATGTTCACCATAAATCTTCGTTGGAAGACGAAGGGACAACCGAGAATAATGACGGTTCCTTTCTTACCTGAATCCAGGCAATTTATTTTTTGTGAACCGAAACCATTTAAGTTAAGTGTTAAAATTTACAAGTTGGTGTCCGCACACAATGCGCCAAGAAACCGCAGGGGTTTCACCAAGATTAGAGCCAAGGTCGTGCACGCCAAATAAAAACCTAACCCAAATCAAACAACAATCAGAAAAGCGTCCAAGTGATTCAATTTATCCCAAGGCTGCTTTCCACGAAAATAATTTCGCCAAAGTTAATAAATTAACATGAACTTGACCTGATCTATGAACGGAAAAAGCCGGCCTTGTCAATAAAGTCTATTTTTAGTACGTAATTTATCTAAATGGAAACTTTGATAAGCGATTAGCGTTGGAACTGTTGCGTAACGGCGAGCAAAACAACAGAATTCACGTTAAATTAGCGCGCTGGAAACAATTTCGCAATCTCATTTCAGGAGAATAATTGGTACCTGTCGTTTCAAGGACGTAAAAAGTAATACCGAAATAAACTCTCTTGGCGATTCCCGCTGCGGGGGCTTGCGGACTTATTTAATTAAGTGGAGCCGCCCCCACCTCTTCGTTTTACGGATCAATTAACAGAACAATGGACTTCGCGGAAATAGCGCTGTACAACGTCCCGCCAAAATCGACCAATACGAAGGCGCGCTTTTTGCAATGTTCGAACTCGTTGCGAATGTTCGTGTTCTCACAGGTTTCAACCATCACGAAACCGAAAGTAGAATACAAGAGCGAGCACCGCCATAAATAATGCACAAGCGCGATTATCAAATGCATCCAGGGCAGCATAATTTAATAATTCATCAATTAATTAACAGGCGTAACGTCCACACTTTATGTGAAACTAAGAATTTTCATTATTCCAACGAAAAATGCTAATTGCGAAAATTTGCATTGTTAGTCAATTCTAATTAATTCTGAATACATGATTATCTAACACATTCCTGCCTGTGTATATGGATGCGGATTGTATAGCGATGAGAAACTCGTTTGAATAAAAGTCAAGGTGAAAAACTAAAATGTACATTACACATTATCATCCATCAACCTCAAACATCACTCATCTTTATCTGGAAATTATTCGGGGGGAAAACTCCGCCGCCGCGCTGGGAAACGTCTACACAGATTTTAATTATCCGATCGAAATTAATTAGAAATCTGCGTCATGAAAAGTACGTACTATTGCAGCTGCTCGACCAAGCTGCGATTTTATTGAGTAATTATAAAGTTTTTTATTTCTGTTCATAATTATCCTCGTGAAAGGAGTGTAATTGACGAGAGTTTGCTGAAGCGGATTTCCGTCGCAAAGAGAAGAACAAAATTCCCGATTTCATATACTCCCACTCGCGTTCATTAGACACAACAAGCTTGGTAGCTACAGAGTACAAATTTGACAAACAGATTTGTGCGTCCATTTGACAGTTCGACTTGATTTATAACCCTTATTTTGACGAGGCGGCAAAAATCAGCTGCCACTTCGAGGAGAGAGTGGTCATTATTACAGTGCATCAATTCAATTAAAATGAAGAATTACAACGGAAGAATTTATTATTGAAATGAAGAACTGTCTTCACAAGATGGAGGCATCATTATCGCCGGTGATTTTCACTTTATGTTGTTCGTAGGCAGCACCATAAATAATTAATAATAATAATTTTACTATTGCAGAAGCTACTGATAACGATGTACCATCAATAATTCTAGTTCAGACAGAGCATGTATGAATGTCATTTGAAGGTCACACGATATTTCATGGTAAAATCCGTCAAATTGCCACTCGAATGTTCTTCAATTTGGCATAGTTTTGCAGCTTGAGCTAGTAAGTTTCGATTTCCCCAACGTTCAAGCTAGTTAGAACTAATAAAATCACCAGCCATTACACACCATAAAATCATTGACGTGCACCTGCCTTATCTTAATTGCAATTATGGATCAAAAGATCACCAATCACCGATAAAACGACTTGACTCATAAAAACGCCAACGAGTTGCATCCACACATTCTGATCCAACTTTCTACAGTTCATTCATACCGCACTTTCGTCAGTCGGTAGTATGAAATAATAGCACCCATAACATAAATTTAACGTTCTAAAACCGGAACATTAAGGATAAAGAGGCTGTTTATTTGGATTTCAGCGCTCATAAATTTTTCATAATGAAACAAAGCACATTTCATTCAATCCAACTTAAAATTAGAACTTTGTTGTCGGTATTTCAAACTTTCTTGTTTATCCACTCTCAGTTTTATCCTGGTGTTAACTATTAAACATCGAGCTGTCACTGTAGCGCGTCATTAATCTTGCACATTGTTCTGGGGAAAATTTCGCAAATCATTTAACTTTAGTGCGGGAGGGACCGGCTCCTGCGTGTGTATGTTTATTGTGAATGTTCCGGAGAATTACAAAAAACCGGAACCGAAAACCTGGCCGGGAATATTTCCTTCATCCTTTTTATCTCAGTCATTAACTTTGTGTTTAATTTAATCCGTTCTGAAATACCGCACAGGCAAAATTTACGCCCGCAGGATACACCGAACAAAAGCTGTTTGGCAACTCGGGCCATTTAACGAAAGGGATACTGTTGTTACACCTACTTACATTATTTTTCGCAGTACTAAGTGACTAATCTCTGAAATGAGTTTGAAGTTCAAGCATGCTTGAAAAATTAATCAATTCTCGAAAGAAATCGGCACAATTACTGTAATACTGGTAAATCTCCGAGAACGAGGCTTCCAAACTTAATCCTCTCGAATTTATTTAGGTATAACCCCGAATGAAAAGGTTAACGAATTTTCGACGAGGTCGTGATGGTTTTTGTGCCTTTTCTGTGTCGGATTCTCTCTCCACCCCAGTCCCTCAACCCCCGCATTCCAGGTCCAATTATTGCAGAGTCGTGTGAGTCAGCGTGTGCACGGGTTGGTCGTCATGGCAACCCCCATCCCTCCCTGTTATCCGTAACTTTATAGATGTTCCCATTTATATATACGAGGGACTAACTGAACAATTCCAATCGGAATTCGATTAATTCGTGCTCAGGAGAGAGCATTTCAATTTATTTTTCACATGCTTTGCTTGATATCGCAAACAAGGTCGCATTGTTTTCCGCGTAATCGCATAATCGCTGTTTGCTCATGTTTATCATCTCGTTTGTATTTTTTCATTGTTTGCGCTGCTGGAGTATGACGCAATGGATAAATTGTTGTTATTGGTGGACTATCTAGGTCGGAAAGTTAGGGTCATTCGACTACGTTTCGTGCCACCTTAAGTCATTATCGTTAGCTAAACCTTAAGTTCAATGAAACACAGCGTCTCTAATTAACTATCTATATAGTTTTATTCCAAGTTGCGTAAGTGTAAACTAAGTCATAATAGCTATACTCCATCAAATTTATGACATGTCAATAACGGAATGTCGTAGAGTACGTTCTCTTTTCACTTAGAAATTAATATATGGGATTTTGCTTTTATTCGTGTGCACGCACGCAAGTCCAGGTCATGTTGTCAATGCGCGTAAATTCAGACGTGCTTTGAAAGAGTGCAAACTTGAGGACTAACCCGTTACAAATGCATATAATTATCGTGCGCAATCCGCATCGCTCACTTTCGATACACCACATGGAAACTGAGTATCAATTAAAATAAATTACCATGCTTGTGGCTCGCGGGTTTCCATTAACAACATGCAATGACAAATGCACGCCCGCACTGTTGCTATCTCAATCAAGACCGGCCAACGTGAATTGTATGTATGAAAATGAACGATTCACAAAGGAATTAATGTCATCACCGCTAGAGTGCGCCTCGACAAAACGGTATCGCGGATAAAACGGCAAAAGAGATCGCAACCCAGAATTTCTCTCAGCAAAGTTTAATACGTCGGTTGCATGCTCCACTGAAAGTTTCCAACCAACAACTGATACAGCGCACAATAACGAAACAAAACAATAAAGCGGCCGAATTTCAGAGCTACAGAGAAAATTATCATTCCGCTGTTAAAACACGTAAATTTAAGCGAATCAAGTTTCGCAAAGTGTTCGAATTTTGTTTGTTTGCTAAAACGTTCCGTTTGTTTTAAGTTAAACAAAGCTCGTCGGTAAGTCAACACAAATAGTGGGAAAAACGCATGCCTGCAGGCGGGTTCTATTAATACTCGCCTGATAATTGGAGCTCTTTATCCAAATATTCTCGCGCTGATTACGACGCCGATAACGGGCTAACCGTGGCGGTACTCACCTGAAACAGACAAAAAACAAACGGGTGAAATCCCACTCTTACATTTCGACTGGGTTTCGTCGGAAACGACTGGGCTAAATCGCGTTTTAATGGCACTTCGCCGACTCGCGAACCGTTAAAATTTATGCTTTCTACTGTCTGGGTTTTGAAACGTTTGTTTTTGCGTTAATTTATACAGCGGCTTAAAACAATAACCTTATTTAACGAACACAACAATGGGGAATATTTTCTCTGTTATTCATGGCATAACGTTGCTAACGTCACAGCTAATTAGATGGATCCACGTTTGATCGGAAATAAAAGCATCTCCTCTACCACAAGTACCGTTTCTGAAACGAAATTGAAGACGAAACAACAAGATGCAACTTTTCACTTGAACCTAGTTGTTCAGAAGATGTGGAAAAAACCGTTGGGAACTCATTTGGCCAAAATCTCAAGAACAACTTCTTTTCAAGATCTAGGACCGATTAGTGTGTTACCATGTATGTCTAAATTATTGGAAAAAATAATTGCCAGGAGATTACGTGCTGATCTCGATTGCAACAGCATCTTGTCCGAGATTCAATCTGGCTTCAAGACTAACCACAGTACCGCTAGAGCTTTACTTAATTTATGGGATAATGTGTCACACTCCATTGGTAATAGAAAAATAACCAATCTAGTTTCGTTAGACTACAAATTAAAGTAAGGATAAAAATACATATTATGCAGATCGACCTGTACATCACGGCGTTCCGCAAGGATGTATTGTCGGTCCTATTCTGTTTACCATTTTCACTATACAACTCCATGTCGATGATAGTCTGTTATAATATGAATATGAACTATTATGAATATTAATTTAAAGAATCTGTTTAGGTGGTCTGAAAATAATGGACTCACCATCAATGAGCAAAAGTCGGCGGCCTTGTGTGTAAGATATTTGACGGTGCCCAAAATTAATGAGGCTACAATTTCTGTAATAATAAATCACTGCGTTCTTCCTTTTCAAAACAACATGACCGAATAAATTTTGATTAGCGATTTAATATCCTTAGGATAACTTTAAATTTTATTTCAAAAATCTGGAAATCTAAGTGCAGTCCACAAGTGCAGGAGGATTTTATAAAATTCAAATAACATTTTCTAGTGTAAATTTTGGAGATAACATCATCCGATTGTTTGTGGGAATGATTAGCTAAATTTTGGTCAGCGTTTTACCATGTACACGATAATCCTAATACACATAAAATTTGACAACGATCGTTCCAGTATTTTCGGAGATTATCTGTTGAAAAATCCGGACAGAAGGAAGGCAAACAGACAGGCAGGCAGATAGGCGGAAACGAAAGACCCATTTTTTCGTACTCTAGAGGTCATGAAACCTCAAGAAAACATAAAAGTACGCTCGGGAAGTAAAAATCTTGACCTTACAATAGATAAACACCATGAACTTTGAGAAACCTGTTAGTGTTATAGCAGATGTGGTGTGTCCGATAGAAGTTAAAATATCTATATAAATTCAAATACATTTTGCCTAGTGAAGTAAAATAGAGATTAGTCACCTGCGTTATTTTTAGTAATATTGATTGTTTACTAACCTCATTTAACGAAAGCAAACTAAAAGAACATCCAAGTTCTGCGAAATACCTGATTTATATCAGCAGAAGTGACCTCCACTCCTGTTTAATTCGATGTTTACATTAAATGAATTTTCAATAGTGATTATTATTATCATGGCATGTGCCGCCTTCTCCAAGCGGTATACCGCATTAAATTTGCGAAAACGGAAAAAAATGCAAGCCCATTCCAAAAATAAACATTCCTCGGCGTTGACCTGGCCTACGTGAGGATTGTAAAACCAATTCAGAACAAAACCGCTGCGGTGGGGACTAATTAAAATTCGTTGTAAAATCGTTTCCCATTCGTAGCCACACATTGAGCTCGAGCCATTAATAATAACAATTACGCTCACACAATCAGAGACTTATGCGAAGTCGTAACAGCATTATTATACCAGCAGAAAGGTCCCCGGAGCGGCCATCTGCATTCCAGACACATATACGTGCCATCTCCGGCCCTGTATTATTATTATACATTCACAATCGACTGCGCGGTTCCACTGCTCCAACTCCTGCATATAAATTAAATTGTTGTGTTATGTTCTCTCTCCGGTTATTTGCTTTCGCTGGCCGACCTTTGCGAGCAACCTCAGGCTGTATTTACCATTATTCAGGTTACCACCGGGGAGGAGCGAGCAGCAGGTAAACGAAACCGGCCCTTGGGTCTCTAATCATCATCCAAGGTCGACAACCCCTCGACGCCAATAACTCAACTTCGGTGGAGTTTTGTTACGATTGATAGTGGAGGAGTGGGGATGAAGAGGCTTAACCTTCGAACGACCTCTACGAATCCGATTTTCGATCAGAAATGAGATCCGAACGAATCGATTGAGGTTGGGCAACGAGATGTCACAACTTGTTTGAAAGTGTCAAACGAGACGAAATTAAGTGGGATTTATGTAGTGTTCCTAGATTATAGAGAAATACGGGTGGAGCGGACGAAGGAATACATTCTTATTGGTGGATCGTTTTCCGAGGCCCATTTAATTTCAAAAATTTAATCCAATGCAGCCGTAATTCGTGCAATTTTTTTAAACTTTAAACTTCATTTGTTTTCAAAATGCAAGGCTAACTTGATTTTTTTTAATAATAGCACTACTCAAATCGTCATTTTTTTCCCTAAATCTTATCCACTTGTGACGCTACTGTTTTTTTTTTTTTGACATTTATTTGACGGATTTTGGATCATAAATTTCCGTCATGTGTCATCGTTCACCCTACCCTTGTTTTTATATTATCTAGGCACACTTGATTTATCTAAATCGCCAATTGATTTCCTGTGTGGGTAACTCCTCGAGCGATAAAACTAAATATAAAACAATTTGGGTTATCGCTAGCACAATATTCGTTATCGCTGAAAATCCTCGATATTTGCGGGAGACTTAGCACTTGCCGATTAAAACCCTCGACCGATAACTCTAATTCGGTGCGGAATTTCCCACGCGCAGTGACGCCCCGACTACACTGGTCATTATTTTCCACGTTATGCAAAACGAACCTTGAGCCGACGAACAAAAGTGGACATTTCTTGCGCTCGATACCGCTTTCTCAGCGACTATAATAAAATCACGAGATTGCTTCACTCGTAGTCCAGCAAGCGCACTCACTTTTTACGATTCTACGACAACTGGTCGCAAACAATTGATCGCGCGACAATTGATCGCAAGCAACTCGTCGCAGCACAATTGGTCGCACGCGACAATTGATCGCGGCGACAATTGATCGCAGCGACAATTGATTGCACGTAAATTGATCGCAGCGACAATAGATCGTACGTAAATTTATCGCAGCGTCAATTGATCGCAAGGTAAAATTCATCGGGAAGTATTTTCTTTTATTAAAACTAAATATTTTGTATTCTGAATTTTAAGTTGCAATAAATTTAGCAACCAGGTAAGGTGTAAATATCGAATTAAAAACAATTTGAATATAGATAAGTGACGAAGTTTGTAGTTGCACTTTAAAAATTAAAAAATACGAGCGTAAACACCTTGTTACATAAGATTTTTTATTAATAAATTGTCATTTTGGTTATTTTTTTTTAAGAGATTGTTTCTATTTATCTCGTTTCTTATTTTACCTATTATATTATAGAAACTAGCTTCATTATAATAAGTACTCAACATAAAAACAAGTGTTTATTGTTCTTAACTAGATTACAGTTATTTAAAAAATCATATTTTTAACAACCTTTAAATTTTAACACATTTTGATACAGAATAATAATAGTACATCTAGAGTATCCATATGCAGCGAATATAAATTCCACTGGACGGATATATAATACTTATTTGAATACCTTGTAAATTGCAACGGATCTTTTACAGGGTTTGAGAAAGGTTTACGTGTATTGTAAATATATATTGCAAAAACTTTTGTTAGAGCGTCAAGAATAATTTTGTGTTACCGGGAAATCTAAGAAATGTAGGTACTTATGCAACTAAAAACTTATTTTTTAATTATTATTATGTGACTAGTATTGTACTGAAGAAAAATTCAGTTGTACCATATGTGGGTGTAAAAAATACATATACAGGGTTAGTCACGAGAAAATTATTTCTGAAAATTATTTTTACGCAACCCAAAATACGAATACCATGTACCACTTGATACTAACAGAATTTAAAATAAAATGCTTAATTCATGATTGCTTTGAGTTTGGCAATGTCATTTTGACAATTCTGGAAAAGGAGGTTACGCGAGTGTCCATGGTGGTACCGCAGCCAATTGGAGATCTCCGCTGGCGCCGCTAATAAGTTTGTCAGGGCTTGCTTCGAGTGCCTCTTGATCTTTTGCAACCGATTAATGACGAGAAAATTATTTCTAAAAATTCCTTTTACGCAGCAAATTTATTAAAAAATATAGGTATATATTTAATTTTTTAAACTAACAAACGTAATGAAAATAATACTTTTTCACTTAAAACTGTAACGAGAGTTTTTTCACGATTTATCTATAACTTTTTAATTTGACAGTTGTAATAATTTTAAAACCATTTTTTATTAAAGAAAAATGACGTCCAACACGTTTTGAAAGCTATTTTTTTCACTCGTTTAATTGACAAACTTTAAACTTGTGAGAAGAAAAGCTTGAATCACTTACTTGAGCGTCTAATCAATAAGACGAATAATCCAAATGAACATTACAGTAGCATACCGACGAGATGTGTCAGCATTAAAAAAAATATTTTACAATATTTTCACTTTTTTGCACTTTGGTTTAGTCGGAAATGAGCCTAATAGTTACCGTTTTTATGGAACTCGTATGTATTTATTTTGACACTTTTTTTAGAAATAATGAAATTTTTGAGAATATAGCACATTAATTTATTTTCCTCATTCATAACAATTACTTATTTCTCTATAAACGCTATCATTTTTCGCCTGCGATCAATTGTCGCATGCGACCAGTTGTACTTGCGACGAATTGTGTTGCGATCAATTGTGACTGCGACCAGTTGTCGTTGCGACCAGTTGTCGCTGCGACCAATTGACGCTGCGATCAGTTGTTTGCGATCAATTGTCGCGCGACGAATTGTGCACGACGAATTGACGCGGTACCACTTTTTACCAGGAGAAACCCATTAACTCCGACGAAAAAAAAGCAACACGAAGCAGACTCGCCTAGAGTGATTTGCCACTGTTGATTCTAATAGCAGATTTGCATGCAATTTATTTCAATAATTCCCTGTTGACCGCGTCGCGCTGTGCTATTTATAAAGCAATCAAAAAATATCCACGCTGTACAAAAATGAAGCGGAAAATTGCCGTTCCATTAATCCTTCAACATCCTGCAATGGCTCCGTAGGAGTAATCCACAACCACAATGAAATGTACACGCTGCGGAGGAGGACTCATTGTTTCCAGCATTTTTGAAATTACCGTGTCACATAATGTAACCTAAAATGGAGATGGCGATGTTGGTATCACGCTAGCGTGAAATTAATTTGCCCGCTGTGGCGGCGCGCTTACGATCGACGTAAAACGGGTTACGTTTCCACTCGACGTTGCTTTACCTTTGCAGGATTATTGCCAGAATTAATCATGCTATAACAAGACCAAGGCAAACGTGGCATCGGATTCGTGCCCACTTCGGCCAAGTGCCATCAAAGCGTGACCTTGTACACAACCATCAATAAAATTAATCTCATTGTCTGATCAGATCGCTGCATTTTTAGTTCGGCGCTTATCGGGTGGACGATGAACCCGACTTTACTCAAAGATTATCGAGTCACTTTTTTCTAATTAGGAATTTAAATGTGTGTTACGAAAAAAGCATACACGTGATAACATGTTCGTTCTGGTGTAAACAAGTCAATGATAATTGCTTTACTCTTGCTTCTAGCTCCATTTTTGTGTACTACTCAACTTTACATTAAACTCAGCTTTGGGTCTCGGGAATAAAATCTAGGCCGTTTGTTTCATATTTCAAGTGACCCAGATTGTAACACAGGAAATTTGGTGCTCCTGGCCTATAAATTGGCGTTTTCTAATCCATTTGCCGTCTTTTATCGGTTGCGATGACCCTGATCTATATGAAATATCCATAACGGGTGAGTTCTGCGCGTGAATCATGGATGTCTATAATAGCGCATTGTGTAACACTAATGCACTAATTACCCAAAAAGCTTTGATCTTCACTGCACCATATCGTCTCGGTCTGTTAATCAGCTTAATGACAGCTCCAAGTTTTATTGTAACATTCAACAAATTAGCTTTTACTTTCCACCAAATCGTCCGCCATGCGTAAAATAAATCACTTTCGATTAGATTTTTCATCAATCTCGTAAAATTATCCGACTTCTCGTTTCTCAACATAATCGTTTGATAAATGGAAAATCAACGATGCATTTCGCCGACCGGAATTCCTCGAAATTACACTCGGAGCGGAATAATGCAACCGAAATTATACGGCGATAAGACAGGCCGATAATTACGTCGGGCCAACGATCCCGTCGAGCGAAATTACCATTTTTCCCCAATAAAAAATAGCGTTTTCGCGATATGTGCGACGCCTCTGAACCTGCAGCCTTCCATACCGGGCACGAAGAAGCACTAAATCAATAGCGCAATCTCGGTTCTGGGCGGACGGCACGGAGAATAGCTTAGCGGTACATAATGGCCCCCACGATGGGCGGTTTCCTCCGCTACGGCTCGACTCGGCTTTAATTAGGACTGCAATGCTGTTTGCACTCATCGGATTAGCGGCTAAAGCGTACATTTCCGTTAGTTCTGCGGCTCGCAAAAGACCTGATTTTAATCCCTCAACGCAATTATGGGAAATTCTGACGGAGAATTTTCTACAAGTTTTGTGTAAAGACCATTTTTTATCTGAGCTTACGTGGCTAAATAAGCTAAAGGATTATTTCCACGGGCACATGCGGCGTCCTATATTTAATGGCAGACTCCATTAGATACAGTTTTATGTTTGCTATATAATACAAAGTGGCTCTTGTATAGTGAGCGGCGGTCATAAATGGCGCATTTTTCCAGGCGCGAAACGAAGTCTAAGCCTTGTCTGTTCACGACATACTTCACTGAAGACTGCAAGGCTCAAATTTAATCCTACTTCTATTCTTCCTTTCACAAACGATGTTACTTTCTTGGCATTTTCAACTATTGTTAATTTGAACATCCACACAAGGCAAATTAAAAGAACAATATTAAGCTCTACTCCTAAAGCCATACGACTACCTGCGTTCCTTGACAGTCGCCATAAACTGAACAGTGTCGTATCTGATCCACTGTGTAATGAATTATAGTTTTGGAAATTTCATTCTACCCTATAAAATTTTATTGGCAAAAACGAGACGGACAGTAGTACAATAGCAAGAGATATTTACAACTTAAAGTTGTCGCGTGCCGGTAATCCCGAGATATTAGAAAGATACTTCTTACCATTGTATGTTCCACTGTCCATCTCGTTATTTTCAATAAAATTTTATAGGGTAGAATGAAATTTTGCAAAACTTATAATTAAGTTTTCTAGAGACAAAATATTATTTATTGTCTGTGTCAGTGATTTGTACGATCGATTTTGTAGGATCGTATATTATGAGGAACACATTCCAGTTACATAATATCCTGTATAACAATCCTTTATTGTCTTCTTCTTTCACACAATTCACTAAAATTATGACATTTTTAAAACATTCTTTTGTAATTGTTCGCTTGTTAATTATAAATCAGATCGAGTACCCACTGTTATTTACATAATAGGTGCAAATTAGCGTGTTTCAGAGAATAGGCTTTTGGAGAATGACTTCAAGAGGTCTAGGGTATCGTTAGAGTTTAGATTGTATTCGTGTCTCAATTTTTTACTCCCGAACGTAAACTAAGCTGCCGTTTCATAACTCCTAGAGAACGAAAAAATAGGTCTTCCTGACGTGTTTTTAGTTACAATTTCAACGATTAAATTTTCTTTAAATTATATAGAATTACATACACGTGCATACGTGATTTATGAATCCGTGTTGAGTTTTTACCCAGAGCATCCAGATTTTTAGGGAAAAAATCAAAAATTATATAACAATATTTTACAATTTAACTCTGTAATTGCAAAAACGGAATGTTGTGAAATATTTTAAGGTTATATGCAGCATGGTAAATCGTTAATCAAAATTTGTCCGTCATACAATTTTGCCGAATTTTTGTAACTTCATACGTGTTTTTGGAAAAAAAAAAACTGAGTGTGGTTAATTAATAATCGCTCCTCTCTTCTGCCTTGAGGGGACAAAATCAAATTTCATTCCCTTTTAACCGCTGATGCTTGTAATCTAAAGGTGCTAATAGTCGAATGTTTTCGAAGTATAAACATAAACAGTCGAACTTAAGCATGTGCTGAGAAATTAAGAATATCTAGATTTGTTCCCGTTAGTTAACTGCTAATTATGCCACTAGTTTTTACTTTATAGAAGTTATCACAAAACGAAAATCGTAAACTTAAATTTTATAATATTTTAAAGGGATTTGTATTTCTGTCGAAATAATATTCGATTTTTTTTTTCAGAATGTGACACCTTCTCGGGGGCCCGAGATATCTTTTTTTTAAAAGGGTGAAACTTTCTCGAGGGTCCCAACTGTCTTTTTTTTTTAAAGAAGATTGAACCTTCTGGGAAGTACCAACTGTCTTTTTTTTTAGAGGGTAGAGGCTTCTCGGGAACACCAACCGTCTTTTTTAAAAACTTTGAAACCTTCTCAGGGGTCCCAAATGTCTTTTTTTTTAATAGGTGAAACCTTCTCGGGGATCCTAACCGTTTTTTTTTTACAGATGGTAAAACCTTGTTGGTGGCCCCAACTGTTTTTTTTTTTTTTAAGGAGGTGAAACCTTCTCGGGGACACCAACTGTCTTTTAAAAAATCTGAAACCTTCTCAGGGATTCCAAATCTATTTTTTTTAATAGGTGAAACCTTCTCGGGGATCCCAACTGTCTTCTTTTTTATAGAAGGTGAAATCTTCTCGGGGATCCCAACTGTCTTCTTTTTTATAGAAGGTGAAATCTTCTCGGGGACATCAACTGTCTTTTTTTTTAAATCTGAAACCTTCTCGGGGATCCAACCGTCTTTTTTTTACAGTTGGTAAAACCTTCTCGGTGGCCCCAACTATATTTTTTTAAGAAGGTGAAACCTTCTCGGGGACACCAACTGTCTTTTTTAAAAAATCTGAAACCTTCTCAGGGATCCCAAATCTATTTTTTTTAATAGGTGAAACCTTCTCGGGGACACTTAACTGTCTTTTTTTTGTAAACTGAAACCTTCTCAGGAGTCCCAAATGTCTTTTTTTTAATAGGTGAAACCTTCTCGGGGATCCAACCGTCTTTTTTTTACAGATGGTAAAACCTTCTCGGGGACACCAACTGTCTTTTAAAAAATCTGAAACCTTCTCAGGGATCCCAAATCTATTTTTTTTAATAGGTGAAGCCTTCTCGGGGATCCCAACTGTCTTCTTTTTTATAGAAGGTGAAATCTTCTCGGGGACACCAACGGTCTCTTTTTACAGATGGTAAAACCTTCCCGCTGGCCTCAACTGTCTTTTTTTTTAGAAGGTGAAACCTTCTCGGGGATCCCAACTGTCTTCTTTTTTATAGAAGGTGAAATCTTCTCGGGGACACCAACGGTCTTTTTTTACAGATGGTAAAACCTTCTCGCTGGCCCCAACTATCTTTTTTTTAAGAAGGTGAAACCTTCTCGGGGATCCCAACTGTCTTCTTTTTTATAGAAGGTGAAATTTTCTCGGGGACACCAACTGCCTTTTGTTTTTAAGAAGGTGAAACCTTCTCGGGGATACCAACTGTCTTTTTTAAAAAATCTGAAACCTTCTCAGGGATCCCAAATCTACTTTTTTAAATAGGTGAAACCTTCTCGGGGATCCCAACTGTCTTCTTTTTTATAGAAGGTGAAATCTTCTCGAGGACACCAACTGCCTTTTTTTTTAAATCTGAAACCTTCTCAGGAGTCCCAAATGTCTTTTTTTTAATAGGTGAAACCTTCTCGGGTATCCAAACCGTCTTTTCTCACAGAAGGTGAAACCTTCTCGGGTGCCCCAACTGTCTTTTTTTTAAGAAGATGAAACCTTCTCGGGGACACCAACTGTCTTTTTAAAAAAAACTGAAACCTTCTCAGGGGTCCCAAATGGCTTTTTTTTTTAATAGGTGAAACCTTCTCAGGGGCCCCGAATGTCTTTTTTTTTTAAGAAGGTGAAATCTTTTCGGGGACAACAACTGCTTTTTTTTTAAATCTGAAACCTTCTCAGGGGTCCCAATTTTTTTTTTAATAGAAGGTGAAACCTTCTCAGGGACCCCAACTGCCGTTTTTTTTAAGTGGGTGAAATCATAAAGGTCATTACAAAAAAGTAAAATTTCGCAAAATCAAATTTTATAATTTTGCAAAAAACCAGGATTTGTTGGGCGAGCCAAGTTCTGTCGAAGTAACTTTTGACCTTTTTTTTTTTAATTACGCCTCATTCAAAGCTGCTTGTTTATAATCTAATTAAAAGAACCTAAAATTTGTACAATTTCCAACTCCAATGTTTATTTGCACAGCCGACAAAATAAACAGCCCAGATCCCCTTAAGCCAATATTTTGAGGCGACTTTAATCCTCGCGAAAAAAATTCGGCGTAACTTTCCTTCGCCAAGGAAAACTTTTTGTGATACCCACACCGTTTTTTGTAGGTATCCAGTGCAGAAAGCTGGCAACGATCGATGCCGTGACGCTCGTTACAGGAAAATATTTCGCCTACGACCACGCAAATTCGCTGGCAAGGGGCTTGATAGATTTTTAATTAGTCTTCAATATTGGATGAATCGACTGAAACCCAGCTGGAAATTATAAGCGTTCCACCTTTTTTATTCAGTTAGCTGCAGGTCTAAACCTTATTAATATACATCAAAGACAAAGAAGCTAGAATTCATTAGGGAGTTATTAAATAATCGTCCGAGCTCTGTTATGACGGCGCTTTATGCAAAATAGATGACATTCCAGCAGAGAGATCAAACAAATTTTTGTCTGCTATAAAGTTTGTGACGAAACCGAAGTTCACGATTTCGAACAAAAGAGCAGAATGATACAGAAAGTAAGTGGGTCAAGTCAATATCTAAACACCGCTCTGAATTGAATTATTCATTCTTATGCAATAACTCGGCTGTTCGGTAAAATAAATAAATGTAAAGCGGGTCTTATTGTTTGTTATTCAGGTACACGCCGGGTAAGACATTACGGGCATAAATTCATAATATAACCAGTTACGAGATAATAAAACTGACACTAACCTAATTTAAAACTATTCAGAACTGCTGGCGAGTAAACAGAGTTGTCACGCTTAAGGCCGAATCTCGGTGACCGGGGACTGGCGTTCGCTTGATCTCCTAGTTCTCGTTCCTAATTAGTTGGGTATATAATTTTCGTCAAGTCTGAAAAAATTGCGTTCTGCTTTTCGTTTTTCTCGCCTTTAGAAAAACGTAAATCCGCCATCAAACGCTTCAAAAGAGACAATCCCCACCTCCGGCGAGTCATTTTAGCAACAAAAACCGCTTTTTGTACAGCGACCGTAGCGAAGCTATTAATTCCATTAGTGCGGAACAAAGCCGCTTTCTGTGGATTCATCTCATAAATAACACGGAAACTACTTTGCAACACTTCCCCCTCGTTTCGAGCCAGCCCCCACAATACAAATTTTTCAAGCAAACTTGTTCTTTCTTTCCGTACAACACATGTCGGTCGAAAGACCGATCATATTACAGGATATAGGCGGGAAACCCGTTAGCTGTAAATCCCGTTAACTGCTAATGGGCAAAAACTATCAGTCGTCAAAAATCCTTTTTTTCGGATCGTCCACCCACAATAATCCGCGCCGCTGCAAATTTAATGAGATGTCTAATTGACTGACGGCAAAATTCGACGATTCCGTTGAAAAATACATGCAAAACCCAGAATACTGGAACCTCTCATTCAGCAGTATCGACCGATTTTTTTCGCCGGATAAAAACAGTCCGATCGACGTCATAACGGTTTTTTCCCTGGCGAAACCACCCTCACACAAACAACCCCAGGAACGTGACGTCGAGGGCGTTTTTGCCGAGTCCATCTCTTAAGACACATTCAAACGAGAGTAACGACGTATAACCATTTCGGTCACGTTCGAAGCTTGCTGTAACAGGATTCAAATATGTAGCACTTCAATTATGGTTAATTGAAATTTACAACTGATTCTGACGTGCAAGCGTTGTGCATGCCTGAGTTGAGCAATCTGGAGGCATTTCCAGACACGCCAGCGTCAGGTGGAGATGAAATGAGGGAAAAATTTCACAAGCGAACTATATTAAATTTAAATGCGGTGTGGGCTTTCAAAATAAGAGGGAGCGTTAGCGGTATTAAAAAGAACAAAGAGGGTACAACGCTTTATGCTTTTATACTTGCATTGATGAATTTTTTACTTTATATTTAATTTGGATTTGCTGGAGGTTCGCCTCTAATTAACGTTTCCCGAGGGGGCTTTATTAAGCGCTGTTTAATTATTATTGCTGTCTAACACTATCGGGATACTAATTACATCAACCAATCTATGTACATCACAAAAATTGCTCGAATATCAAACTATACAAACAACTATCGTCTATTGCATATTGATAAGGAAACAATGAACAAAAAATATAACAACAAAATGTAATAATGTGGTTTGTGCAACATTCCAAGCGCAATTACTCATTCCACAATACATAAACTTTTAAGGTAATAAAACAATTACGATTAAGATAAATACCACTCATCTATATCAGGAATTTGCGTCAGTTGGAAAACATCTATTTATATTCCTACAAATGACTTCGGGCAAATTTACTACTATTATTCTTATCAATGATAAATATACTACGCACGAATGTCAAACCTTATCAGTCAGTGCTTATTTTTATTGACAAATAAAAATTTATCGAAAACCGCTAATCCGAGGAGTGCATTTGGATTTTCCCATTCTATCGAATTTCAACGGCGATTAAAAACAAAACGATATGATATGATGCACGAATGAAACACACATTTTGTTGTTCAAGTGATCTGATACTGCGATATAGTGGCGTTCATACACAAGCTTTCAAATATTAAAAAGCCTGTCGAATGACTACGTCGTTTTGTACATAAAAAGTGCTCCCTGATTTTCTTTCAACAATGACACTTGTACCGTCCAAGCGACTGCGCGTCGTTTGTAGTACAATAATGAGTAAAAACTCGCCACTCATTCTACTGTTCCGGCGTTTTTAATTGCTCTGTTAAGTTTATTCACTTGCGCGTGAACAAACCCAACGCACCGAATGAACAGACGACGCCCCATAATTAGGACAATCAAAGGCGCCCGCCATTTAAGGCCGTAATTTCACCACGCAAAGAATTTTAGTCGTCTTTCAGGCGCGTTGTCAGGCTGGTAAACACGAATTCTCTCTTCTTTGGGTATTGATCCAAAAAAGGAAACAGACCGTGGTGCACAAACAAACACGGATGATGTATTTGGTTTAGTGCATGTTTGGCAGGTTCTGTTCGTTCGGTGTATTCAGTCCGCATTTATTATAGTTTTTAGGTTTTAGAATTTGCTGGTATGTAAAATAGGCTTAATAGACATTCAAGTGAATAGTGAAATATTTAATACAGTACGGTGTAGGCTCCGGAACTGTGGGGGCAGTGAGAAAATTTACTCGGATTCAACTCCCACACTTTGAATTCAAGTTTCATGAATAATTCTAGCTAAACATGTACGTATCGATTAGAATAAAAGTGATTTCCTGTTTTTTATTGTGGCAATTACGCTTAGTTTTAGTTGTCATGATGACGATTAATTTTTTTAGGAAACTGGTGTTTATCGAGTGTTTTTTCATTGTTGTGATAATTTACAAACCGATGTAAACTTTCTCGTGTTCCTTGAATTCTCGGCGATAATAAATTTGGAATGGAAAACTTCTTGGCAGTGTGTATTATTGAACAGGGAAGTAAATACGCTCAACTTCCCCCAGAGATAAAAGATCAATACCCATTGAACAATTTTTTCCTGAAAGTTCGAAGGTTACTAACGCCTGCTATTTATACTTATTATTTTTAGATGTACAAGTCCATGTTACTTATGGACGACTATTTGGGGGAAAATAAAATTTCCATATTACTGCTAACGGTGGTATACAAACCTACCGTAATTAAAATTAGAATGGAATCATGATCCACTATAGAGCACATGTACACATGAAGGAAATGTTAACAATCAGGCAAATTTTGGTCGCCCACAAGACATCATATGTGTACCAAGGGCAGGGATTATTTTTCGCCCCAGCTGCGCCGCACCAAACCAAAACCTGAAGAAAAGGTGTCCAGATCAGTCGTCGCAGTATCCCAGTAATCGCTAACAAAGGGACCCCGAAGTCACCAAAATCGCCAAAGCAACATTTAAAACGCCCCTAGATTGTAGAAATCTAATGAAAGTACCGGATGACAATAAATGATTGAAGAAAATTTTTGTCTTAGCAATTCCGACTTATTGGCACCCATACTAGTATGTCAGTTCACAGATGTCACTTTTAACGTGAACATACCTAACAAACGTGTTGATTGGTTGAGGCGAGATCAGCTGATATTGACTTCCTGTCATAAATGTTAATTTGACAATCAAGTAGGCCGTCATAAAATTTTAAATGTTGCCAATTTGACAACAAAATCACAAACGAAAATCAGTCGGTACTTTTTTCTATTTTGAATATTTATTTTACTAAAACAAAATAATGGATAATTTAAACATGTTTAAATTTTGAAGTTTGTTAAAACCTAGTAGACCACTTTTGTATGGCCGCGACCATATACCAAGAACAGCAAAGTCTCTAAATGTAGTTTCATCATGGATTTACCTAATAACTTCAGCTGTCACTGTCACACAAGTACTTTTTGGCTGTCAAAAGCAGAAAAATCTAATAAAGATATTATTGACATTACATGAAAACCTGGCGCCGACTTAGGAAAAAATAACGTCCATCATGGGTACCAACTAGCCAAAATAGCAGCCCCGTCCAACAAGGAGCGGCCGCCAGGGAGACCAAAAGACGCCCCTGACCGAATTATATATATATATATATTTTTTTTTTTTTCTTTGGTGGCTGTGTTAATCAATAATTTCTTGTCATAGTCGTTATAGGCTAGTAGAAATCTTAGCGCCCGAGCAACCGCCCCCGTAAAAGGCGCCATCCCGTAGTGTAAAAACGACCTCATCTGGTCATTTTGGTCAATCTATAATGTTAAATTCTAGGAACTCATTGAAAACTCTTTGGAACGTTGAATAGAAATGGTTTTGAATTTCCCTTTACGTTTGCGAAATCTAAAGAACTCACAATATGAAAAACAGAAGAAAGTAGAAGAACAGGCCGATTGGTTGTTTCTGTGGCAAAATTGTTTAGAAATCAGATACCAAGACGATTGACGAGTTCAATGGATCTATCGCAGTGTATTGTAGCTTGGAAATAAGTCAAAATAGAATCTAAGGAATCTTGACTTGACTCGACAAAATCGCATAATTTGGCACTTTTCCGGTTTGATTTAAAGCGAGGAGTGAATTTTTTGGAACAAAATAATGTATTGGTCACCCATATCCTTACAATGAAGATGTGTCTCCCTTGTACTTTCACCTTCAGTGTTGATACTTCAGAGAACAATTGTGAACGAGCGCTTCGGGAATCTGCTCGCGGCAAACTTCCTTACTGTGCAATTAAGTCATAAAACCCACTGTAATTTGTCGGATAGTTCGCGGTTCCTTACATCAACTCAAATATAGATAAAAACCAGCGTCTTCAATCAAACCGTAATCGATACTCCTATGCACTCCCAAACCAACTGCTAAATCACTGCCAGCATTAACGACCTCTCTTGGAACAATGCCCCTATTCCAAAACGAGGCAATTTCGTTTTAATGACCGTCAAGCCCGACGATTTGCGACGTCTCTCTTCCATCTCCTCGTCGTGGCACTAACGGCCTGGCGCACTTTTTCTCTTCCTTCCTTTTTTTGTCTTCGTAACGCACGCTGAATGGTAATTAGATCGATCGAGGGCGCGGGCAATGAGGGGCGACTCGTCGTCGTTGCAACAATAATAATGGTCTCGGAGCGGCATACAATGGCAAGTGCCATTAACGTAACCGTGACTATGCGATCCTCAACAAAGGAGCAACAACGCGGACCTGATCGTCCCGCGGCTATCGGGATGGGCACCATCATGTTCGACTACATCACGATCTTACCATTCCGGCAGTCAAGGTTGGACGCCGCAAGAGATCCATATCTTCTGATTCCCGGGCTCGCAGCCGACCCGAATTAAACGAGGATACACTGATTTTCCGACTGAAAGAGATCTAAACAGTTTTTTTGTCGGCCGCGTTACCTGAGGAAGTTGAACGTAAAAGCTTTCATCCGTCTCGATTTCGGGATGGGTTTTTTACGTTGGCGTTCTATTCATCAAGTGAGATAAGATCGAGGCATGAAGATTGCGTATCTGGAATATTTTCAGATGGTGTATTTAATGTATTTCGGTCACGTTCGCGCGCGATTGATTGGGGGTGGCGTAATGGCAGGTAGTGTTTCAGGGGCGGGGACTGGAGCCGAAAATCGACGATGCTCTTAGCGGAGAGTTAGGAACGGGAGACTTAATGTTGCCGCTCAATTTGTGAACATAATAAGAGCAGTAATTGGTTTATTAATTCTATATGTCGTGTTTACTGCGGGCTTTTAAATGCGATACGTAATATTTTATATTTATGCAAAATTTATCTCTCCAGGGTTGATTAAATTATTTTCCCATGGTTCATATCATCAGAATTACAGATATACCAGTTGTTTTGTCAAAGACTAAAAGAGATACAGAGACCTTTTACTTTACCATATAAGGATACGACGAGTGTGTAGTTAATAAACGGAAGCTCTATCAAAACAGTGGCTTTGGTATGCTGCAAATGTGAGAGGTTTTACTCAATGAAGGTAGGAAATCTGCAGGTACAATTTATAACCTAGTCTAACTTCGTAGTCGAACCTTCAAACGCTTCTTAACCTGCTAAAGCAACAGGGAAAGGCAACTGAAGAACTTGTAATTTATGAGCTTCAAAATATAGGTTGCCAATGATAGTGTGGTAAGGACTAGACACGATTATGATTTTATTAACTCAGTTGAAACGTGTTTGCTGCTAATAAAATTTGGTGAACGCATATTCGACGCATCTCTTTCTGCGTTTTCGAGGCTTGCTTGGCAAACAAATGTATGTGTAAGCGACACTTAAATCTAATACGCCATCCGTGGTACTTTACATTTACTCGACAGCGGGTGTCCTATTCAATTCGACCACCCCATAATAAATCAACTGAGAAATTCAATACAATTTGCGGTTCAAAAATGGTGATGGGGGTTTTCCAGTGACCAAAACCAGCGTGAACTAAATAGATGTATGACGAATGCAACAGCAATAAAATGCAAGAAAAACATATTTGAAAAAACAAGGGTGTCAATGTTTCCCGAAAGTGCTATAGATTCTTAGAACTTCAAATTTTTTGTCAATTGTAAAAAAAATGGCAACAAGAACGTCAATCTCGATCAGATTATTTTTACAGACTGCAGGAAGTTTAAAAATATTTGAAAGTAAAGTAGAATCCACCATAAATAACGCTTGTAGATAGTGTTTTCAAACAAGGTCAAAATTTTCATTTCTAAGAAATTTAGCGGTTGGTGGTCAAAGGTGGATACATGAATTTGAATAATTAGTATGTTAATTTTTGGCAACGACGTGTATTTCTAGCACCACGTTGATAAATTCCATTTACACAAAGGCAAATTAGGCATTCTAATCAATTTCTGTCCATCAGCTTGGTTGTCAATTACTCCAACCAATCGAATATTTGGAAGTCGGCGTCCGTAATAATGGTTACTCAGAATTTAACGTAATACCACAAAAACAAAACTTAATTATTGCGTCGTCAAGGGAGCGTTGAAAATTTCGATCCGGACATGCCTTAAATAATGAATCACCTCGTCCTTCCGACTAAATTAACCATAGAAAGAAAGAAATTTCCCCGCCAACGAACAAACACGTTGTTCGGGGCGCGAAAAATCCATCTGGCATCCGGTTGCACCACGGAAACCTATTTATTATTTATAGCGTTTTAATTATCGTGGCTTGTGGGCGTCGAGTTATTTTTTCATTCTTTCTCTCTCCTTAGCCCTATTGCATTATAAATAAACACAGAGTTGGCAGCCTCCACCTCTTGTAGAGTCAAAGGAAATTCCGGTAGTTAACGCATAAATCGTACAGTTTGATGTTTGAGCATCGCGTCGGCTTGGCCGGAAGCCAAACAAACGACGATCGGCAGACAAGTGCGCGTCACGCACGCCGCCTTGTTCCGAGCGACGAGCAAGAAATCGTCCCCGTGGTGGGCACGGCGTTGCCAACATCACGGCACAAAAACATGCGAACTTTCGAACAATATTGGAGCAGGAGACCCTAAATAATAAACGAAACAATCAAATATGGTAAATTTTTAACCGTTGTATTTTTAATCTGTATAATCCGGACTAAAGTATCTACAGACGTCAACGAAATGTTTAGCACATACTCGTGACCCTATTGTCTTGTTAAAACAAAAATGTTTTGACAACGGTGAAAGTTCTATCTTTCGAATATGTTTTCGGCCCGATGTTTGCTAAAACTTCAGAAGTTAAATTTTTAAGACATCTATCAATGACACGAACAGTTGACGGGTCGAAAATAAAACCACGACCGTCAACTGCATGAATATTGCAAAACATGATGTCATTATTAGCCAAGCAAATACAAAATTGGTTCCGTATGTCGAAAGTGGACATGTCAGTCTAGTATCATTGAAAGGTTGGCAGCGCTGGTAAGCACATGGCGTGCTCGGAGCGTTCCCAAGTGTCTTGACCTTGGATGTCATTGGAGCCGTAAAACCGATGCCACACAATTACCACATCCATCACGGAGATTATGGATCGCCACGTCCGCATCCATCACGGCAAATGCGCCGTTTTATTAGCGGTTCACTTTTTTACCGGCGTTCGATACGCAAGGGCTTTGTGTGCAAAACACGTACGACGTGTCGACGATACTATACCTGCCAGGAGGCAATTTACCGGGATATGTGATTTTTCAATTTTACGAGAGGCATAATCTTGAAAAAGACTAGAGGAAGCTGAAGGTTTGTACTTTCCACGGAATTTTAGTCCCCAATTAACGTCACTTAACGAGAAAAATTGATTCAGAGGACAACCAATGGCGATTAAGTCGTCGTAATGAGTTTACTGAAGGATTAAACCCTTTGGTCCGTGACAAAATCGTTTATTTCTTCTTTATTTTAACATCGGTGCGGATATCGAGTGGATCCTCTCAAGGTTTGCCAACTGTGTTAGTTGCTATCTACGATCAGCAATTATAAAAGGGCTAATGCCTAGTTATGAGGGTCACATCATCAAATCGACATAATTCTGGTTAAAGTACATCACAGAGCGAGAAGAGGGACTCAGCGCTCGACCTAATTACAAAACGCCGGGCGGCGGTTAATGAGATTGGGCCTTAAATTCCAAGATATGAACAAAGTGGATCGTATACATTACTACTAATCACAGCACGAGTGCGTCATCTTTATCGATCAGATTATCTGACATTTTGTTTTAGAACTCTCCTGTGCATTGCAATCGATAAATTTTTCCTTGTTGAACCCATCGGATTACATTTTGAAACACAGATCCATAGTCTGATGAAACATCTGATCTGGGAGATTAACTGATAGTGACATTTAGTTCAAGTGTTATTTCTTCAAACGTGAGCTTTCTAAAGCATTCAACACATTATCTCTTTTAATCTGCCAGATAATTTAATTAAATCTGGCCTGCGAAATGACAACGACCCGAAGTAGAATGTGATCTAACGTCTGATTCAGGACCGACATTGCCACCTCAACAATTAGTTTCTTGGAAAGGCAGATAACGGTGGTAAGTGGTAAGTAATCCCATTATACTGACTATTATGCCTACACAAAGGGATTAGGATAGGCACCAAGGAACCCACCAACAAAGAAAGCCAGCTCAAAATAAAACACACGTCTCCCTATGGAGATGGGACGATTTGCAAACAGACCACCTGTATATAAATTACAATACATTCGAGGGTATCTTAAAAAAGTTGTATACCAACAACAACACAAGGTCAATTTCTTTCTTTGTACTTTTAGTGTGTGATGTCTACATGAAAAACGACAGGTTTCACCTGGTTGCCAAAATTTATTTAAATACTTGCGTTAAAATCTCGTTTATGTTTGTTTATATATGAAATCATTTTATAGGTGCAAGATTTATAACGCCATAAACACGTATCGTAATGAGACAGAAATACGATGTCTCTTTGGTGGGCCTTTGGAATTGGTTGACCTTGATAGTTTTGTTGAGAGTCATAAAAACCTGATTGGTCATTAGCGACTTCGGTCATAAAATCAGATTATTCCCAACCGGGTGATAACATAAAATTCTGCCCTGGTAACATACAATTATGACAAGACAAAATACTCCGTTCCATTTCAAGAAACTCGTTAATAAACCCGGGCAAAAAAGATCAGGATGTTTTAATATGCGTGTTTACAGCACTCTTAATTACCTGCTTGAATTCTCCCTACCTTGAATCGCGCGGACGCCAGGTTAATGACTCGGCACACAATTATTTGCAAGATAAGCTGTCTAAATAGTGTCAGCCAGTTTTTGTTCACCTTGTTACATAAAAACAAACCAAGTAACTTTGTTGTCTGCAACTAAGTAGAAACCGTTTTTGTTCCACCGAACATGTTGATTCAACCTGCCTTGGGTCAACTTCCCCGAAATAACTTTTCAATGCCTCCACATTAAACAAGTGCTTCCCCTCCTAGGGGCAAAAACAGCCTCTTTTTGCGGATGATCGTGAGGCGCCGAGACGAGGACAGACAACCGTTCTAAAATGTAATAAAAGAGGCCATATATTTTCAACAAGCACTTCGATCCCTAGTTACCTCCCGCTGCGCGAGCATCTGGCCCTAGATCCTCCACCCCGATTCTTTATTTTTCGAAAGGGGATCAGTAAAAATACTCGTAAACGTCCATTAAAAGCGTGAATAGGAAGAGTTGTGGGAACAACAGCACACGCTTCACTGAACACGATCGGCGGCGGCCATTTTGTCTTTAATTGCGATCGAAGTGACTGAGTTAGCATCTCGCCTGACCCCAGACTCAGGGTCAGAAGAAACTCTCCAGACAATAACTGTGACGCGGGTCAGGAAGTCATCCATCACGATGGTAGCAGTCGAGCACGATCACGAAATTTTAATACAAACTGTTAACTCACCTTTATCGAGCGGTTCCGGCGATGTTCCTCCGTTGGCGGCGACTTCCAAAGGGGGCCTTCCAGATCGCTGCTTCCTGCCGTTGACACTTGTCGCTGAACCGGAGGGCACTGATAATCCTCGGACCACGCGGCTCTAGATTGCAATAATCCACTAATTAGTCTCGCCGCAGAAAGTGTGCTTTTGTTAAACTTAATTAGATACTCAGTGATCGAAATAGAAACGACGCTATAAAATAGTAAAAGGAAATGCTCTTCACTTTAGATAAACAACGTGGTCGATTTAAAGCTTGTCATCCCTCGAACACAAAGACATTCTTGAAAGAGAAAGTATTAGTCGCGTTGGACCTTTTGTTATTTAATAGTCTCACTAGTACAAAGTCAACACTATTATTATTAGGGAGCTCAAAACATATATCAAAGGATTGGAAAACCCGACTCAACTGTTGGTTTTTCTACCATTAACAAATCAGTATTCAAACGTGTTTTATCAGCGGCACACCGATGGTTTATGGGACTTATTACGGTAGGGAAAGTCACAATTCCAGATTTATTACAATACACCGAAAAAATGGGGCAAGCTGAACCAAGTCGTAAATAAAATACCAACTTACGACTGCGGATTTGGCAGGGGCTGCTCGCAAAAACCAACAGTTGTGTAAAATCCTCATGCCCCTAATAGTATTTTTGTTGACTTAGACGTCCACTAATTCAACAGATGTGTGAATCCTCGCAAGTTTGAATGGTCCTAAACTACGTTTTTAGACTAATTTGGGCGACCTTTTATTTCTGACGACTCGAGATGTGTGCACGATTTCCGCATGACTCCTTCAACCGAGTCTGAGGCAAAAACCTGCCACGAGGTTGGCAGCACTTGCAACATCTCAAACATCTGCACGTATGCATCTGCGATCATTAAGGCGCTTAGACGAAGGCTGTTGGCCATAAAAATTACGTGATTCTTTTACATAACAGAATTTCACCTTGCCGACTTCTCTCCTTTTTTGCATAAATCTGCGAAACCAGTTTATAAGTCTTTGTTTGTTAAACGAATTCTAATTATCTCTCCTTTCGAAAATTTGGGTTGGGTAGAATAGTCCGAAGTTTTGTTATGAAATTTCAGCGTTAACCGACAGCGGAAATTCGTCGCAAAGGGTCTATACCCTCGTTCCCTTGATGTTATCGCTTTAGGGCGAGTCGTTAATTACAAGCGAAATCATCAAAATTGAATGAACTCGTATGACCTCGTGCGTAAATAAATTGGAGGCAGAAAGCGGTGACGGTAATTAGACGAGTCAGAGTGAGTGTCCTTGATATGTACGATTGAAACAAATCGCCGTGGATGGGATTCTCTACCTTAATATTCACGTCGTGATTAATTAAAAAGCTGTCAAGGTTGTTGTGGGCGGCAGTTGAACCATGTGCTCGTTTATATTTAATGTCAACTTATTAAAAAAACAGAAAGTACGCTTGGAATTCCTTTGACGCCACCTCGTCAATGATAGTCGGTGTTTTTTCTCAAATGCGGCAAAATTCGCAACAAGGTTCCACAGTGAGACCGGTACTGTTTACCGTTTTTGGCAACGATGTTACTGAACAATTACACACGGAATAGCATAATTATATACTGACCGAAGTGCTAATTAAACACAATGGTAAAGAATAATTTACCGCACGATGATTTATCGCATACCAGAAATGAGCTTCGTACTGACCTTACTCTCTCATTAATCCACCGCGCGTTGCACAACCTATCAACAACCAACAGCACATATCATTTCTATGACGCTTTCGCTACCAGTTTTATGTCTATACTGGTCTCACTACTTCAATTTCGCAAATTGATTTTGGCCTGGATTCGTCGGCATCCGAATCCTAGTTAATTATTCACAAGTCTGAATACTTCATGACCTTCGCTGTAGACCAATTCGTTGGATGCCTGTATAATTGATCGAATGTTAGGTAACTTGAATAAAATACCACAAAACGTAAAAAATAAACCACTTTAATCTGTCCGCAGTTTGGGTCAGAGGAAGGTCACAGCTCGAAAAACCGGTCGGTGATAAATGATCCCGAATTTGCATAATCCATAATGCTCCAAAATGCGTGAACTGGAAAAAACGAGGTCGCTTTAGCCGCACTTAATCCGTATCTACAATTGCTTTTTTAATTAATTCCTTGAGGCGGGAGGGTCGTTGACAATGTCGCCATCAAACAAAAACAGCGATTTAGTCGGAACCAAAATGGGCTCCGGGAGGCTCAATTAACAAAACCAAAATAATGGCGCCTTTGGAAAGCAACGGTCTATTGTCAAACCGGTACTTTGTTTCAAGGGACAACTTGTTTTCGGGTAAAAAAAAAATTGATGACTGAATTTTGTTCGATGCGTCTTTTTTAGTAAGGTCAATCTCAGTTAATTCCCCAGCAGAAGTGTTCCGGTTCTTTTGCGTTGATTCTCTTATGAAACGTTTCCAATAGCTTTTGAGTCACGCACATACAAGCAACCGATTTGTCGTTGTCTGATAAATACATACACCTCAGCGAACTTCGACCTCGTGTGAAACAGATAGCAAATCGTGTTTTCGTCATGTGAAGCGCATTATTATTAAAAGTGTAAGGTTATTTGGCTTCTGTATACAATTGAGTGCTACTTGCGTTATCTATCACCGAGAATTCCAAAGTAGGTACCACGTAATAGACACCGAATATCGTGGAATGAAGGCCTTCCGGTGGTGCGGCTTATCTTTAAAAAACTACAACAAAAGAAAGAATTCCAAGCGAATGATGACTAATGTTGTAAATTATCCTCCAAAACTACCGACCACAGACTACCCACGTGCCAAGAATGATGTTTATTATTGTTTCGAAATGGGTCTTCTTTTCCGGGAATTTATCGAAAAACGGAGAACTCCGGAAATAACATGCGATCGACCAAAAACCACGTCACGTAGGTATTCTATGATCAAAATATTTTTCTTGTAAATGTTATAACCGTGAGTGCGTGCATACCGGGGTAGTTACAACCTACGATTAGCATTCCGACATCGAGCGATTACTTGACGTCGTTTGTTGATCGCATGTTACAAGCCGTATCCAAAGTCCTTTTTCGGTACTGATATGCCAATAGGTTAAAATTTCTCTCTTTGGTGTGTTCATTTTTAAAATAATTTTGTCTCTTGATGGAACGACATTTTCGTCAGTGAAAGCATAGTGGGATTACGCAAACCAGTTCGTCCAAAATTTTGTGAAAGGAAAATATCTGCCATTCTTCACGCGGGAATCTTGCGTGATGAGACCACCTACAAACGACGGTCATTACCGATCACGAATACATACAAACCTTTTCAAAATGTGGATAAACGATCAGCTAATTCAAGCTGGATCTAAGTTGGTAATGATTATGGATAACGTTCCAAGTCATAAAATTAGTGAGTTAAAAGCCTCCATTTTTTTCATGTGACACACTCCGATTCATTCATTTTAACAATCCGCTGATGCTCCGTTCGGTATACACCTGTCACTGATATGTTTAGGCACGTCTGTGTTAGGAACCCGACTACTGACTTTTTTTTTAAATAGCGACCTCGTTTCCGCAACAGTCTGTCAATAATCTAGGATTAGTCGCACATAAAAGCCCCATTTAAAACAAATCTATGCCAAGTTTTGGCATTTGGCGACCCGTTCCAGAATATATGGAAGCTTAAGTGTTCATCGATTGGTCTTCTGCGATCCGGACAGGTGCTCGTTGGCAATCCCGCAATCAAACAAAGCCATAATTTAGTCGAGGGGAGCGAGTGCACGTAGCCGATCCCAATTTGCAATTCGAAGCCGCCGTCTGCGCTTAATTTATTCGATTCTCCGCGGAAGCAGCTCGTCGCGCTCCATTAATCTCGCTGAGCAAAATGGAGATTTACGTGTGTCCGGAAAAATCCGGGCACGGGTCACGTGCATGGGGGCGCGCGTCTAATTAATCCGCGGTCCGGGGGCGGCACGGGCGCCGCCGACCACCTGCCCGCTATCGATCGCGCCGCCAACGGCAGTCCCACACCTCCGGGCACTACTTACACGGTCGCCTCCTCGGGGCGATTGCACTGAACATCACAGCACTGCCCGCCGGGGTCACAAAGCACCAGCACTGGCAAAGGTGGAACACTGTGGCTGAACGGTACGCGGAACAAAGAACAACGTGTTCGCTGAGCTCCGCTGAGCGTCTGGGGCGGAGTGCAGTCGGCTGGGCAGGGCGGCAACTCGGGCGCAGTCGCCCGGTACTCCGCCATCGACTGCAGTTAGACGGAAAAAAGTGGAAAGCGGCGATTCCGAGCTTCTCTGCCGGTTTAGGTATGTATAAGCCATTACCCGAAATGGGGGAATGCGACTTCGAATCAAGGACGAGATAAGTGTACGCACAAAAAGAGTTTTTACAGTGATGACAAATTCGCTGTTTACATTTTGACTTGTACGAAGGGCCGAAGCGACTAAGTAAATTTAAGCCTTAAATGCTAATTACACGGTTGCACGTTCTCCAAGCGGAGCTGGCTAATGCTAAATAACGTAAACCGAATTTATATTTCCAGTTTTGGAACCGGGGACATTAACCAAATGACTTTTGATGGGTTTATTTGGCGACCCCAATAAACCGCTTAGGATTTTGACATTAATAATTTACAGTCCTGACTTGCTCTTGGGTCGGTTGCCTGGGGGGATCACGGTATCTATGAATTGTGTTCCAAAGATGCAACTCGAGACTCGCAAAATACGATTGTTATAATAAGCACTGGAACTAAATAAATCCTTCATAGTGGTGCCTATTACAAAATTAGAGGCACTTATGTAACTTCTTATAATGTAACCTCAACCACTTTTCTCTATGAGCAGTTATAATTATTATAGCCCCAGCCAACCATGTTATGAGATCTATTTGATTTATTAGTTGTCAAGCTCGTCTTGTAAGACAGTCTAGACGTGGAATCGTATCTTTTCAATGACAGACGTTATGGTGCCACCTAACCTCAAATCAGTTTGAACCTGTACTCTAGCACCCACCAGCCAGTTCAACTTATAAACTAACATATAATTCACTACTAATTCTTTTATTTTATATGTCACTTGAAAATTTTGGTCCTAGGAAGGTCAGCATCGACCACCACCATTATTTAATGACTCAATTTTAAATGTCCCGATGATGTTAACCATATCAGCAACAAGCATCGTCATTTTGTGTCAAGGTTTCTGCATATTATTCAATTACTATGTCAAGCAGTACTGCAGAGACGTCTCGGTTCCAAAGACTACTAATTAAGCTATTAGTATTCTGACTTTAAACTATCAAAAACAATCTGAACGTGAATATAATATTAACAATTTTTGGTATTTTATTTTCAAAATTTTCTTACAGCAATGCGATCAACGATTTAATTAAATAAAAACAGTCACTGGCTCTGAAGTTCTCCTCTGAAGTTGAGAAAGAGGACATATATTGATCTAGCACCCATGTTCTTGGGGTCGATCATTCTCAAGCTACTCCCATTACCCCATTTTTTTTTTTTAATAAGGGCATCCACCTTGTGATATCTCATTAAAAAACTCTCAACACAAATAACCTAGTACTGTCATTAGTTTTTAACCTTTATTAAATGGGAAAGTTTTTCCAGACTGCGACATGAAACATTGTAATTAATTTTTTAAATACTCCCTCCTTATCGTAACATATAGATAAAGTCGCGTTGAAATACACAACAAGCCCTCGTTTTTCAAACCGACAAACCTTCTTTGTTATTTAAATTTTGGTGTTTTAAATTGTTAAAGTTGATAATACTGTTTTTTTCGGGTTTGTGAGTTTCCAGTTTATTAACTTGGTAATTTATCGTCTGTCATCCTCTCTGAAGTACAGCTAAACAAATCCCGCTTCTTTGAAACTGACAGACAGACGGAAACGGGATACCTATTTCTTCGTACTTTAGGGGTCACGAAAGGTCGACCAATTTTTTTCCCTCTCATGATTTAGACTCACTATTGACCCGGAAATACGGATGACATTGCTGCCAAAATAAAACGACTTTCGGGATCCTAGATTAGTTCAGCGTGATTCTCGATTACCAAAAAAGTAGTCTACACTACTCCGATCTCCTTGTGCTAACCTACTCAAACTCTGCCATCTTCTCGCTGCTGCTATCCATAATTGCCGAATTTCTCACCTTTCCAGTAACATATGCGCATTATTTTCGGGTGAAGGCACAGCTTATGCTCGTCCTGCGTCCTTTCTTCCTTTTTCTCCCATAACAACGCGTCAAAACCTTTCAAACAGTCGCAAAACAAACTCGCTTGTCTGGAAAGCGCAGAACCAGTTATCTCTGTGCGAGGCTTCCATTGAATTCATTTCGCACGGTGATTTATCAATAAATCTGGTTTTTGGGTCACGTCTCTCCGAATCCTCCTGATCGTCCACTTGGCAATGAATTCCACACACATCACCTTTCTTCGACCGTCGTCGCACCCTTTCTTCCAGACAAAGCCCCCGAACCGTTGAAATCAATAGGTGAGTCCTTCGTCCGGCTGTTTCCGCATCCTGTTTCCGGCGTTCTCAATCCCAACACGATGTCACCGATTTTCCTCGCGTCGATAAAAATAATCCGGGCACGGTAACGCCGGAATGTGGCTTTTAAGTCGATCGCTGCGACTGCCGAATAATGAGCGCTATGCAAATAGGTGTTATGATCGTCGGGGGTGAATTCGACCAACAGCTGGAGGCTGCTGGACAGTAAACAATTCGTGCGGGAAATTATTACCGAAATTAGTGTCAAATGATTTCAATTAAGCCGCTAATTTGAGTGCGTTACCGCACCCGTTTCATTTATCGCACTCAAGTGAGTGGGATAATAGATCACCGCATTCGTTTTTTAAAATAAATGAAAATATTTCTTATTTATTTATAGATTTTAAGTATTTCAGTTACTCCGCTCGTTTGAGTTAGGTAATTTTTAATAACACTATTATAATGGAGTCCATCGGACAACTGTCTCCCGTTTCCGTCCGTCTGTCTGTCTGTCTGTTGCCTTTACGAATGACGTGTATTTCTTTTTTTGTAAATTTTTGTAATAATAAAAAATTTTTACAATTCGTGCGTCAAAAATTCCTATAAAGTACATTAACTCTGTGTAACGGGTGATTTTAAATATAGTTATAAAGTCGTTGCTTTTTATTTGGTTATTGAGGTTAATTTATGCATGAACTTACTCTTGCCGTAAATGTAACCAAAAAAGTCACGTAAACTATGTATGTATACAGACTTTTGTTTGCATGTATTCCATTAACCGCAGCGTTGTTGACAAATTTGCACAGAACGTTATTTTTAGATGTTTTCGAACAAATTTGTTACCGTAATAATATGCACGTTACATCTCTCCCGTCGAAAATCCCCCTTTAATACAAAGTCTTCTAATATCATTACAACACAAAGAGATTTTCGTCTGCAAATCCATTTGTCTTCACGCTAAACAAATTAACAAAAGGTTTAGCCCCTTTTGGGGTCTTGGACCTCAAACAGCTTCCTCCGCCTACATGCAAAAACCATAAAAGAGAAATAAACCCGTTAGAGCATTCTCCCTGCAAATCGATTCCTACCGTCTCGTTATCAATTCGATTACTTCGTTTTAAATATTTAATAGCGTGCTTCCCCTTTAAAAGCTAGCAAGTTTATTTTGAAGCTCATTTTCAATTTAAATATCAAATTCTTTTGTGTCTACTGTATAATCGATAACTCGGACACGCCAACTAAATAATTGATCGCCACTTTTAGATTTAACTTTTCAATAAAAAACGGCCTTTCAATTTTTCATACAGTGCTCCCGGTGAAGTAACGGTCTGCATGCTGACAAGGCAAACAAATGACGGTCGCGGCGATTTCCATAATCGCAGTTGCCTTGGTCATCACTTATCGCAAGTGACGAGTGTCATTTTCGGTGGGGATGCGCACAATACTCCCACGTGTGACAAAGGGATTTGAGAACCCTATAGATCACGGAGGTGACACGTAGTTTTTGGAACAGAGGGGACATAATTGGTGAAGTACCGTCAGGACACACGGTCATAAATTTTAATAGTGTTTTTATTGTCTTTGCAGCTGTTGAATGGAATTGAGTATGCAATCAAGGCATTATGTAAAATTTGAAAAGTTGACACCTATTTTTGGTTACTAATCCGCAAAACTATGACGGTCGACGCTTGGCGGTCGGCTACCTGTGGACATGGCCGTATCTTTTCTATTCTTTAATGTAATTGACCCTTTTCCTGTAAGCAAAGTGAGTAGACATTATATAAATTCCAATGACACAGAGTGAGACAACATCGCGCAGGCGAAGTCAGATTTTTGGAGCGCCAAGTTTAAATTAACCAATGAGCGACAGATTACGCATGTGTAGCCGGTTGCATTCTGTTAAAGCGGTTTGTTGTCACAGGCCTTTGCTCTACTGCCGGAGTGCCGGATACAATTTCCAACGTGGTTTTGAAGATGCGTACGCACGAAAAGTCACTATGGAAGTTTTACGATCTTACAGGAAAAGGGTCAATAAATTCAACTTTTGAAACTAAGTTGCAAAGGCAAAGTAATTTCGTATTATCGTGCTCCGTTCTCGCTTATAACCGGCACGAATAAGTCAATCTGTTCTAACAATAAGATGTTTACTAGACTTTATAATTTCAGTAGTTATTGATTAATAAAGCATTGTGTCCAATATTCACGTGGAACGTTAAAACTTGTTTGTGTGATATGTAAGTAGGTACTTGATTGTAACATTATATGAATGTGGCTTGGAATCACATTAATGACAACAAAATGTAGGAATAACTTCAGAAAGTCTATTATTAGCTATATTGGTGATGGTATTTAACTCAAAATCACACAATGAATGAAAATTTATTTCTGTCTGTTGGATTTCTACACCGATTGTGTAAATTAACTCCCAAGCAGTACGATGTTCCTGAAGGTATTGGAAATGGATTAAGCATTTTTATGTGAATCCGGAGAACTCCTAGATCGAGGTTTATGCGATAAGTTTGTTTGTGGTCTTGCAAATCGAAGAAGGTTGTTAGAAAAGGATTTGTCGTGTCGTTTTCTAGGAGTTGCTGAGATAACTTTTTCGCTCAAAGTTGTTGAAGGTTGAAAATCAAACTTTGAAATGTGACGATTCATTGTAAGCAATTCTTTACGACAAAAGTGTAATGGAGAATATATTTGTTGCAGTAATAGACGGTGTAAAACGAAGTAGAAAAAGATAAATTTACAACTGTAAAGAGACTGCTTGTTTTAAATGGGGAAAAGGGAACACATAAGGCAAGAAGTCAGTCCATTACCATCTATGACCAAGCAAGCCATTAGTGTAGCATCACTCCCAGAACACTTATAGGTTGCATCATCGACATTCAAGAAATAAAAAAAAATTACGTGCAAATCCAAAAATAAGTCCGTGCTTTCGTTTTTAAGTGAAAATATCCATAAACCTACTTATAAAAATTCATTTACATTGCAAACTAATCTTAAACTGCTATTACGATTAACAGCGATTCAGAAACTAGAATATAATGTTAGGTCAGTCAAACCAGATCCCCGAGATAAGTAAACGATTATTATCTGCGTAGCCTACGTGGAGGTGGAGCCGTATATATCTTGACTAAAATTTCTACCACTAAAACCTATCATTTTCAGCAATCTCCCTCAAACGTGATTGTTATTTTTCCTTTACAAACTACCATTTTATGGCATTCCTTTTATAAGACACCGGTAAAATGCGACTTTGATTCTAAAACCATACTTCCACGGTGCGTGGTTTAGCATACAACACCACTGTTATAGCGCCCGAAGGCTTTGTGTGAAGTGTGGACAGACAACATCAAGGAAATGTGTTACGAATCTCACGAGTACTGCAGAACACATAACTGTCCTACAAAGCAGTAGAAATAGTTGTAGAATTTCAAAACCTTGAGGGATTTAATTTTTTTCTGAATTACTTAACAACTAATCAAATAATTAAAAAGAATTATGAAATCTGACAGATATCTTGTAAAAACTTCGAGAAAAGAAATTTGCGCTGTTTGGTTTTCCAAAAGTCAGTTACTGCAGATATAGTAAAATTTTTACTCCTGCCAGTCCATATTTCGAAAGTTTTGAAATTCTTTGGGAGCGTGGTTAACTAATTAAGCAATCAAATTTTCTTGTCTTTTATTTTAACCAGGGACGTTTATAATCTGAATGTGCTACTAGTCGAATTCTTTCGAAGTATAAATCTAACAGTCGAAGTTAAGCGTGTACTGAGAAATTGAGAATATCCACATTTTTCCAGTTGTTTATCTGCTTTAAACTTATATCATATTGTCCACACTTTTCCGCTAGGGGGATGTTAAGTACGCCACTGGTTTTTACTTTATAGAAGTCATCACAAAACGAAAATCGCAATATCAAATTTTATATTTTTTTAAAGAAGCGGGATTTGTCGGACTATACTTCAGAGGCGAGGGAAGTTCTGTCGAAATAATCTGTTGAAATATGAATATTTGATAAAGTTGTCATTCAGAGTGGTATTTGGAAAATTCATACGTGGATTTTAATATTTTAAAGATCTATAGTGTATGTACAAGAAAAAAAAAATTGAAGGACTTTCTGTTTTTAAAAGTCTTACAATAAACTGTTTAGTATTATAATGATAGTTTACAACGCTTGTCGGATTTTGGGTTGCTGGTCCGATTCACAGAACCTTTGTTCCTTTCAGACAAGCAGATAGGAGAAGACGTCTGTAAATTATCATTGCAGACTCTATATAATTAGTAAAGAAGATTGAATTGGAACTAAATATAATTCCGAAAACTGCTGACATAATTTTTGTAAAACGCTTATAAGGCACGATTTTCCGATGAAATAAAAGCAAATTTTGTGTGTAAATAAGGCAATAATACCCCAAAATAATTGCTGTTTTGATCCACAATTTCAGCACCATTTTACAATGAAAAGGATTAGCGAACCCGTTTGAATTCGACCACAAACATTTTTATGTGACCAGTGTGGGCCCAAGTCATAACGTGGAGGAAAGGAAGTTCATTCACACTGCCTTTCGGAAATTCCACGGGGGTTTTTTTCTTTTACATAAAAACACATCAAAAAGATTTTACGAGTTTGGAAAATAAAACAACTGGTTTCGTTCTCCAAATTTTTCAGGTCATCAAAAAAAAGGAAAAAACAAGACCCCCAATTACAGCCAATGATGGCCAAATGGAATGAAAAAGACGAGTACATGAGCCATCAATTATACCGAAAATGACAGGTATGAGAGAAGAAAGTGGTTATTTATAGCTGAAATGATTTTTTTCCAAGACAGCAAAGTTTAGAACACGAAATGTTTAACCAAGTTTGTTCATACATTTTTTTTTGGTAACTATTAACATTCTTTAACTAAAATTTTAAACATTGTCATCATCAATACGAGTGCAGGGGAGTATATTATTTTATAAAATTGAAATAATTTTTACTAATGTAAATTTTGGCCAAATTTTGGTTAGCGTTTCACCATCTACACGATATCCCTAATACGCATAAAATTTGAAAACAATCGTTAGTAGTTTCGGGGAATATCTGTCTAATAAACACTCGGACAGACGATAGACAGACAGACAGACGGAAACAGGAGATCTATTTTTTCGTACTTTAGGGGTCATGAAACGTCGCTTAGCTTCCTTAGTTTACGCTCAGGAAGTAAAAAGAGAACTGGAGGAAAGTAAGTTCATTCACACTGCCTTTCGGAAATTCCACGAAGAATTTTTCTTTTTATATAAAAACACAACAGGAATAGTTAAAAGTTTGGAAAATAAAACAACTAATTTCGGACTTTACATCCTTCCGGAAAAAAAGAAAAAACCCCAACTGCAATCAATGTGTTCCAAATCGACTGAAGACCCAGCACAGGAACGATCAGTTATAACAAAATTAACAAGTATAAGAAAAGAAAGTAGTTGTATATACCATGAGTCATTTTTTCCAAGACTGCAAAATTTAGAACGCGAAGTGCTTAACCAAGTGAGTAATCTGTGAAAGAAAATAAAATATCTATATAAGCCACACAATTTTTTTCGCTAACTACTTATTAACACCATTTAGCAAAAAGTTTAAAAATTCATTATCATGTATTTAACATTTGTTCGCGGTTGTTGGTAAATTAATCATTACAATGATTTTCTTGTAATTCGTTTGGAAATATTATGGTTAGACCATAAAACTAATTTCTGTGGCAACGTTGTTGTATCGCAATATATTTTAGCTAACACTACAAAAATTCATTCATCTTAATGTGAGAGAGACTCCAGTAGTACTTAATCCTGGTTTTTTATGACATTCACATTTTTTTACCAAGAACGCACTTTCATCTTCTGGTTTGCATTCAAATCGCTTCCAGGTTTCCACAAACTGGGTTATTTTTCCAAGGTGTTTTGCACGGTACAGCGACCACAGATGTAGGAAAACATTAGCTTATTAATAGAGATGCCATATTCACACACACACCATTGTGCAACACCTGCTACCATTTATAGACATTCTAATACACCGGTTTTGGCGTGTTCTGCAAGCTTCAACGTGCTCACTATGAACGGTTATGCAAAACAAACAAATCTGTACACTGACACATTTTCAGATCATGAAGTCCAGACCTGTTTGTAACAGCAACAACGTGACATTTTTTATTTATTTATATTTTCATCTAGGCGTAATTGTGGACCGTTTTCAGTGAGAACAGTTACCAAATTTGCATCCACCTGGAGTTTGGGTTCCTTCTGCAGCCGAGCCGCCCCTGTTTTCCGAGCAGCCTCTTGCACGGTGCAGATGTAAGTCAGTGCGGCCTCTTTATTTTGGCAAACAAAATCCACACAAGTCCGACTATTTTAAGAATCGTGCGCAGTGCGGTACCGTGAACCCGCCTGATGAACCATAAATAGGACAGCGAGGTCAGCCATTTTGCATCATTTAACAACTCACAAATGTCTATCAAAATGACACAGGCATACCACGCACTCGGCCGACACTCCTCACCTCAAGATTATGGATTATGTAACGCCTGGAAAAAATAGACAGTGATGTTGTTATAGAAATCCCACGATGGCATGTGGAACCATCATGGGTCGTAATTAGCATTGTAACGAATTCGACTAATGTTCCCATTGTTCTTGATGTTATTGAATGCTGAACTGTAACGCAAAAAGGTGAGGCTTCAAGTAAAACTCACCGAATGAGAAACAATTAAGTCGGGTATGTTGAGAGTAATTTGTTGTTGTTTAATTAAAAGATTGTTCACCGATTAATTATTGCCTGTAATGTTCAAGGTCACGTACTATATAGTTAATTAATAATACACTTCGCACGTTTGGGAAATTTATTCGCAGTCATTGACTTTACTAGTCGAGTTAAATTCAGCATGTTTTTGTAATACGGTGTTTAACATTTACAGCACCTTGACTGGAAAACAAACAAAAAAAGAACTTTGCAGGTTTCACATTATTAGATTTCTGAAGGTGACACTACTGCTTCGAGCAAAATTATAATAAACCTAGTTCCTTGATGCATTTTTCTTTGCACATCGATAAGGACATCGCGAGTTTTATTCAACACAAAAAAGGTCGTACAAGGACTTACCCACTTGTTAATATTAGTGTAAATAAAACATATTTATTTTATGTATAATACACTCCATTTGCTTTGCTGAGTACACATCAACGATGTAAATAAACGTTGAGTAATTACGCAGATATCGTTAATGTGGATACGACCACGTAATAATAAACATAAACATTGTGATCTTTTACAATTCAAATTACATCTTCATTAAATGCTTGTGATGTATTACAGACATTTACAATAAAACTAATTTAAATAATGTTAGAATTCTTGGAAATAATTAATGAGCTGATCGGCTACGTTTTCTGCAAGGTCAATTCCATTTTTGAATTAATTAATAACCGCAAATGAAGAAAAGTCATGCAGTTATAAACCTTTCATTGATAAAAAATAAAAAGTTAAAAACAACTTTAAAAAGCACTATTGTCCACACTATCCACATCCACTGAACCAAGATGTTATGACCTCATTATGACTATTAAACTATTTTCAACAACTTTTCACGCTTTAAGGTCTCTTGTACTATTTACGTGATTTTGTGTTTGTATAGTCGTAGGACTTTCGCTTTCTCCAATGATACCTTAAAAACACTTTCTCCAGTGCCACAAAACCTTCTGAGCGCAAAATATATGACACGGTTTCCATTTCGTTAGGTTTTAGCGACACAGCTATGACGAAAAATTCTCAAATATAAAAATAGATCCTTATGATAAATTAAAGAAGAGACAAGAAACTCCTAAAGAAAATAAAGAAACTGATGACAACCTCGAAAATATTAAAGCAGATGGATATCAAATCACAGAAAAACAATTAAACTTGTGGTAAAATATATGAGGAAATCAATGTACCTTTTACCCAACACATAAAAATAAAATAAAAATTCGAAGGATAATTGTGGTATGCACATTGATGTTATAAAAAAGTTTATTACAATACACCAACTGCCGACAAACAATGGTCTATTATTGGTATCAGTATCACTACTCATGTTTTTGTTCTTCCTTTGTTTGTTTATGGACTGCCATGTTCTGCTGCATCTCTTCCGAGATCTTTTCTTAACTTTGTTCATACCGTTTTCTGTACTTATTTTTTGCTTGACCGTATTCTTCTTTTGGCCCCTTCCCCGTTTTCCACCTTCGCAAACATTTTCTTCTTTCTGTTTTTAAATCTCTGCTTCTCTTTTCTAAGTTTTTTGTTACAATTTCTTCTCTTGTAGCCGCTGTTTCTAATTCTTCCATTTTCTTTTCCATTACTTTTTCTTTAAATTCAAATTCCAAAATTTGTTTCACAATATTCAATTCATTTTTCACTTCATACCCAAATTTTCTTCTTTTTGTCCACTTCATTACTTGTAACTCCGCCCCTTCTATTTGTTCTTCTCAATTTTACTTCTAATGGCGTGTAGTCGGAGTCCTTGCTCCTATTTTAAATGTTCCTATCTCTCCCTCTGATAGTCTGTTTCGATTACGCAGTAAGTACCTGACACGAAAGACTGATTTGGGCACATGAGATAGCTCTAAGAAAATAGAGGGCGAGTGGGCGGGGTTAGTACTTGCTAAGATAAAACGGATTTTCGCAAATGATATACTCTCTAAGAAAATGAAGGGTAGAGGGAGATACCTCTAAAAAAATAGAGGGCGGGTGTGCGGGATTAGTACCTGCTGAGATAAAACTGCTATTTGGCAATATCAATTTTATCTTGGCAAGTACTAGCCCCACTCGCCGACCCGCTCTTTATTTTCGTAGATAGTATGTCATTTGGTTATATGTGTCTTATCGTGGCAAGTACTAGCTCCGCTCACCCGCCGCAAGACTGATTTTGGCTGATGAGATTCCTGTAAGAAAATAGAGGGCGGGTGGGCGGGGTTAGTACCTGCCAAGATAAAACAGATTTTCGCAAATGACATACTCTCTAAGAAAATGAAGGGTAGAGGGTATATCTTTTGGCAAAATCAGTCTTATCTTGGCAAATATTGGCCCCGCCCACCCACCCTTGATTTTCTTCGAAGGTATAGTGAACCAAGACCTATAAGGTTATATGGCCATCATAAAAGTAGTTGACCGCAAATAAATACCCCCTTTGTGTGGTTCGCACTAAGCTTACCGGTTGGCAATAAATCATCTTCTAAACATTTCTTGCTCATATTTAACAGGGCCGGCTTTTAAAGCGAGTGGTTATTTCGGAACCCTCAGCGGCTCCAGGTAGTAAAGAAATAGTGGAGAGGTGGATTTTCATATTTAGTGAAAGCCGCCCCTGAACGAAACCACAAGAGCCGGTCGAGCTGCAGTGGACACGTTATTTACGACCCTAAAACCTTTTTTATTGTAAACAACTTAACTTCGACACAATGGGATGATTTTATGATGGCCATATAACCTTATAACTCTTGGTTCACTATATGTTATTTGGCAATATTAGTTTTATCTTGGCAAGTACTAGCCTCACCCACCCGCCCTGTATTTTCTTAGAGAATAGGTTATTTGCCTAAATCAGTCTTATTTTGGCAAATACTAGCCCCACCCGCCCGCCTTTGATTTTCGTAGAGAGTATGTCATTTGGTAATATAAGCCTTATCTTGGCAAGTACTAGCTCCGCCCACCCGTCCTTTATTTTATTAGAGGGCTAGTACCTGCTAAAATAAGACTGATTTTGGCAAATCAGATACATCTAAGAAAATAGAGGGCGGGTGGGCGGGCTTAGTACCTGCTAAGATAAAACTGATTTTCACAAATAACATATCCACTAAGAATAGAGAGGGTAGGTGGGCGGGGCTAGTACCTGCTAAGATAAGACTGATTTTCACAAATAACATATCCACTAAGAATAGAGAGGGTGGGTGGGCGGGGCTAGTACCTGCTAAGATAAGACTGAGTTAGGCTAATGAGTTACCCTCTAAGAAATTTAATTAAGTTATTAAAGAAAAGACACTAGAGCCCTATTTCATCTATCATAGCAATTTTGGGTCTTTATTTACTACTTTATCTTTCGATTTTCGTGTCTTCTCCGTCATATTCTCTACTTTTTGTATTTTATCTTCTTCCTTGATAATTTCACCTTCGTTCAGCAAATATTGCTTTTCAAAAGCAAACGGTGAAGTCTTGAGTGCTTTTCTTAAAGTTTTCGACTTGTTCAAAACTGTACGTTCTGACTTTTTTCTTTCAGCGTCCTCTTCATCTATTCCATGTATCTCTACTCTTCCGGTGTCTGTCTTACTTCGTCTACACCTTCTTTTGAATAATTGTCGCAGTCAAATTTATCTTGCATTGCTGTTTCAGCATATTCTGTCTTCATTGGATTCATTCTCGTTTTAAATTCATTCAATCCTTAATTTAACCGTCTGCCTTTTTATTTCATTTCTATCATTATTTCTATTCTTGGTCTTCTATTGTCTTCGTCATGCCGTTAAATACTTGATTTGCTCTTCCATCGTTGCAGTTTTCAACATTCGACTGTTGTATCGAAAAAAAATTCAAAAAATTTTATCATTCCTTCTTCATTTTGGATAATGGTGTAATTCTTGTTTTCACCCTTGCTTAACCTGCTTTGTATTATCAAAATTTGGAAGAGAATGAACCTTCCATTCTAAAACTTGCTCCACATGTTTGAATCAATTATCTTGTTGATTCAAATTGTACGTTAACCTAGCGTGTTTTAGAATTTCGTGAACCTTTTCTTGGTGGCAGACTTTTTTGCACTACTTGAAATCAGAAAGTACCTTTTTTGCTAAACAGTCATCTTATTTCTGGTTCTAGATCTTCTAAAAGTCATGGTACGAAGTATTTGCTGCTGAAGGCTGCTTTCGAAATAGGGTTCATCTAGATTCTAGAATCTTGTCAAACGCACGTAACTATGTCTCTTTTCAAATCAGTCCCAAGTTTTTTCCATTCTTCGAGTAAATTTCTCCCAGAATGAATCTCCTTTTTCAGATAATTCATCAAGTGTTATAATCGACGAGATTTTAGTATGGATCTTGTAATGATGTCCAAAATTCAAACAACTAACTTCTAACCTTGTTAATTTAAATTTTACGTCAAGTTCCAACATTTCGTGAACTTTTTCCTGGTAGCAGATTTTTTTGCACTACTTGAATTCACAAAGTACCTCTCCTGCTTAACAATTATCTTCTTTCTGGTTCTAGAATCTCCTTAAATTGATGTCGGTAACAAAGTTTTTTGCTGCATTGAAGTCTTCTTTCAATGCAGGGTTCATCTAGATTCTAGAATCTCGTCAAACGCACATAACTATTTATTTCTCTTTTCAAATCAGTCCTAAATTTTTATGTTCTTCAAGTAAATTTCTCCTAGAATGAATCTCCGTTTTTAGATAATTCATCAAGTGTTATAATCGACGAGGTTTTGTTGTGGATCTTGTAATGATGTCCAAATTTCAAACAACTAACTTCCTTGGACACCTTTTAATCAGTCACATTGTTGATTCAAATTTGATGTCAAAGTTCCAACATATCGTGTTTTGGGATTTCGTGAACCTTTTCTTGGTAGCAGACTTTTTGCACTGCTTGAAATCACAAAGTACCTTTCCTACTTTTCTTTCTGGTTCTAGGATCTTCTTAAAATCATGTCGATGAGGAAGCATTTTGTTGCATTAAAGTCTTCTTTCAACGTATGATTCATCTAGATTCTAGAATCTCGTCAAACGCACGTAACTATGTATTTATTTCGCTTTTCAAATTAGTCCCAAATGTTTCCGTTCTTTGAGTAAATTTCTCCCAGAATAAATCTTCTTTTTCAGATAATTCATAATCTATCCTAATCCGTTTTCTCACGTTTTCAAAAGCCATCAAGTGTAATAATAATCGATGAGGTTTTGGTGTGGATCTTTTAATGATGACGAAAATTCAAACAACTAACTTCCTTGAACTCTCACTTCTTGTCTTTCTCTACTCCAGTCCACTTCCAGACTTCCTTGGATTCCTACCTCTTTCCGGTACGCGAGCGTTTCCGTCACCAAAACATTCTGATCTTCGGCGACGCATTTATTTATTTAAAAGGTCGCATCATATAACACGTTCCTGGGTCAAGGATACTAGTAATGATCAGATAAATGTTTTGGAGGGTTGAAATGGGTACCGAAAGGCTGCCATAAATATTACAACTGTTCTTACCCTAAAATCTCATTTATTCTTTTAAACTTGTGATTAAAGTTGGTGCGGTAGTTGTGTTCAAAACTGACTAAAACTCACTCTGCGAAAGCCGCCTCAGAAGGTCAACGTGTGTGTTTTTCTCGTTGATAGCATCAAAAACCTCGGTACGAGCAGTCCCAAATCATAGGTATCGAAAGCAAAAAAATGAAAACACGAAAAAACTGAAACCAGAATGCAAAACGTAGGTCCCACCTTTTACACCGGTAATTATGTTAATTTTGACATAAACACTGGCCTCCGTCACGAATCAATTACCCGAAGAGCGAAGTATTCACAACACGCCATCCCGGCCATTCCATCTCTTCATTTCATCCGTTGCATTAAACAGGGGAGCGCCGAATGACTAACAAGACTCATGTCTTCAACGAAACAACTTTCTCGGCATCGCTATGCTAATGTAACACAGGAAACGCAAACGAATGCGTTTAATATTAAAGGATACTTTCCATAATTTACCGTAATTTCACACTGCGGGCTAGATTACACGCTGTTTCGTAATGCAAGGTTAACGAGAGGTGGCAAGTAAAAAATACGTCGTGTTCACCAATGATTTCTTGGTTTAACCTCGATGGGTGTCGTGACGTGAAATGTCGCTTGTTATACGTTTTTCAGACGTTCGCGGTTTGAAATTTAATCAGGCCAATATCGTGGCACCATTGGGATTCTCGTAAACTCCACGGTTGGCGGACGTTTATTCCCGGAGAAAATTATTACACAGGCTCGACATAGGCTCCAAGCGCCGGTTACGTTAAATGGGTGTTTATAACGTCCCGCAAGAAATTAATTAAAGGGACCGACGTGGGCGGGTGCGTCGGCAATGGCAATTTTTCCTAGATGTTACCGTTTGAGGGAATTTCGGATTATTTCCACCACAGCAATATAAACGTACTTCGCCAATCAAAGACGTCTGCCGCGAACATCATTTCTTACTGCGACCCCATCACAAGGCCATTTGTATCACACGAATGAGTGAAACTCGACAACGATATAGGAGTATGAAACACCGCACTGCAATATCGAACAATACACACAATAAAGCACAATATGTGGTTCAAAATTTAAGGCTTCAACATGTTTCAAATATTTAGACAGCGCTTACGACGATATTCCGGATGTGGAACTAGTACTAAGTAAAGTCTAGAACAGTTCTTAAAGCAACTCCCTGAATAATAACGATCGTTTTTATCCCTAACTGAAAATCTCGTCTAAGTTTTGTGATAAATTTTGCAAGAAAACAAATTGTCAAAAACTCGAGTTTCCTAGACAGCCAATATCACTCCACTATTTTATTTTTCATTATTAACGTGCCCAATTGTCATCCAGACCTTGTTCCAGACAGAATCGATACACTGTGGGCATTTATAAATATTTTAAGATTAGCGATCCCGCTCGTGAATTAACACTGAACTCGTCGGACTGTCAAATGGAAAATTTTCTCCAAAACTGCAACATTCATTCAATAAAAAACGAGGTCTTGTTTTATTCTGCGATTAATTTTTAATTGAAGTAAGCCAAGTGTGAATACTGTATTAATTATGTGGGAATTATTCTTACTAGTTGCAATTATAAATTATTTATAAGTTCACTGAAAAACATTACTATTATTACGTCACACACCAGGTGTAGTGTTTTGTGCAGAAATTATTCTAATTTTTTCTGTTAAATGTTAAAAAATGCGAGTGTGAGATGTAACACTGTAACGTGCCATAAATGTCGCTCGTAGGTTATGTGACTGAATTTCGCGATAAATGTTAACGTTCATTGCGACATGAATTATCCGCGAATATAACCTTTTAACACGGGTATTTATCTGTCACTTGAGCTCATAAGTGTTTACGGCCGCTTCAAGTTCACATTTAATTGATCGTATAGTTAATATATGTATGAAATCTTACAATCCCTCGACGGTTTTGACACAATTATACACTTCGTTTGGTTTCACAACGTGAAGTACCAGAAATCAAAATTTAATAAGCGATTGTACGCGAACTGTCCAAATATGATTCACTGGAGTTATAACACTGTTCTTAATCAGAGTATGATAATATGTATTTCTTACGAAAATTCATAGTTTTATATCAGAAATTTACAACTGTTAAATGTTATCGTATCAAAATAAAACAACTCTACAATACGTTGCCCCTCAAGGGCAATCAATTTAATAAAGTTTGATTCTAGGTTTTTTCCTTGATAAAATTTACTGACGACGTAGTCAACTTTTTAAAGTGGATAAATACTCCTGAGACACAGTGTAATCTATTCATTCAATCATAAATGAAGCACCATATCACACTATACATTTCAAAATTATTTTTTTATTTACAAACTTTTGAGACGAGGTTATCAAATGTTTTGAACGGACGAACAAATAAATTGGGCGTGGGTCAGTTGCGCGCCACGGTCAGAAAAATCTACAGCTCGTTCTAGTCCCACCAGACAGTTGCGCGCAAACTTGAGAAGTATGGGACAGTTTGCATATAGGTAATTTTAAGCAGTTTAACAGTTGTTGCGTGTCGTAGTAGCTTACGTGTTAGTCACATTAAAATAAATAAGTTATCAGAGAAATTATTTAACTTTCACACAATTATACATGTATTTATTAATCATCAAATATGTATATAGAGCTGAAAATATTTTTATTGCTCTTAAATTTTCTAGTAATAGGTTCGTTCATCTTATAAAAAATAAAACAGCTAGTTGAGAAATCACTCATATAATGGGGTTAACTAACCGCGGCGCGCCAGTGAGCAACACCCGAACTTTAAAGCATATATACAGTAATCGGTTTTCTAGGTCCCGAGTTAAAATTTTGTTGTACAATTTTGATTTTTTTTTGTAAAAACGTACAAGCTTAAGATTAAAAATAGGAGTGGATTAATCAGTCACAGACATGGATGGATATTATTTTGCACATTTGAAATAAGATTTATTTATCAAAATGTTGACATGACGTCATTAAATTTTTGTTAAACGTTTTATCATCTGAAGGTTATATTTAAAATGGATCGAACATTTCAGAACTGTCAGGAAATTATTTCTCTAGTAAAATTGCTAAAACACGACAAAAAGATCGAAATGGAGTACCTACTTTTTCATATTTTAGAAGTTATGACTACAAAATTAGCTATTTCTCAACGTGCCTTAACTTACCATAGAGAAATAATAAAAAAAATAAATTCTATTATTGCATCTATTCAAAAAAGAAAAAACAATGAAATAGTAATCGACATCTTCTATTGCAACTTCCGCCATTAAAAGTCAATATGAATTTTAATAAACCCCATCGGGCGACTTGCCACTTTCATATTTTCTGTACGTTTCATGACCGTCTTTCTGTTGTCTGAATGTCTGTTTGTCTATCTGTCTGTCTGTCGTCTGTGTCGATTTTTATTATAAGCCCCTAAATTACTAGATCGACTATTGTCAAATTTTGTATTTATATTATATATCATGAAGATGGTAAAACACTAACCAAAAATTTTAATTGGTTAATCACCCCTACCTCCAATGGAATAACGTCATCTCCAAAATTGATAATAGTAAATCTCATTAAATTTTATAAAATTAGATACCTCTGCACTTTTTATTTATATACCTTTTTTTCTTAATATACGAAGTCTTGTTTTCATAACAAGAAACTTGAAAAATGTTTGAAATGGTAAATTTTTGTACGTAAATATGGATTTCGCCCCTCGGTGTGACAACCAATAAAAAATTCATCACAATTGAGATAGGGTGGGTGGGCGGGGTTTACATTTACCTTTTAATATACGTAGTATTGTTTTCATAACAAGAAACTACCTGGGACTATTAAAGTGAATGACAGATAAAAGGCTAGGACAGTCAATTCTGTTGTGTACCAGTTTAGTCAAAAGATTTGTAGATCTCTGTGGTCTCCAACTCAAAATTTAAAACCCTCCTAGATTATAGAAAACTAAAGAAAATACCAGGTGACCACATTTGTGTGTTGGGAATTCTGAATTATTGAAAGCCCTAGGGGCTGGTATGGTCACTTAACAGTTGTCAATTTTGACATGAGGATGCATAACAAACGTGTTGATTGGTTGAAATGATGGCATCTACTGACTTGCTGCTATAAATGTCAATTTGACAATGAAGTATGGCGTCATAAAATTTTAAATATGTTGCCAATCTGACAAAAAAATCACAAACATAAATAGTCATTACTATAGTATCTATTAGTACTTATTTCTTTTTTGGATATTTATTTTAATAAAACAAAGTATGAATTGAAGCATAAAGATCAATAACAAACTATAAATCAAATGAATAATTTAAAAAATGAAACCACAAATGGAGAATGAGACAATAAGTAAACACAATTAACCTAAATTAAAAAAATAATAATAACAATTTGAACGTACGATCCTGAGTTGAAAAAAATGGCAGTGATTTTGTCAAATTCTTTAATGTCAAACAAAACCTTAATTACATCTTAAAAATTTTAAGTGTGTGTCAAAACCTAGCGGTCCAGTTGTCTGTGGCCACGTCAAAAGCAGGAAGTCTCTAGATGTGGGTTCATCTAGTAACTTCAGCTGTCACTGTCAAACACAATAAAGATTTATTGACTTTCGATTAAAAACTTGATCACACTTGATGCAGAATCGCCAACTGGCGTCAACTCAGAAAAAATAAAGCCAATCTTTGGTGCCAAATAGCCAAAATGGCGATAAATCGCCAAATCTAGACACAATACACCCATTCTTCTCTTCCCTAACCCCACAAGTGCGTAGAATCTATCGTTCATTTTTGGAAAAAAATCAAAATTTTATAACATTTTGCAATTTAACTTTGAAATAATGCTGAGAGCTCCTGGTGTTTTTTACTAAGAATTTGAATGAATCTTGGTTTATGTTTGGAACAATTACAAAAAAATTTTGGGTGACGCCGATATTTTGTTTTTAAAAGGATTTAGGGGAAACGTTGGGAGCTCTGATGTTTTTATTTATCGTTTTGGAAATCTCCCTATAAAATTATATTGGCAATAACGAGACGGACAGTACTACAATGGTAAGAAATAAATATTTTTGGTTCACACCAGTTGACCCGAATTTGTCAGAGAACATCTATTCTGCTTTCTAACATCTGGGGTTACGGGCACGCGACAACTTTAAGTTGTAAATATCTTTTGCTATTGTATAAAAAAATACTACTGTCCGTCTCGTTATTGCCAATAAAATTTTATAGGGTAGAATGAAATTTCCAAAACTATACAAAAATTTGAGATAATTTTCAGATGTCCCGTTATTTTGTTTTGGTAAAATTTTAAAAAATCCAGCAAAGAATTTCAAAAAATGCCTGGAGGGCTCTAATATTTTATTTTCAGAAGAACTGAAAGATCTTTTAAAGGATCCTGGTGTTTTATATTTGGAAAATTAAAAACAAATTGTTGGCACCCGGTAAAAATTTGTAAGAATCCGCAAGATTCCTGAGAGCTTCTAAAATAAGGAAAAAAATTTGGGAGACGGCGATATTTTGTCTTTGAAAGAAATTGGAAGAATCTTAGAGCCTCTGACGTTTGATTTTTAGAAAAACTTGAAAAAAGCTTTAGAGGTCCCGGTGTTTAGTTTTGTAAAACATCTTGTAGGCCCTCGGTGTTTTATTTTTAGAAAAAGTTTAAAGAATCGTGGAGGTCTTTTGTCTTTGGAATAATTTTAAGATCTTGGGGGCATCTGGTGTTTTATTTTTGAAACAATTCAAAAGAATCTATATAGACCCCGGTATTTTGTTTTTCAAAAATTCGTTTATCCTCTCGCAAAAAATTAATATTTAATAAATCCTCTCCAAAATATTGATGACGTCATCACAAAATTTTGTAAAGCAAAAACTTACTTGAAACTAACGCATAGCAAGGTTCTTTATTTTTACTTTAACATTACATAAATAACAAAATAGACAATTTTAGAAAACCCTGTTAAAGCTTATATAGACAATTAATGTAATGCTCTGATTTCAGCAATTTAAAAATATTTCAGAACTTCGAGCGATTGACCCCGTTACAGCACAAACAGCCGTAGTCGCTTCGACCATAAAACCCATTATCACCTCTGAACCGCAAATTGTATTGATTTGTCAAACTGGATTTATGGCTACATTGCCAAATTGAGTAAGACATTGCGGTTGTTTGCAAGGTCAACTAAATACAAAATTCCGCAAGTTTCTTTGTTTACAAGCTTGGAAAACACAAAATAGATTCGACATATTTTACAGTTTTGTCAATCACCGTTGTAGAAGTTTGTAAGTCAAAGACCCCAAGAAATTTTTATTTTACGTCAATGGTTGATTATAACATAATTAAAATATATATCATAAGCTCGACTTGGCAAACCCATGGCTGTGTAAGTGCGCCTTTAACGGTCGTAAATCTAGTACGAGAGGTTTATAATGGCCACAGAAAATTTATGAACATTGTGTGCAGTGAATATTATCTTACTTCGTTATGAAAACTGCAATTATAAAACTTGATTTTGCGAAATTTACTTGTAATAAACCTCTGTATGTTAAACTGACTTCGATTCAAACTCTGTGTGTTTTTGTTTACATTTGGTCTGGCGCGGAGGGCGAGGAAATTGGGTGAACGGTCAAATAAAGCGTAGCTTGTAGAAACGTTGTTCGAATGGTGCTATTATATCGAAATCAGACGACCTTAGGCACCATGTATGTCACCTGAAGTTCTTGAAATGACAAAGGTTGCCAGTGACAGTGTTACGTGATATTGTGCAGTCACAAGAACACTATTAAACATAAAGTGCAATGTCAATATTAGCTAATATTAAAGATTCCAAGCTTACTTGACAAGAAGGTGAAGGTTGTACCCAAAAATTCAAGAGAATTAGCAAACGATAATTGCCTAAATAAGGCTCCAAAGAACAAATATTTGGCAATAAAGGTAAGTCTGTAGCCATAGAAATAAACAAATTTTCAATCATTTGCCAGAGGATATTTTTAAACTTCACATTTTGTTAGTAATGATTAAATATAGACCAAAAAAGCACCCTTTGCTTTGCAGAGCCAAAAAGCAATTACACCAAGTGCAATGACACGTATTGCGTGTACAAAATTTGCACCATATAATTGAGGTTGAGTGTCGAAACCACATACACGGATACCACCCTCCACGGAAATTAAGAACCACTGTACTTCTTATTATTAGTCACCCGAAATTTCTTTTTGGTCCGGTCGGCGACCTGTCTTTGTCCGGTCTCGAACCGTTACACCTGTCCGAGGAGACTGCTCGGAGGGTGGTTCTCTACCTGTTAACTCATGCCTTTTGGGGTGTTGTGTGTTTACCTGTGAGCGGCCTTGGCCCACAATGTCGGCTTTCCTGCCATTATTAAAATTAACGCACGTTAATATTCAGAGCGAAATTGTCAGCTCGATTGCTCGACGTCCCATCATAAATTATTTATGGCTTTTTGCCAAAATAAATGCTTTCCACTTGGCTTTCATTAATATTCATTTGCATTTTGTGGTTGTTTCGAATACAGTTACTACGATAAATTTCCAGCGCTCGACAAACATATTTGGGAAATGAGTAGGAGTTTGCATAATTAATACATCGTTTGACCTTAAAAGGGTGGCTAAAAAAAACAAGAGATTTGTGAAAAATATGAGGCTCGTAATCGCAATTGACGTCACGGCGGAGGTGCCAAATGGATATTTCGCATTGTGTTTTTAGGTAAACTGGTCCCAGGTCGAGTGGGTGGTCCACTGGCGTAGATTAATCGCTACATTATACTCGAAAACGGTCGTTATTAGCGAAAGTCAAAATAAATAAAAATAAAAAATATAATGATGTAATGAAGTACCGTTACGGCAGTCACTGCTGACGTTAATGAAAATAAACATTCCTGCTGCGGAACATCTGAAGTGGGTAATTATTTAAAAGTAAAACTACACATCATCTCCTTACTCGTCTCGGTAATTATCACAACGTTTCAGTCGCTAAGGAAAGACATTCAAATAGAAAACTCTCTTATCATTAAATAATTATCAAGGTACTTTAGAACCAGTAATTAAGCAGAAACACGACTCAGTCTTTCTCGAAAAACCAGTAATTATTAAACTCACCAACAAACTCTTTTTATGCAGCTCCTCGTATATTGCACGGAAATCTACTATTAAAAACGTCCATATTAAATGAACTGGGATTCTGAATTATTAAGCAGCACTTGTGTTTACATTCATTGATCGTCAAGTCAGGTGGGTCCATTCATTGAATAGGTAGATCGTCGTTAAAATCCAAGTGGCTTCCTAACGACCTCATGTGATCAATAAATGGATTTCTTGGCACCAGAAGCAATCGCTTAGTCATAAATATTTTAGACGCGCTATTTTCCTCAAAGTACCCGTTTGAAATAACACTAGCGCGTAAATTTTGAACTCACTTAACTAAATCATCGTTAAACGTTGCGTGAACGTTTAAAGTTTATTCATAGCAGACGATGCCACTATTTTCGTTTCTCGCACGGAAGACAAAGAATAGATAAACTGATGATCATTTATTTAATTTATATTGCAGTTAATTGCTAGTGCCAAATTTAAGTATTGTTTTGATTTAAATCATAGCTTCTAAGTTGGATAGACTATTGTATAGCGAAAAGTCAGATTTTGGCAGTGCCATTTTCATGATCACCGTACTTGCTTGCGGTGGATCATTGAACCGTAAAGTACACACGTGAGCATTTGTTGTGATGAAATAAACACTTAAGGACATTTGACATATTGGTTATTAGGTTATTTATTTAGTACATGCATAAAATTTAGTCAGATTAGTAGTTTTTGCTGGATAGTCGACGTTATATTTTGATGGTTAACATGTTTTAATTTTATATGCTTATATTTTATGTATATGTACGTACGCAACAAATGAATAAATCATATTTTCATTTGAATACATTTTTAATAATGTCATTGCGTGGTAAAATATATGGTGAATAATATATTTTAATTTCTCTCATTTCACATAAAAAAATAAAAAATTGTAGCACAGAGGCAATACCTGTATATGGATGGCTGTATACTTCTAGATCTGAAATAGTGAACATTGAAATAATGATTTTCATTGATTTAGCTAGAAAATATTACACACAGTTGAGGCATTTAGTAAAAATTTACACGCTAATCTGCCTTTTAGTAACTGGTAACAGGGTCAAGAAAAAGATCAAAATATCGTGATCATTTTCGTACTCTCAAGTATACAGTGAAACACGAAAAACTTCATAGTTTTTAATTGAATTATAAATCAAACTAAATTAAAAAATAGTAAATTAAATTATTCTTGTCATTCAGAATATGGTAGACGGTTTTTGTGTTAAGCAATACAATGAATTTCTTCTTTCACAATTTTTTGAGACATTCTGTATAAATAGTTCTAAAAAATCTGGAGACACTTTTAAATCACAAATAAAGCAAGGCCTTCCGTCAAAAAATCTTATCACAAGGTTATCCTTCGGTACAAATTTGGTCGAAAGTTATTTCGACAGAACTTCCCTCGCCCTTGAATGCGGCCCAACAAATCTCGCTGCTTTGATTTTTTTTTTGTGATTTTTGTTTTCTAATAATCTCTATAAAGTATTTCATCGAAAAATCGAAATATCCAGAAATTGTACAATCGAAAAATTTTAACATCGGGATCCCGATAAATGTAGAAATAAAATTTTAAAAACGGCAAAATTAAGAAATTGAAAATTAGAAAAACTGCAAAATTGAAAAACTGAAAATTTAAAGATTGAGCAATAGAAACGTCAAAAAAAATTGAAAAATGGAGCACATGAAAAATTAAAAACCGATAAATCGAAAAGTTCAAAAATCAAAAAATTCAAAAATCGAAAATTCAAAAATCGAAAAATGAAGAAATCGAGAAATTGAAACATGAAAAGAGCGAGAAATAGAATTAGTCAACTCTGATAAATCGAAACATGGAAAAATTGATCAATCGAAATATGGAAAAATTGAAAAAATTAAAAATCAAACATTTTTGAAATCAAAAAATTGAAAAACCGAAAAATCTAAAACTGAGAAATCGAAAAATAGAGATATTGAAAAATTCCAAAACTGAAATATCGAAAAATTGATGAGTCGGTAAATCGAAAAATCGAAAAAAATTTTAAAACTCCAAATCTGCAAAATTGAAAAGTCGAAGAGTTGAAAAATTCAGTAAACAAAACGTCGAAAAATCAAAAAAATTAGAAAAATGTAAAAAATGGAAGATTTAAAATTTCAAAAATTGAGAAACAAAAACCTGAAAAATTGAAGGACCAAAAAAATTAAAAATCCAGGAATCGAGAAATGGAAAATTCAAAAAACTGAAAAAGTTGAAGAATTGAGAAATCAAAAAATCTAAAACCGTGAAATCGAAAATTCAAAGCTCGAGAAATAGAAACATGAAAAAACTGAAAAATATACAATTTAAAAAATTCAAAAATTAAAATATCGAAAAATACAAGAATCGAAAAATTGAAAAATGGAGAAATCGAAACATCCTAAAAACTGAGTGTCGAAAAATCGGAAAAGCGAAACGTCGAAAACTGGAAAAACGAAAAATCGAAAAGCCAAAAAGTCGAAAAATCAAAAAACGGAGAAATCGAGAAATTGAAACATGGAAAAATTGATAAATAAAAATTAAAAAATTGAAAAAACGAAAAATCAAACATGCTTAAAATCAAAAAACTGAAAACTGAAAAATCTAAAACCGAGAAATCGAAAGTTTGAGAAATCGAAAAATCGAAAAATTGAAAAATAGAAATTTTAAAACTGTAAATCGAAAAATTGGTAAGTCGGTAAATCGAAAAATCGAAAAAAAAATTGAGAAACTCCCAAACCTGCAAAACTGAGAAGTCGAAGAGTTGAAAAATCGAGAAATCAAAAAGTCGAAAAGTCAAAAAAATTAGAAAAATTGAAAAAATGGAAGATTTAAAAATTTGAAAAATTGAGAAAGCAAAAACCCGAAAAATTAAAAAATGGAAAAATGGAAGAACCAAAAAAATTAAATATCCAGGAATCGTGAAATGGACAATTCAAAAAATTGAAAAACTCGAAGAATTGAGAAATCGAAAAATCGAAATTCCATTAATCGAGAAATCGAAAAATCGAAAATTTAGGAACAAATTGAAAAACTACGGGAAATCGAGACAGTAAAATTCCAGAAATCGTAAAATAGGAAATTCACAAAAATGGAAAATCGGTAAGTCGAAGAATCGAGTAACGGAAAAATCAAAAATTTGGAAAGGTCAAAAATTGAAAAATTGAGGAATCGAATAATTTAAAGATTGAAAAATTGAAGAATCGAAAAATCGTTAAACTGAGAAAACGAAAAATTGAAAAACCGATAAATCTAAAACCGAGAAGTCGAAAATTCGAAAGCTCGAAAAATAGAAATATGAAAAAACTGAAAAATTCAAAATTGAAAAATTAAAATATCGAAAAATGGAAGAACCGAAAAATTTAAAAATGTAGAAATCGAGACATAAAAAAAGAGTAAAAAAAATCTAAAATAAAAACAAATCGAAAAGAGAAATCGAAAAATTGAAAAATTGAACAAAAATTGAAAAATCGAGAAATCAAAAAATTTAGAAAAAATCGAATAAGTATTTAAAAATTTGAAAAACTGAGAAAACCAAAAGCTGAAGAATTAAAAAACTGAAAAAATCGAAAACTTAAGAACTCGAAAAATCGAAAATCCATTGATCGAGAAATCGAAAAATCGAAAATTTAGAAATGTCAAATATTGAAAAATTCCAGAAATCGTGAAATGGGACATCCAAAAAAAAATGGAAAATCGAAAAGTCGAAGAGTCGAAGAATCGAGTCATGGAAAAATCAAAAATTTAGAAAGGCCAAAAATTGAATAATTTAAAGATCGAAAAATTGAAAAATCGAAAAATTGTTAAACGGAAATATCGGGAAATTGGAACCCAAAAAAAATGAAAAACCGAAAAATCTAAAACCGAGTCGAAAATTCGAAAGTTCGAGAAATCGAAATATCAAAAAAATTAAAAATATAAAATTTATAAAATTGAAAAATGGAGAAATCGAAATAAAGTCAAAACATCTAAAATAAAAACAAATCAAAAAGAGAAATTGAAAAATTGAAAAATAGAAATATGTATCAAAGAATTTCAAAACTGAAATAGTGAATAATCGAAAATAATTGAAAAACTGCAAATTGGAAAAATTGAGAAATCGAAAAGTTGAAAAATCGAGAAACAAAAAGTCGAAAATTAAAAAAATTTAGAAAAATCGAATATTTAAAAATTTGAAAAAGTGAGAAAACAAAAACCTAAAAAATTATAAAATCGGAAAACTCAAAAATCCTAAAACCGAAATATCGAAAAATTAATAAATCGAAAGTTGAAGAATCGAGAAATTGAAAAATTTAAAAGCCGAAAAATCGAAAATTTGAAAAATTAAGAAAACCAAAAATTGTTCTACAATTCAGATTTTTCCCCAAAAATCTCAATGTCTAGGATAATAATTCAAATAAGCTTCATAAACCACAAGTTCAAGATTATGTTAGTGTTTAACATTTAAATAACATTTATTCGACACAAATTGTAAGATGACTTCATCAATTCCTCGAGGGGGGCATAAACGGATAAATTTTGATTAACGATTTACCATGTTCCGTTAACTTTAAAAAGTTTCCAAGATTTCAAAGCATTCGATTTTACAATTTCAAAGTTAAATTGTAGAATGTTATAAATTTTTTATTTTTTTCATAAACCACAAGTGGAGGAATACGTTATTTTATAAAATTTAAATAATATTTGCTATTGTAAATTTGCAGATGACGCAATTTCATTGTTGATGGGGATGATCAGTCAAATTCTGGTTAGTGTTTTACCATCTCCAGATACAGATAAAATGTTCCAACAATCGATCCGATAGTTTTGGATACTATCTGTATAATTAAAATCGACACCGACGACAGACAGACAGACAGACAGACGGGCGGAACAGGAGACCTATTTTTTTCGTATTATGGGTGGTCATGAGACGTCGAGAAAATACTCAATGCAATACTTTCTTATATGCTCGGGAGGTAAAAAGACAAAATTAAAAAAATATTTGTATCCATATATAATGATGTTGTAAACGTTTTTAATGAAATGGAATACTAATAAAACTTTACAACCTGAAAGTTAAAGAGCTTAAGACCATAGTCCGTAAAACAATTGGTTGAAGCTTGATAAACGGTGAACAGGGGCGGATTTGGGCTATTCTACAACGAATTTAATTGAGGTGTCTGTAGGGGTCGCGTACAGTAATAGAATATTAGCTTGTTTGTGTTTGCAGACCGCTGTGAAGCCCGATTTCAACATCATGAAATTAATTTGTCTCGGTATTTAGCCGAGTGAATCTCTGACGACCGGCTATCTTTCTAAATACAACCCTGAAATTTCCGCAGATTTCTATTTCTATTGTGCCATAAAATTTTATTAGTGCACAAAAATGTTAATTACTTACAGAGCACCTAAGTAAAAGATGGAAATGAAGAATCTAGAGTGAATTGAGTCGACTAATCTAGACGACAGAAAAACTTGTCACAGTCTATTAAAATAAAAAACTTATAAACTTGGCTCTTCTGTATCATAATTAATTAGTTTCTATTATAACAAAAAAGAAGCAAAAATGTTGCATCTTTTTGCTCCACCGCCTCCGTCCTTTCGCAACGCCTTATTGTTTTTCAGCAATTAAAATAATTCGGCGAAAGTCGCTCTCAAAACCGTGTAATTTCAAGGAAAATCAACTAAAACAATTTATCATAAACAAACTTTTCATTAATAAAAAGAATAACATAGAGTGCAACCTTGAACGTTTTAATCCGTGGAATTCGCTCAAGTATTTATGAGCCGCCAAAAACACCGCAATCATCATTCATAACCAGTGGCGTAACCAGCAGCAGGAAGCTTTGAACCCAATCTATTGCACAAAAATAATTTAAATGGCTTTTTAATGACTGAAAAGTCGCAGCATTTACGACTCATTACACAGAGAAATCTTACGTAAAGAAAATCAATAAAATTTAATCGGACGCCACAAACACAATAGCTTTTCCGAGCGATTCCATTTATTTCTGTGTTGTTCTCGCTTCCAACAACTTGTAAAAATGTATTTGTTGCATAAACGCAAAAAGCTCTCAAGAATGGTGTCACAGTATTACTAATTGAAATATGAAACCCCTATTGCGAAGCCACATTGTTATTTTCCAGTGTATCGTAATTCGGTCGCATGGATTTGATCCGACTGTAACAATGCTTAATGGAGGTTTTATTGTCGGCCAGTGGAGCCAGCAGGGAACGGAGGCTTTGTTTACAGTTATGGTAAGAGAACAAATTTAAGTAAAAACACCAGATGAAAGGAACCAATACCATTAGTTATCCAGGGTCCTGAAGTTAACAATTTTGAGAAACTTCTAATAACAAAAATAAGATAGCAGACGATTAAGTATATTGTAGACGCAAAACAAAATAGAAAACATAAAGACAAAAGAAATAAGAGAAGCTATTAAAGAAGTAAATCGCCTATTAGAGAATGAAATACAGAAATAGACTGAACAAATCAAGAAGGCACAACTCAGTGCTGGCGTCATCAAAATAGATGTCGCTAAATTACTGTTTCTAAACGATGACGTAATCAAGTTGGCTTGTTGTAAACAGAACTTTACTATTAGATTAGATATCTGTGCTTACCACGAAAAGCTACTTTGACCCAAAAAGTTCTAAACAACACATATAGAAGACACAATTCAGTGCTGTCGTCATCAAAATAGATGTCGCTAAATTAGTGTTTCCAAACGATGACGTAACCAAGTTGGCTTGTTATAAACAGAACTTTACTACTACGAAAAGCTACTTTGACCCAAAAAGTTCTAAACGATGGTTCAGGAGTGTAAAAATGCAAAAATATTTGGAGTTTATTTATGTTGTGGTCTTTCCATACAAAAAAAATTGTTTGTTTCGACAGAACTTTTGTAATTTTTGTTTTCTGATAACCATCGATAGATTATTTGGCTTGAATTTTTCAATTCTGCAATTTTTCATTTTTTTGTTTCTTCAGTTTTACGATTTGCAATTTTTCGAGTTTTCAAGTTCAAATTTTTCAATTTTCCAATCTTCCAATGTTAAATTTTTAAAATTTGCGATTTTTGCTTTAAAATTTCTCCAGTTTTCAATTTTTAATTTTTCATATTTTCGATTCTTTAATTTTTCGTTTCTTTAAATTTTCGATATCCAGTTTTTCGTTTCGGTTTTTCATTTTCTTTATTTCTACAACTTTTCGATTTTCTTAATTTGTCATTTCTTCGATTTGCAATTTTTCAATTTTTTTTTGTTTCTTCAGTTTTACGATGTGTATCTAACCCTTCGAGTTTCATTTTTAAATTTTTCAGTTTTCAGTTGATTTTCCAACTTTTGGATGTTTCAATTTTTAGATTTTGCAATTTTTCGATTTACAATTTCCCGATTAGGTTTCTTATTTTCTTTATTTTTTGTTTTCCGGTTTTTCAATGTGCAGATTTAATTTTTTTTTTAGTGTCAAATTTTTTAATTTTTGAATTTTTCCTTGCTTCAATTTTTGATTTGCAATTTTTCTAGTTTTCATTTTAAATATTTAATAATATATACCTAATTATAATTTTTTAAATTTCAGCTTTTCAATTTAACGACTTTGGAATTTTTCCGTTTTTCAATTATTGGATTTTAATTTTTTCATTTATTCGATTTTTCAATTTCTCCGTTTATTATTTTTCAGTTTCTCGATAAATATGTATTTAATTTTCAATTTTCAAATTATCATTCTTTTTCAATATTACAGTTTTCAAACAATTTTCAGGAATCCATAATTTGTTAATTCTTCAATTTTTTTTTGTTTCTTCAGTTTTTCGATTTGCAATTTTTCGTGTTTTCAAGTTCAAATTTTTTAGTTTCTGAATCTTCCAACTTTTGAATTTTTAAATTTCCCAATTTTTTGCTTAAAATTTTTCCAGTTTTCAATTTTTAATTTTTCAAATTTTCAATTCTTTAATTTTTCATTTCTTTAAATTTTCTATTTACAATTTTTCGTTTCGGTTTCTCATTTTGTTTATTATTACAATTTTTTGAGTTTTCAATGTTCCGATTTTATAATTTTTTGTTTTTTCAGTTTCGATTTTTTCAATTTTTCGTTTATTCGATTTGCAAGTTTTCAGTTTTTCACTTTTGTTTGTTTCTTCAATTTCACGATGTGTAACTCTTCGAGTTTTGTTTTTACATTTTGCAATTTTTCGATTTGCACTTTCAGGAGTTTCCAAGTGTTAATTTTTCAGTTTTTCCATTTACAATTTTCCGATTAGGATCCTTATTTTCTTTATTTTTTGTTTTTCGGTTTTTCAATGTTTAGATTTTATAATATTTCGTGTTTCATTGTGAAATTTTTTAATTTTTCAGTTTTTTTTTTCTGTTTTTCAATTGAGTATTCGGTTATAAGACTTTTTCATTTATTGGATTTTTCAGTTTCTCGATATTATCTAATTTTTCAATTTTCCAGTCTTTCAATATTACATTTTTTCAAATTTACAATCTTAACAATTTTATAATTTTTCGATTCTACAATTTTTGGATTTTCCTATTTTTCAATTCGATTCGATTCGTTTTTCTTTCCAATTTTTCGATTACATAATTAATTTTTCGATTTTTAAGTTTCTCGATTTTTTATTTTTCAATATTTCAATTTTTCGTTCTTTCAGTTGTTCGATTTGAAATTTTTCGATTTAGCAATTTGTCGTCTTTTCAGTTTTTGGGTTTTTTTATTGTTTTCTGAATTTTTAGTGTTTCCATTTTCCTTTTTGAACCAAAAAATGGGAAAATTGCAAAAATTACAAAAATTACAAAACTGAAAAATCAAAAATTAAAAAACAAAAGTGTGTAAAATGAAAACTTTGAAAAACCTAATTACTGGAAATCAAGAACTTGAAAAATTGAAGAAACGAAAAATGAAAAAACGAAAAATTAAAAATCGAGAAACTAAAAATCGAAAAATGAAAAATTGCACTACCCAAAAATTACAGAATTGAAAAATTTTTAATCGAAAAATTGAAAAAATGAAAAACTGAAAGATCATAAAAAGAAAATAAAATCGGAAAATCGGATAATTGGGAAATCCAGAAATTGCAAAATTGAAAAATCGAGGAATTGAAAATTTCAAAAATTATGATATAAAAAAAGAAAATGAATGAACCTTAAAACACAACATAAAATTGAGAAACTGACAAATCTAAAAATAAAAAATTGTAATACCGATAAATTACAAAATTGAAAAATTTCAAATCGAAAAATTCAAGAAACGAAAAATTCAAAAATTTGGAATTCAGGAAATTGAAATATTGAAAAAATTCAAGTTGAAAAAACGAAAAATTATATATAAAGTCGAGAAAATGAATTTTAAAACATCGAGAAAAAGAAAAATAAAAATTAAGAACGTGAAAAATTGAAGAAACGAAAAATTAAAAATCGAGATAGTGAAAAATCGAAGAATTACAGAATTGAAAAATTGAAGAAACGAAAAATTGAAAAAATGAAAGATTGTAAAATGGAATCAGATAATTGCGAAATCCAGAAATTGCAAAATCGAAAAAAATTAAAAATTAAAAAATCGAGGAACTGAAAATTTGAAAAATTGTGATATAAAATCGAAAAAATGAGTTTTAAAACATCAGGAAAATGAAAAATAAAAGCCAAGAGCGTGAAAAATTGATGAAACGAAAAAATTAAAAATCAAAAAAATTGTAAAATCCAAGAAAAAAGAAAAACGAAACATTGTGAAGTAAAAAAAATTTATTTTGCGAATTTTAATTTACTATAAGCCTTATAACATAAAGATATGTAATGTCAAAGTAAATGTATAGAAGCATGCTACGCGTTTGTTTCCAGTGAGTTTTTCCGTAACAAAATTTTGTTTTTTAATTTTTGCAAGGACACGTATATCAATTTGGATGGAGACAGTAAAATACTAGGTAATAATAACAGTACTTTATTCCAAAATTTTCGGGAAAATGGAGTGAGTCGTTCTTGATTTTACTCCATACAATATATTACCTCATTTATTAATTTTTTTGAGTCACCCTGTATAAATAATCTCAATATCTATGAGTCTTTTGATAAACCACAATTATAGAAAAAATAGAAGAGATGACGTCATTTTGATTACCATAACCTTAAAACGTTTGCAAGATTTCATATTTTTATACAATTTTGATTTTTTTTCCAAAAATCCATGTCTAGGGTGAAAACTCAACACAGATTCATGCACCACAAGTGCAGGAGAATCTTATTTTATCAAAATAAAAAAAATACGATTGTAAATTTTGGAGAAATTCGGACAGATGAGACGGTATACAGATAGACGCAAACGGGAGACCTATTTTTTTGTTCTCTAGGGGTCATGAAACTTCGAGAAAACAGAAAAGTATCAGTCGTCTAATGGATTCGATTACAATTCTTTCTTAACTTACCCCCAGGAAGTAAAAAGTGTTCTTTACACAAAAAGACAAAGATTGTAAGAAAGGTGTTCGTCGTTACTAATTGAAATTTGAAACCCTTATTGAAGCGACAGTCTTATTTTCCATCGTAATTCCGTCGAATGAACTTGATTCGACAGTAACAATGCTTAATGGAGGTTTTATTGTTTAGCGCCAAAACAAGGCGAAGGTTTTGTTGACAATTATGGTACGAGAACAAATTAAAGTAAAAAAGACCAGATGAGATGGGTTTTACTCTCGACAAAAAAAGGTAATCAGGTCACAACAACATCATGAAAAGACTTGCGTGTAAAAGATGACGATAGTGTAACAAATATCAAAAGTTATTCCAGGATCTTGGAGATCATAAAGTTGACCCAAAGACATAACATAGTGCTTTGAGAAACTTCAAATAACGAAAATAATATAAGTAGTAAGTTTTTGCACTGTGTGTCAAGATCCACAGAAATGTAAGACATTTTAAAAGAATCGTAAACACAAAAAATATCGTACGGTAAAATGTCAATAATTATATATGTACACACAACACATTTACAGGTTGCAAAATCCACACGCAACATATTTTTTCCGAGTCATTCCATTAATTCTGCGCTCTTTTAGCAGGCCACTAATTTGCGAAAAAAGTATTCGTTGCACAAAAACAAAAAGCTTGTAAGAAAGGTGTTACGCCGTTACTAATTGAAACATGAAACCCCGCTGGGAAGCCACATTGTTACTTTCCAGTGCATCATAATTCTGTTGTGCGGATCCGATCCGACAATAACAATGGTTAATGGAGGTTTTATTGTCGGCGGGCAGCGCCAAAACAAAAAGTCTCTTTCATCATTACTCCCTGCCAGGGGTTTGTTTACGTTTATGCCGGGGTGCTCGGGTGGGGTGGTTTGGGGTGCGTGTTTTCATATACTCACCGGCTGCTGCTGATGCTGTGTCTGTAGCACGGCTGATCGCGACCTCCGGGGGGTGATGCCCACGTTCTCCCCGCGCATGATCGACTCCACCACTGCAAACAAACACACAAAATAACCAATTAGATCGTGAAAGGCCCGGACTCCCGGACTTTCCTTCCACAATAGACCCGGTGGCGGCGATACAATAAATCCCCAACAACGAGATCGAATCAAAGGCAAAAATTGCGCTCCGCGTACACAACAAACACCGATTAAAATAACAACGTCGAAAGAAAGGACTTGAGTCGGATTTCCGACGAAAATCAATAGAAAGGAGGGACAAGGCACATACTTTATCGTTACCGAAGTTAATAAAAAGTTCCGGGGGAAAAGTTTACACTTGGCAAACTCATTTTAATGGTGTCAAACTTTGCGATCGAACACTGCTTCAAAGAGAATTACCGAAAAAATAATATTGGAGAAGTTCGCAAAGGTTGGCGGCCAGTAAATTTGTTATTAATTACTTTGTGAGTCGCAAAGCGGAGTTTTCCGACCCTCGAGCCACAGACATGACAAGGGCCAGGAGTCAAGGCTCTAATGGAATTCCGCACGATGTACAAAGTTATTCATATCGTAATTATTGCCGCTACGGTAAGTTTCTATTCAAAACAGTACAAACTTACGGATCGAAAACTCGTTACCTATTTAGCCCGATGTGGAACAACAAACGCACGTTTCGACTACGTGGCTCAAAAACACAACACTATAAATTTCAAACGAGAAATTGATATCTAGATGAATACCTAAACTTGTTTACTACGTGGAAACTAATTCCGAAAATTACATCACAGAACACTATATCTATACACAGTGGGTGGGTAATTATTGTAAAGCGTCTTGTCGTACGACCATTACGTAATGCGTTCATTGTATATCCACTTCGGCACTTGCAATAACATTTTATAGTCGTGGGAAATGATTCTATCTATATCCGTCGCGCAATGTACATGTACTTATCATCTAAATATAACGCATTAATTTCTCACACTTTCAATACTTTCCTCCACAAAACTGAGTTTTTAATGCGATCATCATTGCGTTTTATATCTAATTTGGACAGTTAGCTGAAAGTGAATCGCTCCGACGCGAGCATCAGGTGTCTTATCCGCAAAAATTCACTCTCTGATCATTACACAAGTTTCCCCTTGAAAACGGAGTATTTATTTCAGCAGAACATCATTTTTTAAGTTTCCCATTTACGGATTGCGTAAATCGCTGGACTCCAAGACTCTTTCAAATTATTTCCAAAACTAGACACATGGAGTCCTCGAGAGTCTTTCTAGTTACTTCAAAAACAAAACAAGGGATCTTTGAAATACTTTCAAACTACTTCAAAACCAAAACAATAGGGGTCCCCAAAATTTTCTCAAACTTTTTCAAGAATCAAAATCAAACAGGACTCTCTGAAATTCTTACCAACTACTTCAAAAACCAGACACAACAGGTTCCCGAGATTCTTTCAAACTACTTCAAAAGAGGTCCCGGAAATTCTTTCAAATTACTTAAAAAACGGGACTAGAGATCCTCAAGATTCCCGAAATTCTTTCAAACTACTTTATATTAGCTATAGTGTAAACGGTACCTATAGAAGCAGAATACGTGTATCTATCCGAAGAGATAGATAAAATTCGAGTGGCATTCTACTTGAAGTAGTCATTCAAGCGGTATCCTTTTACTTTCTAGATATATGTAAAGATCACCTTATGAAAAATAAGCTCAGTATATTTTGCTACCAAGACAATATAAGACCCCAAGATCCTTTTAAATTACGCCATAAACCAGATGCATGGAATTCTAGAGATTCTTTCTAATTACTTCAAAAACAAGACAAGTGATCTCCGAAATTCTTTTAAACTAATTCAAAAACAAAACGGAAGTGGTCCCCCAAAATTCTTACAAACTACTTCAAATACCAGACACACAGGGTCCCCAAGATTCTCTTAAACTACTTCAAAACCAACATAAAAGGGCTCTTCGAAATTCTTTCAAACTATTTCAAAAACCAAACGCCATAGGTCCCCGACATTCTTTCAAACTACTTCAAAAACGAGACAAAATAGGTCTCTAAATTCTTTTATACTCCTTCTAAATGCACACACAAGGGGTCCCCGAGATTCTTTCAAACTACTTCAAAACCAAGACAAAAGGGAGTCCCCGAGATTCTTTCAAATTACTCCAAAACCAGACAAAAGGTGTTTCCATATTCATTAAAACTACTTCAAAACCAAAGCAAAGGTTTTCCTCGAGGTTCTTTCAAATTACTTGAAAAACAAGACAAGGGAGGCTCAGGATTTTTTTCAACTACTTCAAAACAAAAAGGCTTCCCGAGATTCCTTCAAACTAGTTCAAAACCAAAACAAAAGGAGTTCCAAAGATTCATCCAAACTACTTCAAAAACCAAACATAAGAGGTCCCTAACATTCTTTCAAACTATTTAAAAAACCAGACACATGGAGTCTCCGAGATTCTTTGGAACTACATACTTCAAAATAAATCAAAAAGGATTCCCGAGATTCTTTCAATATACTTCAAAATCAAAACAAAAGATGACCCCGAGATTCTTTCAAATTACTTCAAAAACAAGATAAAGGCTCCTCAAGATTATTTTCAACTACTTCAAAACAAAAAGGCTTCCCGTGATTCCTTCAAACTAGTTCAAAATCAAAACAAAAGGGGTTCCAGAGATTCATCCAAACTACTTCGAAAACCAAACATAAGAGGTCCCCGAGAGTCTTTCAAACTTCTTCAAAAACCAGACACATGGAGTCTCCGCGATTGTTTGAAGCTTGGTATTTCAAAACCAAAACAAAAGGGGTCTGCGAGATTCTTTCAGACTACTTCAAAAATCAGACACATGGAGTTCCCGAGATTCTTTCAAACTACTTCAAAATCAAATGAAAAGGGGTCTCCGAGATGTTTTTAAAACTACTTCAAAAACTAGACACGAGGGGTTCCCGAGATTCTTTCAAACTACTTCAAAACCAAAACAAAAGATGACCCCGAGATTCTTTCAAGTTACTTCAAAAACAAGACAAAGGCTCCTCAAGATTCTTGACAACTACTTCAAAACAAAAAGGCTTCCCGTGATTCCTTCAAACTAGTTCAAAACCAAAACAAAAGGGGTTCCAGAGATTCATCCAAACTACTTCGAAAACCAAACATAAGAGGTCCCCGAGATTCTTTCAAAGTACTTCAAAAACCAAACACATGAAGTCTCCGAGATTCTTTGAAGCTAGGTATTTCAAAAACAAATCAAAAGGGGTCCTCGAGATTCTTTCAAATTACTTCCAAAACCAGACACATGGATTCCCCGAGATTCTTTTATACTACTTCAAAAACCAGATAGAGTCTTCGAGATTCTTTGAAGCTAGGTATTTCAAAACCAAATCAAACGGGGTCTGTGAAAAATCAGACACTTGAAGTTCCCAAGATTCTTTCAAACTACTTCAAAACCAAAACAAAAGGGGACCCGGAGATTCTTTCAAATTACTTCAAAAACTACACAAGGACTCCTCAAGATTTTTTTAAACTAGTTCAAAACAAAACAAAAGGGTTTCCCGAGATTTGTTCAAACTACTAAAAAACAAACATCAGAGGTCCCCGAGATTCTTTCAAATTACTTCAACAACCAGACACATGGAATCCCCGAGATTCTTTCAAACTACTTCAAAACCAAATCAGAAGGGGTCTCTGAGATGCTTTCAAAATACTTCAAAAACCAGACACAAAAAATCCCCGAGATTCTTTCAAATTACTTCAAGAAATTTATCTACATTAAATAAATGAAACAACACAGCACAGTTCCCAAAGAACAGATTTATTTTTTTAAGTCATTATCAGTCACCGAAAAATAGTACGTAACAAAAAGCATCAGTAGTTTTCAAATTATAATGTGAACGTTGCGACTTAAAACTTTAATGATTTTTAAAAAATATTAAGATTGCTAGGGAAACTAATATTAATTAAGACTTCCATGAACTGAATTTTAAGAAACCAAAAAAATATTTTGCAGCTGCCAAGACGAGTGATTCAAAAAATTACTAAAAACATCTTAAAATAGCGTCAAATGTAACAACATCCAAATTATAACTGTCAAGATCACGACGACTTTACCCATTTCTCACGAGTGTTAGGAGCTTTTCGTTCGACTGCTCCTAAAATTTTGCCGTTTGTTATTTCGCAAAAGATCCACTAAGACTTTGAATAATGTGAAATACGAAACAAAACCCAAATTACAGAAAGCAATTCGTGTACAATATGAAATATCTTAAGTTGGGGGTTTCTTGCCAAGAACTGGTAAGACACAATTCGTCTGAGCTCGTAAAAAAGACGAATTTCTATCTTTGTCGGACTAGAGCTTTATTAGAGTACAGTTAAGAGTATATGTGTTCTGAAGCCAAATGTCAACACAGACAATCGTTCTACGAATTATCTACGCCCATTCTGAATACACTAACATAAATTAAACACCAGGAATTAGTCGAATTAATGACTTTCTGTGTCCAAAAATGTTTGTTGAAAGTGTTGACCTTCTGTCTGAATGCTTGCATAAAAGAAACAAAGGTTCTATGAATCAGACATTTTAGTTCATCGCTTCAGCAGTCCGTTTATCCATATTTAATCCAGTATGTTTCCCCTGAACAACTAAAACTAAGTACAACGATTGTTACAAAGACTAGTGGTTGTAGTTTTTTGCGTAAGCCACTTATACGAATTTGAAACTTTTAATTCGTGTTCAGCAACGAGTTTGTTATTTTGTATCTGGAAACTAGTTTGATAGAATTATCGTGGTTCGAACTCCTCGAACTTTCATGAGGCTTTACAAATTCTAGAGAGTTAGTAACACAGTTGGGTTGCTTGCTCAAAGGCGAAATTAAAGTTTTATTTTAATTATAATTTCCACTATACACTTGTAAGATAATCAATGGAAGTTCGACAAGTACTTAAAACAGTTAACTAGTTATAAAATTAACAACGCTGTTTAGTATAGTGGTATTTATTTATATACAAATCGCACCTTCATTTGATTTCTCGGCAAAATAATAAAAATTTAAAAGTACCCGGATTACTCAAAAGTAAACAATATAACTGCAAATGTGCTAACAAATAAAACGGCAACTAAAATTCCATGAAATTACTCAAGTGCTTACACATTTTACTCAATTTTAGTACTATGATTAACACTGTTTACATGTATTATATGTACGTGGAATAACTATTTGCCATGTATTTCAGAATTGATAAGATAAATAAAAAATTGATAGAGTTCCTGTGGGTGTATGGAACATTTTTAAACTTTAAACTGCATCATCGCAACAAATAAACTCTACCTACTACTGTCCAGTTGCAGCGGAACAATCGTTGGCTTGACGCAACATAATTGACCATGACCTCGTGTCTGTTTTAGTATAAAAATGGAACGAGCTCACTTAATTAAAATTTACTTAAATAAAGTGCTCACAGCCAAACGGATATAACGTTATTTTCGTGACGTTTTAATGAAGGGAAGAAATATATTAGAACCACCCATGTAAATAAATCTGGGTAAACGACTGTCTGTTAGCTAACCTTCAACTTTAAAACAGTGCGAGGCATGCATCATAATAAAATGAATATTTTGATAAAACGCGATGTAAACATTCCACCCACTCTTAATCTAAATAATTACTTTGCTAGAAAAGTGTAAAAAAGTATAATTCCGAGAAGTAGTTCGGTGCCACAAAGCCGTTGCCAAGAATTTCGACAAGCGTAAATATTGATACTTGCTCCGAGTCCGAACACAAATAATGAATAATTAAACAAACACTACGCTTATCACCTCCTATAATTACGGTTAGATTTACACATAACATGTTTGCGAAGTTCCGGGAGATAAGACACCTGCTAGAAATACCTTGGTGCAACGACACTGTAATATATTCGTCGAAAAATAGCCTTCAGCCGTTTTCTTTCTTCGCCACTGTTTGTACATCAACGGTTTCTTTTTATTTACAGAACGTATCCACGTATATGCTTGCACATGCGGAACAGCAGTTTTTGCTTTTTCTTGCATGTAAATAACATGTCTGCATATTTGAGTCATCACGCGAAAGCGCATTGTTCCTATTCGTTAAATTCCCGAAAAAGAAAGCAAACGTAAACATTCAACTAACACGAGAACACGGGAATTTTGTGGTGTTGCGGTTTAAGAGTAATTTTAAATCGCGATAACCCGAAAGCGTTTTACACTCATGCTTATGTCATCGGTGAAGTGAGAAATAGCAATGCACTCAGATAGGAACCTCGTGGTTCCCCGCGTACATCCTTGCATACAAAACTATTTATCACATTGCATTGTAGTAATACAATGACAAGCTAAAATGTCGAATAGATAGACTAAATGGTTATTTTTCGCGTTTTATGGGTGGTAATATTCCCAGAAGTGCCACCTTGACGCACATGTCAATAGAATTCTTGATCTAAAAATGTTGCAACGCTGCCAACATTGAGAGAAGTTCCCTGACACGTAACCGTTTATTTTTGACTTTGGCTAGATTAACGCCACTATAAATACTGATGTTATCTACCGAAGTTAATGTGCAATTTAAAAATAGACCGTTTAGATCTCAATTTTTATTGTGTGAACCGACTAAATTTGCATACTTCCAGCAGCGGCTAACACTGTTTTTAAAACTTCATCAAAAAGTGATTATTAATGTACGTCAGTTTGCAGCCCATCGCTGTCCCAAACACGTGTCGTTTTGAAATATTCACGTCGTTTAAAAAAAAAAAATCGTGCCTACTGGTCCCAATTAAAATCGTTAAAAGTATGTGTCCACGTCCAATTATCAGTAGCCCGTTATGAATGTGGGTGTTGATGGTATTTTCGTTATCTGTAGATAATCTTACGGTATGTTGCTCACTACCGGCTTCAGCGAAGACGCATAAATAAGCTCCGACCTGATTGCCTGAAGCAGGACGTCGCACTCCATATGAATAAATACCTACATTTTATGTCTGTCATGAATAATTCATATCGTAATTCAGTCGGTCGAAACAATGCGGCGTCATCCGACACGAGAAAGACAAAGATAACTTCTTATACATTTACATCGAAGGAAGACGTTTTTATTATTCAACGTTGCGTGATGGTGGTTCGCCACGCTCGAAACTGGGGCATTGCACTGTGAATTCGCGCTACGATTAAAAATGGCTACAAATAAACGACTTACCACCGTCGCCTATAAGACGCATCTGCACCAATGCGGGATCCTCGTTATGAGCCTCCAGCACAGTGTCGTCCGTTACAGTCAGGTCCTGAAAAACGAAGCAATTATGGTAATTTTGGATCATTTTGTTAATTGACCTAACGCTCGCGATACCGGTTAACGTTTGCCTCGCAAAAAACGCAAATACGAAACGATTCAACAAAGATCAGGCGCACTATTTTTGCATACTGATAAATTTTTTCAACCCAAAAGCGGCGAGTAAGGCCAGGGCCGTACAGGTAATTAGATCAACTGAGGTGTCTGCAAATGTGCGTGCTTATCTATATAGGTAACTGACTTTCAGCACGTGAAATTATTTTATCTCAACCTTCAGCTCTAACAATTATTTTCCTGAATACCACCCTGAAATTTACGCAAACATGAAAGCGTCACGCGTCATCTTTTTTTTCATCATTTCGATTGTTAAAAGTTAATTGTTTGAATTTAATAATTACTTAAATGACTTTAAAAACTCTCAACATACGTCAAACCCTGTGGACAGTTGCTTGTATAGCATTTAACAACACTGTGGTAGGTTGCTAAGGTTTTCTGTTTCCCCATTTTTTTAGGTTATAATGGGTTTCATTTAAAATTGCTGCCATCCAAGAAACCGCAACGATTACCACTCCTCATAAATTACTAACATCTACTTGCTGTATAACCCACAACCCACATATGTATTTCAAATGTACCTAGTTCCACTACTGGAACAAACAGAATCAAATCTAAATATAAATGTTTGAAAAGTTTTCAAAAATTCTTTTGCAATTACTTGCATAAATGATTATGATACTGACACTAACCAAAATTTGTCTAATCATCCTCACCAAAAATTTGAAGATGTTTTTTAGTAAACGCTATTTAAATTTCATAAAATAACATGCTCCTGTACTTATATTATATACTAATGTATTATTTATATGTTGACATAATGTGTCCTCTTTGAAATATTGATCGGAACATTCTCCAATTAGAAAACTTACTTATGCTGGATCAACGCATTCATATTTTTAAAGTAATTGTTTGACCGTTCACCCGATTACCCGGCACTCCGTGCCGGACCAAATATGAGAACGAATTAACTAAATGTGTTTCCGTAAGATAATGCTTTGAATCAAAGGCAGTCGTGGAGTGTAGGTGATTAAAGTATGACACATTAATGAATTCAAAAAAACAAGGTCCAATAATATTCAACCTAAAAAGATCTGAAGACTTTGGCTAATCTAGATCCTCTAAATTCCCGAAATAATGCAGGTGCACCAAATCCTCTACATCCTTTAAATCTTTTATAGATTTTAGATCCTTCATATCCTTAAGATCTTTCATATTCGTGAGATTCCTCTAATTTTTAATATCCTTGAAATTTTGTAGAGCCTTTTGATGCCCGGTTCTTTTTTAATATTCCTAGATACTTTATGTCCACTAAAGACCTTGGTTAATCAAGATACTTTAAGTCCTTTAGATCCTTTAATTCTTCTAGAATTTTGTATGATTTAAATACTTCATATCATTTAAATCTTGGAGATTCTCCACATCGTCTAAATATGTGACAGCCGTAATATCTTTCAAAAAGGACCCTTCACATTTTTTAGATCCCTGAGATCTTATTAGGCTCCCGTATAGCCTTTAAATCGTTTGATTTTTTACTTTCTTCGAATCCTTCTGGATCTTGTATGTCCTCTGAAAAGTTTAGCTAACCAAGATTCCTAGAATTGTTAGGTCCTTAAATTCTACAGATTTTTAGGTTTGTGAGGTTGTTAGGTTCACATCTTTCAAATCCCTGAGATACTGTATAACATGTAGTAGAAAACATGTCAACTTAGATTATTTAAAATGCGTTAGATTCTTTGGATCCTTCTAGATCCTATGTTATCTAGAGACTGGCTAATCTAGATCCTCTAAATTTCCGGGATAATACAGATATACCAAATCCTCTAGACCCTTTAAATCTTCTATAGATTTTAGATCCTTAATATCCTTAAAATCTTTTAAATCTGTGAGGTCTTTGACATCTTTTATATTCTTCAAATTCCTCACACTTTTTGGATCCTTGGGATTTTGTAGAGACTTTAGATCCCTGCCTTTTTTTATATAGTTCTAGATATTCTAGGTTCGCTAAAGACGTTGGTTAATCAAGGTCGTTTAAATACTCTAGAACTTTTAATCCTTATAGACTTTGATATTATTTAAATCCTTCATATCATTTAAATCTTGCAAATTCCTCACATCGTCTAAATATATGACCGCCGTAATATCTTTCAGAACCTCGTCACCCTTCATATCTTTTAGATCCCTGAGATCTTATTAGTTTTCTGTATAGCCTTTAGACCTTTGGATCCTTTACTTTCTTCAAATCCTTCTGAAAAGTTTAGTGAACCAAGATCTCTAGAATTGTTAGGTCCTTAAAATCTACAGATTTTTAGGTTTGTGAGGTTGTTAAATTCACATCTTTCAAATCCATGAGATACTGTATAACATGCAATATGCATAAGTATATTACAGATGTCAACCTAGATTTAAAATTATTTAAAACAGAAATGCGTTCGATTCTTTGGATCCTTCTAGATCCTCTGTTATCTGAAGACTAACTAATCTAGCTCCTCTAAATTTCCGGAATAATGCAGAATTCCTCCAGACCCTTTAAATCTGCTATAGATTTTGATCCTTCACATCCTTAAAATATTTTAAATTTGTGAGGTCTTTAACATGTTTTATATCCTTGAGATCCTCACATTTGTTGGATCCTTGAGATTTTGTAGAGCCTTTAGATCCCTGTTTATTTGTTCTGGATTTTCTAGATATTCTATGTTCGCTAAAGACTTTGGTTAATCAAAATCCTTTAAATACGCTAGATCCTTTAATTCTTCAAGAGTTTTGTATTATTTGTATCCTTCATATCATTTAAATCTTGGCGATTCTTTACACCGTCTAAATATATGACGGCCGTAATATCTTCCAGAACCTCGTCACTCTTCACATTGTCTAGATCCCTAAAATCTTATTAGTTTCCTGTATAACCTTTAGATCCTTTGGGTCCTTTACTTTCTTCGAATCCTTCTGGATCTCGTACGTCCTCTAAAAAGTTGAGTCAACCAAGATCCCTAGAATTGTTAGGTCCTTAAATTCTACAGATTCTGAGATTTGTGATTCGTTTCACATCTTTCAAATCCCTGAGATACTAAAGAACATGCAGTATGACATCTAAATCCTCTAAATTTTCAAAATAATACAGAGGCACTAAATCTTCTAGACTCTTTAAATCTTCTAGAGATTTTAGATCCTTGATATCATTGAAATCTTTTAAATCCCTGAGGTCTTTTTCATCTTTTATATTCTTGAGATTCCTCAGATTTCTGTGGACCCTTGACATTTTGTAGAGCCTTTATATCCCTGTTTTTTGGATATCTCTAGATATTCTATGTTTAAAGGCTTTGGTTAATTAAAATCCTCTAGATCTTCTAATTCTTCTAGACTTTGGTATTATTTAAATCCTTCATACCAAATCTTGGAGATTCTTCACATCGTGTAAATATGTGAAAATATCTTTCAGGATCTCGTATTTTAGATCGTTGAGATCTTATTAGGTTCCTGTATAGCCTTTAGACCCTTTAGATCCTTTACTTTCTTCACTCTGAATCTTGTATGTCCTCTGAAGAGTTTAGCTAGCCTAGATCCCTACAATTGTTAGGTCCCTGAAATTCTACAGATCCTTAGATTCGTGAGGTTTTCACTTTAGACATAATTAATGAATTACTAAAAAAAGGTCGCCGGTTCGACTAATCCACATGTCACATTTTTTTTACACTGTGACTGGTATTATTTATAATTTTTATCATCAGTACTGCACGTGTCAGTACTGACATACGTGTCCTTGCTAAAATGTTGATCGGCACATTTTCAATTGACAAAACTCACTAGAAACAGCCACAGTCTTGCGCTTTAGTAAGACATTTTTGGAACATTCATTTGACTGTTCATCCGATTTCTCGGCACTCCATGCCAGATCAAATATAAACAAGTTATTACGTAAGAGCTTTATGGGGGGAGTTGGATAATGTCTTATTTTTTCTTATTTAGAAGGGAGGAGGTCTAAAAACGTATTATGTAAGATTTTATCTTAATAAAATGGTCTTAAATATAAAAGAGAATCGACATGATCATTTATTTTTTTATTTAATTAATGTTATAAAAGCTTATGTTATTGTTGATATTTAAGCTATATTATTTGAATAAAAGTTCTTGTTCGCAATATAAAATCGACATATTTTCATTAACGTCACTTAGGATTAGTAGGTACCGAAAATACCTTATTTTTATCTTTCGCGAGATTTGGAACGTGGAGAGGGGTTATACATTTTCTTATTTTTTCTTGTTCTGGGGTAGGAGCGGGTCACAAAGTAAGAAAATTCGTCTTACGTAATAAGTAAACATTGTAATACATATGTTGGCAGTTTTATTAATGTGGCAAATATTTCTTGAAATTTCTTGTTTCGACTGGCAAGATGATGAAAATTTGTGTCATAATAGGCACATACTATTTGAATCTCTTATGTCTTATTACAATAAAGACGTAATTCGTTATCAGATAACACCACATAATCAGCTGAGAATAAAAGACAGCTAAAAATGTGTACAGGAAAACCGATATGTTCACAGATATTGAGACCTTCATAAAGCTGTTTTTAAAAACGGGGATTAATTACTGTGTCACAATGGATCCGGTCGTTCGTTAGGATTGACAAGATTTTACATAACAAAAATTTTAAAGAAGCACCTGCCGGTCTTTTTCACCTCAGTTCGGAGTTTAATGAAAATGTATTTTTAATGGTTTTATAAATTTCTCTTTATATATTCGTTTCGTTTAAAACCATGTAGAGTACGTAATTGTTACGCATAGCACGTCGCTAGGGAAACATTACGTCACGCCGACAACACCCAATCAAAAGATAAATAGAATAAAAATTAGCCTACGCACACCTGATGCATGTGTTTCTGTTGATTAATGAAACGGTTACGACCATTTTCAGTGAAAGAACGTAAAGTTAAATTTGTAGGTAAACAGTAATAAATTTTCGAAGAAGTATGTAAGTCAGATTTGTTTCTCTAGGATTGTTTGGATTTCCCAAAAAAAACGGACTTTGCTCTTTGCTTTTGAGATCCGCACATTCTTAAAATTCAAATGCAATCACTTTCATTAATTTGAATAAAAAAATCGACCAATTATCTAAATGTTCTAAATGTTTTATTAATGGTTCTTGGTTCACTTTACAATCTAATTAAATCACTTTTACTGCATAAATTACGATAACGGCTAAATGTGGGCAAAATATGTACGTCAGGCTGATAAACCGGTTATCACATTTGGTGGACAAGGTTACGAGCCCGAAGAAGTTTTCCAGGCACACACCTGCCATAAAACAAGAATTTACAGGTCTCGTATACCATATCAATAAGGGCGTCGAGTGCAGTGCACTTTCACTAACCCCGAACCACCAGAAACGCTCGAACTTGGTACGGCATACGACATAACTAAACTAGAACAAATTAGAAATCTGATATTATAATAATTTATGCAAATGAAAACACTATAAAAACATCATCATGGCGATTACGCCAGTCGGCGAAAAAAACCCACTCGTTCATAGGAACAGGCCACGGAAAATTTAATGTTTACAAAAACATTGGTCTATAAATAAAACATTATTTATACCCGACCCAATCCACAAATATAACTCCTCCTGATTTATATAAAATTCTATGCAAATCTAAATATTAGCGGTGGAACAGTGCCAACATAGTTCGCGAGGAGAATCTCGAAAAGCCTAGACACAAGTTGGAGCGCATAAATAATTCCGAGGAATTTGGCACTCCGTAATAATAATGCTCTGCGGTTTTTAACACCTCGATCGATCTCCAACTTTCCGATCAAGTTTCATCCCAGCTGAAGCATCTCGTGAAAGTTGCAGCAGATGCCGGTAAAGTTGCACGAAGTGGAACTTCGCCGAATCGAACAACTGCTCTTTGCGCAAAGTTTACACAGGAAAATGGAGTCTGTCGTCTTGCACACGCACGTGTCTGTCTGCCTCAACTATCTCCATTAAACCAAGTTGGATAACTTTCCGTTGGATTTCCTTCAAAACAAACTTTTCTCCAACTCCAACTTCAAACTTTCCTAATGAATACGCGGAGTTTTCAACTCGCGATTCGGGATATAATTTAATTTATTTTGTTTTCCAACTCGGTGCGACTGAGTACATGCGATTTCATCTTCGCTCAATTCCGACGATCGAAAATTAATCACGTTTTTGTAAGTACGTTTGCCTTAATTAAGTTCAAACTTGCAAAAGGAGAAATTTAATGACGTAACTACAACTCGGGGTTATTTTGTTGGGGAAAATGCTTTTTTAACGCTAGATTTTCTAATTTGAGAAACAGTCCTTCGATGGATTCAGTCCAATTATCGACGGTTTTTACAAAGGTCCAGTTGCAGTTCAGTGGAGACAGTCTCGAAGACACTGTTAACTCCAGTTCCCACGACCTGATAATTGACGATCTACAATTCGCCTCAAATTAAAATACTCTTGACTCTGATTTACTTCTTCGGCTGAATTATTAACTGGACAGAAATGGAAAAGGACTGATTGGACGTGAATGGATGGTTACCGGATAATCAAGTGTTACTGTATTCGCTCGATATGGCGTAACAATACACAATTTGCTCTGGTTTGAACGTATGGTTAAATTATTTTATTTCATAGTAACTTCGACTCGATTTATAACATCAAGCAAATATAATAATTATGGCACCGTTATTGCAAACTTAAGACTAGTATGGAAAAATTGGGGTCATCAATAAAAAGTGAAAGCAGATAAAAGAAAGCCACAAGAATACGAATTGGATTATATCCACGTTTATCCAGGATTATAGGCACTAAGACAGGTATCGAAGTATATTGGATTAGAGAGGTTAAAGTGTAAAAAATCGGACTTCACATAGTTCCAGTTCTGAAACAACGGTCAAATGACTTTGAATATAAACGTAAAAAAACCTCATAACTTGTTTGAGCAAGTTGCCTGTAAAATTACAGATTCTGTGAACACAGATGGAAAATATCATAATTCTAAAAAATTCATAGGAAACTCCAAATTATTAGAAATCATTTACTATGATTTTTTTTTTTCAGTTTTATGGCAACACTGGAAAAATTAACTTTAAGGTACATGAAAAATTGTTTACAAACACGAGAGTTTATGCTTTCAGTAGGGTTCATAATAGATGCGATAATCGATATTGCAGTGGCATAAAACATGAAATTCCACTTGGAAAGCACTTGAGAATAAGTCAGGTGTATAGCCCTTTAAATCGAGGATGAAATTTCATAAAACTATAAAACTGCCCTGTTTTTGTGGTAATAGCATGTCAGTTACAGCTGTGTACTTTTATGTTTCTCTTATTTTTATACATTGGTCTTATAATTTCAAAAGTCCTATGCATCTCAAAAACTGACATAATTTCTTTGGCAATTTTGAAGAAACGGTACGAATTTTCGAACCAATTAAGCAGAAAAACAGTTCCGGCGGTCTAAATGAACAAAGGAAATTCTTTAGGCGATTTCCATGTGTTCGACAAAAGTCCAAAATTTTTTATTTGAAAAGTAAGCTGTTATTAAACTTTTCTAAAAATCCACAATCCGTACCAAGATTTTAGAAATATTCTGATTCAAAATGTGATTTTTAAAATATTCCAAAAATTAACATATTATTTCTTCTTGGCGATTTTGAAGAAATGGAAGGAATTTTTGAAGAAATTAAGCGGAAAAACACTTCCGGAAGTCGAACTGAACAAGGTAATTTTCGCATGTGTTTGGAAAGGGGCCACTTTTTTAATCTGAAAATTTAGCTGAATTGAATCCGCATCAAAATTTTCAAAATATTCAGTTTTAAAATTTGATTTTAATAATATATCCCAAAAATTGCCATATTTCAATTAGCGATTATGGGAAAACTCTCCGAAAATCACTTTCGGAAGTTAAAATCAACCCAAGAAATGATTTAGTTAATTTTCAAAAGTGTTTGAGAACAAGTCAAAAATTTCATACATACTGGAAAATTAAAATTTTGAAAAACTTGTCTAAAAATCCACAAAAAATTCTGAGAAACAGATCTCGATGAGCTGAATCGAAAAACAAAGCGTGATAATGGTTCCGGACCAAGATTTTCCAAGTGTTCAGGTTTAAAATCAGGTTTTAAAACATCACAAAAATTGCCATATTTCAATTTGGCGATTCTGGAAAAATGATAAGAATTTTAGAAGAAATGAGACTGAAAAACCCTTCCGGAGGTTGAAATCAACCCACAAATTATTTAGTTAATTTTCAAAGGCGTTCGAGAATAAGTCAAAAATTTCATACACACTGAAAAATTAAAATTTTGAAAAAGGGCTCAAAAATTCATAAACAATTGTGGGATACAGACAGATCTCGATGAGCAAACATTTTCGAACTATTCGGTTTTAAAACAGTATTTTTAAAATATACCAAAAATTTCCGTATTTCAATTTAGCGATTTTGGAAAAATGGTAAGAATTTTCGAAGAAATGAAGCCCAAAAACCCTTCCGAAGGTTGAATTCAACCCAACACACTGTTTAGTTAATTTTTAAAGATGTTTGAGAACAAGTCAAAAATTTCATACATACCTACTGAAAAATTAAAATTTTGAAAAAGTTGCTCAAAAATTCACAAACAATTGTGGGATACAGATCTCGTTCAACTGAATCCAAAAACATAGTGCTTCACAGTTCCAGACCAAGATTTTCGAAATATTCGGGTTTAAAATCAGGTTTTTCAAATAGAACCAAAAACTGCCATATTTCAATTTGCCGATTCTGAAAAAATGATAAGAATTTTCGAAGAAACGAAGCCCAAAAACACTTTCGAAGGTTGAAATCAACCCAAAAACTATTTCGTTAATTTTCAAAGGTGTTCGAGAACAAGTAAAAAATTTTATACATACTGAAAATTGGTTAAACATTCACAAAAAATTCTGGTATATTTCGATAAGCTGAATCGAAAAACTTACCGCGTTCACAGTTCCAGACCAAGATTTTCGAAATATTCGTTTTCAAAAAGTATTTTTAAAAGATCTCAAAAATTGCCATATTTCAATTTGGCGATTCTGGAAAAATGCTAAGAATTTTCGAAAAAATGAACCCGAAAAACACTTCCTGAGATTTTAGCAAAGTTGCCGACGAACCCACAAAAAATTCTGAGAAACAAATCTCGATGAGCTGAGTCAAAAAACATAGCGTTTTAATGGTTCCGGATCAAGATTTTCGAAATATTCAGTTTTAAAATCGCATTTTCAAAATATTTCAAAAATTGCCATATTTCAATTCTGGGAAAATGATAAGAATTTTAGAAGAAATGGGGCTGAAAAACCCTTCCGGAGGTTGAAATCAACGCAAAAACTATTTGGTTAACTTTCAAAGATGTTCGAGAAAAAGTCAAAAATTTTATATATACTGAAAAACTAAAATTTTGAGAAAGTTGCTCAAAAATTCACAATCGTGGGATATAGATCCCGATGACCTGAAGCGAAAAACATAGCGCGTTCACATTTCCAGATCAAGATTTTCGAAATATTCGGATTTATAACAGTACTTTTAAAATATCCAAAAATTGCCACTTTTCAGTTCGGTGATTCTGGAAAAATGCTAAGAATTTTCGAAGAAATGAAGCCGAAAAACACTTCCTAATGTTGAAATCAACCCAGCACATTGTTTGGTTAATTTTCAAAGGAGTTCGAGAATAAGTCAAAAATTTCATACATACTGAAAAATTAAAATTTTGAAAAAGTGCTCAAAAATTTAGAAACAATTGTGGGATACAGATCTCGATGAGCAAAAATTTTCGAACTATTCGGTTTTAAAACAGTATTTTTAAAATGTACCAAAAATGTCCGTATTTGAATTTAGCGATTTTGGAAGAATGGTACGAATTTTTGAAGAAATGAGGCCGAAAAACCCTTCTGGAGGTTGAAATCAACCCAATAAATTGTTTAGTTAATTTTTAAACATGTTTGAGAACAAGTCAAAAATTTCATACATACCTACTGAAAAATTAAAATTTTAAAAAAGTTGCTCAAAAATTCACAAACAATTGTGGGATACAGATCTCGTTCAACTGAATCCAAAAACATAGCGCTTCACAGTTCCAGACCAAAATTTTCGAAATATTCAGTTTTAAAACAGTGTTTTTAAAATATCCCAAAAGTTGCCATATTTCAATTTAACGATTCTGGAAAAATGCAAAGAATTTTCGAAGAAATGAAACCAAAAATACTTCCGGATGTTGAAATTAATCGAAGAAATCATTTGGTTAATTTTCAAAAGTGTTCGAGAACAAGTCAGAAATCTCATATTGAAAACCTCAAAGTTGCCTCAAAATCCATAAAAAATTCTGATAAACAGATATCGATGAGCTGAGTCGAAAAACGTAGCGTTTTAATGGTTCCGGACCAAGATTTTGGAAATATTCGGTTTTAAAATCGGATTTTTAAGATATTTCAAAAATTGCCATATTTCAATTTGGCGATTCTAGAAAAGCGGTAACAATTTTCGAAGAAATGAAGCCAAAAAACACTTTCGGAGGTTAAAATCATCCCAAGAAATTGTTAATTAACTTAATTTTCAAAGGTGTGCTTTCTAACACTTTCGTTATGTCTTCTCTACGTATCCTATCGAATGCTTTCTCCAGGTCTATAAAACACATGTGAAATTCACTTTTTTTTGCCAAGTTTTTGCTAGATTATCTGAGAGTAAATATTAAACCTTGTGTACTTCTCGCATCTATGGCCACATCGGGTTTCTTATATTGTATTTTCGATTCTATTCCGTATTTATTTTTAAATTATTCTTACAAGATTTTTCAATACAAATGGGGAGTTTGATTTTACGTTTCATTCATTTGGTGTCTTTTCGGTCTTTTACAACTTATGTAAGTTGTGTTATTTTTTCATTTCACATATATTTTATCATTTTAATATTTGTGTCAATTCCGAGTGCTTTTGAATGGCCACTTTTTTGTTTTCCTAACGTTTCATGACCACTAGAGTCCGAAACAATAGGTCCTCCGTTTCCATTTGTCTGTAGTCTAGCTAATCGTTCTCACCAACAATTAGATAACGTCTCCTCAAGATTTTTTTAGTAGACGCCATAACATATCCTACAGCTGTGGTTTATGAATCAAATTGCATGATCACATTTTATACCAGCATAAGAGCAATAACGTATGGCTGGTCTGTAAATAGGTTGAATCCCATAAACATAAACAATCGAAGTTACGCATGTACTGATAATATATTTTCTCATCGGTTTTATATTATGTATGTCCACACATATCTTTATTTTAACTATCAGGCTGATAATAACCTCTCAACATGTGTTAAATTTCGAAGCAATTGGTTCAGTAGTTTGTGAGAAAAATAGTAAAATTTTGTGTATAATTACGCTTTTTTTTCAAAAATTTGCAGGGTTAAAACTACGATCACTTGGAAGGGCTAACTAGATACAATTTAAATAACCATTTATACATCCTTAGGATAACCTTATAAAGCGTTTACAAAATGTCAAAGCAGTCGGTTTTGTATTTTCTAAGACACGTTTTCAAATTTTCCTGTACAATTTTTTAATTTTCTTCCGAAAATCTATCTATCAATGCTAGAAATAACAACAGGTGTAAAAGCTATAATTTAAATGTGGTTTACCTAGCAAAATTTTAAGGTGACGTCCTCACATTATTAGTGGGAATGGTGTACAGTCAGTGAAACAATAAAGTTGCTTTTTTTAAAACTAGAATTTAAAGTAAAAAAATCCACCACGGCCATAAAGACTTTTATTTACTAACCTCGAAGGCCACATTTCCAGCTCTGACAATTGTGCTTGTGGTTAGCGGCAATATTGGCTTCGGTTTCGACCGAAATTATAAGGAGTCGTAATTAAAAAAAACACACAAAATTGCAGGTTAACACAATAATTACGGGCACGGGAAAGCAAAACACTTGTGGCTATAGTGATGGGACACCACCTGCCAATACAGGAAAGAAAGTAATCAAGACTAAAAAATTTTTTGAAAATTAAAAGAAAATACATTTTTGTCAAGTGATGGATTGGCTGCACAATTTGAAACAATTTGATTTAGCTTCCAGCTGAATTTTTATGAACTGTAATTATTATTAACCAAAAAAATGCAAGTGGCTTATTATTCCCTAACGTAACAATGGCGTGTAGAGTTCTTAATAGTACAGTTTTATATTGATTTTTTTTTTCAGCAGCTTTTTATTAAATCCGACTATAATAACTCGAAAGGAAAATGATAGCAAACAACACATGCGGCACTTATTTATTTATGGCGTAGTGTAACAGTTAAGCGTAAATCAATTTTGTTATAGCAGTTAAACTGACAGAGTGGGAGACGATTGGCGTCAAAATATTGTCTCAGCATCCATATCCTAGAAACTATGAGTCGATCGACACAAAAGTTCTTCGACCTACTTCTAATCTCCAACGCAGGTTCAATTACTCCAAGAATTCCAACTTTCTTGTTCACGATTTTACCCGCATCAGTCAGTTTTATCGCCTATCAATTCCCTTTTCAATTATTGATATATTAATTACTTTGTTTATTTTTATCACTTATTTACATAACAAAAGTTCAAAGTTGTCTACCCGTATAAAAAGCAATTCGGAACGTGTAATTAGTAGTCTTAAGAAAATAAATAATGATTAAGACACAACGTATAATCTGATAAAAACAAACAAGGTCAGCTGTAAATATTATGGTTATTTCTGCGACCGGACGCGCCTCTAACACAGAAAAATAAGAGCATTATTGCAAAACCAACTCTATAACAACAATCAAAAACGCCATTTACGCCAGACGAAAACAGATAAACAAATCAATCGAAAGTCAAGAAACTGACGCTTTAACGGCGTAAAACGACATCTCTTGACCCCGACCGACAAGATATTGTTGTTTTAATTGCGCCGAGATACACGGCAATAAAACATATAAGGACGATTATAGCCTATGCAATGCAGGGCCGTAACAGCGGCAATAAACTACCAAGTGTGCCCATAAACACGCCCTATGAAACCTAGACGAGAGATTCCCGAAAGCCCGCACTAAAATAATGAATTAAGTAGCGATCGCCGGACGACAGCCGCGGAAAAAGTTTTAATTAAAGCCAGACACGTCCCGAGCATGAATCAGTTTTATAGTTCGCGATCGTGTTGATCTGTTTTGCTGAATCACTGTGGTCGAAAAGTTGGCAGAAGTGAAAGAATTCGGGGAATTTGCAACGAATCTGTTGGATCGGCTGAAAGGAGATGGATAAGAATTTAATTCTTCCGTCTGTTTGAGTTTCCTTTCGCACAAATATTTCATTTTAATTTATGTGAGACAACGGCGCCGACGGTTCCATCGACCGGAATTTCGACCCGTTGTATTAATTAATCATAGGATGAATTACGTTCGAGGTGCGGGGATTTCAAGCGGTAAGCTAACCAAGAAGCAATGGTTAACAGGATGGCGGAATTTCCATTCTTGCGGTTTTTGCGGTTGTGCAAACTCATTGATGACCCACATATTATTTTGGGAAAGACGGTTTGACTTTTGCCATTTTGGGTATGTTATCTTGTGTTATCGGTAAGTGACACACTTCATAAGACGAAAGAATGATGAAGTGATTATTTATTTGTTCGACAAGTTGAGATAAGTAAGTCAAAGTTCTTATGCAGATTAAGAGTTTATTGCTTTGCTTGTAGATTAGACAGCACATTTTTACGAGGAATTTTAGGAGAATCACGAGGGGGAATAAGATATGATAAGATAATATTTCTGAGTGAATCATTATCTGGAGATCCATGTACCTAAATAGGTCATTATCAGGGTGACAAATATTTGATGAAAATATTTTTATAGTTTATTTGTTTACAACAGAAATAATAATATAATCTGTATTTTTTTCAGCCTATGCAACTAGATATGGTGATCTGTGTTGCGAAAATGACAAAAATACGTTCAATATTGAGAAAGATTTATTACTTAAAGTTCAAATAATAGTGTAATTATTATTCACGTCAAACTGGGCACAAACTTCGAATTAATCACGGTTGGAAGCCATGTTGATCAGTCGCCTACAACTTCAATATCGGTATTGACACATTTGTTTTCCTATCTCGACAATTCAAATTGCATCCGCAATAAGATCACCAGACACATGCAGCTTCGACTTTGACAGATATCACGTCTGATTGTAGGTTATATAGATTGGGAAAAAATGTGATATATATTCTAGGCATTTTGACGAAGTACCAGTTAACGTGGTATTAAATTATGGTTTACCAAGTATTGTTGAAAAAATATTTTCAAGGTTTATAAATTATAACCTAAATTTTATTGTAAATAATAAAATGAAACATGGCTGATTCGCCAGATTTTTTCTTTCAGCAACAATAAATCAACCAGTGTATTGAATAATATAATGTATAGAATCAAACGTGTTAGGATTGTAAACGCCTCCAGTTAGGATTGTAAACGCCTCCAGTCTGCGGCCCCAAAGTCTTTACTTTTAAATAGAACGATATTTTGTTCTCCAAATTTACAAGCTTTTTCATTTTGTTATGATGGGATTTGTTATTTTATGATTTTAACTGTATATGACATATTGTTTTAATTTAGCACTGTTTGTGTTATTTTAAACAGTGTTACAAAACTGTTTACGAGTACATCACGTGTCGTCATTTACGTTTTATTATTTCTAGTTGTTTTTGTTATAGTGGAAAATATATAGTATATGATGTAAGTACCAAAGAAATTATTTCGTGGACGTAAGCTACGGAGTACATTTATTTTCTTTCTCGGAGTTTAATGGTTTCCAGAATATAAAAAGTAGGTCCTCGTTTTTGTCGTTTGCTAGTAATTTTATTGGCCAATCTCCGAAATTCCTGGACTGCTGAAATTTAAGCGTCATGTTTTTTTGTGGTTTAATAATGTACCATTTTTTTTAAATTACTGATTTAAATCAGAAAAGGTTTACTTCATTTTCAATTTTTCGAAAATCTTGATCAAACCATCAACATTTATGTTTTTTGAACCAGCTCGTCAACATTTATTTCCCCGAATTTTCAGGCAACTTTTCAAAAATCTCAATTTCTCAAACGAACCCTTTTTGAATTTGTTGACCATTTTTCGAGCTTTTGATTAACAATGAATGTTTTTCGAATCAACTCATTGAAATCCATATTCGAGAATTTTTTGGCAACTTTTCAAAAAACTGAATTTTTGCTTTTAAGTTTTTTTGGAACTTTCAAGACTAAAAAAATATTTTCAAACGAAATTTTTCGAAAATCTTTGTCAAAGACCATTAACAATTTATGTTTTTCGAATCAGCAGTTCGTCGAGATTGAATTCCCAGAATTCTTTGGGGATTTTTAGGCAACTTTTCAAAAACACAATTTTTCACTGAATTTTTTTACTGTTTCTGAGATTGCGAGATACATATTTAAAAAGTGAAAGGTGATGATGTTCTAAAAGTTAAACGATGTAGAAGATCTCCAAGAATTAAACAATGTGAAGAATTTAAATAATCTAAAAAGTCTAGAAGAATTAAAGGGTCTCCAGTATTTATCTAGATCATCTAAAGCCTTTAGCGGGCATAGAATAACTAGATTGATAAAAAAAAGAGAGGGATCTAAAGGCTATACAGAATCTCAAAGACCTTGAGGAATCCCAAGAATATGTCAAAAGATGTCAAAAATCTTAACCGGATCTAGAAGATCTTAAAGATCTTAAAGATATGAAGGACTCTAGAACATTTAAAGAATCTAGAGGTGCATCTGCATTGTTTCGGCAATTTAGAGGATTTAAATTAGCCAGTTTTCATATAACATGAGAATCGAGAAGGATCCAAAGAACATAAAGCATCTTATGACCCCTAGAAAGTAAAAAATCCAAAACATCTAAAGACTGTACAGGAATCTAATAAGATCTCAGTTATCTAAAAAATGTGAAGGGTGACGAGGTGAGGGATCTCTAAGATTTGAATGATGTGAAAGATTTAAATAACTTAAAAAGTCTAGAAGCATTTTGAGGATCCAAAAAACCAAGGATCTAAAGATTCTACAGGGTTTCAAGAGTCCAAAAATGTAATAAGGAATCTCAAGAACTTCACGTATCTAAAATTTCTAGAAGGATGTAAAGGCTCTAAAATTTCTAGAAGATTTAAAATATCTAGAGGATTTGGGTCATCTGGATTATTTCGGGAATTTAGAGGATCTAGAAGAATTCAAAAAACCTAAAGCATTTCTGTTTTAAATAATTTTAAATCTGTTTACTCGATTGACGTCTTTAAAATACTTATGTATACTGCATATTTAGTATCTAAGGGGCAGTGGCGGCTCGTGACTGGCTGATGTGGTGAGGCGATGATAGAATAAGTATGACAATAATAATATCAATAATAAATTTAACTAAATTAATATGATTAATGCATATTACTTGGTCTTAGTAGTTAGTAATGATAGAAGTCTTGCCCGAATACCGGTCATTTCCAAGTTAGTAATGGGTCCTAATAATAATAATAACACCCATAACACATTTAATCAACAATGTTTTTACAAGTCAAAATTTTGTTTAAACTAGCACTTTTAATGTGTACTTTGGAACTTTCAAGTAACTTTGCACTTCGGATGAAATTCTTTAAATCGTTACATCCCGAAGACGTCGTCCATGTGTTTTTTACATTGCCTAAGAGTAGACACGGCCAACAATATAGACTTTCAGCATAAATATTACGGCTACGGCAGAGCCGTTTATATGTTTCGTACCAGGCTGATTTAAAAAACCTGGAGTACTGACGATTTTATTGCTTATCAATGGGAGTTAAATGAATTAACGGTTTTGACTGCTCGATATTTAGCAAAATTTACGTTCTAACTCGGTTCGCCGTGAAAACGGCGTTTCAAGAAGCAACATGACAATATCGCAATATCGTACTCGGGATTCATTTTTCACTCACCTGTACCCTGTACCTATGAAAGAGACAAAAACACGAAAAATCAACACGTGGGCTTTTATTCACGTTTATGCTAATTACCCACGCACCCTGCACCCCTACCATTCTGTAAAATAAATGGGAAAATGGTTTAATTAGTACGCCGAAATTGGCCGAGAAGCATCGAAGATATCGCCTCAGTTCCGAGCGAATTCATGTATAGGAGCATAGCAGCTGAGTCATGGAAATCCGTGTCTATGATTGGCCTTCGTTGGTTCAAGTGAACCGCTGCTCTGGCCGGTTCAGTTAAAGAACTCGGGGCATAAATCGTACAGTATTCAACGGAAAATGTCCGCAGAAAGCGTAAAAAATAAAAAATCATCTACAGATTTCCCATTTCAACATATTTTTGTAACTAAAAATGCATTGAAAGCTCTTTTTTAATTTTAAATTAAGTCAATCTGTTCTTAAGATATATGCTGTGAGGCGCCGCCTCACTTGCCTCATATGACGAGCCGCCACTGCTAAGGGGTCTAGAAGATATGAAAATCTCACGAATCCAAGGATATGTAGAATTTAAAGGACCTAAAAATTCTAGAAATCTAGGTTAGCTAAACTCTCCACAGGACATACAAGTTCTAAAAGGACCCATAGAAAGTAAAAAATCCAAAACATCTAAAAACTGTACAGGAACCTAATAAGATCTCAGTTATCTAAAAAAATGTGAAGGGCGACTTGGTTCTCAAAGATGTGACGGATTTTTCGAAAATCTTAGTAAATGATGAACAATGTATGTTTTTTGAATCAACTCGTCGAGATCCATATCCGAGAATTTTTTGGCAACTTTTCAAAAATCTTAACGTTTGTTTTAAATCTTTTTTCGAGCTTTGAAGAATAAAAAAAATTATTCTCAAACGAAATTTTTCGGAAATCTATGTCAAGGACTATTAACAATTTATATTTTTCGGATCAGCAGTTCGTCGAGATTGAATTCCCAGAATTTTTTAGGGATTTTTAGGCATCTTTTCAAAAACTCAATTTTTCACTGAGTTTTTTTCCTGTTTCCGAGACTGCGAGATACATATTTAAAAAGTTACATTTTAAAATCGAATTTTTCGAAAATCCCAGTTCAGGATCGTTAACATATTGTTTTCGAATTAGCTCGTCGAGGTATATGTATAGCCCAGAAATTTTAAAGGATTTTTAGGCATCTACTTTTCAGTATGAATTTTTAGCAATTTTTCGAGATTTCGGGACATTTTAAGAAATTTCGTTTTCAGATCGAATTTTCCAAAAATTTTGGTCGAGGACCACTAACAATTTGTTTTTCGAATTAAGTCATCGAGATTTAAGCAACTTTTCAAAAATCTCAATTTTGTGATAGCGCCAGGTTTGAATTTGTTTACCATTTTCCAAGCTTTTGAGATATTTAAAAAAATATATCTTCAAAACGAATTTTTCGAAAATCTTGGTTCGAAACAATAGGCTAAATATAAGCCCCGCCCACCCACCCTATCGCAATTGATATGCTTTAAGTATCTTGTTATGAAAATATAAAAATAAACACAAGGCTAAATATAGACAGAACATTAATTATTATAGATATATTTTCAACTTCTAAGCGATATTGGTAAAATGCAAATTTTATATCATATTTTGCAACATGTCATATGTTTATTAGAAATAATGTTTTTGAAGAAGAATGATTCATTAGGTACACGTGAGACCGTGAAAGTTCTCACTGGAAACTTAACAGATATTTGCGCAAAATAAGTATAACATTTTTCAATTTAGTGGACAATTTTTCTATTTATTACTTTGAAACGGACCTACAGACTTTACGTACTTTCTTATTTTATGCACTGTGAAGCGTCAAGAAAAATAAAAATAAAATAATAATAAAAATGTGATTAGAACAGACGAGACATTGACTTTAGTCTGAAAAGTTGTATAATATTTAACAATTAAATGACTATAAATTATCTAATTTTTATAAGATAGAGTGGGCATAGAAAAAATTAAATGTCAAGTTTGATTCAAAACACCGAAAAATAATCAAATATTGCAGGACCGTTCGCATGTTGGAGTTGTTTCCCTGTGTAGTGGCCTCAAATAATCAGCAATTTCCGTAAAATAATGCGTTGTTTTAGGTTTGAAAATAAAAAAAGTATATTACGAAACAGCCAGTCTAACAACCCGACCTAAGCTGTATTGAGTTCATTTAGGGTGAGCGAAGAGGCGAACTGGAAAAACTATCACGTAGACATCAAAATCCTGACAAAAATTATTTGTCTTATAGTAGTAATACACGAAATAAATGAAATACATTAGTTCTGTGGAAGAGGTCCACGTGTAGGTACTATTTTTAGCACTTCGATAATTATAGTCAATTTTGAAATAGCTACAAAAACTTGCACCCATTATGTAAATTTATAAATAATAATTAAGGTAACCTCGTAAGCACGGTTAACTATTTAAAAAAAAATTGTATATATTCTAATGCAGCATTTTCAATCAATTTCTAAAGTCCACTTTTTATATTTCTGCATACGGTAAAAGTTGAAACTTCTTCTAATGCACTGTTGACGTAACTAACTGCATTCCCATAAATGTGAATGTCAGATTTACGCTACATTTGGCAAGATTATGAAAATGTCAACACTCTTATCAGTAACAAAAATGTGATGTTTTTATAATCTCATTAGACATAATTGACGTTTTTACGACAATAATAACAATCGCGACAGAGTAAATTGATCAATTATTATCATTTAATCCTCCAGATGACAAGGATGAGAAATTCTTGATAAAGATCGTTTTATTTATAATATAGACCTTACAAACTGATTTCTTTCGTTTTGCAGCGCCATCTATGCCAATAGGGACGAAAAACACATCTGAACGTCATCATCACATACAGAGTGGCTAAAAATTATGGAAGCAGGGACAGCCCAAATTTGAAAAAGATTCAACAAATCGTTCTTGGGATATTCAACTAACTGCTTCCATACTTCTTAGCGACCCTGTATAATTTACTTTAAGAAATGACGATCTGAATTACTATCCTCTGCTAAGTGCAATGGTCGCAACAAGCGGGTACACGAAAAATCTGTCGGTACATCTAAGACATAATCTAAAGAGTGTTTCAAAACAATGGGTAAAGTGTGCCTTGACTATTAAAATGTAAACATTGAGTTAAAATATTCCACCGAAGAGATTCTTCCTTTCCTAGCAAAAAAGTTGATATTATTTTGACCGTTTCTGTGGGAAAAAACGAGGATAAAATATTTCGGAAGCACCTTGCATTAACAAATATCACGTGACAAGTTCGACATCAACTTCTGTTCTTTTATTTTTGTGAACCGCTACAGCCAGCGAATACCAGACCTGTTCGAATCAATCGTTCTAATTTTCGTGGTGGCCCGTTATACAGCTTATGGTTCTACCAATAACAATGAAACATCTTCGACATGAATCTCCGCCATCTGCATCAAAAATCTAGAGAATGAGATCTCGAATCCGTGCACTCTGCCACAGCACGAACTAATTCCCCTCATATAATTAAAAAAAAACACATTCCTAAGCCCGCAATGTTGGCAAGTCAGTTACTCTGATGAAATTTTCGGTTTAATTTAATTCCAGGCGCTTTTAGCTGTTTTTGATCTGTCTAATTAAAGTGAAAATCTAAATTTTCGTCCCGCCGCCGCATTGTTGGGTTAAACAAGCTCGCTCGAATTAACCTCAGTTGCGATTATGCAAATGGCTGGCGTGTCTACGGGGCCAACGTATGCGGAATCCGCCTCCCAACACTGTACGCGAAAGCAGATAAATTGCAAGGGTCAAAGTTGCGCCGTCGGTAATGATGCACATTCGTCGGCGGTGAGAGAGAGCAAAAAAGAGAATGTGCATAACTGTTATTGGAGTTATTTGATGACGGCGCCGAGCGAATCCCCGACCGCATTCTTACGGAAAAAAGGCAAAACGTTCCAACTTCCCAGGAAATTTTTCCTGGATTTAATATCAGTTACCGTGATTTGATCCGAATGGAGGTTATCTGTCTTATCGCGTCGCGTGTTTTCGGCTTATTTACTTTAGAAACGTCTACGAGGAAGATTCCGCTCACCTTTGTTAGGGCTCGTGAAAATTATCTCGGACGATAACTCCGCGTTATCTGCACTTTATTCGGAATCATTCCGAATTCCTCGATTATTTTTGGACGATGCATGGCGACAGAGGACGACCGGAATTCTGGTGAAGCAAAATATGGGTAGTGCATTCCAAAAACTGACAAATGGTACAGGTGCAAAACTTGTTTTTTATTGGACCATAATCTAGTTAGTCTGTTGTGAAAGGTTATGTTTGATTGTCTAATCAAAGTTTTTATTTAGATGTCCGAAGCTTTATTGCGACATAAACACTTAACCCACTTCAATGTGACAGGCCACCAATACAGGATATTAAAAATTTGGAATGTGTTACAACTTAATGATATTTTAACAATTCCGAGATTTATGGTGTCTACAATGTTTCTGTATATTATTTTTTGCCAGTTTGACCAAAATAAAGTTTATTTACGATGTGGTTCATTCAGATAGAAAAACAAACATTTAAATAATGGGAGTGCGTTCAAAAATCGGTGGCGGCATGTTTCGTTTTATTACCTATTTATTATACAGAAAATGGGTTCATTTAAAGATCTAAAGTTTAATTTTTCAGTTCTAAGTACGATAGATGCGTGGAAATTATTTGTCTTAAGAATGAAAATACTACCAAAAGAATATGTCGCTTCAGCTGAAATAAAATATGAGAAACGTTCAACCAATACAGTTTCATCCCCTTAAATTCGTAAATAGACCTGTCCAGACGCCTTTACGTCTACTGCGATATTTATTGATATGTTCTTCCTAAAATATTTCCACCCTACTTTACTGCTAATGTGTCACATTATCAAGGTTGTCAAATGTCTTTTGAACAAAGTAGTAAACCCAAAATCGCACTGAACGAAAAGTTTGTTGAAAATATTAAATCAAAATATAAACTTTGCAGAAACCAATACAGAGCACAAATTGAAATAAAAACATGACACCACAATTTCTAAATTCCATAATCTACATGATCTAAGGTCATTCAAGATATATTAACTTTTCCAGATACTTTTTTTTTGGAAAATTTTATTTGTGATAACTTCTATACATTTAAAAAAAAAGCTTACGCTTAGGAATTAAAATAAGTTTTTTTTTTATTTAAAGAATCTAGAGTATTTAGATAACTCAAATTATCTAAATTCTTTAGCGGAAATATAGTACCTAGAAGAAAGATCCAACAATACCCACGGATCTAAAGGCTCTACAGAATCTCAAGGATCCAAAAAGATGTGAGGAATCTCAAAAATACAAAAGATGTCAAAAAACTCAAGGATCTAAAAGATCTTATGGGTATGAAACATCTAAAATCTCTAGAAGATTTAAAGGATCTAGAGGATTTGGTGCATCTTTATTATTTTGGAAATTTAAAGGATCTAGAATAGACAGGTGGAATCGAGAAGAATTCAAAAAACCTGAAGCATCTCTGTTTTAAATAATTTTAAATATATGTATTTAGATTGACCTGTGTAAAAAATTCTAAAAATTCTAGGGATCTAGGCTAGCTAAACTCTTACCGAATATACAAAATCCAGAGGGATCTAAAGAAAGTACAGGATCCAAAGGATCTAAAGGCTATACAGGAACTTAATAAGATATCAGTGATATAACGTGGTTCTGAAAAATATTACGGACGTCACAGATTTAGACGATGTGAAGGACTTAAAGGATCTAGAGTATTTATTTACAGGATGATCTCGATTAATCAAAGTCTTTAACGGATATAATTTCAAAACATCAATGCTCTACAGAATCTCAATGATCTAAAATTGTGACGAATCCCAAAAATATAAATAATGTCAAAGGATATGAAGAATCTAAGATCTCTAAAAAATTTAGAGGATCTAAAGGATTTGGTACATGTGCATTATTTCGCAAAATTAGGGGATCTAGATTAGCTAGTCTTTTGAAAACAGAAGATCTAGAATAAAAGAACGTACAAAATTTATTTCGGTTAACGTGTGTAAAATATTTATGTATACTGAATGTTCTACAGTATTTAAGAGATCTAAAAGATTTTAAAACCTCATGGATCTAAGGAGCTGTAGAATTTAAAGGACCTAACAATTCTAAGAATCTAGGTTAGCTAAACCCTACAGAGGATATACAAGATCCAGAAGGATACAAAGAAAGTAAAGAATCCAAAGGAGCTCAAGGTTATACAGGAACTTAGTAAGATCTCAGAGATCTAAAAAATGTCAAAGGTGATGAGCTTCTAAAAGATGTTACACGCTTCACAAATTTAGACAATGTAGAAGATCTCCAAGAATTAAATGAAGTGAAGAATGTAAATAATCTAAAAAGTCTAGAAGAATTAAAGGGTCTAGGATATTTAGAGAATCTAGATCATCTAGAGCCTTTAGCGGGCAAAGAGTACCTAGAAAGATACAAAAAAAAACGAGGGATCTAAAGGCTATACAGGGTGTCAAAGATACAAAAAAAGTGAGGAATCTCAAGAATATGTCAAAAGATATCAAAAATCTTACCGGATCTAAAAGATCTTAAGCATATGAAGGACTCTACAAGATTGAAAGGATCTAGAAGTGCATCTGCATTATTTCGGAAATTTAGAGGATTTAAATTACCCAGTCTTCATATAACACAGAGGATCGAGAAGGATCCAAAAAACCTAAAGCAACTATGGATCCATAGAAAGTAAAAATCTAAAACATCTAAAGACTATACAGGAACCCAAAAAGATCTCAGTTATCTAAAAAAAAATGTGAGGAGTGACGAGCTTGTCAAGGATGTGACGGACATCACAGATTTAGACGATGTAAAGGATCTCTAAAATTTAAATAATGTGAAAGATTTAAATAATCTAAAAAGTCTAGAAGAATTAAAGGGCCTAGAATATTTAGACAATCTAGATTACCTAAAGCCTTTAGCGGGCATAAAGTATCTAGAAAAATCAAAAAAAAAAACGAGGCGTCTAAAGGCTACACATAATTTCAAAGATCCAGAAAATGTGAGGAATCTCAAGAATATGTCAAAAGATGTCAAAAATCTTATCGGATATAGACGATCTTCAGGATATGAAGGACCTAAAATCTCTAGAAGATTTAAAGGGTCTAGAGGTGCATTTGTATTATTTCGGAAATGTAGAGGATTTAAATTAGTCAGTCTTCATATAACATAGACAATCGAGAAGGATCCAAAGAACCTAAAGCACCTCTGGACCCTTAGACGAGATGAAGGATCTCCAAGGTTTAAATGAACGTGAAATATTTAAATAATCTAAAAAATCTAGAAGATTTAAAGGGTCTAGAATATTTAGAGAATCTAGATCATCTAAAGCTTTTAGTGGGCATAAATAATCTAGAAAAAAAAAAACGAGGGATCTAAAGGCTATACAGAATTTCAAAGATCCAAAAAATGTGAGGAATCTCAAGAATATGTCAAAAGATGTCAAAAATCTTACGGATATGAAGAATTTAGGAAATTTATTTTATTTTTTTATCTAAAACATCTATAGACTGTAAAGGAATCTAATAAGATCTCAGTCATCTAAAAAATGTGAAGGGTGACGACGTTGTCAAAGATGTGTCGGACGTCACAGATTTAGACAAGGTGAAGGATATCCAAGCTTTAAATGATGTGAAAGATTTAAATAACCTAAAAAGTCTAGAAGAATTTAGAAGATCTAGATTATTAAGTCTTTAGCAGACATAGCGTATCTAGAAAGATCAAAAAAACCCAAGGATCTAAAGGTTCTAAGGATTTAAGGATCCAAAAATGTAATAGGGAATCTCAAAAATTTAAAAGATGTTAAAGGCCTCACATATTTAAAATTTCTACAAGGATGTAAAGGATCTAAAATCTATAGAAGATTTAAAGTATCTAGAGAAGAGGATCTAGAAGAATTAAAAGAACCTAAAGCATTTCTGTTTTAAATAATTTTAAATCTATTTAGGTTGACCTGTTTAAAATGCTTATACTACATGTTCAGTATCTAAGGGATCTACAAGATGTGAAAGTCGCACGAATCTAAGGATATGTAGAATTTAAACGACCTAGAGATCTAGGTTAGCTAAACTCTTCGCAGGACATACAAGTTCTAAAAGGACCCATAGAATCAAAACATCTAAAAACTATATAGGAACCTAATAAGATCTCAGTTATCTAAAAAATTTTGAAGGGTGACTTGGTTTTCAAAGATGTGGCGGACGTCACAGATTTAGACGATATGAAGGAACTCTAAGATTTAAATGATATAAAAGATTTAAATAACCTAAAAAATCTAGATGAATTAAAGGATCTAGATTATTAAAAGTCTTTAGACATAGAGTATCTAGAAAGATCTAAAAAAACCCAAGGATGTAAAGGCTCTACAGGATTTCAAGGATCCAAAAAACGTAATAAGGAATCTCAAGATGTCAAAGACCTCACGTATCTAAAATTTCTAGAAAGATGTAAAGGATCTAAAATCTCTAGAAAATTTAAAGTATCTCTAGGAGTTTGTTCCTCTGAATTGTTTGGGGAGTTTAAAGGATCTAGGATTCAAAAAACCTAAAGGATCTGTTTTCTTCTCATTCAAATAAATGTTCCGACGAATTTTATTGCTGATCATTTTTGTGGTTGCACAATTTTTCAACTCATGAAATACAAGGTTTTACCATGTTTAGCATAAATTTTTGTAAATTTTCAGTCAACTGGACGCTGATTTCACTGTGATTTTTGTTCTTTCGACGTTCATCCGTATTTTTTATGAAAACACGATTAACTGTTACAAAAAAAAAATCGAAAGTGGTACAACTAGTAAATGTTGCATGCTTTTTATACATACATATCCTGCCGGATTTCCATCACGGGTTACTGCCTAGTTTATTGTAAAACCATAAAATTTTCCCTGTATCCGTGACATCTACAGCCTGTTCCCGACCAGTCTAAGTAGGTTTACAAACATTTAAGGCAAACGTGCTCTGCATAAGAAAATAATAAAACGCAATGAAAAAATATATTACTATCACGACAAATGTTGTCGTACGTTTTGCTTATACCAAGTTTGGGTGTAACTTAATTTTTACATTAGCATTAGCGAACGGATTGAATCGGAATCGCGACAGGAGGTCGTGAAAGGTATACTGATATAGACGGTTTCAAGCATAAATTAAGCAACTTTAAATATTAAGAATAAATTCCAGTAGATTTTCTGAACAAACATTAAAAAAGTTGTTAGACGCTTAAAAACAACTAATTCTGCATTTTATAACGTGAATGTATAATTTTCTATAAACAACATATTTGAAGATAAAAACTAGTGAAAATTCCGCACCAAAGCAACATATTTTTAAGATGATAAAAGCTAAAAGTGAAAAATTCTTGTTGAAGCTTTTTAATCGATTATTTTCACTAAAATAAAATTTATTTAAATCAAATCGACTACTTTTTTTAGCTGATGATTGTTGTCTGACTTTTACAAATAAAAATACTTGAAAATTGTGTACCGTCTTTGTATACTTTTATCTATTTACGAGTAGACACTTCATCTCGGCCCCTTTGGACCGCTTTAATCATTTTTAGCCTGATCCACACCGCTCCTGTTTGCGACTCTTATCCTACGCTATTACCGGGGGCTTCTCTTATTTTGCTTTGGCTCGACGTTCTAACTGTATAATAGAGATTTCTCGTGCAACTTCCTACGTAATTATGTCTCTTTATTATTAAATTAACAGGCTGAACTTACCCTTGTAGCTTCGTTGTATCCTACTATCACCGCCGTGTACCATTGTGTCGTGCCCTCGGCCCTGTACACCTCCACCCTATAACCCGCCAAGACGCTGGGTGTGGTCAAAAGAATACGCTGACCATCTTGCTGTTCGGCCCAGCGTCTTACGGCTGCCTTCAATTCTGGATAGTCTGGCACACCTGGCAAACTCGAATCCCACTCCTGAAACGAAAGACTCAAGTAATAAAATTTTCGGAGCTGACAGATGGAACAATAGTGGCACGTAAGAGGTGGCACGTGAGATATGTGAGGTTTTTGCCCTCCTTTGTGAGGTGTAATGTTTAATAAAAATTTCAAAGGAGATTCAGAGGGTGTTCAAAAAATGGAAGCTGGAATAAAATGCGAGATTTTGTAAAATGTGATGATGTGGCTTGCTCAGCCGTATTATTATTTTTCACGTTATTTACATTGTTTTTTATTCAAAACGATACATGAATAAAGGTAACAGATGCTCGTCTTCTGAAAAATACATATGTGTATGTAACTTAAAAATGTTCATGGGCGGAAAACGAGAAAATGGTCTTGGCAATAGATTTTAGTTTGGATTTTTTCAGATTTCGTGTTAAAGCCTGTAAATAACTGTCACATCAAACTACCAATTAGATTAAAATTGATCTAAATTTACTACTGACATTTACTGTAACATGCACGGACCATCAAAATTGAGTGATAACTCGTATGGATGCACACTATTGGAATTAAATGATTGAATATGAATGAATTTGACGAGTTCACAGTCCCTGTGAAATGTAAAGTCAATCAAATCATAACAATTTGTTGCTAAATAAGTTATCACTTTTCTATAATTTTCGTCCACTAGTTTATCTGTCTACAAATATTTCTAAGTCACGAATCATCAATGGCACATAACAACAAATTAAATTGGGGCTAGAAAATAATTTTCCTGTCAATTACGTTCAAATGAAAATTCTGTGTCCCCTAGATACATTTAACTGTGCCTAAATCGTTCTAGATTCACAAGAAAAAAATATCAATATGGTTGAATGCCCAGGGACCAACAATTTAGACCGGTGCCGAGTGCTCGGGCTCTCATAAAATATTAGTGTTAGCATTTTTTCTAATTTTTTTTATAGCTTCACGTGGGCAAACACATCAAATTTGAGCTAGAAATCAGTTACCTCGCCAAGTTGAGTTTGTTGAAGTATGTAGCAGCGGGTTTGAGAACTCTGAATTTCTTACACACGCTTAGATTTGCCTAAATTTTCTCAGATTTATAAAAGGAGACGTTTGCCGTCAGTTTTTCTGGGTCATATTTAAGTTACAATTAGTTTTCTCGTTAAACTTTGAGACCTAAACCTTAGAGGTTTAAAGAATTCTAATTTTTCAACAGTACTTGCACACATGCATCGAAAAAATGTTATACTAATAACAATTTACTTGTCTCTATTAATAAAATTTTACACTGGTTCTTACAACTGAAGGTACGCGAAGAAAAATGTTGCTGCCCCGGTGGGAATCGAACCCAACGTCTCCCACTTGCCGGGCGGGTGCCTTGACCACTAGACACGAGGTCGCTTATCTTTCTCCGCTTACCAACGTGTTATTGTGGCGCCACACAACCATAAGTTACTTTATTTAAACATAAATTGACTCATTCATTAACTTTTTTGAGTCACCATATACGCATTTCTTAAAAGTATGAATAAATTACAAACATAACAAATATATTTTGATGAAAAATTTACAGTGCTTACGATAACTTTTAAAGGTCTGCAAGATTTCAAAGTGTTCGGTTTTGGAGTTTCAAAATTACATTGCACAATATTGTAATACAATTTTGAATTTTTTTCCAAAAATCTGGATGTCTCGGGTAAAAACACGGATTTATAATGTACACGCGTGGGGCTATGTTATTTATACAATTTAAAGGCCGATTTTGGTATTCTTCTCAAAAAAAAATAAATGTTATAGCAAAAAGTATAACAGAACAGCTTTTTTTCTTTTATTAACATTCTATTAATTCCCATTCGCACTCTACCAAAGAACAGATAATTAACCCCGCCCACCCGCCCCGCCTCCATTTCATAGATTCATTTTTTCTAGCCCTAATGAAAAGTGGATCTCATGCTGAACAGAAATAAAATCGTTAGAATGAGAACAGCGAGAGTGGGTGGGGCTAGTACTTGCTAAGATAGAACTAATTTTGGTAAATGACTTACCTTCTAAGAAAACAAAGGGTGGGTGGGCGGGGCTAGTATTTGCTAATATAAGAGTGATTGTGGCTAATGACATACCTTCTAAGAAAAGAAAAGGCTGGTGGGAGGGCCTAGTACTTGGTAAGATAAGACTAGTTGTGGCAAATGTCGTACCCTTTAAGAAAAAAATGGGTGTATGGGCGGGACTAAAAGTTGCTAAGATAAAACTGAACAATATTAAGAGTAGTGTCTGAAATGAAGAGAGGGTGGGTGGGTGGGGCTATTGCTTGTCTATAAAAGACTCTGTAGGAAAAAGTTAAACTTATTGTGTATAATTTTAAGATGTTGTTAGCCAAATTTTAGGTACTATTGCATTTGACATCTAAATATATGATATTCCTAATATACATACAAAGTTTGACAACAAACGGTCCAGTAGTTTTGTATATTATCTGTCTAATAAAAATCACCACAGACAGGCAGACAGACAGACAGACAGACGATAGACGGAAAGGTCCAGAAATTATGAAATTGGCATTCGATTGAATCACCCTTGGTTTTGTCGTAAAAAATCATACTTTTGCGACTTTTTTTGCGTTGCTTACATTGTTAAAAAAATGGTAGAAGATTATTAAATATAGATAAAACCAGTAATAGAGTAACAAGCCAAATGATATCTATAAATACATCCAATATTTTTTTGTGGTTGTCTACGTCATCCAACTTTTTTAGAGATTCTTGTAGAGCTCGTTTTTGTGAATTCATTAATGTATCACATTTTAAACACTCCTCCTCCTCCTCCTCCTGGTCTCGAGTGTAGTTCTCCTCCACTCACGGTAGGAAACGGATTAACAATTGTTCAAAATACAAAAGCATTGATAAAGAGTAAGGCCATGCTCGTATTTCTAGTGAGTTCTCCCATTTGAAAATGTTCCGATCGACATTATTTCAGTAAGAACACGTATTTCAGTTACAACACGTGCAGTGTAATACTAGTAATAAAACACTCGAGTGCACCGTTCTTGAGATTTGATCATTAAATTAAAATCTATATTAAATTTGGATGCCTCGGGAAAAATGTTAAAGCAGATTCATAAACAACACGAGTATGTTATTTTATAAAATTTAAATCCTACTTGACTTTCAAAATTTTTGAGAAGTCTTCACATTGTTGGTAGTGACGATTAGGTAAATTTTGGTTAACGTTTTACAATGAACATGGTATTCTTAACATATTTATGTATAAAATTTGACGACAATCTGTCTCATAAAAATCTGAACAGACGACGGACAGACAGACAGACGGAAACTAAAAACCAAACTATGTACATACAATACAGGAAGTTATAAAATTAATAAATTCTAATAAATATCGACTCAGGCAGACGACAGACGACTATCATTTATTATTATATTATTTGTTCTAAGTTACCACAGTAACCGTATTTTTTAATAAATAAAATAAGAAAATTCAGGTTGAGTAATACAGTGTTTTCCGTTTTTGCAAAAGATGCAATGTTGCTTATACACTTCAAGGCTGCAATATCGCCGCATACAATTGAAGCTTTCTTCTACACAAAAATAAAAAAGATGATTACCGAGCTTCAACAACAATGTTCAACAAAAGCTTCCTTTTCAAAACAATTCTTGTATTCTGTTCCGTTTCACCCCCTTGGGTGTTTTTTTATTTTCCTTACGAGGCAAGAAAATGCTCACTTTCTCCTCCAACATAACAACTGCAAATATGAATTTTATTTTCGTATAAGGTCAAAGGCAGGTTTTTGTAATAATTATGCTGTTAGTCTTACCTCTTCATTTCAAGCAAAATAAAGCATACAAACTGAAGAAACACATAAATTAAAATAAATTAAGTCTACAAAAAATTTGTGGGTAACCGCTAGCGACACGTCTTTAGCACTCTCGAATGATAGTATAACTCGGTCAACGTCTCGTCAAGTAAAGTTCATTCATGTGTGTTAAAACATAACTTTGTGCTCTAGTTCGACAAATAATTATTAATGACATGTAAAGCGAACACTAAAGTATAGTGATCGCTTAAAGTTAGTGCTAATTTTGCAGCCAATCTACTCGCAGTTCATTTAAAATTATTATTATTAATTTATAGCATAAAGTGACTTTCTCCAACTGTATTTGTGAAATATTGTTATGAAAATTGAATAAAATAAACGAGGAGTAGATATACTGGACTCTTCTCTAGACGAACTTCGGCAAGTATTTTGTATATATGGGAACCTAGAGTGATACATTTCTTTCATCACTTGGCAAATGAAAATGTTACATATTGTTTATTTTATTAATGCTATCTACTGAACCACGAAAATTCTAGCATAATGAAGTGAGGAAAGTGAAGCATTTGAGTTCAAAAATAAACAAATTATTCGCCAATCAAGTCGATGCAGCTTAGTTCAGAGTCAATCAATAAATCGTGAGCAACATTCTCTTCTCCGCTTTCTTAGAATCGGCAAGAACTACAGCCGAGTTTTTCTTTACTATTTTCACTCCTAGCGCCTCTTAATTGAGCATGCACTAAAATCCCCTTCCGAAAACACGACCGACCACAAAGACTACCAACTTTAAAACTACTTGGTAACAACAGCACGTGAACCGGTAATTTGGATCGTAGCGTTCTTGTTCGCTCGTTTTCGATCAAGGCGGAGATTGTGCGGCAATTTTAATCCGTCGCATAAATAAATCAATTTGGATAGAATTGCGGCGGCGACTAGTGGCTTCCATTAAAATAAAAAACTTGCGTGCGGAATAAAAACCAGTTGTACAACTTGACCAAGAAAGCTCGAATTCAGCAAGAAACCGTAGCCTGGCAACCAAGACACGGCCGCATCAGGATTTAAAAAATCACTATTGACGAGAACAGGTTCGCCAAGTTGCAGGACACGACCTATAGGCGGCCATAACGACTTCCAACGACCAGCGCGTTATCTTGTTCTAACTGAGTCACCATTATCGCTCTAAAAAGATTAATAATGTGAGAAAATATGCATTCAAGGTGCAGTTACAGTTTATCGACGTTTTACTGTTAATCGCAGTCGCCGATCCGCCTGTTTCCTGCAAATCAACACAGCCACAGGAGCCTGTGAATTCCGCGGAGCGACAGAATTTTGCTTTTGTTCATGCTCCCGCTGGGAAAATGAGCATTTTGTTAATAAAAGAGAGCTCGACGGAGCGATTAATTCATACATTTAAATAAACATTCCGAATTTTGGCGAAATTTTTGTACATTCGGGACGTATGCTAAACTTCACAACAATTTTGTCTAATTTGTAGCCACTGGGACGTTATAATTTTAATAACATTTTTGTCACAACCACCAAATGTTCAAGTAACAAGTTTGGTGTTAAGATAAAGCAGTTTTGTTATTGCCCCACCAGTTGCTCGGCGTCCATTCATATTTCCACATGTCATATGCGTCGGAAATTAGAAACACAAAATGTATGCGGAACTCTAGAGGGAGATCTCCGGTTTGTATCGATTTTGACCTAATTTATCTATTTTCTTTTTATTTATGAGATGCGTATGTAACTTACACTGCAATTTTTCAGAACTATGTCAAAATTATAACTTTTGGTTTTTCAGGAAATGACGACTTCCCTTTTTTGAATAATACGTTTTTCCAGGTTTCTTCAAAATTTATACACAATTTTTTAAAAAATTACTGACTTGTCTTTTCCACAAGTCTAACAACTAAATGGCCACACAATCAAGTTGCTATTGGGAGAAACCTAACGAAGTTAGAGCTAATCTGATACAATTTTGTGTTTTCATTTCTCGAGCGTAAGGACTGTAATAAAGTTATTTTAGCTACGGTCTTATTTGGTGGTTTCATTAGATAGATAATCTCAAGACCTACGAAACTTATGTCTCTGAAGTTTCGGATATTTTTAACGATTTTTACCATGTAGATAGTAAAACGTCAACGACAATTTGTTTAACCATCCCCCAAAGAACTGATGACGTCAGCTATATTTTCAGTAAACCTATCCAAGTGTCTTAAATGTATACTGCCTTTTAATATTTTATATATTTGGGGGTTCCGAATGTTTTATATTTTTAACCATACACGTACAGGTTGTCATATAACAAGTAAATTTTGGAGAGTCTATAATCAATCTAGTAATAAAATTTTATTTATTTATCCCTTTCAAAAAAATGACGACGTCCTTTGAAAAAGAAATAAATAAATAGCAGTCCTCTCAATATTTTCCGTAGCGAAGGTTTTCTAAATTGTTTCTGTATTACTGGTTTATGAATCCGCCTTGAGTGTTAGTGAGTGAAAAATTAGTTAATCGGATTGTCAGACTTATGGTCTACCGCCTATTCTTATTTTTTTACAATGATTGGTATTGGCGATATTTTGTTTTACTTATAGGGGTTATCAAAAATAAAAAAAAATTTGCTAAATCAACTTTTTACATATTTAAGGAGCGAGGGAAGTTCTGTCTGTCGTCTTAATTCCCAACTAAATTAAAACTAATACCTAAGGATTTTAAGTAGTTCGTAAGCAGCTTTTTTTAATTATTGCCTTTTTTTTCGAAAGTAGTTATGTGAGAAAATCATCGTCCAATTAAACTGAAACATGTGCATTTTCATTTACAATTATTTATATTTATTAACAATTTTTTTCTAATGTATAAACAACTGTTTTTTTTTAATTTAATGAATGTTGAATTCTGGAAAAGTTCCATTACGAAATATTACTGTTGCAGTTTAATAAAATTAAAAGCAAATCTAATTTCAGCAGTAAATGTATTTACTTTGTTTTCGTTTTGAGTGAATTTCTAAAAAAATCCGATAATTTGTTTGTAAATGGACTAGTAATATTTGTTTAGGCGACCAACACAATAATTTTTTTATAAGTCGTAATATAACAAAGCCACCTGTGAACAAAATAAAAAAAAGGGCAAATGTCATACTCTACTTTTTGAAATGTCAAAATTTAAAACAAAAATAGTATATTTAAGATAAACTTTTTTTTTTATAACAGAGTATATAAATTAATATCACAAAGGCACTAAGAAACCACAAGATTATATCAAACTGTTTCAAAAACTAAGAGGAGTCCTCAAGATTTTTTCAAATTCTTTCAAAAATAAATCACAAAAACCGATGAGATTCTTTCACGTACTTAAAACTTTCCAAATTGTTTCAAAAACGAAGCCGACAGGGCCTCTAAAATTCTTTACATTCTTTAAAAAAAAAAGCACCAAAGACGCCCATGACTCTTTAACACAAAAGACACACAAGGGCCCGAAGATTCTTTCAAAATCTTTCAAAACCAAAAAAACAGGCATCTCCACGATCTTTTTAAATTGTGTCAAAAACAAAAAAGAAGCGGCCCCCAAGAGTCTTTCACATTCTTAAAAAAAAAAGGCACCAACTGTTGTTGGCCTCAAGGTTGTTTCGAACCCTTTTAAAACCGAAATATCAGAGGTCTTCAGAATGTATTCAAAATATTTCAAAAACAAAACAAAAGGAGCTCACATTTAAAAAAAGACACCAAAAGGCCCCAAGATTCTTTGGAACCTTTTTAAAAACAACAAAAAAGAAACTTCAGGAACCTTCAAGATTTTTTCAAGTTGTTTCAAAAACGACGTTCTTTCATATTCTTAAAAAAAAGAACCAGGGGCTCCCACGATTTTTTCACAAAAAAAAAGACATTAGAACGCCCCCAAGATTCCTTTGGACCCTTTTAAGAACGAAACGTCAGAGACGCTCAATATCTTTTCAAATTATATATTTTAAAAACAAAACAACAAGGGCCTCCAACATCTTTTCACGTTCTTAAAAAGGGCACCTGATTACTACACTACGATTCTTTCATTAAAAAAAAGATCAGAAAGCCCAAAGATTCTTTAGAGCTCTTACAAAACAAATAAAAAAAAACAACAGCGACCTTCAAGCTTGTTTAATTTTTTCAAAAATAAAATTCTTTCACATTCTTAAAAAAAGAGCACCAGAGACTCCCACGATTCATTCACATTTAGAAAAGGGACGCCAGGGGGTCCCAAAATTCTTTGGGACCTTGAGGCTTTTAAGATCTTTTCAAATTATTATTTTAAAAACAAAACGAGAAGGGCCTCCAATATTTTCTCATATTCTTAAAGAAGGTACCAGAGGCCTTCCTTAATAAAAAAGACACAAGAAGGTCCCAAGATTCTTTCGAACCGTTTCAAAAACAAACAAAAAACAACATCAGGAACCTTCAAGATCTTTTCAAATTATTTCAAAAAAGGGTTTTTTCACATTCTTAAAAAAAGGCACCAGAAGTTTCCACGATTCTTTCACATTAAAAAAAAAGACACCAGAAGGCCCCAAAACTCTTTCGAATCTTTTTAAAAACGAAACATCAGAAGCCTTTAAGATCTTTTCAAATTATTAAAAAAAAAATCAAAAGGAGCGTCCAAGATTTTTCACATTTTAAAAAAGGCACCATTCTTTCACATTACAAAAAAGAAGGCCCCAAGATTCTTTCGGACTCTTTGAAAAACAAAATCAGGGACCTTCAAGATCTTTTCAAATTGTTTCAAAAACAAGGTTCTTTCCTATTTTCATATTGGTAAGAAAATAACACCAGAGGTTCCAACGATTCTTTCGCTTAAAAAAAAAGACGCCATAGGCCCCAAGGTTCATTCGAACTTTTTCAAAAACAAAAAAAAACATCGGGGACGTTCAAGACCTTTTCAAATTGTTTCAAAAGTAAGATTCTTTCACATTCTAAAAAAAAAAAGTACCAGAGGTTCTCACTATTTTTTCACATTTAAAAAAAAGACACCGAAGGGCTCCAAAATTCTTTCGAATCCTTTTAAAAACGAAACATCAGAAGCCTTTAAAATCTTTTCAAATTATTTCAAAAACAAATCAAAAGGGGCCTCCAAGATTTTTCACATTTTAAAAAGGCACCATTCTTTCGCATTACAAAAAAGGACCCCAAGATTCTCTCGAACCCTTTTAAAAACAAAACACAGAAGCCCCACAATTTTTTCACATAAAAAAAAGATACCAGCAAACCCCAACAGTTTTTCAAACCCTTTCAAAACAAAGCACCATGAGCCCTCAAGATTTTTTCACCTTCTTTAAAAAAAAGTCCGAACTTCCCTAGCTCTGAAACATAATCAAACAAGTAGACGTGGATCAAACAGCAACCAATCTAGTAGTTTCAGAGATGACTTGCCTAATAACATCGCTACCAGACGGAACAGGACACCTACTTTTTCATATTCTATGGACTGTGAAACGTCGACAAAACATGAAGTTTGTCAAATAAAGAAGTCTACGCTGGGAAATTAAAAATGGATCATAATCCGTACTTTTTATTAAAACTCAAACACTGGTGTGAGAAGAAAGTGAAGAATTATTTTGAAAAGCCATCTTGACGCAATGTGAACCAAATCTCACCATAAAGGGTCAGTTTCGGGTCAATACAGTACCCACAATATTTTTGATTTACTCGTATACCTGGAGATTTGAACAGACGGTGAAAATATTTTTTTTTTTTATTAATTAATAATAACAAGATATGTTTTATGTGCACCTGCTTTTTCTTAAAAAAGCAATATTCCTATACTTAGTCGTTTGAAGTTCTTAACAAAAATCATATTTTACGCAACGTGGAACGCTTGAGTGGCCAAGAAACCACTAGAAATAAAACATCCAAATCTTTCTACGATTTTACCTAAATTCAAATGTAGGTTGCGCGAAATCCATAAACACATTGTTTTTGTGAATGTTCGTGTAGCAAGTTTTCTACAACCAGCAGTCACTGCATATGACAGGTAACTGGAAAACAATCCCATAAAAAATTTCTTTTCCGACGTCATCGTTGTAGCAGTGAGAAAACGAAAATCGACGATAACAAGATTTTATTCCCGAAGAGGTGCATAAAGTCCAGATTTTCACAATCGTTCTAAGAAATAATGCGTGTTGGGCGTGACGAAAAGCCTCCATTATTTTATACATTCCATACCCTGTCTGCTAATGTAGGAAAAAGCCACTTAATTAAATTAATTAATGAATTTTCCATTGTAGGACGTTTTAATTTGATAATTGTTGAATCAGCCAACATCGTTATGACGTTCCTCAGCTTAGCTTTGTGCGAAATTTCGACAAAACCGAAAATCGTCTCGCGGCAACATTTCCGGGAATTCGTGGAATGACCTGCCGCATTCGCTGCTGGCATTCGAAGCGGTTGTTAATTGCTCGGAAACGATATGGACTGGTATCGTTTGAAGAGGAAGCACCTAATTTCTTTTTGGTCATAATCCTATTAAGTAGCGCCTACACTTTGTAGGTGTAATTATAATGAGTGCATTGTTGCTATAGTATGCGGTGGGAAACCGGTTTTGTACAGGTCATATAAACAATGTGGGCGACGAGACTGGCAGGATTAATCAATAATAACACGCATTATGCATATGCCATTAATGTTCAGGGTTACTCGGTGATGTTTGAGGTGATGTAGCATGAACGTGTAGGTGGGGTTTCTTTGTAATCTCCACAATTAAAACCAGTTCTCGTCAAATCAAGCGGTGATTTTTGACGGCAGCCACATGGGAAGCTCATTGAGGAGTGTCGAGTGACTTACTCCTACTAGATTGTGTTCTAAAAATGTCCGCTGGTATCGTAATGGGTGGTAGGTATCAGTGAAACAAGATCAACAACGAAAACACTTGGTGAAAATAAGTGTCTGTAATTAAAGACGAAGTGTTCATGGATGGAGTCGGTTGATAAGTTCTAGAACTGTTTAAACATGACAAAGAACAAGCTAGTTTTTAGCGACAAAAATCCTCTAGTTATTGTTGACGATTTTTTACGCATATTCATTGTCTGTCGTTTGTATTTCCGTGTTTCACTCAGTTGTTTGTGCTTCCTCGTTTTTCGATTATTGTCTTTCGCAGTGTTTGAAACATCGGGATTGAACCAATGTCGTTGGATTTATGTTGTGTCTTTTTAAGTGTAAAATTGTGTTGACTTAACCTAGCTTCAATAGCAAGATCATGTCTTTTTCACAACAGCAGAAGACATTTATTAGCGAATCTTATTTTCGTAAAATTGACAGAATATGGCAGTACAATATTCCAGACCCAGACTGTTTCGAGAATTTGAAAATTAATTGCTTCTAAAACAAAACAGAAGAGATTCCGGAGATTCTTTCAAACTACTTCAAAAACAAAATCCATGGGGTGCCCGAGATTCTTACGAACTACTTCAAAAATCAGACACAAGGGGCTCCCGAGATTCTTTCAAAGTAATTTAAAAACTAGATACAAGAGGTCCCCAAGATTCTTACAAACGAGTTCAGAATAAAACACAAGAGGTCCCCGAGATTCTTTCAAACTACTTTAAAAACAAAAGACTGGGAGTCCCCGAGATTCTTTCGAACTACTTCAAAAACCAGACACAACGGGATCCCGAGATTCTTTCAAACTAGTTCAAAAACCAGACATTGAAGGTCCCTGCGAATCTTTCAAACTACTTCAAAAACTAGACACAGAATGTCCCTGAGAATCTTTCAAACTCCTTCAAAAACCAGACACAGGAAGTCCTTGAGATTGTTTCGAACTACTGCAAAAACTAGACACAGAAAGTCTCCGAGATTCTTTCGAACTATGTACTTCAAAAACCAGACAGAAGAGGCTCCTGAGATTCTTTCAAACCACTTAAGAACAAAACACAAGATGTCCCCGAGATTCTTTCGAACTACTTCAAAAACCAGACAGAAGGGGCTCCTGAGATTCTTTCAAACTACTTTAAAAACAAAACACTGGGAGTCCCCGAGATTCTTTCGAACTACTTCAAAAACCAGACACAACAGGATCCCAAGATTCTTTCAAACTAGTTCAAAAACCAGACACAAGGGGGTCCTGAGATTCTTTCAAACTACTTCAAAAACCAGAGACAAAAGGTACCTGAGATTCTTTCAAACTACTTCAAAAACCAGACACTTAAGAACAAAACACAAGATGTCCCCGAGATTCTTTCGAACTACTTCAAAAACCAGACAGAAGGGGTTCCTGAGATTCTTTCAAACTACTTCAAAAACCAGACAGAAGGGGCTCCTGAGATTCTTTCTAACTACTTTAAAAACAAAACACAAGATGTCCCCGAGATTCTTTCAAACTCCTTCAAAAATCAGACACAGGAAGTCCCTGAGATTGTTTCGAACTACTGCAGAAACTAGACACAGAAAGTGTCCGAGCTTCTTTCGAACTACTTCAAAAACCAGACAGAAGAGGATCCTGAGATTCTTTCAAACTACTTTAAAAACAAAACACTGGGAGTCCCCGAGATTCTTTCGAACCATGTACTTCAAAAACCAGACACAACGAGGTCCCGAGATTCTTTCAAACTAGTTCAAAAACCAGACACAAGGGAGTCCTGAGATTCTTTCAAACTACTTCAAAAACCAGACACAGAAGGTCCCTGAGATTCTTTCAAACTACTTCAAAAACCAGATACAAGGGGGTCTTGAGATTCTTTCAAACCACTTAAAAACAAAACACAAGATGTCCCCGAGATTCTTTCGAACTACTTCAAAAACCAGACAGAAGGGGCTCTTGAGATTCTTTCAAACCACTTAAGAACAAAACACAAGATGTCCCCGAGATTCTTTCGAACTACTTCAAAAACCAGACAGAAGGGGCTCTTGAGATTCTTTCAAACTACTTTAAAATAAAACACATGAGGTCCCCGAGATTCTTTCAAACTACTTCAAGAACCAGATATAAGAGGTCCCCGAGATTCTTTCAAACTACTTCAAAAACCAGACACAGGAGGTCACTGAGATTCTTAACGTTAAATTACTAGTTTTTTTTTTTTTAATTAAAGAAATCGGATAATTAAAAAAAACATTGCGAAATTGAAAAATCAAGGAATTGAAAAATTAAAAAAGATTGAAAATTTGAAAAATTGAAAAAATAAAGGAAATAAAAAAACGAAAAATTGTGATGTAAAATAGAGACAATGACAATAAAAATTGGAAAAACGAAAGATAAAAAAACAAGATTTACAAATACATAATTCAGGAAACGAAAAACTGAGAAATCGAAAAATTATTATGGGACAAAATACGATAAAGGGCAAAATCACTGAAAAGAAAAAAATAAAAACTAACATGTTTTAGGTGTAATTTTTTGTTAATAGATTAACACTACAGGATGTTAAAAAGCAATTTATAATAATGTCCGCGAAAATATTTTAATAGGCAGCAAATGAAGGACTAGATTTTTTTTCTAAGCGAGGAACAGTTTTAATTATAAAATAATAATAAATTTTAATACGTTAATAAAATTTATTTGGCCTTTGTTGAAAGGAAAGTGGTTACAAATACACTTAAATGAGCAGTCAAAATAACTTAATTCTCTACAAAATATGTTTTTTCGCTTCAATACTACACGTAATTTGGTGCATCGACGAAATGCCTGGAATGTTAAAAATATCTCTGTAACGCTTAGTTCTTAATTTTTCCTGCTGTCTTACTCGCATCTTTTCATTTTTGTTCATGTCATTTATTTTCTTTCGATTTTTTAGATTGTACTCCGTGTCTTTCATTCTTTTTAAATTTCCATCTTTGTCCGACATTCTTACACGTTTTTTTTTTTTTTTCTTTTCACGTTTATATTCTCGTTTTCAGCTGCAGTTTTCTTCGTTTTCTTAAACATAAAATAATATGGCCGTTAGCCACTATAGATAAGAATTTATCGGTAAAATTAAAAATAAGGGGACCGGCGTTACAGGGGACCGTCGTCACAAAATACGTTTAATATATATATTTTGTAATTCGCAATAATCTGAAATTTAGCACATAACCATTTAATCAAATTGTTTTCAATGCTTTATTGGACAAACATAATACTTACGCTATAAAATTGAAAATACCGTTTATATCAGCGGGGACCGTCGTTACTTTAGAAAACATATTTTTTCAAATTACGAATAAATGATGTAAATTAAACGTGAAAACTACGACAACAGACAACTTAACTGTTTGGCCATTTTTTTCACTCACTTTGTCAACTTGTCAGAAGCAGTCACAGCTTCTTCAGTTAAAAGCAATGATAACAATATCCATAAATGCTTACCAAATCTTAAATGATGCATTTGTAGGTACACATTTATTTATTTTTTTTGTACAACAATAAAGCAATTAAAAGACTTTTAATTATGTTTAAATAAATGTTCACGGTATTGAGTTTACAAAAATAAATTATACGTAAATAACATGAATGCAGCAGTTGCCCACAATACGAAGCTTTTTGTAAATATCGCCTGGGGACAGGGGACCGGCGTTACATTTTTTAAAAGTTTTATGGAAAACTGCAACTGTGTACCACTTAATATTAGTGAACTGTGTAATATCTAATAATTATAAAGTCATTGTTTGTGATAAATTCAATATTTAAGAAAAAATTAAAAGAAAACACAGATAAATGTGGTAGGAACACGTTTTTGCCCATTATCGTATTTTGTCCCTTATAAATTGAGAAACTGAAGAATCAAAAAATGAAAAGTTCTAATTTCGAAAAAGTGCAAAATCGAAAAATTGAAAATTAAAAAATCGGAAAATCAGATAATTGAAAAATACAAAAACTGCAAAATTGAAAAATTTTAAAATAGTAAATCGACGAATTGAAACATCAAAGACTGAAATTTAGAAAAACTTAAACGAAAAATCGAAAGAAGCATTGAAAAAATAAAGGAAATGAAAAAACGAAAAAATTGTGATTTAAAATCGGGTCAATGAAAATAAAAAAATCGGGAAGATGAAAAATAGAATTCCAGAACTTGAAAAATTGAGGAAATGAAAAACTAAAAAACCGAAAAATAAAAAATTCAGAAACCGAAAAATCGAAAAATTAAAAACTGAGAAACCAAAAAATCGAAAAATGAAAAATTGTGTATTTCGAAAAATTGCAAACCGAAAAATTGAAAAATGAAGAGCTTAAGAAAGGAGAATTTAAACATCGAAAAAGTACAAAATTGAAAAAACGAAATATGTATGTTGGATTTAGGTATTGTAAAATTGAAACAGTAAAAATTAAAGAAATCGGATAATTGAGAAATCCAAAAATTGCAAAATTGGAGATTGAAAATTGGAAATATTTAATACACAAAAAATATTAAATCGAAAGAAAAAATAAAGGGAATAAAAAACGAAAAATTGTGATGCAACATTGAAAAAATGAAAACTGAAAAATCGGGAAAACGAAATATAAAAATCAAAAACATCAAAAATTAGAAGACACGAAAAACTGAGAATTCGAGAAATTAAAAGTTGAGAAACTGAAAAATCGGAAAATGAAAAATTGTAATATCGAGAAACTGAAAAACATTAAAAAATGGAAAAATTTAAAAATAAAGGAAACGAAAAACTGAAAAATTGTGATATCAAAAAATTGGTCGAAGGTAAATAAATTCAGATTTTAAATAACAATAGCACTGTTTTTCAAAATTTTCGGGAAAATGGAGTGAGTCGTTCTTGATTTTAAGCATCACAATAAATGTCACATTTATTAATTTTTATTGTTTAACTTTGTATAAGTAATTTTAAAATCTATGAGTGCATTGATAAACCATAATTATAAAGTTATAATATTTTGCATATTTCAGGGAGGATTTATTCGGCAAAATTTTTAGATAACGTCATCAATTTTTTGAATAAATTTTGAGTAACGATTTATCATGATTACGATAACCTTAAAACGTTTCAAAGTTAAATTGCAAAATGTGGTACAATTTTGATTGTTTTTCCAAAAATCTGGTTGTCTAGAGTAAAAACTGAACACGGATTCATAAACTAAATGCGAAGGAGTATACTTGGCTACTTTCAGCAAAATGAAACAACATAACTCACACTGTACGTGAGAAAATTTGAGTATGCTTTCAGAATTTTTTAACGAACAAATTGTAAGTGAATTGGGCCAGTTTAAAAAATTCAGTATTTTGACAACGGTCAACGAATTGAAAATTTGGAAGAACTACGACGAAAAAATGTTTTTAATAATATTAATAAAATGTTTAGAAGCACATGGTGGATATTTTCATCATGTGTTGTAAATTTATTAATCAAATAAACACATTATTAACAAACGAAATAAATTTTAATTGAAGTTTGCTTCACTTTATTTCGTTATAACCTCACTTTTTTAGTTTTCGCGCCTAAGCTAAGGAAGTGTTGTAATCGGGTCCATCTGGCAAATTATTATTATTATTATTAATAGAAAAAAAAATGGAGCAGAGGTCTGGTCAGGTCAGGTCAGGTCAGGTCAGGTACTTTCCCAACAGATAATCTCTGAAACTACCAGACTGATTGTTGTCGGATTTTATACATATGTGATTTAAGAATATCATATAAAATATTAGATGGTAAAATGTTAACCAAAATTTGTCTAATCATCTCCAGTAAGTAAAATAACCTTGGACCAATTTTTGTATTAAGAAAATCTCGTTTTCTATTTAATTACAAAATTCTAAGAAATATTTTTTTGCATTCAAAAAATTATACAAGTTATCAAACAAACAAAAAGAGTTGTAAATTGTGACCGTTGGCCGTTCCCGCTTCCCGTTCTGAGTTTCTGGTTTCTTAGAATAATGCGTTTGTATCAATACAAAATCGAGTCCTCGATATCATACTAGCCGTTATCAGTTCCCTAAGATAAAATTCGCAAAATCAAATTTTCGAAAAAATTGAATAAGGTGAGCCTATAGTTCAGGGGCGAAATAACCTTTGACCAATTTTTTTGAAATATTGTTCTTCCGTTGGAAGAAAATTAATTGTCAAAAAACTATTGGGCCAAGATAGACCCAAATGAGTATCACAAGCAACCTGACTAAAAGTCATACATATTTCTTGTAATTATTAATAAAATAGGTCGTTATATATGACTATTACTTTCTAACGGGGAACTTAAGCATTTTAATACCATATGAATTCAATTGTATAAGTCGTAGTACTACGGCACATTCGAAACAATGGCAACACCCAGTGACAAAAAAAGATTAGTTGAAGGTTAAATTGACACTGATTGACGTCAAATTTAGAGCAGTAGTACCACCCAAAGCTTGACAAGCCACGCCCACTCTACATCATTTTATTTTCGATCGCATGGTAATTGTTAGTCAGAAAATCCAACTGTCTGTTCCTCGAAGATTCTATATTTATAAGTCTTTACAGAAATATTTCCAGAATATATACATCAGTAGATCGTTTAAAAACAGTTTTCAGTAAGTTACAAAAAAAAAATTATAGTGTAAAGTAACAGAAACGTTCAGAAAATCTTTCGTCGCTTAATCAAAAGGTCTTTGAACACACTCATATGAAGGCGTTTATATCGCCCAATATTTTGACCAAACCGCAATGAATGAGATAGTGGTCCGGAAAATACTTTCCAAATTAACTGACGCTAAACTGGCGCACTATTTGACTGTACATCACATTTCTGTGTATTCACTGCGTTTCTAAAATTTTATGAGCGAATAAAGACCACTATTATGCACAACATTATGACTGACGTGACTTTCCTGGAACACCAAGTATGGATTTTAATTGTATGGTTTACCAAGTTTTTTATTAATATGTGTACTTTTATTTATTATTGCTAAAATACAGGGCAGTTATTTTGAATCGATTTACGACCAGTTATTCAGAAAATCATAAAACATTTGTCAAAATGGACAAAAGTAATGAATTTTTTTATCTATCAAATATATCAAAGCTTTAGATATAAAAACTGTTAAAGCTGCCACAACATCTGCCTAGTGAATTATTGCAGAAAGTTTTAAAGCCGTGCAATACCGAGCCTGAAAGTAAAATTTATTTCCACTGCTTGGAAATTAGGTCAGATTTATTCCAGTGAAGAAGTTGGTACGTACGTGGTAATTGTGTGGAGGGAGGAACATAATCATAACACATAACCAACTTTACCAACAACGGTGTGCGGTAAACAGTTTTTAAAGTCTAGTGTGTTAAAATGAAGTGTAACACGGGTCATTAACATTGACACAAACATTTATTTATATTAAAGGAACTTCTGAATTTTGAAGTGGATGAACCTTTGCTAAATTTTCCGGCGTACTTTTCTTGTAAATAACGTTATTTGACGTTGAGAGAATTTCCCCTTGGTTTAAACAAAACCAACAGTTGTTTTCGCTTCGTTTGTATTTTATTATCTTCTTAATAAATTTACTTGGCGATGTGGAAATGAAAATTGTTCGTAACTTTTATTTACACAGCGAACCGTATTTGAACCCTCACCGATCTCATCACATGTATAACTTTTTCCAAGTAGAAATGGTAATCCGAAAATGAACTTGTTATCTTTTTTAATATCGTGTAATTTAGTATGTACATTTGTTCTGATAACAAAACACTGCTCCATCTGGAGCAGTTTAATCTGGAGTCGATCTGAGCAAACCATCACGAAAGCGGGTGATTTGCTGGTTTCGATATTGGCAAAGTTCGTGAGAGAGATGAAAGAGTAACCTTTTAATGTGGACGACGCTTCCGCGACCTGTGTGTACGCTCAACCGCTCACCAAACAAAATTTATGAGAAACTCCCCAGTAAACAAGTTTAGCAAGTTGTAACGAGAAAACTTCATTTTACCGTTTAAAACTTTTCGGAATAGCATTAGCATACCAAAGTTGACGGAGGATAAAGTGAGTAGACAGAATAATTTCGTTTATTTATTTCAGCAAATTCCGGCTGAGTGAAAGTGCAGCCGGCAAACGGATAACGAGACGACACTTCGACTTTTATTCATGGCTTTAATAAAAGCAAAACAAGTGCAGGGCTGCTAAACCCTGGATTGCAGGCCGAATCAGATGTATCGATTAGGGTGGGATCCGCGGCAAAAAAGAAACTTTATTGGTTGTTTACCTTTCCGACCTTAATACGCACGTTGCGTGTTCTCTTGTTATTTTATTGCGGCGGAACCCCGACCACGATTTCCCGGCGATTCTTGGCGAGGAACTTTCCACAAAACGAACCGCCTACGCAACAGTGTGACCTTTACATCAACCGAGAAAACAGACTTGTTATTCTGGGTTTCTGGTTTCGAGTTACCGTAATGCAGCGCTGAAAAGCTAGTGTGTCTTCATTTTTACCCTTTATTTATTGTACGGTTATCGACGTGAGATCACCAATGGAATAGGGTCATCTTGTAGGCAGGTGATGCTAAAAGCGGTATTTCACAACATCGTCTAGATGACATTACGGAATGTCGATTGTTTTTCATTAGGCGAATACGCGTCAGACGTGACATGGGTTCTGTTTTTTATTGGCAAGGTGGTTGCTGTTTGTTTCATTTATATCGTTCACCTATACTATGCAAAATCCATTTTATGGTCCACACAAAATAAGGAAACAAGATGGACCTACCCTTAGCAGGATCAAACAAGTGAAACTCAAATGATACCGTCTTATTCCCTTAAAGGTTATAAAATTAATGCATTATTTAGGTGCAGCAGAAGTTTGAAGAAAGATTATTTAGTAGAATTTAGAACGACGCCATCAAATTTTTGGGGGGATGGACAAATCTTGACAGTAATTAGGCCAATGACTTTATTGTAGAGCTTGTTTTTCTGAATTCATTAAGGTATTATGCTTTAATCACCCATACGCCGCCACCGCCTTTGATTCGAACCCATTTATTACGAAGACACTCAGTAACTTGTTTATACTTGGTTTGGCATGGAATCCAGGAAAATCAGGTGAAGGGTCAAATAATTGTTCCAAAAATATGAATAGTCTTCAAACTTTTACAGTACAACCTTACAGTTCACCACAGATTAGAGTCTTCTTATATATTGGTATAAAATAAAACAAAATAAAATGTGAAAATGCAATTTTTTGCGAAAATTTAGATGCCTAGGGTAAAAACTCAAGGCGAATTCATTAACCACAAGCACCAGAGTATGTTACTTTATGAAATTAAATGGCGTTTACTAAAAAAACATTCAGGGGAGGTCATCAAATTGTTGGTGGGAATGACTACGCAAATTTTGGTGAGCGTTTCACCATCTAGTTACACTCTATCCTACTCTCTTCGTTATTTATACAATACTTTGTGTTGAAATCTGTACCTTTCCTAAATCTTGGAAAATCGCCAGAGTGATTCCAATTTTCAAGTCTAGCACTACATCAGATTTTGCTAAAAGTGTTAAAGTATCATTCCAAATTACAAATAGGCAGCATGATTTTGTCAAACGAAAATCTACTAATATCAGTTTACGTGAATTAGTCTCCATTAATTCCACGCGGCCGAAGAAGAGGATTCTTTCTTGAAGTCTCCAGGAGAGAGGAGGTGCTTTGGCTGATTTCAAAGTTTGACGATTTTTGTGAGAGCCCTGTGAGAACCGACCACCGTAAGTACCATTTTGGGTTTTCTACCTGTTTGCATACCGCTTTGGAATTGCCGCCGTCACCGCAAAGAGCCGAAACCGTTGAGGAGGCGTCGCGTTCCGCCGCCGAGCCCCCTTCAGGGTCGCCGTAACGTCCCCGCGCGATTTCCCGTTGCAGGTCGCCACCCCCTGGTCCAGGAGGAGCCCGTCCTGAAGGAAGTCGCCGTCCAGGAGGGAACGACTGGGCCGGACGTTTTATTCTTTTTTTTGTACAGTTTGTTTTGTAGATATTTACGATTATTTTTGGCGTAAGATTATTTTAGCCGTGTAGCTGGTGACAGGGAATAAAACCCGATAATTGTTTAAAATTTTCCTCCGTTTTATTTTATTTCTTGCTTCCGCGGGTGCTCACGAGACCACCCGGCGCCCGAGCACCGCCGCTCCCGACCGAAGGCGCCACCCCCCGCATACGCCGAAGTAGGCCAGACGTGTTTCTACTTTTCAGCGGTACTAGTAGGCCCAAGGCTTGACACCGAGGTACGCCACCCACACGCGTTATCGGTGAAATTCCGGACCGTCACCGTCTATCCCCCGGAGTTTCGTCGCAGTATCTATTATGTGAAAAGCGGGGACCGAAATTTTACTTCATTTAAAAATATTTAAGATTTGGTTTCCGGCACCAGCGCTCTGCTGTAAACGGCTAACTGTTTCTTTGAAGTAATTTCGAAAGAATGTCGTAGACCTCTTGTGTCTGGTTTTTGAAGTGGTTTGAAAGAATCTCGGGGACCACTTGTGTGTTGCTTTTGAAGTAGATTGCAAGAATATCGGGGACCATTTGTCTCTTGTTTTTGAAGTGGTTTGAAACAATTTCAGGGACCCCCTTTTTCAGAGTTTTTGAAGCAATCTTAAAGTGCCGCGATCCATGATGTTGTCTTTGAAGTAATTTGAAAGAATCTCGGGGACCCCTTGCGTGTTATTTTTGAAGTAGTTTGAAAGAATGCCGGAAACTCCCTATGGGTCTTGTCGTTGAAGGAATTTGAAAGAATCTCAGGGACCCCTTATGTTTTGTTTTTGAAGTAGTTTTGTAAAAATCTTGGGAACCCATTGTGTCTTGTTTTTGAAATGGTTGGAAACAATCTCGGGGATCCCTTTTTTTCCAGAGTTTTTGAAGTAATTTGAAAGAATCTCGAGGACCTCTTGCGTTTTATTTTTGAAGTAGTTTGAAAGAATCTCAGGGACGCCTTATGTTTTGTTTTTGAAGTAGTTTAGAAAAAGTTTTTAAAGAAAATTGAAAGAATTTCGAGGACCACTTGACTCTTGTTTGTCAAGTGGTTTGAAAGAATCCCGGGGACCCTTTTTTCAGAGTTTTTAAAGTAGTTTGAAAGAATCTCGGGGACTACTTGTGTCTGGTTTTTGAAGTGGTTTGAAAGAATCTCGGGGAAACTTTTTGTTTTGTTTTTGAGATAGTTTTAAAAAATCTTGTGCCTGGTGTTTGATGTGAACTGAAAGAATTTCGGGCACCAGTTGCGTGTTGTTTTTGAAGTAATTTGAAAGAATCTCGGGAACCTATTTTGTTTCGTCTTTTAGTAATTTGAAAGAATCTCAGAAACCCGTTTTGTTTGGTTTTGAAGAAGTTTTATAGAATCTCGGGGAAACTTTTTGTTTTGTTTTTGAGATAATTTTAAAGAATCTGGGGCACCACTTGTGTGTTGTTTTTGAAGTAATTTGAAAGAATCTCGGGACCACTTGTGTCTTGTCTTTGAAATAATTTCGAAAGAATGTCGTGGACCTCTTGTGTCTGGTTTTTGAAGTGGTTTGAAAAAATCTCAGGGACCACTCGTGTGTTGCTTTTGAAGTAGATTGAAAGAATATCGGGGATCATTTGTCACTTGTTTTTGAAGCAATCTTAAAGTGCCGCGATCCATGATGTTGTCTTTGAAGTAATTTGAAAGAATCCAGGGGACCCCTTGCGTGTTATTTTTGAAGTAGTTAGAAAGAATCGCGGAAACTCCCTGTGGGTCTTGTCGTTGAAGGAATTTGAAAGAATCTCAGGAACCCGTTATGTTTTGTTTTTTAAATAGTTTTGTAAAAATCTTGGGAACCCATTGTGTCTTGTTTTTGAAGTGGTTTGAAACAATCTCGGGGATCCCTTTTTTTCAGAGTTTTTGAAGCAATTTGAAAGAATCTCGAGGACCTCTTGCGTTTTATTATTGAAGTAGTTTGAAAGAATCTCAGGGACCCCTTATGTTTTGTTTTTGAAGTAGTTTAGAAAAAGTTTTTAAAAAAAATTGAAAGAATTTCGAGGACCACTTGTTTGTCAAGTGGTTTGAAAGAATCCCGGGGACCCTTTTTTCAGAGTTTTTGAAGTAGTTTGAAAGAATCTCGGGGACTACTTGTGTCTGGTTTTTGAAGTGGTTTGAAAGAATCTCGGGAAAACTTTTTGTTGTGTTTTTGAGATAATTTTAAAGAATCTCGGGGACCCCTTGTGCCTGGTGTTTGATGTGGATTGAAAGAATCTCGGGCACCACTTGTGTGTTGTTTTTGAAGTAATTTGAAAGAATTTCGGGAAACTATTTTGTTTCGTCTTATAATTGTTTGAAAGAATCTCAGAAACCCGTTTTGTTTGGTTTTGAAGAAGTTTTATAGAATCTCGGGTACCCTTTGAGCCTGGTTTTTGAAGTAGTTTAAGAGAATCTCGGGAACCTCTTGTGTCTTGTCTTTGAAATAATTTCGAAACAATCTCGTGGACCTCTTGTGTCTGGTTTTTGAAGTGGTTTGAAAGAATCTCGGGGTCCCTTTTTGTTTTATTTTTGAAGTGAATTGAAAGAATATCGGGAACCACTTGTGTGTTGCTTTTGAAGTAATTTGAAAGAATCTCGGGGACTCCCTGCTATTTATTTTTGAAGTAGTTTGAAAAAATCTCAGGGACCACTTGTATCTTATTTTTCAAGTAATTCAAAAGAATCTCGGGGGGCCCTTGTGTCGGCTTTTGGAAATTGTTTGAAAGAATCTCGGGGACCCCTTGTGTCTTGTCTTTGAAATAATCTGAAAGAAACTCTGGGACCCCTTGCGTCCGGTTTTTGAAGTGGTTTGAAAGAATCTCGGGAAGCCCTTCTGTTTTGCGTTTGAAGTGGTTTGACAGAATCTTGAGGATCCCTGGTCTTGTTTTTGAAGTAATTCGAAAGAAACTCAGGGACCTCTTATGTTTTGTTTCAAAAGTAGTTTTGAAATCTTGGGGAGCACTTGTATCTTGTTTTTAAAGAAATCTGAAAGAATTCCGAGGACCACTTGTCTCCTGTTTCTGAAGTGGTTTGAAATAATCTCGGGGGCTCCTTTTTTCAGCGTTTTTGAAGTTTTTGAAAGAATCTCAAAAGTCTCGTGATCCATGATGTCTTGTCGTTGAAGTAATTTGAAAGAATTTCGGGGACCCCTTACGTTTTATTTTTTAAATACTTGAAATAATTTCGGGAACTCCCTGTGGGTCTTGTTGAAGTAATTTGAAAAAATCTCAGGGGCCTCTTGTGTCTTATTTTTCAAGTAATTCAAGAGAATCTCGGGGACCCCTTGTGTCGGGTTTTTGAAATTGTTTGAAAGAATCTGGAGGACCCCTTGTGTCTTGTTTTTGAAATAATTTGAAAGAAACTCCGGGACCCCTTCCTTCTGTTTTGTTTTTGAAGTAGTTTGACAGAATCTTGAGGATCCCTGGTTTTGTTTTTGAAGTAATCTGAATGAATCTCGGAGTCCCATGACCAAGAGCTGTTGGGAACTATATCAATCCGTCAAAGGATTATTTTAATGTTTTCTAGTGATTTGTTAACTCCAAGAGTATGAAAAAATTGGTCCCCCTTTTTCAGTCTGTATGCTGTCTGTCGTCTGTATCGATTTCTATTAGACAGATAATTTTCGAAACTAGTCGGCTGATCCTTATCAGATTCTAAGCCACAATTTGATGACGTCGGTTTCAAATTTTGCATGGTAAACGCTACTTAATTTTTTTAAATAGTATAATCCTGAATTTGTGATTTATGAATCCCCCTTGATTTTTGTGTTTTGTTACTGTTTAATTGGACCTCAGTGGGTTGGGTAACAATAAATATTATGAACTACTAACAGTGTAAACAAATCCTACGCAACACTCCATCAACGACAGGTCGATTTCCGTACCAGATAAATACTTTTAAAATTGTCGTGTATCGTCCAACCTTTACAACTAGTATTTTTACGAGCACATTTGTAGACGTTTTGGTACTCGGTATCCGATATCCTCATTAGCAATGAACTTGAATATTCTACTCATTCTGGGACCAATTTCATTTATAAATTCGTGATGGTACACGCCTCATCAATCGAAATGTTCTCAGTAGCGTTTCCTGGATGATCTGAGCGGTATAATCACCGACAGACAGCCGGACGGAAACCGTAGAGCGCCAAAACACACAAAAACTTAGCATTGAGCTATTGCTCGTTTACGCCGCCCCCGTCGCCCGTCCGGCAATTTGTAACCGACGTCGCGGTGTGAAAGCAGGGGCGTGGGTCCTTTTGTTTGTGACTCACAATTAATCAGTCCTTTCCATTGTTCGTCTGCCCACGTCGTCCAAGATGATCTGCATGCGCTGCGATTGGATCGATTCGCGAAATCTGCGCTTTGCGACACCTGTCCCGCCGCTGACGTACCCAGCAACTGTTGCGTAACGTGACAGATGATTTAGACCAATGGAAAATGAGTCCATGAACCTCGCCGGCCGGCCGACGCCAGACGCGCGACAGCGCCATCTCCCGGGGAAAACGACCCAAAAAAACAGCTGACGATGGCGATGGCGAATCACGAAAAATTCCGACCGGCTCCGGCCGATGGTAATTTATCGCCGGCTCGGCCGCCGATGAAAAAATCGACTGAAACGTGCTTCCTGCGATTACCTCGTTATACACTACACGCTTCTTCCGGGTGTTTGATATAATCGCAGGCCTCAAGTGTTATTTCATTCCACATATTTGACCTTGAAGGTATTTGCATTGTGTTTCACTGCCATAACACAATGAGTACTTTCTACGGTATATCGTTCACTCTGGTTGACTGCCACTACACCCACCGCACTTTTCCCATGAGATTATACCATTGTGGGCACTCGGCCGGATCGCCGCGGTGGGCCCACAAAAAGCCGGCCGTGAGCGCTTCGAATTAAGCGCACAGGAAGAGGCGATATCTTCTAATTTTTAAGATGACACTGATGTACTGTTCAATAGAAAAGATTTGTTTGTCTACACATTTTTTCAGGGATGTTTCAGTTGATAAGCTACCCATGCCTATGTAATTACTAATTGGTAATTAAATTTTCATTGTGATAGCCAATTATAGGTCTAGTTAATTTTCTCAATTTTTCAAGTACCGAGAGACTATTAATATTTCTAATTTTTTACTTCCTGAGCGTAAGCTAAGGAAGTACAGTAATCAAGTCCATCACTTCATGTTTTCCAAGTTTCATGAGCTCCAAAGTGCGAAAAACGTGGTCTTCCGTTTCCGTCTGTCTGCCTGTCTGTCTGTCGTCTGTATAAATTTTTATTAGACACAGTGTCTGAAACTACTGGACCGACTGTTGTCAAATTTTGCATGTACATTAGGACTATCATATAGATTGTAAAACGCCAACCAAAAATTGGCTGATCATCCCCACCAACAATTTAATGACGTCATCTCCAAAATTTATAATAGTAAATTTGTTTTTATTTTATACAATAAGATACTACGAATTTGTGTTGAGTTTTCACCCCAGACATCCAGATTTTTGGAAAAAAAAAATCAAAATTGTATAACAACATTTTGCGATTTAACTTTAAAACTGCAAAACCAAATGCTCTGAAGTCTTGCAAACGTTTTAAGGTTATCGTAATCGTGGTAAATCGTTAAACAGAATTTATTCTTTTTTTCCCTCCCAAAAAACTGATGACTTTATTTCAAAATTTTTCCTGATAAATCCTTTCTGAAATATGCAAAAATATCATGGCTTGGAATTTGGAATTACTGTTATTTTTAGAATTACACTGGATCTATCCAATTGATTCAATTTTTTAATAATTCTTCATTTTTTCATTTTCTTTCATATTTCAGTTTTTTTCATTTTTCAATGCTTGGGTTTCATAATTATTCGTTTTTTCAACTTTCATTTTTTCAATTTTTCTTTTCCTCAATTTCTCGATTTGTAATTTTTCAATTTTGTAATTTGTCCATATTACAATCTTTCCTTTTTCGATTTTTCAGTTTCTCATTTTTTAATTTGTCGATTTTTCAGTTGCTTCGTTATCTCAATTTTTCAAGTTCTTGATTTTTATTTTTTCATTTTCAAGTTTTGGAAATTTTAATTTTCTCGGTTTGAAGTCACAGTTTTCCGTTTTTCCATTTGTTTTATACATACATATATATATTTTGAATGTTTCATTCGATTTTATAATTTTTCGTTTATTCAATGTTTCAAATTTTTTACCTTGTTAATTTTTCGATTTTCCAATTTTTAAATGTTTCAATTTTGTAATTGTTGGATTTCCAGTTATCCGATTTTCCGATTTCTTTAATTTTCAATATTTCCATTTTACAATACATATTTCGATTTTTCGATTTTGCATTTTTTCGATCTTGAAGCTTCTCAATTTTTTTCGTCTCTTCAATCTTTCAAATTCTTGATTTCCAAAAATCGAAAAATGAAAAACTCGGAAAGAGTTGAAAAATCGAAAAATTGAAAAAACGAAAAACTGCAAAATCGTAAAAGTGGAAATCGAAAAATTGAAAATCGAAAAACTGAAAAACCAAAAAACTGAAACAACAACTAAAAATCGCGAGACTTAAAAATCGAAAAAAAAAAACGATCGCAAAATTGGAAAACCTAAAAATTGTCAAATCGAAAAAGAATAGAATTGTCAAAATTGTAAAGTCGAAAAAATAACATTAAAAGATCTAAAAATTGAAAAACTAAATATCGAGAAATTAAAAATCAAAAAAATTCGAAAATCTAGTAAATGAAAGAAAATTTCTAAAATCGTGAAATTGAAAAAGTGAGCAATTTAAAAAATCATAATTATTATTAAATACCTATGTATATTATTTAAAATGAAAACTAGAAAAATTGTAAATCGAAAAATAGACATGTGACAAATTGAAAAATCTAAAATTTAAAAATCGAATAATTGAAAACCGAATATGTAATTGAAAAATTCAAAAATTGAGAAATTTCAGCCTGAAAAAAAGTTTTTTTAAGTCAAAACAAAGAGCAATCGAAAAATCGAAGAGTTGAAAAATTGAAAAATCGAAAAATTGAGGAATTGAAGATTGAAAACTTAATGAATGGAAAAATTGGAAAGAAGAAAAGACGAATCAATCGAAAAATTGGAAAACCCAAAAATTGTAAAATCCAAAAGTTATAGAATCATCAAAATTATAAGTTCGAAAAACTGTAACACTGAGAGTTAGTTAAAAATTGAAAAATTAAAAATCAAGAAACTAAAAAATTAACTGAAAAATTAAAAACCGAAAAATTGGAAAATCGAATAAATGAAAAAGTTTTCAAATCCAATAATTGAAAAATGGAAAAATTCCAAAGTCGTAAAATTGAAAAAGTGCAAAATTTTAAAATTATAAAATCAAAACAATGAAAAACCGAAAAATCGAAAAAATAAAAAAGATAAAAACCGAAAAGAAAAATTGTAAATCGAAAAATGAAGAAATGAAATATTGCAACATCTAAAAATTGAAAATATTCAGTTGGAAGATCGAAAAACTGAAAAAATTATAAATGAAAACTCGAAGAGTTGCATATTGTGAAATTGAAGAAATAAAAAATGAAAAATTGCAAATCGAAAAATTGAAGGAAGGAAAAAAAAATGAAATTGAAAAAACAAAAAATTGTAAAAATAAAGCATTAAAAAACCGAAACGAAAAATTGCAAGTTGAAAATCTGAAGAAATGAAAAATGGAAGAATCGGAAAGTTAAAAAGTCGAATAAAAGAAAAGTTTTAAAATCCAATAACTGAAAAATAGAAAAATTCTGAAATCGTAAAATTAAGACACTGAAATATTTTAAAAATATTACTGATGAAACTGAAAAATCTAAAATTGAAAAAACGAAAAATTAATGAAATCCAAAAGTTGAAAAATCCTAAAATTCATAAATGTTGTGGATAAGAACAATTATAAAATCAGAACATTGAACACCCGAAACATGAAAAAAATAAAGAAAATGAAAAACCAAAACGAAAACTCGAGAAATTTTAAATCGAAAATCTGCAAATCTAGAAATTGAAGAAACAAAAAAAAAATTGCAAATAGCAGAATTGAAGAAAAGAAACACTGAAAAAACTTTGAAAAATCGAGTAACTGAAAAAATAAAAGCACGAAAAATTGTAAATTGCAAAACTGAAACATTAAAAATTGAAATCTCGAGAAACTCAAATCGAAAAAGTGTAAAATCTAAAAATTGAAAAATTGGAAACTTGAAAAACTAAAAAATTTAAACTTAACTCAAAAATTGCAAAAGTGAAATTCAAGTGAAAAAATTCTTTGCGCCACTGGATTTTGCTTTATGGAGGTTATCAGAAATCAAAAATCGCAAACAGTTGTTTAATTTTTCAAAGAAGCGAGCAATTTTTTGTCAATTGGCAACATCTGTCAGTAGCTGTCATCATCTCAACCAATCAACACGTTTGTTAGACGTGCTCATGTCAAAATTGACAACTGTGAACTGACATACTAACATGGCTGCCAATAATTCAGAATTACCAACACAGAAAATTGCTTCATCATTAAGACTCATCCGGTATTTACATCCTTGTTTATTTCTTCTTCTCCATAACCGCCAACCCACCACGCTCTTGCTCATTTCAGACTTCAAGCAGGCTCTGAAAGTGCATTTAAGTAATCGAGTTTGACCTCTTTCCTTCCCCGTAATTATCGGGATTAGAGTGTGTGCCTCTACCAAGGCGGCTAATTGGCAGAGCGGCATCGACTCCTTTTCCTTAACAATCAAGAAAGACGTTCCACGACGGAATAATGGCTGGTTGTTGCGGCGAAGACTCGAGGTTATTGCCTGGCCTGCAGTACTACCGGTGATCGCATCGTAAAGGTAAAACGGGGTCAGTTTTGTGGACTGGCGGCGGTGGCGGCGGCGGTAATGCCGCCATTACGTTTTACGACGCCATTCGTCTGGGTGAGTCGGGACGGTGCGAACGCGACAAAAATAAAACGACATTCCTGATCAAATTTACGTTTTTGGAAGACCCGGAAGGGCGGGGCGGCGAATTTCCGCCCAACGCGAATTCCAAGACTGCAATAAACCCAAACTATAAAAAAAGTTTGCGGATGCGACCCAAACCGTCGTTAAAAAGAACAAAATAGGGGGTGTTTCGCACTTACATTAACACACTGTGGTGGCGCCACCTCTTGCTTACACATCAAGTCAATTAATTAAAATTCCAAATCTATATACATAACAAAGTGTTATTTTTATACCTGTCTATTTAAAGCTGTTTTGGACTGATCGAGATTGTGTTTTGAATCCGGGCGGGGCGCCCTTTCCAAAAATTAATCGCCTGGATTTCCGGAAAGGTCACCGGAATCGAAGGACACTCCCGGATTAAAGTTCCAACGCAGCGATCCGTTCCGGAAATAAGCGGACGTTATTAATGGAGTTAGCGTCGTCGTCAATAATTGACAGCCGTCACGCCACCAGCGATGGGTCGTAAAAACAAACCCATTACTCGACTGACAGAAAAGGACGAAGTAAACAGTACCATCGACCATATTGCAATAATGGATAATGGCGTGTGACGTTGCGGTGAAAGTCAATGACGGTGGCGATGAGTCAGGTTTATTATTGAGCTACTTTTCGGATTATTCAACGAAAGGTTTACAAAAACTGGAGATGAGTCAGTGGAGGATTATTTTAATTATTTTAAGTAAAGTAGTCTACGTTGGGTGATTTGTCACTTCCCTTCCTTTATTTTTGTGTATATTGTCGGTTAATGGAATTGGGATGTGTTTATTAGATGTAATAAAGATAAGAGAAACAATAACAATGCGGTTGTCATTACCTAAATAGGTAACGACCTTCGTGGTGTGCATATAATAAAGATAATTCGACGATTACTTTATAAAACGGTGTAATAAAGCCCTTATAGTTTCCGTATGTACGTATACTTTTTCGGTTTTCTATGACTGCAACCAGTGTTTTCAAACTTTTTCCACACTTATTGTTTTGTCGACGATATGAAAATTTTGACACTTTTACGCGTCTTTATGGAGTCATGGTCGCATTGATAATGTCTCTGCGTACCATACAAATACAAATACATATTCGAAAGTACTGGTAAACAATGCGTCAGTACAATCATTGATATTTAAAACACTTGCAAAGTCTACACGACGATATGGTGGCAAGGTCAGTTCCGCGATAATTTCTGTAAACTAAATATTTAACTGTTCTATGTAACCGAGGAATTCCTAACACTGTCATTAAGAGGTGTCGAAACTTTGTTCCTCGGTCGAATCCGAGAATGAATTGTCAACTCGACACAAAAATACCCATTTCGGTCCAGTTCGCAGAATTTTACACTGTTCGAATATAGAGATTTTAATCTTGGAGCAAAAACGCTGGTTATAATTTAAAGTGCGCATGTTTTTTGGTCGAGGAATGCCGCTTTGGGCTTTGTTATCAACACATTCTACTTCTTAATCTAGACCACATCGTCAGATTTTCAAACGTCAGAAGTGGGTCGACAATGACACAAAAAATATTGATTTAATTTTATTTAAACGCTTGACCTAATATAATATCGAGGTAATTACGAAAAAATGAGTTGATAATTAAGATAATTCTGGGCTAATTGCTCTTAATTTATTTTTAATATCCACTACCGTTTTCGTAAAACTGGATTTTTCACTTCATTGTGGTTTTGCTTTCAAAATATAGTAGATCCTTATGACTTCTCAAAAACTTCCGGGTGTCTGTTTTTTTTATTTGGAGGGATCTCACGTAGCTTCCTTTGAGCTTCCTGCTCGCAGAATTTTTCAAGGGTATTTTCTTATTTTCATTCCAAGTTAACGCTCTGATCTTTTTATCCTTATCTCTATCTTCATCGTCTGTCTTCAGTCGTAAAGCGGGTTCACTGTCAGTATCCGCTTGATTTCCCAGTGAATCATTGTCACTGGAGTTGTTCTGCAGGTTACCTTCCAAATGTTCAGCGTTGCGGAAGAATTGTTTGCCCCTATTTTTATTTCTTGTAGTGTTTCTTGCTCTCTTTTGTATCCCTGTTTTTAATTGTCCACCTTTTTGTTGAACTCGTTGTTCTTTTCTTTTTGTTCTTTCGCTGATGCAGTTTGGACTTTGGTCGAGTGTCCTTTAGTTGCGTCTGGTTCTTCAAAGAAATTCTCCTCTACCTCCGTCTATCTGCTGACTCCTCCGACAATACCAAAAATATTCTCTCAAAGCGTTCCTATTGACGAAATATTTTTTCCCGTTTCCAACTCTGTCTGACGGTTTGTTCTACACTACTCCGGTTCATTATGACAACGTTTTTTGGACTTCCACGATATTTCGTCAATTGTTTGGCTTCCTCTATTGGAGTCAAAATTTCATTATTCTGAGCCTCGAACTTTTTCTGTTCTAGATTCACCTTCAACAGTTCTAATCCATGGTCTTGCTAATCCATTTCTTCTATGTTTCAGAGTTAGGGATGAAGATATTTCTGGTGTATCGCTTCGTTGATTGGATAAAATATAAAGCTCCCAAACTTAACTACCTTTTCTTGATCTACTTAACTGCATTGCCTCGGTTTGAAAACCTTATTTTAAGGACCCCCACTTCTTTTAGGGCTATTCTGTTTCTGGAATTAACTAACCATCTTTCTTAGACAAATTCCGATGTCTATCTTTTTCTTCTTTTGTTATTACCACTTTTCATGAGTCCTCTACTTCTTCATTTTCTTCCTCGGAAACCTCAATAATTCCTCTTAATCTTTTTTATTCCATATACTTGTTGATCTTGGTCCCTACATGTAAATTTTGAAGACTTTAGATTTGGTCTTTGATGATTTATTTACCAATAGTCTTTACACTCCAGTTTTTATTCGTTGTTTTTTTTTCATTTTTACTCTTTTGTTTGGTGGCTTTATTTCAATACTTGATTTTTTAAGCACTGATGTTTTTTTGGATAATATATTTTTTATTTTACCTGCTAGGATAAGACTGATTTTGGCAAATGAGATCCCTCTAAGAAAATAGAGGGCGGGTGGGCGGGGTTAGTTCCTGCCAAGATAAGAGTGATTTTGGCTAATGAGATACCCTCTAAGAAAAGAGAGGGGGGGTGGGCGGGGCTAGTATCTGCTAAGATAAAACTGATTTACACTTCGGTTTTTGTTCTTGTTTTTTTTTTTCATTTTTACTCTCTTGTTTGGTGGCTTTATTTCACTACTCGATTTTTTTAAGGTCTTTGATCGGACATAGCAGTGATGGTTTTCTGGATAATATATTTTTTATTTTCAGTTATATGGAAATATCATTTTTTCAATTAATCATATGGGCTGATTTTCCCACTTTTTAAATTTGGTGCCACGAAATCCACCAATCGATTGTCATGCTTAATTTAAAAGGTTCACTGTTGCCAACTTAAATTTATGTGCGGATAAATACCGCGTGATCAGAAATGACTGAGTATGTTGGCAGTACTTTTTAAACAAAAACGTGATTTTTCTTACGTTTATGTTGGCTTAACCGAAAGTAAATGTATGATAGATATGTCAATTGTCAAATGTGATAAATTTAGGTTTTGTTTTGGACACATTTTGCTAATTAAAACAACCGCAAATTATAGAAAACATCATGTGATACCAATTTCAACTAAAAATCCAGGATTGCCAACATTTCTGAGTATGCGGTATTACCATGTGTTTTACTTGGTTGGTACCATTGAATCGGCGGCCATTTTAGTTGTGCAAAAGGTCTTTATGGCATATATAACTAAAGGAGATAACCAACAGGAAAAAATTTAAATATCGAAAAATTAAAATCAAAGATCGAAAAATTTAAAAATACAGAGAAAAGGAAAAATAAAAAATGACACTTTAAGAATCGAAAAATTGAAAAATCGCAAAGTCGAAATCTAAAAAATCGAAACATTCAAAATTAAAAAATTTTAAAATGGAAAAATTGAAAATTTTCCAAAATTGAACTGATGAAAAATCGAAAAAGCGAAAAGTCCAAAAAAATATAGAAACCAAAAACCAAGATGCTGAAAAATCGAAAAATGTAAATACATATAATTTTAAAAAAAATTTTAAATCGGGAAATCCGAACATGAAAAATCGTAAAATCGAAACATGGAAAAATGTAAAATATATAAAACCAGAAAGTGGAAAATCAAAAAAACTAGCAAATGAGAAATCGAAGAATCCAATATTTAAAAAAATTAACAAATTGAAAAATTGAAAAATTGAAGAATCGAAGAAAGAGAAAAATCTCAAAACTGAAATGTTGGAAAATCCAAAAACCGAGAAATCGAAATTAATAAACTGAAACATCGCGAAATCCAAACAGCAAAGATCAAGAAATTCAGAAGTCAAAATAGCCCAAAATCGAAAAATTCAAAATTGAAAAATTTAAACTTAAAAAAATGAAAAACCGAAAAATCACAAAAATTAAAAAATAGAAAAGTTGACAAACTAAATAATCGAAAGATCGAGAAATTGAAAGAGCAAAAAGTGAAATGCGAAGAACTGAAAGTTGACAAATCAAGAAATCGATGTCTAAAATTTAAAGAACCGAAGAATTAAAATATTGAAACGCGGAAATCGTGAAATCAAAACATTAAAAATCGAAAAATTAAAGTGGTAAAAAATCAAAAAATCGAAATATTGAAAAATTCCAAAGCTGAAACATCGAAAACTACACAAATCGAAAAATTGAAAAATCAAGATATAGAAAAGAAAATATCAAAAAATCAATCCACGAAGTGAGAAACGGAAAAATCGAAAATTTACAAAACGCCAAAAATTGAAAAATTGGAGAATCGAAGACTGAAAAATCCAGAAATTGATAAATCTCAACTGAATGTCGAAAAATCGAAAAACTGAGAAATCGAAATTGATAAACTGAAACATGGCGAAATCGAAACATCAAAAGATCGAGAAATCGAGAAGTCGAGAAGTGGAAAAACCGAAAAATTGAAAAATTAAGAAATCGAAAAACTAAAAAATCAAAAAATTGAAAAACTAAAAATCAAAAGATCGGGAAATCGAAATATAAATAAGTCAAAAATCTAAAATTAAAAATTAAAATTCGAAAAACAGAAAAATCGAACACCTGAAAAATCATAACTAAAATTTAAAGGATCGAAAAATTAAAATAATATGTATCGAAAAGTGGAAAATCGTGAAATCAAAACATCAAAAAATACAAAAAACAAAAGAATTGAAAAAGCTTAAACTTCAAAAATCATAGTCTTGAAAAATGGAAAAAGTGAAAAAATCAAAATATGTATTGAAAAAATCCCAAAAACTGAAAAATCCCAAAACTGAAACAACGAAAACTTGAGAAATCGAAAAATCGAGAAATCCAAGACAAAAAATCAAAAATTAATTAAGTGAGAAATTGAGAAATGGAAAAATCGAAAATTTAGAAACGCCAAAAATTAAAAAATTGAAAAATCGAAAAACTAAAAAATCAAAAGATCGGAAAATCGAAACGTCAAAAACTCAAAAATCTAAAATTAAAAATTAAAATTCGAAAAATAGAAAAATCGAACACCTGAAAAATCATATCTAAAGTTTAAAGAATCGAAAAATTAAAATGTCGAAAAATGGAAAATCGCGAAATCAAAACATGAAAAAATAGAAAAAATAAAAAAAATTGAAAAATCGAAAATTTAATACATCGAAATTTTGAAAAATACAAAAACTAAAATCAAAAAATCAATATGTATATTGATAAAATCCCCAAAAATTGAAAAATCCCAAAACTGAAACAACGAAAACTTGAAAAATCAAAAATTTAGAAACGCCAAAAATGGAAAAATTGAAAAAATGGACAACGAGAAATCGAAAATTCGAAATTGCTTGAAGAATCAACAAATTGAAAAATCCCCAAATTGAAATACCGAAAAATATCAATCAAAAATTCAATCAAAATATGCATCGAAAATTGTGATATCAAAAAATCAATTCGAAAACCCGAAAAATTGTTATTCCATTTTGTTTTCTTTTTCTCCAAAAATATCGTTCAGAACTGTTACTTTTTAACATTTAAATAACATTTATTCAACAAAATTGCAAGATGACATCATCAATTTTTTTTATTAACGATTTATAGTTTTGGAAATTTTATTCTACCCTATAAAATTTTATTGACAATAACGAGGCGGACAGTTGTACAGTGGTAAGAAATATTTCTGGCTCACAGCAGTGCATCCGAATTTGTCGGAGAACATTTATCAGGTAGTTGTGCTCATAAAATAATGGTTAATTTGGTTCGTGAGTAACGATGGTCCGGACCTGGATTATTCTGCTTTCTAACATCTGGGGATTACTGGCACGCGACAACTTCAAGTTGTAAATATCTCTTGCTATTGTACTACTGTTCGTCTCGTTATTGCCAAAAAAATTTTATAGGGTAGAAAGAAATTTCCCAAACTATACCATACTTCCAGTAATCTTAGAACGTTTGCAAAATTTCAGTGCATTCGATTTTACAATTTCAAACTTAAATTCCAAAATGTTATACAATTGTCATTTTTTTTCCAAAAATCTGAATGCCCAGTGTACAAAGTCCACAAGGATTTATAAAGTAGGACGTTATTTTATAAAATTTAAATAACATTTACTATTGTAAAATTTGGAGACGACGTGATTGGTGGAGAAGATCAGAACACCAAAGAGGTGGACAGACAAACAGACGGAAATGGGAAATCAATTTTTTGTACTTTAGGTGTCATGAAATGTCAAGAAAACATAAATGTAGCCAATCACTCGATGAACTCGATTAAAGCACTTACTTAGCTTACGCTCAGGAAGCAAAAAGTATACTGCCACAAGAGATATAGCGATTTTACTATTTTGACTCCCAGTACTCTTGTCAAGGAATAATGCAGCTTATTAGTATATATATAGAGGCCGTCTTTTGTATTTGGCTAAACAGAATGGTTATATTTTTAGCGGTATTACTGATATTAGTAAAATACTCTTTATTCATTAACGAAGCGATTGAAAAAATCAAAGTCATAAAACCACTATATCTTTTGTGCTAGTATAATTAAAATTTATGCCAATGGTTATGTGGTTACGTAAACTAAAATACTCCATTGGCATTCATGTAGCCATATTATTAATGAAATGTGTAGCTGCAGCAAAGACTTCCACATTCTATAATAACATGTAATATAATGTAATAAATAAGAATTGGAACCACCCACGGTCGGTGTTTCATGTTTACAAATGCATGTGTGTAGTAGGTAAAAAGTTAATTTTCCCGGCTCAGTCAATCAATGTTGTTGAATAATTTATGAAGCAGTACACTAATTATTTCGTGATTATGTTCGCCTTAGCAGAAGCATATTTTCTCGAAAAAAACACGCAATAAATAATTTCTATTCAAATGCCCCTGCGGCCAATTCCGTGCAGCCTTCGTCTGCGCAGCTTCTAAATTCGCAGATTAAATTAACTAGCGGTACTTTTTTTGCTTTTGTTTTGGTCATTCTTACCTGGAAAGGTTTGAGTGGTTTGTAATCTTCGAAAGCCAGTTCTTTGTCGAGCAGAAATTCCACCGGCTGCAGTTTGAGCACCATATCTACGGGGGATACCAGAGGCGAAAACGTCTGTAACAAAACACTATATCATTATTTCTGCTTCTGCAAAACAGCAAGGACGTTTCCCATTATGCTGTCTCATCATCAGGAGGTGTAATTAATTTCCTTCCACCAGCTGGCGCAGCGAAAAGTGGAATCTCAAACGTCGGCGAAAAACTACGATCAGCAGGTTCCGCCAGACAAAAAACGATGACCTTACAGATGATTATGGCGAAAACGATCAGGGGATGTTCGAGACGCCACAAAATCGCGGGAAAATTTTTAAGACGGCCAAGGTGAGCAGGTGCGGGTTTGCTTTATTTGTTAGTAATGCAATTCGCGGAATGTTTCATTAAAAACGACAGCAATTGCTCTCGAGCACGAGGTGAGAATTTAGCGTCTGGAAGCTGACGATCGAACAACGTGACACCGCAGGACATCATATGACACGAATTGGTTGCTCAAACAATCGACATACTTGCGAACTGGTCCACCGTAAAGCATTTCTGGTCTATTTTTGGTTAGGTTCAGCAAAAACTTTAATTAACCGCTTGTTATGAAATCAGTTTACGAGGAAAAAGCGAACTTTCGCACAGCATAAAAACCAGCACTCGTTATTATGTCAGGTAATTTATGGTTAAAATAACATTGTCTTCGCTTCGGTCTGGTATTTTAATTTGGACGATAGCGCTAATTTATTTTGCAAAAAACAAACAGTGCGTGGTTCTTGCGAAATTTAAACCTTGATGACGAGCTGTTTGACCACATTTTCGCCTAATAGGTGCGGTTATGAAAAAAATTACAGAGATCCTTTTTCAGTTTGGAAAAAAGCCGTGGATCCATTTACATAAAAAGCTTTTTTAAACACCTTTTCTCTCCGTCGTTTAACAAGTTGTTGAAGGTGAATAGCAAGGATCGAGTTGCAGAATATTTATAACCCTGTCAGTTGCGGCGATTACTGGTGTGGTACACCTAGTAATACAAAAGTTCTGATAAAAATAAATCGTCAAGAAATATAGTTTGCAAAAGTTAAAATTTCACATTGCTGCGAAATAAGCGACGTGTGAAACCACTCTATTTTGTGTCCAATTTCCTGAAGTTTTTTCCCAAGATATTGAAAAGATCTCAAAAAGTTGACAACAAAAGTTCGGATATGTCGAAATCTCAAACTATAAGAAAAAATTCGTCTAAAGCATTTCGTCAGTATTTCTCGGGCTGTCCGGGATTTATTAATTCCTAAAATCTGCAGACGCAAGATAAAATAGATATAGGTGCACTGATAAACCTCAAATGTAGACATACTTTAGATAGCATTTATCTAGTAAAATTTTCAGAATGTCATCACATTTTTGGGAGGATAAACAAATAAACTTTGTTTACCGATTTCTCAGATCTATCATAAACCTAACGCCTTCACAAGATTTCAGAGCAGATTAAGATAACTTTTACTTCTCGAGTATAAGCTAAGGAAATATTGTAGTAGGAATAAGGTCTTTTTGGCGTTTTATGACCCCTAGAGTTTGAAAAAATAAGTCTCCTGTTTTCGTCTGTCTGTCATCTGTCTGTGTCGATTTTATTAGACTGATAATCTCTAAAACTACTTGAGTGATTGTTGTGAAATTTTATATGTAGTTCAGGGATATGTCTGTGTGTTGTAGTTCATGAATCCGCCTTCAGTTTTTATCCTAGACATTCAAATTGTCCCACAAAAAATCCAAATTATGTTTAATAACTTTATATGTCAGTACAGGAGCAACTCGAGCACAAATCTTTCCATGGGATCATTTTTTTAAAACTATAACTGGTATAATTTTTATTTCTATAATTTATAGAGGGTTTCACCAAAAGTAAATCAAATCTTATAATTTTCCAAAAAAGCTGGGTTTACTTTGTACTTCAGGGCCCAGGAAAATTCTGTCTAATTCATCTTAGTTTAAGTTTAAGTTTAGTCATATTACTGTGTAAGTTTAAGTTTATATGTACATATTATAATCTCCATTCTATTGTCCTATTATATATACTATTATTATTATTAGGCCGGTTTCTTGTAAAATTTTGACTTTTTTTTCAGAAATCTAGATATTTAGGGCAAAAAGCAAGTACAGAAGCGTAATATTTTATAGAATTTAAACACCATTTACCTAGCAAAATTTTGAGGTAACAGAATCTCGGGAATCCCTGCTGTTTTTTTTGGAACTTGAAAAAATTTTGAAAATCTGGAATATTTTATTTTTGTTTAAGAAGCCGGAAGAATCTCGGGAACCTCTGGTTATTTATACTTTTCATGAAGCCGAGCGAATCTCGAGGTGATTTATTTCTTTAAAGTCCATAGAATATTGGAGGTGTTTTATTTTGCAAAGATTAAAAAATTTCGGGAATCCTTGGTGTTATATATCTATTTTTTTAAGAACTCGGAAGAATCTCTGGCACTCCTGGTGATTTATTTTATAAAGAAGCCGAAAGAATCTAGGAGATCTCTGATATTTTATTTTTAATGAAACCAAAAAATCTTGGTGGTCAAATAATCCCGGAAACCCCTGGTGTTTTAATTTCTTTAAATAACTAGAGAGAATCTTGGGGGCCTCTTGTGTTTTATGTTTAAAAAAAAAACTCGGGCATCCATTGTGAGAACAGCTGGTGTTTCATTTTTTTTAAAGAAGTTTAAAAAATCTTAGGGATCCTTTGTTTTTTTTTATCCAAAAAACTCGAAAACCTCTGGTGATTAATTTTTTTAAAGATGCCGAAAGGAAGTTGGGAAGCTCTGGGGATTTACGTCTTCAAAGAAGTCCAAAGAAGTTTGGAAACACCTGGTGTTTTTTTTTCGAATAACTTTTTTTTAATAAGTCGAAAGAATCCCGGGAACCCCTGGTGTTTTCATTTCTTTAAAGCACTAGAAAGAATCTTGGCGGTCCCTGGTGTTTTTTTATTTTTTTAAAGAAGTCCAAAAAATAGTTTCGAAGATCCCTGATATTTTATTTTTTTTAAGAAGCTGAAAAAATCTTGGCAACCTTTAGTGATCTATTTTGTTAAAGAAGCCGAAAAATTCTTGGGAACCCCTGGTATAAGAACTGGAAAGAATCTTAACGGCCCCTAATGTTTTGTTGCTATAAAGAAGTTCCACAGAAACTCGGGAATCCCTGGTGTTTTATTTTTTTAAATAAGTCCTCAAAATCCTGAGAATTTTTGGCGACTTATTTTTTTAAAGAAGCAGAAAGAATCTTAATTTATTTCTTCAAAGAACTACATAGAATATTGGAGTCTCTTGGTTTTTTTTTCACATACCAAAGAATCTCTAGAAACTCTGGTGATTTATTTCAATAAAGAAGCCGAAAGAATCTGGGAGATCTCTAATATTGTATTTTTTAACGAAACCAAGAAAAATTGGGGGTTCCTCGTGTTTTATACATATTTTTAAAAAAGTCCAAACAATCTCGGGATCCTCTGGTGTTTTAATTTCTTTAAAAAACTAGAAAGAATCTTGGCGGTTCCTGGTGTTTTATTTTTTTTTTAAGAAGTCCAAATAGTCTTGGAGATCCCTGATATTTTGTACTTTTTTAAAGAAGCCCAAAGAATCTCGGGAACCTTTCGTGAACTAATTTGGTAAAGGAGCCCAAAAAATCTTGGGAACCCCTGGTGTAAAAACTGGAAAGAATCTTGACAGCCTCTAGTGTTTTGTTGTTGTAAAGAAGTTCCACAGAGATCCGGGATTCCCCGATGTTTCATTTTTTTTAAGAACTTCAAAGAATCTCGGGGAACCCTTTTATTTTTCTCCCTCTTATCTTTTTTCCCCTTTATTTTTTTAAAGACGTCTAAAAAATCTTTGGAGGTCTCTTGCGTTTTATATTAAAAAAAAACTCGGGTATCTAGATATATGTACATACACTTTTTAAAGCCGAAAGAATTGTGGGAACACCTGGTGTTTTATTTTTTTAAAGAAGTTTAAAAAATCTTAGGGGTCCTTTGAGTTTTTTTATCCAAAGAACTCGGGAACCTCTGGTGCTTAATTTTTTTTAAGAAATCGTAAGGATGTCGGATTTACGTCTTCAAAGAAGTCCAAAGAATTTTGGAAACCCCTGGTGTATTTATTTATTTTTTTTCAAATAACTTTTTTTTAAGAAGTCGAAAGAATCTCGGCAATCCCTGGTGTTTTATTTTTTTAAAGAATTCCAAATAGTCTCGGAGATCCCTAATATTTTATTTTTTTAAAGAAGCCGAAAGAATCTCGGGAACCTTTGGTGATCTATTTTTTCAAAGAAGCCGAAAAAATCTTGGGAACTCCTGGTGTAAAAACTGGAAAGAATTTTGGCGGCCCCTGGTGTCGTTTTATCATTATAAAGACGTTCCACAGAAACCCGGAAATCAGTGGTGTTTTATTTTTTTTTTAATAAAAGAAGTCCTCAAAAATCCCGGGAATCTTTGGTGATTTATTTTTCAAAGAAGTCCATAAAATATTTATTGGGGGCCCCTGGTGTTTTAATTTTTTACATACCAAAGAATCTCAGTAAACCCTCCTGTTATACTTTTTTAAGGTCTTGGAAGAATCTTGGGAACTCTTGGTGATCTATTTTAATAAAGAAACCGAAAGAATCTGAGCGAACCGTGATATTTTATTTTTTTAAAGAAACAGAAAAATTTTGGGGGTCTCTGGTGTTTTATATTTTCAAAGAAGTCCAAAGAATCTTAGGAATCCCTGGCGTTTTATTATTTTAAGAACTTGAAGGAATGCCCGAGATTCCTGATATTTTATACTTTTAAAAATTTCGGATATGCATTTTTTTAAGCTGAAAGAATTTTGGGAACACCTGGTGTTTTATTTTTTCAACGAAGTCTAAAGAATCTCGGGAACCTCTGGTGTTTTTATTTCAATCCAAAGAATCTGGGGGACCCCTGGTGTTTTAATGTCTTCAAAGAACTAAAAAGAATCTTGGCGGTCCTGGTGTGTTATTTTTTTAAAGAAGTCCAAATAGTCTAAGAGATCCCTGGTATTTTATTTTTTTAAAGAAGCCGAAAGAATATTTTATCCTTTGAGACAATCTCGGGGATCCATGACACAATTATTTTTAAAGCCGAAAGAATTTTAGGAATATTTGGTGTTTATATTTTTCAGAGAAGTCCGAAGAATCTTGGGAACCCCTGGTGATTTATTTTTTTTTTTAACCGAAAGAATCTCGGAAACCTCTGGGAATTTACTATTTTAAAGAAGTCCAAAAGATATGGGGAAATTCCGGTGCTTTAGACGGTCTTTTTAAGTTGTCCAAAATTCTACAGCAATAGTTCAACATTTTTTTACGTGTCTCATAAAATCATCAATAGGCAGACGAAAAAGGAAGAGCTACTCTTAAGGGTCACGAAACGTTCAGAAAACATGACTCCATTCGTTACGTGGGCCCTGCTACAATATATACTTCTTTGGGTTACACTTGGGAAGCCTCATGAGGTCATGGTGGACTTCGAGGTGTTGGTTTTGTCTGTGACACGTGCTGCCTGTTTTCAACAAATGCGAAATTCTTTGATAAAATGTTCAAGAATTTTCGTGCTCCTCGAAAACAGATAGTGTATTGTCGCAGCCAATCAAAAATTTCGTCATTTTCAAAATCAAATGGGCCAAACTTAATTCTTTTAGACAATACGTATAAGCTAAGTTAAAAAAGTCCAGGTAACTTATTATTAACTTGTGGCAGCAGGTAAAGAACCTTTCACACTCTCCTGGAGTTTTCATACCAAAGCTCAGGAAGTCAATTATTATTGACACGCAACTTCCCTCGCCTCTGCAGTATAATACAACCAGTACTAGGATGGAATCGGTATAAATAATTACCCACGTTTTAACTAACTGCATACACTTATACATAATGCGGGCTCATCCTGGAGTTACGTCTATTTAATGTTTGTGAACAAAATGACGTCGTCATTTTAGTGACATGTGTTTTGTTGGCGTTTTATCACTTCCATGAAAATATTAAAGCACACATACTCGTAGTTTCGGAAATTATTTGTCTAATAAATTTCATCGGACGGCATAAATTTTCGTATTCTACGACCCATAAAACGTCCTACTTATCGCTTGGGAACGAGAAATATTTGAAAGAAAAAACGAAATTAACTTAGAAATAGAAAGAATGACGACAATGAAATTTAATTTAACGCTCCATCGCTAAAATTGTTCAAAATGTATAATTAACCTAATGAAATGACACAGTTTTTCGTTGTTGTTAATGATCTAATCAAATATTGGACAATGAGCTCAAGCACGTTCAATTCACACCATAACTGTATATTTTTAAAAAACCAATCAGTATTTGTTAATCTGTTATTAGGACTGACGAGGCATGAACAACTAAGGGTAGAAAATGAGCATGGCGACATTTTTAATTGAGTTTTGCGTTTCACATCCTGTAGGATGTCGCTATGACGTAAAACTGCAAGTGCCATAAGAAAATTGCGGTTTTAACTCTTGTTGATAAGAAATGTATAAATATGTTTATTAATATCTTCACTCCTCGTTTGATGTTTGCAAAGTTGGGGTTAGAGTAGTATCATTCAGGAAATGATATATCTTTGGAGAAAATAAACAAAGTCTGACATTAATTTGAACTGTCGATAACCACGTAACAGTGCCGCGAGTTAGGCAACACGAATTTGAATGTTATTGGCTGAAAAATCGTTGACCTTGGAGTTTTGTTTTTGTTGTGAATTATTTATACGAAGAAAATTGTGCAACAATTAAAATTATGGTTTAATTTTTGACAGGAACGGTTTGACAAACCACGTGTGAAATTTCCTGCAAATTATTATCAAAAATCTAAATTTATCTGCTTATCAAGTTTTAAGTTTACGTAAATGTCGGTAGTTCCAGGAAAATTCCGGTTTGCAGGCAAATATAATCAAACAACATCCTGGAACAGTCGGTTTGAATTAAATAAATAAACATGACGGCGTGCGTAAATAGAATTGTAAATGATAAAGAAAAGGAGTTTTTGCAAGACAGCAATAAATAACTCGAGTAAATAAAGCGAAACCTTGAACCTCCTGCCGACTGAGTATGCGAATAATTCAATAGGATTATCCTCCGCGCGTCTAAATATATTACAAGAAAAAAAAGCGTTTGACCTCTATTCACGCCCAAAAATTCACTTTATATAACACGGCAATTAACATTAGCCTGAATGTTACGTCAACGCGGATAAAAAATGGTACAAAGCGGCGGCCGTTCTAAACCATCCTTTGAGCGCTTTTAGCCCGAGTTTTTCACCTTCGTTTCACCTTGTCTTGTTTTCATCATCAGCGACGCACACGCCACCTGGTATCACGCTCATGTTTTATTAAGACCGTTTGGATACGGCGTTTCTTTGAAATTTCGCCATTGTGGTTCCTAGATCTGCAACGAATCTTGAATAGGTCTGCGCTAAAAATAAAACGGATTCACATGAGTCATAGCGCGGTCGGTCACTGGGAATTATCTATAATTGAACACGCTTTACCTTGAATTGTTACAATCTAATCGCCCACTACTTTTCCTGGTCGATATAATCGTAAATCAGATCGAGCGCGGCGATTATGTGGGGAATTTCGATTTTTAATTAATACCCGGAAGCTCGGACTTTCTACGTGCACAGGTGATGTGCGCCGAGAGTATCTCCCAGTTCTGACACGCCGTGAACCCGAGCGAAGTTTGTCGTAAAAATTTCATGAGTTCGTCCGCGATCTGGGTCACACAAACATCTGTTTCTTTAACCATGTAACAAATGGCTGCGGAGCAATTTAAACTTGATTACGCCGACCTACATATAACCTCTGTTATCTCTGGTAGTCATGCATTATGATCAAACGACCCGGGAGCGAGCCGAGAACTTCGATCAGCTGCCATTAACCCGAGCTAATTACAATCGCCATTATCTTGCAGATCTCAACGCGAACAAACAATATTTTCAGCGAAACAATAAAACCTGCAAGATCGACGCTCACGTTTTGCATAAATAATTCATTAGCAGGAACGTTTATTTTATGAATGCAAATAGAAATAAAAGGACTTGTTTGTTCGGCAAATATGACGCACACGGCGTGAAATAATCGCAGGTGTAACCAGTTACGGGCGGATTTTTTTCAGCCTATTTACAGACTTTATTGATCACAAACGTTCCGAAATACCTACAGTCGCATACTTGTCCGGGGACGGATTTTGACTAATGTGCGATCTGAGGTGAAAGCTCCGAGGTGGCTGCGCTGATCTAGGCGCCGGCGTTCACACAAACATTATTTTTACGCTTCTACAATCGAATATGGCATTATTCGTTTGACGACCTTGAACTGGAACGCCAACAGATCTATAGCCGCAAGACCTAGAACACCAATGTAATGGTTCTTTATGTTATAATACGTGACGAAATGTTGGGATAGCACTACGAATAGAAACGCGGGCCAAGAATGAAGGTCGCGGCCTGCGTGCAAGTGCTATCTGATTTTAAGCACGAGTACCTGTTCATACATTTTTTTTCCTGCTTTCCATAAATGCTTCTATTTGTGAAGAAATGAGCACTAATTGATATTACAATTGATTTGCGGAATTTGTTGATTTAGATTTGTATTTTGGTTTTCCAGCCCTGGATCTTTTTTCTTTTGTTATGGTTCGATTTTGCCAAACAACAATACAGACATAAACTGACCTCACGAAATCATTCACTTTGTATCGAAAACATGTTTACGGTGTTTAGAACTTCAGAAAATGAAAAAATGCCCGTTGAGTTGAATGATCGGGGAATTTGTTTACATAATAAAACATGTTGTAAATACGGTGTAAATATTTGTTAAGTTCAGAATTTGTGTTACTATTTTCGCACTTAAAATAGGAATTTTTAGAGACCATTTTGAAAATGATGTTTTGAATGAAGGTGGACGTTATTCATTTAATTTTGAAACTCTCATCATTATGCGCAGTAATACACAGCGAGAGATTTTGTGCAATCAATAGACAACTAATGGTGCCGTTATAATATAAAAATTAATTGTTATTATTATTGAGACTCGCCATAAATTTAGCATTGACACACTATTTAATGCTATTGTTAGTAATTTTGATTAAATAAAGACGTCTCGCAGAGTCCCAAATAATGGATTCTCTAAAACTTTTTGAAGACTGACACACCAGGAAGACATTTTTAAATTATTTCAAAAACAAAATACAAAGAATCCCAAAAATTCTTTCACACATTTAAAAAAAACACACTTAGGGCTTTTAACATTTTTTCAATCACTTTCGAAAATAAGACAGTGAAGTCGTTGAGGTATTTTCTTTCAAAAATCAAACACAAGGGGTCTCAAAATTTCTTTCAATTAAAAAAAAACACTACGCGTTTCTTCGAACTTTTTCAAAAATAAAACAAAAATACATATTTCTAGTTTTTTTTGTATATCGGTGTTTAAATACTTATTTTTTTAGTATGTTCAAAAATATCTAGTAAATTTGGTTATGGAATTGAGAACTTACGCCGAAAAAACTCAAATTTTGGATTTTCGAAAATTAAAATTCCTACCTCTCTATTACTGCTTTAGTTATAAACATTACAATAAGCAAAGAAATAACGATCAGCCTATTAATTTCTAGAAAATACATAATACATCTCTTTTTAATGGTTGTTTTATTATTTTCTGACAGTTTTGAAAAATTGGAAAATATGTTTTTAAAGAATGCCACTTTGTTACCTTACTTTCTAAAAACTTGACAAAATTATCGCGTGTTTAATTGAAAAAGTTGTCAAGTTGGCGTTGATTTTTTTGTAAATATTATGAAGTATGTCTGAGATGACCCTAAAATTTAATCGACGACAGCTGACACCGCAAACTTGTACAACCTAACCTCACTCTTTCGTATAATAAAATTAACTGTTTTTGATAACCCTGTCAAGTGTCATTTATACACAATAGTTTAAATTAATAAATCACATGCGTTTTCTTGACATTTTTTAGTATTTAGCCTTTTTTTATCGCTTTATTGTTACATAATTTTGGTTTGTGGTGTTTCCTTTCCTTTATTATCATAATCATAATTTTTGTAGCCTTTTTGTCACTTTTTTTGAGGATTTTTTGTTTTTTTTTAAAGCCTTTTTGTTTTTTAAGGGTTTTTATCCACTTTTTTGTTGCGTTCTTTTAGTTGCCTTTTTTTAAAGACTTTTTGTCACCTAGCTTTCTTTGCTTTTTGTAATCTTCGATCAATTTTTTTGTCTAGTTTTTGACCCTTTTTTTGTCCCTTTTTTGTTACTTTTTTTTGTCTCATGTTGTTTGTGATTTTCGTATACTTTTTCTCTACTTTTTTGTTGACTTTTGTTGCCTCTTTTATGATATTTTTATCAACCAATTTTTTATGGTGTTTTCTGTTTTTTTTGTTGTTGTAATTTTAGACATTTTTTTATCGATTCTCCTTTTTGCATTGTTTGTTGTGTTTTTTGTCGTTTTTTTGTGCCTTTTTTGTCATTTGTCGTCTCAATGTTATCCACTTTCTTGTTGACTTTCTTGTCATATTCTTTGAGTCGCCTTTTTGATTACTTTTTACTTCCTGAGCGTAAGCTAAGGAAGTATCGTAATCGAGTCCATTGGGCGACTGGTTACTTTCATGTGTTCTCGACGTTTCATGACTCTTAGAGTGCAAAAAAATAGGTTCCATTGTTTCCGTCTGTCTGTCTGTCTATCGTCTGTTCGGAATTTTTATCACCGAATTTTTTTGTGGTGTTTTATTTTCTTTTTCTGTCGCAATTTTTGTCAGATTTTATTTAAATCCTGTTTAGTCGTATTTTTGTAGCCTTTTTTCGGCATTTTTGGACTATTTTTGTTCCTTTCTTTGTCCTTTTGTATCGCCTAGACAACTTTATCGGATGTTCAGTTGAAATTTTTTTGCACGACTAACATGGGCGTCGATTTAGTGGAACCAATCAAGTGAAAAAAATGTTAATATTTGTCCGCACCCAAATTTAGGTTGAGAACAATGAATTATTTTGGCTGATTTTCTCACATTTTAAATTTGGTGCTACGAAATCCACCAATCGAATGTGGTGCCTAATTTAAAAGATGCATTGTTGCCAACTGCAATTTGAGACTAATATTACCAAGTTTTTCATTTGATTGATACTACCAAAATCGGCGGCCAACTTAGCCGAACAAAAGGTCTATTATTATTACCGTGTGACATTTAGGATTTAAACAGAAAGCAAATGTTTGTGTTGGCAGTTTTGAATTATTGGCACAATGTTATCATGTCAGTTCATAGCTGTCAGTTTTGACATAAGAGTATGCAACAAACGTGATGAGAAGATGGTAATTGCTGACTTGGTGCCTAAGCTTTCCATTTGACAAACACGTACGCCATCATAAAATTTTAAATATGTTGTCAACCTGGCAAAAAAAATCACAAACGCCAACTTGATGTCTTTTTCACTCGATCACCCGTTTGAGATTGCTTGTGCCGCTTTTCGGAAAAATGCCGTATACTACAGCTGCAAAACAGATTTGCTCATTGTTGGCATTTTCTGTGAAATAAATAACTTTCAATGACATTGGCAAAAGTTTTAAACCCGCAAGCTACTGCCCATAACTTTGTCGTGTTTCCCACGTTTTATAGCCGCAAATATACTGAAAATACATCGTTAAATGATTACTACTCTGCGGTTTTTCCGGCCTGAAAGTTGGCCATGCACTTCACAAATACGTTTTTGCGTGGTACTCCAAAATTCAAAACAATTTGTTACTGAAACAACTGACATTTAAAATTTTAAAACGACAGGTTTTTTTCGAAATACTTCTACAACTAACAATATTTCGAAGTGTTTAGGTACTAAATCATCGACTCCAAATTCAAGGTCAGCTTTATTTACATTTAACAATAATAATAATAATAATATTTACCAAATTTGGCGAGAAAAATAAATGATTTTTCGCATAGTTTATATTTTTTCGTTGCGACGTTTAAAACTATGATGTCATAAAAATATATTGCACATCGTAGAATTTAAAAAATCAAATAACTAATAAGAAGTCGGGCTTTCCTGTTTCTACTTTGGTCGATCTCAGGCCTAAGCAAGTTTTTTACTGAATTTTCTTTGTTTTTTGCCCATTTGATTTGTGTGGGAACACTATCCCGCGCTACGTGTTTAATAAAACCGTGATAGGAACGACGTATACACGAGACGAGAATGTGGAATAAAAACGACAAATTTCGCTCCTTTGACGCTGCGCCCCGGGGCAATTTGGCCGTCTCACCGCTCGCGTCTCAAGCCGGACCTGTCATAAATCCGCGTCACGTGACACGGTAGCGCACCGCTTCACTCTCCCGAAGATGTTAAATTATTTTTGCAACTCGTATTTATACAGCGATCCAAACACATGTCCTACATATTTTTAACGAAGCCGACGTGTTTCATAAATAAACCTGCATGAATGAGTGGAACACGCCGGTTTTTTCCGTGCTTGAGCCGATGATGGATTGTTTGTATTCTCAGTTGGCAGTACAACTTTTATTAATTAATATCCCCAAATGTGTACAATTAAAGGGTTAATTAAATAAGTTTCGCGTCGCGCCGTGTGCGTCGATTAAACTCATGGTTTTGATTAAAACTTTTAATTGGTGGGATGAGAGTACTCACAAGAGCAGGCCATAGGACTGCCGTTGTGTTTGATGGAGCGAAAGGATCTCTACGCTCGACCCAGACCAGCCCCTGCTCCACCAGGAACAGGTGGAACAGTTTGTCCTTGTAGATGCAAATCCATTCCCTTCGATGCCACTCGACGTCGTCATATTCCACAAGAATCTGCAATAAAAAAATCATATTAATAATAGACGACCTTGACATGACGGTAAATACTACATACATCGTTAATAAATGATTATTTGCAAATTATGTAAACTTGGTTTTGGTAACATTTTTGACGTAATGTCAACGAAACATTCAAAAAGCAACCAACAATACAATTTTTTGACACATGTTTTGCTTTTTTAGAAAATGGTAGGAAATGTCAGAGATGGTTTTGAAATTGTATTTCTGGTCTAAGTTTCCCCACTGGGAAATTATGCAATTTAATCGAGATTAGTATGGAAAAATCTCCACCTTAAAATGTCAAGTCGTGTTTACACCGCAACAGTAGCCACATCATGCACGCACACGCTTTAATAGCTTTATTTTTGTTGTGGTCGTGTACTTCAAGTGTAATCAACTCATTAAAATGTCTTTAGAATAAAAGCCGCTCTTTGATTGCGGTTTTTGTGAAGGCGATTCAGCTGGGAATTCGATGAAAAAGTCTGTTGGGAAAACGTTTTGAAAGGATATTCCGTGTGAATAATAAAATTTACAATCATTTAATACCCTTGCTAGCACCTGTGTACAACTACGAAATAGTAATTTAGAGTGGTCAATTATTCACACTTTAATCGATATTGTAATATCAAACTCCAGGAAAAAATACTATTCTTGAGATCGGGGCTGTCAACTGGTATTTCCAGATTAAAATACCACATGTCTATACTTTTCCTCAACTGAAAATTGGTCATTATGGTTGACTATAAATGCTCAAAGTGCACGACTGGTATCGACGTTATAACAATAATAATATTCCAAACAAGCTTTATCACAACGACTATAATCAACTGGATATACACCCAACTATCAATCATCATTTAGATAATTGGGTAGAACTCACACCGATAAAAAAATAATCACTTCCATATTAAGGTAGGTAAAGGCGGTTTTCTTCAAATTTACACACATTCGTTTTTCTACTATCACGACAGTTTGTTGGACGTGGATTCACCTTGATGAAAGGTCAAACTGTACAAATTTAATTAATAATGACTCTTCATACATATAAAATTGAATTCGCTGCTCGATTCTTAAGCACTATTTAAAGCACGGTCCCTTTCTAAAATAGTTAGATTTCTCGATTTGACCAATATCTTCTTAGTTCAGTAGGCCCTTGATGATCCCAGGGTTAGTTATTGTCGTGGATTATCTATATTTTAAGTTCTTGGGTCATGAACAACTTGAAGGTATTAGATGTTGTTCGTTCATGTTCTTTTGTCTTCAAAGCTTTTTTCTTACTAATAGATTGATTTCTTTAGTTGATTGGTCATTTTCTTCTTTTCGTGAGCAATCTTCATGTTTAAGTTGATTTGAAATCTAAATGTTCTTGCTCCTTGGTCTTCGACTTAGTGTTTCGTTGATTCGTTCAATGATTCGTTTTGTTATTCTATCTACAGCCTTAGTTTGTGCAATAGTCTCAACAAGCACAAGTTTTCTGAAAAACTTGTCGCTAGTTCTAGTTCCACACATCAAGTCTGCCTATTTTCACTTGCAACTAAATGCTTCAGTCGATGGTTTTTCCTACAACCTGTATGCATTTGACAGTAATTCAAATCTGATACTATATTGCTTTTTTAGGTAGAATGTTTTAGAAATCCATCGAGAATCTTTCTTGGATCTCTATCTTTCCCTAAATAAATTTGCCCACTCAAATTACTTTCTTATGGTACTCGAACATCACACCAAAAACCAAATAATGATATCTCTGTCCGATCTCAAATTGAATGTATCTAGAATGTCACTACGAACGTCCCAAAATTTCAAGAAATGTTTCCATTTTTCCTTGATAAGCTCTACTCTTAGTAAAATTTTTTCCCACAGGATATTGAAGGATTGTTTAGAAACTTTTCACAATTCGACATTTTATCTCTTTCTATGTAGCAATAAAACTGTAATTGTTCTATCATTTCTAGATTCCAAAAACATATAAGTAATACAGAACTTCCTCACTACATTTTTAAATTCACGAGTGTAAACTAAATAGGCCCCCATTTCCGTCCGTCAATCTGTCTGTCTGTCTGTGTAGATCAATTTTCAAATGTTTTTTTGACTTTTCATATTCCTAAGAGCACGAAAAAATAGGTCTCCGTTTCCATCTATCTGTCTGTCGTCTTGTTGTTAAATTTGATATTATGTTGTCATGTAGGTGGTAAACGCTAACCAAAATTTGTCTAATCATCCCTACCAACAATGCGACAATATCCCTTCAAAATCATAGTAAGCAGGATTTAAATTTTATACAATATCATACTCCTGTATTGTTGTTTATGAATCCGCCTTGAGATTTTCCCCGACGCATCCAAATTTTCGCAAAAAAATTGAATTTGTACAGCAACCTTTTTTTGAATGTGGCATGTTTTTTTCGTTCTTACACTGTTATTGCTATTATCCATATTTTTACTTCCTGAGCGTATGTTAAGGAAGTATAGTAATCGAGTCCATTGGATAACTGCCCACTTTCATGTTTTCTCGACGTTTCATGACCTCTCGAGTACGAAAAAAGTGGTCTCTCGTTTCCGTCTGTCTGTCTTTTTTATAATAGTAAATTTGTTTTGAATTTTATAAACTAAGATACCCTTGCACTTGTACTGTATGAATCTGTGTGGAATTTTCACCCTAGACATCCATATTTTTGGAAAAAAAATCAAAATTATACAACAATATGTTGCAATTTAACTTTGAAACTGCAAAACTAATTACTCTGAAATCTTGCAAACGTTTTAAGGTCATCCGAATAATGGTAAATCGTTAATCAAAATTTATTCGTTTTTTCCCTCCTAAAAAACTGATGACGTCATCTCAAAATTTTGCCGAATAAATCCTCTCGGAAATATGCAAAATATTATGACTTGTGGTTTATCAATGCATTTTTTTTATAGTTTTTAGAATTACTTATACAGGGTGCTTCAAAAGGGTTATAAAAAAAAATAAAATGGGCACAATCAAATCTTATAATTTTTCGAAAAATCTGGATTTGTACGATTTTCAGGGGCAAGGAAAATTCTGTCGAAATAACCTTCAACCATTTTTTTTTGTAAAGTGTCTTCGAAGCTTCTTCGTGTAGATTCAACATATGATCCAAGTATTTCTGGTTTGTTTTCACCCACAGATTGATATCTTTGGTTCATGGGTGATTTTTTTCCGTTAGCAAATCTCCTTTAAACGATTTGATAAGTAATTTTTTTTGTTCTATTATATGATTGTTTCTTCATACCACTTATATATAGGTTCTCGTTCAATGATTCATTTTGTTTTTAAGCCTTCTATAGTAATAGTTTGTGTTAGAGTCTGAACATATATAATAAGTTGCCTTCGGAATTTTTAAAGAATTCTTTAGGTAACCTCAGCTAATAGTGCCACTTTGCGTGTTTCCATTAGCAAACAGAAACTTCAATAATTCAGTTAATAGTGGAACTGTTTTACACTGTCATGTTAATAAAGTTCTTCTTGTATTAGAAAATATTCCTAGTTCTTCGTCAACTCACTTATCCCATTAAGGTCAAACTGCTCTAGATTCCTTTGAAAAATTTTTGTTGATGAACCTAACCTGTACTAGTTGGTGAAATTTCCAAAATTAAATTTTGCAAATGTTTTCAACCTTTTCTTTTATGCTGTTCCAGTATTACCTACACCAAAAACTAAATATTTCTATATCTGTTTGTTCTCACATCGAGTTCATCTAGAAAGCCACTTCGAATGCCCAAGGATTTCAAGAAAGCTTCTCGTTTTTGATATTTTCTTGATAAGGGATTTTTCCCTTTAAGTCCACAAACGATCGTGGCAGCTTAGTTACCTATCGGCTTCTAATGACGCGTACAGCAGCTACATTTTTGGTCCTTTGAGCCGGATACCGATAGCTACTCTATAACCAATACACTACCGGAACGTTCGTTTTCAACAGAATATTCAGGAACTTTTCGAAACTGTTTTCTTGTCATTATGATATCTCTAATTATATACAATAAAAGGACTAAAACTGTTTCTGGCTTAAAAATGGTAAAGTTTTAAACGGGTCCAGAACCGTGAAGATTGTATGTAGAATTATTTATCAGGCACTGAATTATTTAGTTGGGCTTCGTTAATTTAAAATATGATAATTAACTGTCAAAACTTTACAGTTCTAATTTGTTATTCTAACGAAAATTTTTAGCATTAATTGGGGTATGGTGTTGGAAATAAACACATAAAAATGTATAAACGTCGCTTTAACAAAGTATACGATGAATTATAATGTTCAACATAGTTGAAAATAAATTAACATACATAACAGTAGAAATAAAGAGTATTCAACGTTAACGCTTTAATAAAATATATGACCCAAATCAGATACGATTTGTAGAAATTTAGTTTGTAAATTTTTCATATTTTCCACTTTGTACTGAAAAAATTCAAAGACAGTTGACATTTTCAGAATAACGTGTTGCTTTGCCATTGATCCTGTCAAAGAAAAATCGAAGCTATAGGAAATTCGCTTTTGCTGTTTGGATTTTTTTGTCAAAGAATTAACATCGAGAAGGAAATTCGCTTTTGCTGTTTAAATTGGTCCTGGATTTTTTTTTCAAAGAATTAAATATCGAGAACAAGCGACGACTCGCTGAATTATCCTTGCGTGATTAGTAAACAAAAACAATCCTGTACAAAGCAAAATAAACGAGATAAGTTGAAACCGATCTCGACGTCCCTCCCGGCAGTGGCTACGAATCGAAACAAAAAAAATTTTGATTGATAAAAGGACGAACGTGCTTCACATAAAAGAGGAATCATCGTGTGGGAATGCCCACGCAACCAACAAAGAGCCAAGAAAAACAAACATTGCCAACACCGCAGACTCGTTTACGTTTCCTTGGCAGCTCAAACTCCATTATTTGCTTTTATTATTATCGGAGAATTTCCTTCGTCCTCGAGCTGAGAAAACTGTTTTTCTACCCTTAAATCGATGTTTGGATGATCCTGTGACAGCCGTAAAAATTACGAACCAGCATGATGGACGACCTTTTTTTAACGTCATTTACTTGAATGGAAACGTCGGTAATCTGCGTGCTAGCAACGGCATCGATTCAAAACGTAAACAAAGAACCAACTAATCGATATTAATCAAGAATTACTCGCCGTTTAAAATTAGAAAAGCTGTATTTATTTGTGAATTATTTATGCCGGCTGTACACCTGGAGGGCTCACAACCTTGTCAATATTACATTCATTTTTTTCTGAGATAAAGAGAACGTTACGTAACGCATGAATTATTCAAGAGAGTGAGTTTCACTCATCACTTTTCCACTTATTGAATGGACTCCCTCTTTATTCCAAATATGAGTAAAATGTCAATGTTGTGAAAGTAATCGTGCTCTCTCTCTCTCGTCTTGTTTACTCAAGGTGCTTCGAAACTATCACGAACATCGTTTGATTTATTGCTTATAAATTAATTGATCGTGAAAAAATGCACTGCAAATTCTAGCGGCTATAAATTTCGTTCCGCGTTTCGGTCTGTTGCGCCGAAATTACCTAATAATCATTACAGGCTACATGAATAGCGAAATTCAATACAGTGATATTAAAACATTCCGAATTTCACCTCTGCACCGACCTTGAACTCGAATTTACACTTTTAGGTCAAGCTTTTCGTGTTTTGATTTTTTTAAGATTGAGATTACACTGGAACGGACATACATACCATGTTAATTGTTAGGGGAAGGTTGGGTAAGGGCTTACACAGCATGGAGCTAAGCTAATGCTGCTAAACTGAACCTTACACGTTTTGACATTAAGCATATTTTTTTAGTTCAAGTGAGGTCAGGTCGACTTCCCGTTTCCGTTGTTATTTTGCTGGAAATTTGCAACTGAAGATTATCGAATTATTGTATAAGTTTCAGATTTATCTATTCGCTCCTACCCAAAAAATTATTGATGACGTCATACCAGAATCTCGCCTGAAATTAATATGTACAGGGTGAGTCGGCTAAAAGGGGCACCTCGAATAACTTTTTTAATTATCAGCCAAAAGTAATGATATTAAATTAGCAAATAGAGAATAATAGTGTGCGTACATACGTAAATTCATTGCTTTAAACACATTCTTTTAAATTAGTTTTTGAGTATGTTCTAATTTTTTTTTTAAGATATGTAACGTAAAAAAAATGAAGCTAGTTGTACTAGCAAACGACTGTTTTTTTTTAAGAACAGTTGTAATAATTTACGAATATTAAATAGTGAACCTAATAAATCTATTTTTATACTTTTTTGAAGAAAAAAATGTGGTAGAAGCTTAGAACTTCCCTCGCCCTTGAAGCATAATCCCACAAGTCCCGCTTCTTTAAAAAATTATAATATTTGATTTTGCGATTTTCATTTTGTGTTGAAATAAAAACCAGTGGCATAAATATGACCCCCACAGCCCCTGTGCCGTACGGACGATGTAAAATCTATTTAAAGCAGATAACTAACGGGATAAAATGTCCTCTCAGTACCAAAAACAAGCTTACTTCAAGTGTTTATGTATTACATCGAAAGAATGTCACGTAGAAATTAGTTTGATTTGAATGATATTCCAAATATACCGGGTGTCTCAAAATGGCGCATTAACTCTTCAGTACGTTATGTACGGGGCTTTCGGGAGTCTCAAAAAAATAATAAAAAAATTCACCAACCAGTAGTTATTAATCGTGCATTATTATTAATAAACAAGCTGTTATTTTGCATTAAAAAACAAAGCAAAACATTTAAGAAGACATTTATAAATTATAAACAAAAACAAAACCATCAAAAGAAAAATCCATTAAAGCATAACCAACTAAACACTAGAGAAGATGTTCAAAATTCCTGCCTTGTGCATATAAGTAAGCTCGCAGTGTTTCCAAATTTTGATCATTTTTTTTGTAAAAGTTAGTCATGAGTACTTGCTAAGATAAAATTGATTTTGGCAAATGACATACCCTCTAAGAAAAGAGAGGGTGGGTAGGCGGGGCTAGTTCCTGCTAAGATAAGACTGATTTTGGCAAATGAGATCCCGCTAAGAAAACAGAGGGCGGGTGGGCGGTTCTAGTACACCTGCTAAAATAAGACCGATTTTTGGCAAATAACATACCTTCCAAAGAAAGAGTGTTGGTGGGCGGGGCTCGTACTTTCTAAAATGAGACCGATTTTGGTAAATGAGATACCCTCTAAGAAAAGAGAGGGCGGATGGGCGGGGCTTTGGCGTATCAAAAATTGTTTTATTTCCGGATAAATTTAAAGGAATCTGGTGTTTTGTTGCTGGATGAACCTGAAAAAATCTTTTGAGCTTTTAGTGTTCTATTTTTTATGAATTTGAAAAAGTTATAAGTGCCGCAGTGTTTTTTTTTAAATTGGGGAGACTCTTGGGTACTCATGGTGTATTATTTTGGGGGCCCATAGAGATTTTTTTCTGTAAATTATTTAAAACAATTTTAGGGGACTTTAGTGTTCTATTTTTGGAAAATTCAATTTTTTTAGCGGGTATGTCATTTTAGAAAATCGATCTTATTTAAGCAGATACTAGCCCCGCCCACCCGCTTTCTATTTTCTTACTACAGGGATCTCATTTGCCAAAATCAGTCTTTTCCTAGCAGGTATTAGCCCCGCCCACCCACCCTCTCTTTTCTTAAAGGGTATTTGATGTACCAAAATCAGCCTTATCTTAGCATGTACTATTTTCATTTCAAATATGCAGTACAAAATAATTCTCTGCCTGTGTTTACACTACCTACCTCTGCAGAATCAATATTTACGATTCTCTAACGAATTATAATATTTTTAATTCCTTATTAATTGTCAATTCTATAATTTCAAGACGATGAGTGATAATAATTACTATCACACAATAATAATACATGTACAGGGTGAGTCACTAAGTGAGTCATTAATTGTTAGAAATAGGAAAATGTCAAATACTAAAGTCGTACGGTTCTTTGATGATTATACTATATAAAATTATTTTTAACTGCCTGTTTTTAAGGCGTTACCACAAATTTGGTTTTTTATTTGAAACACCCTATATATTTGTATGTACATATTTTGATGTTTTAAAACCACAATATCGAGGCGATGTTGCCACGTCATTCCAATGTTCTTGAAATTTTGTATTACAGTTTTCAAATATCGATATTTCAGTTTTCAAATACTTGATTATTTTTTGTTCTCTTTCTTCTTTTGGTATTTTCAATATTTAAAATTGATAGTTACTGCAATTTTTTACGTTTTTAAGAGACACAGTGTGTTTCATTTGAAAAAAATGACAATTTTAAAATTTTAGATTTTTTATAAACACTCTGTATAATAAAATTTGATTAAATTGATACAATAAACCTCGTACCTTTATTTATCCTTCCACAAAGTATTGTTAGACATATTTTAGAAATAACCCCATTGCGATATTTTTGTGAACCCTTCCATTGTCAAAAAATTTGAAGAAAATTGGAATAACGTGGCAACAACGCATCGGTATTTCAGAAATAAACTGTGATTGTAAAGCCTAAAATCAGGCTAATGAATGAGAACATGTAAAAATATAGAGATGTATTAAAAAAAATACATATATGTTGCGCGCTATACCTTAAAAACTAAACACTGTATATAGTTCAAAATAACTTTCTAATAATAATTCATGAAATATCGAACCGCACTCTTAGTGATTCACCCTATACATATAAACGCATGATTTGTTAATGATTTTAATGTATCTAATTACTGTATTTTGATATATGTACTGGTGTATTGTATTTTGGCGTATTCTGTACAACTTTCAAACGAATAATATAAATATTATAATATTTATAATATATAATATACAATATAAACAGTATGTTATTATTATTACATCACAGGCTTCTTTAAAATTTTTAGCAAAACACCAAGTCAAATTTATTTTGTGATTACAAAATATTAACAAAATAAATTCCTTCATCCATTATTTTTTTGGGACATTCTTTACAAACAATCTGAATACATTATTCAACCACAAATAAAGAAGAATCACTATAAATTTTAAACATGATTTATTTCATGAAATTTTGAGATGGCGTCATCAAGTTTTTGGTAACGATGACTAGGTTAATTCTGATTAGTGATCTATCATTTTCGTGATAACGTTAAAACGAGTGTAAATGTTCAGAGTCACCGATTTCGTGGTTCCTAAGTTAAATTGTAAAACTATGCTATACAATTTTGATTTTTTTTATTCAAAAAACGGCATAAGTTTAAAAATTAATGAGCCAAGTGTTAATTGTATAATTTATTTAAGAAAATACGCAAAAATATACAGGGTGCAATAGAAATATGAAATTGATTAAATATCTGGAAAACATTTCGTTACCAGTAACTGAAATTTTGCGTAATTTAAGGTCCATAACCTGTTATTGTTGTTAACAATTTGATTGGTAAATTCACCAGAAACGAATTCTAAGTTATAACTTTAGATATGTGAAAAGTTCAACGTTAAAGTGTACGTGTTCTTACGCGACAACTCGTACTAGCCAAGGTTAAGCACATTTGGATATAAAAACCCACCCTGAGGCACTGCTGTCCAGAAATAACTTGGGTTTTTCTCGCAGTTTGTAACTTTATGATTCATAAACGTATAATGGGTGCTAACAGCTGACCATTGTCGTGCCACTCTTGGCCCCAGTGCCCCGTGTTGCCCCGCCTTCCCCTATTCGAAATACTCTAAAAATCTCTACCTGACAATCATGCAATCATTACGCCGACCTTTATCTCCATTTAATGCATTTTCGCCATAATTAATGGCTGGCGAAGTCGGCACGATAGTAAGAAAAAACTCTAGCAACATGCAATTCAGCGGCTATTCTCACGCAATTGAAAATTTACGGAGGTCCTTTTTTAAAATTATCTCCCCCGTATCCATACATGCTCACACGAGAAATAGCATGCCGACAATTTCCCCCGACAACACGACATAGCCGAGATAAATGGCCGTAGTTTACGATTTTGGATCTCGCACACCATGAACGACCATATATATTCCTGTTGTCGCTCCGTTGTTTGACCTTGGATGTGGAGCATTTTTTTTTAATTTCGTCTTGGTTTCTTTACAATCGCTGGAGATTATGTAAAAGGGTGAAAAACGTAGCGTGACAGCAAGTCATTGGAAAGGCATGCACGCCAATCGCTCGAAATATCGAAAAAAGGGTTGTTTTGTTATACACGGACTGTGAATTTTCGGTTATTCCCCTGGAAAAATTACTAGGTGATTTCACAGCTAAATCCAGTTTCACGTGACGGCTAAACAATTGTAATTATCCGTGGGATGATGCCCCCTTTTCATTCAACATTATTTGTCAACCAATAAGCTCGCGATGAGTTGGCAGTAACTTGCAAATACATTTTATATGTACAAAACAACACTCAATATATAACAGTGCACAGTTAATTGGCTTTCCCTAATGTAGCCCATACTTTCGTCAAATTTAAAGAGTCAAGAGGAAATTTAATCTCGCGACCGATTGAACGAACCCACAAAAGCAATCGATGTTTTGTACGTAAAATACGCAATTAACTGTCAAAGAAAAATCGCCGGGGCACAGTTTAAACCCAATCAATTTAAATTGCTTTTTATTTTAGGAAAATAACACAATGTACGCGTAATCGTTTTTATCGATTGACCTCGGCAGTAACGAAATGGAAACAAACAAAACAGCATTTTGTATGCGCAATACTTTCGTTGATAATTACATGAAAATCGCTTTTAAACGTGTTGCTCTGAAAGTAAAATAAATCGACCACCGACCTTTACAAAGGTCAGCACGGAATTGCGCCAAGAAATAATTAAATATGATAACAAAAACGTCACCCAGGGTATTAATAATCTTGAGAGGAGGCATTTAATATGCAGTTGATACTCCGGTCTTGCTTTTCGGAATACGTAATGAGTCGGTAATCCCGTTTCATTCCAAACGATGAATTTTCAATATAATGTTTAAAAAACTAAACGAGTTGGCAATTTAAATGCAGCTAACTGTAAAATAGTGGTCGAACTTTCAAATTTTTTGTTGCGTCAGGAGGTCACGCTGGGTATATACTTAATAATCGATTGAGAAATGGGGCTGCTGTTGAAAATTTTGATATAGTTATTTTTAGATAACGACATCGGAGGATTTCTTAAAAGTTCAAGGGTCGATCGGGTAAAATTAAAAACTTTTTATGCACGTTCTTTTAATAGAGGTTTAAGTTGTCAGGTCGTCAGTTATTTAGTGGAAGTAAAAGATCACACTGGTGCCAGAATTCCAATTAAAACGGGGTTTAAAAATAAATAGTCTTCCTACTTATTAACAGAGTGCTCAATAGTGTACGCTATGCAATGTAGTGCGTTTATACCTGCTATTTTCCTCGTAATGACAATCAATTCGAAAAAACAATACCTAATGCAAACATGTTAAATAGGTCGCTTGTTGTATAATCTTTATTTTCATTGATAAGAGTTAACCTTTGTGTCCTACAGACTAATAAATAACGCTTTATCCACAAAAACAACACTTAAATGGTATGTGTTACCTAAAGCGTAACTGCATAATTCAGTAAGGTGCTAAGTACCTACTTAAGCGTTAAGATAAAATTTCGAACTTAACTCCCCTCACAATGACAATTAAAATTTTTAACTAGTCGTTATAGCCAACTTTCCGCGTCATAGAATAAATTACTAAAAAGTTTGATGTTCTGTATAATTTAAGGTAATGAAAACATTAACATGTTGTTGCATAAAGCACACGACTGTTATCGCTGAAATTCTGTAAACATAACATAATATAAAAGTTGTTTTTGAATTTGAAAATTCAAATATTTGCTTAAAATGAGTGAAAATAGGGGATTTGTAAACCGAAACAGTGGTGAAAACCGTGTTCCGAATTTTTCGTAAATAATTGAGATATTGAATTTTAAAAATACGTGATGAAAAATTTCACCAAAACCTTAAAAAGACTGTTGGTGATAAACTGTTTTTAAAAAACTGTCACTGTGTTATGCAGAGAAAGTTGTGGACAATTTATTTTAAAATTTCATAGCAATAAGTCTATTAATAACGAAGATCTTACATTCTAAAAATGTCTAGTGAAAAAGGTCGGTTATTTTATGATAACCCCTATAAGTAAAAAAAATACAGATAATATCAGCCATCTGGAGCACCAGAAATCAAGTGTCGGCTACTTAAACCACGTTGAAAATATTGCACAAAAAAAATGTAAAGTAATTGTGATAAAAATCATGGAAGATTTATAATCTACGGGTACAGGATATTTTTGTATGAAATTTAGATAAGCTTAACTGCGCAATATAATGAGCGGACGTCATCAAATTGTTGGTGGGGGTGATTAGACAAATTTTGGGTTAGCAAAACATCAACACGATCCTCCTAAAACACACAATTGACACAGACGACAGACAGACAGACAGACAGAAACAGAAGACCGATTTTTCGTGTTCTAAGGGACATGAAAAAACCTAGCAAGTTTCTATTCTGAAATTTTTTAAGTGTCTTTCCCGACGTACGAATCATCTAAACTCTCTAAATTGCATAAAAATGTGTTTTTCAAAAAATAAATAATGAATTTCTGGAGAGTACGACCTTGTTTACAGGACTATTTAATCATTAATTTAATCACCACATGATCAAATTCAACCAATCAGAAATAAATAACACACACATATTTAATTCACCTACCTAATACGCCCTTATGGATATTTAAAAAAAATCACATGTTTGCTCAAGAACAAAACCCTCGGAGAAATAAATTCCAGGTAATTCTTGGAGCAAGGAAAATAAGTAATTTCGTTCAAACGTTGGTATTTATAGATGTAATCTTTGAACCAGGAGATTCCGGAAGATAATTTCGTTGGATAATATGAATGATGATAATAATGATAAAATAGAAACTTCAATTCCCGGAGAATTTTTTTCTGTATAAGCAAGCCGAGTGTATGTATTATTATGAGGAAACAGTCATCTCATTCGCCGATATTTTTTCAGGAAAATGACATTTCGAGTACTAATTCCTCTCTTTTTGTGTAGATGGTAGCACATACATTTAATTATAACTAATTAATGAGAATATTTGGTAATACAAAGGATGCAAAACATGAGAAATATTCCTAAATAGTTTAATGCTTCCGGCAGTGACACTTCCTCCTGGATTAGTTGGTGAAAGAGGACCTTGAAATGTCAATAAATCTTGATGTTGAGAATACATCAGTGTTAATTAATGTCTTAACCTCACTTTTCATGATTGACTAGTCTAGAAAAACAACTAAGTAAAATTATAAGATTTATTTAACTGTTTACTATACCCATCTAGTAAAATGTAAAAAAAAACAATGTCAAATATTATACATAGTTTGATAATGGAATGCAATTATAGTTGATTTACTTTGATAAAGTGACATTTCTGAGTTTTAAATTTTTTGTGCAAAAAGTTTAATGAATTTAATTTTCATACTGCTTTTTTTCTTACTAAAAAACATATACGTAAGTTCTATTTCAAATCTATATAGTTGGAGGTCAAACGTTATCGCTAAATAATCTAAAACTTATTAACATTCGGTTGCCATTTGTAGACAAGTAATTATACACTAATATTATCAAGCGAAAAACCAAAACAATGCAACAACAATTCAACTGTTCGGTGCTCAAGGTTTGGCGGGAAGTTACATTCATTCGGAATGAGATTTAATTGAGATTACAGAGGATGCGTGTTTAATAGTCAGATAAGTAATAAGCTTTATTAGATAGAACAGACACTGCGAAATCATCAACCTCATACAAGAAATTATTTATGAGTACCCATCAAATTATCTAGCGCTTTTCTAGCAACGTGCTAGACGTGACATCTGTGACTAGAACATCGAAGATCGATCGACGGAAACTGTACTAGTGATTATTCTAACTGTGGCGATGTTGCCAGATTTAGCGAAATTTCCCTGTGGTTCAGAGAGACAGAGCATGTTCTAAAAGGTCATGAGGTAACTGAAGGTTTTAATATTTATCTTCATAGACCTAGCACCTATTTTTTCGTTAATGGCACTTTTTGAATTTTCACAGCCACATGGCAACATGGTAGGTTTGTATGTAATGTTTTGGAAGGTCAGTTTTTAAATTGGTATCTATGTATGTACTTTATGTATTTAAATGTCCAGTGCATGCTGTTTTTTTTTAAATTTTTGGATTTTATATCATAGTGACGAAATTGTATGAAAATGAATTTCCCGGTTGCAACTAACCAGAAATGCACTCGTTAAAATTGATAAAACCCCTAGCCATTTCATTGGTTTTAAATTTTTTTCATCCTTGTTAATCCTTAAAGCCATTTCGGCGCCCGATTTCTAAATTTATCTTCGGCCGATTTAAAAAAAAATCCCTTTTGGAAATTACAGCACCGTTTAGCGCGTTTAAAGCCCCCGAATATTTGCAATATTTAATCGATTTCCACCGCCTCCCGCTGCCGCCAGCCCGAAAGCCACATCCATAACACCGCGAACGATTTATCAAAACAAAACCGACAGAAATCCATTACTATTGCAGACGCAAACCAAACTAGGCCAGCATGGCGCCTGCAGAGGGCGCATCGCTCCAGGGTCCTCTTACGTCACGCTTTTCATGATGGCCTCCCTTGTGCTCCGCCCCGTCGCCGCGACTCCGCCTCCGCAGTTAGCGAGCACGTGAAAGTCGAGTCCGCCTTCCTTGTTTGTTTCCAGTTGCTATAGTAATTACGCGAAGAAGCCATCTTTGTCAGACGCACGCCAATTTGGCCGGGTTTGACAGTCCGACAAGAGAGATGATTAAAAAAGTTTAAGGACGCTGTCGTCTCCGGGGCATTGTTACGGTTTAATTAAAAAAGTTAAAAAAAACACTTGTCCATAATGGTGAACGACGATTATGTCTTGGCTTTATGCGCGAATCGATAAAGGGAGAGTGGTGCTGGAAGTGTCGGGCTGTTCCCTTTAAGCCGAGGCACGTGTTACGAGCGACCTTGACAATGTTGGTTGCCTATGTGGCAGGGGATTAAGAGGGCCGGGTGATTTATTGTGTAGAGGAGTTGGGCATGTTTGGGTTTCTGGAGCAAATAAGTCAGTCAGGAGTGCAATAGAACTATAATTGAAATGGACGGGGTGATGGGGAAAGCTTCAAATTTTACTCTTTCATTGTATGTTAGGGTTAGGGCGATATAACTAATGAAAGATTTTGTTTTCGGTTACGCTAGGTTATGTACGACTTTGTACGCATGATTAAGTACTTGCTTTTACGGGTTAAATGTTTGTAAATAATGGGCTAACGACTGTACTGCTTGTGCGTATTAGTGCTTAGTTCCGTAGCACGTGAGGCGTCGCTTCATTGATACTTCTACGCATATTTTAAATGCTGGAATGTGTCCTTGTTTAAGCGAAGACCATGATCTACAGTATTACATAATGTGCGTATAACGTATTCCTGACCTACAATAACTATTTGTGTAAATATAGATACAATATACCTACTTAACACATAAATATACTTTTATCGCTACTTCCGGCGCTCAGCCAAATATTTTACTCATTCCATGATTAATAAAAGCCTGATCCCAATACTGTCTTTTTGGTTTTTGGGAGTTTTGTACAACATATTAATATATAATTTTCTATTGATCATAGAATTTTTTAAAAAGAAAATCAAGATGATCAAACTCATTATTCTTGTATCATTTATGATCATTAGTGAAAAAGAAGGTTTAGTTCTAGTTAGTTTACCTAATTTTTAGTTTTCGTAAAGCTAAGGAAGTATAGTAATAGGGTCCATTCGGCGATTGGGCCCTTTCATATGTTTTGGATGTTTCACGAAAAAATAGTTTTTCTGTATTTATATCAATTTTATATCAATATTTATTAGGCAGGTATCTCCGAAACTACCAGACCGATTGTTGTCAAATTTTTTGGAATATCGTGTGCTAAGCAATATTTGTTTGATCATCTCCACCAATTTGATGCCGTCATTTAAAAATTTTGCGTATTAAACGGTATTTAAATTTTATAAAATTACATACTTCTGTACTCGTGGTTTATGAATCCGCCTTGAGCAAAGCCGATTACATCAGAGGGTGAAGCGTTAATCTTAACAAAGCTGGATTTGTTCGACGGTATTTCAGAGATCAAGGGAGTTTCCTCCAACTGTCTTTATTTCCTGTAAATGCTGCGTCCCCTTTGTACTGTTGATATACTGGGTGACTATTCGTGACTGAAGCAAATTTTTGGGTTGACAATTCTGATATTGGCAGAAATGTTACCATGCCAGTTTATAATTGTCAATTTTGACATCACCGCACCTAAAAACCAATGAGAAAATGACAGATACTGAATTGGTGGCCAAAATTTGAATTTGACATTAGGTTGCCAACCTGACAAAAAAATCACAAACATTAATAGTCGCTCTGTATTATCTTGTATATTAATATATGCTTTATGTATTTTGAGACAATGCTAGTTGTGGGGTAATTTGTTTAACTTTTACTTCCCGAGTGTACGCTAGGAATGTACCATACAAAAATAGGACCTCCGTTTCCGTCTGTTTGAATGTCGTGTGTCTGTTGGTAAGTTTACTACCAATTTCTGTAAAATTTTGGGTCGACTTTAAGACCATCGTCTTAAATACTAACGAAAATTTATTTGTTGTTTTAAATCCTTCGTAAATTTTGTAAACTAACGCGCTTTTATATTTGTGATATATTATTATATATAATTATAAATATTTTATCTTAGGTAATTGTATAGATTTTTGTAAAAAAAGAACACTGTAGAAGCCAAATTAAAAAATATCTTAGAAAATAAAAAACTCATTGCTTTGAGAAAAAAAAAAATCAAAATTATAAGACAAAATTTGAATTTAGCTCCATTAGCTGTTTTAAAAACGACCCATTTATTTTACTTTTTAAATTCATAGAACACAGCACGGTCATGGTTTGTTTGGGTTTGTATGCGTTTTTCAATGCATTTCGGAACGCAATTTTTACCACTGGTTTCACCCTACAAAATCTAGAAATAAAGTACCAAAGAACAGTGACGACTTTTTTTGTTGGAAATTTCTGACAAAAAACGTAAATAGAAAAAGTAAAAAGACAATATTTCTTTGGTGGTTTCTAGACTTTGTAAGGTGAAAACAGTGGCGAAAACGCCGTTCCGAAATTTCCATAAATAACTGAGATATTGATTTTTGAAAATACGTGATGAAAAAAAACATCAAAATTAAAACAAAAATGATGATGGTAAAGTTAAAAAAAAACTGTCCTTGCGTAATATTATGGGTGTCTGGAAAATGGCCGATTCAGTACGTTATGTACGGGGGTTTCGTGAGTCCCACGAAAATAATAAAAACATTCTTTATGATGTAGATTACGAAAAAAACGTAAAATTGGCACCACTGCACGCACCTAATGCGTTATTTTTCTTTAATAAATAAACCAAAAAAAAAACATTTTATTAAGACATTTATAAATTATAAACAAAAACAACAAAACAAAAATCCACTAAAGCTTAACCAACTAAACACTAGAGATGTTCATAAAAGTAAGCTCGTAATGTTTCCAAATTTTGATCGTTTTTTGTAAAAGTTAATTATTAGTACTAAGAGAAAACGGATTTTGGCAAATGACATACCCTCTAAAAAAAGAGAGGGTGGGTGGGCGGGGCTAGTACCTGCTAAAATAAGACTGATTTTGGCAAATAAGATACCCTGTAAGAAAAGAGAGGGTGGGTGGGCAGGGCTAGTACTTGCTAGAATATTACAATACTTCCTTAGGTTATGTTTCGGAAGTAAAAATAACTTTTGCTCGAATACAAAATCGGGTTAATATATTTACAGATATTCCTTTACCTAACGGGTTCGAACATGGCAAGAAAATGTTCACATTCTAGCCAGTAATTAAATTTTTGTTGAAATTTATAAGTGTTTAGCCAATTTCGCCTTGTTTTGATCAATCTAAGCACCCTGACACCCCCCCCCCCCCATACGGAGAATCGAGTCTTTTTTGGGAAAAGGGGACGATTTGAACTGGTTTCGACATTCTGTTTTTCGTTTATGCAATAGTATTTCTATTAATGATGATCAGTTTAATATTTTTCATAAAAATTTTGTTGTTAAAAATTGTTAACAGTACAGTATTTTTAAATTTGATTATAAATTAGTGTTGCATGTGTTCACATCATTACCCAGTCGTACGTCGTATGTAAATGGGTGTTTAATTGTTGAAAAAGTTGTCAAATTAGCTTTGATTTTTTGAGAGACGAAAACACGTAATCCATCCAGAACGTTAATTTCAAATTAAAACCTTTCAAGCCAAGATTCAGATAAGACAATTACAACATGCACAAAACCTTGAGGGAGCAGAAAACAGGCGATCGATTCCATTATACGCCATACAATCAATTTTTCAACAATGAAATGAGAACGGGAACAATATCCATTAAAAACGGTTTTTATGAGTATGACTAACAAAGTTCTTAAATTATAATACAGTAATAGTTGCGTATTTCTTAACGGCTCCTTGACATTTTCCTTTTACTTTGGACGTCGACAAGATGATTTTGCTAAAACGCAATATGGAAGTCGATTAATGCACTTTCACTTTAGGAGTCATTGAAATGCATGCAACCGCACCAACAAAATCGACGAAAACACCGGCCGGGGTTGGGTTTGGAATAATTAAATCACGATCCAAGCAAAAAGAGTACGTTCTGGGCTATAAAACGTGCACAAAGGGAAATCCCAGCGCAGTGCAGTTTCGCAATTATTGTCTCTCTGTAATGGGACCGCCGTCAAATAAATATCCCGTATGCGTGTATGGTGTCGAGGGAACAGTGGCGGCTGTGAGGGGAGGAAAACGGGCGCTGGGTGTTTGTGATCACATTTTATCGGTCACTATGGACAATCTTCTATTTGGAGTAATTAAAAATGTAGTTATTTGTACTCGTCACGAATATAATGACGTTATTTTCTTAAATATCAAGAATTGTTACCTTAACAAATTTCTTCTCAATCGTATCGATCAAATTTTGTGTCTAGAACCTTCTGCGATCACAAATTATGTTGCTCGCCCGATATTGAATGAACAGGTTTATTTATGAATGACAAATTTTAGAAAATTCTTTATATTCACCGAAGTGTTGATTATATCATCATATCATATAAATCTGTGCTGAAATTTTCGATTTAAGATGTGATATTGCTTGTGCTTGGCATATTTTTTTTATTTTATGAATCTGCCTACACAGGCGGCTTAAAGTAAAGGCATGAACCGGTTTATTTATGGATTATTTCAGAACGGCTCAAGTAACCTTCCTGAGATTCTCGGAACCAATTATGTTGTGATAAGTGCCACTCTATACACATCAAAATTAAAATATAAAATTTCGGCCACCGTTATAATAAAAATAAATGTTACCTGATTTACAACCGCCAAAAGTTAATTTTGGAAATCGCTAGTTTTTTGTTTCGATTTCGTTTATTTTTAATCAGATTCACATTCTTAGCAAAAGATAATTATATTAAAACTTAAATAATTCAGGTAAGTTAGGCGTCTTGACCTTTTTGGTATTATCAGGTTATATACAGGCTAAAGTAAAATAAACAAAATGAAAAATTGTTTGAACTAACTGTCCATCTATTAGTTTTGCTTTTCGTAGTATATTAGCCAATTTTTGTTTTTTGTTAAATTTTGATGTTCTTCTATAAATCCCTCTGGTTCTATATCTACTAAAAATCGAAGATTCAGGAAGTGCTGGTTTGTTATCAAATGTTTTAATTGAAATTATTCTACCGTTTTGAATTTTATGGGTATAAGGTATAATAATAATATAAGATCCTCTTCATGATCGTTTTCCGGATTGGAACCGTGTTAATTGAGTTTTTGGGCTCAACGTTTCGCATACTTTCGTAAGTGGCATCTTCAGGAGCAGGCTTGAGAAATTGGAAATAAGGCAAAAGAGCACGGTAACTCAGTATGTCAACCATACGAAATTGTGCGAAACGTTGAGTCCAAACACTCAGTTAACACGGTTCTAACCCGGAAAACGATCATGTATTGATTCCGACCGTGGAAACCCCCGAAATTATATCCTCTTCCACTTTCTTTTAGTTAACTGTCAATCAAAACATTTTTGGTATTTTATTGGACATAGTGTATTAATAAACGGTATAGAAATTAGAAATTGAATATCTGTCTGTATACATACATGTTTCTATACGAAGAGTCAGTAAGTTTTAAAGTTATTTTTCTAAAAAACCGAGTGGTATTCTACTTGGAGCAGTTATTCAAGCAATATCCTTTCTAAACTGCGTTAAAAAAAGGTTTTACTTTCTAAATCTATCGAAAAATTTTTGTTTTGTTACACTACTTTATCTTTGAGATCACAAAATGAAAAAGACGCTTAATATATTTTGCAACCATGGCAATATGGGACTCCGAGATTCTTTTAAATACATCAAAAACTAGACACATGGAATCCTCTTACTTCAACAACAGGACAAAGGATCTCCAAAATTCTTTCAAACTACTTAAAAAATAAAACAATAGGGGTCCCAAGATTCTTTGAAACTACTTTAGAAATTAGAGACATATGGAGTCCTCAAAATTCTTTCTAATTGCTTCAACAACAAAACGAAACAAAAGGGGTCCTCGAGATGCTTTCAAATTACTTCAAGAACCAGGTACAAGGGATTTCCAAAATTCTTTCAAACCAAAATAAAAGGAATTGCAGAAATTCTCTCAAATACTTCAAAAACCAGACACAAGAGGTCCCCGAAATTCTTTCAAACTACTTCAAAAACCAGACACACAGGGGCCCAGAGGTTCTTTCAAATTACTTCAGAACCAAAACAAAAAGCGGTCACGAGATTCTTTCAAATTACTTCAAAAAACAGACACAAGGAGTTCCACAGATTTTTTGAAACTATACTTCAAAAACTAGACACAAGAGGTCCCCGAGATTTGTTCAGACTACTTCAAAAATAAAACGAATGGGATCCCCGAGATTCAGTCAAAATACTTTAAAAACTAGGCACAAGGGATCTCCAAGATTCTTTCATACTACTTCAAAACCAAAACAAAAGTGGTCCCCGAGATTGTTTAAACCTACTTCAACAACAGGATGCAAGAGGTTCCCGAGATTCTTTCAAATTACTTCAAAAACAAAATAAAACAGATCCCCGAGATTCTTTCAAACTACTTCAAAAACCAGGTACAAGCGATTCCCAAGATTCTTTCAAACTACTTCCAAAAACCAAGCACAATAGGTCCCTGAGATTCTTTCAAACTGTGTCAAAAGCAAAACAAAAGGGGTACTTAAGAATCTTTCAAATTACTTAAAAAACAAGATACGGCGACAACGAGATTCTTTCAAACTACTTCAAAAACAAGACACAAGGACTTCGAGAGATTCTTCGAACCTATGCTTCAAAAATTAGACACAAGAGGTCCCAGAAAAAGAAATTACTTCAAAAACCAGACACAAGAGGTCCCCAAAATTATTTCAAACTACTTCTTTCGAACTATTTCAGAATCAAAACAAAAAGGGGTCCCGAGATTCTTTCAACCTACCTCAAAAACAGGATGCAAGCCATTTCCGAGATTCTTTCAAATTAATTCAAAAACCAGGCATAAGCGATTGCTAAAGTTCTTTCAAACTACTTCCAAAAACCAAGCAAAAGAGGTCCCTGAGATTCTTTCAAACTATTTGAAAAACCAGACGCAAGGGGGTTCAGACATTCTTTCAAACTACTTCAAAAATCAAACACAAGGTCCCTGACATTTTTTCAGACTACTTCAAAAACTAGGCACAAGGGATTCTCAAGATTCATTCCAACTACTTCAAAACCAAAACAAGAGGGTGTGCAAGTGAAAAATCACTTAAAGGAGGCGTTGGAATTTCTTTTGACACAAACGGCATGTCTGTTCTTATAACATTCATTCGGCAGAAACATAACTTGTTATATGCTATATATGCTATATATTATAAGAACGCCCGTTACTTCAAAAACCGGATGCAAGAGGTTCCCGAGATTCTTTCAAATTACTTCAAAAACAGGACAACGGATCCTCAAGATTCTTTCAAACTACTTCAAAAATCAAGTATGAGAGGTCCCTGAGATTCTCGCAATTACTTCAAGCGCAAAACACAAGGGGTCCTCAAGGTTCTTTCAAATTACTTCAAAAACAAGACACTACCGGTATCAATTGTTCATCAATGAAACTTTTTAGTCTTTCTTCATTCAAGCGATATCCTTTCTGAACTCTCTTCTTAAAAAGAAGTTTTACTTTCTAAATCTATGCAAAATTTTTTGTGTTGTTGCCACTGCTTTCTCCTCGAAAATTTTTAAATGAGAAGATAATATGAGAAATGAGCTCAATAGTTCTAAAAATCTTCTGAAAGATCTTTTCCTGGGTTGTCATATTTCAGTCTAGACTCTAGAATTTCAAAGGCTTATTTCGGAACCACTTTTTAGAAGATGCTGGAACTAAACAAGCCAATGTTTCATCGTTGGGCTGAAAAATATTTCTTCGTTTCTTAGTATGTAATCAGACGTCATGGTCTTCTTTTTGATCCAGATTTATGTAGTTGAAACCAGTCAAACTACGTTAACTTACGCTTTTTTCTTCCGGCTACTTTCCCATGTTCCATAAACACATTCAACCACTTTGTTTTTGAATGCAAAAATAGTTGGATACCTCAGGGTACACTGTGTTATACTGCTAATACCTATATTGTGCTTTATAATTAAGAAGTTTCTTAGTACAGAAGTTATTAATCTTACTATAATATTTATGTTTGTTGAAATATTTAATAAACATCAAAAAGTAAGCACAACAAAATTAATGAAGTGATCGCCCACAATGAACTTGTAAAAAATTTAACAAGCTTTGGGAAACAGCTCCCGAAACGTCGACGAAATTGGAAAACATCTAATAATAAACTGTTCAACATTCCAGAAATCCTTTCTCTACTGTATGCAATTATGGATGAAGACAATATCAACATCTTAATCAAGTTTCGTGATGTTATAATTATGTGAGTATTACAGATACATTGCAAAGCGCCACCGACTCTGTAAATACTGTAAATATTTCCGTATTACTGAAAGAAAAAAGTGTCCCATGACAATCAGGATGTCTAGGTTATAAAAATCAAGGCGGATTCATAAACCACAGATACAGGAGTATGTTATTTTGTAAAATTTAAATAGCTTTTACTATGAGTGAGAATCGTGCTGGTTTGTCTCAAGCATAATTAATTATTTATAAGTATAAGAACACTATGAAACACACATGCAATAAATATGTGTATATTATGTCATGATGTATTGAAACAAAAATGTTTCTGTTTTTGTTTTCAGCTCCATAAAATGTTGTATTTGGCCTGAAACTTAACAATATAGAACCAAACTGGGCGAGTGGTAAGATTCAAAATGATAACAATAACAAAGCAACCAAATTCCCAATGTAAGTAGCGTGGAAGACTGCAAGAATTCACGCTATGTTGCGTGGGAGGAGTTGGAGATGGTAAACTCTAATGCGGTAAATTATTGCCACTCGCGATGTTTTGTCTGGCTGTTGATAAATAACAACAAAGATCTGAAATCAGCCGCCGCCGCACACCTTATCAAAGCGCCCATCTTCTTTAATCCGGCGTCGGATATAAAATAAACGATGACGGATACCCAAATAATTCACGAGCTTGAGAAATTTTTGCCATCTCCGTGAGTTATGTGTTTTCTTGGCCAAGTTCGCAACTTTTCCTTGCAAATCTCGAATGGGGTTTTCGAGGCTTCATTTTCTTTTGGAGATGTCTGTCACGTTCATTCAGCCCGGAGGATTAGTGCTGCCGCCGTCACTCGCATTGTTCAAGGCCCCATTGAAACGTGTGTAATATAATGGCACCGGTGTCAGGTGTATTATAAAAGGATGATTTGTGTATTGTATAATATTCCTTTCGCGCCATTACTCGGGAGGAGCACGAAGGGCCGCTTCCGCCCACGCTAGCGCACCGCAATAAACGAAAGCGCTCTCTCGCTTCCGTCGACGGAATAAATCATCCTCTTCCTATTGCGAGACAACCCGGAGCAGTTTTCAGGATCCGGAAACTCCGCAACATCGTTCCTGCATTTTTAGTTGAGATGGATGAGGCGCTGCCTCAGTTCCATCGACGTTTTCGGCCTGGGAAATGATACACGTATTTTTCATATTTGACGTCAGCATACTTTTGCTTCTATCAGAAAGTGAAAGTGCAACGAGCACTCAAAAGGGGTGGAAGCACACTTTTTTGGTAATGGATTGAAATGCTGAGGATGACATTTTGTTCGTTGATGGATCGAATGATGTTTTATTGGCAAATTTTTCATTCTCTTGATTCGTTCGCTTGTGTTAGATATTTTATTCATAAAAGCATAGAGACTATGACGTGAACCTATATTTTTACTACACTGAATTGTGGCTCATTATAAAATACGTTTTTTTAATGTCCAATAACGTAGTAATTTCTCCTAGTAATCTAAACTTCAACATGGCTACTGATTTTTAGTGGAAAACGGAAACAAAGTTAGGTTAAGTTACTTGTTGTTTGACATTTGGTAGTACACACATTACTAGATGTATAGGGGATTTTTTTATAACCAACACAAATAATCTGTTACTGGGACAAGTAATGAATAATGGGACTCCTGTATCAAATACAGGACAAGTAGCTGTCACTATTACAGTACTTAATTGAGTAACAAAGACAAATTATAATCAAACAAAATTTGTTTAAATCAATGCAAAAGGTAAGAAAAGAACGAAGTAATACAAGAAGGCTAAAAATTCCCATCATCTGTAATTTGTTTACCCAGCTTTATATTTTTGGGATAAAAATATACACTGGTCATCGAACGGCGAGTTATTTCGGTAAAATGTAGGCGACACTCAAACCGTGGAAATCTGACAAGTAATTAGTTAGCAGTCAATTTTTTCACACTTTTCAAATGATAAAGTAGGTTTCTTTCTATAAGGTGACTTTTCACTTATTAAAATTTACAGGTGTAGCCAATTATTCTAGTAAAGTTTTTGGCATCCTTAATCTGGACATAAAATTAGCTTTTCTTCTCTCGCCCTTGAAATTCTGTTTTTTCGAAAAATTATAAAATGTGATTTTGGAAAATTTAATTTTTTTATAAGTCAAGGCGGATTCATAAACCGAAAGTAAAGAACTAGTTACATTATTTTATAAAATTTTAATAATATTTACTACCGGAATTTAATGGCTAATAATAATCACAATATTGTTAGTTATTCTTGTATTTGTTAAATTTAATGTTTAAAAAGTGACGTCATCAAACTATTCATGGAGATAACAAATTTTGGTTAGCGTTTTACCATTTACACGATATTGCTAACATACTCATTAAAATCTGACTACAAATGGTCCAATAGTGTCGGAGTTTGTCTGTCTAATAAAAATCTACACAGACAGATGACAGACGGAAATGGGAGATCTATAATTTTATACTCTAGGGGTCATGAAACGTCAAAAAAAACATGAAAATAACTATTTGTCCGGTCAAATGAGCAGTGTCACTTATAGGTAGAGATAGTGTAAGAAGAACATGTTGAATCATCACAATCTGATGCACTTGAACCTCGCGTCGGAGTGCTTAACCTTCACATGGCCAACTCTACAAAAAAGCGCTATCGCTAGTTTTTCCTTTAAATTACTACATATCCAAAGGTGTTTATTAAATTATTTGTATGCAGAATTACCAGGCGTTTTAAATTTTCATTGGTCATACGAGTGGGTTTTGATGATGAGAATAATATGGATCGCTTAAATCTGTCGAAGTAACATTTAATCATGTTTCATCATTTTTACTTACCGAGCTTAAGCAAAGGAAGTATTGTAATCGAGTCCGTCGGCCGACTCTCTACTTTTACGTTTTCTCGATCTTTCATAACCCCTAGAGGACGAAGAAATAGGTCTCCCGTTTCCGCCTGTCTGTCCGTCTGTCTGCCATCCCGGATTTTTATTAAACAGATAATCTCCGAAAGTACTGCACCGATTGTTGCGAAATTTTGTACTTATACTTATTAGGAATATCATGTAGATGGTAAAACGCTAACCAAAATTTGTCTAATCATCCCCACCACTAATGCGATGACGTCAGTTCAAAATTGTACATAGTAAATGGGCTTAAAATTCTATAAAATAAAATAGTCCCACACATGTAGTTAATGACTCCGAATTGAGTTTTCACCCGAAACGTCCAGATTTTTGGAAAAAAAAAATCAAAATTATGAAACAACTTTTTGCAATTTAATTTTGAATTTACAAAACCGAATGCTTTGAAATCTTGCAGATGGTTTACAGTTATGACAAGCATGATAAATTTTTAATCAAAATATATTTACTTATCCCCTCCAAAAAATTGACGACGTCAGCTCAAAAGTTTGCCGAATAAATCCTATCTAAAATGTACAAAATATGATGAGCCTGTAGTTGTGATTTATTATTCCATTCATATTTTTTGGATTTGTATATACAGGGTGACTAAAAAAAATTAATGAATATGCGAATTTATTTTATAGATTTAATCAAGAACTACAAAACTGAATGCTGTGAAATCTTGGATATATTTTAAAGTTATCATAGGCATGATAAATTTTTAGTCAAAATGTATTTGCTCATCCCCCTTAAAAAATTGATGACGTCACCTCAAAATTTTGCTGAATAAATCCTATCTTAAATGTCCAAAATATGATGAGTCTGTAGTTGGGATTTATCATTCCATTCATATTTTTTGGATTTGCATATACAGGGCGACTCAAAAAAATTAATGAAGTATGAATTTATTTTATTGATTTAATCAGGAACTACAAAACCGAATGCTTTGAAATCTTGGACATGTTTTAAAATTGTCATAGGCATGGTAAATTTATAGTCAAAATGTATTTGCTCATCCTCCTCCTAAAAAATTGATGATGTCACCTCAAAATTTTGCTATATAAATCCTATGTTAAATGTGCAAAATATGATGAGTCTGTAGTTGTGATTTATCATTCCATTCATATTTTTTAGATTTGCATATACAGGGTGACTCAAAAAAATTAATGAATGTGTGAATTTAGTTAATTGATTTAATCAGGAACTACAAAACCGAATGCTTTGAAATCTTGGAGATGTTTTAAATTTATCATAAGAATGGTAAAATTTTGATCAAAATGTATTTGCTCATCCCCCCTAAAAATTTGATGACGCCACCGCAAAATTTTGCTGAAAAAATGCTTAAATGTGTAAAGAATAATTTACTTTTTATTTGAAAAGTTAAGTAATGAGTGATGAGTCTATACTTGTGATTTATCACTGCATTAATATTTTTTAGATTTGCTTATACAGGGTGTCTGAAATAAATTAATAACTGAGTCAATTAATTTTATTGATTAAATCAAGAATTACAAAAATGTAATACGAAAAAAGACAATAGGCTTGCAGTCGTAACGTTCCCGACAGCGAGGGAAGTATTGTCTAAACTCTTTAGACCAATTTTTTAACAATAAAATAGGTTATTCAAAAAGTTTGTTTCGTAATAATTAAAACGAATCACCGATGGCGGGCGAAAATTCGAATGAAATTTAAATGGTGACGTCACGGGCCTAGCCGTTCCTATTGGTTATGAACCACACCCACATTTTCCGTAATTACTTAAATATTCACCATTGATCACGTGGTGGGTCCGCCAGACGAAGATGCCTGTTCAGTCCGTGACGTCATATTGGCGGAAACTTTAAAATTATAAATATTTTATATACAGGGTGAGTCACTAAGCTCGTGATGCTCGATATCTCATTAATTATTACAGATACAACAAAAAGTCAAAGACCAAAGTTATACGGTTTGTTAAGGGCTATACTTTAAAATTATTTTTAACTATACAGAGTGTTCTGTTTTTAAGGTGTAATACACAACGTAGTTTTCTTAAATTAAATAGGTTTTATAACTGCATTTTATTTTTGAAATTCTGGTGCGGCGTTCCCACGTAACTCCATTTTTCTTGAAATTTTTCGTCAATGGAAGGTTTCACAAAGAAAGTCACATTAGGGTTATTTTTCAAATACATCTCACAATAATTTGCGGAAGGATAAATAAAGGTCGGCGCTTTGTTGTGGTATCAATTAAACCAAATTTTAATATACAGCGTGTTTATAAAAAATCCTAAAACTTTACAATCTTCAAATATCGATATTTTATTACTGCATCTTATTATATTTTTTGTTCTCATTCTTCTAATATGTCGATATGTCTCTTCAAAGTAAAAAATTGCAGTAAGTATCAGTTTTAAATATAGAAAACACTTAACAAAAAATCGAATAAAATGCAATAATATAATATAATATAGGGTGTTCTATTTGAAAAAAAAAACTATTTTGGACTTTGACTTTTTCGTCAATTTAATAATTAATGAGATATCGAGGAACGCGCTTAGTAAGTCACCTTGTATATATTTTTATGACACAACTGAAGATAGTATAAACTAATAATCACAATATTGTTAGTTATTCTTGTACTTGTTAAATATAATTTTTAAAAATAGAATACAAGCGTGAATATTTCTATACAATGTCATTCATTGTGAGCACAGTACCGGAGAGTTGTTCAAATTTAGCACGAGAGCTGTGCCATTTTTCATACTTCTGTGGTTTCTTCATTAAAACTTTGACACTTATTAAAACGAAACCAAATTGATTTCAAACAAAAATATCTCTTGTAAATTTACATAGGGTGCATAGTTGTACAGATAGTGAAGGTTAACGATCGAGTGTGTCTTGTTATAAAATAAGTCCTAGTCGAATAAATATGTAAGTATATAACTTGTGCAACTATAGCTGGAAATTCGCCTTATTTAGTTGGAGTTACTTCGGGAGTATCAATCATCATCAATCAACATTTTTTATTTATTCTCAAGTTCGCAAAGCAAATCTCTGCCGTCACACATTTACTTCTTGGAAATCAGCGGCTGCCACTTTAACTAAAATAGTTCGAGCTTTGTGCATACGAAGCTGTTTAGGATTCAAGTGCTAAGCACGAGCATAAATTAGTCGCTTTGTTTCTATTATCCGCTTCATTAGTTATTGATTTGAACTAGCTTGTAACGGTCGTTGTTACTTTGGAAGCCAAGATGCGACATTCTTTTACATTTCGCAGCGTACTGGTTGCATGTTCTAGACTTTACAAGAACTATGTTCTCTATTTATCAGATGCTAAAGTTGAATTAAAAATCAAAAGAAAACGTACCGAGTTGTGTACAGCACTACATAAGAAATTACAAAGAATGAACTGATTACGGTACATATGAAAAGAATGGGCGAGAAAACAAAGAGAACACATGTATTTACGGTTTGCTGTCGAAATGTTAATTGAATTTAGGTGTAATGTATTCGTGGTGGTCTGGTGGTCTTGGAGGAAATGGAACGTTGCATTAATTTAAAGATTACACACGCTGTACTTTTTTTGGTCATTAAAGCCTTATCTTAATACAATGTTCATACAAAACCGACTTTATCAAAAGTTATTAAAGAAAGAGGTGTTTCAGATGATATCTTATACATGCTTTCTTTAGAGTCGTATGAGAAAATCCTGGCGGAAACAAGGACCTACTGTTTCTTATTCTAGGAGCTATGGAAGAAGTGAGAAATATGTTGCCGAAGTGATACTTTTCTTACACCACCAGCAAGACCATATTGGACAATAAACTCATTACTTAACGCTCAAACGCAGCCTGGGTCTTTGCGTTTCTCGTTGCCAATAGTTATTTTTACTGGAATTGCACACATTCCGAATTCGTATTTTCAGAATGACAATTTCCACAGCGGCCGTCGCTAAAAATCTGCAATTTTCCCTATCATTAACCAAATGGCGACAGCTGCCGACAATAACAAGTTTACAAAATCAGGTCATACCACGCTTTGGGCCACCGAACACGTTTAACGGCATCAAGTTTTGGAAAATTACGTTTCGGAAAAATAAAAGTCTGCTGGCTGCGTCAATGCTGGCTCGGTTCGCATAAACGCAAGTAAATAATTATAACTGTTTATTTCTCTCATCGAATTACGTAATTGTTCGGTTTGTTGATTCCATGTTACGCAATTCAAGCTTCACCTGTAACGTGGAACAGGCTCTCGTTCAACATGCCAAGGTCTTCGAGGCTGAAGTAACGTCACTTGTTCAGGGCCAGCATTACCAATTTTTGCTGAAGGGAAAAAAGGAACGCTGCAAGGTTGCGTAGAGAAACAAGTTATGGCTGGTTCTGACCAATTTTAAACTGAAAACTTGGCAATATTCGAGGGACCGGATCGGTATTGCTTTTTTTGTGCTAAATTGCCAAAAGCTCGCGAAAACAATTTGTTCGAGCTGTCGTTGCCAAAGCGTCTTTCGATCGATCGATTGTTAAAGTTCCATCAGGAACTCCGGTTGTTTCCCTTTAAAGCTGTCTGGAAAACTCACACATAAAGTGATAGCTGCTCTTTTTGCGGTATGGCCTTTGACCCTGCTCATTTACACTGGTTAAAAATAAACAAAAGGCTTGCGGGGACTGTTTTCGGAACTTAAGGGTGCTGTGCCATTAAAGCTGGCACGAATGAAACTTTTAGACTACTAAACTGATATTGTGTTTTATTTTAAACATGTATTTGTTTAGTTTTTTAACTGAAATAATAACGTAGTAAAGTGAAATAAAAATGGCACAGAACCATTTGGTCTAAAAAAATCATGTATATGTTAACGTCATATAGGTTTAGTATGTTATTACTAACTTTTCCGGTTGTTTTATTTTTGTTTAAGAAATTTATTTCTTCGAACGATGAAGTTCAGAATAACACAGTCTGTTATTTTTATTCTATAACTGTACTAACAAAACCAAATTCTCACAATCTAGCCTGTTTTGGTCTGACAATATAACAGTCAATAATCGAGTGAATATCGACGCACAGATTTCCAAAAAACTAAGCCTTTTGTTGTTACAAATCGAGCAGCAATGTCATTGTTTATTAAAAACTTCGAACATGATTGATAGATCAAATGAAAATGGACGTGTTAATTTTGACATGCATTAAATTAAAAAGCCAGATAAAAATAAAGAATATTATGAAATTGATGGATTAATGCAATCGATCTGTTAGGTTATATCACAAATGTAAACAAATTAGCAAAATATTGGTTAACATACATTAAATGGACATGGAAATATTGCAAACAAGGGAAGTAAAAGCGAACTAAATTAGAGAACAGAGTTATATGTTGGTAAATATAAAATAACACAAAGGACTTTGTTGAAAAAATATTGAAAACGTACTAGGTTATTTTTAGCAACAAACACACAAATGATATAATTATTAAATTTTGGATTGCTGGTTGGTTTTACGACTAAAATAAATCGTCAATGAAAATTTTACCCTCAACGATACCCTATTTATATAATTTCGAAACTCATAATTATTGTCACGTTGCAAAAACAACAATGGAGTCGAAAAATCTGGTTTACAGCACTCACTTAATTAAAATTACGAGATCTAATAGGTACATATAATAATGCTTGTTGTAAAAATTAATTACGGTGGGTGAAAAGAGGTTATGTTGTTAAGAAAAGGTTAATTATTATTATGTGAACAAACAATGAAGGAATGTGCAAGTTATAAATTTTTATTTCAATTCATGAGGAACAAAGTTCAGATTTTATTTACAGTGGAATTCATGTGGATATTTGTCAGTATCTAAGCTCTTCGTTATCCGAGTGTCAACGTTAGACGGTCGAGAGCACTTGTGTCTATTCTATAACCCAAGAAGTTGAGAGTGTGTCGCAGGACAAAGTCTATATGAAGCGATTATATTACATATTAAAGTAATTTTCACTATGACGATTTTATATTGACGGCAGCATTTTTTAAAGAAGTGGAAAATCCTTTTATTATTATTATTTTTTTTGTCAATACCTGTGGAATGAAGAAAGTTCGGGGTCTTTGATGAGACCTCCACTTGACTATTTTTGCTAATTTGAAACTTTATAAATATACTATCGAATTTTATATGCAATGATGCAAAGTACGTACTCATTTTGATACACCTATTCAATGGACAATAAGTCAGTTTACAGTTATGGCAGCATTCTCTAGTGAGTGTCTTACACAACGTTCTAGTAAACATCTTGCATAAGTTTTTGCGGTTGAAAATAAGTATAAAAAATTAACTATGCGTCATATCTATTTAAACATGCGGAAATCTGGGTTAATTACAAGTGAAGAAAGGATCAGGAGCGAATGCGACCACTATGTCTAGTTTTTGAAGTAATTTTAAAAAATATTGGGGACCTCTTGTGGGTCGTGTTTTTAAAGTAATCAGAAACAATCTCGGGGACCCCTTACGTTTTATTTTTAAAGTATGTAGCTAGAAAAAATCTCGGGGACCTCTTGTTGAGTTTTTGAAGTAGCTCGAAAGACTATCGGCACCACTTGTGTCTTGTTTTGAAGTAATTTGAAAGAATCTCGGGATCACTTGTGGGCCTTGTTTTTGAAGCAATCTGAAAGAATCTCTGGCATCCCGTGCGTTTTGATCTTGAGGTATGTAGTTACAAAAAATCTCGGGAACCTCTTGTTTGGTTTTTGGAGTACATAGTTTGAAAGAATGTTGGGAACCTCCTGTGGCTCTAGTTTCTGAAGTAATCGGAAAGAATCTCGGGTACCCCTTGTCCAGTTTTTGAAGTACGTAGCTTGAAAGAATATCAGGATCACTTGTGCGTCTTGTTTTTGAAGTAATCTGAAAGAATCTCGGGTACCTTTTGTGTCTGGTTTTTGAAGCACTTTGAAAGAATCTCGGGAGTCCGTTGTGTATGGTTTTTGAAGTAGCTTGAAAGAATCTTGGGTACCATTTGTGTTGTGTTTCTGAAGTAATTTGAAAGAATCACGGGAACGCCTTGTGTTTTGTATTAGAAGTATGTAGTTTGGAAGAATATCGGGGACCGCTTGTCTCTGGTTTTTGAAGTAATTTGAAAGAATTTTTCCGTTTTTGAAGTATTTAGTAGTTTGAAAAATCTCAGGGACCCCCTTTGGGTCGTATTTTTGAAGTAATCTGAAATAATCTCTGGCACCACGTGTGTTTTGATCTTGAGGTATGTAGTTACAAAAAATCTCGGGGACCTCTTGTTTGGTTTTTGGAGTACATAGTTTGAAAGAATGTCGGGAACCTCCCGTGGCTCTTGTTTCTGAAGTAATCTGAAAGAATCTGGGGTACCCCTTTTCCAGTTTTTGAAGTACGTAGATTGAAAGAATATCGGGATCACTTGTGCGTCTTGTTTTTGAAGTAATCTGAAGAATCTCGAGGACTTCTTGGGTTTTGTTTTTTGCGGTATGGAGTTTGAAAGAATCTCGAGGATCCATTGGATTTTGTCTTTGAAGAAGTCTGAAAGAAACTCGGGGACCCTTTGTGTTTGGTTTTTGAAGCTGTTTGAAAGAATTTCGGAAATCCTTTGTGTATGGTTTTTGAAGTAGCTTGAAAGAATCTTGGGTACCATTTATGTTGTGTTTCTGAAGTAATTTGAAGAATCACGGGAACTCCTTGTGTTTTGTTTTTGAAGTATGTAGTTTGGAAGAATCTCGGGGACCGCTTGTCTCTGGTTTTTGAAGTAATTTGAAAGAATTTTTTCGTTTTTGAAGTATATAAGTAGTTTGAAAAGTCTCGGGGACCCCCTGTGGGTTGTGTTTTTGAAGTAATCTGAAACTCCGTGTGTTTTGATCTTGAGGTATGTAGTTGCAAAAAATCTCGGGGACCTCTTGTTTGGTTTTTGGAGTACATACTTAGTTTGGAAGAATGTTGGGAACTTCCTGTGGCTCTTGTTTCTGAAGTCATCTGAAAGAATCTCGGGTACCCCTTGCCCAGTTTTTGAAGTAAATAGCTTAAAGGAATATCGGAGCCACTTGTGAGTCTTGTTTTTGAAGTAATCTGAAGAATTTCGAGGACCTCTTGGGTTTTGATTTTGAAGTATGTAGTTTGAAATAATCTCGAGGACCATTTGGGTTTTGTTTTTGAAGTAGCTTTGTGTTGTGTTTCTGAAGTATGTAGTTTGAAAGAATCTCGGGGACGCCTTGTGTTTTGTTTTTGAAGTATGTAGTTTCAAAGAATCTCAGGGACCCCCTCTGGGTCTTGTTTTTGAAGTCATCTGATAGAATATCGGAGATCCCCTGTGGGTTTTGTTTTTGTTTACTAAGTAGAATCTTGAGAATCCCTTGTCTAGTTTTTGAAGTAATTTGAAATAATCACGGGAACGCCTTTTGTTTTGTTTTCGAAGTAGTTTAGAAGAATCTTGGGGATCCCTTGTCTTATTTTGAAATAATTTGCAAGAATCTCGGGCATCTCTCTTGTCTGATTTTTGAAGTAGTTTGAAAGATTCTCGGGGATCTCTTGTGTCTGGTTTTTGAAATAATTTTTAATCTTTAAATCTTGGAAACTCATTTTGTTTTGGTTTTGAAATAGTTTAAAAGAATTTCAGTATCCCTGTGTTTTGTTTATGAAGTAATTTGAAAGAATCTTCAAGTCCTGTGATTAGAGACCTGCTGAACCAACGCGAGAAAAGTTTAGACCACCGCTTGGAAGGCCGAAATTTTAGTTCAACTAAAAGTACATATATGTATAAAATTCGGATTCGGGCACCGTACCACGGCTACTGGCACCTCTGGAAAGTTCCATTTAACTAAATCCGTTGTTCATAATATTATTTTTGGTGAACACTAGAAATCTAAGTGAGCTGATTTAGAGTTAAATTAAAGTTATTGGTGTTTTGCGACCAAAAGCCGCCAACCTCATCACTCCAACCGTTGCAAACAGTAAAAAATTATTCTTATGTTATTAGACAAAACTTTCCTTGGTTCTGAAGTACACTAAAGCAAATCCCGGTTTTATAGATACTAGTCATACTATAAGAAAAAAAAAATGGCCCATGGAGGTATCGAATCTGCGACGTTCGCCTTATTGGCATGATAGTCTGACCCTCTTTTGCGTTGTTACGAGATTTTATGTTTTTTGATCAAGGCGGAATTATAAACTACAAGTACAGAAGTATGTTATTGTATAAAAATTAAATTGCATTTACCATGAAATTTTACGGTCTACACGATATTACTAACATACATAAAATGTGACAACAATCCGTCGATTTACCCCTTTCGGCAGTAGGTTTCAAATTACCTTCTGGATAGTTTATTGGATTTAGCACGCTATAATCTGTTTAAACAATGTGAAGAAAACACCCCTATCTCGAAAGCCGGTAGGGTCCTTTGGAACTAGCTTTACCAAAGGCCACACTCAACAAATCACCTGGATATTCCCAGAAGCTAAACACCGACCCTTTAAATCAATTATTAAATAATGGCTTTAAACCGGACACCCCACGTCCCAGCGTAATTCCGGGATCGATTTTGTCGACTCCGTGCGTACAAAAGTATCGTTACCAGCCCGGCAAAAGTATGGAATATCCGGGACTAATGGTAGTTTCCTTTCCGGAAATTATATATAGCTTTCCTCGTCAATTAAGTGCCCAATCTGCCGGAGCTATCCTAGTCCGGTAATCTCCCGAATCAACAATCTAATCTCCGGATTCGAATTAAAAGTGATGTAACGATGCCGATGCGGCACACATTAACGAGATTACCTTAATTAAATTACATTTTCCGGGCAGAATGCGTTTAGCCCGTTTTCTTCGAATCCTTCCGGAGCGAGTTCACGCCGAACCTCAGCACTAAGTGGCATTAACGCGTGAAATCGCGCACTTGAATGCTCTGCATAATGACTGAATTATTCAGTCGGCGCGGAGTTCTACAGGGCACGGAGTTCGGACCGCTCTTCTTTCAAAACGAACGACGGTTAATTAACGGCAGATCGCGTTGTTCTCCATCTCTTATCTCTTAATTAAAAGAATACACCGACTTTCACTTGCGGTTCGGTTATGGAGCGGAGCCTTGGCGCTATGAGATGTCAATTAGAAAATGATAACATCGTGTTAATGTACTGTAGCACTTTTCTCTAAGTAAACTTCAAACGGTTGCGCATGATATGGTTATCAGAGCATGCACATACTACTTTCGCTACGCTGAGTGATCTGTGGCAGTATTTTGGAGATTGCTAAACACAATGAGTGTTTCTTGCCCACACGAATGTTTTGTCACAATATGAAGTTTTGGAGTGATGAATTTGTTGTTTTCATAACTGTTCATTTCTTTATTTTTCATTTATTAAACGTTTTCGGTTTGTTTTCTTCATCTTTTATTTGTTAATTATTTTTCTTCATTCACTTTTTTAAATATTTGTGGTGTTAAGCTTTCAAAATGTATTCGTCATTTTATTGTGTAGTCTTTTAATTATAGCTTTCGTTGTTCTCTTTTTTATTCTTCTTTTTGTGAAAATGTTACATCGAGGTTGTTAAAGGAATTTGCTTCCATAAATCACTTTTACCATTTTTCTGGGTTAACGGTTTTTATCCCTATTTTTATTGAATTTAAAAGTTTTCTTTGCATCGATTTTTAGTGTAATTTGTTCCACTTTTTTGTGCTAGTTGTTACTGCTTAAAATTCTTCGTTTTTGCAATGAGTGTTAGTTACACAATGTAGAAATTCAGGCATTGGTGTCAAGCAAGATGGATAGAGGGGTGGTGAGGTGGCTTAAAAAAATTCCATTACGTTCGATACACACAAATACGATAAGATTATTGATATTTCGGGGTTTGCTTCACGAACTGACCAGAACTCGAGTTTTAGTTCGAAATTGAGGGTTTTCTCTTTTCTTTTGTGGAAAAAGTGTCGAAAAAAGCTGAAACTAAGATTCTCTGGCGTTCTAATTATCTATGAAAGTTAGAATAATTATAATAACATTGAAACTAATCAGAAACATGGCAATCGTTAATAAAAATCTATTTGGCTATCCCCCCCCCCCCCCCAAAACTTGATGACCTCACAATTATGCTGGGTATATCATTTCTAGCACTTTTGTCTTAAATGTTTTTGAAACTTTAAAAATGTGAGGGAAAGGTACTGGAACTAACGTTGTCTAAAATTCCCACCAAATACCAAAACTAAAGTAGTCACACATTGTATAAGAATGATATATTGTCAAAAGTGCTACCGGTATTAATAATTTTTTAATTAAACATTCTGTCAATCAGACAGAATCTTTTCTTTGTGTAGGTATCCTAGTTGTAATGTTTGCGGCGTATCTGATGAGTATTCGCTTAAGGTGATGTTATCGGTTTAGTTTTCAGTGAATTTACAGTAGATTTTGTTTCACAAATACTAGACAACTAGTTGGAATCTGAACCCAATTTTTTTTTTACAATATCTTTGATATGCTATTAGTGTCCGGAACTTATAAAATTGGAGAAAAAATGACCTGTTTTGCTCTAATAAAATCGCAAATATGCTCAAAATCACAATAATATTAGGCCCGACTGTGCCGATCATAGTTATAAAATTCACATTAAAGTAAGTCATGGACATTCTTTGAAGTGTTTACTATGATATTTCAAAAATAAAAAAAAATGTTCGATTTATAAAACTTCACAATTTTGGTTTAAAACTGATCATGTTTGAAGCTTTATTTTATCCGTGTCATTTGCTGTCTCTTACTACGGTCTCTCTCGGATTGGGGTATAACACCCACCGAACGTTCTTGGACCGATGGGATAATTTATTACTTCCGACATCTTTTGGGTGACACATTTAATCTTTGCATAAATTTACTTCAGTGTAGTTAGTGAACTCGTTGTGACCATTGAAATATATAAAGAGTAAATTTTGAAATGGGACGAAAGTCTAAGATTCCACTTTCAACGCCACGAAAAAGTCGAAAAAATTTTTATCAGAATTATTATGCCAAAAACCTACTAAAACTACAGACAAAAATGCAGTTTAATCATCATTTGATTAGTCTTACTATTATGTATTATGCTTTTATTTCCTAATTTCTGTACATATAAAAATTTTTGTTTTCTAGACCCGCCGCTGTTTACTTACATAAAGTGTAAGTCAATGTTACTAATAGAAATTTTATTATTGTTACTTTATATAAGAAGCAATCCTATTGCTTCTCGGCTTTTTGTCAAAGATCAAAGTGTATTACCTGAAAGAATTTTATTTTGTTGAATAAAAGATTACCATAAACCTTATAATTAGCCGGATAACCATTCAGTATACACAGGTAGTTTCTATACCTCTTTAGTTTGAACTTAGCCGATACTAACCAGCTGGGAGCCAGTTATAATTGAAATATGTAAACCAAATGATTGAAGTACTTTGTTTTAAGTAAAACAATTGGGTATATTTATAAATACGCATAAATAAAAACGAAACAAATTATTGGTCTCTAGTTTATTTTATAATTTGCATTACATCATGACATATATGATGCAGAAATTGGTGATTTTCTCGTTGTATTTCAGTATAGGGACACACTCAGTAGAACCATTTGGACACTTCAAATTGATTTTGTTTTACTTGCCACAAATCTTTTTAAGTGTTGCGAAAGTGATTGTTTTGTGTCCGAAAAATAACTGCATTTATAATTATTCGGCTGAGTGCTTTTTTTGTTGTAAATCAATCAGTTTCCCAATTAGATTATAATTGCTTGGACTTACTATTTGTTGTCTTAATTTTTCGAAGTTCATTTTTGTACATATTCAGATTTTTATTTCTTATTAATTTCTTGTGGTCATTTTTCGTATATGAAAATTGAAGTGTTGACAAACGAAAATCGAACAATAATACACGACAAGCGGGTGCCGAACTGTTACCAGAGATTATGGGTGTCATAAATTACACCCCAGCTTTCCTGAGTTTCAACCAGCCTACCACTACTTCTCGTCTTTATTTTTCTACACGCAAACTTCTTGTGAAGACAATAACACGGCAAAATTAAAAATCCGACAGTTTTCTTTTAGCAAACATCCCCTTAACCTAAAATATAATAACGTCAAAGGTACATACGCAAATATTTTCTCGGCGTTTTATGACTCCTAGAGTGTGAAAAAATAGGTCTTCCGTTTCTGTCTGTCTATATTTGTCTGTGCCGATTTTTTTTATGCAGATAATCTTCCAAGCTACCGGACTGATTTTTTTCAAATTTAAGAATTTCGTGCAGATGGTAAAACAACTACCAAAATTTGTCCAAGCATCCCCACTCACAATTTGACGTCACATTAAAATTTTAAATATTGAAGCTATTTAAATTTTATGAAAAACATACTCCTGCACTTGTGGTTTATGAATTCGCCTTAAGTTTTTACTTTCGGCATCCACATTTTCACAAAAAGAAAATCAAAATTGTCTTACATATGACATTTTATAGTAATATAAAAGGAACTTCGGCCTAAGTGCCGGCTGGCTTTGGTCAGCCCCCATAAATTAAGAATCCCGAATCTAGAAGGAACTTCAGCCATTGGTCGTTGTCTCAGCGGTTAGAGCATAGTGCTAATAACACGAAGGTCGCGGGTTCGATCCTCTCATGGGCCATTTTTCTTTTCTTACATTGTGACTAGAATTATCTATCTTTTTTCTAAAAAAGTTCTTTGATTGGATTTGAGGGGCGAGGGAAGTTTGGTCAAATAATATGAGATTTTATTACACATATAATCTCCGGAACTACGGGACGGATTGTGGTGGAATTTTTAATGTACTCTAAGAATATTATGTAAGTGGTTAAACGGTAACAAATTTTCCTTTGTTCTTTCTTTAACAATTTGATGACGTCATTTCAGAATTTTACATTTGGCTATATCCAGTTGGTTCATTATTGTTTGTAAATCGCTTTAACGCTTTAACGTTATCTAAAATTTTGCTAGATTATTAATCCACATATTTTTTTTATATAAAAATTTTGTCCCAGAGAAATTTGTATGAGAAACGTTTCGGAGGGTGAGGGACATACTGTCTAAACCTTTCACTCCATTTTTCTACTTTCTGAGTGTAAGGAAGTGCTGTAATAGGGTCCAGTAGGCGAATGACTACTTTAATATTTTTACGACGTTTCAAGCATTCTAGAGTATGAAAAAGTAGGTTTTTCGTTTCCGTCTGCCGTCTGTGTCGATTTTTATCAGATAGATAATTTCCAAAAGTACCCGACCAAATGTTGTCAAATTTTAAATATGTGTTAGGAATATCTTACACATAGTAAAACGCTAATTCAAATTTTTCTAATCATCCCCACCAACAATTTGATGACGTCATTTCTTGGAACCGAGTCGATCGGGTGATTGGTTTTCCGTCCGACTCTCTGCCGTCTGTTCGGACTTTTATTAGACAGATAATCTCCGAAACTACTGGACCGATTGTACAAATGTTATGTGTATGTTATATTGGATTTGCGATATCGCATGTCCCGTTGCTATGGAAGATGCGATGACAGTTGTTGCCATTCGCGATCGTGATTCGCTATCGCTACTTGTCATCGCATCTTTCATGGCAACGGGGACGTGCTATATGCCAACTCCAACTGGAATTTGGCCCGTTTACATAGTACGTGTGTTTTAAATTATATCAAATAACACTATTGCACGTGTAGTTTATGAATCAGTTCTGATTTTTCATTCTAAACGTCCAAATTATTGGAAAAAGATCAAAATTCTATAACAATATTTTGCAATTTAACTTTCTAACTCCAAAACCAAATGTTCTAAAATCTTACCAACATTTTAAAGTTATCGTAAACAAGGTAACTCGTTATTCAAAATTTATCCATTAACCCCTTCCCAAACAATTAATGATTATTTATTTATCATTTATCATTCAGAGATTTTAGAATTATTTATACAGGTGACTCAAAAAAATTAATGAATGAAAAACAGCTGGCCCTATTTTTCCGAAAATTTGAGTACAGAGTACTGTTATTAGTATCATTACTGCACCTATCAAATTGATATATGTGTTCTTACTAAAATGTCGATGACGTCATCACAAAATATTGTAACTGAAAAACTCATTTGAAACATATGCATATCATGCGTCTTTATTTGAATTCACCCATATCTATATTTTAACTAATAGAAAAATAAATAATTCCTAAAATTAAATTTTAAAATTTTTCGAAGCAGCTGTATTTGTTCGCCTGTACTTCAGGGGTGTAAATAACCTTGAATCACTTTTTTTTGCATTAGGAAAATCTCGTTTTTCTTTGATTACAAAAACCTAAGAAATATATTTTTTTGCATTCAAAAAATTAGACAAGTTTTCAAATAAACAGAAAAATAGTACATTATGACTGTCGACTCTGCTTCCTGTTCTGAGTTTATGGTTTCTTAGAATAATGCGTGTATCAATGCAAAATCGAGTCCTCAAAAGCAGAGAAGCCCAACAACCCAATGTTTTCTTTGATATTTCGATATGTGTGGGTGTTGAGACTGACAACTTATTTAATATTGGTACAACAGAATGACTCAAAATAATTGAGTAAATGAGGCAAGGTATTTTATCGATTGAATCAAGAATAGCTCAACCGATTTTCCAGAAAATTTGGGAATTAGTACTGTTATTGCTAGCATTACACAAACTGATATACGAGTTCTTGCGAGAATGTTAATGACGTCATCATAAAATTTTGTAATGAAAACATCACCTGAAACAGTGAATGGGAAGCTTCTTTGTATTTACTTTAACACTACATACACATATACATCATATATATTTTATGGAGGTTATCCTAAAAAAAATATATAGTTCGCACAATAAATTTTAAAAAGTTGTAAGAATTGTACCGTATTCAGGGGCGAGGGAAGTTTTGTCTAAATATCCCTTAAATCAGTGGCGGTTCGCGATATTTTGAGATGGGGAACACACAATTTGGTTGATGAGTTAAATATGTAGATATAAAACTTAATTAATAGACGAAATCAAACCATTTCACTCGAGCAGAATGAAAATGAACTTCCGTAGCTGAATTACTGCTACCGGTCACTGTTTCAAATGTGACCCGATTCCAGCCAAATACAGCGACTAGAGGCGCGGTTTCCATGGCAACGGTGTAAACAAAAAGTCTAAATGAGTTATGATTGGGTCTCCGTTTTTATCGAGACCTTACCAAGAATACAATATCTTTAGATGTAAGTTTTGATACATCTGATACAAATGGAACAAGATAAAAAAATTAGTTTTGATAATAATAATTATGACACCAACTTACGGATAATTTTTTAAATATTGAAAATTACTATTTTGCTATGTTTAGTGTGTTTGTAGACGTTGTAATTTAGTGGAGGGGGGGGAGGAAGGCACGTGCCCTTGTTCCCCCTCGTACCAGCCGCCCTTGCCTTAAACCAATTTTTTTTAAGATTATTATTGTTCCCACATGGTTAAATTGAAAACAGAACTCGTAATACAATTTTCCAATAAATTCGAATTTGGAATAGTTTTTCTGTTATGTGTGAAATAAATTTGGGCAAACCCGAAGTAAGTATCTAGAATGTAAAACAGTTTCGAAATAATTTTCATACTCGTAGTTCATTTGAAGTGAAACACCCTGTACACCGGAATTTATTTGAATATTTATTAGCTGGTTTTAGGCAGATCAAAAACACGGGCCCCTTAAAGTGAAAAAATAAAAAATTGGGCCACATTTCCCCAGGTCTCGCTTTCGCCAGTTTGGTTTTCTTTTTCCCAGCGCCATCTCGTTGTTAATGTTTCAGAAAATTGGAGATTCCAGTCGGGCAGTATTCTATACCATTTTTGCAAAATTTATTGCTATTGTTTGCTTTTCATTATGTAACACAGCAGCCGGCGAGCCTGGAAAAATACGGCCGCTTTAATTTGTGTGTTTACTTTGGTGGAACTTTGTTTTCTTCCGGCGTCGCTGTCCGTTTCGCATCACAATGCGGTCCTTGCCTGGAAAATTACCGACTGCTTAAAACTACGCACAAAAGCGGCACTTTTCAATTGCTTTAATGAATCGAGCAGCGTTTTAATCAAGCGAAATTTCGTCACATTCGCGGCTTCGCAGCCGCCATTCTTCCTAATGAATCCTTTTCGTGCGGTAATAAATTATTTTCCTGTCCACCTTTTCGAGTGATAATGCACTTTTAATGTTAACGGCCATTTCGAGTTTTTCTTCTCTCTCCTGTATACCGGCTAAAAGCTTTTCGTTTTATGCTTTCAGTTATACATTTACATTTTTGTCCTGAATGGAAAATCAATCATTCGGTTTTTTCCTTGTACCATTAGCGCATCCGTCACATTTTCGTCACCTGAATTAATAGCGCTCGATTCGGCACCAGTCGCATGTGCGATCAAGTGGAAGCTTTAGCGCCACATCAATTAGTGGTTGGGGGAGATGCTCTTAATTGCTTCGAAATGGGTCATTCTGCCAGCTCTTTCTCGCCCTGAAATATTACTTCCACTCCAGAAAAGCGCTGTTGGGAACTTTCCCGTTCCGGCGTTAAAGTTTGCAAGAACTAAAAAGCTATTCATATAGCGGATAGCCGAGTTACGCCTGGAGCCTTCTTTCTAACTGCTTGCTTTAGTTTATCAAGGGTTCAAAACATAGTTCAAAACTAATATTTTTAATGTTGCTATTAATTCTAGAGATGCTACCAAAATATAATGCCTTTACTGGTTCATATTTTGGTTATATATAGTTTTTTAAATGATCTACAATTAAAAATTATCGATTTGTACGTATTTGAGTAGTGGTTGAGTCTCCTAGATGACAGCGTGACTGAAACGCCTTGACACTTAAAACTGTTGTTATCGTTTACTAGAAATATTTAAACTTTTTTGCGAAAATTTTTGTAAAGTAAGTATTTGTGATCAAAACTCAATGCGGATTCATAACTACATATGTATCTTATATAATTTAAAAAATGTTTATTCCTAAAATACAATAAAATTTGACAACAATTGGTCCAATAGTTTTCGAGATTATCTGCTTAATAAAAATCGACAGAGACGACAGACACACAGAAACGCTAGACCTCATTTTTCCTACTTTAGGAACCATGAAATATGTATTGAGAAAACATGAAAGTAGCCATTCGTCGGATGGACCCTATTACAATCCTTCCCTTGCGTAAGCTAGGGAAGTATTGTAAAAAATTGGGGGTGAACAGTTAAAGGAGCACGTCGTACTCTCATATGTTAAAAAGAAATGCAGTCATCAGTTTTGTGAAGGAGATGAATGAACAAATTTTCGTAAACACGTATTTGATTTTTAAAACCATGTTATAAGATTTCAAAATGAGAAATTTACATTTTCGTATTTTTATTATATGATAGGGGTTCTAGGCCACCTTTTGGCGGGAAAACTAACATTAGTGATGTTTGAAAAAAACATATTTTATAAAAACAAAGATGTGGTCATACATTTGTTCAAATAATTCTATTACAACATTAGCTAAAGGAAGAGGATTAAAAAACACTAAACGTGTCACGGTTTAACTAGTAAACTACCACCAAAAATTCAATTTTTGTCGACGTTTCATGACCCCTACATCATGAAAAATAGATCTCCCTTTTCCGTCTGTTTGTTTATCTTTTGGCGCATTTTTCTGCCAAACGCGAAGGTCGGTGGTTCGATACCTCAATGGGCAACCTTTTTTTCTTACATTGTGATTGTTATTCGTTTTTTCGCTTACTGGATTTGTTTGATTGTACTTCAGGGGTGAAGAAAACTTATCTCTAATAACAAGAGACCAAATTTTTGGCAGATTATTCGAAATAATTCTGAAAGCGTTTAAAAGAATTGGTCTTATGTTACTAGACAGAATTTCCCACGTTACCGAAGTATAATTAAATAAATCTAGTTGTTTATAAAAAACAATATAGATAATACCAACTGCAATGTAAGAAAAATACTTGTAGAACTGATTTTTCTGAATTCATTAATGTATTATATATATTCAGCACGGACAAGAATGTCAATTCCGACACGTACATTGTAATACTAGTAAAAAAATGTATCCTTCTTGATTTGAACAATAAAAATTGGTCGAAGGTTATTTCTCCTATGAAGTTCAATAAAACATAGGTTTTTTTTGAAAAATTACAAAATTTGATTTTGCTAATTTCATTTTTTATGGGAACCTCTATAAGTTAAAATAAAGAAATGAATTTAATGTTAAAGTAAATAATAAATGAGTTTTTCCTTTACAAAATTGATGACAATAGTAATAACAGTATCTGATTTAATCAATACAGTACATTGACTCATTCTTTATTTTTTTTGAGTCATCCTGTATAAATAATTCCAAAAAATGTTAATGTAATGATAGATCACAAGTATAGACTCATCTTATTTTGTATATTTTCGATAGGACTTATTCAGCAAAATTTTGACATGATGGCATCAATTTTTTGGAAAGGATAAACAGATACATTTTGGTTACAACTTTACCATGCTTACAATAACTTTAAAAGATCTGTAAGATTTCAAACGGTTTTACAGTTGCTGATTTAATCAATAAAGTAATTGTCTTATTCATTAATTTTTTTAAGTCAGCCAGTATAAGCGCTTCTAAAAAATTTTAATGGAATGATAAATCACGAGTTTAGATTCATCACATTTTACCTACTTTAGATAGGACTTATTTGAAAAAAATTTGCCATGTCATCAGTTTTTAGGGGGTCGTTAACGGAAAAATTTTGATTTGACGATTTACAAAGTTTTCAGTAATCTTAAACTAACATTCAGTTTTGCAATTTCAAAGTTAAACTGTAAAATGTTATGCAATTTTGTTTCGTGAATTACAAGTACGTTATTTTATAAAATTTAAATAACATTTACTATTGTAAATTTTGGAGATTACGTCATCGCATTAGTGGTGGGGATGATCAAAAGATTTTGGTCAGCCTTTTATCATCTACACGATATTCCTATAATATACATATAAAATTTGACCACAATCGGTCCGGTAGTTTAGAAGGTCATTTGTTTAATAAAAATCGACACAAACGCGGACAGACGGCAGACAGACAGATGGAAACGGGAGGCTTATGTTTTCGTATTCTAGGGGTCATGAAACATCGAGAAAACTTCAAATCGATGGACTCCATTACAATACTTCCTTAACTTACGCTCAGATCGGTTGATGTTTATTTCGGTAGAACTTTCCTCAGAAGTACCAATCCCACTTCTTTGAAATATTATATAAATTTGATTTTGTAATTTTTGTTTTGTGGCATGAAGTAAAAACCATTTGCAGAAACAACACCCCACAGCCCCTGCACAGTACGAGTAATAAGTATAAAATATATTTAAAACAGATAACCAACGGGAAAAAATGTACTCTCACTAACATGTTTAACTTCGAGTGTTTATGTTTATAGTTCGGTAGAATTCGACTATTATTACGTTGATATGATAAGCATCAACAATTGCACGCATTTGTGTTAAAAAAAATGTTTTTTTTAAGAGATTTGTTAATTAAGTCACAATGGTCCGAATATTATGTTGGATGAGAAGATGATATTGCGATAATTATTATTTATTATTAATATAGGCGGGTGCGACATTATTGTATTTTTACACTTCCGAGAAAGTGGGGTGAACCTTTCTTGATCTCATTAGAAAAAAGTCGAACCGCTGTGATAGCTTGGTTAGTTAGTTGGTTTGGTAGTGAATAAGAAGGAAAAAGCCTTTGTTTAACGAAAATTAGAGGTAACGACGACGACGCCACAGTTTCACCGACACGCGCAGCTAATTCTTGCGGCTTTCGAAACGTAAAAATTCACAGTTCAGGTTAGGATTTTAATCGTTAACTGGTGCTAACACAATTTAACATATGTTATATTTATTTAGATAAATCACTTACTACGAGATTTCATGAAATTCACTTAGTGAGGATTCACTCTTTTGTTTAATAAAGTTGCAAATAACGTTTCTGGATGTTAATACTTAAGTGACATTATAACACTTCTTCATTCTTCACACAAGATTGCTAATAGTTTATTTACAGCAGTTAATTTAACCTAACGTTGCAGTTATTATCGTTATTATCATCGTATCATCATCACATCACCGAGACATACTTTCTCGCAACGCTAAAAATTACATCACCGAGGAGGGAGACATTTTTGTTGTTTATTTATCATGTGTTTTGTTTGGGATAAACAGTTCACGATATAAACCCTCAAACAAATTGTTTTAAGTAACGAATCACTTGGATCATGGCATAATGTGACATCATATAAATTCTTTGTTTGAATCATTGATAAAGTGTGGCATAATTGAACATAATGTAAACTCTTTGTTTGAATCGTTGATAAAGTGTGGCAAATATTACCTAACCTCGGGAATTTCGTTAGCTTAGCAATGTTTTACCTCACACAATTTTTCTCTATCTCACAATTTTAACTTCAGTAATTTTCTTTATTGTATAGTTTAAATTGAACGTAAACTTTAATTCTCTGCAGTTTCTGACCTCACGTAATATTTTTATCTGCACAAGTTTTATTTCACACCAGATCTTCTTGTTTTTATAAATCTTTGCTAGTTTTTATGTAAATATTTTGTTGATGCATGTTTCCATCAGATAAATTATCTGATGTCCATTCTTAATCTCAAATAAGAATTATTTGTTGTTTAAAATTTCATGGTTGTATGGTGAATTCAAATGGTGTTTATTGCTCTTTTGACACTTGTTCAGATGTAATTTAATATCACAGTCATAGAAATTGAACATTTAAACAAACCGAGGTTAAATAATGCGATAAAACATGGCGGAAGCGGGGTGAGCGGTTCCTAGTCGAGCTGACGGAATTTATCGCGCCGTCTGCACAAAAGATGCAGGTGAGAATAGAATTCAAGGGCGGTCGAGATGACATAATACTGCCGACTTGGCCCAGTAGTCGAGACCCAACTGCGAGTTTGCGACCGTAACGGCACCTTCGTAATAGAGAATTGCTGTGCGACAGTGTTTGTGGTAGCTAGAATCACCGTCGTGGGGGGAAAACAGCCGCGACCAGGAGCCCCAAACTCCGCTCGTGTTGCAACGGCCCCTATGAGTAATGCTGCTGTGTTCTAGAATGAAATTGAGATAGTTCGATTGCCACACTCTAAGCGCTCTGATACCGCTGCCGCTACATAGTTTTTTGTTAAAATTTTGTTCTTTTGTTGACTGCCATAATTTTAAATTTGCAGCCACACGTCTGTAATAACTTGTGTATTTGCATCCAGTTACCTTAATTCAAAACGTTTAATTTGATTTCATTTAAAATTCATTCACAGTTTTTTTTTGGAGTGTCCTCCATAAATTTTGTGTTTTATTTAGCGGTACCTTTTCAAAACCTTGGGGTCCACCATGCATCAGAACGCATCCCGCCATTTTTCAAAAACATAATGTAGGGTTCCATTTTGTCAGACGATCACAGCCAAAGCCAAATTTAATAATTTATGCCACAAAGTGGTATTTGGTTACTATTAAGGTGCATCAACAGGATTTGTATTTGTCGATAATCAACAGGGAAAATATAATAGTGCGCAATACTGACACCTGTTTCTTATGGTGGAAGAAACTACAAAGATTCTGAAAAGTTTCCATTGTTTATTGGTTTCCAGGCCGGTCCACCAAATAACTTAGTGGTATATCTGTATCCACAGGGCGGCAAGACAAGACCGATTTGTTTTAGAAAGAAACAGCTATACTTTGATTTTATAGTGTTACGGAATTTGAATATATACTGCGTTAGAATATTTTATCTAAACATTATGCAAATCCTAGTTGTTAAAGGTGTCTTATAATTTATTATAATTTATAGCGCGGATTTTGTTTGACGAGTTTTTAAATGACTGTGGCAGTAAAATTTTGTTTACATTTTTACAGGATAGAGGCGATCGAGTTGAACATTTTTTTTCTAATCAAGCAGAATGGATGGGGTAGTGGTAAGTAAATCATTAATAAGAAATGCAAATCCTAAAATTTTGAAAATTGATCCATACGTAAGACGTAACGAGGACTTAACATTGATGGTTCTCAGAAGAAACAGTGATCGTATGAACAACAAAAGTGAGATTAAGCAGACACAAAAATAAATTTGGAAAATTTTGCATAAAAGGAACAAAAACAAATCTCTCAGTAAAAGATTTCTGAAAGTGGCAAATGATTACTTACAAGATTCGCTACACAATTCGACAAAAAACTGAAGCACTTGGGGTTAGATTAGGAAGTTTTATCATCAATAATGTAGTTTTATTTAACTCAATAATAATAATCAAATATTATTACTTAAAGAACTTCCGTGCTGAAACTCGTTCTAAGAAAAATACATTAACAAGACAATACAGTTCATTGGAAAAAGAGAACTACTAAAACTGAGACTCGATCGTTAGTAATAACAACGTTTGTTTTTTTTCGGAAGTAAATAATGTCTGTGATAACTGATAATATTTGGAAAGTAGTAGTGTGAGTAGTATCATATAAGAACGGTTACGTTTTGAGTGCATAACCTAAACTGAGATGACCAATAAATTTTTGTAATACCACATTTTATTGTTAATAGGTTTTTTCACCGCAAACTTTTCTGTTAGCAATATATATCACATTCTAGCTATACTTGTCCTAATACAGTTAATTTCTTCGGATGAATTTTCCATTTTCTCTCTCCACGATATTAAATTATCTAGAATCCACCGTCTCCCGCCTTTTTCCGCTTTAAATGAGTCCTTAATTTGCCGATCTTCGCTGTATCTAAACGTCTATCTATGTCAAATATCATTCTCACCAGCGGAAATCAATATTCCATTATTGTGGAGCTGGCAGTTTTCCATTTGCATAATGAAATTAGGCAGACAGAAATCGCTGGAGTTATTTGTCGGTGGATAATCGCAATTATTATTCCTTCTCCCGGCGCATCCACCCTTTCAGCAATCCTTCAAAAGCAAATAGAGCGTGGGATATCGTCACGTCGTCACTGTGTTTATTTTACAACGCAGTTTCCTGCAATAACATGCTCGAATCCTGGAAACGGTCAATTCCTGCCGGTGGACAAACAATGCAACACACAGGAAACAAATATCAAAACGTAAATTATGCTGTAGTCAAATATGAAGTTCCTGCTGGACAAACTGGAGCCCCCAAAACTGCATTTCTATTATGTGCAAAATTATCACGTAATTTATTATATATTCAGCTGCAAATGTTGTGGTAATTAATAGTTAATTGCGAGGAGCATGACTAAATTTATAACTAACTTAACTACTGTCACTAATTTACAGCGATGTGTAGGCTGAGTTAAGTTGCTTTACTCGCTAAGCTGACTTAGGTAGTTCGCAACTTAATATGTAGCTAAGTTGGAGGAAGCTTACAACTTGCTGATATAACAGATTCTGGAGACACGAGACCCGAAGATTACACAATTTTCGCTATGGGGATTTCAAATAGTCTCCACGTTTTGTCTCACGTACATTAGACATGACAATGTATTCTTCCATATATCACTAACAGCAACCTATTAAATACGAGAGCCAAATTGTCACTTATCTTCTATTTTTCGAACTTTCCGCTATGTAAGTTTTCTTTTCACGCCGGGTTTGTTAGGATTTATCCTAAAAATAATTTCTCAAAAACTATTAGGATAAACCTTGGCAATTCGTTTGTTAGTTCGCCCTGGAATGGAGAAGCTTTCAACGTGATGGGAGGAATTTTTGAACTCGGGCCAAAAAGCAAGAACCCTAGAAACATGTTTTAAATTACTATTGGAGAGTCGAAAGCGGTCAACAAGGTTCAAATTACGTTCATTGTTGAAAGATATTAAACAAATTCGGGAGACGTAAATAACATTCAAAACAAAAAAAAGTGGGGAACAGAAATATACTGAAAAGGTAAAAAAATTTATAAACTAATTAAGAATTTAGTGATTTTACATTTTGTATTGTATAATTCTTTTAGCTGTATCTATAGGTTCTATAATGTTAATTTTCTAGGTGGATATATTAAGAAATATAATTCTAAGAAATTTTATTTAAATTTTCAGCGCCTCAGCTTTTTTTTTTATTGTGACAGCCCAACCGAAAATATTTTTAAGCAATAAGTGTAGGATTTTTTTGAATCTTATCCAAACGCTTAATTCCAGCGAATAAGAAATGTTTTTGCATTGCCAAGCAATGATACAATTTCAGCATGAAGAAAAATATCAAAATGTTTAGGTTGATTGTTAATTCCGAAATTCCACATTCCACAAAGACAGTACACCCAAAAAACGTACTGATAAGCATAAGTACACCCAAAAAACGTACTGATAAGCATATGGTAGTTACCACATATATACAGGGTGAGTCAATACTCGTGTTCCTTGATATCTCAATAATAATAATTAGTACAGAAATTAAAAAAGTTAAGACTACATTTTGTTTACGAAACCCCTGGTATATTTTTTCCTAATCCTAATCTCCCTTTTTCTAGGATTTACATTTATATCTCGTTGTCAAAATTCTTATGCGACTTTGTTAAATTACTCCTATTTTTTCAATGCGAGGGTTTCTAAAAAATCAAAATAGAGTTCATTTCATAACTAATTTAGTTTCCAGCAGCTAATCTGACCTCAAATTTCCGGAAAAATGTCGAGAAATGTTGGATCAATATAATAAATTGCTTCATTATTTTTTTACCCCCCCTGTATAAGAAATTATAAATTAAAAGTACCGCCTGCGTCAATTATAAAGTACGGTGTTCAGAACGTACTCGGTAATTTTTCCGGTATTGCTGTGTCAATTGTTATTAGACACTCAATCTCCGAAACTACTGGAACGATTGTTGTCAAATTTGTATATACAGGGTGTCCCAGAATTCGCGCCATTCCCGTGAATGACATGTTCCCTGTCCCGAACTGTGCCGTAATTCGCAAAAAGAATTGTCCAGGCTTTAACCGTGTGAGAACTGGAAGGCGATTAAGTTGACCAATAGAGAGGCTGCTTTTATATCCGAACGTTTCTATGTTCAAAGTTACCTATGCCAAGAACAAAAAATCGGGTAATACTAAAGTTGAATGAATTTTTTTCGAATCCCCCTCCGTCAACAAAAGGAAACAGAAGTGTGGTTATAAATTTAATCATTTTGACAATTGTTTGTCATAAACTGTCACGAAGTTCATCACTGACCTGAACAGACGCTTCTGCCCCCAAAGATGACTGATTAATGTACACAGAGACGTCAAGGTTTACTTTAAGGCAAGTAGCATGGCACAGAAGTTATTTCTGCTGCCATTCTAGTTAAATTGTGTTTAACTGGGCTGTACATGTCATAAGAGAAGCTGTTTCATTTCATCCTAGGCAAATATAGTATATTACATATCGAGGGTGGTAAGAAGCTAATTACGAACGAAGTTTACACACGAGCGAGCGTAGCGAGCGAGTGATGTAATATGAGTTCGTAATTAGCTTACCACCAGAGTTGTGTCATATACTTTTTCTACGATCTATAATGAAGAATCACTTTCAGAAGAATTTTTTTTGGGAAAGCAGATATTTAAGTTGCTATGGAAACTACCCAAACAGGCACGTAATATATATATATTACGTGCCTGTTCATTCATTACATACCAGTGGGTGTAACTATGGTTTTACTATGAGGCTAGACAGTTCGTAATTCATGGATTACTATGTGGGAGTAGAAAAATACATTTATTACTATTCTACATAGAGTAGCTACCGAAGAGCAGGTATTAGAAGTGATTTTCTTAGAGCCCCGTGAATAATGTGTTGTTCTTTTTAACGAAAATTAGTACATTTTCAGAATGCATCATATGCCTGATATTAAGTTTATCGTTATTTCTAAAAAAGAGTACCACATGTCCATTCAAAGAACGTTATTAAGTGTATTTAAACATAAATATCGCTTTTGATTAATCAGTGATTATGATTTTCAATAAACAGTATCAATTTTTACTGAACAGCTTTGTTGCTGATACCTAATCTAAGCAACGAAAAAATAGACGAGACTCCACTTCTCTGGTGTATTAAGATCATAGGTATCTGCTGTGGTGTCAATCATGTGGGGGAGATACTGAAAACTGAGACTTATTCAAGAATAATATTGATGTTGCACATGATGATTTAAGACAGTTTCTTTAAAGTTGTGAGTACATACTTTCTAGAGATTGAAAAGATACGAATAAAAATTATAACAATAGTTGCAATTTTTTTTAAGAACAATACAAACAATTTATGGAGAATGTACACGCTATGCAGCCACTGCTGTGCGCGAATATACAGGTCTTTTCCCCAATCATCGGCTCCTTGACCAGCATGTGTTTCGTCGTTTGTTGCATCCAGCAAAAGAAGATGGATCTTTTCAGCCTATGCGGAAAGCCGTGCTGGGGCTCCACGGATTATACGCATAGACGGTGAAGAACAAGTGGCACAAATGATTGGATGCTCAAGATCGATCATGCATCGTATCCTTACAGAGAAAAATCTGCATCCTTACTATTGACGAAAGTGCAGCATCTGCGACGAGCCGACTGCGCGACGAGTGCATGTTGCTATATGGTTACTGCGACAAAATGAACTAAATCCTGATTTTTCACGGCACATTCTTTTCGCCGACGAATGTTGATTTTCCCGAAAAGGAATATTTAATGCGCACAATTCACTTCTGGGCAAACGAAAATCCACATTTCGCTAACGTGAGAGCATATCAAGAGCAATACTATTAATCTATGGGCTGGAATCGTTGTACTGTAACGTTATTAAACAATGTGCTCAAAATGACCACCATTAACTTCAATGCAAGTTCTAGCTCGTTGAATTATGTTGTGTTGTGTATTATGTAACATCTCAGGAGTAACTGTAGCGTAGGCTTCGTGCAGTCTCTCTTCCAGTTCTTCTAACATATCTAGGGGTTCTCTATATACGTAATTTTTAATTTGATTCCAAAAAAAAGTCCAAAGCAGAAAGGTCTAGAGATCTAGGAGGCCAGATATTAGTACTGCCACGCCCAATCCACCTATGACGATACTCTTTTCAATGTTCGTCGTACAAGTATCGAATTATGTGGAGGAGCGCCGTCGTGCTGAAACCACATATTCCGCCGTACATTCAAAGGAACGTCTTCCAACAATGCCGGAAGCTCTAGTCGTAGAAAATTAGCATATGCATCCCCATTAAGGCGATCTGGTAATCTGATAATTTTATCAGATGCATTAAAATTTTTACCACAGTAGTACCAATGATTCCAGCCCATAGATTAATAGTAAATCGCTCCTGATATGCTCTCACCCTAGTGAGATGTGGATTTTCGTGTGCCCAGAAATGCCAATTGTGTGCATTAAACATTCCTTCTCGGGAAAATGAACATTCGTCGGTGAAAAGAATGCGCCGTGTAAAATCAGGATTTAGTTCATTTTGTCGCAGTAACCATTGAGCAAAATGTACTCGTCGCGGGTAGTCGGTTGGTCGCAGATGCTGCACTCTCGTGTAATGGTAAGGATGCAGTCTTCTCTCTTGAAGGATACGATGAGTGGTCGATCTTGAACATCCACTAATTTGCGCTACGTAGAGGACACTTCTCCTAGGATCCGCTTCCATGTTTCCTAACACTTGCTCTTCAGCACCTACACGTACATTCCGTGGAGCCCCAGCACGGCCTTTCCGACTAGGTTGAAAAGATCTTCTCTTGCTCGATGTAACAATCGGTGAAACACATGTTGGTCTGGGTGCCGAAGATTATTCACGGGGCTCTAAGAAAATGACTTCTAATACCTGCTCTTCGGTAGCTACTCTATGTAGAATAGTAATAAATGTATTATTTGCCTACGATGAAATGAAACAGCTTCTCTTATGACATGTACAGCCCAGTTAAACACAATTTAACTAGAATGGCAGCAGAAATAACTTCTGTCCCATGCTACTTGCCTTAAAGTAAACCTTGACGTCTCTGTGTACATTAATCAGTCATCTTTGGCGCAGAAGCGTCTCTTCAGGTCAGTGATAAACTTCGTGACAGTTTATGACAAACAATTGTCAAAATGATTAAATTTATAACCACACTTCTGTTTCCTTTTGTTGACGGAGGGGGATTCGGAAAAAATTCATTCAACTTTAGTATTACCCGATTTTTTGTTCTTGGCATAGGTAACTTTGAACATAGAAACGTTCGGATATAAAAGCAGCCTCTCTATTGGTCAACTTAATCGCCTTCCAGTTCTCACACGGTTAAAGCCTGGACAATTCTTTTTGCGAATTACGGCACAGTTCGGGACAGGGAACATGTCATTCACGGGAATGGCGCGAATTCTGGGACACCCTGTATACGTATTAGGAAAATGTTAACCAAAATTTGGGTAATCATCCCTACCGCCAGTGACTCTATACTTGTGGTTTATCAAAGTACACACAGTTTTTAGAATTACTTATACAGGGTGACTAAAAGGGTGACTAAAAAAAATAATGAATAAGGCAATTTATTTTATTAATTAAGTCAAGAACGATTTATTCCATTTTCTCGAAAATTTGGGAAGAGAGTATTGTTATTATTAGTATTATATTGCATCTATCCAAACTGATATACGTGTCCATGCAAAAATGTTGCAGAAGTTATCTCAAAGTATTGTAATTGGAAAACTCACTTGAAATAAATTTTCACTTACATTATCATACAAAATAAAATTCGCAAAATCAAATCTTATAATTTTTCGAAAAATTTGGATCATTTTTTGATATCACAATTTTTCGTTTTTACATTTTCTTGCATGTTTTAATATCTCGACTTTTACAATGTTTGGATTTGCAATTTTTCAGTTCCTCAGTTTTTAAATTTTAGGTTTTTCAATTTTCGCTTCCTCAGTTTCTAAGTTCTTAGTTTTCATTTTTCATTTTCCCGATTTGTTTATTTTCTTTTTCTCGATTTTATAACACAATTTTTCGTTTTATCATATTCTTTATTTTTTCGGTGTTTCTTTGGATTTTATAATTTTTCGTGTATTCAATTTTTTCCGAATTTTCAATCTTTGATTTTTCAATTTTCCGATTTTCCCATTTTAAAATTTTTCGGTTTTCAATTATTCGAATTTCCGATTTCTTTAATTTTCTATATTTCGGTTTTACAATAAATATTTCGTTTTTTCGATTTTGCACCTTTTCAATTATTAGGTTTCTTAGTTTTAATTTTGCGATTTTTCAATTTTTCAGTCTCTTCATTTCCAGTTTTTAGATTTTCCAAAGGTTTTCATTTTATACTTTTTTGTTTTTCATTTTTGATTCTCAATTTTACAATTTTGTATTTTTTTTCCATTATTTTAATATATATATAATCTAACTAATTTGTTCCATTTCCTTTCATTCATTTCTGACTGTATATTGTAAGACGATCTCAAAATGATGTATACGCATTGAACATTTCATTCGCTTGGTGCCCCAATTTGTCCCAACTCCCCCTATTTCTCTGACAAATGCTTAAAATTCCAAAAAATCCTAATTTAAATTTCCCCAAGAAATGGGTACATATAAAATGTAATTCACGAAAAAAGCGGTAAATTACATAGGGAAATTTCCAAAAGTCTAAATTACGCTAATTTTACATCTGCTACGAGGCTCGACTCCGGGTGTCGTCGAGAATTTCTCCGGTTGGATGGCGGGCGTGTCTCTTTTAAAGTTAAACTCCCGGATTCGAGAGCTTGAGCTGCGATCCGAACAGCGCTGCTTGAAAATATAGATTGTTCTAAATATGGCACGTGTTTATGACACAGCGGGCGATAGAATACAGAGGATAAAGTTTACCTAACGCAAAAACAATAAATATGACATTTAGGTAAATGGCAACGTAAATGGGGTGCATTAACTGGCCATTAGCGATTTTTGAATTAATGTTGCTGCAAATGCAGCGATGGCCGCTAATGGGATTTCTTGGTAAGTCTGAGGGGTACATCGCAAATAAAGTCTGGTATCGATCACGTTTTAATAAATAATTATGTCGTGGGTGTGGGTCTTGAATTCGTTTTGTACTTAATGTAACAATAATTAGAGCCAATGCACAATTATATTCCTTTTCGAATTTTATGGTTTTATTGTTTTCGTTTTTATTTATGGCACTAATGAACATTTTATTTAAATGAAGAGTTTGCTCCAAAGCGTGGTATTTATTTAACGTATTATTACAACGGATGGGATCAAATTTTAATAATGGATTAATAAACAAACGAATAATAATGGCGCTGTTGTTTATTTCAGATAAGAAAACACAAACAAATGTTACGCAGGGTTAATAAAACAAAAAATATGAAATTAGGCATAAAAATTGACTATATGAATCAGAACTCTGCTTTTTCAGTTTTTTATTTTGGTACAAGAATTTTTTCATCTACTTAATCACCGTATACGTTATAGCTAATTTTTTTGTGCTGAACTAAACTCATTTTTTAGAAAAAATAAAACGTGGAAAAGGGTTCCAGAAAAAATTAATTTCATTAAAATCAAAGCTTAGAAAAGACAAAAAAGATGCAGAGGATTTCATTGGAATTTGTGCGGCTTTTTCTTTTCTCTTAAAATTATAATTTCTTTTGTTATTATAATGGAAAACATAATCTAGAGTAAAGCAATTTTCCCAAAGATATTCACTTCATTTGCTTTGTATGGTAATTATGACCGCGCCACAGGGGATCGGCTAAAATCCGAAGACTAGTTCAGGTTGTACGAGTGGCCCACGGCTCCAAGTTCTAAGATAATAACACGGTACGTATATAAAATGGACCGTCTTTATTTCTGCTCCCTGGAAATCGAGTCCGAAAAGTTCTGGTGAAAGTCCCATATCCGCTTCGTTTTTTAAAACTGCCCATGGCAACACAAAATTACATTCACCAATTGGGCACTTTTTTCAAACGCACACTATGTAATCAATTATGGTTGGCGGGAAAACGGACATGTTTTAACACCTGATTTTAAAAATTTCGGGATTAATATTAAAAATACGACCCAATATAAAATCGGTCAACACTGCAGCCAATTTTGCCGCTAACCGATTTGCCTCAGTGATGGCTTATTTCATTTCAGATTTACGGCCACTTAAAAATTCCCCAGTTTTAACCTCATTAAGTCATTAAATATGCAAATATTAAATATTTAAAAACCGGAAACATAATTCGAAAGAACACGGCAGTGACTTTTATTTTCTTTTTATTACGAAAAAAATGTGCTTTGTTGGGATCAGTTTGTAAATCATTGATTATAATATTTACTCTGAAAATTTCAATTTCATGCGTTAAAATGTGTATCCATTTTGGTGATGGAATAGCATGTATAATGTAAAAACTGGTCTGTTTATTTTCCATTTGTAATTTAAATGGGCGAGTTCTATTGGTTTTGATGTTTCAAAATAGGACAAAATTTAACAGTGATTATTCTTTTATAAATTATTGTACAAAGCAAGTTTATGGAACAATTGATGTTTCATTTTAAATTTATTATTCAATAAATTAATTTCATTTTTAAACTCTATTATTTTTTTGTTATTAAAATGCAACAAAAACATGTATATTAAGAAAAAAATAAGCTAAAGATTAGGCTCCACCCTATTCGCCCCGATCTTAATTCTCAATTGTGATTAATTTTTCATTCGTTGTCAGTTCTAGAGGCGGTGCTTAATTGCAAGATCCATATTTGTTTACAAGAATTTACCATTTTAAACATGTTTTAAGTTTCTTGTTCTGAAAAGAGGACTACGTATATTAAGACAAAAGGCAAAATATAAGCCCCGCCCACCCGCCCTACTCAATTCTGATGATTTCTTTTTTTTAATCGTCGAGAGCTGAGGAACGGAATTTAATTGTAAAATCCTTATTATTTCTCTACAAGAAATTACTGTGTAAGACATGTTTTTCAGCCAAAGATTATGAAGTTTTCATTCGTTGGTAGACCTAGGGGCAGGCCTAATTGCAAAATCCGTATTTCTTTACAAAAATTTACCATTTTAAACGTGTTTTACGTTTTTAAGAATTAAAAAAATCTTACATTTCACAACATGTAACTTAAAATATATTTAAAGTAGAAAATTTGTATACGGAAATATCGATTCTGCAATTAGACTCCGCCCCATAATTGCAAAATTCATATTTCCTTGCAAAAATGTACCATTTTAAGCATGTTTTAAGTTTCTTGTTGAGAAAAGATTGCTATGTACCCGCCCTGTCCCAATTCTGATGATTTTTATTCGTTGTAAGCCGAGGGGCGGAGCTTCATTGTAAAATCTTTATTGTGTTATAAAAAAAACTAAATGTATTAATTAAAAAAGAAAACCAAAAGAGAAGCCCCACCCATCCGTATCGATCTCAATCGTGATGAATTTTTCATTCGTTGTCAGACCGAGGGGCGGAGCGCAATTGCAAAATCGATATTTCCCTATACAAATTTACCATTTTAAACATGTAATAATCACGAACAAAAAAATAAGTCTCCCATTTCCGCCTGCCTGTCGTCTGTTGTTTGTTGTTTGTCTATTGCCGTGTCGATATTTTTTAGATGCGAAAACTACTGGCTGATTTTTTTAATGCATTTTAGGAATATCCCGATGGTCAAACACTAATCAAAATTTGTCTAATTATCCTCACCAACAATTTGATGAGGTCACCTCAATATTTTGCAGGGTAAATTCTGTTTAAACTTTCTAAAAGCACGTAATCCTGTACTTGTGGTTGATGAGTTCGTCTTGATTTTTTACTTTAGGTATTCAAATTTTTACAAAAAAAATCAAAATTATTTAACGCTTTACTTTAATACAAGAACAACGACTCATTACCTACGTCGAGGGTTCGATTCTTTCGTGTTAACTTTTTTTCTTACACTGTGACTGGTATTGTGTATATTTTTTCTAAAAAACTGGATTTGTCTGATTTTATTTTAGGGGCGAGGGAAGTTCTGCCTAATAAAATTAGACCAATTATTTGCATTCTAATATGAATTGGCGCTGCTCTGAAATTGTAAAATTTTGTTGAACAATTTGGACTTTTTTTCCTAAAATTCTGCACATGCATTGTGCATTTATCTAGCAAAATTTTGAGATGACGTCATCGAGTTTTGGGGGGGGGGCTGGAGATACATTTTGATTAGTGATTTATGATTTTTACGATAACATTAATGCGTCTACAAAATTTTCGAGCAGTAGGTTTTGTATTTTCTATATCGTCAAATTTTCTTGTAAAATTTTGATTTTTACTTCCAAAAAAAATTATCATACGTGTTATGTCTACTAAAATATTGTTACGAAATAAAACCATACGCCACCCCGGTAGGACGCCTATGCACCGTCGAGAGATTTCTAGTAAGCACGGCAATGATGCGTGACTCATCGTCGGTGACGGCGGACGAGCGACGTTCACTAAAGAAAAGCCTGGAAGCGGAAATCGCGGTGGCTATTCTAGAAAGACCTCGATCACGAAACCTCTAGAAGGAGAGTATGGGTTTAAATCGAGGCCACCTTCAGGAACAATTATTATTATTCAGTCAGCGAGTCGAGTACAGTGAATGAATTCAGTCAAGTTGGGTCGAAATTATTCTGTAAATAATCGCTGTGTGGACTAGTCGTGTAAATTTGAGTTACTAAGAAATAAATTGTTGAGTTTTACCCACGCCGATTTTTAAACACAGATCATCGTAACAATATCAATGAATATCTCTCGTTTTGCCATGAACACTTTTTTATTAATAAATCGGGGGTCGCTCCCCCTAAATTTTTCGCCACAATTTTATCGTTGTAAAGCAGAGGACGATTTTTGATTAAATATTCAACCGAATTCATTGTTTTTATTTGAAATTAACCAATAAAAAGTCTAAATGTTTTGATACATCTGATACAAATGGAGCGAGATAAAAAAATAGTTTTGATAATTACGATACAAACTTCCTGCTAATAGGGTTCGTTGGAGAAATGGCTACTTTAATGTTTTTTCGACGTTTCATGATCCCTAGAGTATGAAAAAGTAAATTTCGTGTCTCCGTCTGTCTGCCATTTGTGTCGAAACTACCCGACCCATGGTTGTCAGATTTTACATGTATGTTAAAAATATTATGTAGATCTAAAATGCTAACCATATTTGACTAATTATCCACAGCAACAATCTGATAACGTGCCCTCATCATTTTGGGTAGTGAGGGTTATATAAATTTTATGAAATAATATACTTCTGTACTCGTAGTTTATGAATCCGTCTTGATTTTTAACACAAAGTACAAAAACAATTTTTGTACAATCTTTCCTTGTGGTTCATGTAGTCGGTATTTCGCTAATGCATCAAATGTTTCGCAGTCGAGTGGAATTTACGTCTATACCGAGTGTTTTCACTATGACTTGTATTTTTGTCATCAAAAAATAAATAAAATTTTGCAAAATTAAATTTAATAATTTTTCTAAAAACTATGTTTGTGTTTCCAGTTTTTTCCTAAAATCTAGACGTATGAGGTTAAAAAATGAGGGGGCATTAATAACTTACAAGTATAGAATACGTATATTAAATTTTATAAAATCTGATTAGAATTTACCTGGCAAAATTTAGGAGATGGCGTCATAAAATTGTTATTGGGAATGAATAAAGAAATTTTAGTTGGCGTTTTATCATCTTCACAACAATCGTAAAGTCCACCTAAAATTCCATAGTAATCGGTCCAGTAGTTTCGCCTAATAAATTCGCCAACTTCAGACAGACGACAGAGAGACGGAAACATAGGCCGACAGTGTGAAAATTACTTTTTAATAATTTAAACTTCTTTGAAAAATTAAACAATTTAATTCGGCGAAATTTTACTTATCTTATGGTACCCTTATCAGTTAAAAAAATATAGATAATATCAGCGATAGTGTAAGAAGAAAAAAGTTGCCCATGAGGGGATCCAACCAGCGAGCTCCGCGTGAATAATAATAATTAATAAATTATTATCTGTGACATGTCATAAATTTAGGTTATGTTTTGGATACATTTTGCAAATTAAAAGTGTCAACAATCTGTCAATCTTGACAGCTGACAACCGGAAATTATCGAAAACATCATACCAATTTCAACTAAAAATCCAAAATTGCCAACAAAATGCCATCTAAAACATACGGATTTATACTTGCTTCAAAGATCTTCTAACTATAATTTATTTACATCGGTGACATTTTAAAAGCGTTGCACTTGTCAATAACAGTGTGCAAAGCGAAAGTGGTACGAAATTTTTGTAACCAAATTAGCTGTCACTGACGTAGCTCTGACATTGACATTTCGGGGAATGCACTAAAAAACCAATAGAAGAAATTTTCTTTCACTTTTACGTGTTAAAAAAAAAGTGTTCACAAGAGTGGACAGTAAATAAATTATTATATCTAATAAACTGAAAATGTAGCCGTCTTGTTTCACTTTGTATAACTTTATCAAATTACATCACTCATATTCCATAACGTTATATCTATGAGGGAGGATATGCGATATTTGTTGCGTGTTTTGCGAGCACTAAGATTGTATGGATAAACTTTTTGCTAGTTTCTGTCCTTGAACTCTGTCCCGGCGAGGCGGCAGATCCTCGGGGCATATCCCTTTATCGGATTTGCATCCGGGGAAACATTGCCGCAATTGATTGGGGTGTGCTGGAACGACTCCTCGTATAATAGCCCAAGGGAACGTACGAATGGCACATTCGATAAGACCTCCAGCGAGGTCGTCGCCAGTCTTCGCTTTCCAACTGCCACAAACTCTGAGAAACGACGTTCTCTTATCGTCCTATCTAATTCTGATGGCTTCAGAGTTTCCGGTTTGGAAACCTCTTTTAAATAAAACTCCTTCGTCAAGTTGGTATAATGGGATTTTGTTGCGCAGGGAAATCGGCAACGATAAATGGGACTGGCCGGAAATACAAATGACTGGGAACTAATATGCTGCATTCCTTATTTTCAGCTGGAACTTGGGTCTTCCCGAGATACAAAATTAAGATAAGTAACTGCTGCATTCACGAGAAATTATCTTACACATTGGTTATAATACTGCTATATAGTATACATAAAATAAAATAGGCTCTAAAACTCCGTTTCACTGTATTATTATCATTGCGAGCTTGGTATTTGAGATGTTTTTCGACAGACCTGTAACATACTGGACTGACAATCTATCCGCTCCATAAAACATATTCCAATACGAACTATCCGCATTCTAAGCTCTTTTATTGCTGGCGCAGGAGATTTTTTGACCATTTCACTGTCCACTGCACAAATGAAATTGTGTCCGGACGGAGAGAACACCCTTGTAGACTTGAGACTTTAATTATTGCGAAGAAAAGTTTCGCAGTGTTTTACTGCCTCTAGTTTTTTGTTAAAAGCAGAAAATTGGAAAGGACTGCAGGAAATTAGGGTAGACGGTGTAGAAGAAACCGCTGGGATATTAAGCAAGGTGGCGAAATTAGGAAACTGGGAGGAGTAAGTATACTGAGTGGTGGTAAAATGCTGCACGTGTTACGGTCAAAAAGGTAATGTGGCCATTAACATCAACAGCCGGTTAAGATCGTAAACGTCTCTTAAAAAACCACAACATTAGTCGGACATTATCCCACTATCGTAATGATTGTTAAATGACAAGAAATTTGAATAATTTCCTCGGAGATTAAGTACAAATTTCTAAAGATGTCAATGTACACGCGGTGAATGTGTGGGGATTAATCTAATAATTCTAGAAGCTAACGGGGAAAAATTTAATCACACTGCTGCCTTAATGCCACTTTATTGTACAAGGGAGCATTGTAACAAGGTCATCGAAGCTTGTGGAATACGAAAATGCAATTGTCGGTGTCGAGGACTTTATTAGACTTTACGATTACACAGGTGATAAAACTTTAACTATTATTTTACAAAATTTAAATAAGTCGCAAATATAGGACATTGAAGCACGGTTTATGAAGTAATCATTTGACATGACGTCATCAAGGGATAAACAGATACGTTTTTCTTAGCGATTTACTTACTATGTCTACGACAACCTTAAGATTTCAGAGCAATTCATTTTGGATTTCCTATTAAAATAAATTTTCAAATTTTCTCAACAATTTTGAATTCTGGTACAAAATAGGTACTAGGTAGCATATTATTTTATGATAATTTAAATAGGATTTACTAGTAAAAATCATCTATGCAGTAGTCTCAAAGTACTTACCACAGCAATTGGGCAAGTAATTTCGGAGATTACGTCAGACCAGGTAAAGTTAAGTCAGGTCAGGCCAGATTTTCTCAATTCTGTCAAGCCAGTTCCATAAGTCAGGTTAAGCCACATCCGGCTAGGACACAAGTTAGGTGAATAAGGGCAAATCTGATCAGGTTAAGTCAGGTCGGGATCAATTCAGTTTAAGTTGTTTCAGACCAGGTTAGGTCAGGTCATATCATGTCAAGTGAGGCCAGATCAGGTGAGGTTAGTTCAGTTCAATTTAGCTAGGTCAAGTTAGGCGAGTTCAAGTCAATTCAATTCCGGTCATGCCGAGTCAAATCCTCTCCTTGATAGTGACTTGGTAATAAAATCTGGGTCATTTCGAAAAAGTGTTTATGGAGAAAATACTGTATAAGTGTTACGAACATTCTGTGACAGAAACGAAGTAGTTAAAAATAAAAAAAAATGTCGACGAGGGTAGGATTCGAATCCACGTGCAGAGCTCAACTTGCTCAGTTTAATATTACACACAAATTTTTGTAAAGAAACTGATGAAAAATCATTGCGGATTCATAAACCACAAGTACAGGAGTACGTTATTTGGTAAGATTTACATAGTAATTAATAATCAAAATGTTAACGTTACGCCATCAAGTTGTTGGTGGGGATGATTAGACAAATTTTAATTGGCGTCTACACGATATTCCTAACATACATTTAAAATTTGACAATAATGGGTATAGTAGTTTTGGAAATCATCAGTCGAATAAAAATCGACACGGATGATACACGGCAGATAGACGACACATACACGGAAATGGAAGACCTATTGTTTCATATTCTACGAGTAAACGGCGCGAAACCATGAAAAACTCCATTGGTAAAATATTGGTTATCAATAAATAATACGTGGTGTGCAAGAACATGGACAAGAAAAGTTAAGGGATTTTCTTCTTATTTTCTGCTTATGTTTTATGTCACTGGCGGGTAAATTATATTTAATACAAATGCTAACATAAACTTCTGAATCGACGGTGAACTAACTATATAAAATGTGATGGAAAACACTTTGATTCACAGTTGGCTTTCAATAGAGTATAGCGTTTGACATCGTTGAAAGTAATATAATAAATAAATAATAATAAGAGTGATATTTAATGATCCAGTATCGGATTGAGGACATGGGGGTCCACAGTGAAATTTACAAAGTGTATACAGATGTTGTTTGGGTATTATTACTATTATTATTTTCAGCTTTGCCGCCGACATTGGCGTTTTGAAAAAACTATGCTGTTTTACCAAAAAAATTGTGGAAAGTTATTTTGACATAACTTCCCTCGCCCTTGAAGCATAGTCCGACAAATTCCGCTTCTTTAAAAAATTATAAAATTTGATTTTGCGATTATCGTTTTGTGATAACTGTTAACAAAATGGTGTAATTAACATTGCTGCACTCTTGTGTCTTTAAATATGAAATACATACAAAGCAGATAAAAAAATATAGGGAAAAATATAGACATTCTCAATTTCTCAGTACTTTTAGCACGTTCAGATTACTAGCACCAGCATTTAAAAGAAACTGAAATTTGGTTAATTTTGTGTCCTCAACGCAGAGGAAAGAACACAAAACAATCTTAAAATAGCCTCATGATTTCACAGATTCGGTTTTTGCAATTTCAAAGTTAAATTGTAAAATATTGTAAGACAGTATTGATTTTTTTTTCAAAAATCTGGATGCTAAGGGTAAAAAATCAACAAGTTATTTGATAAAATTTAAAGAACATTTGTTCGGTAGAATTCTAAGATAACGATTAATCTTCTTTAGACTAGAATTTTGATTTTTTTTTGACAAAAATCTCGATATCTAGGGAAAATTCAGCACGGATTTTAAATTACACATACATAGAGTATGTAATTCTATAAAATTTAAGGAACATTTGTTCTGCAAAATATGAAATGACGTCATAATTTTTTAGAGGCCATAAACGAAAAAAATTTTACTAACAAAATACCATGTTTACAATAATCTTAAAAAGCTTGCAAATTTGCAAAGTTAAATTGTGAATTGTTGTTATACAACTCTCATTTTTTTCTCAAAAATCTAGACGTCTAGGGTCAAACTGGACACGGATTCATGAATCACACATACAGGAGTATGCAATCCTATAAAATTAAATATATATAATACCAAAAAAGGGGCAAATAAGTAGTAAGCAAAATGATACGTTTCACCATTTCATTTTATTTTTAAATTTATTATAAGGTGCTTTATTATTTTTGTTTTTAAGAAAGCAGACCAGTATTGATTTTGAAGAGGTTTGTTTTTTTTTGTAAAAATCTCAAAGTCAGCGGTTTCTATAATGATCCGCTGGAATCATGGTCAAAATGTTTTTAAGTCCACAACTTAAGAAAAATGAAATGTTAAAACAGCAATAAAAAACTTCAACGTCAAAACTGGCCTGTTTGCTTAAAAAAAAATTATACAGGACCTTAAAATAGATGAAAAAACAAGTAAAATAATAGCTTAAATAGATGAAAAAAAAATGAATGAAACGTACCATTTTACTTTTTACCGATTTCAATTTAGAAATTTCATCTAAAACATCCCATAAATAATAATCCTTAAATCCGAGTCATTCAGATGAGAATTGGATTTGAAATAACAAACAATGCTTTTGGAATCATCAAAATTTATCTTTGGTAGATATAAATTAAAGAATATTTATTCGGAAAAATTGTAAAATGATGTCCATTATTGTTCTACAGGAACATAAACGAAAAAACAATTGATTAACGATTTAGCATGCTTACGATAACCTTAAAACGTTTGCAAAATTTCAGAACATACTCGTAGGAGTATCTTACTTTATAAAATTTAAATAATATTTACTATTGTAAATTTTGGAGATGACGTCAACAAATTGTTGGTAAGGATGATTAGCCAAATTTTGATTAGCGTTTTACCATCTACAAGATATTCGTAATTCACTTATAAAATTCGACAACTGGTTTAGTAGTTTCGGAGTTTATCTCTCTAATAAAATTCCGGACAGACGGCAGACAGACAGAAAGACCGACAGATAGACAGACAAACAACCGAAAACGCGAGGTCTACTTTTTCGCATTCTTGGGGTCATGAAACGTCGAGAAAACCTGAAAGTAGTCATTTGTTGGATGGACCCTTTGTTAGCTCGGGAACTAAAAATCGAAAAACCTTTTCGAAATTCTCCAAAAAAATGTTAAATCGAGCCCTAGTCGACTGAATAGAAGTGTCAGCTCACGGAGAATTCTGAGAGTCTGCCTGAAAGCAGATATTTTAGATAATTTTTGCTACAGTTCTTCAAACACCCGAGGAAAACGAGAAAATATTTTTCACGAATTTTCAGAAAAAATCAAAACAGACTATTCCTATGGAAAATATTCTGATTTAGAGAAAATTATTTCAAATTTTAAATTTAAAGAAATGTTTGATCCAGCTCTGAAAACAGCTAAGAAAAACCGGATTATACACATTTTTTCAAGAATTATTATTGTCTTACAAAACGCATTTTATTCTAGTGGAATGAAATGCTAATTTACAAATATTCTCCGAAAAAATTTTCAAAAAAAAATTCAGGGACGAAGGCAGTTCTGTCAGTCAAGAGCATAGCAGCATTTTTTTTTATTTTAGTGTCAAATGACAGACTAATCTAAATTCACACACTACATGTGACTTTAGAACACTTATTTCTATAGTGACGCTATTTAGTTTCCAGAACACTGACTAGCAACACGTATCTAAAGATGTCCACGTTTTATTAGTGACAGTAATTATTATTGGTTCTTATCTTTTTTTGAGACCATGTGCTAGACTTCTTAAGTCATTGCAGTTAATACTGAAGTTAATTTTTAATTGACATGAGGCAATCTATTTTTTCAAGTTAACCATTTCTGTTATACTTTCATCATCAAATAAATCGATAATTAATTGCTCCCCGAAATTTCATTTTTTTCCTCAGCAAAAACACGTCTCCACACTTTAAATTTCATTCGTTGCAAATTCTCCTACTTTCGCCAAGGGTTTACTGCATCAAATCGAATTTACCAGTTTTTATTCCAAGGATAGTGACTTTGCTGACCTTCATTTCCAACAATCCAGCAAGAACAAAATCATCGAAGTCGAAAAAACTCGAATTCGGCAGACACGTCTCTTTTTTATTTGCCGTTCCTGCCAGTTTTGATCTTTATAGAAAGAACATCCATGCGGGCGTGCCGAAAATGCGGCTTGCAGGATTATACAGTGGATCGGCACTTCCAAACATCATCCTGCAACGTCGGCAGGAAAGCCGTTGTCGGACATTCGGATGGATGTTTCTCTAATTCGCACTTTGCTGTTTTGCTCGAAATTTCCGATTCCCTGGAGGAACAACCCCTGATGGATCCAGGTCACGAAAGCCTCACTAATTACTACTTGCTTTCACAAAATAGTGGCAAATGCCTGGCAGGAATCTGTCGATAATGGTCAAGTTTTCGCCATTAGCAGCTTTATTGTTTCAGACTACGTAAACTAATAATATGCTAATCTTTTTTTTTAAACAATCTGACATTGTCTTGTTTATGACTAGGAGAATCTATAACTTATAGGTACGCCGATAAAATTGGACTGCCCCAAGTAGAAGCCAACGCCTTTGTAATCATCCCACCCACCGCAGGTAAGAGTTTTTGCCCAGGGAGTTCTCAAAGGAATCTCGCCGCCGCCGCCACCACGGCTAACGACCCTTGCAAAACTCGTCCGGCAACACCTCTTTGAATCATCCCGTTGTCTGGTAAAGTCTATTGTTTCCACTGTTCGCGCTCTGTCTAGACTTGTTTGTTTCAAGATGATCGAAAGGTTCTTGGTTATGCACCTGTGGAGAAACACTGTGAAGTAGGCAGCGGTGATTGTTTTGGAGTTTGACCGGTTACTTGCAAGAACCCATTATTATGCTTGGCTATGTTTTGTATCTTGTTATTCTGATTGCACTCGGTTTGGTACTTAATAAGCATGTAGGATACGTACACGTTCACGTTGACCGACATTGGCTCTGATCCAGTTCGAGGTAATCGCGGTTCTTTGAAAGATGATGGATCATGGCGGTTTACCTGAAACAAAAAGGGAACATACAGCTGGGTTGTTAATTTGATGACTTATCATATTTTAGATCGGCGCTTTTAGAGCTTATAAGAGCCGTGTGTTCGCAGAATGAGAGGAAATATTTGAAATAATGTGGTTCTATAACGGTTTGTTCTCGGGCTAATAATTCTTTTTCTCCTAGACTTTGTTGTCTCTAATTCAGTTTTGAATTAACTTAAAGTTAAAAATATCTTATGTATGTCAAAATGTAATGTGTATGTTTACAAATAGGAGTATTTGTTTAATAATAATTTCAAGTGTCGCTTCTAAAATAATGGATAAAATAAATAGGTATAACTTATTTTTAGAACGTTCTCTATATAACACAAGGACCATCGTTAATCATGTTTTTTTTTTATTTTGGTGAAATTTTTCATGGCGTATTTTTTTATAATCAATATCTCAGTTATTTTTGGAAATTTCGGAACGCGGTTTTCGCCACTGTTTTCAGCCTAAAAACTCTAGAAGTCTAAACACTACCAATGAAAAATTATCGACTTCTTTTGTTGGAAATGAGATACAGTAAAAGCAGTTTGTGACGAAAAAAAAAAGAGTGCAACACGTCGTAAGAGGAAGTGTTGAAAAATAGGGCTACAGAAAAGTTGCCTAAAATTCCATTAAAAAATTGTCGGATATGGATCGCTACGAACTGATTCGTTTGTAACGTCCAACATTTACGAGATATTCGCTAAAAAGTCCAATTATTATTTAAAAATTCTAAAAATTGCGAAATTTCATGTTATCGATACGGAAAAATGGCCCCCATTTTATTTTTCCGTATCAATATTTTGGAAGAAATGAAGTCGAAAATAATTTTCGAAAATTGAAATCTATTACAAAAATTCTTTGGGTAATTTTCGAAGATTCTCAAAAAAAAGTCAAAAATTTCATACGGGATGGTACTTCTGTTTTGGAATTTGAAATCTATAAAAAATATTCTTTAAGTAATTTTGGAAGATACTGCAAAATTGGGCTTTTGAAATAGTTGGCTAAAAATGAAAAAAAATTCCGGCGTATAGATCTCGACAATATATGGTCCTAGACCAAGATTTACGAAATATTCGCTGTGAAAAACCGAATTTTTAAAAATTCTAAAAATTGCGGAACTTCATGTTATCGATTTATAAAAATGGTGGCAATTTTCCACGAAATGAAGCAAAAAATAATTTTTTGAAATCGAAGTCTATTAATTTTTGAAGGGGCTTAAAAAGGGTAAAAATTTTATACACGGGAGTATTGAAAAATTGAGTCTTGGTTGTCTAAAATCTATAAAAAAAAAATGTTGGATATGTATCTAGATAAGCTAATTTGAAAAGTTTGTATGGTCCTGAACCAAGATTTGCGAGATATTCTTTATGGAAATCCAGTTTTTTAAAAACCCTAAAAATTCCGAAATTTCATGTCATCGATCGATTTGGAAAAATGGTTGCAATTTTATATCTATAAAAAAAAAACTCTTCAGGTAATTTTTGAATGTGCTTAAAACAGAATAAAAAAATTCATACCGGAGGGTACTGAACAACTGAGATTTTGGAAAATTTGACTAAAAATCAATAAAAATTCTAGAGTATAGATCTCGTCGAACTGATTCGGAAAACATAACATTTGTTTGGACCAAGATTTACGAAATATTCAGCTATAGGAATCCTATTTTTTAAAAATTATAAAAGTTGCGAGATTTCATGTTATCGATTTGGAAAAATTGGAGCAATTTTCGAAAAAATTAAGACAAAAAAAAGTTTTGGAAATCGAAATCTAAAAAAAAGCTTAAAAAAGGGTAAACATTTTATATACGAGGGTATTGAAAAATTGAGTTTTTGTTGCCTAAAAGTCCCTAAAAATTTTTTGGATATGTATCTCGACAAGCTAATTTGAAAAACATACAGTTTACATGGTTCTGGACCAAGAGTTGCGAGATATTCGCTATGGAAACCCATTTTTTTTTATTCTAAAAATTGCGAAATTTCATGTTATCGATTTGGATAAATGGTGTCAATTTTCGAAGAAATGAAGTCAAAAATAACTTTTGTAAATCGACATTCATAAAAAAGCTCTTTCTGTAATTTTCGAAGGTGCTTAAAAAAGGGTAAAAATTGTGAAAATTGTGTACAGGGCAGTATTGAACAATTCAGCTTTTGGAAAAATTGACTAAAAATCCATAAAAATTTTTAAAAATTCTCAGAATTGCGAAATTTCATGTTATTGATTTAGGAAAAAAAAAATCGAAAACAACTTTTGGTGATCGGAATTTATAAAAAAAACTTTGGGAGGTGCTCGAAAAAGGGTTAAAAAATTCAAACGAAAGAGGTATTGAAAAATAAACCTTTGGAAACGTTGCCTCAAAATTCATAAAAATTCTGGGCTACAGATCTCGACGAACTGATTCGAAAAGTATAGCATCTTTGTGATCTTGGACCAAGATTTACAAAATATTCGTTACGAAAATTGAAATTTTGAAAAAAAATCTAAAAATTGCGAAATTTCATGATATCGATTTGAAAAAATTGTGCCAATTTTCGAACAAATTAAGACGAAAGTAATTTTTGGAAATCAAAATTTATATATAAAACTGTGAGTAATTTTTGAAGGTGCTTTAAAATTCTTTACGGGGGAGTATTGAATAATTCAGCTTTTGGAAAAGTTCCCTAAAAATCCACAAAACTTCTAAAATATAGATCTCAATGAGCTGACTCGAAAAGAAAAATGTGATCTCCGCTCAAGATTTGCGAAAACGTACTTTTGAAAATTTTAAAAATTGCGAAATTTCATGTTATCGATTTGAAAAAATGGTGGCAGTTTACGAAAAAATTAAGCCGAAAACAACATTTGGAAATCTAAATTTGGAAATAAAAATTCTTTGTATAATTTTCGAAGGTGCTGAGAAAATGATTAAAAATTTCAAACGGGAGGATATTGAAAAATTGAGCTTTTGGAAACGTTGTCTAAAAATCCATAAAAAATTCTAGGGTATAGATCTCGACGAATTGATTCGCAAAATATAGAGTTTGTATGGTCCTGGACCAAAATTCACGAAATATTCGCTATGAAAATGCCAATTTTTTAAAAACTCTAAAAATTGCGAAATTTCATGTTATCGATTTGGAAAAATGGTGGCAATTTTCGACGAAAAGAGGCCAAAAAAAAAAAACTTTTGGAAATCCAAATCTATAATGCGGTGATTCAAAAATGTGGTCCTGCATCAAGATTTGCGAAAAATTCGTTATACAAATCGAAATCGCGAAAATAATAAAAATTGCGAAATTTCATGTTATCGATTTGAAAAAATGGTGGCAGTTTACGAAAAAATTAAGTAGAAAACAACATTTGGAAATCTAAATTTGGAAATAAAAATTCTTTGTATAATTTTCGAAGGTGCTGAGAAAATGATTAAAAATTTCAAACGGGAGGATATTGAAAAATTGAGCTTTTGGAAACGTTACCTAAAAATCCATAAAAAATTCTGGGGTATAGATCTCGACGAATTGATTCGCAAAATATGGAGTTTGTATGGTCCTGGACCAAGATTCACGAAATATTCGCTATGAAAATGCCAATTTTTTAAAAACTCTAAAAATTGCGAAATTTCATGTTATCGATTTGGAAAAATGGTGACAATTTTCGACGAAATGAAGCCAAAAAAAAAACTTTTGGAAACCCAAATCTATAATGCGGTGATTCAAAAATGTGGTCCTGCATCAAGATTTGCGAAAAATTCGTTATACAAATCGAAATTTCGAAAATTCTAAAAATTGCGAAATTTCATGTTATCGATTTGAAAAAATGGTGGCAGTTTACGAAAAAATTAAGCCGAAAACAACATTTGGAAATCTAAATTTGTAAATAAAAATTCTTTGTATAATTTTCGAAGGTGCTGGGAAAAAGATTAAAAATTTCAAACGGGAGGATATTGAAAAATTGAGCTTTTGGAAACGTTGCCTAAAAATCCATAAAAAATTCTGGGGTATAGATCTCGACGAATTGATTCGCAAAATATGGAGTTTGTATGGTCCTGGACCAAGATTCACGAAATATTCGCTATGAAAATGCCAATTTTTTAAAAACTCTAAAAATTGCGAAATTTCATGTTATCGATTTGGAAAAATGGTGACAATTTTCGACGAAATGAAGCCAAAAAAAAACTTTTGGAAATCCAAATCTATAATGCGGTGATTCAAAAATGTGGTCCTGCATCAAGATTTGCGAAAAATTCGTTATACAAATCGAAATTTCGAAAATTCTAAAAATTGCGAAATTTCATGTTATCGATTTGAAGAAATGGTGCCGAAAACAACTTCTGGAAATCTAAATCTGTAAATAAAAATTCTTTGGGTAATTTTCGAAGATGCTAGAGAAAGGTGAAAAATTTCAAACGGGAGTATATTGAAAAATTGAGCTTTTGGAAACGTTTCCTAAAAAGCTATAAAAATTTTGGGGTATAGATCTCGACGAATTGATTCGCAAAATATTAAGTTTGTATGGTCCTGTGCCAAGATTCACAAAACATTTGCTATGAAAATGCAATTTTTTTTAATTTCAAAAATTGAAAATTTCATGTTGCCGATTTGGAAAAATGGTGGTAATTTTCGTTGAAATGAAGCCGAAAATAACTTTTGGAAGTTGAAATCTATAATGAGCTGATTCGAAAATGTGGTTCCGAATCAAGATTTGCGAAAAATTCGTTATAAAAATCCACATTTCGAAAATTTTAAAAATTGCGAAATTTCTTGTATTCGATTTGGAAAAGTGGTGGCAGTTTACGAAAAAATTACACTGAAAATTACTTCCGGAAATTTAAATCTGTAAATAAAATACTTTGGGTAATTTTCGAAGGGGCTGGAGAATAGGATAAAGGAAAAAATTAAGCTTTTCGAAACGTTGCCTAAAAATTCATAAAAATTCCGGGCTACAGATCTCGACGAACTGATTCGCAAAATATAGAGTTTTTATGGTCCTTGAGCAAGGTTTATGAAATATTCGCTATGAAAATTCAATTTTTTTACAATTGTAAAAATTGCGAAATTTCATGTTATCAATTTGAAAAAATGGTGGCAATTTTCGACGAAATAAAGCCGAAAATAACTTTTGAAAATCGAAATCTATAGTGATCTGCTTCGAAAATGTGGCCCCGGGCCAAGATTTGGAAAAATTCGTTATAAAAATCCAAATTTCAAAACTTCTAAAAATTGCGAAACTTCCATGTTGCCGATTTGGAAAAATGGTGGCAATTTTCGACGAAATGTCGCCGAAAATAAGTTTGGAAATGAAAATCTATTAAAAAAAAAACTCTTTGGGTAATTTTAGAAGGTTCTTAAAAAAGGCCAAAAATTTCATACGGGGATTGAAAAGTTGCTTAAAAATCCATAAAAATTCTGGAGTACAGTTCTCGACGAACTGATTCGAAAAATATAGTATGTATATCGTTCTGGACCAAGATTTACGAAATTTCCGCCAGGAATATTAATTTTTTTTAAAGTTATAAAAATTGTGAAATTTCATGTTGTCGAAATACCACTATATTTCTAAAAATGTGGTGGTAATTCACAACAACATGAACTTTCACAATTTTTAGAACTTTAAAAAAAAATACCACCATATTTCTAAAAATATGGTGGTAATTTTCTAAAACTATGGTGGTAATTTTCGACGAAATGAAGCCGAAAATAACTTTTGAAAATTAAAATCTATAAAAAGAAAAACTTTTCGGAGAATTTTCGAAGTCTATCAAAAACAGGTCAAAAATTTCATATGGGGAAAATGAACTACTGAGCCTTTGTAAAAGTTGTCTAAAAATCCATATAAAATTGTGGGGCAAAGATCTCGACGAACTGATTCGAAAAATATAGCGTTTGTATGGTTCCGGACTAAGATTAATGAAATATTAGCTGTGGAAATCCACTTTTTTAAATTATAAAAATTGGAAAATTTCGTGTTATCGATTTGGAAGAATGATGGTAATTTCGACGAAATTAAGCCAAAAGTAGATCGAACACTGAAAAAGAAAACTCTAGGTTAATTTTGAAACTCCCCAAAAAAGGGTCCAATACTGAAAATTTGAACTTTTGCAAAAATTACCTAAAAATAAAAAAAAAAAATTCTGGCATATAGATACATTTCGACGAACTGATTGGAAAAACATCGTTTCTATGGTCCTAGATCAAAATTTACGAAATATTCGCTACGAAAATGCAATTTTTTTTAAATCCTAAAAATTGAAAAATTTCATGTTATCGATTTGCAAAAAGTTGACAATTTTCGACGAAATGAAGCCGAAAATAACTTTGGAAATGGACATCTATTAAAAACTCTTTGGGTAATTTACAAAGGTGCTTAAAAAAGGGCCAACAATTTCATACGAGGAAGTATTAAAAAATTGAGCTCTTAGAAAATTTACTTAAAAAAACCATGAAAAGTCTGGGGTACAGATCTCGACGAACTAATTCGAAAAATATGGCGTTTATAAGGTTCTGGACCAAGATTTACGAAACATTCGCTACGAAAATTTACTTTTTCTTTTAAATTCTAGAAATTGAGAAAATTTGTGTTATCAATTTGGAAAAAAGGTGCCAATTTTCTAAGAAATTAAGACAAAAGTGAATCGAAACCTGTAGGTTATTTTCGAAAGTCCCTAAAAAGGGTCAAATATTGAAAAATTGAGCTTTTGGAAAAGTTGCCTAAAAATCCAAAAAAAAATTCTGGCATTGATTTCCACGAACTGATTCAAAAAACCGCGTTTCTTTGGTCCTGGATCAAGATATACAAAGAAAATAAAAAAAAGAATACGTAAATCTTCAAACTAAGCACTAACAGAAATTACCTGGAGTTTATCTGTGTAATAAATCGATAATAATAGACGATAGAAGACAAACAAATAACTGACGACAGCAGACAGAAGAAAGACAGACGATAATGGAAAACTGTTCATTCCGAATAATTCTGAATGAATGAAATTAGACATGTGTCAAACAAACTTTACCATATTATTTCTCTTATTTATTTCTCAGAAAACCTGTTTTTTTTGTTTTTCTCTCTGGTGTTGTAGTTTGACTTCATTGACCTATATTTATTTGACAAAAAAAATGCATTTCTTCATTAGGTACAGTGAAAGGAAATTTTGTTGCAAACGAGTAAAAAGCTAACAGTAGGAAAAATATGAAAACATAAATTTACAAAAATATACATTCACATACATTCTTCATAAATTATGTATTTCACGTGTACCTATAAAAATTTTAATTTCTAACTTAAGTTCTTTAGAAAAAAACAAAAACCTAGTGCTAGCTAAATTTCGATGTGGTCTTCAGTTAAAACTAAAACTAACAGATTAAAAAACACACAAATAGTTAAAAGTTCCCGAACAAATTTGTGTAATTTTCTCCCAGGACGCTGGATGCTCCAGAACGATCCGCATCGTGCCATGACCTCCAGTTACATAACAGTATTTTATACTAAAAATAATTTGAAAATATTTTTCAAAATTAAAATTAAAATCAACAACCACAGAATTTTTTTCTGTATTTCTCTTGCATAAATTTGCAACTAATCAAGTTCAGGGTAAGCATGAGGCGCAAAATACACAGACAGTTTGCATAAACAAACACTTATAACCACGGTCCATGATCTTGCAATAATAGTCTGTACAAAAGAATCGATTCGCACAATATCACGCAAATTTTAGCACGAAATGCCTCTGACAGTTTCACAACATGAAGATATTCATTCAGACTTTATTGGCAATAGCTCGGTTTCTTTTAATACCAATTAATTTCGGTGTTCATCACTAATTTTGGTTTCATGCCTTGAATTCATTTCAAAGTTTAACTCCATTTAATTTGACGGCAGTTAAATTCGTCGACTTTATTTAGCGCATTTTTTAATCAAGCCCCTCCATCAAAACGATATTAAGTTTAATTCATTACAAAAGTCTTAGATTCGTCGAAGAAAAAAATCGTACTCGATAAAAGTCCGTTAACAGGTCAGATAGTCCATAATTATCACAATTTAGAAAGAGAGAGTGAAAAAAGTGAAACTAAGACAGAATTAGCACAAACTCACTTACGTATAAATTCTACATAATTTTGTTGTACAATTCATTCTGATTAATTTTTCTGTGTGTTGGGAACTACAAGGTGTTCTTGATATCTAAAACCAATATCTTTGTTTTGAATAATGAAGGATGTATCAGAAGCACCTGCTTGCACTGCAAAGTCATTAACAACTCATTCGTTGTAATTAAAATTCGAACTAAATAAGACTGTCGGAAAATGCATTCATTTATTGAAACGTTTATATTCAATCAGTTTCTCGGAAAATTATGATCGATTTACCTGTTCATTATTTAACAGTCCATTGACATGACCTACAAAATTTCTAATTCAATATGAAACCCAATAATATGTTTCCATACCGAGACATCCTTTGGCGTGTCAGAAAATTGATAACAATTTAGTTTGTTCGAAGACATGTAACTATAGATCGTTATATTATAATGTGCAGTAGATGAATGTCTAACTCTATTATACCAGCTGACGCTAGTCGAATAAAAATATGTATAGATGCGGTTGTAACACTATGGGTCATTTTGTACAAATGCACATGCTGTGATGATGGTTTAATATTTCTTTTTCAGTTGCATTATAGTAATTTCCCGTACTGTCACGTAAATGGGGTACAATCGAACTACACACGCGAAATTAACATTATTAAATAAATAAGATGTTCAGCACTAGATAAGTAAATGACAAGTATCTAGATAATTATAAAAACGATAAGCAAAAAAGGAGAAAATTATGCAGAGGCATTGAACTGAAAACTGAGTCGTCGACTTCGCGATCTACGTATTTCTTTTGTGTGTGTTTGTAATTCATGTACGTATTAAATTGAGACTCCATTCGATTTGCAGCTATTTTAGTAGTCAGAGCCGTTCCGTTCGAAGTTAAACTCATCAGTGTCGAAATAGTTTCGTTCGATTCGTGTCAGGGTGGGCAGACTGTGATCTGACCAAAATAAATACGAGTCGAAAGTAGCCAGAATCCCAAATGTCACATTCATTTTGGCTGTTTCACACTAACTTTTTTGATGACAAGCAGCTGTCATTCAGTGGTGGTAAGGAGTAAGATTGCGTCGGTTTGATATGAAGTCTCGAAAAAAATGGATTTGTGATTAATACAACCGAAGCGTCGCCGTTTAAAAGCCGTCGTTTGGGTTGGCTCAGTGTGCTCATAAAATTATTTTTTACTTCCCGAGGGAGCTAAAGGAGGCATTACAGGCTCGTTCTGAAGAATGTTTAATTTCGTGTTTCCTTGGAGTTTCATAACGTGAAAATGTTTCCAGTTTCCGTCTGTTTGTTTCATTTGATGATTTTACTACACAGAGAACTTTGAAATTTTAGGTATATAGGAATATTAGGATTATGTGTGGCAGTAAAACGCCGTCTTGAAATTTTGTCAATCTCGTTTAAAATGCTTGACGAGACTTACAACTTAGCAGTCCACCACTATTTTTTATTTTGCTTATACGGATTATCTAGAAAACAGGAGGTTGTATGAGAAGTTTCAGTATGTAAAAAAATGGTCTAAGGTTATTTAGACAGACGTGCTTGAAGTACAGTATAAAAAAATAGTTCTTTTATATAAAATGCTAATGTTTTTTTGTGCGAAAATCTGAATGGCTAGGGCAAACAATCAAGGCAGTTTCATAGACCACAAGGTCAGGAATATGTTATTTTAAAACATTTAAGTAGCATTTACCATGCAAAGTTTTGAGATGATGTCCTCAAATTATTGGTGGGGATGATAAGAAAGTTTTAGTTTGCGTTCCACCAACTACACGATATGCTTAACATACCTATGTATAAAATTTAACAATTGGTTTGGTAGCTTCAAGGAGTATCTGTTTCATAAATTTAATGTCGACACAAACGACAGACCCACAAACAGAAGCGGAAGTTCTATTGTTTCATACGCTAGAGATCGTGAAACGTCGAGAAAACATCAAAGTATCCATTCGCCGGAGGGACTTTATTACAATATTTCCTTGCCTTACGTTCGGGAAGTAATAATTATAAATAAACTGAATCGACAATGTAATATTGAGACCATCAGCCGAATTGCTATTTTCATATTTTCTCGACGTGTCATGACCTCTATAGTACGAAAAAAGTGGTTTCCCGTTTCCGTCTGTCTGCCTGTCCGTCGGTCTCTGGCGTCTGTATCCGTTTTTATTAAACACATAATCTCCGAAACTAGCCGACCAATTGTTGTCAAACTTTGTAGGTATCATGTAGATGGTTAAACGCAAACTAAAATTTGGCTAATCTTCCCTACCACTAGTGAGATGATCTTATCTCCAAAATTTATAATAGTAAGTTTTTTTAAATTTTATAAAATAAGAGACTCCTGCATTTGTGGTGGGTGAATCCGTGTCGAATTTTCACCCTAGACATCCAGGTTTTACCTTCTTAATAAAAGACAGTTGGGATCCCTGAGAAGGTTTCACATTATTAAAAAAACCGGTTGGGGCCCCAGAGGTTTTCATTAAAAAAAAAAAAACACACTTGGGTCTCCCGAGAAGGTTTCACATTCTGAGGAAAAAAAGACACTTGGGACACCCGAGACGGTTTTACGCTCCTAAAAAAAAAAATTGAGACCCCCGAGAAGGTTTCACGTTATTAAAAAAAAACCTTTTGGAGCCCCCGAGACGGTTTTACATTCTTTCAAAAAACGACAGTTAGGGCCCGCGAAAAGGTTTCACATTCTTAGAAAAAACAAAAACACTTGGAGTCCCCGAGAAGGTTTTACCCTCTTAAAAAAGACAGTTGGACCCCTGAGAAAGTTTCACCTTCTTAAAAAAACAGTTTGCGCCCCCCCGGAAAGTTTCACCTTGTTTAAAAAAGACAGTTGGGGTTCCCGAGAAGGTTTCACCTTTTTAAAAAAGACAGTTGGGGCCCCTGAGAAAGTTTTACATTCTCAAAAAAAAAAAAAAAAACGCATTTGGGCTCCCCGAACAGATTTCACATTCTTTTAAAAAAAGACAGTTAGGGACCTGGAGAAGGTTTCACATTTCTAGAAAAAAGATACTTGGGGACCCCCGAGAAGGTTTTACCCTGTTAAGAAAAAGACAGTTGGGACCCCTGCGAAGGTTTCACATCATTTAAAAAAAACCGGTTGGATCCCCGGGGTTTCAACTTCTTTAAAAAAAATAGTTGGGGCCCTCGAGAACGTTACACTTTCTTAAAAAAAAAATATTGGTGCCCCTCGAGAAGGTTTCACCTTGTTTAAAAAAATACAGTTGGAGTTCCCGAGAACGTCCAACAAATTTTACTTCTCGAAAAATAATGATCAAATTTGATTTCGAGAAACTTTAGTACGGTTGAAACTATTTTTATTTTTCTTACATCTTGTAAAGAATAAACAGTTTGTTGAAAAATTACTTTTTACAAAAGCAACTTTAAAATTTTGATTTTTTTGCGAAAATCTGGTTGCCTAGGGGAAAAACTCAAGACGGATCCATAAACACAGTTGTAGGATTATATTATTTTATAAAATTTAGATAACCAGTAGATTTGGAAATTATTTGTCTAATAAAAATCGAGATAGACGCCAAAACAGACAGACGGAAGCGGAAGAAACGGAATATCTATTGTTTCATACTTTAGGACTCATGAAACGTCGAGAAAATATGAAATCTCCATTTACCTATTTGTTAAAGTCGAAACTGAAGATGAAAATAACAGTAAGACCAAATCATTTTCAGATATATGTCAAAAACAGTTATGGAATATGTAAATAGATGATAAGGTAGTTTAATAAAATCGAAAACTACTAGCCCAATTGTTATCAATTTTACATGTGTATTAAGAATAAAAGAATATTCTATTAATCATCTGCTTTAGCAATACGGTAACGTCATCTCCAAAATTTACATTAGTAAATGCTATTTAAATTTAAAAACTACGATACTCCTGTATTTGTGGTAAGTGGATCTGTGTCGAGTTTTAACCTAGACATCCAAATTTTTGGAAAAAAAAAGAAATTGAAAGTTGTTCCCAATTTAATTGAAACTGAAAAACCGAATGCGCAGAAATCTTGCAAACATTTTAAGGATTTTAATCGTAAGGATGGTTAATCGTTTATCAATTTTTTTTCATTTGTCCCTCAAAAAATTATGACGTCATTTCATAATTTTGTGCAAAGTTCCTTGAATTTTATAGAATTACTTTTACCTGCATGTGCGATTTATGAATCCAGGTTGAGTTTTTACTCTAAACATTCAGATTTTTTGGGAAAATTATGACATCTTCCAATTTTGTTCTATAACTGTTCTTCAAATTGTTAGTGTTTACGCTAGACATCCAGTTTTTGGCAAAAATTGAGTGAGCTTAATTAATGAATGAATGAATGAATGAATTAATTAATTAGTCGTCTTCTCTGCTTTCAGGAGACAAAATCAATCACATTTCATTTTCTTTTAACCGCAGATGCAAGGATCTTTGTAATCTGAACGTGTCACACTCGAAATCTTTCGAAGTATGTATAGACATATACAGTCAAAGTTAAGCATGTACTGAAAAATTGAGAATATCTACCTATCTGGTTTAAATATAGTTCATACTGTCCGCACTGATGTTTTTTAGGTTATCACGAAACGAAAATCGCAAAAACAGATTTTATCATTTTTTAAAAAAGCGGAATTTATAGGGCTATACCTCATGGACGAGGAAAGTGTTCTGTCAAAATAGCCTTCGACCGCTTTTTATGTACTGTTTTTATTGACCAATGATGGTAAAATAGAAATAAAATTTATGATTTATTATGACTTTAGAATTTGCACCCAAATTTGAAAAAAAAAACATAATTTCATTTATTATCTTAAACCATTGAAATAGGACATCTTATTTAAAAACGCTGGATTTTTTAAACACTCAACACTAAAAAACACAGCTACTTCACTTGAAGTAGTCCGACAATAATTAATTTGGCTCTTAAAAATGCTTCAACATGTAGTTAGAAAACTTGAAGAATCTGTCCTACTTCTAGCAAAGCGACCCTCTTTACATAGTAAAATTGTGCTCTACTTTCAACTTCGAGTAACTTTGTTTAGAATGTATAAGTAACAACATTCACTCAATCATTTCTACATGACTACATGGATTTATCACTGACAGATCCACACCCTGAAACTTCACCAGTTGAAACGCTAAGTTCAGTACTTGACAAGGCAGAACATATAAATGTAATATAACGGTAGTTTAGAACGCTATTTATCTCAACACACAAGACACATGGATTTTGAACATACATTATTTTTTTTCGAGACAGACATGTTTTTCCTTATGTAAGTATCTGCAACTGCGCCATTCTGACAAAAAATATAGATTTCAACTTATCATCACAAGTCTTCTCTTAATACGGTATTTTTTTCAACTTTAAGGGTTTAGTCGACCTTTTTCTAGCTATAAGTCTGCAATGCTTTTTGTTTCAACTTTACCATACACATCTCCACTGATTGTATATCCTCTTGGAATACATTCAATCAGCAGCAGCCTTTTATTATCTCAAAAATTGGTGGCCTTTTTTTTTGTCTGATTGAGTTTTTTGTTCTTCGAAGGAAGTGAACTGCATGGATTCTTGATTTATAGGCGGCTCCTAATAATATAGCAAAGTCTCGTCTGCAGTCACAAGTGTAGAAAAACGAGGGTTATCGACATCCAGAAATCATTCCCATGCGAACGTTCCTTTCTGCATGTGTTCTGTTCAGATTGGAGAACACCTAATTTTGGACTTCTTCATATTTTCTGATTGGTGGATTAAATTTTATTCATAACTTGAAAATACCTTCGACCGTATTGCAAGACTTCTTTAGTACTTTTTTTGAACACATACGGACCTTATGTTTTTAGTATTATTATTACTCATCTTGCGTCCCCAGTTGGACTCACTTAAAGAAACTTCTGACAGCTCAAAACTACATAATGACGATCCTGTTGAAACTTCCTTCTGACAAGTCAAAGTTCAAGAACTTTAAAAATCTGCAACTTTTTCCCGAAAACACTGTGACCTCTGCACGTTTCCCTAATTGAATTCGGTGCCACACGGACTTTTTCCCCACAACTAAGCCACTCGAGGTTTACTCCACATTTGCGCTCATTGTGCCTTACGAACCGCCAATCGTGTTCCACTTCCGCGTAAGTAGTACGTACGCAGTGAACGTTCCTTGTCGGTTTAATTAAGCATAACAGGCCGTTGTGCAAATGCCGCCCCCGCATTGACGCGTGCTGAGCCTCACGAGCTCACTCACCATCGACCCAGTACGAAATCAATAACCGCGGCCGGGGTGCAAAACTCTACACAACTTCCAACCTACATTCTCGTGTGAGTGCGTAAAAATTCTCGTGCACTCCCCCTCGAGTGGAATACCAACTAGCTGAAACGAACTCTCGGTAATTGGGAAGGTCAATATCGGAATAAAATTAAAGATCTTGCTGGGAGGTGTGGTGGGTTTGTTGTTGGCGTTTCTAGTGAAAGTGAAAATAGATACAAAGAGATGCGAACGGGGTGCAAGGTTTACGGTATTTTAATGGGTTTGGTTGTATGGCAGCCAATTTGTTGGGTCAATATTTACTGAAGTTTTTTTTTTGAGCGATTGTAGGACTTAAAATTCGTTTAGTCGTTTAAATTGTGTAAAAACTCATTAAAGAAGAAAACGATGTACTTAATCTAGATTTGGTCCAATCTTTCTGGATTTGGACACAAAAAAAGCAAATATTTCAACCCATGTTGACAATGTAGCAAAAAGATTGCAGTCAAATTTCTAAAAATAAAATGCAGTTGTTACTAAAGATGTATTTTTCATGGTTACGGAAACAAGGACCTGTATTTTGCTATAGTTTGTACAGTACTTAAAATTTAGGAAGAGTACTACGATTTTCATGGCGTGTTTACTAACAAGTCTCCAACCGGGGAACACTATATAAATAACAAGCCATGGAAGGAGTCTTCGAGATTCGTCCAATTTTATTGAATGTCACATGACTGACATAATTCTAGACCAATTCAATTACAGATTTGTGACTTATCGTCCAATCATACCTTGGTGAAAATGTAAACTTTCTGTTACACATCTCTACCAATTCTGTAGCATCGAATTTTAGTTACCCACGGAAAGAAACATCACAAATGTCTAATGCTATTTCATGTGTCATTTTCTCGATGTTACAAGTAGAGAAGCCGCCACTTTGCTGTCTCAAAACAGTTCAATGAACTAGTCATTTACAAGCACTATCGCACGCCAAAGGATTGTCGGTAGCCAGCACCCAGCAGAGAGCGGAGTTAGACTTCTCCGCCTCCTTTCTCTGGGTTTTCATAATGTCATAGCCGCCACTTAGCTAAAGTAAAGTGGACAAGGAACAAAATTTCCTGGAGTGATTACAGAAAATTTTGAATTCGGAACGAGAACTTTTTAACACAATATTTTAAATTGTTTTTTTTTTTGAAAAAAAGGAATCTATTTATTTAATAAATTTATCACGAGCAGATTTTCGACGGGAAGTAGTATTTTGTAATCAACCTGTTCCAATAGTCACTCAAATAGATAACGAATATTGGCGATTTAAAAATGGCACAAGACGAAACATCGGAATGAAATGATTAAAAATTAACAACGTTTGTGTCCGTTTCACTGACGAAATATCTTCTCATTACTTAATTGTTTTTTATAAACTTTTACTTCCTGATTGCAAGCTAAGAAATATTGTAATCGATTGGCTACTTTTATGTTTTTTCGATGATTCATGACCCTTAGAATATAAAAAATTGATTTTCAGTTTCCATCACTCTGTTGTCTATATCAAATTTTATTGGACAAATAATCTCAGAAACTACCGAACCGATTGTTGTCAAATTTTACATGTATCTTAGGAATATCGTGTAGATGGTAAAACAGTAATCAAAATTTGGCTAATTATCTCCACCACTTTCAGAACTGCTTATACAAGGGAACTCAAAAAAATTAATGAAAGAGACATGTTTTATTACCTATTCATTTTCTCGAAAATTTGAGAATACTGTATTGTTATGAATAGTACATATTCAAATTTATAAACGTGTTCTTGCTAAAACGTTGATGACGTCACCAAAAAAAAAATATATATGGAAAAACTTACTAGAAACATATACATATGATGCTTTTTTACTTGTATTTTCACAAAATGTGTATTGATAAAGATCATCATAAAACAAAATAAAATTCTCAAAGTTAATTTTATAATTAAATTTTCGAAACTGTATTTTTTGACAATACTTTCGGAATGAGGGAAGTTTTTATTTATTTATTTTGTTCTACACGAACTTCAACTTAATAATCTGTTGCACATCTGTTTTTTTTCCAAATATCTGAAATTTCGCAGTAGCTTTGGCAACACCCTGTATATATTATACAGAAGGTTAATACTCTTGGTTTCTGGGTACCAAAAATACTTTTGCGTGCGATAGTACGTATGAAAAAAATATAGATATAGAAATAGAGTAGCTTTTAGATTGTATTTAGATTTTCGTTTTTACTTCCCGAGAGTAAGCGAAGGAACTGTTGTAATCGAGTCCGTCTCTACTTTTACGTTTTCTCAACCTTTCAGGTTGTTCATCTACCGTCACGGATTTATATTAAACAGATAATTATAATTTTCCGATTATACAGTTGTACAATTTTCCGATTTCTCATTTATCCGATTTTTCAGTTTGTCGATTTTTGATTTTTATTTTTTTTGTATTTTTAGCAAGTACTAACCCCGTCCACGCAGCCTTTATTTTCTTAAAACAATAAGTCATCTGCCAAAATCAATCTTATCTAACAAGAACTAGCCCCGCCCACCCACCCTTATTTTCTTAGAGGACATGTCTTTTGCCAAAATCAGTCTTATCTTGACAGGTACTAGCCCCGCCCACCCACCCTTTATTTTCTTAGAGGATATGTCATTTGCAAAAATCAGACTCATACTTGCCAAGATAAGATTGATTTTGGCAGATGACCTATTCTAAGAAACTAAAAGGTGGGTGGGCGGGGCTACTACCTTTTCTTAGAAGAGTAAGTCATTTGCCAAAATGAGTCTTATTTTGGCAAATACTAGCCCGGCTCACCCGCCTTTTAGTTTCTTAGAGGGTAGGTTATTTGGCAAGTACTAGCTCCGCCCACCCAGCCTTTATTTTCTTAGAACAATAGTCATCTGCCAAAATCAATTGTATCAAGCAAGTACTAGCCCCGCCCACCCACCCTTACTTTCTTTGAGGATATGTCATTTGCCAAAATCAGTCTTATCTTGACAAGTACTAGCCCCGCCCACCCACCCTTTATTGTCTTAGAAGGGTGGGTCATCTGCCAAAATTAGTCTTATCTGCACAAGTACTAGCCCCGCCCGCCCACCCTTATTTTCTTAGAGGATATGTCATTTGCAAAAATCAGACTCATACTTGCCAAAATAAAATTGATTTTGGCAGATGACCTATTCTAAGAAAATAAAGGGGGGTGGGCGGGGCTACTACCTTTTCTTAGAAGAGTCTTATTTTGGCAAATACTAGCCCGGCCCACCCGATTTTTATTTTCTTAGAGGGTAGGTTATTTGGCAAGTATTAGCTCCGCCTACACAGCCTTTATTTTCTTAGAACAATAAGTCATCTGCCAAAATCAATTGTATCAAGCACGTACTAGCCCCGCCCACCCACCCGTATTTTCTTAGAGGATGTCAATTGCCAAAATCAGTCTCATCTTGACAAGTACTGAGATTATAATCTCCGAAAGTACTGGGCCGATTGTTTATATTGGGAATATCATGTAGATGGTAAAACGCTAACCAAAATTTGTCTAATCATCTCCATGCGATGACTTCACTTCAAAATTGTACATAGTAAATGAGTTTTAATTTGTATAAAATAACATAGTCCTACACTGTAGTTTATGACTCCGTGTTGAGTCGACCCGACACGTCCAGATTTTTGGAAAATCATAAAACAATATTTTGCAATTTAATTATGATAGGCATGATAGATTTTCAATCAAAATATATTTCAAAAAATTTATGACGTCAGCTCAAAATTTCGCCGAATAAATCCTATCTAAAACGTAGAAAATATGATGAATTGATGAGTCTGTACTTGTGATGTATCATTCCATCCATATTTTTTGGATTTGGTTATACAGGGTGACTCAAAAAAATTAATGAATGCGTGAATTTATTTTATTGATTTAATCAGGAACTACAAAATCGAATACTTTGAAATCTTGCAGACGTTTTAAAGTCATTGTAAGCATGCTAAATTGTTAATCAAAATAAATCTGTTTATTCCCCCCAAAAAATTGATCACGTTGTCTCAAAATTTTGCCGAATAAATTCTACCCAAAATATGATGAGTTTTTACTTGTGATTCATCATTGCATTCATATTTTTTATTGATCAAATTAATCCCGAAAATGTGAAAATACAAACGTCTTTATTTAATCAGAATTATAATAATGATATTGAGAACATTTTGTCCATTGCAACTTACTACTTAATAGTTTTTAACCTATGTTTTGAAGGGACGAATTCATTCAAATCAAACTAATTTCTACGTGACATTCTTCCGATGTATAAACATAAACACTTTGTGTTGTTTTTCTTATCGATGACAAGGCCGTAGCTAGGGGCAGGCTAGAGGATGCTGAGCCTCCCTAGATCTGGACAAGTTATAATTAACCAAATGTGAATTACAACATCGAAAATCAAAATAAAATGTAGTGTTTTATTCAATAACCGGGAGTCAGGGCAATAAAAAAGTCTGGACCGTCGGTATTGTTATCCGGTTATTGCAATTCGTAGAACACATCTTTTATTAGTTTCTGTAACCTCTATAAAGTAATAACCAGTAACATGGTTAACTTCGAGTGTTCATGTTTATACCTCGAAAGAATTGGATTATAAGCATGTTCAGCTTCCAAGCATCAGCGTTTGTGATAAAAGAAAATAAAGTTTGATTGATTTTGTCTGCTTAAAACAGCGTAGAGGACTGTATATAAATACTTGGACCTAAAATAAAAACGAATTCTTTAAACTTAAGCACCTCTTTGTTTTGCAAAATTGGACAATGGTTAAATACCGCAGATAATTTTTCGATATTACGTCTTTAGCACTTTGAAACACAAAACACAAAACCACTAACTTTAAAACGCACCACTCATTTCGTTTAAAATATTTTCCACATGATTTATTTCCAGACGTATCGATTGCAACTAAAAATAAATAAGGGTTTATCCAATGGCTTGTTACTGTGTAGATTAACCTAGTTTCAGCTGTACCCGTAACATAAATACCTTCTTCAAAGCAGATATACAAATCAATTTTCCTTTTCGCAGGTTGAGTGTCTTGTCGAGACTCTTGAACTTGAGACGATTTATTAGTCTGGGTATGATCTTGTTTCAAATATCAGACAAAACCTGCACTAACTGAACTTGACATTTGTTAACAACCTATATCTGTCTGAATTTATCAACTTTCGTAATGGGCTAAAGTTCAGAATATGAAAATATCTAATGTATGTGTATTTTCAAAATTCGAAAACTGCTGGGATAATATGTAGTTATATTCTTTTCGAAAAAACTTCTGCGTTTAATAAATGCAGTGTTATACGGAAAATTACACTTGGCTACATTAGAATTATAATCTGTCCTTGAGAAATACAGTTTTAAAGCCGCTAGCCAAGAATTTGAGTTTCAACACTTGCATTTTTGGGAAGGTTTTCATTTTGAGATTAAATAAATGGAAAAATTTGATTGTTATTTTCTACTTGTCGTTTGTCGTCTGTCAAGCGCAAAACTGTTTAGAAAATTTCCAAATCACAAAAATACTGCATTTGAAAGAATTTTTTATTCCATCTCCAGAAAATTAATTTTTGTACACAGCCGTAACTCAAATATTTGTACCGTTGAAAAAATATGTACTAGAACTTTTTATTACTTTCATCCGCCTGCAGGTCGTGGAAATCAGAAACAAACCACCAACAATTTTTATTTGTACGTGAGACTTAAAGTTTCACGAGCCGTAGCTGCTACGTAAAAAGGGGCAAAAAATCCGCAAACTTGCGAATTTTCATCCGTTACACATTCCTGCCATCTTAGGGGTCGAAGTTCGCCAAGCGTGAAAACTTCGCGAAAGTAAACTTTTTCTTCAGAGGAGAAGCCTGCATTGGAGGTCGACCACTATCTCTCAACTTGGCTGTAAGAACTGCACGAGCGGTGCAACTCGTTCACCCACGACATTTATCTGATGACCTATAAATAAATCCGACCTGACGACCCCACACTGAGATTTCAGGACACCAAAGTGGGGAACGGTAACGAGCACAGAAGAATTTCTAGGTAATCATACGTGCGTAAAAACGGACAATGGAGACGTAAACCGGCGCATCCACCAAAAATGCGCCGAGCATTAGTTTTATTCGATTTAATTTATCATGAAATGTTATATTTTTTCGAGCTTTTTTGGGTTATACATATAGAGAAATATGCACGGATGTGTAATATAATGTCATCATTTATGTTTTCGAAAACAGATTTAAAAATAACAGTTTCAATCAATGTTTATACAAATTTTTTGTACTAAATCGTTAACTTTGAGCTCAAATTTTCATAAATTATTATTAATATATAATAAATAACAATAAATGCTATCTGGATATTTAAAAATAAATCTCCGATTTTTATAATGTTGCACTAAAGGTGAAGGTAAAGTCTAAAATAACTTAAATTTGCGTCAGTCGATTATTATAATAACCACAGAAGATAATTACAATTTGAATATGAACTAGTGCAAATCGCATGTGATTAAAAATGTTTTTCTTTTCGTATATAAGTATTGTAATCGAGTCTGTCGGTTAGAGTACGAAGAAAAATCTCCCGTTTCCGTCGCTCTGTCTATTTGTCTGTCGTCTGTCCGGATTTTTATTCGACAGATAATCTTCGAAATTACTGGACCGATTGTTGTGAAATTTTGTATGTATATTACGAATATTACGTAGATGATAAAACGCTAATAAAAATTTGGCCAATCACCCACACCAACAATTTGATGACGCCTGCTAATTATTTTGCATAATTAATATTACTGATTTTGTATAAATCAGGCTTATTAATAATTTTAATCCTCTGTTTTGAGGCGGTAAAGTCATTCAAATCAAACAAACGTGACGTTCTTCCGATGTATAGACATAAACACTTCAAGCACTACGCATGTTGCTGAAAGGCCATTTTCCCGTTGGTTTATAGGGAGACTTGTGGTGCTGGATCTTCAGGCCCTCGAAGTTAAGCCTCTTCTGGCCTAAATGTCAAGGAAAATACAAGTTATTAGTTTTTAATTTGGTTATTATAAAAATACGATTTCGGCTTCGCGTGAGCGTTGGTTGACATATATGATTTCCAGATTGTGCAAAATGCAAAACTGGCCACTTCCAGGCGGTCCAATAATTTATGACTTGTAGCCAATCAGCCACCAACATAAAGAGCTGTCGCTGGCTGACGGTTGTGTTTTGTTTTCGGTATTGTTTCTCATAGTTATTTTGCTTTTCTGTTCGTTCAGTAATTTCAAAAGTGTGCGGTACCTATAATTTAAAAAAAAAAATATGCACTTGTACGTTGATTTCAATTATTATTGAGAATATTTACTCTATTAATTATTTAACAGCAACCTTATAAGGAAAAAAATATGTAAAAAACTAAACAAAGCTCTCGAGGTACCCTTGTTTTTCGTTGTCTTCATTTAATTGTTAAATATGAAAATAATAAAACTGTAAAAATTTGACTATCTATAGTAAAACAGCTTATTGAAATAAGGAATTCTGTTACATAACATGGTACTACAAAATTACCTGCAATCTTTCTGCGTTCTATTCCGAAAAACAAATGTCTGGCGTAAGAACAACTCGACAAATTATTATCAAAAAACTTTCTAAAATTAAAGTATCAGATATATGTCAGTTCTCATAGCAACCTCGTAACTAAACTGTGATTAGTGAATTAAAAAAAAAATCGATGAAGGTTATTTCGGCAGAATTTCCTTTGTCCTTAAAGTATTGCGATTTTTGTTTAGTATTCATCTCCATAAAGTAAAAACTATTGGCGTAAATAATACCCTTGCGCCGCGAGAGCGTAACTAAGCATTCGGCTATTAGCACCTTCCGATAACAAGTATGTATATGCGTTAAAAGAAAACGAAATTTGATTGATTTAATTGCAATGGAGCAGAAGCTTCTTAATATTAAGGCCAGTCCCCACGTTTTCTCAGCGGAATTTTCGCTCTATTTTCAAAATGTAATATCTCCGTTATTAACAGATCTATAGTTTTCAAATTTTAAATATATGTTGTCCATAACTTTCTTTATATAACGCAAGGACAATTTTGTTAAAAACAGCTTGTGATCATATTATTTTTTTAATTTTAGTGAAATTTTTGCATAACGTATTTTTAAAAATCAATATCTCAATTATTAAATAAAATTTCAGAACACGGTTTTCAACACTGTTTTCAGCTTACAAAACTCCAGAAATCATACGAGACATATCGTCGATTTTATTTTTTAGAAACGATACACAGTTAAAAAAAGCGTATATCATGGAAGTTGCTAACTTTTATTTTTACTATATCTCAGTCCCAACAAATAAAGTCAAAAATCGACCTCGTAGAATTTCTCAAGTTTTGCAAGCTGAAAACAGTGGTGACAACCCCGTTCCAAAATTTCCATAAATAACTGAAATATTGATTTTTAAAAATACGTTATGCAAAAATTTCACTAAAATTAAAAAAATAATATGATCACAAGCTGTTTTTAACAAAATTGCCCTTGCGTTATATAAAGAAAGTTATGGACAACATATATTTAAAATTTGAAAACTATAGATCTGTTAATAACGGAGATATTACATTTTGAAAATAGAGCGAAAATTCCGCTGAGAAAACGTGGGGACTGGCCTTAAGTATTTTAGGTAAGTAGCTGTTATTATGATCATTATTATTTCATTTTTAAATATACGAGGGCGCGACATTACTGTATTTTTACATTTTCGACGGCATTGAGCTGAAAATCAAATTTTATAATTGTTTGAAAAAGTTGGATATGTATTATTGTATTTAATTCAGGGGCGAGGGAAGTTATGCAGAAATAACCTTCGGCCACAGTAGGTATAAGAAAAAAAATTGGTGGAAAGCTGTTTCAACAGAACTTCCCTCGCTCCTGAAGTAGAATGAAACATAAAAAATAAACAGCCAATCAGATGCAGGAATTTAACTCATTACTAGAGCTGTGCGGTCGAAATTTATTTATCGGCCCACAGTGCCGATCGCTACAGCCTTGCCTTTCTCGCTTCTCGCTTTTCAGTTGTGGATTATTTTTGATAATTCACACAAATAGTTTGATTGTCAGCGAGACGGACACCTGAACATTATTAAAATTATTATTACTCTTATTTCGTGAATATGGATTTTAAAATTATCAACTGACATGCCGTTAACATTATTTTTGGCGTAATTTTCTTCGCGATACATAACGTCGGTTGCAAGCCTCTGGCCTGCCGAAGTGGGGGTCAATTCGCAGCGTTTAAATTTCGATCGCACAGCTCTACTCATTACTATGGAAATTTACAATTTAACACCTTTTAAATTTAACAAGTTTTTACAAGATTAATAGGGGCAAAATCAGTCTTATTTTAGTAAGTACTAGCTCCGCCCATCCGTCCCCTATTTTCTCAGAGGATGTCTTTGCAAAAATAAGTCTTATCTTAACAAGTACTAGCCCCGCCCACCCGCCCTCTATTTTCTCAAAGGATATATCATTTGCCAAAACAAATCTTATCTTAGGAAGTACTAGCCCCGCCAACTCTATTTTCTTAAAAGATATGTCACTTGCTAAAATGCTAGTATTTGCTAAGATAAGACTGATTTTGGCAAATGACATAATCCTCTCAGAAAATAGGAGTGGGTGGGCGGGGTTAGCACTGTTATTAAGATAAAACTGATTTGGGCAAATGCCATATCCTCTAAAAATTAGAGGGCGGGTGGGCGGGGCTAGTCCTTGCTAAGATAAGACTAATTTTGGCAAATGACATATCCTCTGAGAAAATAGGGGGCAAATCTAAAAATATGTATGCAATGATAAATCACAAGTAAAAACTCATCATATTTTGCACATTTTGGGTAGAATTTATTCGGCAAAATTTTGAGATTACGTCATCAATTTCTTGGGGGGAATAAACAGATATATTTTTTACATGCTTACAATGATCCTAAAACATCTGAAAGATTTCAAAGTAATCATTTTTGCAGTTCTTGATTTTTGAGTCACAAGTAAATCAAAAAAATTTGAATGCATTGATAAATTACAAGTATAGAATCATGATATTTTGCACATTTAAGGAAAAATATTGGATCAAAAATTTACTACGCTTATGATAACTTTAAAACATCTCCAAGATTTAAAAGCATTCGGTTTTATAATACCTGATTAAATTAATAAAACAAATTCACGCATTAATGTTTTTCGAGTCACCCTGTAAAGCAAATCCAAAAAATATGAATAGAATAATAAATCACAAGTACAGACTCATCATATTTTGTCCAATTTAGGGAGGATTTATTCGGCAAACTTTTGAACTGACGTCATCAATTTTTGGGGGGGGGGGGATAAGGAAATTTATTTTGATTAAAAATTTATCATGCTTATCAGAACTGTAAACCATCGGCAAGATTTCAAATAGAGATGTACCGACTAGTGTCGGCCGACTAGTCGGCTTTGTCAAAACCGGTTAAAATTGGTTTCGGTTAAAATTGGTTTAATCGACCGAAGATTGGTGTCAAAGTGTAGATAATCTTCCGCTAGTTACGATTCTGAAATAGCTGTCACGATATCTGGTCCAATAAACACGCAAAGCGAATTCAAAATTTCCAAAAATTTTCCAAAAAAGTGGTTAAAATTGGTTAAGTAATGTATAAACTGCCCTAAATTGTGTTATTCTTTATTTTTGTACTGAGTTACTACAAAAAATTAAATGTTAAAATTATTCAAACAAATTTAACACATTTTTGGGAAAACAAAGAAACTTTAGTTATTTCTTTTATTAAAATAAAACAAGTTTTTAAGGTAGTCAGAGAAATAGAAAAAAAAACACACTGTCCGTTGCATTTATAAACCGGTTTTGACAAAGCCGACTAGTCGGCCAACACTAGTCGGTACATCTCTAATTTCAAAGCATTCGGTTTTGCAGATTCAAAATTAAATTGCAAAATTTTGTGTCATAATTTTGATTTTTATTTCCAAAAAACTGGACGTTTCGGGTAAAAACTCAATTCGGAGTCATAAACTACATGTGTAGGACTATGTTATGTTATACAATTTAAAACCCATTTAGTATTTACAATTTTGAAGTGACATCATCACCTTAATGGTGGGGATGATTAGACAAATTTTAGTTAGCGTTTTACCATCTACATGATATTCCTAATATAAATACAAAATTTGACAACAATCGGCTCAGTACTTTCGGAGATTATTATTAAAAATCCGGGACGGCAGACAGACGGACAGAAGGACAGACAGACAGACAGACAGACAGACAGACAGACAGACAGACTGACTGACGGACGAATGGACGGACGGACGGACGGACGGACGGACGGACAGACAGACAGACGGACAGACAGACAGACAGACAGACAGACAGACAGACAGACGGACAGACAGACGGAAACGGGAGACCTATTTCTTCGTACTCTAGGGGTCATGAAAGGTCGAGAAAATGTAAAAGTAGCTGACGCTCAGGAAGTAAAAAGTGGTCCATGTGGGAATCAAATACGCGAGCTTGGCGTTAATAGCAATATGCTCTAAATACTGAGACAAATAGTGTTTAAATATTATTTTGAATTTTATAGCAAAAATAAAATAAAATCTCAAGGCGGATTCATAAGCCACAAGTACAGGAGTATGTTATGATATTAAATTTAAGTAACATTTACATTCAAAATTTTAAGGTGACGTATAAAGATATAAAATTCTAGATCTGACCGGTAGTTTCGGAGATTAAGTGTCAATAAAAATTAACACAGACGACAGACAGACAGAAACGGAAAACCTATTTTTTCATACTCTACCAGGTAATAAACGTCGAGAAAAGATGAAAGTGGCCGTTCGCCGGGTGGACCCTATTACAATACTTCGTTAGATTTTACGCTCGGAAAGTAAAAATTATTAGAATACCTACTTTAAAATTAAAACATTTGTCCAATTATTAAAAAATTCCAATTTTAACAGTGAAGCAGATTTTGAAAACGTGCCAAAAAAGATGTTCAATTACACAGACGTTTTAATTTTTACAAAAATAAATTCCAATAATTGTGGATCACAGATTTGAAATTTAACAAGTTTAATAACCCCAAAAACTAAAGGACTAATTTTATCACAACCAATGTTCGACTGTGTAGCCACTGCTAATTTTTTGTATATTGAATACTAGTTATAAATGTTTTATAGAAATAATTTAATCACGGATTGCTTTTTGATCAAATAAAAAGCAATAAAAGGGAAATTCATAGAATATTTTTTTATTAAATTTTTTCTAACAAAATTGTGAATTTGTAGACTTCTGAAGCTGAAACGAAAAAAATGGATTTTTCTAAGAAAGTACAAGTTCCAGTAGTGTGAACATGTGATAATAGAATACAGTAATGTTGCACCCGTCTACATTATAATATTAATAAAATAAGAATTATAATAATAATGTTCTAAACGTTTAATGACGATAGTGTGAGTCCTCTGTTTTTTGAGACAAATTTACTCAAACCAAACAAATTGATGCATGCGTAATCGTGACATTCTTTCGAAGCATTAACAAAAACAACGTATTTGCTATAACCATAATTGACATTATTTGCAAATTATATTGCAGATTTTTACAAACACCCTGTATACTAAAACTGAAAGGCATACCTGTTTATCTATCCATAAAGCATTGCAACACGGATGTTGAAAATAACTCTGTTGCGTTTTTTTGTAAATCTTTGTTACAAAATTTCACGAAATCTGGAATAAGTTGGCAATGTCCCATCGAAATTTCAAAAATAAAACCTGCTTGTAAAGGGGCCATTTTCAAGATGAAAAGATATACAGGGGATTATATTTAATAAAACTTGTAAATCTATATAATATTTTGTATTTTGTAATGGGGAGTGGTAAACTTGCATTTTCATATTCTGTAATCTTTGAAATACAAAAAAAAAAAAAATGGAATGGTTGTTCTTCAAAATAACCCCATTACCATTTTTCTTATGGCTCTCGTTCCAGAACATACACGTTAAAACAAAACGTGCACAACTGGTTTCGAGTTGATGCTTGATTTTTAACCGTCGTGTGAGTGGTAAACGATGAGAAAGACAGCTCGTCCAAGTCCAACTAGAGGAAGTTTTTTGTTGATAGAACCTTATCTTCATGTTTATGAACCAATATGAAGTAACTCCAGTGTTATGATTATCAATTACGTTTCTTAGAAAAATCGTACAATTAGGAGTAATCTAAAACGACCCATTTTTCTTATCAAAAAAGACAGGGTTCATAAGGATGACCTGATGGTCGTACTATGATGACCAAACGGATGATTAATGGCACTCTTTAAAATTTTACCAAGCTGTGAGTTTTCCCGTCTTTACTTTCACGCCTTTAGGACATAAAATTAATTGTTATTATCATGGTTACCAAACTAGTGCTGGTCAAAGTATAGCAAATCCATTAACGCTCAAAATTACCAATTCAAACAAGTAAGCAAAAAAGTGGAGTACGATTATGGAAGCAAATTTCGTATAATTATGGGGGCAAATTTCGTTTTAGTGCCTTATGTTATAGCCTTCACTGAAAATTTCCACTCTCATATTATAAAATCATTTTTCCTCAGTTCAGGTTAAAGCGAACTCAATACCATACTCCCTTTTTGGCGATTCTTATTTACGTTGCTCTAGAGTACCGAGTGCTGCACCAGAAACAAGGTTAATGAATCAGCCAATTCCATTATCTTTTAAGGCTGCGTTGCGTTACATCTAACAATTTGTTGTTACGTAACCGAATCTAAGCAGTCGCCTTCGACCAACCACACCTAAATACAGTCGAATCGGATACCCCACAGGCCGATAAAAAACTACAGTTCGGCAGGTGCATGGATTTCGTTTCCTGAAATAGGATCAGTGCGACTGAAGAACCAGGCCACGTCTATTTATATCCGCATAGTTCGTGGTCTGCCAAGGAGTTTTTAAATACACGTGGTGTGGAGTTTACTTTTTTCGTGATTGTTGCGATGCTATCTGATTTAGTTGGCATGTTGCCTTTAATGGGGTTTAGGTGGAGACCGTGTAGGCTGAGAACCAGCGGGATTGATGCAATGTGCACTATTTACGCAATGCGGCTTTGTACAACGGCTCCGAGGTGATTCTTTGCTGCAATCATGGGGCCAATAACAAGGGAATTAAATAACATTCTCACTTTTACCACATCTTTACTAATCAAATCGGTTATAAAAAAATACACAATAGCTTAAAAATAATATATATCAAAATTAAGCTTGTTCTATTGTTTTTTGACGGCTATCCGAAGCTGTACTTTCATTTAAAATTTATGGCTTTATAAATTACTTGTACAGACAGATATTATGATTTTATGACTACTACTTTGGCTTACCTTTTATAAATTGTGTTTCATTATTATTTCATAAACCACAAGTATGGGAACATGTGTTTTATAAAATTTAAATAACATTTACCATGCAAAATTTTGGGTGACGTCACCAAATTGTTGGTGGGAACGATCAGGCAAATTTTAGTTGACGTTTTGCCATCTAAACGATATTTCTAACATAGGTATAAAATTTCACGAGAGTTAGTCCTGTAGTTTCGGAAGTTATCGTAGGAACATTAATATGTGCAATATCAATGTGACATAATATACAGTCTCATAATAAGCAAGTTGAAAATTTAATTATTTATTTTATTATATTGTATTTAACTATGTACATGACAATCTACGATTTTTACTTTACAAGGAAATGCTAACATTCGGGGGCCAGAGCTCGGAAGGTGTTACCACTAATACATTCGATGCCATTGTTATGTGCGGGACAATATATCATTAAATTTGACTTTTATCGCATGTTAATGCCTGCATTAATGGGTGAAACTTTACCTGTCAAATAAAATTTGAAATATGCTGTATAATTAATATTAAAATATTCATTAATTATCTTGGTTGTTGATTATGTGCACGATTTTAACTAATTGCCGTTAAAAAACGCGAGCAGATAGAGCAGGTTACAATTTTTTTACTTACTTATTTGTCTTATTTTTTCCTCTAAAATTGTCGACTTACCATCGCTGGATGAGTTTTTACGCACAACTATTAGACACATTTTCTTAACAACACACTGTTCTTGTTAAATTTACATAGTTCCAAAGAAAATGAGAATCTTGAAGTTTCGATACTTGTGATGTTAGAAGATGTTCCAATTGTTATCCTGTAGTAGTAAAAAAATCGAGGCACAAAGGAGAATTTCCATACAATGTGAAGTTTGTAACAAGGAACCAGCGATCAGATACTGTTACATAAAATTTGGTTCAGATACTCTTACATAAAATTTGGTTAAAATATCTCCAATGAACAGCGAAATAGAATCGGAAAAAGCTGGTTAAAATTCTGAGGTAAATGAAATATTTTTCGGGAGGAAAAATAAAAATGTTAGTGAACTAAGAGTTTTCACAGATAAAAATGTCCTGTTTATACATCTACACGCAAATAAATAATGTTACTTAAATTATTAAATTAGAAGTACGCAGTTCTTATTATGAAAATTAAGCTTGGGAAGTAAAAACAAAAGTCATCTTCGTTCGAATAAAACTAATGGTGTTCTTATTAAAATAAATACACAATTTGTTCCTATAATTTTATAATTTAAACTGAGAATTAGTAAACATTAACCTTCAGTTTAAGTCTTAGCGTAAACCAAGGAAATATAAAGGGTCATCCGGACGAACGGCTAATTTCATGTTTTCTCGACGTTTCATGACTTATAGACTTTGAAATAATAGGTTCCCGTTTCCGCCTGTCTGTCGTTTGAGGTTATCTATGCCGATTTTTATTAGACTGATAATCTCCGAAACTGCCAGACCAACTGTTAAATTTTTCTTCAACAATGTAACAACTTCATCTCAAAATTTTGTTGTAAACTTTTCTAACTCTGTCTATTTTTGATACTTTTTTATACCACTTTTCAATTTTGTCATTTTTTTTTCTTTCTTTTTGTGTACCTTTTTACTCCTCTCTATTCCCTTTTTTGATCTCTTTTTTTTTATCGACTTTTTATTGCCATTTTTACCCGTTTCTTGTTGCCTTCTTTTACTTATTTTGTGCCTTTTGGGGCTTTCTGTCTTTTATTCTATTTCATGTCTTTTTTATCCCTTCTTACCATCTTTTTACCTTTTCATGTGCATTTTCTATCTTGTCTCTCTTTTTGTATCTTTTATTAGACACTTTTAATACCATTTTATACCTTCCTTTTCGGTTTTTTTGTGTATTTTGTGTTTTGTATGCGTTTTTACCCTTTCTGTGCTTTTTGTCTGTATTTATCGTCTCTTATTGTCAAATTTGAGATGTATACTAGAATTATTATTTGATAACGCTTACCAAAATTTTTCCAATCATCCCCACAATTTAATGACGTCACCTCAAAATTTTGTAGTTGTAAATAATGCTACTTAAATTTTGTAAAACAATGTAGTTCTATACTTGTGGTTTATAAATCCACCTTGATTTTTTGAGCCTAGGCATTCGAATTTTCAAAAAAATCCGAATCCAGCTTTTTCCCGTGATAAACCCTAAAAGTTAAAAAACATATATAAAGCCAGTCACACGCACCACTTATATTATTGTTACTAAAGGTTATTATGTAATTTGTTGGACTGTATTTCAGAGACGGGGGAAATTCTGTCAAAATATTTTGCCAAAATCGATCTTATTTTAGCAGGTACTAGCCCCGCCCACCCGCCCTTTATTTTCTTAGAAGAATCTTATTTGCCAAAATCAGTCATATCTTAGCAGGTTCTAGCCCCGCCCACCCACCCTCTATTTTTCTTAGGGGGTATGTCATTTGCCAAAATCAGTGTTATCCTAGCAAGTATAGTTTGGGAAATTTCTTTCTACCCTATAAAATTTTATTGGCAATAACGAGACGAACAGTAGTACAATAACAAGAGATATTTACAATTTGAAGTTGTCGCGTGCCAGTAATCCCCAGACGTTAGAAAGCAGAATAATGCAGGGACCATCGTTACTCACGAACGAAAATTACCATTATTTTATAACTACCTGCTGAATGTTCTCCGACAAATTGGGATGCACTGGTGTGAACCATAAATATTTCTTATTGTACAACTGTCCGCCTCGTTATTGTCAATAAAATTTTATAGCGTAGAATGAAATTTCCAAAACTATACTACTTTACAAAAAATGATCAAAATTTGGAAATATTACGAGTTTACTTGTATCCACAACGCAGGAATTTTGAACATCTTCTCTAGTGTTTAGTTAATGGATTTTTCTTTTGTTGTTTTTGTTTAAAATTTATAAATGTATTATTAAATATTTTTATTTTGATTTATTTATTAATGAAAAATAACAGCTTGTTTTATTAATAATAACGCACAACGATTAATGACTACTGGTTGTTATGGTTATTGTCCTAAAAAAGATAAAAGGTGGATTTCAGTCATCATCGTTACTAATAAATCAGAAAGTAAACCGGAAGTATTCACGCATTAAATACGTGCAGTGTTGCCAATTTTACTTTTACAAAATTACGTTTTTTTCGTAATCTACATCATAAAGAATTTTTTAATTATTTTTTTGGGACTCGCGAAACCCCCGTACATAACGTACAGAAGAGTTAATCTGCCATTTTCCAGACACCCGGTATAACAAAATTTTGAATAAAATTTACGTGATGATTTTATTGCGTAATTATTAAGTCGGTTTCGCAACTACAGCAATGGATGAACTAACAAATTTCATTTGTATTTAGAATATTTTATGCTCAATAAAAATCTGAAAATTAAATTATTGATAGTTCTCAAATCCATTCATTGAAAGGAAACAGTACATTTAGAAAAACCTTCTTGCGTTAAGTACCCTTAGTCCTGAGGCGCTTTGCTAGCACCCTCTCGAGAGCGCTGCGGTACGAGACCAGGCGACACCAACGGACCACCGTAAAACGCTCTCATTGGTTGTCTCATGGTCCAGGGACGAGCGGATCGCACAGACAGCCGCAATTCCATACCACCCGAGACGAGAGGATGAAGGCCCAGTATTTCAGTTGTCGGTTAAGCCAAGAAATTATGGTTAACCAAAAACAGTTTTTTGCAAGCGTAACGAGGTAGGTTAATGATTATTTTCTTATTAGCACATGCGCTTTAAGACATGACCAGTTTGACGCACGCATTCGATGGTAAACTCTTGTTACATATTCTGTGGATGTCACACGTGATTAATTGGGTTTTTAAATACATATTATCAAAGTTGTTCACAATGAATATGATTAACCGTATTTTAAAAAAGAAATTCCCAGCTATAAATTTGAAAGAAAAAATTATCTTTGCGTATCTGTATTCTAGGAATTTTACGAAATCGTCAAGCGTAAAATTAATAATTCTCTCCTCCTCTGATGAGTCTCTATCACTAGAAGAGTAAATATTTGCCATTTTCTTACTTTTCAAAATACGATTCCCTTAAAACATAATAATATTTTTTCATGGGCACAAGAAACTCACATGAAACTCACAAGAGTGAGGTTAAACATCGTCTCTTTTGAACCGGTAAGAGTGACGCAATTCCTACTACAACGAGCGGATCACGCAGAAAGCCGAAATTCCACTCCACCCGTGACGAGAAGACTCCCCCGAGCGACGTACCCTAGGAAGCTAAAGTGGCACAATCCCATCCGGACCCTGACGTTCATCAATCCCTAAATTTAACTTGTACATAAATGTAACAATAAATTACTTGTACCGCCTATACAAGCTTATAAATAACCAGTAGAAACACACATTTTTGTTAACTGTCTAGTTAAACAGCCAACTTTTTGTAATCACCTGATTGTCGTACTTACTCAGGACATTGTTTTCGAAAGTCCTCTGCATGCGAATTTGACTCTACGCAAAATGGAATATCCAATTGTAGAAATTTCGGATATTGCGGGGATAAGAAGGTGCTCGAGTTAATGTCAGCGAGTGACAATTTTAACCAAAATTCAATTTCACTGAATTGAAGTTTCAATAATTGAAAATGCGACGACACCACTTTTATCTTTCAGCTCCACAGAAGAAAGCGTGTCCGACGATTCCAAGATCTCTCGGAACTCCGACAAGTTCAACGCTCGGCCTCCTGCATACACTTTCTCTAATAGTAAACTACAGACTTGGCTGCTGTTGTGAGGTGAATTTTATTCCATAATTAGAAAATACTTGTGCAAATAAGAAGAGCAACAATTTCTCATTTTCCCATAATTAATTAATTCCGACCCATATGAATCACTTCTGAGCACCGTTGTACAAGTTACAAAATGTTTTCGTGTTTCGTAATTACGTGACGTAAAGATTAATATTACACTGACATTGGGTGAAAATCATCTGACTTTGGTGCGAACAAACAAACACAAATATTAGTACACAAATTAAAAACCAAAGCACACATATTTGTTATCGGAATGGGAAGAACAATCAATATTAAAGTGGGTTTAACTTTAGCTGGCCAAAGTTTTTCCATTAAACCAATTAATTCTGGGAGGGTTACTACTTCTTAGGTTGTCTTACAAACTACCACATGCGTACCACTTAACGCATTCTCAGTAATTGTGTTTCATTATAGGTAATTGCTACAGCGTGAAGAACAGAGTGCAAAAATTAACTAGCCATTATCTTAGTAAACAAGTGAATAACTTTATGTCTATATCAACATGAAGGTCATTCTTTATAACTGTCTTGATATTATCAACAACTGCATATTAAAGGGGAGCTTCTGCTGTTAGTTTATTTTGTACAGTCACTGATAATACAATGATGTATTCCAAAATTATATTTGTTCCTTGAACTTCAATCAATTAGATGCATAGTTTCGGAGATAATTGATAAAAATAAGTAAAATTACAACGATAACAGCAACTCGTGCATTTAGAAAGGAGAATCCTCTAAGTAAATTGAAAAATTGTAGCAGTTGTAGCTTCCATTTGATTTGGAACTGCGTCTATAAAAAGTACTATTAAATCAGCTCTACTATACACCAATCATTACACGATCTTGACCTTGTGATGCATTTATACCGTAATGCGTACAGTTCAGTAGCACTACGTCCTTAACAATACAATTATTCCTAGCATACTAATCTGGAAAACATTGTCATTAACAAATGGTCTAGCAAAACACGTGCTCTTTCAACAACAAAAAAGATGCTTTTATTTGCTTTCCTATGCACTCTTTTTTTATTTACTGCTAAAGATAACATAAGGCAAGTGTCCCCCTCTTATCACCATCATTATTAAAACCAATTGAAGTTGTTCTGGTAGCCTAGAAGAATGTCGATGACCCATACTGCAGCCTGCTTGCAGCCATGACACGAATTTACATTTGGTAATTCAAAAAATTTCATGCCTCAGTAATTGTTAGCTTTTGTTTAAAATATCGAGAAATCAATGTACTGTAAAGTAAACAAATCTGTGAAGAAAAATATTGTGGAGGTCACTGATATTAAGGCAAACACTGAGAACAATAAAGCTGTCGAGACGAGTGTGGATTCATGATATTATAAACGAGCGTTGTGTGCTTGTTTCTTGCAAATTTGGTCAGTTCTGTAAGCAAAAATGCATAAACAACTTTATTACCCTGCCAATGACTCTTTATCTGAGGTTATTTAAAGAAGCTAAATTCTTGGTTCCTTCTATAAAACCGCATTCTTGGACCAGAGGTTTTTGCGAATGTTTAATTTCACCGGGTTTTATTGTTTCGCAGATTACAAAATAGAAAATCCAGGTTTCCTGGTTTCGTTTGTCTGTGTACTAACATGTTAGACAAATAATTTCCTAAACGAATGTACTAATTACAATTTGTTCAGTCAAAACTAGTACTACCATTTTCAAAAAACGCCAAAAATAGTATCATCCAGTCAAGGCTTGACAATAAATTTGTACAGAATTCCGTCAAATTGTATTTCTAGAGTACACAATACCATGGAAAATTGATTGATTTTATTATCATAAAATACAAAGGAAAAGTTTACAGCTTTGTAATAAAATATGAATTTAAGTAGTAGAATGACAGATACCAATAAAAATGGTTTGTATCGCCTTTTATTACACTATTTTGACCGGCTTTTAATGGTAGGTGGCAATGACGTCATTACACAATGTTATTAATACATACAAGAATTTATTTGCATAATATTTTGACGCCATTCTTAAGTCAGCTTAAGCATACATAATATTTAATTACATATTCTATATATATAAATTGAAAGGCGTGCTATTTGTTTGAATAAATTTTATGTAATCATTATATACAGCGTGTCCGCATCATGAGCTACATACAATCCAAGAAAGAAAAATTTCGACTATCAGTGTCAAAAGTTTTATGTACTCTGATAAAGCACCAAAGAAGCATGAAAATATAGTTAAGAATAATGAGAACATAAGTGCACCAGTTGCCACAAACAATGAAGTACCACTGACATTAAAAATTGTTTACCTTTTTGGTATTGCACACTAAATTTCATTTTCTGCTAGACTGCATATCGCTATTAATAAATTTTGCTCAATTTCGCTTTCATTGCCTTCAGTACTAATTCCAAAATTTGCAATTGTTCGCACTCGTGCTTGGAAGAAGTTATTATTCTATTTCAATCAAAACTCGCCGCAAAAAAATAAGTTCACGAAATTTTGTAATTGCCATTATGTAATCTGCTGATAACCCTTGCTTACGTTGCGCAAATATTAGATATCAAATCAAACATTAACGATTAATTTTATTAATTGAAAGCATTCGAGTGTGGAAGTTTAATCTTATATATCTCTCATCAAGCGCAAGTGTAATTTGCTAAATCTGTGCGTTTGGCCTTCTGGAGGTATTTAACAGATAAGCAGCATTTATTATTTGAGGCAACCAGAACGACTTATTTGTTTCATACTTTTTAATTTATGCTTTGTAACAGATTTTAAGTGTTCAGACACTTTCACAAAAATTCTTTGGGTTATCTTTTTTAAGATGATTTAATTTAACCTTCACGACTTACACAATTTGCACAATTAACATTTTTTGCATTAGATGCTAATTCTCCTCTCTTCTCCAAATTTCCTTTTAGATTTTATATTTTTTTAATTCTTACAATCTACACTCAAATTTACTCAAAATACACTGAAAACTGCTACAAATACCTTGAAATTTCAGATTTTTTCTCTAAAACCAGTAAAATATAAAAAAGATTTTTGGGTAGACGAAGTTTACAGATGTCAAGTCCGAAATTACTGGCAATAAAATATTCCAATAACCATCATCATTTGGAAAAGCGTTTTAGGTTCAAGCTATTTCATTAAACGTTCATAAAATAACACTTAAAAACATATTCAATACGAACAAAATTAAACCGACATCTGTTAGAAGCTGTGACGACTTAAGTATTCAAAACTTAAATATAATTTTAGCTAATTGTTGAAAGTGGTATTTCTGAACTCTTTTTACTACCTGAGCGAGTATTCTAATTGAGTTCATTGAACGACTGGCTACTTTTATGTTTTCTCGACGTTTCATGACCCCTGACTACGAAAATGTCTCCCGTTTCCGTGTGTCCGCCCGTCCGTCAGGCTGTCTGACTGCCGTCTAACGAAAATTTGGCTAATCGTCTCCGCCAACAAGATAGCGTCATCTATAAAATCTACATTAGTAAATAGTATATATATAAATTTTTTTAAATAAGATACAATTTTGTCGAATAAATACGTTCTTCAAATTTATGTTTTTTGGAAAAAAAAATGGACGTGGTTAATATTAATCAGTCAGTTCTCTCCTCCGCGTTGAGGAAACAAAATCAATCAAATTTCATTTTTTTTAAATCGCTGATGTTTTTAATCTGAATAGTCCAAATCTTTCGAAATATAAACATAAACAGTCGAAGTTGAAAATGTACTGAGAAACTGAGAATATCTACATTTTTCCAATCAATTGTGTGCTTTAAATATATTTCATATTGTCCACACTTGTGTGGACTGCGCCCCCACGGCGCAGAGGCTGCGGGGGTGTTGATTACACGAAACAAACTTTATAGAAGTTCGACCATTTCTTTAATATTTTAAAGGTGATACTAATAGACAGAAATGACAAATTCTTGGAAATTTTTAACGAATATTTTCGTATTTCTCACACTGTGAAACAAATTGCCACCTTCCTCGAGAGAAAAACGTTTTTTTTCGCTTCAGAAAACTCATCAAGTCAACTCAAAAAATTGAACTTGTACTGTTTCAATTCGCATCGGCCAATTGTGCTTGAAGTTGGTAGAATTGTCGCCACACCTTACTTCCTGTTGTCAAAATTGACATGGTTGACAATTCAAATCAATAATTTATTATCGATTATTATTAAAATGTCATAACATAACTTTGTATATATGTATATGTTAATACTAATTATTTATGCGTATCAACTGAACTGATATACATAGGTATACTTAAAACTATATTTAAAAACAAAAAAAAATGTCTTTTGAAAATTTTTCTCGAATATTTTTTTTTTTTTAAATATGGTTATATTTTGTCAATATGGGGAACAACAATTTTAAAAATTGGAACTTGAGTAACGAAAACTTCATTTTAAAAACGAATGTATGTAAATAAGTAAGGTCATTTATAATGTCATATTATTTAATCATAAAAAAACAATTAACTAGGTTTTGTAGAAGAAGAATTTGGAAAGGAGCTTCTGGCCTTTAAAAGATGTATTACACTGTATTCGACTAAAGATTGGTTAAACGTTGAAATGGATATAAGCCCATCTATATTGTATGACGATCAGCCCCCATAATTGCAACTCCACTATCCATATCGATGATCAATATTTTTACGAGTGTGGAAATTAAAATTTCCAGCTACGTCTTTCATGGATTTCCAGACATTGACACTTCTAGGTGTACGAATATTTTGATTCCATAGTCGGTCAAGATAGCTTAAAAACTTACAACTTTTCTCAAATAATTAGCATCCAACGTGAATAAATTGCGTTTGAAAATATCGTACCTGTAATCGAATTTCCTCGTATCCGTTCTCACTTTAATCTTTAAAGCCGATGTAATTTTTGGGCGAAAGTGAATTTAAATAGAGGCAATTTCCAGAAGCGAACCCTCACATTTTAAAAACCACCCTTGTAATAATACATGATTTATTCCGACTTGACACACCGAACCCCTCGTGTCAGTTCGCCAAAAATAGGTCAGAAAACGACCCTCGCATTCTCCCCATCGGAATGCACCTGCAGGGCTTTTCACATGTAAACAGATTGGAAAGCCATCAGTAGCAGGTGTTCGCAGTACACACCCCCTTTTTGCACTCGTCGACTTCTTACCTGTAATTCCGGATGAGCGTTGTCCTTATGTGTAGCAGCACGTATGACACCAGCCCTCCACCCCCACTCACTGATTTTACCCGCTTTTAACTTGCAAATGCCACTCACTGATAAAAAGCGCTTCCCTACGATCTCCTCCCGACATTTGTATGCCATCGTACATCACAATAACACTCAACAGCAATTAGTTGTTCTTGCACATTTACATTTTTCGGTGCTGCGGTCAGGTCAGCAGCATCGTGGCGGCGGCGGCGGCGGAATTCCGTCTGTTTGAATCAAGTCGGTATAGCGCGCAGTCCAACGCATGTAAAGATTTTCAATCTCGCTGTGGTGTCGGACCGGCCGACCTCAAAGAAACCTCTCGCTTGGGATCGTCGCGGCGTCGGCTTAGGTCGACACATCCACCACGAGGACGGACCAAACGAACTCCTCCAAGTAGAGCTCCATCGCGGGTAATAGCGAAGGCGCATTGGCGAAAGCGCCGCCAGAGAGCACCGCCTGTTGGCTGCACCTGCAGAGACATCTTCGACGGCTGCCCCGAACTACGTGCAAAAACAACTACAACTCCGTGCTGGGCTTGGTTTACGTTTATTTTTGAGCTGGGTGGAGCAAGGTGGTACGTCGGTAGCGCGGTACTGTGGGATTCGCGCAGACGGGACTGGATTGGGAGAATGCGAAACGGGACCATACGCGACGGTGTTCGTATTCCGTCAGTCCTAAAAGCATGCCTTAATATTAACATTTTGAAAATGCATATTTTTGCATATTCTGCATATTTAACTATTTTTTGGCACGCTGCTGGGGTGACGTTCGAGATGACCAACTTTTAATTTTCGCCGTTGCCATTGACGTTGGGTTTTCAACCATTCAAAAAAGCCATTTCATGACCTGTTCACCGAAACCCTCATATTTTAAATAGCTTTTCTCATTTTCTACACTGTAACTTTCTGTCAGTACTTACGACGTTTAAATCGACAAGATTTATTACTATCCGTCTCAAAAACTGATTAGGTATTATAACTACAAGGGCTTATATGTTGCCCTTTTTTCTTAATATGTGTAGTCCACTTTTCACAACAAGAAAGGCAAAACAAGTTTAAAATGGTAAATAATTGTAGGAAAGTATCGATTTTGCAATTAGGCTCCGCCCCTCGGTCTGATAACGAATAAAAAATTCATCACAATTGAGCTTGGGACGGATATGGGTGAGGCTTAATTTTTGGCTTGTTGTTTTCATAGTATTCTTTGAACAATACGATGCCCAAAAACATGTTTTTTATTTCTTGTAGAGAAATAAGGATTTTGCAATTAAGCTCCGCCCGTTTGGCTCACAACGAATAAAAAAATCATCACACTTGAGATAGGGCGGGTGGGCGGGTTTCATATTTTGCCTGTTTTTTCTTAATATACTTAGCCGTGTTTTCACAACAAGAAACTTAGAATATGGTTAATGGTACATTTTTGCAAGGAAATATGGATTTTGCAATTATGTGGCGGAGCCTAATTGCAAAATCGATATTTCCTTATATAAATTTTTCATTTGAAACATGTTTTAAGTTTCACGTTGTGACAAGAGATAATATTGTAAAATCAATATTACTGTTTTGGACTATTATCTACTGCAAGTCTTAAAATTACTTGGGCGTTTTAAAGCCAAGACTTTATTACATGCAAACTTTAAATTTCAAATTTCTGTACTTCGACTTTTAGATTTAAAATGTTTCACTTCTGAGACATACACCTCAAAGTTCCAAACTTTCAATTTTCGTAACTAAAACTCAGAACTCGAATTTTGATTTTGGAATATTAATTTTGGAGGAAAATGACTGGGACTTTTTATATTCCAAGGCTCTAGTTTTATAACGTGAAAGCTTTAAAATTAATTTCACCATATTTAAATTTCCAAAGCTTGTATTTCTTGATTTTTGAATAATTAAGAATCTCGATAACTCTTTTTTTTTGATTTCGCAGTTTCGAAATATCGATGTTCCAATAACAGAATTAAAGACTCGACATTTCAGTTCTCAAATCTTGAAATATTAAAATTTCGCTATTTTAACAAATCTCGGAGTCTTTTTTAACATTTTTATATATTAAATCTTAACACTGTCACTTTGACCCAAAATCGTTAAATTTTAAATTTCAGGATTTCAGTTTTGTAAGTCTGAAAGGACATCGTGTTTTAGATTCCGCCTTATGTTTTGAAGCGCTGAAATTCGATCTTCACTCTATGCAGTTGGTTCACTTTTGCTTGGATTTTAAGAACTATACCTGAAACATTCGGCCTAAAAAATCTGCGGTGATCCTAAGCAATCTCTCTCAAGTTCCAAACAAACTTTAAAATTTTGATTTTTTTTATTATTCTATCCGAGTTGATTCCAAACCGCATTTTTTAAATTACAAAAGCTCTTCTAATTTTAAATTTCAAAATTTCGAGCTTGAAAATTTCTTAAATATATTAGCTTAAAGTATCAACTTTTTAAGGTTCCAGTGTTCATTCCGCAAATGTTATATCTTGAAAAACAATCTCCGATTTTTCGAAATTTAAAAAAAAATTAATTATCCCTTTTTAGCCAACGAAAACTATGTTTTGATTTCAAAATTTTAAATATCTACTTTCCAAGACCCAATATTTCAGTATTAATATAAACCCTTCACTTTTTAATTTCAAAATCTGAAAGCTCGGTTATTTTTATTAATCTAAAAAGCTCGAAATATAAATTAACTTATATATAAAAAAATCACCACAATTGAGATGGGGTGGGTGGGCGGGGTCATATTTTGCCTTTTTTTGTCTTAATATCCATAGCCATCTTTTCACAACAAGAAACTTAGAACATGGTTAAAATGGTACATTTTTGCAAGGAAATAGGGATTTTACAATTATAGGGCGGAGCCTAATTGCAAAATCGATATTTCCTTATACAAATTTTCCATTTGAAACATGTTTTAAGTTGCATGTTGTGAAAAAAGTCTACACATATTAAAACAAAAAGGCAAAATGTAAGCCCGCCCACCCGCCCTATCTCAATTGTGATGATTTTTTTATTCGCCGTGAACTAAGGGGGCAGAGCTTAACTGTAAAATACTTATTTATTTACACAAAATTAAAAACATGGTTTTGAGTATCGTGTTGTTCAAAGAATAGTAATGTATATTAAGAAAAAAGGCAAAATATAAACCCCGCCCACCCACCCCATCTCAATTGTGATGAATTTTTTATTCTTAGAAACTCAAAAATCGTTTAAAATGGTAAATTTTGTAAGGAAATATGGATTTTGCAATTAGGCTCCGCCCCTAGGTCTGCCAACGAATGAAAACTTCGTTACTACTTAGATCAGGGTAGAACTTAATCTTTCGCTTTAATTTTTTCTTAATATACATAGTATTCTTTGAATGACACGATACTCAAAAACATGTCTTACATGGTAATTTTTTGTAGAGAAATAATAAGGATTTTGCAGTTAAATTCCGATCCTTTAGCTTTCGACGATTAAAAAAAAATCATCACAATTGAGATAGGGCGTGTGTGCGGGATTTTATATGTTGCCTTTTTTCTTAATATACGTAGTCGTCTTTTCAGACCAAGAAACTTAAAACACATTTAAAATGGTAAATTCTTGTAGACAAATATGGATCTTGCAATTAAGCCCCGCCCCTCTATCTGACAACGAATGAAAAATTCATCACAACTGAGAATTGAAATCGGGTTGGGTATGGGTGCTGTCTAATATTTGACTTTATTTTTTTCTTAATATATGCATAGTATTCGTTGAACAACACGATACTCAAAAATATGTTTCTAATTTTTCGTAGAGAAATAAGAATTTTGCAGTTAAGCTCCGCCTTCTTGGATCACGACGAATAAAAAAAATCATCACAATTGAGATAGGGCGGGTGGGCGGGGCTACATTTTGTCTTTTTTTCTTAATATGTGTAGACTTATTTCGACAAGAAGAAACAGAAAACCTCTTTAAATAGAGCAAAAGTTGAACATCAAAGTTACTGTCAACGCCAACTTGGCAATGGAGTTTGTGAATTTTCAGCTCTAAAAGCAACATTGGCGGGAACAGCAACTGTAACGGGAACTTCAACATCAACAGCAAGTTTATAAATCCTACTTAAGATATAGCAATGGTAACTGTGTTGCAAGTTTGCTGTGACGGCGTGTGGTAACACTACTTTACACAACGTGTAACATACGTAATTTTATCTGCAACTTCAGAAATTGTTAAATTGGTCCAAATAATTTAACTGGTACTAGAGTATCTACGGTTAAAGATCTTGAGAACCAGTTGTAGAAATCACCAAAAATTAGGTATAGAGGTACAAGTTGTGCTCTAATTACTCGTCAGAAAAAAATTTTTTTTGCTTTATTTGTTTTCGAAATGCAAGGCCCACTTGATTTTTTTTAAATGGTACTACTATATTATTTATTAATGCATTTTTTATAGAGATTTGTTTTTCTGAATTCACTGATGTAGCACAATCATACTTTCTTTCTGATTGAAATGGCAAAATCAATTATTTTAAATAAAAATAAATAAATAAATAAAAAAAGAAAGATGACATATGTAGTTACCTTTGAAAATAATTTTAATTTGACATGTAGAGTCTTTCTTGCAAAAATGGTGCATCCAAGTAAAACTGAGCGCATAGAATTAATTATTAACGATTTATCGGTTAAAAGACGAAGTTTTGCTCAAGTTGGTCCTTGTTTTATTAATGGAAATTTAAATTGATATTTAAGGTTGTTGCGGGAATGTATAGTGCCTAGACTTAGAGAATTGTTTTCCAATTGCCGAAATGCGGAGTAACTAACCAGCAGAAACTATTTGGTTTCCACAAGATGGTGCTCCATCCCATTTTGAAAGTCAAGTGCGACAGTACTTAAATGAAACTTTTCCTGGCAGATGGATAGACCGAAGAGGTACTATTGAGTGGCCTGCCAGATCACCAGATTTGACACCGCTTGACTTTTTTTGTGCGGCTATTTGAAAAGTCGCGTTTATGTTAATACACCGTTCACATTAAAGACGTACAGGAACGCATACGTAACGAAATCGCTAGAATTCGTCCAGAAATTCTCATTAACTCACTACAAAATTTTATTTAGCGTTTTTTTTTTACTGACATGAAGTAAATGGACAGCATTTTGAGCATCTTTTGTAGAAAACAGAAGTTTGATTTTGGTTTCAGTTGTTATTGATTAATTTATTTATTTTTTTAATATGAATTATATGGTAGTGCCGTCTCAAAAATCAAGTTGGCCTTGCATCTCCAAATTAAATAAAGTAAAAAAAAAAAATGTTTTCACGAATAATTAGACCACAACTTCTTGTACTCCCATATCTAATTTCAGTTGATTTGTACAATTGGTTCTCAACCGTTTCCATACATTCTAGTGACCCTGTATGTGTGATGAATGATGATAGACAAAATCGCTTAACCAACTAACCTCCAAACTGAAATAAACAAATTTATTTTAGGACAATTTCATACCACGGTTGCACCCTGGTTTCTAGAGGAATGATACAATATTTCAGTGTTCCAACAACAATTTCGTATGTTTGTAAATGATTAAAATAAAATTGAAAGATAGCCTATCTTCTGTGTGAAAAGAGACATATGTTCCAACGTATTTGTTCACCTGTAGCGTTTGTTTTCTTTTATGAATAATTACGCCCGGTCAATGTTTAATCAAAATTTTAATTAGTACGATTGATTTTCCTTGACCGATGCAACCCGTCCAGTCGCAAGTAGATAAATTAGTTTGTTTTTTAGAACTGTGCTATTTTTGTAAGTCAGTCGGGTGAAAAAATAGGACTGCAGTTTGCTGTGACACTTGAAAATACACAAGATGTTTTATTTCACATATATTCGATTGAATTTTCTTCAAAACTGCTCTTACTATTTGTTGAATACCATGAACGGAAATTTATATATATTTTTTATCGAACAATAGATATTTTACAAGTCATGATAGACTCTCTAGCGTTATGGAAATGTATTTTCAAATACTCATACACAAACTGAAAGAAGAAATTGTGACGTAATTGTGATAAAAATCAAGGCAGACACATAAACTACAAATATAATAGGAGTATGTTGTATATTAGCTAAAAAAAAGAATTATCATTTGTTATTATATTTTATTTATATTATTTATGAAATGACAATTTTAATTAACGACAGAAAAATGTGGTAAAATTTGGACCCCAGAGCAGGTATTAATGTGGAAACAAAAATGCGATAAATCAAGAATCGAAAATTTCTGGAAAATTTAATTCCAAAGCGAATTTGTCCTGACACAGTATAGCAGGTCGGCGTTTAAATAAAGAAAAGAACAACGTGTGCTAAAGAAGCACTAGATGAAGTAAAATAAGAAGAATTCGATCATTTTTAATGAGAAATAAATTCTTATTCAGTATTCAGTTATCAATTTTTATATACATAAAAAGAAATCGATCACTTAGAGAGTGCATAAGAAATAAAATGAAATATGTACTTATGTAACAAAAAGACGTCAAAAAATTTTTGGTGAAACAAAAAATTACCGGTCAAAATAGTCTTCATAAAAGTCTAAAAAATGTTAACAAAAACAACACCCAGTTTAAAATTAATTAATGTAAAATTCTAACCTTTAGGCTTCTTTTTCTGCTACAATTTAGCGAATCCCATCAGCTTCATTTACGAACCCACTACAACAAAAAACACATACAACTTTATACATACTTACTAATTTTTAATAGCGGTGCAGTTCAACATTACACAAGTTAAATAAGTAAGATTTAAAAAATACTAATCGGAAAAAGTTTTGAAATCACAGTATAAATTCTAAACAAAATAAATTTTACATTTAGATCACGCGATTCTTGGTGAAAATGAACAGAAAATAATAATCCACATAACGGATTCAAAATACAAAAAAAAAAGTTTGATAATATTATTAATTTCAGTGATGCGTATATAAAACGCAAAGACGATCCGTAATAAGATAAAAATCAAAATTAGATCTAATTCAGCCGAAAAGGCTAGTATCTGACGAGGTATTAACGTTTGAGTTTTTGTTGAAACAAACATTTATTAAGTCATTGAGTAATGATTTTTCTATACAACTATTTCTCCCTTAACATTCGTATTTTTATATCAATTTAGAATAAAAGAACCGAAGAAATAAGATACAATACATTGAATAATAGACTGATACATAAAGCCTAATACCAACACTTACCCTTTAAATCCTGATTTCTTTTCCTTCCGCGCCGATTCTTGCAGACTCCTTCCTCATGGACACATCACAACACGCACTTTTCACTTTAAACCCGAAATCAAATTATTTTTAACAGAAAGAAACCACTTATTAAACAAACTAAATTACCCACCGCACACGCCATCAACACAGTTAAAACCGATAGAACTATGTATTTCGAGTACCACGAACAATGAACAAAAAATTCTCGCTGAAACCTTATCAGTTCAGGCATTTTTTGCAGAGTTTTTATTCATCGATGCATCGCACAATAAATGAATCGTATTAAGTAAAATACTGCAACATTATTCATTAGCAGTACATAATTTTTGCAGTGTGTGGATGAATAAGAAATTACGAATTTTACATACAATTCGCCAAAAACAAATTAGAAAACACGCTTTAAATACGTCTTTCGAAAATATTTTATTTTTTAACAGTTAATGATACAGCACAGAATTAACATTTTTCACCATTTCTGCTAAAATACTCATGTAAAGTAGCTTCATATGGGGTGTTCCAATTGTCAAAGGGCGCAAAATTAAACATTCGCTGTAGACTGCAGAAAAAATCTAATAGAGCTATAATTTAAAAGTATTTTCAAACATATAGAGTGTTCCGTTTAGCGTATACAACAAAAGCTGTAGGCTTACTTACTTTCTTTTTTTTTATTCTAAATATGTACAAGTTTCTTTCAACACCATGTTTAAAAACATATTTTTTCCAATTTCTATAAGCACGGTAAATTTTTCATCAAAATACAGGGTGTAAAAAAATGGTGCACCAACTTTATGACACGCTTAGCAGCAGCAGAGGAAAAATAATTTAAAAAGTCTTTTTGCCCTTCAGAGTTTATTTTTTCTCGAACCACCAGATCCTAATACTTTCTGTTGCCTTTTTGGAGGCATCTTTCTTATTTGTATTAAGTCATTTTATATCATTACAAAAAACTTATTTAAGATGAAGTGGCTAAATTTTCACATTTTCTCAGTTTTGAGGCGAATATTGATTTAGTTCGTGAACCATTGCAATACTAAAAAAAATAAAAAAATTGCAACGACATGGGCAACATCGCAGAGGAATTAAAAAACTATGCTGATCAAACCTAGAAAGAGGTTAAGGAGAACATGTAAAAATATATAGAGTGTTCCATAAGAAAAACTAAGTTGTATGCTATGCCGGGCTATTCCTGTTTTCTCTAAATTTTTTGGAAATGGAATGGTCCACAAAAAATCACTCTTAGGGTTATTTTTAAAGTCTGTCTTACAATATTTTCTGAAAGAATGCAGAAGGGTACGCGCTTTGTTGTGGTAGTAACCAAATCAAATTTCATATACGAAGTGTTTATAAAAAAATCTAAAACTTAACAATTTTCAAATGGAACACCACGCCCGCTATTTTTTTGAGAGAGTATATCATTTGCTAAAATCAGTCTTATCTTAACAAGTACTAGCCCCGCCCACCCGCCCTTTATTTTCTTGGAGTGTATGTAATTTGCAAAAATCAGTCCTATCTTAGCGAAGTATTAGCCCCGCCCACCCACCCTCTGTTTCCTAGAGGGTACATCATCCGCCAAAACCAGTCTTATCTTATTAAATACTAGCCCCGCCCACACGCCCTTTATTTTCTTAGAGGATATTTCATTTGCCATAATCAGTCTTATGTTGGTTCTCAAATTTCTAATATGTCGATGTGTCTCTTAAAAGAGTAAAAATTCGCAGCAACTATCAACTTCAAATATAGAAAATACTAAATAAAAAGAAAGAGCGAAAAATGAAAATTGTAATAATTAAAACATTTTTTATAAACACTCTGTATATGGAAATTCAATCTCATTAATTTATACCACAAGAAAATTGGAATAACGTGGCAACGTCGCATTGTAATTTCAATAATAAACTGTGATTGTAAAGCTTAGGAAGAGGTCAATCAAAACACGTAAAGATATATAGAGTTTTTCATTTAAAACAACTAAATTGTGTGTTAACGCTTAGAAACAAAACACTCCGTATAGTTGGAAATTATTTTAGAATATAGTTCTTGAAGAACCACACAACTTTGGTATTTGACTTTTTTTCCATTTCTAATAATAATTATGAGATATCGAGGAACGCGCATTTAATGTCTCACCTTGTATATGTCACGTGGTACACAAATTTCCACTTACAGCATGCAAGCAAATACTAGCCCCGCCCACCCGCCTTTTATTTTCTTAGAGGGTATTTAATTTGCCAAAATCAGTCCTATCTTAGCAAGTACTAGCCCTGTCCACCCACCCTCTATTCTCTTAGGGGATATGTCATTCGCCAAAACCAGTCTTATCTTAGCGAATTATTGGCTAAGTTCTTGTAAAGAAATAAGGATTTTGCAATTGAACTGCGCCCCCGGGCTCATAAGGAATTAATATCATTACAACTGAGATGGCAGTGGGTAGGCGGGGCTTAAATTTTGCCTTTTTTGTAGATACATATATGTAATGATCTTTTGTTTCTGTTTTAGGATACATCGATTTTACAATCAAGCTCCGCCCCTCCGTCTCACAACGAATAAAAAATTCGTCACATTTGAGATTCGGGTAGGTGGGCGGGGCTTAATTTTTACCTTCTTTTTTTCTTGACATTTATAGTTTTCTTTCAAGAACATGAAGCCTTAAAAACATGTTTTATATGGTAGTTTCTTGTAGAGAAATAAGGATTTTGCAATTAAACTCCGCCTCTCGGCTCACGACGAATAAAAACAGTTATCACAACTGAGAAAGGGCCGGAGCGGCGGCGTTTGTATTATGCTTTCTTTTTTTAAATGTGTACAAAGTTTTCTTTTCACGACAATAAATTGAAAATATGTTTAAAAGGGTAAATTTCTAAAAAAGAAGTGTGGGCGATAAAATTTACCATTTTAAACATGTTTCAGTGTTTTGTTGTGGAGGGAAGACTATGTATATTAAGAAAAAAAAATGCAAAATATAAAGCCCGCCCACCCACCCTATCTCATTTGTAACGATTTTTTTTATTCATCGTGAGCCAAGAGGGCGGAGCGTTGCAAAATCTATATTTCTCTACAAAAAATTACCATGTGAAACATCTTTTGTTGCTGTTGACACAGTAGGGGAGAAAAGGTTACACAGTCTCCTTTTTCTCAAAATGATATATGTATGTATTTTGAACAATATGATTATTGTACTTAAAATATGTTTTAATTAAAAATTCACCATAACTGAGATAAGAGTGAGTGGGTGGGGCTTTCTTTTTGCTTTCTTTTTTTTATTCTAAATATATACAGATTTCTTTCAACACCATACTTAAAACATGTTTTAGATGATAAGTTCTTGTAAAGAATTAAAGATTTTGTAATTAAACTCCGCCCCCAGGCACATAAGGAATAACATCATTACAACTGAAATAGAGGTGGATAGGCGGGGCTTAAATTTTTTTAGTTATATGCAATGATCTTTTCACCACAATATATGTATTTAAAACGTTTAATATGGTAAATTTTCGTTTTGGGAAATATCGATTTTACAATACTCTGTCTGACAACGAATGAAAAATTCATCAGATTTGAGATTTGGGTGGGTGGGCGGGGCGACTTTTTTTTCCTTTACATATGTATAGTTTTCTTTCAACAACATGATGCTTAAAAAGATGTTTCACATGGTAGTTTCTTGTAGAGAAATAAGGATTTTGCAATTAAGCTCCGCCTCTCCGCTCACAACGAATAAAAACAGTTATCACAACTGAGAAATGCCGGGAGGGCGGGGTTTGTATTATGCTTTCTTTTTTTTAATATGTGTACATAGTTTTCTTTCCACGACAATAAATTGAAAACATGTTTAAAAGGGTAAATTTCTAGAGCAGTGTGGGGGATAAAATTTACCATTTTAAACATTCAGTTTTTTTATTGTGAGGGGACGATTACGTATATTAAGAAAAAAATATGCAAAATATAAACCCCGCAAGTTAGAAAAGTATTGTAATAGAATCCATTTCTAATATACATAGCTACAAAATTTAACAACAATCGGTCTGATAGTTTTGGAGATTACGTGTCTAATAAAAATGGATAGGTACAGTCAGATAGACAGACAGATAGACAGACGAAAAGGGAAGACTTTTGTACTCTAGTTTAGTTGTATTTACTCGATCAATCGTACAAGAAATGTTGGAAGTGGTCCTCGCTCTTTACAAACACACTCTCACATTTGAGTTATCATTGACATTTGTGACAGCCGACGAGTAGTCATCAATCATTTGCAACAAGGCGGCAAAGGGTAAAATTTCGGTCAATCTTTCATAATTACGCTGTACATACTGTAACCACAAATGTTCAAAATTTACAAAATAGACACGGTGTTATAAATGACTGATTTACACTTAATAAATAAAAACATAACCTCAATTTAAATAACAAGTTTAAGTAAAATCTCTGTTATTGCTGCATTGATAATGACAAACAATACGTTCGTGTACACTACTCCCAAAGCCTATAATTAAAAAAGAATAAGAATTTTATCATTTACTTTGACAATATCTCAGTAATAGTTGAGTTTTCAAAAAGACTACGAATTCGAAAATTACTTACGCCGTGTGTGTACTCGTTGAGTTTTCTTTTTATAACCAACAATGACACTTTACTTTTACACTAGTGTTGGTTTTTCTAATAAGTATTATTAAATATCGTACGTCACATTTTAGAATTGACCCTGCTCTCCCCTACACAGTTATCAGCAAGATTATGCAACCAGCATTACACAGCCATCACAAGATTACCTTAGCAGCATCTCGTATTGCGAATGCCCGTTTAAGTATTAAAATGACACAATTTATCCAATTGAGGATTATAACAAATTAATTACAGCAAAAATTCACCAATTAAAACACACAGTCTTCGTAAACTGTATCCAAAAAACAATGGTGTCGAAAAAGATGTATTATTTTCACCATTTTCCGCTAATAAATACTCTTTGATTCTCAGTGGAATTTTTTGTTACTATGTACTTTGTTCGTATTTATGAAAAATTTAATATATTTTTTCTTTTGAAAATAATTTTACTGAACAACGACTGAATGGCTCTTTTTCTTCTAAATTTCAGAATTCGTGAAACTGAAACACGAAATTAATTTTCCAACCTGGGTGCTCGTCTCTTTTATAATAAATAAAAGCTAATTCAAATAACGAATTATTGTGGTGCACGTCGTGTTATCAGACGAGGCATTAGCCGATGTCGTCAACAATGTCTTAATGATGATTGCTTTTGATCTTTACAACATAAATAACGATCATTATTGAACAATTTCACCAGCATGTGTTTATCTTATCTGTCTAAATTTATTTCTGGCAAGCCTTTCACTTATTGCTTGTTAAATCATTCGATTATTTCAAGCTTTTCGGGGCACTCAGCACACATTACCTTGATATTTCCCCATTACATCACGATTTATTATTAAATAAACGTATAGTATTTTGGCGCGAAAATGTATCGGTCTGAGAACTCGGTTCGATATTTCAATATCGCATTGGTGGGGCTTGACAACTAGAGGTGGAGAGGATAGCAACAAGAGAAGCGCGCAGCGCAGATGTCCAAGATCAAGATGGCTGTGATGGCCGGCGCGCAGTACATCAGTGAACCTTTAATTTATAATTTACCTTGACAGACATTTCTTTAGTGTAGTATATTCATTGTTTTTAACACAAAAAAATACACAGGATAGAATGATATCATCAATAATATCCAGATTAGTCATGTAAGTATTTATTTTCTCGAATTAATCCTCCCCTGAAGTTCGACCTACGTTTAAAATTTGATCATCTGACAGCCCAAACAAAAGAGAGTGTTGACATTTAATAACGGATTTTGCAATATTCCCTTATCGGCGAATGTTTTTTTATCAGACGGTTTATTTGATTGTTTTTCGGGTGTTTTATTGTGTGTGTTATCGACGTACGTGGTAATTCAGGGGGCACTTCGATTAAGTGCTCATAACCTCACTTTTTGTTGTCACCTTTTGTTCAGACGTGATCCTGTCATTCCTTTGTTGACGGTGTCGACGACTGATCTCGTATAACAGAAAATTATGTAAATGATTAATGTAATTCACCTTCGTCGTTTGAATTCATTTTCCAAACATGTTCTCACTTCTGTCCATATTGGGTAGATCAAGAATTACCTTGAATTAACGACCCAGTTGTGTTGATTAAGAGAGGTTTGAAAATTCTTGAAAATTAATTTGTATATGGTGTGTAATAATATAACGGTTTGTGCACAAAACTGCCTATTGCTCATGCATAATAAAATGTGTATCGCAATATTGTGTATTAATAAAGCAGGTTTCACTAACAACGGGAGCCAGACAATTCGATTCGGTTGAACGCTTTGTGTAGGAGGAAGTTTTGGTAATGCGTTAGTCACATTTTGAATTATTTTGTCAATAATTGCATCTGAACTGGTTAGAACTGGTTGCAGAAATTATTGGAATTAACTATCAACCAACAATTGGCAATTGTGCGCATTTTCAGTACCTACATACATAATTTTAATCATTGGACTATTATTATTAATCGAACAAAAGACAAATGCCCATGTAAAAGTAGCACGTTTAATTGCCTATTATATTAAATTCGCATTGTCCAGAAAAGTAGGATATAACGCACTATATTTTCAAACCATCGAGCATAACGATATCATTTTAATTTTTACGTGTGTCGATGTGGACTACTTCGCTCAAATACATGTTAACCACCTACTAATGGAAACGAATTTCGCGAGTCTAACGACCTTCAACGTGTGTAATGATTAAAATAAACATGCAAATATTCTGACGAGCGAATGATTTTATTAGCTCGAGTTTCTTAAAACCGAATATTTCCAAACGCCGTGCCGTTAGTTATAAATAAATCTACATCGTCGGCTTGGATGGGTCGCAGATTTGGCATTACCCACGTCGGGTCTTAAAATATTCCTCTTCATTGTCGTCTCAAAATAGGCCTTGATTAGTCGAGTTCACGTTAACAACGCATCTTTACCATGTCCCAGAGGGAAAAGCCGGAAATTCGGTTCACAATATATTGGAATGGCCAAGTGATAGTGTTGTATTTATAATACAGGTATGAGATACGCAATTTTTTCGGCCGCCAAAACCACGCTCCGAACAACAAAGTTGCTGTCATATCCTTCGTAACTGTTTATTTTATGCGTTGGCTCTCTTTGGTGGTCGGTCATTTCCTGTGCGACGCGTGCATCGAAACCCCTCAGTACGAGTTAGTACCAGTCGGAGTCCTGCTGCCTGGCAGGAAACTGCTGGAAGACGCATCATGTTCAACATACAACATCACAACACGAATGCTCTGATTAGTAGTTTGCTGTCCGGTGTTAGACCTTCGTTAACACACGTCGGGTTGTTAACGTTAACCCTCGTCGCCTTCTGTCATAAAGCCCTGACTTATCTCCTCGTCTATCCTCTTTACAGATTGCTCTTCGGAACGCTGTACCCCGCTTATGCTTCTTACAAGGCTGTGAAAACGAAAAATGTTAAAGAATATGTAAGTAGACCGTTCGTTGCATGCTTGTGAGCCCCAGCACCCAACAGTCTGGAATTAACCCGGCTATTATTAGCCGCGACTGGAATTTACTTTGAGTTTGTTCTTTGTCCCGTTTTCCAGGTCAAATGGATGATGTATTGGATCGTATTTGCGCTTTTCACCTGCGCCGAAACATTCACCGATGTTTTTTTCAGTTGGTTACCTTTTTATTACGAAATTAAGATTATTTTAGTCATATGGTTGCTATCGCCTGCCACCAAAGGCTCCAGCATTTTGTATCGCAAGTTCGTTCATCCTGCTTTAAGCAGCAGGGAACAGGTGAGATCGCACTTGCTACCTACGTACTAACAACCAAAACCGATGAATTTTTCACAGGAAATTGACGAATACATCAGCAAAGCCAAAGAACAGAGCTACAAACAGTTCCTCGACTTGGGATCCAAGGGTGTGACGGCATTGATGCAAACAGCCATCAAGGTTTGTTTTTTTAACGTCGCTAGTTTAACAATCACCTAACACCCATCGCACTTTGTTCTTCCAATAAACAGAATTTTAACCCGATGCTTTCCTTGTCTGATACTACCATCACACAGAAAGATCAGGTTGATGTTGCTGTTAAATCACAATCCGCACAAGAATTTACAAACGAATTCTATTCCGCTGATGATGATGATGAGCTCGAGCTGGACTACGAAAGGCCGCAAACTAGAAGCGGAAGAGCCGCAAAGAATAAAGGAAAGGCTGCTAAAAAATCTAGGAAAAATAAAAAGAACGAGGAGATGAGCGACTGATTTTTCGTTTCCTTGAGTTTGTAGTAGTTTAATTTTTTATATTTTTAATCTGTTACTTATTATTTTTTATCGATTTTTTAGTGTGTATTGAACTGGTGCCTTAAACATTTACCTACTTTTAAATAAATATTGGTTAGATTCAAATTCATCAACGCCATGTGATTTTTGCCAATAAATATTTTCTAGTTTTATTCATTTTTTTCTTTTCGTTTTATCTTTATCTTTCAGCTGGTATAGTGGATTTTTAAAACGACTAAAAGTTACATCATCCATGCACTAACGAACACTTACTCAAGCACTTTGTCCCCTACGTAATGCATGCGCTTTAGTGTCTGCTAGGTGTCGAGACTTACTTAGGTCGTTGGTGAATTCTCGACGCGTTTCAGGGTGGCGGAGGACTGGTAAACCAATTGCGCAAGAGCTACAGTTTGAGCGACTTGAGCGACCCTACTCTCGACGCGAGCGACGGTCGTGACACCTCAGAAGTGGTAATCACTGACCCCCGTTTGCTCCGTCGTCGACGTAGCCCTAATCGACCAACATCCTCCACTGCTTCCTTATATTTCCCAGAAGTTGACGTTATTAGATCCGACAGGATCCAACATGTCCAGTCAGCTGAAGACATTAGCTCAGGTTACTCAAGTGGCGAAGGCTTATACCCAGGACAGCCACCCAAGCTGCAAGCCCGCGAAGGCTTAGTTCGAACGGGCTCTCTAAGCAGAGCTAGACCAACAAGAGTCACGAGGTCCACATCCGGGCTCAAGAAGTCGTCACTAAGCGAAGTAAGTATTCGATTGTTGTGACCGTTTTTGTAATGTGGAAATTTCTTTCTTTGATCGAACGTTGTACTTGAAGGACAGCGATGAAAGTGAAGTGTTTGACACAAACATCATTTTCGTGAATGACAAAGCTAGATCCATCGATGAGCTCGATCAGTCAAGTGAGGACGAGTTTCTGGATTCGGTTGAATCTTTGCATGATCGGTCGGTAGAAGAGAAAAGTAACAAAAGCACGAGTAGCGAACAATTAACAGCATGCCCCGACCCCACTGAGAAGGAAACAGTGGCCGAAGGTAAAAACATTACAGAAATTGAGTCTTTAGCACGCACCGATCCAACAGAACAAGCAGAAACCGAACCTTTAAAACAAACTAGTCGAGAAACCGAACCCGAAACGATATCGTTAAAAGAAAAAGAGACAGAACAGACCCGTGGTGGTAAATATCACAAAAAAGCGGCTCCGAAGCCCCCAAGCCCCGTCGAAAACGTTGCCGCGATAAAAGCGACCTTAGTTCTAAAACCAGGAGTCGTGAAACCGCTGGAGAACCCAGACTGCGAACGTAAGGAAATTTTTATACAGTCGCCTAAGTCGAAGCGTCGCACTCTAATTAACAAATCCCTGTCGTTCTCGAAGGGGAAACTTGACTCCTCTCTTTCCAAACTAATAAAATTCCCGAAAAAGATTAGAGATTCTCTAGAAAAGCGAGCTTCGTGGCACGAAATTGACTCAAAGCATTATCTGCAATTAGCAGAGAGTAAAGTACAGTCGAAAAGTGACAACGATCTGGTCGCAAGTGTAGGTAAAGTTGAGAAAAGTGCCAGCAGAATGTCGATTCAGTCACTGACGGAGTCGCCGCTGGCTCATCGAAGACTGAAAATAATACGCAGATATGTCGATGAAGATATTGATTAAAAAGCACCCCAGGCATGAATTGTGTGATGTGTTCGACAAGCCACTAACTAATTAGTTTGAGAATGGATTGATTAACTACGCGCTTGTTTGAATACTTATAGGTTTTTCGCCAAAACTGTACTGCTGTTCTGATTTAAAGTTTGGTTTCTTTTGGCGGGAAATTTCGCAAGATGGTAGTTTAGATTTGTTTGGATAGTAGAGTAGTGTATCGTGGCTGTTTATAAATGTATTTATAAACGGCTGCGAACGAAACGAAAGATTGTAACGAGTGCCTTGTTAAATTTCAATGTTTTAGGACATCCCAAGCGCGACCTTGCCTCGGACAAAGAGGGCCACTAAGAAGAAAACTGTTTAAAGACATTGAAAGCCACTCAAAACGCAATTGTGATTTGGTTTGTTATTTATTCTAGCCAGTTACACTTTTAAGTATATTTTATGTATGTTTTCTATAGCAAATCTTTTCTATTGTAAGACTTGCTTTATAGATAAATGATTTATTTATTTTTTAAATAAGTCGTAATAGGACTGAGAAGATGCTACTAATGCGTGCTGGTGATATACATCTACGACTAGGTTAGCTTATTTAAGTTATTTATTAAATTGTGCATGACTTTCTTAGCTCATTTTATATTAAGTTTACAATGAATACGTATATACATAAATGTTTGAAATAAAAAAAAAGTTACCGTTCTATGGTTTTTATTTGCAATATGTTAAGTCCAGAAGGGTCAATTATTTTGCCGCTGTGCGTATGTATGTTAATTTAATGGTTTTAATTGAAACTTTCACGCAATAGAGTCAGATCTGTTATACGTACCGAACACGACTGTAGAATAGAAAAAAAAATTATAGAACAAATCGATCAAATAAGGTCAACTTTGTTTCAGCAATATATTATATCTGTTATTGTGGAAAAAATAGTCGTTTGTACCACGTTCTTTGTTGTTATTGATTAACAATTTTAAATTAAAATTTATCCGAAACACGTTTGTTTTGTGAACTACTGTAAATTTTAAGTAGTTTTGACAAATCAACCGAACTGAAACACCCTGTATATGATTATCTGATTGATTGCTACGAAACGTTAGTCAAGGATTAAATTTTACAGGAAAGAAAACGTGTTTTATTTAATATGAATCATAAATTCAAGGAAGGGCTCGTTAAGAATATCGTCGACTTTGGAGACAAATATACTGTGTGACTGTCATTTCTGCTCAAATGGCAACATATTTCAAATTTTATGATGTCATACCTGATATCTAAGTCAAATTTTGACAACTGTGAACTGACATTAGTGCCAATAATTCAGAATTGCCAAACTATAAGTCATTAATAGTCACGCGGTATATCTCCAAATTTAGCCTTTTTGTCAAGATTTTAGAAATGCTTTTTGCATACTCCATGATATTTTTTCTAACAATTTCCCTGGGAGTTGGTAAATTCAAAACTTTCACAACTCTTGTTTTATGTTAAACCAAGCACTTTATTATGAAAAAGTGTTAACTTATTTCACTAATCAAATCATACTGTACCTTTGTGGTATAAATAAATAAGTTTTAATTAACTGTGGTAACCCAAATATACCCCGCTATAATTAGACATATGAAGAAAAATTTAAAACCCACGAAGGATTCAAAATTTGGCCTTGAACTGTGGTCATCAATAAAGTGGAACCCTACGTTGTGTTTTTTTTATGGCGTAATGCGTTCAAGTGTAAACCATAACGTTGGGAAAGTGCCCTTAATTCAAATAAAATATGGAGAGGAAATTGTTGATCCCTCCATTCTGAGGACAGAAAATCTGTTAAACTAGTTGCAAAAACCCTCTACATCTTCTAGAATTGAAATCAAACGTTAATATCATAAATTTATACAAAAAAAAGAGAAATCTCATTTTTAAACACTTGCATTCTTGAGGCCTATTTTCACTCCAGCAAAGAACGCAGCCAACTAAACTGCCTGATTTATTATGGTTGAAAATCGGATATTGCAGATAAACATTCACGTGAGAACAACAAAGAAAGAAAATCTCTACACTTGAATGTATATGGTATCACCATTCCCTCTCCGCCGGGCTTTAGGTACTGCATATTCTGCGCATTTAAGATAGGATTTTCAGCAAAATTTTGAAGTGACGTCATCAATTTTTTAGGGGGGGGATGAAGAAATACATTTTGACTAAAAATTTATCATGCCTATAATAACTTTAAAACATCTCTAATATTTCAAAGCATTCGGTTTTATAGTTCCTGATTAAATCAATAAAATAAATTCACGCATTCATTGATCTTTTAGAGTCACCCTGTATATGCAAATCTAAAAAATATGAACGAAATGATAAATCACAACTATAGATTCATCATATTTTGCACATTTAAGATAGCAGCAAAATTTTGAGGTGACGTCATCAATTTTTTGGAGGGGATAAGTAAATATACTTTGATTAAAAATTTATAATGCTTATCATAACTATAAACCATCTGCAAGATTTCAAAACATTCGGTTTTCAGATTCAAAAGTAAATTGAAAAATGTTTCATAATTTTGATTTTTTTTTCCAAAAATCTGGAAGTTTCGGGTAAAAACTCAATTCGGAGTCATAAACTATACAGGGTGTCTCAGAAATAAGTACATTAATTTTAACCAGTAACAGAACTCGTGAAACGGAACAACTTTTTTATCTAGCATTTTTTCGAAAACTCAAGTCGAATTTCGAATTTTCCCACCCATATATTCACGAGCCGTCTATGTTCACCTTAAATAATAACTTAAATAATAGCAACACTACAACAATGAAGAAGGTACCGTAGCAACCCTTTTGACGCTGACAATCATTTTTATGTCAATGTTTTTATTAAACGTCTCTTTAAAGTTTGTGTGGCACAGATTTCTAATTTATAGACGAAATGTGTTGAAATGGCTTTGTTTTCAAATTTGGAATGCACCGATATCGTTTTAACGTACGGTGAAGCTCGGGGATCGGCACTCGCGCCCAACGAATTTTTTCAGAAAACCTACCAAATCGTCGTCTGCCAAATGTGCGCACTTTTAAGAACGTTGCAGCATTTTCGAGATTACGGATCTTTTAAACCTGCACCTCAGGATCGGGGTAAGTTACGTAGTAATAGAATTGCTAATATTGAAGAGGCTGTTTTGAAGAGTGTTGAAGCTCGACCGAGCACTAGCACATATCACTGTCTAGTGTGATGTATCGGAGAGTAGTATTTGGAGGATACTCAGAGAACAAATGTACCCCTTTTAGGACCAGAAAGTTCAGTTATTGAAACTAACAGACTTACCACGTAGGCAAAACTTTTGTGAGAGAAAAGTAAACGAACAAGCAAATTTTGTATCTCTTATACCATCAACTGATGAGGTCGGTTACACGAGGGAAAGTGTTCAACATCCACATTTGGGCCGATGAAATTCCGTACGCCATTAGGGAGCAGGATTTTCAATTTCTCTCTAAATGTTTGTCACATTGACAAGATTAGGAAAATACGTATCCTAGTAACTGTTTTTGACCATAAATTATTAATTATAATAATTATTAGTGTCCATGGGTGACTGAGAATCCATGGGCGGGTAACCTTAATTGGGGTATAACTTTAACAATTTTTAACTTGATAATTAAAAAGTTCTTGACAAAACTCTACTAAAAAAAGTTGTTGAGTTCAATGAGCTCTATAACTGATTAAAATTAATGTACTTATTTCTGAGACACCCTGTATGTGTAGGACTATGTTATTTTATACAATTTGAAAGCCATTTACTATGCACAATTTTGAAGTGACGTCATCACATTAGTGGTGGGGATGATTAGACAAATTTTGGTTAGCGTTTTGCCATCTACATGATATTTCTAATGTAAGTGTAAAATTTCACAACAATCGTCTAATGTCTAATAAAAATCTGGGACGGCAGACAGACGGACAGACAGACGGAAACGAGAGACGTATTTTTTCGTCCTCTAGGGGTCATGAAAGATCGAGAAAGTAGAGAAAACGTAAAAGTAGAGAGTCGGCCGACGGACTCGATTACAATACTTCCTTTGCTTACGCTCGGGAAGTAAAAAGGAAAGAAGCAAAATTAAATTACGATAATCTGTATCAACAATTATGCGTTAATTCAAGTTAATGATTAAATTAAAATTAGTTAATCATCATGGACTCAACAAATTCACATAGCACATAAAACACATTTTGAGTCCAGGATAGTATTAATTCAACTCTTGATAATTTTCAAGGTCCGTTCTTTCAAAATGGATCAACGTTTATGATCAGTGTACTGTAAATGTCATAAATGAACTATGATTATAGTATAGGTCTCGAGTGAGAAGTTATGAAATGTGGATGATGTAACAGCTTACATGAAAATATCCAGATTTTGTATAAACATTTACATTATTGCAGTTAAATTATATTAGCACCAGGAACAGTTAAAAATCCTAACATGCACTGTGAATTTATGAACAATAAAAAAAAATTACGTGTTGATGGAATATTAAAAATTTGACACATTTCTGGTTAAAAAATGATTAATTAACTGGTCTTATACTAATTACATTCTTTGAGCGGGACTGTGGCGTCAAATGCGATTAATTTTTATTTAAACAGTTACACTATTATCACTATATAATCGAGGGTTCCTCTATCTATGGTTGCCTACGTTATTGAATGATTTTTCTTCAGTAAATTAACCCTGATGTCAGTGTCAGTGTCTAACCGAAGTTTCAAGCAATCCGTTACGTATACGTAGGTATGAGTCACTAAATGGGTTCTTCTCGATATTTCATTAATTTTTCAGACAGAAAAACAACTTATAAAGATTAAAGTTATACGATTCCTCTTATTTTTTTATTTTTAACTGTTCAGAGGGTTCTAATATTTTTGAAATGTAACATACAAATTATTGTTTTATGAAACATCCTACATATTTCTGCATATTCTAAAAAATGGCTTCAACTAGGCTTTATAAACATAATTTATTTTTAAAATTCCGATGCGACATTGCCATGTTATTCCAATTTTTACCAGCTCAAGAGAGTAAAAAAATCGTAATAATAGGGTAATTTATTGTAGTTTTTTGTAGTATCAAAAAAATGTAGTGCTATAAATTTAAAAAAAATGAAATATGTAAGTGAGAAACAGTAACATTTTAGATTTTTTATGAACACTCTGTATAGTTATAAAATTAAATTTAATTGCTACCATAACAAAGTGTTTACTACCTCTACGCTGGTTCTCTCCATAAGAGATTGCAGCGCCCAATGTTAAAAATAACATGTTTAAATTTTTTGTGAATAGTTGCATTACTAAAAAACTTCAAGAAAATTGGAATGATGTGGCAACATAGCAGCCAAATTTCAAAAATGAACTTTGGTTGTAAAGAGGGCAATTAGAGTATGTAAAAATATATAGGGTTCTATTAAAAAAAAAAAAAATAGTCGTATGTTATGCCTTAAAAATGGAGTTACATACTGCTGAAAATATTTCAGTGCATACTACTCAAAGAACCATACAACTTTGGTTTTTAGTTATTTTTTCTATCTCTAGACAATTAAAGAGATATTGAGGACTCAGTGACTCAACCTGTATATGTTGCAATATTTTTTCTGAGGTCGTCATTTTTTGGAGACAATGAATAAGATAAGCTATGTTTATTATTTTGTCATCTTTATACCGCGTGATCACTGATCAGAAATGAATGAGTCTGTGGGCAATCCTTTGGATTCTTAGTTGAAATTAGTACCACGATGTTTTCTTTAACTTCTGGTTGTCAGCTGTTAAGATTGACAGATTGTTGACATTTTTAAATTTATAAAATGTATCCAAAACAATTTAAATTTATCGCATATCACGATTGACATATCTGTCCGAATTATTTCCGTTATACCAACATAAACGCAAGAAAAATTCACATTTGTATTTTAAAAGTACTGCCAACAGACTCAGTCATTTCTGAGCACGCGGTATAAACGGAAGACACTCTTAAAATTTTTAAAGCGATTGATTCGTACATTGTCTATAAAGTTGCTAACAGATAGATGAGAGCTGAAAAGTTTTTTTTTGCATTTTCGTACTAACTGCAAAATTCTATGAAAATAAAATGTAGATTTTGCCTTTTTGTTGTATTTTTTCCTGACTTGGACGACGTCTTCGATGAATTGAATTTGTTCCGAATTTTTTGAACACCCGTATTTTGCTCATAAAAAATAGGGTTCTGAAAATTTTATTCTCAACAATTATTGTTGAACGGGATGTAACACTTTGATGTATACAATGACGACAAATAATTCACTTGTCAATTTGTCATAAGTAAACGCCAAATCGCCACTACTTTTCAAAAATAGATAAATTCGAACTTGGCGCGTTGGGTGGTGCACGATACCGCCACGGTCAGGCGCCACCGATCCGTTAAATTTGCGTTATGTTGTTTTTGAGTGTGAACGGTGTGAAGTTGATACAAGTGGTGCAAATCATACCTCTTCCATCTCTGTATTTATCAGCAAAATCACCAACAAATTTGCCCAATGAAAGAGAGCGATAATGGCTGATGAACAAGTAAGTCTCCCCTTCAAAGTCCAGCGAACCTCTGCGCCACCACTCCAACACCACTATTCCTTCATCCCCGCTCCAAATACCACCCCCGGCGGCCCCATGCGGGCCCCGATCGCCCCCTCGACATTTTCTCCGAGCCCCCTGACGTTCTTGCTTTTATCAGGAGATCCGCCAACTGGAACTGTTGTGCAAGCAGCTCTATGAGTCCCAGGACACTGCGATTAGGGCTGACGCAGAGAAGGCCCTAGTGGTGTTCCAGGATGGGCCCGATGCTCTCACCAAGTGCCAGGTCTTGTTGGACAGAGGGGACTCGTGCTATGCCCAGCTACTGGCAGCCACTACTTTGACCAAGTTGGTGTCGAGGAGTGCGCAAGGTTTGAGCTTGCAGCAGAGAGTGGATATTAGGAATTATGTGTTGAATTATTTGGCAACGAGGCCAAAGCTACCTAACTTTGTGGTGCAGGCACTGGTCACTCTTTTTGCGAGGATTACTAAGCTGGGATGGTTCGACACACACAAGGAGGATTTCGTGTTTAGGAATGTCGTCAGTGATATTAGCAAGTTCTTACAGGTTAAGTGGTTTTTTAATTTTGGTGAAACTCGTTTTGAGATACTACATTGTAGATAGAATAATATTTTAGTGACTTTCGTGACTAAGTTACTAAATAATAGAGCACTGAAGAATTAAAATTGCTATTTTTTTTGTTTGCAATACTGCAATTGTTTAAATACAAAGATATGCTTTCCAGTGGAGGTGCTTCAGTGTTCATTCTGGGTTGCATTCATTGAGTTATTGTTATTAAAATTAAACGCAATTTACATTCAATGACCTAATTGGCGTCAAATTTCGTATTGTGTTTCTGTTGTTAATGGATGGACATTTTTGTATTCAAAATGACAATTTAAATTTTTTCTTATGCTTTGAAAATCACGTAAATTACGGTTGTACAGTTTACTTGTGGTTTTTATTTTATAACTGAAACATAATTCAATTCCAAAAGTGGCACCTTAAGAAACAAATTGGTGTCACTTCCAAAAAAAGTGAGCGTGTTCAGACTCCCCAATTCTATAATAGTATAAAAAATTTTAGTTGCAAAAGCTTTAATGCAGTCGTTTTACCAAAGTATGCAATGTTTATCAGACTGATTTTTTACGCAGATACACCTGAAGTATACTTATGTATTTTATAATTACTTATTATCATAGAGAATAGCTTGTTAATGTTGCTAATTAACATAAGTTAATACACGATTTACTACCGTTGACGCATAATGATGAAAATGATCAAAAGTGCAGTCTTGATTTTATCATATTTTATTTATCTATTTATTATAAATTTTTTGACACCTATTATCTTTGTAATTATAAACGCACAAAATATTTAAGCAGTTACATAATACAATCACGAATTTCGTTTAGGGCTAAGTACAAAACTATTATCTAAATTCCCTATCTGAATTAATTTTTATCAGTGACGTTATTTGTCGAAATCAAATTATTACCCACTCAAGTGGCTTTTGTTTCCTGAATGATCAGGATTGGATTTGCATTGATCACGTTTAATAACATAGAGAGATTTTAATTTGTAGATTGACTTTATCAGTAATAGTTTTCATTTATTTCGAAATTTTACAAAATTTGATTGTTCTTTGAAGCGTCGAAAGCGTTTAATTGACTTGATTTCATAGGTTTTAGTAATCATTTTAAGAGGAAAAAATGCCTGATTTATCAAGCGCTCAAGGCACCTTCGCAACAGTTAGCGAGGAATTTACCGTGTTTTCTGTTTTATAATAATATAATTTGTCACTTAATAATTATGCTTACATGGGTGACTTGTCTTTTGACATCGTGTACAGTTCTTAACTCTGTACGGTAAAAAGTAACGTGAAATATTAGAAAAGCGAATTATTTTTAGGTAATTAAAAGATACAGAAAATGAATTTGACGATTTGATGGTTCTAATAATAGACATGACGTTAAATATCAAGCTGTAGTTTAATAAATATTTATTTTGCTTTTTTGTTGTGTTTGTGAAGAATAAACTGAAAAAACGTTATTAGTAATATTAAATTGGATATACTATAGTACTTATGATAAGTCAACCGTATTTTGATGTTTTAAGTTGTCTTATAGTTCTATCCAGTCATCGTTTCGTACTAAATTAAAAAATTCACTTGTGTGTTATCTGTATTGAATTTACCGCTTGTTTGTCAGAATGAGGTCAAGTGAACTTTTCGAGTCAATTTTTTATGGACAGAAGAAAAAAATATAATTTGTAACATGACAAACGCAATATGGTTTTATGAATTTTTAATATTCCGTGTAAACCACACCACTAAATTATATAACTGAAAATTGACATAAAGAAATGGCAGTTTAAAAAAAGTGTTCCTTTTTTCTATTTCTTAACAAAAACCAGGTTTTCTTTGTTTGTTTTAGGATTCAATTACAGTATTTTTTCCCAAGGGAGTAAAATTAATTTTTACTAGGCGAGCAACTGAACACGAGCTAAAAAATTGATCAAAATTGATGAAATATTGCAATTTATTCGCTAGTATTAATGGTACAATATTAAAATTTGATGATGTTGTCGATATTATTAATGTTCGAAAGTTTCGCACACATGATTCAGTTAGCAACGCAATAGATTTTAATACTGAATTTAAATAAGTAACATCGGGCACTGCTGACTATGATTTGCCGCCTTTTTTCAAACTTAAGGTATCTCCAACGTTGAGGTCCTCCTGAATTCGTGCCCCGTATATTTGATAGCTTGCTAGAGTTATTTCCGATTAGAATAATTAACAAAAAATATGTCCAGCATTTGTTGCTTTAAAAAGCAACTCATGTCAGACTTGCATATGGTTTACACATTATTTTGTAGTAGTACTAAAAGTGATACAAGTAATTAAAATGACGTCACAAGTTAAGTCACGTGCGTGGTTAAATGTAATTATACTTTGATAACGAGTTGCAGATTAAGTTTTTGTGTAGGAGCGTATCGACGATGTTGCTATAAAATAGGAATTCATTGTCTATTTTCTTGATGCATTTGTTGAAAAAAATTTCACCTCAAGCACGTAACAACAAACTATAACATAATATGTTAGAATTTTATAATAGTATAGTGAACAGCCTTATTTAATTTGTTATGTACTGGATCAGACACGGTGCTGTTCAGCGTGTGACGACGGCTAAGTTTTGACCGGCGGTTTACGGTTTTGTGGATTAGATTTTAGATTTTTTAAATATTATGCAGCTTGTAATTTAAAAATTCCCTACTCTGTGGTATCTAAGAGGACCTAGAGTTAGCTGTGTTCTTAAAAACTTCGATTTAATAAAATCTTCGAAAAAATCATTTAATTTAGGGTTACCATTTACAATTAATTTGGAATAGGAGCAGGTGTTCCGTTTAAAAGTTACATACCGATTGTTTGAGGGAACACTCCATGTTTTTACCGACAAGGTTTTTCTAGTTAACAGTTTTCCAAATTATGCATTTTTCTTTCGGTTTCAAAGTTAAAATTTAAATTTTGTTATAAAATTTTGACTTCTTTTCCAAAAAAGGGGATGGATAAATCACAGTTATAGGAGTATGTTATTTTATAAAAGTTAAATAGCTTTTATTATGCAAATTTTTGAAATCAAACTGTTGGTGGGGATGATCAAAAAAATTTCGGTTAGCATAATATGATCTACACGATTTTCTTAAAAAACACAAAATTTCACAACAAGCAGTCCAGTAGTTTCGGAGATTATTTGTCTAGTAAAATAGCCAACAGACCACAGATGATAAGACAGACGGAAATAGTTTGAAAATCTTTTTTTTTTAATCCAAATAATCGCAAAATTTAAAAGAGCGATTGTGGAACAATGGTTGGAATTATCAAAGAAATAAGGCGGAAACTAATTTTGGGAGGTTTGTATTAAAAAATTTTGCTTGTGATAAAGTTGCCAAAAATTCGAAATTTTTGAAAAATCCAAAAAGTTGCAATATTTCAAAGGGCGATTCTGATAAAATGTAAGGAGTTTATGGTAATCTATAAGAAAATGTCTTACGTTAAGTTTCAAAAATGGTTGAACATTAACTGAAATTTTTATGGAGGGAGGGCGGTATTAAAAAATTTTGCATTTGAAAAAGTTACCAAAAAAATCTGGAAATAGATTTCGACGTGCTACTTTCAAAGCTAAAGCGTTTTTATTGTCCAGAGGCAAGATTTTAGAAATATTCGCTTTGAAAATTTTTTTTTTTAATCCAAAAAATTTCAGTATAATTCAATGGACGATTCTGGAAAAATGTTAGGAGTTATTGAAGAAGTGGGACGAAAGTTTACTTTTGAAGGCCAACATTTATCAGAAAATGTCTTTGGTTAAATTTCGAAGATGGTTGAAAATTAACCGAAATTTTCATAGCAGTTTATTGAAATTTTGCGTTTGAAAGTTGCCAAAAAATTCTGGGACATAGATTTCGACGTGATGGTTCCAAGAAAATAACGTTATTATGGTCCAGGGGCAAACATTTAGAGATATTCAATTCGAATTTTTGTTATATATGTACTTTTTGTAATTTAAAGATTACAATATTTCAGTGGTCGATGTTGGGAATATTGGATAAACGTAAGCAAATTTGGTATCAAATTAATGTGTACTTAGGGGCCCGAAATACGAAAAAATTTTTTTTTTTTAAGTATAGTAATCGAGTCAATCGGACGAATGACCACTTTTATATTTTGCCGACGTTTCATGACCCCTAGAGTACGAAAAATGTAGTCTGTCGTTTCCGTCTGTCTGTCTGGTGTCTGTATCCATTCTTATTAGATACGCAATCTCCGAAACTCCTGGATCGATTGTTCTCAAATTTTGTATTTATTAATGTATATCTAATATCATCATATATCTAATGAAATATCGTGTAGATGGTTAAATGCCATTTAAAATTTTCCCACTCATCCCCACCAACAATTTAATAACGTCATTTCAAAGAATTCTATGGTTATTTGATTTAACTGTTATACAACAATGTAAGTGTGGTGCACGAATCCGATCTGAGTTTTTTTCTAACCGTCCAAATTATTGCAAAAATATAATATAATAACAGTTTACTATAAGCATAAGGCATCCCGGTCGTGGTCTAGTGTTTACGAGTCAAGAATGCGGACCAGACGTCGCACGTTCGATTCCATAGTTAGCCTTTCGCTTTTTTTTTCTTTTTTTTTTTTTCTCTGGCATTGTGTATTGTCTATCTTTATGACGTAACAACAATTTTTGTATTGATGAAATTACCCCACTTTCTCGAAGAGATGAGAATACGTCCCTTTTTATTTATTAATGCAAAACCTTCTCGGGGGTTCCAACTGTCTTTTTTTAAAATGTAAAATCTCGGTGGTGCCAAATGTCTTTTTTTTAATGTGGAATCTTCTCGGGGGCCTAAATGTATATTTTTAAGAAGGTGAAACCTTCTCGAGGGTCCCAATTGTCTTTTTTTTTTAATGTAAAATCATCTCGGGAGCCCCAACTGTCAAACCTTCTCGGGGGTCCCAACTGTCTTTTTTAAAAATGTTAAACCTTCTCGGGGGCGCCACCTGTCTTTTTTTTTTAATGTGGAATCTTCTCGGGGCCCCCAAATGTATATTTTTAAGAATGTGAAACATTCTCGGGGGCCCCAATTGTCTTTTTTTTAAATGTAAAATCATCTTGGGAGCCCCAAATGTCAAACCTTCTCGGGGGTCCCAACTGTCTTTTTTAAAAATGTTTAACCTTCTCGGGGGCGCCACCTGTCTTTTTTTTAATGTGGAACCTTCTCGGAGCCCCCAAATGTACATTTTTAAGAATGTGAAACCTTCTCGGGGGTCCCAACTGTCTTTTTTAAAAATGTTAAACCTTCTCGGAGGCGCCACCTGTTTTTTTTTTATGTGGAACCTTCTCGGGGCCCCCAAATGTATATTTTTAAGAATGTGAAACCTTCTCGGGGGTCCCAACTGTCTTTTTTAAAAATGTTAAATCTTCCCGGTGGCGCCACCTGTCTTTTTTTTAATGTGGAACCTTCTCGGGGTCCCGAAATGTATATTTTTAAGAATGTGAAACCTTCTCGGGGGCCCCAATCGTCTTTTTTTTTAATGTAAAATCATTTCGGGAGCCCCAAATGTCAAACCTTCTCGGGGGTCCCAACTGTCTTTTTTAAAAATGTTGAACCTTCTCGGTGGCGCCACCTGTCTTTTTTTTTAATGTGGAACTTTCTCGGGGCCCCCAAATGTGTATTTTTAAGAATGTGAAACCTTCTCGGGGGCCCCATTTGTCCTTTTTTTAAATGTAAAATCATCTCGGGAGCCCCAAATGTCAAACCTTCTCGAGGGTCACAACTGTCTTTTTTCAAAATGTTTAACCTTCTCGGGGGCGCCACCTATCTTTTTTTTTTAATGTGGAATCTTCTCGGGGCCCCCAAATGTATATTTTTAAGAATGTGAAACCTTCTCGGGGCTGCCACCTATCTTTTTTTTTAATGTGGAACCTTCTCAGGGGCCTAAATGTATATTTTTAAGAAGGTGAAACATTCTCGAGGGTCCCTATTGTCTTTTTTTTAAATGTAAGATCATCTCGGGAGCCCCAACTGTCAAACCTTCCCGGGGGTTCCAACTGTCTTTTTTAAAACTGTTAAACCTTCTCGGGGCCGCCACCTATCTTTTTTTTAATGTGGAAACTTCTCGGGGATTAAATGTATATTTATAAGAAGGTGAAACCTTCTCGAGGGTCCCTATTGTCTTTTTTTTTTAAATGTAAGATCATCTCGGGAGCCCCAACTGTCAAACCTTCTCGGGGCTCCCAACTGTCTTTTTTAAAAATGTTAAACCTTCTCGGGGGCGCCACATGTCTTTTTTTTTAATGTGGAACCTTCTAGGAGCTCCCAAATGTATATTTTTAAGAATGTGAAACCTTCTCGGGGGTCCCAACTGTTTTTTTTTTTAATGTTAAACCTTCTCGGAGGCGCCACCTGTCTTTTTTTTAATGTGGAACCTTCTCGGGGCCCCCAAATGTATATATTTAAGAATGTGAAACCTTCTCGGGGGCACCAATTGCCTTTTTTTTTAATGTAAAATCATCTTGGGAGCCCCAAATTTCAAACCTTCTCGAGGGTCCCAACTGTCTTTTTTAAAAATGTTAAACCTTCTCGGGGGCGCCACCTGTATTTTTTTTAATGTGGAACCTTCTCGGGGGCCTAAATGTATATTTTGAAGAATGAAAAACCTTCTCGGGGGTCTCAACTGTCTTTTTTAAAAATGTGAAACCTTCTCGGGGCTGCCACCTATCTTTTTTTTTAATGTGGAACCTTCTCAGGCGCCTAAATGTATATTTTTAAGAAGGTGAAACATTCTCGAGGGTCCCTATTGTCTTTTTTTTAAATGTAAGATCATCTCGGGAGCCCCAACTGTCAAACCTTCCCGGGGGTTCCAACTGTCTTTTTTAAAACTGTTAAACCTTCTCGTGGCCGCCACCTATCTTTTTTTTAATGTGGAAACTTCTCGGGGGTTAAATGTATATTTATAAGAAGGTGAAACCTTCTCGAGGGTCCCTATTGTCTTTTTTTTTTAAATGTAAGATCATCTCGGGAGCCCCAACTGTCAAACCTTCTCGGGGGTCCCAACTGTCTTTTTTAAAAATGTTAAACCTTCTCGGGGGCGCCACATGTCTTTTTTTTTAATGTGGAACCTTCTAGGAGCTCCCAAATGTATATTTTTAAGAATGTGAAACCTTCTCGGGGGTCCCAACTGTTTTTTTTTTAATGTTAAACCTTCTCGGAGGCGCCACCTGTCTTTTTTTTAATGTGGAACCTTCTCGGGGCCCCCAAATGTATATATTTAAGAATGTGAAACCTTCTCGGGGGCACCAATTGCCTTTTTTTTTAATGTAAAATCATCTTGGGAGCCCCAAATTTCAAACCTTCTCGAGGGCCCCAACTGTCTTTTTTAAAAATGTTAAACCTTCTCGGGGGCGCCACCTGTATTTTTTTTAATGTGGAACCTTCTCGGGGGCCTAAATGTATATTTTTAAGAATGAAAAACCTTCTCGGGGGTCTCAACTGTCTTTTTTAAAAATGTTAAACCTTCTCGGGGGCGCCACCTGTCTTTTTTTTTTAATGTGGAACCTTCTCGGGGGCTAAATGTATAGTTTTAAGAAGGTAAAATCTTCTCGAAGGTCCCAATTGTCTTTTTTTTAATTGTAAAATCATCGCGGGAGCCCCAACTATCAAACCTTCTCGGGGGTCCCAACTGTCTGTTTTAAAAATGTTAAACCTTCTCGGGGGCACCACCTGTCTTTTTTTTAATGTGGAACCTTCTCGGGGCCCCCAAATGTATTTTTTGAGAATGTGAAACCTTCTCGGGGGCCCCATTGTCTTTTTTAAAAATGTAAAATCTTCTCGGGGCGCCAAATGTTTTTTTAGAATGTGAAACCTGCTTGGGGGTCCCAACTGTCTTTTTTAAAATGTAAAATTTTCTCGAGAGCCCCAAATGTGTGTTTTATGAGAATGTGAAACCTTCTCGGGGGTCTCAACTGTCTTTTTTAAAAATGGAAAACCTTCTCGGGGGCGCCAAATGTTTTTTTTTGATGTGAAACCTGTTTTTTTTTTTAGAAGATGAAACCCTTTTTTCTATTACACTGTGACTAGCACTTTCTATATTGTTTTTACTTCATAGAGGTTATCACGAAAAAGTAAAATCCCGCAAAATTGAATTTTACAATTTTTCAGAGAAGCAGTATTATTTGTTGGACTGTATTTCAGAAGCGAGGGAAATTCTGTCGAAATAACTTTCGACCAATTTTTTATATAAAAAATGCAAATATGTGGAAATCATTTTAAGTTTAACATGGTGAGTCATCTAAATCTGACAACGGACTGCCAGTCAGTAGCGTAACATGCACACTTCTGAAGGGGGTGATTTTTTAAATTATTTTTTTTTATCGCAAACAATAACTCAATAACACAGGGAAACAAACTTAAGTGACACTAATCTAAACAGGTGTCTTTACGCTAGAAAAGTTCACTATGACAGCGAAACGATGACGGACGCCTCTGAAGCGCCCACCCCTTAAATTTGAAAGTGGACTTGACCCGACCAATTTTGTGCTTCTACTCAGTTTTACAGCTGTGTCTGTCTACGTTTAAAAAATATAACCATAATGTTCAACTTTCGAAAGGAATATCTTGTGTTCAAATATAATTTAAACACAATTTTAAGTGATAATTATTAATTAAACTTTAATGTTATTAAGTCACAATAGTCGTAAAAAAAGAAATAGTAATACGAAAAGTTTTGCACCATTTTACAACACCTTCCACAAATAATATTTGACTTGTTTTCTAATTTCAGGGTTCCGTGGAACACTGCATGATCGGGGTGCAGCTACTCTCCCAATTAACCTGTGAAATGAATCAAATCTCCGAAGTGGAAGCGAACCGTTCCCTGACAAAACACCGCAAGATCGCGTCATCGTTCCGCGACACTCAGCTCTTCGAGATATTTCGTCTTTCGTGTACTCTCCTCGGTACGGCCATAGAGAACTGTAAAAATCTCAACTTCAACGACGAAAGCCAGCACGGACTAATGACGCAGCTGCTGCGGTTAGCCCAAAACTGTCTCACTTTCGATTTCATCGGAACTTCGACGGACGAAAGTTCGGACGACTTATGCACCGTACAAATACCGACCAGTTGGCGGCCGGCGTTTTTGGATTTTACCACCTTGAAGTTGTTTTTTGACTTGTATCATTCCTTACCTAACACGCTGTCGTCGTTAGCGCTATCGTGTCTCGTGCAGATCGCTTCGGTCAGACGCTCTCTGTTCAGTAACACGGAGAGAGCGAAGTTTCTGACGCACCTGGTTAATGGGGTTAAGCATATTCTTCAAAATCCACAAGGGCTGAGTGACTCGGCGAATTATCACGAGTTCTGTCGGCTTCTGGCGAGGCTGAAGTCCAATTATCAGCTGGGAGAGCTGGTTATGGTGGATAATTATCCGGAAGCTATACAGCTAATTGCGAAGTTTACTGTCCAGAGTTTACAAGTAAGTGGTTTTGTAGTTGCTGTGTATATAGCTTTAAAATAATAAAAGAGTGGTTTCTATTTTAAAAAATTGTGTTGTGGGTACGATGTAAAAAATTATGTGTGTAGGACTGGTGTGAAGATGAAAGTATTCGACACTAAAATACACTTTTCATAAAATTTAAGCCTTTGTTGCCATTATTAAAGTAAGCCAACGAATTGTGTACTTCCTAGGTTTTTTTGTCTATTTTATGTTTTATTCAGGTTAACTCGGGTGTGTAATTATAAAATATGTGAATTATCATCACAGGGACGGACTATGTAGGGGAAGCATTTGTTATTTCAAGGAAACTTTCAAGGGAGAACAGCAAAAACTTAACAAATATTGTAATATGATAATACGATACTTCTATACTTGTAATTTATTAATCTACCTTGAATTTCTGTCCTAGGCATCCAGATTTCTTAAATTTTGGTAAGCAATGTGGACGAACGCCGTACTTTATAATTACGGACGTATTTTATCTTGTGAGCGGATGCGACAGAAAGATGATACTCTGTTAACGGTTTAAAAATATTCGATCTTTATTCCGTACCAAGTTACAACGACTAAGATAAGAAATTAGGGCTGTTTCGATCCTGGGGAGGCGGGGACGCTGAAATAGAGATCGGAGACATTACATTCAGAACGGCCTATTGTGTGACCGAAAAAGGCCGTAATTTATGAAGCACAGACGTCGTATTATGAATTCACTTTTAGCGGAGGAGTGTCATACTATGCATAGAAGTTTTGAACGTCGTACTTTATGAGCGACTTAATACGTCGTATTTTTAATTTTTTCTAAAATCTGAACTCCGTTCTTTCTAAACAACGGACATCCTACTTTGTAAATTCTGAGCGCAATACTTTATAAGTGACGAACCACAAACTCTATACTTTGTACTTTGTACATTCTGAAGGCCGCACCTTATAAATGGCGGACGCCGTACTGTGTACATTCTGAACGGCATAGTTTGTACATTTTAAATGACGTACTTCATGAAATGATGAACGCCATACTTTAAATTCAATTTCAGCGTGGGAACTCGGTGCTATATAAATTTTGAATACCGTACTTTATAAGCCACTAAACCGTGTTTTTATGTTCTGACCGTAAGCTAAGAAAATATTATAGTCGAGTCCATCGGCCGACTCCTACTTTTATGTTTTCTCGACGTTTCATGACCCCTAGACTACGAAGAAATACGTCTCCCGTTTCCGTCTGTCTGTCTGTCTGTCTGCAGTCTCCAGATTTTTATTAGGTAGATAATCTCCGAAACTACTGGAGCGTTTGTTGTCAAATTTTGTATGTACATTAGGAATATCATGTAGATGGTAAAACCAAATTTCGCACCACCAATATGATGATGTCATCTCCAAAATTGATAATATATTTTATCTTGCACTTGTGATGTATGAATTCGTGTTGAGGTTTCACCCTAACCATCCAGATTTTTGGAAAAAAAAATCAAAATTTTATAACTAATATAATTTTGCAATTTAACTTTGAAACTGCAAAACCGAATGTTCTGAAATTTTGCAAACGTTTTAAGATTATCATAATGATGGTAAATTGTTAATCAAAATTTATTGGTTTATTCCCTCTCAAAAAATTGATGACGACCACCTGAAAATTTTCAGTCTTTGATTTAAATGTTTGATTCTACCGCTTGTCAAACCAGAATTCAAAATTACTCTCTGTTACAGTAAATAAAATATTAAGTCAGTGAAATGGAGAAAGGAGGTGGGCGGAGCTAAGTTTACTTTTTTCTACATAGTCTTGTAAGCAAGAAATAGCCCCGCCCACCCGCCCTACTCTTGATTCTAATGACTACTCTTAATATTATTAATTAATGACAATTATATTATCTTATTGGTTATTGGAATCTCAGACAAATCTGCCAAACCACTGGTGAGGAAATAGATAAAAATTGTAAACAAAGTATGCAGCTGGTGTTAAATAAACATAACAGAAGTGAGAATTATATTTAAAAATCAATGTTACTGATTCTCCTCCCACTCGCACAAGCTCCGCCTTAATAAATCATTTCATTGACCAGGAGAAGAGGGGCGGCGTTTACAAGACCTCATTGGTTCTACTTTATATATGTAATTATTAAATATTTCAATGTAAATGCTGACGGCAAAGCGGTTTTTCGAATAAGAGTCAAAATTTGATAAAAAAAGTAGTTCTAATTTCGATTATTTGTCGATATAAAATCCAACTTCCGTGTCCGAACCAATAAAATAAGTTCTGAAAACGGAGTAGGAGTGGGTGGGTGGGGTCACTTTTGACTTTGATTTAAAACCTGTGATTGTATCGCTTGTCAAACCATAATTCAATTCCTATTTTACAGTGATAAAAATATTAAGTCAGTGAAATGGAGAAAGGAGGTGGACGGAGCTAAGTTTACTTTTTTCTACATAGCCTTGTAAGCAAGAAATAGCCCCGCCCACCCGCCCTATTCTTGATTTAATGACTACTCTTAATATTATTAATTAATGACAATTATATTATCTTATTGGTTATTGGAATCTCAGACAAATCTGCCAAACCACTGGTGAGGAAATAGATAAAAATTGTAAACAAAGTATGCAGAAAATAATAAGCTGGTGTTAAACATAACAGAAATGAGAATTATATTTAAAAATCAATGTTACTGATTCTCCTCCCACTCGCACAAGCTCCGCCTTAATAAATCATTTCATTGACCAGTAGAAGAGGGGCGGCGTTTACAAGACCTCATTGGTTCTACTTTATATATGTAATTATTAAATATTTCAATGTAAATGCTGATGGCAAAGCGGTTTTTCGAATAAGAGTCAAAATTTGATAAAAAAAAGTAGTTCTAATTCCGATTATTTGTCGATATAAAATCCAACTTCTGTGTCCGAGCCAATAAAATAAGTTCTGAAAACGGAGTAGGGGTGGGTGGGTGGGGTCACTTTTGACTTTGATTTAAATCTGTGATTGTATCATTTGTCAAACCATAATTCAATTCCTATTTCACAGTAATAAAAATATTAAGTCAGTGAAATGGAGAAAGGAGGTGGGCGGACCTAAGTTTACTTTTTTCTACATAGTCTTGTAAGCAAGAAATAGCCCCGCCCACCCGCCCTACTCTTGATTCTAATGATTACTATTAATATTATTAATTAATGACAATTATATTATCTTATTGGTTATTGGAATCTCAGACAAATCTGCCAAACCACTGGTGAGGAAATAGATAAAAATTGTAAACAAAGTATGCAGAAAATAATAAGCTGGTGTTAAATAAACATAACAGAAATGAGGATTATATTTAAAAAATCAGTGTTACTGATTCTCCTCCCACTCGCACAATCTCCGCCTTAATAAATCATTTCATTGACCAGTAGAAGAGGGGCGGCGTTTACAAGACCTCATTGGTTCTACTTTATATATGTAATTATTAAATATTTCAATGTAAATGCTGATGGCAAAGCGGTTTTTCGAATAAGAGTCAAAATTTGATAAAAAAAAAATAGTTCTAATTTCGATTATTTGCGATATAAAATCCAACTTCCGTGTCCGAGCCAATAAAATAAGTTATGAAAACGGAGTAGGGGTGGGTGGGTGGGGCCACTTTTGACTTTGATTTAAATCTGTGATTGTATCGCTTGTCAAACCATAATTCAATTCCTATTTTACAGTAATAAAAATATTAAGTCAGTGAAATGGAGAAAGGAGGTGGGCGGAGCTAAGTTTACTTTTTTCTACATAGTCTTGTAAGCAAGAAATATCCCCGCCCTCCCGCCCCACTCTTGATTCTAATAATTACTCTTAAAATTGTTAATTAATGACAACTGTATTATCTTGTTCGAATCTTAGAGAAATCTGTTACACCAGTGATGAGAAAATAGTTAAAAATTGTAAAAGTATCCAAAAAATAATAAGCTGGCGTTAAATAAACATAACAGAGGTGAGAATTATGTATATTTAAAAAGCAATGTTACTGATGCTCCTCCCACTCGCACAAGCTACACCTTAATAAATCATTTCATTAACCAGGAGAAGAGGGGCGGCGTTTACAATTATTATACATTATTGGTTCAACTTCATATGATTTTTGAATATTTCTATGTAAATACAAGCGATTTTTCGAAGAATCAAAATGTGATAAAAAAAGTAGTTTTCGATTATTTGTCAATATAAAATCCAACTTCCTTGTCCCAGCTAATCAAATAAGCTACGAAAACGGAGAAGGGGTGGGTGGGTGGGGCTACTTTTGACTATGATTTAAATATTTGATTCCACCGTTTGTCAAACCAGAGTTCTATTTTTATTTTGCAGTGAATAAAATATTAAGTTAGTGAAATGGAGAAAGGAGGTGGGCGGAGTTAAATTTATCTTTTTTGTTACATAGTCTTGTAAGCAAGAATAGCCCCTCCCACCCGTCTCACTTTTGATTCTAGTAACTACTCTTAATATTGTTAATTAATGACAACTATATTATCTTATTGGAATCTCGGACAAATCTGTTAAACCAATGGTGAGGAAATAGATAAAAATTGTAAACAACGGATCCAGAAAATATTAAGCTGGTGTTAAATAAACATAACAGAAGTGAGAATTATATTTAAAAAGCAATGTTACTGATGCTCCTCCCACTCGCACAAGCTCCACCTTAATAAATCATTTCATTGACCAGGAGAAGAGGGGCCGCGTTTACAATCATACCTCATTGGTTCTACTTTATATGATTTTTAAATATTTCTATGTAAATGCTGACGGCAAAGCGGTTTTTCGAATAAGAATAAAAATTTGATAAAAACAAGTAATTCTAGATTCTATTATTTGCGAATATAAAATCAACTTCCGTCTCCGAACCAATAAAATAAGTTATAAAAACGGAATATTACCACTTTTGACTTTGATTTAAATCTTCAATTCTACCGCTTGTCAAACCTGAATTCAATTCTTATTTTATAGTAAATAGAATATTAAGTCAGTGAAATGGAGAAAAGAGGTGGGCGGAGCTAACCTTACCTTTTTTTCTACATAGTTTTGTAAGCAAGAAATAGCCCCGCCCACCCACCCCACTCTTGATTTTAGTAACTACTTTTATTAATATTGTTAATTAATGAGAACTGTATTATCTTATTGGAATCTCAGACAAATCTGTTAAACCAGTAATGAGGAAATAGATAGAAATTGTAAACAAAGTGTCTAGAAAATAATAAGCTGGTGTTAAGTATACATAACAGAAGTGAGAAGTATATTTAAAAAGCAATGTTACTTATGCTCCTCCCATTCGCACAAGCTCCACCTTAATAAATCATTTCATTGACCACGAGAAAAGGGGTGGCGTTTACAATCATATCTCATTGGTTCTATTTTATATGTTTGTTGAAGATTTTTATGTAAATGCTGACGGCAAAGCGGTTTTTCGATTAAGAATCAAAATTTGATAAAAAAAGTAGTCCTAGAATGAGTATGTTATTGATTAACTCAGGAACGTCTCACTCAATGTTTCCGAAAATTTGCGAATACAATATTGTTATTATCAGTATTACATTGCACTTGTCCAAATTGATGTACGTGTCCTCGCAAAAATGTTGAAGTCATCACAAAATTTTGTAAAGGAGAAACTCATTTGAAACATACGTATAGCACGCTTCTCTACATTTACTTTAACATTACATATCTTTATTTTAACTTATTCTCTAAAAACAAAAAAATTACCTTCGGGCAATTTTCATAGTTTATTCATCTGGTTCAGCCAGTATCACAAAATTTATCGAAGTTAATGTTAATAAAATTTAACAATTTTTAGGTAAAGTTTTGGATATGAGTTGATATTTACAATTTCCGAATTGCTTTTTTTGCTGCTCTTTGAAAATTGAACTGTTCAGTTTGGAAGTTCAGTGTTTTTGAAATTGATTAGTTTTCAATAACTTTAATACACTGACTCTCGGGAAGTAGTGCTCTTGAAAAGTGCACTAATTTCATGTTTTCCTAGGAAATGAAAAAGTATGTCTCCGTTTTTGTCTGTTTATCGTTTGTTGGCGATTTTCTTGGGCAGATAATTTTCAAAACCATTGGACTGATTATTGTGAAATTTTACACGTAAAAATTTTCTGAAAGCACGATTTCAATAGTGGTGAAGTTCTCCCTTGAGGGAACACGAAAGCATATTTGTGAATTACTCACGTTACATATTCGTATATTTTTGTTCGAGCAAACTTCATTTACATAAACCTCAAACGAATGACTAATGTAATTTTATTCGTGGAATTACGGGAAAGTCCGTCCCTGAATGTTACCGCTAAGAACTTGACTTAGAACCAGCACTCACCACGACACCTGTAAATTCAAAAATGATTTCCAAAACGTATCCCATTTAGATGTGGCAGTTCGCTCCAAATAGCGTCCATTACTTGCTGAGTCTGTGGCAAAGGATGGTAGCCTCCGTTCCGTACGTCAAAGCTACAGAACCCCATTTACTAGAAACTTACACGCCGGAAGTAACGAACGCGTACATTACTTCTCGATTGGAGTCTGTTGCCGTGGTGGTACAAGAAAACCTCGAAGATCCTCTCGAAGATTTAGGGATGGTGCAGCAACAACTCGAGCAACTGTCTGTGATTGGTAGATGCGAATACCAAAAAACTTGCACGTTGTTAGTACAATTGTTCGATCAGGCCGCTAGAAATTACCAAGAGCTGATGGCAATTCCCAGGTCGAGCGGAGTCGTCAGTCCAACGCAGCACGTCGAGATAACCGTACAAGAAGGTAGTTCGTCGGGATTCGGGGATTTGGCTTGACAGAGAATGTGTTTTTAGGTAGGTTAACGTGGTTGGTTTACATCATCGGCTCGGCGATAGGAGGCCGCGTTTCCTTCAACAGCAACGAAGAACATGACACCATGGACGGGGAATTAGTGTGTAGGGTGTTGCAGTTGATGAACTTGACCGATTCTAGGTTAGCACAGGGCGGATGCGAGAAGCTGGAGTTGGCCATGCTGAGTTTCTTCGAACAGTTTAGGAAAATTTACGTCGGTGATCAAGTGCAAAAAAATTCGAAAGTTTATAGAAGACTGTCGGAAGTGTTAGGACTGAATGACGAAGCGACCGTTCTGAGTGTTTTTATTAGGAAAATGTATGACAAATTTTCACATAATTATTTCGATTTTGCAGTGAGGCTCGCATTGACACTATTTTTGTATTTTAATATATATATATATTTTTATTATTATTGGTACATATACGAAAATAGTATGATTATTATTATTTTTTTAAATTCATTGACAAACTATTCATAGAAGCCCACTGTAAAATCGAAGTAGTTCTGAAATCACACAGTTGAGCGTACTATCAACTAAAAAAATCTCTTTTAGAATAACAAATCTAAAGTATTGGGGTCGCAGCGAACAAATAATCAGCAAGACGTTGCAACTTCTCAACGATCTCTCGGTTGGTTACAGCTGCGTAAGAAAGCTAGTCAAACTCGAAGAAGTTCAATTTATGTTAAATAATCACACTAGTGAACATTTCCCGTTTTTGGGAAATTCCGTTGTGGTCACGGAAATGAGGTGTAGATCTATGTTTTATACTTCGCTGGGACGGTTGCTTATGGTGGATTTGGGAGAAGATGAAGATCGATTTCACACCTTCATGCTGCCTCTCACCGGTGACTTAAAGATACGGTTTTGATAAAATCTAATAGTTGTTTGCAGCATCATTTGAAAATATTGGTTCCATGTTGACTTCGGCCGACGGGCCGATGTTCACCCAAGAGGACGCAAAGAAGGCTTTGATTGGCCTGGCTAGGGATCTTAGAGGGTTGGCGTTTTCTTTTAATACAAAGACGTCGTATATGATGCTTTTTGACTGGATGTATCCTTTTTATAAACAAAAGTAGGTTATGTAGCTGTTTCTGAAATATGTGTTAAAAAACGTAACATTTGTTTGTTCGGCTTTCGTTTTTTATCCTTAACCCTGTTAGATATCCAAGTTATACTCCAGTTTTACTGAGGGCGATAGAATTGTGGTACCACGATCCTCAGGTGACTACTCCTGTATTAAAGCTTTTTGCCGAATTAGTTCAAAATCGATCACAAAGGCTCCACTTCGATGTATCGTCACCAAATGGAATCTTATTGTTTAGGGAAGCCAGTAAAATTATTTGTAGTTACGGTAAGTTCCGCATTTATTTAATTGATAGTTATCGGTTGCTAAGAAACAATTTCGTTTCTAGGTAGTAGGATATTAAACGTAGAAGTACCAAAAGATCAAACGTATCCATTAAAACTGAAAGGGATATCAATATGCTTTTCTATGCTCAAGGCGGCTTTGTGTGGTAGTTACGTAAACTTTGGTGTGTTTCGACTATACGGTGACGAAACTTTGGACAATGCTCTTAACACTTTCGTAAAATTGTTACTGTCGATACCACAGTCGGATCTACTGGTGAGTAAAAATTCATCGTAAAAGTCGAAAACCGACCAGAAATCAACGCGGTGTATTACGTTTATGATGTGACGTGCATAATTGCATTAATCACTGTATACAGGACTACCCAAAGTTGTCGCAGACTTACTACGTACTGCTGGAGTGCCTGGCACAGGATCACATGAGTTTCTTATCGACACTGGGGCCGCAAGTATTTTTATACATCCTCTCCTCGATATCCGAGGGTCTAACTGCCTTAGGTGGGCAACTGAATCACTATACAGGTCTGTACGGATCAGGGACACAGCTTTACACAAAACTTTGTCACTTAGCTATCACAACCACAATAGGGTTTTCAAAATGCGAAGTTGCTTTTCGAACGAAACTGTCAAACCAACGCCACCATGGGTCGACAACTTTTCTAGTTGTCCTGGTATATAACTATAATAGAGTAAAACTTGAAGTACCGCTGCAATATCTAACCTTGGTCAGTTGCAATATCTATTATGTAACTTGAAGATTTATTTGTGCAACTTGACCTGATAAGGACTAGCGGAATTTGAGCGACTTCCTTGGGTGAAAACCCTATAATTGTAGACTGATTATTGAATTCACTGACAAAGTTTCGTTTAAAATCAGACCCGGGTTGTTGAAATACCTGGCCGTGGAATATTTTTTTAGAATTAGATTGTAGTTTTGTTTGTCTTTTTCTATGGTTTTTGTTTTCTTTTTATTTTTGAAGAATTGTTTGGGTCTGCAGCTGTCATGTCTCTGACTGTACAAAACTCATATAGTTGGAAAACTAGTAGAATGGATCACGTGTTCATTCGCTGATAGTATGTGAAGAATGTTTGTTGCTGCGCATGAGCTTTTTTGATTGTAGAGGAACGGTTGTGCAGTCAAGAACGACTTGACATGATATTGGCTGTGGTTGTGCTTTGACTTAACAAAACGAGCTGATTAAACGAAACCGAAGTTTTGAGGTTTTGTGTTGGTGTGACACACGCTTCACATACATGCAAGGAATTCGATTTAACCGAATGTAGTGTAGTTGGTAGCGGTTCGGGAATGATCGATGTAGTGCAGTTGTGATTGGTTGAGCTTGAACTGTGTGAGTGGAGTTGGTGTGCGACAAGTTTGCCATCAAAGTAATTTTTGGAGCGATTATAGATACAATGGTGTGTACCGGCTGCTGTGCTACGCTGGATCACATAGTAACCTACCTGTTTAAACAGCTGACGCAGAAAGGTGAGTCGATGTTCTCTAGAAGGTAAATTTGCATTTTTTCGTATGCCCCAGTTTACCCGGGTAAGAAACAGAGAGTGGGTATGGCGCCCAACAGTGATATGTTCCTAAAAGTACTCGAAATGCACCCGGAAATTCTTCAGCAGATTTTGAGCACTGTATTGAATGTGATCATGTTTGAGGACTGTCGAAACCAGTGGTCGATGTCGCGACCGCTTCTAGGACTTATCCTTCTAAACGAAGAATATTTTAATCAAATGCGGGAGAATATAATCAGGAGTCAGCCGCCTGACAAGCAGGCGGCTATGGCTCAGTGGTTCGAAAACCTGATGGACGGAATAGAAAGAAATTTGTTAACGAAAAATAGGGATAAGTAAGTTCGGCGCCGGTTTTAAAATTATGGATTAATTTTTATTTCCGCAGGTTTACGCAGAATTTGTCATTGTTTCGGCGAGATATTAATGACTCTTTAAAAGGGCCCAATGTAAATACGTCGTCTGCTAGTGATATGATGACATCATAGTGAATGTGAAAGATGCAACTGTCAGATCAACAGTGTGCTGTTTTTATGTACTGTGAAAAATACTAATTGGTTGTTACATTAGGTACACATTGCATTTATTTTTGTTAAATTATTGTTGTTAGAGCGACGACTCCGTATACTTGTTTTGAACGAATTATGAGTGAAGTAGATGCTTGTTTGAGAACTTTTTTAATTGTGTACCATGTGGTAATACAAGAAAAATAAATGCATTGGATATCTACGAAAGATTATCAGTGCTGGTGTACTTTTCAGTACTAATGACTTTATTTACAATAGAGAATCTAAAGCAGGCTGATTAAATTTTAAATAACTATTACCTGTATATTGATTTCCCGTTCTAATTAAGACCACAGTTTTGGAACTTCGCCGTTTGGAAGTTCTTTAAGAAGAAACTTCATTCTTATTTGTAAAAACAAGTTTTTACACCGGTTGATAACTGCACTTGAAAAGGTCTTAAAACACTGGTATACTGTAAAAGCTAGTTTGATGACAGGTTGAGCAATATACAAAACTAGAGTCCAAAAAATATGATGGCTACCGCTCACCACTTTTTAATATCTGATATATTTTTGATAACACCAAAAGTATTTGACGTGACTCACAAGATAAAAAAAAAGAATATAGGGGAAAGTGGGGCAAGGCGGACTAGTGGAACAAGTTGGCTTTAATTCGGAAATATTGGTATCTGTAACAACTAAAAGGGGCAGATGGTTTTGAGAGTGAAAAATTCGATTTAAACCATAAAAATAAGTGATGATCGGACAATAGTCAACGTTAAGTGGGCAATTATTTTTGTATACTTCTTAAAACACTGTTTTGTTGTATGTTAAAGCTTAATTACCTAGTCTCGCCCTATCTTTCCGTAATTTATAATTTTTTACAAATAAATCTATTTTTGTGTGGTGTGAGTTATCTTGTGTGTACCATTTGTTGACATCACATGCTTGTCATGTAGGAATATGAAATTTTATATCAACGTTTGTCAAAAATTAAAAAAAGCACCAGTATTGCGATTGAAAGATAACAGTGTTTTATTGCAAGATTGTCTAATAATTTCATTTTTTGTGCTTTTGTGTGTTAAAACTACGTTATGCTTGTGTGACAAACAGGCGACATGTGTACTTTAATGTGAACTGAACCAAGCTGATTCCCTTTTTTCACAAATTACGGACGGTTTTTATTTGTATAAAATCGGTCAATCGTTCGAGATTTTTTTGTTTGTTGTTGAAAATTGCGATTTTCGTACAGTGTTGCTAATTGAATTTTGGTTGTTTCTAAAAGATGGATACGTTTTTGTTAAAAAGTCCGACAATCTATTAAATTTAAGTAATTATAATTAGTAGTTTTCGTGCACTGAATTGTATTGTACGACATAGAATCTTTAGGATTTGTAACCTGTTCAATATAATCGTATATATTCTACCAGTTTATACACTGGTAGAACCCGTTTGGTTAAATTGAGTTTTATTATAGTTACGTCCCGAGCGTAAGCTGAGGAAGGAGTGTAATAATGTCCATCCGACATCTAGTTTCATGTTTTATGGACGTGCATGACCTATAGAGTACGAAACAATAGGTCTCCCGTTTTTGTTTATCTTTCTACCGTTTGGTCCAGATAATCTTCAAAACTACCGGACTGATTGATGTCAGATTTTAGATGTATAGTCGTGCTTTTAAGTTTAAATATCGTCATTAAAAATGTATCCGTTTATCCCCTCGCAAAAAACTGATATCGTCATCACAAAATTTTGTCGAATAAAATGTTCTGGTTTATGAATCCGTGTTCAACGTTTACCCTAGGCATCTAGATGTTGAGAAAAAAATTGCGGAGCCACATTTTACAATTTAACTTTGAAAATGCAAAACCGAATGCTCTGAAATCTTGCAAACTTTAAGGTAATCAGAAACATTGCGAATCATTAATTAGAATTTATACGTTTATGCCCCCCAGTGATAACGACATCTTATCCATCTCGCCTTAAATTGACATGTGGAAAAAAAATTGAAAGTCCGCGAGAAATTCAAAAATTTGACCTTAGCTGTGATCGTCTAACAAAATGGAACCTACGTTGTTTTTTTTTTGTGGCGGAATGCGTTCAGATGCAAAGTGTGGACCCCAAGGTTGGAAAAGTACCCGTAAATAAAACAGAAAATATATGGAGGACACAAAACGTTTATTCCTCACTGACAAAAAAAAACTGGCCTAACTTTGAATGAAATCAGATTAAACGTTCTGAATCAATCCAAATATTTTAGTATCACAAATTCAATATTAAACAAAGAAAAATCTGAATTAAGGTAACTGAATGTAAATACAGAAGTTATCTTAGAAATTTAAAATTACGGCAGTCAACAAGAGAACAAAATTTTAATACAAAATTAGTCAAAAGGGGGCGTTGTAGCACAAGCTGAGTTTGGGGCTCCTGGTTGTAGCTGTTCTCCCACCCACGAGTGATTCTATTCTATCGGCAAGTACATGCCGGCCAGCACCCCTCTATCTAACGAAGAAACGTGCCGCGTTAACAGGCCGTTACGGTCGCAAACTCGTGGTTGGAAAGCACGGCTATACATAAGCTGACAGCGTCACATCATCTCGATCGCTCCCCTGACTTCTGCATCCTTTTGTGCAGATGGCGCGACCGTCAGCTCGATAAGGAACCGCGCACTCCGCTTCTGCCACGTGTTTCGGTGTTATTTACCTCAGTTCCATGTAAATGTTCACTTTCTATAACTCTGATATTAAACTACACTTGAACAAGTGTTAAAGTTTCAAAAAAGCAATAAACAACATTTAAATTCGCCATACACTCTCGCGAAATTTTAAACAGCAAAGAATTCTTATCTGAGATTTAGATTGAACATCAGACAATTTATATGATGGAAAGATTGATTAATCAACAAAATATTTACATGAAAAAAAGACTAGTAAAAATTTATAAAACAAAAAAAAAACAATCTGGTGTGAAGTAAAACTTGTGCAGATAAAAAGTTACGTGAGGTTAGGAACTGCAGAGCATGAAAATTTAGAAAATTTACGTCCAATTTAAATTATACAACATAGAAAATTACTGAGACTAAAATTGCGAGATATATTTAGAAAAATCGCATGAGGTGAAAAGTTGCAAAGCTAACAGAATTACATAGGTTTAAGATTTGCCACACTTGATCAACAATTCAAACAATGAATTTACATGATGTTAAATTATTCCACACTTTATCAACGATTCAAACAAAGAATTTACATTATGTTAAATTATGCCCTGATCCAAGAGACTGGTTACTTAAAACAATTAGCTTTGAGAGCTTATATCGTGAACTGTACTCAGCTTATCCCAAACAAAACACATGACAAATAAACCCAAAATGGATCCCGCGTCTCGGTGGTATAACTTCCAACGTTGTGAGAAAATATGTCTCGATGATGATATGATTGATAAGAGGGACAACGTTAGGTTAATTTAAGTGCCTTTAATGAATTATTAGCAATCTTGTGTGCGGAATTAAAAAGTGTTGTAATGTAACGCTTAGTATAAGCATCCAGAAACCTTATTCCTAATTTGATAATCAAACTATGAGTGAATTTCATGAAATCTCGTAGCAAGTGCTTTATCTAAACAAACTCCGGACTATTAAATTGTGTTGGAACTAGTTAACGATTAAAATTCTGACATGGACTGTGAATTTACAAACGGTAAAACAAATTACACCACGTGTTCGCGTCGGTCGAAAATTGGCGTTGTCGTCGTTACGATCAATTTTCGTTAAACAAAGGTTTCCTTCTTTTTTTTACTACCAAACCAACTAAACTCAACCTAGCCAGCTTACCGCGTGCTTCTCACACCAACCCTCTCATTAGATACTACCCAGAAATTCCTTAGGAGAGCTACCAATTACCAGAAAAGAACTAAACTTGCACATGGTTGCCTATGTTTAACGATTTTCTTGATTTTTTTTTTTTTCAAATTCAAACTATTCAAATGTGATTTCACGCCGGGTTTTTTTTCAGCGCGAAATTTTAAGTCAAACTTGGTCACCACAATGTAAAATTACACACTCCTGCACTTGTGATTTATGAATCCGTGCCCTTGATATTCAGTTTTATAATATTTTATAATTTAGCTTTGGAAGTGTATCTCAGGTGAGGTTTGGAAATGACATACAAAAGTGAAGTGACATTTTAAAATTCAGTTTTTGAAGAAAGAAAAAATACCCAATAAACACAATTGGGAATGCAGGAATCGAAATCGGAAGTGACATCAAAAACGAGAAAAGTGAATAAGTTTAGACTTCAAGGTGAATTAAGTTAACGTCAGAAAAAAATCTTTTGAGAAAGTGGCAAGAAAAGTCTATAACATTTTGTCCGAGAAGAGCATTACTCTGTAGACAATTTCGTTGTCAAACAGAGATCCAAAAATAGAATTTTGACGAATTTATAGAACACTTCATCTGTAAACATCTTGACTGATTAAGAAAAATAGCTGAAAAGTCAGCCTATCGAGAAAAAACATTGCGAGAAATATCGTAGTAGAAGTACCGTTAGTTAGAAAAAGTTAGCAGCTCTTGTTCTCTCGATCCCCTCTTGTCTCTATCAATTCTTGTCATTTTAAGATTCCTTCTTAAGATATATATATATAAGTAATCACGGATTCTCTGTAATATTACTCGATTAAATATTCGGGACTGAAAGAACATACTTGAATTGGATTTAGTTGAGGCATAGGTACAAATAAGTTTCAGTTTAAAATTAATGAGCATTTATATTTTACTTATATTAAGATAAGTTAGCAAACATTTCAGTTATATTGTTTCGTTGACTGCAGAATGAAGTTGTCTGTATATCTAGAAACTTTTGTATAAATAGCATATTGTTGACTATCGCATCCTCCGCTTGCACCAGGGGGACCAGCATCGACAATTCCCGTTATATAAAACCTGCCATTAAATTTAACCATCAATGGTCCGCCACTGTCGCCTTTACACACTGATTTCCCTACAAAGTAGTGTATGGTAATGATGATATTGAAATCTCACTTGTGTATGTCTGCGTAAACAACACTGTTCTTACCTTCATTCCTATACCCCGCACACATTTTATCGAAAGTAAGGAAATTCGAAAATTGTTCCGGTAGTTCTTTTTGACATTTTTCGTTACTGACTATAGGAACTTGTAATTGTTGCAGTGTATCAGAAGGATTGTCATCCTCTGCAGTGAAACCCCACCCTGTTACCTAAAAGTGTAAATATATAGGTGATTTGGAAAGTTTGTGACAGTTGATTTAACATACATAAGCAGTTAAGTTTTCCGCCTGTGTTAATTCTTTGTCGTATTTTAAACCCCAGTCAACGCAGATTGGTTGAACTCTTGGTGACAGAGTAAAAGGTTTACTCGTGACTAATATAGCAAGACTACCACTATTCATTCGCGAAACACCTTTATACTCCGGGTGAATAATTATATCTTCAAGCTAAAATAACAGATCGGTGTTTTCTGTTTATAAAAGTTTAATTGTATATACCGTGGAACTCTGTACATCTTTAGCATCTTCTCTAGTGTCATTAAAATTACGATAGTATTTGCCGGCAACGACAGTGAATTGTGCTTTTGGACGTGGGGTACTATTGAATTCCGTTACACATTGTGCAGCTAAAAAAAGGCAACCAAGTAGAATTAACACAATTAAATTTGTGTATAAACCTGTTAGAATGATCCTCTGACTAATCAGTGTTCCACTACAGGTGAACACTTTTCCGTCACCTCTATAAATCGCTACGTGCCAAGGGTAATCCCCCTTCTTTGTAGGCTCACCATTCACTATCAGTGGTTGGGCGGTCACATGCTTTTGGCCACACACTGGAACACATTCCGGTGATTTGTGACTCCACTTTCCATTCTGGCACATATGAACCGGATTTTGCGCCAACTGTAGATCTTCGTAGAACGGAGCGCACTCATACTTTACGCTTGTACCATCTGTGGGTTGGTCGCAGTTTTCTGATTCTTTACCATCTACGATACAAGTGGCCTTCACTTGTGGAGTGTTTTTCACAGCAGGACAAGTTTCTATGGTTGCAGGTGTTATCAAAAGTGACATTCAGCAAGAAACGAACTTACTCAAGCATTTTCCAATTTCTGTTGACCATTTTCCATTTTCACAGAGGGATAGAGTACCACCGTCTAGTTTGTAGGTGTTAAAGCAACTGATTTCCAAAAGTGTACCTTCTGGCACAGTTTCTCCTGGTAACTTTAGTTTCGAAGAGGATCCGTATAGTGCGTATTTGCCGAAAGCTGGGTGTTGAGGCAGCTGGCACGAAAATCTGTAAATCAAAAATATATAGTATTTCTTCAGTACTTCACAGAGTCAAATATGGTTCATACTTTTGTACAGAGGGCGTTGTGGTAGGTTTGGGTGTTGTTGGTTGACAGGCTTTAGGATCTTCACTATTGCGACAGTCCGAATCTGGAGAAGTAGTTCTGTAAAAAAATTGAAAAACAGGTTAGTTGGACAAAAGTTCCATGTTATCTTACGCCCTAATTCGTGCTTCTTTTTCTAGTATGAAGCTGTTATAGTCTGACACTTTTTTGTAAAGTGTGTATTGATTAGTGTCACAACCGCCTGTCGGCGCAGACGGATGGGTACTGATAATGCCAGTGACGAAGTATCTGCCATTGTGTTTGGTCACTAAAGGTCCTCCTGCGTCACCAGAGCAAACCGAAGTGTCTAAAATTGAACCGTGTTTACGCAGTTTTTTTGACTAAATCGTTAATTACTTTGGTTAAGATAACCGGCACAGAATGTGTCAGGAGTAACATAGGAACGAAAATCTTCAGGCAGTGCTTTAACGCACTCTTCATTAGTAACAATGGGTACTTGCAAGTTTTGGAGAGTATCAGAGGGCTGAGAATTGGGGAGGGTAAAACCCCATCCACTTACCTAAAAATAAAAAGAGAACGAACTTTTGGTATCATGACGTCTAATAATCGTATTGTACTTACAAATGCTGAAATGTTCTGTGAAGTGCTTTCGTTGATATAGTTTGAACCCCAGTCTACGCATACAGGTTGTACCCTTTGACTAAGAACCAAAGGCTTCTCGGTAACTAAGACAGCAATATCTGCTAAGTAATTGTTCTTAGTACCTACATATTCCAAAGGAATAAATATATCTTGCAACTAAAAAAATCGTGACAAATTTGACACAAAAATTGTGTTTGTTCATACCCCCGAGAATTGAGCTTTAAAGTCAAGAGGGTCGAAATATTCTCGATAAAATTTTCCGACAGCTATACTATAGTCGGTTATTGGTTGCAACTGAGCTTTCCAATTTGTTACGCAGTGCGCAGCTGCAAATCGACAATTGGGTTAATAAATTCCAGAAATAGTGCAACTCACCTGTCAAAATTAACCTTTGACTTATTAGAGCTCCCCCACAAACGAATTGCTTACGGGCTCCATATATACCAACCTGCCACGGGTACTCACCCTGTTTCACAGTATCACCATTGACAATTAGAGTTTGAGGGGTAACAGATTTGAGACCGCACACTGAAAACCTGACTTAAATAAGTCTCAACACAAAAACGAGTTTCATACGTGGAACGCATTCCGGTTTTTTCATATCCCATGAGCCATTTCGACAAACCCGGACTGGATTTTTGGCCAGTTGTATGTCTTCGTAGAAGGGAGCACATTGGTGTTTCGCTATGGTACCATCCGGAGCTTTAGAGCAGTCTTTCATTTCTTTGTCGTTATGACTGCAAGAAATTTGTACAGTATCTGAATTTCGTAGCGGTGGACATGATCCTTGAACAGACAATATAAGTTTCATTTAATATTAAGTAGCAACGAGGTGGTACTTAAGCACTGCCCGATTTCTGCCGCCCACTTGCCATTTTCACAGAGGATAATTTCGGCCCCTTTAAGTGTATAATCTTTTTCACAAGATATTTGGAGCACCGTTCCTAATGACACTTTATTTCCGGGTTTTAAAGTAGAACTAGTTCCAAACAGAGACCATTTGCCGAATAGAGGATGTTCTGGTAATGTACAGAAACTACGAAAATTTCATTGTATTGGAGTTATTTACAAAAAAAGCTTACTTTGGAGCCGGAGTAACAGGTCGGTCGGTACTAACAGGTATTTGGGGTTTTTCTGTCGTTGTGGTAGGTGCCACAGTCGTCGAAGCGGAATTTCTACAGTTCGGGTCATCTTCGCAATCTAAATTCTGTCCCTGCGGCCCGCTTTTTCGAAAGTAACGTAAACAAGAGTTGCAAATGCAGCAATGAGGATGTACTTACGGTTTAAATTTTGCTTCTTTTCCAATGATAAAGGACTCAATGTAGTAGGAGACGCTCGTAAACAAAGAATATTGCTGACTGTCGCATCCACCTTCTTCAGTTGGCGCTTGAGGCGCTAGACTCACGACCCCAATGATGTAGTAGCGGTCTCCATATTTGGACACTAACCCTCCTCCGCTGTCTCCCTTGCATATAGATTGACCTGCATCATTTATTATTTGCGTTTCTCTACATCTCCAAATACTTTACCCTGGTCTAAAAAGCCTGCACACAGTTTATCGTGAGTCAAAAATCTTTGATAATCTTCCGCCAGTTGCTTAACACATTCCTTGGTGTTGATTATGGGTACTCGTAACTCTTTAAGAACCGTTGAGGGATTTTTGTACTCGACAGTGAATCCCCATCCAGTAACCTGTGCAATCAATCAATGTTGTTATAATCAAAACTCAGATACAAATTGACTCACATGCCCGTAGCTTATTTTTTTGGTATCTATTAAAGGTTGATGGTGGTGAGCTCCCCAGTCGACACACACAGGCTGCACACGTGACGAAAGCGAGAATGTTTTTTTCGTAACCAAAATGGCAATGTCGCCAAAGTAATTTTGAATGTCACCTCGGTATTGCGTGGGTACGTACATGTCGTATATCTGAAATTTTTATTTCAAAAATTGTTTATCAACATTTATTAGCTATACTTACGGCTGAAAACTGTGCTTCGTGATAATCTCCCGAATGGTCATATTTACGAAAATATTTTCCAACAGCTACCATGTATGTTTCTTTCGAAAAAAGGTTTCCGTCTGTGTCCGTTATGCAGTGGGCCGCTGCAATTATCGTGTGACTTTTTGTTTAGGTACTCGTTTGAATTTACCTGTTAGGATGACTCTTTGATTTAACAGTGATCCACCACACAATAGTTCTTTATCGGTTACATTGTAGAGAGCCACCTGCCACGGGTACTCCCCTTTTGTGACGTTCTTACCGCTTACAATTAGCGTTGGATCGTGTTGAATGGATTTTTGACCACAAACTGAAGCAACCAAAAATCGTTATAAACACTTTAACAGTGATGTGCGAAATCCGTATTACTTGGAAGACATTCCGGCAGTAAATGGTTCCATTCTCCGTTATAGCACACGTGAGTAGGATATCTTTCCAAACCCTTGTCTTCATAATAATCAGCGCAACGAAATTTTGCGAGAGTACCGTCAAGAGGTTTTTCGCAAACGTCAAGTGTCCTGCCGTTGTAGGTACAGGTTACGGTCATAATTGGAGAACTGTATCTTGAGGAGCAAGTTCCTGTTAAAATTTATTTGTAAAAGGTCGTGGTAATAGCGGTACACTTACGTAAGCATTGTCCAATGTCGCTTGACCATTTTCCATCAAGGCAGATAATGGTTCCGTCGCCATCTAATTTGTAGTCGTCGTTGCAACTTACTTGGATTATTGTTTTTTTGGGTACTACTTGTCCGGGGCGGAATTGTGAGGTGGCTTCGTAGACGTTCCACTTACCATGAGATGGATGCGGAGGTAAATGGCACCTGTCGGGGGAACAGTTCGTAATAGTTTATAAGTGTTTATAATGAACAGAGTATATTAGTTAGTAAACAATTACCCATAGTTAATTTGGCGAGGTTGTCTCACATACGAGTTGTTTACGTATTCACTACTATCACAGTTTTTTACTAAAACAAATAAAAAATCATTACATTTTAACTAAAGTAATATAGTACCTCAAATCCGAATGCATAATGATTCGTCCATAAATTTCAGAAACTTGTTCAGAGATGCTGAAAGTCTTCTTTAGCGTAGAAGTTGCATACAAACAATGAGCATTTAAGTTTACATAACACGATTTTTCCCACACCGTGACGCGTTAACTAGTATGTATTTGAGGTACATTATATACAAAAAGCTGTGTTATCAATGTCAGGGTTGTCATTTTACTTACCAATAATGCACAAACTAAGAACTGTTATCACATTCACACTGTACATTTTCAGTGTGGCGTTTTCACTGCATTACTATGCGAAAACAAAACTTTCTCATTGTAAGAATTTAATTTTTCAATGATAACCCATTCGATTAAGAGGTCGTACCCGCTGATATGAGTACTTCTTTAAAAAGATGTTATGGGTTTCTACTCTTGTTTACGTATGGTTGGCCGCAGTAATTTAAAGAACTTGATAGTTAACAAGACGGTGGAAATCCCGCTACGAAATCAGGTTTGGCGACCTTGAAACTTGGCGCAAATGCAGAAATATTTGGTATTTAAGAGCTTGTGCTTGCATCGCTAGTACCATCTTCGATGACGCGTTGAAGATATATATTTTCAGAGGGAGTGGGGTGATTTTGTGTGTTAGGGGGTTGTTTTACTAGTGCAAATGCTAAGTTTAGCGTGACTTGAAATTGATATTACTGTAAAAGAAAATTATTATATTATTTGTTTTTTAGAAACTGGTGTTACCTTTATGGGGTCTATTTTTTTTTTTTGAAAATTGGTGGAGGAGCCGGGAGATTCGGTTGGCAACATGGGTTACATTTAGTTTGCCTTGAAATTTTTATCAAACACGCCTTTAACATTGTAGAAGATCATTCTTCAATCTTGTATGTTCCCTTACATAAGAACAGGAGAAATTAATTACTGAGTGATGCAGTGCATGAGGAGTATATGAAATGGCATGTATTCAACAAACTAAATCACTGTAACGGAAATGATTACAATATGGCGAAGGTAGTACACAAAATCCATCACACTTACCACGGGTTGTTTATTTAAACCATGAAATTCATAGAACCCGTGTTTTATCTTCTTCCATAAGCCACAGTGTTATTCGTTGTTACGTAGATGCTCAATAGGGTGACCCCAGTTAAACATTTTAAGCGGAATTTAGTTTTGGGTTTTTGATGTAAACTGAGCACTTTCGACGGATTATTTGGTAGTGGGTTTTGTGTCACGAGGCTACGAAGTAGCCAAATACGCACATCCCGATGTGTCAACGAAATCTTCAGTCATTAGTGGCGGACACATTTTTTTTTTTTTCATAAATAGTAGCAGCGAAGGGTGTTAGACTTCTCCGCCTCCTCTTTGCGAGTTTTTATAACCTCATAGCCACTTAGCTCGACTAAAGTGGACAAGGAGCAAACTTTCCTGGCGTTATTACAGAAAATTTTGAATTCAAAACGAGAACATTTTTTGGAGATAATGTTTTATCTGAAAAAGGGATCGAACGATCAGCGAATCTGCCCATCCAAGACACTTGTGGAGCCACTTAATCTCCACAGGTGAGAATTTGTGAAAAGAAATTGTTTTTGTTTTCGTGTAACTTAACTGATTTGGAAAGTATCCAAGAGTTGACGACAAACTTTATTTATATTTTTATTTTTGTATTCCAAAGCGATAATTCAAACTTGTGTTACCTTTAAAAAAATACATCATGTGTGATTAAAATTATTATTTCCAAAAAGATTTGCGCAATTTATAAAATAAAAACAAACAAGGAAAAATGACAGATGTTATATAAGCTCACAGATCAGTAATGGAATAAAAAAATATACGTAGTCTGTTGAGTTTTCAGTCTTTATTAAACCGACCTGTAGAACTTAACTCTTGTACTCGGCTAACTTCGCCAGAATGAAGTTGTTAATGTATTTTGAAACCTGGGTGTAGAGACCATATTGTTGACTATCACAGCCATTTACCAAAAAAGGTGAGGTAGGAGAAAGACTGACGATTCCAGTAACATAATATCTACCGTCATGTTTAAATACCAACCCTCCACCACTATCGCCTTTGCACACTGACGTTCCTTAAATGGTAAAAATAGAACAAAATTCTTAGCAAACGGTCAAAAAAGTACCCTTTTCCAAGTATCCTGCACACATTTTGTCATACGTGAGATATATGTCGTAGTCTTCTGGCAAGTTGGTTTGACAATCGGAAAGAGAAACTGACGGAACTTTTAGTTCTTTCAAAACTTCCGAAGGTGCGTTGTTTTCTATAGTGAAACCCCAGCCAGTCACCTAGTGATACATATCAATAATACTCATTTAAACACTAAAGATTTTCACGCTTACGTAGCCGTAGGTGTTGTCTTTCACGTGGTAATTTTGACCTCTGTCTAAACACACGGGTTGAACTCTTCGTGAAAGTGTAAAGATTTTTTTGGACACTAATATGGCGATATCTCCAAGGTAGTTTTGAATATTTCCTTTATACTGATCGGCGACAAACATACCATACAACTAAAAAAAAAGTTGAGGAAACATTAAAATTAATCAAAACAGAGACATACCTCCGAAAATTGTGCTTCGTTGTAATCTCGACTATCGTCAAAGGCTCTGTAGTACTTTCCAACAGCTACTACATAATCTTCTTTGGAAAGCATGACTCCTTTTTCATCCGTGATACAATGCGCCGCTGCAATTATAAAAAAGAATCGATAGAGGGAAAAAGTACTTTCAGTTTTGCTTACCTGAAAGAATGACTCTTTGGCTTAAGAGCGACCCGCCACATATAAGATCCTTGCTCCGTTTGTTATACAAAGCCACTTGCCATGGGTAATCCCCTTTGGCCACATCAGTTCCGTTAACGATTAGCTTAGTCGGTTCGACTGTTTTTTGACCACACACTGGAAACACAATAAATTACCAAACTAAGTATGAATAATTTATTTGAACGCTTCTACATGTTAAGGAAGGACACCACGATCGGAGTTGAGTGACTTATTAATACTATTAGGTACGACATTAATATTTATGTATAAATTAATTACGATAGGAACCTGACCTGGCACACAGTGAGGTTCGGGTTGATCCCATTCTCCATCTTGGCAAATGTGCACAGGTTTTGTTTTCAGTGCGAGATCCTCATAAAACGGAGCACACTTAAACTTCGCAAGAGTACCTTCAACAGCATCTGTGCAATTTTCCGTTTCTTTGTCGTTATAACTGCATGTTACACGTACAGTTGAGGAACTTAATCTAGGCTTACACGCTTCTGCAAAGACATCGTATAAATAAAAAATAACTTTTGAGATGTTATAATTACTCAAACAACGTCCAATTTCGGAAGACCATGTGCCATTGTCACAAAACACCGCCTTTTGACCATCTAACTTGTACCTGTTTTGACATTCCACCCTTAAAGTCGTTCCTGGATTTACTGACATTCCGGGAGAATATCTAGCAGCGTTTGCTGACACAATCGCCCATTTTCCAAATTCTGGATACTGTGGCAAAACGCAGCTACCCCTAAAACGAAGCTATGTACACAATGTCTTAACAAGCTTCTCTCGTACTTGACTCCTGGAGATGGTCTGGGAGGAACAGGGGCCGGTGTCACGGGTGGGGCCACCGTCGAATTCTTACAAATGGCGGGATCTTCATCCGAGCCGTCGAAACATTCAACAACTCCATTGCACTCAGCTAAACGCTTAACACAAGCTCCATATTTGCACCTGTGAGTGAATCCCGGACACTTCACGTTCCAACACGTAGCCCTTATTTCGTCCGAATGGTCATCACATTCCGCTTTACCATCGCATTTATTGTCTTGGTCGATGCACTGACCTGAGCTACATCTAAACTCACCCTCTCTGAAAGTTTGGTTTCAGCTGAAGATTTTTTTTAATTGGTTATAGTTACTTGCACTCTGGTGTCTCTTGATCGGTTTTCCTACAGTTGGGTGTATTTTCATCGGAACCATCTCGGCAGTCATTTTTACCGTCACATTCCAAGTTTTTGTTGATGCAGGCGCCGTATTTACAGGTAAACAAATAATCAGGACACCTGTATTGATTGATTTGGTGAGTATGGTACGGGGTACTGATCGTACTAACTTACTTTATTCTATGGCAAGCATTGCTTTCGTCGCTAGCGTCATTGCAGTCGACGGTACCATCGCACTCTTTGTCTTCGTCGATGCATTCGCCAGATTTACAGGCGAAATTTGGTCTAGGAGGTCATTTAAACGCATTATTGTGAATGTAACAGTTACGATTTAAGTGTGTTTTGTGATGACTGCCGGGTACAGGAAAGTACCGATTAGGTGAACGTTTACGTCAATCAACTCTGTGGAAACGTTCGGCGTCACGTAATTCTCTCCGTTGCGATTTTATTTTGTGAAAAATGATTCAACGAACATCAAAAACTACACTTTTTTAAATTTTTTGTGCATGGACGAATTGAAGTAAACTTGGTTTAAGTAAAAAATGTACTTACTTTCTGCAATTTCCCCGATTGGCTTGGCGACGTACCCTTGTGTAGTTACTACTTGGAGAAAAATCTATACCATCTACTATTTGGATAACTGAAACATGGTAATTTCGTAATTAAAACATTTTAATCTCCGAAAATGCATGTAAAGGTTAGTGTGGAGATCGTGACCTCGAAACATTGCTTGTTTACTTCTACTTACCAGCAAAACTCAAACAAATCACCTGTAATAATGTTCTTGCATTGCACATTTTTTAACTAAAGTATTTGCTGCGTACTAACTTCTGTCTTTTTCACGGATTTGATTAAAACATTATTATTTTTTAGTAATTTTAACATTTAAACTGACCCACAGAAGAGGTCGCATGAGTTTATCGTTGTTAACAGAACTCGTTGGTGAAAACCTGATAGTGTTTCTCGCTTCTTTGGTCGTACTACGAACTGGAATTCCCGTCGCATCAGTGGACTACTTGGAATCTTTCATGGCGTTGAGATTTAGTGATTATTTGAACAATTTTTTTTAGGTTTGATTATTAAGTAGTAATTAATTAGGTACTACTTAAGTAAATATTAATGTGTTGTTGAGTAGGTATTCCATTAATAATTGTTTTGGTTTTTACAATTTATTTATATATGAATATATAAATTCAGACATAGCCTACAACTAATCTGTTTATGCGTAAACAGTAATTCCCACTGTCCCGTTTGGTTTAACAGTAATTAAACCACTATATACATATTTGGTTTGATTATTCATTATTAACCAAATTTAGAACATTTTCTCCTTTTTTTTAAATAAAATTCTAAATTATAATGTTTTCACCTAAGTTTTTGCAACATTATGTAATAAGTAAAATCACGTGTGAAAAGTCAAGGGAATGTGACTTATGTATTATGTGGAAGTGAGGAAGAATGTCACAACCTGAGTAAGATTCGAACGCACTTCTCCCACTTGCTAGGCGAAGATCTTGACCACTAGACTATCAGGTGGCGTCATTATCTTTCCTTCTACTTATATTGTGCCCCCAGAGTACTCCCGTCCCCAGCGACAGCGCAGTCGAGCTGGAGTACGAAGGATACGGTAGCTGGGAAGAACGTTCAAGATTCGATTTTACTGAAGCAAATTAATTTTTACTTCCCGAACTAAGCAAAGGAAGTATTGTAATCGAGTCCGTCGGCCGACTCTCTACTTTTTCATTTTCTCGACCTATCATGACCCCAGAGGACGAAGAAATAGGTCTCCCGTTTCCGTCTGTCTCTCTGTCCATCTGTCTGTCCGTCTGCCTGCCGTCCCGGATTTTTATTAGACTCTCCGAAAGTACTGAGCCGATTGTTGTCAAATTTTGTATTTATATTAGGTATATCATGTAGATGGTAAAACGATAACCAAAATTTGTCTAATCATCCCCACCACTAATGTGATGACGTCACTTCAAAATTGTACATAGTAAATGGGTTTTAAATTGTATCAAATGACATAGTTTTGCACATGTAGTTTATGATTTCGAATTAAGATTTTACTTGAGATCTCCAACTGAAAATTTTGACGATTTTTGAGATAATAAACATAAAATTTCAAACTAGGTCACTTATTTTTTTAGGGCAGCTAAATAAATCATGGCATTTGAGGTCCCTAACAACGATCAATTTTCAAAATTTATAAAATTTTTGACGAATTTTTGGAAAAATAAAAAAAAATAGACGTATCTGTGACATGTTCTCAGACTGATGTTGTTTAGAAAGTCCAGAAGTGTTATTTTTTTACTTCCACAACGTCATGATGAGCAAACAGTTTTTAAGATTTCTAAAATTTTGACGAATTTTTGAAAACTTAAATTAAAAATTAGACGTATCTGGGGTACGCACATCTTTTCACACTGATGTTGTTTAGAAAATCCAGAAGTATTATTTTTTTCCACGATCTCCAATTTCAAGAAAATATTTAATGTATTTTTTTTAAGAGAAAATTAGTTTTTCTTTTTATAAAAAAATATTAAAATGTTTAACAACGTCAAAAATTCGAATATACAAGAAACCAATGATTATATTAGTTTTTTTTTTCAGTAAAGAACTTTTGTTTGGGAAAATTTTATGGAGTCGAGTTTTCATTTTTGTCAAAAGCAACCAATTAAAAATGGGTGGGGGGGCGGGGAGCCTTTATTTTTTTCTAGGAAATATCTTCTTGGAAGTTGAGTTTTTATAGATGTGTCTGATCTGCAAATAATTTGCTTACGACGAAGATAAAAACGGTGTAGACATTTTTTTTTTTTTGGTACTTGACCTCCAACTGAAATTTTGACGATCTTTGATATGATCAACATGAGATTTCAAACCATATATTTCATTTTTTAGTATGAACAGTGTTTATCTAATTACAATTTAACATTTGAGGTTCGTAACAACAAACAGTTTTCAAGATTTCTAAAATTTTGACGAATTTTTAAAAACTTAAATTAAAAATTAGACGTATCTGGGGCACGCACATCTTTTCACCTGATGTTTAAGAAATCCAGAAGTGTTATTTTTTTCCAATAACAACCTGAAGATCTCCACTTTCAAGAAAATATTTAATGTTATTTTTTTTAAGAGAAGATTAGTTTTTCTTTTTATAAAAAATATTGAAATGTCTAACAAGGTCAAAAATTCGAATATACAAGGAAGCAATAATTATATTAAGTTTTTTTTCAGTAAGGAACTTTTGTCTGGGAAAATTTTATGGAGTCGAGTTTTCATTTTTGTCATAAGCAACCAATTAAAAATGGGTGGGAGGGCGGGGAGCCTTTATTTTTTTCTAGGAAATATCTTCTTGGAAGTTGAGTCTTTATAGATGTGTCTGATCTGGAAATAATTTGCTTACGACGAAGATAAAAACGGTGTAGACATTTTTTTTTGGTACTTGACCTCCAACTGAAATTTTGACAATTTTTGATATAATATCAACATGAGATTTTTTTATTGGAAAGAAAATCAAAATTAATAACATTTTGAGATTTAGTTTGGAATCTGCAAAACCCAATGCTTTGAAATCTTGCAGATGATTTACAGTTATGATAAGCATGCTAAGTTTTTATTCAAAATATATTTACTTGTCTCCTCCAAAAAATTGATGACGTCACCTCAAAAGTTTAATGAGAAAAAAAAACATAATAGGCATGCCGTCGTCACGTTTCCGACAGCGAGGCATTACTGTCTAAACTCTTGTATCCATTTTTTTTTGTGATAACGGAGGTACTTGAAATTTTATAGAAATGATATTTCTATGCGATATTTTATATTATTTATCGGGGTGAATTTGCCCATATTGGTGTAACACCTAACATATTTTTGTATTTTGAAAGTAAGGCCCCAGGTTTGACACACTTGTGAATCTGATTTTGAAATGTTTTTAGTGAGATTTGTTTTGCTATTGAAATATATAATTATTGTAGCGATGTAAATGTTTATTTAAAACACGTGTTAGAAATTCACTGATTCAGTCTTAATATTTTTGGAATAGTAAATTGATGTATTCAAAATTTAATTTTAAACATTGAGCAATTTCAAGTTGTTAAGAGTTGAGAGTCATCGTAGATTTGAAGAAGGAGGGATATTGTATGCTTATTTTGTGTTATCCTTTCTGTTCTACGACTTGAGTTTTGAACATTTATTCTCGGACACTCCTCTCACAGCGAAGTGTGTGCCAAAATGACATTATTATGCTTTCGACCGTATTACTACGAACTTGATGTGTTTGTATTTATCTATGGGGATTTTGGTTGTTTGGTCCACGATGTAATCTTGATTAATTCAGTTTGGTTTACTGCATTTAACATCCTGTAAATTCTTTGTTGTGTAAAATTCTTAACATAAGTGTGGAGCTGCGGTTAGAAAGAAGAAACAGAAAGGCGAGGGACTGTCGCCGCCACCGTTGCTCGTTCCCCCATTTTCGTCATTACTTAGTTAGTGTTATTTAAGTTTTGTTTTCTTTGTTCCATTGACCAGATTTGTCACACGCCACTATAATAACTTTGGTATTGCCATCCACTCACTTTAGATAAGATGTTGCGAACTGGAGAATTGTGTTAATTTCACGTCAAGCTGTACTTATGTGATTAAAAATTTGTCATTTAGTTTTTGAAAAGTACTAGGACTATTTTTGATAAGAGCCCGTTCCGCAATTTAAAAATAATAATAGGGTTCCATCTTGTAGACGATCACAGCCTATTTTTTTTTAACTTTTCGCGAGCTTGTCCCAATTTTGGGAAAATATTTGGATGATCACACCATAAAAGGACTTTTTCTACGTCTTTGGGTTATGAGTTTGTGGCGACATAATAATAAGTAGTAGTAAGCGAAGAAAGGTAAGCGGCGTCGTGGTCTAGTGGTCAGAATACGTGCCCGATAAGCGGGGGGCGTGTAGTTCGATTCCCACCGAGACAGCAACATTTTTCTTCGCTTACCTACAAGTTTGGGCGTGGGGGAACATCTCTTGAACACGCACAAAGATCTGGAGGTCCACAAACTGTCGCCATAAATCAGTGACAAAATTTATAATATGTTTTTGGTCAATTGACGAATGAACGAGAAAAAAAGGTATGTTATCATTATCACTTGGAAGGCTGTGTCTTGTCTGTCTACTTGTCTGTGGCATTTAATTTAGTGAATTTTGTATTTGTTTGTCATTTATTGTTTCTGTATCTCTTTAGTCACCTTTTTTTATACATCAAAAAAACAGCCAATTTAAAAATTATTTTGTTTGCCTCAATATCCTTCAAAGTTATTGGCACGTTTGAAGGTTGTGGGACTTTTTGTTTTTTTTGTGTCAGTAAGCAATTTAGACGGTTTCAAATTGGGAAATTAGTTTCGTTAGGGAAATCCCCTTTGGTTACATCAATTCTATTAACAATGAAAGTTAGCTTATCGGTTCAACAATTTTTTGATCAAACACTGATGGTAATGTTATAAATTACCAAAATAAATGCACATTATTTATTTAAACGTTTCTACATATTAGGGAAAGGCAACACGGTCCGAGTCAATTGAGCTACTACTATTAGGTACCATATTAACATTTACGTATACATTAATTACGATAGGAATCTGACCACCTGGTACACAGTGAGGTTCGGGTTGATCCCATTCACCATTTTGACAAATATGTACAGGTTTAGTTCTCAGCGCAGGGTCTTCATAGTGTGGAGCACACTTAAACTTCGCAAGAGTACCTTCAATAGCATCCGTACAATTCTCCGTTTCTTTGTTTTTGTACATACAAGTTACACGTACAGTTGAGGAGCTTATTCTAGGTTTACACGCTTCTGCAAAGATAACATATTAACAAAAAATAAACTTTGGTATGGTATGATAACTTAAACATCGCGCGATGTTGGAAGACCATGTGCCATTGTTGCAATATACCACCTTTTGACCGTCTGATTTGTATCTGTCTTGACATTCCACTTCTAAAATCGTTCCTGTATCTACTGGCATTCCTGGTGAAAATCTAGCAGAGTTTGGTGATACAATCGTCCATTTTCCAAATTCTGGAAATTGTGGCAAAACGCAGCTACCCCTAAAACGAAGCCATTTAAGCAATGTTTTAAGAAGTGGCTGCCGTACTTGACTCCTGGAGGTAGGGGTGGTTTCACTGGAGTTATGGCACAAATGTTGGGATCTTCATCCGACCCGTCGAAACATTCAACAATTCCATTGCACTCAGCATTGCTATTAGCACATGCTCCATACTTGCATTGGTAAGTGAATCTTGGACACTTTATGTGCCAACAGGCAGCTTCAGTTTCATCTGACTGGTCATCACATTCCGCTCTACCATCGCATGCATAATCTTGGTCGATGCACTGACCCGACCTACACTTAAACTCACCCGTTCTGAAAGTTTTGTTTCAGCTGCAGATTTTTTTAAGTATAGATCAAATGTACCTGCATTCTGGAGTCACCTGATAGGTTGTCCTACAGTTGAATGTATTTTCATCGGAACCATCCCGGCAGTCTGCCTTACCATCACATTCCAAATTTTTGTTGATGCAGGCGCCGTAATCACAAGTGAACACGAACCCAGGACATCTGCATTGATTTGATGAACATGGAGCGAAGTACCAATACTGCGAACTTACCTTAATCTGCGACAAGCATCACTCTCGTCACTAGCGTCAGCGCAGTCGACGGCACCATCGCACTCTTTGTCTTCGTGGATACATTCACCAGATTTACAGGCGAAATTTGATCTAGGTCATTTAAACGTATTATTGTGGATGCAGTATACGATTAACAGATGTATTTTGTGATGGCGGCCGGATCCAGGAAAGTACCGATTAATGTCAATCAACTCACGTATTTTTCTCAGTTGCGATTTCATTTTGTTGTTCTAAGTAAAATATGTAGGTACTTACTCTTGGCAATTTCCCCGATTGGCTTGGCGACGTACTCTTGTATAGTTACTGCTTGGAGAAAAATCGATACCTTCAACTACTTGAATAACTGAAAGATGTTGATTTCGTAATTAAAACTGTTTCTACTTCGAAAATTCATGTAAAGGTTAGTATGCAGATCGTTATCTCTAAACACTGCTTGTTTACTTACCGACAAAGCTTAAACAAATGACCTGTAATATAGTTCCTGCATTGCACATTTTTTACTTAAGTATTTTCTGCGTACTAGCTTTCTGTCCTTTTCATTGATTTGTTTAACACATTACCAGTTTTATTAATTTCAACATTTAAACTGACCCACAGGAGAGGTCGCAAGAGTTTATCGTTGTTAACAGATCTCGTTGGTTAAAACTTCAGAAGTGTTTCGCGCATCTTTGGATGTACCTACTATAAACTGGAATTCCCACTGCATCACTGGATTATTCAGGATATTTCACGACTTTTAAGGTTTGGAGAGTGTTGTTTAACAAGATTGAAGAACTATTTATAATTATTGTGTATGTTAAGTAATGGTTGATTAAATTTTCGGAGTTTTTGCGATATTATTTAAATAGCATCTAGTAAAATGATGTAGACATCTATAAATACAACTGTCGTAATGGTAGGTTAGTAGGATCTGCCTTATAATATGATTTATTGTTTTATAAGCCACTGCTTTAGGCGAGTTTAATTTACATGTATAAATATTTTCGATGTATTGTAATGTTTTTTTTTTTTGGTTTTTTATTTTCATATTTTCTCCACTGTTACAATTACCTACGTTAATAAAATAAAACAAGACTGTTTTTTTTTCAGAGTCTTGCCAAGTATGTAATTTTAATATAGTTTTGTGCCATTGTGTTATTCTAAATTCAAAGGGCTAAGTTTGAATTTATGACTAGTTTTTCTCTAGTATGTAAATATGCGAACTTATTTGAATAATTTTGTACACAAATATCTAGTATAATAATTTTTTATATTATGTCATATTTTTGTTAATGTATATTCATGAGGCAATATGCATGTACCTCCAATAGGTATAATGTATTATAGCACAAAATGTATAAAACGGTACCTACACAATACATTCTAAGGGTTCGCATTTGTTTATTGCTTTTAATTCAGTTTTTGGTAACAGGTATTTAAATACAATGAGCTTACATACTTTAAATAGCGAATTCAGTCTCAAACGATTTTGCATTAAAAGTTTATGTTTTCGACTTCCCCATTTTTTTATATTTGCTTTGCAACATATGTATTTAAGACCCAAGAATTTGCTAAATTTTCGTACTATATTGAACTTTTTAAAATTGTTGTGTAAGTACTTGCTATCTGTATGCTTGTTCGTTTCCAATTCCCGTAAACTTACCTGTGCGGGATTCGAACCCACGTTTCCCACTATCGGACGGGTATCCTATCTAGTAGACCATCAGGTGTCGTGATTATCTTTCTTAACTTTTGACTTTACATTGTGTCGCTACAACGTACTTAATTTTCTGATATACTACGAAATACTGTATTGAATGTCTGCAAAGAACTTATAAGTAAAGGAGTAAAAATATGAGGAACAAGGAGATGATGCTAGTGGGTATACTGTGACTGACAGCAAAGCTTTTAGAAAGTGAGTATTTTATTACTTTGCGGAATTACGTCTTAATTTCGCGCGAATAATTTGAATTTGAAAAAAAAATTAACTAAGAAAATCCTTAACACAGGCAACCATGTGCAAGTTTAGTTCTTTTTCTGGTAGTTGGTAGCTCTTCTAGGGAATTTCTGGGTAATATCTGGTAAGAGGGTTGGTAAAAGTTGGCTTGCTTGGTATAGGGTTGAGATGCGGGACTGTTGATTGTTTGGTGTAAGTGAAAGCACGCTGTAAGGAAGCTAGATTAAGTTTAGTTGGTTTGGTAGTTACTAAAAAGGGGGAGCCTTTGTTTAACGAAAATTAGTCGAACCGATTGACACAGTTCATGTTAGGATTTTAATCGTTACTGGTTCTAACAGAACTTAACAGTCATATAAAACACGTGCGAAAATATTTTATAAGATTCACTTAGTCAGGACTCATTCTTTGTTTATCAAGTTATAAATAAGGTTTCTAGATGCTTATACTTAAGTGTCACATTATAACACTTCTTAATTCCTCATACACGATTGCTAATAGTTCATTTATGGCAGTTAAATGAACGTAACGTCCCACTCTAGGAAAAATGACCGTGGAAAGTGCGATAGAATTCATAACATCGTGCACTGAGGGACGGTGGCATTAATTAATTTTTTCCCCTTAGGCAGTTATCATTTGGACATCATCGAGACGTATTTCTTGCGATGTGGGAAATTACACCACCGAGACGTAATTATCGCGACGAGGGATGCATTTTGTGTTTATTTACCATGTGTTTGTTTGGGATAAGCTGCGGACAGTTCACGATATAAACTGTCAAAGCTAATTGTTCTAAGTAACCAGTCACTTGGATCAAGGTATAATTTAACATCATGTAAATTGTTAGTTTGAATCCTTGATAAAGTGTGGTATAATTTAACATAATGTAAATTCATTGTTTGAATTGATGATAAAGTGTGGCAAATCTTAAACCCATGTAATTTTGTTAGCTTTGCAATTTTTCACCTCATGCAATTTTTCTCTATGTCACAATTTTATCTTCAGCAACTTTCTTTGTTGTATAATTTAACTTGAACCAGTGACTATGTATTTAACATCTATACTCACTGCTTGAACGTAAAGTTTTATGCTCTGCAGTTCCTAACCTCATGTAATTTTTTTATCTGCACAAGTTTTACTTCACACCAGATCTTTTTTGTTTTTATAAATCTTTGTTAGTTTTTTCCATGTAAATATTTTGTTGATTAATGTTTCCATCATATAAATTGTGTTTTTGAAACTTTAACACTTGTTCAGTTGTCGTTTAATATCAGAGATACAGAAAGTGAACATTTAGATGGAACTGAGGTAAATAACGCATAAACACGTGGCGGAAGCGGAGTGCGCGGTTCCTTGTCGAGCTGGCGGTCGTGCCATCTGCACAAAAGATCTTGAATAGAAGTCAGGGGAGCGGTTGGGATGGCCTGACGCTCGCGGCTTGTTCCAATAGCCAGGATTTCCAACCACGAGTTTATGCCACCGTAACGGCTTGTTAACGCGGCACATTTCTTTGTGATAGAGGGGTGCTGAGCGGCATGTGCTTGCCAATAGAGTAGAATCACCATCGTGGTGGGAGAACAGTCACAACCAGGAGCCCCAAATTCCGCTCGTGCTACAACGCCCTCTATAGGTAATTTTGCTGTGCTCTAGAATGAAATTGAAATAGTTCGATCGCCACACTCTTATAGCGACCCGGGTGTCCCCTCAACTTTTGGAGTCATAAGTATTTACGAGGAGGCCCTCTGGTGCCCCCCTGCATACAGTTTTTATTAAAATTTTGTTTTCTTGTTGACTGCCATAATATAAATTTGTAGCCACACGTCCGTAATAACTTGTGTATTTGCATCCAGTTACTTTGCTTCAGATTTTTTTCTTTGTTTTTATTAAATTTGTGATATTCAAATATTTGCATTGATGTAGAACGTTTGATTTGATTTCATTCAAAGTTAGGCAAGTTTTTTTTATAGCTGAGCACTGAGAGGTCTTCAACCGGCACAATTTAATCGCAGCTTTTTTTTTTTGTAAGTGGAGGAATAAACGTTTTGTGTTCTCTATATATTTTGTGTTTTATTTAGCGGTACTTTTCCAACCGTGGGGTCCACCAATTCCAATTTTTTCGATTTTTTCGCGGGCTTTTAAAATTTCGTTGACATATCAATTTAAGGCGGGATGTTTGGGTTATCACATTTTCTTGTGTATTTTGTGAACTGATAGAAGCTAAAGATAAAAACAAAGGTTAGATAAAAACATTAAAACGTTTCATTAATGTGAGTTTATTCCAATTAATCAGTTGGACAAGTACTAACAATAACTTCCAGTTCTGCCATGTGGGTATGAATTTCTATAAGTTTATCGTTAACGATACTATTTTTCACACATCCAACATATGGTAACTAGGTAACAATTCCCTTGGCTCTAGCTATCTTTAAGTTTCAATGCCCTCCTAAGAACAAGGAACTGCTTAATCGATTGACGTTGAACAGCGGTCTCCCAAAATCCATCGAGTAAAAACATTATCCACAGCCAACACTATCACATTTATATATAATGCGACGAAATTCCGGTGTGCCAATCCGATAACGTGTGGTGGCGGCGTACCTGGGTGCCAAGCCTTGGTCCGACTAGTGTCGGTGATATAAAAACACGTCTGGCCGACCTAAGCTTATGCGGCGACCTTCACGCCGCCGAGGGTGGCGCCTTCTCTTCTTCTCTCCAGGGGAGGGAGCGCCGGGGTTGCTCTCAAGCCGGAGACACCGGATCTCAGGTGGTGATAACCTTAATGTGCCTACTTGTGATTTCGACTATATTAAGTAGGTAATTTATGCATTTTTGTCGGTAGTCTCCGGTGTATTTGGTGTGACCAGATATCGCCGGGGTTTAAAGAATTTGTAGCGTTACCTCTCTGCCTTGTGTCGCTTTTAGGTTGCCGGGAGAGCTTTTCCGAAAATTACCTAACATTTTTATGAAAAGTATTTTAGGTGGGGTTTGGGAGGTTTCCGAACTGAAACTGTTTGGAAGATGTCATATAAGCTCACAACTCAGTGTAAAATTATAATATAATAAGGATATGTAATCGTGTTGAGTTTTCAGTCTTTATTAAAACGATCTTCGGAACTTAACTCTTATACTGAGCCAGTTTTGCCAAAATGAAGTTGTCGATGTATTTTGAAACCTGGGTGTAGAGTGTGTATTGTTGACTATCACAACCCTCTACAGAAGTAGGTGACGTGGGAGAAATACTAACGATTCCAGTAACATAATATCTACCATCATGTTTAAATACCAACCCTCCCCCACTATCGCCTTTGCACGCTGACGTTCCTGAAATAATAATAAAAATATATCAACAGCTTCAGCAAATAGTCAAGAAAGTACCTTTGTCTATGTATCCCGCACAAATTTTGTCCGACGTGAGAAATATTTCGTAGTCTTCAGGCAAGTTGGATCCACAATCCGATATAGAAACTGAAGGAACTTTTAGTTCTTTTAAAACTTCCGAAGGTGCTGTGTTTTCTGCAGTGAAACCCCATCCAGTCACCTAGGTAATAGATACCAATAATATTAATTAATTTTAATATAAAATTTTCACGCTTACGTAACCGTAGGTGCTGTGTTTCACATCGTACATATGACCGCTGTCTAAACACACAGGTTGGATTCTTCGTGAAAGAGTAAATGTTTTTTTGGACACTAATATACCGATATCTCCTAGAAAATTTTGAGTAGCACCCTTGTATTCATTGACGGTAAACATGGCATGCAACTAAAAAAAAATCGCTTAAGAAACAATTAAAGTTAATAAATAGAGACATACATCTGAGAATTGTGCTTCGTTGGAATCCCGACTGTCGTCAAAGCGTCTGTAATACTTTCCAACCGCTATGATATAATTTTCTTTGGAAAGTAGACGTCCTTTTACATCCGCTATACAATGCGCCGCTGAAATTTTGGAAAACCGATAGAAGGAAGAAGTACTTTCAACTCTGCTTACCAGTAAGAACAACTTTTTGGCTTAAGAGAGACCCTCCGCATATAAGATTTCTGTCCCCTTTGTTATACAGGGCCACTTGCCATGGGTAATCCCCTTTAGTTACATTCGTTCCGTTAAGAATGAGCGTAGTTGGTTCAACGGTTTTTTGACCACACACTGGTAATACAATAAATCACATTTAAACTCTACTATTGGGTACGATTTTCAAATTTTATGTATAAATTAATTAAGATTGGAACCTGACCTGGTACACAGTGAGGTTCGGGTTGATCCCACTCTCCACCTTGGCAAATGTGTACAGGTTTTGTTCTCAGTCCAAGATCTTCGTAAAATGGAGCACACTTAAACTTCGCAAGAGTACCTTCAATAGCATCCGTGCAATTCTCCGTTTCTTTTTGTTTGTACATGCATGTTACATGTATAGTTGAGGAGCTTACTCTAGGTTTACACACTTCTGCAAAGATATCATATATATTAAAATAAATTTTGAGTTGTTATAATTACTCAAACAACGCCTGATATCCGAAGACCATTTACCATTGTCACAAAACACAGCCTTTTGACCATCTAACTTGTATCTGTTTTGACATTCCACACTTAACGTCGTACCTGGATCTACTGACATTCCTGGTGAATATCTAGCAGAGTTTGCTGATACAATCGTCCATTTGCCAAACTCTGGATACTGTGGTAAAACGCAACTACCCCTAAAACGAAGCCATTTATACATGTTTTAAGAAGTGGCCCTCGTACTTGACTTCTGAGGATGGTACCGGAGTAACTGGGGCTGGTGTCGCTGGAGGTGTGTCACAAATATGGGGATCTTCATCCGAACCGTCGAAACAGTCAACAACTCCATTACACTCAGCATTGGTCTTAGCACAAGCTCCATACTTGCACTTGTAAGCGAATCCCGGACACTTTATGTCCACACAGGCAGCTTCTGTTTCGTCCGACTGGTCATCACATTCCGCTCTACCGTCGCATGTATTGTCTTGATTGATGCACTGACCTGAGTCACATTTAAACTCGCCCTTTCTGAGAGGTTGTTTTAGCTGAAGATATTTTTAGGTATTGATCATACTTACTTGCAGCCTGGAGTGTTTTCATCGGTTTTTGTGCAATTAGGTGTATTTTCATCGGAACCATCCCGGCAGTCTGATTTACCGTCACATTCTAAGTTTTTGTCGATGCAGGCGCCGTATTTACAAGTGAACAGGAAGTCAGGACACCTGTATTGGTTTGGTGAGAATGGTATGAAGTACTGGTAGTACGAACTTACACTATTCTGCGACAAGCATTGCTTTCGTCGCTAGCGTCATTGCAGTCGACGGTACCATCGCACTCTTTGTCTTCGTCGATGCATTCACCAGATTTACAGGCGAAATTTGATCTAAGTCATTTAAACGTATTAGAGTGGATGTAATATAGTTACGATTTAAGTGTGTTTTGCGACGGCTGCCGGATACAGGAAAGTGCCTATTATTTTAATGTATCATTCTGTGTAATCGTTTGGTGTTACATAATTTTGTCTTAAGGCAGTTCCGACTTTATTTGTATTTTGAAAACAGTTCAATGAACTACACATTTATAAGTTCTATCACACGCGAAAGTACCTATTGTCAGTATCCAGGAGCGATGAGTGTTAGACTTTTCGGCCTCCTCTGTGCGGGTTTTTATAATCTCATAGCCATTTAACTAGATTAAAGTAGATAAGGACCAAACTTTTCTGGCATGATTGCAGAAAATTTTGAATTCGAAACGAGGGATATTTTAAACCATATACTAGATTGATTTTTTCGACACAAATGAGTTTGTATTTAACAAATTTATTACGGTGGATTTTAAATGAGAAGTAATATTTTTGTGTGTAGGCACTCGAATAAACTCACGAATATATTGACTATTTAAAAATGGCACAATGACGAAATATCTTCCCCGTTATTTTCGTTTTATGATAATTGTTAAACTCTATAAAGTGGTGCTACTAACATCCACGCGCCTCCTGCGTCTTTAAATATGAAATATATTTAAAGCAGATATCTACCGGGAAAAATATACACATTCCAGTATATGCTTAACTTCGACTGTTTATGTTTATACTTCGACCGAATTAGACTTTTAACACGTTCAGATTACAAGCATCAGCGGTTGAAAGAAAATGAAATTTGGTTCATTTTGTGTCCTCAACGCAGAGGAAAGGACACAAAACAATCTTAAAATACGTATGTTCATGATTTCACAGCATTCGGTTTTTGCAATGTCAAATTTAAATTATAAAATATTGTTATCCAGTGTTGATTATTATTTTTCCAAAAATCTGGATACTAAGGGTAAAAAGTCAACACGGATTCATAAATCACACATGCAGGATTATGTTATTTTATAAAATTTAAAGAACATTTGGCCTTAAATGAACAAATTTTGATTAACGATTTATCATCGTTATAACGTTAAAACATTTGGAATATTTCAGTGCATTCGCTTTGGCTATTTTAAAGTTAAATTGTAAGATACAATTTTGATTTTTTTCACAAAAATCTCGATGGATAGGGGAAAAATTCAACACGAATTCTACATTAAACATACTTGGAGTACGTATTTCTATAAAATTTAAGGAACATTTGTTCTGCACAATTATAAAATGACGTCATCATTTTTTAGAGGCCATAAACGAAAAAATTTTGAATAACGATTTACCTTGCTTACGATAATCTTAAAAAGCTTATAAGTTTTCAAAGCATTCGGTTTTACAATTTCAAAGTTAAATTGATATGCCTTTTTAAAAATAAAATCCCGCCCACCCGCCCTGATCTCAGTTGTGACGAATTTTTCACTAAAACATGTTTCAAGTATTATCATATTGTTGAAAATAGACCATTTTGGGAAAAAGGAGACTCCCCTACTATGTCAACAAGAACAAAACATCTTTTATAAAAAAAATACATGGTAATTTCTGGTATAGAAATACGGATTTTGCAATTAGGCCCCGCCCCCTTGATTCACGACTAATAAAAAAATCGTCACAATTGAGATAGGGTGGGTGGGCGGGGCTTAGATTTTGCCTTTTTTTTCTTAATATGCGCAGTCTTTTTATCACAACGAGAAACGTAAAACATGTTTAAAATGACATTATATTTTGTAGGGAAATATGAATTTTGCCTTTCGGACCGACAACGAATGAAAAATTCATCACAATTGACATAGGGCGGGTGGGTGGGGCTTATCTTTTGGCCTTCTTTTAGCTTTCTGTGAACAACACGATTACTTAAGAACATGTTTCACATAGTAATTTCTCGTAGAAAAATAAGGATTTTGCTATTAAGCTCCGCCCCCCTTGCTCACGACGAACAAAGAAAAATCGTCACAACTGAGGCAGGGCGGGTGTGTGGGGCTTATCATTTGTCTTTTTTTTCTTAATGTCTAAGATCCTCTTCACAACATGAGACTGAAAGCATGTTTAAAATGGTAAATTTTATACCTCACACTACTCTACAAATTTACCATATTAAACATGTTTTCAGTTTCTCGTCGTGAATAGAAAACTACTTATATATTAAGAAAAAAAGGCAAAATACAAAACCCGCCCACCCGCCCTCATCTCAATTGTGATGACTTTTTTATTCGTCGTGAGCCAATTGCCAAATATTATTATTTCTCTACAAGAAATGTGAAACATGTTTTTAAAAATCATGTTGTTGAAAGAAAATTATGTCTTAAGAAAAAAAAAAGTTAAAAACAATATGAAATTTTAATATATAAAAATCAAATTTGAACACGAATAGAAGCGGAGTGACAAAAACTGTATGATAATTAATGTGTAAGATTCATCGGTAGACTTTTGATATACTTACGTTTCACCCCACATTTTGTTTTTTAATTTATTATAGGATGCTTTATCTTTTTTCTTTTTTAAGAAAACAGGCCAATTTTGACGTTGGTGGTTTTTCTTATTTTTTTGTAAAAATTTCAAAGCCAGCGGTTTCTATAAAAATCCGTTGGAATCATGATCAAAATCTTTAGAAATCCACAACTTTTTTAAAATAACCTTAAAAATGGGGTGAAATGTTAAAAAATGCTTTAAAAAAATTTGACGACAAAGATATACTCTTTTTGATTTATAAAAAAGCAATAAAAAACGCCAAGGGAAAATTGCCCTGCTTGCTTAAAAAAAGAAATCAATAGTTCCTTAAAAATAGGTGAAAAAACCGGTAAACAAATTGCTTAAATAGATGAAAAAAAAAGTGGGATAAAATGTGCCATTTTACTTTCTACTGATTTCAATTTAGAAATTTCATCTAAAACGTCTGATAATCTAGTGTTTAAACCCGAGTAATTCAGACGAGAATTGGATTTGAATTCTAAAGTGATGAACAAAAAAAATTGGTTAGCGATTTACCTCATTTACGATAACCTTAAATCGTTTGTAAAATTTCAGAGCATTCGGTTTTGCAGTTTCAAAGTTAAATTGCAAAATGTTGCGACCTTGATTTTTTCTCCAAAAATATGTATGTCTAGGATAAAAACTTAACAGGAGTTCATAAACCACATATACAAGAGTATCTTATTTTATAAAATTTAAATAATATTTACTAGTGTAAATTTTGGAGATAACGTCAACAAATTTTTAGTCGGGATGATGAGCCAAATTTTGATTAGCGTTTTACCATCTACAGGCTATTTGTAATCCCCACATAAAATTTGACAACTGGTTCAGTAGTTTCGAAAATTATCTGTTTAATAAAAATCCGGACAGACGGCATACAGACAGACGGAAGCGGGAGATCGATTGTTTCGTACTGAATTTGGCAATTCAACACTGTACCAAACCCTTTGTTGTCAAATTTTATGTGTGTTCGAAATATGGTGCAGATGGTAAAACTCCAACCAAAATTTAACTAAACCTGCTCCCACAATTTTTTTAAAATTGTAGACTTGCTTATACACGGTGATTCAAAAAAATTAATGAATGAGGCGATATGTTTTTATTTGCCTATCCTATTTTCTCGAAAATTTGATAGTTGATGGTATTACACTGCACCTATTCAAATTGATATACGTGTCTTTGCTAAAATGTAGATGACGTCATAAAAAAATTAATATGGAAAAACTCACTAGAAATATATACACATTGTGATACTTCCTTCCCGGTACTTTAACAATCCATACATACATTAATTTTAGCTCATAGGGATCATCATAAAAAAAACTTCTCAAAGTTAAGTTTTATAATTTTTGGAAGCTTTATTTGTCCAACTGTATTTTAAGAAAAGGCAGTTCTATCGAAATAACCAATTTTTTTAACGTTTATTTTCTTCATCATCAACTTCATATTAATGCTTTGTAGCACATTAGTTCTTTTCCAAATATCTGATAATATTTCGCAGTAGCTTCGGCAACACGCTGTATATATCATCTCATACTCATCGCTGATGGGTACTGTCAATACTTTTGCGTGCGTTAGATAGTACGTATGAAAAAAAAACTTTGTAATAAATTATCTCAATTATTTTTAGGTTTCATTTAAATTTTTGTATTTTTTAAATTTAATTTGTTTTAGCGTTCGAAAAAAACAGGTCTAGCTGTGTTATTTTTTTAGAAACGGCACTGTGTGTTTGACGTCACACACAATGCTGTAAATCGTTTTAAATATGTTTCGATTTGATTAATTAATTACTTAATATTTAACGTCCATTTGTTTTTGTCAACCACATTCAACTTTTTTTAATGACACGCTAGACTCTAGGTATACATTTTTTATAAGAGCTGCTTAAATTTTAAGAAACATTGGTGCTTTAAAATATTTAAGTATAACACATCAAAAAATAAAAAAAAAATAGGGTATCATTAAAAAAAATTTGAATGTCACAGTCAGGAACAAGTATGAACGTTGGGAGCAGTGCGGTCAGAGACCTCTAACGGCATTGAAATAAAACAAGTTAGTGAGTCAGCTTAAGTGAAAAATGTACTTACTCTGTACAATTTCCCCGACTGGCTTGCCGACGTACCCTTGTATTGTTCCTGTTAGGAGAAAAATCGCGACCATCAACTACTTGGATGACTGCAAAACGTTAATTTCCTGATGAAGATTATTTTTAATCCTCGAAAATTCATGTAAAGGTTAATAAGGGGATAGTGACCTCGAAACATTGTTATTTATTTCTACTTACCAACAAAACCCAAACAAATCACCTGTAATAACGTTCTTGCATTGCACATTTTTTAATTAAAGTATCTATTTGCTGCGTAGTAACTTATATCTTTTTGATCGATTTCATTAACCCATCACTATTTTTTATTAATTTTGACTCTAAAATTGACAGAGGAAAGAGGTCGCATGAGTTTATCGTTGTAAACACAACTCTTGATAGTGTTTTCTGCTCTTTGTGACATGTTACAAATAACTGGAATTCCCATTACTTGGGTGGACTGCTCGGAATCTTTCGTGGTTTTGGAAGTTTAGAGAATATTTGAACTATTTTTTTTAGCATCAGTTATTATATTAAGCGGTAATGAGGCCAATATTAATTTTATGTTGTTAAGTAACTAGTCCGCCAAGAATTTTTTGGTTTTACTTCTCGAACGTAAACTAAGGAAGTATTGTAAACTGGCACCTCGGAACAAACTTCAGACTAACCCAAATGTCATAAGTTTCACAGAAAGCGATTTCTGGCTAAAACTTTTGTCTTTTCATAAATATTCCACAGGTATTTACACCGAAAAATAGCTTTGCTTTTGTTTGGTGTTACTTCAAATGGCATCTTCTGATTTCAATTATTTCAACATTTGTAACCAACTAAAAGATATTACGGCTAGATTTTCCAGAGCGTTTGCTTTTCCCCGTGAGCAACAGACACGATAATCAAAAATTTGAATGACTGTTCGTGCGCATTTGGCATGTTTGCTTAGCATCCCCGTCATGGAAAGAACGTGTTGCGAGATGGGATGAAAAATCAATACGCGAAGATGTAGGTTGTAGCTTGAACAGATGAGCAGTTGTGTGCGATTTTAGTAAAATGCTTAAAATTAGAAGTAGTGAAAGTGCTTTAGGTAATTGCATCAAATGAATATGTTAAGTACAAATCACAATATATTATTTAAAGCGACAATTCTTGCATTATGCGTAATATCCTTCGTGCACATATTTTTGTTTCCGTTGTACGACATGGACGCCGGTCGGAATCCGTCGAAGACCTTCATGGACTTCGAGCAGTCTCTTTGCACCACCAACATCAAGCACAAGAAGTCCACGAAACGGGCCAATTGCCCCCAATACGGCATCGTGACCATCATGCAGGGCGGCCGGCTGGGCAACCAAATGTGGGAGTACGCTTCTGTGTGGGCTCTCGCTAGAAGGACGGGGTTGGAACCATACGTGCCAAGATGTATTCGTCTCAAGCTGGACCAAGTTTTCGAGTCTTTAACGGGTAATTTATTTGTGTGAAAGTTGCTTCCAGCAACACGTTTTATTTCTGCCAGGTTTTTTATGTGGAAGAGTTGACACGTTTTTTTTTTTGGCAGTACCAACTTTCGAAGAGATTTCGCACTGTCCCGTCGAGATCAGCCGCTTCGTCAAATCCTTAGACGCTTGGAACTATACAAACCAAAATATAATTTTGCCTCGTTACTCTATTCAAACCGAACTTGTAATCACATGGGTCCAAGATATCGTTCAAGAATTTTCTATCAAAAAAAAGCTATTAGATAAGAGCCAACAAATCCTACACTTAGCCTCGAAAAACAGGACCAACTGCGTGTTCGTCGGCGTCCACGTTCGACGCACCGACTACATCGGCTACCTAATGCGGAAGCACGCCGTGAGTCCGGCGAACGCGACCTTCTTCAGGATGGCGATGCGGCACTTCGAGGCGAAGCACGCGGACGTCGTCTTCGTGGTGGTCAGCGATGATCCTTTGTGGTGCAAGCGGAAGTTCGCGCGGAAGAAGAACGTCTTCATCACCAGCAAGAACCATCGGAACTCCCCTGCCTTAGACCTAGCAATACTGGCCTCCTGCAACCACTCGATCTTCGACTACGGCACTTTCGGCGAATGGGGCGCCATCCTGTCCGGGGGAGAGACCATTTACTACAACCTCACGCACCATTCCTCGGAACGATTAGGCCACCTTCTGCACAACTGGCATACAATATGAGAGTCCCTTCTGACGATGTTCACTTGGCCTAATTTTTGCCTAACTGCTTCGATTTTGCTTTCGTTCGAACGAGGACAATTCATTTCGACTGACTAAATCAAATGTGACACATTTATTTTTCTAGTCTTCGTTTTTGTACAGTACAAAGGAGAGAGCCATCTCTTTATATCTACACGTCATGTTCAATAGGCCATAGGTAATGACGTAGCAGTGTGACTTAGAGTTAGATAACACAAACGACTGATCATTCGAATAATGGCATGAACAAGCTAACGCGTTTTGGGCCAGTTATCGACGACTGCAAAAGCTGCTACTTTTAGTTGTGTAACGTTCTATTCATGGCTGTTGTTGTACTTGTGCCAATATTGGAATGTTCTTCTATGACGCTAGGGTATTATACATAAGTATATAAAATATAATTTATATTATACGATACACTTTTTGCAACTGTGATCTTTTTTCTATTGTTTATGATGATCTATGTGCCAAAATTGTAAAACTGTATTGTGACCTGACAGTATATATTTATCTGTAAAGTGTATAAATCTATCTTTGTAAAATCTTGAATGTTTCTGTGATACTTGTATGTTAAATACACATATATACAATCATAAAGTATTAAATACTAAATGTAGGTAAATTGTCTTTATTTACAAGTAATTATTTCTCTACTGTTAATATTATTAATGAATGTAATAAAATAAAACAAATATACACAACATTGTACATGTCTTTCACTTGTATTCAATACACTATAGTGACCCGATTTGAAAAATTAAATTTCGCGCTGAGAAAAAAGACGTCACAAAAACGTACTTGAAAAATTTTCAATAACTTAGGCAATCACCTATATTTATATCTACAGTTCTGAATATTTTACATAAGCTTAGATTTTGCACAGTTGTTGACTTCTGATTTGAGATTTATAATATTTAATTCATTTGTGGCATTTAATAAACTAATCTTAAACATCGATCCACTTTGAAAAAGACCTTAAAAATTGTCATAAGTTAAATTAATATCATTGTGGATTCGAAAACAGGAGGGTTTTAGTATTTTCTTACGATTTAATAATTTCTTACAACTTGAATTTGTTGTTTTCCGAGACCACCTTAATTTGATTTTGATAGTATTGAATACGTGTCTGTTGTGTTCATTTCATACGTACTTTGTTGGGCATTATTTGGTCTATTATGTGATTTTTGTAAACTGATTTTGAATTACATAATCATTTCCTTCGTTGTAATTATAATATTCAGTGCGCTGTGGTAACCCAAACATCCCGCCTTAAATTGACTTGTGCAAAAAATTTGAAAAGCCCGCGAAAATTTCAAAAATTCAAAAATTTGGCCTTGGCTGTGATTGTCTAACAAAAGGGAACCCTACACTGTGTTTGCTTTTTTTCGCCGCAATGCGTTTAGATGCAAAATGGTGGAGCCCAAGGTTGGAAAAGTACCGCTAAGCTGCGATTAAGTTGCGCAAGTTGAAGACCTCTTAGTTCTCAGCTACAAAAAAAAAACTTGCCCAGCTTGGAATGAAATCAAATTAAATGTCCAGAATCAATGTAAATGTTTGAATATCACAAATTTAATAAAAACAAATCCACGAGCGTCACGTGATCCCGACCGCCCCCTGACTTCTATTCAAGATCGGCGTCTTTTGTGCAGATGGCACGACCGCTAGCTCGACAAGGAACCGCGCACTTCGCTTCCGCCACGTGTTTCTGTGTTATTTTCCTCAATTCCACTGAAATGTTCAATTTGTAGAACTCCGATATTAAACTACAACCGAACAAGTGTTAAAGTTTCAAAAACTACATTTAAATTCGCCATACACTCTCGTGAAATTTTAAACAGCAAAGAATTCTTATCTGAGATTAAGGGAACTGCAGAGCATGAAAATTTACGTTCAATTTAAATTATACAGCAAAGAAAATTACTGAGGGTAAAGTTATGAGATACAGAAAAATTGCAAAGCTAACAAAATTACATGATGTTAAATTATGCCACACTTGATCAACGATTCAAACAAAGAATTTAGACGATGTTAAATTATGCCTTGATCTAAGTGACTGTTTACTTAAAACAACTAGCTTTGAGAGTTTATATCGTGGACTGTTCCCAGTTTATCCCAAATAAACACATGGTAAGTAAACACAAAATGCATCCCTCGTCGCAAGAATTACGTCTCGTTGGTGTAACTTTCCACGTCGCGAGAAAATACTTTTCGATAATGTGATTTCCCACGTCGCGAGAAATACGTCTCGTTAATGTCCGGACAATAACTGCCTAAGGAGAGAAACAAACAATCCTCCCGTTCCTCAGTCCACGATATTATGAATTCTACCGCACTTTCCACGGTCCTTTTCCCAGAGTAGGTTGATTTAACTGCCGTAAATGAACTATTAGCAATCTTGTGTGAGGAATTAAGAAGTGTTACAGTTACACTTACGTATAAGCATCCATGAGCAATCTCATGACTGTTAAATTGTGTTAGAACCTGTTAACGATTAAAATCCTAACATGAACTGTGAATTTACAAACAATAAAACAAATTTACACTACGTGTTGGCGTCGGTAAAAAACTCGCACATTTCCGCTTGGAAAAACAGCGATAATTAGCTACGCTTGTTGGGGGAACTAAGGCGTCATCGTCGTTACGATTAAGTTTCGTTAAACAAAGGCTTCCCCCTTTTTTTAACTACCAAACCAACTAAACTTAATTTAGCGACCTTACCGCGTTTTTCACTCATACCAAACAAACAACAGTGACGCATCTCAAGTCAACCCTTTACTAAGCAAGCCAACTTCTACCAACCCTCTCACAAGATACTACCCAGAAATTTCCTAGGAGAGCTACCAACTACCAGAAAAGAACTAAACTTGCATATGGTTGCCTATGTTTACCAATTTTCTTGGTTAAAATTTTTCCAAATTCAAATTATTCAAATGCGTATCCGCGCAGTTGTTTTTTTCCAGCGAGAAATTTTAATACAAATTTGGTCACTACAGCGCTATCGTCAAAATTCAGAAGATTTTAATTTTAAACAAAATAAACGCTTTGGATTGCGTGATGGTAACAGTACTAAAATGTAGAGTTTCGTTCTTGATGTCATTCTTCATGTGAATATTTATCTGCAATGTAACGAAACGAATTTTCGCGGGCCGGAAACCGTGACGCGTACCGTGAGAGCCGGGGGTAAATCCGCGATCGCCGCACCGCCGCGGCCGAAGAAGAGGATTCGGCCTTGAAGCCTCAAAGGGTGAAGAAGTGTTGTGGTTGGTTTTTTTTTTACTGGAAGTGAGAAGTGTGCAGTTTGACCCTCCGACCACCGTAAGTACCTTTTGGGTCCTCTGCCCGTTTACGTACCGGTTTTTGAATCGCCACCCTCGAGCGAAAAACCGTGCCAGCGTCACCGGGTAGCCGTACCGTCTTCGTGCGATTTCCAGGTTCAAGGTCACTGCTCCCAAGTCCTGAAGGCAGTCGCCGCCCAGGAGGAACGTCCGTGCCGGACGTGTTATTAAACCGTTTTGTAATTTTATTTTTAAGATTAGCCGTAAGTTTTATTATTTTAGCCGTGTAGCTGGATTATTATTTAAAATATTCCTTGCCGTTTTATTTTATTATCTTGTTTTCGCGGGCTCTCACCACCTGAGATCCGTGTCTCCGGCTTGAGAGCAACCCCGGCGCTCCTTCCCCCGGAGAGGGAGCTGGCGCCCGAGCAACCGCCGCTGCTGACCGAAGGCGCCACCCCCGGTGGCGTGAAGGTCGCCCCATAAGTCGGCCAGACGTGTTTGTTATATCAGCGACACTAGTCGGCCCAAAGCTCCCAGGTACGCTGCCAAATTTTGTTGCATCAATATCTGATGATTTTCATCGTCAGTGAATCAGGGCATCTAGCTGGCGGTCTCATTTGAGGGCATGGAAGTAAGCCTCAAGAATGTGAGTGTTAATACGCACGTTGCGTATGTAGCTGTGGTTAGTACAAATTAAAAGAAAAAAAAAAACATTAGCCGTGATTATTTTTTTTTATTTTCCGAGTGTAGCTAACGGAAGTCTTATAATAGGGTTCATTTGACAAATGGCTAATTTCCTGTTCCACAGTTCCTAGAATATGAAAAAGTACGTCTCCCATTTCCGTCTCTATGTCGTCAGTATCCCGTCGTCTGTGCGATTTTATTAGACAGATATAGTAAATTTTAACTGATATTGTTGTAAAATTTTACATATATTTTACAATTGTCAATAACAGGGTAAATAGGTAATCAGAATTCACCTATTCCTACTTCTTTATTTGTCCTTTAAGAAAGACCTGCCCTGATCTGATTTGACCTGATTTGACATGATCTGACCTGACCTGACCTGACTTAACCTGACCTGATCTAACTTATCTTTAGAATTATTTACAAAAGATGTCTTACAAAATTGCTCAATGCAGCAATATTTTATCAATTGAAAAAATCTGTCCAAAGTTATTTCGATAGAACTTCCCCCGCCCCTTATATACAATAAATTTCAAAGAATTATAAAATTTGATAATGCGAACTGTATTTTTTTTATGAGAACCCTTTAACATTAAAGTAAATGTAAATAAGCGTGCTGGACGTAGGTTCCAAATAAGTTGTTTCTTAACAAAATTTTGTGATGATGTCATCAACATTTTTGCAAAGACAGGTATATCACTTGAGATAGGCTCACTGTAATACTAATGATAACATTATTGTATTCCCAAATTTTCGAGAAATTCATTAATTTTCATGAGTCGCCCTGTATTTATTTTAAAAATTTTAAAACTTTTAATATAATGATAAATCTCAAGTAGAGACTCATCATATTTTGCACATTTTGACGTCATCAGTTTTTTGGGAGGGGGTAAACGAATAAATTTTGCTTAACGATTTACCATGATTACGATAACCTTAAAATATTTACAAGATTTCCGAACAATCGGTTTTGCGCCAGTTTCAAAATTATATTGCAAGATAGTTTTCCAAAAATTCTGGATGTCTAGAGTAAAAATCCGACACGGGTTCACACACCATAAGTACAGGAGAATCTTATTTTATAAAATTTAAAAAACTTTTTATTATAAGTTTAGGAGATGACGTCATCAAATTGTTGGTGTGGATGATTAGCCAAATTTTGGTTTGTATTTAAGCATCTACATGATATTACTAACCTACATACAAAATTTGACAACAATCGGTCTGGCAGTTTCGGAGATTACGTGTCTAACAAAAATGGATACAGACAGACAGACAGACAAACGGAAACGGGAGGTCACTTCTTTCGTAGTCTAGACGTCATGACACGTCGAGAAAATATGAAAGTGGCAATTCGGCCGATGGATTCGATTATTAGACTTCCTTAGCTTAGGCTCGGGAAGTAAAAAGGAACCGTATACATAATTTTCCCAAAATTCAGGGTACTCAGTACTGTATTAAAATGCAGGTTGCTTTTTCAGTTTTCAAGTTTTCTGTGACGTTCCAAATATAAAACTCCCAATTAAAACTCCAAAAGTGATAATTTCATGAGAGTTTTTAGGTGGTGTCACATTTTTGTGACAGACCACGAAATTTCCAAAAGTCGTGCTTAGACAAACTCCCCACTTGTTGTTTTGTGTTGGTCCCCCCATACATTTATAATTTGTGTACAGTTAGTGACAGAAGTACATACGTACAGAAAACAAAAAATTGCACAAGCACCAAGTAAATTACAAATTTAAAAATGTCTCCTAAAAAGAAAATGGTTTTCGTATAACAGATGATACCATGTTTACAGATGTCACAAAACAATGACCTTAACCTAATTTTGTTTAAGGAGGAAATATTATGTATTTTTTTAATTGACCAGACCTACACTTTTTAATTATTTGAATGTCAGAATATACAATATTTAAACTTAAAATGTATTTTAATTATTATTCCTTGCGAGACAAGACAAGACAAGAAGACCGGAAATAGTCACCGGTACTATATTCACCGTCGTTCAGCTCCCGCCGCCGCCGCTTTAGCCACTTCTCGCCCGGTTGTTGACGTTGGAAACTTTTGACAGCTGATGCGAGATTTCTCGCAGCCCCACCACACTTTTTAATGTTTTATTATTATATTGTGTTGTGTTTGTGTAGCCAGCAGTAAAAGTTAGCAATAATAAAAAAGATCGATGTTTTCGCAACATTGATGAGTCACCAATAACATTTTAAAAAGTTTCTATGTGACGCAAGGCGTAATGTTGAACATCATCTCCATGAAATGAGCTCGTTTCGGTAGCTGACAATTTCCCAATTCGGAATGGCGGTCCGTCGTCCACCTGGTTCAGCCCCTATGGAGTCGGTGCCCAGCGCTGGCGACCCTCTGCGAGAGCTCTTCGAGGCGTGTAAAGTGGGCGACATCGCCAGGGTGCGGAAGTTGATCACTCCACAAACGGTCAACGCGAGAGACACAGCTGGACGCAAGTCCACCCCCTTGCACTTTGCAGCTGGTGAGTTATAAATAACGCAAGTTTTCGCAGAAATATTTGGAATTTTTGGGAATATTTGGCGATTTCGTGATCGAGTTTTCCGGGAGAGTAGCTATTCGGAGGCTTGGAAAATTTGGGTTTTCAATTCTTATGTAAAAGTTGTATGATTGCTTTCATCGCTGGATAGTGCTACGAAAAGGGGGTTTCAGATGTATGGAATGAAATAAGAAGTCGTGTATCAGAATTTTTTGCACTACATTTCTATTTCGAAGTAGTTTTGAGTGTGTGTAATCTTTCAGAAATTCCTTCCAAGAAATGAAAATGAGTCAGTTTTCGTTTAACTGGAAGGATAGTGGAGGTCTTATCTTAAGAAAATGTTGTGTTAAAGAGAACACAAGTGTTCCACTGGGGGCAAAGTCCTTTTTTGGTATGTGGGTGTTTTAAGCTTTTTTTTTCTTGCAAAGTACATGGTATTAAATAATTAACCACAGAAGCAAAAAAAAATTAAATAATGATAAGTTCGTGTTTTATCCGAGTTGCACGTAACGTGAAATATGTAAATATACACCAGAATTTCAATCCTTTTTAGTCCACACCCAAGCGACAAACGAAAAAATTTGATGGCTCAGATTTTGTTCTAATTTTACTAAAAGCCTATGTTTTGAAACAGAATGATTGATTAGATTAATATTAGAAAGATGTTTCAACAATTAACAAAAAAAGATTCAGAAAATGTGTAACACTTTAATATTAAACGGATTTTAATAAATAAACAAACTTTTTGAGAGAATATCCGTATTTTTGAAAAATTATAAAGATTGATCAAAAATATTTGACGAAGAATTATTTTTAAAATTTAATGTAAAGTTCGAAACATTTGGTGTCATATATTTATTAAATTTCGGTCTTTGTTTTTTTTTTGTTGAAAGGCGTTATTAACTTTATGTACTTTAAATATAATGTAATTATGAAATCTGAAAATTAGTTCCAATATTTCAAATTTAAAATTGGTGAAAAAACCTAGTAGATTCTACAGTTTTCTCGACGTTTTATGACCCCTAGACTACGAAAAAATAGGTCTCCTTTTCCGGCGGTCTCTCTCTCTCTGTGTGTGTGCCGTCTGTTGGGATTTTTATTAGATATATAAACTCCGAAACTACTGGACCGATTGTTGTCAAATTTTAGATGTGGATTAGGAACATAGTGTAGCTGGTAAAACGCTAGCCAGAATTATTAATAACTGAGTTTTTATGGTAGTCTTCTAGATGTTTGGTTTTGTTTGATTTTGTAATTTAACTTTGAAACTGCGAAACCAAATGCTCTGAAATTTTGGAAACATTTTAAGATTATCGTAAGCAACGTTAATCAAAAGTTTTTCGTTTATGCGCCACCAAAAAAGTGATGACGTCATTTTACAATTTTGCCAAATAAATGCGCTTTAAATTTTAAAGAATTACATACTCCTTCATGTATGATTTATGAATTTATGTTGAGTTTTTAGCCTTGCCATACAGATTTTTGGAAAAAAAAATCAAAATTTTGTAACAGTGTTTTGCAATTTAACTTTGAAATTGCAAAAACTGAATGCTGTGAAATCTTGCAAAAAATTTTAAGGTTATCGGAATCATGATGAATCGTTACACAAAATTTGTTCGTCATTTTATAAATATATATTATGCAGTTTTTCGATTTCTTTAATTTTCAGTGTTTCGATTTTACAATATTTCGTTTTTTGGATTTTTTTCGTTTCTTAATTTTTAATCTCTCCATTTTTCAGTTTATTGTTTCTTAACTTTTCAAGTTCTTAATTTCCAATCTTTATATTGTTCAAAGTTTTACATTTTATATTTTTTTCGTTCTTTTATTTTTGATTTTACAATTTTGAAATTTTTTCAATTTTTTGAAAGTTGAAAGATCGAAAAACTAAAAATGCGGAAAAAATTGAAAAGAATCGAAAAAGTGGAAAATCAAAAAATTCCAAATCGAAGATGAAAACTAAAAATCGGGAAATTTCAAAATCAAAAAAGTAATGAATCGAAAAACTGGAAGAAAAAAAAATGAATCGAATCGAAAAATGGGCCAACCTAGAAATTGAAAAAAAAAGAACAATTTTACATTGAAATAAAAATTATAAAATCTAAACACAAAATCTAAAAAATTTAAAAATAACATTGCAAAACGAAATATCGAAGAAAAGAAAAACTGAAACTGTGAAATTTAAAAAATAAAAAATTGAAAAATCGAAAATTTATAAAAATAAAGAAAGTAAAAAACCGAAACGAGACATTGCAAGTTGAAAATTTGATGAAATGAAAAAGTTTCAAAATTCTAAAACCATCAAATGAAAATGTGAAATATTTTAAAAGTTGTTATTACATATTTAAAATATAAACTAGATAAATTGCAAATCAAAAATTGAAGAAACGAAAAATGAAAAAAACTGAAAGTTGAAAAATCCAAAAATTGTAAAATTTCCACGTTGAAAAAAGAAAATAAATCAGAACATTGAAAACCTGAAAAATTGAAAAAATAAAGAAAATAAAAAACCGAAACGAAAAATTTGAAGAAATGAAAAATTGAAAGATCAAAAAATAAAGTTGAAAATTCGTGAAACTGCAAATCGTAAAATTGTAAAGTTTAACAATTGAAACATCCAAAAGTTGAAAAATGGAAAAACTGAAAAATTGAAAAAGTAAAGAGAATATTGCAAATCGAAAAATTGAATAAATGAAAAATTGAAAAATCAAAAATAAAAACTTATAATTCGTGAAACTGCTAATTGAAGAATAAAAAAAATTAAAATTTAAAAAATCGCAAATCGAAATATTGAAGAAACGAAAAATTGAAATTGAAATAACAAAAAATTATAAAATCGGAACATTGAAAAATGGAAAAATTGCAAAAATAAAGAAAATAAAAAAACCGAAACTGAAAATTGCAAATCGAAAATTCGAAGAAATGAAAAATTAAGGAATGGAAAATTTGCAAAATCTAAAAACTGAAACATGAAGATGAAAACTTGGAGAACTCAAAAATTTAAAAATGAAAACTCGAAGAATTGTATATCCTAAAATTGAAAAAAAAAATGAAAAATTGAAAAATGTAAATCGAAAGGTTGAAAAATTAAAAACTGAAAACATGAGAAACTCAGTTGAAAAATTCCAAAGTTGGAAAATTGAAAAATCCCAACACTGAAAAATTTCGCATTGAAAAAAGGAAAAATTATAAAATTAAGACATTGAAAATCCGAAAAATTGAAAAAATAAAGAAAATAAAAAACCAAAACGAAAAATTGAAAAATTAAAAATTGTTAACTCGTGAAACTGCAAGTCGAAAAATTGTAAAGTTTAACAATTGAAACATCCAAAAGTTGAAAAATGGAAAAACTGAAAAATTGAAAAAGTAAAGAGAATATTGCAAATCGAAAAATTGAATAAATGAAAAATTGAAAAATCAAAAATAAAAACTTATAATTCGTGAAACTGCTAATTGAAGAATAAAAAAAATTAAAATTTAAAAAATCGCAAATCGAAATATTGAAGAAACGAAAAATTGAAATTGAAATAACAAAAAATTATAAAATCGGAACATTGAAAAATGGAAAAATTGCAAAAATAAAGAAAATAAAAAAACCGAAACTGAAAATTGCAAATCGAAAATTCGAAGAAATGAAAAATTAAGGAATGGAAAATTTGCAAAATCTAAAAACTGAAACATGAAGATGAAAACTTGGAGAACTCAAAAATTTAAAAATGAAAACTCGAAGAATTGTATATCCTAAAATTGAAAAAAAAAAATGAAAAATTGAAAAATGTAAATCGAAAGGTTGAAAAATTAAAAACTGAAAACATGAGAAACTCAGTTGAAAAATTCCAAAGTTGGAAAATTGAAAAATCCCAACACTGAAAAATTTCGCATTGAAAAAAGGAAAAATTATAAAATTAAGACATTGAAAATCCGAAAAATTGAAAAAATAAAGAAAATAAAAAACCAAAACGAAAAATTGAAAAATTAAAAATTGTTAACTCGTGAAACTGCAAGTCGAAAAATTGTAAAATCTAAAAATTGAAACATCCAAAAGGTGGAAAATCGAAAAACTGAAAAATTGCAAAATTAAAAATGGTAAATCGAAAAATTGGAGAAAAGAAATGACAAATTCAAAAAAATTAAATGGAATAATCAAAAAATTATAAAGTCGGAACATTGAAAAATGGAAGAATTGTAAAAATAAAGAAAATAAGAAAACTGAAACGGAACATTGAGAATCGAAAATTTGAAAAAATGAAAAATCGAAAAATAAAAACTCAGAGTTGCATATCGTAAAATTGGAGTAACAAAAAAAAAAGAAAAAAAGAAAAATCACAAATCGAAAAGTTGAAAAATTAAAAATTGGAAACACGAGAAACCCAGATTCAAAAATTCAAAAATTGAAAAAAATTCGAAAAACAGAAGAAACAAACAAATCGAAAAAATTGAAGCGGGCTGCATTTCAGGGGCAAGGGAAGTTTTGTCGAAATAACCTTATTTTGACACATAATTCTCGTCCCATGTATAAGTTTCCGTTTGCTAAAGTGCGTGCAAAATTTACTCTAAATTGTGCATGATTAATGCTATTTAAATTTAATTTACGTACTCATGTAGGGGAACTAGGGGCTTGTTGTAACAGGGGTAAGTTGTAACACTAAATTTTTACCCGGAATTTAAACTCTTCAACGTCAGGTTTTTTACTGAATTTAATTCTTGCACCATAAGACATCATGTCATTACAACCACTGTTCCTTCAGCCAGCGCAGTGAGTGGATGCGTGCACGTGTTTCGTTTTGGCCAAGTAATATAAAATATTGCTTTAATAAAATTTGGTTTTTCGTATCAGTTATTAATTAATTTAAAACTTTTAGTTTTGTATGTGGTTCAAAAATTACTCAGCTTTGATATTCCTTACACATTTTGACGCTAAACCACCTAATTTTTTCGAAATGTAATTAAATGTAGAAAATTGTGCTACGGGGCATGTTGTAACAATAGCTTTGGGGCAAGTTGTAACATGTTACAACTTATCCGAAATTCACTTCTACAAATCTCGTCCCTAGCAAACGAAAAGAGAGCCAAAATTTTGACCTATGCCTTATATCGCTTTCCAGATATATTAAGAAAAAGGAAGACAGAACTAAAATCTTTAATGTTGACTCTTTTTCTAAAAGTTTATTTCAGTTTTACTGAAAAAAAATGGTATATAATGAAGTGTTGTGTTGATTTTTGAAAAATAAAGTCTAAATATGTATCAATATCAGCTTTATTTTTATTGTTACTACCTATCTGATGGCTGTTACAACTAGCCCCAACCACGGGGCAAGTTGTAACAATGCACTTTTTTTAAGAAAATGCCTGGTGTGAAGTGAAGATGAACAATTTTGACCTTTTGCCTGTTCAGTCCAATAGGGGAATAGTTAGACTACCGATAGATACTTTTATAATGGTCAAACAGCTAATAGATACCAAATTATATTCGTTTTCCTAAAAACTGTTACAACAAGCCCCTCGTTCCCCTACTTGTGGTTGATGAATCCGTCTTGATCTTTTCCCGACATGTTTTTTTTTTAATTTGATTTACCCACTTTTTGAGTAAAACTCTTTGAGTTTAAGGTGCCATATGCAGCGAGAAAATCTCAACACGATTTTGTATCATTAGAAAACTTATTAAAGTGTGTTTAAATTGTCTGCAATAAAATCCACAATTAAGAGGGTCATAGTTTATTTGATTTGTGGAAACCTTTGAAGTACTGTAAAGCTGTATTAATTCACTTAAAACTACAACTTTTTTCAGTTCATTACTTAATTATGTTTGCCACTGTCTGTAACTAATTTATTAAACAAACATTGTCAGAAATGGTGAAATTTACTTTTATCTCATCATTGCAAAATTGAAACTGTTTCATTTAAATAGAAAAAAAGAATTAAATTATTCGATATATATGAATATTGTAATTTCAGTTAAAGAATAATACGAAATTTTGCATGGTAATTTATTCCTGTTGTGATAACGTATTTTTATTGCAGGAAATGTAGGTTTGCCTCCATTATTCATAACCTGAATTATGTCTTATCTTGTTACAGGTTACGGAAGACGAGACGTGGTCGAGTACCTCCTTTCCGCTGGGGCCTCAATTCAGGCACGAGACGACGGCGGTCTCCACCCCCTACACAACGCATGTTCATTCGGCCATGCCGACGTCGTCAGACTTCTCCTCGAAGCTGGAGCGAACCCCAACACTCGAGACAACTGGAATTACACCCCTCTGCACGAGGCGGCCATCAAAGGGAAGGTCGACGTGTGTATAGCCCTTCTACAGCACGGCGCCGAGCCAGACATTACCAATTCGGAAGGTAAGACCCCACTCGATATGGCCGATAACTCAACTAGGGCTGTGCTTACTGGAGAGTATAGAAAAGATGAGCTTTTGGAGGCAGCGCGTTGCGGCGCCGAAGACAAACTCCTAACGCTTTTGACACCTCTTAATGTTAATTGTCACGCAAGCGATGGACGACGTTCCACCCCGCTACATTTGGCGGCGGGGTATAATCGGAGTCGTGTGGTTCAGTTGTTGCTGCAACATGGGGCGGATGTTCATGCTAAGGATAAGGGGTAATTATGATGGAAGGACTCGTGTTTAAGGGAATTAATTAGGTCGTGTCTGTGCAAAGTTTATTTTGAGCGAGGGGTGGAAGCGAGTGTATACAGTTGGAGCTCGACGTAAATTATTCAGATCATTTTTGCTTTGTATGATCAAGGGAGGATGAAAGGCTTATTCCGGCAATGCTGAAGTTTTGATTGAGTTTAAGGAAAAGTGGTATGGCTTTCGCCGCATGGCGTCTATGAATGTTGAATGCTGTTAGAGCTTCAAAAGTGCTACCTTGAATTTCGAGAATAAATCGATTGGGGATGCTGCTGAAAAGATCGGATTACAGTGGTGGTAATTTTGAACTATTTCTTAAATGTTTATGTTTTTCTACAATTTTACTCAGATTTAATTCCGCCGTTATCTATATGATGCTTAAATATTTGTTTTGTTTCGATGATAACAACTTTTCTTCTGTTCTATCTTCGAATTCTTTTTGTTTACAGTTTAGAGAATCCAGAACTTCCAAAATTGAATTTTTACTTGTACGAATTTTATTTGAAATCTACGTTTTTTCAAACAGAGAACATAATCTTGCTGTTTGTACAATTATTAGAATGTTAAATAGTAGTTAAATATTTGGGCTGTCGAAAAAGTTAAAAACGTACGTTTGATGATTCTAATCATACATCAAGTTGGCTTTAAAATTTACGCTAATTTTGCCGCCTCGTTGTGATGATTGATGACTACTTGTCGCCTGTCACAAATGTCAATCATCATAACCTAACATTCTTAATAAGTGTGATAATTTGGCTGTAGTGAAATAAAAACCACTTTGCACATTTTTTTTAGGAATGCCGAATTTAATACAATTATCTAAGCACGATATTTTTAATATGTTATTACTTCCCGAGCGTAAGCTAATGAAATATTGTAATCGAGTCCATCGGGCGACTACTACTTTTATAGTTTCTCGACGTTTCAGTCTACGAAAAAATTGATCTTCTGCTTCCGTTTCTGTGGATTTTTATTAGATAATCTTCGAAATTACCGGGTCGATTGTTAAATTTTGTTCAAGTAGTAAATGTTATTCAGATCTTATAAAATAACCTACTCCTTCATTTTTGGCTTATGAATCCGTTTTGAGTTTTTTAAATAAGACATTCAGATTTAAAAAAAAATCATAATTGTATAACATTTTATAATTTCACTTTAAAATTGCAAAATCAACTGCTTTGATATCTTGCAAACATTTTTAGGTTGTCGGAAGCATGGTAAATTGTTGATCAAAATTTATCCGTTCATCCCCCCGGAACTGATGATGTTATCTTATAACATTGTTGAATAAATGTTATTTAAATGTTAAAATGTCCTGAACTTGTGATTGATCCGTATTGAAATTTTACCCTAAACATCCAAATTTTTGGAAAATAAATAAAAATTTTAGATATAACAATTTTTCAATTTTTCAGTATTTGGAATTTTTTAGTTTTTTTTATTTTTCAGTTTTCCGATATTTCATTGTTGGGAATTTTCAATTTCTCGATTATTCAATTTGTTAATTTTTCGATTTCTCAATTTTTTTCAGTTTCACGTTTTTTGAATTTTTCGGCTCTTCAATTTTTCGATTTTTCTATTTTTACGTTTCTAAATTTTAGATTTTTTGATTTTTTCATTTCACTATTTCGACTTTTCAGGGTTTCGGATTTTTTAATTTTCGATTTTTCAATTTTTCGATTTTCAGTTTTTCAAATTCTCAGTTTTTCGATGTTTCGATGTTGGGATTTTTCAATACTTCGATTCTTCAATTTTTTTCTTTTGTGATTTTCCGATTTTCGATTTTTAAATTTTAGATTTTGAAATTTTTTGATGTTTCGATTTCTATCTTTTGATTTTACGACTTCTCGGTGTTAGATTTTTTTGTTTTTAAATTTTTCGATTTTTCAATTTTTGGATATCTCGATTTGTTTTCTTCTTATTTTAAATTTTTCAATTTTCAATTTTTCGATTTTTTGATGTTTCGATTTTTTAATTTTTCAACTTTTTGATATTTTAATTTTTGAAGTTTTTAAATTTTAACTTTTTAGATTTTTTAAATTTCACATTTTTCGATTTTTCAAGTTTTCGGTTTCCCAATTTTTCAACATTTCAATTTTGGCAACTTTTCAATTTCTGGATTTTCCAATATTTGAATTTTGATGTTTCGATTGTTCGATCTTTCGATTTTTCCATTTATCAATTTTCCGACTTTTTTAAATAGTAGATTTTTCAGGTTTTTTGTGCTACGATTCCTCAATCTTTTAATTTTTCCACTTCCTGCTTTTTGAAATTTTTGATTTTTCATTTTTTCGGTTTTTAAATTTTTCGATTTTTCAGCGATCTTTTAATGTTTCGAGTCCTCGATCTTTCAATTATTGAAATTTTCAATGTCCGATTTTTCAATTTTCAGTTTTTCGGTTATACAATTTTTCGATTTTTTAAATTTTGGATTTGCCGATTTTTCAAATTTTAAAATTTTTCAATTTTTCGGCTTTTTGATATTTCGATTTCTTGAATTTTCCGTTTTTTAGTTCTTCGATTTTCAATTTTTCGAATTTTGAAATATTTGATTTTTCAGGTTTTTGATTTTTTAATTGTTAGATTTTTAAAATTTTACGTTTTTCGATTTTTCAATTTTTCGTTTTTACGATTTTTTGATGTTTCAATTTGATATCTCGGTTTTTCGATTTTTAAAATTTTTAGATTTTTCGATTTCTTGAATTTTCAGTTTTTTTAGTTGTTCGATTTTCAATTTTTCTAATTTTTAAATATTTGATTTTTCAGTCTTTTGATTTTTTAATTGTTAGATTTTGAAATTTTTCAAAATCTAACAATTCTAAATAATCTAAAATCTTTTCGATTTTTCAATTTTTCGTTTTTACCATGTTTTGATGTTTCAATGTGATATCTCGGTTTTTCGGTTTTTAAAATTTTTTGATTTTTCAATTTTTCAACATTTCAATTTTGGTAACTTTTCAATTTTTGGATTTTTCAATATATGAATTTTTCGATGTTTTGATATTTCAATTGCTCGATCTTTCGATTTTTCCATTTTTTGGACTTCGGTTTTTCAATTTTTCATGTTTAAAAATTTTTGATTTGTCTATTGATCAATTTTGGAATTTTTAAATCGTAGATTTTTCAGTTTTTTTGATTTTTTGATTCCGTAATCTTTTAATTTTTCCACTTTTCGGATTTTAAATTTTTCGATTTTTAAAATTTTTGATTTTTGATTTTTTCGATTTTTCAGTTTTTGGACTTTTTAATTTTTCGATTTCTCGGTTTATCGTTTTTTTTTCATCTTAAAATTTTCAGTTTTTAATTTTTCGATATTGGTCTATTTCTATTTTTCAGCTTTTCGACTTTTCGTCTTTTCGATTTCCCGCTCTTTCAATGTTTCAATTTCTCGATCTTTCAGTTTTTGAATTTTTCAATGTCCGATGTTTCGGTTTTCAATTTTTCGATTTTTTAATTCTTCGATATTTTCATTTTTCAAGTTCCTAAATTTTAGATTTTTCGATGTCTTGATTTTTCGGATCTTTAGTTCTTCGATTGCTTTTTTAATTTTTAGATTTTAGAAATTTTACATTTTTCGATGTTTTGGTTATTCAATCTTTCGATTGTTCCATTTTTGGATTTTGGGTTTTCAATTTTTCGAATTTTAAAATTTTTTGATTTTTCTATTTATACATTTTCCGAATTTTCAAATGTAGATTTTTCAGATTTTTGATGTTTTAATTCCTCATTCATTTAATTTTTCCACTTTTCGGTTTTTGAATTTTTCGATTTTTAAAATGTTTGTTTTTTAGATGTTTCAGTTTTTCAATTTTTTGATTTTTCAGTGTTTCGATTTTTCCGTTTTTGAATTTTTCGGTCTTTCGATTTTTCAATTTCTCGGGTTCTCGCCTTTTTGATTTTCCAGTTTTTCGATGTTTGGATTCTACAATTTTTCGATTTCCCAATTTTTCATCATTCCAGTTTTGGAATTTTTCAATTTTCCTTTTTTTAAGTTTTTCGATTCTTCACTGTTTGATTTTTCGATTTTTCAGTTTTAGATTTTTGAATTTTTCAAATTTTCGGTTTTTTTAATGTTTTGATTTCTTGTTTTGTGAATTTTTCGGTTCTTTTATTTTAATTTTCCAATTTCTTCAATATTAGATTTTTCGATTTTTCAGTTTTTTGATTTTTCAACTTTTGGGTTTTTTAAATTTTACATTTTTCGATTTTTAATTTTTCGTTTTTACGATTTTTTGATGCTTTGATTCTTTAGATCTCGGTTTTTCGGTTTTTAAAATTTTTCTACTTTTAAATTTTTACATTTCCTGATTTCTCAAGTTTTCGATTTCTCAGTTTTTCTACATTTCAGTGTTGGGAACTTTTCAATTTCTGGATTTTTCAATATTTTAATTTATTAGCACTTTTTCTTTTTTTACACTTCAGGCGCGAGAGAGTTCTGTCAAAATAATCTTTGACCATTTTTTTTTAGATTGTAATAAATTGTTAGTGACGAAGGAAGCGGCAAATTTTTATTAAAAGTACGTGGTCATTTACTTCTAAGCTAATATGTATTTCCAATAAAATTTAAGTATGTATATGTTTTAAAAGGTGTTTATTTTCTTAAGTCGAGTGAGGTAATGCTATTGGTTCGAAATTACTGACTGGAAAACCTCCCAATTTTGATGAGTGCTTGTGTCGTGCACTTAATTGTACCATAGCTTCCAACAAAAAATATCAGTAACAAAATAATTATTAAAATATTACCGCGAAGGTAAAAACAAAGCAATAAACGACGTAACAAGTTTAAAACCATAATAATTGTCTCTACCTTGACGCTTATTAAATTATCAAATTATGTGGGTCCATTACACGTGTATTAAAACTAGTATGAAGGTCTACATTTTTATGTTATTTATGTTTCGTAACCTTCATGTCTTTTCTAAAATTGAGCAATTTTTAAAATAATGATGCAGTGAAAGATATGTATGTACTGTACGCAAGGCAAAGCTTTTTATTTTTATCGAAACGTTCACTGTTGAGAAATAAATATTCGGTGACTTCAAGAAAAATAAATATTATTACATCGAGAATTTATCTGCAAAGTAGTGGCTATTGTAAGAATCGATATTTTAAGCGTGGAATTTTCGTTTCGTTGGTGATTCGAAAAAAGGATAAATTAGATTTTTTATAGTTATAAATATAATATATTATGTACAAAATATTTGTGTAAAATTGATATTTATTTTTAGTCTCGATAGCTAGGGGAAACACTCACATTCTGGATGAATATTTGTTGTCGATTTTAATTTATTGTTTACTTTAAGATTATAGACGTCATGGTGTGGAAATTGTACTCGTGCAAGCAGCGTGATGGAAATTTAATTATTAAATATATGTGCAACTATCAGACTAAACAAATACTTTTATCATATTGACGACTAGGTTCCTTACTGTCGTCTTTGTTTTTCGTCAATAAATTCACTTTGGAACCATAGTTTTAGAGATAATGAACTTTGAATAAGCGTCTTTACGTTATGTTGCCCATTTAAAGTGGGATGTGCTTGAACGATTGATCATACGTCACGAAGTTTTAGGAAGGGACGAGCATACAAATTTCTTTACAACGATGTAAAAATTATACGCGTTGTATTATTTGAAGATTGTAGATATTTCCATAATTATACAATATTTTAAATTAAATGATAATTATAAAGTATAATTGGAATCACGTTTCCGTAAGATTGCTTAAAATATAAATTTCGGCGAAGATATTTCAGAAATAGACACTGACGTACATACTTCTTACGTATAGATCTGTAGAAATAATTGCTCAACATGTACACCTACCGTTCGCAATACATAAATTATTTAGTCTTTACTTTAAATAAATGTACATGTAATTTAACGAAAGTGCAAAACTGATTAATCCCCTTAAACACAGCTCGCCGCTATTTTTGCATGTGACGGCATCTTCAGTCAACACTTTGCTTGTAGCGGTCTAGTTCCTTTGCACAATGCGTGCTCGTACGGTCATTTTGAAGTAACAGAAATGCTAATCAAACATGGTGCTAATGTCAACGCCAACGACCTATGGGCTTTTACACCGTTACACGAAGCTGCTTCTAAATCACGAATCGAAGTTTGTTCGTTACTGCTTAGCGAAGGGGCGGATCCTACTCAGCTTAACTGCCATTCGAAATCAGCAATAGATGTCGCGCCTACGAGAGAGCTACAAGAACGATTAACTTGTAAGTTAAGGCGATTATTTTTGCAAACGTCAAACGTCGGGTTGTAAATACTTAAACTGTCGCTTTAATTTCAGGCGAATATCGTGGACATCAGCTGCTAGACGCTTGCAAGCAGAGCGACACCACGAAACTAAAAAAGTTCCTTACGTCGGAAGTAGTTAATTTTAAACACCCGTACAGTGGCGATACGGCTTTACACGTCGCTGTTAATTCTCCATACCCTAAACGAAAGCAAATTGTGGAATTGCTGATACGTAAAGGCATCCACTTGAACGAAAAGAATAAAGACTTTTTGACACCGTTGCACTTAGCGGCGGACAATTCTCACTTAGATCTCATGGAAGTGCTACTGAGGCACGGAGCTAAAGTTAACGCTTTGGATGGATTAGGGCAGACGGCGCTACATAGGTGTACGAAAGAAGATAACGTCCAAGCGTGCAGACTTCTGTTGTCTTATAACGTGGATTCGTCAATTGTTTCGTTGCAAGGGTACACGGCGGCGCAGTTGGCTGGAGAAAATGCGCAGAAGTTGTTTCAAGGTAAATTGCTGCAATTTGCGGTTGCCCGCTGTAATTTTTGTTTGATCGCCATCTCGTTTGATAGATCCGCCTGCTGTTAATGGTGACGTAGAGTGTCAAGTATTAGAAGCTGCCAAATCTGGAGATCTCGAACAAGTACAAAGGTTGTTGGAAACTTATCCTAATATTGTCAATTGTCGTGATTTAGATGGTCGTCACTCGACTCCTCTTCATTTTGCGTCCGGGTACAACAGGGTAGCTGTCGTCGAGTACCTTCTTCAGCAGGGGGCCGATGTACATGCGAAAGACAAAGGGTAAGAAAAAACTTCACTAGATAATCAAAATTTATTGTCCTAGTCTAGTTAGTGAAAAATTGAGTTTATATTTAGTTTAAATAAACAAAGCTCAGATTTTAAAATACAAATGTCAAAACTTTAATATTAGTGCTGAAAATTTGGGGTTAGAAAAATATTTATTTAGAAGCTTTAAAATTAAAAAAACCAGAGATTTTTGAAGTTCTAAGATTTGCGGAATGGCTATTAAAACATTGCAAAGTCAACCCATTTTAACTTTTCCAGACAGAAAAGGTAAACGGTTGAAATTTAAAGTAAGTTTCACAAAATTGAATGAGAGTAACAATTTAATTTAGTTGATGTAAAAAACACTTGTTGAGATTCAGTCCTACGGTTTAAAAAGCCAAAATTTTTGAGGTTAGTACTAGTTAAAATAAGACTGATTTTGGCAAATGACATACCCTCTAAGAAAATAAAGGGCGGGTGGGCGGGGCTGGTACTTGCTAACATAAGACTGATTTTGGCAGATGATATACTCTCTAAAAAATAGAGGGTGGGTGGGCGGGGCTAGTAATTCTTAAGATAAGACTGATTTTAGCAGATGATATACTCTCTAAGAAAATAGAGGGCTGGTGGGCGTGGTTAGTATTTGCTAAAATAAGACTGAATAGTATTAATAATAAGTCACTAGAGTCAAGGAAAAAAAAATCTATTAACTGTTTCTGAAATTCAAATATTGAAGAATTAAATTTTATGTTGCAAATCTTGTGTTTAAAAAATTGGAGAGTTAATTCATTATGTTAACGATATCAGATTAAAAGTAATAAAGCTCTCAGATTTAAGATTAAAAAGTGAAGACTTTTAATATTGGTGCTGAAAGATTGGGGTTTGAAAAGTAGATATTTAAAACTTTGAACTTAAAACATATAGTTTTAATGGCTAAAAAGTCATATCTAATTTTTAAAGGAGGCTTTAAAATTTAAAAAATAGAAATTTTAAAAAATCAGAAATTCACTTTCAAGTTATAACGGTTAAAAAAAATAAAATGTGAATTCTCCAAAACTGGCGTTGAAGTTTTACAGTTTACAAAACTGAAAAGATATACATATTTGAAATGAAAAAAATATGAAACACAAAACTGGATCTTAGAAAATCACAATTTTGTTTTGGTTTATACATAAACAAATTTTTGGAATATCAGAAGTTGAGGTTCCGAAATCACTATAAGACTGAAATGTAATTCTGCGGTTTAAAAAGTCGAAATTTTTATCTAAAATGTTTCAGAAATGTTCAAGCTCGAGATTCTGCAATTTAAAATTGGAAGAGCTTTTGCAATTTGAAAGTTGTGGCTTGGAATCAATTCAGAATGCAAAATTAATTTTTTTTTGCACAACAATGAACAAAATTTTTGAGATTTAAAATGGGAAAATTGAGATTTATGAAATCAAGCTTTAAGATATATTTTAAAATTTAAACATCTAATAAGGCAAAAAATCGTCTGTTTGAGGTTTAGAAAGTCAAAACTTCTAAACTGTTTTGGATTCCGCCTCCAAATACTTATAAGGCGGAATCCAAAACATTATCCTTTCAGACTTTCAAAATTGAAATGCTGAAATTAAAAATTCAACGACTTTGAAACGGTTTAAAAGTCAACATTTTGAGATAAAATATTTCAGAAATTTTCAAGCTCGAGATTCTGAAATTTAAAATTGTAAAGTTTGGGATTTATAGAGACATTGCTTAGAATCACTGCAGATGTTTCAGGCTGAATATTTCAGATACATTCTTAAAATCTAAACAAATGTGAAAAAACTGAAATTTCGAAAAATCAGAGATTGTTTTTGAAGATATAACATTTGCGGAATCAACATTGGAACCTTTGACGCTATACAAAAAATGTGAAAAAAAATGTGAATTGTTTAAAACTGGCGTTGAAGTTTTAAAGTTAAAAAACTGAAAAGATACATTTGAATTTAAAAAATATGAGACTCAAAACTGGATGTTAAAAAATCGCAATTTACACAAACATGTGACATTAATAAAAGTTGAGGCTCCTAAATCACTATAAGACAACTTGGGATTTAATTATGCGGTTTAAAAAGTTGACATTTTGAGCTAAAATGTTTAAGAAATTTCCAAGCCCGAGATTTCGAAATTTAAAATTAGAAGAGCTTTTGTAATTTAAAAGCTGTAACTTGGAAACAATTTGGATTGAAAAATTAAAATTTGAAAGCTTTTTTGCACAACAATAAACAAAATTTTTGAGATTGAAAAGGGGAAATTTGAGGAATTATAAAACGAAGCTTTAAGATTTTGAAAAACGATCTTTAAAGTTTAAACATCTGAAAAAAAATCTACTACTGTTTGAGGTTTAGAATGTCAGAACTTCATCATCTCAAAATATAAAGCGGAATCCAAAACATATGTCCTTTTTTCAGACTTTCAAAACTGAAATGTTGAAATTAAAAATTCAACGATTTTGAATCAAAATGACAAAGTTTTGGGACTTTGGAATGTAGTTATAAATTGGAATTTGTGAATTTAAAAAGTTCAAGAATTAAATTTTATGTTGTAAAAACAAGGGGTTTAAATAAATTTGGGCTTAATTTATATGTCGACGATAGTAGATTAAAAATAACAAAGCTCTCAGATTTTGAAATTAAAAAACGAAGGCTATAATATTAGTGGTGAAATATTGGGATTTGAAAAGTGAATATTTAAAACTTTAAAATTAAAAAAAAAATTACATCGAAATTTTCAGGGATTGACTTTCAAGTTATAACATTTACGAAATTGGAACTTTTGAAGTTATAAAAAAATTTGATTTCTTTAAAACTGGCGTTGAAGTTTGTTTTCAAAATTGAAAAGATGAACATTTGAAATTAAAAAATATGTGAGACGACTTACAAAACTGGATCTTAGAAATTAAAAAATTTGTGTATAAACCAAAACAAAATTTTGAATTTCTGAACTTCAACTTAATATTAATTAAAAGTTGAGGCTCCAAATAAATCACTATAAGACAGCTCTGAGATTTAATTCTGCGGTTTAAAAGTCGAAATTTTGAGCTAGTGTTTCAGAAATTTACAAACTTGAGATTCTGACATTTAAAATTAGACGAGCTTTTGTAATTTAAAATCTGTGGCTTGAAATGAAATAGGATCGAAAAATTAAAATTTTAAAGTTTAGAATTTAGAGAGAGATGAGTTAGAATCACTGTAGATTTTTCAGACAGAACGTTTCAGATGTCATTCTTAAAATATAAGCAAAAGTGAAAAAATTGGATAGAGTGAAGATCGATACTGAAATTGTTTTAGAGTGAAAACTAAAAAAATAAAAACCTTGCACAATGACCAAAATTTTTGAGGTTTAAAGTGGGAAATTTGAGATTTATGGTACGAAGCTTTAAGATTTTGAGAAACAATATTTTAAAGTTTAAACATCTAAAATAAAAGATCCACTTTTTGAGGTTTAGAAAGTCAGAGCTTCATCGTCCCACAATATAAGGTGGAATCCAAAACATGTCCTTTTAGACTTTCAAAACTGAAATGTTGAAATTAAAAATGTAACGATTTTGAGTCAAAATGACAACGTTTTGGGATTTTGGAACGTAAATATAAATTGGAGTTTTTCAACTCAAAAAGTTGAAGAATAAAATTTGCTGTTGAAAACACAAGGGTTTAAAAAACGGGGAAGTTAATTTATATTTCGACGTTTTTAGATTAAAAATAACCGAGCTTTCAGATTTTGAAATTAAAAAATGAAGGTTTTAATATTAGTGGTGAAATATTGGTACTTGGAAGCAGATGTTTAAAACTTTGAAATAAAAACATAAAGTTTTCTTTGACTAAAAAGTGATATCCAATTTTTAAAGGAGACCCTAAAATTAAAAAAACTAAAATTTCGAAGTCAGAGATTGTTTTTGAAGATATAACATTGTAAGCTTTGACGCCATATAAAAATAAAATGTGAATTCTTTAAAACTGGCGTTGTAGTTTTAAAGTTTAAAAACTAAAAAGATACATTTGAAATTGAAAAATATACTAATCTCACGAAACTGGACCTTAGAAAATTACAATTTTGTTTTGATTTATACACAAACAAATTTTTGGAATATTAAAAGTTGAGGCCCCTATAATACAGCTCTGGGATTTAATTCTGCGGTTTAAAAAGTCGACACTTTTAGTTTAAATATTTCAGAAATTTTCAAGGTCGAAATTCTGAAATTCAAAATTAAAAGCTTTTGTAATTTAAAAATTGCGGTTGGAATCAAGTCGAATTAAAACATTAAAATTTTAAAGTTTGAGATTGCTTAGAATCACAGCAGATTTTTCAAGCTCGATGTTTCAGATTTCGTCTTATTAAAATCTAAGCAAAAACGAAAAATCTGGCTAGAATGAAGATCGAATTTCAGCGCTTCAAAATATAAGACGGAATCCAAAAATATGATGTCCTTTCAGACTTAAAAACTGAAATCTTCAAATTTAAGATTAAACGATTTTGATTAAAAATGACAAAGTTTTAGGATTTAATATATAAAAATGTTAAAAAAACTTGATATTTATAAAAATAGTCAAATTATAATATTTTAAGATTAGAAAACTGGAATATCGAGTTTTTAATTTTGAAATTTCGAAACTTTGAAATAAAAAAAAATACGAAATTCAAACTTAAATATGATAAATTTGTAGGCTTTGAATTTAATTTTAAAGTTTTCATGTTACACAAAACTGGAGCCTTGCAATATAAAAAAATCACAGTTATTTTCCTTCAAAATTAATACAAGCTTTTAAGTTCTTTAGAGAATTTATTAGAATTTAACATCAAATTCTCAAAATTTTTACTTTTAAGACGCCGAAACACAATTTTAAGACTTGTAGTAGGTATGAGTCCAAAAGCAGTACTATTGATTTTACGTTCTACCAATACTTTTCAATTTAGAAATCCTCAGAAAAGCAAATTTTCTCTTGTATAAGCGATTTGTTAAATTGTAACCGTGTAATGTAATGTCAAAATATTGTCTGAAGCGACTGTGCGGAATAAACAAACTAACGCTTCTTAAGACTAAGAGAAACTTCAACCAAACTTTTCTCGATAGCAGCTTTTATAAAGTCTTATTTGTCTTTTGAAGATTTTAATCTTTCCCCAAGTTCGTTCTCATCGCAATTTCTTCTAGTGGTTTGGTGCCTTTACACAACGCCTGCTCCTACGGCCACTACGAAGTGACCGAACTCCTGGTGAAACACGGAGCCAACGTCAACGTCGCCGATCTCTGGAAGTTCACTCCGCTCCACGAAGCAGCCGCGAAGGGCAAATACGAAATCGTGAAATTACTTCTAAAACATGGCGCCGACCCGACCAAAAAGAACCGTGACGGGGCCACGGCGCTGGATTTAGTGCGAGAGTGTGATCAGGACGTCGCCGACTTGTTGCGAGGCAACGCGGCGCTTCTAGATGCCGCGAAAAAGGGTAACTTGGCGAGAATCCAGCGGTTGATCACGTCCGAGAATATCAACTGCCGGGATGTACAAGGAAGAAATTCTACCCCGTTGCATCTGGCAGGTGAGTGTTGTGGCGGTAAATGGGTGCATGAATTGAGATTGTGTTTTCAGCGGGTTACAACAACGTTGAAGTCGCTGAGTATCTGCTGGAGCATGGGGCGGATGTTAATGCTCAGGATAAGGGTGGGTTGATACCGTTGCATAATGCGTCGAGTTATGGTCATTTGGATATAGCGGCGTTGTTGATTAAGTATAATACGGTGGTTAATGCCACGGATAAGTGGGGGTTTACGCCTCTTCACGAAGCTGCTCAAAAAGGAAGGACGCAGTTGTGTGCTCTGTTGGTAAGTAGAAAAATGAGTTTTGCTATTTCAAGTGTGTGCCAAAAAATTCACCGCAACAAGTTTTAAAGACAAAGCAGCAGCTGATGCTGTTAACAGAATTTGCCGCACTTTTTTAGAATCACTCGGTAAAATTCAATTCAAAATTTATACATATATGTGGTAAATTTGACGGAAAAGAAACTGAAGTCGTTCTCTTTTGACGCGAGAGAAATTATTGACGTAGGTTTCATCAAATTATAACATGATTATATTAAACCAACAATTTGACTAATAGACGTACGCACATAATCCAGGTTGAATCAACGAAAACATTAAAAAGAAATGAAAAGTAGCAGATATTTCGAGGACTTTCCTTGCGTTAAAATGAACTGTTCCAAACTTATTAAGAAGTTCAACTACCCACACCACCCCACATTCGTTTCTGGCTAAAGTTTGTTCATTAAGGTCGTGAATTGTCAAAGTGCACTGTGTTGGCTTCACTGCTAGAAAACTAATAGGGATTTTAAAAATATGCAGTGGTAGCAATATCATGATAATTATTGACAACCGTGGACGGACAAAGACCTCTGGGTTGTAAAGACAGTTTTCATAGAAATTTAAAAAATGTTAACCGAATTTCAATGACGGATACAATAAAAGTAACTTCAACAGCTACTTATATATCAAGGCGCTAAAGAGGAACTTTGTCGGGCGATCTGAAGTTTAAAGCTGAGGTTTACAAATCAGATGACGCCGAGTTACACACAACGTTGCGATCATACAGAAAAATAATTTGTTGTGTAAGTGGTTTTGAGGTTAGAAATCTTTTTTCATTGTTGGAGGAAAAACAATGGAGATTTGATAAAAATCAAGAGGTGTTATTTTGCTCTTCTACTAAGAAAACAATTTTTATAAAAAAAAAAAATGTTGCACGAGGCCAAGGACACAAAATTAAGTTTTTGACATTTGAGTGCAAAAAAATGCTAAGTTAGTCCAAAAAGTATTGTTACGATATTCGGTGATTCAAAATCGGCGTGGGTTAAACTCAACAATTCATTTCTTAGTAACTTGGATTTACACGACTAACTACAGAGCGATTATGTACAAAATAATTCCGGCGCAACTTGACGGAGTTCCGCAGTCGAGGTCTTTCTAAATTGCCCATCGCGACTTCCGCTTTCAGGATTTTCTCCGGCCGCCGTCAGTGGCAATGACTCATCATTAACGTACATACTAGAACCCATAGGCGTCGTATGGGTTTCTTTCGTAACAGTATTTTCGACATTTCCTTACGAAAAAATTCCTGGTGATTATGGACGCAAATGACTGCTTTGTAATGGTCGCGTAAAAAATATTTTCATAAAAATAATTAGATTTGTTAGTGTATAGTACAATAAAAATTGTTTGAAAGCCAATATTTTTGAATAATTAAATCCCAGCATTTCAACTGTATCAAAGAAGTTTTTTATTTAGCCGCTTAAACGAACGCCAATTTATAAAAATGGTATATATACCATGTGTTTCTTTTATTTGATACAACCCCTGTAATGTTTTTATTTTTAAAGTTAAACATCTAGTTCTTGGAGCAAATTTGTGTCATTTTAAAAGATCACTTACGTGAGTAAATGACATGAGTGTCAATTTTTCAAGCTACTAGATTGTCATCAATAAATATGAATTTTTCGTCTATTTTATTTCCGGTCCTATTGGAAGTGATAATATAAATGTGAGGTTGCCATCACATAGATCTTTTAAAATGATACAAATTTGCGTAAACAACGACAGATTTATCTTTAAGAATAAAAACTGACTCTGAAAAATGCAGCCCCACATTTTTATTTATTTGGCTTCATTAATTTAATTACTTATAATTTCAGACTTCTCAAAGAAAATATGCACAGTATTTCATTTCAACTCATTCAACGCCATCCCAAAATTTTGATAAAGGTTAAAAAAAAAAACAAATAAAATAAAATTAAAAATAATCCAGGCCGTAAATCGTGCTTTTGGACATGTGTTTTCTTCATATACTTCCATTCTTTCTTTCAGAAATTTTATACAGGGGTCTCAAAGCATATTTTGTCGATTAAAAATAAAACAGTTTTTCTTATTTTCTCACTCTGCTATCAAAAACATAAAAAAATATTATTTCACAGAACTTCCCACGTTACTGAAGTACAATCAAACACACATATTTTTTAGAAAATAATATCAGTCAAAGTGTTAGCATGCGCCTAACCATTTGAACCATCGACTACTCAATGTTCCGCTTATACTAGTATTCTTAAATATTACACAATTTTGTTTTTTTTTTTGTGAAAATCTGAATGGCTAAAATTGTAACTCAAGGCGGATTTATAAATAGCATAAATTACAGGAATATGTCATTTTATAAAATTTAATAATAATAATAATAATCTTTATTTCCAACGGGTAACAAACACCCAATTACAGGAAACAATTAGAAAAAAATGAAGCATATAAATGATAATTAAGCAGGAGACTTAAATGTATGTAAGAGTAAGCACATATTAAACATATTAACAATAATAAATAAATACGAAAATTAGAATAATTACAAATTAAACAAAGCAATATAATATTTAAATTTAAAAAGCCTTTACCATGCAAAATATTAAAGTGACGTCAGCAAATTGGCAAAGAGGCCTGGAAATGAAAAATTATTCCGAGTACATTTTGAAAGTTATATTGTTGAAAAATCTTATTCATTTCAAATTTCTTCATTTTGTTACGTGGTAATCACTGTTAAATTTAATGTTGAAACTAGAAAACGCTAAGTAGTCCTATAGTAGTTATATGATGAGGGTTCTGCTCAAATTTTGGCGGAAAACTTTGAATTCGCCCGTGTGCTCTCTCTATTATAATTGTTGGAATTTTCGGTTTTTGTTCGATAATTGTGATTGATGTAATAACTTGGCTTTATACTAAGACAATATATTCCTTGTATGATCAAATATATGTATATATATATGTAAATAAATAAATAAATAATAAATGAACAAATAAATAAATAAAACCTTACATTTTTTTACCTATTTTTTTAAATTTGTTTCGACTACAAGCCAGGTTGGCCGAGTGGTCTAAGGCGCCAGACTTAAGTTATGGTTCGGAAACGAAGCGCAGGTTCAAATCCTGCACCTGGCAATGTGTTTCATTTTTTTTTTTCAAAATTTATATTGTAATACATAAACCGAATTACCAAAATTCAAAATTCCTAAAGCGCCATCTGCTTTCAAAGCACGCATTTACAACTAGAATTCTAAAACCAAAATTCAAAATCCCTAAAGCGCCATCTGCTGTCAAAGCAGGCATTTACAACTAGAATTCTAAAAACCCACGCCGAAGCGATATCTACCCTCAAATAACCCAACCGAGATTCGAACGGTGGTGGTGCGCAACCACTGACGTCAGCCCTGCTTATATACTACTACTATACTATTGCCAAACTGAGTCGTTTCTGCTGGAACTGAGTCGACTTTGACCCGAGCATGCGCGCAAATTCAAATTAAATTTGAGCCAGAACCCCATGATGCAACTACTATTTCTATTTTTAAATAAAAGTAATTTGTATCCCCGTGAGTCGATAATGCAAAGGTTAATTTTATAAATTCTCAATCGACTTCATTTTGTAGATTTCTTAGTCGTATAGATGGTTTCTTACACAGGTAGTAGTTTTGAAGTTGTGTTGTATTATGCAAGTAAAACAGGGTAAAATGTTTACAGATACATACAGTTAGCAAAGCTAAGAAAGTATTGTAATTGTAATCGAGTCCATTGGAGGACTAGCTACTTTTAGGTTTTCTCGACGTTTCATGATTTTTATTAGACAGATTATCTCCGAATCTACTGGACCGATTGTTGTGAAGTTTTATATGTGTATAGGAATATCGTGTAGATGGTAAAACGCTAACCAAAATTCGGCTAACCATCACCACCAATAACAGGATGACGTCAAATCCAAAATTTAAAACATAAATGTTATTTAGATTTTATAAAATAAGATAAGATACTCTTGCACATATAGTGATGTTCGGATTTTTGGAAAAACATTCAAAATTATTCAACAGCATTTTGCAATTTAAGTTCGAAATTGCAAAATCAAATACTCTGAAATCTTGCAAACGTTTTAAGGTTATCAAAAACATGTAAACGGTTAATTAATTTTTTTTCATTTATGCCCCCAAAAAATGATGACGTCAACTTACATTTCTGCCGAATAAATATTTTTCAAACTTTGGAAAATAAAATGCTCCTACATGTGTAATTAATGAATCCGTGTTGAATTTTTACCCTTGGCTTCTTTCAGATTTTTGGGTAAAATTCAAAATTGCAAATATTTTAAGGTTATTGGTGGATCGTTAGTCAAAATTTGTTCGTCCTCTTACAGTTTTGCCGAATAAGTAAACTTCAAATTTATGAGTATTTTTGGAAAAAAAAAACTGGTTAATTAATTAATAAGTCCTCTCTTCTGCGTTGAGGAGAGAAAATCAATCAAATTTCTTTGTATTGTAACCGCTGATGCTTGTAATCTGAACGTGCTAATAGTCGAATTCTTTTCTCTTTCGAAATACAAACATAAAACCGTCGAAGTTAAGCATGTACTGAGAAATTGAGAATGTCTACACTTTTTGCCGTTGGTTATCTGCTTTTTTACTTTATGTATAGAGTTTATCACAACACGAAAATCGCAAAATCAAAAAAATATAATCTTTTAAAGATCCGGAATTTGTCGGATTTTTTGTTTTGTTGCACCTTCGAATTTCAAAACTACTAACTGTAGCAACAACAAATTATTTAATAAAAAATCTACAATAAAAGTTCACGTTGAACATAGGAACTTAATTATGGTACTTTTTGTTTCACCAGAAGTGAAAGCAACTTTTGTTCTAAATAGACTACAAAAGTTACAATGAAAATTAAGTTCCAAAATTAGATTTTTTTCAATTGCACTCAAAAAGTTGGTCGTGAAATAATATAATTTAATTTAATTTATGTATTGCCAGCTCGAGAAAGCACCGACGTTCCTAGAATTTTGAATACAGAAAGTTGTCTTACTACTATTATTATTACTAGATCTGCTTGTTCCTATTTTTGAATCTAATTTGTAGAAAAGATTTCCCTATTCATTTTTATCTCAAATCGTTAATTAGTTCCGGTTTGTAAAGTTGTAGATATGTCTATGACATCGTAAAGAAACGATTTGATTCTTACAAGTTCGCTTTAAAATTTTGTCGAATCAGGTTTACTTAATTGAACTCTGTATCTTTACGCTGTTATAAATTAACCAAAAGCATGTAAAACAATAACTTTTACTTCTTACGGTAGTACGTTGAATTAGCAGCTGAATAAAGTTACCACAAAACATTTAAAAACGTCATCAGTTTGATCACTTTTAACTTTAAAGCTCAGATTGTTCGAAATTACGAAGCGGATTTATTTGCCTGGACACGGCGTAATGCTGTCACGTTCTAATTGACTTCTTACTTCTTAAATTGATTTCAAAGCGAAACATTAGCTGAAAACGATAAACGGTTTTGTGATCGTGGTGTTTTTTCCGTCTACCATGTAATTTCACTTTCATTTTTCATTTGACCAACAAAAAATCTTCACTCGTAATTAATACTGTGATTTTCTGCGTTTGCAGTTGGCTCATGGAGCTGACCCCTTCCTCAAAAACCAAGAAGGTCAAACCCCCATGGATCTCTCGAGCGCCGAAGACGTCCGCTGCCTCCTCCAGGACGCCATGGCCTCCCAGCAAGGTGTCACCACGGCTCCTCCTTCTCGTCCTCTCTCCGTCGTTTCATCGAAATCACCTAGTCCTTCTCTTTTGCCTACAATCAATACCGAAACAGTGTTAATGCCGTCCGGTGCGTCTGTGCAAATGTCAATACCGGTGGGCAGCCGCTCCAGCGTGGCGATGCCGGCCGTGGAGGGATGCTGTTCGACCTCGAAGGTAGAAGGCGACGATCAGGAACTGATAGGAAATATCACCAACGTTTCGACGTTCTTGACGAGCTTGAACTTGGAGCAGTTGATAGATATTTTCGAAAGGGAGCAAATCACGTTGGATATTTTAGCGGAAATGAACCACGAGGATTTGAAGCAGATAGGGATCTCGGCGTACGGTTTCAGGCATAAGCTGATCAAGGGAATGGAACGGCTGATGGCTGGTTATGGAGGGTTGAGATCGATGCCTACGAATCCTGGCACGTTGCTCATTGACCTTTTGGCAGACGATAAAGAGTTTATTACTGTTGAAGAGGAGATGCAGAATAGCATCAGGGAGCATCGGGATAACGGACACGCTGGGGGTGTTTTTAATAGATATAATATTGTTAGGGTGAGTTGAAGAGGATTGAGGTTTTGCGTCGATGAAAAATTTTCGTGAGTATTGTCGATCAGTGAGAGCGCTGCAGTCGGTATGATGTTATTTGTAATTGGATCATTCTTTAAACGGATCTGGACGTCCAAAATGTTGCCTACAAATCAACATGATTAAACTTTGTTTTTTTTTTCTTTTTTTTTTATTAAAGTACTTGATTGTAATTTCTTCAAAAGAAAATGCGCGACTTTTGGTTTTGAAGTTTTTTTTCAAATTTTATAACAATGAAATAATACTCTAGAAACATCAAACTTGACACAAAGTGCGTACATGTTTCCTTAACAATGCCAAGCGTCCCGATGATGCTAACTTTGATGTGTAAAGTTTTTTTTACTTAGAATAAGGCAAACAGTATAACTTTTTTTTATAATTTTGAAACTTCACACATATTTCAAAAAGTTGCGACTCCCTCCGTCACCCCTCTCTTTTCAACCATAGTGCAGAGAGAAGAGTGCATTATTGTTACAATTTGATTAGATGTATACATATTCTGAAACATTTATTATTGGCGCCTAGTATATTTTTTCGACGTTTCATGACTCCTAGAATACGAAAAAATAGGTCTCCCCTATCGGTCTATTTGTTTTGTCGATAGTTTTCGAAACCACTAGACTGATCCTAGTCAATATAGTATACAGGATGTCTGGAAAATGGCGAATTAACTCTTCAGTACGTTATGTACGGCGTTTTCTGGGTTCCAAAAAAATTATAAAAAAATTCTTTATGTTGTAGATTACGAAAAAAACGTGATTTTATAAAAGCAAAATTGGTACGCACCTAGGGTGAGATTTTGTTTCTATAACGATAAAATATCGGTACCGATAAAATGTGGTCGTCTTTTTCTTTCGCATTTGAAATTTATATTTTCGTCCTTGTCATTTATCGCTTCGTATCGTATCGGTAAAAACAAAATCCCACCCCTGATGCGTGAATACCTCCAACGTACTAATACCTGCTTAAATAAAACTGATTTTGGCAAATAACATACCTTCCAAGAAAGGAGAGGGTGGGTGGGCGGGGCTAGTATCTGCTAAGGTAAAACTGATTTTGGCAAATGACCATGGGTGTCCAAGAGTTTCCCGAATTAAAAAAAAACACTGCGGCATTCAAGACTTTTTCTTTAACTGCGAACATTTTAAACGTAGGGTTTTGAAAACTTTGACAATTTTTAATACGTCAAACATTTTTAACTGGTACAAACGCTGTGATTGTCATTATTTATATATTTTTTAGTTTATGCACATCATAAAAATTATCACATTTTATACTTTTTAAAGGAGCGTCATATGTTGGACTGCACTTCAGGGGCGAGGAAAATTCTGTTTAAATAACTTTCGACTAATTTTTTTCTCTAGCCTTAGACAAAGTTTAACAGAAAGTATAGCACCCTGTGCATATTTTGTCCTGATGTGCTTAGCAACCGTATCACTGTGACCTGATTTATCACGTGCTTAAATTTAACCAATCAAAGGCTTACTTACATTCGGAGGTTGGGTGAAAGAAGTGTTTATTTACCTACTGTAAACCGGTCTTAGGTATGTCCTTTGATTTTTAGTTTATTGTTGAGATACGGATTATTTGGACTTTTCAATTGCTTGCTAACTCTCTCAGATTTTGTTCCTAAGATAGAAAATCCTATGTTAGCGGATCTTGTTTTGCCATAAACGCTAAATTAAATAACAAGTTGTGTTATACTACTTGTTTGGAAAATCCACGTGACATCGAGAATCTACAAAATTAAGTCAATTAGAACTTGGTCATAGAATTTCCGGTCTCGTCGGAAGTGACAGCAAGTTTTCTGTCAGGAGAAATAAAGTCATATTTTCTAAGTTCTTTGAAAGTTTCTTCTCAACAGCCGCGGGGCTCTATTACCATATAAAATGACCGGCATTCAGGCAACGCATCTATCATTACTATAACTTTTTTCTTTCTGAGCATAAGCTAGGACTCAAAAGAACGAAAAAAGTGGTCTCCGTTTCCGTCTATCTCCCTGTCTGTCGTCTGTGTCGATTTTTATTAGACAGATAATCTCCGAAACTACTGGATCGAAAAACGTTGACCAAAATTTGTCTATTCATCCCCACCAACAATTAACCATAGCAAATGTTTTTTTTTTTTTTAATTTTATATAATAAGGTACTTGTGGTTTATGAATCTGTATTAAGTTTTTAACTTTTTGCCGTACTCATTCAGATTAAAAAAAAAATCAAAAACTTTGAAATCATTAAACCAAATCCTGTAAAATCTTCCAAACATTATAAGGTCATCGTAAGCATTGTCAATCGTTACCCGTTTATGTTCCTCAAAAAATGTATGATGTCATCTCAAAATTGTGCCTGTTTAAAACAAAATGTTATGAATCTATTCTTGTGGTTTATGATTCATATATATCTTTAAGAATTACTCATACAGGGTGACTCAAAAAAATTAATCAAAGGTGCAATTTATTTTATTGATCAAATTAAGAACAACTCATCCTTTTTTCTCGAAAATTTGAGTATGCAGTACCGTTATTATTGGTGTTACATTGCACCTATTGAAATTGTTGTGTCCTTGAAAAAGTGTGGCTGACATGATCACAAAATTTTCTTATGAAAAACTTACTTGAAACATACGCATAGCATGCTCCTTTGCCTATACTTTTAACAGTCTGTACATATATTTGTTTTAACTAGTATGGCTTATAATAAAAAAAATTAAATTCGCAAAATTCAATTTTATAATTTTTCGAAGAATCTACAATTGTTCCCTGTATCTTCCCGGCGAGGGAAGTTTTCTCTTCGCTCGACGTCTCCTGACCCTTACAGTACGAAAAAGTAGTCTCCCGTTTCCGTCTGTCAGTCTGTCTGTCTGTCTGGTCTGTCTGGTCTGTCTGGTCTGTATCCAATTTTATTCGACACGTAATCTCCGAAACTGTTGTCAAATTTTGTGTGTATATTAGAAATATCGTGTAATTGGGCTAGTCATCCCCACCAACAATTTGATGACGTCATTTCAATGAATGTTATGTACATATACTTGGATACGAACCCAGTTTCAGTTTTTTCGCTAAACGTTCAAATTTTCGAAAAAAAGATTTGCAAGGTATAATAACGTTTTATTCTCGACACGGTTTGAGATAATGGCGATCTGCGGTACTGCGATTGTGGTTCGAGGCCGAACTTGGCCCGTCCTTTTTTTTCTTGCATTGGTATTACGCTGTGACTACTTTTCTTTTATGTTGTAACTAGAATTATCCATGTTGATGACATCATCACAAATTTTTTATTGGTCACATTAAGAACTAAGAACGAGTCATCCCATTTTCTCGAAAATGTAAAGAATATTTACATTTTCGAGAAATTTCTTAATACGTCTTTGTACGGCAGCCCGAGAGATTAAAGTCACTAGATAGATAAAGTAGCGCAATTGGACGCCATATTGTGTCCGCGCCAAATTCAAAATAAATAAATAAAAATTAACGGACTCGATACTTCCGTACAAAACGTAAATGTAGATTTTTTTCAAATAAACATTTATTTATGTTTAAGCGTTATTTGTTCAATGCACTTAAATGCCATTGATAAATATATGGGGTGAGTAAAAAATATAGATGAAAAACCTTGCAATACCAGTTTATTAACAAAATTTCGGCCGCAATAGTTTCCTTCCATCTGCTCGCTTTGCTTCGAATTGTTGTTCAGAAAAATGTAACTAAAAGTAAATAGTATTTAACATTGTGCAGTTACATATTCAAGCTTTAAACAAATTACTTCGCAAATTCTAGAGTTGTCGTTCAAATCGTCCCGGCCTATTAAATTCTCCTCTTCTAGCCCTATTACTAACACCTGCAACAATTTAAAATAGTTGAGAAAACTCAATTGAAAACTCAGTTGTAACCTACCTGTTGGAAGACGAAACAATCGGCTTTTATTTCCACACTAAGGATCACAACTTGGCATTTTAAAATAAGAGTCATAAAACACCACAAAAAAACACAAACAACTTTACAAAAACACAAACAACTTTGCAAAACAGGTGATGCGTTAAAGAGCGTTTGACAATTAACATTGACGTTTGTCGGTCGCCATATTGTGTCCGAAATACACGTTCTCTCTCTAACACATTGAAACATTCAATTGCGGTACTTTGGTTATCTAGGGACTTTACGAGAGATCGATGCGCGCTCTGGCGGACAAAATGCCAACTGTCACAAGCAGGATTAATTCTTGTGTAAGTTCATTTGGTTCATTATTCGAAGACAACAAATTACAGTAAATTCACTTCTTGTTGAGTTATTGGCCATTTATTGTGTCAAAATACGTATTTGACTCTCTTCTCTACCATAGCTGAAGAAAAACGCTCCAAGAGTAACAACTATTGCGACGTGCCGCAATGTAAAAGTTACTATTTTGGAAATATTTCTTTCCAAAGTCTAACGAAATACTGCGACAAAAGTGGATTCACGCTTTAAAAATAGGCAAAGAAGTATCTCCATTCATGACGGTGTGCAGCAAACAATTTACCTCTGAAGATTTTTTCTCTAACAGAGGTGAGTTTAATCTCTCCATAACAGTTTGCATAACCTTAATTTGTCTCTTTAAAACTTTATAGCGTGTGCTATAGACACAGATTTAAAAAAACTACAATCCCCAGTGTTAATTTACCAGAAGCAACATATCCATAACCTCAAAAGAAACAAACACAAAACGCCCAGAACCGAAACTCAAACGAAATAAAACTTATATTTTGAAACTGCACACAAACCAAAAAACAAAATGTTCCAAAACGAACAAAATAAACTTTACAAAATGATAAAAAGCACTAAACAATCAGATCCGCAACACAACCACTCAATGGGAGTTCCATTGTTTATCCCGTTTACATCATCCATGTTGGTTTTTCGCAGCGCCACCTACATTCAGTTTTCAAGCCCATGAGTTTGTACTTCTGATTTATCATTGCATTAATATTGTCTGGCTGTTGGCGATTTTATTAGACAGATAATTTCCGAAACTACTGGACTGATTGTCATAAAATTTCAGGTGTATTTTAGGAATACATATCTTGTGGATGGTAAAACCGTAACCAAAATTTGTCCCATCATCCATACCAACAGTTTAATGACGTCATCTCAAAATTTTGCAAAGTAAATCTAATTTCAATTTTATAAAATGACAAAAAAAAAACAGATTGTAGGTTTTACAATTTAAGTTAGAAACTACAAAACCAAATGCTCTGAAATCTTGCCAACATTTTAACGTTATCGTAAGCATAAACCACCATTAATTAAAATTTATCTGTTTATCTCCTCAAAAAATTTAATTACGTCATCTCAAAATTTTGCTGGTTACAGTCTAAAATTTGCAAAACATCGTGAGTCTCACTTGTAGTTTAACAATTTATTCATATTTTTTTCGATTGTTTTTTATAATGACTAATGAAAGAAGCAATATATTTTTTGATTAAATCAATTACGCCTTACCCCAATTTAGTGACATTCAGGAAATGCACCAATTTATTAGTATAACAATGTACCAATCGAAATTGATATACTTGTCCCCACTAACAATTTGATGACGTCATCTCAAAATTTCATTAAGAAAAAATGACTGATAACTTTTACCTTAGGCATCCAAATTTTTTTAAGTTTTAAGAGTCGACACACAATAATTCACTTTATTTCCAAAAAATTAATTAAATTTTTCCTTACAAAAAAATGTTTTTCTGTATAGGCACTAATTGTGAATTAAATCTTGAAAGAAAGTTAAAATTTGTATTTTTTGTGACATACTACAAGTACTTTTTAGGCAGCATCAGCATATCTACTATTTTGATGTCACCTGATTGTCGCATAAGCCCGTCATAATAACAGTATACTAAAACAAAATTTGTGACTATCGACGTCAAATCGAAATCCGTTGCAACGTAGAAATTACATTTTTTTGGTGTTCGTACATATATGTATACGTAGACCAAATTAAAAAATAAAGCGACGACAAGCGTCAATTGTTTGTCTTATTTTAACTAAAAAAGAACATTACACGTCATAAATGTGTTACTAGTTTTACGACAACCTTGCATCAGTATGTCGCTTGACATAACGTAAAAACTTAGTATTCCTCAATAATAAGATCCTATGTTTCTCCACCCCTTAGATACAGAAAGTTCAGAACAGGAAATTATGGGAACGATACATTCATCGAAGACAGGAAGTCTCGGAAGAAAACAACAATCAATGCAACGAAAGGATGCTCTTTCACGGCTCCCCTTTCATTAACGCCATAGTACAGAAGGGCTTTGATGAAAGACACGCTTACATCGGAGGAATGTTCGGCGCAGGTATCTATTTCGGGGAGCATTCTTCCAAGAGCAACCAGTACGTCTACGGAATAGGGGGCGGCACCGGATGTCCGACTCACAAAGACCGATCGTGCTATATCTGCCACAGGTAAATCTTAAAAAACCTTAAGGCAATAATTAAACAATGTCTAACCGGCGCTTTCCAGGCATCTACTGCTGTGTCGCGTCACTCTCGGAAAAATGTTTCTTCAATTCAGTGCCATGAAGATGGCCCACGCACCTCCGGGCCACCACTCCGTGGCCGGGCGGCCGTCGACTGGCGGTTTGAACTTCCCCGAGTACGTGGTGTACAGGGGCGAACAGGCCTACCCTGAATACCTAATCACGTACCAGATAGTCAAACCCGAAAATCTGCCGGTGGCTAACGATAGCACTGTTCGGTGATTCAACCAGAAAAAGTTGACTCGAGAAGCGGTCAAGGAGCTGTGGTGCACCGCCGTGTCCACCGCGCTCACTTGCCTGGTCCCGAAAGCGGCTTGTTCATGTAGAAAATCGAGGCAATGACGGACAGGAGTGCGTTTTCCTTTTTAATGTGTTCATTAATCATTGTTATGTATGATAAATAACTCCCGTATTGTGAAACAAGGGGGTGTATGTTCGCTGTGCGCTAAGGACTGAGGTATCTTCGCAAAATGTGATATATATTTTTTGAACGATTATAGTCAAGTCGAATATCGTTTTATTTATGGTGTGGTGTTTTAATCTATTTTTCGTCTTTTTTTGTACTGTAGGATGTTATTAAAACGTATAAAGCGAATCAGTGGTTTTATTACAATCCCCGATCTGATTTTTCCTTTAAAAATGGAAATAGAGAAACTACAATGAAAATAAATGAGTTTTACATCGAAATGTGCAAGCTTTACATCGAATTTTCAACTCCGGCTGAAGCCGTGATTATCGGTGGCGCTGCAGTCGTTTTCATAAAGTCAATCTCAATCTGACAGGTGGTTATCGAGGAAAAATCTTGGATTGTTTGCAACAGGTTGACAATATTTGAATACACTGAATGTCGTTATAATAGAAGTAAGTACAACACATTGTGTTACGCCAGAAATCAGTGACGATTTGCTTCCAGATGGATTATGATTATTTAATCAAATTTCTGGCTCTGGGTGATTCTGGTGTTGGTAAAACAAGTTTCTTGTATCAATACACCGATGGAATGTTCAACTCACGATTTATATCAACAGTGGGAATCGATTTCAGAGAGAAAAGACTGGTCAGTAGGTGTTTCATGTACAGTTTATCGGTTAAATAAGGTGTTTCAGTTGTATCAATCAAAAGGGAGAAATCATAGAATCCATCTACAGCTGTGGGATACAGCAGGACAAGAGAGGTATTTGCGCAGTTTTTCTTTCATAACATGATTTTTGGTTTTGACATTATGGCAGTAACACTAATGTTTTATTATTAGATTTCGTAGTTTAACAACAGCATTTTATCGAGATGCCATGGGCTTTCTTCTGTTGTTTGACCTCACTAACGAGCAATCATTTCTTGAAATTCGTAATTGGGTAGAGCAACTGCGGGTAATAATTAATGTTAACCAATCAATGTTTATTTAATTTGCAATTTGCCTCATGTACTTGGTGTTCCATATTTAAGATTTATAAAAAAAGATTAGAGAAAATACCTGAAAAAAATTGTTCTGTGCGCACTGTTTCAAGTGAAGTTGTATGATTTCCCGGATTCGTTTGGAATTTCCAACACTTTCCACAAAATGTTTCTTGTTTTTAACTGCGAAAAATGTTACAACACTGGATAACGGCACTTGTAATCACAAATATTCAAAATAATCTAAATCTGAAACGTCAACGATTGACATAACAGTTTGGAAGCCTACTATGTTTATTCCGAACTTTTTAATTGGCACTACGACGTCAAGAACAAAGTGATTATAAAACACCTTACATCAAGTTTGCTTTGAAATTTCGTGATTTGCCGCCTCATTGTGATGATTGATGAGTACTCGTCGCCTGTCACAAACGTCAGTTTAAATGATGAATTTGTTATCTATTTCAAAGAAGCGGCAAATTTGTATTAAAAATTCAGTGACAGATTTTCCAAAACTAACTTGATTTAGGATCTTCTATAATCAGTAATCTTTAAAGGGCGGATTTATGTGCAAAAATATTTGCCAAAATATGCACATTTATATGCACAAAACGTCTTCGAAATATGCACAATTTTTGCTAAATATGCACAGTTTTATGCACATCCGGCAATCCATATTTTTATACAAAGCACAAATACCCCATAAACTACACATCCAGTGTTGGATTAAGGACATGGGGGTTCACCGGGAAATTTACAAAGTAGGTATAGAGGGCCTTGTGGTATTGTATACAGGTGTTGTTTGGGTGTTATTATTACTATTATTATTTTCTGTTTTGCTGGCGACATTGGCGTTTTGAAAAAATGATGTTTTTGGAATTTTGATGACGCTACCAAGAAAAACAAAGCTAATAAAAAATTGTGGAAGGTTATTTTGATAGAACTTCCCTCGCCTTTGAAGTATGTTTATGTTTATATTTTGACCGAATTCGACAACTAGCACATCAGCGATTAAAAAAAATGAAATTTCGTTGATTTTGTGTCCTCGACGCAGAGGAAAGAACTGATTGATTAATTCATACTCAATTTTTTTTCCAAAATAAATAAATTTGAAAAAATTCGGCAAAAATGTAAGATGGGCAAATTTTGACCAACGATTTACCATGTTTCAAATAATCTTATGGTATTTCCACGATTTCATGGCAATTTAAAGAACATTTGTTCTGCAGAATTCTAAGATGACATCAATCTTTTTGGGAAGGCCTTGAACGAACAAATTTTTATTAACGATCTGTCCTATAACCTTAAAACTTTTGCAATTTTTCAGTCCATTCGCTTTTGCAATTGCAAAATTAAATTGTAAAATGCTACACAATATTGATTAGTTTTTCCTCAAAAAATTGGATGTCTAGGGTGAAAACTCGACACGGATTCATGAACCACACATGCAGCACTATGCAATCCTATAAAATTAAATAATAAATATATAATACCAAAAAAAGGGACTAAGTAAAGTAAAATGGTACGTTTCACCCCACATTTTGTTTTTTAATTTATTATAAGGTGTCTTCTCATTTTTTAAAAAACAGGACAATTTTAACGTTAAAGTGCATTTTGTAATTTTTTTGTAAAAATTATTGGCAAAAAATCAAAAAATAACCCTAAAATTGGGGCGAAATTTAAAAAAATTCACGACAAAAATTGACTTTTTTTATTTTATAAAATAACTTTTATAAGCAAGCAATAGTTCTGCCCACTCACCGCCTCTTCATTCCAGTTATTACACTTACTATTGTTCAATCATTTACCAAATCAGTCTTAACTTAACAAATACTAGCTCCGCCCACCCGCCCTTATTTTCTTAGAGGGTATGTAATTTGCCATAATCAGTTTTATCTTGGCAAATACTGACCTGACTTGACTTGAAAAATTTGAAAATTCGGGAAATTTTAAATCGAATAAATGAAAAAAGAAAAAACTACATCAGTTAAAATTGAAGAAACAAAAATGATAAAATTGAAACATTGAAAAATCGAATAATTGAAAAAATTAAGAAAATAAAAAACCGAAACGAAAAATTGAAAACTCGAAAAACTCAATACAAAAAATTCAAAATCTAAAAATTGGAAAATAAAAACTCGTGAAATTGCCAATCGAAAAATTCCAAGCAGTTTTAGAAGGTATGTCATTTGCTACGATGTCTTATTTTAGCCCCACCCACCCACCCTTTAATTTCTTAGGGTATGTAATTTACCAAAATCAGTTCTACAGGTATTAGCTCCGCCCACTTGTTCCCATTGTAACTATTTTATTTCTATTGAGTATAAGATGCGGCTTTCATTCTGACCAGATAAAATGAATCACTGAAATAGAGGCGGGGTGGGTGGGAGGAGTTAATTTTAATTTGTAGAATGGGAATGGAACATAGGCTGTTTAAAAAAGACAAAGAAGTGCTAATCTTAATTTTTTGTTATATTATTTGCTATAAGATTTATTTCTTATTTCGGGAGAACAAAATGAGAGAACGGGTGGGTGGGCGGGGCTAAGTTTTACTTTTTCCTGCAGTCTTTTATAAGCAAGCAATAGCCCCGCCTACACACCCACTCTTCATTCCAGTGACTACTCTTAATATTGTTCAGTTCATTTATTAAAGTCAGTCTTATCTTAACAAAAACTAGCCCCACCCACCCACCCTCTATTTTCTTAGAGAGTACGTAATCTGCCACAGTCAGTCTTATCCTAGCAAGTATGATAAAGTACCTTAAACTACATAAGTGAAAAAACAGGTTAAAAAAAGTTTAAATAGGTGAAAAAAAATGTGGGGTGAAAAATACCATTTTACTTTCTACTGATTTCATTTTAGAAATTTCATCTAAAACGTCCAATAAACCAATCCTTAAACCCGAGTCACTCAGATGAGAATTGGATTTGCAATAATAAACAATGCTTTTGGAGTCACCAAAAATTATATTTGGTAAATAAGTATAAAGAAAAATTGATTAAAGATTTACCATGTTTACGATAACCTTAAAACGTTTGCAAAATGTAATTTTGATTTTTTTCTTCAAATATCGGGATGTCTAAGATAAAAATTCAACAGGGGTTCATAAACCACATGTGCAGGAATATCATATTTTTTACGACCACTGGCCTTTTTCAATCTCAAGTTATGGATGAATTAGAAATATTTTGTAAAATTATTCTCCCCATTTTTACCTGCAAATATCAGTTATGAAATACTGTATGCTCAGTCGACATGTACCTAGTTAAACTTTTATGATTCAAGACAAACAACCCTTATAAATTATTCGTCACATTCGTCAAAACTAGATTATACATAAGAAAAGAAGCATACTCAAATTTCATAAGTTTGAAATTATGGACACCTTGTACAGCTTTTTTATTTTGATGCATGTTTAACAGCACTAGCTTTTTTTTTCACATATAATAAACCCTTTTCCTAACAGTCAAAACGTTACAAGATACAGAGGTTTGTTTCAATTAATTAGCCAAAATTGTTTTGTATAATTTGCGCCCTATATAAGTAATTTTGACAGATCAATTGAAACAAAGCGCCTTGTCTGTAAATATGTCTCAGTAAAATTTAAATTCCTTTAGAAAGTTTCCTAAAAACGTGAAATTGTTACTAACTAACAAAAAATTACCACTAATTTCACAAGTCTGCACAAATTTGCAAGGCGTGTGTCCACCTGCTCTAGATCATTGTGACTAACTACTATTTTCCAGTTACATGCATACTGTGAATCCCCCGACGTAGTTCTTTGTGGAAATAAAGCTGACTTAGAAGATCGCAGAGTAATAACAGAATGGCGTGCTCGCGAAATGGCGGAGAAAAACGGGTAAATTAAAAACCGACTTTACATTTACCCCACAACTCAAACCAATACACTCACTTCCAGCTTAGTATATCTCGAAACCAGCGCCGCCACTGGCCAGAACGTTTCCCGATCCGTAGAAACGCTCCTGGAAAAAGTGATGATACGAATGGAAACGGCAGTCGACAGAGCCATGCTTCCTGGACGTAGGGGACGACCAAGAGACTTAAACGACCCAGATCTGAACGCGCCGCCAGCTCACAACTGCACGTGTTAATGTGTTCTAAAGCTAACAATGTTGTTCAGTATTGTCTGTTACTCCCCAGTACTTCCATTAAGCCTATCGTTGAGTAAAATATACAGCCTATTATAATGTTAACGATGAAATTTAATTTTATGACGTGTAGCTTTTTACAGTTGTTGTATAATAAATGGGTATTTTTGAGTGCCTGTGTTCCTCAATTCCGCAATTACGGTCCTGTTGCTTTCATCGATTCGTCGAATGTTTTATCGACGAGTTGATTCGACGTAAGATTTGAGGTTATGTTGTGTTGTGTTGACATGTAGTTAGTTTTTGTTAAAGTTTTGTTGCAAAAATATGTGTTACGGTACTTTCGGACGAATATGTCACTGGGGGCCCTTAACCGCTTTAGGTAAATTAGTTTGTGTGTTTTTTTAAACTTTAGTCGAATTTTCAGGTATCATAAAACTGGTTAGTGGAATGACCATACACTGTAACGGGATGTGGTGGCCCCCTTCGCGTACATTAGGAGGTTTTCTTAACAGTCTTTTATTTATGAGCTTCTCAGGACTCACTCTGTATAATTTTTTATCATCCATGTATCATGGGCCAGGGTATTTATCACTAAATTGGAAACCAGTATGTGTTTTTTGATTCCTTTGTAGAATTTTTAAATGTACTGTTTAAGGCAAAGGAAAGTGACTCTGCTTACTTGCAATGGTGTGGTGTATGTCACGGATACAAAGCGCCACGATCTCATCATTGTCGTAAATGTAGGTCTAATTTTTAAACTTTGTCAGCACATGTATGAATTGAGTATAATTTAGGTGGTCGATGTGTGTTAAAAATGGATCATCATTGCCCCTGGATAAATAATTGTGTTGGTTGGGGAAACCATGCACATTTTACGTCATTCCTGGCTTTTGCCACACTCGGATGTTTCCATGCTGCTATAGTCCTTGGATGTTCACTGTATAGAGCTCTGAATCGCGTACATTATTTGTATTATGGCATGGGGAATGAACCAATTGTCTATTTGGGGCTGTATGGAATCATCCTGTGTGTTCTTGCTTTAGGTTTTACTATTGGTGTTGTAATTGCCGTTGGAATGCTTCTCATCTTTCAGGTAAGGATATTGAGGCTGTTGTAATGACATAGTGTTTTTCGGGTAGTAAGACAAAAATTATGTCCTAGGCCTCCTTTTCCATCAATATGAGATTTTATTAGTATTTTCTGTAACTCCAGGTCAGATTATTGTGAAATTTTTTGATTTGTGTCAAGAATGTCAAAGTTTGTTTACTTAATAACCCCACCAACGAGGTGATGACGTCATCTTAGATTATTATTTAAGTAAATCTTATTTAAAATTGACAAAAACTTCCTATTTTGAACCTTGTCTATGTAGAACTTCCCTGAACTCTGAAGCACGCCCGATGTATATCGGAGCAAATTTAAATACATATATGTCATGTCATGTCATTATCTACACATCGTTTTATGAAATCTTAAAAATGAAAAATACAATTTTCAAATACACTTTTGCTCAGATCAGGGCGATTCTTCGTAACAGGACTGGAATAGAAGACTGGATTCTGGAAAAGGCCAATTTCAGAAGGCGACACACCGATGAAGTTTTTATCTTCCCTTATGATTTAGGCCGGTGGAACAACATCTGGCAAGTGATGAATCTTAGTTGCCAGCCTGTTGGTGACGGCATCCACTGGCCTGTGACTGCCAACTGCGACCAATATACTTTGACAGTACGTTTCTCTGCGTCCTTGACCTCAACACTACGAAACTAATGTTTTTAGAGAGAACAAATAGAGCAGAAGGACGAGAAAAGACAAAGGACTAAGATGTACAAAATTATTCATCCCGCGTCAGGATCGTGGTTCCCGATAACACAGGGTCTGAGAGTTTGTTGTTGTCCTCCGTGCACAGACGAGACGCGAATTAAATTACAAATTGGTGATATGGTTTTAGTAACTAGATGGAGAAAGTTAGTAATGCTGTTGTTGTTTAAACTAATTTAAAAAAACGACGTTTTGTTAGGTATTGGCTGTTTGGAGAAAAAATGCAGGATTTGCCGCAGGACGAAGAATCCTTGCATAGGATACGAGGCTGGTTTCCTCGAAGGTGTGCGGTGGAAGTGGTTGACAGTGCTAGCAACGGCGAACAAAGTGTGAGAGAGAAAAAAATCAAATAAGTATTGTGGAACGTTATGTAAGTGACAAATGTTAGTTAATTATAAAAGAAAAATGAAAAAGACCCCTTCCCTCTGTCTAGTCACAGTAATAGGTTATAAATGTAATAAAGTAATTTTTATAAAAAAAATCAGCTTGTAGTGTGACACAAAATTCCTAACATTAATGGGAGACCCCTGCCTACTGACTAATGAGTTTAAGTTCCTACGTACGTTACAATGAACGGAAAGGAGTGGATATTTAATTTAATTTATTTTTTTTTAATTAAGCCCCTGGTAGGAAGAACAGAGGTCATGATGTCTTCTGTATATATTTATTTATTAACTGTGTCTACAAACCCGAAATTCATGACCAACGAATTTAGAAAATATAACTCCTGAACGAGGTGATGAAAGGTAAGATTAATGTATTGTCGAGTTTTTATTTTCTGACAATAGTTTTATAGCGTAAATAAAATATTTCCATAAATGTATAGTTGGCACGCGAGGCGCATCCGAGGGTTATAAAAAGATTCCGTATTGCGTATCTTTTTGCAAGAAGTGTAGTGGTACAAATATTGCGACAGTAGAAGTAAAAATACTGTAATAAACGTAATTAATTAGAACAGACACAATAGACATTAGTAAAGAAGTTTTTAGGAAATTTGGGATAGTTTAATAACATAAAAACATTAATAACACAAAGAAGCTATAAATTCAGCGAATGATTAGCTGATGCTATACTTTCGGTTTCTTCGGAATTAATTTAAAGTTTTTTTTTTTTTTCAAAAAATGGAGTGTTTTTCCATGTGTTACACATATTACGTACTTGACTGTACAGTAAACTAAAAAAAATTAAGCATAGTAATAACCCAAACATCCCGCCTTAAATTGACATGTGAAAAAAATTGAAAGCCCGCGAAAAATACAAAACTCAAAGGTTTAGCCTTGCCTGTGTTCGTCTAACAAAATGGAACCTACGTTGTGTGTGTGTTTTTTTTTGTGGCGGAATGCGTTCAGATGCAAATGGTGGACGCCAAGGTTGGAAAAGTACCGCTAAAGAAAACACAAAATATATGGAGGACACTAAATGTTTTATTCCTCCACTGTAGTACGAGCTAGAGATGAGCGATATTTGACTACCGGTGATTATTTCACCGTGATCTGTTTGTCACTGTTGGTAACCGTGACTGGTATCGGCAAGTAACGGCGACCGTGATTTTCCCTTTTAAAATTGATTCCGGTAATACGAAACAGTGAATGGTAAATTTTGCTTTTATTTTCTTTTCATACAGTTTGCTATAAAATCTGAGGCGACATCTAGTTATTTGGAGGTAGTTTTTCTTTAATTAATTATGCATTTTATGCATAATGATTTTATGTGCCAATGAATTTACATTTACTATATGATTTGTTGTTATTTATTTGTTCCCAACAATTACTGTTTATTCATTCATCGATATATCGGAATTTTCTGCTGTTCACATGACACACCGTTTCACCGTTCCTCCGCGAAAGAATATTGAAACCGTTCCTGTGATCACCGTCACGGTGACAAGAAAGAACCGTGAAAAGTCGCGGTTCGCGCCGGCGCCGTGATCCTAATATTAAATCACTACTTTCGTCGCTCGCCGTTCCTTGATCACCGTGACAAAATCACCGTTTAAAATCACCGTGATTCAAAAGGAACGGTCGCCGTGATCACCGTGATCGCAAAATCACGGTATCGCTCATCTCTAGTACGAGCGGAGTTTAGCGCTCCTGGTTGTGGCTGTTCTCCCACCTTCGACGGTGATTCTAGTAAGCACTGCACCCTCCCCCCCATTACGAGCAGGCCGTTATGGTCGCAAACTCGTGGTTGGGTCCCGGATATGGGGGAGAAGCCGACAGCGTCATGTCATCTCGATTGCCCGTGACTTCTATTCAAATCTATGTCTTTTGTGCAGATGGCGTGAAAAATGCGCCAGCTCGACTAGGAACCGCGCCCTCCGCTTCTGCCACGTTTTTCTGTGTTATTTAACCTCAATTCCATTTAAATGTTCACTTTCTATAACTCTTACATTAACAACAACTGAACAAGTGTTAAAGTTTCAAAAAGAACAATAAACAATAGTTAAATTCGCCATTCACTCTCGTGAAATTTTTAAACACCAACGAATTCTCATCTGAGATCAAGATTGAAGCATTAATCAACAAAATATTTACAAGAAAAAAAAACTAGCAAAAATCTATAAAAACAAAAAATTGATCTGGTGTGAAATAAAACTTGTGTAGATAAAAGTTACGTGAGAAATTAAAATTGTGAGGTATGAGGTGAAAAATTGCAAAGCTAAGGAAATTACATGAGTTTAATATTGTATGTCCATTCGAGTTATCGGTTAATTTTTAAAAGTGAAAAGCTGCATTGTGGGCCATCGTGTTACATTTCCCCAAACAAAAAAAAAAAAAAATGCAGGCAATCTGAAGGTTCAAAATGACGTCCGACGAATGCGTCGTTCAAAAAAATGCCTCAAAATTATCAGAAATGCGATCAATCCTGTGGCGCTGTGCAAATAATGGTCTAAATCAAATGAATAAAATGCACGTCCCACATGACCCACAATGTTGTTAATTTGTTCAATGAGATTTTACAGTTCAAACATGTGCTCGGTTTGAAAATACTCTGCCAGAACAAAGAATTTACCTGATGGTAAATGATGCCACACTTTATCAACGATTCAGACAAAGAATTTACGTGCTGTGAAATGATGCCTTGATCCAGGTGATTGGTTACTTAAAACAATTAGCTTTGAGAATTTATATCTCCAGCTTATCCCAAACAAAACACATGACAAATAAACAACACAAAATGTATCCAGCGTTGCGAGGTATGTGCGTCTCGGTGATATAGTGTTCAACGTTGCGAGAAAATGTCTCGGTAATGTAATGATCATATGTCTTTTTCCAGAGTGGGGCAACGTTAGGTTAATTTAACTGCCGTTATTGAACTATTAACTATCTTGTGTGAGGAATTAAGAAGTGTTATAATGTAACATTTAAGTATAAGCAGCCAACCTTATTCATAATTAAATAAACAAAGAACGAGTCCAGACTAAGTCAATTTCATGAAATCTCCTAGCGAATACTTTTATTTGAATAAACGTATGACTGTTAAATTGTGTTAGAACTAGATAACGATTAAAATCCTGACATGAACTGTGAATTTACAAACAATAAAACAGATTTACACAATGTGTTACCGTCGGTCGAAAATTCGCCTATTCCCGCTTGGAAAAACCGCAAGAATTAGCTACGCATGTTGGGGCAACTGTGGGATTGTCGTCGTTACGATTAATTGTCGTTAAACAAAGGCCTCTTCTTTATTAACTATTAAACCAACTAAACTTAACCTAGCTTACTTACCCCGTGGTTTCACACACAACAAACAAACCAAAAGTGACCGCCACCTACCCTCTCACTAGATACTACTAAGAAAATCCTTAGGACCTACCAACTACCACAAGAGAACTAAACGTGCGCATGGTTGCCTATGTTTAACGATTTTTCTTGATTAAATTTTTTGCAGCGGGAAATTTTGATTCAAATCTGGTCACCACAGCATATATGCATTGTTTTTTTTTTATTTTGTTGTTTGGAGTGGACTTAAATTAGTTTTGATTAGATTTAATATATGGAAAAAAGCAAAAATTTTGGATTTTTTTTTATTAAAAACTTAATACAGTTTTGGAAAAACTGTTTGGCAGCTTATTTTTAATGCTTATGACGATATCTCAAAATTATGAAATGTGGACTACTAAATAGTTAGTTTTGGATAAAAACCTCTTGAATTGGCAACGTCCAGTTTGCCTGTTCTACTCTAATATCTTCGCTGTTTAAAATGACGAAAGTTTGAAACTTTTCAGTTTTATTTGAGAAAAAAAGTTTATGTCATTTTCGGCAAAACCAGACAGTGAAATGCTAATGGTATTTTCATTTTATAAGCTCATTTGTGTTACCGAATCGTTGAAAAATTAAGAGTGGAATTGATAAACTGGGATACCCGGTCATTTTTGATCTCAACAATCAAGATTCTTGTGAGACAGATAATCTCCGAAATACCGGACCGATCGTTGTCAAATTTTATGTTTGTGAGGAATATCCAAAATTTGCCTAATCCCCACCAACCATGCAATGACATTGCATTAAAATTTTCATAGTATGTAGGATGTAAATTTTATAAAATAACATTCTCCTGTAGTTGTTGCTTATGAATCAGCCTTGAGATTTACAAGGTTTTTCGTAAAATGTTCGCCTTCGGGTTTATATTGCGAAAACCTCACACCTTCCTATGTGTCTTGAGGTCTTTTGTTTCTTCCGCTGTTACTCTTACTACTATTTTTCTAGAAGGGTTAAATAAATACACTTTAATGTTAAGTGTGCTTTTTTTTTTAGAATAAATTTTAATCATAAATTTTAAGCAATATTTACTTTACAAAATTCTGCTGGGGATGATCATACAAATTTTGGTTAACATTTTACTGTCTACATGATATTCTTAAAATGTATATTTAAAATTTCACCACAAATCAATCCAGTAGTTTTGAAGATTATCTGTCTAATAAAATCATCCAAAGACGACATACAACCGGAAGCGGGAGATCTGCTTTTTCATATTTTAGAAGCTATAAAAGGTGAAAAAATGTGAAATGGCTCGTTCTCCTCATGGACTTTCTTACGCTTGCCAAATAAATTTTTACTGAGGAAATATTGTAATAGGGAAAATGTAGTAGTTTTCTCGACGGTTCATGACCCTCAGAATATGCAAAGATTAGTCTCCTGTCCTCCCACTTCCGTCTGTTTGTCTGTCTGTCGAATCGTCTGTGTTGATTTTTATGAAACAGATAATCTCAAAAACTATCGGACCGATTGTTGTCAAATTTTGTCTCTATGCTAGGAATATCCCGCAAGTGGTAAAATTTTGCATAGTAAATTTTATAAAATAACAAACTCCTATACTTGTTGTTTATGAATCCGCCGTGAGTTTTTACCCTAGGCATTAAAATTTTCTCAAAAGAAATCAAAGTCCTATAGATTAAATATGTACTTCGTCCAGCCGGTCTTGGGTGAACGAGTTAAAACGCAAGCTAATAACGCCAACATTGGGGTTTCGATCCACCCATGGACCACTTTTTTTCTTACACTGTGCCTGATATTTATATTTTTTTAACTATTAGGTATTAGCATAAAATAAATAAAATTTCGCAACTTCAACTTTGAGGAAAAAGGTTGATGTTATTTCCGACAAAACTAAAGAAAATGAGATGGTAATGATATTTCCATTTTATAAACTCATTTGTGTTAATCAATCGTTCTGAATTCAAACTTCTAGCGTTTAAAATAACTGAGAATTTAAGAGTGGGACTGGGATACCCGGTATATTAAAAAAAATAGTAGTTTCATAGGATTTTTAGAAAATTATATAAACCATTTTTGGTCTAATCAATCCAGATTTTTATGAGACAAATAATCTCCGAAATACCGGACCGATTGTTGTCAAATTTTGTGTTTGTTAGGAAGAGCCAAAATTTGCGTGATCAACTCTACTACCACACAATGACATTGTCTCAAAATTTTCATAGTACATATGTAGGATTTAAATTTTATATAATAACATTCTCCTGTACTTATTGTTTATGAATCAGCCTTGAAATTTCCGCGAGGCATCCAAACTTTCACAAAAAGATAGAAATAGAGCAGCAAACTTTTATACTAGTATAAGCGAACTTCGTATAAGTGTGTAGTTTTTTATTAAACATATAATGACCAAAACTATCGGACCGATTGTTGTCAAATTATGTATTATGAAAAAAGAAATAAATCTTGTAACAACAGTACAACAAAATAAGTTGCGATCAGAAATTTTGAGTTTTTGAAAAAGTTGTCTAAAAGCCCGCAAAAAATTCTGGGATGTAGATCTCGACGTGCTTATTCGAAAAATATAGGGTGTTTGTGGTCTCGGATCACGATTTTCGAAATAATCGACCTTGGAATTGAATTTTTTTCGAGGGACGATTCCGAAAAAATGGTAAGAGTCATCGAAAAAACGGAGCCAAAAATAACTTGAGTAGAGGTCGAAATCAACAAGAAAATGTGTTTAGGTAATTTTGAGATTTGGAAAAGTTGTCTGAAAATTCGCAAAAAATTCTGGGATGTAGATCTCGACGTGGTTATTCGAAAAATACACATACAAAATACACAGTTTGACATTTAGTAAAATCAACTTTGAGTGGTAGTTCCATTTGATAAGTAAAATATTGTTTTGTTTCTTCTTTTATTTGTTAATTTTTGAATTTTTTTACGTTGGTTATTAAGAGTTTGTTTTTAATAAAATAATTTCATCACCATCGTTTTATCAGATTTGCCGAAGATTCTAATAAAACAATAATATTATCAATATTAACAGTATTAAAAATAGTCACCAGCATGAAGAGGGGGCGGGTGGGCGGGCCTATTGCTTGCCTATAAGACTCTCTAGGAGAAAGCTAAATTTAGCCCCGCCCACCCACCCGTTCTCTCTAATAGTATTTTGTTAACGTAACTCAAAACCAGCATCTATTATTGAAAAATCGATGAAAATTACTTCCCAATACTTCGTACGCGGTACATATGGAGAACAAAAAATAAAACACCCACATACTGCAAAGTTTTATTAAGATAAAAGTGCCTTCATTCGTAATATGAATAATTTACTCATACAAAACTACAAAAGCATCAATATTAGATGAAATACATTAGTAATAAATAATATAATACGATTAAAATATTAAAAACGTGATTGACATCCCAACAGCGCATTCAATACTCGTCTCCTTCGTCGCCCTCGCCTTCGATAGAATCGACAGCCACTTCCTCGTAGTCCTTCTCCAGAGCGGCCAAATCCTCCCGGGCTTCAGAAAACTCGCCTTCCTCCATACCTTCCCCGACGTACCAGTGCACAAACGCCCGCTTGGCGTACATCAAATCGAACTTGTGGTCCAAACGAGCCCAGGCTTCGGCGATGGCTGTGGTGTTGGACAACATGCAAACGGCACGCTGGACCTTTGCCAGGTCGCCGCCTGGGACGACCGTGGGGGGTTGGTAATTAATGCCCACTTTGAACCCAGTAGGGCACCAGTCGACAAATTGGATTGTGCGCTTGGTTTTGATTGTGGCAATGGCGGCGTTCACGTCCTTCGGGACGACGTCTCCCCTAGGAAATCAAACATGTATCCAGGTGTGCAAAATGAAACCGGAACAAAAAATTGGATCAGTTTTAAATTGAATGTTTTTAGTTGTCTAGTAGGCCAATGGAATATAATTATTTGACAGTTATTTTACGATTAATCAATAGATATTTTTTAAACAAAACCAAGTTTAATGACAAGTTGAACGGTGTATTAAAATGCAGTCGCATGGAGTCGGAAGTTTTATAGTAATGACCACTTTTATGATGTAAGAATTATTATTGCCGTTATAACCTTATCAAACACCACACGAAGCATACATTGTTAATGAATCTAAAAATAACGATTCGCTCACAATTAAAAAAAAAATTAAGTAGCTGCATTACTTAGTTATCTTTGGGGGTCATTTCAGCATCTGTTTATAATATTGACTTCAGTGCCTTTTCAAGAATGCATCACAACAATAAAACAACAGTAGGTCACTCAAGTGAATACATTACATAAAAACCAATTAAAATTATCACCTTTCCACCATCTGACTCAACGACCCATTAAGGTGGAACGCTAGGCAAATTTAAATTAGACGCCATTTATTGCCCTAAATACAACCAACAATTCTTTCTAAAATCTACCTGCGCTGAGTAAATTCTTATTTAAATAAATTTTACTAAACAAAATTGTTATACCTCCTCTAGCGATTCCCCTCTACATACCTATACAGCATACAGCACGCCATGTACTTCCCGTGTCTGGGATCGCACTTGACCATCTGATTGGCCGGTTCGAAGCAAGCGTTGGTGATTTCAGCGACCGTCAGTTGTTCATGATAAGCCTTTTCGGCGGAAATGACTGGCGCGTAGGTGGCTAATGGGAAATGGATTCTGGGGTATGGTACCAAGTTGGTCTGGAATTCTGTCAGATCGACGTTTAAGGCACCGTCGAATCGTAATGATGCGGTAATGGACGATACAATCTGCAGAAAAAGGGATCTTAAGTGGCGGAGTGGTTCGGGGAAGCCCCAAGTACCTGTCCGATCAGTCTGTTAAGATTGGTGTAGGTTGGTCTTTCGATATCCAGGTTTCGTCGGCAGATATCGTAAATGGCCTCGTTGTCCACCATGAAAGCGCAGTCGGAATGTTCGAGAGTGGTGTGAGTGGTTAAAATGGAATTGTAGGGTTCAACAACCGCGGTGGAGACCTGTCATTTGGGAGCGAATTAAGTTGGATCAATAGATGAGAGATGGTTGGTATTCGTTAAGTAGTGTAAGGCTTACCTGAGGGGCGGGGTAAATGGAAAACTCGAGTTTGGACTTCTTTCCGTAGTCGACGCTGAGTCTCTCCATGAGGAGACTGGTGAAGCCAGAGCCGGTACCACCGCCGAATGAGTGGAATACCAGGAATCCCTATATAATTTTTTAATATTAATTTAACAGGTTTAGGTATTATTTATAGTACTTTTTGAGATATGACTCCTATTGGCCGTCATAGGGTTTCTGATTGTGCGTAGATGGAAATACTTCGAGAACACACCAATTCGACTCAGTGGACGTAAAAGCATCCGGAAGAGTCGACTTGCGAATTTAGGGGGAGGAAACTGCATCAGAGGCATTGGTTATTGCTCTGTGGTTTAAACAATATATCCAAATATATTTTTTTTAGAATCACCGCAAAGACGCAAAAGATACATCACTAGTCAAAACCTAAACGAAAGATTATAATGACTGTCCAAGTTTTTCTCATAGCATTTTTCATTCTACTTACAATCATCAATTTGACGCCATTTTTAACACTACAATAATTCAAATTTAACTTGAACCACCTCCTATCAAATTTGAAACTTTTTTTTTTTGACGAAAAATTTGGTTTTTAAAAACAAATGAAATCCCAAAACGAGATTTTTTTCAATTGAACTTTTAATTAAAACAAATAGTATTCATTATTGTTAATGTCAACATATCGGTCAGTGCACTGTTTTAGACGATTAAAGAAGAAATATTGATCGAGTTGTTTCCATTAAAAAAGACGTAAAATTGAAATTTAATGGCTTATTGACGGATTACTACTTTCTTATCACATCAGCCGTTTTATGACATAAAGTAACGCACAACCGCCTTATTGTGTTAAAACTACAATTTAATTTTGTAGTGATTTGTTCGTAATTTTTTGTCACAAAAAAATTAAATAAGTTCAATTCCTAAATCGCTGTGTTGTCAGTGACGAAAAATTAACATTTGTTGTGTATTCACTATGTAATTTTCTTGTTGTTTATAAGCAGTTATCTGCAAATTTTTAACAATCAATTTCGTCTAGTCACCATTATTATGGTGTCTCCAGGATTAAGAATAACAACCGTTACGAACGCATAACAAATATTACTGTAAATCTAGGATCACAAGTTTCCAAACAAAGAAAAAAAGTGGTTCCACTTAATTATTTATGATGATGGTTAGGCGATAGCAACGGATATGTGAGCGCTCTCAATGTTGGAAGGAAAACATGCAATTAGTCTTATTATGCTGCATTTCCATATATATTTTTTTTGTTATCTTCATGGACACAGATTTTATAACTTGTACTCGAAACTAGGAGATTAAAATTTCGCTTTACAGGAAATAACTCTGTTATTAGCGTAATAGCCAAGTTTAATGGCAATTTGAGTGTCAGTAAGGGTCTTGGCGGCTGCCGAACTACTATTACATTTTTAATCTCAAATGGAATTATATAGATAGTTTTAAAAGTGATTGCACAGATTTGCAATCATTTTTCAGTTTCAGGAGACATTTTGAAAATTATTCATCAAAAAACCCTTGTATCTACTATCGTTTTTTCTTCTTTAAAAAATATAAATCTGGAAAAATATATAGATGTTTCATTAAAAAAAAAATACATGTAGTATTAGTGGTTTAATATGATTTTACAGACGTAACTTTATATGTTAACTAACCTATTCTCTCTTCACTAGGTTTTCTGACAAATATAGGTGTTACCTTTTGTAACTCAATAATCAAATTTATATTTTATGTTTACGTATGATATATTCACGGGCATTAAGTAAATTTTTGAGATTCTTAAAAATTGAGTTGATTTGTACCCATTTATTAAATTAAGAGTATACAATTAAATATTGGGTGTTCAATTAAAAAAGGTGTCACTGACTATATAATTTTGCGATTTTACAATTTTTCGATTCGCATTTCCTTCTTTTCAATGTTTCAATTTTTTGTTCCTTCAGTTTTTCGATTTGCCATTTTGTGATTTTCCATATTTTGGTTTTGCAATTTTTCGATTTTTCAGTTTTTAATTTTTCGATTTTTCAGTTTTCCGATTTTTCAACTTCTCGAATCAAAAAAATGGAAAAACTGCAAAATTATAAAGCTGAAAAATCAAAATGGAAAAAACGAAAAAATATAAAATAGAAATTTGGAAAATCAAAAAAGTGGAAATCAAGGACTTGAAAAATTGGAGAGGAGAAACGATAAATTGAAAAATCGAAAGATTAAAAATTTAGAAACTTTAAAATTGAAAATGTGCAAAATCGAAAAAACGAAAATATATTGTAAAATTGAAAATTCAAGAAATCGGAAAATCGGATCACTGAAAATCCAAAAAATTTTTTTTCTAGTATCTATTTTTCGTTTTTCAATGTTTAAATTTTTTGTTTCTTCAGTTTTTCGATTTGCCATTTTGTGATTTTCCAAATTTTGGGTTTCGCAATTTTTCGATTTTTCAGTTTTTAATTTTTCGATTTTTCAGTTTTCCAATTTTTCAACTTGTGGAGTCAAAAAAATGGAAACACTGCAAAATTGTAAAGCTGAAAAATCAAAATTGAAAAAACGAAAAAATATAAAATGGAAATTTGGAAAATCAAAAAACTGGAAATCAAGGACTTGAAAAATTGGAGACGAGAAACGATAAATTGAAAAATCGAAAGATTAAAAATTTAGAAACTTAAAAATTGAAAATGTGCAAAATCGAAAAAACGAAAATATATTGTAAAATTGAAAATTCAAGAAATCGGAAAATCGGATTATTAAAAATCCAAAAAAAAATTTTTTCAAGTCTCGATTTTTCGTTTTTCAGTGTTTCAATTTTTTGTTTCTTCAGTTTTTCGATTTGCCACTTCGTGATTTTCCATATTTTGGGTTTCGCAATTTTTCGATTTTTCAGTTTTCCAATTTTTCAACTTGTGGAATCAAAAAAATGGAAAAATGCAAAATTATAAAGTTGAAAAATCAAAATTGAAAAAACGAAAAAATAGAAAATAGAACTTTGGTACTATTGATGTGAAAAATTGGAGAAACGATAACTTGAAAAATCGAAAGATGTAACAAAGTTCGGTTCAACTGCTCCTTTTGGCACGCCCACACATCTGGCACCCCAGCCAGCTGTCTGTTGTCACCCGACAACACGAATGATAACCCCTGCGCCCTCTCGCGCATCCCTGCATTGCGCACCCCGCTAGTTGCCTGTTTTCATCCCGGCGACACGAACAATACTCATAACGCCCTCTAGCGCACCCACGCATCAGGCATCCCCCCAGGCAGTACCATTTACCCTCAGGCACTACCTGAATTCACCCCAAGGCAGCGCTGTCGGCTAACACCCTCGCACTACTTCCGCCCGTCTACCCTATAAAGAAGCTCTTGAAATTATCTGAAATCAACAAGAAGTACATGCTAGAGTAATCTAAAGCTCGATAGCATTTTGTTCATCCCAGCATCGCCTTGCATCCTAGGGGTCTTGGTGGTCGGGAGTAGGGATGGGCAGATTCGGTCATCACCACGAACGGGTCGTTCATCGTTCGGTCCCTACGAAGACCCGGTCGTCAAATGTCGTTCATTTCGTTCATTTCGTTCACTTCGTTCACCGTTCACATCGTTCACCGTTCACTTCGTTCATAATCATTCAAGGCTCAGGGATCTATTGATGAATCATTCGGTCTTTCGGCTCTTCGGTCAATGGTCTTAGTTTCCCTTTTGCTTGAATCCGATCACTGTATAGGGAAGGTCATGCTCAGAACTATCGCATAGGTATTCGAAAAAAAAACCCGGCCCATTGCTGTCTTTTTTTTCGAATACTGCATTGTGTGATACGTCAAATTAAATCGTTTGAAATATACTATGATCTGATTCGAAAAATTAATGATTTAACGTTTATTTGGTTTTGTCTACATTTAATTTTTTTTAATGCCTCCCATTTTTTTAGAGATTCATGTAACGATTTTTTTCTGAATTCTGTGATGTAAAAATAATAATTTAATATTTAAAAAAAGTAACTTGAATTTGTGGACGCAAATAATTGTGTTAATAAATACATCAATAGCACTTTTGACACAAAAATTAAATTCGTTTTTATTACAGCTTCCAAGCAACTTTTGACTAAAAAAAAAATAATTTATTGGATCTTTCGAATCATTCGGTCGTCGCCCTTACGATTAACAATGTAGGAGCAGATTTGTTTTGTTTCCTTTTATACCTTTTCCTTACGTTCTAATGTGATGAAGCCGTGAATAGTCACGTTCATTGACTATATTATACATTACCCATTTTACGTGGCCATAGGGATTTTTTTTATTAATAATCATTACAATAGTAATAATAATTATTTATTTACATTTATTTTTTTAGTTTCTAATGTTCAGACGTTTATGAACATTGTATATTAGTTATCGTCATAAATTGTCATTTTCGTTCCCGGTTCCTAATTTAAATTCATACTACTGGAATTAATCTGTCGGGAAAACTTATGTTCTTAGTTAATTCCATAAATAGCATAGCATGTGCTCCTAGTATTTGATACAGAACATAGAACTGTGCTGGAACCATGGTTCAAAGATCCAACGGAATTAAGATTCAGTCGAGACAATGTGAACGGTGAACGAGTGAACGAGTGAACGAAATGAACGAAAGAACGACCAGTTTGCGTTGGGAACGATTTCGGTCACTCGTTCATTCGAACGACCCGTTCAATTTGATTCGTTCGTTCGCGAACGACACATCTCTAGTCGGGAGTGAACAGCTTCTTGGACGGGTTAAGCATCCAGTGGCGCATCCAGAGGGGTCCCACCGGGTCTACGAATCGCGTTAGTCAAACATCCAGTGGCGCATCCAGAGGGGTCCCACCGGGTCGACGAGTCGCGTTTGTTTAGTGTCGGTGTGCAAAGACTTTTGTGTTCAACGACTACTTTCGTGTTTTCGTGCTCAAGGACTATTTTCGCGTTTAAGGACTTTTCTTGTGTTTAAGGACTATTTTCATGTGCAACGACTTTTGTGTTTACGGATTATTATGTGTACAATAACTTGTTAATAACCCCTGAGATATTGTGTATATATTGTTATCAATAAAAGAGTTTCGGCTCACTGAACCAGCTACAAAGATTAAAAATTTAGAAACTTAAAAATTCAAAATGTGCAAAATCGATTGTAAAATTGAAGATTCAAGAAATCGGAAAATCGGATCATCGAAAATCCAAAAATTGCAAAATTGAAAAATTTTAAGATTGGAAAAAAATCTAAAAATTGGAAGTCAAGAACTTGAAAAACTGAAAATCGAAAAAGCGAAATATCTATTGAAAATTCTGAGTCTTGTAAATTAGAGAAATCGGAAAATTCGATAATTGGAAATCCAGTTGAAAATTTCGAAAAATGAGAAACAAGGACATGAAAAATCCAAAATGGAAAGTTTGAAAAATTGAATAAAACAAAATTTATAAAATCGAAAGAAATATTGCAAAAATAAAGGAATTGAAAATATACTAAGTGCAAAAAAAATCCGAACACTTGGATAGAATAATAATTTTTTGAAAATCTTTTGGGTTTACAGTCTACTACTTACTACTAGTAAATGATGAAAAATTCAAATGGAAATATTAACACCTAAGCTAGTAATGGGTTGGAGCAGCCCTGTTATTGAGGCATTCGTTTACACGTCTTGGCATGGACCTAATGAGTCGATCAATGTCATCCTGATTTAATTCATCTCGAGTAGCTTATACTTCACGCTTCAGATCGTTTAAAGTTTGTGGTGGCCGCTGAAGATGAGTTAAACGTCGTCCTATCATATCCCGTACATGTTCTATGGGTGAGAGGTTAGGAGATCTAGGAGGCCATGGCAATAACTCCACTTCATACTCTTCAAAAAAGTTAAAAGTGTTTCTAGCAATGTGTGGACGCGCATTGTCTTGTTGAAAACCAAGCCCAAGTTGCGTTCTCAAGAAGTGAAGCAGATATGGTTCTACCACTTCTTCCACATATCGCGGAGAGGTCGTACTCCCCCTAATAAACACTAACGTAGATCTACTACCGTAAGCAATACACCCCCACACCATTAATCCTACTGTGCGGTGTACATGTCTTTCCACAGCAAATTGAGGATTTCGTCTTTCTCTACGTCTTCTTCTCACTAACATACGGCCATCATGCATGGATAAACAAAAGCGCAATTCGTCATTGAATGCAACAGTGTTCCATTCCTTGTCCCATCCACTACGTTCCCTGCACCATTCGAGTCGTTGACGCTTATGTACAGGTGTTAAAGGTAAAACAAAGTGTGGGTGGTAAGTTTTAAGGACAAAAGATCTAATACGGTAGTATACGGAACGCATGTTTATAGGTCTAACAACATCAGCAAACCATTCGTTGGCAATTGCCCGAGTTGTAGACTTTCGGTTTCTTAGAGCTAACAAACGCAGACGATGGTCTTGGCGCCCAGTGGTAGCTCTTGGTCGCCCGGATCCTGTAGCTCTGTGTCTTCTACCGTCTTGACTTCACGCCTACCAACATTCCGTCACTGTAGACACAACTCTGTTAACACGAAGTGCAATTTTTCTAAAGGACAATATTGCTTCATGCATGCCTATTATTCGACCCTTAACAAAATCACCTAATTGTGAATACTGAAGACGTCTTCGCACTGGGGGCATGTTAACGGCTTTTGAAGGAATTTAAATTGTCGAAATCGAATACCGAAAAACGTCAAAATTTTACAGAACAGCCCCATCTTGCTAGACCTCAAATCAGGACAATAAAAATTAAAATGACGTAAAAGTTCTTCAATTGTCTTCATATGTTCATCATTTCTTACTTATACAACAACCAATGTGTGTATAAAATTTCATTTAAAAATATTGACGTTTTCAAGATGTTCGGATTTTTTTTGCACTTAGTATATATAAAATGTGAATGTAATATAAAATCTAGAAACATAAAATTAAAAAATCGGGAAATGAGGAATTTGAAAAATTGAAGAAACGAAAAATTAAAACTTGAGAAATTGAAAAATCGAAAAGGAAATTAATGAAATTGTTATTAAATTTTGTTCCATTATTCGATTATTAGATTCCACTTCAACTCGATAGAAGAATATAATTATCCCCGCCCACCCACCCTGTCTCCTTTTCAGTGATTGATTTTTTTCAATCTGAATGAAATGAATGATTTTATACTGAACAGAAACAAAATGAGTCGTTATAATGAGAAGACGCGGGGTGGGCGGGGCTAGTACTTGCTAAGATAAGTTTGATTTTGGCAAATGACATACCTTTCAAGAAAATAGACGGGGTGGGTGGGCGGGGCTAGTATTTGATAATGTAAGACTGATTTTGCCAAATGACATTTTCTAAAAAAATAGAGGGTGGGTGGGCGGGCCTAGTACTTGCTAAGACAAGACTGATTTTGGCAAAGAACATACCTTTCAAGAAAAGAGAGGGGGTGGGTGGGCAGGGTTAGTATTTGATAATGTAAGACTGATTTTGGCAAATGACACCTTCTAAAAAAATAGAGGGTGGGTGGGCGGGGCTAGTATTTGATAAGATAGGACTGATTTTGGCACTTTTGACATTTTCTGCCATTTTTCAACTATATTCGAAAATTAGTTCATTTTCTTGTAGTTTTCGATATCCAGAAGTCATTTCCGACTTCATTTCTTCGGAAATTTCTAGCGTTTTTCTAAAATCGCCAATTAAAATACAGCAATTTTTATTTTCGTCAAAATAGCTCTCTATAAAAATTTTGTGGATAAAAAAGAAAATTATTATTAATTTTTGTTCCATTATTCCATTATTAGATTCCACTCCAACTCGACAGAAGAACATAATTATGCCCGCCCGCCCACCCTGTCTCCTTTTCAGTGATTGATTTTATCCGATCTGAATGAAATGAATGATCTTGTACTGAACAGAAACAAAATTAGTCGTTAGAATGAGAAGAGGCGGGGTGGGCGGAGCTAGTACTTGCTAAGATAAGAGTGATTTTGGCAAACGACATACCTTTCAAGAAAATAGACGGGGTGGGTGGGCGGGGCTAGTATTTGATAACGTAAGACTGATTTTGGCAAATGACACTTTCTAAAAAAATAGAGGGTGTGTGGGTGGGGCTAGTACTTGCTAAGATAAGACTGATTTTGGCAAATAACATACCATTCAAGAAAAGAGAGGGGGCGGGTGGGCGGGGCTAGTATTTGATAACGTAAGACTGATTTTGGCAAATGACACCTTCTAAAAAAAAATAGAGGGTGGGTGGGCGGGACTAGTATTTGATACGATAGGACTGATTTTGGCACTTTTGACATTTTCTGCCATTTTCAACTAAATTAGTTGAAGACATTTTCTTGTAGATTTCGATGTCCAGAAGTCATTTCCGACTTCGTTTCTTCGGAAATTTCTACCGTCTTTCTAAAATCGCCAATTGAAATACAGCAATTTTTAGTTTCATCAAAATAGCTCTCTACAAAAATTTTGTGGTTATAAAAGAAAATTATTATTAATTCTTGTTCCATTATTTCACTATTAGATTCCACTCCAACTCGACAGAAGAACATATAATTATCCCCGCCCACCCACCCTGTCTCCTTTTCAGTGATTGATTTTATCCAATCGAATGCAATGAATGATCTTATACTGAATAGAAACAAAATTAGTCGTTAGAATGAGAAGAGGCGGGGTGGGCGGAGCTAGTACTGGCTAAGATAAGACTGATTTGGCAAATGACATACCTTTCAAGAAAATAGAGGGGGTGGGTGGGCGGGGCTAGCATTTGAAGGTAAGACTGATTTGGAAGTTTTGACATTTTCGACCATTTTTCAATTGGAAAATTAGTTGAAGACATTTTCTTTTACATTTTTTGAGAGCACCGAGCGCTTAGTGGCTCACCCTGTATATATTTTTAAATTGCATCAACATTAAATTGTGATTACAATTATTAAAAAACTTCGGTGTTTATTTTATTTTTAATCGATCAAGTATACAAGTTATTCCATTTAATAAGAGTTATGTACATCTTAGTTATATTTTATTAAGTGGAGCACTTAGTATTTTTGCAGATTTATATTTATTTATAAAAAATGAAAAAATATTTAAAAACTCACTACTACGTAATTTTTGAACACGAAATTTTGTAATTTGGCATAAAACTTTGTGGTTACCTTGCCTTAATAGAGGCATAAAACTTGAGCAAGGTTGATTTGTTTATACAGGGAGATTAAATTTCGAACTAGTGGATAACTAAAAAAATTGTTAGAATGAACTCAAAAAAATCTGGAATCAAAAGAATTCGAAAATGTTTTAAAATACAGGAAGTGTCATTTGAATAATGAGAAAGAACTGGAAATTAACAAAACTAACACCTTGGACAATTTTTTTTTTTTTAATATGATCGTTTTTTACATAAAAATGTAAATATCTTGAAAATTATTGTACAAAACTTTTATGCTTGACTGTATTATTTTTCTCCCTTTTAACAAGGAAATTTTAATAGGTAAAAATTGCTGTGTATAATTTTCACATGAAACACCCTATATTTTTTGAAAATAATTTCAACTGCAGCTCGGTATAAGTTCTAGTAACTTTTTCAATCTGTCACCGGGAATGCGTAATCTTTTTATTGAGTATCTAAATAAAATCTGCAGATCACTTGTTTTCAAACCCATTTATGTAAAAATTTTACATGGACTCTGTCCAGTCATTATTATGATATCTTGAAGTTAATATCAAAAATGTAATTATTGAAGAGCAACATGGTTTTATAGTAGGCAAATCTACAAACACCAATTTGACTGAGTTCTCCCATTATTTGTTTAATAATATCGAAAGTGGACATATCGTTGACTGTATCCATACGGATATTAAAAAAGCTTTTGATTGTGTAAATATTGATAAACTTATTGCTAAACTTAATTCTTTAGGATTTGGCAGTCCTTTCTTAGACTGGATAAACTCATATCTTACGAGTCGACTTCAAAGGGTTAAAATCGCAGATTGCCGATCGCGGCCGATTAAAGTCACATCAGGTGTTCCACAGGGGTCCCATATGGGACCATTACTATTCCTCTTATTTATAAATGACGTTAGCTCTGCTTTTTCGGGATGCAGATTTTTACTCTTCGCTGACGATTTGAAACTTTTTTATAGAATTCACGACCCCGAAGATTCTGTATTACTACAGAGTAATTTGACTAAGTTTGTAAATTGGTGTAATTCCAACGACTTACAACTTAATGTATCTAAATGCAAGGTAATCAGATTTTCTATGAAACGTGTAAAAACTGTCCCTTCCTATTATATTAACTCTGATGAGCTTAGTGTTGTAGAGTCAATTAATGACTTAGGGGTTACCTTTGCTGCAAACCTTGATTTCAAGATACATTTAAATAATATTATAAATAAAGGAAATAAAACATTAGGTTTTGTCCTGAGACAGTGCAGTGCTTTTAACAATCTCAGGACATTTGTCACACTATATTGCTCACTTGTAAGATCTATATTGGAATATTGCACTGTGATATGGTGTCCATATCGTGAAACAAATGCCCTGAGATTGGAAAAAATCCAAAAACGTTTTATTAGATTTCTATGTTTTAAATTAAATATCCATTATAAAGCCAGTAACTATACAGATCTTCTTCTATATCTAGGTTTACCTTCTTTACATACACGACGAAATTATTTTGATATCTGTTTTCTATTTAAAATACTAAATAATCTTTGCAATTGTCCGAATATTTTGTCCATGATTCATCTGCATGTGCCATCCCGTGATGTTCGTGATCCTATTCTTTTTAGCGTTCCGCACCATCGTACTGACTATGGTAAAAATACTGTGTTACCTCGACTTTGTAACCTAGCCAATAAGCACCGACACGACATTGAATTTTTTAATGTGTCTTGTAAACGTTTTAAATGTAATGTAAAAACTGTCCTCAACATGTAAATACAATTTTGTAATATTGGCTTAGCCGTAAATAAAGTATTATTATTAAAATCAAACCATAACACATAACGGCTGTTTTTGTAAACATTGGACCACAATCTATATATCAAATTATAAAAGCATAATTCCGTTTAATGATCTATGATGACTTTAGTTAGTGTGTAACAACGATATAAAAAAAATGGTGTGAAAGGAAGTATGCAATTCATCTAAAAGCGTCCTGTTCTCAATTTCATTATTTTTACATATTTAACTGGCTAAATGGCATTAGAGCACAACTTAATCTAACCTGTATTGCAGTATTATTACATATATGTATGCCCAACGTAAACTGCAGTGTTGGTTACACAAAGTTGACACAGCTTTTACTGAACTTATCCGTTACCTGCAATCCGGTACATTGATCCGCCAATTTACGTATGCGATCCAAAACGACGTCCACAATTTCCTTGCCGATGGTGTAATGCCCACGGGCGTAGTTATTAGCGGCATCTTCTTTCCCCGTTATTAATTGTTCCGGATGAAAGAGTTGTCGGTATGTACCAGTTCTTACTTCATCTGTACAAAAGCACAAAAAATAAAATCAAAACAGTTCCTCATCAATTTATGACTGGATAATAAGGTAACAACTGTAACGTATAATGACCACAAAAATGTACACTTGACTCTCCGCAGTATCAATTTTCAGGCCTCCAACTGATTTATTGCCGCCGGTATCCAAATGCAATTATCTTCTGAGTTATGGACCGTAAAATGCACTTCGAGGATTAAAGGCATTGGCCTACATTAACCGTACAATAATGACAGGTTCCACGAAAATTTGCAAAAAACTTGCAACAAACTCAATGTGCATTCAGCGTCAACGGGTCACAGAACTGCTAAATCTATAGTTTGACTAACAAATAAAGGAGAGTGGGCGGTGCTTTGGACGTATCGTGAAAGGAAGAGCTTTTTGCTACCGTGTAGTTAGTTATTTTATTAATGCCAATGGATTCTATAATTATGGATCATTACTTCGTTATTATGATGCGGCACACTTTGTGGGCTATTGTCCGACACGGATGTGAAGTGCTAAATAGTTTTTTGACAAAAGCGGCCATGAATAGTGGTTTTGCACTATGACGTTGTATTTTCTACTGGGTTGCAAAATACATTGGCATGTATTTCGTAAACGTGTAGGGTTAAATTATGACAAAATTTGTGGACATTTTCTGGTCGATGGACTCCTTTTTGGAAAACTGATTTCTAGCTAAATTTGTACACACGATATAATTCATTATTTATTTATTTCTGCTGTTGTAGATAATGACTAATGTTTGAAAAATATCGATAAATCCGAACAATGGTGAAAGTGTATGTTTTCAATAAAAATACAAACAATATGTTGATATATTGCGATTGTTGGTAACATTAATCATGTGAAAAATTGTTCCTTGAGATAGTGGTAATTTATTACAAGATATTAACGGCTAATAGACAGAGCTTTGTATCAAGTTGTAGATAAGCTCAGTCACATTAGTAATCGTCAAGCGTTGAGTATGCCAGAAAACATAAAATAGTTTTATCAAGGGCCGCCCACACTCATCCTTTATTTAGTCACTATAAAATAAGTGCCTTCGTAATTTAAATAAAACACTTGGAAAATTATTGTAATATCATAAACAGGACGCATCTTAATACTGCAACGTGTTCAGGTCGATTTATAAACTTGCCGTTGACGTTGCTGTTCGCCGTTGACGTTGCCGCTGAAAGATAATATGAAGCAAAGGTACGCGTCGTTTATATCATCCATTGACGTTGCTGTTGGAAGTTGGCATGCCGTTGGGATGACGTTCGAGATTATCAATTTTTATCTTTCGCCGTTACGTTGCCGTTGACGTTGGGTTTTCAACTAATCAACATTTTCTGGTTGACACCACTAATTCCACGAAAATCAAATTTTGATAGAGATAATGAGGTCCACTAATATTAAGCCATTTAATCACCTGTTCACCGAAACCCTCATATTTTACATAACTGCAACCATTTTTTACACTGTAGCTTTCTATTAGTGCTTAAACATTGTTAAAGATAATTCTTGACGTTTCAGTCACACAAGATTTATTGCTATTCCGCTCAAAAATAGATTAGGTATTGTTGTAACTACAAGGGCTTAAGGTAAAAGTCAGTGATAGGGTCCCAGTGGATGATCAAACGTGTAAAAATAATTGTAAAATAAGAACTGTACAGCAGAAATCCGTAAAATCTTTATAGAAATAATATCTTGAAGATGTCTGTATGAAATCTGCATTTACTGCACTTTTGTACAATGAGGTATTGGTAAATAACAGTGTTAATAAAAATCTGAAGTCACTTTCCAGCTCAATTTCTCAGCTTTTCTTACGTAGATCGCTAAGCAAGTGAGTACTAAAATAATTTTATTATTTGGCTTTAAGCGTTAGTCAAATTAATGTTAGTACTCCTAGCATGTCGTTGTATGTTTGAAAAATCATTTGAAATATATTAATTCTCAATAGAATTAGGTTATAATCCATAAAACTGCAATTCATCTACTGGTACTCTTGCAGTACTTAATGTATCAGTGGTTGATAACAAGTACCATTTAATGGGTCATTGAGGATTAACGCATTATACGAGTTGATGATGATTTCAAAATTCCAGTTCTGAAAAGAGTAATCTTAATGAGAACGCTCAAAATTTTGATGAAGATGTTGAAGAAATCACAGCGACTTTATAGAGAGTGAGACAACAGAACGTGAAAATCAAAATATTCAAGTTCTTCCAATAACTCCTGAAAAACAGAATGACAAAATATTTCGTAAATAGGTGTATTAAATTTATTCTTCCCTATAAAATGACAAAACATTGACTTATGTTCCATAGCCTTTCAAAAAGGTTCTGGTGTGGCCAAAAACTCCGGAAAAGAAAAACAGAAAGGAAAAAAGATATTACCCAAAGAAAAAATTCCTTCTGTGGCGAGTTCTTCCGACTGGCAGATGTATCATCGGAAAAAAAAAGATAAAAAAAAAACTAGAACGAAAGAGCTTACACGTAGAAAAGCAACAACAAAAAGAAGCAAATACTTTAAAGAAACGACAAAAGGTCAACAAATGACCCTACCAGAGGAATGATTTTGAACATAGTTGATCAAAAGATCAGTGTCAGTGGTCGGATGCCATAATAGTATATTAAAGAACGAGTTTCATAAGGCAAATATTGAGGCACGAATCCAAGTTTATAGAACGAGCGGCGAAGCCGCGAGTTATATAAAGGATGAGTGCCTCAATGGCCTTATGAACGAGTTATTTATACTATTTTTTCTACCGCACACGTTTTTTCCCAAAATTTAATTAAAATTTGCACTTTTTTTAATCTGGGGACTTTTGTCGTGGTTGGTGATGGATTGGTCTGACACTAACCACGAAATATTTGAGGTTCGAATTTTCACAACAACAATTGTAATTCGAATCAATTCGAGTTTTCGTAATTTAAAATTGGTTAAAATGTCTTGCGAAGAAGTTACGCGTCCGGAAACGTGGGAAATTTTAAGTTTAGATTTGCCACTGACATTCACCTGACATTTCTCGTCATTGCTACCAATCTTACCGATCTAAATTACACCAGATCTATTAGAGAACGCCTTTCCGCTATTAACGAACTGCTGTGACGTCATTTGCGTGCGTTAATAGCTCTATTAGAAAACCAAAAAACGTGGGCGGTAGAAATAGTATATTAAAGAACGAGTTTCATAAGGCAAATATTGAGGCACGAATCCAAGTTTATAGAACGAGCGGCGAAGCCGCGAGTTATATAAAGGATGAGTGCCTCAATGGCCTTATGAACGAGTTATTTATACTATTTTTTCTACCGCACACGTTTTTTCCCAAAATTTAATTGAAATTTGCATTTTTTTTAATCTGGGGACTTTTGTCGTGGTTGGTGATGGGTCGGTCTGACACTAACCACGAAATATTTGAGGTTCTAATTTTCACAACAACAATTGTAATTCGAACCAATTCGAGTTTTTGTAATTTAAAATTGGTTAAAATGTCTTGCGAAGAAGTTACGCGTCCGGAAACATGAGAAATTTTAAGTTTAGATTTGCCACTGACATTCACCTGACATTTCTCGTCATTGCTACCAATCTTACCGATCTAAATTACACCAGATCTATTAAAGAACGCCTTTCGGCTATTAACGAACTGTTGTGACGTCATTTGCGTGCGTTAATAGCTCTATTAGAAAACCAAAAAACGTGGGCGGTAGAAAAAATTATTTTCTAGTTTTTAGTTCGATTAGCAATAAAAGCGTGTTTTTTTAGTTTTTTAAACTATTATTTATTTTAAATATGTTTTTGTTTAATCAAGTTGATATGTTTTAATTGCAATATTGTTAAAAGTTTTGGTAATTAATAGACTGAAATTCGAATTATCATCTACTACGACAAGACCAATCATTTACTGGTGCAGAACAATTTTCGGTATATCATCTACTAGTACAATTCATTATTTTAACTTTGATTTAATATTTCTCATTCAAATGATCATATATTTACTTAAAAAAAATAACTTTTGCAAAAATGAGTCATTTGATAATAGACCCACATATCAAATTCGGTAAAAAAGAGTAGAAATGAATTTTTTACGGGCTTTCATTTTAAGGGATCTGCTTAAGTTATTACCTATAGGGACTTTTACCTTACCTTTTACCCTTTTTTCTTAATATGTGTAGTCTTCTTTTCACAAAAAGAAACATGCTTAAAATGGTAAATTTTTGTAGGTTTACGACGAATAAAAAAAATCATCAGAATTGAGATAGGGCGCGTGGGTGGGGCTTATATTTTGCCCCCAGGGTGTTATTGAAAGGTACGTACAACAAAATTGACAGTTCTTCGCGAAGTCTAAGAAGCCCGAAAAACTTAATTTGTGTTATCAAAATTATAAGGGGAAAATTAACCCCTATCCAACCTTTTTAGACGCTACTGAAGGATAAATAGGTAAAATTTATTTATTTTAATAAATCCTAGCAACTGTAACAATAATAAAAAAAATAAGGGACCCTTTTGTTGATATAGAAACGAAAGATGACCTTTTTATCAGAGGCGTACAACGAATTTGGACATAAATTTTAATAACTTTTATCTCTGAAAGGAGAACACATTTACCTGAACTTTTTTTTAATTTTAGCACCCATACTTCAAAACGAATTGCCAATTTTATTTTGTACGTACTTTTCAATAACACGCTGTATACATAGCCATCTTTTCACAACGAGAAACTTAGAACATGGTTAAAATGGTACATTTTTGCAGGGAAATATGGATTTTGCAATTATGGGGCCGAACCTAATTGCACCTTATACAAATTTTCCATTTTAAACATGTTTTAAGTTTCATGTTGTGAAAAGAAATCTACACATATTAAAACAAAAAGGCAAAACGTAAGCCCACCCACCCGCCCTATCTCAATTGTGTGATTTTTTTTATTCGCAGTGAACCAAGGGGGCGGAGCTTAACTGCAAAATGATTATTTCTTTACAAGAAATTAAAAACATGTTTTTGAGTATTGTGTTTTACAAAGTATACTACGTATATTAAGAAAAACAAAAAAGGCAAGATGTTAACCCCGCCCACCCACCCCATCTCAATTGTGATGATTTTTTTATTCTTAGAAACTTAAAACACGTGTAAAATGGTAAATTCTTGTAGGCGAATATGGATCTTGCAATTAAGCCCCGCCCCTTGATCGGACAATGAATGAAAAATCCATCACAATTGAGAATTGAGATCGGGGCGGGTATGGGTGGGGCCTAATCTTTGGCTTTATTTTTTTCTTGTCATAAATAGTATTCTTTGAATAACACGTTACTCAAAAACATGTTTGAAATTTCTCGTAGAGAAATAAGGACTTTGTAATTAAGCTCCACCCCTGTGGCTCATGTCTGGATTCTGGATTCTGGATTCTTAATTTATGGGGGCTGACCGTGGCCAGCCGGCACTTAGGCCTCGCCTTTGGGCCCATTGTACCTTCCCCAAGTCCATATCAGGGTGTTTTCCCGCTCCTCTACTCGTCAAGCCACCCAACTGCTTGAATGTACTTGAGTAATGCAGAGGGTGGAAACTCCCTGATATTTGCCATACTAGGCCAGATGTCCCCTAGTATGGATTCCCTGTAGGAGGCTAGGGCTGGACACTCACGAAGAATGTGCTCAGCTGTTTCCTCTTCTTCATTGCATCCACGACAGATTGGGTCTGTTACCACCCCTATCGTATATAGATGTTTGTTAAACTGGTAATGTCCCGTAAGGAATCCTACCAGTTTACGCAGTTTGTCCCTTGAAAGTGAGAGATAAAATTTCGTCAACTTACGGTCTGGTGTCGCCATACAAGCTCTACTATGCCGACAGCTGCTCAACTTCACCCATATCTGCTCATGGCGTCTCTGGGTATATTGCTTTACGAGTTCGTTCGAGAGGGCGACCGAAGGCGTGATTGCCGGTTCGGGTCCCCAGAACCGGCAATCACGCCTTGGCTCATGTCAAAAAAAAATCATCACAATTAAGATAAAACGGGGGGAGCTACATTTTGCCTTTTTTTCTTAATATGTGTAGTTATCTTTTCACAACAAGAAACTTAAAACATGTTTATGAGCATGGTAGAAGGAGACATGGTATAGGCATACGCATCGGGTGTGACGGCAAGTGGAGTGAAATTAGTGCGAAATTTAAAATACAATTCGTTATCCGACAACTAATTGACGTATTGGACAGAGCAATGACAACTCAAGCTGAAATTCCCTAGACTTCCCTAGCGAAGCCACAGGCGAAGCTCACAAGAGTCACAAGGTCGTTGATGCCACCTAACGTCACAAATGGATGCGCAGACCATTTTTAAATTGGTACATCGGATGCCTATACCATGTCTCCTTCTACCATGGTTTATGAGGGTAAATTTGTATGGGGAAATATTGATTTTGTTAATTAGGCTCCGCCCCTCGGTCTGACAACGAATGAAAAATTCATCACGATTGAGATCGAGACAGATGGGTGGGGCCTCCCTTTTGATTTTCTTTTTTAATTAATACATTTAGTTTTCTTTTTATAACACGATTACTTAAGAACATATTTCCCATAGTAATTTCACGTACAAAAATAAGGATTTTAGAATTAAGCTCCGCCCCTCGGCTTATAACGAATAAAAAATATCATCGGAATTGAGATAGGGCGGGTGGGTGGGGCTCATGGTAGAAGGAGACATGGTATAGGCATCCGATGTACCAATTTAAAAACGGCCTGCGCATCCATTTGTGACGTTAGGTGGCATCAACGACCTTGTGACTCTTGTGAGCTTCGCTAGGGAAGTCTAGGGAATTTCAGCTTGAGTTGTCATTGCTCTGTCCAATACGTCAATTAGTTGTCGGATAACGAAACTTTGTATTTTAAATTTCGCGCTAATTTCACCCCATTTGACGTCACACCCGATGCGTATGCCTATACCATGTCTCCTTCTACCATGGTTGGGCTCGTATTTTGCTTTTTTTTTCTTAATATACATAGCCATCTTTTCACAACAACAAATTTAAAACATAGTCAAAAATAGTATATTTTTGCAAGAAAGTGTGGATTTTACAATTATGGGGCGTAGCTTAATTGCAAAATCGGTATTTCCTTATACAAATTTTTCGTTTTAAATATGTTTTTAAGTTTCATGTTGAGAAAAGAAGTCTACACATATTAAAATAAAAATTAAGGCAAAATGAACCAAGGGGGCGCAGCTTAACTGCAGAATACTTATTTCTTTGCAAGAAATTAAAAACATGTTTTTAAGTATCGTGTTGTTCAAAGAATACTATGTACATTAAGAAAAAACTAAAACAGAATATAAACCCCGCCCACCCACCCCTTTGCAATTGTGATGATTTTTTTTATTCTTAGAAATTTAAAACACGTTTAAAATGGTAAATTTTTCTAAGGAAGTATGGATTTTTCATATAGGCTCCGCCCTAGGTCGGCCAACGAATGAAAACTTCATTACTATTTAGATCAGGGCAGGTATGGGTGGGGCTCTTAATCTTTGGCTTTAATTTTTTCTTAATATACATATGTAGTATTCTTTGAATAACACGATACTCAAAAACATGTCCGGCATGGTAATTTCCTGTAGAGAAATAATAAGAATTTTGGAATTAAATTCCGCTCCTTTGGTTCTCGACGATTAAAAAACAATCATTATAACTGAGATAGGGTGGGTGAGCGGCGCTTATATTTTGCCTTTTTTTGTGTACGTAGTCGTCTTTTCATAACAAGAAACTTAATAAAACATGTTTAAAATGGTAAATCCTTCTAGACAAATATGGATCTTGCAATTAAGCCCCGCCGCTCGATCTGACAATAAATGAAAAATTCATCACAATTGAGAATTGAGATAAGGGCGGGTATGGGTGGGTTTTTTTTTTTTTTTCTTAATATGTAAAGTATTCTTTGAACAATACGATACTCAAAACCATGTTTTTAATTGCTTGTAGAAAAATAAGGATTTTGCAGTTAAGCTCCGCCCCCTTGGGTCACAACGAATAAAAAAAAATCATCATAATTTAGATAGAGCGGGTGGGTGGGTCTATATTTTGCCTTTTTTTAATAATATTTGTAGATTTATTTCGACAACAGGAAACTTAAAATATGTCTAAAATGGTAAATTTTTGTAGTAATCGACTTAAATCCTCCACTTTTTTGCTACAATCCCTCTAAATGCGGCAAAAGTTGAAGATCAAAGTGTTTATCAACGACAACTTGACAACGGAGTTTACAAATGACAATTTTCAGCTCTAAAAGCAACGTTAGCGGGAATAGCAACGTCAACAGCAAGTTTATAAATCCCACTTTCAAGTTTGTGATTTAAAATTTTCAGTTAAGTACTGTTTGTGGTTTTATTTGTTTTATATTCTGAACAGGTTCTATCTAAATTATTGTACGTAAATGTATGCAAAAAACATCTCTATTAGCGAAATCTTACGACTACTGATACAATTACGCTTTCTGACGGCAGCACGATCTTGAAATTACAACACTGTAAAGTACTTTCTCACAAAGTCGTCCACACGTGATGCAAGATTCTTCGAAACGTTACATGCGTATAAGAAACTGTAAAAGTCAGTCTATCCAATTATTTTTTCACGAAAAATCGTGCCCGTACGTCAAATTTTTTTAATTTTCAGTCACTTAATTGATCAATCTATTCATCGAACAACCTCCGTGTACTTGATGAATAGCCGGTATACGTTTACTCCATTATTAACAAAATGTTACATGCTTCTGCTTATTGTTAATAGTATAAAAACGATCACGCGATGCAAATATTTCTGTGTAATAATTGTTTTGCCCAGACCCATTTTCGTTTCATATTACGTATTAACAAATCCGCACCGAGTTCCCTATAAATGGTGGGTGTCAAACGACGCTAATCCTTCAGCTGTGGTTTCAACTTCTGTTTTTTGTATCTGTGGTAGAATCCAAAACCATCAAATCTGCCCATCGCACAATGACGGTGCAAAAAGCGCCCTTTCCCACTTTCACTATCTTAATGAAAGTACACTCCCTAACGGGTATAAAATTACAGGAAACACGGAACGGACATGGTGACATAATACGCACTTCCCTTACCATTACGTGATTCAGCGGGGTTGAACTGCGTTAATTATCTAACTCATGTTACATGGCACATACCTACAACGGTGGGTTCCAAGTCAACGAAGACGGCGCGTGGCACGTGTTTGCCGGCTCCGGTTTCACTGAAAAAAGTGTTGAAAGAGTCGTCGCCGCCGCCGATTGTCTTGTCCGACGGCATCTGCCCATCGGGCTGGATGCCGTGCTCAAGGCAGTACAGCTCCCAGCAGGCGTTGCCGATCTGGACGCCGGCCTGGCCGATGTGGACGGAAATGCATTCCCTCTGAAAGGAACACCATCCATGAAAAAACATATACCACGATCATTGATAAATACTATAAATAATGCGTAACTTTGGATGAATCCTTGAGATACTCCGCTGAATTTATAATAAAACGAAAAAAGTTATTAGTTAAAGTGGTAGTAAAATCGTAATAAGTTACATAACAAATTCTTAAAAAAAATAATAGATGTCTTCTAATAATAATATAACCACTTGTAGAATGTGTTTAGTGTTTCTTATTTCATTGATTAGACCGAGTTTAACATTTGCCTGTTTACCACTGCCAATTCAGTGTTGACATGAAAGTTCAGTCCACTGGGATGTCAATAGCTATTTGTTGAGACATTCGTGCCTCCGGATCGATATTGATTCAATAACGAGCTCCTTTGCAAATAGAACTCTAGGTTTTGTCCCCTCGATTTCTCTTTGGCTCGTATTTTAAGCGAAAATAAGCCCCAGATACCTGAGTGGATCTGATTCTCTTTAAGAGCAAATTCTCTATTGTTCGCACGTCGGGTAAAATCCCGGATTTTAGTCCGAGATCTTATTTCACGTACGTATTATGCCCCGACTTTTTCGAAAAGAATGGCTGCTTTTGTTATCACTTCGCTCTGCTCACGTGATTAACGTGATGATGATGCAACTAATGGGTTAATTTTTGTTGTTACTGCAGTCAAACGGTTAACAAAAGTGACAAAAAAGATCTGGAGTCTGAAAACAACAGTATGAACTTACACTAAAAATCATTTACTTTGCAATTTGATTTTATTCACATTAATAACATTTTGTTTTGTAATACATGTCGTTATATGTTAAAAAAAAATGGATGGTCACTTATATTGTTATTTTGTCCTTGTTTCTCCTATTAAAAGAAACATCGAGGATTTGAATTTCCCGCCATGTCAGTGTTATTTATAACTTGTTTTTTTTTTCTTAATATTAGTTAATATACGTAGTCTTCAAATTTTCACAACAGGAAATTTGAAACAGTTTTTAAAATTGTAAATTTAATGTACACATATTAAAACAGAAAGACAAAATGTAAGCCCGCCCACCCGCCCTATCTCAATTGTGATGATTTTTTTATTCGCTGTGAACCGAGGGGGCGGAGCTTAACTGCCAAATACTTTTTTCTTTACGAGAAATTAAAAACATGTTTTTGAGTATCGTGTTGTTCAAAGAATACTATATTAAGAAAAAAAGGCAAAATATAAACCCCGACCACCTACCCCATCTAAATTGTGATGATTTTTTTTATTCTTAAAAACTTAAACCACGTTTAAAATGGTAAATTTTTGTAAGAAAATGTGGATTTTGCAATTAGGCTCCACCCCGAAGATCCACCAACGAATGAAAACTTCATTACTATTTAGATCAGGGCAGGTATGGGTGGGGCTTAATCTTTGGCTTTAATTTTTTCTTAATATACATTTGTAGTATTTTCTTAATATTAGTTAATATACGTAGTCTTCTTTTCACAGCAACAAATTTTAAACATTTTTAAAATGGTAAATTTTTCTAGGAAAATATGGGTTTTGCGGCATGTCCGAATTGCGCTGCATGTTTAATTCGCAACCGAACTGCGGTAAAATTCTTAGTTAGGGGTTAAGCTGTCTCGCTTTAATCAGGTACCTAAATGATGGACACTTTATTTAATATTCAAAATTATGAAAACTTAATGAAAATTCAGTAAATCGACTTTGATTACTTTTGGATCATGTTATGTATGAAAAACGAACCGGTTATCACATACATACATACTCATTGAAACATATAATTTCTAAAATTGTTTAATATCAGTTTATAAACGAGATCTTTTTCAATATACGGTTTTTTCGTTTTTATGTAACAAGTTCACTTTATTCTTTGAGTCTAAAAAATATTTTGTTTGCTTCAAATTTTAAATTTAAAGCACTAAATGATGTTTCTACTCTTCTGCGAATTTATTCCAATTCTTTAAGAACAATGCTAGAACCCCTTGAACCCCTACAGTTCGAGAACGAACCGCAATTCGGTTAGAAGTATCCAGGTACCTGATATTTAAGCAAAATTTGCACCGCAGTTAGGATACGACCGGATTTTGCAATTACGCTCCGCCCTGGGTCTGACAACGAATGATAAATTCATCACAATTGACTAATTGAGATAAGGGGCGGATATGGGTGGGATTTAATCTTTGGCTTTCTTTTTTATTTAATACATTTACTTAGTTCTCTTTGAATAACACGATTATTTAAGAACATGTTTCACATGATAGTTTCTTGTAGAAAAATAAGGATTTTGCAATTAAACTCCGCCCCAGATTACACCAAATAAAAAAAAATCATCACAATTGAGTTAGGGCGGGTGAGCGGGGCTCATTTTTATCCTTTTTTAATATATTTAAAATTTACATTTCTTAAGGAAATATGGATTTCGAAAGTACACTCCTCACCCGGTCTAACAACGAATGAAAAATTCATCATAATTGAGATCGGGCTGGGTATAGGTGGGACTTAATCTTTGGCTTTCTTTTTACTTTATACAGATAGTTTTCTATGAACAACCTTAGATCATATCCTCTAAGAAAATAGAGGGTGGGTGGGCGGTGCTTGTATTTGATTTTGGCGGATAACATACACTCTAAGAAAATGGAGGGCGGGTGGGCGGGGCTAGTATTTGGTAAGATAAAGCTGTTTTTGCACTTTTGACATTTTCTTTTAAATTACGATATCCAGAAGTCATTTTCGGTTTCGTTTCTTTGGAAATTCCTACCGTTTTTCGAAAATCGCTAATTGAGATATAGCAGTTTTAACAGTTTCGTCAAAACAGCTCTGTATACAAATTTTGAGGAAAGTTATTATTAAGTTTCAACCATTTTTTCAGAACCGCCAAAAACTTCGAAAATTTCCATTATTTTTTAGAAATTAGCAAAATTTAATATTATAATTTTTAGAAGTTTTTAAAAACTTGGCTTTGGAAAGGAATAGCTTAAGATCTTCATCTTTTTCGAATTATCTTGTCAAAAGCTGCATTCCACAATTTTTACTTAATTTTTAGATTTTGTATTTTTTCGAACACCGCTGAATATTATTTTAAAAAAAATCCAGGTTTTGACCTCTAGAATTTATTTTTTAGGAATTGCCAAATGAAATATGGCAATTTTTTTAATGTGTTAAAAATATCAACTTAAAAACTAATACCTCGAAAATCTTAGTTCGGTATTGTTAACGGACTATGTTTTTCGAATTACCTCGTCGAGATCTATATTTCGGCATTTTTGGAAGATTTTTAGGCGATTTTTTCAAAAGCTCAGTTTTTCAATATGAAATTTTATAGAATTTTTGAATCGCCAAAATAGCATACAAGAATTTTGAGAAATATATATATATTAAAGGTTTTTATACCGAGCTACTGGTATTTTAACAAAACTTCAAAAACTGCTAGATTTCAATTAGCGATTTTGGAAAAACTTACTGGATATGGAAATCTACAATCTAAGTGAACAACACGATTGTTTAAGAACATATTTCACATGGTAGTTTCTTGTAGAAAAATAAGGATTTTGCAATTAAGCTCCGCCCCCGAATTACGATGAACTAAAAAGAATTATCACAATTGAGTTAAGGTGGGTGGGCGGGGCTCAATTTTAACCTGATTTTTTTCTTAATATACGTAGTTTTCTTTTCACAACAAGAAATTTAAAACACTTTTAAAATGGTAAATTTTTACAGCTATCTTAAGAAATATCTTTATATATAATATCTATATATTGATATTGAGACATTGATTATTATCATTTATACAGAAGCGAATAAAACACAAAAATGTAAAAAATTACAAACTTATATTGTCATTTTATCCCCATTTTCCCTCTTCAAAGAGACGAATATCAATAAAATATAAAAAGATGTGATTAACCAAATTGAATAAATGAATTATTAGATAAAATATACGACGAATTATTATTAGAATCTATTTTCAAAACTTATACCATAAAAATTAAGCAAAAAAAAACTCAAACTATAATAAAATAATGTCCCAGTTTGCCTAACTGTAGTTATTTGTGTTTAAAGACAGTGAAGTTTACCTTTTGTTTACAAAGATTGTAGGTAATTATTTGTTGATGGAGAATCGATTGATGGTCATAATATGAATGTAAAAAAAATCTAAAAAAAAACACGCTCTAATTTGACGTTATAATAATATAATTTTCGTTCTTGGTTGTCGCCCTATATTAAATTCTAAATCTAAAAACATTTAAAATTTAAAATTGTGGAGAAAGAAATATAATTCAACTCGAAACTCCTATAAAAACAACAAAAAAAAGAGATAAAAAGTGTCAGTTTGAAACTGACTCTACATACACTTGATACGAATGAATTAATGCAGAAACAGAATCAGAAGAGAGACCAAAGAACTACTTGTAGCCTAGCCGTCACATTTATTTTTTATGACCAAATTCTTTTCCTGTACATTAAATTTTTATCCGCGTAAAATTGATTCGAGCTTGGAGGAAAGCATCTCGATTTGTTTTTCTTTTCAAGATTTTTTAAATGTATTTATTATTGAGATTTACATTCTTTTATTTAGGTCAGAATATACTTAATGATTCATTTTATTGATTCCAAGATTTTAAATACAACCACGAAAAACGAAAAAACATTTCCATTGACAAAAAGTGCGATGTTGTTCCACGAAAAGTGTTAAAATGTAAATGAATGTTTCTCACTAGGGAGAGGAAAAACAACTCTTACTGGAAAAACAGATCAATTTCAAACCTAAAGACCAGAAAAAAAAACTCTATCTTAAAACTAGGTCATAGAAAAAATAGAGTACCTATTCAGTCTGATTACTGATTCTAGGTAGGTAAATGTTAAATGTCACCTCGGCTAAGCGACAACATTAACATTTTTTCTGCTTTTACACGAATACTAAATATTGATTTCCATCGACAATGATTACTTGATTAAGTTTTCCTAATCACGGAGCACTTAACGAACTTTTCTCGTTAAATATTCACCTCTTTTAACAAAAGTATGTAAACGAATCTCCAACACCTAATTTATTCATAATACGCATGAAATGATTATTAATTGTTTCGCAGCTATGCAAATACCCCGATAAGAACCCCCTTAACACGATTTTGTACCAAATTAATCAACCTAGTCTTGAAACTTAAGACCCAAATAACTACCTGTTATAGAGGGGGATGACCTCTTAAATTTCATGTCGTGATGATGATTCTGTTAAAGGGCGTTGCTCCCCTTTGTTTGTATTTAAGACGTTTCATTGTGTTTCCCGACATTGATTGATCTATCAAGTTCACCAGGAGACTGGTACAGAATTTAAAATTATATGAAATAGGCCGGTACGAGCAAGGACGCATTTACCTGTCTAGTCGGAACTGATTGGTAATAACTGGAAGAATTTATAGGGGGAGGGTGGAATATTCATTGAATTCTTGGAGAACTTGTTAGGAACTAAATAGAGCTCCATTAACTTATCGACAGTGAAATAATGCGAAATTTTCCCGTTCATTGCATGATAATGAGTTAGTTCGCTTTGAACGGGTGCACAGACGTGATCGGATAAAGTAGTTAAAGATTAAAGGACCTATTAGAGAGCTTTGTATATTGTTGATATTAAATCGATGAATATCCATGTCGTGCGATGACTGTTTACAGTGATTTTAGTAGGGGAGCTTTAAAAATTCCAAAGTGACAGTTAAGTTACGGCAGACGATTACACGTGTACATTAAGCAGACAATCAAGATGAAGGATGGACAGACATTCAATACAAATACGTCGCGTGTTGCATACAAGTTTTTCTGCTGCTCCCCTAAGTGATCAATAATGTGACTAGAATAATCAAATTTAACAGAATCAATCGTAAAATGAAGAGTTAACTTGGAGTGAAGCAAAGTTGGATAAAAATAGAATTGTAACTAAAATTATTACTCTTGCTTTCTTGGTATCTTCACAATCTAATTGCGGTGGCGACAGGAAATGTGTCACTGCAAAAATTCGAAGAAATTTTTGCTAGAGTTCTCTGATGGAAAATTAGTTTAGTATTTATGTTCGCTAAAAAACATAATTACTAACATAAACACAAGCGGTAAATGAAATCATTGTATATTTTTTGCCGCTAATTATTACGTACTGTATTTATTATTGGCCATTAATGTTGTGATTAATGTCACAAACCAAGCGTGAACCACACAGTGGCCCATAAAAAAATGGGAGAGGACATGCTAGTGATAACGTAAAGGCAATAATGAGCAAGTAGTCTTGCTTGTTTTATGGGATAGGCAAAGTACCATAAATTACTTTGAACATTATTGCTGTAAATAAACAAAGTATGTTTATGCGTATAGCTTGCAGATGAATTTCGCGTTTTATTTTAGAATTTCATACATAATTAGTTCTACTATAACCTTTTTAGAAAACCAATTTATATGTCTTAAATTAACTATGCAATTGCAAAAGATAAAAAAATGGTTTGTGCTTAATCAACATAATAATTATGAATTTAATAAGACTGCTGCTCAAGTAATGATTTCCGGAAATTTCGACTGAAGGTGCGTGATTTTGTGGGGTTGAATTTCACGACGTTTTTTACACGAAATATTTTTAAAACAAATATTCCCGGTTTGTAATCCCGTTATTACTAGCAGCAAAGAAATTTATTTGTGGAGAACGACATTTTTTTAGTTAGCTAAATTACTTTCAAATTCGTTACTACTTTATCATAAAATAGTCTCATTGATGAAAAATTTATTATCAAGGTGACCCTAAAAAATTAATTAAATCTAAACGTAGTTCAAACGGACCGGAACAAATCACTTTGGCTAAACAAAACGTGGTATTGCTAATAAAAAATTGTATAGTTACAGAAAATTCTCAGAAATGATAAAAAATCCAATCACATCAATACAATGCGTGAAACACTGTGTTTATTGAAATACCCAATAATCATGTTGACGTGCGTAATTTCATGTTTTCTCGACATTTCATGTCATATTTCCGTTTCCTTCAGCCTGTTTGTTAGCGATTTTATTTGATATATAAATATTCTCCGAAACTACTGAACCGATTACCTGGATTTGTGGGTTTACTTTAAAATTATATCGAAGGTGATAAAACCTTAATATAATTTGTTGACTCATTCCTTCTAAAAAACTCATGTTATAGTATTTTTAGCAAATGTCACGCAAATTGTGGACTGACACGCACCTTTACTTGTGGTTTAAAATCGCGTCTGTTTTTAACGTAATATTTGTAGGTTATAATCAAAAATGTAGGTATAAAATTGTGAACAATCAAATCTTGCAATTTGTTTAAGAAAATCCATAAATTGACTAAAACATTGCCCAGTAAACAACTGATCTGTGGCATAATCTGATTTCTGGATACAGACAGTAACGTTACGATTAAGACCATATGATCGAACAAAAAAATCCTCCAGTAGGCCATGAAATTAATTTTTTAAATAATGATATTGACAGCGCGTTCCTTGTTCAATTGATAACTGTCAAATAAAGTGTCAAATGGGTGCAATGCCAACATCAACATCTCAAAAATTGATTTCATGGCGTACTAGACAACTTTTTTTCATCATGATATTACATTGTACATAAAAATTAATATACTCTCTACGCCCCTAAGGTACAGTTGAAAAAATACAACTTCTTCTAAAAATTATAAAAGTTAAAATAAAGATATATCTGGACTATTCACCATTTATTTGTCAAGTAAGCAATTATTAGGTTAACACATGTCCGTCAAACCGTTCGCAAAAGTGATTTCAAAGACACCTTCTATTTTCTAATCTAAAATGTAAAAAGCGTTTTGAAACTATGGAAAAATTACTAAAAATGTAAGAGTTTCTTTTGACAATTCCCACTTTTATTGAACACAACTGTATTTAAAGTGGATAGATAATCAACGGAAAAAATATATTCTCAGTACAGGCTTAACAGTTTAACTTCGACTATTTATGTTCATAGTTCGAAAGAATTCGACCATTAAGCACGTACAGACAGCCAGAATCGGCGGCAGTCGGCAGCAGATCAAAGTATGCATTTGTGTTAAAAGACAATGAAATTTGATTGTCTCCTTCAAACAAAGGAGAGAACTAATCTCTCTAACTAAATATAGGCGGGGGCAACATTACTTTAATCTCAAATTTTCGAAAAAGTGGGCTGACTTGATCAATAAAAAACATTTTTACGATACGACCACCGAGCTTACCACACGTCAGTGCGCTTAATAGACTGACATAAAATGTTAGGATATTTTTACGAAAATCTGGATCCCTAGGGTAAACGATCAAGGTGAATTCATAAACCACAAGTATAGGAGTATGTTATTTTATAAAATTTAAATGACGTTTACTGAACAAAATTTGAAAGGACGTCATCAAATTATTTGTGGGGATGATTAGCCAAATTTTTGGTTACCATTTCACCATCTAAGCGATATTCATAATATAGCTTCGAAGATTATTTGTTTATTAACAGACGGCGGATGGACGGCAGACAGACGGATAAAACATGAAAGTAGTCAATCGCCCGATGGCCCCATTACAATATTTCCTTAATTTACGCTCGGGAAGGAAAAATCCAGAAAATATTAAACAATCTCTGTTGAAAAATGTTAATTTTATCAACTAAAAATAACAAAAAAAATGCAGTAAAACTATTGTGTCTCCAAAATCTTATGGAAGAAATGTATCATTAAACTCGCATGAAAAAATTGGTCTAAAGATATTCAGACAAAACAGTTTTTTCGAAAAAGATTTGATTTTGCAAAATTTTATTTATTTTATAACCTCTACAAGTAAAAAAATGTATAGATAATACTTAACCAACTCGCCCACTGGGTATTTGATGCATATGAGCGAGGTATTGACTACATGAAATACGTGGAAAACATTACAAAAAAAAAATGTGTGCAATAATTGTGATAAAATAAAGGGAAATTCATAAATCACGAGAAGAAGAGTATGTTATTTTATAAAATTTACTAAACAAAATTATGAAGGGATGTCATCAAATTGTTGGCGGAGATGATTAGATAAATTTTAGTTAGCGTTTTACATTCTACATGATATTCTTAAATTATATACAAAATTTGACAATCGATCCAGTAGTTTTAGAGATTCTCTGTCAAAGAAAAATCAACACAGTACACTAGGGATCATGAAACGTCGAGAAAACATGAAAGCAGTTTCAAAGTAACATGAAATTGGAACTAGGAACTTACATGTGCCGAGAAAAAATGTAAATGTACAAAATCTGTTTTCGATTTTTGATTTTCGCGGCGAAGTTCCAATTTGAAATAAAAAATAGACTGAAATCCACATGATTTACGATGTTTATTATCCAGGGATTTGAGAATTATACACGGCTTAAATAAAGCCACGAATGTCACGCAATACCTCAATACAAAAAATATGACTTTTGTAGCTTAAAAAATAATAGAATGATTATAAAACAATTGAAATTTAAGTTTTTTAGAGTGGAAATACTTTGAGAAGGACATGAATAAAAAATCCACTAGCAAATTCAGGGGGAGAATTTATGTCGTTCTACTCGTAATTCATTTCATCCAGTTTTGTTTCATTTTTTCGTAGTTTTTTTAGTTGGTTAACCTCAAAACAAGCATTTTAATTGTATCTAATCTAAACATATAAGCATATGAAATGTATTTGGAATTACCCCATTTCAGAACGCAAAAGATACGCCACTGGTTAAAGCCTACGTAACAGATTTTAATAACTCGATATGTTCTTCTCATAGTATTTCCACTGTAGTGTAGGAATGAATATACTCGTAGAAACCCTTGCTAATCATATTTGAAATCTAAAAGTATTGTTTTATTTTAGCTAATCTTTTAAACACTTAAATCAGTCTACTTTTCTGTTTAATTTTCATAGATGACAGATGTAATCTTATAATGCAGTGATAAGCGCCATAAATTTCAAGTTGTGATAAGTATACTCAGTGGCATAACGCTCGATAAAGTTTAACAGAATTTCTTTTCACCGACAAATTAAACTTTTATGAAAATTATTACCACCATTATTGTTACAGTGCATATAAAATTTTAACTATAACATTATTATGTACTTTGTTTATGTTAATCGCTTCCATATGTTGCATGACGACAGTTGAGATTACGACTTAGTACATAATGCAGTACCCACAAATTTGTTTGTTTTCAGGCATGATTTTTCAAAATATGAAACAAAAAATGTCAAAAAATTTTTCATCAATCCTTGAGATTTTGTTTCGGTTTTAAAGGATCTCAGATCTACAGAATATAACTGTTTCAATCTTTGATCGCGTACTTAACACAACAATTTTAATCAATCAGGACCAAATTTGACCAATTTTTTTTACCAAAATGAACAAAATGAAATGAGTTTTTTGGAAATTTTACCCTTTGGATTGTCAATAATTTGCCTCCAATAATCAGAAATAAAAAAAAACTAGTTGAATGTGCTGAACTCAGTTGTTCAGATAAAATCTGCAGATTTGAAAAAAGATAAGATATGTAAGTCAAACAGTGAAATCAGAAAAGGTGTTATTATTGTCCATGACATTAACTTTTATCACCACTGCCATAAAAACGTGAATTCCTCAGTTGCATTAAAAAAATTTAAAAAACCACTGAACTAATTAATTCATGCAACCATTTTAATAATATCTGTCAAAACAAAACACAAGTGAAGTTACGAAGAACCGCAAAAAATTTCATACACGTAATAACTAACAATAATACAACCGTGGATAAAATAGGAATGGTTCAATGTTTTCCCGATAAATTATGTACAGAATGCACACCCCCTGACCCTGAAACCCCATTCGCTATAACTCTGACTTACTTCCAAATTGATTCACTATTCACAGAACGCAACAATTATTAAAAATGTATAAATACCACTGGAACACTCGACGACACAAATTCACGTCCCTCGCGACTTACGAAAAAGGAAAACCATAATGAAATAATTAATTAAGTGGTCATTATTTTCCAAAAGAACCCCATATAAGCGCATCTTCCATGCAATCATGTAATTTATTTCATTAAATTAATGACGGGGTGAGGCGCACTTATCCAGACCAATTGCGTGGGTCAGGCCGGAGACATTTTAGGACATCCATGAATTAATTCTATAATTTTGATCGTCCTTGGTACCTAACTAGGGCCCAATTTAGCGGAATTATAAAATACTTATCAAATTAAGAACAAATGAATCTTGGCCTCTCCCAAGGGGTGTGTCTCTGATTAGTTCTACTTTTTAGTCACCGCCGAGACATTCATGGATGTATGCACAAAAATAAAAGGATCCTAATTTACAAGAATGAGTCACAGATTGGTCTTAAGTCAACCGTGGAGGACTATTTCCTGAAATCGCTCAGGAAGCTACGAACAAAATGATTATCACAGACTTACGGTTTGATAGTTGATTAAACACAAAAAGGAGTTAACACCGTGTTTTGTATATGTCGGTGTGTAAATCAAAACTATAATTATAAGCATACCGAAACGTGATTTAATAATACATTAGGATTCCGTGATTCCGTTCTTAGTTATCTGAGTGAGAAGATTGTTGCGCGTTACTTAAAAAATACAAATTTCGTTTTAATTACAGGCGTAACCGTGTAAACAGTTAAAGGCTGTGAGTAACAAATTTCAAAGACGTTTCGAGTGTTTTAAGTCACGCAACGGAAATTGTTGCTTGTATCAATTTCACCTGAAGGGCGATAATTACGGAAACACCGCCAAAATAAATAAACTTAAAGTAACTATCAAGGCGAAGAAAGAAATTCACTAACTTATTTATATTTATAGAGTAAGTTCGTTCACCGTCTGACTGCATCCAGAGACTCGAAGTGTGAAGGTCCCAATAATTAACTTGCAAATCATCATCATAAAACAGCAAAGTTTAGTCATAATCGAGCTATGCGTTTTTTATTTAATGTGTTACACAATTTTTTGCATTTTATTAAAGAGAACAGGTAGGTCGCGCAGGCTACGTTTCTGTCAATAATAATAACCACGAAATGTGAAATCAATATTGAATAATAGAAAAAAAACTCACCATTGTTGGTCTAGTTTTTCAAACTTCGTGCGATGCAACAGAAACGTCAGCTGATGTCCGCGATGCGACACCCGTTGAACAAAGTAATTTCATTTCGGTGCTCCACCGACTTATAACTGGCGCGCAATCTGCTAGTGCGCATGCCCAGAAGAACTGGAGTCGCCAATTAAACTATTTAGTGGATTAACTATAGATTGGCGGTATATTAAATTAAATGACGCTATTGAAATTACAAATAAAAGAATTCATTTTATGCTGTGCTGGATTCGGATCCAATAACTCTGCTGCTAATATGGCATGACAAATATTTAATTACTTTCGGGAAAAGTATCTGGATTGGAAATGCAATACCCAAGTTAGTGTATGGTTCTCATGTTTTTATTACAGCATTTATTGTTTTTTTTACATGGATAAATGGTAATTTATGGAATGTGCAAATCATTTATCGACATTGATTTGTTGTTAACTAGAGGAGATTGGGTGTGATTTGACGGCAAATTTGTTTAAACGATTTAAATTCGGCTTCGCAAATAGTCTGCATCGAATGCAGGTATTAACATGTAAACAAGTTATGGTCAAATTTGTATAAATAATTGTTTTAATGTTGTTACGTACAAACACGTACTAAAGAACGGTTTTAAAATTAATTTCCTAAAACGGGTAATTCTAATTTTGTATAAATACTAGTGTCAGTTTGGAAAATTTTATCTTTAAAATTATTTTTTGCATTCTACTTTTCACCATCATTACTTTTGTGTTTTTAAAGTTTTTCTACAAAGAGTCATTTTCATCATTTTTTCACTTAAAATTATTAATCAGTCCACTCCTCTGTTTAAGGAGACAAAATCAATCAAATTTAATTTTCTTTTATGCGTCTGGTGATGCTTGTACGTGATTAGTCAACTTCTTTCGATGTATAAACATAAGTACTCGACGTTAACCATGTAATTAAGAGTTCATTTTCTCGTTGGTAATCTGGTTTACAAGGTTTTAAAATTTCGGTATCCTAAGTGTCCAAATTTTAACACATTTTTCTATCTTTGATTAAAATTCTTATTTCATAAATAAGATAAATACCTAAGATATGGGAATAATTAAAAAAATTTGTTTTATTAGTTAATAAGTTAACCGAAGGAAGAGTTTCGCGTCTGGTATGTTGACATACTGAGTTACCGTGCTCTTTTGCCTTATTCTTAACCCTGCTCCTGAAGATGCCACTTACGAAAGTGTGAGAAACGTTGAGCCCAAAATCTCAATTAACACGATTCCAACCCACAAAAACGATCATGTATTGATTCCGATCGTGAAAGCCTCCGAAATTATTAGTTATCAGTATTTGCCAAGATAAAACTGATTTTGGCAAATGAGATACCCTCTAAGAAAAGAGAGGGTGGGTCGGCGGGGCTAGCACCTGCTAAAAAAATTGGTCGAAAGTTATTTCGACAGAACTTCCCCCGCTCCTGAAGTAGAATGAAACATCCAGCATTTTCGAGTTGAGTTTTTTCTTTACACAATTTTGTGACGACGTTATCAACATTTTTGCAAGGGCCCGTGTATCAGCTTGGATCGGTGCAGTGTAATACTAAAAATAACAATATTGTATTCCCAAAATTTTTTGGGAAAATGGAGTGAGCCGTTCTTGATGTAATCAATAAAATAAACTGTGTCCTTCATTAACTTTTTTGTACCACTTGTTTAAACGAATCTAAAAAATATTAATGCAGTGATAAATCATAAGTATAAACTCGTCATATTTTGCACATTTTGAGTAGAATTTATTCGACAAAATTTTGAGATGACGTCATCAATTTTTTTATAAGCAAATCTAAAAAATGAGATTCTTAATTTGATTAATAAAAAATTGGTAAGGACTATAAGTAAAATCTGGCAAATCCAGCTCTTTAAAAAAAATTATAAAATTTGATTTTACGATTTTCGTTTTGTAATAACCGCTGCCAAGTAAAAACCAGAGGCATAAATAACGCCCCTTGTCCTTCAGCAGTAGGTAATAGCAATCGGAAGCTCAAGTGTTTATTTATGTTTATACATCGAAAGAATGTCACGTAGAAGTTAGTCTGATTTGAATGAGTTTGTCTTCTCAAAACAGGACATACTAAAATTACTAATTAAACCACAATCGAGCAAAATGTTCTGAATATTATAATTCTTATTTTATCATTATTATACCAGGTTTCTGGAAAATGGCGGATTAACTCTTCAGTACGTTATGTACCCCCTTTCGGGAGTCCCAAAAAAATTATGAAAACATTCTTAATGATGTATATTACGAAAAAAACCCTAATTTTGTAAAAGTAAAATTGACAATACTACACGCATCTAATGCCTGAATACCTCCGACTTACTTTCTGATTACTTAGTAACGATGGTGACTGAAATCCACCTTTTATTTTTTTTAGGATAATAACCATAACAACCAGTAGTCATTAATCGTTGTGCATTATTATTAATAAAAAAAGTTGCTATTTTTCATTAATAAATAAACCAAAAAAAAACAATTAATAAGACATTTATAAATTATAAACAAAAACAAAACCAACAAAAGAAAAATTGGTCTAAAGAGTTTAGATAGTACTTCCCTCGCTGTCGGAAACGTGACGATTGCATGCCTATTATGTTTTTTTTTCGCAGTAGATTTCGAAGCATTCGGTTTTGTAGTTCCTGAGTAAACCAATAAAATAAATTTACACATTCATTATTTTTTTGAGTCACCCGGTATATGCAAATTCAAAAAATATGAATGGAATGATAAATTACAAGTATAGACTCATCATATTTTGTATATTCTAGATACGATTTATTTGGCAAACTTTTGAGCTGACGTCATCAGTTTTTTGGAGAAGATAACCAAATATATTTTGACTAAAAGTTTATTATGCTCTTTATAACGTTAAAACATCTGCAGGATTTCATAACATTCGGTTCTGTAGTTCCTGATTAAATCAATAAAATACATTTACGCATTCATTAATTTTTTGGGTCACTCTGTATATGCAAATCCAAAAAATATGAATGGAATGATGAATCACAAGAAGAGACTCATCATATTTTGTACATTTTAGATAGGATTTATTCGGCAAACTTGAGAGCTGACGTCATCAATTTTTTGGAGGGGATAAGCAAATATGTATATTTTGACTGAACATTTATTATGCTCTTTATAACTTTAAAACATCTGCAGATTTCAAAGCATTCGGTTTTGTAGTTCCTGAGTAAATCAGTAAAATAAATTTACGCATTCATTAATTTTTTTGAGTCACTCTGTATATGCAAATCCAAAAAATATGAATGAATCGATAAATTACAAGTACAGACTCATCATATTTCGTACATTTTAGTTAGGATTTATTCGGCAAACTTTAGAGCTGACGTCATCAATTTTTTGGAGGGGATAAGCAAATATATTTTGACTGAACATTTATTATGCTCTTTATAACCTTAAAACATCTGCAAGATTTCAAAGCATTCGGTTTTGTAGTTCCTGATTAACTCAATAAAATAAATGCAAGCATTCATTAATTTTTTTGAGTCACCCTGTATATGCTAATCGAAAAAATTTGAATGGAATGATAAATCACAAGAAGAGACTCACCATAGTTTGTACATTTTAGATAGGATTTATTCAGCAAAATTTTGTGGTGACGTCATAAATTTTTTAGGGGGGACGACCAAATATATTTTGATGAAAAACTTACTATGCTTATGATAATTTTAAAACATGTTCAAGATTTCAAAGCATTCGGTTCTGTAGTTCCTGAGTAAATCAGTAAAATAAATTAAGTACAGACTCATCATATTGCGTACATTTTAGGATTTATTCGGCAAACTTTTGAGGTGACGTCATCAAGTTTTTGGAGGGGATAACCAAATATATTTTGACTGAAGATTTATGATACTCTTTATAATCTTAAAACATCTGCAACATTTCAAAACATTCGGGTTAGCAGATTAAAAACTACATTGCAAAATGTTGTTTTATAATTTTAATTTTTTTTCCCAAAAACATTTTACCATCTACATCATATTCCTAATATAACTACAAAATTTCACAACAATCGGTCCAGTACTTTCGGAGACTATCTGTCTAATAAAAATCCGGGATGGCAGACAGACGGACAGACGGATAGACGGACAGACAGACGGAAATGGGAGACCTATTTCTTCGTCTTCTAGGGGTCATGAAAGATCGAGAAAACGTAAAAGTAGAGAGTCGGCCGACGGACTCGATTACAATACTTCCTTTGCTTACGCTCGGGAAGTAAAAATCCATTTAAGCATAACCAACTAAACACTAGAGAAGATGTTCAAAATTCCTGCCTTGTGTATATAAGTAAGCTCATAATGTTTCCAAATTTTGATCATCTTTTGTAAAGATAAAACTGATTTTGGCAAATAACATACCCTCTAAGAAAAGAGCGGGTGGGCGGGCGGGGCTAGTATCTGTTAAGATAAAACTAATTTTGGCAGATAACATACCCTCTAAGAAAACAGCGGGTGGGTGGGCGGGTTCTAGTATCTGCTAAGAGAAACTAATTTTGGCAGATGATATACCCTCTAAGAAAAGAGCGGGTGGGCGGGCGGGGCTAGTATCTGCTAAGATAAAACTAATTTTGCTAGATGACATAGCCTCTTAGAAAAGAGCGGGTGGGTGGGCGGGGCTAGTACCTGTCAAAATAAGATCGATTTTGGCAAATGAGATACCCTCTAAGAAAAGAGAGGGTTGATGGCGGACCTAGCACCTGCTAAAAAAATTGGTCGAAAGTTGTTTCGACAGAACTTCCCTCGCTCCTGAAGTACAACGAAACATCCAGCATTTTCGAGATGAGTTTTTTGTGATGCCGTCATCAACATTTTTGCAAGGACACGTATATCAACTTGGATCGGCGCAGTGTAATACTAAAAATAACAGTATTGTATTCCCAAAATTTTCTGGGAAAATGGAGTGAGCCGTTCCTGATTGAATCAATAAATTCTCTCATTCATTAATTTTTTTGGACCACTTGTTTAAGCAAATCTAAAAAATATGAATGCAGTGATAAATCACAAGTAAAAACTCGTCATATTTTGCACATTTTGGGTGGAATTTATTCGGCAAAATTTTGAGATGACGTCATCATTTTTTTTTATAAGCAAATCTAAGAAATGAGCTTCTTAATTTGATAAAAAAAAATTGGTCGACGGCTATACGTAAAATCTGGCAAATCCAGCTCTTTAAAAAAATATATAAAATTTGATTTTACGATTTTCGTTTTGTGATAACCGCTGCAAAGTAAAAACCAGAGGCATAAACAACGCCCCTTGTGCTTCCAGTAGGTAATAGCAATCGAAAGCTCAAGTGTTTATTTATGTTTATACATCGAAAGAATGTTACGTAGATGTGAGTTTGATTTTAATGAGTTTGTTTTCTCAAAACAGGACGTACTAAAATTACTAATTAAACCACAATCGAAGAACAAAATATTCTGAATATTATAATTCTTATTTTATCATTATTGTACCGGGTGTCTGGAAAATGGCGGATTAACTCTTCAGTACGTTATGTACGGGGGTTTCGGGAGTCCAAAAAAAAATAATAAAAACATTTTTAATGATGTATATTACAAAAAAAACGTAATTTTATAAAAGTAAAATTGGCAACACTGCGCGCACCTAATGCGTGAATACATCCGACTCACTTTCTGATTTCTTAGTACCTAATTATGGTGACTGAAATTCACCTCCTATTTTTTTTAATAACCATAACAACTAATAATCATTAATCGTTGTACATTATTTTATTAATGAAACAAGTTGTTATTTTTCATTAATAAATAAACAAAAAAATTGTATATTATGATACGAGTTTTATAAGAAGCATTTTGTCGCACGCATGGTTTTAGGGCACGACGAGAGCAGCGAGGAGTGCCCTAAAGGAATAAGTGCGACAAAGTGTCTTATAAACGAGTATCATACAGTATTTTTTCTACTTTGCCCCTTTTTCATAAAAACATAATCTGGTTATTTTCACGACAGTTGCCAGAACATACTTTTTATTTCATTAAACATTGAGGGTAAGTTAAAAGATGATAGACAGTTATAACTAGAGAGCGGAAAATGTGCAGCAAAATTTTGGGAAATATGATCATATGACATGCATCAAATTTATGCAAATATGCAATAACTTTCTTAATATATGCAGAGATATGCAGTTGCATATGCTCCAAAAATAAAAAAAAGCGTAATAACCGAACTAAATTTATTTACAAATTGCAAAAACACCTTACCTTTTATTACAAAAAATACATAAATCACATTGCAAAGTGTTTAATTAGATCTCACTGACAAATGACATTTTTTAAGATAATATTCTTATACTAAAAAATAAATATAGCTACACAGAACGAATTAAAAAATAGTAGTAATCGACTATTTAATTACTATTTTGGTAACAATTTATCTTTAAACATTTTTCCGGTGATTCTAAAGTATGTATTTGTAAATAGAAAAACTGCGTACTGCGTCCACAGATGTAAAAATACTTATGGATTAGAGCAGGCACAACAAAACACAGTTCCTTCTTGAAGAATAAGTTCATGAAAAGGTTTAATTCATAAATTAATTTGAGTTATCTACATATTGATACACCTCTATCGCTTTAAATACTTAAATGTAAACTCACGATGAAAAATAATAGGATAACGTCCCTTCGACCACCATAAAACATACCATTAATACACTTAAATAACGAACAAAAATATTGAAATGAACGGTATTTCCAAAAGTAATTAGGACCCGAATTTACCTGGAAGGATGGCTTAACACCCAGTGGTTCCTCCAAACTACCATAAGACCCAAACCTTTCCCAGTTATTTGAAGCTCAGAACAATATTTGCAATATGATTCATGAAATTTCGTCTTTCTAGAAAAATGCCGACCGAATGGCATTTTTTTTTTCAAAGTAGCACAAAAATTGATAAAAACGCAAAATATGCACCCGTTACGTGAAATATGCAGGAGAAGGCCAATATATGCAAATATGCAATTTTTTTATAGCTGTATTCATTTTTAATTAGCATGATTCGTTCACATATTAAATATCAAGACTTATATACAAAAAATAACGGATGTGCAAATTTCATAAAATCCGCTCTCTAGTTATAACAACTAGTAGCTAGTTTTTCCGTAATGACAACAGTAAAAAAATAAATTTGACTACGTTTAGTGTAATTGTTATAGCACCAAGTGTATTTATTACGACACGCGAAGTAGAAAAAAACATTTAATAAGACTTTTATAAATTATAAACAATAACAAAACTAACAAAAGAAAAATCCAACCAACTAAACACTAGAGAAGATGTTCAAAATTCCTGCCTTGTGCTTACAAGTAAGCTCGTAATGTTTCCAAATTTTTATAATTTTTGTAAAAGTTAGTCATCAGTACTTGCTAAACTAAAAAACTGATTTTGACAAATGGCATTCCCTCTAAGAAAAGAAAGGGTGGGTGGGAACGGGTTAGTACCTGCCACGTGCTAAAATAAGATCGATTTTGGCAAATGACATACCCGCTAAGAAGATAGAGGGCGGGTGGGCGGGGCTAGTACCTGCTAAAATAAGACCGATTTTGGCAAATGACATATTTTCTAAGAAAATAGAGGCCGGCGGGTGGGACTAGTATCTGCTAACATAAGACTGATGTTAGCGTACAATCCGTGGACATATAAAGCTGATATACTAAGAAAATTTTCCAAATGTGTATCAAGCTTGGTTCCCGGGACCGTTGTCGGGCAAATATGCGTTATCCATCTGTCATCGCACATAACATCAACGTGAAAAAGATAGATTTACACAAGATAAATTTTTCATTTCCCTATGATTTTTATGACAGTTTGTACCAGTTTTATATGTCCACCGATTGTAGCTCTAAGAAATTTAATTAAATTATTATAAGAAAAGACACTAGACTAGAGACTCCAAAGCAGTTTCAAATTCTTTGCAAACAGGAATACCTAGAACCTCAAGACTGTTTTAAATTAAAAAAAAAAACGAGGCCCCAAAATTAATTCAATGAATGTGTTGTTTAGTGGTTAAACGTAGCAAAGGAACCAATTTTAAAATCATATTATAACTCCACCAAAATGTGAGAAGGAATTTTTTTACTGTTTTTCCCAGACTCGCCAGTTGATTGTTAAGAGCGTAGCAGAGAGTTAATCCGCAATTTTCCAAACACCCGGTATAATCGATAAAATAAAGCGAGATTCATAGTTATTTTTTTATATTCTGTGTAATTTAAAAAAATAAAAGTACCCAAGGAATACCGCACCTCAGAATGTATTCGTGAATAAAATTATATTTAATCATTTTTATGTGATGACATCATTAACTCTCATCAGTAAGGGATGAATAAATAAATTCCTACCTACGACAGCATACTTATATGCTTTATGTTGTTTTATCTGTTTGTTTGGACCTTTTAGGGTGTGCTTGTATGTATATTCTAGCACTTTACTGTAACTTCATTTGAGATACACCTGTTAAAACTTTTATGACTTAAGCTGCTGAAGCCAAACCACCCTTATAAGTCAAACTGGCTATTGTACTACTTAACTCAGTTCACAGCTACATTATGCCAACAATGTACAGTAATAATCTTGCGGTGCGGGTCCACAAAACTTACAATAGCCAGTTTGACTTATAAGGGTGGTTTGGCTTAAGCCGCTTAAGTCATAAAAGTTTTAACAGGTGTATCTCAAATAAAGTTAGTATACTTGTTGTAAGCCAATAAATAGAATCAAAAACAACTTTTAAGTAATATTTATTTAAAAAATATATATTTACATTACAATCAACTAATGTAGTTTTCAATAGTTATAAAACAAATATTGTTTCGTAAAAAATTAAAAATTACAAATAAATAGTAACTTGAAACTTCACGGCCTTACAATAAATATTACTTCAACCTCACTAGCCTACACTATAATAATATCAAAGAGGCATCCCGTATTCGTAAACACAACCCTTCAATTTTTATGGCTCGGTTTCCACCGCACCGTATATGGCCTATAATCCTGCAGACTCTCCTTTTCCACCGTATCTTTAATCCATTCAACAATAATATGCCTCGCACTGTTAACACACAACATAGTCGGCTCAGATACCGTATCCTTCAGATGCAAAACATGAGTAGCTTCCCCACGTTCATCAGTTTTCAAAACCGTCCCTCCGTAAGCAATAAAATACCGCACCCACTCAGCATGTCTCTCAGTAACCCCCTCCTCCAAATACAACTTAACACTTTCAAAATAATTAGGTATCGATTTTCGTTTTTCAGTCACTGGAACGGGCTCCACGTCACACGTAGTTTTCTTCTTATCACGATCTGCTTCTTTCACTTTTGCCTCAGTTTTCTCTGGTTCTTTTTCAACTTTTGTCTTTTTGTTCGCTTTCGACTCAGAATTCGACGCTTTTCGTTTGGGGCTGCGTTTGAGCGGCTTGGAGCTCTCGCGCACCTCAGTCGGGGGCTTCTCTTTCTTGGGGGGTCCGCCCCAACACGCATTTATCACAGTCTTGATGTCTCTACAGTTCTGGAAAATTAAATACGCGTCTGGATGTACACCTTCGAAAACATGTTTCGCACCGGCGTTCATGCGCAAATCGTGTTTAATCAGTCGAACGACGACTTTCAAGTCGTTCGAGGTGCATTTTTTGATAAAAGTTTTGAACTGATTGTATTGGTCTTCTTCTTTTGATAGAGTTGTCAACGTTTCGAGGAACTCGTCGACTTCGTGTATGGTTAGGGTGCTTTTTTTCACGGGTTTATATTCCTTGTTCTGTTCGAAAAAATATTGAATAGCTTGACCAACATCACCTTGCTCTAAATGCGCCATTATAGTGTCATCAGCGACATGAAAAATACGACTAAATATTTTAACAAGTTGCTTGGTTTGTAAATGAAAGACCCGTTTTATAACAGATGGAAGAAGAAGTTTACACCATAATAAAATATCACCTTTAAAACCCGTCCCATCACTCCCTTTTGTAAAAATATCTTTGAAAATGCTTATTTTTTCATTTGAACTGGATACATTTGACACATTAGCAACAATAGTACGGAATTCGCGAAAGCAGTTATCTTTGTGAACGCCGTCTTTAATTGTACTATCTGAAGACACACTCAAGGCGTCCTCATTCGTGATAAAACTCAACTGTGACTTATTTTTATTATTACCTCGTTTAGTCTTTTTCGAAGACTTGTGCAGCTTTGCCTCAAACGCTCGATTACATTCTTTTATCTTTTTTAAAATGTCGACTTTATCAGAGTGAGCGAGCAGCTCCCAACCTTCCACATCGTGTGGCGCCTCGATTCGTTTAGTCGTTTGTCTTTGTTTCAAGAAAACTTCAAATATACAGCCTACGTGGTGCCATGTTTTCATTTTACCTGACCCCAGAGGGTTTGGGATTATTTTGGCTATGCGTAAGTCGCCTTGAACGCATTTTTGTTTGCACTTTTTGCAAACGGCTCTACCTTGTTTGGCTATTTCTACAGAAAAGGGCTTCTCTGGAGATAAATCATCATCTGACATCTAGAATTGAGGTTAGGTAATAATTTCCACTTTTAGATAACAGGCTGGGCAACAATTAAATTAATAGCGTCTTACCTTGCCAATTTAATTGTTCATAGCCGTACGAATTTCTTTTTTATGGGGGCACGAGGCACAATTAGCAAAATAGAAGTACATTATTTTTGAAATTTACAGCTTCTTATTTGTGTTTTTGCAAAAAGTTCGACCTGGTTACGTAAGATGGCGGAAGAGTCAACAAGGTTGAAATTTATTAAAAACAATTTTTTATAAAAATGTATATACTTTTCCAGGAGCAAATAATTGATTTTAACTTATTCTTCGTGCAATGAAATATTTTATAGCGCAAATATGTAACAAAACTTGTTTCAACATGACATTGACGTCACGTGACGTATCTAACCTAAAAATTTGTATCGATTCTTTAATCGTTTTATTTTCAATTACCCCATCAGTGAAAATTACAGTGATTTCTAACTAATTTAATTAAATTTGAAGGTCACCCATTTTCGCGGTAAAAGGTGAGTTTCATTGTATTTTAAACAAATTGTTCGTAACCTAACCTAATTTTTAGATGTCAGATCATGAGGAGTCCGACGAAAAGCCTTTCGCAATCGAAATTGCCAAGCAAGGCCGCGCTGCATGCAAAAAATGCAAGCAAAAATGCACCCAAGGTGAATTACGTTTTGCCAAACTTGCTCCCAACCCTTTCGGCGCCGGTAAAATGAAGAACTGGCATCATGTAGAGTGCATTTTTGAAATATTTTTAAAACAAAGACCTACCACGAAGAGAATAGACGATCCAGAGGAAGACATCGAGGGATGGAACTCCTTGGACGACGACACCAAAGCTGACATACTAAAACGCATTGATGAATGCAACAAATTTTTTGAAACCAAATATGGTATTAAAGCGTCACCAAAAAAACCCAAAAATAAACCGAAAGAACAACAGGCTAGTGATAAACAGGTAGCGAGCACGAGTTCTGAAAACGCTCAGAAGTCTGATGCTATTCCTAAAGATAGCCAGTTCCGCGAATTTAGAAGATTGGTGGCTGATATCACCAATGTAAGTAGTTACCTTGAAAAAACAAACCTCGTGAGTAAAGTATTTACTAGAGGGAGTGACGGAACGGGGTTCAAAGGGGATGTGGTGCTTTGGTGCCGCCTATTGCTACCTGGTTTCGTCAAAAGAATTTATAACCTTCAAAGTAAGCAACTTATCAAACTCTTCAGCAAAATATTTCACACTGATCAAGACGCCATGTTGGAGCACTTAGAGAAAGGGGATGTCAGTGAAACCATCCAGGAGTTCTTTGAAAAAAGCAGATCATTTAAACCGTCAAAAAAGAGCAATTTGTCTCTACAAGACGTAGACGATTTTCTTGAAGAATTGTCAAAATTGACAAAAGAAGAAGAACAAATGGCACATCTCAAGTCTTTCTCAAGTAGATGTACTTCCAATGACTTGAAAATGATCATCCGCTTGATCAAACATGATCTCAGAATGAACGCCGGTGCTAAACATATCTTAGAGGGTGTTCATCCTGATGCATATCAAGCTTTTCAGTTATCTAGAGACATTAAGGCCGTGATCAATCGCTGTTTAGGCGGTAAAGGTAAAAGTTCAAAGGCCACCATTGAGTTAATGACCCCGGTACTACCCATGCTTGCTGAAGCTTGCAAGTCCGTGGAACAAGCGATGAAGAAGTGCCCCAACGGGATGTTCTCTGAGATCAAATACGACGGCGAAAGAGTACAAGTGCATAAACAAGGTTCCGAGTTTAAGTACTTCTCGAGAAGTTTGAAACCGGTACTACCTCATAAAGTAGCCCACTTTAAAGACTACATTCCTCAAGCATTCCCGCACGCGAAAGACTTGATTCTAGATAGTGAGATTTTAATGATTGATACCCAAACTGGAAAACCTCTTCCGTTTGGTACTCTCGGTATTCATAAGAAGTCGGAATTTAAAGACGCATCTGTGTGTCTATTCATCTTTGATTGCATTTATTACAATGGAGAAATTCTAACTGATAAACCAATAAAGCACAGAAAGAAGATTCTAAACGAGAATATGACCGAAATCCCCAATCACATCATGTTTTCGGAAATGGAGGAAATTCACGACCCGAAAGACTTGGCTAATATGATCGCAAAAGTATTAAAACTGGGTCTGGAAGGGTTAGTACTTAAAGATATGAAGAGTGTATACGAACCCGGCAAACGGCATTGGTTAAAAGTCAAAAAGGATTACCTTTTTGGGGGCGCAATGGCCGACAGTGCCGATTTAATAGTACTGGGTGCCTGGTACGGTACTGGTAAAAAGGGTGGCATAATGTCCATTTTCCTCATGGGTTGTTATGATGAGGACAGTGATAAATTCTGTACCGTCTCTAAAGTGTCCACAGGTCACGACGACAAAACTTTAGAGCGGCTACAAAGTGAGCTCGATATGGTCAAAATAAGCTCGGATCCTTCGAAAGTACCAGACTGGTTACGTTGCACCAAAACCATGATCCCGGATTTTGTTGCCAGAGACCCGAAAAGCCAACCCGTTTGGGAAATAACGGGGGCGGAATTTACCCAACACGACGTACACACAGCTGATGGGATTTCCATCAGGTTCCCACGGGTTACCAAAATCCGAGATGACAAAACCTGGGACACGGCCACAAGTCTCAAAGAACTTAAAGTTCTGGTGGCGAAATCGAAGGAGAACACGGACGTGAGTTTACTAATGAAGGGAGTGAAGGACGACGAAGTGGACGGCGGCACTTCTTCGCCCAAGAAGAGGAAACGAGGTGAATCTTCTAAAGCGAAAAAGCACTCTGATTCTGGTGATGAGGCGTCTCCTTCGAAAAAAACAAAAAAAGAATCTAAGAAGCAAACTGGTCTGGACGGTTTTGTGAAAACTTCGAAAAAAGGGACATCGGGCGATAATGGGTCACCCAAAGCGGACAAAGAAGAGTCGAAGAAGTACAAAAAGGTTGAAATAGAGAATCCGTTACCTACTTACTTTGAGAGTGTGAAGTTGTTGCTGGAAGATGACGTGAAAAGTGAAAAGTGGGATTTGATTAGATATTTTATAGCCTACGGTGGTGAAGTGTCGAAACGTGGGGATACGTCGGGAGTGACTCACGTGGTGCATTTAAATAATATGGTTAACAAACTGGGGTCACAAGATTGTGGATCAGGTGTCAAACACGTGACTGTTCCATGGATTAAAGACTGTGTTATACACGAAAGTGTCCGTGACACTAGACCATATGCGGTATGTTGGAAACCTAGTTAAGATGGATCTGTTGTTTACATACTCTAGAAACATTTTTACTTTTTATTTATTGTGTATGTGTCACGAACGGTATTAAACAACTATTATGTATATGTTGATTCTTGATATTTGTTAAATTTTGGTGTGTAGAATATTGTTTGTAATCTCATAAAACGACAATTGTTTAAACAAAAATTGATCACTACTTTTTCGTGGAATGAACAGATCTTCCGGCCGGGCAGTCCACGAGACAAGTGGATGATGTGCATTATGTAACAGTCTTTTCACCTCGAGGATAAGTATGTGTGGTAGCTCGTGAATATCGCAACAATGTAACGTTGAAACTGAGGAGAGCTCGACCGCCTTGACCAGAGACGTCGATCCCGTAGTCGTGATCTAACTAAAAGTTTCATAGGGAATGCCAAAACACTAAAAAGAACAATATGTACTTATCTCAGTCTTTCTTGACCGACAATAAGTAATGTTAAAGTTTAGTATGTCAGTGGATTGTACGAAGGTAAGTGAAATTTGAATAAATTATGTGATATATTTAATACATTAAAAACATACAGAGGAGGAATGTAAAACGGAAATTGCTAGCGGAAAATGCCTGAATTTTTACGAATGCCACCCTCGAAATCTGAATTTGGAAGTTTTCCCGCGGTTCGAAAATCGAAATGGTCGATTCTGATTGGCCGTAATTTGAAAAGTGGTGTAAAAGGCCGTGACATCAGTACCATTATACATCTACCATGAATCCTCAATCGCATTTTATGTGCTAATCGGTACAATATCTCTATTTATCTCTACTTAAGCTTAGTTTTTAATTACAGACGGTCAATGTCGCTAAAATTTTATATGATAACATGGGTTTTTACAGTAGTGACGCGCAACTGTTATTAGAGATATGGAAACATGATTTGCAATTGTAGATAACGTTATAGTTTTTGTCGTATATAATTATGTGGTCACAGAAATAAGACATTTTTGTGTTAACAGTTGTTTTAGATAAAATATATAACAAAAGATTCCTCGACAATTTTCGAAAAATGCATTAAATGCAAGATTTCTATAAAAAGCAATAAATTCCTACGCTTACTCTTTGTAAGTTGGACTCTTCAACAAAAATAACAACAAGAACACTGATAACCTCTTTATCGCCTAAAATTGGAATGTAAAATAGACGACAATAATAATATTAAGCAGAATACACTTTAACAAAATTTGTCACCATTTACGGACTTATTAAAATGACTCTAACAACAACCACTAGTATTTTGATTTCTGTGTTAGTCTTTAGTGTTTCCAACGCTTTATTTGAAGGTACTTAAATTTCGTCAAACTCTAAAATACTAACTTGTGTCTTTTCCAGGGGACGACTGTGTAATGCTAGATCCTGATGGCCGTGCTGGAAAATGTATAAGTCTTCGCAAATGTCATTTCGCTAGAGAACGTTTCCAAATACTAAAAATTCGTCCACAAAATTGTGGTTTCATACGAAAAACGCCTTTGGTATGTTGTCCGAAATCTACCATACCAGTTTTATCGAACTTTTCCAGAAGCGAAGACAGTAAGTTTGATGCAGTTAACTATTCTGATGACAGATTTAATAAAACTGTTCTAGAATGTCGAGAATACCATGACTTGAGACTCCAAGGTAAGACGATTGCTTTTGGTGAAAAGGCCCAAGCTAGAGAGTTTCCTCACATGGTAAGCAATTACGTCAAATTAATTTCCTAATGAAAATTCAAGCTTAGGCCGCTCTTGGTTACGGCAGTCGTAAATCGGACGTTTTGTGGTTGTGTGGAGGCACCCTCATTAGTGAACGCTTCGTTCTTACCGCGGCACATTGCATTGACAATATAGAATAGTAAGTATTTCAAAAATAAAAATCGTCGCTACCGAATTTTTTCCTAGTGGTGACCCAAAATGGGTACGAGTCGGAGATTTGGACTTGAACGATGGCAACGATGATGCTGATCCTCAGGATATAGACGTCGGTACAATTTTTGCACACCCTGAATATAAACCACCGTCGCATTATAACGACATTGCTTTAATTAAACTTCGAACTTCCGCAAAATTTGGGAAGTATGTGGCTCCGGCATGCATCCACACCAAAAGGAGTCTGCCTTCCGTTCCCTTGGAGGCAATCGGTTGGGGTACAACTGACTTTTACGGTGACGCTAGTCCACACTTGCTCAAAGTTTTTTTAAATGTTATTGAGCCAAAAGAATGTAAGAGAATTTATTCTAATACAGTTGGGAGGAGGTTGTCGAAGGGTATATTAGATGAATCTCAAGTTTGCGCTGGCGATTTGTCTGGGAAAGATACTTGTCCGGTGAGTCACTCGAGGTAATGTTTAAAGGTAATATTCGGCTGCTTTTAGGGTGATTCTGGTGGGCCATTACATTTTTTGGATTCAGGATCTCCACAGTTAAAAAATCATTTTGTTGTTGTTGGAGTAACTTCGTTTGGAAAAGGTTGTGGATTTGAAAATAGTGCTGGAGTTTACACTAGAGTGTCTAATTACCAGTCTTGGATAGAAAACACTGTATGGCCTATACAGTAATTTCAACAATAGGTATAACGAATTTGATAATAAATTAAGAACATAAAATACGCATAAACACACATTTTGCAATAATTTATTTGAAACTGTCTAGTTGTGTTGTTAATAAAGTTATCACAGCATTTTTTAAATGACAACTTTTTTACAGGTACTGAGTGACTATTAATGTTTGAGACTATTTTTGCCAAGTTGGCAACATTTGTAAAATTTTATGATGGCGTACCTGATGTTAAAATCAAATTTTGGTCAACAATTCAGTATCTGCCATCTCCTCATTGGTTTTTAGGTACTCATATCAAAACTGACAACGGTGAACTAATATGGTAACATTGGTGCCAATAATTCGGAATTGCCAACCCGAAAAAAACCAGAATTAAATTTGAAAATAAGAAATAAGAAGGCTTTGGAAACAAAAGATATAAAAGACATAGTGGACATAATAGCGCAAACATATCATGGGACAAATCGTTGATTTTTTTTAATAAATGTCACTGTCATTTGCAAAAATTGAGGTGAAACTAATTAAAATACGCCCTACGTCTTTCAAATGTTTTATTTCCGAAGCCTCACCAGTATATAGGTACATACATTAATAACAGCTTTTAATTCATCACTATCGAACTTTTCACGACTGTTTCATTAAATATTTTATAGCAAACATTTATTCAATGCTTCGTTGAGATGACGTCATAATTTTTTCAGAATGGATGAGTAAATAAGTTTTACTTCATTCTCTGAAATTCATAAATTAGCTAAATTTCTTAGAATTTTGTTATTATGTAACTTAAACATATTTTTAGAGATAATCTCCATTAATAAACATAAGTTTGTAAATTATAAAGAAGCATATCAAACTAACGGCCCAAGGAGATTTATTAGTGCATTGAAATTACGTCATATTTTTTTAGAGTGAAAATGAATTTCAAATTTTAGTTATAACCTGTTAGAACCTTTTGTATCTTTACCTACTTTTAAAATTCTAAAGTTTAAGTTTAGAGATTCTCCCTCAAGAAAGCTAGACCGACGACAGACGAAGGATAAACGGAAAGACGGACAGGTAAATGGAGACGGGAAACTTTCATTTTCGTAATTTTTAGGTTGGAAATCGTGTGATAACATGAAATTAGACGTAAATGACTACCTTTAAGTAGCGTTTAGAATGCCAGAAAAAGGTAAGAGATGCAAATTTTGAAAAAATTCTCACACGTTGAACAGAATTTTATTGTTACTTCCTGAGCTTAGGCAAGTAAGTATTGTAATAGGGTGTAACGTCCCTCGGGCGAATGGTTACTTTTATGTTTTCTCTACGTTTAATGATCCCTTGAGTACGAAAAAAAAGATTTAGAGTTTTCGTTTTTTGTATGTTTGTCTGCCGTTTGCCATCTGTCCGTTTTTCTATGCCGATTTTTACTAGACAGATAATCTTCGAAACTACCGATTGTCAAATTTTAGATGTTATAAATACTAACCGAAATTTGTCTAATCATCGGCACCAACAATTTAATGACGTCCCTTTTAAAATTTATATATTACCCATTATTTAAATTTTATAATATAATAGATTCCCACACTTGTGGTTTATGAATATGCCTTGAGTTTTCCCCTAGGCAACCAAATTTTCCCAAAAAAAAGCGAACCTTCTGAGGATTTGAGAATTTCGCTGTTCTGAGGATTTGAGGATTTTGGTGTTCTGAGGATTTGAGGATTTTCCTGTTCTGAGAATATGAGGATCTCGGTGTTCTGAGGATTTGAGGATTATGCAGTTCTGAGGATTTGAAGATTACGGAGCACTGAGGATTTGAGAATTTTTCTGTTCTGAGGATTTGAGGATTATGGAGTTCTGGGGATTTGAGGATTTTGGTGTTCTGAGGATTTGAGGATAACCCTGTTCTGAGGATTTGAAAATTATGGTTTTCTGAGGATTTGAAGATTATGGAGTTCTGAGGATTTTGCTGTCCTAACGATTTGAGTATTTTGTTATTGTGAAGATTTGTGGAATATAGTGTTTTGTGAAATTCAGGATTTCGCTGTTATGACATTTGAGGATTTCGGTGTTCCGAGGATTTGAGGATTATGGTGTTCTGAGTATTTGGGGATTATGGTGTTCTGAGCATTTGAGGATTTCCCTGTTCTGATAATATGAGAATTTCGTTGTTGGGAGGATTTGCGGAGTTTGCTGTTCTTAGGATTTGAGGGTTTTGGTGCTCTGAGGATTTGAGGATTACGGAGTTCTGTGGTTTTGAGAATTTTGGTGTTCTGAGGATGTGACGTTTTTTCTGTTCTGAGGATTCGAAGATTATGGTGTTTTGAGGATTTGAGGATTTTGGTATTCTGAGGACATGAGGGTTTCGCTGTTCTGAGGATTTGGTGTTGTGAGGATTTGAGGATTTTGGTATTCTGAGGACATGAGAGTTTCGCTGTTCTGAGGATTTGAGTATATTGGTGTTGTGAGGATTTGAGTATTATAGTGTTCTGAGGATTTGAGGATTTCACGGTCCTGAGGATTTGAGGATTTTGGTGTTCTGACGACATGAGAGTTTCGCTGTTCTGAGGATTTGAGTATATTGGTGTTGTGGGGATTTGAGTATTATGGCGTTCTGAGGATTTGAGGATTTCACGTTCCTGAGGATTTGAGGATTTTGGTGTTCTGAGGATTTAAGGATTATGAAGTCCTGAGGATTTGTGGATTATGGTGTTTTGAGGATTTGAGGATTTTGGTGTTCTGAGGATTTGAGGATTTCGCTGTTCTGAGGATTTGAAAATTATGGTGCTCTGAGGATTTGAGGATTATGGTGTTCTGAGGATTTGAGGATTATAGTGTTCTGAGGATTTGAGGATTTCTCTGTTCTGAGAATATAACGATTTCGGTGTTTGGAGGATTTAAGAGTTATGTTATTTATTTATTTTGTAAGTAAGGCTGAATACTGAGTCTCGCTGACGCAACGGTTAAAGTCTTTATCACAGAAGTTTATCATAAAAAATTAAAATTTCGCAAAGTCAAATTTTATAATTTTTCAAGGAAGCCGGATTCGTTGTACTGTACTTTAGGGAGGCAAGGGTAGTAATTTTTTGTAAGTTGTTCTTGTCATTTTTAAAGTGTTGGTAACCTTCAAATTAGAAAATTATATACAAAATTTTTTAAAAAATCTGAAATAGTTAACTGATTCTGTTAAAGTTTATTTTTGTCGGCATCAGTTTTATTTTTATCTACTCGGAAACTCGGAATGTGTAAATTATTTTTTACATGTAGACCTATAGTAGTCTAGTAGCCTAGTATAAAACATCTTTTTGTTAGCAGTGCTAAATTTTTTATCGAATTTGTACTATACAGCTGTCTCAAATAAAACTCCTCGGGCTTATAGCTTGAAAACGGACACAAATTTTGAAACGCTATTGCTTAATTTTAGTTTGAAATAAATCTAAGGGCGTTACATAATACTTTAAATTTTTACAGTTGATACTAATACGAATATATGTGTTTTATATCACTGTAATCGTAATTTAATGATTCTATTCGTTAAAAATATAGTTTGCAATTTACCAAATTCCGCTTTCCCCTCAAGCTGAAAACAATGGAGTTTACAGAATGTCAGTATTCCTTTACAGGACAGAAGGTCGCGGAGTTTTATTGGAATCATCCTGTATATTAAAAATGCATGAAAAAATAAGAGTTTAGTATTTTTGATAAAGAATTTATCAAAATTCTTTTAAACAACGTCAACACATTGAAATAATCCATGGAAATATTTTCAACTTTCTGTGCACTAGGTACTTATTAACGAAGAAACCTATTTTCCGAAACAGATTTTTATCGTCAAAAGTACACGAACACATCAAGAAATGAGCGCATCAATGCGTCATTTTCAAGTTTTTAAACAAAAACTATTGTTATTTCAAAATATAATGAGCATCTGTATTTTTTCCCAAGGACGCAACCGCTAAAGAATAAGTGTGGAACTTAAACAGTGGCAAGTCAATAACACAAAATCCTGTAAATCCAGTCTTCACAAATCGCCAACTCCACATATTGTTACTGTTTTTAGATTTTTAAACTTGTCTAGTGGTTATCTGACCTTACTGTGAACAACGATGGTCGCCTTCAGATCAATGATATTATCACTTATGATCACAAGTATTGTAACACTTAACGAAGGTAAAGAAACTGTATTATTGTAAATTTAATTTTAACTATGATGAGTTTGCCGTAGGCGAAGATTGTGTTATGGAGAATAATAGCCAAACAGGGAAATGTGTTGATGTTTACCAATGCGACGTAGCTAGAAAACTATTACAGACAAATCAAAGACCTCAGCATTGTGGTTTTAACAGACAGACAGAACTAGTGTGTTGTCCTGTTCGTAAAAAACCGTTGGAAAGAATTTCCGGAACTGTGAGTGATGCAAGTAAGACATGTTTATAGACGTAACACAATAAGTGTGTATTTTATCTTCAAACTTTATTTCCAGTGTGCAAAAAATATCATAATGTGATGGACGCACCAATCCCACCACTAGGTGTATCCAATGGTGAATTAGCTGAACCTCTGGAGTTGCCTCACATGGTCAGTATAATTCAAAATTTTTCAAATCTAAAACAAATTTTAGGCAGCTGTGGGTTATTATGACGGCCAAAGAACAGTGTGGCTTTGTGGAGGAACTATAATTAGTGAAGAGTTTATACTCACAGCATCACACTGTGCCCGCCACCAAGACTAGTAAGTATTAATTATTTACTTTTAACACTAATAAAAATATTTTCATTTAGTGGACCTCCACAAGTAATTCGTGTAGGAGACCTAGATTTGAGTACAAGCAGCGACATTGCAAATCCACAGGATTTACCTATAGAAGAATTTTACACCCACCCTACTTACAAAGCGCCATCTGTTTACCACGACATTGCTCTAATTAAAGTAAAAAGACCAATAGTTTTTGATTTTTTTACGCAACCTGCATGTTTACATCTTAACAGAAATATACCTACCACTGTTTTACAAGTGGCGGGTTGGGGCAAAACTGACTTTTATGGAGACAGCAGCAGCCATTTAATGAAAGCGAATATAACCCTTGTGAGCTCTAAAGAGTGCTCTGAAAGGTTTCCAGTTCATCGGTTGAGAATGAAGAGTGGAATTATAGACGAAATGCACATTTGTGCTGGGGATGCTTCAGGAAGAGACACATGTCCAGTAATAAGTGACTTTAGTATAGTTGTTTTTTTCAAAATTTGTTATTTTAGGGGGATTCTGGAGGACCTTTGTATTTTCAGCGTGAATGTGGTTCCTCCTGTGACATTCTGCCACATTTTGTTGTAGTAGGTGTAACATCTTTTGGTAAAGGATGCGGATCTGAACACAGTATAGGTGTTTATACAAGAGTGTCGTCATACGTTCCATGGATTGAGAAAATTGTGTGGGGATAGAACTCATTTTCTGAAAAAACAGAATCATGAAGAGAATGCAATTTATTTATTGATATTTTAAATATATCGTATTTTGATGAGAGTGTCAGTGTTTTTATTATAAGTGGAAAAAGGGTCGCAGACTGAAATTGAATTCACGTTTGTTGTTAGTCACACAACTACATAGACGTCGGCTCAATAAAAATATTGTTGTTCGAAAAAACATTAACATCTGCATCAATACTACGACATCTGGAAAACACAGCATTTTTTCTGTAGTCTCTACACATGTGCCCTTGAGTCTAAATCATTCATAGTCTGGAGTTCATCGGCTGTGGTTAATTAAAATTAACACTGTCTGAGAATCCACGAAAATGTTGCCACCACTATTAGTAGTACTAATAGCTATAGTTTGTTCTAAAAGTGTGCTTGCAAACGAGATTAATAACAACACACACACTGAGTTACAAACTCTACAAGACGAAGGGCGTGCTTTAAAAGAGATAACGAAGTTCTTATCAGGTAAGAATTCATACAAAATTCAAGTTTTGAAACTCCTTTTTTTCCAGGACAGTTAGATAAATGGAATAACTTGTTCCTACATTCGCTAGAACCTCAGATGATCTCTGTAGCAACTTCTTTGGCTAACATTGACAGTAAAGTAAGCAGTTTACAAGAACGGGCGCACGTATGGGACACTTTTCAGTTACACGTAAGTGCCTGGAATGACCAGTTAGCAACTCTTGATCGCAAAACTAACCTCATAAGCAAGTACGTTCTTCTAACATGACAAACCACTATCTATTATCTCGTTGTTTTTAAAGAGGCCAAGAAAAAATGTTGGAGTTGGAGTCCAAACTTAACGTCATTGGTGACATAGAATACAAAATAACCGAAGCTTTTAAAAAAATCGACAGTATTGAAGACGCAGTCTCAACTTTGAAAGAAGAAGTCCAAAATGAACATCTCCACAAAGACCACGATAGCCTTTTTAGCGAATTTGCAACGCGCGGTATTTTAAGTAGTGTCAAGATGATAGAAAAGAAGTTAGATCGACTTTTACTGTCTCAACAAAATTCACTTGTTCAGCAAAAAGGGGTCGACAAACCAAGATTGACGATCAGATGTAATAATCCTCCTTACGTTGAAGAACTTCTTAATGATATTTCATCCAAAGTTGATGTAATGTTTGATAAAATGAATGGACGAGAAGAAAATGGGAGCGATTTTGGTGCGGAGGAGTATGTGGACGATGGGAGTGGAAGTGAAGTTTCTGAAGGAAAAAATTGTTCCGATCGGGACACTGTACTAGAAAACAAGGTAACGAAAATAGAAACTATTTCACAACTTATTTCAAATAAACAAGACAATAATTTACAAGTGATAAAACAAGAGTTGCAAAAGTGCGTAAATGATGATAGTGATAGTAAATTAGATCAAATGATAAGTCGCCATATTGTCTCACAAACCAAATATTTGGAGTCGCTTTTATCAAACATCAGTTTACCAAAGTTAAAAGAAGATAAAAATATTAATGACTCAGTGATTCACGAACCGAAGAAAACTGGGTGCGAAGATTTAAATATAAATTCCAAAAGTGGGGTTTATCTTTTTGGAAATGACTCTAAATTTAATCGCAACCAGCGCAAATTTAATGAAAGATATTGTCTGATTCGAAATGGGGAAGCTTGGACTGTTATGCAAGCTCGAGGAAACCATCCATCTGAAAACTTCAACGTGAGTTGGTTTCATTACAAAAATGGTTTTGGCGATCTTGATAAAGATTTTTGGTTTGGCAATGATTTCATCAGTACATTGACCACGAACAATAATGTCCTTTTGAGAATTGAACTGGAAGATTTTGAAGGACGGTGTGTTTGGGCTGAATATAATAGATTTCTAGTGTTGCCAGAAGAAAATAAATACCAACTTATTGTTGGTGGTTATAGAGGAAATGCAACTGACTCCTTTTCAAGTCATAATGGATCTTTTTTTAGCGCTTTTGACCGAAAGAATGATCAGGCTCCTGATTGTTGTCCTTGCTCGGTATCCTATGGAGGCGGATGGTGGTTTAACAGGTAATTATTAGTTTATAAATTAAAAATCGATCACAATACGTTGGCAGTACTGGAGCAGTTGGTTATAAGTGAAGTTTCAGCTGTTTTGAATCCAATTTGAATGGATTGTACTACCACCAAGGTGAATACAATGGTTACTATGGAGGAATAATTTGGGAAACTTGGTTGGGCAGTCGTTCCCTAAAGAGGACATTAATCATGGTCAAAATTTCACCTAAGACTGACTACTCTACATTGTGGCCATATTTTGAAGAGCCTTAATAAAAAACTTCAATAAAAAGTGTATACCGATGCCGTAGTTTCATTTAAATTTAAATATCGCGCGCATTCCGACCGACTAGGGTTTTTCACTTTCGTGTTGGCAGCACTGGGATCGATAACTGGATTTCGTGTGGTGTGCGTCTGATGCCGGTGTTTGTGTGATTTTAATCGAATCGTAAATAATTTCTGCACTATTTTGGTGTATCAGCTTTAAAAATACCGTTGTAGGTTATATAATGGCAAGAGGCGGAATTAGAGGGAGAGGAGGAATGAATCGCGGTATCGGAAGACCCCCATATAAAGTCAAAATGTTTTTGCCCCGACACCCTTTTGACTTGGCCCTTTGTGAGTCATCATTTCCACGTGTAAAACCCGCCCCTGACGAAACTGCGTTCACCCAGGCCCTTTTGAAGCGTAATGTTGATTTGTCCCCGACTGCGTCCGAGCAAACCGCTATTTTAAATTTGGTCACGAAGATACAAACGGTTTTGGATAATCTTGTGGTGGCCCCTGGAGCATTCGATGCATGTGTGAGTAGTATAACGAGTTTTTGAAGGTGCAAAAGGCTGGGTAAGAAGTGGGTAGATAGCACATTGAGATTGTGGTTATGTAAATGAATAATTTATTTGGTTTAGTGGAAATATTTGGTGCTTTTGCTGAAAAGAATACTGGTATGCGAATTTAGCTGTTTTGTAGTAAAAAAAAAATCATAATTTCTTGGTGGAAAATTACTTGTTTTGGTGACCCACCCAATTACAACTTAGTCGTGGAATGACGTTTCTTATCTGTAAATTCATACCACAGGAATATTATTTCTTATTGAGTTTTCATTACGGTAACTATTATGACCCTATTAATGTGCAATTAATTGTTATTATACCATTTTATAAAAAAAAAACTGGACAAATATTGACAGTCGGGTCCAGCATTTTTTAAATAAAATAGTATATTGTTTACTTTCATTAATTGATGTTTATAGTTTTTAGATTCGTTTATTACTATATTGTTAAAAACTAACATTGTCCCTTATGATTGGAAAAAAACTCGTCTAGTAGGCCGTGAAATTTATTTTTAAAATGTCTATTTGACAGTAACTGTCAAATTAAAGAGCGTCTTGGTGTTACCAACATCGTTATTTTAAAAATAAATTGCACGGCCTTCTAGAGTTATTGTTTCACTTTCATTAAGGTGATTATTAATGACTGAAGCAAGTTTTTGCATTGGAAATTCTGAATTATTAGCAGTAATGTTCGCTTACAGATTTACATTTTTAAATAATTTCAATTTGACAGTCAGGTATACCACCATAAAATTTTAAATATGTTGCTAACTTGGTAAGAAAAATCACAAAGATTAATAGTTACTGGATAATAATTACCGTGCTTTTAATCTATGACACGTCACTTTCTGAAAAGACAATTTACTTCAGAAAATCGAAAATATTTTGCCTTCCTTTACATGCCTGTTGTCTAGACGTTTTACACGATCTAGAAAATGAAAATAGATTCCCCGTTTTTGTCCATATAATATTATTGATTAAATAAAAAAATGCCCACGTATTATTAAAAAACTTGGTTAAAGATTATTTCGACAGAACTTCCCTCGCCTCGACTTTTGCTTGAATTTTTCAGATCTTCAATTTTTAATTTTTTGTTCAAGTTTAAAATTGTCAATTTTCCCACTTTTGATTTTTTCAATTTTTATATTTTGCAATTTTTCGGTTTCTTATTTTTGTTATTTGTTTCACATTTCAATTTTAATTGTTTCAGTTTCTCGTTTCTTCAATTTTTCATTTTTTTTTTTTTGTTTTTTCATTTTTATATATGCGACTCGCCCAGTTCTCATTTTAAAATTTTTCAGTTTTTCGATTTTCCAATTTTTTTGTGTTTCAGAGTAAAACGGTCTTAGCTTACACTCGAAATGTAAAAACTGGTCTTTGATTTCACATATAGAAACACACATATTAGAAATTGTGGTAAATACTAATAAATATTTATTCAGAATTACATCCCTTCCAACTAGTTGATGACGTCATCTCAAAAAATATTCCATTCCATATCGAAAAATTATGAATCTGTGAACTGACTTATTTTGTTACAAAAATTTGGGCGTCTACTAACGTTATAATTAGTAACAAGTTTTTAAAAAGTTTTCAGATTAGAGTTGACATTGGAAATATTAGTCATGTCTTTGATTAAACTGTATAACCTCATTTGTATTGCAATAATTTGGATTTTTGGCATTTGCATTGTAATCAAAGACATGACAAATATTTCCATGGCCAGCTCTAATCTAAAAACTTTTGATCACTGATTATTAAATTGTACGTATTAAAATAAATGTTTTTGTCTTATGCCCACTAAAATATTGATGAAATTGTTTAAAAAATATTACGTACGTAACAAGGTAGTAATGCTTCGAAAGCGAGGGAAAATAGTGTAGATAACTATTTTTCCAAGTTGTATGCATAATAACGTATTTACAAATATAATAGAATAAAATTCGTCTTAAAACTGTGTATAATGATTTGACCAAATAAAAACTATTTAATTTTCATACTGAATTCAAATCGCTTTAAATTTTAAATTAAATTTCTCTTATGGCTTGTATTCAACAGTTATTAAAAGAGGTGTAGAAAAATATTGCCTGTACAAATAACAACCGAAACAGCAATAAAAACACGATCAGAGACTGTCATGGATTTTTGAACTTTTGTCTTCGATATAATTTTCGTCTTATCAGAATACCGTCAATTTAATAAGTTTCAGTTGAAAAAGCAACGATTGGTATATGTTTCATAAAAAATAAATTTGAATTTGTATTTGTATACCTATGGGTATTGTTTTTAGATAAATTAATTAGAAAAGAATTGGCCAAGCGTGAGATTAAGAAAGCCTAAACCAAGACCTGTTTCATAGCTACCCATATCACTTTTTACTTCCCGAGCGTAAGCAAAGGAAGTATTGTAATCGAGTCCATCGGCCGACTCTCGACCTTTCATGACCCCTAGAATACGAAGAAATAGGTCTCCTGTTTCCGTCTGTCTGCCGTCCCGAATTTTTATTAGACACATCATCTCCGAAAGTACTGGGCCGATTGTTGTCAAATTTTGTATTTATATTAGAAATATCATCTAGATGGTAAAACGTCAACCAATTTTTGTCTAGTCATCCCCACCAATAATGTGATGACGTCACTGGAAAATTGCACATAGTAAATTGGTTTTAAATTGTATGATATAACATAGTCCTACACATGTAGTTTATGACTCCGTATTGAGTTTCTACCCGAAACGTCCAGATTTTAGGAAAAAAAAAATCAAAATTATGAAACAAGATTTTGATTTACTTATCCCCTCCAAAAAATTGATGATGTCAGCTCAAGAGTTTGCCGAATAAATCCTACCTAAATTGTACAAAATATGATGAGTCTGTACTTGTGATTTATAATTCCAGTCATATTTTTTGGAACTTGCATATATAGGGTGACTCAAAAAAAAAAATGAATGCGTGAATTTATTTTATTGATTTAATCAGGAACTACAAAACCAAATGCTTTGAAATCTTGGACATGTTTTGAAGTTATTATAAGCATGGTAAATTTTTGATCAAAATGTATTTGCTCATCCCCCCTAAAAAATTGATGACGCCACCCCAAAATTTTGCTGAAAAAAAAAGGTATTTTAAATGTGTACAGAATGATGAGTCTATACTTGTGATATCACTGCATTAATATTTTTTTAGATTTGCTTATACGGGGTGTCTGAAAAAAATGAATCAGTCAATTTATTTTATTCATTAAATCAAGAATTGCAAAACTGAATATTTTGAAATCTTGCAGACGTTTTAAAGTCATTGTAAGCATGGTAAATTGTTAATCAAAATAAATCTGTTTAGTTCCCCCAAAAAATTGATGACGTTATTTCAACATTTTGCCGAATAAATTCTACCCAAACTGTGCAATATATGATGAGTTTTTACTTACGATTCATCATAGCATTAATATTTTTTATTGATCAAATTACCCAATTTTCCCGAAAATGTGAAAATACAAACGTCTTTATTTAATGAGAATTATAATAATGATATTCAGAACATTTTGTCGATTGTAGCTTACTAGTTACTCCTAATTGTTTTGATAATAATCTGTTTTGAGGGGACGAACTCATTCAAATAAAACTAATTTCTACGTGACATTCTTCCGATGTATAAACAAACACTTTCAAGTTGTTTTTCCTATCGAGGATAACCTAAGGACGTACAGTAATGGAATCTATTGGGCAATTTGGTACTTTAAAATTTTCTCGATATTTCATAAGGCCGTAGCTAGGGGCAGACTAGGGGATGCTCTCCTAAATCTAGACAAGTTATAATTAACCAAATATGAATTACAGCATCCAAAAACCAAATAAAACGTAGTGTTTTATTCAATAAAGAGAAGTCAGAGCAATAAAAAGTCTGGACCGTCGGCATTGTCATCCGGTTATTGCAATTCGTGGACAACATATTTTCGTTTAGTATGTGTTTCACCGTCACGTCCACAGGTTGATAAGTGTTATGGCTATTTGTCTTAAACTACAAGTACTATACAGGGTGTTCATTTTATCTGTTCGTGCCTGACAATTTTTGCATAGGCAACATATTACACACCCCAGACACGACTTCGTCCAATTTAATTTTTTTTTTAATAAGTAATCACTAGACAGCGGATTTCTGTCGGGCTACGTCACGATTTTAGTGGGGACGCGCTGCATCGCCGGGACTCAGTAGCGGGTCATAGGTAATCACTGAATTTAATTGTCACTTGATTCCATAAATACAATTAACGATTTATTAATCAAACGGCTAACTAAATGAGAACTGGAATTAACAGCAGAGTGCAACGAAGCAGCGTTATTCTAATCTCAAATAAACGAAGTGCAGCCGGTAACTGCAATGAATTCCCAACCCGTACGAGTCGTACCGAGTTTGGCCTTGTCTAGCCCGACAGAAATCCGCTCTCTAGTAATCACCAATCAGAAAAAAATACAAAGATGTCAATGCCAAATAATAACAAAATTGAAAAAATTAACATAATAGGCATGCAGTCGTCACGTTTCCAACAGCGAGGGAAGTACTGAACTCTTCAGACCAATTTTTTATTGTATGTTATATGGACATTTTTTGTATTATAGAGTGAGTTTTTTTAGGGTAAAATCTAGTTTACATGTCATTATCAAAATATTTATATTTTAAATTGTTGAAATTACCTTCTTTTAAATGGACGAATCATGGTGCCTCATTATGTTTTGGAAAAGAGCAGTTGTAAGTTTTTCAAAATTTTATTCCCATATTTAAAATACGTTTCATAAAAAACGGTGTTATAATGTGTTAGTTTTTATATCAAAAATTGTAATCGGATTGAAATAACGAATAAGTATACAGAAGTTGATTTTAGGCGTTAATAAACCAAAACTTGTTTTATTTAACAAGAAAACCAGTTTGTGAGACCCGAAAATGGTGGTCGCTGTTAATTTATTAAATTTGAGAAAAAAAAAGGAAGCACATCTAATAAAGTTAAATCAAACTTAGCAATAGCCTTGGTAGCAACTTTTGAAATCATAAGTGGAAATATAATAATAAAACAATTATTTTTAGTGGACATACTTTATTTAATTCCTGTAATAACAAAACCTTTTAACTATACTTTTTTTAAATGTTTGTGTTAAATACAAACTTACTAAAACAGGCCTTTTGTACCTTTATAGTGCCCTTTTATGGAGAAATTCAATAAACTACTTTTCTTTCCAGCAATTGGAAGAAGTGCGTCAAGTGGGTTCATTCAAAAAGGGCACAATGGTGACCGGCCACAACGTAGCCGACATTGTGGTAATACTTAAAACCCTCCCCACTCGCGAAGCCGTAGAAGCCCTCGGCAATAAAGTCAAAGAAGATCTGAAAAGCCTAATGAAAAGCGAAGTAGTGACAAAGGGCGAACAGCTCACCCACACCACCAACGAACGGGGCATCGAAATCAGCAACAGCTTCGCCTGCGTGCGCGTTATGGTCACCACCCTCCACCATAACATCCGGAAACTCGACCCCGAAATCCACTTGGATCAAAAAATCATGCTGAGCCACCTCGCGGCCATCAGGCACAGCCGGTGGTTCGAAGAAAACGCCCATCACTCATCCATTAAAGTATTAATCCGCCTATTGCGAGACATCCGGACTAGGTTCGAGGGCTTCGAACCTCTCACTCCGTGGATGTTGGATTTGCTGGCTCATTTTGCCATTATGCATAATCCTAGTCGACAGGCCCTGCCAATTAATGTCGCGTTTAGAAGGGTTTTCCAGTTGTTGTCTGCTGGCCTGTTTTTACCGGGATCAGCGGGGATTACGGATCCCTGCGAAGGGGTCAGTTTACGAATTCATACTGCAATGACGCTGGAACAACAGGATATTTGTTGCTTAACGGCTCAGACCTTGTTGAGAGTGCTGTCCCATGGGGGTTATAAACATATTTTAGGTCTAGAAGGGAACGCTTCTATCGCTAAAGAGATGTCGGTTTGGGATGGAGTGGTGGTTTCGCCGCTTGATAAAGCTTATGAAAATCCTCCAGAGAAGAAGGATGGCGAAGAAGAGGACGAGGATATGGAAGCCGAAGGCGACGAAAGTATGGAGACTATTGAAAATTAATGTGTTAAGGTAATTTTATTTTATTTTGATTATGTTGATTGATTGGTCGCGTGAAGAAACTCATTATAAGTTGAGTTGCATTTCGTATTTGTACAATAAAGTCTTAATATGGAAGAATAGCATGTTGTTTTTATTCGCTCATTTTGGAGATTTCCTTAGGCTAAGCATCAGGTAGTGGTGGTAAGTACAGGTAATATTTACAGAAAGTGGAAACAGGTCCATATAGCAACGATTGTTTAATTTGTTTCTTTTATATAAACACACTATGTTTGATCATCTAACTCATCTCCGCCAGAAATTGATGACGTATTAAAAATTATTAAAACTTGTAAAAACTCTCGTAACACTTTGTTGTAATTAGATGAAAAAACAAACAATGTAGGGCTCACTTATTTTCATATAAGTGGAAACTAGCCCTGAATAAATTTACTGAAAATAAGTGGGTTTGACACTGCGTTTTCGCCTTATTATAATAATGTCACATACTTGTTAAAGAAATGTGCTCCGAGACCCAACATTTTTTTATTATGGGCTGTCTGAAGTGTAGCAGGGAATTTATATAATTTTAAGGTCCGTAATATTGAACGTCACCAAGGGAAATATTGGAGAAGGGTTAATTTCATGTTTTCTCAACGTTTTATAGTTGCTAGAATACGTAAAGGTAGCTTTCCCGTTTCCGTCTGTGTCATCCTTTGGCGATTTTATCGTTGTGAGACTTTGGACGTATTTCGAGGATATCGTGAATCTGGTTTAAATGCAAACCGAAATTTGTCTGATCCGCTCTACCAAAAATTTGATGACGTCATCTCAAAATTTTGCTAAGCAAATCCCATTTAAAATTTCTAAAATAATATGCCGCGCACGTGTGATTCATTTTCAAAATTGTACAGTTTAACTTAGAAACTCCCATTGTTCTTGCACACGCTTTAAGGTAATCACGAACATGATAAATCGGTAATTTGAGCCCACCTATTCATCCCTTTCCAAAACATTAACATTATCTCAATATTTTACTAAGTAGGTCTTGATTGAAATTTATAGTAAAATACATTCTTTTTTTCTGGTTTAGTAATGTATCCATTCATATTTATTAGAACTGTTTGTGCACAATGTTTCAAAAAAATTAGCGCATGAAGGAGTTGGTTTTATTGATAAAAAAATTTAAAGCAGCAGCAACAGGAAAACTTTTTCTCAATTTCGTAACGCATACTTAACTTCGATTGTTTATGTTTATACTTCGAAAGAATCCAATTATAAGCATGTTCGGATAACAAACAACAGCAGTATTTGTGTTAAAAGAAAATTAAATTTGACTGATTTTGTCTCTTCAGCATAGGGAAGGAGGCTAATAAAATAAGCACACTCGTTTTTTAACGATTTACGATGTTTCCAATGACCTTAAAATGTTCGCAAGTTTTCACAGCTTTTAGTTTTGCAAGTTAAAACCTCAATTGTAAAATAACACAGTTTTGATTTTTTCCCCCAAAACCCTGGATCTAGGGGAAAATTCAACACGAATTCATAAACTACAAGTGCAAAAGTATTTATAAAATTTAAGTAACAACTATTGTAAATTTAGAGAAGACGTCATCCCATTGTTTAAACACCAAAACCTCCCTTAACGGACACCTCCAATCAACGGACAATTTTTAAGAAATCGAAAATAGCAAATGTAATTTACCTCCACACAACGCAGAGATTTATTTGTTACCAAAATTTTACATGGTAAACAGGTCAAGTACTGTTAACGGATTAACTAATTTTGAGTACCGCCCGCCGTGCCCTGTTACGACATACTAATGGTTTTCTCGTTATTCCATTTAATCACCGGTTTTCCCAAAAATGAATTTTAAAATTGTATCTTAAATCCTTTCAAATGATTGCCGGCAACACTGCACCAGTAATTCATTAACAATAAACTTCTTATTGTTAGGTATGTTTCTCACAAATATGTTAGGAATTTCCTAATGAAAAAAAATGGCAACTATTTCACTTAAGTGAGAAAGTATAAATATCTACCTGTCTTGGGATAATCTCACAGTATACATAATAGATGTATGTGAATACATCAAACAGGTTCTCCATATATGTACATATATAGAAGAAATATATTTATTTTGTTATCAACCTCTCTCCAACGAACACCTCTCAATAATGGACAGTTTATGAATCGCCGCAGCTGTCCGCTGTAGAGAGGTTTTGCTGTATATTGGTGGGGATGATCAAAGTTACTTTTTCGTAGTCTAGGGATCATGAAACGTCGAGAAAATATGAAAGTGGCTATTGCACTCAGGAAGTAAAAGTTACAAATATCTTAGGGTAATCAGCACTAGGAATTAGGACGTTTTGGGGGATGAGTTTTCTGGTTTTCTACCCCTTCGGCCCCTAGGAGGTATTAGGAGTGTCTTTGCGGTGCCGACGCAGTTCGGTGGGTCCATCATACCATTTTACGGGTTTTTGGCGCACTTTGGATATGGTCGGTCGATCGGTTCGTTTTAAGGGCTGCAGGAACGATTGTTTTAGGGATGGCTTTTTTTACAGGTGTCTGATTTTGTACTAGTGATTGAATTTTTCCTTAGGGTGAGTTTAGTGATATTTTTGTGCAGGTACTGATTTTTTTCGGTTTTTTACATGTGATCGAGTTAAGTAGTGTGGGGGTTCTAGACCACTTTGACCGCATTTGATTTGAGTTAGAGCCTGCATTACTTTCTGGCGACACTTGGGGTCTCATGACCTTGATTAGAACACGCATTTGACTTGACTTGAGTGGGTCAGGACCCCCAACATATAACTACTAACGGTTTCCAATTTTTTTTCCGAAATGGGTGCATAGTCCCCTTGTTATTAGTGTGATAATGTAGGTAAAAAAAATCAATGACGTCATCACAGAATTTATTAAGAAAATTTTGTACAGTGTGGCATGTTACTTCACGTGTAATTTAATAGTCCACTCTTACTCTTACTCTTTTGCATTTTATTCTACCGACGAGAGGGATTATCGTAAAAAAATATATACAGGGTGTTATTGAAAGGTACGTACAACAAAATGGACAGTTCTTCGCGAAGTCAAACAGGTCTGAAAAACTTATTTTGTGTTATCAAAATTATAAGGGGAGAATTAACCCTTATCCAACCTTTCTAGACGCTACTGAAAGATAAATAGGTAAAATTAATTTATTTTAGTAAATCCTAGCAACTGTGACAATAAAACTTTTGTCAAGATTAAATGTTGCTATAGAAACGAGAGATGCTCTTTTTTCAGAGGCGTACAACGAATTTGGACATAAATTTTAATAATTTTTATCTTTAAAAGGCGAACACTTTTACCTGAACTTTTTTTGACTTTTAGCATCCATACTTCGAGACCAATTGCCGATTTTATTTTGTACGTACCTTTCAATAACACGCTGTATATAATTTTCAGAAACAAATTTTATAATTTACTTAAAAAACTGAATTTATTTAATAGATTACTGCCTCTTAGGGAAGGGAAAAGTTCTGTCTAAATAACTTTGGACCAAAAAATAGGTCCCCGTTTCCGTCTGTTTGTCGTCTGTGTTGACTTTTATTAGGCAAATAATTCCGAAACTACTGGACCGATTGTTGTTAAAGTTTGGTTAATCCTCCCCACCAACAATTCGATGACTTCCCTCATTTTTTTTTTAGGAAACGATAGTTAAATTTTATAAAATCACATATTCCTATACTTGTGGTTTATGAATCCGCCTCGATTTTTTATCCTAGACATCCAGAATTTCGCAAATAAAACCAAATTGCACCATTACCTTTTATACCAGGATAAGTAGAGCATTGATAGTTGGTAAACTCGGTTGTCGCGCGATAAAAAAGTCAAATTACTGTCCAAAGGTCGCTGGTTCGATTGACTCATTCACAATTTTTTTATTGATCAGCAAGAATGAGTCACCTCATTTTCCCAAATTTGAATAATAATAATATTCGGAACGTTTTGCCCTATTGTACCGTAATTAACAATTTCAGATCTTCTGTGTTGTGTGGAGAGAAAATCATTCAAATCCGCCAGCTTCCTACTTACTTAATTAAATTTAAACATAAACATTCGAAGTTAAGTACTTCAGGGGCTAGGGAAGTTTTTAAATCTATCTTGACCAGTTTCTAAGAGTGAGTGAAATCAGTTTAACGAAAATTATATTTTCTTTTGAATTCAACTAATGCGTGTAATATGTAACAGGTATTTAATTGAAAAAGTCATCAAGTTGGCGTTTTGGATAGAAGCAAATATGGCGAAAAACACATGTGTTTAATTAATGCATACTGTTGTGTAAAAATGAGATTTCCGCATTGTCAGCAGTCATTGATTAAATTTTAGGTTAATTGTAGACGTAGCTCACAATGTTTATAAAAAAATCAAGGCCAACTTCATCACTTTTTCAGTTGAACACCCGATATATCTTTGTCGAATAAAAAATATCTTACAAATTAATGACCAATTTCAATTATGGCGTTACCGCAAATTTACTACTAGTGCTACAAGCTACAAGTAATTAATCGGTGTTGCTGTAGGGTGAATTCAGATTAGGGTGACGTAAAGTGGAATTCGACCCCAGGTCAGTAAATTTAATGTATACATTGGACGATCAAGGTGCTTTTAGTAGTTCATATAACTAAATAATTAAGATTATAAGCTTTCAAAGTGCTCGGTGTTTACTTCGTGGCAATAAGTAAGTTTTCTAGGGCGCAGGAACGTTGTGAGTGTTGTATTATCAACATAAAAATATCTCCTGAGATAGTCACGCTTAAATGAAAATATGACTTCGGACCCATCACCTGTTATTGTATATACTGTTTATTTTTTGCCAAAAGTCCGATACTGGCAACAAAAGCAACAGTTGGCTACATCATTTCGGGTTCTTTCCATATTGTAGGAGTAGCAAAACGCAATCCTACTTTCCTTGCGGGTGTATACACTATACACCTATGTGTATGTTCAAAAAAATAGTAGTTCCATTTTAGGAGCAGCTGTCACAAATAGAAAACGAATGTCAGTAAAAAACGTTTTAAAAACAATATTTATTGTAAAAATGCCTACTCCTAATAATGAGATTTTCTCTAGAATGTTAATAATGTTAATCATAACAAGACCCTAGGGCATTATTGAGTATCAACAAAACATCACATAAATTAAATGCAAGGATTGTGAGGCGGCGAAGTATTGATATGATGGCAATAAACTCTTGGACTCGGTCCACTGGGTACCGGAATTCGAAACAGTTTACCTTCTGGCATACAAATACACACTTTGTACTGAGAGGTAACGTAATTGTTGTTTTTTATTGTGGCAATGGGAATACGTCGAACATCAATAAAAGTCCCATCACTGCCACTAAGAACAATGGAACCATTGTTCGTTTTCAAATAAATATCTTGATCGGCACTCCAAACAATCTCCTTTCCGTCCATTCTAGTTCCTTCCGAGCCCTTGAAAGTCAAAATTCGACCTTCCACCTTTAGTTTACTGTACACAGGACTGGCTATGCGGTTCGTGAAAACGTTCTTCGCGCTGAAGGAGTTCGCACCAGTTAGGGAGTGAAAATTCGGCGAATTCGCCGAAAAAATGAGCGCTCCTTGCTTGTTCCTAACGTCGAAGGATTCGAAGCCCCAGAAATTTGTGCCGTTTTTGTTAATACGTAGCTGGTTACTAGCACGACCGTTCCGTAGCGACATCAAATTCAACAGAACCGCGCTTTCCTCCGCCGTGATTTCCAACGGTTCGTCTTTGAACCCCTCGATTTTTCCGTCGCGTTTGTACAGGTGACCCAAATCCGTGTCCCCGAAAAATTTCACGGCGTACTCTTCAGGAACTAGTTCTATGCTCTCCATACCTTGTCCCAGCCGCAGCACTCCCAAAATCGTGACAGTCAGGAGCAAATTTCCCACTGCTAAAATAAACAACAGTGCTACTAGAGTCCAGAATGCGAACGTCTTTCGCCCTCGAAGTCCGGTTTTCGATAGGTGCTGCTCGTGCACTGGCACATAACCAGCTTTGAAGTTGTTGTTGTGGTGTTTGGAAACTGAACGTTTCAGCAGAGCTTTGTCTCGGATCGAGACTGAGTCTACGTCGTCGGAAAATATGTCGGAGGTCGGAGATGAGCTTCGGTAGTCGGTCATTCTGCAAGTAGCGACCTAAAATTTGATGAGCGCTTGCTAAGCATGGAAACTCACCTAAATGCTTGTGATTATGTAAATTTGTAGGTGCTTGTCGGATGGTCGATTGACGACTGCACAGACGTCGCGACGCATGTGCTAGGCGTTCTATTAATATCGAACCAGTGGCGCCCGATGCACATTTCTTGTTGATGTCTTAATATAATCGATATTTTTTCAAGTTCGGTGGTTGGTGTGTGTTTGGCGCGGAGGCTTCATGTGCTGGAATTGTTTGATTATAATTAAACTAATTTCATAGTCTGTGCGAAGACCAAAAAAAAAAAAAAAAAATGAAATCGTGTTGTCTGTGTCAGTTAATTTTTATTAGTCTGGAAAAAGAGCGTTGTGTGATATATCCTGAATACGTAGTCATATTTTCCAAGGCACCTAGGCAAAGTAATAAATAATTCATAGCGTAGGATTTAATAGATTTTATTTATTAACAGGTAATTTACGTCGTCATTACATTACACACTACACATACAAATTCATACGTACAATTCAAGTTTCATAAAATAACCAATTAATTGCACTCTATTTATTAAAATTAAGAACTTCTGCGGTTAACCTAGAAGTCATATAGTCCTTTGGCAAAATCTAGAAATATTACAAGATAAAAAACTGTTTACGAAACAAGTCATCTATGCAAACAACAATGTGAGGAAAATGGATAATGGACTCACCCTGATTGCACCGATCTTCAGTGACAATTTCATTTGATTTGAAGGCTCGTTGGAAAGCCATGGACCTCTTGTAGGTACAAATAAGAGGCGCTGAGGCCTCTTGCACCGACAAACAAAAACAACAACAACAAAAGGGCCGCCGTGAGGTGTTGCAACTTCGATGGTTCACGAACGACAACAACTAAAGAACTGAACAACTTCTGTTACTTATATTTTTGAATTTCCTTCTTCTAGAGGGCGGCTTTCTTGTGTAGGTGGGGAGGGTGGTAGTCAAGGGTAGGCAATAAGGGGGTGGACGGGAATTGCTGCTTGTCTAACTCCCCGCAACCATGAACATATGTACGAAACAAAAACCAAATCTTCGATGGATGTTCGTCGACGTTTCCTGATCGCTAGAGAATGAAAGATCGGTCTCCCGTTTCCGTTGGTCTGTCCGTCGTCTGTGTCGATTTTTATTGGACAATCTCCAAGACCAATAGTTTGATAACGTCAGCTTAAAGTTCTGCATAGTAAATGCTATTTAAATTTTATGAAGGAACATAATTATAGTCCTGATTTATGGATCCGCCTTGAGTTTTCGCTCCAGCCATCAACATTCTCGCAAAAAAATTAAACTTCCTTTTTTGGTGCGTCAGTGCTGATTAAAAAAGATTTACTGGTTAAATATTCAATCAGCTTAATGGAATACCGATGTCAAGATGTCCTTATGTCTGTTTACTTCTTTACCCGTTTTTTTTATTCATTTAAGTCTGTGTAATTTTTATTTTAAGGTTTTGTGAAACAATCTTGATATTCTCGACTTAAATCTCCCAAATAGTAATAAAAAGTATCATATTTCTGCCAAAGTAATAAATTATAACTTGATTTATATTTCCTGAGTGTAAGCTTGGGTCCATCGGGCGCCTGTTACCTTCCAGGACCTCTAGAGTACGAAAAAATAGGTCCCCATTTCCAGTTGTCTATCGTCTGTGTCGATTTTACTTCTCGAGCGTAGGTTAAGGCAGAATTGTAATCGAGTCAATCGAGCGACTGGCCACTTTCATGTTTTGTCATGATCCTGTTGTCAAATTTTATGCAGTAAAGCGCCAGCTAAAATTTTTTCATCAACAATTTGATGATGTCAGCTCGCATTTTGCGCAGAGGATACTTAAAATTTATGAAGTATTGTGCTCTTGTACTCCCCGGGCAATTTTAGTTCTCTTTGTCTTATTGATCAAATCAAGAACTTTTTCGAAAATGAAGGAATGCAGTAATGTCGCGCCCGCCTACATTTGATACTAATAATTATTATAAACACTCTGTAACAGTATTGTAACAGAGATTTTAAAAATAAAGCTACAGCAATTTTTTTAACTCTCCTATTGCAAAAAAAAAATATGTAAAAATTTATAGGGTGTTTCACTAAAAAAAAACTAAGTTCTGTGTTACGTCTTAAAAATGAAACACTCTATACAGTTAAAAATAATGTTAGAGTAACTTTGCTCTTTGACCACCCTGTATATTATATATTTTTTTAATTTTATTGCAGTATTTTGTTTTAATTAATTTTGTGTTTAGTACTTATGTCACTATTGCTTAGTGACATAAATAATAAATTGTCCAAAAATCATTTAATTTAAATAAAAATATATCTGGAAGTATGGTTTAAAACAAGCCATTTTATGATTTTTTTGAAGCCTTTTCATATAATTTAGCATTTGGAATACACGTTTTGTTTTTTCTAAATATATTTTTATTATTTTATTTTGTCGACGTTTCACAGTTTCTAAACTATGAAACAATAGGTCTGCCATTTCTGTCTGCCTGTCTGTCGTCTGTTAGGGATTTTTCCGCAACTACTGGTTTAATTGTTGTAAAAGTTTATGTGTATTTTAGTCACAGTGTTAACCAAAATGTGTCTGATTTGTGGGGATCACTCATAATTTGATGTCCATAGTTAATATTTTTTTAAACTTTGAGCAATACGATCACTGAAGAACATAGTAATTCTTGTAGAAAAATACGGATTTCGCAATTAAGCTCCGCCCCCCCTTGGCTCACGATGAACAAAGAAAAATCCTTACAAATGAGATAGGGTGGGTGGGCGGGGTTTATATTTTGCATTTTTTTTTCTTAATATACATAGTCTTCCCTTCACAACAAAAAACTGAAATATGTTTGAAATGATAAATTTTATTCGCCACACTTCTCTACAAATTTACCCATTTAAACATGTTTTCAATTTATTGTCGTGAAAAGAAAACTATGTTCATATATTAAAAAAAGACGCATAATACACACCCCGCCTACTAGCCCCTTTCTCAATTGTGATAACTGTTTTTATTTGTCGTGAACCGAGAGGCGGAGCTTAATTGCAAAATCTTTATTTCTCTACAAGAAACTACCATGTTTTTAAGTATAATGTTATTGGAAGAAAACTGTATGTGTCAAGCAAAATGAAGTCAAAAATGGAGCTCCGCCCACCCACCCCAACTTCAAATGTGATGAATTTTTCATTCGTTGTTAAACCGAGGGGCGGAGTTTAATTGTAAAATCATTGTTTCCAGAACAAAAAAAAAAAACATCATCCGTATTGTGATGAATTTTTACCTAGTTGTCAGATCGAGGGGCGAAGATTAATTGGAAAATCCATATTTGCCCATAAAAATGTACCATTTCAAGTTTCTTGTTATGAAAAGATGACTACGTATGCTAAGAAAAAAAAAAGGCAAAATATAGCTCAAATCTCATCAATTTCGATAGAAAACTGATTTGTATATTTGATTTTTAATTACGAACGTTTTTCGAAGTTTTTTGGCTTTGGTTGATGGAATTGTCGAAATGACATCCATCAGACCATGAAACATTCAAATCGTCTCCGCTTTACTTTCCGAGAGTAAGCTAAGGAACTATTGTCATTAGGTCCATCCGACGAATGGTTATTTTCATGTTTCCTCGACGTTTAATAAGAGTTCGAAAAAATATTAATAAAACTGGCTAAATATTTCAAAAACCATTTGTTACGCCTTTCTGATGTAGGTATTGTAGGAATTTGTATAATTTTAAGGTTCTTTATATCGAACGTAACTTTGGGAAAAAAATTGGTTCAAGGTTACTTCGACAGAACTTCCCTTCCCCTTGAAGTACAATCCAAGAAATTCCGCTTCTTTAAAAAATTATAAAAAATTTGTGTGTTTTGATAACCGTGGGTGTGGAAAATTCCAAGGGGGTGCCGTCCGCAGATATACAGACAATATGAAATGTATTCAAAGCAAATAACCAACGGAAAAGAGTGTATTATTATCAGTGCACATGCTTAACTTCGATTGTTTATGTTTATATATCGAAAGAATGTCACGTAGAAATTTATTTAATTTGAATGAGTTGTCTCCTCAAAACAGAAGACTAAAATTATTAATTAAGCCACAATGAAACATGTTTTTAATATGATTATTATTCTTATTTGATCATAATTAAATAAAAACGTGCGTATTCTCACATTCACAGATTCTTAATTTGATCAATAAACAATTGGTATAATCCCACAAATTCAGCTCTTTAAAAAAATTATAAAATTTTATTTCACGATTTTCGTTTTGTGATAACCGCTGTAAAGTAAAAACCAGAGGCATAAATAACAGCCCTTGTCCTTCAACACTAGGTAATGGCAATCTGAAGCTCAAGTGTTTATTTATGTTTATACATCGAAAGAATGTCACGTAGAAATTAGTTTCATTTGAATGAGTCTGTCTTCTCGAAACAGGACTAAAATTATTAATTAAACCACAATCACACAAAATGTTCTGAATATTATAATTCTTATTATTTCATCATTATCACATAAAGACGTGCGTATTCTTCACATTTTTGAGAAAATGGGGTGACTCGTTCTTAATTTGACCAATAAAAAATTTGTAACGGCGTCATCAAGATGGATAATTCTAGTCACAGCACAAAAGAAAAGTAATCACAGCGAAACCAATGCAAGAAAAAAAACGAAGAACCAAGTTCGGCATCGAACCTACTGTGCTGGAAATAAAACGTTATTATACCTTGCAAATGTTTTTGCGAAAATTTGAAAGTTTAACGAAAAAACTGAAAGAGGATTCGTTGCACTACAAGTATATGAGTATATTTTTTTGTAACAGTCAATAGCAGTTTCGGAGATTACGTATCTAATAAAAATGGACACAGACACCAGACAGACAGACGGAAACGCGAGACTGCGATTTTCGTACTGTAGGAATCATGAAACGTCGAGAAAACATAAACGTGGCCATTCGTCCAATGGACTCGATTACAATATTTCCTTCGCTTACGTTCGGGAAGTAATAAAATTGTAGAAGGGTCTGTTTGATGAATGGTTAGTTTGTTTTCTCAACGTTTTATAGACAGGCGCGGATACAGGATTTCGTTCAGGGGGGGGCAATTTTTGTGTGATTTTACCTATCTACCAGAAATTCGTTCTAAACAAAAAAAAATTATAAAATTTTAGCTAGTATACTCTTTTTCACATAACATGGGTGACATTTGGTTCTTTTCATTACACGTATAGTGTACAGTAGAACCTCGATAATCCTAATTCCTAATTGGGAAAAAGGTGTGTTCGGATTAACGATTTGTTGGGATCAGCAATTTTCGCAAAAATCTGAAAGGGAATTGAATAACAACTTCATACACAACTGAAAACAAACTTCAAGAAATAAACCTAAATTTTATTAAACAAAAATTAAAGAATTCTTAAGCAACAATGGATAATAGATACATTCTAAAAAAATATTACTCCGTGACCATAAACACGCTATCTTTTTGGAATAAACACCCCGGAATCTATACCCTGAAATTTTTCAGAATTTTTGGATGAATTTTTCAAAAATGAAATTTTCCATTATGTATTCGTATTACCTCCATTATGCAAATTTCGACCCATTCTCGACGATTTTCGAAATTTAACTAAATATATTTTCTTGTAGATTTTGGACCTCAGAAGTCACTTCTGGCTTCATTTCTTCGATAACTTAAACCATTTTTCCAGAATCGTCCAGTTGAAATACCGCAATTTTTAAAAATTTCGAAAAATTCGAATTTCACAGCGAATTTTCCGAAAATATTGCTCCGTTACCATAAACATGGTATATTTTTGGAATCAGCACGTCGGGATATATATCCCTGAATTTTTTCAGAATTTTTAGGAAAATTTTTCAAAAATGAAATTTTTCTCATGCAAATTTCGACCCATTTTCGACCATTTTCGAAATTTAACCAAATACTTTCTCTTGTAGATTTCAGGTCTCCGATAACTTCATCCGTTTCTCCAGAATTACTTAATTAATTCAGTGCTTTGAAATATCGCAATTTTTAAAAATTTCAAAATATTCCATACAACATATGCAGAAAGATCTTGCGTCATTTTTTTAAGTAGATGCATGTTCAGTTCGGATTGCAGAGTTTTTGTTCGGATTAAAGAGGCATCGACTTCAAATAGCCTCTGTTCGGATTATAGAGGTTGTACTGTATTTACAAAATGAAATATGATTTCAAAATTTTGAAATTGGTCAAAATAAAATACCTCAGTCGAGTGTCAGGGGGGGGGCAATTGCACCCATTGCCCTCCCCCTGGATCCGCGCCTGTTTATAGAGACTAGAATACAAAAAGGTAGCTCACCTGTCTGAAATTTTCATACAGATAATCTCCGAAACTACTGGATCGATTGTCGTCAAATTTTATATGTAAAATTTGTCAAATCATTTTCATCAACAATGTGACGACGTCATCTCAACATTGTGCTTATAACATGCCGTATAAATTTTATAAAATAAACTGGACCTGTGTTTTATGAATTTGCTTCAAATTTGTTTAGTATTTCATTAAAATTTTTACTAATCAATATTTCTGGAGTAATTCTGTTCTTTAAATACATAATACATACCTACCATTAGACACATAGGCTCAGTGGCAACAGCACTAACTCACTGTCGATGCTACAGGTTGATACAGAATTTCTTTCTTATTTTGTTCTTTGAAACATTTGTTTTCTCGATTTTTATTTCTTTAATAGTAATTTTAATGAATTAATGAATATCTATGTTACATTCCTTGTAGAACACGAAAATGCAGGTTTGCCATTTCCGTCTGCCTATTAGAAATTTATGGGTCAGATATACATAAATAAAAAGCACTTCACTTGTTTTATTTTTTATGACGTTAAACTACGACTAAACACGAAATTTTGTAACATGATGTACTAATTGTTATTAAAAATGTCTCAATATATATGTGTTATGGATGAATTTAAAAATACTCGTTTTTAAGAAAGTAGAAAATAATTAATGGTTTCTGAATTGTAGGCATTTGTGTTTATTTTGAAAAACAAAATGGTCATAACTCGTTTAAGAAAAAACTACCTTTAGGAAACACATCATATACCTAGTGAATTCACCTAAACCATGACAGTCAGTCTGTGTTTGAAAATTATGGCTCCAATTACATGTAAATTTTTCGAACAAAAAAAAAAACTGTTTCAACTTTAGGTATATTTCTTTTCAAGAATTGCATTTGAAGATCTACGAAACTGGCATTACAATATTTTTACATTATAATTAGTGGAATTTTAGGTTTTCAAAATCATACCAATTGTGACTTAAGTTTTTTGATAAACGTTTGTTGAAAAACAGGAAATTTATCGAATAAGAAACAGAACACAAGTACGGTAGACATCAAAGGAACAATAAGCAGCTAGAACAGTACGAGATCCTTTGTTTGCATTTTGTGTTTTTGGTTGGACTGTATGTAAGTAGTGAAAATTCATACTTTTGCTGATTACATAACCATCTGCATGAATTTAACTAATTTGCCATGTAGGAGTCACATTTCATTGTATTTAAATACGGGCCAGACAAATAATTTAATATTTTGCAGTGACAACCAGGAAGCAGTGAAGTCCTTAGGGATTACGGTGGATTCAATATTAACGTGGAAAGCCCGCGTTAATGAAATGCCAAATACGCTGTGTAAATGAGCTTTTGTGTGAAGTTGCTCTAATCTCATGCCACTCTATTTTTCAAAGTACTCTCAACTACTCTATTTTATTAACGAAAGGCCACAGTTCTCATTGCGTTAAAAGTAAGTTTATAATGAAAACGCATATCATTTATTATTATCCAATGTCGTAATCATCAAATGCTTGTTGTCCAGAAAGAATTAAGTGGTTACTGTTCATTACTTCAGTGTAGTTGCTCTCATGTATATTCAAATACCAGTCTAGGTCTCATTTTCCTAAAAATACGGTTCTCTAAACAGCGGTCCCTGTAAATGGAAGCCCCAATTGGATTTTGTTCCTTCGTCTGTCCATTTTCCAGACTTTTCAACGGCAAAAAGTGGATTTCACCATCGGGGTAACTTCGCCATCATCACCTAATTACAAAGTCCGAAATTTTGCTGAAGGGATTACTAGGATTTTCGTAGTCTGATGGAATACAAATACAAACAAGCGAGTGCGTGTTTTTCTTCTGAGATTTATTTTTACTATGTGCGTGCGTTGACGTTAAATTATGCAAAAAGGTTTCCTTTATAACTATTTATATTAGTTTTAAAAATTTGCATGTTTAAAATATATCTACGCATCATTTATATTTTGTATATAATCGTAGTCAGAGTTTCTTTTTGCGCCATAACGTGTTAAATTGATGGGAGTGTGAATTTTCAGTGGGAAATAAATTTATTAGACGTGCAAGTGCTGTCTCTGGATTTCTTCGAGTCATAAAATTATCTACAAAAATTACTTACCTTGATCTGCATAAATAAAAAAGTCCATTACGTACTAAGATTAGTATTGTGTACGCATCTCCTCCAAAAAATTAATGACGTCATCTCAAACTTTTGTTAAATATAGTATATCTCGACTTTGTGTGTTAAATAACAATACTTGATATATTTATTTATTACTCGTGTTCATAAGTAATAAAAATGATAATTTGATAATTAATTCAGCAACATACCATGTAATAAATATTTATTACTAACGTTATAAATAATACTACAACCACAACAAAATAATTTCATTTTACGTGTATGAAAACGAGCAATGTACGTCGCACTTATTCGTATTTTATAAATATTTGAATACACGGCGTCTACGCTGCGTATTTCACCACCTCGTATTTATTTGTGCTGAGGCCCGCCGGGACCGTGGGAGGTCAACTCCAGTGCACTTCCCTTGGTCGTGTAGATCATTCAAGATGAATTTTGAATTGAAATAATTTTTGACTTCAATAATTTAACTAACTTCTGTGTAGTACAAAGGTATCGTTTCATTATAATAGACAACTTCTAAAATTCCTTAATTTAATTAATAATCGCCCATGAAGGAGAGCAAGGAGAGGTTTCCCAAGGCGACCTTACAAGACGCCGGTTAATTCCGAAAGACGCCTTCGCTCCGGTAATTGCCCGTTTATGGAATAACCGATTTGGTTGTGTAATATTACCATTTGTTATAAGTCAAGTACGTTCCTACATTCACATTATCAAGCAATAGGGTGTCAAGTCGCAAAATGATAAATTTGAAAGTTTTTGACAACCACTGTGCGAAATTTCTGTGAAGATGATCCGACCTTTTTGTAAATACACAAAGGTAATTAACCGATCGTCACTCTGCAACACTTTAGTAAAGAAGCGAAATTTTCTTTCAGCGAAATCCATTTGTGCCGAGCTTTTATGTGAAAAATTACGAGGTGAGTGTTTTTAGTTAATTATTTCAAGACTCGTACTTACCTTTCCGTTTTGATGCTTTCTTAGCGAGGTCGTAGTTTGCTTTATATGTGTGTAATACGGCTTGGGGTATTCTGAGGTCATTGTGGATGTTGACTTGTTGAATATTTCGGTTTACGATTAGGCAGAAGATATTGCGACTTTTTACAAACGAGTGTTCTTTTTATTTTTGTATATTAATAAATAAGGTAAATTTGTACATCACATTAGTTACAGTTTTTCCTGGAATGTTATATATAACTATATTAATCCTTGAATATAAATATGCATTATTTAAATATGTACAGAATTAAAATTTGGAAAATATATCTTTCCATCGAAAATTTTTCCAGTTACATCTTGATTCTTTCGTGAAGTTTATAAGAGATATGTAAATCTAACAATGTGGGCCTGTCTCAACTACGACAACTAACACACCTATGAATATGAAAAAACTCTGATTACCCACACGAGCTAGCAAATCATTACAGGCTACTCTGAGTAAGGAAGACAACAAGGCAAGTCTGTTTTGCAGACTATACTTCCGAAAAACCGAAAAATGGTATATGCACCCAAAACACGTACACCAACAAAAGCGAGACCCATCTACGTGTAATTGTTGTTATTTATTTGTTATTAAGGATCGTATTTGAATCCATCCAGGAATGAAAATTTACGAGGTATACGATATGATCACAATCTGATGGATTTCGTGGTGGAAGCCCGTCGTTCGTGTCAAGAATGGGTCTCTGTCGTTAGTGTCGACGTTCTGGATACAACGCGCAAACGATGTATACAAATATCTACTGCATACACATTCAACAGGCCAGTCCTACCTCTCTACCACCAAGTCCTACTAGATTTCGGTGACTCTCTCCAGAGCAGCATATTGTCGAGGGGTCCGCGTCGCGGTTAAGGCACGGAAACAGCTACAGACACAGACCGTGCAGTGAGTGACCAGACTGTTATCACAGAAAGCGGTGATTAGACTAGACTATGTTAATAGCAATCACGCCGGTCCGGCTCGTAAGGATTGATCAAGCAGCATTCTACTTTATGAAACTACTTTATTCGTAACGGCTCTACTACAGTGCAATCGCGACCTCGGCCGCACTACACTACACACAGAGATACATACTACAAACACTAAAATCTAGTAACTATCAAATTATACAGTACTTATGTAGCTACAGTAACTTTAAAATACATACGACAAACAGCTAAACATAAATGTCTATGTAACAGAGCGGCAGCGCAACACAGAATTCCGCCGTGCCGCTTAAGTAGTTGCTTTGCCCATTTAGTTTGCCATACTCAAACAGACCCTCTCGATACTACAGTATTTACATACTCAGCAGGGTTCACTTAACAAGTGAAACTAAACTTTATTTGTCTTAACATTTATAATTGAATACAAAAATAGAGGGTTCATTCTGTCTCACAACGCTTATTGCTGTCAACTGGATATAATTTACAAGTTATTGTCGCCGCGGGCCGAGCCTCACCTGGACCATGGACGTCCACCTCGTCCTTCCTCGTCGGCGGAACTGAACTACCGAACCGCCGAACTGCCCGTCAGCGTCAGTGATGCCCACGGCCTGACTCCTGGCCCGCGGCTGTGCCGGGACGGAGCCCCGCGAGCGCCCAACAACTATCACAAGGCCGGGCGGCGCCCGTCCCATCGGCAGTCCTAATACTAAGCATTATACATTATAAAAACATCAGTATGAACATTTTAAAATTACTATGAGCGACGCGAAACCAAGAGCAAAAAGTCAGTCAAGATTCGAATTTCCAATACTGAGGAGAGAACTGAAAGGCGGAGAGGCGAAGGGTGAGCGATCAGTTGCACTGCTTCCACGTCGTGGACAGATAGTGCTCTTAGTTTCGCTGCGTCGTGGGGCACCACAAGGCCAACCAATAGACGCATTGGTCCGCAAATCACACTATGAGAGAAACTCGATGCACAGCTACTACGGAATGTAGGCAGGTCTGTCTATGTGTGGAGGTGTGATGAAAATCAGGCCGACATCGCCTTGACTAGATCTGCAGAATCGAACGAACGGGCAAACTATGGCGTAGCTGCACTAAACGTAAATAAACTCGTAAACCTATAACCGTTTAAGTGAAAACGGGTCACGAGGCCACCCGTGCGAACGCCGGAGAAGCGAGGAAAACGCGTTGCCAAGCTCACGCCGGGACGAAGAAAAACCGACGAACAATGCGTGATGATCAAGTAACGACTTAATATGGTTGAAAGCTACTTAAATAAAGCGATTATTTTTTTGCTATGTATATATTACCGGAGGTCGATGGGAGAGGTTGGCAACGTCGTCTCGTCGGGTGATCTTCGTCAACTCCGAGTTCGACGAGTGGCTCTGTAAAAAAAAACTTACTCCCTATTATCAATGAGATCTATAAACAGAGTATAACAGTAATAAATAGCAAACAAACCATTCTATACTTTTGTATCGTTAAAATATAAATAAAGTATCGCCGTTCAGTCAAATCGGTAATAAATTATTAAGTACCTACGAATAATTTAAGTACAGTCAAAACACAACCCGATCGTTATGACAAAATAGGCGCGCTGCAAGAAAAAAATGAGAGAAGAAACAAAGGAGAATTTATTGCCATCGAGGAGGAATACACAGGTAGGACAGAGCAACACGGGAAAAATTTCAACGTCAATACGTCGTTTTAATACTGATTATTGCGAGTTATTGCTAAATGCTAAATGAGCAGAAGGCGGCATCGGTTCAACCAGGAGGAATAAACAAGCCGGTGTGACGCTATTCTGTACTGCCCATAGCATTAATGCAAAATGAGATTCTATATACACATGTTATTCAATCGAAATATCAAAACGCACAGTCAAAATAGGCACGAGACGCCGCCATTGACAATTGGAAATGTTTCGTTTGGAAGTCCAGCGGGCACTTGGCCCATTAAAAACACTCAATCGAAAAAACACAAAACAAAAACTAACCAAAAAGTAAAACGAGACAGTGAGCAAAATTACGTGTCGACTACGTTCAGACGTACATGCCTACGCCGTACATCGAGCCCCAGTCCACCCCCTGGAAGCTAGACATGTCTACATTGGTGAGGTTGTAGCCCTGGTAGGGGCTGGCGCCGACGGGAGGCGCTAGCGCGGGCGCGGCGGCGGCGGAGGCGGGCGTCGGGGTGCCTCCGGCCGCCGCGGCTGCCCCCACGCCGGCGCCCACCGCCGGGATGGGGTAAGGCGAGTAGCGGTAGCCGGCGAGCGGCGGGTACGCGCCGAAGAGCTTCCCGTAGCTGGCCACGGCGGCCGTCTGGGCCTGGGCAGCGGCGGCGACGGCCGCCGCCTGCACGTGGGCCTGGGCCTGCACCACGGCCAGGGGGTTGGTGGCGGCGGCGGCGATCGCGCCGGCCGCGGGAGCGGCCATCCGCATGCCGAGGCCGCTCAGCATGAGCCGCTTCCCGAGCAGCTGGGCGCTGGCCTGGACCGCCTCCTTCGGCTGGGCCTTCTTGCACTCCACCTTCTTGTTCTTGATGGTGTGGAAGTGGATCTCGCATACGCGGTCCACCACGTCCTCGTTCTCGAACGTGACAAAGCCGAAGCCGCGGTGCCGCTTCGTCTGCTGGTCCATCAGCATCACGGTCTCCTCCACTTTGCCGAATTGACTGAAGTAGGATTTCACTTCTTCGGCGGACGTGTCTTGGCTGACCCCGCCGACGAAGATCTTTTTCGTCTTGTTGGGCTGCTTCGGTCGGTTCTTGGGCGTGGCGTGTTTTGGGTCGATTTTCTTGCCGTCCAACGTGTGGATGGGCACTTTGAGCACGTTGTCGACGCTCGATGGTTCGGAAAATGTGATGAATCCGAACCCACGACTCCTCTGCAAAAATTATTCATCAGGAGGGGTCACCAATATGTGCATCCTAACGCTTCGCGGAACAATAACGATACGATATATCACTAGACTCTGCATTTTCGGTCGGCAGCATTTTTTTTTTAGTTTCGTAAACAGGTTGGTCGTGGTCGTAAAATTTGAGTTTTTTGAACTGGAGCCGACATTAAAAATACGACTACAAGTATTTTTTTAAATTTACCTCCATAATTATGGTACCTTACAAAACATCCGTAAAGAGTATTGTTGTATAGTCCTCCAAATTCTCTAAGGTTATATGCCCCCACCAAACCTAGTAATGGAAAATAATAATCCCTCCCCTCATAAACAAAGGATTTGTCCCAATACCTTGTCAACCATATTGCTTTTTTTTGTAAATCTATAATAAAAAGTAGCACACTTATTTATCTAAAATATATGCAGCTTCAAGGCTCAAGTAATTAAAAAAAAAATCCTGGACTGTTTAGGTTTTAATTATTTACAAATGGAACATATAAATTTCAAAAATAAAACAGTGTAAAATGATAATACACTGTTACATGTCGAAGTAATTGAATGTTTTGGATGGACGGGAACGGGTACAGTGTAATAAATTTACAATTGTGGATTTGCCTTATTAACCGTCCCATTTGACTTTTACTCTGATTTTTCAACAGCCATTAACCTTAGAGAATTTGAAAAACTATAAATTATATTTTTTCCTACAACTCTTATTAACAACTAGGGGACGAAAAACTTTGACGCGAGATAACTCGTATATTCTCAATCTTACTAAAAGACGGATTTATTGCTGAATTCCACCCTGATGTTACACATCAGTTTGAGAGGATGGGCCGAGAAAAATGTAAAGCCTTAAATTAATAAAAATTCAGTAAGGTAATGGAGAAAAAGGAAGATTTAGAAGAAATGGAAATGGGATAAGAAGTAAGGCGGCTAATGGACGAATTATGGTTAACTGCCTAAGAGTGAACAAAGCACACACATCAGGAGCAAGATAAAAGAGATCTCTCTTGTTTTTGGTCGAAAGAGGTATTTAATTCCACTTAATGCTACCTTGATATTCCTTTCACATTTTTCAGAGGTTGTAGAAATTTTTAAATCTTAGAGTTTCATTCACTATGTTAGATTTAATTTTGCTGTATTGTGAACGTTAGTTTTGAAAATTTACTGAGTTTAGAAATGGAGTTTGTTCATATTGTGATCACTCTGTAAGATTTGGAGGTTAGGGTTTTTTAAAAAATGTATTGTCGTCATGTCAATTCTTTTATAGCCTAATGACGTTTGTGTTACAATCACCAACCAATATACGAAACTGACACAGAAAAAGTTGTGATCTTATTCCCTTGGTCCTTTATGCAAAAAATAGTTGAACAATAACATCTAAAAATAAGAACTTTTAAGTTTCCAAACGTACAAGGTAGGAACATTCTGATCACACAGTTTTACAAGTAATTATGAATGTTATTCTGAAGTTTTTAATAAAAATTATTACCTAGAAAAATCCGCCTCACATTTGTTAAATGAAAAAAATGTTCACCATCAGTCTCGAAAACTCAATTTTACACGTTCACGGCTGACCTTCCTATTAAACCCAAAAAGAAAATCATTGCCTATTGTTCAAAATTCACGCTTGCCAATTTTTAACACTAGATTGATGCACTATAATAAATTAAGTTTTGAAAAAAAGAGTCATTCTATTAACGACAATTCACTGAAAATAAATATTTTGAAATCAAGTTTTTATGTCAAGCAACGCAGACCCGGTTTCATAGATCTTGGCAGCTTTATTTCCTACTGATCAAACTCTTTACGACGAAATAAAACCACCTCAAGTACGTATTTAAATGGACTCGCGTCATCCATTAACTTAGTTTCCTAAGCTCCCTATCCTGGATCTAGTTATTATTTCGCATCGATATTAAAGCTTATCCCGCCCGCCTACTTCCCAGTTCCCGCCAGTCATACCTGCGTCACAGGATCTTTCATTATTAAAACGTCGGTGACGTTTCCGAACATTCCAAAATATTCTCTGAGTTTCTCGCTGGATGTCTGCCAGCTTAGTCCTCCAACAAAGAGTTTTCCGGGTGCCGGATCATTTGAGTTGTTGGGAGTACTGCGACCTGAAGAACCTGAGTGACTACCGTTCATAGGTACCAAGGAGCCATGGATATCGTGTTCGATGAGGCCGTTGCCTTCTCCCATTGCAGAACTGTCAAAAGAAATTGATAAATTAGATAAAGTTGTAAACGCAAATATTGTTTCAGGTGATCCCGATTGTCATGATTGCGATTCTAGACGTGTTTATGTTTACGTTCTGGCCAATACGAACTCTTTTCAACACGGATTGTAATCTGTAAGTATCTGGCAACGAAGTTTAGTTTTAGTATAGGTACATTTAACATGATAATAATGAAAATGATGAATTGATCAGTAGTTATCCTAAAAAGTATTTCTTCAAAGCTTTAGGGTGGTAATGAAACAACATTTGTCTTGAAAATGAACACTCAGTAATAGTACAATATACGGTTTTACGGTGACTCGAAGTCTACAACCAACAAAAATTTGTTAAGGTATTTTATCGAGTGAATTATGATTCAAATTATTTCTATGAACGGTAAATTACATACAAATAAGGCACAGCGCATTGAAAAACAAATATCTATCATAACCTAAAAAATGCTGACCATGTAAATGAATTCCCAGAACCAGAACTGCCAACCGAAATGTTAAAACGGCATACAACTCAATGCCCTCTGTTTTTCAATGACATGACATTTCGCGAAAAAATGAGTCTGCACAATTAAGTTACCTGAGTAAAAGAAACTAAATTAAATCAGTGGATCTGGTTTTTAGAGAGGTATCATTTTTAATTACTGTGCTGTAGATGAGTTGTTCAAATAGACACTGGATTGATTACAACGGTTGACTGCTTCTGAAAAGAACACAAAAAGGAGGTCTCCTTAATTATATCCCTCTTGTGAGAGTGCACTGAGCAGCAGGTGTGTATTTCAAATAAGTTCGCTAAAAGTTTTTCTATTTGATGAGACTGTGTATCAAAAAGGTATTTTTTGTAAAAAGTACAGCAACTAACTTTGTTCGGTGGTTGAGTTTACTCATTAGGGGACAATCTAAAAACTTGGTTAAGTTAGAAAGTTGTATCTTTGTTAGTGAGCCAAGATACACTTTACGAATTTCGATATTTTAGCGACTTTGTCGAGACGACACTTTAGCAAAAAATTTTTATAAAAAAATTATAACGTAGAGTAGCAACTTGTGTGATAAAAAAAGGAAAAGTATATAGTCCTCATGCAAGGCCTGGCACGAAGGCGGTTCATTACTTTTATGTACACTGAACGGATCAGCACTCGCCCGTCTGTTTACCCCATTACGGCAGATATTCAGAAATGGAACAGGTAGCCGTAATGGACGGACGAAGCTACAGGTATCCCGGAACAATCGTACGCTAAACGACCTCTCCGGTGTTACTTTTCCATTTTTCCCTGGCACAATAAGCCCATTTCGCAACCACCCATCTGGGATTTGGCGCTCCTTATCTTTAGGTCGCAGTCGGCGTGACTTCGTTGGTCGTTCGCACCATTCGAACTGAATATTTGATGTGCGTGTGTATTCCAGGTCTCGCAACACCCTGACTCCTGGCCAGAGGACGCACCTGCTTATCCATCCGCGCGATACAAAGGTAAGACGGCGTTATCAACGGCAGAACGGAGATGTGTATTGTGTGTGGAGGGCGCAGCGCCGCGACGCCCGATCAATAGGTTGCCCCGTGCACGTGTATACATTAGTGATGTGGGGCGCGGCTGTGGCGGCGGCGCAGGCCGGTTACCATGGCGGCGATTGAGCGAGGGGTTGCTCATCTCCCCTCGACTCAGTCAGTGTCCGCGTCGCGCTCCTGCTCGCCACGTCCCACCGGTCCCACCGTGATATTGTCCTGTCACAGCAGTACTGATTCGAGCTACTGCTGCCTCGGGACATGACCACGGTAGGGCCCAGACTTCGCCGCCCCCGACAGTGCCCAGTGAACGGTGCAACGCACGAAGACGACGGACGCACATGGCGGTGCTGCGGCCTGGCCTTTACCACACGACTCCTTGTAGATACCATACCACTTGTTAGCTTAGTACTATGTGTATGTACACGTAGTTCACCCTAGTTGTTACCATCATGCAATTAGAATAGAGATTAGAGAGTAGGTCGGTTGTGTTGGAATCCCAACGACTGTATAACCCTTTGTTTGCACAACGTATGCACTGGCTGTCCATAGACAGAGAGACTCGCTTTACATGTATAGTTGTTATAGTTGTAGTATGTAGGCTAGCACCTATTCTGTACTTATCAGATGTACTGTGTCGTAATAAAAAAAAAAAGGTTACTATCTCGCTTTTCTCGAATTCATTGTGGGAGTGACGACCGGTCGATACAGACATTTTAGTTCGTTGAGGCGCCACGCGGCGCTCCCGTCTGGTTGCGCCGCCGCCATCTGGCGGCCCTCTCCCGAGACATGAACAGGGATGAGAAAGATGATGCCCACGCAAATGGCGGCAACAAAACAATGCGATTCGTCTGGGAGGGGGTGAACGCGAGCAACATTGATTTTTCCTCAATACCAAAAACTACAACAACGAATGCCATCTTTCTTGTTAGTAGTTAGTAGCATGTGTATAAATCTAACCCTGAAACAAACATCCTCACTTACTAATCTAGTCACTACACTCTTATCGATAACAATATTAAAAAACAAAAAAAGCCACGTGAAACCCTCGCACCCCTCTTTCTCTAGACAAAAGGGGTGCGTGAGACAACTGAAGACCTACACAATATTACAATGTTCGATCAATACATGCACTTGGTGTTAGGCGTGTTGGAGTTCAAGGGGTAGTCACCGTGGTCATTGAGAAACCTGCTAGACAACGAGTGGTGGAAAAAGAAAGAATCTATGTAGTTGCCGGCGGTTAGTAGGCACACGAACGATTTACAAGGCAAAAGATGGTTCAAGAAACGGCAACCTAAAAGACATACAAATCAAATTAAAAAACAGGCAGTGTGTACGACCAATGGGGCTACACTTCCGAACCGCTACGCTCTACATTCTGCTACTTGGAGACTTCGTTGTTCGTTACCTTCATAGGTGGCGGAGTCCGCGAGGTGGTCGCAGTCGTCACGGTGGTAGCCATCTTCGAGGTGGGTTCGTCTCTGTGAAACCGGTCACGTCTGCGACACTTGAAGTAAAAAATCACATGAGATTTTTATTCATTATTCGAGTGCGTGCAACATTCTACGCAAGGCGGATTAGTGATGCAGTCAGTAGAAGTGGTAGCATGAACATGATGATTTCTACAACTTTTCGTGTCTAAGAGATCAGCGACGAACACTAGTTTAGTACTATGTTATCTTTACAATTAATTTACAGGAATCGGTGCAGTCCTTTGCAGAAAATCGTCAACCTTTCCGGAAAAGACTGCGCATCATCATTAGGAAAAAAATAACTACGAACAATGAACACTTAACATAATCGAGGTATATTAATACATTTACAAAATTGCTAAAATATCGACTACTCCCGGACTAACTAACAGTGGTACCTTATCGAGTATAATTTGTTAATGCAAGAGCAGAAAAAGTTAGTCAGGTGTCCCAAAATCGTCACCTCCGAAGAGCACCAACTACAAGTTTTGTTAAAATTTTCGAAGACGACTATGCCGTTCAGAAGTGAAGTCGGAAACACGTCTGCAAAACTCGATAAAACCTACCAACTTTTCATGGCGACTACAATACTATTCCGGACTGTTAAAAATAAATAAATATTAGTTCGTCTTTAAAACACGTTAAATAATCTACAGTCGAGGGACCTACACACAGAAATCTATTCGTGGGGCTCTACTTTATATTAAATTCATAATTGAATTGATAAACGCAAACATGTTATTATCAGAGGAACTATGTCAATGGATCGGGTAAACAATGTTAACACTTAACCGAGAAAGCGATCATCGAGCTTCCGTTTCGTTTGTTTAAAAAATTACCACCTAACAAATGTAATCTACATACTACAACTATTTCATTATGTCACTACTGATGGAAATGGATAATACGATTTGATTTTTCAGTTGCTACATTTTACACAAGTGTTAGAACCCAATCAAGAGCTTTACGATTTGTATGAAGACATGAAAAAGGGAGAAGAGGAGCAAAAAAATAAAGAAATTAAGGAAAAAGAAGAACACTAATGTACTAACGCACGTGAGACACAAATTGCATGGAAAAGCGGCAACATCACATGTAAAAATGCATTACAAATAAAACGGAATGGTTCGGTAGAGAATGCATGTTGGTTTTAGTTTTTACTGGTAGTAGTACGAAATTTTGCGTTAATAAAGCACTGTTATTTTTGTTTACGGGGACCGGATTTGGTCACGATATGTACAGATAAAATAATTCTTTTTATCCAGAGAAAATCTATATATGTTTTCGAATTTCCATACAAACAACGCACATGATAACGTTTTTATTAGATACACAATTTGGGAAAAACATTAATAAAAATTTCCATAACGATTGAACAGTTTTATTAGTTTGAACGTCATTCCAGTTCATAATTATACATACAACTGGAAAATTTAAATAAGTGCGGCTATAACTTGAAAAGATTTTAGAAGATTAATCCTGATTTTGGGTGTAATAGTTGCGATTAATAGAATATCGTGTCCATATATCAACACCGCCCATGAAAAAATAACTTCGAATGAAATTTTCACGTGCCATAAACGAATTTTAAAAACAAGTCCGCCGCATAAGGAAATAAAAAATTAAGCTTCACAAAATTATAGTCGATACGATTTAGAGGAATCTCAAACATGTGAAACATCACAAATACATTTTTAATTAGTATATACCCGTTATGCAATTACAGATCGGTGTAGATAACAGTAGTTAGTATGCGAAATTTCCGTTGAGAATGTAGATTAAAATTTTATCGCCGTTTAAAAGATAGGTGTTTTAATAATACTGGATTTTGGACTGTATATTGATCGGAACGTCTTGTCATGTTATTATTTTCCAACGTCGTTAATGGTATTAAAATAATTAATCTTCTCCAATGGTGAGTCTGAACAATGATGTTCGCAGCGTGAGATCAATAAGAATGTTGGTAGGTGGCCTCTACCTTTGCGTATTACAACTTCTGATATTAAAATCAGTTTTTTATTATATGTTTAACATTCAGGGTACATGAGTAACCAAGCAAAGGTTTCAGAATCTCCGAATTTATTCTTTTTTGCTGGTATCAACTCCACCGCTGGAATGAACTGTTTTCATAATGATGTTGATTACAAAAACAATATTGTTCCTACAGATAAGTAGTTTACTCCTATTATCACAAATTGTTTTTGTTCAAGTTTGTGCTACTACAATGGTGAATAAAAACCATTTTGTTATGAAAGATCGTTTGACATGCATATTTCTGTCGATAACGCTGGTAATCATCTAAAAACAATTAACTTATCTGTAACACAACGAAGTGTTGATAGTGTGTAACAGGTTTGTAGTATTGATTAACAATAACAATTCTGTGTTACTTAATGTTTATTGTGCTATAGACATACGTCTGCGAGTTATTGACAAAGGTAAATAAATAATAAAGCTGGTTACTAATTTTCCGTTTTAATGGCCTGTGAACACGCAAAAAACTTCATAAATATAATGTTTATAAGACAATTTTAACGATCCTCACTATTGTAAGTTGGGGTTTGTGTGTCAACGTAAACTGTCACTAAGCAATTTTTCAACAATTATTTCTGTCCCAAAAATCAAATAACAAAAGCGAATTTTCTACCAACTGCCACGGATTTCAAACAAATGCATAATCGATAAATTGATAAACGGAGAGCGAAAACGATGATATTAAATACCAAAACACAACTACGAATTAAGAAACCAAACCACCACTGGCAATTTATGTGGTTTTTGTTTACTTTTTTTACAAAGCTGGAGCCGCCACAAAATGGCGAATTTAACTTAGGGTTCCGGGAACTACTTTGCACCGAAATTTCCACCCATTCATATCAAAAGCAACCGTTCCGTTCTTCCACGAATAGGAAGTAGGAGAACTGGTTATTATTTAAATTTATGGTAAAATTAAACGTCACGTTCATTGTATATCCTTAGTTTAATCATCGGTTAATTGTTGTTCAGTCGTTGAATTTAACTACGAAGTCAAAGTTTTTGTTCTTGGGGTTCGCGTAAACATCCTGTGTACATCGAATCGTTCGTTTTATTCGTTTTTTGAAAATAATTATTGATAAGACATCGTTGAAAAAAAAAAAAAGAAATACTTCCGATAGAGTAACATAAAAACGAAGATGAAAATAACCTCTGTAACACCACTACTGTGTTTTCATATTGGTTGTAATTATTTATTGCTCATTAATAAAATAGTGCCTTATTCACTGTTAAATAAATTTTTGTATTCAGGACTTGATCTTCATAAAATTTTGATTTATACAGCACGCAAGACGTTCACTGAATTACAATTGACGCCTTTTTGAAAAACAGTTCATTCATATGTTAAAAACCATATTCAAAGAAAAAACGCTTTCTAGTTCAGACATTGCATAGCAGAAATAATAGTCAGTGGTGCACAGATAGTCACAATATTTACGTCTTTATTCATTCGTTGTAACAATATATCGTGATACACTTAACACTGTATATTTGTTTTTAAAATATTTATGTCTTTGGCAAAGTACCGACACTGAATACGTCTGGAAAGTTCCTTACATCATTTTTCAACAGTTTATTCGTGACGTAATGCTCACTTTATATACCTTGAAAGATTTGACTCCGATCGATATATACACCGCTTCAACTCATCCTAGCAACATCAAGTACAAGCACTACGAAACTTCTGGATTAGTTTGTGTGGTTTTTGCAATGAACTTTTGATTACTCACTTTATCGTTAACGAAGTTTTTTTATCAAGAGATCTAAATTCACACATGTAAATTATGCTTTTAGGTGGAACAGTGTAACAACTTTCGACTCTCCAATAAAAGGAAATCACTAAATTAAGCAAACAAACAGCCATAGTTTTCTTTCATCTCTGGCTTTTTAAACGACGCAGTGTTTATTTTTGAAGTTCAGAGTGTAACAAGCTCGTTATTTCGGATAAATATACTAAAACTTAGAAATGTATCCAACAGAATGTCTACGCGTTTCGCCAACGAAGTTGTATCATTACACTTCTAAATAAGCATAAGGAAATTTTAGTCTGAAATAGAGAGACTATGTAATAAAAACAATGGCTAGAACAACCGTAATAATACAAGTAGTGTTGAAGTGGCACTTTTTGTAATCAACAAGGGTGCATTTATATGGCAATCTAGTTGCAAGCATTTTGGAAAAATGAAATTCATAACTTGTTACGTAAAGTTGTCTGTGAATTTGCTTCCTACGTAGTGAAATAGTCTGGAAACAAGGAAGGTGTAAAATTGTGGACAATTTTGATATCGATTAGATGATACATATTTCATGACTTAATTTGAAACCTTGTGTTACTATACTTTTGTATTGGTTTTAGATATATCAAAAATTGTGTTAAAGCTTGAATGCTGAATGTACAAGGAACAAGATTAACAACAGGCGGTGATAAATTGAATTTCAGACCTAATTTAACTGTTTTATATGGTCGATACAAAATACAAAAATAGGTCCATATACAGGGTGTTATTGAAAGGTACGTACAACAAAATGGACAGTTCTTCGCGAAGTCTAAGAAGAGTGAAAAACCTTTTTTGTGTTATCAAAATTATAAGGGGGAAATTAACCCTTATCCAACCTTTTTAGACGCTACTGAAGGATAAATAGGTAAAATTAATTGATTTTACTAAATCCTAGCAACTGTAACAATGAAACTTTTGTGAAGACTAAATGTTGCTATAGAAACGAATGACGATCTTTTTATCAGAGGCGTACAACGAATTTGGACATAAACTTTAATAATTTTTACGTCTAAAAGGAGAACACTTTTACCTGAATTTTTTTTAACTTTTGGCACCCATACTTCGAGACCAATTGCCGATTTTATTTTGTACGTACCTTTCAATAACAGGCTGTAAATACACTGAAAACAGTGGTAAAAACTGCGTTACGAAACTTCCATAAATAATAGATATTGATTTTTAAATTTTTAAAGACACGGTTTCCAGCGTCATCTGCGCGCGGATTTTTAAAATTTGCGCTTATGTGAGTTCACGTAACAAGAAAAAGCAGTAAAAGTGTAAATAACAGGTATATTTGTACGAAGTATTCAAGTAGGTCGTGTCGCTACATTTTTCAGTACTGTAATTTTGACGCATAAATACAAGGTAGGTTCATCTGTAGAACTTTTACTTTTTCTGTTGAAGAATAATTTTTTTATAAAGTATGAAGACTTGGATCGGGTGCGTAATATTACCATTAAAATTATCCAGTTTATAAAAAACTAAAATAACTTTACTACTACTATTATTATATTATTATTATGGCGTCAGAAAATTTCGACATTTTAATTTGCAAAAAGATCGGTTTTTTAATTTTCAGTGCAAATATTTTTTACGGTTCTATGCAGACAGCAAGCAATCTAGTAAATCTACGAAATTTTCAAAAATAATTTTGGAACTCCAAAATTTCGAAATCTTAAAAAAAAATGGTCATAAGTTATTTCGACAGAACTTTCCTCGCTCTTGAAGTACAATGAAACATATTCAACGTGAGCCATCTGTTTAAGCAAATCTAAAAATATGAATGCAGTGACAAATCACAAGTAAAAATTCATCATATTTTGCACATTTTGGGTAGAATTTATTCGCCACAATTTTGAAATGACGTCATCAATTTTTTGAGGGAAATAAACAATAATTTTAACACTTCTGCAAGATTTCAAAGTATTGTTTTATTCAATAAAATAATTTGACTGATTCATTAATTTTTTAAGTCACCCTGTATAAGCAAAAAGAAATTTAAATGCTATGATTAATTACAAACATAGACTATTTATATATTATACGGTAAAATTTTGAAATCACGTCATCAATTTTTTTAGGGTTGATAAACAGATACATTTTGATTAAAAAATTACCAGGATTATAATAATTTCAAAACGTCTACAAGAATTAAAAGTATTCAGTTTTCTTGATTTAATCAATAAAATAATCAGTCATTAATTTTTTGACGCAGCCCATATAAACAGATCAAAAAAATATGACTGCAGTGATAAATCACAACCATTAACTCATCATACTTTGCACATTTAAGACAGGATTTATTCAGCAAAATTTTGAGGTGACGTCATCAATTTTTTAGGGGGGATGAGCAACTACATTTTGATTAAAAATTTACCATGCTTATGATAACTTTAAAATATCTTCAAGATTTCAAAGCATTCGGTTTCGCAGATTCAAAATTATTTTTCAAAATGTTATATAATTTTGATTTTTTTTCCAAAATCTATGTTATTTTATACAATTTAAAACCCATTTACTATGTGCAATTTTGAAGTGACGTCATCACATTATTGGTGGGGATGATTAGACAAATTTTAGTTCGCGATTTACCATCTACACGATATTCTTAATATACAAAATTCGACAACAATCGGCCCAGTACTTTCGGAGATTACCTAATAAAAATCTGGGACGCCAGACAGACGGAAACAGGATACTTATTTCTTCGTACTATAGGGATCATGAAAGGTCGAGAAAGCGTAAAAGTAAAGGGTCCGCCGATGGACTCGATTACAATACTTCCTTCGCTTACCCTCGGGAAGTAAAAATTGATCTAAAGGCATTTAAAGAGAACTTCCCACGTCTCAAATACTAACAAATCCAGTTTGTTAGATAAATTATAAAATTTTATAAACGTCATTGTTTTTAGCTTGGCTGGGCAAGCTTAATTTAGTACAATGGATATTTATTGTCAGTTGACAAAAAAATTAAATAAAATTTATAAATATAAAAAATAAAGATTGAGTGAAATAAAGAACTACCGTCATTTTACAACAGTTCGAACATATGCTAAAATAATGCTTTTGAAACAGGTCTTGTTGATTATAAAATAAGACCTCATTTTAGTCAATTTTCATTTTTTTATGTTTATAAATGTTATATTTTTTATGAACTGAAAAAAGAATAAATATCCAAGTGTTGAGTGAGTTTTGTATTGAAAATACAATCATGTTTTAATGCCAAAAATTAAGTCCGACCTATACTTTTAAATTTCTTGTCGTGAAAAAACGATGTATATTAAGAAAAAAGGGAAAATATCAGCCCCACCCACCCACCCTATCTCAACTGTGATTATTTTTTTATTCGTAGTGAGCTTGAGGGCGGAGCTTAATTGCAAAATCCGTACTTTTCTACAAGAAATTATGCCGTGAAACATGTTCTCAAGTAATTGTGTTGTTTAAAGAAAGCCACTCGCCCCAATCTCAACTCTGGTGAATTTTTCATTCGTTGTCAAACCGAGGGGCGGAGCGTAATTGCAAAATCCATATTTCACCGCAAAAATTTACCATTTTGAACATGTTTTAAGTTTTTTGTCGTGAAGCATATTAAGAAAAATTATATTTTATTGCATAAATTTGTCCATGCCCTTAAAAGATGAACTGTGGGTATAGTAGACACCAGGAATTAATGAACACTGATTTTCTGGTTCCAAAATTATTTACTGGAAGCCTGTAATAAATTGCCCACGGTTATATAGGGACGGTTACAAGGGATTTTTGTTTTTGGGTTTCTGGTCGAAGGGATCAAGGGTTTTGAGAATGGGACGTCTGGTACCGTTAAATATTATAATAACAATAACCATTGTTCTTTTCAGGTAAGCAACTGCAGAGAAAGTCGGGGCTGTAAATTATCATTACCATAATCCAAAGCTTATTGCGAGCTTTCAATTAACATTTTTGGAAACGAATTCAATGTTTAGTCATTTCTGGTCCCTACTATATAGCGCACAGTTCTTGATTTGATCGATAAAATTAACTGCCTCAATCCCCTGGGAAAGCAATTCTGAAAATCATGAATGCATTGGTAAACAAGAGCAGATTCATAAATTGCGCATTTTAGGGGGAATAAACAGATAAATTTTAAGGATTTACCACGCTTATAATAACTTTAAAACGTTTTCAAGAATTCAAAGCATTCGGTTACGCGGTTCCTAAGTTAAATTAAAAAATGATATATAATTTGGATTCTTTTTATAACAGATATGGACGTCGAAGTTAAAAAATCAAGACGGATGTCACAAACCACAGGTACAGAAATATGTTAAGTATTAAAAAAAAAATTAAATGGTATTTACCATGCAAAATTTTCATTAGCGTTCTACACGGGGATTATCTGTGCAATTAACAATCAGTAATTTTTTTTTAATATCCATTTTAGAAAACAATTAAATCACCGAGATTTTAACATTAGTAAACAACCATAAACTGCGATTACTGTTTAGGTGAAGAGTGGAATGTCTATAACAATCTAGACACTTTTCGGGTTCAGACACATCAGAACTGAGTATGTGAAATTGGAGCGTCTGTTCAGACTAATTTAGGTACACGCTGTATAATTAAAAGTTTAAGGAACGGAATATTTGTTTATTAAAAAAAAATCAACATAAAGCTGTTCAGTGTTTTTCATTTTAAGCAGACCGGTTATTGAATGCATCTGTTGTCGAACCTTTTTAAATGAGAAAACATAAAAGGAATTAATTTTTTTTTTGGGACCGTAGACATGGGTGCCTGTTAGCTAATAGATAAGTTTAGTTCGGCTCTTGATATTTTCAATGCCAAACAGTTTTATTGGTCGTTTTTTAACGAATCGTTACGTCACAGTTTCATCGAAACCTCAAACCCATCAAAAAAAGCTGGGGCATCTGTAATGGAATTCGTCTGTAGCCCGACCCGAGATATGTTAGTATGCACCTTCCAAATAACAAAACAAACCAGACACCTCTCAATAAATCAATATTTACATATTTCTGAAGGAAAACGGATGATAATAAACCCGTGGAAAGGGACTACGGGATTACCCATACACAAAGGAAGAATTCATCGCGCACCCAACCCGATAACCAAGCAGGTAGAAGAAAGTCCGAAGTTTCGGCGTGAATTGCAAGATGCTGCTTTCCAGCCGTGTACAGTCTGCACAAACGGCCAAAATCGTTGCCCACACTCAACCCCTGCAGGGGCAGTTATTGTGGAGCGTTTTCACCTCCTCTCCGACAACACAACAGACAAGCAAACAAAGACTCGCTCTAAATCGGGGATGTTAAATATACCAAACTAGCATTATATACAGTATACACGATATAGAATACCCACATACACAGTATACATATACAGTTTCCAAAAAGCTGGTGTGTGAACACAGCATGCGTCTCGAGCGGTGAAGATGATGGATGGATTTTTGCGGCGGACTTACCTAACGGGCGGCGGCGCGAGCGGCACGATCGGGGGCGGCACACTGTATGCGGGGAATATTTGGGCGTTCGGCGGATTCTCGAAGAGCATGTTTCACAGCCAGTATACGCGTTCGTACGACTACGCTATCGGAAGAATAATACTGAGCAAGTTAAATCACCCTCGACGGTTGTTCGAATACGACTGCAGCTGTGCCCTTCTGCCGGCTGTGCCGACGACACGACCCACCACACCACATGCTTGCCCGCCTGACGCTGCTTCCAGGGCCGGAGTGAGCGCCTTTGAGGCCCGGAGGAAGACGGTCGGCGTGCGTGCGGCACGACACATCGATACGATTGATTAGACCACATGTGGAATTACGTCGAGACTGAGCGATCACAACACGCCATGAATGGGTAAATCTCACACAAACCGTATCTGTAACTAGTTTACTACAAGTCTTTTGTATTTTTCTATAATACAAAGAAATACAATTCTATAATAATAAATAATTAAAATTTTTATCTGGATGACTTCACTCAAAACCAAATAGTAAACTCTTCACATTAGAGTTGCCAAACATTATTTTCCAGACTAAAATATCTATCATTGGACTATTGTTAAGTAGAACATCTTTGTCACAATAACTGTTAGCCAGATTACAAACAGTGCAAATATAAATATTTACTAAATTTACGTAGTACATCCTGCAATATATTAATATACAGTGTGGAAACGAACACTTGTCGAATAAATCCAGTAATTTCAAAACTAACGGTATTTGTTGAAAATGCTAAAACAGGTCGATCTGTATTTTTAATTATGCTCTTTTTAAATTGTTATTATATTTATTATAGGTCCTTATTGGATGACGTCACGAACAAGTGAAGAAATTTCTGAAACAGTGTCAGTAGTGTCCACATTGTATACACATATGTTGATAAGAATTCAAATTTTGATTTATTTTGAAGAATATTTTGGCCAAGCTTTGTATACTTTGAATTATAGTCTAACGTTTCCATTGATTTAAACAATGTTTTGATTATTATTTTTCATTTTTTTGCAATACCAAAAATTTGGGTGGTGTAAAATTACAAAGATTTTTTATGCGTCACTTTTTAAAAGCAAATTTATATTTTATGTGAGATTTACCCATGTGGTGTTAAGCCAAGCCAACCCACTAAATTAAATTTTACTGCAGCATTAGCAAATGAAGTGTTAGTGGTGATTTTAGCGACTTTAAAATAAAATATGAAATCCGTTTTTAGTGGTTTTATTTTCTTCTTTTTAGTTGGACGAATGATGAATTATAGTATAGCGAGTCGGCAGTTTGACGTCAAAAGATTAAAATTTTTTCACTTCTCGAGAGATAGTTGAGGGAAGTACGTACTATATTAGAGCTACAACTGTTTGTTTGAAATCTTATGTAGCGGAAATTTTAACAAGTTATATTTCAAAATTATCATGGATCTATGATAAACAACGTCAAGTAAATTTCCCTGTTTTCTCCCATTTGGAAAACTCTACGCGTACAAGTTGTCCTAAAAACAGTCTTTATTTCAGGTTTTGCAAAACACTTCCAAGCTTTTTAAAAATGTATATACATATCGGGTGTTCCACTGAAAAAGTTATCAAGTTGACCTTTTGATTTTTTGTAAACATTGTGAGGTATGTCTATAATTTATCCTAAAATTCAATCGATGCCAGCTGAACGCGGAAATGTCAATTATACACAATAGTATGGATTAATAAAACACATGCGTTTTTCGCTACCTTTTCTTCTATCAAAAAAGCAACGCCAACTTGATGATTTTTTCAATGGAATCACCGTTATATCTTTTCTATTGAATGAAATTCCTAAAATTTAGCTTTTTGCTAAATTAATTAATATGTCAATTAGTTGTCAAACTTTTGAACTAAATTTTAACGTTTATTTCTTTAAATGCAAAGGATACGGTAAAATTTGGACTCTAGAACACTATAAATTTATTTTCGAAGCTTGACCAAGAGTGGCAATTTTTAGCCCTCTAGATGTACCTGAATGATTTATTAACACCCTGTACTGCTGTTACTAGAAATTTCGTGGAATTACCACTGAAATTATACTTAAGGGTGGCGTCTGGTTCGGTTTCGCCCAATACTAAATACATTGAAAACATCGTCGTAGTTTCCGGAATTGCATTTTTAAAATACTGAAATCTCCAACCAAGTCAGAATCTAAGTAAACCTGCATTCTGCTACCGCATCACAGTTCGTTTAATGCCGATTTCTCGTTTCAATAGATTTTGACTTTTCGCGAGTTATTTACCTCAGTCGTGGATTTTTTAATATTATAAATGGTATCAAAAGAAAGCTGACACTTTTCCCCAGGGGACCTCCTATCTCAGAATGCAAAAAACTTCAGCGCTTCGTCAAAAAATGCATCAATGTGCCAGTTAAAATGTGATGTAAAAGTTGTTCAACTTTATAATTTTTTTTTGTAAAAACTGCATACTAGATATGAATATAAATATGGAGGTCCCCTGGGCTGAAATTTGTTAATTCGAAATATGATTTTTTTAAAGCGATATATCTCATATTTTTAAAATGCAACTCCGGAAACCGCGACGATGTTTTCAATGTATTTAGTATAGGGCTAAACCGAACCAGACGCCAGCCTTAACCTGTTTCTGCTGAATTTTTTTGGAATTAAAGAGGATTAAGCATGAAGAGATGTACTCAACGAAATTGATCAAAATTGTTGAAACTCTGGAAATTATCTAGCAAATTAACCGGAATTCAAATTATTTGTTTAATGGAAGTGTTATAATTCTCGGAATTGCTTTGCGCATACCAGGTAAGATAGATATTTAGGGCATAGGTCATATGCGCGCCGCGGTCAGAGAAATTTGCATATAATTTTAAGGGTTAATAGCAGAAACGGCTGCTGCCTGTCTTAGTACTTCACATGGGTGTCAGTCACATTAAAACAAATAAGTACTGGGAGAAATAATTTAACCTTCACACAATTACACACGTATTGATTAATCATCAAAAATATATTTATAGAGCTGAACATATTTTTATTAATTTTATACCAATACAAATCTTACAAAAAATTCCTAATTTTTTTTCTATAAATCAATAACAAACATTTTTTTACAAAAGCAGAATTGCCGATCTTTTTATCCCTGTACCTCTAGACTTACTATAAAATTCATTGAACGATAATATTGGGCAATGACAACCCTTACAATACTCTATTTCCAGGCAAGTGTTCAATTACCTTTTTGGGGATTAAATATTAAATCTGCCACGTGAGCTAAACTAACCGCGGCGCGCAAGTGACCAACACCCGATGCTTATTTAAAATGATTGAAATTCTTGGATATTGTTTCATATGTCATTATTATTATTTGCACTTTCTACTGAATTATTCGGAATTTGTAGAATTATTTTGGAATTATGCGACAAGAACATTTTCTTAGTTAAAAAGCTAAATACTTAAATAATAAAACCTTTTGTAAACACTGGAGATTTATTTTATTAAGTCTGAAACAAGTCTCTAACACCCATTCTCAAATTTCTTTGAAAAATTAGTTTTTATTGTTTTATTTTCAAGTATATTTTTATTAAAGTAAATTTATTAATCAGACAACTATAAGCTAAAAGATTAAATATAATACATATTTTGGAGGGAATCAACTGATAAATTTTAACGATTTACCATGCTGGTGATAACGTCAATAGAGTTTACGTCAAATTGTTGTACGTAAATTGTTTTTTTATTTATAAAAATTAAAAAGTGTAAAAAAGCCAAATATCCATATTAATATTAATATAATTTTGACAATTTGAGGTAATGTTTTGAGATGGCCAGTTTTTGTAGCAGCAAAGGTGGTGTATATTTCTAGAACTTGTTAATTTGTTCAATTTTTAAAACCGTTTATTAAAATTTAATAATCCGTAGACCTAAACACATAAATCTCATATAAATTTTAGTCCAAAGTCCAAATTAAGCTAGTTTTAAAAATTTACAGCACCAACTTGGACACTCTCAAACCACACTATTTTAATGTCGCAGTTTTGGTTTTAAAATATGTATATGTGTTTTGGAACGTGGTAGTAAATTTAGAATCTATCCTAGTACTTAAATAAAGAATTCAGCAGCTTTAAAGCACCTTTAAATAATGCTAGGATTAAGTTAGCCCCATTTCCTAAACTAAATCGTTATTTGAGCCCACAAAATTAGACCAACCCTCACTTTGTTTCAAGTTTATTATCGATCAAGACGAACCTTGACTTCTTTAATATTTTCAATACTCGTCGCTTCTTCTTTTTTAACAGAATTTTAAATCTCGATCTATAAATCAGATTAATCCCACTTGGAAAAACCGTACTACATTCGCTCTGTTTCGAAAATGACGCCATGAACATGTTATTTATGTATTGAAAGTTTAATTGTGTATATAACTTATGAAAAAATATGCTTTGTTTTGCTATTAGATTAAATGTCATATGTTTACTTTGAAAATACTTCATACTTTAGATTCTGTATCGATTCTATGTAATAACTACAAAGTACAACAAAGTGTGAGTCTAAGAATGTATTTTAATTTGTAGCTGAGAACGTCGTAAAATAATTCATCACGAAAGTTAATTTTTCGGTAGTAATAAAGATCAAAGTAACAGTAGAGCATAAATTATACGTATAGTGGCATTTAAAAATATCTACATGAAATAACGTTTATTAACAACTTCTTAAACTCAGGTCTTAAACTTTCTGGGGGTGAATATATTACTTTTGATGTGTACAATGCAACACTAAATTTAACAGCACGAAGCTACAAAATGTCTCAAGAAAAGTGTCTAAAACTGGTATAATTTGCAGCGCTCGCTGTAGCTCATGCTCGAAACGACTATATTATTCGTGAGAAACGAGTATTATGTTTGTTGTACAATAAATTAGTTTGAAATGGTTATTATATAAATCAGATTTCATGTGGATTATCAAATCTTGATAAGCTAATAGTGCAGTCTTTTAGTTGACTGTAAATATTTTATACTAAAATTAACATAATTAACTTCGTAAAAATACGATGGAATAACAATCTTTAACTTTGAACTTCCATTGTGTACTCTCTGTGCCAATCGAGTTTTTTTTTTAACACAATTAGCGAAAGTAATCTCAGCCACCCATCATAAACTTTAAACTTCCCAACAATAAATTCCCACTGCCATTCGTCCGATTTTCCTCATCTTTTGTCCTTTCCGCGAATCCGCGTCGCCAAAAACTCCAACTTCCTTAATAAAACGACGGCAGCCGAAACTTCGTCGATCATAAATCGCGGCAACTCTTTTATGTCACGACTTCTGAGAATCGTCGACACCATTCATGTCATTACCGCCGATCCGACAAAAGAGAAAACAAGCAAAAATAATTTAGTGCGGCCCTGGCCTCCGCTGCCCCACCGTGTTTCATTTCTGAGCCTTCAGCCGCTAGAAATACAACCGACGTCCGCTTTTGCATTCGCCAGAAGATTTAAACTGTTCCTTGCACCCATACACACACTTTTACACACTGCACGTATAGTAAACAAAGGAGTCTCGAGGAGTCGCGGACTGACTAGTCGCGGCCAATGCATCCCAGTTCAAGGTCATTGTCAATGTACTCCCACCAGGATCGATCGTTTCATGGGCGCCGACATGGGCGCAACTTCGAAGAAGCGATGGGAGAAAAACTGGGGGAAGAATTTATCGCAAACGCAGGCGGCATCGGAAATAAAGGTGTTTAACGATCCTTAGATCCATTTTCTCGTGGGGTATTCACGCCGGTGACTAGTTGAAGTTGTAATTTTTGAATATCATGCTTTTTTCGTTTCGTGGGCACAATGGTGGGTTAATAAGGTCAAGTTTAGGAAAATTAACATCTTGTATGAAAGTGTTCACAACTTAAATTACGGCCGAGTCGCCCAGGGGTATGTTGGGAAACACAGAATAGTATGTTCACTGAAGCTAATAGACAAATTTTGACCCTAAAAAAGCCGATCTCTAGTGTTTTGTGGGTTTGTCAAAAAGGTGTAGTGTTGTCGTCAACTAAATACATGAGTACCTCTTGATGTAAAGGTTAAGTTAAATGAGTTGTGTCTGAAACAACACTGAAGAAATTACTTACTTTTGTCATATTAATGAGATCCAATTGCAAATTACAAAAAACTTAGGCTTGATTCAGACTAAACAAACTTGGGTTTTTCTCCGTGGTTCCACCCATAATAAATCAATCCTCATGAATGTTTTCCCGTGGCTCGACTTGTTGGTAAATGCAGATGCTTTACGAGACTTGTTACTATGCAAAGACATACTTCTAGTTGTTATTAACACAAAAGTGGGACGAGTTATGTGTAATAAAACATTTGTGAGCATTGATTTATTGGGGGGAGTTAGATCTGAATCGTGCTTTATGAATACTGGGGTCTATAATTTTTTCACGAGCTTTTCATGATTGTAGCTCTAGCATAAAAGAAAATTGTAGATCAAAATCAGGGTTTTTGTAATATTTCAGAATGAAGTACAAACTTTCAGCACTCAATAATTTAAATGTTTGTTTTTTTTTTGCTTATCGATATCTTCATCTAGAATTTTTTATACGCAAAAAGTGGATAAAAACGATAAATGAGTTTGAAGTTATGCAAAGACAAGTTTGATATCGTGTGTATTGATCCTGAATGAATTTATTTTACCAATTTACTTAAAATCGAAAAACTATGCCATATTTAAACTCATGTCTGGTTTTTTTTCTTTTACAGGTAGCTGAACAGTATATTGTGGTTTGACGTCCACTTTGGTGCCAGTTCTTATCTAATTTTTTCTGATAAATTTTGACTCGAAATTGGCCTTTCAGTTTAAATAGTGATCAAATTACCGAACTTTTGTTATCAAAAAATCGTACGGAAAGTATCATTTTTTCCTTATTTTTTCATTATTTTTATCCTTTTTTATTAAACGATGGTTACCTGGCGTTTAGTTTTATTGCCTTTTTTTAATAAATGAGAGCAACAACTTTTGAGTGACAGCAAAATTGCAAAATTGCAATGACAGATTGCAAGAATCACCAAGTAAAAAAATTACATTTACAACCCGTTTTGAAAGTCTCTTTTTTCTCTCATTTACTGCAAATTCATGAAAAAACTATTCTTTTGAGACGTCTGGATCTGGTTACACTTGAATCGTGATATTCATTTTTATTGTTATTCATTTGGCGTAATTATATAGTCTGAGTTCTAGTTCATTTGGCGGGAAATCTGGAATTTGTGCGCATGATTGGGTTGAGGATCACTTGATTCTGCACATGGTCGGGGTTCTGGCCACGGACGTCTCATTTTTCCCCGCCAATAAGTGAGTTAAAACCCGAGCCTGCGCACGAATTTAAATTTTCTCACCAAAAAGTGAGTCAGAACCCGCACCATATAACTAGCACCATTCCTTAATAACAGTGTATGTTAGATTTAAGTAACTTACTATAGTAGATAGTAATAGTTCGTATTGTAGAAACGTCAACTTTTTGCATTTTCGACCAAAATTAGTCTTTTTTAAGACTGCATCTTGATTTGAAAGTAAATCAAAACTATCCAGGTATGTTTTGGCACAGAGGCAGAATTTTCATCACGAGGCAAATGAGTTAGGTGGCCAAGTTTCCGAGTTGCAGAAACGGAAAGGGAGGATCTCCACCCAAACAGAAAAATCTATTCTTGAAATGTAATATACTCCAGATAAAAAGTAATACATATACAGGGTGTTTCAGTTAAAATTCCGCGGCCTAATATCTTGACAACGGGTAGAAATATTGAAATTCTGTAAAAGCCATTGTTTTTAGCTTGAAAGGGAAAGGTTAATTTAGTACATTACAATTATGATGCCATACAAGGCGTCGCCGACACGGCGCAAACCTATTTTTTTTTTTTAATTCAAACGTATACATTTTTTAACAAATTCTGATGGATGATTAAAAAAACACAGAATTACCACTATTTTATGACAGTTGAAACATATATTAAAATATGTAAGTACTTTTACAACAGATCATATTGATTGTAGAATGAAGTGCAAGTTCACTCAAATTTCATTTTTTCGTTTATAAATTTTATTTTTTTAACAACTGAAAAATATGAAAAATAAAATATCTAAATGTACTCGTATGTCATTTAATCGTAATTTAACGGTGTCTCAAAATCCGTTAAAAAATATGTTTTAATAATAATAAAAAAAAGGCACTAAGATAAGCTTCTCCCTTCAAGCTAAAAACAGCGGTGTTTCCAGAATTTCAATATTTCTCTCCGTTCTCAAGAAACAATCTTCTGTAAGTAGTAAAACAATGTTTCATAACCTAAAAATATTAAAACATAAAATTTCACTCTCAAAATTTAAAACTTCTTGGGCACAAAGCAGAGCGGTAGGGAAAAATCGGGACACTTGGACCCTTATGAATGGGTGTATCAAGCCCACTTTGTTTTCAGGAATTTCATGAAAAACTTCCTGGTATTTTTGTTTTTAAGCTAATTTTTAACGACAGTCAATTATGTGATAAAATTATTATTTATTCGGAGGAAATCAGGAAGTAGCATATTAACAGAACGAACTCCCTAGGCTGTTGAAAATGTCCGACATGTTATGTTATGGACGATAACCCTCATATAGTTCGATCACTGGAAATATATACTAATAAAATTTTATTATTTAAGTTATAAACCCGAACCCGCAAAAATCCAAAACCAAAAATTATACTGGTACGCCCGCTAAAAACCATCTGCTTGGGACAGCACAGGGTCGAATTAGTAAAAAACGAAATCTCGTGTGATTTTCGTCCCCCCCTCGGCAATATCTGTAAGATTTTTTTTTTGAATTGTTTTATTATATTATATTTATTTTTTTTATTATGTTTTATTTGATAAAACCAGGAATCCATCAATAAAGCAAATTATTTTGTTGTTTTGTCTGTCAGAAAATCCCCAACATTTGAAGAAACACCCTTATACGGGCAAAAATTTGGAGTTTGGTGTGCTATTTCTTAAATACGACTATTTGGGTCCATTTTCTTCGACAAGTCAGGGAGATCCCGAAGAATTGCAGAACGGATATTTTCAGTCTGATGGCGCAACAGCTCATTCTAAGGGAATTCTATAACGACACGCTATCTACCCATTTTGATCACATGATTTGATACGTTTGGACTATTTCTTGTTCCGGATTTTGAAAAACACTATTTTTAATCAATTCGGGGATACAATTGAAGACCTAAAAGTGAGAATCATACAAGAGCGTGAGTGTTTTGCCTGAAGTTCTTATTCGAGTATTAGAAAATATCAAACGTGGAGTCAATTTATGTATTGCTACGTTGATCGGTGAATAAAATCGGCGTGGGTAAAACTAAAAAATTTATTTCTTACTAACTCGAATTTACACGACTAACTATTACAGCGATTATGTACAAAATAATTCCGGCGCAACTTGACTGGCCTCTGTTTTTGCTCAACTCGATTCTTCAACTGAAGAATCATCGTTCCCGACGGTGGCTTGTATTTAAACCTATACGTTTCTCTCGATGGATCGAGAACGCCGCTTCGAGATTTTTCTGGGTTGCTCATCGCGACTTCCGCTTCCAGGCTTTCCTTTAGCGAACCCAACATCGCCGCACATACGAGGATTCTCTCGACGGTCCATAGGCGTCGTACTGGGGCGGCGTATGAGTTTATTTCGTAACAATATCAAAGCAGGGTGCCAACACTTCCAGCAATATTGTAAATTCAATTAAATCGTTACTTATCATAAATAAATCATTTTAAGTCCAATGAGAGTTTATTTTTGTTGTCATAACATAACCTAGCTTTCCAAATTCAGCCACAGAAAACGCATATTCAGGTTATGTTGTGAATAGTGCATTAGTTTAAAAACAAAGTGAAATTACGGGCTAATTTATTGAAATTTTCTAATTTAAAAAAATATTGTATGTTGTAGATTTAGAATAGTCAGTAATATATAATTGAGCAGTTGTTGCAATATAACGATTAAGGGTCAGGTCGAGTAAATTCTGGGATAGGGAAATACATGCAAAGTATGGCCCGTTTTTCAGTCAAAAGTATATCCTCTATCATAGTAAGTTTTATTTTGGGGAAATCTGCTTGAAAAACGCTAGAGATCCCTGTAGTTACATTTTTGAAATTTTGTTTTAAAATTGACTTTTGGTGGCCTAAATTATGGCGAAAAATGACCATCTATTCATCTATCGTAATTTAAAAAAAAATGAATCTATAGAAACCTTATGAGAAACCTATTGCGCTTTTTAGAATTAACATCGGTCAATAAATACGCTTGAAAAATGAGGCCATTTTATTGAAAATCTCTGTTGGAAAAAAAATTTCGTTATTTATTTGGACCACTACCTGCATATTTCAGGTATGTAGTATCTTTATTACCCAGCTAATCCTACCCTTACGGTAACAAAGAAAATTTCGGTCGTTTATTCTATTTGAACGTGATAAAGATTTTTATAAACGGTACTAAGAATTAATAATTACATTCTGAGAATATCCACCCCTAGCACAAATAATAATAATTCATATATTCCAAGAAAATTCAAGTGGTAAGAATTTAGTTGCTACTCGGTATTTGTGACAGTGTTTAGTGCGATATTAGTCTACCTCATTTATAGTTTAAGAAATATCGTTGTACGTTGTACCCTATAAAATTGTATTGACAATAACGAGGCGGACAGTACAATGGTAAGAAATATTTATGGCTCACACCAGTCCACCCGAATTTGTTCGATAGGGACCATCCGGACCTGGATTATTCAGCTTTCTAACATCTGCGGATTACCGCCACGCGATAACTTTCAATTGTAAATATTTCTTGCTATTGTACTACTAGTCCATGTCGTTATAATCAATAAAATTTTATAGGGTACAACGATATTTCCTAAACTATACTAATAGTGTTTGTTGGGTTTTCATGAAATAAAACTGACGTGAAATCCTGTTATTCCTTATTTTCTTTTCCATAAACGAACTGCAAAGAAGAATATAGAATGTCCAATAATCGGCTGAACTTACACAAACCTTGATTTTTTTATTTGGTGGTATTTTTTCATATCGTGTGACAGCTGTGACAGAAAAGTACAAACCCTTTTAAGTATCGAAAAACTAGCAAATATGTGAGTGATCAGTTTTGAATCACTTTCAATGAAATTTCTGTACTCTACTCAACATGCTATTAAAAATGATTTTTACAGCCTTTCGGTACCTAATGCAGTACACAAAATACAACCCATTAAACCTAATGCGGAACCCTAATTTCGTGTGATTACAACCATTTGCAATCCAATCATCCTGAGCCAGCTCTTAAAATTTTATATCTGTACTAAATTCAGCTGGCAACTGTGGAGTGCAGTTTAAAGTTTAAAGTATGACCTGAACTTATTATAGCCAAAGATGACTCATTTCCAATTATTTTTACCCCACATACATGATTCGATTTTTCTCAATTTTATACGGTGTCCTATCATTGTTGATTATTTGTTCCTGGTTATGCACACACCGGTACTGCGGCTGCGCTGTACAAGAAACACACATAGCTTTCCGTTATCGCCGCCATTTCGGGTGACACTTGGTAATCTTGTGTTTATATGCACACTTTAGTCGGAACTCGGAATTCTTAGCTTACATAGGACAACTTTTCTTACCTGCCAAGAAACAAAAGTCTTATCTCGTTAACTTCAAGGTGATAACTACGAATATTGTCATTGTGTGTACTGCCACAGAATTTTTAGCTGTCACTTACTTCTAATGAAATCTGATTTACGATGTTGTACTAAATTGGCACAGCGTTTTTACATGTTAATTTCGAATTTTGTCGCATGAAGTTATTTGAATTTCAAACTAAAAAAATGGTCAACTACATGATTAATTAGTAAGCGACGCGACGCCTCTGTTTTTGTTGTAGAATTCCACGGAACACATTTATAGTCAGTAACGTAGACGATAACGTAACATTGAGTTCCATATGCTTATCAGTGTTCGACATATTCCAGATGAAACACGTTTAAAAATACACGTAAGTTATACGCACCAGAACAATAGATAATCACAAAACAAACTTGAATAGATCTTTTATCTCTGTTTTGTAAAACCGATTCATCCCTTACAATTCCGTCCGAACGTAATTATAATAATGGCCCGGTTTATCCTGTTTTTCATCCCCAGGAGGGATCATCCTTTAACAACTCGGAATTGTCTACCTGGCCACGGTGAACTGTAACCGGTAATAAAACTACCTTTGATAAAAGTACAGTGTCATTATATTAATTAATAATAGTAATAATAAAAAAAGCTATAAACATATGTAAATTGAAGAAGCCAACTTCCTTGACCACGCTATTCGTCACAAATGCAGCGATAAATTCCCTCTCATTCTGTATTCGTCTCTGCACTTGAACATTTCGAGAATAAGTTCCCTAGGGCTTTCTCACCACGTTGGGTTTTCCACGTTCAAACCCAGCCAGATGTAATAGTAAGATTTGCACACAAAGTAGATTGTAAGTGCTACAACCGATTCCACTTAAACCAAACTTTCTTCACGTTAAAATAATATCTTATCTACATGTGTGGTAAAAGCTCCCGTTCCTAAAATAAGCACAAGGGTCTTCGTAATTACACCAAGAGGCACCAGTTTCCGACGATTATTATTAGACCGCTATTTTTAAAATGTAGGTTTAGGGCGCGATTTTGATTTTTTTGAAAACGACAATTACTAGATCGCTATCAATGCAAAAACGTTTCAGCGATAATTAAACTTTCCCTTGGAAAATTTATTCAAAACTCGCCGTTAGCCTCACCCGAAAGCAAACGAATTGAAAATTCGCTTTGGTCGTGTTGCATTCACTTGATACTTTGAGGAACAAAGTCAAAGTTAAAAGAAAATTACATTTGCATATTCCAGAACGCTTACAACTGAGTGAAAACTCACAAATTCATACCTTCTTAGAGATATTTATCTTGTTCTAACTGGCCAAACTTGTCCCTGCGTTCTGCTTTCCTGAAGAAAATTAATGGCAGCGTTCCGGACTGAAATTTAGGGAGGCTTTTAAGTAACGAACTAAGAAGTCATTTGGGATTAGTGAAAAACGTTCCACCAATCCGGCACAAAAATGTGTTGCGAACATTCTAACATTCTGCAGCGAATGTGTTAACAAGATGTTCATTAAAAATTAACAAGCAGCGGTGTTGTTTTAAAGATATTATGCGTGTTGGATTTAATCAATAACACTCCTTCGAGACGGCAGTCTTTCTTTTGTGTTTTAAATTAAGACGCCTCACACTCTTGATCTGCTTGCTTCAGATGTTAGTAAATGTGTTTAGAACGCGTCTTATTGCTGTGAATAGTTGCAAAATAGACTTCCTTCAGTTCGCAGGGAATTTGCGTCTATGCAAATATGTTCTTAAAGAGATGAGAATCTCAAACGTCGTCTTTGAAAAGAGCTCTTTGTCGGTAAAGCAGGAGATGTATGTGCGACGAAACCTTAACTAGTATGTTGCCTCGATTTCGTTCTTGTGAAGGTGGTTCCAATATTTGACAGCTGCCCTTTATCGTGAAATGGTAACATGAAACTTTAAGTGGTGAACTACATAGCTACAACGGTGTTTATGTGGATACTGGTAGCTAAAGAATGAATGTGGGTTTCTATGGAGCCCATAGTCCCTGAATCTGATCCGGGATACATTCATTCATGTAAAAAAGTTTCACGGAAATTTTCTTAGACACAATAGTTTTTAAACTGTAAATGTACAATTTGCAATCTGATATCGTCTGAAAGTATTATTGTAAAAAAAAGATTCATACACAAATTTACGTCATTTTATATTGCGTAACTAAATTTGGTGGTTATATAAATATATATAAATATTACATTATTATATATAAATTAGCTGACCCGGCCACGCGTTGCTGTGGCTAAAGTTTTTGTTATATTACATTATAGTAAACAATCTAAGAGGAACAATAAGAGAACATCAGTCACGGAGTCCACTATGCTTTTTCACACAGATGGTATTTGTAAAAAAATATGGTGATCTCCTTATTTGACTTTCTACTACTATAACCCTTTAGTACAATGAAATTATTTACGAACAAAGACGAAAATGTTGATGTTGGTATACAAATTCACTGGATTGAGATTTGAAGGGGAAGTACGTTGAACACAATATTTCGTTCACTACAAAATAAATTTAATTAATTTTATAGCGTCAACAACACGTGGTAATTATGCTGTTAAAATGTAGCTTATATGACACGTTCGTAGATTTACCATAGCAGCGCCATCTATTGATTACTTACTCAACCCAGTCGAAAGGTATCGACATCTGTTAGAATCATTTGGAGTTAACAGATAATTGTGACTGTCAAATAATAACAGACAAATAATTAGCAATAAATTAAAATTGCGACTATAATTTGAGATTTAAACTATCCTATCTCTCAAGTTGGATCGAACTGCACATGGTGTGCGAATTTTATTATAATCGGTTAAGTGGTTTAGGAGTCCATTGAGGACAAACATTGTGACACGAGATTTATATATATTAAGATATAAATATTACGTTGGTCCACGAGATACCAAGCTATTGCTTTTTCTATTTGACTTGTAAGTGGGTTGTTTTCGAAATAAATAGGAAAAAGATAGACTGTCTGAACATTTAAGTTGGTTAACACGGTGATTATTTTTGGTTAGTTGATTTACAAAAAAAAAAAAAAAATTGTCCCCAATATTTTACAGTTTATCGTAGAAATTATAAAATCGATTATTTTGAAATGTTCTATGTACATGGTTAATCAAAATTTGCTTGTTTATCTATTAAAAAAAAAGATGACGTCATCACAATATTTTATCAAATCATCTTTTTTTCGGAAACGTTTATCGAATTTCTGGTGTTTTGTATTTGAAAGAGTATGAAACAATTTTGGGGGCGTTCAGTGTGTTTGTTTTAGAATCTGAAAGAATCTCAGTGTCTATTGTGTATCATTTTTGACAAAAACTCGGAATTTCTATAATTATTTTTCAAAGCATCTGAAAGAATCTTGGGTGCACCCAGTGCCTTCTTTTTTTAAGATTAAGAAATAATCTTCGGTGCTCCATGTTTTATTGATACATGAAAAAATATTTGGAGTTCCTTGTTTCTGAAAGAATTTGAAAAGAATCTCGGAGACACCCTGATATTTTGCATTTGAAAGAGTCTTTAAGAATCTTCAGTGGCCATTGTGTATTATTTTTGACAAAACCTCGGGATTCATATTCTTTTTCAAAGAATTTAAAAGATATAATGTTCGGTGCTCCTTGTGTTTTATTTCTGAAAGAAGATGAAAAAATCTCAACGACCCCTGTTGCTTATTTTTGGAAAAGTTTAAAAGAATTCTATGTGTCTTTAGTGTCTTTCTTCTTTTTAAATACGTGAAAGAATCTTTGGTGTTCCTTGTTTTTTGAAAAAATTCTGGGAATGCAAAGTGCTTTTGTTTCATAATCAGAAGAATCTTCAGGGTCTATTGCGTATTATTTATGAAAAAGCTCCGGGTTCCATACTAACTTTTTTAAAGAATTTGAAAGAATCTTTGGTGCTCCTTGTGTTTTATTTATGAAAAGAGTACGAAAAAATCTGAACGACCCCTCCTGCTTTATTTCTCGAAAAGTTTGAAAGAATTCCAGGTGTCCTTGGTGTCTTTCTTTTTTTCTACGTGAAATAATTTTCGGAGTTCCTTGCTTTAGAAAAAAGTTGAAAAGAATCTCTGAGGCACCCGTATTCCGTATTTGAAAGAATTTTGAGGGCGGATAATGTTTCTATTTTAGAATCCGAGAATCTTCAGAGTCTATTCTCTATTATTTTTGACAAAACCCCTGGACACCCATCAGTCTTTTTCAAAGAATTTGAAAGAATCATTGGCAGTTCTTGTGTTTATGAAAGAATATGCAAAAATCTCAACGATTTATTATGGAACAGTTTCAAAGAATTCTTGGTGTCCTTTGTGTCTTCTTTGTAAATATGTAAAAGAATCTTTGGATTGGAGTTCCTTGTTTTTGAAAGAATTTGAGAAGAATCTCTGATATACATATAGGTAATGGTGCCCTGTATTTGAAAGAGTATGAAAGAATTTTGGCAACGCCTTGTGCTTTTGTTTTAGAATCTGAAAGAATCTTCAGGATCTATTGTGTATCATTTCTGACAAAACCCCGGAACTTCTATAATTCTTTTTCAAAGAATGTGAAAGAGTCTTGGATGTACCCAGTGTCTTCTTCGGCACTCCTTGTGTTTTATTGATGAAAGAATAAACTAAAATCTCAACGACCCCTGTGGCTTTATTGTTGGAAGCGTTTGAAAGAATTGTTAGTATCTTCCTTCGTTTTTAAAGAATATTTGGAGTTCCTAGTTTTTGAAAGAATTTGAAAAGAATCTCGAAGACACCCTGGGATTTTGCATTTGAAAGAGTCTTGAAGAATCTTCAGTGGCCATTGTGTATTATTTTTGACAAAACCTCGGGATTAATATTTTTTTCAAAGAATTTACAAGAAATAATGTTCGGTGCTCCTTGTTTTTTATTTCTGAAAGAATAGGAAAAAATCTCAACGATCCCTATTGCTTACTTTTGGAAAAGTTTAAAAGATTCCTAGGTGTCTTTAGTGTCTTTCTTCTTTTTCAATACGTGAAAGAATCTTTGGAGTTCCCAGTTTTTTAAAAGAATTTTGTTTTAGAATCCAAAGAATCTTCAGGGTCTATTGCATATTAAGTATTTATGAAAAACCTCGGAATTCCTTATTATTTTTTTCAAAGAATTTGAAAAAATTTTGGGAACACCTTGTTTTTTTCTTTAATTAGAAAGAATGTTCGGTGCTCCTTGTGTTTTATTTATGAAAAGAGTACGAAAAAATGTCAACGACCCATCTTGCTTTATTTTTTTGGAAAAGTTTAAAAGAATCTCAGGTGTCCTTGGCGTTTTCTTTTTAAATACGTGAAATATGCTTCGGAGTTCCTTGCTTCTGAAAGACTTTGAAAAGAATCTCGGCGACACCCGTGTTCTGTATTTGAAAGAATTTTGAGAACGGATAATGTTTCTGTTTTAGAATCTGAGAATCTTCAGATTTGTATTATTTTTGACAAAACGCCTAGACTCCAATTACTTTTTTTCAAAGAATTTGAAAGAATCTTTGGCGTTTCTTGTGTTTATGAAAGAATATGCAAAAATCTCAACGTTTTATTTTGGAAGAGTTTCAAAGAATCCTTAGTGTTCGTTGTGTCTTCCTTGTAAATTTGGAAAAGAATCTTTGGAGTTCCTTGTTTTTGAAAGGATTTGAAAAGAATCTCGGGGATGGTGTTCTGTATTTGAAACAGTTTGAAAGAATCTTCGGTGCTTCTTCTGTTCTATTTAGAAAAAAATGTGAAAAAATCTCAGCGTCCGTTATCTTTTTTTTTTTAAATATATGAAAGAATCTTTGGAGTCTCTGGTTTCTGAGAGAATTTGAAAAAATCTCGGAAACTCAGGGGTATTTTTTATTTGAAATACATAATTTGAAAAAATCTTTAGGGCGGTTATTGTTTTTTTTTTCTTAAAGAATATCAAATAATTTTCGGGGATTCTTGTGTATTAATTTTGATCAAACCTCTAGCATTGTTTAAAATCTTGGGACTCTCGTTTTACAAGAAAGAATTTCTTGCGTTATTTCTGAAAGAACGTGAAAAAAAAACTTTCATTTGGGAAAAGGTTGAAAGAATCCCAGGTGGCCTTTTTTAATAAATATATGCAAAAATCTTTGGAGTCTCTTTGTCTTTGAAAGAATTTGAAAACATTTTGGCGACTCCCTGGTGTTTTTTACTTGGAAGATGTCGAAAGGATCTTCAGGGCGATTCGTGCTTTTTTGGAATTTAAATGAATTTTCGGGAATTCTTTATCGATTTTGACGAAACCTCGGGGACCCATAGTAATGTTTTTCAAATAATTTGGAAGAATCTTGGGAGCACCCACTCTCTTTCCATATGAAAAAATCTACAGTACTGTTTTATTTATGAAAGAACCTGAAAAAATCTTAGCCACTTCTGTTTTTTATTTTTACAAGAGTTTGAAAAAATCCTAAATGTCCTTGGAGTCTTTTTTTAATATATGATATAATCTTTGGAGTCCTTTGTGTTTTATTTTTGAAAGAATTTAAGAAGATTTTGGAGGCGTCTAATGTGTTTTTATTTAAGAATGTGAATCCCTGATGTTTTGTTTTTCAAATGATTTCAAAGAATCGTGGTCATAACATAAAAAAATAAAATTGGCGGAATCAAATTTTACAACTTTTACAGAATTTGTTATTGGTTTAAAATATGAATCTTATTTCCAACTGATTCAAACAAAAAACCAACTTTCAATGGAAACTTTCTGAGGTAGAATAACTATCAATGTTGTCTAAAACCTAATGTAATTTGAAACTTCTTGTCACTCTAGATATGCGATCTTTGCAATCTTTACAATTGTTAGAGCTGCTTCTCAAAGGTGAACAGTGTTGCCATCTAGTCACAAACGCTGTGCTCTTAATGTACAGGGCAGTCAAGAACTCCAGCGAAATATAACGATTGGCCCCGACACAGAACACCACCGTAACAGTCATAACAAAAACTCTGCTTTGGCCCTCGTTACATTTTCTTATATATATTTATAATGAGCAATCGCAACTCCCGGAAGTCACAGAACTCACAGACAAAATGAATATCATTTTGTTCATCTAAAATGCGCAGTCTGATCCTGGAATTAGTTGCGACTGGATGAAACGCAAATACTCCTCGAGATTATTTATGGAGGTTTGAAGTTGCCGGAGTCCAAAAACAGTGGATTAAGTTGATTCCCATTGGTGCTTTATATCTCCGGCGCATACAACTCGTTTAAAAAGCGCGCTATCGAAACCGGAGGGCACAACCACGCTAGTGTGAAATACGAGTGCCGCTTTTTATTGTGTTCGCACGATGAGCGTAAGGCGTAATTATGTAGGAATGGGGGGTTATCGCTTGATGTTTTATAATGTGAACACAAGGTGACGTGTGTATTTATGGGACCATTCTTTACTCGAGAGAAATGTAGGATTCGAGTTACAGCGGACGGGATGCTTCCACTACATAAATGAAATTTCTGCGCGCTCTTTCGCTAGCTTTCGTTTCATCGAGCTTGAATAGTCACGCAAGTCAAGGGAATGGGATGAAATAATAGAAGATGAAGGGGTACTTTGCACCGGTGGACGAAGAATGTAACAACCCTGACCAACCTGATGATTCCAGATAGTGTACTACTGGAGGCAATTGTGTGACTTGAATAAAATATAGCTTAAGTGAGACGAACGTGTGGATAAAAAGCGAGGGAAGCGTCTGGAATATTGAAAAAATTGGCACAAGGTGGTTGAGGTCGACCTTCCTTTCTCCCTGAACCACAATGAATTGTATTTTCTCCAGTAAAGTGGCAATAAACATTGTTCTAGGAATTTCAGTGTCTTAATCACCAGTCATCACGCATGAAGATTTTTGCAAATAAATTGTATATTTTAGTGTCAATAAATCCTGAACATTCAGTATATCGAGTCTCGTCGGTCTATATAAACACTTGTCAACGTTAATAAAGATTAATGAAAACAATGGGACGTATGTTGTCACAGCTCAATTTGGCACGTGCAACAATTTCAAATTTATGTTGCGCTAAAATGTGCCGCCTTTTAATATTTGTGACATTACTAGAGTTTAAATTTATAGTACGCTACAAATGCGTTTACCGCTACTATAAATCATATGGTCAAAATCCACCATCTTAAATCATTTCCATTGTTTCAAAGGTTTCTGTATTTTATTACGTCCTGTGTGCTGCTTTTATAAAGTTTCATTGAACATGAAGTGTGTTTTTTGTGTCTGCATCATTCTAATTTACATGTTGGCATGTGATTGACGTTGGGTAAGACACATTATTCTGTTACGTGCTCTATTATTCCAATGCATACATAAACATTGTTTTAGATATAATTTGTAGATACCTCTAGGCAACAGTCTTGTCTTTTCCGTCTGGTTAAACTTTCGGTGTTAGCGGTTCACGCTATTTATTAAATATCTTACATGTAAGCAAATAATCGGCACGGTATTTGTACATTCATTCATGGTTGGATGAAGGAAATAAATATTAGCGTTTCCTTTTTCGGTGTTTATGATCCTACGACAACGTTAAATGCAAATATTGACACTGCTCCACTTACTACTTGATGCACTTATTGCAGCAATGAATGAATCACATCTACGAACTTCGGAGAAAGAAGGACGCGTTTCGCCAACGAGCGTGGTAACTAAATGCGCGATGTTGCTAAATATGTGTCGGAATAAATTACAATAGAAATAAATGATGCATCGACTTATGAACAGTGGACGGTCGAAGGATAAGTCAGACTGGTGGTCCTGCTGTCCAACAAGCCTAAAGCCGGTCTTGTTGAAGTAATTTAATAACTTTCGCTTCATTTGCTTATTCTGCCTGTGGTTAAACTGGTTGATTGGATGTATTGCGTTGTATTCAAAAGCACCCTACGTCTCAGCAAGTGCCAAAAGGTATACAAGTGAATAGGTTGCTTTGATAAATTGCCGTTAGCTTCGTTGAAATTACAAACATAAAGGATACTATTCTAGAATACCAAACAAGAAAACAAAAGGCGGAATTTTTTTGATGTCGATGGTCGTTCAATTGTAGATTCTAGGAGAGGTGAGGTTTTTTTTTTTTGTATAATCACTCTGTTTTCGAAGTTATTATGTTTGGTGTGTGTGACCAATTCCAAAAATCTGAATGTCTTGATAAATTACAAAACTTTGCACATTTTAGATACGATTTATTCGGAAAAATTTTGAGATGGCGTCACCAATTTTTGGGCGGGGATAAACGGATAAATTACATATTACCATTCTTACTTCATTTAATACCCTAGTAGTAAACAAACGTCCATAATGTTTAGAGAGAAGCGCAATTTTTATTAATTCGATAAGTAATAGAAGTTTACTCAGATTGTGCAAACAAGTTTATGAAGAAAAAAATAAGTAGATATTTAATATTTTTTTGTTGTTAATTAATAGGTGTAGTTCTAACTGCATTTTTTTTTAAGAATGAATAAAATTCAATGCTCTTCCGTTCCTTAAATATACTTTTATAAATATATTTTTGTACTTTTTATTGGCAGATATTCTTTTATTTTTCTTCTTTGTGTCTACGCAACCTGTTAGAACATTCACTAATAAAATATTTGCCAAAGAAAGATTTATGAAATAATCGTCGAAAGTTAGAGAGTATTGTCGGTACCTAGCAGCGAGGACTATTAGACTGCTCCACCTCCTCACTGCGAGTTTCCATAATCCCTAAACATTTGGTTAGAACATAATGTAGATAAGGATCAAAATTTCCTGGCTTGATTACAAAAAAAATTGAATTCGAAACGAGAACTTTTTGAGATAATATTTTAAACCTGATCCATTGAGCAATAAAAAAACTGACGAATATTGACAACTTAAAAATGACACAGGACGAAATTTCGGAATGAAATATATGAAAATTAACATAACGTTTGTGCCTGTTCAAATTAAGAAACATGTTGCCAGTTATTTTGTTTTTTATGCTGTTTTTTAATTTCCATGTTTTTCTTCATCTACTTCACATCAGTAATTTATTAAATCAAAATTTATGCGTTAAAAAACCTGGCCTATAAATCCATGTTGAGTTCTTACCCTAGAGATCCAGATTTTTGGGAAAACATTAAAATTGTATAACAATATTTATACTTCTGCAGTTGTGGATTATGAGTCCGTGTTCAGTTTTACTTCTGACATTCATTTTAGGGAAAAAAATCAAAACTGTATAGCAACAGTTTATTCACCATTTGATATTTTAAGTATTTTATTATTGCAATGGATAAGCACCACCCACCCGCCCCATTTCAATTGTGATGAATTTTTTTATTCGTTGTGAGACCGAGGGGTGGAGCTTAACCGCAAATTGCATATTCCTCTATAAGAAATTAGGGAGTGAAATATGTTTGAAGCATTATCGTATTGTTTTGAGAAAAAATATGGAACGAAGAAGAGAAAAAAATGTACAAAAATAAAGCTTTACATTACAAAATTTTGCCAACATAGCAGCGCCAATAAATAGATTAACAAGAAAAATGTGCAATTTAGGGAACGTGGAATGTCAAAATGTATACATAATTATATGATTTTAATTTTGCATTTTCTTAATATACGTAGTCTTCTTTTTATAACAAGAAGCTTAAAACATGTTTCAAATGGTAAATTTTTGTATACAAATATGGATTTTGCAATTAAGGTCCGCCCCTCGATATGACAACGAATGAAAAATTCATCACGATTCAGATAGGGGCGGGTGGGTGGGGTTTAATCATGCGCACAGTTTGTTTTCAATAATACGATACTTACAACATGTATATTCCACATGGTAATTTCTTGTAAATAAATAAGGATTTTGCAATTAAGCTCCGCCCCCAAGGGTCACGACTACAAAAAAAAATTATCACAATTGAAATGGCGGGACTTACAATGAGTCTTTTTTCTTTATATTCATATTTTCGCAACAAGAAACTTAAAACATGTTTAAAATGGTAAATTTTTCTAAACAAATGTGGATTTTGTGATTAAGCTCCGTCCTTCGAACTGACAATAAATGAAAAATTCATCACAATTGAGATAGGGGCGGGTGGGTGGGGCTTACTCATCAGTTTCTTTTTCTTGACGTATAGAGTTTACTTTTAACAACATAATACTTAAAACATAATTCTAAGCTCAATTTCACTATTTGATATTTTAAGTATTTTATTATTGAAAAGAGATAAGCCCCACCCACCCGCCCCATCTCAATTGTGATGAATTTTTTATTCGTCGTGAGACCGAGGGGTGGAGCTTAACCGCCAAGTCCATATTTCTGAAATTACGGAGTGATATGTGTTTGCAGCATGATCGTAATATTTTGACAAAAAAATAGGGAACGAAGAGAATTTTTTTTACAAAAATAAAACTTTACGAAATTTTGTTAACATAGCAGCGCCAATAAACAGATTAAGCAAGAAAAATGTGCAATTTAGAGGGAACGTGGAATGTCAAAATGTATACATAATTAATGATTTTAATTTTGCATTTTCTTAATATACGTAGTCTTCTTTTTACAACAAGAAGCTTAAAACACGTTTCAAAAGGTAAATATTTGTAGACAAATATAGATTTTGCAATTAAGCTCTGCCCCTCGATCTGACAACGAATGAAAAATTCATCACGATTCAGATAGGGGAGGGTGGGTGGGGCTTAATTATGTGCTCGTTTTCTTAATATACACAGTTTTCTTTCAATAACACGATACTTAAAACATGTTCCACATGGTAATTTCTTGTAAAGAAATAAGGATTTTGCAATTAAGCTCCGCCCCCCAGGCTCACGACTAATAAAAAAAATTATTAGAATTAAAATGATGGGGCTGACATCTTTTTTCTTTAATATACGTATAGTCATCTTTTCGCAAGAAGAAACTTAAAACATGTTTAAAATGGTAAATTTTTCTAAAGAAATGTGGATTTTGTAATTAAGCTCCGTCCTTCGAATTGACAATAAATGAAAATTTAATCACAATTATTAGCGTCTTTTTCTTAATGCATAGAGTTAACTTTTAACGACATAATATTTAAAACATAATTCTAACCTCAAATTCACCAATTGATATTCTAAGTATTTTATTATTGAAATGGATAAGCCCCACCCACCCGCCCTATCTCAATTGTGCTAAACTTTTTTATTCGTCGTGAGACTTAGGGGTGGAGCTTAACCGCAAAGTCCATATTTCTCTACATGAAATATGTTTGCAGCATTATCGTATTGTTTGAAAAAAAAAGAACGAAGGAGAGAAATTTTTTTACAAAAAAAAAACTTTACGAAATTTTGTTAACATAGCAGCACCAATAAACACATTAAGCAAGAAAAATGTGCAATTTAGAGGGAACGTGGAATGTCAAAATGTATACATATATGATTTTATATTTTGCATTTTCTTAATATACGTAGTCTTCTTTTTACAACAAGAAAGAAAAACACGTTTCAAAAGGTAAATGTTTGTAGACAAATATAGATTTGCAATTAAGCTCTGCCCCTCGATCTGACAACGAATGAAAAATTCATCACCATTCAGACAGGGGAGGGTGGGTGGGGCTTAATCATGCGCTCGTTTTCTTAATATACACAGTTAATAACACGATACTTAAAACATGTTCGGCATGGTAATTTGTAATTTCTTGTAAAGAAACAAGGATTTTGCAATTAAGCTCCGCCCCCCAAGCTCATGACTAATAAAAAAATTGTCACAATTGAAATGGCGGGGCATGCATTTAGTCTTTTTTCTTTAGTATACGTATCTTTTCGCAACAAGAAACATAAAACATGTTTAAAATGGTAAATTTTTCTAAACAAATGTGGATTTTGTGTTTAAGCTCCGTTCTTCGAACTGACAATAAATGAAAAATTCATCACAATTGAGACAGGGGTGGGTGGGTGGGGCTTAATCATCGGCTTATTTTCGTTAATGTATAGAGTTTATTTTAACAACATAATACTTAAAACATAACTCTAACCTTGAATTTACCATTTGATATTTTAAGTATTTTATTATTGAAATGGATAAGCCCCACCCACCCGCCCCATCTCAATTGTGATGAATTTTTTTATTCGTCGTGAGAGCGAGGGGTAGAGCTTAACTGCAAAGTCCATATTTCTGTACAAGAAATTACGGGGATTGATATATGTTTGAAGCATTACCGTATTGGTTTGAAAAAAAATAAGGATCGAAGAATTTTTCTTCATTGACTTCATATTAATAATTTTTTACGTGTTAATTCTTTTCCACATTCCTGACATGGAAATTTGAAGTTCCTGTTAAATATCGTCGCGCCCCTAGCGGCAAGATTTTGAACTAACCACTCAAACCGTGTTGAATTCATACCCATTTTTTTCAATAATTGTTCGTCTTTGTTAAAAACTCTGCTAAGGATTGTATCACTGATTTTCCACTGATACTCCTGTTAAAATTATTCGACGTATTTTGCATTAATTTATGCTATATTTTGATTTTCATAAAAAGATTATGATTTATTTAAATACGTCTATTGTACTACTAACAAATATCTAGGATGACAGGGATCTTTAAAATACGTTACTTTGTCAGTGTGAGGATTCTCAAGCGATTCTATGATGTTTAACACACAAAAAAGAGGAAAGAAAAAACAATGGTCCTTTTTTTTGATATGTCTAGAGCACAGGCGATTAATTAAATAAGAAAGTAAAAGGTAATTAATAAAAATTCTGGTTGGAAACTCCTAGAAAACATCAGTTTAATTTTAAGAGTGCATACATCATAACAATATAAATTAATTTGCACCTTTATTTTTCCACAGTTAACAACAATGAATACAATATATACATATAGTCGTTAATATGTATATCACCAATACGATAGAGGAATGTCGAACAATATATTATATTTGAAAACACGTGCGTACATTTTAGACGACTCCTCTAACTGTACGCACCGCTGTATTTTATCGATTGTCTCAGAGACGGCTAATTTAATTTCGCCCAAATCTGAGCACACAGCTACGTTAGTTTTAGTATGACACCGTTTCCATCAAAATTATTTATTCATCCCTGCCAAAAATTTGATGACGTCATTTCAGTCCTTCATTAACAAACCGTATGTCAATCATGCCACTTCCCTGGCAATTCTATTTCATTTTAGATACCGCCACAACCCGTATCAAAAACCGAACGCCGCCAGTACAAAAACCCAGGGAAGTATGCAAATAACGTTACAAAATATTTTCCCCATCGATTTTTTGTGCCACAACTTATTCTTCATTCCGAATGTTGGTGGTGTCTGAAGTCGTCGTGCAAGGCGAAGTGCGGACGAAATTTATACAAAATCGTGTTGATTTCGCGTGACCGGAGCTCGTTGGCGTGTCTGAAGTCGTCTCCGGGACTCCGGGAATGATACACTCGTTGCAGTCAGTGCCATCGCGTACAAGCCCCAGCAGGGATTTATTGAAATTCCGATATCCTCTAAATTATGAATTTTTGATGACGAACGCTCCGCATAACGTTCGAGAGGGAAAACATAATTTTCGATGGCAGCCGATCTATTCCGGAAAAATTATCCGTTCGGTATGCGCGGAATTCGGATACGGTCGTTCGAGCGTTGATTATTATTTATGTGGCAATTCGCGGCTTTAATCGTGGAGAAATGACTAACGAGATCTTTCCATGGGGCGGGACATTAAATGTGACGCACTATTGTTGAATTAGTCAGATAAGTAGTTAAATTTGGACCTCTTCGATTCTATTATTTACCAGGTATTATCATAAATAAGTGATCATGAATTATTTAAGCTGTTAGATTTGCCTGGAAGAATATAGGGGGTTCTTGCTGGCATATTCATGGAGGCACGTAGAGCTTCCTTAAGAGATTTAACGAAATTATGGACGGCACGGAAACAAATTCTACACGCATTTACGCGTTTCCGGGAGTCTGGAAATTAATTTTTACACGCAGAACTGCTCTGCAATTATACCGAAGAACGTGAAAAACAAATTGGCGGGAAATCTCGCCGATGTTATGAATTTTGATTTAATTTTTTACTAAAAATATTAAAATGTGTCGTATAACGTGAATTAGAATATAATAGAATAATAAATGTTAGGAATAATGTAACTGTGTATCGTAGGTCTATGGGCGATGTCGATGAAGGTATTAAAATAAATTTAATGGTTTTTAACCGACAACGAGCAAGCAGTTGCCGTAATAATTGGTCAGATTTTATAAGCAATTTAAACGCAGGATCTTTTATGGCATGCTTATTTAAGGGTATGAAAGATATTATAGTTTAAAGACGAGACATGGGCAGATGGTCTATGCGTATTTAGAGACATCTTTGTTGTTACTTATGTAAGAGACTTTGTGTGTTTTACCAGTTGTTTTATTGTCACTATAAATTACATGGTTCCATTGTAAATTTTTAAAAATATCTTGTCGGTTTTGGTGCGGTTGATCAGCATTTACAGAGTGAAACAAGAATTTGCCGCCTGAATTATTGGTTGCCTACATCCACAGGCAGCAAATGCAGAAGCTGAAGAAGATAGGTTATGACTGACATTTGTGAACGGGCGATGAGTAGTCATCAATCATCACAACGAGGCGGCAAACTTCCAAGCCAACTTGATATTCAATTTTTAATAATCACGCTGTACAATAAATTTGCCCTCTTTAATCTCGACGAAATTTTAATTACATACGCAAGGCTCAGTTGAAAGCGAAAGTAAACAAAAATATCAAAATGAACGTATTAAGACGACGTCTTTTCTTAGCGATTTGGTTGAGATTTTTTATTACAAAACATCTTTTTGTCAAGCGCGTTTCAGCAACGTAAATAACAGATAACTTTCCTCTCCAATGTTTAATTTCTAAAACCTTCTTTCATTCAGATAGTATGATTCAGCCGAACATCAAAGTAACACGAAAACATCATTTAGGTATACCCTCGAATTTTCTTTAAAGTAAAATTATCTAACAAAGTGCTCTAGAAAGGTTAAATTTCATCTTTTGGTTCGGTGACATCAGGAGTCCTTCAAAGTTTGTGTTACGTTAGGACCGTTGCTATGTCTTCGTTACATGTTTAACCTTCAGACTTGTATTAAATATTTTTATGTTTATTCTTGCGTTGAGACACATTTGATAAGAATAACATCAGTGAGTAATAGCGTCACGATTTATAAACGCTGTTAATGTATTCCAGAAAATATATACTCTTGTATTTTTTTACTTGATAGCCGTAATGAAGGTGCAGAAGAAACTAGAATTGTCATTGTGCTCCTCATCTGATCAGGTATTAATTATTCACTTTGGAAATATTTGGATTTAATCAAATTTTGCAACCTTTTTACATCCCCAACGCAAGCTAATAAGTATTGTAATAGCGCCCATCGGATAACTGTCTGCTTTCGTGTTTTCTCGACATTTCATAACCTCCCAGAGTACGAAAAAATGGGTATCTCGTTTATGTCTCAGGGTTCAGCTGTTGGTCATATATTTTGCTAAGGTGGTCAGTAATTGGGCTATTGCCTGTTGACCATCACTAACATAATAATAATAATAATAATAATAATAATAATGTCTGTCTGTATCGATAAAACAACCTACTCCTACACTTATGGTTTATGAATCCGCCTTGAGATTTAATCACTATTACTTTACAAAAATATATGTGCAATATTCGCTTCATTTTCATATAACCGACATCTAGCAGACGTCCAAAACAAAAAAAGAAACTTCAGTTCGGCTGCGGAGTTCGAATCTCCTCGTCGAGATTTTTTTTTCTAGGATTTTAGATTTGTTTGAATGTTTGAGTTCTGATGCGAGGAACGTTCTGTTTAAATAGACGATTTATTTCTATGGTACATTTTAATCAATTTTATTATGTCAATAAAGTGGGGCATAGGACATATCCCTGTAGACCGAACTTTGCACATAATCTCTAATTATGTAGCTTACTTTCTGCTTTGTTGTGTTTTGTGGAGGCCAGAGTCATTTTGAGTGGGCGGAGCTCGTTGCCAATGTATTATAGATCGAGAATATTTCATATACATATATACATACTGTCCCTTCAGGGTATTCATTATTGTATGATAACCAAGTTTACAAAGTCGAAATAATCAGTGAAAAAAAAGAGAAATATTAAAAACAAAGATAAATATTAATCATACTTTAAGCAACATGATCTGTTTCAACAATAAAAATAAATGGTCCAAGGTTATTTAGACAGAACTTCCCTCGTGTCTGAAGTACAGTCAAACAAATCCCCTTCTTTAGCAAATACTCATATATTTTTTGTGATAACCTCTCTAAATTAAAAAAATTATAATATTTGATTCTGCGAATTTTATTTTTTATGACAACCCTTATAAGTGAAAATAAAGATATGTATGTAATATTAAAGTAAAGATAAAGAAGCGTGCTACGCGCTTATTTCAAGTGAGTTTTTCCAATTCAAAATTTTGTGATGGCGTCATCAACAATTTTGTTGGGACATGTATATCAGTTTGGATAGATGCCGTGTAACACTAATAATAACAGTACTGTATTCATAATTTTCCGGAAAATGGAGTGAGTCGTTCTTGATTTAATCAATACACTAAACTGTCTTATTCATTAATTTTTTTTGACTCACCCGATATATGTAATTCTCAAAACTGTAAGTGCATCGATATAAGTGCATTTTTTCGGCAAAATTTTGAGATGACGTCATCAATATTTTAGGAATGAATAAACGAATAAATTTTGATTAACAGTTTACCATGATTAGGATAACCTTAAAATATTTGTAAGATTTCAGAGCATCCGGTTTTATAGTTTCAAAGTTAAACTGCAAAATGTTACACAATTTTGATTTTTTTTCCAAAAATCTGGATGTCTAGGGTGGAGACTCAACACGGATTTATACACTCCAAGTGCAGGAGTATGTTATTTTATAATGTTAAAAACAAATTTACTAATGTAAATTGACACAATTTATACACATGTGTATACACACAAAATTTGACAACAATCGGTCCAGCAGTTTCGGAGATTATGTGTCAAAATCGACACAGACAGACGGATACACAGACATACAGACGGAAACGGGGGACCACTTTTTTCGTACTCTTGGGATCACGAAAGGTCGAGAAAACTTGAAAGTGGCTAGTCGTCCGAGTAACTTGATAATAAGGGGGTGGGTGGGCAGGGCTCTTGCTTGCTTATAAAACACTCCACTGGAAAAAGTTATGCTTAGCCCCGCCCACCCACCCGTTGTATCTTTTTTTTTCTTCTGAAATAAGGAAAAAATCTTATGGTAAATTATATAATAAAAAATTACGATTAGCGCTTTTTTTTCTTTTTTTAACACTCCAAGTTCTATTGGTTCCTATTCCCAATCTACAAAAGAACATCTAATTAACCCTGCGCACCCATCCCGGGAGCGGGGCTGGTACCTCCGAAGACAGAACTGATTTTGGTAAATGACATACTCTCTAAGAAAATAAAGGGTGGGTGGGCGGGGATAAAACTTGCTAAATAAGACTCAACAATATCAAGAGTAGTCACTGGAATAAAGAGGGGGTGGGTGGGCGGGGCTACTTCTTACATTTGTTCGATATGGGATTTCAGTAGTTTTCAATTTTTCATTTCGATTTGTTTTTATTTAAACAATTTTTCGGTTTTTCAATGTTCTGATTTTATAATTTTTCTTTTTTTCGATGTGAAATTTTTCGACTTTTTAAATTTTTCATTTTTTTGTTTCTTCAATTTTTACGGTATCTTTACTTATTTCTTTATTTATTTATTTTTTTTTTGATTGAAAGACCAAGCACCAAATAAATTGGTCGGGAGTTATTTCGATAGAACTTCCCTGTCTCCTGAAGTGCGGCTTAACAAATCCCGTCTTTTTCAAAATTTTTTAGGGATTTTTATTTTCCTTATTTTTTCCATTATTCGATTTTTCAATCAGTCTTATGGGGAAGTTAATAAGTTTATTGATTGTTGATATGATGCAGCTTTTTGATTAAAAATTATTAGATCATTGTTGAAAATTATTAGTTTATTAATGTGTCTTATTAATCTTATTATTCATTTGATAATGGGAATAGGTGTTTCAATTTTATAATTTTTTGTTTTTTCAATTTTTTTCAAGTCAGGTCAGTACTTGCTATGAAATTTTCCTTTAGGAAAATAGGGAGCGGGTGGGCGGGGCTAGTTTTTGTTAAAGTGATAATCAAAACGGAAAGGGCCATCACGTGGGATGCGCAGTAAAGCAAGTTGCGTTGGTCGAGTCTATTCATAGCTCTCGGGGGATGGAAACATAGGGCAGTAGCGCCCTTAATTTGTCTTACTTTTGTACTGTCTTCGTATGTCTGGTGCCAACGTTTTGTGTCTCCTATTTTTTTTTAAGTTATTTATTTTGTCACTTTGTATTTATTAGCAAGAAGAATTTTGTTTAATAGGGTCCTCAGAGCATTTATTACTTTAATTACATTTTATGATAAATCAGTTACGCCACTGATAAGAGATAGGCGCGTATCTGAAGCTCCGCCCATGTCACCTTTCGTTCTGCTTGGCACTTTGACATGAGAATGATTTTGGTATAATATTAAGAGCAATCACTGGGATGAAGAGGGGGTGGGTTGGCAGCAGGGTTTGTAAGTAGTTAATGAGGTGTTATTATACCGTAATATTACACGTAGTTTTTAACTATTTTTTACGTCATTAATTAACAATTATCTACATAATTAATTACACCAATTTTTACGTTGAGTAAATTTATTATTTTTTATGAAATAAGTGCTAGACCAGCAGACCAGCACTGCTGAATGCTGATAGCATACTCTTTAGTCTTTACTCAGTGATCACATTATTACAGAACAGAACTTATTTCCAAAATGAAAAGGGCCAAAAGTACCTACATACCAATAATATTTTCATAATTTATTGAAGAAAACAAACAATATCGCAAATACAAAAATAAATAAACATCGTCTTCTATTCTTTTCATATCACAAAATTAAACAGCCTTCTTAAAGGAACAAAAACTACAAAAAATATGTAGCTTCATTTTACCACCGCTCATCAGCTCATCAGTATCACACCTTAAACGTCATCCGCATCATTAGTGTTTTTTTCAATAATTCTTAAAGTATAGTAACAATGCACCAATTTTTTGGATTTTTCAACGCTTAAACGATTCCTAAGATCATTACGTACAAATGACCAATTGCTAAAAAGTCTCTCAAGAGCGGCTGAAGAAGCTGGTATACTGTGTAATTTTTTAGCCAAATCAGATAGCTCTGGATGTTTTCTCTCCGCTAGACCCCAAAAGGTTTTAGGACAATGTATTTCTTTGTCGACTAATGTTTGGAAGATACCGGATGTCACTGTATATTCTTGATAACTTTTTAAGCCTACTCCACTTAGCGTTTCAATTAAAAATTCATGCACCATGTCGGGTCACAAACCGTTTCCAAAACTTAAGTTTGCTGACTTTACAGTTGGAGGTTAGAAGATTTGACATTTGTATCTTGATATACGTATAAGTAAAAACTACATATTAACGACATAAAAAACTACATGTAACGTAATTAATGTAGTTTTAATGTTTTTTACATGTAGTTTTACAAACCCTGGTTGGCAGGGCTATTGTTTGCTTATAAAAGACTCTATCGGAAAAAGTTAAACTTAGCGGACCCACCCACCCACCCACCCTTTATTTTCTTATAGGGTATGGCATTTTGCAAAAATCAGTCTTATCTTAGTACGTATTAGCATACTTTACGCCCAGGAAGTAAAAATATAGGCAATAAGAGTCATAGTTTACGAAAAAAAAAGCCTCCCCATGGGCGTTTCGAACGCGCGACCTCTAAGTCGGGGACGGTGGCCTATATGCTACAATGTATAAAAGCAATGAGTTGGATGTTAAACATATAGTCACTGACAAAAGATCATTATAAAAATTAAGGTGAATTCATAAACCACAAGTATAGGAGTACGTTATTTTATAAAATTTTAATCACATTTAATTACAAAAATGTGCAGAGGATGTCATCAAATTGTTGTTGGAAATGATTAGCCAAATTTTCGTTGGCGTTTAATCATCTTCATAATATTTCTGATATACGTACAAAATTTGAAAACAATCGGTCCAAAAGTTTAGGAGAACATCTGTCTAATAACAAAAATCGACACAGACGAAAGACGGAAAGGGAAGACCTATTTTTTTTCGTATTCTAAGGGTCATGAAACGTCGAGAAAACATGCAAGTAGCCGATTGTCCGATGGACCCTATTGCAATAGATTACGCTGGGGAAGTAAAAGAGTTTAAAGTTAAAGCAGCATACTATACTGTGATTTTCTTTTGATATGGAATAATAAACAGTGCCTTTTTCTAATATTTCGCGAAAATTCAATCACTCATTTTTGATTTAACAATTAACAAAATAAGCGCACAGACTTTCCTTTGCAAAATTTTGGTTGAAAGTATATTCTAAATTCCAGGATAATCGGTCCAGTAGTTTTAAACATTTGAATAATAATATCGCCAACAGGTCCACCCACGGCTTATAGATGAGACGAAAACGGGAGACCTATTTTTTCATATTCTACGAGTTGAAATGTCGATAAAACATGACACTGGTCATAAATCGTAAATCGATTTTATTGATACTCTAGACAAAATAACGAAGATTTTGTACTTAAAAACGTGAGCTTTATTCTTGCAGACCACTTGTCATCAAATCTGGCTTTCGCCGCATACGTTATCTCAGCTAATAAGACAGCCACTGGGCCAATCTCGTCCTTTGGATTAACAATTCCAGCAACAAAACACAACAAACGACCCATCCGTGCCGCTGTCGGCGATTTGTCTTTCACTATTTGTGCTCGGCAAAAACATAGCATTAAAGTTGTTTCCAGGGAAAAATCCCTGCCGTATATCGAAGTGATTGGTTGGGTGTTTCGCGACACCCTCGAAACAGACATCACCGTGGGATGGGGTTAAGCGATGCCCCTTCCTCGACCTGTCAGCGTCTGGCAAAGATAAATGTAACAATTTATCGGTGAAGGCGAGCATCCGCGCTTGCGTCCGCCGCTGAATCGATATACAAACGTTTAAACATTGACGGAATTCTGCGATCGACGTGTCAATCAACCATCGGTCGTGTTTACTTCCAGCATTAGCCCGAATAAATCATTTACGACCGACCCATATGTATAATGAACGTCTTGGTGGCAATTTCCGCGTCGCTTATTTAGCGTGGGTAACGTTCCTGTGCTGTCATCTATCTCACGGTGTCGGTACTCGACGGACAACACAGGCTGTTCCTGAGAGCTGCGCCACCTGCTGGTAACGCGTGTAGAGCTTTGAATACGCGTCCAGCGGTCCCCAAAACGTGGGTTAGAAGAACAAACTGTCACGTCACAGTAAAATCTAATATCCATAAGACGCGAAGAACGAAGAAAGAATAGATGGCGTAGATAAAAAATAGAGTTGTTGCTTTAATCATGTGACTTAAGTACGACAGGTTGTCTCTTGAAAACAGTTTGGCAACCACTGATTCATGCGATCGCATTATGATTTATGGTGGGCCTTTCGGATATAAACGAGAATAATTGCAAGCTCTGCGAAAAATCCCGCCGATTTGTTGGCGCGAGCTTCGAACTACTTCGATAAACAAAATTAATGTTCTGGATAAAATTCGAGCGGCTGAGTGAGTATTGACTCAGGACGCGCGTCATCTATCGGAATACAGGAAATTAACTTTCCTGATAAATCGAAACAATCTATGTTCAGCAATTCGTGATTGTTTACTTCTTGGCTGTGGGGCTGTATAGTCGGTCGATTCGGAACGAGGCATGGATTATTATTGGGACACATGTGTTGCGGCAAGAGTGCGGTTGCTGTTGCAGTCCGAAATGCCAAGTTAATTACTTAATCGTATTAAAATTGCGAAGCGGGCTGAACTAACCCCAGGACGCCTGCATGCAGTTGGCGAACCAGAAAATTTGGTTTCTGCAACTAAAAATATGCTGTCGTCTGGGGTATCGTGGATGGTTGTGTAGTGGGTGTAGGGAAAAAGGAGCAGAGGATGAGAATGTAGTTCAGGCGTCATGGAACATTTTTTCCATAATTTGAGTTGTTCTAAATTTGGCAGCAAATTGTTATTTACGTCAACGATAATTTTATCTTTGCATGTTTATAGACTTTCGTACCATGTACATGCTTGAACGAAATGATTAGGCCAATTTTGATATTAAAAAATATTCTGTTGATGATCACATAAAGAAAAAAAATCAAAGAATACAAAATCATCTTGAGAAGAACCATATCTCTTGAGAATTATTACCAAGGTGCCTCTGCAACTATTGAAGGTATTTTCCGTGTAAGTGTAACTAATGACAAAGTCAGCCGCTTTTTGAGAATTTTCACCGTCTGGTTAACATCGACCGAAGGTTATTCGGGATAAAAGTAATTCCACTAATAACAATTTCTATTCAGAGATAATGCACTGTATATTTTATTTCCAATTTGTATGTTTCTTCATGTCGCTGTTTCGCAAGTAGTACGAATTTATGTTTTAATACAAGTAAAATGTAAGAAGTTAATGTTCGTGTTGTTCGTTGTGAGGATGAGGAACACAGGAAAATATTTAAGCTGTCGTTCAACAGCGTCGAAGAATTTATGCTTGGGCTATCACTTCGTCATGCAGCATATTTTGCAATTTCTGAAACGGTTTTCTACACGTATAATTAGAACGGCTGCAGGTTTTGGTATGAAACTGAAGGCAATTGAACCTGAACTCAGTTGCTGCAATTCCCAGCGGCACAACGTGATGTTCGTTGCATATAGCATATGTTCGACGAGCAATATAAGTACACATAGGGTAAATGTGTACAAGAATACGCACTTAGTGTAAAACTGTCAACAACTTTTTAATTTTTTTGGATAGACAAATTTTATGATATGGGTTCGTTATATACATGTTTAGAGATCAGATATATTTAATTGTACGTCCCAAGACCCCTATATTTTAAGAGTAATTTCAATTTTTGTCAAGATGTGTAAATGCGCACTCTTAGACAGTTCATTGCACAAGAGTGCGCATTTGAACGCTTATGAGTGCGCATTATATTTTATGGAAAAATATTTGTTTCTAAGGTGAAAATAAATGGGAATAAGTGACTACAGACTACACATAAAACGGGAGACGTATTTCTTCGTACTCTAGGGGTCTTTAAAAGTCGAAAAATAGAGAGTCGGTCGACGGATTCGATTACAACACGCTCAGGAAGTAAAAATAAAAAAAAAATCACCATAACCAACACCACACAACTTGAGAAGCAGTACAAAGTAGTAGAGTTAAATAATTCATTATCGTATGATATGTATCTCCAAGACTATTAGACTACGTATTGCAAGCAATGCGCACTCTTATACAATACCTCGCTGCGCACTCTTGTAAATTTGTACATAACCTAATGTTTTCAAAGTTAAAAGCTTTTGACGGTTAGAAAGTATAAAACTGTTAGTGTATAACGATACCTTAAAAGTTACAGCTAATGAAAATCATTACTGTAAAATAAAAGAACTGGTACGTACCTTACAAAAAACTAAAACTATGAGCGGTAAAAATTACATCCACACAACGTGTGAACATAAAATCGTCAGTACGACCAAACTATAAACTATATTCAGGTCACTTTTGCACCTTTATCTCAGGTTTAGCATTAAATTCTGAATGGTATAACTTCATCTTACCCAGATGGCACTAATAAGCAGAAATCATCAGTGCGTACTCTTATACATATTCGCACTCTTGTACACATTTACCCTATGATGAATATACGTTTTCCTTATTTTTTCCCCATTTGTAAATACATATATAATTGGTGAAAATCTTAATTTCAATACAATTTTAATGCAGTTATAAGTACAGACCTTTTCTAGTAATGCGGACGGGTTTTTCCAAGACTTCATTTATGGGCACCCCCAATTAGGCGTATTACTGGAATTCTTTACTTAACGGCCTCTAAGTCAAATGTTGTAAGTATAGATAGTTCTGCAAATGTATTTAACAAGGGGTTAGAAGACATGGAAAACCTAGAATGGATTTGTAAGCATTTCAATCTTCGATTTCCAAATTCATTCATCATTCGTCTAGGAACTTGACGACAGAGCAGTGAAATTACGAATCATTAAAAAATATATCTTCTAAACCATCATCGTGAACTCTATTCAGAGTTGCTTTTAGATGGAGATGGTGTTTTTTGCAAACCTTGCGGCAAAGCAGTAAGTTTTTTAAAAGATATTTTCAGTCCTTAGACGAAAGTCTAAGAGAACCAAATAAAAAAAAAAAATCTGCAGCAATCAAGGAAGCCAAAGAGATTTTAAATAGTTCTAAATTAAATCAGAACTTAAGTTTCATATAAATAACACATACGAATTAATTGGTGTAACATTAACAAAATTCGAAAAACAAAAAGTACCCCTGAAGTGAATCCGTATAGCTAATAGAAAAAAAAAAAATCAATAAAACACAAGGTCCCATTACTCAAACAGTCTTAAAAAAACCAGAAGTCCTTAGTAAAAATGAGGGTTTTACTAGATTAACTAATGTGGCAAAAGATTTAGATGGACAGTTTTCAAATGAAGTAAATATACTAGACCCTCAAATTGCGTCGTCCCTTAAATATGCCCCAATAACATCTGTCGATGTAGGGCGTAGTTTTTCACTGTATAAATATATTTTAAGTGATCGAGGACATTCACTTAAAAAGGAAAATCTAGAAAAACATTATAATAAATGTAAATAATACTTTTGCATTTTCATTGGATTCCTATTTATTTAGTGAGATGAAGATTGAACTTTATTTTTTCCAGTGGTCGAATCGCTTAAAAAAATTTCAAAATAAAAAAATCGAAAAGTAAAAAAGTTGAAAAATCGAAAAACTGAAGAATGAAAGAATTGAAAAATCGACAAATCGGAGAGGACGCATTTGAAAAAATCGGAAATCGAAAAACAGAAGAAAATCTAAAATCGGGAATCGAAAAACCGAAAAACCAAAAATTCTAAAATCGAAAAGACGAAAAACGAAAAAAATATAGAGAAATTGACATTGAAAAAATTGAAAACCAGAAGATCGAAAATTCGAAAGTTGAAAATGAGAAAAATCGGCAAATTCCGGTTAGTGCCTGTTAAAAAAGATCGATTTTGGCAAATGTTATACCCTATATATAAGAAAGAGAGGGCGGGTGGGAGTGGCTAGTATCTGGTAAAATAAGACCGATTTTGGCAAATGAGATTCGATGATGAATCGAGGACTCGAGAAATCAAAAAAACCGAAAAGTAAAAAAAAATGAAAAGTCGAAAAACTGGAGAATGGAAAAGTTGAAAATTCAAGAAATCGAAAAGTAAAAAACTGAAAAGTTTGAAAATTTAAGAATGTCATTGTAAAATCGAAAACTCGAGAAATAAAAAAATCGAAAAGTAAAAAAGTTGAAAAAGCGAAAAACTGAAGCATGGAAAAATTGAAAATTGAAAAGTGTAGAACTGAAGATCGAAAATTGAAAAATCGGGACATCGAAAAGGAAACAAATTCAAAATTCGAATATCGAAAACTCGAGAAACCAAAAAATCGAAAAGTAAAAAAGTTGAAAACTCGAAAAGTAAAAAAGTTGAAAACTCGAAAAACTGAAGAATGAAAGAACTGAAAAATCGACAAATCGAAGGGGACACATTTGAAAATTCGAATATCGAAAAATCGGAAACCGAAAACTGGAAAATCTAAAAATCGGAAATCGAAAAACAGAAAATCTAAAATCGGGAATCGAAAAACCGAAAAACCAAAAATTCTAAAATCGAAAAGTCGAATGATGGTAAAATTCTGGTTTTCTTATTGATCACTCATTTTATTGGATGAAAAATGGATTTTATATTGTTAAAGAGTGAAATCTGAGGAAGAAAGGTAAAGTTAATCCCATCCACCTCCACTTTTGAATTTCATTGGTTTATTTTATTTATTGTGAGATGAAGATTGAATTTTATTTTTTCAAGTGGTGGAATCGCTTAAAAGAAACTTCGAAGTGCCCCGCCCACCCACCCGGTTTTCTTTTCGATCACTCATTTTATTGGATGAAAAATGGATTTTATATTGATAAATAGTGAAATCTGAGGAAAAAAGGTAAAATTAATCCCACCCACCTCTACTTTTGAATTTCATTTGCTAATTTTATTTACTATGAAATGAAGATTGAATGTTATTTTGTCAAGTGATTGAAATGTTTTAAAAAACTTCAAAGTGGCCCCGCCCACCCCCCCGATTTTCTTCTCCATTACTCATTCTATTGGACGAAAAGTGGATTTTATATTAATGAATAGTGAAATCTAAACAACAAAGGTAAAACTAATCCCACCCACTTCCACCTTTGAATTTCATTGGCTTCAGTAGTAATGCAAGTCCAAATATGTATTACCTAAGTTATAAGTGTTGTAAGAAATGATAGAAATAAAATATTAATGTGTAAAACTTCTTGAATATTTTGCATATATTCCTTGCATATTTTAGCACATAATGCCAAATTTATCTGCATATATATGCGCATATTTACATATTTTTTCTGCATATAATTCCGAGCTTTACTTATGAGTTGTGTAAATCACGTTTACACGAGTATGCAACACAAAATACACGCCAAACTCTTAGGACTCAATATTTCCACTACAGAAAAACCTACACAAGCGTATTAACTGCGTTTATATAAAACGAAATAAATTATAACTTTGCATCTCATAATTATTTTGGTACTTAACCAATGATGGTTTTGGTTTGTGCCAAGGGCTCCATCTACATGTACATTTCTGAATTATCCACTGCCCCATTCCCATTCACATTTAGTTTTATTTCACTTTTGGGTATTCACGATTTTGCAAAATTACGGTTTTTTCTGATCGACAAATTAAACCTTTTTTGGTTTGACCCGTTTCGTTTTGAAATATCACTTCTCGTAAAATATGTAGTTATTTTAATTTTTAACATAACACTGTTTGGTTGAATTGTACTCTGAAGATGTTTTTGTACTGTTACTATTATTATTAGTGTAAACGAGCAGAGGCAGGAGTCCTGCTGTGCTCGTCAGAGGGAACATATAACAGCTATAACTGTTACTGCTGTTCCCATGGAGGATGTGTTCTCTTTGTTGGCAACAGGAAACTGTAATGTGATTCCGATGGTTATTTAATTTGTTCCTAAAAGAAGCAGGAATTGTTGACTCAATAATTTGTTCGTTTATATTATTCACACTTGACACAACCCTGACAAAAATTTAAATTTTAAAGTGTGACTTCGAAGGTAATAAGAGCCAGACTATTGAAAAGATCGTCAGAAGTTTGAAAGTCTCTCAAAAAAATCGAAGTTTAGAAATAAATATGCTTTTACGGCAGTCAGGCAAGGCATCGGCTTCCTTGTTTTCTATTGTTTATTTTGTCTTTGTGTAGAGTCCACACTTAACGTTTGAGAACATGTTTATGTAGTTTGATGGATGTAAGGCAATGTCAATAATTTCAGTTTACCAATGACATAGGCAAACATAGAGCGTCACAATTACCACTGTAGTTAAACGATGCTGGTCTATGTATGTATTTTGCAAAGTTTTGTTCCTATACTTTGAAGTTTTAGAATACCTAGATTGTCGAACAAATTGTTTTCTTTGCATTAATAAAAGTTGTAACAAAGTAAACATTCATGTCGCCATTATGCAATCAATAATTAAAAAATAATATTATTCTTCAGTATACGTTTGTAATTCTCTTTTCATTATTAGCTTTATTTGTGTACCGTATCGATTTTACAAGCTCTACTTACACATAACATAATGATTGCCATTACTGTTTAGTTGTACGTCGGACGTTAATTAACACCATCGACTTTTGTTACCACAACACTACGTTGACAGTTTTTTTTAGATCTTAATATCATAACATATCTTACTTTACACATTTAGTTACAAAAACATCGGTTGACATGAATTACTGTACAAAAACAGCAAAATCTTAATTTATACACATGTACTATTAACCTTTAGTGAAATGTTAAAGGAGTGCATACATTTTTTCAGCTTAAGTTGTCAGAACATAAAACCCATTTGTAATGCATTTTACATGAAACACTTGGCTGTGTTGTCAATTCTTGGAAATACATCCATTTCCTTTCTGAGTAAGTCGATACATGAAGTTTACAGAATTTATATTAGTTTTTATCGTTCAACTCTTTAAATTTCAAGCCTTCGTAATAGTTTTTCCCAGAAAATCGGTACGTTTTTAACTGGCAACACTGCCGCCACTTTCGCATAAAATGCATTGTCTGTGGGTTTTGTACCCCGCCTACTCAAAATTAGACGTACAATAGGTAGTTTGTAGCAAATTGCTTCGTTACCTGTCAAAATAAATGTTTCAACAGGTATCTCAAAACATTAACAACGGCTACCGTTTCCTCAACAGTCCGATGCTGACTGAGTCTGGAATCCGGCTCGAAGGACCGACTGAGAAGATCTGCCCCCGATTGTTTGCCAATTCACAATCTCAACTAAAAGTATTTATAGCCAAGTAGGACGAACTCTTAATTAATAATTTGCAGATATTTTAAGAAATAAAAATCCCGTGAACTTTGGAGGTCCAAAACCATAGCGTAACAAAAATCGCCTCGCAAAAAATTCATAGGAAACAGTCTAGACTGCCAAGAAAATTCTTGAACTCATAAATTAAATACACAAACAGATTTTTGTTTTCGTTGATGTTAAAAATATTTCGAACGCTATTAGTTATGCGATTTTGTCGGTTTGAATCCGCACGCGAAAAATAATACCCATAAAAACCCAAAACAAATTTGAGTTCTTTTTTGCGATTTGGCTTCAATCCCCACAAAAACAAAACACTAAATCTGTGGCTGAAAATTCGCATTGGAACAATTTTTATCAACTGCAAATACAAACGACTCAAGGGATTTCACAACACAATCGGCCGTATCTTTTTTGTTGTATTGTTTTGGATCAGTAACTCAGTTTTGTTGGAATAAATCATGAAATAAAAAATTTGCAAAAGGTGAGGAGTCGAGGGTAGGACTCAAGCTGCTTTCAGCGCGTCCAGCATTATAAATTGGTGGTCTTAGTCGCAAACAAGGATGTGGGAGAACGTGTACAAGTGTGGATGTCCCGTGATAAATAGCAAAGTGCGTGTTACGTCAAAATATTTAAGTATTTTAAACAATTAAAAAATGGGTTACGTTTGTAGTAATTTTATTCTAGTTACACAAGGTACTATAGGGTGACATCGAGTCTCGTGTCGTGCATTATGTTTCCCGAAATAGGTGAAGTTGTTTAATAATCCAGAAACAATTTGCTCCCAAAATGATTGTCGGTCCAGTGTGTTCCATTATCCTAATTTTAGACCCGCCTTCTTATCACTATGGTGGTTTATTAGATATTTATGTTTGTACAGGGCTCTCATAAATGCTTCATACATCCAGTGATCCATGATTGAAAATGTAGATTTGCCACTCCTTGTGATGATGGACACTTTTACAGCTTTAATTAAGCTAGTAAGGCTTGCGTCTGGTCTGGTTTAGGAGTTGCATTTTAAAAATATGAGTATATCGCTTTAAAAAAATATATTTCGAATTAACAAACTTGACTCCAGAGGACCTCTTAATATTCATGTCTAGTGTGAAGTTTTTAATAAAAAAATTATAAACTTGACCATTTTAGACACTTTAAACGGACATGTTCATGCATTTTTTAAGGAATTTTTAGAGAAAATGTTTTTATTACAAAATTAAGTTAAATTAATACTTCTATATTGGTACCAAGAGTGCATTAATATGCAGCCGATGTAGCATTGTTGTGATACTCTAAATTTTCATGTTCGTTTAAAACTTTATTAAAATGTTTTACGTCCATATTATAACCCGTTGTGAAAGGTGATTCTAGTTATGTTTTTTCACCAAATACCAGAGCACTGCAAATAACATAAGATTTTTTCAAGACCAATAGAATATGAAAACCATTTTCTGTTAATTTTTTCTGTCATAATAAGGTCCATAAAATATACTATTCTGGGGTAAAATAGCGATTTTTATTTCCAAAATTGGTCGGTTGAAATGGATGTTTCTTCCAAATTAGGTAATTAAGTATATAGTGCCATCGGAAATTTTTCTAAATACACTCAACTAGATTAGTCGTAACTGTATCCGTCCGTCTGTCTGCCTGTCTGGCGACTGTGTCGATTTTTATTAGACACGTAATATCCAAAATTGTTGGACTGATTGTTATTAAATTTTGTATGTATATTAGGAAATCATGTAGTTGGTAAAACGCTAACCAAAATTTGGTTAATCATCCCCACCAAAAATTTCATGACGTCATTTCAAAGAATTCTGTTTTAATATTATTTAAATGTTATACTCCTATACCACAAGTATAGGAGTATATTTATACTTGTGGTGTACGAGTCTGCTTTGAATTTTTTTCCCCTAAATGTCCAAATGTTCAGCAAACAATTAGCACACGATAGGTACTAACGGTTTACCATTGCTCATTTAGTACCAGCTCGAAACGCGGACTGGTGGTCCCACGTTTGATGCCAAACTTAGCCTTGTTGTTTTTTTTCACTTTTTTTCCCGCGTTTAACCTTTTCTCACAGAATCTTTTATAAGCAAGCAATAGCCCCGCCCACCCACCCCTTCTTCATTCCAGTGACTACTCTTAATATTGTTCAGTCCTATTTTAACAAGTTTTACTTAATTATTTTGTTATACTGCTTATCTGCTATAATATTTATTTCTTATTTCTGAAGACAAAATGAGAGAACGGGTGGGTGGGCGGGGTTAAGTTTAACTTTTTCCTACAGAATCTTTTATAAGCAAACAATAGTTCCGCCCACCCATCCCTTCTTCATTCCAGTGACTACTCTTAATAATGTTCAGTCCTATTTTAGCAAGTTTTACTTAATTATCTTGTTATACTGATTATTTACTATAATATTTATTTCTTATTTCTGAAGAAAAAAAATAAGAGAACGGGTGGGTGGGCGGGGCTAAGTTTAACGTTTAACACAGAATTTTTTATAAGCAAACAATAGCCCCGCCCGCCCACCCCCTCTTTTTTCCAGTGATTACTCTTAAGATTGTTCAGTCCTATTTTATTTATTTTATTATCAATGTTTATGACGCCATATCGATTTTTTTATTGATCAAATTATGAACGAGCGTGATTGATGAGTCTTGATTTAATAAGAATTATAATAATAATTGTGGCTTAATTAATACTTTCATTCCTCTCTTTTGAGGCGACAAACTCATTTAAATTAAACAAATTTCTATGTAACATTTTTCCGATGTATACACAAGCACTTGAAATTAAAGCTTGGTATTACTGCTGAGAAGCCATTTTTTCCCATTGATTATCTGCTTTAACTATATTTCACATTGTCCGTACTTCGTACTTCTGCAGTTTGCACAGGGACTGCGGGCGTGTTGTTTATGCAGTTGGTTTTTATTTTAATTAAACATCACGAAACCTAATTTTATAATTGTTCAAAGAAGGGAATTTGTTGGACTTGTACTTCAGAAGCCAGGGAAGTTCTGTCGAAATAAACTTCAACCAATTTTTTACTCATGATGAAACTTTTATTACATCACAAAGAACTCAAAGCCAGCATATAATATGTACTGAATGAACTTAGTTAATAGCAAAAATGCCGTCCAACAGGTTTTAATTTTTTAAGCTCATTTAGATTTGTGCACAATAATGCAGTTGACAATTTTTGGTTAAAAAATTTAACTCATTAGACAAAAATTTTGTGAATGTTTACTAAAGAAATGACATAGGTACTTGTCATCAAATTGAAAAAAAAATCCAGTTTTTTTCTTCGACGGTATTTCTCCGCGGTTTTGTTTTCTGTTAATTTTGAATGAACTCAAATTAAACAAAGGGTAACTTCAAACTACAACATACAAGGTTTCTATAAATGATTATAGTGTTGAAGGTCATGGAAACGTGTCGCCTCTCAGTTTTGGACTTTCTTAAATGCCCAAGGACTCACGACAAATACCACACGCATCTAAACAACTGGTTGCCTAAATGTTTCATATCTTACTAAAAAATAAAACTATGTTCACTCTCTTTTTAATTTCAAAAATGTTCTGTAACATCATTTCGTCAATATTTGGACCCACTGTTCAATTTCATGTTGCAACAGAAATTCCTGACTGCTGAGGAAATCTTGTCAAAGATGTTTGCGGATTCTGCTCAAGTCGTTTCAAATCATCAACCAACAACTTCTTCACACACTCAAGGTTTTCCAGGAAATTTCTCTTTGTCGACACTGCCAGTTCGAACAAATCTGTTGATTACATCTCTAATGTGAGCCTCTGACGATGTTTCTTGAACTATCAAATCACTGTATTTGGCCAGATATTCTTGCTTACACGAGGTTAAAGAATACACAAACTCTCCGTTTGCGAATGTTCCATTGCGATAATAAGACGTAACAATGAAAATGTCTTGTTCAACAGAATAAACCATTTTCATGGTATTCGCTTCCTGGCACAAAAACAAAAATTGTAATACGACGCACCAAGAGTTTGGAAACGACTATTTTGTTGTTTTGAGCTTGGATCAACGAGAATTACTGTAATTCACATTCGAAAAACGTTAAAACAATAAAAACGATGATTTTAAATGACAGATTACAAATGACTATTGACAAGTCAGAACTGTCATATAACGAGGCATCATTTCAACGAAACGGGATTTAATTCATGTTCAACTACGTCCTTAGAATCATTTATAAAAACCCTGTATAACAATACGGAGTGTAATATTCTTTTAGGGAATTCAGAGAAAAAAAATGCTTCCTCTCTCACTCACCTATAATATAAATAAACGGAGTTCCATGACAAACAAAGAAACGAAAATCTGAAAATTTTATATATATAAAAAGTAGGACTAATTAACAGAAATGAAGAAAAATTCAGAAAATTATGTGTTATCTGACAATGAAAACATACATATTCATTTTTTTATAAAAATAAAAGGAAACGTAGGATTATACCCAGGAGAACACATTTTAGGTTCATAAAAGTGTGTTCCTATTTTCAGCAGTTTGGTGTAGGAATCACTTCGAAAAGTGGGGATGCGCGTCGACCGTCGTAGCGATTCTTAACCAATTTCAGCCTTTTTAAAGCTTAATTATTTTCTCTTGCCCTTTTTAAGTATATTAACACTTGTTATCGTCTCCGCAAAACATATATAATTACGATTAATCATGATAATTAATTCACTGGCAACAACATCACGTCTGTTATCCACTCCACATCCATCAGAAAAAGGCAAAAATGCACACACTTTTTGGTTTTTAGTCATAAAACGTACTCAAAGAAGAGCCATTTCAAATCAAGTGCTACATTTGCATTTAATTATAACGTGGTCTGTTGGGAGAATGGTGCGTTTGTTTGTCGGCTGCTTTGAAAACCGAAGCCTGGAGTGTGTCTCTGACATCGACAGAACCAATAAATTTTATTCGGCGTCCAAGTGTTGGTTATTCTGTAGATAAAAGCCACAGATCACCCAATATGTAACACAAGAATACCTATAAAATTTACTCTGAAATTGCGGTATTTAAATTTGCAAACGGCTATTTCTGACGGGGTCGAAGATATTTATTTGGGCATGTTTGGCACGCACCCTGTTCAGTTATAACAAATAAAATCGTTACCTTTCAACAAGATTGCCATTTGTTGTGTGTATACTTTTCTCAAGCGATAATCTATTTCATTCCTTTGATTCCTCGGCATAAAAGCGTCCAACGGTTGTAATATCTAAAAATAACCCCTATTCCGATCCTATGCTAACAATCGATCGATTTATTCGTCGTGGGAAAATGTATTTCGAGCGTATAATAGTTAAAAATTATGAGCTCCCATTTTTTCGAACCTTGTGTTCGTTTTCTCACGAAATGGATACCGGTGAGCTACATTGAAACTTGTCAGTATTTTCAAAATTTGCGCGATCGATGATAGCTCGAATTGTGTACCGATTAAAATTAATCGTGTATTGCTATTCCAACACAAAATTTTTATCCCACCAAACCATGCTAGAAATCTGAAATTCCGATCGTGCTCTTCGCTACATTTCCATTTCGAGTAATTGTAATGGCCCGGAGATAGCATGCAGCGCAATAAGATTCCTACTTCCCGATACCGAATCCCTCTAAACCGTAAATGTGTTCGGCTGATTTTACAGCATGCAGTAAAAATTTACAGCTGCCAAGAAGTTGATCTGATCTCCGCAATATCATTACAGATGTCGAAAAGCACGCCATTATCAACATTACATTTTCCACACACACACATTGGTAAGTTAGATGCTAAATATCACTCTCCATAATGGATTTTTATACCGGTATCGATCATCGAAGAAGTCTTCTCCTTCATCTGGCATTTCCCTCGTTCCGCAACAATTTCACAAACCGCTGCTTCCAAAAAAGAAACACGGATTCCAAACATTGGGAAGCGGAAAAATTTGCATGTTATTTTCTAAATTGATTTTTCAATCATTTTTCTCGGATGCGTATCGAGTGCTTGTCCGCACAACATGAATTTTATACAGTTAGTCTTGCATTTGCATACAAGTTTGTCTACAGATGAGGTTTAGTGACCAGATGCTAAGTACTTCGAAACATAAATATTTTAATGGACGGCTTGGAAAGGAAGTATTAAATTCTTAAGCATTGATCAACAATGGTGCTCATCGGCCCTTCTGTTATAAACGAGGAGATATTAAAAGTGATTAAGCGCTAAGAAAACGGAGATATTTTAAATTCAGTTTTACGCTGGGGCAAGTCATAAATTAATTGAAATTCGAGCAGTTTATAATCTGATAACTCAGCTTTGGTGTTGGTTGTCAAAATCGTGGAAAATATTAGTCAGCAGTTCTCGGGATATTTGTTGACATTTCAGACGCTTTATGTGCATGAAACTTGGAGAAAACGTTAAATTCTACATTGAAGTTAGTTTCCTTTGTAGTCACGAGTTCGAATTAACGTGGGTTTCCCAGGCATATCATCTGGAGGTCGCTAAAGCGTCTCGCGTTTCTAAAAAGCGACGATTTCTAGTCATTTGTGTGTGAGGCCTCTTGTTGAAAATACATAAACAAGCTGGGTGCCTACCGCTGTGTCCATATACATATGCAGACCGACCATGTGTCATTTACATATTTTTACTCTTATCATTATTGTTAAATAAAACGTTGTGTGTAGCATCGAAGTAGTGTTATCTTCGACGAGTAAATGCATCAGGTTATGGGCCCAGAGCAAAAGTGGGGCTGTACTGTATATTGACAAGTTAGGTAAAGAAAATTATGATACATGGAAGCGATTTTTGTCAAGAATGATTTCTGGGGTTATGCAAACGGAAAAATATTGAAGCCAACGCCAGTTACAGATGGTATCATGAGGGCTGTGACAAATCAAAAAGAGATAGATACATGGGAGACTGCAGACAATAAAGCAAGGTCAGATATCATTTTATCAATATCATCATCGGAATTATGCCACATCAAGCGTTGTAAAATCTTGACGAAGTTTGGGTCAAGTTGGCAAGGTCCTGCACGTAAGGTCACGCTGTTGAAAGGGCTGTTATTCACTAAGATGCAAGAGGGCGAACATATGAGAGACCACCTTAACTTGCTTTTCGACACTAATGATAAACTATTGGAGATGGGTATTGAAGTAGCCGAAGACCTGTTGTCGATTTGATTGTTATACAGCATCCCAGACAGCTATGGAAATTTTCGTTGTGCGATTGAAGCCCGAGATAACCTTCCAAGTACAGAAGCTCTGAAAGTGAAATTACTCGAATAATTTGATGCAACAAGGAGCAAAATAGTCGGCAAGACAGATCAAGGTGTGCTGTACGTGAAGTCTCTGAGGAGCCTACGGTCCCAAGAAGATATTTGGTGGGAATTTCGCAAGTCAGAAAGGACTGAAGAAATCGTATAAATGCAATTACTGCAACAAGCCAGGCCACAAAGCTGCAGAATGTTGTAAGAATAAACAGAAACACTCAAATCAATCTACATCAAATGTGAAAGAAGTGTTTGTAGCTGAAACCGTTAATGTCGCATTAAAGTCTGTGGAAGTCGACGCAAATGAACGGTGCCTAGACAATGGAGCCACTCCACACATGTATGAAGGTAAGCGACGAAAAATGTTGCTGCCTCGGTGGGAATCGAACCCCACGCCTCCCGCTTGTCGGGCAGGTATCCTGACTACTAGACTACGAGGCTGCTTATCTTTCATCGCTTACCAACGTGTTATTGCGCCGCCACAAGTACCTGTCACAAACCAGAAAGTTTTGCTTGCAGTTAACGCGACCACAAACATTTTAGGAAAGGGCACTATCCATCTTATCGTTCAAAGTTGGCAAAGACAAAAGAAATTAAGATTGCAAAACATTGTTTGTGTCTAATCTGAAAACCAACTGGATGTCAATTTCGCAAATAACCTCTAACGGGTACAGTGTGGATTTTAAAGAGACTCAAAGAAGAGAGGAAACTATTTTATGTAGAAACTTTCACTGAATCTGGGGCTATTGCAAGTCAAGAAGTGAATCAAGCAGAAAAATGGCACCGACGGTATGGACATTTAAATGAACATTACCTAAAGAAGGTTTTTGCGAAAGACATGGTGCTGAGAGTTCCTTCAGGAATAATGGGACCACTGCCTACAGTTGAAGTCTGTATTCAAGGCAAACAAAGTGCGACACCGTGCCCTGAGTCTAACAATAGGAGTGAACAGTTGATAGACTTGGTGCATTCAGACCTTTGTGGGCCTATGAGAGTTCAATCACTATTATATCAGCGTATACTTTCTAAAAAATAAAAGTGACGTCCAGAAAGCATTCTTACTTTACAAGTCATACATAGAAAATGAGACTGGATATAAAATTATTGTGGAGTTGAGTTTAACAACAACTCGGACTTGCTGGAGTCAGGAGACGACGAACGGTGGCGTATACACCACAACAAAATGAAACAGCTCAAAGAATGAATCGTACTTTGGTAGAGATGGCCCGATGTTCGCTCCTGGAAGCGAAATTACCATCAAAATTTTGGGCTGAAGCCATTGCTACGGCAGCCCACATCAGAAATCGATGTCCAACAAGATCGTTGAGCAACAGGATTCCATATGAAGCTCGATTTGGTAAGAAACCCGATGTTTCACATTTTAAACATTTGATTGTAGGGCCTATGTGCTCGATAAACGTCCAGGTCGAGAAAAATTTGATGAAAAGAGTCACAAGTTTGTCGTCTATGGGATTCGAAAGCAAAGAAGATTGTTGTAAGTGGAGATATTTGATTTTTGGAAACGGAACAAGCTCGAGAAGAACAAGTCACACCACAAGCCACCTAAGTCACAACTTTTGATCTGTTGGTAAACGCGTCAATATTGGAAGATCAAGGAGAAGTTGAAGACATTGGACCTGAACCTGCTGATATTGGAGAAAATAGGGCAATAGAAGATAAGAGGGGGCGTAGAGGTCCAAAGTTAGCCAGAACTGGCGAGAAAGGAAGACCACGCAAAGTATATCCTGCACAGTGCGTACAATCTGTAGAAGAGGGTGGAGTACATGGGGAAGAAGAAGATGAAGAACATAGGGATGAGAGTGACGAAGAACACCATGAAACAAACCTTGTAGTTGACGAACTAATAAGTCCAACTTGGGAAAAAGTAGTGACTGGTCCTTATGCGCAAGAATGGAATGAAGCCATGATAGCTGAATTTGTATCACTTCAAGGAAGTGGTGCGTGGGTGTTAGTCAAGCGTCCCAAAAACCAACACATTATTGGGTGCACATAGGTTTTGAGAACAAAATTCAGAGCAGATGGAAGCGCAGAATGAAGAAAAGCACGACTAGTTGCAAAAGGTTACAGTCAATGACCGGGTGTAGGTTTTCAAGAAACTTTTTCTAGAGTTGCAAGATAAAGCTCTATACGTATCCTGATTGCATGCAAATAGTAATAAATATTTATCTACGAGTAAATCCATCACCTCTCGTTTTGGCACAAATAGGTAGAAATGTTGGTTTTCTTGCGACGTTTTTTGACGAAATTATGGCGAAATTTCTGCTAAAAATTATTTTACTAATAAATTTCCGTGGTTAAATTCTGAGTTCTTGAGCCTTCTGGATGTCCAAGCACATCTAAGCAGGTGTTTAAATAACAAAATGAGGAAAGGGGACAATTTATCTCAGTTTTCATGTTCTTTTAGCATTTCCAGAGGTCTTTTGAATTTGAAATACTACATGGTCAAGAAAATTCTTCGCACCCAGTTTTCTTGCAGAGATTTCGATCAATGATCTTTGCAGGGTTCAGAGCAGTTGTGAATGTCAAAAGTAGCTAAAATAGCTTTTTATTTACGCTAAAAGGTAAAGAACAGCTATGATTTTTCGTGCAATTTTAATTATTAAAAATTGGTCCAAGGTTATTTCGACAGAATTTCCCTCGCCCTTGAAGTATAGTCCAAAAAATTTCGCCTCTTTGAAAAATTATGAACGAAAATTGTTTTCTGATAATAACTTTCATATAGTAAAAACCCGTGGTGAAAATGATAAATTCCAGGAGGCGAGACATACGGAAAATATTCAAAGCAAATAACCAACGGAAAAGAGTGTATTATTTATCAGTGTACAAATGTTCATGCTTCGATTGGTTATGTTTAGGTATATATCGAAAGAATGTCAGGTGGAAATTTATTTTAATTTGAATGTGTTGTGAAGACTAAAATTATTAATTAAGCCATTGTGGAACAAAATGCTTTAAATATGATTATTATTATTCTTATTATTTGATCATAATTAAATAAAGACGTGAGTGTTCTCACATTTCTGGAAAACAATGTTCTTAATTTGACCAATAAAAAATTGGTCGAAGGTTAGAAGTATAATCCGACAACAAATCCAGCTCTTTAAAAAACTTATAAAATTTGATTTTACGATTTCCGTTTTGTAATAACCCCTGTAAAGTAAAAACCAGAGGAATAAATAACACTCTTTGTCCTTCAGCACTAGGTAATAGCAATCTGAAGTTTAAGTGTCACATGTTCGAGAAAATGCGGTGACTCATTCTTAATTTGACCGATAAAAGATCTGAGATGACGCGTCATCAGCATGGATAATACTAGGCACAGCACAAAAGAAAAGAAGTCAGCGTATTACCAATGCAAGAAAAAAAAAAAAAGAAAGAAATGGCCAGTTCGGCATCGAACTCACAACGGCAGGTCGTACGGATTCGCAATAGGTCGCTTCCTATCCAATATAGCCACTGTGCCACGAAGTCTCTCACAACGTGTTGGTAATGTAACGTTATTATACCTTACAGATGTTTTTGAGAAAATTTGAACGTTTAACTGAAAGCGGGTTCGTACACTACAAGTACAGGAGTATATTTTTCTATAACATGCGAAACATTTTAAAAAATAGTTCATTAAAATGACGTTATCAGATTGTTGGTCGGGATGATTAACAAAATTTGGGTTACTTTTTTCGTACTATAGGGGTTATTAAACGTGGAGAAAATATAAAGGTGGCCATTCGTCCGATGGACTCGATTAGCTTACGCTCGGGAAGTAAAAATGTATCAAAATAAAACAAAATAAACATTAATTAAGAATATGTTATAAATTATTGTAAATATTAATTTTAATCAAGTTTTCTTCTTTTGCTTAAAAGACGGATCAAATCATTATTTTTTTTGGATGGACTTTTCTATTTTACAACATACATTTTTAAGACTTTCCTTTTTTTAGACGGTATTCGCTTGCGCTCTGTGAGATCGTACTAGTTAGGTATTTTGCTTTCAAAGCATCAATCAAAAATTAATTGTCTTTAGCACACAGTTTTTTGTTAATATCCACTTGATTTTTATACTGATCTTGTGCAATTTTTAAATTATTTTCTAAAGCAGCAGTGTCGATTTTGTTTGAATTTATTTTAATTTCCATTTCCTTCATTTCAAACTTCAATTTTTGTTGTTACTTTCGTCATCTCTCTTCGCGTAAATAATTCTTGAAGAACGTAAAATTCATTATTTATTCAGGAAAAGTACGAAAAGCCAGAGCTTTTCACAGCTTAGTAATGAATAGCTAAATATTACGAAAAAAGTAAAGTTTAGCTAAGCCATGTCTAAAAGTAGCTAAAAAAGCTAAAAAAAAAAAAACAACGATTCTGAACTCTGTCTTTGTCGTCACTAGTTTTGAATACTTTAGATCACTCGAACGCACCCGGATATGCCTAAATCGTCTTAAATTTTGGAAATGAGACAATAAATTGTGGAAAATATGACTTAGGTACAGCTCCCATTCGACTTGCATCTTTTGACAACCGACCGGAAAATCAACTGGCACATTTTCCACACTAATCTCGAACAATTTTCGACTTACTATTCTCGCTGGTTTTTGTCTTTCCATGTTGCTCTTCTGAGTAATTGTAAAATTCTACATTTTCCGGGTTTCATTCGGTTTTTTACTGCCAATTTCTTCGTTTCATTTGTTCCCAGAATTTTTAAGATCCTAAATAAACCAGTTCTCAAAAGCCTTATTTTTCTGAATAAAATAAAATTTTGGCTATAAGTCGGTCGGATTTCAATTGTTTTTTTTTTTTTTTGACTCGTGAAGCATATTTAAGTGTGTCCAAATCATCTCAGATATACCGTGTAATTTTTTGATTTCTGAACTAGTTTTCGCTGCCCATCGTCGTTTAGAACATACAACTTGTGTTGTGGTGGTTGCCTATAATTTCGCATCTAGTAAGTTGGTTGGTAATCGGTACAGAATAATCAAAATTCCCGCAATTTTTCTTGTTGGATTACTTTATGCAAAGGTTAAGAAATGTATCAGAAACATCAACATTGTTGATAAAATTACGGTTTTGTTAACGTTTTGTGACAGTTTTGACGTTCATTACACCACAATGCACCTCATTTTTGAAACGACCGAGAGCGAGATATTTCCTGTGGAACAGAAGTTGGAATGGCTAGTACGTAGTGCTTCCAGTTATGATCGTCCGATCCCATTTCTGTCGTCACTATCTATTTCAGCCCTATCCTCCCGAAAAAACACAATAGAAAAAATCCTCTCCGCAATTCCTGATGCGGAAAAATGACAAGATAACATCGGTCGTAACCATTCTCGGTATATTTATGTTTTATTGGGCGACTGTATGTCTAATTCCAAAGAAAACAGAATCGTTTTATGTAGATTTTCGTAAAGAAAGACGTAAAAAGAAATTTGCTCGTTTCAAACAAGAGGTCACACACCACGGCACCAGAATGACCTAGTTTTCGCTGACAGGGGAAAAATCGCGTGTATCTTTTAGAACCTCGTTCGCTTGATTTGCGCTACTGTTGTATCAATAATCCATTCCAAAGGAAGGAGTAACCAAATTATTAACATTTTAAAAATCGTTGTACATGCGATCCACGTGAACGTTTTATCTGTCGGTTGGAAATGAAGTCACGAAAGCTGCGCCAAATCAAAATCAATAACGACCATACATGGGAACGTCAAACAAATAAAAAATTTTATGTCTTTCGTATCGCTGCCAACAAAAAAAGATAACGAGCGGTTCATGCAGAATGTGATGTTTTCGTTTAATATCTGCTGGACGTGAAGATTTGTAGTTTTTAAGATAACGAACCGGGATGATTTATCCCCTTTTATTAGATTCTTTGTTAATAAAGTCGGGCACCCACGCTGTTGATGCCAATTATCTTTTATCGAGAACGGCGAATTATGCAGCAGCTGCGATTTCTCTCGTTTTGCAAAATGACAAAAGAAGCAATTATATTATGTTGATATCACTTGGAGTTTCGTTTAATGTACAAGAGCGGAATTGCTGTTGCTCAATAATGGGATAGGATTTCTACCATTTGCGCCCACACTTCAAAATGTTCAGAAGCTAACTTGTTACTGATTCGGATTAACGTTACGAAATGTTGTTTTAATAAATGGGATAATTGGTTTGAAATTTGCATGCGTAATAAGACAGCAGTTGTTTGCGCAATGAAAAAGGTAAACATTGATTTTAATTTTATGATAATTAGGAAGTTAGAAAAAAGGTCTACAACCTGACCATCAAAAATGGATTTGGATTAGGCGAAATTTGCAACAGTTAACATTGGTAGATTAATAAATGGCATGCATTTTGGGAATAGAGAAAGTGGAATTATCATATTAGAAGAGCTTCCCGGAAAAACGACGTTGCATGCGACAAACCGTTTGTCATAGTTTTTTTTCTGCGTAGAAAAACATTGATTATAATCTGGTTCTAAGAATTTAATCCAACATTGCGATATGCTACTTTTGAGACACTGATATTTGGCTGATATGTAACACCGTGGTTAAAAAAATTCACTCGTACAATATATACGTGTACAAATAATGATAAGGCAATAACAACTTCGTGGGAGGAACTGAAATATTCGTTTAGTATAAATTAACATAAAAAATCATTACTCTTTTTAACAGTGTCATTACAATATTCTTTTTGCTTCTATTCTTGTTATAAAAATAACTTGACATTGCATGTAAAATTACTCCTATTTATTATTTCCCAATCTTCTTTTTAAACAAAGTGACAAAAAATAAAATAGCTGCGACTAATTTGGAAGTAAATAAATTATTCATTCGAACCGTTTACCTTCTATTGATTCCATTTGTTTTTTTATTTAGTTTAAGTTTATTTATATAACAATTATATGTGATTTGCCATAATAATGTTTGACGTTACAATTAGTAACATATATTTTTATGGAGATTGTAATCTACTAACCAAATTTGTCATTCTCAAAATTTTGTACGTAAAGCTCACACAAGATAGACAGTGTGAAATTCTGGGAACACATTTACGATCACTGTTAACTTATCGCACCCAAATTGAGTACGTTAATAGACCTGGTACAATTTATGTTTTAGATTTAACTGCACCTGTGGAGCTTTGGTTCATCCGGGTTAATTGTCATCAATTTCACACATTTTTGATTATAATATATTATTGTAAAAGTATTGAAAAACGAAAACAAACCTTTTATTTTAAAATACTCATAGCATGCCTCTCTGGTGTTAAAAGATATCGCTATAAAACATAACGACCAAAATTTTGTAAACAGAATACGAAACCATGACCCGAAATCCATGTAACTTGATTCACTTATTTGCCTGTCGATTAGATCTACTGATGTGCTCATGTAATAGAGTAAGTGGGCTAAAAAAGTGTGACAGAAACATAATCCGTTTTAGTGCCTTTATAAATGTCTCATTTACTTTAAAAAATTGGCGATCACTTTAAATTAGCACTATAAAAATTTTATTGAACCCCATAAGAGTAATATTCGATTAATAGAATATTACTCTTACAAATTTTATAGTTTTAATCCTGAAGTTTATAGAACTATAAAGTTGGTGAACAATGAGTCAATTATCATGGTGAAAATCAGTGGAACACCAGCTCTGGGAAAAAAAATGACGATAAGAAAATTTTGAAAAATATTTTTTTATTGTTTTAAAAAATAACGATTTCTTCATATTTTTTAGTTTTTCAATTATATGGAATTATTAAAAAAGGTGGCAAGAAAAATCAAAATTTAGGAGTTTTAATTACGTTTACCCGTTTTTGATATTGAATTTATTTTAATTTACGTTGCAAATAGTAATAGTGTTACTTATGCTTACAATTTTTACTAGAATATTTTTAATTAATGTTCTTGATCGTCCCTGAAGTACAGTCCAACAACCATAGCTTTTTTGGAAAATAATAAAATATGATTTTGCCAATTTTACGTTTTTTTAGGATAACCCCTATCTGTTATAAATTAAATAAATAAAGGCGGCTTCATAAAGTACAAGGTTAGGATTGTTATTTTATAACATTTAAATATCATTTACTATGCAAAATTTTTAGGTGACGTCATCAAAATGTTGGTGGGAATAATTTGACAAATTTTGATTTTAGTTTTGCCTTCTATACGATATTCCTAAAATACAAATTAAACTTGATATCAATCGGTCTAATAGTTTCGGAGACTGTCTGTCGACACACAGACGAGGGACGATAAATAACCGACGAACACTGGGAAATTAAAGTTTTTCGTTTTATTTTGTTGGAGAGTTCCATGTATTTTGATTTAAACTGCATCTAAAAAGGCCATAAGATGCATTATATTTTTTTAAAATGAAAGGGAAATTAAAAAAAAATCACTTCATTTAAACCGCGTATTAAATCAAATGATTTAAATCCGACCCTGTCATTAAGTACAGTGAAAAGTCAAAGCTCATGGAAAAATGACGACGGTAATTTCACACAAAAGTTGTGCTTGCAGTTGTTTCATAATAGTATATTATGCAACGAGTTTTATTTATTTTATTAACGCCACTTTAGGCACATTCATATTACCACGCGCGGAGCGAAGCGAAGCGGGTGCTTAAAAAGCGAGTGTCTAGAGAAGTTTATAAATGTGTTGCATACTATGTTTTTTCTGCGACTTCGCATTAAACCCATTATTATCCAAGTTTTTAAAGTACGAAAGAGAGTCGTTTGCCTTAATCCAGCTGCTGTTTATGCTGCCTCTTTGATTTCCGGTGGGTTGGCTACGAAAATGTCTTGATTTTTAACCGTGTTTGACAACGTACTTTATTTGAGCGATGTCCAGACTCGTTTGAAATGACAAGTAGTTACAAGAATAAATGTCACTATTCAAAAATAACTCGATTTCACATTGTTTTAGCCAAGCCGTGTTTAATGAATACGAAAACTGTCGAACGCGCTCAAGACGTAACTAATGAGCTCGAAAACATCTTTGGCCCGTGTTTAATGAGCCCAAAACCATGGATAATGAAACTATAATTAAAACATCGTCTAGCGTCGTGTATTTTGGTGCGCTAAATACGGTTTTAGACACGGAAATAGAAAAATAAATTATCTTTTTGGTTTGCAAAAAAAAAAAAACTGATTATTTCACATATACAGAGTGAATCCCTAAGCGCGCGTTCCTCGATATCTCATTAATTATATTAGATGTAGAAGATGTAGAAGAAAATGCCAAAGCTGTATGACTGTTTCAGAACTATACCTCTTCCTATTGTTTTAGAACCAGTTTATTTTTGAAATTGTGATGCGACGTTGCCATGTTATTCCATGCCATTTTTAAAATCTGTGTTACAATATTTTGTGGAGAGATAAGTAACGGTACGCACTTTGTTGCGGTATAATGAAATTCATGTACAGACTGTTTATAAAAAAATAATTATACATCTTTCAAAATCGATATTTAAATAGACCCACTATTTTACTACTGACTTTTATTCTATTTTTTGTTCGCTTTCTTTTATGCTAAGTATGATTAAAGTTGGAAGTTACTTCGATTTTTTACTTTTTTAAGAGACATACCGGTATACCGGGTGGTTGGAAAATGGCAGATTAACTCTTCAGGGGGTGTCGGGAGTCCCACAAAAATACTAAAAAAAAATCTTTACGATGTAGATTACGAAAAATACGTAATTTTATAAAAGTAAAATTGACAACACTGCACGCATCAAATGTGTGAATACCTCCAGCTTACTTTCTGAGTTCTTAGTAACGATGGTGACTGAAATCCACCGTTTATTTTTTTAAGGACAATAACCATAATTATTTTCAATAAAACAAATTAATTATTTTTAATAAAACAAATTAATAAATAAACCAAAAAAAATATTTCAGAAGACATTTATAAATTATAAACAAAAACAAAACTAACAAAAGCAAAAACCATTAAAGCATAACCAATTAAACACTAAAGAATATGTTCAAAATTCTTCTCTTGTGCATATAAGTAATGTTTCCAAATTTTGATAATTTTTTGTAAAAGTAGTACTTGCTAAGATAAAAATGATTTTGGCAAATGTGATATTTTCTAAGAAAAGAGAGGGTGGGCGGGCGGGGCTAGTAGCTGCTAAGATAAGACTGATTTTGGCAAATGACATACCCTCTAAGAAAAGAGAGGGCGGGTGGGCGGGACTAGTAGATGCCAAGATAAGACTGATTTTGGCAAATGAGATACTATCTAAGAAAAGAGAGGGTGGGTGGGCGGGGCTAATACCTGCTAAGATAAGACTGCCTTTAGCAAATGACGGATCCTCTTGAGAAATTTAATTAAATTATTATATAAAAAGACAAGAGGCTCCAAAGCACTTTCAAATTCTTTTCAAACAGGAATACCTAGAACCTCAGGATTCTTTAAAATTGGCAAATGAGATACTTCCTAAGAAAAGAGAGGGTGGATGGGCGGGGCTAGTTGCTGCCAAGATAAGACTGATTTTGGCAAATGAGATACCTTCTAAGAAAAGAGAGAGGGGGGGGGGGGTGGGCGGGGCTAGTAGCTGCTAGATAAAACTGATTTTGGCAAATTACATACCCTTAAAAAAAGAGAGGTGAGGGTGGGCGGGGCTAGTACCTGCTAAGATAAGACTGATTTTGGCAAATGACATACCCTCCAAGAAAAGAGACGGCGGGTGGGCGGGACTAGTACCTGCTAAGGTAAAACTAATTTTGGCAAATGAGATAACTTCTAAGAAAACAGAGGGTGGGTGGGCGGACGGGGCTAGCAGCTGCAAAGATAAAACTGATTTTGGAAATGAGAACACAACCTTATAAGGTACATTCTAACTGAAATGGTAATTAAACATGGTCATGGGCGAGAAAAATATTAACTAAAAGTTTTATTACTAGTTATTGTGATATTGAATGTGTTGTTTAGTAGTTAAACCTTGCTAAAGAACCAATTTTAAAATCATTATAACTCCACCAAAATGCGACAAATAATTTTTTAGTATTTTTCCCAGATTCACCAGTTGATTTTTAAAAGAAGAAAAAATAGTAATAAAATTCAGCATGTTCTAATTGAAACAATTGAAATATCGATATTAGAAAATAGTAGTTTTAAAATTTTGACTTTGTGGCTTCTAAAAAAAATATGGTAATTTTTTTGCTTCTAGCAACTGATTTTAGAACTTGGCTACTTTAGAATAGTGGAAATTTGAAGTTTACTTTCAAAAGGCCCCATAACTAATAAATCCAATTCTGGTTCTCTGTAAACAACTTTAGATTATTTTTCTAATCAAAACTTACAAGAAATATGATCTGCAAAGACAATATACAAAATAATGTTGTTAAAACGGATCCAGTGTAGATCTCAAGTTAAAAAAAAAAGTTGTAATTTTGAGCAACGATACACGTGATCTTACAAGATTTTGTGGAATACGTTACAATCGGGCTATATATTCTGGAATCTTTAATTTAGTTAAACACGGCAATCACGCTACTCTTGTAATGAATACGAATGGGTCCAATACTGTACCCTGGAGTACAGACATTGTAATTGTTACTAAAGATGAGACAATTCTTGCATAACCTTTCTAATGACCTTCATTTGAATATACAAAATAAAAAGTTATTTACTCCTATTTTAATTAACGTTTTAATTATTTAGTTACCATTTAGTTTCAAATTACTACTTATTAAAGTATAAAAATAACATAATTACAACGGCAAGCTATTTTTTGCGAATTCTCCAGTTTCTGATTGCATGTTGCCTTAAAGAAAATTCTTATACTTCGGACAAAAAACAAATGTTTAAAATAAAACCGGAACGTAAAAGTGTCCAGTTCTATTTACTGAAGCCTTAATTTAACAGATACAAAATAAAGTACAGTAAAGAGTAAAATGATAATAAAAAAATACGTTCAACATTTACTTTGTTTGACGTCTTTATTACTCCTCAGGTTAAATGACGCACTTCATTTCCAACAAGTTTAGCTCCGTCGTTTCAGCCTCTTCCCTCGAAGACAGCAGCAGTTATATCCCTATTATCCGCTTTTAAATTATCCAAACTGACAACGTTCTGATCGACAACTTTTCCAATATTTTCAGCGTTTTTACTCGCTGTAATAATTTCACTGTTTGATTTGCGAGGGCGGATGAAATCGAATGGGGAATTCGCCCCGACTGACACTTTTGACATTGAAAACTTCAGAGATAAAACCCTGTTGGATGTTTTATTCAACCATTATATGTTACAAAAGAATGACAGTAGTTGTAGCACGAAAACTAACAAAACGTAGTCTTCATCACCACTTTTATGTGTTTATAATAACAATTCCAGGTTTAATCACAGATGATTATAGCTTCTAACCACGTTAGACTAAACACACTTTCCGTGTAGATGATTGAGAAATTTAACTTTAACTAGAAATGTGTTCGCTGTTAATCCCATTACGTAAAGCGACTGTAAAAAGGGTCTAGAACTAGAACTAGGCCACACCGGGTAAGCTACTATCTGTATTATTTTAATATTCTGCGGTGTTTCCAAACTTAGATCCAATTGTGTTTCGACCAAAATGCTGCTTTAGCAAGTTTCTGTGAGGTGAGTGTTATTAAATTAGCGGCTTATTGCCGAACCTGGCTTCAGGCAAATTAAATTAGTGCAAAGGCGTTGGTTGTGCGGACCCTGGAAAAAGAGCGAGGACTCGTTGCTTCGATTAATGCGATTAATTTAATAGCGCTGTTTTCTCTGTCATTGTAAGAGCAATCTGATGATTTTTTGATTTCGTTGTGGCAGCTTCGATCCCATTCTATTTGCGAACCGAGGAAATTTGATATTGATCTAGAAAATCGTGCGGCATCAGGCGTATTGGAAATATTTCAGACGGCGACAATATAACTTTCCAAAATGAATTCGGTATGGAGCGACTTACTTTAATGGGCTTTTCTAGTTCGGGCAAACAATGTACGGGAGCAGATTTGCGCTGAATGTAACGCTGTGAAAATGTTTTATATTTGTTTTAGTTGAAAACATGAGTTGCAGTGGGAGCGTGGATGCGGTGCCGAGATTGTAAAAATTTTAGATGGTTGGAATGGGTGTAAATGTCAGATATTTCGCGTTGAATGATTAAAATGACAACTTTTACCACAGTGCTGTATTTTTGTCGGAATAACTACGCAGTCCGGCTAATTATAATCCCGGAATCCATAAAAAGTCGGTTGAATTAGAAAAAGTTTATGTATTTATAGCGACTAATAATAGTTGTTTGCAATTTTTTGCTCTTTTCAATCAATAATTAAAACGTAAAGCTATAGATTTTTAAAGATGTAGGTGTACGTATCTGATTTCAACAATAAGTCCCTATACAGATTTTTTGTGGGGAGTGGTTTCATTACAATATAATTTTATCAGTCTTGACAAAATTCTTGCACAAGTTTTAAGTGTTATAGAATAGAATGAAAAATACTGTATTCTTATTGATTTTCTCTTCATATTGTCTTGTTTATTTACGAGCTCGTTTTTAGAATTTTTATAATTCTTTAAAATATTTGAAAAAAAAAACAGTGTTTTGTAAAAGCAAACTTTTTGAATCAAAGTCAAAATATTCGTTTTGAATAGCTTTCTGCGATGTTTACAAATCTGTCTTAACATTTTTTTAGAACGGATGGTTTTCTCAAACATTTGATTCAAATATTTAGACAGCAAAATTATACAAAATCATACATTTCTAGAGAAAACACACTATTATTTCAACAATTTGACGAAGATCCAATATTCAGTCATCAATTAACTCCAATCATATCTGGGTAATCATAATCAATCATACTTTGTTCGTAAATCTAAGCTGGGGACGTATGTTAATAGGGTCAATTTGACAAAGTTTTGGCCACGTTTATAGCTTGTACGATATGAAAATGTTGGTTTTAGTTTTCGTTTGTCTGTTGGTGATTTTATTAAATACCAAATTGTTGGAGTGTTGTGGGGTTTTGGGTGTAGATGGTTAAACAAAACTTGTGTATCCATCCTCACCAAAATTTTGGCGACGTCATTGTAAAATTCGCCAACTAAATCCTATTTAAATAATTATGTATTTGGGTAAGCGAAGAAAAATGTTTGCTGCGTCGGTGGGAATCGAATCACACATCTCCCACTTGCCGGGCGGGTGCCTTGACCACTAGGCTACAGAGCCGCTTATCTTTACTTCGCTTACCCAGTTATTCTTATGCCGCCACATGTAAAATAATATTTCCTCTGGTTTACTTACTACCATTGCCATCTAAGTTATTGGAAAAAATGGGTTAAAGGTTTTTTCCACAGAATTTCCCTTGCTTACAAAGTACAGTCGAACAAATACGGTTTCTTTGCAAAATTGTAAAATTTAATTTTGCAATGTTTATTTTTAATGATAAACCCTAAAAGATAAAATAAGGATATGTGTGGAGTGGTAAAGTACAGGTTAAGCAACACGCTGTGTGTATGTTTCAAGTGAGTTTTTCGGTAACAAAATTTTTGGGGGGACGTCATCAAAATTTTATCAAGCACACGTATATCAATTTTGAATAGGTGCAGTGTAAGACTAACAGTACCACATATAGGGTATGTCGTTCTTGATTTCATAAAAAAAAATATTTCCTAATTCATTAATTGTTTTCTGTAACCTTGCATAAGTAATTGTATTAAAAATTACGAATTAATCGATAAATCACAAGTAAAAAGTTATAGTATTTTGCATATTTTACATTGGATTTTTTCAGCAAAATTTTGAGATGACGTAATCAATTTTTTAGGAAGGGGTAAATGGATAAATCTTGATTACGGATTCACTACGTTTACGACAACCGTAATATGTTTGCAAGATTTCAGAGAATCTAGTTTTTGGTTTTGGTGTATTCATCTTTACCAAAATTTTGACGTCATTGTAAAATTTGCCAATTAAATTCTATGTAAATTATGTATTTGGGTAAGCGAAGAAAAGTGTTCGCTGTCCCGGTGGGAATCGGACCATACATCTCCCATTTGCCGGGCGGGTGCCTTGACCACTAGGCTACAGAGCCGCTTATTTTTACTTCGCTTACCCAGTTATTCTTGTGCCGCCATATGTATGTAATTTACTTACTACCATTGACATCTAGATTATTGGTAAAGAAAATTTGACAATAAACGGTCCGATAGTTCCGGAGATTATTTAACAAAAATTTAACACAAAAGGCACAGAAACGAACTCTAAGAGTCATGAAAACTCCTGAAAACATTAAAGCAACCATTTGTCGGTGGACCATATTGCAATACTTCCTTGAGTTACGCTCGGGAAGTAAAATAAAATCTCCAAACAATAATTTTACAATTTATCTACGAAACTGAGCACAAGCTTAGAAGAAAATCAAACAATTTTTCTCCATATTTTTGCCGCGAATTGCATTTCATGGATCCTATTCGAGGACATATTTCAGTCCTTCCCAAACAACATTAGCCGAGTTATAGCAAAAACATTACTCTTAAAAGCTCCCAATTTATAGTTCTATTAAAATCTTCTGGTGAAGTTACTGCCAGACAGCTCTTAAAATTTTAAGCTTGACAAAGCACTTAAACAATCCAAGTTTCATGCTAAAGAACGAATATGTTTAACGGGTGCCCAGCTACTCTGAATATAATATTCAGCAATGTATAGCGCAATTGTACGAAAGACATCAAAAGCAACACAATTTTGTAAAATCTCTTGTTTAACAATTGAATCACTTAAATCTTGATTAAAGTTGCGATTTCCTTTAGCACATTTGATGAATTACATTGTTCTGGTGTTCGAAAAAAATCTTATCATTTTGACAAAGACCACGAACTTTTAAAATATGACCAAGTACGAAATATTATTTCGCCATGGGTTTGCTAATGCGTCCAGAAGATTTTTATCCTTTCATCGAGGTGCACGAAGTTTGGTCAACTGATTGATAGAGAAAGGTCTTGAATGAGATCATTTAGTCTTTTCCGATCGAATCTTAATCCCGCAATCCATTATTTGATTAGAATAGGCATAAATATCAAATGTCTAATTCTTGTAATTTTAATAAGTAAGTTTTTCGTATATAACAAGATTTGAATTTTATTTCGCGAACTCACCATAGAAATTGATCTATTATCACTCAATGCAACTGCTATGAATCTTATCAAGTGTATAACAATAGCATAGTTTATTTTAACACGTCATAACCATGGCACGCGATAAATTAAAAGCTTTTGTATTCTAAAACTGAAAGGTAGAGTGGAAATACCATGAGAACAACACGGTGAGTGATCAAAGCTGTCACTTAGACCGCTGACGGTATAATCAGTTGTATACTTCCCCAAAAAGTTGACTCGTACGTTTGTTGAGTTGTTGGATTCGTGTGTTGTTCTCAAAATATTTCCACTGTACATGTATTCCACACGCAATAAGTCAATTTGGGTTTTTAGATAGTCGTAACTTTTTATTAAATTCGAAAAACAATGATAGAGATTATCACAAAACAATGCACATTCTGTCGTGACATTCTTCCGATGTATACACATAAACAATTTCAAGTTGTTTTTCTTATCGAGGATAATCTAAAGACGTACAGTAATGGAGCCCGTCGAACAATTTGGTACTTTCGTATTTTCTCGAACGATATACATATATACATATACAAGATCTTTCTTCCAAGGATGCATTATATTTTGTTGAAAATATAGAAATAGAAACTGTTAATTTGCATTTTAACTATCACTTTGAAAATGTTATACACAAAGCCAACAGAACTCCAGGATTCGTAATCTGCCTTTATTGAATAATTAGACTTGCTAATAATCTTCCATACCATATTAACATGTAGACTTTTTTGGGTCTACTTTGTCGATTTTATATTACTTTTTGTAAAATAATTAGCTAATGCATGAATAAATTTATTTGTTTGAATTTAACTAACAATATCCACAATTCGGTACCTATTTTCTCCGTGAGAGTCGCCTAGCAACAAGGACCCGTGTTAAAACTCTTGCCATTCATACTATACGTAATTGATCAAAATAAAAAAAAATCCATCATTCCAACTTGCTTAGATATTCTACAACGCAAGCAAGTTCTAAAAATGATTGCAGACAATTCCGTTCATTAACGCTAGTTAATTAAGTCTTCCGCATCACTCACACTCTAAAGATTCGGCTAAATATTTTGAAAAGTTCCCTAATTGAGTTCACGGGCCAAAATCGATGAAAAAAAAAAAGCTTTCATTATTTCGCCCCTATTCATAAACTCCGGAAACTAGCACTATGCGGTTTCTATGTTTGATCCTATTTAGGAAAATTGTTGGCTTCTGAAACCTGTCACTCGCTCGCTTCCAGCCCTCGTTATTTAATCGTCTTTCTTTTTGATTGATCAACTTCGTCGAGCAAGGCTTTCGCAGTCCATAGGCGCCATGCCTTAACCGGATATCGTGCTGCCCTCGAAATTGCTCGCTCTGCAAAATGACTGTAAAAACATGTACGGCAAAATTTACATTGCCTATGAGCAGTGCCGACCCACGCTCTCGTTAAATCGCTCGGTTCCGACGACTGTTAATTAAAAATTATTATTACTTGCATTGTTTGCAGGAGAACCGAGTTCGTGGGATGCGAATAACCGATTCGAGTGGAACAAATACAAATTTTAATTGTCTTTTCTTCATTCAACATTAAATGACGAGTGGGCGATTAATTAGATCACGGCTTCGGCGTCGGGCCCGAGGCTGCTCCTTCAACGTTATATTATATTAAAATTCTACATAATTAACACTTGAGGTCCGACTTATTCCATCAAAGGTGCGCCTACGAACTTTCGTTAACAGGTAGCTTTACGCCCCTTGGGCAATTTCGATACGGATTGTCTTGTCGGAGGTCGGTCCGAACGTGGTAAAGACAGTTACGTCAGTAGGTCAATGGTTGCAGCTCGCTTTGATCTTGACTGCTTTGTGTTGAAGGAGGTATTGGTAATGAAGGGGGGATCTGGGCAGTGTTGATAAACAGTAAATATCGGGAATTGCGCAAAATGACAGAGCGACATTTTCGATTTTGACGTCTGAAGTAGTTTCATTGACGTACGAAGATTTATTTTTGTAAAAATCGTCCACCTGCTTTATTAAAAGAGCTCATTATTTTTGATACCTACGCAAGTCGTAAATGTTGGTGAACTGTGATTGTTTAAAATAAGTTTCGATATCTTTAATGCACTATAAAACATACATCGAATCCAGTAACAGCAGTGACGTTGCGGCTAGCACGACACGATTTTTTACATAATGCGTAACAACTTCGGGAATTGTTTCATTTTATTGTATGTGTAATAAGCTCCAATTTCCGTCAGTCTGTCTGTCGTCCGTCTGTTGCTCACTTTATATTTCTATATTTGTGGTTTATTAATCCGCCTTTTTTTTAATTAAAACCATACAATGATTAATTTGAAGATTTATCTTAGAAAATACAAAACGACTGCTCTGAAATATCGGAAATCTCTGATCAAAATTGACCCATCTCCAAAAATTTGACGTCACTTTTGCTAGATAAATCTTGTCTAGAATGTGCAATATCATTTATGTGTTTACACTTGTGGTTATTAATTTTTAACTCTACTTGTGCAGATTTTTGAAAGAAATTGGAATTTAGCACATTTATCATCAAAGCAAAACTTGTGTATCTAATCCCACCAAAATTTGACGTTACTTCAAACGTTTGCTAAGCACATCTTACTTAAAATGTTCAGCAACATTTTACGTCAGTATTAAATACAACTTCCAAAACCAACATTTAGAATTTGTATTTAAGGGCCTTAAATAGCTTCAACCAATTGTAATATATGCATAGTCATTATTATAAATAAAATTAAATTTGCAAAATCAACTTTGATAATAATTTATCTAAAAATCAGGCCTTGTTTGAATGAACTTTGGACCATTTTTGTCTTCGATTTTACATTTAATGACCATAATATGGTGTAACGAACCAAATTTTCGCGGGCCGGAAACCGGGACACGTACCGAGAGCCGGGGGTAAATCCGCAGTGGCCGCGCCGATGCGGCCGGAAAAAAAAGGATTCTTTCTCGAGGCTTCGGAGGAAAAAGAAGTGCTGTTGCTGTTTTTCCAAAGTATTTAGTTTTGTATGAAGAGCAGAAATCCACGATCCGACCGACCACCGTACCGTTTTGGCTTTTCTGCCTGTTTGCGTATCATTTTTGAGTCGCTGCCCCCGAGCGAAAAACCGTACTCGATTGCCGTTGCCATACCGTCCCCGCGCAATTTCCCGTTCCAGGGTCGCCGCCTCCAGGACCAGGAGGAACCCGTCTGGAAGGAAGTCACCATCCAGGAGGAAACGACCATGCTGGCCGTTTTATTCTTTTTTTTTTTGATTTTGTAATTGTAATTATTTACGATTACTTTGACTCTAAGATTATTTTAGGTGTGTAGCTGGTGGCCGGGAGTAAAAAACCAGATTATTGTTAATTTTCCTCCCCTTTATTTTATTTCTTATTTCCGCAGGCGCCCGAGCACCGCCGCTCCCGACGGAAGGCGCCACCTCTCGGTGGCGTTTACTTACGACTATTTTAGTCGTGTAGCTGGTGGCTGGGAATAAAACCCGATTATTGTTAATTTTCCTCCGTTTTATTTGATTTCTTGTTTCCGCGGGCGCCCGAGCACTGGCGCTCCCGACCGAAGGCGCCACCCCCTGTATAAGGTTTCTCGGTGAATTGTAACTCTATTTAGAATTATTTCTCTTCCTTTAAAGTATGATAAGATGGATACTATGTATTTAATTCTTCTGAAATTTTCGAAACACATGTTGTTAGTGTTAAATTATTTAGTTTCGATTACCTTGTAAGTGTTAAAAACACATGTATATCGACATTTCTCTTGATTTTAGATATAACAGAACTGTGAGGATATAGTTTAGTTAGTTATGTAAAATACCCATAGTTGTTTATATTAAAAGGTGTAGACAGTAGAATGTCGGTTGTTACAATATCAGTTGTGAAAATTTTTAAACGAGGCGTTGGCGGAGTTCAATAATGCGACGAGTATTGTATTTACTTCCAATAATTGAATTACACGGAAAATTTTATCTACCAATTAATTTTATATTACTTTTACGAAACCCAAATTTTATTAATTCCAAGCATACTTCACCACGACTCTTTATTAATCGTTATAGTGATTCGGCCTTGTAGTTTTCAAGCAAATGGAACGAAACGCATGGCGGCAAGATTCTGGTTCTTAGAGTGGTTAGGTTATCTTTTAAATCAACACAGCGAAACGAATTGCTATTAAAACTTTACTCTCGTAAAGTAAGAAGTTAAAGTGTTTGCTTCCAACAAAGTTCAATTTTCTCTCGCTAATGATATATGTGTTCACTTAGTTTTATTCTGATTTATGTGAGATATTCGAAAATGAGCGGAAACCACATTTTTACTAACAATTATTCTCGGAACGTCGAGTCTCAAACTTCCCACGAAGAGTTGAAGGTCAATGCTAATGTAAACAAATCACTGCCTTAATAAATGGGTAAAGACCAACTAATAGTTGTGTGAATTACATGCTTTTATCCACACCAGTTTGCCAATTATTGTAATGCAAATTACAATTAAAAAAAACTAATTCAAGGTCACTCTTGCCGTTTAAAGAGCAACTCTCACCGATCGGCGACCGGCACTACGATAATCTAAATTAACACTTTATTTCGCTGCGAACAAAAAACCCGTTCGGTTTTCGAAACCGCGAAAACGCCACAATTCGGGAAACGGACTTTTACCCGACCAGTCGATTGGAAATGGCAGTTTCTTGCACCCAGTTCCGCATCATTCCGTACACTTTTGTTGTAAAAGTGTTTAAACTGTAGATCGCCTTGTTTACAAGCCGACTCGAAAATAAACCGCTTCGGATAAATACTTTTAGCAAAAACGCCGAAACGAAATCCAAAGTCTAGTTTGTTTTTTCGCAGGATATCCGCATTCATAACGTCAATATTTTCACTAGTGTTTCGCTCGTTGGCGTATTTATGGCGAAACAGCGGATTTCTTTTCACTCATCAATGGAGAATAATTGAAAACTGCAGCGAAAAAACAACGAGCAGCGAACCGAACCAAGTGGAGCGGCTGACAATAATTGCATTTCTTATTCGTCGCTGTCGCTGGTGCTTTCCCGAGAAAAATTTTAATTTGGATTTGAGGATTATGAGAGAAACGCGGAAAAAATAAATGTGTTGCGATATATCCGGACGGTGTGTACGGCGTACTCTGAACGAGTCAACATTCCGAAATGAGTTGGTGAGTAGAAACCAATTTTCCGCCTGAGTGAACTGAATCTGACTTCATAGACACTCTTTCAGGTTACGTCTTTCATTTCGTACATTTTGGATACGACAATTAAAGGATTAGGAATAATCTGAATCATTTCTCGCTTTAGGAAGGACATGATTCAGGCAATTACGTTGAACGAACACACGCGAGCGTTTAGAATGCTCTTTTATATTTTTTGCGAGGTTCTGAAGATGATTTTTAAAACAAATTTATTTACAGGCTATGTTACTTTTAGGAAAAGCCACTCATTTGCAGTACTTTTTCTTTTCGTTGATACCAAAGAATGAAGTTCGGCAATAAAAAAAATCAACTAGATTTAGTAAACCGGTTTAGTGTTACCACAGTTAAAACAAGAAAATTTTAACTATTTTCGTTTAATGTGGTCTTAAAACAGCCGCAGTTCATCATCCTAGGGTGTTTGATGTCAATTCAACGTAATTAAAAACATATACATAAATCATTAATAAAAATTCTGAATAAACATGGTTTTAGGCTGAAACTCTGAGGCAAATATATTGAACACGATTTAGTTATTAGGACACCTTTAAATTCACAGGCATGGCCATAATCCACACACAATCAAACGTTAAATTGAACAGCACTACAGCACTATTACATTTAATTGCAAATATGATAAATTCAGTAATTATGCATATGTTGCATTATTCGTATAAATGATTAATTATGCTCATATTTCAAGTCAAAGGCTCAATTTCGAGGATGTTTTTGTGTGTGTGGTGGATTTAGCATCACCAGAATTTTTTATTTTTACGTACCGAGCTGAATAAATACGCATAATTACCAGTAACGATTCATATTTAACGAATTTATCATATTTACAGTAACGTCAAAATAAATAAATTAACGGACGCGTAAACAAATGAGTAAATAAACAATCAGGGTCGATATAGCGGTGGTGAAATCATTTTATAAAATTCACATTGTGTTCGGTGCACACAACCATGACAATGTTGATATTTCGAGGTTTCATGGCTTCCTAAAACACGATTTTTTATAATTAAATATTTAAAAAAATGTCAGTTTTATCTGTATTGTTTAGGTATTATAAAATTGTTTCATCGATTAGTACTTATAACAAACTACGATTAGCACATGTGGTGCCATCTACTCTAAAAGCGAAAAACTACGACACATAGGCGTCCCTAAATGACTCTAGGATCAAATGTGGCTCTGAAATGTCGCCCTTGATACCAGAATCACTTACGGACATGCTTTATAAGACTAATACAGAATGGGTTCTCATTAAACTTAAAACTTAATAATTTAACGTAACTGTAACTTGCCAAGCAAACCGAAACTGTCAACTTATGGCAACCGTTTGTAACCTTTTTTGGTACATTTTTGTTTTAACCTAATAAGAAGCCGCGATAAGAGTACCGGGGGCAGGGGTTATTTCGTGACAACCGCGCCGCGCCGACGCCTCAAAACCGCATTGAGTCTTTGACCGTAAGAGAAGAGGACTGAAGTCTTTGTAAGTGCAGTCGCCACCGACACCGTACCGCAAGTACCTAGGTTTTTACACGTTACCGTTCACCCCTCCCTAGCGCACGTATCGTCATAACCCCATAACCCGAAGTAGCCCCATCCAGTGAGGAGGTGCGGCCAGGGAGGTCACAGGACGATTTTGACAGGGTTTTCAGTTATTTTTGTTTACCGAAAGTTTCTTTTTTGTGAGTCCAATACCCTTCTCATGTAGATTTGTTGTCGATGCCAGGAAATAAAAGCCGAATATTTTCGTTAATTTTCGTTAGTTCAGAAAAAATAAACATACCGGTTTTTGCTAAGAAGTGTCATGACTGATGGTATTACTGTTGAAGATTGGGACAAGTTTGTGAGATTTCGACGACAAAGACGAATATTATTTGCCAGGCTTTAAAGTTGACGAGGAATTTATTTATTTATTTTAAATTTAAAATGTTGAAGACAACTAAGACTGAATCATGTTTAAACTAGATTTTGTTTGACTAGTAAAAAGTATGCTTGTAATTGTTGGATTATAAGTTTACTTAGTGATGCATTAAAATAGAACTTGAAAATTTGTTAGTAGTATATAAACAGTGCCGGCGTCATAGACCACGTGAGCACTCGTCATTCTACCTGACGTCATCGCTGTGCCGTCATGGGTGTATGTTAGGTCATCAGTGACGTCCTAAGTGTGACAGCAGATGTATGTCGCTTTTGGAGCTTTTGAGTTTTGACAGTAAATGGGGGCTTTGGGGATTTTAAATTTTGACTGCAGATGGGAAATTTAGGGATTTTCGATATTGGTAATTTGGGTTAGGTAATAACATTTTGAAAGGAAAAAAGTAACTACAACGTCAGGTGCGGGATTCGAACCTCCGCTCGTTTTTCGAACCCTGACTTTCAGTCGAAACGATCAAAATTAGGTGTAAAAAACACTATATATCTTCTGAATTTGTTTCCAATTTAGAGGATTATACTTTTGTTTGGGTATAAAATCGCACACTGAAATCATAATTAAACAATAATTTTTATTATAAACCGACTTTTCGATGGAATCATGAATGACAATTACACAGGCTTTAGTATTTTAAGGAAAAACATGGCCCGATTCGAACTCAAGTAATACGTCTACGGTTGAATGACGAATGGGTTTGGCCTATTTCGAACAATCTAAAACGAACATCGCGCGTGCTTTAAAACCATCTTACTTTTTGATATCGCTTTTGTTCTATCTTGATCATTGAACTGTTTATTAAAATTGCAGTGCAGTTGTACGAGTTCTTATAAAATCTAATTTCCAAGATTCGTACGGATATATGAACAATTGAATTTAAGTGTAGACGTGTGCTTTTCATACTGATGCGTTTTAACTTTCTAGATTTCATTTTTAGATCGAGGCAGAATGGGCAGTTCATGAATTTCCCATTTTCTAAATGGTATCAATATAGATTTCCTTTTATTGATTTTACCTAATATCTGTATTTTAATTTCATCATTAGGATATACGTACATGTTTTGCTATCAGTGCAGTATTTTTTATATAAATTCTCCTAGCGCTTGCTAACATGTAGCAATTATTATCGTCAGATTTACTACGTATCAATCTTAATTTGTTCGTCAGTAATTGGTGACTCATCGTCTGTGACGGCGGCCGGGCGGTGTTCGCTAAGGAAAAGCATAGAAGCGGAAGTCGCGATGGGTACTCCAGAAAAACCTCGATCGTGGAATGTCTAGAAGGGAAGTATGGGTTTAAATAGAAATCACCTTTGGAAACGATTTATTTGAGTCATCGAGTGGAGTCCGGACAATGGGAGAAGTAGAGTCTAGTCAAATCTATTCCAGTCGAGTCGGACTTATTCTGTACATAATCGCGGGAGCAACATTGTAATGAAAAGAATGATTTTCAAGACTTTCATTCATTAAGTTCATTAGGCCGACAGTAGGAACACACTAAAGCAATAACTGATCTATATTTCCATAATAAAAGTTTAAAAATATTCTTGCAGTTTGATCTAAAGCATATTGCGTTAGGAAAAATTAAATCATATATCTGGTCAGTGGAAAAAATTGTGCGGCTCGACGTTAATAAAGTAACTTTATTCGCTTGGCCAAGTTCTCATGTATTAAATTAGGCAAATATTATGCAGAATTTATGGATACAGTTACAAAACAATTAAATAAAGTATTTTTTGGTAATACATTCCAGTAAAAATTGGAAGTGTGTGTTTTGGGCCGTTCTGCGGAATTTTGCAGACAGCTTGGAACAGAATTTGCCAACTTTGTCTCCTGTTATTACGGAAGCTTTTCCTTTATTAGTAAATTACTCTGATTTATGAGAGGAAATAATAAAAAAGCTCCGTTCATTAAATTCAGGCGCACAGCTACGTTCATTATAGTGCCGCTGCTCGTTTGACATATAATTACACCCCGTCGCACGCAAGTTACATGTGCTAATCAATTTAGAGAAATGTGTTCCAGAATTTTAATTATTTGGGGATTTCCGGAATTTCGGGCCCGACGCCCGAAGCGATTCAGTCAAGGCGAAAATACTGCAAAGCAAATTGGCCACAAATGGCAAATTTTTATATTTTACAAATAAAAGCGTCCACAATCAAACAATTTTCCGCACATTAAGCGCGAATTCTCGTACGTGCTTTTGATTTTCGGCCTCAGCCTCTTTGCTGCGGACATTTTGGGTAAAAGTCGACGATCTACAACGAAAACAGGGGATGAAATTAAATGGAAACAGCAGTGTTACATGGTTGATTTGGCTAATGGCGGTGTTTACATATCTCGAATACGTTTAACTCAGATGAAGCCTACAGCAAACTACAATGTTTACTCAGAGACCGCTTTAATTTCGAAATTATTTACTGCAGAAGTACTAATAACAAAAAGCAATTGGTGTAAATTTCATTACATTTTTACGGACCGCTATAAAATATATCGCGTGTTGAATCAATTTCGTCAGTAAATAAAAACACACAAAAGGGAACATCACTCATAAAACGTCGGTTAATTAAGTGCAAACAACGACGGTCATCTGCTGAAAATTTCCAGAGCACGAATTTATCGCTCTGATTGCCGGTAACGAAAACAGTACACGTAACACGCTTTCGAACGTCTTCATCGACAGCGAAGTTTCTTTTCCATTTGCGAAGAAAGTAAAAATTGCGGTGACAGCGGGTACGGGGCGGTGGCGTCGATCGGTCTCACGGGAAGGATCAATATTGATGGTTTTGTGTGTGATACTTATAACTGGTCATTAACTCGACGTACTATTATTTTGCAGTTAGTCGATAACATTATACAAAAGAGTTCCCATCAACTAGAACCTAATTGTGCAAACTAAACTAGGAGAAACGTACAGTGACTATCCCAATGGTCTTAACATCATTTGCACCTCTCTATTCTATCTAGACCAAAATGTAACAAGGAATCTACACGTGAAACTGTGATGTATTAATTGAGCATGCCAACAAAATATTAATCGGTATATAACAGAATAAAATACAGTTAATCACATATATTTTGCGCAACTGGGGTCGATGCGGCTTGGGAATCGTCCCGCAAAAGTTCAGAGCGAAGCTACGACTTGATACAGGACTTCAAAAACACAAACATACTACTTACACATTTTTTTTTATATTTTCAGTTTTTCGGATAATTCAATACAACATTTTGACATTTAGAATCTTATAAAAACCCTCCCTTGATTTGTTTTAAGAAACAATTGGAATTGAGGGCTTAGTAACAACCAAACCTTTCACCAATCGGTTGTGGACTCACTGTACCGTTAAATAGTACATTATGTCTTTCAAATGATATATTTTGACGTTTTGTTAAATTTTGCCATCAAATATTACTTACTTAAAGAAAGTTCTAAAAAACTAGTCAGGAGTATAACATTTGTCTGTTTGAAAAAATTTTACTAATTTAAAAACCGTACCGTACAGACGTAAACATCTTCTCAAGATCTGAAATAAATTCAACAAAAAATTCAGCAAGTTTTTACACGGGTTATAATCCACGTCATGTTATTTTTCAGAGGTGATGATGATCATTTGTGTGGTTGACGTCCAAAATTATACGGTTGTTTGCAGACCATATACTAAAATTATTTTCAACTATAGAGAGTGTTGTTAAGGCGTAACACACAATTTGGTTTTTTCAAATGGAATGGCCTATAATATATTTCTATATGTTCTGTTTGATCTCTTCTAACGCTTTTATAACTACCGTTTATTTTTGAAATTCAGATGCGACGTTGCCATGCCAATTTTTTTTTAATACCAGAAGGGTTCATAAAAAATCTAATAAGGTTATTTTTAAAATCTGTGTAACAATATTTTGTAGAGAGACAAATAAAAGTACGCGCTTTTTGTGGTATAAATAAAATTGTACTCTAATGTACAGAGTGTTTCAGTTTTTTGTTCTTTCTTTTTGTGAAATATTTAACAAATTTAAAGCTGATAGTTATTGCGAGTTTTTACTTTTTTTTGGTGACAAAATATAATGTAAGATGTAGTAATTAGTAAAATAGAGACTGTTCTATTTGAAAAAAAAATGATTATCGATATTTGAAAATTGTACAATCTGTAAATTAAAATTTTATTTAATTGATACCACGACGAAATCCCTACCTCTGGTTATCTCTCTATAAAAACAACATTATTCGATTTTTGTAAACCTTTGCATTACTAAAAAAATAAAAAACTTGGAACAATGTGGCAATGTCACATCAAAAATTTAAAAATAAACTATGGCCATAAAGGCTTTGAATATGTAAAAATATATAGGCTGTTCTATTAAAAAAAAAAACAAGTTGTACGTTGTGTCTCAAAAAGAAAACACCCTGTATGTATTTTATTAGATGGTATTCAAAAACCGTAAAACTTTTGTATCTGACTTTTTCTATCTCTAACAATTAATGAGATATTGAGGACTGTGCGCTTAGTGACTCACTCTGTATATTATATTTTTCTGAATAATTGACTTGTGATACGTGGAAAAGAAAACACCAATTGTGCATAAAATTCATTTTGAACACCTAATCAACCCATTTAGAACACACAATCATTTTGAACATCAACTGCAATTTAATTAGATCATACATATTAATGAAAAATTACGTTGATTGTGTATAAAATTATTTTTGAACACCCAATCAATCACTTTGAATACCTAATCATTTTGAACACCTATTGTAATTTAATTAGACCATATATATATTTGAAAAATTATGTTATTTGTGTATACAATTCTTTTTGGACACCTATCAACCACTTTGGACACCTATCAACCATTTTGAACACCCAGTCAATCATCTTGAACACCATAGCAATCATCTTGAACACCGAATCAATCATCTTAAACACCCAATCACTCTGAACACCGATTGCAATTTAATTCGATCATACACGTTTTTGAAAAATTACGATAATTGTGTATTTATATAATTAATTTTAAATACCTAATCAATCATTTCCAACCCCCAATGAATCATCTTAAACACCTAATCAATTATCTTGAACACCTAATAATTTTGAATACCCACTGCAATTAAACTAGATCATATACATTTTTAAAACATTACGTGAATTGTGTATAAAATTCATTTTAAACACCCAGTCAATCACTCTAAACGCCCACTCAATCTTGAACACCTTCTCTTTTTGAACACCCACTGCAGTTAAATTAGGTCCTACACATTTTTGAAAAATTACGTAAATTGTTTATACAATTTATTTTGAACATACAATCAACCATCTTGAACACTCAATCAATCATTTGAAACACTCAGTCAATCATCTTGAGAACCAAATCAGTAATCAATCATTTTGAACACCCAATCAATCATTTTTAACACTCAGTTAATCACTTTGAACACCCAATCATTTTGAACACCGACTGCAATTTAATTAGTTCTTATGTTAATTGTGCATACAATTCTCTTTGGACACCTATCAACCATCTTGAACTCCCAGTCAATCATCTTAAACACCCAATCACTTTGAACATCGATTGCAATTTAATACGATCATACACGTTTTTGAAAAATTACGTTAATTGTGTATCTATATAATTCATTTTAAATACCTAATCAATCATTTCGAACACCCAATCAATCATCTTAAACACCTAATCAATCATCATGAACATCTAATCTTTTTGAACATCCCTGCAGTTAAATTAGATCAGACACATTTTTGAAAAATTACGTAAATTGTGTATACAATTTATTTTGAACATACAATCAACCATCTTGAACACCAAATTATTTATGAACACTCAATCAATGACTTTGAATACCTTTTGTAATTTAATTAGACCATACATATTTTTGAAAAATTATGTTAATTGTGCATACAATTCTCTTTGGACACCCATAAACCATCTTGAACCCCCAGTCAATCATCTTAAACACCCAATCACTTTGAACACCGATTGCAATTTAATTCGATCATACACGTTTTTGAAAAATTACATTAATTGTGTAACTATATAATTCATTTTAAATACCTAATCAATCATTTCGAACACCCAATCAATCATCTTAAACACCTAGAATCATCATCATGAACATCTAATCTTTTTGAACACCCCTGCAGTTAAATTAGATTAGACACATTTTTGAAAAATTACGTAAAGTGTGTATATAATTCGTTTTAAACAGGCAGTCAATCATTTTAAACGCCCAATCAGTCGATCATCTTGAACACTTAATCTTTTTGAACACCCACTGTAGTTAAATTAGATCATACACATTTTTGAAAAATTACGTAAATTGTGTATAAAATTCATTTTGAACACCCAACCAACCATCTTGAACACCCTATCAACCATCTTGAACTCCTAATTATTTTGAACACCCACTGCAATTCAATTTAGATCATGCACATTTTTGAAAAACTACGTTGTGTATAAAATTCTTTTTGAACACCCAATCAATCACCTGGAACACCGATTGCAATTTAATTAGATCATACTCATTTTTGAAATACTACGTAAACTGTGTACAAAATTCATTTTGAACAAAGAATCAATCATCTTGAAAACCGATTGAAATTCAATCTGATCATACATATTTTTGGAAAATTGCGCCAGTTGTGTATAACATTCATTTCATATACCCAATCAATCATCTAGAACACCCAATCATTTTGAACACCGATTGCAATTTAATTAGATCATGAACATTTTTGAAAGATTACGTAAATTGTATATAAAATATATTTTGATGACAACGAATAATCTTGAATGCCCAGTCAATCATCTTGAATATACAGTCAACCATCTTGAACACCTGATCAATCACCTTGAACACACAATCAATCATTTTGAAGACCCAATCATTCTCAATATCGACTCCAATTTAATTAGAGCATACATAATTTTGAAAAACTACGTTAATTGTGTATAAAATTAATTTTGAAGATCCACGAGAGTAAAATCTCATTTTTTGTTCGAACATTTTTGTTGAATTTCATTTCTGTATTTATTACCAAATTTGTTCCAGATTTTATGTACTGTAGAGTACTACAGTAGTAGATGCTGTAAAAGCAAGGCGGCAAAATTAAATAAATGAAATTCGTCGGTACATCGAAGTCTTTGTTGCTTTATAGCCATTTAAGAAACCAATAACAAATCAGGGTCTTAACTACTGAACGCGTTTTATTACATCACATGGTTGGGTTGATGTTTTCATATTTCCAATATTAAAACTGTTTACGTCACCGTAATGGCGGAAACTCAGAAAAATTGAAATCTGAAAGCGTGAAGTGGCAACATTTTAAATTTCTTGGCCAACATTTATTAATATGAACATCAATAAAAGACACTAAAAGAATATGTAGGACTTATTCTTGCAATTAAAACATGCGTTTGTCAAAATTTAATTTGTCTCGATCTGGTGTAAATATTCTAAACGTCACGATTTTTTTTTTTTTGTTAAAATCGTTGGATTTTGGCCATTGAAAAAAGTATGAAAGTAGTAAATACGGCAGCTGTCAAGGACATCACGGTCATTATTGGCATTCCCTTTATTAATTGCAGGTCGTCATTCGAAAAATTCCACTTACGTCCACAAAAAAGTGGAAAAATTCAATGTCACCAATACTTCGGTGTTTCTAATATATTGTCCCAAATACTCTGAACTCGTGTGTACCTTGTTCTAACTTAATAGAATCGTAACGAGATAACAAGTTCCAACTACTCTCAACTTACATGCTCATATCATGACGTCAGAGCTTAATGACCATTTGAAAAGCAACCTGCCTAGCAAATGCGAAAGCCATAGTAATAATGATGGCTAATAATCATCCCCGGCTAATTAGCATGGTGCAAATTAAAGTGTATTTAGTGATGACCTTGACAACTGCCGTACTTACTACTGATTAATTTCGTTGCGTGTTTAGGCGTCACTATTAAACGTAATTATATGTTAATTTTAATGCAATCGTGTATGTGGCTTCTCAATGGATAAAAGAAAGAAAATATCCGTGTAGAACTAAACAACCACGCCCGAGAGATAACCCCAAAACGGAACTCGGTTTTCGAATCACCTTAATTAGTTCCTTCTATCAATGTGGAAAGTAAATGTTGAATTTATCCGCATTCATTAATTTCGATATCTCCTAATGACACTAGAGCGAATGAATTATTTTACGTCAATGGCGAAATTTTGCAAAAGCCCTCGAAACTCGAGCCACTCTAAAACAGCCCCTATCCACTTTCCCAATTAATGTTGGCACATATCGCTGAAGCCCAAGTTTTAAATTGCCAGTCCTAGGTTAACCCCATTTCGAGCTCGGTCGTTACTTATTAAGCAAATTTAATAAATTCCCCCAATCCCATGTCCTAGGTAAACAGTCACGGACCGTCCTAATCTCTTCGCGTACATTTAAACGTCCGGGATTATTAATGGCGTTAAGCCTTATCAAAAATACTTCCGGCAAATTGCTAGCCATGTCCATTACTTCGTTGTCCGATTGATCGATGCGTCAGTTAACTTGCTCTGAACAAATTGCACATTCCCAATGGCCGACATCGACCCCGTTGCCGTGTCCAGTGACGGATGTTGTTAAACTGATGGCGTTATTTTGAAAGTTAGAGAATTTCGAGTTGCGGCTGTTAAGAAGGGCCGACTCTGGACTACTTACCACTCGAGTTTAACGTTGGGGTAAACCGTGACAGCCATGTGAGCGTCGAGTTCCCGATCGATCCTGCAAACCACATGTCGACATCAATCAGCTGAACAAACAATTGGATGTGTTACGGAAGTCGGGAATTCGGGACGGAATGAACTTGTCATAGGTGAAGAGGCGCCGTCAAGGGCTAAGCGCCAAGAACGGGCCGTAGATGCAGGGAACGAAGGGAGTAACAAGTAACAAACACGAAACCGTTTCAGTATGGTTGATTAACAAGTACCGTCTTATCGAAGGAGTATACATTTTCAGTCGAGGGAGCAAAATTCTACCACCGAAAACGTGTTTAAGGGTTGATGCGTCATCCGCCGTGATTCATGGGTTTGTCTTGAAATTGATCGCAAGCACTTCTATATATCGGGTTAATAACAGATTTTCATAAGGTACTACTACTACTATTAGTTTGAGATTTATTCAAATTTGCCGCTCACCATCACAATAATACGTACTACTCAGCACAAATATGTAACGTTAATTCGACAATTTGATTAAAATTCTATTCCAATAAGAATTTCTAGGGTTTCTAAACGATTGTATTTTCCTTTTTAAGGAAAGAGCTGTGGTTCCGTTTTTATCACTAGAAAGATACCCGCGTTTTAGGAGTGCGTAGGTAGCATTCTACTTCGCATTAATATGGTCAGAGATGTAGAGATTTAAAATATGAGTTCAAAAAAATCTATAAGCTGCTTTATGGGTTGGGTTGGGGATAAACGCAAATGCGAAAACCGGTTATAGTTTATTCAATAAAACTGTCCTCAGAACTTTACAAATAGCTTATAATCAGTTTTTAATTGGCTTTTGACTCTAACAAAATGTTTTGTGAAAATTGGTTGCTGTATAGCAGTTTGCATAACTTTGTATCCCGGGTATCGTTTTTATAAATTGGTTGAAGTACAGTCTTCAACAAATTATAAAATGTGACAGTATAAGGTTTATCCCACAACACAAATTTTATTTTTGTTATGATAAAATTAGTTAAGTTAAAAAAAACGGTCTAAAGTTATTTGACGACAACTTCATTATCTTACACATGAAACATTCAAATGTCACGTGCGAAAGATATCGATTATATGAAACATGCAGCGAATATTACACGAACACTTCTGTAAAGTAATTGTGATTAAAACTCAATGTGGATTCATGAACCACAAGTGTAGGAGTAGATTATTTTATAAAATTTAAATAATGTTGAATGTACACAATTTTGCGGTGATGTCATTACATTGTTGGTGAGGATGACTGGACACATTTTGGTTAGCGTTTTCAAAGCTACACGATACTCCTAAAATACATATAAAATTTGACAACATTTGCTTCAGTCATTTCGGAAATTACTTGTCTAGTAAAAATTGACACAAAACAGCAGACGACAGACGGTAGATGGCAAACATACAGACGGACGTACTCTGGAAGTCATGTAAAACATGAAAATAGCCAGTTGCCCGATGGATTCGACTACAATAATTCCGTAGCTAATGCTTAATTTCCCTTAAGATTAGCGGATACCGAAAATATCTTTATCTTAGGTAAAATTGACTGAGGGAGGGGGAGGGGTTAAATATATTTTCTTATTATGAAGTAGGAGGAAGTCCAAAACTAAGAAAATCCGTCTTAAGTAATAAATGAACTTATCATGAACTCATAAAAATGATTAGACAAATTTTGATTAGCGACAGATAGATAAACGGAAACAGAAGAGCCATTGTTTTGTACACAAAGTGACATGAAGACCTGAGAAAACATAAAAGTAGCCATTCGTTCGGAAAGTAAAAATTGAATTCAGGAACAATTAAAATAAGGTCAAAAATGCCAACAATGTACCAAATATTAAAACTACTGTAGGATTACACAGTTTGATATAGTTGTGAGTACAATACAAATGTACCACTTCAGGCATTTCGCATCTCCTCGGGGGAAAGTAAGTCGCTCGGTGCAGTTCTTTAGTCACGAGTTCTGTGGAATTGCGGTTCTCCGTGGAATTCACTCTTCGCCGAAGCAAATGCGTCATTTTGCGCAATCCCGTTAGTGACAGTAAGTACAACTCTAAGGGGAGCAGCGAAGATTACAAAAACCCACTCGTCGCGGGTTGGGAGGAATTGCGGCTCTCCGCGCAATTCACTCTTTGAGTAATCCGTCGCCTCGGAGGACGGAGGATTGCGTATGTTCTTTCAGGAACGGAGGAGGTTGGAGATGTGTCAGCCCAGTCAAGCTCAATACTCCAATCTACGGCAACAAGCCTTTAAAGAGCAGTCGTCCCTACCCTGGACCATGGTAGGGGTGACAGCCTTAAGGTTGTCCATTGAGAGCGCCTCTTGTCGTACCGGCAGCGCCCTGGTACTAGGTGTATTTACGCTACAGTACCAAAAATACCAAGAAGGCTGGTTGACAAGCTGATCATGTTAAATTATCAAAAAATATCAAACATCTCAGTAATGTCAATACAAATTGTCAACAATCCCAGAAGTTGCAAACAAAAGGGGAAAAGTAAAAACAAGAACTAGATATATGTGACACAAAATGTTAAAAATACTGACAACCTAGAAAGTCTTTGGCGCCTTTAAAATTTTTAAATGGTGGAAAGTCAATTACGTTGAAAATATAAAATTCTAGAAACTAAAACATGTCATTTCGGTAAATTATCGACGCATAAAAAAGTGGTCTTAGATATATCAAATACATATAGTTTTGGAAATTTCATTCTACCCTATAAAATTTTATTGACAATAACGAGATGGACAGTAGTACAATGGTAAGAAATATTTATGGTTCACACCAGTTCACCCGAATTTGTGGGAGAACATTTAACAGGTAGTTGTACTCATAAAATAATGGTCATTTTCGTTCGTGAGTAACGATGGTCCCAGTCCGGGATTACCAGCACGCGACAACTTTAAGTAGTAAATATCTCTTGCTATTGTACTCCTGTCCGCCTGGTTATTGCCAATAAAATTTTATAGGGTACAATAAAATTTCCAAAATTGTAATACCAAAATTTTCCCAAATACGACAAAAATGTAAAAATTATAAAAAAAAATACCAATAAAACCGTTACAGAAAGTTTAGACATTTATTACGTCAATTTTCAAAAAAGGAAAAAGGAAAAGTATGGACCCCAAAGAAGGGTTTCTGTAATTCACAACACAGTTCGCTGAACAAAAACAATAAGTCAGAAGTAATTCAAAATTTTAGCAGCAATAAATGAGAAAAAAAAAACAAGGTAAGAATTTTAGCTACAAAAGATATCAAGAGCGTCGGTTGACATACATATACTGTTTCAAATACCAATATGCAAAATGCAAAAAAAACATAAGAAGACAAAATGAAAAGAAATAGTGATGACGAAATTTATGAAACTGAGTTGGATTTTGCCATAAATCTTTAAATTAAACAAAGAAAAATGAAAAAAATTATAATATGTATCTTGAAAATGCCACTAGTCGTTTTTTCTTTTTTAAATGATCTCTACGGTGCTTTTTTGGACAAACTTACACAAAAAATAATTTGCAAAAATTTTTCCAAAGCCGACTTTGACCCTATAATCTTTTTCTGAAATTGTTTAACTGTGAGTTCTCTAATAAGAAAAAAAATTAGATTTGAACTGTGATGCTGAAACTTTTGAAAATGAAATGGTTTTTGGTATAACTTTAAATTAAAGAAAGAAAAAATAATATTTAGAAAATATCACTAGTTGTTTTTTATTTTTTTAATGCTTTTTCACGGTGTTTTTTTTTTTTTTTTATAAACATCGGAAAATGCGTCTGAGGCTTATATATGATTCCTTATCACAGCAGCGACAACACATAAAATAATTAGCAAACATTTTTCCAAAGCCGAATTCGATCCTATAATTTTTTCTGAAATTGTTTAACTGTGAGTTCTTTAATAAGAAAAAATTAGATTTGGACTGTGATGACGAAACTTATGAAATTGAAATTGGTTTTGCTATAAATTTTTAAATTAAATAAACAAAAATGAAAATATCATAATATTTTGTTTGTTTTTTTTTTAATGATCTTCACGGTGATTTTTTTGGACAAACTTATCGGAAAATGCGTCTCAGGCTTGTACATAATTCTATATCAATAGCAGCGACAACACAAATAATAATTTTAAAAAATTTTTCCAAAGCCGAAGTAGATCATTTTTTTTTTCTGAAATTGTTTAACTGTGAATTCTCTAATAACAAAAAATTAACTTTCGACTGCGTTGATGAAATTTATGAAACTGAGATGAGTTTTACCATAAATCTTTAAACTAAAACAAAGAAAAATGAAAAAATCATAATATTTTTTAAAAGATCTTCACGGTGTTTTTTTGGACAAACTTATTGGAAAATGCATCTCAGGCTTGTACATGATTCCATATCTCAGCTGCGACAACACAAAAAATAATTTGCAAACATTTGTCCAAAGCCGACTTTGACCCTATAATCTTTTTTGAAATTGTGTAACTGTGAGTTTTCTAATAAGAAAAATTAGATTTGGACTGAGATGATGAAACCTACGAAACTAAAATCGTTTTTGCCATAAATCTTTAAATTAAACAAAGAAAAATGAAAAAATATTCTAATATTGTGAAAATATCACCCAGTTGTTTTTTTTTATATTGATCTTCACGATGTTTTTTTGGACAAATACTTATGGGAAAATGCGTCTCACGCTTGTACATGATTCCATATCACAGCAGCGAAAACACAAAAAATAATTTTCAAAAATGTTTCCAAAGCCGAATTCGATCCTATATTTTTTTTCTGAAATTGATTAACTGTGAGTTCTCTAATAAGAAAAAATTAAGATTTGGACTGTGATGATGAAACTTAGGAAACTGAAACGGTTTTTGCCATAGATCTTTAAATTAAACAAAGAAAAATGAGAAAATCATAATATTTTGAAAATGTCGCCAGTCGTTTTTTCTTTTTTAAATGATCTTCACGGTGTTTTTTTACACAAACTTATCGGAAAATGCGTTTGAGGCTGGTGCATGATTCCACATCACAGTAACACAAAAAATGACACGAGTTCACTGTGGCTTCATTTTAACAGTAGCGTAACTGAGCTCGCTGCACTCGCAGGATGGGTATCAGAGACTATGAGATATGAGTTTAAAAGTAACAAATTAAACATGTCGAAAACTTAATTAATGTATTAAGTATCTCGAAAATACTGAGACATCAAAACCTTGAAACACATCAATAACGTCAAGAATGTCAACAATATAAACCTGCACAAAATATTAATTATTTTATAAATACAAAAAACACCAAAAAGACATGGTGGTGAAACAAGTCAAAAACGAAAAAATTTCGAAAATAAAAAAAAACCGTCCATGATTTAACAAAGTCACAAATAGCAAATCTGGTACGTGGTCAATGTTATGGAATTGCAAATGTCTTAATTTTGACATAGACTGATCTTTAATTGTTAAAGTCAAAATGCCAAAAATAAATTACTACTTATTATTATTTATTAATAAATCAATTAGGGGAAAGAAAGACTTACAAATATTACTATTATTGATTATTTTGACTTGGTAGAAAAATTAAATTGAAAATAAATTAAGTTAATGAAGAAAATAATTTAAAAAACTACTCGAAAAAAACCAAAAGATCACAATAGTTAATAAGTCACAGAAAATAATAAGTTATAAAAAAGAATTAACATTAAAATAGATGTCAATTACCCGAGGCTACTTCACTTCGAAAAATTATTATGTTCCATTTTTTTCTACAACAAGGGCGTGGCAGAAGCTATTTTTTCCTTACAATCTGGCAAACGTGCAACTTCTCCAACAGTTCAAAACATAAAACGTTGACACATGCGTATCCCGGCGAAAAACCGACGCGAAGATACAAACCTGCCCGGAAAAAATACTAGAACAAGTTCGAGGCAATAAAATTTAGTTTCTGCATAAATATCCTATTACAAAAATAAATTATTTCGGAACGTAGCCAAACCGTAACAGCTCTTTTCACTGGACTCGCCTCCTCTCGTCACCCAAATATTTTATAAAATGATGAAAATCCAGGCGACGACTGTTACGATCGATTAAACCGCGACACTATAAATGCCGCATTCAAGTTCAAACCGTGTTATTAAAAGATTTTTGTGTAATCGCATTCATGGCATGAGACCTGAAGTTGCATTTCATTTCGGAAATACAACTGTGCAGTCTAGTTGCGCTTGAAATTCGGGGCTGTTGCTTCGTCAGCGTGTTGATCTAGGGGCTGAAGACGTCCCAGTTTCAATAAACCTGTTGCTATCGGATCGCTAGCGACAAAATGAAAATTCCGAGTGTATCAGTTCCACCAATTTTACGTTAGTGTACGTTGTGCATCTAAAAAACAGCGAGTTCGTTCCCACCACGCAACCGATGACGTCATTCCAAGAAAGCTTTTAAAATCTCGGGTACATTTTACGATTAATAACTTAATCATTTTTTTGTTAATTCTTAATTTGTGTGAGTGGTCACGTATCTCTCTAATATTTTGTCAGTTTCACAGAATCACAACACAGCAAATGCTCACGAACCAGTAGAGCATGTAAGTGTGGCAATAAATCCACAACTGGACCATTTAATTTAAAATGTCGTCGTGTTTATACTTGGCTCGGAATTTTTGATCAAGCGCTTTTCCGAAGCGTATGTTCGGCCATTAATTAATATAATAAGGCAGCCAGCAGCTTTCGTCCATTTATCCCCTTGCTGAAGTGTCGGTTCGATTCCCATGGGCGGGTCTAAAAATAAAACATCCTTCGATTGTTTCGGTGGCAGAAGTCAATTATTCCATTTTCCGTTTTTGGACTGGGGAAAATGTCAAGTCTATAATTCCATTGAAGGAACGGATGAAACAACCTTTGATATATTCAAATATTTAAATCAATCCGGCGCGTTTTGGACAAGAAACTAGTTTTCGAGATCGCTGCCAATTTGGTTTTGGCTTATTATAGGTAATACAATCAAATGACACGCCGCGTAAAATATTCAGCATGTATACCATTGACCTTGTTTCTTTGTTCATAATTTATGGTAGTTATTTTGAAGGTTGGTACGGTCTTTGCGGTGTGGCCCCCAATAAAGAACCTTAAACGGTGTTGTGGACTAAGGTGTTACGAATTAATTGCCTAGATAAGAAGGGTTGCTGGAGCAAGTGTCAACGTGCAACACGAATAAAAGGACTAGATTACGACATATTAAAATCAGTGCTTTCGCCAACCTCAAAACTCGTGCCTGAAACGATGTTCTGACATTAAAATTTGCAAAAATCGTGCCTGCCCTGAGTCCAGAACGATATTATAACTAATTGCAGCTTTTCCTTTTGTTAAAAGTGAAAAATGATCTCGAAAGGAGAAGAATTAGTGCGTTCGTCTATTGCTGCTTATTATGTGTAATTAGAACGACATCACTCATATTTTAATTAGTAGTAAATTAGTCAGATTTAATTAGTAAGCGCTTCCGCGGCACACGATATCAGTCAGAGTGTCAACTGTGGTTTCTGTTCCCCAGAAAGCTTTATATTTTCCTTGATTAAACTTGAAATACTTAACCGAGGCTACGAACTAACCTTTGTAACATTGCGAAGCCAGATAATTGGTAATATGCTGGCATATGGAACGTTTCAAGCAATGTTAGGGAATGGCATGTTTCTGACGAGGCATCGGTATCCAATCGTAAATGGATTATATTTAGATTAAAATGTGTGTACGTGAATGGAGATGAGAATGTCCAGAGACATCAGGGTGATCGACACGGCTTTGTTCAACTGAAGGATAAACTAGAAATTTCGTCCTCACCTATATCATTGATATTCAGTCAAAGGGAAAGTATAGACTCTTGGTCATTAACGATGAAACTCTACCGTCAAATCTGAGGAAAGTTCTCCACGATGGAATAAAAAAAACAGCTTATTGCCACGGTTAGGTGATTTTTTAACAGGACTAAAGATAACAGAAAAAAAAAAAGAAAGAAAGTCTAACGGGACACTGGACAACTGGATGTTCTTCCGCAACGTTGCTGCTTCAGTTCAAAGATAGGAGAGAGTTCTCTCAAAGAGTAATTCATACCAAACAGGTGTCCCAAAGAAACAGGAAGATGCAGATGTCCGATAACACAGACCGTGATGGTCTCCTATACCGTAAATAATAAATAATACAGAATCACCTTATAAATGTTAAAATTGAGAGCTTTTTTTATGTTTCCTTGCCAAATAGGCATCTACAATGTTAGAAAACATATCCGTAATTCTAGGAAATAACATTCTGACAATCTAGGCCGCCAAAACTACAGCTAAATCGTCTCCTTTTCGGAATAAACGACTTTAGTACCCCTAAATAACAGAACTTAACACAAGATCATCTTCTTTTCAGAAACTAACATGGCCTAAATCCACATGAACGTTTTGAGAGAACCAGAAGGCTCGAATTTCCTCGTTTTTTGGGGTTTCCATTACGTGAAAAATTTTTACAAAATGGTCCATCTATTGCATTTTCCTCTTAAACACAACAGATCCTTTCTTAAATAGTTTTTCGTTTTATCTCTTCTCGGCGCTACTTTTGGAAGACCATAGTAGTGACATCATTGGTATTAAATAAATAAGCACTATCGAAAAAAATATATCGATAAAAATGGTCAAGGTTATTTAGACAGAACTTCCCACGTCCCATAAATACAATCGAACAAAGCCAGTTTATTCGAAAAATTATAAAATGCCATTTTGTAAAATTTAATTTATTTTATGATAAACCCTACAAGTCATGATGATTCGAACCCACACAGGACAGAACAACAAACATCAATCTCACTCGACTTCAAAGCATTTGATGCAACACGAGATGCTACATGAACCACGTGGAAGAAAATTGTACTTGTGTTTAAAATCAGGGCGGATTCATAAATCACAAGTACAGGAATAGCGTTTTACCAGAGAATATAGAGAAGCGTCATAGTTTAAATCAGAAGACGGTTGAGGACTCCTCGATTTATGTTGGCAACAGTATTTGGTTTCTATCTAGGAATAAAATTAACTATAAGAAATGTCATAATATTTTTAACGACGCTTTTAACTTTCGACAAATTGACAATAGATTTATCAGAATATTACAAGCTGCTTATTGTTTTCTCTACTTTAATTCAGGTCACACGAATTACAGTTATAGTGAACTATCTAATCATCGACTATTCAAATTTGGCACCTGCCTTTGGCGGTTGAGGACTCCAATGTCAATAACCCATATATAAAATTTGACAACAATCCGAGCGGTAGTTTCAGAGATTATTTGTCTAATAAAAATCGCTATAGACGACAGACAGAAACGCGAAACGTACTGCAGGTATCATGAAATGTTGAACATGAAAGTAGCCATTCATCCGAAAGGTGACAAAAACGAATCTGTCGATGTAGATTTTAAACGGACTCCATTCTAGGTGCAATTTTGAAATTTGTTAAAAATTGATATTTATTTTAAATAGAAATATTTTTTTATGAGAATCCCTAGAGGTGAAAATAAACATACGTATGTAAAGTTAAAGTAAATGTACAGAAGCGGGCTGGGCGCACGTTAAAAATGAGTTTTCCCTTAACAAAATTTTTGCAAAGACACGTGTATCAATTTTTATGAGTCACCCTGTAAAATAAATTAAAAAACTTTTAATGCAACCATAATCACAAAATAAATATAGACCGATCATATTTTGCACATTTTGGATAGGATTTATTCGGCAAAAATTTGAGATGACGTCATCATTTTTTTTGGGAGGGGATAAACGTATAAATTTTGCTTAACGATTTACCATAATTACGATAACCTTAAAATATTTACAAAATTTCAGAGTATTCGGTTTTGTTTTGCAGTTTCAAAGTCATATTGCAAAATATTGTTATTCAGTTTTGAATTTTTTCCAAAAATTCTGGATATATAGGGTGAAAATTCGATACGGATTCCGACACCACATGTGCAGGAGTATCTAATTTTAAAGAATACAAAAAAAAACTTTTTGTTATAAATTTTGGAGATTACGTTATCCCATTGGTGGTGGGGATGATTAGCCAAATTTTAGTTAGCGTTTAACCATCTACATGATATTCCTAATATACATACAAAATCTGACAACAATCGGTAAAGTAGTTTCGGAGACAGACAAACAGACAGACGAAAACTGGGGACCACTTGTTTCGTACTCTAGAGGTCATGACATGTCGAGAAAATATGAAAGTATCAATTCGGTCGATGGACTCGATTACTATGCTTCATTAGCTTACGCTCGGAAAGTAAAAATTGGTCCAAAGTTACTTGGACAGAACTTCCCTCGCTCGTGAAATACATTCGAACATATACAGCTTCGGGGCACGCAAACAGATATTATCAATACATGTTTAACTTACAACATTTTATGGTTGTATATACAAAATTGGGTGTACCATTTTTGATTTGATCAATAAAAAAAGTGGAAACGCTGCCAAGTAAATGTCTCCTTACAAGTTCATTAATCAACTTAATAATAATACTCCCCACAAAAATTATCACACTACCTCCAGTTCTAGTGAACCGGACTACATGTAGCTCCCAACCATATACATATTAGGGATAAATGTATGCAAGACAATGCCAAATAATGACAATATTTAATGTGATTTCGACTGATATGTTTCTTCTACATATATTCAGATTGGAAACATGCAAAATTTTGAGGGTGGTGCGATAATTTTTGTGGGGAGTATATAGTGTGACTAAAGAACAAGAAGGTTTAAACAAAAAACATAATAACGATAATAATAATAAACAAAAACGAGAAGGAGTTATAAACCAGAAGTACAATATATAATTTTGTTATGAAATAAACCCATACGTCACCCCGGTATGGAACGTCGAGAACTTTCTAGGATGGACGGTAATGACGGGTGACTCATAGTTGTGGACGTGGCCGAGCGACGTTCGAAAAACCTGGAAGCGGAAGTCGCGATGGGTATTCGAGAAAGACATCGATCGCCGATGTATGGGTTTAAATAGAGGCCGCTTCGAGAGCGAGGATTACTCAACTAGTTGAGTCAAGAGAAGTAGCGCCGGAATTATTTTCGCTGTAATAGTTAGTCGTGTAAATTTGAGTTAGTAAGAAATAAATTGTTGAGTTTTACCCACGCCGATTTTATTCACCGATCAACGTAACAATATTTTATTAATTTAAATTGTGTTGATTTAAGTAAAATTTTAAAATGACGTTATTTCAGCGTTGGCGAGCATGATCAGGCAAATTTTGGTAGCGTTTTACAATCTACCCGATACCTTACATGCATATAAAATTTGACAACGATCGGTCCGGTAGTGTCGGAGATTATTTGTTTAATAAAAATTTGGACAGACGGTAGAAGGACGCACAGACAGACAGACAGACAGATAGACAGCAGGAAACGGGTACCTATCTGTTCGTACTCTTCGGGTCTTGAAACGTCGGAGAAAACATAAAAGTAGCCATTCGCTAGATGGACCTTGTTACAATACTTCTTAGTTTAGGCTCGAGAAGTCAAAATGATGTATCTTGTTAAATAATTTTGATTCTTTTGCGTTAAGCTGGATGACCAAGGGAAGAGATCAAAGCGGATTGATAAACCACAAATACAGGAATTTTATTTTATAAAATTTGACAACAATAGGTCCGATAGTTTCGGTGATTATCTTTCTAATAAAAACGACACAGACGACAGAAAGGCACACAGGAACGGGAGACCTACTGTTCCATAATGTGAGACCTACTGTTCCATAATGTAAGGGTCATGAAAGTCAGGAAGTTGTAATAAGGTACGTTATAACCTCATTAGCTTCCGCTTGGGAAGTAAAAAATGCTTCAAAGTTATTTAGACTTTAGAACTTCCCTCATTTCTGAAGCACAATCATACAAGTGCAGTTTCTTACATAATTTACAAACATTTTTTCACACAGTCACATTTGTTAGTGTTTTCTATCATAAATTTTGAATCGTATACGGTTGCACTTTTTTTCCAAAAATGTAGAATGTTCTAGCTAAAGTAATTCGTCAAATAGACGTATAATAAAAAATTGGTCGGAGAATATTTCGACAGAAGTTCCCTCGCCCATGAAGTACAGTACAACAAATCAAAACTTTTTCGAAAAGTTATAAGATTTGATTTTGCCAAATATACAGTGACATTTTAAGTAACGTTCTTCTGTATACGAGATATTTTCCCACGAGTTATACCTTACGGAGAAATTCGAATTTATACACAATTAATGCAAAATCCAAAATTAATTCATCAAAAAAGTTTACAGTCCAATTAAATTATCATAAGTGAAACGGATAACTTGTCAATCTTCTTAGCAGTTTCCGGTGTATATTTAAAAGTGACCACACAAAAAGAAATTTAGATTACTTCGTTTTTCAAAAATTTACGAGTATTTCACTACATTGTTACGATTTGTTCATACCGCAAGAATTTTGTGATAATGGTGTTCCATATTTCAAAATTTAGTGAAAATTGATAAGTAGCTTTTTTTATTTTAATAGTTGTAACCCGTTCTTGTATTGCAAGATGTCTAGAATGAGGCCAGTTTTAATAAACGAATAAAGTCTTAAAAAAAACTTCCAAGTTGTTCTTACAACAAAGATCGTGAAAATACGAGCACCTTTCGAGTGTCTTTCATTCTTAAAATTTTTTATTGAAGTTATTTCCGACTTTACGAGTAACTGTGTGGGATGGAGTAAAAACTGGAAGCGTTTGAAAATAGGAATCCATTTGGTAAAAAAATAAGTAAACGGATAAGATCCTTATGAAAAACCTTTTAGTCAAAATCAAATACATATATTTTTTTGTGACTGGAATCTCGCAAAAACAATCCCCTTTTATTTTTCCACTGGCTCATTCCGCATATAATTTAGTGCCATCAGGATTTCACTTTACTAGTAACAATTGGTTCTTCATTAACTTCCTGCCGGGTCGACTCCACACCCATTCCGCCTTTGACCCGCTCTCTTTAACTTCCCGACTTTCGGACTCTGCGACATTAGCAGCAGCTTTCCCAGCACATAAAGCACTCATTACATGGCTGACATCCAGAGTAATCGATGTGTCCCGTCAGGATCGCATCCAGAAAGACTCCCCGTGATGAATCATCTCCGATACGTCACAAGCGTTGATAGTTTCCGACCTTATCCTCGATATTTTATCGCCTGGAGTCCCCGTGCTTGCGTGTTGTTGTGCAGCCCTTCGGATTCGATGTCGATATTTTGTCATAAGTCTGCGGAACGCTTTACGACGCTCCAGACGCTTTTCACTCGAACTCTTCGCTTTTTATGTCAGCCTGGAAACACTATTCCAAGCAGAATGCTTTACGACCGTAAACTGAAATTCTCTTAGCATTTTTGCTGTAATGGATGAACCTTCGCTTCATTGTTGCTGGATCCGGACGTTTTACATGATTGTGCGGAATGGAGGCTACATTTCGTATTAATTTGTCACGTTTTGGGTCTTTTGTTCAACGTCCGTTTTAATTCCACGCGGGTGTCGCTGAAACCGACTGGGTAATTGTACACAATCGGGATGCAGAGGAGGAAAATTGCTTACACTGAATGAATAGTGCGTGTGAATTTTATTTGGTGGAACATGTTTACTCCGGAGAAGGAAGAATCTAATTCGGAACTCGGGGCGAAATACAACAATCAGGGATTAAACTCGGGGAATATGTTTTTGGAATTGCGCTTCTAATGATATGGTTGCTGCCGTCTTAGTGTATGTCATTCGCAAAGGAATTTGCATGTCTTTTGTAACTCATCTAGGTCTACCTGTTGATCTAAATAACGTGTTTATGGCTCCTGTACATTGTTAGTCCTTACACTAAGAACGTTATCTCGTTAGACATGAAAGAGAAGGACGAGATAACGAACGGAAGCAAACATGATCTTATCCTCGCATCGATCAGTATTCAAATGGTTCTGAATGAACATTTTTAGACTTCCGATATCCAAAACAAACAGTGTACCATTTCACAAAACCCAGCGTGAGGTTTTCACGAGAACATTTTCCCTGTTGGCATGACCCCATTTTTATAATTTTTCATGCTTTATTAAAAGACAAATTACTCTTCAGTGTATAGAATGGAAGAAATTTGCTAAAAAGTCAATTTGCCTGACATTATGAGTTAATTTAAAAGGGGCTATTTTTGAAAAATCGTAATATGGATGTCCTTGAGGTAACATTTATTATCAATTTACATCGTTCGCATTGAATTAGATATATATTTTTTTAGGCCAATTGGTCAAGACCGCAGTTTGACCTTTGTAATGTTTCATGAAAAGCACACAATGTGACGAAAAAAGCTGAGTTTGTTTTCCGATTACTTTTCTGAGTAGTATTGCTCTATGAATAAAGAAACGTCTGGGAAATAAATGAATGTGTTTTAAGCAGAAGAGCAACTATTAGGGCTTGTTTTTCTTACTGTAATTACCCCATACTTCGCCACTGCTTTTGATTCGAACGCGCTGTTGCGAAAACACATTTTGTCGACTCCACCGATGACAGAAAACAGGATTCGATTTACAATTGCTCCAAGAATGTTAATGCATTGATAAAGCGTGCTGTGACTGTGTTTGTGACGAATTTCATATGCTAATTTCTTGTAGAAAAATGAGGATTTTGCAATTAAATTCCGCCCTTCGGCTCCCAATGAATAAATTATTCGTCACAATTGAGAAGGGGTGGGTGGGTGGGGCTTATATTTTGCCAATTTTTTCTTAATATACGAAGTCTTTTTTTCCCAACAAAAAACTGAAAACATGTTTAACTATTTTGTTTTTGAGAGAAAATTTTGTATATTAAAAAAAAAATTAAACCCCACCCACCCGCCCCAATCTCAATTGTGATGAATTTCATATGGTAATTTCTTGTAGAGAAATTAACATTTTGCAACTAAATTTCGCCCTTCAGCTCACAATGAATAAAACATTCATCACAATTGGCAAGGGGTGGGTGGGCGTTGCTTATATTTTGTCCATTTTTTCTTAATATACGAAGTCTTCTTTTGGCAACAAGAAACTGAAAACTTGTTTAACTTTCCTGTGGTTGCGAGAAAACTCTATATATAAAAAAAAAAACAACGATAAAGCCCCACCCACCCGCCCCAAATCTCAATTGTGATGAATTTCATATGCTAATTTCTTGTAGAGAAATGAGGATTTTGCAATTAAATTCCGCCCTTCAGCTCCGAATGAATAAATTATTCGTTACAATTGAGAAGGGGTGGGTGGTGGGGCTTATATTTTGCCTTTTTTTCTTAATATATTTAGTATTCTTTGAACAACTACTTCAAAAACCACCCACAGGGATCTCCAAGATTCCTACAAATTACTTCAACAACAAGGCAAAGGATCCTCAAGATTCTTTCAAGCTACTTCAAAAACAAAATACAAGAAGTCTCCGAAATTCTTTTAAACTATGTGCTTCAAAAACTAACATAAGGATAGTCGAGATTCTTTCAAAATACATCAAAAAGAAAACATAAGGGATTTCTGAGATTCTTTAAACTACTTCAAAAACAAAACACAACAGGTATCCGAGATTCTTTCAAATTACTTCACAAACAAGACCCAGAGTGATCCCAAGATTCTTTCAAATTACTTCAAAAACAAAACACAAGAGGTGCCCGTGATTCTTTAACATTACTTCAAAAGCAAGACCTACAGTGATCCCAAGATTCTTTCAAATTATTTCAAAAACAGAACACAAGAAGTCCCCGAGATTCTTTAAAATTAGTTCAAAAACAAGACGAGCGGTCTTCGATATCCTTTCAAATCACTTCAAAAACAAGACAAGAGATCCCCGAGATTCTTTCCAACTACTTCAAAAACAAACACAAGGGGGGCCCAAGAGTCTTTCAAATTACTTCAGAAACAAGACAAGGGGTCTCCGATATTCCTTCAAATCATTTAAAAAAAAAGACAAGCGATCCCCGAGATTCTTTCCAACTACATACTTCAAAAACAAAAAACAAAGGGGCCCCGAGATTCTTTTAAACTACTTCAAAAACAAAAGACAAAACATTGCTGGCAGAGGCGGATGGTACCATCTGAAAATCGGGAATTTTTCAGAGGCACCAGTGGTTGTGGTACACCAAAGCCTTGTCCGAATCCAAATTTTATATATATGAAGTAAAATTTCGGCCTTTCAGCTTCGGTCTAAATTTTTTCCCGCTGGTTCACCAGAGTACATTATTTTATAAAATGTACCACCAACGATATTCCAAACACAAAATGTGGCAACAATTGGTCTGGCAGTTTAGTCTAGAAGACACGAAAGTAATCATTACAATACTCTTCAGCTTACCCGCAAAATATACAAGTGATATTGTCAAAAAGGTAGTGCTGTAAATTTATTCATGTGACTTTCTCGTTTCCGTCTGTCTGTCGTCCGTCTAGATGTCTGTTAGTGAGTATTTGTATTAGGCCATATTAGAAATTTTTGACCAACTTAATAATATCGCGTACACGTTAGAACTAAGGTATAGCCAAAATTAGTATATTCATCTTCTCAAAAAATTTTAAGTACGTCGTCCCCCTTGAAATTTACGTATGATCTAATACCGACTGATTTTTTATTTGCTGCCCATTATGTCACCGCATTGCGTATGTCGTCTCTTAAAACATACAACTTATGTTGTGGTATGCCTATAATTTTGAGAGTTAATAACGTAAATTGTGTTTTGTTGTCGTTTTCGCAAATTCGTTTCACTCATTGTTTTTCCAATTTTCGACAAAAATCAGTCCATTTTAGGGCTACATTTTTATTCGAGAGCGAAACTATCCAAGTGTGTTTTAGCACAGATAAAAAGTTTTAACATAACGATCAAGTGAATGAAGTCCAACCCTGTGTTTACGAATTTCGAAAAAAATTCCTTGGTGCTACTGTTCTTGAAGCTAATTTTTTAAAAACACTAAGGGCCGGTTTATAGAACAGCGAGTTAAATATTTAATCCTCGATTAGTTTAACAGAGAATTAAAATGTGGAATATGAGCCCGTGATTGGTTAACATATGTCCGTTGCCTCGCAACGGACCTCAGTTAAAAGTTAATCGCGAATTAACTTTAACTTCGCTTTCTATAAATCGGGTCTGAGTTATGTAAATTATTACGTGAGAATCGTAGCATTAAGAGGAAATCAGGAAGTCGCACATTAACAAAATGAACTCCCGAGACTACTGAAACTCCCCATAAACTAAACTCACTTGACATACACCTAGTAAAACTTTTATGACTTAAGCTAACTTAAGTTAACTCAGTTGACATATACCTAGTGAAGCTTTACTGCGCCATTATGGCAGCAGTGGAGAGTAATAATGCTTGCCGTTTGGGTCCATAAAGCTTAAAATAGCCAGTTTGACTTATAAGGGTGGTTTGGCTTAAGCCGTTTAAGTCAAGTTTTACTAGGTGTAAGTCAAGTGATTTTAGTATACAAATTTAAGAAGACTTAAGAGCACGTTCATATTCAATTTGTTAGAAAATGTTAAAAAGGACTTGATGTTTCCCTACAAAATGGAGGCGTTTCAAAAACTGAAACAATCTGATTATGAAAAGAGAATGATTTATTTCATCCAGTTTAATTAGCTCCCACAGAGACCATATCTATCCACTTTGATCACCTGATTTGACACTTTTAAAAACACTATTTTTAAACAATCCAACGAGGGTTTAATTTTTGTTGACATAACATAATTTATAAGTTCTGCCACAGACAAAATCTATATTTAGGTTATGTTGTGAAATTGCGAATTCATCACAATAATGCACATTTTTAAGAACAAAGTGAATTTCGTCCTAAATGAATTAAAATTTTATAATTTTTGAAAATTAAAAATTGTATCGAGTTACGATTTATTTTTCGATCGAATGTATTCTGTCAACAATAACTAGATCATAAACGAAAAATAGTTTTTGTAAAAATTTTATAGAAATAATTGGCGTTTATACCCCATAAATATAACCAGGTCCTACGTCAAATCAGTCAGTTTTTAAAAATTCATTTCTTCCAAATACGTCTAGAAATTATTTTTTTTTTTTAATATTTCACGATTTTCGTACTGTTTAAGAATTTGATCCATAAATTTGCAAGTGTTTTTCCAAATTTATGGTTCGTTAAATTTAATGAAACGAAAATGGTACTATTCGCCCATAACCGCACAGGGAATCATGAATTTCTAAGCGGGTGGTGTCACCTGTACTATACGATACACCTGGACCTAACCTAATAATTTATTGAATTGGTTCAACAAAAAAGCGACAGCTCGCAATTACGACGTGGCTGTTATATCTTTATAAATAAAAAAGTTAACTATTTTAACACGATCTGGATTTCTACTAGTCACGTTATACCTAGTTTTTAACCGCAATGTAACTGACTGACATTATATTGGATAATAATAGCATTTTACCATCGACGTGAAAAATTATGCATAATGGGCGATTTGCGAAAATTATGTAATGTGAAACGTAATGCGATTTGTCAATGTTGAAAAAATGTTATAAATGTGTACGGAATTTCACGATGTGCTGCAGTTAAACAGAAGTTGTAAGAAAAATACCTATGAATACACACTGTATTAAAAAACGAAACCGCAACACAATAAACGCTGCAGTGACCACTAAACAAACGTCACGAACAATTCTAAAATGAAACATTTCCACAAAAATTTATATCTCCGCAATACATTTTCACAATCGTAAATTTCCGCCGCTTTAATTGTAAATATAAAATTCATGAATCAAGATGTAGACACGCTCAAACTGACCGTCAATGAGCAGTCCACGATGCTTTCATGTGTAGGTATTTGTATTAGTCCACATGTTTGCATAATTATCGTTGCCCAAACAGTGGGCAAGCAATAAAAAAGCGTTTTAACGCACAAGCTTTCTTGAATATTTACAAGACATCAAAGTTTTACCACGTAAACAGACAGTTCTACCGTCATAACAAATAAACGCGACTCCCACTTTTTTAAGCCACAACAGAGGATATTATGGATGTACATTTTTTTCTCAAAAAACAAAAAAAAAAGAACATATTTCGTGTTTATCGTTAATGATATTTTTAGCTCGTTGTATATTTCCGCTGTGTTCGATTTTACTTCAAACTGGATTAATCAAGGACTGCTTATTACTTCCCATAAAATGTTTTCATAAACAGCGCTTTTTCCAGTTTCACGTAACCCACTGACAGTACTAAAATTACTGCGTGTTTATCAATGCGGTCAATACCGGCCAGATAATTTTCCATTTAATAGAGCAACGTAATTACATCGGATTCAAGCATTTTATTTATATCCACAAAGTTTCTGTTGGTAGTTGGCTGTCGATTTTTAATAAAATTTTTAAACTACGTTTGGAGCAAGCTTTGTCAATGTCAAAATCACGTGCAAGAATGCACCACATTTCGGAAGTAAACTTTTCTATGCACAAACAAAATAATAAATGTCTGAACTTAAAAAAAAAGTTACAGCGAAGAATGCGAATTCTGGCTGCAGTTCATATTTATCACCTGTCACCACCAAACACGTAAGTCACGTGCATTTGTTTTGAAATACAGTTTGCCACGTAACTTTCGGGACAAATTGGATTACTTTGCACAGGCACAGATAGCCCAATGGCACAAAGTTTGGCATATAACTTTTTTAAGGTTAAACTTTGTTTTTATAAAAACCGTGTTCACAACTCGAGTTTTCACCTGAAGTGCCGAAACAACTAAAAACTCGATGCGAAGTTCTCGCAGGACTTAAAATGCAATAAAAGCTGGTTTAAACTATTGATGAAAGAATAAATTGTTTAAAAATTCGCAGAAGTGTGGAAGCGGATAGGCGACGTTTTTCATTGTCTCGAAATTTAATCAACCAAACCCGCTTGACGTGACAGTCGAACGAGCATTAATTGTTGGTGCCATGAAACCGTTAATTTTTTAAGAAACTCGATCAACCTAAAGGAAACTGTTTCTAGTAAGCAGAGATTATTGACCTCTTCGAGGCGTGACTTTGGTATTAACGCCAATAGTTAGAAATCTCTTTTAGTCCGCCAGGATAAAAATTTTGTGTAAGTGTTATAGTAGCGGAAATCTGGAGTGGCAGGCCGCAAGGTATGAACTATGGATCTTGTGAGGTGTTCAACACATTTTCGTTATTAACAGACTTATTGAAACTGTCCACAACTTTCTCGATATGAACGGAATCGTAGTCGTTTTTTACTTCCCGAGCGTAAGCAAAGGAAGTATTGTAATCGAGTCCGTCGGCCGACTCTCTACTTTTACGTTTTCTCGATCTTTCATGACCCCTAGAAGACGAAGAAATAGGTCTCCCATTTCCGTCTGTCTGTCCGTCTGTCCGTCTGTCCGTCTGTCCGTCTGTCCGTCTGTTGTCACGGATTTTTATTAGACAGATAATCTCCGAAAGTACTCGACCGATTGTTGTGAAATTTTGTACTTATATTAAGAATATCATGTAGATGGTAAAACGCTAACCAAAATTTGTCGAATCATCCCCACCACTAAAGCGATGACGTCACTTCAAAATTGTACATAGTAAATGGGTTTTCAATTGTATAAAATAACATAGTCCTACACATGTAGTTTACAACTCTGAATCGACTTTTCACCCGAAACGTCCAGATTTTTGGAAAAAAAATCAAAATTATAAAACAACATTTTGAAATTTAATTTTTAATCTGCTAACCAGAATGCTTTGAAATGTTGCAGATGTTTTAAGGCTATAAAGAGCATCATAAATCTTTAGTCAAAAAATATTTGCTTATCCCCTCCAAAAACTTGATGACGTCAGCTCAAAAGTTTGTGGAATAAATCATATCTAAAATGTACAAAATATGATGAGTCTGTACTTGTGAACTATCAGTCCATTAATATTTTTTGGATTTGCATATACAGGGTGACTCAAAAAAATTAATGAATGCGTACATATATTTTATTGATTTAATCAGGAACTACAAAACCGAATGCTCTGAAATCTTGCAGATGTTTTAAGGTCATAAAGAGCATAATAAATGTTTAGTCAAAATATATTTGCTTATCCCCTCCAAAAACTTGATGACGTCAGCTCGAAAGTTTGCCGAATAAATCATATCTAAAATGTACAAAATAAGATGAGCCTGTACTTGTCATTTATCACTCCATTCATATTTTTTGGATTTGCATATACAGAGTGACTCAAAAAAATTAATGAATGCGTAAATTTATTTTATTGATTTATTTAATCAGGAACTACAAAACCGAATGCTTTGAAATCTTGCAGATGTTTTAAGGTTATAAAGAGCATAATAAATTTTTAGTCAAAATATATTTGGTTATCTTCTACAAAAAACTGATGACGTCAGCTCAAAAGTTTTCCGAATAAATCGTATCTAAAATGTACAAAATATGATGAGTCTGTACTTGTGATTTATCATTCCATTCATATTTTTGGATTTGCATATGCAGGGTGACTCAAAAAAATTAATGAAGGCGTGAATTTATTTTATCGATTTAATCAGGAATTACAAAACCGAATGCTTCGAAATCTTGGGAATATTTTAAAGTTATTATAAGCATGGTAAACTTTTGTTCAAAATGTATTTGTTCATCCCTCCTAAAAAAATTGATGACGTCACCCTTAAATTTTGCTGAATAAATCCTATCTAAAATGCAAAAAATATGATGAGTTTGTACTTGTGATTTATCATTCCATTCATATTTTTTAGATTTTCTTAAGAGGTGGTTCAAAAGAATTAATGAAGTCAATTTATTTTATTGATTAAATTAAAGGCAACACTTATTATTAGTATTACACCCCAACCAACCCAATTTGGTAGACACAAAATTTGTTAAAGGAAAAACTCGGTTGAAACATAAGGGTAGCACGCTTATTTACATCGACTTTAACATTACAGACCTGCATTTGTTTTATGCGTTCACTTGATTCCGCGAATGTGAAATAGACATGTTTATAATCAACCAATTGTGAATTTCACCGTCAAGAATTAAAATAAAACCCAATGTTTTATATAATAAGCGGAAGTCGAAGCAATAAAACCGACGGTCGTTTTGTTTACAGTTTCTGTGTTTGGCTCTCACGTATGCTGTTACGCCTGTCATCTTAAATTAACATAATTTATACATACACGATTTTCAGTTGCCTCTGATACGTAGGTATACGTGAGTAAATTGTTTCGTTATTTTATTGATTATTACAAATCAATATTCAAACGACCCAATTCATTTTCCCGAAAATTTGAGAATATAATAATTTTATTCTTAGTATTACACTACATCTATCCCAACTGATATACGTGTCCTTGCAAAAATGTTGATGACGTCATCGCAATTTTTTTTTAAATTCCCACTACAAAAATGTAATGAGAAAAAAAACACAATAGGCATGCAGTCGTCAAGTTTCCGACAGCGAGGGAAGTACTGTCTAAACTCTTTAGACCAATTTTTTAAATTTTGCACAACATTGTCAATTTTTTGTTGGTTTTCCTTTTCCTGTACCTCATTTCGGATAAAAAAATTCCACAATGTTTTCCTTTTAACTTATAGAATTTTATAATCTGAAAACAGCGGTGAAAACCAGTTCCGAAATTTCCGCAGACAATATTGATTTTTAAAAATACGTGATGAATAATTTCAACGAAATGCTAAAAAGATGACGATAACCCAGCGAAGTGGCATTGAAAGTACGGTCAGGTAAAACATACTGACATGTTTTTCGAGCTTAAAAGGCGACGTGAAGGGTGCAAATGTGGACTATATAAAATAATTCTCAGTTCACGCAACTTCAACTGTGTTTATATTTCGAAAGAATTCGACTATTAAGCACGTACAGACAACAAGCATCAGTGGCGACAGATCAAAGTAGGCATTTGTGTTGTAAGACAATGAAATTTGATTGATTTTGTATCCTCTAAGGAGATTAATTAATTGCTTAAGCTACAATGTAGGGAAACGATCCGAATATAATTTTGGGTTAGTAGTTCTTGTGATAATTACTATTTTATTATTATTATATATAGGGGGCGCAACATTACTGTATTCTTAGATTTTTGAAACAATGGAATGAAGCGTTCTTAATTTAATCAATAAAAATTTGTAAAGCGAGTGCTCGATTACCTACTTCATCAGATCCGCTTTTTGAATTTCGTATTATAAATCCAAAGTAGCGGAATAATTGAACAATCAAAATTATATACAATAATTGTAAACAAAATCAAGGCAGAATCGTAAGTCACAAGTAGGGAAGGGTGGGTCAAGACGGGATACCTAAGCTTTGATGTTAAATAAAATCAAGAATTTCACAAACAGAAAACTTTCATTTAACGTTTTGTAATAAATCTTTAAAACTGTAGTAAATATAGCAACATTGGTTCATTTATTACAACATAATTAACGATTCCACAAAAAAAAATCATTTTCCCCATTTTGCCCAATAGGTAGTACTCTATTCAGCAAGATAAGATATAGAAATGCAATTATAAGATTTAAGTTATAGATAAATCAAATTATTTTTCAGGAAAAGGAGGTAAGATGGGGTCAGAAGATGGTTATCATACCCCGTCATGCCCCTTCGGGGTACCTCATCCTACCACTTGGATATCTTTAGAAAATAAAAATTCTACGGTTCTCAAATGAGTAAGAAGTAGGGTTGGGGGGTTCATTTGAGTTTACTCTATCTAATAAAAATCCACACAGATGATGGACAACAGAGAGATGGAAACAGAGAGCTATTTTTCATACTCTTGGAGTCCTGAAACGTCGAGAAAACATGAAAGTAGCCAGTTGCCCGATGGGCCCTATTACAATACTTCCTTCACTTTCGCTCAGGAAGCAAAAAATTCAGGAATGAAAGATGACAATAATAAACGTGTTGATTTAGCTTTGACACGAACTCCATTCTAGGGACAATTTTGATGTTTATTTTAAAACTTTTGACGTATTTTAGAAAAATAAAGATAATAAAAAAATTGGTCCAAGGCTATTTTGACAGAACCTCCTTCGCCGCGAAAGCACAGGAGAATAAATATATTTTCGAAAAATTATGAAATTTTATTTTGCAAGTTTTATTTCTATCATGTTACGTTTAACGGGCGAATAAAATCGGCGTGGGTAAAACTCAATAATTTCTTTCTTACGAACTTGAATTTACACGACTATTATAACGATTTATACACAAAATAATTTCGGCCCTTCTTATCTTGATTTTCTCGACACTCGCTTACTGAATTCGACTGAATAATCCTCCTCGTTACCGGCGGTGGCCTCTATTTAAACTCATGCGTCTCTTTCGATGTATCCAGAACGCCGCTTCGAGGGTTTTCTCGGCCCGTCGCGACATCCGGTTCCAGGCACTCATGTCAACTCAGTACTATATTTTCAAATTGTCTACAAAATTGGGTGACCGATGTTTAACAAAAAAAAAAAAAAAATGAGAATGCCATCGGGAATGAAACCCGAGACTCTTCAAATGTAAAGCAGAACGTCTACCTACAAGTCCATTAATTAGTCTAACGTGACTAAAGAACAAGAAAGTTTAAACAATAAAAATATTCATAATACACTAAATCGACGTGGATTCATAAACTACAAGTACAGGAACAGAAAGTAACGTGATTGTTGTGTTTGTGAGTATAATCAAGCAATTTTGGTTAGCATTTTACCATCTACCCCATATTCCGTACATCCACATAAAACAATAATCGTTTTGGTAGTTTCGGAGATTATCTGTCTAATCAAAATCTGGATAGACGACAGACATACAGACGGAAATGGGAGACTTATTTGTTCGTACTCTTGGGGTCATAAAACGTCGAGAAAACATGAAAGTAGCATTCCTTCTCTCGCTGCTGAAGCACAATCAAATCAATCCAGTTTTTTTTGATAATTTGCAAAAATTGATCCAAATTTTTCACATAGTCAAACTTAGTTTTAAAAACCTGCTTATTTTAGAGAATTTTTGGGCGAACATACGAAATATATGAAGAGAGCTATGTTTTACACACAAAAAATTAGTTGTACAGTATTAAATAGAACTTTCCTTACCTCGAAAGTACAATTAAACAAATCCAGTTACCCATGAAAAAAAAGATAATACCTGTCACAACGTAAAAACAGAAAGTAGCTCGTGAAGGAATCGAATAGGCGATAGAATAGACTCGCGATCTTGGCATTATTGGTACGTCGTTTCACCACCCGAGCCAATAGGTCGTTGTGTTTCTCTTATGGTGGTATAAAATGTCATTATACAATTTGGATTTTGGTGAAAATCTGGATGTCTAGAGTAAACAATTAAGTCAGATTCATAAACTACAAATACAGGAGTATTTTATAAAATTTAAGGAGCATTTACCGTGAAAAATTTTGTAGTTATGTTATCCAATAGTTGATAGGATGGTGTTTTTGTTAGCGTTTTACCACAATATTTCTAAAATATATATAAAATTTGACAATAATCAAGTCAGACGGAAATGGGGCCTCTCTTTTCATGCTCTGGGGGCTACGACGCGGAGAAAACATGAAAGTAGTTGTTTGCCTGATAAACCCTATTACAATACTTTGCTATTTAAAAAATGTTTTTTCGATCAGTAAATTCCAAAATTACAAGATCCTGCAGTAGTTGTTATGGACAATGCGAGTATCACTCAAGAGAAAATAGAAAGGTAGTTCTGGTGTCCATCATAGGGGACAATAGTGTTATCTACGAAAAATCTTACGGAGTGAACACTGACAAAATAACATGGTCACATGACTTTCTCCGTATCACTGTGTTCTAAATCCAATTGAACTCGTTTGGGGTCAACTGAAACACTAGGTACGTAAATTACAACATTACACCTTCATTAAATTCATCGCATCAAACATGTTATTGATGTTAAAAACAGTTTCTGAACCAATAGACCTTGCCCAGAAATAATTGCTTATATAAATGATGATTTATACATAAATTATTATTTTTTAATTTCCATTATGACCATTTAATTTGAAAAAACAATGATTATTATTGGCAGATACGAAACAAATGTTGTAATAAACATGATTTGACAAAATACTGTTAAAACTTCGATGGCCACTCTAGATTTCCGCTACTATAGCTCGAGTTCTGTTCTGGGCTGCCGCAAATTCAGTAAAGGTTGTATTTATTAACAATGGATGTAGATCTTTTTCGATCATTGTCCCCATTTAAATGAAGCACCCCGAAACCGAACCGAAGCCGTCACAACCCCGTACGTGATAAATTATGTATGAGAAGAGATCCAAAGCTTTTTATGTCTCTTTTGCGGCTCCCACATAGGTGGTGGTTATTGGCAGAGGTCATAAATTCTGAAATTCTATCGGATTTTCCGTCTAATCCCTGCAACTGTTCCGCATTTCATGCACGTTTATTTCCTTTATGTAACTGCTCTTAAACTTCGACGTTACCCGAGATTTACAACCGAATATGAACACGAAACGCGGAGTAATGAAACTGTTTGGAAATTGGTGCGTATGTTCTTTACGAGCCATTAGAGCGTGGTATTTCCTGGAGCGCAAAAACAAGGGACAGATCCTGAGTTCTTGTGTTTTTTTCAAGAGCTGCGCACGGTATCAGTTGTTAAAAAACCATAAAACCAGTCGCACATAATCAAGTTGGTTTATGTAAAAAGCATCCGTGCATGTGTGCGAAGAAGCAAATAAACCATCTGCATAGCTGCCATTACCTATGAATACTCCGCAGAGATATACATCATCAGAATGTAAATCTAGTCATAAAATACGAGGAGGAACGCTGGCAAATCTAAAATTAATGTGTGCCTGTGGACTCCAGCAACATTCAAGTCGAGCTTCCGATTATGGTGTTCTTGTTTTTGCTGTAAGTCAGGCGATGTTAGAAGCGGAAATATTGACATCGGGGGAAGATTTCGAGCAGCAAACACAACTCACCCCCACGCCAACCATTAATGTAAACCGCTTATCAGAACGTTCGATGCCACTAAACACAAATAGAACATCCCTTTTAAAGCAGTATCGTCAACACCGATTCGCGTCTTCTTTCCTTTCGTAAGTCTAACTAGCTTATCAGTCATTACACACCATTACAACTTAGTTTGCGTTTTCCGATCGCGTCATTTGTTGGGCTTGCATCAACCCGCTTCAAAACAGCATCAATCAAAATTAACCCCCAATATCCACGGACTTCGTCGACAGTTTGATACACTAACATGGTCAAGTCGGGTCCACCGAAACGATTATAACGACCCTAAAACCATATCGGGAAATCGATAAATTTAAAGTTTGTGTTTGAAGTTTCGTGCGAGCGCAGACCAAACCAATATAGAAATTATTCGGGTGGTTTTCAAAGTGAATTTTCGACGTTTGTGCAGACCGGGAGAAAAATTTTGCTTTGTGGGTTCGCCGGCAGGGGTTTCATGTGTTATCGAATCAATAACGGGTCCTTTACGATTTATTTTACGTAATTTTATAATTGGACGTGCCGTTGTTGCCCTTGCGATTTTCCGGTTGGCAGATTTCATCCTATGGTCGTCCGGAAGCGGACCTAAATATAGGTAACGTTTAAACACAAGGGGTGAATTCTATTGACATGTGCAAGGTAATCAATCGATTGCTTCCTAATTTTACGAAAACAAATATCAATTCATTTTAAATTTCGGCATTGTAATTGCGGTTTTATGAGAAAAGAGGGCTACTTTTGACGTTTCTGTTCGCTACAACAGGATTCGTAAAGTGGAATAGGCTAAATACGGGTGTATATTTGTTTCAATTTTCGAATCACTTTTAAATGCGGGCGGTCGAAGCGCCGAGTGTTTTAAATTAATTTTTAATTCGCTGCTATCTCTTACCAATCCGACGGCTTTAAAGTTACTGGTCGCTGTAATAGCGACGTTACGTTTTAATCAGTGGACAGATCTTTACTGTAGAGTAAGTGTTCCAGCAGCCATTTATTTGAGACAATGGATCGAGGAGCGTTTGTTCCTGTCTTGTTTCTGTACACAGAAGGCAGCACGATGCATTCATCCGACGTTTTTAATGCAAATACCATGCATGCATAATGTTGACAAAGTAAAGTTTCCTTTGAAAGATCGTAGAAGGCTAGTAGTAAAACCTAAAAGTGGAAAAGTGGGTCCTCCAGGGACAAACACATCACGGAATTTCTCTCTCTCTCTTTCAATGTTTAATGGAAAGTTAAGGAGAAAGAATTTAATTTAGAGCAGTTCTCACTATCTCCACAATGTAATCTCAAAAAGTAATACAGATATAGAATTAGATTGTCGGATGTTGAAAAGCTCCACCCTACGATAGTGGAATTTTAAATATGTTGAATAAAGAGGAAATTAAAAGTAGGGTGTTCGCACACACCTTCCTGTCTAATGTTTTGATGGGGTCGATTGAATTATTCCCTTGAGTTCGTCTTTATAAAACCGCAAAGGATTATCAAAATTTGTTAAACATACAAGGAGATGCAGTAAAAAATTCTGGGGAGAAACTAAACAAGGAACAGAAGCAAAAAATTAAAGGAAAAACGGGAGCACGACATCCTAGAACTAATAAATACACTGGGATTCGAAGCAATTAAGTCTCGAGTGCTTCAAATGTAACCACTTCTGTCAACACTAGTGAAAAAACTTCAAACACGATAACGAACTGTGTTCAATCCAATAACATAAATACCGTAAAGTTACCAATAAAAAAATCGCCCAGGAATTGCGCTTACTCGGATTTGAAACAAGTGGTAATTACAATACACCCAAAACACCACACATAAGTATTTAAGAAACTGGTGGAAATTCTAAATTCATGAAGTCGACCCTGATCCTTAGAGCAGACGTAGATAAAAACAGCGAAACCCGCTCGAACTATGAATTAGGTATGTGTACATGACGTCAGGAGCCATCAGCTGATCGATACTTCGACAAAACAATCTTTCACAGGTTGTATTTAAACTGGCTGCATTTCTGGGTCAACTAAATATATTGGATATTTGTGTTTATTGGAGTTTCGTGATTGGTGTTAAGTATAATTCAAAATCGATGTAACGAGCTAACGAATGTAAGTATATTATTTTACAACAAGGTTATTAATCAAGGCGTAAGGAACGACGTGTTCCATTTATTGAAGACGACAAAATTTCAAGTGCTTTATATCGTCGAACTCAAGCGAAGGTGCAAAACTGAAATTTCTTATTTTCGTAAGTGGTGGCGGTAAATTGCAGCATGAGAATGTTTACGTTTTAAGTCTACAGCAATCTAAATGTTTTCTCTTAAAATCAATAGGATGATTTAACAGTCGGTTTAATGTAATTAGGGCAGTGAGGTAAGGAATGAGGAAAAATAACTTCCAAAGAAATTGAAAATGGTTCTGAAGTCCATGTAAAAACGAGACAAATTAGAACATTTCGACTGCAATCCAGAATTGACATTCAAAAAGAAGGTCCTTCATGAATTGAGTTAATGTAGAATAGGCTGGTTATAAAGGATGAACTAAAAATAAGTAACTTTAAACACTTAAAAAAAAAAAACACTGATTCTCTGAACAATTCGTCCCAGCTGTGAAAAAAAATTGAAAGGAAAAAATTCTTCCTCTCAAAGCACTTTTAGTAGTTGATAATGCGCTGTCTCGCCCTATCGATATTGAAGTTATATCTCTTCCACTAGTGTTACTTTCTATTAGAACTAATGGACCAGAAGTTTTTTCTTAAGAGTATAACTTGAAAAATCAGTTGAAGACGAAAGAAAAAATCTAATGGCAGCAATCAAAAGGGATAATCTAAAAGGATTAATCTTTTGGCTCGCAGATCGGTGCTGGTCGCTTGTGCGCCACGGTTAGATTACACCATGTTATAGGGCACTTGCGCGCAAATAGGCGATTATAAGGGTTGCCATTGCCTACAAGTACCTAGATGATAAGAAGCCTCCTACATTATAGTTCCATAAGTTTTATGAAAAATGTTTCTAATGGATTTCTCAACTAACTCGCAACAACGCTTATAATTATTAATAAATAAGTGTAATTATGTGAAAGTTAAATTATTTTCCGAGTACTTATTTGTTTTAATGTGACTAACAACCACGTAAACCACCACAACGTTTTTCTGACCGTGGCGTGCAACTGACCCATGCCCTCGCAGGTGTCCGGCAAAAAGTAAAACCTTCGCCGTTATAAAAATCGTAGCCAAAGCTTCTTAAATGTCAAAACAATGATGTTGACAAAGAAGAAGATGACAACAGTCCATTGATTCACACAGGTCTGCAAAATTTAGATATTAAAAATCTGTTTTTGTTTTAACAGCTGCTTTGCATATTTGATGCATTCCTAATTACGAATATGAACTTCATTTTTTGTTAACACGTAAGGTTTATTTGTTACAACCGAAACACCCTCAATTCTGACCGTTTCAGATAATCAGGAATCTACTGTACACATAAACACCGTGGTTAAATAAAAGTATAGAGGGGTCAATTAAGAACACACCCGAGGTCTCAGATGGTTCTTTTAAGATTCCTCTAGAACACTTCGATAAGGTAGAAAACTAGAAGTCGCGTGGTTATGTGAGGAATATTCTAAAAATGCAAGTGATATTTGATAATAATTGACAATGATGATTTGATAATAACTAAAACAAACTTTGGAACACTTAATTCGCCAAGAACATTATCCTCACAATATAGACCAGCACCATCGCTGGAAAAAGAAAATGAGTACTTGATGCATTTCTAGACCAGGTAGATATTACGATGGAAGATTTGAGCCACTATCAAGAATCCGTAGTTCGAAGAGATTTTTTTTGGGACTTTCAGTTTAGAACTAAAATTGACTTCTCGAATTGATGACTCAAAGTTACTTAAGACCATTTTATAGAACTGGCTCGAACGCTTCACGTTTTTCAAATCTACATAGAATCCAAATCATGACTGATAAACGGAAAAAGACACTAAAGAAGGCAAGTTCACCATGAACCTAAGAATAAGATGGGTAGGCTAAATGTTGACAACGAATCCGATTTTCAAAAGAAAGCTCGCATAGAGAACACCACAAAATACACTCGGTTCATTTAGAAAGATCCAAAAAAATGATACTAGAAATTGAAAATTCATAACTCTGAAAAACAAGAAGGACGAGAAAAATAAACACCGAAACTGGTTTACAACATCGCAAGAAATCGAGACTAGGACTATCGGATAATCGCCAAAGACGTTTCTGAAAATGTTCGTCCTTGAAAACCATAGAACGACAGAGTGTCCATAACGGTCATTCTTATTGATATGTTCTTTTTCCAGCAGTTAGAGGAATTAGGCTTCTCCGCCTCCTCTTTGCGGATTTCCATAAACCCATAAACACTTCGATATATAGAATACCTTATACGTTTACGAAAATTCCCCGGGTGTAATCTAGGAAAGTGCTATAATAGGTTCTATTTCACAAATGTGTACTGTGAAATTCGGTTTACAATTATGGTGTGAACAATCTGTTAAAAAATCTGCTGTTTTTCTCTTCGAAAATTTGATGACATTGTCGACAATTTTATCTGAATAAATTGAATTCAAAATTTGCAAGATAAAACGCTTTCTACCCGTTGTCGTTTATTTTCTTCTTTTTGATCATGTATTGTGACAAAACTTTCACCATTTTTAAACATGTTTTAAATATCTTGTCGTGAAAAAATGATTAAGTATTCAGAAAAGACGGCTTAAAATAGAAGCCCCGCCCACCCACCCCTATCTCAATTGTGACTTTTTTTATTCGCCGTGAGCTTAGGGGCGCAGCTTAACTGCAAAATCTTTATTTCTCTACAAGAAATTACGATGTGAAACATTCGACAATATGATAATAAGACTTAAAACATGTTTTGAACATGAAAAATTCATCACAACTGAGATCAAGATGGCCTTCTCTTTTTTTTTATATTATGTACAGGTTTCTTTCAACAGCACCATTCTTAAAAACATGTTTCAGATGGTAAAATCTTGTAGAAAAATAAGGATTTTCCACTTAAACTCCGCCTCAGGCTTACGACGAATAAAAAAAAATCGTTGCAATTGAGATGGGGGCGGATGGGCGGGGCTTATATTTTGTCTTTTTTACTGAATATACGAAATCTTTTTTTCATAACAAGGTATGTATCTATTTAAAATCGAAAATTTTTGTAGAGATATCGATTTTACAATCAAGCTCCGCCCCTCGGTCGGACAACAAATGAACAATTCATCGCAATTGAGGTTGGGGCAGGTGGGTGGGGCTTATTTTTAACTTTTTTATCTTAACATACATAGCTTTCTTTCAACAACATGATATTTACAAATATGGTAGTTTCTTGTAGAGAAATAAGCATTTTGCAATTAAGCTCCGCCCCTCGGCTCACGACGAATGTAAAAGGTCATCACAATTTAGATGCGGGCGGGTGGGCGGGGTTTAAAATGGTAAATATGTAGAGTGGGGGGAAAATTTACCATTTTACCTATAGATTATTTCTTGTTGCCGACTTTGAAAAACACCATTTTTAAATAATCAATGAAAACAATCAAAGACCTAAAATGAGAATCATACAAGAGTGCAAGTGTTTCGCTGGAAGTTTTTATTTGAGTATTTGAGAATATGAAACGCAGAGTCAATTTGCGTATCCAAAAAGATTTTTTTTTGGTAGAAATTTAAAAACATTAGCATAGTAAAAGTTACGATTTATAGAATCAGTATTGTTTGGTTATATTACGGTTAAAAAACTAAAACGATATTTTGTATAGTACCTAATTGAAATTATGAAAATTCAAGAAATAGTTCGATTTACTATGAAATTTACCATATGCATAAATCAAATTTTTAACACAAATAAAAGCGGAATAACAAAAATTTTATGATAATGTGTGTAAGATTCATGTATCAACTTCTTCAGACTTCGGTAGGTTTTTGGATAATTGACAACACCGCCGGGAATTTTCCCATATAAAATGCATTGCTTACGGGTTCTGTACGCTGCCAAGTCAAAGCAGAACGGACTTTGGATAAGAGTGTTTTGTGGCGGCATAATAACACGTTGGTAAGCGGAGAAAGATAAGCTCCTCCATAGTATAGTAGTAAGGGCACTAGCCCGGCAAGCGGTAAACGTGTAGTTCGATTCCCACCGGAGAGACCATATTTTTCTTCGCTTACTTAGTTTTAAAAACAGTTTGAGACTAGACAAAGGCTTTGGATAGAATAGAAAACCTATAGCTGCGAGTAGAAGAAAGACCATTTAGAATGTAAATGGTTAGGAACTAGAATAAGTTACGGGTAGTTACAACTTTCGTAAAATAGTTAATACAACATTACTGTATAGATGACCGACTACATTGTCATTTAATAAAGCAATATATCGATATTATATTACTGTTATTTATCACTTACACTAACCTGACGATAAATATAAATGTCAAAACGGAGAAATCACAGGTACCTACATGTATTCTATTAATTAAAATTCTTTGTGTTCAGTATTTGTTTTTTTTTTTATTTCGACCAAGTCCTTCACGAGTCCTTTATGGGATTTATATAAAACTTTCCCGAGCCCTCCGAAGTCCAACAATCCAGTTTAAGGTAAACACACCTCTTTCGACTCCTTCCATCATATCCTTTTTTTGGCTGCTACCTACCCTACTATTATTTACTTAACAGTTTGTTGGCTTTGCCTGCGAATAAACATTGACGTATTTATTTGCTCCCATCAATTCAAACAATGTCGAACTTTAGCCTACGCCACACGCCGCCGCATATTACGCACAGCAATTATTTTTAACGTCCATTCGACAAGGTATTTTCGCGCACATTGATTGACTTGTTATCATTAACGTCAATTAGGTTTTGGCAAGGCTTCGCCGAATCCGAGTCAATCACCCGTCGCTTGAGCTGCTAACCCAGCACCAAAGATCGGCATTGTCGAGACCAATCCGCAAATAAAAACAAACTGGTTAGGAGTGGTTGGCCTTCAGGAGCGCTCGCCAAGAAAGACATGGTGGCCGCCGCCGCCGCTGTTGACCGAGCGACCGACTAGGCCAACGTTTTCTTCTCCTGCAAGGATGCATATTTTAACAAACCTGTCTTTCGAAAGCGACTCAATGCACGCTGATCCTTTGTGCGTGGGCTCGGCCGGGAAAAAATAGAAAAGTCCATGTGGGATGGACCGGTATGGGCCGGAGGAGTTCCGCTCGGGCTTTGAAGAAGTCGAGGGGATTTAGTCGGATGGCGGAGAGTGAAAAGCGTCATTAATTAGGGACTTCTTGCCGCTAAATACACAAAATCTAGATGCTTGTAATTTATGAAGGTGAATGATGGCCGAGTTCAAGGAAAGCTTTCAGTGTTTACTGCTGTAATTTATGGGTGGCGTTGTGGGTTAAATATGGTCGATTTACGGAATGAAACGTTCTCGCATCAATACCTTATGGCGTTGCTTAGCAGACATAAATAAACACAGGGTGTTACAAAAGAGCGGCAATTAATGTTGTGTGAGGGAAATGTGCCAGCGTTGATACTTGTGTCGCAATTCGATGAGTTATAGGGAATTCGAAGTGGACTGGAACGTATACAAACAAGCTTCTGAACTAGGAAACTATAACTAAAAGGCACAGTAAAGTAGCTTAAGATTGCTTTAGTTTCAATAGAAATCTCATTACTAAATCGTGGTGGATTTATGATAGGGTGTCGATGTGTCAAAGTACAAGCAACCTAACCGCCATTTTGTGTCACATTAAGTTAACCACATTGTTTATTAAACACGTATAAAAATGGCATGAAGTGGTACTGACTTTTGAAAGACGAAACTTGTCATAACTCCAGTAAAAAAATTGTGTCGAAGATTATTTCGACAGAAATTCCCTCGTCTTGAAGTGCAGCCCAACAAATCCCGTTTCTTTGACAAATGATAAACATTGGTTGAGATTTTTGCTTTCCGATACCCTCTATAAAGTAAAAACCAGTGGCGCAACTAACACTTCCACAACTTCTTAAGTTGAATTTTTCAATTCTTAAATTTTTCTTTTGAGTTTAAATTTTTCAGTTTTTTAATTTTCCAACTTTTGAATTTTTTAATGGTTCTATTTTGGAATTTTTTGTTTTTCCAGGTTTAATTTTATCAATTTTTCGTTTCTTCCAATTTTCCGAATTGCGATTTTTCAAATTTTTGTTCCTTCAATTTTTAAGTTTTGCAATTTTTCGTTTCAATGTTCTTATTTTATAATTTTGTTTTTTTCAATTTAGCGTTTATTCAATTTTTCATTTTTTTATTTCTTCAATTTTACGATACGTTTTAATTTTTCGTTTCAATGTTATTATTTTATAATTTTTTGTTTTTGAGTTTAGCGTTTTTTCAATTTTTCATTTTTTTTATTTCTTCAATTTTTGGATATGTAACTCTTCGAGATTTCATTTTGAAATTTTTCAGTTTTTGATTTTCCAACTTTTGGATGTTTCAATTTTTAAGTTTTGCCATTTTTCGATTTGCAATTTCACGAGTTTCAATCCTTAATGCATTTTTCAATTTGTCGATTTAAAATTTTTTATTTCAGGTTTTAATTTTCTTCAATTTTTAATGTTCTGATCACTGTTTTTTTTTTCAATGTGAAATTTTTCAATTTTTCGATTTTTAAACTTTTAGGTTTTTTTAATTTTTCATTTTCTCACTTTTAGTTTTTTCAATTTTTCGTTTCCCTAATTTTTGATTTTCAATTTTTCCAGTTTTCATTCTAAATATGTAACAAAAATAATTGCTAAAATATTGCATTTTTTCGTTTTTAGGATTTTGGATTTTTTTATTTTTTAATTATTGAATTTTATAACTTTTTCAGTTTTTCATTTTTTCATATCTTCGATTTGCAATTTTTCGTTACACTTTTTTTTATTTTACAATTTTTCTTTCCAATGTTCTTATTTTATAATTTTTTGTTTTTGAATTTAATGTTTTATCAATTTTTCGATTTGTAATTTTTCAATTTTTTACCTTTTATATTTCTTCAATGGTAAGATATGTAACTCTTCAAGTTTTCATCTTAAAATTTTCCAGTTTTTGATTTTACAACTTTTGGATGTTTTAATTTTTAAATTTTGCAATTTTTCGATTTGTTTTTATTTTCTTTATTTTTTTTAATTTTCGGTTTTTCAATGTACTGTCTGATCATTGTTTTTTCCATGTGAAATGTTTCAATTTTTCGATATTAAAACTTTATAGTTTTTTAATTTTTCGTTTTTTTTTCACTTTAAGATCCTTCAATTTCTCGCATTCTCAAATTTTGATTTTCAATTTTTCTAGTTTTCATTCTAAATATGTAATAGCAATAATTTCTAAAATAATGCACTACCATCTCGATTTTATGACTTTGGATTTTTTTTATTTTCTAGTTACACGAATTTTAAAATTTTTTCATTAATTCCACTTTTCAATTTTCCATTTCTTCGTATTTTCGATTTGCAATTCTTCTTTACGGCTTTTATTTTTTTTTATTTTGCAATTTTTCGTTTCAATGGTCCTATTTTATAATTTTTTGTTTTTGAATTTAGCGTTTTTTCAATTTTTCGATTTGTAATGTTTGTTTCAATTTTCCATTTTTTTTAATTCTTCAATTTTTGGATATGTAACTCTTCGCGTTTTAATTTTTAAATTTTTCAGTTTTCGATTTCCTACTTTTGGATGTTTCAGTTTTTAAATTTTGCCATATTTCGATTTGCAATTTCACGAATTTCAATCCTTGATACATACATATTTCAATTTGTCAATTTTCAGTTTTTTTTTTTCATTTTATATATGTAATAATAATAATTTCTAAATTATTGCACTTTTTCGATTTCACGATTTTGTTTTTTTTATTTTCTAATTATTGAATTGTATAACCTTTTCTTTTATTCGACTTTTCAATTTTTCATTTCTTCAAATTTTGGATTTGGAATTTTAAGTTTCGGTGTTTTATTTTCATTGTTTTTACAATTTTTCGATATTTCAATTTAAAATTTTTCAGTTTTCAGAATTTCCAACTTTTGGATGTTTCAATTTTCAATTTCGCAATTTTTCGACCTACAATTTTTCAGTTTCTCGATTTTTCGTTTCTTCAATTTTGATTTGCAATTTTTTAGTTTTCATTTTAAATATGTAATAATAATTATAAGTACATATTAATAATTATATTATTAATTAATTAAAAAAATAATTTTTTCAATTTTACGATTTTAGAATTATTTCATTATTGGATTCTAGAAATTTTTCATTTAGTAATTTTGTAATTTCTCGATATTCAATTCAATGTTACAATTTCGAGGATTTTATAATTTTTTTATTCATTAATTTTTTCGACTCTAAAGTTCCTCCAGTTTAAGTTCTTCAGTATTTCAATTTTTCCTTTCTACAGTTCCTTGATTCGCAATTTTTCGATTTTGCGATTTTTTAGTTTTTCAATTTTAAATTTTTAGATTTTTCAATTTTTCGAATCAGAAAAATGAAAAAATTGCAAAATTGTACAATTGAAAAATAAAAATGACAAAAAAAGTAGAAAAAGGAAAACTTTGAAAAATTGAAGAAACAAAATATTCAAAAATCTAAAAATTGAAAATTAAGGAAATCGAATAATTGGAAATCCAAAAATTGCTAAATTTAAAAATTGAAAAATCAAAGATTGTAAAGTTAAACAAATGTATAAACGAAAAATTATCAAATCGAAGGAAACACTGAAAAAATAAAAATCAAAAACCTGAAAAATTGAGGAAACGAAAAATTAAAAATTGGAAAACCGAATAATCGAAAAATAAAAATTTGTAATGTCGAAAAATTGCTAATCGAAAAATTGAGAAAATTAAAAGTTACAACATTTTTAGATAACGTCATCAATTTTTTGGGAGGGAATAAACGAATAAATTTTAATTAACGATTTACCCTGATTGCGATAACCTTAAAATGTTTCCACGATTTCAGAGCATCGCGGTTTTGCATTTTCAAAGTTAAATTGCAAAATGCTGCTATATTATTTTGATTTTTTTCCATAAATCTGGATGCCTAGGGTGAGAACTCAACACGGATTCACACACGAGGAGTGCAGGAGTATCTTATTTGATAAAAATATTTTTTTTTATCATCTACATGATATTCCTAATATACTTCCATAGAAAATTTGACAATAATCGGTCAGGTAGTTTAGGAGATTATACAGCGTGTTATTGAAAGGTACGTACAAAATAAAATCGACAATTGGTCTCGACGTATGGGTGCTAAAAGTTAAAAAAAGTTCAGGTAAAAGTGTTCTCCTTTTAGAGATAAAAATTATTAAAATTTATGTCCAAATTTGTTGTACGCCTCTGATAAAAAGATCATCTCTCGTTTCTATTGCAACACTTGGTCTTGACAAAAGTTTTATTGTTCAGTTGCTAGGATTTACTAAAATAAATTAATTTTACCTATTTATCTTTCAGTAGCGTCTAAAAAGGTTGGATAAGGGTTAATTTTTCCCTTATAATTTTGGTAACACAAAATAAGTTTTTCTGACTTCTTAGACTTCGCGAAGAACTGTCAATTTTTTTGTACGTACCTTTCAATAACACCCTGTATTTAATAAAAAATGATACACGCGACAGATCGACAGACAGGCGGAAACGGGGAACACTTTTTTTTGTACTGTACTAGGTTATGGAACGTCCAGGAAGTAAAAATGTTGACGTGTCATGTCGACTGTAAAAAGTTCATAACGTAGTGGTAAAGAGCGGCACATTTTTTTTTTTAATCAAAGCCGCCGTTGATCCCAGAATCTTTTGTAAACACATCGTACAATATTTGCTAGCACATAATAACACGTCGTTTTGCAACACTGGCAAATAGGGATGAATAAAACGCCCATATAAAGCTTTCCATTAAAAAAGACGTCACAATCGTATTACATGATTTCAAAAGGACGGTAGAACTTTATTGAATAATAATTCAATTTATAAATGCCTGCTAGCGACACAGTGAATTATTTTAAAACAGCCGACACATAACCATTAAACGATTTTTAAAGCTGCCGAGAGATGTATAAAAATAAAAGTCCTCATCCACATTTGTAGAAAGCGAATGCAATTCATTCCACTAAAACGCAATTAAAATGTAATTCGACTTCGTAGTTTTCATTAGAAATGTACAATCAAAAGAACAATGAAAAACAGACGAGCAAGATCCAGATACCCCATTAAAACGAGTTGATAAAACCGTCAAAAACATAATCGTCCATCATCATTTAGCAGCCGCAGACGGTTAAAAGACAATGAGTTGTTTTAGAAGTCGGTAAACACACGCGTCAAGAAAAACGGCTGTTGAAGCTCCGGGCGGTATAATCAATCTCTTACACAATCAATAAGTTGAACAAATAATGGCTTCTAATATAAAGACCTAACTACACCTATAAATTAAAGTAATTGGGAAATTGCTTAGACCCAGCGCGAACTAAATACAGCAAATGCAAACTAAGCAAAACTATCGCGTCTGGAATTTATTAGATGGTACATACATTTGCTGGTGACACGCGAATAATCTGTTTTAATTAAATTCAAGACAACATTCTTGGCAAATGTTTGAATCTATAGACGTGAAATGAGATTGCTCGAGATCCAGAATCATAGATTCTATTTTTCATGCAATTATGAAGCGAACTAAGATTGTAGTACAACTGGAGCGAGCTTTTCAGAGTTTTTCCATCATCAAATAGATGATCTCGTGGAACATAAAACTGCCAGACCCCGAGTGCCCTTAATCGCTTTATACGAGCGAAAGAAAATACTCTTTACGAAACAAAGACATTCCGACAAATAAGGGATGTTTCTCCCAACTGGACGAACTCAAGTCGCTTTCAACTAAGGAATTAACAAATAAAATGCGCTCGTTAGCAAATCGAAATCGGACGTCCTACTTTTGCTACTCTTAAACTAGTAGTATGTCAGGCGAGTGTGAATTCCGATCATTTACAGTTATGAATGTGTCACTTTTTATTAAATAACAAACATGGTGGTGTGCTTTTGGTTTATTTTCTCCGTGTGTATGAGGAGGTGCAGCAATTCGTTGTTTTCAAGCAATACTACCAACTCACGTGCATGTTTAATGGATTATCACATCCAACAATTCGACGCTTAGAACTATGTGTATTTTACGATGTTAAAATACTCAGCATGTACTTCAATACAACAGAGAGTTTCTGTGTTGCACTTCCCTTTGTACTGTGTGATTCTATTAAGGAAAATCTGTTTCAAAATCTGCAATGCTAGTGCATACATTTTATCTGTAATTTAGTTGTCTTGGATCTCTATAATATAATACAACGAATGCGTTTTGTCTGGGCAACTCAAAGAAAATTTAAAATGTATGCATTAATAAAGACTCGAGCGTGAACCAGATTTTTGTTCTTCTCGTATTGGGTTTATTTTAAAGCATGCGGATTCTTGCAAAATAAAACGAATGGAACTTAACGGAAAAAGCAAATTCGCAGATGTGCCTGGAATTTTACTCGCTCAATTAACGAAGAGGTATTCAAATTAAAAATGTTATGAATATTTTCGCGCATAGTTAGCGAAACTGTTCACGTAAAAAAAGGAAAATGTTCGTTGGATGCATGTATGAGTGGTTTTTATCTCGTTATTATGAAGCTGTGATTTTTTTACAAAATAAGGAAGTCGGTGGCGTTGTTTTGTTTTTAGCGATTTTTGGGCTGCAATGTGGTCAAGGTTAATAGAGGATATAAAATTTCAAAATTTGTGACAAATGTTGCAACTATTAAAATATTTTTGGAGTGGTGAAAGTTCTAATGTTTGAAGATTTTTTCAAACGGCAGTTAATGTTGGAACTTGGCGACGTAAGTTTTTGATAAACTTGTTAATTGATTTAAAGCGATAGGACAGTGTGTGATCGCAGAACTCGCAGCCAAAGGATTATTATTATTTTTGAATCATAGAATTCTATCAGTTTGTATTTTGAAAATCGGGTGATTTTTTGATTTGTAATCTAGTTATTCAAGAACTTGTTGATAGATCAAATTCGGTTGAAAAGTAAGTGTAATTTGACAGTTTTTAACAGAATTTCCCTCACCCTTTAAATACAGTTCAAAAAATCCGAAAAAAAATTTTAAGGATCGATGTTGGGAACTGTTATTTGTGACAACGTCTATACATTCAAACAAATATAGAGACGTAAAATAATATAAATATGTAATTATTTTTCAATTTTTAATTTTTTTGTTTTTTCAATTTTTTGATTTTGCAATTTTTCGATTTAAAGTTTCCACAGTTTTCACTTTTAAATTTTTCAGTGTTCTGATTTTATAATTATCCTTCTTTGTCGACGTAATATTTTTCAATTTTGGGATTTTCCAATTTTTAGATTTGCAATTTTTCGGTTTTCATTTTTCGATCTTTCAATGTTCAGCTTTTCTACTTTACACAACATTGACGAATCTATAATTTTTCAACTTTCCAATTTTTGAGTTTTCCAATTTTTCGATTCAATTTGTATTTTCTTGTTTCCAATTTTTTAATTCATCAATTTTTATAGTATACGAATCGAGTCCATCGGACGACTTACCAGTTTTCAAAAAAAGTGATCTCCCGTTTCCATCTGTCTGTCTGTTTGTCTGGCGTTTATGTCGATTTTTATTAGACACATAATCTTCCAAACTACTGGACTGATTGTTGTCAAAATTTGTATATATATTAAAAATATCATGTAAATAGTTAAACGCTAACCACAATTTGGCTAATCATTCCCACCAACAAATTGGTGACGTCATCTCAAAGAATCAATTTTTAAAATAATATAAAAATGTTCACAAAAATCATAACACAGTCATGTTGTAAGAATAATATTCAGAACATTCTGTTCGAATGTGGTTTAACTAATATTTTTAGTCCCCTGTTTTCAGGTAACAAACTCATTCAAATCAAATACCTAATAAATAAAAATGGCTCATTTAATTATTTTAATCATTGAAATTTCATCAATGTTTTTCAATAATCCATGTTACTAGCTTGTAAAAACCTGAAGATGACTTCAATATGTAATAAAGTCGAAACATCTCGTTATCAATCAGTCTCCTAATGAAAAACTTCTCACGTTGAAGAGGCAGAAAACTACCCCAAATCAACTAAAAATCAAATACCTAAGTTTCTACGTGACATTTTCCCGATGTATAAACATAAACTCTTCAAGGTGAAGCTAGTATTTGACAAGATAAGACTGAATTGGCAAATGACACACCCTCTAAGAAAATAAAAGGCTGGTGAGCAGGGCTAGTACTTGCTAAGATAAGATTTATTTTAGCAAATCACATATCCTCTGAGAAAATATGGGGCGGGTGGGCGGGCCTCGTAATTGCTGAGATAAAACTGATTTTGCAAATTTCCATAATAACGGGTTAAATTCCTAAATCTAATCTGTTGTTTATTTTTTAACAATCTTTAAATTTTAACAGGTTGATTCAGAATTACTCCTAATGTAAGATTAAAATAAGTAAAATTTAATTACTAAATCGAGAAATCAGAAATTTTTAAAAATTGACAAATCTAAAGATTGAGCAATCGAAACATCCAGGAAATCGAAGAATCAAACTATCGAAAATCTGAAAAATCGAGGAATCGATAAATCAAAAATTTAAAAAACCGAAAAATCGAACTGTCAAATCAAAATTTTGAAAAATCCTAAAACTGAAATATTATTTAATTCAAAATAAGAAATTCGAAACATCAAAAAATCTTAAAATCGAAATATCGAAAAGAACAATACTCGAAAGGCCGAAGTGGAAAAATCGACAAACCGAGAAATCAGAAAATCGAAAAATCTAAAAATCCAAAAATTGGAAAATTAAAATCTAAAAAACTTGACAAATCAAAAAATTAAAAACTTGAAAATTCGAAAAATCGGGAAATTGAACAACCGAAAAATTGAAACCTCGAAATCTTGATAAATGGGGAAATCGAAAAATAGAAAAACTGGAAAATCGAATTATTAAAACCGAAAAATCTAAAACTGAGAAGTCAACATCGGAAGAACGAGAAATCGAAACATCAAAAAACTGAAAAATAGAACAATCGAAGAACTGAAAAATCGGGATATCCAAAAATCTGAAATTTAAAAAATCGAAAATTTGAAGTGTCGAATAACCGAAAAACCAAAACAACAAAAAATCGAAAAATTGAAAAATCAAAAAATTAAAATATCGGAAAGTCAAAAAATCGAGGAATCGGAAAATCGAAAAATCTAATGTTGAAAAATCACAAAACTGATAAATCGATAAATCGCAAAGTCGAAAAACTGAAAATTCGAAGACAAAGACAAGAATCCATAAAATTAAAAGATCGAGAAAAGGAAAAATAATCGACAATTTTAAAAATCGAAAAATTGAACAATCAAAAATCTGTAAAATCTAAAAATTGAAGAATTTAAAAACTAAATAATCGAGAAACCGAAACGTCGAACAATCGAGATACCAGAAAGTCAGAATATTAGATAATGGAAAAGTCGAAAAATTGATTAATCGATAAATCGGAAATTTAAAACGCCAAAAATTGAAAAATTGAAAAATCGGAGAACTGAAGAATTGAAAAATTGAAATCGAAACATAGAAAAATTGGATGAACGAAAATCGAAAAGCCGAAGTGGAGAAATCGAAAAACCCAGAAATCAGAAAATTGAAAAATGAAGCATCAAAAATTGGACAATTAAAATCTAACAAAACTGATAAATCGAAAAATTATAAAAACTTGAAAAATCTAAAAAGTAAGAAACTGAATAATCAGAAAATTGAAACATCGAAATCTCGGAAATCGAAAAATAAAAAAACTGAAAAATCGAAAAATTAAAATCCAAAAATTGAAGAAGGAAAAATCTAAAACCGAGAAGTCGAAAAATCGAAAGATCGAGAAATCGAAACATCAAAAAATTGAAAAATCTAAAATTAAAAAATTCCAAAAATTGAAAGTCAGAACAAACGGAGAACTGAAAAATCGAAAAATGTAAATTTAAAAAATTCGGGACGGCAGACAGACGGAAACGGGAGACCTATTTCTTCGTTTTCTAGGGGTCATGAAAGATCGAGAAAATGTAAAAGTAGAGAGTCGGCCGACGAACTCGATTACAATACACAAATTCAGGACTCTGTTATTTTTTGCAAGATTTCAAAGCATTCGATTTTGGAATCTCAAAGTTAAATTGTAAAATGTTATACACAATTTTTATCTGGAAGTCTACGGTAAAAATTCAACACGGATTTATTAATCACAAATGGAGGAGTCTACTATCTACATGATATTCCTAGTATACGTACAAAATTTGACAAGAATCGGTCCAGAAATAGAAATAAATACAGACGGTGGACAGACAGGCAAAAATGGGAGACCTATTTTTTTAGCCAGTCGCCCGATGGACTTCATTACAATACTTCCTTAGCTTACGCTCGGGAAGTAATACACTTTATCATTATACTCACTTGACCCTAAGTATACTCGTATTCTTGTTTACCGAAATCAAATTATGACGAGCACTGACTTGACACACGCAAATGTGGAAACGTTCAATATAAAATTTTGTTTCGTGAAATTTTGAATTAAGTACGAAAAATAATTCGATCTTTTTTCACCACATATCGCTTATGGGTGCATTACGGACAGCCTACCCATTAAACGGCACCAGTTTTGCGTACATTACAGACGTCCGTTGCCAGCGAATCTCGAAGTTTCAATTATAATTCTTTTAATTAAAACCACACCATGTCCAGCATTTTAAAAACATCTTCCGAAACATTAATTTTTCGCTACATACTTGCGCCTCGTTCTTGCAGACATTTTTAGACGTTTGGCCCAGTATGCGTCCCATGAATAATTATTGTGACACGTAAACCAGCCATGCTTCAATGAAGATCAAAGTACTTCCCATATTTTTAAATTTCGGCCGTCCCCTGTCAAAGATTTAAACAAGCCATTTTTAAACCGCTGCCGAATAACCGTGAAATTAGAAAACCCAAAGAAAAACGTGTGTCGGGTTCTTCCCCTCGTAGTGCCTCTACGCGCCAATGAATCACCTGCACGCATAAAAATTTTTGACAAGTGAATCAATCTATTTTTAATATTTCAGATTTCAGGTCAACGCGAGCAATCATCAACAGATGAAAAAGCGCTACCGGAACAACTCCGCTAAACGTCGGAATATTAAAAAAAGCACAAAGCGCGTGCGATAACTAAAAATATTCAACACGACATAATTTCGGTGTGAGGTAGTAACGAACAACATAACATTCCCACCAGGTTATAAAAATAACACACACTCGCTAACCGAGAGGTTAATTTCTGACACAACTCAGCAACATTTCATCCCGACAGTGATTTTTGCCACTTGGAAGCTCAGGTCGCCAAAAATGCGGGTAATTGGTGTTACGGTCTGTGGCATGTCTTATCGGCGAAAAATACTGCCGCTATCAGATAGCACGGGCGGGCATACCGCAGGTTGTACATAAAGGTTTTAATTAAATCGCCGCCCCTGCTCACAACGACAGTGACAAATCAACTTCTTATCTTCATTAGCACCCTCGCCAAGATTGCTCATGTATTTATTAGGGGTTGTTGAGGGTCTATTGCGCCACCATCGGAAATCCCACTTCGGTGCGGTGTCCGCCAACAATGACTTTCGCCAGGTTTCCAATCAAAATTTCGATTGAAGATCGTCGTAAATCAGACGGAATTAATCAAGGCCCCTTTTCTATGCGCACCCCGTGGCGGCGGCGAAGAGGATTATTGAATCTCGCCAGTGGCGTGACTGGGTGCTGTAAAATGGTGGGCCGAATGCGGTTAAGCCCAAGGACTGAATAAAAGCCAAATAGCTGCGACGAAGACGAACGTGGACGAAAACAGCTGGCAGCGGAGATTTTTTAAATATTTTTGCGTCAAATGGGAATTCGATCAATAATGCATCAGTTATTATAGACAGCGAATTATACGCCAAGTCTAAAAACATCTGGGTTTTCTGGTATTTTTCTAAATAAATGTACCTGAAAATTGTTTGGTATAGTTTACATTTGCCAGTTTGATCTATAAAGGTGGTTTGTCTTAAGTCATAAAAGTAAGTAGGTTCATGTCGACTGGGCATACAGTATTTCATAACTGATATTGGCAAATAAAGATGGGGAGAATAATTTGGCAAAATTTTCAAACTGAAAAAAATTTTAATAAATTCGTGGATAAAAGATTACTCTGAACTTATTTCAACCAACGAAAATGTGTGCTGCAAAGTATGTGGGAAAACGATAAGTGATTTTTTTATTTATACAGTATAATCTCGATAGTCCGAATTAATTGGGGAAAGGTGTGTTCGGAATAGCGATTTTTTCGGATCAGCGAATTTCCCAAAAAGCTGAATAGGAATTGAATAACAACTTCATACACTGCTGAAAACAAATTTCAAGAAATAAACATTCGAAAAAATATTACTCCGTGACCATAACCATTGTATATTTTTGGAATTTATATCCCTGAATTTATTCAGAATTTTTAGATGACATTCAAAAATGAAATTTCCCATTATGCAAATTTCGACACATTCTCGACGATTTTCGAAATTTAACAAAATACTTCCATGTAGATTTTGGGCCGCAGAAATCACTTATGGCTTCATTTCTTCGATAACTTAAACTGTTTTTCCAGAATCGCAATTTTTATAAATTTCAAAAAAATTGAACTTTATATCTTTTTATCGAAAAGTCAAAAATCGAGGAATCGAAAAGTCGAAAAACTGAAAATTCGAAGACAAAGTCAAGAATCCATAAAATGAAAATATCGAGAAATCGAAAAAAGAAAAAATTATCGAAAATTTTAAAAATCGAAAAATTGAAAAATTGAACTATCAAAAATCTGTAAAATCTAAAAATTGAAGAATTGAAAAACTAAATAATGAAGATACCAGAAAGTCAAAATATTAGATAAAAACGAAAATCGAAAAGCCGAAGTGGACAAATCGAAAAACCGAGAAATCAGAAAATTGAAAGATCGAGGAATCGAAATATCAAAAGATCGAGAAACTGAAAAATCCAGAAATGGAAAAATTGGACAAATAAAATCTAAAAAAAATTGATAAATCGAAAAATCTAAAATTTAGGAAATTGAACAATCAGAAAATTGAAACATCGAAATCTGGGAACTCGAAAATAGCAAACTGAGAAGTCGAAAAATTAAAATTCAAAAATTGAAAAACGAAAAATCTAAAATCGAGAAGTCGAAAAATCGAACGATCGAGAAATCGAAACATCAAAAAATATTACTCCGTGCTATATTTTTGGAATCTATATCCCTGAATTTATTCAGAATTTTTAGATGACTTTTTCAAATTTGAAATTTCCCATTATATATTCGTAGTACCTCCCTTATGCAAATTTCGACCCCTTCTCGACGATTTTCGAAATTTAACTAAATACTTCAATATATAGATTAGATTTTGGGCCGCAGAACTCGCTTATGCCTTCATTTCTTCGATAACTTAAACTGTCTTTCAAGAATCGTCCATTGAAATATCGCAATTTTTAAAAATTTCAAAAAAATTGAATTTTACAACGAATTTTCCGAAAATATTGCTCCGTTACCATAAACATGCTATATTTTTGGAATCAGCACGTCGGGATATATATATACATCTCTGAATGTTTTCAGATTTTTCAGACAACTTTTTCAAAAATGAAATTTTACACCTTTGTTGTACTTGCCAAATAACCTACCCTCTAAGAAAATAAAAGGGGGGTGGGCCAGGCTAGTATTAGCCAAAATAAGACTCACTTTGACAAATGACCTACTTTTCTAAGAAAAGGTACTACCCCGCCCACCCACCCTTTATTTTCTTAGAAGAATAGGTCATCTGCCAAAATCAATCTTATCTTGGCAAGTAGTACGAGACTGATTTTTGAAAATGACATATTCTCTAAGAAAATAAGGGTGGGTGGGCGGGGCTAGTACTTGTCAAAAAACTGTAAAATCTAAAATTAAAAAATTCCAAAAATTGATAAACAATCGAAGAACTGAAAAATCGGGAAATCCAAAAATCTAAAATTTAAAAAATCAAAAATTTGAAGTGTCGAATAACCGAAAAACCAAAACAACAAAAAATCGAAAAACTGAAAAATCAAGAAATTGAAATATCGAAAAGTCAAAAATCGACGAATCGAAAAATCGAAAAACTGAAAATTCGAAGACAAAGTCAAGAATCCAAATAATCGACAATTTTAAAAATCGAAAAATTGCAAAATTGAACTATCAAAAATCTGTAAAATCTAAAAACTGAAGAATTGAAAAACTAAATAATCGAGATACCAGAAAGTCAAAATATTAGATAATCGAAAAATCGAGAACTCGGAAATTTAAACCGCCAAAAATTGAAAAATCGGAGAATTGAAGAATTGAAAAATTGAAATCGTAACACTGAAAAATTGAATGAACGAAAATCGAAAAGCCGAAGTGGACAAATCGAAAAACCGAGAAATCAGAAAATTGAAAGATCGAGGAATCGAAATATCAAAAGATCGAGAAACTGAAAAATCCAGAAATGGAAAAATTGGACAAATAAAATCTAAAAAAAACTGATAAATCGAAAAAATAAAAACTTGAAAAATCTAAAATTTAGGAAATTGAACAATCAAAAAATTGAAACATCGAAATCTGGGAAATCGAAAAATGGCAAACTGAGAAATCGAAAAATTAAAATTCAAAAATTGAAAAACGAAAAATCTAAAATCGAGAAGTCGAAACATCAAAAAATATTACTCCGTGCTATATTTTTGGAATCTATATCCCTGAATTTATTCAGAATTTTTAGATGACTTTTTCAAAATTGAAATTTCCCATTATATATTCGTATTACCTCCCTTATACAAATTTCGACCCATTCTCGACGATTTTCGAAATTTAACTAAATACTTCAATATATAGATTAGATTTTGGGCCGCAGAAGTCACTTATGGCTTCATTTCTTCGATAACTTGAATCGTTTTTCCAGAATCGTCCATTGAAATATCGCAATTTTTAAACATTTCAAAAAAATTGAATTTTACACCGAATTTTCTGAAAATATTGCTCCGTTACCATAAACACGCTATATTTTTGGAATCAGCACGTCGGGATATATATACATCTCTGAATTTTTTCAAAATTTTTACTTTTTCAAAAATTAATTTTTACACTATGGTAGTACTTGCCAAATAACCTACCCTCTAAGAAAATAAAAGGCGGGTGGGCCAGGCTAGTAATTGCCAAAGTAAGAATCATTTTGACAAATGACCTCTCTTCTAAGAAACAGTACTACCCCACCCACTACCCACCCTTTATTTTCTTAGAAGAATAGGTCATCTGCCAAAATTAATCTTATCTTGTCAAGATGAGACTGACTTTGGCAAATGACATATCCTCTAAGAAAATAAGGGAGGGTGGGCGGGGGGCTACTACTTGCCAAGATAAGACTGATTTTGGCAGATGACTTATTCTTTTAAGAAAATAAAGGCTGGGTGGGTGGGGTTAGCACTTGCCACAAATAAAAAAAAAAAAATAAAAATCAAAAAATGACAAATTGAAAAATCAAATAAATGAGAAATCGGAAAATTGTTCAACCGTATAATCGAAAAATCATAAACTGACATTTCGAAACATTAAAAAAAACAAATCTAATAAAATCGAATTCGAAATTCCATTTTTCTTTTTTTTTTTAGTTTTAGGTTATTCAATTTTTGAATATTTCATTTTATAATTTGTTTGACAATTTTGCAATTTTTAATTCCAATCTTTTGATTTTTCAAATTTTAATTTTACAACTTTTTAATTTCTTGATTTTTAATTTTTCAAGTGCTCAAGTTAAAATTTTTCCTTGTTGTCGTTTTTCGATTTTTTAACTAAAAGAACAAATTTATTCGAACCGAAATTTTGAAAAATCTAAAAGTCCAAAAATTGAAAATTAGAAACAAAATTTTCAGATATTTTAAAGTTACGGTAAACATGGCAAATTCCTGATCAAAATTACTTTTTACTCCCTTCCAAAAACTCGGTGACAAAAAATCAAAAATCGACAATTTAAAAAAATAAACATCTGATTTCTCGATATGTTTAAAACTCAAATCGGAAAACTACACAGTCTCATAATAGAAGTGTCAAAATCTCCAAAAAAATATGTATAGTGGTGCAAATACCACAAGTAAAACTGTTTCTCTTTCTATACAGTTTGTGTGAGACTAACAATTACTAAATTTTGAGTATCTCGTAGAAATTTTGTCAAATTTTGAAATTGATTATTAGAATTATTTGTCAAACCGAATCATTGGTTTATTTAATGTTTTACCATTTTACTTCATTCTGAACAACAAAAAAATTTAGTGATCACATAAAACAAGTTATATTAAATGTGTTGCATTATTTAAAATAAAAACCATGATATTGTGCAATTTAAGAAAAAAGAAAAACAGAACTGGCGGCCGAAATGATAAAAAATTCTGAAAAATCTTGATATAATTTACAAAAAAAAAAATATGTTTTTTAAGACAACCATTATGAAGTGAGTTTTTCTATTACAAAATTTTGTGTTGATGTCGCATATATCAGTTTGGATAGATGCATTGTAATACTAATAAAAATAACAATAAAAGTACTGTATTACTGTTATTCTTGAATAAAATGCCGACGGTCCAGACTTTTTTATTGCTCTGACTTCCGCTTATTGAATAAAGCATTATATTTTATTTAGATTTTCCATGCTGTAATTCACAGTCATCGAAGACAGAATTTAACAATGGCAAATTTGGAAAAACACCTGACTGTTAATCGTAACAGTAAAAAAATGTGTAGTTTATAGTATATTTATGCTTTAATATGTCACGGGTTATAAATGTCGTTATCGACATTTTTCGTGTTTTTTGTTTGTGGTTTATTATTCTTTCTTTCCTTATTGCTGGAGGTAAATTCCATTTTATCGGACGCACTTTTTAATAAATTTTAATTTGAGGAAATAGTGTTGTGGAATAATCACTAATAAAATTTTATTTACTTTGATAAATATTTTTGGTGTCAACACAACCTGTCTATATTCGTTACCATAGTGACCTTGTGACGTAACTTAACATGTTTTTAAGTTAAACATCCCATTTTCTCGTCGAAACAAGACCATTACAAATTGCATTGTTACAAATATTACGAATTCGCAGAGTTGAAAAATATAATTTTCAGGTAATTTTTGATTTTTTGTCAACGATCACAAGCTTCAAAAATAAAAACAAAATAGTAAAACTCATTTAAAAAAATATTGGCACCCAACAAATAATAATCCTTGCATTTCAAGCGTGTTTCACGAAAATTTATAACTTGTTTGAGCGTGAAATGTTTTATAATATTGGTGCTGATAAATATACTGCTTTGATAAATAACATAAATAAGAGCAAAACTGTGTTACCATAATTTTCTGACATAATCAATAAAATAAATCGGTCAACACACAATTTTCAGTTGATCAAATTGTAAGCAAAACTGTAGGTTTTCCTGTAATATTAGTCTGTTAAAATTTTTATTTTGACAGTCATGACAATTATGTCAATCCTAACTTGTGTTAATTTAAAAAGTTTGAAGTTTAATTAACTCGTTTATTGTTCAAATAACGGTGAAAATTTGACAAATTCTATAAAAAAAATCATGGGGAAGCCTATAATTGTTACTTTAGTAAAAAAGAAACCATGATGGGTCTACTAAATAGTTTTTTGAAACATACAATTTCAAAACTGTGCAAATTCGATGAATATTTTGATTTACTATGAAATTTTAATATATAAAAATCAAATTTTAACACGAATGGAAGAGGAATGACAGAAACTTTAATAATAATTTGTGTAAGATTCAGTATCAACTTTTTCAAACATTGGTAGATTTTTCCAGCCAACTGATTCAGAATAATTTTAAAAATTGTATGTATGAACGAGAAATTCCATCACGCCGCACATAAAAACACATCCAAAGTGCTAAAAATTCACCGATTTCGTTTAAGACACGACACTTGTAACGTTAATAACATAAATCAATTTAAAAAATTCTTAAGGAACCAATGTCACGATATTACGTGTTCTACATGGTATAATAATTTTGTTGAATAATAAATTGGTGCATAAAATGTCATTTTTCTTCATAAATAAAAAGTTAGAAGGAGAGCGGATAACTTTTAAACAAAATACTCTGCAAAAGAAACGAACTACTTGTTCTCGACAAACAAAAATATATCAGGTAATAAAACATTAGTTCATGATGAAGTGGAAAACTTTCCTCAACTCATTCTGACTGGCCCTGGAAGCCTTGAATTTCATACAAACAGCAGAAAAAGTTGTTGTTTTGGCCTGTCCTGATTTCGCAAGCAATTTCACTAAATAACCGCGTCCAATTTAGGGTTTCATAATATTTTTGTGTATACTTAGTTTGCATTGATACGGCGACATTTGGTAAAATTTAATTACCACCTGCCAGAGCTAATTATAGGAAAAGTTTGAGAAAGTTAGGTTATGACATTTGTGACAACCGACGAGTAGGCATCCATCATCACAACGAGGCGGCAAAATTTGGGAAATTTCAAAGGCACCTTGATCTTGTATAATCCCCATATATACTACATTGATTTCAAAGTTTTAATTTTTGAAACCAGTATCGAACGACAGGTTGATAATGAATACAGCCTTGATCGCTGTAGCGTCGCAAGACGATGTAAAAGAAAACTAGAGGAGTATTGATATCTAATTATCCTTCATCCAGAACACGCAGGAGCTATGACGTCAAACTAGTATTGTATTTGACAAATTGATATTTAAATATGTCTGGTAAATACGCTATTATTTTGATGAATTGTTGACAAAAAATAACACAATTTTAAATACGATAAAACTGCCTTTGTTCGATAATTCTTCGTAAACACGTTAAGGTACACAAGTTCATGCAGTGTAAAATTTAACACTAGAATTTTATTAAACATAAAATATGTGGTCATTATTTATTATTATATTCTTGCATTATTAAAAGCAATAAAGTTATTCAGGCGTTAATTTCATTATTTAAACTACCACGTTATCTACGAAAACAATTTTTAATTAATGCTTCTCTAGTTCTAAAGCTGCCATTAGTATGTTTTACGACTGTAATTATAGCCTTATCATTAAGCATGTGCTAAATTTTTTCTGGATTTTATCGAAAAGCTATTGACCAGTATAATTATTGACATTAAATTTTGTCCAGCGCTATAAAAACGAGTTAGAGCGGAATTTTGCCTAAAATCGATTTGTCTTTAACTCCTCCACCAATTTTCAACCGACACCAGGTGTAGTGCAAGGCTCCGTGTTGGAAACACATTTTTTTTTATTATCTGTAAACGATTTCTGACTTCTGTTAAAAATTTCGTCAACTGTATTGTGTCGGTGGAATCGTAGGAAAAACACTGTACAAAATTCGTAGAAGTGTCTTTTGCGCCTCGTGGAATTTTCAAGCCACAAGCACGGACAATTCCCACTCATGCAAAATGCGTCACTTCCCGTCCTCGTTATGCAAATACTATTCAAAATGAGTCAATAAAAATTTGAAATTCTTGGTCCACAAAGAACTAAAACTCACTTAATAATGCTTTTATTACCACACATAGTCTCCAGTACGCACTTTTCCCTAATTTAAATTACGCTTAAATACTTCGTAGTTGAAATTCTATGGAAATTTGACTAAATTTTGAACTGGCCACAAATTGACTGCTCTTTTTGCATTATTGTTTCAACTTCTTCGTCACCCCACGCCACTGCCTTCGATCGAATCAACCTGCGAAAGCTTAATTTACTCCGAACTGCGGCAACTTTTGTTCGACAAGGTTCCACCTAGCGATTTCGGCAGTTCGGAGTGTCGGGCCGCGATGATTGGGAATAGAAAATTGGGGCATTCGAAAAGTTGGGCTGTATAATTCACCATTAACCAGGTCGTACCGCAATTACGCCTTTTGGGGACGGCGGCGTTAGTTGCCGCCGCCGACCAATGATCTAATCCTCGTTAATGTCGCGGTAAACAGGCTTCACACAAACATTGGACGCTGGATGCGACTCGTCCTGGCTTTTGCTTGGGATGAACCTGTTTATTCTGTGTTTCCAGGCTCAAGGCTTAAATTCTTGCGCAAACTTATCAAATTTGACAGAAAGGAGGGCGGTAAATTGAGTTGAGTTGAGTTGTGCGAACGCTATCAGTATTCACTGCGAACTGTGAGTGACATGGAAAACAAAGGCGATACATACAGGGGGTCTCGTGTGGAATTAAAAGTGAGAGGGATAATGAATTTTAACAAATCTGTTCTTCAATTTAAATGCAGTTACATAAGTGACGCGTTTAAATGAAGACGGGTAATAAAAGGGGATAAACAGGTCGAGGATATAAATTAAAAAAAAAAAAGAAGTAAAAGAACTAATACTTTTCGTAACAATGATATATTACTCACTGCAGAACTGATTATTACGCAACAATAACAAAGACAAAAAAAAGTTAAATAACAAAAAAACGTTCATGGGGAAAGTTGTCACAATAAGACGCGAAACAAGGAGAAATTTAAAAATTCAAGAAGACGAAATTATTTAAAATCACAAGATCCTAGTTTGGGCGAAATAGAATTCAGAGTTCAGAAATTCATCTGGTTCCGAATACACGTGAGAAGATATTGTGGAATCAAGATTTATGTATTTGGTGGCATTAAACATATTTAATACAGGTGTTCCATTAGTGGTCCATTCGGCATAGTCTATCGAAAATTTTCTTGAAGACAGTCTAATGAAGCACACTGAAGTTACAATTTATGATTATTCAGAGAGAGGGCACAAATATCGAATTTGAAAAAAAAATCGAAAATCAATGATTTTTTAATCAATGGTTTCTCTCTACCTGTTTTGAGCAATAAAGAAAATTTTTACGTTGCTAAATAGTAATTATGTTATTTATTTTCAGTTAAAAATTGGTTTAGAATTTCGCGAATTTTATTTATTTTTCATGATCATCACTTCAAATTAAATAAAATAATTCAACGAGAATCATAAACCACAACTTTAGGATTGTCATTTTGTAAAATTGAAAGAGCATTTGCTATGCAAAATTTTTAGGTGACGTCATCAAAATGTTGGTGGGGCCAGTCAGACAAATAATGATTATCGGTTCACCATCTATACGATATTCTTAAAGGACAAATAAAACTTCAGTCCAATAGCTTCGGACATTGTCTGTCTTAAGAGAAGTCCCCATCTTCGTCTCATGGGATTTTCAATACATTTTCAGACCATAATATCTCCGTTATTAACAGACCTATTTTTAGGAAATTTTAAATATAACCTAACACACAAGAGCTTTTTTTTTAAGTTTCTAGTGATTTTTAGCATTTTAGTGAAATTTTTCATCAAATGTCCCAAAGATTCTCTGAAATTGTTGTAAAAATAAAATACCAGAGGCCCCCAAGAATTTTTCAGATTTTTCTAACTTCAAAGATTTTTTTAAATTTATTCAAAAACAAAATATCAAATGCTGCCCCCAAGATGCTTCCAAGTTTTTGTAAAAATAAAACACAGGGGGTCCCCGAATTTTTTTTAAATTCTCCTAGAAATAAAAGATCAGAACTCTTGAGAAGATTCTTTCAAATTTATCCCAAAACAAAACACCATTTCTTCGAAATCTTCTAAGAATAAAACACCAAAAAGTCCAAGATGTTTTTAATTTCTTCTTATTTCACGTTTTTTTTTTTAATAAAACACTAGAAACTTCAAGACTTTAAAATTTAGTCACAAACAAAACATCAAAAGTCCCAGGATTCTTTCAGATTCTTCTAAAAATAAAAAGTCAGAACTTCCAAAAAATTTCCTTCAAATTATAAACAAGTAATAAAACACTTCTTCTACAAAGAAAACACAGAGACCTCAAGATTTTTTAAATTTCCTCTAAAAATACAACACTAGGGACGTCAAGATTTGTGTAAATTTATACAAAAACAAAACATCAAATGTCCCTACGATTTTTTCAAATTCTTCTAAAAATAAAACACCAAGAATTTTTCAGATTATTCTAAAAATAAAAAATCAGAACTCCCAAGAAGGTTTTTTCAAATTTATTCAAGAACAAAACATCACAGATCCCAAAATTCCTTCAAATTCTTCAACTAAGAAAACACCAGAAACCCCAACATTTTTTAATTTCTTCCAAAATAAAACACTGGAGGACCCCAAGACTCTTTCAAATTCTTCCAAAAAGTAAAACACCAGAAACATTTAGATTTTATTAAATTTATTCACAAATACCACATCAAATGTCCCCTAAATTCTTTCAAATTCTTCTAAAAATAAAACACCGGGGGCTCAAGAATGTTTCAAATTTTTTTGAAAATAGAAGATCAGAACTTTCGAGAAGTTTCATTCAAATTTATTCAAAAACAAAACACAACGCATTCCAAGGTTCCTTCGAATTCTTCTAAGGAAAAAATGTGTTCTTATTTCACATTTTTCTAAAAATAATACACTAATGACTTCAAGATTTTTTCAAATTTAGCCACTTGTTAAGATAAGACTGATTTTGGCAGATGACATACCTTCTTAGAAAACAGAGGGCGGGTGGGTGGGGCTAGTACTTGTTAAGATAAAACTGATTTTGTGGCTATTAATTTTGTAAAACCTTGTGAAATTTAAAGGTGTTAAATTGCAAATTTCCATAGTAACGAGTTAAATTCCTAAATCTACCGGAAATGTGCAAAATATTAACAGTTTTTAATTTTGAGTTATCATTGTATTCATATTCTTTAGATTTGCTTAAACAAGGTGACCCAAAAAAATTAATAACTGAGTTGTTAAAAAATAAACATCCAATCAGATTTAGGAATAAGGTAACAAGGTTTTACAAGATTAATGGGGACAAAATCAGTTTTATCTGAACAAGGCCTAGGCCCGCCCACCCCCCTCCCTAATTTTCGAAGAGAACATGTTTTTGCCAAAATCAGTCGTATCTTAGGAACTACTAGCCCCGCCCACCCGCCCTCTGTTTTTTAGAGGATATATCATTTGCCAAAAAATATGTCTTATCTTAACAAGTACTATTATTAAAGGAAATTTTGTAATGCAATCTTCACCACTGTTTTCGTCTTACAGAACTCTATACTCGGAAAACATTGTCGATTTTTTATCGGAAATGAGATACACTACAAAAAAATTGGTGTCAAAGAATTGTTTTTGCTGGTCTGTAATAGTTAATTTTTGTAGGGAAATATGGATTTTGCAATTACACTCCGCCCCTCGGTCTGGCAACGAATGAAAAATTCATTACGATTAAGTTCGACACGGAAGGGTGGGGCTTAATCTTTGGCTTTATTTTTAACTTAATATAAGGTACATAGTATTATTTGAATAACACGATACTTAAAAACATATTTTACATGAAATTTCTTGTAGAGAAATGGGGATTTTGGGCTCCACCCCCTTGGCTCACGATGAATAAAAAAAATCATCACAATTGAGATCGGGTGGGTGGGCGGGGTTTATATTTTGCCTTTTCTTCTTAATATACGTAGCCTTCTTTTCACAACAAACAAGAAACTTAAAACATGTTTAAAACAGAAAATTGCAATTACGCTCCGCCCCTCAATCTGACAACGAATGGAAAATTCATCACGATTAAGATCCACACAGATGGGTGTGGCTTATCTTTTGGCCTTTTTTTACTTAATACATATAGTTTTCTTTGAGTAGCCCGATCACTAGACAACACGTTTCATATTGTAATTCTATAAGGAATAAATGTTATAGACACACTGAATTTGTTGTAATTTGACAGATTTCGACTCTTAAAAAAAATCAGATACGTGAGTAATTTAAGGAATAGTTTAAAAGATATTTACACTTTTTTGGAATAAACAATGTTCGCCATTTTTAAAGATGGAGTTTTGCCTAAACAAATGTATACGGTTTTATTTTATTAGACAGAAAAAATGTAAATAATACCAGTTACAGTGAAAGAAAAAATTATTGCCCCATGAGAGGATCGAACTCGTGACCTTCGTGTTTTTAGCACAACGTTCTAATCCACTGAGTTATACGTTCCCTCTTATAATATTGACTGATTTTTTTTTTCAATTTCTGTTTAAGTTACGACCTACTTTTCCGCAGATTTGTATTGTCAAGAAATTCTTGAGTGACTAGATCAGAAACTTAAAAAATCGGTAGTACAAAAGCTTCACAATTTGGATTAGTTTTCCGAAAATTTAGAAGTCTCGGATAAAAAATCAAGACGGATTCATAAACCAAAAGTACAGAAGTATCTCATTTTATAAAAATTAAATATCATTTACACGCACAGACAACAAACAAACGGAAATGGAAGACTTATTTTTTCATAGTCTTGGGTTCACGAAACTTCGAGAAATTTACAGAGTAGCCGTTCGCCGGATGGACCCTATTACAAGCTTTCCTCGGGAAGTAAAAAATTGAAGAAGATCTCAATTATTTATTTAAAGAAGGCGAATTTAATCGTAAATTGTCACTTTTTAGTGTTTTTCAACTGGGATACCTATATTTTTCAACATTTTCAGATTTGCCTCATAAAGGATGCGAAAAAATGGGGACTTCACACGAAGATATATTTATCATCGAAATCTATTTTTGGTCTGGTTAAAAAATATTATTTTTGAAAACGGCGGCAAATTGTTTTTGTCAAGTTGTTTTTTCGCCCTCTAGATGTCAATCGTTCATTAACACCCTAGATCGATAACAAATAAGTTAAAAAATCTTACAAAATACAGGGTGTTCCATTTGACAAACAGAACAAAAAATTCAACACGTTAAAAAAACTGTTGATCAAAGATTTTTGATAATTTTTTTCACTATTAATAAGTAATCTAAAACTGAAAAAATATACAGGGTGTTAATTAAAAAAAAACTAACTTTCAAACAAAACATCTATTTTTCAAAATAAATTTAACTTGTATTACATTAGCGTTGAGTAAAATACATATATAAAATCTGTTATTCTAATAATTTTAAAGATTTAGTTTAATATCAAAATTACTGAAACATAGTGGGGAAAAAAATGGAAAAACAAACACGGGGAGGCTTTGTGTTCACAGATTCGTTAAAGAAACGCCAAAAATGGTGTTTGCGTCCACGATTTAGCAAATAGAATTAAAAGAGGCAACCGGTATTTCAAAAAATCTAAGCGTGGTCCAGAAATGATCTTGAGGTAGCAATAAAAAAACAGTCTCATAAAGCAGAGAAGTTTACAAAATAATGGCACTTTCATAATACTAACAGAAATACAATGGGCAAATCTAAAACATAAAACGGTGCAAGAAATGTCCAGAAAAAATTTACAAAGTCTACAAAACACGAGAAATTCAATTTTGCCGAGACAACACCATGCGTGAAAGAAGATGTTGAAAATAAAAGTATTTATTTATGCAACAGGTGTAAACAGTGTGTCATGTCGTTCAAGGCGTGAGCAAAATGATAAGTATTACACTAGCTACATACGATGTTTTTTTAGCAGTAACATTTTTCGTAATTAGTGTCACTCTATTTAGCTCAATGAGCTAACTGAAGCATATAACATGCGATTATTATGAAATTAAACAACGTCCAGTGGTCGTGAGAACAAAATAAATCTGAGTTAATTAAATTCAATTTACAGGTTTATAAGCAAACGATTTTTTCTAATCTTGAAGAGACTGCAGTTGATTATGTGGTCATTCAATCTTCTTTCGCATTGAGTAAACAAGAATCCTTTTGAAATTGCACGCAAAGAAAACAAGTTGTTTTCGTTTTCCTACAATTGGTATTTTCGTACCAAAGTTTAACGTATAAATTCTAGGTCGATTTAGAGATTTGATAACATTTATCCCGGAATTTCCGGTTTCACAGGAAACAAAGACAATTTTGGGGTATAAATGAAGTGAGCAATTTTGCGTTCGTCTGCTTAATGTTATAATTTATAATGAATGGTTATAATCTGAACACAATTAGCATTCCTTGTAAAGCAGTCTACTATGAATATTGATGAACTTATTAATGTTTTAAATTTAAGTGGAGACACTCAAAAATTTTGCCACAAATCTAATTTCGGGAAGTCCAAAGGATTAGACTTTTCGTATACATTTGTCAGTTTTGATCCATAAAAACAGGTGTTTTTGAATTATATATGTGCAATTGATTTCAGTTTTGAAATTCACGTGACCCATATATATTGTATAGCGTAGGATCAAAGTTAAAAGACGAGATCAGATCTTCATGGCAATTCAAGTTCGTAAAATATAAATCTGGAGTTCCGCAAGGGTCTTGGTTCCCTTGAAAGACCACCGCTGTTAGAAATATCATTGGATGATCATTTTTTCGTTGAAAAGGATTAAGAAAAACGTACATTCTGCGACTATAAGACATCATTAACAATAATTACAATATTCCTAAATTGATTTTGAGCATTAGTCATCCATACTGTGTGTGTATTTTTACAGAAACAACTTAAAACCGCCTAGCGCTTTGTACCACGTCACACCTAAATACTTTTCCCATGAATTGTCACCTTTAGGATCTCCTCCACACAACTCAAAAATAAAACCAAACTTTTCCAAACCGTAAAATCATTAAAGCATTTAACTGTGGGCACCGCTACATTTCGTCCTGTTTGAATTATGACATATCGCTGCAAAAATTTTTCCGTCTATTTCGGTTACCAACTGCACTCGATCTATTTCCGCGACATTCGCGTTAATCTTTTTCGGTGATCAGTCAGGCAATCGCAGCATCTCCTTCGTCGTAACACCAGCTGCTACGGTCTTTTTATCAATAGTTTACATCGAAAATACCACAGCTGAAATGACGCACGATCGAAACCACGCTGTCGTGCACCTGACGCAAGAAAAATTTCGCACTGACCTGGGGCAACCTCCAACAATCGAAAACAGAACATATTTACTAAACCGATTTTCGACTTATCCACGAGTGTGGTCCTTAGAATTACTTTTAAAGGATAAAGGAGGAACGTGTTTCGAATTGTCGAGTTAGTTAGATGATCTTGACAGAAGTTTCCGGTAGATTTGCATTTAGACATCAAAAAAACAAACGAGGAAAACAGAACCATTACTATAAGTACGAACTTCTGTCTCTTGTAATCTGCTTAAGGCTGTTACAGCGCAGCCCACGCACAGCTTGAAAAATCATCTAAGTCCCTCGTGACTTTCAATTAAGCCATCAGAAAAAACTTAGATTTATTACAAGCCGACTAAAACCTCCCATACTTCAATTCAACCCGAATTTCCTCTAATCACGTTGTTCCTCAAGTTAATTTCTTTGTGTCCCTAATCCATTACATCCGAACTCTTTCCGTGCAACCCAATCCCACGGACAAAGAGCTACCACAAACAACACGTGCGATTCAATTAGCTACGCCGAAGTAACTAATTAAAAACTACTTCCCGAAAATTAAAAATTTTTAAGAACGCCCAATCACGAACGAACTTTTTCTCTAAATTAAGATTGCAACATGTAAAAGTGGAAACGGTGTTTGCCGCCCTCGCGCATTCTAAATTAAAATTGTCACTGTTTGAAAAGCGAAAAAAATCTGTTGGAAATTTGTGACAACCAATTAAAATATTTTCGCGGAAGGCTGAATTTTAAAATTAACGTGGTGCCATTAATAAATGTGTGTGTGCTAAAATCGGTTTTCCATACAGACCTTTGGTGAGTATGCACACCTTCGGAGTCCTGCATTTGTCAACAATAAATCTAACGAAGATTTATAGCTGTGCGTAGTATGTATATTAATGCTAATTAGATTAAAAGCCGATTTAGCCCACGTACGAGGCAACTTTGGACAAAAAATTGTCCTTCGACGGAAAAGGCAACAAGGTCGAGAAAGTCCCCAGTTTCATTTTTGGCATAAAAGTTTCGATACCTTATTTAAAGGAAAGTGGGCATTGTTCGGTGGTTTTATAGCATATTTATTGCTATTTGATTGAATAGTGGATACGCTGAACCAACAGAACAATGGATAATTTCACACTTAATTAATTACATGAATTTTATAAAAGTGATATAGAAAAGCAATTTAAATGACATTTCTATGAATGGATGAATAGAAAAATTATACTTACTTTGAGTACTTCCTCACCAGAAATCAACTACTGCAATGCCCAAACAACAAAAATTGAGAAGCTGTTAGCCAAAAGATTAGTGTTTGTACAAAAAAAATAGCTACGTATATATTTTGGCAGATGTGAACTCCAAACGTGACCTACTTACTTTGGTGAAATTTATGCATGCAATCGTGACAAGAAAATCTCCTGTTATAGATGCCATACAGAGTAGTTAGCTCATTTGGTTCGTTTAACACGATTATAGTGAAATATGCATATAGTTTGGTTAGTGTATATTTCGCACTGTTAGTGGATCAGCGACAGTTTGCTTATAAGCATATTTAGAAAGAAGTAGCATACAAATCTGCATAATATCTCGTTTCATATACATATATACAAGTAAGTGGCGGTTTTAATGGTGATAAAGCTAACAATGTCAGAAGTTTACATTAATCCTACATCCATAACAGCGTAATTATTGACTAAAATTACTAGTTGATGTTAGTTGCAATATCATTTGTTAGTAGTGCAATTAATTACAGGGTATTATTAGTGGCGTAAATTGCACCTTCCACGTGCACTCCATAAAATTATTTCCCGATGAATTTTACATTATTTGTAAATTTTTACACTCTGCAATGTTTGTATTTGTATGTACCGGCATCAACAATTTCCACTACGTCGAAAAATAAGAATTTCAATATGTTTTAATTTTTTCCCGAGTCTATTATTTTTTTATCAGTGTTTTTGGACTTTTTCCACTTTCTGTCCTTATTTTTATGCCATTCGTTTAATATCATTTTGCACCGCCACTATTAATAGAACTGCAATAAGCTATTACGCTACTTAGCAGTGTGCCAATAAAAACTTGTAAAGGGAATATTTGTAGAACGAGTCATCTCTACGCATGGATTTTTGATGAAAGTTTTGTGTACAAGGTGTTGACGTTTACAATAACTCTCTTGGCATAAAATCATAAGACTATCAAATTAGTAGTGCTTACTGTCAATCTTAAAGTCAAAATCGGTTGTGCATTTGGTTGAAGGTTTGTGAATCTATTCTTACTAAAATATTTTTCAAGAAAGATTTTTTTATTAGTTTTAAATGTTACTTAGTAGTACTACGTTCGATCTTCACATTTTCTTTTGCTTTTTGAATAACAGATTTAAATATTATTCTAGATCATTTCGAGTGGTGACAATAATATCGTCTCGATGGTGGGCTCCAGAACAACCTCGAAACCGGCGATCGCGATCTGTCCAGAAGTCTGCTCTGGTCTAATCCAGCCGCTTCGATTAATGAGTGCGAATCAGAATTATTCCCTGTGATATTTTTGTTGTGCAGTTAGTCGTATAAATTTGTATTACGAAGAAATATATTGTTGAGTTTTACTCATGGCGATTTTAATACCCGAAAAACGTAACAATATAATCTATTTTCTTGCGGCTCCTTTTAAAAGTTGGCTTTTCACCACGTTCGCTTACGTCAAAATTTAATTTACTCAAAACCTTGACATTATTCGGAATTGCTTTAATACTTGGTATTTCTGGAATTAATATGATCAAGAAAGGCTAATTTGTCGTCAATAATTACACCTAAATCACACACAAGAGGTTTTCTCTCAACAACATGATTATTAAAACCATAATCAAAGAGTATGCAATTGGTAATTTAAATAAAAGTCAAAAGTGAGTCCGCCCACCCACCCCTACTCCGTTTTGATGACTCGTTTTATAGGCGCTGAAACGTAAGTTGGATTTGATATTGACAAATAACAAAATCTAGTGCAATTTTTTTATAACATTTAAATTTTCATTCCAAAAACGACTTTACCATCAGTGTTTACATAGTAACATTTAAAAATCATAGAAAGTAGACACACTGTGGTACAATTATAAATGCCGCCCTTCTTCTCCGGGCCAATGAAATGATTTATTAAGGTGGAGTTTGTGCGATGTTTATTGCTTGTGCTTATTGAACACCTACCAGCTTAATATTTTTTGGATACTTTGTTTACAATTTTTATCCATTTCCTCACCAGTGGTTTAACAGAGTTGTCTGACATTCCGGTTAATATAGTTGTCAATAATTAACAGTATTAAGAATAGTCACCAGAAACAAGAGTCGGGCGGGTGGGCGGGTCTATTTCTTGTTCATAAGACTATTTAGAAAAAAGTTAGCTCCACCCACCTTCCTTCTCGATTTCATTGGCTTAAAATTTTATTTACTGGAAAGTAGGAATTGAACTCTGGTATGACAAATGGTAGAATCTAACTAATATTAAGTATAATCAAAGACGAAAGTGACCCCGCCCACGCACATCAACAACAATATTGAGTCCACATATTATATTATTAAAAACTAGATAAAAAAGAGTGGACCCACGACAGAGCCCTGAGTCACATCTGAAGCCTTATTATATGCATGCGAGTTAAAGCCATTTAAAGAAACACACCGAGATCGATCCGTTAAATAAGATTTCATCGGATCTATCTTAGAATGAGATAATCCAAAACCCCCAGGTTGAATAGGTTGACAGAGGTAGAACTTGATGGTAAAGCTGAACTTTGTGGGGAAACATTTTCAAGTCTTTTTTTTAATTAACTGTATCGTTCCATACGACAGATTTAATAGTTGGCTAAGGCTTCGAATCCTTCAATTTTCTAACAGTTCTGCTGTTCATTTTTTTTTTTTTTTTTGGTGTTCCACTATCTTCTTTCAACAATTCCATTTTTCTTAATTGATTCTACAGTTTTTTTTACAACTTAATAAGCATCAGTATAAGATGTTTTTCAGTTGACTTCCGTTTCTAGAATAGTATTCAAGTAGAGAAGCTTTATGTATTTTTTTATTTATTCATTTCTGATGTCTTAATTTCATGCATTAAAAAAACAAAGACCAATGCATATGTACATACATTTTAGTACGTGTATTGTGAACTTGAAGAAAACACTCTTATTTCTATTTTTGTGTACTATTCAACTTATCATTAAACTTAACTTTTTCGTTAAAAATTTTCTAATTACCAAGAAAGTTACGTTTTGATGCATGTTTTGAATCACGGCCATTCTACCCTAAAATAGCCTTTATGTTCACACTAAATCAAGTGGAAAAGGCTTTTCATACATCTGACTTACTACATGGAGCTGTATACGTAGAATTAGATACATAAATTACAACTACTTCATAAAAAGTTATCGTTGTTGAATAATTATGCAAAATTATGCTGTAGGTACCATATCGTAAGGCACGAATACGCACATAGTTATGATCTTCTCTGATTACCTTCGCATTATTTATAAAATTCATTGATATCCTCCAATTTATGTATGGATAACTTTCCTGAGAAGTATTAATTTCGTGTTTAAATGTACCTACGTATAAAAAAAATGTTGTTTAAAGTCCACTTTTGAATTTAAATTTGACGCAGGAAATCGCTATTTCAACACGAAAAAGGTTTTGAAACGACGTTCAAGACAATTAAAAAATAACGTCTGATTGTTAACTAGCCTTCATTTTGATAATCTAATATAAAATATTACGATTTATTCCGACAGAAAATTAGTTAAGCGTGAAAGTACGGGCCATTAACCAGGAACGGCAACAGACAGGTTTGACGAAAGAAAAAACGAATAATATATGGCATATTTTTCGTTTCTCTTTGGCCATTTCAAAACAGCATAAAGACTTTTTTCACGCAGTTGTTGGAACAACAACCTCAAAAACCAAACACGAAATTCCAACATTGCTCGTATATGTAAATCTTGGAAACTTTAATCCTAAGCCACAAAGATCAGCGCCAAGTGCTTTTGGCTTATAATAAACTCGATAACTTTTATAGTGTATAACAGACTCGTTTGATCCCGGACGAAACACGTAGTTCCTGGTGTTATAACCTCATAAGACAGCCGAGTCTTTTTTTTCAGATAATCAATGAGATGCAAATGTATACATCGTGTTGGAATTTCCAACATTTATGGTGTGATATGGATTAACGACTCAAAATCATGTTGTAAATTTTATTCCCTTTTTAATATCCAAGTACCCCATTCCAATCGTTGTTAGTTCAGGCAAACCAAATAAGCTGGTCCAAGTCAACATTTAATAACGTTTTAAGATGAATGCGTGCGAAGTCGTAACATTTATGGGAAAATATTTATGGATGTCTAATTTCGAGCTTAAATCCACAAATGAATTTGCTACCGCAATTATTCATGCATTCCACCCTTTGTTTTACCACCCATGAACACATTCCGTCACATTATTTCACAACGTAATATTGCTTTTCTTGACATGGAAAATGAGAATGTAAAGTATGTGAGATCCTATGTGGATATTGGAACCCTGCGACTACGGTAAAGTAGCTGCTCTCGCTAATGGATGCCGGAAGTTAATAGTGAATGTAGTCGAAATGGGATTCTTGAAAAGGTTAGTTACAAGTAAGATCTGTATTAATTACGGTCTAATAAAACAGTGTTATTTCAGAGTGATCTTTAATTCGACCGTACCTGGTACTATTTCCAGTTAATAAAATTAATAAAACTTTCTGATTCGTTGCTTAGCAATCCCTATCGCTTGAATTTTGATTTTGCTTTCACACGACACGCGTTGGAAACTAGTCATTTAAAGCCTAGTTGTGGAGGAATATTATAAAATACGAAAAAATGAATTCCTTGTCGCTTCCGTAGTAACACCAGCTGCATACAAAACCTGCAGAAAGTGCACGCAACCGCATAAAATGACCTGCATCGAGTAGATGCCGCGCCCCAGTACCTTGTTGGTTCGAATCTTTTCAACGTTCTTCATTATTATTATTATTATAAAAAAAAAAAAAACACATAAAACAGAATGAATCCTTTCCGCTAATCTGAATGGGCGTCCCACCTGATGTAAAAATGACGTTTCGTCGTGCCTGCGAAAAACCTCGTTCCGTTTTAATTAGTGCCGGCAATCTTTACGTCGATCTTAATTTATGTCAACAAGGGTGTAATTGTTGGCGTCTCACAAGTTACGTGCAAACTCAGTTTTTTGACATTCACGAATGTAGCTCTTAATTAATAGAGGACGTCAAAGCGAATCAAAATTCGGCCGTAATGCAGGACCGAGCAGAAAGCAGCAGGAGGGTGAAATATTTTGAATGAATATACTTTGAGCCCAGGTATCAAAGGAATTTTTAATGAATGCAGATGAAATTATACTGATACAGTCGAGCGAAAACGCAAATAAAAAGTAAAATCTAGACGTGATTGTGCGAAGTTGCGGAGGAGGTATTAAGTTTAGCTCTGTTATTCAGACAATGGCGTTATTAAAACCATATTTCACTACAAAGGAATGATTCTTGTTACATGCAGGGTGTCAAGCTGGGGACAAAAGGACGAGATCCAATTTGGTACTTTTGAACAAGTTGGATATTTGTTGAGGTTACCGAGATGTTGAACTCGAAGGAGAGCTTTTGACGACAGGTCATATTCGGAATATGTAATTTCATTCGGATTTCAAATGTTTGCGTTGTAAAAGTTTATCGATCATAAATTTTATCACAATGTTTCACGGACGTACTGCACAATGCAATGCGCTGCCCCTTGGGCATCGTTCTTTCATTCTTTATACGGTAAGTTTCTTGGTAAAGTGACTCTTCTACAACATTCTTTAAAGTTATTATATCGTTCAACGAAGACTTTGTTCAAACACTAAGACGAAACAAATCGTGGTCTCTGAATTTTCGTGTTTTGATCTCTAGACTATATTAAACCATCTACCACTTGCGCTCCCGGAATCAATACCTGTAGAACCCGAAGCATATAAATATGAACAAGAATCGCATCAGGTTAACGACCTCAAAGTTTCATAAATAAACACAAAACTTAGCTAAAAATTAGACCAAGACGTATCGATTTGGGTCTACACCCTCCGGCACAAACTCTTAAAATTACCCGCGAACAACTTCCCCAATTTCAGACTGTTTATCCGCAAATACAGATCGCTATCGGTGTAATTAGCAAAATCCAAAATTAAACCAGCTGAGCTTACTTACGGGATTTAGCCCCTTCAGACCGCTCAGTACACATAAACGTGACATTATACGCCCGAGACCTAGACAAAAACCCGGCTCGGGCGGAGTGGGAGCTCAGACTTCAATTAGGCATAGTTGGAATAAAATCGGAATTTAAAAGTGGCTTCGAGAAACTTCATAGTTTCCACATACTTCAGGCAACCGTCGAAGATGTTGTCGAATTTGCGAGGGATTCTTGTAATAACAGCAGGCTTCCTCGAAGTTTTAACACAAGTTCGCAACTTCCTAAATGGATTATTCGGACATTAGTGAACTGGACGATAAAATCCAGTAAAATCGTTCGCCTTCATTTTCGCATTTACGCATTCTAGGCGAACAATGGTGGAGTAAATTGCGGGCTGGGTTTGCGAAAGAAAAAGGGTACTTAGGATGCGTGACGTTTCAAGACGCATAAAGCGGAATCTGCTACATTGCTGACGTTATAGTCGTCCTACACCATATAACGATTTTTTAAAGTATCTGGGGTCTGATGACGGTTATTAGAGTTAAAAGTTATAAATAAATTAATTAAATTGTTAGTGTTAAAAAATGTGATTCTCTCTATATGTCGATTCCGACGTGAAAGTATTTCAGTGTCTGGCATAACCTACTGCAGATATGAGTCATGCAATGGGACGCTGTGAAACAAAGCGAGAGAGAGAAGACTAAACGAGACTAGAATTGAAATTTCTCGATTTGTTTTCGGATGTTTTGGGCCAGAATTTGTTCGTTCTCAGTAGACACATAATTTTTCATTAACTACTTTTTCGACTTTTGTTCAGGATGCGTAAGGTCAGCAACACTAGGATATGATTGTGAAACCACGGAAATCATCAAAATATAGAAATTTTCAAAAGTTAGAAATCGTTAGCACGACAGATATTTTCCTTTTCAGGAGTTTGAACGGGGGAATAAAATAGAATTTGTTTACCTTATATCTGACGGCATTAATTACAGGTAGGTAATTAAAGTAACACTGTACTTGAATTGATTTTTTAGTGATCAGTCACTAAATGTACAATGAAATCCGAAAGAACATTGCTCATAAAGTAGCTTTTATAGGTTTATTTAAGCCGAATAAACTAAATGGCATAAATAATACAACTACAGGGCTTAATTTTTCAAACAATCATACAACTGTTACTGGTCACAGTCGGCCAAGTATATATTTTTTGTTTCACCAGAGAAAAAACTTCTAAAAAAGTCTCGAAACGGGTTGTTGCGTTAAATGATACGCCACTGGTCAAAGTCGAAGTAACCGACTGCGAATGACTCAACGTTTTTGTAAAACACAATTCATTATAGCCACCAAAGAACAAAGCGATCTGCATTTATCCTCATCTTCCTACGATGTTTTTAACATATTGACAAAAGATTAAAGCATTTTAAACGCAAAGCGAGAACCTTGTTTAAAAAATATATATTCTAATGCAACATGACAGTACCCTCTCACACCCACGGAAACATATTTTGGTGTGGAACTTATCTTGAAATGTGTGGTCAAGCTACTTAAATTTTCTAATTTGTCTTAGTTTTTTTTGTTTATAGTTCAATTAAAATTTTTACGATCAACATTTTGGTTTTTTTTCGATTTGCAATAACGCAAATAAGGAAGGTAGCTCCTTCAGCTGTTAACTAACAGGTTTCTGACCAATAAAACACACAGTAATGTGTTCTAAAACGTTAAAACCGGGTCTGAAATTCAATCTGGACCTGACAAAGGAAACTATTTTTAAAGAAATGATGAAGGATCCGTGTACCGGTGATGCTGCTGATTCGGGTTAGCTACTGTGCTTGCTTATTAATATTGATTTAGGTTTGTTACAAGCATGATAATAATAACAAGTTAAATTTACTTCGCACCCTTTCTACTAGGGTTATGTGGTTTTCATAAAAAAAAGACCAAAAACATGGACTCTAGCCACGTGGAATGTGAAAAAAATAGAACTAATCAAGATAGAAGAAACAGGAATGGACATACTGACAATAACAAGAAGGAGAAAGGATAAGGATCAGCAGTGGCATACATAACTAATAAGAGATTAAGAAATGAAATAAGAGAATAAAGAAGTATAAACGATCGAACATTAAGAATGGAAATAGAAATGGATATAAATAATAATGTCTTTCTATGGACCAGATAAAGGAGAGATCAAGAAAGCGGTAGACGAATTTTGGAATAAAATTCAAGAAGAAACCGGGGATTGTAAAAGTTTTTTAATGCTGATAGGAGATTAGAACGAGTGAAATCAGAGAGGAGAGTGGGAAAATTGGTGGAAGAAACTAAAAATGATAACGGATATAAGACTACGAAGAGGGTGTGACATGGGGACCTAGTGATAACATCGATTAAAACTAAACAAACGGGAGCAATAAAACAAAGAAAAGGGTCAAAGACGGTAGAATATGTTAATATAAGAGTTGACAGACTGAAGTATCAAAAAGTAAAGGAAGAATACCAAAGGAAAATACATCAAAAAATAAGACAAAATAAAGAAAAAATTAATACAATGAATCTGGACTAGAGTCACTGAAGCGGGGATTAAACGGGCGGAATCAATACGAATACAAATCAAAAGAGACAAACAACTCCGTGGAATAATGACATAAAGAAGGAAGTTAAAGAAAAGAAAATCATTTGGAAGAAAAACTTAAGTAACAATGAGAACATTGAAGACTATAACTGACACAAAGGACAAAAAGAAGGAAAAAAATTCGGAGTAAAGATGTAAAAATACGTAGCAGGTAATGCAAAAATGTAATACAGCACAGTGAAAAATCCAAGGACAGAAAAAGAAACGCCATTGGAACACACGGCTTCCATAAAGAATTTAAAAAATCAAGGTGGCAAAAGTTACTAATTTATTTGAAAAAGTGTAAAAGTGACAAAAATATAAAAATCATATTATTTACATTTTAAATTTTAGTACTTATATTTTAATTTAGATTAAGTTAATCATGCATTTAATTAGACGTTTAGCGACATCTGATTGGCGTAGAGTCGGTCACGTGGTACTTTAATACCGCATTAAAAATTTAATCGCAATCAAATATTGAATCTGAGCTTTCGTAAATCGGCTATAGGTATTTTATTAACAAAAGTATTGATTATACTTGATTTTTCTTTTGTGTATAGTATGCAATTTGAAAACCTTCTTTTGCAGCGTTTCATTCTTCATCGTTCACCACGTTTGCTGTTTCCAAAATTCCCTGAGCTACAATAGCAGGTATCAAATCTTTCTTCTGTAGTGCTTTTTGTGACGTCAATTTGCGTCATTAAAAAGTACGTCAAGCTTTTCGCTTAGCTTTTTTGTAGCCGTTAAAGTTCCGAGTTTCTTCTCCATCTGATCAATAGTATTTCTGTCTACTGTGAATGGTTCTTTTAAGATTCTTTTTTTCTTTTTCTAATTCTTTTTTATCTTTCTTAGTTTTTCTTAATTTCTATCTTCTTGTAAGCATGTTTGGCGCCTTTGAATAAAGCCTCGTTCCCTTGTAGGTCTTCTCACATGCATACGTCGATCAATTGCCACATATAGGGCCTGGACGCTGAAGACTGTCCTATTAATGCTCCCAGTGCTATCTATCGTTACACCATTGTCGTCTGGTAGCCTTTTGTTCAACCTTCAATGAGAGTCGAAAATACGGCCTGTAACAATGAAGCCCCAAAGATTTTTTCGCCTTCCAGGCATTGGCTACCCTTTTCTCGCTCTATCGAAATCACAACGACCGATTAATTGTCCTGACTATACCCAGAATCTTCTAAACTAGCAACGTCAAACAACTGTCGTTTGTTAAAAACAAAAAAGATAAGCATTTCTGTTTGCCACCACTTTTTTGATACTTTGATAAGCGTACAATCACCTTTCAGGAAAAGGAAGTCGAAAGGAATAAAAATAAATAAAAGCCATTCAAAGAATTAAAGTAGGAAAGGGCTCAGGAATAGACAATATAAGCTCAGAAATGATAAAGTACCCAGGGAGTAGAAGGAATAAACTTATTGCATAAAATACCAAAGCATGAAGAACTAATAAAACACCAACGGAATGGAAGACAACAGTGATAAGTGATAACTGATAACAAATATATAAAAAGGGAAACTGCAACATTTGTAATAACTATCGACAGACGAGTATCACTACCAGGTACGGCCCTAAAAGTATATGAGAAGATTATTGAAAGAAGACTAAACGATAAATCAAGGCTAGGCGAATTACAAGCAGCACTCAGAACAGATAGATCTACACGAAATTAGATATTCGTAAGAAGGCAAACATCAGAAAATAACGGCTTCGAATATGAAGATATACATAAATACGATAGATTTAGAGAAAGCATTTGGCAGATTATCAAGAAGTAAAATCTGGAAGGTTCTGTAAAACGGAAATGAATGAGAAACTAATAAAAACAATAAGTACCCTATACGAAAATACAGAAAATATAGTAAGAATCAAGGGGAAATCAACGGAAAATTCACAGAAGAGGGAAGAGTGGATCCATCTAGGCTACAGAAATAAAACCGGTTGAAATGAGTGAGCAACTTTACGTGGATGATTTGAAAATCTTTGCAAATAACAGAGGGAATAAAAACATGTAATAGAAAGATGGTCAGAAGAACTAGAAAAATGTAAGTAAGAATAAACACATAGGGAAGTCAAAAATAATGCAAGAAGCAAATGAAACGGTGCAGGAGGAGGAAACAAGAGAAGTAGAAAAGGTAAAATATCTAGGAGCAATAACAGAAACAAAAGGAGGATTCGGGGAAGAAGTGATCAACAAAATAAATATACCAGTATATTACCAGTTCTTGGTATCCCAAGATACAAAAGCAAAGGTATTTGAGGCGGTTTTAGTGGCAACGCTCATTTACGAAAGTGAATCATAGGTTTTACACGAACAGCTCAAAAGTAAAAATACGGCGTGTGAAATGTGGAAAAAAAAATTGAGATAAATCAACCAACAGTAAAAGTGATACGGAAATGGTGACAGGAGAAAAAAGAAGAAGAGGAGGTGGAATGATGAAAATTGTTGCAAAAACGAATACCCTGAAAGAAAATTCTTTATTTTTATTTATGTTATTTTCGTAAACCTGGCAGTTTCCTTCATTTTCCGTTTTGTCAAGCCCCGAGGGTAAAATCATATTTGTCGAATAGAAAACATTATTTTGTACTTTGTACGACTTCGTCACAAATATGCCACATATAACCCCAGTGATATTTGTGCACTTTACGAAATGAAAACTTTATTAAAGCAAGTACATCAAAAATATGCTCTTTTCTTATTGTAGCGTCATTTTATACTCCACAATGGATTGGCCTTTCCCACATGCTGCACATCGAGAACAAACAACGTGCACTCAATGCGAAATATTTCACCACAAGTGCCTTTTCAACGAAGTTCCAAAATACATTTCAGCGAAATTGTCGCACTGCGAGCCGCCATCGTATTGAAGCCATCAAGAATAAAAATAATTAAAGCCACCCGAGGGAGTTTTTATATCATCTCCATTAAGCACGTTAATGACTCTCGGAACAGACAAGGACTCGAAGGCAAAATGCCTAAATATTATTTAATAATTTACATCGGATTTCCATTAGGACTAATATCTCTGGCTTCTGGATACTTCGAAGCGCCAATTAATTTTTCATCGAATGAAACTCATGCTAATATCAAAAGTTTAAGGATGTTCGCCGACACGTCTAAATCCGCCTGAAAAATTAATAAAAAAGTATCCAAGCTGGATCGATCTCCTCCGACTCGTCATCAACGCGTCGGAAAATCCTGCATTTCCTCTAATTTAATGGAACAATTTTCTCGTTTCCTTAACAGGCACAGCTGATAATACAATTAATTTATAGCCGTTAATGAAAAACGCTTGTGTGGGCACAAAGCGAACGCTCTAGGGACTGTGGCGTCAGCGTCGCGGCTAAATTGGAGCTTTCATGGCCCGATATTATTTATAATACACCACTTTTCCTGATTGGAAATAGCGCGCTGAAAATACTGGCAGGAACCTTAGTCTCTATCTGTATGTGCGTTTTGGGCAGGACGTACGTTCAAATAATTAAAGACATGCAGGAAAATGACTGGCAGGATTCCGTGCCTTAAATACGGCTTTCGTCAGGCCATAAATAACATTACACGCAATATAATGCAGCTTTAATGAGCGAGAAATCAAAATTACTGCTTTTTAACAATTTTTCGCGTATCGAACCGCCATCAAATAATAAACGTCAAACCTAGTTTACAAGGCTTGTTGCAGATGACGGCCGACAATGTTCAGAGTTTGCGATCTTTTCAAACTTTGGCCATGATTAGCATCTAATCAGCTTTTCGTACTGCATTTGCGTTCAATGCCACCACCAATCATAATTACTACCTCGTGTTGCGTAAGGATGAATTGGCACATTTCAATAAAACCCAGAGTTGAACAGATTATGATAACGATTGAATAATCCATCTAAAAATAATATAACCTACGCGCCATAACATAGTCCAACCACGACAAGACCAGTTTCCTTAACAAACATGTGAAGGGTAAGATCTTAGGGTACGCCAAAAGGGCATTTCAAATCGTTTGGCCAGGACTGACAACATCAAACGTTTCTGAGGTTTGCCTTCAGACTATGTGTGGTGGAAGGTTTGGAGGATTTGAAATTAATTAACAACATTGTTGACGAAAAAGGAAAACATTGTTAATTTTGTTCACGTGGCAGGGCATGGAAACATAAAAAAAGACGTATATTCCTTCGTTTTAACGGTTTAACGCCATGTCTTGCCACGTGAATACAATGAATACTTTTTCAGAACAATTTGTCTGGAGTGCTCAAGAAACCACAACAAACCGGTAAAATGTCGACTTAAAAATACTTTCTTTTCAATTTGTCTTAAAATCGTTAATTTTCCAGTCTTACCATTTCAGGGGTTGTCCACACTGAATTTCGTTATGGCAGATTTCGTTTGAAAGTTATTATTAATCAGAAAAAAACTGGGCTATTAGAAATTGGAAATGCAGGGTGAAGTAATATATCATGCACTGTCAAACCATACTTGAGTTGGTGAACCGCCAAGATTTATCATGAATGTGTGTCTGTTGACGTTTTTATTTCTTTTTACATTGAAAATAAAAAAATGAAAAGCGTCTACTTTACAGAAAGTAATTTTATTCTATTTATGTTATGTACATACCATTTCCATCGGTTAGAAATTTATCATTTTAACAAGAACTGCTTGTCTTAACATAAATTTGATAAGTTGTATAAGAAAAATTTATAGTTGTGTGGGATTATATTTTTCATGTTTTATGATTTGAAAATAAGTACCTATATTTCGCACCAGTTTTCACTGTAGTGTAAGTTTCAGGACCTTTTTTAACTTTTTTATTGTAAATTTAACTTGGACAAATTATTAATTAAATTATTTCGCATATTTTTACTTCCTGAGACGTTTCATAACCCCAAGAATACGAAAAATAGGTTTGCCGTTTTCATCCGGCTATCGGCCGTTTGTGTCGATTTTTATTACACGAATAATTTCCAAAACCCGGACCGATTGTTTGCAAATTTGTCTAATCTTCTTCACCAACAATTTGATGATATTATATGAAAAATTTGTACATTATACATGTATTTAAATTTTTTTAAATAATATACTGCCACACTTGTGGCTTATGAATCTGCCTTGAGTGTTTTCCCTAGGAGTCAAAAATTTCACAGGTAATCACAGGTTGGATTTGTTTTACTATACTTCAGGAACGATGGAAGTTCTATCGAAATAATCTGTTTTAATAGACACCTAATCCCTGAATTATTGGATCAATCACTGTGGAATTTTATTTACTTGCTATTGTCTAGATTCTCTAGGTGGTTAAACGCTAACCAAAATTTTTATTTGTTCATCCGCACCAACAATTTGATGTGGTTTATTAATTCGTTCGTATTTTTTACCTAAGAAAAGTTGAGAATGTGTTTTAGAATATAGAAAAACCAACGATTTTAAGTTATAGTTACGAAATAAACCCATACGCCGCCTATGGGTCTTCTAGTACGTACCTATGTGTTTCTTCTAGTATGTAGTAGGACTCATCGGCCGGACGGCGCAGCGTTCTGTAAAGGAAAGCCTGGAAGCGGATGTCGCGAGGGGCCGAGAAAACCCTCGAAGCGATGTTCTCGAACCCTCGAAAGGAACGAATAGGTTTAAAGTACCGTGACGTTGCGCCGGAATTATTTTATACATAATCGCTCTGTAATACGTCGTGCAAATTCGAGTTGGTAAGAAATAAATTGTTGAGTTTTGCCCACGCCGATTTTATTCACCGTCCAACGTAACATTATTCCAAATATGGTAAACCATCAACCAAAGCGTATTTGTTGATTCTCTTTCGAAAATTCTCAGATTTTCAACTCGGCAAGTTCAGATTTTTGAAAAGAAAAATCAAAACTATAGAATAGAATTTTCCAATTTGTCTCGGAAAATACCAAACTGATTGCCTCGAAATTTGGCAATGATTTGAGGTTATGATAAGTTTGACAAATTTCTAACCAAAAAATGCCTATTCAACCCCGCCAAAATTTTGATGATGTCACCTCAAAAACTTGCGAAGGAAACCTTATTCAAAATATGTAAAATAGATAATACGCATCTAGATATGGTGTATTAATCTGCTCGTAATTTTTATAATCCATTCCAGCAACTGGATTTCTTTAAATCATTATTGTTCTTCGAGGGCGAAAGAAGTTTTGTTTAAATAATTCTATAACAATTTTTTGGAATATTATTATAATTATTACTAGTATTTAGGAAATAGTACATTACGTATATATAGTTTGCATTTATTCCACAAATTTCTATCTAAAATTACGTCACCAATTTTCTAGACAAGTGGGTCACGTTCTTTCATTTCAATAATTATATAAAAAAAAATTGAGACCAAAGTTGGAAGGTTCTACAAGTAGCATACATTAAAATTATTTTCAACTATACAGAGTGTTCGGTTTTCGACATACAAGATTTTTGAAATTCCAATGCGACGTTGCCACATTATTCCAAATTTCTTGACATATTTTAGCAATGCCAAGGTTTGCAAAAAAATCGCAGTAGGTTTATTTTGAAAATCTGTGTTAAAATACTTCGGAGCAAGATAAACAAAGCTACGCGCTTTGTTGTGGTGTACATTAAATTGCGTTTTATAATATACTGAGTGTTTATACAAAAATCTAAATATTACAATTTTCAAATCTGGATATTAAATATATTTTAGTTTTTTTGCAATTTTTCGTGTTATTAAGGGAGACACCAACATATCGAAAGAAAGAGAACAAAAAATTGAGTAAGATGCAGTAATAAAATACAGGGTGTTCTATTAGAAAAAACTGAAATATCAACATTTGAAAATCGTAATGTTTTAGAATTTTTTATAAAAACTTATATAATAAAATTTAATTTAATTGATACCACAACAAAGCTGTTTATCTCTCCATAAAATATTATAACAGAGATTATACAAATAACGGTACTTTTGTAACCATTTTTTGCTAACAAAACAAGAAAACCAATCAGAGTATGTAAAAAATATATAAATATATTGCATCAAAAAGAAAACATTGTTGTACACAAACACTCGGTACAGTTCAAAATAATTTTAGTGCTACTACTCAAAGAAGTACTAACTTAATGATTCATACATTTTAATTCATTTTCGCTACTTCTTATATACAGGGTGACTGCCAAAAAATGTTTGACGCTGTATGTTGCTGATTTTTTAACTGATTCGGACGAACGATACATCAAATGAAATCGTTAAAAAAATACTTCGTCATGAAAATGGCGTTTATTTTTTGACAAACATTGGTCAATTTTATTTTTTAAATTGCACTGTACATATTTTTTTTGTAATTTACTTTTAAAATACTAATGCATAAAAAAACCCGATAGTTGTGTGATTTTTCGTAAATGTTAATTTTTTGGGGACAAGTAGGGCTGGTAGTTTCAAAAACCACCGTAGAATTGAATCACTGTATATTACTGAGGCGCCACAAATACTCCATGCATGTCAGATCACAATCTGATTTAATAATTTTTAAAAACACCTTTCAACCATGCAATCGTGTCGGACTAAATACTGCAAATTAAACTTGAAATTGGAGAAGTTTGTTAAGCTAACTTCTACAAACGTATTTAGTAAAGATCAAAGGATACGTAGGCACTACTGGCTGACGGTAGAAAATTATTATTTGTTATAAACTTATTCCTCTAGATTGGTAGTACGTGGCGCGGTACCGACTGAATTTTTTGCACATAACAATAAAATGAAACAAAACGTTGTTAAAAATTAAATTACACAAGAGTGTCCTATAAATCAGTTGCTATAAAAGTGTGACAACAGACATTGTTTATTGCTGTAATAAATTATTCTCCAAGTTTAAAACAAAATTTACAATAAAAAACACTTGAAAATATACATACATCAAGATGAGAGTGCAACAGCCTCTATAAGTTGTGTTTAGTTTCTAGCTGAAAATACCAAAAATGTAAGGAACGCTAAATATTCCAGAAGAATTTTATTGAAAGATGTAATAATGTAGTTTTTTTTCAGATTGTTACGAAAACTGGAGGTGGAGGAGGAAGGAACCTTGAATATATTCGACTGACGACACGCAACACTAGAAAACCCACCCAATTATAACAAATAATCCGGATTCGACAAAATTCTACGATAACAAAATTAATTATTTATGAATAATTGAGAACTGCTTATGCTTGACTTGGACTAGAAATGTCAGCCACAAAAGTTTTTTCTTGAAAAAGGTAATAAAATGCGATGACGATTGTTACAAATAATTCATTTCGTAGATCCCTCCAGAGAGAAAAAAAAACACTACGGAGGTTAAAAACACCAAACGTCAAGTCAATGCACTTGCACTCAAGCAAACTTTATCCCAAGTAATGGGGTTTTTCTTTTTGTGTAAGCCAAGTAGCGGTAATTTTAACCATTTTGTTCTTCAAGACTTCCTACGATACCAGTTTTTAATTGATGATAGACAAAGCGACTTGCCTTGTCCACTTAATGCTCCACATTAGTTTCCCCGACTTGATAACCGCGTCCATTAAAAAAAATCAGCTCCCACGACCTTGACCGGCATCTCCAAATGAAAAATCCCCATTGCGCAAAACCCAATCTTATGCAAATTTCCTCCATTTGGTATTCCGCGTATGATGAAAAACGACTAACATTACGAATACCTCTGTCGAGATGAAAAAAGAGACCTACGCTCACCATTCAAGAATTTATCAATGAATGAATGCTCTTCGCCCGATGTTATTTCGTACAGAAAGATCATCCGCACGAGCTGGAGAATTGGGTCCCAGATGTTCTTTCGGCTTGTCGACGACGACGCCGAGCGAATGAAAAGAACAAGTTCACGCTTTTCCGGAAAACGCAGCGCACATGAAATATTCAGATGTAGATGCGCGAGCTCGTTGACAGTTATTTTTAAGGAAGCGATGAGAAGTCTGCGTTAAATTGCACATGAATGGGTGTTCCATAATTTAAAACGTGTCTCAAAGCAACGTGTGCAGCACGCTCGGAAAAAAGTCGACTTTAATGAGTTTTAATTTTAGAAATGCTTCGCTTTTCACGAGTCCAGGGTACGGACGGATGGCACGATGTTATTAAACAAAATCAGTCAACGTCGGAGAAATTAATGCATGTTTCGGGGATTTGTGGGTGATCTTTGGTATTTTTCGCACGGCACGTGATATTATTTGACAAATACGAAACTGGGAAAGCGTTAAGTAACACGAATTAAATAACAACTTCGTTTCTGGAGCTTTTCTATTCGTAAGAAGTAAATTTTGGCAACGTAAATTTTCTCGTGTATAAAGTTAAAACACCTAATTCACGTGATGCGATTTTTGCGATACAGGTAAACCTGAGGTAGGAATGTTTTCAGATTTTCCAAGATGATAAATCGTATCAGTCGGTTCAGTGAACTTAATTTAAAATTTACGGGTTGTTACGGTATATGGCACTGAACAATTACAGAGGTGTTTATCTGGGAAGAAGCATGTCAAGCTTATTAAAATATTTTCATACTTGAAATCGTTTGGGTATAGACATTGCACAGGGCCAGGATGCACAGTTTCGCTTAAAATGTTTACTTTTTTCAAACTTTCGTTTTGTTTCCGGAGTTCTAATGGAAGTGTAGTGTTGTGCAAATTGCAGCGTTCGATGTCACGGAGAGGTTATTCCATGCCAATCACACCATCTTCAAGAAATGTATTGTTTTTTATAAAACATGAATGACCTCTATTAAACGAACAATTTGTTGTAATTATTGAAAAATAAAAAGTCTTATTTTAATCAGTTTTAAAATTTCTGAAATTTTGCAGAGGCCTTGGGGCTTTTCAATATTCTATTTTGATAAACAAATACTACAATTCTTGTTTCTTCCATTGATCTGTCATTTTGAATTAAACTGCAACATTAAATACAATTCTTGTACTAGGAATTTAAACACCTAGAACACGAAACAATAGGTCTCCCGTCTGTCAGATCGATTTCATATGTGCTAGGAATATGGTCTACATGGTAAAACGCTGACCCAAATTTGTCTGATCACCCCTACCCACACTGTAATGCACCACCTACAAATTTTGCTTGGTACACCATTTCAATTTCGTAAAATAATATTTTCCTATAGTTGTGCTTTATGAATCCGGCTTGTTTCTTCCCGAGCCGAAGCTCTCCCATTTCCGTCTGTCTGCCAGTCTATCGTCTGTGTCGATTTTTCTTAGACACGTAATCTTCGAAACTACTGGACCGATTGATTGTTGTCGAATTTTGTAGGTGTATCGTATAGTTGGTAAAACGCTAACCAAAATTTAGCTTATCATCACCACCAACAATATGATGACGTCCGCTCATTATAATTAATATTACCAAAATTATATAAGATATATACTCCCTTTGTCTATCTAATTTTTCTCATCAAATTTCCCCATTTTCTCGAAAATATGAGAATACCCACATCTTTAATTAATAATGATAGAATAATAATAATAATAATATTCAGAACATTTTGTTCGATTATTTTAAGTGGGATTTATAAGCTTGCTCTTGACGTTGAAGTTATCGTTGCAGTTGCTGTTCCGGCTGACGTTGCGTTTAGAGCTGAAAATTGTCATTTATAAACTCCAGTGTCAAGTTGGCGTTGAGAGTAACTTTGATGTTCAACTTTTGCCGTATTTAAAGGGATTTTTTTTATTGTCGAAATAAGTCTATATATATTAAAAAAAAAAGGCAAAATGTAGCCCCATGTATGATGAATTTTTCATTCGTTGTCACATCGAGAGGCGGAACTTAATTGCAAGATTCATGTTTGTCTACAAGAATTTACCATTTTAAACATGTTTTACGTTTCTTGTTCTGAAAAGACGTAAAACATAAGCCCCGCCCACCCGCCCTATCTCAATTGTGATAATTTTTTTTAATCTTCGAGAGCCAAAAGAGCGAAATTTAATTGCAAAATTCTTATTTTGTCTCTAAAGATTAAGCCCCACCCATACCTGCCCTGATCTAAATAGTAATGAAGTTTTCATTCGTTGGCAGACCTAGGGGCGGACCGTAATTGCAAAATCCATATTTCCTTACAAGATGTGTTTTAAGTTTCTAAGAAAAAAATAATAATAATCATAATTGAGATGGGGTGGGTGGGCGGGGTTTATATTTTGCCATTTTTTCTTAATATACATACTATTCTTTAAACACCACGATACTCAAACATGTTTTTAATTTCTTGTAAAGAAATAAGTATGATGATTTTTTTATTCGCCGTATACTAAGGGGGCGGAGCTTAACTGCAAAATACTTATCTCTTTACAAGAAATTACAATCACGTTTTTGAGTATCATGTTGTTCAAAAAATACTATGCATAATAAGAAAAAAGGCAAAATATATATCCCGCCCACCCACGCCATCCCGATTGTGCACATTTTCTTATTCTTAAAAACCTAAAACATGTTTAAAATGGTAAATTTCTCGTAAAAAAATAAGGATTTTACAATTATGTTCCGCCCTTTGCCTTACGACAAATAAAAAAGAAATCATCAGAATTGAGACAGGGTGGGTGGGTGGGGCTTATATTTTTTCTTTTTTTTTTCTTAATATGCATAGCCATTTTTTTACAACAAAAAAAATTGCAAAATCAATGTTTCCTTATACAATTTTTCCATTTTAAACATGTTTTAAGTTTCGTGTTGTGAAAAGAAATCCCCACATATTAAAACCAAAAGGCAAAACCTAAGCCCGCCCACCCGCCCTATCTCCATTGTGATGATTTTTTTTATTCGCGGTGAACCAAGGGGGCGCAGCTTAACTGCAAAATACTTATTTCTTTACAAGAAATTAAAAATACGTTTTTGAGTATCGTGTTGTTCAAAGAATACCGTGTATATTGAGAAAAACGCAAAATATAAACCCCGCCCACCCACCCCATCTCGATTGTGAAGAAATTTTTTATTCTTAGATGCTTAAAACACGTTTAAAATGGTGAATTTTTGTAAGAAAATATGGATTTGGCACTTAGGCTCCGCCCGTAGGTCTGCCAACGAATGAAAACATCATTATTATTTAGATCAGGGCAGGTATGGGTGGGGCTTAATCTTTGGTTTTTAGTTTCTAGGACAACTTTTGGACACCTTTTAGGTACTTTTTGTATTCCCGCAGACACTTTTTGGGTCCCCAGAGGTACATTTTGCATCCCCAAGGACTTCTTTTGAATCACAGGAGACACAGGAGATCATCTTCTGGATTTTCGGGGTTTTTTCGAGTCACTGGAGACACGCTTCAGATCATCTGACATACCTTTTGATCCTCGGGGACATATTTTAGATCCCGGGGATTCCCTTTGGACTCTGGTGGAGTGTTTTGTAAAATCCTTATTTTTCTATGAGAAATTACCATGTGAAATATGTTCTTCAGTAATCGTGTTATTCAAAGAAAAATAAATGTATTAATAAAAAAAGAGAAGCCCCACCCATCCGTCTCGATCTCAATCGTGATGAAATTTTGCATTCGTTGTCAGACCGAGGGGCGGGCGTAATTGCAAAATTGATGTTATCCTATACAAATTTACCATTTTATACATTTTTTTAATTTCTACTGACAACTACAGTGTAGAAAATGACGGCTAGTTTATAAATCGATCTTTAGTCCTCTATTTTGAAGCTCATTCAAATCAAACAAATTTCTACGTGATATTCTTCCGAGGTATTAACAAACACTTGAAGTTACGCGTGTTATTATTGCTGAGAGGCCATTTTCCCATTGGTTATCTGTTTTAAACATATTTTACATTGAGTACCTTGGGCGGCGTCTCCTTGGAATGGGGCCTCCCGGGCGCAGGGGCTGTGGGGGTGTATTTATGCTGGTTTTTACATTATAGACAAAAACAAACAGCCCAGAATCAAATTTTATCATTTTCAAAGAAGCGGGATTTGTTGGCATGAGGGCAGTTCTGTCGAAATAAACTTTAACCGATTTTTTTGTTTATTATTATTAACATTTTTATAGTTTATTATATTGCATATGTCGAAATTGACATGTTACCTTCTAAAATGTTGATAGGTACACTTTCCAACTCACTAGAAACACAGGCTTAGCCTTCTGTTTCAGCAATGTATTCATTTTTGTAAAGACGTGAGAACTGACAGACCAAAAACAGAGTGTGTTTTCCTAGCATAATGCGTTCGAATCGAAACTATCGATAATAATATATTTAATATTTATCGATTCTGAAAAACACGCAGTTGAAGTTTCTTGATTATATTGGTATTATCTATATTATTTTTTCTAAATTGGATTTATTTAATTGTACTTTATGGCAGGGATATCCAGATTTCACATCATTTAAGAAATATTGTAATGTTCAATCCTCCGTATCAAAAAAATGTCAGTTATAATGAAAAAATGAAAATATTTTAAATGTTTCAATGATAGAATTTTCATTAACAACAGGAGGATTTTATATTCCAAGGATCCATTTGACGAATGACTAATTTCATGTTTTCTTGACGTTTTATAGCTCTTACAATGCGGAAAAGTAGGTCCCCGTTTCTGTCTGGTTATCGTCCGTCGTATGTTCGCTACTACACATATTGTAAAATTTTAATTAATCTGTTGGTAAGATCTAATTTTGCCCTAAGTCACAAAACCTATTTTAGTAGTACTAACTTAACACATGGATAAAATATTGAGATTTATCAAAATGATGCTCGTTTTCTCAGAGTTTTAGTCCTGTGACGGGTACTATTAAAAAATATGTGGATTTTGACACAAAATTCGGTGAGAAATACATAACCCTGAACATTTATCTTACTCCGCAAATTGAAAAATTATTCCTGCACAAAAGCAAAATAAACTTTTACGAGTTTTAAGAAAAAACATTTTAAGCGCTATTTTTAATTTAATGATAATAATGTTTATTCGTGAATATCCTACACACGTCACAAAAGTTAAAATATGCCTATACTTTTAAACTGCGAATCTACAGGAAACGTCTCGAGAATCAGCGAAGTCACACAATTTATATATTAATTAATAATTTTAACATCTAACAGATGTTATTGATTTTATTACGTTCATTCCAACACACCCTGTGGAAACTTCTGCGGAATAAATCCATTAAAACTCGAACAGGTAATTAGTTCGGCGGGCTTTATTGAAGTTTATTCACTTTTCTGCGACGTCATTAACTCATGAACTGTAAGAATCATGGCCGGTTTTATTTAACCGGCCTACATGATCTTGATCTTGTTCTTCAGCCAAATAAATTTCGACTTAAAAGTGACATATGACGTCATTCCGTATTAGTAACTATTAACTATTATTAAATTATATCTTTTAAAAACACAAACAAATTAGATACACACTAAACATTTATCATTTTTTTTTGCATATGGGTGATAAAAATAAAAAATTACCTTGTGTTTATTATCAGTCATTTTAACACGAACAAAAATTTGAACTGTTAACTTTGTGTGGGTGGAGCTAAAAAAACAACGCTAAATTTATCTGCTGATTTATTTATAAAATAGACAATAATTTACCATTTTAAGAATATCTGGAATTTCTAGACTGACACAAGACAAATGCATTCACCGAAATGTGTATGTAGAATACAAGTTACATAAACAAAATCTGCAACAGAAAACATTTTTTTAAGTAACTTTCTCGAATCAAAATATATTACGCAATTATTTGTTAAAATCAAGTAACTCGGCCATCGGCTCGCCAAAACGCCTTCCTTCATTCGCGTGCGCCCAGGAATCGCTTTATGTTCTAGTTACACAAACAACTCATTATCTAGTGTACAAAAAACAAAAACTTTCCAAAAACAGACTGTTTACAATCCACTTCGTCTATTCAAACACCTTGACAGTTCAACTGTGATTTTTTGTAAGTACTGGGAGACAGTTGTGAACAAACACAACGTGCAATTTATAGTCGTCCTAAAATTGACATGCCACATGTTGTAACAACAAAATGACAAAGACCGGCACGATCAAAAGCGCGAGTCGTAACTTTTAATTTTCCTTGTCGTCTGGTTTATTCGGAATTTCAACACACGAGTGGTCAATGGCGATTTTTTAAAGATAAGGCAAACCGTTAGTTATAAATAGCTGACTCACCCTGTACAATTAAAAATCGATATCAGCACCGAGGTGTTATTTCAAGTGAACTGCTTACAAATTGTTTGAATGATGACGCCTATACATCTCTGAGTCGCGCCAGTTGCTGGCTCAATTAAGATAAAGAAAAATGACAGTATTTACTAAATTCTTTGTTAAGGGAGCTGAGTGCAGAGTACAGTGACGGATGGTTTACACTTTGGCCGGAGTTCTGGCAGGTATCACATACAAGACAGGTTTATTCGTATGAAGTTTGACCACCTGGAGTATTGTATGTCCACTTGTAACAAATTTGTTCTCGAAAATGAAGTGCTGAATGCACAACAGGGAAGTCCGTAAATTTTAAATTTTTTTTTAGTCTCACGTGTTGTGGCCAGTTCGAGGCCAACAATTGACGTTGGATGCCCAGAAATAAATACAATACAAAAACAGCCCAATGGTGACCTTCAGTGGGTTGAAACAGGTGTACCGACGCTTAAAGAAGATGATTTTATTCTATTTGTATTAAATTTAGTTTTATGGGTAAAAATAATGTAACTTACTGCATCATGTACAGCGCCAGATGGCAGAGCATTCGTATTTCGTTTTTTTTTTCACTTATTAGGTTGCTGCAAAATTATCTTTTCCAACAGGAACAACACAGTTTCGATTTATTTATTCAATATTAATTACACTCGCGAATTCTTCGATTAACAGATAGTTGCCAAATTTTTTGGTCAATAATAATTTTCTTTCTATTTTGTTTTACAACAGGGCTACCAACTGAAAATGAAACAACCCAATAAAAAACACTGAATTATTTATCTTGATTTTCATCATACACGCAAGGTTTTTTCTAAATTTGTTACGAAATGTGTCCCTAAGGTAAAAACTCATTTTAACTTCTAAAGGATCTTTAAACTGATTATGAAGTGGTCCTTAATTTTTAAAACTGGAGCAGGCCATGTTTATCTGGAACGGTCCTCCTTTTTGACTAGTCATTTCAAAAGATCGAGCTGCATAAAAACTACATGAAGAATATGTTTTCATTTTTATTTTGTAATATTCTTCAGTTTTAACAATAGCGGGTTTCGTTGAACTGGTTTTAAGATATTGTTATTGTCACTCTTTAATTGCTTCTTTAGGAACCACTTTTTAATCTTTCAATGTCGGAATTTGTTAATTTTGAGATAGACTACTCACACTAATGGCTCACCAGAGATTTGGAACGCTCGGGTTTTCAAGAAATTAAACCAGGGTAACACTTTCAGTTGTTTCTATACGCCTCCACATTTCAGGAGAGGCTTCTACCAAAATTAAAGGCTTAACAGAAGATTTAAGCCACACGTTTTTTTAGCTAGTTTATCACATGACTTCAGGTGAAATTTAAGGCCAGTCTCAACGTTTAGCTCTTATGGGGTTTTCGACGAATTTTCAGAATGTAAGTAATATCAAATATAGCCTGTCCACAGTAGTCTTTATGTATCGTACCATAGGTTTTTTAAAAATAATTGATTATCATCTTTAAACGAAGCCCACATTAAAGCTGCTTTCACCGTATCTCATTGTCATTACCGACGAAAAAGTTGTTTATGGTAGTATTTATTGTTTTGTAAGCCGAAAACACTGGTGATAACCGCATATCGCAATTTCCATAAATAATTGAGGTAGGGGAACGAGGGGCTTGTTGTAACAGTTTTTAGGAAATCGAATATAATTTGGTATCTATTAGATGTTTGACCATTATAAATGTATCTATCGGTAGTCTAACTATTCCCCTATTGGACTGAACAGGCAGAAGGTCAAAATTGTTCATCTTCACTTCACACCAGGCATTTTTTTTTAAAAAGTGCATTGTTACAACTTGCCCCGTGGTTGGGGCTAGTTGTAACAGCCATGAGACTGGTAGTACCAGTAAAAATAAAGCTGATGTTGATACATATTTAGACTTTATTTTTCAAAAATCAACACAACACTTCATTATATACATTTTTTTTTTCAGTAAAACTGAAATAAACTTTTAGAAAAAGAGTTAACATTAAAAATTTGAGTGTTGTCTCCCTTTTTCTTAATATATCTGGAAAGCGATATATGGCATAGGTCAAAATTTTGGCTCGCTTTTCGTATGCTAGGTACGAGATTTGTAGAAGTGAATTTGGGATAAGTTGTAACATGTTACAACTTGCCCCAAAGCTATTGTTACAACATGCCCCGTAGCACAATTTTCTACATTTAATTACATTTCGACAAAATTATGTGGCTTAGCGTCAAAATGTGTAAGGAATATCAAAGCTGAGTAATTTTTGAGCTACATGCAAAACTAAAAGTTTTAAATTAATTAATAACTGATACGAAAAACCAAATTTTACTAAAGCAATATTTTACATTACTTGGCTAAAACGAAACACGTGCACACATCCACTTACTGCGCTGGCTCAAGGAACAGTGGTTGTGATGACATGATGTCTTATGGTGCAAGAATTAAATTCAGTAAAATATCTGACGTTAAAGAGTTTAAATAAATTGTGGGTAAAAATTTAGTGTTACAACTTACCCGTGTTACAACAAGCCCCTAGTTCCCCTACTGAATTTTAAAGATAGATTTTGATCTTCGAGAGTCAATCCAAGACGATCTACTGTGTATATCCTTTAATACCAACATTTATTATCTGATGCATTAACTTTATTAGACCTGATATCATATATGCGGATGTAAAACGTTAAAGGTGCTAATTTTTTTAATAATAATGTTCTTATGTAACTGTTCAAAGTGTTAATCTTCTCATAAAATGCATTTATTTTATTCATCTATTATCCAAGAGCGTCCTTTGTTCTTTCTTGTAATAAACGTGTAATCAGCTTCGTAGTAAGTTAGCCAAAAAGGAGTAAATTTTGACGAAAAGAAAAAATCACATAGGATTTTGTAATTAGCACATGTTTTCAAATGTCTGTTATTTGTGTTCATTTTTACATTTAACAACATTTACAAATATTTAGACAAAATAATTTATTATTACAAAGTCATCGAACTATTCGATTACCAGAAAATTCGGGGACAGGCTAGATGAAATAAAATTTACATGGCATCGACAGCAGCCTTAATGATTGTTACGACACTCGGTGTTGGATGGTCAACATTACTGACAGCTCTTCGGAACGAAACGGATTTTACCGTTGTTTTTGCTAGCGACTGCTCTTGTGGAAAAGTGGCTTTGCATGTTTGGACATCACATGAGAATGCTTGACATAGTAGGGTATTTTTTGATAACATTTTCTATTTCACTTCAGAGTGGTTCAGTTTTTCAAAAATTCAGCTTTTCAAATATGTTACCAAGAATTTATCAGTACAGGGGAGTCTAGTGTGTTCTAGTATCTTCTATAGTTGGACATTTGATGGCTTTGTGGTGTCAATTATTGACAACTGCATTTCTACTTTGTCTATTGTAATTAATACCTCCAGATGACACGTGCCATCAAGTCTGCATTTATAGATTCTAGTGCCACGCACAGCTTGACCTCCCAGTCAATTTCATGAACCAAATGCATTCTAAAAATTTTTGGTTTTTTGTAAGGCTAATGAAAAACGATGACGAGATGTAGATTTTGCCATTTTTCTTTCCTGAAATCTCTTGTTTGTGCTGCCCGGATGACTAATTTGCATCATATTAACCAAGTCTTTGTTATATTAAATTCTTGTGCCCCGCCGTTCTACTCCATGTTGATAATCATGCTATCGGTGAAGTTAAAAAAAAATTCAATTTCACAGATGTGTTGTGTACTGACTAAGCAATTTCGCTTCAATCGCGGAATGCTACTGTAAACATAATTGAAATTTTACGTCCCAATGCTTATCTTGCATGCAAGACTCATAAATTTTAATCTCAAACAGTATCGTCCGACGAAGAAAATTTATAATCTCGCCGTCTTTGGAATACTTTGGATGCAAAATCGTCTCGGTTGTTGAGACTGTCATCGTAAAATGCAATGCCAAAAGATGACATTGATAGGAACTGACTTGCCACTTATCGGTTGAATTTAGTATACACAGACGTTAGACAATGTTAATAATACATATTTACGTCTGTGAATATTCAATAAGTGAGATTATGTTTGAGTTAGAAAATTCGGCTTACGTTTCGTGTAATACATTGTTAGTTGTAACACAAAGGAACAAGGATTAAAAAGGTCCAGTAATTAAAAAATTCCTTTTCAGTGATTTTTTTGTAAAGAGGACACCCTAAAAACGCCTTGTCTTTCGTTTGTCGTTTGTTACAGTTTTTCATGTTGACCTCGCGATCAACATTGAACCAGTAATTTACGCTAGAAAGAAACCCGATGTTAATGAACTAAAGATTATTCGGTATTTCCTAATTGGCGTTGTTTTGGTTGCTACCGCACTGTACGTGCCTGTAACATCCTCAACTCTTCCCATCGCGGTTTCAATAGACCAGTTTTTGTCTTCTACCAGCTCAACAATTAACATAAACAAAACGTTAGTGGTATCTCCCGTCGTTCCGACCCTCCGACACACTCAAGCTTATTTGTATAAATCCGTCTTCGTCGAGCGCTTTCGCATCGCAGACCCGCCGACCCCGTCTGCTGCGGCCAGACCAGAACTGGTACCTCTCCTGCAATGTCAAGAATGTCCGTGCGGTTGGGTTAATAACCCGCGGCGATCACACACCACCATACACCGAATCAAAGTCACGACCGTTCGAAAGTAAAAGGATTCGTTTTATGGCCGGGGCAAGCGGCATCGATCGTAGGGAACAGCAGGAGCAGGAGCTTCCGCGAAGAAAAACAAAGCACGGTCACACGCCCCAGGAAACCGCGGCATCGATCGAAAGAACGGCCAGCAGAAGACAATGAAGGCAGCAGGAGGCCGTGGACGGCACATGGACACCTCGGGAAATTGCGTGGGAAAGCGCCGGCGGCATCGATCGCAGGAGAAACAAAATCGGTGGACCGACAGGGTAACAAAGCGGTGGATTCTGCAGGAGCGCGCGGACCCCTCGGGGAAGCGCCGGCGGCATCGATCGCAGGAGCAGCAGGAGCCTGTGGCGGGCCACGGACGGGACAGTCGGCATCGATCGAGCAGGAGCAGCATGTGGCACCTGTGGACTTACCGGCGAAGAAGGCGGGCGCGTCAACCGCTGCAGGATCTCATACAGAGCGCGGGAGGCTGCGGCAGCAGGAACCACGAGTACTGCACTCGCGCACCAAGTACTTCACTTGCGCTAGAGCACTGAGACACAATACTGCAGGTATTCCATGGCACTTGCGATGTCGCGGATGCTGGATGGTGTCGCTGCGTTGCCACGTGAGGTGCACACTTCGAACGAAAACGGGGTGACGTCGAACCGCAACGACCAAGTGAACGACTTCAAGTGATCTGGTTCTGGTTCCTGTGTTGTGCGAGCGAAGGCCGAGCCGCCAGGGGGCGCGCGCGCAACCCGCGGCTGCGGATCTCATTACAATGCCAGAATCTACCGGCCACCGACGAGTTTTACGTTTACGTACGCACGACACCGACGGAAGAACCGGAGCCGCAGATGTTCCGGACTAGGAGCATTATGCCTCCTTGCCGCTGATACAAATTGCTCTCATTTATTAAGATGGGAACTCCGCAAACTGAATTTGATGCGGGATCGCCGGATTCGACTGGAGACTGTGGGGTGCCGCAAGAGGCGGACAAACCGGAGGAAGGAAAGACGTTACGATATTTATATTCTTTAAGGTAATGTCTATAATCGCCTACGCCATTCGAACTTGTTGATGCACTTTTACATTTTTTTAATTTTATTTATTTTATTTTCAGCCCAACTTACACAAACCCAACGATGTTCTGAAAACCAAAATGTTCAAAAATCTCTTGCATACAGGAAGAAATAAAAGAAACGAGTGTTAAAATTTTGTTAGATGACCTAATTTCGTCACCTCTTTAGATAATTAATAAGATATTATTGCTATGGAAATAATTATTTCAACAATCGAGCCTTTTCCTGTAACAGGTAAAATGTTTTCGTAAAATATTAAACGAATTCGAGAAAGAAGTGAGGGATTAATTATATTTAACAAAAACGACAAGACAGATGACATTCTTTTGCCATAAATAAAATATATGTACTTTAAAAACAAATCTGTATTTTTTACTTTCTGAGCGTAAGCTAAGGAAATTTAGTAATCGAGTCCATCGGACGAATGACCACTTTTTTGTTTTTTCAACGTTCATGACCCCTAGAGCACGAAAAAAGTAGTCTCCTGTTTCCGTCTGTCCGTCTGTCTATCTGTCTGTTTGTCTGTCTGTCTGTCGTCTGTGTCGATTTTTATTAGACGCGTAACTTCCGAAACTACTGGACCTATTGTTGCCAAATTTGATATGTATATTAGGAATATCATATACATGGTAAAACGCTAACCAAAATTTGGTTAATCATCCCCACCAACAATTTGATAACGTCATTTCGAGGAATTCTATTTTCAAATTATGTAAATGTTATACAACAATATACTCCTATACTTGTGGTGTACGAATCCGCTTTGAGTTTTTTCCTACACGGCCAAATGATCAGCAAAAAAATTAACACAGTATAATAACATTTTACCACTAACTCAGAATGTCTCTTTTTCTCTCGCACTGTGTATTATTTATGTTTATGACCGGTCACCATATTTTCTCGAAAAGGGTAGAGTACGCACGTTTAATTAATAATTTTGGTCCCCTGTTTTAAGGCGACAAACTTATTAAAATCAAACAATTTCTACGTGACATTTTTTCGATTTATAAACAAACACTTGAAGTTAAAGCTTGTTGTTATTGCTGAGAGGACATTTTTTCCCTTTGTTATCTGCTTTAAATATATTTTACTTTGTTCGTACTTGTGCAATTTACGCCCCCACGGAGCTTGTTATTTATGCCACTGCTTTTCATTTTATAGAGGTTATCACAAAACAAACATTGCGAAATCTAATTTAGAATTTAATTTAATTTAATCTAGTTTACTGAAGAGTTAATCCGCCATTTTCCATACACCCGGTATTTTATTAGCGCATGTGTAAAAGGAAGAGCAACAAAGTAAATGTAGTATGTAGTAAAATAACGCAGATAAAAAATGTCAATAAGACGGATTCATAAACGGCTGGTATAGAACTGTTATTTTATAAAATTTAACCAGGATGTTCTTTGCAAAACTTTGAAATGACGTCAATGAATTCTTGGTGAAGGTCTGAAATCTAAAATCAGAAAAAAATTATAAAAACATTCGCACATGTAAAACAAAAAATGTTTTATTCGACTGACAAAAATCAGCAAGATTTGCTTGTATTTGTTAAATATGTGTTAACAAGTCATTCATATTTTTATTTCTTAAGGGTAACCCAGGGAACTACATACTGCAATAGCGTCGATCCGATAAATGGCTAATTTTTTTGACGTTTCATAACGCGTACGGTTTAAAAAGATAGGTCTTCTGTTTCCATAAATCTTTCGTTGTTGTCTGCCTCTTGCCGATTTTATTAGACTGCAAGATTGTTTGTTAGGGCATTTTATATGTATTTCAGGAATATTGTGTAGATGGTAAAACGCTAAAACAGTAGGAAATACGTTTAATAAATAAACCAAGTAGGTTTGGGTTTGTTGTTTTTCTTAAATTCTAGCTAACGTTTGTGGGGCTATTGTTCACAACAATAACCATCTTGACCTCGAAAGTTCAACAATACTGTTTTTTAATCTGCTATACATTGTTAGATATAATCAAAAAATAGCCAAGAGAATGTGTGTTTTCCTATTTTTCTCTCTACCCAGTGGAGGCTCGTAGGTTACTCTACTAGCCGCCTAATTATATATATTTATTAATATATACAGGTACATAAGTATATATGTAGGTTATCCTTGTTAAATTACGCATCGTTATATCTTGAGAACAGATAGAGGTATTGAAATTCTGTAAACGCCGTTGGTTTTAGCTCGAAAAGGAACGCTTAATTTATGCGTCCGCGTCGCGACGCAAACCTATATTGTTCTGAATTGCAAAGTATATTTTATTAACGAATTTTGAGATATCGTTAAATTGCGGTTACAATGATATACGACACTTCGATAACGAGTGTTCAGTTGAAAAAGTCATCAAGTTTAGGTTTTATAAATACATAGTATTTATAAATGTGGTGTATAGTTGACATTTCGGCGTTGTCAGCTGTCATCGTTTAAATGGGTTTCTTGATGACATACTTCACAATGATCACAAAAAATCAAGATCAACTTGACGACTTTTTCAAATTTCAGTCTTGTTAGACTTATTAGAATACGAAATATTTGAATCTAACAACACACTCCAAGGGACTTTCTGAAAGTTATTGTTCAAAAAGGACTGTGAAATTACCATGGACTCACCTGAAAGCAAATTGCAGGCAAAATAAAAAAAAGCATTTCTCTCACTACACCTTTATAACCAATCACACAATTTGTAAATACGATTCTATCCATTTCTCAAAGTTTAACTTATTTTCAGCTTTAAGACATACTATTTCTTGAATTACCGATAACATATCGAGTTCGTAATTAACGAAATATATGAAAAAGAATGGAACTCGTTCATCCGTTGTAAAAATCGTACTGCACCTGTAACTACTAGAAAAGCAGTTGTGATTGCCGAACGCATTTCGTTAATCTTCGGTGAAACGTGATCATTGACCTTGTTGCTTCTTATGGGACTATGTTTGATTCTGTCTACTTTAAACGAATTTTGCTATAAATTTATTTCACTTCTATTCAAAGGAAATATACTCTGCATGAGGTCAATATTTATAACTGACCCAACGAACCGCGAATGAGTATGGTTTTTATTTTTGGGCGTGTTATTGACCAATTGACCCCATGGACCAGCCGCCACTTTGAATTCTTGATATCTCAAAAAATGTTATGTCGAATCTTATAGTCTCGAATCTTAAATTGGACTTTAAATATTGTTGAAATCTTATTATACTCCAAATCTTCTTATCCAGAAATGTCATCCGTAGTTTAACATAATATGTATATACAAAGGTAAAATTCTTGTTTAATCTTTTCCAAATCAAGAAGTTATAGTTTTAAAGGAGATCAATTGACAAATTTTAGGCGAGACTGAAGTGCGTAACTCGCTTGAAAAAAATGCTTTTGCATAATGTATACCTATCAAAGTGTAATTATATCATATGATTAAAAAAAAAGTGTAGCAACCTTTGAAATTTAATCTTGTTCAGTTTCACAGTTACGGTCAAATAACTGCAATGTCAATCATTAGTTTAAAAGTAAATTTCATGGCCGATTAGACGACTTTTTTTATCATATCGTATGAAAATGGAGCAACAATTTGCTACCTAATACAAATATTCCAAATATTATAAAGCTTATAGTTGGTCATTCAGATTAAACTTTAAATAAATCTAAGTTTACAAACAATTTGTTATTGTGTTTAATAGGACCATAGTTCGATGGGGTTATTTTTTCAATTTCGGCTTTAGTTGGTCATGACGATTACGTCAATTTCACTGCTGACGTACGCGTCTTGGCCAACTAGAGCAGAAATTTAAAAAATCACATGGTGTAAGAAGCATTTTTCTAATTATGTAATCTTTGAAGGAATTATTTATTGTTATTTTTTTTAATGAAATTCCAGAGCTAGCGAATCTGTCTATTAAATAGTTCTGCGCTTTTTCGGAGGTATAAAGCGAATCTTTTCTACAACTTTTAATTTAAGAAAATATGTATAAAACAATACAATCCAGAACAACAAGCAAGATCGGTAGGAGATACGCTTTTGTCTCTAGCCAGAAGATTATTCGCTTTATTATATTGAGCATTGGGAAGAGAATGTCTTTTGTGCTATTACTTGGACGACCCCGGAAAAATGCTTACGGTACGTCCATATTATTAGAAGACCGAAGACAAATTACACGCCACGCTGGAAATATCTCTCGAGACACATCTGTCAACTTAATCGTGTTTCTAGAGAAAACTTACTCGAATTATTGTTGTCAGACCGCTCAAATCGGATAGATTTGCACAAACTTTGAAAAGACATAATCCCCATTTAACTCAGTTGCATGGAAGGAGTTTTCAATTTGAATAAAGTGACGCACAACAAAATATCTTGGTGTATCTGATCAGATTTATCAACTAAAGTAGAACACCTATTATCGAACAGCGATATTTGTATCTTTTGTAATAAAAATGTGTAAAAAAGCTTCATGTTTTAGCACCCAAATAAAGCAATTTTTCTTAAACCACAAGTATTTCAAAGTATTACCCAATGTAGGTCAATGCAACAATAACATTAACAACATTTCTTATATGAAAATTCTATTATTATTCAATGTCAAAGTTTAATCATAAACACTAAACCAACTCTCGATTAAAATATTTAATGAAATTTCATTTTTAGTAATAATAACACTGCATTTTAAAATACAACTAAATCATACATCTAGAAATAATTTGGCTACATAATTTTGTCTAACAAGAGAGAGTCATCACGGTTGCCAGACTCACTTAATTTATGTTCATGTTGACGTACTTTAGTACTAAACTAATATTTTGAAACAATTTAAATTGCTTAATTAACCTGAACGTCACATCATTTATAAAACCCCCACAACTTTAAAGCAACTCAGAATTCCTCTAAACCGTGTTGAGGAATTCATGGTAAAGAATTTTGTTTATTTATACTACATATGGTCAGATCCAGTGATCAAGATGTAACCAATCGCCTACGCCGATCCACCATCTGCGAAAGAAAGGGAAAGTGAGGAGAATCTTAATAAACAAGATTACACCCAGAAAAAAAACACACAAGTGACACCAAAAACAAGCGATTCTAAGAAAGATCTTAATAACACAAGGACAGGTAGAAAATTGGATCGACCCTAAATGAACCTCCCAAAATCAAGGTTAAAATGAACGAACAACACGTTTTTGCACTTCTTTCCTTCGTCATGTCGTCGTGTGCTCTCTCTATATTAGGTGAGTTTTGTCGTTATGATAAAGAGGGATTATAAAGTTTTCGGCTATTAATCATCAGCGTTCGTGAGACGACATTACCATGTCAGAAAAAGGTAAGACTATTTATTGACCTTATAACAGAAGGCAATGTACGGGCTCTTAATTTGCAGAACCGGCTGAAGTTCAAGGTCCTACTTATAAATATGTTTTTCTCAATTTACCGGAGCTCTTTTCACAACAAAGTAGTTAATTGCCATTTTCTTACTTTAATCCGTGACGACAAACACTCTGATTGTAATCCGGAACAGGCTCGAAATAAAGAGGAGAAGTACAAAACAGATTGGGTTAATCTGCTTTTGTTTAGGAAAGTTATTTCGTTTTGTATTTATGTGATGCATTTGTTCACAGTCATGAGTTTCGTCTAATGGTCTTTAAAACGTTCATGGATCATTTATCACTTATTACTAGGAAGCATGGACTTCTCTACTGATTAACATTAATGTTGCTGGCCTTTTATGAAATAATACATTTTTTTAAATGGGTGAGTTAAATATGTAAATGCGTCTTCAAGACTAGTAAGTACATTATAGTTAGTTATAAATGCAAAAGGAAAGAAAACGAATGGATTCGGACACAACCCTGTCAGCTGAGGCCTCAAATGAGTAATTTTATTATACATACAGAAAACAGTGTACGAAAAAATAAAGAGGATCAAATCCGGTGACCGGATCAGAGTTACCGTCTTGGCGTTATTACCACAACCCTCTAACCAACTGAGTCATAGGGCCCATCCATTGTGTTTCTTTAATATACACGGTGTTTACTAAACATGCGGCAAAAAATCAGGGGGTTATTTCTTAGGTTATTTTAAGATATTTTTGACAGGAGCTCCAAAAACTATTTAAAATGATTACGACCAGGATTGTTTCCTTTTGCATTGCATCCTTCAATTATTGGATTTCTCAAATCTTCTTCATTTTCCAATGGAGTAGTGTACACTGATGCTTTCAAATTGGTTCGTAAATAAAAATTTAGGGGAGATAAGTCTGGGGATTGAGTAGTTTTGCTTTAATTTTACGCCCGCGTTTTTCCGACTAAAATTTTAAAAAATCTTGAAATAAGTCAAGGAACAGTTAAGTCAAGGAACAGGGTCCTGAATTTTTGCCACGTGTTTAGTTAACACCCTGTATAAATGGTTGTGGTATAATTTGGATCTTGTTTGGGAAAACCTGGATGCTTAGGATAAAAAATTAAGGCGGATTCATAAACCACAAGTACAAGACTTGTTAAATTTAAGTAATTCAATTAAGTTAATTAAAAAATTGAAAAAATAACCAAATGTAATACTAATTCATAAACACGGTACAAACAAAATATTTAATTGTGAAAAACTTGAAAAGAAGAAAAAAAGGTTTATAGTTTTTTAGACAAAACTTCGCTCGTCCCTGAAGTACAATCTAAGAAAGCCAGTTTTTTAGAAAAATTGCAAAATTTGATTTTGCGATGTTTATGGTAACCTCCACAAGTTAAAAATAACGGCAGTGTGGATTGTACAGGGTGTAGTTGGTCATGGATTTCAAAAATCCCGCTTCGCCGAAATTCTGCCCCATTAAGACAGTTCTCACTTGTCATTAGTGTCATTTGGAACATGTCATTTTGAAGTCGTCGTTTTTATTATTTTAATGTTTCTCACGTGGGAATTACAGCAATTCTCGTTTATCCAAATTCAGAACAATAAAACAGTTGTTTTCAAAGCTCTTGGTGCTTACGTACGAAAATTTTGTTTTTGCGCTAGGAAGCGAAGACCGTGAAAATGATTTATTCTGTTGAACAAGACACTTTCATTCTTATGTCTTGTTATCGCAATGAGGCACTGGTAAACGAACAGTTTGTATATTCTGTAACCGCTTGTACGCAAGAATATCTAGCCAAATACCTTGATTTAATAATTCAAGAAACATTGTTAGATGCTTACATTACAGATGTAATCAACAGATTTGTTCGAACTGGCAGTGTCAACACAGGGAAATCTCCTGGAAGACGTTCAATATCTGAGGAAGTTGTTAATGATTTGAGACGACTTGAGTAAAACTCGCAGACATATTTGACAAAGATATGAAGCATTTAGGCAACCAGTTATACAGATGCGTGTGGTATTTGTTATTCGTCCTTGGGCATTTAGTAAAGTTCAAAATTGAGAGGCGGCACGTTTTCATTACCTACTTCGACTCTATAATCATTTACAGAAACTCTGTAAAGCAGGTAAAGACCCTTCCTATGGGTATATTCCAATAAAGTTTTTAATAATAAAATTTTGTAATGACCTTATCAGTTTTTTAACAAGGTTACAAAAACGGCAAAAAATCGATAAGAAAAATGACAAAAACAACAAAAAAAACACGATACATAGAAGGCAAAGACAAAAAGCGACAAAAATGGAGATAACTGGGGCAAAAAAGTGAGTCAAAAAGGTGATTAAAAGGGCAATAAAAAAATGCGATTAAAAAAAGCATAAAAAGACCACACAAAGGCGACAAAAAGAGGGACAATTAAAAAAGGGGAGGAAAAAGCAGGAGAGAAAAAAAGACTACAAAAAAGCGATAAATAATAAAGATAAGGACAAAAAATTCCACGAAAAATACATTGAAAAAAACGAGTAAAAAGGGGTAGTAAAGGGCAAAAAAGACGGCAGAAGAATGGGACGAATGACATTGACACATAAAAGTCGCCAAAAAAGCTACAAGCAAAATGTGTAAAAAAGATAGTCCAACAAACGATGAAAAAAAGGAGAATAAAAAAAGCCTATAAAAAATGGAGATGTGGGAGGTTGAATCCTGGCCTTTCAAATGCATAGCTTTTTTATCTTATCTATGGCCTACGTTTCAAATGTTTCGTATTAGTACCGAGTGACTATTAATTTTTCTATTTTTTTGTCAGGTTGGCAATTGATCTCAAATTTTATGATGCCAGATTTATATTTATGACATCAAATCAGCAGCTGTCATCTTCTCCACGCGTTTGTGAGGTGCGCTCATGTTAAAATTTACAACAATGAACTGACATATACTAACATTGTTGACAATAATTCCGAATTGCCAACACAAGATTTTATTAAATGATTAATAGTCACCCGGCATTTAAAAAATATCTTTACAACTAGAAATATTAAAAAATATTAAAAATATTGTTTAATGAAAATTATCATATCTAGAAAAAAAATTAAATCAAAGCGGATTCATAACCACCAGTATTTTGTAAAATATTTAATTGCATTTTCACGAAGTCCCTAAATTTAAATTACGTATAAAATTTGAACAGTCGGTCTGGTAATTTCGAAGAATAATCTGTCTAATAAAAATCGACACAGACAGACGGAAATGGAAGACCTATGACTTCCCGAGCGTAAGCTAAATAAGTATATAATCGAGTCCATTTTTATATTTTCTCGACGTTTCATGACCCCTAGAGTACGAAAAAATTAGTCTCCGGTTGCCGTCTGTCTGTTTGTCTGGTGTCTGTATTAGGCACGTAATCTTCGAAACTGCTGCATCTATTGTTGTCAAATTTTGTATGTATATTAGAAATATACATTTGTAGCACTATATTGTATCGTGAGATCGAAAAAGTAATTAGTGAAAGTTGGCCATGCACGACAAGCCGTTAGTCGTAATTTATTTTTTTTTATTAAACGTCAAATTGACACTATTTTTAATACACATAAAAATGAATCAAAATCACCGTTTTCCACTTTTGTCCCATTTCTGAAGTAAGATTCTAACAAAAAAGCTTTAATTTCGTTTGATAATATTGCAAATTACTTTTGTCAACGTGACGTTTAAAAAAAAATTGGTCTAAAGAGTTTAGACAGTACTTCCCTCGCTGTCGGAAACTTGACGACTGCATGCCTATTATGTTTTTTTTTCTCATTACATTTTTGTAGTGGGAATTTAAAAAAAAATTGTGATGACGTCATCAACATTTTTGCAAGGACACGTATATCAGTTGGGATAGATGTAGTGTAATACTAAGAATAAAATTATTGTGTTCCCAAATTTTCGGGAAAATGAATTGGGTCGTTTTGAATATTGATTTCTTATAATCAATAAAATAACGAAACAATTTACTCACGTATACGGCGCCGGTGTGTAATATCTAGAGAGCGGATTTCTGTCGGGCTAGGCAAGGCCAAACTCGGTACGGCTCGTACGGGATGGGAATTCATTGCAGTTACCGGCTGCACTTCGTTTATTTGAGATTAGAATAACGCTGCTTCGTTGCACTCTGCTGTTAATTCCCGTTCTCATTTACTTAGCCGTTTGATTAATAAATCGTTAATTATATTTATGGAATCCAGCACGTCCCCCCCTATAATCGTGACGTAGCCCGACAGAAATCCTCTGTCTAGTAATATGAGGGGCAACTGAAAATCGTTTATGTATAAACATTCTTAATTTAAGATGACAAGCGTAACAGCATACGTAAGAGCCAAACAGAGAAACTGTAAACAAAACGACCATCGGTTTTATTGCTTCGACTTCCGCTTATTATATAAAACATTGCGTTTTATTTTAATTCTTGACGGTGAAATTCACAATTGGTTGATTATAAACATGTCTATTTCGCATTCGCGGAACCAAGTGACCGCATAAAACAAATGCAGGTCTGTAATGTTAAAGTCGATGTAAATAAGCGTGCTACTCTTATGTTTCAACCGAGTTTTTCCTTTAACAAATTTTGTGTCTACCAAATTGGGTTGGTTGGGGTGTAATACTAATAATAAGTGTTGCCTTTAATTTAATCAATAAAATAAATTGACTTCATTAATTTTTTTGAACCACCTCTTAAGAAAATCTAAAAAATATGAATGGAATGATAAATCACAAGTACAAACTCATCATATTTTTTGCATTTTAGATAGGATTTATTCAGCAAAATTTAAGGGTGACGTCATCAATTTTTTTAGGAGGGATGAACAAATACATTTTGAACAAAAGTTTACCATGCTTATAATAACTTTAAAATATTCCCAAGATTTCAAAGCATTCGGTTTTGTAATTCCTGATTAAATCGATAAAATAAATTCACGCCTTCATTAATTTTTTTGAGTCACCCTGCATATGCAAATCCAAAAATATGAATGGAATGATAAATCACAAGTACAGACTCATCATATTTTGTACATTTTAGATACGATTTATTCGGCAAGCTGACGTCATCAGTTTTTTGTAGAAGATAACCAAATATATTTTGACTAAAAATTTATTATGCTCTTTATAACCTTACAACATCTGCAAGATTTCAAAGCATTCGGTTTTGTAGTTCCTGATTAAATCAATAAAATAAATTTACGCATTCATTAATTTTTTTGAGTCACCCTGTATATGCAAATCGAAAAAATTTGAATGGAATGATAAATCACAAGAAGAGACTCACCATATTTTGTACATTTTAGATAGGATTTATTCAGCAAAATTTTGTGGTGACATCATAATTTTTTTAGGGGGGACGACCAAATACGTTTTGATCAAAAATTTACCATGCTTATGATAATTTTAAAATATCTTCAAGATTTCGAAGCATTCGGTTTTGTAGTTCCTGAGTAAATCAGTAAAATAAATTTACGCTTTCATTTATTTTCTTGAATCACCCTGTATATGCAAATCCAAAAAATATGAACGGAGTGATAGATCACAAGTACAGACTGATCATATTTTGTACATTTTAAATATGATTTATTCGGCAAATTTTCGAGCTGACGTCATCAAGTTTTTGGAGGGGATAAGCAAATATATTTTGACTAAACATTTATTATGCTCTTTATGACCTTAAAACATCCGCATGATTTCAGAGCATTCGGTTTTGTAGTTCCTGATTACATCAATAAAATATATTTACGCATTCATTAATTTTTTTGAGTCACCCTGTATATGCAAATCCAAAAAATATGAATGGAGTGATAGATCACAAATACAGACTCATCATATTTTGTACATTTTAGATATGATTTATTCCACAAACTTTTGAGCTGACGTCATCAAGTTTTTGGAGGGGATAAGCAAATATTTTTTGACTAAAGATTTATGATGCTCTTTATAGCCTTAAAACATCTACAAGATTTCAGAGCATTCGGTTTTGTAGTTCCTGATGAAATCAATAAAATATATTTACGCATTCATTAATTTTTTTGAGTCACCCTGTATATGCAAATCCAAAAAATATGAATGGAGTGATAGATCACAAGTACAGACTCATCATATTTTGTACATTTTAGATATGATTTATTCCACAAACTTTTGAGCTGACGTCATCAAGTTTTTGGAGGGGATAAGCAAATATTTTTTGACTAAAGATTTATGATGCTCTTTATAGCCTTAAAACATCTGCAACATTTCAAAGTATTCTGGTTAGCAGATTAAAAATTAAATTTCAAAATATTGTTTTATAATTTTGATTTTTTTTCCAAAAATCTGGACGTTTCGGGTGAAAAGTCGATTCAGAGTTGTAAACTACATGTGTAGGACTATGTTATTTTATACAATTGAAAACCCATTTACTATGTACAATTTTGAAGTGACGTCATCGCATTAGTGGTGGGGATAATTAGACAAATTTTGGTTAGCGTTTTACCATCTACATGATATTCTTAATATAAGTACAAAATTTCACAACAATCGGTCGAGTACTTTCGGAGATTATCTGTCTAATAAAAATCCGGGACAACAGACGGACAGACGGACAGACGGACGGACAGACGGACAGACGGACAGACGGACAGACGGACGGACAGACGGACAGACGGACAGACGGACAGACGGACAGACGGACAGACAGACGGAAATGGGAGACCTATTTCTTCGTCTTCTAGGGGTCATGAAAGATCGAGAAAACGTAAAAGTAGAGAGTCGGCCGACGGACTCGATTACAATACTTCCTTTGCTTACGCTCGGGAAGTAAAAATTATTTTAAACTAAGGCAAACGGCTTTTCGTGCATGGCCAACTTTGACTAATTTCTTTTTCGATCTCACGGTACAATATAGTGCTATAAATGTGGTGTACAAATCCGCTTTGAGTTTTTCCTTAAAAATTTTTGCAAAAACATAATGCACGATATAATAGCAGTTCACCATTAGCGTAAGCCATCCCGGTGGTTACAAGTCAAGAATGCGGACCGGATGTAGAGCTTTCGATTCCAAGCTTGGCCTTCAGTTTTTTTTCTTTGTTTTTCTCTTTTCCCTCGCATTGTGTATTATCTATGTTTATGACGTCATAACATTTTTTTTATTAATGAAATTACCCCACGTTCTCGAAAAGGTGAGAATATGCCCCTCTTTATTTAAAAATGTAAAACCTTCTCGGGGGCGCCAAATGTCTTTTTTCAATTGTGAAACCTTCTCGGGGGTACAAACTGTTTTTTTTTAATGTGTAACCTTTTTAGGGCCCCCAAATTTATTTTTTTAAGAACGTGAAACCTTCTCGGGGGTCCCAATTGTCTTTTTTAAAAATGTAAAACCTTCTCAAGGGCGTCAAATGTTTTTTTCAGAATGTGAAACCCTTTCGGAGGTCCCAAATGTATTTTTTTTTTAAGAATGTGAAACCTCGGGGGTCCCGATTGTCTTTTTAAAAAAATGTAAAACCGTCTCGGGGGCCCCAAAAGTATTTTTTTAAGAATGTGAAACCTTCTCGGGGGTACCATTTGTTTTTTTTTTAACGTAAACCCTTCTCGGGGGCCCCAAATGTTTTTTTTAGAACATGAAACCTTCTCGGGTGTCCCAACTGTCTTTTTTTAAAAATGTAAAACCTTCTCGCGGGTCCCAAACGTCTTTTTTTAATGTGAAACCTTCACGGGAGTACCACCGGTCTTTTCTAAAAAGGTAAAACCTTCTCGGGGGCCCCAAATGTATTTTTTTTACGTGAAATCTTCTCGGGGGCGATAAATGTGTTTTTTAAAAATGTGAAACCGTCTCGGAGGTTCCAACTGTCTTTTTTAAGAATTTCAAACCTTTTCGCGGGCCACAAATGTCTTTTTTGTTAAGAAAGTGAAACCTTCACACTAAGAATCGCAATTTCAGTCCATCCGTCACGAGAGGATTAAGAGGACTTAGAAATTGCACTCTCGGTCACTGCCGCGAATACGCCGAGTGACGCAATTCCTTCTATTACGAGCGGTTCACACAGAGGGCCGTAATTCACCTCCACCCGTGACGACAATACTGCTCCTAGCGAGACACTTATCCACGCCCTGCGAAATTGCAGACTGCGTGTTTTCACCCGGAGCCTGACGTTCATCAATCCATATATTTAACTTCTACATATATATATATATATAACAATAAAATTGACTGAATTTTAGTTATATCATTTTGAAAGCAACTTTAAATTGCATTTGCAACTTCAAAGTAATCGGTTAGAGATTATCTGCAATAAAATTTTAACAAAAACAAAATGTATAATGAATCCTACATTTTCCAATATACAATCCGCTTGCGGAATTCTCCAATAGAACATGAAATTAAACAATAACATCATTCTATTAATATTTACTGGGAAAGCGAAAAATAAATTTACAAAACTAAAATGTGGCCGATGTGTATATATTTTTTAAGTAAAGCTTGAAAACTTTTAGCTTATAATAAAACATTACACAAAAACGCTGTCATAGTGTTCACGTCCAATTTTGGAAATATTTACTGCATAAAATTTTACACGCTTTTTTTGGCAATTATTTCTTACGAGCGAAAAATACGTTGAGAGTGATTGCTGTTTGGACCAGTGGGAAACAATAAACGTCGTGATGTATATATTTTTTATTTATTATTTTATCAATAATTTTAACGCAAGACAAAAATGCGGTCTAAATTTAACCCTCTATCAAGTTTTCCTTCTTTCGAATACTTATTATCTTAATTAATTTCCAAGCTGTATTTAAGGGAAGAATTTTAGTGGTGTGAAATTCAGACGTGATTTATGTTTCAATCTTCAGCTTGTTTAATAGGAGCACAATATACAGTTAATGGTCAAAAAGTGTCTACACATCAGTTATATTTTGGGAACTTTAATTGGTCTAATGTTAAAAACATTTGAACTAAAATTAGTAACCTTTTGTTTATAATCAGACGTGAATTAACTCGTAATTGATTTATGGTTTTAACTGAAAGCAAACCCTTCTGCCGGGCTTTTAGTGATAAAAATAGAACCCTAATTCCCCGAGGAAGAAAAAATTGCTTTAAATTTTAACTTTAAAAAACATCCCTTGACAACTGTCAACTTATTTATTCGGAGTTGACGCTCAACTTGCACATTTTCAGCTGAGTTTAGTTTTGGAGTCGTTTTTTGCTCTTTACATTTTTACAATATTAAAACTTTGGATTGATAGGTCAATACATTGTTGTTTTCAAGAATAACGCACACTTTTAGAGTAGATGTATATACTTTTAAGTTGCAAATTAAATTCTCGATTATCATAGTCATTACACTTGTAATTAGTTTAACTCTTTTCTTATCAGTTTAATTTTTGACAGTCGAACCTAATATCAAACTGTTAACCGCAAATTACTCTTCGTTTTAGCGAGTGTGTCGCAAAAGCGGTCAGTCGTAAACCGTCGATAATGGAAAAGAACAAAGAACGTTAGCCATTTATACAAGAATAATCAACGTTTCGATCAGTCGTTAATGAAAGACGAAACGAATTTTGGTGGCTATAGGAAGCATCAACTTGCGACCTAAATTACGACAGTCTATCACTCTGCACTTTGATGAAACCACAGTGTAACTAAGACTCGTGGAATTTGAGTCTACATTACTTTTTTTATAGAAAAGCACTCTATTATTGTAAGACGCAACTACTTTTAATCTCAAGTCTGGATGAAGTCTCTTTGTAAAAAGCACAAAGCATCAGTACATCAAAGTTGTAATCATAATGACTCTAAAACTTGGAAACTCTTCAATAAAGTAAGTTTAATGTAATGTTTGTAGTTTGAAAATGGTTAACGAGTACTAAGTTAAATTTTCAAACCTTGTTGCGTAGGTTCGCCAGCCCACCTACTTATGAAAGTGGTCGAGGCAACGTTAAAGCTTTAAACATTAAGTAGTCGAGGCAGAAATAAAAACACTAATAAAAGTAACTTACTTGTAGCTTCTCTTAGGCATGCTGACAGCAAATACACTAGGAATACGTTGTAAAACTACCAACACTACTCACTACCTGTAACAAAATATCGATGCTTGCTACACTCATCTACGAACAGTCAAGTCTACTTTTAAACTAACCCGAAATCACAAATTCTGCAGTTCCTTTAATTAAAATTAATTAAACTATGAATACACAAAAGCTGCAAAACCCTTTCTCATTAAATACGTACTTGGCAAACTTCCGATACCGCTGCGTTTTCAGATATTATAAACTGTCAAGATAAATTGACACTTTTTAAAATTCCAGCCTCTTTGATTACCGTCGTAAAACAAACTCGTATCGAAACTGTTCCAAACTTTATCCATAACCATCCCATGATTAAAAATTAGATAAGTTGGTGCAGGTGTTTAAAAGCGTTTCAGTAAATTTACTTCAGTTTCCGGGTTTACTTAGCTGCCTCTACAAAGTGCAGACCGGAAGGTTGTTTACATATTCATAATGAGACATAATCGTAACCGAGCGTTTCGTTTTTGCACATATAACGCAAAAATAATTATTTACTTTAAAAATAATGAGAATCGTAAAGTTCATGAGGATGACGTTTTTCTTTCATGGTACTCGAAGCGTTAAATTATACTGAGGTTAAGTTGAATACGATCATTTTATGAGGATGTTTTTTGGGAACGACAGTATTTAGATGAACGTGTGATCTGCATATCGTTATAACGGGTGTTCTGGCGAAAAAGCAATCAATTTGGCATGGTTTTTATTAGAAAAGCGCATGCGTTTTAGTAATCTAATGCTATTGTGTGTAGATGATATTTGACAGATTTTATGCGAAAAAGTGAGGTTAGGTTGTACCAATCCACTTTTCCAGCTATCAGCGGATAAAATTTAGATTTATTGCAAACATACTTTAAAAAATCTTGACGTTTTGGGTTTTGCTGGCAATCTTTCAATCCGTCGGCCCACTCTCTACTTTTACATTTTCTCGACCTTTCATGACCCCTAGGTCTCCCGTTTCCGTCTGTCTGTCCGTCTGTCCGTCTGTCTGTCTGTCGGATTTTTATTAGACAGATAATCTCCGAAAGTACTGGACCGATTGTTGTAAAATTTTGCATTTTATTAGGAATATCATGTAGATGGTAAAACGCTAACCAAAATTTATCTAACCATCCCCAGCAAAAATGTGATGACTTTACTTCAAAATTGTACATAGTAAATGGGCTTTATACATAATCCTACACATGTAGTTTATGACTCCGAATTGAGTTTTTACCCGAAACGTACAGATTTTTTTAAAATAAATCAAAATTGTGAAACAACATTTTGCAATTTAATTTGGAATCTGCAAAACCGAATGCTTTGAAATCTTGCAGATGATTTACAGTTGTGAGAGGCTTGATAAATTTGTATTCAAAATATATTTACTTGTCTCCTCCAAAAAATTGATGACGTCATCTCAAAACAATAAATCTTATCTTAAATGTGCAAAGTATGATGAGACAATCCTTGTGATTTATCAATCCATTCATATTTTTGGGATTTGCATATACAGGGTGACTCAAAAAAATTAATGAATGCGTGAATTTATTTGATTTATTTAATCAGGAACTACAAAACCCAATGCTTTGATTATTGATCATTCCATTCATATTTTTTAGGTTTGCTTAACAGGTCGCTCAAAAAAATTAATGAATTAGTCAATTTATTTTATTGATTAAATCAGGAATAGTTCACTCCATTTTTCCGAAAATTTGGAGATACAACAGTGTTATTATTAGTATTACATTGCACCAACCCAATTTGATAGAACAAAATTTTGTAAACTCGTTTGAAACATAGGCGTAGCACGCTTATTTACATTTACTTTAACATTACAGACGTGCATTTGTTTTGTTGCGACTAGGTTCCGTGAATGTGGTATAGACAAGTTATAATCAAACAATTGTGAATTACACCATCAAAAATTAAAATAAAATACAATATTTTATATAATAAGCGGAAGTCGAAGCAATAAAAAAGTCTGGGTGACCATCGGTATTGTTTGCAGTTTCTCTGTTTGACTCTCAAGTGTACAATTTCAACGATTGTTACCGCTTGTTGTCTTAAATTAAGAATGCTTATATATAAATGATTTTGAGTCGCGTCTGCTGATACACGGGGCATACGTGAGTAGACTGTTTCGTTATTTTATTGATTATAAATCAACATTCAAGACGACCCAACTCATTTTCCCGAAAATTTGGGAATACGGTACTTTTATTTTTGGTACTACACTACATCTATCCAAACCGATATACGTGTCCTTGCAAAAATGTTGATGACGTCATCGCAATTTTTTTTTAAGTTGTCCCTCTACAAAAATGTAATGAGAAAGAAACATAATAGGCATACAACCGTCATGTTTCCGGCAGCGAGAGAAGTACTGTCTAAACTTTTTAAACCAATTTTTATAATTATGCTGTGATATGCTACAAGTACTTAGCAATTTTAGAGTATTAAGCAAACACTTTTTATTCCTCCTTATTAGGCCGCTGATAACACTATGTAACAAAATTATAGAAAAATAATATTTATCTGACTTTTTTTGTGGTTTTTGGTGTAATTTAGTCTATACTTAGAGAATATGAATTTGGTTCGTACAGAGAATCCCCAACATAAAAAATATTTAACTATTTGTTTGTTTAGTGAAAAATGTCAAAATTTTAATTAAAAAAAAAACGAAAGCGGTTTAATTAATTGGAAATACTACAAAGAAGAAAAAAGGCATAAATTATTTACAAATAAAAATAAAAATGAACCTTCGCGTGGCCCTGGGGCTTGGGAGGGCTGCCACGTTAATTAAATTATAAAATATATTGACCGTACAAAAATATATAACAACCAGTAAGATGGTTACTTGGTTGTCTTAAAAAGCGGGAAATGGTAAATCCTATAGACTTAGGTAAGGTTTCCTCGAAACCATGCTTCCAAACTTGACCGGCAACTTCCGCAGTAAACAAGATGAACCCATGGTTTATCCTGGTTCTTAATAGTTCTCTCAAAGTACGCTTCATATGCTACCCAGAACTTTGTCGTAGGAACTATTTTATGTTTCACTTAGTCAACAGTTTTGTAATAACTGCAAATGTAACAAAAAGAAGTTGCAGATAATTTACACCTGCGCGTGGCAAAATACATACAATTTTTTTTCTTTTACAAAAAAAATTAAATAAATGAAAATAGGGACAGTTCGACCAAACGAACCACAGCACGTCAAAAGTTACATCAAGATACAACGATAAATGTGAAAAAAGCAAGATAATAATTTTTTTGTTACACAGTGTAATCTTTTCAAAAATTTCTTAAATTAATCTTGGGACAAAATTTATCAAGATATATGTATTCATCAACACGTTAGTAAGGACACATGCATCAATTTAAATAGGTATACTATACTGATAATGACAGTATTATATTCTCAAACTTTTGAGAAAATGAAAAGAACCGTTTTTGATTTGATTAATTATTTTTTCTTTTCTGTACAAGCAATAATACAGTAAAAATACGGCCCCCAGAAATTACAAAAACTTTCTATAATAAAAATTAAAATTACGGCATTCATCGTTTATAAATATAGCGTTCAAAATTTCTAAAGTATTGAGACCTGAAACCCCAAGAAAAATACCCGTTTGATCTATGATCGTCAAGAAAATGAAACCCTACACTGCATGTTTTTTATGGTGAAATGCGTTCAAAGACAATTTGGTGAACCTCAAGGTTGGAAAAGTGCAAAATATAGAAGAGAAAACTATTTTTCCGCCTTTTCTGAGACGGAAAAATATTGCGGAATAAGCTATTGAGGAATATCCCATCGGCAAAAATCTTTTCCAGCTTTCAAACATCAAACCGAGTGTTATAAATCAAAAGAAGTATTTGAATATCACAAATTTAGACACAAAAAGAAAAAAGACAAATCATCATTAAATTGAAGCAAATACACAATTATTACCCAGCGTGAGGATGCATGGCGACAGCGGCGCGAAGGGCGTCTCCTCATGAAAGTCTATGGTCCTACCATAGCCACAACTATTATGGACTAAAGACGTGCCAACTAGGCGACCTGATTCACTCGTGTTGAAAATCCGCACAAATTTAAACCATTCATCATCCGGCTCACGATGTTGTTAATTTGACTGATGAAAATTTTCAAGGTCCTTGTCTTAAAATGGATCAACGTTTAAGATTAATTTAACTGACACAAATGAACTATTATAAATCTCGAGTGAGAAGTTTATGAATGGTGGATAATGTGATAACTTCAGTAAAAACATCCAGAACTTTTAGATACATCGTTAGTTTTTGCCACTAATTGTTATTTAATTATTTTCAATTTTTCAGTTCGAAATTTAAATTTTAAATCAATTTATAAATTACGACGTTTAGAATGTAAAAAGAAGGACATTCAAAATAAAGCTTGGCGTCGGTCATGTCAGGTCAGTCAAGTGTATAAAACATGGGGTTGGTACCCATTTCTAAGATATAATTTAAAACACCTGGATATCTAGAATAAAAAATAAAGGCGGATTCATAGCCCACGCGTACAAAAGCGTCGTAATTTATGAGATTTAAATTTACTAGATAAAATTTTGTGTTGACTTAGTCACCACATTGTTGGTGGGGACAAATAAATAAATTTTGATTAGTGTTTAACCACCTATACGATATTCCTAAAATTAATAAAATTTCACGACAATTGGTCCAGTAGTTTCGGAGATTATCTGTCAAACAGGCATCACATAGATAAAGGACGATAGCTAGTCAGACCAATTTTTTCGTTGTCTAGAGATCATTAAACCTCAAAAAAGCATGAACAAGTTTTTAAACAGACATTTATTGAATTATTATTGTTGTATTTTTTGTACTTCAGAAGAAGAGAAGCTTCCGTTTAATTGGCTTAACCGTCTTTTTCTCATTTGATTTTGAAGAACTGTAATACGTTCCATTCGAAATGAATGGTTAATTTTATGTTTTTGCAACGTTTTATAAGTCCTAGAATATCAAAAAGTAGACCCTGCGTTTCCTTTTAATGGTTATCTGTCATATGTTGTATTGTCTCTAGTCTTTCAGCGGTTTTATTAGATAATTCCAGAAACCACTATACTCTTTGTTATGAAATTTTAGGATATTTTGAAAATATATATGTAGATTTTTGGAAATATTATTACGAAATAAATTCATACGACGCCTATGGGACGTCGACAGCGTTCTAGTATATACGGAGGTAATGACACATCCGCCAGGCGGCGTCCTCTAACGAACAGCCTGGAAGCGAAAGTCGCGAGGGGCAACCCAGAAAAATCTCGAAACCGCGTTCTCGATCCATTGAGAGGAACGTATACGTTTAAATATAGGCCACCGTCGGGAACGAAGATTATTATTCAGTTTGTCCAGTGAACACAGAGTCTAGCCAAGTTCTGCCGGAATTATTTTGTACACAATCACTGTACATACAACCAGGCGTGTAAATTCAAGTTATTAAGAAATGAATTATTGAGTTTGCTCACGCCGATTTTAATCACCCGTTCAACGCAACAATATGTAAAATCAGTAGAAACAAGAGAAATAATTTTTATGAGAAAATGCATGCATTGATTCCTTGCAAAAATTTCACAATTTTGTTACATAAATTTCGCTGAAATGTATGTGTATCAGGGTGCTTCGTTTGTACTTTAATAACACATCCATAGTTTAAAGTTTTTACAATGAACTAACATTGATGTAATGATTACAGAACAACGATTAATAGTATATTACATACCGGGGTGGAAAGTGTTCCATTCTTGCCTCGAGAGAAAACTATAGTTCACGGGGCCTTGCCGAGGTATACAATTTTTGGAGAGACAGGAATGGAATTTTCACCAAGGTTTGTACACCATTTTATTCATAATAATTAACCATCTGTATAACAAATGTTGTGTTTATTTCTATAAAATGTGCACTCTATAGGCGCGGTAACCATTGGCATTATTTATAAAATATGTGAATGTAAAAGAATTTTTTGCCCTTTTTTGTATAATTTCTCATTTACCAACTTTTTAAGTAAAAGCTGAAAAGCCGTATACTGTTGAAGGGTTGTGAATAAAATTTATTTATTCATCCTTTATAGAAAGTTAATGATGTAATCGAAAAATATATTAAATAAAAGTTTGGTAAAAATGTGCTTCGACATGTAACATTGTTTGGGCCTTAATAACATATTTTCATTTTTTAGAATCATTCATACAGGTTCTGTACAAAAAGTAATTAATGACTCAATTAATTTTACTGATAAAATAAAAAATGGCTTTTTAATTTTTCCGGTATGAACGTGAAAGTTTCCGTCAAATATCTGTCAAGCACAGGGTATTGATCACGTTTCAGAGGGCGAGAGACGTATTGCCTGAAGTCTTTAGACCGATGTTATTTATTTTTCTTTCCACAGATATTAGTCCAAGATAATACGATATTTATCCGTATGATTTATTTAATTTCCGCGTGCGTCACTAGCGCAACTGACGTAAACGTCATGGCCAACTAGAGCAGAAATTTTAAAAATCACCCTATATAAATTCGGAAATCCAGTTGGCAACTTACAAAAGTAAACTAGATGTACGTTATAACAGAGAAAAATAAGTCAACTTTATTTTAGTACTAAAATTGTTAACTTTGTACATTTTACACACACACAACTACCAAGAATTAATTAGTGACCTGTGATAATATTTAAAATTAACTAATTTACCTTTATTTTTTTAACTGAACTCAAACACGTATAAAAGGAAAAAGCGGTTTTAGAGATCTAAAAAATATGTGACTTTAATTCCAGCTTTGATAATTTTGTGTACTTACCACAATAAGGGTTTTCAAATTTATGAAAACAAGACCGTATGCAGAAAATGTGACAAGTTTTTGGGTTTTGGTTAAAATAATAACAAGACATTTCTTAAACTGAATAATGTCACTGTCGCACCACTTGGACTCGTATACGTCACTAGTTATTTGCTCAATCTAGAAAGAAAAACCCTTGGTATTGGCACAAATCTTAAAGAGTGTTCTAAAAATTAAATATCTTACGGCATTTCCAATGAATTCAGCCGGAAGACAGTAAAACACCGTTTGAGAAATTAGTATAATGCAAAACAGTATAAATTTCAAAGTATTGTTCCAAGAACCTCTGAAAGTAACATGTTTGATGATGAACGAAATTTACTCTACTCAGATCTTACCCTTGCGTGAGTATAAAGGTTGAAATGGCTGCAGAACCATTTGAAGCAAGGAACTGGATGAAAAATGGACCACTGAATACACGATTTGTAAGTTTACAATACCTGAAATATCAGTAGATAATTTCTCTTCAAATATTTTTACACTGTGGTACCACGTACGTGTACAGAAAATTATGATGGTCAACAAGCGTTCGCAATTTCTTCCACATTTCTTCTTTTTTTGATTTGTTTGTAGTTGTTCGTGAAAACAGATCTATATTTCTGAATTTGTAACCCAGTAACTTGAACTGTACAATAATAGCAGTCCCCAGTAAACAGAAAAGTCCATCTGTAGCCACAACCGCTAAAGCTAAACCATAAAACAAAAACCCATAGAAGATACTTATGTGCATCTGCCAGCCTTCCGGAATATAACACGCCGGAGGTTTGAAAACAAAGAAAAATATGCATACAACTGATATACAAAAGTAGCGATGCACAAAAGTCCTAATACTTGTGTAAAGATTCACACATTCGTCTTTAACCGACCCTGCAAAATTATCAAGTTTCCAAAATTTTGAATACATTTCCAACAATTTCAGCACTCGTTCTTTATGAACATATAAATTGATAACTTTTCCACAAGCCTGAAAGAATAAAAATATTAAAAAGTCGAACTAGAACATCATACTTTACGTGTAACATCAAAATACAAGTCTGCAAACATTCAGCCATGAAGAATAGATCCGTTTTCGAAAATATCAAAGTACCTTTCGCCGCCAGGAAAAAAATAAACAAGGATCCACAGACATAAAACAGAACAAACATTTTTGCAATTAATGAATCTATTTTCGATGGATGCAGACCAGCGAACCAAAAAAATTTTAATGGTTCGTACAACAGATCACCTTTTGCGATATTCCTGCAATAAATTAGTTCATTAAAACTGCTACTGTTAACAAAGAACTTACATTTGCACGTTTAAAACTCTGTAGGTTGTTACATGAAGTGGCACTCGCATTTCCTCTCCCTTGTATTTTACTGGAAATTGATGCTGAAATATTGATGGCGCTGCAACAACCGGTTATTTAAAAAATCAGCGTTAACCAATCGTATGCTCCAGCGATTTAATCCTGATTCCTGGAAAGCGGGGTCCTTTTAAAAATTCATTTTTGTGCCGAATCGGGGAATTCAGGGGGTTGTAGAAAACCAAGTTCGGCGGAGTTTTAACTGTGAGGAAAAAATTTTGAGAAGCTCTGACATGCTGATTATACATTTCTGTAATTGTGTTGTGCAAAGTACGGGTTATGGAGAAGTGTTTATAGAATTTTAAAAATGTCTCATTCCACTGGACGGAATTATTGTATACATGAAACGACGGCAAAATTAAAGACTGGGTGAAAATTATACGAGTGAATGAAATTTTTATAAATCCACAATCTTTTTAATAACGTGTAGCGTCCAATTAAATATCTTAAAAGAAATTGCTACAATTTGTTAAATTTAATATGAAAGTATAATAAAGTTACAAACAATTAGGTGTTTTTTAAGATTAGAATTAAAACTTTAAAATATGCTCACCTCTAATCTACTCACTGTTCGAAAGTGAATTAGACTGAAGTTTTTAAAGTGGATTTGTCTGGTCTTATATTAAGAGGTTGTCGAAGGGTTTACTAAATTTTTTATTTCGATGCTAGGAACTGGTGTCTGAGCGGAATTTATAATTATCAAATTAAAGGCAAGTATTTAGTTTCGTGTCTGTTAAATTTATTTGAAATTTGCTTTGGTGTAGGGATCTGGTCTTTGATGTAAAATTAATTTAACTGTGTTCTAATTAAAAGAGGGTTTTAAAACAAATGCTCCGGATAAAGTTTTTTATTCATTTAAGGGAATCTTTATTCTAGTAAAGTTTGAATGGATTATTAAATTAGTTGCGGTTCTGGATATAGTCACTGTTCTTATTGGAAGTTAAATTTCAATGCTTTTAAACTGAGAAAAAATTGCTCTTGGAAAGAAATTCGCAGACGAGGGGAATTAAATTGTTGTATTTTTGGTGAATATTTAAACTAATATGTTTTTTTAATTTAAGCTGTAAATAACGGTTTTCGTGGATTGTGTGAATAAAGGTTCATTTCCAGAGAAACAAATTGGTAAAAATGAAATTGGTGAGTGGCATAACTGAAAATTCTTATTCTTAAACAAATTAGATAGATATAATAATTAATTTACCGTGTGGAAAATACGTGCATTTTAAGGATTCTTTTTGTATTCATTAGTGTATGAACGAAATTTATATTTTGTAGTTGTAATTCAATTAAATTTTTAAAACCTTCAATACATGTGTATAACGTAACATAAATAAATATATGAATAAATGTGTATTTAGTTTAGTGAATTCGTATTATTCCAAAGCGGTACGTATTTATAATAATTATGATTTCTCCAAATCCCATTTACCTATTATATCCAACATTGGTTGAAATTATTCAGGAATTAAAATCAATGATTTTTTTCTTTGTTAATTTTGTTAATTCCAATTTCAACGTAATTCAGTATATAATATGCGGTTAATAATATATTTTTTCGTTATTCCGCAGTCTCATATCTGGAAAACGAATAGAAATATTGAAATTCTGTAAATGCCATTGTTTTTAGCTTGAAGAGGGAGCTTAATTTAGTACATTGTAAATGGGATGCGTCGGTGTTTATGTCATTTCCAGTTGATAAAAATAATAAATTTGTGAATATAAAAAAATAGAGTTGAGTGAGAAAACAACTTTATTTTGCAAACAACAACAGAATTTGTTTCAATAAAAGGTCAGTTAAGTTCAATAACTTGTTGCTTTTAATCAGGCAAGAGGCACAAATACAAATTGGGTTTTTTTAATCTTCGAAATCACACAAGGGTCACAAATACGCCTGTCACCACAAAAAAAATCTAAGGGTGTTTAAGTCTGGATTGTAAGCTGGCCATAAAATTTTGATAGAATTACAAACAGTTGTTGTAGTTCAAGATTTTTAAGTGTAGTGCACTTCTATTCCTACGACAATTTTTGGCAATTCAGATATATTTTTTCGTTTAGATAATTTTTATTATTTACAATTTAGACTAATATAATACATCACAACGTACTAAACTAAACTTCCCCTTTCAAGCTAAAAACAATCACGTTTACAAACTTTCAATATTTCTATCCGTCCTCAAAAATATAGAGACACCTGTATATAATTATTCCTTTTTTCATAATTAAGACAACTGGAAGTTACTGTTAAAAAAACTCACATTTAATTACACACGACGAGCGGATCGTGCAAAGAACTGCAATTTCTTTCACTTGAGCCGAGAGGATTAAGAGGCTTACAAATTGCACTTACGGTGACCGCCGCTACTACATCGTATTACCAAATTCTTTCTACGACGAGCGAATTGCGCAGAGAACTGCAATTCTGCTTCACTCGAGATGAGGGAATCAAAGGGGCTTACGAATTGCTCTTAAGATCACGGTTGCGATTACGGAGAGTGACGCAATTTGTAATATGACGAGTGAATTGCGCAAAGAGCCACAGTTCAACATCATCTGTGACGACAGGCTTCGAAGCTGCAGATTGCGTGAATTAGCACAATTCCATCTGAGCCCTGACGTTCATCAATCCCTATAATTAACAAGTGTAAAATTCCTATTCTAGCAGGAATAAATATTACTTACTTGCATATCCAGTTTAATTAATTTTATTAATGACTATTATTAACAGAAAATTGAGTTATATGTATATATTAGGTTATCAAAATTTTATATATATATTTTAATTAATTGCACACATTTGCATTTAGGAAAGCTGTGATTATCAGGATAGGTTGTTAAAAAAATGTTGTAGACAACTTATGGAAAATTGTTTTACTGTATAATCTGAAATATCGTCAGGCAAAAAGTATAATTTTTATTATCAGTTGCAATCATATCTACTATTATGTCATTTATGTGATATTTTTTCTTTTCACCTATATGTACATAATATTAAACTAAAAACTTTTTTTGATCAACTCAGTGGGGTAATGTTAAATTTTTGCCGCGATGTCAAAGTTTATCGTCACTTTAAATTAAAACTGCTATAATAAATGAAGGGGTATTTCTCAACAAAAGTCTTTAATTCCTTTATTTTTACTATATTTAAGGGGAAACTTGCGTTGGAAGTTGTTGCATGACTGTAAAATTAAAATGTCATTAGATCAGTTTAACTTAAACATTGAGCTATCTTGCGAGAAAGGACCTTGAAAATTATCATCAGCTAAATTAATATTATGTTTATTTTGTATTATATGTATTAATGTGTTTTCTTAGATCCGAATCATTTTCTCACAGCTTGAATTTGAACATTTATTCCCGAATTGTCATTTTGACCGTATTTAATTTGTGCCTGTTGTGTTTATGTGCTTTGTTTAATGTGTTAATGTTGTTCAATCCATAATGCAATATTTGTGAGCTCATTCTGACTTAACCATTAACTGAAATTCATGCATACTCTAGCGCATACGTAATTAATTGTTGCTTGCTTTATGTCTTGTAATAATAACGCTTATTCAGCTATCATTATAGAGTCATGAAATATAGGATTTAAATTTGAATTGACGTAAAAGCCCAAGATCACGTGGTGAAAGCGGATCACACGGTTTCTAGTAAAAGCTGACGGTGTTTTTCTCACGTCAGTTTGCCCTAACAAATGTTAAATTGTCGAGGACGGGGTGGGAGAGTATACCTAATATGCGGCAGGTTTTTCAGGTCTATAATAATATTATTAAATACATTTAGAGATTTTTAAATAGGTTCTAGAATATTTTATTTCTATAACATTGTAACATTAGGAAACTGTTAGTCATGCAGAGAACATAACAGTGTTTGTTTAAGAACTAACTAGATTTAAGCTGAAATGCTTCTTGCAGAATTTAAATATGTATAAAAAGAAAAAACAGTTTTACAAATCTACAACAAAAAATTGTTAATATATTTACAAGACCAGTTAAAATTGCTTAAAACTTACCACTAGAAATGTTCTAAGATTAATCCAAATTAGACCATAGGCACTAAAAACCATCATTTTCTGGCTTTTCGCTATCAATAGCCTCAGACTTTTCTTTAAATGCACATCGTTTATCTCGCACCACTCCGATTCATACACAGAATCACCGATTTGATTCGCCTACAGGAAGAAGTTTACACTAACTTTCATAAGATTTTTCAAAACTTACGGCATTTATCACAAATTCCAACGGTACACAGTAGAATGCTGACTCAATCGTGGTATCCAGAAAATACAGTAAAAATTTGAACCTGTTGACCCATGCACCTCTAGAAAATAGGTTTTAAGCAAGTTCGGTAAAATTACAACAAACTAACGGTTGCATAAAAATGAACACCGACAGTGCGCCGGAAGCAATGGCAGATAAAAACTGAATAAGAAATACTCCTCGAAACATTGTGTTTAATTTTTCGCAGTAACTAAAAGTCGAAATCAATATTAATTTATACAGTGTTTGCAAACATAACACTACCTTAATAAAAATACGTGATACTGAGTTAAACGTTTCACTTTGTTGCGCGGGGTTGTGTCAAATTCGTTTTCGCTTGGTTTTATATTTTTTAATTCGTGATTTAATAACTTGAACTGTATAACTAATGAAGTCGCAATTGAACAGAAACAAGTGTCCGTCCCACCCACACCCAGCACGACGACACATGATAAATACCACAGAAAAACCATTAAATACGTATACGACCCTGCTGGTACATAACATCCTGATGGTAGATATCCTGTCAAAAATGGTTGCAAGTCAAAGCACAAACATACAACGAAATTGAGAAAGTAATAACAGCGAAACATTTTTTTAACTGTTGTGGCAATTGTCGAGCATTCATCGTGTATCTCTCCTGAGAAATCCTGAATTTTCCAGAAGTTAGATTTTTCCTGCAATAATTGTAAAAATGTTGTTCTGTGGGTGAAGAGGACTGAAATTTTTACAATTGTCTGAAAATAGTGTAAGTGTAGTAGCAAATATTGACTGTGACGTAATCTTACATGGATCATTAGGGAACAAGTTTGTAAACATTCCGCTGTGAAAAAAATGTCCTCTTGGTAGGAGAATAAAACCCCCTTTATAGCTAAAGTAATGAATAAGCAGCAAAAAGCAACATTAATTGCGCTTATAATTCCGGACCAGAGGGGATTAACAGCAGGATGAAGACGTATGTACCATAAAACTTTGGACGGGTCTATGGAAATATCATCTGGATCTGTGAGGCTAAAAGAAGGAACAGTAACTAAGTAATTATAGTTGTGTTAACAACTTACGTGTTTATAGCTGACTTCATTTCGATAAAAACGAATTTATTAAAAATATCTTCAAATGAGAAATCGTTCACAATGAGACGCACAGTGATCTTGAATAAAGTAGCTGTGGTCTGATAACTTAATAAAGTTTTTGTAGCTATAGCGATGCCAATACAAACAGGAAGTTTTGGATATTCCTTTTTTCTATTTAGATGTTGAAATTCATGACTTTGAAGTAAAAGGTAAAGTTCCGTGTCGTACAAATTTAATGTATTTTTAAACCGTCATTCTTATAATTACGCACCTTTGATGCAAAATTAATTTCCTTTTGTCTTAATTAAAGGGGTGATCGAAAATTAGAGAACCCTACTTTAGTTGTTAATTTTCAAATATAACTCGGGTGATTTATTTTTATAGTTTAGTAAGACATTTGTATCGTTGAAGTTTAGTCGTCGGTGTTATATGTATTCGTACACTGTTTTAATGTATGAAAGTTTATCTGAAATTATAACAGTTATTATTTACTTAAACAATTATATTTTGAAAATGGGATTAAATGAGAGTCTGAGATGTGCGGATAGAAGCTGTCATGATTCAGATTTACTGTTTTAAATGTATCAGTAAAGGAAAAAAAAATCACATTTTAACACAGGCTTTTTGATGACCATGTAGTTTATATCTGGTAAGAAATAATTTCTTTTCATTTTGCGCAAATTCGTTTCGTTTATTGTTTTCCAATTTTCGACAAACATCAGCCTTTTTTGAGGCCATATTTTTATATGAGAGTGAATCAAAACTATTCAGGTGTGGTGTTTTGGTACAGAAGCAGAATTTTCATCTGGAGAAAAATGTTTTTCGAAAATCCTGAAAAATTCATGGCTGAGTCTTACTTCGGTAAGGACTAGCACGTGCATGGTAAGTAGGTGTATGAAGCCCGACTCAGTTTTCAGGAATTTTATGAAAAATTGCCTGGTGTTATTCTAGAAGCTAATTTTTTGGTCAGACTGGTAGCATTAAGAGGAAACCAGGAAATAGATAGCACATTAACAAAACGAACTCCAGGATGTTGAAAATGTTTTCTTTTTATATTTTATTTTTCTAAAATGTACAAATATGGTTACCTAGTATTATCCGTTCACTGTCTTTATATAGTAGAGTTGGCCATGAAAATCTGGTGAGTTTGTTGGTATTCGACGCAGAATAATAAAAATTCCCTGAACTTTTTTCGTTAGGTTATGTTTTATTAAATTAAAAGTTAAAAAATATGCCAGAAATATAAACATTCTTGCCGATACTTTCAGTTTTCAGTCGCAATGACCAAGTTAACGTTATCCATTTCGTAAAAAGCATAAAACTTTACGCTATTTATTATTATTATTATTATTAAGACCCACCACTGACCTGCAAATGACCGGCATTCAGGCAAGACTTCTATCATTACGAGTACTAAGACCAAGTAATGATATGCATTGATTAGATTAACAGAACAACTTTCGAGATTCTAGAATTACAGCATACAAATTAGTCTGCTATTATTCTCTAATCTCACCCCATCCCCAAAAGTCCAGCGTAACTACCGACCATTTATCCGCGCATCACATGAAAAGTGACCTACACTACTCTGACCTACTGGTGCTAATCTAATCTGACTGACATGATCAGACTGTTCAAGAAACTTACGAACAATATGACATGTTCCTAACAAAACAGCTTTTTGAATTTTGACAATTATTGAATCATTCAAATGCAAAGACTTTAAATTCTCAACTAAGCTATTTGGAACTACACCTACATTAGAGATAACTAGGGGTAGAATTGAAATTTTTTTAAGATTCAACATGGATTTCATTTCTATCGATAATTGTAGATATTTTGAAATCTTGGTGTCGTATGTTTGAATAATGTTGTTTGTGTTAGGAATAGCAATGTCAATGAGAATGGCTTCGTTCGTGTGTTTTTTGATAAGTATGATGTCTGGTCTGTTAGCTGTAATGTTTAAGTCTGTAAGTATTGTGCGATCCCAGTATAATTTGTATTTGTTATTTTCAAGGAATGGAGACGGAATGTAAGTGTAATAGGGTGTCGTATCTTCGATTAAGTTCATAAGTGTTGCTAATTCTTTGTGAATGATTTTGGCTGCGTTGTCGTGTCTAGCTTTGTAATCAGTTTGTGCTAGGATGCTGCAAGAAGAGATTATGTGCTGGATCGTTTCAGGTTTTGCTTTGCATAGGCGACAGCAGTCGTTTTTTACGTTCGGATCTTTGATGATGTATTTTCTATAATTCTTGGTATTGATTACTTGGTCTTGAATAGCAAACACAAATCCTTCTTATTAAGACCCACCACTGACCCGGAAATGACCGGCATTCAGGCAAGACTTCTATCATTACGGGTACTAAGACCAAGTAATGATATGCATTGATTAGATTAACAGAACAACTTTCGAGATTCTAGAATTACAGCATACAAATTAGTCTGCTATTATTCTCTAATCTCACCCCATCCCCAAAAGTCCAGCGTAACTACCGACCATTTATCCGCGCATCACATGAAAAGTGACCTACACTACTCTGACCTACTGGTGCTAATCTAATCTGACTGACATGATCAGACTGTTCAAGAAACTTACGAACAATATGACATGTTCCTAACAAAACAGCTTTTTGAATTTTGACAATTATTGAATCATTCAAATGCAAAGACTTTAAATTCTCAACTAAGCTATTTGGAACTACACCTACATTAGAGATAACTAGGGGTAGAATTGAAATTTTTTTAAGATTCAACATGGATTTCATTTCTATCGATAATTGTAGATATTTTGAAATCTTGGTGTCGTATGTTTGAATAATGTTGTTTGTGTTAGGAATAGCAATGTCAATGAGAATGGCTTCGTTCGTGTGTTTTTTGATAAGTATGATGTCTGGTCTGTTAGCTGTAATGTTTAAGTCTGTAAGTATTGTGCGATCCCAGTATAATTTGTATTTGTTATTTTCAAGGAATGGAGACGGAATGTAAGTGTAATAGGGTGTCGTATCTTCGATTAAGTTCATAAGTGTTGCTAATTCTTTGTGAATGATTTTGGCTGCGTTGTCGTGTCTAGCTTTGTAATCAGTTTGTGCTAGGATGCTGCAAGAAGAGATTATGTGCTGGATCGTTTCAGGTTTTGCTTTGCATAGGCGACAGCAGTCGTTTTTTATGTTCGGATCTTTGATGATGTATTTTCTATAATTCTTGGTATTGATTACTTGGTCTTGAATAGCAAACACAAATCCTTCTGTTTCGGCATACAAACTTGATTTTTTTAACCAAATCAATGACATCTTCTTATTGACATGATTTTCTTCTAAGTCTTTGTAGAATTTTCCATGTAGTTGTTTTTGTTTTAGCCCACTTATTATTTTATCTATTGTGTGGGGGGTGTGGATTTCTTCGGTGTTTGACAGATTTAAGGGTGTGTGGTTCAAATCTGCTCTTGTGATGGTGCGAAACATTTCATTTCTTTCCGCTCGTTTCAAGAAATACTTCTTCAAATCTGAGATTTGTCTCTGATATAAGTTTTCTAAGTTCTGGAAACCCCTTCCTCCATTCTGTCTTGGTAATGAGAATCTTTCAATCGACGATTTTGGGTGATGCCTTCTATACTGTGTGAAGATTTTCCTTGTTGCGATGTTTAAATTTTCAAGATCAGTTTTGGACCATTTAATGACTCCAAAAGAATATGTTAGCAGTGGAACGCAGAATGTATTTACTGCTTTCATTAAATTTTTTCCATTTAACTGTGTCTTCAATATTAATTTTAATCTCGCTACGTATTGATCTTTCAACTGTGTTTTCGTTTTGGTATGATTGATGTGGGAGGATTGACAGAAACCCAGATATTTGTATGTATCGTTTCGTTCTTGGGCTTCAATTATTTCCTTATTCTGTGTTATATGTGGTACTTGGTGAAACACGCCTTTTCTGATTGCTTGGGTCTTACATTTCTCAATACCAAAGGACATACCAATATCACCGGAAAATTGTTCAGTCAGATTTAATAGGTTTGTTAACTGATTTTGTGTACTTGCATATATTTTTATGTCATCCATATACAGCAAGTGACTTATTCTGTTTTCTCTTTGTTTGTTAATTCTTATATTGAACCCATAATTGCAGCTGTTCAGGATATCGGAGAGGGGATTTATTGCTAGGCAGAACCATAACGGGCTAAAAGAATCGCCTTGAAAAATTCCTCTTCGGATCATTATTGGGTCTGACTGAATTGTTTGTTCATTTAAGGTTATTTGGAGGGTGGTCTTCCAAAATTCCATGGAACATTTGAGAAAAGTGCAGATTTTAGTATCAATCTTGTATAATTCCAGAATTTTGCATAGCCAGGAATGAGGGACAGAATCGTAAGCTTTCTTATAATCAATAAAAGCAGTATATATGTTTCGGTTATTATTATTATTATTATTATTATTAATATTATTATTAAGTGAATATTCTACAGGGTGAGACCCCAATTATAGAATATTTTATAGTCTAACCAAAGTATCCTAAAGTTTACTGTAATCAAAACCACGTACTTCTAAGCGATGATGAAAAGAGATCTACTTCACGATGGAACACATTACCGATTCTGCACATGGTAAACATCGGTGAAAACTTAGCAATATCCGTTCTTGGGACTGGCAAATAAAACAGATCATAATAACGGGACAGGACACTGCGCGAACTCACATTAAATGTAATTTGTGATAATAGGGTGGGACAATCTACACCATTATGAAGAAGTTTAAATAGAAAAACCATGTAAAATCTTTTACACGTATTCAAAAAGCTGGTAAAATTATATCTATTTAATAAATCCTGCTGAGGCATACCAATTGGAGGATACACTCCGTCTTCCCGATAAGACAAATACTTCAAAAATTTGCGGATGATACGTTCCAAATTAGTGACATAAATGTTATGATGGGGGCACCAGATTAAACATGCATAATATAATTTGCTTTCCAAAAAGGATTTAAAAAGTCGTGTGATGGTGTGAGCATTTTAAAACAGTTATTCGGCATTTTGTAAGTGTTTATTTCATATGTAAGGAACAAACACTAAAATTTCACTTAAACATTGTTTTTATATGATTGGGGGTTCTACATACGACTATTGTCGCATGCCACATTTAGCATATCACCTTTAATTCTCAATCATCAATTCGTTCTGCTCGCCCACTCTTCTTAGAAATGGAAATTTCGACCTTTGTGAACAGCCTATTTTCATATCTTCCAACTTTTTTTTTCATTTTTCTAAGATTACTAAAAGGGATGGTAAAAGACAACAACCTTGCTCTAGTGCTTTGATAGGTTTAGCTCTTCTGAAACATTTTTCTGGTCTTAAATTGAATGATTTATCTATATAACTATTACTAATGCTTACGTAAGTGCTCTTTATTTGCTTCTACTAAGTACTTCCAAACGTTTATTAATAAGAACGTTACTATACGCCTTCTCCAGGTCCATGAAGAGTTACAAAAAAAAAAATGAAAATGCTTGAAATTTGGTGCAAAGTAACAACGTGGATAATCTAACTAAAATTATACTTATTTTGTTGTACGTCAGGTAGTTTTTCACATACTACCTTGGTAAATTTAGAACGAAAGACGCGTAAAAATATAACCCCCCAACAAGCTACAATTCACTCCATTTCAGGGGCGGCTCATGACTTGAAAAATTGATGAGGCACAGCACAAAACGCTCTAAAATATAAATAAATCAAGTTTACTTAAATATTTTCTATTTAGTCAAATAAACAAATTTGTAAACTCATTTAACTGTCCACAAAGAACCAACGTGAAGGTGTAAGGAGGTCTTGCAAGGAAAGGATGAGAATGACAGGACAAAAGGAAAGGGAAGCGTGGTCAGAAAAAACTAATATAACTTCTAACAAAAAACAAAATTAAAATAAACTTTAAAGGAAACATATCGAAAAAGATCAAATACAACATAAAATAAAGCTAATTTGATTTATAACAAAAAACAAAATGAAAAAAATATAAAATATAAATACGGATTTATTTTAAATTTTTTTTTATGGATCAATTAACGATTTACTCAAATCAGGAACCGGCGGTTTTAATTCCTTAACTACATACAATTTATCATCATACGTGAAAGTAGAAAAAACAGAACTGCCATTGTCATTTAACGTTAGTAGAGAAAAATTCCGATTTACTCGTAATCTTAAATAACGATTACCGAAATCAAATTATGACAAGCACAAAGCACTAACGCGACCCACGCAAACGTAGGCACTTTTAAGACAAAATTCTGTTACCGAAACTTTGAATCAATTTATACACACACAGATTTGTGGCAAAACAATCAACGGCCTAATTTTGAATACTCCTGCGAATGCAGAGTGCATTGCAATCGCACGTTCCCCGCGCGCAAATAATATAGTTGTCCATCTCTTTTGCAAGCACGGAAATGAGGCTAGCCTCAATTTTGTCTTTTTTCAACTCATACCGCTTATAAGTGTATTGCAGGTTGCTTGCCTATTAACGACATGATTTCTATATATGCTGTAGAGGCAAGCTTCGAGTCGGCCTCATTCGCGTCACAAAATACATGTTGTGCCGAGTGTTTAAGCGCGCTGTTTAATTAAGGGAGCAACGAGTACCTACCGAGATAAAAATAAGAATATAATTTTCTATATTTATTTTTAAAATTTTAGAAAAAAGACACAAATTATTGGCCGAAATGTGTCCGTATAAAATAATAAAAATCCTAATAAGGCGTAAAATTCATTGGTGAGGCACTGCCTCACCTGCCTCATAGGACAAGCCGCCCCTGCTCCATTTCCATTATTTCGCTATGAAAATCTGTATCATCACCGTCATTTTCAAATTCAGATTCTCAATCAGATTCACCTAGCGAAATAATGAAAGGAGGTATAGATTCGTACGAAAGATTTCCCATATTTTTTTCCAATCTGCCAAAATAAGTTTTTCGCAATGTTTACAAAACTTTTGCCACATGATTGGAGTACATTTAGAAAGCGCCTCAAGTCACAAATTCTCCACCCTACTTTTTAATGAAAGTTGAGAATTTATATGCTTGTTGTAATAGTTCTTACAAAATCCCCACGCCATTTCAATTGGATTATATTGACAATAGTACGGACGTAATCTAAGAACTCCATGCCCCCTTTCTCTTAATGTCTCGTCTACCAAATATCTTTTTTTTTCTATTGTTTCTGATGGGTTTAATAAAATTCCACAACTGTTTCTTCCAAAATTTTTGTCAAATTCAACACTATGTTTAAAGAGCCATTGCTGCATTTCACATTTTTTATTAGAAAAACTGGGTGGTTTATCCAACTGAACCGAATGATACGGTGCATTGTCTAAAACCACCACACATTTTTGGTTCAACTTTGTCAAAGCAGGAATGAGCTGATTAACCACCCAATTTTGAAAAATTGTCCCCTCCATCGTTTTATAATAGTCTCTATTGCTATTTTTTGAATTTAAAAAATTGTTACAACCATGCAAGAACCCCGTTAAACAACCCGCGTGGAGAATAGTAAACCTTGATCCTTCACTTTTAATTTTGGTGGGATTGCTTTTTAGAACAGTATCGTGCATCCAGCGACGAATGGATGAACCATTTTGATAGATTCCATGTTTCATGCAAATACACGAAAGTCAAATTTTCACAAGAATTTAGAAACTGTAAATATGTTCTCAAAAAAGTAATTTTGGCTGCAACGACATGTTTTCGTTCACATAGAATTTTGCGACCATTTACTTCCCTGTGTTTATAACCCATTGACTTAAAAATTTTGTATAATGTGGTTCGCCCCCCTTTAAATTCCAACTGGTCCCTAGAATATGCCAAGAGTATCTACAGTGAAGTATTCGTTTTTTCATTAAGTTGTCAAATTTGTCGTTGCAGGTCTTTCCGAAATATATAATTTGTAAATAAATCCGTTGGTTTTCGCTTGCCAGATAGTGATGTTTTTAAATTTTGGTCCCCTGTTGATAAAATTTTCGCCACAATTGATGTTTCCACCTATGAGAAAAAAAATAAAAAAAATATTTTAGAGCGTATTTTTACATTACAGAAAATATGTTCAAGATCCTCATAGTTACTTCTTCGAAAGAAAGATCGGGCCTGTCTTTTCGAAACTGCAAAAAACATATTTTTATTGCAATTTATTGTTGCAGTAAAACTATTTTAGGCAATCAGCTGGTTCGAAGCCTTGCACATTTTGAACATGGTTTGGATGTGGCCAGCTGATAGTCGGCGAGTGATGATGTGGGGCTCTTCATCGACAAGTTCCAAAATTTGTTCTTCAGCGTGCAGTATTCTTTTGGTATCGTGAGTTTGAAGCTCGAAGGTCTATGATCTTGGAGATGTTGTACCACTGACGTAAATGTTCGCGCAGACGGATTGCGTGATTTGGAAAGCGTTCGATCCACAATTCGCGGCCATAAATGTCAACACGCTCAGATTTGGTAAAATTCACCATGTCAAATACTACCAAACACACCAAGCGTTAGTTCATGACGTATCGTCTTTTTGCCCCTTCCTTATCAGTGCACCTTTTTTGTGGTTCTTAAGCCTAGTCGCTCTGTGGCATTCATTGTAGTAATTAAGTAGGTCACGAAAAACTACCAGCGGCGAGTGTAACAATTTATCTTTAATTTCAAATAATTTTTTCCAAACATTGCTCATTGTGAGATATTCCCCATTTTTTTTTGCACATATTTCGGGTCCTATCGAGAAATAGACAACAGAATTTTATATCGGAAAATTAGGAAAAACATCTGAATGTTAATTGTAACAGCAAAAATTGTAGTTTGTAGTAGGTATATTTATGCTTTATGTAAAAACATGTTGCAGGTAATAAATGTAATTATAGACATTTGTCTTTTTTTTTTGTTTGTAGTTTATTGTTCTGTGCATATTTAGCAAAAATTTTGCATATCTCGAAGAAATTTTAAATCCAACACGGGTTTAATCCGTGTGGATATAACATAACCTAGCTTTTAAGTTCAGCCACCGACAATTCATATTTAGGTCATGTTGTGAAATTGCGAATTCATCATAATAATGCACAGTTTTATTAACAAAGTAAATTACGGGTTAAATTCATTCAATTGTTATAATATTCGATAAAAATTATTGGTCTTTGAGGTGTTAACAATACAAAAGATTTAAGATAATAGGAGTATGTTTTTAAACAAAGAATAAATAAAATGAGTTAGAATATGTATGTATATTTAAATATGTCTTAGATAACTTACGCGTAACTTCACTGTAGTAAATTATATGATGATGGAAAAATTGATTTTCAAATATACCGTTGCCATAATAATCCGTCCGTCTATTAATAATTGTAGGAGTTGTAATAAACCCGTAATATTTTCTATTTGTTATTGTATAGTATTTGCAAAATGTTATTTAAGCCGATGAATTATTATTTTCAACGAGTTAGTTACGTGTTGTTTTTGTGTCTTCTATTACTAGAAAAATGTAAAGCGCATCTGCTTATTACTATAAAGACCACGTAGGTCTTCTCTAAATATATGTCTCTCCTTTGTTTCAAGAAATTATCCACAGGGTTACCGACTTGTGTGAATAATGCAAAATACGAGTATATACAAAAGGTACCAATTTTACTATTAATAACTTTATAAACAATGTACAAGTTAATTTGATTGCGCATGATATAAAGTTGCTTGCTTTTGATAGGTCACTTCTGTTTGTATTGTTAAAATTATAAAGGAAATAATTTTCAAGAATTTCGTAGTGTTAAAAAGAAATTCAACAATTATAAACAGGACGTAGTGCTCTTTCTAGTGTGTGATTTACATGTAGTTGAAGACTACTGGTGACCCTTAATGGACTCCTCCGTTAAAACGTAAGTTGAAGTAAAATAGTATACCGATTGACTGATATTACTTCTAGGTCTTTGGATGACTTAACTGTGCTACCATTAAAAATTTTGTGGTACGCTCGTCTCCATCCATCACTCAATAGTTGTCGGTCTACAGTTCAAAATACAATAAACGTGATTCTTTTATGCTTGTTGATTGCTTTGGCAATAAAAGGAATACTACTTTTCTACAAAGAAGATATTTTTGTCACAATTGAATGCCTGCAAACTTGCGTTCTACTCACCCATGTAATGTAAATATAAAAATTTATATAAATTATTGTTACAATTTTCTTACAGGCGATTGGAAAGATTATAATTTTACGTGTTTATAGAAAGACGATGCTGGAGTTGCTAATCCAAAGGTCAATGTTTTGGAAACCTAAAGATTTTACACAAGAAATACAACAAGAATGTTCAATAATTACAACGAGGATCAAAAACATATTACGTTGTTATTATATTATAGGTTTCATGTCTCTTCTTTCTTTTGACTTGCAACCGATTTTAGCAGGAACCTTACCGGTAGCGTTCTATGTACCGCCTGTATCTACCAAATATTTCGTGGTTCTTCTATGGTACTTGTCATTTTTTACTGTTTCAACGTTTTGTGGAACGGATGGGTTCTTCTGTTCACTTGCAGCTTCTTTATGGTTACAGTTTAAGCTACTACAACATAAAATAAAAGAAAATGACGTCGGTGGTAACGAATCCGACAAAAAGTCTTGGAGCAAAATGAAACAGTTTGTAGATCGTCATGTTTTTTTGTTGAAGTAGCGCTAATAAAATATTACTGTGTTGAAATTTTAACGATATAAGTTTTAGTTACTGTGAGAAATTAAATACTGCATTTGGGCCAGTGTTCCTGCTTCAGTTTTTGGTAGCAGTTGCAACTGGTGCAGTGGCAATGTTTATTTTTACACAATCGTAAGTTACATTATTGAAATCCACTGTAACGACTGTTTTGGTTTTAGAGTTGTGTGGAGTAATAGAATTAAGTGCTTTGTGTACTTTGTTCGAACAGTAATTGGCACATCATTCTACTGTGTACCTGCTGAATTTGTAATCCACAATGTATGGTGTATGAACTAATTAGCGAGAAAAATCAAAGAGGGATTATTTTTTTTTTAGGCAAACAAAGTGAGTGATGTTGTGTATGAATCCAACTGGTATGAAATAAAAAAGGAACAGCTAAAAAAGTGTTACACTATTCTAATAATGAAAGGTCAAAAACCGTTGGTGTTTAGTGCGTATGGTCTTATTTGGATTAATCTAAGAACGTTAGTAGTGGTTAGTTGCTGATATATTTTTAGACAAAATTTATAAGAATATTTTTTTAGGTTTATAAAACCATTTTTTCTTTTTACACATATTTAAATTCTGCAAAGCAAAAGTTACTCTAGTCGCTTACATCCAGTATACATAATTTATACAAACAAAAATGAATTGCTGTCCGTTTGTAAGCACTTGAGAACGATTGGACCAATTTGTCATTCTTTTTAATGTCCGTAATAGTCCGAATAAGGTTTTTAGAGAAAGAAAAACTGGAAAAGTTAGCCGGAAAATTGAAAAATTCGAGAAAAACTGAAAGCGCTTTTTCCTATAGGATTTTTGTATGAATTCAAGACCATAACTTTTGATTCGAACAATGGATATGCGTAATTCTTTTCTTGGGTTTGTTTGTTATCGTCTTAGAACAGTTTCCAGGTAAAAAAAATCAAGCCAATTGGTTACATAGTGACGAAAAATTGTTACGCCAATGGGAATTTTTACATGCGAGATAAATTATGTTGGAAAAGTGTGCCTGGTATGTGATCGACTTGGAACCATGTAGTTTTGTTCGAAAATTTAAGTCACTATTGAATTCAGTGAGAATTTTATGTCAACCACATGATTTATTTTCGTTAATTAAATTTGAAATCACAGTGAGTCTCAAAGTGTTTTATTTACATTTCAATTTTGATCAAAACAAAGAAATGCTTTGTTCTGAATGTTTACTACATTCGTTCATTGTGCTATGGAGATTTGATGTAATTCTAAAAAACCATAAACTCAGAACAACAAGAGAGAGACGGAAATTTAGAATTGTATATATACTGCAATATGAATGTGTAATATTTAGAGAGCAGATTTATAAGCACAAAAAAATTAAGAATAAGCGCTTAAATAAGCATAACACTTTCATTAAAAAAGTTTTATTTTAAGCAAAAAAGCATTAAAAACATAATCATATTACAAATCAAAGAAAACTTCTTAGAACTTTGGATAAAATATAATTACAATAATCCTAGACTTTATATTTTACACACGTATTTCAGTTTTCTTTAAAACAATTTATGATTTTAATATGTTCCAAGTTGTCCACTGTAAAATTTTTTCACCGATCATTTAAAATGTGTTTAAAATTGGAGAATGTGCGTTCTACATTCACACTCGTTGTTGGCGCAAATTTGAATTTTGCAACTAATGTTGAATCTAACTCCAAATTTTCTACCTTCTGACCTTGTAAAACACGAGCAACGTCGGAAAGAACACCGAAACCTGCATTTTTATTTAACACTTCGTCAAGTTTTTGAGATACTCTAGTACCAATATCACCCTTTATTGCGTTTGCTTGTTGTTTAAATTCTTTCACTAAGTTTATGGCATCTACCAACAACATGTTGGGTTTTTCTAACTTTTCTATTACCTCACATACGAATTGATAATTGCTTCTTAGAAAAGCTAGATCTTGTCGCAAATCTTTGTTTTCCAAAATATTTATGCAATCTTTAATCGATTGAGAAGAATCTTCGCTAAATTTCGTAACTACTTCCTCAAATTCTTTGATATATTTGTCATAATAAAATGTGACTTGTAACCATGTTCCCACCTCGTTATAATCGGCTCTGGGGGCAATGGTATGTTTGGAAATTTTTCCTTAAAATGTTGCACTCTTAGTGGGGCTTTAACAAAAATCTTTTTACCATTTGCCACTAATTTATTAACAGTAGGAAACTGCAAACGTATTCCTTCAGCCACTCTGTTTAAACCGTGGGCAATGCAGGTAGAGTGAATTAAATTGGGGTACAATATTTTTAGATTATTCCCTGCTTTCAACATATAACGAGCTGCATCCGAGATCATCAATAAAATTTTATTCGCTGGTACGGCATTTGGCAAAGATAGTGACGTAAGACTGTCATTTACAAATCTGGTAATCGTATTGCCATTTGTTTTATCTAACATTTTCAAACTTATTACATACCCTCGACTAGGGAAATTTTCGTTTAAGATTCCAACAATTAAACTTGCCACGTATCTTCCACAACTATCGGTTGTTTCATCGACAGCGAATCATAAATAATTATCTCCAATGAGATGTTTAATTTCGTTGTAAACTTGCTGAAACACTGGGCCTACATAATTTTTTATAATATGTCGATTGCAGTGTTTTTCAAGAAATTCTTGAAGAGGGCCTTTCTCCAATTTTTTTAAAGGTATATTGGACTGGATCATCATTTTACATAAATCGAAATTAAACTGAAACTGCTCATCTTTTGTGGACGTAGATGTAACAGATTCATGTATGGTCTGCTGTTTAATTTTAGAAACCTCAAACATTTTCTTCCTTTCTACATGAAGAGTTGTTCTGACATGTAGATTTGATATTTTGATGTTATATTTTTTATCACTTTGAATCCAAAACAACGTACATATACAGGATCAACATAGGAAAATAGATAAAAAAAAATTAGTGGGCTTACGGTTTTCACACAAGCTCTGCAGAATATTTTGTTGTTTTCTAATTTTAATTCTGGAAAATCCCTTATCCACTCATCCGGCGTCGATTTTACTTTCGGCATTCTTTTAAAATGTTAGTAATATTACCAAAAAGAACTCAACATGTAACAAGGGAGAACCACGTATAACACTGTACTACGACAGATGCGATAGACTGATGGTTGTGAAATAAACGGTTCATTTACTTAAAAGTTTTGCATTAGAAAATTTTTAAGATAGGTAGTTGGGTACAATAATCCTTTTTTCTAGAAAATCTTCAACAGTCTTGCCGCAAAATGCCGAAAAAGAATATCTGGTTGAAAGCTTTAATTCATTATCACCGGAAGTAAGGATTTAAAGTCATAAAATCTATGGAGTATTTTTCCAATCCTATAATAAAATTTTATTACCCAAACGACCGGAACCTATTCATAGAAAGGGTCTTGAGTAAGTGTACTTCAATGGTCAAGTCCAGGTAAAATGCATACGACACGATACGGCTAACTAACAAGTCTTTGTCATCCCGACAAGGCCGGCATTTGAACAAAATATGCATTAAAACTCATATTCGTCGAAAAAAGCATTAAATAAGCATATAAGTTATAATATGCATAAAATTGAAAAAAAAGCAAATAAGCATAAAAAAAATGTGTCAAATGACTCCAAATTGTATCATATTTACAGATGTAAAAAAGTTTTGAAGTGCTTACATTTTTCACAAAAAGCATTAAACCTAGAAATCCGCTCTCTAGATTAATATTTCTTAGCATTTTGGAATTAAAATGAAAGTTTTACTTTTTAATACAAAAAAAAAGTTTCAAGTGAGTTTTCCATAACACAATTTTGTTATGACGTCATCAACATTTTAACAAGGACACTTGTATTAATTTGAACAAGTGCAGCGTATTACTAGTAATAACAGTACTGTATTCTGAAATCTTCCGGAAAATAAGATGAACCGTTCTTGATCTGATTAATAAAAAAATTTGTCGAAAGTTGTTTCCTCGATCTTGAAGTACAATGAAACATATCCAGCATTTTCGATGGGCGCACCCTCAGAGGCGTCCGTCATCGTTTCTCTGTCATAGTGAACGTTTCTACCTGCGATGGATACCTGTACCTGTTTAAATTAGTGCCTAATAGATTCATCCGCATTCGTGCTAGCTTGTTGACCAGTTCATTTAAGTTTATGTTTCCGCGGGTTATTGTTTGCGATTTAAAAAAATAAATTTAAAAACCACCTACTTCTGAAGTCTGCATGTTACGCCACTGACTGACAGTCCGTTGTTAGATTCTGATGACTCACCATGTGGAACTTAAAATAATCCATCTCTAACAACCCTTGGTAATAGCAATCTGACGCTCAAGTGTTTATTTATGTTTATACATTGAAAGAATGTCACGTAGAAATTAGTTTGATTTGAATGAGTTTGTCTTCTCAAAACACAGGGCTAAAGTTATTAATTAAACCACTATCGAACAAAATCTTCTGAATATTATAATTCTTATTTTATCATTATTATATAAAGACGTGCGTATTTTTCGCATTTGAATAATTTGAATTTGAAAAAAATGCAATCAAGAAAATCGTTAAACATAGGCAACCATGTGCACGTTTATTTCTTTTCTGGTAGTTGGTAGCTCTCTTAGGAAATATTTTTTGTAGGTAGAGGGTTGGTAGTGATTTTTATTTGGTTGCTAGAGGGGTGAGAGGCGTCACTTTTGGTTTGTTTGTTGTGAGTGAAACCAGGTGGTGAGTTAGCTAGGTTAAGTTTAGTTGATTTGGTAGTTAATAAAAGGGGGGAAGCCTGTGTTTAACGACAATTAATCGTACCGATGACGACGCCACAGTTTCCCCAACAGGTGTAGCTAACACGTAATGTAAATTTGTTTTATTGTTTGTAAATTCACACTAGTTCATGTCAGGATTTTAATCGTTAACTGATTCGAACACAATTTAAAAGTCATGAGATTTGTTCAGATAAAACACTTGCTAGGACTTCATGAAATTCACTTAGTCAGGACTCATCCTTTGTTTATCAAATTATAAATGATATAAAGGTTAGTTATAATACTTCTTAAATCCTCACACAAGATTGTTAATAGTTCATTTACGGCAGTTAAATTAACCCAGAGTCCGTGCAAAGTGCGGTAGAGTTTATAATCTCTTGGACTGAGATACGAGGGGATTACATTTTTCCGCTTAGGCATCATTACATCATCGAGACATTTTCTTCGCAACGTGGAAAATTAAATCACCGAGACGCATATTTCTCGCAACGCTGGATGTATTTTGTGTTTATTTACCATGTGTTTGTTTGGGATGAGCTGGAGACAGTCCACAACATAAACTCTCAAAGCTAATTGTTTTAAGTAACCATTCACTTGGATAATGGCATAATTTAACATCCTGTAAATTCTTTGTTTGAATCGTTGATAAAGTGTGGAATAATTGAATGTTAGGTAAATTCTTTGTTTGAATCGTTGATAACGTGCACCTCATGCAATTTTTCTCTATCTCGCAATTTTAGCCTTAACAATTTTCTTTGCTGTATAATTTAAATTGAACGTAAATTTTCATTTTGTTTCATAAATCTTTGCTAGTTTTTGACAACGTAAATATTTTGTTGATTAATGCTTCCACTATATAAATTGTCTGATGTCCAACCTTAATATGAGAATAAAATTTCACGAGAGTGTATGGTGAATTTAAATGTGGTTTATTGCTCTTTTTGAAACTTTAATACTGGTGCAGTTGTAGTTTAATATCGGAATGATAGAAACTGAACATTTAAATTGTATTGAGGTAAATAACACAGAAACACGTGCCAGAAGCGGAGGGCGCGGTTCCTAATCGAGCTGGCGGGATCTGCACAAAAGATGCAGACCTAGAATAGAAGTCAGGGGCGGTCGGGATGACGGACGCTGTCAGCTTATTTATAGCCGGAACTTCCAACCATACTACAACGCCCCCTATGGGTAATTTTGTTGTATTCTAGAACGAAGTTGATATAGTTCGATAGCCACACTCTTATAGCGCTCCACTGCACAGAGCTTTTTTTTTTATTAAAATGTTGTTCTCTTGTTGACTACCATAATTTTAAATTTACAACTTTTGCCAAATAAATTTCATTGCCCCCTATCAGTTATCAGTAATGCTGTGCTTAGATCTTCTACACCTTCAGTGTTCAAAAGCATTTAAAATAATAAAACAAGTCTTTGGTCGTATGCTTTTTCTGTCGTTAAGTCATTCATTACCTAAAATTTTGATTAGATTGAATAATAAAATACAGTTGAAACATCTATCAGACAAACAGAAAAAAATTAACCACGTCTCGAAATATTAATTAAATGCAAATAATACGGCCCATTGTGTTTGTAATGATTTAGACAAATCTTGATTTATCGTTACACATAATAACTGCATTCAGAAATCTAGAAAGTGTTCCGTTGTATTACACTATAAACTTTTTTTTTAAATGTATTTGAACTTTTAAACGTGTTTGGCAATTACCGAAATTTTTCTACACCATTTTCAAAATATCTTTACGATCATTTGCGCCTGCTAGCACATGTACATGCTCTTGAACTTCACGTGCGAAATTCTGAATCATTATATTGAAATGCATACAATTGGTGTTACTTGTTAATTGATTCTACCTAGCAACCAAAGAAAAGAAAGACCTTAGATATTCTGTTTTTAATCGAAACGTTGTACATTAAATTGGATTATGTATAAATATGGGGCAATTTATGCGTAGGTTCGCTGTAGTAATTTATATGTTGACGGAAAAGTATTGATTTTCAAATGTACCCTTACCATAATTATATCCTTCTAGGAAGATTTATAGGAGATGTAATGGATTCATAGTGCCTATTCCATTTGTTAAAAGTGTGTTATCATTCCATGCTTGTAAAATGCTTTTAAAGCGGAGAAGATACTATTTTAAACGAGATACCTAGTTACATCTTAGTTTTGTGTTTTTCAAATACAAAAATGTAGAAAGCTAAAGTTGCAGCTGCTTATTATTATAAAGACCATGTACGTCCTCTAAATGTATGTCTCTCGTTTGTTTCAAGAAAATATGGGTCAGGTTACATTTAATACATGAAATATTTATTTTAACTAATTACGAAATAGGGGTAATATTGAAAGATATTTATTGTACGGAAGAGTACCTTGTGAATAATGCAAAATATGCACAAGGGTAACAATTTTACTATTACTTTATAAACTGGGTTTATATGTAATGTACAAGTTAATTTGAGTGCGCCGGACTTACAGTTGCTCGCTTTTGATAAGTTATTTCTGTGTGTATTGTCAGAAGGATAAAGAGCAAAATTTAAATTGTTAGAGCAAATGTGAGTTCCGAGTAAACTTTTCCAAATTAGTTTTTTTTTTCAGTACATTAATAAAATACAGTCAAAAATATCTTGCCACTCGACTGAAGCAAGTTTTTACTGATCGTGTTTGTTGTACAGAGATTTGTTGCTTCTTAATGGATTCCTCCATTAAAACGTAAGTTGAAAAAAAATTACAAACAATTTTTGATATTACTTGTAGATCTCTGGATGGAGATGACTTAACTACAATGCCATTAACAATTTTGTGGTATGCTCGACTACACCCATTGCTTAAGAGCGGCCGGTCTACAGCCCAAAATGCATTCAACTTTATTTTTTTCTGTTTATTTTTCGCTTTGGGTACAATAGGAGTTCTAAAATCCTACAAAGAAGATATTTATTTCACTGCTGAATGTTTGCAAACCTGTTTTTTAGCGATTCACGTGAGGTAAAAATAAAACGAAGATATAAATTGTGACAATTTTTTTACAGGTTACTGGAAAAATTTTAAATTTGCTTGTTCACAAACAGATCATTCTACAACTAGTAACACAAACGTCGAAATTTTGGAAACCTAAAGATTTTACAGAAGAAATACAACAAGAATGTTTAGTAATTACAACGAGGGTCAAAAAGATATTACATTGTTATTACACTCTGGCGTTTTTAACGGTGTTCTTTTTTGACTTGCAACCAATTCTGGCCAGAAAGTTACCTATAGCGTTCTATAGGCCTCCAGTTTCGTTCAAATACTTGGTAGTTTTGGTATGGTACTTGTCGTTTTTTACTAGTACGATTTTTACTGGAACGGACAGTTTATTTTGTTCACTTGTGGCGTCTTTATGGTTACAGTTTAAACTACTAAAGTATAAATTCAAAGAAAATGCCACCAGTAGTGAAGAATCCGATGGAAAATCTTGGAAGACAGTTAAACAATGTGTTGATCATCATGTATTTTTGCTAAGGTAGCACTAATAAAATATTAACTCACGACTTCTAGTAAAAATTTTTAGCTACTGTAAAAAATTAAATACAGCGTTTCAGTCGGTGTTTTTGATTGAGTTTTTGTTACCAGTTGCCAATGGTGCAGTGGCAATGTTTATCTTTACGCAACCGTAAGCCACAAGTTTTATCTTTGTTGTTTTCTGTAAAGTCTTTTTTAGAGGTGTATTAAGTAATAGAATTAAATGTTTTGTGTATTTCGTTCGAAATCTATGTGACGCAGCATTCTACTGTGTGCCTGTAGAATTTCTTATGAACAGTGTATGTAGTATCAAGTACAAGGAAAATTAATTAATGCATTTTTTTTAGGCAAGCCAAATCAATAATGCTGTATATGAATCAAACTGGTATGAAATAAAAAAGGAACAGATAAAAAAGTGTTACATTCTTTTAATGATGAAAAGTCAAAACACTTTGGTATTTAGTGCCCATGGTCTTATTTGGATCAATCTGAGAACCTTAGTAGTGGTTAGTTTAATAATATTTTAGTGCCCTTGTAAACATTTTCACCAACACTAACTTTGTAGATCTACAAAACCATCTTCTCTTTTTTCACGTATATAAATTCTGCAAAAAAATAAATAATAGTTTAAAAAACTAAAAAAACACGCTTTTATTGCTAATCGAACTAAAAACTAGAAAATAATTTTTAATGACAGAGTTTAATATTACAGTAGTAGAAGATCAAACAATCAATCATAATAAATCACCTCAAATTAAAATTATAATAAAATTTAAGTTATTAACAGAATAATTCAATTCAGAGTAAAAAGCGTGGGGTGCTTGATATTTTAAATATTACAATCATTCTATTGGCAACTATCTATGAGAGGATAGTTATGAACCGCAGTAAAATGCACCCCACGCTTTTTACTCTGAATTGAATTATTCTGTTAAAAACTTAAATTTTATTATAATTTTAATTTGAGGTGATTTATTATGATTGATTGTTTGATCTTCTACTACTGTAATATTAAACTCTGTCATTAAAAATTATTTTCTAGTTTTTAGTTCGATTAGCAATAAAAGCGTGTTTTTTTAGTTTTTTAAACTATTATTTATTTTTCATTTTTTAGTCTGCGACAAATTCATAAATTGGGGAATTAATTACTTATTTAGATTTTTCTAGAAAGAACCACTCAGTGGTCTCCGTAGGATCGAGGATCCTGGCGGTCCTAATAAGGATAATGGGAAACTGTTATCAAATTATTGCATTGTCATCGATCCTTGAGACGTGTGCAAAGTTTCAAGATGATCAGACTTTTAGAAACCGATGAAAATTAAGCTCAAAGATTCCGTTACATACATACATAGATACAACCCAAGCTAATAAAAGCGTGATAAAAACATGTCGACGTAGCTGCTTCATAATTAATAAAAAATATATAGGTGGCTCGAAACCAGTTTACAATTTCTGAAGCATATGAAATTTTGTTGTGTTTTATTTCTTTCGTTCCTAATTTTCATTAATGAAGGTTTATAAATTAGAAGAAACTTTATTAGGAAAACTATTTCTCATTTTACACTACTAGGAGGCAATGGATTTGTACATGTATCTTAATTGTGGGTATTGTTTTATTTTCTTTTCGGGGACTCCTTCTAACCTTGGAAATTACGAGACTAATTTTTTAAGGTTTTTGTCTAAAAGTAATGTGCGACCAACAGAAATGATACTGAATTATCAATTGTTTTTTTCAGCCCATTGTGTATAGCAGATGATCAAAATGGAACCAAAATCAAAATTGTAAAAAAAATTGGTCGAATAATGGCATAAGTGACACATAAATTCCAAGGGGCGTGGATACTAATATATTTAAAGCAGAAAAAGGAGAGAAAGGATGTCACGATTAAGCACATAGCAACTTATTTGATATGAATAAGTTTGTCTTCTCAAAACATAGGACTAAATTGATTAATTAAGTTACAATAGAGCAACATGTTCTGTATATTATTATTACAATTCTTATTTTTTTAAAATATATTAAATATAGGCAGGCGCAACATTATGGTATTATCACATTTTAGAGAAAATTGGGTGATTTGTTCTTGATTTGATCAATAAAATTGGTCGAAAGTTGTTTCGACAGAACTTCCCTCGCACCTAAAGTAACAGTACTGAATTCCAAAATTTTCTGAGAAAATGAGCCGTTCCTGATTTAATCAATAAAATAAATTGACTCATTGTTTAAGCAAATCTAAAAAATATAAATGCAGTGATCAATCACAAGTAAACACTCATAATATCTTTAAAACATCTGCAATATTGCAAAGTGCACGGTTTTGCAATTCTTGATTTATTCATTAAAATAAATTGACTGATTCATTCATTTTTTTGAGACACCCCGTATAACCAAATCTAAAGAATATTGATGCAGTGATAAATCACAACTATAGACTCGTCATATTTTGCACATTTAAGATAGGATTTATTTAGCAAAATTTTGAAAGTAGGTACGTCATCAATTTTTTAGGGGGGGATGAGCAAATACGTTTTGATTAAAAATTTATCATTGTTATGATAACTTTAAAATATCTCCAAGATTTCAAAGCATTCGGAACACCCAAAAAATTCGAAAATTTGAAAAATCGGAAAATTTAAGGAAGCATTCGAATAATCGAGAAATAGACAATCGAACAATTACAACATCAAAAAATCGAAAAATTCTAAATTTGAGAAAATCAAAATATTGATTAATCGAAAAAATGGAAAATTTGAAAAATGAGAAATTGAAACATCGAAAATTCGAAGAACCTAAAAGTCAAAACTACGAATAATTGATAACTGGGAAATCGAAAAAGCAAATAATTTATGAAAAAATTAAAAAATCGGAAAACTGAAAAATCGGAAAATCGACACATCGATCAATCTAAATATCAAAAAAGAAAATACATATACAAGAAAACGGGAAACTGTGAAATCAAAAATTCAATATTCGAAAAAATTTAATAAAAATTTCGACAAATTAAAAAATCAACAATCCAAAAACCAAAATATTGAGAATTCAAAAATCGACAATAATTGAGAAATCGAAAAACCGAAAAATCGACAAATCAAAAAATTAATGAAAAAACTTCAAAAGTCGGAGAACCGAAAAATCAGAAAATTATAAAATCGGGAAATCGATCAATCTAAAAATCAAAAATGAAAAAATTCGAAACATTGAAAATGGAGAAAACGAGAAATCGTGAGTTCAAAATTCGAAACATTGAAGAAAGAATTCGAAATATCTCAAAAATCAACAATCGAGAAACCTAAATATTGTGAATCCAAAAATCGAAAATTCAGAAATCCAGAAACCAAGAAATTGAAAATTTGAAATATTACACCAATTCAAGAAAATTTTGAAAAATCGAAAAATCGAGAAATCGAGAAATCGAAAAATCGAAAATTCAAAAAACCGAGAAATCAAGAATTCAAAATTCGAAAAATTGAAACAAAAATTCGAAAAATCAACAATCGAGAAATCGGGAAAATCGAAAAATAGAAGTACCTAAAAGTCAAAAATCCTGATTTTTCGGATAATAACTGAGAAATCGAAAAACCGACAAATCAAAACATCAAAAAATTCATGAAAAAACTTAAAGAGATTCGAAAAATCAAAAAATCAGAAAATCGTAAAATCGAGAAGCCGATGAATCTAGAAATAATAATTAAAAAAAAATCGAAAAATTCAAAGTCGGGAAAACGAGAGATCATGAAATCAAAAATTCAAAATTCGAAAAATTGAAGAAAAAATTCGATAAATCTCGACAATCAACAATCGAAAAACCGAAATATTGAAAATTCAAAAACCAAAAATTGAGAAATCCAGAAACCGAAAAACCGAAAATTTTAAATTTTGGATCAATTATTTATTAAAGAAAACTTTGAATAAACGAAAAATCGAGAAATCGAAAAATCGATAAACTGAAACTTCGAAAATTCAAAAATCGAAAATTGGGGAATCCAGAAATCGAGAAATACAAAATTCGAAAAATGGAAATATGAAAGTAAAAATTTCAAAACATCTAAAAACCGAAAATCCAAGAATCGAGACATCAAAACATCAAAAAATTCATGAAGAAACTTAAAAAATCGGAGATTCGAAAAATCAAAAAAATCAGAAAATCGTAAAACCGAGAAACCTATGAATCTATAAATCAAATAAGAAAAAAAAACCGAAAAAATCAAAGTCGAGAAAACGAGAAATCATGAAATCAAAAATTCCAAATTCGAAAAATTGAAGAAAAAATTCAATAAATCTCAAAAATCAACAATCGACAAGCCGAAATATTGAGAGCTCAAAAATCAAAAATTGAGAAATACAAAAACCGTGAAATCGAAAATTTGAAAAATAGAATTTTTGTAAAGAAACAACAAATTGGCAGTTAAGATCCGCCCCCTTGGTTCACGGCAAATAAAAAAAAATCATTACAATTGAGATAGGGCGGGTGGGCGGGCATACATTTTACTTTTATATTTTAATGTGTGTAGACTTCTTTTCACAACTTGAAACTTAAAGATGTTTAAAATGAAAAGTTTGTATAAGAAAATATCGGTGTTGCAATTACACTCCGCCCCATAATTGGAAAATCCATATTTCCGTGCAAAAATGTACCATTTTAATTATGTTTTAAGTTTCTTGTTGTGAAAATGCATATTAAGAGAAAAGCAAAAATTAAATATTTAATCCTCGATTAATTCAACAGAGGTTTAAAATGTAGAATATGAGCCCGTAAATGAAAATTTGAGGTTTTTGAAAAAATAAAAAAATATACTCAAACACATTTTTGGGAAATAAAAATCTCGACAGCTTATTTGAAAAACAGAAAGTATTAATGTCCCCGGACTAAAATTTTCGAAACATTTGGTTTGATAATGAATTTTTTTACCTGGAAAATTGACATTTTTTTATTTGATCTTTTCGAAGAAATGGAACTGAAAATAGTTTCTAGAAGTCTAAGGTGTAAGGTCATAAAAAAAGCCTTTGGCTAATTTTCGGATTGTTCGAAAGACATCTGCCAAAATCAGTCTTATCTTACCAAACGACCGCTAGTCCCGCCCACCCACCCTTTATTTTTGTAGAGAGTATATCAATCCGTCTTATCTTGGCAAGTACTACTTTATCTTATACTAATAGACATGTATACAAAAAATTATTAAAATATTCTTACTATTACTGGGTGTTCTGATTTTCTATGTCACTTAGTATAAATTCACGCATTCATTAATTTTTTTCTCACCCCGTATAAGCAAATCCAAAAATATGAATGGAATGATAAATCACGAGTACGGACTCATCATGGACATTTTAGACAGGATTTCGGCAAAATTTTGAGCTGACGTTATCAATTTTTTGGAGAGAATAAGCAAATATGTTTTGATTAAAAATTTTATTATGATTATCATAGCAGTCATAAACTACCTGTGCAGGACTATGTTATTTTATACAATTTAAAACCTATTTACTATGTACAATTTTGAAGTGGCGTCATCACATTATTGGTGGGTGATGATTAGACAAATTTTGGTTAGCGTTTTACCATCTACATGATATTTCTAATATAAATACAAAATGCGAGACGGCAGACAAACGGACAGACGGACAGACGGAAACGGAAGGCCTATTTCTTCGTACTTTAGGGGTCATGAAAAGTCGAGAAAATGTAAAAGTTTACGCTTACGCTGGGAACTAAAAAGACCGAATAAAATGCAATAAATATTTAGGTACAGAAGATTTTCAAAATGAAGGAAAACAAATAATTTCTTAGATCTTACAATTAAAATTAGAAACAAGCTAGAATTCATCAAGAATATGATAAATAAACGGTACATCAATTAATGAAGGAAAGACAAAGAAGTCGCCGACAAATACTGACACCCTGAAGAACTAATTAATAAAATGACAGTAAACAAAGCATACGTTAATAATAAAGAAATATTATAACAAAGAACTGTATATAACCTACAAATTCATGACATACACTCTGCAATCGCCCCAAAAGATTAAGAAAATATTAAGCAAATACAAAGTAACAATAGGATTTTGCGCTCACTAAGAAATAAATGATAAACAAAAAGTAAATGTTTAAAAAGAAAATACATCATAAAATAAACTGTCTATTATGCAATGCGAGATGTGTAGGTGGGTGATTAAGAGCTTCCAAAACAAAATTGGGGGAACCTATTAAAGAAAACATTTGTGAAAAAAGGTACACAACTATAACGGTTAAAAGTTACTAAAATATTTGGTAATTAAGGATTTTGACTTATAAATTAGGTATTAGATTATTTCACTAGCACTAGTTGATTTTACGTTGTCTTAACCTATAAACTTAGACCCTATTGTTTAGTTTGCTCTTATCTTGAAGGTTTGAACGCACGTGACAATCCTGTCACTAGTTTTAAGATTATGCGTACATTTCAAGTGTAAACCTTACTTTTTTTTAAACTATATATTTACAATAAAATATAGAGGTTAAGGAACTGCAGCTAAGGTTGCCATTGAATAAAAGAGAAATGTTATATACTTTTTTTTTGTTTTATGATAACTATAAGTGAAAAAATATGGATAATACCAGGTCCAGTTTAAAAAAGACCATGATTAGGTATATAATTTGGATTTTTCGTGGGAAAATTTCGAAGTTTAAGTTAAAAATTCACGGTATATTCACAAACTACAAATACATGAGCTCGCTATTTTATAAAATCTAAATGGTGTACTAAGCTAAATTTTGTGGTGACATCATCAGTATTTGATATTTAAAAGATTATAGTTTTTTTCAATCGAAAATCGTTTAAATTTGGTGTTTTCGGACGGAACGTTGCGTTATGTGTTCTCTTCGATGCACATCTCGTCTTTAAATGAAACGTTGAAATGAAATTAAAATATGTATGAAAATAGCTGCGATAATGACGCGTACGTTCTCTCTAATAAATTACACGACGACGGCAAAATTGATTTTTATACCGCGATATTTTATATCCTTGTATGAAGACCTATTAGAGTTGTAATGGGTTCTTAATACCTGCTTCTTTCTCTAAACTTTTGTTATTATTCGGTGTTTGTAAAACGCTTTTGAGGTGGATAAATTGTTACATTAAATGAGTGAGTACTTCCTGTGTTTTCTACTATAAGAAAAATATAAAAAGCTAAAGTTGCATATGCTTATTATTATAAACACCACGTACGTCCATCTCTAAACATATGTCTCTTATTTGTTTCAAGAAAATATCCGCAAGGTTACATTTACTGAATAAAATATTTATTTTAACTAATTGCGAAAGGGCGGTAACATTGAAATAATATTATAGAAGCTACCAATTTTGCTATTACTTCATAAACTGTGTTTATATACCATGTACAAGGTAATTTGAATGCGCATGTCGTAAATTTGTTTGCTTTTGATAGGTTATTTCTGTTTGTATTGTAAAGCTATAAGAACTAAAATTTTAAAAATTCCACATTGTCAAAGAGAAACTTGTTCTTCTTCAACAGTACGTTTTTTCATTTTCGTGTGTGATTTACATGCTATTAAAGACTTTTTAAATAGTGGCTATCAGCTTAGAAGACGACCTAATATTTGATCATGATTTGCTAATCTTCAATCCTGAATGGATACCTTCACGAAAACGTAAGTCTAAGCAAAATTGTACCAAAATTATCTGATAATATTTCTAGATCTCTGGATGGAGATGACTTGATTACAATACCACTGAAATTTTTATGGTATGCTCATCTTCATCCATCGCTTAGTAGTGCTCGGTCTACAGTTCACAATACATTCACCATCACCCTCACTTGCTTAGTTATTGCTTTGGCCGTAAAAGGAATTCAAAATACTTACAACGAAGATATTTTTTTCGCGGCTGAATGTCTACAAACTTGTCTTTTAACAGTTCACGTATTGTAAAAATAAAACAATTAACCAAATTGTTACAATTTGTTTTGTAGGTAATTGGAAAAATTTTAATTATGCGAGTCCAGAGAAACGCCATTCGAGAGTTAGTTTCTAAAAAGTCAGTTTTTTGGAGACCTGAAGATTTTACAGAAGAAACACAAAAAGAGTATTTAATAGTTATAATGAGGGTCAGAAAGATAATGCGTTATTATTACACTTTGGCTTTAACAACCGTTCTCCTTTATGATTTGCAACCAGTTTTAGCAGGAACTTTACCCATAGCCTGCTATGTACCACCATTTTCGTTCAAATATTTGGTAGTTGTTGTGTGGTATTTGTCGTTTGTTACTTGTGTGACTATTTGTGGAATAGATAGTTTCTTTTGTTCGCTTGCAGCTTGTATATGGTTACAGTTTAAACTACTACATTCTAAAATAAAAGAAAATGATATCTATATTGAACAGTCGCAGAAAAAAGCTTGGACGGAAGTGAAAGAGTCCGTTGATCATCACGTATTTTTGCTGGGGTAATATTATCAAAATATTTTTTATGTTTTTATTAGAATTTTTAGTTATTGTGAGAGCTTAAACACAACGTTTCAAGGAATGTTCCTGATTCAGTTTTTGTTAGCGGTTCTAAATGGTGCATTGGGAATGTTTATATTTATGCAACCGTAAGTTATATTTTTTAAGGTATGTTTTAGGAATTGCTTCTGTTTTAGTGGTGTATGGAGCAACAGACTTAAATGTTTTGCCTACTTTGTACGAACTATCAGTGAATCAGCGTTCTATTGTCTACCTGCAGAATTTTTAGCAAATAGCGTATGTTGTACTATAAGTACCAAGAAAAATTAAAGTAGTTTTGTTTTTTAGGCAAACGAGGTCGGTGACGTCGTATATGAATCGAAATGGTATAACATAAACAAGGAACAGATAAAAAAATGTTACACTCTTTTAATGATGAAAAGTCAAAAAAGTTTGATATTTAGTGCCTATGGTCTTATTTGGATTAATCTTAGAACTTTAGTTGTGGTTAGTATTGAAATATTTTTAGTAAATTTCACCAAAACAAATTTTTGTAGATTTATAAAACCATCTTTTCTTATTTCACATATTTGAATTCTACAAAATAAATGTAAATGTAGCTGCTTGCATCCAGAGTGGATAATTAATAAAATTAAAGCATCCATTTTTAGTAATTATTTATCTTCCCTCGTTATCCTATGTTGTAGGTCGCTTAATTTGAGGCTCCTAGATACCTCCAGGAAGCCTAAATTTCTCTGATTTGGAATATGTAACGTTTCGTGGGAAGTTCCGCGTTATGAGGACTACGAGTTTCGCTTAAGTTGTTATAATTTAAGTCTTACGGACAGTTAAGTGTGCCTAAATGGATTAAAACTATTTGAAATTATACTCCATATAATAACACAGGTGTCAAAGTATGTGTTTATTCCGAAAAGTAGCTCTTCAATCAGTATTTGTTTCAAAGAGATTGACTTTATAAATTTGTGAGTTTTTCGTAATTTTAGTATCTTAAACTGTTATAACACATACTACACATTTCTGTGTCCAAAAAACCTGCCGCATATTATATTCTTTACCCTGTTTGCGAAAACTAGCCCTAGATCTCCCCATGAAGTCTCAGTTTCAACGTCTATTTGGGCAATGACAAAACCGCAGATTTTAACTAGAGACCAAGTCTTCCACTTTCACCAAGCAAACTTGTGCCCTTTTATTTCAATTAACTTCAAATTCTGTCACTTCCGAATTTACAAACATAACTGAATGATTATTAAAATTACTTACTTAAATTACGCCACACTCTATCAAAAATTTCACCCACAAAGAATTTACATGATGTTAAATTACGTCACACTTTATCAACAATTTTAAATCAAATTACCAAAGCGAGTTGCTGATTGAACCAGAGTGCATTTGCAGGTTTTTTCGTGGACCGCAACCCCCACATCACAACAAAAAAAACACATTCAATGCGATAAAAATCCAGATATATAAAAATAAAAATCAGCTGGTCCCGGAAATAAACATTTAGTTCAAGCCACAAAAATATTAATCCGCAAGAAAATAATTAGCTCTGAAGTAAACTATTAAACCTGTGAGAAAATCTTAAATAAACTTTTCCCGTTTTTCGAATCCATTTTTTCAAGTTCGTTTCTCTCAAAATGGGCCAACGTTTAGGTCAGTTTAAACGCCATCAATGCACTACTAGAAATTTCGAGTGAGCGGTTAAGAAATGTGTTATAACGTGATACTTAAGTCAAAAAACAGAAACTTTATTTATAACTTGAGAAACTAAAGAATGAAGCCTGACTAAATGAATTTCCTAACACGTGGTTTATTTGAATAATTTCATGACTGTTAAGTTAGAACTAGGAAAAGTTGAAAATCATAATAGGAATTGTGAACAATAAACAAAAATTTACACCATGTGTTGACATAGGCGAAAATTCACAATATTCCAGATTAGAAAAGCATTTAAGATTTACGCTTGTTGGGTGTGTTTAAACAGTTGCTATTTTATGAAACTACAAAATAAATCTAACTTACCTTTATCGTTACACCAGAACTGACGCGAGGCATCCCAAATTTCGCATTGTCAAAGGAGTGGAATTCCTCTGAAAATGCACGGTTGCCCATATTACTGACTAATGTTCTTAATTTTGTTTTAAAATTCGAAATTTTCAGCGCGAAATTTTAATTCAAATTGGGACACCAGAGTAAGAACTGTTAAATCAGCGGTAAATTAATTTAGAATTTTTTGTTGGTATTTTACCATCTTCAAGATATAAATGTAAATTTCAAAGCTGTCGGGCCGTGGTTTTGGGGATTTTAAAACTACTTAAATGACTACATGTGAAATTTTAATAGATACAATATTTCATTTTTCACTTAATGAGTTTAATGTTATGCAGGATTAAAAAAATGCGCTGTTTATTTAAGAAAGTAGTACATGCACAGGCGTAACTGTCAATGGAGATACGATTCGAACCAACATCAAAATTAAAATATCTAAAAATTAAAAACTCGAAAAATGGAATAATTGAAAAATCAGAGAAATCGAATAACTAAGCATTTTTAAAAATTCGAAAGTAGATGCTATTCAAAATTTTATCCAAAACTTGCAAATCGAAAAATTGAATACTACTAAAACTATCAAAAAACACATCGATATTGCTGTAGTACACATTGGTGTTATTAGATAATATGTTAATTGGAGATTTTTTGAGGATATTGGTTCTTGGCTTGTTTAAATAGAAGGTTTGTAGCTGTCTTGCACTAAGCCTAGTAACATAATCTTCACTTTCATTAGCAGTATTAGACAGTCAATAAAATTATGTAATAGGTCATATAAAAATTTAATTGTGAGTATTGCGTGTCGATTTTCCAGAGATAAACACTCAAATTCATACAAAAGTAATGTTTGACTGTAGCCAGTAGTGAACACATAAATTTTATAGTGACTAAGAAATTTTTAAGAAGTACAATATTGTTACGAAATAAAGGTGGTACGACTCCTATGGGTTCTAGCATGTACGGCGATGATGAGTCATTGTCGATGACAGCGGCCCGAGAAGAGCCTGGAAGTGGATGTTGCGACGGGTGTTCGAGAACAAGCCTAGAAGCGGCGACGGAGGCCTTCGAGGAGAACGTACAGGTTTAAATAGAGGCCACCGTCAGGAACGATAATTATTGAGTCGAGTAGTCCAGACAATGGGAGAATTCTAGTCAAGTCTATTCCAGTCGAGTCAGAATTACTCTGTAGATAATCGCTGTATATTTAGTCGTTTAAATAGCACTTATTAAGCAAACAAAAGACGACAGACGAAAGGGAGGTAAATAGGCAGACGGAAACGGGAGACCCATTTTTTCACATTCTAGGGATCATGAAACGTCGAGAAAACATGAAGGTCACATAGCCGAAAATTCACAGTATTCCAGATTAGAAAAACATTAACAATTAATTACGCTTATTGGGTGGTAAAATTGTGGCATCAGCAATTTTCGGTTAAACCATTGCTATTTTATGAAACTACAAAATAAATCTAAAACTACCCTTATTCTCACCTCGTATTGACACTAGCATCGTTACATCAAAAGTGCATTATCGAAGGGATGGAATTCCTCTGAAAATGCACGGTTGTCTATATTACTGACCAATATTCTTAACTTATTTTAATTCATATTGGGACACCACAATAAGAACTGTTAAATCACCGGTAAATTAATTTAGACTTTGTTGATTGGTATTTTACCATCTTCAAAACAATTTTAGACATACATGTAAAAAGCTGATTTGGTTGCTGTAGGTCGTGTATCTCGTAGGTCTTTGCTTCTTCTTCGTTTTACTTAATACTTTATGTAAAAGATAAGTCTTATCTGGTGCTTCCGTTATAAATATCTTGATTTTCTTTGGTCTTAGTCTTGGATTTTTTGACGTCATATCTTTCTGATTTTCTCTTTAGAAAATACCGTTGTTTGTCGGATTGGTCGAGATCTACGTCCTTTTATGCTTTTATCATAGAGTAGAACTACCATAACGAAGAGGATTTTTGCTTTTCATCCAAGACAACGTTCCCCGAAAATGATATTACCTTATTTTATATGCGCCAATCCATGAAAGTTTGGTATATTTTGTCATAAAAGTGTTTCGATTTTGGGGTAACAAATTAGAAGTAGTTGATTCTGCATTTTGTTTAATTTTTTAAAATTCAAAAATGGGTGCAATTTTAAAGTAAGTAGAAATATTACAAGTCAAAAAAATGGAAGAAATGAAACATCGAAAATAATTGAAAAATTAAGAATCAAGAAACTGAAAATTCGAAAAAATGAAAAATTAAAAACTCCAAAAATGGAATAATTGAAAAATCAGAGAAATCGAATAACTGAAGAATCTTTAAAAATTCGAAAATAGATGTTATAGTTAAAATCGAATAAAAAAATTGCAAATCGAAAAAATGAGGAAGCCAAAATTGAAAACCCAAAAAAAACAACAAATTGAAAATCGAGAAAACGAAAAATGAAAATAGATTGTGTTTAAAAAAAAGTACCACCCCGAAAGAGCAGATTTATAAATAACGCTGAAATTAAAGAATATAAGATCCAACAAATGGTTAAATTTAAACTCTGTGAAATATGTAACTAATTTCATAGAGTTTAAAATGATAGAACAACTTAAAGTCGTTGTGTTCCTTTCAAGATATCTTAATGATCATTTAAGTGTACAGGCATCAGTATATCTTCTTGAACTTTACTTGCGAAATACTTATAAATATAGCTAAAGCGTATGGTTATACTTTGCCTAATTGTTAGTTTATCTACCTAACCATTAAAAAAAGAGACATTTTAGATAAGTATTTTGTTGTTTTGAAACATTAAATTTGAATATGGATAAAATAATAAGGGACAGTTTATGTGTAGGTTCGCTGTAGTAAATTATATGATGACGGAAAAGTATTGATTTTCAAATGTACCCTTACCATAATTATCCTTCTATCAAGATTTACAGGAGATGTAATGGATTCATACTTCACTTTTTAAAAGTTTGTTATCATTTGTTATCATTTCAAGTTTGGAGAATGCTTTTGAGGCCGATAAGCTATTTTAAACGAGATAGTTACGTAGTTTTTTTAATTTAACTATTAGAAGAATATATAAAAGTTCCATCTGCTTATTATAATAAAGACCATGTACGACCTCTGTAGAAATATGTTACTCCTTTATTTCAAGAAAATATCGGTCAAGTTACATTTCATAAATTAAATATTTATTTTAACCAATTAGGAAAAAGGGGTAATATTGAAAAATATTTATTCTACGGGATCGGACTCCTGAATAATGTAAAATGTGTATGAAGGTATCAATTTTGCTATTACTTCATGAAGTAGGTTCATATGCAATTTGAATGCGTCGCGTCGGATGTAAAGTTGCTCGCTAGGTCATTTCTGTTTGTATCGTTAGAAGTATAAAGACCAAAATTTCAAAGAATTTCACAGTGTAAAAGAGAAATTCGACGTTCGTAAACAAAACGTATTTTGTTTTGCAGTGTGTGATTTCTGTTCTATTATATACTGTGTTAAAGAAAATGTGTTGCTTAATTTTACTTAAACTGGCAATATGACTTAATTTGTTTACTTTCTTGAGTGGAATATTTTTTGTTTATGTTGTGATAATTGTTAGAAAACTTTCCCCAGTCATTTTTTATAGTTCGCTTATTATATATTGTGACGAAAATTTGTGCATAAATTGCAAAAAATTTCTTCGTGGTTATTTGCCGATCGTGGTTGTTGTGTCATAATGGATTCCTCTATTAAAACGTAAGCTGACATAAAGTCTTGGAAATATTTTCTGATATTACTTTTAGATCTGTGGATGGAGATGACTTAATTGCAATACCATTAAAAATTCTATGGTATGCTCGACTACACCCATTGCTTAACAGCTGGCGATCTACACTTCACAATACAACAAACTTAATTTTGTTCTCTTTATTTTTGGCTTTGGCCATTATAGGAATTATAAATTCCTACAAAGAAAATATTTATTTCACTGCTGAATGTTTAGAAACCTCTCTTCTAGCGATTCAGGTAAGGTACAAGAACACAAAGAAATATATTTTTATAAATTTCTCGCAGACGATTGGAAAAATTTTGACTTTATATGTTCACAAAGAGATCCTTCTGCAGTTAGTTATACAAAGATCTACATTTTGGAAACCCATAGCTTTTGCAAAACAAGTACAACAAGAATGTTCAGTAATTAGAAAGAGAGTTAAAAAGATTTTGCGTTGTTATTACATTTTGGGTTTTGTATCACCTATTACATACGATTTGCAACCAATTCTAGCAGGAACATTACCCTTGACGTTCTACAGACCTCCAGTTTCGTTCAAATATTTAGTAGTTATGATATGGTACTTGTCGTTTTTTACTACTGCAACTTTTATTGGAACGGATAGTTTATTTTATTCGCTTGTGGCCTCTTTATGCTTACAGTTTAAACTACTAAAGTACAAATTAAAAGAAAATGTTGCCAGTAGTGAAGAATCCGATAATAAATTTTGGAAGAAAGTTAAGGAGGTGGTTGATCATCATGTATTTTTGTTAAGGTAACACCAATAAAACATTGAATTCATGACTTCTTACGAAAATTTTAGTTATTGTCAAAAATTAAACACAGCGTTTCAATCAGTGTTCCTGATGCAGTTTTTACTCCTGGTTGCCAATGGTGCAGTCGCAATGTTTATTTTTATGGAACCGTAAGTTATACCTTTGCAGTTTGCTGTAAACTCCTTCATTTTTAGAGGTATATTGAGTAATAGAATTAAATGTTTTGCGCACTTCGTCCGAACTCTGTGTGACGCAGCATTTTACTGTGTGTCTGTGGAATTTCTAACAGACAGTGTATGTTCTATCAAGTACCAAGGAAAATTAGTTCAGTTTTTTTTTGTAGGCAAATCAAATTAGCAATGTTGTATAATGCTACGCTCTTTTAATAATGAAAGGTCAAGACGCTTTGGTGTTTAGTGCGTATGGTCTCATTTGGATCAATCTAAGAACTTTGGTCGTGGTTAGTTATCGAAATAACTTTAGTACCTTAACAATTTTCATCAAAATATGTTTTTGTAGATGTACAAGACGATCTTTTCTTTTTTCACATATTTAAATTATGCAAAAAACAGGTGGATGTAGCTGATTCATAAATTAATAGAAAAATATGCATAATAAATAAAATAAGCTGCCTAAAAGTTCGTAATTTCTGAAAAATATTTGTTAAAATCACCAACACATTGATGAACATTTAAAATAACATTAGTTTTAAACCAGAGTTTTATCATTTAGTTGTTGTTTTTTTTTTTTTTTGTATTCCTTGACAACAGTCTACATAAAACTTATAGATTTTTGTGACAGATCTACTTTGATTTTACAAAAATCCTGTACTACCTCGTTAGTTCTTATCACCATAATTACTAGTAGACAGTTTATTCCTATTTAGTACGATATAATTTCATTAGTGTTGGAGTTCTAAAGAAAATACTTCTTTTTGTACATTACGTAGTTAAATGTTTTCATTTGGTACAACTTCCCCAACTTCGTCAAATGTTATTGATTTGAAAAACATATCACTACAGTTAACAGGTGACAGAAAGAGTTCACTCGGACGATAAACAGCCATATCGAAGAATTCAAGTTTGTTCCATCATCCTCTTCAAAAAATTAATGACGCCATCTCAAAACTTTAATAATTGGTGTTTGTTGTTTTTTTTCTTGGCTATGACCTTATTTTTTAGGATTCTGGGAAATTACGAAATTAATCCTAAAGATTTTGTCAAAAAATAGTTAATGTGCTACCAATGGAAATGATACTGAAATATCAATTGTCTTTTTCAATCCCCTGTGTGTAGGAGATGATCAGAAAAACACCTTAATTTATTGCACCAAATTCTTTAGAAAGGTCACAGAATGGATAAAAATTATTTTAAGTTAAAGCACTTTTAACAATTAAGATAAACTTTCAAAAATTTTCGATGGACCACAAATATCTAATTATCTAACCGGAAAGAATTTTAACGGAAATTTGATGCAGCTTAGTCAACAAAGGAAACAATATATATTTTTGTTGTTACCTTATACATTTTGTTATCAGTGTTAATAAAGTTCTGTTTACTGCCGTTGCTTTTTTTTGACCAAAACAAATTCGACAGGTGTATCGATGACATAATTGGATTTTTTTTAAACAAAACATCTCATAAAATTCAATCAAATTGTGAACATATTGCAATTTATTATTTTATGAAACTACAAAATAAATCTAATCTACCCTTATTTTCACCTCGTGTTTACACTAGCATTGTTACACCAGAAGTGACGGGTCGCATCCAAAATTTCGCATTGTCAAAGGGATGGAATTCCGCTGAAAATGCACGGTTATCTATATTACTGACTAATATTCTTAATTTATTTTTTAAATTCGAAATTTTCAGCGTGAAAGTTTAATTCAAATTGGGACGCCATAATAAAAACTGTTAAATCAGCTGTAAATTAATTTTTCTACTCCCACTACTGTAAACAGCTAATTTTGTGCAATCTAGTCACTGTGTAAAGGATACCTTACGCACAGTTATGTGTAATGGCCGTATTTGAGGAATAGGGAATTACTTGTTTTACTAAAAATACGTTGGCAGTACATTTCACCTTCTTATACCATTTATAGTGAATTGAAATAATAAAATGAAAAATATTTTTATTTTCAAGAAAAAACTAATTAAGTGATGTATTCTACATATATTATTCTTTTTTTTTGTATCAAACTAATCCTTTTTTTATTTGAAACTTTTTTCTTTAGTATATGCGCACATTCTAGAACACAGCAAAATTACCCATTGGGGGCGTTGTAGCAGGAGCGGAGTTTGGGGCTCCTGGTTGTGGCTGTTCTCCCACTACGACGGTAATTCTATTCTATCCTATCGGCAAGCACATACCGCCCAGCACCCCTCTATCGAACGAAGAAACGTGCCGCACTAACAGGCCGTTACGGTGGCAAACTCGTGGTTGGAAGTCACGGCTATAGGTAAGATGACAGCGTCACGTCATCTCGACCGCTCCCCTGAATTGTGTTCTAAATCTGCGTCTTTTGTGCGCGACCGCCAGCTCGGCAAGGAACCGCGCACTCCGCTTCCGCCACGTGTTTCTGTATTACTTGCCTCAATTCCATTTAAATCTTCAATTTCTATAACTCTGATATTAAACCACAACTGAACAAGTGTTAAAGTTTCATAAAGAACAATAGACAACATTTAAAGTCGCCATAGACTTCCGCGAAATTTTAAACAGCAGAGGGTTCGTATCTGAGATTTAGAATGGACATCAGACAATTCATTTGATGGAAACATTAATCAACAATATATTTACATGAAAAAAAAAAACTAGCAAAGATTTATAAAACAAAAATACAATCTGAATGAAATAAAACATGTACAGATAAAGACTTACTTGACGTAAGGAACTGTAGAGTATGAAAGTCTACTTAAATTATACACAGAAAATTACTGAAGTTAAAATTGTGAGATAGAAAAAAAAATTGTATGAGGTGAAAAATTGCAAAGCTAACAAAATCACATGAGGTTAATATTTTAAATCCATTTGAGTCATAGGTTAATTTTTAAAAATGGAGTTATTCAGCTGCATTGTGGGCCATTGTTTTCCCCTAAACAAACACATAAAAAAACATAGCAGGTAATCTGGAGGTCCAAAATGGCGTCAGAAAAATGCGTCGTTCCAAAAAAGATGCGTCAGTAAATATGTGGTCCAGAAATGCGATCAATCCTGTGGCGTTATGCAAATAATGATCTATATGAAAGGAATAAAATGCACGTCCCTCGTGACCCATAATGTTGTTAATTTGTTCAACGAGATTTTACAGTTCAAGCATGTGCTCGGTTTAAAAATACTTTTCCAACATGGTCACTGCCAGAACAAAAAATTTACCTGATGTTAAATTATGCCACACTTTATCAACGATTCAAACAAAGAATTTACATTTTGTTAAATAATGCCTTGATCAGCTTAAAACCATTAGCTTGGAGAGTTTATATCGGCCCCAGTTTATTCGAAACAAACACATGATAAATAAACACAAAATGCATCCAGCGTCGCAAGAAAAGATTCTCGGTGATGTAATTTTCCACGCTGCGAGAAAAATGTCTCGATGATGGGATGATGATAACCATGATGTTTGCCTAAGGGGAAAAATTTAATCACCCCGTACCTTAGTCCACGAGATTATGAATGCCACCGCACTTCCCACGGTCCTTTTCCCAAAGTGGGACAACTTTAGGTTAATTTAACTGCAGTAGATGAACTATTGACAATCTTGTGTGAGAAATTAAGAAGTGTTGTAATGTAACATTTAAGTATAGACATCCAGAAACCTTATTTATAATTTGATAAACAAAAGATGAGTACTGATTAAGTGAATCTCAAGAAATCTCCTACAAGTGCCTTACTCAGGACCGTTAAATGGTGTTAGAACTAGTTAACGATTAAAATCCGAACATGAATTGTGAATTTACAAACAATAAAACACCACGTGTAAGCGTCGGTTGAAAATTCGCCTATTTCCGCTTGGAAAAACCGAAAGAATTAGTTACGGATGTTGGGGAAACTGTTGCTTCGTCGTCGTTACGATTAATTTTCGTTAAACAAAGGCTCCCCATTTGAATTAAATACAAAACCAACTAAACTTAACCTAGCTAACTCACCACATGGTTCCACTCACACCACACGAACGAAAAGTGACGCCTCTCACCCCCTCTAGCCACCAAATCAACTTATACCAACCCTCTCAACAGAAATTCCCTAGTAGAGCCACCAACTACCCAAAAAGCACTAAACTTGCACATGGTTACCAATGTTTAACGATTTGCTTGATTGCATTTTTTTTTTCTCAAATTCTAATTATTCAAATACGATTTCGTGCCGTGTTTTTTTTAGCACAAATCTGGTCACCACAATAGAAACATTTTTTTAGTTTCGCGAACTTAATATAATATAATAATATTAATTATTAATATTTCCCATATTTTCTAAATTTGTTTTTACGTCCTTCATTTTCTCATTGATTTCTTCTATTTCATTCTTGTTTGCTTCCACTTCCTTTTGGAATTTTTCGGTTAAGCTGGTGTTTATGTCATCTTTTTGCCTGTTTATTTTTGCATCCATCAGTTCCATTTTTTCGTTCATTTTCTTATCTCTCGCGTTCATTTTTCCGTTCATTTTTATCGTTCATTTCTTCCATTCTTGCGTTCATTTGTTCATTCATTTCCTTGTTTCTTAAGTTCATTTTTTTGTCAATTTCCTTGTTTCTTGCATGCATTTTTTCGTCTACTTTTGGAAGCATAGCCATGATCTGTTTCTCCACTACTGCAGTCCGAACTCTAGCAGTAAAGCCAGTTATTAATCTTAAATCTCACTTCCGACATCAGTGTTATGTTGAAAGGGTGATTAAAAATCGGCGTGGGTAACTGCCCATTCACAATGGACATAAGGCATAAGACCAAGCGCATAACCTAATTTACGTTTTTGGTTTGTGTCTGGCTTATGCTTATCTACGTTCACAGTGGACAGAGTGAACTCTGTAAGAGTTGTTAAACTGCGCAAACGCAGAACGGAATAACTCCCGGCTAAACATAGAAACGGCTAACCTCAAACTGAGTCAATCAGAATATCTAACCTACAATTTCGTACGATATTCGAACTTGACAACTTGCAGTACAGAACAGACTCGCAGTGTGAAACTTTGATTATAATATATATAATATAATCAAAGGTGTGAAGTGCCAAGTGCCAACTGTCAAAGGGAATTCAATAGCAGCATTCAAAAGTCCCTAGATTTTAACATAATTTTGACATAATTCGTGCACAAAGTTGAACTTATTTCAACTTTATGTACGCACACAAGGATTACATAAAACGTTCACAAGCATAAGAATTACGTTCGTCCACTGGGGTACACGTTTTCCATCGTTTCAACTTTATGTATTTATGTAAGCTTTATGTACTTGTTATGCCTTATGTCCATTGTGAATGGGCAGTAAGACTCAACAATTTATTTCTTACTTTCTCGAATTTACACGACTAACTATACAGCGATTATGTACAGAATAATTCCGGCGCAACTTGTCTAGACTCTCCTGATCAACTGGCTGAATAATAATCGTTTCCGAAGGTGGGCTCTATTTAAACAGCCGCGCGGTCGTGATGAGTCATCACCGCGGTACATACCCATAGGCGGCGTATGGGTTTCTTTCGTAACAATATGTTTCCATACTACTACTATCTTCATGAAAACTCAATTTAAACATTTATTTGGACAGTGACAAAACCATACACTTTAATTAGAGGCCATTTATCTGAACAATTTTAAATCAAATTATCAAGTCGAGTTACTGATTAAACCAAAAAGTTTTCTGTGTTTATCATTATAAGCTTATTTGGAAAAAAGCTGCAAATTGATTTTAAACCTTTGATGGTGTTTTAGCAATTATCGAAGTTTTTGACGTGATAACGTCTTATAAATCGATGGAGCCGGCTGCACGCTCGAAAAAGCATGACTCATACCGTTACTGTCACGTTCCATGTAAGGCTTGAAGTGCAAGCGAGAACGCGGAACGAGCGACAAAGAGGCACAATCGGCCTTCGCGTTCGGCAGCGTTCGCCATCCGTCTCTCTCCTACTTGAGTGAGCGATGCGTCTGCGTGGACAGCTGCTATATTATAGTACATTTACATGTTTTGGTCGAGTATCAAGTGCAGTGAAAAGTGAATGTAGTGTCAATTTTGACGTGACAACGATAATATTTTAAGAATTTTATTTAAATTGTTTCGAACGACGATTTATTTTGCAGAACTGCTTACAAACGCACCATGGAAAAAAAGCCTGACAAACCAGAGGATGTTACGAATAAGCCTTTACCTTCAATGAGTGAACCCATGGAGGTTCAAGATGCTGTAGCATTTACTTTAGCAACGCCATTCGCGCAGCCAATAATCGCTGCTTCAAAATCAAAAGCCCAAAACCATTCCATCAGTATTTTCTTAAGACGTTGTCACGTTCAACTATCGTCAGTAAACCGACTTTACAGACAACCGAGTTTTTTTTTAGTTCTACTTTTAAGATTGATTCAATGAAGACATTTACAGCTCGTACATATGTTTATGTTGCTTTTATTCTACCTAGAATTGAATGAAGGGGAAATTTTAGGCAATGTATTTTTAAACGAAACGTAAAAGAAATTGGAATATGTATAAAATATGCCTGAGAGAATGATGCGTAGGTTTTCTCTTGTAAATTATATGACGACGGGAAAATTGATTTTCGTACCACAATGTACCCGTGTATTAAGATGTATGTATTAGGGTTGTAATGGACTCGTAATACCTCCTTTTTTCTCTAAACTTTTGTCATTATTCGCTGTTTGTGAAACGGAGGATAAATTATTACATGAGTTAGTCTTTCCTGTGTTTTCTACTACTAGAAAAATATCAAAAGGCGGAGTTGCATATGCGTATTATTATAAACACTATGTACAACATCTCTAAACATATGTTGCTACTTTGTTGCAAGAAAATATTGCCAAGATTGCACTTAATAAATGAAATATTTATTTTAAGCTATTGCGGAAGGGCTCTAATATTGAACAACATTTACTGTACGGAAATGGAAACTTGTGAATAATAAAACATCAAAGCTATCAATTTTTCTATTATTTTGTAATCTGTAGTTACAGGCAGTGTACAAGTTAATTTTAATGCGCATGGCGTAACTTTGCTTGCTTTTGATAGGTTAATTCTGTTTGTATTGTAAAAGTATAAAAGCTACGATTTTCAAAGCTTTCATAGTTTGAAATTCGACGTTAATAAAGAGTACTTGTACTTCTCTTTAGTGCCTGATTTATGTGTTATTATTATTTTTAAAGTTTATTTAAAGCAATGGTTGCTAGAGTATAGTCTAAATCAGAGTTTAATAAGACATTAAGGTGCAATATATTGCCATCACTGATTGAATTTTACATAAATGTCAAAAACAATCTGAATTAAATTAAGTAGTGTAGCAGTTTTACGGAAAGCTTCTTCAGACCACCTTTTTCAGCTCACTAATATAACTAATAGAGTCAAAAGCTTGTAAACAAGCAAGTTTTTGCTTGACATTTATTGTTGTTGACAGATTTGTTGTTCTTTAATGGATTCCTCGATTAATACGTAAGTCGAAATAAATAAAGTGGTACGATTTTTTCTGATGTTACTTCTAGATTTGTAAGTGAGGATGGCTTAATTATGGCACCTTTAAAAATTATGTGGTATGCTTAATAGCAAACGATCTACTGTCCAAAATACAATAAATGTTACTCTTTTGTGCGTCATTATTACTTTGGCCATGAAAGGAATTTTAGTTTTTTACAAAGAAGATATTTTCTTCGCTGCTGAATGTTTACAAACTTGTTTTTTAACGTTTCACGTAATCTAAAAAAAGCTACAAAAACATGAATAATCTAGGAACTTTAGTTGTGGTAAGTAATTAAAGTATTTTTAGCCAGAATAGTAATAAATTTCGACAAAATACTTTTTGTAGATTTATAAAAACATCTTTACTTTTTTCACTAATTTAAATTCTGCAAAAAACATGTCAACGTAGCTGCTTGGATGCACTGTGGTAAACAACAGTTTTGCAACCAGTGTTAGTAGGAACTTTATTTATAATGTGCTATGTGTATATTCATTGTGACAAAAACATGTCGATGTAGCTGTTTGAATCCACTACAGATTATTAGGATTACTAATAAAATGAAAATATTTTTTTTTAGAAATTATTTTTCTATTTACTGTAATTACAAAGTCGCTATATTTCGATCTAAATCGTTCTTTCTTCTTTTTGTAACACCTTATGGTATTGACATAAAAAGACAAAAATAATTAACACTTTGGTTATTTAATTTTCATTAATTAATTTAATTTTACTTAATTTTATTTAATTTTTATTAGGACTTTTTCGATTGTTGATGGTTCTAGTATTTGTTGGTTCGCGTATTAGTCCAAAAGTTTCAGAAATTTTTCGGACTAACAACCCACCATAGTACCATTTTACCCTATTAACTTTCTCCTCCATAGTATAATACTTCATATAGTTTTGCAAGAACAAAAGGGGGAAGATTCGGTAAGCAGTGACAAATTAATGAACTGTCAATGAATTTTCACATTTCATGAGTAGATTCTTTTATCACAAATCGTAAATACTTTTTTCTTGTTATTCAATACCTACGATAAGGGGTTACAAAATAAATAAAGCAGGTTTTAGATACAGTATTTAATCGTCTACAATTTTTGTATTTAAACTAATTAGGGGAACCAGAATTTTCAAATTTGAATGACTATCTTTGATCCTTTTTTCTCTCTCGGTATAATATTTCTTGTTTCTGTATTGATATGTCTACAAATATTACTGTTCTTCTTTTAACCTTCAAATTAATAGAACATGTAGAATCGGGCTGGAGAATTAAGTTCTTGAAAACCAAATTTTATACGTTCTGGAGGGTAAAATATCGCTTGATAATTAAGACAGAGAAAAAAAATTGGTCTAAAGAGTTTAGACAGTACTTCCCTCGCTGTCGGAAACTTGACGACTGCATGCCTATTGTGTTTTTTTTTCTCATTACATTTTTGTAGTGGGAATTTAAAAAAAAATTGTGATGACGTCATCAACATTTTTGCAAGGACACGTATATCAGTTGGGATAGATGTAGTGTAATACTAAGAATAAAATTATTGTATTCCCAAATTTTCGGGAAAATGAATTGGGTCGTTTTGAATATTGATTTCTTATAATCAATAAAATAACGAAACAATTTACTCAGGTATACGGCGCCGGTGTGTAATATCTAGAGAGCGGATTTCTGTCGGACTAGGCAAGGCCAAACTCGGTACGGCTCGTACGGGATGCGAATTCATTGCGATTGCGGACTGCACTTCGTTTATTTGAGATTAGAATAAAGCTGTTTCGTTGCACTCTGCTGCTAATTCCCGTTCTCATTTACTTAGCCGTTTGATTAATAAATCGTTAATTATATTTATGGAATTAGTACCGATTAAACGTGACGTAGCCCGACAAAAATCCGCTGTCTGGTAATATGAAAGGCAACTGAAAATCGTTTATGTATAAACATTCTTAATTTAAGATGACAAGCGTAACAGCATACGTGAGAGTCAAACAGAGAAACTGTAAACAAAACGACCATCGGTTTTATTGCTTCGACTTCCGCTTATTATATAAAACATTGGGTTTTATTTTAATTCTTGACGGTGAAATTCACAATTGGTTGATTATAAACATGTCTATTCCACATTCGCGGAACCAAGTGACGGCATAAAACAAATGCAGGTCTGTAATGTTAAAGTCGATGTAAATAAGCGTGCTACCCTTATGTTTTTCCTTTAACAAATTTTGTGTCTACCAAATTGGGTTGGTTGGGGTGTAATACTAATAATAAGTGTTGCCTTTAATTTAATCAATAAAATAAATTGACTTCATTAATTTTTTTGAACCACCTCTTAAGAAAATCTAAATCTGTGATCTATCACTCCATTCATATTTTTTGGATTTGCATATACAGGGTGACTCAAAAAAATTAATGAATGCGTAAATTTATTTTACTGATTTACTCAGAAACTACAAAACCGAATGCTTTGAGATATTCCAGATGTTTTAAGGCTATAAAGAGCATCATAAATCTTTAGTCAAAATATATTATCCCCTCCAAAAATTTGATCACGTCAGCTCAAAAGTTTGCCGAATAAATCCTATTTAAAATGCACAAAATATGATGAGTCTGTACTTGTGATCTATCAGTCCATTCGTATTTTTTGGATTTGCATATACAGGGTGACTCAAAAAAATTAATGAATGCGTAAATTTATTTTGCTGATTTACTCAGGAACTACAGAACCGAATGCTTTGAAATCTTGAAGATGTTTTAAAATTATCATAAGCATGGTAAATTTTTGATCAAAATGTATTTGTTCGTCCCCCCTAAAAACATTATGACGTCACCACAAAATTTTGCTGAATAAATCCTATCTAAAATGTACAAAATATGATGAGCCTCTTCTTGTGATTTATCATTCCGTCCATATTTTTTCGATTTGCATATCCAAGGTGACCCAAAAAAAATAATGAATGCGTAAATGTATTTTATTGATTTAATCAGGAATGTTTTGAAATCTTGCAGATGTTTTAAGGTTATAAAGAGCATAATAAATTTTTAATGAAAATATATTTGGTTACCTTCTCCAAAAAACTGATGACGTCAGCTATCTGGAATGTACAAAATATGATGAGTCTGTACTTGTACATCCAGAGAAATTTATAATTTTTTTATTTTTTATTAAATATTTAACTGAATTAATTATTTGTATTTAAAATTGAATTACTCCTAGCGGTCACTGTTGAAACACGACTCGATTCCAGCCAACTGCAGAGACTAGAGGCGCGGTTTCCATGGCAACGGTGTAAACAAAACGTCTGTAGATGTAAATTTCATGGTTATGAGGTTATGACACAAACTTCCAGATAATTTTTTAAATATTCAACATTACTACTTTACTATGTTAATGGACTTATGTTCTGGCTGTAACGAGACAGGAACAAACGGAGAAATTTGGTGGAGATGCCGTTCGAGTGGCTCTTGGACATACGCAAAATCTTTTTCTATAATTTTTACATTTACTTATGCAAAAATATTTATTTTGTTTGTTATTTGCTTTATTAAAAAATCTACTCAAATAAAAATATTTTTATTCGAAAATTGTTTGTACAGTTTTAACTGACGTAATTTCTCAGTTTTATAGTGTGGTCGAAATGATCCCAGTCGCTGATATTACCACAAAAAAAAATGCCGCCAAATAGGTATTCCAAGAAGCATTGTGCATTTCCTACTATTAAAAAATCGTAATCGCAGTTTTAAGTGCTCGGAAGTTATTGACGATCAGCCTTAAATGGTCGATATTCACCCACACTCCCCTATATTAAAAAAAAAAAAAAAAATAATTGGATGCGTCTCAAACATCATTCTGGAGACTTTAACTAGTAACTAAGTAATTTACTCTATGGATCTAAAATTATGCATGACCATAAATCACCATTTACTGAAGACGTCACTGTCGTCAAGTGTGGTAGAACATGAGAGTAGAACTAATAGCAAAATTTTTAAATGATTTTGATGGTGCATAACTTCCTGTAGGTCAACTCAACAGAAAAATCCCTCACTAGGAAAAATAAAAGCCATGGAAAGTCAACTGTAATGGACGGCTTAACCGTCTCTTATGTTCCAGAGGAAGAGTTTTATTTTCCAATTCAGAAAACACCTTACTCATTTCAAGCAGGCTCTCTAGAAAGTTGATAATTGATGAGTTAATAACTGTCAACTTTTAGACATCTTTTAAAACCTATAAATATTTAAAGACGAAAAAAACTTTTAAAGGGAATTTGTTTCGTCCACTATGCATATTTTGTTAACAGTGCTAGTAAAGTTTACTGACAGTATTAAAATTGCCTAAAAATATTGTCGACACAAAAGTTTGCCAAAATGTTTACATTGTGAGTTCTTGAGGATTTTATGTTGGCACTTCTGTTTGTGGTGGAGATATTTGAATCCACAGAAAAATATTTCTAACAGGAGGATTTTTAGAGTACGTATGTTCAACTTACGAGATTCTTCAGTTGTACCAATTAAATTCTAAAACATCAGAGCTTTAGACTCAATTCGCATTTCAAAGAATTTAAAAATAATACAGTTTTATTGTTGCTTATTGTTTGTGGTTTTATTCATAATTTTAGAAATACAAATTGAATCACTTTTACGTATCATCATGTCTGTATACATTATAAGGTATATTATCCGTTCACGATCTTTATATAGTAGGGTTGGCCATGAAAATCTAGTGAGTTTGTTGGTATTCTATGCAGAAGAATAAAAATTCCCTGAACTTTTTTCGTTAGGTTATGTTTTGTTAAATTAAAGGTTAAAAAATATGCCAGAGATATAAACATTGTTGCCGATAGTTTCAGTTGTCAGTAGCAATGACCAAGTTAACGGTATCCATTTCTTAGCAAGCATAGAACTTTACGCTATTTAAAACAGTTATTTGGCTTTTTGTAAATGTTTATTTCATATGTAAGGAACAAACACTAAAATTTCACTTAAACATTGTTTTTATATGAATGGGGGTTCTGCATACGACTATTGTCGCATGCCATATTTAGCATCGCATCTTTAATTCTCAATCATCAGTTCGTTCTGCTCGCCCACTCTTCTTAGGAATGGAAATTTCGATCTTTGTGAACAGCCTATTTCCATATCTTCCAACTTCTTTTTTCACTTTTCTAAGATTACTTGGTTGGTAAAAGACAACAACCTTGCTCTAGTGCTTTGATGGGTTTAGCTCTTCTGAAACATTTTTCCGGTCTTAAATTGAATGATTTATCTATATAGCTATTATTAATGCTTACGTAAGTGCTCTTTATTTGCTTTTACTAAGTACTTGCAAACGGTTATTAATAAGAACGTTACTATACGTCTTCTCCAGGTCCATGAAGAGTTACAAAAAAAAATTAAAATGCTTAAAATTTGGTGCAAAGTAGCAACGTGGATGATCTAAGTAAAATTACACTTATTTTGTTGTACGTCAGGTAGTGTTTCACATACTACCTTGGTAAATTTAGAACGAAAGATGCGTAAAAATATCACCTCCCTACAAGCTACAATTCACTCCATTTCCATTATTTCGTTATGAAAATCTGTATCATCACCGTCATTTTCAAATTCAGATTCTGAATCAGATTCACCTAGCGAAATAATGAAAGGAGGTATAGATTTGTACGAAAGATTTCCCATATTTTTTTCCCATTCTGCCAAAATAAGTTTTTCACAATGTTTACAAAATTTTTGGCACATGCTTGGAGAAAGCGCCTCAAGCTATAAATTTTCCACCCTATTTTGTAATGAAGGTTGAGAATTTATATGCTTGTTGTAATAGTTCTTACAAAATCCCCACGCCATTTCAATTGGATTATATTGACAATCATACGGAGGTAATCTAAGAACTTCATGGCCACTTTCTCTTAATATCTTTTTTTTCTATTGTTTCTGAAGGGTTTAATTAAATCCCACAACTGTTTCAACGAACATTTTTTTGTCGAATTCAACACTATGTTTAAAGAGCCATTCCTGCATTTCACATTTTTCACTAGAAAAAGTGGGTGGTTTATCCAACTGAACCGAATGATACGGTGCATTGTCTAAATCCACCACACATTTTTGGTTCAACTTTGCCAAAGCAGGAATGAGCTGATTAACCACCCAATTTTGAAAAATTGTCCCGTCCATCGTTTTATGATAGTCTCTATCGTTATTTTTTGAATTTATAAAATTGTTACAACCATCCAAGAACCCCGTTGAACAACCCGCGTGGAGAATAGTAAACCTTGATCCTTCACTTTTAATTTTGGTGGGATTGCTTTTTAGGTCAATATCGTGCACCCAGCGACGAATGGACGAACCATTTTGATAGATCCATGTTTCATCCAAATACACGAAAGTCAAATTTTCACAAGAATTTAGAAACTGTAAATATGTTCTCAAAAAAGTAATTTTGGCTGCAATTACATGGTTTGTTCACATAGAATTTTGCGACCATTTACTTCCCTGTGTTTATAACCCACTGACTTAAGAATTTTGTATAATGTGGTTCGCCCCCCTTTAAATTCCAACTGTTCCCTAGAATATGCCAAAAGAGTATCTACAGTGAAATATTCTTTTTTTCATTAAGTTGCCAAATTTGTCGTTGCAGATCTTTCCGAAACATATAATTTGTAAATAAATCCGTTGGTTTTGGCTTGCCAGATAGTGATGTTTTTAAATTTTGGTCCCCTGGTGATAAAATTTTCGCCACAGTTGATATTCCCACCTATGAGAAAAAAAAATAAAAAATATTTTGCAGCGTATTTTTACATTACAGAAAATATGTTCGAGACCCTCATAGTTACTTCTTCGAAAGAAAGATCGGGGCTGTCTTTTCGAAACTGCAAAAAACATCTTTTTATTGCAATTTTTTGTTGTAGGAAAACTATTTTAGGCATTTTCTTTTTAAATAATGTCGCAATGATCTGTGAATCTGTCACAATGAGAAATTATCTATGCTGACAAAATTAAAACATTTGTTTGCTTGATTAAAATTGCGTCTAATAATTCTGATCTAATAAATGACTACTGACAGACAACAAACAAAACCATCCAACTTAAAGAAAAAATATCAAAGCCTATTTTACTCTATAAAGATCGTGAATGAATAATACATTAAGGTGTGAATTGATTTTAAACATTTGCGGTGTTTATCAATTGTAGCAATTTATCAGTTCTATCTTCAAGACACCCAATTGAATGATGCTACATATGTTTATGTTTTATGCTTTTGTTGCTTGCATGCTAACTACTAGCAATCGAATGAAGGGGAGCTTTTAGACACTGTATGTTTAACTGAAAACGTTGTAAAAGATATTGGAATACGTATAAAATATGCCTGCGAGAATGATGCGTAGGTTCTCTCTACCAAATTATATGACGCCGGGAAAATTGATTTTCGTATCACAATATACCTGTGTATTAGGACTTATTAGAGTTGTAATGGATTCGTAATACCTACTTTTTTCTCTAAATTTTCGTTAATGTTCGCTGCTTGTAAAATGCTTCTGAGGTGGATAAATTACTAGATACATGAGTCAGTTTCCTGTGTTGTCTACTACTTACTAAAGACATATCAAAAGGTGAAGTTGCATATGCTTATTATTATAAAGACTATGTACGAATCTCTAAACATATGACGCTCCTTTGTTACAAGAAAATATCGGCAAGGATGCACTTAATAAATAAAATATTTATTTTAAGTTATTACGAAAGGGCGGCAATATTGAAAAACATTTACTGTACGGAAACGGAGTCTTGTGAATAATGCAAAATATCAAAGCTATCAATTTTTCTGTTATTTTATAAGCTGTGTTTACAGGTAATATACAAGTCAATTTGAATGCGCATGACGTAAACTTGCTCGTTTTTGATAGGTCACTTCTGTTTGTGTTGTAAAAGTATAAAAGCGACAATTTTAAAGATTTCATAGTGTGAAATTCAACGTGATAAAAAGTGCTTATGCTCCTTTTTACTGACAACAAGGACATTAGGGTGCGATTTAGTGCCGTCACTATTATATCTTGTTCGAAGAAGTGTGAGTTATGTGAGTTTGATTGAATTTGATATAAATTTCAAAAAACTTCTTGGATTAAACGTAAGTAGGGGAACGAGGGGCTTGTTGTAACAGTTTTTAGGAAAACGAATATAATTTGGTATCTATTACCTGTTTGACCATTATAAAAGTATCTATCGGTAGTCTAACTATTCCCCTATTGGACTGAACAGGCAAAAGGTCCAAATTGTTCATCTTCACTTCACACCAGCCATTTTCTTAAAAAAAGTGCATTGTTACAACTTGCCCCGTGGTTGGGGCTAGTTGTAACAGCCATGAGACAGGTAGTACCAGTAAAATTAAAGCTGATGTTGATACATATTTAGACTTTATTTTTCAAAAATCAACACGACACTTCATTATATACAATTTTTTTTCAGTAAAACTGAAATAAACTTTTAGAAAAAGAGTCAACATTAAAAATTTGAGTGTTGTCTTCCTTTTTCTTAATATATCTGAAAAGCGATATATGGCATAGGTCAAAATTTTGGCTCGCTTTTCGTATGCTAGGTACGAGATTTGTAAAAATGAATTTGGGATAAGTTGTAACATGTTACAACTTGCCCCAAAGCTATTGTTACAACATGCCCCGTAGCACAATTTTCTACATTTAATTACATTTCGACAAAATTATGTGGCTTAGCGTCAAAATGTGTAAGGAATATCAAAGTTGAGTAATTTTTGAGCTACATGCAAAACTAAAAGTTTTAAATTAATTAATAACTGATACGAAAAACCAAATTTTACTAAAGCAATATTTTACATTACTTGGCCAAAACGAAACACGTGCACACATCCACTCACTGCGCTGGCTCAAGGAACACTGGTTGTGATGACAACAATTAAATTCAGTAAAATACCTGACGTTAAAGAGTTTAAATTGTGGGTAAAAATTTAGTGTTACAACTTACCCCTGTTACAACAAGCCCCTAGTTCCCCTACTGGTAAAATAACTGATTTTCTTTAAGACTAAGAGTGTAATAGTTTTAGGTAAAACTTACCAATCATTTTTTTACTTTTTACTGACATTATTGTTATTGACAGATTTGTTGGTCTTCAATGAATCCCTCCATTAACACGTAAGTTGAAATAAAATGGTACAATAGTTTTGTGACAATATGTCTAGATCTCTGGATGAGGATGAGTTTCTTAAGCCCCCATTAACACTTCTGTGGTATGCTCGGCTTCACCCATTGCTTGATAGCCGTCGGTCCAAAGTTCAAAATGCAACAAACGTTGTTCTGTTCTGCGTGATAATTGCTTTGGCCATAAAAGGAATTCTAGTTTTTTACAAAGACGATATTTCGTTCGCTGCTGAATGTTTACAAACTTGCTTTTTAACGTCTCACGTAATATAAAAATAAAACAAAAAACACACATTTTTACAATTTTCTTATAGGTAGTAGGAAAAATGTTAATTTTACGTGTTTACAGGAAGAAAATTCTACAGTTAGTAACGCAAAGGTCATTGTTTTGGAAACCTGAAGATTTTACAAGCGCAACACAAAAAGAATGTTCAGTGTTTACAATGAGAGTGAAGAAGCTTTTGCGTGGTTACTACATTTTGGCTTTTACAACACTTATCCTTTATGATTTGCAACCAATTGTAGGAGGAATCGTTCCTACGGCGTGCTATGTACCTCCATTCTCATTCAAGTATTTAGTAGTACTGGCATGGTACTTGTCGGTTGTCGCTTGTCTGGTTATTTGTGGAATAGATAGTTTCTTTGTTTCACTTGCAACTTCTTTATGGTTACAGTTTAAACTACTACATTACAAAATTAAAGAAAATGATATCTGTACTGAAGAATCGGATAAACAGTCTTGGAAGAAAGTGAAAGAGTTTGTTGATCATCATGTATTTTTATTGAGGTAACACCAATGCAATATTGGACTAATGATTTTATTAAAACTTTTAGTTATTGTCAGAAATTAAATATAGCGTTTCAACCAATGTTTATGCTTCAATTTTTATTACCCGTCGCAAATGGTGCATTAGGAATATTTATTTCTCTACAACCGTAAGTTCAATTTTTTTGTGATCTATTGTAAGAACTGTTTCTTTTTTAGGGGTTTGTGGAGTAATAGAATGAAAAGTTTTGTGTACTTTGTTCGAACTCTAGGTGAAGCAGCCTTCTATTGTGTACCAGCAGAATTTTTAATAAGCAGCGTATGTTATAGGAGTACTAAGTATCAAGAAAAATTGAAGCAATTTTATTTTTAGGCAAACAAAGTTTGTGATGTAGTATATGAATCAAATTGGTATGAACTAAACAAAGAACAGATAAAAAAATGTTTCAGTCTTGTGATGATGAAAAGTCAAAAACTTTTAGTATTTAGTGCCTATGGTCTCGTTTGGATTAATCTAGGGACTTTAGTTGTGGTAAGTTATTAAATATTCTTAGAGTCAGCCTAAAATAACTTTTGTAGATTTATAAAACCATCTTTTCTTTTTTCACATATTTAAATTCTGCAAAAAATATGTCAACATAGTTGCTTGGGTCTATGGTAGATAACAACCGTTCTTCTTTATATTTGCGGTTTTAGCAGGAGCTTTACCTATAACGTGCTGTTTTATTCTGCAAAAACATGTAGATGTAGCTGCTTGGATCCACTGTAGATTTTGTTAATAAAATTAAGACAACTTTTTTCAGAAATCATTCATTTACCGTAATCACCTAAGTCATTTAATTTTCATTTTCATGTCATGTGTTGGTTTTTTCGATGTTAGTATTTGATTTTTTATTCCATTTAATATTTGCGTGTTGTGTTTATTTCAAGTATGCCTTGTTAATGTGATGTAAATTTGAATTAATGCATAATTTAACCATATGTAAGGTAATTTTTTTGTTGTGTTGTGACATTTTTAAATGTTGCTTGCTTTGTTGCTTCTAATTGTTCTAATATTCATTCAGTTGTGGTTATAAATTCGAGAAAGACAATATTTGAATTTTAATTGAAATAAAAGCACAAATGGATTTTTTAAATACAAAACTAAAGGGAAACTTGTGTGAAAGCTGCAGTTTGGACTAATTGGTTATTTTTCGAAGATCGGGTAATGAGGATAATATGCGGCGGATTTGAATTATTAAACTAAATTAACTAAATAATACATATTCTAACAGAGTGTTCCCTAATAAGTAAATTCAAAACAAAATATTCATGGCTTGGCGGTTACTAATATGAAAACAATAAATACTGAACTAAAATCTGCTGTTATAAAATAACGAAATTTTCACAATTTCACTCGTGCAGAATGCAAATTAAAACCCGCAATTGAGTTACTGCTGTTGGGCACTGTCGGAACAGGGCCCGATTCCAGCTGATAACCGCGACTAGACGCACGGTTTCCATGGCAACGGTGTAAACAAAACGTCTAAATCAGCCATGATTTGGTTTCCGTCTCCCCTTTTATCAGCACTTCATCAGCAATAACATACATATCCAAGACACAACATCTTTAGATGTAAGTGGATGTAAGGTTTGATAGATTTTATACAAGTGGAGCGAGATAAAAAAATTAGTTTTGATAATTATGTCACAAATTTCTGGATAATTTTGAAAATATTGAAAATTACGATTTTGCTATGTTCATTATGCAATAGTGTAGGAAAGTAAGTAAAATTTTATTTTCATTATATAATATATTTATTTCAAATAAATTTCACAAGTACATAAGTATTTGGATATTTCACAATATTCTTTTGGTGGTGAAGGTACAGAGCATGCAATTGCAATTTTTTTACAACATGTAATAATCGATAAAGTTTTATCTGTTTGCTCTCAGATAACACTGACCTATAACCAAAAATGATCATCAAGAAAAAAGTACGTGGACTTTGCGAAGTTGGAGGTGTTGATCCTAAATTAGTTTTTTCTTACACGTCAGATTATTGAGATAGATGATCGACATAACACTAGGAATACACATTCATAACTTCGAAATATATATTTTTGACGAAAATGTGACCATGTCAGAGACCGACGTAAATTTCCTAATGACATATTTCGGATAGGTAAATACCTTATTTTTATGATTTTCTGATTATAAATATTTTGAGAAAACTATGGGTGCTAGAAAGAAAAGTAGACCAGTGCAATTTATGTCACAGTCAGATTAAAAAAATCATTCATGTCTGAATTTTCCTTGCAGAATTCAGATATGTGTAAAAAGAGAACACTGTCTTACATATCTAGAACAAAAAAAAAAATATATTATAATTTTTCCCAAATACTCAAAATAAAAAACACCACGTACCTGTACAAATGTCCGAAGATTAATCCAAACTAAACCATACGCACTAAAAACAACAATTTTTTGACTTCTCATTACAACAAGAACGAAACATTTTTGAAGTTGTGTATTCTTTATTTGATACCAATCTGATTCAAAAACAGAATTACTTATATCGTTCGCCTGAAAAACAAAAATTTGTATTTCTGATATACTATTAAGAACAACCTACAGCATTTGCTACGAATTCTAAAGGAACACAGTAGAAGGCCGATTCTATGGTAGTTGCAACAAAGAACAATAAAAACTTCATTCTATTAATCCAAGCGCCTCTAAAGTATCAAAAGTGGTTAGAATTTCAGTAACCTTACACCACACTTACGGCTGCATAAAAATAAAAACGGATATCGCACCAGATGCAATCGCCAGTAAAAACTGAAGAAGAAATATTCCTTGAAAAGTTGAGTTCAATTTCTTTGAAAAACTAAAATTGTATGAAATTATTGCAACCAGTTGTCAGTACATAGTAACCTACCTTAATAAAAAGTTGTGATAATTAACCAAGTGCTCTAATTCAGCCCACGATTTCGCGTTATTTTTGAAACCAGAGTCAGATAGTTCCAGTTTCTTAAATTTGTGTCCAAGCAGTTTAAATTGTATAAGAAGAGAAGTGGCAAGCGAACAAAAAAAACTGTCGGTTCCAGGAAGAGTCATCAGGACTACACCAGACAAATACCATAACAAAACTGTTAAATATTTGAAACTCCCTGGGGGTATGTAACATCCTGTTGGTAAATATCCCGTTGAAAAAGGTTGTAGGTCAAAGAAAATGCACACGAAAAAATTTAAACCGTAATAATAACGAAATATATTTCTAATATTTGTAGAAATGCTTCTACACTCCTCGTATATATCTCCGGTAAAGTCTTTAATTCTCCAAAACTTTAATTTGTGGTCAAGTAGTTGAAGTAGAGTTGATCTGTGTAAACGTAAAGTTAATATTATCCCAATGGCCTACAAAGACTTGTGATTAAGTAAATAAAAACAATAATAACTTTATACGTGAACCATCAGGAAACAAGTCTGCAGACATTCTGCTGTAAAAAATAAATTGTCTTTGTAAGAGAGGAAAACACCTTCTAATGCCAGTGCTACGAATAAACAACACAGTAAGATATTTATCGGGCTTAAAATCGTGGACCAAAGTGGATTAAGTCCTGGGTGAAGACGACCATACCATAGAACTTTTAGTGGATCAGTGGATAAGTCATCTGAATCAAGAGTGCTAAAAATGTGGACAACAAAGTTAACACCACAAATAAACAATCAATAACTTACATGCTGAAGCTGGACTTCATGTGAAACATTTCTCAAATTTATTTTATGTATACCAAGTACACCGACTGATTACGTTCAACTGCCATGAGAAGAATGTGACCTGTGCACTACTTTACCGAAAATAAAGGCTGTGGGGCGTCTATTCCTCTAAACCTTTTTTAACCTCTTTGTGACTACAAAATTAACTCACCCTAATACTACAAACAGCAAGTATTAGAATTTAAAATTTTTATGATAAGGTAAAATTAAACTTTGAGATAAAAGTTATTCGGGTTTCGTGTCACCTATTTAATGTATTTTTAAACTCAAACGTAGCTACCAATCACCATAAACCTTTGATGCAAAATTAATTTGTCTCTGCCCTAATTAAAGGGCGGTTTAAAATTACAGAATCGTGTCTTATGTTTTTATTTTTAAATGTATCGTTAAAGAAGGTCTTTCTGTAGTTTACCGACAATGTTTGTACAAGAATGGATTGCGAGGTTGTAGAGTAAACATTAGATTTGTTATTGCTATTTTAATTTATATATTGTAGATCCTGATGTTAGTGGTTACGTGTAAAACGAGAAGAATGTACGATATATGATATTTTGGGTGCATATATCTATTTTTTTGTTAAATGGTGATTACTTCTATTGGGAGGAAGAAAGTAAGAAAAATGCCACATTATTTTTAGCACAAAATATAGACAATGCTGTGAAATGAAATGTTAGTCGATATAATTAATAATGTTGCAGGTGAGTAAAGATGTTAAAATTAGTAAATCACTGCCATTGAAGAACAAACAAATTCGACAAATACTAGATTTAAAAAAAAAAAATTGTTATATTATGATAAATGTAGGATAAGATAAATGTATCACTAAATTTTATCATATTTTATCAACGAACTTTGGTCAAAAATGAAATCATCATCAACGTTTCGGACTAGATGAATAAATAAATTTTAGGTATGAGTTAGTGTTCTAAAATTTCGTAAGAAGTCGGTCGGATAATTTTTAATATGTATTAATTCGATTATCGGACATTTTTATATAAGTTAAAAAATATATCGAATTAAATATTTCATTTGACGCTATTAAAGTATAGAAGAGATCAGTGGACAAAATTTGCGGTTGCCAGAAAAATCCAGTAAATTAGAATTAAATATTAATAAAAAAAATATTTTTTTATACAACGGAATTTCTAAAAAATGGAACAATTTATAAAATGAACGAAATCTTTCTCTTATAGCAATTCCACGTTTAAAATTAATCAAATTAGAACGTATCGTAGTCATATGGTGCTCTTGGCCGGCTCTTAAAACATTCCACTGCACTATATTTAATTAAATCTCGGTATTCTTAACATTGAAAAAGAATAATTAAAGAAAAATCGTGTGTTATACACAGAGAAACGTACTGATTACAAACCCTCACATCTGCAGCTTAACTAACACTGCCATATTTTTATATTTTTCATTTTTATACTTTTTGTAATTCAAACAAATAACCAATCAAATGCTACATAACTTGAGAAGCGTGCGCAGTTAATTGGCTTGTACACTTATAGATGACAGTTTAAAATATGTAATTGTTTCGTCTTTATGTTTTACATTATTCATAAATACCTGACTACGTGAGGTAAATACTTTTTAAAATTACCGTTTCTCGTAATTAGTAAAATAAATATTTTATTACATGCAACCGATATTTTTCTTGCAAGAACGGACGTCTAAAAATAACATGCAGACGTCGTTGTTTGTAAATTAATAATACTGTAAGATGCAATTTGACTCGATATTATTGGAGTAAAAACATTTAAGAACACACACTTTATTTCTTTAATTATCTCCCCAGGTAAGTAAGTATTGTAATAATTTCACGTTTTCTCAACGCTTCATGACCCTCCAGTATGAAAAAAGTAAGTTTCCCGTTTCCGTCTGTCTGTCGTCTGTGTCGACTTTTATTAGCCAAACAATCTTCGAAATTACTGGACCGATTGTTGTAAAAAATCTCCACCAACAATTTGATGACATCCCCTATGCGTTGTATAGTTAAGTCACCTAAAAATTTTGTTTAACAAATGTCAGTTATACTCCTGTTCTAGTTATTATAACTTTTATTGTTTAACATTTATATAAGTAAAGCTGTTTTTTAAATTATATCTGAAACGTGGAATAAGTGCTAAGAGTGTTCGCTTTGAACTTGAAAAACCCGGGGTTCGCCAACTTATCCATTTTTTTGTCACCTTTTTTTTAACGCTTTGTTGGACCCTTCGATTTTTTAGCTTATTTGTGTTCAGTGACCACTTTTGTGTGTGGATATTATTATCCCGTTTTTGTTGCATTTTTTGTGCTTCTTTTTTGGGTCGTTTTCTTTCGTCATGTTTTTGTTCCATTTTCATAATCTTTTCTGGCACCTTTTTTAATCGCATTGTGTGCACTCTTTTTTATCGCTTTTTTGCCCTTTTTTCCTTCCCGAGTGTAAACTAAAGTTTTGTAATAAAGTCCGACGAATGGATACTTTCATGTTTTCTTGCGTCTTGCGTTTCCGCCTGTCTGTCGCCTTTCGTCTGTGTCGATTTTTATAGATCATAAAACGGTAAGAAAATTTGGTTACATCATCCCCATTTGATCACATCCCTTCATCATTTTTACAGTTACGGTTATCTACATAAATTTTTTGAAATAATATGGTGCTGTACTTGTAGTTTATTATTCTGTCTTAATTTATATCACAATTTGAATTTAAATTTTATAAAGTAACAAGCTCCTGTACTTGTGTGGTTTATGCATCTGCCTTGAAGTTTTCCCCTCAGGTATCCAAATTTTTACAAAAATTCGAAATTGTGTATTAACCTTTTATACTTATTAGTAAAATATATTATACTAAAATCCAACCATTAACCTCCCGGCCACGACGTATTTGCTGCGTGATCTCGGCTACATGAAAAATTTTTGTGAAGCAATTATGATAAAAACAAGGTGGATTCGTAAACTACAAGTACTTCAGGAGCGAGGGAAGTTCTGTCTAAATAATTTAGACCAAGGTTTTTATTTTGTTCTTTATCATTGTCTTTACTATTTTTAAATTAGAAAGTAACAATCGTATATTTTTGGTTATGTAAATTTTAGATAACGGGTGTACAATTAAAAATATATTTGTAGCATACAGTGAAAATTCAGTTATTTACAGCCTTTTTAGAGTGTAGAAAGAGACATTAAAAACTGACGGTTATTGATAATGACATTTACCTAACAACGAAATAATGTTAGGTTAGAAAACACCTTTTCATTTTGGTGCAAATCTGCTTAACGTAGATTACTGAAATAAAATTAATAAATAATTATCCGGTAGATGGCACCTTTTCATCAACATAAAGAAACCATCTTTGAGTTTTTGAAAAATTTTGGTTAGCTGGCACTGTTTCAGAATTGAATTATTAAAAACAAAAAAATCGTGGAAGGCTATTTCGACAGGACTTCCCTGAAGTACAGTCAAATACGTCAAGCTTTTGTGAAAAATAAAAAAAAATATTTTTAGGTCTTTGTGATAAGCTCTATACATTCAACAAACGACATCCTACATAAATTTATTTTGATAGGCTATAATTTGTTTTTGTTTGTCTATGACCTGCAACTATATATTATATATACTTCCCAATTATCTGTGATTCGAATGCATTATGTTACGAAAAAATTGATAAAAAAAAGGCTCTGCCTGTATTAGGGAGTTTTCCGATTTGAAAATTTTGCATTCAACATTGTTTCAACAAGGACACGTATATGATCGTTTTCCGGGTTGGGACCGTGTGAATTGTGTATTCGGGCTCAACGTTTCGCACATTTTCGTAAGAGGTCTTCAGGTGCAGGGTTAAGAAATTAGGAAGAAGGCAAAAGAGCACGGTAACTCAGTATGTCAACCATACCAGAGAGGAAACCTTTCTGGCCGTAAAGAATGATGTTGTGATCTTAGAGACTGGGACGAAATTCCGGTGGGACGGACGGTCCGGAATCTCGCCGATAACGTGTGGGGGCGGCGTACTTCGGTGCCAAGCCTTGGGCGGCTTCGGTCAAGAGCGGCGGTCGCTCCGGCGCCGGCCCCCTCTCCGGAGAAGGGAGCGCCGGGCCTGCTCTCAACCCGGAGACACGGATTTCAGGTGGTGAGCACCCGCGAAAGCAAGATAATAAAATAAAACGGCAAGAAATATTTTACACAATAAATCGGTTTTATTCCCTGCCACCATTTACATGGCTAAAATAGTAATCTTACGGCTAATAACTTAAATAACGACAAATCAAATTAAATAAACAAAAGAATAATTAAACGTGCGCGATTTCCTTCAGGACGGGCTCCTCCTGGACTTGGGGGCGGCGACCTTGAACCTGGAAATCGCGCGAAGACGGTACCCGGCAGGGGAGTGCGGTGGTGGTACCCTACGACGATTTTGACTTGTGACGGTGACGACAGAAAAAACCGGTCACGTTCGGGGGCGGCGATTCAAAAATCGGTACACAAACGAACAGAAAACCCAGAACGGTACTTATGATGATCGGTCTCACCTGGGGGTTTTGCACTTCTCAAAAACTCACACTTCAAAACCAAGACACCATCCACAGCACTTCTTCACCTTTCAAGACTTCAGACAAGAATCCTATTTTTTCGCTTAAAAAGCAAATGGCAAATGTTTGTATCTTTAGAAAGTAAAAATGAAAACAAGAGACGTTCCTTTATTCAAATTTATGTACAGATGTGAGACGATAGGGAAACAAATAAAGATCTTTTAGAATCATACTAGCGGAACCCGGCAGACGTTGTCCTGCTTGTGTATATATTTACTTTGTATATATGTGGATATAAATGTATGGTCTGGAGCGCAGAATGCGTTGTAGAAAATTGAATAATAAGATAACTCATATTGATGCTATTAAATTTATTTTCATTAATATACACATTTTTGTATTAGTAATTCACGTGAATGAACAAAATTTTTGACTATTGTATTCGCTATATAACTGAAACAACGTGAACACATTTTAATCAATACTAACATCTATCGTAACGCTAGTGGGTAATAGTTATTTACATAATGAGTGAGGTAGGTAACATTTTGCAGATTGAGGTCCTAATTTGCCACCCGACGCGAAGCGCAGGATGGCATGGGACCGAAACCTGCAAAATGCCTAACGCACGAAAATTGTATTCAATTTTTTCCCCGACATTGAGTTTATTTTAAAAAATATTTCTTTTTAAAAATATTTTCCGAAATGAAGTGACAGTTTCGGGACTTGACGTTTACTAAAGGAATCTATAATACAGACAGCCACGAGATGGCGCCATGTGATTTTTTTTAAATAATTCATTTTTTCTCATTCAAAAGTTTTGATTGAACAAAACATGATGTAAAGTAGTGTTCTAGTATGTTTTCTTTTATTATTTAATACAGAACTTTTTTTATTAGAGCTTCTACAGGCTAATGCATATTGAGTTACTTTGGCACCCAAAGGCGGTAAAGCGATATTTGGTGCGTAAAGTCACTGTTACGCGGCATCTCAAACGTGTGTGAATATTTTGTTTACATGTCAGGAAGGGAAAAACAATATTTTTGGTTTTTCGATTTGGTGTATAGACGTACAGAGTTTTTGGAGTTCCTACTCTGGAGCAAGCAACATACAGCTGACAATGCGAAAAACATGGATTTCCTAAATTCAATCCAGCAACGCGCAGAGACTGCCCTTGGGCTTTGTTGATTGTCATCGCGAAAGCAAGACGCACAGGAAACTGTAGTCGTTTGAATGTAAAGGGCAAATCAGTAGGAAGCATTGGAATGCGCGGAATCAGTTTGATTTTTTGGGTGGCATTTTCAATAATCTCTAGTAATTCACTTTTTGTTATTACTGAGGATTGTAGGCAGTGAACATCACTAATTATTTTCTTTTGCGGTCAATACGATTTTTGTTGTAATACCAACGAAAACAATGTTGTCATTGGTGCCGCCATATATCTAATACTTGCTAACTCTCCAGAAGTAACATAGAAACGGTGTTAACGGACAAAGGGAAACGGAAGATATTGTTTTCTGTCTAGAAAAGTACCGAGGGTCTGTGCGCACGTACACAAAATAGAAGCGAACGTATGAAATGTCTAAACACATCTAGTCACGTTATCGACTAAAAATCAAGCAAGTACGAGTATATGAGCAGTACTGTTTGGTACTATAGAGAGACAAAGAGGTCCGATATATTGCTCTGCCGTTGTGTTTTCGGACTCTTTTGAGGCCTGATAGCAATATAGTAGTATTAGATATATGGGTGCCGCTGATTCTCTAAGTTCATAATACTTTAACAGAGAGGTTGATGTGCTGCAGTGCCATCTAGTGGCATGTTACAGCAAAATCGATAGCGCGAAAATATTCTCCATGATCAAATCCCAACGTATATCAATTTTCATGAGGATCGGTTGATTGGTACAGAAGTTGATGTGGTGCAGCGCCATCTAGTGGCGAGTTACAGCAAAATGGATAGGGCGAAAATATTCTCCATAGTCAAATGCCAACGTGTACCAATTTTTATGAGAATTGGTTGAACGGTGTAGAAGTTGATGTGCTATAGCGCCATCTAGTGGCTAGTTACAGCAAAGCGGATACCACAAAAACCTTCTCCATGAAAAACCACTTACATGTGCCAAATTTCATGGTGATCGGTCAAACGATTTCGGAGCCTATCGATCACAGATATATATACCAACATCCATTTTTATATATATAGATTACATGTACCAACAGACAAACCAAGTTATTGTGATAAATGATGGATAGAATAAGTACCCGGGGTTTCTTCCATTACTTTAAAAAGTTCTTTGGACAGCCGCTTCCAGGTTTCGTGCCACAGAGCCATTTTGTTCGAAATTTTTTATACAGACGTTTAAAATTTGTCGAATTCTCTACGGCAAAGTTAGGTCAGGTCTGGCCAGGTCAGGAAAACTGACATATTAGTTCTGAAAAGAACTGATTTTTACCACCCAAAAAGAAAAGCTGTCAAGTCAAATGTCAATTATCTGTCAACCCACTAGATGATGAAACTATCCAAGCTCTAATTCGGTTGCCTTCTTAGTTTCCGAAAGTAATAAGTACCTGGTTATGAAGAAAAACGGCTAATAATAATTTCAAGGTCTGCTACAATCACATTTTTTATTGTACACTCGTTACATTCAGTGCTATTTGTCCTACGGAGTAAGTTGAACTTACCAAAAGAAGTATTTGAAGTCCAAAATAAAAAAAACCGAAAGATTGCTCCAAATTATTACTCGTTTAATTCACAAGTGCTCAATAAGAGTGCTACATACAACGAAGTTGACATTACTTCACTGACAATTTTTGTGCAGAATTTAAATATGTATAAAAAGAGAAGACAGTTTTACATATCTAAAAATCCTTTTCAAAGTTAAATATCATTCTTACCTCTACCTATAAGACTTACTAAAATATAGGTTCGAAGATTCATGTTAATCATTCCATACGCGCTGAATATGACAGGTTTCTGAGCTCTGTTAATAATAACACCCAAACTTTTCTTGAGCTGAACCCCGTCTATGTTATACCAGTTTGAATCATAGACAGCATCGTCTATTTGTTGAGCCTGAAAAAGGTTATGTGAGAACTTGCCATTTATTAGTCGTATGAGTCAAAAGTCGAATATTTTTGAAAATTTGAAAAAAGAACAAATGAAATATTTTTTTAAGAAACTTAGAAGTAACTTACGATATTCATGGCAAATTCTAAGGGCACACAGTAAAAGCCTGTCTCAACAATAATAGCTGCAAAGTACAACAGAAATTTTATTCTGTTGGTCCAGTCACCTCTGAAAAACCAAATTAACTTTCGTCTTAAATCAAAAGTCAAGCTTACGGCTGCATAAAAATGAAAACAGACAAAGAAGCCGAAGCGATGGATATCCCAAACTGAAGCAAAAAAACGCCTCTAAAAACCACATTAAGTTCTTCGCAGTAACTGAAAACGTAGCTATACATATTGACTGATGTTCAAAATTAATACAATACCTTAGCAAATAATTGTGGTAATCAATTAGCTTTTGCAGCTCGCTCCAAATCAGATTTTCCCCTGTATTTTCGTCATTGCTAGAAGGAATCGTCAAGTTCTTGAACTTGTAAGCCAACAACTTAAACTGAACAGTTAGAGAGCTCGCCAGCGAGCAAAAGAAACAATCCGTTCCTTGTACAGAAAAAAGAACAACACACGACATGTACCACATCATAACTTTGAGAAAATTGTACCACCCTTGTGGTACGTAACACCCTGTAGGTAAAAATCCTGTAGTGAGTGGTTGCAAATCAAAAAAAATACCAGCCGACATGGCTGTGAAAAAATAAAATCGAATGATTTTTTTAACGAAAGTGGCAATAATTAAACACTGTGGGTACAGTGGTGTGTCTTTAAAATCAACGACTTGCCAAAATTTTGATTTTTTCTCAATCAATCTTGCTAAGTCTCGTTTATTAGAGTGCATGATGACCAGTTTGACGCTTGTCTGGAACAAAATAGTAGCTCGTATAAATTGTGACTAAAATACTTACATGTGTTAGTAAAATACAACTTTGTAAACATTCTGACATAAAAAAGAGGTCGTCGTTGTACGAAAGTGTGATACCTTTTACTGCTAGAACTATTATTAAGAAAGATAGAAACACGTTGACGAATACAATCAAAACAATCCATTTTGATTTAAGATTTGGATGCAAACGAGCATACCAAAGCATTTTCAGTGCATCTGTTGACATATCCGCCGGTTTTGGGGTCCTAAAATATTATATTTTTAGTAAGTTTCTTTTGAAAGCACGTACGCGTTTACCTTTTTGCTTTTATAGCCATTTTAACAATGATTATTATTTGAAATGAATTATCTTGTATAAACTAATAAGCCAAGCAAGCAGCAGTGGCAGCGACAAAAACTATTTTGCCTTTGTCCTGAGACAAACCTCTTTTGATATCCTTTGTTACATTTTTTATTGGATGGGGTGAACGTTACATCTTTAATTAGAGGTGTCTTATTATAGTGTTTTAAAATCCGACATTTAGTTTGACGTTCTCTTGGTTCGTTCCTTTGATGTAAAATTAATTTACCTTACCTTTAATTAAAAGGGAAAAGTTGACTTAAAAAAAATTATGGTGTTTATTTTATAAGGAGGGTATTGGAGTTCTCGTGACCATCAGCTTCAAAAAGTACATTAAATGCTAATTAGACTGTTGTGTGAAACGTTGAATAAATTGGGTGATAAAAACACGTTGAGTTATTTCAAGAAAAGATTTGTGAAGTTGTTATAAATTGAACAGTTGTCGAAAGTGTTACAGGAAATTATTATTCTTTAAAGTAAAAAGCGGTATGTATTTCTACTAAAAATAATAATTCATACATAATATTTTAAATACAATATTTTTCATCGTAGGGTGTGATAAACTGTGTTATATAAATTACGTTCGCTTTGTAAAATATGAGAGTATTAAACCTCTCTGCTAACGGATTTTTTAGATTTTCTATTTAAGTTTTATGTTATAATTTTCCGTGTGAAATATACATAAATCGGTATTTTTAATGCGAAATAAAATCAACAAATGAGGAAAATCTCGTTTAATAGTTTTGAGTGTGGTTACTAAAGAAATGATTAACTAGGATAGATAGTCCGATTTCGTTAGACATAAAACAAATACTTGTTTTGTAAAGCATTTATCATTTGTTATTGTTATTATTATCATTTAATTGCAATAAGGTGATGTGATGGAATCACTTTCTCGAAGTAAATAGATACTGGAATAGATTCTTTCTAGCGAATTGCTACCTTTATGATTTCTGGATGTTCCAGTATGAAAAATTGTACTTCCGGTTCCGTCTGTCTGTCGTTTGTCTTTATCGATTTTTATTAGAAACTACAGGACCGATTGTTGTCAAATTTTGTATGTATGTTAGGAATATCGTGTAGGTAATAAAACGCTAACCAAAATTGTTTAATCGTGCCCAAGAAGAAATTCTAGGATGACTAGGTTAGAAATCAGAAAAATCGTCGCTATTTGTGGTTTATGAATCCGCTTTAGTTTTTACCCTATGCATTCAAATTTTTGCAAAAAAAAAAAAATATACTATTACTATAAGCGACACGAGAATCGCGTCGTAATAGTACAGACGTCATTCTTATTTTCTATATATAGATTTATTACAAAAAATACACTTTTGTAATTTTTAAAGAAGCGGGATTTGCTGGAATTCAGAGGCAAGGAAGGTTCGGTCTAAATAACTTTGACTATTTTTTAGTTATGTTATTTTATTAGACAAGCTGATTACTTTCAATTCCTATCAAGATTTTTGTACAATCATTTCCTCCAAAAAATTGAGGACGTCATCTCAATAATTTTGTTACTTTTTTGACATTTTTCAAAAACACTGGCATTTATGTACTGAGAACAAAATAATGACTAAATTTTATTTAATCATTGCACTAAGTTGTAGTGTTATTTGTTATTTTTGTTTATAATTTTGTTTTTATAATTGCTTATACAGGATGTCCCACAATATTAATAAAGCGATTTATTACATTAGTTGGATTAGAAGCGTTGTAAACACTATTGTTGGATTTGATATTAAAATCTTTTCATAAAATTAATAGATTTCTTTCAACGAAGGGGTTGATGTCATCATAATTTTTCACTATATTATATAGATACAGCTTCACCTACTATCGTACTGGTGAAATGTGTACTATTAAATAAAATTTTGCTCTAAATAAAAAAAATTGTGCGAACGTATTTTTTTCAAAAATCACTTATTTAATTCACCTAAAATTTTGAAAATACGCTTACGTTATAATCGACATAAAAATATTTTTCCTCACATAAACTTTGTCACCCTTTTTCATCTTCTTATTGGTGAAATCTCAAAAAATGCTTAAATGCGTGGTTAATTATGCATTAATACTAAATACCGCAGGAAAAATTTGCAATATAATTTTTTTTTTGCATACAAACTTAGCCACCATGTTTCACCCCCTTAGGGGTTGAATCTGGGAAAATGCTTAAACGTGTTTCATTATTTGCATTGAAGAGCATTAATACCAAATTTTAAATAAACATCACATTAAATAATTTTTCTCATCCAAACTTAGACACCACTTTCACTCCTTAGGGGGTGAATCTCCGAAAGTGTTTAAACACGTGCTTCATTATTTGTGTTGAAGAATCAGGTTTTACGTAAACATTACCAAAAAAATATTGTTTTTCTATTCATTAAGGTTGAAGTTTGTCATTTTCCCATCGCTGGCAGTGGATGAAATTTCATTTCACCCTCTAGTGGAAAAATACTCGGCCGTCTACGATTTTAACGGGTCGTCCAGCCTGAGCGTTTCGCAGCTAGCGAAACGTGTCGCGTATCGCCTGCACCGACCGCACCGTCCGCTTCGCGCGCTTCGAAAATCATGACGCCTAGGCTGGACGACCCGTTAGTGTTTGACGTTTAATACTGCTAGTTTACACAAGTGAAAACAATGAACATGAGTGAGACTGACGAAGTTTCTGAAGAAATTTTGAATGCTGCCAATGCGGCATTTTCGAATCTGATACAAGTGCAGTTATTGATACAGGAAGCAGCCAACTAAGTTTAAACAAAGATACAAGTTCAAATAATACTTACGATAAAAGTGTAAATATTATTGGTGATAATTGCACAAATTGTTCTATTACAGTTAATGTATTTCAAAAATAAAATACCTACCATAAACAAACATTTATTTCCTAATTTCTTAGAAAAAATAGTATATGCAACTCGCGGATGAAGAAATTTCAACGGCTCGAGTTTCTTTTTCGCACTCGCTCGTTGCACTCGCTCGTGTGAAAAAATCACTCTCGCCGTTGAAATTCAACTTCATCCACTAGTTCCATAATGTACTATTTTCATACACACCCCTTTTCACCCCCTTTGGAATAAAATCTCGGAAAATGCTTAAATACCTACGTGATTCATTATTTATACTGAAGAGCATTAATACCAGGTTTCACGTAAAAATGTAAATTTACAGTAGAAATACAGTATAACCACGATAATCCGAATTAATTGGGGAAAGGTGTGTTCGGATTAGCGATTTGTTCGGATCAGAGAATTTCCCAAAAAACTGAAAGGGAATTGAACAACAACTTCATACGCTTTTTTTAATTTTATTAAACAGAAATATAGTATTCTTAACCAACAATGGATAACAGATACATTCGAAAAAAATATTACTCCGTGACCATAACCACGCTATATTTTTGGAATCAACACGTCGGGACATATATATTTCTGAATTTTTTCAGAATTTCTAGACAACTTTTTCAAAAATGAAATTTCACACTATGGTAGTACTTGCCAAATAACTTACCCTCTAAGAAAATAAAAAAAGAGTTTCTAAGAAAAGGTACTAGTAACGCCCACCCACCCTTTATTTTCTTAGAAGAGTAGGTCATCTGCCAAAATCAATCTTATCTTGGCAAGTATGAGACTAACTTTTGCAAATGACAGATCCTCTAAGAAAATAAGGGTGGGTGGGCGGGGCTAGTACTTGTCAAGATAAGACTGGAGCAGGTTATTTGCCAAAATGAGTCTTATTTTGGCAAATACTAGCCCGGCCCACCTGCCTTTTATTTTCTTAAAGGGTAGGTTATTTGGCAAGTACTAGCAAATTTCGACCCATTTTTTCGATAACTTCAACCTTTTTTTCCAGAATTAGTTAATTAATTCAGTGCATTTTTGTTCGGATTAAAGAGATATCGACTTCAACTAGCCTCTGTTCAGATTACTGAATGTTCGGATAATCGTGGGTTCGGATTATAGAGGTTATATTGTATTGGTCCTACACAAATTTTATTTTCAGCCCCTTAAAGGATGAATTTCGAGAAATCCCTTCTTAAAGGATGCCTCCAGTATAAAATGAACATCTTCTCCAAATTTCACATTTCTATCACTAGCGGCTTGGGCTAAGCGTTGATAGGTCTGTCGAGCCATTACCTTTTATATTTGTGTATACAGATTCTTAAATTACAAATAAAATTTGACAACAATCAGTCCGGTAGTTTTTGAGAGTGTCTGTCTAATAAAAATCGACACATACGACAGATAGAGACAGACAGACGGAAACGGGGGTTATGAAACATCGAGAAAACAGGAAAGTAACCATTCGCCGGATGGACACTATGACAATACTTGCTTTGTTCACGCCAGGGAAATGAAAATACATTGAATTCTGTGCGATATTTCTTGATATTTAGAACTACTTCAGTTTAAATTAAAATTGTTTTGTAAACTCTTGCAATTTTTGTAAAAATCACTTTCACTTGTGTATTTCGATAGGCTTTATAATAAATCTAGAAAAATATGTGTAGATTTGTTATTCCTAGTGTATGTTTATTTGAACAAAAAGTGATTTTTAAGGAATTTCTACAGTTCCTTTGAAATCAGTGATACAGGAAGCGAGAGATTTAATCCAGTTTTCGTGATATTAGAACAAATGTTCAGCTGTAAAGTCCAGCAAAAGATAAATGCAAACGCCGTCAATTATTTTATGAGGGGTATTTAGTACTTTATACCACAACGTGCAATAAAACCATTACACAATAGGAATGCCTTTACTGGAGATTTTACAGCGGCAATACTCATAACTGGAGTCATTTGCATTTATCTTTTGCTGGACTTTACAATATTTGCCATTTCATATTGTTGACGGTGAGTACACAGAGTAAACAAGGAATAATTAAAGTAAAACATATTTATTATTTCTTCTGGCAATTCTGAACCTTTGTTGGATAAAAAAAATCATTGCAGATATTTTTAACAGTTAAATATACACATTGATTGAGTTACTTTTTTTTCAAATTTTCTTTCCTTCTATTAATTAATTTAAATAAATACTGATATTTAAATTAATATATTTAATTTTAAATAGTTTTACAACACGGTAGTTTTAGTATTCCAAGGATATTGAAATAAAGTGATTAAATACATAGTATATATAACGTATATGCCAAAAGAGAAATTTCAGAAAATTATTCTCTGAATAAAAATCTTTTTGTAAAGCTCATAATATTAAAGCTATGAAGGTTGCTCGAGTTTTTTAGCTACACCTAATAGCACGTAGACATAACAAACATTTAATTTTAAAAATTGTTGAGACAACATGGAATGGATTTTTATTAATAATGTAGATTTAATTTTAGTACAACCTAAAAAAACTTACAATAAACATTGAAAACAATAATTAAAGCTTCAAAGCGCCCTATTTTATGTATACGAAGCATTTCATTATTAATTTGGATTTGAAAATTTGCTTTGTTTTAATTGAGGTGTGGAATTTTATTACTTTGAATGAATAAAACAATGTTTTCTGTATTATTGAATTAAAAATTACATAAATTAGTGAAATGATTTTATTTTTGGGTATGTCTTGTACCTTGGATCAAACAAGTTGGTTTTTTCGTAACTCAAATTTAATAATAAAATCATATCCGTAAAAAGAGTGTTAACTTTTAATGTAAAGAACAATCAGAATGTGATAATAATACCAATTAAATCCTGTCTTCGAAACTGAAGCTGAATTCCTGTTTTAGCTATTGATATAAACCCATTAAAATCAGAAAACATATGCACAGGTAGCACAGATTCTAAACACACTGCACGAAAAAATAAAAATGGAAGGTAATACTTATTACTAGTTTAACTAACACTATGATACTTTTTTCACTTTTTCACTTTTATACATTTAACAGTGCAAACAAAGAACCAATCAAAAACCGATCTTTCGAGGCTTGCGCTCTTACCTTGTATCAACACAGGGCATAAACTGTAATTGTGTTGCCTTTGTATTTTGCATTATTCATTACTGTTTGTCGATGTGAGGTAAATACTTTTCAAAATTACCGTATTCTTTGTAATTAGTTGATTAAATATTTTATTACATGCAATTTTACCTGGTATTTTCTTGAGACTGACGATATCTAAAGGAACACGTAGACGTAGGACTGCATAGTAATTATTGTAGGATGCAATTTTATTCGATATTTTTCTTGGAAGGGAAGACAAAAGATAAAACGTGCAGATTGGTCGTTCAAATGAATTACAATAAATCAAAGACGGTAAAATCAGTTTATGGCTTGGATTTAAATAAGCCATTTACACAACTTTAATGGCTTAACATTCATAATTAACATTTGTTTGATTCTTAGCTGACGTATTTATAACAGCATACCAGTAGAATGATATGAAGTTTTTGCAAATTAATGTAAAGTTTTAAACATTCTTTTTAGGACAGGACGTACAATCTAGGACAAAAACAACAAAACTGATGTTCAGGAAAATAAAAACCAAAAAAAATATATTGGTTATTTAATTTTTTGTTTGAGTGGTCAAAATGAAATCGTGAACTATTTAACTGCTAATTTTTTTACCGAATTCAAATATGTATAAAAGCTGAAGACAGTTTTACAAATCTGAAATAGTAAAAAAACGTAAGTTTCAGAAAGAAAAACGGTTCAAGAAACTTACTAGAACATACGTTTTCAAATTCATGTCCAACATTCCATATCCACTGAAAATTATGGGTTTTTGGGACCTCGCGATAATAAGGGTTAAGGATTTTCTAAAATATATTTTGTTCATTTCATGCCACTTCGAATTGTATACAGCCTTGCTCAATTTTTCTGCCTGAAAAAATTGTTAGTATGTTTTGATAGAAATTTTGTGCGTTGTGATTAGTGCACTCACGGTATCTGTTATAATTTCTGAGGGAATACAGTAAAAACCAGTCTCAGTGATAGTTGTGACAAAATATAGTGCAAACTTCGCCCTGTTGGTCCAATCACCACTAGAAATGTCATTTTTATAATTTTTTTCGTCAAACTAAATATACTTACGGTTGCATAAAAATGAAAACCGACACTGAAGCAGATGCTATTGCTATGACAAACTGAAGCAGAAAAATTCTTTGAAAAATTATGTTCAGTTCGTTACAATAACTGAAAAATAAATAAATAAATAAATTAATTAATAATAATTAATTAAAAAATATATGCACCGTATTAAAAAGGCGTGATAATTTACAAGATTTTCCAGTTCCTGCCAGATGTTTTCATTGGAAGTATCCTTAATAAAAATGTTTCGGAATCTATATCCTAGCATCTTAAATTGCACAATCACTGATGTTCCCAGGGAGCAAAAAAGACAGTCCGTTCCTGGAAGGGAAATGACAGCCACACAAGACAAATACCACAGAAGTCCAGTTAAATAAGGAAAATATCCTTCAGGGACATAACACCCTGTAGGCAAAAACCCTGTTGTAAAAGGTTGGAGATCAAACAACAAGGTAGCCAGTACTGACGACCCAAAGAAAAACCGTATAAAATTTTTGATCACGTTAAGAACTTTTGAACATTCTTCACGTAACTCATGTGTCTCAAAGTCAGCAATTTTCCAAAACTGTGACCTTTTCTCCAATAAATTAATGAGGGTTTTTCGATGCACGTGTAAATTTAGAACTTTTCCGATTATCTATAAAATAATTATTGTATTGTGGTATTATGAGTTTACAAAATATGGACTTACGTGTGTCATTAGTATACAAGTTTGCAAGCACTCACAAACAAAGTAGATGTTGTTCTCGTACGACAATAGAATTCCTATTATTGCTAACGTTATGTACACACAACAGATTAATATGTTGACAAGAAAAATAATATTAGCCCGTTTGGAATTGAAACAGGGATGAAAACAAGCATACCACAGGATTTTAACTGAATCTGCAGATACGTCATCTGGCTCTACGATTAGATCCCTGAAATTAATAAATTAATAAAACATCGTTTAAAAAATGTCTTTGGACTTACATTTTACACAAAAAGTCCACTCACCGACGTATTTGATGCAACTGACTCCAAAGTAATAAGTTTTCTGTTTATATAGTTTTCGTGAATTTTTTATTGGGTAGGGTGGAACTACGATCTTCATCACAGGGACAACTAATTATCGTCAATCTATTAATTGTACGAGTAAATTTCGGTTTGCTCAGAACCTTTGATGTAAATTTAATTTGGTTCGCCTTTAATTAAAAGGGATGAACTTGAAAAAATAAAAGTAACGTAATATTGAATTATTTTAGTAAAGGGTAGTGGATTAATGGATTTGTTACAAGGAATTTGGAGAAGCATTCAAAAGATTTGTCAATAAAGTTATACTTATGATTAAACTTTTTCATCGATTCTATTTATTAAATCAGGACTTTAAAGATTGGAGAGGTAATTTCTGTCTTCTAAATTAGTTTTAAACCCGTAAAAAGTATTTGACGAACAAAGAAATAAACTGTAAAGTGTACTGAAAGTGTGAACGGTGAAATGTTATTCCCTTTTTTAAATAATAATCGGAATGTGAGTGTAATACCAGTTAAATCCTGTAGATTCGGCTGTGTTTCTGTTCTACCAGTAGGTGTGAATCCTTTCCCACCAAACATCATAGACAAAAGAAAACGCAAACTTCCTATAAACACTATATTTTCCGCTTACCACTACTATAACCAACACTATGCTACTTTTTGCAATTTTTCGCTTTTATACATTTAGCACTGCAAGCAAAGAGCCAATCAAAAACCAAATTTCGAAGCTTGCGCTGTTAGACAGTTTATAAACTATAATTGTGTTGTCTTTATATTTTGCATTATTCATTACTGTTTGTCGATGTGAGGTAAATACTTTTCAAAATTACCGTATTCTTTGTAATTACTTGATTAAATATTTTATTACATGCAATATTAGCTGGTGGTTTCTTGAAATTGACGACGTTTAAAGGAACACGTAGACGTAGGACTGCATAATAATTATAGTAGGACGCAATTTTAGTCTATGTTTTTTAATCAACCGACTTGTGGTTTTGTTTTTTTATATAATTCAACTAATATTGTATATAATTTGCTTTCTTAAATACGAGGCAGTATAGCATTTTAGGGTTGTTATTCACAGGGATGTTTTAAATGTGGTCTTCCATCGTAGTGGGTTGTGGATTTTGCCGCCTACATTTCTGAGTGTACGAATTTGGGACGTAGTTTAATTGATGTTTACTGGGTTGCACAAAACAAAGATCACTGAAATAATTTAAAAATTAAAAATATACAGAAACGATGCATTAATGAAATAATGCTGTAACACGAAAGTGTCAATTGTCAAACGTGAAAGTTGGTGACATTTTTCTAACATTGGTCACTATATTGAAAGCGGCAAATCAATCGATCTAAACTTTTTTAAGCCATTTAGAATGTAATAAACATATGTAATAATCCTGAATACACCACAGATGTACTTTTTTAAAATCATTTTGAGAGTGATGCAAATCTATCGTCATTTATCCCAAGCTAAGTTATAAAAGCGGTAGCAAACAGTAATTATTTTATCGAAGCACTTGTGTGAGGTCATTTATAAACGACAGAAAGAGGAGCGTACCCAGACTGGAGCCCTGGGAGGCTCCAGGAGTAGAACGTATTGCTTATTCAGTAAATAGAATTGAAACAGTTTGACAGCAGAAGTAGTAAATCTTAAATTTGAAGTTTAGTAGTAAAATGGAATCAACTTGACATATTGAGATATCCTAAAAATATTTAAGGTACTAAATCTTTTACAGATTTTTTATAGAACAGAGATGGCCTGTAGTTCTTAATGTCATAAGGTGGGAAATGCTGATTTCTTTACTATTACCTAAATTGAAAAGGAAACATAAAGGTTCTCCAAATAAAGAAGAGCATTTTTTTTTATAATAACAATGATAACTAAAATGCTACCTGTGAGATTAAAAAGATCAAATCAAATGTAGCAATATTTCGAGAATTTTCTCTGTTAAACGTTCGTAGTATAAATAGAATACCAGATTAATGTACAATCTTCTAAACGAGATCCAAGAGAGTTGAACAAAACGAGTAATTACTTTGGAGATTTCTTTACAATTTCAAAAGATACATTTGTAGATTTTACATGCTTTGGAGATACATTCAGAAATATGAAATTTATGGTTAACAAAATAAATATTTTGGTCGAAAGTGACACCTAAATCTTACAAGATTTCCAGATGGCTTAAAGATTCACCTCGTAGAGAGTAACCAAAATAAAATAATGTGTCCTTTCTTAGAATATAAAACAGTAATACATTTTACATTATTTATATACAATCGATTATTTATTTTCCATGAACGTAATCTATTTGTGTCCTCCTGCAACAGTTCATAGTCTCTTAATAATTTAATTCCAAAACAAAAAAGCTTCAGGTCGTAAGTAAACACTGGCTTGTAGCTGGTGAACCACATTGCTGATAAAAATGATAAACAATAATGGTCCTAAGTTAGAACTTTGTGGTACACCGTACCCGTGTACAAAAAAATTAGATATGAAATCGCGATGTTTAACAAATAATTCTCTTCCCAGTAGGTATGATTTTATAAGAGTTAGTAAGGGTTGAGTAAAGCCAAAACATTGGAGTTTTTCTAATAAGGTGCAGTGATCTATCTGATCAAAAGCCTTGCAAAAATCAGTATATATAACGCCTGCTTGATATATATGATCCGACTGACCATGATCGTGTCAACTGGAATTTTGATGATACATGAGACTTGAAATTCTCCAGATCCTTTTACTTTACATATTGATATGAAGTGTTTAAATTTATCGAGATAATACTGAGCTTTTAAGAGTTTATATTTTTGCTTGGAGATATTGCGGTTAGTATTAATTTGAAAGAAATTAAGAAATCTAGTCAAATTATGTAAAAATACTGAGAGTTTTTCGTTAGTATTTGATACAAAGAAAGGAACATAAAAGTCATCAATAAGGGTCATTTGGTTGCAATAAATTACCTCAGTATTATTAATTAGATCTAAACAGCATTCATATTCAACGAATGAAAACAAACAATAGCAGAAAATGTGGGATATTGTCACAACTTTATGTAAAATAATTGATAGAAAATTTTAAACCAGGCATTTCGAGATATCTAGGCGAGAGGACTTTCAAAAATCTCAGGAAAGCAAATAATTGCGATTTGATACAAGCGCCATTAAAGTGATCCACCAATGAAAGTTCAAATTGTTGTAAGTTATCTGTTGAATTTTTGCGAATATGAATGAGAACAGCGGACAGTCTTTATAAAGTTTATTTTAAACAAATAATAAGTGCAAGTTCTAAAACAGAATATGATCGTTGGGTCCACAAAATGAATATCGAGTCAGTGATGTTGAGTGCTTGATGAATGATGAATGATCTTAGCTACCTTGTGTTCCAAAGGGAAGGTGGCTATGGCTCCCACCCCTTATGGGTCGGGTGGGACGAAACAGGTGCTCCACCAGAGGCAATAATATCATCAGACTTGGAATACACCAAGCCCATTTTTTATTTTGAAGGAAACTCCGAAAATTTTCTGTAAACCTTAGAGATCCACGTTTCGCAATCAAACAAGTAAGTAAAACCTATAACTTTCACTAACAAGAAGTGCAGTTGCAGCAGTTATTTTTACTTTTCATATAGATTAAATGATTAATGATTAAACTCATCGTGGTAGGTGTCTTCGAAGAGCACTTTTATTTTCAAAGCGAGAAAAATTACTGTCAACTAACTTATCGGTGGCTATGGACGAAAATTCATTTTTTGAAGCGACGCATTTCAAGAGACAAAAGATTTTATCGCGTTAATGGAGAACCAAAAGTATAAGATAGTTAAGTGTCTTCAATCGGAAAATGGAGGTGAATATCCCCACCAAAAGGGCGTTGGAGAAAGAACCGTCCGATTCATTGTAGCCAAAAGCGGGTAACACCGCGAACTGCAGAAGAAACCGACCACCCACGAAGAGTTTGGACGACAAAACTTCGTTTAAAGTGTGGCCCGGTAATGTGCCGAACATACCAAACTTCAGGATGTTCGGATCGAAAGTTTATTATCTAAATCGCAAACCTTGTGGTAGGAAATATGCCGCACGGGATGAAGAAGGAATTTTCCTCAGGTACGACTACTTTTGTAAGAGATATCCCATTTGGTCTCCCAAGAAAAAAGATGTGAAGTTTCTGGAAGATACTTCGAATGAACCGTATGAAGTTGTGACTGAAGTCGACAGAGGTCGTGACGAAGTGACTGCCACAAAAAGATCGTCGATCACACTGCCTCTTCGCGAAAACCGAAATATTCCGAAAGGGGAAGGTGAGAATTTGCACATAGATGAAAAAGACGGAAGATTAACCAAGCCGAATAGCGTCGACTTGAGCGAGTTTTGATTATTGAGTACATGGTTTTGTCCTAGTGTGTGAATGCACCTAAGTTGCCTCTGCAAGAATTACCGATAGTGCAGACCACAGTTCACAAAGGCGTGCTAAAGCTACCATTTTATGAGCGAGGTCTAAAAGACAATGCGTTAAAGTTAGACTACGGTCAGCAGTCTAAGTAGGGTCAGGTAGAAGGTTAAAGAGCGGTAGTTTTCGTGATCCTTGAACTCGAGGGGAAGTATTGGAAGTGATATACTGAACTGGTGTTTTTTATCTCGAGTTTCAATTATTTCACAAGAAAGTTCTTTTTTAAGTTTATTAAACTGTTACAAAGTTGCTTTCGGATACATTTAGGTTTTTACGCTGTTTTATATTACATCTGTGTTGCATACAGTACAAACTAATTTCATTGTATTATTTTTTCTAGTTTACTTTAAAACTAATATTGAGTAGACTAGTGTAAATTATATGAGATAGTCTGTTTTAAACCGAAACTTTTTATTTTTATTTTATGCATATTTACTTTGACTTGCAATGTCACTTTTAATTATATCATACTTGCAATGCTTACGCATCGTAAACCTCGGAAGCACGAATCACTCTTTGTTATAAAAGATTAATTTTGGCCACCTCGATGCAGTGGTGCTCGTAGTTGACTCTACTGGGGGGTCAGTTATGTATATTTATATAAATGCAAACCTTCTATAAACCTACCTTCTATTTTTAAAGGGTCTTAAATTTCAGTTCAATTCTTCTTTTTTTGTGCTTGAAAAATGTTCTGTTAGAATTATAACTTCTCTTTTATCTTTCCTCCTCTCCTTCAGATTTTCCGTTCATTACTATCGTACCGTCTGTAGCTCTAACCCAGTAGTTGTTCTAGATTTTTCAAAACACTCAATCAATCGAGACCTTTAAAAATTTCGTCGAGCAGGTTTATAGTCGTAGTCTTAGAGGAATTAATAAAACCAACGTATATTAAACCATTATTTATTGTATACAGTAAAGAAAAAATATCTTCACTAAAATCTTGAACTGAAGCCGTCAAATAGTATAAAATGTTATTTGTTGATTGAGATTATGTTATCTTTTTGATTTTCTTCGTTTTTATGCAGAATTTAATTAACACTGATAATAGTTAATAATGGATCTATTTTATCAAATTTCATCGATTATCCCAATGGGTAGTCTTGTAGTCTGCGGCTGAATGCGATAATGCGAATTCTGTAATTCTGATTGCAGTTCACTAATCTTGGATGAGACGCGGTCATTGACCACATTGCTTCTTATGGGGCTATGCTTGACTCTGTCTGTTTTAAGCGAAGTTTGCTATAAATTTATGTCACTCCCACTCAAAGGAAACGTATAATACTTTGCGTGAGGTCAATATTTAAAATTGACCCAACCAACCACGAATGAGAATGGTTGTTGTGTTGTTGAATTCTTTGTTCATGTAATGGTATTTATACGAATACACAACTGACAAATGTAATTTTGCCAAAAATATTTTATTCAGTGTTTAAATTAATATTTTATTTATTGTTATTACCTAAAAATGACCCAAAGCTCCCGTCATTAGATCTGTAACTCAGTTAACAGAAAGAAAACAACAAGATGGATGCGTAAATATTTCCATATACTTTATATTTACTGAAAGAATCAAAATAAGTTATTAAAAGTTAAATAGTTTATCTGTTGTTATTATTATTAATAAGTAATAATAAGATATAAACTATTTGACCGCCAGTTTTCTTACCGAATTCAAATACGTATAAAAAGTCAAGACAGTTTTACAAATCTGAAATAACAACCAAGTTACAAATACGTCATTTTTTAGATAAATTCGGTGAAAAACTTACTAAAACATAAGTTTTCAAATTCATGTCAAACATTCCATATCCACTGAAAACTATAACTTTCTGAGATCTTGCGATAACCAGCGTCAAACATTTCCTAAATTGCAATTTATTTATCTCATGCCATTTCGAATTGTATACAGACTTGGCCGTTTTTTGAGCCTGAAAGAAATCTATTTATTATAAATTATATAATATATAATAAATGAAACTTACTGTATCTGCTATAATTTCCAAAGGAATACAGTAAAAACCAGTCTCAGTAATAATTGTGACAAAATATATCGCAAATTTCACTCTGTTGGTCCAAGCACCTCTAGAATAGATATTTATAAATTGTGCTACGTTACTTTAAAAATCTTACGGCTGCATAAAAATGAAAACTGACACTGAAGCAGACGCTATTGCTATTACAAACTGAAGCAGAAAAACTCCTCGAAAAATCGAATTCAGCTGATTACAGTAACTGAAAAATAAACAGAACTTATAGTTATTTATATATCGACCAACAAATTAACTACATCTGCTGTCAACATAAACTATATAAATGTGAAAAAATGTGTTCTGTCGTGTTTACACATTAATGATGATTTATACATTTGAAACTAGAATGTAATGTTGAAAATAACCCACCTTATTAAAAAGTTGTGATAATTTACTAACTTTTCCAGTTCTCCCCAGATCTTGTGATCGGAGGTATCTCTAAAAATGTTTTGAAATCTGTGACCCAGCAACTTAAACTGTACAACCACTGATGTTCCCAGCGAACAAAAAAGACAGTCCGTTCCTGGAACGCAAATGACACACACACAGGATAAATACCAGAGAAGTGCAGCTAAATAAGGAAACGATCCTGAAGGAACGTAGCAGCTTGTAGGCAAAAACCCGGTCGTAAAAGGCTGGAGATCGAAAAATACAGCAGCCATTATCGACATCGTGAAATAAAAACGAATAACGTTTTTGATAATGTTAAGAATTTTTGAATATTCTTGGCGTTTTTCGAAGTCAGCAATTTTCCAAAATTGTGACTTTTTCTCCAACAAGCTGATGAGGATTTTTCGGTGGACGTGTAAATTTAGAACTTTGCAAATTATCTACAAAACAATTATTTTATTATGGTATTATGAGTTTACAAAGTATCTATGGACTTACGTGTGTCATTAGTATACAAGTTTGCAAACACTCAGCCATGAAGAACAAGTCATTGTTGTACGACAACAGAATTCCTATTATTGCTAAAGTTGTGTACAGGCAACAGATCAACATATTTATAAGAGAGAGAAGAATAGCCCACTTGGAATTAAAAAACGGATGAAAACAAACGTACCACAGGATTTTAACTGAGTCTGCAGATATGTCATCTGGCTCTACGAGATTCCTAAAAAATGCCAAAAATAATAACAATTGTTTAAAAAATACACATTTATGACTTACATATTTCGCAGTTGATAACACAAATAAGCATCTGAGTTCTGTGGCCACGCACGGCCGTAATGCAACTGATTGCAAACTAATAAAATTTTCTTTTTATAGACTTTTAGTAAATTTTTTATTGAGAAGGGTGAAACTAGGATCTTCATCACAGGGAATGTGTAATTATGGTCTTTACTGTAAATCTATTAAGTGTAAATTTCGATGTATTCAAAACCTTTGATGTAAATTTAATTCGGTTCGCCTTTAATTAGGAGTGAGGTCTTCTCGAAAGTAAAAAATGACGCAATATTAAATAATTTCAGGGAAGTGTATCAATTAGTTCGGTACAAGGGATCTAAAAACATGTTTGAAAGTGTCTAACTACAATATTTATGTTAAGGAAGTTGAAATCAATTTGTTGAACTCTGTATACACTTATTAAAATTGTGTTTTTATCTGGTTTTACTCACAGGTAAGTTTTTCTACGATATTAATTTATACAGGCGAAAGATCTGTGATAAATCTTTATTATTAATATTAGACGTAATCTAGGGGCTAGTTATACTGTCATTGCACATGTTATATCCATTCTTTAAAACAACAAATTGAACAGAAAAAAATTGACGTTACGAAAAATTAAGTTGAAAAATAAAATGCAACTTTTTTTTAAATATTTTATTTTATGCATTGCAAATTGTGCTGTAACACAGATTTAAAGCTACTTTGTGTACTACACACAATACAAGGATGTTGATTAATATGTGTTATTTAATATTGTCAAGTTATTATTTGGTCGGACGTAACTGTTAACAGACTAAACGTGTCGTCGACTTTGCCTCATTAACTAAAAATTTTAAAGTTTTGAAAGTGATGAATTGTCAGAATTTGTATTATTTCATTGCCATTTTTCTTGCCGAGTTTAGGTATGTGTAGAAACTGAATATTGTTTTGCAAATCTGAAACACGAAGATCTTTTATAAGGGCAAATAATGTTGTTAATAAAGTCTTACTAAAACATATGTGTTGAGATTTATGTTGATCAGTCCATAGCCGCTGAACACAAAAGGTTTCTGTGCTCACTCATAGTAAGAGTTAAACATTTCTTGAAAGAGATCTTATCTATTTCATACCATTTCGAATCGTAGAGAACGTTGTCTAGTTTGAGGGCCTGTAAAAATATAATTTTTGGAGGTTGAAATCAACAAGAAAATTTCTTTAGTTAAGTTTCGAAAGTGGTTAAGAATTGGATTAAAAAAAATTGTTTTTAAAAAAGTTGACTAAAAATTCACAAAAAATCTGGGATATACACTGACCGACAAAAAAACTGGCCACCCTGAAATATTTTGCAAAACCAAACTTTAAAAATTATTAATTTAACTAGTGACCGTTATTTTATTAAAGAACTATTAACTATTGACAAGACAAACAAACGCAGAATTAAATTTAATTTAAAAAAATAGCAGAAACAGAGCGACAATTTGTAAGAGTTAACGGCATTGTTTTCGCGTGAAAACGTTTATTAACTGTCAAACTTATAGACAAATGATGAAAAACACTGTTTACAACGACAGCCTCCTTTATTGTTTTAATTAAGAAAATATCGTACTTGGTCTGTTTCGGTGATATATCACATATGGCATATTTTAGGTGCTTATCCACCATGTTTTTGCAGTTTCAGAATTAAATTGGAAAATGTCGTTATACAATTTTTATTTTTTTTCCAAAATCTGCATGTCTTTTGTAAAAACTCATGGATTCATAAAGTACCCTTAAAGGAATATGTTATATTTAAAGATGTACCGACTATAGCCGGCAGACTGTTCTGCTTTGCTAAAACCGGTTAAAATTGGTTTAATCGACCGAAAATTGGTGTCAAATTGTAGATAATCTTCCGCTAGTTACGATTCTGAAATCGCCGTCACGATATCTGGTCCAATAAATACGCAAAGCGAATTCAAAATTTCCAAAAATTTTCCAAAAAAGTGGTTAAAATTGGTTAAAGTATTGTATAAACTGCCCTAAATTGTGTTATTCTTTATTTTTGTACTGAGTTTCTACAAAAAAATTAAATGTTAAAATTATCCAAACAAATTTAACACATTTTTTGGAAAACAAATGTACTTTAGTTATTTCTTTTATTAAAATAAAACAAATTTTTAAGGTAGTCAGAGAAATAGAAAAAAAAACACAGTCTGTTGCATTTATAAACCGGTTTTAGCAAAGCCGAACAGTCGGCCGACTATAGTCGGTACATCTCTAGTTATTTTATAAAGCTTAAAACACAGTTACTATGCATAATTTTGACGTAACGTCATCACATTGTTGGTGGGGAGGATTAGATAAAGTTTGGTCATGACACACATAAAATTTGAAAGAGTTGGTCTAAATTATCTGCCTAACAAAAATTGACTTAGACGGCGGACAGACAGACAGACAGACAGGCGGAAACGGTGATCTATTTTTTTCGTACTCTATTTCAATACTTCCTTAGTTTACGCTCGGGAAAACTACTAAATATTATTTGCAGTGATATAGCACGTACATTGAAGATTTCATTGAAGTCCTTACTCCGGTGTTTTCTCATTCTTGAAAAATATTGACAAGATTAAGTACTGGATCAATTAAGCGGTTATAGATGCAACAGATTCATGTATGGTCTGCTGTTTAATTTTAGAAACTTCAAACACTTTCTTCTTTTCTACATGAAGAGTCGTTCTGACATGTTGCGTCACGTTATATTTTTTATCACTTTGAATCTAAAACAACGTACATAGGTATACACGATTAACAAAGGAAAATAGATAAAAAAAAATTAGTGGGCTTACGGTTTTCACACTGCTCTGCAGAATATTTTGTTGTTTTCTAATTTTAATTGTGGAAAATCCCTTATCCACTCATCCGGCGTCGATTTTACTTTCGGCATTCTTTTAAAATATTAATAATATTACCAAAAAAACTCAACATGTAACACGGGAGAACCACGTATAACACTCTACTACGACAGATGCGATAGACTGATGGTTGTCAAATAAACGGTTCATTTACTTAAAAGTTTCCATTAGAAAAATTTTAGGGTAGGTAGTTGGGTACAGTAATCTTTTTTTCTAGAAAATCTTTAACGGTCCTGCCGCAAAATGCCGAAAAAGAACATCTGGTTAAAAGTTTTAATTCATTATCAACGGAAGTAAGGATTTAAAGTCATAAAATCTATGGAGTATTTTTCCAATCCTTTAATAAAATTTTATTACCCAAACGACCGGAACCTATTCACAGAAAGGGTCTTGAGTAAGTGTACTTCAATGGTCAAGTCCAGGTAAAATGCATACGATACGATACGCCTAACTAACAAGTATCTGTCATCCCGACAAGGCCGGCATTTGAACAAAATATGCATTAAAACTCATATTCGTCGAAAAAAGCATTAAATAAGCATATAAGTTTTAATATGCATAAAATTGAAAAAAAAGCAAATAAGCATAAAAAAAATGTGTCAAATGACTCCAAATTGTATCATAGTTACAGCTATAAAAAAGTTTTGATGTCCTTACATTTTTCACAAAATGCATTAAACCTAGAAATCCGCTCTCTAATTATTACATCAACCATGTCATTGACAAAAATGATAAACAATAATTGTCCTAAATTGGAACCTTGCGGTATATAACGGACCCGGTTGATAAAGAATTAGACATCACACTGGGATGTTTAACAAATAATTCTCTTCCCACTAGGTATGATTTTATAAGAGTTAGTAAGGGGTGATTAAAGCCAAAACATTGAACTTTGGATAACATTGTTTAAAGATTGGCGTAATCGATGTCTTTTTCCATAAATGTAGAAAAGCTGATGATGTTAATATTTTTAGTTTTTATTATCTGAACAATTTCATCTTCCGAAATATGTACAACAATTATGTTAAGTTATTCACGATCAGTAAAACTAAATGTTAAATCGAAATCTGTTGCAGTAAAAACAATATTTAAAAATGCCTTAAAACAATTGACTATGTCAATTGGAGTGGATAATTGGAAATAATTAATATTGTTTAAGCCTTGAAGAACTAAATAGTCATTTTAGACCATAATCTGCAACTTTGCCGCTGATTAAATTTAAAATCTTCATCCTGAAATTGAACTGTTTTGAATTTGAATTTATTTGAAAATTACAAATAGTTTTAATTTGATACTGGCATAGAAGTTCGAACGCTGGATGATAACATAACAGCAAGAGTTAAATTACAAAAAACGTTGGCTGCATAATGATGCAGAACTACCCTTCAATTTTTGCTCTTGTTCCAATTTTTGTTTTTCTGAATATTTGGTAGCTGATTTTCGCTTTGAAAATATGACTTTATTCTCCCTTAATATGCTACTGACATACTTTTTGTAGATATTAAATTTGTGTCCAAATTTACTTTTGATCTGACTAATTAAGGCCTCTTTCTTCTTTTGGGTCAATTTTCATGCTGCCATTCCGCTTCATGTCTCTCATTCTATCGAATTCCCATTCTCTAGACTTCTACAAATACTATAAGTTGTCTTTTTTATATCCCAATTTGAAAAAAACTGATTCACTGTGAAGGACTATTTTAAATGCATTTGGTCTGTATAAAATTAGGCAAAACACATTTAGGCGATAATTTTTAGTATATAGTGTTGTATACAGTACAAACTAATTTCATTGTATTTTTTTTTCTAGTTATCTTTAAACTAATATTGAGTAGACTAGTGTAAATTATATGAGATAGTCCGTTTTAAACCGAAACTTTTTGATCACTCTGTGTTATAAAAGATTGATTTTGGCCACCTGGATGCAGTGGTGGTCGTAGTTGACTCTACTGGACGGTCAGTTATGTATATTTATATAAATGCAAACCTTCTATAAACATACCTTCTATTTTTAAAGAGTCTTAAATTTCAGTTAAATTCTTCTTTCTTTTATGCTTGAAAAATATTCTATCAGAATTATAACTTCTCTTTTATCTTCCCTCCTTTCCTCTACATTTTCACTATCGCACCGTCTGTAGCTCTAACCCAGTAGTTGTTCTAGATTTTTCGAAATACTCAACCAATCGAGAACTTTAAAAATTTTAAGTGAAGTTTGCTATAAGTTTATGTCACTCCCACTCAAAGGAACCAACCGCGAATGAGAATGGTTCTTGTATTGTTGAATTTTTTGTTCATGTAATGGTATTTATACGAATACACAACTGACAAATGTAATTTTGCCAAAAATATTTTATTCAGTTCTTAAATTAATATTTTATTGATTGTTACCTACCTAAAAATGATCCAAAGCTCCATCATTAGATCTGTAACTCATTTAAAAAAAGAAAACAACAAGATGGATGCGTAAATATTTCCATATACTTTATATTTATTGAAAGAATCAAAATAAGTTATTAAAAGTTAAATAGTTTATATGTTATTATTATTAACATATAAACTATTTAACCGCCAGTTTTCTTACCGAATTCAAATACGTATAAAAAGTGAAGACAGTTTTACAGATCTGAAATAACAACCACTTTACAAATACGTTTTTTTTAGATAAATTCGGTGAAAAACTCACTAAAAGATAAGTTTTCAAATTCATGTCAAACATTCCATATCCACTGAAAACTATAACCTTTTGAGATCTTGCGATAACAAGCGTCAAACATTTCCTAAATTGCAATTTATTTACCTCATGCCATTTCGAATTGTATACAGACTTGGCCGTTTTTTGAGCCTGAAAGAAATCTATTTATTATAAATTATATAATGTATAATAAATGAAACTTACTGTATCTGCTATAATTTCCAATGGAATACAATAAAAACCAGTTTCAGTAATAATTGTGACAAAATATAGTGCAAATTTCACTCTGTTGGCCCAAGCACCCCTAGAATTAGCGATGTATAAATGCTGCCACGTTACTTTAAAAAACTTACGGCTGCATAAAAATGAAAACTGACACTGAAGCAGACGCTATTGCTATTACAAACTGAAGCAGAAAAACTCCTCGAAAAATCGAATTCAGCTGATTACAGTAACTGGAAAATAAACAGAACTGGTAGTTATTTATGCATCGACGAACAAATTAACTACATCTGCTGTCAACATAAACTATATAAATGTGAAAAAATGTGTTGTGTCGTGTTTGCACATTAATGATGATTTACACATTTAAAACTAGAATGTAATGTTGAAAATAACACACCTTATTAAAAAATTGTGATAATTTACAAGCTTTTCCAGTTCTCCCCAGATCTTGTGATCCGAGGTATCTCTAAAAATGTTTTGAAATCTGTGCCCCAGCAGCTTAAACTGTACAACCACTGATGTTCCCAGAGAACAAAAAAGACAGTCCGTTCCTGGAAGGCAAATGACACACACACAGGATAAATACCAGAGAAGTACAGCTAAATAAGGAAACGATCCTGAAGGAACGTAGCAGCCTGTAGGCAAAAACCCGGTCGTAAAAGGCTGGAGATCGAAAAATACAGCAGCCATTATCGACATCGTGAAATAAAAACGAATCACGTTTTTGATAATGTTAAGAATTTTTGAATATTCTTGGCGTTTTTCGAAGTCAGCAATTTTCCAAAATTGTGACTTTTTCTCCAACAAGCTGATGAGGATTTTTCGGTGGACGTGTAAATTTAGAACTTTGCAAATTATCTACAAAACAATTATTTTATTATGGTATTATGAGTTTACAAAGTATCTATGGACTTACGTGTGTCATTAGTATACAAGTTTGCAAACACTCAGCCATGAAGAACAAGTCATTGTTGTACGACAACAGAATTCCTATTATTGCTAAAGTTGTGTACAGGCAACAGATCAACATATTTATAAGAGAGAGAAGAATAGCCCACTTGGAATTAAAAAACGGATGAAAACAAACGTACCACAGGATTTTAACTGAATCTGCAGATATGTCATCTGGCTCTACGAGATTCCTAAAAAATGCCAAAAATAATAACAATTGTTTAAAAAATACACATTTATGACTTACATATTTCGCAGTTGATAACACAAATAAGCATCTGAGTTCTGTGGCCACGCACGGCCGTAATGCAACTGATTGCAAACTAATAAAATTTTCTTTTTATAGACTTTTAGTAAATTTTTTATTGAGAAGGGTGAAACTAGGATCTTCATCACAGGGAATGTGTAATTATGGTCTTTACTGTAAATCTATTAAGTGTAAATTTCGATTTATTCAAAACCTTTGATGTAAATTTAATTCGGTTCGCCTTTAATTAGGAGTGAGGTCTTCTCGAAAGTAAAAAATGACGCAATATTAAATAATTTCAGGGAAGTGTATCAATTAGTTCGGTACAAGGGATCTAAAAACATGTTTGAAAGTGTCTAACTACAATATTTATGTTAAGGAAGTTGAAATCAATTTGTTGAACTCTGTATACACTTATTAAAATTGTGTTTTTATCTGGTTTTACTCACAGGTAAGTTTTTCTACGATATTAATTTATACAGGCGAGAGATCTGTGATAAATCTTTATTATTAATATTAGACGTAATCTAGGGGCTAGTTATACTGTCATTGCACATGTTATATCCATTCTTTAAAACAACAAATTGAACAGAAAAAAATTGACGTTACGAAAAATTAAGTTGAAAAATAAAATGCAACTTTTTTTTAAATATTTTATTTTATGCATTGCAAATTGTGCTGTAACACAGATTTAAAGCTACTTTGTGTACTACACACAATACAAGGATGTTGATTAATATGTGTTATTTAATATTGTCAAGTTATTATTTGGTCGGACGTAACTGTTAACAGACTAAACGTGTCGTCGACTTTGCCTCATTAACTAAAAATTTTAAAGTTTTGAAAGTGATGAATTGTCAGAATTTCTATTATTTCATTGCCATTTTTCTTGCCGAGTTTAGGTATGTGTAGAAACTGAATATTGTTTTGCAAATCTGAAACACGAAGATCTTTTATAAGGGCAAATAATGTTGTTAATAAAGTCTTACTAAAACATATGTGTTGAGATTTATGTTGATCAGTCCATAGCCGCTGAACACAAAAGGTTTCTGTGCTCTACTCATAGTAAGAGTTAAACATTTCTTGAAAGAGATCTTATCTATTTCATACCATTTCGAATCGTACAGAACGTTATCTAGTTTAAGGGCCTGTAAAAATATAATTTTTGAGGTCGAAATCAAAAAGAAAATTTCTTTAGTTAAGTTTCGAATGTGGTTAAGAAATGGATTAAAAAAAATTAAATAAAACTGCCAAAAATTTCACAAAAAGTCTAGGATATAGATTTCGACGTGCTGATCCCAAAAATATAGGGTGTTTCACATAAAACTAGGTGGATCAAATTAAGATAGTGAAGTGTTTTATCTAGTCGTACGTTGTTAGAACTTCCCTCGCCCATGAAGCTTTTTCAAAAAATTATAATGGAGTAATATTTAATTTTTGAGATTTTTTGTGATGAGGTCAACATTTTTGCACGTAAGTATATCAATTTGAATAGGTGCAGTGTAATAATAATAATAATTAATAACGGTATTGGATTCCTAAAATTTTGGGAAAACTAAGTAGGCCACCCCTTTAATTTAATTTTAATTAGTAAAATAAATAGACCCATTCATAATTTTTTTTAGTCACCTTGTATAAACAACTTTAATAAAGATGAATGTAGTGATAAATCACAGGCACAGGCTCATCATATAGTGCACATTATAGTTACTTATTTACTATGCTTTTGCAATTACAAAATTAAATTGCAAAATGTTACACAATTTTGATATTTTATAATCTACATGTTTCGGGTAAAAACTCAACATGGATCCATAAACTACTCTTACAGGAGTATTGTTATTTTATAAAGTTTAAAATATATGTACTATGTACAATTTTGGTGTGACGTCATCACATTGTTGGTGGGATGATTAGATAAAGTTTGTTCATAACACATATAAAATTTGACAGAATCGGTCTGATAGTTTCGGAAATGATCTGTTTAACAAAAATCGACATAGACGGCGGACAGACAGACAGACGGAAACAGTAGATCTATTTTTTCGAACTCTATTACAATGCTTCCTTAGCCTACGCTCGGGAAGTAAAAATACTAAATTATTGCAGTAGCATAGCACGTACATAAAAGATTTCATTGAAGTCCTTACTCCGGTTTTTTCTCATTTTTGAAAAATAGTAACAAGATCAAGTACTGGATCAATCGGTTGTTGGAAAATTACTTTTAAAACATGCTTTATGCAAAAATTATTTATAAAAATTCGTCTTAGATCTTCGTCAAATTTTGAAAATAACGTAATTAAAGTGAATTTAGTACTAAAAACGAAGCAAACAAAAACAATTTCCCAATGAGCCTAGAATTGTTGAACAAAATTAATGCATTTTTACTAACTTAGAAATGGCTTTGGGTTTGAACGTTGCAGAAGAGTTTTCGGATGTTTCAAGACCGACCCAACCCAAGGCTATTTGGTGGAGTTGACATATTGTGGTGTATTCCCACTGTTGGCAAAGTGGATTGCAATTTAAGGTAAGCGTATTTACAATTTCTAGGCAACACACAAATTTTGATTAACATATATAGAATTATGTTAGTTACAGGATGAGTCACAAAGTGGGCGTTCCTCAATATCTCGTTAATTATTAGAAATAGAAAAAATTGATCGAAGGTTATTTCGACAGGACTTCCCTCGCCTCTGAAATAGTATAATACAAATCCAGCTTTTTCGAAAGATCCTAAAATTTGGTTATGCGAATTTTATTTTGTTTAAGAGAACCCTTATAAGTTAAAATAAAGATATGTATGTAACGTTAAAGTAAATGTAAAAAATTGTGTGATGACATCATCAACATTTTTGCGAAAACACCTATATCACTTTGGATAGGTACAGTGTAATACTAATGATAACAGTATTGTACTCCCAAATTTTCGGAAAACGGAGTGAGCCGTTTCTATTTAAGCAATAGAATAAATTGACTCATTCATTAATTTTTATCAGTCACTCTGTCTAAGAAATTTAAAAACTTTTTAATACAGTGATAAATCACAAGTATATTTTGCAGATTTGGAATAGGATTTATTTTGCAAGATTCTAAGATGATGTCATTAATTTTTTGGGAGGGGATAAACGAGTAAATTTTGCTTAACGATTTACCATGATTACGATAACCTTAAAATACTTTCAAGATTTCAGAGCAATCGGTTGTGCAATTTCAAAGTTATAATGCAAAATATTCAGTTTAGAATTTTTTTCAAAAATTCTGGTTGTTTTGGGTGAAAATTCGACACGGATTCACACACAAGTGCAGGAGTATCGTATCTTAAAAAATTAAAAAAAAAATTATTATAAATTTTGGAAATGATGTCATTCCGTTGGTGGTGGGGAAATTTTTAGTAATATACATACAAAATATGACAGCAATCGGTACAGTAGTTTTGGAGATTACTTGCCTAATAAAAATGAATACAGACAGACAGACAGACGGAAATGGGAGACCACTTCACGTCAAGAAAACATAAAAGTGGTAATTCGGCGGATGGACTCGATTACTATACTTCCTTAGCTTACGCTCGGGGCTTACGGTTTTTGAGAACTATCGTATCAAATTATTTTCAACTATACAGGGTGTTCTGTTTTTAAAGTGTACATAACATAGTTTTATTACATGAAATACCTTTACATATTTTGAATGACCTCTTCTTAAGCTTGATAATCACAATTTATTTTTGAAATTACGATGCGACGTTGCCATGTTATTCCAATTTTCTTATTTTTTTTGCAAAAGGAGGGTTATTTATTATGTGGAGAGATAAAAAAAGGTACTATCTCATGGTTAGTACTATTTTATAACAAATCCTAATTTTATATCAGTACCCAAGTTGTTACAAGAAGAAAAAAGAATTATTTAGTTTGGATACAGTTTTTTATACTCTTCAAATTTGTATTCAATGTTTTACTCTAAAATAATCAGGAGAACCAATATTTTCAAATTTCTGTCTTGACATGTAACATCCGATGTTCAAAAACTATTCTACACCCGGTATGTATTTATTATAAGAGATTTTATACGAGTTTTAAATTTTGACTAGGAGGATGGTATACGGTATTTTCTTAATAGAAATAGAGAGTTTCTAAACGTAAACATCATCAAAACAACTAGAACACAAAATTTACAACGCAAAAAAAGTCATAGTTTCATCTGGTTTCAGAACAAAATGTCATTTACGTCTAGGAATTTAACTACTCTGTCGTAAGTATGTTTTAAATAACTAGAGCACATTTCAGATTTTTGATATCTCGATTGGCCATGCTTACATAAACTATCCTTAACAATATAAAATGACACTTAGGAATTTTAGTTACAAAACCGTCAAAGCCCATTTTGAGGTTATGAATGAACTGAATTTTGCATTGAGAGGGTCTATAATATATTAGACAAGGTGACAGTTTTGGTTGTCATTTTATGTTGTTATATACTGAATCAATATAAATTTGAGAACACTAGACGCGGCTTTTGATGATTTTGCCAACATAAATTTGAACTTCCAATGGAAACTGAGATGTCAATTAGATATTATGAAATATACTCTACATTTAAAAATAAGTTGGCTCGCCACACTTACTGTCTTTTACAAAAAAAAAAATGTGGTTACAAAATTTCTCGTTTCATGCCACTTTTCATATATATATACATATAGACGCTTTGTGTGTGTGTTTTTTTCTTTAAATCTAAGAAACCAAAAAGGTTTCACCGGTTTTTGAAAAAGTTGCATCTATTGCCATATTCAGTTCAATAAATAATTTTGGCGGTTATAACAAGTTACATTTTTCAGTGAATAAATGCTCAACTCTGCATTACTGACAATTTGACACTGATTTTCAAGTGTGAAAGCTTTGAGTGAACAAATAGGTCAATCGAATTAAAAAAAAAGATAATACTCACAGTATTCGTGACAATTTCCAGAGGCACACAGTAAAAACCAATTTCGAGCAAAATTAGTAAAAAGTAAGTCACACATTTTACTCTGTTTGCCCAGTTGCCCCTGTGAAAACCGTTAATTTAAGCCATTACTAAACCACTTTTTTAGGAGTAAACTTACGGTTGCATAAGAATGAACAATGAGACGGAAGCAGAAGCTATAGAAATTAAAAAAATGGACAGAAATATACTTCTAAAGGTCGCATTTATTTGTTCGCAATAACTGAAAACGTTAAAAATTGTACTACTGCAAAAATGTTTAAAACTTAAATACGTAAGATATTTACATTACTTAACTCGAAAATTAAGTTTCACATACCTTATTAAAAAATTGTGGTGATTTACCAAACGTTTTATTTCCTGCCAAATATCTTCATATTTGTTGTTGCACAAATCTCTAAACTTGTTTGCCAACAGTTGAAATTGTTCGGTTACGGAACTAACAAGCGAACAAAAAAGACAGGGGGTTGCTATCAAAGCAATAAGAGCGGCATATGACAAGTACCACAGTATAACGGTTAAACAACTAAACCACCCTTCTGGTACGTAACATACCGACGGTAACACTCCCGTAGTAAAAGGTTGCAAATCGAATAAAAACGCCGTGAAAAACGAAAATATGAAGTAAAAGCGCGTAATTCGCCTTACAAAATTAAAATTCTTTAAACTTTTTGCGTGAAACGATTGTTCGTCTGAGTCAGTTATTTTCCAAAACCGTTGTTTTTGTTCAAGCAAACTGAGTATACCTTGTCGTTTGGTGTGCAAGGTTAAGAAATTGCCGCCAATCTAAAATATAATTTTTTGCGTTGTTATAACTACGACACAGAACGTTACTTACGTGTGCCATCAAAATACAAGTTTGTATATTTTCTGTTAGGAAAGAAAGGTCTGTGTTGTAGGACACTGAAATTCCTTTGATTGCTAGCGCTGTGTACAAAACACATATCATTACGTTCATGAAAGTGTAAAAGGTGGCAAACTTGGAATCAAAAACTGGGTGCAGGCAAAAATACCACAACCACTTTACTGAATCTGTGCAGATATCATTAGTCGTGAAATAACTGGAAAAGAACACTTATATTAGTTTATAAAAATGGATAAAAATTTTTATAACTTACAATTTTATATTGGAGCTCATTTCAGTTACTTATGTGCAATTGTACACTTGCTGTAATTTCATCGGATTGAGGAATAAAACTAATTGCGAAGAAATAATTTCTTTAGATATATACCTTATCATCTTTAAATTTTTAATGAAGGAGGGTGAAATTTAGTCCTTTATTTTTGAAGTATCTAATTATCCTTCATTTTCACCATTGTATTGTAAATTGGTGCTCTGTTAATCTCTTTGATGTAAAATTAATCAGTTCTAACTTCAAGTTGAAAAGTTCAGTTAAAAAAAAAATGTTTTTTTTATTTTTTTGTACAAAAGTTTGGAAATTACTTTTAGTATTATATATTAATGTTCCAGAAATTTTTTTATCGAGAAAAATTAATTCGTCTCGAATATTGAAAAACTACTTTACAATTTGGTAGGAATATAGAGTCCAGGACATAGAGTATTTTTTTCTAAAGCTTTAATTTATGTAAACTAAGAACGATTTAACTTCAAAATTCTGAAACGTTTATTTAGCAAAATCTAATTTAAAATTGAACTTCAGCACTATCTCACATTATTTTACTTCCCAAGTGTGGACTAAAGAAGTATTGTAATAGAGGCTATCCGGCGAATGGCTATGTTTCCTTGATGTTTAATGGTCCCTCTACAGTACGAAAAAATAGGTCCCCATTTCCGTCTGTCTCCCGTCTGTTCAGATTTTTATTAAACAAATAATTTCCGAAACTACCGCCCTGATTCTTATTTTAATGCGTATTTTAGAATATCGTATAAATGGTAAAACGATAACCAAAATTTATCTAATAACGCCACTAACGATGGAATGACGTCATCTCCAAAATTTATATGGCCCAATAAATGTTGTTTAAATTTTATAAAATAATATACTCCTGCAGGAACGAGGGAAGTTTTGTCTAAATAAACTTGGACCAATTTTTTTTTATAAGTAAATCGCCATGTCAATCTGGCGTCTGTCATCTGTCTGCTTGTGTTGGCTTTAATTATGCAGATGATCTCCGAAACTAAGGGACCGATTGTTAAATTTTATGTGGATTTTGGGAATATTTTGAAGATGGTAAAACGCTAACCAAAATTTGTCCAGTCATCCCCACCAGTAATATGATGACGCCACCTCAAAATGTTGCATTTAAGTTTTATAAAACATAATCCTAGACTTGTGATTTAAGCATCCGTCTTGACTTCTTACACTAATAATAATAACTGGATATACTGTACTTCAGGGGCGAGGGAAGTTAAGTCACTCTAAATAAACTTAGACCAATATTTCTTTTCAGCTTTAGTATAACGTATATCTCCAGAGGGAATTAATATACTCATATTTTGCTTAAAATATATATTTTTAAATATTATCTCTACCGATCACAAAGGACTTTGAAAAAACCTTAAATTTTGACCATGATGTAATTTATTTTAGTTAACAAAAATTGCCAAAACACAAAATCTTCAACACGAAAAAAGTTTTGGATATAAAAATTTCAATTTGATAGTTTGTGGTTTCATAGTAAAGACTCATTGAGTCTAGCAATTTAATTATTCTGTTGTAAGTATGTAATTCGTGGTCCCTATAACATATACAGGGTGAGTCACGGTCCTGGAGATCTCGTTAATAGAAATGGAGGATTGTTATGGTTCTATGTAAAATTATTTTCAACTGTACCTACAGAGTGTTTTGTTTTCGAGGCATAGTATATAATTCAGTTTTTTTAAATACAACACCCAATATATATTATATCCGTATTTATTTTTGAAATTTCGGTGCAATGTTGCCGCGTTATTCCAGTTTTTCTGAATTTTTTAGCAATGTATGGAATCACAAGAAAATCGCAATAACGTTATTTTTAAGATCTGTGCTGCAATATTTTATGGAGAGTTTATAAAAAAAAAACTTTATAATTTTCAACATCCTGTATTTTATTACAACACCTTACTTTGTGATCGAGTTTGTCGACCGACTTTCTACTTTTACGTTATCTCGACCTTTCAGGACCCCTAGAGTACGAAGAAAACGGTCTCCAGTTTCCGTCTGTCTGTCCGTCTGTCTGTCTGCCGTCCCGGTTCTTATTAAACAGATAATCTCCGAAACTACTGGGCCAATTGTTGGCAAATTTTGTATTTATATTAGGAATATCATGCACATGGTAAAACGCTAATCAAAATTTGTCTAATCATCCCCACCAATAATGTGAGGACGTCACTTCAAAATTATACATAGTAAATGGGTTTTAAATTGTATAAAATAACATATTTATGAGTCCGTGTTGAGTTTTTACCCGAAACGTCCAAATTTTTAGAAAAAAAATCAAAATTATAAAACAACATTTTGCAATTTAATTTTGAATCTACTAAGCCGAATGCTTTGAATTCTTGCAGATAGATTAAAGTTATGAAGAGCATAATAAATTTTGCTTGCCTATAAAATATTCTGCAGGAAAAAGTAAAACTTAGCCCCGCCCACCCACCCGTTCTCAATTTTTTTCCTGAAATAAGAAATAAATCTTATAGCAAATACTATAACAAAAAAAATATGTTTAGCGCTTCTTTTTCTTTTTTTAACAACCTAGATTCGGCTAGTTCTTTCCTTCCCACTCTACAGAAGAATATATATTTAATTGTCTGTGGCTAAATTCAGAAAGTTGGGTTATGTTATGGCAACAAGCATCTTTGGATTTAAAATTATATATTTAGGGATGATAATTTAAAATTTTAAAAGTTTGACTAGCCAAAAAATAAAAAACACAACTAAGATAACAGTATTGAGAGTAGTCACTACAATGAAGAGAGGGTGGGTGAGCGGGGCTATCGTTTGCTTATAAAAGATTCTGTAGGAAAAAGCTAAACTTCGCCCTGTAATAAGTGATCAACAGTTAATTGTTATCTATGGCCTTATCATTATGCATTATTATTTGTTACATAAATCCTAACTAAAATTTACAAAATATGATGTTCCTAGAAATATTGGAGATGTTTTAAATTTAAAACATCTTGATCAAAAATTGTTGATTAGAATGTTTTTGCTCATGCCCCCTAAAAAAGTGATGACGTCGCCTCAAAATATTGCTGAATAAATCCTGTCTTAAATGTGCAAAATAGGATGAGTTTCTACTTGTGATTTATCACTGCATTAATACATATTTTTTAGATTTGGTTATACAGGGTGTCTCAAAAAAAATTAATGACTTAGTCAATGTATTTTATTGATTAAATCAAGAATTGCAAAACCAAATACTTTGAAATATTGCAGACGTTTTGAAGTTGTAAGCATGGTAACGTCTTAATCAAAATGTATCTGTTTATCAACCGCAAAAAATTGATGACGTCATCTCAAAATTTTGTCGAATAAAATTTATATATAAATAAATTAGGAACGACTCACTCCATTTTCCCAGAAAATTTTAAGAATACAATACTGTTATTTTTATTATTACACTACACCAATCCGAGTTGATATACGTCTCCTTGTAAAAATGTTGATGACATCGTCATAAAATTGTGTAAAGAAAAAACTCAACTCGAAAATGCTGGATATGTTTTATTGTACTTTAGGAACGAGGGAAGTTCTGTCGAGACAACTTTCGACCAATTTTTTATTATCTTTTTTTGTTTCAATATGTCAGTGTGTCTTCTAAAATAGTATAAAACTTCAATAACCATCAAAATTTAAATATAGAAAATACTTAACAATAAAAAAGGCAACAGAAAACAGAATCAGATGAAGTATTAAACAGAAGCTGTTCTATTTCAAAAAATTGAATTATCGATATTGTATATTAAATTGTATACTATTAAAACCCAATTTTATTTATACCACAATAAAACGCGTATCTTTATATATTCTTGCATATAATCTTGAAACCTAGATTTTAAAAATAACCTTATTGCGTTTTTTTGTTTTGGTAAAAAAAATTCAAGAAAATTAGAATAACTTGGCAACATCGCTTTGGAATTTCGAAAATCAATACATATACTTACCATATATAAAAATATATAGGATATTCCATTTGAAAAAACTAAGTTTTATGTTGCGGTTTAAAAATAGAACACTCTCTATAGTCGTACAGTTATATGTTTTGGTACATGGTCCTCAAAGAACTGTCCAACTTTAGTTTTCGTCTTTTTTTTTCCTAATAATTCTTTAACTCCTTTTACGAAAAGTTTCATGTAAAACACTTTGTAGTTGTGTATTGGCATAATTTTTTTTTTTTTGAAATCTACGAATCTCGAAAACGTCTCGGGTCTTTGGAAAACTGTTTTAATAGCGCTGCAATGAAACGACAAATAATAATTATTTGGAGAAATGAGAAATGCAATAAATAATTTTAGCAGTTACGAAAACATTTTTCAAAGCAATAAATGCTCAGCTCTGGATCACTGACAATTTGATACTGATCGTGCACGTCTAAAATTTTTAAGTGTACAAATCAGTTAATCGAGTTTGATAATAAAATGTTTGGTAATACTCACAGTATTCGTGGCAATTTCCAGAGGCACACAATAAAAACCGATTTCGAGAATAATAAGAAAAAAATACGTTACACATTTTACTCTGTTTGTCCAGTTGCCTCTGCAAAAATGGTTAATTTAAGCTGTTATTAAGCCACATCGGAGATTATCTATTTAACTAAAATCGACCCAAACGATTCGGGGTGAATCGTTCTTGATTTGATTAATAACAAAATCGGCGATGCTGGGAATCAAATCTCGAACTTCTCATGTGTAAATCAAGGGTCCACCACTGCGCCACGGGCAATGTAACATATTGCTTCGCTGTAAATATGTATCTAAAGAATAAGTTTACGATTAAACAATAAAGATTGAAATAATTATTAGAAAATCAAAGTGGATTCATAAACCGCAAATGCAGGAATTTTTTATTTTATAAAATTTTAATTGTATTATCGTTTTGAAGTCACGTCACCAAATTGTTATTGGAAAGATAAGATAAATTTTAGTTAGTATTTAACCATCGAAATGATATTCCTAATATACATACAAATTAATAATATGACAAAAATCAGTCCAGTATTTTCGGAGATTACTTGTCTAATATAAATGGATACAGACAGACACAGACAGACAGACAGACAGACGAAAACGAGGACCACTTTTTTCGCACTCTAGAGGTCATGATACGTCGAGAAAACATGAAAGTGGCAAGTTGGTCGATGGACTCGACTTCTATACTTCCTTAGCGTACACTCGGGTAGTAAAAAAGTCATACACCAAATTGTACTATTTTTTGAGAATTATGGTATAAAATGTTTTTTAACGATGCAGGCTGTTGTGTTTTAAAGTGTACATAACTTAGTTTTATTAAATGAAATATCCTACATACCTTTAGATATTTTGACTGACCTCTTCTTAAGCTTGATAATCACAATTTGCAACATTGCCATGTTATTCCAATTTTCTTTTTTTTGCCAAAGGAGGGTTATTTATTACGTGGAGAGATAAACAAAGGTACTATCCTATGGTTAGTACTACTTTATAACAAATACTAATTTTGTTTCAGTACCCTAAGTTGTTACAAGAAGAATAAAGAATTATTTAATTTAGATACAGTTTTTTATTATATTCAGTGTTTCAAATATTTAGGGGAGCCAATATTTTCAAATTTCTGTCTTTACATGTAACATTCTGTTCGAAAACTAACCACCCGGTGTGTATTTATTATAAGGGATTTTAAACGAGTTTTAAGTTTTGATTAGGATGATGGTATAATGTATTTTATTAATAGAAACAGATAGTTTCTAAACGTAAAAATCGTCAAAACTACACAACTCAAAATTTACAACGTAAAAAAGATCCTAGTTTCATATGGTTTCAGAACAAAATGTCATTTATGTCTAGGAATTTAACTATTCTGTCGTAAGTGTGTTCTTTTAAAAGTCAGTTACAAGTTTCCATTTAAATAACAAGAGTACATTTCAGATCATTGATATTTCGGTTGGCCATGTTTACATAAACTACCCTTAACAATGTAAAACGACCTTTAGGAATTTAGGTTATGAATGAATTGAAATTTGGATTGAGAGTCTCTATATTTGACAAGTTGACAATTATTGTTACCATGTAAAGATGTCAATTATTATGAAATATACTTCACATTTAAAAATAAGTTGATTCACCACACTTCCGGTCTTATACAAAAAAAAAAAAAAAATTGTTGTTACAAAATTTCGTCGTCTCATGCCACTTTTCAGATATATACATATAGCCGTTTTGTAGATTAGGTAGGCATATATATATATTTTTGAGATCTTAGAAATAAAAAATTTTCACCAGTTTTTGAAAAAGTGATTGTAAAATGAGTTTTGCTTTTTTTACCAATTAAACAAGATGAAACACAAATGAATAGTAAGTTAGTTTGGGAAATGTTATATGAGAATAAAGTTTTTCTGAAGAGGCAGTTGAGTTAGAAAATCAATTACAACTTAAATATGATTCGAGAAAGAATTGAATACAGTTTCCATTACGACAGCGAATAAATGCTCAACTTTGCACTACTGACAATTCGACACTGACAATTAGGTAATGGAATTGAATTAAAAAAAAGATAATACTCACAGTATTCGTGACAATTTCCAGAGGCACACAATAAAAACCAGTTTCGAGCAAAATTAGTAGAAAGTAAGTTACACATTTTACTCTATTTGCCCAGTTGCCCCTATAAAAACCGTTAATTTAAGCCATCATTACTAAATACTTTTTTGGGAGTAAACTTACGGTTGCATAAGAATGAACAATGAGATGGAAGCAGAAGCTACAGAAATTAAAAAAATGGACAGAAATATACTTCTAAATGTCGCATTTAATTGTTCGCAATAACTAAAAACGTTAAAAATTGTACTGTTGGAAAAATGTTTAACATTCAAATAGATAAAATATTTACACTACTTGATTTGAAAATTTGAGTTTCACATAAGTACCTTATTAGAAAATTGTGGTGATTAACCAAACACTTTATTTCCTGCCAAATATCTTCATATTTGTTATTGCACAAATCTCTAAACTTATTTGCTAACAGCTGAAATTGTTCGGTTACGGAGCTAACAAGCGAACAAAAAAGACAGGGCGTTGCTATCAAAGCAATAATACCGGCATATGACAAGTACCACATTATAACGGTTAAACAACTAAACCACCCTTCTGGTACGTAACATACCGACGGTAACACTCCCGTAGTAAAAGGTTGCAAATCAAATAAAAAGGCTGTAAAACACGAAAATATGAAGTAAAAGCGCGTAATTCCCTTTACAAAATTAAAATTCTTTAAACTTTTTGCGTGAAACGATTGTTGGTCTGAGTCTGTTAGTTTCCAAAACCGTTGTTTTTGTTCAAGCAAACTGAGTATACCTTGTCTTTTGGTGTGCAAGGTTAAAAAATTGACGCCAATCTAAAATGTAATGTTTGTGTTATGTTATAATTACGACACAGAACGTTACTTACGTGTGCCATCAAAATACAAGTCTGTATATTTTCTGTTAGGAAAGAAAGGTCTGTGTTATAGGATACTGATACTCCTTTTATTGCTAGCCCTGTGTATAAAACACATATCATTACGTTCATGAAAGTGTAAAAGGTGGCAAACTTGGAATCAAAAACCGGGTGCAGGCAAAAATACCACAACCACTTTACTGAATCTGTACATATATCATTAGTCGTGAAATAACTGGAAAAGAGCACTTATATTAGTTTATAAAAATGGATAAAAATTTTATAACTTACAATTTTATATTGGAGCTCATTTCAGTTACTTATGTGCAATTGTACACTTGCTGTAATTTCATCGGAGTGAGGAATAAAACTAATTGTGAAGAAATAATTTCTTTAGATATATACCTTCTTTAAATTTTTAATGAAGGAGGGTGAAACTTAGTCCTTTATTTTTGAAGTATCTAATTGTGCTTCATTTTCACCATTGTATTGTAAATTGCTGCTCTGTTAATCTCTTTGATGTAAAATTAATCAGCCCTAACTTCAAGTAGAAAAGTTCAGTTTAAAAAAATATTTTTTTTTATTTTTTTGTACAAAAGTTTGGAAATTACTTTTAGTATTATATATTAATGTTCTAGACATTTTTTTTATCGAGAAAAATTAATTCGCCTCGAATATTGAAAAACTACTTTACAATTTGGTGAGAATATAGAGCCGGGAGCATAGAATATTTTTTCTAAAGCTTTATTTTATGTAAACTAAGAAAGAAAAAAATTCTAAAACGTTTATTTAGCAAAATCTAATTTAAAATTGTGATTCTTCCTCAGTTTTTATGAACTTCAGCACTATTTCACATTATTTTTGTGGACTAAGGAAGAATTGTAATAGAGTCCATCCGGCGAATGGCTATGTTTCTTTGATGTTTAATGACTCCTTTATTGTACGAAAAAATAAGTCCCCATTTCCGTCTGTCTATCTGTCTGCCTCCCGTCTGTTGAGATTTTTATTAAACAGATAATCTCCGAAACTACCGCACTGATTCTTATTTTAATGCGTATTTTAGAATATCGTATAAATGGTAAAACGCTAACCAAAATTTATCTAATAACACCACCAACGATGCAATGACGTCATCTCCAAAATTTATAACAGTAAATGTTTAAAGATTATTATTATCATCCTCTTAGGCCTCCCCACAATGATACAATCATGTTAAAAATTGGCCCAATAAATGTTGTTTAAATTTTATAAAATAATATACTACTGCGGGAACGAGGGAAGTTTTGTCTAAATAACCTTCGACTTTTTTTCACAAGTAAATCGCCATGTCGATCTGTCGTCTGTCGTCTGTCCGCTTGTGTTGATTTTAATTACCCAGATTATCTCTAAAACTGTGGGACCGATTGTTGTTAAATTTTATGTGGATTTTAGGAATATTTTAAAAAGATGGTAAAATCCTAACCAAAATTTGACGTCACCTCAAAATGTTGCATTTAAATTTTATAAAACAGCATAATCCTAGATTTGTGATTTATGCATCCGTCTTGACTTCTTACACTAATAATAATTTTTCGGAAAAACTGGATATGCTTATTATACTTAATGGAATTGATATATTGTAACTCTGCCAACGCCATTTTTTTGCTTAAAATATTATATTTTTAAATATTACCACCACTGATTACAAAAGCCTTTGAAAAAACCTTAAATGTTGACTATGGTGTAATTTATTTTAGTTAACAAAAATAGCCTAAACATAAAATTTTCAACACGAAAAAAGTTTTGGAAATAAAAATTTCAATTTGACAGTTGTCGCAGTTTGTGATTTCATAGTAGAGATTCATTTAGTCTAGCAATTTAATTATTCTGTTGTAAGTATGTAATTCTTGGTCATTAAAACATATACAGCGTGAGTCACGGTTCTGGAGATCCCGTTAATAGAAATGGAGAATTGTTATGGTTCTATGTAAAATTATTTTCGACTGTACAGAGTGTTTTGTTATCGAGGCATAGCATATAATTCAGTTTTTTTAAATACAACACCCAATATATATTATATTCATATTTATTTTTGAAATTTCGGTGCAATTTTGCCGCCTTATTCCAGTTTTTCTGAATTTTTTAGCAATGTATGGAATCGCAAGAAAATCGCAATAACGTTATATTTAAGATCTGTGCTGCAATATTTTATGGAGAGTTTATAAAAAAAACAACTTTACAATTTTCAACATCCTGTATTTTATTACAACACCTTACTTTGTGATCGAGTTTGTCGACCGACTTCCTACTTTTACGTTATCTCGACCTTTCAGGACCCGTAGAGTACGAAGAAAAAGGTCTCCAATTTCCGTCTGTCTGTCCGTCTGTCTGTCTGCCGTCCCGGTTTTTATTAAACAGATAATCTCCGAAACTACTGGGCCGATTGTTGGCAAATTTTGTATTTATATTAGGAATATCATGCACATGGTAAAACGCTAATCAAAATTTGTCTAATCATCCCCACCAATAATGTGAGGACGTCACCTTAAAATTATACATAGTAAATGGGTTTTAAATTGTATAAAATAACATATTTATGATTCCGTGTTGAGTTTTTACCCGAAACGTCCAAATTTTTGGAAAAAAAATCAAAGTTATAAAACAACATTTTGCAATTTAATTTTGAATTTACTAAGCCGAATGCTTTGAATTCTTGCAGATAGATTAAAGTTATGAAGAGCATAATAAATTTTGCTTGCCTATAAAATATTCTGCAGGAAAAAGTAAAACTTAGCCCCGCCCACCCACCCGTTCTCAATTTTTTTTCCTGAAATAAGAAATAAATCTTATAGCAAATACTATAACAAATTATGTTTAGCGCTTCTTTTTCTTTTTTTAACAACATAGATTCTGCTAGTTCTTTCCCTCCCACTCTACAGAAGAATATATAATTAATTGTCTGTGGCTAAACTCAGAAAGTTGGGTTATGTTATGGCAACAAGCATCTTTGGATTTAAAATTATATATTTAGGGATGATAATTTAAAATTTTAAAAGCTTGACTAGCCAAAAAATAAAAAACACAACTAAGATAACAGTTTTGAGAGTGGTCACTACAATGAAGAGAAGGTGGGTGAGCGGAGCTATCGCTTGCTTATAAAAGATTCTGTAGGAAAAAGCTAAACTTCGCCCTGTAATAAGTGATCAACAGTTAATTGTTATCTATGGCCTTATCATTACGCATTATTATTTGTTACATAAATCCTAACTAAAATTTACAAAATATGATGTTGTTTGAAATATTGGAGATGTTTTAAATTTAAAACATCTTGATCAAAAATTGTTGATTAGAATGTTTTTGCTCATGCCCCCTAAAAAAGTGATGACGTCGCCTCAAAATATTGCTGAATAAATCCTGTCTTAAATGTGCAAAATAGGATGAGTTTCTACTTGTGATTTATCACTGCATTAATACATATATTTTAGATTTGGTTATACAGGGTGTCTCAAAAAAAATTAATGACTTAGTCAATGTATCTTATTGATTAAATCAAGAATTGCAAAACCAAATACTTTGCAGATGTTTTGAAGTTGTAAGCATGGTAACGTCTTAATCAAAATGTATCTGTTTATCAACCGCAAAAAATTGATGACGTCATCTCAAAATTTTGTCGAATAAAATTTATATATAAATAAATTAGGAACGACTCACTCCATTTTCCCAGAAAATTTTAAGAATACAATACTGTTATTTTTATTATTACACTACACCAATCCGAGTTGATATACGTCTCCTTGTAAAAATGTTGATGACATCGTGATAAAATTGTGTAAAGAAAAAACTCAACTCGAAAATGCTGAATATGTTTTATTGTACTTTAGGAACGAGGGAAGTTCTGTCGAGACAACTTTCGACCAATTTTTTATTATCTTTTTTTTATTTCAATAGGTCAGTGTGTCTTCTAACATAGTATAAAACTTCAATAACTATCAAAATTTAAATATAGATAATACTTAACAATAAAAAAGGCAAGAGAAAACAGAATAAGATGAAGTATTAAACAGAGGCTGTTCTATTTCAAAAAATTGAAATATCGATATTGTATATTAAATTGTATACTATTAAAACCCAATTTTATTTATACCACAATAAAACGCGTATCTTTATATATTCTTGCATATAATTTTGAAACCTAGATTTTAAAAATAACCTTATTGCGTTTTTTTGTGTTGGTAAAAAAAATTCAAGAAAATTAGAATAACTTGGCAACATCGCTTTGGAATTTCGAAAATCAATACATATACTTACAATACATATATAAAAATATATAGGATATTCCATTTGAAAAAACTAAGTTTTATGTTGCGGTTTAAAAATAGAACACTCTCTATAGTCGTACAGTTATATATTTTGGTACATGGTCCTCAAAGAACTGTCCAACTTTAGTTTTCGTCTTTTTTTTTCTTAATAATTCTTTAACTCCTTTTACGAAAAGTTTCATGTAAAACACTTTGTAGTTGTGTATTGGCATAATTTTTTTTTTTTTTTAAATCTACGAATCTCGAAAACGTCTCGGGTTTTTGGAAAACTATTTTAATAGCGCTGCAATGAAAGGACAAATAATAATTATTTGTCTAGTTAGTTCGGGAAATGGTACTTGGAGGAATGAGAATGAAACTTTTCTGAAGAGGCGGTGATCGAGTTAGAAAAACATTTTTGCGTTAAAGATGATTTGCAATGAATCATACACAGTTTTTCAAACAACTGGATTTAATAATGATGAAAGCAATTAAAAAGAGTTGATATGGTGGAATTATATTATTTAACATCTAAAATTTCATTTGTCGCTTTTTACATAAAATTCTTGCCATAAATTGCTTCATATTGTACTCTTTGGCTTGAAATAAGACGCGAAAAAATTACATATTTAAGTAAAGTATTAGCACGAAAAGTACGTCTTGATTGGAATGCAGTTTCTTCAATAAATAATTTTAGCAGTTACGACAACATTTTTCAAAGCAATAAATGCTCAGCTCTGGACTACTGACAATTTGATACTGATTGTGCACGTCTAAAATTTTTGAGTGTACAAATCAGTTAATCGAGTTTGTTAATAAAATCTTTGGTAATACTTACAGTATTCGTGGCAATTTCCAGAGGCACACAATAAAACCCGATTTCGAGAATAATAAGAAAAAAATACGTTACACATTTTACTCTATTTGTCCAGTTTCCTCTGCAAAAATGGTTAATTTAAGTTGTTACTAAGCCACATTTTCAAGAATAAACTTACGGTTGCATGAAAATGAATAGCGAGACGGACGCAGAAGCTATAGACATTATAAAAATTACTAGAAATATACTCCTAAAGGTGGCATTTAATTCTCCCGAATACCTAAAAATGTAAAAAATTGCACTGCTGCAAATAATATTTTAAACTTAAATAGTTGCACCCACCTTATTAAGAAATTGTGGTGAGTCACCAAACCTTCCATTTCCTTATAAATATTTTCAGAATTGTTATTACACAAATCTCTAAATTTATGTGCTAACAGGTGAAATTGTTCCGCTAAGGAACTCGCAAGTGAACAAAAAAGACAAGCCGCTGCTGCCAAAACATTAACAGCGACATATGACAGGTACCACAGCACAACAGTTAAATAACTAAACAACCCATCTGGTACGTAGCATACTGTAGGTAACAATCCTGTAGTAAAAGGTTGCAAATCAAATGAAATCGCCGTAAAAACCGAAAATATGTAGTAAAAGCGTGTAATTCGCTTTACCAAATTAAAATTTTTGAAACTTTTTGAATGGAACGACTGGTGATCTGAATCTGTTAGTTTCCAAAATCGTGACTTTTGTTCAAGCAAACTGAGTAAACCTGGTCTGTTACAGTGCAAACTTAAGACGTTGCCGATTACCTAAAATGCAATGTTTGCGTAATAACTAGGACGTAGACGTGACTTACGTGTGCCATCAAAATGCAAGTTTGTAAATTTTCTGCCATATAAAAGATGTCGGTTTTGTAGGACAGTAAAATTCCTTTTATTGCTAACCCTAGATATAAAAGACCCATAATTACGTTCATGAAAGTGTAAAAGGTGGCAAACTTAGAATCAAAAACTGGGTGGAAGCAAAAATACCACAGCCATTTTACTGCATCTGTGGATATATCATTAATTTTCAAAAAACTGGAAAAGAACAGACGTGTTAGTCAAAAAATGTAGTAAAATTTTAATACTTACAGTTTTACATTAGGACCCATGTCAATTGCTTGTAAACGCTCGTTTTACAATAACGAAAGTTATGTTGGATGTAATTGAAACAGAATGGGCATCTGCTATGCTTAGCTACCCCAGGAATAAAACTAATTGTCAAGGAATAATTTCTTTTGATATATACCATCTTTAAATTTTTTATGAAGGAGGGTGAAAGTTGGTCCTTTATTTTGAAGTATCTAATTATCCTTCATTTCCACCATTGTATTGTAAATTGCTGCTCTGTTAATCTCTTTGATGTAAAATTAATCTGCTCTAACTTCAAGTATTAGAAAACTTTACTTTAATAAAAAAATATTTTTTTTTTGACAAGTGTTTGGAAAATACTTTTTGAATTATATATTAATCTTCTAGACTATTTTAATGGATCGAAATGAATGCAATGAATATTATAAAATTACCCTGAAATTTGGTAGTGTGAATTGGAGGACAAAGAACATTTTAATAATTAATTGAAAAATTAAATTATATTACATCCTGGACTTCAAACAATGCTGAATCTCCAAGCGTTTTTTAACAAATATGTTTTCAATACATTTTTGCGACATCATTGACTTTCAATTAATAATTTTTTTTTTGTCAAAATTTCGTTCTCTAGATGTAATATCCAGTAAAATTTACTTTTAATTTCATTTAGGTTTAATTACCCGCCTAAGTATCATTAAAAATATGGCCATACATCCATAAACAAAGGAGCATGTGATACTATAAAATTCAAACAAAATTAACTCAACAAAATTTTGAGCTAACGTTAAGTTTGTGAGTGAGACGAATCAATATCTATATCATGTATGTATAATACATGTTATTTAAATTTTATCAAACAACATACTCCTACATTTGTGGTTAATGAATCCGCCTTGATTTTTTGTTTCTGTTTTGAATTGAATAATAACTGTACTTAAGGTATTGCATTTAAATGTACGTAAATGCCAATTTTTCTATTAATATTTTTTTGATACTTTTTTCTATAAATTGGATGTCAGAGAGCCAGTAGTATTAGGTAAGTTTCATTATGGCTGTTATTTTGACATGCATATTAATAATCTGTGAAGGCTAATTACAAGAAAGTTAATTTTATTGTAGATCTATGTCATTTATTCAGTCATGCTCACCCAGTTCTTACGAGAATGGAGTTTCAGAGTAAAAAAACAAGACAGATTCATAAACCACAAGTGTAGGAGTATGGCTAATATTTACAAATTTTGGTTAGCATCTTACTATCTGTAAGTATTCCTAAAATTTATATAGAATTTGATAACAATCGGGTCAGTAGTTTCGAAGATTATCTGTTGAAAATCGACACAGACGATAGACGCCATACGGACAGACTTTATATCAGTTTGAATAAGTGTTGTGTAGTACTAATAATAACAGCACTGTATTCTTAAATTTTAAGGAAAATGGGGCGAAATCGTTCTTTATTTGATCAGTAAGAAAATTGGTGATGCTGGGGATCAAATTTCGGACTTTTCACGTGCAAATCAAGGGCCCACCACTGCGCCACGGGCAATGTAACTCATTGTTTCGCTCTATATATGTATCTAAATAATAATTTTACGATTAAGCAATAACGATTAAAATAATGATTAGAAAATCAAGGTGGATTCATAAGCCGCAAATACAGGAGTTTTTTATTTTATAAAATTTTAATAACACGTGCAAAATTTTGAAATCACCTCCTCAAATTGTTATTGGAAAGATAACATAAATTTTGGTTCGTTTTTTACACTCTACTCTCCGGTAGTTTCGGAGACTATCAGTCTAATAAAATATCGACATTGACAACCGACAGACGAGGGACGGACGACAGACAGACGGAAACGGGAGACATAAGTTTTCATACTCTAGGAGCCATGAAACGTCAAGAAAACATGAAACGACAATATTAATTAGCTTACACTGGGAAAATCAAAATAAACTTTTTTTCTGAAGAAAATTTGCGCGTTTTTGAAGATGAGTTAATATTTAGACCGTAACATAGAAACGACAAAAAGTATTAAAAATTACATTTGTTTGCTAAGTTGTATATTTTATGTGTGGTGTTCATGGTTCTATAATATTTTCGCCTTGCATGTGTCTTTAATTTTTAACAAACGATTATTTTTCAGTGCATATTTCTCTACAACAGTTAGACAATTTTAACTTAAAATGGAAACATTTCATTTAGTGTTGACTAGTCCACACAATGCCAACGTCGTTGGCGAAACGCGTTGACAATTTTTGTAACTTTGTATTTTCGGTGTTGAAAGGTAATAAACGTTGTTCTTCCTGATTACTAGTACACAAACTGAATTTTAAGTTAAATCTATACATTGACTAAAGAATAATGACGTTCGTTCTTCTGTTGATATTATTTCGATGACAGTTTCTTCACTGAATTTAGATATGTGTAGAAACTGAATACTGTTTTACAAATCTAAAACATGCAGATCATTTAAAGGAGCATGTATTAGTGTGAATAAAATCTTACTAAAACATATGTGCTGAGATTTATATTTATCAATCCATAGCCGCTGAATACAAAAGGTTTCTGTGCTCTACTCATAGTAAGAATTAAACATTTCTTGAGAGAGATCGTATCAATTTCATACCATTTTGAATCATACAAAACATTACTTACTTTAAGAGCCTGAAAAATATTAACAAATATAATTCAAGATAATATGAAAAGGAAACTACATATTACAGTTTTTTGTTGGAAGTAGTCAGTTTTGTAGGAGTGAGTGAGTATGACTATTTTATATTCATATTATAGTTTAATACATAATTTTAGCGGTTATAACAACGTATATAATAAATGCTCACCTCTGCACTACTGACAATTTGATATTGACCTTTAAGCACGCACGTGCAAAAGCTTTGTGTGGACAAATCAGTTAATTGAGTTGACACTAAAAATTGTACTCACAATATCCGTCACAATTTCCAGAGGCACACAATAAAAACCGATTTCGATAATAATAACAAAAAAGTATGTTACACATTTTACTCTGTTTGTCCAGTTGCCTCTGAAACACGGTTAATAAGCTGTTACTAAACCACATCTTCAAGAGTACTTACGGTTGCATAAAAATGAATACTGACACGGATGCAGAAGCTATAGAAATTAGAAAATCGAGCAAAAATATACTACTAAAGGTCGCATTTAATTTCTTACAATAACTGAAAACGTTAAAAATTGTACTTCACAATATTGGATTTGCTGAAACTTTACACCTTATTAAAAAATTGTGGTGAGTAACCAAATCTTTCATTTCTTTCCAAATATTTTCAAAGTTGTTGTTGCACAGATCTCTAAATTTATGTGCCAGCAGTTGAAATTGGTCGATTAAGGAACTAACAAGCGAACAAAAAAGACAGGCCGTTCCTACCAAAGAAATAAGAGTGACATATGACAAGTACCACAGTACCACAGTCAAATAATTAAACCATCCTTCTGGTACGTAGCAAACTGTAGGTAAATATCCTGTAGTAAAAGGTTGCAAATCAAATGAAGTTGCAGTAAAAACCGAAAAAATGAAGTAACAGCGTGTAATTCGCTTCACCAAAGTAAAATTTTTCAAACTTTTTTCACGTAACGACTGATTATCTGATTCAGTTATTTTCCAAAATCGTGATTTTTGTTGAAGCAAACTTACTAAACCTCGTCTGTTAGCGTGCACACTTACGACATTGCCGACTATCTACAATGTAAAATTTGTGTTACAACTACGACACAGACGTTACTTACGTGTGCCATCAATATACAAGTTTGTAAATTTTCTGTCATATAAAAAATGTCGGTTTTGTACGACAGTAATATTCCTTTTATGGCCAGCCCTGTATAGAAAAAACATAACGCTACGTTCATGAAAGTGTAAAATTTTGCAAACTTAGTATAATTAAAAACCGGGTGGAGGCAAAAATACCACATCCATTTTACTGAATCTGATGATATATCATTCATTTTGAAAAAACTGGAAAAAAACAATCATGTTTTGTTTATTAAATTTGAATACTTACTATTTTAGATTAGGACCCATGTCAGTACAATCTTTTTTGCAATAAAGAAAATTATGTTGGATGTAATTGACGCAGAATGGGCATCTGCTGTGCTTAGCTACGCCAGGAATAGAACTAATTGTGAAGTAATAATTTCTTTTGATATATACCATCTTTAAATTTTTGATGAAGGAGGGTGAAACTTGGTCCTTTATTTTTGAAGTATCTAATTATCCTTCTTTTTCGTCATTGTATTGTCAATTTCTGCTTTGTTAATCTCTTTGATGTAAAATTAATCAGCTCTAACTTTAAGTAGAAAGGTCCAGTTTAGTAAAAAGAATACTTTTTTTGTACAGTTCGAAAAACTTTTACATTATAGGTACATCACTGTTCCAGATAATGTTTATAGACAAAGTGAATTCGTACCGAATATTGTAAAATTAGTTTATAGACTAGCGGCAGTGAACAACGTATAACATTTTAATAAAAACTTAACTTACATAAACTAACAGTGACTTAGTTCGAAACTGTGAAGTGTTGACTCAGAAAAATCTTGTTTATAATTAACAGACATATTAATATTTTTAAGTCAAGGATAAGAATAATTTTTACTTATGACAGTAATAAATGTAAGTGCAATGTGTGCATCAGTTTATATAATATGTAATGAAAACTTAAATAAAACTGTGTAAAGAAGTATCTTAAAAGAATTCAATCTATAAAAATAATAATAATAATTAGTTTCGAGTATGTTCCACGTTTAAAGTTGGTTGTGTTTTCTTGGAGGTTAGTCATGATAGCTGTTATTATTGCATTACCGCGTTGAAGTAAATTTAAAGTCATAATATATGCAACGAAAATAATCTTATTTCATACTAAAATTTACTGTAAAGTCAACAGTTTTCAGAAGTGCTTGATTTAGCCTGATTACAAATAAATTAACCGATGAAAAGTTGTGAAATCAGATTTATTAGACTTTTCGTGTCAGTAATCCCTTTTTGTTGCAGAACTATTTATGATTATGACATCTATTCGGTCACTCTTGCACAGTGTAGATAGAAGGCAAAGAATGAGCTAGGAAAGATATTTTTAGTAATTGTGCACTTTTATGAGCAGGATCTGTTTCGCTATTTTATTTATAAATTTAATTTCTAAGTTCAGTGATTCATTTTGACTTTTTTTGACGAATGTAAATGAATGAACAACTGTTTTCAAAATAAACTTCTGTAACAGGTCTAATTATTTGAAACATTTATGTTGATGGCTGGTTTAAATTACATATGTCATATATGCTAATATAAATTATTATATAATATATAAAATAATGTACCTACTTAAATTTCAAGTGATTCAGGATTTGAACTTGATAATTTATTGAATATTTATGTAAGACTTAGACATATTTTTTTAACTCAAAGGCGAATGTAATAACTAATCATTAATGGAAGACATGCTGTTAAAAAACTGAGGCTATGTAGGTGCATTTCGGTTGTACAAATTTCAACAGGAGACTAAAAGTTGCTGGAGCTGGCAAATTGTTCCATAATTTTCTAGTGTATTTTCATAAGAACCATGCACTTTTTCTTCATGGGTGTTCTGCAAGGCCAAAGTCTTTTCCGGATGGTAAATCTACTACTGAAAGTGAATATTTCCTGTTGTACTTTAATTTTGTTTTAATAGTGTTTTATTATTTTGACTTCGTAATAATTTAATTCTATCTAATGTGCAAATTCAGCGTCCATTATTTTGTTGTACAAATATGAGCCGTCATTATCATCATTTTCTAATTCTGAATCTAATCCCTCCAAAGGGATAACGAATGCAGATATGTTCTCAAATATGGAGCAGATTATGAAAACCCGGTTGATATAGTAAATGCTTTTAAAGAAAAGTTCCCAAGCACCTATCTTGTCATATTCCTTCAAGAGAATCCAGATATTATTATTCAGCAGTGTTGGGGACAGATACTCTTAAAAGTATCTAGATACAGATATAGATATATGGAAGATAAAAATATCTAGATACAGATTGTTTTCGATTTTTTCGAAATGTATCTAGATACAGATACAAGAAAACAGATACTTTTTGAAGCTTAGGCAAATAAAATAACTGAAAACATGATTATGTTTTTTTTATGTATTGTTTAATGAATTTTTTAAAATTAACAACATTTCGAAAGTATTGTCACCTAAATTATAGTGAACCAAGAGCTATAAGGTTATATGGCCATCATAAAAGTAGTTGACCGCAAATAAATACCCCCTTTGTGTGGTTCGCACTAAGCTTACCGGTTGGCAATAAATCATCTTCTGAACATTTCTTGCTCATATTTAACAGGGCCGGCTTTCAAAGCGAGTGGTTATTTCGGAACCCTCAGCGGCTGCAGGTAGTAAAGAAATAGTGGAGTGGTGGATTTTCATATTTAGTGAAAGCCGCCCCTGAACGAAATCATAAGAGCCGGTCGAGCTGCAGTGGACACGTTATTTACGACCCTAAAACCTTTTCTATTGTAAACAACTTAACTTCGACACAATGGGATGATTTTATGACGGCCATATAACCTTATAGCTCTTGGTTCACTATATTTCTTCTTGGTGTCAGAATTTGGTTTCGGCTACTAAACACCCGTTCCACAGATCTAGAAGAAGGGATTGTGGTATTAAATTTAAAAAATAAACATTTTACTGTAGCATAGTTATTCAAGACTGAAAAATCTTTTCTTTTTTCCTGCAAATAGGCCATCGCTTCGCTGTTTGATGTGTCGCAAATTGTGCAATATTTATTACGTAAGCTTAAAAAGAATATTTTTTTTGTTTTTATTCCCATACTACAGTGTCCAAATTGTGTTTGAGTATATCTAATAATTATCTCCAGCATTAAAATTAATATTTCAAAAGAATACGGGAAATGATTATTCTGTGCTGAAGGTCTGTTGTCGGCAACCTGTCATAAATTATTATTCTTCAATTACCATGTTTTTATGACCATGCCCGGTAATCGTCTATCCCGGTGCGGCAGGTATATACATTTTAGGAAGAATTGCTGGTTCCGTTTAAGGCAAAATAAGTACTAGAAAGGTATTTAAACCCTTTACGGGATCAAAGGCTGCCTGGCAGGCCGGAATCACCAGAGCGCAACTTTAAATTTTCAGATTTTTGTTGAAACTCATTTTATTTTAATCTCGTTTCAGGATTTCTGAGAACAAATCACGATAAATTATTCTACCGAGGGTTGTAAAAATATTAATTTTATTGTCCAAGATTTACACTTAAACATAATCGGCACATTCTAGGGCAAAACGGACCTGCCAAGCCCACCTCGCGTTAGGTCCAACAATGAAAAACTGAAGAAATGACACATGTGGCAAAAGGAAAAGATGCTACATTTGTCTGAAAAATGAAGGTATAAAACAGTAACAAATATGCTATTTATGAGAGAGAAATGTATGTTTTGAACATTCGATTAGTTGATTACAGAACTAATTTGTGCTAATTGAAAAAATTAATCATTATGTAACACCCAATTATTATTTTCTACAAATAATAACATATCTAAAACAAATATTTTTTCTATTAAAATAACTCTTATTTAATAACTCAAATACAACCAGCGGGCTTACTGGACCCGGGTTGCTCAGGTACACAGATAAAATGCATTGCCCCGATAAGCATAAAACGCAGTGAATCGTGAATTGTGGTTTATGCTTTTTAAAATACCATCTTACCATGGCTTAGATTTATTACCCCTCAGGATTATATTTAAAGATGTATAAGTACTGAAGGCTACAATGTAGGAAATGATGGTATTTAAAATATGAAAATTTCCGTGAGAGAACACTATTAGTGGACCTCTTACCTCTATTTTTGTTTATGTAACCAAAATCACCAACATGAAGTATCAAAAATTACTACTACTATAACTCAATTAATAACTACTGAAAAAAAAGTAAAATAAATAAATGTACCTGTTTCTGCGCCATTAATTTTGTATTTAGATACAGATATTTTGTGTTTAAATTCGATTTTATCTAGATACAGATACTAAATACCCAAAAATGTATCTAGATACTTTATTTAGATACAAGAATCTAGATACTGCCCAACACTGTTATTCAGTGTCCTTAATAGTAAAAAATGTGTCTTTATGTCTTATACCAAGAAAAATAGTTTTATCAATTTGTTCTACTCGATAGGTGGACAATATTGGACGATATTATACAGAAAAATATCTGTATGGACTTCAACGTCAACTTCCGATTCGCAGTTGACGTTTATTCAACATATCACCAACATCTTTGTCAACCTCAAGAATGCTGGACTGCATAATACGAACTAGCAGAAGTTTCTCGGATCCTCTGTTACTCAAAAAGTTATATTTTGTATTCGTCACTAGCAAACTAGAGTATACGTCTGTGATATACATAATATAAAATAAAATTATTGATTTATTAATTTCTTTATTTACTACAGTTGGAACGAGTCGCAAGACATAAATTCTCCATTTTATTTTTGGATGAAGGCCGGAGAGTTATGTACTGGGGATTTACAAATTGACAATGGTATGGAGGAATCTAAGGAAAGACGTCATGACCATTTTCGCTTAATCTCTTGTCTGTCAAAAAATCGTTCTAAAGTTCTAAAAGATGGAATTAAATCCCACAGTTGTTTTTTATACAACTGTTGGCCAAATTACTAATGTGATTACCCAGCTATTCTTATATTTGACGTTTTCTGCTAGAAAATGTGGATAGTTTGTCCAACTACACCGAATGGTATGGTTTATTGTCCCCTACCACCCTATTTTTTGAAAAAATGTCCCGTCCATCTGTATGTGGCAATCTCTGTCACATTCTGACATGAAAAAGATGTTGTAAGAGAGTATATGCCTTTCATTGCTAACCCCGTGTATAACAAACATAACGAAATGTTTACAAAAGTTTAAAAAGTGACCCACTTACAACTAAAAAATGGGTGGAGGCAAAAATACCACAGCCATTTTACTGAATCTGTGAAGATGTCATTAATTTTGAAAAAGCTGAAAAGAGAATTCTTGTTAAATGGACACAAAATATTAATGACTTACAATTTGAGATTAGGACCCATTTTGTATACCTATTTTTGCGATAACAAAAGTTTTAGCAGTAATTCCATCAGAAATCCTGACAAAATAAATGTCTCCTGTGCTTAGCCATGTCAGGAGTGAAACTAATTGCGAGATAACAATTTCTCTACTTTCTCGAATTTTTTATGAAGCTGAAACTTAGCCCTTTAATTCGGAATCATTTAAAATTAATCGCGTTTAACATTAATTGGAAGGGATGGTATTAATTTTTTTAGAAGTTGATGTTCCGTTTGTAAAAACCTTTCCCTGTTACACATATGTTCGAAGAAAACAGTAGAAAAAGAGCTGAATTGTATATTAACACCTACATTAGATTCGGGAAACGTTAAATAACTTTTATGAAGTGAGAACTGCAAAAAATATCTGACGTGGAGGTTTGAGAGAATTTTTATTTTACAGGTAGGGAATAGTTAATATCGCCTTAGAGTGTAGAAAACTTATGTAAAACTATCGACAAATCAAATTTTACGATTTTTTTTTTATTTTTTATTCTCATAGACTGCAGATATTTAGTGGTGATTTACAGTTTCTTGTGCTTTGAAATTGTGATAGTATTTAGTGGTTCAGTTTATACCGAATGCAAAATAACAATTATTTTTTCTTATCGCATATTTGTGAAATATGGCTTTTCAGTGAAATTTATGAAAAATTATTAGTTATAGTGCGTACAGTATAACTGAATTGAGTACAATAAGACGCCGGAACTGAGCTAAGACTATTCAGATTACAGTTTTTTGACAGAAGTTAAATACGTATAGAAACTAAACACAGTTTTACATATCTGAAACATAAAAATCATAATAAAGAAAATTTTTTTTGAGTAAAATCTCACTAAAACATATGTGTTGAGATTCATGTATATCAGGCCATAACTACTGAACACAACTGGTTTTTGGGCTCTACTTGTAACAAGCGGCAAACACTTTTTAAAAGAAATTGTATCTATCTCGTACCACTGAGAGTCATATAAAACACGATCTAGCCTGAGAGCCTGAAAAAATAATAAGGAGCTTTATCATGATGTATATTTTTGAACATTAACACACTTTTGTTTGAACATGGAAGCAACAAATTGAACAGAGTGATATAGAATATTTAGCACAAAATTAAAACAGCTTTGTTAGAGTACACTGATTTTTATGCTTTTACGTGATTTGAAATTTGGAATAAAAATTTTAATTTATACTCACTGTGTTTGTAGCAATTTCGGCAGGAACGCAGTAAAAACCTATTTCTAGTATAACACTGAAAAAATAAATTCCACATTTAATTCTGTTAGCCCAGGCGCCTCTGTAAAAAAAAAACTAGTTAAACTGTTACTGAGGACTTACTATTAAACTAAAAGAAACTTACGGTTGCATAAAAATGAAAACTGCTACAGAAGCCGAAGATATGGAAATTATAAAGATAACTAGAAATATATTTCTGAAAGCCGCGTTTAATTTTTCGGAATAACTGAAAGGAAACGTGGTTTCTGAAACATTTAGAACTTTAAACGTTACTTGAAGGTTTGTTCCAGAGTCTTGCATAGTTACGGTTTTTAATAAAAATTGTATCAGAAATAAAGAATAATAATTTTGATTGTTTAGTTTCTACGAAAATAGTTTTATCGAAAAATGCCAAAACTCCTGGAACAAATCGTAAATTTATAGCCGATTTTTGAAATAATTGATCTTTGGATTTAACAGGGTTTATGATTTTTACAAACCTTATTAAAAAATTGTGGTGATCAACTAGAGCTTCTAATTCCTTCCAAATGTTATCAAAACTTTTACTGCACATGTCTTTGAATTTATGAGCCAATAGATGGAACTGTTCAACTAAGGAAATTACAAGGGCACAAAAAAGGAACCCCGTTCCTACCAAAGAAACATAAGTAATCAGTGATAAATACCACAATATAACAGTTAAATAAAGAAACCATCCGTCTGGTACATAGCAAACTGTGGGTAAAGATCCTGTCATAAAAGGTTGCAGGTCAAATAAAATTGCGGTAATAAATACTACAATGATGGCAGATCGTAAGAACTTCTTTATCAAATAATTGTTTTCTAAAGTCTCATCACGTAATAATTTATTATCAAAATTAGCAACTTTCCAAAACTTAGATTTTTGTTTGATGAGATTTAGCAGATCTTGTCTGGTGGCATGCAAGCTTAACACATTTCCAGTTGTCTAAAATTACATATTTAACTCTGATATAGTTATATACGTCGTACTTACGTGGATCATTAAGAAACAAGTTTGTATATTTTCTGAGATAAAAAATATGTCGTTCTTGTCAGAAACTAATATCCCTTTTATTGCTAATGTTATATACAATAAACATAATGCAATATTTATAAAAATGTAAAGGAACGACAACTTCGAGTTAAAAATTGGGTGCAGGAAAAAATACCAGAGTATTTTCACCGGATCTACAGATATGTCGTCAGAATTAAAAAGACTGAAAAAGAAAAGTTAATTTGAATAAATCGTAACTTAGCAGGAAGACTTACAACTGAAGATCACAAGCCATTTGAATGACCTAAATTTTGTAATTTCTTGTCTTGAAATAATTCAGATTTTTGCAACTGTGTTTAATATAATATTTACGTAGTTAAAACATGTGACGTTGTTCAATTGAGCTAAGAGTGATATCAACTTATTTTATTTGCTTACATAGTTTGTAACATACAACCAGGCAAGAAAACGTCCTGACTTAGCACTTATTAGATTTCGCACTTATTATTTAACTAACACTATCACATTATTTAAATCGTCTCTTTTATACTTCAAGTAATACAAACAGAAACAGCCAATCGAAAGCTCGCAAGTCCGAAAACATGCGCAGATAATTCAACTTTAGCACATAATTATCGCGAGTTCATAAATTTTAAAACAACGGTAGAGTTATAACAACACATTTTTAAATTTTAAATAGAATCAATCAATTTTTAATTATTTAAAACAAAGAAATGCCACATATAAGAACCACATGTAACGAACGTTGTTTAGCTATTGACCGAGCTTAACAAAGAAATTTTTATAGAAATAATTCCTCTGCCTTTATCTTTTACATTATTCATACGAACTTGCTGGCTGTACATTAGGAATTAGAAACATTTTATTAGATGTAACGTTACCTGATATTATTCTTCATATAAATAACATTTAAAAAAGGAAGCTTGGGCACAGTAGTTCACATTATATAATTATTGTAAGATGCAATTTATTCGTAATGTTCAGGTTCCGATGGACGGGCAGCAACGAACAAACATCGATAATGGATAACAATCAACAATAATTTTGTTAAAGATCGTAACGACGAAGGAATATGTGGCCACATAATCGCTCCTATGGAAATAAGTGCATAAACGAGAGGACTCAAACGAAAAATTTATTTCAGGTGCTTAAATTTGTTAAAACTCTAACCACAGAATGAAGAGTGTATTATTACCAAAATAATTATAGTGCCGTTTTAACTCCGTACTTACGTATCGGAATTTGCAGAATATTAACCCAGTTATGCCCACAGTCCTTTAATTATAAGATCAATGCAAATTTTAGATATGTCTTGAATGAAATCACATCTACTTTTATTTTAGTTTTATGGATTTGTGGATTAATGTACTTAACAGTTAGTGGGAACCTCAAAGTCAAAAAACAAAATTCCTCTTCTTCTATAAAACCTTATGACATCAATGTGTTATTGCTTATTTTATATAATAACACTTACTGAAGCGAACACATTAAAACCTGTATACAAATTTTGATTAGATTTTATAACAAAAGTGATGTTTTATATATTTTTAACTAATATGATATATGTATGGTTTTAGTTGTCAAATTATATTATAACTAGCTGATCCCGTGAACTTCGTTTCCCCTACAATTTAATTTTGAATCTGCAAAATCGAATGCTTTGAAATCTTGCAGATGTTTTAAACATATGATAAGCATAATGAATTTTTATTCAAAATATATTTACTTATCCCCTCCAAAAAATTGATGACGTCAGCCCAAAATTTTGCCAAATGAATCCTATCTAAAATGTCCAAAATAGGGTGAGACTATACTTGTGATTTATCATTCCATTCATATTTTTTAGTTTTGCTTATAGGGGGTTTTTCAAAAAAATTAATCACTGAGTCAATTTATTTTATTGATTGAATCAAGAATTGCAAAACTGAATTTTGAAATATTGCAGACGTTTTGAAGTTACTGTTTGACATGGTGGGTTTTCAATCAAAATATATCTGTTTATCAAGCCCAAAAACTTGAAGACGTCATCTCAAGATTTTGCCGAATAAATCCTATCTAAAATGTGGAAAACATCATCAGTATATTTTCGTAATTTATCATTGCATTCATATTTTTTAGATTTGCTTTTACAGTGACAAAAAATATATGGATCAGTCAATTTATTTTAGTGAATAACTCAAGAGTTGCAAAAATGAATACTTTGAGATCTTGCAGACGTTTTAAAGTTATTGTAAGCATGGTAAATTGTTAAGAATATTTATTTATTCCCCCCAAAAAATTGATGGAATGGCTCACTCGATTTTCGCAGATAATTTTGGGAATAAAATAGAGTTATTTTTAGTATTACACTGCACCAATCCAAGGTGGTATACGTGTTGATAGTAAATGTTGATTAGGTCATCACAAAATTGTGTGAAGAAAAGACTCAACTCAAAAATGCTGAATATGTTTCATTATACTTTTGGTGCGAAGGAAGTTCTGTCGAAAAAACGGTCGATCAATTTTTTGACAATGGTTGATATAAATAAAACTCAGTAGATGCTCATACTAGAAATACGAAGTATCTACTCGAATATCAAATCAAAATATTTCTAGATTTTTGAGATGATACTAATACTTCAGTAAGTAACAGTTGATGCTCAAGTAGCATCTCGATACAACAAAAAATGACAACAGTGACAGTGTTCACCCATCAAGGCAAAAATCGAGTCACCAAAATATAAGTTAGTATGGGGTAGACACCTTGAGATGGGAATCTCTATGGCCAGTGTTAGAAAAAACGCACTGCACAATTTATGCATAAATAAAAGTTAATTACATGAAAAGTTTTCGACATTCCTGCTCCTAATGTGTTTTTCAAACTGAATGCACCTTTTGACGACGTTCCACGATCATGAAAGTCACCATATTTACTTAAAATTCACTTTTACAACGATCCTACTGGTTTTCTAAGCTGCTTTACAGACAGCTCAGTTATTTGCCACGCCGATGCTCGTTTCTAGATTAAATGCTCACAAAACGCGTAGATGTTCAGTTTGTGTCCGGGGAGATACAATGTTTCCAAGTAGGTACTCAGTACATAGAGTAGATGCTCAGTATATAAGAGTAATAATGAAGTAGGTACTTCGTACTTCGAATATGAGTATCCACTCAGTTTTATTCATACCACCCAATCTCTCGCTTCAATGTTTGATTATATTGATTATGAGCACAACGCTGATCAACTTCCATATCCGAATTACCCCTGAAATAAATCATTGCGGTTTGCACCTGAGGTAGTTCGTCGCACATTTGGTTGACTTCGTGGACCTATGTGAGCTTGTCGTCTTCTCGTCATTTTAATGAACTTCATAAAACGACACAGAATTATTTTCACAGTCAATCAAATCTGTAAATTTTGTCTTGAGAATTTTAAAATATTGAAAACTTCAAATTAAATCCTCGAATAACGGTAAAGTTTGAGGTTTTGTCGAAACCAACAAAGTGAATATAGGTAAATAGAATGGCAGGATCAAAATGAATAAGAAACTTTCGCAATGTGTAATTAAATTCACTTTAACCAAGACTTTTCTTAAAATAAACGACGTTTTTTTTTACGAAAAAACAAAGAACGATTTGAAATGCTTTTCACAATCGCACGGAAGAATTAGTTTTGTATGACACGTCAGTTAGACGACAGGTCCGTCAGAAACGCCAACTATTGAAATTAATTCGAAGTGGCGATTCCCATACAAAATTTTTAGAATTTTTTTATTTTTTAACTGTTCTTTTGAGTTATCGTTATTTTTTTATTTATAAACCATCCCCGTAATATAAAAAATTTTTGAAATCGGTCAAGCCGTTTTTGAGTCTTAGCGAGACAAACAGGAACAGCAATTGATTTTTATTTTATAGACGATTAAAAAATGGGGGTTGGTGGTAGAAAGGTGAAAATTTAGGGTTATGTGTATTTTTTGATGCCAAATCTTAAAAAAATAAAAATAAAAAATTTTGTCCAAAAAATAGACAAACATTTTTTAGGGTGGGCCACCCTTATCACTTAGGGGTTTAAAAAATAGTTTACAACCTATTGTCAGACCTACCCAATATACTAAAAAATTTCACAGAAATCGGTCAACTCATTTCGGAGAAGTTCGGTTACAAACACTGTGACGCGAGAATTTTATACATAATGCATTATTATTTTAGAACAAATTTCATTACCATAAAAAAGGTTATACTGACTCGACCTTAAAAGATAGACATATGCTGTAGGGGACTTTTCTTTAGAACTTTTAGAGGGGAACAATTTCGTCATACATGATTTTTACGTAACTTTAGCCGTTTAAGCAGCGTAAGCAACGGAAGCTGTCAAAGGAGGAATAATTTTCCCGTTTTTCCGAATTTTTCATTGCTACTTCGCTCCTAATGATCGTAGCGTGATGTTATTAGCTTATATGTAGATATGATACATGGACTATCCAACACAAAAAGATTTTTTGAATTTGAACCAGCAGTTTCTGAGATTAGCGTGTTCAAATAAACAAAAGCTTCAGCTTTATTATATAAGTATAGAAGTATAGATTAACAAGAGACAGCTTTGGATATATGTATATAGTTATGTATAGATCTAGCTGTAAACCGTCCAGAGCTAGATTTTGAAGTGCTAAACTATAAGGGGGCCCAGTGTTAACTCTCAGGAACAATGTTTACATTGTTACATAAGTATGCAAAAATAGAGCAATTTTTTTTCAGTGAAGCTAAATGGAGCTGGATTAGAAGAATTTGGAGCTGTGTGTTACATTTTATATTAGAAAACCGTTATTGCCACAAATTTCAACCACTTGTGGTCTCTAAAGTGTCACGTTATCACAATATATTTGATCAAGAGAGTTTTTTATAATTTGATTGTGCATGCTATTATTTTGTGTTTTTTAACGACAAAATATAATAAACCTTTGCTGATAATATTGTTACGAAAGAAACCCGTACTCCGCCGCGGTACGACGTCTATGGGTTCTAGTAGGTACGGCCATGATGACTCATCGTAGGTAACGGCGGATGGAGAAGAGCCTGGAAGCAGAAGTCGCGAGTGTGTGCTCCAGAGAAGTCTAGAAGCTGTGACGGAGGCGTTTCGAGAAGGATCGCGTGGCTGTTCAAACAGCAATCACCGTCGAGAGCAGGAGAGTGGAGTTCAGTGAATGTTGAGAGAAGCCAGTCAAGTTGCCCAGGAATTGTTTCATTCATAATCGCTGTGCAGTTAGTCGTGTACATTCCGGTTAGTACGAAATAAATTGTTGATTTTTACCCACGCCGATTTTAAACACCCCTTTATCGTAACACTAGTGTCAGGAGTGGGATTTAAAATTAATAAGTGATTTTACGACGAACTATGGGCAGATTCGACAAGAATTTTGAAGAAACTAGAGTTCGAACTGCAGCAATGGAGGAAAAGATCATGGCTATGCTTGCAAAAATGGACGAAAAACTGGATGCAAGAAACAAGGAAATGAACGAGAAAATGGATGCAAAAATGGAAAAATTGGACAAAAAGATGGACACAAGAAATAAAGAAATGGATGAAAAAATGGGCGCCAGAATAGAAGAAATGAACGAAAAGATGGACGCAAAAGATCACAAAATGAATGCGACAATAGCAGAAGTGAACGGAAAAATGGAAATAATGGACGTGAAAATAAGTAAATAAGCAAATCAGCCTAACTGAAATATTCCAAAACGATGTGGAGGCAACCAAGAATGAAATAGAAGAAATCAGAGAAGAAATGAAGGACGTAGACACAAATTTGGAAAATGTGGAAAATACTGTAGGACGAAAAATGGTCCCAATGGAGCATCAGTATTAAATGAAAAAAATTTAAAAGTTAATGAAAAATACAGCAACAACTGGCCTTTGTAATGTATTTTCTGCCTACAGAACATATCAACTGCCCACCCCTGATGGTCAGACGCCTTGGTCATCGTACAAGAAGCAGTTGAAGCAGCAGAAACAGCAAATTCTTGGGAAGAAGAACAGAAAACTACAGCCTTGGTGATAGCTCTGAGAGATGCAGCGCTAGATATACTTCAAATCTTATCTGACGAAGATATAAGCAAATAATATAATACAATATAATATAATGTATAGTGCCTTAACTGCTGCTCTAGAACTGTGATTTGGGGATGAACATCTAAACCAAGTTTTTGCCGCCCGATTAAAGACAAGAACATACGAGGACTGTTTGATAAGTACCCGTTTTAAGAAAGAGAAAGCATTTTTTTTAATTCTGTATATTTATTTCTCAACCTAGTCTCCTTTCAACTCTATACACCTCGACCAGCGATATTCTAACTTTTTTAACCCATTCAAAAAATATTATTTATGAAACTCTGCAAAATAAGCCTCTGTTTCATTGATTACTTCGCCGTTTGAAGTAAACCGCCTTCCTCCAAGCCATTTTTTTAGATTTGGAGATAGATAAAAGTCACAGGGTGCTAAATCTGGCGAATAGGGAGGATGCAGCAGTAATCCATAGCGTAATTCAACCAGTTTTGCCGTGGCAATTGCAGACGTGTGAGCCGGTGCGTTATCATGGTGAAACACAACTTTTTTTTCGACAAATGGGGCCGTTTTATCTTTAATTCAGCATCAAATCGGCTCAATAGGCTAGCATAGTACTGCCCTGTGATTGTTTTGCCATTTTCCAAATAGTCTATGAAAATGATGCCATGCGAATCCCAAAAAACAGTAGCCATAACTTTTCCGGCCGAAAAAACCGTTTTCGCTTTCTTTGGCGCACGTTCGCCGGGTAGAGTCCCTTGTTTTGACTGTTTTTTGGCTCTGGAGTTAGTGGTGTATCCACGTTTCGTCAACACTCACGTAACGCCTTCGAAACTCCTTCGAATTGTGCTTAAACATATTCAAGCAATGTTCCGAAGTTGTAACGCAATTCCGTTTTTGCTCCACTGTGAGCAAACGCGGCACCCATCGTGCCGATAGCCTTCTGATGCCCAGTTTTTCTTGAAGAATGTTGTGCACACGTTCGGTTGAGATGTTTGGAATCTCAGCAATCTCTCTGATCTTCACCTGACGGTCTGCTAAGACAATATCGTGGATTTTGTTGACCATTTCCTCAGTAGTTACTTTAATCGGACGACCTGGGCGCTCTTCATCCAAAACAGATGTTCTGCCACGTTTGAATTCGTTGAACCAGTATCTGATGGTAGTTATCGAAGGTGCTTGGTCCTTATAAACTGCCTGCAACTTGATTTTGATTTCTTCACACGTTTTCCCATCCAAAAAAAGAAATCGAATCACAGATCCATACTGCTCTTTTTCCATTTTTGCAAAAAACACAAAATTGTCAAGTTTCAATAAGTGATATAACAAAACTACTTAACAAATTTGACTGAAATTTTGACAAGCCTCATTTGAAAGATGGCACTAGACCATGGCATACAAATTTTGGGTCAGTGGTACCCACAGTCCTCAAACACGGGTAGTTATCATACAGTCCTCGTAGAAAGTTGAAGAGTTTCTGCAAGAATTTGAAGCAGATGTCAAAAAAATGGTACGTCTAACATACTCCGAAGCATCACCGAAGGTCTTACAAGTATCAAGGTATCAGACGTCATGCCTTGATTCGTGTGCTAGAACTGGAGGCGGCGTACAGTTTCTCAAGAACGTGCTACAATATCAGTGTAACAGAAAGAGAGAAGGAAGAAAACAATAAGATAGAGAAGCTACTAGAAAAATTGTTACAGCAAATCTCTAAGCTTCTTTCGAAGATGGCAGGATAATGGGTCTCGTAGGCAAAGCGTGGAAGCGTGGCGCCAGAGACACTTCAAACGTAATTGTTCTACTCGGTCACCAGCTCCAAGAAGAAGCACACAACAGAGATCTCACCGAGATGCAAAAACAACCAATACTTTGGGAAATGGGCCTGCTGGTGCGAATAAGGTCGCCAGTGAAGTGAAAATAAGAAGCTTCACCAGAGGTGATGGTTCAACTATACCGGGAAAAATTTATGAAATTCCACCAGCAATTAACATCGATACTGGCGCTGAGGTATCAATTGTACGTAAAGGATTCGTGAGCGCTGAAGATGTAGAACCTATACCCGAAACGATCAGATTGAAAACTGTAACTGGAGAGTCGACGTCAATTATGGGCGAAGCATCGGTAGAAATCTGTATTGGTCAGCTGAGAATCAGACATCGGGCACTCGTGGCTAGCAGGGAAGATGACTTCATTTTGGGAATGGATTTGATTAGCCACCATGGATTGACAATTGATCCAGTAAAGGAAGTCCTACGTCCTGGACATGAAGAATTCAAGCTGAATCAGCGTTGTATTGAAGGGAAGCCTGCAAGATTGATCGCTTATCAGAACTACAAACACTGCGACGAGGTTGAGCAGCCCAAAGCACAGTTCAACCGCAAGAAGAAAGTAGTCGTAGAAGATGATGAATGGACTACAGCTCGGTGTAGAAAGGACCAAGAGGGAGACAAGGATATTGGGGCGCTCCTCAGATGGAAAGAAGATGGGATAGAACGACCTGGCTGGTCGGAAATATCACACGAAGCACCTTTTTTCAAGGCGTTATTGGCTCAATGGAATTCTTTGCGTGTCGAGAACGGATTTCCTAAGCGAGCCTGGGAAAGTCCGGATGGAAGGCATGTCACTTTGCAGTTGGTGGTTCCGGCTATTAGAATCAAGGAAGAACTTCAAGAAATGCACGACGGAGGTTCTAGTGCCCATTTGGCAATCAACAAGAAGCTTTCCAAGGTCAGGGAGAGATTCTACTGGGTACGTTACCGGGAACACGTCGAGAGCTGGTGCAAAAATTATAGGACCTGTGCGGCGGTTAAAAGACCTAAGATTAAGTCGATAGTGCCGATGCAACCACAGAAAGTTGGTTCGCCTTTTGGAAGAACTGCAGGAGATGTAGCGGGTCACCACCCAGTGACCGAAAAAGGGAGCAAGTACAGGAAGAATGTCAAAGGCTACCACGATGGCTTACAGGAGAAGCTGCCGAGCGTTCACAAAATGCTGCACAACAAGAATAGAGTGGCGAGTGATAGACTGAAGACACGTTACGATCTTAGGAACAACTCAGTAGGGTTCCAGGCAGGACATTTGGCATGGCTTTATAACCCCCGAAGAAGGAATGGTCGTTGCCCGAAGTTGCCATTAGACTGGGGAGGCCCATATACTGTGGTGGCCATTCGGCAAGGGCCGAAGACGAAAATGAAGATTGTTCACTTAGGCCGCCTCATGAAATACGACAGTGACACCATTGTTGTTTCTGATAGGAACGATCAGAACTAAGGACGGGGCACTCTTACGAAATAAATCGACGCCGATGGGTTTTCTAGTATGTGCGGCGATGATGGGCGACTCATCGTCGGTGACGGCGGAGGGCGGCGTTCACTAAAGAAAAGCCTGGAAGCGGAAGTCGCGATGGGGGTTTTAGAAAGACCTCGACCGCAGAGAGTCTAGTAGCGAAGTATGTGTTTAAATAGGGGCCACCTTCAGGAACGAGAATAGTCAGTCGAGACGAGTCCAGCGAATGTGGAAAGAAACCAATAAACTCGCGCCGGAATTATTTTGTACATAATCGCTGTGCAGTTAGTCGTGTAAATTTGAGTTACTAAGAAATAAATTGCTCAGTTTTATCCACACCGACTTTATTCACCGATCATCGTAACAATATTAACACATTTCATAGCTTCCCAGTAGTAGGATTTACAAAACTCTCGCGCCATTTCAATGGGGTTACAGACAATGGTATGAAGGTAATCTAAGGAAGGACTTCATGACCACTTTCGCATAATGTCTTGTCTGTCAAAAATCGTTTTCTGCCTTCAGTTCTAAAAGGTTGAATTAAATCACACAGTTTTTTTTTTTGAAAAATTTTGATCAAATTATTATTGTGATTACCCAACCACTCTTGATTTGACTTTTTGTAATAGAAAATTTGGATAATTTGTCCAACTGTTCAAAGCAGGAATAATATAATTAACCACCCAATTTTGAAAAAGTGTCTATCATTATGTGGTAATTTCTATCTTTCCCGTGTAATTTTGTTGGGATTATTTTTCAAATCGGAATCGTGTAGCCAACAACGAATGGTAGAACCGTTTTGGTAAACTCATATCTCGTTGGAGTACACAAATGTTACATCTTCACTAGAATTTAGAATTTGAAGAATTTTTTTTTAAATAAGTAATTAATTCCTTATCAATGCAATGAGATATTTTTCTTTGCATAAGATTTTGCGACCGTTTGCTTTCCTGTGTTTCTATTCCATAGACTTAATAATTTTGAAAATTGATATTGCCCTCCCTGATATTGTCGTGCATTGGCCGAAATGCGTGAGCATGCACGAAAGATGCATGCAATCAACACCAGAAGGTGGAAAATATACCCAATCGTATCTTTTTCGCAAAATTAGTGGATTCTGCATTTCAACGTATTTAAAAATTTACTTTTATAAAGGCAAGAGTATTAAAATTTACATAAACTTTTGAAATTATATTACTTTATGTGTGGTGGACTGTAACATTTTTGCTCTTACCTGTGCATTTAATAATAATAATAATGAGTTATTTTAATTTCTGGAATACTCTAAATTTCATATCTAATAGTAAGTATGTCCTGTACAGCAGTTATCGTAATACTATGTGGCTCCCCCTAATTGCTTACGCAACAAGCGAAACATAACTTAGACTTCGCTAAATAGTGACAAACTGACTAAATAATGATTAAATGTTTTAGTTTTAGTTACTATTATTTCGTTGACAGCTTCTTGACTGAGTTTAGATATGTGTAGAAACTGAATACAGTTTTACAAATCTGAAACATACATATAACTTAAAACAACCTGTAATCTTCTTATGAAACCTTACTAAAACATATGTGTTGAGGTTTATGTTGATCAATCCATAACCGCTGAATACAATAGGTTTTTGAACTCGGCTTATAATAACAGTTAAACACTTCTTAAATGGAATCATATCTATTTCGTACCATTTGGAATCATACAGTAGATAATCAATTTTCAGAGCCTGAAAAAAGTAAATGAAACAGTTGTGTTTTTACTTTCAATATTAAGTATGTATTCAAATAAGCAAGTTAAGGAAGCACACAGTCAGATTTTTCCTTTGGCCAATCACTTTTTCAGTTCCCTGAAGTTCATTCAGTCCAAAAATAGAGCTAGCGTATGGTTTTTGGAAACACCTTGAGTAATAAACATGAACAATCACAGTTTTCTTATTATTATGACGCCATTGATTTTTTTTACATAACTATCTAATTTTTGAAGATATTTTAGAGACAAAGATTTCTTTCTAGTTGTAACTGATTTGAAACGTTTTTAAACGAATTAGTTTCACGTCGGTATGATGTAATATTTTAAAATTAGAATATTAAGTTTTTTTTAATAAAGCTTCCTTTAGTTCAAAGTAAACACAAAGACATTATTAAGCATACTTACAGTCCCCGTAACAATTTCAAGTGGAACACAGTAGAAACCAATTTCCACAATAATAACCAGAAAATGTGTTACAAATTTTATTCTGTTAGCCCAAGCACCTCTACAAAACTATTCATTTAAATTTATCACCAACTCTGTTGAAAAATGTTAACTTACGGCTGCATGAAAATAAAAACCGATACGGAAGCCGAAGCTATAGAAATTACAAAATCAAGTAAAAAGATGCTACGAAATGTTGTATTTAGTTGGTCACAGTAACTGAAAATAATTAAGGAAGTTAATACAACAAAATCCCCAAATTTTTTACAAACCTTATCAAAAAGTTGTGATGGTCGACCAAAGCTTCCAACTCCTTCCAAATGTTATCAAAACTGTTGTTGCACATCTCTCTAAATTTGTTTCCAACTAGTTCGAATTGTTCATTTAAAGAACTCACAAGTGAACAAAAAAGGCAAGCGGTTCCTATTATCGAAATCAGGGTGACATAGGACAGGTACCATAGAACGACAGTCAGATAAGTAAACCACCCTTCTGGTACATAGCACACTGTGGGTAAAAGTCCTGTGGTAAAAGGTTGCAGATCAAATAAAATTGCGGAAAAGAACGAAAATACGAAGTACGATCGTATGGTTTTCTTTACAAAAGAAAAATTTTGTAGACTTTCTGTGTGTAATAATGATTCGTCAGTTTTATCAATTTTCCAAAATTTTAATTTTTGTTCAAGCAGTTTAAGTAACGGTTTTCTTTGAGTATGTAAATTTAATACATTCCCAATTATCTGAAATTTAATGTCGATTATGTAATTACGTGATATACGATACTTACGTGGATCATTAAAATACAAGTTTGTAAACATTCTGACATAAAAAAGATATCGCTGTTGTAGGAAAGTAGTATTCCTTTTATTGCTAACCCCGTGTATAATAAACATAACGAAATATTTATAAAAGTGTAAAAGGTGGCCCATTTAGAACTAAACGCTGGGTGGAGGCAAAAATACCACATCCATTTTACTGAGTCTGTGGAGATGTCATTAATTTTAAAAAAGCTGAAAAAGAATTAATATTAAATGAACACACAATGTTAATGACTTACAATTTAAGATTAGGATCCATATTGTATATCTATTTTTGCGATAACAAAAGTTACAATTGTAATTCCATCAGAATAAATGCCTCCTGTGCTTAGCAATGTCAGGAGTGAAACTAATCTCGAGATAACAATTCCTATTGATATATACTTTCTCTAAATTTTTTATGAGGGAAGGGTGAAACTTAGTCCTTTAATTCGAAACCATTTAATTATCCTCGTTTAACTTTTTCTAAATCGTTGTTTTGTTGATCTCTTTGATGTAAAATTGATCGCGTTTAACATTAATTAGAAGGGATGGTATAAATTTTTTTAATAAAAAATATCGAAGAGTTTTTAGAAGTTGATGTTTCAGTTTGTAAAAAGCTTTCTCTATTAGACATACGTTTAAAGAAAACAGTAGAAAAAGAGCTGAATTGTATATTAACACTAAATTAGACACAGGAAGTGTTAAATAACTTTTATGAAATGCAAAAAAATATCTGACGTGGAGGTTTGAAGGAATTTTTATCTTAGAGGTAGGGGAATAGTTAATGTCGCCTTTTTAACCTTGATTCCAGAGTGTAAAAAACTTATGTAAAAATATTGATAAAATCTAATTTTAAGCATTTTTTTAAATTCTTTATTCTTATAGAGTGCAGATGCTTTGTGGTGATTTACAGCTGTACGAGTTTCCTGTGCTTTGAAATTGTAATAGTTCAGTTATACCGTATGCAACATAACAATTCATTTTTCTTATCTGACATTTGTGAAATATGGTCCTTGAGTGAAATTTATGAAACATGATTAGTTATAGTGAACGCAGTATAACTGAACTGAGTACACGCCGAAGCTAAGACTATTCGGATTACAGTTTTTTGACAGAATTTAAATACGTGTAGAAACTGAATATAGTTTTACATATCTGAAATATAAAATCATAATAAAGAAAATTTTTTTTTTAATATGATCTCACCAAAACGCATGTGTTAAGATTCATGTATATCAGGCTATAACTACTGAACACAACAGGTTTTTGGGCTCTGCTTGTAACAAGCGGCAAACACTTTTTAAAAGAAATCGTATCTATTTCGTACCACTTAGAGTCATATAAAATACGATCTAGTTTGAGAGCCTGAAAAAATAATAAGGATAAAAGAGAGATAAAAAAATGAAACAATGTAACACCAGAATGTTAACCTTTAAAATTAAATTTGAATATTTAACACATTTTTGTAACTGACCATTGAAGCAACAGACTGTCTTATTAGACACATTGATTTTTTGCTTGTATGTGTGTATTGAAATTTAGAATAAAATTTTTAATTCACACTTACTGTGTTAGTAGCAATTTCGGCAGGAACGCAGTAAAAACCTATTTCAAGCATAACACTAAGAAAATAAATTCCACATTTAATTCTGTTAGCCCAGGCGCCTCTGTAAAAACAACACTTAAACTGTAACTGAGAACTTTTTATTAAGCAAAAAGAAACTTACGGTTGCATAAGAATGAAAACTGCTACAGAAGCCGAAGATATGGAAATTATAAAGATAAGCAGAAATATATTTCTGAAGGCCGCGTTTAATTTTTCGGAATAACTGAAAGGAAACGTGGTTTCTGAAACATATTTAGAACTTTAAAAGTTACTTGAAGGTTTGTTCCAGAGTATTGCACAGTTATGGCTTTTAATAAAAATTGTATCAGAATAAGGAATAATAATTTTGGTTGTTTAGTTTCTAGGAAAATAGTTTTATCGAAAAATGCCAAAACTCCTGGAACAAATCGTAAATTTTTAGCTAATTTCTGAAATAATTTATCTTTAGATTTAACACAGTTTATGATTTTTACAAACCTTATTAAAAAATTGTGGTGATCAACCAGAGCTTCTAATTCCTTCCAAATGTTATCAAATCTATAACTGCACATGTCTTTGAATTTATGTGCTAACAGATGGAACTGTTCATCTAAGGAAATTAAAAGGGCACAAAAAAGACACTCCGTTCCTACCAAAGAAATATAAGTAATCAGTGATAAATACCACAATATAACGGTTAAATAACGAAACCATCCGTCTGGTACATAGCAAACTGTGGGTAAAGTTCCTGTCATAAAAGGTTGCAGATCAAATAAAACTGCCGTAATAAATACTACAATGATGGCAGACCGTAAGAACTTCTTTATCAAATAATTGTTTTTTAAAATCTCGTCACGTAATAATTTATTATCAAAATTAGTAACTTTCCAAAACTTAGATTTTTGTTTGAGGAGATCTAGCAAATCTTGTCTGGTGGCATGCAAGTTTAACACATTTCCAGTTGTCTAAAATTTCATGTTTAGTTCTAATATAGTTTATGTATGTCGTACTTACATGGACCATTAGGAAACAAGTTTGTATATTTTCTGAAATAAAAAATATGTCGTTCTTGTCAGAAACTAATATCCCTTTTATTGCTAATGTTATATACAAAAAACATAATCCAACATTTATAGAAGTGTAAAGGAACGAGAACTTCGAGTTAAAAATTGGGTGCAGGAAAAAATACCAGAGTAATTTCACCGGATCTACAGATATGTCGTCAGAATTAAAAAGGCTGAAAAAGAGACGTTAATTTGAAAAATCGTAAGTAAGTAGGAAGAATTACAACTGAAGATCACGAGCCATTTGAATGATCTAACTTTTGTATTTTCTTCAAGTTCAAGAGTTTATTACGTAAATTAAAACAAAAAGATTTTTTCAATTGTGGGACGTTGTTCAATTGACCTAACAGTGATATAAACTTATTTTATTTCCTTACAGCGTTTGTGACATACAACCAGAAAAGAATACGTCCTGTCTTAGCACTTAATAGATTTCGCACTTATTATTTAACTAACACTCTCATATTATTTAAATCGTCTCTTTTATACTTCAAGTAATACAAACAGAAACAACCAATCGAAAGCTCGCAAGCCCGAAAACATGCGCAGTTAATTCAACTTTTGCACATAATTATCGCAAGTTCATAAATTTTAAAACAACGGTAAAGTTATAACAACACATTTTTAAATTTTAAATAGAATCAATCTATTTTTAATTATTTAATGACAAAACAATGTCACATATAAGAACCACATGTAACGAACGTTGCTTAGCTATTGACCGAGCTAAACAGAGAAATTTTTATAGAAATAATTCCTTTGCCTTTATCTTTTACATTATTCATAAGAACTTGCTGGCCGTAGGTACTTTAGGAATTAGAAACATTTTATTATATGTAACGTTACCTGATATTATTCTCGATATAAATAATATTTAAAAAAGGAAAGTTAGGCACAGTAGTTCACGTTATATAATTATTGTAAGATGCAATTTATTCGTAATGTTCAGGTTCCGATGTAAGGGCAGCAACAAACAAACATCGATAATGGATAACAATCAACAATAATTTTGTTAAATATCGTAACTGACGAAGGAATATGTGGCTACATAATCGCTCCTATGGAAATAAGTGCATAAACAAGAGGACTCAATCGAAAAATTAATTTCAAGTGCTTGAGTTTGTTAAAACTCTCACCATAGATGGAAGAGAGTATTATTACTAAAATAATTATGGTGGCGTTTTAAATTTGCACTTACGTATAGGAATTTGTAGAATATTAGCCCAACTATGCCAACAGTCTTTTAATTATAGGGTCAGTGCAAATTTTAGAAGTGTTTTGAATGAAATCACATTTACTCCTCAAAGTTGAAAAACGAAATTCCTCTTCTTTCATAAAACCTGATGACATCAAAGTGTTGCTTCAGTTGTGTTATTGCTTATTTTATATAATAACACTTACTGAAGCGAACACATTAAAACCTGTATACAAATTTTGTTTAACTAATATGATATATTTATGGTTTTAGTTGTCAAATTATATTATAATTAACAAGAGACAGCTTTGGATATATGTATATGGTTAGGTATAGATCTAGCTATAAACCGTCCAGAGCTAGATTTTGAAGTGTTAAATTATAAGGGGACCCAGTGTTAACTTAGTCCTTTTTCTTATCTCGGAAACAATGTTTGCATTGTTACATAATGTGCAGAAATAGAGCAATTTTTTTTCAGTGAGACTAAATGGAGCTGAATTAGAAGAATTTGGAGCTTTGTGTTACATTTTATATTAGAAAACCGTTATGGTAGAAATTTCAACCACTTCTGGTTTCTAAAGTGTCACGTTTTCACAATATATTTGATCAAGAGAGTTTTATATAATTTGATTGGGCATGCTATTATCTTGTGTTTTTTAACGACTAAATATAATAATAAACTTTTGTTGATAATATTGTTACGAAAAAAAACCATACGCCGGCCCGGTACTACGCCTATGGGTTCTAGCATGTACGGCCATGACGACTCATTGTCGGTGATGGCGGCTGGAGAAGAGTCTGGAAGCGGAAGTCGTGAATGGGTGCTCCAGACAAGTCTAGAAGCGGTGACGGAGGCGTTTCGAGAATGATCGCTGTTTAAATGAAAACCACCGTCGGGAGCAGAAGAGTGGAGTCCAGCGAATGTTGAGAGAAGCCAGTTACGTTGGACGGGAATGATTTCGTATATAATCGCTGTGCAGTTAAGTCGTGTAAATTCGAGTTAGTAAGAAATAAATTGTTGAGTTTTACCCACGCCGATTTTAAACACCCTTTCATCGTAACACTGGTGCCAGGAGTGAGATTTAACATTAATAAGTGGTTTTACGACGAACTATGGGCAGATTCGACAAGAATTCTGAAGAAACTAGAGTTCGAACTGCAGCAATGGAGGAAAAGATTATGGCTATGCTTGCAAAAATGGACGAAAAGGTGGATGCAAGAAACAAGGAAATGAAGGAGAAAATAGACGCAAAAATGGAAAAATTGGACGAAAAGATAGACATAACAAATAAAGAAATGGATAAAAAAATGGACGTAAGAAATAAAGAAATGGATGAAAAAATGGGCGCCAGAATAGAAGAAATGAACGAAAATATGGAGACAAAAGATCGCAAAATGAATGCAACAATAGCAGAAGTGAACGGAAAAATGGAAATAATGGACGTGAAAATAAATAAGCAAATCGCCTAACTGAAATATTCCAAAACGATGTGGAGGCAACCAAGAATGAAATAGAAGAAATTAGAGAAGAAATGAAGGACGTAGACACAAATTTGGAAAATGTGGAAAATACTGTAGGACGAAAAATGGTCCAAATGGAGCATCAGTACTAAATGAAAAAATTTGAAAAGTTAATGAAAAATGTAGCAACAACTGGCCTTTGTAATGTATTTTCTGCCTACAGAACATATCAACTGCCGACCCCTGATGGTCAGACGCCTTGGTCATCGTACAAGAAGCAGTTGAAGCAGCAGAAATGGGCTTGCTGGTGCGAATAAGGTCGCCAGCGAAGTGAAAATAAGAAGTTTCACCAGAGGTGATGGTTCAACTATACCGGGAAAGATTTATGAAATTCCACCAGCAATCACCATCGATACTGGCGTTGAGGTATCAATTGTACGTAAAGGATTCGTGAGCACTGAAGATGTAGAACCTTTACCCGAAACGATCAGATTGAAAACTGTAACTGGAAAGTCGGCGTCAATTATGGGCGAAACATCGGTAGAAGTCCGTATTGGTCAGCTGAGAATCAGACATCGGGCACTCGTGGCTAACAGGGAAGATGACTTCATTTTGGGAATGGATTTGATTAGCCGCCATGGATTGACAATTGATCCAGTAAAGGAAGTCCTACGTCTTGGAAATAAAGAATTCAAGCTGAATCAGCGCTGTATTGAAGGGAAGCCTGCAAGATTGATCGCTTATCAGAACTACAAACACTGCGACGAGGTTGAGCAGCCCAAAGCACAGTTCAACCGTAAGAAGAAAGCAGTCGTAGGAGATGATGAATGGACTACAGCTCGGTGTAGAAAGGACCAAGAGGAAGACAAGGATATTGGGGCGCTCCTCAGATGGAAAGAAGATGGGATAGAACGACCTGGCTGGTCGGACGAAGCACCTTTTTTCAAGGCGTTATTGGCTCAATGGAATTCTTTGCGTGTCGAGAACGGATTTCCTAAGCGAGCCTGGGAAAGTCCGGATGGAATGCATGTCACTTTGCAGTTGGTGGTTACGGCTATTACAATCGAAGAAGAACTTCAAGAAATGCACGACGGAGGTTCTAGTGCCCATTTGGCAATCAGCAAGAAGCTTTCCAAGGTCAGGGAGAGATTCTACTGGGTACGTTACCGGGAACACGTCGAGAGCTGGTGCAAAAATTATAGGACCTGTGCGGCGGTTAAAAGACCTAAGATTAAGTCGATAGTGCCGCTGCAACCACAGAAAGTTGGTGCGCCTTTTGGAAGAACTGCAGGAGACATAGCGGGTCACCACCCAGTGACCGAAAAAGGGAGCAAGTACAGAAAGAATGTCAAAGGCTACCACGATGGCTTATGGCTTACAGGAGAAGCTGCCGAGCGTTCACAAAATGCTGCATAACAAGAATAGAGTGGCGAGTGATAGAATGAAGACACGTTACGATCTTAGGGAAAACTCAGTAGGGTTCCAAGCAGGAGGTTTGGCATGGTTTTATATCCCCCGAAAAAGAAATGGTCGTCGTCCGAAGTTGTCACCAGACTGAGAAGGCCCATATACTGTCGTGACAAGGATCACTGATGTCGTTTACAGTATTCGACAAGAGCCGAAGACGAAAATGAAACCGCCTCATAAAGTACGACAGTTTCTGATCGGGACTATTAGATCTATGGAGGAGGCAGTGTTATGAAATAACGTCGCGCCAGTACGACGCCTATGGGTTTTCTAGCATGTGCGGCGATGATGGGCGACTCATTATTATTATTACTGTGATTGCCCAACCACTCTTGCATTTGACTTTTTCTGACAGAAAATGTGGATAATTTGTCCAACTAGACCGAAGGGTAACAACTTGTTCAAAGAAGGAATAACATGATTAACCACTCAATTTTGAAAAAGTGTCCTATCCATCGTTATGTGGTAAACTCTACCTTTCGCTTGTAATTTTGCTGGGATTGATTTTCAAATCGGAACTGTGTAGCCAATGCCGAACGGAAGAACGGTTTTGTTAAACTGATATTTTGTTGGAGTACACAAATGTTACATCTTCAGTAGAATTCAGACTTTGAAGAAATTTTCAAAATAAGTAAGTAATTACCTATCAGTGACTTCAAAATCACCAAATATTTTGGTTGGTTACGAAATAAACTGCAATTAATAATACCAAGACCTGTCCCAAACATATTTTTATTGTATACGCGTTAGCATGTACGGAAGATGCATGTCAGATGTAACAGTAAAAAAACTATGTTGTTTACGTTTATGTGTTTTTCAAGGTGAGACAATGCTTACAATCAATGCCAGAATGTGGAAAGTATACCCATCGGTCTCCTTTTCGCAAAATAAGTCGATTCCGCATATTGCAGGTGCATCATGTCGAAAACTCCCAATGTATTTAAAGATTTACTTTTATAAAGGCAACAGTATTAAAATTTACACAAGTTTTTGAAATTATATTACTTTATGTGTGGTGCACTGTAACATTTTTGCTCTTACCTGTGCATTTAATAATAAAAAAAAGAAAATGTGGTGTCGTGGGACACCAGGTAGGAAGGAAGTTCCTTCGGTTAATGTAGAATCGACACAATTTGCAAAAAAAAACGTGCTCAATTTTATGTAGGTTTTCTTGATTTTTCTCTTAAATTTTGCTGATTAGTTTTTACTTAAGTACAGGAAAATATTTAGGAAATTCAGTATTTTAGGAAATAATAAATTACGTAAAATAGGTAGAATTATCAAAATATATATATATTTAAATGTTTGGAATTGAAGGGAGAATTTGTTTTAATTATTTAAAAAAATAATCAATAAACTTTTTAAATATTGTCACTAGTTTAGAGGATAGCTTTGCTTTATATCGTAACTTTCTTGCTTATTTTCATTTTTTTTAGGTTTTTCGCGTTCCCTATACGCTTTTTGATACTCTGCTTTGCCATTCTTACTATATTTATTATTGTTTTGACGATTTGAAATTGTATGAAAATAAACGTGGCTACTCACGAGTAAAATCTAATAATACTATTAAACGAGCAAAGTTTGTATATATATATGTAATGGGTTTCTCGAAAACGGCTCTAACGATGTATTATGAAATTTACAGGTTAGGGATTTTTTGGGTCAAGAAATCGATTGATCATAGTTTTAACTTCTGAAAATTACAGCTTCATGCATTTTCAGCAATTTTCAGGCAGTGAATTATATTTGTTGCTAGGCAACATCAGATGACACTACACGAACACGAGATTGTTTTATATGAGAAGTTTGGGTGACAGTCTGACAGTACGTTTGACGTACCTTTTTATCTTCAATTGTACGTACCGAAACATACTCCACTGTATAGAGGACGTTGAAATTCACCTCCTGAGGTGAGAAAATTTACCAAAAACTAAACAGTGAGCGGATAAAAGGCACACGAAAGTGTGTTGAATTGAGATTATTTTGTCAAGCATTCATTTCAGAGGTTCCACGGTCAGTGTCAACATGTGATAGTTTTCGGGGATGGGACCGTGTTATTTGAGTTTTTGGGCTCAACGTTTCGCACACTTTCGTAAATGGCATCTTCGGGAGCAGGGTTGAGATTGAGAAATTAGGAATAACACAAAAGAGCACGGTAACTCAGTATGTTAACCACACCAGAGGCGAAACTCTTCTGGCAGTAAGAATGTGGTTGTGACCTTTTTCTAGAGTCGAGAGAGAGAACTAGGAAAAAAAAACGACAGAGAGAAAACTTGGGTAACAAATGAGATGTCAAACAATAATTCCAGTTTTCTGTTCTTTAATCTCTACATGTCACTTATCAGTGTTTAAAACAAAGACTGCTTATGGAATTTCTTTTTTAATGTGTATTTTTAAGTAGCGCGTGTACTTCAAAATGCATACTATACGCATATTTATCTGTCCTAATCTGATCTAATACTACCAAACGAGCCGAGTGAAACTCGGTCAACCAGATATTGTATCTATAATGTGCGTATTCGCCACGTGCTTGTCCATGAATTCATGAGTATATACTATGCATTGGTGGGGTGGAGTGGTAATAGAGAGAGAAGGGATGAGAGAACGAAAAGTGTTTAGGACATTTTTTATATTTTGTCGGTGCGGTCTCCACGTGTTGGCGGTGTCTTTGTAAGGCAGCTGCACGTGTGCGGACCTTCAATCTTGTGTGGCGGCACAATAACAGGTCGGTAAGCAGAGTATAAATAAGTCGTTTCGTGGTGTAGTGGTCAGCATACCTGCCCGGAGAGCAAGGAAACGTGGATTCGAATCCCACCGAGGCACAACATTTTTTCTCTGCTTACCTACACTTGTAAGGCGGCCGCCGTCTGAAGTGCGGCTCGCACCACCTCTGGTCGCGCCTGCGCACGTATCATTTAACGGTTTTATTCCACGGAGTTTTCGTTACGGTTTTAGGATCACATTTGTTTGAGTTCGGTCGTGCAGCAAAATTCCTATCTCCTCCAAGCCTGCCGTAAGGAACTTCGTTCCAATAATCTGCGTTATTTTAATTTTAGAAGACCCTAAATTCCATAACTAATAGTATGTCCTGTACAGCAGTTACCGTAATACCATTTGGCTCCTCCTAATTACTTACACAACAAGCGAAACATAACTTAAACTTGGCTAAATAATGAGAAACTGACTAAATAATAATTAAATTTTTTACTTTTAGTCCAGTTACTATTATTTCGTTGACAGTTTTTTGACTGAGTTTAGATATGTGTAGAAACTGAATACAGTTTTACAAATCTGAAACATACATATCATTTAAAACAATATGTAATCTTCTTATGAAACCTTACTAAAACATATATGTTGAGGTTTATGTTGATCAATCCATAATCGCTGAATACAATAGGTTTTTGAACTCTGCTTATAATAACAGTTAAACACTTCTTAAATCGAATCATATCTATTTCATACCATTTGGAATCATGCAGCAGATAATCGATTTTCAGAGCCTGAAAAAAGTAGATAAAATAGTTGTGCCTTGACTTTCAGTATTAACTTTGTATTCAAATAAATAATAAGTTAAGGAAGCATGTAGGAACACAGTCAGATTTGATTCTTTGGCCAATCACTTTTTCAGTTCCTGAAGTTCCTTCAGTACAAAAATAGAGCTAGCATATGTTTTTTTACACATCTTAAGTAATAAATAAAATTATTAAGACGAACAATAACAGTTTTCTTATTATTATGACACCATCGATATGTTTTACATGACTATCTAATACAATTTTCGAAGAAATTATAGAGATAAAAATTTCTTTCTGGAATAATTCATTGCTTTCTGAGAAACATTACAGTTTACAGTTGTAATTGATTTAAAATGTTTTTGAACGAATTAGTTTCACATCTACTGGATGTAATATTTTAAGATAAGAATATTAAGTTTTTTTAATAAAGTCCCCATAACAATTTCAAGTGGAACACAGTAGAAACCAATTTCCACAATAATAACCAGAAAATGTGTCACAAATTTTATTGTTAGTCCAGGCACCTCTACAAAAATATTCATTTAGAGTAACCAAGGACTCTATTGAACAATGTAAACTTACGGTTGCATGAAAATAAAAACCGATACGGAAGCCGAAGCTATAGGAATCACAAAATCAAGTAAAAAGATGCTACGAAATGTTGTGTTTAGTTGCTCACAGTAACTGAAAATGATTAGGAAGTTAATACAACAAAAGCCCACAAATTTTTTACAAACCTTATCAAAAAGTTGTGATGGTCGACCAAAGCTTCCAACTCCTTCCAAATGTTATCAAAACTGTTGTTGCACATCTCTCTATATTTGTTTCCAACTAGTTCGAATTGTTCAGTTAAAGAACTCACAAGTGAACAAAAAAGGCAAGCAGTTCCTATTACCGAAATTAGGGTGACATAGGACAGGTACCATAGAACGACAGTCAGATAATTAAACCACCCTTCTGGTACATAGCACCCTGTAGGTAAAAGTCCTGTGGTAAAAGGTTGCAGATCAAATAAAATAAAATTGCAGAAAAGAACGAAAATACGAAGTACGATCGTATGGTTTTCTTTACAAAGGAAAAATTTTGTAGACTTTCTGTATGTAATAACGCTGCGTCAGTTTTATTAATTTTCCAAAATTTTATTTTTTTGTTCAAGTAGTTTAAGTAACGATCTTCTCTGAGTATGTAAATTTAATACATTCCCAATTATCTAAAATTTAATGTCGATTACGTAATTACGTGACATACGATACTTACGTGGATCATTAAAATACAAGTTTGTAAACATTCTGACATGAAAAAGATATCGCTGTTGTAGGAAAGTAGTATTCCTTTTATTGCTAACCCCGTGTATAACAAACATAACGAAATATTTATGACAGTGTAAAATGTGGCCCATTTAGAACTAAAAGCTGGGTGGAGGCAAAAGTACCACATCCATTTTACTGAGTCTGTGAAGATATCATTAATTTTGAAAAAGCTGAAAAAAGAATTGATATTAAATAAGCACATAATGTTAATGACTTACAATTTAAGATTAGGATCCATATTGTATATCTATTTTTGCGGTAACAAAAGTTACAGTTGTAATTCCATCAGAATAAATGCCTCCTGTGCTTAGCAATGTCAGGAGTGAAACTAATCGCGAGATAACAATTCCTATTGATATATACTTTCTCTAAATTTTTTATGAGGGAAGGGTGAAACTTAGTCCTTTAATTCGAAACCATGTAATTATCCTCGTTTAACTTTTTCTAAATCGTTGTTTTGTTGATCTCTTTGATGTAAAATTAATAGCGTTTAACATTAATTAGAGGGGATGGTATTAATTTTTTTAATAAAAAATATCGAGTTTTTAGAAGTTGATATTTCAGTTTGTAAAAAGCTGTCTCTGTTAGACATATGTTTAAAGAAAACAGTAAAAAAAAAGCTGAATTGTATATTAAGACTAAATTAGACAGAGGTAGTGTTAAATAACTTTTATGAAATGCAAAAAATATCTGATGTGGAAGTTTGAAGGAATTTTTATCTTAGAGGTAGGGAAATATTTAATGTCGCCTTTTTAACCTTGGTTCCAGAGTGCAAAAGACTTATGTAAAAATATTGATAAAATCTAGTTTTAAGCATTTTTTTAAAATCTTTATTCTTATAGAGTGCAGATGCTTTGCGGTGATTTACAGCTGTGCGAGTTTCCTGTGCTTTGAAATTGTAATAGTTCATTTATACCGTATGCAACACAACAATTCATTTTTCTTATCTGACATTTGTGAAATATGGTCTTTCAGTGAAATTTATGAAACATGATTAGTTATAGTGAATACAGTATAACTGAACTGAGTACACATCGTAGCTAAGACGATTCGGATTACAGTTTTTTGACAGAATTTAAAAAAGTATAGAAACTGAATATAGTTTTACATATCTGAAATATAAAAATCATAATAAGATTTTTTTTTTAATAAGATCTCACCAAAACGCATGTGTTGAGATTCATGCATATCAGGCCATAACTACTGAACACAACAGGTTTTTGTGCTCTGCTTGTAACAATCGGCAAACACTTTTTAAAAGGAATCGTATCTATTTCGTACCACTGAGAGTCATATAAAATTCGATCTAGTTTGAGAGCCTGAAAAAATAATAAGGATAAAAAAATCAAACAACGTAACACCAAAATGTTAACCCTTAAAATTAAATTTGAATATTGAACACATTTTTATAACTGATCATGGAAGCAACAGACTGAACAGGCATGTCTTAGACTTTTTCTGATCAGGCGATCAAAGAAAACAGAGCAGCCGTTTCAGAGCACATTGATTTTAATGCTTGTATGTGTGTTTTGTTTCAGATGAGACTTTTTCTGATCAGGTAATGAAACAAAATTGAAGCAGCTTTTTTAGAGCACACTGATTGTTATGCTTATACATGCTTTGAAATTTAGAAAAAAAATAAATTTATACTTACTGTGTTTGTAGCAATTTCGGCAGGAACGCAGTAAAAACCTATTTCAAGCATAACACTAAAAAAATAAATTCCACATTTAATTCTGTTAGCCCAGGCGCCTCTGTAAAAACAACACTTAAACTGTATTTTCTCGTCCATTTGTGCAAGCATAGTCATCATCTGCTTTATCTGTTCGTCCATTTTTGGGGCTTGAGCTCTAGTCTGAATAGGTATCAATCTTCACAATTCTTGTCCAATCTGCCCGAAATCGTCGTAAAATCAATTATTAATTTCAAATATTATTTCCGACACCAGTTGCTCGGTTAATAAAATCGGCGTGGGTTAAACTCAACAATTTATTTCTTAGTAACTCAAATTCACACGACTAATTACACAACGATTTGTACAAAAATAATTCCGGCGTGATTTGACTGAATTCGTTCGCTCGCTGACTGAATCAAGTGAATAATAATTGTTCCCTCAGATGGCCTCTATTTAAATGCATACTCTCCTCCTAGTGGTTTCGTGATCGAGGTCTTTCTGGAATCCATCGCGACTTCCACTTCCAGGATTTTCTCCGGCCGCTGTCACCGACAAAGAGTCATCATCGCCGTTCATACTAGAACTCACAGGCGTCGTACCGGGACGGCGTATGGGTTTCTTTCTTAACAATATATTTGATCAACAGATTTTTTATAAGTTGATTGTGCGTGCTATTGTTTTATGTTTTTTGACGAGTAACAATAATAAAGTTTGTTGTTAATATATATTTAAACACGCAATTTAGCGCAAACTTATTATTTAATGTATAATCTGTATATTTAAACAAAAAGAAACCTTTTCCACATTACTTTGATATAATTTCCGAGGTTTCTACGGTCGGATTCAATATATGGTCATTTTCCGGGTTGAGATCGTGTCAACTGACTTTTTGGACTCAACGTTTCGCACACTTTCGTAAGTGGCATCTTCAGGAGCAAGGTTGAGAAATTAGGAAAAAGCTGAAAGAGCTAAAAAAGCACGGTAACTCAGTACATGTCAACCATACCAAAGGCGCAACTCTTCTGACAATAAAGAATGTGGTTGTGCTTATTTATGGTGGGGGAAAGCGTCATGGTGGAAGATGATTGGACGGCTCCGAGCGGAGTGGGGGGAGATAGACGAGCAATTGCATCCAGTGTGGGCTTCCAAATATTTGACAAATAATAACCATTGTCTCGGTTAAGATTATGAGAACATTGATGGATTTCAATAGCTTCACGGATTTTCCGCATAGAAATGTGGTTCTTTGGACAGAACTTAGGAACTTCCAAACAGAATGGTGTGACCGGTTTCATGACATAATACTAAGACTTTTTTATCGGTAGCGACCGTAAAAATGTACCCACCTACTTTCAGCTGTCGTGGGGTTGTAAAGTGACGTTGAGATTGGCCAAGGGCTCACTGATCCCGATTTCGAGTAACCTCTGAGGCATTTGCTGGAATACCAATAGCGATGCCACTGTCTAATAAATCTAGGGCGTTTGATACGCAGTGGGGGTCTGGGGTGATCTTGAACCCTTGTAGCGGAATAGCGGACAACGGATCCTAATCAGCTGTTTCAACTTTTAATCGGTTGAGCAGCGTACGGTCTGAATCCGAGTGATTTAATCCCTCGAGGGAGTCGAGAGCGACGAACGTCTAGCATTACTACCTACTTAGATACAGCAAGAGTGTTCGGACGATAATGCGCGCCACAATTCCCACAGTGTGTGTGATAATTCGAACTGGGAGACAGTGGAAATCAATTTTTACAAATATGAGACAAGAATGTATGAATCTTTCTGAATGCATATTTCTGAACAGTTTTTTAGAATTCCATGATATGCATGTAGCACTTTTATTATATTTACCTGAACGCATACTTTTGTATGCGTTTGACTATTGGAGATAGCTACATCTTCTTATAAATTCTTGCAAAAATATAAATTTCTGATGTTGTGCCCTGATCCAGGTTTCTGTATCCGTATATGTACATATGAGGAAGTCCCTAACAGAAAGGATCTTTTTACATTGCATTTGACAGGTGTATGCTATATATTTCTACGTACGTATTAAAACAAATGAGAGATTTTTGCTAACACTACACAATTTAAAGAAAAAACATGAACCATTTTTTGTGAAAATATTTATTCGAAAGTAAATAAGTTTTGTGTACAAGGCAGAACATTTGTAAGTCAAAAAAGACAACATTTTTTAATGAATTCTTCAGAGTTTGATTGAGTTTATTAATATTATTCACAATTTTTTGACAGAATTTAAATATGTGTAGAAACTGAATACAGTTTTACATATCTAAAATATTAGTAAAAGTAATGTTAAAGAAAACATCTTACATCTAAATCTTACTGCAACATATGTGCTGAGGTTCATATTTACCATTCCATAGCTATTGAACACCATAGGTCTTTGAGCTCTACTTGTAACAAGCGGTAAACATTTTTTAAAAGAAATTGTGTCTATTTCGTACCATTGAGAGTCATATAAAATACGATCTAGTCTGAGAGCCTGAAAAAAATTATCAAGAATACTCTGAACAAATTGATATAGAATGTTTAAGTGTTGAACATAACACATATTAGTCTTCATCTTCATGAAACGGGAACCAACAAAGGTAGGCGTTCTTTTGATCAAACAAAATCAAAAAGATAGCCTTGATTTTTTTGCTTCCATGTGGTTTGAAATTTAGAATAAACGTTTTAATTTAGTATTTACTTACAGTGTTTGTGGTAATTTCGGCAGGAACACAGTAAAAACCTATTTCAAGTATAACACACGAAAAATAAATTCCACATTTAATTCTGTTAGCCCAGGCGCCTCTGTAAAAAGAACGGATTAAACTATAACTAAGAACCTTTAGTTACACAAAAATAAACTTACGGTTGCATAAAAATAAAAACTGCTACAGAAGCCGACGATACAGAAATTATAAAGATAAGTAGAAATATATTTCTGAAAGCCGCATTTAATTTTTCGGAATAGCTGAAAAGAGATGTGGTTTCTCAAACATATTTCAGACTAGAAGGTTTGTTCCAGAGTTTTGCATGGTAACAATTTTTAATAAAATCTATAAAAAAGTTGAAAAATGTGCAAAACTCCTAGAACAATTCATAATTTCCAGCTAACTTTGAAATCAATTTGTGAATTGAGTTTATGATTTTTGCAAACCTTATCAAAAAATTGTGGTGATCAACCAGGGCTTCTAGTTCCTTCCAGATGTTTTCAAAACTGTTACTGCACATATCTTTAAATTTATATGCCAACAAATCGAACTGTTCCACTAAGGAAATTACTAGGGTACAAAAAAGAAACGGTGATCCTACCACAGAAATATAAGCAATTAATGATAAGTACCACAATGTAACAGTTAAATAACTAAACCATCCGTCTGGTACATAGCAAACTGTAGGTAAAGATCCTGTTATAAAAGGTTGTAGATTAAATAAAATTCCCGTAATAATTGCTACAGTGTTGCAGGATCGTAAGGACTTTTTCATGAAATATGTTTTTTTTAAAGTTTCGACACCTAATAATTTATTATTAAATTTAGTAATTTTCCAAAACTTAGACTTTTGTTTGAGCAGGTCTAGTAAATCTTGCCTAGTAGCATGCAAGTTTAACGCATTTCCAATTATCTAAAATTTAATGTTTAGTTCTAAAATAGTTTATGTATGTACCTACTTACATGAACCATTAAGAAACAAGTTTGTATATTTTCTGTAATAAAAAATATGTCGTTTTTGTCGGAAACTAATATTCCTTTGATTGCTAATGCTACGTACAAAAAGCATAATGCAATATTTGTGAGTGTGTATAGGAAAGACCACTTCGAGTTAAAAATTGGGTGCAGAACAATATACCATAATATTTTCACCGGATCTACAAATGTGTCGCCAAAGTTAAAAAGTCTAAAAAAGACAAATTAATTGAATAAACCCTACGTAACTAGAAAATACTTACAACTGAAGTTCACGAGCCATTGAATTACTTTATTCCGTAAGTGTTTGTTACGTAAATTTCAAAACATTAAACACCTTAAAAGTAAAGACGAACTTATTATGTTGTAACTAACACTATTATTGAAATCGTCCCTTTTATACTTCAAGTAATACAAACACAAACAACCAATCGAAAGCTCACAAGTCCGAAAACATGCGCAACTAATTCAACTTTTGCACATAATTATCGCAAGTTCATAAATTTTAAAACAACGGCAGAGTTATAACAACACATTTTTAAATTTTAAATAAAATCAATTTATTTTCAATTATTTAAAACAAACAATGCCACATATACGAACCACATATAACGAAGGTTGATTAGCTATTGACCGAGCTTAACAAAGAAATTTTTATAGAAATACTTCGTGTGTCTTTATCTTATATATTATTCATAAGAGCTTGCTGGCTGTACTTTAGGAATTAGAAACATTTTATTATATACAACAATATCGGATATTAGTCTTGTAATTATTGTAAGATGCAATTTATCCGTAATGTTCGGGTTCTGATGTAAGGGCAGTAACGAACAAACATCGATACCTGGATAAAATGAAGAATAATTTTGTTAAAGATCGCAACAGATGAGGGAATGTGTAGGTAGTTAATCGCTCCCGTGAAAACAAGAGGACTCTCTCAAAAAATTAATTAAGTGCTTAAATTTGTTGAAACTCACCACAGAATGATTTTTACCAAAATTACGGTGCAGCATATTAATTAAAGTTTTATTTACGTTAAATATAAAGTGCATTTACCCATAAAGTTGTAAAACTAATTAAAGCGCTTAAATTAACCTAGCAAGCATTCTCCTCTCAACTTAAGGCTGTTGCTACACCATCGGCGCCCGGTCGGCTACTACTTTATTTTAGATTAATTCTCAGTGTGTTTAGCAGCTTTGAAACAAAAACATAAATTAGCCGAAATATTTGTCTAAAATTTAATCGAAATTAAAAAAAAAATTATAATCGATGAGAGAACATGTAATAATTACCTAATCCCCTCCGGGAAAAACAAGCGTATGAATTAAAGAACTCCTTAAAAAAATATTTTTCGCTGAAATCAAAACATCCCCCCTGGAGCGTATATCAGCATAATTTAATAGTGGATTAATGTAAACGTTTATTTTACCAGATTGTGTTGCTTGAGTTGTGTTATTGCTTATTTTATATGTATATTAAAGCTTAGTGAAGCGAATATAATAAAATCTGAACAGAAATTTTGATGAGATTTTATAACAAAAGTGATGTTTTATATATTTTCAACTACATACTGGGATATCTTTATGGTCTTAGTTATTAGATTATATAATTAACAGGAATTAAACCTGGAGATGCTTATTTTTTCTATAATTTGAGTGTACGTGATATTATTTTGTGTTTTTTAACGACTACAGTAACATTTGTTCATAATATGTATATTGTTGCGTTGATCGGTGAATAAAAATCGGCGTGGGTTAAACTGATCAATTTATTTCTTAATAATTCGAATTTACACGACTTAATACAGAGCGATTATGTACAAAATAATTCCGGCCAATTTCACTGGGTTTTCGCGACACTCGTTGGACTCGACTTGTTAACTGAATTCAGCTCTCGTTGTCTTAGCTGCTCTCCGGAGGTCTCCGTCACCGCTTCTAGGCTTATTCTCGAACACCCGTCGCGACTTCTGCTTCCAGGCTCTTCTCCGGCCGCCGTCACGGACAATGAGTCATCGTCCCCGTATAGACTAGAACCCAAAGGCGTCGTACCGGGGCGGCGCATAGGTTTATTTGGTAACAATAAATATATTTAATTACGAGTAAGTACATCACAGTAGCGCAAAATTTCCTTTTATCTTCTGTATATTTATAAAATTCGATTAGAAAGCAAGAACAAATTCTTTTCTGTATTACTTTTATGTAGTACGTAAATTTAGCTATGGTATTGTGGTGTCCGAAATTTGAAATTTGATTCTTGCGCTGAAAAAAAGCAATACGAAATCACATTTGAAAAATTAAAAATAAGGAAAGATAATTTCATATCTTAAGGATCTCTTCGTTACTTCTTATTAATAGTGAGTGAAACACTTGTTAAAATTGACGGTACTCGTAATTTAGTTTGCAAATTCATTATCAGGGCAATTGTTTAAACGAAAATGTGTCTCATTGGACGCCACAGTCCTTCTCAGCAACAGATCTCAGCAAAATCAGTTTATTAATATTTTTTTAATCCGAGATGTGTAAAACTGACTAATACCACTTCATAGCTTCTCACTCGATATTTGTAATGGTTCATTTGTGGAATTAGTGATGTTGCAAAGTGACATTGAGATTGGTGAAAACGTTGTAGTTTTCACCTAAATAGCGACACTGTCACCAAATGTACGATCTAAATCCTAAATGAAACAATCGTTTGAGATTCTTTTGCTAAGGAAACGTGATCACTTTAAAAATTGTGCAAGGAAACGAGTACGTAACCTTACTACCCAGTTCGGTAAAGAAGAGTGTTCGGACGAGAAGACGCGCCACAATTCCTACAGTGTTTGTGATGATTCGAACTAAGAGAGAGTTGAAGTTAATTTTTACAATTTTAATCTTGAAATAAGTAATCTTTCTTTGTATACAATAAGGCACGAAAATTTTGAATAAAAAAAAACAACATTTTTTATGAATTCTTTATTTTAAGCAGTGTAGGCACAGAATTTTGAAAAATACATTTAATGTGCAAGAATCCTGCGTTAAAAAAATTACACTAAGGAGTTTATTTTTTACCTTATTCAAAATAACTAAGCATTCAAACAGAAATTGGTCTTATTTTATAATTGTCAAATATGTCCTTTCGAATTTCTATAATATGAAATTTATATATCAAGTACAACACTATTTTCACGTAAGTGTAAAAATATTACAAATATTTTGTAATGTAAATTTTCGTTATATTGAATAGGGCATAAATAAATAATGACTTTGGTTAAGCATACTAACTAGCATTATTTCGTTCACAGTTTTTTGACAGAATTTAAATAAGTGTAAAAACTGAACACAGTTTTACATATCTAAGACATAGGAACAGTCATGTTAAAGAAAACATCTTACATCAAAATCTTACGGAAACATAAGTGTTGAGGTTCATATTTATCAGTCCATAGCCACTGAACACCATAGGTCTTTGAGCTCTACTGGTAACAAGTGGTAAACATTTTTTTAAAGAAATGGTATTTATGTCATACCATCCAGAGTCATATAAAACACGATCAAGTCTGAGAGCCTAAAAAATAAGCAGAACTTGTATTCTGGTACACCAAAAAAGAGCTATAATAAAATAAAAGCTCCAAGGGGATTTTTGACACTAACTAAGAACATATTACACAATCGGGTAACTAGGCTATTAAACAGATTTAATTTCTACATTTATAAAATTTTTGGTATTAGGAAAAATGACTAACTTTGCGTTACTTGGTGCCACAAATTGATTTTTTGTTTAGGTATATGTGTTTTAAACTTTAAAAATAAAATAGTTTACACTTACGGTGTTTGTGACAATTTCCGCCGGAACACAGTAAAAACCTATTTCAATTATAACACTACAAAAGTATGTTCCACATTTGATTCTGTTGGTCCAGATACCCCTATAAAATTAACTAGTTAAATTGTAATTAGAGTAATTGTTAAAAAAACCTACGGTTGCATTAAAATGAAAACAGCTACAGAGGCAGAAGATATAGAAATTATAAAAAGAAGTAGAAACATATTCCCAAAGGCCGTATTTAACTTTCCAAAATAACTGAAAAGAAATGTGTATTTCTGAAAAATATTACCAACTTTAACAATTACCTCAAAGTTGCCCCAGAAAGTTTTGAATGAATCTAAAAAAAATTTTATGACCTGCATGTCATTTCGACTAATTTGAAGTTTGTAATATTTTAAAATATTTGTTTCGAAAGTGAGCAAAATTTAATGGAACAACTTTGCAAAAAATTTTAATGTGATTTTCTGTGTAATCTTTGCTAACCTTATCAAAAAGTTGTGGTGTTCAACCAAAACTTCTAATTCTTTCCAAATATCATCGGACCTGTTGTTGCACATGCTTTTAAAATTATGTGCCAATAGATGAAACTGTTCAGCTAAGGATACTGCAAGCGTGCAAAAAAGAGTCGCCGTTCCTGTCACAGAAATAGAAGTAATCATAGATAAATACCACAACATGACAGTTAAGTAACCAAACCAACCGTCTGGCACATAGCAAACCGAAGGTAAAGATCCTGTCACAAAAGGTTGCAAATCAAACAAAACTGCCGTAAGTACGCTGATAATAACGGCGTAGCGAACAAACTTCCTCATGAAATTATTTGTTTTTAAGCTTTCGTTACTTAATAATTTATTATCAAAATCTGTAACTTTCCAAAACTTCGATTTTTGTTTAAGCAGGTAAAGCAAATCTTGTTTGGTAGCTTGCAAATTTAACACATTGCCAGTTATCTTAAATTTAGTGTTTGGTTACAACCTATTTTAGTATGTATGTATTGTATGTCATACTTACATGAGCCATTAAAACACAAGTTTGTATATTTTCTGAAATAAAAAATACGTCGCTTTTGTCGGAAAGTAATATTCCTTTTATTGCTAACGTTGTGCACAAAAAGCATAACCCGAGGGTTATGAAAGTGTAAGCAAAGGACAATTTAGAGTTAAAAAAGTGTCGGAGGAAAAAATGCCAGAGTAATTTCGCGGGAACTGTGGATATATCATCAGTTTTAAAAAGACTGAAAAGGAAGAGAATTGTTCATTTTTTTAAATTGTACCCTAATATTAAGGTCTCACGGTTGAAGATTAGGATCCATTTAGGTACCTACGTCTCTGTATTTTCAACAAAACGGAAGCATCTTGGAACGAAAATTTGGCTAAAACTTTTATGTCACTAATGTCTTAATATGAACTTTTCTTAGTTCTTACAGTTGGCAGGTCCTAGATAAGATTATACCATTTGAGATTAAACCATATTCTTAGTCAATTTGGTGTAGTGAAAGTGAATTATCAGAAATAAGCTTTTTCTTAATAATGTGTGATATTCTAGTTATTGGTTAGTTAGCTTGATATGTCATTGTAAAAATATTTATTTATTTAGTTAATTTGCGACAAGAAAGAATACGTACTGTCTCAACACTTACGAACACTGGAGTCGCACTTATTATTTAACTGACTCGAAATTTATTTAAATTCTCGCTTTTATACTTCAAGTAATACAAACATAAACAACGAATCAAAAGCTCACAAGTCTGGAAACATGCGCGACTAATCCAAGTTTTATAAATTATTAGGTATATTTACAGTGCGCTCATAAAATTTAAAACAATGGTGAAGTAAGTAGGTAACACATTTTTAAATTGTAAATACCTGATAATCAACAATATTTTTAAATATTAAAAACAAAGAATGCCACATATAAAACCACATGTAACGAGTGTGCATCCACTACTGACTGAGTTTAGCAAACACATTTTTGTAATAATAGTTCGTATGCTTTCATCTTTTACAATATTCATAAGAGCTTGGTAACGGTACCTTAGGAATTAGTTACCATAAATATTTTATTAGATGCAACATTACCTGATATTTTTCTCGATGTACATAACATCTAAAAAGGGAACTTAGGCATTATGTAATTATTGTAAGATGTAATTTATTTGTAATGTTTGGGTTAATATGCCAGAGCAGCGACGAATGAACATCGATAATAATCAATAAAAAAGGAGAAAACACAAAAGTGTCTTTTCGTCCGATGAACTCGTTTAATAATAATAATAATAACTGACAAGGACCTATGTAATAGGTACTTCTCTCTCGTGAAAATCCGGTTCATTAATAAAAGGACTCACACAGTTAAAATTAAATTGAAAAATTATTTTCTTGGTGCGTAAAAAATTATAAATAAATTTTTGTTGACGAATACTCTCTAAAATACACCAAGAATTGACTGTGTTTCAGAAGAAGCGGAAATATTATCTGAATTACTGTAGAATGTAACGTAAATACGCTTAGTACTGCCGCGCTCTGCCAGTACTCTTTAGAGGACACTGCCCGTACCAAGCGAAGCCATTCGAATGTCCACCCTAACGTCCTCGTTGGCTATTTGGCCCAGGTTAAAAGCGACGACCGCTATAAAAATGAAAACATTTTTATAGCGGTCGTCGCTTCGTAAAAACGGCCACTAATGCGATTGCGCCTAGTGATGCAATTCCTTCCTCGAAGAGCGAATTGCGCGGAGAACCGCAATTCTTCTCAAGTCGTGATCAGAGAACTGCAGCGAGCGATGTCAAATTTTATTAAAAAAATCGGCATATATCCACTTGGTGCGATTCAGAAAAATATAGTACAACAAATAAAGGCAAGGATAGTGACGAAAGCTAATTTTTGACTGTTCTCTCTCTATTAATTAAAAAACAGAAAATATGAAAAAAAATATGTTTACTAAGTTTGGTGGATAAATGAAGTCAATTTATTAGAAAAATCTTTTTCTTAATTAGTTTTAAAATTAAAAAAAGGATTACTTACCTTTTTGATATTTTTAGTTTCTGCATTTTTTTTAAATCTTTGCTCACTCGGTGCAAGATAACTCTACAAAGTTTTTTACCTCACAACATCGAAAACACAAACATTGTCGACGCGTTTAGCCAACCACGTTGATATTATCTAGACAACACAGCTTCAGCCGGCTGTTTTTTCAAATTTTGTGAAAAAAGATACATGCGGTTTATGAACCCCTGTTAAGTTTTTATTCTAGACATCCAGATCTTTGGAGAAAAAGTCAAATCATCTTCCAATTTAATTTTGAAACTGCAAAGCCGAATGCTCTAAAATTTTTGAAAATTTTAGGGTTACCGTAACTGTGGTAAATCGTTAATGAAAACAATAATGACATCATTTTAGAATTTTGCCGAATAAATTACCAAATATAAATTTTGGTGATTCCAAAATCATTGTTTGTTATTTCAGATCCACTTCTCATCGGAATAACTCGGGTTTAAGGATTGGATTATGGGACGTTTTAGATGAAATTTCTAAATTGAAATCAGTTGAAAGTAAAATGGTCCGTTTCACCCCACTTTTTTTCAAAAACGTCAATTTTTGTCGTGAAGTTTTTTTTTATGCTTTTTTTAACATTTCATCCCATTTTTAAGGTTATTTTTTAAAAAGTTGTGGGTTGCTAAGATTCTGACCATGATTCGAGCGGATCCATTAGAAGCCGCTGACTGAGATTTTTAGAAAAAAATAAAAAAAATACCTGTTCAACGTCAAAATTGCCGTTTTCTTAAAAAAAAAAAATGATAAATCACCTTATAATAAATTAAAAAACAAATATGGGGTGCATGTACCATTTTACCTACTACTAATTTGCCCCTTTTTTGGTATAATATATATATTTAATTTTATAGGATAGACATGGAGATTTTTGGGAAAAAAATCAAAATTGTATTTTACAATTTAACTTTAAAATGGTAAAAGCGTGCTGAAGTACTGAAATCTTCCAAACATTTTAAGTTATAGGAAAGACGATAAATTGTTAATCTGAATGTGTGATTTATGAATCCGTGTCGACTTTTTATAATTAGCATCCAGTTTTTTGGAAAAAAATCAACAATTGTATAACAATATTTTGTAATTTAATTTTGAAATTACAAACACCGAATGCTGTGAACCCATGAAGATATTTTAAGATTGTTTTGTGTCCTTTCCTCTGCGTTGAGGACACAAAATCAACCAAATTCCATTTTCTTTTAACCGCTGATGCTTGTAATCTGAACGTGTTAAAAGTCGAATTCGGTCGAAGTATAAACATAAACAGTGGAAGTTAAGCATATACTGGGAAATTGAGAATCTCTCTATTTTTTTCCCAGTAGTTACCTTCTTTAAATATATTCCACAAAGGTGCAGGAGTTGCGGGGATGTTAATTACACCATTTTATAGCGGTTATCACAAAACATAATCTAATTTTATAACTTTTTAAAGAAGCGGAATTCTCAAACAACATAATTTTTTCAAAACGTCAATGTCGCCAGCAAAACTGAAAATAATAATAGTAATAATACCCAGACCACATCAGTATACAATACGCCAATACTTTATAAATTTTCCGGTGGACCCCCATGTCCTCAATACGACACTGGCTGTAGCTTCAGTTTGTTTAAAAAAACAAGGCGTTCATAAAGTTCTTATTTAATTCAAAATACAAAAATATAAAATAAAAGCACAACATCTTTTAATTATTATCTATGATATAATTGATATATTCCTGAAAAGAGGTGTGTTATATTATGTGCACATTTCTGTCAAAATTACCTCAATTTACAAGAAGTTTAACTAAACTAGACGCACTTAACACGTTTAAAAATTTTAAATCAGCTGTATTATCCATAAGAAGTATGATTATCCCACTTACGGTTGCTGAAATGAGTTTAAGTATGTGTAAAAACTGAAAACAGTTTTACAAATCTAGAAAAAGGCATTAAATAACTTGAAACATTTTGATAAAGCCTTACTAAAACATAAGTATTAAGATTCATGTTAACCAGTCCATGACCAGTGAACACCATAGGTTTTTGAGCTCTACTCGTAATAAGTGTTACACATTTCTTGAAGGGGATCTTTTCTATTTCGTACCATTTTGAATCATAAAGCATATTATCTATTTTAAGGGCCTGAAAAAAAAATTGAAATAGTACAGCAGTCGTTTTATGCCTGAAAATATATAGTTTTCTTCCACCAATTATTGTCCATGAAAGTAACAATTTTTTTTAATGCAAATTCAGCCCAACACTCGGTATATACACCAAATGAAAATTTGGATTAAGTCAAAAGTAAGAACACAACCCGAGTTTACATAGGTACACTTACAGTGCTGGTGACGATTTCCAGTGGGACACAATAAAAACCTATTTCAATAATGGCAACAAGAAAATGGACCATGCATTTGGCTCTATTAGCCAAGGCTCCCTTGTGAAATTGCTTATATAAATTTAAAAGTGAAGAAGTTAAAAGCGTAAACTTACGGTTGCATAAAAATGAAAATAGATACCGATGCAGACACTATTGTAATCAGAAAAAGAAGTAAAAATATACTTCTAAATGCCACATTAAGTTCTTCGCAATAACTGAAAAAAAAAACGTGGTATGGTATAAACTTTACATGACTTGGAATGTTTTGCACACCTTAATAAAAAGTTGTTATGATCGACCAAAGCCTTTAGCTGTTTCCAAATGTTATCACGACTATTGTTACACATATCCCTAAATCCTTCTGCCAACAGTTGAAACTGTACAATTAGAGAAGTTACAAGAGAACAAAAAAGGCAAGCTGTTCTTATCATGGAAGTAAAAGCAATAATTGATATGTACCACAGGGGAAACAATAAATAATAGAACCATCCTTCTGGTACATAGAATACTACAGACAATACACCCACGGCAAAAGGCTGCAAATCAAATAATACTAACGAAAGGAACGAAAGTAAATAGTAACAGCGTATGATTTTCTTGACGAAGTGAAATCTTTTCAAACTTTGTAGACGCAACGGTTTTTTATCGTTTGTTCCTCTTTTCCAAAACCTCGATTTTTGTTCAAGCAGATTAAGTAAGTTCTATCTTCGAATGTGTATATTTAACGAACTACCCATTATCTAAAATTTGATGTCTTTTTAAATGAATGTTTATATTCTAGGTTGCATCTACATACATGCGTACATAGAATACAAGTTTGTAAATATTCCGACGTCAAAAATATGTCTTGGTTGTAGGAAAGCAATATCCCTTTAATTGCTAACGCAATGTACAGAGAATTCAACGAAACATTTACGAATGCATAAATATTAGCCCATTTGGAGTTAAAAGCTGGATGCAGGCAAACGTACCACAAAACTCTGACTGAGTCTGAAGATATGTCGTTAATTTCGAAATATCTGAAAAATGACAGGTTTGAATTTGCGTAAAAAAATTTAAATATCGATAGCTTACGATCAGAATGCATCTAGAGTAGATTTTGTTCTCGTTGGACAACAAACACTAGATATCTCACTTCTTACTTAGCTAACACTGCAATATTCTTTCAAGTTTTCGCGTTTGTGCTTTTAGAGACAACCACCATCCAACAATCAAACATGCGCTGTTAAATTAAATAGTTTTTTTTATTGTAGTCAATAAAATATAAACTGAAAATTAGCGATAATGGAAGTAAAATATTACTTCTACATTTTAAAGACGCGGAAATGTTTTGAAACAAAGAGAACTACACTGTAGAATACATTCTAAAGGTAATGAATTATTAATTTCATTCAACGAGACATTTTCATATTAATAATAATTGGTTTGCGTTTTATATTATTCATGAGAACTTGGAACCTGGAGTAATAGTTTTGAAAATTGCTTTAATTTCATCATTATTTAAATGAATACTTTGTCAGATGCTTGATATATTTCTTTGAAGGAGACATCGAGGACAAACACAGGGGGAGGGCCATATTGTTTACAGGAATAATTGGATACCAGATGGATATATAGATCACTTGTTCCTTTCCCGAATGCTATGTAAGAGTTTAAACTCAAGAAAACATCAATGTTACACTTTTCAGTTCCCTGGTAGTGCAGTCCTAGATCATTTTTATTTTATTTGTATGTTGTAGGTGGTAACACTGTGTGTAAAGCAACTTCTAAAAGACTTATAACCACATCTCAGTAAAGTTAATAGATATAACACATAATAAGAACATAAATATTGAATGTTATTTATTACTCTTTTAGGTGTCTTAATTAACTAGTTATTACAGTAGTGATTTTATGAAGCATTTAAACACTGACTTCTTACAGGACGAGTATTAACATATTTCCCAACTTGTTATATGTATTCCATAATCACAGTACCCTCCGTCCTACTGTTGCAATGTTTGCCACTGTGATAAATTGATAGGTTATTGTTTTGTTGAAAATTCTTTGAATGTATTTAAATATGTATAGAAACTGAAAACAGTTTTACAAATCTAAAAACATGCATATATATAAAAAAGTAATTAACCTTTTGATAAAACATTACCAAAACATAAGTATTAAGATTTATATTAACCAATCCATGGGCACTAAATACCATAGGTTTTTGTGCTCTACAGGTAATAAGTGTTAAACATTTCTTGAACGAATTCGTTTCTATTTCGTACCATTTTGAATCATAGACAATTTCATCTATTTTAAGCACCTGAAAAAAACCAAAACTGTCGTTCTGTGCCCGCAAGAATACATGTAAAACCGCAAAGAAATTTAGAAATTAGATACAGTGGGTTCCAACATTTATGACCAGCGAGAAAGTAACTTAAAATATCTTAACTACAGAAGTATAGCAAAATACATTTTTTCAATGAGTTGCCCCAACAGCCTCAGAGAGTCGGTGTTTGGGCTACGATTAGTCAACGCAAGAATTATTGTCCGGTTTTTTTTTATAGTAAAGAGTTTTTTAGTGTTTTAACAATAAGATAAATGATGTTTTCAAAGAAGATACCGAAACGAAATTTTAACTCCTTTTTTAAATCAACTGGCTGATGATGAGTTAGGTTGTGGTTACTTTTAGCACGATGGTGCTACTGCTCACACAAGCTGGAGCCATAATAGATTTTTGGCTGAATTTTATGACAAAAGGATTACTCTAGTTATAATACACCAAACCACTGGGCCGCGTAGATCATGTAATCTCACTACTTGTGAGATTCAATTCAATGCGTCCATTTTATTTTTTATTTCAAAAGTAATTTTTCAACACAAAGCACTCCGTATGTTGGTGAATAGGTGTCGGTTAGCAGATAATTTGTGGATATAATGATAATGCAATTATTTACTACCACCGGAAAAGTCCGGCCCTGGTGAATGACACAGTGTGAATCGAAATCTAACTCAAAATTTGGGAGATATCGAGCGATTATAGCGAAATGCACAGAAAGGGAGGAATTGGAAAAGTGAAACAATCTGCGGAACATTCATGCGGTGAGTACAACAGTTAGAAGCGAGAAGAACAAATTAAAAGAACCTAATCTCCGAAGAGATAGTCTGGGTGAAGTTCTTATCGCGGCGCAACGAAACAGGTCCGTACTGGCAATACAAGAGTCGAAGATACCAAAGAAAATTTAAAAGAGCTAGAGTTACTAAAGCAGAAAACAGAATCCTCACTCTCACCGTCATCGTCACCACAAAGGAAAAAGATACACAGAGACCCCAAGGGACAACAACAGCTGACGAAATGGATGAAATAAAGAAGATGTTCGAAAAAATAGTGGTAGACATAGCGGAAATAAAAGAAAATCCAAAAACATATCAGCAGGAGATACAAATATTAACCAAAGAAAACCAAGAACTGAAAGAAAGATTGCGGAGAGTAGAAAAATACGTAAAGAAGGTAGAAAAAATCGAAAGAAAGGACAACATTGTAATTAAAGGGGAGAAAATACAAGGAAACGAAACATCAACAGAGCAATATGTAGAGCAACTTATAAAAGAAAAGATAGGAGTCAGGCAAAGATACAAGCAGCTAGAGTAGTTAACTAGAAAAACAACATAATAGAAGCTAAAGTTGAAAGGTGGGATAGGAAAGGAACCATTATGAAGCAAAAAAACAAACTAAAAGAAACAGAGATATTCATAGATGACGGTTATATGAAAAGAGAAAGCGAGATATAAAAGAAGGGTGATAGCGGCCGAAGAAAAAGCGAAGGGGAGGGAGACTAAAGTCGGATACAAAAAGCTGATACTCTGAGGGGAAGTTTGGGAATGGGGCGACAATCTCGACGAACTTGTAAAGAAATCTCTCCGACCCAAAAAAAACTCAAAAAACGATTAGCCCATAAAGTAACAAATAAACACCAGAAAATGATGACGACTCACGTAAAGCATACGGAAAACGAATTGAGTAATAAGGAAAGAAGAGCCAAAAACTTAAGATTGCATCATGGACTGTCCAAAAGGGGCTCTACGACAGCTTACATTAGAACTACAAAGGTACGACATAACAAGTCGTAAGAAAGAACCTAAAAAGAGCAGTAGTCACGTTCAAACCAATCTCCCAAAAATTGTGCTACCTGAGACTGCGAAGCAGGTGTAGAAAAATCAGTCTGATAAATTTACACGCACCGACGGAAGAAAAAGACCTAGAAACAAAAACAGAATACTATGAATAATTAGAGAAAGAATACTAGAAACTACCAAAATATGACATCAAAATTGTTATAGGAGTCGCGAACGCCAAAATAAGTAAAGGGATGGGATATCGGCATATAATCGGGAAAGGCAGTAAACACCAAGAAACAAACGAAAATGGAGAAAAGCTAAGAGAATTCGCACAGGAAAACAGCATGATAGTAAAAAGCACAGTTTTTGCAAGCAAAAAAATACATACTTGGATATCTCCAGATGACAAGAAGATCAACCAAATAGATCATGTATTAATAGACAAAAGAAATGCACAACTAGTCACCAACATAAGAAGTTATAGAGGTGCTGAATCAAGTACAGACCTCATTTTAGTAATATCACATATTGAAGAAGAAATACCAAAAAAGGAAAAAATTGACAGGGCACAACGAGACACAGATTTAAGAAAATTCAAAGAAGGGGGCATACAACAATTGTACGATCAAAAACTGACAGACAACATAAAGAAAAACAGAAAGACAGACTCACTAGAAGAAAAATGGGAAATGCTACAAAACAATATATGGACTACCACAAAAGACGTAATAGGATTCAAGACAAGCCATACGAACAAAGCGGAATGGTTTGATGACGAATGTAGAACAGCATTAGAAACTGGAAGAAAAGCAAGAGAGACGTACATGAGAACAAGAAAAGAAAAACATCAAAAGCAGTACCAACAAGACAACATAAAAAAAAACGTACGAATATGGAAGCACAGATGCGACAGATTGAAGAAACCTTCTGTAAGTAAGGAATTTTTACCAAAATGTCAAACGAGAGAAGAAAGGTCATCAACAAAAAGTAATCTATTGCAAAAATAAAGAAGGGAATTTCATAGGAGACGACCAAGCAAGTGTAAAACGATGGGCGGAATACCTCGAAGAACTATTAAACGAACAGAGCACAGATCAAGACATAAGCGAATTCAGTAACGATAGGTTAGAAGATCAGAATGAAATAAGCGAGCCAGACGTACAAGAAATCCGAGAAATACTAAAACAAATGAAGAACAACAAAGCTCCAGGCAACAATGAAATAAGACCCGAGATGTTGAAGTATGGAGGAGAAGAATTAGTACAAGAAATACATGAAGAAGCGGTACTGTGCCCGATATTAAAGAAAGGTGACAACACAAAATGCGAAAATTACCGCGCAATAGCGCTACTAGATGTAACCTACAAGATACTAACTACATGCATAAACAGAAGGCTCAAACAGCACATGCAAGGAGCTGTAGGAGAATACCAGGCAGGATATAGAAAGCACAGGTCAACTGTAGATCAAATTTTCATGCTAAAAGAACTGTTTATAGACTTCAAAAAAGCCTATGATACAATCAATAGGAAAGAACTAGTGACAGCCATACAAGAGCTAGAAATACCAAATAAAATGATTAGATTACTGGAATAACGATAGAAAACACAAGAAACCTTGTAAGAAGTCATGGAATACTTACTATCCTAGCTTCCAAGTAACCACCGGTTTACGACAAGGAGATCCCATGTGAACCACTCTTTTCAATCTAGAACTGGAAGTAAGTAAATTAGAAGAAGCGGAATCCACAGATCAGGCACCATATTGTCACGACTGAGGTGTTCTAAGGGGTTGGTAGAGCGGGGTAAAAAAGCCCAGTTCGTGAATTTACGTTATTTTCTATTAATGATTCCAATACAATAAAACTACTTACTGTTTGGCTGGGAGAAACATGTCACAGGCTCTTTTTCTTTTTCTTGCCATAACCCAACTGCCGTCCACCCACTCTCGTCAACCCCACGAAGCCCTTGCAGTGTCAGCAACTATCCCTACTGTCGGTATGTGTTGACACTCCATGGCCTCGAAGGAATCATATCGCGAGCAGGGTGTTTAGCAATCCCATCGTAACTAGGTTACATATTTATATGACTGTGACAATATATGATAAAAGACACCAGAATCTAGCATTTGCAGGTGAGTTAACGTTCGTAACGAGAACAGTAAGCGAATTAAAGAAAATTACAGTTAACCTTATCAGAGAAGACAAAACTAATAAAAATGACGAACCACAAAGACTTACAAAAAACATTGAAGATAACCGTGGAAGATGGAACTACATACGAGTTTGAAGAAGTAAAAAAGTTTAAATACTTAGGAGTAGTAATCACCAATAAGACCGAAATGAAAGAAGAGATACAATAATGCATTATGAAAGGCAGTATGAACTTAGGAAGACGAAACAGTTCCTCACAAGCAAAAATGTAAGACGACAGACGAAGAAACAAGTATATAAAACGGTGATAAGACCTACAGTACTATATGGCTGCGAAATTGGATTGTAACTAAAGAATGGGTACAGAGATTAGAGATTGGGGAACGAAAAATACTACGGAAGATATATGGAGATATCAAGGAACAAGAACAATGAAGAAGAAGAACAAATAAGGAAGTAGAAGAAGTATATGGAGAACCGAAAATTATCAAGATAATTAGAGTGCAAAGAATCAGATGGTTAGGGCATATAGGAAGAGCATCTAAAGCGTTGAACCGTTTACAAGGTGTTAAGAAAATGCAAGGGCGACTAAAACTGAGATGGCTGGATGACGTGGAAAGGGATCTAAGGGAAATGGTTATCGAATATTGGAAAAGCAAAGCAGCCGACCGCACTCAATGGAGAGCCATCGTCAGAAAATCCCAGGACCTTCAATGTCTGCAGTGCTAACATATATAATAATTATTTACTAATGTTGTTTCAATAATCAGCGTTAAGCATATTTTTTAATTGCAATATATACCTATATTTTTTAACATATGGGTGTGATCACTAAATATTTGTGCAAACTTAATTGTTAAAATCTAGTAGGTACCTTGGACTTGGTAGTTGTTGTTGGATTTTGCAGTATTGATTTCTGACATTCGGATGGAATCGTTAAAAGAAAAATTTAAGAGAACTACACTATTATTTCTTTTTACTTACTGAAACAACAAAAAACAAAGTTGCGACTTCTATGGAAATGTGTCTTTAAACCACACAATTAAATAATTTTTCTATTGTAATTGACGATGTGCGTATTTTCCTGTAGATGGAAGTAATTGTACTGGTAATAAAAATTATTATTGTAAAAAAAAAACTTTCGAGAGGAAGTAACAATCCTTATCAAAAGTCACAGAAAATTTTCAAAGAAGGTTTTAAATTCAAACTGCCCGAAATCCCCAAATCACTGTTTACCAGCTGGAAGCCCTTTACAAAAACAAAAATAAGAAACAGTTGGCGCGGATTATGTTTCAGAAAGATAGTTACATTGAAGCTTGAAAATAAAAACTTAAAATTTGTGCAGATTTAGTGATCGCACCCATATTTTGTAACTTCGAAGTATGTGAAAGTAAAAACAAAATAGATTTACATAAAAAGGAATGTACTCACAGTACCCGTCACAATTTCCAGTGGAACACAATAAAACCCCATTTCAATAAGAGCAACAAAAAAATGGACCATACACGCCACTCTATTAAACCAAGACCCTCTGTAAACTGGTTACTTAAATCTAGCAATAAAACATTAAAAAGTGCAGACTTACGGTTGCAAAAAAATGAAAATCGACACGGAAGCAGTAACTATCGAAAGAAAAAAAAGCAGCAAAAACATGCTTCTAAATGCCGCGTTCAAATCTTCGCAATAGCTGAAAAAAAAGTTGTGCGTCAAGTTTTCAAAACATCGTAAACCCAATAACACAAACCTGAATAAAAAGTTGCTATGGTCTACCAAAACTTGCAACTTTTTCCAAATATTGTCACGACTGCCGGTGAAAATGTTTTTAAATCTGTATGCCAACAACTGATACTGTTCAATTAAAGAGGTTACAAGCGAATAGAAAAGGCATGCGGTTCCTGTCATATAAACGACAATAATAACTGACAAGTACCACATGATGAATAACAAGTAATAGAACCATCCTTCTGGTACGTAGCATTTTGCTGGTAAAATTCCTGCAATGAAAGGCTGCGAATCGAATAACAACAGAGAAACGGAAGAAAATAAAAAGTAAGAACGAGTGATTTTCTTTACGAAGTTAAATCTTTTAAAGCTTTGTTTGTGCAAGGAGATTTTATCAGTTTTTCCAACTTTCCAAAATCTAGATTTTTGTTCTAGAAGTTTAAGTATATTTTGCCTTTGTGTATGTAGACTTAACACACTGCCTGCTATCTAAAATTAATATTTTTTTCTACTCGTATGTGTTCACAGTACTTACATGTATACAGAAAAAACAAGTTTGTAGACACCCCGACGCAAAAAATATGTCCTTGTCGTAGGAGAGTAATATTCCTTTTATCGCTAACGCAGTGAGGAACACATTCAGCAAAACGATTACCGAAAGATAAGGAACGACCCACTTGGACCTATAAGCTGGTTGTAGGATAAAGTACCACAAGATTTTCACTGAATCTGTAGATATATCATCAATTTTGAAAAAGCTGAAAAGGAGAAATATTGAATTTATGTAAAGATATCTGAATTTCAACAACTCACAATTTCACATCGGGATCCATTTAATTTATTCAAGTTTTTTAGTTCAGTAATTTATTTTAATATAACTTCCTATGTTTAGCTAGGTCAGCAATATCGGAATTCTTACACTTACACGGAGCTTAATTTGTTTTAATATTTAATTTAACACTGCACAAATCAAATGAATTTTTTACAACACAAAAACAAAAAACCTGATACTTAAAGTAAATTTTTTTAATAGTGAGCATATACTAAGAAACGTGTCTTCAAATTCGAAAAAAAGCTTGTATCTTTAATTATTTTAATGAATTTTAGAGTACAATTCTATTCATCTAAGCACTATATATGAATACTAGTATCTCACTGACTGCACTAACACTGCTCTTTCGAGTTTTCGCATTTATGCTTTAAAAACGTAAATGTGAAAACCAATCAAAAGCCAGATACTTTCCAAAGCATGCGTGGTTAAATTAGCTTGTAGACTAGCTGTTTTCTTTTATTTAGTAAATAAAATATTAATTTTAAAATTACCAAGAAATGCATTATAATATTGAGTTTTAAATAAGGGGAAATATTTACACAAAAAAATCTACACTGCAGAACACGCTACAAAGTTAATAAATTATTAACATCATTCGACAAAGTTATTAAAATGTTTTCATATTTTTTTGCAATTTAAATTATTCATAAGAAATGGGAATCCGAAGTGGTAGTTTTGAAAATTGCCGTATTTTTGTAATTATTGAAATGAATAGTTTATTAGAAGCAATATTACTGGTGTTATTTACTTATTTTAGAAATCTAAAAAGTCCACGTGGAGAAGTGTTTACCGTAATAATAATTGTTGATGCGGGGCTGCATACATTTTTGAAGAAACGAAATATTCCAGATGAGTATACAAATCAGTGAAGAATTAAATTAAAAAAAAATACTTTTCCTGATGATTATTTATTGAAAATTCCTGCAGTATTATCAAGTGCAAAATCTGCGAAACCCTTCAACGTGTGGTTATATTTTATATATTTGTCACAATATCCATCCGACGTTCTTAGATGATGGAGTATCAACAGATTTAGCAGTTTATTACATTTTTTATTGGCGTACTATGTACTAATACTTCATCGTTTTGCATGATTACTAATTAATTACGTTTAATTAAGATAATTTGTTTATCAACACAATTATTATTTTGTTACAAACTGTGATCGTCGTTATATAATTTTGTTCGCCATTATTTCGCTAAAAATTATTTCAAAGTGTTTAAGTAGGTGTAGAAGCTGAAAATAGTTTTACAAAACTAAAAACATGCAGACATTAAAAAAAAAACTACTTTTTAACAGACCCTTAATAGAATATAAGTATTAAGGTTCGAATTAATCTATCCCTGGCCACTAAAAACCAAAGGTTTTTGAGTTTTACTCATAATAAGTGTTAAACATGTCTTGAATGAATTCGTTTCTATTTCGTACCATTTTGAATCATAGAAAATATTTACAAAAGGTGGAAATTTGTTTTGCAAAAATGTATTAAGTAAAATCAAAAAAGGAGTTTCAAGGTACGCATACAAAGTGTACTATTCTCAATTATTGTACCTCTAGTTGAGATATCAATAAGAAGTGAAAACTCCTTATCTGGTTTATTTACATTTACATTATCAGTAGCTTTTTTTTTAAACAGACACAACAAAAAAAAATGGTACTGAAAAACGACAAATCTACACCAAAGCGAGCTGTTCAAAGTACTCAACAAAAGTACTTGAAGTACCAAGTACAAAGTACTTCTTGAAATAGTGTTCAAGTAAAATACCAAGTACTTACTTTTACTGAAAGTGCTTCAAGTCTCAAGTACTTTCTTCATGTACTTGAAGTATAACCCAAGTACATTACTACAAGTAGGTACTTGAATATACTTGAAATACTGAAAATACTTCAAGTACTTGAATATACTTGAAATGCTGAAAATACTTCAAGTAATCTACCTAATAATTTGAAATACTGCAGATTAACATAACTTTTTTATTTTCTAAATAAGCTTAATGCATTTTTAAGTTGACATTGAAAAACAAACTATTAATTTATATCAAAAACATCGGCGCTGTATAGTATTTTCTCAGGCTTCTGTTGTCTTTTTTCAATATTTTGAATTTTGGTTCACCACCAAAACGTTCTGATTTTTTAATAAAGTTGTGTTAAAAATATATGAATTTTATGAACCGGTTCCGTGTTTAAGTTTGTAGGTAGTTTACAGCACCCTTAATCATTGCGCATTGTAAAAGTGCACAGGGCCGGATTTGTCAAACTGAATTTTTTCAGAAAAAAATTTTAAGAGCAGTGCGATACACATACATGCTCGTGAGATAAAAATGTTTAAGACACTATGTTGCATTTTCAAAAAAAACGTATGAATTTTTTAAATAAAAAATAAAATGCCTAAAACGAGAGTCCATTTTCAGCGAAAACTATAACTCCTGAAAAATATCAAGGTGATCAAAGTAATTAGTCGTTTTTTACTTTTGCGTTTACCAAAAATGCTGATAATTTTCTTGGAATGAATGCCCCATATTGCTGAATATAATTATCTGTCTACCACTTACGTATTTATTATTCTAAAAACTATTAAATTAACCTAAATACTACAGTAACTAAATAGTAAACACTAATCACTACAATGTTTGTGTATCTAAGTATGTAACTTTACACTGACCAATCACAAATAATAGGTTCGTAAGGCTGTTCCGTCCATTTATACAAACTTTTGTTCCTCTAATGCCACAATACTTTCCAGAATTTTTCTTTACATTTTCGATTGGCTTATTTTTTATTTTTACCTGAAAACCTAAAGAAGATGACATTAGTAACTGAATACTGCAATGACTTCAGGGAATGTCTAACAACGGCTTTTGCGAAAATTCAGGTAAATATGTATTAAATTTATTATTGTTAAAATATTTCGTAGGGGTATATTTATCTAGGCAATTATACTAACTAATCGCGGATTTCATTAACTTTGTATTTTTTTATAATGTGAATATGTATTTTGTTCCATTTCCGGAAGCGGCCTCTGACCCTTTTGGGTCTCTTTACCTGATATTGTAAATATAAATGTCACTTCAGTACTTCTGTACCGTCCTGTATTTAAACATCGAAACCGAACGCTGTCTATTATTTCGCACACAACAAAACAAAGGTCCTTCGAGCAATATCAAAGTACAAATCGGTACTCATCAAAAAAATACAATCATGGTCGTATCAACTGGATTACAAAAAACATTGGTACTACGAGCCGAGTTGCACAAAACATATTTCATTTTGAACAATATTGGGTTTATGTAATAAGCGATGCAATGTAATACGTAAAGTTGTTGTACGGTAATAAATAAAATCCGCACAGAAAAGATAAATGACACTAATTAGTGTTACTTTTAACATCATTGTTTTTCTGCATTACGTCTTTTTAAATTGTTGGTGGTCAAATAATACATACAATGTAACAGATTATTTGAAACTGTAATGTGAGAAAATATAAGTAGTAATAGCAAACTAAGTTTATATGGCTGAACCATGTATAAACAAAAAAAGAGAATTTGGTAATAAACGAGTGTCCAACATGATAAAGAAAATTAAATTGCAAAATATTTAACATAAAATTGTGTTTAAATTCTACGAAGAAGAGGCGAATATGAAAGTCTGTACCTGCCATCAGCTATTGCTATTGTAATAAAAGGGATAATTCCCTGCCGAGTTCTCCGCCCTGACCAGGCTTCTTACTGACAAATACACGGCGGGGTTAATACACTAATGAAAGAATAGATATCTTTTTGAACGAGTCCTGAATCATTTCTCAAATATTTTCAAATCCGAGCTTGCACTTTAGCAGGCGTCAACAAACCCGATCCCCTCTTTGGGGTACCGGGAAGGTACTGAAAAACTACCCGCAAAGTTAAGTTCCAGACCAAAATACAAAAAAGACAAAATTCATATATTCACAACTTTACATCGTTGAAAATTTTACGCAGATCTCCGACCCTTCTGCTGTCGTCATCCATTCTCAAATGGCACATTTATGACATTAATTTTCTTACCTACCTATCGGCATTATGCAAGTACCTATGAAATGTACGTCGTATTGTGGATAAGATATCCACAATCACAGATCAAAATATAACCTCACAAGAAACAAACACGATTTTACTATAAAAAAAAACATCTAATCAAATAATTGAATTAATAACTTCAAGTATTTAACAGACCCTATTTTGAGATTTGAAAACTTCGTAAAATAGAGACTGAAGTATTTGAAATTTCCACTTTCATACTTCAAGTACTTCAAGAGTATTTAAAATACTGAGTGAAGTACTTGGAATAAAGTACTTGGCAAAATCAAGTACTAAACTCAAGTACATTTTAGAAATACTCCAAGTACCCAGTACCAAGTACCTAAATATAAAAGCACTTCAAGTAAAGTACTTGAAGTACTGAACAGCTCTGATCATTACAGAGGCCAAAAAAAAAATGAGGCATTTGCTGGAATACCAATAGCGATGCCACTGTCTAAATATAGGGCGTTTGATACGTATTGGGGATCTGGGGTGATCTTGAACCCTTGTAGCGGAATATCAGACAACGGATCCTAATCAGCTGTTTCAACTTTTAATCGGTTGAGCAGCGTACGGTCTGAATCCGAGTGATTTAATCCCTCCAGGGAGTCGAGGGCGAAGAACGTCTAGCATTACAACCTACTTAGATAAAGCAAGAGTGTTCGGACGATAATGCGCGCCACAATTCCTACAGTGTGTTTAATAATTCGAACTGGGAGACAGTGGAAATCAATTTTTACAAATATGAGACAAAAATGTATGAATTTTTCTGAATGCATATTTCTGTACAGTTTTTTAGAATTACATGATATGCATGTAGCACTTTTTTTATATTTACCTGAACGTATACTTTTGTATGCGTTTGACTATTGGAGATAGGTACATCTTCTTATAAATTCTTGCAAAAATATAAATTTCTGATTTTGAGCCCAGATCCAGGTTTCTGTATCCGTATATGTACATACGAGGAAGTCCCTAACAAAAAGGGTCTTTTTACACTACATTTGATAGGTATATGCTATATATTTTTAAGTACGTATTAAAACAAATGAGAGATTTTTGCTAACACTACACAATTTAAAGAAAAAACAAGAACCATTTTTTGTGAAAATATTTATTCGAAAGTAAATCAGTAAGTTTTGTGTACAAGGCAGAAAATTTGTAAGTCAAAAAAGACAACATTTTTTATGAATTCTTCAGAGTTTGATTGAGTTTATTAATACTATTTCAGTCACAGTTTTTTGACAGCATTTAAATATGTGTAGAAACTGAATACAGTTTTACATATCTAAAACATCAGTAAAAGTTATGTTAAAGACAACATCTTACACCAAAATCTTACTGCAACATATGTGCTGAGGTTCATATTTACCATTCCATAGCTACTGAACACGATAGGTCTTTGAGCCCTACTTGTAACAAGCGGTAAACATTTTTTTATAGAAATTGTATCTATTTCGTACCATTGAGAGTCATATAAAATACGATCTAGTCTGAGAGCCTGAAAAAAATTGTCAAGAGTACTCTGAACAAATTGTGATAGAATGTTCTAATGTTGAACATAACACACATTAGTCCGTCTTCACCTTGATGGAACGGGAACTAAGACCAACAAAGGTAGGCGTTCTTCTGATCAAACAAAATCAAAAAGAGAGCCTTGATTTTTTTGCTTGCATGTGTTTTGAAATTTAGAATAAACGTTTTAATTTATAATTACTTACAGTGTTTGTGGCAATTTCGGCAGAAACACAGTAAAAACCTATTTCAGATATAACACACGAAAAATATATTCCACATTTAATTCGATTAGCCCAGGCGCCTCTGCAAAACGAACGAGTTAAACTATAACTAAGAACCTTGAATTAGACAAAAATTAACTTACGGTTGCATAAAAATGAAAACTGCTACAGAAGCCGACGATACAGAAATTATAAAGATAAGTAGAAATATATTTCTGAAAGCCGCATTTAATTTTTCGGAATAGCTGAAAAGAAATGTGATTTCTGAAACATATTTCAGACTTGAAGGTTTGTTCCAGAGTCATGCATGGTAACAATTTTTAATAAAATCCACAAAAATCTGTAAAAAAAGTTAAAAAATATGCAAAACTCCTGGAACAATTCGTAATTTTCAGCTAACTTAGAAATCAATTTGTGAATTGAATTTATGACTTTTGCAAACCTTATCAAAAAATTGTGGTTATCAACCAGGACTTCTAATTCCTTACAGATGTTATCAAAACTGTTACTGCACATATCTTTAAATTTATATGCCAACAAATCGAACTGTTCGACTAAGGAAATTACCAGGGTACAAAAAAGACACGGCGATCCTGCCACAGAAATATAAGCAATTAATGATAAGTACCACAATATAACAGTGAAATAACTAAACCATCCGTTTGGTACATAACAAACTGTAGGTAAAGATCCTGTTATAAAGGGTTGTAGATTAAATAAAATTCCCGTAATAATTGTTACAGTGTTGCAGGATCGTAAGGACTTTTTCATGAAATATGTTTTTTTTAAAGTTTCGACACCTAATAATTTATTTTCAAATTTAGTAATTTTCCAAAACTTGGACTTTTGTTTGAACAGATTTAGCAAATCTTGCCTAGTGGCATGCAAGTTTAACACATTTCCAATTATCTAAAATTTCATGTTTGGTTCTAAAATAATTTATGTACGTGGCACTTACGTGAACCATTAAGAAACAAGTTTGTATATTTTCTGTAATAAAAAATATGTCGTTTTTGTCGGAAACTAATATTCCTTTGATTGCTAATGCTACGTACATAAAGCATAATGCAATATTTATAAATGTGCATAGGAAAAACCACTTCGAGTTAAAAATTGGGTGCAGAACAATATACCATAATATTTTCACCGGGTCTATAAATGTGTCGGCAAAGTTAAAAAGGCTAAAAAAGAAGTTAATTGAGTAAACCCTACGTAACTAGAAAATACTTACAACTGAAGTCCACGAGCCATTTGAATTACTTATATTCCGTGTTTGTTACGTAAATTTCAAAAAACATTAAACACCTTAAAAGTAAAGACGAATTTTTTTTTATTGTTGCTATAAAGTCGTACTTATTATGTTGTAACTAACACTATTATTGAAATCGTCCCTTTTATACTTCAAGTAATACAAACAGAAACAACCAATCGAAAGCTCACAAGTCCGAAAACATGCGCAACTAATTCAACTTTTGCACATAATTATCGTGAGTTCATAAATTTTAAAACAACGGCAGAGTTATAACAACACATTTTTAAATTTTAAATAAAATCAATTTATTTTCAATTATTTAAAACAAACAATGCCACATATACGAACCACATATAACGAAGGTTGATTACCTATTGACCGAGCTTAACAAAGAAATTTTTATAGAAATACTTCGTGTGTCTTTATCTTATATATTATTCATAAGAGCTTGCTGGCTGTACTTTAGGAATTAGAAACATTTTATTATATACAACATTATCGGATATTAGTCTTGTAATTATTGTAAGATGCAATTTATCCGTAATGTTCGGGTTCTGATGTAAGGGCAGTAACGAACAAACATCGATAAATGGATAAAATCAAGAACAATTTTGTTAAAGATCGTAACTGACGAGGGAGTGTGTAGTTACATAATCGCTCCCGTGAAAACAAGTGCATACACAAAAAGACTCTCAAAAAATTAATTAAGTGTTTAAATTTGTTGAAATTTTCACCGCAAAATGACGGGAGAGTCGTAGTATCAGCTATATTTAAGCTGCCTATAATAAATTTACAAAGATGAAGAAATTTTTACCAAAATTACGCTCCAGAATATTAATTAAAGTTTTATTTATCTTAAATACAAAGTACATTTACCTATAAAGTTGTAAACAAATTAATTGAAGTAAAGGGTTTAAATTAACCTAACAAGCATTCTCCTTGTGTATAACTCTCAACTTAAGGTTGTTGCTGCACCATCGGCGGCCGGTCGGCTATAACATTCCGCTATTTTATTTTAGAATATTTCTCAGTGCATTTAGTAGCATTGAAACAAAAACATAATAAGTCGCATATTTGTGTAAAATTTAATCGAAATTAAAAAAAAATTGTAATCGATGAGAAAACATGTAAAAATTACTTAATCCCCTCCGGGAAAAACAAGCGTATGAATTAAAGAACTCCTTAAAAAAATATTTTTCCCTGAAATCGAAACATCCCCCCTGGAGCGTATATCAGTATAATTTAATAGTGGATTAATGTAAACGGTTATTTTACCAGATTGTGTTGCTTGAGTTGTGTTATTGCTTATTTTATATGTATATTAAAACTTACTGAAGCGAACATAATAAAATCTGAACACAAATTTTGATTAGATTTTATAACAAACGTGATGTTTTTTATATTTTTAACTAGATACTATAATATCTTTATGGACTACAGTGACCTTTGTTCATAATACTTTAACTTAATTTGTCCTCTAAATGGAAGTTCTGTTGGGCAATAAAGACATTATTATTATTATTATTATTATTAATGATAATAATATTATAAACACTGTTACGTTGACTGGTGAATAAAAATCGGCGTGGGTTAAAATGAACAATTTATTTCTCAATAACTAGAATTATGTACAAAATAATTCCGGTGCAATTTCACTGGATTTTCCCGACACTCGTTGGACTCGACTTGTTAACTGAATTCATCAGTTTTAAAAAGACTGAAAAAGAAGAGATTTGTTCATTTTTTTAAATTGTATCCTAATATTTACGTCTTACGATTGAAGATTAGGATCCATTTAGGTACCTACGTCTCTGTATTTTCAACAAAACAGAAGCATCTTAAAACGAAAATTTCGCTAAAGCTTTTGTTTCACTAAAATGTGTTAATATCAACTTTTCTTAGTTCTTAATTCTTTTAAGAATAAGACTTTTTTTCTTTATACCATTTGAAATTAAAGCTTGTTCTTAATCAATTGGGTGTAGTGAAACTGAATTATCAGGAATAAGCTTTCTCTTAATAATATGTGATATTCTAGTTATAGGTTAGTTAGATAGACATGCCATTGTAAAAATATTTATTTAGTTAATTTGCAACAAAAAATAATACGTACTGTCTCAACACTTGCGAACACTAGACTCCCACTTATTATTTAACTAATACTAAATTTATTTAAACTTTCGCTTTTGTACTTCAAGTAATACAAACATAAACAACCAATCAAAAGCTCACAAATCTGGAAACATGCGCGGCAAATCCAAGTTTTATAAATTATTATATAGTGAGCTCATAAAATTTAAAACAATGGTGAAGTTGGTAACACTTTTAAATTGTAAATACCTTATAATCACAATATTTTTAAATATTAAAAATAACGAGTGCCACATACAAGACCACATGTAACGAGTGTGCATCCACTACTGACTGAGTTTAGCAAAGAAATTTTGTAATAATATTTCATTTGCTTTTATCTTTTATAATATTCAAAAGAGCTTGGTAACGGTACTTTAGGAATTAGTTACCATAAATATTTTATTAGATGTAACATTACCTTATATTTTTCTTGATGTAGATAACATCTAAAAAGGAAACTCATTAGGCATTATGTAATTATTGTAAGATGCATGTAATTTATTCGTAATGTTTGGGTTAATATGCCGGAGCAGCCACGAATGAACATCGATAATAATCAATAATTTAAAAAAGGAGAAAACATAAAAGTGGCCATTTATCCGATGGACTCGTTTACTCTACTTCCTTAGCTTACGTTCGGGAAGTAAAAATCAAATAATAATAATAACTGACGATGACGTATGTAATAATTACTGCTCTCTCGTGAAAATCCGATGCATTAATAAAAGGATTCATACAATTAAAACTTACATGAAGAATTCTTTTCTTGGTCCGTAAAAAAAATATAAATGAATCTTTGTTGAAAAATACTCAAAATGCACCAAGAATTGACTGTCCTTCAGAAGAAACGGAAATATTATCTGAATTACTCTAGAATGTAAAGTAAATACGCTTAGTACCGCGGCGCTCTGCCAGTACCTTTTTAGAGGAAGAAGTTATAAAAGTGTTTTACGGCCACTAATGCGCTTGCGCCGAGTGATGCAATTCCTTCCTCGAACAGCGAATTGCGCGGAGGACCGCAATTCTTCACAAGTCGTAACCAGGGAACTGCTGCGAGCGACGTCGAATTTTATAAAAAAAATCGGTATATACACACTTTGTGTGATTCAGAAAAATATATTACAACAAATGGAGGCAAAGATAGTGACTAAAGCTAATTTTTGACTGTTCTCTCTATATTAAGTAAAAAACAGAAAATATGAAAAAAGTTATTTTTACCAAGTTTGGTGGATAAATGAAGCCGAATTATTACAAAAAGCTTTTTCTTAATATAATTTTAGTTTTTGCATTTTTCCGAAATCTTTGCTCACTCGGTGCAAGATAACTCTACAAAGTTTTTTACCGAAAACACAAAAATTGTCGACGCGTTTCGCCAACCACGTTGGCATTATCAACAGCTTCAGTACAACTGTTTTGTCCACTTTGGTATAACTTTTGACTTACAATGTCACTTGTATCATATTTGATATACAGATTTTTAGTTAAGTAAACAACAGGAAAGACACAGAGTCGGTGTAGCCAGTGTCGGACACCGAAAAATTTCCCGTTGGGCCCGGAAACAGTCTACTTCTTTTTTTTATACAATTATTTACATTTTTCACGTATCCAGGATGTTACAATTACAAATGCAACAAATATTCCTAAAAATATAACAGAGACATAAAAAACTATATTTGTATGTAAATATTAAATAAGAGCATCTTTTCACAGTTTAAACTCCGTACGAAACAATATATTTCCCATTTCCGTCTGTTTGCCCGTCTGTCTGTCTGTCTGTCTGTCTGTCTGTCTGTCTGTCTGTCTGTCTGTCTGTCCAGATTTTTATTAGACAGATGATCTCCGAAACTACCCAACCAATTTTATATGCGGATTACGAATATTGTGTAGATGGTAAAACGCTAATCAAAATTTGGCCAATCATCTCTACCAACAATTTGTTGAGGTTTATTCCAAAATTTACAATAATAAATATTATTTAAATTTTATGAAATCATCCTCCACATGTGGTTTATGAACCCCTGTTAATTTAAAATCAAAGTTGCAACATCTTGTAATTTAACTTTGAAATTGCAAAACCGAATGCTGAAATTTTGCAAACATTTTAAGGTTGTCGTATCCGTGGTAAGTCGTTAATAATTTTTTTTTCTTTTAAGGCCCCCTAAAACAATAATGACATCATTTTGGAAATTTTGGCGAATAAATGTTCTTTAATTTATATTTACCAAATATAAATTTTGGTGATGTCAAAATCATTGTTTGTCATTTTAGATCCACTTCTCACCTGAATGACTTGGGTTTAAGGATTGGATTATAGGACTTTTTAGATGAAATTGCTAAATTGAAATCAGTGAAAAGTAAAATGGTACGTTTTACCCAAGATTTTTTTTCATCTATTTAGGCATTTTTTTTTTACCTGGTTTTTCCTCTATTTTAAAATTCTGTATCATTTTTTTAAGCAAGCACACAATTTTCTTCAATGTCAAAATTACCGTTAAAAAAAATGATAAAGCACTTTATAATAAATGAAAAAATTGGTCTAAAGAGTTTAGACAGTACTTCCCTCGCTGTCGAAAACGTGACGACTGTATGCCTATTATGTTTTTTTTTCGCAGTGGATTTCAAAGAATTCGGTTTTGTAGTTCCTGAGTAAATCAATAAAATAAATTTACGCATTCATTAATTTTTTTGAGTCACCCTGTACATTCAGATCCAAAAAATATGAATGGAGTGATAGATCACAAGTACAGACTCATCATATTTTGTACATTTTAGATACGATTTATTCGGCAAACTTTTGAGTTGACGTCATCAAGTTTTTGGAGGGGATAAGCAAATATTTTTTGACTAAAGATTTATGATGCTCTTTATAGCCTTAAAACATCTGCAACATTTCAAAGCATTCTGGTTAGCAGATTAAAAATTAAATTTCAAAATGTTGTTTTATAATTTTGATTTTTTTTCCAAAAATCTGGACGTTTCGGGTGAAAAGTCGATTCAGAGTTGTAAACTACATGTGTAGGACTATGTTATTTTATACAATTGAAAACCCATTTACTATGTACAATTTTGAAGTGACGTCATCGCATTAGTGGTGGGGATGATTAAACAAATTTTGGTTAGCGTTTTACCATCTACATGATATTCTTAATATAAGTACAAAATTTCACAACAATCGGTCGAGTACTTTCGGAGATTATCTGTCTAATAAAATCCGGGACAACAGACGGACAGACGGACGGACAGACGGACGGACAGACGGACGGACAGACGGACGGACAGACGGACGGACAGACGGACGGACAGACGGACGGACAGACAGACGGAAATGGGAGACCTATTTCTTCGTCTTCTAGGGGTCATGAAAGATCGAGAAAACGTAAAAGTAGAGAGTCGGCCGACGGACTCGATTACAATACTTCCTTTGCTTACGCTCGGGAAGTAAAAACAAAATATCGGGTGAATGTACCATTATATTTACTGTTAATTAGCCCCTTTTTTGGTATTATATATATTTAATTTTATATGATAGACATGGAGATTTTTGGAAAAAAAATCAAAATTGTATATATGTTACGGTTTAATTTTAAAATTGGCAAAAGCGTACTGAAAGACTGAAATATTCCAAACGTTTTAGGTTGTTTCCTTAGCGTTGAGGACACAAAATCAACCAAATTTCATTTTCTTTTAACCTTTGATGATTGTAGTCTGAAAATGGTAAAAGTCGAATTCGTCGAAGTATAAAAATAAACAGTCGAAGTTAAGCACATACTGAGAAATTGAGAATCTCTCCATTTTTTCCCGTTGTTCACATTCTTGAAATATATTTCATATCTAAGGGCGCAGAAGTTGCGGGGATGTTAATTACCCCATGTTATAGAGGTTATCACAAAACAAAAATCCGCAAAATCTAATTTTATAACTTTTTAAAGAAGCGGAATTTGTCGGACTTTAGTACTGGCTTTGTTTTCCTAGGTAGCGTCATCAAAATTCCAAGAACAACATAATTTTTTCAAAACGTCAATGTCGCCGGCAAAATTGAAAATAATAATAGTAGTAATACCCACATCTGTATAGAATACCCCAGGGCCCCACTTTGTAAATTTCCCGGTGGACTCTCATGTCCTCAATACGACACTGGCTGTAGCTTCAGTTTGTTTAAAAAAACAAGGCGTTGATAAAGTTCTTATTTAATTCAAAATACAAAAATATAAAATAAAAGCACAACATCTTTCAATTATTATGTATGATATATTCGTGAAAACAGATGTGCTATATTATGTGTACATATCTGTAAGGGTACCGCGTCAATTCGTCGTGCACAATTCGTCGCGCGACAATTGATCGCAAACAACTGATCGCAGCGTCAATTGGTCGCAGCGACAACTGGTCGCAACGACAACTGGTCGCAGTCACAATTGATCGCAACACAATTCGTCGCAAGTACAACTGGTCGCATGGGACAATTGATCGCAGGCGAAAAATGATAGCGTTTATAGAGAAATAAGTAATTGTTATGAATGAGGAAAATAAATTAATGTGCTATATTCTCAAAAATTTCATTATTTCTAAAAAAAGTGTCAAAATAAATACATACGAGTTCCATAAAAACGGTAACTATTAGGCTCATTTCCGAGTAAACCAAAGTGCAAAAAAGTGAAAATATTGTAAAATATTTTTTTTAATGCTGACACATCTCGTCGGTATGCTACTGTAATGTTCATTTGGATTATTCGTCTTATTGATTAGACGCTCAAGTAAGTGATTCAAGCTTTTCTTCTCACAAGTTTAAAGTTTGTCAATTAAACGAGTAAAAAAAATAGCTTTCAAAACGTGTTAGACGTCATTTTTCTTTAATAAAAAATGGTTTTAAAATTATTACAACTGTCAAATTAAAAAGTTATATATAAATCGTGAAAAAACTCTCGTTACAGTTTTAAGTGAAAAAGTATTATTTTCATTACGTTTGATAGTTTAAAAAATTAAATATATACCTATATTTTTTAATAAATTTGGTGCAAAGAAATTTGAATTTATATATTAACAATTAATTTTGGAGTTTATTGCATTCTTTGCAGACAATTTTTTGCTCACTACAAATTAGTTCTGGATTATCTTTAATCCATGATAAAACCAAAGATGTTTTTTCATTCAGAACTTTTGTGAACGCTCACACTGTTAATAAGGCGCTTGTAGATACGACAGAATGAATAATTTATCTCGTTCCCTTTGCTAAGTACCTACATACCAATCTCCACTTTTACGCCATTTCTGTAAACAAGATCGTAAAAAGATTAGTTTTGACCATGGAGCAAAGGAATATACTCATACTGGAGGAAGTGCCAGACTTAAAATGATGGTTTCGAGCCAAACCGGTAAAGTGTCATAAACAGTACCCCTCATTACCCAGATAAGACTGCCGATGACAGTGACGTACAGTTTTTTTTTTTTTTTTGATGCGGCTCATGGAATAAAATTTATTGAATAAAACAACGCACATAACAGTTTTATATTCTCTATTAATTAATATTATTTAAAATATTTAAATCAATCAACACATCACGAGTAACAAGTAATACAAACAGTGAATACCGTTAAAAAGTACAAACAACCAGGATGACGACGCCACTGAGTAGTGGTTACTCGCAATGGCGTGACTAATGTTTAGCTTGGGAAGTTTGAAAAGTTTTCACTCCGAAGGCCGACTATTCACTCAGAATTATTTGCCTAATCTGCCGGATGTAGGTGGGCTTCTCCAGCCCATGTTGTAAATTTTTGTAGGATGCAAAGTGCGGAGAAGAATAAAATCAGGTAGCAGCCCGTAGTAGGGTCATTCATGGAAAACTGCGAACCAATTATTTCTTCCTTTTTTTAGATCTGAGAGCTGTTTTACACGTCACAGAAATATCTATCGTAAAAGGAATTTTTAGAAATAATTTTCTCGTCATTAATCGGTTGCAAAAGATCAAGAGGCACTCGAAGCAAGCCCTGACAAACTTATTAGCGGCGCCAGCGGAGATCTCCAATTGGCTGCGGTACCACCATGGACACTCGCGTAACCTCCTTTTCCAGAATTGTCAAAATGACATTGCCAAACTCAAAGCAATCATGAATTAAGCATTTCATTTTAAATTCTGTTAGTATCAAGTGGTACATGGTATTCGTATTTTGGGTTGCGTAAAAATAATTTTCAGAAATAATTTTCTCGTGACTAACCCTGTATATGTATTTTTTACACCCACATATGGTACAACTGAATTTTTCTTCAGTACAATACTAGTCACATAATAATAATTAAAAAATAAGTTTTTAGTTGCATAAGTACCTACATTTCTTAGATTTCCCGGTAACACAAAATTATTCTTGACGCTCTAACAAAAGTTTCTGCAATATATATTTACAATACACGTAAACCTTTCTCAAACCCTGTAAAAGATCCGTTGCAATTTACAAGGGATTAAAATAAGTATTATATATCCATCCAGTGGAATTTATATTCGCTGCATATGGATACTCTAGAATCTAGATGTACTATAAGTTCATAAATTTTATTGTTTGGTGATATGTATAAAGACAAGAATAGACAATAGAGGCAATTCTGTATCAAAATGTGTTAAAATTTAAAGGTTGTTAAAAATATGATTTTTTAAATAACTGTAATCTAGCTAAGAACAATAAACACTTGTTTTTATGTTGAGTACTTATTATAATGAAGCTAGTTCCTATAATATAATAGGTAAAATAAGCAACGAGATAAATAGAAACAATCTCTTAAAAAAAAAAAAATCGGTTGTCTGTAAAGTCGGTTTACTGACGATAGTTGAACGTGACAACGTCTTAAGAAAATACTGATGGAATGGTAGCATTTTTCAAAAGAAAATTTTAATTTCATTTGTTTAATAGATTTGTATGTATATAGAGAAGGAGGTAATTAGAAATCACAATGAAATTGATCAAGTTAGATTTTCTCGCTTGCACTTCAAGCCTTACATGGAACGCCTCAGAGCGAGGTAACGCCGCATGAGTCACATGGAACGCCTCAGAGCGAGGTAACGCCGCATGAGTCATGTTTTTTCGTGCGTGCAGCCGGCTCAATCGAATTATAAGACGTTGTCACGTCAAAAATAACCAAAATGACAATTTATTAATAAAAAATCTTATGTAACAAAGTGTTTACGCTCGTATTTTTTAATTTTTAAAGTGCAACTACAAACTTCGTCACTTATCTATATTCAAATTGTTTTTAATTCGATATTTACACCTTACCTGGTTGCTAAATTTATTGCAACTTAAAATTCAGAATACAAAATATTTAGTTTTAATAAAAGAAAATATTTCCCGATGAATTTTACCTTGCGATCAATTGACGCTGTGATAAATTTACGTACGATCTATTGTCGCTGCGATCAATTTACGTGCAATCAATTGTCGCTGCGATCAATTGTCGCCGCGACCAATTGTCGCCGCGACCAATTGTCGCCGCGACCAATTGTCGCGTGCGACCAATTGTGCTGCGACGAGTTGCTTGCGATCAATTGTCGCGCGATCAATTGTTTGCGACCAGTTGTCGTAGAATCGTCTGTAAGAATTACCTTAATTTACAAGAAGTTTAACTAAACTAGACGCACTTAACACGTTTAAAAATTTTAAATCAGCTGTATTATCCATAAGAACTATGATTATCTCGCTTACGGTTGCTGAAATGAGTTTAAGTATGTGTAAAAGCTGAAAACAGTTTTACAAATCTAGAAAAAGGCATTAAATAACTTGAAACATTTTGATAAAGCCTTACTAAAACATAAGTATTAAGATTCATGTTAACCAGTCCATGGCCACTGAACACCATAAGTTTTTGAGCTCTACTTGTAATAAGTGTTAAACATTTCTTGAAAGGGATCATTTCTATTTCGTACCATTTTGAATCGTAGAGAATACTATCTATTTTAAGAGCCTAAAAAACATGTAAAATAGTGAAGCAGTCGTCTTATACCTGAAAATATATAAAACCAAAGAGGGAGTCATGTTTTATATATATACAGTTTCTTCTACTACTTATGGTCTAAATATTTTTTTTTAATGCAAATTTGGTTGAATAGGCCAAAAGTAAGAACACATCCCGAGTTTACATACACTTACAGTGGTGATGAGGATTTCCAGTGGGACACAATAAAATCCTATTTCAATAATGGCAACAACAAAATGGACCATGCATTTGGCTCTATTAACCAAGGGTCCCCTGTGAAATTGCTTATCTAAATTTAAAAGTGAAGAAGTTAAAAGCGTAAACTTACGGTTGCATAAAAATGAAAATAGCCACAGATGCAGACACTATTGTAATTAGAAAAAGAAGTAAAAATATACTTCTAAATGCCACATTCAGTTCTTCGCAATAACTGAAAAAAAAAACTTGATTTGTTATAAACTTTACATAACTTGGAATGTTTTACACACCTTAATAAAAAGTTGTTATGATCGACCAAAGCCTTTAGCTCTTTCCAAATATTATCACGACTGTTGTTGCACATATCCCTAAATCCTTGTGCCAGCAGTTGAAACTGTTCAATTAGAGAAGTTACAAGCGAACAAAAAAGGCAAGTTGTTCCTATCGTGGAAGCAAAAGCAATTGTTGATATGTACCACATTGGAAACAATAAATAATAGAACCATCCTTTTGGTACATAGCATACTACAGGCAATACACCCGCGGTAAAAGGCTGCAAATCAAATAATACCAAAGAAAGGAACGAAAGTAAATAGTAACAGCGTATGATTTTCTTGACGAAGTGAAATCTTTTCAAACTTTGTAGACGCAATGATTTTTTATCAGTTGTTCCAATTTTCCAAAACCTCGATTTTTGTTCAAGCAATTTAAGTAAGTTCTGTCTTCGAATGTGTATATTTAATGCACTACCCATTATCTAAAATTGGATGTCTTTTTAAATGTTTATGTTCTAGTGCATATATACATACATGCGTGCATAGAATACAAGTTTGTAAATATTCCGACGTCAAAAATATGTTTTGGTTGTAGGAAAGCAATATCCCTTTAATTGCTAACGCAATGTACAGAGAATTCAACGAAACACTTAAGAAAGCGTAAATATTAGCCCATTTGGAATTAAAAGCCGGATGCAGGCAAAAGTACCATAAAACTCTGACTGAGTCTGAAGATATGTCGTTAATTTCGAAATATCTGAAAAATGACAGGCTTGAATTTACGTAAAAAAATTTAAATATCGATAGCTTACGATTTCAGATCAGAATGCATCTGGATCAGATTTTGTTCTCTTCGTTCGACGACAAACACCAGATATCTGACTTCTTACTTAGCTAACACTGCAATATTCTATCGAGTTTTCACATTTATGCTTTTAGAGACAACCAGCAACCAACAACCAAACATGCGCTGTTAAATTAACTACTACATTTTTTTATTGTAGTTAATAAAACATAAATTGAAAATTACCGATGATGGAAGTAAAATATTACTCCTACATTTTAAAGACGCCGAAATGTTTTGAAACAAAAGAGAATTACACTAGAATACATTCTAAAGATAATGAATTATTAATTTCATTCAACGAGACATTTTCATATTAATAATAATTGGTTTGCGTTTTATATTATTCATGAGAACTTGGAATCTGCAGTAATAGTTTTGAAAATTGCTGTAATTTCATCATTATTTAAATGAATACTTTGTCAGATGCTTGATATATTTCTTTGAAAGTGATATCGATGACGAACACAAGGGGAGGGGCGTATTGTTTGCAAGGAATAATTGGATACCAGATGGATATATAGATCACTTGTTCCTTTCCCGAATGCTACGTAAGAGTTTAAACTCAAGAAAACATCAATGTTACACTTTTCAGTTCCTTGGTAGTGCAGTCCTAGATCATTTTTATTTTTAGTTGTATGTTGTAGGTGGTAACACTGTGTGTAAAGCAACTTCTAAAAGACTTATAACCACGTCTCAGTGAAGTTAATAGATATAACACATAATAAGAACATAAATATTGAATGTTATTTATTACTCTTTTAGGTGACTTAATTAACTATTTATTACAGTAGTGATTTTATGTAGCATTTAAACACTGACTTCCTACAGGACGAGTATTAACATATTTCCCAACTTGTTATATGTATTCCATAATCATAGTACCCTCCATCCTACTGTTGCAATGTTTTCTACTGTGATAAATTGATAGGTTATTGATTTGTTGAAAATTCTTTGAATGTATTTAAATATGTATAGAAACTGAAAACAGTTTTACAAATCTAAAAACATGCAGACATATAAAGAAATAATTAACCTTTTAATAAAACGTTACCAAAACATAAGTATTAAGATTTATATTAACCAATCCATGGGCACTAAATACCATAGGTTTTTGTGCTCTACAGGTAATAAGTGTTAAACATTTCTTGAACGAATTCGTTTCTATTTCGTACCATTTTGAATCATAGACAATTTCATCTATTTTAAGCACCTGAAAAAAACCAAAACTGTCGTTCTGTGCCCGCAAGAATGCATGTAAAACCGCAAAGAAATTTAGAAATTAGATACAGTGGGTTCCAACATTTATGACCAGCGAGAAAGTAACTTAAAATATCTTAACTACAAAAGTATAGCAAAATACATTTTTTCAATGTGTTGCCCCAACATCCTCAGAGAGTCGATGTTTGGGCTACGATTAGTCAAAGCAAGAATTATTGGACCGGTTTTTTTTTATAATAAAGAGTTTCTTAGTGTTTTAACAATAAGATAAATGATGTTTTCAAAGAAGATACCGAAACGAAATTTTAAGTCCTTTTTTAAATCATGAGTTAGTTTATGGTTACTTTCAGCACGATGGTGCTACTGCTCACACAAGCTGGAGCTATAATACATTTTTGGCTGAATTTTATGACAATAGGATTACTCTAGTCATAATACACCAAACCACTGGGCCGCCTAGCATATAAGCAGGAGATACAAATATTAAGCAAAGAAAACCAAGAATTGAAAGAAAGATTGCAGAGAGTAGAAAAATACGTAAAAAAGGCAGAAAAAATTGAAAGAAAGAACAATATTGTAATTAAAGGTGAGAAAATACAAGGACACGTCAATAGAACAATAAAGCTGGGATAGGAAACGAACCATTATGAAGCAAAAAAGCAAACTACATAAAAGAAACAGAGATACTCATAGAGGAGGATTACATGAAGAGAGAAAGCGAGATATAAAAGAATATAAGGGTGATAGCGGCCGGAGAAAAAGCGAAGCGGAGGGAGACTAAAGTCGAATATAAAAAGCTGATACACTCAGGGGAAGAGAACTCAAAAAACGATTAGCCCATAAAGTAACAAATAAACACCAGAAAAGGATGACGACTCACGCAAAGCATACGGAAAACGAATTAAAGAATAAAGAAAAGAAAAGCCAAAAACTTAAGATTGCATCATGGGATGTCCAAGAAACGTTCCAAGAAGGAGCACTACGACAGTTTACATTAGAACTACAAAGGTACGACATAGCTACAGCAGCGATACAAAAGACTAAACAAAAAGGTAACAGCATAACAGAAATAGGGAATTACATATTCTTCAACAGTGGGAACGCGAACAGAATGCTAGGAACAGGATTCCTCGTAAGAAAGAACCTAAAATAGTAGTCACGTTCAAACTAATGTCCGAAAAATTGTGCTGCCTGAGACTGAAGCAGGTATAGAAAAATCAGCCTGATAAATATACACGCACCATATAAATACCAAAATATGATATCAAATTTGTTATAGGAGACGGGAATGGCAAAGTAGGTAAAGTGCAGAGATAACAGCATATAATCGGGAAAGAAAGTAAACACGAAGAAACAAACGAAAATGGAGAAAAGCTAATAGAATTCGCACAGGAAAACAGCATGATAGTAAAAAGCACAGGTTTTGCACGCAAAGAAGTATATACTTGGATATCTCCAGATGGCAAGAAGATCAACCAAATAGATCATGTATTAATAGACAAAAGAAATGCACAACTAGTCACCAACATAAGAAATTATAGAAGTGGTGAATCAAGTACAGACCATATTTTAGTAATAGCACATATTGAAGAAGAAATACCAAAAAAGGAAAAATTGACAGGGCACAGCGAGACATAGATTTAAGAAAATTCAAAGAAGAGGGCATAGAACAACAATACGAACAAAAACTGACAGACAGCATAAAGAAAAACAGAAAAACAGATTCGCTAGAAGAAAAATGGGAAAATGCTACAAAACAATATATGGACTACCACAAAAGACGTAATAGGATTCAAAGCAAGCCACACGAACAACACGTATGATGAATGTAGAACAGCATTAGAAACTGGAAGAAAAGCAAGAGAAACGTACCTGAGAACAAGAAAAGAACATCAAAAGCAGTACGAACAAAAAAAAGAAATTACAAGAAAATATGCAGAAACAAAAAACGTATGAACATGGAAGCACAGATACGACAGATTGAAGAAAACTTATGTAAGAAAGAAATAAGGAATTTTTACCAAGATATCAAACGAGAGAATAAATGTTACCAACCAAAAGTTTTCTATTGCAAAGATAAAGAAGGGAATTTAATAGGAGACCAGCAAGCAAGTGTAAAGCGATGGGCGGAATACCTCGAAGAACTATTAAACGAACATAGCACAGATCAAGACATAAGCGAATTCAGTAACGATAGGCGAGAAGATAAGAACGAAATAAGCGAGCCAGACGTACAAGAAATCCGAGAAATACTAAAACCAATGAAGAACAACAAAGCTCCAGGCAGCAATGAAAAAAGACCCGAGATGTTGAAGTATGGAAGAGAAGAATTTGTGCAAGAAATACATCGACTGATAGTAGAATGTCGGAAAAGCGAAAAAATACCCGAACAATGGGAAGAAGCGGTACTGTGCCCGATATTAAAGAAAAGTGACAACACAAAATGCGAAAATTACGCGCGGAATAGCGCTACTAGACGTAACCTACAAGATACTAGCTACATGCATAAACACAAGGTTCAAACAGCATATGGAAGAAGCCGTAGGAGAATACCAGACAGGATTTAGAAACAACAGGTCAACTGTAGATCAAATTTCATACTAAAAGAAATCCAAGCAGTGTATTACGAGCAAGGGATTAACCTGTACCTACTGTTTATAGACTTCAAATAAGCCTATGATATAATCAATAGGAAAGAACTACAGACAGCCATGTTGGAGCTAGAAATATCAAATAAGATGATTAGACTTACTGGAATGACGATAGAGTGAAATTACCGGTTTACGATAAGGAGGCCCCATGTCAACCACTCTTTTCAATCTAGCACTGGAGGTAATAATTAGAAGAAACAGAATCCCTTGACCACACACCAGATATGATAAAAGACACCAGAATCTAGCATTTGCAGTTGACTTAACGTTCGTAACGAGAACAGTTAGCGAATTAAAGAAAATTACAGTTAACCTTATCAGAGAAGTAAAACGGATGGGACTAACAATAAACGAAGAGAAGACAAAACAAAAGAAAATGACGAATACAAAAGACTCACAAAAAGCATTGAAGATAACTGCGGAAGATGAAACTACATATGAGTTGGAAAAAGTAAAAAAGTTTAAATACTTAGGAGTAGTAATTACCGATAAGAACGAAATGGAAGAAGAGATAGAAGAACGCATTATGAAAGGCAGTATAAACTTAGGAAGACTAAACAAGTTTCTTACAAGCAAAAATGTAACACGGCAGACGAAGAAACAAGTGTACAAAACGGTGATAAGACCTACAGTATTATATGCCTGCGAAACTTCAACTCTAACAAAAAAATGGGAGCAGAGATTAGAGATTGGGGAACGAAAAATACTACGGAAGATATATGGAGGTATCAAGGAACAAGAACAATGAAGAAGACGAACAAATAGGGAAATAGAAGAAGTATATGGAGAATCGAAATACCAAGGTAATTAGAGTGCAAAGAATCAGATGGTTAGGGCACATAGGAAGAATATCTGAGGATAGAACTATCGGGAAAGTGTTGAACCGTCTACAAGGTGGGGAGAAAAGAAAGAGCGACCAAAACTGAGATGGTTGAAAGACGTGAAAACGGATCTACGGTAAATGGTTATCGAAGATTAGAAAAGCAAAGCAGCCGACCGCACCCAATGGAGAGCCATCGTTAGAAAAGCCCACGGCCCTCGAGGCCTGCAGTGCTAATATATACAGGGTGCCGCATCCAAGTCTGGATATAGGGAATTAACATGCGAATTGGTTTTTATTTTATAATATCTCCCCAGATCACTTTAAAGCTAATATTGAGTGATGCCTTTGTGGAGGTCGAAGAGGGCTATCGGCCAGTATTTTTTTCAAATGGTTGCATCGCGCTCATTCACTGTAAAAAGGTTTTAAAGATCGTATTTTGAAATTCGCGCCCGATCCGAATTGTCGCGAAGTGTTCCGTCGTACTGTCGAAGTTCGGCGATCGCGTATGTTCATTACCCATGCAAAATTCAAATGTCAAAGTGAAATTAGAAATTATTCTCATCAGAAATCAACGAACAAGTCAAACTGAATTATTTTATCCAGTGTGATGATTATTGTAGGACAAATTAAACGGAATAAATGCACAAATTGATCCATTCATTCGTCATAGTGCGCGACCCCGTCAAACGAGCCATCTCGAACTACAATCAGACCGTATCCAAAAAGCCCAAGATGAAGACTACAAGACTTCGAGCAGCTGGTCTTCCTCAAAACCCCATCAAAGCCCATCGGCAGCATTGCGACATTTTCTGGGAGCCCTCAAGCTAGGAATGTACTCGGGCTGCCTCACTCAGTAATCACTGAACGACTCAAATTGAATTATTTTATCCAATATGACGATTATTGTAGGTCAATTTAAACGAAATAAATGCACAAACTGCACAAAATATTTTATTAGGTTATGTTGCTGGTGCTGATCGAGTCTTTATTACTAAAATCTCATTAAAATGCCATGTTCTACTGCGATTAGATGAAAAAGCGAGGGCCCGCTTTTCTTATTGTGTGATGATAAGATTTGCCATCAAAATAGCTGGCGCTTTTGAAGAGGACCTTTTAATGAACCATTTAGATAACTACAAATAACAAAACTTAACAATTGTTGATGAATGAAGTAATGAAATATTGTACGAATCTGGAGAAATATTGCACTATTTTCAAGAATTGCTAAAAAAGACTGCTCTCAGCAGCTGTACAGTAAGTAAGCCAATCTTCAAAACTCCTACGCGTGTTGATCAGCATTTTAGTTGAAATCTGAAGACAATATTGCTGGATTGCTTGTTTCAGCGCTTCTCTGTTTGTATAGCTTGTCTGAATGCAGATGGTCGTGAAGAAATCTCCAAAGAAAAAATTCTCAGGGGTTTATATCCGGCGATTGCACAGGGCAATGGGGCGGTGCAAACTTTCCATTCCAACATTGCGGAAAAATACTGGTTCAAATAAACAACATTTATGCGAACTGTATGGCTGGAGATTTGGTCCTGGATGTAAAAGACCTGCTGCAGATGCCGCACCCTTCGAGTCCCAGGAAGTATTTGCTGAGCTAGCATATTATCCTAATTCTGAGCATTCAATCCGGATTCGATGAAAAAAGGTGCAATGACATGATGTCCTAGAAGCCCCAGTCATACACTGACAATTGCACGCCATTGATAACGAAGGTCATGGACCACGTGAGGGTTGTGCAATGCTCAAATTTGATCGTTCTGACGATTATAACTTCCCTTAAGACCAAATGAACGTCAGTAAAACAAATTTTCCTCAAAAACTCTCCATCAGCCTAGATTCTCTCAAGCGTTCCTTCGTAAAACTCTATATGTGAGAAGTAGTCCCCAGGCTTCAATTTTTTGTCATGATGCTTTTTGAAATTCTTCTATCTCATCTGTTTAAGACCCCTAGAAAACGTCGTGCCCACCTGATTTTATGTAATTTTTATCACCTTTGAAAATAAATGTAACTTTATTTTGCGAAATATTATTTTTATTTTTGTTGTTGTTAACACAATAAACAAATAAAACAGTAATACAAAAGTTTCTGAATCCCAAAACACATTCGTAATAGAGAAAAATGCTTTAAAATGTTGATGAGTCAATGTTCTACATTTCCCTCTCAAAAATTTCCTGTAATGAAGATGCTTCCTGGAGGCAAAAAATCCATCCCTGCTTAACGAATGTAAAATCAATTGACTTCCAATCTTTAGTGATTCCAAAAAAAAAGGGTGAAATTTATCCAAATTACCTACTAATTAAATTAACTGTTGAAGAAGATGCAGGCCCCCGCTTTTTCATCTAATCGCAGTAGAACATAGCTTACCTAATAAAATATTTTGTGCAGTTTGTGCATTTATTCCGTTTAAATTGACCTACAATAATCGTCATATTGGATAAAATAATTCAATTTGAGTCATTCAGTGATTACTGAGTGAAGCAGCCCGAGTACATTCCTAGCTTGAGGGCTCCCAGAAAATGTCGCAATGCTGCCGATGGGCTTTGATGGGGTTTTGAGGAAGACCAGCTGCTCGAAGTCTTGAAGTCTTCATCTTGGGCTTTTTGGATACGGTCTGATTGTAGTTCGAGATGGCTCGTTTGACGGGGTCGCGCACTATGACGAATGAATGGAACAATTTGTGCATTTATTCCGTTTAATTTGTCCTACAATAATCATCACACTGGATAAAATAATTCAGTTTGACTTGTTCGTTGATTTCTGATGAGAATAATTTCTAATTTCACTTTGACATTTGAATTTTGCATGGGTAATGAAAATACGCGATCGCCGAACTTCGACAGTACGACGGAACACTTCGCGACAATTCGGATCGGGCGCGAATTTCAAAATACGATTTTTAAAACCTTTTTACAGTGAATGAGCGCGATGCAACGATTTGAAAAAAATACTGGCCGATAGCCCTCTTCGACCTCCACAAAGCCATCACTCAATAATAGCTTTAAAGTGATCTGGGGAGATATTATAAAATAAAAACCAATTCGCATGTTAATTCCCTATATCCAGACTTGGATGCGGCACCCTGTATAATAACTACATATTTACTAATTTTGCTTCAATAATATGCGTTAAGCATATTTTTTAATTACAACATATATATTTTTAACATATGCGTGTGATCACTAAAAATTTGTACAAACTAATAATTGTTAAAATTTAGTAGGTACCTTGGACTTGGTAGTTGTTGAATTTTGCAGTATTGACATTTGGATGGAATCGTTAAAAGGAAAATTTAAGAGAACTACACTATAATTTTTTTTTACTTACTGGAACAACAGGAAACAAAGTTGCGACTTCTATGGAAATGTGTCTTTAAACCAACAAATAAATAATTTTTATTTTCAAACGTCATATAACTGACACTTATATGACGCTCTTACCGGGGTTTAAGTGTCATTTCTATGACACGTTTTTTGAGCGGCGTATAAGTACTACTTATACTCCGCCAGCGTATAAATAAAACATTTATACTCCGCCGGTGTATAAATATGTGAAAATCATAGTGGTTGTCAACCATAGTAACCATGGTAAGTGAAATCAAGGCAATTCCTTAATGAAGCAAAAAGATAGGAAATAATCATTTCAGATATAATATAACAAGTGATATGATTATTATCGATAATATTTCGAGTGAAACCGAGCTGCAGATTCAACGAGTGCGAAGCACGAGTTGAATGTGCTGCTCCGGTTTCACGAGCCATATCTTCGATTATTAATCATATCACGAGTTATATTCAACATGAGAATATAATAAATGAACACATTTTTTGATAATAGAGTTGATTTTGTCGTTTTGAGCTTGCCCCCAACGTTGGCAAGCCATAAAAGACAAAAAAATTTACAAAATTTTAAAATTTGTCAATTTGACAGTTTTTAAAATTAGGTAGCAACAGACCACAATAAGGCAATAAAATTATTATCGCTGTGATAGACATGTAACTAAGGGCATGAACAAATTCTATTGGACGAAATGGGGTCATGTGATTCATGAATTATATTCTCAAAAGAAGATTAATCGTTTGAAAATAAAATATTGTATTTCATTCGGAGTTTAAGTGACTTCATGTGACTCGTATGGACTTAATTCGCCTCGCTATCGCTCGGTGTTTAATCGTCCATACTCGACACATAAAGTATCACTTAAACTCCTAATAAAATAAATATCTATTCTGTTGTAATTGACGATATGCGTATTTTACTGCAGATGGAAGTAATTGTATTGGTAATAAAAATTATTATTGTGAAAAAAATCCTTCGAGAGGATCCTTATCAAGTCACAGAAAATTTTCAAAGAAGGTTTTAAATTCCAACTGCCCCAAATTTTCGAATCACTTTACCACCCGGAAGGCCTCTACAAAAACAAAAATAAGAAAACCAGTGGAGCTGGCGCGGATTATGTTTCAGAAAGATAGAGTTACATTGAAGCTTGAAAATAAAAACTTAAATTTTGTGCAGATTTTTAGTGATCGCACCCATATTTTGTAACTTCGGAGTATGTGAAAGTAAAAACAAAATAGATTTACATAAAAAGGAATGTACTTACAGTACCCGTCACAATTTCCAGTGGAACACAATAAAACCCCATTTCAATGAGGGCAACAAAAAAATGGATCATACTCGCCACTCTATTAAACCAAGACCCTCTGTAAAACTGGTTATTTAAATCTAGCAATAAAACATTAAAAAGTGCAGACTTACGGTTGCAAAAAAATGAAAATCGACACGGAAGCCGAAACTATCGAAAGAAAAAAAAGCAGCAAAAACATATTTCTAAATGTCGCGTTCAAATCTTCGCAATAACTGAAAAAAAGTTCAGTTGTTGCGACAAGTTTTCAAATCATCGTAAACTCAATAACACAAACCTGAATAAAAAGTTGCTATGATCTACCACAACTTGCAACTTTTTCCAAATATTGTCACGACTGTCGGTGTAAATGCTTTTAAATCTGTATGCCAACAACTGATACTGTTCAATTAAAGAAGTTACAAGCGAATAGAAAAGGCATGCGGTTCCTGTCATATAAACGACAATCATAACTGATAAGTACCACATGATGAATAACAAGTAATAGAACCATCCTTCTGGTACGTAGCATTTTGCTGGTAAAATTCCTGTAATGAAAGGCTGCGAATCGAATAACAACACAGAAACGGAAGAAAATAAAAAGTAAGAACGAGTGATTTTCTTTACAAAGTTAAATCTTTTAAAGCTTTGTTTGTGCAAGGATATTTTATCAGTTTTTCCAACTTTCCAAAATCTTGTTTTTTGTTCTAGAAGTTTAAGTATATTTTGTCTTTGTGTATGTAGACCTAACACACTGCCTGCTATCTAAAATTTTTTTTTTTTTCTTATTTATGTATTTGTTCAGAGTACTTACATGTATACATAAAAAACAAGTTTGTAGACACCCCGACGCAAAAAATATGTCCTTGTCGTATGAAAGTAATACTCCTTTTATCGCTAACGCAATGAGGAACACATTCAGCAAAACGACTACCGAAATATAAGGAACGACCCACTTGGACCTATAAGCTGGTTGGAGGATAAAGTACCACAAGATTTTCACTGAATCTGTAGATATATCATCAATTTTGAAAAAGCTGAAAAGGAGAAATATTGAATTTATGTAAAGATATCTGAATTTAAACGACTCACAATTTCACATCGGGATCCATTTAAATTATTCAAGTTTTTAGTTCAGTAATTTATTTTAGTAACACTTCCTATGTTTAGCTAGGTCGCTAAACGCTATCGGAATTCTTACACTTACACGGAGCTTAATGTATTTCAATATTTAATTTAACACTGCACAAATCAAATATATTTTTTACAACACAAAAACAAAAAACTTGATACTTAAAGTAAAATTTTTTAATAGTGAGCATATACTAAGAAACGTGTCTTCAAATTCGAAAAAAAGCTTCTATCTTTAATTATTTTAAAGAATTTTAGAGTACAATTCTATTCATCTAAGCCCTATATATGAATACTAGGTATCTCACTTATTGCACTAACACTGCTCTTTCGAGTTTTCGCATTTATGCTTTAAAAAAGTAAATATTCAAACCAATCAAAAGCCAGATACTTCTCAAAGCATGCGTGGTTAGATTAGCTTGTAAACTAGCTGTTTTCTCTTATTTAGTAAGTAAAATATTAATTTTAAAATTACCAAGGAATGCATTATAATATTGAGTTTTAAATAAGGGGAAATATTTACACAAAAAAATCTACACTGCAGAACACGATACAAAGTTAATAAATTATTAACATCATTCGACAAAGATATTAAAATGTTTTCATATTTTTTTGCAATTTAAATTATTCATAAGAAATGGGAATCCGAAGTGGTAGTTTTGAAAATTGCCTCATTTTTGTAATTATTGAAATGAATAGTTTATTAGATGCAATATTACTGGTGTTATTTACTTATAATAGAAATCTAAAAAGTACACGTGGAGAAGTGTTTACCGTAATAACAATTGTTGATGCGGGGCTGCATACATTTTTGAAGAAACGAAATATTCCAGTTGAGTATACAAATCAGTGAAGAATTAAATAAAAAAAAAATACTTTGCCTGATGATTATTTATTGAAAATTGCATTTTTAAGTTGACATTGAAAAACAAACTATGTATTAATTTATATCAAAAACATCGGCGCTGTATGGTATTTTCTCAGGCTTCTGTTGTCTTTTTTTAATATTTTGAATTTTGGTTCACCACCAAAACGTTCTGATTTTTTAATAAAGTTGTGTTAAAAATATATGAATTTTATGAACCGGTTCCGTGTTTAAGTTTGTGGGTAGTTTACAGCACCCTTAATCATTGCGCAGTGTGAAAGTGCACAGGGCCGGATTTGTGAAACTGAAATTTTTCAAAAAAAAAATTTTAAGAGCAGCGCGATACATATACATGCTCGTGACATAAAAATGTTTAAGACACTATGTTGCATTTTCAAAAAAAAAATGTATGCATTTTTTAAATAAAAAATAAAATGCCTAAAACGAGAGTCCATTTTCAGCGAAAACTATAACTCCTGAAAAATATCACGGTGATCAAAGTAATTAGTCGCTTTTTACTCTTGCGTTTACCAAAAATGCTGATAATTTTCTTGGAATGAATGCCCCATATTCCTGAATATAATTATCTGTCTACCACTTAGGTATTTATTATTCTAAAAACTATTAAATTAACCTAAATACTACAGTAACTAAATAGTAAATACTAATCACTACAATGTTTGTGTACCCAAGTATGTAACTTTACTCTGACAAATCACAAATAATAGGTTCGTAAGGCTGTTCCGTCCATTTATACAAACTTTTGTTCCTCTAATGCCACAATACTTTCCAGAATTTTTCTTTACATTTTCGCTTGGCTTATTTTTTATTTTTACCTGAAAACCTAAAGAAGATGACATTAGTAACTCAATACTACAATGACTTCAGGGAATGCCTAACAACGGCTTTTGCGAAAATTCAGGTATCTAGGCAATTATACTAACTAATCGCGGATTTCATTAACTTTGTATTTTTTTATAAAATGAATATGTATTTTGTTCCATTTCCGGAAGCGGCCACTGACCCTTTTGGGTCTCTTTACCTGATATTGTAAATATAAATGTAACTTCAGTACTTCTGTACCTTCCTGTATTTAAACATCGAAACCGAACGCTGTCTATTATTTCGCACACAACAAAACAAAGGTCCTTCGAGCAATATCAAAGTTCAGTTCGGTACTCATCAAAACCATACAATCATGGTCGTATCAACTGGATTACAAAAAACATTGGAACTACAAGCCGAGTTGCACAAAACATATTTCATTTTGAACAATATTGAGTTTATGTAATAAGCGATGCAATGTAATACGTAAAATTGTTGTACGGTAATAAATAAAATCCGCACAGAAAAGATAAATGACACTAATTAGTGTGACTTTTAAAATCATTGTTTTTCTGCATTACGTCTTTTTAAATTGTTGGTGGTCAAATAATACATACAATTTAACAGATTATTAATTTGAAACTGCAATGTGAGAAAATATAAGTACTAATAGCAAACTAAGTTTATAAGGCTGAACCATGTATAAACAAAAAAAGAGAATTTGGTAATAAACGAGTGTCTAACATGATAAAGAAAATGAAACTGCAAATTATTTAACATAAAATTGTGTTTAAATTCTACCAGGAAGAGGCGAATATGAAAGTCTGTATCTGCCATCAGCTATTGCTATTGTAATAAAAGGGATAATTCCCTGCCGAGTTCTCCGCCCTGACCAGGTTTGTTACTGACAAATACACGGCGGGGTTAATACACTAGTGAAAGAATAGATATCTTTTTGAACGAGTCCTGAATCATTTCTCAAATATTTTCAAATCCGACCTTGCACTTTAGCGGGCGTCAACAAACCCGATCCCCTTTGGGGTACCGGGAAGGTACTGAAAAACTACCCGCAAAGTTAAGTTCCAGACCAAACTACAAAAAAAACAAAATTCATATATTCTCAACTTTACATCGCTGAAAATTTTACACAGATCTCCGACCCTTCTGCTGTCGTCATCCACTCTCAAATGACATATTTATGACATTAATTTTCTTACCTACCTATCGGCATTATGCAAGTACCTATGAAATGTATGTCGTATTGTGGATAAGATATCCACAATCACAGATCAAAATATAACCTCACAAGAAACAAACACGACTTTACTATAAAAAAACATCTAATCAAATAATTGAATTAATAACTTCAAGTATTTAACAGACCCTATTTTGAGATGAGAAAACTTCGTAAAATAGAGACTGAAGTATTTGAAATTTCCACTTTCATACTTCAAGTACTTCAAGAGTATTTAAAATACTGAATGAAGTACTTGGAGTAAAGTACTTGGCAAAATCAAGTACTAAACTCAAGTACATTTTAGAAATACTCCAAGTACCAAGTACCAAGTACCTAAATATAAAAGCACTTCAGTAAAGTACTTGAAGTACTTAAAAGCTCTGATCATTACAGAGGCCAAAAAAAAAAATGAAGCATTTGCTGGAATACCAATAGCGATGCCACTGTCTAAATATAGGGCGTTTGATACGTATTGGGGGTCTGGGGTGATCTTGAACCCTTGTAGCGCAATATCAGACAACGGATCCTAATCAGCTGTTTCAACTTTTAATCGGTTGAGCAGCGTACGGTCTGAATCCGAGTGATTTAATCCCTCCAGGGAGTCAAGGCGACGAACGTCTAGCATTACAACCTACTTAGATAAAGCAAGAGTGTTCGGACGATAATGCGCGCCACAATTCCTACAGTGTGTGTAATAATTCGAACTGGAAGACAGTGGAAATCAATTTTTACAAATATGAGACAAAAATGTATGAATTTTTCTGAATGCATATTTCTGTACAGTTTTTTAGAATTACATGATATGCATGTAGCACTTTTTTTATATTTACCTGAACGTATAGTTTTGTATGCGTTTGACTATTGGAGATAGGTACATCTTCTTATAAATTCTTGCAAAAATATAAATTTCTGATTTTGGGCCCAGATCCAGGTTTCTGTATCCGTATATGTACATACGAGGAAGTCCCTAACAGAAAGGGTCTTTTTACACTACATTTGATAGGTATATGCTATATATTTTTAAGTACGTATTAAAACAAATGAGAGATTTTTGCTAACACTACACAATTTAAAGAAAAAACAAGAACCATTTTTTGTGAAAATATTTATTCGAAAGTAAATAAGTTTTGTGTACAAGGCAGAAAATTTGTAAGTCAAAAAAGACAACATTTTTTATGAATTCTTCAGAGTTTGATTGAGTTTATTAATATTATTTCGGTCACAGTTTTTTGACAGCATTTAAATATGTGTAGAAACTGAATACAGTTTTACATATCTAAAACATCAGTAAAAGTTATGTTAAAGACAACATCTTACACCAAAATCTTACTGCAACATATGTGCTGAGGTTCATATTTACCATTCCATAGCTATTGAACACGATAGGTCTTTGAGCCCTACTTGTAACAAGCGGTAAACATTTTTTTAAAGAAATTGTGTCTATTTCGTACCATTGAGAGTCATATAAAATACGATCTAGTCTGAGAGCCTGAAAAAAATTGTCAAGAGTACTCTGAACAAATTGTCATAGAATGTTCAAGTGTTGAACATAACACACATTAGTCCGCCTTCATCTTGATGGAATGGGAACTAAGACCAACAAAGGTCGGCGTTCTTCTGATCAAACAAAATCAAAAAGAGAGCCTTGATTTTTTTGCTTGCATGTGTTTTGAAATTTAGAATAAACGTTTTAATTTATAATTACTTACAGTGTTTGTGGCAATTTCGGCAGAAACACAGTAAAAACCTATTTCAGATATAACACACGAAAAATATATTCCACATTTAATTCGATTAGCCCAGGCGCCTCTGCAAAACGAACGAGTTAAACTATAACTAAGAACCTTGTATTACACAAAAATAAACTTACGGTTGCATAAAAATGAAAACTGCTACAGAAGCCGACGATACAGAAATTACAAAGATAAGTAGAAATATATTTCTGAAAGCCGCATTTAATTTTTCGGAATAGCTGAAAAGAAATGTGATTTCTGATTTCTGAAACATATTTCAGACTTGAAGGTTTGTTCCAGAGTCATGCATGGTATCAATTTTTAATAAAATCCACAAAAATCTGTAAAAAAAAGTTAAAAAATATGCAAAACTCCTGGAACAATTCGTAATTTTCAGCTAACTTAGAAATCAATTTGGGAATTGAATTTATGACTTTTGCAAACCTTATCAAAAAATTGTGGTGATCAACCAGGACTTCTAATTCCTTCCTGATGTTATCAAAACTGTTACTGCACATATCTTTAAATTTATATGCCAACAAATCGAACTGTTCGACTAAGGAAATTACCAGGGTACAAAAAAGAAACGGCGATCCTGCCACAGAAATATAAGCAATTAATGATAAGTACCACAATATAACAGTTAAATAACTAAACCATCCATTTGGTACATAACAAACTGTAGGTAAAGATCCTGTTATAAAAGGTTGTAGATTAAATAAAATTCCCGTAATAATTGTTACAGTGTTGCAGGATCGTAAGGACTTTTTCATGAAATATGTTTTTTTTAAAGTTTCGACACCTAATAATTTATTTTCAAATTTAGTAATTTTCCAAAACTTGGACTTTTGTTTGAACAGATTTAGCAAATCTTGCCTAGTGGCATGCAAGTTTAACACATTTCCAATTATCTAAAATTTCATGTTTAGTTCTAAAATAATTTATGTACGTGGCACTTACGTGAACCATTAAGAAACAAGTTTGTATATTTTCTGTAATAAAAAATATGTCGTTTTTGTCGGAAACTAATATTCCTTTGATTGCTAATGCTACGTACATAAAGCATAATGCAATATTTGTAAATGTGCATAGGAAAAACCACTTCGAGTTAAAAATTGGGTGCAGAACAATATACCATAATATTTTCACCGGGTCTATAAATGTGTCGGCAAAGTTAAAAAGGCTAAAAAAGAAGTTAATTGAGTAAACCCTACGTAACTAGAAAATACTTACAACTGAAGTCCACGAGCCATTTGAATTACTTATATTCCGTAAGTGTTTGTTACGTAAATTTCAAAAAACATTAAACACCTTAAAAGTAAAGACGAATTTTTTTTTATTGTTGCTATAAAGTCGTATTTATTATGTTGTAACTGACACTATTATTGACATCGTCCCTTTTATACTTCAAGTAATACAAACAGAAACAACCAATCGAAAGCTCACAAGTCCGAAAACATGCGCAACTAATTCAACTTTTGCACATAATTATCGCAAGTTCATAAATTTTAAAACAACGGTAGAGTTATAACAACACATTTTTAAATTTTAAATAAAATCATTTTATTTTCAATTATTTAAAAGAAACAATGCCACATATACGAACCACATATAACGAAGGTTGATTAGCTATTGACCGAGCTTAACAAAGAAATTTTTATAGAAATACTTCGTGTGTCTTTATCTTATATATTATTCATAAGAGCTTGCTGGCTGTACTTTAGGAATTAGAAACATTTTATTATATACAACATTATCGGATATTAGTCTTGTGATTATTGTAAGATGCAATTTATCCGTAATGTTCGGGTTCTGATGTAAGGGCAGTAACGAACGAACATCGATAAATGGATAAAATCAAGAACAATTTTGTTAAAGATCGTAACCGACGAGGGAGTGTGTAGTTACATAATCGCTCCCGTGAAAACAAGTGCATACACAAAAAGACTCTCGAAAAATTAATTAAGTGCTTAAATTTGTTGAAATTTTCACCGCAAAATGACGGGAGAGTCGTAGTATCAGCTACATTTAAGCTGCCTATAATAAATTTACAAAGATGAAGAAATTTTTACCAAAATTACGCTCCAGAATATTAATTAAAGTTTTATTTATCTTAAATACAAAGTACATTTACCTATAAAGTTGTAAACAAATTAATTGAAGTAAAGGGCTTAAATTAACCTAACAAGCATTCTCCTTGTGTATAACTCTCAACTTAAGGTTGTTGCTGCACTATCGGCGGCCGGTCGGCTATAACATTCCGCTATTTTATTTTAGAATATTTCTCAGTGTACTTAGTAGCATTGAAACAAAAACATAATAAGTCGCATATTTGTGTAAAATTTAATCGAAATTAAAAAAAAATTGCAATCGATGAGAAAACATGTAATAATTACTTAATCCCCTCCGGGAAAAACAAGCGTATGAATTAAAGAACTCCTTAAAAAAATATTTTTCCCTGAAATCAAAACATCCCCCCTGGAGCGTATATCAGTATAATTTAATAGTGGATTAATGTAAACGTTTATTTTACCAGATTGTGTTGCTTGAGTTGTGTTATTGCTTATTTTATATGTATATTAAAGCTTACTGAAGCGAACATAATAAAATTTGAACACAAATTTTGATTACATTTTATAACAAACGTGATGTTTTTTATATTTTTAACTACATACTATAATATTTTTATGGACTACAGTAACCTTTGTTCATAATACTTTAACTTAATTTGTCCTCTAAATGGAAGTTCTGTTGGGCAATAAAGACATTATTATTATTATTATTAATGATAATAATATTATAAACACTGTTACGTTGATTGGTGAATAAAAATCGGCGTGTGTTAAAATCAACAATTTATTTCTCAATAACTCGAATTATGTACAAAATAATTCTGGTGCAATTTCACTGGGTTTTTCCGACACTCGTTGGACTCGACTTGTTAACTGAATTCAGCTCTCGTTGTCTGGACTATCTTAACTGCTCCCGACGGTGGTTCCCATTTAAACAACCTCGCTGTCGTTCTCGAAAATCTCCGTCACCGCTTCTAAGCTTATTCTCGAACACCCGTCGCGACATCCTCTTCCAAACTTTTCTCCGGCCGCCGTCACGGACAACGAGTCATCTTCGCCGTATATACTAGAACCCATAGGCGTCGTACCGGGGCGGCGCATGAGTTTATTTCGTAACAATACATATATTTAATTACGAGTAAGTATATCACAGTTTAGCGCGAAGTTCCTTTTTATCTTCTGTATATTTATAAAAATTGATTAACAAGAACAAACTCTTTTCTGTATTACTTTTATGTAGTACGTAAATTTACCTAATGTAGTGTGATGTCCTAAATTTGAAATTTGAATTTTGCGCTGAAAAAGAGCAATACGAAATTGAAAAATTAAAACTAAGGAGAGGTAATTTCATAACGCAAGGTTCTCTTCGTTACTTCTTATTAATCGTGAGTGAAACACTTCATAAATTTAACGGTAGGTACTCCTAATTTAGTTTGCAGATTCATTATCAGGGCAATTATTTAAAAACGAAAATGTGTCGCATTCGACACCACAGTCCCTCTCAGCAACAAAAGTTAGTGCAAGATCAGTTGATTAATGTTTGTTTAATCAAAAATGTGTAAAACTGACTAATCCATAACCACGTGTAATTTGTGTTTTATTGTCTGTACATTCACAGTTCATATTCAGATTTTTAACTGTTCATGGTTCTAGTACAAATTAACTGCAATTAAGTATCTAAAAGTTCTAGATGCTTTTACTTAAGTTATTATTTACTGCATTAACACACTTCATAGCTCCTCGATATTTGTAATAGTTTATTTGTGACATTAGTGATGTTGTAAGGTGACGTTGAGATTGGCGAAAGCACTCCACCAGAAAGGTATTTAGTTTTCACCTGAAATAGTGACACTGTCACCGAATTTGGCCATGGGTATTTAACGGCAAATGCTCGGATTAATTCATAGGCTTGATTCTAGTCAGCTGTCAATTTTAACCGGTTGAACAGAGTACGATCTCAATTCAGATGAATCAATCGTTCGAGATCCTTTTGCTAAAGAAATGTGATCACTTTAAAAATTGTGCGAGGAAACGAGTACGAAACATTACTACCTAATTGGGTAAAGAACAGTGTTCGGACGAGAAGACGCGCCACAATTCCTACAGTGTTTGTGATAATTCGAACTAAGAGCGGGTGGAAATCAATTTTCACAGTTATAAGAAGAAAATTCTTACTTGTGTGATCTTTTTATGACAGAAAATAATTGTAATCTTTCTTTGTATACAAGGCACGAAATATTTTAAATTAAAAAAAAACTACAACATTTCTTATGAATTCATTATTTTTATGCAGTGTAGACACAGAATGTCGGAAAATACATTTAATGCAGTAGATAGCTTCTTTTATACCTTATTCAAAATAACTAAACATTCAAACACAAATTGGTCTTACTATATAACTGTCAAATATGTCTTTTCGAATTTCTAAAAACATTACAAATATTCTGTAATGTAAAAAACTAGTTTACACTTACGGTGTTTGTGACAATTTCCGCCGGAACACAGTAAAAACGTTTTACACAAAAAGCATAACCCGAGGGTTATGAAAGTGTAAGATAAAGACACTTTAGAGTTAAAAAAGTGACGAAGGACAAAATGCCAGAGTAATTTCGCGGGAACTGTGGATATATCATCAGTTTTAAAAAGACTGAAAAAGAAGAGATTTGTTCATTTTTTTAAATTGTATCCTAATATTAACGTCTTACGGTTGAAGATTAGAATCCATTTAGGTACCTACGTCTCTGTATTTTCAACAAAACGGAAGCATCTTGGAATGAAAATTTCGCTAAAGCCTTTATATCACCAAAATGTGTTAATATCAGCTGTTTTTAGTTCTTAATTCTTTTAAGAATAAGATTTTTTTCTTTATACCATTTGAAATTAAAGCTTGTTCTTAGTCAATTGGGTGTAGTGAAAGTGAATTATCAGAAATAAGCTTTTTCTTAATAATGTGTGATATTCTAGTTATTGGTTAGTTAGACTGATATGTCATTATAAAAATATGTATTTATTTAGTTAATTTGCGACAAAAAAGAATACATACTGTCTCAACACTTACGAACACTAGAGTCGCACTTATTATTTAACTAACACTAAATTTATTTAAATTCTCGCTTTTATACTACAAGTAATACAAACATAAACAACGAATCAAAAGCTCACAAGTCTGGATACATGCGCGACTAATCCAAGTTTTATAAATTATTAGGTATATTTACAGTGAGCTCATAAAATTTAAAACAATGGTGAAGTAAGTAGGTAACACACTTTTAAATTGTAAATACCTGATAATCAACAATATTTTTAAATATTAAAAACAAAGAATGCCACATATAAGACCACATGCAACGAGTGTGCATCCACTACTGACTAAGTTTAGCAAAGAAATTTTGTAATAATATTTCATTTGCTTTTATCTTTTACAATATTCATAAGAGCTTGGTAACGGTACTTTAGGAATTAGTTACCATAAATATTTTATTAGATGCAACATTACCTTATATTTTTCTTGATGTAGATAACATCTAAAAAGGGAACTTAGGCATTATGTAATTATTGTAAGATGCATGTAATTTATTCGTAATGTTTGGATTAATATGCTGGAGCAGCCACGAATGAACATCGATAATAATCAATAATTTAAAAAAGGAGAAAACATAAAAGTGGCCATTTATCCGATGGACTCGTTTACTCTACTTCCGTAGCTTAAGCTCGGGAAGTAAAAATAATAATAACTGACGATGACGTATGTAATAATTACTGCTTTCTCGTGAAAATCCGACGCATTAATAAAAGGACTCACACAATTAAAACTAACATGAAGAATTCTTTTCTTGGTCCGTAAAAAAAATTATACCTTAAATAAATCTTTGTTGAAGAATACTCTATAAAATGCACCAAGAATTGACTGTCCTTCAGAAGAAACGGAAATATTATCTGAATTACCGTAGAATGTAAATACACTTAGTACCGCCGCGCTCTGCCAGTACCTTTTAGAGAGCGCTGCCGGTACGAAGCACCTTCATTAGCTATCTGACCCACGTTAAAAGCGAGGACAGTTATAAAAGTGTTTTACGGCCACTAATGCGCTTGCGCCGCGTGATGCAATTCCTTCCTCGAACAGAGAATTGCGCAGAGGACCGCAATTCTACTCAAGTCGTGACCAGAGAACTGCAGCGAGCGACGTCACGACAGATTAGAAAAAGGTGTACTTACCTTTTTTATATTAGTTTTTGCATTTTTTTGAAATCCTTGCTCACTAGGTGTAAAATAACTCTACAAAGTTTTTTATCTCACAACACCGAAAACACAAAAATTGTCGACGCGTTTCGCCAACAACGTTGGCATTATCTAGAGAAAACAGCTTCAGCCGGCTCTGTTTCTTTAAATTTTATGAAATAAGATACTCCTTCACATGTGGTTTATGAACCCCTGTTAAGTTTTTATTCTAGACATCCAGATCTTTGAAGAAAAAATCAAAGTTGCAACATCTTCCAACTCCAGATATAAATTTTGGAGATTCCAAAAGCATTTTTTGTTATTTCAGATCCACTTCGCATCTGAATGACTAGGGTTTAAGGATTGGATTATCGGTCATTTTAGAAATTTCTAAATTGAAATCATCAGAAAGTAAAATGGTCCGTTTCACCCCACATTTTTTTTCATATATTTTTTCATTTACATATTTTAAGGTACTGTATAATATTTTTTTAAGCAAGTACACAATTTTGACGTTCAAGTTTTTTTTGCTTTTTTATAAAACAAAAACGTCAATTTTTGTCTTGAAGTCTTTTTAATGCATCTTGTAACATTTCACCCCATTTTTAAGGTTATTGTTTCTAAAGTTGTGGATTGATAAAGATTTTGGCCATGATTCGAGTGGATCCATATAGAAACCGTTGACTTCGAGATTTTTACAGAAAAATAAAAAATATCTCTTCAACGTCAAAATTGCCCTGTTTTTTTAAAAAAAAAGATAAAGTACCTTATAATAAATTAAAAGACAACATATCGGGTGCATGTACCATTTTACTTATACAGTATGTCCCCGAATTGAGTTCACAAGAGACAAAAAAACTGTATTTTCTATTTTACAAAAAAATGACGTAGGAATAACATTTTTTGCTTAATTCAAAACGAATAAATCTGCAATTAAAACTTCAATATTCTTGGTCTGTACTCTTAAAATTAATTTTTTCATATTTCTAAGTTCTTCGTTACTTTTAGTTTTTTTCGATTTTAAGGACACAGCCTGATAATATTAAAATTTTAATTGCAGATTTATTCGTTTTGAATTAAGGAAAAAATGTCATTTTTTTGTAAAATAGATAATACAGTTGGTTTACCTCTTGTTAACTCAATCCGGGGACATATTATATATGTATTATATACATATATTTAATTTTATAGGATAGACATCGAGATTTTTGGTAAAAAATTCAAAATTGTATTTTACAATTTAACTTTTAAATGGCAAAAGCGTACTGAAGTATTGAAATATTCCAAACATTTTAAGTTATAGGAATGATGATAAATTGTTAATCAAATGTTCTTTAAATTTTATTAAATACCATAGTCCTGTATGAATCCGTGTCGACTATTAGCATCCAGTTTTTTGGAGAAAAATCAACATTGTATAACAATATTTTATAATTTAACTTTGAAATTGTAAAAAGAAATGATGAAGATATTTTAAGATTGTTTTGTGTTCTTTCCTCTGCGTTGAGAAAACAAAATCAACCAAATTTCATTTTCTTTCAACGGCTGTTGCATGTAATCTGAACGTGCTAAAAGTCGAATTCGGTTGAAGTACAAACATAAACAGTCGAAGTTAAGCATATACTGAGAAATTGATAACCTCTCTACTTTTTCCCGTTAGTTACCTTCTTTAAATAAATTTCATATTTAAATGCGCAGGAGTTACGGAGATGTCAATTACGCCATTTTATAGCGGTTATCAGAAAACAAAATCTAATTTTATAACTTTTTAAAGAAGCGGAATTTGTCAGACTACTAGCTTTGTTTTTCTAGGTAGCGTCATCAAAATTCTACAAACAACATAATTTTTTCAAAACGTTAATGTCGCCAGCAAAACTGAAAATAATAATAGTAATAATACCCAGACCACATCTGTATACAATAGCCCAGGACCCCACTTTATAAATTTTCCGGTGGACTCCCATGTCGGTTTACTTTGTTTAAAAAAAACAAGGCGTTCATAAAGTTCTTATTTAATTCAAAATACAAAAATATAAAATAAAAGCACAGCATCGTTCAATTATTATCTATGATATAATTGATATATTCATGAAAACAGGTGCGTTATATTATGTGCACATTTCTGTCAAAATTACCTTAATTTACAAGAAGTTTAACTAAACTAGACACACTTAACACGTTTAAAAATTTTAAATCAGCTGTATTATCCATAAGAAGTGTTATTATCTCACTTACGGTTGCTGGAATGAGTTTAAGTATGTATAAAAACTGAAAACAGTTTTACAAATCTAGAAAAAGGCATTAAATAACTTGAAACATTTTGATAAAGCCTTACTAAAACAAAAGTATTAAGATTCATGTTAACCAGTCCATGACCACTGAACACCATAGGTTTTTGAGCTCTATTTGTAATAAGTGTTAAACATTTCTTGAAGGGGATCTTTTCTATTTCGTACCATTTTGAATCATAAAGAATGTTATCTATTTTAAGGGCCTGAAAAAAAATTAAAATAGTAAAGCAGTCGTTTTATGCCTGAAAATATATAGTTTTCTTCCACCATTTATTGTCTGTGAAAGTAACAATTTATTTTTTAATGCAAATTCGGTCCAACACTCGGTATATACACCAAATGAATATTTTGAATAGGTCAAAAGTAAGAACACAACCCGAGTTTACATAGGTACACTTACAGTGCTGGTGACGATTTCCAGTGGGACACAATAAAATCCTATTTCAATAATGGCAACAACAAAATGGACCATGCATTTGGCTCTATTAACCAAGGGTCCCCTGTGAAATTGCTTATCTAAATTTAAAAGTCAGAAGTTAAAAGCGTAAACTTACGGTTGCATAAAAATGAAAATAGCCACAGATGCAGACACTATTGTAATCAGAAAAAGAAGCAGAAATATACTTCGAAATGCCACATTTAATTCTTCGCAATAACTGAAAAAAAAAACGTGGTATGTTATAAACTTTACATAACTTGGAGTATTTTACACACCTTAATAAAAAGTTGTTATGATCGACCAAAGCCTTTAGCTCTTTCCAAATATTATCACGACTGTTGTTGCACATATCCCTAAATCCTTGTGCCAACAGTTGAAACTGCTCAATTAGAGAAGTTACAAGCGAACAAAAAAGGCAAGCTGTTCCAATCATGGAAGCAAAAGCAATAGTTGATAGGTACCACAGGGGAAACAATAAATAATAGAACCATCCTTCTGGTACATAGCATACTACAGGCAATACACCCGCGGTAAAAGGCTGCAAATCAAATAATACCAAGGAAAGAAACGAAAGTAAATAGTAACAGCGTATGATTTTCTTGACGAAGTCAAATCTTTTCAAACTTTGTAGACGCAATGAGTTTTTATCATTTGTTCCTATTTTCCAAAATCTCGATTTTTGTTCAAGCAGATTAAGCAAGTTCTGTCTTCGAATGTGTATATTTAATGCACTACCCATTACCTAAAATTTGATGTCTTTTTAAATGAATCTTTATATTCTAGGTTGCATCTACATACATGCGTACATAGAATACAAGTTTGTAAATATTCCGACGTCAAAAATATGTCTTGATTGTAGGAAAGCAATATCCCTTTAATTGCTAACGCAATGTACAGAGAATTCAACGCAACACTTAAGAAAGCATAAATATTAACCCATTTGGAATTAAAAGCTGGATGCAGGAAAAAGTACCATAAAACTTTGACTGAGTCTGTGGATATGTCGTTAATTTCGAAATATCTGAAAAATGATAGGCTTGAATTTACGTAAAAAAATTTAAATATCGATAGCTTACGATTTCAGATCAGAATGCATCTGGAGTAGATGTTGTTCTCGTTCGACGACAAACACTGGATATCTCACTTCTTACTTAGCTAACACTGCAATATTCTTTCAAGTTTTCGCGTTTATGCTTTTAGAGACAACCACCATCCAACAATCAAACATGCGCTGTTAAATTAACTACTACATTTTTTTATTGTAGTTAATAAAATATAAATTGAAAATTACCCATGATGAAAGTAAAATATTACTCCTACATTTTAAAGACGCGGAAATGTTTTGAAACAAAAGAGAATTACACTGTAGAATACATTCTAAAGATAATGAATTATTAATTTCATCCAACGAGACATTTTCATATTAATAATAATTGGTTTGCGTTTTATATTATTCATGAGAACTTGGAAGTTGGAGTAATAGTTTTGAAAATTGCTGTAATTTCATCATTATTTAAATGAATACTTTGTCAGATGCTCGATATATTTCTTTGAAAAAGACATCGAAGACGAACACGGGGGGTTGGGGGTTGGGGGAGAAGAGGCATATTGCTTACAGGAATAATTGGATACCAGATGGATATATACATCATTTGTTCCTTTCCCGAATCCTACCTAAGAGTTTAAACTAAGGAAAACGTTGCACTTTTCAGTTCCCTGGTAGTGCAGTCTTGGATCATTTTTATTTTTGGTTGTATGTTGTAGGTGGTAACACTGTGTGTAAAGTAACTTCTAAAAGACAAAACCGCGTCTCAGTAAAGTTAGTAGATACAACACCAGTGGAGACTCGTGACCTTTTAAAATGGGGGGACACAATTTGAAAATATAAAACTGGTTGTTATTACCAATCAATAGACGAAATCATGTGACGAAAATAAATACAAAAATACATTCAATAAAAGTAAAACAGCATTTCTCCACATACCTTTTTACCTTCGGTCAAAATTTTACGTTGATGGCATCTAAAAGTTCATTTTGGACAGTTTTCGACGTTCCTTTAAAAACCGTTGTTTCTTTCAAATGATCTGATAAAGACGAGTCCAGTTCAGTCGTAAAATCAATCAGACCTCAAAATATAGGTACTTGGATTTTGTGGTTCTCTATGGTTCTATACTTTCTATACTTTCGTCATGTTCACGTAAAGCAAGTTCAAACACTCCACAAAATTTTATGTAGGTCCGTATTACCAAGAAGGTTATCCAAGAATATTTATGATACCTGTTTTACGTCTGTCTCGCGCAGAAGGAAAATTAAAACCTGCGATAGTAATTGCCGAGCACTGTCAGAACGGGACCGCAGTCCCATTGACTGAAGTGGCTAGGACGTGTGGTTTCTATGGCAACGGTGTAAAACAAAACGTTTAAATCAGCCATGATTCCGGTCTCTGTGCCAAGCTTTTATCAGCAACAACATATGATATATCCAAGACAAACATCTTTAGATACAAGTGGATGTAAGTTTTGATACAGTTTATACAAGTGGAGCGAGACAAAAAAATTAGTTTTGATAATGATGACACAAATTTCGGGATAATTTTTTAAATATTGAAAATTACTATTTTGCTATGTCCAGTGTGTTTGTAGAAGTTATAATTTTGGGAGGGCACGTGCCCTTGTGCCCCCCGGCACCAGCCGTCCCTGTATAACACATAATAAGAACATAAATATTCAACGTTATTTATTACTGTTTTAGGTGTCTTAATTAACTAATTGTGATATTTTGCACATTTACTACAGCAATGATTTTATGCAGCATTTAAATACTGACTTCTTACAGGATGAGTATTAACACATTTCCCAATTCCATAATAATCATAGTACTCTCTATATTAGTATTGCAAAGTTTTCCAATATGATAAATTATTGTTTTATTGAAAATTCTTTGAATGTATTTAAATATGTATAGAAACTGAAAACAGTTTTACAAATCTAAAAACATGCAGATATATAAAAAAGTAATTAACCTTTTGATAAAACATTACCAAAACATAAGTATTAAGATTCATATTAACCAATCCATGGGCACTAAATACCATAGGTTTTTGTGTTCTACAGGTAATAAGTGTTAAACATTTCTTGAATGAATTCGTTTCTATTTCGTACCATTTTGAATCATACACAACTTCATCTATTTTAAGCACCTGAAAAAAAAAAACAAAACTGTCGTTCTGTGTGCGCAAGAATGCATGTAAAACCGCAAAGAAATTTAGAAATTAGATACAACGGGTTTCAACATTTACGACCAGCGAGAAAGTAACTTCGTTTTTTAAAATAAAACTATAAAGTATAGCAAAAATCTACGAGTTGATTGTAACGGGTGTACATTGAAAAATATATTTGGAGTAGGCCTTGTAATTATTACTTGTCTTTTAGAGCGTAGATGGTTTCATCATTAGGAAGTAATTTTTGTTATTATTTGATAATTATTGATTTGATAATTGCATGAAAAAAATCAGTTCTATCTGTCAACTGAGTCGCTCGAATCTGCTCAGAGAGTCGGCGGTGTCTGAATTGCGGTTAGTCAATGCAAAATTATTGGTCCGGCTTTTTTTATGATAAAGTGTCTCTTAGTGTTTTAACAATAAGATACAAATGCTGCGAGTTACCGAAACGAAATTTTAACTCCTTTTGTAAATCAACTGGTTGATGATGAGTTAGTTTATGGTTAGTTTCAGCATGATAGTGGTACTGCTCACACAAGTGGAGCTATAATAGATTTTTGGCTGAATTTTATGACAATCGGATTATCATAGTCACTCCTTGCAACTTCTTCTTAAAAAAAAAAATAAATTCAAATTCAATTTGTGCAACACTTTTACTTTCCAAAGGAAACAAAAATTTGCCCGAGGGAACTGTTGTAATAAAGTGATCCATAATGATTTTACTTAAGTACTTTCATTTTATTTTTTATTTCAAAAGTAATTTGTCCACACAAAAACTTGTCACTTGTATTTTTAAAAATATGTAAGTAAATGAATTCTGAATTAGTGCTAACTAACCAAAAATTTTCAAAGGCTCGAAGTCATGGTATTCCCTATGTTGACGAGAAGGTGTCGCTTAGCAGACAATTTGTAGATATAATAATATTGCAATTATTTACTAATTTTGTTTCAATAATATGCGTTAAACAGATTTGCACTAAAATGGGACAATGTTTTCTAAACTAACATTATTTCGTTGTCATTTTAAATATCCTTCAGTGTTTGACCTGACTTTTTCTACACACAAGCCACAAACAACTGAATTTTCACAGCCTGCTCCAAAATTGGTTTAGAGAACAATATTGTTGGTAATAACAAGTTGTCTGCCCTAAGCACTTTTTTAAATCTTAATAACTATTGTCAGTTTAATACTATTATGAACACTAATGACAGACTTTTAGATTTGATTCTTTCTAACTATGAGTGCTCTGTTAATGGTTGTCATGATTATCTTTTGCCAGAAGACAGTCATCATCCTTCTCTGGTAATTACCATAGATACTCATCAAGGAAAAAGTAAAATTTTAGGTAATTCTGAAATATTAGTTAAACGGTGGAACTTTCGGAAAGCTGATTATCCCAACCTTTATCACCATCTTGGGCAAATTAATTGGTCGTTTTTAAATGGAGTTAATGATCCGAATACTGCATGTACTTTATTCTACAATAAACTTATTAACATCCTTGATATTTATGTGCCCAAGACTCGTAACATTCGTCATAGCCCCTTCCCGCCTTGGTTCACATTTGACATTATTAATAAAATCAAATTTAAATGGAAACTTTGGTCTAGGTATAAACGAAGTAAAAGTTTAGAGGATCTTTTGAATTTCAAATCTGTACGTTCCGAAATAAAACGTGATGTCAAAATTGCCTATCGTGATTACATCTGCGATTTGGAAAATAACATAAAAGCCAATCCTAATAAATTCTGGACACATATAAGCAGACTTAAAAAACAAGGGGGTATACCGTCCCAAATGAGTTATAATAACAAGGTACTCTGTAATCCTGCAGATATAGTAAATGCATTTGCAACCCATTTTAGTTCAGGTTACACTGACTGTAAAGCCACAAATTTGAATGAATTCGTATGTGAGTCTTACAATGATCTTATACAATTCAACACGATAAGTGAAGCAGATGTGTTTAAAGCGCTAAAAAAAATTAAGTGTAACTTAACGAGTGGTCACGATAATATTCCGGGTTTTTTATTATCTGATTGTGCTTCGGTGTTTTCTCATCCCTTATCAGTCATCTTTAATTTAATAATAAATTCTGCCATCTTTCCCGATATCTGGAAACATTCTATTATTTCTCCAATTTTTAAGAAAGGGAGTAGAAATACAATTGAGAATTACAGGCCCATTTCGCTAATTTGTAACTTTGCCAAAGTTTTTGAATTTGTTTTACATAAATTTTTGTTATTTAATGTTCGTAGTAAAATATCTGATTGTCAACATGGATTTGTAAGTAACCGTTCCACCATATCTAACCTCTGTGTATTCACACAGTTTGTTTCAGAAAGCTTTGATGCTATGCTTCAGGTTGACGTGGCCTATACTGATTTTTCCAAGGCCTTCGACAAACTTAATCATGATATTTTGCTGGTTAAATTAAGTAATTTTGGGTTTTCTGCTTCATTACTTTCATTGTTTAAATCGTATTTATCCAATAGGACTCAGTGCGTTAAATATAATGGTCATGTGTCAGATAGTATTTCTGTCTTGTCTGGAGTGCCTCAGGGTTCGGTTCTTGGACCTCTTTTGTTCGTGATTTACATAAATGACATCGCAAAGAGTATTAGTTCAAACATTCTTATGTATGCGGATGATTTAAAAATTTTTAGAACTGTTTCGAGTATTAATGACTGCCGGATGTTACAAGATGATCTGCAGAAATTTCTATGTTGGAGCAATTGTAACTTTCTCCCGGTGAATTTTGACAAATGCTTTATTATGTCATTTACTAACAAAAATATCCAAACCTTGTATCCCTATGATCTCAATAACACCATTTTGACTAGAGTTGATTCTTTCTGTGATTTGGGAGTCACTTTTGATTCCAAACTCTCTTTTGTAAATCACATAAATAATATATGTGCCAATGCTCTCAAATCACTCGGTTTTATACTAAGATGTGGCAGTAGTTTTAGTGACTTTGATTGTTTGAAAATTTTATATTTTGCTTATGTGCGATCCAAGCTTGAATATGCAAGTGTTGTTTGGTCTCCATTTTCTCGGATTCATATAGACACATTGGAGAAGATTCAACGACGTTTTTTGAAGTACTTAGCTTTTAGGGCGGATGGTGTTTATCCACCAAGGGGTTCGTCCCATATTACTCTTTTAAATAAATTTGGGTTTAGAGATTTACATTGCAGACGGACTATTGCATCGTTGAATTTTTTAAAAAAGTTGGTTCATTTTCATATTGATTGTCCGGATCTTTTGAGTCGATTATATTTGCTTGTCCCCAGATTGTCATCTCGTTCTCATGATTGCTTCTATTTGCCTACTCCTAGCTTAAACGTTGTAAAACACTCACCTATATACGAGATGTGTACTTTATACAATTCGGAACAGAATGCATTTGATATATTTAAATAAATAGGTTTTTTCTTTGTATATGTAGCTACATTCAGTCTGTTTAACTTTGCCTTCGTGGGTTCAGCTGTTGGTCATATATTTTGCTAAGGTGGTCAGTAATTGGGCTATTGCCTGTTGACCATCACTGACATAATAATAATAATAATAATAATAATAATAAAATGCATTTTTTATTATACCCATTATAATACCCATTTTCTTAAATTTTTTGTATGATACTTATTCCACCGCTTAATATCTTGAGAATATGGTGATACTGATGAAGTTCCGTAAACGCAATTATTTTTAGTTTGGAGGTGGAAGCTTAATTTAGGATATTGTAAGTTTGTTTAAACCATCAAATATATAATCGTTGTATTGTAATTGACGATATGTGCATTTTATTGCAAATGAAAGTGATTGCCCTTATCAAAGGTTACAGAAAATTTCCAAAAAAGTTTTTAAATTCAAACTACCCCAAATTAAAAAACCAGCGGACACTAGCGCAGAATATGTTTTAGAAACATAATTATTTTGAAGCTTGAAAAAAAAAATAAAATTGTGCAAATTTTTTGCGATCACTGATCACACCCATATTTTCGAACTTCGGAATATGTAAAAATAAGGCAAAATAGATTTACATAAAAACAAATGTACTTACAGTACCGGTTACAATTTCCAGAGGAACACAATAAAAGCCCATTTCAATAAGGGTCACAAAAAAATGAACCATACTCGCCACTCTATTAAACCAAGACCCTCTGTAAAACTGGTTATTTAAATCAGGCAATAAAATATTAAAATGTGCAGACTTACGGTTGCAAAAAAATGAAAATCGACACGGAAGCCGAAACTATCGAAAGAAAAAAAAGCAGCAAAAACATACTTCTAAACGCCGCGTTCAAATCTTCGCAATAACTGAAAAAAAATTGTGCGTCAAATTTTCAAAACATCTTAAACGCAACAACACAAACTCATCTTTTACAAACCTGAATAAAAAGTTGCTATGATCTACCAAAACTTGCAAATTTTTCCAAATATTGTCACGACTGTCGGTGTAAATTTGTTTAAATCTGTATGCCAACAACTGATACTGTTCAATTAAAGAAGTTACCAGCGAATAGAAAAGGCATGCGGTTCCTGTCATATAAACGACAACAATAACTGACAAGTACCACATGATGAATAACAAGTAATAAAACCATCCCTCTGGTACGTAGCATTTTGCTGGTAAAATTCCTGCAATGAAAGGCTGCGAATCAAATAACAACACAGCAACGGAAGAAAATATAAAGTAAGAACGAGTGATTTTCTTTACGAAGTTAAATCTTTTAAAGCTTTGTTTGTGCTAGGATATTTTATCAGTTTTTCCAACTTTCCAAAATCTCGATTTTTGTTCTAAAAGTTTAAGTATATTTTGTCTTTGTGTATGTAGACCTAACACACTGCCGGCTATCTAAAATTAATATTTTTTTCTGATTTATGTATGTGTTCAGAGTACTTACATGTATACACAAAAAACAAGTTTGTAGACACCCCGACGCAAAAAATATGTCCTTGTCGTAGGAAAGTAATACTCCTTTTATTGCTAACGCAATGAGGAACACATTCAGCAAAACGATTACCGAAATATAAGGAACGACCCACTTAGACCTATAAGCTGGTTGGAGGATAAAGTACCACAATATTTTCACTGAATCTGTAGATATATCATCAATTTTGAAAAAACTGAAAAGGAGAAATATTGAATTTATTTAAAGATATCTGAATTTAAACGACTCACAATTTCACATCGGGATCCATTTAATTTATTCAAGTTTTTTAGTCCAGTAATTTATTTTAGTATAACTTCCTATGTTTACCTAGGTCAGCAATATCGGAATTCTTACACTTACACGGAGCTTAAATTATTTTAATATTTAATTTAACACTGCACAAACCAAATGTATTTTTTACAACACAAAAACAAAAAACCTGATACTTAAAGTAAAATTTTTTAATAGTGAGCATATACTAAGAAACGTGTCTTCAAATTCAAAAAAAGGTTCTATCTTTAATTATTTTAAAGAAAGCACAATTCTGTTCATCTAAGCACTATATATGAATATTAGGTATCTCACTTATTGCACTAACACTGCTCTTTCGAGTTTTCGCATTTATGCTTTAAAAACGTAAATGTGAAAACCAATCAAAAGCCAGATACTTTCCAAAGCATGCGTGGTTAAATTAGCTTGTAGACTAGCTGTTTTCTTTTATTTAGTAAGTAAAATATTAATTTTACAATGACCAAGGAATGCATTATAATATTGAGTTTTAAATAAGGGGAAATATTTACACAAAAAAATCTACACTGCAGAACACGCTACAAAGTTAATAAATTATTAACTTCATTCGACAAAGATATTAAAATGTTTTCATATTAATTTGATAATTGGTTTGCATTTTAAATTATTCATAAGAAATGGGAATCCGAAGTGGTAGTTTTGAAAATTGCCGTATTTTTGTAATTATTGAAATGAATAGTTTATTAGATGCAATATTACTTGTGTTATTTACTTCTAATAGAAATCTAAAAAGTACACGTGGAGAAGTGTTTACCGTAATAATTGTTGATGCAGGGCTGCACACATTTTTGAAGAAACGAAATATTCCAGATGAGTATACAAATCAGTGAAGAACTAAATTTAAAAAAAATACATTGCCTGATGATTATTTATTGAAAATTCCTGCAGTATTATTAAGTGCAAAATCTGCGAAACCCTTCAACGTGTGGTCATATTTTATATATTTGTCACAGGATTTTGTTATAAAATGTCAATATCCACCCGACGTTCTTAGATGATGAGTATCAACAGATTTAGCAGTTTATTACATTTTTTATTGGCGTACTATGTACTAATACTTCATCGTTTTGCATGATTACTAATTAATTAGGTTTAATTAAGATTATTTGTTTATCAATACAATTATTATTTTGTTGTAAACTGTTTAAATGTGATCGTTGTTGTATAATTTTGTTCGCCATTATTTCGCTGAAAATTATTTCAACTTGTTTAAGTAGGTGTAGAAGCTGAAAATAGTTTTACAAAACTAAAAACATGCAGACATTAAAAAAAAACTACTTTTTAACAGACCCTTAATAGAATATAAGTAGTAAGGTTCGAATTAATCAATCCATGGCCTCTAAAAACCAAAGGTTTTTGGGTTCTACACATAATAAGTGTTAAACATTTCTTGAAATCGATTATTTCTATTTCATACCTTTTCGAATCATATACAAGATCATTTATTTTGATAACCTGAAAAATATTTATAAAAGGTGGAAAGTTGTTTTGAAAAATGTATTAAAATTAGGGATGTACCGACTAGTGCCCGACCGGTCGGATAAGCCGACTATTCGGCCGTTTTCCATCGTCGGCCGCAGTCGGCGACTGGTCGGCTAAACAGCCGATCGGTCGGCTTTTTTTATTATAATTAAAGTAGTATATAAAACAATTTAACCCGGTTTACAGAACCTCAATTAAATATTTAATTGAGATTTAATTTTTAACCCCGCGTTAAAGTACCATGTGACCGACTCTACGCCAATCAGACGTCGCTAGTGGCCTTGTTAAATGCGCGATCAACTTAATCTCAGTTAAAATATTATATAAACTGGCCCTAAATTATGTTATTCTTTATTTTTGTACTTAACAAAAAAATTAAATGTTAAAATTATCCAAACAAATTTAACAATTTTTTTGGAAAACAAAGGCATTTTAGTTATTCCTTTTATTAAAATAAAACAAATTTTTAAGGTAGTCAGAGAAATAGAAAAAAAACACTGTCTGTCGCATTTATAAACCGGTTTTAGCAAAGCCGAACAGTCGGCCGACTAGTCGGTTTTTACTGGCCGAACAATCGGCTAGTCGGTTAGTCGGCCAGACCTACAGTCGGTACATCTCTAATTAAAATCAAAGAGGGAATTTCAAGGTACGCATACAGAGTGTGGTATTCTCAATTATTTTACCTCTAGTTGGGATATCAATAAACAGTGAAAGCTCCTTCTGCCAACACTGAAAAACACGTTACAAAGTTAATCAACTATTAATTTATATCCCTTTAAATTAATAATAGGTTTGCGTTTTATATTATTTATGAGAACTTGTTTTCAAAATTGGCATATTTTCCTAACTATTGCAATGAATACTTTTTTAGATGCAATATTTCTCGGTTTATTTCTTTATAACAGGCATCTAAAAAGTACACGTGGACGCAGTGTTTATCGTAATAACTGTGAACGAAGGATACCAAATGAATAAAGAAATCAATAATTGCAGGATTAAACGAAAGGCTGAGCTACACTTGTTTGACCAACTCTTATGCAGAAGCTTTACTTCAGGATAGATGACTAACAATACCGGTGTGAAGACAGCAACGATTTTAGTTCGAACCGTGATTTCATGCCGGTGGCACACACGTAAAAGTATATTGCAAAAATATCGTTATTGCTGGTTGTGATACTATGAAATTATGTGTGTGAGCTGTCTAGCTTTTACTATAAAATACAGTTAGAACAAAAAATCAAATATAAGACATGAGTGTGCGTACAGGCTTATACCACTGACCGCACGTCTGTAATGCGCTTATTACTATTTGCGCCGCGATGAAATTCAGTGTAGGAGATCTTTGGGGTTTATAATAATATATGGTTTGAAAAAAATTTTAAAATGCAGGGGATGAGGGTGTGCACGGGCATACCATATAGGTTACCCCTGTAATACGCTTATCAGTGTTTGTGATACGATGACACTTTGTATGAGAGCTCTTTAAAATTTATGATGATTTAGTTTTTCTCTTGAGGTTTTTTTGAGAATTTGTTATCAAAAAGAATTTTTATTAGGTATGTAGGTTGGTAAAGCCTTAAATACGAGTATTTTTTCTTAGTTTTAATGAAAACAAGAATTACATGTTAATCGTCAATTAAAAATAAAAAGGTACAACAAAAAAGTCACGAAACATTTGTTTAGAAAATATAGAAAACAAATATAATATAATCACAATTAATTAACGAACAATGTTAAAATTAATTACAGTTTAAGGAAATATACAATATATTAGGATAAGTAACGCTTAAATTTGTTTTTTAATTTGAATCAAGATAACAATTAATTACGTATTAATCATCAGTTGAAAAAGAAATACAGCCAAAAAAAAAACAAAAATTTAGGTACATAATACATGACTACATTCTTTATAACAAAAATTAAAAAAATATTCTATTTAGTAGACCAACAATGTTAAACTTATTTAAATCACGTTTTTAAGAAAAGAATAAATGGCAAGAATACAAAATATACCTTAAATACATCATGCACATTTATAAATATATTTAGCTGAAAAAAAATAACTCCTAATATTTTTAAAGGAGAAATATTGAATTTTAGAATCAGTAAGGACTGCATTATAACAATGAGTTTTAAATAAGGGGAAATATTTACACAAAAAATCTGCACTACAGAACACGCTACAAAGTTAACAAATTTTAAACTTTATTCGATAAAGATATTGTTTTGATGATCGGTGATTAAAATAGGCGTGGGTGAAACTCAACAATTTATTTCTCAGTAACTCAAATTTACACGACTAATTATGTACAAAGTAAATCCGGCGCAACTTGACTGGCTTTTCTCAACAGCCGCTGGACTCGATTCGACTGAATAATAATTGTTCTCGACGGTGGCCCCTATTGATACATTGCTCTGAATGAATCGCGAACGCCGCTTCGAGGTTTTTCTGGATGCCGCAATCGAGAATTCCGGTAACCCGCTCTAAACTTGTCTATATGCGAATGCCTCCGTCACCGACAACCAGTCACATACTAGAAAAGCCTGGATAAACCCATAGGCGTCGTACCGGGGCGGCGTACGGGTTTATTTCGTAACAATATTAAGATGTTTCCATATTTTAATTGGTTTGAATTGTAAATTATACATAAAAACTGGGGATCCGACGTAGTAGTTTTAAACATTGCCGTATTTTTGTAATTATTAAAATGAATACTTTATTAGATACAATATTACGAGTTATATTTCTTTGTAACATAAATTTAAGAAGTACACGTGGAGAAGTGTTTCCCTTAATAATTGTTGATGCAGTTCTGCATGATATTTTTCAAGAAACGAAGAATTAAATTTCATAAAAATACCTTGCGTTTGATTATTATTTATTAAAAATTCCTGCAGTATTATTAAGTGCAATCTCAGCGAAACCCTTTAACGGATGGTTATATTTTATAAATTTCTCACAGAATTTTATGCTGTAAGATGCCAATATCTATCCGACGTTCTTAGAAGAAGGGTATCAAAAGATTTACCAGTTTGTTACATTCTATAATCGGGGTACTATATACGTACCTAACACTAACATTTAATAACAATACTTCATTATTTTGCATGATTACTAATTTATGAGGTTTAATTAGGATGCATCTTTTGATTATTAACATAATTATTATTTTGTTGAAAACTGTTTAAATGTGATCGTTGTTGTATAATTTTGTTCCCCACTATTTCGCTGAAAATTATTTCAACGTGTTTAAGTAAGTATAGAAGCTGAAAATAGTTTTGCAAAACTAAAAACATGCAGATATTAAAAAAAAAACAACTTTTTGACAAACCCTTACTAGAATATAAGTATTAAGATTCGAATTAACCAATCCATGGCCACTAAAAACCAGTGGTTTTTGGGTTCTACTCATAACAAGGGTTAAACATTTCTTGAAATCGATTATTTCTATTTCATACCATTTCGAATCATATAGAAGATCATTTATTTTAGTAACCTGAAAAATGTTTACAAAATGTGGAAAGTTGTTTTGCAAAAATGTATTAAAATCAAAAAGTGAATTTCAAGGTACGCACACAGAGTGTGCTATTCTGAATTATTGTAGGTCTAGTTGAGATATCAATAAGGAGTGAAAGCTCCTTATCTGGTTTATTTACATTTACATTATCAGTAGCATTTTTTTTAAACAGACACAACATAAAAAATGGTACTTTACTACTTTACTACAAGAATTTTGCAACAATTGTATCATACTTAAGTATTCATCACTTCATTTGATAACTGCGTTTAAACTGAATTTTTGGTAGTAAATTGTTAATTTTGTCATTTTATTCTATATATATTAAAAAGAATAAAAATTAATGCACTTACGGCACTGGTGATAATTTCTGGAGGAATACAGTAAAAACCCATTTCAACAATAGCGGTACAAAAATGGACCAAAGATGCCATTCTATTAAGCCAAGTACCTCTGCAGAAATGGTTATTTAAACCTTATAATAGAGTATCATAAAGTGTCAACTTACGATTGCATAACAATGAAAACCGCTACAGAAGCAGAAGCTAGGGAAAACAAAAAGATCATTAAAAATATACTTGTAAATGCTGCATTTAGATCTTCGCAATAACTGAAAAAGTACAATACATGGATGATATTTAACTGAACAAAATATAGTTAGAATATACTCCATAAGAAGGGTTTACAAACCTTAGTAAAAAATTCTTATGATCAATTAAAGTTGCCAAGACTTCCCAGATATTATCACAACTGCCATTGCACATGTCTCTAAATCGATGTGCTAGTAACTCAAACTGTTCAATTACAGAAACCACAAGCGAACAAAAAAGAGTAGCTGATCCTACGATGGAAACAACAGCAATAACTGTCACGTACCATATCATAACCAGTAAATAATAGAACCAACCGTCTGGTACATAGCAAGCTACAGGTAAAACTCCTGTAGCGAAGGGTTGCAAATCATATAAACCTCCAGCAACGATCGCAAAGAAGTAATAACAGCGCATGATTTTTCTGACTAAATTGAATCTTTTACAGTTTTGTAAGTACAATGATTGTTCGTCAATTTTTTCAATTTTCCAAAATTTCAATTTTTGTTCAAGCAATTTAAGTATACTGTGTCTTTGAGTATATAAAGTTAATACATTGCACAATGCCTAAAATTCGATTCATTTTTTATATATTTCTGGGTTTCATATATTGTTTGTACTTACATGTATACACATCATACACGTGCTCAAATATTCCGAAGTCAAAAATATGTCCGTGTTGTAAGAAAGTAATATTCCTTTTACAGCCAACGCAATGAGTAAGACAAAGGTAAAAACGTTTATAGAAATGTAAATAATAGCCCACTTAGACCCAAAAGCTGGATGAAGGTAAAAATACCATAAGAATTTCACTGGATCTGTAGATATGTCATTAATTTTGAAAATGCTGAAACAGAGGCGATATTAAATTTACGGAAATATATCCCAACATTAATAACTTACAATGTCACATCAGGATCCATCTTTAGCTAAGAAATTTACTTAAACATTACTCCAAAAAGAGAAAGTTACTTTTTTTACAAAACGTTCAAACGAAGCTTAATTTATTTTAAAATCTAATTTCGCTGTTTAGATTAGTGGATTAGTAATGTAATAGTGGCAGAATTTGAAACATACAAAAATAACAAATTTAAAGAATATGCAGTCAAATTGAGCACATAATTAGAATAGGTATTTTTAACACAAAACACAGACAAATTTTAAAAAACTGTAAAACTCTCTATATACGTCTTCTTATATAATCTACGAACCCTAAGTATCTCACTTATTACTTAACTAACACTGTAAAATTTCTTCGGCTTTTCTCGTTTATGCTTTCAGAACATAAATATAACAACCAATCAAAAGTCAGTTGCATTTAAAAGCATGCGTCGTTAAATTATCTTGCACACTTTGTTTCATTTTAGTTAATAAAATATTAATTTGAAAATTACCGATGATTGAATTGTAATACGAAGTTTTAAATAAGGAGAATATTTTTAAACAAAGGAGTCCATACTGAAAAACACGTTATAAAGTTGATCAATTATTAATTTAGATGTCTTTAGATTAATAATATGTAGTTAGGTTTGCGTTTTATATTATTCATGAGAACTTGTTTTGAAAATTGCCGTATTTTTCTAATTATTGAAATGAATACTTTATTAGATGCAATATTTCTCGGTACACTTCTTTATAACACACATCTAAGAAGTACACGTGGATGCAGTGTTTATCGTAATAATTGTGAACGAAGGATATGCAATGAGTAAAGAAATCAGTAGGCTGAGCTACGCTTGTTTGACCAACTCTTATGCAGAAGCTTCACTTCAGGAGATGACTAACAATACCGGTGTGAAGACCAGCAACAATTTTAGTTCGAACCGAGATTTCATGCCGGCGGCACACACATAAAAATATATTTCAAAAATATCGTTATTACTGGTTGTGACACTATGAAATTACGTGTGTGAACTGCCTATTATCCATTCACGATCTTTATATAGTAAAGTAGGCTTTGATATTTTTTCTTTAAGTTGGATAAACTGATTTGATGATTTAGTTTTTTGTCTGTCAGTAGTCTCATTGACATTTGCTTTGAGCTGGATTGCCACTCTTCTACTTTATTTATTAAATCAGAATTATTCGACGCAATTTTTTAATCAAGCAAACAAATGTTTTAATTTTGTCAGCATAGATAGTTTGTCATTGTGACAGATTCACAGATCATTGCGACATTATTTAAAAAGAAAATGCCTAAAATAGTTTTACTGCAACAAAAAATTGCAATAAAAAGATGTTTATTGCAGTTTCGAAAAGACAGGCCCGATCTTTCTTTCGAAAAAGTAACTATGAGGGTCTCGAACATATTTTCGGTAATGTAAAAATACCCTGTACAATATATATATCTTTTTTTTTTCATAGGTGGGAACATCAACTGTGGCGAAAATGTTATCAACAGGGGACCAAAATTTAAAAACATCACTATCTGGCAAGCGAAAACCAACGGATTAATTTACAAATTATATGTTTCGGAAAGACCTGCAACGACAAATTTGGCAACTTAATGAAAAAAAATTGGTCTAAAGAGTTTACACAGTACTTCCCTCGCTGTCGGAAACTTGACAACTGCATGGCTATTGTATTTTTTTTTCTCATTACATTTTTGTAGTGTGGAATTTAAAAAAAAAATGCGATGTCGCCATCAACATTTTTGCAAGGACACGTATATCAGTTGGGATAGATGTAGTGTAATACTAAGAATAAAATTGTTGTATTCCCAAATTTTCGGGAAAATGAATTGGGTCGTTTTGAATATTGATTTGTTATAATCAATAAAATAACGAAACAATTTACTCACGTATGCGGCGCCGGTGAGAGGCAACTGAAAATCGTTTATGTATAAGCATTCTTAATTTAAGATGACAAGCGTAACAGCATACGTGAGAGTCAAACAGAGAAACTGTAAACAAAACGACCATCGGTTTTATTGCTTCGACTTCCGCTTTTTATATAAAACATTGGCTTTTATTTTAATTTTTGAGGGTGAAATTCACAATTGGTTGATTATAAACATGCCTATTCCACAACCTAGACAGCGCACAAAACAAATGCACGTCTGTAATGTTAAAGTCGATGTAAATAAGCGTGCTACCCTTATGTTTCAACCGAATTTTTACTTTAAAAAATTTTGTGTCTACCAAATTGGGTTGGTCCAATGTAATATACTAATAATAAGTGTTGCCTTTAATTTAATCAATAAAATAAATTGACTTTGTTAATTTTTTTGAGCCACCTCTTAAGAAAATCTAAAAAATATGAATGGAATGATAGATAAATCACAAGTACAAACTCATCATATTTTTTGCATTTTAGATAGGATTTATTCAGCAAAATTTAAGGGTGACGTCATCAATTTTTTTAGAAGGGATGAACAAATACATTTTGAAGAAAACTTTACCATGCTTATAATAACTTTAAAATATCTCCAAGATTTCAAAGCATTCGGTTTTGTAATTCCTGATTAAATCGATAAAATAAATTCACGCATTCATTAATTTTTTTGAGTCACCTGTATATGCAAATCCAAAAATATGAATGGAATGATAAATCACAAGTACAGACTCATCATATTTTGTACATTTTAGATAGGATTTATTCAGCAAAATTTTGGGGTGACGTCATCAATTTTTTAGGGGGATGAGCAAATACATTTTGATAAAAAATTTACCATGCTTATAATAACTTTAAAACATTTCCAAGATTTCAAAGCATTCGATTCTGTAAATTCTGATTAAACCAATAAAATAAATTCGTGCATTCATTAATTTTTTTGAGTCACCCTATATATGCAAATCCAAAAAATATGATTGGAATGATAAATCACAAGTACAGACTCATCATATTTTGTACATTTTACATAGGATTTAATCGGCAAAATTTTGGAGTGACGTCATCAATTTTTTAGGGGGGAAGAGCAAATACATTTTGATAAAAAAATTTACCATGCTTATGATAACTTTAAAACATCTCCAAGATTTTAAAGCGTTCGGTTCTGTAAATCCTGATTAAATCAATAAAATAAATTGACGCGTTCATTAATTTTTTTGAGTCACCCTGTATATGCAAATCCAAAAAATATGATTGGAATGATAAATCACAAGTACAGACTCATCATATTTTGTACATTTTAGATAGGATTTATTCAGCAAAATTTTGAAGTGACGTCATCAATTTTTTAGGGGGGAAGAGCAAATACATTTTGATAAAAAATTTACCATGCTTATGATAACTTTAAAACATCTCCAAGATTTCAAAGCATTCGGTTCTGTAATTTCTGATTAAATCAATAAAATAAATTGACGCATTCATTAATTTTTTTCAGTCACCCTGTATATGCAAATCGAAAAAATTTGAATGGAATGATAAATCACAAGAAGAGACTCACCATGTTTTGTACATTTTAGATAGGATTTATTCAGCAAAATTTTGTGGTGACGTCATAAATTTTTTAGGGGAGGACGACCAAGTACATTTTGATCAAAAATTTACCATGCTTATGATAATTTTAAAACATCTTCAAGATTTCAAAGTATTCGGTTTTGTAGTTACTGAGTAAATCAGTAAAATAAATTTTGCGCATTCATTAATTTTTTTGAGTCACCCTGTATATGCAAATCCAAAAAATATGAATGGAGTGATATATCACAAGTACAGGCGCATCATATTTTGTACATTTTAGATAGGATTCATTCGGCAAACTTTTGAGCTGACGTCATCAAGTTTTTGGAGGGGATAACCAAATATATTTTGACTAAGGATTTATGATGCTCTTTAGAGCCTTAAAACATCTGCAGCATTTCAAAACATTCGGGTTAGCAGATTCAAAATTAAATTGCAAAATGTTGTTTTATAATTTTGATTTTTTTTTCCAAAAATCTGGACGGTTCGGGTAAAAACTGAATTCGGAGTCGTAAACTACATGTGTAGGACTATGTTATTTTATACAATTTAAGACCCATTTACTGTGTACAATTTTGAAGTGACGTCATCGCATTAGTGGTGGGGATGATTAGACAAATTTTCGTTAGCGTTTTACCATCTACATGATATACCTAATATAAGTACAAAATTTCACAACAATCGGTCCAGTACTTTCGGAGATTATCTGTCTAATAAAAATCCGGGACGGCAGACGGACAGACGGACGGACAGACGGACAGACGGACGGACAGACGGACGGACAGACAGACGGAAATGGGAGACCTATTTCTTCGTCTTCTAGGGGTCATGAAAGATCGAGAAAACGTAAAAGCAGAGAGTCGGCCGACGGACTCGATTACAATACTTCCTTTGCTTACGCTCGGGAAGTAAAAATTAAAAGAAGAAGAAGAGCATGACAGAACAGTATGGAAATATGTAACAAATACTGAAAAAAAGCAGACAACCAAGAAATCAGGTACAATTCCAAAAAAGTGAAATTGTAAAGTTAGATATGAAAGTGGAAAAACTAGAAAGAAAGGAGAAAGGAGCAACTTGAGAATCATAGGATATTTATCAAACGCAAAGGACCACGAAGAATTGAAGACTGAATTGGAAAAGTTTGCCTGAAACAAATATTAGAAATGCAAAAAGTAGTTTAAGACAAGTGAAGCGAGAGTATATATTAATACTGACCTTACTGAAAAAGAGAAAGAGTTTCGAAAACATATGAGGGAACGCCAAAAGGAAGAAAAAACTAAAGGGAACCAAACTAAAATGGGACATAAGAAGTTAATAATAAGTACTTAAAGAGAAATGGGAATGGAATGAAGACAGGGAAGAATTTGTCAAAGCAAAAAAGAACCAAGAACATAATCCAAGAATCTAGACAGCAAAGACAAAAGGATGGAAAATTATGACGACGAAAAGGCGACAAGTAAGGATAAAGATGATATAAACGGGAAAGACTAAATAAAAAAAGGGCAAGTGGAACAACAGACACAGATACTTTTAAAAGAGCCAAATCGTGGAATGTAAGGGGATTAAATGTAGTGAAAGAAACAGGAACGGAAATACCGACAAAAACGCAGAAACGCAAAGAAAAGACAAGGATCTATAGGAGTGGAGTGGAATAAACAAAGACGGCAAAATCAAGAGTGGGCTGCATAATTAACAAGAAATTAAGAAATGGTAATAGAAAATGGAGAATTATGTACGATCGAATAATAAGATTGGAAATAGAAATAGAGAATGAAATATATACAATAATAACAGTATAAGGATCAAATGAAGAAGAGATAAAGAAAAAGATTGTGGAATAAAATACAAGAAGAAATTGAGGATTATAGATCGATTAAAACTAAACAAACGGTAGCAAGAAAACAAAGAAAAAAATTAAAGACAGTATAATATGTAAATATAAGAGTGGACAGACTGAGGTAAAGGGAAAATATCAGAGGAAAACAGAAGAAAAAATAAGACAAAAGAAAGAAACCATTACTAAAACGGATTTGGCAGAACTGTGGAAAACTCTAGTCACAGAGGAGGCGACTGAAACGTGCTTAGTGGAACAATACTGTAAAGAAAGAAATTAAAGAGAAGAAAATCATTTAGAAGAATTACTTCTATAACAATCAAAAACAGACAAAGAGAAGAAGTTAAAAGTCTGCTAATAGCAGTGAAAACAAAAGCATGTGAAAAATTCGGAGTGAAAAAAGGAAAACTACCCAACACTTACTTAATGCAAAGCTGTACCGCACACTGAAAAATTTAAGGAAAGAAAAAAACCCTGTGATGTATTATCAAGAGTTAAAATATTTTCTTCTATTATTTTAAAATAAAAATTTAAAGAAAACACTTGTTATGCTGAATTGATTTTATATTTATTGTTACCGCCGGCGCACTGGAAAGAAAATGAACTAAAACTAACATAAGGGAGCACATTTGAAGCTACTCTAAACTACCTAGTTATTATATCCTGTACAATCCTTATCATAATTAATCATTTTTTGCTCTTTCTAATGAGTGCATTTTCTTTCTACATATTTAACACTTTCAATAAAATAATGCCATGCTTCACTTGGAGGGTTTTATTTATTTGTTAATTTTTTAACCGAGTTTAGGTACGTGTAGAAACTGAAGACGGTTTTACAAATCTGAAACACGACGATCATTTAATGAGACGCAAACAATCCTTTCAAAAAAATATTACTAAAACATATGTGTTGAGGTTTATGTTTATTAATCCGTAACCGCTGAACACAATGGGTCTCTGAGCCCGGCTTATGGTAAGAATTAAACTCTTCTTGACGGGGACTGACTCTATTTCGTACCATTTTGAATCATAGACTACGTCAGTTAATTTAACTGCCTAGAAATAGTTAATACCAGTAAATTTCTTTAAAGCAAATTCATTTTTTTATACTTACAGTGTTTGTGGCAATTTCCAATGGAACACAGTAAAAACCTATTTCAACAATAATAACAAAAAAATGTGTTATACATTTCATTCTGTAAGCCCAATCTCCCCTACAAAGATAGTTAGAATGCAAGCAGAATATTACTCAATAACATAAACTTACGGTTGTAGAAAAATGAAAACCGATACTGACGCAGAAGCTATACACAACACAAAATCGAGCAAAAAAATACTTCCAAATGTCGTGTTTATATCTTCGCAGTAACTAAAAATTAAAAACAAACACTCGAATCATTTTGAAGAGTTTTTACAAACCTCATCAAAAAATTGTGATGACTGACTAATGTTTCCAACTCTTTCCGAATATCAAACCTCTTATTGCACATCTCTCTAAATCTATATGCTAACAGCTGAAACTGCTCGGTTAAAGAACTTACAAGCGAACAAAAAAGACAAGCGATTCCTATAATAGACAAAACACCCACATATGACAAGTACCACAGCACGCCAGTTAGAAAATTGAACCACCCGTTTGGTACATAGCATACCGAAGGTAACAATCCTGTAGCAAATGGTTGTAAATCGAATATTGTTGCAGAAAAGACGGTAAATATAAAGTACGTGCGTATGATTTTCTTGACAAAATTATTATTTTTTAGACTTTCTACTCGTAATGAATCGTCATCGCTTTTTGAAATTTCCCAAAAGGTAGATTTGTGTTCGAGGAGTTTCAACAAGTTTTCTCTGTGAGTGTGCAAAGCTAATGCGTTGCTGATTATCTAAAATGGACATTTTTTATTAAGTCAAACTTCGTCGTAGACTAGTGCCTACTTACATGTGCCATTAAAATGCAAGTTTCTAGACATTCCGACATAAAAAATGCATCACTGTCGTAGGTAAGTAGTATTCCTTTTATTGCTAAAACTGCTAATAAAGAACAGAAAGAAACGTTTATAAGAGTGTAGACAGTGGCCCACTTGGTCTTAAAAGCTGGATGGAGACAAAAATACCATAACACTTTCACTGACTCTGTTGATATGTCATTAATTTTATAAAAGCTGAAAAGGAACAACGATTAATTAAATTTTGGTGAGTGTATATAAATATTAATGGCTTACAATTTTACGTTGGGCCCCATTTGTATTTCTTTTTGTTTTAGTGAATACATTTATTTAAGAATAATTCCAAAGTAATGTTAATTTCCCTTGTTTAATTCCGTTTTTTCTCTGAAATGGTAGTTATCCTAAACTTACTTTTATTATTAAATGTCAAATACTCAAAAAAAAATTAATGTAAATTTAAACTTTTTCTTACTCTATATAGTGCCTGTGAACACTGGGTTTCTCACTCAACACTTGACTAATACTGTAAAACTCTTTCCAGTTTTCACGTTTATGCTTTTAAGAATACAAACAAATTTAACATCCAATCAGAAGCCAGCCACTTTTCAAAGCATGCGTCGTTAACTTAGCTTGCACATTTTATTTTATTTTAGTTAATAAAACATGAACTGAAAATTACCAATGACTGAATTAAAATATTAATTTTTAAACAAGGAGAAATATTTTTAAATAAAGAGCGCTACAGGTTGGAACACGTTATCAAATTAATCAATTATTAACTTCATTCGACAAAGATGTTTTCACATTAATAAATGGTTTGTATTTTGCATTATTCATGGGAACCTGAACTAATAGTTTTGAAAATTGCCTCACTTTCGTAATTATTCATAATGAATATTTTATTAGACGCAATATTACCCGGTATTTTTCTTGAAACAGACAGTTATAATAATTGCAGATGCAGAGCACAAGGCATATTTCTGGAACGAAGGAATCTAAATGAATTATGGTGGAAGGCTGAAAATACTGGGCAATGGTTTATCTGGCGTAAACATTACAGGAGGCGCTTGTTTTAGTTAAAGATGTTTTGTAGTGATTTCGTTTTGGCCAAAATTTAATTTCATGTTTTCTTGATGTGTAAAGATTTCAGACTAGGAACAGGTGGATTTTACGTTTACGTTTGTTTTTTTGTTTGTCTGATTTGGCTAAATATACATTTCTATAAATGATTATAGGGTCGAAGTAAGTCGTGAAAACGTGCCGCCTCTCAATTTTCGATATTACTAACTGTCCAAGGACTCACGACAAATACCACACGCATCTGTATAACTGGTTGCCTAAATGCTTCATATCTTATTAACAAATAAAACTAAATCATAGTGTAAAGATTAATGTTCATCTACATTGTTTCCTATCGTTTCCTATGATGAGTTTTCCTATATTTTGCATCTCCTTTCGTTTCATTTCTTGTCTCCTTACTGTGTCATTTATTTCATCATACCATGCCCTACTCGATCTTCTTCTTCTCTTTTCTCCTGGCACCATTTCACATATCACTTTCACTGTCTTGTTTTCGTCCATTCTCATTCCATGCTCGAACCATGTTAGTCGAGCTGTTTTAAGTTTTTGTTTAACGCTTTTCCCTTTTAGATCTTTTCTTCTTTTTCCACTTCTCATTTTTCCGTTCTCGTTGTTCCCGCAAAATTTCTTAAGATTTTCATTTCGCACGCAGTAACTTTACTTTTGAGCTGTTCATTTAAAACTCATAATTCACTTCCATAAATGAGTTTTGGTACTAAAACCGCCTCCTATTCTCTACTTTAATATCTTTTTCATATTTAAGAACTGGTAATCTAGAGTGTTCTGTCTACCGCTGTATTTATGTAATATTGTTCATCATTTCTTCTTCGAATTCTCTTTTTGTTTCTGTTATTGGTCCTAAATATCTTATTTTTTCTACTTCTCTTGTACATATTTCTATCCGTCTTTACCTTTTCATTTGCTATTGTCATTCTTTCTGATATCCCTGCGTTTATTCTTAGGTCATATTTTTCTAATTCTTTTAACCATCTTTCTATTCTACGTTTTAATTCCCTTTTGTTGCAAAGATTAGCATTTTTTTATCAGTTTTAGTATTTTGTAGCTGATGGGGGGGGTTCCCCCTTTTCTTTTATTTATTTTTTTTACCATGCTGTCCTGTATTATTATATCAAAAAGTGGCCCCAAGATACTTCCTTGACTTACTCCTCTGTTGGTTGTTAAATTTTCTCCTTTATTCTTACCACATTTTCTGTTGTTTCGTAATTGTAAAAAGTAGAATAATCAGAAGAACGCTTCCGCCGGATAGAAAACAACGGAAAACTAACACAGGGAAAATGGAAGAAATAAAAAAATTAAAAGAAGGAGAAGAGCATGACAGAACAGTATGGAAATATGTAACAAATACTGAAAAAAAAACAGACAACCAAGAAATCAGGTACAATTCCAAAAAAGTGAAATTGTAAAGTTAGATATGAAAGTGGAAAAACTAGAAAGAAAAAAGAAAGGAGCAACTTGAGAATCATAGGATATTTATCAAACGCAAAGGACCACGAAGAATTGAAGAATGAATTGGAAAAGTTTACCTGAAACAAATATTAGAAATGCAAAAAGTAGTTCAAGACAAGTGAAGCGAGAATATATATTAATACTGACCTTACTGAAAAAGAGAAAGAGATTGGAAAACATATGAGGGAACGCGAAAAGGAAGAAAAAACTAAGGAAACCAAACTAAAATGGGACATAAGAAGTTAATAATAAGTACTTAAAGAGAAATGGGAATCGAATGAAGACAGGGAAGAATTTGTCTAAGCAAAAAAGAACCAAGAACATAATCCAAGAATCTAGACAGTAGAGACAAAAGGATGAAAAATTATGACGACGAAAAGGCGACAAGTAAGGATAAAGATGATATAAACGGGAAGACTAAATAAAAAAGGGGCAAGTGGAACAACAGATACAGATACTTTTAAAAGAGCCAAATCGTGGAATGTAAGAGGATTAAATGTAACGGAAGAAACAGGAACGGAAATACCGACAAAAACACAGAAACGCAAAGAAAAGACAAGGATGTATAGAGATAGCGTAAGGTCACGTCATGACACAGAGTGGAGTGGAATAAACAAAGACGGCAAAATCAAGAGTGGGCTGCATAATTAACAAGAAATTAAGAAATGGTAACAGAAAATGGAGAATTATGTACGATCGAGTAATAAGATTGGAAATAGAAATAGAGAATGAAATATAGAAAATAATAACAGTATAAGGATCAAATGAAGAAGAGATAAAGAAAAAGATTGTGGCATAAAATACAAGAAGTAATCGAGGATTACAAAGTCGCATACATAAGTATACAAGAGAAATGCTAATGATAACTAGGAGAGAGAAGTCAATAATTGAACTATTAATAGAAGAAAAAAATCTGAAAAATGTAAAGAATATAAGAGTAAGAAGAAGGTGTGAATAAAATAGTGATGACATCGATTAAAACTAAACAAACGGTAGCAAGAAAACAAAGAAAAAAGTAAAGACAGTATAATATGTAAATATAAAAGTAGACAAACTGAGGTGTCAAAAAGTAACGGGAAAATATCAGAGGAAAACAGAAGAAAAATAAGACAAAACAAAGAAACAATTACTAAAACGGATTTGGCAGAACTGTGGAAAACTCTAGTCACAGAAGCGCCGACTGAAACGTGCCTAGTGGAACAATACTGTAAAGAAAGAAATTAAAGAAAAGAAAATCATTTAGAAGAATTACTTCTATAACAATAAAAAACAGACAAAGAGAGGAAGTTAAAAGTGTGGTAATAGTAGTGAAAACAAAAGCATGTGTAAAATTCGGAGTAAAATAAGGAAAACTACCTAAAAATTTACGGAAGGAAAAAACCCAACCAACATAAGTTGATAAATTTAGAGAAAACATGTGATAGATTGTCAATAGTTAAAATATTTTCTTCTATTATTTTAAAATAAAAATTTAAAGGAAACACTTGTTGTTTTAACCTTATATTATTTATTTTCCGGTGCATATTATGCTGAATTGATTTTATATTTATTGTTAACGCTGGCGCACTGGAAAGAAAATTAACTAAAACTAACATAAGGGAGCACATTTGAAGCTACTCTAAACTACCTAGTTATTATATTCTGTACAATACTTATCATAATTAATAATTTTTCGTTCTTTCTAATGAGATGAGTGCATTTTCTTTCTACATATTTAACACTTTCATTAAAATAATGCCATGCTTCACTTGGAGGGTTTTATTTATTTGTCAGTTTTTTAACCGAGTTTAGGTACGTGTAGAAACTGAAGACGGTTTTACAAATCTGAAACACGAAGATCATTTAATGAGACGCAAACAATCCTTTCAAAAAAATATTACTAAAACATATGTGTTGAGGTTTATGTTTATTAATCCGTAACCGCTGAACACAATGGGTCTCTGAGCCCGGCTTATGGTAAGAATTAAACTCTTCTTGATGGGGACTGATTCTATTTCGTACCATTTTGAATCATAGATTATGTCAGTTAATTTAACTGCCTAGAAATAGTTAATACCAGTAAATTTCTTTAAAGCAAATTCATTTTTTTATACTTACAGTGTTTGTGGCAATTTCCAATGGAACACAGTAAAAACCCATTTCAACAATGATAACCAAAAAATGTGTTATACATTTCATTCTGTAAGCCCAATCTCCCCTATAAAGCTAGTTACAATGCAAGCAGAATATTACTCAATAACATAAACTTACGGTTGTAGAAAAATAAAAACCGATACGGACGCAGAAGCTATACACAACACAAAATCGAGCAAAAAAATACTTCCAAACGTCGTGTTTATATCTTCGCAGTAACTAAAAATTAAAATTAAACACTAGAATCATTTTGAAGAGTTTTTACAAACCTCATCAAAAAATTGTGATGACTGACTAAAGTTTCCAACTCGTTCCGAATATCAAACCTCTTATTGCACATCTCTCTAAATCTATATGCTAACAGCTGAAACTGCTCAGTTAAAGAACTTACAAGCGAACAAAAAAGACAAGCGATTCCTATAAGAGACAAAACAGCCACATATGACAAGTACCACAGCACGGCAGTTAGAAAATTGAACCACCCGTTCGGTATATAGCATACCGAAGGTAACAATCCTGTAGTAAATGGTTGTAAATCGAATAATGTTGCAGAAAAGACGGTAAATATAAAGTACGTGCGTATGATTTTCTTGACAAAATTATTGTTTTTTAGAATTTCTACTCGTAATGAATCGTCATCGCTTTTTGTAATTTCCCAAAAGGTAGATTTGTGTTCGAGGAGTTTCAACAAGTTTTCTCTGTGAGTGTGCAAAGCTAATACGTTGCTGATTATCTAAAATGGACATTTTTTATTAAGTCAAACTTCGTCGTAGACTAGTGCATACTTACATGTGCCATTAAAATGCAAGTTTCTAGACATTCCGACATAAAAAATGCATCACTGTCGTAGGTAAGTAGTATTCCTTTTATTGCTAAAACTGCGAATAAAGAACAGAAAGAAACGTTTATAAGAGTGTAGACAGTGGCCCACTTGGTCTTAAAAGCTGGATGGAGACAAAAATACCATAACACTTTCACTGACTCTGTTGATATGTCATTCATTTTATAAAAGCTGAAAAGGAACAACGATTAATTAAATTTGGATGAGTGTATCTAAATATTAATGGCTTACAATTTTACGTTGGGGCCCATTTGAATTCTTGATATATCTTTCCTTCAGTGATATTAAAAACTGTGATAAGTGAAATTAAACAATGCTCATCTCCCGTGCCTAGCTAGATCAAGAGTAGAACGAATTGTGAGATAATAATTATTTCCCTTTATTCCTACTTCTCTAAATTTTTTATGAAGGAAGGGTGAAATTCAGTCCTTTAGTTTGGAAGCGTTTAATTATCGTCTTTTTTCATAAGTTAATGTAAATTCTGTTTTGTTGATCTCTTTGATGTATAATTAATAGAGTTTAATGTTAATTAGAAGGGTGAATGTTGTTTTTTCGAAGAGATACATGTCCGAGTTTCTATTATAATACTTCGCCAGCTTACGATTGAGAAAAAATATTTGTCGCTAACACCCCAAATTCAGAAAGAGTTATTTCAGACAAATTAATTCTGAATTTATTTCTGTTATTACGTTTTGTTTTATCTTCCGCACAAAAAAAAATATTAAATATGGATTGTTTGTAAAATCTTAATACATCAGTCAGTTTTTTTAAAAAGGCTGTTTTTTTCTCATCAGCTATTTAAGTCTTCCACTAAGTTTTAAAGACAAAAGTTACGCCAGTTTTAGATTTTGTTTAAAAACCTTATTGATTGAGAATGCTTTTTAATCATTAGAAGAATTTGTAAAATTCTTAATTTTCGATAGGTCCAGTGTACCTACTATGTAATTCTTGTGATGAATAAATTAATTATACCTAGACTTATACCTAAAAAACATAATTTTTAAATGTGTATCGCAAATAGAGTGAATGATCATGAAATTCAACAGATTTTAGTAAGAAAAAATTTATGTCTCGAATATCCTCTGTATAGTAACCGATAAAGAAAATATAAAAGTGAATATAGCAAGAATCGAACCCTCTGCATTCAAACTTAAACACAAGTTCAGTATGGGAGTCGTCATAGCATATTTTTCAATTATGAATTACAATAAGCGTTGAAGTTTAAGATATAAGACTAATTTGATGTTTTAGTGGTAGAGGAGGTCAAACTAAAAATTTCCAAAGGTTCAAGAGATAAGGATTTTGAATACAGATATATTTGTAAGTGCTGAATCAAAATATAAACCCCGTTTTATCCATCACATAAGGATTTTTAAAAAATGCGAAAAGAAAAAATTAGGGAAATGTTTCTAAGGGTAAATAGTAATACCCCACTTAGATTTAAAAGCTGACTGGAGGAAAAAATACTGTAACTTTTTACTGAATCGCCAATTTTTGATAAACTGAAAAAAACAGGCAATGTTCCATTTGTAGGGTCCATCTGAATCCTTTTTCAAAAAATTTGAAGTTGTTGATGATTTGACAAGATTTCCTCGGCAATCAGGAGTTCCTGTTGCAACATGAAATTTAACAATGAGTACAAAAGTATTCACGAAAAGATGTTACTGAAGATTTTTGAAATTAAAAATAGAGTGAACATGTGCCTTGAACAAAATAGTGAACATTTTCAACATTTACTGTGATGTTTAACCGCAATACATTTGTTTAATCAATTATGTAGTTTTATTTTTAAGATATGAAGCATTGAGGCAGTTATACAAATGCGTGTGGTAGTTATCGTGAGTCCTTGGGCATCTAGTAAAATCCAAATGTGAGAAGCGGCACGTTTCCAAGGCCTACTTAGACCCTATATTTATTTATAGAAACTCTGTATAAGCGGGCAAAATCATTTCTTGTCTCACTCCGTCCTGGGTTGTGAAATTTTCCAATGTTTTGCGTCTCATTACTATATTTTCTGTTTCATATTTATAAAAAGTAAAATAACTAGAAGAACGCCTCCATTGGAGAGAAAACAATGGAAAAGTAACACACGGAAATGGAAACAGATCTAAAAGAGTATGGCAGAACAGTACGGAAAAATAGTGCAAACACTGAAAGAAAACAGTAAGCTAAGAAATCAGGTACAAGTCCAAGAAAGTAATATTGAAAAGTTAGATAAGAAAGTGGAAAAACTAGAAAAAGAGAAGAAACGGAACCACCGGATATTTACCAAACGCGAAGGACCACGAAGAGTTGAATTATGAATGAGAACGTTCACCAGACCGACGCTGAGAACTGAAACAAATATTTGAAATGCAAAAAAGTTTGTGAATAAAAAAACGTGAACGAAAAGGAAAATTGGGACGAAAAGACCAATGTATTAAGGACAAACGACAATTTAAGACAAGCGAAGCGAAAATATATATCAAAAATGACCTCACAGGAAGAGAGAAAGAGATTCAAAAGGGTATAAGGGAACGCGAAAAGGAAGAAAAAAGTAAAGGGAATCAAACCCAAATAAGATATAGGAAATTAATAATAAACGAAGAGAAATGGAGATCGAATGAATGGAGGGAATAGAACCAAGAACATATCCCAAAAACTCAACAGTAAAGACAAAAGGATGGAAAATTATGATGACGAAAAGGCCATAAATAAGGATAAAAATTAAATAAACGGGAAAAGAATAAACAAAAAAGAAGAAAGTAGAACAACAGACATAGAGACACTTAAAAGAGCGAAAGCAAAAACATGGAATCTAGCGACGTAAACTGTAAGAGGGTAAACGTAATGGGAGAAACAAGAACGAAAACGAAAGGACAAGGATATATGGAGATAGGGTAAGGTCACGTGATGATATACAGGGGTGTGGAAAAAACAACAAGAGGTTTAGAACTGGAATAAGAGAATGGAGAAAGATAAACGATCGAATTTGAAATTCCGGTCAGGAGCGGCGGTCACTCGGGGGCCAGCTTCTTCTTCGGGGGAATGAGCACCGGGGTTGCTCTCAAGCCGGAGACACGGATTTCCAGGTGGTGAACCCCCAAAAATAAGAGAATAAAGAAACAAAAAAAAAGGAGCAAAGAATATGTCAATAGTGGAAAGACTGAAGTACGAAAAAGTGAAGGAAGAATATCAGTGGAAAATAGAAAATAAAATAGAATAAAAGAAACAAACAATTTTTGGACAAACTGTGGAAAACCTTAAAGCTATGTAGGAATACAAATAAAAAGAGACAAGGGGCTTGGTGGAACAATGATATAAAAAAAATAGTTAAAGAGAAGAAAATCCCTTGGAAGAAATACTTAAGTAATAATAAATACATCGAAAATTATAACTACTCAAAATACAAACAGAAGAAGTTAAATTGTGGTAACAGCAGCATAGAAGCAATGGGGGCCAGATTGTTTGCTTCTTATTTCCTAAAATAGACTTTAAAATTCTTCATCATTCACTTTATTGCATTCCTGTCACATAAAAAACGCCACTGTTTTTAACATTAAATAATTTCTTTTAAAATAATTGTACTTGTTCGAAAGCATCCAGATATTTTCATTCGTTAAGTTCTGTAACTGATTTTAAACAGTCTGTGCTAATTTTGTAGTAAATTAAAAATGTTCGAAAACTAGAATTTTCTGATTCACTAAACTTTGAATAAATAAATTATGATAATAGAGCTTCTTGCTTGCCCCACTTATTGCAAGTTACATCTCTTACAATCGATTTCATAAATTCTTTACTTTCTCTCTTTTGTTTTATCCTTCGAGTGGCCCAGAAGCCTTTAAGAACTCCGTTAACACTTCTTGTTGTGTTTTCTGACTGATTTATGTGAAGAATAGAAAATTCAAAAAATCTTCTGAAACATACACTTATTATTAATAAAACTTTTGACAGTAAATATATCGTCTTTATTTTCACTCGAAAAAAAAGTGAAGAGTTATTGTTGTCCAAAAGTCTAATCATTTCCGTCTTCTGTTACAAGCTTGTAATGATGTCTTTGCGAAATATATCTTGAATTCTGAAATAAATATTAATAAGAGTATTATTTTTGTCATAAGTCCCATTTTCTAATTTTCTTCGTCTGTCCGTTTGACTATTCAAAATGTCTACAAAATTCCTGAATATCTCATTCATTTGTGCCTAAAATGGAAACAATTAACATGCCTTAGTCATCAGAATAAAAATGGAAAGAATTCAAAATATGTTTCACAATTTGTTCAATTTCCAAATTATTCTCTAAATTAAATGTCAAGAATTTATTAAACATAATTTCACTAGTTACCTGAAATTGGTAAAGAATCCTTAATCTTACGTCAGTGACCTACAGGAATGTAAAATTAAAATTGTTAGCATATGTTCGTCAAAAAAGGTTGACGTTCAGCCCACTCGGCACAAGCATTCAAAATTAATGAACCATACGAAGGCAAAATCGCTCATTTGTTATTTTTATGGTTGAAATGAAAGATCAATATGAGACTAACTTTCAGTGCATTGTGATGATGAGGTCATATGCTAATTTATTCAATTAGCAAGGGCTCTCACTTCTTGTTCCGCCTGATTCTCGTACGTGTGGGTTGCTGATTAATTGTGAATTTGTATTAGACATACATAATGCAAAATATAATACTGGATGATAGCTCCATTTTACGACCACAGTAATGATAAAATAATATTGTGTTTACTGAAACACAGTCAGCTGAATGCTATTTCAAATCAATATACATAAAAGGAAGTAAAATTTGCTCGTTAAAAACTTGAAACTTTTCGTTGTAAATTGTATAGTTACATCTGAAAAAATACACTTTTGAATGTTTGTCTTTCTAGATGATCTTCATGCCAAACTAGGTATCATTGACTACAAAATCGTAGCCATACATCGTGTAAAAACCTACCATATCTTCTCGCCTTTTTATATTTCGCGTCCTGTCCTACATTTCCATGAACAACAAACCCAGAAGTCATTTAAGTCCGCCTCTCCTAGTCTGTATGTGATGATGTGAGCATTGATATTCCGCCCACACTCGACGAGCCAGCGAGATACGAGATACAACTGCATCCATTGAAAAAACCCAACAGCAGGAAAAATCGCAGGACACTTCCTGATCCCCTGCTGCACATAGCCTTCGTAATTATAACGACTTGTAGCGGCTCGTGTTTATTTATTGCATCCATTTACAAAGCCCACATATGCACACCGAGAAAATGTTCCGGGAATTACCGGAACGTATATTGGAGCACTCTTAGTCGGGGCGCATGAATCATAATTCCAGTGGAAATGTTTTTCACTTTCCAGAGTCGAATTTTAATTACGCAAATGTAGACCCAGACATCGTTTTAAGGAAATGAATGGATAATCGTATTACTATTGCGCTCGACCCGAGTCCTGCAATTTATTCGTGATGTCCAGGTCATAACACCATAAGAGCTGCAAAGAGCGAGCCATTAATGGATAACAATCAACAGTTTTGTTAGAGATCGTAATTGACGATAGAGCACGAAGGTAATTGCCAATTAATGGACAACTGAGGAGAGTTTGTTAACATCTGTTGTAGCCGCGTGATGCTCGGATGGATAAATATATAATTGATATGATCTAGGAGAAAAAGTGCAATATTCCGTGCAGCGGTGTACAAAGCAGAATTATGTTGACTTAGTTTGATGGCTTCGACGGTTTAATTACGCAGATATGTTTCGTAATAAGTCGTCTTGTAGCAACTATACGTATATACACAGAGCTCTACTTTTTCTATAAAGTTGTAAACTTTGTTAGAGTGCTTTTATGTAAAACGTGAACAAAAAATAGGAACAGGATTTTTGGATGTGCTTTTGTACACAAAATGTAACAACATATAAAGTGCACACACGATCGTGCAGAGTTTAATTAACTAAACAAGAAGTTGAGCAGTTCAGTTCTAGTGCTTCGGGCAAACCTGGTTGATCTTACTCGTGTGAGTAGGATTAATAAGGCTTGCTACTCAGTTTCGAGGTGTAGATAATTATTTTGTTTTATTACATGAACAACAAGAATTCGTCTTTTCTGAACGTGTAAACCCAAAAAAGGTAAGTATGATTAGTTTCTCCCAACTATCAATATTTGCTTAAATTTCGTTTTTGAAATTATGAGAGCTGTGACATCTTTTCTATATTCTCTGACGACTGTATAAGAATTTTCAACTCATCAATTATACAAGTGTCCTGCCGGACTGTCAGCTAAAAATTACAAATACTAAAAAAATTGGTTGAAGTTTATTTCGACAGAACTTCCCTCGTTCGCGAAGTACAAGTCTAGCATAGCACCGTCGCAACCTCTGACCTTGGGGGCGCAAATTGCAAGGATTGTACGGACGTACGGACAATGTAAAATATATTTAAAGCAGATAACTGACGGAGAAAAATGGCCCCTCAGCAATAAAAACAAACTTTAGAAGAACGTCACGGAGAAATTTGTTTGATTTTATTATATAATTATAATTTTTATTAAATAAAGACGTGCTTATTCTCACCTTTTCGAGAAAATGGGGTGACTCGTTCTAAATTTGATCAATAAAAATTTGTTATGACGTCAAACACATATAGATAATAGAAAAAAACAAACGGCTAAGGGTGACATCAAACGTGAGACTGTGTTATTATACTGTATTAATTATTTTATTAACATTTGGAAGGTTTAGGGATAAAACACAAAGTGGACTGACAGCTATAGGAGTATATTACTGTCCACTGTACAATTTTTAAATAATTTTAAAATAGAATTCTTTGAAATTACGTCATCAACTTGTGGATGGGGATGATTAGCCAAATTTTGGTTAGCGTTTAACCATCTACGTGATATTCCTAATATACATAAAAAATTTGACAAAAATTAGTTCAGGTATTTCGGAGATTATGTTTCTAATAAATTTGTCTTCAAGAAATTTGCATTCTGAGATTTTTTAGATTTAGAATAACACGAGAAAACTATCAATTTGTACATTTAAATACTCTGTGTAAATAAGTTTAAACCTTGTTCGTTTTTTATATGTATGATAAGGTAAGATGATTAAAAAGTTTTACGCAAAATTCTAAGCCTCCATTTTAAAAAATGGCGGAATCGTGAATTTTTTAATAGTACTTGCCAAGATAAGACTGATTTTGGCAGATGACTTGTTCTTCCAAGAAAATAAAGGGTGGGTGGGCTAGCTAGTATTTGCCAAAATAACACTGATCGTGGCAAATGACTTATTCTCTAAGAAAATAAAGAACGAGTGGTCGCGACTAGCACTAGCTAAAATTAGGCTGATTTTGCCAAATAACATATTCTCTAAAAAAACAAGGGTGGGTGGGCGGGGCTAGTACTTGCCAAGATAAGACTGGTTTTTGCAGATGACCTACTCTTCCAAGAAAATAAAGGGTGGGTGGGCGGGGCTAGTACTTGCCAAGATAAGACTGATTTTGGCAGATGACCTGCTCATCCAAGAAAATAAAGGGCGGGTGGGCCAGCTAGTAGTTGCCAAAATAAAACTGATCTTGGCAAATGACCTACTCTCTAAAAAAATAAAGAACAAGGGGTCGGGACTAGCACTAGCTAAAATTAGACTGATTTTTCCAAATGACATATCCTCTAAAAAAATAAGGGTGGGTGGACGGGGCTAGTATTTGCCAAGATAAGAGTGATTTTGGCAGATGACCTGCTCTTCCAAGAAAATAAAGGGTGGGTGGGCGGGGCTAATATTTGCCAAAATAAAACTGATCTTGGCAAATGACGTATTCTCTAAGAAAATAAAGGACAAATTGTTGAGGCTAGTACTAGCTAAGATAAGGCTAATTTTGCAAACACTTTCACACTATTGTGTAGTGGACGATTTTTCCAAAAGTTCATTTTTTCAATGCCCCCCTCCCCCCATTAAAATTTCGGGATTCTTGTGTAGATTTCGTCATCGATAAGTTATTTTCGACTACAATTTTTTGTCTAAAATTAATACTATGTTTCCCAAATTCGCTGAATGAAATATGACAAATTTTTGGTTTTTTAAAAATTTCGTCTTCTAAGGCTATTTCGAAAATATTGGTTCAGGACCATAAACACGGATTTTTAAGCAAATATGAAAATTTTAAAAATTGTTCATATTTCTGATTTTATTTTATTCCCTTTCGTGTAAAAGATTTAAATTTTGTAAAAAATACAACTTTGACAACTTGAAATGGAATACTTTGTAGATTTGAAAATAATTGGTGTTTGAAATGAGTTCTCTTAGAGTTCGTTAATTTTGTTTTCAATATTCCACGATATATGCGTAATCTACCACCCCCAAACTGTTGAAACATCCTGTATAAATACATGCACACAAATTATAACTGTATAAAATTCAAAAAAACAAAATTTGGTGACTCATGTTTACATACACTTTAGCTGTCACTATTGTAAAAGGCAGTTTTAATTTTAATTTCACTCGAGACAAAGCTGAAATTTACGAATTCAGTAGATGAATATGAAATTTCAATAGTATCGAGATATCTCAACAACTACTTTGTTTTTTTGTTAGTCTATTTTAGAGTTCATCCGACGAATGACTACTTTCATCTTTTCTAGACGTTTCATGATCCCTTGAGTGAGAAAAAATATGTGTGCTTGTCTATCTGTTTTCTGTTGCCTGAATCAATATTTATAAGACAGATAATCTCCCAAAGTACCTGGGTTCATCGGACGAATGGCTTCCTTCATGTTTTCTAGACGTTTCATGATCCCTAGGGTACGAAAAAATAGGTCTGCCTGTCTGTCTGTTGTCTGTTGTCTGTATCGATTTTTATTAGAGAGATAATCTCCGAAAGTACCCGAGTGGCGTAATTTTACATGTACGTTAGGAGTATCGTGTAGATAGTAAAACGCTCAACAAAATTTGCCTTTTCATCCCTACCAACAATGTGATATCCCATGTTGTTCGCATGTTCGAATGTGACATTGAGTTTTTACTTTCTTGCACTGTTACTGCTATTATCTATATTTTTCATTGATCACTCATAGTCACATGTATTGCTGTTCGATCGCCAGCGCTATTGAAGTCGTGGCCTAAAACTTCGGGAATAATAATTACTACTTTTTCTAGTTATACGAGTTCTCCTAGATGTTAAAATGCTTTAAAAATTAAAAATCTCTGTCCAACATCAGAATTTTCGTGATGATCTTGATTATATAAACCCTGAATTGCATCAAACGCCACTGAGGTTGCGACTGCATAGTCGACCAGCCAAATTTATCGCCTGACGTCGCGCCGTCGTTTTTAATATTTGTCCGATTGATTCCCCATCACTTCGACTGTGCCTAACTCTGGTTATAACAAATAAAAGTTCACAAAATCAAATTTTAATTGTTTTTATAGAAACGGGATTTGTTAGACTGTACTTCAAAGGCGAGGGAAGTCCTGTTCAAATAACCTTCCACCAAATGGCTATATAGATATTTTTTTAATCATTACGAATTTGTGTGTGCTTACCCAATGTAGAATCTGTATTAATGTAAGTTTTAACATTCAGACATGAGTCATTAACACACAAAGCAAAGAAAAGCTAAAAATAGAGCCTTGCGGAACACCTAGATATAAAAGATTTGTGGATTGATTATTGAAATAGACTGCAGTATACTCCTACCCTTCTGGTTTATGAATTAGCCTTTTTTCGAGAAAAAAAACTTAAAAAAAAAAACAATAAAACTTTTCCTGGGTTTAAAATAATTTCCTGTAGAACAAGGGTAGTAGGGTTCACAATAATTTGCATATAAATTGTCTAAATAACTCGAGGAAGGTTTTCCTATTTTTTTTTATTTTTTACCATTTACCGATTTTTCCGGTCAACGTTTTGCCCCCTCTTTCAACAAATTGAGATCTTCGTCAAGTTGCCTAAAAATCCACAAAATATTCTGGGAGGTAGCTTTCAACGAGATGAATCCAAAAATATGGCATGTTAATGATCCCGGATCAAGATTGACAACTATCATCGAAAATTCCGGAGCAAACGTCACACTTTTGTTAAGGACGTACTGGAACGGATTCTGGAAACAATGAGTGACCAAAAATTATGAAAAAAATTATATTTGCAAAGGAATGATGAGTCTATCAGGGAAAATAGTTCCAAATCGATACGACTGGTTTTCGAAATATTTGATAAAAAAGTTAAATTTTTAAAATATCTCTAAAAGTTCTATATTTCATTTCGGCGATTTTGGAAAAGAGATTGGAATTTTTAAAGGTAAGTAAAGCCGGTTAGATATCAGGGGATCGAAATCAACAAAAAATCTACTGCAATAAATTTAAAATGTATTCAAGGAAAGGTCAAAATTTTCAGGCAGTATGGAATAACACTAAAACAGGTTGTTATTAGTGTTATTACCAATTAATAGACGAAATTTTTTTACGGAAATAAATACAAAAATCCATTCAATAAAAGTAAAAAAGTATTTGTTCACATACCTTCGTGTCATAGATCATCCACGCCAGTATTAATCCAGTGCTACTGCTGGTGGGCACTGTCGGAACAGGACCCGATTCCAGTTGAATACCGCGACTAGACACACGGTTTCCATGGCAACGGTGTAAACAAAACGTCTAAATCAGCCATGATTTGGTCTCCGCTTTTATCAGCACTTCATCAGCGATAACATATCATATATCCAGGATACAACATCTTTAGGTGTAAGTGTATGTAAGTTTTGATACATTTTATACAAGTGAAGCGTGATAAAAAAATTAGTTTTGAGGGGACACGTGCCCTGCGTCCCTTGGCACCAGCCGCCCCTGTGTGAATAGTCTCGGACCAAGATATCATTGAAAACTCCGGAGCAATCAAAGTATATTTTTTAAGGGCACGATTCCGGAAAAAATGATGGACCAAAAGTTATAAAAAAAACACAAAAGAACGATGAATTTACTAGGGAAAATAATTCTAAATCTACACAACGTTTCGTTCTCGAAATATTTGGTGTCAAAGTCAAATAGTTACCTAAAATATCTCTTAAAATTCCATATTTCACGCGATTTTAGAAAAAAGGCTGGAGTTTTCAAAGGTAAATGAGGCCAGACTAGACATCAGAGTATCTAAATCAACAAAAAAAACTTCTTTAATCCATTCCAAAGTTATTAGAGAAAAACTTAAAAAATTCAAAGTGGAAAATATGGAAATACTGAGATTTTCGCGAAATTGTATAAAAATCTACAAAATATTTTGGAAAATAACTTTCAACAATCTGAAATCAAAAATATGGCATCTTGGTGGTTCCGGACCAAGAACGAGGACTAAGATAATCAAAAATTCCCGATCATCGTGGTATTTTTATTAAGAACATATTTAACCAGATTCTGGAAAAAAAAATGGGTCTTCAAAAATTATTAAAAAAAAAACAGGTTTAAGAAGGAATGATGGGTTTATCAAGAAAAATAGTAAAATTTGTAATAAACCTTGTAATAAGAGATGAATACATACGTATTACTTAGAAATGCGGTTTAGTTTTAACCCAGAAAGTTTTAGCCAAAAAAATTGATCTAAAGTTATTCCTTTCCAACTTCTTCGAAAAATTATAAAAATAGATTTTGCAAAATTTTATTTATTTTATGATAATTAATAACCTCTATACGTTAAAATATTTTAAATAATACGTTTCACGGGTGTAAAAAAAGTGGCCAGCGAGGAGATCGAACCGGCAACCTTGCCTGTTATTTTTTTTGGACGTTTTGTGGAAAAATCTGAACACGTAGTGCAAAAACTCAAGACGGATTCATAATCCACGAATGCAGGAGTATGATTTTCGGTGTTTGGGGATAATAAAATATTTGAAATAGTAAATAACTAGACGTAAACATCATTTCATGTCAGGTCATCATATGAAATACCAGTTATTGATTTACATCTCAAGAAACATATGTTTAACACCGAATTTTTTACTAAAACCTTGTTAGTTAAAATACACCATTTAAACCTAGATATTTGTATGCAGTTGCTTGAGTGGATTTCTCGGTCTTGCATTACTTTTGATTAAATACAAAATTATTTGGACTACATTTATATTTCTCAGACGAATTTAAACGGACTGTCTAAGTTTCCATCCTTGCCAACGGACAGCTTTTTATTTGCCTGTGCCCTTTTATGTAATTAATTAATGTATTCATTCATTTCAGTGCCTGTGCTTTGGAAACTTTATAAAACTATGGAAGCTCAAAAGTCTGATATTTTCGTACAAATTAAAACACCTTTTTTTTTGTTGCTCCGTAATTACAACCCTATCTGAAAGTCGTCTACAGCAAACTTTATAAAACTGAAAGTTGGTTAAAACTTAAATCCCAATAAGACATCTGGAAACTCACGACCGCGAAGCTTATTTCCTTTTTATTGTTGACGGTGGTAGATTAATTATAATTACTATCTGGAATTTGTACACAATTTCTCTTTATTTTAAAATACACTATGTAAGCGAGTCTTTGCATTGGTGACCTGACACTACTAACGCTCGAAAACTACTTCTAGTCAAAAATATAAGTGGCAACAAATTCTAAATAAATTAATTTTATTTAAAATTTCCACGATACTGGTTGTTTAGAAACACAATGATATTTTGCTGGAAATTTAAAACAAACACTGTGTAAATAATTGAATCATTTTTTGTTACATAACATCGGTTAAAATGAATTTTTCTAGTCCATTTCGAACCCAAGTAATTGCAGTGGAACACCATATCGTTCTGCATTCCATCGCAACTTTCTCTTCCCTCTGCTAGCATTAGCCAACCGCAATCGTTAAGTCTCTTGAAGACCACCACGGAAAGTGGGCGAAATAATATAATTATTTCTGTTATTATAACAAATTAATGTCAGCAATAATGTAACCTATATGCCGATGACTCAGTATTTTCGAGCCTATTTCCATGTTGCCTTTAATAAGCTGCCCACACGACATCTCTCCTTCTTGTTAAGTAACAATGAACAATCCATGATTGATTACGATAGAAGCATTTTTTAATTAAAATTGTGTATAATTAAAATGGCCCGACGCAAAATCTAATTAATTTTGACACAGATGCTATCAACGGTAATAATTTTAATACAGACGAACACAAGCTTTGACATTTCAGGACTGCCTCCCTCATTACCGTCAATTTACTTGTTTTAATTTCAACCATTCTGCACAAATTTATGTATTACGCCCCGTTCCCGCCAACCAATCACGTCAAGGGGCTAAATATTTCGTCTCTGTTTCGGCTGTGACTTGTCCTTGCGGTTGTTATTGGAATCAATTTGGCGTATTTTTTCTTAAAAGATTCTAATCTGATTCGAAACGAGGGGGAGTTTTATCGGCTTTCATATTGTCAGTGACTGACGCTGAAAAATGAATTTGCACTCCCTCTGAAGTTGCAAAATTTTATCTGCCATCACTTGTATGTTAATTTTGCCAAAAAAGGGCAACAGTATCATTATTATTGTTCGTTATGCATTTATGATAATAAAGTAATAAGATCGCGACACGACAATAACATGAAAATGTCTTGTCAATGAGATAATTTCTTTCGTGTTTATTTATGGTAATGCGAATTAACATATTTCTGTAATAACAGCGAATAAATATTGTAAATTTATAGTGACTGAGCATGGTAAATGTAATTCGCCTACGAAATAGTAATTATAATATCAATAAAAATTTAATGAGACGTACATTTTCTAACTTACGCGGATTAGCTGACTGACAATTACGGCGTTAAATGTAAATTGGTCTAGCAGGTACTTGATATTTAGACGTCAACTGATTTACCATTTCTGTAAATGTCTTAATTAGCTTATTATCTACGGAGATGCATATCGGGCCGAAATTACGAAATTCTAATATTTAATGTCTCATAATTTTACCTTTCAGAATGTATCATTCACTCCAATTAAATTTTATTTTCTTATTTATTTCAGCTAAGTGGTCATAGAAATCTTAATGGCATTTTAATTTCTTATGATTAGCACAATCACGTCTATTACAATTTTTTGCTTTCTTTATGTCAGTGTTGATAATTTTTATTAGGTAAGTGATGTGTTCAAAATAGTCCAAAAATCCACACAGCAGACGTTATGACAGACTCATTTACGTTAACGTGCATCTATTTTAAGACATTATTTTACGTGGTGTCTAATATTAAAACAGTATGAATTTTATGTCTATTTATATAATGCATATTTACGTTGTATTTGAATTAGTTCCAAAAGCTAGTCAATATATATTACACCCGAACATTATTCGTTTAAAAATAAAATTTAAAATAAAGCAAATATCGACTGGTTTAGTGGGGAACTCTTTTTTGGTGTATGTAAATCAAACGATAAATAGAGTGATTATATTTTGTGGTTTGATAAAAAAATTAAATTACGCTTTGTACACACACACATTTTTTTCATGTTATTTATTACACCTAAAGAATATGTAAATCCAGTAATGATGCATTATTTATTTCACACACATATGGAACGTTTCACTGTGTTAGGATTTATTCATAATGTAAATAAGTTTGTCGTTTAGATACAAAGAAAAAATAATTTGGCACGAGAATCTTTAAAACCAATTAATTTTACGCGACGTTCTTTATCACAGAATCAGTCCTTCTCATCTGTGATGACTTCTTTACAACAGATCGAGAAAAGTACGACAATTAGTGGACGCAAACAAAGCAGTGTTTAGTTCAGGTTTTATATCTCAACTTGTCGATTCGCTGTTAAGAAACGTCGGTTTTTCGCTTTGATGTTATCGTCCAAAATTTGTTTACGATTGCTTTGAGGTTTTTATCGATTAACAAAGTGACGTTCTTGTCGAAGTGAGACGAAAGAGGCCGTTCAGATCAGAGAGAGACGTTTTTATTGAAACTTTTTTAAGTGGCTGCTACATTATGAAGTAGCTGACAAAACACTTCTCGTGAATTTAGATAAGTACATCGGTTTTAACGTCGCTTGTTTATTTCCATCATCTGTAACAGAGTTCGAACGGTGGATGAGCTGAAGAAACGAATGATTAATGGATGAGGATGAAAACATGCTACATATTGTTACTTGGGCTTGTAAGGAGAAATAATTTTTGGCGAATTTTTGTAGTTCATTAATCATCATTTTTTACTGTGTACTAATAATGGATTTTATTGCTTTTAGGTAAGATTTCAGTTGTGTAGTACTGTGTATTAATACGAGTATGGAGCCTATCATTCGACGAATGGCCATTTTCTTGCTTTCTAGATGTTTAATGACGCCTAGATTACGAAAAACTAGATCACCAAATTGTTGGTGAGGATAATTTGAGAAATTTTGGTTCGCGTTTTACGATCTACACGATATTTCCAAAGTATATATAAGATTTGACAACAATCTGATATAAAAAATCTAAATTTTTTTGAACTTTTGAGATATTTAAAAAAAATTGACAACCTTGGTCTTTGTGTTTTTCAAATCAGGTCGTTGATGTCTTACCAGATTTTTGCGGATTAGGCAACTTTTTAAAAATACGAATTTTTCAAAGCTCTCGGTTTAGTTTTTTTTTACTGTTTTTCGAAATTTAGAGACATTTAAAAAAATATCTTTAAAATTTATAAAATTGTATGGAGTTTTTGGTCGTTTTCTGAGCTCTCTAGAAATTAAAAAAGATTCATTTCGAAATTGAATTTTTCGTAAATCCTATTCGGCCAACACGTTATACATACAATATGTGGAAGCAGCTCATCTCAGAATTTTTTGAGAAATTTTTGGCAATTTTTTTTTAAATTTAAATTTTTTATTGAATTTTCTACTAATTTTTTTAATTCTTTTTCTAGATTTCGCGGTATTTAAAAAAAAATCATTTTCAACCATTATCACTTCATGCTTTTCGAATTCCAGAAATTTCTGAGGATGTTTACGCAACTTTTAAAAAACCCGCGTTTTCCAAATTTCGAGAAATTAAGACACATATTTTTAAATCGAATTTTTCAAAAATCTTTGGCCAAGACCATCCACACTTTATATTTCTCGTATCAGCTAGTCGAGGTTGATATTCCAGTTTTTTTGAGGATGTTTATTCAGTGCCCCTCGTCTGAATTTTATGATCATTTTTAGAGGTTTTGAAAAATGTTTTAGATGTTATTTTTAAATAAAACTGTTGGAAAATCTTGTTCGGGACCACTGATATCTTTCCAAAAGTTCAATTTTTAATGCCCCCACATATAAATTTTTGACCCCTTTTTGAGATATTAAATTTTTTTTAATTCAATTTTCATTTATATTTTGTTATGGTAACTTCTATAAATTAAAAAATATATAATCATGTTTTTTTATTATTTAATAAGAGTGACGGTTTAAGAAAAAAACATTCCATTCATTTTCAAATTGAATTTTACGAAAATCTTGCTCCCAGACTCCTAAGACCAGTTTTTCATTTTTTGGGAACTTTTCAACATCAACTTTTCAATAAATTTCTTAAGATTGAGGATTATGGTGTTCTGAAGATTTGAGGATTCTGGTGTCCTGAGGATTTGAGGATTCTGGTGTTCCGAGGATTTGAGAATTCTGGTGTTCTGAGTATTTGAGGATTATGGTGCCCTGAGGATTTGAGGATTCTGGTGTTTTGAGAATTTGAGGATTATGGTGCCCTGAGGATTTGAGGATTCTGGTGTTCTGAGGATTTGACGATTCTTTTGTTCTGAGGATTATGGTGTTCTCAAAATTTGAGGTTTCTGGATTTCTGAGAGTTATAGGATTATGGATTTGAGGATTATGGTGCAATGTGGATTTGAGGATTATGGTGTTCTGAGGATTTGAGGATTCTTTTATTTTGAGGATTTGAGGATTCTGGTATTTTGAAAATTTGAGGATTATGGTGCCCTGAGGATTTGAAGATTCTGCTGTTCTGAGCGATTGACGATTCTTTTGTTCTGAGGATTATGGTGTTTTCAAAATTTGAGGTTTCTGGATTTGAGGCTTTCACTGTTCCAAGGATTGAGGATTATAAAGTTTTAAGGATTTGAGGAATCTGGGGTTCTGAGGATTTGAGGATTATGGTGTTCTGAGGAACTGTCCAATTTTCGAGGCATTTAAAAGATGTAATTTTGAAACCGAATTTTTCAAAAATCCAGATCTACATATTACAGAATGTTTTGAAGATTTTTAGGTAAATATTAAAAAACCGCATTTTTTTAATTTCCCTCCATGAATTTTTGACCAATTTTTGAAATCTCGATAAATTAAAAAAATTTCGTTTTCAAAATAGAATTTTTAGAAAATGTTAACTATTGGACGGACCATAAATACGCTATATTTTTGGAGTCCGAATTTTAGATTGCTTATAGAATGTTTTCAGGATTTTTAGGCAACTTTTCCAAAAGATCAAATTTTTAATGTCTCCCGCGTTTGAATTTGAGTATTTTTCGAGATATTAAAAAAATTTTAAGTTCAATTTTCAGTTATATTTTATCAACTAAACAAAGATGTTTATATTTTTTTATTATTTAAGTCGCGGTTTAAGAAAGAAAAAACATTCCATTCATTTTCAAATTAAATTTTTCGAAACTCTTGCTCCCGGGCCATTGAGACTTCATGTTTTTCATGTTTTGGGAACTTTTCAATTTTTCATTAAATTTATCAGGAATTTTTGATCGCTTGTCCAGTTTTCGAGATATTTAAAAATCCAGATCTAGGCATATCCCAGAATTTTTGGGTAGCTATTAAAAAAAAATCGCAATTTTTCCATTTCCTTGTATGAATTTTTGACCAATTTTTGAAATTTCGAAAAATTTTAAAAATTCGTTTTCAAATTTTTTTTTCGAATTTGTAGATAATGCTGACTAGAGGCCATAAATATGCTAAATTTTTGTAATCCGAATTATCCGATTATAGAATTTTTTGTGGATTTCTACGCAACTTTTCCAAAATCTCCAATTTTCGATGTCTCCCGCGTTTGAGTGTTGTAACCGTTTTTCGAGATATCGACTTATTTTAAAAATATAATTCTCAAAAAAATGTTTTCAAAATTTATATCCCAGAATTTGTGAGGAGTTTTCTTTTCAAGATTCTCAATCTTTCAATTTAAATTCATTTTCAAATAGAATTATTCGTAAATCTTGTTCGGGGAGCATTAACACTTTTTTTTTCGAATCAGCTCATCCAGATCTATCTAGAATTTTTTGAGGATTTTTTAACAATTTTTCAAAAATCTCAATTTTTCAATGAATTTCCATTTCATTTTTTTATTCTTTTTCGAGCATTCGCGGTATTTAAAAAGAAATCATTTTCAACTAGAATTTGTCGAAAATCTCGTGCGGAGACCAGTAATACTTTGGTTTTCGAATCAGATCTATATCCTTGAATTTCTTGAAGATTTTATGGGAACTTTGCGACAATATCAGTTTGTCTATTAATTTCCTATGCATTTTTGATCATTTTTCCAGCTTTAGAGGTATTTAAAAAATTTCATTTTTCAACCAGATTTTTCGAAAATCTTATTCGCAGACCGTTAACACTTTATGTTTTCAGAATCAGTTCGTCCAATTCTATGTCTCAGAATTTTTTGAGAATTTTTATGCAAGTTTTAAAAAGTTTCAATTTTGCAATCTCCAAGTATGAATTTTTTGATCGTTTTCAAAAATTAAAAAAAAAATATTTTCAGATCGAATTTTTTGATAATGTTGCTCCGGGATCACTCAGAATCAGGTTGTCGAAATTTATATATCCCAGATCTTTTAAATGATTTATTGAAAACTTTTCGACAATATAAATTTTTCCATTCATTTTTGATCCAGCTTTCGAAATATTTAAAAAATCGCACCGAAATTTTCAAAAAATCGCAATTTTTCAATTTCCCCATATGATCACTTTTCTAAATTTAAGAAATAAAAAAACAAATTTTTTAATATAATTTTTCAAAAATCTTGTCCACAGACCATTAAAACTTTGTGTTTTTCGATAGTTTCATTAAAAAAATCATTTTCAAACCAAATTTTAGAAAACCACAACTGTTTGTTTTTTACTTTCGCCGTAAATCTTTAATGGTATTATGATCTGAGGGCTTGAGGTTATTAACATTAACAACAATCCCGTCAAATTATCTTGTCTAAATGTTACTAAAAACCACAACGTGTTTCTTAACAAAGTACTTCAGCGTTTCCAACAAAAATGAGCAAATATTTATCTGTTTGTATTTATTTTATTCAGTGGTTATCCCGGCATCTGAATAATGCTACGTGTTTACAAACAGAGATAAATTCAGCAAACTCTGCTACCTACAACAACAGCGAGGAAAAACACACCATAACACAACTATATCAATATTGCAGAGAATTTACGGTCCCATAAAGTTATCCAAACAAAAATCAGTGGGTGGCAGCACCACGTCGGAAGCATCGTTTTGTCGTCGGTAGCGTTATCATTTTAACGTCTGAACGAACACTAAATTTCATGAAACACGGTGCTCCCACAAAAACAGGCCTGTATAAAATATCCTGCCAACATTTACGACATTGAAGGCTTTAGAAAAACTGCTTGATACTGATAATCTCTGCAGTTTTTGAGGTGTACCAGAATTAAGCCGATTCGACGCTTTCTGTTCAAACGTTTACATATTCATGATGAAAGCGTAATTTAGCATGAATGTAGTGCTGAAATTGTGAAAATCAGTAAGTGTAGAGGAGGAATCCGTATTATCGCGGATCAGAAGGGGAAACGTAAGTATTAACTTCCTCGTCCGCTACTTTACGCGCTTCATTCCTAACTTCATCGCTTATTACTTAATCCTCTTATATCCTTAACCAACTCCTTTAAGGCTTCGAAAGAATTACGGTGAACGTGTGTGATACTTCGTAACTCGATGCTGAATTATTTAAACTTGTGTCATCATCGGTAAACGCTGTCTTACGTTGAAGTGTCAAAGGTCTTGACCCACTTTGACGCGCAAATCTACGCCAGGATTAAGGTAGAAATATTTGATGATTAGGGACTGACACTTGCGCCAAATTTCACTCATATCTAGTTTAAAAATCGCACTCTCGCTGTCTTTATTGTTTAATATGTACATTGAGTTCAGTCCTAATACATCATGATGACGTAGTGGCCCAATCTGCACTGAAGGCACTCCAGGCGTTCAAATATGGTCGGTAGGTTAATATAAACTTAGGCCAAATACAGCACTGTCTTTGGTACAAATAGTAACTACAAACTGATCTTCGTATTCCTGGAAACTTCGAGCAATCGGGTAAATATTTGCTGCCAGAATTATCATGTACATAATTTCCGAATGTACTCAAATAGATGGTCGTGAAACCAATTTCAAGTCAATATTTTTGTTCAACATTTTGATTAAGAGCGGTGTCTACATTTGGAGCCTCCGAGAAGGTTTCACTTTCTTAAAAAAAAGACAGTTGGGACCCCCGAGAAGATTTCATATTCTTAAAAATCCATTTGGCGCCTCCGAGAAGGTTTAACATTTTTAAAAAGACAGTTGGGACCCCCGAGAAGGGTTCACATTCTTAAAAAAACACATTGGATCCCCCAGAAAGTTTTACATTTTTAAAAAAGACAGTTGGGACTTCCCCGAAGGTTTTATATTCTTAAAAAGACAACTTGGACCCCCGAGATGGGACCCCCGAGAAGGTTTCATATTCTTAAAAAGACATTTGGCGCCTCCGAGAAGGTTTAACATTTTTAAAAAGACAGTTGGGACCCCCGAGAAGGGTTCACATTCTTAAAAAAACACATTGGATCCCCAGAAAGTTTTACATTTTTAAAAAAGACAGTTGGGACTTCCCCGAAGGTTTTATATTCTTAAAAAGACAACTTGGACCCCCGAGATGGGACCCCCGAGAAGGTTTCATATTCTTAAAAAGACATTTGGCGCCTCCGAGAAGGTTTAACATTTTTAAAAAGACAGTTGGGACCCCCGAGAAGGGTTCACATTCTTAAAAAAACACATTGGATCCCCCAGAAAGTTTTACATTTTTAAAAAAGACAGTTGGGACTTCCCCGAAGGTTTTATATTCTTAAAAAGACAACTTGGACCCCCGAGATGGGACCCCCGAGAAGGTTTCATATTCTTAAAAAGACATTTGGCGCCCCCGAGAAGGTTTTACATTTTTAAGAAACACAATTGGGACCCTCTAGAAGGTTTCATATCCTTAAAAAGACATTTGGCGCCCTCGAGAAGGTTTTACATTTTTAAAAAGACAGTTGGGACCCTCGTAAAGGTGTCACATTAAAAAAAAGATATTTGGCACCCCCGAGAGGGTTTTACATTCTAAAAAAATACATTTGGACCCCCCAGAAGGTTTTTAATTTTTAAGAAACACAGGTAGCACTCCCGTGAAGGTTTCACATTCTTAAAAAAGCCATTTGGCGTCCCCGACAAGGTTTTACATTTTTAAAAAACACAGTTGGGACCTTCGAGAAGGTTTCATATTCTTAAAAAGACATTTGGCGCCCTCGAGAAGGTATTTTTAAAATTTTTAAAAAAGACAATTAAGACCCACGAACCCACGAGAAGGTTTCACATTCGTAAAAAAATACGTTTGCCCCCCCCCCCAGAAGGTTTTACATTTTGTAAAAAGACAGTTGGGACCCCCGTAAAGGTTTTACATTCTTACAAAAATACAGTTGGACCCCCACAGATGGTTTTACATTTTTAAAAAAGACATATAGGACTCCCGTGAAAGTTTCACATTCTTAAAAAAGCCATTTGGCGCCCCCGAGAAGGTTTTACATTTTTAAAAAACGCAGTTGGGACCCCCGAGAAGGTTTCATATTCTTAAAAAGACATTTGGCGCCCCCGAGAAGGTTTTACATTTTTAAAAAACACAGTTGGGACCCTCGAGAAGGTTTCATATCCTTAAAAAGACATTTGGCGCCCTCGAGAAGGTTTTACATTTTTAAAAAGACAGCTGCGACCTCCAGAAGGTTTTACGTTTTTAAAAAGACAGTTGGGACCCCCGTAAAGGTGTCACATTAAAAAAAAAGACATTTGGCACACCCGAGAGGGTTTTACATTCTAAAAAAAAATACATTTGACCCCCCAGAAGGTTTTTAATTTTTAAAAAAGACAGGTAGCGCTCCCGTGTAGGTTTCACATTCCTAAAAAAGCCATTTGGTGTCCCCCATAAGGTTTTACATTTTTAAAAAACACAGTTGGGACCCTCGAGAAGGTTTCATATTCTTAAAAAGACATTTGGCGCCCTCGAGAAGGGCATTTTAAAACAAGACAATCAGGACCTACGAGAAGGTTTCACATCCTTAAAAAAATGCATTTGGGCTCCCCAGAAAGTTTTACATTTTTAAAAGGACAGTTGGGACCTCCGTGAAGTTTTACATTAAAAAAAAAGACATTTGGCGCCCCCGAGAAGGTTTTACAGTTTTAAAAAAGACAATTGGGATCCCCCCCAAGGTTTCACATTCTTAAAAAAATACATTTGGGCCCCTGACAAAGGTTTTACATTTTGTAAAAAGACAGTTGGGACTCCCGTGAAGGTTTCACATTCTTAAAAAAACCATTTGGCGTCCCCGACAGGATTTTACATTTTTAGAAAACACAGTTGGGACCCTCGAGAAGGTTTCATATTCTTAAAAAGACATTTGGCGCCCTCGAGAAGGGCATTTTAAAACAAGACAATCAGGACCTACGAGAAGGTTTCACATCCTTAAAAAAATGCATTTGGGCTCCCCAGAAAGTTTTACAGTTTTAAAAGGACAGTTGGGACCTCCGTGAAGTTCTACATTAAAAAAAAAGACAATTGGCGCCCCCGTGAAGGTTTTACAGTTTTAAAAAAGACAATTGGAATCCCCGAGAAGGTTTCACATTCTTATAAAAATACATTTGGGCCCCCGACAAAGGTTTTACATTTTGTAAAAAGACAGTTGGGACTCCCGTGAAGGTTTCACATTCTTAAAAAAGCCATTTGGCGCCCCCGAAAAGGTTTTACATTTATAAAAAGACAGTTGGGACCTCCGTGTAGTTTTACATAAAAAAAAGACATTTGGCGCCCCCGAGAAGGTCATACAATTTTAAAAAAGACAATTGGGATCCCCGTAAAGGTTTTACATTCTTACAAAAATACAGTTGGACCCCCACAGATGGTTTTACATTTTTAAAAAGACAGATAGGACTCCCGTGAAAGTTTCACATTCTTAAAAAAGCCATTTGGCGCCCCCGAGAAGGTTTTACATTTTTAAAAAACGCAGTTGGGACCCCCGAGAAGGTTTCATATTCTTAAAAAGACATTTGGCGCCCCCGAGAAGGTTTTACATTTTTAAAAAACACAGTTGGGACCCTTAAGAAGGTTTCATATCCTTAAAAAGACATTTGGCGCCCTCGAGAAGGTTTTACATTTTTAAAAAGACAGCTGCGACCTCCAGAAGGTTTTACGTTTTTAAAAAGACAGTTGGGACCCCCGTAAAGGTGTCACATTAAAAAAAAAGACATTTGGCACACCCGAGAGGGTTTTACATTCTAAAAAAAATACATTTGACCCCCCAGAAGGTTTTTAATTTTTAAAAAAGACAGGCAGCGCTCCCGTGAAGGTTTCACATTCCTAAAAAAGCCATTTGGTGTCCCCCATAAGGTTTTACATTTTTAAAAAACACAGTTGGGACCCTCGAGAAGGTTTCATATTCTTAAAAAGACATTTGGCGCCCTCGAGAAGGGCATTTTAAAACAAGACAATCAGGACCTACGAGAAGGTTTCACATCCTTAAAAAAATGCATTTGGGCTCCCCAGAAAGTTTTACATTTTTAAAAGGACAGTTGGGACCTCCGTGAAGTTTTACATTAAAAAAAAAGACATTTGGCGCCCCCGAGAAGGTTTTACAGTTTTAAAAAAGACAATTGGGATCCCCGAGAAGGTTTCACATTCTTAAAAAAATACATTTGGGCCCCTGACAAAGGTTTTACATTTTGTAAAAAGACAGTTGGGACTCCCGTGAAGGTTTCACATTCTTAAAAAAGCCATTTGGCGTCCCCGACAGGATTTTACATTTTTAGAAAACACAGTTGGGACCCTCGAGAAGGTTTCATATTCTTAAAAAGACATTTGGCGCCCTCGAGAAGGGCATTTTAAAACAAGACAATCAGGACCTACGAGAAGGTTTCACATCCTTAAAAAAATGCATTTGGGCTCCCCAGAAAGTTTTACAGTTTTAAAAGGACAGTTGGGACCTCCGTGAAGTTCTACATTAAAAAAAAGACATTTGGCGCCCCCGTGAAGGTTTTACAGTTTTAAAAAAGACAATTGGGATCCCCGAGAAGGTTTCACATTCTTATAAAAATACATTTGGGCCCCCGACAAAGGTTCTACATTTTGTAAAAAGACAGTTGGGACTCCCGTGAAGGTTTCACATTCTTAAAAAAGCCATTTGGCGCCCCCGAAAAGGTTTTACATTTATAAAAAGACAGTTGGGACCTCCGTGTAGTTTTACATAAAAAAAAGACATTTGGCGCCCCCGAGAAGGTCATACAGTTTTAAAAAAGACAATTGGGATCCCCGAGAAGGTTTCACATTCTTAAAAAAATACATTTGGGTCCCCGAGAAGGTTTTACATTTTGTAAAAAGACAGTTGGGACTCCCGTGAAGGTTTCACATTCTTAACAAAGCCACTTGGCGCCCCCGAGAAGGTTTTACATTTTTAAAAAACACAGTTGGGACCCCCGAGAAGGTTTCATATTCTTAAAAAAAATTTGGCGCCCTCGAGAAGGTTCTACATTTTTAAAAAACACAGTTGGGACTCCCGAGAAGGTTTCATATTCTTAAAAAAACATTTGGCGCCCTCGAGAAGGTTTTACATTTTTAAAAACCACAGTTGGGACCCTCGAGAAAGTTTCATATTCTTAAAATGACATTTGGGGCCCCCGAGAAGGGTTTTACATTTTTAAAAAGACAGCTGCGACCCCCAGAAGATTTTACATTTTTAAAAAGACAGTTGGGACCCCCGTAAAGGTGTCACATTAAAAAAAAGGCATTTGACACCCCCGAGAAGGTTTTACATTCTTAAAAAAATACATTTGGACCCACCAGGAGGTTTTTAATTTTTAAAAAAGACAGGTAGCACTCCCGTGAAGGTTTCACATTCTTAAAAAAGCCATTTGGCGTCCCCGAGAAGGTTTTACATTTTTAAGATTTAATATTAGAGATGATAACTGGTATTAAAGTAGATATACAGGAAATAAAAAACAAACAACATGAAGCTGGTGAAGAAATAAAAAACATTAGAAGAAAAAACGAAGTCTTAAAGAAAGAAAATGAAGAAATAAAAAGAGAAAATTCGGGAATTAAGCAGGAGATAATGAACATTAAAAGCAAGATCGAATTAGTAGAAAAAGAGAAAAGGAAAAACAACATAATAATAACAGGCCTATTGCTCGAAAAAAGTGAATCAAAATTGCTAAAAGAAAAACTAACAAAAATCCTAGAGCAATATTTAGAAGTAAAGGTAAACATCAAAAATGCCTACCAAGTGACTTAAAAAATATGTTTAATACAAATGGAAGAAGAGCAGGCAAAACAGTAGTAATGTAAAACACGTATGAATTAAAAAACGTTAAAGAAATAAGAATATATATTAATGACGACCAAACACCAGAAGAAAACATAAAGAACAGACAGATTGGACTAAGGACAAAAGAAGAAAAACGAAAAGGAAAAACCGTAAAAATTGGGTATAACAAACTGACAATACCCAAAGATACCTGGAAGCGGAACAAAATTAACTACCAGACATCATAAAGATAGATAATACACAATGCGAGAGAAAAAGAAAAAAAAAACGGAAGGCCAAGTTTGGAATCCTGACTTGTAACCACTAGACCACGACCGGGATGCCTTACGCTAATGATAAACTGTTATTATACCGTGCATTATGTTTTTGCAAAAATTTGAACGGATTCGTGCACCACACTTTTAGGACTATACAAGGTGATTGCGGAATACATGCAAAAAAAAGGGGCATAGCTCGCAATGTGATTATGTCACTGCGTAAAATTCACGGTCCTAAGTAGTAGCAGTGTTTAGAAAAAATTATTTGAAATTAAATGTAAATTGTTATATGCGCCGCTGGTAATGTTTTGTGACCTACATAATTACTACAATGAATGGAACAGAGCGAGTCGGATTAAGAACCAAAAAAGTGACTTTATCAGGCACTTTTTTAATCGCAACGTGAAAAACACGAAAAGGGCCAGTCAGCATCGAGCGGTCGCAGAAATTGGTTTATTGTGCAGTTTTCCCATGCAGATTGTGTCGATATGGTAATTGGTGTGCGCGAACATTTGCATCAGTGGTACAGCATCTCCGAGATCATGGTACCTTCAACTTCAAACTCACGATCGTGGCCGTGATCGGACAGAAAGAAGAAGTTGGATTTTCACAGCTTGTAGTAATCCTACATTAAAAGAACAGGGCCACAGCCATACCATGTTGACAAAGTACAGGGTTTGGAGCCCACTGATTGTCCACGTTGTACAACTCAGTTTTTGTCCGATGAAACTCCACATGCACGTCAACAAGTACGATTTCAAGAGACGGTTTTCGATAAATGTGTATCGGTTGGATGAAACAGTTACTTTGTGGAAATCAACAGTGTCCAGAAATTATCCAAGAGCTTCAACAACAAGTGAAAGTGGCAGCCGCTACTCCGGTGTTTTTTTACCTATCAACAAACATCTTGCGACGCTCTGACGCCTGTATGGCTAGTCAAGGACAACATTTTCAACATTTCTTATAAAAAGGTAGTAGCATTCTAAGTTGCTCTTATTTTTGTTCCAATAAACAATGTAAAATCGTGGCAAGGACCAAACATCCGTCAGAATCAAAAGCTGATCATCATGAAGCATTACCAAAAAATTTTCGCGCTAACCTTTAACGATGAATGAATAAATTAATGAACGAATGATAAGCAGCAAAAAGTCGATTTTACTTTTAATTGAAACTGAAAGTGCTTACGTCGTTTTTATTCAAACTTTTTTCCCACTTTGTTTACAAGGTGGCTCAGTGCCTTCGCATTGATGGTGGTTCATGACGGTTTTGTCCCATTCGATTTTTAATTTGTTTTTTCTATATTTCGGCTCTACTAGGGTGGGGGATGCCGTGGTTAAAATTATTGCATATATTTCGCAGTCACCCTGTATTACTGTGTAACAGTTAAATCAAATAAAAATAGAATTTTTTGAAATGACGTCATCAGATTATTGGTGAGGATGATTAGCAAAATTTTGGTTAACATTTAACCATCTGCATGATAGTTCTAATATACATACAAAATTTGACAACGATCGGTCCACCAGTTTCGGAGATTACGTGTCTAATAAAAATGGGTACAGTCACCAGACAGACACACAGACAGACAGACAGACGAAAACAAACGACTACTTTCTTCGTACTTTAGGGGTCATGAAACGTCGAGAAAACGACGGAGTCGGTTTCTATGCTTCCTTAGCTTCTTGTAATAATGATCTATGCTCTGCTTCGAAATTAGAAATAACAAACTAAATTGTATAAAATGTCAGTTGTTGTAAATCCGGGGTAATTTAAGTAATTGTTGATAGGGTAAATTTTATTAAAATAATTTCGAAAAATTAACAGGAAGTGAATTTTGAGTTTAGGTTTTTCTACTACATTTTGTCCTTTTTTTGAACTTTTTCAATCTATTGTAGTTTGAAGTGACTCTTTATTTGTTTAATTTGTCTTTATTCAAAATTAAAAGGAAACAACAAATCGCGAAGATATGCCATTGAGAAAAAATATGGATTTTTTTCCATTTGATGACAAAATATCTCATTTTTATACAGACTAATCATAAAATTTTTGTCTTACGAGTTAAATATTTTAGCCACAAATTGTCAAGTTTATTATTGCGAATAAATCTAAATGACTTTAAAAAAATAAAACCTATTGGATCACAATAATAACAAGCGTTAATTTATTGCCATAACTGAAATGATTATGATTAGTGACCTAAATTAAATGGATTTATATTACATTAAAACATTACAAGAATCTTTATTAGTTCTGCAACAGTTCTGACTATAAATTCTTCTGTGTGACATATTCACTATTGAAACTGGAAGCAGAATACGACGTCCTATCTGAATTGTAATACCACGAGAGAATCCTTTTTTGACAAGATGTTGTAAAACTGTAAGAATTGTGACATCTGGTATGTTTCTGTTTCTATCTTCGTCTGATAGACTGTATGCAGCGAGAGGTATTAAACCTCTCCGGCTCCTCTTTGCAGGTTTCCATAATCCCATAAACACTTTGAAATATAGAATAAAGCGGACAAGAAGTAAATTTCTTGGTTTGAAAGTTTTTAAATTGAAACGAGAACTTTTTGAGTAATGTACATACACTAGAGTGATAAAAAAAATGAATAAATTTATTACGGTTGTATTTTAGATGGGAAGTAGTATTTTTTTAGCAGACCAATCTGATGTAGTGAGGAATCGAATAAAGTAAATAATATTGTCAATTTGAAAATGAGACAAGATGTAATCTTTGAATGAAATGTATTAAAATACAACATTTGTGACATTTCTGGATGACAATTTTTAATTGATTTTAATGATCTTTGTGAACTTTCATTTTCTTCTGCATAATTTATATATGTATTAGTCTAAGGCTCGAATTGCATGCAAAATGCATATTCCTTAAAATGCAAATTATTACTCGAGAAAAAAATATTTTCTCCTCATATAACTTCTTCTTTAAACAATGGGCTTGCAAAAAAATTCATATTTTGCATGTTTTTCAATTTTACTGCATATTTACCGATTAAGTGCATATTTATTATTATTATTATTATTATTATTATTATTAGTTACGTTGGCCAACAGGTATTACAACCCAATTACAGACCAACGGGAAAAACTTTGGCTTTCGATGAAAACAACTCTGTTAACAACAGCTAATATTACTGCAGTACCCATTGGGATACAGAGACACCGCGGATTTAGAAATACATATACTATATAACCAGATATCAAATTAAAGAAGCCTAAAGTAACTACCTAAAAATATCAAAATCATTCTGGTGAGTGTTGTACTGGGTGCACATTTCATAAATAGGTGAGTGTTTTGTGATATTTAAACGAGGAGTGGACAAGTAAAAACAGGGACAAGATCTCGATGCCAATCTGGGAACCAAAAAGTATAACCTATCAAGTAGATTAGGACAGTCAAATTGAAAATGAATAAGTTTTCGCAGAAAGGACATGGACGCATTTACTCGTCTACTATCTAGGCTTTGAAATTGAAAGCGTTCTAAAAGAAGGGTATGAGAGATACCTCGCTCAGGATATATGCCATCAACTCTAAATACTAAGTATTTAAGAAACCGACGTTGTATTTTCTCCAAGGATTCAATATGAATACGGGAAAATGGGGACCAAACCACACTAGCATACTCCAGCTTAGAGCGGACATACGCAAAGTAAAGAGTACGAAGGCAGCTAATGTGGTTAAAAATTTTACCACATCTCATAATAAAACCAAGCGATTTTAGTGCTCCTGAACAAATGTTACTTATATGGTCAGCGAAAGTAAGCCTCGAATCGAATGTAACACCCAGATCACGAAAGGTATCAACTCTAGTTAGTATACCGTTATTAAGGGTATAACCATACGATATTAAAGAGGTCTTGTTAGTAAACGACATGATGTAACACTTAGCATAATTTACAGGTAGTAGATTGGAATTACTCCAGTTGTGAAATGTGTGAAGATCATTTTGTAGTGACAAGCAGTCTTCGAATGAATTAACTTCTCTGAATATTTTTAGATCATCAGCATACATGAGAACATTTGATTTGATATCCCTAACAACGTCATTGATGTAGATAAAAAAAAAAGCGGCCCCAATATAGAACCCTGTGGGACTCCAGAAGAGACAACAGTTTTGGAGGATTCATAGCCATTATAATTTACAACTTGAACTCTGTTGGATAAATAGGAACTAATTAAGTCAAACAGGGCACTTGAGAAGCCGAAATTTCGCAGTTTTACAAGTAAAAGGCCATGATCTAATTTGTCAAATGCCTTAGAAAAATCTGTATAGGCCACATCCACCTGGCGTTTAGCATCAAGATTATCAGCTACAAACTGCGTGAATTCGCAGAGATTGGAGGTGGTAGACCGTCCATTAACAAATCCATGCTGAGACACAGTGATTAAACTCCGGGTATTAAATGAGATAAATTTATGTAGAATAGTCTCAAAAATTTTCGCAAAATTACAGATTAACGATATAGGCCGATAATTTTCAATCATAGTTCTATTTCCAGATTTAAAGATAGGTGAGATGATAGACAATTTCCACACATCTGGGAACACACCAGTTCGAAAAATTAGATTGAATATTATCATAAGAGGAAAAGCTAAAATGGATGCACAGTCGAACAGTAGAAAAGCTGGAATCCTATCATGACCAGATGTAAAGTTAGGTTTAATTTTCTTTAAAGCCCACAGTACATCAGATTCAGAAATATTAGGACAGATAATATTATTACTAAACGAATCCTCTGAATAAGCGTCAGCGATAGTTGTGGGACCCTTGTTTAGATTGAAGTTGCTGCAGAAATGTTCAGCAAATGCATTTACAATATCGTAAGGATTTGTTAAAAGACTGTTAGAGTATGACATCTGAGAGGGAATACCATTACAGTTCTTTAAATTGTTAACATGTGACCAAAATTTACCCGGATTAGATTTGATATTAGATTCCAAATTCAATATATAACTACTATATGCTGTTTTAACGTCCTTCTTAATTTCAGTTCTAATTATTTTAAACTCATCATGAGTTTCCGTGTTCCCAGTTTGTCTGAATTTACGTAATAACTTCCACTTGCGTTTCAGCTTACCAATAATAACTGGAGTAAACCAGGATGGAAAATTTGAGTTACGTCTATAACTAGATTTTGGTACATGCGAGTTGATTGCAGTATTTATCTTGTCATACAGATACGAGCACGCAGTATTGACATTGTGCATATTCTTAAGACTAGACCAGTCAGTATCATTTATAGATTTATATAAGCTCGGGAAATCAGCTTTCCGAAAGTTCCACTGTTTCGGCTGGGAATTATTGGTGTTAATATGTTTCAATTTATTATCACGTATGGTGGAAGTAATTAGGAGGGATGGGTGGTGGTTATCTTCTTTCAACATAGGGTCAGCAGATTTTTGTACAGTGCAATTGAAATTGGAGATTACGAGATCGAGACAACGACCATTAATATTGCCAATATTATTATACTGCTGATACTCGCCAAATTGTAGAAAATTTTGAAGAATAGAAGATTTTCTGCTACAGTTGCTAGCTCTAGAAGAAGTAAAATCATAATCCGAAATATTGAAATCTCCTATTATAATAACTCTTCGATTGTAAAGATCAGGCAAGTTCCCAAGTAAGTCGAATAACAATTCAAATTCATCAGTACATGCGCCCGGTTGAATATAAACCACAAAAATGTATAAAGATACCTGTCCCAACGAACATTTGACACCTAATAAGTCTGTAAACTGTAAGTCATTAAAGCCTTTTGATGACAAATCTAAACTATAGACTGCAACTGGTTGACGAGCTGCTAATAGAACTCCACCTCCTCGGGAAACATTCATTTTTTCAAAATTTCTATCAGCTCTAACTATGTGGAAATGACCTGGACAAATTTCAGAGTTTAGGACCGAAGTATTAAGCCATGTTTCCGACAGGCATACAATGTCATATTCACAACAAAACATAGAATTATAAAAATCAACTAATTTAGTGTTGATGCCTCGAACATTCTGATAATAAATGGAAATCTGAGAATAGGAGGAAGTGATATTGCCGTGCTGTTGAAGACAAGACAAACAATTAGGTAAAATATTAATTAGTTTAGTGTTACCTTCCCTCGTGAACTGACAATAGCAAGACAGAATAGAATGACTTTTGTGAGACTGATGATCAATAGGGAAATTGAAAGTTTTAGCAGATATCGATCTAGAAGCAGCAAAAGAAGTTAATTGCTACAAATCAGATATACCAAACAAGTCAGACTTTACTTTCTTGATTAAATTTTTATAAAACACGCAATGTCCATAATCCCAGCAAGCATGGGAAGTCTCCTCAGTGCTCAAGTTATCTTTTGATTTAATACATTTTACATAATTTAATAAATTTTATGCATATTTTTGTAATATTTTCAAACTGTACCTTTATGAAACAAATATCAACACATTTCGGTAGAATTTTTACCTGAAAAGAACAGTAATTAAGACATCCTAATCCGAACTGGAGACATTCCATTTATCGGTATATTGAATAGACCGCAAGAACGCTCACACTTTTCTTCGAGAAACCATCTTAAGGTCGTCTAAAAATTTGTCAAGTTTATACATTTGTTTAATTAAAAACTGCACACTAGACATGAATATAAAATTAGGAGCTCCCCTGGACCCAAGTTTGTTAATTCAAAATATGTGTATATTTTTTTAAAGCGATATGTCTCATATTTTTAAAAAACAACTCCTGTAACCGAGATGATGTTCCCCATATATTTAGGTAAGTAGGACAAAACCAGAGCAGACGCAAGCCTTGAGGTAATTAACCCACAGCCGATAATGTTATATACACTGAGGTCGTCATTTTTAATTCGTAAACAACAATGACTTTGTCAAAACACACTAATAAGTTATGTCAAGAAAGGCATGAAGATCCAATAGTTGTAAATTTCAATATTTTCAACTTAATTTAAGTGAAGCTTCGGACCATTATGTTAAAAAGGATCAAGTAAAACCACATAATTTATTGCTTGATCTATTGTTTACAAGCTAATGTTTTACGATGCCCACTTAAACACCTATCTGATATCAGTGTGGGCCGCATGTCTAATGTACATCTACATATAAAAATTATAATGACGCGTCGATAAATCATTGAACCTTGTCGTAGCTCAATTTCTTTCCCATAAATCCATGTTCGTCTGGTGTCCCAGTATCGGCAGTCGCATTAGTCAAGCTAGTAACAACGGTCTACGGTCCGCTCCTTGCGTAACTCCCGTTTTGGAGCGCAGCCACTTCAATGGCACCCGCTTCAGTAATGATGTTTGAATTCGCAAAATAATTTTCTTTCTAAAAATAAACATTTCAATGTATCACGTAACTCAGATGAGTAATAGCTTTTCATGTTATATTTACATTTTCCTTTTCATATACGTTGCTAAGAGAAGTCATCAATCATGGCAATATAGCTTAATGGTATCTTTGTGTGGAGAACCTGGCGTATGTTCTCATTCAATTTCGGTGCGCCGAAAGCATTTTTAGCTCGAGTGAGGTAAGGGACCTGCATTCTTAAGACAATGTAAAGTAACTCCGTGTTAGATCAGCGAGGAATCTCACGCACCACTCCACCTTCGTTTGCACAGTCATCAAAGCGAATTGTACATCGCTGCCGTCGTGAGCGGAATTGACAGCATTAAAAATAGATCGGGCAAAGAGAAATCGTATTTTTCGTCTTCTCGGATACAATTACCATCGAGTGCCGCTTCATAAATTCATGTCAGCATGTAGGCTGCGATAAGTGGCAGTTTACCGATCCAGCTACTGACCAGCGGGATGGTTTATTTTATATTCCTGACCTCCATAACCTTATGGAAATAATTTATGGGATCGGATTTTTCCGAAGTGAGTTTCTCCAATTTCTGAAAGCGATGTAATTATGGCTGTGATAGAGCGAAGTCTTCGTTTACAAATATAGAATATGAAATTTTCATTTTCGTGCTTTCGTTTGAATCTGTATTAAAAGCTTTCATCAGTATGCAGGGAGAATCTCGTTCTTATTCCGCTTCTACATGAAATTCAGCGTTTCACGAAGTGAGAACCGTGATTCGACTGGTCGCTTTTATTTTGTGATAAAAACAAATAAAAATAAAGCGCGAACGAACCTAGGTTCATTAGTATGCGGTGTTGAGTATATATACACCTAAGATGAGATTTTGCTAATGACTTAATTTGTTTAAATGTGGTGAACAAGAACGCCCTCAGGATTTTTGTTGGCGATTTATTTGCGGCTAAAGTATTTCTTGTTGAATTAGCATAAAGAAAAGGATTTACAGGTAAGTTATTAATCACATACGTTTACTATATTATAATCGCAACAATCGCAACCAACATGGTGAATAAAAATATGTTTCTAATTCCTTCTTCCCTTTAAAAAAAAAAAAATAGATACACAGTCGTAGTGTAAGTAAAAAACAGTGACCTACAGGGAGTCGAACCCCCAACCTTCGCGTTATTAGTACACCACTATAAACCACTGAGCTAATGAGCATTTGCTCAACGTTCCTCTTATATTTATTGTAAAATGTAATAAAATTTTGATTTTTTGGGAAAATCTGCATGTCAATGGCAAAGAAAATGTTGAAGTGACCTCATAACATTCAAAATTTGACAACAATCAGACCATTAGTTTAAAAAATTATTCGTCTAATAAAAATTGACACAGACGGTATACGAAAGGAATCGGGAGACCTATTGTTTCATATTCTAAGGTCGAGTCGGGTCGGGTCAGGTCGAATTAGATCAGATCTGTGCAGATCAGGTCAGGTCAGGTCAAGTCAGGTCAGGAAAGATAAGGTCAGGTCAGGTCACTTTCATTAGAGGTAACATATGTCTATGTCACTGAGCTCGTCAACAATAATAAATCACTTTGAGTGTCATCAAACACAACAACAAGAGAATAAAGCAGGAACAGGTAAGAAAGAACATAAGAAACCAGATATAGATGGCAAGGAACATATAAACAAATATAAAAAAAATGAGAGGAAAGAGATTCAAAAATGGGCTTGGCGAGGCAGTGGTAAACTGCAGAAATATACAAACGACACCGACTTAGATCCAACTAAGGTAAAGCCAACAGATTTTCAAAAAATGCTACAAGAGATTTGTGACAAGACGCTACCGAAAAAAAAACACACGACAGAACAAGGAAAAGGATATCGATATATTGGTGAAACGCCAAAGTACCAAAACTAAGACACAAATGTATACAAAATGAAAGAAAAATGATTAAGCTAGATGCTAGACAGAACGCCAGAGACGAAGATAAGAAACCAGAACGAAACAGATATAAGATATGTGCAAAAGAGTACCTCAGAAAAGCTATTAAAAAAGCGAATGCTATGGACTGGGATAAAATATGTGAAGAGATGGATCAAAATGTATGAGGAAATGGATACAAAATATTTTGTATAAAACTGAAAGTCTTGTCAAGAATTTAGCCGAAAGAACAACAAAGGCCGCACGAAGCGATCAAATTATTCCCAGTAATGGAAAATCCAGACTGGAAAACATCACTGACGGACTTGAAACAGATACAGATGAAAGATAGAACTAATGAGACAAAAGAAATTGAATTAAACGAAGCGCTAGAGAGAGTAAAAATAGAGAAGGGTACTGAAGTAGATTACATACCAACAGAGGTTGAACTTGTTGAACACTATGATTCAGAAACGAAAATTTAAAGTAGAGTAGAAAGAAAATTCTCTTGTATTGATAGAGATGATAAACCGTGGCAAAACTATATGAATAGAATACAAAAGACTGAGAGAAGAAACAGACAAAAATAGAGGATTGTATAAAAGACAGTAGGTATTTGTAATGGGCAGATCGAAAATAGTTGCTATGAAAACCATACAAGACAACTAAAAAGGTAGGGAAATAGCGATAGCAATTAGTGAGAGGGTATCACATATGAGCTTAAAAAAAGAAAATACCAAAATTACTGATGAAACTGCCAATGGGACAAAATGAACGCTTCACGATAGATATAAGCTATGGAGTACACAAGGCTCTATAGTGGGCCCACTATTATGGAACACATCATGACCAGATACTGAGGACTAACACACCAAGCGGGGTAATCCTGATGGGATAAGCAGATGGCCTTGCAATGCAAGCTTTAGGCAGAACAAGAGAAACTAGAAAAGAAAATGAACCAAACCCAAAATCCCAGGTGCTCATGAAGCTTTTTGATTCCAAAAAACGTCAAGTCAAGTCAGGTCAAATCAGATCAGTTCGGGTCGGACCAAATGATCTTAGGTCAGGTCAGATTATGATTAGGTAACATCCACCTTCTAGAGAGGTAGTAAATAGTTCGTCCTATACTGATATAACCTGTTCATCAGCAAACATAAAAACAGAAAGTTCGGAATTGGAAAGCCCTGAATCAGAAAACGCTCCAAACAAGAGAGAAAGGGGCGTTCTAAACAGGAAATCAACGACTGAGCTATTAGGTAAAGCAAAGACTAAGTGAAAGGATTAAGTTTAAAGACGGAATGAAAAACAAGCAACAGAATAACAGACAAATAATATCGAATTGTTGGCATACGGATACGGAAGATAAGAGAAGGCATTTCATAACATCTAACAAGCGAGGAAAAACAAGCAAACGAAACAAAATATGTGCACCTAAAAAAGAACTAAAAAATTTAATATGCAAACTCAAGAAGAAGAAGCATAGCTATAAAACAAGATATCCCACAGTTTGCACTACCAAAAGAAAAAGTGCATTAAGTAATCCCACTGCTATTTTCCAGAAGGAGCGACTGGTGGGAGAAATGTCTACGAGTAAGGCAAAATGAAAAATTTTGAATTGGAAAACTACTGGAAACAGGAGCCGACCTAAAAAGTGGCAGAACATTTGGTCCGAATCAAATGAGTCCAAAAAACATAGAGATAGCCGTGATGGCAATATTTATTTGTGGTGATTCGGCATAATGAACCAACTTCTAGACAAACAAGTATTCCCAAAGAGGAAAAAATAGTATTAAGCCCAAAGAGCAGAAAAACTCCAGGGTCTCCATCGGTCTATAGACCAATATGTTTGCTAGATAGTATTACCAAACTTTATGAGCATCTAATCATAGCCCGAATTAAAAAAAATTCTAAGACGGGCCATCCACCACGGACTCTGTTAAAAAAGTCTTAGATATTGCCATCTTAATCGAAATAGACCTCAAAAACGCCTTCAACTCGGCATCCTATGGCAAAATAATCAAAGGGCCGAGAAAAAAACATCGTATCAAACTATTATTACGATGATCATTAACTTAAAATCGGCGTAGGTAAAACTCAACCATTTATTTCATAGTAACTGCTCATTCACAATGGACATAAGACATAAGAACGAGCGCATAACATAATTTACGTTTTTGGTTTGTGTCTGGCTTATGCTTATCTACGTTCACAGTGGACAGAGTGAACTCTGTAAGAATTGTTAAACTGCGCAAACGCAGAACGGGATAACTCCCGGCTAAACATAGAAACGGCTAACCTCAAACTGAGTCAATCAAAATATCTAACCTACAATTTCATACGATATTCGAACTTGACAACTTGCAGTACAGAACAGACTCGCAGTGTGAAGCTTTGATTATAATTTATATAATATAATCAAAGGTGTGAAGTGCCAAGTGGCAACTGTCAAAGGGAATTCAATAGCAGCATTCAAAAGTCCCTAGATTTTAACATAATTTTGACATAATTCGTGCACAAAGTTGAACTTATTTCAACTTTGTGTACGCACACAAGGATTACATAAAACGTTCATAAGCATAAGAATTACGTTCGTCCACTGTGAACAGGGGTACACGTTTTCCATCGTTTCAACTTTATGTATTTATGTAAGCTTTATGTACTTGTTATGCCTTATGTCCATTGTGAATGGGCAGTAATACAAAACTACACGCCTAACTGTACAGCGATTATGTAAAATTCTCTCATTGACTGGATTCCGACTAGCTGTTCTCGGCGGTGGTCCCTATTTAAACAGCTACGCGCTTCTTTCTATATATTTCGCGATCGAGGTTGTTCTGGAGTGCCTATCGCGAATTCCGCTTCCAGAGCACCGCCGTCAGTGATGATGAGTCACCGCCGCACATACTAGAAAACCCATAGACGTCGTATGGGTTTATTTTGTAAGACTATTTAGAAAACAGGAAGATAATGGTGGAGACACGAAATTCGGTGGGAGTAGTGAAGCTTTTGACTACCCCGTTCAATCCAACACCTAGGTGGGTCAATACCGAAGAACAGCACTATTTCGATGGAGCTTGAAGGTCTACCCCGAGGTCTCAAGTATTTTAAACCTTTACCATTAGCCCTATGTTCTAGTGGCTAGTGTGGGCCCTCATGCTCTGTATGACGTTGTCCTCTGTCCGGTCCGTACCTTTTGAGGTGGTTGGTTGGCTTGTTAGATGCGAAAAAGTTTCGATCTGCAAGCCCTTTTGAAGTAAGTGAAAAAAGCAAGTAACACAATAGTGGAAGCCAGCCCTATAATAGCTGAGTTAACTCGCTCTAGTTATCGTACTACCCGAAAAGCTCCTTAATCAAATATTTCGGATCGAAGCCTATCCAGGGGTCCGGCACCAGTCGTCCAGTTGTTGGAGCTCCGTGTTGCTACACACCTGGCCGACGCCCTTTCTTTATGGGTTCGGGGGTGGGGGGGTAGGAGGCTGACTCGTAGGTGCTCTTAGGTGTCCTAGCTACCCCAGAGCCTCTTACCAGCCAGAAATACCAGGTACCAAATTCGCTGATCTACTTATGAGTAAGTCAAAACTTTGGTGAGCCTCCGCCAGAGCTTCCGTTTGTGAAAATAACCTGTACTAGGCGAAGGTGGGGGACTGTGTGTTCACTTCCTTGATCCATAAACTATGTTCTATACAGTAACTGTACCGACAGGATCATACTGCTCCTCTCACGTGCCCCATACGCAGGAAACGCTTACCAGTCCCGGTTTCCAGTACAGAAGGAGCAAGGTCAATGGTGAAAAACAGTGTGATAGTCACTACAACAGGAGTGCCGCAAGCACCGGTTTTGGCATCGTTTTTATGGAACATCCTATATTATAGTATATTTGAGCAGACGATGACCGAACGGGTGATGGTAATAGGTTTCGCAAATGACCGCACACTACTGGTCACAGAAGAGAAAACGACTACGATTGTAGGTACACTTATGCCGAACGTAAGACCAGAAAGTAACTCCAGAAAAATCTTGCTAAACAGAGTAGTCATTTTGACTATTTTACATGGAGCCTCAAGATAATGCGAAGCATACAAGAATACAAAGAGAATCCCTATTAAGAGTAGCTAGTGGGTATCATACCGTATTGAGGGTCGCCCTACAAGTAGTACAGGAGGGCCTCCTCTGTATCTCCTTGTAAAGAAACGAAAAACTCTAGACAACATGTCCAAGAACACAGTTATTTGTTTACATCTCTTCCAGTCTGTGGCTACATTTTTCCAGTTTTTCACTCCATTTGCTTGCAGATCTTTCTGCACCTCATCTAGCCATTTCTTTCTTGCGCGTCCTCTTCTTCGTTTCTCACCTTTTCCTTCTTCTAATACTTTTTTTTGCTATTCTTGGTCCTGGCTTTCTAGTTATGTGTCCTAACCATCTGATTCTTTGCGCTCGAATTTTTTGTTCGATCCTCGGTCTTCTATACAGGTTCACGACTTCCTGGTTTGTCCTTCTTCTTCATTCTCCTTCTGTACTTTTAACCCCTCCAAAAATTCTTCTCAGTATTTTTTTTGCCATGTTTCTAACTTCATTTCGTCTTGTTCATTCAGTGTCCATGTTTCACTTGCGTACTTATGATTGTTTCGTACATTCGTATTTTTGATTTTCGCTATATATTTTTCCCCTGCATTATTGATGTTAGACAACCCATTGCTCTGCTGTCTTTTAGCATTCTTTTTTCTATTTTCTTTGCTTCTTTGGCTTTACTTGTTATATGTGGCTCCTAGGTATATAAATTCATTTACTTTTTCTGTCTTGTATTATTTTCTATCTGTTTTTAATTTAATATATCTGTCTTCTTTTACGTCGTCTGTATTCATTTCTATGTGTTTCGTCTTCTGCTCATTTACCACTAGACCGTACTTCCTCGCCTTTTTCAAATTGCTTAAATGTTCTTTCTAGCTTCTTTCTTGATCTCGTAAGCAAGGCGACATCGTCTGCATATGCATTTGTTTGTATTCTGCTTTACCTTATTATGTCCTCTAGTACAACATTAAACAGGTCGCTTGATAGTTGATTTCCTTGCCGTAGCCCTTTTCTAACCAAGAATTCTCTTGACATGTTACCTTACAAAATAATTTTGTTGCTCGTGTTTAACTAATCTTATCAATTTTCTTGGTATTTCTAGCTTTTCTATTGCTTGGTATAACATGTTTCGGTCTATAGCTTGTTTAAAGTCTATGAAAAGAACGTACGGGCTTAAATTTTGTTCATAGCTGTTACTTCGGATCGTTTTTAGAGTAAAAATCTGATCTATGGTTGATCTTCCTGATCTAAACCCTCCTTGATATTCTCCTATTGTTTGGGTAGTGTATTCTCTCAATCTAGTTCTTATGATTTTTGCTAAAGTCTTATATACCACATCAAGTATCGCAATTCCCCTGTAGTTTTCACATTCCGTTTTCTCTTCTATATATGGGGCAGATAATGGCCCTGTTTCATCCTTTCGGTGTTTCCTGGTTCTTCTATTTTTTTTTTGTTTTTTATTGTTTTCTTGTCTTCTTGTTTTCACTACTTTTGGCTGTTGTTCTTCCTCCGTCTTGTCATTTAGTAGGTCTTCAAAATATACCGCCCATCTGTCTAGTTTTTCTACTGTGTCTCCAATCATTTGTCCTTCTTTACTTCTGTAGTATACCGTTCTCGTGCTCGTGGTCTGTCTTGTCTCCTGACTTCTTGGTAGAAGTTTTATATCTCGTTGTTTTGATAGTATTTTTCTATAGTATCAATTTTTGTTTCCAAATGTTCCATTTTTTTCGTTTGCATATTTGTTTGGCTATTTTCCTTTTTTCTTCATAATCTTTTATTGCTTGCTAAGAACACTCAATTACAAAAGGAATAAACCAGCAGACCCGAGAAGAGACAATAAAGACATGGACGCAAAAAATCAAACCACAATAAAATCATCAACTCACCTATGGTCTGTCCAAATGGTATAATCCATAGAAATAAAAAACTTGTTCACACAGTTAGAGTTTACGGAACGTTTAAAAGTTACACTAAAACAACTGCAAAAACTGAAAACGACAATTATCTTTTTTGGCGAGAAATTGACAAATTAGAAAAAAAAAACAAAAACTGAACAGAATTGTGCTACTTCACACAAAGGAATCCAAAATATCATAAAACACAAGAAAAGGTAAGGAAAAAAATGGATAAGCAAGATCTTGGGGAAAGTAGAAAAGTGAAATCGGGAAGTTGTGACTCTTGATGACATGACACAAAATGGCTGTCCCGATATCACCCACAGTTTTCCTCAGAAGGGGTTTTAGGACGGTACGGATCCCTGATTCTCTCGCTCATCAGACCCAAGTGCGGGGGCCTTTCGAAGGTTTCCCCCACAGCAGAAAAAGGTCAAGTCAGATCACCTCAGGTGAGATCAGTCAGGACAGGTCCTTGAGTTGCGCCCGGGAAGTCAAAATCAAGGCGGATTCATAAACCACGAGTATAAGAGTATATTGTTTTATAAATTTTAATAGCCTTTACCATTCAAAAGTTTGCATTGACGTCATTGAATTATTAGTGGGGATGATCAGACAGCTTGCATTAGCGTTTTACCATCAACCTCCTAAAATATCTATAAAATTTGGCAGCAATCAGTCTAGTAGTGCTGGATATTTTCTGTTTAATTATATAAAAATAACGATACATGTATTTTTCCAGTCACAGTTTCCATTATAAAATTTTTATGTCGAATTAAAAGTTTATTAAGCCTTTCTCTGATAACTAAAATATAAAATGAATGTTAGTTATACCGGGTTTAGAGTCATTTTACGAGCAATATTTTGTTTATTAATGCAGATATCGATGCGATAAGAGCCAAATTTAACGGCGTGTTAAATAACACATAAAAATTGCATCTGCTCCCAACTTTATTTATATTTTTAAAAACATTTGATATTTGTATCACTAAAACTAAACAACTGAAGAATTCCACTGTTGTTTATAAAAATACTTCATTTTATATAAAATTAATTCTATAACCTCACAAATTATTACAAATATAAATAATAATAATTAATTGACATCCGTTCAGATTTTTCATTAAATTCCTGCACATCACCTATAGAAAGACACTCATAAAGCAGATGCCAACATAATTGGCGAAACGCGTCGACATTTGTGTTAAAATTGGTTCGGTATCACGGCTTTATTTAATATCGGTGACGAGGTAAGTGTAAATTTTTGCTCTACTGTATTTATTTATAACACCTAGATTGTGATTTAATAATAGTCTGTTATTTACACTATGTATGATGTTTTAAGTGAGATCGATCCAAAGATATCCAAAGTACATTTCGATGAGTAAATACGATTGTGTGGTCGAACCTAGTTATCTCAGTTAACTGAATAGCATGTGGGTTGGAGATTATTGAGCTTGGTTACATTTACTAATTTCTGTTAAATTCTATCTTTATCGTTCAATGGGTCCATTTCTCTCGCACTAATAGCAGTTAAAAGGCCAGATGGGTTTCTCATCAGATTTCAACATGGGGCAAACAGAGTTTTTAAGTATTTTTCTGTCTTGATTGAGTTCTGGAGAGGAATAGAAATTTTTCGGACTTTTAGGTAATATACATACATCGCTTTTAGAAATTGTTTGATTAATTTATAATCCACATTCCACGCAAAAATCGTGTCAGCTTCAGTAAAATTGTTTACATATTAGGATTTATCATAAACATTTGAAGAAAATTTCACCTTTGAATTTCAGGTTTGTAAATAATAAATTTTTAAAGTCAGCTCTTTATATAAATTTTTAAAAAGAGTACAGGACTAAAAATAAAATTTTCTGCGATTTTTTCTCTATATGTGTTTTTTTATGTTCCAACTGCCTTATGGACTGCTATGTCTGCATAACTTCGTTATGCCTTAACTGTAATTCATTTATAAAACTTCTGAACAGACCGGACTTAATTTAGACCCCTGTAATCTTTTAACATATATTACAATTTATATACATTTTCTTTCCGCTAAATTTAAAAATTGAACCTTGTTTCTATTTTTACGTAATCCATGTCATCGCATCAGTACAAATTGAACGAAACCATTTCATCGTAGAGACTTCAACCCTCGGCGAAATTTTATCCGAATCCACGACAGTTATAATTAGCACAAAGCTTGAGCAGAATCGATACCGAAGTTGAACTCTTTGCGAGCTGTAAAGAGTAAAACATCGGAATTGACAAACTTTTGATTAGGTCCGGACTTTTATTCGCCTCAATGAAATTTCTGCTTTAATATCGATAAAGCTTAATTGTTCTGTCCCGTATTTTCAATCAATCAATTTTACTTGTCGCCGTAATTATTTAACGCATAAGTAAGATATTCCTGTTTGTTCCCTTTTTAATAACAAAACTGTCGGATTAAAAAAACATTTTAAACTGATGTAATATGGAAATTGGGTTTTATAATCTGCCTAAATAAGCAAAGTGCTTTGGCCTCAAAGAGAGCGAGCAGACGAGCGAAATTAAATCGATTAACGTGGAGCGGCAACTGGTACACAGCCAAAGGCTGCGACAGAGGTGTAGGACCGGATTTTTACCGGATTCGTCCGGGCTGTCACTTTCGATTATTTTATCCAAGTTTTTAAAAAGCCGTCACTTAGATCATTATGCGAGATGACAATCTGCGAGTTTCTGGAAGCATTCCAAAGACTGATTAAGAGTTATTTGTGTACGAAGACAGCGAAATAATTTTTTTCTTGAAAATGTGGGTATTATTAGCTAAAGCTAAACAGAAGCTGAAACGGCGTAAGCCTGAGAATTTATTGTTCCCCGAAATCTAAACTTTTGTCAGATGTGATTTTCAGTTTTAGTAGTATTACTTTTGCTTTCGTGTCGCCGCAGAGGGAATAATTAAACTTTGTCACTGTGAATCAACTTACAGCGGCGTGCTTGTATGACGTTCAAATAAATACACATATTTTTTGTACTATATTTATAATTTAGCGTCCACATTAAATTAAAATTAAGTATTTATAAACACGAAGCCTGTCCCAAAAAAATACAAATATTTAATTTGCCGAGGTTTCATTAACGCAGACGTACAAAGTAAGTAAAACCAAAAACTTTATAAATTTAGTGATGTTGTGACGTTTGTGGATGTTTCATTAAAACTGAATTAACCGTGCTCGAAGGCTTTAAAAGCTACGACCACCCACACTTTCAATTAAAGCCGGCTACGTTCGTTGTGGAAAAATGGTAAAAAACTAGAATTAAAACACAGCTGAAATATAAGTCAGGTGCTTTGTACGTAATGGGTTAATATTTTTACAGTTCGAAAAAAATAATAGGAGTGGCCAGACGAACTTCCACGACGAGGTGCACATTATTTTTTTTAATTATATATATACCTATTGGTGGCACTTGAGTACCTATCATATTTACACTGTTTAAATATGATTTTTTTTTAACTTCATAGAAACAGAGTTTAAAAAGGAGTGAATTAGCCAGGTACACATAATTTTTACTCCCTGAGCGTAAGCTAATGCTACTTACATATTTTCTCGACGTTTTATGACGCCTAAAGTACGAAAAAATAGGTCTCTCGTTCCCATGTGTCTAGCTGTCTACTGTCTATCCGGATTTTTATTAGACAGATAATTTTCGAAACTACTGGACTGATTCTTGTCAAATTTTATATCTGTTTTACGAATATCGTATAGATGGTCAAACGCTAACCAAAATTTAGCTAGTCATACCCACCAATGTCATCTATAATATTTACAACAGTAATATTATTTAATTTCACTCCTGCACACGTGGTTTACGAATGTCTCGAGTTTTTACCCTAGACATTCAAATTTTTGAAAAGAAAATAAAAATTATTAATTAATATGACGTCATTCTACAATTTTGTCGAATAAATATTCTTTAAACGTTGAAAAGTAACACAGTGTTGAGTTGTCGTTTATGAATCCGTTATGACTTTTTATCCTAGACATCGAGATTTTTCGAAAAAGGATCAAAATTGTAGATTGACAACTTTTCGATTTCTCAATTTTCCAACTTTTTGTTTCTCAATTTTTCGATATTTCAGTTTTGGAATGTTTCATTTTTTTTTTATTCTTAAATTTTCCAAGTTTTCAATTTCTCGATTTTTCAGTTTTCCAATTTCTCCATTTTCAATTTTTCGTTTACTTAGTTTTTCGATATTTCAGTGTTCGGATTTTTAAATTTTTCAATTTTTCAATTTTTGACGTTTGTACATTTTAATTTTTCAATTTCTCAGTTTCTCAATTAACTGATTTTTTGATTTTACCATTTTTTGATATCTCTCAGTGTTTCGATTTTTAAATTTTTCGATTTTCGGGTTTTTATTTTCCAATTTTTCGATTTTTCAATTTTCCTATTTCTTAACTTATCTAGAGAGCAATGTTTTGATTTTTTTATGGTTCAATTTCATGGTTTTTAGATTTCTCAGTTTTTCGATTTACCGAGTGTTTTCTTTTCAAATTTTTCAATTTTACAAACTTTAACATTTCGATTTTTTATTTTGGCCTATTTCGATTTTTTAATTTTTCGATTTTTCGGATTCTCGACTTTCCATTTCTCAATTTCTAGATCTTCTGATGCTTCGATTTCTCAGTTTTTCGATATTTAAATTTTTAAATTTTTAAAGTTTTAGATCTCTCGATTTCTCGTTTTCTCGATTTCTCGATTTCTCGATTTCTCGATTTCTCGATTTCTTGATTTCTTAATTTCTCGATTTTTCGATTTCTCGACTTCTTATTTCACAATTTCTCGAGTTCGCAATTTTTCAATGTTTAATTTATGTTTCGATTTTGACCTACTTCTCTTTCTTAATTTTTGGATTTTTCGACTTCTGTAATTTTCCATTTCGCGATTCCACGATCTTTTGATGTTTCGATTTCTCGATATGTTTCAGCTATTGAATGTTTCGCTTTCTCGGCTATTCAATTTTTCGACTTTTCAGCTTTTCAATTTTCCAATTTTTCGATTTCCCAATTGTTCGTCATTTCAATTATTGTATTTTTCAGTTTTTAGATGTTTCTGTTCCCCGATTTTTCAATTTTTTCGATTTTCTAAATTTTGGATTTTCGATTTTTCAATTTTCCAATTTCTTGATTTGCAATTTGTCTATTACTCAATATGTATATATTTCAGTGTTGCGATTTTTCAATTTTTCGGTTTCTCAATTTCCAAATGTTTCGATTATACGATTTTTTAATTTTTCTCAAATTTTTCAATTCTTAAATTTTTTATTTTCAGGTTTTGGATTTTCGAATTCTATTTTTGAACATCTTGATTTCCTAATTTTTCAATTTTTCGATTTCTCATTTTGCGATTCTTTCTATTTTTCAGTTTTTCTATATTTCAGTTTTGGAATTTTGCAAGTCCCCAATTTTTCGTTTCTTGTATTTCTCGATTTTTAACTTCTTTGAAATTTTTTTAGATTTTTCCATTTTTCAATATTTTGATGTTAGGATTTCCTGATTTTTCAATTATTCGATTTTTTAATTTTTGAATTTTCAAAGTTTAGATTTTTCAATTTTTCAGTTCTTCGACTTTTCAATTTTTCGAATTTTTAAAACTTTAGATTTTTCAGTTTTTTTGATGTTTCCTCGATCTTTTGATTTTTCGAGTTCACGGTTTCAGATTTTTCAATTTTTCGGTTTTTAAAATTTTGGATTGTTCGATTTTAAAATTTGTCAATATTTAATTTTTCGGAAATTTTTATATATTTTCCTATTTCTTGACTTATTGAGGTTTCAATGTTTTGATTTTTAGATTTTTCGATTTACCGATTTTTTGTTATTTAATATTTTTCAATTACTAACTTTTCGATTTTTCTATTTTGCCCTATTTCGATTTCTTAATTTTTGGATTTTTCAACTTCTCGAGTTTGCCATTCCTTGATTCCATAACCTTTGGATGTTTCCATTTATCAATGTTTCAGCTATTGAGCATTTCGATCTTTTGATTTTTCGATTTCTTGGCTTTTCGATTTTTCAACTTATCAGCTTTTCAATTTTCCAATTTTTTGATTTCCCAACAGGTCATTTCAGTTCTTAGATTTTCCAATTTTTCGATATTTCAGTGTTGGGAGTTTTCGGTTGTTCGAGTTCTCAATTTCCAGATGTTTCACTTTTACGATTTTTTGAGTTTTCGACTCTTCAATTTTTCGAATTTTAAATTTTTAAAGTTTCCAATTTTTGACGTTACTAAATTCATATTTTTCGTTGTCTCAATTTCTCTTTTAATTGATTTTTTTGGTTTTCGCTTTTTTCTATTTCTTTCGTTCTTTCGACTTTTCAATTCTAAATTTTTTTTATTTTCAGGTTTAATTTTTGATTTTTGGATTTTTCGATTTCTCAATTTCTCAGTGTTTCAGTTTTGTGTTTTCTGAATTATTAAATTCTTTCCATTTTTCTTTTTTATATGTTTCAATTTTGGGATCTTGCCATATCTCGATTCTCCAATTTTTCGTTTTTTTATTTTTCTGTTTCGCGATTTTTTACTTCTTCGATTTTTTAAATTTTAGATTTTCCAATTTTTCAATTTTTTAGTGTTTCGATTTCCCGATTTTATTCAATATTTTAATTTTTTAAAGTTTTATATTTTTGATTTCTCTATTTTCCGATTTTTCGATTTTTCAGTTTTTCGACTTTTCAATTATTATTTGAATTTTTAAATTTTAGGTTTTTCAGTTTTTTGATGTTTCCATTTCTCGATTTTTCGAGTTCTCGGCTTCAGATTTTTCAATTTTTCAAGTTTTCGATTTAGTGATTTTCTTTTAATTTAAAATTTAACATTTATTAATTTTTCGATTTTGGCCTATTTCGATTACTTAATTTTTGGATTTTTCGACTTGTGGAATTTTCCATTCCTCGATTCCTCGATCTTTTGAAGTTTCGATTTCTTTCAGCTAAATTGTTCATCATTTCAGTTTTTGGATTTTTCAGTTTTTCGCTTTTTCAATTTTGTGATTTTCTAACTTTTGGATTTTTGATGTTGCGATTTTTAGATTTTTCAAAATTTCGAATATGAATTTTAGATTTAAAATTTTTCAATTTTTAGATTTTTTGATGTTCGAATTTTTCAATTCTTCAGATTTTAGATTTTTCGATTTTTCGATTTTTCAGTTTCTCACCTCTTGCACAGTTCTATTTTTCAATTTTTACTTCCCGAACGTAAGTTGTGGAAGTATTGTAACCGAGTCCATCGGGCGACTGGCTACTTTTACATTTTCTCAACGTTTCATGACCTTTAGAATATGAAACGTAAGTCTCCCGTTTCCTTCTGTCTACCACCTGCCGCCTGCCGTGTCTGTGTCTGTCAATTTTTATTTTTTCTATATAATTTTTATTCGATAGATAGTTTTCTAAACTACCCGACCGATTGTTTTCAAATTTTGTATGTATATTAGCAATATCGTGTAGACAATAAAATGCTGACCAAAATTTGTCTCATCATCCTCACCACCAATGACAATATCCTGAAACTGTACAGTAGTAAATGTTATTTAAATTTTATAAAATAACATACTCCTCCACTTGCAGTTTATGAATCCGTGCTGAGTTCTACCCTAGGCATCAAAACCTTAAAATTTTGCCAAATAAATCTTATCTAAAATATGCAAAATTTAATGAGTTTTGATTTTTAAATTTCTCGATCTTTCTAGTTTTCGATTTCTCAATTTTTACATTTTAATTTTGGAAACTTTTGGATTTTTCAATTTTTGGATATTTTAATTTTTCTCAGTTTCTCGATTTATCGATATTCCGATATTTCAACTTTTCTAATATTTGATCTCTCGATATTTCGATTTTTCAGTTTTTCTGCGGTATTATTATTTGTTGTGTTGCACTTCAGGGACAAGAGAAGTTCTGTCGAAATAACCTTCAACCACATTTTTTAAATCGTCACAGTTTTTCTAAAATCTGTGTTTGATGGCAATATTACTGGAAGTTTATATATAATTTATAAAGGTATAGGTTTCATAGCAAAAGAAACTTCACAAAAAATAACCTCTGTTAGAATTCGGCTAATTTCATGAAGTTATTTACTTACCCTCGTTGGCAGTTACTTACCGAGCTAATTTCCGTGAATGAATTTCTAAAACGAAATCTTTAAAATTTTAATCGCGCTGTGAGTCTATTGTTTTACGCTGGGGATTATTTACCCTCATTTGGTAGGACTATATTAAGTTATCATGAACGACTTTGAACTCCAGTAGTCCCTGCTGCAAACATAAACGGGTTAAACAGGGTATAAGTTATTCACGTTACTGACAATGAACACATACATTATGCGTAATTACGGTGATTGATGGCAGAGTTAATCTTAAACACAGTTTAGAACATTCTGGAAATAGGACTAATTATGACAATTTAGGGATTAATGTTGCCGAGACTTGTTGAGTCCACAGAAATCTGACCTTGAAAATTTTACTTAAGTTTGTGTAAGTTTTAAAATAAAATATGTTGCATAAAATAGCAGTAGTAGAGCTCGCTCAGTGAGCAAGATGTTGTATATATTAGAAATTTAACTGAAAACAATGCAGTTAACAAGAAGTGACTGCTAAGACTGTTAAAATAATCAAATTGGTTGTAAAATTGGGTGTAATAGAGGGTGTTCAAAACAAAGATTTTGAAACATTTTCCATTAATCAAAAACCTGGGAATAGTAGTATTATAACTGTTCATTATTTCAGCACGCCGTAGCTTTAGACACTTCCATCTCGAGCCAAAAATCCATCCAAATCATTGAACAAACGTTAGGCCTCCCTTTGCGGAGAGCTGCGAATGCTACACTAAGGTACAACAATGCGCTTGAATGAAGATCGTTACGCTTGAATTATTTCGTAAAACTTGACGTAGTCTTAAGGCAAGTTCGCGTTATTTCCACGCTTCAGCATAACATTCAAATGCAAATCATATTAGCTACACTTCGATTCGCCCCAAGTTCGAACTGTATTAGTCGGTTTGCCTTAAAGCAGGGGGGAACAGTTACAATTACTGCAAAGAACTGCATTAAATTTAAAATTTCCATACATAGATTATGAAGCGTTCATCCACCGAGACGGAGCTGGGCTCGGAAGGAAAATACGACTACTGTTTCTGGCAGGAGCATTTGTTTTTCTTTTCATTTAGGATTTTCTTTCATTCGGGCTTCTCGCACAAACAAAAGGTGGCGTCATTTTAGAAAACCTCTTCACGGCGTTGCACAAACAAACTTGGGATGCTTCCAGCAAACCGAAAAAATGATAATCACGGTGATAAATTGTTTGTGAAACTAGCTTCGTATTTTGGGGGGTAAAAAGCTGACAGCGGGAGTCTTCCGGCAAAGATAAAAGATGCGAATATTGATGTTGTTTGGTCAACAGTTTTAAATTAGTAGTTATTTGTTTACTGCATGCCGAGAGCTGTGAACTTTGCGAGACCTAAAGTTTCACTTTCTCTACGTATGATTATCGGGTATTAGATAATCCATATAATTAAAAATTCAACGTGAAGCTTTGTCCTTGTTTACAAAAACATTCACAAACAGCAAAATTTTAACGTCCCTTCCATGACAAGAATAAATTTTCATAAGATAGTAGCACCTTTCTTGTAACATCAAAATAAAAACACGAATTAAATACGACCTCTGCATTTGTACGATTTCTCTGCATTCCAACTTACATCGAGCAGCGTCTTTTCGTTCAAATTTCATACAATGACCCGGAAGCCATATTAATAAACTTCCCTTCTGTTTGGGTAACCTATCCAATATCTTTTGACATTATCGCTACCCACTGTGGACCTTTATCTGTAACACTAACTCCCAGACATTAGTTTGTAGGTTAAGTTTGGCGATAAAAGCTTGTTTGTGGAATTAGTTCAAAAATTGAGAGCTTGATGTTTCCTTGAAACGTTAGTATTTTCTTGTTTGTGTAAATATAAAACCACTGGAAGAAAACTTTTATACATACGATTTTCTTTGGATTCTAGTATTTGTTTCATTACTGTTTGACAACTTAAGTGAAAAGAAAGGTGTGACGTGTTTGCTTTACAGGAGTGGGAATTCCTTCATTACATAATTACATAAGGTGGTGTGGAAACAAACTACAGGTTGAGAGCTCCATTTATGGTGGATGCGTCAAAATGTTGAGTGAAATGAAATTTGATCGCTAATTTATGCAAATTGAGATTCTTACAATGTGAATTCTAATTAGTTGCCTAAAAGAAATAAAAGTGTTAAATAATTAAGCCCACGCAGAGGAATCCTCAAAAATGTGCCGACAAAATCAACATAATGGAGAGATACAACGTGATTAATAATATTGTACAATACACTAAATACGTCACTAAATTTAGTTTTGTTTGTCTTCAAAAAGGAATGTGATTATTATTATTATCATTATTAGATAAGTTATTGTCTTAATTTTTGTTAGTTGCTAAAATTAGTGTCGAAAAGATAGGTTTTTCGCATCTGTATGTCTGTGGTTTGTCTGTTATTTTTCGCACAAATAAAACTACTGTATCGGTTACTCCAAAATTTTTGGCCTATTTTAAGTATATTTAGAAGGTGATAAAACGCTGATTAAAATTTGTCACATCATCGCCTCTAAAAACGGATGTTCAGCCTTATAAATAGGAATTTTCTTGAAAAATACATAACGGAAATAAGTAATTGAAAATTCTTTAAATCATTGCCTTAACAAAAGTTTAGGATCAAGAAATTTCACAGTTTGTACGACCTGAGTGATTTTTTCGATGCTTCATGACCCCTACAGTATGAAAAAGTACGTCTCCAGTTTCCATCTGTCTGTTTGTCGTCAATGTGTCGTCCTTCTATCTTTTTCTGACTGCATCCGTCTAAATCCGTCTATATCCGTCGATATCCTTATACATATATCCGTTTACATCTTTCTATGTCCACGTACAGCTTCTCAATTTCTTTGTCTACATCTTTCTGTATCATTCTATATCCCTCTATATTCAATTACGTCCGTCTATATCTTTCTATTCTTTTATATTCGTTTGTTCAGATTTTCAATTTTTCCATTTTTAATTTTCGACTTTTCGATTTTTCGAATTTTCCAATTTTTGAATTTTCGAATTTCCGATTTCTTGAATTTTTGATTCTTGATTTTTCTATTCTGCGATTTGCAATTATCCGATTTCTTGATTTCTGTGTTTAAATCCTTCTATATCCGTCTACATCCGTCTATGTCCTTCTGTATCCTCCTATATTATGTTACGAGTATATCCTTCTAGATTAGTCTATATCTTATATCCGTTTATATTCTTCAAGGTCCGTCTATCCTTTTAAATCCATCGATGTCCTTCTATATCCGTCTATATCTTTCTATGTCCATCTGTATCTTTATATAGGAAAATTGTAGAATCGAAAAATGAAATCGAGGAATACAAGAATCGAAAAATGGCAAAATTCCAACTTTTGAGTAGTCGAAAGATTGAAAAATTGAAAAATCAAAAACCTGAAATTCGAAAAATTGAAATCTCGATATATCGAGAAATGGGAAAATTAAAAAGTCAAAAACCAAAAAATTGAACAATCTAAGACCTACAACTTGAAAAATCGAAACATCAAGTAACTGAAACAACAAAAAAACTGAAAAAAATAAAAAAATCTAAAAATTGGAAATTCTGATATTAAAAAATCGATAAATTGAAAAATTGACAAATTAAGAAATCGAGATATCGAAAAGTTGAAAGATTCCAGAATCAATATATATATATATACATAAAATTCCAAAATTGAAATATTGAAAAACTGAAAAGTCCCAAACCAGAAAATTGAAAGACAAACCTGAAAATGGAAAAACTGAAAAAATAAAATTCGAAACATTGAAAAGTCGAGAATCGAAAATTGGGAAAACCAAAAAATCAGTTCTAAAAACTGTGAAATCGAAAACTGAAACGGAAAACGTCAAAAATTGAAAAACAGAAATATCGGAAAGTTGTGAAATTGAAAAATGAAGAAATCGAGGATTCCAAGAATCGAAAAATGGAAAAATCCTAACTTTGAATTTTTGAGTAATCGACAAATTGAAAATCTGGAAATTGAAAAATTGCAAATCGGGGAATTGAGAACTCTAAAAATTGAGAAATTTATCATTAAAAAAACAGAACTCTACAAATCGAGAAATAAGAAAATTGAAAAGTCAGTAAGCTGAAAAATCGAAAAATTTAAAATTTGAAAAATCTAAAACTGAGAACTCGAAATATCGAAAGATCGAGAAATTGAAACACCGAACAAAACTGAAAAAAAAAAATAAAAATTCGAAAAATTGGAAAGTCTGATACTTAAAAATCGCTAAATTGAAAAATTGAAAATGTATGAAATCCATATATCGAAATATTGAGGTATTACAGAATCAAAATATAAAATTCCGAAACTGAAATATTGAAAAAATGAAAAATGGAAGAAAAATTAAAGAATCGGTTAATAGAAGAAACCAAAACTGAGACATGAAAAATTGAGAAATCGGAATGTTCAAAATTCCATCTATCGTATTAAATCCATCGATGTCCTTCTATATCCGTATATATCTTTCTATGTCCATCTGTGTCTTTTATATTCATTTGTTGATTTTCAAATGTTCGAGTTTCCGATTTTTTGATTTCGTTATCATGATCCTTCTTTATCTTTCCATAATGCTCTATATCCTTCTCTATCCGTCTATATCTTTCTAATATATTTTTATATCCGTTTGTTCGGATTTTCAATTTATCGATTTTTTAATTTTCGATTCTTCGATTTTCGTTTTTCTATTTTCGATTTTTCGATTTCTGTGTTTAAGTAAGTGTATATCTGTCTATATCCGTCTATGTCCGTCTATATCCCTCTATATTCGTCTATATTCTATATCCGTCTATATCCTTCTATATCCATCTATATCTTTCTATATCCGTTTTTTTCGATTTTTTCCATTTCTCGATATCTTTGTGGACATTCTTCTGTATCTTCTATACCTGTCTAGATCCGTCTATACTTATCCCTCTGTACCCGTCTACATCTTTGTAATATTTTCCTATATTCGTTTGTTCGAATTTTCAATTGTTCGATTTTTCGATTTTTTAATTTTCAATTTTTTGATTTTATATTTTTCGAATTTTCGATTTTTCGACTTATGTGTCAATATGCTTCTGTACCCGTCTATATATCCGTCTATATCTTTCTTCGCCCATCTATACATACATACGTTTCTACAATATCCGTGTAAGTATATATTTCTGTATATCCGTTTTTCCAATTTTTAGAATTTTTGAATTTTCGATTTTTCGATTTCTCGATTTTACATCCTTCTATATCTTTCTATATCTACCTTATATCTTTTTTTGCCCATTTATATCCTTCTGTATCTGTATTTTTAATTTTAAAATTTTGGATTTTTCGATTTTTCGATTTCTTTATCTAAATCCTTCTGTATTCTTCTATATCCCTCTAAATCCGTCTATATCCTTCTATATCCTTCTGTGTCCGTCTATATCCTTCTGTATCCATTTACATGTTTCTAATATTTTTCCATGTATCTCCTGTATCTTCTGTACCCTTTTTTTTAATCAGTCTATATCTTTCTATACTCGTTTTCCCAGTTTTTCTAATTATAGAAAACATATACATGTTTGTTCGAATTTTAAATTTTTTGATTTTCTATTTTTTTTTATTTTCGATTTTAAAATTTTTCGATTTTTCAAATTTCCGAAATTTCGATTTCTCGGTTTCTATGGTTCTGTCATTCCATATCTGTCTACATCTTGTTATATCCGCCTATATACTTCTACATCCGTCTATATGCGTCTATATCCGTGTATGTCCTTCTATATCCGTCTACATATCCGTCTATATCTTTCTATATCCGTTGATTTTTCTTTGTCCGTCTATAGCCATCTATATCCTTCTGCATCCTTTTTTTTATATCCGTCTATATCTTTCTATATCCGTTTTCCGAGTTTTTTGATCAATTTTTCGATTTCTTGATTTTTTAATGTTGGGATTTTTTGATTTCTATTTTTCAATTTCTTGATTTTCAATTATTATTATTCGATTGTTCGATTTTTCGAATTTCCGAATTTTACATCCTTCTATATCCGCCTTATATCTTTTTTTGCCCATTTATATCCAGCTGTTTCTGTATTTTTAATTTTAAAATTTTCAATTTTTCGATTTTTCGATTTCTTTATCTAAATCCTTCTGTATTCTTCTATATACCTCTAAATCCGTCTATATCTTTCTATATCCTTCTGTGTCCGTCTATATCCTTCTGTATCCATCTACATGTTTCTAATATTTTTCCATGTATCTCCTGTATCTTCTGTACCCTTTTTTTTAAATCAGTGTATATCTTTCTATACTCGTTTTCCCAGTTTTTCTAATTATAGAAAACATATACATGTTTGTTCGAATTTGAAATTTTTTGATTTTCTAATTTATTTATTTTCGATTTTAAAATTTTTCGATTTTTCAAATTTCCGAAATTTCGATTTCTCGGTTTCTATGTCTATATCACTCCATATCTGTCTACATCTTGTTATATCCGTGTGTATGCGTCTATATCCGTTTATGTCCTTCTATATCCGTCTATAGGCCCAATTCTGAATCAAACCCGTTAAAATTTAAAGGTTGTTAAAAAATAAACAGCCAATCAGATTTACGGATTTAACTCGTTACTATGGAAATTTGCAATTTAACATCCTTTAAATTTAACAACTTTGATTCAGAATTGCCCCTAATATCTTTCTATTATCTTTCTTCGCCCGTCTATAGCCATCTAAATCCATCTGTATACTTTTTTTTATCTGTCTATATCTTTCTATACCCGTAAATCTTTCTTCGCCCGTCTATAGCCATCTAAATCCATTTGTATACTTTTTTTTATCTGTCTATATCTTTCTATACCCGTTTTCCCAGTTTTTCAAGTTATAGAATTTAAGATTTTTCGATTTCTTGACTTTTTAATATTGCGATTTTTTTGTTTCTATTTTTTAATTTTTTGATTTTCAATTATTCAAGTTTTTCCATTTATTATTATTATTCGATTGTTCCATTTTTCGAATTTCCGAATTTTACATCCTTCTATATCTTTCTATATCCGCCTTATATCTTTTTTTGCCCATTTATATCCTTCTGTATCTGTATTTTTAATTTAAAAATTTTAGATTTTTCGATTTCTTTATCTACATCCTTCTGTATCCTTCTATATCCCTCTAGATCCGTCTATATTCTTCTATATCTTTCTGTATCCTGTATCCTTCTTTATCCATCTGTATGTGTCTATATCCTTCTGTATCCATCTATGTGTTTCTAATATTTTTCTATATATGTTTGTAGGAATTTTCAATTTTTCGATTTTTTTTTTCGATTTTTCAATTTTTCGAATTTCCGAATTTTTGATCTCTCGGTTTCTATGTCTATATTATTTCATATCTGTCTACATCCTGCTATATCCGTCTATAAACTTGTACATCCGTCTATATGCGTCTATATCTCTTTATGTCTATATAACCATTCTCCCAGTTTTTCGAATTTTGGAATTTTCGATGATTCGATATTGCGATTTTTTGGTTTCTATTTTGCAGTTTTTTGATTTTCAATTATTCGATTATTTTTCGCATTTCCGAGTTTTCGATTTCTTGATTTCTCGATTAATGTGTCTGTATCCATCTGTATTCGTCTATACATTTCTATATCTGTCTATATGCGTCTATATCTTTTACATCCTTCTATATCTTTCTATATCCGCCTTACATCTCTTTTCGCCACTTATATTTTTCGTTTGTTCGAATTTTCAATTTTTCAATTTTTTTGTTTTCGATTTTTAAATTTCCATTTTTGGATTTCTCGATTTTTCGAATTTCCGAACCCTCGAATTCTTGATTTCTCGATTTGTGTGTCGATATCATCTTATGTCCGTCTATATCCTTCTATATACATATATGCGTGTATATGTCTCCATTTATATCCGTCTATATTTTTCTTCACCCATCTATATTCTTCTATATCTTTCTATATCCATTTTGTCGATTTTTCGATTTCTTTGTCTATATCCTTCTCTATTCTTCTGTGTCTGCCTATATCCTTTTACATCCACCTATATCCGTCTATATCTTTCTAATATTTTTCTATATCCGTTTGTTCGAATTTTCCATTTTTCGATATTTTAATTTTCGATTTCTCGTTTTCTGTGTATAGATCAATCTATATTTGTCTATATCCTTCTGTACTCGTCTAAATCTTTCTATATCCGTTTATATCCTTCTGCATCTTTCTACATATATGCGTCTATATCTGTCGTCTGTCTGTGTCGTTTTTATTTAGTCATATAATCTCAGCAACTACTGGAGCGATTGTTGGTAAATTTTATACGTATTTAGCACTATCATGATCACGTGTCATCAAAATCTGGGATCGTAAACGCCATTTAAATTTTATAACATACCATAATCCTGTATTTGTGGTTTACGAATCCGCTTTGATCAATTAAAAGGATGGGTGAACCATTTTAAAGGTACCAAAATGTAGAAAGAACAAATGTAGCAATGGCGACTGTCAGAAACCATCCAGACGTGAATATTTTATTGCTGTTTTATCCTTTAATTTCTTGTCTTAGCCATTATAACCTAGTAGGCAATAATAAAGGTTGGACATTTCTATACTTGAACTGGAATATTATTTATTTCTGTCGCTGGCGCCCGAGCAACCGCTCCCGTAAAAGGCGAATACAGGAGAATATTATTTTACAAAAATAAAATCCAGTTTGCTAAGCAAAATTTTAATGTGACGTCACTACAGTATGGGGGGGGGGGGGAGAATCAGAAACATTTTTCTTCCTAATACACATAAAATTTGATAACAATGGGTCAGGGGTTTCGAAGATTATCTGTCTAATAAAACGCGAGACAAATGGTGAACAGACGACTGAATGAGTATTTTTAATAGATATTTCAGTAAAGAGGAGTGAAATAACTGAGAAATACATTAAATTTTGGACATTTTATAGATTTTATTGACTAACCAAATCGTTTAATGTGACCACAAAGCGCCGATTCCTAGACGAAAAAATTTTATTTAAGAGTTGCAAATAAACTGCCAGGAATTATAGCTTTTAATTTAGCCGCACCATGTGGATCCGAGATTCGATCAGTGAGCGCAGGTAATTTGGCCTCGTAGAAGTCTCCCAATATTGCTAATTAACTGCAGATTTATAACGGCGATTTATTTAAGCGTCATTATTAAGTTATAAAAATAAAGTGGAAAAATTTACGGCTCCTAGAATTTGAGATGAAGATCGCTGTTTACACATTAGTTATTTTATCATAAAATGGATTAATATCCATTCAAATGGTCTAAAATCGTTTATAAATTTTGTGCACGTATTTTCGCAAGTGAAATTTAAAAACTTTACAAACTAAAATAATAAGCCATAAATTCTCTACTGCTAGAATGACTTAAAGTTTTTTAAAAGTCGTGTTATTGTGGCGCTCCATAATTCATACAGAAGCAGAAGTTGACGCTGACTGAAAATTTTCTCAAATAACAATTTTTAATTTTTTATAAATGTACCTTCACGACAAACTCTAACTTGCAATACATTTTCTCTTGCATTAACAACTCACAACTTCTCCAAAAGTTAAAATTAGTTGTTTTATTTCAGGACTGCCAAATTAAATAACACGTGACTTTGCTATGTTAAAAATGATTTACATAAAAATTTAATTTCAAATAATCAGTCAGCGTCTAGTGGTGTCATGTTTATCACAAAACATTTAGGATTGTTCGAAGGGCATAGACATACAACTATAGGTTTGCCAAGTCGGACAATAAATCAACTAGACCACTTTACTATGTGTTGTAGTTTTGTCAGCCACTAGCTTTGTAAAAATTACGACCTGGCTCTGTTTTCAAGTCTCTTTTCAAACTGACAAGTACCAATTTCGTAAATCCGGCGTACCTGATTTACTACTTTCCAAGTTTACTTTCAAAACACGCAACAATCTAGAAGAGAGTTTCAAAAATGATATGAAAATATTTAAAAACTATCAGTTTGGATTTGCAGGAGAATCCAAATGATCTGCTTGGTCCATCAAGTCTGACGAATTAGCAACTATCGTCAAATTTAGCACCTTCATGAAGATATTTTTAACAGGGCTACAAGCTTAAGGCACCAAGATTGTTCAAAATGTAAAAAGATCAAGCTTTTCACTAACATTGATATAGAAGCTCGGCATTTTTTCAGCACTGCCTGAAACCATTAATCCCCGAAACCAATCTTTAATCCCTCATCGTATCACGCACCAGCACTATGTTTTATTACTAAAATCAAAATTTTCGTACACCTTTGGTGGTAATCCCGGGAGAACTTCCATTCAGTTCGCGATGATAAATTGGTGTGTAGCGGCATAATGTGTGGCTTTTAACATGCAAGCCAAGACCCGATTATTTATTAGCGTAGTAAAAGAGCCTATTATCTAGTCGGTGTTTTGTCACAAACGTGAAAACAAACATACACGTTCGTGTGGGTGATGTCTAATAATAACAGATCGCACAGTATTATTAGAGATTAAATTGAACCACGTTCCGAGTCGCCCACCTGAACCTCTTCATACATCACCGTACAAATGATGTCTCAACCAAAATGCGCAAGTTGAATGTACTAGGATTCAAAATAGTTCATTTAGAAGCTTTCATTAAAATTTATTGTTGTGCCGTACATTTCCGTAATGCACTGACCGTTATTAATTTTATACATAATGAAAACCGAGTTAATTACGTTATAGTAACTGTGCAACGTTTTCAGTGTGTTTGTTGGTTTAAACATTATTATCTATTGAACAATCGCTTCGCTAATTTAGAGCGGAAAATAGGATGCGATGTGAACAAAACATTACAAAAAAAAATGGTCAAAGTACAATAAAAGTTATAAAATTTGATTTTGCGAATTTTATTTTTTTATGAGAACGCCTAGAAAATAACTGATTCTAAAAAATAGGATATGAATGACAAAGGACACGTACAGACTCATCACATTTTGCACATTTTCGATACAATGTATTCCGCAAAATTCTAAGATGACGTCATCAATTTTTTGGTGGGGATAAAAAATTTACGATAATTTTTATATGTCTACAAGATTTTGAAGCTTTCGATTTTACAATTTTTTATACAATCAATAAACTAAATTGTCTCATTCATTAGTTTTTTGAGTCACCCTCTATCACTCATCGTCATCATATTTTTAATTTTTTTTCCAAAAATCTGCATGTTTGGGGTGAAAATTCAAGACGGATTCATACACCACAAATACAAGAGTATCTCATTTTATGGAATTAAAAAATATATTTTTGAGCGTTTTTCCATCTACATGATATTCCTAATGTACATACAAAATTTATGAACATTATTTTTTATGATAACCTTTATAAGTTAAAATAGAGATATGTATGTAATATTAAAGTAAAAGTAAAGAAGAAAATATTGAGATTATGATAACCTTAAAACTTAGAATTAAATTGCCGAATGGTGTTATACAATTATCTGGATATCTAGGGCGAAAACTCAAACAGGATCGAAATATCGAAAAACCGAGAAATTGAAAGACCGAAACATCAAAAGATCGAGAAATCGAGAAGTCAAAAAATCGGATAATTAAGTAATTGAAATGGGCCAAAATCTAAAAATCGAAAAGTTAATAATTGAAGAATTGATAAATTTAAATAAAAAAAAATTGGTAAATTAAAAAATCTAAACATTGAAAAAATGAACAATAAATCTCGATAAGTCGAAAAATAGGAAAATTGAAAAATTGAAAACCTGAAAATTTGAAAAATTTCAAAAACACAAAAATTTAAAAATTTGAAAATCCAAGACCGAGAACTAAAAAAATTGAAAGATCGAGAAATTGAAACATCAAAAAACCTGAAAAAATTAAAATTCTACAAATTGGAAATTCTGATATTTAAAAATCGACAAACTCAAAAATTTAAAAAGCGAAAAATCCAGCTATCGAAAAACTGGAAGATTGCAGAATCAAGATACAAAATTCCAAAACTGAAATATTCAAAAACTGAAAAATTAAAGAAAAATTAAAGAATCGGCTAACTGAAGAAACCAAAACTGAAACGTTGAAAAATTGAGAAATCGAAAAGTTCAAAAATACAAAAATTGAAACATAAGAAACCTGAAAATTGAAAAATTGAAGCATTTAAAATCGAAACATTGAAAAGTCGAGAAATCGAGAAATGGGAAAATCAAAAAATCAAAATATGTATAAAATTCCAAAACTGAAATACTGACAAGCTGAAAAATGGAAGAAAAATTAAAGAATGGCTAATTGAACTTGTAAAATTGAAAATTAAAAAATCAGTTATTCTAAAAACTGAGAAATCCAAACCTGGGAACTTAGAAACGTTAAAAATTGAAAAATTGAATAATTGATGAAGCGAAAAATTGAATTGAAGTATCGTAAAACTGAAATATAGGAAATCTGTAAATTCGAAAAATGAAATCGAGGAATACAAGAATCGAAAAGTAGCAAAATCCCAACTTTGAATAACCGAAAAATTTAGAATCGGAAAATTCAAAAATTGAAAGTCGTGAAATTGAAAAATCTAAAAATTGAGAAATTGATCAATCAAAACAAACATCGAAATTTCGATAAGACGAGAAATAGGAAAATTGAAAAGTCAAAATTCCGAAAAACTTTAAAACCGAAAAATTTAAGAATTGAAAAATCTAAGACCGACACTCGAAAAATCGAAAGATCGAGAAATTGAAACATCAAAAAACCGAAAAACCTAAAAATGAAATGGAGGAATACAAGAATCAAAAAGTAGCAAAATCCCAACTTTGAATTATCATTGAAAATCAGAAAATTGAAAAAAATGAAAGATGAAAAACCTGAAAAGCAAAAAATGGAAAAAAACATCGAAATCTTGAAAAGTTGAAAAACCGAAGAACTGAGAAACGTTAAAATTGAAAAATTTCAAAATTGAAAAATTTAAGACCGAGAAATCGAAAAATCGAAAGATCGAGAAATTGAAACATCAAAAAAATTTAAAAAATAAAAATTAGAAAAATTGGAAATTCTGATATTTAAAAATCGATAAATTGAAAAATAAAATAATCAAAGTCCAGATATCGAAAAATTTAAAGATTGCAGAATCAAATTATAAAATTCCAAAACTGAAATATTGAAAACTTAAAAATGAAGGAAAAATTAAAAAATCGATTAATTAAAGAAACCAAAATTGAAACATTGAAAAATTGAGAATTCGAAAAGTTCAAAAATGGAAGAATTTAAAAATCGAAAAATTGGAAAGTGAAGAAATCGAGAAATGGGAAAATCAAAAATTCAGTTAATCTAGAAACTGAGAAATCGAAAACTGAGAATTTAGAAACGTCAAAAGTTGAAAAGTTGAAGAATTTAAAAAGTGAAAAATTGAATAGAAGATTCGTAAAAATGAAATACAGGAAAATTGTAAAATCGAAAAATGAAATCGAAAAATACAAGAATCGAAAATTGGCAAAATCCCAACTTTGAATTATCAAAAAAATTGAGAATCGGAAAATTTAAAAATTGAAAGTAGAGAAATTGAAAAATCTAAAAATTGAGAAATTGATCAATCAAAACAAACATCGAAATTTCGATAAGAGGAGAAATAGAAAATTGAAAAGTCAAAATACCGAATAACTGAATAACTGAAAAACTTTAAAACCGAAAAATTTAAGAATTGTAAAATCTAAGACCGACAACTCGAAAAATCGAAAGATCGAGAAATTGGAACATCAAAAAAAACCGAAAAACCTAAAATTTAATAATTCTAAAAAAAAAATAAAAATCGAGAAATCGAGAAATTAGAAATAAATGAGAAAATCAATTAATCTAGAAATTGAGAATTTAGAAACGTCAAAAATTGAAGAGTTGAAGAATTTAAAAAGCGAAAAAGTGAATTTAAGAATCGTAAAACTGAAATATCGGAAACTTGTGAAATTGAAAAATGTAAAAATCGAAGAATCCAAGAATCGAAAAGTGGAAAAATCGTAACTTTGAATTATTGAGTAATCGAAAAATTGAAAATCTGGAAACCGAAAAACTGAAAATCGAAGAAATGAAAAGTCTAAAAATTGAGAAATTGATCAATAAAAAAAAACATAAAAATCTCGATAAATCTAGAAACAGGAAGAAAATTGGAAAGTCAAAAAACCGAAAACCGAAAAATTTCAAAATTGAAAAATCAAAAACCGAGAACTCGAAAAATCGAAAGACTGACGAGTTGAAGCATAAAAGAATCTGAATAAAATCAAAATTCGAAGAATTGGAAATCCTGATATTTAAAAATTGAAAAATTAAAAAGGTAACAAATCCAGATATCGAAAAATTGAAATCAGAATATAAAATTCCAAAACTGAAATATTGAAAAACTTAAAAATAGAAAAATTAAAGAACCGGCTAATTGAAGAAACCAAAACTGAAACACTGAAAAATTGAGAAATTGAAAAGTCAAAAAACCGAAAAACTGAAAAACTTCAAAACCGAAAAATTTTAAAATTGAAATCTCTAACACTGAGAACTCGAAACATCGAAAGATCGAGAAACTGAAACATCAAAAAACTGAAAAAAAAATCGGAAAAGTTGGAAATTCCGATATTTAAAAATCGATAAATTAAAAAATTGAAAAAGCAGAAAATCTAGATATCGAAAAATTGAAAAAAAAATTCCAAAACTGAAATATTCAAAAACTGAAAAATGGAAGAAAAACTAAAGACTCGGCGAATTGAAGAAACCAAAACTAAAACATTGAAAAATCGAGAAATCAAGAAATAAATGAGAAAATCAATTAATCTAAAAATTGAGAATTTAGAAACGTCCAAATTGAAGAGTTGAAGAATTTAAAAAACGGAAAATTGAATTGAAGAGTCATAAAACTGAAATATCGGAAAATTATGAAATCAAAAAATTGAAATTCGGGAAATTGAAAAACTGAAAATCGAGAAATTGAAAAATTGAAAAACTGAAGCATAAAAAACTGAAATATCGAAAAATCGAGAAATCGAAAAAGTGTCAATCAACGACTTTATTTTTTTTGCAGAAATCTCCATGTCTAGGATAAAAATTCACAACATTTATTCGGCAAAACTTTAAGATGATAAGATGGATAAAATTTGATTAGCTTAATTTACCATGCTTTTAATAACCTTAAACGTTTGAAAATTTTCAAACCGTTTGATTTTGCAATTTTAAAGTTAATTGTAATATGTTAAGGGGCACAAACGAACAAATTTTGAGCAAGGATTCATCAATTATCATACTTCAGATAATCTTAAAACATTTGTAAGATTTCAGAGCATTCGGTTTTCCAGTTTCAAAGTTACATTACAAAATGTTATTATGCAATTTTGAATTTTAATTTTTTTTTTTTTAATTTGGAAATTTAGGGTAGAAATAACCATAAACCACGTGTACAGGCGTAGGTTATTTTAAACAACTTAAATAATATTTTCTAATGTAGATTTTTCAGAGATGACGTCATCCCATTGTTGCAGAGATAGCTAGCGAAATTTTGGTTAACGTTTTACCATCTACACGATATTCATAATATACATACAAAATTTGACAATAATCGCTCCAGTAGTTTCGGAGATCTAAGTATTTTTACTTCCTTAGCTTCCACTCAGGAACCTTAGGAACTCAACTTCAAAGGATTCATATTTTTGCAATTAAATTTGCAGAATTTATGGAATTTTATGCAATTTACATAAAACACAAAAACTAACCAACAATAAAAACACAAAAAAACATTATAACCAATAAACTGAAATTTATAACCCTCACTCTTTTATTAACAGAATTATCAGAGTTGTGCGAGCTTTCGGCTTGCAAATTCTACTTCGTGACCTCCGTCTGTATCGATCTTGTTACATTTTATCCACCGCTTTCGCATACACAACATCTCGCTCACTGTGCGAACTCTACTTATGCAACATAACTGACACACGACGAACTTTGTTCGCTTCACCAACTTTCCATGCACGTCGCCTCGTCAACTCGCGAGCTGTGCTTGTTTAACACATTCGATGGATTCCGATTTTTTCGTTCTGTCGAATCGTATCCGCTCGTCCCAGTTGCTTTGTGCGCAGTTTGCGGCTCGTTTCGCTCGCTTCAGCCGTAAAGTGTTGTCTTTGAAATATTAGTGCTTTCAGTGTTTGAAGTTGGTATTTTAAGATTCATTAATAGAATTGTTCGTATTTTAAACATTAAATTTTTGTGTGTACACAAAAATTAAATGTGAGTTTTTACAAGTAACGTCTGTATAATAATTATTCCAAGAAAATTTATGCCCAGATTTGTGTCTAATAGGATTTAATTAACACGATAGCAGCCCAACTTACGATCTACTTGCCATCGCGTTTCAGGCTCGAGTGAATTATGATTTTCGTTATTTACACCGACATTTGAAACGATAATTGAAAACGAAACGTCGACCTTTACAGAATTTGATGCAGTCACAGTTCCGAATATTCCACCTGAATAACGACAGCAGTAAACGTTAAACATGTTGAAATTACTTTTAAAATGAGCGTAAAAGCACATTATTAGACTTTTTATTGCTCGGTTGTGATTGATGCGTGCTGTTCTTTGCAATATCGCACGCACTTACCTTAACCATGCCAGCAATTTAACCGACGATTATGTGATGCGAATTGCTACTGAGAATTTATAAACGTTCTAGAGAAAGTCGTCAATATCGTCTATACAAATCGAAACTTTGTCGGTGGTCCTGTGTTCCGACTTATTATAAGGAGAAATGTGCTCGAGAAAAAAAGTTTCGGAAGTTGTAATAGTCCCGTCGGCTTTAGATGAATCAAACGAGTTAGTATTCTCCGGACGATCTTCACATTCACGAGACAATATTATTATATCCCAATGGAACTTCTTATTCTGTTTTGTGAACCTCTTATAACAAGTAAGTTGAATTTGGGGTAACCAGTAATAATCTTTGAAAGCTTGCAAAAATACGTGACTGCGGAGGCACTTGAGCTCGCTATATGTGGGGGAATAACACTGGTCAACAAAATTTAATTTTTTCTCTCTAACTTTGACATAATTGTAATGTTTTCGTTTAATTTGTCTCTGTGTTTGTAACAGAGAGCATAAATCTTATAACTTAGCTCAATTAAAAAAAATATGCATATTTGATGTTAGAAACACAAAATCAGGTAAAATAATTTAATTTTTGTATCTTTAACGGCAAAAAGTGTAGTTTTAACAAAAAAACAACCATAAATAAGAAAAAAACAACGAATGTAGTTTAAAAAACGAAAAAAACAAAAGAAACAGCGAAGACCGACGTTTTTTCGGTTGCCTCCTATAGATTTTATTGGAGATCTCTCGCTTGATGGTCCCGCAGTATTCTGCGAGCATTTAGGTGTTCCATTGATCTTGGTAACGTTTTTCTATCGACAAAATGCCCAGATGAATGTGTTCTCTATGATGGTCACTCACGTCGTCACAATTTTTGGGGAAAAAATCAAGGTGCGAGTGTATAAAATGCACTTTTAAGAATATGTTAATTTTAAATTTTTTATATGATGAGAACATGTCTTCTACTTACTAAAAGTAGTTTTCTTATTGTTTCCCAAGAAGTTTGTAGCAATTTGATTACAAAAAAATACACCTTATATAAAGTTTCCTATTACTTAATAGTACGATTTTTGTATTTTTCAAGGATAATATTTTAAGATTACTTTTAAATGAGAGCTAAGTTTTGGTTTAGCCCTTTATAATATCATTTAAAATTGCTAATTAAATAATAATTGACTGCCATAATAAAAGTTAGAACTTAGCTGTTGACCAGTGTAATTAGTAAAGTTTACAATTAACAGAAGACTTTGAGTTTACGCAACCGCCACGTGATTTCCCTTTGGACCTCAGCACGAAACTCGATGGAAACGAAAGAGTTACTGTTATTCGTTTGAAAAAAGCGTTTTTTATTTTCTAGGCAGTATTGTAATTGAGAGCATTGGACGACTAGCTACTTTTATGTTTTCTCGACGTTTCATGACCCCTTAGTACGAAAAAATAGGTCTCCCTTTTGCATATGTCTTTCTGTCTGTCTGTGTGTCTGCCGTCTGTAAGGATTTTTATCAGCGAAATTAGTGGACCGATTTGGAACTTTTATGTATATTAGGAATGTCCAACAGATGCTAAAACGCTAACCAAAATTTGAATAGTCATCTCCATCAATAATAGGTTGACGACATGTCTAAAATTAACATTCGTAAATATTATTTAAGTTGTACAAAATAAGATACGTCTGCGCATGTGCTTAATGAACTGTGTCAAGTTTTTACTTTTACCACTCATGGCCCTTAGGACCTGATGACGTTATCTTACAGTTTTGTCGAATAAATGTTATTTAAGTGTTACAAAGTAACATAATCCTGAAGCTATGGTTTATGAAACCGTTATGAATTTTTATCCTAGACATCAAGATTTTTGGAAAAATATCTAAGTTGTACATTAACAATTACTCGATTCCTCGGTTTTTCAATTTCTTGATTTTTCTACTTTTAATTTTTCAAATTTTCGAGATTCCAGTTTTTGGATTTTTCAGTTTTGGTTTTCAATTTTGCGATTTTTTAATATCTCGATTGTTCGTTTTTCAATTTCTCGATTTTCAGTGTTTCGATTATCCTATTTCTTGTTTCTAAAAATTTTCGATGTTTCGACTCTTCAATTTTTAGATTTTTAAAATTTTCAGTTTTTCGGTTTTTAACGTTTCTAAGCTTCCAATTTTTCGATTTCTCAAATCAATGTTTCGATTTTCTCATTTCTCAATTTCTCGACTTTTCAACGTTTCAGTTTTTTGATTTTTTAGGATTATGGTTGTTCAATTATTCGACTTTTAGATTTCTCGATTTTTTACTTTTTAGATTGTTCGATTTTGCCCATTTTTAAATTTTAGATTTTTGAATTTTTTGATGTTTGGATTTCCTGGTTTCTATATTCGTCGATATTTTAATGTTTCAATTTTTGAAGTTTTAGATTTTTCGATTTCTCGATTTTTCGATTTTTCAGTTTTTCAACTTATCGACATTTCATTGTTTTGATTTCTTAATTGTTCAAATATAAGATTTTTCAGGTTTTCGATTTACAGATCGTTTTAATTTTAAGTTTTTCAATTTTTCAATTATTAACTTTTCGGTTTTTCGACTTCTCCACTTTTCCAGTTCTTCGATTTTCCAATTATTCGATATTTCAGTTTCGGAATTTTTCAATTTCCGATTTTTTTTAAGAATGAGAGTTCAATAATTCTCGGATTTTAGATTTCTCGATTTTCCGTATTTTCGACTTATAAGTTTTTCAACATTTTGACTTTTCAATTTTAAATTTTTGACTTGTTCGATTTTTTGACTTTTTTGATGTTTCGATTTCTCGATTTTTCAGTTTTTGATTCTACAGTTTTTCGATCTTTTAATTTTTCAGTTTTTTAAATTTTAGAATTTTCGATTTGTCGATTATTCGGTTTTTCAATACTTCGTTATCTTCAATAAAAATTGCATAAGTTTTAGTATATTTAAATTTTTAATTTTTCAGTTGTTTGATTTTCCATTTTTTCGATTTCTCAAATCAATGTCTCGGTTTTCTCATTTCTCGATTTCTCGACTTTTTAATGTTTCAATTTGGGGTTTTTTGAATTTTGCCATTCTTCAATTTGTGCTCCATTTTTCGGTTGTCAATATTTCAGTTTCTTGATTTTTAATATTAAGGTTATTCAATTTTTTGATTTTCCGATATCTCGTTTTTTTTTCTTTGGTATTTTAATGCTTCATTTTTTCGAGTCCTAGGTTTTTCGATTTTTCAGTTTTTCAAAGAATTTTTAAATTTTAGATTTTTAATTTCTGTTGACGCCTCGATTCCTCGATTTTTGATTTTTCGAGTTTTCGGTTATATATTTTTCAGTGTTTTAATTTTTCGATTTTAGAAGTTTTGATTTTTGGATTTTTGAATTTTTAGGTTTCAAAGTTTTCCAGTTTTTCAATTTTTCTATTTCTCGAGTTATCGACATTTCATTGTTTTGATTTCTTAATTTTTCGATTATTAGATTTTTCAAGTTACTGATTTACACATTTTTTTTTCTAAATTTGACAATTTTTTATTATTAACTTTTAGATTTTACGACTTCTCGACTTTTCCATTTCTCGATCTTTCGACTGTTTAGCTTTTCAATTTTATCATTTCTCGATTTGTCGACTTTTCAGTGTTTTCAGTTTGGGTTTTTTTTATTTTCGTTCTTTCCATTTTTCTTTCATTTTTCAGTTATCCAATATTTTATTGTTTTGATTTTTTAATATTGTGGTTATTCAATTTTTCGACTTTTAGATATGTCGATTTTTTATTTTTTAGACTGTTAATTTTTTTCTAGTTTTAAATTTTGGATTTTTCAATTTTTTGATGTGTGGATATCTCGGTTTTTTTTATTCTCCAATTTTTGAAGTTTGAGATTTTTCGATTTTTCAGTTTTTCGAAGAATTTTCAAATTTTAGATTTGTAATTTTTCGAGTTCTTGGTTTTAGATTTTTCAGTTTTTCAATTTTTCGATTTTTAAAGGTTTTGATTTTTGGATTTTTGAATTTTTAGGTTTCAAAGTTTTTCCATTTTTCACTTTTCCTTTTTCTTGACTTATCGACATTTTATTGGTTTGATCTCTTGATTGAATTATTAGGTTTTTCAGGGTTCCGATTTACAGATTTCTTTTAATTTAAAATTTTTCAATTGTTTAATTATTAACTTTTCGATTTCTCGACTTTTCCATTTCTCGATTTCTAGATCTTTCGATGTTTCCATTTCGCGATGTTTGGCTTTTTGAATATTTCGATGTTTCGATTTTTCGATTTATTCTTAATTTTTCGACTTTTCGGCTTTTCAATTTTAAAATTTTTCGATTTCCCAAATTTTCGACATATCAGTTTTGGAATTTAGAATTTCTCAATTTTTCAAATTTCCAATTTTTTTTTAAGAATGGCAATCTTTTAATTTTTAGATTTTCGATTTCTAGGTTTTCCGAATTTTCGACTTCTCAGTTTTTCAACATTTCAACTTAAATTTAAATTTTTTAATTGTTAGATTTTTTGATGTTTCGATTTCTCGATTTTTTTCATCGTTCAATTCTTCTATTTTTCGATATTTTGATATTTCAGTTGTTTAAATTTAACATTTTCAATTTGTGGATTATTAGTTTTTCAGATTTTCGATTTATAGTTTTTTTTTAATTTTAAATTTTTCAATTTTTCAATTAGTAACTTTTCGATTTTTCGATTCCTCGATGTTTGGGTTTTTGAATATTTCGATGTTTCGATTTTTCGTTTTTTTTCAATTTTTCGACTTTTTGGCTTTCAATTTTCGAGTTTCTCTATATAAGTTTTTTGAATTTTAGAATTTTCGATTTGTTGATTATTCGATTTTCAAATTTTCGATATCTTCAATACCAATTGCGCAAAAATTTTTAGAATTTTTAAATTTTTGCTTTTTCAATTGTTTAATTTTTTAATTTTTCGATTTTTTAAATTTTTATATTTAATGATCTTTCAATTTTTTATTTTCACCGTTTTTGATGTTTCAATTTCTTGACATCTTCGTTAAACGATTTTTAAAATTTTTCGACTTTTCTGGTTTTCAAGTTTCGATAACTTAATTTTCTATGAATTTAGCTTTGAGAACTTTTCAGTTTCTGGATTTTTAAATTTTCGAAATAATTTAAGTTTTCGATCTTTTAAGGCTTGGGTTGGATTTTTCGATTTGTCAGTTTCACGGTTTTTAAAGTTTCTGATTTCTCGATTTTTCAGTTTTTCGATTCTTCTATTTTTCGATATTTTAATTTTTCAGTTTTTTAAATTTCAGCATTTTCAATTTGTGGATTATTAGTTTTTCAGGTTTTCAATTTACTGTTTTTTTTTTTATCTAAAATTTTTCAATTATTAACTTTTCGATTTTTCGATTTCTCGACTTTTCCATTTCTCGATTTCTAGACCTTTCGATGTTTCGATTTCTCGATGTTTGGGTTTTTGAATATTTCGATGTTTCAATTTTTCGTTTTTTTTTCAATTTTTCCACTTTTCAGCTTTTCAATTTTCCAATTTTATCGCTTTAGATTTTTTAAATTTTAGATTTTTCGATTATTCGATTACTCAATTTTTCAATTTGTCGATATCTTTGATAAAAATTGCATAATAATTTTTAGAATTTTTAAATTTTTGCTTTTTCAGTTGTTTAATGTATCAATTTGTCAATTTTTTAAATTTTATATTTAATAATTTTTAAATTTTTTATTTTACTGTTTTTGATTGATTTTGTGGACATCAATTTTTCGACTTTTTGGTTTTTCAAGTTTTCGATAACTCCATTTTCCAACATTTTAGTTTTGAGAACTTTTCAGTTTCCGAATTTTTAATTTTTTTAATAATAATTTAATTTTTCCATTTTTGAAGGCTTCGGTTGCTGGATGTTTTGGATCTTTCGGTTTTTCAGTTTCACGGTTTTTAAAGTGTTAAACATTCTTCGATTTTTCAGATTTTTGATTTGTCAATTTGTACATTTTTCGATTTTTATTTTCCCAATTTTTCAATTTGTCTAGATTCCAATGTTTCAACTCTTCGATTGTTCGAGGCCTCAAGATTTCGATTTTTCACTTTTCTTCTTGATTGTCTGGTTTAAATATATTTCATTCATATTGTCCGCGCTTGCTCGGACAGCATCCCCTTGGAATTTTTTGCAGAATTTGTTTTGCTGCACTTTAGCGAAGGATGCTAGTTAGACCAATTTTTGAGCTTTGTTATTTATATCGTTAAACGATATTTCTACTGTAGAAACTGCTGGAGTTATATTGAATGGAGTAATTTCTGACATAACCTCAAAATTTTGGATGTGAATGAGGCAATTTATTTGTAATTGATCAAACCAAAACATCATTTTCCAAGAATATTATCTTTTGTTCCATCTAGATTGACCCTCAAGTGCCATTTCGAAGTGCTCTGTCGAGCGATTTTGTTAAAATCCGGCGATTAAATCATCAAAAAACTGCTTCCTCTATTGGTGTTACCACAAACCGGAAACGAATGTAAACCGATCATAAAATTTATAATCAATATGCGATTAAATTCGTGTTTTATCGCAATTTCCGGCACAAGGATCAATTTTATTTATTTAGGTCGGTTGTTATCTTTTAAATGAGTTTTTCTCTTCTTTGTGTAGATGACTGCTTCGTCGAGTTCCGTATTGTGAATAGGGTGAACGTTCTGAAGAAAAACACAAAAAGACAGTCTGGTAGATAAATTGCTCTATCATTTATTTTAAAATAATTTACTTTCTGAAATATGTTTCTGTAAATTTGAGAATGCTGTCGTACTGCAAAGAAATAGTTTTCTTTCAGGGAAATAAAAACGGCAAAACGTTTTTTAACGATTTTAATTTTTAATGCTTATTTTTTGTGTTGTTTTGTTGTGAACACAACTCATTCACGATTGGCTTTCTGTGATGAGCTGGATTTTCTAAACAGTGCCCCTTGTACAGATCTGGACTAGACAGTTTAAGCGAGAAGCGATAATTTTTGGTTTCTGATCAATTTTGTCGATAACCGTGGGACTTATTTTGCAACGATGTCATGAAGAAACGTTTAGTACTTAGTTGCGTGGCTATGGTGAAAATTAGCATGTTTTGTTGTCAACTTAATCCATTGCTCTTCTGTGATAAGAGACAACCTTGACATTTTTATCTTGATGTTAGGGACACCAAAAGGAAACAGAACCAGATTTCTGGGTTCATTCGTCGTGCTTCAAAAACCTGTAGAACCCATTACTAAGATCATCTAAAAACCAAATTTTCTAAATCGTCTTAAACTTTGTTGACAGTAATTCTTTTACTACCTGAAGAGTCGACTGCCGTATTTTGAGGTTATAACAACAAATATTTCTCTACAATTTTTTGTATAGATCTGGATTAAAAAGGTTTTTCTTCATGAATCTGAAATTGAATTTGACTTAAATGTTGAAGTGATTTCGTTGCCAGGTTGCCACCTACACAGATCACATGTAAAAATCCCTAAATAATAAGCGTGATCGGATTCTCCATTTTTTTTTTTTTGTACAAACAAGAGGAAAGTATAAAAAAGTACATTGTTAGACACGCTTAATGAGACATTGGAGCACTCGTTCGACGATACTACAATGGAACGGCTTATTAAAGCTTTATCTAAAAATATCCTACTGTAGGACGTCAATTTTTTTCCATTGTTCATCATGATTTTTTTTTTAGATTCAGATTAATTCAAAACCAAAATTTAACTTAACAACCAGAGTTCACCTTCTTTTTGGAGGAAGTCAATTTTTGAAAGACCCACAAAGATGATAAGATAATTGTCGAATTTTAAGTTTGAATGAGTCAGAACCTAAGAAAAAGCGATTATAAAAAAATGAAAAGTTCAAGTTTGATGTCCCATAACTCCGGAACGGCACGAGATTTCGATTTTCGGTTTCCACCATTCGATTCATTGAAATGTTTAAATTGTTTGAGGTCATTTCCAAATCGATATTGAAATCCGTTTGGAATCCACGGTCCGACATATAAAATGGTGTCATTCAATGAATACAAATTAAAAAAAAAACAGGACCGCCTGGAGACATTTTTAGTGTGCAGATTCTTATTCAAAGACTCGAATTACTAAGGAAACCAAATTTCAGAGAGCCATGAGCTCAAATTTGAATTTTCGAAATTTTGGCATGTACAAAAAATGGTGGAGGAGCCGGGTGACGAATAAAATTCTATAAAAATGTAAAGTTCTAGTTTGATGTATTCATAACTCCGGAACGACATAAGCGTTTCATTTTCGGTTTTCATCATTCGATTCCTTGAAGTTTTTAAAGTTTTGAGATCATTTTCAAAGATAAATCGCAGTCCGTTTGGAATCCACGGGCCAAAATAAAAAAACTAAAAAAAATCAGGACAGCCCAGATATATTTTTAGTGCTTAGATTCTTTTTCAGGAGACTCGAATTAGTAACGAACTAGACAGACACGAGCTCAAATTAGAATTTTCGAAATTTAGGACACGTTCTAAAAATGATGGAGGTGCCATGTGACGAATCAAAAATGTATAAAAAATTCAGGACAGCCCAGACATTTTTAGCAAACAGATTCTTTTTCAGGAGGCTCAAATTTGTATATACAGCAGTTTTCATATGAATCTGGGTCCGGTTAGGTGAGATAGCTTCACACTCTGTAAATACGAAATATTTGAGGATATGATAAAACATTTTCCCATTACACTGGAATTCAGTTTCTAGACTAAATTCGCATCGCTGAGTCCATTCCTGGTGTAAATTGTCGAATATCTTCATTACTCATTATTTTAGACGAAGTTCTTAAATCTATAGTCAAAATGCGAAGTTCAAGTTTGATGTTCGATAACTCCGAAACGGCATGAGATTCAGATTTCCAGTTTCCATCATTCAAATTTTGGAATTTTTTTAAATACCTGAGTTCAATTTTACGTGAGAATCGACTTCCCTTTGGAATTCATGGGAGTCTTTTACAGGAGACTCAAATTTGTGCAAACAGCTTTTTTTCACATGAATCGATACGATACGATCAGTTCGAAAAAAAGATTAAAAAAAAAACATTTTCAAGTCTTTTAATAAAAATTTAATTTCTATACTACTTTTACACCGCTGAGTCAATTTTTGCGGTCAGTTGATGAGTATATTTATTATTTTTGACGAAATTCTTCTTAAAGTCAAAATGCAACTTTCAAGTTTGATGTTCTATATCTCCGCGAGGGTATGAGATTTCGATTACGAGTTTTCACCGTTCGATTCTTTGAAGTTTTTTAATAATTTGAGTTCATTTTTAGACCGTATTTGATGTCCGTTTGGAATTCATGGGCCAAAATATAAAACGGTGTTATTTTTCGGAAGTGCCGTTGAATAAAACATTAAAAAAAAATTGAAGATGGCCTGGAGACATTTTTAGTAGCCAGATTGTTTTTCAGAAGGCTCTTATTAAGAAAATCGCAAATTCAGTAGAATAAAAAAGCACACATAAACATATACTGAATCATTATACCATAAGTAGACAATAAACACTTGAAATGGTACGTTTGTAACATACAATGGTCACAAAAGAGGGAATAAGTAGTAGCATGGTGCTCGGCCAAGTGGGTGTAGGTGACGGTACAATCGCGATGTGGCAGTCACGTGGCGTTCTAACACTTCCCCTCGAGACATGAAATGTGCTGCCCACTACATCTATTTTACATTTTTTACATCTATTTTATCTTTTCTACCCCTTGATCTACCCAGTTTTTTGTATAAATGTCGATCTACCTGCACTGCGAATTACTGAATGCTGGACATTAAATTTTTAAAGTCATGTTTAATAAATCCCACTTGCTAACTTTAGTGAGTGCTAAAACTTTACAACTAATAAATAAAAAATGAGTCTACGGTTATTCAGACCGAACCTAGAAAATTCTAAAATTAAATAGTAAGTAAGTCAATGTTTAAAGTTGTTCACCCAAACGATCGCCTCGTTCAGGTACTCCTTATATATTATACAAAAAATTGGCATACATTTTTTTACCGCACTCTAGGTACCTGGGCTACAAAACCAAGAAGGACTCATAAACCAAAAGTGCGGGTATGTTACTGTATACATATAAGTTAAATTGGATTTACTATGAAATATTCTGAGTTCACGTCATCAAATTGTTGCTGGAGACGATTAGAAAATTTTTGGTTAACGTTTTATCATAATACCTGATGTTCCAAACAGACTTTTCTATTGCTCTAACTTCCGCTTACATCTTATTTTGGTTTCGATGTAGTAATTCACATTTGGTTAATTATAACTTGTCATCCTCTAGCCTCCCCCTAAGTACTGCCTTGTCTAGGGGTTATGAAATATCGAGAAAATATGAAAGCGCCAAATTACCCGACGGACTCCATTACTGTACGTTCTTAGGTTACCCACGATAAGAAAAATATCTTGAAAATGTTTATGATTATACATCGGAAGAATGTCACGTAGAAATTAGTTTGATTTGAATGAGTTCGTCCCCTCAAAACAGAAGATCAAATCTATTAAGTAGTACGTTACAATCGACAAAATGTTCTGACTATCATTATTGTAATACTTATTAAATAAAGGCGTTTGTATTTTCACATTTTCGGGAAAATGGGGTAATTCATTCTTAATTTGATCCATAATAAATAAAAAAAAATTAATGCAATGATGAATTACAAGTAAAAACATTTTTTGCACACTTTGTGTAGAATTTTTTTGGCAAAATTTGGAGATAACATCATCAATTTTTTTTGGGGCATAAACAGATTTATTTTGATTAACAATTTACAATGCTTACAATGACTTTAAAACGTCTGCAAGATTTCAAAGCATTCAGTTTTTCTATTCTTGATTTATTCAATAAAATAAATTGACTGATTTATTAACATTTTTGAGTCACCCTGTAAAAGCGAATCCAAAAATTCTGAATGGAATGATAAATCACAAATACACACTTATCATATTTTGTACATTTTAGATAGGATTTATTCGGCAAAATTTGAGCTGACATCATCAATTTTTGAAGGGGATAAGTAAATATATTTTGATGAAAAATTTGTCATGCCTGTCATAGCTTTAAAACATCTGCAAGATTTCAAACCATTCGGTTTTGCAGATTCAAAATTAATTTGCAAAATGTTGTTTTGGAATTTTGATTTTTTTTTTCCAAAAATCTGGATGTTTCAGGTAAAATCTTAACACGGCGTCATAAACGGTATGTGCAGGACTATCTTACTTTATACAATTTAAAACTCATTTACTATGTAGAATTTTGAAGTGACATCATCATATTATTGGTGGGGATATTCCTAATATAAATACAAAATTTGACAACAATTGGTCCAGTATTTTCGGGGATTATCTGTCTAATAAAAATCCGGAACAGCAGACAGACGGACAGACAGAGAGGCAGACAGACGAACGGAAACGGGGATCTATTTCTTCGTACTGTAGTGGTCACTTCTTTCGAAGAAGTAACTATGAGGGTCTCGAACATATTTTCTGTAATGTCAAAATACGCTGTAAAATATTTTTCAATTTTTTTTCTCATAGGTGGGAACATCAACTGTGGCGAAAATTTTATCAACAGGGGACCAAAACTTAAAAACATCACTATCTGGAAGCTGAAATTTAAAGGGGGGCGAACCACATTATATAAAATTCTTAAGTCAATGGGTTATAAATACAGGGAAGTAAATGGTCGCAAAATTCTATGTGAACAAAAACATGTCGTTGCAACCAAAATTACTTTTTTGAGAACATATTTACAGTTGCTAAATTCTTGTGAAAATTTGACTTTCGTGTATTTGGATGAAACATGGATCTATCAAAATGGTTCGTCCATTCGTCGCTGGGTGCACGATACTGATCTAAAAAGCAATCCCACCAAAATTAAAAGTGAAAGGTTTACTATTCTCCACGCGGGTTGTTCAACGGGGTTCTTGGATGGTTGTAACAATTTTTTTAATTCAAAAAATAACGATAGAGACTATCATAAAACGATGGACAGGACAATTTTTCAAAATTGGGTGGTTAATCAGCTTATTTCTGATTTGGCAAAGTTGAACCAAAAATGTGTGGTGGTTTTAGACAATGCACCGTATCATTTGGTTCAGTTGGATAAACCACCCACTTTTTCTAGTAAAAAATGTGAAATGTAGGAATGGCTCTTTAAACATAGTGTTGAATTTGAGAAAAAATGTTTGAAGAAACAGTTGTAGGATTTAATTAAACCCTTCAGAAACAATAGAAAAAAAAGATATTTGGTAGGCGAGACATTAAAAGAAAGTGAGCATGAAGTTCTTAGATTACGTCCGTACTATTGTCAATATAATCCAATTGAAATGGCGTGGGGATTTTGTAAGAACAATTACAACAACCATATAAATTCTCAACCTTCATTAAAAAATAGGGTGGAGAATTTATAGCTTGGGGCGCTTTCTAAATGTGCTCCACGCATATGGCAAAATTTTTGTAAACATTGTGAAAAACTTATTTTAGCAGATTGGGAAAAAATATGGGAAATCTTTCGTACGAATCTATACCTCCTTTCATTATTTCGCTAGGTGAATCTGATTCAGAATCTGAATTTGAAAATGACGGTGATGATACAGATTTTCATAGCGAAATGATGGAAATGGAGTGAATTGTAGCTTGTCGGGGGGAGATATTTTTACGCATCTTTTGTTCTAAATTTACCAAGGTAGTATGCGAAAAACCACCTGACGTACAACAAAAAAAGTATAATTTTAGTTAGATCATCCATGTTGTTACTTTGCACCAAATTTTAAGCATTTTCATTTTTTTTGTAACTCTTCATGGACCTGGAGAAGGCGTATAGTAACGTTCTTATTAATAATCGTTTGGAAGTACTTAGTAAAAGCAATTAAAGAGCACTTACGTAAGCATTAGTAATAGCTATATAGATAAATCATTCAATTTAAGGCCGGAAAAATGTTTCAGAAGAGCTAAACCCATCAAAGCATTAGAGCAAGGTTGTTGTCTTTTACCAACCCTTTTAGTAATCTTAGAAACGTGAAAAAATAACTTGGAAGATATGGAAATAGGCTATTCACAAAGGTCGAAATTTCCATTTCTAAGAAGAGTGGGCGAGCAGAACGAACTGATGATTCAGAATTAACGATGAGATGCTAAATGTGGCATGCGACAATAGTCGTATGTAGAACCCCCATTCATATAAAAACAATGTTTAAGTGAAATTTTAGTGTTTGATCGTTACATATGAAATAAACACTTACAAAAAGCCGAATAACTGTTTTAAATAGCGTAAAGTTTTATGCTTTCTAAGAAATGGATACCGTTAACTTGGTCATTGCTACTGAAAACTGAAAGTATCGGCAACAATGTTTATATTTCTGGCATATTTTTTAACCATTAATTTAATAAAACATAACCTAACGAAAAAAGTTCAGGGAATTTTTATTCTTCTGCATCGAATACCAACAAACTCACTAGATTTTCATGGCCAACCCTACTATATAAAGATCGTGAACGGATAATATTTTGTTAATAAGCTGTCAGATGATGCTACCTTTATTAAAAAATCTAAAGTAATTTTTGCTGAAATACAACTGCCATCTCAATTGGGATTTATTTCAGCTAATTTTGCCATAGTTTTGATAAAATTTTAAAACTTGAATGCAACAATTTAGCACAAGCAGATTTTATTTAGCTGGTAACAAATTGTTTTCAAAAACTATCCAGTGTTCAAGGCAAAACAGGCGAAGAAGTTTTTCAGAAATTTAAGACTATTTTAGAAAAAAATTTAGGTTTTAACACTTTGTCGCTTGTGTATAAAATTTTGGGAAACAATTTGTAAATGTGGATATAGATCCAGACATAATAGAGAATTTAAAATTTACTCTATTAACCTCTGTCGATGTTGAAAGACCGTTTTCAATGTTAAAACATATGTTGTGTGATAATCGGCAATCATTTGGAATGGAAAATTTTGAAATAATCAATTAGTTTAACAAAAATTATAGTTAAAATACAAAAATTATGTAAACAATATTTTTTAACATACTTAATCTAGTTATAATTTCAATTCTTATAATGCAAATAAACGTTACATGACCTACACTTAACAATAAATAATTTAAATTGTCATTGTTTTATTACACATATTCAAATTAAGTGTTTCCGCAGAGTATTTATGTATATTGAGAAAAGTTCCCCTTAAAAAAACAATAAATTAAACTACACCATTAAAATCCTCTCTTGCTACTACTTTTTGCATCAAAAGCATTACAAAGTTCTTGGACAGAAACAGTTCGTAGCTTCAACAAGAATGTGTACTAATAAAATAAAACGTTGTTAAGGTTAAGTCGTGGTGTTCAAAGATTACAAGAACCTGTATCACAGGAGGGGCCACGAGACCTAAATCCACAACGAAACCGTGTTTAAATTTTAAGGACACCGAGAACATCACCTTAAAGATCTCATCCTACGGCATACAAGACACCAGTTATTAAATACGTTTCCGAAGTGTTTGATTTCACAACGTACATGAAAAGTTTAAAATTCTCTTTGATGCTTAGGATTATGAAGTTACATCTAAAGCTAGAAAACATCTAATAAATTTACTAACGAATTCATTTTTCTTGTTATATTTCCTGTGCTCCATTGGAGTGAGAATAATTCCTAGTTTACGATTATGCAACTACTGCAGTTTTTCAAAATTTTTTGATGCACCATTTCCACAGCGGACGCAAATTTCCCTTTAATGTGCATTTTCGTGAGTTAAAATACTGTTTTGCACGCTAATCACACAACAGGCTATTATGGAGCTTATTTTTAATGAATTTTGTTTGGAGCTTTACCCCGTAGTTCATAGTTTGAAGATCACTACGCAACGCAGTAAATAAAGCCATTCCAGGGCTGCCACTTAATATTGCGAATTTCTGTGGTTTTATTGCCTTCCTCGCTGATGGAACTGCACCTCGTCTTCCTGCTTGGCCGATTACAGTTTCTCTCAGGCATCCCTGCCCATGTTCTTCGGCAAACCCTCGTTAAGTATAAAGATATCGTTATCCCGATACGATTCATTAAATGCGATCGTGCGTCTTCCCGATGTTCTTATATCAAGTACAAGAGATCGGCGTGGTCGTTGCGGGATTAGTCCCGAAAATACCATAATGTGGCGTTGTTTTTGGCCGGATTTGGCCGATCGCCAGTGGCGGCGTCGTACTGGTACAACCAGGCGCCGAAACGACAAAATCAATAAGATGCGGTCTCAGGCACGGCGGTGCGCTCTCTAGACTCCTGGAATACTAATTGTATCCCGATACAAAAGAACAAAAAATGTCGATTAGAACGGCACTGAAAAGGGAACTAGACAATAAATACAATGAAACGCAACAAAAACGCTCGTGGGAGTGACGGTGTTTTTTTCTTAAAAGGGTGTAATTCAATCTCGATCCCGGAGAAGCGTACAATGAAGGGAATAACAGTGGAGAGCTTGCCGCTCTTGAAGCTTATTCTAACAAGTAATTATAGAGCGGGATGTCCTAATGGCCGATTTCACAAATGCTGAAAACCCCGAACAAATCGGGGTTTAAGTAGTTTAGATTAAGTAGTTCGTTGCAGTTTTAAATTAGAGGTGGTGGGGGCTGTTATCCTGGGAACATTTGTGTTGACTACAAGGATGTTCATTTAATTTTAGGTTTCAAGATGGCTGTAAAATAATAGTTGAATGGATTTTATTTTCATAATTGCTGACATTTGCTTGACATTTAGGCTGAATTGAAACTAATGGTTTATGGTAAAAATACATACGTCGGCCGTGCGCAGCCAACACCAAATATGAAATTCAATTAATATACATTATTACTTCCTGAGCGTAAGCTAAGGGAGTATTGTAATCGAGTTCATTGGACGACTGGCTACTTTTATGTTTTATGGACGTATCCGTCTGTCTGTTTGCCTGTCTGTCTGCCGTCTGTTCGGATTTTTATTAGACAAATAATCTCCGAAATCACTCCACCGATTGTGGTCAAACTTTATATGTATATTAGGAATATCAGGTAGATTGTAAAACGTTAACCAAAATTTGGCTAGTCATCCCCACTAACAATATGATGGTGTCATCTCTAAAATTTACATTCATAAATATTAGTTAAGTTGTATAAAATGTGATACTCGTGCATTTGTGGTTTATGAATTTATGTCGATTGATTAAAAATCCGTGTCGAATTCTTACCTTAGACATCCAGATTTTTCAAACAAAAATCAAAATTGTATAACAATTTATAATTTCACTTTAAAATTGCAAACTCGAATGGTTTGGAACATTGCAAGCGTTTAAGCTTAGCGGAAGCATGGTAAATCGTTAATCAAAATTTATCCGTTCATGTCCCTCCTGGAACTGATGATGTCATCCTACAGTTTTGTCGAATAAATGTTATTTAAATGTTAAGAAATAACATAGTCCTGAAGTTGTTTATCAATCCGTTAGGAATTTTTATCCTAAGCATCGAGATTTTTGAAAAAAAAAATAAAATTGTAGATTGACAATTTTTTTGTTTTTCTACTTTTGGTTTCTCAGTTTTTTTTCGTCTCTTCAATTTCTCGATTCTTCAAATTTTCGATTTCTTGATTTCTATATTTTTTTATTTCCCAAATTGGGATTTTTCAGTTTTGCATCTATTCAATTTTTGGATTTCAAATTTTTCAATTTTTCAATTGTTGACGTTTCTAAATTTTTAATTTTTTCATTTCTGAATTTCTCAGCCAATCGATCTTTTGATTTTCTCGTTTCTCAATTTCTCGACTTTTCAGTGGTTCTTCCATTTGTCGATATTCAGGTTTTTGTTTTATCAACACCGATTTTTCTACTTTTCGATTTTCAGTCTTTCAATTTCTCAATTTTTCGATGTTTCAGTTTTGAGTTTTTGAATTTTTCGATTGTTGAATATTCCTTCCGTTTATCAGTTTTCCACTATATCAGTTATTGGATTTTACAGTAGTTCGATTCTTCAATTTTTCGATTTCGATTTTTCAATTTTTCAATTTTTCGAATTTTTAAATTTCAGGTTTTTCAGTTTTTTTGATGTTTCATTTTCTCGATCTTTAAATTTTTGAAATTCTCGGTTTTAGATTTTTCGATTTTTCAATTTTTAGATTTTTCACTTTGTCTAATTTTTCCATATTTCAGTGTTGGGATTTTTTAATTTTTCGGTTTCTTATTTTTCAAATGTATCATTTTTACGATTAATTTTAGTTTTTCGTCCTTTCAATTTTTCGATTTTTAAATTTTTCAATTTTTCAATTTTTGACGTTTCTAAATTTTAATTTTTCGGTCTCCCAATTTCTCTTTTGATTGATTTTTTGTTTTTCCCATTTTTCTATTTCTCTCATTGTTTCGATTTTTCAATTCTTAAATTTTTCAAGTTTCAGGTTTTGGATTTTCAATTTTTCGATTTTTGGACTTTTCGATTTCTCGATTTTTCATTTTTTCGATTTCTCAATTTTTCAGTGTTTCAGTTTTGTTTTTTGAATTTTTGGATTCTTTCTATTTTTCAGTTTTAAGATTTTGCAATATTTCGATTCTCCAATTTTTCGTTTTTTCGATTTCTCGATAATTTACTTCGTCGATTTTTTTTTATTTTTAAATTTCAGATTTTTCAAATTTTCAATTTTTTGATGTTTGGATTTCCCGATTTTTCAATCATTTGGTATTTTAATTTTTGAATTTTTAAAGTTTAGATTTTTCGATTTCGCGGTTTCCCGATTTTTCGATTTTTCACTTCTTCGACTTTTCAATTTTTCGAATTTTTAAACCTTAGATTTTTCGTTTCTTTTTGATGTTTCGATTTCCTAATCTATTGATTTTTCAAGTTCATGATTTGAGATTTTTCAATTTTTCAATTTTTCGGTTTTTAAAATTTTGGATCGTTCGATTTTCGGTTTTAAAATTTTTTAATATAAAATTTTCAGATTTTTTTATTTTCTTATTTCTTGACTTATCGAGATTTCAGTGTTTTGATTTTTCGGTTATTCAATTGCCCGATTTTTCGATTTTTCAATTTTTCGATTTACCGATTTTTTTTTATTCAAATGTTTCAATTATTAACTTTTCGATTTTTCGATTTAGCCTATTTCGATTTTCAAATTTTTTGATTTTTCAATTTCTCAGTTTTTCAATTTTTGCAATTTCTGGACTTCTCCATTTTCAATTTTACAGTTTCTCAATTTTTCGAAATTTCAGTGTTGGGATTTTTCAATTTTTCGATTCTTCAATTGCTCGATTCTTCAAATTTTGGATTTTTTGATTTCTACATTTTTTATGATTTTTCAATTTTCGACTACCCAATTTTTGGATTTTTAAATTTTTCAATTTTTGACGTATGTGAATTTTCAATTTTTCGATTTCTCAGTTTCTCGGCTAATCGATGTTTAGTTTTACCGTTTTTCAATTTCTCAATTTTTCGATTTTGAGGTTTTTGATTTTTCAACTTCGATTTTTCAGTTTTACAATTTCTCAATTTTTCAATGTTCAAGTTTTGGGTTTTTTCAATTTTTCGATTGTTGAATATTGCTTTCATTTTTATCAGTTTTTTAATACTTCAGTTATCGGATTTTACAATATTTCGATTCTTCAATTTTCGATTTCTCGATTTTTCTATTTTTCAAATTCTTAAATTTTTGGTTTTTCAGTTCTTTGATGTTTCGTTATCTCGATCTTTAGCTTTTTGGAGTCGTCGGTTTTAAATTTTTCAATTTTTCAATTTTTCGATTTTTCAAATTCTCAATTTTTCAATTACTCAATTTTCTGAAAATTCAGTGTTGGGATCTTTCAATTTTTTGGTTCTTGAATTTCTCGATTCTTCAAATTTTCGATTTCTATATTTTTTGATTTTTCAATTTTCCGATTTTTCAATTTTTTGATTTCTCAATTTCTCGACTAATCGATTTTCTCATTTCTCGATCTCTTGCCTTCAATGTTTCGATTTTTCAATTCTTCAATTTTTCGATTTTCAGATTTATGAGTTTTCAATTTTTCGACTTTTAGATTTCTGAATATTTCAGTTTTTCAATTCACCAATTTTTCAATGTTTCAGTTGTGGGTTTTTGAAATATTTCGGTTCTTCGATTTTTCGATTTGTCCATTTTTACTTTTTCGATTTTTCAAAATGTCGATTTTTAAATGTTAGAATTTCCAGTTTCTCGATTTCTCGATTTTTCAATTTTTAGAATTTTCAAATTTTAGGTTTTTCGGTTTTTTTGATGTTCCGGTTTCTCGATCTGCAGATTGTTTGAGTTCTCTGTTTTAGATTTTTCTATTTTAAAATTTTTCAAAAATATCAGTATTTCAATTTTCCTGTTTCTCGACTTATCGAGATTTCGATGTTTAGATTTTCAGGTTTTTCATTTTTCAATTCTTCGACTTCGATTTCTGGATTTTTCACTTTATCAATTTCTCAATTTTTTAATGTTTCAGTTTTGGATTTTTGCAATATTTCGATTCTCCAATTTTTGGATTTGTCATTTTTTACTTTTTCGATTTCTAAAATTTTGGAATTCAATTTTTTCGACTTCTCGATTTTTAAATTTTTTAAATTTTTAAATTTTAGGTTTTTCAATGTTTTGATGTTTCGGTTTCCCGATGTTTAGATTTTTCGAGTTCTCTCTCGGTTTTAGATTTTTCGTTTTTTGAATTTTTAGATTTTTAAAATATTTGAATTTTCTATTTTAAATCTTTTCAATGTTTCAATTTTTCGTTTTCAGTTTATCTATTTTTCGAATTATCGAGATTTCGATGTTTGGATTTTTTGATTTTTCAATTTTTGATTTTTAAAATTTCTGATTTTTCTTTATTGTTAACTTTCCGAGTTTTCAATTTTTCGATTTTTCAACTTCTCGATTTTCAATTTTTTAATTATCCAATTTTCCGAAGTTTCAGTGTTGGTTTTTTTTCAATTTTTCGATTTTTCACATTTATGATCTTTCAATTTTTCGACTCCTCAATTTTTGGACTTTTAAATTTTTCAATTTTTCAGTTTTTCCCTTTTTCACGTTTTGAAATTTTTTAAACTTTTCACTGTTTCAAAATTTCGTTTTGAGTTTTCCTATTTCTCGACTTCACGATTTCGATGCTTGAATTTTTCCAATTTTTAAATTTTAGGTTTTTCAGTTTTTTGATGTTTCGGTTTCCCGATGTTTAGCTTTTTCGAGTTCTCGTTTTTAGATTTTTAAAATATTTGAATTTTCTATTTTAAATCTTTTCAATGTTTCAATTTTTCGTTTTCAGTTTATCTATTTTTCGACTTATCGAAATTTCGATGTTTGGATTTTTTGATTTTTCAATTTTTTGATTTTTAAAATTTCTGATTTTTCTTTATTGTTAATTTTCCGATTTTTCAATTTTTCGATTTTTCAACTTCTCGATTTTCAATTTTTCAATTATCCAATTTTCCGAAGTTTCAGTGTTGATTTTTTTTCAATTTTTCGATTTTTCAGATTTATGGTCTTTGAGTTTTTCGACTCCTCAATTTTTGGACTTTTAAATTTTTCAATTTTTCAGTTTTTCTCTTTTTGACGTTTCGAAATTTTTTAAAACTTTTCACTGTTTCAAAATTTCGTTTTTAGTTTTCCTATTTCTCGACTTCACGATTTCGATGCTTGAATTTTTTGATTTTTAGTTTTTTGATTTTTAAAATTTTTAATTTTTCGATTTATCGGGTTTTTAATTTTTAATTTTTCAATTTTTCAATTAATAACTTTTTGATTTTTCGATTTTGGCCTATTTCGATTTCTTAATTTTTCGATTTTTCGACTTCTGGACTTTTTCATTTCTCGATCTTTAAATCTTTTTTGCGATTTTTCTACTTCTCCGTTTTAGATTTTCGGTTTTTCAGTTATTCGATTTTTAAAATTTTTAATTTTTCGATTGTAAAATTTTTCGATTTTTCAGTTGTTTTTCGGTATCTTCTCAACTTTTTTTTGTCATTTTTTTCGATTTCCTGAGCGTTAAGCTAATTATATATTAATATTGTAATAGGATCTATACGACGAATCGCTCTTTTAGTTTTTTTCGACGTTTCATGATGTTTCGTAGAGTATGGAAAATTAGGTCTCCCGTTTCTGTCTATTGTCTGCCGTCTATATCCATTTTATTAGACAGATAACATGCAAAACTACTCGACTGATTGTTGTCAAATTTTGTATGTAATATCGTGTAAACCAGAATTTGGATGATCATCCCCATCACCAATGGGATGACGTCATCTCCATAATTTACAATAGTAAATTTGTTTTCAGTTGTATAAAGTAAGATATTCCCGCACTTGTGTACATTTAAGTTTCCACCCTAGACATCCAGATTTTTGGAAAAAAATCAAAATTGTATAACAACATTAATTACAAAACCTAATGATTTGAAATTTTGCAAATGTTTTAAAGATATCATAATCAAGATAAATCATTAATAAAAATGTATTTATCTAGCCCCTCCCAAAAATTCATGACGTCGTCTCAAAATTTTGTCGAATCAATTTTTTCTGAATTATGCAAAATATGATCACTCTACATTTGTGGCTTATCAATGTGCTCATACTTTTCAGAATTACTTATACTCGTTGACAAAAAAATTAATGAATTGATTAAATCAAGAACGACTCACTTCATCTTTCCGAAAATTTGAGAATACAGTAGTGTTTACTATTAATTACAAAAATATTGATGACGTTATCACAAAATTTTCTTATTTAAAAGCTCGCTTGAAACAAATGCGTTTTACCTTTACTTTAACGTTACATACATATATTTATTTTAACTTTATAAGTGTTATCGTAAAAAATAAAATTCGCAAAATTAAATATTATATTTTTTCGAAACATCTGGATTTCTTGTAGTGTACTTTATGAGCGAGGTAAGTTCTGTCAAAATAACTGTCGACCAATTTTTTTAAAAGTATATTCTGGTCAACAACTTTGATAACGAAAAAAACAAACTTAAAAATCGGGTTTAATTTAAAGTTAATTGCAGTAGTTCGTGACCCTCGTTCTCGAAGGATTGTCTAGGAGATTTATCCGTTTACAGAAAACAAACATCGATAAAACTATACAAGTTGGTTTAAAAAAAAGTTCTAGTAATCTTGTCTATAGCCCATAAGTGTGACAAGGTTGCCACCAAGGCTATCATTTAAAGAAAAACATTGCTTTTGTTTGTGAAACTTCGGTGGTCTAGCTGGTGCAACTCTCTCGGGACTACTTCGCGCTTAGCTCTAATGAATATAAATTACCGAAAAGTCCAGCTGTTTACCAAGTTAAGCACCGCTAAAGAAACCAATAAGAAAATGTAAACAAGGTCTAAGTTTTAATCATACTCAAGCCTCGTCTCGCAGAGTGACAAGGCACGTCTAAAACATAAAGACGAGCTAAAGAAAGATCACGAACCTTCCGCTTTACCTACCTATAAAAGAGGAAATGAAATTAGAAATATTGTCGCGATCTGAGCGGATAAAAGATGCCATATAGCTGCCTAACATATCGGAATACCGTAAAAAGCCTACCGATGAAACATTCCACGAACACCCAGCGGATTACGTGTCGGGGAAAAATTGATTTCAGTTTGCCCTCGAAATATAGGAGCTGTGTCGGTGAGGAACTACTTATGCACCCAAATAAATTTAATTCCAACCGAAATGTGCTCTTAGGGGACGGTGATAAACTAAATCATGCGAGTTCTAAAGGTTTGGCCGTTATTTAATGCGCTTTTACGTTCGTTTCACGCTCGAGATTAAAGATTTATTTGGGCAACATTTAACATTTATGCAGAAAACGCAAATAAGTAGCTATTCGAAAAAGCACAGCGGAGTCAAATGGTCTCTAAAAGCGGCACTAACACACAGTCTGTCCTGAAATGTCAACAAATCTTGGGTTATCAGTTAACATTGAATTACACTACATTACGCTGAATGCAAAAAGATTTTGTTAAGTCTTTTTCCCCTAGGATTAACACGTGTTTAGTAGTTGGAAACAGTTTTGGATTAGAAGGGTAGTAAACCAAATTTTATGATTATAATGCAGTTGTAACTGCCTTCCCTTTAATAAGAGAATTAGTTCAGTAAGAGAATTAATTTCAGGAAGTGGAATACCCGTGGAGTTCCTTCCGCACTGCGGTCAGTAAGTCCTGCATTGTGAAGTAACTTCGGTTAGAGTTTCGTGTGGTGTGAATAAATTTCAAAGTACCTTTAGTTTTTAACAACTAACACAAGTTGTATTTGAATAATAAATAGGTTTCTAATGTTTTCCAGGTTAAATTTTTAAGTGAAGGAACTAATGTTTAATCAACTCTCGCTTCTATGACTTCTACTGTGTCAATTTTTATTAGACAGATAATGTCCGAAACTGTTAGACCGACTGTATTTGAACTGTATTATTTTTTTTATTTCCAACCGATACATTTCTGGCCAACAAAATGTTTTTTACTTTCCGAGCGTAAGCTAATGAAATATAGTAATCGAGTCCATGGGACGAATTGTCACTTTTATGTTTTCTTGACGTTTGATGACCCCTAGAGTGCGAAAAAAGTACTCTCCCGTTTCTGTCTGTCTGTCTGTCCGTCTGTCTGTCTGTATCCATTTTTTATTAGACACGTAATCTTCGAAACTGCTATACTGATTGTTGTCAAATTTTGTATGTACGCTAGAAATATTATGTAGATGGTTAAATGCTAGCCAAAATTGGGCTGATCATCCCCCAATTATTTGATGACGTCATCTCAATAAACCGTATTTTAAAATGATTTGAATGCTATACAAAAATATAAACGAATGGAGGCAGCTCATGAGTTGAAAAGTTGATCATATAGAAAGAACGGATTTATATGCACAAAATTTCGTTGATATATGCACAATTTTTGCTAAATATGCACAGTTTTATGCACATGTGCAATATACCTCCGAAATCAGTGCATTCCGGACCAAATATAAACAAGTGTGTTGTCATAACATAATGCTTCGAATCATATACAGTGGCGGAGTATGGGTGATTAAAGTATGACACTTTAATGAATTCAGAAAATCGTAGACAAACAAGTTATCACATAGCTTCTTACACTATTACGTATTTATATTTGTTTCAATGGATTAATTTTTCATTTTTCAAATAAGCGGAATTTGTTGAACTGCAGGAAAATCCTGTCGAAAAATAACCTTTCGACTAATTTTGTTGAAATATATATGTTACACTTAAAACGCGTTTTCTCTAGTTAAAACTAGTTTTTACTAAATGGCTTTGTTACAACTAGAATTTAGTGAATTTCAGGTAAAACTAGTTCTAACCAGACAAAATGCGTTTTGTCGAAATGATTCAGTTAAAAGTTAAATTAAAAGGATTTAAAAAATGTATGTATTGCTTTTTAAAATATTTTATAATAATTCTTAGTCACATTTATATCGTTAATGTTGATTAAAAAATAATAATCTCCCGCTCAAGCGATTCGATTCTCTATCACTCGTCGAATATGGTGACGTCAATCAGTCGAAACGCGTTTTGTCTGGTTAGAACTAGTTTTAACTAGAGAAAACGCATTTTAACTGAAAACATTTTGACGGAAAGTGTATGTATTTTTGATGACTTTCTTTTAATATTTATTACAAACATGTTTTTTTTTATAATACTACGAAAATTATTTTCGTCCATGTTTGTAATTAGAACTGATCAGTTATTCATAATCCAGAAGCTTTGAACAGCAAATTTGTTAATTTATTAATATACTAACTTTCCGTTCGCGGCTTCGCCCACTTTAAACATTTAAACAAGAAAAACCTTTCGAACTTGCGTTTTTTTTAAATTTTACTCCTTTTCATCCCCCTAGGGATGGAATTACAAACAATTCATTATTATCTTGGAACCAATTTTACGCTTAACCTTCGTGATCATATTCAAAAATTTATAAAAATGCATTTCACTGCTTTCCTCCCTCTCAAAGCTTGTATTTGGGGAAATCCGTTTTGTCGAGGGTCCTTGTCGGAAGAGGTCACCCCTAAAATTTCACATTTCCGAGTCTAGCAGTTTTGTAATGCATTTCACCCCTTTTCACCCCATTGAGGATTGCATTTTGAGAAATATCTTCCTAGCGGAAGTCTACGCCGTAATAGGAAGCCACTTCTGAAATTTCGCGTTTCTAATGTCAGGAGCGTTGCGAAAATGCCTTTCTCCCTTTTCATTCACTTAGGAGCTTAATGTGGAGAAAAGGTATCTCTTAAATTACAGTAATTTTTGTAAAAACATTTTGTAGAATCAAAGACGCATCTCCATTACGGTGCGACACCCACAACTTTAAGGGCTTCAAAGTGAGCAATCTCTGAGATAATCGATAAAATAAACCTGATCACATTTTAATCCTTTGGATTATTCTAAAAATAATACAAAAATATTACTGAAACCTAAGGAATACCACATTTCAGTGTGTGTTTTTTCTGGATAATTTTTTATTCTACCTATAGGTACTAAAATTAATTTAATTATTTTCCGCGAGAATTACAAAAAATAGTACAGAATGTGCGTACTTCCTTCCCCAATAAAACATAAAAGGAAACTGAATAACGTCCTAGTTGAGTTTGCAACGTATTATTAAAAAATAACAAACGTAATTGCTACAAACAATCATGTACTGAGGAAACTTAAAAGAGCTGAAAAACTTTCCGCCAGCGGTCGAGAAGTTGGATTCTACGTGTGGGTGTTCTTGGAAAGGTATTGTTTCTACCTTTTTTATTGGTCTTATGTATTTTCTATATTGCCATTACCAAGGTAACGGCAAAACTCGACTATTACGAGTTTCAGAACCGAGGAGATTGCAGCCAAAATTTATTTGTTCCGGATATTGTATTATAAACGACTTATTTTGTGATTTACAATGTCTATATCGATGCAACAGATCAAAAAACGACAACCCAGTGCACACTAATACAGTCATTAGCCTACACGTATTAAAAACTGAAAGACCTAGACGAACAAATACATTTTGAGGGGCGTTTTACCATTTGTAGAGTATATTAAGATTATTGCAGGAAAAACCTACATTGAAATTTTTATTAAAAATGAAAACAAGCTTTTCCAAATAACGGGACAGTTTTTAAAGAAATAATAAGTTTTGTAGACGTTTTAAATCGTTAATACAGTAGGCATCACTTTGAAAACGACTTACAAAAAAAAACTGGAATGAGGAAGATTTTCCTTTGCCCATTCTTGATTCTTTTAAATATAAAACTGGTTTTTAATCTCCTGCATCGATAATCTAGCTATTATTACGTCAGCTGAATGTGGTTGGCCTTTCTTTGTTGATTAATTTCATTAAGAATTATATTCAAATGCGACGCCTGGTTTACCTGGAAATAATGCCGCTATGTATAATTTTATTAATAATTTTCATGTCGCCTACGAACCACCAGACATTTTTTTTAAAGCTTCTTAATGAAATGAAAAATGTTTTTGAGCTTTTCCTTTGAGTGAATTAAATAGTTGATTAGTTCATTATACCTAAAGCTTCACGTACGTATTATATTTCTTAAGGCTATTCCATCGTTCGGTAAAAAAAAATGGGTTTACACATTAAAATTTTAAGTCTATTTACGATAGATTTCTGGTTGCTAAAAGCTTGGACACGTTACGAATTCAAACTGTGGAATATTTACTCTACTACAGTATTATACAAGGATAATATAAATGATTCTAAGAGCGTAGTTGGCCATGGATTTTAAAAATCCCGCTTCGCTGAAATTATGAATCATTATGACAGTTCTCACTTGTCATTAATGGCATTTCTAAGCTGTCATTTAAAGTCGTCAATTTTATTGTTTTAACGTTTTTCAAGTGTGATTGACAGTAATTCTCGTTAATCCGAGTTCAAAACAACAAAATAGTCGTTTTCAAAACTCTTGGTGCTTGCGTACGAAACATTTTCAACATTTACTGTGATGTATAACCGGAATAAATTTGTTTAATGAATTGTTTTTTTTTTAAGACATGAAACATTTAGACAACCAGGTGCGTGTGATATTTATCGTGAATCCTTGGGCATTTAGTAAAGTTCAAAAATGAAAGGCGGCACGATTTCATGCCCTATTTCGACCCTATAATCATTTATAGAAACCCGGTAGCATAGTTATTCTGAAAATTCTAACCTCAAAGTCTCGATCGTTGAGGCACTATTTGTTTATTCTGAACTTACTAATATCAACATCTATGGCTGTTTCAGGTAAACTTTAATCAAGTAGGCGTTACAAATTTGCATGTAGGTTTTCGGTAAACGAGCCGTCATAGCTTCCTTCACTTCTTCTTCTTTTCTGAAAACTGTCTGTCTTGTGTGAAAAATTTTACAGTAAAAAATAAAACGACGATTTTTAAATTCTTAAATTTAAGGGCCAGCTGGTTTTGTTCATATTATTACTTCATTATAGCTTATTTCAACAGATTTTCCCACTAAAAATGGAGGAATAAAAAATTTGCCTACATAGGTATTTTGCATTTTGATTTAAAGGCGGGTTTTACAAATTTGTGATTATATCTTATTATGGGTTATGTTATCAGTTATCACAATGTCATCCAAGAATGTTGAAAAAAGGCTTTTACCCCAAAGGATTTGCAGGATTAACACCCCCATCCCCCTTTAAATACTTTCATTACTCTCTATGACTTGAGAAAAATATAAATGAGGAATTTTTGTGTTTTATATTTTATAATACGAATATGAAATATGAGAATATTGTTAGGTGCAAATCCTCGTTAATTTGATCCAAAAATGGGTGTGTGGGTGGGGATGTCTCACAGGCGATTAATATTCATAATTTTCTAAACAACAATTTATTCACAGCGATGTAGGTAGGTGATTCTAGAATTTAGAAAATTTCATAAACCACTGGATGATAAAGAACTACTAAAATAATATTTTCAACACGATAGAGCTATGGCCCATACGACCAATGCAGTGATCAAAGACCTTCAAGAATATTTAATAAACTCTTGACCTGGATTAATTTGTGGCCTCCTTGATCTGACCTGTCCTAACCTGGTTTGACCTGACCCAATTGGATCTAACCGATCTCCTTTGAATTTTTTTCTATTCTGGCATGTTAAAAATACCGGGTAGGCAAATGCATGAAAGTTGTATATAAATGTGTATCTGCAAAATCTTTTTATTTGAGTCCTATTTGTTTTTGCCTATTTGATTATTTTTAAACATGATTGCCTTTTTTGTATTTTTCGGCCTACTTTACTTGCCTATTTTGTTCAAAAATATGAATTTTCTAGGAAGAGTTTTGATGTGTTAAATACACTAAGGCCTCCTACAACTTTCTTTTCAAGTTCTCTTCCCGTATCAATTAGTTCGTGTTGGATTTTCGTAATGTGAAGTTCAAAAGCGTAAACATGTTTTAAAAATTGTTTATCATCTAGTATTTTGTGCCATTTTTAAAAATGCCCCAAGTCGAATCATCATTAAAAGACAAGCTAAGGAAATGGATTAAAAAGAAAAACGTTTTTTAAACAGAAAACGGCGAATTGTTCTACAGGGCTTTTATAAATCATTCTAAGGTCGTAGTTGGCCATGGATTTCAAAAATCCCGCTTCGTAGAAATTATGCCTCATTATGACAGCGCTCACTTGTCATTAATATCGTTTGTAACCTGTCATTTAAAGTCGTCGTTTTTATTATTTTAACGTTTTTCAAGTGTGAATTAGAGTCATTCTCGTTGATCCAAGCTCAAAACAAGAAAACAGTCGTTTTCAAAACTCTTGGTGGGTGCGCGCGAAAATTTTGTTTTTGTGCTAGGAAGCGAAGACTGTGAAAATGGTGTATTCTATTAAGCAAGACGCGTTCATTAAGACTTCGTAAACGAAGAGTTGTGTATTCTGTAACCGCTTGTAAGCAAGAATATCTGGCCAAATACCGTGATTTAATAATTCAAGAAACATAGTTAGAGGCTCACATTAGAGTTTTAATCAACAGATTTGTTCGAACTGGCAGTGTCAACAAAGAGAAATCTCGTGGAAGACCTTCAGCATCTGAGGAAGTTGTTGATGATTTGAAACGACTTGATCAGAATCTGCAAACATCTTTGACAAAATTTCCTCAACAGTCAGAAGTTCCTTGTAACCCGGTCTAGCCAGACCGGTGTGGGTCCCAACAATATTGATATGTGAATAAACAAAACAATAGATTGCTCTTACCTTTTTCTTTTGAAGAAAACTAATAACGAGAACCGCAAAGAGGGGTTGCCAAAGAAAGGAAGAAAATTGCCGAGTAGTTTCAACCAGCCTCCTTTATTTTTCGCACACGTTACGAAATCTTCTATCAACAAACCAAAAAAAGGACAACCTTAAACGAAATGAAAACTAACAATTTTGAATAACAAAAAAAAATGAAAGTTTACACAACTTTACCGTCTACACTAAAAACGCAAAAAAAAGTTACTGAAAGCAAAAACAACCCGTGGGAGAATTTCCCGACCGACCACTTCAAACTCAAAACAGTAACTAAACTTTGTGACAAAATTTTGCAGCCAAGTCGTACCTTCTTGATTAGAGGGAGTACTTTCTGGAAAAATTCCCATTAGAAAAATACGACGGCTGTCTCTAATGAACGCGAAAAGAGTTGTTGCATAATGAAATTGAACAATGGGCATTGACGAAAGGATTAGAGAACATTTTTGAAATTAAAAAGAGAATGAACATGTGACTTGAACAAAATTTGAACTTTTCCAACATTTACCGTGATGTTTAATCGGAATAAATTTGTTTCTTTTTATTGTAATGAATTAGTTTTATTTGTTAAAAAGATGTGAAACAGAAGGGTGTGGTATTCGTCGTGCGTCCTTGGGCATTTACTAAGGGCTAAAACTGAGAGGCGGCACGTGTTCATGACCTACTTCGACCCTATAATTCTTTGTGGAAACCCTGTATAAGGCCTGTGGGAAAATTTTAAGAGTAAATTATTAATGTTGTACAATTCAAATGGGAGAACTAATTATGAAATTAATTCCATAAATTCACATAATAATATATTATTTTTTTTAAATAAATAAATAAATAAATAAAATGTGTCATTGTAGATTTCATGCCAAAACAGAATCAAATACGAAAAACTAAAACTGCTATTAACGGACGGCGCTGCATACATGGTTAAATGTGGCAAATATATGGAAATACTTTATTCCAGCTTAATTCATATAACATGTTTGGCTCAGGCCTTGAGTTTATTAGCTAAAGTTATCCGGAATCAATATGAATATGTCAATGGCTTAATTTCCAACGTAAAGAAAATATTTTTTAAGCTCATTTGAAAATCCGAGCTTTACCGGATTTTCCACTGCCTCCAGAACCTGTTCTGACAAGGGGTTCATGGATTAAAACGGCAATATATCATTGCGATTATTTTAACTCCACAGTGTCCAAATGCATCGCCGACTCTCAATATAATTTCCAACAAAAGCATCTCAGACATAATTTGTTTTATATATAAACCTAAGACTTTTGACTGACCTTAAGTCAGTCTGGATATAGTAGAGTAATTGTAAAAACGATTGGAAGATACCCCGGGAAGGGTAGGTGAAATGGCAATTAAAAAGCTGCAAGACACTTTATAAAAAAATAACTGCTACCAGGAGCTTAAACTTGTCAGCGAAGTATTACAAGGCGAAAATGTAGAGAAAGATTTAAAAATGAAACCCACTGAAATTTCTAATTTAAATTCTCCTTTAATATCGTGTGATGTGGGAGATCCTTCTCTAGGTGTAAAAATGTCCGAGCAGACAAAAGGAATTTTTTTCTAGCGAAATTTTTTAAAATATCTAATTGGTTATGCAAATTTTAACGAAGATTAGGATCACTGATTATGTAAAATAATAAAATAAATGTAGATCTCAAAGAAAACCAGAATGAACCGAAGAATGCTGTTACTGAAGTCTGTCAAGCTATATCAGCTCAACGTTTAATTTTCTTAAAACATGTTTGTAAAGTTGAACTTTATTGATATATCTATACGTTGAAGTTTGACCAAGGGTCTGACCAAAAAAAGTTCATAAAATTTGTTATTTTATTATATGTTTTGGGGATAGGAATATCTAGATTAACTAAAAAAAAAACATTTCTACTTGCAACAAAATTAAAAATACGGTCCTGAACATGCATTAAACTTAGTTCTGTACGGTGAAAATTTTTCCAAGGTGTATTTTATTTTTTATTATTTTATTCATGTTATGTAAGTATAAATATTCATCTTTGCCACTTTTGAATTCGGTGGTAATTAATATTTGAATTCTTGACGTAGTATTTGTAGTGTTCTCGGGGCGGCGAAAATTACTTCTCAGGTCACAATGCACGACTGTTTACATTATGTCTCTTGTATTGTGTGACATATGTGGGCGTCGGTTTATCAGGAAATTCAAGGAGCAAACAGCGTTAGATTGGAACCTAGTAAGCCTTGGTTACACTTTACTAAATTTAAACTACTCATGTTGTTTAATGTCGGAATTTAATGCAAAATTTGTGTAGTGCCAAACATCAAATTACAATGCACGAAGTTGGTTGAACTTGATACAATACTCATTAACATTCTGTTGATGTTGGCGGTAGTAGAGCGAATATACATCGGTCACAATGCGAATTGTCTTCATCCAGTTTCAAACATGCCAAAAGCAGCGAGTGCAAGCTGAGTAAATTCCTGCTCAACTTTTGTTCGCGCAAACTTTGTTGGCAAAGCGCCTTTTTTATTAGCCGATCGATCGGATGCAACTGTCTCGTGTGATTGGATAAATCAATGTTGCGGAAGGCATTAAAGCTGTTTCGTCGCCGATATAAAAATACCGGAAGCGTAAACGCGGTAGTCTTATCGATGTTAATTTAATCCCCGCCCCTGTACTGCTCACGATTTCGACCCAGGCCTGTCAGCAACAACAAAACTACCGACCGAAAATAAATCGCAAACGATTCGAGAACATGGAAATATAAAAACTGTATCTTTCCAGCGAACGTTGGGGTTTTCTTACAACTGGCTGTTCGTGACACGCTGATATTTCCTCTTTAACGGGTCAGTGAAGAGTTTCCCTCGGCATGCCAACTGTAATGCGAAAAGATGAACAAACTCTTTCAAACTCGTCCACGTTTTTTTTACAGTATTCACTTAGAAAGCTCTTTTAGCTGCGATTTTTGTTATCACGAAGTAAAAGATTCTTCCGGGGAGCTGATTTGTAAGCGGGACATTACGTCATTGTTTTGTTGACTGCCACAGATATTTTACGACCGAATCCTGCCCGAGGAAAAGGTATGTAATGTACGGGATTTCATCCTGGGGGAAGAAGTAAATTCTCATTAACATCGATATAAATTAACATGATATTCACGGAACAAAGTTTTACATTAATGCTAACTAGAGTTTGAGGCATAATGTAAATCATGCATATGGATAGCTGAAACATGACACTATTATTATATTCATATGGATTATGTAGGGTTGTTAGATATGCAATGTCACAACCACTTGTGAAACAAATTCAACAAAATCAATAGAAATTCTCTATAAGTTGTTTTTTTTTAAGATTACTTATTTCTTGATGGATATAGAAATTGTAATTCTTAAAATATCGAATGGTATTAACTATCTTCAGTACGCAAATATTCTGAATGATTTTCCAATAACGTAACCTATAAAAGCATAACATATGTAGCAAAAGTTTGTTGAAGAATGTTGAAATTCTATTATGTCACTGATCACCACTTAACGGGTAATTTCAACCGTTTCGATCACGACTTTATTAGTTTTGACTGAAAAATCTGAACTTATCAATAAGATTTTTTTAAAAGATTCCATTGTTGTTGCAAATTGACCATCTTTCGACTAAATGATGTATCCAAATGAATACATTATGAGTCAAGGATAAAATTAATCAAAACATCATTTTAAAGATACTTAAGTTATGTAGTTTACATCAAATAACCGTTTTTTTTTTAAATCCGGTTATTTTCTTTTATTCAATTTTCAAGCCGTTTCCGGTTTTGGTTTCTTTCGACATATTTATTTTCTGTGGTTGTTTCTCGTTTGCTTGATTAGTTCCATCGAACCTTCAAATACTTGTACCAGTTCATCTGTTTCTATATCTACATTGTGATGATCTATACTTCTGATTTTCTTTTTCCAGGTGTGTCGCAACTCACAACCCCCAAGATATTGGCGAGGTCCGAACAGTCACCGTGAAAAAACTCTAGAAAAGATTTCAGATTTTGATTGAAAAGAACATTATTTTAGTGAAAAACGGAAATTCGTTATAATGTTCTACAATATTTAAAAATCTAGAGGTCGCATTTTGCAAGAACTGCGTTCGAAATTAAATAGACAGATATAGAATTACTTATAAAACAGAAATTATAGATGAGAGGACATATTATAAAGTATAAAAATAAATGTACGACAATAAACAACTCGTCCCAAGACCACTGGAAGAATGGCAACATCAGTTGATCAATTGACGAAATTTACCTTAAATTCAATTGATCTCAACGTAAAATTCATCGCAAAGTTTTTTTTTCATCGAATTAAAATTTTTGTGTTTTTACTGCCCGAGCGCAAGCTAAGGAAGTACAATAATCGAGTCCATAGAAGTAATGACATGTCCATCGACATGTCATGAAAAAAGTGGTATCCCGTTTCCGTCTGTCTGACTTTCTGTCTTTCTTTCTTTCTGTCTGTCTATCTGTCTATCTAATCTGTATCTATTTGTATTAGATACGTAATCTCGGAAACTACCGGACCGATAGTTGCCAAATTTTGTCATTAACTGAAAGTCATCTCCAAAATTTGTAATAGTAAGTTTTTTTTGTAAAATTTTTATACTCCTGCACTTGTGGTGTGTGAATCTGTATCGAATTTTCATCCTAGACATGTAGACTTTTGGAAAAAATTCAAAACTGTATAACAATGCAATTTAACTTTGAAACTGGAAAACAGAATTCTCTGAAATTTTGTAAATGTATTAAGGTTATCGTAATCATGTAAATCGTGATACAAAATTTATTCGTTTATCCCGTCCCAAAAATTTTATGACGTTATTTCAAAATTTTGCTGAATAAATCCTCTCTAAAATATGCAAAATATTATGACTGCTTACTTGTGGTTTATCAACGAGTCAACGCACTCATAGTTTTTAGAATTACTTATACAGCGAGGGAAGTTCCGTCGAAATAACCTTCGACCAGTTTTTCTTATTGTATGATGAATCGATAAAATAGTTTACTTTGTAAATTTTCGTACATGAAAAGGAGCAATGTGTGCAAAAATTTTTGAAGAGATTCTGGGGCAAGACACAATGGAAAGTGATAATTTTGTATAAATATTCCAACAAAAATACTTGACGATGAAAGACAATTTTAACTTCGAAATAAGAACTGGTATTGTAGACAGAGAAGGTGAAATTTTGAGTCAAACTAGGGAACATAGACACTCAAAGATGCAAATTTTAATGAAAAGAATAAATGAAGAAATGAACCAACGAGACAGAAAAAAATTGCTCGAAGGTCATTTCGACAGAAATATAGTCCATCAAATCTCACAAAAATGACAAACATTTGATTTTGCAGATAATATGAAATATATTTCAAGCAGACAACCAATGGGAAAAATATATTCTCAGTTTCTCAGTATTTGTTTAACTTCGACTGTTTATGTATGTATTTCGAAAGTATTCGACTACTAGCAAGTTCATAACTAATATACAGGCAAAATCAAAGTGTGCATTCATGTTAAAAGAGACTGAAATTTGTTTGAATTTGTCTCTTCAACAGAAAGGACAGCTCTAATTAATTAATTAAGCTCACTCGGTTTTCCCCCCAAAAACGATTGTCCAGCATTAACACTCATAAACTTGAAGAATGTTTATTAGAGCAAAAGTGCAAGGGGATGTCATACTTTGGGGGAGGGGACATAAACGGACAAAATTTGAGTAAGAATTTACACCATGCTTGCAAGATTTCAGACGATTCGGTTCTGGTTTCAAACGTAAGGTCCAAATTTTATTATAAAATTTTGTTTTTTCTTTTCAGAAACCTGCAAATCTAACACAAAAACTCAACACGGATTCATAAATCGAACAGAAGTTTGTTATTTTATAAAATTTAAAAATATTCATTACCGTAAATCTTGGAGATGCCCATGATCCCATTGTTGGTGGGGATGATTATCCAAATTTTGGTTAGCGTGTTACGATGTTCATCATATTCCTAATATACAAATAAAATTTGACAATAATCGGGCCGGTGGTTTCGAACATTATCTGTCTAATAAAAATTATCGCATTGACGGAGACACAGAAACGAGTGATCATTTTTTCGTATTCTATCAGTCGAATCGATGGATTCGATTACAATACTTCTTTAGCTTATTCTCGGGAAGTTGAAATAGAAGCTTCAGTGAGATATATTCATTGAAATGAAACGTCGATGCTACGAGTTGAAAAAAAAACAAATAAGCGAATAAATAAAAACCAAACAAAAAACCAAATCTAAAACCCACCCAGATGAAAGAAATCAAAACGAGTTTTTTTTTTCAATCTTAAACTAAAACAAACTCCCACGATGAACTGAAGTGAACAAACTGGAGATATCAAAGTCTGAAATGCTTTAAAAAATACAAAAATATGACTGTAGACAGAAAACAAGGATTCCACCAAAATGTATTGGAGATAGTTTCATGACCCCTAGAGTATGAAACAATAAGTCTCCCGTTTTTATTAAACAAGCAATCGATGTTATCAAATTTTAAAAGTATGTTAGGAATATCGTGTAAATGAAAAAATACTGGCTAAAATTTGTCTAATTATCTCCACTAACAATTTAATGACGCCACCTTAACATTTGCTTAATAAATACTATTTAAATTTTATAAAATAACATACTCCTGTACTTGTGGTTTATGCATCCGTCTTGATTTTTTGCAATATTTCCCACGAGTTTCGCGTAGCTGATATCTGGCTTACGGACGGAACAATTAAGTCTTCTCGTCGACGTTTTTTCTGAGATACCGAAGTTATTTAAATATTTTACTTCAGATGTCCTGTGACTGGCAAATGGTACCATGTGGGCGCTGGAGCTGAATACTTATAACACAAAATTAAAATTAATCTAAAACTTAACTAAACACATTTTCATGTAGATTTCGAGCTCTGGAACTCATTTCCTACCTCATTTCTTTGATAACTCCAAAATTTTTCCAAAGTCGGCCGTTAAACTTTTTAAAGTTTCAAAGAATTTGAATCCAAAACCGAACATTTAGAAAATGTTGCGCGATAAATATAAACACGCTATATTTTTTTAGTCAGCACGTCGAAATCCAATCCCTGAATTTTTTGAAAATTTTTTAACTAACTTTTTTGAAAGTGATTTTTTTTCAGTACTTCTTCAAATTTCGACCCAGTTTCGACCATTTTTGAAACTAAACTAAGCACATTTTCTAGAACTCGTTTCTTTGATAACTTGAACTTGAAATATCGAAATTTTTGGAATTTTTGAAAATTTTGTAATAAAAACCGAACATTTTGAAAATATTGCGCGATAAACATAAACACCCTATATTTTTGGAATCAGCAGGTCGAGATCTACATCCCTGAATTTTTTGAGAATTTTTTGATAGCTTTTTTAAAAGAGAAATTTTTGCCGTTCTTCAAATGTCGACCCATTTTTGACCAGTTACGAAATTTAACTGAATATATTTTCTTGTAGATTTCGGGCTCTAGATGTCACTTCCGGAATCGCTTCTTTGATAACTCCACCCGTTTTTCCAGAATCGACTCTATGATCCTCAAATCCTCAAAACACCATAATCCTGAAATCCTCAAAATACGTAATCTAAAAACCCTCAAAAAACCATTATCCTGAGATACTCAGAATACGGTAATCTTCAAATACTCAAAACACCTTAATACTCAAATCCTCAATACGCCATAATCCTCAGATCCTCAAAACACCATAATCCTCAAATCCTCAAAACAAAATACCCAAACAACCTACTCCTCAAAGCCTCAAAATATCACAATCCTCAAGTCTTCAAAACACCATAATCCTCAAATCCTCAAAGACCATAATCCCCAAATCCTCAAAACATCGTAATCCTCAAATCCTCAAAACACCATAATTCTCAAAGCCTCAAAGCAACAAAATCCTCAAATCCTCAAAACGCCATAATTCTCAAATCATCAATATACCGTAATTGTCAAATCCTCCAAACCCTATTATCCTCAAATACTCAAACACAAAATCTTCAGAACCTCAAAACAACAAAATCCTCAAATTCTCAAAATGACAGAATCCTCAGATCCTTAAAAATACCAAAATCCTCAAATCCTCAAAACACCATAATCTTCAAATTCTCAAAAAATGTGGGGCACTGAAATTGAATGTAAAACTAGGGGACGAAGAAATGAAAAAGTGAGCCGCAAAGATCGAAATTCACTGAAACCACACATTGACAAAAGTGGAAAATGAGTAGAGAAAACTGAAAATTTAAATCAAATAAATGCGAGAATAAATGACAGACAAAAAGGATTAATTAGGGAGTAAGACACACAAATGAAACATAACCAAGAGAAAATGTTGCAACGCAGCAGATTGGCTAGAGCTCTGAAGGTAGTCTGCAACTTGTGGCTAAATTCAACCGATGAATGAAAAAACACGAGTAAAACATATGTCTACATCATCTCGATCAAAGATTTTCTAGGAAGAAACTAAAGAGCCTAAGGAAAATACAGGTTGTTGTAATTGAGCGTAAACCCTAGAAAGAGAAGCTCTGTCCCTAAAAAAGAAACCATTTGTAACTACGAAATAGAAACCGAATTTATTCATCTCCATTCTTACCAACAGCAGGTTAAGATCAAGTACCCCGAAACGATAAATAAACAAGAACATGACCAGATGCTTTTATTCATGTTTGCTCAATCACAGTAATTGAAAAATAAGGCTGAGCGTAGAAGTAAAGGATGTTTTAAGGGCGCAAAAGAAAAAATAAAGAGGTAGACAGGAGAATTGGTCTAAGTATTCTGGATTCGGCAAAGTAGTCGAGACTACTGGTTATTGATTTTAGAAGAACATGGTTTATGATCCAGCTTTAAAGATGAGAACAAGAGAATTCGCTCTGGGTGTTAGGTGATACTAAAGTGCCTCCTACTCGGATGAAAGCGAGCCATCTTAGAGGTTTAGACAAAAAATAGATAGTGTTGTTGAAATATCACTCATAAGCACACTTTATTAGTTTTTAATCATTTAAAATTAGTTATTATTAAATTTTATATTTTTTTGCGCTACGTTTTTATAAAAATATGTAAATGTGTCTCAAATCAGTAAAGTAATTGTGCCTTTTGGTATTCCTATTTGCTACTCCACCAGTTTTGTGCCTCCGTACATTTGTTCGCCCACGGGGAAATTAGAATATTTTTTTATATAATTTTCAGCACACTATGAACACACTGAAAAGGCAAAAATTGTTAATTTAAACTCACAACTGGATGAAAACTTGTATTCGGAGCTGTTTTTCTTGCTATCAAGAGACGCGTGAGTACCAGCTGGATGTTAGGATCCAGACCCATTTAATTTAAATTAGATAGCACGACGCCAAACGCAAAAAATATTTTGACCGAATTTTTAGCTTAATTTTAGACGCAACACAATCTTATAAGAACTACTTACTAAATTGTGTTTTTAGTTTCAAAATATTGAAAGTAGAAAACGAAAGCTTGCACGGTGATCATTTTCCTTTTGCAATACAGAAATTTATGTTTTTCCAGGTCTTGTTATTGGAAACTTTTCCCAACGAGATATTTAAAGAATCTAAATCGATGACCGTCTGTGCTGGATGTGGGCTGTGATTAATGGCAATAAGGATAAAGGGGACTCTGTTGATACTTGTATTCCCATTAATGAAACTCGACGTCTGTGCACATGGCATGCAACCACTTGCTAGTGGCGACTTTAAAGTTCGGCAGCATTAAATTATGAAGCTAACAGGTGAAAGCACACACGAGCATGGTCTGGAATCCTAGATAGCAAAGTCAAAAGTTCCTCAATATTTCTTTGGCAGTTGCTGTGATTACTCGAAATTCAAATTACTCGAATTAGCCAAAATTAATTAAAGTCTGTGCGTTACAAATTAAATTTTGTTGACGTTCATGATAAGTAGCCTTATTTCAAAACCCCAGCGATGATCGTTGAGGTATTCATTGATGAAATTTGGTGAACGCTTGATTACTATAGGCTAGAGTTTTTCACTGATTGGCAAAATTTCGTAAAAGTTAAAAAAAATCTGGCGTTGTTTTAGCAGTTGTATAAATGTGTAATCCACGCATACTTTTCACATGTAATTTATTATGCGATTAAATCTAAATAATTGACGTACATGTCATCAACTGCAAAAACCTATTAGTTTCCAATGAAATTTGTAGCGAATTAGTGGTTGCAACCAATAAAATGCAATTAAAGCGGACACTTCAGCAAAATTTGAAGCAATAAATCATAAAGCGGTCAGCAAGAGATAATGGAATGAATACTCCACACGACAGTTTATATTTTCACGGAAAATAATGGCATGCGAACACGGCACAATTAAAATAAATGAAAACTCGTTGACTTTCCACTAATGCCATCTGAAAGAGAAAAATTATTGCACTCGATTTCCATCAGCCGCTGACTGCGTCACTAACCCGACACACAAGGCTATTTCCAGGATCAAACCGTGTTAAATTGATCGATGGCTAATTATTAATTAGAATGCTTAGTACGGGAATTTGATAACCCTTGTTAGCTTCACCGCAGACACATTCGAGAGTTCGTTACAGCGGTGATTAACACTGCGAAGCTCTGATACTAAAAAAGTAGATCATTAGCAGGCCGAGTGGTATCTTCCTATTTCCTTACAATTTCCTGGATTATGTGTGTACTCAGAAAGAAGGATATGCCAATTTTTTTTTTCTAACTCTATATGTCCCCTACGGGAAAGTTCAAGGAACGATGCTTGTTACGTTTGTCTGGCGCTGTTGAGCAATGTTGCTCTTAAAAAATGAGAAAAACAGTCCTTCGGATCAATACTTTACTTTTTTCCTTCTTTCACCTTCCAGACTTCAAACGACGTCCCTAGACTTAAAATACGAGCCGTAATAAGACGTCGTCGGTCTCGCTTTATTTGTGTGCCGACGAATTTGCAGGTGCTAACGTCGAGCATCATCCTTACTTTCTTGGAAAGGACAGGACTATTCAACGAGCATCTCGAGTAGCACAATGGGCTATTGATTGGAGACCTAAGTACTAACTTCCTCGTTATCTGGGTCTCCGCTCTTTATTTTATTTAAGGGTGGTAATTGTCGTCTGCAATATCTCACAGGCTCAAATGTTAAAATCGAGACAATGAGGACGCCGAAAATAATTCACTCGCTTAGTTTATGGGTTATCCAATTCTAGGGAATTGCGTTGAAAAATGTATGATCCATTTATGGCAACTCGGATGTAATATGGAAAATATGCAGGCTAATATCTTCGCTTGAAGTTGAAAAACTTTACTTGCTTTATTTTCCTTATTCGTTCTGTACGGTTACTTCTACGGGAATTTACATAAATTTAAATAAATACATTATGTTTAAGACCTACTACATTTGTAAAACTTTGCGTCTGTTAAAAACTGTTAGGATACAAAAGTGACACAGTTGCAAGTTTGAAGCCTTCTCGGGATGAAGTGAATTTAATTTGGGTTGTTTAAGCATAAGCTGTGAAAAATGTTGTGCATTTATAATAGCTAATATATTTTATAAAGGGGACACTTAATTGGTTTTCTTGCCAATGTTTATACTCAACTAACTTATAGCCAAATAAAGACATTAATTCAATTAAATTAATAGCACGAAACATAATTCCGTAAGTAATTTTAAGAAAGGAAGTACTTTTATGTTTTTTCGACGTTTCATGAGTCTTGTCTGTCGTCTATCATATCAATATCATGTAGCTGGTTCCCCAACCAGCTGAAATTTCTCATAAAAAAAGCCGTGTAAATTTAATAAAATAACATACTCCTGTACTTGTGCTTTATGAATCTGCTTTCAGTTTTGATGTATCCAACAGCGTTTCCTGATCACAGAAAAATCCAAAATCAAATTTTATAATTTTTCGAAGAAGCAAAATTTGCTGGACTGTGGACGAAGGAAATTCTACCTGAGTGACCTCAGAACAATTTTTCATTTCTATAGGAACAATTAAACTTTTACTTTGCCAAAGTAAAACATGTTCATTTCGGCAATTTTAGAAGTGTAAAATAGTGTTTTGATTACAACTTTAGTCGTTCGTATATACCTAGATTTAAAAAAACTTAAGATAATAATAGTGTCTTTATATAAAAGAGATAATAGTTGAGATTTTCAAAACATCGAATTACTTGTCTTAAATTAAACATGGCTATAATTGGAGGCCAAGTAATATTATTCTTGCTCAGATTCTTTTGCAGATTATTCATTTCTTGAATTTTCGACTTATAAATGATATTAAGACCGTTTAGTCTGTAGAAAATTAAATAGTAGTAATAAGTGCTACCTTTTTAGTATTTTTCCAACTAACTTTCTTTAATACTTATTTTGTCTACTTCAATATAACGCTTGGTATGTAATTTAATAGTGCTTCAGATCACAAATTTCAACTATATTAAAATTTATGTTATTTCGATATGAACTTCCCTCGGTTGTCAACTACAGTCCAATAAATACTGCTTTTCTGAAAATTAAAAAAAAAAAAATTTCTGAATGGAGTAAAAACAATATAGAAAGTACTAGTCACAGTGTAAGAGAAAAAAAGGAGGTTTCACCTTCTTAAAAAAAGACAGTTGGTAACGCCGAGAAGATTTAATATTCTTAAAAAAAGACACTTGGGGCCCGTGAGAAGGTTCCAGATTCTTAAAGAAAAGACATTTGTGGGCCCCGAGACGGTTCCCCATTCTTAAAAAAGACAGTTGGGACCCTCGAGAAGGTTTCACATTTAAAAAAAGGCATTTGGCGCCCCCGAGAAGGTTTTACATTTTTAAAAAAGATAGTTGGGACCCCCGAGAGGAGGTCTCACATTTTTAAAGAAGGCAGTTGGTATCCCCGAGAAGGTTTCACATTCAAAAAAATTGGTCTAAAGAGTTTAGACAGTACTTCCCTCGCTGTCGGAAACTTGACGACTGCATGCCTATTGTGTTTTTTTTTCTCATTACATTTTTGTAGTGGGAATTTAAAAAAAAATGTGATGACGTCATCAACATTTTTGCAAGGACACGTATATCAGTTGGGATAGATGTAGTGTAATACTAAGAATAAAATTATTGTATTCCCAAATTTTCGGGAAAATGAATTGGGTCGTTTTGAATATTGATTTCTTATAATCAAAAATAACGAAACAATTTACTCAGGTATACGGCGCCGGTGTGTAATATCTAGAGAGCGGATTTCTGTCGGGCTAGGCAAGGCCAAACTCGGTACGGCTCGTACGGGATGCGAATTCATTGCGATTGCGGACTACACTTCGTTTATTTGAGATTAGAATAAAGCTGTTTCGTTGCACTCTGCTGCTAATTCCCGTTCTCATTTACTTAGCCGTTTGATTAATAAATCGTTAATTATATTTATGGAATTAGTACCGATTAAACGTGACGTAGCCCGACAAAAATCCGCTGTCTGGTAATATGAAAGGCAACTGAAAATCGTTTATGTATAAACATTCTTAATTTAAGATGACAAGCGTAACAGCATACGTGAGAGTCAAACAGAGAAACTGTAAACAAAACGACCATCGGTTTTATTGCTTCGACTTCCGCTTATTATATAAAACATTGGGTTTTATTTTAATTCTTGACGGTGAAATTCACAATTGGTTGATTATAAACATGTCTATTCCACATTCGCGGAACCAAGTGACGGCATAAAACAAATGCAGGTCTGTAATGTTAAAGTCGATGTAAATAAGCGTGCTACCCTTATGTTTCAACCGAGTTTTTCCTTTAACAAATTTTGTGTCTACCAAATTGGGTTGGTTGGGGTGTAATACTAATAATAAGTGTTGCCTTTAATTTAATCAATAAAATAAATTGACTTCATTAATTTTTTTGAACCACCTCTTAAGAAAATCTAAAAAATATGAATGGAATGATATATCACAATTACAAACTCATCATATTTTTTGCATTTTAGATAGGATTTATTCAGTAAAATTTAAGGGTGACGTCATTAATTTTTTTAGGAGGGATGAACAAATACATTTTGAACAAAAGTTTACCATGCTTATAATAACTTTAAAATATTCCCAAGATTTCAAAGCATTCGGTTTTGTAATTCCTGATTAAATCGATAAAATAAATTCACACTTTCATTAATTTTTTTGAGTCACCCTGCATATGCAAATCCAAAAATATGAATGGAATGATAAATCACAAGTACAGACTCATCATATTTTGTACAATTTAGATACGATTTATTCGGCAAACTTTTGAGCTGACGTCATCAGTTTTTTGTAGAAGATAACCAAATATATTTTGACTAAAAATTTATTATGCTCTTTATAACCTTAAAACATCTGCAAGATTTCAAAGCATTCGGTTTTGTAGTTCCTGATTAAATCAATAAAATAAATTTACGCATTCATTAATTTTTTTGAGTCACCCTATATATGCAAATCGAAAAAATGTGAATGGAATGATAAATCACAAGAAGAGACTCACCATATTTTGTACATTTTAGATAGGATTTATTCAGCGAAATTTTGTGGTGACGTCATAAATTTTTTAGGGGGGACGACCAAATACATTTCGATCAAGAATTTACCATGCTTATGATAATTTTAAAATATCTTCAAGATTTCGAAGCATTCGGTTTTGTAGTTCCTGAGTAAATCAGTAAAATAAATTTACGCTTTCATTTATTTTCTTGAATCACCCTGTATATGCAAATCCAAAAAATATGAATGGAGTGATAGATCACAAGTACAGACTGATCATATTTTGTACATTTTAGATATGATTTATTCGGCAAATTTTCGAGCTGACGTCATCAAGTTTTTGGAGGGGATAAGCAAATATATTTTGACTAAACATTTATTATGCTCTTTATAACCTTAAAACATGTGCAAGATGTCAGAGCATTCCGTTTTGTAGTTCCCGATTAAATCAATAAAATATATTTACGCATTCATTAATTTTTTTGAGTCACTCTGTATATGCAAATCCAAAAAATATGAATGGAATGATAAATGACAACTACAGACTCATCATATTTTGTAGATTTTAGATATGATTTATTCGGCAAACTTTCGAGCTGACGTCATCAAGTTTTTGGAGGGGATAAGCAAATATATTTTGACTAAACATTTATTATGCTCTTTATGACCTTAAAACATCTGCAAGATTTCAGAGCATTCCGTTTTGTAGTTCCTGATTAAATCAATAAAATATATTTACGCATTCATTAATATTTTTGAGTCACCCTGTATATGCAAATCCAAAAAATATAAATGGAGTAGTGATAAATTACAAGTACAGACTCATCATATTTTTACAGTTTAGATAGGATTTATTCGGCAAACTTTCGAGCTGACGTCATCAATTTTTTGGAGGGGATAAGCAAATATATTTTGACTAAACATTTATTATGCTCTTTATAACCTTAAAACATCTGCAAGATTTCAAAGCATTCGGTTTTGTAGTTTCTGAGTAAATCAGTAAAATAAATTTACGCATTCATTAATTTTTTTGAGTCACCCTGTATATGCAAATCCAAAAAATATGAATGGAGTGATAGATCACAAGTACAGACTCATTATATTTTGTACATTTTAGATATGATTTATTCCACAAACTTTTGAGCTGACGTCATCAAGTTTTTGGAGGGGATAAGCAAATATTTTTTGACTAAAGATTTATGATGCTCTTTATAGCCTTAAAACATCTGCAACATTTCAAAGCATTCTGGTTAGCAGATTAAAAATTAAATTTCAAAATGTTGTTTTATAATTTTGATTTTTTTTCCAAAAATCTGGACGTTTCGGGTGAAAAGTCGATTCAGAGTTGTAAACTACATGTGTAGGACTATGTTATTTTATACAATTGAAAACCCATTTACTATGTACAATTTTGAAGTGACGTCATCGCATTAGTGGTGGGGATGATTAGACAAATTTTGGTTAGCGTTTTACCATCTACATGATATTCTTAATATAAGTACAAAATTTCACAACAATCGGTCGAGTACTTCCGGAGATTATCTGTCTAATAAAAATCCGGGACAACAGACGGACAGACGGACGGACAGACGGACAGACGGACAGACGGACGGACAGACGGACAGACAGACGGAAATGGGAGACCTATTTCTTCGTCTTCTAGGGGTCATGAAAGATCGAGAAAACGTAAAAGTAGAGAGTCGGCCAACGGACTCGATTACAATACTTCCTTTGCTTACGCTCGGGAAGTAAAAAGACATTTGGCGCTCCCGAAGAAGTTTCACATTAAAAAAGAGACATTTGGGGCCTCCGAGAAGGTTTTACATTTTTAAAAAAGACAATTGGGGCCCCAGAGAAAATTTGACATTCAAAAAAATATTTTTAAAAAGACACTTGAGAATCCCGAGAAAGTTTCACAGTAAAAAAAAATTGGTCTAAAGAGTTTAGCCAGTACTTCCCTCGCTGTTGGAAACGTGACGACTGCATGCCTATTGTGTTTTTTTTCGCAGTAGATTTCATATATTTTTTTTGAGTTACCCGGTATATGCAAATTCAAAAAATATGAATGGAATGATAAATCACAAGTACAGACTCATCATATTTTGTATATTCTAGATAGGATTTATTCGGCAAACTTTTGAGCTGACGTCAACAAGTTTTTGGAGGGGATAACCAACTATATTCTGACTAAAGATTTATGATGCTCTTTATAACCTTAAAATATCTGCAAGATTTCAAAGCATTCGGTTTTGTAGTTCTTGATTAACTCAATAAAATATATTCACGCATTCATTAATTTTTTGGAGTCACCCTGTATATAGAAATCCAAAAAATATGAATGGAGTGATAGATCACAAGTACGGACTCATCATATTTTGTACATTTTAGATATGATTTATTCCACAAACTTTTGAGCTGACGTCATCAAGTTTTTGGAGGGGATAAGCAAATATTTTTTGAGTAAAGATTTATGATGCTCTTTATAGCCTTAAAACATCTGCAAGATTTCAGAGCATTCGGTTTTGTAGTTCCTGATTAAATCAATAAAATATATTTACGCATTCATTAATTTTTTTGAGTCACCCTGTATATGCAAATCCAAAAAATATGAATGGAGTGATAGATCACAAGTACAGACTCATCATATTTTGTACATTTTAGATATGATTTATTCCACGAACTTTTAAGCTGACGTCATCAAGTTTTTGGAGGGGATAAGTAAATATTTTTTGACTAAAGATTTATGATGCTTTTTATAGCCTTAAAACATCTGCAACATTTCAAAGCATTCTGGTTAGCAGATTAAAAATTAAATTTCAAAATATTGTTTTATAATTTTGATTTTTTTTCCAAAAATCTGGACGTTTCGGGTGAAAAGTCGATTCAGAGTTGTAAACTACATGTGTAGGACTATGTTATTTTATACAATTGAAAACCCATTTACTATGTACAATTTTGAAGTGACGTCATCGCATTAGTGGTGGGGATGATTAGACAAATTTTGGTTAGCGTTTTACCATCTACATGATATTCTTAATATAAGTACAAAATTTCACAACAATCGGTCGAGTATTTTCGGAGATTATCTGTCTAATAAAAATCCGGGACAACAGACGGACAGACGGACAGACGGACGGACAGACGGACAGACGGACAGACGGACGGACAGACGGACAGACGGACAGACGGACAGACGGACAGACGGACAGACAGACGGAAATGGGAGACCTATTTCTTCGTCTTCTAGGGGTCATGAAAGATCGAGAAAACGTAAAAGTAGAGAGTCGACCGACGGACTCGATTACAATACTTCCTTTGCTTACGCTCGGGAAGTAAAAAACATTTGGCGCCTCCGAGAAGGTTTTACAATTTTAAAAAGACCGTTGAGAGCCCCGAGAAAGTTCAACAGTAAAAAAAACATTTGGCGCCTCCGAGAAGGTTATACATTAAAAAAAAACATTTGGGAGCCCTGAGAAACTTTCACATTAAAAAACAAGCATTTGGGACCCCCTAGAAGGTTTTACATTTTTAAAAAAGACAGTTGGGACGCCGGAGAATGTTTCACATTGAAAAAAAAGACATTTGGGCCCACGAGAACGCTTTACATTAAAAAAAAACAGTTGGGAGCCCCGAGAAGTTTTCACATTAAAAAATACGTTTGGGACCCCCGAGAAGGTTTTACATTTTTGAAAAAAACATTTGGGACCCCCGAGAGGGTTTCATATTAAAAAAAAGACATTTGGCGCCCACGAGAACACTTTACTTTAAAAAAAAACAGTTGGGAGCCCCGAGAAGCTTTCACATTAAAAAATACGTTTGGGACCCCCGAAAACGTTTTATATTAAAAAAAAAGAGTTACCCCAGAGAAAATTTGACATTAAAAAAACATTTGGCGCCTCCGAGAAGGTTTTACATTTTTAAAAAGACAGTTGGGAGCCCTAAGAACGTTTCCCATTGAAAAAAAACATTTGACTCCTCCGAAAAGGTTTTACATAAAAAAACAGTTGGGAGCCCCGAGAAGCTTTCGCATTAATAAAAAATACATTTCGGACCCCCGAGGAGATTATACATTTTTAAAAAAGATAGTTGGGACTCCCGAGAAGGTTTCACATGAAAAAAATGACATTTGGCCCCCAGAGAAGATTTTACATTTTTAAAAAAGATACTTGAGACCCTCGAGAAAGTTTCACATTAAGAAAAAAGAGATTTGGGGCCACCGAGAAGGTTTTGCATTTTTAAACAAGACAGTTGGGACCCCCGAGAAGGTTCCACATAAAAAGAAACATTTGGAGCCCCCTAGAAGATTTTACATAAAAAAAACAGTTAGTAGCCCCGAGAAGCTTTCACATTAAAAAAAATACATTTGGGACCCCCGAGAAGGTTTTACATTTTTAAATAAGACAGTTGGGACCCCCGAGAAGGTTTCGCTTAAAAAAAAACATTTGGGACCCCCGAGACGGTTTCACATAAAAAAAGACATTTGGAGCGCCCGAGAAGGTTTTACATTTTTAAAAAAGACATTTGGGACCCTCGAGAAAGTTTCACATCAAAAAAAAATGTTTGGCGCCCCCGAGAAGGTTTTACATTTTTAAAAAAGACAATTGGGATCCCCGAGAAGGTTTCACATTAAAAACAAGACATGAGAGACTACTTTTTCGTGCTCTAGGGACCATGAAACGTCCAAAAAATATAAAAGAGGCCATTCTTCCGATGGATTCGATTACTATACCTCCTTAGCTTACGGTCGGGAAGTATATACTTATAAATAAATCACCAGAAAAGTCAGTACTGTAACGATGCAAATTTTCATAAGGGCATCGAGGGCAGGGGATTAATCCGTGACATGATGCGACATCAGTAAACCATGACTGAGTCTTTGACTGAGAAGAGGAGGTGTGGAAGCGTTAAGAATCTTCGAGTATTTGAAAAGTGCACAAATAGTTTTTCCAGTTCTAATTCGGTTTTATGATGCGTAAAAGTTAACTTCTTTAACAATAGATTACAGTCATAAAATTTTCATTTAACCATGTCGTCCTTACTTATGACCGTTCCATCGCTTGCAGTAGCAATCTATTGTTAAAGAAGTTAACTTTTGTACAATGGAGTACTATCATAAAACCGAATTAGAACTAGGGAAATTTTACTATCCAAAACTGTCACCGTACCTTCTTTTACACACGCGCCTCTCCTCATACTACCTAAAGTCCCTAAATACATAAAGTACCGCAATCATCGGCCATTTTTATGCAAAACTACCCAACTTTAAAATTTGCAATTTTGAATGCCATCCAATTTAAAAACTGTAAGAATCCAAGCTGAAATTAGGCTCTACACCATTTCCAATTGTATTTTAGAAAAGGTAAAATTGATTTCAGATTATATAAATTGTAATTCAAATTAATCAGTTCTATTTTAGAAAGCACCCACTGAAATTCAGATTAACTAATTATATTTCATAAACCGTCAGTTGAAATTCACATTGCATCAAATGTAATTAATGTAATTATTGTTAGACATTCACATTTTCATCGGGATAGGGTGTATAATATCATAACAATTGATTTCTGTCGTGTCTCCATTTATAGTTGTTTCTTATTTACATTTGTTACAACTGTGAATTTATGAAAAATGAATTTGATTAATAAATAGTGCGGCTTTGATATTGGAGAATATGATGAGACATTAAAAGTATTTTTTATATATTTATAATTTTTTTTCAGCACTTGGTAAACAAAATAATCTTATACCCATTGCACTATTTCTTTTACATCCCAATATACAACAACTGGATATTTTTATGAAGCAGATAACAAATTTTTTAATGAGATGTATTCACGAAACAACCTAACAACTACTGACTTTTCACAGATCAGTTGACATATCGCCGTCATTTTTGGGCAAAAATCATACCATCTCTTTTCACTACATTGGTACAATGGATTGCGGTACTTTATATATCTAGGGACTTTACCGTTGCCACGCTGCTCCTCTTTTCGGTGTAGCGCCTCCCCAGGATCCGAAGAAGCCCTATCCAGCGAGGAGCCGCCGCCAAGTAGGCCATAGACCGCCCTTGACCGATTTCTATCTTTTCTTTCTTATATCCCACAAGTATTATCTTACCTGTTATAGCCTGGTAAAGACCGTTTATTTTTAAGTATTAGTCACGAGACCTCTGGAGATCCGTTGCTTCGGCTTAGAGTATCCCGAGGTGCCAACTCACCGACAGATCCGCAGGTTTCGTCGCAGTACATCAGTGGACATTTATAGTAAATCAGTTAACATTTATAGTAAACTCGGGTCTGATTGGTCAGTTGAAATTTAGTTTTGCTCAAACGCGGAATTCACAGTGTTCTCATTACGTTTCTTTAGTATGTACGAATTCAAATAGTATATAATTTTTCTTTTAAAATGCAAATGTTTTCAGTTACAAGAATTTATCCCGTACTAATATGTGATACCAAATATTACTTGTTTATATAGTTTACAAATAATGACAAGAATAAAGAATTCGTTACGAATTCCCACCACTTGTTTGACAGCAAAAAAAGAACAGGACAACATAAAATATATAGTAATTAAAGAGCCTGAAGAGTAAACGTAACAGAAATAGAACTCGTTTCAGCGTCGCTGCCTCCATAGGATCCAAAAAAGCACGTCCACTAAGGGGCCGCAGCCGGGAAGGTCTTAGGACGACTGTGACCGAATTTTATTCCTTTTTTTTATTAGCTGAAACCTCTGCAGCTAAATTTCTCCTTCTTAAAGTACCCCTTGCTACGAGAGGGCACTGGCGCCCGAGCAACCGCCCCCGTAGAAGGCCCATTTTAGTAACAGATTCTCATCTATATTTTACTATCTCTACCAAAATAGACACTAAAACGGTGTCTATTTGTTTTGGTATATATACAAGTAACTCACAATTGTAGGACTCGTTCTAAGATTCACAAAGTGATTTTAATACGTTTTATTTTAGAATGTGTGACATAATTAATTAACAACGTTACTGTAAAAAGCTGGTTTAAATTTAATTTCTTCCTAGAACGCGCAAATTCCAAGCGGGTTTGCACAAGTGCGTACGAAATGAAATATATTGAAAGCAGATATTAGAAGAGGTTGTAATACAATTTCGATTTTCTTGCGAAAATTTGGATGCCCTTTTTGGAAGAAAAACTTTCTTTCATCTAATTGGCGTCAAACCTTGTACTTGAGAGAAATTGATTGAGTTTGTTATGGTCAGAGTCATGATGAACACATAACATTGTGATGTTTAAAAAACAGCTCGGTTTCGTCTAATGAAGGGGATGTAACCCCGAACCGCTGACAAAAACATATAAAGGTCGTAAAGTGGGAAGCGTTTTAATATAAATAAAAATAAAAAACGTACTGTGTATCCATCCACGTCAGGCGACCCTAAATATTATTCCACTTTTAATTTGCAAATTTTAACAACACCATCGTGAAGAAATAATAAAACAACACCCTTTTTCGGTTTTGTAAAATAAGCTACCCGCCGTAATAAACATATAATAGTGCAATAGATCCGAAGTGAATATGAAGTTCTCCAAAGTGAAGTATCGACATGCACTCCTAGGTCATCTCCAAAGATAAAATATCCAAAAAGAAAGTCCCGATCCTGCCCTGTCGGTAAACCTAATGTCAAAATTTATCGCACGGCAAAGTTCAACAAGGATATACCCGTTGAAATATCGCACCGTCGACCCCAAATTTACATTTAAAGGAAGATAAAGCGAAGCGACAGGTGATATGGAATCCTTATTCAGTTTATATACAGTTGACGCAATAAAAGCGGTTATAACTAGACCGGGGTAGCTAATTCTTTTATCGGCGATAGGGATGAATGGGCGTAATCGGCGAGTGTCATCCGCACGCTTGGTGTTAATGGTCTCGTAATTGTGTTATTGAGTGGAAACCGGCTAGATAAGAATACAATACCGACTGTGCTGGATCATCAATTATACACCTTTTTCGAAATCATATCTCTTTGTTCGTTAAGCACTAACGACTCGCTGCCCTCATTAGCCCTATCAGTGCAAACGCATCGGATAATTAAATCCTGCTAATGGGGTATGTTTTGATAACTAGATGAGCGGCCGGTTTGTACATCCGAAAGAGTGTTTCAGGATTTTACAGAAAACTTCCTCGTTTGTGGAGTCAGCGTTTTACCAAAACTGCGAGTTTGGAAACCACTGGTGTAGTAGTTTTAAAGTTCGACTTAGTAAAAATTTGGTAATTTTGAAAAAGTCAAAAAAAGCAAGCGTAAATTGACAATACTTCCTTAACAACGCCCGTGAAGTAAAAAAGGAGAAGTCTGGTGATGAGTTTTTTAGTGTGGCGTCGCTGGAGCGAGACCCTCAAATGGATTTCCGATAATTCTGGATGGAAGTCGTTACGTATGCATGAGAATAACACATGAAGCTAGCCTCCAGCTATGTAATAAAGTTCTGGTCAATTAAAGTTCAACTCAATTAATCACTTTTATGTTGCCGGTAATTACATTTATAACAAAATTTCAGCTTGTTTTATTGTGGAATACCGCATGTAACTAGACTAGGTAACGTCTACCCACATGTCAATTAGATTTTCCAAATAACAGGCTTTTGTCGGTCATCAAGATCCTGTTATGACCTAAGCATTGTTCGAAAATATTTTCATTCGGGTAATTATTGTGTGGGATCCAGTTTATCTAATAACGAGGTTCGTTTTGAGTGTACGTACTTTAATAACAGAGCTGGGAACACTCAAAGAAAGATATTTTATGTACTTAAAAACTTTGTTAAGTTGGATAAGAAGTTTTCTGCAGATACAGTCGTAAAACCACTAAAACAAAAATGAAACAATGGGAACTGGGACATACTTTTCTTACAATATAAGGTTCTTGTGGATTTGTGAGAGCCGAGTTTCAATACAGTTTTGTTTCCTTCTGGAATCACTGGTTAGTTGTAATACACTAAACTAAAGTCAACAAATCCTTTATAGCACTTTAATCCTAGAGCATATTATTGAAAACTAAACTAAATAACTGAATTAAATAAAATTTTGAGTAAAACTTTGAGTTTAATTGCAATAACGACTGTTTAAATAAGCGCACCAAATTGCTGTGAAATTATCTGCAGATTTATAATATGCAAATTTTGTGTACTTTTATCTGATGGATTACGCAACGTTTTTCTTTGAAAAAAAAAACAGAATATAACAGTTTTTTTCATAAACGAGCTTCACAGAATTCGTAATTAGTCCCGAATAATCAAGCTTGAACGTGATTTGTGAAAATCACAAAGTTATTAAAATCTGAAGTTGTATTTTCTAGATTTTAGACCAAGGATGGAATTAATTCATGACAATGTAATATTTGAAGAAGATCTTCATTTTTACCTCTATGATGGTAAACGTAACTTAAATCTTATCAGCAACGTCCTCCTGCACTTGAGGTTTATGAATCCGCCTTGGTAATAATGGAATTGACACAAATTTTTAACTTTAAACATAAATCTCACTTACACGAAACATGAGAAAGTGGTGATTATCGACATTTTTGCGTCTCACAATTAGCGTACAGGTGTAACAGCAAGAGTATTTATTTAATGAGGGACATCCTGAAAGAAACGTGTTGGACAAGAAAGAAACTGGTTAATACAGTAGACATATACGATAACTTAATGAGCATAATTATGCCAGTTTTGAAAACAAAGTAGTTTAACGACGAGTCTTGTTTTTATTTAAATGTGAAGAGGCAAAATTGTTGCTACTGGAGCACAAACAATCCCCGTATTTTTAGAAACGAACGTACTCAAAGGTCTCAGAAGATTAATGTGTGGGCGAAGATTCTGGGAATTAAAATTGTCTGTGTTTTAGTTGTTCATGAAATGTTAGATGGCGACGCAAACTTAGACATCACCGTTAACCAAGATGCTTATGTGGAGGAAAGTGTTATTTTCGACAAGATGGTGAACCACTTCATTAGATTTTCAGAAACTTTTTCCTGTGGGAATGTTTAGAGTCCTACACGCTTATTTCAATGATTCACAAGAAAAAAAGTGAACAACGATATATTACTATCAAATAAAGGTGACTCCTTCAGTATTAAAACGTTTGGTGAGCACAGGTAGCACCCTGTATGTCATATTTACGTCGAAGTAAACCAATATTAAACAACTATCCTCAGATATGCTGTTTTTTATTACTTCCCGAGCGTAAGCAAAGGAAGTATTGTAATCGAGTCCGACGGCCGACTCTCTACTTTTACGTTTTCTCGATCTTTCATGACCCCTAGAAGACGAAGAAATAGGTCTCCCATTTCCGTCTGTCTGTCCGTCTGTCCGTCTGTCCGTCTGTCCGTCTGTCCGTCCGTCTGTCCGTCCGTCTGTCTGTCCGTCTGCCGTCCCGGATTTTTATTAGACAGATAATCTCCGAAAGTACTCGACCGATTGTTGTGAAATTTTGTACTTATATTAAGAATATCATGTAGATGGTAAAACGCTAACCAAAATTTGTCTAATCATCCCCACCACTAATGCGATGACGTCACTTCAAAATTGTACATAGTAAATGGGTTTTCAATTGTATAAAATAACATAGTCCTACACATGTAGTTTACAACTCTGAATCGACTTTTCACCCGAAACGTCCAGATTTTTGGAAAAAATTCAAAATTATAAAACAACATTTTGAAATTTAATTTTTAATCTGCTAACCAGAATGCTTTGAAATGTTGCAGATGTTTTAAGGTTATAAAGAGCATCATAAATCTTTAGTCAAAAAATATTTGCTTATCCCCTCCAAAAACTTGATGACGTCAGCTCAAAAGTTTGTGGAATAAATCATATCTAAAATGTACAAAATATGATGAGTCTGTACTTGTGATCTATCACTCCATTCATATTTTTTGGATTTGCATATACAGGGTGACTAAAATTGGTCTAAAGAGTTTAGACAGTACTTCCCTCGCTGTCGGAAACTTGACGACTGCATGCCTATTATGTTTTTTTTTCTCATTACATTTTTGTAGTGGGAATTTAAAAAAAAAATGTGATGACGTCATCAACATTTTTGCAAGGACACGTATATCAGTTGGGATAGATGTAGTGTAATACTAAGAATAAAATTATTGTGTTCCCAAATTTTTGGGGAAAATGAATTGGGTCGTTTTGAATATTGATTTCTTATAATCAATAAAATAACGAAACAATTTACTCACGTATATGGCGCCGGTGTGTAATATCTAGAGAGCGGATTTCTGTCGGGCTAGGCAAGGCCAAACTCGGTACGGCTCGCACGGGATGCGAATTCATTGCCGTTGCGGACTGCACTTCGTTTATTTGAGATTAGAATAACGTTGTTTCGTTGCACTCTGCTGTTAATTCCCGTTCTCATTTACTTAGCCGTTTGATTAATAAATCGTTAATTATATTTATGGAATCCAGCACGTCCCCCCCTATAATCGTGACGTAGCCCGACAGAAATCCGCTGTCTAGTAATATGAGGGGCAACTGAAAATCGTTTATGTATAAACATTCTTAATTTAAGATGACAAGCGTAACAGCATACGTGAGAGTCAAACAGAGAAACTGTAAACAAAACGACCATCGGTTTTATTGCTTCGACTTCCGCTTATTATATAAAACATTGGGTTTTATTTTAATTCTTGACGGTGAAATTCACAATTGGTTGATTATAAACATGTCTATTTCACATTCGCGGAACCAAGTGAACGCATAAAACAAATGCAGGTCTGTAATGTTAAAGTCGATGTAAATAAGCGTGCTACCCTTATGTTTCAACCGAGTTTTTCCTTTGACAAATTTTGTGTCTACCAAATTGGGTTGGTTGGGGTGTAATACTAATAAGTGTTGCCTTTAATTTAATCAATAAAATAAATTGACTTCATTAATTTTTTTGAACCACCTCTTAAGAAAATCTAAAAAATATGAATGGAATGATAAATCACAAGTACAAACTCATCATATTTTTTGCATTTTAGATAGGATTTATTCAGCAAAATTTAAGGGTGACGTCATCAATTTTTTTAGGAGGGATGAACAAATACATTTTGAACAAAAGTTTACCATCCTTATAATAACTTTAAAATATTCCCAAGATTTCAAAGCATTCGGTTTTGTAATTCCTGATTAAATCGATAAAATAAATTCACGCCTTCATTAATTTTTTTGAGTCACCCTGCATATGCATATCCAAAAATATGAATGGAATGATAAATCACAAGTACAGACTCATCATATTTTGTACATTTTAGATACGATTTATTCGGCAAACTTTTGAGCTGACGTCATCAGTTTTTTGTAGAAGATAACCAAATATATTTTGACTAAAAATGTATTATGCTCTTTATAACCTTAAAACATCTGCAAGATTTCAAAGCATTCGGTTTTGTAGTTCCTGATTAAATCAATAAAATAAATTTACGCATTCATTAATTTTTTTGAGTCACCCTGTATATGCAAATCGAAAAAATTTGAATGGAATGATAAATCACAAGAAGAGACTCACCATATTTTGTACATTTTAGATGCAAAATTTTGTGGTGACGTCATAAATTTTTTAGGGGGGACGACCAAATACGTTTTGATCAAAAATTTACCATGCTTATGATAATAATTTTAAAATATCTTCAAGATTTCGAAGCATTCGGTTTTGTAGTTCCTGAGTAAATCAGTAAAATAAATTTACGCTTTCATTTATTTTCTTGAATCACCCTGTATATGCAAATCCAAAAAATATGAATGGAGTGATAGATCACAAGTACAGACTGATCATATTTTGTACATTTTAGATATGATTTATTCGGCAAATTTTCGAGCTGACGTCATCAAGTTTTTGGAGGGGATAAGCAAATATATTTTGACTAAACATTTATTATGCTCTTTATAACCTTAAAACTTGTGCAAGATGTCAGAGCATTCTGTTTTGTAGTTCCTGATTAAATCAATAAAATATATCTACGCATTCATTAATTTTTTTGAGTCACTCTGTATATGCAAATCCAAAAAATATCAATGGAGTGATAAATGACAAGTACAGACTCATCATATTTTGTACATGTGGGTATCGTTGGTGATTTAAAAGCGACGGTACGGTTTTTAGATTTTATTTCGTTGTTTACTGTTCGAGGGTGCCAGGGAGAAGAAGGAAGGGTGTTTAAAATGGTACACAGGTAAGCTCGGTTTCGAAGAGGTGGAAGTAGGTAAAAACGGAGTTTACACAATTCTAGAAGGGAAAAGAGAAAGTATGTAGGATCTTAGGGCAGGTAGACGAAAGATAGGAAGTATTTACATTTATACAATTACTATGACTGCCCTCAGGTAGAACACCTGATTTTGTGGGAACGGTTGTTCCTACATACATTTTAGATATGATTTATTCGGCAAACTTTCGAGCTGACGTCATCAAGTTTTTGGAGGGGATAAGCAAATATATTTTGACTAAACATTTATTATGCTCTTTATGACCTTAAAACATCTGCAAGATTTCAGAGCATTCGGTTTTGTAGTTCCTGATTAAATCAATAAAATATATTTACGCATTCATTAATTTTTTTGAGTCACCCTGTATATGCAAATCCAAAAAATATGAATGGAGTGATAAATTACAAGTACAGACTCATCATATTTTTACAGTTTGGATAGGATTTATTCGGCAAACTTTCGAGCTGACGTCATCAATTTTTTGGAGGGGATAAGCAAATATATTTTGACTAAACATTTATTATGCTCTTTATAACCTTAAAACATCTGCAAGATTTCAAAGCATTCGGTTTTGTAGTTTCTGAGTAAATCAGTAAAATAAATTTACGCATTTATTAATTTTTTTGAGTCACCCTGTATATGCAAATCCAAAAAATATGAATGGAGTGATAGATCACAAGTACAGACTCATCATATTTTGTACATTTTAGATATGATTTATTCCACAAACTTTTGAGCTGACGTCATCAAGTTTTTGGAGGGGATAAGCAAATATTTTTTGACTAAAGATTTATGATGCTCTTTATAGCCTTAAAACATCTGCAACATTTCAAAGCATTCTGGTTAGCAGATTAAAAATTAAATTTCAAAATGTTGTTTTATAATTTTGATTTTTTTTCCAAAAATCTGGACGTTTCGGGTGAAAAGTCGATTCAGAGTTGTAAACTACATGTGTAGGACTATGTTATTTTATACAATTGAAAACCCATTTACTATGTACAATTTTGAAGTGACGTCATCGCATTAGTGGTGGGGATGATTAGACAAATTTTGGTTAACGTTTTACCATCTACATGATATTCTTAATATAAGTACAAAATTTCACAACAATCGGTCGAGTACTTTCGGAGATTATCTGTCTAATAAAAATCCGGGACGGCAGACGGACAGACGGACGGACAGACGGACAGACAGACGGACAGACGGACAGACAGACGGAAATGGGAGACCTATTTCTTCGTCTTCTAGGGGTCATGAAAGATCGAGAAAACGTAAAAGTAGAGAGTCGGCCGACGGACTCGATTACAATACTTCCTTTGCTTACGCTCGGGAAGTAAAAATTAATGAATGCGTAAATATATTTTATTGATTTAATTAGGAACTATAAAACCGAATGCTCTGAAATCTTGCAGATGTTTTAAGGTCATAAAGAGCATAATAAATGTTTAGTCAAAATATATTTGCTTATCCCCTCCAAAAACTTGATGACGTCAGCTCGAAAGTTTGCCGAATAAATCATATCTAAAATGTACAGAATATGATGAGCCTGTACTTGTCATTTATCACTCCATTCATATTTTTTGGATTTGCATATACAGAGTGACTCAAAAAAATTAATGAATGCGTAAATATATTTTATTGATTTAATCAGGAACTACAAAACGGAATGCTCTGACATCTTGCAGATGTTTTAAGGTTATAAAGAGCATAATAAATGTTTAGTCAAAATATATTTGCTTATCCCCTCCAAAAACTTGATGACGTCAGCTCGAAAATTTGCCGAATAAATCATATCTAAAATGTACAAAATATGATCAGTCTGTACTTGTGATCTATCACTCCATTCATATTTTTTGGATTTGCATATACAGGGTGATTTAAGAAAATAAATGAAAGCGTAAATTTATTTTACTGATTTACTCAGGAACTACAAAACCGAATGCTCCGAAATCTTGAAGATATTTTAAAATTATCATAAGCATGGTAAATTTTTGATCAAAAGGTATTTGGTCGTCCCCCCTAAAAAATTTATGATGTCACCACAAAATTTTGCTGAATAAATCCTATCTAAAATGTTCAAAATATGGTGAGTCTCTTCTTGTGATTTATCATTCCATTCAAATTTTTTCGATTTGCATATACAGAAGACTCAAAAAAATTAATGAATGCGTAAATTTATTTTATTGATTTAATCAGGAACTACAAAACCGAATGCTTTGAAATCTTGCAGATGTTTTAAGGTTATAAAGAGCATAATAGATTTTTGGTCAAAATATATTTGGTTATCTTGTACAAAAAACTGATGACGTCAGCTCAAAAGTTTGCCGAATAAATCGTATCTAAAATGTACAAAATATGATGAGTCTGTACTTGTGATTTATCATTCCATTCATATTTTTGGATTTGCATATGCAGGGTGACTCAAAAAAATTAATGAAGGCGTGAATTTATTTTATCGATTTAATCAGGAATTACAAAACCGAATGCTTTGAAATCTTGGGAATATTTTAAAGTTATTATAAGCATGGTAAACTTTTGTTCAGAATGTATTTGTTCATCCCTCCTAAAAAAATTGATGACGTCACCCTTAGATTTTGCTGAATAAATCCTATCTAAAATGCAAAAAATATGATAGGTTTGTACTTGTGATTTATCATTCCATTCATATTTTTTAGATTTTCTTAAGAGGTGGTTCAAAAAAATTAATGAAGTCAATTTATTTTATTGATTAAATTAAAGGCAACACTTATTATTAGTATTACACCCCAACCAACCCAATTTGGTAGACACAAAATTTGTTAAAGGAAAAACTCGGTTGAAACATAAGGGTAGCACGCTTATTTACATCGACTTTAACATTACAGACCTGCATTTGTTTTATGCGCTCACTTGGTTCCGCGAATGTGAAATAGACATGTTTATAATCAACCAATTGTGAATTTCACCGTCAAGAATTAAAATAAAACCCAATGTTTTATATAATAAGCGGAAGTCGAAGCAATAAAACCGATGGTCGTTTTGTTTACAGTTTCTCTGTTTGACTCTCACGTATGCTGTTACGCCTGTCATCTTAAATTAAGAATGTTTATACATACACGATTTTCAGTTGCCTCTGATACGTATACGTGAGTAAATTATTTCGTTATTTTATTGATTATTACAAATCAATATTCAAAACGACCCAATTCATTTTCCCGAAAATTTGAGAATATAATAATTTTATTCTTAGTATTACACTACATCTATCCCAACTGATATACGTGTCCTTGCAAAAATGTTGATGACGTCATCGCAATTTTTTTTAAATTCCCACTACAAAAATGTAATGAGAAAAAAAACACAATAGGCATGCAGTCGTCAAGTTTCCGACAGCGAGGGAAGTACTGTCTAAACTCTTTAGACCAATTTTTTATTTTGTGGGCTGGCATTCGTAGCAACATTGTCCAAACTCCCAATACATTTGTCGACTGAAATATTCTTATTCGATTTGAATCTCCTCGATCCTTATATTATATATTGCTTTTTTTTCTTATAAACAACAATTGAGTCATCTGTTTATATTCATACCAACAAGTATAACTTCAGAATAAAATTCAATGTTTACGAGACAATAAATGGTGTACGGGCCATCCCACGCACTGGAAAATTATGCTAGAGTAGTTTTCAAAATTACGTGTTATTAAAATGTTAGCTAAATTAACACTGGTCTGCCTTCATATTGGTATTTACCTTCTTAATTTTTCACTCATAAACATAAACGACAAGGATATTCACATTTAAAACAATACTGAATTGCAACACACTGCTTATTTCTTCACGTAGTGTATGAATAATTTTTACCTTCCTTAACCGTGAGTTATGTGCTTCTAATAAAAAATCTACCAGTGGAGTACCAAGAGAAGTAAAGAAGAGATTTAGCCATCTGATAATACGAGAAAAAGCTGCAAGTGCCTCTACAGTGGAATATTGACGGAGCTTCTCAATTTTGTTGTCAGAGACGGACTTTACGAGTTCGTAGATTGTTAAAAACGTTCTAGGAACACAAAAATTTGCGGAATACAATTGTTGTAAACAATTTTGGACTTCAACGTGTTTTTCTTTGTTTGAAAGCTGGTTTAATCGGGATGGTTCTTGATAATCACTTCAGTCGTTTCAAGATCATCATAGTTCGTGTAGGTTCGCGGGAAGGTGGGGATAACGTGTTAACAGTCGCACCGAATCTTAAACAATTTTAATCAAGAACGATTTTAAAAATTTCGGATATTTTATGGATAAGTTGTGTTTTGTCTCGGGCTCTTAAGAACTATAATTTGTTTATAAATTTTTATTTAGTTTTTCCCAGTGTTTTTTTTAATTTTCATTTTTACTAATCTTTTTTAACAGTCATTTGAACTTTCAACTCTATTTTGTCGGATTTTACAAGATACCGAAAAGATCAAAGGTTATATTTATTGTTTACTGCAACTTAACTATAGATGCAACTTAAATTAAATCACCTGTATGCCTGTGTAAAAAAATTGCTTTCTAAGGTTGAATCAGTTTTAGCAGATTGTGTCAAAACACGTATTTCTAATTTCTATACGAAAAGGAAGTTTGATCGCCACTAAAATCCTTGTACGCCACTGGAACAACTTCCGAATGGCGTAAGATACTGAGAAGCAACATTTAATCAATAGGAATCGTGGAAAAAATAAGGCCTTGCCTCCGTGGCAGGCATTATAATTTGTGGCGATTCAAAATAAGACAAGCGGAAACCAAAACAAAAGTTCCCGACTGAAGCCTTCCTTAGAGACAATTCCTGAAAGAAATTTCCCCGACTTATTGATATTTTTAGAACAAACTGGAGTCAAAAAGGCGACATGAAAAATAGACAGCTGATATTTGTCGAGCGCATAATCTATTAAACTTCATTATGCCGAAACCTAATGTCGGCCATGTCTGCAGTGCATTTTAATTAAAGCACCGAATTGATTTTGAGCATCTTTTAAGCGTGTCGTTTCGGTATTCAAACCATGAACATTGTCGGGAAAGTTATTACAACCGATGCTATTAATATGATCAAAATTTCAATATGCTCTCGATATTGGGGTTATAGTACTGGCTTTATTAATTCACCTTAAACAATGCGCACGTTGATGAGCCGGAACACTTCATACATCCTCAAAAACTTGCACATCACGGCATTTGATCAAAGAGGAACTCATTGAATACGTGCTTTATCTCTGCATTCGAGCACTTCCTCTAGTGGTTCCTTGTTTTAGTTGCCGTATTAAATTGCACACGTTCTGTATGGGATTACCTAATTTTTGCGATGCAATCGCGACGAACGCGACATATTTACTTTGTGTTTAGATCGGGTTTAAGTTGTCTTTGGCGTGGACGTACGCTTGAATATTTTATGAATGTGGGAGATTATTTCAAAGATAAATATAGAGCTCAGCCGGATGTGAACTTTGTTCTTTTATTTACTTTTCCCTCTGGAGGCAGGTAATTAGTTCATTAATATCGCAACCGACTGCAGAGCGCTGCATCTGTTAAGCTTCAAGTTTGGTTAAAAACACGCTTTTTTTTGCTAAGTGTACATCTTATTAAAACAGTTATTTATCTCCTCCCGTCGTTGCTTTTCCACCATTTATCTTGCATTGCCCACGTACTAAATTACTCCAAATACCAAAATAAACATTTCAGTTTTTGTGACTCGAAACCACTAACCCAGTTACCGCTAGATCGCATCAATCTCTGCACAATTTTCGTGAATTAGCGCGAGATTTCGTTTTCATGTTTCCACGTTTTAGCATTTTAATGTACGTGCTACGGAAAAAATCACATTATTTATTTTATTTTAATACGTAGTGTCTGGCGATTTGCCTAGCAAAACACGTGGTGATTTTACGGCGATTTTTTATCGAGTTTGTTCATCCATGTCACCTGTGAATTCGGTGGTGCTGGAAATTAATTAACACATGATTGTGTAAGTGTTGAGGTAAAAAAATTACACTGCAGACTTCAAAAAGGCAGAAAAGCTAATTTGAAAGAACAACACAAAACCGCTCTTGTGTGCACATTTTACAGTAATTGCTTGTTAGTGCTTTTCCGTGAAAATGTAATGAAAATGGTGAGCTCACAATGAATAGAAATAATGGAAAGGTTGTAGAAAATGGGGAAGAGAAAATAGACTAAAACTACAAGGTTTATTATAAAAGTCGCTGGTCGATGTTTGTTCATTTTGTAGCATTAAAAAAATGTTATCGTGGGTTCTTCAAAAAAATTAAGAACAGAACAATAAAAGAATTAACTTGAATGTAATAAACATACTGGTACGAAATAAACCCATACGCCGCCCCGGTACGACGCCTATGGGTTCTCGAGGGCTTTCTAGTATGCATCGCTAAAGAAAAGCCCGGAAGTTGAACTCGCGATGGTTAGTCCAGAAAAACCTCGAATACAGAACATCTAGAAAGGAAGTATGGGTTTAAATAGAGGCAACCTTCGGGAACGATTATTATTCAATCAATTCAGTGAAACGAGAATCCAGTCAAGTTGCGCCGGAATTAGTTTCTACATAATCGCTGTGCAATTAGTCGTGTAAAGTTGAGTTACTAAGACATAAAATTGTTGAATTTTATCTACGACGATTTTAAAATACCAATTCAACGTAACAACACATATACTTAAAAATACATGTACCTATGCCATGTTAAAAAATCGACACAGACAGCAGACAGACAGACAAACAGACAGAAACGGAAGACCCATTTTTTCATATTCTAGGGGTCATGACCCATTGAGAGAGATGTCAAAGCATTCGATTTTGTAGTTCCTTATTAAATCAATAAAATAAATTCACGCATTCCTTAATTTTCCTGTATAAGCAAATCCAGAAAATATAAATGGAATGATAAATCACAAGTACAGACACATTATATTTTCTAGATTTTAGATAGGATTTATTCGTCAAAATTTTGAGCTGATGTCATCAATTTTTTGGAGGGGATAAGTAAATATATTTTGATTAAAAATTTATTATGCTCTTCATAACCTCAAAACATCTGCAAGCATTCGGTTTTGACGGTGTTGAGAGACGGACAGACAGACGGACAGACAGACGGAAAAGGGAGACCTATTTCTTCGTACTCAAGGGGTCATGAAAGGTCGAGAAAACGTAAAAGTAGAGAGAGGAAATCATGACATTGATAATAACGAGTTAAAAGAAGAGAATACGGGCATCGTCAAAGAGACGATCAAAATACGACCGTAAACGTGCAAGATTGAACTAGAAAAAATGCAAAACAATGGCAAAAATAAATAAACTAAAGACAATGGAAAAAAGAGACCGGGGGGGGGGGGGAAGTGAAGATTAAAAACAAAAAGATGAACTTAAAGAATGAATAATGAATAAGACATTAAGAAGAAAAAGAATAGTGAAGCAACATAAATGCAGAGGGCGACCAAAGGAAATGAAATGTGGGAACCAAGTAGAAAAAGAAGGAGTAGATAGTAGGAATTAGGGAAACAAAACAGAAAGGAAGAGGTATGACAAGAATACATAAACGATACCGGCTATTCTCGTCAGGGGTAGATCAACAAGAAACGATAGATTTAATAATAAAAGAATATTAAAAATAGAAATGGAGATATTTGTTTAAAACCAGTGGACAATGATAATAGCTATTTATGGTATAAGTGAATAAACATTAAACAGGAAAAATATTTAACAATATGGGAAAAACATTTCTAAGAAAAAAAGAAAAATGGGAACAAAAAATAAATAGTTCAAAAACAGACAACGACAGAAAAATAGAAAACAAAACTAAGAGACATAAAATACCTTAGAAAATACGACATACTCGTAGAAATTACAAATTAAGATAAAGGATAAAACAATCAATGGATAAAATAGAGAAAAGGCAGCTACGTTCGACAAAAGAAAAATTAACTCTAGGATGTATTGATCTTGACGTTCTGTTTTGAAAAATGTGCGTGTTTACAGTTCGGAAACAAACTTTTCCAAATAGGTAGTCGGTCTGAGAGTCAAAATTCTTAAAAACCCTTAAAATTGTAATCTTCCAAAATGTCACGAATCCAAAAAGAACTCCTAGAGGTCCAAATACAATAAGAAATGTCTTTAGGTAATTTTCGAAGGTGGTCCAAAGAAGGTAACATTTTCATAACGTGAGAGTAAATATTAAAAATTTGGGATTTTGGAAAAGTTACGTAAAAATCCACAAAAAATTCTAGGATGTACATCTAGACGTCTTGACTTGGAAAATGTATAGTGTTTATAGTTCTGAAGCAAAATTTTCGAAAAACTTGCTTTGGAAGACCATTTGTTTTTTAATTTTGAAAGTTAACAAATTTCGTTCTGAAGATTCTAGGAAAGTCGTAAGAATTTTAGAAAAAATGAAGTCAAAAGAACTTTTCGAGGTCGAGACCTACACAAAAATCGCTTTAGATAATATTCGAACGTGGTTGAAGAAAGGTCAAAAACTTCATAAATGGGGAGAGTATTAAAATTTTGTCTAAAATCTACAAAAAAATTCTCGGGTATATTGATCTTGAAATCCTGATTTAAAAAATGTAAAAAAAGCAAAATTTTCAAAAAACTCGGTTTGGAAAGCAAAATTTTTTTAAATCCTAAAAATTGTAACTTTCATACTGAAAACTTCAGGAAAGTGGTAGGAATTTTTGGAAGAAATGAAGCCCAAAATAACTTCTGGATGTTGAATTCTGCAAAAAAGTCTCTTTCGGTAAATTTAAAAAATGGTCGAAAGAAGGTCCCTGCGAACATTGGTAACACTAATAAGTAATAAATCACAACAGTCCTGTACTCTCAGGATGTTAAAAAATTAGCTTAGATGTTGTTGTTAAATGTCGTCTGTATAATTCTAGAAATTTCAAATGAAATATAAATATTTGGCAAAATTTTGAAAAAACCATATCTAGAATATTAAAGTAATCGACCCTATAATTTCAAAGAGTGCTTGTTTAACATAATCTCCATCATAAATTGGCAGGCAAACGATAGAGAAGTCGACAAACAGAAATTTATATTTTCATTTTTTTTTTCAATTTTATTTATTTTTTATGGCAATCGCTATAAGCTGAAATAAGGATATGTGTGGACTGTTAAAATACAGGTAAAGATGTATGCTACGCAGTGACTTAAATAACTTATTATTATTAAATATAGGCTAGCGCAACATTACTCTACTCCCAAATTTTCGAAAAAATGGTGTGAAGCGTTCTTAATTTGGTCAATAAAAAAATTCGTCCAAGGCATTAGACAGAACTTTCTTCTGTCCTGAAATGCAGTATAATATATATAGGATCTTCAAAAAATGTACATATAACACTTAGTTTTAGGAATTTTGTTCCTTATGGTATAACTTTAAGTTAAAATAAGAAAGGTGTAGACTATTAAAGTACAGCTCTTCACCGGCTTCTTTAAGCATACTATATACAGTATGTCCCCGGATTGAGTTCACAAGAGGAAAGAAAAAACTTTATTTTCTATTTTACAAAAAAAAAAATGACATAGGAATAACATTTTTTGCTTAATTCAAAACGAATAAATCTGCAATTAAAAGTTCAATATTCCTGATCTGTAATCTTAAAATTAGTTTTTTCATATTTCTAAGTTTTCGTTACTTTTAGTTTTTTTCGATTTTAAGGACACAGCTTGATAATATTAAAATTTTAATTCCAGATTTATTCGTTTTGAATTAAGCAAAAAATGTTATTCCTATGTCATTTTTTTATAAAATAGAAAACACAGGTTTTTTTCCTCTTGTGAACTCAATCCGGGGACATACTGTATATGTTTCAAATCAGTGTCCCCATAATAAAATTTTGTGATGACATCATCAATAATATAGCAGTCATAGATGCATCAATTTAATTTGGTGCAGTGTAATACTGATAATTTTTATAATAATGCTTTTTCAAAATTTCCGGAAAATTATTTGATTTCATCAGTAAAATAAATTGGGTCATTAATTATTTGAGTCGCCCTTTATGAGGAATTGAAAATTAACAGTGCGGCTTTCAGAATTTACAAACTTTCTGTAGTAACAATTAAAAATACGGCTTCAGTCAGTTAGAATGTACCAAGTACGGCGTATAAAATTAAAAAGACCTGGATATCCGAAGGTTCAAAATAAAGACGGATTCATAAAACACAAGTATAAATGTATGTTACTTTATGAAATTTAACTTACATTTTAATATATGAAAGATTCAGATCCATTTTTTTAGTATTTTACCATCTACACGATATTATTCCGAAAATAATTATCAAATTTGACAACAATGGCTCCAGTAGTTTCGGAAATTATATCTCTAAGAAAAATTAACACAGAGAAACTACAGATAGGCGCAAACACCAGCTCTACTTTTTCGTATTCTAGGGGTCATGAAACGTCGAGAAATCATGAAAGTGGATATCCATTGCATGAACTCTATTACAATTTACGCTTGAGAAGTAAAAAAACAAACAAACTAAAGAACTTAGATATTTTTTGTTTTGTTTTCAATAATGTAGACGAAGAAATAAGTATTTCATAAAGTCTGATATATTATGTTCATCGTGAAAATAAAACTATTAATTAAGAATATTTTCGAACAAACCACTACAGATTATTATTATATGTATGCGTAAATTAAAAAAAAAGACAAACGCCAAATTTAATTACCAATTTTTCTATAAAAATAAAGATTTCGATCCCTCACTTCTAGTTGACTCTTTTTCCAAAAAAAAACTTTTCTATTTATTATACATAAATGTGATAGGTGTACACAAATCTAATAAAATTAGTATTTGTTCTAAAATATAAGAAACTGACTTATTCAGCCGCCTGTACTAATTATTACTTATAATTTGTGATAACCTGCATAAAGCAAACACCAGTAAATACGTAAATACCACCCCTGCTTACTTAACATGCTTAACTTCGACTGTTTATGCTTATACTTCCAAATAACTCGAATATTAGCACGTTCAGATTACAATTAACGGCAGCATTTGTGTTCAAGAAAATGAAATTTGATTAGTTTTGTCTACTTAACGCAGAAGAAAAGACTAATTAATTGAGCACATTCGTTTTTTAAAAAAAATAGATTTCGACTGTATTTAAAAACTATAATCTTGTGATTAAAACATTTTAAAGCATGCTCCCTTCACTTTGCTATTAGAACTGACGCGATACTACTAACAAAATAAGGTGCAACATATTGACACAAATATTTAAATGAAACAAAACCATAAAAAATAAGTCTGGGGCGTGTAAAACGTAGTGCTTTTCTTGGTGCCATTAAAAGCACACCCTAAATTGTTTAACTGTGGTCATTTCATTTTCAATTTAAAAAATTGATAATAAGAGATTTTATCATAAACTGTCACTACACACGAAACAGACGTCAGACAGTTAGCAACTCAACAACCAAATACAGAGAAAGAACTACAGAGTAATGTCACCAGCGAGCATAGTAATTAAACTATTATTTAGAATTTATTCATTAAAGCCGGTTTGACACGACACTAAATTTCATTATAAAAGTTAGTTAGTACAAGTGAGCTTGTATCACGGAACAACAGAATAATGAATATGGTATTTCAAATTAGAACGTTTTAAAAATCAAATGTGTAGAAACCTATCTTTTGTTGTCTTAACATTTTCAAAATATTTCTAACTGTAAGATATAGAAACAATAATGTATTTTATGTTGTTTCTGCATAAAAATAAACCCGTTCACATATATGAGAACAAATCTCTTGCAAACATCCAAAACAAAACGAACTCCGCTCCATCTCCGGCAAACTATTCCTTCCTTCATGTTCCCTCCATTAGTTCCACATCCACCACAATTCCTTCTAAACTTCTCTAACGAGCGACGCATTCCCCCGTGAAAGCGCGACTAGTACATAAATGACCAGAGCCGTCATAATCATAAAACACAGGCAGATATTATTTATACCAGTTGTATATTTACGAATGTCACAAACAGGCTTCAATTTCGCGGATCTTGTACGCCATCACGAACCGCCGTTGCTTTTGATTGATGCGTTTTGGAGACCAGCGGCCCACAGGTCAACAGCTGCTGAAGGCACACATCAATTCCACATCGAAGCATCTATTAATGATTTGTTAATTATTTATGATACTGTGGACACCAAAGCCATTAATTAAAGCCAAAATTGATTCGCTGGCCTTCCGTACACAGCGATCACTGGAACATGACTGTAATTTATCACCAAGCCCTTTCAGTTTTTTGAAGTTATATTGTCGATGGTAATTTGGTGTTCAATTTGAAAGCGATCTCCACAAGAAGAAGAAAAAAGCTCTACGCAAGGGGCGGTTTTTATTTCGGGTGGAGAAGTTATTATAATGAGTTAATATTGCTTATAATTTTTCGAAAAATCGAGATTTACTTTTTATAATTTTTCTAATATTTTATATTTACAATGTGCCAGATATCGCAAGATGTTGAAAACAAAAACATGTTTACATATCAGCAAAGGAAGCTTAAATGTATAAAATATTGTTTACAATTTTGCGTTCAAATCAAATCCAGCATTTTTTTCGTTCTGCTATCCAAGCTTCACGAAAATAAAAACTTTAATTTCAGGGTAACAAAGAGATCTCGTTCGCAAAAGAGAACTGTGTGCACCTATAAACTAGTGTTCAACTCTATCCCGAAAATCAGAATCGATATATTTGTCTCGCGAAAGCCACCCAGCTATACGACCTAAGGGTTACAAACAAGAACTTTATGAAACAGAACGACAAAACGAACTCTTAAATTCGGAAGGGTTTCTTGGAGGCGACGCCACAATCCCAAAATCCAATCGAAAAAGATCGAGTAACTGACACGGAGGAATTAAGCTCGAAACAAAGGCTTAAATTGGTTAGACGCTTTTTTCGGGAGCTTCGCGAAATCCTGAATGCGGAATCAAGCGAATATTTCACTAGGGGCTAGTGGTTAACTTCGTCAGGTGTATAATCAGTCAGAGAACCTTCAAGTTTTACTGACAATCTGATTGCCCTGTTACAAGTAATTTACTATATGGTATGCGGGGTCAGCCGTTTCATTCTTGCGGGTTACAGGTAATGATAGTGTGAAAATGTTTGCATATAATGGTGTTTAGAATGAGGCGATGTCGGGAACCAATATCCGGGTCTGTTGCTGGTCAATATTTCGTCTTTGTGAAATTGAATTGGGAAAGCCTCAGACAGGCTTATTGAAAGACCCGAATACCAAGCAAACGCACGTTAAGTACACTGTCTATGTATACGCTTCGATATGAATTTTATTCGAAAAGCGATGGGAATCCCTCGAACAAATAAACGAGCTACATTCCTGGTAATAGAGCGTGAAGTAAAAGCGTGACTTACCAACTAATTAACCAAGAAAGTTACGTAAAAGCGCTTTTATTACCTAGAACCGATCGAGAAGAAAGTGATGACTGAATGAAAATCAAAGCAAAAAACGGTTTACTGCATAACTTTGCAGGATTTTAACACAGGCAGACGAAATTGGAATCAGCGTACTTATAGCTGGAAATTGTTCTTTTATTTGTAGAGTGTAATATTTTATTACATAAATGTGAAATCGCTATTATGTTCAAAAATAACAACGACTTCGAGGTTTTGCGAAAACCACAATTTGTAACAAAAATTAAAAAAATGTCACAAAATTTTATTATACGTCCACTAAATTTAATTAAATACTATATTATATATCAAGGATTGAAGGTAGAATTTTTGTGGTCGTGACTAAAAAACTTTTTATCAAACGAATTGTATACAGAATTTTTTAAAGATATTAATTAAACTAACCCATTTGATAGGTTGAAAAGGTATTTAAATTTCCCGGTGTTGGTACATTTATTACACTTTGTTTGCATTTCTGAAACACGTAACCACGTGAAACCAAAACCACAATATTTTATTAACAATAAGGAGAAACTCAAAGAACTTAGTAAATAGCATGTGCCAACTCTACGACTATATTGCATCACTAAATTTTAAAATACTTTAACTTCAAAACCGTCACTTGAAAAACTATTTTTCAGCAACACTGCAAATCATATTCGTCACAGTGTAAGAAAAACAATTTCGCTATATCATCGGGCAGATTCATAAGCCACAAACACAGGAATATGTTATGTTTTATAAAATTACAGAGTATATATTTATCATGAAAAAAATTGAGATGACGTCTTCAGTTTATTGGAGAAGATGATTCTACAAATTTTGGTCAGCGTTTTACCATCTACACGATATTCCTAACATACATCTAAAATTTGGCAACAATCGATCGAGTAGTTTCCGAGATTGTCTGCCTGATATAAATCGACACAGACGACAGACAGACGGAAATGGAAGACCTAGTTTTCCATACTTTAAGGCATATGAAAAAAATACATATACTTATAATTTTTCCACAAAACGTTCTTGAGCAGTTACCTAATTTATCAATAGCAGTTGTAGTTATTTTGTTAGTCAACGAATGCAAATTAGAAAGACGAGAACTTGGATTGCTATTTCTGATTACGCCTGAGAATGCAATTTTCTTATTATTTGCATTTAAGATATATTTATTATTTATTTACTACTTCAACTTTTTCGATTAATCTTCAGTATCTCTTTCTAAAGTTTTTTAATCTACTCTTGCTACTCTCAGTCGGATCAGGTTTGCACAGTCTTGTTAAGGGTTAATTTTCCCTCAATTTTGTTTGATGTTGTTGTTAATAGACCATTAAATAAAATATTAGTTAAGAACACTGAATATGGGAAGCGGCAAAGAATTTGTTTTCTTAACAACGAGTTTAGGAACATTGTGTGGCACATTCAACCACTATGAATTACATTAAGGGCCGGTCTATGGAAAGCGAATTAAATATTTAATCCTCGATTAATTTAACACAGGATTAAAATGTATAATATGAGTCTGGCATTGGTTAAAACATACACGTTGCATAGCAACGGGTCTCAATTAAAAGATAATCACGATTAACTATTAATTCACTTTCCATAAACCGGATCTAAGTTGATTAATAGTATGCATCAGATGGGAGTAATTGCATAAAAAAACTATGCCTTTAATTCGTTGACAAATGTACCAATGACTTTCACATTTTCTCGACGTTTCAAAGCCCCTAAAACGAAAAAGTACGTTTCGGGTTTCTGTCTATCGGTCGTCTGTCTCGATTTTTATTAGACAAATAATATCCGAACTACCTAACCGATTGTGGTAAAATTTTACATGTATGTCAGAAATATATTGTAGATAGTAAAACGCTAACTAAAATTTGTCTAATCATCCCCACCAACAATCTGATGACGTCCATTCATCATTTTGTCTAGTTAAGGTGATCTAAATTTTCTAAAACAATTGCTTATGAATCCGATTTGATTTTGTTTCACATTTTTTTCTGCAATATTTCCCACATGGTTTATGTAGTCGATATCACGCGTCAACATCAAATGTTTTCACTTCCCGAAAGTAATCGAAAGAAATATTGGCTACTTTCATGTTTTCTTGACGTTTCATAAGCCCTAGCATACGAAAAAAGTGGTTTTCTGTCGTCTGTGTGTCTGTGGTCTTCAAAACTACTGGACTGATTGTCGGCAAATTTTTTATGTATTTTAGGAGTCTCGTTTAAATGAACAACAAAATTTGTTTAATCGTCCCCACCAACGCTTTGATGACGTCCATTGACTACATTGCGTAGCTGAGGTTATCTAAATTTATTGAAAAAATATTCTTCTGTACTCGTGGTTTATATATCAGTCCTCCATGATTTTCATCACAGTTACTTCACAAGTTTTATTTTTTGCAATATTTTCCACGTATTTTGTATAACCTATATATCGCTTCTAAATTTTGTGGACTATATGTATATAATAGTTGGTTTCGAATTTGTGCACTGCGTCCTGAGGGTTCGAATCCCATCCTTGCCGAGTGTTTTGTTTTTCACTACGACTTGTATTATCTGTATTTTTACTTGTAGGGGTATCAAAAATTAATAAAATTCTTCAAAATAAAATTTTATCATTTTTGGAAAAAACTGGATTTGATCGATTGTAGATATTTAAGGGGCGAGGAAGCCTGCGTCTAAATAACTTTACACCATTTTTTTTTACTTATAGGAGTTATCATGAAATAAGTAAAATTTTGCAAAATTAACTTTCATAATTTCGAAAAAACTGGATTTGTTCGGTTGCATTTAAGCGACAAGGAACTGTCAAATTTATCTTAGAAACATTTTTTTGGTGTCTATTCGTCAGCCCAAATCCTAGTGGATTGCCGAAATTCCAGTCTTCTAGATGTTTATTTTTCCTCTCCTTATTACCGCTATATACACTTCCCTTACTTCTCATGCTCTATCTTCTTATTTGGTCAACAAATATCACTTTTACTTTTAGTTTTAGTATTTCAGGGTTACCAGGTTGAATTCTACACCACCTAAAAATTCCACTTTGAAGTGTGTTCGTCAACAAAATTAGAATCCTACGTTGTATGTGTTGTTTTTTTTTTTAAATACTGGAATGCGTTCAAATGTAAAGCGATTAAACTCAAAGGTGGAAAAGAAAATTTGAATTAAAGTAACTAGATGGTAATACACAATAATGGTGTAAAATATAAATGAAACCTAAGGTTACATCGATAACTGTTATGGAATCGATGTCTCTGATCAAGGCGATCGAGCTCTTCTAGTTTTTAGCGTTACGTTGAATTATGAGATTCACTACAACTACAATAAAACACATCTCGTGGAACAAGGTTTGTTGTTGCAAATAACCACATCACATAAAAAAAACCACATATAAGTAAAATAAACACAATAGACAAGATTAAATACGGTCAAAATCAAAATACGGTGGTCTCGGAAACGCTTCGCTTTAGAGCACATAGATATTCAAATTCAGGCTGTAAGAAAATTACACAAAACAATTTTATTATACACTAAATTCTATTAAATAGTATATTATATATCAAACACTGTACGTAGAATTTCGACCACTCTCTATTTTTACGTTTTCTCGACCGTCTGTCCGGATCTTTTATTATACACTGAATACAGTTAGACCTTCTGGAAACAAATTACAACTTACATAATCTAAAGAACAAAATCTATTTAGAAGCACCAGAAACTTTATTATACCATTTTTGGTTTTGACGAATATATTATTCTTTAAACACAATACAACGAAAAAGTCGGTCCAGGGGTTATTTAGACAGAGTTTCCTCGCCCTTAAAGTACTGAAATTATAAATTTTGATTAGACAAATTTTGATTAGTAATCAGTGCAGTTTCGGAGATTATTTGCACAATAAAACCAACGAAGACGACAGAGAGAAACGGAAGACCTATTTTTTCATACTCTAAGGTCTAAGGGTTACGAAACAAAAATTTTTAAAAAATATATTTTAAGAATTATTGGTCATAATTATTATTGTGATTGGAAAGTGTTTCTGTAAAAACGATGATTGTTGTTAAATAATAATTTTGGTAAAAATGTTTTAATGTACTTTCTTTATTTTGGAACGTTTTTCCTATAGAGGTAGACATTTTGATTGTTTGAATATCTTGTGTGTATCTACCGGTTTACATAAATTGTCCATTTATAAGATTTTTCATTTCAAAGACCTTCAATTTGACCTCATGAAGTGTAGCCATCACTCGTGTCGTTTATATGTAATTTAGAACACCCCTGAGCATTTAATAAGTCCCTGGAGAGCACCATAGTTGATGTAATTTAATTCGCACGATTAACAAATAAGTACGATTTGATGAAGCCACATTCCTACCATCACTAAATCTTTACATGTACAGATGTTTAGCAGCCAACCTTGGGTGAGACATAAAGTTGCAGGCTTTCATTAGATCAAAGAAAAAAGCTTTTTGCCCTTATTCTTTTTTTACCATATTACGAAATTTATTAACAGCTGTTGGAATTATTTAGTTTGTCAAAGAGAATTAGAACGACGAGAAGTTGGATTGCTATTTCCAATTACGTTCCAGGATGCAATTTGCTTATTATTTGCATTTAAAATATATTTAGTATGTACTAAATACTTCAGCTTTTTCGATTCGTCTCCGGTATCTCTTTTAAAAGTTTTTTAATATATTGTAACTACTCACAAACGGATCAGTTTTACAATCTTGCTGAAGTTCAAACTCTGCAAATTTTGTATGATATTCTGGTTATACCACTACATGTTGCTGTTGTTAACAGAGTGTTAAATAAAATAATAGTTAAGAACATTGAATACGGCAAGCGGCAAAGAATTTGTTTTCTTAGTAGCGCGTTTAGGAACATTGTGTGGCACATTTTTACTTCGCAAGCGTAAGTCAAGGAAGAATTGTATTAAATAGGGTTCATTGGAAGAATGGCTACTTTCATGTCTTTTCGACGTTCCATGACCCGTACAATATGAAAAAATGGGTTTTGCGTTTCCGTTTGTCTATCGTCTACATCGATTTTTATTAGACAAAGAATATCCGAAACTACCCGACCGATTATTGTCAAATTATATATGTAGGTTAAGGCTACCAAGATGATTAATGCTAACTAAAGTTTTTTTATTTCATGTAATTAAGGTTATTTAAATTTTATGAATACTCCTGTATCCGTGGTTTATGAATCCACTTTGATTTTCATCACATCTTTTTATGCAAGATTGTCCACGTGGTTCATTTGGCCGATATTTCACGTCTGCACCAAATACCCTATCATGTATTTTTTTTTTTTAATAGTTCAAGTTCAAGTGCAAAGTGGTGAACCTCAAAGGTAGAAAAGTGACGTTACAAAATGCAAAATATGGAGGGAAAAGCGGTGAAATAAGCCCGTGCAAAAACCTCCCCAGTTTTGAAAAATTATCAAATGTTACAGATTGACACAAATATTTGAATGTAACAAATATAAACACACAAGGAAATAGAAAAATCTTAACCAAACCGGAATGGATGTCTCTGATTAAGCGACATCCATTCTATCCTGATCACAACTTCCACAGCCTTCGTATGGTACTAGGCAGAGAACTACTCAGTCTCACACTGACGTAGGTATTTCAGTACGAAAGGGATCACAAAAATAACAATACAACTTGAGTTAAAGTCCCCTCTACTAACAATATTGCAAATGACCGATGAACTTCAACTTGTTCATCTAGTTATTGTTGATAAAACAAGTTCTGACATCTCTGTCTGCAGGTGATTGCATTAATCTTTAATTTGTAACGAATAGCTGAACTGAAAAGCAAAGAAATGTTAGCTACTGTACACACTACAGCAAGATCTTTTACACAACAATAAATTTATTTGATGTTAAATTACACTTTAATTTAAGGTTACTTATTAAATCAAAACGAGTTCATCAAGATTACACCGAATCCCCGTATCACATAAAACAAACCACATATGAAATAAACACAACAGGCACGATTAAATACGGTCAAAATCAAAATACGATGGTCTCGCCAGTGCTTCGCTTTAGAGCAAATAAATATTCAAATTCAGGCTGTGAAAATAACACAAAATAAACATAAAATACTCCTCTTGTTTCGAATTGCCAGTGATATTAATTTAAATGGTGATAACTTTCAAAGTTGCTTCTCTCAAAATGGATCAATGTTTAACTGCCATAAATGAACTATACTGATTTGAATAAAAAGTGCAACACCTATTATTCGTCAAGGGATTTTGTTGAAATTTTCACAGAAGCTATAATGTAGTGCGACAAGAAAATGATTACAATTTGAAAAAGAAAGGGTAACAATTAACAAAGTTACTTAATAATGAGTTGCCCCACCGCGATTAATTATGCACTCATTTACTCGCCGAGGTACACTATCAATCAGATGATTAATATCGGCCTGAGGTAGCTCACGCCAAGCTTCTTGAAGACGAAGCCGAAGATCATTCAAAGTATCCGGAGGATGGGGTAAATTACCCAGTCGGTTACCGAGCATATCCCAGACGTGCTCGATTGGAGACAGATCAGGGGACCGCGCAGGCCATGGAAGTACCACCACATTAGTTTCGTCCAGATACTGTGTTGTAACCCTCGTCGTGTGTGGGCGAGCATTATCTTGTTGGAAAATGGGATTAATTAACCCCCGAAGATATGGTACTGCAACGGGCTCCAATACGTTTGCTATGTACCCGGCAGCGTTTAAATTGCCTTCAATGAAAACGAGGGGTGGTCTACTGTTATAACTAATAGCCCCGCAAACCATCACTCCTGGCGTAAGGGCAGTGTGACGTTGAAGAGCAAGATCTAAATTTCTGCGTTCTCCACGTAGTCGTCTGACCCTCCTACGCCCATCATGGGCCCACAAACAAAAACGGGATTCGTCACTGAACACCACGTTATGCCATTCTTGCACCCAATTCACTCGCTCATTACACCACTCTAGCCTGCGACACCAAAATGGTCGGTACGAACGAAGTCCATAAGATCTTATTCGGCGATATACGGATGCCATTGACAGTCTTCTTTCTAGAGTTTCCAACCAATGATTTCCCACAGCACGTGTTGTGGAAAACCTGTCTCTTAGCGCTAAAGTTCTTAGGTGACGTTCTTCACGAGCAGTAGTGGTATTAGGACGTCCAGATCCGCGGCGACGCTCATGAAGTCCTTCTTCAGACCATCTCGACCAACATCTTAGTACCGTTGCTACATTGCGGTCCACACGATTGGCAATTTCCCGCAATGAAAATCCAGCCTCTCTCAAACCAATTATTCGGCCTCGTTCAAACTGACTTAGGTGACGATACTTGGCAGGTTGTCGAATTCTAGGCATTGTGAAAGATGCGTTTGACACGAATTTGACAGAAAAGCTGGTAAGAGTTATGCACTGGCTATGTGACAGAGCCAGACCTTGTAGACAAAAGACAGAAGAAAAGTCCAGCTATCGCTGGAATTTTTTGTTCCAATTTTAATCACTTACTGCATATGCTAGATTACACCTTCTGTGAAAATTTCAACAAAATCCCTTGACGAATAATAGGTGTTGCACTTTTTATTCAAATCAGTATATTTTAAATTTGGAGAGAGAAGTTACGAAGTGTGAATAACATAATAACTTAGGGAAAAGCATCCAGGACGTATGATATACCAAAATGAGCCCAGCCAGAATAAGTTAATTTCTGCCACGTGTTTTGCGTCAAAATTTACATCAGTGTCGTAAAACTGCATTAGAACCATGAACGGTTAAAAATCCCAACATGAACTGTGCATTTAAAAACAGTGAAATAAAATGATCGATACTTTCAACTGGGCGAAATTGAATTTTTAAATCGGGACACCACAAGTCTTATGATAACTTATCCTGTGATTTTATTGCTGTATTTGTTGCTTTTCAAAATTGTTTATATCCAATCACAGTTTTCTTTTCATTCATGTGTTCGTCGTTTCATTTGTGATTAATTAAATTTCATCTAAATTAATTAGTTGAACTAATTTTTTTGTTCTGGGTAATAATTTTTGATGAAAATGAGCTTGCCTGCTTTATTTGCTTTTTCTAGTTTTTATTTAAATATTAAAACACTTTCCGCCATTTTGTTAAATAAATACTGAATGAGAGTCCTCCAATTCTGTGATATCACAGCGGCGATTTTTTTCCTTTTTTGCGGTTTGGATAAACATGAACGTGCATTTTCAGTACTCTCTGTGGATTACAGCAATGCATATTTTGATGCATTGTTTTTGCTTTAAAAATTAAACACCATTAATAGAATAATTCAGATAATACCGATGAGACTAAACAACAGTAACGGGTAATTACTAACCCGTCAGTGTATAACTAAATGCGCTCTGCAAAGAGAATCAAATCATTCTGTAATAAAGTTCCCTCCCTCATAACAAAATAGGTTTTGGTAAAAAATTCAACAGACGCTTGATCTTATTTGGATCTCGTTTCCTTCGGAGAAACATTTCGTGCGTTACGAAATCTCTTATTTTACTTGATGTATCCTAGACGTATTTCATTTGGATTTAAAGCATAAAACGCGTAAAAAGTAAAACGTGCGTTCCTGTGCTATTAGACCCCATTTCGGGCCGGCTTTCCTTTATGCAACTTTGATAGTTTTATAAAATCGTAATTCAACTGAAAGCACAAAAAAGGGAAATTCGAGCGCAGGTTAATTTTTAGTTTACGACGACACGATGAATAAATAATCGTCGCGAAAATGTGCTAAAAGATATTTTCCGGGGCGAAATCGGGTCATTTGAACATTTTTCCTCGTTTGCACATTTTATATGTGGCCCTGGAGGTATTCAAACGTTTCCATTTACGTTTATTGATGTGCGACCTCTCTTAATACTTTCGAAGTTTATCTTTTATATCCTTTTATCGCTTTCCTATCCATTTCTCTTAACTCTCCATTAATTTCCCTCCGCATTCCTTTGATTTTTTCCTCTTTTTCGGTTATTCCAAACACGGCGTCGCCGGAAGGACGTGCTGCGGATATTCATTTTGCACTTTATATTGATACATTTTTTGAGTCCTTCCGTATGAGAATACGGAATCGACAAAGTGACAGCTAATATTTCACCGACGAAAATTGATAAAGTCTGGATCTGATGTTTTGCTAACAAAAAATGAGATACTCATTTTCGCCGCATTGCGGCCGTAACTCCCAAACCTCCAACATGCCAAAGTTGGGATATCAAATTCAAATTAAACAAATATACACAAACTGCGGACACCCACGCGAATATCGAGTTTTATTAGGCGTTTAACTTGGATGAGGAGAGAAATTAATCTCGCTGAAAGCTCGACGAAAATCGCAATCTTTCAAGAAAATTCGAGGTGTTTTAATTAGTGGGAGTGTTTTATTTTTTCACTCCTTGTTCTAATTAACGCAATCGAAAAAAGTCAGTTAGGGTTTAGGCTTCAGCTTACTTTTGGCTGCGAAAATTGGAAAGTAAAGTAAGCAAGCGATTTCAAACGACGGAAACTGCTGCCACAAATTGCGCACAATATACCTAATTCCGGTGATAAATTTTAATTCCAGAAAAATCCACTAATTCCAGATAAACTATTCCAGGTGCGGAAAGTATAATAGGATTATTGCAATATAAATGCCGAGATATTCATCCAACCATTAATTAAAAGGCTGCCGCAGTGGCCATTTTAAAGCCCTAATGCCTTCCTATTGGTACGTGATAACTAAAAAGCGGATTCTAGGACAAATGCCTTTTCATTTTGGTTGTAGCAAATGCATGAAAGTTGTACAGGGTTCCTAAAAATGAATATAGGGTCGAAGTAGGTTATGGAAATGTGTCGCCTCTCAGTTTTGGACTTTACTAAATACCCAAGGACTCAAATCTAGATCTCAAAGAAAACCTAAAATTAATTTTTGCTAAAACTTGCTTAAAGTGCCGCTCTTAGCGATAACACAATTTGAATATTTTAAACCAGAGTATAGAAAATTCAACCGAATGCTCCAACTCTGAAAAAATGTTGATAACCAATTAAACATAACTCCGGTGAATTCCGACCGAATTCACTCTCGAATTCAGCCTGTGCACAACCCAATGCCCTCAAAAATTCCATTCCATAAATATATTATTCTGACAGGGTATCAGCGGTGATTAGTAGCCCGATTTTAAAAACCTGCCAAAGGCAGTCCGCAATATCGAAAATTTATGTGTCGGTCTAACGTTTCAGGCGTGAAATATATGAAATAATCAAGGAAGTTTGATGAGGCTTTAAGATAATTCATGCGACGAAATTTTATACGGGCGTTTAAGTGCGTGTGAACAGTTTATCCGCCGCAGCCTTCCAAACATTAGCTTTATATTAAAATGTGTGCAGAGGGTTGACGAGTTATGTGCTGAAAATTGAGGTCACGGAGGAAAAATGATATAGACTTGCTGATAGTGATGTATATTGCAAGGTGTTAATTTATGCATCCCTTCCATCATTTCTTTTTAAAACGCAGATGTGTCAGATCTTGCTGTTTTTAATCTTGCTATTTAAAGTATTTGGGGCGTAGATAACGCGAATTATTCGCTTCATAATGAAAAGCGCCGGCAAAATGTTTACACTGTGGAATCCCTTATTTGAAAAAGGTAGCAAAATTGGCATTTTAAGTAAATAAATAAACGTTGATTATGTGCCCAGGGCGGTGTATATTTATGAATTTATTAACATTCTGGATTACGATTATACGTTGACTGAAACGTTTGGAAGACGGATGTTTTGAAAGGTTCGTTGTGTACTTTTCAAACCTGTCTTATTTATTTATGTTGAACGTATAGGTAATTAATTGCTCTAGGAAACATCATTTTGACAGGACATGTTGTATAGGGACTTCAGATGGTACTGCTAATCAAAATTTGTTTGATCGTTCCCGTTAACAATTTGATGATATCATTGAAAAATCTTGTATGATGAATACTATTTAAATTTTATCAATTAACAAACTCCTGTACTTGTGGCTTATGAATCCGCCTTAATTGTTTACCTTACACAGCGATTGGTATTATCCATATCTTTTAACTTATAGGAGTTATCATAAAATAAATAGAATTTTTCGCTCTGTGCTTGTTCTAAATGGTGTCCTTAAACCTGTTCCCATTTACTCACTAGTTATCCCACCGGAAAAGGTTTTCAGCTTTCTTATTTATGTCTTGATATTCAAATTTCTCATGTAATTCACACTTCTGATAAATAATTTCTTGATTTGTACTCGTTTTAAATCTATTCTATGCTAATAAACACCTTGTTTCTCGCTTTAATGCACTTGTAGCTCTTGTAATACATTTCTAGTGTTTGAATTCCTGTTTATTTACCACTCTTATCATAGGAACTTGTCACGGTAGCGGTGGCAGCTGTTGCTAATGTCATGAAAACGACGTTGGGGTTTGTTTGACGACCTCTATGACATGGGTGTCGGTAAAATTTAGCTACAAAAATTGTAAAGTTTTCTGAAATAATCCGACAAAATATGAAATGTTAAAACGACGTTCACTCAAAAATGGCAGCCAAAAATTTCCGTTGATGTGACAATAATTAATGAGACTCTTAAAACCTATTTTTCTTTCTTTTGAGTAAAAATACATGATTTTATGTAGGTTTCTTGTTGATAATGTGTACGACTGTGGGTAATAACCATTACGCACGGGTTGTGATCAGCAATTCGTAAGCAATGAATCGATTACAGAGAGTTTGTTTGCCTCTAATACTACTCTGTTCCAGTTTCGTATTTTACGACTTCTGATAAAATCTAATTATTATTATTTAGGAAAGTTAAGACATTAACCTAGTAAAACCATGTTGATTTGTTTTACTTCCAGAGCGTAAGCTAAGGAAGTATTATAGTAGGGTCCATCCGGTGAATAGCTGCTTTTATGTTTTCTCGACATTCCATGACCCCTAGGGAATGAAAAAATAGGTCTCCTGTTTCCGTCGATTTGTCGTCCGTCGTCTATCATCTGTCGTCTATTATTCGTCGTCTGTCGTATGTCATCTGTCATCTGTCGTCTGTTCTCGATCATCTATCGTCTGTCTGTGTCTATTTGCATTGGACAGATAATTACCTAAACCATTTTTGACAATATCCAAGTTAGTGTTTTAAGGATGTACTTTTTGGCTTTTATTTATTAACAGAAAGTTAATATAGAAACGTCAGGTCAAGCTAGGTCCGGTCGGATCAGATCAGGTCAAGTCAGGTTATGTCAGTGACGCGGTGGGAAGTCCATGACGACCAGGAAAACTAAAGTGACCATAATGAAATCGAGATAGAAATACGAAAAGAACGAGAATATAACATGAGGAAAGAACAAGAAACAAAGTGGAGAGCACCGCAAAGAAGAGAAGAAGAATTCAAAAAAGAGATAAGTATTTTGATAAACGAGGAAAAGCGAAAAGAAGCAGAGAAGGTAATGAAGGTCATCACAACGACCTGCGGGAAAGTAATTACTAGCAAGAAGACGGGTGTGTATTGGTGGTCAAAAGAAGTGCCAGAGGCGAGAAGAGAGTGTATAAAAAAGAGAAGGAAAATGCAGCGAATAAACGCTGAAAAAGAAGGAAAAGATGGAAGCAGAGTACAACAAAGCCACGGAAACATTTAGGAAAATAATTACATAATCAAAAGAGAAAAAATGGAAGAAGGTCTGCGCAGAACTGAACACGGATCCGTGGGGAATAGGGTATCAGCTACTAAATAGAAAATTTGGGGCGAATATGAGAGCGAAGAACTCAAGGAAATTGCACGAAAATTGTTTCCGTCGAGGACAAAACAAAAGAGAACAATAATAAACGATAGAGGAAAAAACGAAGTAAGGGAAGAAGAGATTGTTGTAGCGGCAAGTCGCATAAAGGCAGGCAGGACACCAGGACCAAATGGAATACCACTTGAGGCGATAAAATGGATGGCAAAGAAGAGACTAAGAGAAGTAGCAAAGGTACTGAACGGACTGTATCAGCAAGAAACGTTTCCAGCACAGTGGAAGAGAGTGAGAAAATTAAAGAACGAACAACAGAAATATCTCGATATACACCCCTGTGTATGTTGGACACTATGGGGAAACTATATGAACAGGTCATAGTCGCAAGGCTAAGAAAGGAAATGGAGAAGGTCATAGAACAAGTGGAGGTGGCCAGGAAAGGTGCATACCGACACAAGAACCTATGCCTACTGGTGATACTGGATATCAAAAATGCTTTCAATAGCGCCAGGTGGGATGGTATCATCAGGCATATTAAAAGAAGACAAATAACGGTAGAATTGACGAGAGTGGTTTAGTTTAGTTTACTTTACTTTATTAACGGGAAAACCCCACTTACAAAAAAAAATAATTACACTCAAAAATAATTAACTAAATATATATATATATACGTATCCAACCGTCGTTACCAAGCCCAACATATTAAACAGACGTTACCAAGCCCGGCTGTTTTTCCGAGTATAATATAATAAATTTAATGGTTTTTGCAATAACAAACTTAAAAAAAAGTAGAGGGGTAAAATTATTCCTTGAAAAATGTTAACACCATATTCATCCAACGTTACCAGACCCACTATGTTCAACAGCTTTCTCAGTCCCGTTTCAGTATAAATAGCACAGTAAACCGACGTTATCAATCCCGACATTGTTGCCACATTAAATTTATGAAAAATCGCTTCACATTGTATTGATCTGTAAAATTTCTTGTGTATCTTGAAAGTTGAATTTACAATCAGTGGATATGCAAAAGTGTCACAAAAGAAAATAATAAAAACCAAAAATATATCTTATCTGCCTGTCTTTTTGACGCCATTAGTGCCATGACAAACGGATAACTCATTAATAAAATTAACGCCAAGGCGATTTTTTTATTAACAGATATGCAAGTTTGATAGACATTAGTAACATTTTCTTTTTACTAGTTGTACATGTCTATCGAGTTAGTTCAAGCAAAAGTTGGATACCTATTCCCACCTAAAATTTTAAGAAAATTTATAAAATAACATAATTTTACACTTGGGATTTATTAATGCAATTTTTATTTGACCTTAGGCTTACAGATTTGTAAAAAAAATGTTAGCACAAAAATTTTCTAGTTTATTTCATAAAGTTTTTAAATGATATCTAAGCTTTTCTTACACAACATAAATCACAAATTAAGATTTTTTAATATTAAAATCCTAAAAAATCGAAATTTTAACCACAAAATGGTACAATATGTGTTAGAAACTTTAAGATTGATTTATAGATCTAAAATTGCATATTTTTTAAGAGTAACTTTAATATTTCAAATTATTAATTAAAAAATTTAAGAACGCTAAACTAGTTATAAAAAGACCCTCTTCAAAAGAGTTACAATGCTCCATAGCAATTATTTAATCAATACTTGTTAATAAGGGCGATTAATAATCGCCTATTAACAAACGAGTTGGTTGTAATACTTCTCCGGTGATTGCAATTTCATACACGAAACTGCTGAAAATCAGTTTCAAATTTCATGATATTTAGAACATTTAAATAAAAAATTTCACATCAAGTGCGCGGGGGTATATCTGATTGCTGTATTAACCCATTAATTTATATCTCGCTTATTAATAGCCGTAATTAATGAATGATTTCGAGACAGAATCACCAAAAAATGTTTTTAAGCCTAGCTGGCAACTTTAGAAGCACAACAAAATGCTCTATAATTTTCTGTAATTTTAAGCTTGTCTCTGTCTATGTTGTTAAATAGAAAAAAATAATTTCATGAATTATCGGTAATCTTAGTGTCAAAACTCAATGCATAAAACGTTTGCAAATTTACAGGCCCTCCAAGGATGTCGATCCCTTAATAATACTTAGCGTGGCAAACGCTACAATGAAATTAGTGCATGTGAAGTCCATGTATCATTTTAGTTTTCGTGTACATATTTTGTCTGAACCATTTGAATTCTGCAAAATAATCCTTATGCTTGCTGAGACACATTTTAAGACTTTCATCTTTCTCTAGATTGTCTGTTTCCCATCTAAGTATACCGGGTGTCCCACGTAACACTTTCGGGCGCAATAACTCAGGTATTTTTGAACGGATTGTTATGAAATTTGAAATGTAAGTATTTTGATAGGTGAGGATTAATATGAACCGGTGAGAATAATCATTATCTTGAAAAAGTAAATTTTCCATGCCTTAATTTAATTTTGAAATAATTAAGTTTAATTAATTTGCATCACTTGATTAAACATGAAAAATAAATACTGTATGCAAAAATTCATCTCCGAAATACGTCTGGTTAGCCAAACCGATAAATTATTGCGAAAATAATTCAAAAATTATTAAAGGATAGGTAGCTATGGAACAAAAAACTGCTATCCTCGCATTTTAGACACTCTTGCGGGTATTTGATACCTGTTTGCCAAGCGTTATTGTTTGAATTTTAAGAAAATACTAATTTTCAGTCATTAATTTTTTTGAGACAGCTGTATAACTAAATCTAAAAAATATTAATGTAGTGATAAATCACAAGTATAAAGTCATCATATTTTGCATATTTAAGATAGGATTTATTTAGCAAAATTTTGAGGTGATGTCATCAATTGTTTTTTAGGGTGGATGAGCAAATACATTCTGATCAAAGATTTACCATGTTTATGATAATCTTAAACATCTCCATGATTTTAAAACATTCGGTTTTGCAGTTCCTGATTAAATTAATAAAATAAATCACGCATTCAATATTTTTTTTGTGTCATCCTGTTTATGCAAATTCAAAAAATATGAATAAAATGCGGATTTATACCGCAAAATTTTGATGTTCATAATTTTGATTTTTTTCAAAAATTCTGCACTTTTCGGGTAAAACTCAATACGAAGTCATAAACTACATGTGTAGGACTATGTTATTTCATACAATTTAAAACCCATTTACTATGTGAAATTTGAAAGTGACGTCATCACATTGTTGGTGAGGACGATTAGACAAATTTTGGTTAGCGTTTTACCATCTACATGATATTCCTAATATACTCGTAAATACAAAATTTGACAACAATCGCCCCGTACTTTCGGAGATTATCTGCCCAATAAAAATCCGGGGCTGCAGACAGACGGACAGACGGAAATGGGAGACCTATTTCTTCGTCCTGTAGGGGTAATGAAAGGTCGAGAAAACGTAGAAGTAGAGAGTCGGCCGATGGACTTGATTACAATACTTCCTTTACTTACGCTCAGTAAGTAAAAAATCAACTAATTGCGAAATTCTAACGAACAGAAATAAATAAAACATTTACCGACAAATATATTCATTAAAAAAAATTGAATGAAAACTAAATGTTGCTTTAAAAAGATTGTTGTCGAAATCTACCAATAGATGTACAAATTAGATGTAGCTAAAAGAATGATCTCTTTCAATTAATATTAAGTGAGGATCAATTAATTTAGAATATAATCAAGTTCCTATCTTCAAATAAAAATTAAGTAAAATATGGATACGTAGATCATTATAGCGAATTTGAAAATAAGAGAGGATTAAAAAAAACTACACTTACAGAAGTATACAATTTTGCACTTTTCAAATTACATTCAGTTAAACGCTTTGGTGACCTGACCTGACCACGTTCATTATAACTGTAAGTGCTCATTCACAATGGGCATAAAGCATAAGGATGTCATAAGCATTAATGCATAAGAATTTATGTTTAGTGCTCTATGCTTCTATTCGTTTACAATGAGCATAATGCTTAGGACATCCTTATGCTTTATGCCTATTGTGAATGAGCACTTATGCTCATTGTGAACGAATACAACCATAGAGCACTAAACATAAATCCATATGCATTAATGCTTATGACATCCTTATGCTTTATGCCCATTGTGAATGAGCACCAAGGCATAATTATGCAAAATTTTGAGGAGTCGTTTTCTAATTTCTGAAATTAATTGTCAAATGTTGTATAATTTTTATAATTTTTCAAAAAATTTAAATATATCGTCTACTAAATATAAATACAACCATCTGATTTAAAAAAAATAATTTTTAACTTTCATTTGTTTTTATCTACGACATACAACTTTTGTTTTTTAAATTACACCAAACACCCTGAATATTTTTTTAAGATTCATGTAGAGATTTTTTCTAAATTTATTGATGTATCATTGTGTACATAATACGTTAATATTTTCAAACATTAATAATTTAATACATCATATTTGCAATAAAATGTCTTGAGTTAATAATGTTTTCGTATAGAAGTTTAATTTTCAAATTTAAAACTCCTATACATTAATAAGTGTTATAAACCGTGTTAAACTTGCTATGTAACAAAAATTTTGGTACATTTTTCAGTTACAGTTACCTTGCTATAAAAATTAAATTAATTTTTACCACAGCTTTTTAACAAAATGCGAAACATAGTACATCAATGTATTCAGAAAAAAACATCACAAGAATTAAAAAAAATATCTAGGATGTCATTTAAAAAACAAAAGTTGAATGTCATAGGCACAAAAAAGAAAATTAAAAATCAGTTTTACAATTAAGATCGCAATACACTTAAAATGATTTAATTTGATCTATTCAAAAAAATAAGATAGCTACGGTCCCGGGCTATTTTTTTTTTTCGAACATATGGTATATTTCAACTAAAAAACCTTATTTTTATTATTTTTATTAAACATAAGGCTGAATTATGTATTTAGTTAATAAGCATTTTACCCCCGTCTCCACGATAATCCTAAACTGTATCTTGAATTTCAAAATAATCTGTATAGTATATAATTTTGGAAATTGTCTCTAGCAAGAACGGCGGACAAATGGCAATGAAAGACATAATTTTTGATATTCTAGGTCTAATAAGAGTTATGTAACATCGAGAAAACATGAAACTAGCCATTCCTCAAACGATTCATTGTAAAAATTCTTTATTAATTCAAATAACATATTTTTACTTAATGCAAGCAGTCAGATACAAGTAGAATAAGAAAAGTACTCATGATTTTCTTAAATACTGAACTGATCTACTAGAATGCAGTGTTGCAGATTTACGGATCTGGTAACGTTGGTCCGATGTGGACGATTTTATGCAGGCAGATATTATATACAGCTAAGCGACACGACGCCCTCTGCAGAAAAGGGGAATGAACTATTTCTGTATAAAATTTGACGTTCAACAGTTTTACCAGACCCACTTTTTTATTTCAATTTTTAATTGTACTGGGTCCAAGAAGGCGATATACATGGTTAAACGTTATCAGACCCGAACCCGGGTCTGGTAACGTCTCAAAAGGTCTGGTAACGTTTACTAGATATAGCGAGTCGGGACTGTGTAAGCGGTATAACAACTATATATATATATATATATATATATATATATACATGTATACTAATAACCACCTCATATGATTATAAACTGAAGTACTTTAAAATTTGCTTCCTGAACGTAGACACTGAAGAATTGAAGATCTCAACTTTATCATCATTTGTATATCGGTTAGCAGCGTCCATCATTCTTCGTAAAGCATGATTTTTTGCTAAATTTGATGTTGCCAGTCGAATTCTAAATATATTTCTGTTACGAGTAGTGCAGCTTCCTGAGGCCGGTACCAAAAATGTCAATCTCCTTAGAAATTCTGAATTATCAATACGGCCTTTGATAATGTTGTGAAGTGTATGCGCGTCATTAATACATCTCCGTATGCTCAATTCCTGAATGTTGAAACAATTCATTATCCAACTATATTCCCCTCTAACATGTATATGTCCCATCTTAAACTCAATTGTTGTAAGAAATTTCTTCTGAACCTTTTCCAGTAATACAGAGTCTACATTATAAATTGGACACCAAACAGACGAGGAATACTCCAAATGTGACCGTACTAACGAACAATACAGAATTCTCAATGCTGACGCTGACAAATCTTTGCAATTACGCCAAATGAAACAGCACATATTTAAGGATTTATTAAAAATATAACCATAATGATTCTTAAATGTGAGACCCGAGTCAAATATCACACCCAAATTCTTTATCTCAAAAACACGAGTTACAGCATGACAGTTAATTTGATAGTTAAACTCAATATGAGATTTTAAATTAAGAAATGATATAACATAACATTTTTTAATATTCAAAGGGAGCCAATTGTTATCACACCACTCGCCAAGTGAATTTAGGTCTACCTGAAGTTGCACTGCATCTTGAACCGATCGTCTCTTTTTAAAAAGCTTTAGGTCATCAGCATATAGTAAGTAATTCGAATAATTAAAGCATTGAGTCACATCATTCACAAATAATAAAAAAAGGATAGGACCACAATGGGTGCCCTGCGGTACACCTGACGGAACATTAAAGAAGGAAGAAAAGCAATTCCCAATGCGAACTTGTTGCATTCTACCCAACAGAAAAGACGATAACCATTTAATCGATAGATCCTTAAAACCTAATCTTTGCCATTTCATAATAAGCAGTCTATGATTCACTCTGTCGAAAGCTTTGGCATAATCAGTATATACCGAATCAACTTGACATCTATCCGTGAAGGCCTCATTTTATTACGCTGACCGGATTTAAAAATTGGAATTACGGAACTTATTTTCCATATTTCCGGGAAACTTCCTTCTCTCAATGAGGATTTAAATAAATTTAGCAAAGTTAGGGAAAGAGTAAATTTGCAATTTTTTATAACTATGCTAGGTACACCATCAGGACCAGGATTGCAAGACGATTTCAAATCAGATATATGATCAAAAACATCGGTTAGTGTGATATTTAAACCTCCATCATGAACCTGAGATGACACCTCAAAATCACACACAAATTTTCTAGAGTCATCCTTAACATACACCGAAGCAAAATAATCCGCAAAGATATTAGCTATATCTTCACCTTTTTTTACCGATTGCTGTCCAAGTATAGTTTCATCAGGTATACCATCATTCGCTTTCTTGTCCCGAACGAACTTCCAGAAAAGTTTGGGATCACTTGAGATACCTAAATTTACCTTAAAAATGTAATCAGCATACAGTTGTTGATTAAGCTCTTTACATTGAAATCGCAAAGATTTGAAATAGAGATACTCACCTAATTTGTCTGATTTTTTATATTTGTAATGTGCTTCACTCTTCCTTCTACATAGATCTTTCAGTTCCAAAGTAAACCACTTTGGGTAATTAGAAGGACTATATTTTACAACTTTATATGGAATATATCTCTCAAAACCATAAAATTGAATATTATAAAATGTTGAAATATTCTCATCCAAGTCATGACTAATTATTAAGGAATCCCAATGAACTGAAGCAAAAAATTCATTTAACATATTATAATCATTAATTAGTAAAGTCAAAAATACGAGATTCATAATATAGGATAGGAAGATCAACAGAAGATACAAACCACGATAACTGAGAATGATGAAAATTTTCAGAAAATATAGGGTCTATTGCATGGGAAATATCTATATTAACTATATTAGAAAAAATAAGATCAAGATAAACACCTCTGGAATTTGGAATAATAAGTATTAACTTGTTGCATGTTCATAAATGCAGCAGTTAAACAAATTACCTCACAATATTCCCGAAAATTGCCAAATGAGTTAAACTGCATATCATTCCTATTCCAGTTTGAAAGAAAGAGGGAGATTGAAATCACCAGCTATAATATAAGAGGAACTAGGAAACTTTTCAAAAATACACTCCAAATCAGAACAATAATTTTCATAAACAAAGCTACCTCTTAGAGAGATGGCTTAGTGTCGATGGCCAATGGAAATAACAGCTGGAGTGCCACAAGGGTCCGTCTAAGACCAGTACTATGGGAGATTCTATATGATGACCTCCTGAAATTGGATATACCAGAAGGAGTGACAATAGTAGTTATATAGTGGGACTTTTAAGCCAGGTCAACTGAGGTCAAACTGGTCTAGCAACCCCATTACTTTTTATCGATCGATCATTGACCTCTGAGGTCGACACGTGGCCTCGGTCTACTTTTAATCGAACGTTCGTCATCGCCTTGTGCTGGGTCGACCTGACCCAGAAAATGGCCTACTAGCCCCACTACTTTTTATCCAACGTTTGTCATTGCCTTGTGCTCGCTCGACCTGAACCCGGAGAGGGTCCTGCGCAGGCTCGAGCTCTATCCTGACTATACCCTCATATAACATAGTAGGAACAGTACAGATTTATAAAATAAAACTTAGTCAGGTTGGTCAAGCGGTCTAAGGCATTAGATTTAAGCTCCGATTCTCGAAAGGGAGCGTGAGTTAGAATTCCACCCCTGACAGTTTTTTTTGCGTTTAAATAAAACACATTTTAATGTTATGATATTTATTCAGAAAATGTACAATATAGCCAATTATAAATATTTTTAGCATTATTTAATAAACAGAAACATTTTTTATTATTAGATATATGATTATGACATGCTGAGATTTCTTTGGTTAATTTCACACAATTTTCTATAGGTTCGAGATTCATAATTTTGGGACCGTCTTTTCCTAGCGTTTCCATGAGATAATAAGGAAACTGATACCAAACGTGACACCATGGTACTATAGAGTCCATGGAGAAATAAACCACTTCTTAACACAACTATTAACAGGCCATGAGGATTTCAACCAGTATCCCTATAGAATAGGAAAGATTCCCAGCGCAATGTATAAATGTGGAAGCGAAATAGAGACGGTAGAACATCTATTTCTAAAACGTAAAAGATGGGAAGAAGGGAAAATATAAAACTTAAAACAGACTCAGATATTAACACCGATGAAATAGGAGGACATATGATAAGGGTAGAGAAGCAGTGGGACGCGGTGAGTGAGTTTACTACAAGGGTTCTAAAGAAGAAAATGAATGAACGAAAGACGACAAAGCGTGAAACATGGGAAAGATGCGGCACGGGCTACCAACCATTCCTTCCAAGAAATACCAATGCGATTCCGAGGGAGTAAGAGAACAGCTGGTCGGGGAAGGGGTTTTAGGCGGTAAAAGTCCTCGCACTACCAGGGACGGTCGAACCTAAGTCCCTGGTACCCATGAGAGTTTCCTCTTTCATATAAAAAAAGCAAGTCAGATGAGATCAGATTAGGTCGGATTAGGTCAGGTCAGGTCAAGTCAACTCATATCAAATCAGGTCAGGTCAGGTCACATCTACATTTAGAAATTCTTCTTGAAATTAGATATTTCAAAAGCTTACTACATAATTTTAAACAGTGTAATTATCCAGATAGACCTTTTACCAAAACTAATAGTACCTAACCTAAAATGGATAAATTTTTGCAATTAAGACTACAGATTTAACACTTGCGAAATTTTGAACATGTTTCAATGTAGATGGTATGACGCTAACCATAATTTGTCCGACCGTTCCCACCAAAAATTTGATGATGTCATCTTATTTTTCTAGCACCTGGTTAATTTCGGTTTTATTTCGTCGAAAAATCCGTCCGCTTTTCCACAATCGTCAACTGAAATCTGGGAAGTTTCAGGATTTTTAAAAAATGTGAAGTTCAAACCGAATATTACTAAAATTTTGATCCGGAACCGTAAAAACGCTATATTTCTCAAATCAGCACGTTAAGATCTATGTACGTCCTAAATTTGTTTGTGGATTTTTGGACCATTTTTTCAAAAGCTCAATTTTCCAATTGAATCGAAAATTAGCTAAATACATTTTTTTTGCAGAATTCAACCTCTAGAAGTTATTTTAGGCTTCATTTCTTAGAAAATTTAATTTTTGCAGAATCGCCAATTAAAATATGACAATTTTTAGGATTATTAAAAAATTTGGGTTTCAAACCGACTATTTCAAAAATCTTGCTCTGGAACAACAAAATCTTAATATTTAGCGAATTAGCACATTGAAATCGGCACCTCAGAATTCTTCACAGAATTTTCGGCAACTTTTCCAAAAGCTAAATTTTTCAAAAAAATATTAAATTTAGTTTGCTTCGACTAAAATCAGGTTGGCCGAATGGACTAAGGCACTTAAGGTTTCTAAGCTGCACCTGACGATGAAGTTGACTTTTTTCATTGTAATCCCTACTATGTAATGTAAAATGTAATCACAACTATGATGTCACGTGATCTTTGACGTCAGAGACCTTTCCCATAAAACTGAGAACGCGGAGGTCACCGGTTCCATCTTCTCATAGGACTTTTTTTCTTACACTGTGACTGGTCTTATCTATACATATTTTAACTTTTTTTATTTTATCATAAAATAAATAAAATTTCGCAAAATCAAATTTTTTGAAGAAACAGGTTTAGTTTGTTCGTATTTTATAGGTATTATTTGCACTTTACTCAAATCAGTTCTATTCAAAATCTAATTTAAAAAATGATATCTGGAAAGATATTGTTTAGAGTGTGCCATTTTAAAACGCAAACGCCACTGATCAGAGCCTTTGTGACCCATTGTGATGACTCAACGTGTACTTCTCTTAGTATTTCCACTGTAGTAAATAAAACCATAAGTAGCAATAAGATTTTAAAAAATGATAGTAAAACTGCGTAGTGCTAGAATTTTTTTTTTCAGTTGGAAGCTTTATCTAATTATTAACCACTCACTGTGTATATCCTTCCACAGAACGATTTGTCGATTTATTTCATTACTTTTTCTCTGCTAAATCACGGAAACAATTAAGGAGGCTGAACATTTTGACTGATCACCAATTTAACACACATTAACTTTCTGATAATTGTTACTTCATTCGAAAATTACAGACGCTATCTGAAAAAACATTCACAATTTTCAGGCATATAAGATCACCTGAAAAATGAAAGCTATAAATAAAACCAAGCTATTTTTTATTTTAGTTAACGCCATTTTTTTCTGTCTGTCTCCAATATTTCATGCCGCATGAAATCCTATTGTTTTCAGCGGCCACCGAATAGTAAAACGATTGCAATCAATCATTTTCCAATCAGTTAAAATGAGATATATATTTTACGAAAGTAACCAAACAAAGTGCATTGCCGAAACTGTTAAAAATATTTATAGTAACTGTGGTACAATAAAACAACTGAATAAAAATAACAATGCTTCAATACAAGAAACTTGAAAACTCTTTCTGTCCTGATCTTAACAAGCGATGAAATTTTGTATCTATATATAAGTGAATTAGTCAAAATGTAGTAATATCTATCGATTAGTGTCACTTCAAAGGTGACAACAAAATCGCAATCACTTTGAAATGAATAACACAACAAACAAATACACAATAAACTTTACCAAAATATCAAAGCAAATTTATATGTCAACGAGTAAATTAGAATTTGTAATGAACTAAATAAAGCACGAATCTAAATATAACATTTTCACACTTTAATTATCCCTTATCGACAAAAGCAAATATTTGCCCACAACAACACGAAGAAAAAACCATCGAGTCGCTATCTGTCAACTTCAAAAGATTGATACGTGCTAACTGAGTAAAAGTGCCTCTTTTAGCGTCAGCGTCAGTTTAAAACGACGATATCTTATTAATAATGGATATGCAAAGACACATTCGACGCCCTTTCAGTCCATGCGTTTGAGTAATGACTTTGTGCGGCAATAATCTGCAGCATAAAGATGATATAAGTGGAAAGTTTGCGGCATAAAAGCGAGTCAAGTGCTCAAAAAGGGTCCCCGAGAATAGACTGTCGTTCGACTCGATAAAGTAAGCACCAACTCAATAATCAAAATCGCAAATAAATATTTGAGAAGAGCTTGAACACGGTGTCTGGTAAACACAAAAGTGCAAGGCTGGAGTTCTCGAATGCGCTTTTCATTAACACAAAACTTTGCGCTGGTGAGGTTGCGAATGTGGAGTTTGAAGCTGAAATAAAAGCGCAATGATTGTGCTTTCTAATTCCCGAGCTTAGCTGAAGAAGTATTATAATCGAGTCCTCAAGAGTACAAAAAGTGAGTCTCCTGTTTCCGTCTGTTTGAGTCTTTGTCTGTCTGAATTTTTTTTATATAGATTATCTTCGAAATTACTCCCCCGATTCTTGTCAAATTTTGTACGTATCTTAGGAATATCATGTAAATGGTGCAAGCTTTTATACCAGTATATGCGGAGTTCGTACAAGGTTACTCATTAGGTTGAAGGTAAGCGAAGAAAAATGTTGTTGCCTCGGTGGGAATCGAACCACACGCCCCACGATTACTGGGCAGGTATCCTGACCACTAGACCACGAGGCCGCTTATTTTTCTCCTCTTACCAACGTGTTATAGTGCCGCCACAAGGTTAGTGTTCGAATTTTTAAATTATCCTAAAATTTTAAATACGAAAGATTACAATTTTCGGGATTTTAAAAAATTTTGTCTTTCAAACCGACTATTTCGAAAATTTTGTTCCGAAACAGTCAACACACCACATTTTTCGGAACAAGATGTCATGATCAATATATCCTAGAATTTTTGATGAATTTTTAAGCAATTTTTACAAAATCTCAAGTTTTTACCTCTATGACATTTTTGACTTTTTCCACTACTTTCAAGAATTACCTAAAGACATTCTTAATTCTTATAAATTTCGACATCTAGAAGTTCTTTTCAGATTCATTTCTTTTCATTTCTTAAAAAATTCGTAACGTTTTCCTAGAATCTTCGTATGAAAGACAACAATTTTTAGAATTTTATAAAATTGTTTCTTTCAAACCGACTAAATCGAAAATTTTGTTCCAGACACATAAACACTAGACATTTTCCGAATTAGGACGTCTGGATGTACATCACAGAATTTTTTGTGGATGTTTAAGCAACTTTTACAAAACCTCATGATCTATTTATGAAATTTTTATTATTTTACTTAATTAATTTATTACCTAAAGACATTTTGTTATAGATTTAGACCTCCAGAAGTTCTTTTCGGATACATTTCTTAAAGAATTCATAACGATTTCCTAGGATCTTCAGTATGAAAATTTACAATTTTTGTCATTTTAAATTTGTCTTTCAAACCGTCTATTTAGAAAATTTCGTTCCAGAGCAGTAACCACGTTACATTTTTCGAAATAGAACGTCGAAATCAGTGTATTTTAGAATTTGTGGTGGATTTTTAAGCAACTTTTTCAATAACTCAATATTTCAACACTCCCCACTTTCGAAATTTGTGATGTTTTTTCAATGACCGTCGAATATTAATAGATCTTTGTGTAGATTTGGATCACGAGAAATTTTTTAGGGTTTCATTTCCTTCAAAATTTTTACCACTTTCCTAGAATTTTCAGGATGAAAGATGACAACTTTTAAGATTTTAAAAAATTTTGACTTCCAAACCGAGTTTTTCGAAAATTTTGCTCGAGAACTATAAACACTACATAGTTTCTGATTCAGAACGTCTAGATTTATACCCCAGAATTTTTTGAGGACTTTTAAACAACTTTAACATAAGTAATCTCAAAAACTATATTCGAACTTTATGAAATTTTTGACCTTTTTTCGTCCAACTTCTAAAACTATCTAAAGACATTGTCTTACAGATTTCGATCTCCAGAAGTTCTTTTCGGCTTCATTTCTTCAAAAATTCGTAACATTTTCATAGAATATACAGTATGAAAGGCTACAATTTTTAGGATGTAAAAAAATTTTGTCTTTCAAATCGAATATTTCGAAAATTTTGTTCCTGAACAGTCAACGCACCACATTTTTCGGAACAAGATGTCATGATCAATATATCCTAGAAATTTTGATGAATTTTTAAGCAACTTTTACAAAATCTCAAGTTTTTTCCCTTTATGAAATTTTTGACTTTTTCCACTCCTTTCAAAAATTCCCTAAAGACATTCTTAATTCTTATACATTTCTACATCTAGAAGATCTTTTCAGATTCATTTCTTAAAAAATTCGTAACGTTTTTCTAGAATCTTCATATGAAAGACAACAATTTTTAGAATTTTATAAAATTTTTTCTTGCAAACCGACTAATTCGAAAATTTTGTTCCAGAACCATAAATACTAGACATTTTCCAAATTAGGACGTCTGGATGTACATCACAGAATTTTTTGTGGATTTTTAAGGAACTTTTACAAAGCCTTATGATCCATTTACGAAATTTTTGACTTTTCGAACACCTTCGAACATTACTTAAAGACATTTTGTTATAGATTTAGACCTCCAGAAGTTCTTTTCGGATACATTTCTTAAAGAATTCATAACGATTTCCTAGGATCTTCAGTATGAAAATTTACAATTTTTAGGATTTTAAAAAATTTGTCGTTCAAACCGACTATTTCGAAAATTTCGTTCCAGACCAGTAAACACGTTACATTTTTTGAAACAGAACGTCAAAATCAATGTATTCTAGAATTTTTGGTGTATTTTTAAGCAATATTTTCAAAACTCAAAATTTCACCGCTCCCCACTTGCGAAATCTGTGATGTTTTTTCAAGTACCTTCGAATATTATCTACAGAGATTTTAAGTGTAGATCTGGATCTCGAGAAGTTCTCTTGGGCTTCATTTCTTTGAAAATTTTTACCATTTTCCTAGAATTTTCAGAATGAAGGATTACAATTTTTAGGATTTAAAAAAAATTTGAATTCCAGATCAAATTTTTTGAAAATTTTGCTCGAGAACTATAAACACTACACATTTTCCGATGCAGAACGTCTGGATTTACACCCCAGAATTTTTTCAGGACTTTCCAAATACAACTTTTACATAGGTAATGCAAAATTTTTAATAACTATACTAACTTTATGAAATTTTGAACCTTTTTTCGACCAACTTTGAAAACTATCTAAAGACATTGTCTTACAAATTTCGACCTTCAAAAGTTCTTTTCAGCTTCATTTCTTCAAAAATACGTAACATTTTCCTAGGATATTTAGTATGAAAGGCTACAATTTTTAGGATTTTAAAACATTTTGTCATCCAAACCGAGTACTTCGAAAATTTTACTCCAGAACCATAAACACAACACATTTTCTGAGTGAGGACGTCTAGATGTGCATTCTGAAATTTTTGTGAATTTTTAACCATCTTTTACAAAATCCCAATTTTTTAATAAATGTTCTCCCTTTGTGAAAGTTTTGACTTCTTTCGACCACCTTCGAAAATTACCCAAAGACATTTTGTTATAGATTTAGACCTCTAGACGTTCTTTCCGGATTCATTTCTTAAAAAATTCATATCGTTTTCCTAGGATTTTGAGTATGAAAAATTACAATTTTTAGGATTTTAAAAAAATTTGTCTTTCAAACCGACTGTTTCGAAAATTTTATTCCAGAACAGTAAACACGTTACATTTTTTTAAACAGAACGTCAAAATCAATGTATTCTACAATTTTTGGTGGATTTTTAAGCAATATTTTCAATAGCTCAAAATTTCAACGCTCCCCAATTTCGAAATTTGTGATGTTTTTTCAACTACCTTCGAATATTATCTACAGAAATTTTAATGTAGATCTGGATCTTGCGAAGTTCTTTTGGACTTCATTTCTTTGAAAATTTTTACCATTTTCCTAGAATTTTCAGGATGAAGGATTACAATTTTTAGGATTTTAAAAAAATTTGAATTCTAGATCAAGTTTTTTGAAAATTTTGCTCCAAAGCCATAAACACTACACATTTTCCGGATCAGGACGTCTAGATGTACATTTGAACATTCTGAAATTTTTGTGGATTCTTAAGCAACTTTTAAAAAATCCCATTTTTTTAATAAATGTTTCCTTTTGCATAATTTTGGACATCTTTCGCTTTCCAAAATTACCTAAAGAAGTTTTTTTCGGATCCATTTCTTAAAAAATTCGCAATATTTTCCTGGAATCTTTAGTATAGTTTTGGAAATTTCATGTTGTCTTATAAAATTTTATTGGCAATAACGAGACGGACAATAGTAAGAGATATTTACAACTTAAAGTTGTCTCGTGCCGGTAATCTCCAGATGTTAGAAAGCAGAATAATCCAGGTTCGGATAGGGATCATCGTTACTCACGAACGAAAATGACCATTATTTTATGAGTACAACTACCTACTAAATGTTCTCTTACAAATTCGGGCGAACTGGTATGAGCCATAAATATTTCTTACCATTGTACTACTGTCCGTCTCGTTATTGTCAACAAAATTTTATAGCGTAGAATAAAATTTCGAAAACTATACGAAAGACTACAATTTTTAGAATTTAAAAAAAAATTGTGTGTCAAACCGACTCTTTCGAAAATTTTGTTCCAGAACCATAAACACTGCACACTTTCCGAATCAGGGCGTCTGGATGTACAATCCAGAATTTTTAAGCAACTTTTACAAAATTGCAATTTTCTAATAATAATTTTTATGAAATTTTTGCCTTTTTTCGACCATCTTTGAAAGTTACCTAAAGACATTTAGACATCCAGAAGTTCTTTTCGAATTCATTTCTTAAAAAATTTTCCTAGAGTCTTCAGTATGAAAGTTTTCAACTATCTCTTTTTTTCCAGCACCTCTATCTCAGGACTTTTCGTGGATATTTCGGCAACTTTTTCAAAAACTCAAAATTGATGTTTTTTCAACCACCTTCTAATATTGTCTACACAGATTTTTGTGTAAATTTGTTTCTCGAAAAATTCTTTTAGACTTCATTTCTTCAAAAATTTTTACCATTTTCCTAGGATCTTGATGATGAAATATTAGAACTTTTAAGATTTAAAAAAATGTATTTCGAAAATTTTGCTCCAGAACCATAGACAATATACATTTTCCAATTCAGAACGTCTGGTTAACAATTTTTACAAAATTCCAAATTTTTAATAATTATTCGTCCCTTATGAAATTTTTTACCTTTATTCGACCAACTCGACAAATACCTAAAGATATTTTCTTACAAATTTCGACCTCCAGAAGTTCTTTTTGTCTTCATTTTTTTTTTATTCTTATCGTTTTCCCAAGATTCGCGATTAACTTTTAATTGAGGTCCGTTGCTAGGTAACGTGCATGTCCTAACCAATCACGGGCTCATATTCCACATTTTAATCCTGTGTTAAATTAATCGAGGATTAAATATTTAATTCGTCTTTCTATAAACCGGCCCCTAAGATTTTAAAAAATTTTGTGTGTCAACCGGATTATTTCGAAAATCTTTCTACAGAACCATAAACACTATATTTTTCGAATCAGCATGCCGAGATCTATATCCTAGAGTGTTTTTCTGAATTTTTAGCCAACTTTTCCATAAACCCACATTTGCTAAAATTTTTGAACTTTTTTCAACTGTTTTCGAAAATTGCCTAAAAAGATTTTTTATAAATTTCGGCTCCCAGAAGTTATTTTGGGCTTCATTTCTTCGCATATTTTCTTGGAATTTTCCACTATTTTCCAAATAATTGTCATGAGTAATTGTAAACTTAAAAAATATGTTTTTCCAAACGACTATTTCGAAAATCCCAGGATCTTTAAGAAATTTTTCCGAAATACTAATTTTTCTTCAGTACTCTCCACTAAAAAGTTGATGACGTTGCCAAAAAAACTTGTTAAAAGACTGCCCTATAATATAACTTTTATATAAGTTTAATATTTATTATACGTAGTACTATAATGGCAATATATGTATTATAATTATAATATGATTATAAACTAATAATCCGCTCCTTTAAAATACTGTTTATTAAAAACACAATAAAATTTTAAGAGTAACATTCAAAATTTTATAGCTTACGTATGGACTTGTTTAAAACTAACATTTTTTAGTGAAAATACAAAATTAACGAAATTTTACTTATTAAATATATTTATTAAAAAATATGCTTTGGCCTAAGATCTTGCTGATATTTTTATGGCATTAATTTTAGAGCTGTCCAAAAATAATAATGAACCCATGGACCCATTAGTGTTTTCAGATTTCTCAAAATGAGTTCAAAATAGCATACGTTGTGCTTCAAGGGAGAAGGAAGTTCTATCTAAATAACTTTAAACCAGTTTTTAAACAAAAGTTCAAAGGTTCTGCAACTTTCAGCGCTTGTCATTCGTCGAACGGTTACTTTCCAGACGTTGTCGACGTTTGATAATCCCTAGAGTATAAACAACAGCTCCGCCATTTACATCTTCTATCGTCTGTGTAACTACTGAACTGATTGTTGTCAAATTTTATACGTAACAAAGGAGTTTATTTTAACTTACAAGATGTATCATAATAAATTAAAATTCGCAGAATCAGATTTTATATTTTTTCAGAGAGAACGGACTTGTTTGAGTCAATTTTTAATGCTGAAAAAATTATTTGTATATTGCTGTTGAAAAAATTAATAAAAAAAGCGTAGTGGAGGTGAAACTCGTATATGAAGTAGTTAAAAAGCGTTTAATTTCACGGTCTGTTGTAAAAAATCACCCATATTTTATAAATAGCCCGACTAAACTATAAATGTGCGTAGATTTTATGTTTAAATGTCAGCTGTAAAAAATTATACGAAGATAATTTTGTCTATAACGGAATGATTAAAATACATACAAGGATAAATACAACCAAAAATAAATAATATATAAAGATAACAAGAACAATGTCTTCAAATAAAATTAAAGTTGTCAAAATAACGAAAATAAATATCAAGATCATCATGGACCCCAATTTCTACAACTTTTGATATATTGACTTGACGTTTCTTATCTCAAGAACATAAATAAAGTGAAACAAGCCCCATTAAAATCAATGCAGACCGTAACTCTCGCTGTAGAGTTCATGCATTCGAATCTATGATGCCCCCACTATACAAATTTGCATATTGTTATTGTTGTTATTAAATATGACATCTTGTCAGGTTTTAAAGCTCTAATAGCGTAACAGATCTCTTATTATTATCCACGCTAAGTAAAACTTTATTAAACAGATACCCCAACTTATCAAAACTAAGTCTTTTGTGTTTCGCCTCCACTGTTAAATATTAGCTGATGCGCGCATAACGAAGCATTAAGATGCTTTTATTGCGGTGAGCACATTGTCTTTAGTTTCATGAAGCACTCATCATAATCAACAAAACGTGCAGACGCTCATTTCTGACGTAATATCGCTACACCATCATCTTCAGGAATGATTAAACGCAGAGCAGCGTTCTCAGTTCGGATTAATACCGGAACAATGGGGAAATATGCAGATGTATGGATGGCAGGAACAGACGTCATGCTGCTCTCTATCAAGTGTCATAGAATTGAATGAGACCAATCTCGAATATTCTTTGCGAAGCCGTAATCAGACAAGCGACAGACATGCGGAATATAGCGGGTAATTTGTTTCCGAGCGCTGCGGTTCCGTGTGTACGTCAATATTAATAATTTGCTTGGGAGTGTCCTAAGAGGATATAATGATATTGTAATCGGTTATTTATAAGGATGCGGATGTGAAAGGACGGTGAGAAAGATTGAAAGGATAAGTTATTTCGGACGAGAAATGTTGACGTGGGTGTGCAAAAATGGTGGAGGCGCCAGGTTAAAATGAGCTCCGAAATTTTAGAGTGTGGGCGGGTGTGTGTTCGATTTTTAGAAGTTTTTTCACAAAATAAACTTTATGCTTGGAGTCAAACAATTCGTGCTTTAAACGAATCGCATAAAAACAAAATTTTAAAAATTCGTGGTTTTGCTAAATAGGGAAGAGCAAATTTATTGCGCCCTTAGCACACTTTTTGTTTTAACGAAAATATACAATTTTTTAACATGGAATACAGTTAACTTTCATTAACGTCGCTGCAACATAACTGTGTTTACTGGGGCTGATAATAAAATTTACAAGAAAAAAATATCGTGCATTGTTTTCCTGTTTTTTCTGAATATTTTTCCCTTTCGCGAAATTAGTAAAAAAAATGTCGTTTTGGTGTTGTTTGTGGATCAGTTACCCAGTTTCCGATCGGGAAATTTCAAACTTTTCTCCGTGTTTATCCCACATTTGGCCGCATAATGTCAGATCAAAGCGTTTTCCAACGTACCATGAAAAAGGTGAAACGCAGTGCTGAAATTCCGTTAAAATTACCATCAAAAATTCCATTCCTATATTAATAAATTTTCGCGAAATGTTTGGTAAAGTCTCTTTAGCTGTAACGCCTCCATTGTGCCCAGCGGCGTAAAAGAGGAGGGATGTCAAAAGCAGGGCTCTGCATTGTTTCGCTTCGGTCGACGTATGAATTATCGCCACTTCACAAAGTGAAAATTGCCCTCATGAACAGGAATAACGGTTGCCTATTTGATCGCCGAAATGGCCACGGCAATATTTCTCGGCGAAAAAAATTAATTAAACATAACGAGACCAAAAGCCATTACGCAACATACTGTGCGATGTTAGACTGATTACGTAGACTTCACTCGAATGAAAATTGCTGTTTAGGATGCTTTCATTTTGTATGCAGCAAATGCTTGGACGCCTCGGCTACTAATTACTCCCTGGACATTATGATGGCTCGTGATTCTAAACAAAATTGCCTCGCTACGTATGACAAACGACGCCATCATACATTTAAAACAAATTTGATTGTAAATCATCAAACGCGCGCTGATATTACTGGAACTGCGAAAATAAAAATATCTGATCTGCATTAGTCGATGTGGTGGATGAATTATTGGCGGGATGAGGATCTATAAATAAATATTCGTTCCAGAGGGATTCGATTATGTTCTGTGCTTGCATTAATCTTAGCCATCCAGGAAATTGTTTTGGCCGGGATTCCTAACTATAACTTAAGAATTTATTGTTTTGTAAAGAGATTAAATCAACAACTTGAGTTAACTCTAACTTAAATTCCACTCTATTTAATACAAAAAGAAGGGAAAAAGCCAAATGTCTCTAGTCAAGAGCGCGAAACTAGTTAAACGGTCTCTATTTGATTTACTTGTTTGTTTATAATCAATTTAATTTAACTAGAAGTGTTATTTCAGTTTATTGCAAATGCAAATTAGTTTTTGTCACTTTGCAGCTATGTTGTCAGAATAGTTTATTCGCTTCTAATTAAACAAAACTAATTTATTTCACAAATAATAGCATCCATTCTGTTGAAATTATGGCGTACTTCTTTTATAAATTATTTTATATTTTCCTAAACTGAAAAAAAATATTCAAATATTATTACGTTCATAGTTTATGATTTTTTTGTTAAATTTTCATTGTTTTTTTATTCAAAAGCTAAATCATTCTTTAAAAACATATTTGTCACTCCATACATGCCGTTTTGGAGTTGTATCACGTTGATTGGAAAGAGAGTTTTTTGGAATCAAAAGTTTTACGTTCCTACATATTCGTCACTATATAAACTAAACAGTTCGAGTATCGGGCCTAAAAATTTACCCAAAGAACTGGAAACCTCCAAACAATCGAATTCTTCAAACCTCAGTGCAAATTTTTATGCTATTTTGGAGTCACGTCGAATTTGACCTATTTTTTGACTCAAAAATGACACCTTCCTATATAGAGTCACTAGAATGTATGAAAACTGTTTTTGTGCCCCTATACCTAATTTCAAGTGATTTTTACAATTGGTTTTCAAGATATTTAACCGTTTCTATGCATTCTAATGACCCTATATATTCATCTCTACAGAGTAAATGGATCGAGTATCGGGTCTGAAAATTATATATCAGAACTAGAAAGCCTCAAGAAATCAGATACTTCAAATCAGGATGAGAATTCTTGTGCCGTTCTGAAGTTATATGACGTTAAGTTTGAAAAAAGGCAAATTTTTCTCTAATACTACTTAGAAAACTGTTTCACACTACAATGGCGAATTTCTCGAAGATTTTTTCCCGATCACCGTTAAAAATTACCAACAGAAGTTTTTTGCTGATTAGATCTCCAAAAGTATTTATTTTCTACGAAATTCGTAGCATTCTTTGCAAAATCGTCAAAATTAAAGGTGACAAATTTTTCCGAAGTTAGGTTAAATATGTCTCTAACAAAAATACAACATTGCTCGAGTATTTTCGATGCCTGCTTTGGACTCAGTCTATCTCTGCGAAGTTTTGATAGATTTTGGGCAACTTCGTCAAAAGTTCAAATTTTTACTACGAAATTTTTGTTATTTTTTTCGACCACCGTGGAAAATTTCCAGTAAATTTTTTTTTGTCGACTTAGAGCTCTAGCCGTATTTTAGGGCTTTATTTATACGAAAATTCTTACTATTTTTTCCAAAATCGTCAAAATAAAATGTAACAAATTGTGAGTTAATTAAAAAAGTTGATTTTGAATATGAATATTTCCATAACTAGTTGCAGAGTCAAATTTGGATTAGTTTCTCTGGCAGACGTGTCATTTTTGCATAAACACAATTTTTTGCATAATTTTTAGCAACCAGTTTTTCCTAGTCGGGCTATTTTAAGATCTCCAAATAGATAAATTTGTCTACTGCTGTTACTTATGATTTTTCATGTTCCGTAAAGCTTTTTTAATGTTACAGAACAGATGAAATTTTGATGTTCTTTGAATGTTACTGGTCAAGTCAGATCAGGTTGCGTCAGACTTTAATGGTCCCTCAAGCATAGTCGTCAGAATAGATTGGTCAGACCAGATCTTAATACTGTTTTTGGATGTTACTATTACATCAGGTTAGCTCTTGATGTCCTTTGAATGTTACTGGTTCAAACCGCAATGTGGAATCCTGTTCCACGTAGAATTTGATAAGGCTGCTTGTTGCTTGAAAATTGACATCTTCCATTATATATATATTCGTCACTACAGATTAAACCGATCGAGTATCCGATTTGAAAATATACCAACCGAACTAGAAAATCCTAGAGAATCGAATACTTTGATTTTTGTGCCATTATGGAGGTACAACACGTTTTGAAAAAGTTTGTTTTCTGACCCAAAAATGACACCTCCCTATATATTAGTTTGTACAGACTAAACCCATCCAATATCCGGTGTGAAAATTAGAAAATCCCAAGGAATAGAATAGTACAAACCGCAATGTCGATTTTTGTGCCTTCTGTGTTACGTTAAGTTTGAAAGAAGGCTGTTTTTGACTAAAAAAATAACACGTTCCTATTTTATAACTCAAAAATGACACCTTCCTATATGTTCATTTCTACAGACTGAATGGATCGAGTATGAGGTCTGAAAATTATACAGCAGGGCTAAAAAGCCTCAAGAAATCGAATAGGTACTTTCAAACCAGAATCAGGAGTTTTGTGACACCTTCCTACATATTCGTCACCCCAAACTAAACGGGTTGAGTATCCAGTCCAAAAATTTGTCCGCAACACTAGAAAATTTTAAGGAATCCAATGATTTTAACTACAATGAGGATTCTTCTGGCGGTTTGGAGTTATATTACGCTGAAATTGAAAAAGGGCTCCGACTCGAAAATGACACCTTCTTATTTATTCGTTTCTACAAACTAAACGTATAAAATATCCGATCTGAAAATTTGCCGACAGAACTAAAAGGCCCCAAAGAATCTAATATTTCAAACCGAAATGCTGATTTTTGTGTCATTTTGAAGTTATGTGATGTTAAGTTTAAAAAAGGCTTTTTTAGCTCAAAAAATTACACCTTCCTGCATATCCGTCCCTCCAAACTAAACGGATCGAGTATTCAGTCTAAAAATTCGTCACCAACAATAGAAGGCTTAACTTAATTGAATACTTTAAACCGCAGTGCGGAATCCTGTGCCGTTTTGAAGATATATCACGTAGAATTTGATAAAAGACTGTTTTTGGCCAAAAATTAACATCTTCCTACATATTCGCCGCTACAGACTTTGTAGAGATGAATATATAGGTACAGACTAAACCGCTCGAGTATTCGGTCTGAAAATATACCAACAGAACTAGAGGTCTTATAGAATCGAATACTTTAAACCGCAGTATTGATTTTTGTATCGTTAGGGAGTTATATCATGTTTTAAAAAAGCCTGTTTTCTGACTCAAAAATGTCACCTCCTCTCTACAGACTAAAGGGATCCAGTATCCGGTCTAAAAATTTGCCAGCAAAACTAGAAAATTCCAAGGAATGGTATGGTTCAAACCGCAATACTGATTTTTTGCCCTTTATGTGACGTTAAGTTTGAAAAAAGGCAGTTTTTGACTCAAAAATTGCACGTTCCTACATTTTCGTCACTACCCACGAAACAGTTTGAGTATCGGGCCTAAAATTTTGCCCACAGAATTAGAAATCTTAGAAGAATCGAATGCCTTATACCGCGATGCGAATTTGTGTGCCGTTTTGGAGATATATCACGTTGAATTTGGAAAAAGGCTGTTTACGAACTCAAAAATGACACCTTCATATGTATTCATCGCTACAGACTAACTGGAACGAGTTCCCGGTCTAAAAATTATACAGCGGAACTAAAGAGCCCTAAGAAATTGAATACTTCAAACCAGAATGAGGAGTTTTGTGCCGTTTTGAATTTATATGGCGTTAAGTTTGAAAAAGGCTTTTTTTAATTCAAAGATGACACCTTCCTCTTATTCGTCACCCCAGACTAAACAGATCCAGTACCCAGTCTAAAAGTTTGTCCCCAATACTAGAAGATTTGAAGAAATCCGATGCCTTTAACTTCAATGTGGATTCTTCTGACGTTTTAGAGTTATATTACGTTGAATTTGAACAAAAAGCTGTTTTCCGACTAAAAAATGACACCTTCCTATTTATTCCTCTCTACAAAACTAAACGTATAAAATATCGAGTCTGAAAATTTGCCTAGAGAACTAGGCCCCAAAGAATCTAATTTTGCAAACTGCAATGCTGATTTTTGTGCCATTTTGAAGTTATGCGACGTTAAGATTAAAAAAGGTTCGAGTATACAGCCTAACAATTTGTTCCCAAAAGTAGGACGCTTCAAGTTATTGAATACTTTAAATCTTAATGCGGATTCTTGTGCCTTTTTGGAGTCATATTTCGTTTAATATGAAAAAGGGCTGTTTAGCAACTCACAAATGATATCTTCAATTTATTCGTCTCCACAAACTAAACGGATCAAGTATTTGGCCTAAAAATTTACCAGCAGTACTAGAAGGCCCCAAGAAATCGAATACTTCAAACCCAGATGCTGATTTTTCTCCTAATTGGAAGTTATCTGACGTTAAGTTTGTAAAAGACTTTCTTCAGCTCAAAAATTGCACCTTCCTACACATTCATCACTACAACCTAAAAAGATTGAGCATCCAGTCTAAAAATTTGTCACCAACACTAGAAGACCTCAAGGAATCCAATGTTGTTAACCCAAATGCGGATTTATCTGGCGTTTTGGAGTTATATCACGTTGAACTTGAAAAAGAGCTGTTTTCCAACTCAAAAATGACAACTTCATATTTTTTCGTGTCTACAAACTAAATGTATGAAGTATCCGGTTGCAACAGAACTAGAAGGCTCCAAGGAATCTAATACTTCAAACTGTAATGCTGATTTTTGTGCCATTTTGAAGTTATGCAACATTAAGTTTAAAAAAGGCTTTTTTAGCTCAAAACACCTTCCAGCATATCTGTCCCTCAAAACTAAACGTATCGACTATCCAGTCTAAAACTTTGTTTCCAAAACTAGGAGGCTTCAAGGTATTGAATGGTTCAACCTTTAATGAGTATTCTTGTGCCCTTTTGGAGTTATGTCCCACTTAACATGAAAAAGGGCTGTTTTTTCAACTCAAAAATGAACCTTCCGTTTACTCGTCTAAAAATTTGCCAGCAGAAATAGAAGGCCCCAAAGAATCGAGTACTTCAAGCCACAATTTGGATTCTTGTGCCGTTTTGAAGTTATATGACCTTAAATTTGAAAAAAGGCTTATTTTAACTCAAAAAGAGGTTTTTTTTTGATAACCGCGTCTCGAAGATCTCAGATCACCGTCGAAAATTGCCAAATATTTTTTTTTTATTTAGATCTCTAGAAGTATCTATTTTAATTTTGCATTTTTTTTTCAAAATCGTCAAAATTAAATTTGAAAAATTTACAGATAACTCAAAAATTTTACGTTGAACACGAATATTTGGATAGGTAGTTACCGCATCAACTTACAATTATTTTCTCTGACCAAAGTATGATTTTTACATTAACAAAAATTTTTCATAATCTTTGGCAACCGAGTTTTTCCGGAGTTGAGTTGGTATGGTTTTAACAAAAATCCTCCTATTCTTCCGATGATTTTCGATGTTTGCTAGCAACCATCAACATGCTATACTTTTCGATTCAGCTCGTCATAATCTACCTCTCTCAAGTTTTGGTAGATTTTAGGGCAATTTCTTCAAAATCTCAATTTATCACTACAAAATTTTGGAGTTTTAACTCCTTCCTTTTCGTATTATAGAACACGTATACGACGCGCACCGGAATAGAATGTCGAGTTCGAACTACGAGTTCGAACTCGATGTCGGTGTCTGTGTCGGTGTCGAGGTCACCGAGACCGGTCTGAACTGAGTCTGTTCATCGGCATCAACGTTGGGCTGTAGAAAACAACTGACAATACATGAATATTTACTTTAATTAACCCAATCATCATCATTAATCATCATTTTGTCAAAAAATACAGATGAAACATATTTTTGGTTTTCATTATTTTTTAAGAGAAAATTAATGACTTCGCCGCGTATACGTGTTTAATTTATTTAAATTGACAACGCAGGGTTAAAACTCCAACCGTGCTTCCCTGGGTCGACGCACTCTTTTTTTAATTGTTCCCCGACCACCGTCGAAAATTGCCAAAAGAATTTTTTTGTTGGCTAGACCTCCAGAAGTATTGCAAGGCTTCATTTCTACGAAAATTCTTATCATTTTTTTTTTAATTGTCAAACTGTAATGTGAAAAATTGTGAGGTAATTAAAAAATTTGACGTTGAACACGAATGTTTCCAAAACTAGTTGCAGTATCAACTTTGGATTATTTTCTTTGGTAGATGTGTCATTTCTGCGTAAATACAAATTTTTGCTTAAATTTTTGGCAACCCAGTTTTTCCTAGTAAGGCAGTTTTATGATCTCCAAATGCACAAATTTAACTTAATTGATTCTTTATGCTTCTTCTTCATGAACGTCCAAAGACTAATAGAAATTTCAGCAATTCTGTTCAAGCGACTGTAACCTTCTTTTGTTCTTGTTTTCCTCACCACTAATCCTCCTTTTATCATGTTTCTTCAATTGAACATTCAATCATTATCCAGTCTGTCTTTAAATTATTACTGACATAATAGTCATAATTGGAGTTATCTTACAATATTCTAAACTGCTAGGTTAAGATATAGTTCTACATTCATCTGTTCATTTTTTTGTTTTAGCATAGTAATAATAATAATTAATATTTTGTCTGTGCAGATGTAATTTCTTGTAATAACTTATGATTTTTCATGTTTCTTGAAAATGTGAACAAAAAATAAAAGAATCGAAAAATTGAAAAATCGAGAAACTTTAAATTGAAAAATTTAAATTTTGAAAACGAAAAATGGCAAATCGAAAAACTGAAGAAACCAAAAAAGGGAAATTTGAAGACTTGAAAAAATGAAACATTTTGGATATTTCGAGTTCCCAATTTTTCAATGTTTATATTTTGATTTATCGATTTATCAATTTTTCGGTATTTCAGTTTTGGAATTTTTCAATATTCCTTTTTTTTATTTTAGATTTTTCGATTTAAAATTCTTCGTTTTTTTGATTTCGATTTCTCGAATTTTTGATTTTTCAGTTCTTCGACTTGTTATTTGTCAATTTTTTCGAAATTTTAAATTTTAGATTTTTCACTTGTTCGATGGTTCTCTACCTTTTGATTTTTCATCTTCTCAATTTTAGTTTTTCGATTTTTTTAATTAATTACACTGGTCAACAAAATTCAATTTTTTCTCTCTAACTTTGACATAATTGTAATGTTTTCGTTTAATTTGTCTCTGTGTTTGTAACAAAGGGCATAAACCTTACAACTTAGCTCAATTAAAAATAAAAATGCATATTTGATGTTAAAAACAAAAAAGCAGGTAAATCAATTTAATTTTTGTATCTTTAACGGCAAAAAGTGATGTATTAACAAAAGAACAACCATAATTAAGAAAGAAAACAACGATTGTAGTTTAAAAAACGAAAAAAACAAAAGAAACAGCTAAGACCGACGTTTTTTCGGTTGCCTCCTATAGATTTCATTGGAGATCTCTCGCTTGATGGTCCCGCAGTATTCTGCGAGCCTTTAGGTGTTCCATGGATCTTGGTAACGTTTTTGTATCCACAAAATGCCCAGATGGAAGCGTTCTCTATGTCCGTCACTCACGTCGTCATAATTTTTGGGGAAAAAATCAAGATGCGAATACATAAAATGCACTTTTAAGAATATGTTAATTTTAAATTTTTTATATGATGATAACATGTTTTCTACTTACTAAACGTAGTTTTCTTATTGTTTCCCAAGAAGTTTGTAGCAATTTGATCACAAAAAAATACACCTTATAGAAAGTTTCCTATTACTTAATAGTACGATTTTTGTATTTTTCAAAGGATAATATTGAAGATTACTTTTAAATGAGAGCTAAGTTTGGGTTTAGCCGTTTATAATATCATTTAAAATTGTTAATTAAATAATAATTGGCTGCTATAATAAAAGTTAGAGCTTAGCTGTTGACCAGTGTTATTTTTCAGTTTGACAATTTTTCAATGTCTCGATTTATCTAGATTTTGATGTTTCGATTTCTCCATTGTTCAATTTCCCGACTTTTCGATTTTTCAATTTTCCGATTTACCGATGTTTTTAAATTTTTCAGCTATTAATTTTTCGATTTTGAGTTATTAAAAATAAAATTCGTGAAATTGCAAAATCTAAAAACTGAAATATCCAAAAGTTGGAAAATCGAAAAACTACAATTATAATTCATAAAATTGGAGAAACAAAACAATGGAAATGTGAAGAAACGAAACATTGAAAAAAAAAATTAAATCGAAATAACAAAAAATCATAAAAATGGAACATTGAAAAATGAAAAAAATTGTAAAAGGAAAGAAACTGAAAAACGGAAACGAAAAATTGCAAAGCGAAAATGTGAACAAATGAAAAATTAAAGAATCGAAAAATTGAAAAATCGAGAAACTTTAAATTGAAAAATTTAAATTTTGAAAACGAAAAATTGCAAATCGAAAAACTCATGATATCAAAAGAGGAAAAAATTGAAGAATTGAAAAAATGAAAAATTTGTGATTTTTTGATTTCTCAATTTTTCAATGTTTCAGTTTAGGGATTTTTCAATTTTTATATTTTGATTTATCGATTTTTCAATTTTTCGGTATTTCAATTTTGGACTTTTTCATATTACTTTTTTTTATTTTAGATTTTTCGATTTAAAATTCTTCGTTTTTTTGATATTTCGATTTCTCGAATTTTCGATTTTTCAGTTCTTCGACTTTTTATTTGTCAATTTTTTCGAAATTTTAAATTATAGATTTTTCAATTGTTTGATGGTTCTCCATCTTATGATTTTTCGTCCTCTCAATTTTAGTTTTTCGATTTTTTAATTAATTATTTTTCAGTTTGACAGTTTTTCAATGTCTCGATTTATCTAGATTTTGATGTTTCGATTTCTCCATTGTTCAATTTCTCGACTTTTCAATTTTTCAATTTTCCGATTTAGCGATGTTTTTAAATTTTTCAGCTATTAATTTTTCAATTTTGAGTTATTAAAAATAAAATTCGTGAAATTGCAAAATCTAAAAACTGAAATATCCAAAAGTTGGAAAATCGAAAAACTGCAATTATAATTCATAAAATTGGAGAAACAAAACAATGGAAATGTGAAGAAACGAAACATTGAAAAAAAAATGAAATCGAAAAAACAAAAAATCATAAAAACGGAACATTGAAAAATGAAAAAAATTGTAAAACGAAAGAAACTAAAGAACGGAAACGAAAAGTTGCAAATCGAAAATGTGAACAAATGAAAAACTAAAGAATCGAAAAATTGAAAAATCGAGAAACTTCAAATTGAAAAATTTTAATTTTGAAAACGAAAAATTGCGAATCGAAAAACTGATGATATCAAAAGAGAAAAAAATTGAAGAATTGAAAAAATGAAAAATTTGTGATTTTTTGATTTCTCAATTTTTCAATGTTTCAGTTTAGGGATTTTTCGATTTTTATATTTTGATTTATCGATTTATCAATTTTTTGGTATTTCAGTTTTGGAATTTTTCAATATTTCTTTTTTTTATTTTAGATTTTTCGATATAAAATTCTTCGTTTTTTTGATATTTCGATTTCTCGAATTTTTGATTTTTCAGTTCTTCGACTTTTTATTTGTCAATTTTTTCGAAATTTTAAATTTTAGATTTTTCAATTGTTTGATGGTTCTCCATCTTTTGATTTTTCGTCTTCTCAATTTTAGTTTTTCGATTTTTTTAATTAATTATTTTTCAGTTTGACAGTTTTTCAATGTCTGGATTTATCTAGATTTTGATGTTTCGATTTTTCCATTGTTCAATTTCCCGATTTTTCAATTTTCCGATTTTTCGATTTAACATGTTTAACTTCCTGAGGGTAAGCTAGGAAAGCATTGTACTAATAGTGTCCATCCCACGACGGCTACTTTCATGTTCTCTTGACATTTCATGACCCTACCTAGAGTATGAAAAATAGGGCCCCTGTTTCCGTCTGGTCATCTGTTTTCATCTGTGTCAATTTGACTAGAGGGATAATCTCCCAAACTACTAGATTCATCGTCGTGAATTTTTTTTATCTCTAAACATAGGGCTACATTCAGCTTTAAACCGACAGTGTCAATATGTTATGAGTGTTGTTGTTAGCCGTTCACGATATTTTCAAACTAGGATTTGCCATGAAAATCTAGTAAGTTTATTGGTAGTCGAAATTTTTTTTCTTCTAGCTTACACTCAAGAAGTAAAAATCTTGTGTAAATGTGTATTGAAAAGTGTGTTTGTCGGTTTTTAAAGTATTACTTGGCGTTGGTTACCGACTACGTAAGTGGATCAGTTCTGAACCGAATTCATTTGAATAAAATGCAAGCTTAAAGAATGAATTCAACAAGTAAGAAAGTGGAGTTCGTACAATAGAAACCTAAAAATCAAGAAAATTCGCGACATCTTTCATTCAATCTCTTTGCTTTTAATTCTTAAGAAAATTTATAACCTTTCTATCTCTGGAAAGAGTTTCATAGATACAAACTTATTCAAAATCAAATTTATACTAATATATGTATATCCAGTCTGAAAAACAAATATTTTTAATCAGCATTCTCCATATTTGGAAGGTCGCAAGATGATTTGTAAAAAAAATAATAAAATAAAAGTACGAAGAACGACTTCCCTCATATTCAATTCTTGCAAAGAGATAAGAAGCCTCATTACGCCCACTGAAGTATATAAATACCACACACAAATCGGTATCCACCTTCGAAGTTGGTTTTGTCAATGTTTTGTGTCGATTTCAAAGGAAATGTGCGTTTAATTTCTCCAATCATGCTTTCAGTGTGCCTGCCAATTTCACCAGCCAAATTTGCTACACCCACGCCACACTTACAAAAACGTCCATTAAATAGATGTCGCTTTGTCCGTCGCAAATGAGCCCTATCACTCACAGTCAGCACAAAACAAATAATATTAATACTTTTCCAATTCCTGAAAACTAGTTTCACTGAAAATATATTCTTACAGCTTACTTTTCGCTATATTTTAAACTAGATATTAGAATTCCACTTCTCTTTGTAGCACTTAACTGCAATCGACCGCAGCAGGCACCAGTGCGAGCGGATTTTTCCGAAGTCGTTTTTAAAATGAAAATTGGTTAATTTAGCGGCAAGCAGTGCCGCGTAAAGTCACAAGTTCCTGAACATCTGCGAACGTAACAATACGGCAAACTTCCAATATTCAAATGAAGTTAAGTAGGCAAAAAACGCTAATGATGACGGATAAACGGCAAGAAACTTCGGATCCGGAGTAATTCTCCTTAAGACATGGGGTGACTTTTTGCCGCATTAAGATACTGAACAAAATTCATTTACATAAATGCTGATGCCTTGTTAGCATATTCACTAGCATATTCAATTCTGGGACTGCAAAGTAGTCACCCACACCGTAAATAAATCTGCACACCCTCTGCGCTCAAGTGCGTTGGCGACTACACAAAAGTGGTAAATTTTTAAAGCGACTTAGCTCGTTGGTTAGTGGGTAGTGCCGGGGTAAAAAATGTGAACAGTAAAACGTTTTAACTTTTTCGGAGTGAAAATTAGTTGAATGGCTTTTCATAATTCTGAACGAAGTAACGTTGTTTATTGTCTTACGTCTTATAATATTGTAACCAATCTAAACTATATAGAGCAGAATTTTTAATGTCGACTTATTTTAACAGATTTTCACGCTTTGGGGTGCTCTCACTCTGCTCTATTTTTTCGTAACACACCGAAGTTTGTGTTTGCTATAAGTAAATAAATATATGTAAATGTTTCCACTTAATTAGACTTTAGTAATAGTACCTGACCAGGTGTTTGAACAGGAAGAGCTAAATTACAAACTCTGAAACACGATATATCTATTAGCGACGCTTTATACAGCTTCGACGTGCATATACATTGTAAGTCGATACCTTCGGTCCGTATTGATTCTGATGTTGCCTGTTCTATTTTCTATACGTTCTTAAGACTCACGTTGATCATTGAAAAAATACCAAAAGTAGCATCATTCTTTGGTTAAAAAAATCTCGCTTTTAAGAATCTTGAAGTTTTAAAAGGACGAAAAGGACGAAGGTCGAAAAGAACGAAGGACGAAAAGGACGAGGGACGAAAAGGACGGAGGACGAAAAGGACGAAGGACGATAAGGACGAAAGACGAAAAGGACGAAAGACGAAAAGGACGAAGGACGAAAAGGACGAAAGACGAAAAAGACGAAGGACGAAGGACGAAAAAGACGAAGAACGAAACGGACGAAAGACGAAAAGGACGAAGGACGAAAAAGACGGAGGACAAAAAGGACGAAGGTCGAAAACGACGAAGGACATAAAGGACGAAGAACGAAAAGGACGAAGGACGAAAAGAACAAAAAGAGCGAAAAAGACGAAAAAGACGAAAAGGACGAAGGATGTAGGACGAAAAGGACGAAAAGGACGAAAAACGAAAAAGACGAAGGACGAAAAAATCGAAGGACCCAAGAAATCGAAGGACGAAAAGGACGAAAATGACCAAAGACGAAAAGGACGAAGGACGAAAAGGACGAAAAGGACGAAAAGGACGAAGGACGAAAAGGACGAAGGACGAAAAGGACGAAGAACGAAAAGGACGAATGACGAAAATGATGAAGGACGAAAAGTACGAAAAAAACGAAGAACGAAAACGACGAAAAGGACGAAGGACGAAAAGGACGAAGGACAAAAATGACGAAGGACGAAAAGGACGAAGGACGAAAAGGACGAAGGACGAACAGGACGAAGGACGAAGGACGAAGGACGAAAGACGAAGGACGAAGAACGAAAACGACGAAGGACGAAAAGAACGAAGGACAAAAAAGACGAAGGACGAAACGGACGAAAGACGAAAAGGACGAAGGATGAAAAGGACGAAGGACGAAAAGGACGAAGGACGAAAAGAACAAGAAGAACGAAAAAGACGAAAAAGACGAAAAGGACGAAGAATGAAGGACGAAAAGGACGAAGGACGAAAAAATCGAAGGACCTAAAAAATCGAAGGACGAAAAGGACGAAAATGACCAAAGACAAAAAGGACGAAGGACGAAAAGGACGAAAAGGACGAATGACGAAAAGGACGAAGGACGACAAGCACGAAGGACGACAATGATGAAGGACGAAAAGTACGAAAAAAACGAAGAACAAAAAGGACGAAAAGGACCAAGGACGAAAAGAACGAAGGTCAAAAAGGACGAAGGACGAAAAGAACGAGGGACGAAAAGGACGAAGGACGAAACGGAGAAGGACGAAAAGGACGAAGGACGCAAAGGACGAAGAATGAAACGGACGAAAGACGAAAAGGAGGAAGGACGAAAAAGACGGAGGACGAAAAGGACGAAGGACGAAAAGAACAAGAAGAACGAAAAAGACGAAAAAGACGAAAAGGACGAAGAATGTAGGACGAAAAGGACGAAGGACGAAAAAATCGAAGGACCCAAAAAATCGAAGGACGAAAAGGACGAAAATGACCAAAGACAAAAAGGACGAAGGACGAAAAGGACGAATGACGAAAAGGACGAATGACGAAAAGGACGAAGGACGACAAGCACGAAGGACGAAAATGATGAAGGACGAAAAGTACGAAAAAAACGAAGAACAAAAAAGACGAAAAGGACCAAGGACGAAAAGAACGAAGGACAAAAAGGACGAAGGACGAAAAGGACGAAGGACGAAAAAGACGGAAAACAAAAAGAACGAAGGTCAAAAAGGACAAAGGACGAAAAGAACGAGGGACGAAGAGGACGAAGAACGAAACGGACGAAGGATGAAAAGGACGAAGGACGCAAAGGACGAAACCGAAAAAATTATATGAACTATAAAAGCCGTTGTTATTGAGCTGAAGAATCGAAGGACACTGGAAGTAGGACCACTGCAATATGCATGTCTGAGATTTCAGATAAGCGAAATGAGCTAACGCCTGCGCTAGTTTTACACAGTGTAGGCTATTTGATCCTATCTGCCCAGTGGGATCTCAAATGGTCCCATTTTTGGCGAGTTTATGAATGAAACTGAATTTAAATGTTATGAAATAGAAGCCTGAATGTTCGTTCCCTTCGGATTTCTGTAAACAGATCTGAATTTAAAAAGTTTGATATGAAAATAAATATCTGCACAATTCTTCATACCAAACCGTATTCGCTTCTAAAGCACAACTCATACCGTATTTTTTAATTTTGTTTTATTTCTCCGTGTACATTTTTCTATCATTTTTCCGGGATGACGGTGTCTATTTATTTATTTGTGGAAATAAATATGTCAATTTCGAGACATACTTGTAACTCTAATCCTCTTATAATATTCAGAACATTTTGTTCGATTGTGGTTTAATTAATCATTTTAGTCTTGTTTTGAGAAGACAAACTCATTCAAATAAAACTAACTTCTAGTGACATTCCTTCAATGTATAAACATAAATAAACACTTGAGCTTCAGATTGCTATTATCTACTGCTGAAGAAGAAGGGGTATTATTTATGCCTCTGGTTTTTACTTTACAGCGGTTATCACAAAACGAAAATCGTAAAATCAAATTTTATAATTTTTTTAAAGAGCTGGATTTGTCGCAATGTACTTATAGCCTTCGGCCAATTTTTATTGATCAAATTAAGAACCTCCTTTTAGATTTACTTATACAGAATCACTCAAAAAATTAATAAACCAGTCAATTTGTTTTATTGAATAAATCAAAAACTGCAAAACTGAATATGTATGTACTTTGAAATCTTACAAACGTTTTAAAGTTATTGTAAACATGGTAAATTATTATATTCAAAATCTGTCTGTTTATTCCCACCACAAAATTGATGACGTCATCACAAAATTATGCAAAGAAAAAACTCAACTCGAAAATGTTTCATTGTACTTCAGGAGCGAGGGAAGTTCTGTCGAAACAAATTTCGACCATTTTTTTTTAATAGATTTTAGATATTTGGACTGGTGCCTAATTGGAATCAGTATTATAACTAGAATGAAAAACGTATCGATGAAGATAAATAAATTATAAATAAAAATTTAAAAAAATACTAAACACGTTTTACCCACATTATTTGTTTTATTTATCGAGGTATAATTAATATTTACTTTATAATAATTCTGAACATTTTAGTAGACGATAATGTGTACCGGCAGGGAAAGCTTATTTATATTTTCCTTCTAGACTTTGCGAAAATATTTAGGTCAAGAATTCACTCATAAAAATTTAATTTTTCTTCATTTTCGTTACAAACTACATAAAATGAATCAAAAAAACAAAAAAGAAAGTTAATTCGGGTGAACGTTGACGATGTTACTAGCGTCATAAATATAGAGTAGCTGGAATATAGAATTTTATTGTTTTCGAGTAAACACTGACTAAATGAGCTAGCTACTTTTTATGGAACTATCGATTTTAAATAAAAAATATTATGGCAATAGATTTTTGTTGCCGTCGTAAATTTCACGAAAATTGGTCGTATTTAAAGTTCATTTTTTAAAGCGATAATCCACCAGAAACACCGTCTCAAGCTTTCATTGGTGTCAATACAGTTAAAAACTCGAGTATACAGAGGGCATGAAATTCCTGCTGGATGTTTTTTGCATGTGTTTTGATAATATTCGCTAAATGTGCATTTTCTAGTTAAATTTTTCCATTACCCAATCCGAGCGCATTATTAACCACCGAAACTGGAACAGGGATTTTAAGTGAATTACTTGGAACAGCTAGGTACATTATAAAATATACCTAGAAGCATAATGGTCGCAACTAATTGATTTATGCAAAAATTGTTTGCACAGAACCCCAAACAAGCGCCCAAAGATAATTTATTTTACATTGTTGGCTATCCTGGCGGCCCCTAAACAACCGATGAGTTCGACAAAACGAGTGAAATCCAACGATAATTTAATAATAACCTAAAAAAGTTTCGTCTTGATGGCGTAATTTACGGAGAAAAAGTTCATGAGCGAAAGAGAACGCGGAAAGTTAATTAAAAACTCATTTTCCTCAATCAATTATTGTTGTTGTGGCCGTCATAAATTCCGCAAGAAAATAACATTCTCCGACATCCCTTTTTAGATTTATTTAGAGGAAAATATTAAAAGCTGTAACACCGAGCTTTAATTGCTACATTAATTTTACTCGTTTACGGGTGTTTAGTTTGTGTGCACCTGCGATAGGAGCTTTTATGGTTCTTTAAACAACCTGTCACGTAAGTTAGCAATTGAAAACCTTCAACCCCACGTTCACGGTTAAATTAGTTCAACGATAAATTAACTAGCAGTTGTCAACCACGTTTTCGACCGATTTGGAAGTTTACTTAGATGTTGAACGAAGAAATGGGTGTGGACGCGATCTTGACATGGATCGATAATGGCGACCTTTTCGTATTGGGTATCTTAAAGACAGAAATTTAGTGTCGATATTTACGACTGCTTTCTACTAATTATTGTGAAAATTATTCGCATTATACTTAATTTATTACTTTTCCAATTTGGCTGATTTATCGTGATCTTACATAATGTTAATTGTTATCAATTAACTTAATCAGCTGTTCCCGAGCATCTACTAGACCGACGTTTTTATTAGCGGTCGTTAAAATCCTACACATAAACCGTGATGACATAAATAAAACTAAAATGTCACTTCATTAATGAAGTGTTACACATTTATTTATTGGAAATACATCTGATATTTTCGTAGTTATCTTTTTTATAGTCGAGCATTTTCCAGACTTCTATTTTCGCGACACTTGAATTCTCAATGATTTTTTCGACAACGGAATTTTCTAAACTTATTACTAATGCATTATCAACGATTACTTACATTCACGATTTTTGTTGATGTGTTATAGCTCGGTAAATTGTTGATTGGCATTAATTCAGAAAAAATCAATCATATAAATCACTGAAATGTTTATGTTCATAACTAATGATACTAATGAGTCAACGAAATGACAGTTATATGAACAATTATATCATGGGGGTTCTAGACCAACACTCTTCCTACAACACTCATAAAACTCATTGCTTTTCATATTTTCAAATTGTAGCTTTATTCGGCAAATTCCAAGACATTTCGGTAGAACTTTTACCTGGAAAAAACAGTTATTAAGAGATCCCAGTCCGAACTGTAGATATTCTGTTGATTGGTATATTGAATAGGCCTCATCTGGCTTAGAATTATCTTAATTCTTCCTTATTTAACTCTTCAGGGAGGATCCTTCTAGCCATTACGCATTTTATCATTTACCCGTTTCATTCTTAATTTTGTCAGTCTTTATTTTGGTACTGACAAATGAACTTCAAGGCCAAAATGCCAAAAGTTTCTGCAAGTGTCCACGGCTGGATAAAAAAGTTACTCGATATGAATTAAATTTATTGTTCAGGTCGCCTGTGAAAAAATGTTTTCGATAAGTTTGCGATTAATGTGGACGTTATGTCGCAAATTTGTTGATTGGAATTTTGACCAGTGAAAAATGTGGCTCTTCGTATTTCATTAGCACAAAAGCTTTGAAAAAGACAAATAATAATACCATTACTAGGTTTATTCATGAAAACTGAACGAATTTTTTTCTTCCGGAACCAGTTCCAGTTATTACTGTCATCAGATGCTGCTACATACATGTGCAAAGCTTTATCCAAACTATAAATATTTTTTTCTCGCTTAATCTATATTACAGAGGACCCGGGGTGGGCTAGTTAGCATCATGCCTGCCCGCTACACCTTGGGTCGTGGGTTCGATTCCCGCCATGGCTCTGGGTGTAACGTGTATGTCCCGTTCCCCTGTAATTGGGCCTCGGTGCCTGTTGGGGGACGTAATAGAATAAAATAAAAAAAAATAAAATAAAAATAAAATTACATGCTTAGCTCTTGGTATAAATAGATTGACTGAGAAAATGGGAAATTTATTTCCTATAGTAAATGTTAGAAAAATTTTGATAAATCACATTTGAGAGTACAGGTTTATCAAACAATTATATTCCACCTTCGTCGGATATTGATATTTACAATAGCCACTGTGCTGATTTAGAATCACTTTTCCTACAGTTTTCTGATCATCAGTATGTTATAGCTGGAGATTTTAATTTTCCTCAACTTAATAAGCATAACCCTAATCTGAATGCTAGTCTTGGTGGTCTAGCTCGTGACTGTTTCGAAATAATGAATACAGCTTTTCTTGAGTCAAATGAATCATTTTCAAATAATAGAAACAATTTTTTGGATCCTGTATTTTCTAATATTGATGGTTTGCATGTTCCTACTGCAGAAGATTCTGTTTTTAAGGATACTGTTCATCATATTCCATTATACTGGTCTCTTGATTATTTGTATCATGTTAAAAGAATTACATCTGAATCTTTAGTCAATTATTTTCCAAATGGTAATTATCAATTGCTTAATGATTTGTATGTTTCTATCAACTGGCACAATCTTTTCAATAGCCTTAGTTCAGATCAGAAAGTCTCAAATTTTTATAACGTTATTCTTATGGGCATACATTTGTATATTCCGAAAAAACGTATTCAAATTAATAGATCTTCCTTTCCTAGATGGTTCAATAGAGAATTGAAAAATGTATGTCGAAAAAAAGAAGCTCATTTAGCTTACAAACAATCGGGTAGATTTGAAGATTACCAGTATTTCAAAACTTTACGTGGTCGCTGCAAAGAACTTAATCAAAGTCTTTGTAATTTGTTCGTTGAGAATGTTATCAATAGTGTAGTAAATCGTCCGAAGTTCTTCTGGAAATTGATAGAAAACTGAATAACGGCATTCCATATGAAATGAAATTTGAAGAAGAATGTGCAAAGGATGGTCAAGAAATTTCTAATTTATTTTCCAAATTTTTCTCATCCCTTTATGTCAGTGATAACAACTATGTCATTAATAATTGTAATCCTTATACTGATTCCGAAGTAGGTATACGACTCCGGTTTAGGGGTAAAATTTATCACAGGTATTTGAAAACATATGTCGTCTTAATTCTTCCTTTAGTACCGGTCGTGACGGGATTCCGAGTTTTTTCTTAAGAAATTTTTCTTTACTATTTCGTGACCTATTTTTCTTTTATTTAAAGCGTCCTTGTTTGAATGTTGGTTTCTAAAACTTTGGAAAAATAGCTACGTTACCCCCATATTTAAGTCCGGTGATCGCAACAAAATCGATAATTACCGAGGGGTATGTAATCAATCTATGATTCCTAAAGTTATGGATCTAATTGTATCTGAACAACTTCAGTGAATGAGTTCTTCTATTATTTCTTCCAAACAACATGGGTTCTTCAAAAACAGGTCCACTTTGAGTAATTTATTAGAGTGTTATAGTTATCTTAATGATGGTTTCGCCAATTAGGTGCAAGTTGATTCGGTATACACCGATCCAAAGCATTCGATAAAGTAAACAATAAGTTGCTTATATTCAAGTTGCAAAATCTGTTTTTGTAATAAAACTTTGGACTGATTATCTTCGTATCTTTCTGACAGGTCTCAGCAAGTTCTTATTAGGGATTATCGTTGTTCTCCTTATCCTGTTTTGTCAAGTGTGCCACAAGGTTCCCATTGTGGACCTATTTGGTTCTTATTATTTATAAATGATTTATCATGTTGTTTTAGATATTCGAATTTCTTATTCTATGCTTATGGCCTGAAAATCTTTAAAACAATTCAGGCTGTTAACGATGCGTTGGAGTTACAACTTGATCTGGACATCTTGTATGATTGGACAGACAATAACTTACTTCCTCTGAATGTAACAAAGTGTTTCATAATATCTTTTTCTAACATTGTTACAGGTATGGATTTTGATTATAAATTTTGTGGGTCCTCTGTTACTTGTGTGGTCAAAAAAAAGGGCTTGGGTGTTTCTTTTGATTGTAGACTTCCTTTTAAAACCCATTATAATTTTATTTTTCTAAAGCAATTAGGATGTTGGGTTTCATTTGGAGACACTGTCAAAATTTATCTATTACTGCTCTGAAGACATTGCATTTTTCTCTTGTTCGCTCACATCTTAATTACTGCTCACCAGTTTGGTCTCCGTTTTATAAAAGTAATTCTGAATTTTGAGAAAGGGTCCAGAAAAAATGTTTACGTTTGATGGAATATAAGTTGAGCTATACTCGCCAAAAAGATGTATATGCTTAGATGATGATTATTATTATCATTATTTAAGACGCGATCGGGCAGAGACAAGCTTGTTATGCCCGCGTTACCTAGAGTGGTGGATATTTCATTTGTGATACTAAGGCTAACTCTAGGTTTTTGTTTTTACCTTGATTTAAACGCATTGGTAGACGGAGCTTGTACAATTTCTCTAGGCAGAGCATTCCAACCTACGAAAACTTGGTTTATGATGAAGAACTGCCTAACCTGGGTACGGAAATGGTGTTTTAGCAATTTAAGGGGGTGGCCTCTGGTGCGTTTATTCGGGTCGAGCGGGAACAAATGCCGGACTGGGGAATGATGAGGTTCATTAGTGCCAGCCGTTCCTGATAAGAAGGACGGCGCTTGCCATAGGGAATTCTTGTAGCTTTCCGCTGGACAGTTTCCAGAAGTAGGATATCTTTCTTGCTACCGACATGTAAGATGACGCACTTTTCAACATTCAAAGGGATAAGCGATACGTGCGACCAGTTATAGATTGCCTGGAGATCCTATATTAAAGTATTGTAATTGCTGCAGTTGTTACATTGCTTTATGTCGTCCGCAAACATAGCACATGGTGATCTTAGTTTTTCTTTGATATCCGCCGTGTAGACAATGAAGAGCAGCGGACCCAGGACAGATCCCTGAGGGACCCCACTGATAACTTGAACTGATTTCCTAAGTGCATCCCCGACACGTACCCGGAAAATTCTATTCGAGAGAAAGGAATCGATCCATCGAAGCAACTTTCCACGCACTCCGAGATGATCTAACTCGTACAATAATCTCTGTCGAAAGGTTTGGAGAAGTCGAGATAAACCACGTCCAGCGTCAACGTCTGCAGTCCAATTGGATAGACAACACAGAAGATTCGATTGGACTGATTTATCTGTCAAGAAGCCATGCTGTACATTGGAGATTAGACATTCATTTAGGAAGAATTGCATCGTAGATAATTGACTCCATAGCTTTGACTATGTAATAAGTGATTTTAATTACATGTTCTTCTGTAGAGTGAGAATGGGAACTAATAGAGAGTAGGCTGATTAAAAAAAGATTTAGAGTATTTCTTATGTATAAAGAAAAAATGAAAGAACTGGACTGGGAACTTTTTCCTATAAAGTCTTTTATAAGCAAGCAATAGCCCCGTCCATCCACCCCCTTTTCATTCCAATGATTACTATTAATATTATTTAGTCATTTATCAAATCAGCCTTATCTTAGCAAGTACTAGCTCCGCACACCCACCCTTTATTTTCTTAAAAGGTATGTCATTCACCAAAGTCAGTTTTATCTTAAATTGTTCCACTTGCTACAAATAAAATTCAATTTCCATTTTACAGTAAATAAAAAAAGTTTGAGAAATGTAGAACGGAGCTAAGTTTGGCTTGTTTCTAGTTTTCTGAGAAAGCAGTAGAACTGCCCACCCACCCCATCTTGATTCCAATGACTACTCTTAATATTGTTCAGTCTTATCTTAGAAAGTTTTAGCCCCGCCCACCCACCCTTTATTTTCTTAGAGGGTATCTCATTTATCAAAATCAATCTTATCTTAACAAGTACTATGACGATAATTTCAAATTCGTAGTTAGTGATGATTATCGAGAATTTGACACCAATTCTCGGTCATCTGAACCCATTTTATTAATTTTTTTTGGAAAATTTTGAACATTGTTGAAAATTATAAACTCAGTTTTGACGTTTGTTTGTTTGAATGGATGTCGTGACTGCGATTTCTGAACCGATTAGCGAAAGATTTTGATGCCATTTCCTAGTCGATTCAATCCATTTTGACCATTTTTACTTCCCGAGCGTAAGGAAAGGAAGTATTGTAATCGAGTCCGTCGGCCGACTCTCTACTTTTACATTTTCTCGATCATTCATGACCCCTAGAAGACGAAGAAATAGGTCTCCCGTTTCCGTCTGTCTGTCCGTCTGTCCGTCTGTCTGCCGTCCCGGATGTGATTTATCATTCCATTTATATTTTTGGATTTGCATATACAGGGTGACCCAAAAAATTAATGAATGGGTAAATTTATTTTATTGATTTAATCAGAAACTACAGAACCGAATGCTTTGAAATCTTGCAAATGTTTTAAGGTTATAAAGAGCATAATAAATTTTTAATAAAAATATATTTGCTTATCCCCTCCAAAAAATGTATGACGTCAGCTCAAAATTTCGCCGAATAATCCTATCTAAAATATACAAAATATGATGAGTCTCTTCTTGTAATTTATCATTCCAACCATATTTTTTGGATTTGGGTATACAGGGTGACCCAAAAAATTTAATGAATGCGCAAATTGATTTAATCAAGAACTACAAAACCGAATGCTTTGAAATCTAATGCAAAAAAAAAACATAATAGGCATGCACGTCACGTTTCCGACAGCGAGAGAAGTACTGTCTAAACTCTTTAGACCAATTTTTTTTTAATTGTAAACTCCCGTTTCACGTTTATTTGAATAAATGTCGTGACTATGATTTCGGCTTCGTAATTGGCGGAAAACTATCTAGAATGTGACAGCCATTTTCAGAAAACTGAAGCCATTTTAATGTTTTTTTGGAAAATTTTGAAAAAAGTAAACTCACTTTTCATGTTTGTTTGAATTTTCGAATTCGTAGTTAACGGAAAATTGTCAAAAATTTGACACCAATTCGCAGTAGATTGAACCCCTCTCAACAACAATTTTGAAAATAGATGTCGTGGCAATGATTTCGGATTCGTTATTAGCCGAAGATTATCTACAAATTGAGAGTTCAACCGATTGAACCCACTTTAGCATTTTTTTTTTGTGAATAGTTTAAAATAGTAAACTCATTTCTCACGTATATTTGAGATGACATTTACCAAAATCAGTCTTTTAATCTACAATTAGTCGTATCTTAGCGAATACGAGCCATACCCATCCACCCTTTATTATATTAAAGGATATGTCAATTACCTAGATCAGTCTTATCTTACTAGGTACTAGCCGGTCAGACCACGCTTTTCTCATTCTAACGATTTTATTTTTGTTCAGTGTGAGGAGTAGATAAAACTCATCACTGAAACGGAGGTGGCGGGGGGTGGGTGGGCGTAGTTAATTATATATGTTCTTGTGTAGAGTGAGAATGAGAGATAATAGAACGTAGGCTGATTAAAAAGAAAACAGGCAACAATCTTGTCAACCTTTTCAAAAACTGGAGGCACGACCGCCGTCTTCCAATCCCGAGGAAGATCACCACACTCAAATGACTGCTTCATGATGATATTATCAAGAACCGGTGATTTGTTGATCATCAGCTTGTTTAATTTACTGACTAGCCTTTCAGCAGTGAAATCAATGTCTTGGATAGATCTTCGACTTGTTGGAGTGGACAACGTGGACCCTCCAAGAGGTGGTTCTACCCTGAAGACCGTTAAAAAAATTTCAGCAAATATATCTGCCACCCTACTAGCATCACTGATAATTGTGTCGGATGCATTTTTGACATGGATTTCTTTCACCGGTCCAGATAAGCTAGTGCGAACAAGTTTGAACTGACGCTTGGGATCCTTGTCGTCCGCAATTTTCATTTCGTAAGCAGGGCGAGTCTCTCTAATGACAGATGACACCTGGTTTGAGAATTCCCTATGTATTCTATAACAGTCCGGTGAGCCTCTTCTTTTGAATGTATACCACAGAGCTCTCTGAAGCTCAGAAAAGGTTTGACGAATCGATCTGAGAAAACCGCTCATTCAGTTTTTTGAAGTCTATCAGTTTTTTGGTGGCAGTAGTGACCCTTGGTCGCCTCGTACAACAGATCTGTAACTCAGCAGTTAGAACCGCAAGATAGGATAATACAGGCAGTTGGATTTTCTTTTAGTTCTGGGTATACAAATACTGCGACCATCACGGACATTTTCAATAACTCACCACCACCGAACAACGCCCCTCGGACCTTTAAAATGGACTTTCCTAAAGTGCTAAAATTGACACGTAGACGCTCCCCATAAGCCATGTTAAAACTCAGAATACCTTAAAGCAATGCAAGAAACGCAATAATCACAGAGCTTTCGCTAAAACATACACAATGCTTTCGTAACGAAACAGATTGCAAGCCCATAGTATCAAGTTTGAATTTAGTTTCCCGAGTGGAGTTTTTGATTTCAAAGGCCGAAGTTAAGCGATTAATTTTATCTGCCCACCGTAATCTAAAAATCAGATGAAATTTTAACCGTTTACAAAAACGCCATCGTATATTCGCACGGCACTGAAAAAGTGTTGTTGGAATTCATTGTGCATGAACGTGAGCCTACGCATCCACCCGGTAATCGTGTGGCCATAAATAAAATTTAAAAAGTAATTTTGCAGAGATCGCGTTGTATGCTGCGGCTTCACACAATATTTTGCTTTTTTTAAAGCGTCGACATTTCGTAATAATTACAAGTTGATGAGTATTTCGTAATTCACCAGCGAGGAGGTCGACACTTTAATTTTCTTTTTTATTGCGCCTGCACCCGTGCATGCGCTGCATAAAGCAAAGCTGCCACCTTGAGCCCTAATAGGCTCTAAAATTTTTAGCTTGCTAAATGCCGGCGTTTACCGTGAGTGGAGTATCGTACATAATTAATGGTTAGTCGTTATAGCTTGCCGCTCAGTTATAATGATTAATTAAGCGGATAGCGAGATACAATTAAGCTATGAGCGTTCAGGTTAAGGACAGACCGCAAAAAGCTCCAAGTTTCGTGAAAAGCTTTGTTACCGGATCTCCAGAAAACGAATGTTTTCTTTTCAAGGGAGTGTTTGAGTTTTGGAAACGCGATACCGAACAGCAATCTAAAACTGCCTGTTTTGAGTAACTTCGGCAAATGAAGTTCTACGTGCTGCTCCAATCACATTTAACCGGAAACTGCGTTGGTAAATAATCTCGTGCGGTTCCGGAGTTCGGAAATGAGCTTCAGACACGTAGATCGTTTGTTGTACGATTAAACAGTGGATATGCAACTAGAACTTCACGGATCGTGCTCGCGAATATTTTGCTTTTTTTTCAATCCATTAGTACTGAAATTTCAAACAATAACGTGTTTGCGCTATTTGTGCAGTTCTTTGTTTTCTGTTGAACCAATTTACTTTTAATGTATTTTTTAATCCATTACTGAAATTTTCAAACAATAAACTGTTTGCAGTTCTCTGTTTTCTATTTGTACCTATGCTTTTTTGCTTTTTTTCAAGGCGATAAAGTTGATGTAGCTCATGTGAAATGAAGGTTTCAATGCCGACTCATTTTGTAGTAATTTGTGCAGTCTTTAAAGTCTAATCATTATCAGCAAGAGGTTTTTGTTTCAGAATAGTGTTTCTTACACCGAAACGAGTGACTGCGGTCGTTTAAATACTTATAAATTGTGTGTTCTCTTTTGTTTCGTCTTTCGGGGCTCCCCTGTTTTGTCTTAATTTAGTTACTCAAACAGGCCCCTGGGCACGAAGAATTTCTGTCCCTATTCATATTCTTTATCATTTATAATTTACAACATGAGTAACTGTTGCTTTAACTGTGGTAAATCAAACATCTCTACTATAAATTGCGATGGTTTGCGGTTATTAGGTTATTAGGTAGTACTTGTCTAGAGCTTATAAAATCGGACTAGATTGATATAGTTAGCTACTTTATCAATCACTTCACTTTCTCGATAATGTAAGAATACACTAATGTCGCACCCGCCTATATTTAATAATAATAATAATAAAAACATATTTATCATAGCAACACCTACTCACCCAAAATAATATTCACTTTGTGCTCTAAAAGTATCATAACTTCAGAATATTCTAAGTTGTAAGTATGGAATACGTCTTCGACGATTTTAAATTTTAACACAGTCATTTTTCGGCTAAGTGTTCGTGAATGGCTGCAACATTTAGAGCACAGAGTTAAATTAAGATGGGAAAGCCGTTGCACTGAAAACAGCCACCAGAGAGCCATAAATTATTTTCAGCGCACGTAGGTGCATTTCCTCAAATTATGACTGACAAGAAAGGAAATTAATGGTAATGTGCATTATGTTCGTGACTATAAATCTGTCTAGATTCAATGACGCGGTCATAATATCGAACCGTTTTTAATACCTTCAAAATAACGTCGTAGTTGCAGCTATTACGTACTATTTTAACTATTCACAGAGAATATGCCGTAATCAATCAACTGGGAATTGGTGTCAAAACTTACATAATTTTCCGCCAATTACGAACCCGAAATCGCCGCGGCGACATCTATTCAAATAAACGGGATAATTGAGTTTACAATTTCAAAATGTTTTCCAAAAAAGTGGTTAAAATGGGTTCAAACGACTGAAAATAATTATCAAATTGTAGGTAACTTAGTCATATTTACAAATTCGAAATCGCTGCCACGATACCTATTCAAATCAAACGTAAAATGTGAGTTTACAATTTTCAAAATTCGTCTAAAAAAATGGTTAAATGGGCTCAGTTAACTAAGAATTGGTGTCCAATTCTCGATAATCTTCACGATTACGAATCCGAAATCGCCGTTACTACATCTCCAAAATACGCGAGAAATGAGTTTACAATTTTGAACAATATCCAAAAAAAATGGTTAAAATGACCAAGAATTGGTATCAAATTGTAAACAATTTTCCAATAACTACGAATCCGAAATTGCCGTCACGACATCTATTCAGACAAACAAACAACCAAACGTGAAAAGTGAGTTCACGATTTTCAAAATATTCAAAATTTTCAAAAAAAAAAGAATTAAAGGGGTTCAATTTTCTCAGAATGCGTGTCACATTGTGATAATCTTCCGTCAAATACGAAGCCGAAATCACCGTAACATCTATTCAAATAAACGTGAAAAGTAACGTGAAAAGTGAGTTTACAATTTCCAAAATTTTTGCAAAAAATGGTTAAAATGTGTTCAGTCGACCGAGAATTGGTGTAAAATTGTAGATAATCTTCCGCCAATTACGTATCAAAAATCTCCGTGACGACGTCGATTCAAACAAATGTGAAAAATGAGTTTACAATTTTCAAAATTTTTCCAAAACAATAGTTAAAGTGGATTCGGTCAACTAAGAATTGGTGTCAAATTCTAAATAAACATCACTAATTACGAATCCAAAAACGTCGTCATGGCATGGTACTTGCTAAGATAAGGCTGACTGTGGCCAATGACATACTAAATACAGGGCGGGTGGTGGGGGCTAGTAGTTGTTAAGATAGGACTAATTTTGGTAAATGACATACTCTTTATGAAAATAAAGGGTGGCTGGGCGGGGCTAAATCTTAATACAGGAGTGAAAAATATTAAGAGTAGTCACTGGAATAAAGACGGGGTGGGTGGGCGGGGTTACTGTTTACTAATAAAACTAGAAAGAAGGTAAATTTAGCTCCACCCACCTCTCTGCTCCATTTCACCAACTTTTTTTATTTACTTGTAAGATAGGAATTGAATTCTCTTTTTAGCAAGTGGAAGAATCTAAGACAGGGCTGACTTTGGTGAATGGGGAATGCATAGCCTTTAAGAAAATAAAGGGTGGGTGGGCAAAACTAGTACTTCCTAAGATAAGACTGATTGCGGCAAATTACCGTTGTGGCCCCCCAAAAGTGCACGATTTTTCGTTGTCATGGAATTTTTTTAATTTTTAATTTAATGTAAGCCTGGCTATTACCAGTGGCGTAGCATTTTTCAATAAACAAAATGTCAAATTTGACAAACTTTGTTATTCGAGCGCCCATGATTTGAACAATGAACATACATTTACGATAGAGAAAATTATCGTTTACTTTTGGAAGGCCGCAACTGTACATACTCATTAAGAAAATAGAGGGCAGACTCTATAGGAAAAAGTTGTCTCACTTTTTACTTTTGAAATAAAAAATAAATTTTGTAGCAAATAGTTTAATAAAAAATACGATTAGCGCTTTTTTCTGTTTTTTTATCAGCCTCCGCTCTATTAATTCCCATTCTCACTATACACAAGAACATATATAAATAACCCCGCCCACCCACCCCACCTCCTTTTCTGTGATGCGTTTTATCTGGTCCAAATGAAAGCTGGATTTCAAATAAGCAGTACCTACTAAGATGAGACTGATTTTGGTAAATCACGTATCCTTCAAAATAATAAAGGGTGGGTGGGTGTGTCTAGTATTCGCTAAGATACGACTGATTGTAGCAAACGACATATCTTTTGAGCAAACAGAGGCGGGTGGTCGGAGCTATAATACTTGACAAGATAAGACTGATTTTGGTAAATGACATCTCAAATATACGTGAGACCCGAGTTTACAATTTTAAACTATTTTCAAATAAATTATTAAAATGGGTTCGATCGATGGAACTCTCAATTTGTAGATAATCTTTGGCTAATAACGGATCCGAAATCACTGTCACGACATCTATTATTTTCAAAATTGTTGTTGAAAGGGTTTCAATCTACTACAAATTGGTGTCAAATTGTAGACCATTTGTCAATAACTACGAATTCGAAATTTCAAACAAACGTGAAAAGTGATTTTATAATTTTCAAAATTTTCCAAAACAAAAATAAAAATGGGTTCAATGTTCTGAGAATAGGTGTCACATTGTAGATAATTTTCCGCCAATTACTAAGTCTAAATCATCGTCACGACAGCTATTCAAATAAACGTGAAAATTGAGTTTACAATTTTCAAAATTTTTCCAAAAAATTATTAAAATGATTCAATAGTTGGTGTCAAATTGTAGATAATCTTCAACTAAATAACTACGAATAAGTAAGAAATCACTATCTCGACATCTATTCAAATAAACATGAAAAATGAGTTTACAATTAAAAAAAAAATGGTTAAAGTGGATTAAATCGACTAGGAAATGACATCAAATTGTAGAAAATCTTTGGCTAATCGGTTCAGAAATCGCAGTCACGACATCCATTCAAACAAACAAATGTCAAAACTGAGTTTATAATTTTCAACAATTTTCAAAATCTTCCAAAAAAAATTAGTAAAATGGGTTGAGATGACCGAGAATTGGTGTCAAATTGTAGATAATCTTCCGCCAATTACAAATCCGAAATCGTTGTCATGACATTAGTTAACTAAACGTGAAAAGTGAGTTTTTACAAATTTTCAAAATTTTTCCAAAACAATAGTTAAAGTGGGGTCAATCAGCTGAGAATTGGTGTCAAATTCTCGATAATCATCACTAACTACGAATCCAAAATTATCGTCATTGTTCTTTCTAAGATAAGCCTGATTTTGGGAAATGACATACCCTCTAAGAAAGTAAAGGGTGGGTGGGCGGGGCTAAAACTTTCTAAGATAAGACTGAACAATATTAAGAGTAGTCATTGGAATCAAGATGGGGTGGGTGGGCGGTTCTATTGCTTTTGTCATAAAACTAGAAATTAGCCAAACTTAGCTCCGCCTACTTCCCTTCTCCATTTCACAAACTTTTTTTATATACTGTAAAATGGGAATTGAATTGTATTTTTAGCAAGTGGAACGATGTAAGATAAAACTGACTTTGGTGAATGGCATACCTTCTAAGAAAATAAAGGGTGGGTGGGCGGAGCTAGTACTTGCTAAGATAAGACTGATTGTGGCAAATTACATATCCTCTAAAAAAATAGATAATAGAGGTGGACGGGGCTATCTCTTGCTTATAAAAGGTTCTATAGAAAAAATTTAAACTTCCCTGTCCCTCCACCCGTTCTTTCATTTTTTGACATAAGAAATAAATATTATAGCAAATAGTATAATCAAAAAATTATTATTAGCTCTTTATTTTTCTTTTTTTTAATCAGCCTATGTTCAATTAGTTCCCATTCTCATCCTACACAAGAAAATATAATTAACCCCACCCACCCACCGCACCTCCATTTCAGTGACTCTTTTTATCTAGTCCAGATGAAAGGTGGATAAAATTAAAATCGTTAGAATTAGAACAGGTGGGCGGGCCTATTACCTAATACCCCCCCAACGCGGTGTTCTCACTTTAACGCTGGTTGGTAATAGCCCCGCCCACCGGCGCTGTTCTCATTCTAACTATTTTATTTTTGTTCAGTATGAGATCCACCTTTCAAAATCAGTCTTATCTTAGTAGGTACTAAGGTACTGATTTTGGTAACTGATATATCGTTTAAAATAATGAAACTGTGGGTGGGGGTTGCTGGTATTCGCTAAGATAAGACTGATTGTAGCAAATGACATACCTTCTAAGAAAATACAGGGCGGGTAGGCGGGGCTAGTGCTTGAGAAGATAAGACTGATTTTGGTAAATAAATTCTCAAATATACATGAGAAACGATTTTAAATTATTTCCAAAAAAATGGTTAAAATGAATCGATTGAACTCTCAGTTTTTTTTCTTTCGACTAATAACGAATGGGAAATCAGCGTCACAATATCTGTTTTCAAAATATAGTTGAGGGGAGTTCAATCGACTGCGAATTGGTGTCCAATTGTAGGTAATTTTCCGATAATAAGTCGAAATTGCAAACAAACAAACGTGAAAAGTGAGTTTAAAATTTTCGAATTTTCCAAAAAAAAGATTAAAAAAGAATTACGAAGCCAATTACGACATCTGTTTAAATAAATGTGAAAAGTGAGTGCCCGATTTTCCAAATTAAAAAAAAAATGTTAAAATGGGTTCAATCGACTGAGAATTGGTGTCAAATTATAGATCTTCCACCAATATACACCCTCGATGTTAAGACCAACGTGACACGTACAACAGTGAGTCAGAATGAATCGGCAAAATTCAGTAGTTAGCATAAATTGTAGTAAATTTCAGACGTGTGAAACACTGTTTGATTCTAAGTACAGATCCTAGTATCACGTATGTACAGTAGGGAAAATTTAAACTCAAACATGGAGTTGATATTTTCATGACTCTTTCACCAGTTTTGGTAAACAGGTTTTTATTACCTTTATTAATGCTTTACTATTTTTACAGTGATTTGGAATTTTCTTCATGACACAATAAAGTAATATTTACAGTGGACAAAAAGTGCTGCCTGACTTTAAATTTTCGTCACTGTACGTTTGTTAGTTATCACTATTGTTAGGCGGAAATAAGTGAGAGTTTGTCCAATAACCCCGACTACATGTACTGCAAAGGCGTCCGAAACACAGCAACGTGAGACTGGATCGTGATCGCTCCGGCCGCACGGTTCTGTGGACTAGTGGTGAGAGACAGAAACTTGTTTTCGCCTATCTTTAGTTTCTACATTTTTTATAGAAGAATAAAATATTCCTACCTTTCAAACACTATTTATTTTATTGCGACACGTGTTTCGGTCCAAAATAAAGTAAGGCCATGGTCAGGCTAGAATTTTGTGGACAAAATTGTTATTTCTAGGTTATGTCTAGGTCTACCTGTTAAGTTACCTGTCAAAAAAACTCTAAAACTTAGATTAAAATTACCAAATGAAATAAGATGAAATTGTTATCAACAAACACTGTGTCAAGCATTAGATTGGAGTGGTTATCTTTATCCTCGAGATAGCGACTTCGTCAACATTCTAGCCTGAAGATGGCCTAACTTTATTTTCGGCTGAAACACGTCTCGCAATAAAATAAATAGTGTTCGAAAGACAAGAATGTTTTATTCTTCCGTATAAAAAAAAACAACAAAAAAAAAAGTCGAACAGGTTAAAGATATGCTGTATCTAGGAAATATTCAGTTTCTGCAGACGGAAATTTAGGGTTAATATTGTACAGGATTTTTATAAATGATTCTAAGGGCGTAGTTGGCCATGGATTTCAAAAAGCCCACTTCCTGTCATTTAAAGTCATGGTTTTTATTGTTTTAACGTTTTTCAAGTATGAATTACAGTAATTTTCGTTTTCAAAACCCTTGATGCTTGCATACGGAAATTTTTGTGCCTTGAGCAAAATGGTGAATATTTTCAACATTACTCTGATGTTTAACCGCAATAAGTTTGTTTAATGAATTAAGTAGTTTTATTTTTTAATAAATTATGAAGCTTTCAGGCAACCAGTTATACAAATGTTTGTGGTATTTGTCGTGAGTCCTTGGGCATTTAGTAAAGTCCAAAAGTGAGAGGCCGCACGTTTCCATGACCTACTTTAACCTTATAATCATTTATAGAAACCCTGTACTAATCAAACCGGGACATAATTTTAAAAATTTAACAATCATGTCTAAAATAATCATATTTTTGCCCATGAGAGCTTAAAATTTTATAGATGCAATACCACTGTAGAAATCTTTTGTATTTAAGTTGAATCTAAAACCATCATGTACGTAAGTGTCGCGCTGTGCCGGTAATATCGGACCGCTATTTCGCCGCCACTGCAACCTGATAAAGCTCATTACGCTCTAACTTCCAGCATTTTAGTGCAACTTACCTATTTGTTTTTATCGCGACGAGACCCATATGGCTACCGTGTCAGGCACGTTATTAATGGAATTTAAAATTTTATCGCAAACATTCCTACCCGCTTCGGAAATGATCGTACACAATCCACAACAAAAGCTTATTTTTCAACTTTATTCCGCAATAAAAGCTAATGTGCACTGTCCAAGGTTTCAACAACGACAGATGTACATAAACAGATTTGTTGACAATTTCAACGGCAAATTCCGAAATGTCAAGCCCGTACGTGAATAATAAATCGTTGTAACTTTGCCAATGTGTCTATCTTTTTTCGTCCTTCCAATTACAAAGATTGATGATGCTCATGTTTGAAAGTTGGGAAGAATGTCCGGCACCTGGTCAAAGACTGTCGCAAAAGACAGGTCGTGTTCTAGGGGCAATTAATAATTCGGGAGATAGCGCTGAAAGCTTATCACGACTTGATCGGGACAAGTCCTGGAAATGCGTTAAGCAAAATGGGAAGGAAGCTTTTATAATTTCGCTGTTTAAGTGCACGGGAGTTTAATTAGATTAATTGCGGTTTTTACTACTCCCAGGTAGAGTTAATTTTCCCCAAGTTTAACAAGGGTATTCGTTTAGATGCTTGCTTCTGACCAATTCTTTTTTAAAAAGACAAAATGTCAAACAATATTACTGGAATAGGGTTGCTGCAACCGTAAAATTGCATTCGTCTGGAACATAAGGATCTGTTTTTGAAGCTCCGCTGTTATTCTGATAACCCATTTCTGAATAATTCTGAATACTCGAGCTTAATGCCATACATTAAACGTTGAAAGTGTAACCCAATTAATATTTCATGGCTTCCATACAGGGATACATTCTTTAGCAGAAAGGAAGTTTGAAACAACTTGGTGCAAATATGATCGATATGAATTTTCCATGAGAGTTTGTTATTAATCCATACACCCAACAATTTAGTGAACAACTAAGAAACATATTATTCACTTTCAAAATTGTTTGAGTCACTAATCGGCATATTTACTTGTTTCAAAGGTAATGCAAACAGTCTTTTTGTAGATTTTGACCAGCAAAAATAAAAAGTAAATCTGTGAAAACTGTCCGAATTTCGAAAAATATTAAAGCTCATTGGAAAAAAAGAATTATTACCAGTAAGTCCTAAAATTAGACTCTAGAACACATTACATGTTATTCCCGTTGAGAAGTAGTACGTTCAGTTGTTCTATTGTATTTTTACTAATTGTGATCTGTGTTAGGAAAGAATCGAACTAGTTTGGAGCTGTATCTCCAACTCTTGCAATGAAAAAATATATTATAAATTTTTGTCTCACAAAAAAGAAAGGTTTTTATTTATTCGCAAAAATATTTAAAAATTTAAGACAAAAGAGAGGTCAGGTTAGGTCAGGACAAATCAAGTTAGAGCAGGTCAGGTCAAGTCCGGTTAAATCAATTCCGATCAGGTCAGAATAGGTCAAGTTAGGTCAGATCATAATTAAATAGTAACATTTTTATGCAAACAATACACTTATTTTTATAAAAAACAAACTGCGACTTAACAAACCACTGTTTACACTTTCCGCATTTACGATGTAGACACTTCAACTACTACAAAAAAAAAAATAGTTTTGGACTTGTCAAACAAAAACTATTTTGTGGTAAAATTATATTGTCGAAGCTATTGTGTTCGGAACTGTTTTATCGGGGTGCCGTTAAACCGCCACTTTCATGTTTTTCGACGTTTCATAATTCCTAAAGAATGAAAAAATGCATCTTCTTTTTGTATCTATCTGTGGTCTTCATCGATAATTATTAGACGAATAATCTCCAAAACCGTGGACTGATTGTTACTAGATTTTATAGGCATTTGAGGAATATCGTGTATATGCTAAAATCCTAACCAAAATTTTTGTTCGAATCTCTACCAACAATTTTATGACGTCATTTAAAAATTTTGCGCAGAAAATACCATTTAAATTCTATAATTCTATAATGTAACATCTTTCTATACTTGTGGTTTATAAATTCGTCTTAATTTTGAGTGAAATGTTCCTAAAAATTTATCTTTTTATCTTCCTCCAAAACTTGATGACTTCATCTCAAAATTTTGTTAAATATTAATAGTAATTTTGTGATTTATCAATACATCTTTTAAAACTGCACGTATGTACAGGATGACAAAAACATTGGTCTAAGTTTATTTAGACAGAATTTTCCTCACCCCTTAAGCACAGTTAACCTAGTTTTTTCGAAAAATTATAAAATTTTATTTGGTGATTTTATTTTTTCACGATAGCTCCTAAAAATTAAAACAAATATATGAGTATAGTGTTAAAGTGAAGGTCAAGAAGCATGCTACGCATATGTTTCAAGTAAATTTGCCATTCCAAAATTTTGTTATGATGTCATTAATTATATATTAATTATATTCATTTGAATAGGTGCAGTGTAATACGAATAATAAAATTACAGCATTCTCAAAATTTCTGCAAAATAGGGTAATCCGCTCTTTATTTGATCCGAACAAATGGCAGACAGACGAACACATAGAGAGAAAACATGAAAGTAGCAAGTGACCCTATCGATTCGATTACAGTGCTTAAAATCACAAATACAGCATATTATTTCATAAAATTTGGACAACCCTAATTAAGTAATATATGGAGCAGATGTTATCAAGTTGTTGGTGGAGATGATTAGACAAATTTCGATTAGAGTTTTACCATCTACATGATACTTCTAAAATACGAATAAACTAGCGGGCCAGTAGTTTCGGAGATTATCTGTCTAACAAAAATCGACAAAGACAACAGACAGACGGAAACGCCAGACCACTTTTTCGTTTTTTAGGAAGCATGAAAGTAGCCACGGTGGACCCTATTACAATACTTTCATCCCTCATGCTCATGGTACTTGCTGAGATAAGACTGATTGTGGCAAATGACATACCCTCTAAGAAAACAGAGGGTGGGTGGGCGGGGCTAAAACTTTCTAAGATAGGACTGAACAACATTAAGAGTAGTCACTGGAATAAAGACGGGGTGGGTGGGCGGGGCTACTGCTTACTCATAAAACTAGAAAAAATCTAAAGTTAGCTCCGCCCACCTCCCTTCTCCATTTCACTATTTTTTTCTATTTACTGTAAAATGGGAATTGAATTCTCTTTTTAGCAAGTTGAAGAATCTAAGATAATACTGACTTTGGTGAACGACATACCCTCTAAGAAAATAAAGGGTGGGTGGGCGGAGCGAGTACTTGCTGAGGTAAAACTGATTGCGGTAAATTACATACTCTCTAAGAAAATAGAGGGCAAGTGGGCGGGGCTAGCATTTGTTAAGGTAACACTGATTTTGAAGATAGCCATGTATTTTTCAAAGTTTGTATTTGAACGTTGCATTTTCAACTCAAACGTGCAAACTGACCATAATTTGACAAAACGAAGATTGTTTCAAAGCAAAGTCTTCTAAAATCAAAAGCTGTCTTTGACCGTGCTCTATTGTTCTCTCCGTATACTCCAAATGCCGTTCATCTAATTTTATATAAAAATACATTTTTGGTAAATGAAAAATTAAACAAGAAGTAAAGTTTTAATATGTACCTATAAACTGAATATGAAAACAGGCACAAGTTACTAATGTAGAAAAGGCAATCCCAGGTATGAAACGTTACTATATTTCCTGCAGAAAGTGAGCTAATCTCCCAAATGACTTTGCCAACTTGCTGGACAAGCTAACGCTTTTGTGCCTGAATATCTCCTCAGTCCTCAGGTAGATATCATTTCAGGAGTATTTTTTTTTTATTCTTATGTCCCTCAACAACTAAAACATGAGTCTTAAGTCAGGAGTAACAGTTACAATTTATTTATTATGGTCATTTAAAGAAATCCTTTTGATACGATTATACAGGGTTATAATAAAGTAATACACAAAATTCATAAAGAGGGCAGCATTTGTTTTTGTAATAAATGTAGAAACATGTCAAGCCTTTCATTTTACTCTCCATCTTTCGACATTTGTCAAAAAAAGATGTACCTCAAATTCTGCCTGTGGGCGTACCTGTTTTTGAATCGCCGCGCCCGAGCGAGAAACCGTATCTCCGTCACCGGTTTTTTTTCTGTCCTCGTGCACGCGTCGTGTACCGCTACCGCGCTCCCCTCCCGGGTCGCCGTACCGTCTTCGCGCGATTTCCAGTTTCAAGGTCGCCGGCCCCAAGTCCAGGAGGAGCCCGTCCTGAAGGAAGTTGCCGCCCAGGAGGAACGACCGTGCGGGACGTGTTATTTTTTTACTTGTTGTTTTATTGTTGTAGATATATAATTAAGATTAGCCGTAAGTTTTATTATTTTAGGCGTGTAGCTGGTGGTAGGGAATAAACCCGATTTATTGCGTAATATATTTCTTGCTGTTTTATTTTATTCTCATGTTTTCGCGGGCGCTCACCACCTGAGATCCGTGTCTCCGGCTTGAGAGCAATCCCGGCGCTTCCTCCCCCGGAGAGGGGAGGTCCGTCACACCGGAATTTCGTCCCAAAATTTGTAAAAGTTATTACGTCATCAATGATTTTTTTAAATGACAAGGTATAATTTTGATTGCATTATTTGATAAAGCCTTTTTTTCTGCATATGAAAATGTATTTTGATGTAGGGACTGCATAACAAAAAAATTGAGAACAAAATACAAAATAAACTTGATTTTCATGCTAAATATTAAATAAACAGAACAATACGTTGGAATAAAAATTTAGAAATTGTTCAAACTGTTCCCCATTCACTATTTGGCATAAACGCAGACGATGGTAGACCTGATTGACGGTATTTTCAATACTCTCGGGACTTATACCAGTCATTTCATGACGAATTCGTGATTTCAAGTCGTCTAAATTGTCGGGTCTGTTCTTGTAAACACGACTTTTTAATTGTCCCCATAAAAAAAATCAAGGGGTGTCAGATCCGGAGATCTGGGTGGCCATTCTATTGGTCCATCCTGTTGAAACCAAATCTTGCGATCTAAATTTTGTGGATTATTTGGATCAAGAACCGTAGCAGTCAGATCCCGAAACACTGCGGTTCTAAGATGACTAAATCTCGATCTGCTATTAAATTTTCGTGAAAAAAGTAAGGGCCAATGAATCGATTGTGTCGATTTATGGTACCATTTAAGTAAAATATTACTTCATCCGAAAATACGACACAATTTAAAAAATTGGAATTGTCATCACAATGTCTCATAAAGCTTTCACAAAATTCCAATAGTTTGTCAGGATCATCTTCTGATAGTTCATGAATGAGTTGAACTTTATATGGATGCAGTTTCTCTTTTTTTTTAGCTTTACCACAAACGACTGGCTAACGTTTTCTTGTAAAGCTATTTCCGTCGGTGTTACATGGGGCTTGCCTTCCAAGAGACTAAACTTGGTGTTCGTTTATTTGTGGTCTTCCACATCTTGGAACATCTCTCACGTTTCGTGTTTGATTAAATTTTGCAACAATTCTACTAATTGTGTTTCTAGCGAGAGGAGGTTGTTCAAAGCACCCACTTCTTCGTTTTTTGTTTTGTTATAATTTGTAGTTATTTGGATTTCATTTTGTTTCGTCTTCATATCATGTGTATTTCGTTTGTTATCAATTTTTCCTTTTTTTTGGCAACGCCTACAATAAGCTAGATTTTCATATATAGCTTTATCAAATAATCCGATGAAAATTATAGCGTCGCATTTTAATCAAATTGAAATGCGTTTAATACTATTGTTAATTTAGTTTAATGACTATTCTGCATATAAATATACTAAATACATTTTCTAGACTGCATTTTTTTCTTGATGCAACACAAACTAATTTGTACATTTGTTTTTATGTTCTAACAATGAAATGGCAAGTTATAGATATTCGATTTGTATTGCTTCATCCTTTACCATAAAGATTCAACAATACGATATGAAAAAATTATATTACTCGCCGATATTGCGCAAATTGCTACATCCATACTGCTTTAGAAATAACGCCCCATTCTTTACGTTTTTCATATTTTTTAGAATCGTCTTGGCCGAGCAAATCGTGGTTTCCTCCCAACAAATCCGCAGATTATCGCAGGATTCCCTAACGCTCATCATACTGTGCAAAGCGTCAAAGTTACGTTATTATTATAGCGTTAGAATTCACGTTCGATAAACTATGCGATGCTTTCTATTTATAGAGCAGGACGAAAACAGCCTGCAGGCTGCATCGACTTTGCTCTCCACCCAGACAGGGCGGCTGTTACAAGAGCAACCAATAATTTTGTCCCGGTATGCTAATGACCATTAATATTTCACTTGAATTGCAAATAACTCATCAAACAATTCAATAAATATTTACCGACGCGTCTCTGTGAATCTACATGAACAATGGGTTCTGGAATGATCAAATCCCGCTTAACCTCGCCAAAATACCGCATAGTGATAGAAATTTTGCACATTCTTGAGGCGCTCGGCTTTCTTGTAAACAGGACACCGGTGCCAAATAAACAGAAGCACGCGTACGTAAACCTCCTTTTCGGATGCACAGAAGGTGTCCTCCTGATTTATAGAGGTAATAACAGGCTGCCATGTACTGTGACACTTTCCTGACGATAAGAGTCTTGTATTCATGTGGGTGCTCTAGAGATGTCGCTTGTAGGTATAACATCTAGGGGTTTATCGTGGTTACGACCGACCGGATACAGAACTCGAGATATCCGAGAGCTTTCTCATTCCTGATTCTCTATACCTATTTCGGCGCGATACTTTATTTGCATTGTGTAAAGTAACTCTTTATGTTACGGCGGGATGATACGGTTTGTTTACTTTTCTCATAAATTTACATAATAACGCTGTTCTATTTGTGTTATGAGGTTCTCCGGAATACGTTTAGTGGGGTATTCAATTTAATTTTGTTAAAACCACTTCATGTACTTTGCTCACGTAACAGAAGGAAGTTCATTTTTTCACATCCACTCCATTTTCTAACTGTAAATTATCATTCAGTATATTGTGATTTAACTAAACTTAACTAAACAGTTCCAGTCACTGAAAATCTACTTCAAATTCAGCTTCAAAGCAATACATCAATCTGCTTATGTTAATTTAGTTAAAAGCGCCTTTAACTCTAGAAGAAGTCGGTACATAAATCTTGGATAGTTTGACGAGAATTCCTGTCACTTTTTGTTAAATTTGTAGTTTTGCTGAATTTGCACATTTTTCAAAAGCATATTTCCTGCCATTCATCAAACTTATCTGTCATAAATTATATTATGAATCTAATAACCTGCAGAATACAAATTGCATTATTACTGCAGCGATGCATAGAATATAAGGTGTCTTTCAATGTTCCTTCATTTGTAACATTCCGCTTGTATAATAGTATAAATATCTAAATTATCTATTTTGTTACGGCACACGAAGTACAGCATTTTTGTATACTGATAAAATTGTATGCTACGACTGGTGGCACTGAAGGAATTATTGTTGCACAGCAATTGCGGTAAAGATTCCTGCCAACCCTTGACAGCTGACATATGCTCTGTATAAATAACTGATTTAAATTCACAAGATAGGGCCCAGCGGGTATGGCCTAAAACGGTTTAGGGCTGCCTTTCTCAATTTTAAAGTCGTGAAATTTTATTACTCGCCCGTACGTCAAACATTCTTGGATAATCTTCACGTTTTTTCAGATCAGCTTGATTAACTGTATAAACAATAATAATAACAGTAATGCTTTGAACATCCATCGGTAGTCGTTATGCACGTAACCCAAATGTCAGTTTTGCGCAAAGAAATTTTTGTAAAGTATTTGTGATAAAAATCAAGGCAGACTCATAAACCACAAATTAATATCGGAGTATGTTATCTTATAACGTGTAAATATGAGTTACTACGAAAAAAAAAAGAGTTTACGTCATTTAATTGTTGGTGGAGATGATTCGATAAATTAAAACGACGCAATGTATTTTATTATTTGTGGCTCTTTTCCTTATGTGCATATGTTCACGCAATTTTGTTTTCGATTTTTCGTGCAAGAGAAAAAGAATGACGTTTTCTTCAATTTCGTCCCAAGTACACTTAATTGTTTATAAACTGATTTATTTGGTGTATAGGTAAGTGAACGAAAATGTTTGCTGCCCCGGTGGGAATCGAACTACACATCTCCCACTTGCCGGGCGGGTGCCTTGACCACTAGATTACAGAGCGGTTTATCTGTACTTCGCTTACCTACCCATTATTGTGGCCCCACAGGTGTTTGATTCTGTTCACAATCTACTTTAAACATTTCATTAAATTATATGTAAAAAAAAATTCGACAGTTTTCAGCAGCCAATAAAGCAACATGATTTTAAGCTCTATTTTAGAATGTTTTTAAAATTGGGGTGTTGCAAATGATCTTTTTTTCATGTCTACAAAAATTGATAACTGAATACCGCATAAGAATTTCTTTCACACTAAATCTATCTATTCTTCTTGTACATTTCTGGCCATAGAATTCATTTCCGCTTTCATTTCTTCGATAACTCCAATGGTTCTTCCAGAATCGTCCTTTGAAATATATAAAAATATGCAAAATTTTCGACCAATTTTTAACAAAATTTTCGAAATTTCACTAAATACACTTTCTTCTAGATTTTGGGCCGTAGAAGTCATTTCCGCTTTCATTTCTTTGATAACTCCAATGGTTCTTCCAGAATCGTCCTTTGAAATATATAAAAATATGCAAAATACGACCAATTTTAGGCCAATTTTCAACAAAATTTTCGAAATTTCACTTAATACATTTTCTTGTACATTTTTGGCCGTAGAAGTCATTTCCGCTTTCATTTCTTCGATAACTCCAATGGTTCTTCCAGAATCGTCTTTTCAAATATATAAAAATGTGCATAACAACCAATTTTCGACCAATTTTCAACAAAATTTTTGAAATTTTACTAAATACATTTTTTTGTAGATTTCGGGCCGCAGAAGCCATTTCAGCTTTCATTTCTTTGATAACTCCAATGGTTTTTCCAGAATTGTTCTTTGAAATATATAAAAATAAGTATGCAAAATACGACCAATTTTCGGCCAATTTTTAACACAATTTTCGAAATTTCACTAAATACATTTTTTTGTAGATCTCAAGTCGCAGAAGTCATTTCCGCTTTCATTTCTTGGATAACTCAAATGGTTCTTCCAGAATCGTCCCTTGAAATATATAAAAATATGCAAAATACGAGCAATTTTCGGCCAATTTTCAACAAAATTTTAGAAATTTCAGTAAATACATTTTCTTGTACATTTTTGGCCGCAGCAGTCATTTCCGCTTTCATTTTTTCGATAACTCCAATGGTTCTTCCAGAATCATTCTTTGAAATATATAAAAATATGCAAAATTTTCGACCAATTTTCAACAAGATTTTCGAAATTTCACTAAATAGATTTTCTTGTACATTTCTGGCCGTAGAAGTCATTTCCGCTTTCATTTCTTCGATAACTCCAATGGTTCTTCCAGAAAATTCCTTTAAAATATATAAAAATATGCAAAATACGACCAATTTTCGGCCAATTTTCAACAAAATTTTGTAAATTTCACTAAATACATTTTCTTGTACATTTTTGGCCGTAGAAGTCATTTCCGTTTTCATTTCTTCCATAACTCTAATGGTTCTTCCAGAATCGCCCTTTGAAATAAATAAAAATATGCAAAATACGACCAATTTTCGGCCAATTTTCAACAAAATTTTCGAAATTTCACTAAATACATTTTCTTGTACATTTTTGGTTGTAGAAGTCATTTCCGCTTTCATTTCTTTGATAACTCCAATTGTTCTTCCAGAATCGTTCTTTGAAATATATAAAAATATGCAAAATTTTCGACCAATTTTCAACAAAATTTTCGAAATTTTACTAAATACATTTTTTGTAGATTTCGGGCCGCAGAAGTCATTTCCGCTTTCATTTCTTCGATAACTCCATTGGTTCTTCCAGAATCGTCTTTTGAAATATATAAAAATATGCAAAATACGACCAATTTCCGGCCAATTTTCAACAAAATTTTCGAAATTTTACTAAATACATTTTCTACTGATTTCGGGCCGCAGAAGTCATTTACGTCTTCATTTCTTCGATAACTCCAATGGTTCTTCCAGAATCATTCTTAGAAATATATGAAAATATGCAAAATTTTCGGACAATTTTCAACAAAATTTTCGAAATTTTACTAAATGCATTTTCTTGTAGATTTCTGGCCGTAGAAGTCATTTCCGCTTTCATTTCTTCGATAACTCCAATGGTTGTTGCAGAATCGGTCTTTGAAATATATAAAAATATGCAAAATACGACCAATTTTCTGTCAATTTTCAACAAAATTTTCGAAATTTCCCTAAATTTTTTTGTAGATTTCGGCCCGCCGAAGCCATTTCCACTTTCATTTCTTCGATAACTTCAATGATTCTTCCAGAATCGTGCTTTGAAATATATAAAAATATGCAAAATACGACCAATTTTCGGCCAATTTTCAACAAAATTTTCGAAATTTTACTAAATACATTTTCTTGTAGATTTCGGGCGACAGAAGCCATTTCCGCTTTCATTTCTTTGATAACTCCAATGGTTCTTCCAGAATTGTTCTTTGAAATATATAAAAATAAAAAAAATTTCGGCCAATTTTCAACAAAATTTTCGAAATTTTACTAAATACATTTTTTGTAGATTTCGGGCCGCAGAAGTCATTTCCGCTTTCATTTCTTCGATAACTCCAATCTTCCAGAATCGTCCTTTGAAATATATAAAAATATGCAAAATTTTCCACCAATTTTCAGCAAAATTTTAGAAATTTCACTAAATACACTAAATTTTCTTTTTACACATATGATCTAGATATTGTGCAAAATGCAAAATTGACCACTTTCGAGCGTTCCACTAGTTTATGACTTGCAGCCAGGCAGCCACCTGCACAAAGAGGTGCCGCCTGAGTTTTTTGCAGTATCGTTTCTCATTCTTATTTTACTTTTTTTTTATCATTCAATAAAGTATACCGGACACTTTTGAAATGACTGCATTTGCATTTATGTTCAACATCTGCATAAAAAAATTAATGACGCAATTTATTTTATTGATGAAATCAAGAACTGCAAAACCGAATGCCTCTTGCAGATGTTTTGAAGTTACTGCAGGCATGGTAAATTTTTAATCAAAATACATGTCTTTATCCCACCCCCCCAAAAAATTAATGGCGTCATGTCATAATTTTGCCGAAAAAGTACTATCTAAATTGTGCAATCAAAAACGGCTCAACCCATTTTTCCCAAAATTGGGGGGGGGATATAATTAGTATTACTGCACCAACCTAAGTTGAAATACGTGTTCTTGCAAAAATGAAGATTGACATCATAAAATTTTGAAAAGTAACAACTTATTTGAAGCATACGGGTAGCATGCTTCCTTACATTTACTTTAGCAAAATCAAATTTAATAATTTTTCGAAAATGCTGGATGTTTCATTGTACTTCAGGAGCTAGGGAAGTTCTGTCGAAATAACTTTCGACCCATTTTTTCAGGTACCTGCTGTTACATAATTACAAAAGTGCAGACATTCCAATAAAAAATCACGACGCTTTGCAGATTATAGAATCTTTGAAATAACAGCTCCAGGAGCAAATGTTTGATCAACTGTACAAATTTAACTCGACAAAGGTTTCACATAATGAAAAACCACCAGATACATAAACAAAATTAATTTAGTATCAGTAAAAATTATACAGTTGTGGAACAGGTATGTGAATCACAGTAAATTCTGCCAGATTGTTCTACTAATGAGAGAAGATGAAAATTTTTTTAATAACGAACGAGAAATGTACCTACACATTACATGAAAAAATTTAATTTCAGTAGAGTATGAAAAAAACGCTCGAGTCGTATCTCTCGCAAGGCTCTCGCTCCTATGGAATTTGATTTATCCCGATTCTGTATTCAATTAGGTTTTTTTAGTAGTGTAATGTTAAAACTGAATTGTTAAAAAACAACAAAAAAACATAATATAAGACAAAATAAGATCTCGGGGTAATAAATTATTTATTAACGATATGATTTTCCAAATATACGTAAGATTTTCCACTTTCTGTTCAATGAAGACTGTTTAGTGTCATTAAAAGTTTTCTGTTAGAATATCAACCGTAGCCTACCTTATCCACGGTTTCAGTATAAGTTTAAGAGAGTTTATTGAGAGTATAAATTACAATCAAAGAAAGCTAAAAAAACTTACCACTAGAATTACCATCGAAAGACTGAACAGTATTAAAAAATTCACCCCGTTAATAAATTAGAGTGTACGTTCACATAAAATATTAACTTTAACCAATCAAATTATTCCATTTATATTAGAAATTAAACTGGCTTTTTGATTTTTGACTTTATAATTGACTCGGAAGTCCTTGAATATTAAATGAAACGGGTTGTTGGGTAAAGTTGTAACATTATGTTTAGCATTAAACCATACACATTAAACTAATATACTCGTATTTAGCCCTACTGACAAACTGGATGATATTTCAGAAATTTATCAAGTTTGGAAATGGATAATTAACTTTCACACTTTTTTCTCTAATATTTGTCATTTTATATTCAGTGAACACGAATTCTCCCTTTTATTGAATAAAGTAACTTTATTATTAATGTAAACAGAAAACTCCAGCAAAGAAAATTTTTGTTTGGAAATAAGAAACGTGTGTTTTCTGAGAACACGAAGTCATTATTTTCCCTGGAATAAACTTCTCCAAAGAATTACGAAGTTCAAAAAATAAAGTTTGAAAACTAGATCTTCTCAAATGTATCTTGGAAGCTTCTTAATAGTTTTCGGTTACTGATCAATAATACGTTGTGTTAGGTCAATTCTTTTAAGTTAGTTGGCGAGCTCCCACTTCCAACTTCAAACCTACTTAATTATAATTGCAAAGTAAGAATTCGGAGTTTGTTTTCGAGCTTTTATTCAATTCGTTTAAACTGTACTTAACAGTTTCCAGCCAAATAATTTTGTCTGACCCGAGGCTGCAGATTACGTTTGATGTTTCCCCACACTTTTCTCAACTTCTCGAATTTTCAAGTTTTACACAATGGCTGATATTACATAAGAAAACCTGATTCCGAACTAACACAACAAGAGCGAAATTGTACGTTAAGTACGAAATACCCTGTTCGTAAAAAAGTCAACTTCGCATCCTCGAAACGAAGTTATAGTTGTAACGGGATAGAAATTCAGCGTCAGAAACGAGGTATTTTAAGGCAGAACAAATTGGATTCAACGGCGGAGTTTAGTAGCTCGTGTCACATCACGTCGAGGCCTAAGGCATTTGCCAAACAACATGTAATTCTTATTGTGATGTATGAAGAAAAACCCGAAACTCTGAACCGAGCGTAGGCGGATTCTATCGTAGAAATTACATAACTTTAACTTTTAGGCTCTAATTTATGTTGCTATCGCTTAATGTGTACTTACATAAAGCTGAAACTTTTAACCGCAGAATTTAGTGTACCCTTAAGTTCTTAATACTCATAAATCTCTGACATTGCTGTATCGATTATGAGATATTGCATCTAAATTGCGCTCAACTTCCAGCTCTTTCGATATAGCAGATTATGTTTCCACTTCACCTCAAATGAAATTTAATTTAAAGTTTTAGACTTCGTATAAATGGCGACAGCTATTATCCATGCTATACTTGTAAACACGTGAAGTTAAAAAAATCTCAGAAATGATTGTCAAATTTTTATCACAATCTCTAAGATAGTTCAAACTACATATACAGGGCTTTTATAAATGCTTCTAAAATTTCTAAAATCCCGCTTCGTTGAAATTATGCCTCATTATGACAGTTCTCACTTGTCATTAATGTCATTTGTAACCTGTCAGTTAAAGTCATCGTTTTTGTTGTTGTAACGTTTTTCAAGTATCAATTACAATAATTCTCGTCTATACAATCTCAAAACAACAAAACAGTTGTTTATCCTGATTTGTAAATTCAAGAAATATCATTAGAGGCTCATATTAGAGAAGATGTAATCAACAGCTGGCAATTTCAACAAAGGGAAATCTCCTCCCTTCAGTATCTAAAGAAGTTGTTGATGATTTGAAGTGTCGAACTGGCAGTGTCAATAAAGGGAAATCTGGAAGACCTTCGGTGTCTGAGGAAGGTGTCTCAGCAGTCAGAAGTTCCTGTTGCAACATGAAATTGAACAATGGGTCCAAAGCATTGACGAAAGGATATTACAGAACATTTTTGAAATTAAAAAGAGAGTGAATATGTGCCTTGAATAAAATGGTGAACATTTTCAACATTTACTGTCACATTTAACCGCAATAAATTTCTTTTTATTGCAGTGAATTAGTTTTATTTTTTCAGATAAAACCAGTTATAGAGATGCGTCTCGTATTTGTCGTGAATTCTTAGGCAACTAGTAACATTCACATAAAGTGATAGGCGGCACACATCCATGACATACTTCGACCCTATAATCATTTATAGAAACCCTATATTAATTTAAATTAATTTTGCAAAATTTGGGCATGATGCTTAAAGAGCGGATTCTAGGGCAAGTGCCTTTTCATTCCGGTTGTAGGCAAATGCATGAAAGTTGCATATAAATGTGTATCTGAGAAAATCCTTATTTGAGCCCTACTTGTTTTTGCCTATTTGCCTATTTTTGATCAGGGGTGCCTTTTTTGAATTTTTTCGAGCTATTTTATTTTTTTCTCTTTATTTTACTCTTTTTTGTTCAATTTGTTGTAAAATCTCAATTTTATGTACCCCTAAGCACATGTTATTTACGAGGGTCACATTTAATATTTCCGGTACTATAAAGAAAGATAGAACCCGAGTTTTGGGTAAAAGTGTCCGGGGAATTCCATTAGCAAAACAAACAAATAATAAATAAATAATAACTACAAATGGTTTATTTCCAAACAGGTTACAAACCCAATTATAGGAAATCTATAAAAATAAAAGTAAATAATATACCGAGTGTCTGAAAAATGGAGTCCCAAAAAAATAATTATAAAGTTTTTTGTGATGCAGATTACGAAAAAAACGTAAAAAAGTAAGATTGGCAACACTGTATGCACCTAATGCGTGAATACCTCCGGCTTACTTTCTGATTTCTTAGTAACGATGGTGACTAAAATGCACCTTTAATTTTTTTTAGGACAATAACCATAACAATCAGTCTTCATTAATCGTTCTGCATTATTATTAATAAAACAAGTTGTTATTTTTCATTAATAAATAAACCAAAAAAACATTTAATAAGCCATAATGTTTCCAAAATTTTTATAATTTTTTGTAAAAGTTAGTCATCAGTACTTGCTAAGAGAAAACTGATTTTGGCAAATGACATGCCCTCTAAGAAAAGAGAGGGTGGGTGGGCGGGGCTAGTAGCTGCTTTGATATGGCTGATTTTGGCAAATGACACCTTCTAAGAAAAGAGAGGGTGGGTGGGTGGGGCTAGTCCCTGCTAAGATAAGACTGATTTTAGTAAATGAGATCCCTCTAAGAAAATAGAGGGCGGTTGGGGGGTGTTAGTACCTGCTAAAATAAGATCGATTTTGGCAAATGACATACCCACTAAGGAAATAGAGGCCAGGTGGCGGCGTTAGTACCTGCTAAAGTAAGACCGATTTTGGCAAATGACATACCCTCAAAGAAAAGAGAGAGTGGGTGGGCGGGATAGTACCTGTTAAGATAAGAGTAATTTTGGCAAATGAAATACCCTCTAAAGAAAAGAAAGGGCGGGTGGGCGGGGCTAGTACCTGCTAAGATAAAACTGATTTTGGCAAATGAGGTATTCTCTATGAAAAGAGAGGGTAGGAAGGTGGAACTAGTACCTGCTAAAAACCGATTTTCACAAATGAGATACCTTTTAAGAAAAGAGGGAGTGGGGGTGGGGCTAGTGAAATAAATAAAATATTTGCACAATCCAAAATTAAAAAACTAGGAATGCTATCAGGACCCGCTGTAAAAGAATTTATAGATGATTTCAAAGCTGAGAGAATATCGTTATCTGAAAAGGAAAAACAAAAAGTTGGAAACCCAGCTGAACATTCGTTGATGGGCAGCTCCTGGGATCAGATTCAGAATAAACACGACTGAAATAGTTAATTAGCGAAAGCATTGACTATCATATCAGGAGAAGATAGTTCCGCATTATTGTACCGCAACATACCTGGAATTCTAGTACCATTTCTTTTACTTTGATTAAAGGACCAAAACTTTTTGGGTTACCTGTAATCTTGGTCTCAATCTCAACAATATATTTCTTACAAGAATTCTCTATAAGAGATTTACAATTAAATCGATGAGATTTAAACAAATTTAGAAAATATGTAGTTCGATTTGTATTTTTTATATAACCCATGAATTTTATCTTTAGTTTTTAAAACAATTATTATTACTTTATTAAACCATGGCGGGTATTTATGAAGACGAATACAATTATATTCAATTTTTGGTACCTCTAAGTCAAAAATTTGAAATACCTCATTGTAGAACAATAAACAAAATTGATCCACATTAGAGCAAGAGTCCTTAAGGGTTGGATCGTTGAGGTTAACTTTTATTAAGGGGGTGGCCATCAATTCTATTGACAAGAGGAAAGTCAGCGAGTTCAGCAAAGGTTATTAAGATTAGGAAAGATTAAATCTAGGATTCTTTGGTGAACATTTTGTTCAGAATTGAGTTGAGAAAGATTATTAAATGCCTGAAAATTGTTAAGGATGATACTTTGACGATCAGAGTTATTAGCATTAGTGGTAAATTCAGCAGCATTAAAATCGCCAAAAATTAGGTTCTTATCACTTTTCATGACTTGATAAGTACTGATTATGTTAAAGAAAAGAAAAGATTGCGTCGACCCAGGGACGTATGGATGGAGTTTTAACTCTGCGTTGTCAATTTAAATATATTAAACACGTATACGAAGTCATTAATTTTCTCTTAAAAAATAGGAGTAATAAAAACCAAAAATATGTTGCATTTGTATTTTTTGACAAAATGGTGATTGGGTTAATTAAACTAAAAATATCCATGTGTTGTCTACTATAATGAAAGTACAATGTGTAATTTACCAAGTAAAGTAACAAGTAAATATTTACAAATTCTAGAGCAGTATTTATGACTTATTCGATTTAAAATACAAAAAAATACAAAAAAAAATCCAAATTACTCTTAAATAATAGCGTTATCGCCTTCGGTATTTTTATCCCTATCATTGACTACAGTTATTAATGGCCTATGATGACTAAAATGAGTGATATAGATATCAATTCTTAAATGGGTAATAAAGCGTTTGAAACGGCATCAACTGTTGTACTTAATTTAGTCGTTGAAACAGTCAAACTCAGAGATAATAGAGATGCGACAGCTGACAAAATTAAGTGACAATAGTCCTTATGTACTGTGCCCCAAACAGTCACTTTCGGGCGCGCTATTTAAATTTGAGTGAAATACCAGGTTCTTCATAAATGGAAGAAGACAAGATTAAAATATAACAATCATGACGTTTGTTCGAAAAATGATTGTATTATCTCTAACATTTTTTGGTACTTTTGTGATGTTAAAACCTGATTAATAGTACATTATAAAGTGTCCTAATGTTCTTATCATTACCTGACATGTAACAACTGAATATATGAATGTAATTAATTTCTCGTAATGCCCTAGAAATAGATGGGACAGACTACAGAGAGTTGGATTTAGCTGAACAAAATATCTTACGATAAATATGTAGATACTCAGTGGGTATGGGTTGAAAACACTCTTCTCAGATATGCCATGAATATGCAAATGCATGTGGCGGAAATTCTACATTATTGTCATTTCCAAGCCCACAGTTCTGAAACTTTACCTTATGGAGATCTTAATGTTCCATATGAACAGTTTGCATATTACAGTGAACAACCTTTTGTCATTATTTATGCGATTAAGTATATTTTATATTTCCATAATAGGGAACTACAGAAGCAATCTAAAAGACAGAGGAAAATTATAGAGTCGCAGTAGGTCATGTAAACGTGCCGCCTCTCAGATTTAACTTTACGGAGTGCCCAAGTACACATGACAAAAATCAAACATGTGTATAACTGGTTGCCTAAACGCTTCATATGTTTTTAAAACATAAAACTAATTTATTACGATAAATCACAGTAAATGTTGAAAATGTTCATCATTCTGTTCAAGGCACATGTTCACTCTCTTTTTAATTTCAAAAATGTTCTGTAACATCCTTTCGTCAATACTTTGAACCCGTTGTTCAATTGTCCAATTCTGCTCTAGTCGCCTCAAATCCTCAACAATTTCCTCAGATGAAGTCTTCCACGAGATTTCTCTTTGTTGATACTGCCAGTTCGAACAAATCTGTTAATTACATGTCTAATGTGGGCATTTAACGATGTTTCTTGAATTATTAAATCACGGTATTTGGCCAGATATTCTTGCTTACAAGCGGTTACAGAATACACTCACTCTTCGTTTACGAAGTCCCATTGCGATAACAAGACATAACGATGAAAGTGCCTTGTTAAACAGAATAAACCATTTTCACGGTCCTCGCTTCCTAGCACAAAAACAAAATTTTCATACGCAACCACCAAGAGTTCTGAAAAAGACTGTTTTGTTGTTTTGAACTTGGATCAACGAGAATTACTGTAATTCGCACTTGAAAAACATTAAAACAATAAAACGACGACTTTAAATGATAGGTTACAAATGACATTAGACATTAATGTGATAAGTGAGACCGTGGTGAGAACTGTCATAATGATTGATGCATAATCACGGGCATAATTTCAGCGAAGCAGGATTTTTGAAAACCATGCCCAACTACGCCCTTAGAATCATTTATAAAAGCCCTGTACAAAGTCATTAGGAAAATGTTCACTATCCACTATGTCACTGTCTATCCAAGTTTCAGTAATTGCTACAACTTCAATATTCGTGTTTAAGCAGATGTTGTTCTGGATTTCTAATTTTATGGGGGCTGACCGTGGCTTGCCGGCACTTAGGCCTCTCCTTTGAGCCCATTGTACCTTCTCCAAGTCCATATCAGGGTGTCTCCCCGCTCGTCTACTCCTCAAGCCACCCAACTGCTTGAATATATTTGAGTAATGCAATTGCCGTAAATTTAGAAAAATATCTAATTTGCTGATTATGTAAAATAAAACAAAACCAGACGTTGCTTAAGATTTATTTTTCCTTAAACCGTTTTTCGGGCCGAAATCCCCCGTTTTACCTATCACCTATTTAAGGACCTATTTCGCCTTTTTTGTTTAGCCTGAAATCCGCTCTTTTGATACTTGTGCACGAAATACACGTTATGATACTTTTTAATCCTCTTACAAATACAACGTATTTACAAGGAAAATCTTAATTAAATTTCGCCAACGTTATCTTGTTGCGACCGATTGAACATCAAACAAATCACCAACAAATTAAATTGCCATATTTCCTAATTAATGCCGCTTAAGCGTAGTTAATTCTTCAGAAAACGCGATCAAACGACAGGTAAATCATGTTCCAAGACGAAATTTAAAGTGACAGCCTTGGAATTTAATTAAATCTTATAATAGGTGGAAGCGTGACAATGTCCCGGAGCAGTTCGAAAACGGAAATAACTACCTGAGTGTTACACACAAGTAGATGATCCGGAAAGACGGCCAAGAATTCATTATGATGGAAGAGTGTACAAACTAAATTGTCACATTCCGTTGAAAATGTATGATGCAATTATGGTAGTTTAACAGCATGAATGTGCTTTATGTCAACCGATAAATTCGTGGCAGTGTGGATGACGAGTTTAATTTGTTTGCCAAATAAATACAGCATCAGTTATCACTTTCGGAATAATTTATTATACGGCTTTTGCAATTAACGGTGTCAAATGGTGACAGTAAAAAATATTGTTTTTATAGAAATAAAGCGTGTATTTTGCGAAAAAAATTGGTGTAAATACACGAGATGAGTCAACAGTGGGAAGTCGTTGGAATCAGTTCGAGATAGATTTTTTTAATTTCTGCTCTAGTTACTCATGACCACTAGGCGGAAAAATATCTTACGGATGCAATTCCCCAGTTGAAGCAAGGTGTGTTTTACGGCGAGTAGCGGGGACGCTTTGATCTGGTCTACAAGGTCGTAGCCAGTGCGTCGCTAGCAGTGTTTACAGCTTGTTAAAAAACTACTTCTATATTACTATATGACTTCAAATAAAAATACTCGATGCCCTTTTTAATTTTTCAAACACATGACCACAGATTTGTGATCTTGAAATGTTATATTATGTTGATATAGTCCAAAAGAAAAATATATTTGTAATCAAACTATCGCCGCGACAGCACTGGATCGAGCGTATGAAATACAATTCCGCGCGTTGCTCATGACTCAAGCTTGATTTTATGTATCCTGGTACATGAATTTACACACCATTTTTTATTTAAAATTACTGAAAAATTAGATTTCTCATTCGAACTTCTAAGATAACCTTCACCTTGTGAGCATCAACAAATTTTGACGCAACATCGCTAAATCTATTGCTCACAGTTCGTAAATCAATTATATACAGTTGGAATTTATTTCTCTAACAAATATTGTGATAGGACTCCCCAGCGTTCGCACTTGAAGCTTCTTTAGAGACTATTCAAGTTCCTTAGTAAAACTTCTACGCTTTCAGAGTTCTAAGCTCCCTCAAGTTCAACTCATGTTACCTGACTACGATGATTCAATAATATTCGACGACAATAATCATCAGTACTGAGTTTCCAAAATTACTCAAAAAAGTGAACCTAAAATCTAGTTAATCAAAAGTATTGGACACGAATAACTTCCGAGAAATTATCTTCTAGTTCCTAAATTGCTGAATTTATTCCAGATAAATAGTTTCCACGCCATGCACGAGACTTGGTATTATCTATCCATGTCATCATCCAATCAACTACACTTTAATAATAATAATGGTAGCCACAAACATCTAGTCGATCTGATTTAACTGCTTCATTAAGAAAAATCCATATAGCGTCTACATACGAGTTTACCATAGTAATAAATACTGTGCTCTCCTGCTCTTTTTTTGGATTAATAAATAAGTTCAGGGAAGTTTAATAGTATGTTTTCTCCGAGAGATTTTTTTTCTAGATAAGAACAAACTCTTTCGAGGACGTGAAATTTGTTTCCATTCCATTCCTCGCTGATCCGACCCAGAGGACCATTCTCAAGTTAATTTAGGTCATAGGTCCTCCATGTCTTTCTATTCATCGATCCTTTCTCTCTGTTGAAAATCTGGAGCAGGTGCGTGCGCTGGAAATGGTCTTAAGCTCTCTCTCTCCATCAAGCTTTTAAAGAAAACTTTAAGAAACGAAAGACGCAAACTTTCAAGAAATGACATTAACGTGGGCGATTTGAATCTGTTACCGTAACGCAAAATAATTATTATCGTTTGTTTGCATCATCCCAACAAAATTTTGTAAGCGGATTTAATAACATTAAATATTTACATTTATAAGAGTCAAGTCTTCAGGCTTGAGTAGACCCTCATATTTTATTCGGATTACAAAGAAATTATGAATCCCCCAGCTCATTCAAGTCTCCGAGATTACTAACAAACGAATTGTAATGAAATTATTCATTTAAATAAATGTGCATATTTTACCGCAAATCTTTTAATTACCGGTTTGAGGAAGATTAATAATTGTATAGACAATAAATCAAAATGGAAACGAAAGAAAAAGCTTTCCATTCTTCGGGAAAGTTTGTACTGAAACGCAGGCAACAATTCAATTACGCCTACAGAGCCGAAGAGGGACGATTAATTTTCCTATTTTATGACTCTTTTAAATATACCAGGCGAAGCATGCAAAATGAGACAAACAGGTTTTTTTCACTCTAAGTTATATACATTTATTCTGTATTCAAAACAACGACAAACCCAAAATAAACAAAGTTTATATAATCGCACAACCACGGCTGCGGAAGTTTTATACCAAACAAAGAGGAAAACGTTTTAACGTCACAGAACAATTGATTTATTAACGACGATGATTTGTGGCCTCTCTGACTTCTAAAATATCAGGATTATGTTAATTTATGCTAAAGCAGATTATTGTGAAAACGGCTAAACGCTAACGGGAATTTGTCTGTCCAAACTTCCCAAAAAATTAATGACGTCAGCTCTACAAAATATTAAAAGATCTCTACAAACATAGCGTGTGCAAGAAACTTTTCAAAAATTTACTGAAAAAAAAATTGTTGAAACGTTTATTTTCCATACAAGTAGCAATAATTAAGTACATGTACATCATTTTGACACGATTGCATAACAACTGTTTGTAAATTGGCTAGGTTTCTAGGAAGTAAGTGTTATTTGCTAACACGGTAATCCATTAGTTAATTAAACTAAATCAGCGAAGCTTCATATTAAATGCGACATCAAAGTGTCAGTAATTAATTAAATGTTTAAATACATGTCACACGTATCGGTTGTGATAATGAGCTAGATACGGGCTGAATGGCTAAATTTTAATGGATACTACACTCGCTGTTCTGATACACACTATATGAAATGACTACGCCGAAAGTAATATAAATTCAATGTAGAGTCATTTTAAATTCAATAATATCGCTAAAGAAATATTAAATTTATTAAAAAAGAAATTCTAAGGAAAAATATTTAATAAAATTTCATCCAGCTGCAGGAGGCTCGGCTTGAATTATTTAGTAAATCATGGAAAATATCTAATTTCCTTAGATTAAAACGAATTTTTCTCGGAGTTAATCTTGGAGTTGCTTTCAAACTGATCTAAGCCAACCAACGCGGAGGATTACGAGAACTTGATACCGCGTAATATCGATGCGAAAATTAATGAGTATACAGAAAATCACCTACGGAATGTTTAGATAATGAGACGTGAGTGGATTATGTGTAATCTGCAGCAGTAGGCTATAAATAAATAATTGCTTTCAGCATACATTAATCTGCAAAATTACTAACAATTATTATTCTTATAACTGACTTTTAATTACTTAATTTACAGCTGTTCAAGAGAAACCAAAATAACATCATCTAAATTTGGTTTTCCAAAAGTTGTATCAGGTTTTCTCACCCATTCTAAGCGTGCAATGCGTCCTAAGTAGTAGCGAACTACTAGCTGTCACAAAAATTTTCTGAGTCTGATTTTTCTACAAAGTTAATAGATTTTCTTATTTGGGTAAAATTTCAACTCCACTCCTTTTTCCATGGTTTCGGCCTTTAAGAGAGTCAAACTGGGTCCTCTGTTTTTCTTGATTTTTGTCAACGATCTTGCTCAAACTGTTGACTGTGGTATTCTTGTGTTTGGGGATGATTGCAAAATATTTTAATGTTTCTGATATTCATGATTACTGCTTATAGCTTCAAGACCAGCTTAACAAAAAAGAGGATGCCGTTGCAGTAATAAATAATTTAAGTAATACTAAATAGAAGATTGTTTCCTTTGCTCGTAGCACTAAAAGGAAGGCATTTTACAGAAGAAGTTGTTTTGATCGTCAATTTAATTTTAAATGTTAAGTGAAGGGCATTAGAAACTTCTCGGAGTTTTTAATCTTATAATAATTATCGAGAGTTCAGCAATATACCTTTGGCAATTTTTTTAATTAACTAGGACTACTTTTGTCAACACGAATAAAAAATTGGTTCAAAGTTATTTCGACTGAACTTACCTTGCCCCTGAAATACAATAAAACAAATCCAGCTTTTGAAAAATGATAAAATCTGATTATTCGAATTTATTTTTTTTTGTGAGAACCCTTATAAATTAAAATAAACATATGTATATAACGTTAAACTAAATATAAAGACGCGAGCCGGGCATACATTCCAAATGAGGTTTCCCTTAACATAATTTTGGGATGACGTCATCAACATTTTTGCAAAGACACGTATATCACTTTGGGTAGGTGCAGTGTAATACTAATGATAACAGTATTGTATTTCCAAATTTTCGGGAAAACGAAGTGAGGCGTTCCCGATTTAATCAATAAAATAAATTGACTCATTCATTAATTTTTATGCGACACCCTGTATAAGAAATTTAAAAACTTTTAATGCAGTGATAAATTACAAGTATAGACTCATCATATTTTGCAGAATTTGGATAGGATTTATTCCGCAAAATTTTGAGGTGACGATTAATTTTTTCGGAAGGAGTAAACGAAAAATTTTGCTTAGCGATTTACCATGTACACGATAACCTTAAAATATTTACAAGATTTCAGAGCAATTGGTTTTGCAATTTCAATGTTATATTGCAAAATATTGTTATTCAGTTTTGAATTTTTTCCAAAAATTCTGGAGGTCTAGGGCGAAAATTCGACACGGATTCACACACCACAAGTGCAGGAGTATCTTATTCTATAAAATTTAATTTTATTATAAATTTTGGAGATGACGTCATCGGTGGAGGGGTTAATTATCCAAATCTTAGTTAGCGCTTAACCATCTACATAATATTCCTAATTTACATACAAAATGTGACAACAATCGGTCCAGTAAGGTCGGAGATTACTTTTCTAATAAAAATGGATAAAGACAAACAAACAGAGAGACAGACAGACAGAACAACAGACAAACAGACGGAAACGGGAAACTACTTATTTCGTACTCTAGAAGTACACGTCGAAAAAATATCAAAGTGGCGATTCGGCCGATGGACTCGATTACAATACTTCCTTACCTTAGGCTCGAGAAGTAAAAATTGGTCAAAGGCTCGAGAATTTAATTTTTTTTTAAAGATGAGCTAAAATTGATGTGTGGATTATTATAATGCAGGTAAAGAAGTATAGTATGCATATATTTCTGGTGACCTTTTTCATAAATAACAAATATTTGATGACGTTATCAACATTTTTAGCAAGGACAAGTGTATCAATTTGAATCGGTACATGCAGTGTAATATTATTAATAACAGAACTGTACACTCAAATTTTCAGGAAAATGGGATAGCCAGTAAAACATGTCGCCTTATTCATTAGTTTCTTTGGATCCCCTTGTATAAGCAATTATAGAAAATATGAATGCATTGACTTTTAATACTAAGCATATTTTAGATTTCTTCGGTAAAATGACCTCATCAACTTTTTTTCAGACGAGATAAACGGATAAATTTTGCTTAACGATTTACGGTATTTTCGACAATCTTAAAACGTTTCCAAATTCCAGAACATTCGGTTTTGAAATGTCAACGTCAAATTGTAAAATGATGTACAATTTTGATTTTAGTTACAAAATTCTGAATGCTTAGAGGAAAAACTCAACACGGATTCATAAACTACAAAACATTTGCTAAAGAAAAAATTAGTCGAAGGTGATTTCGACACGACTTCCCTTGTCTCTGAAATACAACCAAACAAATTCCGCTTCTTTGAAAAATAAAAAAAATGATTTTTGGAAACTTTTATTTATTTAAAATCTATACCTTAAAACAAATATAATAGATAAGTAATACCAGCAACAGTGTAAATAGCTAAATTACATCCCATAAATGTGTTAGGACATCCTATATTTTTCTTGTATGTGTACGGCATACAACTTTTTTTAATGACACTCTGTATATATTTTTTCATATTCTTGGAGAGCTTGTTTTCCTGAATCCATTAATAATAATATACTTTAATTACCCTGCCACTGTTTGGTTCGAGCGCATTTTGTTACGAAAACACACTTGTCTATATTTGATCTGAAGTTATAGTGGTCCAACTCTGACTTCGTTTTTATGGCACTGCAATCTCAATTACCGCAAGTATTAGGAACTCTATTAAAAATGTAAATAGCCGTACCACAAATCATCTTAAAGGTTTACGGGCGCATACGGCCCTGTATAGTGTAGACAGTTGGTCCCTTGATGGTTTATGACCGCTAGATTACTTACGGCAGAGGCCTATTGTGGAACACTTAACTCCTTCACAATCAATAGGATACAGTCATAAAAACGAACCAGCAGTTGGAGCACTATACCATCGTGATAGGAAACGGATTAAAAATTGATTCAAAAATATTAATGCAGTGATAAAAGTAGACACTATGCCTGTGTTAGGGAGTTTTCCCATTTGATAATGTAGCGATTAACATTATTTCAACCAAGACACGTCTGTCAATTCCGACACGTTTAGTATAGTTGTAAAGTCTTATTACTATAACCCTGAGGTGTACCATTCTTGAGATTTGTTCAATAAAAAATTGCTCGAAAGTTGTTTCAATAGAACTTTTCTCGCTCCTGAAATACAATGATATTTTTTTTGAGTCACCCTGTATATGCACATCCAAAAAATATTAATGAAATGATAAATCACAAGTACAGACTCACCATATTTTGTACAATTTAGATAAGATTTATTCAGCAATTTTTTATGGAGGATGAGCAAATACATTTTGATCAAAATTTACCATGCTTATGATAACTTTAAAACATCTCCAAGATTTCAAAGCATTCGGTTTTGTAGTTCCTGATTAAATCAATAAAATAAATTTATGCATTCATTAATTTTTTTGGGACACCTTGTATATGCAAATCCAAAAAATATGAATGGAAAGATAAATGACAAGTACAGACTCACCATATTTTGTACATTTTAGATGGGATTTATTCGGCAAACTTTTGAGCTGACGTCATCAATTTTTTGGAGGGGATAAGCAAATATATTTTGACTAAAAATGTATTATGCTCTTTATAACCCTAAAAACATCTACAAGATTTCAAAGGATTCGGTTTAGCAGATTCAAAATTAAATTGCAAAATGTTGTTTTATAATTTTACATTATTTACATGTTTAGGACTATGTTATTTTATACAATTTAAAAGCCAACAATCGGGCCACTACTTTCGCAGATTATCTGTCTAATAAAAAGTCGGCCAACGGACTCGATTACAATACTTCCTTCGCTTACGCTCGGGAAGTAAAAAATATCATAGGTGATAGCAATAATAGCACCAAAACCAAAACACCCCATGCGATATTAGAACGTATATGATTTTCACGTTTACATATTTGAAACTGAACATTCGACGTGATTAGCCCAGCAGTAACCTTTAAGGGACTCCGCTTATATTAGTATAACAGGTTGTTGCGAAAATTTGGATGCTTCAGGGAAAATCTAAAATGAATTCATAAATAAGTAAATTATACTCACTATTTTAATTGGTGGTAAGCAAATTTTAGTTAGCGTTTTACCATCTATATGATATTTCTAAACTACATACAAAATTTGACAACAATCGATCCAGTAGTTTCGAGGATTATCTGTCTAATAAAAATCGGCACAGAAAGACAGACAGACAGACAGACAGACGGACGGACGGACGGACGGACAGACGGACGGACGGACAGACAGACAGACAGACAGACAGACAACAGACGTTAATGAAACGTCGAGAAAACAGGAAAACTGGGAACTCGCCGGATGGACTCGATTACTATACTTCCTGATCTTCCTTAGTTGAGACGCACTGGCGACGTCCTTGTGGACCAGATCAAAGCATGCTCACTAGTCGCCGTAAAATATAACTTACTTCAACTGAGCGATTGCAACCATGAGATTTAACCGACAACGTCCAAGCTAATTTTTTTAACTCGCTTTATAGCTTGTGGTTTAACTAGGGTTATTTGGGCTTCCCGTCCAACAATGATACTGTGAACCATTCTACATAATACAAACCAAAACTTCCAGTTGAGAGGGCTTTGAAGTACGTACTTGAATCATTGGATACGAATTTCATATTTTGTTCCTCCACCAATTCCTGGTGGTCATGGCATAATGGGAGTTTGCCAAATGGGACCAAATTTACTATCATTGGACACTGACGCTGATAAACTTCAGCTAACAGAAGTACAACAACTTTTTTCCAATATATGTTTACTCTTAAAAATTGCTGTTATCATCAGTATAATAGTTCTAGTAGCCCAGGCATATTGATGAATCTGATATACTAACATTTATGAATGATCATAAAATATTTCACATTGTTTCAGATGTTAACAGTTGTATTTGCTTTTAAGATCAGTCTCATAAAAAGAAAGATTGATCTTGCAAAAATTAATTAAATTTAATATACTCATTGACACGGAAATTGCAACACCAATAAGGGGTGCGATTTTATTGATTAAACTTGGTATAAATGTTTGAGCACAGAACGGTAAAAACGGATTAAATTTTTACAGAAAGCAATCTTATTTTTTTTTTGGTAATAAGTATGTACTCATTCTCTGCTCGCCGTGGCATAGAATATAGCAAGTAGTTTGTGTCTCCTTGATACATTATGTCCCAAGCAACTTGCAATTCATGCCGAAGGACTTCTAGTATCAACGAAGGGTTACATAAGTTCTTCAATCTTCTCCCCATCATATCCCACAAATCCTCCATCGGAGACAAATCAGGAGATCCAGCTGGCTTTGGCATCAATCTACCACTTTCTCAATAGCTGAGCTGTCCAAGACGCGAGATTCATCACTATGCCACTCAAGATGCCAATTCAGTTCTAGCCCACACCATTCCAAACGCCACTGCCGATGATGTGATGCAGTTTCCATGTCATCGAGTATATTACTAATGTTACAGATGCTCGCAGGAAGAAAACGGTTATACTTATTTAAGTACAGATTTTTTGTCTGCGATAAAAAACGCCTGAGGGTATTGTTTAATTTCCAATTTACTTTTGAATGTCAGGTCAATGATGCGATTAAAGCACTTATAAAATTCTAGGAACTATAACACGTAATTTTTGAGGTTTGAATTCCCTCTTTTTAATTGACTAGATTTGTGTTGTATGGTTGCGTAAGTATTTAATTAATATTTTTTATTTTGCTGCCACAGTGAGAATACCTTGACTTAGATTTTTGTTGCATTTTATTTTCCTTATTTTCTTCTCTAGTGTGTATTTATGTGCTGACAATGCCCTATAAATGGCTTTTACTGTTGGAACTTTAATAATAATAGTAGTAAATACACCAAGCTTTTAGATTTCCAGGAACAAACTCCCCCATAAGGAGTAAAATAGACGGAAACTTCTCATCGTAAATGTCCCTTCTAGATAGTTTCATGAGCCCTTTAGGATCAAGGAAAACTAGACGAATACGGTTATGAGTACACGAAAGGGTCGCAGGTACCTAAATAAGGCGGCAAATCGAACAAAAGTGACTGAGACGAGATATGTATTTATAATATTTATACACAACAGGTCCATAGCTCAGCTCAGTTAACTTGTGTTTTCAGACGAATTTATCTTGTTAATCATTATCCTTTCTGTTATCCCATCCATATAAAAAGCAGAATATTTTCTTAAACAACTAGTAGCCCTATTAATTTTATTTAAAATTAATACACACAATTCTAGAATCTAGAAATGATGTATAGTACAGGGTATTTATAAATGATTCTCACTTATCATCAATGTCATTTGAAACCTGTCGTTTAAAGTCATCGTTTTTATTGTTTTAACGTTTTTCAAGTATGAATTTCAGTAATTCTCGTTGATCCAAGCTAAGAATATCTGGCCAAATACCGCGATTTGATAATGCAAGAAAATCGCTAAAGACTCACATTAGAGAAGTAATCAACAGATTTATTCGAACTGGCAATATCAGCAAAGGGAAATCTCCTGGACTACTTTCAATATCTGAGGAAGTTGTGATGATTTGAGACGACTTGAGCAGAATCCGCAAACATCTTTGACAAGATTTCCTCAGCAGTCAGGAGTTCCTATTACAACAAGAAATTGACGAAAGGATTATAGAACATTTTTTAAATTAAAAAAGTCAACATGTGCCTTGAACAAAATGGTGAAAATTTTCAACATTTACTGCGATGTTTAACCGCAATAAATTTGTTTCTTTTTGTTGAAATGAATTAATTTTATTTTTTAATGAAGCATTTAGATAACCACTTACACGGATGAATTTGGTCCTTGTCATGCCTCCTTGGACATTTAATAAAGTTCGAAAGTGAGAGGCGGCACGTTTTCATGACCTACTTCGACCCTATAATCATTTATAGGAACCCTGTACATTTCAACAAGCAATAAGATATCAATAAATTAAAACAAATGACAAAAATTTGGATACCTTACTTACCTTTTTAGAGTTAATTAAAAATGAAACAGGTAAATGACAAAATGAGTAATTACTAGAAGGATGCTACCTGAAGAGTAATAAGGGAGAATTAATAGGTCTATATAAGAAATTATATGGCTAGAAAATATCTTTTTTTACTAAATATGCATTTTGCATGCAATCCGAGCCTTCGACATGACAGATAGTCCCCGATGTATGGACTGTGGGGCTGAGGTCTTGTAGCTAAAGAAATATTGTCGACACAAGTCATTTACTTTAATTTATTATTGCTTGAACTTTGTTTGACCTGTGCGAATATGACACAATAATTGATGGTGTCAGTGTCATCAGTGTAACAACAAACACTTGTGGACCCGCTGTATGTGTATGTTGCAATGTACATCCACTTGCTAGTTCAGGATTAAATGTCAGATGGGTCTCCGCGGATATAGTAATTTGGTAAAGTGATCCGTATTGTAACGTAACTCCGTATAATTACCGCAAATGGAGCTAGGCGATTGGCCGAATATTAATCATGGAACTTGTAGTAGAACATCCAGTAGGTATAAAGCCCCCCGTGAATCATTCATACCTATTGTTACAATATCAACAAACTATTCGACCATACACACTGGATCGAATAAGTCAAGAGAAACAATGTTCACTCCAGGATTCAACAATGTGGCATTGTGTGTGCCCTCACCATCGGTGTCAGATCATATATAATCGCACCCGAATTAATACAAACATTAATTTCCATCGGAGCGAAGGCAAACGCCAAGAATCACGTTGCTGCGCCATTGTTATAACAACACCGAGAATTCCGAATTCCATAACGTCGCGAATTTTCGCAATTCCTGGCCAATAAAGTTATTTGCTCGACTTAATTGGACGCGTTTAAATTTTAAATGCGGTTTAACGTGCTGCCAGAGCGAGGAATTTCATTTTACTGTTGAGTTTCGTTTATCAAAACAGGGCATAATTTTGTAAATTTTGGCGATCAACTAAATAAGAAAGTTTACGGCAGACGTTATGAGAACATGAGGAATAAGATTTTCCCCAGAAGTCGATAAATAAAAAATGAGACGTGCGGAAATGAGGGCTAAATGAAGAGTCGTGCCACTGCCGGAACGTTCTACAAATCTTCTTGAGCTGCGATCATAACACTAATTAAAAGGAATTAAAAAATTAAACTTTAACAACGGCTTACACTTCTGAAGCGTTTTTCGCGCCGCTTTTCTCGCACTTTTTCTGGGAAAAATTGCCGGGTCTGCATAACGCAGTTTTCTATTTACAACGATTAATGTGGTATCCCATTTCAAATTGCTTTTCCATTTACTGATGTATTCTGAAATAATTTTAACTTCGGTAATGTAATTTAAACTTTTATTATGTAAGTAGAGCATGTTGGTTTAAAGTTGGAATGTCGTAGTATAACGTCAGAACAATTGTAAATTTTAAAATAACAATTAATTATTCGTGTCTAGAATTTCGTAACGCGAATTAACTCTTGCGGTTAAGTGGACGCGTCAGTTACAGATGTAGAACTCGATGTAAATTAAAATATCCTACAATAATACAGTCGGGTAAGTCCGTTAATCAAATCGGAAATTTGTGTGTTCGTTTAGAAATTTTATGTTGTGTATAATAACAGTGGAATGATATTTGGGGCTTCAATTAAAACTCACCTAACGGAGAAAACATTAATTTGCTTTTTGTTTATGAAAATATATATACTCTTTCAAAAAACTAGTGCACCCTGCCACTGTTATCATAATGTCCAAATTAATTATGTTTACCTCCCCAAGAAAGCGATGACGTAATCCTAAATATTATAACTACTACCTACAGTTAGTTTCGGATTAAGTTGTGTAAACGTACCGACATGTTAGTAAATATTTTTTACTTTTTTTTAAGCGGATGTTTTTACAATATATCTACATTCATTAATATTACATTTTTCTGTGTTCATCCACAAAGCTAGCTATTTCTAACTGTAATTGAGAACGGAAAACACTCATTTACTCATTTAATTTGAAAAAGCAAATCGTGCTTATTTTTAATTGAAGATCAATAACAAGAATAACCAGACGTTTGGGCTAACATTTTATTTACTACAGTGTGATGATGGACAAAAACAATTAACAGTACAGTTTCCTTCCCTTAAATTTACAAGTGGACCCGTCCGGAAGCTTTACATCTACTGCGACGTTTTATTAGTAAAGTATTTCCACTCTACGAGTTTATATACTTATGTACGTATGAAATGCTGCTTCACTTTGGGGCGGTGGCAAAAACATTGTTGCATCTAACACATCTGAAAAGTACTTTTACTAGTCTTGTAGAGCTCTACTCGAGCAATAATATACCACTTTCTGCTCTTGTCACGTAAACAACTAAATATAACATGTGAATCCACAGTCGTATTATAACACTAGCAGTTTCTTTTTATTACTTGAACTTAGAGCCGCGTCAGGTACATTTCTACGTATAAGGCTAAAGCAGTATGTGTGGGGAAAGGGCTATAAAATCTGCATTTTTAACGTGAGTTACTTTGTTGATTTAATGCGATCCTAAAATGGACCGTTTCCTGCTTGTATTTTCATCTTGTTGGAATTATCTTGTCTTATATCATCGCCACGTTGTAAACTGAAACGCTAACGACTAACTTTATCGTTAGTTGTTAACCTACCGCTGACCGGAAGCACCTGCATTCAGGCAAGATTTCCATCAGGCTAGTACCAAGAGTAAAAGTAATGATATGCATTGATGAGATTCGTGACAAAATGAAACGACGTTGCAGACTTAATAATGGTTTATATTGATTAGTTGGGCGTGTCGCTAATTAAATGTAGTAACTGAATGCAAGGTGATTATAATTTTGACAAGAATCTGCCGATTCATTATGATAAGTATCAAATCTAATTTGGAGCTGAATTATTGGTTGCCTATTCATTAAATTAACTTGGCATTGTACAAAAGAATTTCTTTAATCTTCTTATTTTTGCTCATCTGATAATAATTAGTCATACCACAATTATCATACGCTGCATTTATGTTTTTAAAAATCTATGTATTTAAGAAATTTGCTACAAAGTAAAAACAAAAACAGTAACTTTCTTATGACGAGTATGGCACTAATGACACATAAACAAAAATACGCAAGAAGTGCCATCTTGACGACACAAAAATGTTACCAATATTATCTCTGCATTATTTGTCATTTTCTTGAGAATTAATCTTATAGTGACATCTACGCAACGTCTCGCTGTTACATAAATATTGCAGCTTTCTTGATAAGAGAACTTTTAAAGTCGTCCACCAGATGGCTGTTACATCATTATGAGAAAAAAGTCCCTAGGAAATGATTTGCCAGATTCAGTGACAACCAGGTTACCCAACATAAACAACAATTTGTTTTGCAAGTAATCATGGCATCAGAGCGGTATAGTTTTTCTTTAACAACTTTCAGGTAATTAGACGCATTTTGATTAATATATGAGAGCTTCAGTAATATCTCATTCAAAACATTTCATTATTTGATGACTTTACTCGTTTTACTTCACCATAACCTTACTTTACAGCCCGTCTGGGAAATTGGTGCAAATTGAATACGCTTTAGCTGCAGTGGCCGCTGGAGCACCTTCAGTGGGTATTAAAGGTAGTAAAATCCAACACCTCAAAATACCTCCAATCATAGTGACATTTTGCAGCATCTAATGGTGTTGTGATTGCTACTGAGAACAAACACAAATCTATCTTATACGATGAACACAGTGTTCATAAAGTGGAAATGGTGACGAAACACATTGGCATGATCTACTCGGGGATGGGTCCGGATTATCGGCTGCTGGTCAAGCAAGCAAGGAAAATGGCCCAGAAGTATTTTCTTACTTATCGTGAACCTATACCAACAGTACAACTTGTGCAACGAGTAGCTGCTGTAATGCAAGAGTACACACAGTCTGGAGGTGTTCGACCATTTGGAGTGTCACTGTTGATCTGTGGGTGGGATAGTGGCAGACCGTACTTGTTTCAGTGTGATCCTTCAGGGGCTTACTTTGCATGGAAGGCTACTGCCATGGGCAAGAATTACATAAATGGGAAGACTTTTCTGGAAAAAAGGTACAAATGAGTGTGAGCAAATTTTAAACTGTCTTATGTTATTTTATTATAGATACAGTGAAGATTTAGAATTAGATGATGCCGTTCACACTGCTATTTTAACGCTAAAGGAGAGTTTTGAGGGGCAAATGACGGCGGACAATATTGAGGTTGGGATTTGTGATGAGTCAGGATTTAGAAGATTGGAACCTTCTCATGTTAAAGATTATCTTGCAAATATACCTTAGTTTTGTACACACAACTTACCACAAGAATTTTTTTAAAACGTGTAAAATTACACCTACACTTGCTTTTGGATAAATAAAATACTTGAAAAGTTAGTAGTAACTAATTGTTTTTTGAAAATATAGGAACTTTAGCATTACATAAAATATTATTTTCAGAAGTTCTCAAATATAGGGTTTATTATTATTTTCAAGTTCAGGTGTCTCAATTTACTACTTAGAGTTGGGTTTTCTTTGACTTGAAATTTCCTTTATGTAATAGTTAACAAATTTAAACGGCAAGTTTACAGGTTAGGTATTTAGTCAAAAATAAAAGAACAAAATTGTAACAAAAATGATACTGCGGCCACTTAAAGTACAAACCACTCAACCGTCATCAAAATTATCGAAATTTATTTTTACAAATAGTTACCAACAATAAAACTGGAGAATTCAAAAATACCCATGACACCATGCAATATTCAAAATAAAACAAATATTGACATAAAATGTATCTGTATACCAGTGGCGGCTGGTGGGTCAAAATTTCGGGTCGGCCAAATATTTTGAGTCTACACCTTGGTGTTATATATTTTCGTAATGTATGGCTGCTACTCATTAACCACTGACATTTTACGTGCCAGGATGTACAAAACATCTCAAATGTTTCGACCTGTTAAAATAATTTTTTATAGGAAATTGACAATGTCAGTTTGATTCCAAATACTATTAATCCTTAATTCTACTTGTTCTGCTTTATCATTAATTGAGAACCACCGAAAACATTATTTTTACTGAGTTCCGCGTCGACCGGCGGCTATACGGCTTGCCGACCCCGGACATCCACAATTAAATAATAATAATTAAATAATGACATGCAGTTAAAAAATATAAAAAAAGTAATAATAAAAGTACCAACTGTTAACTATCTTCATTTACATTTATTTATTTTTAATGTATATGACAAATTGTCAAATAAATTAATTGAATAATTGAAAAATTAAAATGATTTAAAACTTTAAATTCGTTTCTGAAATATCTGAAAACGCTTAGATGCTAAAAATACAGAAAAAGCGCATTTATGGTGTAGCTAAGTTATGTACGAAAAATAAAATTTTAGATAATTTAATGTAATTTTTTTCGTTTATTATTCATACACAGAAAAATGTATTAAATCGACAATTATTATTTAAAAAAAAAATAGTATGCACTGAAGAACATCGAAGCCGTTATTGTTTTGTAATTTGGTTAGCTATCTTAAATATTAAGCGTTTTAAAAACTAAATTCGCGTTGCTGGGTACGGCGAAGGAGGATTTCGCCGGACCTGGCACAACATACGTTCCGCCAGGTCTTTGTCTACTACAGTGTACTAGACAAAGAGAACGATGAAACCGTAAGCTGCTACGAAGTCGAAACATCGAGCATAATGCATTCCTGGGTACGGCTTGCCGAAATCTCGCCGGCAAAGCGTGTTTATCAGCATTTAAAATTAGCAACAAATGCTTTATTTTGTACCTACAATATAATAAAATATATTTTTAATATATATGATCTATCCTAACGTACATTCAAACTTTATTTCTTTTTTTATTTTCTAATTTCAACGCTTACTAAGTATTTTAAAATGACTGGTACGGCGTGGCCGACCCTGCCGCCCCTGACCAGCCGCCCCTGCTGTATACTGAACTTAATGCCTACACATCGCCGTAGTTTAAAGCTTATGACTTTTTTCTCTGGATCTCGTGCTGTTTGAGTTATAATTTATTTTGGATCAAAGTCTTGTAGTTGTTTATTTTGGATTAAAATAGTATATATGTTCTAAAAATGTACAGATCGCCAATCCACCATCTGGCTAAGGCTCTTATTTTTAATTCATTAAACATGACAAACACTTGCAGGACTCATTTTTTGTATAAGAATAAGATACATATACTTTAGCTGGTAACAATAAGCAGTGCTTGGAAGTAATTCATTACCGTAATTCAATTCCTTTCCAAGCAATGAGCAATTGTAACGAATCACTTTTTTGGGTAATTCAGTCCCTTTACAATTACTTTTAACCCAAATAAGTAGGTACTCAAAAATATTGTTTTGTTTTTCTCTACGAATCGTTTACCTGACCTTCTGGGATTATTATACCTGGTTCCATGGTCCTTGTTCGTCCCCACAAAGAGAATATTAACCCAGTATTAGAGAGTTAAAATCCAAAACCAATTTAACACAGAATTTGTTAAGAAAGCAGGCAACTATAATATACATAAGCTCTTCATTATTTTAAGGGTGATGAGTATGAGATATCTGTTTATGGATCAATTTTAAATTTTCAAAAAGGTACATTATATAGTAGAAATTGTGTTAAAAAAATCCATTGTGCTTTACAGAAATAAAATATCTTAATAAATAATTGAGTAAACAGACGCAGAATATTTAAAATTTGTGCTCAAACAAACTTTAGGCACTTTTCTGATCGAAATTTTGTCAGGGTGTCCACCCTCTAAGGTTTTCTAAAGTATGTCTATAAGTTACAACGCCAAGTAAAAGGTAATTATAATTCAATGTAAATGTAAATTTATAAATGTAGACTTTTAAGTTTACATTGTCTTAAATCCCCTTTTTATTAAAGATTAAACGATTTGCGATACATTTACACCTAGCCAATAAGATATTTTGAAATCTCCCACCAATGCAAATTTTTGTTTAAAAGTTGTTGCAGTTGGTATCGAACTTTTATTTGTAGCTAGAGTGGAATAAAATTAGGCGCAAAAGCATCGGCTCTTCAATTTTTGGTAAAATATGTAACATATTGCCCCACAACAATTCCATCTAGCGCCGCAGTGGAATGAAAAACTAACCCAAACGTCTCCTTTTGGCAATCTGAGACGATTCTGTATGCTCTAAGTGTGTTTTGTCGAACAGAATCATCAAAAAATGTCGAAATATAGTTCAGACTTAACATAAATCGACAAAAATCCGATGTCTATCTAAAATTTGATGGTTTCGGTGCTCTTTCCGAGCTCGTAGGGTGTGTGATTGGCTTAAACCACAAGAAAACGCTTTAAAAGTGACGTTTCTGAAGAATTTTAACAATTTTTTTGAATCTACAAACGCCTGAATGTGAAAAACTAACCCAAACGTCTCCTTTTAGCAATCTGAGACGATTCTGTATGCTCCAAGTGTGTTTTGTCGAACAGAATCATCATCGGCGCGGATGTTTTTGAGATAGAACGTCATGCCTTAACTGACGAAAATTTTGAATGTCAGTTATTATTGAATTTAAATGATTAATATAGTCCTCTTGCGTGAAGTATTTATTTGTTTTTTCTTTATTTACTGATGTGAATATGTAACAAATGCCTTTTTCATTCTACCACGTTTTTTCTTGACCCTTTGGATCCATACAACAAATATTTAAAATTGTGTCTTCATCAAATTTTTCAAAGTGCAAAAAGTAATTGCTAAAGTAATGCATACGTTTTAAAAGTAATTGTTCTAATCACTGCAAGAGTGCTAGTGTAAACACGTGTTGAAAATAAGAATAGGTTAAATTTAGTTTGTAATTTCAAAGAAAGCCACTGGACACCACAGTCCGCATCAACAAGTGCTTTTTTATTGTTTATTAATTCACAGTTCATGTTAAGATTTTTAACTGTTCATGATTCTAAGGTGATTCAACGACAGTAATGTTATCCCCACCCCATAACTTTTCACCAGAGATTTCTAATAGTCTATTTATATGGTATAATAACACCATTCGACGGCTGCATTTAAAGATTTCATTGCTGAGATATTTCCACAACACGAAATGCCACCAAACACTGCATTTGATATTCGTCTGTTGGGTTTACTTCACGTGTGCTTAAATGTAATGGGGGTCGGTTCAATGTGAAAGCTCGATGAATTTACTTTTGATTTAGTCATTAACTTAAATTAATGCATAGTTTGTGTTAATTCTGTATATTCTTTGTTATTTAAAGACGTTTTGTTTGCTTGTGCTTTTAATTAATTTATTGTATAAATGGGACGTCAACGTGGACATTTTCTGATTTGTTCTTAACTCAGCATCTTTCTTTTTAATCAACAATAAAAATGAACCAGTTGAAATTCATCGCTTCTATGCGGCAATGTTAGTAAGATGATTTTAGCACAAGTTTGTCTCATACAAATCTTCTTACTACCTACTTCCTTGTGGAGTGCATTTACCGGTTGGTCTGGTAATCTGCGAAGAAGTGGATGATACGGTCAATTATGTAACAGCCTTGCACCGCCAGCTTTACCAGAGGATTATAAGTTGAAAATAGTGGTAAATGTGACTATCAATAAATTCAAAATTTGGTTTAATTTATTTTCAATAATAGGTAAGTAAGGTACTTCTATACTTTCACATACACGCTGATTTTTCGAGTAGAAATATTGTTGGGGAGTAATTTTTAAACATTTTTATATCATAAATCTGAAGCCTTCATCTAAAATGAATATAAACAGAACTGTTCTCATTTTTGTGAATAATGTGGTGACCGAATTTAAATCAAAATTTTCGCGCTGAAATTAATTAACAGCGGCGCGAAATCACATTTGAATCATTTGAATTTGAAAAAAAAAATGCAATCACAAAAAAAAATCGTTAAACATAGGCAACCAAATATGCATGTAGTGCCCCAGGGCCCAAGGTAGTTCTGCATGTTTTAGTTAGAGGGCGGATTGGCAGAGAAAGGGGGCGGCTTGGTAGAGACTGAAGCGACATGGCGTAGCGTCAGTCTGAATGTGTTTGTGTGAGTGTAATCACGTGGTAAGGTAGTTTTGGTTAATTTAGTTGATTTGGTAGTTAATAAAAGGGAAGAGGCCTTTGTTTAACGACAATCAATCGTAACCGACGTCACTCAGTTTTCCCCAACTCGCGCGCTAATTCTCGCTGCCTTTTAATCGAAAAAGTACGGATGTCTGTTCAACGCGAAACACGTGCTGTAAATTTGTTTTATTGTTTGTGAATTCACCAATCAAGTTAGTTTTCTGAATCGTCAGCTAGTGCAAAAACAATTTAACATCAACGAGGCTTATTCCTCTCACCGCTAAAATATACATCATCGAGGCAATTCCTCGCAACTATAAAATTTATATCACCGAGACCCTTTTTCCTCGCACCGATGATTGGATATATTTGTGTCTGTTTATTACGTGTTTTGTTGGGGTAACCAGTTCGCGGTATGCTAAACTCTCAAAGTATCACTTGGATTATGACATAATTTAACCTAATGTAAACTCTTTGTTTGAATCGTTGATAAAGTGTGGCAAGTATTAATCTCATGTAAATTTTGTTAACTTTGCAATTTTTCACCTCATACAATATTTCTCTAATCTTACAATTTTAACTTCAGTAATTTTCTTTGTTGTATAAATGCAATTTTAACCTCACATAATATTTTATTTGCACAAGTTTATTTCACTCCAGATCTTTTGTTTTTATAAATCTTTGCTAGTTTTGTTTTGTAAATATTTTGTTGATGAATGTTTCCATCGTATAAATTATTTTGTGTCCACTTTTAATTTCACATAAGAATTATTTGTTGTTTAAAATTTCACAAGATAGTATGGCGAATTTAAATGTTGTTTATTGCTCTTTTGAAACTTTAACACTTAGCGGTATTTGCCGGACTATCTGCACAAGGAGTGCAGGCTTTGTATAGTCAGTGGAAATGGTCTGGACGACGTGAAGCTGTCAGCTTATTTATAACTTTGACATTCCATCCCACATTTTTCGACCGAAACGGCCTGGTTAGCGCGGTACGTCTCTCCGTTCGATAGAGGGGTGCTGGGCGGTAGGCTTGCCGATAGATAGAATCACCGTCGCGGGGGAGACCAGCCCGAACCGGTAGCCCCAAACTCCGCTTGTGCTAGAACACCCCAGGGGTACTTTTGTTGTGCTTCTGTTAACTGCCGTCAGTCGCCCGTAATAACTTGTGTATTTGCATCCAGTTACTTTAATTCAGATTTTGCTTTGTTTTATTCAATTTGTGATTTTCAAATATTTGCATTGATTCCAAACAGATGTATAGGATTTTGCGTTTGTTCGTTTTTCATATGTGTATGTCTGTCAATTCGCGAGTGTCTTTTCTTTCATATTTTTAAGTTGTTTCGTTTGAAATGTAATATGTCCGTGAATATACGATAGGGGGTTTTTGGGGCTGAGGAGTGAATCCTCGCAGCTTCTTTCCTCCTGAGAGGGGTGCCATTTTAGCCCCTCCAAAACAATTTTGTCTATTATTTATTGCGGTCTCGACTCGCACGTAGTGTATGCTCACTTGTATGAAAGAACGTCTTTCCGCCATGTAAAAAAAAACACAACGTAGGTTTCCTTTTGTTAGACGATCACAGCCAAGGCTAAATTTTGAATTTTTCGCGGGCCTTTCAAACTTTTTCAAGGTCAATTAAAGGCGGGAAGTTTGGGTTATCACCATAAGTTGCATTAGATTGTTTGAATTCATGAATTTCTCTATTACCTAAAGTCATTTAATAGATATTTGTCGCCATTTTGTTGTAATCATACATTCAATCGAAGGTACGTTATAACCTCGAGAAAGAAAAGACCAGACTAGCATATTGTATTTTTCAAATAGGAAATACAAAACTCAGTACAAATTACCCAATTACTACTGCAGAATTGTTCATGGACGTTACAATACATTCTTATGACAGAAACTGATCAAAGACTACTTTTCTTATCTTGCTCCTGTTTCTGTGATATTCCTTGGGCTCTTGGAAAAGGTGAAATTCCAATTTAGTTATTGTAAATAAAACATCTGATAAGTAGATACCGAGTGATTATTAATAAATATTTGTGATTTTATTGTCAGGTTGGCATCTTGTTTAAAATTTTATGATGGCACACCTGATTGTAAAGTGATATTTGTGGCAACTGTGAATTGACCTATTAAATTAACACGGATACCAATACTTCAGAATGCCAACACAAAAATTTGCTTCAATTATTATTAATAGTCGCCCGGTATTTGTATTTTACAGCTGTTAAAGCAGTTTTGTTAATAAGTAAGTCACTGTTCCGTTCTGTTTTTTGTTTCATCTACTTCTTACAATTCCTCCAATTGCTTATCCTCTTCTTTCTGCCGACTGATGGTTTTTGAATAAACATCCAGTTTCTTTTTTATGTTACGAGTAGTTTTAATGTCTTCGTGCACCTCACCAACGATTAAACCCACGGAGAGTGTGGATACTGGTCCGTTACCACCTTTACTTTCTAAAGACGATTTTAATTAAGTTTATGTAGATAGCAGTGCTACAAAAACTAAAAAATGTATGTTCTTTATATTCATATTTTGAGAAAGATAAATCCTTGTGTAGGTAGACATTTATCCACTAGCTGTTATTTAACAGATAACAAGTGACGAAGGAATACTTTATAATGTATACTGAGGAGGGTTCCCTAGTTCTAGCGATATATTATTTGTGTTAAAAAAGATCCATGGGTGTATTATAATCACAAATTCTAACTAGTCAATTTGCAAGGAGTGTAGAATTTCTTTTAGAACTTGTTAGAACTATTCATATTTGTAGTAGAATATTCTTTAATTCGACAGACTTTTTTTTTTCCTTGCACCACTTACATTTATAACTTTTGCTTCTGCTTTTTTCAGTCGTCACTAGTAAAGAACTGTCAGAAATTGTAGTTGATGGCATTTTGATAATTAATGTTAGATGCTTAGTTTCTCTTTGTCTCTTTTGTAGTTTGTCTGTTTTCTGTTACAGATTGTGGTATGTAGGTATTGAATGTGATGATAAATGTGGGTAAAGGGGTAGGTAATAGAAAAACACCGTTGTTAATTTTTATAATACATATTTATTTCCCATCTTTTGGACCCTATACAATTTATAGCTAAGTACGTTGTCAGGTAATACAATCTTTGTATGGAATGCTTTCATCTGAAAAAGAGGGGCAAGATGGTGGGGTGGGTTATACAAATATCTGACTAGTATCAACAACAACTGACCTAGCTGGTCAGTACCCATTATGTTGCTCGGTTGTACTTATAATTCTAGACCAACAATTTCAACACATGTTTACATTAAACTAAGTTTACGACGCCTACTTGATTCAATATTACAATAAAGATATGCATTCCCCGGTCGATTGACAGGACTACTAAGGCTAGGTATAGGGACTGTGGCGCCCCCACCGATTGCTTGCTGGGTACAAAGTACATGCTACACAGCAGCAGCTGCTTTTACAGACTTAAAAACTACACCGATGGTTGTCGTTCTTAAAATGTAGTGTAGATCAGCTGTTAAAAGAATCGATTTTTCCTTATATAATATTACTTTGTAAATTCATTTGTTAAATATTATCAAATCTTCTTTTATTACCTTATTAATTGCTAAAAATTTAAGATGTCACTTGACAAGGGGCACAGATCATGATATGTTTAAGAAGTGGTGTTTATTAACCTATGACCTAAAGCAGAGAAGGCGATTGTGGCTAGTTTATATTACCGTTGATAAGTTTTATCACAAAATTTGGTTCCGTCCGCCGACGTCCGTTTCCTCGGCGAAGAAACGGCCGACGCCGTCGTGGAACTGACTAAACTCCACAATTTCAAGAACATATAATTTAAAACACAGAACTCTGCAGTTAAAAAACACAGTTACAAGACGACATTTAAAGGTCGGATTGCATATAACAGGTATTTATAATTTTATCAATTAATTAAGCTGATATGTTTTCTATAGTCCCAAAGATAGCTGGCTGCCCAGCCTGATCACCCTGATCCGCACCCACCCTACCGACGCTCATTGAGCTGCGACATGTCGTACGACATGCATTGGACGGAAACAATACGCAGAACAGCCGCCCGAGTCCCTCGCACCCGTCACATACAACCTATGCGAGTGCAAAGGCCACAGGTGGTCCGCTTCTATCTGCAATTCGCCTCCAAGAATGCGGATCATCTGCCTCTAGATTGACACGCGTCTCTGATGCAATGTTAATTGACTCACTTTCTTTCCTTGTTGCTTCGAGATGATGCCGCATCTTGGACGCTCCTTAAGTGCCGGGGGATCCCCGGCCTAAATACACTTATAATGATAGTAATAGATATATCACATAAACGTCACACAAAAAGCACTACGACACTATATGAATATAATCTAGATAATAGAGAATTACCAATGTTTTCAACATTATACACTTTCGACTGTTATCTCAGTGATTAGTAAGGTTGTAGAAAACTATAAAATTATATAAAAATAATACATTACAACACTAGTAAAACAATATCTTATATAACCTACAACTTGTCTTAAATAAATATATTATCATAAGGGCCACCTAAATTAAACTTTGGTTATCCAACACTGATGTACCCATATTAGCACTTTATTAATTTTACAACATTTATTAACAATTGTTCTAATTGATTCGTTTAGGTTAGAATTTCATAATAATTGACTGGAACGACATGATTGTGCTACTTTTCGGCTGTCTAAATGGTGCTCCGTACGGACTTTGTGCACACGATGGTAATATAGGTACATCGTGTTAATATTCAAGGTACAATAAAAACCAATGCTAAACTTAAAACCTATATAATACATACCGTAATTGAAAACTATAAAATTTACTATTCCTGTATAACTGCATGCATTCTTTGATTGCAAGATAACAAATGCATCATATTCTATTACTTCTATAATTTAAGCAAAAGCTCATCTATAATATAAAGTTGTTAAAGTAATATTCTGAAAAAACAACAGAGCTCTCTACGACTCTCTGATAAATACCGTTAAGTATTAAAAATTGGGCAAATTGTATCGAATTAAAGATTATTAATACAGGACATAATTCTCTAAAGTAACTCACTGTCATGACTGGTGTAGCAAAGCCATTTTTATGATATGTTTATATTTTGAAAAATCTTTTTGTAGCGTTACACACCAAACATGTCAAGTGCGCTTATTTCGTCATTGGTTTATTGCTATGATAAAACAAAACAAAAATATATTAAATCAATTTTCACCATAAGACTCTATCTTATATCAATACCACTATGTAATTATCTAAAGAAAGCTCGACAAAACAATACTGTTAGTGCACGCTGGGCGCCCTCGTGGGACACACTTCACGACGCACTCTAATAATTTAATAATAAATCTAAAACTTAACTTTTAGGGCACCTTTGGTTTAGCTTATCTTCATATTTTTATCATTCTCAATGAAATGAAGTTATTAAGCAATCTGATCAAACGACTTGATGCAGTTTACCTGTACTTATCACGTAAATACTGTCCTGCAAATCTAACAGTACAACTACAACAGTTAACAGAGATAGGTAAGCTTTGCTTTGAACAGCGATTTTACTTTGGCCAAGACCACTCTAGCAGTGTCCAGCCACGACCATCGCTCTCTGTCAAGTACTCAGCGGCATGTACGAATTAAGATTGTCCATTTTCTTCTCCTTTTGTTCCCTGCGAACATACACGAAGGCATTAACCATAGATTATCGAGAAGTCGGTGACAGGCACGGAAAGAAGCAACACGCACCGACGCTGTGCCACCTCAAACCAAATATTACCCTATTCATGGCTAAAGTACTTTAAACGTACACAAATTGTTACTAGGTCAACGCGTTTTGGACCCGATTCGAGCCCCATCAAGACAACTGGCAAAATCTAACTAAATTAAAATTATCAATCCTGTAGCTTCCAATGACATACTCATTTTTCCAACTGAAACTGAAATTAAGTCGTATCAAGACTTTGAAACAGCTTTAACTTATGCTTATAAATAAATAGTTATTTTTTAACAAATGTCTTCTTGCTCAGTTCAAAAGTATATTCGTCTCGATCTCCCCCTGTGCTTCAGGAATACCTAGATCTACCGAATTTACGAAAGAAATATAGGCTATGGACATATTCAGTCCTTATTAACCCTTTTTGGCGAAATTTAGAGCTAAAAACTTGCAATTTTTCATCTGAATTGAAAAACCCTTACCTCAAGCATCCTGAAACCTAGGAGACTTTTAGATTTTTTCTCCATAAGTGAATCCATCGAATCAGAAACCTGTAAGCACACATCCCCAAATACCCCTGAACCTAATATAGGGCAAACTTTATGAAATTTGGAAGTTACTATTGGTAAACCCAAAAAAGAGTATATACCTAGATCTAGCTCTAGGACGCGTTGCCCACTTGAACTGGCAGCAAATTTTGAACCACCCATTACTAACTATTTTTTAAGTGATGAGCAAATTTGACAATACTGCAGCGTTTTCAATTAGTCTTGATGATGTGTTGTCGAAACGCGTTGACCTAGTATCAATTCAGCGTTCCTGGTACTCGGTCCACCTCTGGCCCTTCGCGCGTGTGAGTGTTACCTCGTCCCGCGAGAACAGCAAAGTATTAGTAGAGAGTGCTAATGAAATCTAATGACAAGACGCGATAAACGACTGTAATCTAAGGCAAAGGCAAGTAAACCGACCTCTGCAGCCATTTTGCTTTTGGCGTATTCGATACGTATGGGGCCGCGATCGGAGGACAGTAGGAAGGAACCTTGCAGTGCTGCCATGACCTGTGCGGCGCAACGCACATCCTGGTATTCCATGAAGGCCACCGGGGATCCACCCTTGTTGTGCATGCGCAGGCGACAGAAGCCAGGGAAGCTGTGCAACAAGAACACCACAAGTGCTGCTCAGTGTCGGGGCACTACTGCTAACTACAGGAAGTGCGAGGGTAGTACACATTCAGAGTGTGCGTTAGATAGAGCAGACCCTCACCACGTTAGTAAAAAAGAAAACCAACAGAACATTGATTACACATGCGGCACCAAAACGGGGGAGGTGGAGACGAAGGTGCTCGCGTCGCGATTTTCACTAACTCTTTTCTACTGCTGAGGAGTTCTCAGATGACATTTAATGAGACGGGGGCTACAGTGCAAGATATAGTGAAGAAGAACAACATCCACTAAAGTCGTCACCGTCAGAGGCAGAGCATCTTTTAAGAAGGCCGACAACAGCGAAAAAAGGGGTAACAATGAGAACGGCGAACGGTTTCAGTGCTAATGGATCGTTAAAGTAATAGACATATCTAGAGGCTTAAGCAGTGTTCCGTAACACAATGCATCAAATTGATGACTCATTAAAAGTTAATTTATTGCTTGGTTATTTTTCTGTTTTATTTGATAACGATTGTTTTCTTTATATAATACGCTGGGTCGTTAGAGGCTAGCGTGGGCACGCGCAAAAAACGACCTACAATGTATGATGAAGGAAAAATAAAATTTAAATGAGCGATTAGAGTTACCGCTATGTTCGACGTCGCAATTATTCTGATTATATTCTTTGTACGGAAAACATGAGATGTTGAAATGTGGAGTACACTCATGCCTGGAACCTACGCTTTTGTAAAGGTAAAAAATTATTTTTGACGTTCAAGCATGCCCTCAACTTCAGATCCTTTCATTATAAGTATAATCTCTTTTTTAAACCAAAGCCAGTCTCCAGTGGATGTTTTGATACTTTTTATTCACACAGCTGCAGTCGCAGCAGCGGTGTGGCGCATGTAATCTTAAATTTTCGTGATTTGCTAACGATATCTAAGAGACCTATAAATTTTGTTATATATGTACTTAATATCAATTATATATTTAAACGAGCTTTAAAAAAAAGATATAAAGAACCGACTGGAAAACTGGCAAAGAAATCCGGTATAAAATTTTGGTCATGGTTATTTTGTTACTGCAGACGATTTCCAAAGATGGAACGAATTACCCTTCCAAAAAAACGTGATATTTGTATTTTTGCAATGATATTTTGATAGCTTTGATAGTTAACCAAATACAACACTTAACTAACTAACTGCACCAAAAAGCCCTAGTTGTTGTAAATATGAAAATTTTGACTCAAGAGTATGCTAAGATATCAAAAATGAAGGAGTTCTGAGATAGGGTCAAATCAAATTTTGTTAAGAGAGTAAAATGATCGCCCGTGTGCAGACTTAGCGGAAACAAGAAAGTCGGTGTTGCTTAAAAGATGCTCTGGTGAGAGGCCTTGGCGCTAAATCTATACTTACAAAGTGCTTTACTACGATTTCTGCGCCAACAGCTCCTCCCTTACTGATTTGCGGAATTCGAATAAGTGAGTCCACTTAACAGAAAATTCAATGTTACTAACTCCTTCGCATCACACTCACTATAACTTGCACTATATATTAACATGGTTGCTCTTTTCTCTGATTGCTTTATTTTTGTAATTGCCCTATCCCTTAGTAATGTTAATGAGTTTGGTGTTAACAAACCTGGCGAATATTTCCTTCAACTCGTGTTCGGACACAAATTGGCCCAAATTTGCGACGAAGAGTGTAGAGCAAGGCGGATTGCTTACTCCCAAACCAGGTTGTGAGGACGATGACCCCACGGGAGAAGCCAAGGCAGGACTTGGTAGAAAATGTGGCAAAGATGCTGCATGTACTGAAGTTAGAGCAGTAGGATGCGGCAAAGACATTGGAGGCTGCAAACAAAACCACATTAGTACGCTTTGTAGCAAGAGCCGGTATTCAAGACCAAATTCCAGACTATCAGATTCACATGACAAGGAAACACGCATCACGCAGAACAAGTACACAACGCTAAACAAAAATCCAGATAAACTAGGTCAAATTACGCTACAGAAAAACACATCCTACCGACTACGCCAAAAGCTAATTTCTGACCTAATTTAGCTGAATTACAAAGTCAGATTCACAAAAACGTTAGATAGCAGCTAAGCAAGCATTATAGAGATAGTCGCACGGCAGCAAAGAATCAAGGATAGGTATTGCAGCGGTGTTTGTTTCTTTGCTGCCTGCATACATGAATCTGCTTTCAATCAAATAAGTAGAATTGAACTAACGTGGTGATGGACTGGGGCGCCAGCTTGTTGCAGCTGAGAGTCCAGAGTTTTGTCTGTAGATAGTCAAAGATAGGAACGTACGGGGACCTGTGGATGCAGTGCGGGATGTACGAGTGTTGCATGTTGCAAGGCTGCTCCCGGTAATTCCGCAGCTGCTGAATAAGCCAACGGATGATGCCACAGTTCTGGACCACCCGGGAAGAAAGGGGTTCCCAGATCTGAAAAATACACTAGTAAGAGAAGAGAAGTGGTTAATAAGCAAACATAAAAGTCAGAGGCGGACGTCTCACGGGGCACAACGTGTATGCCCTTGGGAAATTCGCCATTGTTCGTCATATTTAAATAAATTATACAGACTTAGTACACTCGATGGCTTGCAATCTGCTCTGAACCGATTCGCACATGAGTTTATTCGCATGCGGTAATGAGCCCTATCATTATTGAATGCAACCACACTTGAATTGTAAGATCACTGATTAAGTTTCAACAAGATAGTGTCACCGTATTTTTAGCAAAATATTATGATGTAATATGGAGCTAAATAAAATATTCGACGTGGTTTCGGGATAGGTTCATTACTTCATGTAAATAAGACTCAACAATACTTTTACCGGTTGATAACCTCACAGTTGTAATTAATTAGCCGCAGGCACAAATACTGAAATTTAAATGTGATATGAAAGTGAGATTGATTTAAAAGTGAATTTAATAATAATCTATAAAAAAAAATATTACTAAAAAAAGCAGGTGATTTATTCGAATGTACTAAAATCATTCAAATTGTGAGTAATAACTAAAAGCCGACTAAATTATATACCTTGCTAAATATTGCTTTGAAGAAAAAATAACTAATATCACTAAAGAGTTAATCTACATTTAAATGGGTTTAATACGTTTCGAAATTTAATTATAGTTTCGTTACAAATTTTTGTTTTTTTTGAAAACTCCACATGATTTTTTATTTGTATGTAATAACGTCGCCATTTTCTTTTTTCCGGTCACCATTTTTTTGTCATTTCGGTGGACTTTGAGTTTTTAATAAGCAATTTATGCACATCTTAAATTTATAGTTTTTGTTTTGAAATAGTGATATGTACTTTTCAAAATAGATTAGGCTAGAATTTGGGGACTTGCGGCGTAATTGTAAGGACCAAGTGCTTATATATTCTTAGCATTATAACATTTTTGAAAAAAAAATCACTTTTTAAATGGAAATTACGAATATTTGTTATAGTTTCGGTTGTAAGATAGTGAATATTGATTAAACCACTTCAGGTCCATCTATTTGTGTACAAGGGATTATAATCATAAATAAACACTACAAAATTCATCAACTAGAAAGAACTTACACAATTATAACGTACTTAAATAGTATGACTATAAGAATTAAGATTTTAGTAATTTTTAGTACTATAACTCTAATCAGTTGGCAAGAATATGAAAGTAAAGCTATTAGAAGTGAACTGGTCAATTTTCATTATAATCCTAAAAGATTTACGGAAGTCTTCAAACAAAAAAAAAAATAGAGATCAAAATTCACTATTTTATAGCGAGAACTATACAAATACACATTTTCAGAAGAACAAGATTTATCATTGAGAACAAATAAATCGTAGGTAATTTATGTTTATAATTAATTCTGAACGATAAAGTCGACTTCATTAGCTTAATGTATACCGTTGAATATGAATTTAAATCACATTTTACTACTAAAACAATTTTTTCTTGATGTGATAAAGATACTTTTCTGCAAGTTATGTCTGTAATTTTTACTATTTTCTAGCTTGTGTAGGTTACAGCCATTCGACTTAAATGTCAGCAATAATTTTCAATTCAGGTAATGCGTGCACCCACATGATATACACCGCGATATCGAATATAGTAGCCATAAATTACGTGGTTTTATATTCTTGCATCGTTATTTAAAGTAGGCGAACAATATATATTTGAGGAAAGAACGATGTAATTTAATTTTAACAATCTTTAAATTAATTTTCAAAACTCAAATTCAATTACAATAAAATGGTGGTAACGATCAGAAAGAAAATGATAGTGACGTCATTACTAAAAAAATGACATCGGTATAGTTTGATAAGCAAATGTGCAATTCTTTTTTTATATTTAGTGTGATTTGTACTATTTAATTTTAATTCGGTAGTTATTTTAGAATGTAAAACTAGCCAGTCTTTAAAAAACTACAAGCAATTCACGCGTAACTGCAAAATTTTCAAGCCCCTGAACCCATATCGAATAGTCTATAAACCTGCTGTTTTACATAATCGACGCAGGAATCACCTGAGAAAATGTTGGCGGAGTTTTTTATCGACACAGACTTCCTAAAATAATTCCAGCAATGACATTTTAACCTTCCGAATCATCTAAATTCCGAAACGTATAAAACCCAATCATATGGAAGGAACCAGGAAATTTGTACAACGTTTTCCTCTTGTATTTGACGAGATTTATCTACAGAACCAATAAATACGAGCTGCATCAAACATATATCCCGGTTCTCCTTCGGGATGCAAACTTGTTGCGACAAGAGTTTTACATTATTATCAGCCATTGACGGCTTAGCAAACGGCGTTTCGGCATTACCGCCAAACACGCGTTTCCACTAGGCCGAGATATTTACATATCGTTGTAGAGGCTTCCTTGCTAGAGCCCAGTACTGTGCAAATTGTGTAAAATCAAAGATTAAACATGGTTACACTGCCTGATAAATATTTACAAGCACGGAAGAGCATTCAGTGGAGTAAATTTCAAGTTTCGAGTCGTTTAGTTGCGGGAAAAATGTACGAGAGTAGAGCGAGCCCGACCTAGGACATTTTTCTTTTTTTTTTTTTTTGAGGGGTATTATTCAGAGTGGTTGGAGTCGGTTGGAAGTTTTAAAGTTTGACTGATCTAGATCGCAATTTTCAACTGAAATTTGTTACCACTGCTAGAGAACTGAGAGACTTTTTGATGAATTTCAGCCATATATCATGTTTATCTTACTATATATAAGTTTAAAAACCTTCTCAGTTATTAATCATCTAATTACTCGAGAGTGGTATTAAAAGTTGTATCAAAATGATTATAGAGTAAAGAATACCCACAACGAAATTTATCGTTTTGTTTCATTTATAAGTATCTAAAAACACAGAGAGAATCACTGTCAAATAAACAAGTTGGGAGTCACTGGTATCAGATGCATATCGACACACTCCGTGACTGAAACCGCTATAAACTAAGAACATTCGCACAAATCGGCAGATAAGTCTTAGTTTGATTAACTGATACTGAAGTGATGAACGACTCCATAGCATTGTTTTACTGTGATACAGGGAAACCTTGAATAGGTTTATTCACGACTGTGTTTGTAGGCCAAGTTCATATTGTAACAGTGACTCTCAAACGTTTCACCCTTATTCTATTCATTCAAGTCATTTTTGAACTTTTTGCGACTGTGTAGTAGACAGAAATTCGAAGTCCAAAACTAAATTTGTACAGTTTGTTGAAAATCATATACTAAAATTATTTTCAACTATACAGTGTAAAACACAACTTATTTTTTTCAAATACCGAGTGATTATTATTAATGACTGAAGCAAATTTTTAAATTGGCAGCAGTGTGAGTATGTCAGTTTACAGTTGTCAATTTTGGCTGGCTACCTAATTTGACATCAGGTATGCTATAATAAAATTTTCAATATGCTGCCAATTTGACAAAAAAAAATCACAAACATCACTAGCCACTCGGTAGAATATCCGAGATATTTTTATACATTCTAATTGACCCCTTCTGAATAGAGATGTTAGTGGAAAAAAAAAACCGGCTAAATATTTATTAAAAAAAACACCAAAAAAAATCGTTTTCAAACAAAGAACAAAACTATTTCTTAATATCTTTACTTCTGAAGCTTTATAATAATAGTGAATATTCGATTTCCAATGCGACGTTGCCAAATTATTTCTATTTTCTTAAAATATTTTAGCAATTCACAAAAAATCGTAATAGGGTTATTTTTAAAACCTGAGTTACAATATTTTGTGGGGAGATAAATAAAGATATGCACTCTGGTATACACAAAATTGGCTTTCAATATACAGAGTGTTTATAAAATAAATCATAACATTTTTCAAATATCCTTCTTTTTAAATAGAACACCTGTATTTTATTACTGCATCTTATTTTATTTTTAAGGAACACACCGACATATTGAAAGAAATAGAACAAAAATAGAGTAAAATGCAGTAATAAAATATAGGGTGTTCCAGTTGAAAAATCTGAAATATCGATTTTTGAAAATTGTAAATTTAATTTTTTATAAATACTCTATAAAGTAAAGTTTTATTTAATTGATACCATAACAAAGTGCATACCTTTCTCTATGTTTCCATAAAATATTGCTACACAGATCTTAATTTTTTTTTGTGAATTGTTAAAAAAAATTAAAAATTTGATCAAATTATCAACATCGCATCAGAATTCGAAAAATAAACCATGGAGATAAAGCCTAGGAAAAAGCTAGTAAGAATTTGTAAAATATATAGGGTATCTTAGCTAAAAAAAGTCTTTGATTTTTTATTTGATAATAAATCCCATTTTTTGAATAGAACTGTGAATATAAGGTTAACTTAAATGCCTTATTATCCCCACAATACCGAAAAATACAACACTATTGATAAATTTTAACAACTACGTTCTCAAACACAAGTCTTAGTATTTTTCGGTGTTGTAGGGACAATAATGTGTTTCAGTTAATCGTATATTCGTAGTTTTATGTGAAAATGTACTTCATTATCTTATTTAAGTTTATCGAACATCTTTAACTGACATAGACTTTGTTTAAATATTTTTACTCCAAAATTGCCTTATTTGTCCACCCTTGAAGCAAAAACTTAGCATATAAATGCGTATTTTTTGTATAAAAAAACTGACAGGTATAAAAAAAGTTCGTTTCATTTCAAATAATTCATCAAAATGACTTCAAAACTACTGCCTGATTGAAATCAAGTTAAAAAGGCACGAATTGGCAATATGTATAAATCAGGATATCATGTAAATGATTGTAGTAAGTATATCAAGTTTCACAGCAATTAAAAACAATTTTTGTTTTATTAAAGGGATCACCTTTATTGGACTTTTTTTTACTATGTATTTCCTTAATGCAACAATACATTTTTTTTAAATAAATATGGTAAATATAACTTGAAAATTTTCCTTTTAACAATCCTTGGAACTCCTTGTCCGTGTTATTTGATTACCATTAAAGGAAAAATTTATCGTTTTTACGTATACTGACAGTGTAGTATTCGAGATTATTACTTATGTCCAAAAACATTAAGAAATGCGATTTTCTAAACAGATGTCTTTTCCTATTTTGCCATTTGGAAATTACCACTCGCCTTCGACTCGTACCACCAAACAAAACTCGCCAGTCTAGTCGAGATTTGTAAGGTGATGTAAAATCGTCATAAATTTTTTAATAAATAACCTATTTTAACTTTTGCGTTGTTGTAATGGGAAACCAATAATCTCCTTAATTTTTTTTTAAATATCCCAATCAAGAAAAAATTGTCTTCATCTTTGGTGAAATCGAAAGTGCCTTAATTTTACAGTGACTGTAAAGGAACTTTATTTTGGCGATTTTTTCGATGAAGTGTAATTTGTTTTTCTACGCAGGTAGTAGTTTTGAAATAATTTGGGGGGCACTGAAGATGGAACACCTTGTATAATTAAATTATTATTTCAAATAATAAAAAAAAGATAGTTGAAAACACATTGTGAGTAACTTTAAAATACAAATTTGCATTTTTAGATATGGGGTGACGCCGAATTGCAAAATCAATATAAGGAAACCTTATACAAATTTTCCATTTTAAACATATTTTAAGTTTCATGTTGTGAAAAGAAAAAGGGAAAATGTAAGCCCGCCCGCCCGCCCTACCTCAATTGTGATGTTTTTTTTTATACGCCGTAAACCAAGGGGGCGGATATTAACTGCAAAATACTTAATTCTTTAAAGGAAATTAAAAACATGTTTTTGAGTATTATATTGCTCAAACACTCCGATGTATATTAAGAAAAAAGGCAAAATATAAACCCCGTCCACCCACCCCATCTCAATTGTGATGATTTTTTATTCTTAGAAACTTAAAACACGTTTAAAGTGGTAATTTTTTCTTACTATACATAGTATTCTTTGAATAACACGATACTCAAAAACATGTCTTAAATGGTAATTTCTTGTAGAGAAATAACAAGGATTTTGCAATTAAATTCCGCTCCTTTGGCGCATGACGAATAAAAAAACTCATCACAATTGAGATAGGGTGGGTGGGTGGGGCTTATATTTGTCCCTTTTTTTTAAATATTGTATTATACCAATTTTCTATTTTAAACATGTTTTAAGTTTTATATTGTGAAAAGAAGTCTACACATATTAAGACAAGAAGGCAAAATGTAAGCCCGCCCACCCACCCTATCTCAATTGTGATGATTTTTTTTTATTCGCCGTGAACCAAGGGGGCGGAGTTTAACTGCAAAATACTTATTTCTTTACAAGAAATTAAAAACATGTTTTTGAGTATCGTGTTGTTCAAAGAATACTATGTACATTAAGAAAAACCCCGCCCACCCAGCCCAGAAAATCGACCTATATTAAAATTTCACACTCTTGATTATTGCAATTCCAGTTCCTTCGAAAGTGAAGACAACTTTGGCCTTCTAAATAAAAGCAGCTATTAAAAAATGTATTGAGCACAATTGCGTCGGTTATTTTTATTTATTTTTTTTAATAGAATACAATGTGTGCTTTATGCCCAGTAGTAGCAGTTTAGATCAGTCGATATAGAACACCTGTATAATATAGAAATAAATTCCTGTAGGTTCATAACGGTGCTCATTTCCTACCACTCTTTTCCCATCTTTCTTGCAGCGAAGTACATCTCCATAAAAAAAAATCAAAAGCTATAAACAACAAAAACATAAAACTCCATTTCCAAAGATGCTCACTCTGAAAACTACACAAGTTACACATGAACCCGCGACACGATTCTCCAACCTCACCATTTCTGTCTACCACCCCGTCAAAAAGGTCGCTATAAAATATAGACTTTCCCCTGACATTTACTCCACCAACTGTTTAGTTATTAGTCACATCTCGTATTTATTTAGTAGACTACAAGGAGTGAAGCGTCGTGGAGGGAGGTGAGGAAGGGTGTGCGGTCGGGTAGCGCGCCGTCCCTCGTCTCCGGGGGCGGCCGGTGTACTTACGTCCGGTGAGGGGGTGCATCAAAGTTGGGTGCGTGTTGGCGGCGTTAGCAGCTTGCTGTTTGGGCTTGCTAACCTTCGTGTTACTTTTAGCAAACTCCAGTCGGATCGTCTGAGGCATGTCGGGGTCAAACCTTACGCCCTGCTGCAAAATTGCCCACAAAATGTGTGACCGTGATGTCAATATGCCGTTAATTGCTAAGGGACGACGACGGCGCATCCCGGAAACGGGTCCGGGATGCGCCGTCGACAGAATGGTAAGTGCTGCCGCCTAAATGCGTTACCAGGGGCGTCCAATACTAGAATAGGTCTAAATTAGTCTTCGTTCGTGTATAGTATAGTCTTGTAAAATTTGCCAGTATGCTGTACTAATGTGACAATCACGTTACATTTAAAAGTTTCGGAGATTATCTCTCTAGCATCGTTAGCCATCGCTCGGGGAGTAAAAATGTTTACTTTATCAAACTTAGATGGTGATGTTGTTGACCCGGAAACATTTAAAACTTCTGCGGCCGTCTCCACTTTATTAGCAAGGGAATCATCAATATAGCTTCGGGCTATCGTTGATGACTTCCCTGCCCCCTAAATGCCTTACTAGAAAACGTTTTGCAAAATTAAGATTTGCATTATTCACGTGAGAAGGGGACGAGGCGTTTCGTGAATATTTGACGCGGCCTCCTTCGAGACGATTTATCAATACGAATCGAAAGGAGGAAAAAACAAAGGGAAGAATGCGATAAAGGATGTAATTAATTTATGGAATGAGAGACTGATGGCGCAAATAAGATTGGATTTTGTTTATTGAGACACAAATTTTATGTTTCCGGAACCGAGCTTTCAGCGCGGTTTTGATTGTTAGCGACACCAAAAAAATGGGTCACAAGTTATTTCGATCGAACTTCCCTCGTACTTGAAGGGCAGTCCAATTTGAAAAATTAGAAAATTTGATTTTGCGAAGTTTTACTTTTTGTGATATTTTCACCTTCTTAAAAAAAGACATTTGGGACCCACTTTCTTTAAAGAAAAGACAGTTGGGGCGTCCGAGAAGGTTTCACATTCTTGAAAGAGATATCTGGGGCTCCCAAGAAGGTTTCACATTCTTTATAAAAAGGAAAATTGGGGTCCCCGAGAAGGTTTCACATTCTTGAAAGAGATAGCTGGGGCTCCCAAGAAGGTTCCACATTCTTTATAAAAATACATTTAGGGCCTCCAACGGTTCACATCTTCAAAAACAAAGTTGGGACCCCGACAAGGTTTCATATAAAAAAAAACAAAAAATAAAAAAGTTCTTAAAAAAAAAGACATTTGGGGCCCCGAGAAGGTTTCACATTCTTAAACGAGATAGTTGGGTCTTCCGAGAAGGTTTCACATTCTTAAAAAAAAGATAATTGGGACCCCCGAGAAGGTCTCCCCCTCTTTAAAAAAAAGACAGTTGGGACCCCCGAGAAGGTTTTATATTAAAAACAAAAGTTCTTAAAAAAGACATTAGGGGCCCTGAGAAGGTTTCATATTATTTAATGAAAAGACAGTTGGGGCCTCGGAGAAGGTTTCACATTCTTAAACGAGATAGTTGGGTCTCCCGAGAAGGTTTCACATTCTTAAAAAAGATAATTGGGACCCCCGAGAAGGTTTCCCTCTCTTTAAAAAAAGACAGTTGGCACCCCCGAGAAGGTTTCACCTCCTTTAAAACAAAAGAGAATTGGGATCCCCAAGAAGGCTACACATAAAAAAAAAGTTCTTAAAAAAAAACATTTGGGGCCCTGAGAAAAATTCACAGTCTTTAAAGAAAAGACAGTTATTTCTTTATAGTTGGGGTCCTCAAGATGGTTTCACCTTCTTTAAAAAAAGACATTTGGGGCCGCCGGGGGTTCACCTTCTTAAAAAACCAGTTGGGACCCTCGAGAAAGCATGATATTACAAAATATATAAAAAACAGTTCTTAAAAAAAGAGATTTGGGGCTCCGAGATGGTTTCACATTCTTTAGAGAAAAGATAGTTGGAGCCCCCGAGTAGGTTTCACATTCTTAAAAGAGATAGTTGCGGCTCCCGAGAAGGTTTCACATTCTGCATAAAAAAGACATTTGGGGTGCTCGAGGTTTCACCTTCGTTAAAAAATCAGTTGGGACCCCGGGAAGGTTTGACCTCCTTAAAAAAAAAGACAGTTGGGGGCCACGAGGCTTCACATTAAAAAAAAACAGTTCTTAAAAAAAGACATTTGGGCCCCGAGAAAATTTTACATTCTTTAAAAAAAAGACAGTTTGGGGCATCCGAGTAAATTTCACGTTTTGAAAAGAGACAGTTGGGGCTCCCGAGAAGGTTTCACATTCTTTATAAAAAAAACAGTTGGGGCCGTCGAAAAGGTTTCACATTTAAAAAAAAAACAGACAGTTGGGACCCCCGAGAAGGCTTCATATTATTAAAAAAAAAAAAATGAGGCCCTCGAGAAGGTTTCACATTCTTAATTAACTAAAACAATTCGAAAATTATTTCCACAGAATTCCTTCGCCCTTGAAGTATTGTAATCCATCAAATCTTCTTTCTTTCAAATATTATAAAATCGGATTTTACGATTTTCGTTTTGTGATAAAAAATAAAATAAAAATAAATAAATTCTATAAAGTAAAAACTAGTGGGGTAATTAAAAAAAAAATGCAGATATTCTTAGTTTCTCAGTAGATGCTTAACTTCGATTGTTTATGTATATACTTCATCATTTGATCAATGAAGACTTAGAAAAGAGGACTAATCACACAACACTAATAAATTTGAACATTTATGCGTCAAAATTGTAAGATGACGAACAAATTTTGATCAACGATTTACCATGCATTCAATAACCTTAAGATATTTACAAGATTTCATCATATCAGTTTTTACAATTTCAAAGTTAAATTGTTAAATATTGATCTACAAAATTTTGATTTTTTTCTCCACAAAAGTCTGGATGCCAAGGGCAAAAACTCAACACGGATTCATATAAGTATCATACGCGCACGAGGATGTTATATTTTATAAAATTTAAAGAACATTTATTAGACAAAAATTGTAAAATGACGTCATCATTTTTGAGGGAGACATAAACGAAAAAAATCTTGATTAACCATGCTTACGATAAGCTTAAAAAGCTTACAAATTTTCAGCGCATTTGGTATGCAATTTCAAAGTAAATTTGTAAAATCTTAGTATACAATTTTGAATGTTTTTCCAAAAAACTGGATGTTTAGGATAAAAATTAAAGCAGTAACTTATTTTATAACGTTGAAGTAATATGTACTAATGTAAATTTTGGAGATGACGTCATCCTATTGTTGATGGGGATGTATATCCAATTTTTGGTTAAAATTTGACAACAATCGGTCCAGTAGTTTAGGAGATTATCTGTCTAATAAAAAGTCGGACAGACGGCAAACAGACAGACAGATGGAAACGGGACACCTATTTTTTCGTGACCCCTGCAGTACTTGGGGTCGTGAAACGGCGAGAAAACATAGAAGTACCCAGTCGTCCGATGGACTTGATTAGCTTATGCTCAGGAAGTAGAAAGGTAAATGTTTCGATTCCAATATTAGTCTAGCACGAGTATTTTTTATATTTTGTCTAACGTTACATGTTTGTCACATGAGAACAGCACCACAACTTGTACATTCTTAAACAATAAACGTAACTTTAGATTATTATTTATAGTGTTAGAACAAATCTCAAGACTGTTTGAATTACACGAGGGCAGAATTTCCACTTTTTTGAAGTTTTATTTTAATTTAGAAACACAAAACCGCCACCCTTTAATAATAAAAATAATACTGCATTGTATGTCAAATATCTTTCTGTAAGATCAGTATTGATAGTGACACGCCATGTATGTTTAAGTCACGAATTTCAAAGGTTAGAAGTGAACAAGTTTTTTTACTTTATAATAAAGACGCGAAATCGTACTGAAACGAACAAAATATAAATATGTTTAGACGCCTCTGGTTCTTTGTGAAATTAAAACCGACATTAAAGGAAAGATATTTAAAGCCAGCTTTTGCAGTTCGAGCGGCAAGACGCAGGCAAGAACTAGAGAATTTATCATGAACCCACAAATTCGATGTTGAATAGTGAATCAATTATTAAAATAGACTTTTTTTCAATGTTTGCATTTGTTTCATTATTTATCAATCCACCCTCGTATTAATTAAACAACAAAGTTTAAAGTGACGTACGATTTCTATGACGTCATACATACTTCACCCGCTCCATTTGAAAATTACAACTACTAAAAAGCTGAGTTTTCTGCGTCTGCAATCGTAAAACTCTGTCTTTACTTCAAGAACATTTGACAGAATTGCACTTAAATGTACAATTGTTAATGACAGAGTGACAACAGAGTTAGACCTGAACTTAATGAAGTAGTAGCAGTCTATGTTTCCTACATCGTTTTAATTTAGTCAGACGTAGAAAAAGCAATCCATAGTCGCAGCGGTATTTTAAAGCTAACGTGTTAATGACAGAGTGACAACAGAGTTAGACTTAGAAAAAGCAAAGTCGGCTGCCGCTGCGCAACCAAGCAATCAGTGGTCGTGATATAAACTGACTTATATTGTCACTTTGATGACATATCAGAAAAGCACATGTTCGCTCTTATTTCCGGCCCTCGCGGCGGAATTCATCTAAAAGCTCGTAATTCCACCGCTGCATCCATGGGGGTGCAATTTTTCATGATTTAGACACAGCGACTAGTCTATATTTCTGCAAAAAAATGAATCGGGGAGTACGTAATCATTTAACCCCGATATCAAGCAAGCGGCGAAACCGGCAATCAATTTTCGTTATTAAGTTGATTCCCGGTAGTACACAAACGGGAAAAGACTTTTTCTAATATGAACGAATGTAGTAAATAATTTAGGTCAGCACTTGCCAGGAGAACACATATGTGGAGGATGAAGGTCCTCTCTGATAATGTTATGTCTGGGAATAGGAAATGTTAAAACAGAGAAAGAGGTAAAAGATCTAACGCCGTGGAAGCAGGTCTGTTTTTCTGCTGTGGGTGACACACGGTGCGGTGCATGCGGCAAAAGGGGAATATGTTACAGGGTAACAAACTTAAATGTTACAAATATGTGTAAAGAGACCCACCTGCAAGTCTTGCTTAGCTGCCTCCGCTCCTGCTCGAGTGTTAAAAGTCACAAATCCCACAGGCTGCAAACAAGTTGGGTTATTAACATGGAATTATTAACACAGGAAGCCATCTGTTTTAATTACTGTTGCGAGGACGACCGGCTCTACGCACTTTCTAAGTAAGGACGTTTTTATTTTAACCGCGGGCGAGAGTGATCAGATGGTTCAAATCTTTTTGTTGGAAGCTTTGGTTTTTATTCGTTTAATTAGACCGAATTGAAGCTGTAAAATATACGGACAATGATTCCGCTGTTACTTCAGAAGCTCGTTTTGCAAAACAGCTTCTTTAAAGAAAAATCAATATTAAAACAAAAAAAATAATGATAATTTTTTATTTTTATCACCTTTTGGCACCTGCGAGACATAAGTTATTGTTAACAAAAATGAAAACCAAAATACGAAAAACAGAAAATTTTGGGAAAATGTCTTGCAAAAACCGCGAAATCTTGCATAATGTAAAAGAAACACGACCACAAAATATTCGTTTGTCTTTTCTATCAGATATACGACCACATATGTTGGGGTTGTGGTTGCATACGTGACAGAAACTGTTTATTTTAAAATGTAAGGTTATGTTTCTTGCTCCTTACATATTTCCAACCATTATTCCTATTGATCCTTTCTCATTAATTGCTACAACACAAAGACTAAACTAGAATTCCTGCAGTAATAAATGCGCGTATTTAACCCGTGAACACGAACCTAGCGTTTCTATTGGTTAGGCAACACGTGTTTTTGAACTTCGATTGATTCATTAGGGTAATAAGTGCGCTGGTTGTTTTAGCAATTTTCACGTGATCATTGGACGGTCTCGCCTTAGACCTTTCGTGGTTTAAAATTGTTCTGATATTTTTCCACTTACTATATAATTGTAGATCTTGATCCTGCATATACTACTTTATCGTTGTAACCAAATTGATTTTTCAGTGAAATATATTTACAAAATCTTCATATCTGTGGCATCAAAAAGATCTTTTAATTTGTAAAAAATGACTATAGTGCTTTTTTGCTAAATCTTTAAATATACACGGGGGATCAAAATTTCACGGTTAAGTTTAATATTTTCGAAAATTTGGTTAAAAAATTTTGTAAACAATTTTTTTTGAGTTCTTCAGTGGTTTCTCAACAAGTCAACAAGTCAGACAAGAAATCTGACTAGGAGCCCCACTACTTTTTATCGAACGTTTGTCATCGTCTTGTCCTCGGTAAATCTAGAAACCACACAAGAAATTGTGTGAAATTGACCAAAGAAATCCCTGCATGTGATAATCATACATCTAATAACAAAAAAATGTCGGTTTATTTAAACGCAAAAAACTGTCAGGTGTGGGATTCGAACCCACGCTCCCTCTCGAGAATCAGAGCTTAATCTAACGCCTTAAACCGCTTGACCAACCTGACTAACTTGAATACGTGCCGATCGAAAAGGTCAATGACCCTACCCGAAACCGCACAAGCAAGCGGTCAAGTCAACCGAGGGCAAGAAGATGACAAATGCTCGATAAGAAGTAGTGGGGCTCCTAGCTCAGATTTCTTGAGCTAGGATCCCCCACTATACAACAACTGATACGACGTCGAGAGTTCTGTAAGCTGAAACCGATGTTGAAAACTTCGTTCTGAAATGTTCATAAGTAACAAATGACATCCTGAGTTTTAAACAAACGTGATGCAAAAATTTTACTACAATTAAAACAATCCCTTGCGATATACAGGCTGATCAAAAAATGACGGAATAGCTGGATGGTACTTTGTTACGAAGGCTCTGAAGAAATCGAAAAAAATTGCTAAAAAATCCTTGAACCAAACTTTTGGAAATACTACATTCAAAGTTGACGAATTAATTATATAATTATAGGTCTTAAAATCTAAAATTCCGATAAAAATTATCTACGATCACACAAAAAAGAATTGGTGGATTATAATGAGGCAAATTATTATTAAACTATTAATTGTACTACGAAGTTTCAAATTTGAAGTGTAATATTTTCGAAAGTTTGGTTCACGAATTTTGTTAACAATTTTTTTCAAGTTCTTCAGTGGTTTCTTACCGTTAAGCTTATCCGTGATTTGACAACGAATTGAAAATTCGGAAGAACTACGACGAAAGAATGTTTTTAATGATATTAAGAAACCTGGACTTCAACTATTCCTGAAACCCATTTGTCCATGGCATTGTTCGTTGCTTTGGATATAATTTTTTATTCTTTTCTTCAATATTTTTGGTTTACTTACTACTACCTACTTTTACCTCTTATGTCGTACTTCGTTCATTTTCAGAACGTAAGATCTCCATTATTTCTTGTTATGAAATTTTAAGTATAACCTGTCCACAATTTTCACTATATAAAACAAGGGTAGTTTTTTTTTATCAGTTTAGTATCATTTTTTTAAACTGTGTCGAAAATATTGCATCATATTAAAAAAAAATCAATATCTCAATGAGAACGCGGTTTCCACCACTGTTTTCAGATTACAAAACTCTAGACATCGTAACAAATACATTGTTGATTTTTTCTTGTTGTAAATGAGTAATAAGAATAAGCTTGTGTCGTAGAAGCTTTTAAAAGCTTCTTTTTACTCATATGAGCTAGGAGCTCCACCACTTTTTACCGAGCCTTTGTCATCGTCTTGTCCTCGGTAAATCTAGAAAGCATTGCAGATTGTGAAATTGACTAAAGAAATCCCAGCATATGATAATCATATACCTAATAATAAAAAATGTTTCTGTTCATTAGATAGTGTTAAAAATATTTACAGCTGGTTGTATTCTATACTTTCTCAATACATAACATACAATTAAAATGTGTTTTATTTAAACGCAAAAAAAACTGCCAGGTGTAGGATTCGAACTCACGCTTCCTTTCGAGAATCATTGCTTAAATCTAACGCCTTAAACCGCTTAGACCGCTCGGCCAACCTGATTACACTATTTTCCTACTAAGCTATATGAGGGCATAGTCAGGATAGAACTCGAGTCTCTGCCATACATGATCCAAGGGACCATTGAACGCTCAGGTCAACAACAGACACGTGCCGACCGAAAAGGTCAATGACCGCTCCACACGACACGACCGAACAAGGGGTCAGGTCAACCAAGGACAAGACGATGACAAACGCTCCATAAAAAGAAGTGAGGCTCCTAGGTCAGATTTCTTGAGCTAGGACCCCCATTATATAACTACTGATACAATGTCGAGAGTTTTGGAAGCTGAAAACGGTGTTGCAAACTGCGTTCCAAAATTGCCATAAATAATAAATGACATATTCACTTTTGAAGAGCTGGAAAAAAATTGCTAAAAAAATCTCTGAACCAAATTTTTGAAAATGTTACATTCAAAATTGAAGAATTAATTTCATAATTATTCTACGTTTCAAAATCTAAAATTCCGATAAAAATTGTTTATAACCACATCTACTATCGAAAAAAAAATGAATTCGTGGATTGTAATCAAGCAAATTATTATTAAATTATTTATTAATAACTACTAAGTTAATTTTTCAAATTTTGGCGTTTAATATTTTCGAAAGTTTTGTTTGTTAACAATTTTTTTTGAGTTTTTCAGTGGTTTTTCAAAAAGGTATCATCGAGCTTATCCGTGATTTTTTGATCACCTGTATACATATTGGTAATAGGACTTCTGCTTTTCCTGAAACCCATTGTCCATTTGGGGATGTATTTTTGCTTTGTAGTTCATTTTTTAATCTCTTATCTACTTAATAATTTTTTTCTCTCTATTTATTCTTCCTCTGCAGTTTTCAGGTTTGTCTTTGTTTTCATGTTGTATACTATGTGCAGTCTGTTTTGAAATGTTTGTAAGTCAAGTAGGCTATGGAAAAGTCGTCAAAATTGTCGTGAACAAATACTGAAGCTTGACTACTGGTTGTCTATATAGCAGGTGCTATTTATTATAATTAGTTAACACAGTGTTTATTAACAATAACCGTAATTAGGAATCTGAATAAATGTATCAACATTTCTAGGTTATGTTATTTTAATTGACGGCATAGAATTGACAGATGTCAGCACTTTTGAGCTCACCCATATATCTAATAGTACTATATTGCTAACTGGCCTCAAAATAGTCCGAAAACATAACGGCAAAGCAATATATCGGACCTCTCTGTCTCTCTGTGGTACTAAACAGTACTGCGCATACACTCGTGCCACAGCATAGATAACAATCAGTAGGGACAGCTCGTGTCGGCGCCTTTGTTCTTTCTGACCCGAATTTTAAGCCGTCATGGATGGTCGTTGCCTAAACTATTCCTAGATGTCGCCAACCAATTTAAAAAGTATCACTTCATTTAAAATTTCAAAAATTGATTCGTGTACGCAATATTGCAAACTGTGTAGTTTGCTCAAATCGTATAATCATGAATCGCAATAAGAAAAAAAAAGTCGATATTTAAATTATAAACACGATGATTTGTTACAGTTTTTATTTTATTACTTATACAATTTGACAATTCGCACATTCTTTCCCTGAATACTTGAGGTTTAATTATCATTGTAAAAATAATGCAATAAATACATCTAAAAAGAAAGAGGTTTATTTAAGAAAAAATAAATAAATAAAATAAAAATTAAATTACAAAAAGGAAAAAAGTTAATGCTGCCAAATTATTTTTTTTCTATTAATTTTTTCACCTTTGGCATTTGTAAATTTAAAGCTAGCATTTACAAATTTTAGTGCATAAAATAATCTCATCCTAGCATACAAAGCAAGCAAATAATCGTATGGAAAGTTTTGGCATGGATGAACAAATGTAGCTTGCTTATATAAATTTAAAAATTTCAACATAGTAGTTGTTTGTAAAATTATATTTTCAAAATTTTCACTAAAAATTTGCTCTAATTCACAAATGTAAAAAAAGAAATTATCGTTATATTATAATTTTTTGTTACGTGTAGTTTGTTTCTTATTACTTTTATATTAAATTTTACCACAACAACGGAATCATATATAATAAATTTTTTATATTTATTTCATAACCACCGTTGTTGTTCGTTTGCGACGACTTTTTAAACAAAAAGTGTGTTATGTTTACTATCTTTTCCAAGAATTCCAAACACGAGGGAGAGAATAAGGCAGGCGCACAACAGGGATCCTGTATGAAAATTCATCGGACGAAGATTTTACCTTTTATTGTGAAAATTACATTTTTATACTATTTGTACAATTCTACTGGAAAAGTAGTCTTAAACAAGCAAAACCGGCAAAAATATTGTAACAAAACTGCCAAATTTCAAATATTTTAGACGTCAGTTGGGCGCCCTCATTCGGTCATAAAGCGAACGACCACCCACGAAAACGGGTCACGAAAAACGGCGAGCCGTCCCTACTGATTGTTATCTATGCTGTGCTCGTGCTTGCTTGATTTGTAGTCGATAGCGTGATTGGATGCGTTTTGACATTTCGTACTTTCGCTTCCATTTTGTGTACATGCGCACAGACCCTCGGTAGTCTTATAGACAGAAAACAACATCTTATGTCTCTCTCTGTCCGTGAACACCGTTTCTACGTTACTTCTGAAGAGTTAGCAATATAGTAGTACTAGATATATGAGCTCACCACTAGCACATGTTTCCAATACCAATTAGTATAAACACAATCTCTATGAAGCGGAAAAATTTCATTGCAGTCCAAAGCCGACTTGATAAACGAGAATTTATCTATACTCAGTAGGTCCCCGGGTTGAGTTTACGGAGGAAAAACGTTGTTATTTGTAATTAAAAAAATGTAAAAAGAATAAAAGCTGTTGCTTTGCTTAATATAACTAATTCTACAATTAAAACTACAATTTGTCAACTGTAAAATATGTTTTTAATACAATGGAAGCAATTATCTGGATAAAATCGATTTACTTTAAAAAATCTGGATTATTTAAAAGTTTTTGTTAGTGTTAAATATTTGTTTAAGTTAAGCAAATATTTATATTCCTTTCAGTTTTTGTGTACAATAACAAATAAAAAATCCTTTTGTAAACTCAAACCGGGGACATCATGAAGATAAAAATGCAGTGAATTTTACGTAATCGTATTTTAGTCTTAATTTATGTTGCCCCATCTCTTCAAATTTACCCTTTGTGTGAGTACTTTATGCGTACAATTTTCCCCCCTCAATCTTTTTTTCTTTTTTTGTGTTGTTTGCCTCCTATTATTTTTCTTCTTATCCTAACATTTTTCTGGTTTTTCATCGCTAGTTCCATATGCTCGATTTTGACTTCTTTCCACTTAAGGAACCTATCTTTTTGTAACCTTCTAATATAATTGACGGACTTTTTAATTAGTGTATTTAACGTATTTTTACAAATTGAGAAGATCGTACATCAAGTTGGCTTTGGAAAATCTGTCATTGCATTTTTAATAAAAAATTGTCGTTTCTTTGAGATACGTAACAAAGTTATCATTTTAGCTGAATTATTGGTTGCCTACCTGTCATCTAGGAAACACACAGGAGTTCCTAAAAACGTTACGTTATGACTGACAAACACCGAGTAGTCGTCAATCATCACATAGAGGCGGCAAAATTCTGGAAATTTCAAAGCCTACTTAATATTATGTAATGAGATATTTTACAACTTGTTCCTTTAATCATAGCCAACAAATATTCTTCACTTCTAGTTCATCTATATATTGTCTTAATTTTTTCTTTATCTTTTTTGTTAAATTGATGCATATTTGAGTAAGCTGATTAAATTTTATGACACAAAAAATGTCCAAGTAATTCCATCAGTATCTGAAAGTTTATTGAACAGATTTCTGCATTGACACTCCGAAACAATCCACTTAAAAAAAAAAAACAAAGTTTTAGGTGGTGATGTATAAATTACTAAATGCGCACTTCTGACAACGTTACTCCCCAGTGATATAATTTTGTTGAAAGGTTGTTAAAAAATTAAGTAGGAGTAACCCGGCGCCTCCACCACAGAGTAACCTTGCGTCGTATTTAATCTGAGTTTAGGAAGTTTTAAACAAAGGTACGCAACAACAGTGGAATCAAAATTATTATTAATGAGACAGTTACAGGCACAGAGGCAGAATAAAGGCAGATCATTCGGTTTCGTGTTACGGTTTGGTTGAATTTTTAATCACTTTCCCCCCCGAAAATCAATATCCTGATTTGCTAAAATGAAAATTTGTTAATTTGTTTTACTTCCAAGTTATCTTTCATAAAAAAGTTTTCAAGTAGAACCAAACTTTTAAGTTAAATTCAAATAATTCGTTTGTAGGTGCAAGTAAATTGTTGAATATTATTATTAACAATTGTATTTGTTGACTGTATAAGTGAAAATTATACAGCACGTTGACAAATATGATACAATAATTTGAGCTCACTTAATGAGACACCCGGCGCCTCCACCATAATTGTGTCAATCAATTTTCTAAGAAATTTGGAAAAATAAAAATAAAAACGGAAACACTGAATCCAAAAACGGTTCTTTATAGTAATCCAAAACTACTATAATACTTACGTTGATGTGGCAACATAGTTACGAAAATTTGGTGACGCATCCTACTGTAAATTTTTCGATTCTGTTTTCCCATAAAAACCGAAACTCATTTCAATGGAATTAGGATTCACAAAAACATTCAACTCTTCGCATGTAAAAACAACCCGAATGTGCGTCTTGAGACACTCCCTTTCTCCCCATCTCACTAACATAATTTAGAAAAACACCCAACAAATAATAAATGAAAAATTAATCTTTCAACAGCAACAAAAACAGATGGCTTTTCTTAAATCCCCACGGACACTTACCGAAGCGGTTTTTCCATTTTTGCTTGTAACTTTGAGTAGCGATCCCTCGTAACCCTAAAAATAAAAAATACCAGTGTCAATAAATTCATGTAATCGCGCATTTAAACTAGCGTCACTAAGCGGGAATTCCTGCTGACTAAATTCGGTTCGGGACTAATTGAAAATAATTACCTGAATTATCAATAATGGGGAACTAAGTGAAAAGGTCTATAAAACGAAATAAATTTACCTCATAAGCCCTGAATAATAAATACAACTCCCGAGGCTTGGCATCCATAGGTAGTCCGCTTACGAATAATGTCCGCACCTGGAAAAAAAAAACGATATTAGTGATGGCTCTTGAAAATTAATAAACGCTGAGATGAGATGTGCAATCCGGACTGGGACTTCAAAACTTTAATTTTAATTAAGACCGTTCTACTATTATTTGTGTACTTTAAGACGCAATACCAAAGTAATTAAAAAGAAAGTTGAGCTTTTGGAGCAAGAAAAATTTTATTTTTAAAAATCGTTTACTCTGAAGTTATTGAAGCGTGTCTCGATCTATTTACTTAAGTATTGTCTAAAAGAGTCACCACACATGATTCTAGCCTTTAATTTCACAGTAATGTTTTTTAAACGATTCCTTTCCCGACTCGTCCTGCAGCCGTCGACTGTCTTATTTTGACAGTTAATGGTGTGTTAATATTCCGGCGTCGTATTGTTTGCAGATGCAATTTAAATAATTAAGCGAGCTTTCCGTTGCAGTGGCCGAGCGTTTTATAGCCGTGCGCAGGCGGCGAGCTTCGAGCAGTCGTTGAGCTTTAGAAATGAGGATGAAAGAGGAACCTGTGTCACGTGAAACCGTGCTCTCGCGAAGCTAAGGATGAACATTCCGAGTAAACAAATATCCTGTCTTTGTGATACTTGTGCCTACGCCCTTTTGTATACCCACTTTAACGTTTATTGGGGATGTTGCGTCATGTCAAACGTGATTCATATGTGTTAGATTACGCGACAGAGTCAACAGCTCGAAAAATTCAATAACCGGTATATTAGGATTCTAGCGTAGCAGGAGAATCTTATTAATTTGCGTATTACTTGGGGAGGTAATATCTGCGTGGTATTGTACGGCGGAGGCGGTGTATATTGTGCTGCTTCGGAGTTGGATGTCAATTAAGTTTGTTGCGAGGCAGAAAATACCGACGTCCATTCTTTTTGCGCGAGGAGTCGAATTTATGATTTATCCTTTTCACGTTTGCTCTCTGGAGACTTTTTTAAGGCGAAAGTTCGGAAAACTATTACTTGAAAAATCTTTTACATCCTTGGAGATCTTGTCGCATCTAAACGATAGCAGGGAGGTCGCCGGTGGAAACATAATACATCATTTAAGGGTTGATGTGTTTACTATTTTCGCTTTTTTCGACGCGCTTATTTTTTTTATTGAGACGACCCGTCGTGAAAGTGCCAGATGAAAACATAATTTTTGATTTATCAAATATCAAATATTTTTTATGTAGTGTAGTAGCACAAATTTCATCAAAATTTCATGAAGAAAGAGAATGAAAAAGGAAAATCACAACTTATATACTCTACTTTAACCGACTTAGAAAGTTTTTCCTGGGTTCGTAGTTCGTAGTTCGGGGTTATAATAATATTACTTCAGTTTCACAACCTTTTAGTCGCTGTAAAACTAAAATCGTACTAATGCTTATGTGTACTTCACTAACTATTTACTATCGAATCTCAGGAAACATTTTGTTATACTCCAAACTCCACCCATATTACATTAAGTATGTATTTTTAAGAAAAGAATAGTGTTGAGCAAGGCGCAGAAAAGCGTAACCTGTCAATATAGTACCCCCTGACCTAAATAGTAATGAAGTTTTCATTCTTTGACAGACCTAGGGGCGGAGCGTAATTGCAAAATGCATATTTAATTACAAAGATTTACCATTTTATACGTGATTTAAGTTTCTAAGAATAAAAAAATCATCACAATTGAGACGGGGTGGGTGGGCGGGGTTTATATTTTGCCTTTGTTTCTTAATATACACAGTAATCTTTGAAGAACACAATACTCAAAAACTTGTTTTTAATTTCTTATAAAGAGATAAGTATTTTGAAGTTAAGCTCTGTATCCTTGGTTCACGGCGAATAAAAAAAATCACAGTTGAGATAGGGCGGGTGGGCGGTCTTGCATTTTGCTTTTTTGTTTTAATATGTGTAGACTTTTTTTCACAACATGAAACTCAAAAGATGTTTAAAATGGAAATTTTGTGTAAGTAAATATCGATTTTGCAATTAAACTCCGGCCCATAGTTGCAAAATCCATATTTCCTTGCAAAAACCATTTTAACCATGTTTTAAGTTTCTTGTTATGAAAAGATGGCAATGTATATTAAGAAAAAAAAGGCCAAATGTAAGCCCCGCCCACCCACACTATCTCAATTCTGATGATTTTTTTTTTATTTGTCGTAAGCCGAGGGACCGGACTTAATTTTAAAATTCTTATTTTTCTACGAGAAACCACCATGTGAAATATGTTCTTAAGTAAACAAAGAAAACTAAATGTAATAATTAAAAAAGAAAACCAAAAGAGAAGCCCCACCCATCCGTCTCGATCTTAACCGTGGTGAATTTTTCATTCGTTCTCAGACCGAGGGGCGGAGCGTAATTGCAAAATCGTTCCTTATACAAATTTACCATTTTAAACATGTTTTAAGTTAGTTAAGTTTAGTCGAGACAATAGAGACATCAGATCAGGTCAGCTCAGGTCCTGTCAGGGCAGGGCAGGTCAGATTAGGTCAGGTTTGTGTGTGAAATTTTTTTGCTTGTGTTTTATTAAGTCTTGAGCTTGACGAAGTAATTTTGTGGTGAAGCAATTTTGACCAAGCTATTTTGTTGAATCGGTTTTGTCCCGGGCTCTTTTGTGGGAATACCGGAGAAAAGATGAAGTCTTACACTGTGAGAGCATTTAAAGAACTTTTAAATAAACTGTAATCAGAAATTTAGAAGCGAAATAAGCGATAACATCATTTATTAGATTATAACATAGAAACATGACTGAGAATAAGACTAATTTAAAAATAATGGAATTTTGATGGAAATCTTTATGTGGAATAGAATTTCAAACATTAGCCAGCCCTCACCAAGGAAACTCGAATAGTATGGATTTAAGAACGACAGAGAGAAAACAGACACCACGATGAAAAAAACTGCCTGGTAGATAGGCCACCAATAATTCAACTTACATAATACCTTTGTCATCTATGTCAATAAAACGGCAAATTCTTATTAAAAATTTAGTGACAATTTTTCAAACGATTTTTTATAATCACCCTCTATAAATCACTATAAAAAACACTATTATATCGTTATTACCAATTTTAGACCACGGTTTTTCTAAAAATGCTTCTTTGAAAAATCGTAAAATATGATTTTGCGATTTTTGTTTTGACCACTGTAAATTACACCTTGATAGCCCTTGTGCAAATTCAAAAGGAACGCAGTAGGCACAAATGGGGACAAAATGCAATATATATAAAGCAGATAACGAGAAAAAATGTATTCTCAATGTTTCAGTACATACTTAACTTCGAGTGTTTATGTTTATACCTCGAAAAAATTCGACTATTAACACGTTTCAAATTTGACTGATTTTGTCATCTCAACACAGAGGAGAGGACTAATTAATTAATTAAGCACACTCGTTTTTTTCCAAAAAAATGAACCTTAAAACGTTTGCAAGAGTTCCGAGCATTCGGTTTTGGAGGTTCAAAGTTAAATTGCAAAGTGTGATACAATTTTGTGTGTGTTTTTTTAATCTGGAAGTATAGGGTAAAAATTCAACACGGATTCATAAATCGCAAATTTTAATTAGCCCCTATACGATGTTTCTAATATCCATATAAATTTGACAAAATCGGTCCGGTAGTTTCGAAGATTATCTGTCTAATAAAAACTGACACAGACGACAGACAGACAGGCGGAAACGTGAGACCTATTTATTCGTACTCTCGGGGTCATGAAACGTCGAGAAAACTTGAAAATAGCCAGTGGAAACGCTAGAGAAGTAAAAATTAGCAGTATCTGCAATCTTCCACAGGATCTCGTTTAGAATAACTTCGAAAACGGATAAAATAAAATATGGACCCTCTATAAATCACTATAAAAACACTATTATATCGTTATTACCAATTTTAGACCACGGTTTTTCTAAAAATGCTTCTTTGAAAAATCGTAAAATATGATTTTGCGATTTTTGTTTTCACCACTGCAAATTACACCCCGATAGCCCTTATGCAAATTCCAAAGGAACGCAGTAGGCACAAATGGGGACAAAATGAAATATATTTAAAGCAGATAACGAGAAAAAATGTATTCTCAATGTTTCAGTACATCCTTAACTTCGACTGTTTATGTTTATACCTCGAAAGAATTCGACTATTAACACGTTTCAAATTTGACTGATTTTGTCCTCTCAACACAAAAGAGAGGACTAATTAATTAATTAAGCACATTCGTTTTTTTTTCCAAAAAAATGAACCTTAAAACGTTTGCAAGAGTTCCGAGCATTCGGTTTTGGAGCTTCAAAGTTAAGTGCAAAGCGTGATACAATTTTGTGTGTATTTTTTTTAATCTGGCAGTATAGGGGAAAAATTCAACACGGACTCATAAATCGCAAATTTTAATTAGCCCCTATACGATGTTTCTAATATCCATATAAATTTGACAAAATCGGTACGGTAGTTTCGAAGATTATCTGTCTAATAAAATCTGACACAGACGACAGACAGACAGGCGGAAACGTGATACCTATTTGTTCGTACTCTAGGGGTCATGAAACGTCGAGAAAACTTGAAAATAGTCAATCGCTAAGCTTAATTCACGCTAGGGAAGCAAAAATTAGAAGCTGTCTGCAATCTTCCACAGGATCTCGTTTAGAATAACTTCGAAAACTGATAAAATGAAATATGAACTGCAATGAAAACAAACACAGGAATTCGTTACAATTAAAATTGGAAAAGAAGCTTTAGGAAAACAATACACATAAAAATGATGAAGGACATGTCACATAAACAAGATTTTTCTTAACGTACTTTTTTACAACATTAATGATTTTTTGAGGTCTCACTTGTGTTTAAAAAGAAACAGTCAGAATAAGAGACAGTTCTATATTTTTCAAAGCAACATAACAAAAACTCATTATATTTAAACGACGTTTTTACATCATTAATTGAAACTGAAAATAATGTCAGACTTTAACGAGCTCCTGGAACATACCTGACTCCGCCAGATAAGGTTTAACTAACACAATAAACGCGACTGAGTATTTTAGGAAAACAGGGTTTGAAAGTCAAAGTAGTTTCGTTTTTTTAATGATAATTTCCAGATAATGAGAAAATTAACCGTAAAAGTGCAGATTTTAACACAAAAAAACAAGTAGATAATACCACTCACAGTGTAAGAAAAAATGTTCAGAATGGGATTCGAAGTTCTTTGAAATTCAGCACCCATCATAAATTCTGTCGAGTAGTTGGATATAATTTTTGGTTGAAATTTTATGGTGGATAAAGCAACATGCAGTCACGCACTCACGTGACCTGAAGGAGTTATTAAAGCAAAATATGTACATCAATAAAAATAATTTCGGTGTTGGTCATAGATTATTATGAAGCAAAATTTGTGGGCTTTATATGAGGACAATATAAATCAAAAAATAAAATATTTACTCGAGAAACCATACCAAGGAGAAAATTGGCTAACCCTATCCGGACAACACGCTGATATTACACACAATATCAACACCAAGTTCAGTAATTTACTTACGACACACTTGACGAATTAACTTTAGCTTGGAATAAAAATTGCGGTGTATACTAGATAAGATCTAGCTTCCTCGGACGTTTATAATAATTTGGGCAAACATTTCCTTTCCTTCCACTTTGTATAAAATACGACTCCTTGCCTACCACTTCATTTCTCTTAAAAAACATCCACTCCACGTCCTCTTCCCGTTTTTAAAATAAGCCATTCTCTTTTAAGTAGGTATCGCATATTCTGTTTACAAGAAAATCCCCCATATTGCTGCCGAGTTCATCTCCCCATTTCCTCGAATTAAATCGCGGCGTGTTATTATGTTTGCTCCATGAACCGTGCGTAATGCACCTCCTCTAATGGAAAACTAAATAATAAAGCCAAGTTTGCCCAAACAGAACAAATACAAAAGTTGCCAGCTGCTACCATTAAAGATAACAGATTCCGGCGGCTTACGCAAAACGACTAATTATCAATTGTCCCCGATGTTAGCCTTACGTTTCTACACCTAGAACAAGCCTCACCAATTATTATAACTCGATATATATGCAAATCTGGATCGTTTTAGCCAGAACATGGTCCGCGCTTACAAAAGCTTAGTTGCCTAACATCTAGTAAATTAATTTCTATGTATCATATCGATCAGCTGCATCCAGACGATTTATTACCGATGGACATTATCTTAGCCACAGGGGCGTGGTGAAGTCGATCCCTCGACGCTGCCACACAACCTATTACACGTCGGTCTGGAAGTTTGTTTATAAAAACATAACTCGAGGGAGGAAAAATATGTCAGCTTGTGTTCCGATAGAGGGTGGACAGGATGTACGCAGATCCGTTGTGTCAAACAGTACCAACGGGGAGGGCCGCCATGACGAAGGTAGAATTGGCGTGAAATGTTGCCAGACATTTATATTTAATGCTACCAGCCCCCTCAAGTCGATGGATAAATATTTTAGTAGCAGCAGCAAGAAATGGGTCTCTTCTGACAGACTGTATATTACGCTACGTCCCACCTTTACCTATGCAGCGAATGCGCGTGCTCCATTGCTCAAGAATATTATTAAATATTTGAAGATGCGTTTGGTAGCATCGACAATAATGCATAGGCGGGACTGGAAGTATGAAATCGAGGATCCATTCTTTCCAAAAATGCTGGGCGCCCCAATTGATAAAGGGTCTGTTGAAACAATCAGCAAGGAAGGGGACAACAGCAGAGTGGAGAAGAAAATGGTTTGATTGATTTTGCTGACGACTTGGACACCCAGGCAGTTAATTACTACTTGGTGACTACAAAAAATATTACTATAAACTAGGCTTTCATTTCCAATAGGATTAACTCAAATACAAGAAATCAGTCAAAGTACAAAACAAAGAAAAAACTCGATAAATAAATTAAACACAGAATTAGGGAATATTTAAATATAAATGTATACAGGGTGCTAAAAAATGGTACACTACTAAGTTCACAAGGTTCGGGAAAAATCATTAAAAATTCCTTACATCAATTTGAAGCTGATTTCCAAAGTAAATGTTAACATTTTAAGCCGCAAAAATTTCTTCAACCTCTACAAAAAATCTTAAAGCCTTCCCGTTTTCGAGTCCACGGCGACATTAATTTAATTCATGAAAATTTTCAAGGTGTTTTCAAAGTGGATCAACGTTTAAGATTAGTTTAAATGTCATAAATGAACTATTTTTTTAAATCTCGAGTGACAAGTTATGAAATGTGTTAGAATCAGAGTTAGGCAAAGCCTAAGTGATGGGGAATCAATCAGACAAATATTAAAAATGACGCCGCGACGTCAGGCGATAAATTTGGCTGGCCGACTGTGCAGTTTCAACCTCAGTGGCATTTGATGCACTTCAGAGTTTATCTGATCAAGATCATAACGGAAATTGTGATGTTGAGCACTCATTTTTAATTTTTAAAGCATTTTAACGTCTAGGAGAACTCGTATAACTGAGGAAAACCTAGGAAAAGTAGTAATTGTTATTAAGAATTCCCGAAGTTGTAGGCCACGACCGCAATAACGCTAGCGATCGGACGGCGATGAGTATCACTTCCGCGATGCCGAAGTCTGGTTATAATAACTTAAATAAAGCCATCCAGAACTCTAGACTTTTTCATCCAAAAGCAGGAATATGTGAAATGTCGTGGTACTCTCACGTAGTTTCTAATTTTGTTTTGTACAGAAAAAAGTTAAACTTAGCCCCGCCCAACCACCCTCTCTTTATTCCAGTGATTACTCTTAATATTGTTTTAGACTGACTTCGGTAAATGACTGAACAGTATTAAGAGTATTCACTGGAATAACGAGGGGGTGGGTGGGTGGGGCTATTGCTTGCTTATAAAAGATTCTACAGAAAAAAGTTAAACTTAGCCCCACCCACCCACCCTATCTTCATTTCAGTGATTACTCTTAATATTGTTTTAGACTGACTTCGGTAAATGACTGAACAATTTCAAAAGTAATCAGTAGAATGACGAGGGTGGGCGGGGCTATTGCTTGCTTATAAAAGATTCTACAGAAAAAAGTTACACTTTTGTACTCGAAAGATTTTGACAAAATCGATCATAATATTATTGTAAATAAATTAAGGACATTTGGATTTAATTCCTCCATAGCACAGTCATATTTAAATAATAGTTTAACATATATTTAAGTCTGGTGTTCCATAAGGGTCTAACGTGAGTCATTCATTATGTTCATTGTCTATTAGTGACATCGTTGTAAAAACCCATTATTTGCGGTTGATTTGACAATACTTTAGAATTGACAGACTCGAGGTCTGCCTCAGGCTTCAAATTAATATCAAAACATATATCTGGCGTGATATGACTAAGTTCTCACGAAATTTTTCCCACAACTTTTTGCACACCAGTGTCATATTCGAAGATAGAAATTTCACTAATATTTCCTTACAGCTTTGACATTTGTCTACCTAATTGAGTTTCTGTTATAAAAGACCAAGGAGTATCATTTGCCGGTGACATTTACTACCTTGAAGTAATTGATTTGAAGTAGGTAAGTGCATTAATGACGTCATTTTAAAACCGCCAACAAAATTAATAAACCTTTGACCAAATATCAGGTGTTTCTTAATCGTCTTAAGACTGTTGTCTATACATGAAAAAGGCGAAATTAACAACAACAATAATTATAGTTTTTAGTCTATTCTGTCAATGTTTTCTACTATATTTAAAAAGTACTTGCACTGCAATTAACGAATTTTGATTTATTCGAACCAACAATTACAATGGTGTACCCCAGGGCTTTGTTTTGGAGCCCCCTTTTTTTTCAGTATTCATCAACTTTCCCTTGTCTACTGGACAACCCAGATTCTTTATTTTTATGATACAACTGTTTGGAACATGAATAAAAAAATCTGTAGGTAGTATGCAATGTCTTCTACTTTTAGGAAATCATCGACATTGTTGCAGTCATGACACTACGTCATCTCAACAAATGTCGCTCGAAAATGACCTTGAATATATAATATATAAAAGCGTTCTGAATTTACAAATCTTGGAGCGAAATTAGCTGTGGCCGAAGGGAGTAGCCATAATCAGTTAAACAAGAATTTTAATGGCTTAGTTGAAACTCCATGCACACGTCAACGTCAAAGCTCGCCGCTTCGATATATTTATTCAAAGGTTAGTGTAAATACGTGAAAATGTTTGATGTTTTCGAGCGAAATTGGTTCAAAATTGGATAGAATAGAATTAAATACTAATACACGTTCCATGCAGATGAAAATTAGAATCAGTTCAAACAAAGATGTGACGATATTGCATGATTAACTGTATTTAATAGCAATCAGTTTTGCAACCTAATGGATTATGCGACAAAATTGCAAATTTATGATCAATATACTTTACTTTTTGGTTACTTTAAAGCTGTTCCGTTCGACGGTCACGAGCCGCCGCTGATACGTATAATTTAATAAATAATTCATTCATAGCACATGCACAGAAATGTCTGCATCATAAAGTCGAAAAGTTAATTTCAACAGCTTTCTCATTATGAGGGTTCATGGATCGTGTGTACAGTTGCCAGCAATAAATTGCCATTGTCACAACAGAGCACTTGGCATTGTGTTAAGTAATGACACTGACGATCAAAATTATGGATCGCATCTGCGAATTTCTTGACTTTTTTTGGCAAAGGTTTCCGTTCCAAACCTAAGCAACGGAGTTCACCCCATCCCCCATACCCCGTTACGTCACTGCCGTCGACGCAGAATTTATATTAACATGACGAGCATCTCACGTCAGCTTTGTTAGATCGTTGTAATTACGATTTGGAAGTGTCTAGATCTGTGCTATAATTCGCTACCTCGTTGGTTCCCAACGACCTGAAACCGCATTCTAAGTTTTAGAGTTTCACTTCCCTCGTTCAATTATTTATTACTACCATTAGCTATTTTATTTAATTAACATCGTCAGATTAGAGTTAGTGCCATAATATTTTGCGACAGTTTAACTCTCATCTACTAGTTCATTAAGAATATTGAGGTCTTAAACTTGCCGGTTACTTGGCACCCTTCACATACACACCATGGAACAAGTTTGAAAACCAAATTTGTGGGCTTTGTCGAGATTATAACTTTGCGTTAAGATGAGATTTGATGTATGGAGGCAACGTTCACTTTTGCTCGAGAGGGTGACGAACTTTCGTTTGTAGTCACATCAGCCTTGTTTTTAATTAGCTACTCGAACGTTCTAATTATTGTGAATTAGCCGTACTCTCAAGCTTAGATCTGTTCTTGAATTAGTAACGTTTACTAATGTCATTGTTGCTTTGAACGCAGCTCACTGAATAAGCAGGTGGGTTGCTGTTTTAATTATAGTGACGTGCTATTTCTAAACACGATTTAACGTTAATTAGGCAAAAGCTTGCATGCGGAGATACGTCTACGAAGTTTTCAATTATATATAATGTACAACTAACTAGTTTGAAGTGCAAAAACTTTCCAGTAAATTTCACTGCTCTACAAAAGTTTTTTACTTTTATTCTAGTATTGTAAATGTATAAACGGCCACAAAAATGATTAGTTAACGTCATGTCATACAATAATTAAGATCACGTTATTGCCTTACTTCTTTTCCTTAGGAAGGGTTGGTGTTCTCCCTAGGTTTGGCTAGCAAGTATCCCTTGTTGTTAGCAATAAATGAGATGAGACTCCTAGGTGGGAGGGGTTACATCCATTAATAAACTTTTCTCTGATTAATATCTTTAATTAGGCCAGTCAAATTCGAGAATTTATTATGTACAATAATAATGCACTAAACTGGTATACTTTAATTAACCCTAAAGAAAATGAAATTGTTGAGAAATAATAATGAGTTCCTCAATTTCGAAACTTATGCCCTCGGGCAAAAACCAACGCGCATGATCACAAGTCCGCTAGTTTCAAATGGTAATCTACCCTATCTATGAATGAATTAAACGAATTGAGAGTTCTCAAATGATTGAGGTTAGGGTATTATTTACCTTGTGGAATTTTTCAAACTCTCGGGAAAATATTTCGTATTCGCATGCGAAGACCAGGAATTTACACTATCCACCTTTGGTTGGATCTACCATAAGCAACCGGCATGTTGGTCAACACCTTCTTATAACATTATACAGTTTTTAGGTTCCTTCGAAAGATTGTCTGAACTCAATTATTATTTTACAATTACGACGTAATTAACAAGATAATTATTGACTGAATTAGAACGAAGAAGCTAATACATGAAATGTAACTAAGTAATATTTAAAAAGTTTGAACTATTAAGATGAATAAATTATTAGATAACTATACTTTCGATGACACTTTCGATTTACTATTAAATTACTTTAAATCAATGGAAGTTAACCGTAGTGGGCCACTTCACATACGCGAAAAAATGTCTAAATAGGGGCTTATAATAATGACTTAGCTGCTACGCAAGCTGAAACTTCAAGCTGGATTTGCCTCGAGACCTGGGGGACCTTCTAGACGTTGTGGTGGGATCGACGAGCAGATGGAGAAGTTGGTATCAATCCGGCCAATTTCCTTCCAACACGAGTTCCCGGAAAAATCCACGAAATGTATGGGAAAAGATATATATCCCAGTGGGGGAATAAAAAAAGAGCCTGTAAGTGTAAATACTTCTAGTATGAAGGCAATAGGAGGCAAGAATGGACGCCACGAACAGGGAAGACATCTCGACCACATGGGGGGAACCCAACACCTTTTGGTAAGAGGAATTTCACGGAAATACATACACCATTTACTCCACCACATGAAGAGACTCATTGACAACAGATAATTACCTTTGGATGATCCAAGGCTCTTTTAATAATTACGAATTTCCAATTTTCAATAGCCGACCAAGGTCGAGTTGTTCCCAGCGTTATAATCCGATAGAATCGAAGGGGAGGGCATCAAACGTTACTTGAATGTACAGGACATCCAATAATATATCTAAATTCTGCACCTACACCCGGAAATCACTTGAAGAAGAATTTGGAAGATTCGACGTGGTTGATCACTCTTCAACAGAAAGATGTAAAAATAGTCTCGCCCCGTTTCCGCTACTGATTTTATTGAAAACCAAGGAAGAAAAAACCGGAAACGACATTTTGACGCAGATGGAGTTGGCCAATAGAAGAGCACGGGGATAGTAGAAGGAGGGATTCGATTTCATTCGTAAATCGAGTTGTTTACATTCTAGAAAAATCCTAACCTATTTTGTGAATCGGACCGATGGAAAACAATAATTATAATCAAAGTCCTTAGTTGTTGTATATAAAAGTGATTTTCATAAAATATAGGGTATGTGGATGATATAATTATTGATCAAGTTCCTGTTTAGGTGGCCTTTTCAGGTTCTTTGACTTAGTGGTATTTTTGGCTGTTACAACGTAGGAAACTTGATCACTTTATCTCCCAAATGTCCAGTTTTCACAAAAATAGTAACTCATCACAAAAACTACGTTGTAGTTCTGTAGGAGCATTAGAGGCGGCCAGAACATAAGGAGCTTATTTAAAATGACTCAAAACTGAGGCTTTATTATCACTGAATACCTTCATTAATATAAAGGACTTGCGGTTACGTTCCGGCTATACGCGCTGGTCCGCTGGCCCCTTGAGTCTCTCCCTTACGTTTACGACATATAGCATTTGAAATATGCATAACATCGTTTTGCGATATCAAAGCCCTCGGAACATCCAGGCGGCACAAAGGGAAGAAATTCTGAAACGCCAGAAGTAATTACCGACTCCCTGGCGCTCTAAAATGATAATCAATTAACTAAGCAATCGTTAATTGCCCAAGCAAGAGTATCAACCCGTTGAGTACGGTATGATTTGAGGGTGTGCCTATTTGTTGCATCAAGTTAAATACCACTTTTTAGAGCTCGTTTTTATTGCGAGTGCTTAAGCTGTCATGTCCTATCCATCACTTTTCTAATGTTATTTATACATGAGCTACTTCATTCAAGTGATGGTATTAAATTGCCTACAAAGCACTCATCTTGATTAATGCGATGCTCCAGTTTTGTGGTTATGTTGTCGTTATGGTTCTCCAGACGTTTTTAAAATACGCGATTTCTCTCTCGATCCGTCGCCAAAATAACTCCGATTCTATTTCGGTACAAGACGGAGGAGGCTTTTATGTAAAGGATCGCGATTACGGAAAGTGTATAATATCGAAAATAAACGTTATTATATTCGTATAAATTTCGCTTAAGTTGAAGCGAATGTAAGACCGAGACTGGAGCAACCAATACAGATGGCGTGTTGAGAATGCTAAATGACTCTCGAAGCTCCCTTGAAATATTGGCAAGGCGGATTGACTCGCTCATAAATATAAGAAACGAAGGATGTACCCAACTTTAAGATTATAATGTTGAGCATTCAGTTTCTGAAGGATGTCGAAAATAACAAGATCTACTTCAACAATGTGTAGTTACACGTGTAACACCACTGGCGATTTCCAGAGGCAGAAACAAAAAATACTGACACGTGACTGAGACGCAATGTGATTTTTTTTACAGTTTTAACTCTGGAGATTCGTTTCTCTGGCGAGAGTAACCCAGGTGGCGCCCGAGCAACCGCCCCCGTAAAAAGCCCACAATAGCCATAGATAAAATTTTTCAGTAACGTTCTCACCATGGCGCCCGGGGTCGTTTCGCGAGTTATCACTTCTAAAATGAGCGATGACATTTTGGCAAGAGTTGCAGGGCGATCGATCAGTGGCGCGCCATAAATTTTCAACTAGTCCGGAATTAATTTTGGTCCGGGGGTGTGTACACCCGGAAAGCGTTGTTTTCGCCGATGTTTTAGGGTCGTATTAATGATTCGAATGCGTCGATACATCCACAACTGGGTCATGGAACAATGGATGACGGTACGGGGAAGATGCATGAGTTATGATCGTGGGGGGCAATAAGAGTATACAATTTTCGTGAGCAAATAAGCGAACAATCACACATTGTAACAGAGGGAAATGATTAGTCGGCGTTTCCATTCTCCACACACAATCAAAGCAGATGGTAAAACAATAGAGAGACGGCAATTGCAGTAACCGCACGACGGCGTGTGTTATCTCAGATCAGAAACCCCGTCTAGGCTATTACATACCGAACCGCTTCGCCAAATGCTCTGTGTACACTGCAATCGCGACGCTGTTTGACTTGCTGCTTTCAGAGAGTAACCAATGCGCTTTCGACGCAAAAACTTCAAAACAAACCATTCAGCAAAAATGTTAAGCGGTCGGAAGGGGCGTGCATCTAGAGTGATAGTTAAGGGAACATTGTTACAGCGTTCTATTCGTGGATTCAGCTTCAACACAAAAATATTAAACATAGTTATTTAACTTCTGATGTTTATTCGGATGAGGTAACATTTTCCCAAAGCCATATCATGGTTTAAAAAGTTGTTTCCGAATTCAAAGCATCTTTGTCAAAAAATAAAATATACTAGAAAGCCGCAAGTTTTTTTTCGGAAAGGTAGGTCACTGTGATGGATCATGTCTGAGCTTTGTATACAGTAGACAGAGATTTTTACATTTTAGATATCAGATTTACCTCCAGATTTCTCACGATCCGACGCTTTTTTGTTGAATTTATTTATTTAGAATTTTTTTGTTAGTATCAACAGATGTGCAAAAAAGGAATAATCTGCATCAGCGTTTTTTAACCCTAAGACACTTTTATTGATCCCACTTCACAGGTTCCAATCCCTCTCAAGCTGTCGTAGAACAGGTCGGTATCCCATTTTTTATTTTCAGACGACAATATTTAAAATAATTTAAGGCTTGCGTCTGATCTAGTTTCGTCCTATCTTAAATACATGGAATATCATCGCGGTTGCAGGAAATACATTTTAAAAATATGACATATATCGCCTTGGAAAAAATGTAAATAATTTCAAAGAAGGAATTTTTAGTCCTTGTCCACTTTATTCTATATAGCTAAGTGTTTATGGGCTTATGGAAACCTGGTAAGAGGAGGAGGAGAAGCCTAATACCTCTCGTTGATGGGTACAGACAATACTTTTGCGGTATGTTTCTGTCTTTGTGCGACACAGGTACGCACCCTTAAAATGCTAAGAAGTGTGAGCAATCTTTACCTGCGCACAGTGTATCAGACAAAGACAGAAACAGAAACATACCAGATGTCGCAATTGGTACAGTTTTACAATATCTTGCCAGAAAAGAATTCTGTTGTAGAGATGCCGTGTTGAAATTCAGATAGGACTTAGTAATCAGTCTCCGGTTTCAATAATGAAAATGTCGAACACAAGAATTTGTAGTCCTAATTGTTGCAGAAGTACTCAATAAAGATTCTTGTAATTTTCTAAATAATATTAATCTTTTTAATTCAAGGCATTGATCATAATCATTTCAGTTGCAATAAATTAATGCTTGTTATTATTTTTATCAAATAGATTTTAATTTTTTAAACTCATTTAGATTTTTGCGCAATATTAAACTTGATAATTTTTGGTTAAAAAATTTAACTCATGTCATTAGATAAAAATAGTATGCTTATTCAGTATAAGAATGAGATATTTATGTCAAAAAATGGAAAAAAAAATGGTTGAAAGTTGCTTCGACAGAACTTCCCTAGCACCTAAAATAGGTACAACGAAACATATCCAGCATTTTCGAGTTGAGATTTTTCTTTACACAATTTTGTGATGGCGTCATCAACATTTTTGCAAGAACACGTATATCAACTTCGATTGGTGCAGTGTAATATTAAAAATAACAAATTTTGTACATTAAAAATAATAAACTCCTACACTTGTAGTTTATGAATCCGTCTTGAGTTTTATTCACAATTCTTTACATAACCGATATCTTACTCACGTAAGAAATAAATGTCGTAGCCGTGCGAGTTAAAGTGTGCGTTTAAAAGGTGTCGCTCGTGGGCTCAAAAGAATTTTTTTTCACAAAATACAACCGTTTTAAGAATGTACTTCTCGATTTTTATTTATTCAAAGAAATATTATTATTTTTTTAGATAATGGGGACCTTAGGTCAGGTCAGGTCAGGTCAGGTCATCAAAACATCGACGTTGTAATTCACATTTGGTTAACTGTAACTTGTTAAGGTCCAAACGCGGCAAACATTTCTGTAGAGGATGCTGAGAGATTTTTTAGCCTTCTCTTAGCTACGGCCCTGTCTAGGGATCATGAAACGTCGAGAAAATATGTAAATATCAAGTCGCCCGATGGCCTCGATTACTTAGCTTACGCCCAATAAGTAAAAATGGCCTCTCAGCAATAATAATAACTTGGAATGTTTATATTCACAGCGGAAGAATGTCACGTAGAAATTAGTTTGATTTGAATAAGCCTTAAAACAAAGGATTAAAATGATTAATTATGCCACAATAAAAAAAATGTTCTGAATATTATCATTATAATTTTTATTTCATTCATCAACATTGATTGATTTTGGTAAATGACTGAACAATATTAAGAATAATCACTGGAATGAAGAGGGGGAGGGTGGGCGGGGCTATTGCTTGCTCATAAAAGATTTTGTATGAAAAAGTTAAATTTGGCCCCTCCCACCCACTCGTGCTCTAACTTTTTTCTTCAGAAATAAGAAATAAATGGTATAGTAAATAAATAGTATAACAAAAAAATTACGATTAACGTTTTCTTTTTAACAGGCTACGTCCTATTTTTCCCATTCTCATTTTACAAAAGAACATATAATTCACCCCGCCCACCCACCCGCCTCCATTTCAGTGATTAATTTTGTCTAGTTCGAATGAAAGGTGGATCTCTTATCTAAGATAAGATTGATTTTGGTAAATGACATACTCTCTAAGAAAATAAAGGGTGGGTGGGTGGGGCTAATATTTGCTAAGACAAGACTGATTGTGGCAGGCGACATTTCCTCCAAGAAAATAGAGGGTGGGTGGGCGGGGCTACTATTTGTTCAGATAAGATTGATTTTAGTACATGACATATCTTCTAAGAAAAAAAGGGTGGGTGGGCGGGGCTAAAACTTGCTAAGCTAGGACTGAACAATGTTAAAAATAGTCACTGGAACGAAGAAGGGGTGGGTGGGCGGGGCTACAAGTTGCTCATAAAACTAGAAATAAGCTGAATTTACCCGCCCACCTCCTATCTCAATTCCGCAGACTTATTTTATTTAGTGTAAAATGGAAATTGAAAAATAACAGTATTGGTTTCCCAAAATTTTCTGGGAAAATGGAACCGTTCCTGATTTAATCAATAAAATAAATTGAGTGATTCATAATTTTTTTGAGTGACCCTGTATAAGCAAAGCTAAAAAATGAGGTTCTTAATTTGATCAATGAAAAATTGGAAGGCTGTAAGCTATAAGTATAATCCAACAAATCCAAATTATAAATTTGATTTTACGATTTTCGTCATCAACATGGATAATACTAGGTACAGCACAAAAGAAAAGTAGTCACAGCGTATTACCAATGCAAGAAAAAAAAGTAAAGGGCCAAGTTCCGCATCGAACCTACGACGGCACATTCGTCTGGGTAATGTAACGTTATTATACCTTGCAAATGTTTTTGCGAAAATTTGAACGTTTAGCGAAAAAACTGAAAGCGGATTCGTACACCACAAGTATAGGAGTATATTTTTGCATAACATTCAACTCATTTTAGAATACATTGAGATGACGTCATCAAATTGTTGGTGGGGATGATTAGCCAAATTTTGGCTAGCATTTAACCATCTATAATCAATCGGTCAGCACTTTCGGAGATTACGTGTCTAATAAAAATGGATACAGACAGACAGACAGACAGAAACAGGAGACTACATTTTTCGTACTGTAGGGGTCATGAAACGTCGAGAAAATATAAAAGTGACCATTCGTCCGATGGAATGGATTACGATGCTCTCTGTTAATTTTGAATAAACACAAATTCTAATTCCAGCTTTAACACTAAGAAAAACGTCAAAGAATAGAGTTGTATGGCTTTTAAATAGCATATATTAAAATTATTTTCAAATATACATACCGCAATATCATACATATTAGGAAATGGGTGGGCAGACACACTCCTTAAATCAATTAGATTGATATTTATAGGGCCATTTGAATATACTACTCAGATAATTGAGGGGTGCAATGCAGTAAGAAACAACCCTCGTATTTTTGTATGAGACGCCTATATGTCCGTGTGAGTAATACGACCATTCGGAACCTCGATACTTCTCATTTAAAAGCTACTAATGACCTAGATTAAGCTATGCAATGTGCAAGACACATTACCTGCAATATTCATAATTCCCGACAATGTTAACTGTACATTATACAGCTTGTACAGAGTAATCCTTATTTCCCACGGGTAGGAAAGTTTGCGGTATGAGTTGAGCGGAAAATAGTTAACTGTAATTGTTTAATTAATTACCAACTAATTGATTAATTCATAATTAATTGTCGTTGATTATAGTTTATTACATCGTATAAAAGCACTTAAGAAGAAATTAATTATGATGCGTCATTTATAACATGAATGCAGGCGTGCATTAATAAAAGTTTTTGATTAGCAATAGTTAAACAACCTTAATTAATAATAATTTTCATGGTATACAAATAATTTATTCAGTGTTAGTAATACAGAATCTTTTTTCTGGACAGTTGCACGGCAAACAAGATATTTTATCTTCAGTTGCACACATTATTTTTTCTGCGGTTAGTTATGTATTAATTATAAACATTTTTCAACCAACCCGACAGGATTTAACTTGTTTTTACACACCTACTGTTCTCCTAAGAGACTAGCATAACGAACACATAAAACCGCCACCAGCATCAAACTTCGCACTACACAAACATCAAACTTTCGATAAATAGCCTGCACATATGCAACACCAACACGACCAAAAAGTGTCGTAAGGCACAAAGCTGCACTGACCCGACAGCGTCTCGTGTCAGCTTGATTTTTATTACAATGTCAAGAGTGGCTTGTTTCGGGCTGAGCTCCCGATGTACTCCTTCTTTTCGGACCATTAAAAAACTTTCAAGAGGTTTTGTGTAAAAGGATAAGTAAAGGCAGCGAGAAATCTCATTTCGCCGCCAACAACAAGAAAATGATTTTGGAATACGGCGAAAAAACACGAGCAGCCAATCTGTTCGCGTCGAAAATTGAGTATTATCATTCCTGATTTAGAACGGCAGTGTTGTGATTGCGTGTGTTGCGATAATGTAGCAGTTTGCGATTAAAACATGCACAAGGTGCTGGCTTTGATTATGTGATTTATGCAGGAGATGTGCTCCAGAGAAAACGAGCGCTCCCGTCTCACTGCTAATGAAATTAATAGTTTCGTTGACGATATCCTTGACTTCGGTGGGCAATAATTAATGCGGGGTCAAATTAACTAAATGATTAAGGAACAAGGGTGGATTTTTGGGATTCGTAATTAATTAGTAACGCTGTTTGTGTTTGTACAGGCGGCTGCAAAAGTTTGAGCGTCAATTATGCAGACCAGGCAAATTTGAACGAATATATCAAAAATGACACTTTTTAATAATAATAAGTTAAATTAGGAGAAGTAACAAAGTCGAGAAAGCTATTTTAAGTGTTTTTATGTGAACCCACCTTGTCATAATTCAGACAAACAATTTTCCACATCACGGCCGATTTACAAATAAAACTAGCGCATAGTTGGAAGTTACCGACATGTTTCTATACCTTTGTTACACTTGGTATAACCCTCTACGAAGTTGTTTATTTTGTTCAGAGCCGGAATTAACGTCTGCTAGGGTGGGTATCCACAGAAAACTGTATCCAAACATCCCTAGGGAAGAGGAAACCGGCGCAATATTTCAGACATCCAATAAACAGAGCAAACTATTAAAACACCTTACAACTTTAAGGGGCATTTCATAAATGATTAACCAGTCGAACGACGTTTTAATTGGAAAAGAAAAATTGAAAAAGTTAACCGTGAATGGTGAGTAGGCCATAGTGCCGAACAATAGGAACAAATACTCGCACGGCTTCTTCCATTATCCTGGTAATTAGTGATAGAGGAAAAGGAAACTTCCGGGCAAACAAAGAGGACATCTGGATAAATTTCTAAAGAGATTTCGGGGAAATTCCAATCTTGCCTTTCAGAGCTTGTATTTGAAGCTTTTATCTTCAGCTACCAGCTTCCATTAGGGTTGTGCGCGTCGTGATCGTCACTATAGTACAAGTTGAAACTTAAACCTCCGTGGAATTGCCTGATATTGCCAAGGTAAGTCTAGAAAGCGAACGCCGCGATCTTTTAATTGTGACCGACTGAACGAACTTTAGTAATTCAGTGAAAACAGAAGCTCGTTAATAACTGGCCTGCAATTACTGTTACTTGTAAATGTCAGATTTTTTTCTCTGGTAGTCATTAACCTCCACGCATTAAGCCCCGGCCCATTTGTCATGGACTAACTTTGCCATCAAATTCAACATGAATTATTGGAACTATGGTGCCCACATTAATGAACTACAGCTTCCTTTAGGCTGCTATAATTTATACGGTCGATTTGCGGTAGATCCCTCAAACACCGTGTGTACATTTGCTGGAATGGCAAGTACATATTATCGTAAATAAAATAACAGGGCGGTTACCCTTGAGATACTCGTACATCATCACATTGTGCTAATTAGTGGGTACAGGGAAAGCACCATTAAAATGTATGCCGTGAAATATGTATTCTAGTGGGATGGATTAATGATCGTCCTTTCACAGTTCTTCTGATTTCTGCGAAAAACCTAACGAGGTAATGGCTTTCTTAATTGAAAAAATTTAGCTTAGCCAAATTAAGATTGAACAAAAACTTAATGAGCTAATTATATTTTCAATTTTTGATTATCAAGTACTTTACTTCTGTTTAATATAGATATGTAGAAAATACGCTATAAAACATTCAAATTTAACGACAATTTAAAATGTACATACTTGAAAAAAATTATAGCGCTGTTTAAAAAATTAATCAAAGGTTCTCTGTTTTTATATTGTCAGTCTGCGTCGATTTCTATCTCCAAAAGTACTGGATCGATTGTTGTCAAATTTTATAGGTACAACAAAATTTTGTACATTAAAATAATAAAACTCCTACACTTGTAGATTATGAATCCGCCATGAGTTTTATTCACAATTTCTTTACATAAGTATGTCATATAACCGATATCTGGCTCACGTACGAAACAAATGGGTCGTAGCCGTGCGAGTTAAAGTGCTGCGTTTAAAAGAGTGGCTACGTTTACTTCTGATGGCGTTGTCCACTCATTTTCAGCGAAAAATAGCCCAGTGGCAATATAGCTCCAGACAAGATTCTCACACGACAAAATAACTCAAAAGAATTTTTTTTTCGCAAAATACAACAGCTTTAAGGATGTACTTCTCGATTTTTATTTATTCATATAAATATTATTTTTTTAGAAAATGGGGAGATCAGGGGTGGGATTTTGTTTCTACCAATACGATACGAAGCGATAACGAAGCGATAAATGACACTACATTTTATCGGTACCGATATTTTATCGTTATAGAAACAAAATCCCACCCCAGGTCAGGTCAGGTCAGGTCAAGTCGAGTCAGGTCGGGTCAGGTCAGGTCGGGTCAGGTCGGGTCAGGTCGGGTCAGGTCAGGTCAGGTCAGGTCAGGTCGGGTCATCAAAACATCGACGTTGTAATTCACATTTGGTTAACCATAACTTGTCTAGGTCCAGAACAGGCTAAAATTTCTCTAGGGGATGCTGAGAGATTTTTTAGCCTTCCCCTAGCTACGGCCCTGTCTAGGGATCATGAAACGTCGAGAAAATATGTAAGTATCAAGTCGCCCGATGGACTCGATTTCTTAGGTTACGCTCAATAAGCAAAAATGGCCTCTCAGCAATAATAATAACTTGAAGTGTTTATATTCACAGCGGAAGAATGTCACGGAGAAAGAGTTTGTCGCCTCAAAACAAAGGATTAAAGTTATTAATTGTGCTACAATCAAACATAATGTTCTGAATATTCTTCTTATAATTCTTATTTAATTCATCAACATTGATTGATTTTGGTAAATGACTGAACAATATTAAGGGTGATCACTGGAATGAAGAGGGGGTGGGTGGGTGGGGCTATTGCTTGCTCATAAAAAATTTTCTATGAAAAAGTTAAACTTAGCCCCGCCCACCCACCCGTGCTATAATTTTTTTCTTCAGAAGTAAGAAATAAATGTTATAGTAAATAAATAGTATAACAAAAAAATTACGATGAACGTTTTTTTTAACAACCTACGTCCTATTAGTTCCCATTCTCATTTTACAGAAGAATATATAATTCACCCCGCCCACCCACCCCGCCTCCATTTCAGCGATTTATTTTGTCTTGTTCGAATGAAAGGTGGATCTCAATTGAAGAGAGATAAAATCGTTAGAATGAGAACAGCGTGTGTGGGCGGACCTAGTATATGCTAAGATAAGATTGATTTTGGTAAATCACATAACCACTAAGTAAATAACGGGTGGGTGGGAGGCGCTAGTACTTGCTAAGGTAAGACTGATTGTGGCAGACGACATATCCTCTAAGAAATAGAGGGCGGGTGGGCGGGGCTAGTACTTGCTAAGATAAGACTGATTGTGGCAGACGACACACCCTCTAAGAAAATAGAGGGCGGGTGGGCGGGGCTAGTACTTGTTAAGATAAGATTGATTTTAGTAAATGGCATATCTTCTAAGAAAAAAAGGGTGGGTGGACGGGGCTAAAACTTGGTTAGCTAGGACTGATTAAGAAGATTAATATTAAGAGTAGTTATTGAAACGAAGAAGGGGTGGGCATAAAACTATAAATAAGTTAAATTTACCCCATCCACCTCCTATCTCCCTTTCACAGACTTTTATTTTATTTAGTGTAAAATGGAAATTGAAAAATTACAGTATTGTATTCTCAAAATTTTCTGGGAAAATGATTTTCTGACTTAATCAATAAAATAAGTTGACTCATTCATTAATTTTTTGGGCCATCTGGTTAAGCAAATTTAAAAAATATGAAAGCAGTGATAAATCATAAGTAAAAACTCATCACATTTTGGGTAGAATTTATCTGGCAAAATTTTGAGATGACCTCATCAATTTTTTGGGGTGAATAAACAGAAAGTTACCATTCGTCTGCAAGATTTAAAAGTATTCAGTATTGCAATTCTTCATTTAATCAAAAGAAAAATTGACTCAGTCATTAATTTTTTTGAGACACCCTGTATAAGCAAATCTAAAAAATATTAATGCAGTGATAAATCACAAGTAAATCTCTCATCAGTCATCATATTTTGCACATTTAACATGGGATTTACTCAGTAATATTTTGAGGTGACGTCATAATTTTTTTAGAGGGGATGAGCAAATACATTTTGGACAAAAATTGCCAGGTTTATGATAACTTTAAAATATCTGCAAGATTTCAAAGCATTCGGTTTGGCAAATTCAAAATTAAATAATAAAATGTTGTTTTATAATTTTGACTATTTTTCAAAAATCTGGACGCCTCTGGTAAAAACTGAACACGGAGTCATAAACTACATGTGTAGGACTATGTTATTTTATACAATTTAAAAACCATTTACTATGTACAATTTTGAAGTGACGTCATCACATTTTTGGTGGGGATGATTAGGCAAATTTTAGTTAGCGTTTTACAATCTACATAATATTTCTAATATAAATACAAAATTTGACAACAATCAGACCACTATTTTCAGAGATTATGTCTCTATTAAAAATCGGGAAGGCAGACAGACAGACGGACAGACAGATAGAAGGAAGCGAGGGGCTTGATTACAATACTTCCTTCGCTTATGTTCGGGAGGTAAAAAGGGAGTAGAGTGGTTAGATAGATGTATTTTGATTAAAAATTTACCATGTTTGCCATAACCTTCCAGTTCCTGATTTAATTCATAAAATATACAGACTCATTCATTAATTTTTTTGAGTCAGCCTGTATAAAAAAATCTGAAAAATATGAAGGCAGTGATAAATCACAAATACAAACTCATCATCAGAGTTTGGCATTGCGGAAGTGATGCTCATTGCCGTCCGATCGCCAGCGCTATTGCAGTCGTGGTCTTCTTAATAACAACTGCTACTTTTTCTCGGTTTTCGTCAGTTGTACGAGTTCTCCTAGAGGTTAAAATGCTTAAAACATTTAAAATGATTGTTCAACATCACAATTTTCGTGATGATCTTGATTAAATAAACCCAGAGTATGTTATTTTATACAATTTAAAACCCATTTACCATGTACAATTTTGGTTAGGGTTTTACCATCTATATGATATTTATAATAAACGTATAAAATTTGACAACAATCGGTTGGGTAGTTTCGGAATTCTGTTAAAAATTGAAAACTTGGGAAAGTCAAATCAAAAAATGCAAAATCTAAAAATTGTAAAATTCAAAAGTTGGAAAAATGAAAAACCCAAAAATTTTAACTTGAAAACTCGACAAATTGCAAATCGACACACTGAAAAAACAGAAAAAGCCTAAAAGTCGAAGAATTACAAAATAATTTGTCAAAGAAGCGAGGGGGAGAAAGAAGTTCTGTTGAAATAGCCTTTGACCAACTTTTTGTTCAAAATAGAGTCGACGATGTGTTACTGGGACAAACTTTGTCCGGTAGTCAAGAACAGTGACTGTAATAAGCGGCACAATACTACCTTTTGTAGTAACGGCACGAGAACAATTATGCGGCACGTTGTACCTACAGCGCGATAACAAAGCGAATAAAAGCAACCAGTGAGCGACCGGCAATATTTATTTTTACTTTGGAATAGGAATAGCCATTGTGACCAGATTTCGCCATTCTGCAACAAGATCCATCGTCGAAGATTTCCGCATCCGTTCTTTGTGCTTTCTGCAATGAAACCCGTCCACCCAAACGTCTTATTTCACTCGTGAAAGTTGAGGGACTGCCAGACGTAGCCGTCGAGGATAAATGAAGCTGCAAAATACTTGTCGTGTTGGGAGAGATTTCTTATTCGAGTCACGAGACATCGTTCCGTAAAGTAGCGTAACCATCCTTCTCGCTGTCGCCGTACAAGATCATAGTTTGTTTTCGCAGAATAACCAAACACGTTTCGTAATATGTTACTCGACAGAATGCCAGACGACCATTTCGGAAACGGTTCCCTTTTATTGCATATTTTTCAGTCAGTGTGCTTCACAATAAAGCCCCCGAATACCAGGTGAGGAAGAAGGCGCGTCTTCGCCAAGATTTATGAGATCGCTGATCTCGTAAGAAATATGAATGAGCACGGTATTTTTATGGTTCGTGTACGTAATAGTTTTTACTGTTTTAGGGGGATGAGGACATCACGCTAAAGAATGTAGAACATGATTAGAACTCAAATATAATTTTTTGCACTCATGACCTTTTTTGATAGCTTTCGCGCATTCACCAGAGTGCGGGAGGTCAAACTTCCCGCACACGTGCATTTAACTTCCCGTTGCCATGGTAACCTTAAAATACTCGGGTAGTGTCAACATTGTGACGTGTTGAGGCGCTGTCAATGGCGTTGTTTATAAATAACTCACAGTTAATCTCTTCAGTTTAAAGGTTTATTCGTCGCAAAAAATATTGTACACAACACGTTCGTGAGCCTGCTTCCCGCATTCACGCAAATGCGGCACTCCCTTCGGTCGTGCCTCAAACAAGCGTTCATGCGGGAAGCAGGCTATCCCGAACTAGTTGCGTAAATTACTATTACCATATCTGGAAAGCAGATACGTGGTTACACAACGTAGACAAACCTGAATAAAACTCATTACCTCGTTTGAGTAAAATCACACTGCCGTATGTCCAGCGGTTGTCTTTACCTAAAATAAATAATCTCTTTCAACTCATTATATTCGTCTCGGTGTCTATCGGAGGGGAAAACCCCAAGAGTCTTGTTAGAATTAAATTAAAAGAGAAGACAGCGGAAAAAATTTTATTATACGGCTCTTGTTTAAACGTTTCCATTCAGTTTGTACTTCGTTAACTGTGACCTAGCGGCGAGTGTTTAAATACTGGAGTAAGTTTTTATCATTAAAGAGGAGGCTCAAGAGATATGGGTCTTTAATTTAGCCCGAACTGGATTAATGACTGCTTCTCTATTCACAGCCAAACCACCTTAATGGCTCAGAATTTCTGCAGGGATGGAATTGAATTGATGTTTTATGTTTGAAAGAAAAAAAGTTGCTGTATATGAAGTTAATTACGTGGCTTCCCTTCAAAACAGAACGGGGAGTTCGGGGCTCGAAACAGGAAGGAAAGTTTCATAAACATGGGTCTTGGACCCTTTCGCAAGCTTGCCATGGGTTGATTTACTTACTGTTTCTTCGCAATTTCCGGCAGGTTGTTGACGGAATATATGTGAGCTTTAGAGAGTTATGTTATTGGGAACGTTTGCTAATAATGGGGAAATTTAGTAGAAAGTGGAATTAACTTCGTTTGCTTTATGTTGGGGTTGCTCTAACGAGAGTATGGTCAACATTTTTGGCTTCGGAAAACAGAGTTAATTTTTTTTGGATGGGGGAGTAAATAAATAAAAAATACTAAGATGTGGGTGTAGAACACACCGAAAATAAAAATACTGCACTTTTCGAGTTTCAGAAAATTTATATACAAGTGGTACACGTGTTTCTTTCTTTTTTCGTAATTCACTGTAATTTCTTTTGATTTATTACTGATTCTGAAACGTTTTTTGGCATTTTAAGAGCAAAGGTGAAACTTTCAAGCTTTGATCTCCAAATTATGAAGTCTGGAATTTGAAAAACTCATATCATATTATCGAAAAAAAAAGTCCGCTTGTCAGCCATGAAATTATTATTTTTGCAGTGGTGTCAGCACTGTTGTTTTCTATGAGTTGCCTGTCAGTTTGACTTTTATATTCCCAGTGTAATAAGAAATTCAAACCAAAAGACGGTAAATGGTCTTACTCTCCAATGCGATGCATAGAGAAATTTCGCAAACAATTTCCCATAACCTCAAAAACGAACATGATTTTGCCAACACATTTTTTCTTATGAATTCCAATGCTGCCTAGACGACGTTTTTTTTTTTCATTATATGGTTTCAACTAGCTACTTGAAACTAATATTAGAGAAAAGTAATCAAACTAAAGAAAATTTCCAATTGAAAAATGTGTAGATATTTACACAAATATTCCCCCATTTCTGAAGCTCAATAGATACTTGTTTAGATACATTTTTGAAAAATTTCTAGAGTGGAATGCTATTTGTGTTTGAGGAATGAAAATAAACGAACTTCCCTTGTACCTGAAGTACAATCAAACATGTCCAGCATTATCGAAAAAATAAAATTTGATGTTGCAAATTTTATTTTTTTATGAGAACTTCTATAAATTGAATTTAACAGACTTACAATAACTTTAAATCGTCTGCAGGCTTTCAAAGAATTCGGTTTTGCAGTTTTTGATTTATTCAAGAAAATAAATTGAATCATAAATCAATTTTTTTTGAGTCACCCTGTATAAATAAATCTACAAAATCACAAGTATAAACACATCCCGTTTTGTACATTTAAGATACGATCTATTCGGCAAAATTTTAAGATAACGTCATCAATTTTGAGCAGGGGGTTATCATGTTATGATAACTTTAAAATATCTGCAGATTTCAAAGCATTCTGTTTTGCAGACTTTTGTTATATTATTGAATTTTTTTTCACAAAAAAGACATTTTGGGTAAAAACTCAAGACTGATTCATAAACTACATGTATAGGATCATGTTACTTTATACAATTTAAAACCCATTTACTATGTACAATTTTGAGTTGACGTTATCACATTATTGATGGGGACATTTAGACAAAGTTTGTTTAGTGTTTTACCATCTACGAGATACTCATAATACACACATAAAATTTGACAACAATTGTCCATTAGTTTCGGAGATTATCTGTCTAACAAAAATTGACACAGAGTGTGGATAGACAGACAGACAGACAGACGGAAACGGGAGACCCAATTTTTCGTACTCTAGGGGTCATGATCCTACAGTACGAAAGAAGTAGTCTCCTGTTTCCGTCCGTCAGTCTGTCTGTCTGTCTGTATCCATTTTTATTAGACACGTAATCTTCGAAACTGCTAGACCGATTGTTGTCAAATTTTGTATGTATGTTACAAATATACTGTAAATTGTTAAGCACTAGCCAAAGTTTGGCTAATCATCCCCACCAACAATTTGATGACGTCATCTCAATAAACTGTATTTTAAAATGAGTTGAATGTTATACAAAAATATACTCCTACACTTGTAGTATACGAATCCGCTTTCAGTTTTTTCGCTTAATCTTCAAATTTTCGCAAAAACAATTGCCCGGTATAAAAACGGTATCTTTGTTTTTTTTTTAATATATAGAGCTTTCTTTCAACAACAGGAAAGTTAAACATATTTTCGGTTTCTTGTTGGGAAAAGAAGACTTCGTATATTAAGAAAAAAATGGACAAAAAATAAGCCCCGCCCACCCACCCCTTCTCAATTGTGATGAATTTTTTCAATTTCATCGTGAGATGAAAGACGGAGTTTAGTTCCAAATTCCTCATTTCTCTATAAGAAATTATCATCAGAAATATAGTTTTAAAAGGGTATAATTTTTTAAAAATCAATATCGCAATCATGTACGGAAATTTTGGAGCGCAGTTTTCAACACCGTTTTCAGGTTACCGACCTCTAGATAGCGTATTAGATATCTTTTCCGCATTTTTTGTTGGAACTGAGATATCTGTAAGAAGAAACTTGCGTCTATGAAGGTGCTAAAAATTTCTCATTTCCAACAAAAAAGCCGACGATATGTCTGATGGGAGTTTTGTAAGTTGAAAACAGTGGAGGAAATCGCGTTCCGAAATTTCCATAAATCACTGAGATATAGATTTTTATAAATACGTCATGCAATATATTCAACAAAATAAAAAGAAATTGGTCGATGGTTATTTCGACAGAACTTCCCTCACTCCTGAAGTACAGTCGAATAAATACAGTTTTGAAAAAATATAGAATTTAACCTTGAATTTTTTTTTTTGATGATGACAATTATGACACAAAATTAATAGATATTATTTTATAATATTGTTAAAGCACAGAAACATCTTTCTCTTTCCCATAACCTCAAAAATGAACAGTGCTAAAATCTACACTGCTAAGATATTTTTTTTAATTAATTCCAAAGCAGCCTAAAATTTCTAGTGAGTTTTCCATTACAAAATTCTATTGATGACATTGTCAACATTTTTGCAAGGATACCTATATCAATCTTTTATGAGTCATCCTGTATAAGTAATTCTTAAACTATCAGTGCACTGATAAACTACAAGTGCAGAGTCGTAATATTCAGCAACATTTTGAGAAGACGTCATCAATTTTTTCGGACGGGATAAACGAAATGATTTTGATTAATTATTATTTACCATGATTACCACAACCTTTAAAAGTTTTCAAGATTTCAAAACATTCGGTTTTGAAGTTTCAAAGTTATACAATGTTATACAATTTTGATTTTTTTTATGAAAAATCTGGATGTCTAGGGTAAAATCTCAACTCGAATACATACATCACACTTTGCTTGTGCTCAGGAGGTAATAAATATTGACAGTCCGTCACTGGTTTCTTTTATTCCCTTTATTATCGTCATGAAAATACAACGTGCCGCATACCTGTTCTCGTGCTGTTACTACAAATGCTAATATTGTGCCGTTCATAAAAATCACTGTTCTTGACTACCTGAAAAAGACAAAAATCGACAACAACTGATCATTTTAGCTTTTATTTGTCTCTTGAAAGTATATGGCAGTCTTGGATTTTTCGCCGTTCAACTTTTATGTTTCTGTTTTAAGAACTTCGAGAATGACTTCTCGTATTGCACCAAAACGAGCAGCTTTAGCAATAAAAGTGCGCTTTTGAAGATCACAGTAGAAAAATAATTCGTGCTTAGAATTCTTGTAGAAAATGTGTGCCGGCGAGCTTTCCTGCGGCGGCCGATGGCTGCTTTCCTCTAAGCAGCTTGTTTTCTTACAGCGTTCGGTAAAATCCACCGCCATATCAAAAAAGCTTACAAATTGCAGGAAACACTGTGCCACATATTTTGTAAGCTCGGTTCGCTGAATTTCCGCCATCGTAAAACGTGATCGCCGTGCAATAAAGCTCATCAGCGCTGTCTATTGTTAAACTTAGGCAGCCGAACAAAAAGGTAATTGTTTCATGTGTGCTTCGCAACTCTCTTCTTACCGATTCAATTAAATTTTTGCATCCATCGAGTAAAGTCGCTTTTTTTCGAATTGAAATTCGTCCGTAAAATTGAAAACTGCCAAGTTATATTCGCTCTATGCCAGGCATATGATTCTATGCCCGACAGAACACGTAACTCAATTATGCTAACAGACATTTCCCAATATTCCGGTTCATATATGCAACGAATCTAAACGTACCTCGCAGACCCTATGAAATCAATCGAGTTTTATATTTTATTGGGAAAAACGGAATCCTCCCGTGATTGTTAATTACCACGCCAAACACTCACTCCACATACAAATTGTTTCGCTTCTGGAATGGAACAGGAAATTAACCGGGGCTGAAATTCAAAATTCGAGGGAGATTCTGGCCAGATAAGAACGTTTAAAGGAGAAGATGGCAAGACCGGCGATAGCGAATTTGATGCATGCACCACGTTCAAATTTTTATGATTGTTAGAGCCTCTGGCGGGGACCTGTTTCACCCCTCCCCACCCGTAAGGGTGGGAGCCAGAGCCACCCCCACCTTGGAACACAGGGTAGCATTTATTCTTAATTCTTAACTCATTCATACACATTCAATTCTCAATTCTCAATTCGTAACTAACATTCAACTATCTCGACCGCACGGTCACATAATATTCTATTCTTATTATTCTTATTTATCTAACACTTGTCACTAGCAATATATTTATCTTACTGTTCGCTGGTCTTTATTCATTTATACAAACTTCGACATGGTCCTTCGAGCCGGATTAGCGACAGAATAACAGTGGTAGTGATAAGTGTAATTCTCAACATATCATTCATCGGCTGGAATTCAGCAAAGTAGTTATCAAAACATCACCCAGAAATCATCCGCGCAGTGTTCAGCTATCGGTGACGACCGCGAGTGCTGTGCAAAATCCTCAAGTATCATTCAGCGTCAGCCAAGATAATTCTATCCAGGAATCCAGGATTCCAGGTAAGCTTTAATTCTGGTTGGTTGGTGTAATACATTATTCTCGTACTCAAGATGGTGGTAATCCAAGTCAATACTTTTGTTAAATTTTCAATTCTTCTCAGCGAAATAGATTCACATTCTAATTTTATATCAAATGTTGCAAATCATCAAAAAAGAGGCCACTTAAAGCGTCGATTTGAAGACGTACAGCGAATTTATTCAGAATTACAAATGCTTGTAGTTCAACAAAAATCCGAAACAATGGTAGTCCCGAATGACACGAGTAACACGGAAACGATCAAACCTATAATTTATAATATTAGAGACGTGCTAAATTATATTCAAAAAATATCCGAATTATATAAAGCTCTCATTGAGAAAACTAATCCATTGTGTACTTTCTCGAATTCATGTAAGATAAACACTAACGTGCCAACCACGGATCTGGAAAAAGCTTGTCAAAACTTAAAACCTCTAAAGGTACACAAATTAAGAAATGGAGAACCCATCAAAATTCACAAAACCCATTTCAATGCTCTACCTAAATTGCCGTTCACTATTAGTAAAAAATCCCCTCCTGACTCCGTTGTTTCAAGAACGCCCAGTCTAATATTGAATTGTTCAAAATTTCCAAATTCAACACCGAATGAAGATAAAAATCATCCTGTTAATGATTGTTACAAGTCCGAAGGCGTATCTCAAATTAATTTAGATAAAACTTCTAATGCAGAGTCATCTACCGCACTAGACAAAGTAAAAAGTCTTACAGTTAATTCGAAAAACTGTGACTTATTGTTAGTCTGTAATCAATTTAAATGTAGATCGCAATGTTTATGTAAATCCGTAGACTCGAATATTAAAGACAATACGTCAAACGTAGCAATACTCGACAAGAAAAAACATTCCGAAAATGCCATACCCAAAATAATAAGTCATTTCAGTAAAAACCCACCGGTGCTTCAAAATACCGCGCTGGGGTTGATTCTTAGCGGCAGTTTTGCATATTTAAAAAATAATACTTCCCATCATCACAAAATTAGTTCAGCCCAAATTATTTCTCGGTTCTTGGAAGCTGAAACCGTCAAAACCGGAAGCAGGTCATTAAGCAAAGGGTTTAAAAGCGATCTTTGTGTAACCCCTTTTCAGTATACTATCACAGGCCATTCACCCGATGGCTATTTCATGGTCAAACACCCCTTTTCGGAAAATCAGCCGCGGTTAGAGAATTTTGCACAAATGCACCCAAAGTGGCTATTATCAGTCGACAGGAAGTTGGGGCGTTCCACAGTCCCTTATTTCGAAAATCTACGTAAATTACGAAATTCCCCAGAACTCGCTCTCCAACTATTATTGTTAGCAGAGGGACGTGATCATAAACGTAACGAGGGTTTTATTGTCTCTCAAAGGAAGTACCTAGACCTTGTGCAGCTGAAGGTACTTAACGAAAATTCCTCAAATAATTCCGTTTACCTGCCACACAATTGTATTTTAAATCCCCACGTTTCTTCCAATAAACTTTGCGAGGTTGTTGACTGTTCAAATCTTAGTTCAAAGAGTTTAAATATGAATCTCCGGAGTTATAACGAAATTAATGATAAAAACCATCTTGAGGGCGAGGGCGTGTATGCGCTCACTGTCAGGGTTAAAGCCGTCCTGAATTCGCGCCTTTCGAAGCCTCTGTCCAGCGACCGCAATAATTTGGTCGCATTTATACCTGGCCAATGCCTCTTTCGGCCAGCCATCAACTGGTCCCTCAGGAAACCACCACGCCGTCGTTCCCATCAACAGGCCATCCCTTGGCACCTCATCCACGCTTACCATCAACACTTCTGGAAGTCGTGGTACCTCGAATATTTGACCACACTGAAAGGCAGGTTAGGGTGGCAAAGGCCATCTTCCAACGTTCCAGGAATGGCAAGATGGGTCCTCGTGAAGGAGGAGAAATTTCCGCGCCTACAGTGGCGGTTAGGACGCGGCCCTCCAACATCATTTTGGAAAGGAAGTGGTGGTGTGCGTAGTGTCGGTGAAGTGCAAAAGATAATTTCGCAATCGCATGCATTATCATTCTATTTAACCATATTGCATACATCTTGTCAATTTGTTATATGCATCTCCTTGTTGGTTTATTGTATTATGTACATTAATTCATATTTATATTGTTATATCCATTCACCATATTATTCACTCATCATATTATTCATTGATTCGGCACGTTATAATTGTTGTAAATTTATTTATAGATATATTGTAAATAATGTGTATTCGCTGATATTGTACCAATGTAATTTGTTTTAGATATCTTTTTTTAAAGTTTAATGCATTTCTTCAGGTTCATTGCTTTCTGTAACAATGTCCACCCAATTCATGTAATTTAATCTGTATTTATCATTACTAAATAATGTTTTCATTCTAATATTCCATATATTTTATTTTTGGTCTTAAAACAATGTAATTGTTTCAAGGCGGGGGGTATGTTAGAGCCTCTGGCGGGGACCTGTTTCACCCCTCCCCACCCGTAAGGGTGGGAGCCAGAGCCACCCCCACCTTGGAACACAGGGTAGCATTTATTCTTAATTCTTAACTCATTCATACACATTCAATTCTCAATTCTCAATTCGTAACTAACATTCAACTATCTCGACCGCACGGTCACATAATATTCTATTCTTATTATTCTTATTTATCTAACACTTGTCACTAGCAATATATTTATCTTACTGTTCGCTGGTCTTTATTCATTTATACAAACTTCGACAATGATTTATCACTGAAAATCTAAATTACCCTCGTTCTTGGTAGTTTTTATTATCAGCAAGTTAATTGCAGAACGACATCTAAAACAAATCCACGAAACCACAACCAACATCGTCGACAAAATCCGGAGCATCGTTTGTCAGTCAGAAAGTTCAATAGCTCTTCCATGTCATAGTTTATTCATAAAAGTTGATCAATAAGTATCTTGTTATAAATTTTATGTGGAGTTTTATGGGGCTTTTGGGATATGAGTGCGTGGGGTCGTTTAGCAGCTTTTGTGAAGTTATGCACTAGATACAAGAAAATCGGGAGCTTTCATTTTCGGCGTTGTTTGTTGTTCTTTTTGTAGAAGTTTTAATCGCCTGGTAAAATTCGTTCGGTAAGTGGAAAAGTAAGTAATCTTGGTGAAGATACGCGATGGCCAATCGTTGTTGTGAGCTTAAGTTTATGCCCCGAGTACGTGCCGAGCATTTGGCGCTGGTGATGAAACAAATGCGGCGCTCGAACGCGATCTAAAAGCTTTCAGTTAACCTTGTTACATCGTCGGCTTAAGATGTAGAAATGCTTTTATAATTAGAAACTCTTCGTAAGTGACAGGTTTCTCGACGAAAAAATCCTCTCGCTTTATTCTATTACCTGGTGGATTGCCGTTCTGAAAGGATACTGTAATTTTTTATTAATGCCTTTCACGTTTTAGATCCTCCCTGAAGATTAGAGGCATTTTCACTTAAAATATAAAATACATTTTACTAGTCATTTCAGTTCCGGAGGCAGTAAAACACCAACACGAATGAACTCAAGCACTAAATTTTTAAAAGAATAGTTCCGTGTTAATTCTTTAACGGAAGTTACCTTTAAAAAGTAGACGCGAGGGAGAGGTTCGGAAGGTCTAAATAATTACAGGTAATGGGGTATAAAGGAATCATTATTTACTCTCCTATGTACACAAATCATACTGTTTGTAGTATTTTTATTCCTTGAGGGTTACTAGAGACGAGGAAAATTGCTGTTTCCTGTTTTCGTCTATTTGCTGTCGTCCGTTTGCTATTGATATTTTTATTAGACAGATCAGACGGCAAAATTCTTCTGTTTATTCATACCCAAAAATTGAATGGCGTTATCTTAAAATATTTCAACTTTATATTGTAACACACTCGTTTATTTGTGGTTCGATAACTTCTCCACAAAATCCATAAAACTGGTTAAATATATTGCCCTACCTGTAGTTTAATAATCCACCTTTTTATTATTGTAACATACAGGCTGTCCCAGAAAAACTTCGGGGCCTTATATTTTTAGCTCGAAGGAGGAATTTTAAGTTAGTAGGTACATTCTCCGAGATTCTTTCAACTGTTTCAAAAGCGGACACAAGAGGTCCCCGAGATTTTTTCAAACTACTTCAAAAATCAGACACATGGGGGCCTTGAGATTCTTCAGACTACTTCAAAAATCACACACAAAGGGAGCCCGAGATTTTCAAGGTACTTCAAAAAAAAAGAGGTCCCGACATTCTTGCAAACTACTTCAAAAACCAGATACAAGGGACCCCAAGATTCTTTCAAACCACTTCGAAAATGAGACACCAGGGGTCCTCGAGATTCTTTCAAACTACTTCAAAAATAAACAAAAGGGGCTTCCGAAATTATTTCAAACTACTTCAAAAACCAGGGGCAAAGGGTCCTCGAGATTATTTTAAACGATGTACTTCAAAAGACAGACACAAGGAGTCAACCTACTTCAAAAACTGGACATAAGGGGTCCCCGAGATTCTTTCAAATAACTTCAAAAACCAGGCACAAGGAGTCCCCGAGTTTCTTTCAAACTGCCTCAAAGGTAAAATAAAAGGAGCCGTGGAGATTCTTTTAAACTGTTTCAAAAACCAGACAAAAGGAGTCCCCGAGATCCTTTCAAACTACTTCAAAAATTAGACACAGTGTCTTCGAGATTCTTTCACACTACTTCAAAAATTAGACACAAAGGGAGCCGGAGATTTTCAAACTACTTCAAAAACAAAAGAAGTAGTGGAGATTCTTTTAAACTACTTCAAGAAACCCTCGAGATTCTTTCAAACTACTTCAAAAACCGGACACAAGGGATTCACAAAATTCTTTTAAACCACTTCAAAAACCAGACACAAAGAGACCTCGAGATTCTTTTAAACTACTTTAAAAATCAGACATAAAGGGAGACCGAGATTTTCAAACTGCTTCAAAAACAAAAGAAGTAGTGGAGATTCTTTTAAACTACTTCAAAAACCAGACACAAGAAACCCTCGAGATTCTTTCAAACTACTTCAAAAGCCAGACACAAGGGGTCCTCGAGATTCTTTCAAACCACTTTAAAAACCAGATACAAGGGGTCCTTGAGATTCTTTCAGACCCCTTTAAAGATCAGACGCAAAACAGCTCGAGATTTTCCTTCAAAAACAAACAAACGAAGTCGTGGATATTCTTTTAAGCTACTTCAAAAACTAGGCACAAAGAAAGGGTGTCCGACATTCTTGAAAACTACTTCAAAAACGAGACACAAGGGGTCTTTAAGATTCTTTCAAACCCTTTCAAAAATTAGGTACAAGTGATCCTCAAGATTCTTTTAAACCACTTCAAAAACCAGACACAAAGGGTTCCTGAGATTCTTTCAAACTACTTCAAAAACCAAACAAAAAACGTCCTAGCGATTTTTGAAAACTACTTCAAAAACCAGGCACAAGGGATCTACGAGATTCTTTAAAACCACTTCAAAAACCAGACAAAAAGAGTCCTCGAGATCCTTTCAAACTACTTTAAAAACCAGATACAAGGGGTCCTTGAGATTCTTTCAAACTACTTTAAAGATCAGACGCAAAACAGCTCGAGATTTTCCTTCAAAAACAAAAAAACGAAGTCGTAGATATTCTTTTAAACTACTTCAAAAACCAGGCACGAGAGGTCCTCGAGATTCTTTCAATCCACTTCAAAAACCACACACAACTGGTCCCCGAGATTTTTCCAAACTACTTTAAAAATCAGACACAAAAGAGCCAGAGATTTTCGTTCAAAAACAAACAAAAGAAGCCGTGGAGATTCTTTTAAACTACCTCAAAAACCAGGCAAAAGGGGTACACAAAATTCTTTCAAACCACTTCAAAAACCAAAAATACAAGGGATCTACAAGATTCTTTAAAACCACTTCAAAAACCAGATAAAGAGTCCTCGAGATCCTTTCAAACTACTTCAAAAACCAGACACAAGGGGTCCCCGAGATTCTTTCAAACTACTTTAACAATCAGACACAAAAGAGCCCGAGATTTTCGTTCAGAAACAACAAAAGAAGCTGCGGAGATTCTTTTAAACTATTTCTAAAATCAAGCACAAGCTGCGCCCGACATTCTTGGAAAGTACTTCAAAAACACAAATGGTGTTCAAGATTCTTTCAAACTACTTCAAAAACCAGGCACAAATGATCCCCAAGATATGTTTAAAGTATTCCAGAAATCAGACACAAGGGGTTCCCGAGATTCTTTCAAATTACTTCAAAAACGAATAAAAGGGGCCCCCAAAATTATTTCAAACGACTTCAGAAACCAAGAATAAGGGATTCCCGATATTTTTTTAAACTACTTCAAAAACCACACACAGGAGTCCCCGAAATTCTTTCAAATTATTTCAAAAACCAGGCACAAGGTGTCCCCGAGATTCATTCAAACTACTTCAAAAACCAAGCTTAAGTAGGGCCTGAATCTTTTTAAAGTAGTTAGAAAACAAAACAAAAGTGGCCTTCGAGATACTTCAAACTACTTCAAAAACAAAACAAAAAGGGTGCTCCAGATACTTTCAAACTACGTTAAAAACCAGGCACAAGGATTCCCTGAAATTCTTTCAAACTACAAAAGAATAAAACAAAAAGTGTGCCCCAGATATTTTGAAACTACTTCAAAAACCAAGCACAAAAATTCCCCGAGATTCTTTCAAACTACAAAAAAACAAAACAAAATGGGTTCTCCATATTCTTTCAAACCATTTCAAGAATCAGGCAAAAGGGGTCGCCGAGATTCTTCCAAAGTATTTCAAAAATCAAACACAAGAGGACCTCGAGATTTTCAAACTACTTCAAAAACAAACAAAAGGAGTCGTGAGATTATTTTAAAGAAGTTCAAAAACCAGGTACAAGGATCCAGAAATTGTTCCAAACTATTTCAAAAACAAACAAAAGGAGTCCCCGAAATTCTTTAAAATTTCTTCAAAACCACAGAAAGATCCGCGAGATTTTTTCAAATTACTTCAAAGACAAGACATCGCAAGAGGCCGTGGTACACCAGAGCGCCGGCGGCCGAATCCAAAATGAAGACAAATTTTGACTTCTTTTTATCACTCTAAAAATAATTGGCACAATTAAAATTTGCATTTTGTCCACAAAACTGGAAATAGTATTTATTTAAACTTCAAGTAAAACACGAACTAACATTGATTTAGTGATATTGATAAAATTTTATTTTTTCACTTCCTTCAAAATTTTCTTGAGTAGATTTCACTTGAAACGTGGAACTCTTAACTTTATTATACAATCCAATCTAAGTTATATCTTAGAAAACACATAACAAACTCATTTCGAATCTTGACAGCTCGCTATGTAGCAGGAATAAACTCTTAATACACGCTTTTACTTTAATTAAGAAAAGAGGGAAATGTACACGGTCGGGTAAAAGTGTAGAACCAGTCAAATACTTCAAAACTTTACTGCAGAAATTTGAAAATCTGTACAATCTAGATTATATAATAAGAATTTATTTTACAGTTGTAAATGCAGAAAGTGCTCAAAAAGCTCGTCATTTATTTCGTGACAGTAGTGAAACTGTTAAGTACATTGGGCATGCTTTAGAAGGCGATTTGCACTAGTGACGTACGCATTAAGGTCAACTAGAGCAGAAATTTAAAAATCACACGGTATGTTGGAGCAGTGCTATAAGCAGAATAGGTATTATGCTTTTGAATTGTCACCGCCCTAGAAAAACATTAAAGACCAAATCATGTAATTAGAGCTTAGTTGTAAAGTTCCAAATGAAGTATTTTCCCAGTAACGAAGTTTCCGTGCATTCCAGCTCTAAATTTCCACTAAATTATCAGTAACTCAGTAGCGACACATAATCGCTAAGAGAATAAAGATTTAAGCTTCTAAAAACTTTCAACTATACGTTAAAAACTTCTGAAACTGTGCCCGTCGACTTTTATTTTCCGTTACCATGAACCTGCCGCCAAGCAAAAATCTATTATAAAATTCTTCGCTATTATCCTTTCGCGATAAGCCGCATATTCACTTAACCGCTATCTCACTTTAAAAATAAAAAATACATTCTCCCCGTCATTTACGTGACATAATAAAGGATGAACTCGAGGAACGGTACCGTTATCGCAGGATGATCCGACGTATGAGGTTAAACATGTCAAATTTACGTCAAGTGCCAAACGTTAAATCCGATTATCTTCTAATACCATTACGTGCCGTAACCGCGATATAGGTATACACATCCCCCAAATGAAGCAATTTCGTTTGATTGATGCTGCATTTTTCCCCTCCGACGTTGCGGGCTGTCTGTTTACCTAAGAGTGCATCAGAGTAATGAAATTAAAAAATTCACAAATGAAATTGTAACGACGAGCTTATTTCAACTTTAACGAGCTAAGTTGAAGCTTAATGCTGTTAAGTTTTAATGCATTGAGGCGGAGTGAGCTTCTACTCACACGCTTACTCCATTTTCTGAAAAGTGTGCAAAATAGAAGACTGGAGCGGAATGTTACCGAAGAGACAAAACATACTCATAATGAATACCGCTAAACTATATACACTTTTGTTGAAAGCAACAATATAATCTGTTGTGATTATGAATTTTCAGAGTGGCTATTATTTGGCGACGAGAGGACTTCCTACGAGAGTTAAGCGAGACTAGAATGCTTGTAGTCGACCACTACAGCTTGATCACTGTTTACCTAAATCTAATTTATTACCTGCTGCCTACAAACACCAGAGGTAGAAAGAATCGAAAAGATAATAATAATTTAAACATCTCCTACCACTTTTTGTTCTCTCTAAATGTATACTTTGTGGTTACATTTACATTACGATCTAATTACAAAACCGACGGAACTTGATACACGTATTTTAAAAGCGGCAAAATATCTGCTTTCATAGTAAACACCTGAAGAAAACTATGCGGCAAATGGACTATTTTTTGGAAAACGTACACTATTTACAAAAATGTAAAAAAACGGTTAACACGTCATTTAATATATAAACTAATAATAAACCTACCCGAACCTGGTCGGCAAATACAGACTACACTGACCTTACGCAAAATATAATAAAATGAGCAAACAGAAATACTGCTGACCTAATAATAATTCTGTGCTGCATTAAAATGGAAATACGTGTTGATTTAAAACTGACGAAAATATTGCTTTTGTTTATCGCATCCATGGAAATTATTCGTGCATATATCTGAGTCAGGCATTTTAATTAATGTCAACAAAAGAATGCCGGGGAAAAATTTCATTAGTTTAGCGTTGTTATTAAATTTTTTAAGTGCAGCTTCAAACTTAAGCTGGTGTTTAGATTACGAATATAAAAAAAAATGATTGGAATACCTAACGACAAAAAAAATTGTTGACGTAGTCTATATTTGAAAGAATAATTAAAAAGATTCTTAAAATTATTGTCACCTTGGTACAAAAATGGTAAAAAATAAATGAATCAGAAATTATGTCAAATTTTCATGGACAGAACCGCGTTTAAACTATAAAGGCTCTAATTTTGGTCACGTAGCTAACCTATAAGCAGCAATAGTTGGGGAATGAATATTGTACAGACCCTTCTCAACCATTGACAGATGACGCGTGCCGCTTATAGAGGCCTAATTTAAATTCCAGTGGATAAAATAGAACGACCACCGTCTATAATTTACCATTTAAAAGAGGGTCGGGCTTCTTAAAAAAAATAATAAAAATTGTATTGATAAAAAATTTGGGAAATGGCGTTATATTATCGGTTTGCATAAATAATTTCTTTCTAACACCTGCAGTACCCAAAAAAGTATATTTAAATTAAAAGTGAGTAACGATTTTGATTACTTTTTGTATCTCAATCTTGTTGCAGAAATAACTATTATAACATACACACAATATTAATAGAAATTTTTCAAGCATATTTCAATCTAAATTTAATACTTCAAACTTAAATTCGATTATTGTTTATAATCTACGTAAACGAATGATTTTTGCGTGGTCTTTAATGCTTTTTTTTTCAATCGCTGCAAAAATATTTGTTGCAAAATTAGAATTGAAATTTTAGTTTCAATAACGAATATCTTGAGTCACAATTCAAAGTGAACTGGCTCTAAATTTAAATTAGGGGAAAGTGGAATAATTTTTATGATTAAAAAAATAATAATAAAAATTAGTTTTTAACCCAACATTTCTAAACTTTTGTTCCGGAATCATAAACACGTTATATTTTTCGAATCAGGACGTCGAGAGCTATATATCACCGAATTTTATGTGGATTTTTTAAAAGGTTTTTCAAAAGTTCATGGAAATTTTGATCTCTCTCCGACCATCTTTGAAAATTACCTAAAAAAATTATTTTGTACCTCCAGAACTCCAGAAACCCTCAATTCTTTCAGAACTTGAGAAAAAAATTGTACTTCAAACCGGATCTTTCTCAAATCGTAGTCCGGAACCATAAGCACGTTATATTTTTCAAATCAACTCGACGAAATATGAAAATTTTTCAAAATTTCCTCATTAAAAATTTCGACCTTTTTTTCGAAAATTATCCAAAGAGTTTTTTTTTGTATATTTTCGCTTCCAGAAATGTGGCAATTTTTATAATCAATAAAAAAAATGAATTTCAAACCGAATCTTTCTAAAACCGTGGTCCGGAACCATAAATATACTAAAAAGATTTTTTTGTAACTTTCGGCTTCATTTCATTGACAACTCCTACCATTTTTCAAGAATCGCCCAATGGAATATGGCAGTTTATAGGATTTTGAAAAATATTGTTACGAAAGAAACCCATACGACGCCTATGGATCTTCTAGTATGTGTGTGTTTATTCTGGTATATACGGAGATGATGACTTACGGCGGCCGGCAGAGCGCTAAAGAAAATCCTGGAAGCGCAAGTCGCGAACGGCAATCCAGAAATATCCCGATCGTCGACATCTAGAAGGAAGTACGGGTTTAAATACAGGCCACTGTCGGGAACGATTATTCTTCAGCCGAGTCGAGTCCAGCGAATGTTAAGAAGAGCCAGACAAGTCGCGTCGGGATTATTTTGTACATAATCGCTGTAATAGTTAGTCGCGTAATTCGAGTTATTAAGAAATAAATTGTTGAGTTTTACCCACGTCGATTTTATTCACCGATCAAAGTAACAATATTGTACTTCAAGCTGAATCTTTTCAAAATTGTCGTACATTCCTTTTTGAAAATTTCGACCTTTTTTACAACCACCTTCGAAAATTATCTAAATAGATTTCCACAAAATACTTTAGGTCCTATCATTCTTCCAGGATCGCCCGTTGAAATATGGCAATTTTTCGGATTTAAAATTAAAATTGTTTCAAACCGCATTTTTTTCAAATGGTCGTTGGAGAGCATAAACACACTATATTTTTCCAATCAGCATGTTGGGATCGATGTCCCAGAAGTGTTTGTGGACTATTAGATAACTTTTTAAATCACGGAAAATAATTATTTTCTTAGGAGTACCTAAAATACAATTATTGCGGACGAATCCGGAATAGCAGATAAGTCCACAATTTTTTTTAAGTACAGCTCCCAAGAACAGTAACGATTAGTCTACAAAAACGCTATTTTAGGTACTAGACCGGAAGAACACCAATGATTAGTCCGAAAAAACTGTATTTTTTGGATTGAGTCCAAAGAAGATTGATTTTGATCCGTAAAATAGCTATTTTTGGGAGTGTATACTAAAAAGATTTTAGGATTTCGAAAAAAAAATTGTACTTCAAGCTGAATCTTTCTAAATAGTGCTGGTTCTAAAACACGCTATATTTTTAGAACCAGCACTCCGACATTTCAATTTTTCCATACTTCTTGAAAATTTCGAACTTTTTTACAACCACCTTCGAAAATTACATAAAAAGATTTCCAGAAATTACTTTAGGTCTCATTTTGGAAAAGTCCTACCATTTTTCTAGGATCACCCAATGAACTATGGCCATTTTTAGAATTAAAAAAATTGGATTTCAAACCGAATATTTACAAAATCTTAGAGACACATCAGATATTTGGAATCAGTACGTCGATTTTTATATCCCAGAATTATTTGTACAATTCTGGGCAAATTTTGTAAAAGCACAGTTTTCCAATAAATAGATCCCTAAGAAAATTTTGATCTTTTTTCGAATATTTTCGAAAATTACATAAAAAGATTTTTTGAAACTTTCGACTTCAGAAACTACTTTCGGCCTCTTTTCTTTGAGAACTCCTACCATTTTTCCAGAATCGCCCAATGAAATATGGCAATTTTTCGGATTTAAAATTAAAATTGTATTCCAAACCGCATATTTCTTAAATCGTCGTTGGAGGTAAAAAACACGCTATATTTTTCGAATCAGGACGTCGAGATCTATAGCCCAGAAGTATTTGTGGATTTATTAGCCAACTTTTTTAAACCCTCAGTTTTTCTTTTTTGAAAATCTCTACTTTTTTTCAACGATTTTCAAAAATTTTTGCGGACGAATTGTTGCTGTTTGCGGATGAAAAAAAATGTTAGGTACGTGTTATAAACAACATTTTTTAGTAAAAGTTCCCAAGAACAGTAACGATTAGTCCAAAATAACTATATTTTAGGCGCTAATCCCCCAAAAAACTATTTTTTGGATTTACTCCGGAAAACACTCCTTTTTCGGACTTAGATGAGTCCGTAAAATAGCTATTTTCGGGAGCGTACATACTAAAAAGACTTTTTTATAAGTCGCCCTCCTTTCTTTGAGAACTCCTACCATTTTTCAAGAATCGCCCCATGAAATATGTCAATTTTTAAGATTAAAAAAAGTACTTCAAAATGAATCTTTCTAAAATCGTGGTCCAGGGCTATGAATACGCTACATTTTTTGAATTAGCACGTCGAGAACTACATATAGGGGAACTAGGGGCTTGTTGTAACAGGGGTAAGTTGTAACACTAAATTTTTACCCACAATTTAAACTCTTTAACGTCAGGTATTTTACTGAATTTAATTCTTGCACCATAAGACATCATGTCATCACAACCAATGTTCCTTGAACCAGCGCAGTAAGTGGATGTGTGCACGTGTTTCGTTTTGGCCAAGTAATATAAAATATTGCTTTAGTAAAATTTAGTTTTTCGTATCAGTTATTAATTAATTTAAAACTTTTAGTTTTGCATATAGCTCAAAAATTACTCAGCTTTGATATTCCTTACACATTTTGACGCTAAGCCACATAATTTTGTCGAAATGTAATTAAATGTAGAAAATTGTGTTACGGGGCATGTTGTAACAATAGCTTTGGGGCAAGTTGTAACATGTTACAACTTATCCCAAATTCACTTCTACAAATCTCGTACCTAGCATACGAAAAGCGAGCCAAAATTTTGACCTATGCCATATATCGCTTTCCAGATATATTAAGAAAAAGGAAGACAACACTCAAATTTTTAATGTTAACTCTTTTTCTAAAAGTTTATTTCAGTTTTACTGAAAAAAAATTGTATTTAATGAAGTGTTGTGTTGATTTTTGAAAAATAAAATCTAAATATGTATCAACATCAGCTTTATTTTTACTGGTACTACCTGTCTCATGGCTGTTACAACTAGCCCCAACCACGGGGCAAGTTGTAACAAGGGACTTTTTTTAAGAAAATGCCTGGTGTGAAGTGAAGATGAACAATTTTGACCTTTTGCCTGTTCAGTCCTATAGGGGATTAGTTAGACTACCGATAGATACTTTTATAATGGTCAAACAGCTAATAGATACCAAATTATATTCGTTTTCCTAAAAACTGTTACAACAAGCCCCTCGTTCCCCTATCCTAGAATTTTAAGCTAAAAGACCTAAAAAGGTTTTTTCGGAGATTTCGATGTCCAGAAATTACTTTTGGTTTTATTTTTTTTTCATTTTTCGAGAATCGTCCTTTGAAATATCTCAATTTTCCAGAGAGGATACCTAAATTTATTTTTAATTGAAATTAAATTGGAACGTAACATAAATTTAAAAAATCAGAGGTGATTTTGTTTATTTCTCTTATTTAAACTCGAATAATTAGAGCTTAAGTTTTTTAATTTTTCTTAATTCTTTGATACCAGTTTTTTTCTGTCATGGGTGCTTTGTTTAGTAGTGAATTATTAACTACCAAAAAATTACAGTAATAAAAATAAAGTTCTACGGGTATTTTTCAATGCAGATTCTACTCCTCCAAGATGGATATAATTATCCCTATCTTTCCTTATGGAATATATTTAGGTAACAAAAAGTTGATATACATATAAATAGTACAAGTCGGTGGGTTTTTTTACAGTTGACCTATTCATAAGATGATTTGAAAAAAAAATACAAGGAAAACTTGACGGCTATGGTTGAGATATGTGGACGATATTTTTGTCATTTTCTACACAAACAAATATACAAGTAAATAATTTGCAAACATTTTCAGTAAACAAATTCCTAGCAAGAAATTCACACACAAAGAAATTTTAGAGGGAAACTACCAATTTCAGGGCAACTTATGATCTGACATAATAATAAAAGTTTCAATAAGCTGAATTCAGTAAATATAGCGAACTTTGCTTTATGAGTGCTTGTTCTTACCTCAACAGAAATTTTATTTTTGCTCTTATTGAAGAAAAGCTCATCACAGAGAAACTATTACAGATGCAGCCAGGTGTAGAAATTGTAAATAGAATTTTTAATAAATCCAAGTTTAAAAGAAGATTTTATTTTTCAAAGACAAAAAAGACATTAGTCGGCCATAATTCCCTTTGTCCTCTCTGTCACCCAGGAGTTAGAAAAAGTTTTCCAGAGACTCGGCATCAAAGTGATTTATATTTTTAGACTAAGCCTACACAACAGTCTTGGCAACCCAGACGATAAAGAAGGGCTAATGAAAAAGTAGAGAATTTATGCAGTGACTTAAAGACTACCCTGGACAGACAAAACCAAGAAAGACATGTCTTTGTCTTAATTTGCGTGTTGTCAAATTACCGCCACTGTGAAAATTTTAGTTGAAAAAACTCCACTGTAACGCCAAGGCAGGCAGTCATTTTCCCACCTTCCCCTACACCGTCTACACATGTAGTTTAGCAAGTAATTAAATAAACGACAATTAACAACCGCTCCTAGCCATTTGATCAAGCCAGTGAAAAGTTTTTCTGCCCCGATGTTCGCCTCTAACAGCCCTGTCAAATAAATAACACGCGTCAACCGTTAGTGGGAGTTAATTTCATGTAAAATAACTCGTTGAAAATCACGTTTACGATGGCACACGAGTTTCTCCAGTTGGGATTAAACCGAAGCCAAACTAAACGGCGTTCAAGTTCCACGTTATTGTTTTCTTCCTAGTTGACATTCTGGATGAACATCTGTCACACAAAACGAAGACGGGCATTTCCTTACTTTGAAATTATATAACAGATGTGGAATATTGCGGAAGGAACCTTGTGTAAGATGAAATACGTATTTTATGTACCCGAACTTGTGTATTCTGGGACGGCCGTTCTTTTTTATCCTCCGGAAACAGTTTTATCAGAAGTTGGTGCTATTAATTAAACAGTGATAAGCGGATTTAATAATTAATTCTGTAGGCAATTTCGGGGATGAAGCGAGTAATTCGGTAGTTTGTGACGATGTAATCGCAAACTATAATCTCCATTCCGAATGTAGGCATTATACGTGCATGACATGTTGGAATTAATAATCGCCCCCGTAATGCACTTTGTAGTACAGTTCGAATTATCTAAATGTACAAACAAAAGGTTTTAAATAGCTATTTTATGTACGGTGTACAATTTAATATGGAAGATAACGTAAATAAAAACACTGCATAATCCGGAAACGCAACGCAGGAAATTAGCGCTAGAAACGAGACCGGATTTTGCTTTTGATCGTTTTATTGCGGCTGTTGTTTTAGTCTTGATAAAAATTTTATCAATATTTCACATTTATTGTTTTGGTTTACCAGAGCGGCTAGCAAACAAAACGTTGCATTTTCGATTCGCTTGACTAAAGCTTGGTTCACACGCTCATTTGACTGGACATAATCAGACAATGGTCGCATTAGCGGTGACTAACAGGTGGTGGCTTTAGACATGCCTTAAGACCGATGACAGATGACACTTAACCTTACTCGTGTGTTTATGTTGGATTATGGTGTACTTATTAGTTACCGTCATCTGTGAAGTATGTTTGAAACTAGTTCACTCACAGCACGCCAGATGTCAGTTCATAATTACTTCGCGTACGTCATCTACAAGCTTTATCTCATCTTAGTTTCATAAAAGTTATAAAAGCAAGATAATAAACGACAGAATGAGCGACGCACATGTTTACATGTTTTCATTCTTCGGCGAACTAAGGTAACATTTATTTTTTTTAGGTTATGGTTAAATTCACCATGTTTTCTTTTGTTTTCAAAACGAACTTCTACGAAAAATTATAAAATTCAATTAAGGTTTGCTCGGAGTAAAAATATTTCATTTTGAATAGGTCAGTAATCACCTAATTTACTTTTTTCTGCCTATCAAAAAGCAAATTTTATTGCTCAACTAAGTAGGTTTTAAAATAATTAAAAGACCCATTTACAGACCCCGACGCAAGTTGTCTCTTGCTTTTCTAGGAAGAGCTTTGATGTGTTAAATACATCAAGCCCTCCTACAACTTTCTTTTCGAGTTCTCTTCCTATATTAATTAGTTCGTGTTGGGTTTTTCTAAAGTGTAGTTCAAAAGTGTAAAAGTTTTTGCAGTATGCAGGTAAAAATTACCCACTTTTTTAGTAAAGCAGACGGGTTTTTCCAAGACTTCATTTATGGGCACCCCCAATTAGGCGTATTACTGGAATTACCGGATGTTGTAAATATAGATAGTTCTGCAGACGTTGCGTAAAATCTATTTTCCCTAAAACTTGCTTAAATGAATTATTTTGCCATTTTTCGGACTTAAATCCCCATTTTTATCGCCTCTTTTTGCCTTTTTTAGCCTAAAATGTGCTCTTTAGTAACCACGCTGCTACAAGATATTGTTTTAGCAGGTAACGGATATAAACTTTGCGGTTTCGGCCCAGACCAAATGTTATAATAAATTTATATACCTAGTTAGTGAAAGGCAAACAATTTAGGCAATTTGTATGACCTGAACTCGAACTCTAGAGTAAATGAATTTATGCAAATGTTCCTACCAAATTAATACAGTTACTCGATACAATGCAAAATTACTATTTTACAAACTGCATTAATTAAAGAACTCTTTCCTGCATCCGAAATTCAACCACCAAAACCTCCGCCCCTGAATAACCAAATCCGCCAACTTCGAATCCGTTCAGCCCGCATTTATTAATAAAAGAAAATTCCAGTAATCCTCAAAAGCAAACTTAAACACCTACCAAACCAAATTCGATTAAACATTCTTAGTCAAACTGCCAAAAACTCCCGTTCTGAGTATAAATATTGGCAGATCTGCAGTGCTCTCGGCTATATCCAGCCTTTTCGCGGAAGCACGTATCGTATACTGCATTCTAAAGCGTAATGTGTCGCCAAAGCACATACAGCTTTGCTTAAGAAATACTCTGATGGAAAATTGAAAACGTCGCAGGTAACTGGGTTTATCTATAAATAACGTACATTGTATGTATACCGTGGACACTGAGGCTTACGCTTGTACAGGATCAAGGATTGTTTGCCTATGAAGCTTTATTAATCCGCTAGACGGACGCGAACACAAAAGAACGCGCAGCTCGAGGATCTATAGCGTTTATCGTTTTATTGTTCTCAGACGAATGGAGTTCTGTTTTCATTTTTGCATAAATCATTGTTTTAGGTTAAATGAGAAGTGTGGGTCTGGTCTGAAGTCAAAACAAGTTGATTTAGAGTGTCTGTGACTATCGGCATCGGTGTCAGATAGCGAGGGTTAATTCATTGGGACATTTGTAGAGCCTGAATAAAAGTATTTTCAAGTGAGAAATTAAGTGGTGGCGGTGTGGTAATTAATTTCTGTTGCCTCACATTCATCTTCGAGTTTAGTATATATTAGTAAGAAATGTAAAGATATCTTTGTGTCACTATTAGTTGGTTCAGTTTAACAATATATTTATTTTTTTTAAATACTTTTCTTAGTGGTAACTTGCGCTGGCAGTTTTTATTTTTTTTTAATTTTTAGTTGTACAAGAGCATTTGATGTTTCGAAAACGGCCGTTTCCCTCTTCAGAATTTTTACTGTTTCATAACTTATAAACAACACTAATTTCTAAAATATTTCATCATTAAATTGGAATGTATTATTACAAACTTTGAAATTTTTTATGATCTGATTTATATATTTTTGATGTATTTATTTGACAAAAAGGAGATTGTTAACATAAAAGGTCACCTTTCTAAACCAATTCAGGTTTCCTCGGGAGTGCCTCAGGATAGTTATTTACGGCCAATTTTATTAGCATTATTTATATACCTATGATATTTATTTTTGGCTGATGATCTAAAAATTCATTATAATTAACAATTGCCATATCAATAATGTTTATTTTGAAGAGGTTAATACAATTAAAGATCTAGGTTCGAAATTATGTTTTACTACACACAGAAATTCAATTGTTGGTTGGATCTATCAAGAGACAGTGTAAAGATTTCAACAATTATATGGTTATTACAAAATTTAATTTTTCTATAGTTAAAAGTATCTTAATAATACGCCTGCGTCAGATGTTATTTTACGCTAACTTTAGCAGAACCAATATGTCTATGCGATCGCCTATTATAATTATGTCCAATTTATTTAATAAAATTTCACACTTATGCGATATGAACCTTGATTCACTTCGACATATTGTTTCATGTGTTATAAACTTAGAATAACTTTTTTCTCCTCCTGCATCTGCCTATCTTATTGTTCAGATGTATATTTATGTCGCAATGAAGCATGTTTATTTCTGTACTATTAATAGTTGTACAATTTATATTTTGTTAGTTTAGTACTGTTACTACTTATTTAGTTGATGTTTATTTGATCCTGTAAATGGGTGTCATACCTGTTGGAATCAATAAAGTTATTATTATTATTTGGAAATCAGAGGAACCCAGAAAATTATTTTTAAATTTTTATTGTTTCGACAGAACTTTCTTCACTTCTGAAGTACAGTCCAACAAATACTGCTTTTCTGAAAAATTATAAAATTTGATTTTGCCGAATTTTGTTTTTTCGTGTTAACTTCTATGGAGTATAAACAATAGAGAAGGTACTAGTCAAAGTGCAATAGAAAAAACGAAGGTTTCACCTTCTTAAAAAAACACAGTTGGGAGCTCTGAGAAGATTTAATATTCTTAAAAAAAGACTTGGGGTCTCCGAGAAGGTTTCGCCTTCTTTAAAAAAGGTCAGTTGGGATCCACGAGAAGCTTTCACATTCTTAAAAAAAGGTATTTGACGCCCCCGAGAAGGTTTTACATTTTTAAAAAAAGACCTCAGGAAGCCCCGAGAAGGTTTCACATTCTTAAAGAAACCATTTCACCTTGGATATTTGGTAAAAAAGAGCTGCTACAATTTTTCCAAAGTGAATTTCAAACTGAATATTTCTAAAATCTTGCTTTGGAATAATAAATAAGTTATATTTTTGGAATCACTACGTCGAGATCTCTATCTCAGAATTTTTGTAGATTTTTAGACAACTTTTTCAAAAGCTCAATTTTTCAATACTAATTTTCCATCGTGGAAACATCGACCTTATTTCGATCTTTTGAAAAATTTCCTAGAAAGACTTTTTTGTAGATTTCCACCTTCAAAAGTTCCATTAGACCTCATTTCTTTGTCTTTGAGAACTCCTACCATTTTTCCAAAATTGCTCGATGAAATATGCCAATTTTTAGGACTTAAAAAAAATTAACTTTCAAACCAAATATTCCAAGAATCCTGCTTTGGGAACACAACATTCGCACTACATTTTTGAAGTCAGGGTCTAGACATCTACCTATATTCTTGATTTTTTGACAACTTTTTCAAAATCTTAATTTTCAACATTATGAAAATTTTGACTTTTTTCGACTACCCTTGGATGTCCACCTTCAAAAGTTCTACCACTTTTCTAGAATTGCCCAATGAAATATGACAATTTTTAGTACTTTTTTTAAAAAAAGTAATTTATAGCACAATATTTCTAAAATCTAGCTTCGGGATAACAAATACGTACGTTATACTTTTGGTATCATGACTTCGAGATCTAAATTTTTTGTAAATTTTTAGACACTTTTTTTCAAAAATTCAATTTTTCAGTATGAAGATTATGAAAATTTCGACCACATTCTAAAATTACTTACATACATTTTTTTGTAGATTTCCAGCTTTAGAAGTTCGTTTCGCCTTCGTTTCTTTTAAAAGTTTTACCATTGAAAAAAAAATTGAATTTAAAAGCGAATATTTTCAAAATCCTTCTTTGGAACCACAAATACGCTATATTTTTGAATCAGGATTTCTAGATCTATATTTCAGAATTTTTTGAGGATTCTAGACAACTTTTTCAAAAACTCAAATTTTCAACATTCGTTCTATGAAAATTTCGAGATTTTTTTGATCACGTTCGAAAATGAGCTCTAGAAACTTTTTTTGTAGATTTCCGTCTCTTCGAAAAGTTTTACCAATTTTCCAGAATTGGCCAATGAAATATTCTACTCCTAATACATGTTTAGAATTTAAAAAAAAAATTCAAAGCGAAACCTAATATCTCTAAAATCTACTTCAGGACCTCGAGATCTATTTTCTATAGTTTTCTGTGAATTTCTAGACAACTTTTTCAAATGCTGAATTTTTCATAATGGCAATTTTGACCTTTTTTCTAGCTAGGTCGAAAATTACCTAAAGACATTTTCTTGTAGATTTTCATCTTTAAAAGTTTCTTTTGGCTTCATTTTTTCGAAAACTGAGATCATTTTTCCAAAATTGTCCAATGAATTATGGGACATTTTAGGAATCTAAAAAAATTAATTTAAGAACGAATATTTTTAAAATCCTGCTCTGAAATCACGGACACGCTATATCTTTGAATCAGAATCTCTAATCTATATGTCAGAATTTTGTGTGTATTTTTAGACAACTTTTTAAAAAACTCGAATTTTCAACGTTCCCCGCATGACCATTTCGACCTTTTTCGACCACCATTGAAAATTACCTAAAGACACTTTCTTATAGATTTCCATCTTTAAAAGTTTATTTCGCCTTCACTTTTTCAAAATTATGTTATGGAAATTTTTAGAAGTTTAAAAAAAATAAATCAAAACAGAATATTTTCAAAATCCTGCTCTGGAATCACAAGCACGCTATATTTTTGAATCAGGACCTCCAGATCTATATTTCAGAATATTTGGAAGATTTTGAGCCAACTTTTTCAAAAATTTAAAATTTCAAAATTCTTCCTTCAGAAATTTCATCGTTTTGGAAAGTACTTTTTGTAGATTTCCACCTTCAGAAATTCCTTTCGGCCTCTCGTTTGTTCGAAAAGTTTTACCAATTTTCCAGAATTGCCCAATGAAATATTCCAATACGTATTTAGAAATTTAAAAAAGAATTGAATGTAAAACCTGATATCTCTAAAATCCCCAGGAACCCAGAAGAATATTTTTAAATTTTTATTGTTTTGAGAGAACTTCCTTCGCTTCTGAAGTACAGTCCAACAAATACTGCTTTTCTGAAAAATTGTAAAATTTGATTTTGCCGAATTTTGCTTTTTCGTGTTAACATCTATGGAGTATAAACAATAGAGAAGGTACTAGTCAAAGTGTAACAGAAAAAACGAAGGTTTCACCTTCTTAAAAAAGGACAGTTGGGAGCTCTGAGAAGATTTAATATTCTTAAAAAAAGACACTTGGGGCCTCCGAGGAGGTTTCGCCTTCTTTCAAAAAGGTCAGTTGGGATCCACGAGAAGCTTTCACATTCTTAAAAAAAAAAGACATTTGGAGCCCCCGAGGTTTCACATTCTTAAAAATGGCATTTGACGCCCCCGAGAAGGTTTTACATTTTTAAAAAAAGACATCAGGAAGCCCCGAGAAGGTTTTACATTAAAAAAAAAAAAACAATTGGGACCCCCGAGAAGGTTTCACATTCTGAAAAAAATACATTTGGGCCTCCAAGAAGGTTTTTCATTAAAAAAAAACAGTTGGAACCACCGAGAAGGTTTCACATTAAAAAAAATACATTTTGGGCCCTCGAGAAGGTTTCACATTCTAAAAAAAAGACATTTGGGGCCCCCGAGAAGGTTTCACATTGTTAAAAAATACATTTGGGCTCCCGAGAAGGTTTTACATTTTTTAAATGACAGTTGGAACCACCGAGAAAGTTTCACATTAAAAAAAACACATTTGGGGCCCTCGAGGTTTCACTTTCAAAAAAAAAAAAAAAAAACAGTTGGGACCCCCGAGAAGGTTTCACATTCTCAAAAAGAGATTTGGCACCCCCCGAGAAGGTTTTACAATTTTAAATAAAGCCGAGCGTAGCTTTTCGAGAAAGTGGGGTAATTTTATGAATAAAAAATTTGTTATGACGTAGTATTAATTTTTATTATTATTATTATTATTATTTTTTTTTTAAATCTGGACGATTAGGGTGAAAACTCAAGACGGATTCGTAAACCACAAGCAGTGAGTAGAAATATTTCTCAGTCGATTTAACCACTTCCAGGAATCTGCACTATCGACCGACGTTTGCCGTGCCATTTGACACATGCATCTTTCCCCTCATTTTTCACAAATATGCCACCGAATCTACCCTATGAACTTGACATTTTTTACATCAGTGGACAATTTCAATTCAATGAAATGTTTACGAAAATTTCAAACTTTTACTAGATATACCAAAAAGAAACTTGTGTTGCAAAATTGACAATGTTTTTCACGTGGCGTAGAGAATTTTGTAAGCTAAAAACAGTGGTGAAAACCGCGTTCCGAAATTTCTATAAATAATTTAGATATTGAATTTTAAAATTATATGATAATAAATTTCATCAAAACTTTACAAAAGAATAATGTTTTAATAAAGCTGTCTCTCTTATACGAGTATATAGACCATAGATCAAGTTGTGGACAATTTATATTTAATATTTTTGACTTTGAAGAATTTGAAAAAAAAATGGTTAAAAAATCCCTGCACCAAATTTTTGAAAATATTGAACGTCAAAGTTGAAGAATAAACTTCGTAATTCTAATTTGTTTTAATTGACTGCATTGTCTAAAAGACAGTTAAACAATTATTTATTAACGATGTAATAATAATAATTTGACAGAATACGATTCACAACGTATTTTTTTACTGTTGACAGATGTCATTTTTGGCTATTTTAATCCATATTACAACAAATCACACGAAGTTAATTTTTCAAATTTGAAGTCTAATATTTTTAAAAATTTAGTCAGATCCTTTTAACCATTTTTTTTTCGAGTTCTGCAGAGCCTTCTTAACAACGTACCATCGAGCAAATACGTCATTTTTTATCACCCTGTGTAATAAAATAGATCAGAATAGAACAAAACAGAAGAAGTAGAAAAAGCAATAAATAAAATTAAAATAGGTCAAGCTTCTGAAACAGATGACGTAAGACCAGAAATGGTAAAATACTTTGGACACGTAGGAAAGAAACCCTCACAAAAAATTATGAAAAAAATTTGGAACGTGAAAAAATTAAACATTTTAGAAAAAATAATAAAAAGAAGACTCAAATCAACATTTCTTGACTCCTAGAACTGAAGATTCACGAATATTACAAAAATTTTGAGGACAATCAGAAAAATTACACCTATAGAACCGAGTTAGGGAAAGTGTTAGAACAAAAATCTGGAAATTTTATGACAAAGAAAAGTGGATGCAAAGTACTACAGATGGTTATATATAACTCTACACAAGAAAACACAGAACAACAGACATTTTACAGATTGAAGGGGTTACAAGAGAGCAATTTATAATAGAAACGGGGTTAGATGAAGATTTGCCCTTAGCCCTTTGTTGTTCATGACATTAATGGATGAATTAACTCAGAAGTTGTAACGATGCAAATTTCTGGTGGGTGGAAAGCCGCAATAAGTATACCGAGGGCAGGGATTATTTTATGACAACCGCGCCGGGCCGACGATTTGCGAAGGATTGAAAGCGAAACGTTCCCGTTTTTTCTCACAGCAGTTGCCGTCGACATCGTACCATAAGTACCGTAAGTACTCTGTTGGCCAGTGCATGTAATTGGTTGGGCGTACCGACCCCGTTTCACCGTCCCCGTCTCCCCAGGATCCGAAACAGCCCCGTCAACCGAAGACAGGAAGGTCAGAAGACGACCTTACGGTATTTTCAGTTATTTTTCTTTAACGAACGTTTTTTGGTAGTTGATTATTTAGTTTTTCCGTATTTAAATTTTTAGCTGTTGGCAGGAAATTAAAGCCGACTATTTTCGTTAATTTTACCCGAAGCATTATTTTTGTAGGGGGTACTTACGACCCATTGGAGATCTGTAACTTCTCTAGCAAGCCGTGCAATTTATTGTTATAATAATGATATTGACAATACCAACTCGTTCCCTGTTCAGTTTGACAGTTACGGTCAAATAACTGCAATGCTAATATCATTATTTTCAAAATAAAGTGCATGGCCTACTAGAGGAACTGTTTTTTAATCATATGGTACTTCTTTAAAGAGACTTTGCTGCAGACAGAAAATTCATTTGGAAGTTTGACAAAAACAAAAATGCATATCAAAAGTATAAAGTAAAGAGAGAAATTTAGTAGTAAAGGGCCAAATCTAAAGCGTGAAAAACTTCCAAAATAAGCCTGAAAAAAATGCCTTGAGAAACTTTAAGCTTTTATCCATTAAAGAATATCGACAGTAAGGATAGACAAACACCAACAAATGAAGAAACTACCTCAAACCGAAAACGAAGAAATGGACAAACATGAAAATTCTGAAGAAACACGTGAAACAGAGGAACATTGTAATGGAATACAATATATTCTGCTAGAATAAAACAGAGAAGTAGAAATAGCAGTAAATAAAATTTTCAGCGTCGCCGCCTCCCTAGGATTCGAAGAAGCTCCGTACTTGCAGAGTACGGGCAGAAAAAGCGATCACATGGACTTTAGCAAAGAATAAGGCGCTAGGAAGTTTGGAAAAATACACCTAAGGTGGAAGTAGTTACGAGGTAAGTAGCTAAAAATTAAAAATTAAAAAAACACAGAATCCGATTTGTTCTTTATTACAATGTCGTCAAACATAACAGGATAATTAGATTTATCTTAATGTATATTTCCGGACGCTCAGAGTAGAAAAAATCCAGAATTATAGAATTTTATGAAATGTCAAAGGTATATTACGCCCAAGGGACTTTTGCAAAAACCTATTGTTCCGCTCCCTAATGCAAAACACACTTCTTGTAATTAATTACCTCATCGTCCTAGAAACCCTTTGAATTTTTGCGGCCGTATTTACACCGAGTCTCGCTCTTCGTTTTAAATTGAAATTTACATAGTTAACAAATCAGACGAACCGTAAATCAGCTTTGCTCCATATGATTGACATTTCCAAGCGTTGTAATTCTAAACCGCCAACAGTATACATAAGCCCTCGTAATTCTCGTTACGAACGTTTTAAAGGTAAAATGGATGGTCTTAATCCGTGCAATGCTTTGCCGCATACTCAACTAAAGTAATCGACAATAAAGCAGCGAAGCGCAGCAAGTGCCATCTTATTTACCAAGATTCGTTCGTGCGTGATTGATCGACGGAAAAATGTTCAAATGGCGGGAATTTAATTTTGCAGATGGCGCTGCTCCCCGCCGCAGATTTACATCGTCCCTTTTTGTCACGTAATTTTTTACTGTTTCGCTTTGTTTTATTGGCGATTGTAGTGTTATCGAGGCAGCTGGCACCGACGAAAAACCGGAGATGATCTTCATCGCGCAACAAATTTCTTAGTTTTTATTTTTATCGTTATAGCAATGTGCTTTAATTTTTAATGTCCAAAGCTTTTAATGCTGCGTAAAATGAATTGCTTTTAAGCTCCTCGAAGTAATTATGCGGAACGCTATTTCGCACGGAATTTTTATTTTAGACAAGATGCCCAAAGAGGGCGGAATAATGGCACTAATTAATAAAGTATTAGTTTGGAAGGATTGCAAAAAGGTTAAGCGGAACCTACAAACGTGGGTCTGCACGGATTTCCTGTAAGATATAAACTTCAAAAATTATGACTGCAGTGACCATAAAAAGTAAAATATGTACGTATTTACCACGTTTTGTTACATAAAAATATGGCACGCCAGTAAACTAAATTTTGCTAATAATTATCATTCCAGATGGCTAACAATAAGAATGGAAACAACTGGAGTTTTTACACTATTCAAACCGTTGAACATGGAAGTTTATTGCAGCTGCGTAACTACATTTCAAATAAGTTGTGAATCTTACTTAACAATTATTCACAATCACTAACTTTTAAATTTGTTATTTTTTTTATTTTCTGTAAGCCGCAATTGCATATTAATGAGAGTCTTATCGATTGAGGTAACTAATATTTCTTATAGTTATATCTTAATAAAAATTGTATATGTAATGAACAACAAATTTATAATTATAGTAAGTCCATTATACAACACCTGTTTGTATTTTTGTTCTCTAAAAATTTTATGACTTTTGATACCGTCAAGGTGTTTTGTAGTTACAATCTGGCAATTTGGACGAATTAGATTTTTGAAATTAATTCCCACTTTTTTCGGGAAAATTGGGATCTTGTAAACTTACCAAAAGTGCGGGATGATGCGAAAATTAGATTGTGAAACAGTGTCCGATGAAAAATGTCATTCTTACCTGAAACAAAATAAAAAAAATGTTAACATTGTTACAATAAGAATCTTCATATCTATTTACAAAATTTAAGTTTCGTTGATTTCTAGATGTTAAATAGGCAACCAAAGTTCCCAGTTGTGCTACTAATTATTAATTATGAGTTACTTTAATTTTCTACATTTACAGGTTTTCTCAATAATACAAGTACTTTATTATCCCCACGATACCGAAACTTTTTGAACTAAATTTTCGGTATCATGGGGATAATAATGTGTTTATGTTAATATTATTGAGACAGAACTTCCTTCGCCCCTGAAATACAAAGTGCAAAAATATCAATACATTTTTTTAGTTTTCAAATTTTGTAGATTTTTTATATCAAAAAATAGCTGTGTTTAGCTTTCACTAAATTTCTGGCTAAGATTTTCCTTTGTTCTTGGTAAAATGTTAAATAATTTCACCAGCCTCAAAAATAGAAAGTTCGTTATTTTTCGTTAAGTTAACACAATCTCACGGCGTTTAATGGTTTAAGAAAATAATAATTTTATTTAGGAGTAATTAATTTTTAAAGCAAATGAAACGTGCCTACGGCAATAAATATTGAAGTTTGCATAGTATTTTTTTTCAATTTTATAATAAAATAAAAATTTAGGACTACATTTATGTGTTCTCGATGTGTCATGATTCCAAGACAACTAAACAAATCGATGCCCTGTTTCCGTCTGTCTGCATGTCTGCCGTCTTTGTCAATTTTTATTAGACAACTAATGACGTCATCTCCAAATTTACAATAGTAAATGTTACTTAAATTTTATGAATTAACATACTGCTACAAGATCATCTTATAATTTTGTCAAATAAATGTTATTAAAAAAAAGTAACATAGTTCTGAATTTGTGCTTTATAAATCCGTGTTTAATGTTTTTTAACTTTTGGAACAATTCAATTTCTCAATTTTTCGTTATTCCAGTTTTAAATTTTATCAATCAGTCTTTAATTCTTCAATTTTTCCATTTTTCAATCACTCGATTTTTCATATTTTCAGTTTTTTGTTACTCAATTTTTGGATACTTAGTTTTAGGATTTTTCAATTTCTCAATTTTTCAAATTTCCGATTTCTCCGTTTTTTTATTTTCCAATTTTTTCAATTTTGGCTTACGATTTTTTAGTTTTTCGATTCTTCAAATTTCGATTATCGATTTTTTTCATTTTTTGATTTTTGGATTTTCGATTTCTCGATTGTTCCATTTTTCAATTTTTTAACTCTTCAACTTTTCAGTATTTCAATGTTTCAGATTGATTTTTCAATTTTTTTATTTTTTTTAAATTCTAGATTTTTAGATGTTTCAGTTTTGGGATATTTCAGTTTTTCAGTTTTATGATTTTTTAATGTTTCGATTTCCAGATTTAATTTTTTTTTAATATTGCAATTTTTCGATTTTTGGAATTTTCGATTTCTCGACATCTCGGTGTTTCGAATATCTAAAATTATTAGATCTTGCGATTTTTCGATTTTCAATTTTTTTATTACTCAATTTTTCAATACTCAGTTTTGGAATTTTTCAAATTTCCGGTTTCTCGATTTTCTTTTATTGTTCAATTTTTCAATTTCGGGAATTTTCAGTTTTACGATTTTTCAGTTTTTCGATTCTCCAATTTTTCGAATCTTCAATTCTTCGTTTGTAAGTTTCTTTCATTTTTTTGATTTTTCGATTTCTCAATTTCTCGATTAATCGGTTTTTTGATCTTTTTGACTTTTCGATTTTGCGATTGTTCCATTTTTCAATTTTTCAATTCTTCAAGTTTTCAATGTTTCAATTTTTCATGTTTTTGATTTTTCAATTTTTTGATTTTTTGAATTTTCGAATTTTCGATTTCTCAATTTTTTGATATTTCAGTTTTGGGATGTTTCAATTTTTCGGTTTTACGATTTTTAATGTTTCCATTTCAAATTTTTTTATTTTTTTAATAGTGCAAGTTTTTAATTTTTGGAGTTTTTCTATTTCTCGCTTTTTCAAATTTCCGATTTCTAGTTTTTTCTTATTTTCAATTTTGGGATATTTCAGTTTTACGATTTTTCATTTGTTCGATTTTTCAGTTTCTTGATTATTAATTAAATGTTTTCTTTTCGGTTTCTCAGTTTCTGGATGAATCGATTTTTCGATTTTTGGATTTTTTAATTTCTTGACATATCGGTTTTTCGAATGTCAAAAATTATTGGATATTGCGATTTTTCCATTTCTCAATTTTTCAAGTTTTTGATTTCTCTATTTTTCAACATCATCATCATCAAATATCCCAATTTCAGTTTTTCGTTCTTTAGTATTTCGATTATTAATTTTTTCAATTCTTCGGTTTTTCAATTTCTTGATTAATTTTTGATTTTTGTGTCTTTTTGATTTCTCGACTTTTCGATTGTTCAATTTTTGAATTTTTTAATTCTTCTAGTTGTCAATGTCCAATTTCCATGTTTTTGATTTTTCAATTTTTTGCTTTTTTGAATTTTCGGTTTCTCTATTTTTTTGATATTTCAGTTTTAGCATGAATCAAACTTTCGGTTTTACGATTTTTTAATGTTTCGATTTCCAAATGTCTTGTTTTTTTAATATTGCAATTTTTCAGTTTTTGTTTTCTGGACATCTCGGTTTTTCGAAGGTCAAAAATTATTGGACCTTGCGATTTTTCAATTTTTTGATTACTCAATTTTTCGATATTCAGTTTTGGGATTTTTCAATTTCTCGATTTTTCAAATTCCCGATTTCTCGTTATTTTTATACTTGAGTTTTACGATTTTTCAGTTTTTCGATTTTTTTTTAATTTTTTCGATTTTTCGATTTTTGGAATTTTTGATTTCTTGACATCTCCGTTTTACGAATGTCAAAAATTATAGGCCTTGTGATTTTTCCATTACTCGCTTTCTCAAGTTTTTGATTTCTCAATTTTTGAACATTTCAATTTTGGGAATTTTTCAATTCCTGGATTTTTCAGTTTTTCGATTTTTAAAATTTTTCAATTTCTCAAATGTTCTATTGTTTTATTATTAACGTAGACCAATTTTTGTATTGATTGTGTTTTATGTTACACATTTCATGTTTTTTTTTTTTAGAAAATTTGGTTGTTAAAGCGGATCCATAAGGACAGGAATATAAATAAATTTAAATAGATTTTATAAAATTTTATAGATTCAAAGTGGCGTTATCAAATTGTTTACCAAATTTTTTTAATGTATAGTGCAGACATTAAGGGTCACGAAAGCAAAAAGCATTCAAGTAGCCGTTCGCCTATTACAATACTTTCTTAGCTTACGCGTGAGAAGTAAACAAGCACAATATTCTAAATTTGTTGGGAGAAAATAAAATACATATTGAAACTTTTCAAGTGTTTTCTCCGCTATATTTCCTACGAACTCAAGGAGGTAAAAATTCTGTAACGATGGACAATGGCTTATATCCAATCTAATAAACCCAGTTTTTTTCGAAAATTTATAGAATTTGATTTTGATAAATTTTATTTATTTATATATAACCCTATAAGTAAAAAAAATATAGACAAAAATATAGACAGTTACTGTTACAGTTTATAGACAGTGTAAAACAAAAAACATTCGATAAGGATGGGATTAGAATCCAGATTCATAAACCACTAGTACAGGAATATGGGACGACGTCATCAAGTGGTTGGTGGGGAGAATTTGACAAATTTTGTTTAGCGTTTTATCGTCTACGTGATATTCTTAATATACATATAAAATTTAACGATAATCGATCCAGAAGTGTGGAAGATTATCTGGTTAATAAAATCGAAACAGACAAACCGACGGAAACGTCGATAAAATATGACAGTGATATAGTTCAGTAGAAAAGTAAAAATACAAGGGAAAAAAAACAAACTTTTTTCGAAACACTTACAAAAAAATTGATAAGGGATATGTAGAGCCCGAGAGGTATGGAAGAAATAGATAATCAGTGGCAAAAGTTAAAAAAAAAAAATTGTAATGTAGTTGATAAATAAATTCCACATTATATTAGTAGAGAGATTATTAAAACAGCAAATGATGTACGCACAATTTAAGAAAGAAAAAAAAACAATGAATCAGGCTTATTTTAAAGACTGTGTTTCACAATGGTGCGATCTCCACAATTGTTAACAAATCCATTTACTAGAAAGACTTTCCCGATTGTATGAATGAGATATAAAATAACGGAATAGGGGTTCATTATACTGACATCGAAAGCAGCAGGATATGAGCCTAATCCCCTGCTGATTGCATCTAATTCTCCGAAAAATATGTCGCAACAATAAGGCATAAATCAATCCGTAGATTGCGTGTGGAAGTTAAAAAACAAATCGGCTTTGTCATTATTGTAACGTGTTCGACATCAATTTCCTGGAACGTATGAGGATGAACGAGAGTGAAGAAGAATCAATGCCGGAATTGGTTTTGGAGTTCCATGTCGCTAGGCAGTCATCTTTGAAACGAATTGTTCAGTTGCATGCTGAAACATATTTGCTATTTACTTTCATTGGCCTATAAGTCTTCGCATGAGCGCTTAAAGTTATCGAAGGTAAAGTTTCTTTTCTGGCGTTCATTGTTGGATGAGTACGATTTAGTCTCACGGTCCGCTACGTTAACTCCGAACAGTGGAAATTCGAAATTCTTTCCTATGTCCGGACCGTCCGTATATAAGCAGCATTGTGGTCAGACAAACCAATCCTGCGAGGAATTTCAAAGGACTACCGTGCCATGAATTTCCACGTTCATCACCCGTGAAACGACCAGAGATATTTCGGAGGAGGCTCCGTCCAAAAAACACATCGCTTATTGAATTCATAAACAGGCATAAAACCTCTGCCCTAACCAATTCTCGCGCAAAAGATAGCTTTTTATCAATCCAGACAAACTTTCCCGGCTTCAGATCTTAAACCAACTTCAGCACAACGCCAAACTTCGCCATGGTAGCGCGGTATTTGTGTATTCCCTTGTCGCCCCGATAAAAGTAAGACGCCACTGCATGTTTAGAAAGAACATCATCAGCCTCCAGGAAATTGAATCGAGCCGCCGGCAAAAATGGTCCCGGCCTCACCGCTGGATCCACTCACTCAATCAGACTCACTTTGCAAATTAACAGACAAGTTGCACTCACTCGTAAGTTTGATTGTCGATAATCATAAGCCGCTCTTGCAGGAACTATCGTCTCGTCCTCTTTGATGACTCAAAGGATTGTGTATAGACACTCCACGAGGATGAAAACAAGAGGCACTTGAAATGTAGAGGTGATGTTGCACGACGCGTCAGCCTCGGGCTGGCTAATAATTAGTGTCGCTCCGGCATTGTATTCTACAGCACGGGGACTCCCAGGAGAGTGCAAAGGAGTGTATTGGAATCGTTAGACCTTCGCCTCATCCCTTTAATGAACTTGCTTACGAGGATGACGTGCTGAAGTGGCCTTCTCACTTTCGAACCAAGTCCCCACGAGGGTCAACGTGTACTCAGGTTCGGAAGAATCCGGAGAGTGATATCCACTCGGAGACTAATTCGTCAGCGTGGTTTTGTTTAAAGCCACACATCCAAAAATTCAACACAGACATGTACAAATATTATTTATATTAATTTCCCAACAGCAAAGGCCACTTTTAGGGCATTTTCAGCATGTACAAAAAATGTAGTCAAACATGTCCCAAATTCCACGAGAGAAAAGGATAAAAATGTATATCCCATATAAGTAGTATTTAAAAACAATTACGCTCTAGAGGCAGACACTATTTTTTGTTAAGTCAATTCTTAAATACAAGAAAATTCGCTTGTAATAAATAACAGATCCTCGTAAATTAGGTCAGGTTAGATCAAGTCAGGTCAGGTTGAATAAAGTTAATTCATGTCAGGTGAGGTCAGGTCAGATCACATCCGATGTCCCTCTGGGAAACAGAGAGGGGCTTTAGTGGGTTTGCCCCTAGAGAGAAGAAAAGTTCTACTCTTCCTTTCGCATAGAACCAAGCGCGGAGGGTCCTGAAAGCATTTCCCCTCCAATAAAAAAGTCAAGTTAAGGCAAGTCCCCGTAGACAAGAAAATGGTAAGTTAAATCAAGCCGGGTTAAGTTATGCCCAATCAAGCCAATTCAAGTCAGGTTAGGTCAGGCAAGATCAAGTCAGGTTCGGTCAAATCAAGTGAAGTCAAGTCGGGGCAAGTTAGGTTAGGTGGAACTAGATCAGATCAAGTCAGGCCCAAATTAAGAAATTATTTCCCTCAAAGCCCCAAATCAACTGGTTAAAACGCGTCAGACAAACAAAACAGAAATATCAAAGAGCTTGGAAACGAGACCAAGAAATAGATGACCTACAGGAGGAATATGTCACTGCAAGGAATAGCATAAGGAAAGAAATCACAAAATCCGGGAGACTAAAATGGGCAGAATTATGTAAAAACCTAGAAGAAGACATTTTTGGAGATGGCTATCGAGTAGTCATGAACCAATTAGTACTGTCGAATCCTATGAGCGTCGAAGAAAAAATAAATACATTTAGGGAATTTTTATTTGGAAAATTAATACATTCTTTGAGATAAATCCGCAGAACATATTCCGAGCAGAAGAAATCGTAAATGCTTGTAAGAAATTAAGACGGGTTACCGCCAGATATAACGCAGATCTCTATTTTGGACGAGATCGACCATTTCCAGGGAGTATTTAATGACTTCTTAATAGGAAATCGTTTTTCCGACCTATGGAAAAAGGCCAAACTGATTCTAATTGAAAAATCAAGCAAAAATGTTAAAGAGAACAAAAAATTATACACCAATTTGTCTAGTTAGCTGTATCGGGAAAATCTATGAAAATCTTATTAACAAAAGGTTAACAGACGAAATCGAGGGCAAAGGGGGACTGGAAAAGACACCATATCCAGTCACGTCGACCATACACGCCGTAAAGGAGGTAATTAACATCCCGAAAGGGGCAGATGGCCTAAATAGTCGTCAAATACACGTCAAGAATGCCTTCAATACAGCCGACTGGAACCTGATAATAGAAAAGCTAGAAAGAAGGGGAATTTCTAGGTATCTAGTAAATATTATTAAAATTACTTGACCCGGAAAAAGGTCCAGATCTAGAACAAGAAAATCTTGGAAATGGGTGAGGGTGTGCAACAGGGCTCGGTCCTTGGACCGACATTGTGGAACATCCTATACGACGATGTCATGGCAATAGATGTTCCTACTGGTGTCACGTTATGCAGACGACCTAGTCTACTTTATTTCTAATGTTATATGGTGCACCAGTTTGGCATACCGCTATGAATATTACCACATATAAGGAAATCATGAAAGCGACACAACGGTTGATGGTACTAAGAATATGTGGAGCGTATAAGACGGTGTCATACGAGGCGCTAATGCTAGTTGCTGGTGTCATACCAATATATTTGCTACTAGAACAGAGGAAAGAACTTTTCAGTAAAAAGGTAATTTGGACAGAAGAGAACTCGGTGAAAGAACTATCCAAAACTGGCATCTGAAGAAAATTGGAATGCAATGGAAAGGTTCATGACTGTGACAATTCGGCAAAAAGAAGAGGTCGAAAGGAAAGACGAACGACGATAAAACGATAAAAACTGACACTAGGACTCCGAAGGACGATGTGGAACAGTTCCAGAGGACTCGGGAGCACGAGGCGGAGTTTTTGTGAGGTAGAAATCCCACACTCCCCCGCGAAATTTTGAAGGTTTCCCCTCCTCTCCAAAGAGAAAAAAAAACTCGGGGCAAGTAGGATAGGTGGAACCAGATCATATCAAGTCAGGCCCAAATTAAGAAAAATATTTACCTCATAGCCCCAAATCAGCTGCCCAAAACCGCAGACCACGATGCAGGAGCCAAAATTCTCATTAGACGAACTTAAAGAGGCACTCAAAAAGTGCAAGGACAAGAAAGTTTCCGGCCTGCACAGCATAAAAATCGAAATTATCAAAGCGACGGCTAAGGGAAACCATCACTTCTTTTTTGAATATCAAAGTCCTTCAAAAACACTTGTCAAATAGATAAATAAAGACAAATATAGGACGAGTATATAAAACAACATGTGGAGTTCCACAAGGGTCAGCATTAGGCCCAATATGCAACGTACTATATGACAAAATCTTAACAATAAAATACCCCAAAGGAACTAGCTTGGTAGCTTTCGCCGGCGACTTAGCCGTTGTAGTCAGTGCAAAAAGCCGATTAGAGCTACGAGAAAATGCCAAAAACACAATCCAATTTGTCAGAAAAGGGCTGCACAAAAGGGAGTTGACATTAAACTTTAAAAAGACGGATGCAGTCCTACTGTCTGGTAGAAGGAAACTACCCGAATTAGAAGTGACAAAAAAACACAAACACAAATAAAGGATCTCAGGATGACTGCAAACGTAGACCAATTGGCTAGTCATGCAGAAAAAAAGCTGCAGACGATATAGCGAAAGGCAAAACTAAGGCCACAGCTAAAAGAGACCTTCTAGAAAATTGTCAATCAAACTGGGACGAGGAAAGGTGCTGGATACAACAGCGGATCAAAAAGACAGAGCCTTTGATAAATAGAGACCACAATCTTAGCATGGTGTCAACCGGCCACGGTATATTCAATACATTTTGGAAAAGAATAATAAAATGTAGAACAGACCATTGTTGGTTCTGTGAAGGGAGAATAAAAGATACTCCAGAAGATCTTTGAGTGTAATTAGATTTGAAAAGAAACGGACAAAACTGGAAATGAAATGAAACAAACAGATATAATGAACATAAAAAGCAAGCAAGAAACGAGTATTGAAAAAAAGAACTAGAGTCCGGAGGCCGGTCAAAGAAATCTCCTAAGGACGGTTCTGGCTGTCTCCAGAAGAAGGGGAGGGCGGTAAAAATCCCCCACTTCCCCGCTAAATTGAACATCGTCTCACCGGGAGCCTTTTGAAGGTTTCCCCTCTTCCCCAGGAAAAAAAAGGCCAGCTCAGGTCAGGTTAGGTCCAGTCAAGATACTGGTGGACAAATAACATCGGTGATCTCTTAAAACGTGCCAGACAAACCAGACAGAAATATCAAAGAGTACCGAAACGGGGCCAGCAAATAGATGCCCTACAAGAAAAATATGTCACTGCAAGGAAAATTATAAGAAAAGAAATCACAAAATCCAAGAGTCTAAAGTGGAACGAATTATGCAAAAAAGAGGAATTTCTAAGTAGAAAAAATTGTAAACACTAGTAAGAAACTAAGACTCAGGAAAACGCCAGGTCCTCAGGATAGTTTACCGTCCCAAACCTCTATATTGAAGGAGATCGACCATTTGCAGAGAGTATTTAATGACCTCTCAATAGAAAATCGTTTTCCCCACATATTGAAAAAGACCAGACTGAAGACATGTACAAACAGTAATAGAGAAGGCTAGGAAAACGGTTAAGGCACTGAGCTGTTTACTACCTAACATCGGAAGCCCAAGAGTGAAAAAAGAAAGATGATGTGTTCAGTGGGCCAGTCGATCGTATTGTATGGTGCATAATGCTATGAAGATTACGAGATATAAGGAAATTAACAACAATCGATGGCACCAAGGATATGTGGAGTGTATAGAACGGTGTCATACGAGACGGTAATGGTAGTTGCTGATGTAGTACCAATATATCTGTTATCAGAAGGGAAGTCAGAGAAAGAACTATCCAAAACTGGCAAAAAGAATGGAACAGTATTGCTAAAGCTCATTAAAAATATTAAACCTTGGGTAGAGAAGAAAGTGGGTCACAGTTGAACTGTGTGACTGGCATTCATAAGAAAAAAACAGGGTATTGTATGTACTGTAGCGAACGAGACGGACCATACACTATTGACATGCAAAAGATGAGATGAGTTAAGAAAGGACGTAGAAGCAAGCACCAGAACAAAAATAAATTCCAATTATAATTTAGAAATAATGCTGACTTCTGGGAAAATTCGGATGTAATGGAAGGGTTCATAATTCGTCAAATCTGAAAAAATCTGACCCCAAATCCTTAAATGATTTGAGACCCATCAGTCTACTGTGTAATACCCTTAAGGCTGCTGAATCGGTTTTCTTGGAACAAATGAAGGAGCATTTCAATGAGTTGGCCATTATACCTAATGTTCAATCAGGGTTTCGAAAAAATTATAGTACATCCACTCTTCTGTCTTATCTAACAGATGATATTTTAAATGGTTTTGATAATGGTCACATACATCTCTTACACTTTTAGATATGTCAAAAGCCTTCGACAGTTTGGACATAGATCTGCTTTCAGTTAAACTGGCGTACTATGGTGTTACAGGGCTATCTATGGTGTGGATGCAAAACTATTTGCACAATCGTTCCCAAATTGTTCATTATGAAAATAATTTCTCTTCTTCTCTTGATCTGTTCTCTGGCGTTCCTCATGCTCAATACTAGGGCCCTTTCTTTTTTCCGTTTACACTGCAGACTTACCAGATGTAGTAAAATCCTGTTCTATTCATATGTATGCGGATGATATACAAATTTATTACACCTTTCCTCCTGATTCTGCTTTTATGTCGTCCAACCTTATCAACCTGGATTTAAAAAATATCCATCTGTGGTGTCAAGAAAACTGCTTGGGATTAAATTTTGCGAAATGTGAAACTATAGTTTTTGGTACTGCTGCCAAGTTGAACCAGTCCAGAGATCTAGTCTCTGTAGTAATAGGTGATAACGTACTCAAACCACAAATTTCTGTAAAAAGTCTGGGTGTCATCCTAGATCAGCAACTAAAATTTGTTATCATGTTGACTTCATTTGTAGGAAAACTTTTGTCTCCTTGAAACAAATCTCCTTTCTAAGAAGTTTTCTAAACACGAATACTTAAAAACTCTTGTCTGATGCACTAGTATTATCCCATTTAAATTATGCTGACGTGGTCTATGGCCCTTGCCTTTCTATGGCGCAGAAATATCGTTTGCAGAAGGTACAAAATTATTGCACAAGATTTGTTGTCCACGTACCAAGGTTCTCACACATCACACTATTTATAAGATACCTGAACTGGCTCACTACAACTGAACGACGCTTTGTCCATTTCAGTATGTTTGTTCTGAAAGTCTTAAATACTTTTCGTCCAGCATATCTTCGACAGAAAATCATTATGCGATCGATGATCCATAACAGATATCTTAGGTCAATAGACTTTATGGCTGATGTGCCTGAACACCGATTGTCCAGCTTTAAATCTTCGTTTGCTTACCTACCCTCACTTATTATTAACAAGATTTTGATAAGGTACCGAGACCGTGGGAGTATCCACACAGTAAAGAAGGATATCTGTGAAGATCTGGTAGCAGGTGTCGCAACCCAACTTGTTGACTTGAAATTATTTTAATGTATGTAAATAATTTTAATGGATCCTTTATATCTTTGTATTGTAAGAAATTATTTAGATTAATTGTTAGGGCAAAATTATATCAGTTTTAAACTGTTTTTGTTCCTTTTGGATCTTTTTTTTTTTATTCAATAAATGTATTATTATTATTATTATTATTATTATTAAAGTGAAGAGGATTAAAGGAAAAAAGAACGACGACAAAATTGATAAAATTGGCACGAGGAATGCGAAGAGATGTGTTGAACAGTTCCGGAGAACTTGGGCGTATGGGAGGGGTTTTAGTGAGGTAAAAATTCCCCGCGGAGAGCCCTTTGAAGGTTTCAGCTCATCGTCAAGAGAAAAAAAAAAGGTCAAGTCAGGTTAGGTTAGAACAAGTGAGATGAGGTCAGGTCAGGTCAGGCTGTCTTTGCTGATGATCTGGCGATCGTAGTATTGGCGAAGCTCCTGACAAGTTGAAGGAGAAATCACATCAAAGAATACTTTGGGATGCATATAGACAAGAACCTGAAAATGACAACCCACATTAGAAAAGCGCGCGATAAATCTGACAAGCTAGCAAACATCCTAGGAAGCCAAATGTCCGTGGTCCCACCCAGTTGAGAGAAAAGGTTATAGCATCAGCGGTTTACTCAATCCTGTTATATGTATTGTGTGGCCACATGGATAGAAACTATAGAAAGATATAAGAAATATTGGGAGCAACTGGCAAAAACAAATAGAAGATGTTACCTGAAAATAATATCAGCATATAGAACAGGGACACAGTCCTAGTCATAGCTAGAGTACTACACCAACAGAACTACAAAAAAGAAAAGAAATAAGAAAGGAATTAGATGAAGAAGAAACAAATATATGGCAGGACAGAAATGGGAAACAGGTGAAGAAGAATAAAAGGTATCAAAAAGTGGAAACAAAGAAATACATTTCTTCATAACATAACTACTAACCGGACACGGTATTTTTGGTCAGTACCTAAAGATAATAGGTAAGGGTACAAGAATAATATATACCTGGTGTTCTGTCAAGAACAAAATAGCCCGGAACATCCTTTGCTGCATTGTGTCAGGTGGGAGCAAGGAAAAGATCAATACGGAATAGCCATTGGTGAGGAAATAACGACAGAGACCATCATCGATTAAATGTGAAAAGATGGTACAGTACCACTGGAATTACACTGTAGGGTACATGGAGACAGTTACCGAAAAAGGTAGTAGGATCTGAGGCATAGACAGACAAAATAAATGAAAAAGACACGAAGAAGGAAGGGAAATAACACTCCGAAGAGAAGCTTTTAGAAGTCTTGTCTGGATCGTCAACTAAAGTCAAATGTCAGATCGAGTCAAGACAAGTCAGGTCAGATTTTTCTAATAACGTCACTAATCTTACTTTTGGAAGTAAGCTGAGACTTTTTATAAAGTTGAGTCTATTTAGTTCTAAAGAAAAAAAAACTGTACTTAAATATAACAACTTGTTTCCTCATACGTGTATAGAAGTATTCTTTCCGTTTTATTAAGTTACTCCTGGCGGCAAAGAAAATTATTAACACATGGAAACCCCTTAAAATATGTAAAAATCACTCTCAAATAAAAAACGAACACAGTTAGCACTTGTAACAAGATCGTGGATAAAAATGAAGAACCAAAAAAGGACCTAAGTTAGATTCTTGAAGAACTCAAGCTTAGGAAAAAATGGGGCTCAGATAAAAGCAAAGACAGTAACACTGGTTGTCTGTTTGATAAATAAGATTTTAAAATATCTACTAACTTGTAGAAAAACCAAGCGCAGAAAGTTTGTAACACAGAAAATTGTGATGGACACAGTCAAAATGAGTATACCTATACAGGGGTCCCAGGTACAATTTCGAGAACGGATAGAGATATTTTTTGTAGATGAAAAAAAGTTTCATTTTTGGTAGATGAAAAAAATTGAAGTTATAAATATAACAAAATTTAAGTCGAGTGAAATAAACTACTACTACTTTATTTTACAAAGAATTAGTCGGATTTGTTAGCCATTTAAGTATATCTTCCTGTCCTTGGTCGAAATTTCGCCCGCTTTCCTAAGAGACACCTTCAAATGAAGAACAAGAGAAACGAGAAGTTCAGGACAAAAGAGAGAGCGTCATTGTATTTTATTTTCTGAAGATGTCCCCTACGAAAGAGGGCGAAACGTCGAAACCGTTTTTAAATTTGACATAATCTAAACACGGAAAACGTATTCCTGTTAGTCACTTTGGTCGTGGAAGGCTTGGATTCCAACTCTTTGTGGGTAGTTAATGGAAAATAGTAGGATTATAAAGTACGTCATTAAAATAATTGGTAAAGGCGTTTATTACTTCATTATGTTAAGCGTTTTGCCCGCAAACCATCAGAATTTTCCTTATTTTAACTTACACGCAAAATGTTTAAATGTTACCAACGATGCTATTTTTCAATTCGTCGATAACTAGTGTGAAGTCTTTTCAATTGAATATTAAAAAATATCTAGGTTACTTTGAGATTTCGTATTTTACTTTGCAAGTGTAAGCTAACGCAGTATTAGATAATTTCATGTTTTCTGAATGTTTCATAATTTCTAGAACATAAAACAATAGAGATGACGATGGTACAAATTCTGAAAATAATATTACGAAACTCTACACATACTGATAATAATTACTAGTTATTACACAGATTTCCAATCTTCACCTGACATTAATTTAATATAAAACTTTTTTGTAATAGACCATACGGGTACTAATCGAATACTTGTTCTACAAATTTAATCGACGATTCAAATTGATGATTTATGGAGAAATAACAGAAAAAAAATCAGAACTCACGATATTTGTTATTATAAATGTCATTCTAACCTGCACTATTTTATCTCTAACGTCTTGATTAACTTCATCTAGTGCAGTACCAGTTTCAACTATCACCTAAGTATTGGGAGCATTTAATTATGTAAATTCCGATAACATCTTCTTTAAAGCTTTTGCTCAGTCATCAGTCACTCAGTCAGTAATGCAATTACTAGATGAACGATAAGTGATTGGTATGAATCTACTTTTACACATCGCTTTTCCTACTTTGTTTCGGTAATTTCTCGAACAGCGGCCGTTAGCCCCAGTTCTCCTCTTTATTTATTGAAGATTTCATTTGTGGAATTCTATTAGGCTTGATTCTTTCCTACGTTTTATTGTTGCTTTTATTACTTTATGACTTTCCGTCAGTAAAATTTTTATGGTTGAAGTTGGTAACGTCGTCAACATCCTCCAAGTCGAGTCTAATTATTTCGAGCAGTTATTAAGAAGTCGCCACTAAAAAATTATAAAGTTCATGTAATATTAAAGACGCAATCAAAAGTTTCTGTGTTACTCTTCGTTCAGTGTTTGTTCTTCGTCAGCGTACTCGTATTGTTTCTTTACGTGTTTGTTCAATCCGTTTGGTTTCGTAGATTAAAATTCATCTCGTAGTGTATCCTCGCGATTTACTTGAATCAATAGCGAAGTACATGTTGAAGTCAGACAAACACAAGACTTTGTATAGCTACAATCTTGAATGGAGCAATTTCCTTCTGTGCGAGGTAATCCTTTGTATCGCTAACCTGCAGCAATGAAACCCTGCCATATTAATCCTTCTTATTTACCTGACTTAGTCCTCACAAAAGAAAAACTATTTAGTCAAATCGATACATCCTCCGCGAAAGCTGACGCGACGACTGAAAGAAATCAATTTCCAAGTGTGAGAGTAGAAGCAAATTGCAGGAAAGACGAAGAATGATGACAAAACTCATAAATCAATTACAAATGTCACCTCTCCATTGATCTTGAGCAGGTTTGTGCCGGATTTGTGAAGGGAGCGTTACAAAAGCTCGAGCTGTGCGAAAAATGCCTTCACGTCGTATGCCAGAAACCCGTAGATCAAAAGAAGTGGCTCGAGGATGCCTCGTGCTCTTGTAAACAAAGTGGCTGAACTCCGTATGAATGAGCTAACAAATTTTGGCTCTACAAATTCCAACTAAACTTAGTTCGGATCTACCTTTAGAAATTTTCGCCGGGCTATTGTTTGCGTAAATCGACTTCCTGAATTTTGTTCTTATTAGGTAGTCGTAGGATGTTCTTTCGACGAACTTCAGACAGAATTGGCTCGCTTAATTTATGATCAACTATCTGTTATTGAATTTGGCGCAGTAGTCGAATTCAAGCAAAACCCTTTCTAGGCAATTACTTAGCGTAATTGCATAATGGCGACAGAGTATCCAGGAAATAAATGGGCATTAAACCGAATTTACTCACAGGTCATTTACTTTATCTGCAAACGCAATTGAATAACTTCCACCTAATCTTCCTTACTTACGCACGATTAATTTTACCGCGTTTTTTCATCTACAACTCCATCGCGCCCCGATCTTGCCGGAAATCGATCACAGATGAAGCTTAAAGAGACAACTCACTCTTGAACGCGCTACATTCGTTTTTAAAGGAGAAGATTTTACACAACAACGTGCAGAGCCGGCGGCACAAATTTTTGTTGGCTACAATGAAGCTTTCAACTTACTCGCTTATTCATCTGCGATAACTCTTAACACAAACTCACTTTAATTTTTAAACCAGAATACGAACAAAGAGAAGAAAAGGGGAAATAGTAAAACAAGTACTTGGCACAACTCCCAAAGTTGAAAATACTATTTATTGCATTTAATTTTCATGTTAAAAAAAAATAAGTCCAGGCGACAAATTAAAAGTTGTACTTTTCGTTTGTTAAGACGATCATTTCTGTATGGGAGTGCCGATATGACGTCATTACGGCAGATCTCAATTTTTTCTCGCTACAGTTTGTTCTGCCAATTAACAAACTACATATGTATATATGAAAAAATAGTCAAAATTTGATCTAAAACAAAAGATCTGAACATGTCGCTCTATTAGATGGTGTACGAACTGAATTTAGTCACCTGGACTAACATGACAGAGCAGTAACGTTGCTTGCATTATCCTTAACGACTAAAACGTTTGAGGGGCCATACTGATTATTATTACTGATAAAAAGAAACTTGATTGTTATCACTTATAAAGAGAAACTGAGGGTTGGAAAATGATTCATGAACAAACAACTGTGCGTGTTGACTGTACTCACCAGCGCCAAGAGCTTTTCAAGGATTATTGAAATTCAAAATTTACAAATATTCAACAACCACTCCTGACATGTTACTACAGTTATTGTAATGGTCTAATGATACTTTACCTAATATTGCAGAATGTTGTCAAGGATCAAGGGTACACAGACACCAACTCATGTCTTGTTTTTGTTGAAATTGCGAACATGTAAGTGATCTTCAACAGGGCAGAATCACCAGACGCGTTACGAGTAAGAATAGGGATCACAATTTTTTCTGTCTGGTATTTATAACAAAAAACTTGCTATTGTTATAAGGGATGCTGTAATCTCAATACACAGATTACGAGAACACAGAAATAACCATGAGCAAGCAACTGCCACCTTTACAAGAAGCATAGATTAATAAGTCCTTTTTATGAAAATTTTATAATAAAACTTAAGGAGATTATCTAAATAGCAAAACTGGAACAAATTATGAGTAAAAAGAAAAGGAAAAAAGTTAAAACTTTAATATTAGAATTAAAGCAAAATGCTTGGAGATAATTTGGGGACAAAATTGAAAAACACGGCCAAACAAATAAAAAAATAATCTATAAATAATTAATAATCTCAGAGACAGCAAAACAGAAAACAGAATATGAGAATAACAGAAATCATGGAACGTTGTAGAGAGTATTTTAAAACTTTGTTGAATTTAGGAAACAATACAGAAACAAAACAACAGGGCGAAGGCGAGAATAATGATAACATAGAAGAGAAGAATGAAAAGGGAACAACATTTGAAATGATGAAATCGAAAAATTGAAATTTTTAAAAATTGAAAAATTAAAATATCGAAAAATCAAAACATCAATGTCGAAAAATTGAAAAATCTATAATTCAAAAATCCAGAAGTCGAATGTCGTATTTTAGAAAACTGAAGAATCGAAATATTGAAAAAATCCCAAAAGTGAAATATCGAAAAATTGATAAAACGGAGAAAAATTGAAGAATTGAAAAAACTGAAAGCTAAAACATCGAAAAATTGAAAAATCCTGAAAAGTCGAAAAATCAACAACTTGAAAGATCGAAACATTGAAACATCTAGAAATCTAAAAATGGAAGGAGTCGAATAACTGAAATATCGAAAAATTTAAAATGGAACAAAAATTGAACAATTGAAAAACTGAAAAATCCCAAAACTGAAACATCGAAAAACTGAAAAATCTACTAATCGAAAAATCTAAGTCGGAAAAATCAAAAAATTGAAATTCAAAAACCTGAAAAATCGAAAAATTGAGTACATCATCGAAAAATTGAAAAATCGAGAAGTTGAAATATCAGTGTTTGAGAAACCGAAACGTCAAAAAACTGAAAAATAGAAAAATCGAGAAATCGAAAAACTGAATAATCAAAAAACTGAAATATCGAATAACTGAAAAATTGAAAAACCGAAAAATCCAAAACCGAGAAGTCGAGAATCGAAGTTCGAGAAATCGAAACGTCAAAACACTGAAAAATAGAATAAATCGAGAAATTGAAATTTTTAAAAATTGCGAAATTAAAATATCAAAAAATTGAAAAATCTAGAAATCGAAATGTCCTAAATCAGAAAATTGAAGAACCAAAAGTGAAATATCGAAAAATTGATAAATGGGAGAAAATTGAAGAACTGAAAAAACCCAAAACTGGAATAATTGAAAAATCCAAAAATCGAAAAATCGAAGTCGAAAAAATCGAAAAACCAAAAACTTGAAAAATCGAAAAACCAAAAACTTCAAAAATGGAAAAATGGGAGGAGTTGAAAAACTGAAAAATCTCAACACTAAAACACCCAAAAATTGAGAAATCGAAAAATCGAAGTCGACAAAAATCGGAAATCTATAAAATCGAACAATTGAAAATTCAAAAACCTGATTTTTTTTTTATTTTATTTTTTAAATTACGATACGACATTCCCACGTCATTCCAATTTTCTTGAAATTTTTTAGCCATGGAGGGGTTCACAAAAAATTACAGAAAGGTTATTTTTAAAATCTGTATGGTAATATTTTGTGGGGAGATAAAAAAAGGTACGCGATTTGTTGTAGTCAATTTTTAGTATACAGAGTGCTCATAAAAATGTTTTGATTAATACAATTTTCAAATATCGATATTACGGTTTTTTCAAATAGAACACCCATTACTGCAGTTTATTATACTTTTTTCTTTCTTTTTTGCCTAGTATTTTCTATATTTAAAGTTGATAATTACTGCGGTTTTTTAATTTTTTAAGAAATGCATAGACAGATTAGAAGAATGAGAATAAATAATAGAGTAAGATACAGTAAACTGAAATACCGAGATCTAAAAATTGTAAAGTTTCAGATTTTTTCTTATAAACACCCTGTCTATTAAAATTTGATTTAGTTGATACCACAACAAAGTGCGTACCCAGACTTTTTTTATTAAATAGTGTACATTTTTGGGATGACGCCATCCTATTGTTACCATCTAGACGATTTTTCTAATGCACATATAAAATTTGACAACAATCGGTCTAGTAGTTTCGTAGATTATTATCTAATAAAAAACCGGAGAGACAACTGGAAACCAAGATCCACATTTAGTTTCACGATAGAAAGAATCCAAAAAGTGTTCTTTCTCAGAGAAAAGTTTTTTTTTTCAGAACCACAAGACAAGGATTATTATTAGTCGAAAAAATTAAAATCAGCCTTAATTGATCATGCTTTTACTTCGACTCTTAGAATAATAAATAATAAACACAGGGTTTCTGTGTATAAATGATTATAGGCTTGAAGTAGGTCATGTTCACTCTCTTTTTAATTTATAAAATGTTCTGTAACATCCTTTAGTCAATACTTTGGACCCATTATTCAATTTCATGTTGCAATAGGAACTCTTGACTGCTGAGGAAATCTGGTCAAAGATGTTAGCAGATTCTGCTCAAGTCGTCTCAAATCATCAACTTCCTCAGATACTGAAGGTCTTAAACGAGATTTCCCTTTATCGACACTGCCAATTCGAACAAATCCGTTGATTACATCGCTAAAGTGAGCCTCTAACGCTGATTCTTGAATTATCAAATCACGATATTTGTCCAGATATTCTTGCTTACTAGCGATTATAGAATACAGCCACTTTTCATTTACGAATGACCCATTACGATATGATATAACAAGGAAAGTGTCTTGTTTAACAGAATAAACCATTTTCACGGTCTTCGTTCCCTAGCACAAAAACAAAATTTTCGTACGAGTTTTGAAAACGACTATTTTGTTATTCCGAATTTGGATCAACGAGAACTAAGTACTATAATTCACATTTGAAAAACTTTAAAAGAACTACGCCCTTTGAATCGTTTATAAAAACCCTGCATAATAGCAAGAGAAACATAAAATTTGCAGTTTTTCGTAAATTGTGAAGACGAAAATTGCAAATTTGTTTAAATCGTGGATAAGAACATCACAGTTAAACGTATCCTGCAAAAATGCGGCTTATTTCAAATTATCCAATTTTCGAAGTTATATGGAACATTATTTTAGCTAGATCTCAGTCTCAGGAAGAAATATTTTAAGTTTAAAAAGACAGGAAACTTTTTTAGTTGAATCCGTAACTAACTTAATATTGAATTTAATGGATTTATTTCATCAGACTAAGTACAGTGTTCAAAATCGACCTAATGCGTTTGCATGTTGGTCGACTGAACAAAAGCTTGTTCGATTTTAATAAAAAAAGTTACAAATTTACCCTAACGAGAAACAGACACAATAATTCGATAGAAAATGTAGATTTTTTTATTTATTCAAAAAAACTTATAAAGCATAATGTACACTAATGGATTCTTGGAACATCATTCAGCATTGGATTACAATCAGTATTGGTGAGTTTATTTTAACATGGTAGAGTGGAAAGCTGTTTTGTGCAGTCTTTCCTTATTGATTATTATTGCATTGAAAGTACTATTTAAAAAAAAAAGAAAATACGGCAGCAAGTAGAGTAGAAATGTTATAAGAGGAGTGTTGAGTCATCACAATCTGTCGCTTTGGCTATGAACAGTCGCGTATCATTTATGTAGCGAAATGGAGACATTTTAAAAAATATATTTTCATAGAAAACGGAAAACTATAGTTTTGAAGAGAATTAGTTTGAATAAGGTACGAAAAACACACATAAATCACCAAAAAAGCGGTTACATTAATCATAATAGAACCACAATAGAAAGAAGTGGACCCGTCCGGACGCCTTTACGTCTACTGCGACATTTTATTACAGTGTTCTCAAAGTATTTCCACTCTAACACTCTAATATGAAAGCTCTCCAACACTACAAGATCTACAACAATAATCTAGATATCCAGCTTTGGCAAAGTTTAGCTCGAATAACCAATAAAAAATCGAATGATATTAGATGATATTCAAAAAAATAAAACAAAACGTGTTAATTTTTGTGGCTAATTCAGCAAGCCCTGCAATTTGTCCTCCCGAATTTGCTCCCACAATTCCCCACGAACGCTCGCCTCGTTCTCGCCGCCTGTACCTAATAATTAGTCATATTTTCGCTTTAGTGCTCGTATCGTATATCAGGCGGGGATTCGAAGGGTTGCCAATAAGATCTTGTAGTATAAGTTGGCCCGTCGCACGTGGTTTGAATGGCAACTATGCGCATACGTTTACGTCTCACGAGGAAAATCCTAATAACGGTTTCCCTAGCTCGGCCCTAATGCCTCGAACCGCTCACCATGTGCAATATTCCGGATGATTTCCTTCATAAAAAATGAATTGTGTCCCTACGACATAATATTATGCGCGTCTAAGCTGACAGATGTTAGTCGAAGACCACTCTCGAAACTCCACGCCGGAGGCAATGTCGCAGCGCAAAATCGAGCGCTTTATCTTAATGAGATGTTTTAATTACGTTTTAATTATTCTAATTAGCCTCTGAACTGCTCCGTTGTTGTGGAATAACATCGCGGTAAATTCCGCGGAATACGCTATCGAAGGTTGGAATCGCAAAAAAGCTCGAAATAAAAGTTTACCCGTACGTCGTCGGCTTGTAAATCACGAGAAAATGAAGATGGAGACATAAATCAAGATGATCTATTAGGAGAGAAACGCTTTGATCTCTCCACTCGGGATTATCGTTTTTGGGTTTTAATTATTGATTCGGAAGGAACGATATTAAGGTAACGGGAACGCTTCCAACTCTTTGTTTATTTCGCAGATCCACTTCTGAAACGAAAACAGGCTTACAGTTCCTGGACACTTATCCCTTGACACTTTTATGAGGCGAATATATCACTCTAGATGTGCAGATATTTTTTTCTTTCGTTCGTATTTAGATAAAAATCTGCTGAAGCTCCTTTAATGATAAAAACTAAGAACTCCATATTTTGAGCCGTCTTTCCCCAAGCCGAACCTAATTTAATAACGATCCGACGTGCAAAACGAGCTAACCCAAAACTGTGCACTACGATTCCACGAATTGCAGGAGCTCCGGAGAATTCACATGAGTCAATTCCTGCTAATGGTGACATCGCGTGCTTGGGTGTCCTCTGGACATTGTGTTTTATCGATTAGGAGCATTAAATATTTATCATTTCGAGAACGTGCACTTGGATTAAAATTTCTGCATCAACGTTGCCTAACATGCGTCATTCTAACCAAAGTTTGCTCACACACTTAAACTCGGGCGATTAGTCTGATGTAAAAAGCGGATTCTAGGGCAAAAGAATTAAAGTTCCATATAAATGTGTTCCTGAGAAAATCCTTTTATTTGAACTCAATTTGTTTTGCCTATTTGCCTATTTTTGATCACGAGTGGAGCAAACACTGGGTTGTTTTTTGAAATCCTAGTGATTTCGAACATTTGAAAAATGAAAAATAGAAAAATTGGAAAATTCGATAACTGAAAAAACAAAATTGAAAATTGATTCATTAAAAACCGATTAATTGAGAAATAAAAAAAAATGCAAAATTACAAAATTGAAAAATTGGATAATTGTAGAATCCAAAAATTAGATAATTGCAAAATAGAAAAATTACAAAATTTGCGAAACTAATAAATTGAAAAACCAAAAACTTGAAAAATTGAAAATCGAAGTTTTAAAAAATTAAAAATCAATTTTCAAAAATTAAAAATCAAAAAATTGGAAAATCGAAACAATGAAATTCTTATAATCGAAAAATCAAAAATTGAGTAACTGTAAACACAAAACATTTTAAAAACGAAAAATAGACAATTGGAAATTGGAAATTTTATTAATTAAAAACCGATTAATTGAGACATCCAAAAACTGTGAAAATGTGATACCTATTGATAAATTGTAAAATCTAAAAATTGAAAAATCAAATACTTTTAAAAACAAAAAAATTTTAAAATAATAATTAAACTGAAAAATCAAAAACTTGGAAAAATTAAAATTGAAATTTTGAACATTTAAAAATAATAAAATTGAAAAATTGTAAAATTGCAAAACTATTGAAGTGAAAAATTGAACAAATGAAAAATAAAAAACGGAAAATTTAAAAAATCGAATAAATGAAAAATATGATAACTGAGGAATCAGAAATTGAAAAAATGGATTCCTCTAAAAACGAAAAATTAATAATGAAATAAGATCAAAAACTTGAAAAACTATAAATTTTCAAGATTATAAAATTGAAAAATCGAATAATGGTAAAATCGAAAAAAAAATACAAAATCGTAAAACTGAAACATCATTAAGTTGTAAAATCAAGAAACTGAAGAATTTGATATCTGTAAAATCAAAAGTTGAAAATTCTAAAAATTTTGAAATCGAAAAAATTCTAAAATCCAAATACGAGTATCAAACAATTGAAAAATTCGAGGAAATGCAAAGATGTGTTTATTAAAAAAATGATTCATTAAAAACCGGACAATTGAGAAATCGAAAAATCGTAAAAATATAAAACTGAAAAATCAAAGACTTGAAAAATTACAACTGAAATTTTGAACAATTAAAAATTAAAAAAGTGAAGAATTGTAAATTTACAAAATTGTAAAATTGGATAATTGTGAACTCGAAAAATGAAAAATTGCAAAATTATTAAATTGATAAATCGAAGGATTTGGAAAATATGAACATTGAAAAATCCAAAATGAAAACTGATTTATTAAAAACGACACGATTGAGAAATCTAAAAATTGTCAAAATATAAAACTGAAAAAAAATGGAAATTACAAAACTGAAAAATCGTATAATTTTAAAATTGAAAAACTAGACAATTTTTTTTTTTGTAAAATAGAAAAATTACGAAATTGAAAAATCGAAAAATTGGGAAATTATAAAACTACAAAAATCAAAAACTTGGAAAATTGGAATTCGAAATTTTGAAATATTAAAAGACAAAAAATTAGAAAATCAAACAATCAAATTCGGAGTAATGAAAAATCAAAAATTGAAAAACCGTTCCCATGAAAAACGAAAAATTTTAAGATAATTAAAGAAATAAATCGAAATTTTGGAAAATTAACATTGATAATAATTTGAACAATTAAAAATCAAAAAACTGAAAATTTCTAAAATTACAAAAGTAAAAAATTGGATAATGGTAAAAACTAAAAATGTTGAAACTGTAAAAATAAAAAATCGCAAAATTATAAAAATGAAAAATCGAATAAAGGTAAAATAAAAAAATTCAAATTTCAACAACTGAATATTGATAAATCGAAAAATTGCAAAATTATAAAATTGAAAATTCAAAAACTGGAAAACCTGAAAATCGAAATTTTGAAAAATTAAAAATCAAAAAATTAGAAAATCGAAACAATTAAATTCAGCTAATTGAAAAATCAAAAATTGAGGAATCTGATATCTGTAAAATCGAAAAAATTTTAAAATTCAAATACGACTATCAAACAATTGAAAAATCGAGGAAATGCAAAAATGTGATAATTAAAAAATTGATTCATTAGAAACTGGACAATCGAGTAATCGAAAAATCGTAAAAATATAAAATTTTGAACAATTAAACTACAAAAAAATTGAAAAATTGTAACATTACAAAATTGAAAAATTGCAAAATTATTAAATTGATTAATCGAAGGATTCCAAAACAAAAAATTGAAAAATCCAATAACTGGAAAATATGAACATCCAAAAATTCTAAATGAAAAACTGATTTATTAAAAACGACACAATTGAGAAATCTAAAAATTGTAAAAATATAAAACTGACAAAAAAAATTTCAAAATTATAAAATTGAAAAATCGTATAATTTTAAAATTGAAAAACAACACAATTGTAAAATTGAAAAATTACGACTTTGAAAAATCGAAAAATTGCAAATTATAAAACTGTAAAAATCAAAAACTTGTAAAAATAGAATTCGAAATTTTTCAATTTGAAATTTTAAAAGTCAAAAAATTAGAAAATCGAAACAATGAAATTCAGATTAAGGAAAAATCAAAAGTGGAAAAACCATTACCTTGAAAAACGAAAAATTTTAAAATAGTTAAACAGATAAATCGAAACCTTGGAAAATTAACATTGATAATAAAAAAAAATTGAAAATTTCTAAAATTAGAGAAGTAAAAAATTGGATAATTGTAAAAAATAAAATTTTTTAAACTATAAAAATGAAAAATTGCGGAATTATAAAAATGAAAAATCGAATATGTAATGGTAAAATCGAAAAATTAGAAAATCGATAAATTGTAAAATTATAAAATTGAAACAATTCAGCTAATTGAAAAATCAAAAACTGAACAATTGAAAAAACGAAAAAACTTTAAAAACAAAGAATATAAAGTTGGAAACTAAAAAATTGATTAATTAAAAACCGAATAATTGAGACATCCAAAAATTATAGGCACGTAAAATTGAAAAATCAAAAAAATATAACGTCGACAAATTGAAAAACTGGATACATTTACAAACGAAAAATTATAAAATACTTAATTAAACTGAGAAATCAAAAACCTGAAAACTGAAACTGAAACTGACCAATAAAAATTAAAACAATTAAAAGTCAAAAAAAATAAAAATTGGATAAACGTAAACTTGAAAGTTTATTAAACTGTAGAAATAAAAAATTTGCAAAAATATTAGATTGAAAATTCGAAGGATTTCAAAACCAAAAAAAAAATAAATAAATGAAAAGTGAAGGAGTTGTAAAATCTGACAATTGAATAATACAAAAAAAAGAAAAACTGATTCGTGAAAAACAGGACCATTGAGAAATCGAAAAATTGTAAAAAATAAAACTAAAAAATTGAAAAATTGAAAAATTTTTATGACAATGGTAAAATCGAAAAATTACAAAATCGTTACATTTTTAATATTAATGTTTAATCATTAAGTTAAAAAATGAAGGATCTGGGAAATCTGATAACCGTGAAATCAAAAATTGAAAAATCTAAAAATTTAAAATGGAAAAATTCTAAAATTTAACTATCAAACAATTGAAAATTGGAAAATCAAATTTTTGGAGATCCATTCTTGTTCAAGTGTAGATAATTTGGAGTTGTTTTTCGGCCTCTTGAACGTGTGAAGTTTTTTAGTAGAAGACTGATTGATTACAACAACATTTTTCGACTGTATTAAAAATTTTATGTCATCTTCAGGATATGAAAAGTGACATGGATTTTGAAAACATTAATGAAATTACAATCACATACGTGTATGTTTTCAAAATCCATCTTACTTTTCATATCCTAACTTGTAAAAACCTGAAGATGACATAAAATTTTTAATAAAGTCGAAACCTGTTGTAAACAATCAGCCTTCTACTAAAAAACTACACACATTCAAGAGGCGGAAAACAACTCCAAATTATGTAAAATCAAAACTTTCGACCTATTTTAATTTTTGTCTGCGTATTTTGTTTTTTTAGCCTAAAATCCGCTCTTTACTGATGAGGAAATTAATCACATGTTAACAGAAAACGAGCAACGGAAACCGGATTTAGATCAGAACTGGAACAATATCGAGGTCTTTTGTGAAGCTATTAGGTGTGCTTCCGCCATGCATTCAAAGCACAGTTACAATCGATAGAGTCGTCGTGCCCAAAACTGATAGCGTCTAGAGGACCAATTGGTGCTTATTTTCCTCGCTTTGAATGCTCACAATGTGTGTAGACAATGAGAATGGCGTGATTTAATTAAAAAGCGGAGATACTTTACGACCAAATTCTGCTGATAATCCATTAGGAACCTCGGTACGGTAAACAATCCCGGAACTTAAATTATGACTTTCGACGAAATGTTTGCGAGTCATTTGCGTCCTTCGCCAATACAAAGTGCAAAGCTGCAGTGACTTGCCGAACCTCCAATGCTATCTGGACAGGAAGAGAAATCGATGCTTTTAACCCGAGCTGAAACTCGTACAAGATGTCATGATTAGAGCATCTCTTAAATAAGAAAAAAAGTTTGAACAGCGCCTCGGCAATATTGCATATCTTTATGGGCACACTAATAATAAAGCGGAAAATGAAACCAATTCATAAAGTTTGATGTAGATAACTGGCCAACTGTTAGTTGTAGTTTTAAGTGGTTACCTTATCAGCGATGGAAATGAAGTCTGCGTTTACGTTATCGCCGCTGAATCTTACCTGGAAAAAAAGTTAAAATTAGAACGTATCTCACAATGGAAACACAGGTAGCATATCGGAACAAACTTGGAAAATGTTAGTTGTCGGTTCGTTAAGTGAATGAACTTTTCAACAAATCTTTTAATAGACATACGAAAGTTTTATACGCGTTTCTTCAAAACCGGGTTGAATTGGATTCTAAGGGGTCGGAACGCTCATTCACTTTAATTAAAGCTGCTGCTCGTTCAAAATTGTTCTACATAGTGGTTGTTTCCTGACGCATTGATTAAAGGATTATTTTCCTTTCAAATTATCCGAGTTGTTATAATAAACAGAGAAAGTTTAGATTAAAAACTCGTTACGAAATTATATTTTTGGAATATTGCTCGTTAAGTTCGACAGCAGCTACACAATTAGTCGGGATCGGATAATGCGAAACAAAGCCCCCATTCTTCATAAACTTTCGGAAAATTCGAGTAAACTCCGTCTCTTTACAAATTGAATTTGTGGTGATGACATATCGTCAACAAAATCGCTCGATTTAGCGAGCAAATTTAGAACACTCATATTTAGATCAGTCGATTACAACACTTCCTTAGGTTATGACTTATATGTTGCTTTTTTTTCAATTTCCCACACACACTCACTAAAATACCGCACTTTCCTCAAGTTTTCAAATTGTAACAGAATTATTCCATCCGTTAACTTCTGAAACTTACATCTACCTGGGATATGGTTTTCAGTTTCCCGAATTTCTCTAAACTTAATCCACTATACTTTGTCTTATGAAAATCCGTCCGTCTCAAGTCGAAATGGATAAATTAGGTTTTCGTTCTACCAGTTAGATATGTTTTTATCGAAGCATTGTGAAGTTAGGGCCATCTATCGATCGTATCGAGAGCGGAAAGGCAATTTCATGGACAGGGCCGGCACCAGGTAAACTACGATCCATCAATTAGATCACGAACATTGATTCATTTGAAACTTTACCAACACCGACAAGCAAATAGAAGAAGCAAAGTTGCTAAAAGCCAGTGTTTGTAAAGACGAAAGAAGCATACGTCACTGAACCAATTCCAGAGCCCGAGCGATTCGCTTTACCGCACAGCACGTAGGAAACTTATTAGTCACACTTTGATCGGTGTGTAAAACATGAACTATTCCAAGACATTTCAAAGTGTCTCCTGCAATGTTGGAAGGAATGTCGCTGTCGACAGCACGTCAACACAACACGTGTATTGCGCGAAGTTCAAGAGTAGCTTCATTCGGGGAAACCTAATTCTAAGTTACTGTGAAGCTACGTAGCGTCAAAGGAGGCGAATTCTTCGGCGAGTTTTCCCAACTGATCTTCCTGAGTTACCCACGAACTAATTATTACCGTAAGCGTGACACCAGTATGACATATGGTGGTTGGTCCTGTGGCATTCACAACCCTCTCACGTTTATATTATTTGAAGACCCCAGTTATCCAAACCCTGTTACCATTTCTTTGTGCCGGCTCCACAGTCTGGGAATTTTGCGGCCGTTTCGACCACTTTGTCCGCCGACTCTCGTCAGCCTAGGTTGTCGGATCGATAGTTGTGCAAGTCGGCCGATATCTCGTCGTAATCACGCTGTGGATTCCCGGAAACCGCGAACAAATTATGAAGTAATCCAGTTAAACCCTATCAAGCATGGATTAATCTGCATCGACTGATTCTTGTAAACTGCCTTGCGCCCGCGTTCCACGGGGTGCGATAAATTGCGAGAGCGATTGGAAGCAATCAATGAAAGAGTGTTTTTATAGCTACGCTGTCGGTTTAAACATTCCTCCGCTCATTGATCTTCACGACTCTATTGCTTTGCGATATAGACGTTTCAATTCTTTCATCTGCATAACATGTGCTTCTGGCCGTGAACGGGGAGAACGCCGCTACATAAAATACCGGAAAGAACACGCCGTACGGACGAATAACCTCACCCAATACACCAACTACTACATTTCCGATTCTTATCCGGAGCCGTGTTCCACTGGGGTGCGCTTCGGTTTAAATATTCACGGTCAACATATACGAATCGGAACCGTACGGTAAGCTGCAGAGACGGATTCCTAATAGGGAAGAAGTAAAATATCGTGTGAAATAATCCGCGTTCCCGGATCGAAGGGCCGGCCAGTGAACCAAAGGTATCGTAAATAACTTGATGCGAATGCAAAGGCGCCTGTCTTGAATCAACCCACGCGAAGAAAACTATAGTTATATGTTATATAAGTCAAGGTAAACTACCAAGGTTCACTCAATTATAATTCTCATTTATCTTGCTTCTACCAAAATGTTCCTAGTTTCAAGTCAAAAATTCGTGACTTTCATAACAATATCTTGGCGTGCAACTTGGACATAATTGTGCTGTAAGAAACGTGGCTGTCAGAAGAAGTTCTTAGTCTGAATTATTTACGAACAACTATAGTGTTTATCGTTGTGATAGGAAATTCCATGCTCTGGACTGTCTAAAGGGAGTGGAGTGCTCTTAGCAATAGGGGATAATTTAATATGCTGCAACGTGGATGTCTCTAGTGTAACCCTTATTTTCCCCACATTGATTCAGTTGCTGTGAAAATATTAACAGATTTATCTACACGTAGGTACATATTTGTCCCCTGACTAACATTGACCGACTTTGAAATATTTTTCAAACTATTTACTAACATTAAAGAAATTTACGACGATCTTATAAATACGAGATTTTAATGCTCCAGGTATCCAGACAGATAGTAGGTACTCAATAATTTCATGTCAGATCAGGTTAGGTCAAGTCGGGTCAGGTTAGTCAAGTCAGGTCGGGTTAGTCAGGTCGATTCGGGTTAGTCGTGTCGGGTCAGGTCAGGTAACAATATTACAAAGTACGGAAAATTGCCAAATGATATCCAAATTCGTAGAGGGAATAGTTACAAAAATCAAGAAGAAGAAAAATGAAGAAGAGAGAGGTTGTAATAATACAATAGGAATGAAGTACCTAATGTTAACGCGGTTCCGCGGCTTGAAGAACAGCTCCAACAGAGGTTTTAGTCGGTAAAAGTCCTGGCACTACCAGGGATCATCGAACCAACGTCCCTGGAGCCCATTAGGGTTTTCCCCTTTCATAAAAAAAGGTCAGGTGAGATCAGGTCAGGTGAGGTCAGGTCACGTGAGGTCAGGTCAAGTCAGATCAGGTCAAAGATAGGCAAGATTGAATGTTCAGGTTGTTAATATTGCGAGGAAGGAGTGGAAGAAGATGTAGAGCATGCGATTTTTGATTGTGACAGATGGGCGAGGGTGAGAGAAGAATGTGAAATGGAACTGGGCATGAGGGTGAATGCCGATAATATAATTGAGAAGATGTTAGAGAATGAAGAGGGATGGATGGCAATAGAAAGGATGTTAGTTACGATAATGAAAGAGAAATGTGAGTATGAAAAGAAAAAAAAAAGGAGCCAGGCAATTATTAATAAAGACGAGCACGAAAGAAACAAATTAAAAAGAAAAGACAAGTGTGATAAGAAAGAAGATGAAAATAATTGGGAACAGTAAGGAAGACAAGGAATACCAAAAAGAAAAGACGATATGCAACAATTAATGAAGACAGAAAGATAGGTTAAATAGGAAAGCTAAGGGGAAAAAAGATGAAGAAGTCCCAACGAAGAAGAAAGAAACGACCAACCACCCCCTTGAAGTAATGCTAACGCGGTTCCGAGGGGGTAGGAGAACAGCTAGTCCAGGAAGGGGTTTTAGCCGGTAAGACTCCAGGCACTACCAGAGAAGAACGAACTTAAGTCCCTGGTGCCCATGAGGGTTTCCTCTTCCATTGAAAAAAAAAGTCAGGTCAGGTCAAATCAGGTCATGTCAAAGAGAAGAAGGTCGAGGTACATGAAAAAACTATGGAGGATGGACCAAAGTGTTCATTAAGGACGTGAGATCCTGGGAAGCCCGAAAATAGGGAAACGTAGACCACCATGTCACGCAAGCAATGACCGGCCAAGGCATTTTTGGAACTTATCTAAAGAGAATAGGCAAACAAAGAGACAGCCAATGCTAGTATTGCCAGGAGGCAGAAGATGGACCGCTACATACGCTCTTCCAATACAAGTAGCGGAAGAAATACTGAGAAGAGATAAATCGGAAATGTAGGATGGAAGTAATAGCAACGAATATAGGGGACATGATGCTAAAAAAAGAAGAATACTTTGAAATAATAACGCAAGTGATAAAAAGGATCATGAGCAAAAAGGTTGAAGAAGAGAACAAATAATTCAAGAGAAGCAGAGTAAGGAACATTGAAAAGTCAGGCTCGCTCCTGAACTACTTGAAGCAAAGAGCAGAAACAAAGAGAAAAAAAAAGAAGAAGAGTCTGGCGACCAACCGCCCCCCTGAAGTAATGCTAACGCAATCGGTAAACTTTGTCAAAGTGTTTACATGAATTCTGATCCTCTAAGATCTTTGGTTGTCCAGTCAATCGTTATTGTTCTCAAATGATTTTATTAACTCATTCTTCGAAGCACAATAATCTTACTCTTCTACTTAAAAATTTCAAAAACTCATGTTCCACCCAAGACGTGGCTTAGGAAATTGTTAACACGTCATTTTCATATGGATTCTGGCACACTGTTGACAAGACCTAGACCCCTCATAGATGTTCTAGTTCACTTTGACTCAGTTGACCTAACCTACAACCCTCTACTTTATTAATAGGACTTGAATGGTTTGTTTTATTCACCGTCACTTACTGATCTATATACAGGGTTAGTCACGAGAGAATTACTTCTGAAAATTATTTTTACGCAACCCAAAATACGAATACCATGTACCATTTGATACTAACCGAATTTAAAATGAAATGCTTAATCCATGATTGCTTTGAGTTTGGCAATCTCATTTTGACAATTATGGAAAAGGAGGTTACGCGAGTGTCCATGGTGGTACCGCGCCAGTCCGAAATCTCCTCCGGCGCCTCTAATAAATTTGTCAGTGTGCCTCTTGATCTTTTGCAACCGATTAATCACGAGAAATTTATTTCTAAAAATTCCTTTTACGGCATTTTATTCAAAGGTAACAAGTAAGTAAATAATTTAACTACTAATCTGTTGAAAATGTTGGGCATTTTGTGGGGATGGTACGGCTTTTTTGTAAATGGATGACCGAAGAAGTCCAGAGGTTGCAGATTTGCACTTCGAAGAGGCTCTAGGTGACGCAGAGATGGCGAATTAACACATGCACATTAGCGGCGAACAACATTGGTAGAGCACTTACGGCTTCAGTATAGCCCAGATTGATCTGACTGTATGTCGTCGATCCAACGGGGCTCTAGAGGCGAGTCAACGATGTTAAAAATTAATTAACGTCAAAGTGACACTGCCAAAGTCAAAGCAATCATGGATTAGGCATTTCATTTTAAATTTAGATAATATCAAGTGGTACAGGGTATTAGTATTTTGGGTTGCGTAAAAATAATTTTCAGAAGTAATTCTCTCGTGACTAACCCTGTATATGTTTTACATTCGTTTACCGTTTCAGGTGTGCCTCAAGGGTCAAATCTTGAGCCTTTGTTGTTTTGATTATATATAAATGACACTGTAGATACTATTCCTTGCAAGCTCTTATTTGCAGATGACTTGAAAATCTGTTCGGTTCCAAACTCATTCCTTAAATTATTTCATTAAACCATAGTTCAGGGGAAAATATTCTTAAGTTACTTGAAAATATCAAAAATTGATGTTTCAGGTAATATGTGACCAAGTAACACGCTGTTCCAGAAAGAATTTGATCAAATTGATCATAGTAGTTGTATGACGGGGGTTCTGGATCACTTTGACCATATTTAAGTTGAGCAGAACTCCCATCTCATTTTGTCAGATGACTATGATCTGGCCTAAAAGCTCCATGTCGGTTCTATCTCACTTTGACTCAGTAGATTTGATCCATCTGCTGAATCTAGTTCTCTCTTGCTAGCACAATTTGAGTTTCACCACCGCTTATATATTATATAATAAATAATATACTTTGCAAATAAGTCAGTGTGTGAGAAATCGAAATTGTTTCATATACTTTTAAAATCTTGCGGCTTTGTTGTTTTCATTAAATGATTTTGACTAAATGACATTGTTATTTCTTGCTGCAAGCTCTTATTTGCGGATGACCCGAAATTGTGTCCGGTTATAAATCATTCCTCAAATAATTTCTGTAACTCATATTTCAGAGGAAAATTGATGTTTCACGCAATATGTGGCCGAGGAAATTGATAGCAGAAACCAAGTAACACGCAGTTCCAGAAAGAAATTGATAAAATTGGCCATCGTAGCTATATGATAGGGGTTCTGGCTCACTTTGACCTCATTTAACCTAAGAACCCCCATGATTTTTATCTAATGACCGTGACTGGCCTAGAAGCCTCATGCCGATTCTAATTGTTGACCTCAACTAAATGAAAAACTCTCAGTTTTTCAAGAACGTTAAATTTCTGTTTACAACAACATAATTTATTTAATACGTGCAACCAGCACAAAAGATTTAAGAATTACTTTTGATAGCAAGTTAATTTTTAAAGGAGATATTTTAGAGAGTTCTCAAGTAGAAAAATTGCGACACTTTAGTTTACACTTGACGATAGCGCTAAAATTTCGAATGGAATTCCCTTAATCAAATATATTGTACATAGTTCAAATCGAATCTGTTCAAAATAAATTGTTTATATTCTTGTATTTTTCTTCCCGAAGGTTAGTAAAGGAAATATTGTAATAGGGTCCACCCGACGAATAGCTACTTTCATGTTTTCAGGACGCTGCACCCTAGAGTACGTCTCGTTTCCGTCTGTCTGCTTGTCTGCCATCTGTGTTCACTTTTATTAGGCAGATAATCTCCAAAACCGATTGTTGTCGAATTTTGTTAGAAATATCCCATAGAGGGTAAATCGCTAGCTAAAATTTGTCTGATCATCACTACCAACAATTTGATGACGTCACGTTAACATTTTGCTTAGAAAATATTATTTAAATTTATAAAATAACGTAGTCTTATACTAGTAGTTTATGAATACGCCTTGATTTTTAAATCAATTACAAAAACCAACATTTGTCACATATGTGGTGTGATCGATATCACGCGTGTATAAATAACTTTAGACCAATTTTTTACTTGGTAGTAGGTATATACACTACGAGACATTGTGATTATAAACTACAAGTGCAGAAGTGTTTAATTTTATAAATTTTAAATCGCATTTACTTTGCAAAATTTGGAGGTGAGGGTACCACGGCAAAATAGCTCCATCAAAATAGCTCAACATCTAAAAATCTGCACAAGTGAGCAAAAAAAACCTGAGCTAACCTGACCGGGGTGCGATTTTGTTTCTCGAGCGAAAAAAACTCAATAGCGATAAAATCTCGTTTGCTGATTGGTTGAGATGCTACATTTCTGTCACATTTCTCGATTCTGTCACGAAATCAAGTCTTCATGGAGTGAATTTTTCTCAATAGCTCTCAGTGAAGTGATAAATTTTGGAGACATAACCTCGAAATTTATGTCAAAGTAGAAGTTTAAAATCGTAATTCCGAGTTATAAGTTCTTAAAATTAAGGTAATTGTAAACTTTTGAGCATTTAATAAGCTTATATGCAAATAATAAATGCAAACTTTTGCATTTAAAGGCTACGCAATGACATTTATCGCAAGTGATAATTTATCACTTCGATCGAGAAACAAAATCCCATCCCGGACCTCATCTGAAACCAAAAAGTGCATTCTTAAAACAGTTGTATTTTATCTACAAAAATTTCATACCGGGTTATGTTGACGGGACTGTTTTCGGGAGCTATTTTTATAGGGAGGTATATTGTATCACGTAAAAAGCGACAGATGAAGTTTATATTAAGCGATAGATAGAATAATAATAACAAAGGATACCTTGATATTGAGGACATTCTTGGCCAATTATTTTAAGAATACCCTTCATGCGATCTGGGGCAGTAATAGGCAAACGAAAAACACAGAATTATTAATCTTGCTGTTGAAAATAGTCCAATTGTAAAACTCTTAGTAGCAGAATAATGTCATAAAGAAATTTGATGACCTTCTATTAAAGCAGACAGCTTCAGTCTGTACATTGTTGCAAACGCTATGTTGAAAATTTTATCGTCTTGTTCCTAATAGTTTAGAAGCAGAGCTACAAGGTCCTGATTCGGTACGTAACAGTATAACCTTTTAATAAGGAAACTCTGGAAGCAAGCTTCTTGCTAGAGATTGTTATTTTAACGGGTTTCCTTTTTTTATGTTTGCCACGATACGTCAATTTTCTGCCTAAGATACTTGTAACTGTAGCCAACGCGGTAAAACTTATTCGTAATCTCGGCAAGCCTCAGAGAAACGATTTGCTTTCATTGTCTAAAGATGAATGAAGTGATGACGAAAGTTAAAGACGCGGTTTATTTCAGAAATGTTCATTGTAACTTAAGTACTACTTGTGGTGAATAATAGCGAAGTAAATTTTTTTTAGAACTGTTGGTCGATCGCGTTGTCGCTTTAAGCAGGAATTGAATTATAGTTACGTTTCCTGCGGAGGCGCCGGGATCGGACCCTCGAGTAACTTCTGAAATATTTCGCCACTAATGAAGGAATTTCCATCCACGTTTCCAGCGTATAAATCAGTGCGGAAGGGTTTATTGATGGCACTTAATCTAAATGAATCCATAAACATTCCCAGCGCCGTAACATGAAAAAATAAATAAAACATCAACGTGGTCATAAAAGAATGCGGTTGAATTTAAATGGGTGTCGGTTAACCGCGCTTCCAAATTTTGCTGGTTAATTTCCAGCCGCCCCTCCCGGCTCCAATCCGCCAAAACTCAGCTTCCAGTGCCTGCATCGGGATCAAAACGCGAACTTCGCGTAAGTAATAATAAAGTTTGCGAATGTCCGAAAAGTTATTGTCTTTATTTCGGAAGTGGCGAGATATATCGTTTCATTAAAGTTGGGAAGTGCAGCATTAGAGCGTGTGCATCTGGCTTGGCATTCATCCGAACGGATTAATTAAGTCGCGTTCGGGTTGCACCAGTGCAGACGCGTCGTTTGTTGCGACGAGGTGGGACCAATTTGCGTAATCGGACCACCTTTGACGGCGATACACCTGGGCAGGTGAGGCGGCGGATCGATGGAAGCGGCGCCAAGATGGCGCTCGCCGCCTGTACGCGGTTTCCCTGCACTAAAAGCGCAACACCTGTGTGTTCCTTGCTTGCACAACAAAACCGACTGACATTTATCCGATCATTAAATCCCCGTGCCGGCGATTTCGGTTTCTGCATATACCTAAGCCGCTAAAAATAGAGCCAGATTGAGTGTTTCGCGTCAAACGGTGCATGATTCGGGAGTAAATAACGCTGGAGATGATTTACGATCTCAATGAAAACCAAAGTTTTTATCTAAAGATGCGCTGTTTGAAGCGCGCTCGGAAATTTATTATCTTCCGGGGAAAAAGAAAATTTCCGCTGGAACTTCCATTGTGGACAGAGGCGGCGACTTTTCGAATTTGGCGGGCGTGAAGTGGCGGCCTGCCAGAAGAACCCAAATTACATACAACGACAATAACTGCTTCAATTTTTACTTTTTCTTTACTGGACATATACAGACGATTGTTTCCAGAAAGTCAGATTTTGGAAAAAAAACTCAAGAAGTATTTCACTTCATTCTGGTTTTGTATTGGGTTGTGGAACTTCTTCAATCATTAGTCATGTCATCAAGATTCAGAGGAAAAGTGTCCAAAGTGGGAGTCTAAGATGTGTATTTTAAGGATATGAGTGAATTTAAAGCATAAACTAATCTTTTTTTATATCGTACATTTAGGCAGGTGAAATTTAAGCGCTCCGACGCGAGGTTCAGGTCAGATCAGGAGTGGGATTTTGTTTCTACCGATACGATACGACACGAAGCGATATCGAAGCGATAAATGACAAGGACGAAAATATACATTTCAGATGCGAGAGAAAAAGAAGATCACATTTTATCGGTACCGATATTTTATCGTTATAGAAACAAAATCCCACCCCAGGTCAGGTCAGGTCTTTCTGATTACAACATGTTTGTATTTGCTGCTTCAACAATTGATGTAATAATTTAAGTGAAAAATAACTTCTCCTGCTGGATATTTACCCTGTGTGGTATATTAAATTAGAGATTTTGCAAATCTTCTTTGAATATTTTCAAGCGAAATGATCTAACTAGAGATTTGTTTAGTAAGTATCCCAAGACTGTTGCTGTTTTACGGGTATCGACCATTTGATGTGGCTTTTGAACCAGTAATCAAAAATAGGATCAAAAAATTTTCTTGGAATTTTCGAGAGAAAGAGAGAATATTACATTTTTCCTTGGTAAGATTATTTTTGAAGCTTCAGTCTATAATATTATCGTTGGCACTCTGCAATTTAAAGCAATTTTCTGAGGGATCAATACAATAACAAATTTTTAAGTCATCAGCATGTAGACAGTAAATATGGCACACGCAACACTGATGTCAAACCATTAATAAAAAGAACAAAGGATGAATGTCTCAAGACCGACCCCTGCGTGTTGTCGATTAAGCCTATTGTATCGTACAAAACGAAAAAATCCGAATGTATCCAATTTTTACTTCACGAGCGTAACTGAAGAAAGTAATTTTATCGAGTCCATCAGGCGAATTGCTATTTTCATGTTTTCTCGAAATTTTATAACGAAAAAGTGTTCTCCGTTTCCGTCTGTCTGTCGTTTGTCGTCCATGTCGATTTTTATTAGACAGATATAATCTGCGAAACTACTGGACCGATTGTTTTCAAACTTCGTGTGTATCCTAGAAATATGTAGATGGTAGAACTATAACCAAAACTTGTCTAATCATTCCCATCAACAGTTTAAGGATTGCCGTCATTATACTACGTAATTAAGATGATCTAAATTTTATGAAATAATACATCATGTACTTCTGGTTTACGAATCTACCTTGATTTTGTTCATTATTAATGTTATTGTTTTTTTATTGTTTAAACTGTCTTGTTCTTTATACTGATTATACGAAAATCAGCTCAGCGTTGACGCAGTGAAGAAAATGTAAAAATATATTAATGTCGCGCCTGCCTATATCTAATAATAATAAAACATAGCTCGCTCGTTTTTGCTCCATTGTAGCTTAATCAATAAAATTAGTCCTCTGCTCTGTGTTGAGGAGACAAAAGCAATCAAATTTCATTTTCATTTAACGCAGATGCTTGTTGTCGGAACGTGATAATAGTCGAATTCTTCCAAGTATAAATATAAACAAATTCGCAAAATCAAATTTTATTTAAGAGAAGAGAAGACGGGTGGGCGGAACTAGTACTTGATAAGATAAAACTAATTTTGGCACATGACATATCCTCTAAGAAAAGGGAGGGTGGGTGGGCGGGGCTAGTACTTGCTAAGATAAGAGTGACTTTGGCAAATGACAAAACCTCTAAGAAAAGAGAGGGCGGGTGGGCGGGGCTAGTACCTGCTCAAATAAGAGTGATTTTCGCAAATGAGATAAGAAGAAGGTTCACACACCCGGGCAGAGCTCTAACCCCGACAATCTGCCACTTAACCTATGTCAAAAAGTATTCGGTGGGTAAACAAGTTATCGGCTACATAACCCACGTGGAAAATATTGCACAAAAAATGATGAAGTAATTGTGATAAAAATCAAGGCGGATTCATAAACCAGGAATATAGTACATATTTTATAAAAGTTAGACAACCTTGACTATGCAAAATGATGAAGGGACGTCATTAAATTGTTGGTGGGGATGATTAAACAAATTTTGATATGTACAATTTTATTATGTACGTGATATTTTTAAATCACTTTGTCCAATAAACATGGGCAGATACAAATGAAAATAATTATTTTTTTGTACTCTAGGGGTCATGAAATGTCGCGGAAACATAAAAGTAGCTATTCATAGTATATATTCATCCAGCGATGGACCCTATTACAATACTTCCTTAGTTTACACTCGGGAAGTAAAAAGGGGAAGAAGAACTGTTGAGTTACCTTTGGTACATGGTATATATTTGGAATATATATATATTTTCAGGACCTAATATCTACGTTATTAAAACACGTATTCTTATGAAATTTTAAATATAACCTGTACGCACCTTTCGCTATATGACATAAGTTTTTTTAAGGGTTTATCGTCATCTTCTTTTTAGCATTTCGGTAATATTTTTCATCCCATGTCTCTATGGAAATTTCGTGTTTTTTAGCTTATAGAACTCTAGACGTTTTCCAGGAAATATTGCTTTTTTTGTCAAAAATGAGATACACTAAACACAAGCTTGTGTTAACGAACTTGCTTTTGCAGTATCTCAATTTCAAAAAAAGAAATCGACCATCTTTTCCACGTAACGTATAGACTTTGTAATCTGAAAACAGTGGTTAAAATCGCCTTCCGAAATTTCTAGAAATAATTGAGATATTGAATTTTAAAATTAGGTGATGAAAAATTTCACCAAAACTTTAAAAAGAATGCTGATAATAAACCGTTTAAAAAATGCTACTGTGCTATATGGAGTACGTTGTGAGAGTATCGTAGAAAGAAAGCTTAGAAAAATAGTGAAAGATCAATGAATGTATGTACAAAGTAGATTCAGGCCAAACCACAGTATGTAAGATCACTACAGGTGTCCCTCAGGGTAGTGTCCTCGGCCCATTATTTTTCCTATGTGCGATCGATGATGTTAGACACAAGCGAGGATGGCAAAATTCATAGTGGGATACAAAAGATTACAGACAATATTCCTTTAAAGCTGTGAACTGGCAGACGATATCATTCTCGTTGGGAATTCAGAAAAGAGTTTTTTTTTTATATACTGACTAATTGAACAAGAATACACAAGTGGAAAATAGACTTTATCATTCATTTCAGAAAAAGTTTCTAGACCACATAGAAATACTAAACAAAACAAAGATTTCCATATAGAAGACAATATATTTACCATTCCTATTGTACGGAAGAGAAAACTGAATTTTGACGTTAAGACAACAAAGACGAATGCAATCGTCACTAACCCTATTATTGTGCTGTTCAACATAATAATGTCCTAAAATTACTACTACTATAGGTATCTTTTAGTAATTTTACAATTTGTTCATGTGTGTACCAACATGCCCCGACTCCTAAAACCTGCCTCAAAATTCCGTCGATCTATTTTCGACATTTATGTGTGCCGGGGGCTGCGCCCTGAGTGACCCCGTCCACCAATTACGTATCGGTACCACTGATCCGAAGTCATCGGCTTGTGGTAAATTACTCACACTTCCGCACACAAAAGCCGTATCGACCAGCTCCGACGCAGGGAGAGTAACAACCGTCTATAAACCGACCGCCACACCGCAAATCGCGTAGACGACCACACCGCAACCCTTTTAAAAATACTAATTCCACCACCGCAAAAGCTTCAAAGCGCCACTGCGTGGACCCGATTGACCCGCCACCAGCTCCCTTGTTTTTCGCTATAGTTCTGCATTATCGCAAATTTTCATTAAATGGGTGGCCTGTTTATTGGCGCAGTATCGTGTCCAGGTTACCATACCTGTTAATTGAATTAAGCCCTATTGCAAATGTGGTTTTACCAGACGCTATAGACAAAATGCAACAGCTAGTTCGGATCAATGAATCGAATGACGTCCAAATATTCATAAACACCGCTGAATATATCGACGGTGTAACCGTTGTGGCAAATCAGGTAGAGGTTTTAATGAGATTAATTATTGCGAGCAAATGGTGGAATTAAAAATACAAATATGTTAATGCGAACTGTATGGAGGACAGGAAATGTGATTTTTGAACGGCGACATTATTGCAAAAAATAAACGCTGTGGGTTGAATGGGGACTTAATTATACTAACGGCTAAATGGCAAAACTAAAAACAGCATTATGGAAATGCACACTTAATATAAAACGTTCGTGATATTTGAATTGCTGCAATATTGCAAACTCGGTTGTTTAAAAAATAAGAATTTACAACTGTAATGAAATTGCTGGTATCTGAATATCTAAATGGAATTTTATCGTGTGTTGCCACAACATACACTGTCTGACGATTGTAGTTGTTTCTACTGAGTGTTTGAATCTAAATTGCCTCATATTACTTGAAAGAGGAGTATTCGGATGAGAAGACGTAGCACAATTAAACAGGTCAAACGATTTTATGACGTTCGACCTTGATTGCGCAAGTCATCTCATCCGAACACTCAAGGACAAGTGCTGCACTACTACTCAGTTAAATAAAGAATGGTGTTCGGATGATAAAACTAACACAATCAAGTTCGAGCGTCATAAAATCGGTTGATCTGTTTAATAAAGTGCCTTAATAATTAATAAATAAAGACAGCATAGGTTTTCTTGTCTCTTGTGAGTAAAATTTTGGCAAGAGAATTTGTAAATGTGGATATAGATCCAGATATAATATAGTTTAAAATTGGCTCTATGTTCCAATTACGGATTCAGTTGAATAATTCTGGTTGCTTTTTCAATAACGTTTAGTAATATAGGACGTGGAAACATTACCTCAGCTTCTAAACCCGTGACTCATTACATCAACTTTTGCTGGATAACTTTAAACTTTACGATGTTATTAAGAGCGCTCTAGGATAGATGCTCTCAGTCTTACCAAGTGATAGAATAACATACAAAATCACTAAAATGAATAATTCATGCCTCAACTACACACAGATGTAGCAACATAGTAGGAACATTCGCACCCACTAAGAAAATTTCTCGTGGGTGAAATTCGTTTCCGCAAAAAAACTTAATCGGGCCGAGTATTTTGACGTAATTTCTCCGTGTATTATCTTTTAATAACTGGTCCCCTCGTTAGAAAAGTGGTTAACTGATGGCGACGTCATAACACGGAGCTAATTGAATGAGGAAAATAATGGTGATGTTCGTACACTTAATTCAAACAGCCCAAGGACATGAGAAACTGCTTTATAAACTTCCACCCGCCCAGTAAAGTGAGCTATCATGTATAAATTGCCCCAGGAGCTGATCCAAGGAGAGCCGAGACGTGGAGCTGTCCTGTCCTGTATAGGTAACTCAATACGGCCGTAAAAGTCGAAGAAAACTTCGCGTATACTCTAATTGCTCGAGAGATGTTCAAATTTAAGGCGAGTCGACTTTGAAACTTTTTCCATGACAACATTCCGGCGCAATTTCGTCCCGGCATTTGTAATCTTAAAGTGAATTGTGTTTTGCATGAAATATTCTTATGGGTTCGCCGGTTGTAATGACAGGGTAAATTGACAGAAGGGAGGATAAATAAACCAAGAGTCATTCACGGAGTGAATGAGTGGAATTTCGTATTCTGATTGTCTGAAAGTTGATGGAGTTGCGTCCCAAAAGGGAAAAGAAAGAGGCATTGTTTCAGAGACGGAGCAGTTTCTGGTGTGCTAGGGAGCAGAGCTACGCAGGCCGCAAATTATTCATTTTTTCGATCTTACCGAATTGAATTCGCGTTCAATGCGAAGCAGCCTTAACCTGATAGCTGTTACGGTTCATTAGCTACGTGTTGATGGATGGTGTGAAGAACCAGATACGGGGGTTAGGCGATGTGGGAAGTGGTGCACAAATTAATTCCAATTTACAATAAATTGTGTCCAGGTTAAACTGAGCAAAAATAAGGGCAAACGCTTCGAATTATCTTTTTGTTCTTCAGGAATCGCATGTTCTGGACACAATTTACACTTTACGTTCGGGGTTTCAAAATCTGGATTGCATAATTCTCATAACTCATTAAAGGTGGTCATTTATCTCCGTTGGTACGACAGTGTGTGGTGTGTTTCATTATTAGTATTGATTAAAGTTGAACTGAGCAATACCACGGTGGAAAGATTGTAATCAAAAAATGACGAAATTAAAAACAAGAGTAAAGTATCGATCGATTTTAATTTTAAGTACGATAAAATCAGCTCTGGTGATTTGTATTTTAAATAATAATACAAAAGAAAGCAACATATCATATTTAATCTAAGCAGGAATCAGGTTTTAATTGTCGGTAGCACAATTTTCGGTAATTAGCCACTAGAGGTCGTGCATTCACACGACGAGATAAGGTTACACGATAAACATTACTGATTCAAGATGTGGAGTGACATATAATACAGAAAGGCACAGTTTTGGAGAGCTCTGGCTTGTATTTATTTAATCGAGGGAGTACCCATTTAATAAGTTTCGTGATACTGGAAGTCGCACATTAATAAAACGAATTTCTGAATCTGTTGAAAATGTTACATAGATTGTGGATGATAATCCGCATACATCTTTATGAAGGTTTTCGCAGCAAGTTGACTTACCATATTCATTGACCAACAAAATACGGTGTTTGCAGAACTTAAAACACCTGACTAAGAAAAAATGTACGGTTAATTAACTCCCACACAGACCATATTTATCCACCTCGATCACCTGATTTAACACCTTTAGATTATTTCTGGTTCCCGACTTTGAAATCACTATTTTTAAACAATCAGAGGATACAATTGAAGACCTAAAAGTGAGAATCATACACGGGTGTGACATTATTTTAAATCCCTGGAGGGTTTAATTCTTGTTAACATAACATGACCTAACTTTCTAAGTTCAGCCACAGACAACTCGTAGTCAAGTTACGATCTACTTTTCGCCCGAATTTATTCTGTCAGAAATTCTTGAGTTACTAGATCACAAATAACAAAAATCAGATGGAATATTTGCAGAACGTGAAGCACTCACATTCAATATTTAAAATATCTGACGTTTTACTGCGCTTGAATTAAGTACTGCGATCTCCAATTCTAGCTGAATTTTACATCTGCACCATTCCTTACATAATTATTCTTTTCAAACATATATTTTGTAGAATTATTTAAATTAAGATACTCACATAAATTTGCTTTGCTAATCAAATTTTTTTTAGCAGCTAGCAAGCTATACATTTTTTTAATTAACACTGAACAAACTGAATACATGTCTGAGATTAATCGAAACAAAAAATGTTTACATTTTCCACATTAAAAATTTTCGATCCTGGTCAGAATTTACAAGCTCCTAGACTAAGCGCCTGAACATCCACTTTATTATGACCGCCTTTAAAATTCTTCCGATATATGTTTGAATGTCAACAACGCCCTGTGTGGAGTAAATTCCATACCACGTTACCCATCTTCTGTAGCCGAAATCGACGGAAACCTGTTTTCGACTATTGCACACAGCTTGTCAAATGATGCATTTCTCGTTTCATTTTAGTACACGATTTTGCGAGTTATTTACGTCAGTTGCATTTTTTTTTTTTTTTGGTTTATAAATGGTTTGCGGCACTTCTTTAAAAGACAATCGTGCTCTAAAAATTGCGCAAGTTTGTGATTTTTCAATTTTATAGTTCTAAATAGAACAGACTCACCCCTGTGATCCAAGTCAGCAATCAAGGTTGATATCAAGCGAATTTTTTAAGTTTTTAAATTCAGTGACACGAAAACTTTCATCTTTTTGGACTAAACAGTCACCAAATTTTTGTCGTTTTGGATTAAAACAGACAATACTTTTTTCTATTAGGTACATTTCGTACTATTGCAAATTTCGAAATTGACTATTTTTCCAATTTTTTAAATGGAATTTTTTATTCTTGGGGGCCCTGGTGTTTTGTTTTTTGAAATAATTTGAAAAAATCTGGGTCAGGATCGGGTAGTTTGTTTTGGAAAAAAATTGACGGAATATTAAGAGCACCTGGTGTTTTTTTTTGCAAAAGAAATCTTGAAGAACCGTGAAGGTCTCTAGTGTTAGATTTTTGAACGAATCTTGAAACTCCAGTGTTTCTTTTTAGAAAACAAGGCAAAATCTTGAGGGCCTATAGTATTTTAATTTTTAAAAAATTGATAAAAATTTTGGATCCTCAGTGTCGTTCGTTTTAAGAGTTCAAAAGAATCTTGTTGGTATCTTGTTTTCAAAAGAATTTTAGAATTTGATTGAACCCTGAGTTCGATGCCGATATAGGTGGGACTTAATCTTTGGCTTAGTTTTTTACATAATACCTATAGTCTTTTTTGAACCATGCAATAACTAAAATACTTGTTTCATATGTGGAGAAATAAGGATTTTGTTGCAATTAAGGTCTGCGTTGTGGAGCACGACGAACAGAAAAAAATCATCACAATTGAGACAGGGTGGGTGGGCAGGGCTTATATTTTGCCTGTGTTTTTCTTAATATACGCAGTCCTCTTTTCATAAGAAACAACTTGAAACATGTTTAAAATGGTAAATTTTTGACAACGAATGAAAAATTTATCACAACTAAGATCGGTGCGGATATAGGTAGGACTTAAGCTTTGGTTTTCTTTTTTACCCAATACATATACGTACAGGGTGATTTCGAAATATATGCAATAATTGTAACCACAGCATCACGTACCGTAATAGTGTTGAAATATAGAAAAATAAATTAAAAATCGAATGGAGCAAAACCGCCATGAACCACCTTCGATGCCACTTTCTAGTGGAAAAACCTTCGAATAAAAATATGTTCAGTTTCAACTAAAAGTAAAACCGACTTTCTGCTGGTTATCATTCGTTTATTCATGCATTCATTCATCGTTAAAGGTCAATGCCAAAAATTATTCTGGTGATCCTGAGAAGGACCGATTTTTGATAATGCTTCATGATGATCGACTTTTTATTCTGACAGATGTTTGGTTCTTGCCACAACGATTCTACCTTGTTTATTAGAACAATAGTATATTGTTTTATTATGAGCAAAAGTGTTACTTTTCGTGGCGAGGCACGAAAAGGCACTTTTAGTCCGAATAAAACATACAATTTTTTCTTTAAAGGTCTCAATTAAGTTAGAATGTAACACATTTCTTTTTACATAACCTCACTATCCCTGGTATCACTACATTATACCACCACACAACCCGACAATCAGGGACTACCCACCATGAACACTGTTTGCAATCAATTCTACCATAAGGCGTACTTGCTTTTTACATAACCGTCAGCATTTACCAGGTACGCGTGATAATTTCGATTTATTGATAGCAGAAGCAAAGGCGGCAGAAAAAGTTATTTTTTCTGACGCCGTTATAGACACGGCATTGAAATTTAAAAGAATGCTGAGGACGTTTTGTTTTTAAAAAGGATTAAAAGAACCTTAAGAGGCTTCTGGTGTTTCGTTTTAGCTCGAATTGAAAATAATCTGGGATTCTCTAAGGTATGTTTTAAACGAATTTAAAAGGGTATCGTGGTTTTATTTTTAAAAGTACTGAAAAAATCTGTAAAGCCTGGTGTTTTGCTTCAGAACGAATTTGAAAGACTTATGAGCCCAGGGTTAGGTTTAGAAAAAATTTGATAAAAATCTTGGAGCTCTCAATATCGGTTTTTGATAAGAACTTAAAAGAATCTTGAAAGGCCTGGTGTTTTGTTTTTGAAAGAATTTGAACAAATCTGGGAGAGCGGGCTGGCTGTCTTTGAAAGAGATGGTGTTTTGTTTCAAAAGGAATCGGATAGAACCTTGGAGATCATTTTAAAAGAATTTGAAAGAATCTTGATATCCTAGTGTTTCTTTTTCGAAAAACAATGGCAAAATCGTGAGTGCCCCTGCTGTTTAATTCTTTAAAAATTTGATAAAAATCTTGAGACCCTCAGTATCATTTTTTTAAGAATTCAAAAGAATCTTGGAGACGTTTGGTGTTTTGTTTTTAAAAGAATTTGTAGAGCCCTGGTGTTTTGTTTTAGAACGAAATTGAGAATAAATTTGAAAGAACCCTGCGGGCCCTTGGTGCTTGAATTTGAAAGAATTTTGGAACCTTTGTATTTCGGTTTAATTTTTGGACCTCCAGTATCGTTCTTTTAAGAATTTAAAAAAATCTTGAAGGCCCCTAACATTAAATCTTCGAGGAAGGCTGATATTTTGTTTTTGGAAAAGATTAAAAGAACTTTCGAGAGGCTGGTGTTTTGTTTCAGCACGAATTCTAAATAATCTTCTATTCTCTAAGGTCTTTTTTTAACGAATTTAAAACGGTATTGGAGTTTTGTTTTTAAAAGATTAGAAAAAATCTGTACAGCCTTGGTGTTTTGCTTCAAAACGAATTTGAAAGAATCTTGAAAGACCAATGTTAGGTTCAGAAAGAATTTGATAAAAATCTTGGAGCCCTCAATATATCACTTTTTGATAAGAACTTAAAAGAGTCTTGAAGGCCCTAGTGTTTTATTTTTGAAATAATTTGACAAAATTTGGGAGGGCGGGTTTGGTAATTTGTCTTTGAAAGAGAGTTAAAGAACCTTGTAGAACTCTATGGTTTTATTTTTGAAAAAGCTTGAAAAAATATTGAGAACCCCTGGTGTTTTGTTTCAAAAGGAATCCGAAAGAACCTCGGACGTCTTTGGGTTTTATTTTTGAAAGAATGTGAAAGAATCTTGAGATCCCAGTGTTTTTTTTGAAAGAAATTGACAAAATCTTGAGGCTTCCTGCAGGTTTATGTTTTTTTAATTTAATGAAAATCTTTGGACCCTCGGTGTCGTACTTATTACGAAATTAAAAGAATCTTGGAGGCCCGAGTTGTTTTGTTTGAAAAAATCTTGGAGGGGGTATGGTATTTTGTGTTTGATAAAGATTAAAAAAATTTTGAGGGTCCTTGATGTTTTGTTTTTAAAAGCATTTGAAAAAATCTTCTAGAGTCCTGGTGTTTTATTTCAGAACGAGTTTGAAAGAATCTTGAAAGTGTTTTGTTTTATCAAAAATGCGAAAAAACTTTTGACGATCGTTGCTGTTTTATTATTATTTTTTTTTTTTCAAATTGCATCAAATCTTTGGACCCACAGTGTCGTTTTTTTGGAATTTAAAACAATCTTAGAGACTCTGGTGAGAGGGGTGCTTGTATTTTGATTTTGATAAAGATTAAAAGAATTTTGTGGACTCGGGTGTTTTCTTAAAAAAAAAGAAATTAATAAATAAATAAAACAAAAGTACATATCTAAATCCAGTGTATTTTTTTAGAACTATTTAAAACTGCCTTGGAGGCCCCTGGTGTTTGATTTTTGAAAGAATTTCACCCAATCTTGAGGTCCCTTGGTACTTGTTTTTGAAAAAAATTTAAATAAACTTGTGGTTCCTTATATTTTTTTTAAGAATTTAAAATTGGCGATCTCTAACGTTTGGTTCTTATTTAAAGAATTTGAAAAAACCTTAGAGGGGGCCGGGGTCCTTTGTGTTTGAAAAAAATTAAAAGAACCTTTAAAGATCAAGAATTTGGAAAAATGCCTGCGCGAGAAGAGAACATTGTGGAAATTCCTCCTTCATTAAACGTGTCGCTGTTAAATTAGTACTTTCAGAGATATTTTATACGTGAGAGTTTAAAAATCAAATAATCCAGTCGACGTAATAATATCCTCTGAAAACTTTTTATATTTCACCGAAACAGTTCCAAACTGAAATGTTTGTTTTAAAATAAATATTTAACGCACTTTTATGTCAATTTCTCTTTCCAGCTCGTTTCAGTGTTTGTTTAAAAACTACAAACAGCTAACCGTGATTTTTAATTTTATTTCCACGTAAAAGTGTCACCGCAATCCCTTCATCCTCACCCTCGTCGTTAAGCAATCAACAATACCGCAAATTCATCTCCAACAGCTGACGTGCGTTATCCGCAGTTTAATCATCATCCATATGAAGGATCCTACATAATATTTGGTACCTGAAGAGGATTAATCTTTGGCATCCGTTAACATTTGAACGCAGTAATTTAATTAGGGAACCGGGCTTACATCAATTCTGGTAATAATTCAAGAGTGGCACAGTAGGTACCGCCCTGTACACGACTCCAAACCAAATTAAACGCACACAATATCGTCCTGAAAACAAGGACTCCGCTATCGGAACAATCTGTTTGTTCTCTCCTACCGGATTATTCTGTCGGTAACGCAGATATTAATACGAAACAAACATTACAAACTTTGCATATAATTCGATTAAGGGTTGTAATGAATTATCGGATGCGGTCGTGGCCTGGTGCATCCATTTCTCAAATAACGACAGCGTGGAAAACTCAAAGAGTAATACCGTTAGTGACGCTGTCACTTTAATAAAATTATCGCGGGGCTTTATCGGATGAATTACGCAGCGGTTTATCCGATTGATAATGCAACCGAAATGAAAAAAGAATACAACACAGGTGCATGTCGCAAAGGATAAAAACGTAACATGGCTGAAAAGGACATTCGTGACCCATTATTTAAAACCAACTAACAAACGGCCTGGAATTAGGTTTGCACGCAGCATTTATTCATAAAGCATTTTCACATGATGTTAATGTAATTCAGAGAAAGCAAGGAAGATTACGTGCAACGTATACACGTCAGATTCGTTTGAGATGAAAACAGCCCAAACAAAATTACGCTGCGCCAAATATTTGCTTCTCATCGCGGAAAGAACATACTCGAGGAAACAAAATGAAAGCGATGGAAATAATGACGCAATAGCTACATTTTTTTTCAGTTCGGGCTTTCGTTCGTAAGTTTATCCGTTTGGTAAATATGACGCGAAAAATGTGGCGGCAAACATCCTTGTTGATCCTGGTTGCGATATTGTCTTATTTTCATTTGTTGCAATGAAGTTGTGCTCTTATCTCTGCTGCCATGCGTTTGGACAATTTATTGTGGAAATGCACGATAAAATGTTTATCGGGTATTGTGGATTAGCTTGTAATGTAGGTTAAAAAATTCGATTATCTGTGGATTATCATGTTCACATGCACTCAACTTTTAAAAATAGACAAGAGGAATTTGAGAGCTTTTCCCTTATCTTTCGGTTCTAATCTCTCACAGTCATACAATTTATTTACAATTTTGGAATCTATCAAAGTCTTGTCAAATTTTATATGTATATTAGCAATCTCATTTAGATGATAAAATGCTAAATAAAATTTGTTTGACCATCCTCAAGAACAATTTGGTGACGTCCTTTAATTTTTTTTTTTGTTAAATGTCATCTAAATTTTATCCAATAGCATTTTGCTTTATGAATCCGCCTTTAGTTTTACCCTCGGCATTCAAATTTGTGCAAAAAAAATTCAAATTCCAAACATTTCTTTTATTTTAGTAGATGAGGCACGAGAATCATGTCTCAGTAGTATAGAGACCAGCGTCCCAGACTTTGTAACCCGAAAGGTCGCGCTTTCGAAACACTCATAAGATCGGTTGTTTTTTTAAACTGTGACTCTTATTATCCATATAGAAGTGAGTATTCGACTGCGAAGAAAAGGAGACAGCACGCGATCCCCGTTTCATCGTCGCCGCCTCCCCAGGCTCCGAAGAAGTCCGGTTAGGGAGGACCCGCCCCCAGAGAGGTCAAAGGACGTCCGGCTGGACTGTATTTCTTTTTTAGTAGCTGTTTTATCCGAAAATTTCTTGTCTTAGACGTTATAGTCTGATATGGAATAAAGACCGAATATTTTGAATTTGTAGTTGGCGTATTATTATACTTATTAATATTATTAGCACTACGTTTTAACACACTTAGTTAATGGTATGTAATATAAAATGTGATTCTACAATGTTGTTTTTTTTGAAAATCAAAATAAAAAAAAATTGGTCGAATGTTATTTCAACAGAACTTACCTCGTTCCTGAAGTGCAGTCAAACAAATGCCACTTCTCTGACAAATTATCATTTTTTTGTGACTTTTGTTTTCTGATAACCGCTACAAAGTAAAAACCAGCTCATTTAAGTTGAATTTTTTCTTCAATTTTTAATTTTTTTTTGTTCTTTCATTATTTCGATTTGCATTTTTTCTAGTTTTTAAGTTTAAATTTTTCAATTTTTCAACTTTTCAATTCAATTTCTAGATTTGGCAATTTTTCGATTCGAGTTTCTCAGGTTTTCAATTTCTAATTTTTCCATGTGCAATTTTTCGTGTCAATTTTTTATTTTCTTTATTTTTACAATTTTGCAATGTTTCGATTTTATAATCTTTTGTTTTTTATTATCATATCTATTGTTCTTTGCGCCAAAAAATTGTTGAAAATTACGTATATAAAGAAAAAAAAAGATTAAGCCCCGCCCACCCGCCCCCATTTCAGTTGTGATGAGTTTTTCATTCCTTATCAGACGAGGGAGAAATATTGATGTTACATTGAATTGATGAGGGGCGGAGTCTAATTGTAACATCAATATTTCTCTAGAAAATTCTACCCTTCGAAAAACATATTTCATGTGGTAATTTCGTGTAGAGAATGAGAATTTTGCAATTAAACTCCGCTCTTCAGCTCACAATGAATAAAACATTCATCACAATTTAGAAGGGGTGGGTGGGCGGGGCTGATATTTTGTGCATGTTTTCTTAATATAGGAAGTCTTCTTTTTCCAACAACAAACTGATAACATATTTAACTATCCTGTTGTTGAAAGAAAACTATATATATTTAAAAAAAAATAAAAACTAAGCCCCACCCACCCGCCCCGATCTCAGTTGTGATGAGTTTTTCATCGAAGGGCGGAGTTTAATTGTAACATCAATATTTCTCTAAAAAATTCTACCCTTTTAGAAACATATTTCATATGGTAATTTTTTGTAGAGAAGTGAGATTTTGCAAACTAAACTCCGCCCTTCAGCTCATTATGAATAAAGTATTTATCACAAGTGAGAAGGGGTGGCTGGGCGGGGCTTATAGTTTGTCCATTTTTTCTCAATATACGAAGTCTTCTTTTCCCAACAAGAAACTGAAAACATGTTTAACTTTCCTGTTATTGAAAGAACACTCTATATATTAAAAAAAAAAAAAAAATTAAGCCCCACCCACCCGTCCTGATCTCATTTGTGATGAGTTTCTCATTCCTAATCAGATCGAAGGGCGGAGTTTAATTGTAACATCAATATTTCTCTAAAAAATTCTACCCTTCTAAAAACATATTTTATATGGTAATTTTTTGTGGAGAAATGAGATTTTGCAGCTAAAGTCCGCCCTTCAGCTCATGATGAATAAAGCATTCATCACAATGGAGAAGGGGTGGGTGGGCGGGGCTTACATTTTGTCCAATTTTTTTTAAGATATGAAGTCTCCTTTTCCCAACAAGAAACTGAAAAGATGTTTAACTTTCCTGTTGTTGAAAGAAAACTCTACATATTGAAAAAAAAAAAAAACAAAAATTAAGCCCCACCCACCCGTCCTGATCTCATTTGTGATGAGTTTATCATTCCTAATCAGATCGAAGTGGGGAGTTTAATTGTAACATCAATATTTCTCTTAAAAATTCTACCCTTTTTGGAAACATATTTCATTTGGTAATTTTTTATAGAGGAATGAGATTTTGCAAACTAAACTTCGCCCTTCAGCTCATGACGAATAAACCATTCATCACAAGTGAGAAGAGGTGGGTGGGCGGGGCTTATATTTTCATTTTTTCTTAATCTACGAAGTCTTCTTTTTCAAATAAGAAACTGAAGACATGTTTAACTTTCCTGTTGTTAAAATCCTGTTAAAAAAGTCAAGGCGGATTCATAAACCACAAATGCAGGACTATGTCACTTTATATAATCTAAATAGCATTTACCATGCAAAAATTTGAACCGACGTCATCAAATTGTCAGACAAAATTTAGTTAGTATTTTATTTTAAAAATTTAGGAAACTGAATATAGATATTGAGGGAAAATTAAGGAATCTCGCTAATAAATTACTACTAATTGAGCTCAAAACACAAACAAAATTTTGTGCCACATGCTGTCCGACAAAATTGCCAAATTTTTACATTTTTTGCTGTATTCTCCCTCAAAGTAAATTCAAAATTCAAAATTTTAATTTCTATAAATTTTCAAAAGTTGGCTCCTCAAGAAACAAACATTTGTTATTGGAGAACGAGTGTTCCGTGCTTATTTCCTAGAGAAAAATTAACAAACTAAAATCTCTCTGTATATTAATTGATGAAATCACGCATATTTATTAATTCAGGCATACCAAACTACCCACCACGAAATGCATTTGCAAAGCAGAAAAACAATAATAAAACCACAATATTCCGGATATTTACTAAAGTAGATATGAATAAATTCCTATCGAATGACGTTGCACATTCGTTAATTAAACCAACTGAAAATATTTATCTGTAAAATTATGTTGAAACCACAACTTATAGTTTGAAATGGTTACGACAATGGCAATTTGGGGAGTGCACTAAAGGTTATATAAAATGAAAACGGATATAAACACTACAACTAAGAATTCTGTAATAATGGTAAAAACATTAGCATTCTTATGATTGGCGAAACAATTTTTTCCTATAAAACACCCGAAATTGTAAACTTTTAATGTTTTAGCACAATTATTGAAACTTTAACTTGAATCAGTACTCCTCCTAGCCCCGCCCACCCGCCCTCTATTTTCTTGGAGAATATGTCATTCGCCAAAACCGGTCTCATCTTAACAGGTACTAAAAAAGAATTTACAAAACTGTTTAATACACAGTTCCTAAAATCGAAGATTAATTTACCTTTGATTTAAGACTTAAGCTGAAAATTGTATGGAATCTAGTTTGCAAAATTTGGAGGTGACGTCATCAAATTGTGGCTGGGGATAATTGGACAAATTTTGGCTAGGGTATTACCATCTATACGTTATTCCTAACACGCGTATAAAATTTGACAAGAATCGATCCAATAGTTTCGTGGTTTACCTGTTTCATAAAAATCCGCACAGACGGCAAACAGACAGACAGACGAAAAAAATTATACAGAGCTTAGAAGAACGTATGTAGGTTTCTCGACACAAATTTTGTAAAAATAAAAAAGACAACTGCATATTTATTATGGTTGAATCTTGTATTCCACAGAGAACGCCCAGATGTATTATAAATATTAAATATAGAACTGAATTAAATCAAATCGACTTAACCGAACACATCAAATCCTAGCACTGAACGCCACTGGGCAAATTAAATGTATTTAATCCACGCAGATATAAACATTGCACATGAACGAAAATTGCACTGCAGTGTACTGTAATGGAATAATGAAAACTTTACAATACATAATCACAAGTTCATAAGCAAAATAAATCCAATCTACCTATGCGAATTATGTTTATAAAATATCCAAATGTTCATTCATTGTACACTAATTTAATAAAAGCTATAATTTGTATCGATGATAATGAAAATTATTTTTTTTTCGTTTACCACAAGTAAGGTGTCCCTAAAACTGAATAATAAATATAAGCTAGCACACATAATTCATTAAGTACTAAACGTAATTCCATGGTGTATTGACAGCCCAGATCAAAGCTGTGGTTTCAACATGAAGTGCAATAGACTATTGACTATACCAATAATAGTTTCAATCAAGCGATGCTGAGGCTTGTATTAACATTCGCTGTTTGCTTTGCTAACCCTAAGTCAACACCAATTATTGCATTCATCTATTCATAAGGGAAAAATATAGAACGCTTTATATTGTAATAACTATAAAGCCGGGAATAATTATATGACCACAATACAATATTCACCAATGTGTACATCATTCCACAAACCAGATACATGTAAATGCTAAATTTCCATTCTTTCGAAACAATAGTAGATAATATTTTATTGGTGGTTTTGGTTCCATTTTTAGGCGCGTCACATTGTGCTTGTTGTATTTACAATAATTATTATTATCTTATAATTGTGGTGAAACACGAGTTCATCATTTCCGCTGAAATGCTATTTTGTTAGATTTTATCGTTTTATGAAATATAGTTTACGAAAATAAGGTTATTATTAAAAAAATGCTTTATCACCTCACGACTTTGAAAGCGTGAATTTGTTTTTAAAACGCAGTTTGCGTGAATTGTGAACAACGTGACTTTTCGCTAATTAGTAAATTAAAACTCGGATCACCTGCCATTAATTCACGTAGCGCTAAAACTTTCTCCCCTTCTCGCGGATTTTTAATTTTGATTTTAACATTTGTGTAAAAAAAATTGAGCATTTCGGTCTATATTACATGAGATTGTTAATCAGACTTTTATTTATTGTTATTTTCGCATTTATTAATTTCAGAAACACTAATTTAGATAATATTTTTAGAGACAACCAATCCCTTTGAAGTCATTATTTGAGCCCCTTGATAAAAAAGTTATTCCAACGCGAGTGGGTTGAGTTTAATCATAAAAATAATTACACATCTTAATGCAAAAATTACTGTTGTAAAATTTCCGGAAATTTTACGACAAGGAAGTTTCTGGAACTTTCTGATGGAAATTCTCGAAATTGTCTTGAAAAGTTAAATACGAGTAGTTTAAATTATAAAAAGCATATTTTTATTACAAACATTGTAATCTTTAACATACGCCAGTGGAATCCACCCACATGTTTGAGTATTTATTTTCATTCGCGATCGACGAAAGGCCCTCCAAGTACGTACGCAAATAATACTTTTCCCCTAGGGATGAAAGCAAAGAATAACTGCTCTGTCATACACCAGAAATAATTAAGGCGGAAAAACATACAAATTTATGTGTTCAGCTCGGGATGAAAACACACATATCACCTCCTGAATCCCCCATTTTTCTTACTGCGCTTGGTGAAATAACTGATTCCGTCAAACTTGAATGTATATTTTTCATCCCTTACAGCACAAACACATTTCTCATAGTTCGTAGTTCAAAATACTGATTGTATATTTGACCCACATGTTTGTAAGTTTCAAATGCAACGAAGAACTTTGGTCATTTTATATTTATGGGAAAAATCTAATACTTATTTCAAATTCAAATTCATTGAAAAATAAAAATTCAGTAAACATAGGTTTTTTATTTTACTATACCGGGTGATTCAATTTGGTAGTTTTTTCTTTGAAACTATTACACTACACATTAAAGAATTTATAGTTGTAGTTTCTATGCTTATTCTGATGGAAAAAATAAGCGTCATCAACTTTTATTTTTCTTGACATTAATATAATAGTCTTGATAATTTCATAAATAGGGACTATAAAACGTTTCATATTGTTTTAATGTTTTCTAGTGGCATTATTAAGCACAAAACTGTTGTATTCATTTTGTGTATAAAATAACGAAGACAAATGTGGACAACTTAATAAAACAAAATCCGTTGATTAAAAATAGAGGTTTTAATGTGAATACATATGAAAGAAAATTATTTTTTGTGTCAAAATTAAATATGTTAATCGGACGGATTGCTCGTTTAGCTGTCGTTAGAAAACTTGATGCGGAGCTTAAATTAATTCTGCAGCAAACCTGATCTGACTCTTTGTTCAGGCTTTCCAGGTTTTCCAGCCTCTTCACAACCTTCAGAATTTTCAAGTTCTTCAAGCGGTTTTAGTTTCTACAGATTTTTCAGGCTCTTCAGTTTTTTCAGAATCCTCTGGCTCTCCAGGTTCTTCGGACTCTTCAGGGTTATTCAGGGTTTTCAGAATTTTCACGCCCTTCAAGTTTTCCAAGCTCCTCAAATTCTTCAGACTCGTTAAATTATTCAAGTTCCTCAGGTTATTTAGGGTATTCAACCTGTTTCGGCTTCTGCAGATTCTTCAAGGTTATTTAGATTTTTCATGCCTTTCATGCTCTTCATATTTTTCAGGTTCTCAAGCACGTCAGATGCTTCAGATTTTTCGGGCTATTCAGTTTATTAAGATTATTCAGATTCTCCAATTTCTTCAGATTCTTTAGGCTATTCAATTTCTTCGGCTTATTCAGTGTCTTCAGGCTGTTTATTCTCTTCAAGTTCCTAAGGTTCTTCAAATTTTTCATATTTTTCATGGTCCTGAGGTTTTTCAAGCTCTTCAGGCTCTCTATTTTCTTCAGATTCTTCAAGGTTATTCAGGGTTTTTGGGATCTTCGATGTCTTCACGTTCTTCAAGTTCTTGAAGCCCTGCAAATTCTCTAGGTTCTTTAAGTTCGTCAGCTTTTTCAGATTTTTCAGGCTCTTCAGTTTATTCAGATTTTTCAGTTTCGTCAGATTCTTCGGGCTATTCAGGCTTATTTAGAATATCCAGGCTCTCCGAGCTTTTCACACTCTTCAGGTTTTTCAGATTCTTCATGTTCTTCAAGGTTTTTCAGACTAATCAGGTTAATGAGGTTCTTTGGGTTATGGAGCCTGTTTATTCTCTTTAAGTTATTCAGGCTCTTCAGATTTGTTAGGATTGTTTATATTTTTCAAACTCTTCATCTTCTTCAGGTTCTTCCAGTTCTTCACGTGTTCAGGTTCTTCAGGTTTCTCGGATTCTTAATGCTCTTGAAGTTCTTCAAGCTTTTCAGGCTCTCCAATTTTTTCAAATTCTTCTGGCTTTCCACTTTCTTCAGATTCTTTAGACTCTTCAGGGTTATTCAAATTTTTAAGCTCTTCGAGATCTGCACGTTCTTAAAGTTATTCAAGCTCTTCAGATTCTTTAGGTTTTTTAAGTTCGTTAGATTTTTCAGGCTCTTCAGTTTATTCAGACTTTCCAGTTTCTTCAGATTCTTCAGGCTAATCAGGCTTATTTAGAATGTCCAGACTCTCCGAGCTTTTCATGCTCTTCAGGGTTTTAGGTTCTTCATGTTCTTGAAGGTTTTCAGACTAATCAGGTTATTGAGGTTCTTTGGGTTATGCAGCCTGTTTATTCTCTTTAGGTTATTCAGGCTCTTCAAGTTCGTTAGGATTGTTTATATTTTTCAGATTCTTCAGCTTCTAAAGGTTCTTCCAGTTCTTCACGCTTTTCAGGTTCTTCAGGTTTCTCAGGTTCTTAATGCTCATGAAGTTCTTCAAGCTTTTCAGGCTCTTCAATTTTTTTCAAACTCGTGTAGCTTTCCACTTTCTTCAGATTCTTTAAACTCTTCAGGGTTATTTAGAGTTTTTAGACTCTTCGAAATCTGCACGTTCTTAAAGTTCTTCCAGCTCTTCAGATTCTTTAGGTTCTTTAAGTTCGTCAGGTTTTTCAGATTTTTCAGGCTCTTCAGTTTATTCAGAATTTTCAGTTTCTTCAGATTCTTCAGGCTATTCAGGCTCATTTAGAATCTCCAGACTCTCCGAGATTTTCACGCTCTTCAGGTTTTCCAGGTTCTTCATGTTCTTCAAGGTTTTCAGACTAATCAGGTTATTGAAGTTCTTTGGGTTGTGCAGCCTGTTCATTTTCTTTAGGTTATTCAGGCTCTTCACGTTCGTTAGGATTGTTCATATTTTTCAGACTCTTCATGTTCTTCAGGTTCTTCCAGTTCTTCAGGTTTCTCAGGTTCTTAATACTCTTAAGGTTCTTCAAGCTCTTCAGATTCTTCAGATTCTTCAGACTCTTCAGGGTTATTCAGGGTTTTCAGAATCTTGTAGCTCTTCATGTTCTTCAAATTCTTCAAGTTTTTGAAATTCTTAAGACTCGTTAAGTTATGCACGTTCCTCAGGTTATTTAGGGTCCTCAACCTGTTTCAGTTTATACAGATTCTTCAGCTCTTCGGGGTTATTTAGGATTTTCAGGCATTCTGAGCTTTTCACACTCTTCAGATTTTTCAGATTCTTCATGTTCTTCAAGATTTTCAGACTCATCAGGCTATTTAAGATTTTCGGGTTAATCAGTGTCCTCAGGTTGTTCATTTTCTTCAGGTTCTTCGAGTTTTCAGGCTTACGTTCTTCAAGCTCTTAATGCTCTTCGCGTTGTCTTAGATACCTCATTAATTACTAAAGATATATAAATAGTCAAAGGCGAAGTTTGTACATACATTAAAAATATTTTCGACTATGCAGTGTTTTCTTTGTGGGGGCATAGCATTTTTTTTTTAATAGAACACTCTGTATATTTTTATTCTATATTGCAATATTTTATGGAGGGATATCAATTGAATCAAGGTTGAATATACAGTGTTTATAAAAAATCTAAATCGTTCCAATTTTCAAATGAACAGCCTATATTTAAAGCGCGGTATCTACGCATCAGAATTTCAAAAATAAACTATGGTTATAAAAACTCAGTCAGTACATTAAAACCGATCAAAATTATGAAATACATACTTCTTCAACTTCGAAGTTTAATATTTTTCAAAATTTGGTTCACCGATGATTTTATTTTATTGGTTCTTCAGTGGTTTTCCAACAAAAAAATTAAAACTGTATTATTAGTCTAAAATGTTCTACAATTTTGCAGCGGATTTATAAACCACAAGTAGAAGAGTATGTTATTTTATAAAATTTAAGTAGCATTTACCATGCACAATTTTGACGTCATCAAATTGTTGTTACAGGACTTCCCTAAAATACCTATAAAATTTGACAACAATCAATCCAGTAGTCTTGGAGATTGTCTGTCTAATAAATATCCACACACATGATAGACAGACGGCACATGACAGATGACAGAGGACAGACAAATGGAAACGGAAGACCATTTTTTATTACATTACTCTTAGCTTACGTTCTGGAGGCAAAAAAACATCAGTTCTAGCCAAAACTTTACACTCGCAGAGTTAATTCCTTTTTTTTTTTCTTGGTCATTACAGCACTAATTAAAGTTTTTCGTTTTGATAATAATCAGCATCTACGAACTTTATTTCAGTGTGTTTTTTCTTATACTACAATTGTGACTCCCCTATCAGGTAATGAAGCGGAAGTCTTCTTTAAAACAGTAACCCTCACTTTATGGTATACATTGTGTCCAATAAAAGTTTCGCCCTCCCATTTTAGGTCGTGAACCTACCCGTTCAGGGTTGTATCATGCCGTGCAAGTTCATCCCTGATGCAATAATGCTAGATTTGTTTATCCTGTTTCTGCACGAAGAGAATGTCAGGTTGTGCGCTTGCATACACAATTGGAATAAATTAGACAGGCTGAAGGAGTCAAGTATTCAGTTAACGGTGAAGTAAGTTGAAGAGGGCGCAATATGCGAAATGAAATGGGCCCGAAGCGACACTCGCCTTGTTGAGGAAGGATTAAAAAGCAACTTTGTCACATTAACCGATGAACAGAAATTGCCCGAGCAAAAATAGCGAGCAAAAATCATCGAGCGAACTCCCGGAACGAAAACAAAGGAGTTGTGGTGAATCTCGCTCCCGAATCCTCCACCAAAGTGGCGGCTGTTTATTAATACCTATCAGGGTAAAGTGAAGCCAAGCGAAACGACCGAATGAGAGTAATTAGTGAGTAATGAGCGAGTTCTGGAATTGTCTTCCATAATGCATTTAGAGACTACCGGAACCGGAGTGTTGCTTGGTAATTCGGTTAAAATTGGAAAGGCGATGCTGACCGAGTATGATTTATTGTGCACTCACGTCAATCCGCTATAATGAAATTCCAGCAATCAGTTAGATTGGTTTAGCTGCAATTTTCACAAATTACAAATTAATAATCATCCAATCGGTTTTAGGCGGACGGGCTTTGTTGTAGCCGAACTTCGCTATTAATAAAAATTCTCGTTGTAAAGATAAATGTGTTTTCAATTTGTACAAGGAAAAATGTCGGCGCACTTCTTTCCGAGGGAAATTGCTCTCGACTGCAATTCTGTCGGCGGTATTTTGCTGCATCCACAAAACACCGTTCTTCTTTCATGTCTAATTTCCGACGAGGGTGGATACTTCATTAAACCGAGAGAGGATTTTGTAATTAATTGCCGAGTCCCGTCTAATGATATAAACAGTAAGAACAAAAGGCCTAACGAGATATTCCGAATGGAGAAAGAATGGAAATAAATCTAAAGTAACCTGACTGGGTTTGCGATTACTCGCGGAATGGCTCGGGTGCTTTAATCGCTTTTTCTGAAGGAACGGGAGCGAAAAATTCTACTATAAACATTTAAGCTAAATATTTACCTCGATTTTTCGAACATCAAAGTTAATGCCAAAGGTGCGTTCGACAAAGAAGTGAAGCCTTCTTTATATAAACAACAGGAATTAGGCAAATATTATTTTGCTTGTTGAAGAATGCTTGGAAGTTTTTTAGCTGCTTGCATGTTTTAAAAAATCAATAAAAGTAACACGTGACATAATTTCTACAAACTCTGACACGTATTCGTACTTTAAACAAACCTACATACGTTTCAAAACTTATTTATATGAATTACGCTAAAACTACCCAAAATTAGTTCAAAATATATAATTCAAGATATTTTACGTGCCAGATCTTACCAGATCGTAAAAACGAATTTCAGTCATTCACCTTTTAGCACACGTTACTTGTACAGCAGCAAGGTAAACATTTAAGAGTTACGTACTTCCGTTTAAAATAAATCACCAATATTCCTACTTCGGGTTATAACTTATAATTCGTACGAAAGCAAAAATTACAGGGGTAATTTAAGCTACTGTGGTTCGAACTGGGTAAGTAAGTGTAGAACTTGAGAACTCATTGAATACGTCGAAGTTCGTTTTATTCATTGTATAATCTCCTTATATATCACTGGTGATGTTAATTTACTCTGAATAAATTTTGTATCAGGGTGCTTACACTCTGCTGATTTCTGCGAGAATTTTGGAACGAAATTAAGTAAATTTTAAGCAGCATTTCTGCGAAAATGGGCTATCACAGTATGGATTTTGGGAAAAATTAGTACTAACTCAAATCATACAGGGTGTTTCACCACTTATGGATAATAATTAATAATTATGCCTCTATTATGAGATTTTTTTAAGTGAGAACCATTATTTTATAATTATGCTACAATTAACTGAACAAAAAAGAAAACGCAGGTGTGTAATTTTTGATGAAATAAAGAATACGTTGTACGGAAAATACGGATTTCGGCAGGTACAATTTGTGTGGCTCGAAAGAATAAAACTGAGCATTTTATAACAATATTAATCCTGACTTTAAGTGAAGAGACTCCTTATGTACATGTTTTGTAACCTATCAAAATTACCTTCCATACATTATCACGCAATCAAGAGACGAGTATTAATTTGGAGATGATTTTAAAACTATTGTTGATAACTCTATTCCACGAACGTTGTTCCACGAAATTAATCTTCGAGGTTAAAGCTAATTGACCAATTCAATGTAAATGACAACGTGGTGTTTAGATTTAACCTTAAGACGCGCTGACAACAAAAAATGGTAGATAAGAAACGCAGTTCGAAGTCGCAATTCTGGAACCAAAATCAAAAAGGTCAAAAATTTACAAAAATCACTGTCACTACAACAAATATGTTTGATGTTGCACCATAATTTAAGAGAGGCCCTAAATTTATACGCAAGGTTTCCCTTAAAATAATATTTCTTTCCCAATTCTCAAAATAATAAAAAATTGGTTTCCCAATTCTCAAAATAGTAAAAAATTAGTTTTTCAATAAAGAAAATAATTTATAGAATGCACAATGAATTGTCATTGAAATTAACCTACAAACTTGTCTTCCGGTATGTCAACGTTTTTCCGTAATAATCAAGTACATTAATTTTTACAGTTTTTGCAATATCCCTAGCAACGGATTATGCGTGGCAAGCCTTCCGTAGTCCCCTCTGCTCTCATTTGAATTGCAGTTACGGTCACAGACGCTTTGGCGCCGAGTGAAGCAATTCCTTCCGCAAAGAGTGAATTACGCGGAGAACCGCAATTTCACCGAATCCGTGACCAGACCATATTTGATTGGACTCACAACTATATCAATAAACTGCTTGTATCCCGTATATTATTATTCCATCTTACTCTGTTCTTTTATTCGCGTTTAATTAACTGTAGGTATACAAAATTCTTAACAAAATAATTGGTTGAGTGTTATTTAAACAAAAATTCTGTTGTCTCTGAAATACAGTCCAACAAATCCAGCTTCTTCGAAACATTATACAATTTAATTTTACGAAATTTAATTTATTTTACTATAGTCACAGTGTACGAAGAAAAGGGACTGAACCGGCGACCTGCGCGTTATTATTGCGACGTTTCTTCAACAGAGTCAAGCAATCACTTGGAGTGCGTTCCTCTTATACTGGAATAAAATGTAATCACACAATTTGTATGTTTTTTGCAAAAATCTGGGTGTCCAGGTAAAAAAATCAAGGCGAATTCATAAATCACAAGTGCAGAAATATGCTATTTTGTAAAGTTTGAATAGCATTTACTATGTAAAATTTTGCGGTGATGTCATTAAATTGTTGGTGGAAATTCATAGACGTAATTTGATTAGCATTTTAAGATCTACACGATATTCTTAACACATATCAGAAATTTAACAATTGGTTCGGGGAGATTTCTGTACATCAGTAGTAATTAATAGAACCTACTATATTAACAATAGAGGGCATAATAGACATTCGCAACAACACCAGTGTGAAAATGATATAATTCCAAAATAAAAAAAGTATGGAAAAGAATTTTTGAAACAGAAGGGGATTATCTTGGAAATCTGGAAGCAGGAAAAGATGGCAAAAAGCTGAGAAAAGACGAATATCTCTTCTACCAATCTTGAAAAGTGGCGACCCGTTAGACCGAGTAATTATGGAGGGAGAACAGAAGAAATACTCCAAAAATGAAAGAAAAAAATCATCAGAAAACTATTAGGAGGGAAAACAGTAGAAGTTTATGTTCGAAAAACCGTGCTCAAAGAGAACGAGTGATGGTATAGTTTTGGAAATTTCATTCTACCCTATAAAATTTTATTGACAATAACAAGACGGACAGTAGAACAGTGATAAGAAATATTTATGGCTCACACCAGTTCATCCAAATTTGTCGGAGAACACTTAGCAGGTATTTGTACTCATAAAATAATGGTCATTTTCGTTCGTGGGCAACGATGGTCCCTGTCCGAACCTGGACTATTCTGTTTTCTAACATCTGGGAATTACGAGCAGGCGACAACTTTAAGTTGTAAATATCTCTTGCTATTGTACTACTGTCCGTCCCGTTATTGCCAATAAAGTTTTATAGGGTAGAATGAAATTTCCAAAATTACAGATGACCGAACTGCAAAGAAATTGCCTAGGAAAAACGAATCACAAGAAATTAAAGAGGGAGATCAAGGAAACGTTGGCAATGGGGTTGTGGAAGAACAAAGGCATCAACGACTAGAAGAAGAAGACTAGGAAAAACTCATGGAAAAAATTTTGGGCCAGCAGACTTACCTTTTGTAATTTTCATTTATAATTTTTTTTTATTATTCATTAATAGGTCGTTATTAGTTACTTATGTTGTTAATTTTTCTTATTATTCTTGGCAGCTGGTCCCAGATTGACAAAAATTAAGAAAATAAATTAAATTTTATTCATTTTTCAACAGGCTATTGTTGAAAAAGGCAAGGGACATATGCCTGCCGAAACATCCAAAATGAATAAAATCTAATTTCATTTCTTAATTTTTGTCAATCTGGGACCATCTACCAACAATAATAACAAAAATTATTTTTTTTAATAAAGTCGTTATTTGGAGCTACAGTTTTTCATTTCTTGTCATTATTTTTTTTTTTTGTTAAATTTCAATTCTATGCATCGATTCTATGGAGGCCTTTAGTTTGTGGGCAAATCTTTAGACCGAATACTTAATCCGTTTAGTAAGGAGAGACGAATACGTAGATATATAGGAAGATGTCATTTGTGAGTTAAAATCACCCCTTTTCAAATTTACCAATGCATAACTCCACAACGGCACAAGAGTTAGTACCGCGGTTTGAAGCGTTAGAATCTTTGAAGCTTTCTAGTTTCGTGGGCAAATTTTTAGACCAGAAACTCAATCCGTTTAGTACGTAGACGAATATGTAAGAGCATATCATTGGTGAGTTAAAACAGCTTCAAATTTTGTTTCAAAAGATAACTCCTAAACGCCTCAAGAATCCGCGGTTTGAATCATTCCATTTCTTGAGTTTTTCTACTTCTATGGGAAAATTTTCAGGCCCGATGATCGATCTGTTTCGCAAGGAGAGACGAATATATAGGAGGATGTCATTTGTGAGTTAAAAACAGCCTTTTTTCGAATTTCACAAGACATAACTCCAAAATAGCCAAGCAATCGCATTGCGGTTGGAAGCATTCGATTTTTTTAAACTTTCTACTTCTATGGGCAAATTTGCAGACCGGATACTCGATCCGTTTAGTATGGAAGAAGGTGTCATTTTTGAGATAAATAGAGCTTTTTTTTCAAATTTGACACTTTATGTCATGGTCAAACAAATAGGACATTTTATTATTTCTAGACGAATACGCGTCAGACGTACTCAGATGTGACGATACCTGACCATTAGGACCGTGTATATTGTATTTATTAAAATGAACGATCAATAGTATTTTCACCAGAATTTTTCTGACCATGTTTAGCAAATGTGTCTATTTTTTTTATAATGTTTGTTCGATATGTTTGCTCAATTAGTTGTCTCCTAAGAATATATATATCTATTATGTATTTTTATTACTATTATTATTTAAAAATTCTGAAATTTCAAAATATTAGTTAGTAAATAGGATCCTTAAATATTGACAGTTCATTAGCTACAATGGGTCAATAACTCAATTTTGAAATGTTTAAACTGCTAAAAAAGCAGTGTAATCAAAAAATTATGCAACGTTCTAGGTGCAAGTATGTGAACTAATATTGGTCCTCCTTTAGCAGGTAATTTGATTATCAGTCCATCTAATCCAGCCCGTGCAGTCATTTTTCTCTTTTACGCTGATCCATTCTTTTTAAAAAATTCATGAGTTGTTCAAACAAGAAGAGCACCTCTGTGTACCCCGTTTGAAATAAAATCCTGATTTGTTTGCAAAGTTTCAATAAACCGGCGCCTCCACCTTTTGATTAAATTTCACCATCGGCCTGGGGCGTATACATTTTAATATTCAAGAATGAAAAGCTGATGACGTCAGCGATGCATATTCACCGATGCACTAATGAAAAATGCACGGCGGATCGTGATGCGCCGAAGCGCCGGAATGATATAAAGTGGCGAGTTGTGTTATTTTAATTATTTAAACGTCGGGCCGCCGTCGCTCCAGCCAGTTCGAGTCAACTGAAAGGTGTCCTAACCCGATAGTGGCGACACTTGATTGACACATACCCGAAACTACCATTAACTTCTATTATATAATACATGTCCGGAAACTGGCGAGATGTAAATGTCACCGTTCCATATCCGTTTGCGCATACGAAAATTGGATTAAATTATTTATTTAAACCGGTGCATCAAGTTTTCATATTAATAATCGCGGACGTAGATGTAGAGTTGATTATTTAGGACACCTGACAGTGCGACTGTTGCGCTGTTGGGAATTTTTTGTGCCTGAAATCGATGAGAAGCCGTCACAAATTTATGCAGACCTGTGAAAATGCAGCCAGTAATTAATTTAATTTCACATCCAATTTAAAGCTTCACTTAATTTCGATAACGAATTTAGCCTATTAATACTTTTTAATTAAATCTGGCCGATATGCACATATACAAATTCAGTGATCACTTATTTAAAATTGTCCGATTTCAAATTATATCGGCGCGCTCTAGCCGAAAATTATCATAGTTTCAGTATCTCTCTAATTGATATAAATGCTTTAATACAATTAAATAATTGGTCCGGAGGGTTTAAACGGGCGTCACTAAAAATCCGTCTGAGGTTTTTTAAAATTGTGAAACTTTTTAGCGGGGAGTATTGTGGCGGCCTAATTAATTTCTTAATGCAAATTTATAGTTTTGTTGTCTTCCTTTGTGCGTCTCAGACGAGATTCATACCGCGTACACGGTAGTAAATAACTTTTTTGGTCAAAACGCACAACTCCAACACGAATTCGCCTCCCGACCATAAATCAGGTCCAAATCATAGAAATAAATCTCGGCGGCTCTTTGAAGGGATTTCGTAAAATACGTGGGAAATTAGATACAAAATGCAAATGTTGTCTTGAGTTAATAACAATGAAAGGGATGATGTACAACATAACTTTCTTGAATAATATCTCTGTTACGTTCGAGAGGAATAAGCAGTAAATTTTCTATTAAACATAGGAATACTTTGTTGCCTAAGACCTGAATACCGCGCTCAGCAAAGTTGCCTAATTCCACGGAAACCGCCTGTTTTGGACGGGAATAATCAACCCAAAGGGAGTACACTGAGACTTAAGACTGACGTCTCAATTTCGTCCTTTCGCCGCATTGTTTTTCGACGTTTCTCACTCACCTTGCTTCTGCCCTCCAGCCACTTCAAATTATGTTGCCCCGAAAGAGGCAGCGGCTCCATACGCCGCATCGACCGCCTAACGTACATTTTATAAAAACAACCTGATAAAAGCCACTTCATCTCTTTTGCATCTTTACCGCTTCGCTGCCCCCGCACACAAAATCGACACAAAACTCAAACTTCAAAGGGCTGGAACGTCTTCCTACTTAATTAATCCGCGACGGAACGCGATGCTACGCACGTGTTCGGTAAACATTTCGATTAGCAAATGCTCAGTTGTGTACTGCGGAAAATTGGCGCCGATTAAGCCGAGTCGAGGAGGATTGGGTTACACGGAAGAATTAGGAACGTATTAAAACGATGCGAGGAGGAAATATAAACTGCTACAAGAATTACTTTTGCTTGTTATTGTCCTGCAGCTTAAGAGATAAACCCACAGAAGCTGACTTAGGTGAAAGATAAATCGTAAACTTGGTGCGGAAAGACACCACAATGTTACTAAAAGAGCAGACATGACCTGCATATGCACTGCAACACTGGTTTCAGTTTTAGGTTTTCTAAGAGGTTTAGAATGTTGCACACAGTTCCATTTCCTCGGGTAATAAATGTCCAAGTTTTAACATTTAAAAGGTTCGTTATAATCACCTTAACTGAAAAACTCCCACTCATGTCGTTTGTCGGTAACACGTTTATTCCGTCAGTAGGAAACAGACACCAGAAAACCCACACCTGTTGTAAAACTGCGCTAAACTTAAACGTCTATTTAGTGAAATTTCCTCAAAAAATTCTCCCGGCGAACTTTTCCGTCAGTTTAAATTAGTTTAAACTTCAACGGAATTTAAACATAGACTGAACATCCGTGCGAACGCTTCTTGATGTTCGGTAAATTATGGTGGAGGCGCCGGTTTACACAGCTCATTCCTATCGCCTCTTTCAATATCAGAGAATTAAACAGCGATAATTCTCTCCCTCATCTCTACCCTCTTGGATAAAATGTAGCCGTAATAAATAGGTAATTTCGTCGGAACTAACAGTCTAGTCAAACAAACCTGTCAATATCAACACAGTACATAAACCAGACATAATCCTGAAACCAGACGAAGCAATGCCCCGCTTCCGGGGCATTCCAGAAACGTGCACTAAATCATCACAGGCAGGATGCATAAAGGACGATAGAGGGCCTTTAGTAATGGAGTGTTCCACAAAGTAGTGACAGCCCGTATACGGGGCAAAAGTTACCCAATAATACAGAAACCAATCTACTTAACAAACGTCTCCCGGAACAGGTGCCCGTCGGATTACCGTGGAAAAACGCCGCAGGACAAAGCATAAATTTTTCAGATAGTGCTCCTATTGTTTCTGGTAAATGCAGTGATGTTTGTCCGGCGAAATAAAATTAATGAGGTCCTACAGGACAATGGATAGAGCAGACGGCGTGTACATGATAGGAACGGCACGATGCCGAATAGAGGCGTGTAGGATGAAGGGTGGCGCCTGCTGGTTCTGACACATCATTAAAGGCCGTTTTGTGACACTTTACTGCATGCTGACCACTCGACGTTTACATCTGAATCTAGAAACGATTTACTGGGATGGGGAAAATTAATTAAAATTCCGTACGCCAACTTACGGAAACGTATTAATCTGCACAATGCAATAAAAGCGGTCGCCGAGCTTTTCGGATAATGGTAATTAATAATTGTTGCCGAATTCTTCGTGGTGAAGCATCGTGAATACGTGAAGTCGAGTGGGCGTCTGTATTCATTAGCGCGCAATAACGGATTCGAGGTATAGCGTCAAAGTAAACTTTGTAAGTTAGTGCTGATTTGTGCAGAACGACAATGAAGTGTACGGTCACTCATGGCCACTCCCGCGATTACGCCGAATGACGCCGTTCCTTATACGACGAGTGGATCAGGCACAGAGCCGCCACTCCACGCCACCCGTGACGAGAAGACTGCTCCGAGCGACGCAGATTGATAACGATAATCAAATATCTGACTTGTACGTGTATATAAAAATTACAACACTCCTACAAAATTTAAATAATTAAACGAAATCTAGTTACCGAAAATATACCATAAGAATAATTAAATGTGATGTGATTTTTGTCGATCATTGTATCGAACGCAACGATGAGTGTTTATAGACGGTGTCAACAATGTTTGGGGCAGCAGGGAAGCAATTTTGAACAACTTCTATAGATTTTTTTTGTAAATTATTTTTTCTTATGTATTCGTATTTTAAAAACGTCAAAAGTTTTTTTAATGATCCTGTATATCACATGGGCCATAACATCAGAACCTATGCTGAAGAAAAAACGGAGCGGTATTTCTTGTGTAAACAAAGCTGATGGTATAAGAAATACAATTTTAAAAACTTCCTCTTCTTCTAAAGAGCTCTTTTTTAAATTTTACATTTTGTGTTAAAATTATTGATAAGAGTGATATAAAAAGTCAGACATTAGGCAGAACTTCCCTGGTAGTCCAACAAATTCAGTTCGAAAAATAATAAAATTTGATCTGAATATAAGAAATAAAGAGTGATCGATGTTGCCGTCGGGTTGCTCCTATGTTATCATAAAATATTATTACACAATTTTGGATTTTTCTTTGAGAAAAGTTGGATGCCTAAAATAAAAACTCAAGGCGGATTCATAAATCACAAATATTTTATTTTATAAAATTTTAATTGCAATTACTAAGCATAATTTTGAGATGGCGTCATCAAGTTGTTTATAGGAATGATTAGACACATTTTAGTTAACATTTTACTATTTGCATAATAAAAATGCACACAGACGACAGACGACAGGGGTCATAAAACCTCGACTAAACATGAAAGTAGCCATTCGCCCTATTACAATACTTCCTTACCTTAAGCTCGGAAAGTAAACGCAGTTTTTTAATTGTTTTATTTTGTTGGTATGAGCATTATGTTAATAGTATATTACATACCGAGGCGGGAAGTGTTTCATCACACGCCCGCCGAGTGTATGTATACTATTTTATTCACAATCATTATAAATAAAAATAAATGGAAATAAAAATTTACTTCGTTCATTTTACAATTAATATACGTAGTTTTCTTTTCACAACAAGAAACTTAAAGCATATTCAAAATTGTAAATTTTTGTGGAGAAATATGTATTTTGCAATTATGCTCCGCCCCTCGGCCTGACAACGAATGAAAAATTCACCACGAATGAGATTGTGGCGAATGTAGGTGGGGCTTAACCTTTGGCTTTTTTTTGCTTAATACATATAGTTTTCTTTAAACAATACGATTACTTAAGAACATGTTTAATAAGATAATTTCCTATAGAAAAATAAGGATTTTGCAATTAAGCTCCGCCTTCAGGCACACGACGAATAAAAAAAATCATCACAATTGCGATACGGTGGGTGGACGGGGCTTATATTTTCCTCTTTTTTCTTAATATACGTAGTCTTCTTTTTACAACAAGAAATTTAAACCATGTTCAATATTATACATTTTTGTGGGGGAATACGTATTTTGCACTTAACGCCGGTAACACCGGTGACGCAGCTGGACATAATTCTAACCTCAAATTTACCATTTGATATTTTAAGTATTTTATTGTTGAAAGAAGACAACATGTCCTGCGGAAAGAAATTCAAAGAATAAGCCCCACCCACCCGCCCCCATCTAATTTGTGATTCATTTTTTTATTCATCATGAGACAAGAGGCGGAGCTTAATTGCAATGCTCATTCTTTCTCCACAAGAAATTAACATGTTTAAGTATCGTGTCGGTGAAAAAAAAATCTATAAATATTAATAAAAAGAAGCTAATATTATGCCCCACCCACCCGCCCCAATTCCAATTGTGATGAAACTTGTTATTCGTTGTGAGACCAGGGGGCGGAGCTTAATTGCAAAATCCATATTTCTATACAAGAAATTACCAATCTTTGAGGTATTATAGTATTGTTGAAAATAAACTATTTTGAGAAAAAGTAGGTAATGAATATTCTTATTCTCTTAAAAGTAAAGGGAAATATCCAAGATATAGAAAAAAAAATAGACAAAAATAACACGTTTATTATTCAAAACTTGACTTTTCTATAAATTTGTAGCATAAATTTCTGTCAATTCTGATGACATAATTCTAACCTCAGATTTACCATTTCATGTTTAAGTATTTTATAATTGGTTTATAGATATTGTCTTTTTTATCAAATCCGCGTTTTTTGGAGTCGACGAGGGCAACAAAACCTGGTCCTAATTTTAGTACCGGTTTAAAAATTTCTGATAAATTTTTGTGGTGTAAAAGCGGCGTGAAACAACTCCAAATACGCGGGTAATTGACAGATTTAAATTAGTGCCGTTTAGTTAACTTCTGAAGTGGTGGCAACAGAATCTCTGAAACCATGAAAATTACCACCTGGGAAGATTTATGAACGTATTTTACTGAGCCTATTTCACACAGAGCTGAAAAAATACACCCTATAATTTTAACTTTGGTTAATTTTTCATTTCTGAATTATTTTCACTTTCCCAGCATAAGCTAAGGAAGTGTAGTAATCGAGTCCATCGGACGAATGACCACTTTTATATTTTCTCGACGCTTCATGACCCATACATCACGAAAAAAGTAGCACCCCGTTTCCGTCTGTCTGTCTGTCTGTATCCATTTTTATTAGACACGTGATCTGCTGGAGCGATTGTTGTCAAATTTTGTATGTATATTAGATGTATGTCCTGTGTATGAATCCGCTTTGAGTTTTTCTCTATGTGTCGTGCCGTGGTACAATAATAGTTTACCATTAGCGTAACGCATCGCGGTCGTAGTGTAGTGGTTAGGCTGAGGAATGCGGACCGGACATCGCGCGTTCGATTCTAAGCGTGGCCTTTCGTTTTTTTCCTTTTTTTTTATCTTTTTCTCTCGCATTGTGCATTATCTATGTTTATGACGTTATAACAATGTCTTTATTGGTCAAATTAATTTCTCGAAAATTTGAGAATTTTGTTCGATTATGATTTAATCGATAATTTTAGTCCTCTGTTTTGAGAAGACAAACTCATCCAAATCAAACTAATTTCTACGTGACATTCTTTCGATGTATGAATATACGTAAACACTTGAGCTTCAGATTGCTATTACCCAGTGCTGAAGGACATTTTATTCCGTTAGTTAAGTGCTTTAAATATATTTTTAAAAGCCATTTGATGAATTAACCACCAGGATGACTGGCAATAAATATTAAAATCACACAAATAGTTGCTATAATTGGAGGTAATATTAAAAGGCTAACACTAAAAGATTACATTTGTTAATTCAAGTGCGAAGCGCATATTTTTAAAATCTGCTTTGAAACCATAACAACCGTAATCAGCTTAAAATTTACAATCCGGCCTTAAAAGCACAAAAACACCATAGAAATATACGTGTGTACCTGAAACAAACTTATAGCTGGAGCATTTAGCCATTTCTACAAACAACGACTGGTGGCAGTGAGATTTAAAAGCCTCCACGAGTTCGTCATTACCGAAAAGGATTACGTTTATGCATTAACAATAAATTTGCGCAAAAGCAACAAATTAGCGGCCACAGGAGATGTTAAAGCTCGACATTCGGCTTATATTATCAGTAATGAACGGTCAAAACTAAATAAAAATGAAAATACCGATTCTTGGATCAACTGCAAACCTTGAATCTTTCATTTTCCCATAAATTTTGCTGGAACTATTTTTGTTAGTGAGCATTTTTCCCCCAGGCGTACTAAAACTAAATTAGTCCGTTTAACAGTAATCCCAAATGCAGACAAATTAGATAATTATTATTATGACCTGCTATAATGATGAGAAAATGGACTCTATTTGTATTCGTAATTAGGGCGACTGAAGGGTGTTTTCACCACAGCACTTTCAATACTTCTGTTATGTTCATCTAAATATATCTCAGATTAACATGGTAACTTGCTTGTACGTATTCAAAGAAGTTTGATTAAAGGACCCCACCTACTTGCTCAAAGTCTCATCTTTTTTCCAGTAATAGTCGATAACTCGCTTGTGTTAGCTACAAAGTTTTCAAGCCCCAATAGCTTCATCCTGGGCAGCGTTCCCGATTGTGCTAGTTTGAAAACTTCCGATAAGCCAGCTTTTAAGATTTTAGTCGCACTACGATAAAATTAGCACTGTTTCAGTCTACTGCACGTTAAATTTAATTTAGAAAATTTCTCCAACGTGCGAGTTTAATCCAGCCGCGCATTCATATGCCCATTTAATGAACAAGTCGCTGCGCTGTGTAACGGAAGCCATTAGCAACACAAAACTGGTATAAAAGAGGTTATATACAATAACTTCGCCATCTTCCTTAAGACATGTTTTAGGCAGTTTTCCCAACAACAAAGTTCTTAATTGGAATTTATGGTCCTATAACGATTCACGTAGTTGTAACCTAGTTACCGAATATTATACGTACACATTTTGACGAGCGGCAGCGGTTAATTGGATCGGTAACCCGAGACCACATGTGCTGACCAGGACATCATCAACTTAATTACTATTATTTTAATGACACCATATATATTCTAGCCGTAATGGCTACATTGACGACCGTGTGAAATTTTATTTTGCCACTTTACCATATCCGGACGATAATTGTGGCGCCCGCCAAGATCCGCTCGCTTTTAATTTCTCCAATAATTATTAGGATAATTTTCGATAAAACATAGCAAATAGTTTTTTATTTTTTCGTTGCTAGAAACGATTTCTTATTGTTGTGTACAAGGAGAAGTTATTAGGTCTTGTATCCCACTCGGCCCACTTCCTTCCCGGCGTTGGCGTATCGCGGTTGGCTAATGCGCACCATCAACCACCCGCTTTAGTGGCTCATAAAACCTGTGCGGCCCATTAAAATGAATTAACATTAGAAGAAAGGTAAACAGGTTCATTTCGGTTTACTTGGCGCATCCCAGCTTCGTGTCTCACCGCCTAAAAATTCCCGTAACATCGTTTCAGTTTAGGAAGCTTTTTAGAAAAATATGTTGCGAAAAAACCTATCCATCATATCCCATACGACTTTTTAAGTTGAGAAGGCGAACACACAAACTTTCGCTAATGCTACTTGGAGAAATGCCACTTCACCGTTGCCAAAAAGAATTTAGTTTTTGTAATTCAACACTTAGAGGCGAGCGACACTTTAACGGTCGACTGATTAAAAAATAAAAGTAAATTAGGAGCATGTGACAGCTTCGATAACTTAGCGCCATTTGTTGGGTTCGTAATATTCAGTAATCGTGCAAAATGCAGTACATAGTGCAAATCCTGCAGTCTGACAGTTATTGCATACGTTACATGAATAGCTAAGTGAGTACTGAAAGCACGTTTTGATCGTGTCAAGGAAAGGCTGGCAGAGAAGATGATGCAGATTCGTTAAATAATAATAGTGCAGTGTTTTTGATGTTAACTGTGTGGATTATACAAAAATAGATCTTTATGATTTTGATGATAGGTTTATGGCTTTGTTACAACTATTCAAGTGATTTTATGTTGGAATTCGGTGTGTTTTGAAAAGTTACGATGCGCGATAAACAAAAAAGTCGGGGATAAATTTCGGGTGGAAGTTCTAAGTTGTGGGTAATTTCACGGAATAGTGACTGCGTACACACGGTGGTTCATCTATTGATTCGCTGAAACTCTTTCAAAGCTACTGGGTAAAGAAGGTAAATCATGCGATGAAAAATCTACGAAGTAGAGACTATTTAAAGACCTCACAGAACCGCAAAGAGAGAAATTTCGTTTCTCAAAGGACACCCTTTTAACTTTTTTGGAAAGAGTATTGTTTCCTAAAAAAAATCACACAAGATTTGGCCTGGATAACAGGATGTAAGAAGTACGTTAAATTATTTTTTCAATTCAATGGACAATTTTTTCAAAGTCTAAAAATAGCTAATTAGCATAGGAAATCAGTGTTTAGATTCAAGTCTTTTGTTAGAAAATATGTGTACCAACATAAATAGTTCGCGAAAGTGTAAGATTAAATATGACAAGTTTCTTTAATTGCGTTTCAAGCAGAATATTTATAATATATTGTTCCAGCACCATAAAAACGCTAGATTTTTGGAAGCAACATGTTGAAATCTATATCGCACAATTTTTCAAGGATTTTCAAAATAAAAATCTTTCAATATTTTTATGAAAATTTCGGCATTTTTAGACCACCTACGACATTTTCTAGAACATTTTGATCTCCAAAAATTACTTTTCCGCCTCATTTCTTCGGTCAATCCTACTATTTTTCCAGAATCGCATATTGAAATATAGTTTTTTTTTTTAATAACTGCATTCCAAGCCGAACAATTTTAAAATCTTGCCACGGGACCATAAAAACGCTATATTTTTGGAATCAGCACTTTGAAATATGTATCCTAGATTTTAACGGCTTTTTGACAACTTTTTCATAAGCAAAATTTTTCAATAGATACCTATTTTTATGAAAATTTGAGCATTTTTAGACCACCTAAGACATTTTCTAGAACATTTCAATCTCCAGAAGTTACTATTGGGCCCCATTTTTTCGGTCAATCCTACCATTTTTCCAGAATCGCATATTGAAATACAGTTTTTTTAAATAACTGCATTCCAAGCCGAATAATTTTAAAATCTTGCTAAGGGACCATAAAAACGCTATATTTTTGGAATCAGCACGTTGAAATATGTATCCAAGATTTTAACGGCTTTTTGACAACTTTTTCAAAAGCAAAATTTTTCAATAGATACCTATTTTTATGAAAATTTCGGCATTTTTAGACCACCTAAGACATTTTCTCAGGCGCGGATACAGAATTTCGTTTAGGGGAGGGCAAGTTTTGTGCGATTTTACCTATCTCCCAGAAATTCGTCCTAAAAAAAAAATATTATAAAATTTTAGCTAGTATACTCTTTTTTACATAACATGGGTGACATTTGGTTCTTTTCGTTACCCGTATAGTGTACAGTAAAACCTCAATAATCGGAATTAATGGGGAAAAAGGTGTGTTTGGATTAACGATTTGTTCGGATCAGCGATTTTCCCAAAAATCTGGCAGGGATTGAATAACAACTTCATACACAGTTGAAAACAAACTTCAAGAAATAAACCTTAAATTCATTAAACAAAATTAAAGAATTCTTAAGCAACAATGGATAATAGATACATTCTAAAAAAATATTACTAAATATTGACCATAAACACGCTCTTTTTGGACTCAACACGCCGGGATCTATCCCCTGAATTTTTTCAGAATTTTTAGATGAATTTTTCAAAAATTCAATTTTCCATTTATTACCTCCATTATGCAAATTTCGACCCATTCTCGACGATTTTCGAGATTTAACTAAATACATTTTCTTGTGGATTTTGAGCCTCAGAAGTCATTTCTGCCTTAATTTGTCGATAACTTAAACCATTTTTCTAGATTCGTCCAGTTGAAATATCGAAATTTTTAAAGATTTCGAAAAATTCGAATTTCGCACCGAATTTTCCGAAAATATTGCTCGGTTACAATTAACATGCTATATTTTTGGAATCAGTACGTCGGGATATACATATATCCCTTAAAATGTTGCCAGAATTTTTAGGAAACTTTTTCAAAAATGAAATTTTCCTCATGTAAATTTCGACTTATTTTCGACGATTTTCGAAATTTAACTAAATATTTTTTCTTGTAGATTTCGGGCCTCATTTCTTCGATAACATCAAGCTTTTTTCCAGAATTAGTTAATTAATTCAGTGCATTGAAATATCACAATTTTTAAAAATTTCAAAATATTCCATAAAACATATGCAAAAAAAAATCTTGCGTCATTTTTGCAAGTAGGTGCGTGTTTCCAAGTTCAGTTCGGATTGCAGAGTTTTTGTTCGGATTACTGGATGTTCCGATAATCGTGAATTCGGATTATAGAGGTTGTACTGTATTTACAAAATTAAATACGATTGCAAAATTTTGAAATTGGTCATAATAAAGTACCTCGGTCGTGTATCAGGGGGGAGGGCAATTGCACCCATTGCCCCTCCCCTGGATGTGCGCCTGCATTTTCTAGAACATTTCAATCCCTAGAAGTTACTATTGGGCCTCATTTCTTCGGTCAATCCTATCATTTTCCAGAATCGCATATTGAAATATAGTTTTTTTTTAATAACTGCATTCCAAGCCGAATAATTTTAAAATCTTGCCAAGGGACCATAAAAACGCTATATTTTTGGAATCAGCACGTTGAAATATGTATCCTAGATTTTAATGCCTTTTTGACAACTTTTTCAAAAGCAAAATTTTTCAGTAGATACCAATTTTTATAAAAATTTTGGAATTTTTCGACCACCTTAGCAACTGATTCAAACAAATTTTGTTAACATTTCTACCTACAGAAGTTACTTTCGGCCTCACTTCTTGGTAACTGCCTATCATTCTTCCGGAATCGCTCTTTGAATTATGATTTTTTGGATTTTTTTCCAAAAATTGCCTTTCAAATCGAATATTTATAAAATTTTGCCTCAGGTTCACAAAACTCTATATTTTTGGAATCAGCACATTGGAACCTATATCATACAAGTTTTCAAAGATTCTTAGACGACTTTCAAAACCAAAATTTTTCAATTTTTTTTTTAAATTTCAGAATTTTTTGACCATTTTCAAAATTTCACTAGAGATTTCTTGTACATTTCGACCTCCAGAAATCACTTTCGGTCTCATTTCTTCTATAACTAGTACCATTCTTCCAAAATCGCCAAATGAATTATGACGGTTTCAAGCCTGAGAATTTCTAAATTCTTGCAATGGGACCATAAAAACGGTTTATTTTTGGAATTGGCCCGTCAAAATCTATATCCTAAAATTGTTTGAGAATTTTTAGACAATTTTCTTTGGTTCATTTCGTTGGTAAAGTTTTGGAAATTTCATTCTGCCTTATAAAATTTTATTGACGATAACGAGACGGACAGTAGTACAATGGTAAGAAATATTTATGGCTCACACCAGTTCACTCGAATTTGTCTGAGAACATTTAGCACGTAGTTGTACTCATGAAATAATGGTCATTTTCGTTCATGAGTAACGATGGTCCCTGTCCGAACCTGGATTATTCTGCTTTCTAACATCTGGGGATTACCGGCACGCGACAACTTAAGTTGTAAATATCTTTTGCCATTGTACTACTGTCCGTCTTGTTATTGCCAATAAAATTTTATAGGGTAGAATGAAATTTCCAAAACTATAACTCCTGGCATTTTTCTAGAAATGCCTATTGAAATAATGTATATATTTTTTTAATAACTGCATTTCAAACCGAACATTTCTAAAATCTTGTCATGGGACCATAAAAACGGTATATCTTTGGAAGCAGCACGTCGAAATCTATATCCTAAAATTGTTTGAGGATTCTTAGACAACTTTTTGAAAACCAAAATTTTTCAAAATATTTTTTATAAACATTTTGGAATTTTTTCGCCACATTTTAGTTTCACTTTTTCGAGATCTACCATTTCTCCAGAATCGCCCATTGAAATACTATCGTTTTTTGGACTTTTTTTAATAGCATTTCGAATTGAATATTTATTATTTCGTACAATTTTTCAAGATATTTTAGACAACTTTGAAAACCAAAATTTTTCTATTTTTTATAAAACTTTCACAATTTTTCGACCATTTTCGAAATTTCGCTAGACATTTTCGTGTACATTTCTATCTCCAGTGACTTTCGGTCTTATTTCTTCGATAACTCCTACCATTTTTCCAGAATCTTTTGTTTAGACAACTTGTTGAAAACCAAAATTTTTCAATATGTCTATGAATATTTCTGAATTTTTCGATCACCTAAACTTCACTAAATGCATTTTGTTGTATATTTCAGCCACACTTCTTCGATAACTTCTACCATTTTTTTCAAAATCGCCCATTGAAAAAATGGATTTCAAACCAAATATTTTTTAAAATTACAAAAAAGCTCTATTTTTTGGAATTAGCACGTCCAAAGCTATTTCGTACAATATTTCAAGGATTTCGAACTCCAGAAATTACTTTCGGCCTCACCTCTTTTTTGTATTTTTTTAAATTGCATTTCAAGCCAAATACTTCTAAAAAAATTTAAATAAAATTTTACAAAATAATTTCAGCCATATGTGTTTATTAGTTTATTATTCAGCCTTTATTTTTTACCTTGGACATACATTTTTAGTTAAGAATTCAGAATATACATAAGCGAAGTGCGTACATTCAAAATTTTTGTTTTTAAAAATTCGTACAAAAAGTCCTTACATTTCAGAAATCTTCCTGACATAAATACACACACATTAAAACACAAAACTATAAAAAATCCAGAAACATAATGATCGCATATTGAGTAAACTCTGAACATTGACTATTCTCTTAAACGAAAATGTATGTGGTTTACGACACATCTTGAAATAACAAACAAACTGAATACAAACTAAGATTTAATTAAAATCAAACAATAATATTTTGAAGTCTCATACATCAAGCACAATGAAAAAACTTCGGCAGTTTAAAGTCTTCCACAAACGTAAATACGTATACACGAAAAATTCCATTCCACTGTGTACTCTCAATTAACATTTCTATTGACAAAAATAAACGAACCCCAAGTATTTTTCAGGGAAAATACTATTTATAATTATCGTTTGCAAATATACAAGCTTTTAACTTGGTTTTTGTTTTGATAAATACGGTTTAATTTGGTCTTTTCGTACGCAAATAACGAAAAGTCCAAACTCTGAAAAAATTCAAATATTTTCCGTCCCTTCGGTGGCTGTTTTCATGAAATCTTTTATTTTTATTTCCTGAGCGCGTTTCATTACCCCAAGATGTAGATGGTAAAACGCTAAGCAAGATTCGATGACGTCTCTGCACTCCTGTACTCGTGGTTTATGAATCCGCCTTGATTTTTTTCACAATTGCTTTATAATTTTTGTTTACACTGTGACTGGTGCTTAAGGAACGAGGAAAGTTCTGCATAAATAGCCTTGGACCAACTTTTTTACTTAGATCGAGAACGAACGGTGGTAAGATCAAGGCATAGATGTAGTTTACAGTAAGGAAATCATAACCACTATCAATTATTCTAATGAAATGAATTATTGATAATAGAAAGTCTCGTAATAATCAAGTATTACGAAAATTTAAATCACATTGTATTTTAAGTGTAAAGTTTCCGGGTATTTTGTTCATATGTTGAATAAATTATTCTTACATAAGATTAAATACCCAATTAAAAAGATATTAACTTACCAACCGAACAATTTACCTCCGAGTAACTTAAGTTACTTTGCATTTTAATCTCAATACTTTAAAAAAACGGTAATAGTTTGTAAATGAACATAAATATGATAATAATATGTTTGTAAACGTTTTCATTTTTCAAAGGGCAAACAATTTTGTAGTGGAAAAATTAATTATTGTAATTCCCTCGTATATCTATTTACCTAGCAACAAAATAAATTAAATAATGTAAAACTGTAATCAAAACTAATAGTAACAATCTGAAAAAAGTATAATAGCAAGGTCAATAATAATAATAACAATAATAAAATTGAAAACCGTTCAGTTAATTAAATTTAATGACGAAAACACTAGTAATTCCCCTAATTTATAGATTTTTCAAAGCAACGCATTGCAATCCATTTTCTGTTAAAATTTGACGGAAAAATTATATATTTTAGGGTCGACCTTTAGCGCTAATTGACAAATCATTCTTTAGTACGAAAGTTTTCGGAAGGAATAAACATGATAAGTAGTTCCTTTTAAAAAAATTGCTGCGCAGTGGGGGTAATTCGAAAATGGCCGACCTTAGAAACGTGGTTGCTAGGTAAATAGACGCCCACATGCAATTCCTCGAACCGTGTATTTGTTTTACAAAAAACTGGAACCACACGAAAAATTTCCATCGGAAGTTTCGGTCTTGGCAATTAATAATAATTCAAAAGAAATACTTCCGGCATAACAAAGCTGTTTTTCTTGTTAATAAAAAGCCCAATTTCTTGTTAAGTGCCGGAAACAAGTAAGCATCTTAGTACATTTAACCGCCGCCAAAGATCAGTCTTGGTCTAGTTTATAAAGAGGCAACTTCATCCCCCGTAATAAAGTAAAGTGAATAAAAGTTTCTGTTGGTTAAATGGACAAAAACGATTAAGTTCCCAAGTTTGAGTCGAATAATTTCCAAGGAGTTTTCCCTTGCGAAGGCAAACCGTAAGTCGTTTAAAAATTAAAATTATCCAAATACCCACGTTGCCGCCGCCAAGCAATTCTCATAGCAACTGGCACATAAATATCGAATGGGTTTGAAACTTGAGCTAAAACTGTAAGTCAACATCAAAGCGGGCAGCGCAAGACCATGAAAAATTCATATGTTTTCTGTCCGTTTATTGCCTTGATCGGTGTTTAGGGGTGGCAGACCGACTTCTAATCGAATTAATTGTTTAGAAAAAAGAGTCACCGAAATAGATGGGTCGCGTAGCAACGGCGTACCATGCAAACAAGCGAGAAACGGTTATATGGTTTAATCAGTAATATTTTATAAAGCTATAGCGATCGATAACCTACTAAGCCAAACGTTTCCAAATAAATTATTAGGTATATGCCTGTACTCTTCCATTATTTGTTTACAGATTCACATTAATAAGTTAACTATTGACAAGCCATTTCCAACTTGCCCACCATTAACTAGGAAAAGATAAACGAGCTGGGTCTATCACGCGAGCTTATTTAAGCCCAATTTGAACAGTGACGCAACATATCCGAATTACGCCTTCCGTCGATCCGAATAAGTCACCTTGGAGTCTCATGTTTTAACAAAAAAATAATAACCCAGACACGAAAAGGGACGTGGGAGACTCGGTAATAAATTTCCCAAAGATAGAGACGGCAAGAACAAAAGAAAATATATTATATTGAACGCAATGAAGAACTGTCCATGTCGTCCAGTCGAAAATATTTTGATTCAAAGCTGACTCTGTCTAGATACGCGTACGTCACCCTAGTAGCATTCAATTTCACGTCAATATCGGAAATTGGAAATCAATGCTTCCAACAGAAGCTCTACCTGGAAATGCTGTTCATACACAATTGACTAATCGTGTCGAAGGAAATTAAATGAAAAGAAAATATGTATTAATCAACAATGAATAAACAAACACACCCAAAATCAAATTTAGAATCCACTACACAAAAAAAATGTAATGAATCGTAGAGACCGCATGTGGTGTTAGAAGATTTTACAAAAATCTATAAAATTTGGATCATCCCATTGTTGGTTCGTGTTTTACCATCTATACGATATTTCTAACTGTTAGTCCGGTAGTTTAGAAGATTATCTGTCTAATAAAAATCGACACAGACGACCGAGAGACATACCAAAACGGGAGATATACTTTTTCGTACTCTAGGGGCTACGCCACGTCGAGAAAACATGCAAGTAGCCAGTCTCAAGTTATTTAACTTCTATCCCACATGAAATCAAACATTTAAATAAATTCAGTGTACATTAAAAAAATGTTGACGAGGATGGGATTCGAACTCACGTGCGACAAGTTGCTCAAATTCAACGCCTTAAATCCAAGTACAACCTATTTGTCTCGTGCGTGTGCGATATATCGATTAAATAAACCCTAATTGCGAATAAAAATCAAGACGGGTTCATAAATCACAAGTACAGGGATATATTACTTTATAAAATTATATAGTAGTCGTATTTCTTGACGAGATGACGTTATTTTGGTGCTATAATTCCAAAAGATCTAAGGAAAAAGGCAAAAATAATAAACGTGAAAAAATAAACAAAAACAACGAAGACATGAAATAAAAAAATGCAACAATTCGATATAGGTATAGATTTATTTGAAAGCTATTTCATCTAAGTTTTAACTCAGTCAAGCGGTTGCAGAAAAAGCGGTCTCATGTGATCACTTTAAATAAACGATCTCTTTAAGTGCTCGGATAATCGATGTTTCAGAAAGCTCATCCATGTGGTTTCTGAAAAAAAGCGGTTTATTTTAAACGCTCGGGCGGATGAAATTTAGAAAGCCCATTCCAGCTGTTTCAAAAAAAGTGGTCTCCTAAGAACGATTTAAATTCCCATCGTTCGTCCCACCAAATTTCAATTTTCATATCCCAAAGTAGGTTAGAGTCGGAATTATATAGTTACTAATTTTAAAACTCTTTTAGATAAATTGTATATATACAGGGTGAGTCACTAAACGCACCTTTCTCGATAGCTCATTAGTAATTAGAAATAGAAAAAAATCAAAAACCAGAGTTCTACTATTCCTTGAGCACTATACTCTAAAGTTATTTTTGATTATACAGAGTGTTTGTTTTTAAAGCGTAACATACCACTTAGTTTTCTTTTCTTGAAACACCCTCTGTATCTTAATACGACGTTGCCAAGTTATTCCAATTTTCCTGAAATTTTTTAGCAATGGAACGATTCACAAAAAACAGAGCAGTCCAAAATTGTGTGGGAAAATTTTGATCATTTTTTGTAAAAGTTAGTCTTCAGTACTTGCTACAATAAAACTGATTTTGGCAGATGACATATCCTCTATGAAGAAAGAGGGTGGGTGGGTGGGGCTAGTACCTGCTAAGATAAGGCTGATGTTTGCAAATCACATACCCTCTAAGAAAAGAGAGGGTGAATGGGCGGGACTAGTTCCGGCTAAAATAAGACTGATTTTGGCAAGTGAGATCCCTCTAAGAAAATAGAGGGCGGGGTTAGTACCTGCGAAAATAAAATCGATTTTGGCAAATATCATATCCGCTAACAAAATAGAGGGCGGATGGGCGGGGCTAGTAGCTGCTAAAATAAGACCGACTTTGGCAAATGACATACCTTCCGAGAAAAGAGAGGGTGGGTGGGCGGGCCTAGTACCTGCTAAGGTAAGAGTGACTTTGGCAAATGAGATAGATACTAATTAAATAATAAACTAACAGAGTGTTTGTTTTTAAGGCATAACGTACAACTTTTTTTTTTTTTTAATGAAATACCCTCTGTATCGTTACATATTTTAATTGATCTCGTTTTAGGCATTACAACCACAGTTTATTTTTTAAAATTACGATGCGTCGTTGCCAAGTTATTCCAATTTCCCTGAATTTCTTTAGCAATGGAACGATTCACAAAAAAATCACAACTGTCCAAAATTTTCTGGAAAGTTAAATAACTTGTAATGTTTCCAAATTTTAGTAATTTTTTGTAAAAGTTAGGTACTTGCTAAGATAAAACTGATTTTGGCAAATGAGATATCCCCTAAGACAAGAGCGGGTGGGTGGGCGGGACTAGTACCTGCTAAGATAAGACTGATTTGGGCAAATGAGATCCTTCTAAGAAAATAGAGGACGGGGTTAGTACCAGCAAAAATAAGATCGATTTTGGCAAATGTCATACCTTCCAAAAAAAGAGAGGGTGGGTGGGCGGGGCTAGTACTCTGCTAAGACAAGAGTGACTTTTGCACATAAGATATCCGCTTAGTAAAGAAAGGGCGGGTGGGCGGAGCTAGTAGAGTTAATCCACTATTTTCCAGACACCCGGTATAGAGGTGAGTCACTAAGCGCGTGTTTCTCGGTAGCTCATTAATTACTAAAAATAGAAAAAAGTCTAACACTAGAGTTGTATGTACTATTCTTTGAGGACTATACAGTATAAAATTAGTTTTCACTATGCAGAGTGTTTGTTTTTAACGTACAACTTCTTACTTTTTTTTTTTAATGAAAGACACTCTATATCGTTATATATTTTAACTGACCTCTTCTTAGGCTTTACAACCACAGTATATTTTTTTGAATTACAAATTGACGTTGCCATGTTATTCCTATTTTCTTGGAAATTTTTTAGCAATGGATGGGTTTACAAAAAATTACAGTAAGGTTATTTTTAACGTCTCTTTTACAATATTTTGTGGAAAGATAAATAAAGGTACGCGTTTTGTATCAACTAAATCAAATTTTAATATACCGAGTGCTTATACAAAAATCTAAAACTTTGCAATTTTCGAATATCGATATTTCAGTTTTTCATATGGAACACCCTGTATTTAATTACTGTACATATCTGACTGATAAAAATAACGCTATTGGGGTTTTTTGTGAACCCTTCCATTGCTAAAAGATTTCAAGAAAATCGGAACAAACGTAAGAAGAGGTTAATCAAAATATGTAAAAATATATAGGGTGTTTCAGTTAAAAAAAAAATAACTTAGTCCTCAAAGAACCGTGCAACTTTGGTCTTTGACTTTCTTTCTATCGCTAATAATTAATGAGTTATCTACAATCGTATGCTTAATGACCAGTAGGCGGGAATTTATCTTACGGATACAATTCCCCAGTTGAAGCAAGGTGTGTTTTACGGCGAGTAGCGGGGACGCTTTGATCTGGTCCACAAGGTCGTAGCCAGTGCGTCGCTTAGGAGTGTTTACAGCTTGTTAAAAAACTACTTCTATATTACTATATTACTTCAAAAAATAATACTCGATGTCCTTTTTAATTTTTCAAACACAGGACCACAGATTTGTGAACTTGAAATGTTATATTATGTTGATATAATCCAAAAGAAAAATATATTTTTGCGCTGCCATAGTTGTAATTGACATTTTACGTTGACACGTGGCGTGTCGTAATGGCAATGAAAAAGGATCTAGCGCCGCAAAATACAAACGAGGAATTTAAGCTTTGAAAAAATAAATTGATTATCACAAAGTAATTACTACTAATTGATAATCATGTATCTAAAGTTATTATAACAAAAAGTGGCTCGAAATTTTAAAAAAGCGCAATTTAAGTTGTAATCTTAAATAGGGGAATTTGTTGATCAAAATTTGGATTTTTAGTAATTTGACAGTTGACACTATTCGATGGTTTGGTTTATGTTGTTGACAACTATTATGTTATTACTATTTGTTAGTAGTTCTTGTTAATTAAAAAAACCGTTTAAACTTGACGTTATTCGCAACCTCACGCTGAATCATAATCACAAGATTCTCTCTGATCTGGAGCCGTAAATAAAAATGTTTCCACTGGTAAGTATTTCAGACTTCTTGGGCTTGTGTCATTCTGCCGCTTTAAAAACGCTGTTAACTTATAAAATTTCGAATGATTTATATTATGTTTGATGCCAAGAGTGCTTTTCAGAACTGAATATATTGTCCACAGTGTGGAGGCTTTCATGATTTTCCGACTTAATTTGGAAATAAACCAAGAGCATCGTTTCAGAAAATTCGCGTATTTTATTTTCTTCGCACCACTTGATGAATTTTTGGTATCGGCTTCATATGGACCTGCGGATTTTGTAGGCAACAAATTTGCAGTTGCTTTATCTGCAATTTTCTGAATACGTGCACGATTTTCCATTTCAACTTTGAAATTCAAAATCTAGACCGGACAAATTGACAGATTGGTATTTGACGTATTTGGTAATAAATTCAATACCAACATAATTTCGGTTCAGAAATATTTATTCTTTTAGCGATTGAAAAATGTTATTTTTTCAAAAAGGCAGCGCAAAAAATATTGTATGATACTCGTGTGAAAACTCCATTGCATTACTCACTTACATACAGCGCTCGACTGCGTCTCGCGCCGTATTCCCGTTCGTAATGCAATGGACCGTTTTCAACACTTGTAACATAAATAACTATTGTAATCAAACTATCGCCGTGACAGCACTGGATCTAGCGTATGAAACACAATTCCGCCCGTTGTTAATGACTCACCCTGTATATAAGTCATATGAAATTTTAAACTATTAAAAAGATGAAAATCCACTAGACAAAAAACTTTCCACCCTTAAAGCTGAAATCGGCAAGAAATAATAAAGTACATTGATTTTATATAGACTCAATGCAAAAATAACGACTTGTGGCATCAAGGAAAAAAACTAATTGCTCTTTTATTATACGTTATTTCTCGACAGTTTTCATGATTTTGAAAAAAGAAGGATCAAACTATGTTTGTATAGCCTTATTTTTTTTAATAGGGAAATGGGCTTAAGTCAACCCAAAGTTTCCGCTTATATTCTGGTTCTTGCTTATACTTTTTTAAGTTAAATTTAATGAAATTTATTTTGAAAAATTCAGTACATTTGTTTTAAATACTTGAAATGTTGTTGAGCCGTTTGTTTGTCAAACATATTTTTTGCAAAAATCAAATGTTATTTCATAAATTGTTAATTTTTGTCGAGGAAATATTTTGCACATTTATTTTTTAGATTTTCTGATTTTACTAATCAAGTCAACAATTTAATTCCAATTTTTCAATAAAAACATTTTAAAAGTCGTTTTTGATAAGTGAGAAGCTTAACAGTATTATAATAATATGCCAAATGTTTCGAATTTCATTAGCTCATGTATAAAAATAAAAGTTTAAGTGTGTTCAGTTCACGTCTTGTATTTTCGTCAACCGGCAGAAACTAAATCTGTTCACGTCTTCAACTCGTTTTTCATACTAAAAGTGTATTTTAGAACGTCGCGGATTAACGAGATCATAAACTGTCGCCGGACTTTTCTGGTCTTTCGTTTCTCAAAGTGGCTTGACAAATCGACAGCTGTGTAAGCGGCACTAAAGTTGCCTCTGGCCTAGTAATAATATTTGGACAGTTGGCAGGAATTTGTTGTATCTTAAGACACAACATTTTCGTTTCTGTTTCAACAAATCTAACATAGGTCATAAATTAAACGATTTTGCTATATATTACATGCATTAGCCAACGCCTTAGGTCTCACAAATTTGGAATCTAAAAATAAGAAAATAAAAACAACGAACATAATGCCTCTAGTAAAGAAAATTACAAGCTGATTTTTTCAGAACCTAAAGTACAGAGGAGACAAGAAAAAGTTTTCCACAATGCCAGAAAGAATTCCTGAACATGTCCTAACCGTCAAGTACAAAGAAAGATAAAGAAGAAGGACCAAGAATTATGTAAAAAAGGCAAAGTGGTGGTAGCATGAAACGGAAAAAATAAAACGCCAAGCTAATCGATAACTCACTACCTACACCAAATATGGCCAAATTATCTACAAACCTGTACAGTTCTAATTTGTTTACAGTTTCAGCTTCCCAAGTTAACTATCGACTCCCAGTTCGAACTTTCCCACCGAAACTAGGAAAAGATAACCCAACCTATTTATCACGCAAGCTTATTGAATCCCAATTTGAGCAACAATGACGCATCATATCCGATCGTGCTGTTCGTTCATCGAAATAATTCAGCCCGAAATGACACAGGCTTGTTTTTTTTTTAACAATACGCCATATACATACGCAAGGCCATAACTTGCTTTATCAAATTTAAGCTCCCTCTTGTGTATTCGTGCACGCAATAACGTGAAAAGAAACGAAACTCCCCTGAAATATGTGTTTTTATGGCCGACGAGAACTCTTGGCTTTTTTCGAGACGACTTCGTCATGTCCTGACTATTATTAGACGGATGCGGACTATTCGTTATCAGTGTCAGTTATTGAAAGCTCGTGAGTGCTTTCAGACACTACGTAAATGGCGTAAATTACTCTACAGGTGTTTAGAACCGAGTGACACACTTTGCGCGCTGTACAACAATCCGGAGAATAGAAGGCGAAATGCATTAGCGCAAACAGAACATAGTGTGACGTATAGCCCGCCATTAAAACCGTTTCAGATTGAAATTGGTTTTTTAGGGACGTAATGGTAATGTCAACTACAATAAAAAATTTAATGCATTTACGACATTACTGCGTGATTCATCATTTTGATTAATTTACTGCCTTGCATAAATGGCTATCGTGCCTGGTAGCTCAAGGTTTGCCCATTGTGTATTATTGTCATGGTGGAATATTCATTCGCACAGTTCCTCTAAATCTACTCGGTTTTTAATATGCAACGCAACACTGCCGTGTTAACGATCTACCTGCAATTATCGGACTTATAACGAACAAAGTATTATACAAATGTTCACTTTCAGACGGTTAACTGGTGAGCCGAATTCACCTGCACGTTTGTGCTTTGTCGGATGAAAAATGTAACAATTATTCAGGCATGGAAAAAATTGCACGCTACAGGTGTTCCAGGCAATAAAGAAACAGTAAACTACAAAATTTAAAAGTGTAATGGCTTATATTATATACGACATTGAAAAAATTGCACGTATAACGGCCATAAAGTGCGCAATTCTCTAAATTTGGAGCCCCGGGTGGCTACAGAAAACAATTCCGACGAGGACTTACACGGTTGTAGTGACACTATAAATGTCAACAGATATTTTCCGAGCACATGACACCCACTTACAGCTCTTGCTTGGTATGATACAGTTTTTGTTAGTCATTGCTTAGTGTGAGTTTAAATTTATTCTTAACACTTGTGAGTAACACATTTGAAAATAAAATCGATTTTTGTCAAACACCACAGAAACTAGGACTTCGTAGTAAAAAATATTACGAATTCAACATTAATTTAATGATATTTTTGTGGACTACCAAAATTCACTCTATGTCTTTGAATTTAAAAAATATTTAGAAAACAATGGGGCTGTGTAAAATATATTCCAGATGTGTCCAACTTGTAAAAAACATATAGAAAATAGTTACACTTTAATAAAATAAAAAAATGCTGACACAAAAAGAACGAGGGACCAAAAATAGGTGTTTTTCAAGTGCGATAAAAGAAAAAACAGAATCCAAAAATATAAATCAATAAATACAAAATTTCAACCACGTGATCAAAAAGTTTTCGGATTAGAGTACGCTGCGAAAATATTTTTCATTTCTTTAATTACACCTTACGCGTCAAAGTTCAAACATGTCAAATTAAATTTAGAATAAGGTTATATTTGTTTTCGGATTCATGAATACTAGGTTGAACATAGTACAGAAGCAAAAAATTGCGAAGGACGTCAAAATGTTCATTTTAAATTCGCTGTTCTAATATTAAATTATTTGAATCCTGATGGCTTTCCAATTTGATTTTAACATCTTCGATTTGCTGACATTGACAATTAATAAGGTTTACTGGTTTAATCAAAGAAATGAAAAATATTTCCATAGCTTACCTTAATCGAAACATTTTTTGATCATCTCTTGACAAAGTTTAATGACATGTGTATTACTTCTGTTGTGAGCGGTAGGATGGAAAGAGGATGAAAATGAATAAAAGATTTGATGAAAAAAAATTGAAAAGATATACTTTGAAGGATTCTTAAGCTTACTTAAACAGTAAGTTAGATTAAGTACAGAAAGTGACACATATCGCACAAAAGATAGTTTTATACGAATTTAATTCAACTCTTACATCGTGAGCGTAAACTAAGGAAGTTCATGTTTTCCCTACATTTCCTGACCCTAACATACGAAAAAGTAGGTCCCAGTTTTTGTTTGTCTGTCGTCTATCTGTGTCGATTTTTATTAATTATTAGACAGTTATACGAGAACCTACCAGACCGACTGTTGTCAAACTTTATAAGTATCGTGTACATAATGAAACGTAGAACAAAATTTGTTTATTTATTATCACCAACGCCTCAAATGTTGCATAATAAATACCATTCAAATTTTTGAAAATAGTATAATCTTGTACTTGTGGTTTATAAATCCGCCTTGATTTTTATCACAATTATTTACACAAATTTCTGTCCAATATTTCGCCACGACTTTCTTAATGAATATGAGCTCTGCTTGCATTGATTCGATTTCATCCCCATCGACAATTTTTTTCTAAAATATTCAATTTGTTTCATGTTTCATTTAAGGTGCGATGGAAGTCTAAGTAAATTTTGAGAATTTTTAATTCCCGTAAGATGAGGAACTATCGAGTCCATTGGGCGACTGGCTGCTTGCATGTTTCTCGACGTTTCATGACCCCTAGAGTTGGAAAAATTATATCTCCTGTTTCCATCTATCTGTCTGTCTGTTTGTAGTCTGTGTCGATTTTTATTAGACAAATAATCTTCTGAACTAGCTACCGGACTGATAGTTGTCACATGTTTTATATATGTTTGAAATATCATCTAGATGGTAAAACGCTAACCAATGAGATCTCCAAATTTTACAGTAGTAAATATTATTCAAATTTTATAAACTAACATAGTCCTACACTTGTAGTTTATGAACCTGTCTTGCTTTTTTACCCTGGACATCTAAATTTTTGAAAAAAAATCAACCATGTGTAAGAAAATTTTGCAATTTATAACTTTGAAACTGCAAAACCACATGCTCTGAAATTTTGAAGATGTTTTAAGATTACGATAAGCACGATAAATCGTTAATCAAAATTTATCCGTTTCAGGCCCTCCAAAAATTAATGACGTCATCTTACAATTTAGTCGAATAAATGGTATCTAAACTTTATAAAATACCACACTACTGTACTTGTGGTTTATGAATCCGTGTTCAGTTGAGACTTCAAGTGCGAGGGTAACTAACAGGGGTAACTTATAGGGGTTATCATAAACAATTAAATTTTCCAAAATCAAATTTTATCATTTTTTAAAGCATTGGTCGGACTTTACTTCAGAGGCAAGAAAAGTTCCGTTTAAATAATCATAGACACATTTTTTGTCTTAGAATGACATCCATATTTGACGAATGGCCAATTTCATTTCCATTTATACTTGTCCAAAAGGTATAAGGTTATATGACCATCATAAAAGTAGTTGACCGCAAATAAATACCCCCTTTGTGCGGTTCGCACTAAGCTTACCGGTTGGTAATAAATCGTCTTCTAAACATTTCTTGCTCACATTTAACAGGGCCGGCTTTCAAAGCGAGTGGTTATTTCGGAACCCTCAGCGGCTGCAGGTAGTAAAGAAATAGTGGAGTAGTGGATTTTCATATTTAGTGAAAGCCGCTCCTGAACGAAACCACAACAGCTGCAGTGGACACGTTATTTACGATCCCAAAACCTTTTCTATTGTAAACAACTTAACTTCGACACAATGGGATGATTTTATGATGGCCATATAACCTTATAGCTCATGGTCCACTATATATTGTTGCATAAATCAGAAACAATTTACTTACATTGTGTATATGAAAACTGATTTACAGGGTGATTCAGAAATGGCGTACTAACTCAACGGTACATTATAAGTTCACAAGTCTAAGTTTTAGCAAAATCTTTATAGCTTGTTCCTGTCCCTAGTTTAATAATGTAGTCCTTTTTTATTTTAATTTATTGAAATTATCATCAGAAACTAAAATCAACAGAATCAAGTTTCATAATTTGTCTAAGAAACTGAACTGTTTTTCACAACCGAGGGAAGTTCTATGTACATAACTTAAGATGATCTTTTTATTAATATTATAAATGACAGAATTTGTCATAGAACTTGTTACTTTTAAAGTTATACCTTTGTGTATAATTGCTGAACTTTCTGAATTCTATAGAATAATAAAAAAATATGTGATGTTAATGATGTTATGAACTTATGGACATCCAACTTAAGCTTCAATAAAAATTTGAAATTCAATTTGCTTTTATTTCATATTTTAATGTAATTTTTTAGAACAAACACTATCAACACATTTTTGGAAAAGGCCAACTTGATGTGTTTGACTTTACCAGCTCATAAACTAATTGTCATAATTTGATTGTTCTATTGGTAGTATTTAAAGTGAACTGTTTTGAATATAAAAAAAATAAAAATTCTACGATGACGTCATCAATTTTTAGAACAGATATAAATCAATAACTTTATTTTGTGAACATATTTTTATTTTTACTTTTACCACCTCGATGACACATTCAGAGCATCCTATATGGTAGTTCGGACGAAAACTTGTCTAATAAATTTCTATACGAAAACCCGGCAACCCGTATTTTCGTATTCCACAAGTCGTGAGACTCCATCAACACATTAAACTAATCTCGTAATAATTCCTCACACGGACGGTGCAAGTATATCTCGAAAACGGATTAAGATATACAAAATGTAGAGCGCCATTGATTTTAGCTTAAACGTGATACTCTAATCTCACACATAATATATACTACATATTTATGCCGGCCTTGAGTCTTATCTGTTTTTTTTTCTTGGCAGCCCATATTTTTCACTAGGTTTTTAAATCATTCTAATTACGGTGTAATTATTATTTATGGTTTTGTTTTGTTTTCCATTGTTAAAGAACCACGAAGTATTAAGATGGAGAGACTCAAGTAACGACCATGGAGTGCTGCATACTAGGTATACAAAAGACTTCATTATAAATAAACGAATAAAATAACAACGATTGTCTTCATTGTAATGTGATTTTTTTTCTAACATGGTGATTTTAAATATGCAGCATACACATATTTCAAATTACATCAATGCTTAGGTTGTGGTAAATTTTTTCACGTTTTATGAAGGCCAAATCTGTGATATTTGTAGCTTTTTTGTTTGTATCCCATATATGTATATCTAGATTTACTACTTACGTATGGCACCAAATTGTTATAAATCGAGACGTAATACTGACCTGAAACAAAAAAATTGTGTAAGTCAAAACTGAAATTTACATGTACAAATCAAAAACTGATCATTAGTTGTCAAGCGAGGACAGCGAAAAGCTATAACTTGCTTTGGTCTGACAATCATGTGTAGTCGTTTTAAAGAAACGACAAAGTAATCACAACTAAAACGCTCCAAGCCTTTCAAAACTTCATCGTATAGATATTTTTAGCGACAAACTGTTACAAAAAGGAAGTAAATCCCTCGGCTGTTCCTTTCTTTCAGTCGCAGGCAAATATTGCAACCCTTTTCCCCGTTTACCTAAAAAGAAAACTTGAATATGATTGCGGAGATCGTCGCGTTGAAAGCCTGCACCCTAGAGAATTCATTCATACACTGCCAATTTTCTTCGTGAGCGAATTTACGATGATGTCTCCATAATCTACGTTTCCAATTCTGACATTTTGGCAACAGACGCAATCGTTAAATTAATCTAGCGTAAACCTTTTCTAATCTCTTTCGACTTTTATAGTTCGGCTCGTAAATGTTTAAACTGAATTATCTAAGATTCACGTGCAAGCGCAATCCCGCGGATCTCCTCACCGACAATAATTGAATGTAAATTAACTTCCTAGACTAGGCAATACACGTCCCGCATATGTTATTCCCCTTTCGACAAACAAGCAATTAAATACGAACGGCGGAAACGGCGTAAAAATTGAAACACTCCCTCGGATAATAATCGAATCAAGGTGAACGGATTAGTTGAAAAACGAACGGTTCTATTGAAATCCGATCGATAAAATATGTAAATTGCGACACAAGATTCTCGACAGAAGGTCCGGAAGCACGAGGATCCTTGTTATATCCGGAATTCAAGAGTTTTCACCGAGTGAAACCTCAAAATTGGGAGGCACGTTCGCGCGGAGATAACAAAGCCGATGGTAACCAGAAACTTTCGCAAATATAAACTTTGGCATTTGATTTATTTGTTATTGTATTAGGTTTCGTTACTTTTCCCTAAGCCATTTAAATACGCCGATTCGTTTCATTATCCGCGCTGGAAAATATTTTTCGGGGCACTCGCCGGGCTATTTTAGAACGGAAACATGTCAAATATTGATCGAAATTCTCATTTAGGGTGGAGACGCAAGACCTTATTACCTTGCATGGACCGTCACCAAATGCGGGAACCGGCAGGTGCTATAGCGGAAAAAAGCACCTTCAAGCCCCAATGCAATTTGCGGGCCATCAACTGATTTTCTAGTAGATGAACCGGGAAATGGGTGGCGCATTTCTAGACTCACCAGTCTGCCTAGAAATTTAACTATGTAGTTTTTTCAGATGATGTTACTACAGCAACGCAACATCGTCTACCTCATTGGTGCTTCTAAACGAAACGGCTAGATAATTCGGCTCAAAAAAATATATTTAAACTTAGGAAACTCCAAGGAATCGAATGGTTTAAACCGGAAGTCGGATACTTTAACAGGTTTAGGATAGTGAACCCATAACACAAAAAAAATATCTTCGTCCAATATTCCACCTGACAAATTTCGGTTCAGGTACTACTTTTTTATTTGATACCGGAGTGCTCTGTAATTTGTAATACACATTAATTTCAACCTCCCGAATAAGAATCCGTCTTCAGAATTTAGCAATGGAGGTCTCCAGATTTTTTTTTGTTTTTTTTTAAACGAAGCCAAGACTAGAAAAATGACATTGTACGTTTTATCGGTGTCGCAAGACCAAACCGCTAACATTTCTTTTCCAGAAGAGCATTTGTTTCAACCAAAAAACTCCAAGGAAACGAATGGTTTGAATCAAAAGCCAGATACTTATACTGTTTTAAAATGGGGAGCCTTTGAATTCAAAACAAATTTTTTGTGGGATATTTCGCCTGACAAATTTCAGTTGTGGTACCAACTTTTTTTATTCGATAACGGAATGTCTTGAACTTTGGTGTGTCTATTAATGTAAACTTCTTAAATACGAATTCGAGTTCAGATCTGACCTACTAAGCTTTCTAATTTTTTATTGTTTTCATCGTGCTAGCTATAGTAAAATGGCTTGTTCCGATTTATGGGTATCTCAAGACCGAACGGCTAGTTTATCCGGCTCAAAAAGGCATTTTTTCTCATCAGGAAACTCCAAGGAATCGAATGATTTAAACCGGAAATCAGATACTTAAATCTTTTTGAAATGATGAACCCATAAACTCAAAAAATTATTTTTGTCAAATATACCGCCTGACAAATTTCGGTTGAGGTACCACTTTTTTATTTGATAACGGAGTGCTCTGTAATTTGCAATACGCATTAATTTCAACCTCCGGAATACGAATCCGACTTCAAAATTTATCAATCGAGGTTTCCAAATTTTTCTAGCTTTTTTTTATACTAATCCAAGTATAGAAAAATGACATTGTCTGTTTTATCGGTCTCGCAAGACCCAACAGCCAATTTTTCTTTTCCAGAAAGCTTCCACGAATCAAATGGTTTTTTATCAAAATCTGGATACTTATACTATTTTGAAGTGGTGGGCTTTTGCAGTCAAAAAATATTTTTTGTGAGATATTTCACCTGACAAATTGAGCTTGTGGTACCAACTTTTTTTATTCGATAAGGGAATGTCCTGAACTTTGGTGTGTCTATTAATGTGAACTTCTCAAATACGAATTCGAGTTCAGATCTGATCTACTAAGCGTTCTGATTTTTTTATTGTTTTAATCATACTAGCTATAGTAAAATGGCATGTTCCGGTTTATGGATATCTCAAGACCGAACGGGTATTTTATCCGGCTCAAAAAGGCATTTCTTCCGATCAGAAAACTTCAAGGAATCGAATTATTTAAACCGGAAATCAGATATGTACTTGAATCTTTCTGAAATGATGAAACCATAAACTCAAAAAATTATTTTTGTCAAATATACCGCCTGACAAATTTCGATTGAGGTACAACGTTTTTATTTGATGACGGAATGGTCTGTAATTTGCAATACGCATTAAATTCCACCTCCGGAATACGAATCCGAGTTCAAAATTTATCACTCGAGGTTTCCAAATTTTTTTAGCTTTTTTTATACTAAGCCAAGTATAGAAAAATGACATTGTCTGTTTTTATCGGTCTCGCAAGACCCAACGGCCAATTTTTCTTTTCCAGAAAGCTTCAACGAATCAAATGGTTTTAATCAAAAGCTGGATACTTATACTATTTTGAAATGGTGGGCTTTTGAAATCAAAAAATATTTTTTATGAGATATTTCACCTGCCAAATTGAGCTTGTGGTACCAACTTTTTTTATTCGATAAGGGAATATCCTGAACTTTGGTGTGTCTATTAATGTGAACTTCTCAAATACGAATTCGAGTTCAGATCTGACCTACTAAGCTTTCTGATTTTTTATTGTTTTAATCATGCTAGTTATAGAATAATAGCATGTTTCGGTTTATGAATGTCTCAAGATCGAACGGCTAATTTATCCGGGTCAAAAAGGTATTTCTTCTGATCAGGAAACTCCAAGGAATCGAATGATTTAAACCGGAAATCAGATACTTAAATCTTTTTGAAATGATGAACCCATAAACTCAAAAAATTATTTTTGTCAAATATACCGCCTGACAAATTTCGGTTGAGGTACCACTTTTTTATTTGATAACGGAGTGCTCTGTAATTTGCAATACGCATTAATTTCAACCTCCGGAATACGAATCCGACTTCAAAATTTATCAATCAAGGTTTCCAAATTTTTTTAGCTTTTTTTTATACTAATCCAAGTATAGAAAAATGACATTGTCTGTTTTATCGGTCTCGCAAGACCCAACAGCCAATTTTTTTTTTCCAGAAAGCTTCCACGAATCAAATGGTTTTAATCAAAATCTGGATACTTATAGTATTTTGAAGTGGTGGGCTTTTGCAGTCAAAAAATATTTTTTGTGAGATATTTCACCTGACAAATTGAGCTTGTGGTACCAACTTTTTTTATTCGATAAGGGAATGTCCTGAACTTTGGTGTGTCTATTAATGTGAACTTCTTAAATACGAATTCGAGTTCAGATCTGACCTACTAAGCTTTCTGATTTTTTTACTGTTTTAATTATGCTAGCTATGGAAAAATGATATTCTCCGGTTTATCGCTGTCTCAAGACCGAACGACTAGTTTATCCGGCTCAAGAAGGTATATCTTATGAAAACTCCAAGGAATTGAAAGATTTAATCCGGAAATCAGATACTTGAATAGTTTTAGAATGATGAACCCATAAACTCAAAAAAATATTTTTGGCAAATATTCCACCTGACAAATTTTGGTTGAGGTACTACTTTTTTATTTGATAACAGAGTGTCTGTAATTTGCCATACGCATTAATTTCAACCTTCCGAATAAAAATCCGTCTTCAGAGCTTACCAATGGAGGTTTGCATTTTTTTTTTGTGCGACGAAAATATAGAAAAATTATATCGTCTGTTTTATCGGTGTCGCAAGACCGAACGGCTAACTTTTTTTCCAGAAAAACATTTTTTTCGACCAGAAAGCTCCAAGGAAACGAATGCTTTGAATTAAAAGCCGGATACTTATACTGTTTGAAATGGTGACCCTTTGAACTCAAAAAATATTTTTTGTGAAATATCTCGCCTGACAAATTGCAGTGGTGGTACCTACTTTTTTATTCAAAAACGAAATGTCCTGAAATTTGCAATGTCTATTAACTTGAACTTCTTAAATACGAATTTGAGTTCAGATCCGACGTAGTAAGCTTTCTGATTTTTTTATTGTTTTAATCATGCTAGCTTAGAGAAATGGGATGTTCCGGTTTATGGGTTTCTCTAGTTTATCCGGCTCAAAAAGACATATCTTATGATCAGAAAACTCCAAGGAATCGAATGTTTTAGACCTGAAGTCATGAATCCATAAATAAACTCGGAAAAATATTTTTGTCAAATATTCCCCCCGACAAATTTCGGTTGAGGTACCACTTTTTTATTTGATGACGGATGAGTGCCCTGGAATTTACTAAACGTATTAATTTCAACCCCCCGAATAATGATTCGACTTCAAAATTTAGAAGTAAATTTTCCGATTTTTTGTTTCAATACGTCAACCATAGAAACATGACATCGGTGTCACAAAACCGAACGGTTAACTTTTTTTCCAGAGAAGCATGTGTTTAGACCAGAAAGCTCCAAGGAATCAAATGGTTATAACCAGAAGCCAGATACTTACACCATTTTGAAATGGTGAGTCCGTAAACCTACAAAATATTTTTTGTGAGAGACATCTCGCTTGACAAATTGTGAACCAACTTTTTTATCCGATAACGAAATGTCCTGAAATTTGCTAAATCTATTTAATATGAAGGTTTGAAATACAAATCCGAGTTCAGAATTGACTTACGAACTTTCTGATTTTTGTTTTTATTTTTTATATGATACTAACATTGCTAACTATAGAAAAATCGTCCGATTTATCGGTGTTTGAACACCCAACAGCTAACTTATCCGGTTAGAAAAGCATTTGTTTCGAAGACAAAATCTACGAAATAATACAAACAATAAAATCCAAAAGGAAGTTATTACTTAAATGAAAGAAACAAAACAAAATAAAAAAGACCAAAGACAAAATCTAATTTACGCTAAACAGTATTTTAACTCTATTATCATAAAAAATTGTTGAAAGTTACGAAAGCTGATAGCATTTTGGCACACAGTGCGTAGAATAAGAAAAAACTAAAGATGTTTCAGTTACCCTGTCAAGCCAAACAACTCCCGAACAACGTTTTTAATTACTTTGTGGCAACTTCGCTCTTTAAATGCGAACATCACTTGCAATGTAAAAGAACGACACCGGCTTTAGTGTGAATCCTTGCATCTCGCCGCGTCAACCTCGCTAAGTGATTCGCGTGATAATAAATTCCGTCTCTTAAGGAATATCCCGAAAATCGAATTCGCCGATTCGGGCAGGAAAAGTAAGGCGAAGTGTCGGAATATAGAAGCTTTAGTGTAAACATCAAATCCACAGGGAACTAGACGTTCCAGTCCCAGTATAACCTAAAGTGTGTTCGCCTCACGAGATTCCCCAAATGCCAATCGCAAGCCTTGAGACGTTTCTTCGTTGAAGGCTGAAGTCAATCACAGGTTAAAGCACGGGATTCGCTTCCGGGAAGATTTATAAATTCCGCCTCCGAGGCGGAGAAAATTAATTTCAAAACAGTATTAAAATTCGGAACGATAAAAGAAATAATAAAATTTTAAGTGTGTAACAAATTACGAAAGTACGTGATCAATTAAAAAGGTCCAAGGTGCATAAATTTTCAGTGAATGCGATTATCATAAAACGGAGTATTTGCATAAATAATGGAATTGTTGGTGTGCAAGGAGAACTAACTCGGTTTTCAACGCACTCGAAGGCGACAGAAGTGATTGTTGGTGTAACCTTGGACCCACGCAGAGGCGGCCTTGTAAGGTAAAAAACAATAAATTTTCTCGGTGGGTCGACAAAGGTTGAACAGTGCACCTAGGGAAAACTTATCTTCCATAAAACGGTTATGTTTATATCGTACTTAAAACACTTAAAATCGAACAATGGATTTATTTCTCGCTGACGTTAAGTCGGTTTGGCTATCGGGCAATAATTTCTGAATTACTTATTTTACTACTGTTTAATATGGGATCTCGTGAAACGTAGTATCAGAAATCATAAAACTGTGAAATTTCTAACTGCCCACTCAAGTCACAAGTGTTTCAAACTTCAAGGGTGGATTAGCGGTTGCAGGTGGTAATAGCCAGCAATTCAGGTCAGAACTAATTATTCCACTCTGAGCAATTAATTTATTGTTCGTGAAATCATCAATAATGAGAGACCCTTCAACAAAAACTTGACCATTGTTTTCCTTAAATAGGCCATGAACAGGGTAAGCTGACGCAGCAGATTAATTTCAACGCCAATAAGTGAATTTCAATATGATAACACCTCCATCAGGGTTTATCTCTACACCATTGTACTGTTGAAACGCGTTCACAGAATCAACGCCCGTAATTGATGACGGTAAGGGTCCAAAATTTTGAGATCCTCCTAAGATTTATGCTGCGACTCTTTGGTCATAAGTATATCTACAGTACTCGGTTGCTAAGTAGGCAGCAAATCCGTTGAACTTTAAAAGGCACCTCCTTCGCCGGTTATTGATTACGGGGCAAAATTTAAGTCATCATCCCCGTAGACTCGAATTAAAAATTAACGTCCTTACCTGAACGAGCACAGAAAGCGCTTCAGCATTTATCAACAGGATTAGCCCTAAACTCGTTCATGTAGGAATCTTTTTAAAAGGCCATCATCCTCGTAGGATCTTAAGCCCGATGTAAGACGCTTTTACTGCGACATCTCGGCATAAGCCGGCACTGGCGCGAGTTGATCGTTGCGATTAAAGCTCCAAAGCAATTCAACACCCCTATACAACCGGATAAAACTTTTTCCAGATAGCAATTTATCGGTCACAAGATGCCCCCGAATATCCTCAAATTGCAGCCGAGGTTGGCACTTCTTTTCGCAGTCTTAAAGTGATAATTACGTGACTGGTTTCGTCTTCTCCTGATAATTACAAAGCGGAGAACTTTATTGATAATGGCGAAAAGCCTTGATGGGTAATGACGCTAATGACTTAAGTCACGAGACAATACAGCGTGTGCTCATACGGGGCTTCACGTGTAATTATTTTTGACGCAATTTGGCACACGCGAGGGCCGCTCAAAATTACATAAAAATAAAAAAATTGTGCACGATAAACCCGGAGCGAGCGAAGCTCGTCGTCTCGAATATTTCCAATGAAATATTCAGCACCGTGCGTTTCAGTTTATTGCAATGGCCAACTTTTAGCCTAGCTACTGTAATTACATTTAATTAGCCAGGCGCATTAACCCACCTCATTATATATGAGGTGCTATTAATATTATACAATTTTGCGTGACTGTATAGAGCGCGGTAATAAAAGAGATGTAAACGATGATAAATTGTGCTCTACCCATTTTTTAATTTAAGCGAAAAAACCCCACACATACCTCAACAAAACATAAAATGCATGCTACAGTATAATTTTTGCATCTCCAGAATATTTTATCGTCGACAAATTTTAGTCAACGACCCTTTCAACGTGCAATTTATTAAATCACCGGGCATTTAAAATTCAAATAGGTTCTCTAATCATTTCTGAAATGCCACAATATTTTTTTGCTTATTTAGAAGTTATTTTTGCATCTAAATCGAAGTTTTTGCCTTTGAAGGGGCAAAATTTAAAAAGCGTTCAGCGCTGTTGCCGCACTGCTTAGTAGAGTGCTAGATAATCTATAAAGATAATTATTCTTTAGACATTTTAATTACACACAGTGTGGCGTAAAGTGGAGCATTCCACTCAAGCCTCGTTAGGCATATCAAACGATGAAAATATGCTTGACGAAATTCGTAATGGTTTATGTGAAAATTGCTGCAATTATAATATGAACAAGGTTTTGATTTTCAGGGCGATATTTATCAAATGTAATGTAAAATTTAAGGATTATATAAGCACAGTTGAGCATTTGTTGTCCTGTATACATTTTAATTATGATGTGAACAGCAAGATGATAATATATTTTTTTCTGTTCTTCTCTCCCTAATCCACAATTTTGCTATTGCAACATGTAAACGAAAATTTAAAACTTGATTCTAAAAAAAAGTTTGACCACTTTTCGCAATTTTACTGCTGAACTTCCCGAGTGTAAGCTAAGGAAGTATAGTAATGGAGTCCATCGGACGAATTGCGACTTTTGTGTTTACTCGACGTTTCATGAGCCCTAAAGAATGAAAAAAGTAGTTTCCTGTTTCCGTCTGTCTCTCTGTCTGTATCAATTTTTATTAGGTACTTAATCTTCGAAACTGCTGGACCGATTGTTGTCAAATTTTGTATGTATGTTTGAAATATATTGCAGATGTTAAATGCTAGTCAACATTTGGCTAATATTCCCCACCAACATTTTGATGACGTCATCTCAATAAACTGTATTTTAAAATGAGTTGAATGTTATACAAAAATATATTCCTACACTTGTAGAATATGAATCCGCTTTCAGTGTTTTCGCTTAACGTTCAAATTTTCGCAAAATCAATTGCAAGGTATAATAACCATCTCTCTAGATTTTTTTTTAATATATAGAGTTTTCTTTCAACAAAAAGTTAAACATGTTTTCAGTTTCTTATTGGGCAAAGAAGACTTCGTAAGTTAAGAAAAAATAGACAAAATATAATCCCCGCCCACCCACCCCTTCTTAATTGTGATGAATGCTTTATTCATCATGAGCTGAAGGACGGAGTTTAGTTTGCAACATCCTCATTTCTCTACAAGAAATTAGCATATGAAATATGTTTTTCAAAGGGTAGTATTTTTTAAAGAAATATTGATGTCACAATTAAACTCCGCCCTTCGGTCTAATTAGGAATGAAAAATTCATCACAATTGAGATCGGGGCAGGTGGGGCTTAATTTTTGTATCAATATTTCTCCAAAAAATTCTACCCTTTTAAAACTAAAAACGTACTTCATGTAAAAATTTCATGTAGAGAAATGAGGATTTCGCAAACTAAACTCCGCCCTTCAGCTCATGATGAATAAAACATTCATCACAATTGAGAAGGGGTGGGTGGGCGGGGCTTATATTTTGTTCATGTTTTCTTAATATACGAAGTCTTCTTTTCGCAACAAGAAACTGACATGTTGAAAGGAAACCCTATATTATTCTTTCTTTAATATATAGAGTTTTCTTTCAACAACAGAAAGTTACACATGTTTTCAGTTTCTTGTTGGGAAAAGAAGACTTCGTATATTAAGAAAAACTGGACAAAATATAAGCCCCACCCACCCATCCCTTCTCAATTGTGATGAACGCTTTATTCATCGTGAGCTGAAGGGCGGAGTTTAGTTTGCAAAATCCTCATTTCTCTACACGAAATTACCATATGAAATATGTTTTTAAAAGGGTAGAATTTTTTAGAGAAATATTGATGTTACAATTAAACTCCTCCCGTCTGGTTATGAATGAAAAACTCATCACAATTGAGATTGGGGCGGGTGGGTGGGGCTTAATCTTTATTTTTTTTATTATATAGAGTTTTCTTTCAACAGCAGGATAGTTAAACATATTTTCAGTTTCTTGTTGGGAAAAGAAGACTTCGTATATTAAGAACGAATGGACAAAATATAAGCCCCGCCCACCCGCCCTTTCGCAATTCTGATTAATGCTTTATATATCTTGAGCTGAAGGGCGGAGTTTAGTTTGCAAAATCATCATTTTTCTACAAGAAATTGCCATATGAAATATGTTTTTAGAGGAATAGGGTGGATGGGGCGTAATCTTTTTTTTTTTTTTTCTTTATATACGTAGTTTTCTTTCAACAATTTTTTGACACAAATAACAGGAGATATTATAATAAACATAAAGTCAATTAATTATTCAATAATTTTGGACTGTACCCCTAATGTAAGTCACGTAATTTACTTTCTTGTTTTTCTCGAAAAACTGAAGAAATGAAAAACTCAAAAATATAAAAACTGAAAATTAAAAATTGAAAACTTGTGAAATTTCAAATCGAACAACCGCAAAATCTAAAAATTTAATGAGTTACATATAGTTAAATTGAAGAAAGAAAAAAAAATTTGAAAAATTGCAAACCGAAAAATTGAAAAATTGAAATTGAAAAAACAAATTTATTATAAAACCGGAACGTTGAAAAATTGTAAAAATAAAGAAAATAAAAAAAAAACGAAAAATTGCACACGGAAAAATTAAAAATTGAAAACTGGAGAAACTCAAATCGAAAAATTGCAAAATCTAGAAATTGAATTGAAAAGTTGGAAAAAATCAAGTCAAATAAGCTGCGGGAGCGTTATTTACACCTCTAGTTTTTACTTTATAGAGGTTATCAGGAAACAAAATAGCAAAAAAAAACATAATTTTTCAGAAAAGTGGGATTTATTTGGCTGCGCTTCAGGAGCGAGGAAAGTTCTACTGAAACAACATTCAAGCAATTTTTTTAATCAGACTTATTGCATATTTTACAGACACTATAAAAACACGTACTAAGTATAATTAAACTTTTAATGACACTGAATAATAAATCTTTCATAAATCACAAAAGCTATTGTTCAGAGGAAAAACCTTTTAGTATAATCATTCATCCATCCATAAGACCGAAACTACTTCAATAATACAGGGTGTCTCATCAAGTCATCACACATTGCTACACAAATTTTCGACAGTGTAAAGTGAACAACATAAATAATGTCAGTTTCGACTGTATTAAATTTAGTTTATTTCATTTTTTTTTTATAGGGAATTTAGATTCCAAGTGAGACGATGTTATCACACCTTTGTTCTAGCTACGGGAGAAACCTTTTCTCTTTCCTAGAAACGAAATAAATTTAAACTAATGTGTTTTTTTTTTGTTCCGATAATCAATTTAGATTTGAAAAGACAAATTTTCATTTATTACCAACTTTTAGTAATTCTATACGTTGGAAAAATCTTTCCCGCTCTATAAATCCAATCCTAAAGTTCTTTCAAGAACTAAAAGTAAAATGAAACCAAGAAAGACCCGCTTCAAACTCCTCCTTACAAAAGCTGAACGATTCCGCTTCCATTAAAGTTGTTGTGTATGTGGTAATCGAACACTCCTCCCATACAAAGAACAGGTCAAGAACTGGCTTCTAACTTCCAAAGTAGCTAAATTAAAACTCGCGAGTACCAAGGGAGCGCATTCCGCAGTAGTAAAAGAGCAGACTTGGTGCAATTAGCACGACTAAAACAAGACCGACTTAGCTTTATTGGCCGGAGAATTAGACTCATCTCCTAGTTAGACGCCCCGTCCTTCTGACATTTACGAATATATTTCATTCCTGAACGAGGCTAAACTTTTAAATTCCACAGGTTTTGGGATGACTCGGAGAAATTAATTAGTTTTAATGAGGAAGGCCGGGACGGTGGTTGTTTTACTCGTTGTGTCTAATTCTAAATTCCGCTTTCATCATGAAAATTAGGTTGCACGATTTCGTCCAAACAGCGAGATCCAACGCTGAGAGTCGAAACTGTTTGAAATGCGATGGCTAGTTTAAAAATATGCGCCGAGCTTTTATTTGCAAACACAATAAAACTGATTTGGACTATTCAAATTTTTTAACCTTTGTTGCTATGTGAAAGATTTATTGACACGTCGCATCGAGCTTTTTACATGGCGTTTGTTTTACTGAACGCTTCCCATTACGCCGAAAGCGTCTAAATTGCATCCAGTTAATTAAAAAATCATTTATTTATTAGTTTTTATTTTCCCAAACTGGAAATTTGGATTCATAAAATCAATGCTCTGTCTTCTCATAATTTAATATTATTAAAATTATGAATGAAGCTGTTCTAGAAAAGTGTTAAATTCAGCACACTATTTCTGCTTTGTCGTAAATTTTAGTGCGTCATCGATCTGATAATGGTAGCATTATTGCCGAAACGCCGTGCCTCCGTGTTCGTAGTAACGTACCCTCATTTACATGTAGCGAATCACAAAGTATGGAAAATTATAAATGCCTTTCGACAGATTACACACCACATTTGACGTCTCCCTCGTACCGTTTTATTCTGGCAATACTGGCGAAATCATTATCGAAAATGGCCTATTGTGTTTGCTATTGTGATGTTTACACTATGTAAATGGATGTTTTATCATCAAACCGGCCTTTAATCGCTGTTACTCGTCCAACCCTTCCGTCGAATTCGCCCCACCAAAGTCAAAATTAATATTTTTTTTAATTTCCACGTGTTATTAGCGCCACTTCGTCGCAAATTTGTTACTTACCGGTGCCACTTCCGTGGTAATTATTACAAGGGAATCATAAAGTTTCATCCAATAACAAACTTTCTGTAAAACCAATAAAACTTTTGATTGGGGAGACTAGTTTTATACCAGGATCTAGCGTCGACACGAACGGCTTATGTTATCGGAACGTTGCCAGACTTTATCATAACATATTTTAGCTGTTTTTAAAACCTTATTTCGGTTTTATTGAATGTTAAAAATTTATAGTTTTCTTCAGACTGGCTTTATGTGTCAATAATGACCGCGTGGAGATTTTACAACAGGAGGATCAGAACACCGGACGCTCGCCAGTGAAAGCTGTATAGGATTGTAAAAGCAAACAATTTTCATTTGAACAAGATTTTACTACATACGTCGGACAAAAAATACAAACCCCATGACGATCCTCTACAGGCAAGCGTAAGTGTCACGCTAGTAACAATTATAGCCACAAATAATAAAAAGTTTTAAACTCGCTTAGATAACGCAATCAGCCGCCACCGGCTAAAAAACCTTTAACGGTCTGGTGGTGCGGCAAGCCCGATTTAATTTTCACCCTTTATGACGCCGCCAGATTTAAACTAATCAAACTCGTGTTTCAATCACGATATTCGGCTACATATTTTACGGAGTAATAAATATTGTATTTGGGGTATCCCTAGTGGGATTGACAAGAACGACTGGACGGGATGGGCCTTCAGGGTATTACGCCATCTTTATTAAGGTATCTACAATGCGTTGTAAACAATAAAACATGGACCAACGTCGCCGTCTCTAAATGCAACACGTAAAAACTGACATATCACCCATAGTAAAAAGGTTTTACTACCGGCCAAGGAGTCCGAGCTTTGGGAATGTTAAAGGAGCTTCCAGTGAGTCATGGCTCCGAACGGGGAAATAATAAACCGGGAGCTTCTTATCCCGTGACCTGTTTAATAAAACTTACAAAATAGTTATTCGATTTCGTCCCGATTTTAAAAAATAAAAAGAGTCGTGAAGGCAACCGAGAAGTGGACTGGTTGTCCTGTGGTAGCACCGCAAAAAACGCTCCATTAAAATTAAAATAACGTGAGAACAACAAAGTGTACAGTTGATAGTTGCTCCGGAAGACCTACTAATGACTAACGGAACAACATATCTGCATTTAAATATTACAAAGCGTTTTTAACTAACAGTAAGATTTTGCTGTTTTATATGTCAAGGCAAGCTCATGAGTCACTAATGTCTTCATCAAGACTCAATTAAAACTTGTAATTATATGATTTCCGGTCTATTTCGATTAATTACCTACTTCACGTTAATAAATGTTTTTTCTTGATTTGTCAATGACTAGTGGTACTACTCCGACGTGCTGAATAACCAAATAGTTGAACGTTTAATTGCGATAATACCACCGGAATTATCAATTAGCTGATGCACAATAGCACTTAACACCTGCATCCTATACTTATTTTTACGTTTAAAAATGTTGCAACGAATAATAATCAGTGGTACCTTCTTCGGTAAAAGCTTCGTTCCGTTGTAAACCAGAGACCTAGCTTTGATTCGACGTGAACCTGACCCAGACAAAGTGAATTTAAATATGGATACACATTATGGACATTACTTTATAATCCCCATTATCCTTGTGCATAAACCAACAAGTAAACTTAAATTCTTTATACTTAATAAAGTTCCCGGCTACACTATTTAATACCACGTCTAATACAGTTAACAGAACTAGTAAACACACCATATAATTAATGAAAAGCAAGTTTAAGCAGCAGAAGAGCAGTAAAACGTACGGTCATTTAACAGTGTTATCTTATTACAGTGCGGGTTAGCGAAATTAATGAAACCAACTTCAGACAGAAATCCACCTAATTTAATTAATAATATTAAATCTCGTCGGATTCAACCCGGAAAAATACGTCGTGGAACACATTGTTGCATGTTTTAATTAAATGCATCACGTTTCGCTGTGGACGAGTGTGATCAAAAGTGGCTAAAATAGTATCCACCGTTTCATCTAAAGCAAAAATTTGTTACTCAAGCCTAGCAGAAAAAAAAGTTTTATTTTTGTCGTTGCTAACCAATTTATTAGACAAATTTTTCCAGACAAAACCGAATAGCAAAACTCCGGAAATCGGTGTTGGTCACTTGCGCACCGCGGTTAGTTTACCTTAAAAAGGACACAGGACACTTGCACGAAAATAAGGGTTATCATTGCCTGCAGTAGCTAGCTGATAAAAACCTCCTACATTATACTTAGTTCCATGAGTTACATAGTAAATCTAGCGGTATAGGAATAAAAAAATCAGCAGATCTGTTTTTGTAAAAAATGTTTGGTCTATATTTCACAACTAACTATTTTATTTTTTATAAGATAAACCCATTGTTAGAAAATTTAAGAGCAATAAAATATATTTTTAGCTCTATATACCTACATATGTGATGATTAATAAATACCTGTGACTTACTTATTTTAATATGACCAACACTCACGTAAACAACTGCAACAGACAACAACTATTTATGGTATTAACTCTTAAAATTATATGCAATAGTTTGCGAGAAACTGTCCGGTGGTATTAGTACAACTTGTAGATTTCTTCTGACCGTGGCGCGTAACTGACCCATGCCCCTGAAAATTAGGGTGGGTAAGAATTGCGAAATTGCGTACAATTATATGTCTCTCAGAGAAAATAATCACGAGTCGATTGGGTTTTAGAAATTTTCGAGTTCGAAACCGAATTTTCAAAATATTTCAAAATTTATCACAGTCCACTAAAAAATGTAGCAATTTGCGAAGAAGCGAAGCCGTAAAATACTTTTGTATATCAAATAAAAGATTTTTTTTTGGTAACTTTCTAAAACGTCCGGAAAGAGCTCAAAAATTTCATACGTCGGTATATCTTGAAAATTTGAGTTTTTAGTCAATTTACCTAAAAATCTACAAAAAAATCTGGGAGATAGACTTGGACAGTCTGAATCTAAAAACATAGTGTGTTTATGGGCGCGGACCGAGGTTGTAGAACAATTGTGGCATTTTTGTCAAGTACTTGTTTCAAAAATCTCTAAGTGTCCTTAAGAGGAATCCCTACCTTTGGTTTTTGAGATTTTCAATATATTTTCAGAACGTAATATTTTCGTTATTAATAAACCGATTATTAAGAAATTTTAAATATAACTTGTCCACACCTTTCGCCATGTAACGCAAGAGAATTTTTTTTTAAACATTTTTATCATCGTCTTCTTTTTAGCATTTTGGTGGACTATTTCATGACGTATATTTAAAAATCAATATCTCTATAACTGATGGAAATTTCGTAACGCAGTTTTGACCACTGTTTTCAGCTGACACAACTCTATAAATTACCTGGGTAATATTGACGATTTTTGTCGTCGGAAATAACATACTCTAAAAAGAAGCTTGTGTCGAAAAAGCTGCTTTCTTTACTGTATCTTATTTTTAACAAAATAAATCGACAAAGTTTTCCAAATAATGTAGAGAGCTTTGTAAGCTGAAAACAGTGGTGAGAACCGCGTTTCGAAATTTCCATAAATAAATAAGATATTAAATTTTAAAAATGCGTGATAAAAAATTTCAAAATTTTAAAAAGAATAAAGACAGTAAACTTTAAAGCAATAACTGCCAATGTGTTATCTAGAATGACTTGTAGACAATTTATATTTAAATTTTCATAGCAATAAGTATGTTAATAACGCAGATATAAAATTCTGAAATTGTAATGAGCACCCCGTGAAAAAGTTAGGCACTCGCTTTAAACACCCGAATTTTACTGACTTCAAATATTTTTGCTTCTTTTTAGCCAAAATGCATCCCTTTTACTTCTCAAGCGTAAGTTAAAGAAGTATTGTAATACTTTCATATCTGCTCGACATTTCATGACCCAAGAATATGAAAAAATAGGTCTCCCGTTTCCACCATTCTGTCGTCTGTCCGTCATTTTGTCGATTTCTGCTAGACACGTAATCTCCAAAACTACTGGCTTGATTGTTACGAAGTTTCGTCTATTTTAGGAACATCATGTAGACGGCAAAACACAAACAGTTAAATATGTGATGCCGATTCTAGGCCACTTTTATGGGAAATTGACATTTCAAATGCTAAAAATTTCCAAAAACATTTTGGGAATTTTTTCTGGTTGGACGGAGCCGTGGTTTTAGGGGGTAGATTTTCTCGCTTTTTGATGCAGGGGACGACCAACTGTGTCTTTAGGGGTGAGTTTTCTGTCTGACTGCCCACATGGTTGGTCCGTCATACCATTTTAAGGGTGTTTTTTCGGCTCACTTCGTACATGGTCGTCAGGCCGTTTAGATGGCCGATTATTTTTTTAAGGAAAGTTTTAGGGGTGAGTTTAGGCATAATTTAGCTTGATCCATCAGAACGTTTTAGGGTTGAATTTATTAGGTTTTTTTTTGCAATAGCTGCTTTTTTCGACTGTTTTTCTGAAGGAAACCAATTTTTGCTCGCATTTTGGACTAGTTTTTTTTGCGATTGTTTTTTTTTTGTGCAAGTATTGTATTTTTCGGTACTCCTAAAATGGGATCATGAGAGGACCGAAGTGAGCTAGAAAATTCACCCCTGAAGAAAAAAACAGTCGGTACCTGCAAAAAAACGCTTTGAGATGACAGCAGCGAGCCAAAAAACCAGAAAACTCACCCCAAGAGTTCCAATCGATTGAGCAAGTCGGCAGTGAGACAGAAAACTCACCCCTAAAGAAAGAATTTGTTGTCACCTGCATGAAAGACCTCGAAAACCCACCCCTTAAAACATTCTATTGGAATTACCACAGCCTCAAAGTATTTTGAATTTTTCTGAAATTCTTACGATCTTCCGTAAGAATGGTCAAATTTTATAAAATAGCATACTCCTATAATGGTGATTTATGAAGCCATCTTTGGTATTCAGATTTTCACAAATAAACCAAATTTGTTGTTTGATTGTACTTCAGAGACTAGGGAAGTTCTGTCTAATTACATATGATTTTTGTATATTGTGTTTTTATATATTGTGGGAGTAGCGAAATTTCGAACCCCACGTTGGACGCCAATTCTTGTAGGGGTGGGTAAGGAATTTGTTAGATATATGTGCAAGTTAAGTATAGGGATTGATGAACGTCAGGGTCCGAATGGAATTGCGCTACTTCGCGCACGCTACAGTTTCGTGAGGCGGGGGTAAGTGTGCCGCTCGGGTAGTCTTCACGGGTGGAGAGGAAGTGCGGCTCTTTGCGTGATCCGCTCGTCGTATTAGGAATCGTATTATTAATAAACTTTTTGTTATAGGATCATCATATTATTATTTATAAGAATCGCTTATACAGGATATATCAACAAAATAAATTAATAAAGCCGCATATTTTAATAATTGAATCAAAACGGCGTATGTAATTTTCTCTAGATTGCAGAATTGCAATCAGTATTTGTTCAAATACAACTATTAGTGTTACACACATAAAATGTATTTTCAATATTACAAAAGATTAAACAATTTTATTTGTTCACTTTCTTAAAAACTGTAGTAGTGAAAGTACACACGTTAATTATTATGATGTTCCATAAACCTGGCTCGTTTTCATAACAATTTTAAAATCCTGAACTTGTCCAATCGAAATAACTTTCTTTAAATATGGAACTAGTCCTTTGTACATTAACATAAAACCCTAAATCTCTCTAATCTAGTCAGGTTCCTGAAACGGCAATAAAAAATCAAAATATATCGTACGGGGCAATTTATATAAAATAATTTAAACCCAGAATTTGGGTTCAATCTAGCACGAAATTTACTCAGTAATGGAATAAAATTGCAATTTGAGTCGTCTCCGCCTGTACTAACAATAATAACTTACGACTGTGACAACACTTGTAACATTAAGACGCCACATTAAGCATAAGTACGCTGAAGCTTCAAGAGCTGCATTAACGTCAGAATTAATGCAAAAGTGCACAGTATGCAGATCTTCAAGTACTGAAAATTAAAACCCTCGCTCCACATTTGGCTCTCCGTTTTACTAATGTAAGTGTATAAAATCGTTGATGTCGTTGCTACGCACACCGAGCTCGAATTGTCCCAAAACGCTGCTCCTCGTCCCTAAAATGGGTCGCGCTAGGTCGGTGCAGCAGCGAACACCTCTCCATTAGCGGTGACGTCAACGCCACCGCACCCTGAAGGCGCACCCTGACGTCTCGACGCTCCCTCGCCTAAGGGGTGGTTTTCATAGAGAATTAGCACGCACAAACTGTAATGCGAGGCCAATAACTACCATTGCACGTTAACGCTAATGCATTTCGCCCTAGAACTACGACGGAATCCAGGAAATTGTTGACCCTATTGTAAGGAGTAACGCCTATAAATATTACTTTGGGCGTTTGTTATGTATGGAGCGACGAGGAAGGCCGGTTTATTGAGACATATGGGCAAGGCAAAATATCGGGAATGATTTGTTCGGGGGATGAGTTACAGGGTTTCAAGGGCAAATTCCCAGAAATTAGGTATATATAAGGAATAAAAAAGGACGTCGACCTCTGAAACAGTGAATCGATAGGTAAGGACACGCGTTATGAATGTTGCGAATAATTAAAGTGGCGTGTTGGGGAAGCGCCGCTTCGGAAAACTTGCCCGTTTTGGGGAAAATCGGTGTTTGATATCGAATGCGCTGAAAAAGCAGAAATGTTAACGGCGTTTCGCGGAAAAACAGTAGTTGTGTAAACTTTCTCCTTGTTTTGCCGAGCTAGTGAAAATTGTTGCAGAAAAGAGCAATACGGTGTTGTAAAAGTGAAAACACTAACTCTAGTTTTATGGAGATGTACGAGGATAAGACACAAAGAAAGTTTCGCTGGGGTTTTTGATGGAAGATATCACAAATGATTCCAAAAAAAATGTTCAAGGATAGTTGGTTTTTAGACAATGCCGCAAATACTTGCGCTATATTTAGTTGAAATTTTTCATTCCAGGTGTGAATATTTAGTCTCTTTAGAACTGCTCCGATGTCATAGTAAATTAAGGCGCCATAACCGAGATAAATTATTCCACCTACTGCGAGTGATTTGGGTTGCTCAACCAGCAGCGGATTTATTTATTGACGACTTGGAAAAAATCCATGCTGCTGTTCATAATATATTATTCACTTCCTTATTGTTCGTATTTATAATTCAGTCCCGATATGGCAAACTTCTTCGCATCTCCCCCGCTTAATGTTTTCAGTGTTATTTAAATTTTCCCCGGTTCCGTCGTTTCTGAAATATGTGACGTTTTCTTCTATTGAATATTTTAATTCGTTCGAAACTTTCTTTATAACTTTTGATATTGATTGATTACACCGGCTTTCTTAGCACCCGAAAAATAGAATATTGCGACTAAAGGCGAAGAAACGATGCGGATATTCCGTTCCATTTCACCACACACCGCCTAGTTATTTAAAGAGCATGTGACCCTTTCTCGAAAATTGTGCAAAATAAAACACGCATATCACGCCGGTCTTTTTATACGTAGATGTTTTTCCTCAATTAGAGAACTTTCCACCCTCCCTAATCTGTTAATGGCGTTTTACACTCCCGAGCTCGGAAAATGTGTTTTTCATGGCTAATTAGAGGTTTATTGTTGAACACATATTAAATGCATTATTAGTTCCTCCTGTTCTGCGTAAACGACTTAAGACAGTTTTGCATTTACTAGTTTGCTAAACCGCTTAGAAGTAGGTCGGCTCTGACCATTTCGACATGAAAAACCAACATAAATATTGCGCAGATCCGCCACCTAATAAGGTACGTAGTAAGTGTGCTTCCAGCCAGTTCGAGACTTAATGTATGCCCTCATGAACTGAATGCTGATAATGCCTTCCATAGTAATCAGCCAGAATGCGTATTTGCCAACGCGATTTGAATTTTCATCGACTTCAAAAATGGATTGCTTCCGCTAGAAAGCACTGGAGTATGTCCATACCATTGCCTCTCTCCCTCTGACAGGTGTACCTTGACAACAAGAACACTTCTTTCATGTGGCAATATTATAACATTTTTATGTTCTACAAAAATGTGGTCCACCACATCAAAAAAAAGATGTTTGCTTCGGCTTTATTATTTGAAACGGATAACACGCTTAATCTTGTGACAACTCAGATACGCTTTTAGCGATAAAACTGATACCAGGCTGGTACGGAACGTTCACAGTGAATCCCTTGCCAGCAGGCTAACTAGAAGCATATTTCTAGTAAGAAACCCAGCCAAAAGCGTTTTGCGAGCTACATTAAGGACAAAATTCATGGCTTTAATCCAGAATTCATTGAACAGACATGCGACTTGGGTTTTACAGGGTGTGCAGTCAAAATTATTCCAAACCGAAATTATGGAGATGACTGATCTTGAAACATTCCTAAATTTCAACATTTTGACATTACACTTTTTGTCTAAGGGGCCAATTCCAAGTTGGTGGCGCAAGTCACTGGTGCAGCGCAACTTTATAATGCTAATTTGGGTATCAAATGCTGGTTGCTAGGGGTGACGGAATAAACAAGCGCAATTTTTCGAGATAAATTGCGCCAACTTGCACTGCCTACTAGAGGTGCCGCAACTCCATGGTGCAAATTTCAATGGAAAATTCGAAAAATTGCGCTTGTTTATTCCGTCACCCCTAGCAACCAGCATTTGATACCCAAATTAGCATTATAAAGTTGCGCTGCACCAGTGACTTGCGCCACCAACTTGGAATTGGCCCCTAAGAGTACAATAATTTATTTAATCTTCTAAATAGGCAAAAATAACTGCATTTCACGCAATATTCATACGTATATTGAAGTACTTTCACGCATTACTTCAATGTACAACGTGAAACTTTCACCTTTTAATTAACCCTAAATGCGGGATTTTTAATTACGACCCGCTGAAAATTCAGCCGAAACTGCAGCCAAAATTATCGCCAACCTCAAAGACAAAGATGAGATGATAATTACGATGTTCACTTCAACGGTGTTTAAATATGATTTATCAAATTACTTTTGTTAAAAAAAATTAGTAGAACTTTATTTCCAGAGAACTTCCCGCACCCCTGAAGTTCAGTCCAACAATCATAAAAAAGTAGGTACTCTTAATAATACTTACACAACTTTGAGTGTTTAAAAATTCGACTGAAAGCACGTTCAGATTCAAAGAAAGAAAAGAAAATAAAATTTGATTTTGTGTTCCTAAAATACAGAAGAAGACTCAATTTTGGGTCAGGAGCTGTTATTATAATAATTATTATTTTATGATTATTAAGTATAGGCGGGCGAAACATTACTGTAATTTTCGAGAAAATAAAAAAAAATTGGAAACGCTGCGGAATTGAACCGCAGATATTTCGTCTATAAACCAGATATCCCCGCCAAAAGACCGTTCGTTTGGTTTGCGTGGCTACGTATTATGTGACTAAAAAAGTTTTAAACAGTAACAATTATAATAATAAACAAGAACAGGAAGGATTCATAAAGTACAAATATAGGAGTATGCCATTTAATGAAATTTAAGTTATGTTTCTTATACAAAATTTTGATGTCATCACGTTGTTGGTGGGGATGATTTAACAAATTTTGGTTAGCGTGCTACCGATTACATGATGGTCCTAATATGCATACAAAATTTGACAACAATCGGTCCAGTAATTTCGGGAATTGTCTAATAAAAATCTGGACAGACAGACAAACAGACGGACGACAACGGGAAATCTATTTTTTCGTACTCTAGAGAGTAATGAAGCGTCGAGAAAACATGAAAGAGTCAGTCGCCCGATGGACTTGATTACAATACTTCCTTAGCTTTCGCGTGAGAAGTAAAAATTATAACAATATGAAATCACTACCAAGTAATACATTATTATTCCTGCAACACCAAAAAATGGTAACACCCTGTGGACGAATTCCAGTAGCTACGCTGTAATTTTTGTCGATCGGTTCAAAGAATCTTAATTTCGTTCACTAACCCGTTAGTTATTGCAACGCATCTACAGTGTGTTGATATTTTCCAATGTTGTGGGGATAACAACGTACATAGGTTGTGACCATATAAACGATGGTTTACACCATTAAAATTATTTATTAAATTCACACATATCGCCGCTTTAAAATCCAAGTGTTTTTTTTTTTTATTTTACAATTTTCTAAGAAGCTGAATTTATTGGACTGTATTTCAGAGGATTTTCTTCTTTAATTACAAAGTTCCAAGAAATATTTTGTTCGATTCGAAAAATTCGGCAAATTATCAAACATACAGAAACAATCGAAAATTGTGACCGTCAGCAGTCCCCGGTTTCTGTTCTGAGTTTATGGTTTCTTAGAATAGTGCATTTGTATCAATGCAAAATCGAGACCTCAATAGTAGAGGATCCACTGTTTTCTTTGATGTTTCGATGTACAAGGTTGTTGCGAGGGACACCTCATTTAGAATTACTTATACACAATGGCAAAAAAAAAATGAGTGAGGCAATTTATTTTCCATCCAAATTGATATATATTTGTCTCTGTTAAAGTGCTAATAACAGTATCCCAAATTTTATAATGGAGAAATTCACTTGAAACATGCGTATAACATTCTCCTTTATTTTAAGTTACAGGGGTTTTCATAAAAAAATTAAATTCGCAAAATCAAAGAAACCTTTGACCAATTTTCAGTAGAAAGATGCGATAGTAACTAGTAGATAGTTGGATAAAACAGAATTATAACATTAACTTTAAACTATGAAACAATTTGTTAAATAGTCGTAGGTATCCAAATCTATTTATAAATTCTTGGTGACCCAAAAGAGAAATAATAAACACTACTATTAATCCTGTGAAATATTTTTACGTCTCGGCTCGAATTGGAAAATTACGTATAACATGCCATTTTAAGTGCAATTTTATGTAAACTAAGAGTTTCACTCTAACATAGCGCACTAAAATGCTACAAATGAAGCGAAATGAACAATTCGTGTCGAAATAAATCTAAACGATTTGATGCAATTTTTCGCTTATTAAATTCCTATGTGACGTAATACAAAATGGAATATTTAGAAAAAAACTGTTAAGATAACTTTTACTAAATTGATGTTTTTACTTCCCAAGTAAAATTGGAACAGTTTATGGTAATTATGGTTTCAATTTGAGGTCGTAGAAAAAGCGTAGTGTCTATCACGTTTATAAACCTCTCTAGACACTGTTTTTTAAACACTCGCTCCGCTCGTGCCTAAATAAACTAAAACTATCTAAAATAATATGTACTTTGACTCAAGAAATTTCGTTGAAATAATGGAAACACAATAATGAGTTGCATATATCAAAATGAGGATATTTATTCCCAGCAAAAAATTTACAATTCCGAAAACTTATAAAATAAATTTTTATAGAAAAACAAGTGTGATTCAGAAACGAGGAAAGTCTCATATAAATAACTTCACAGGATTTTATTTTTATTAATGCAGTATTATAAAAATAACTTCACGGAATGTTATTTTTATCAGTGCATATTACAAAAATATTACAAAGGAAACATTTCGCATTTTTATTCCAATCTACTCTTATATCAAACATTTTTCATTTTTATGAAGAAAAGTAAAAAATGGTAACATTCTTTTGTAATCAACAAAAATGTTACGGATGTGACAAAAAAATACAGGTTACAGAAAAATGTCTTTGTTAATCTAACAATTACGAAATTCGGACTCAATCCTATTGTAATTGTTTTTATTTCACACATACTACATTTAACACACGTTTTTTTAAACACACACTGTTTCGTCTGTCAACAGTTCTCATAATTTTTTTGTTATGAAATATTTGTCATTACACTGACACATTTATCCACAGTTGTTACGAAACACTAAACTCATTTATTCGCAGTAAATGTATTTAAAAATGAGTTGAGCACACACTAACAACATAAACTTGCATGCGTTTATTTGAAACTCCGTCGAATTGTTAGTAAATTAACACGACTTTTGTTAGTACTTTGATACACAATCCTGTCCAATAAAATAATACATTTTCACTAAAAACAACAACCGACATTCTCCTGGAGGCTCGGTAAACGCAAACCTTAAAATTTCAAAATATAAGGGTTATACTTTCACCAGTGTACAGACAGAAGCGGTAAAACCACAATTATAAAAAGACGCCATACCGGCACGCGAGTAAATTCCATTCAAGTCATAAAAGGCACATTACTCTAGGTTTATCCAGTGACTGATGTATTTTTAACATTTCCATACCATTTTTCTTTCCATATTCCTATTTTTATCGAAGTCAAAGTGGCACAAGGCTAGCGATAGGCTCGTTTTATCATTCGCAACATTATGAACGATAACGTCTTTATAATTTTGCAATAAAAACTTACTTTACATAAAATATTACGCCGGCTATAAATGGTTACTGAAGTACGTGGCATGCCTTAAGACTGCTTTAACTTTGATGCCTTACTTCGCAAACCTATAAACAACACATTTTCTTCTGGACCATATATAGGACATTTAGAATTTTATTAACGTGACTTACAGCCCGGATCTACATCTAAATTCGCTTATGCTAAGAAGTATGTTGCAGTCGTAGACGTCATGTAGGATGTGCCATGAAAAATGATATTTCGTACTTTTATCTCCGCTGTTGTGTGGACTGCATTTTAAAAAGCTGGGGGCTTAAGACTTCCCTATGTGGTCTCTAATGACCACTTTCATACACGCCGCCATGTTTTGTTCGCACTTCCGGTGGATACGAACTTTGCTGGGTGTGCAAGTGTGTCAAAGCTACAAACGTGTTATCGGCGGCTTTTAACTGGGTGTAAATGGGGGAAACCACTGTCGCTAACCAAATTTATTTATGTATTTTAAAAGTGTCACTGCATTGTGACGTCACGAATTAGCGACCTTTTTAATTTAGTCAAAGTCGGGGTAATTGTGGGTCTCACAGGTGGGCGATGGCTAGCTAAAAATAAAATCGACAAAACGCCGTTTTTTGTTTTCTAAATAGACGTATTAAATTTTAAAAATATAACACAGAAGTTAATAAAGAAATAAATATTTACTTCACTGTAGTTAAGGGGGGCGTCTCGGCGACAATTTTAGCACTTTAGGAAAGTCCGTCCGAGATCCGAGAGGCGCTGTCCCCTGGTGGTGAGTTACTGAATATATCGGTGTTTTCATTGATAGACAACACATAATTTTCTACATTTTGCTTCACTACTGTTAATTATTACTTTTTATATAAAATTTTCATACTTTCGATTCGTTGTTTGTTATTGAGGTCGGTTTATTTATCATAAGTAGATAAGTGAGGAGGGGAGCATTTTTTTCTCTCAATTTCCTAATATGATATTAACTGCTATTATATGCTATTTAAAAAACCATACAACTCTAGTCTTTGACTTTTTTCTTAGTAATAAAACTTACTTAACTTAAAACAATTACTGCGTCTGTGAAAAATTATTAAATTAGATTTTGCGGAATTTAGCTTTTTCGTGATACCTTCTATGGAATAAAAACAATATAGAAGGTACTAGTCATATTGTAAAAGAAAAACGAAGGTTTCACCATTTTAAAAAAAGACAGTTGGGAACCCCGAAAAGATCAAAGGATATTCGGCGCCCCCGAGAAGGTTTTACATTTTTTAAAAAAACAGTTTGCACCCCCGAGAAGGTTTCACATTAAAAAAAAGACATTTGGCGCTCCAGGAAGGTTTTATAATTTTAAAAAAGACAATTAGGACCCCCGAGAAGGTTTTACATTCTTAAAAAAACATTTGGCGCCCCCGAGAAGGTTTTACATTTTTATAAAGACAGTTGGGACCCTGGAGAAGGTTTTACATTTTTAGAAAAGACAGTTCGGACACCCGAGAAGGTTTCACATTCTTAAAGAAAGATATTTGGTGTTCCCGAGAAGGTTTTACATTTTTTAAAAAAACAGTTTGCACCCCCGAGAGGGTTTCACATTAAAAAAAAGACATTTGGCGCTCCAGGAAGGTTTTATAATTTTAAAAAAGACAGTTGGGACCCCCGAGAAGGTTTTACATTCTTAAAAAAAAACATTTGGCGCCCCCGAGAAGGTTTTACATTTTTATAAAGACAGTTGGGACCCTCTAGAAGGTTTTACATTTTTAGAAAAAACAGTTCGGTCACCCGAGAAGGTTTCACATTCTTAAAGAAAGATATTTGGTCTTCCCGAGAAGGTTTTACATTTTTAAAAAGACAGTTGGGATCCCCGAAAAGGTTTCACATTAAAAAAAGACATTTGGCGTCCCGGGAAGGTTTTATAATTTAAAAAAAGACAGTTGGGACCCCCAGGTTTCACATTCTTAAAAAAACATTTGGCGCCCCCGAGAAGATTCACATTTTTATAAAGACAGTTGGGACCCTCGAGAAGGTTTCACATTAAAAAAAAGTATATTTGGCGCCCCCGAGAAGGTTTTACATTTTTAAAAAAGACAGTTGAGACCCCCGAGAAGGTTTTAGATTTTTAGAAAAGACAGTTGGGACTCCCGAGAAGGTTTCACATTAAATAAAAGACATTTGGCGTTCCGGGAAGGTTTTATAATTTAAAAAAAGACAGTTGGGACCCCCGAGGTTTCACATTCTTAAAAAAAAAACATTTGGCGTCCCAAAAATTATAAAGACAGTTGGGACCCTCGAGAAGGTTTCACATTAAAAAAAAGGATATTTGGCGCCCCCAAGAAGCTTTTACATTTTTAAAAAAGACAGTTGGGACCCCCGAGAAGATTTCACATTAAAAAAAAGACATTTGGCGTCCCGGGAAGGTTTTATAAATTTAAAAAAGGCAGTTGGGACCGCCGAGAAGGTTTCACATTAAAAAAAAAGACATTTGGCGCCCCTGAGAAGGTTTTACATTTTTACAAAGACAGTTGGGACCCTCGAGAAAGTTTCACATTACAAAAAAGACATTTGGCATCCCGGGAAGGTTTTCTAATTTTAAAAAAGACAGTTGGGACCCCCGAGAAGGTTTCACATTCTTAAAAAAAGCATTTGGCGTCCCCGAGAAGGTTTTACATTTTTAGAAAAGACAGTTCGGACTCCTGAGAAGGTTTCACATTTTTAAAGAAAGACATTTGGTGCTCCCAAGAAGGTTTTACATTTTTAAAAAGACAGTTGGGACCCCCGAGAAGGTTTCACATTAAAAAAAGACATTTTGGCGTCCCGGGAACGTTTTATAATTTTAAAAAAGGCAGTTGGGACCCCCAGGTTTCACATTCTTAAAAAAAACATTTGGCGCCCCCGAGAAGGTTTTACATTTTTATAAAGACAGTTGGGACCCTCAAGAAGCTTTCACATTAAAAAAAAGACTATTTGGCACCCCCGAGAAGGTTTTACATTAAAAAAAAAAAACAGTTGAGACCCCCGAGAAGGTTTTATATTTTTAGAAAAGACAGTTGGGACCCCCGAAAAGGTTTCACATTAAATAAAAGACATTTGGCGTCCCGGACAGGTTTTATAATTTAAAAAAACAGTTGGGACCCCCGAGGTTTCACATTCTTAAAAAAAAACATTTGGTGCCCGAAAAAAGGTTTTACATTTTTATAAAGATAGTTGGGACCCCCAAGAAGGTTTCACATTAAAAAAAGGACATTTAGCGTCCCGGGAAGGCTTTTTAAAAAAGGCAGTTGAGAGCGCCGAGAAGGTTTCACATTAAAAAAAAGACATTTGGCGCCCCCGAAAAGGTTTTACATTTTTAGAAGAGACAGTTCGGACCCCCGAGAAGGTTTCACATTCTTAAAGAAAGACATTTGCTGCCCCCGAGAAGGTTTTACATAAAAAAAATGGGACCATAGACAAGGCTTCACATTCTTAAAAAAGACAGTTGGGACCGCTGAGAAAATTTCATATTTTTAAAAAACACATTTGGGGCCCCTGAGAAGGTTTCAGATTCTAAAGAAAATGGTTAAATGCTAGCCAAAATTTGGTTAATCATCCCCACAACAATTTGATGACGTCATCTCAATGAACCGTATTTTAAAATGAGTTGCATGTTATACAAAAATATACTCCTACATTTGTAGTATACAAATCCGCTTTCAGTTTTTTCGCTTAACGTTCAAATTTCCTCACGGTATCTTTTTTTTTCCAATATATAGAGTTTTCTTTTAACAACAGAAAAGTTACACATGTTTTCAGTGTCTTGTAAGGAAAAGAAGACTTCGTGTATTAAGAAAAAATGGACAAAATATAAGCCCCGCCCCCCCACCCCTTCTTAATTGTGATGAATACTTTATTCATCATGAGCTGAAGGGCGGAATTTAGTTTGCAAAATCCTCATTTTCTTACAAAAAATTACCATATGAAATATGTTTCTAAAAAGGTAGCTTAATTTTTTTTTCTGTTTAATATATAGAGTTTTCTTTCAACCCCAAGATAGTTAAACGTGTTGTCAGTTTCTTGTTGGGAAAAAAAGACCTCGTATGTTAATTAAAAACGGACAAAATATAAGCCCCGCCCACCCACCCATTCTCAATTGTGATAAATGTTTGATCCATCGTGAGCTGAAGGGCGGAGTTGAGTTGCAAAATCCTCATTTCTCTACAAAAAAATACAATATGAAATATGTTTTTAGAAAGGTAGAATTTTCTAGAGAAATATTGATGTTACAATTAAATAAACTCCGCCCCTCGTCTGATTAGGAATGAAAAACTCATCACAATTGAGATCGGGGCGGGTGGGTGGGGCTTAATTTTTTTTTTTCTTGATATATATATATATATACGTAGTTTTCTTTCAACAATTTTTTGGCGCAAAGAACAAGAGATATTATAATAAAAAACATAAAGTGAATATATTATTCAATAATTTTGGACTGTACTCCTAGTGTACGTCACGTAGAATAACTTGTATTTTCTCGTTTTTCTCGAAAAATTGAAGAAATGAAAAACTGAAAAATCTAAAAATTGTAAACTCGTGAAATTTCAAATCGAAAAACTGCAAAATCTAAAAATTTAATGAGTTACACAATAGTAAAATTGCACATGGAAAAATTAAAAATTTAACTCGAGATACTCTCTTTTTAAACGCTAACCAGAGGGATTCCCCATAACTACACCCTTCAGGCTATCAATTTAGCACAATAACGAAACGTAATGTTAACCGACAACACTAAATTTAGCGAATATCACTAGATTATTACCAACTTAGCAAAAATAAAAACTGAACTAGGCTCCTAATGAATTCTCGCTCACTGTTTCCAGGAACTGACACAATACCAAGTCAAACTTCTGAAACACTTATAATTTTAATTACGTGAAGTTGCACTTTTCAAATTAATATTTGTAACATAAAAAAATATACAAACAGAACAAGTATTTGCAGCAACTTTTCTTATTCATTAAAACAACCAAGAGGACGACTTTCGAAAAAACATCATGGTCTGTTTACGCTAACTTCAATTACATCTTAAAAATAATAAAAGGTGATAATCATTCTTCCGTCTAATCCTCCACTTTACTTTTTCATTTAAAGTAACCGTAAACCGCAGCCATTTCACGTTTATTACGCCGAGTTCAATTGCGGGTTTAGAAACAGATTAAAATAAAAATAATATTACAATTTTAACAGTTACAGAAAGGATTGTTCGTTTCGAATCTTCTGCCCATCTTAGCACGTTATCGGATGGAATTCAAGACTTTCCCAGCGCTAAATATATGCCAGTTTTTTAACCCAATTGTAGAGTTGTAGACAAAAAGTTGACTCCGGCCTAGATATCACGGTTCCACTTAAAAAGCGACTAATTTCATAATTAAATCCTAATTAATTAATTAATGTGAACAATAACTTACAAGTAACGCCACAGTTTGACACTTTAATTATAGCCCCTATCTCGGCAAGGCGGCAAAATCAATGCCGGTCTATCAACATTGACCGGTCAATTATGCAAGCTTTGTTACGGGTACACGGTGAATATTTACACCTATAATTAAGTAGCTGCAGTTGACAATGACACGAATTTGACACACAAGCTAGTTGATTATCAGACTTTCATTTTGACTACATATATTTAAGGTGCATTTACACATCCCGAAGTGTCAAATCCGTTGACACATAAACCATCGCGTTAAAAGCAGTCACCTAATCGTGGATCTATATAAAGTGTGAGAAAGTTCACTGGAGCAGCGGTTGCTCTCACAATATATTTTTTCCTTTTCGTCCCGTTTGTTCGTTTTGCGGTTTTCTAAGTCCCTTTCTTCCGCATCAGATATCGACTTAAATCGAGAACGATGATGAAAAATGGCGTGAAATGTTTTTGAAGTGTGGCGGTATATAAGAATGATGATGTATTAAAGTAGGTGGCGAGGCCATTCTAAGTCATTTAACCAATTGCTTCTTGATGATCCGATCGACGTCGGTTCCGGCGCCTTCCTGAGTCTGCACTCTTTGGTCCTCTGGTCGCCCAGACGCTATTAAACCGAAAAATACCGATGATTTATATTAAGCGTCGTTATATTCGCAAGAGCTGTCGACGCGATTAAGAGGACTCGCCGATAATAAATAAGAAAAGTCATTAAGTGGCGATAAATTTAATTCTCTACATAATTACGTCGGATTAATTAAAGATCCAATTAATGCCGGGCTCGCCGTTCATTACTTATCGAATTAACGCTGGCTCGGTGTCACATACCGTCAAAATTTGACTACGGTGGCTCAAAATGTTTGCTCAAAAAGCTATCGCGGCAAATGGAAAGTTCACTGACTTCTAGTACTGGTCATGCTTCATGGTAATGGAGGGTAATTAAACCACTTTTTGCGAAAATGCGCAATCGCATGTTCTGCAAACCGAAAATAACCATATTTTACATAATACCGACAACTTTTATCTGACGCTTGGGTGAATTCGCTACGTGTTTCCCAATGCGATACATCCACCTGTCTGGGTCCCCTATAACATTATACTCAGTTTTTTAATCTATCAAATGGTTAGTGGTACATCCTTGAGCATTTGTTGCAAGATAGCAAACTTCATTTCAACTTTCAAAAAAAATTATGTGGTTTGAAACATTTTCAAAAATCCATATTTCATATTCGTACACAGAACCAGGTCACGTGTACCTCTTATTTACAGCGCGCACAATTCATCGTTATGGTAATCTCTTCATACAATTACAACCTTTACAGAATAAATTCAGGAAATATCGGAAAATTTTATCAAAAGCTACCACTCGCAAAGAGTGGTAATTGGAAATATATTTCCCTACCAAATGAATGTTTCAAGTAACTTTCATGTACAAACATAGCCAACAGAGTCCATTGTTTGTTTCACAAACAATATGGGGAAACCGAACGTAATAACTGTGTCATATTATAAAGTTAATTGTGTGAACAATTCCGACACAAACAATAGCTTATATATCGTTAATAAATTGGAAAAAATACGCACATGCTGCTGGTTCGTCAGAGAAATTGTATACAGAAGAGCATGTATTTATTTTATATACATATTTACGTTGGTAATGGCCAAGCTGTGCCGTCTTCTCTAATAATTTCATTAAGCACACCAGAGTACGTTTTAATTAATTTATGTTCGACCTGTTTACGCTGTTACGAATGTTCTATTTACTTATTGGTATATGGTCAAAGTAAATAGTTCGTTATGTTAATGCGACGCAAAGGACACTTCAATAATTGTCGTATCGCGCCTGTTATATCTACTGACAAATTGTTTCCATCAACGCAATGAGAATACTACCAAACGTCGATAAATAATTGCTTAGTTTAATCACTATCGTACAATGTCATCAAATATAAATCAAAGTAACTAATCCACTACGCCAAAAACAATATTGTCGCATGATTTAAATATCGCATAGATAAATAAACCTAAATCGATTAATTAAAACTCTTCAAGCACACAAAAAGAGAAGAAATAAAAAGCATCCACGAATATTTGCTACTCAAACTGTAACGAAATAAAATTTAAAAGAACAAGTAACAATCTATAATAAAATTGATTTAAAAAACTTGATTAATGAATCCAGATTTAATTAATTCATGAAAATAATGAATGTGGTAGTTGATTTCTGTTACTCTTTGTTCACAAGACTCGTTTACTTAGCTCTTACTTAAACCTCCAGATCGTTCTAGAAAGAGAAGTAATTTGATTCTTTTAAAACGAGACGACCGTGAAAGGATCATTCTCCTTTTTAAATATTTTTTAGACGACGTCAAAATTTTGTATTATTATTTGATTGATTGATTATTTCATTTCTTGCGGGCGTGTTTTCGTTTTTGGTCTAATAATTGGGTAGAGAAATTATACTGATTAATTTAAACCTAATATAGACGTATTTTTACTTCGAAACACCCAAATATTTTTTTTTTTGTACTAAGTAATATTACACAATCAGGGTTTGCCGTTGTATGTAATTTGATTACACATATCAGCCATTGGATAATTCACTTTGAAAACTTTTACTATCCCCATCCAGTAGTCCTGTAAAATTACATTACAGTTTCCTCCCCCTAAGTTCGCAAGTGGACCAATCCGGACACTTTTACGTCTCTTGCGACGTTTTTTTTTTGGTGTGTTCTTGCAAAATTGCCACCGTAGAAGATGCTTAAATTTGGTTTCTACATGAGTCCCATTCGACGCTATTTGGATAAAATTTTTCTCACAGATTGTAAAGCGCCAAATTTAAAAATAGTGTTTTAGTGTCATTTTACTTTTTCATTTTTTTTTTTTCTATTATTTTCACAATAACAAAAAAAATTTAGAGTATCTTGTTCCTGATTGATTTAAAAACCTAAGGTATTCAATAAAACAATTTTGAGAACATGAAAAAAACTTTTCCAACTTTCCCCTGTAAAATGTAATTCAATAGTTTTCATCAAATTTTACTTATTTCGAATCTTTCATCTACCTCTTTGACTTTACGAGCAGCTGTATATAGAACTTTATTAAAAGAAATAAGGCATTCAACAAAACAGATATCAATTACGTTCGTTATAACTCTGCGAACATGGGCCAAAAAATTTCAATTTCTCCCTTACAAAGACTAAATGGATTCATTTTTTAATGATTTCGTTTTATTTCGAATCTTTTGTCTATTTGTTCGACTTCGCGAACAACTGTATATAGAATTTATTTAAAAAACTTAAGATATCCAATAAAGCAAAAATGTTCAATGACGCTCAGAACATGAATCAAAAAATTTTAAATTGCCCCCTGTAAAATCTAAATGTTTTCGCCAAACTTTACTTATATTGAATCTTTATTTATTTCTTCGTCTTTGTGAACAACTGTATATATAAATTTATTTCAAATACTTAAGCGATTCAATAAAACAAATATCAGTTATATTAGTTATAATATAACTTTCAGAAAAGAACCAAAAAATTTATAATCCTCCCCTGTAAAATCAAAATCGATTAATTCAACCGTTTCCGTCAAGTTTCAATTATTTCGAATATATTATATATTTCTTCGATTTTGCAAACAACTTACAAAACTTTGTTTACAAAATCTAAGGTATTCATTAGCAATTTCTTCGACTTTGCGGACAACTGTATATAGAATTTGGAGTTGTGTTTTCCCGCCTCTTGAACGTGTGAAGTGTTGTAGTGAAAGGCAAATTAATTACCCACATGTTTCGACTATATTGAAAATTAAGTTTTATAATGATTAAAAAAAAATTAAAAATTAAAAACCCAAAAATTCCACAAAATGCTTTATTAGTGGAATTTTTAGGTTTTTAATTTTTAATCACTATAAAACGTATGTGATTGTAATTTCGTTAATGTTTCCAAAAAAACATGTTACCTTTTATATCCTGGCTTGTCACACCTGAAGATGACTTAATTTTCCATAAAGTCGAAACATGTTGTAATTAATTTACCTTTCACTACAACACTTTACACGTTCAAAAGGCGGGAAAATACAACTCCAAATTAACCACACTTGAACAAGAATGGATCTCCAAAAATTAACTCTATATAGAACTTTATTTAAAAATCTTAAGATATTCAATACAACAAATATGTTCAATGACGCTGTAATTCTAAGAACAGGAATAAAAAAATTTCAATTTTTCCATGTAAAATCTAGATGGATGCATTAAATCGTTTTCGTCAAGATTTACTTATTTTGAATCTTTGATGTATTTCTTCGAGTTTGTGAACGACTGTATGTAGAAATTTATTTAAAAAACCTAAAGAATTCAATAAAACAAATACCTACATTTACGCTAGTCATATAATAACCCTCAGAACACGAACAAAAAATTTTAAATTGTCCCTTGTAAAATCTAAGTCCATTGAATCCAGCGTTTTCGTCAAAAACAAAATTTCTTAAAAAACGACGGAGGCCACCAAAATTTTCTCAGAAATAAAACGCCAGGGTGCCAAGATTCTTTAGAATCCTTTGAAAAATTAAATACCAAAAACCTCCAAGATTGTTTCAAATTATTTCAAAGACAAATCACCGATTCTTTTAAGATTATTTAAATTTTTTTAGAAAGAAAATACTAATTATTTTAAAAATAAAACAGCAGAGGTCCCGAAAATTCTATCAAAAATTGTTTCAAAAATACATTGAGAAAAACTAAATTGTTTAACATTCTTTCAAAAACTGCGCACCAATTGCCCTTAAGACTTTTTAAAGTCCCTTAAAAAAGAAAACACTAAGATTTTTGCAAATTCGCTTTAAAAAATCACAACATGGGCTCCTGAAATTCTTTGAATTCTTCCAAAAATAAAAACTAGGAGCCCTCAAAATTCTTAAAAATTCGTTAAATTAAAAAAACAACAAAATTCCTCGAAATTCTTTCGAAAAGCAAAACATCTTCTTTCAAATTCTTTCAAAAATAACACCTAGTGTCCTTGAAATTCTCTGAAATTCCTTCCAAACAAAACGCCGGAGACCCCTGCGATTCTTTAAATTCTTTCAAAAATTAAACGCCAGTTTCTTCCAAAATAAAATAGTTATTTAAAATATAAAACAATAGAAATCCGTAAGATTTTTTCAAAAATTCTTTCAAACATAAAGGACGCCAAGATTATTTAAAATCTTTTGAAAAATAACAACATACGACTAATCCATTCTGGGCACAATTTGATCAACAATTTTTTAAGCTTCTTTGAAATTCAGAAATGTATTCTTCCATGTCTAATGGACTCTATATTTTGCCTAATATTTCTTCCCCTTTTTTTTTCCTTATTTCTCTTTCAATTGAATGAAGTCCTGTCTCTTATTTGTAAAGAATAAGCACAATTCAATACAACAAAAATGTTAAGTGATGCTATAAATCCATAAACGGGAATAAAAAAATTGCAAATTTTCCTCTGTAAGTTCCAAATCGATTCATCCAATCATTTTCTTTTACTTATTTCGAATCTTTTATCTATTTCTTCGACCTTATGGACAACTGTATTAGAACTTTATTTAAAACACTTAAGTTATTCAATAAAACAAATATCAATTACATTAACCCAATAATATTTCAAATTGTTCCTGTAAATTTAAATCGATTCATTAAATCGTTTCCGTCAAGTTTTTTTTTCTAATCTTCTGCCTAGTTCTTGGATTTTGCGAACAATTTTACAACATAGAACTTTATTTAAAAAAACTTAATGTATTCTACAAAACAAAAATTTTCCAATTTTCCCCTGTAAAATCTCAAGTCGTTTTTGTCAAATTTTATTTCGAAACTTTTGTCTATTTCTTGGACTTTGTGCGAACAACTGTACTATATAGAACTTCATTTAAAATGTTTAAGGTATTCAAAACAAAAATGTTCAATGACACTATAACTCTTTCGTCAAATTTTATTTCGAATCTCTTGTCTATTTCTTCGATTTTGTGATCAACTGTATGTAATATCGATTACGTTAGTTATAATATAACTCTAAGAACAAGAACCAAAAACTTTCAAAATCTAAATCGATTCAGTTTTTAATCATTTCCGACAATTTTTATTTCGAATCTTTTGTCTCTTTTTAATTTAGTCTTTTGTTAACTCACCAATCCCGCAACACGATTAAACCACTTCTAGTGGACCGCACGATGACAAATAAAAATGTCGACCTTACCTGAAACAAAACAAAAAAATGTTTAATTCACAGCCCACAAAACGACAAAAAATATAAAAATTTGTTTACTTTAAAAACTCATTTTTGCATACGTTCGCAAAAAACGAATTACGTGTAATGGATTTTCACGTCATATTTAACAACAGAACATTTGAAATAACCAGTATAAACAAAAATTGTAACTGCACTCCAATAAAAATATTTACAAACCAAACACCAAAAACAACTATTGATTGAACAGTTGCGGTCTCAGTTTAAACAATCCATGATACATCCACAACCAAAATTAGAATAAAGCCAATAATCCAAATAATTTAATTCCGTATTAAAACGCAAAACGCAAACATAAAATCCCCTGCCAGCTTTCCCGACTCAGAAAACATCTTGATTTGTTGGCGACGTCAGCACTTCAAAGTATAATTAATTGTACATGAAGGTTGTTATTTGCCCTATAAAGCTGTTCCGCCTTATTTTATTGTTACCTTTCCGGGCCGGTGCTTTATCAGAACAAACATTTTTCGTCGGTACTGTATAAATATTGATTTTAGCAAACCATAATCGGGAAACAAAAAGCGTAACATTTGTAGACTTCTTCAGATTTTCTTTACTTGCCACTCCCGGTTTTTCTGTCGTTCTATTTTTAACTTGTCGATAAGTACACACACTGCGCCCTTGCATATAAACACAAATTAGAAGCTCCAATTCCCACTAATTACCTGCTTGTATCTGAGCCAATAATCCCGACAACGTAATCCCGTATTCATACGCGAACCGCAAAGGCCAGTTTCGCAAATTCAGCAAACATCTTGATCTAGATTCAAGGTTTGTCCTTATTGAAAGCGACGCCGCCGTCTCCGGCTTTATTTATATCGGTGAATCCTGTCTGGTGGCGCTGCACCGTCCGAGCTTAAAACGATACATCATAAAATATTACAAAGCTATCTTGGCCGAGCTTTGCTTAATGTTGTGTAAAGACGCAAGAGAACTGAGAGGGTAAATATATGCATGAAGTATAGTTGACCTGGTCTCAGATAACAGGTGCACAGCCACTGGTCACTGTTAATACAAACAGTCTACACGCGCGAACGCGTCCGCCTGAGTTAATTACTGGAGCTTTCAGCCTGAACGGATGTCAAGCTTTGTATGAAAACGTCAATTTCGTATACCTCCCAGCTGTTGGTGTTCAGGTACGTATGTGTATTTTGGGGATGGAAGAAAAAATGCCGAGTTCGATTCGGGCTGTTCAATTTGGCAGGTGCATGTCGGGTATAATGGGGTTTTTCTGGGCGTGTGATAACCGAAAAGGGGAGATTTGTGTGTTTATAACGAATTTGATAAAGATTGTCATAGTTGTTTCTTATTTCTCACGGAGGAAAAAATGGTTTTGTAGTCGACAGTCACGCGTGTAATTTTTTCTGTGACCTCAATTTTTTTTGTAAAAGCTGTGTTCATTTGTTGGAATGAGCGGCTATTTATCTGTATTTTCGTTTGCGAGCTTTTATAAGGTAGTAGACAACGCTAATTGGAACTCAGAGTTCTTATAAAAATTCTTATATCTAACAAAAATAATTACTTTTGTTATTAATATTATTTACATACTATGTGAAAATACGCAATTACATAATTATACAATCAAAAAATTATATATTTTAGCGAACCAGTAATGTTAAAAAAAAAACAAGACTGACAAGATTTTTTTCATAATTTTTAACCATCCAGCTCAACGTTTCATGTCTCCAGGAGTATGAAAAAATAGGTCCCTATTTCCGTCTATTTGTCTATCGTCTCTAGTCGTTTGTATTAGGCACATAATAATCTCCGAAACTATTGGACTTATTGTTATTAAGTTATATTTGTATTTTGGGAATATCGAATTGATAATAATATGATAATCAAAATTTGTCTAATTATCCCCGCCAACAATTTGATGACGTCACCTAAAACTTTTTCATAGTAAATGCTATTTAAATTTTATAAAGTAACCCAATCACAATCTTGTGGTTTATGATATTGCCTCGATTTATTTAACTCATATCGGTTATCACAAAAAAATAGAATTCGCCAAATCAAATTTTATCATTTTTCGGGGAAGCTGTATTTGTTGTTAGGGTAAAATTTGTAAACATAAATAACATTATTTAGCAATGTAAATGAAAACAAATTCTCTTTATTGTTCAAAACCCGCATGAACACGATTTAAACATACGGAGTTGCATGCTTGTGAATGTGTGTTAAAATATATTTGTGGGAAATATTGAACATTAAAATAACTCGGTAAAATGTAAAGCGCTGTCAAAAACTGAATAAACGTAATTAAAACTGCTAATTTTGATTTTTCTGCTACCTTTTGAGCTTCTTTTCTAAATAATTGAAAAATTAAAACAATCATAAAAATTTTAAAAATCCGATTTTTTTTTCAATTGTGTTTGGAATAATGAAAGTCCGAACGATTTCATATAGCCAACACACGTAGTGAACCAAAATCTGACGAAATATTGAAAAGAAGAATTAGACTTTGAAGCCTTTATGTTCTACATTTGGGCGCAAGAATTTTTAAAATTATTTTTTTTTTTGTTCAACAGCGTGTTATAAAATTAGTATGAGCTTATATAAAATTAATAAACAAAATTTTTGAGTTAATATACATATGTTGAAAATTCATTTTCAGAAATATTGGAAAATCTATTGCCAAGTAAACACGACTATTGTTAGAAGCACTTTCAAACTACTTCAAAAACAAGACACAAGGAGCCCTCAAGATTCTTTCAATTACCTCAAAACCAAAACCCAATAAGGTGCCCCCAAGATTCTTTCAATTATCTCAAAACCAAGACACAAGGAGCCCCTGAGATTTTTTCAAACTACTTCAAAAACAAGACACAAGGAGCCCTCGAGATTCTTTCAAACTACTTCAAAAACAAGACACAAGGAGCCCTCGAGATTCTTTCAATTACCTCAAAATCAAAACCCAATAAGGTGCCGCCAAGATTCTTTCAATTATCTCAAAACCAAGACACAAGGAGCCCCTGAGATTCTTTCAAACTACTTCAAAAAGAAGACACAAGGAGCCCTCGAGATTTTTTCAAACTACTTCAAAAACAAGACACAATGATCCTCAGAGATTATTTCAAATTACTTCAAAACCAAGACACAAGGAGCCCTCGAGATTCTTTCAATTACCTCAAAAGCAAGACCCAATAAGGTGTCCCCAAGATTTTTTCATTTATCTCAAAACCAAGACACAAGGCGCCCCTGAGGTTCTTTCAAACTACTTCAAAAACAAGACACAAGGAGTCCTCGAGATTCTTTCAAACTACTTCAAAAACAAAACACAATGATCCTCAGAGATTATTTCAAATTACTTCAAAACCAAGACACAAGGAGCCCTCGAGATTCTTTCAATTACCTCAAAACCAAGACCCAATAAGGTGCTCCCAAGATTTTTTCAATTATCTCAAAACCAAAACACAAGAAGCCCCTGAGATTCTTTCAAACTATTTCAAAAACAAGACACAAGGAGCCCTCGAGATTCTTTCAAACTACTTCAAAAACAAGACACAATGATCCTCAGAGATTGTTTCAAATTAGTTCAAAACCAAGATACAAGGAACCCTCGAGTTTCTTTCAATTACCTCAAAAACAAGGCACAGTGAGGAGCCCCCAAGATTCTTTCAATTATCTCAAAACCAAGACACAAGGAGCCTCCGAGATTCTTTTAAACTACTTCAAAAACAAGACTCAAGAAGCCCTCGAGATTCTTTCAAACTACTTACTTCAAAAACAAGACACAATGATTCTCAGAGATTCTTTCAAATTACTTCAAAACCAAGACACAAGGAACCCTCGAAATTCTTTCAGTTACCTTAAAAAGAAAACACATGGAGCCCCAGAATTTTTTTTCAATTGCCTCAAAACCAAGACACAATGATGAGCCCCCGAGATTCTTTCAAACAACTTCAAAAACAAATCACAATCATCATCAAAGATTCTTACAAATTACTTAAAAAATAAGACACAAGGAGCCCTCAATATTTTTTCAGATTCCTTAAAAAAAAGACACAAGTAGCCCCCGAGATTAGTAAAAAAAATACATTTTTCTCGGATCAATCAGGTAGGTTATATTTACCAATGCACAGTTGCAAAGTTGCATGTGCAACCATGTTTCTGATATCTCAAAACATTTGTAAGCTTCCAGAGAATTCGGTTTTTCACCTTCAAAGTTAAATCGTAAATTGTTATACAGTTTTGATTTTTTTTTCCAAAAATCCTAGCATTTTATAAGATAAGACTGATTTTGGCACTTTTGACATTTTCGACCATTTTTCAACCTTCGTTTTTTCGAAAATTCCTAGCGTTCTTCCAAAATCGCCAAATGAAAAACAGTTATTTTTAAAGTTCCGTCAAAATTGCTCGGTATACAATTTTTGCATGACATATACACCCTAAGAAAACAGAGGGTGGGTGGGTGGGGCTAGTATTTGATAAGATAAGACTGATGTTGGCACTTTTGACATTTTCGACAATATTTCAACTATTTTTTCTTCGGAAATTCCTACCATTTTTTCCAAAATCGCTAATTGAAATATAGCGATTTTCGATAGAATTTTACAGTTTCATCAAAATAGCTCGCTATAAAAATTTTGTAGATGAAAAAAGAAAATTATTATCAATTTTTGTTTCACAAAATACAATTGTTACAAGAATGTACTTTGTAGGTTTTGTAGTGTTTACAAAAATATTTAAAATTTGTTTACCTGAGACAGGTCAGTAAAATCAGGTGCATGAAATAAGAAATAAATTTTATAGCACACAATATAACAAAAAAATTACGATTAGCGCTTTTTTTAACTTTTTTCACATTCTAGATTATATGTATTATTAGTTTCCATTCCCACTCGACAGAAGAAAATAACTAGCCCCGCCCACCCACCCGTCTCGTTTTCAGTGATTGATTTAGCCGATCTGAATGAAAGACCGATCTTATACTGAACAGAAATAAAATTAGTCGTTGAAATGAGAAGAGGGGGATGGGCGGGGCTAGTATTTACTAAGATAAGACTGATTTTGGCAAATGACATACCATTCAAAAAAATAGAGGGCGGGTGGGCGGGGCTAAGATTAGACTGATTTTGGCAAATAACATACCCCCTAAGAAAATAGAAGGTGGGTGGGCGGGGCTAGTATTTGATAAGATAAGACTGATTTTGGCGCTTTTAACATACAATTATAAAATTTGTTCTGAGATTTCTTTGTTCTAAAAACTCCTCAGAAAACCTTTGTGATGATGTCACCAACATATGCTTTTAGAGTTTTTACTTCCCCAGTATCATCTATATATGTAATTCTTTTAATTTTGGCAAGGTGTTGTAAAATGTTGTAATTGGAACGGTTTTACAACACCTTACCAAACTTAAAAGAATTCTACTATGTTGTAATACGGTTCATCGGACAAATGACTACTTTCAAGTTTTCTCCACGTTTTGTTGACCACTGGTTGAATGCGAAGAATTTTTAAAATGTTGACTTACATAACGTCTCGCTCGCCACGCAACAACAATTTGGTTCACTTCATTTACTTTTTTACACATGGATTTGCTTATGAATATAAAAATTCAAATCACTTTCTCTTATGTTTATATTTAACGCATTATTTTCACATTTACATCATGTTAAAAATATGGAACACCGGTGCGCTGCAAAACAAACTAATACACATCGAAAATTCAAAATATAGCGAACCTCTAAAATCCACAATATTCAGTTTCAGTAGCCTGGAGTTCAAGAATCTGAAAACTCCTTGCTTCTCTTTTTTTTTTAAGATCCCACCCCATCTTGTAATTGTTTCGTGCGATTTACGAAAAACGATTTCTCGTAACATTTTTGCAACCCTGGGCTCCGCCTCAAGTTATCTATAATCCCCGATTTCGCTTCAAATTTATCTGCAAATCTCGACGTTACTTTCGTTGCCAAACACCTTTTTCCTCAAAGCAATGTTGCTCATTTTTTAACGATAACGACGACCGCCTTATTTATACTTTACTCGTTAAGTTGCTTTTAAACATGTGAGCTGTACGCCTAGAAAAGTATTGGATTTAGTTGAGAACCTTGTCTTTGTCCGCTTTTTGTCCAGACCCTTGCTTTTTGTTCGTTCACGTCTTCCCAGCTTTTTAGGTTTTCGTGTTTTTCTTGTACTGTCATGTTTAAATGTTTTATTTCTTTAGTTCATACTATTTCATGAACTGTCGACTTTTTTATCTATTGATATTTTCGAACATTGATTTGGTGTGGGCGCCCCTTTAGAACCTATCTACAACTCCACAAAATAAAAAAATTGACATCAAAAATACAGCATTAACAGGAAGCATCATTATTTGTCTCTCATTTAAAAAGTTTGCTTAAAATCTGCCATTTCGTGCTCTCCACAAGAGCATGGCAAATTTTTAATTAATTTGAGCAAGTTATTACAGGTATAAAAAATTGAAAAACGCAAACAGACATCGCCCAATGAAACTCGCAGAACACTTGTTGATTTTTATCCGTAGCAAAAAATAAATGAAGAGTCGTAAAATTTCTTGTGTCGGCATTAACGCAAGGCAGAAATAATTACGTAACCTGTGGAAAATTTAATTAAATGAATTTACCGGAATTCAGCACCTTGAAATTAGCCCCTGACGGATAGTGCACTTATCAAAATAATTATCAATAACAAGCAATTAAAAGGGAAATAATTAGGCAAATTATGCGTAATGGCGTGGCTTTTTGCAGACGGTAATGGCGTCATCCTGGAAACTCTGGCCAGCAGGAAACGCGACTGAAGTACGGTAAATAAAACAATTAGCAGGAAAACGTTATATGTACACAGATCTATTGTTATAAATATAATGTATATAGATAAATAGGCAGGGAAAGGTTAGATTAGATTACCCTAAGGGCTGGATCATAATTAATTCAATTCATCAAAGCTTGTGTATTCTCCGAACCGAGTCTATATAAATGAAGGAAGTTCTTCAGGAAATATTCGACGTAATAACGTTCTCATGTAGAAAGCTTAACCAAAAAGTTACGACATTCAGAAATAAAACCCATTATAAAGACGGTAAAGATTATTAAACTCTTTAATCGCAATCAATAAACCCAAAACATAAACTTGCAAAAAACCCTTAAGCACGAACCTAATTCCGTCAAACATGCTATAAAATTTAATTTTTGAAATAATTCATCCTTTATGTCGTGTTGTTCAGTTGATCGTTTTTGGAAATTTCATACCCACTCCAGCACGGTCTCTTGTTAACCTTTATAAACGGCTTGATAAACAGAAACGACAATATTTATAGGTTTCATTTCGTGGTGAAATATAAAAATGAACAAATATTTAGCAAGAGCACGCGATCTCGCATGAGTAGCAAACAGTTCAAGTCCCTAGGCCCTAGCAATGCGTCACGTCCATAAAATTATTTCACGAAATTAAACCAGACAGACAGACATTCGTATTGCTTCTAAACAAGGTACTTGCGTAATCCATCCGAGAAGGGTTTCGTTGTTCCTCCCTGCGCAACCATAAAACGCTGTCATATCAAGATTTTAAAAAGTGGACAGGTTTCGGGCTAATAACGACGTTATAAATAATTTCGCTTTCGGTTTAACAATGGACGGAGGAGCATTTCACTGGAAAATGCAACGCTAAATCATTCATACGCGGTTCTGTTGTGCACGGAAAAACTCCCCTTTAGGAACAGCATTTCCCAACAGCGCCCGATAGAGTCGGAATGTTTATTCAGCGTTTGGTGTAAAAGGGGATTTTTCTAAAGCCATTTTCGTACGCACCAGACTTTGCTCGGTATCGCTTACAACTTGCTTCCCCTCGCAATTTAAAACACTGAATGTATCAACTCCATTGAAAACTCCTTTCGGCGTGGACAATTTGCGCGTTCGCACCGACTTACCGACTGCAGGACCGGCGAAAGAAACTTTCGAAGCCCCTACTGTTCGCAACACAAATTTCAAACTGAAAAACTTTGCTTCAGGTTGCGGGGTTTACTCGCTTTTACTTTTCTTGCCTCTTGGATAATGTTTCTAGTCGGGACTAGTTTTCTTTCTCCACACCGGCACTCCCACGCTGTTTTGCCGGTTTCAGTAAGGCTACATTTATTTCTAGATAAACTTCCGTTTACGGAGATCTGTTTATACCATGTATAATTCTTTCTAATTTGTTTGAGTTCTCTTCTTCCAGACTTTTGTTTTCTCAACTGGTTTTCTCTCACAGTTTATTCCAACTTACCCTTTTTTATTCCGCTTGTCTTTGTTATTGTTATTTTCAGTTCCAACTGTAACCTAACCTTCAGTGTTGACAGAACATTTGCAATTTCACAACATAACCTGAATATGTCCCCTCCCCCGTACGAATGCACGCCGAGTAACGTAATTCCTTCTACGACGAGCGGATCACATAGACAGCCGCAATTCAAGGCATCCGTGACGAGAAAACTGCTCCGAGTGACGCACTAAACTGATTCCCGTCCACGTGCATGAATCCCTCTATTTGTCTTGTACATACATATAACAATAAGGTGCTTGTACCACCCCCACAAATACGAGTCTTTAATCGTTGAAACTTTCAAACTGACGGTAAACTGATAAAACGTACATTCTGTCAAAGACAAATCCTCAAAAATCCATGGCTGTCTTTGATCGTGTTGTAGGGGTTTGAAACCTAATGTTAAAAAACTTTGAAAGTTATTTAATAATAATAATAATAATTTAATCTTACTTTCAAATTCAATGGTTGTCTTTTATATAGTGAAGGTTAGGCTGCACTTTAAGTAACTACGGCAAAATTAACGGTATGTAAGTCAACGATTATTGTTCTCTCAAAAATTTCTTCTATAAAACTTATGTTGTCAATTATTGTATGTACGTTTGTAGTTGTATCATCTTTGCGCTTTATAGCTAACGTATTAACTAACCCATTTTTGTAGCGCATAGTTGGGCACTTGAAGTTTAATCACTCCGATACGCGGTGCTAGTGCTTCATTTCACTGGCGGTTTGCCATATTATCTGCTCTTGTCAATGACGGAAATTCCAATTTACTTAAGACATATGCAGAAAAAACGAATTTAAATAAGTCGACGCAATCAAAAAATTTGAGGACTCACAAGATGAGACCAAAATCAGTAATTGACTTCTTACGTTCAAGGCAATGATCATTAATGAAAAACTGGTGTCAACCATGTTATATTTTCTAGTGTTTGAAATAACGAAACATTTCTTAAGTCAATGACTTTATACAAATTAGATTAAAGAAAAAGATGAAGAATATATTTTAACGTCATCAGTTTAGGCACAGATGGAACATTTTATTGACAGCAGGATATCGTTAACAAAAATAGTAAATAGAACGGGCCCCAGGTTGAGCCCTTGGGGAACACCAGACATGGTTAAGTCAGGTCAGGTCAGGTCAGGTCAGTTCAAAAAAACTGAAACTGTTAAAAAGTACATAATTAGATCGGTTAGTAAAATATGACCAGATTAGTTTAATAAGGTAAGAAAAGTATGCAACACTGAAAGTTTAAGAAGCAAAAACTCATGTGGTATGGAACCAAAATCACTAAAAAATCAGTGTATTATAACCTGAGGTACTTATGTATCAGAAATTAGCAAAAATAAGTATGAAAATTAAACAAAGACAACGATAAATCAATAAACAGAAAAAAAAACATAAAATTACCGTAGATAAAATAACTTTGAAACAATTGTAAAAATTTAAGTACTTCGGAACCATCATAATACATGCACAGGAAACAGCAGGCGAAAACATAAATCCCAGAATTACACAAAGAGGTATACTGACAACGACACGAAAAGTTCTTTGGAAAAAAGAAATATCAAATCATACAAAAATAGAAGTTTTCAAAAAAGTAATAAAGGACCAGTAACTGCCGACGAATTACTAAACTTAACTGTTGTGAATTCACCCTGGCGACACACACCCCAAATTTGACAACAATCGGCCCAGTAGTTTCGGAGATTATGTGTGCAATAAAAATTGATACAGATAACGTACAGACAGCTGACGCTCAGAAAGTAAAGTGAGATTTATAAACTTGCTGTTGACGTTCCAGTTGCTGTTCCCGCTGACGTTGCTTTTAGACTGTCATTTATAAACTCTGTTGCCAAGTTGCCGTTGATAGTAACTTTGATGTTCAATTTTTGCCGTATTTAAAGGGGTTGTGGAAGAAAAGTAGAGGATTCTATTGGGCAATGCCCGTTGAAAATAAATTACTATTATTATTATTTAAGTTGATTACTGCAAAAATTTACCATTTTAGACATGTTTTAAGTTTCTTGTTATCGAAAAAAGTCTACAGATATTAAGAAAAAAGGCGCATTTAAAGGGGTTGTAGAAGAAAAGTAGAGGATTCTATTGGGCAATGCCCGTTTGAAATAAATTACTATTATTATTATTTAAGTTGGTTACTGCAAAAATTTACCATTTTAGACATGTTTTAAGTTTCTTGTTGTCGAAATAAGTCTACAAATATTAAGGAAAAAAGACAAAAAGTAGCCCCGCCCACCCACCCACCCTATATCAATTGTGATGATTTTTTTTCGTCGTGATCCAAGGGGGCGGAGCTTAACTGCAAAATTCTTTTTCTACGAGGAATTAAAAACATGTTTTTGGTATCGTGTTGCTCAAAGAATACTAATATGATTTTAAAATATAAATTTAATAAATAAATTAAAGCCAAAAATTAAGTCCTGCCCTGATCTAAATAGTAATGAAATTTTCATTCGTTGGCAGACCTAGGGGCGGCGCCTAATTGCAAAATCCGTATTTTCTTACAAAAGTCTACCATTTTAAACGTGTTTTAGGTATCTAAGAATAAAATAAATCATCACAATCGAGATTGGGTGGGTGGGCGGGGTTTATATTTTGCCTTTTTTTCTTAATATACATAGTATTCTTTGAACAACACGATACTCAAAAACATGTTTTTAATTTCTTGTAAACAAATAAGTGTTTTGCAGTTGAGCTCCGCCCGCTTGGTTCAGGGCGAATAAAAAAATCATCACAATCGAGATAGGGCGGGTGGGCGGGTTTACATTTTCCTTTTTGTTTTAATATGTGTACACTTCTTTTCACAACATTAAACATAAAACATGCTTAAAATAAAAAATTTGTACAAGGAAATATCGATTTTGGAAACATACAAAAAAAGGTTCTCAAAAAAGTAGTGGTCCCGATAACACAAGGAAGTGAATGATAGACGATGATACCAAAACAAAAATGAACTGGCCTGACCTGACCTGACTTGACCCGACCTAATTCGACCTAACTTGATCTGACCTGACCAGATATATGCTGACCTGATCTGTCCTGGCCTGACTTGACCTGATCTGTACATAACTATGATTCTTACAAAAAAATTGGAAAACCCAGAATAAACACGACCCACCAGATTTATAGAACAGAAGAACATGATGAAACAGAGCACTTAGGAAAAAAAGAAGTAGCAAAGCATATAAAGTCCCGTCATTCAACACATGGAAGTGATTTATGGACGAAGGCACCAAAGCTGACCTGTCCTGACCTGACTGGACCTGACCTGACTAATTTTGATGACATGACCTTACGAAGGACAGAACTATAATGCTTACAAATAGAAAACAAAACTAGAATAAAAAGGAACCACCACATTTCGAGAAAATTTACATAAAAAATAGTTAATACCATGACCATGATACATGAAAGTCAGTTAACATGATTCGGTCACCTCCAAGAAAAAACCATGAAGCAAAACCAACCCAAAGGACGATCACGAAAAACATGGATACAAAAAGTAAACAAATCATCGAAACACAGGAGAATAGATTCTGCCAACATTAAAAGATTAACAGAATACAGGAAAAACTAGAAAAACCTGTGGACACAACCAGCTAGAGATAAATAAGGCGAAGGCTCAACTTCTAAAAATGTAAAATAAGTTTTGGATTATGTAAGAACATTCTTAAGCCAAAATTTGATAATACTTATAGATATGAAACGGTAGTTACTTTTAATGAGTCCCTACATTTAATAGGCTTTTCAATACATTAACCAACTTAGGGCCGGTTTATAGAACAGCGAGTTAAATATTTAATCCTCGATTAGTTTAACAGAGAATTAAAATGTGGAATATGAGACCGTGATTGGTTGAAACGTGCATGTTTCCTAGCAACGGACCTCAGTTAAAAGTTAATCGCGAATTAACTTTAACTTCGCTTTCTATAAATCGGGTCCTATTGTTTTAAATTAAATTAGTGTATTTATCTTGTTTTCAGCATTTGAGTGAAGTTTTCACCTTTAAAAAGCAATATCTTAATTATTTGTGGAAATTTCGGAACGCGGTTTTCGCCACTGTTTTCAGCTGAAAAAACAGAAACAGGAAGGTTGTGTCAGAACGCCGTTTAAATATAATGTATTGTAAGTTTATATTTTACGTTTTTTCCTTTGGTAATAATCACATTATAAAATATATATTGGATTAGTGGATACAAAAATAACATTCTGAGTATAGCGTTCTTTTGACCCTATGCTCCATAATAGATGCCGGACGCGAGCTATTCTGTATCTGCTCACGAATCGCGAAGTTTCCACTTCTTGCAGCGTTTTATGTCGAAAATTGTTTTACAAAGAGAAAAAAGCCATTTTGTCGCAGACGTCTCTTTGTGTTACAGCCGTTGATGTTCAAGGAAGTGGACAATTATCACTGGAAAAAAACTCTGCGGAAGTGAAGCTTACGCCCGGTTAACTTCTTCACTTGCCTGTTCCGGTCGTGCACCATAAACATCCTGATGGATTCGACTTAAATCCATAAATTTGACGAAGCTCGATTAAATTGGCGGTTATGGGCGGAAATTGTGACATCAGACATAATTCTGTCGGCAAATACAGGTCTTGTGTTACAATCAGCCGCGATCATTATCGGCTAATGATGAAATAAATGCGGCGCGCTCGGGTTTCTATTAGGCATTTTCGTTTAGCTTTTACACCGTGGTGTAGTGTTAATGCTTTTTCTACGATGCATTATTTTAGGGCAAACACTTCAAAATAGGAAGACTATAACGGATGTCAAAATAACTCAAAAATGAAAAAAGAGCCAGACATGCAAAAAAATCAGAACAATTATTCTTTGACAATGTACAAAACAATACCACGCCAAATACAATCAAGGCTGCACGACATGGATCAGTTGACGTAAATAACTACACAGAGAACAATGTTTCCCGATTTTTTTTTTTCGGAAAAAAATTCTAAACCCTCTCCATAATAAAAACGCACGCCCTCAAATCTCACAATCATTACTTTCCATTACATTCCACAACTCATTACGGCCTCCTTTAATTAACGCAGCTCGTATCGCATTTGGCGTGAATTTGTGGCTCCCACTCCACCGTTGACGAACTACGAAACCTTCTGCATATGCTACTTGAGTTACGTGAATACGACACCCTCGTTCAACCCCTCAACGTCGCCCCAATCAAACTTCTCATACAACGTCCTAACAGCAAGAAGCCGGAATAATTTATCTTGAAGCTCCATCGAAAATCCCCACGTTCGTGAAACACACACCTGAAAAAGGTCGCCCCGACGGGCCAAATGTATGCAACCCCTCCTGCAGCGACCCCGTTAATTACACGTGAAATTTTTAAAGAGGCGGATCAGAATGAAAACATAAAATAATAACGTTGAAATGATGCCGGGAGGTAGACGGGAGTCACGCTAATGGGATTTCGGGCTGGCCAGTATCCACCTGAATAATTAGATTTCGTCCTGGCGCCTCGACGGCCCTATCCTATCGTGTAATAATCGACGATTGCCGGAAATGGGGGTTTAACTCGTTCAATCGAAACGACGAATCCGTTTGTGTATGGATCCTTCATTGTTTTGTTATGACACAAGCGAGTATTGTTTGTGTGTCGGAAGCGCCGGGTAAACACCGCTGGTCGGGGGTAATTATTGTAATTGCTGCTGTGTTGCCACCAAGCAAACTTTGATTTTGTATTTGACAATTATTGGTTATTATTATTATAGGACTGGAGGTTGATCAGTTAAAACCATAGGTGGAAGGCTCCCCTAACATTGTATTATACAGACTTCAATGTCTATCAAGATAGTGCTCCCCGGCGCAGAAATCGACGTCGGTTAAAATATCAATCGAACGGGTTTCAATTTCAATTGTCTCCAATTTCAAAATGAATGCATTGCGCTTTATTAAAAACAAATTACAAAATATATTGCTAAAGTCTGTAAGATTTATATACAGTGACTGTGTTTTACTTCCTAAACATTGGTTAGTTAAGATTTCGAAAATATGTACTACAAGCCATACAATAAAATACCTGCGGCCGGAATGGGACTATTTGGCGCGGCCGACTTGGCGCGACCAACTTGGCGCGGCCGACTTGGCGCGAGCCATTTTGGCGCAAAGCCAACTTGGCGCATGGACACTTTGGCGCAAGCCATCTTGGCGCGAGGACGTCGGTATATAATATAAAAAATATTTATTGCTCGTACTTTGGTTGGCACCCTGTTATTTATGCTAAGTGTAGGCAACCAAATACACATTTTCATTCCCACAAATTCTAATAACTAAATGATCCACGGAGCAAGAAGTTCCACGTTTAGGAGTATGTTTATAATGGGGTCCAGGGCGCGAAGCGCCCGTGTGTCCATTAAAAAGTCGACAGTACCCCTCCCCGCGTTGGAGACTATAAAAATTAGGTTATGCTAACAACGGGTGCAATTTTTGTATATTTATATCTATTTTTCTTGGTGCAAGTTCATTCGCGCCAAGATGGCTCGCGCCAAGATGGCTTGCGCCAAAGTGTCCCTGCGCCAAAATGTCTCGCGCCAAGTCGGCCGCGTCAAGTTGGCCGCGCCAAGTCGGCCGCGCCGAATTGTCCTAGACCGACCTGCGGCTATATCGATTCAACAATGCTCTTAATTTAGGGAACACTAAACTTACTCGACTTAATTTTATTAAATCAAAATGTTGTTAAAATAATTATAATACCCGTCTATGTACAAAATAAGTTGAACAAATCTGTGTAGAATAAATTTGAAAATTAATTCAAGTAAAAAATTGTAAAAAAAGCCTGGACCTATTAAATGTTAATTTAAAAACTTTTTTTGTGGTCATTCAAATACATGATCGTTTTTCGGATACTGTGATTATTTGGATGAACTGTGTTCCAACCCGGAAAACGATCATGTACTGATTCCGACCGTGCAAGCCTCCGAAATTATTGTCGTCCAAATAATCACAGTATCCGCTTTTGCTTCCCGAGACGAATGGCTACTTTCATGTTTTGTCGACGTTTCATGATCTTGACGCCTAGAGTACGAAAAAGTAGGTCTCGCGTTTTCGTTTGTCTATGACAATGTCTATGCCGATTTTGCTTAGACAGTTCCTGCGAGGTATCAAAACCTTTAGGAAATGTGCCTAAAATTTACAAAAGAACTTGAATATATTACCAAATATAGATACATAATTGACAAGAATTGATTCTGAAAACATTGTAACGAAGCAAATTTTTGGCGGGGAGACCCGCTATCAGTCTTGGACCGTGGAGGAAGTGAGTTTAAGAATAGGAAGAGTTCCTGTAGCAACTACCGACCTCGCACCGACCAGTAAATACCCCAGGTGGGCCCGGCACCCTACAGTTCGCTACCCATGCGAACATACCGTCATAACCGCCATCGCTCATTTTTTTCGTACACGCACATGCGATACGCGATAAGAACCGATAAGCGCGACCCTCCCTTTCGGCGTACCTTCCCCGTGCTGTGCCCGTCTCAACGTCGCCGCCTCCCCAGGAGCCAAAACAGCCCCGTTCAGCGAGGAGTCGCCGCTAGGAGGACCATAATCAGGACTCCCGTTCTTTTTGTGTGCCGAAAGTTTTTTTGACATATTCGATAATTTCCTTACATAAGACGTCATAGCTAATAGGATTTGAACATTTTAGAGGCTCCTGTTGTCTGTTTTATTTTTTAAAAATGTGAAAGAATCTTGAGAGTTCCCTGGCGTTTGTTCTTGAATGAATTAGAGAAAATCTTGAGGTCCCTAGTGCCTTTTTTTTAAGAATCTTGTGGACGGCTAGTGTCTTTTTTAACAGGAGTCCCTACCTTTGGCTTTTGGGATTTTCAATATATTTTCAGAACGTGATATCTCCGTTATTAATAAACCTATTGTTATGAAATTTTAATTATAACTCGTCCACACCGTTCGCCATGTAACGCAAGAAAGTTTTTTTTTTACTTTTTTATGATCATCTTCTTTTTAGCATTTTGGTGAAATTTTTCATTACGTATATTTAAAAATCAATATCTCTATTATTGATGGAAATGTCGTAACGCAGTCTTCACTACTGTTTTCAGCTTATACAACTCTATAAATAACAACGGCGATTTTTTTGTCGGAAATAAGATACTGCTTTCACTGTATTTCATTTTCACCAAAATAAATCGACAACATTTTCCACGCAATATATAAGCTGTATATAGTAGCTGAAAACAGTGGTGAAAACTGCGTTTCGAAATTTCCATAAATAATTGAGATATTGAATTTTAAAACTACGTGATGAAAAATTTAACCAAAACTTTAAAAAGAATAAAGATAGTAAACTGTTTAAAACAAACTGCCAATGTGTTATCTAGAGTAACTTGTGAACAATTTATATTTAAAATTTCATAACAATAAGTGTGCTAATAACGGATGTATTACATTCGGAAAATGTAATGACAGTGAAAAAGGCCTTCAGAATGTAAAGAAATCTTAGTCCTTAGACAATGTAAAATAAATTTAAACAGATAACCAATGGAAAATATATACTCTTAGTAATATCCTTAACTTCAAAGGTTTATTTATACTTCGAAAGAATTCGATTATAAGCACGTTCAGATTACAAGATCAGCGGCCGCATGCGTTTGTGTCAAAAGAAAATGAAAATTAATTGATTAGGCCACAATGAATCAAAACAGTCCGAATATTATTGTGTGTGAGGAATTATTTTATTATAATTAAATATAGGCGGACCCGACATTACGGTAATTTTCGATCATATGGGGTAAACCGTTGTTGGTTTGATAAAAATAATGTAAACGCTGCTAAACTGAACCACAGAACTTTCGTCTACAAATCAGATATCCTCGGCACAGGAACTAAGGTTAATTTCCGTAGCTATATATTATATAAACAAAGAACAAGGAGATTAAACAATGACAATTATAATAATGATAATAAAAACAGGGCGGTTTCATAAAGTATAAGTAGCGGAGTATACTATTTTATGAAATTTAAGCTATATTAATTGTATAAAATTTTCAAGGCTGTTCGTGGGCATGATTAGACAAATTTTGGTTAACATTTTACCATGTACATGATATTTCTAGTAAACATACAAAATTTGACAACAATCGGTCCAGTAGTTTCGAAGTTTTAGTTCAATAAAAATCCGGACAGCCGGTAGACAGAAACGGGAAACTTATTCTTTCATATTCTACCCATTTCAGTACATCCTTAGCTTCCTTATGAAGACTAAACATCATTCAAGGGAGTTCAAGATGTTTGGCAAACGAGTTACTCACACATTTTTTTCTAAAACCATATTTTCGAGATAACATGTAACATTAACTAACAGGGTTTTATTAATGTCTATCTATTATTATTACTACTATGTATGTCATTCTACTTTTTTATAAGAATATTAGATAATAAAAAAACTTTTCTTATGATTGGATAACTACATACTTTGCGAAAAGATGAAAGCTTTTAGGTTAAAATAATAATAATAATAATAAAACCTTATTACTGGCATACAATGTATTCAAGTCGCGCTCGCTACCTCCTATAATTTGCAGCACTTCTGTCTTCAAAGAACAATCAGCCGTCATGTACTGTTAACTCCTAATTATAAGATTTGAACAATAACACGCAACCCCTAATTGGCATTTATGGCTCCGAAATAACCCCGATGCGCCGATGTAATAGATGTAATTAATAACTTCAACACATCCAGCTTGCGAATGTCACATTTGGTATCAAGGCGAAGTTCAAAGTGTCAGATTTGCTTTGAAAGTCCAAACCAAATTCCACCTACAAGCAAACTAATGCCTCGATTAAGGGTGCATCACACCAACGTGCCTCCCTTTCCCAGCGTTAATTTACAGTCCACGGCCAATTTCAATGATTCTTTGTTTCGACGCAATTAAAGTACGATAATTACCGGCACAAAGGGCCCCGTTCGAGTTAGGACATCCAGGATAAGTATCTAATCTACCGCCGACGCCCTAAAATTAAACATTGATCTGTCGCCTCTCCGCGGAGCCGTAGTTAAATATCCAATTAAGAAAAGTTCGAATAAAAGCAACTACGACTCCATTTTCTCGTTTTGCACAACATTTCAAGGCCGCTGGAACAATGTGATTATTACAAAAATTACCACACCGAATTCTCGCAACTGCGTATTAGTTTCTTGTGTCGGTCTAGTTTCATGCAACATCGTTAGTGTGCCACTTTTTCTGCAATACAATACCGTTACGTACTCATTATTGCAGTTCGTATTTGTATTAGTAGAACTATTCTATTCTACCCTGTGATGGAGATTTTAATCAAGCTGAACTACGCTGAGCGCCTACCCCCACTTCTGCGACATTGTTGGTTGCCTAGTTCAAAGTTACTTATCTTCTTTAATAGTCCACGTGCAATTTACGCGGATAGTTAGTTCTCTAAACATTTTAGGGTTGCGCCGGGTTTGGCGTGGAATGCTGCAGTGATTGGGGCTGGTCGGAAATGTACATTCCTCTCGCATAATAAACCTGTCACATCTAGTTTGTACATCAAAAGGGTACTACACTTTAAAACTGTTTACAGCTATTACAGTGTTGTTAACACCGTTCGGCGAAATGGATTCCGCATCGCCTTCTCTTCACGGTAAGAGGATAATTGCATTATGATGAATTTACTCGCGACGAAATGAAAATGACGTTTAAGAAAGTTTTAATTTTGTTTTGTGTATTGGAGCATGATACTAGCTTACAAGTTGGAGGATGGTAATTGACAAGTGCAACAAGGGAAAGGGAGAGTTGAAGAGACGTTTTGCAAACTTTCGGAAGGCCAGCCGACTTCAAATCATACTTCGAGGAACCTCATTTATAGTTTAACCAAATGAGATGCTTTGGAATATGGGCAACAGGCGAGAGGAGTCTGGGAGGTTTGAGTTTGCGAATGTTCTGGATGTGTCCGCAGTTAAACAAGAAACACTCAACTTCTAATACCGTTACGGTTTCTTAAGCTCACTGCAAATGAAACTCTTGTGGTCACAACGTTCACTGCTTATAAAAATTAAGGAGAAAACCATTTCAGATCGAGTAAAGTAAAACACAATAGATATGAAAGTCTGTGAGAATTGGATCGTTCATGAAAATATTGAACAGCAGAGGATTTAATTTTGTTCTTTGAAATAAATATTATTACTGAATGAATGTGATTTCGGTATCTGTAAAAACGCAACACCCTAAACATGCGTATTTTTGCTATTTTTCAAGTTAATACTGGTTTATATACAGAAAGTTTGACCAAAATTTGGTATTTGACAATTCTAAATTAAAAGTAAGGCCCTCAGAATTTACCAACTTTCTGTAATAAAAGTTAAAATTTATGGCTTTAGTCGCTTATGAACTACAGTCTTTAAGACTTATATTGTCTGGCGTTCAGAATTTACAAAGTACGTCGTCAATCGCTTTGAAAATACAGAGTGTACAATTTATAAAGTAAGACGCTCCATATATATATATATAAAGTAGGGCGTCCGTCGCTTATAAAGCTTATACAGTACACACAAAATGAAACGGCGACCCATTTTTTCACACTCTATGGATCATAAAACGCAGAAAAGACCTTAAATTAGCCGTTTGTCGGATGGACTCTATTAAAATACTTCCCTAGCTTACGTCCGGGAAGAAATAATCCCATAAACTCGAAGTCTTCGGAAAAAAAAAATTAAATAACTGTGGTAGCTTGTCCACCTGAGACTCTAAATCATCACGCTCCGGCCGCTTTTTCTCTTAAATTTATCTCATTCTTACTGGACATTCACCAACAACCATGGTGAAAACGCTCGATTTAGAAAAACCGCTACGCTCCCAGGGAGATTTGAACCCGCAATGACCAGACCCTTCGCAACGGCTTCCCTTAGATATAATAGATTTTTTGGTAAACCAGACATATTTGCCGTTCATTAGAAATATAACTCTCGGCATAGTAATTAGACCAAGACAATGAATTTATTAATTTTAACAATAAAAAATTTTTAGTTAAAACTAACCTTAGGAACTGGGATTATCAACCCTTAAAATATTTGTATGTTTCGATGAAGAATTGAATCGAGCAGGATGGAATATGGACGCAAATGAAACGTTTTAACTGGGAAAATCTTTATCGTCTCTGCTAAATTTACCGCAATCGTCATATAATTACTGGCAAATATAAATTAAGATTGGTCTTACATAGTTGGTGTGATGATAAGTGCAATAAATTACTTCAAAAACAAGACAAAAGACGCGAAGATTCTTTCAAACTACTTCAAAAACAAAAAAGGCGTCTCCGAGATTTTTTTAAACTACGTTAAAAAGCAGACAAAAGGGATCCCCGAGATTCTTTAAACTACTTCAAAAACCAGACATAAGTATACCCCGAGATTCTTTCAAACTTCTTCAAAAACCATACACCCGAATTCTTTCAAATTATTTACTTCTAAAATAAGACAAGGGATCTTTAAGATTCTTTCAAACTACTTAAAAAACCAGATACCAGGGGTCCCCGAAATTCTTTAAAACTGATTCAAAAATAAAACACAAGCGGTCCTCGAAATTTTTTCAAATCACTTCAAAAATAGGACCTACAAAGGATCCCCGAGATTGTTTCAAACTACTTCAAAACCAACAGACTAGGGATCTTCGGGATTCTTTCAAATTACTTTAAAAACAAGACAAGGGATCCCAAGAATCTTTCAAAGTACTTCAAAAACGAAAAAAAGGAGTCTTAGATTTCTTAAAACTACTTCTAAAACAAGAGGAGGGTTCCCCAACTACTTCAAAACCAAGCTAAGGAATAAAACACAAAGTATCCCCGAGATTCTTTGAAATTACTTCAAAAACAAGATACGGGATCCCAAGAATGTTTCAAACTACTTCAAAAATAGAATACAGGGGATCCTCGAGATTCTTTCAAATTTCTTCAAAAATAAGAACCCCAAGGGGTCCCCGATATCCTTTTAAACTTCTTCAAAAACGAAACACAAGGGATCATCGAGATTTTTCCAAATTACTTCAAAAGCAAAATAAGGGATCCCCGAGATTTTTTCAAATTACTTCTAAAACACGACACGGAATCCGCAAGAATCTTTCAAATTATATACTTTAAAAATAAAATACAGGAGATCCTCGAGATTTTTTCAAATTTCTTTAAAAATAGGACCCACAAGAGATCTCCGAGATCCCTCTAAGGTAAGGGATCTCCGAAATTCTTTTAAACTACTTCAAAAACCAAACGCAAGTAACCCCCAAGATTCTTTCAAATTACTTAAGAAACAAAACACAAAGTATCCCTGAAATTGTTTCAAATTACTTCAAAAACAAGATACGGGATCCCCAAGAATGTTTCAAACTACTTCAAAAATAGAACACAGGGGATCCTCGAGATTCTTTCAAATTTCTTCAAAAATAAGACATGCAAGGGGTCCCCGAGATCCTTTTAAACTTCTTCAAAAACGAAACACAAGGGATCTCCGAGATTTTTTCAAATTACTTCAAAAACAAGATAAGGGATCCCCGAGATTCTTTCAAACTACTCCAAAAACCAAACGGAAGTAATCCCGGAGATTCTTTCAAATTACTTCAAAAACACGACACGGGATCCCCAAGAATCTTTCAAACTGCATACTTCAAAAATGAAATACAGGAGATCCTCGAGATTTTTTCAAATTTCTTTAAAAATAGGACCCACAAGAGATCTCCGAGATCCTTCTAAGGTAAGGGATCCCCGAAATTCTTTCAAACTACTTCAAAAACCAGACGCAAGTAACCCCCAAGATTCTTTCAAATTACTTAAGAAACAAAACACAAAGTATCCCCGAGATTCTTTCAAATTACTTCAAAAACAAGATACGGGATCCCCAAGAATGTTTCAAACTACTTCAAAAATAGAATACAGGGGATCCTTGAGATTCTCTCAAATTTCTTCAAAAATAAGACCCGCAAGGTGTTCCCGAGATCCTTTTAAACTTCTTCAAAAACGAAACACAAGGGATCTACAAGATTTTTCCAAATTACTTCAAAAGCAAAATAAGGGATCCCCAAGATTCTTTCAAACTACTCCAAAAACCAAACGGAAGAAATTCCCAAGATTCTTTCAAATTACTTCAAAAACACGACACGGGATCCCCAAGAATCTTTCAAATTACATACTTCAAAAATAAAATACATACAGGGGATCCTCGAGATTTTTTAAAATGTCATTAAAAATAGGACCCACAAGGGGTTTCCGAGATCCTTCTAAGGTAAGGGATCCCCGAAATTCTTTCAAACTACTTCAAAAACCAAACGCAAGTAATCCCCGAGATTCTTTCAAATTACTTAAGAAACAAAACACAAAATGTCCCCGAGATTCTTTCAAATTACTTCAAAAACAAAACAAGGGATCCCAAAGAATCTTTCAAACTACCTCAAAAACGAAACAAAAGTGGTCTCTGAGATGTTTTAAAACTACTTCGAGAATCAGACACAAGAAGTCCCCGAGATTCTTTCGAACTACTTCTAAAACAAGACTTGGGATCCTCAAGAATCTTTCAGACTTCTTCTAAAACAAGACACAGGATCCCCAAGAATCTTTCAAATTATTTCGAAAATAAGACACAACGGGTCCTCGAGATTGTTTCAAATCACTTCAAAAATAAGACCTGCAAGGGGTCCCCGAATTCTTTCAAATTATTTACTTCTAAAATAAGACAAGGGATCTCCAAGAATCTTTCAAATTACTTCTAAAACAAAACACAAGGGGTCCCCGAGATTCTTTCAAACTACTTCAAAACTAAAACACTAGAGATTCCCGAAATTCTTTCAAACTTACTTCAAAAATAAAATATAAGAGGTCCTCGAGATTCTTTCAAATTACTTCAAAAACAACACCTACAAGATTGTTTTAAACGTCTTCAAAAAACAAACACAAGAGGTTTCCGAGATTTTTTCAAAATACTTCAAAAGCAAGGCAAGAGATCCCAGAGATTCTCTCAAACTACTTCTAAAACAAAACACAAACCAGATACAAATGGTCCCCGAGATTTTTTCAAATTACTTCAAAAATAAGACCTACAATATTTATTTAAAATCAAGGTCTTTGTGAGAAATTTAACAAGGTATCAATCTAGGAATTAATGTAATACTAAAAGAATATTTCCGAAATTTGTCAAAAAAATCATAGATTACAAAAGATAAAATAATATCCTTTAGTGAACTGAGGACTGGGCACCGTTTAGTACTAAAAACAGCTACATCTAAATCTAAAAAGATCTTTGCAATTTTTTTTTCAATGTATAAAAGGAATAAAATCCAATACGATGTGTTATTTTTTTTAATGCATTGGTCACAGCTTTCGTCGAACTTCCGCAAAAATATTAATGAGTGCTGAGATCACAATTTTCACAAAACATAAAAGGTGAAAGTCCGAAGAAAAACCTTATTAGTTTTTTTTTTATATCAAATTCGAATTTTCAGCATAAGAAGCCTTTCTAGTAAAAAAAAACTGAACAATTTTTATTTATAGTCAAGGCCTTAGTGATTTTTTTGTCAACACCCGAATTTTAACAAGCAGAATTTCAGAATTAATGTAATAAGTATTTAAAAAATATCGGCTAAATGCGTCAAAATAAAACAGGTTGAAAGTATCACTTGAATTCTATTCGGACTCAAGTCTGATCAGGTCAGGTCAAGTCAGGTTAGGTCAGATTAGTTTAAGTCAGGAAACTTAAGATGGACTCACGCCACGTCTATTTATAAGAACTAATTATTATCACTGTTTTTTGTAAAGATGGTCAAAATATGAAATTTATTGACAACGAAACTTAACATGACAATTTCTAAAAATCTAATTTAATTAATAACATTGATTAGTTATTAAATTACTTAACATAACCTCATAACTTCAAAATGACTTGGTTATCTTTTTATTACGAATAATCTCTTGCGATATTCCCTTGCCAGAATGTCGAAATAGATGAAAATTACACTGAAAACAGAAGCTGTATTTCTAGGAAAAACAGGAAAATGTAGCCTTCTAGAGAAGCCTTACTCCGCACATCTGAAGTTTAGTATAGAATAAAATCAATAACTGATGAAAAGCAGCTTTAATTTTCAAGATCTTTGACATATAATAGACAATTCTGAGCACTTTACAAAAGACACAAAAGAAGTACGAAACTAGTATCTAATTATGAAAATCTTTTTAAAAATTTATTTAAACGACAAATGATGTCGATGATAATGCAGTCCGACAACCAGCTTTAAACTTAAAAGTTTTAATTTGCTTTTTCCGCTCCCTTAAAGAGCAAGTTACATAGTATAAGATTTTGTCAACACAGATTTTATTTGCCTAATTAATTTGTCATTATGTTGTCTTAAACAGATTAAACTTTGAAGTTGTCTTTGTTCGTTCCAGCTTAGACCCAACTTCACGAAGATTTAATTCCAAGTGTTTCGGACACTGTTATAACCATCCCCAGCCGGAAAATGAGCGCGGAGGTCTGTCAATGAGCCAACATTGCAGCACTCGTTTAAAAACGATGATGCAAATTTAAATAGAATTCAGTTCGTCCAATTTCCCGCAACGTTGTTGTGTAGTCCGTTCTCGACGTACACTAAGCCGGTGGTTTCAATCAATTGCAAATGGAAGCTCTTAAAGTGGAACAATTGTGGGAGTAATGAAAACCTCGTTATTTCGTGTCATCCCACCAATTCAACCGGGAATAATAAAAAGAGCAACGTCGCTCTAATAAAACGCGAAGTTTAGAAAACAAAAATTTTCCGAAATATTTGGGACGCGGGTCGTATTAATCTTTCCGTCCAATCTAATCTCTTTCGGGGCTTTTGATTCCGTGACGACACTCGTTATTCTCTGCAAAGTCAAGGGAAAAAACACACTATATTAAAGTCCATAATGACTACATAAAGCATGTTTCTAAAAACGGGGTGAATAAATTTTAATATAATGGAGATGAATGAATAATATAAAAATCGACCGAGGTCTTTCTTACCCGCGTTTTTGTATCACCCGAATTTAAATTGATTACTGTTGTAGACGCCAAGTTTTATTTTTCGCAAGACACGATAGAAACTTCAAATTCAATTTGCATATAATTAATTTATTTAATGTCTTCCAATTAACGGCCGCCGTGTAATCGCACTGTCTATCTAAAATTTAAATAGACTTACAACTACCTGCAATCAGCGAAACGAATCGCCGAGCAACACGTGAATTCGCGCCTGCTTAAAACCGGCCAAAGTTTGTTATTGCTTTGGAAATGTTTCCGAAGCTGTTATTATGTAAGGGAAGCTTCCAAATAATTTAGCAACGCATTAGGTTAAAAAGGTGATTTTTTTATTAATGCATGCGGCGCCGAGCTTCGGGCGGAAGCGCTCAAGTCGTGAAAGATAAAAGCTTTATCCTTCCTGCATTGTATGAAGGATAATGCGAAGCACCATCTGCAGTTACCCGAATAATTAAGAGAAAGGTGAAATGTCTCTGGCGGCATCGGTAGCCCGGAAAAATGCTGATGTTGTTCGTCTGAGTGGGTTGCTAATAAATTGCTATTTGATAATGACGGGTTAGGCGCGAATCCTTTCAGGAGGGAGATCCTTCAACGTTTTTAGTCAGGACGTCTGCACTTTTCTTAATAAATATTTTAAACAAAAATAAACAAAATTTTTGGGCATGTCGCTCAACGACTAGTAAAGCTTTTGTTGTCTGATTGAAAAGCTCCAGAACTCTTCGTTCTTTCATAGACACTTCAGCCTTCCTACTCCTGTTTTTGCGTTGTTATTTCTACTTCAAAATTTCCGTCTCGAAGATTCAAAAGGTGAACTTAAATGTCTTGCTTGTGCTTGAATTCCGAGCATAAGCTAAGGAAGCATTCTAATCAAGTCCATCGCACGACTGGCTGCTCTCATCTTTTCTCGTTTTCATAACCCATACAGTACAAAAAAGTACGTCTGCGATTTCATGATAAGAAGTTAACCAAATTTTGTTTCATCGTCCCCAACAACAAGAGAATAATAAGATCTCCAAATTTTACAGTAGTAAATATAATTTAAGTTTTTGCAATTTTTATAACATTTTACAATTTAACTTTGAAATCTTGCAAACATTTTAAGGTTATCGGAAGGTTATTCCCCCCCCCCCAACAATATCATTGGGAAAAAATTACAATTGCATAACAATTTTTGGAATTTTCGATTTTCCGGCCTTTCAATTCTTTGATTTCTCGATTTTTAGCTTCCGATTTCTCAATTTTTCAATTCATGGATTTTTCAATTTTTCAATTATTTGATTTATTAAATTTTCGATTTCTCGATCTTTTAATTACTGGCTTTCTAAAAGTTCGATTTCTCGATTTTTTGACTTCGACTTTTAGATTTTTCGAATTTCTGGTTTTCTCATTTCTCGATTTCTCGACTTTTCGATATTTCGATTACTGAGCAGCTTTAATTCTTCAAGTTTTCAATTTTTCGACATTAAAAATGTTCGATTTTTCGACTTTTTTATTTCTCAAACTTTAAATTTTTCTTCTATTTTTCGATTTATTGATTTTTCAATTTTTCGACATTGGGAATATTTCGAATTTTTCAACATTTCCACTGTCAAAACTTTTCGATTTTTCATTTAAAATTTTTTTCGATTTGTCGATTTTTTACCTTTTCGTTTTTTCAGTTTTTCAGTTTTACGATTCTTCCATTTTTCGACATTTTTATTATGCGCATTTTTAAATTTTAAATTTTTGGATTTCTCCATTTTTAGATTTTTCGGTTGTTCATTTTACAGTTGTTCAAATTTCTAAATTTTCGATTTTTCGATTTCTTCATTTCTCAATTTTTAAATTTTTCTTCTATTTTTCTATTTATTGATTTTTCAGTTTTTGGATATTGGGGATTTTTAGGATTTTGAACGTTTCGATTCCTAAATGTTTCGATCTTTCATCTTAAATTTTTTTACCTTTTGGATTTCTCCGTTTTTCAGTTTCACGATTCTTTAATTTATCCACATTTTTATTTTGCGTTTTATGAAATTTTAAATTTTTGGATTTCCCGATGTTTCGATTTTTCAGTTGTTCAATTTTTCTGTTCGAATTTATAAATTTTCGATTTTTCAAATTTTTATGTTTCTATTTCTCGATGGTTCGATTTTTCGACTTCTCGCTTTTAGGTTTTCGGTTTTTAATGTTTCATATTTTTTAAATTTTTAATTTTTTACATTTTTCGTTTTTTTTTCGATTTTTTAATTTTCCAATTTTTCAATTCTTCTATTTCCGTATTTATCAAGATTTTCTGTTTCATTTTTTCGATTGTTCAATTTCCTGTTTCGACTTTTTTTAAATGACCACTTTTCCAATTTTTAATTTTTCGACTTTATGTTATTTCGATTTTTCGATGTTGCAATTTTTCGAGGTTTCGATTTTCCGTTTTCTAGGATTTACGACTTTTTAACTTTTCGAAAAATCGATCTTCCAATTACTCGATGTTTCTTTCCACTTTTTAATTTTTCGATTCCACAATTTTTCGAGATTTTGTTTTTTTTTTAATTTCTCGACTTTTCAGGTTTTCGATTCTTCAATTTTTTCGATTCACCGATTTTTTAAATTTTCACATTTTTCGATTGTACGATTTTGTGATGTTTCGATTTAGCTATTTTTTAATTTTTAATACTTCAATTTTTCGATTTTAAGAATTATTATCAAGGTCTGGATTTTTTCATTTTTCGATTCTAAAAATCTTTGATTTTTCGATTTCCAAATATTTAGATTTTTCAGTACCTTTCAATTTTTAATTTTTCGATTTTGAATTGTTCAATTTCTAGATTTATGGATATTTTAATTTTTCAATTGTTCGATTTTTAAATTTTAGATTTTTCGATTTTTCTGTTTCAATTTTTCGAATTTTTAAATTTTAAATTTTTCAAATTTTGATGTATCGATTTCTCGATCTTTCAATTTTGGGACTTCTCAGTTCTCGATTTTCAGGTTTTCCAATTTTGCAATTTGATGAAAATTGGATTTTTCAATTTTTCAATTTTTCGATTGTTCAATTTCTCAATTTTCCTTGTATTTTTCACTACTTGGGCTTTTTGATTTATTATTTTATCAGTTTTTCGATATTAGGAATATCTGATATTTTTCAATATTTCGATTCTTAAATTTTTCGATTTTTCAGTTTTTTAGTTTTACGATTCAATTTTTCGACATTTTTGTTTTCCAATTTTTGAAATTTTAAATTTTTGGAGTTCCGGATATTTTCTTTGTTCAATTTTTTAATTTTCGAATTTCTAAAATTTGGATTTTTCAATATTTGGATTGTTACAACATTTATATTTTAATTTTTTTATTCTCAGTTTTTCGGTTTTTAAATATTTCATTTTTTTAATTTTGCTACATATTTCTGTTTTTATCAAGATTTCGTGATTCGGTCTTCCGACTGTTCAATTTCCCAATGTTTCGATTTTTTAAAATTTCCAATTTTTCAATTTAATTTAATTTTTTGATTTTTCGATTTCTCGATCTTTCAATTTTATAAAGTTTCGATTTTCCGCTTTCTAGGATTTTTTAACTATTCCAATTATTATCGATCTTCTAATTTGTGAATGTTTTTTTCGACTTTTTAATTTTTCGATTCCACAATTTTTAGAGATTTGGATTTTTTCACTTTCTCGTTTTCTTAAGTTTTCGATTTCTCAATTTTTCAACATTTTAATCTTCAGAATTTTCAACTTCTAGATTTTTTCATTTTTCGATTTCTGAACGCCTCGGTTTTCCAATTTTAAAAATCTTTGATTTTTGATTTTAAAAATTATTTGATATCTCGATTTAACGACATTTTTTTTTCAATTTTTCGATTTTTTAAATTTTAGATTTTTCGATTTTTCAGTTCGATTTTTCTATTTCAATTTTTAAAATGTTTAAATTTTTGGTTTTTCAAATTTTTGATGTATCGATTTATCGATCTTGCAATTCTTGGACACCTCAGTTAAAGATTTTTCGGTTTTTTAATTCTGCAGTTCTTAAAAATTTTGATTTTTCAATTTTTAAATTTTTTTTTTCGACCGATTTTGATATCTCGATTTTCGATTTTCCGATTTTTGAGTTTTACGATTTTTCGACGTTTCGGCTTTTCGATTTTTAGATTTTTCGTTTTTTCAGTTTTTCTTTTGAAACTTTTGATTTCTTAAATTTTCACATTTTTCAATTTTTCAGTATTTTGATTTTACGATTTTTGTATAATTAGCTATTTTTGCTTGGTTTTTCGAATTTTAAAATTTATCGATTTTTCGTTTACTCGATTTGTCTGTCAAGTTTTCGATTTCTCAAATTTCTAAAATTTTATTTTCTGGATTTGTCAATTTTTCGATTTTTCAATTTGCGATTTTTCGGTTTTTCAATTTTTCGATTTGTCTATTTATCACATTTTCCATTGTTCGATTTCTCTATACTTCGATTTTACGAAAAACTGTTTTCCCATTGGTTTTTAAATATATTTTATAGAGGGTATCATAAAACAAAAATCGCCAAAATTTTTTATAATTTTTCAAAAAAGTGCGATTTGTTCGACTGGACTTCAGGGGCGAGGAAAGTTCCATCTAAATAACTTTCCACCATTTTTTTTATCTATACTAAATCTACCGTGTGATTTTTTTTTGTTTTCACCTATTGTTTTTCGAATTTTCGACAAATTAATTTGATAGTGAATCAAAACTATCCAGATGTGTTTTGGGACAGAAGAAGACTCTCTAGAAAAATGTTCTCCAAGAATCATAAGAAAGTGGTCCCTGTTTCCGTCTGTCTGTCGTCTGAGTCCATCTTTATTAGACAGATAATCCCCGAAACTACTTGACGGATGGTTGTCAAATTTTCTATGTATATTAAACCGCTAACTGAAATTTGGACATTCATCGCCTAACAATTTTATGACGTCATCGCAAAAGATTCTATATTAAAATGATTTAAATTTATGTGACTCACTTCCAATACTATAATAAGTTAAAAAAAGTTTGTTGAATTACAAACTTTGAAAGTAATTATTCTTAATTTACATTTCAAGTTCGAAACACATCGCCTCGTTCTACTATAGTTTTGTTATCTTACTCAGAGCGATAATTTGCGATTGTGGTAATTTAACTCAACCTACACAACGATCATTAAAATTTGATTTCCCAGGACAAAATTTTTTAATGAAATCACGATCCACGTCCTCGGGGACGTTCTCACAAATTAAGATTGAGAACTACACTTCTATCAACAACTCCTTCGGTTTGACGTGTTTTAATGAGTAAAAGTAATTGTCTGAATCTGTTGCAGCAACGTAAGCTGTTTTATCAACCTATAGTTGACAGACAGACGACAGATAGATGCAAACGGGGGACCTATTTTTCCACACGCTAGGTACATGAAGTGTCAAGAAAACATTAAAGTATCATCTTGGTAAAAGTTTCAACTGTCAGTTTTGGTTTGAGTTCCAACTTCATCCCTTTCCTCCCTCGCACTAAAAATAAACACACAGAGTACGATACACCCTAAATCCCATTCCTGCGCACCCCCTTTTCCACTCGAACTCTCCGTTTAATACACAAGCCCCCTCCCATTCAAGCCAAGTGGTAATAAAATTTTCCAACTCTCCTTGCATAATGTCGTTCAAAACCGAACCTCCACTTTCACCTCACTAAAAATCTTTTTGACTTACATGATTTAGGTCGGAAGAAGGCACTTCGCATGAAATGTTGATTAGATAAACCACCGAAAAGAACGGAACCTTTTGTATAAAACCTTTTTAGGTGTTGAAGGAAGTCCCGGCCACAATTTGCACCCTATGCTTGGGCGTATAAAGAAAACATGGAAGCTGACAATCGGGAACGGCTCAATTTAATGGCGACCGGTGTAAATAGGACAGTTTGCGTCTTCCGCACTAGCCTTCGCTGAATATTTTAAATCTGGGTGGATGTATAATGCAAGGACCGGCTGTCTTGTCACAAACGCAGTAACCTGATTACACCAAACCCTGCTCCTTGGAGCGGATAACCGTTCGTGTTGCCCGGGCAACCGCTTGTAACATATCATGTTTAATCTGCGATTGTTACAAGCTTCGAGTTCCGTCGTCTACTTTATCAATTCGTCCACGCACATTAGACACTAATTCTGAGAACTTCGCCGGGGTTAATTGTTCTGGTATCGAATTGATATGGAGTTGGACGAGCCGAGATAATTTGTTTTTGGGGAAATATGGAAGAAAATAGCATTACGAAATGGCGTTCAAGAAGGTGTTAATAACTGGAGGATTTGCGAAATTTCGGGTCGGAGAAGGACTCTGCGAGCAATATCGGTGTTAAAGGGGCCACAGAAATTATCTGTCACGTAAGACCACAAAAATTGTTCTTCATGTTTCAGCTTCTCCACGAAAGAAAAAGCTATGCGCTTCAACTATGAGTAAAGTTCGGCGAAAGATTGATGCTCAACTTCAATACGGCACGGTGCGTAACTGCCTGTACAAGGTGCCACTGCCAATATATTTATCGAATCTTATGAAGGATACGCTGTTAAAAGCGTATGAATTCAAAATCGCACACGCACTATATGTTTCGTCACACTTTACATAATCCGTGTTTTAGTTTAGTGAAACCTGTACATTTTTACGTCACTATTTAAAAGTATTTAAAAAAAAACAATTTTTCCTACAGAGAGTTTTTATGAAAAATCATTGTGCTATCCGTTGCCAAATTCAATAGATATTTTAGGAATATGGTACAAACAGTAAAACGCTAACCAAAGTCTGTTAATTCAATATAGCGCTGTATCTAGTTTTTTATGTATATTTTTTCTTAATTAATATGGAGTAAAACATTGTCACCCCGTTCGTTTGGTTTTTTATTGTTTATTTCGTTATATTAAAAAGTAAACACAGTTTTCCTCTGAAACACGTTTGACATAATTAAATCATGTTTTAAAAAATATATAAAAATTAAAAAATTTAAAAAGTTAATAGCAAATTTAATGAAAAAATGGCAATTTAGCTTGTGTAAAAAATATAAGTGTGCCCTGGAATATATTGTTTAGAGCTCTCTCCGTTTTTATTTCCCACTAGTGATGTTGTAATTATTGAATCTTATTTTAAAACGATTATTCGCCCTTGCAACTCTGACATATGTCTAGGTGTCTTAGTAGAAGGTGCACAAGATCTCGTTGTCTCACATTATACATATGGAGTAATAAATTGTTGATTATAATTTGTTTTAAAGCAACAAAGTATGTAAATAGAAACCTATGTTTTCGTACTCTAAGAGTCCCCTATTCCTCACTGCTTAGTTTACGCTCAGGAAGTAATAGTACCTAAAAAGTTGCTGAATGATTACTGAAATTCATGGTTATGAGAAAATATCCAAACAAAGTTCAGAATTTTTAAACCCGCTACACCATGGTGATGACGTTTAGATGGCATTAAAAGACTCAAAACTTATGAAAATCGTTGTTTTTTTCAGATTTGAAAGAATTTTGCTAGTAAAAAAACTTTCACTCTAAGTAATTTCTGTGTGCTAAGCGATTTCTTCATCCGGCTCGAAAGACCACATTTAGATAGGGTTTTATTTTTGAAGAATTTTAAATATTCTCGGAGACCTCCCTCTGAGGCTTCCTTTTTAAAGAATTTTAAAGAATCTCTGGTACCTCTGGTGTTTTATTTTTAAATAAGTTTAAAGAATCTCGGTTACCTCTGGTGGTTTATTTTTAACCAAGTTTAAAGAATCTCAGGGGACATCTGATGTTTTATTTTGGAAGAAGTTTAAAGAATCGTGGGCTTCTCTGGTGTTTTATTTCTGAAGAAGTCAAAAAAATCTCTGGCACTTCTAGTGCTTTATTTTTGAAGAAATTTAAAAAATCTCTGGTGTTTTATGTTTAAAGAAGTTTAAATCTCGGGGGACCTCTGGTGTTTTCCTTCCGAAGAAGTTTAGATAATCTCTGATACCTCTAGTGCTTTATTTTTGAAGAAATTTAAAAAATCTCTGCTACCTCTCGTATTTTATTTTTGAATAAGTTTAAAGAATCTCGGAGACCTCTAGTGTTTTATGTTCAAAAAGTTTAAATCTTGGGAGACCTCTGGTGTTTTATTTTCGAAGAAGTTTAAAGAATCTCGGAGATCTCCCTCTTGGGCTTCTTTTTTAAAGAATTTTTGAACAATCTGGTACTTCTGGTCTTTTCTTTTTAAAGAAGTTTAAAAAATCTCAGGGACCTGTGGTGTGTTTTATTTTTGAATAAGTTTAAAGAACCTCGGTTTCCTGTGGTGGTTTATATTTAACGAAGTTTAAAGAATATTGGGCGGACTTTTTATACTTCATTTTAGAAGAAGTTTAAAGAATCCAGGGCTTCTCCTCTGGTGCTTTATTTTTGAAAACGTTTAAAGAATCTCGCGGGACCTCTGGTGTTTTATTTTTGAAGAAATTTAAAAAATCTCTGGTGTTTTATGTTTAAAGAAGTTTAAATCTCGGGGGACCTCTGGTGTTTTCCTTCCGAAGAAGTTTAGATAATCTCTGATACCTCTAGTGCTTTATTTTTGAAGAAATTTAAAAAATCTCTGCTACCTCTCGTATTTTATTTTTGAATAAGTTTAAAGAATCTCGGAGACCTCTAGTGTTTTATGTTTAAAAAAGTTTAAATCTCGGGGTACCTCTGGTGTTTTATTTTGGAAGAGATTTAACGACTCTCGGGGACCTCTCCTGTGGTACTTAATTTTTAAAGAAATTTAAATAAACTCTGGCACCTCTGATCTTTTATTTTAGAAGAAGCTTAAAGAATCCCGGGCTTCTCCTCTGGTGCTTTATTTTCAAAGAGGTTTAAAGAATCTCGGGGACCTCTGGTGCTTTATTTTTGAAGAAATTTAAAGAATCGCGGAGGACCTCTGGTGTTTTATTTTTGAAGAAGTTTAAAGAATCTTGGTCTTCTCTGGTGCTTTATTTCTAAAGAAGTCAAGAGAATCTCGGGCACCTCTAATGTTTTATTTTTGAAGAAGTTTAAAGAATCTCGGAGGCCTCTAGTGTTTTATGTTTAAAGAAATTTAAATCTCGGGGGAAATCTGGTGTTTTATTTCTGAACAAGTTTAAAGAATCTCTGGTACTACCTCGGTGCTTTATTTTTGAAGAAATTCAAAAAATCTCTGGCACCTCTCGTATTTTATTTTTGAATAAGTTTAAAGAATCTCGGAGACCTCTAGTGTTTTATGTTTAAAGAAGTTTAAATCTTGGGGGACCTCTGGTGTTTTATTTTCGAAGAAGTTTAAAGAATCTCAGGAGACCTCTGGTGTTTTATTTTCGAAGAGGTTTAAAGAATCTCAGAGACCTCCTTCTTGGGCTTCTTTTTTAAAAATTTTTTGAACAATCTGGCACTCCTGGTCTTTTCTTTTTAAAGAAGTTTAAAAAATCTCAGGGACCTCTGGTGTGTTTTATTTTTGAATAAGTTTAAAGAACCTCGGTTTCCTCTCTTTATATTCAACGAAGTTTAAAGAATATTGGGCGAACTTTTTATAGTTCATTTTAGAAGAAGTTTAAAGAATCCCGGGCTTCTAATCTGGTGCTTTATTTTTGAAAAATTTAAAGAATATCGGGGGACCTCTGTGTTTTATTTTTGAAGGAATTTAAAAAATCTCTGGCACCTCTGGTGTTTTATTTTTGAAGAAGTTCAAATAATCTCGGGGAGCGCTAGTGTGTTATGTTTAAAGAAGTTTAAATCTCGGGGGACCACTGGTGTTTTATTTATGAAGAGATTTAACGACTCTCGGGGACCTCTCTTGTGGCACTTTATTTTTGAAGAAATTTAAAGAATCTCTAGCACCTCTGGTGTTTTATTTTCGAAGAAGTTTAAAGAATATCGGAGATCTCTACTCTTTTATGTTTAAAGAAGTTTAAATCTCGGAGGACCTCTGGTGTTCATTTACGAAGAAGTTTAAAAAATCCTGGGCTTCTCCTCTGGTGTTTTATTTTTGAAGAAATTTAAAGAATCTCTGGCACCTCTGGTGTTTTATTTTTGAAGAAGTTCAAATAATCTCGGGGACCGCTAGTGTTTTATGTTTAAAGAAATTTAAATCTCGGAGGACTTCTGGTGTTTTATTTTCAAAGAGGTTTAAAGAATCTCAGGAGACCTCTGGTGTTTTATTTTCGAAGAAGTTTAAAGAATCTCTGACACCGCTGATGTTTTATTATTCAAGAAATTTAAAGAATCTCGGCGACCTCTAGTGTTTTATATTTAAAGAAGTGTAAATCACCGGAGACCTCTGGTGTTTTATTTTCGAAGAAGTTTAAATCTCGGGGGACCTCTGTTGTTTTATTTTCGAAGAAGTTTAACGAACGTGGGCTTCTCCTGTGGTATTTTATTTTTGAAGAAATTTAAAGAATCTCTGGCACCTCTGGTGTTTCATTTTTGAAGAAGTTCAAATAATCTCGGGGACCGTTAGTGTTTTATGTTTAAAAAAGTTTAAATCTCGGAGGACCTCTGGTGCTTTATTTTCGAACAAGTTTAAAGAATCTCGGTTACCTCTAGTATTTTATTTTTAACGAAATTTAAAGAATCTCTGCCGTCTCCTCTGGTGTTTTATTTTTGAAGAAGTTTAAAAAATCTCTGAGACCTGTTTTTTTATTTTTGAAGAAGTTTAAAAATTCTCGAGGGCGTCTGTTTTTTTATTTTTAAGCGAAATTTAAATAATCTCAATGACAGTGTTTTATTTTTGAAGAATTAAAGAGGGGACCTCGAGTTCTTTATTTTTGAAGAAGTTTAAAGAATCTGACACCTCTGGTGTTTTATTTTCGAAGAACTTCAAAGAATTTCGGAGACCTCTCCTTAAACATCTAAATGGTATAACACCATGTATTCTTTGTTAAGGTATTGTAAGAGTTACCTAAAAAATACCACAGGTTTTGAAAAAAGTGTTTTAAGGGGTTTCTTTTGACACATGACATATTACCACCGCTGTAATATTCAGAAGCCCCACTTTAGCTAGAAAACGATAGCTCAGATTCTCTATGAACATCTTTCGTGTTAGAATTAGGACAGCAGTGTTTAATTTCCTGCAGATGTCATTACAAAAAGAAAGAAACATTTTTCTATCACTGACTAACCCTGAACCTTTGATCCCATTTCACAAATCACCTCGTGATAGTCTAGTTGTTATAGTTATTATCATTATTAACTCGGACATTCAACAAATGAGGTAAATGTGGTAGTAGTCAATCGTCAGTGAAAGTCATCCATTGTAATTCATTCTTGATATCCATTAAATTACAAAATATGATTTCATGGGAAGCGATTAATGCGTAATCGAATTAATATTTATATCTCATCTGAAAAAAATTATAAAATATGTACATGTTTTATTCAGATAGTCCGGAAACCCGTTCACGATATAAAAAATTTGTATCTTTGTTGAAAACAAAATCTAATTAATAACAACGATAACGATTGAGCCTTGTGTTCAGGTACACAAAACCCCCGAATTATGCACGTATTAAATGAAACCAGACTGAACAGTATAATTTGTCTGTGGGTGAACACTGAAAGGATAACAAGTCGTTCAATTTGTATTCCAGAAGGCGTTCGCAAAGACTTGTATTCCACACTAAGATTCCCGGGGATATTTTAAGAGCAAGTAAATGGTGGAGAAGCGTGTTAAAAAGTCAACCAAGCATTGTGCCAACTAGAAGACAATGATCTAAATTAGGTCGATGTGGATGAATGGATTTTGGCGCCTGCTCTGGGTGTAATTAGTCAACAGGCAGATGCCGCTTAGCTCTGCAAGATAACTGATGATACAAATTTTTTGTTTTTTAGCATCAATGCATCGAACTGACATTGGTTGTTCTTTTAACCTTGAAGTTTTACAAACTTTGGTCATTGATCAAAGTCTACAAATTTTTAGTTTGATTTATTTTGGGGTGGTCAGCTGGCATTGTTTGCAAAATATTACAAAGAATATAACAGTTTTGGAAAAACACCCATTGCTGAAATGTCAGAGACAAATATAACTACAGCGTTAGAAATTTTGTAGCCTCGGCTTTCGTTAAGTTTTCCAGTGGGATATTCACTCCCACTCAAAATAAAGAACTCTTAATCTCACACTACAAAGATCATAAATTATATAAAAAATCTGGCCCGATGTGTATAAGTGAGACAGATTATCTCCATCGTTACGTCGAAAAGTTTCACGGTCAGCAATAAATAAAAGTACAACAGTTACGACTTCAAGTTTTCTGTATGTCGGTTGCTAAAGTTTTATTGCAATGATAGTGTTCATAACATCAGCGATAAATTTTCTCCACGACGATACGTTTGTAGGGCAGTTTATATTTCCTCTACTTCGTACTGCAGAGTCCCTATTATCGTTTCGGTGTCGGAAAACAGTAAAAAGTTTCGTAAATTGCGTGTGTTGCTAAATAATCGCTTTGTAGGTATGACGCAAATAATAATTCAAGGCCGGATTTGTTGTAAAACAATTCAGTAACAGCGCTTGGTAAAACGCTTTTCCTCGTCTTCGTTAACGCGTTTGTCGGAATAGTAAAAACAACGCAACTTTCAGTTAACACCTAAACGAGTGACACAAAGCGCTGTGAGAGTGAGTTTTCAGGATGGATTTGCTCAAGCCGTAATACACTCATCAAATCCCGCAAACTGGTACACAGGTCATCAAAATAGATTGGAAAAAATAAATGGAAACAAAATCTGTTTCAAATTTAAACCCGCATTAATCCGAATCCGGCAAAATTAATTCGCCCAACTTTAAAATAAAACCTTACTGATTATACGGACGATTCATTTTGTTCCCGGATTTGTAAAATAACTTCGATTTGTTTAGGAATTAATTAATCACCTGTCAGGAGCAGCTAGTGCTGCAGTGCAATAAGGAGTCGCCTGCACTTACGCCGAATTTTCGGCGACACACAAAGCAAATTGAAAGAAGACTCGTCCGTAAAAAGTGTATTTAAGTTGTAAATTTGTTGGAGAGTTTTCCATCTAGCCTCTTTGAAGTATTACAATATTAATCGACACTTTGTGTAACTAGTTTCAAGTATTCATGAAAATATTCGTGCTCCCGACGTCTCCTGGAAATTCTTATAGGAGTTGGCTCCCCTTATAGCAATCCCTCTTCATGCATAGGGAAGCGGAGAGTGCTGTAATGGCCCAACTACTCTTCGAAAACTGATCATATTCCTTATGTATACAGTTCCGTGAAATCCAAGTACGTTTCCGGCGTGTTGTAAGGGTTCTCGATGGTGTCGACCGCAAATTACTCTGTAAGTCTCGATCGGGAAAACACAGATTATACGGCAGGTCTTAATTTTGATAGAATTAGAAGACAATCTGAGCAGCTAAAAGCACTCACGATGTTATTTCAAGCCACGCAACGTCATCGGGAATGATTTAATGCGCTACGTACTTTTTTCACTTCTTTACCTACCTGTCAGCGGCGTTGTGACGTCCACATTGTGAGTCAGCGAAACGTAATTTATAAGAGGGCACAACTAATCTAATTTTAGCAGCAGTCAAACCAGAACGTTATTATGCCAAGCTTACTATAAAATTTTAAATTAAAAATAGACGACAACAAAACATTCAAGTCCAATCACACCGGCCAACAAAAAAATTTTCTTATACTTTAATGTGTACAAAGTACACATGTCATTCTTTATGCTGATTCTGAAAATAGTTTCAGTTTTTTCCACCACGTCAAAAATATTTTGTAAAGTCAGTGGTAGTTTTTTCCTAAACTTCTGTTTCCTACGTGACAACACTTTAAATTAAAACGAGTCAGTTGTGTGACTTTGGTGTCTGATATTGACAATGAACAGTATATTTATAAATAGTCCACCCAGTTTTTGTTATATTTGTGGAGAATTAGCTTTTTCGTGGCTTAAAAATTTTCGGAAAAAAATGCTAACACAGTTTTTTTCTGCAAATGAAATAAGCAGAAATCCCACACCAATGAGGAATTATTATGATTTAGTTGGCGTTAGGAATTTATCGAAAGCTCAAACAGAAACTTTGGATCAAGATTCCAAGAATGAAAACTGTTATTGCCATACAGGTACAGGTATATTCTAAAATAAATTATCACACTATTTTTCCACTAAAAAGATCTTTTTTCATCCATGAACGAGAAAGAACAAGAATTTTACAAAAAAAAACCGATATAAAAATTCTAGGATGCCAGCTAATCTTTGACTGCGAGATTCAGAATCTGAAAAATGCCAAAAGTTACTCCGAAAAGTCCTAACTTAGTAAAAAACATGGTTAAAATGGTACATTTTTGCAAGGAAATATGGATTTCGAATTTATGGGGCGGAGCGTAATTGAAAAATCGATATTTCCTTATACAAATTTTCCATTTTAAACATTTTTTAAGTTTCATGTGAAAAGGAGTCTACACATAGTAAAATAAAAAGGCAAAATGTAAGCCCGCCCACCCACCCTGTCTCAATTGTGATGATTTTTTTTATTCACCTTGAACCAAGGGGGCGGAGGTTAACTGCAAAATACTTATTTCTTTGCAAGAAATTAAAAACATGTTTTTGAGTATCGTGTTGGTCACAGAATACTATGTATAGTAAGAAAAAGGGCAAAATATAAACCCCGCCCACCCACCCCCTCTCACTTGTGATGATTTTTTTGTTCTTAGAAACGTAAAACACGTTTAAAATGGTAATTTTTTTTTAAGTAAATATGGATTTTGCAATTAGGCTGCGCCCCTAGGTCTGGCAACGAATGAAAACCACATTACTATTTAGATCAGGGCAGGAATGAGTGGGGATTAATATTTGTTTTTAATTTTTCCTTAATATAAATACATACACAGTATTGTCAAGATGGCGGACACTGGTAACATCGTGCTCTGCAAGAAGTGTTTAAGAAAGGTTGTAAACAGTGTAAAATGTCAAAAGTGTGCCCAACAGTTTCATCCGAGTTGTGCAAAAACCTCTGGAAAATTTTGTGATGATGGAAACTTTGTTTGTTGTGAATTACATGATGACCTTGCTTCTACACCTGATTCCGATTTCTGGGACGCAATGGATGACCTATCACAACAACCGAACACTAGTATTGATGCAAGAATATTCATGTATATCATCAGACAAAAAGATCGTATAATAGAAGAACAATGTCAGCAAATAAATTTGTTGAAGGCACAAATTTCTAACCTAATTCCATCCAGTGGTGCCCACACAAAAACATCGATAGATATGGGAAAAACAGTTGTAGATAAGAACGACCATCATGTGAATAAAACTCGTCACAAAAAGTCGACTGTCAACATCAACAACGTTAAGACTCATAATGATGACAATGAAATATCCGTAGCTGCCATTGGTAAAGACACTCACCACACCAAGGATCAGAATAATGACACAGATAAAAGGGAGGACAATGACTGGAAGACCATAACACCCAAGAAACGAAAGTTACAAGGAAAGAAGTCGGTTGTAGGTTGCTCTGATACTTCTCTATCTATCCAAGCCATTCCTCGAATGGGTTATGTCCACGTTTATAGATTGTGTCCAAACACAACGGCAGAGCAGCTTCAGCAGCATTTAGCTCCAAAAGTATCTGTTATAAATATTGAAAAGCTTAATTCCAAACACCCGGAAATATACGCAAGTTTCAAACTCACTGTAGATCTTAATGACGTCAACGCAGCTATGGACCCAAAAATCTGGCCAACAGGTACTCGTATAAACAGGTTTTTTCATTTAACTGTGAAGAAAAAGGTCGCAAATTGACTACTACAAAATCATTAAATATTTTAGTCATGAATGTACAATCCATACGACCGAAAATCGACGAGCTAGAATCATTTCTACAAGACAGCAATTATTCAGTGTTAGGAATTTGTGAACATTGGCTTAATAAATACGAAGCAGATCAAGTAAGAATCTTGGATTTCACTGCAAAATCATCTTTTTCGAGAACTGGATCCACTCACGGAGGCTCCTTAATAATGACTAGAGAGGAAGTTGACTGTATTCCTGTACCAATGTTAGAACAATTATCTGTAGAAAATCAATGTGAGATATCATCTGTTAAGATAAGTAACTTACAACTATACTTTATAAATATATACAGACCGCCATCAGGGAACTTAGATATGTTCTTAGATGTGTTAGTTGAAGTATTTAATGTTGTTGATACTATTAAGTATAAGGTAATATTAGCTGGAGATTTTAATGTCAAGTTTGATAAGCATGATCCACTAAAAGATAGGTTACTTGACTTTATGCATGGTTTTGGTCTTTATCCTATTGTAAATTTTCCAACCAGAAATGATGTTCGCCTGGATAATGTATTCACTAACTTAGAAGCAACACTATATAAAGTTAATCCTGTACATCCATGTTCGTCAGATCACACAGGTATTCGGTGTGAACTCCATTTTTGTATGAACACAGTAAATGTAACTTATAACAAAATTCGACCTTTAACATATGTAGGTCAAATACAATTGTATAGATACATATCTGGGGTTGACTGGAGTTTCATAGACTCCTATGACATTGACATAAGTTCCAAGTTTTCTAAATTTATAGAAATAATTAGATATCATGTAGATATGTCATTTCCAACCCAATTGATTAAGATTACTGGAAACAAATATAAAATAAATTGGTTTGACGCAGAACTAGCAGAAATGCGCAATACACTGCAATATCTGGTAAATCTTGACAAAATACTAAAGTCTGAGGGGTCTAGGAAAGTAAAAAATAATTTTGGACAATTATATCGAGATAAAATCAAAACTAAAAAAATGTACTATAATGAAAAAGCTATTCTATCAGCTAGTAGCAAAAGCAAAGCAATGTGGAAGGTAATCGATCAATATCGGAATAAAACAAATAATGTAGATCATAATACCAATCATGTGATATCTTGTGATAATTTTAATAGTTTTTTTACTAATATAGCTTCCTATATTGTAGAGGAAGGAAAAACTAAGAACTCCAACTGTGATATTAACTTACAATCCAACTGTGATATGTCCTGTGATATATGTAATTTTTCTAGATATTCGTCTGTGAATTGTTTATCAAATGTAAATAGTTTCAATTTTGAACAAGTATCTTGTGTAAAGGTTCGGGAGGCAATTGAGAGTTTAAAAAATACAAACTCATGCGATATCTTTGAATTTAATATCAAAATTCTTAAATCTATTAAAAATATTATTATAAGTCCTTTGACTAAACTCATTAATTTATGTATTGTAAATTCAGTGTTTCCTGACTGTTTGAAAACAGCTGTTGTGATACCCATATACAAAAAAGGAAATAAGAACGATCCTTCCAATTACCGACCTATTGCGCTTCTCCCTATATTTGGAAAAATATTAGAAAGAATACTTCACAATCAACTTTACGATCATTTTGAGAGCAATAAATTATTTTGTGTAAGTCAGTATGGCTTTAGAAAAAACCGATCCACTACTGGAGCAGTTCAGGATCTAATTAAGTTTTTAACATCATGTTTTGAAGAAGAACAAATTGGCATAGTTTCATTCTTGGACTTGTCTAAAGCCTTTGATTGTGTTTCACATAATATCCTATTAAACAAAATGAGTGCATATAATATAGATCTCCGAAGTATAAATCTTATAAAATCGTATCTCAGCAACAGATCACAGGTTGTCAAGATAAATGACAAAATGTCCCACAGACTTTCAATAGAAAGAGGTGTGCCTCAAGGTTCCATCCTCGGCCCACTGCTATTTCTAGTGTTCATAAATGACTTACCGAATCACTTAAATTCGAACTCAGTTCTTTATGCCGATGATACAACCTTAATGAATAAAGCAACCTCTTTACCAACTGTTGTCCATTTGAGTAAAAACACATATTCGAAAGCTTGGAACTGGTTTCATAGGAATGAATTATGCTTGAATTTCGATAAATCTGTAAATATGCTCTTTACCTTAAAAAAGGTAGATAATAATAATTATGACGACTCAGTAAAATTTCTAGGATTATATATTGACTCGAAGTTGAATTGGGGTATTCACGGCGAAATGATTGCTAGCAAAATGTCAAAAGGAATATTTCTTTTACGAAATCTAAAAGATCGAGTACCACCTAAAATACTGCGGGTAGCGATACTCAAAAACATGTCTTACATGGTAATTTCTTGTTGAGAAATATAAGGATTTTGTAATTAAATTCCGCTCCTTTGGTCCTCAACGAATAAAAAAAATATCAAGTTGAGAAAGGGCGGGTGGGCGGGGCTTATATTATGCTTTTTGCATTTTTCTTAGTATATGTAGTCGTCTTTTCAGAACAAGAAACTAAAAACATGTTTAAAATGGTAAATTCTTGTAGACAAATATGGATCTTTCAATTAAGCTCCGCCTCTGAATCCTGCAACGAATGAAAAATTCATCACAATTGAGAATCAAGATCGGGTGGGGCCTAATCTTTGGCTTTATTTTTTTCTTAATATACATAGCATTCTTTGAACAACACAATACTTAAAAACATATTTTTAATTTCTCGTAGAGAAATCAGGATTTTGCAGTTAAGCTCTGTCCCCATTGGCTCACGACAAATAAAAAAATCATCACAAATGAGATAGGGCGGGTGGGCGGGGCTTACATTTTGCATTTTTTCTTAATATACGTTGTTGTCTTTTCAGAACAAGAAACTTAAAACATGTGTAAAATGGTAAATTCTTGTACTGACAACGAATGAAAAATTCATGACAATTGAGAATCGAGATCGGGGCGGGTATGGGTGTGGCCTAATCTTTGGCTTTATTTTTGTCTTGATATACATAGCATTCTTTGACCAACATGACCAAACACGATACTTAAAAACATATTTTTAATTTCTCGTAGCGAAATAAGGATTTTGCAGTTAAGCGCTGCTCCCATTGGCTCACGACGAATAAAAAAATCATCACAAATGAGATAGGGTGGGTGGGCGGGGCTTATATTTTCCTTTTTTCTTAATATACGTTGTTGTCTTTTCAGAACAAGAAACTTAAAACATGTGTAAAATGGTAAATTCTTGTAGACAAATGTGGATCTTGGAATTAAGCTCCGCCTCTCGATCTGACAACAAATGAAAAATTCATCTCAATTGAGAATCGAGATCGGGGCGGATATGGGTGGGGCCTAATCTTTTTATTTTTTTCCTAATATACATAGCATTATTTGATGTTCAACTTTTGCCGTATTTGAAGAGGTTGTAGAAGAAAAGTGGAGGATTTCAGTTAATTTCTACAAAAATTTACCATTTTAGACATCTTTTAAGTTTCTTGCTGTCGAAATAAGTCTACACATATTAACAAAAAAGGCAAAATGTAGCCCCCCCTGTTTTTCTTATTATAAGTAGTTTTATTTTCACAAAAGAAACTGAAAACATGCAAAACAAATCATACAGAAATGTTGGAGATAAAATTTATCATTTTAAACATGTGTTTAGTCTCTTGTCATGAAAAGAAAACTACGTATATTAAGGAAAAATATGAAAACCCGCCCACCCGCCCTCACCTCATTTGTGATGATTTTTTCTTATTCATCGTGAGTCGGGGGCAAAATTATTTTCTACATTTAATGTTTTTAAGAGACACACCAAAGAATATGTTTTTAATTTCTCATAGAGAAATGAGGATTTTGCAGTTAAGCTTGGCTACGCCGAATAAAAAAAAAACCTTACAATTGAGATAGGGTGGGTGGGCGGGGCTACATTTTGCCTTTTTTGTTAATCTGTGTAGACTTATTTCAACAAGAAGAAACTTAAAACATGTCTAGACTGGTAAATGTTTGTTGAAATCAACTGAAATCTTCTACTTTTCCTATACAACCTCTTTAAATACGCCAAAAGTTGAACATCAAAGTTACTATCAACGGCAATTTGGCAATGGAGTTTATAAATGAGAATTTTCAGCTCTAAGAAGTATTCGAAGTGCTCTTAAATGAATAAAAGTGAAAAAGTTTATCACAGTATTATGAACGAAGAGAGAAAATAGTTGAAACAAAATTTTCCAAAAATTATAGGAGTACAATTTTGTAGAGCATCAGTTTGACTACAAGATAGAGAATCTGAAAATGTCGAAACAGAGTCAAAACCTATTACTTCGAATTATTCTAAAATGGTAAGAAAGTTTCGTAAAAATGACAAAATCTAAAATTTGAAGAAACTGTAGAAACCTTTAGCTTGTAACCCAAACTCTAAAACACAGTTCTCAGATTCTCACTTGGACTTCTTTCCTCTGATTGTGATCACGTGAGTGATGAGCACAAAGAACGATTCCTCTCGCTTAGCCGCAGTCAGAGGTCATTTCGTCAATTATCACTTTTTCAAAACCGGAACTACAATTGAATGATTTAACGACATCTTATTAAACTGTTCACCAGAATATTCTAAAAGGCGACAAAATATTATTTAGTTCACAGTTCCGTAACAAACTACCAAAATCTTAGAATTTTTATAGAAATAGAAATATTTGGACCAAGGTTACAAGAATAATCACAGTATTTCTCTATTAAAAAGATCTTTTTCCAGCAGCCTTGAACGAAAAAGAACCAGAGTTCAAACAAAAATAAAAAAAAAAGATGCAAAAATTGTACAACGCCGTTAATATTTGATTGCGAGATACAAAATCTGAAGAAGGCCAAAGTGACTCCAAACTTGGTACTCGGAATGCTTTTAAATGAATACAAATGAAAAAGTTCATTACAGTTATGAACGAAGAACGACAATAGTTAAAAAAACTGATGCAAGACTTAAGGAATGCATCAGTTTGACTACGAGATCGAGAATTTGACGATGTCCAAACAGAGAAGTTGTCGAAACCTTGAGCTTGGTCTCAGATTCCCACTTGAACTCCTTTTCTCTGATTTTGGTCACGTGAGTGATCAATTCCTTCCTCTAACTTAGCCGCGATCCATGAGAGATCATTTAGTCAATTATCATTTTTGCAAAAACGGAACTATAGCTGATGATTTAACGACATCGTATTTAATTCTTCCCACACCAGCATGATATTACAAACAAATAATTTCTAAAGGGCGACAAAATATTATTTAGTATTATTTAATTCAAAGTTGCGTAAAAAAGCACCACATTTTCTGGTAAAAAATGCTTTTGTATTTTTCCTTCTGCTAACTCATCCAATACCTTATTTCTGAACACCTTCAGGTACCGGTGTGTCTAAACATTTTTAAATAAAAATAAACTGTTAAATAAACAGAAGGATGAATTGCAAAACTAGCACACAGCAATCAAGAATTTTTATCAGCTCAAGATGCCACACCTCATTTAACAATTCAATTAAAACTAAATGACCCAGTTTATCAAAAGCTCGATCAGAGATATTAGTATCAAGATTACAAAAATGAAAACTGTTATCGCCATACATCGTATTTCAGACAAAATAATGTCAGCATTTCTCAACTAAAGCGAGTGTTTCCTTCTACAATATTATTGTCAATTTAAGGCTTGCATTTTGCTACGAACACAATCCACAAGAGTGCATTTTTGTAAAACCCCTGCGACTACGAATGTTTCTAAAACGATAACACAAATCACTGTTTCAAAACCGGAACCGTAGTTGTATAATTTAACCACATCGTATAAACTTCTTGCAAAAGTAGCAAAATATGATAATCAAAGAGTTTCTAAACAGCAGGCAGTTTCACAATCAGATTCCTGTGACGAATTTATCTAAAGCGAATAACCGAAATTGTTGAAAACTAGATCGATTTAAACTCTTCTTCGATAAAAACGGCACACTTTACTGCGTGTTAACTCTCCGGAATTTGTCGTCGAGTTCGTCGATTTTCCACACGTCGTGTAAATACCACACAGATTGTTTTTTATTGCAGCGGAAAGAGAGCTCTTCGATTCAGGCAATTTGGAATCGACTGCTTTAAAATAGCTATTGAAAATTTGAGTAAAACGAAAGCGGTGTTATACTGATTGTTTGAGAACTTTCCAAAGCTTTTAATTGAAACTTTTGTTCTATTCAATATTCGTATACAACGGTTCGGCTGTGGTTACACCGTTCCGAATAAGGTTAAAGTTACATTATGCTACTTACAATCTAATTTCAAGTTGTATATGTACGCATTCAAAATTTTATTAGCCAAATTCTGCCTTTGCTTAATTAATGTTCCGGTGTCATTACGCTCGTTTATGTGATTTTATTACGATAAACAAACTTGCAGATTATGAATTCTACAGTTTCCAAGCTTTTCCATTTCCCATTTAATTCCAAGTACGTCTCACCTCAGATAATGTTATCTGAGGGCTGTTGAGACTGATGATCAAACTTTGCAGCTATTCCACTTGAATTAAGACTATTACAGCTATGCATTGAAAATCTAACTCTAGTTATATTGTGTTCGTCAACCGACTCGACAACGAACACAACAATTGTGGTATTTAAAGAACGTGAATAGACTGAGAAAAAAGTAATTACCTTAAGCTTGCCGACGATTTTCAGTCGGATTTCAAGTCTAATTACCCAAAACTATGAAAATTCTAATTACTCTTACAAACGACTAAAAACTACCATTCCAGCCAAGCGTTGAAGGTTTTTTAAATTTTATTTTCTTGTTTACAGTTGAACAAAGCCCGACTTGATTGCATCACGAAATTTAGTGAAAGCGTAGCCAAATGCATTTGTGCTAGTAGTTATTGCAACTTTATCAATTTGCAATTCCGGTCCGATTAGCAACGTTGTGCAAAAATCCAGATTTCCACCCCAATGGACTGCGTTTAATAACACACAAAGAAATATTATGTTTATTTCCATATTCAGAAAGCCGCCTTCAGCACTTGCGTGAATGGTAAATTGGAACACTTTGATAGATTATAGGAATTAAAAACATTTGCAACTTGCGTGCAAAAATAAAAATGCAAGTTTGACTTTATTAATACATACATAGAAAAACTGCTCTATAATTAGTGACAATAGAAAGCGTACTTTAACATAGAGTAACAAGAACAAGCTTCTAAGTAATCTGTGTCAGTGCAGATTAGTAAAAGTGGCTTTCGCTTCGGTTCAAAAAGGAACAAGTTGAAATTTTTAGTTAGGGGTTATTCAAGGATAAATCAACTTCGACAACGGTGTGCGCGCGTAGCGCACAAGTATCGTGGAAGTTGACACCACGATAATTACGATATTCCATTTTCATCAAGCTTCGAATAATCGTTTTCTCCAAGACATTAATTCCTGCGCTTTTCATTTCTTCAGTATTTCCAGGGTTTTATAATTAATGATCCAGTAGTTCTTCGGTGCAATGTGTACTCGCTCAATCTTTAACCTACTTGCAGTGGCATGGGTTAATTATGCATAGCTCGCTTAAATCCATAAATCACGAAATTAGAAATATATTTAGCGGTTTATAATTACTACGCCATTCATACTTGACGCGAAATTTACAAAAAATTCAAAAGTGGGTTTAGCTGCATCAAAACCGAGTTTAATTTAAAATTAGATGCAGATGTTTGGTGCATCTGTTAGTAATAATTATGCTATTACTATTTTAATTTAATTTTCGTTTTAACTATGCTGTACAAGGTGACAGCGCGATATTTATAAACAAAACATCGCCTCAGTATGTTTTTCTTTATATTTCGTAGAACGTTGTCAAATACAAAATTTGAAATTTCAAACATTTATTAGAATCGCGCTTCAAAAATCAAATCCACCATCACAACGAAGCGTAAATGCCAAGCCACCTTAGATAAACAAAAATCAAAACCGCACATTACTCTATAATAAAACGTTCTGAAAAGCCTTTTTAAAGTACCTGTTTTCGTAAATGTCAGTTTCCATTTTGCGAAACATCGAAATTTTAATTATAAAAATGAAAACTTTTAACACGAAAGTGTTGAATGTCAAAGTTGGTCTAGTGAAAAAAATACCATCCATGTGAATAAATAATGAAGCGAAATTAAAGACTCCAAGGCATTTATAATTGTGATTAAAAATGGCTGCGACTGAATATCTCAAGTTTTGTTGTGGCTTATTTTTTATTATCGGCTTGTGGCTGTTTTTCTAGAAGAACTTCACGAAGTATTGATCGAACACCTTTTGACCGCCTGAAAATAACAAACGCGAATACGTTCGATGAAACTGCTTCTACTTAATGAACACGACACGCTGAAATGTAACTTTCTGGGTAAATTTCGTGTCCACAACTGTATTAGAGTCGGACGTTGATTATGTGCAATGTTATACTCAGACAAAAAAAAAACAAATTGTGCGAAAATCGGAAACTGAGTTTGCAAAGAAATGAAATAACTATAGGATTGACCTATTTTTATGGAAAATAAATCAGTGAATTATTTTCAAAGATGTAGGTCGTTTAATTTATAGCAGATGACGTATGATTTTCGTTGCCTAGCAACATGTTCTGGCTGAGAAAAAAAGGAGGTTAAAATTGGTACAACTCCGGTCGTTTGATATATTTATACGAAACGAGAGAATTTTTAAAATCGCATATTTTGGTCGAAGGTTATTTGGACAGAACAATAAGTCCCGCTCCTTTGAAACATTACAATTTTGTTTGCGATTTTTGATTTCTGTAACCTCTATAAAATAAAATAACGTAAATTTTTGACTTGAATTTTTCAATTCTTCGATTTTTCTTTGTTTTGGTTCTTCAGTTTTTCAATTTTCGAAGTTTGGAGTTTTTCAATTTTTGGATTATTTGCAATTTTTCGATTTAGTTTCTCGAGTTTTCACTTTTTAATATTTCGATTTTTCGATTTGTCATTTTTTGTTTCAGTGTTTTATTTCTTTATTTTTCATTTGTTCAATTATTTTGATCTTTGTTGTTTTTTCTATTTTTTAGAATTTGCAAATTTTCAATTCAAAATTTCTCGAGTTTTCAATTTTTAATTTTTCTAATCACTTAAATTGCCATTTCTTCAAATTTTCCATTTCCATTTTTTTGTTGCAGCTTTTTTTTTCTTTATTTTTTTGATTTTTTGGTTTTGTTTTGATTTTATAATTTTTCCGTTTTTCAGTGTGAAATTTTTCAATTTTTCGTTTCTGTAATTTATGGTTTGCAATTTTTCTGGTTTCATTATAAATATGTACCAATGTACTCATAATTTTAAAAAAATTTCATTTTTTCAATTTTACAATTTTAAAATTTTTCCATTTTTCAATTATTATATTTTAAACCTTTCAACCATTTTTCAATTTCTCCATATTTAATTTGTCAATTTTTCAATTTTTATTTTCAATTTTTCGATTTTACAATTTTTGGTTTTCCGTTTTTCCATTCATTTAAAATTTTTTGATTTTTAAATTTCTCCAATTTTAGTTTGAATCTTTCGTTTTGTTAAGGGCTTAGACTTGCAATTTTTCGAGTTTTTAAGTTTAAATTTTCCCGTTTCTCAATTTTTTAACTTTTCAATTTTTAGTTTTTGGGTTATTTGTAATTTTTCGATTTAAGTTTCTCGAGTTTTCAGTTTATAATTTTTCACATTTTCGATTTGAAATTTTTCGTTCCGGTTTTTTATTTTCTTTATTTTTCTGTTACGCAATCATTTCAGTCTTTTCGTTTTGTCGATTTTTTAAATTTTGTAATTTTTCTATTTAAAATTGCTCGAGTTTTCAATTTCTGATTTTCTAATTATTTAAATTCCTACCATTTCTTCAAATTTTCGATTTGCAATTTTTCGTTTCGGTTTTTACTTTGTTTATTTTTACGACTCTTCGATTTTTCCATGTTCTGGTTTTATAATTTTTTGTTTTTTAATGTAAAATTTTTGAATTTTTCGGCCCTTTAATTTTTGATTTGCAATTTTTCTGGTTTTCATAATAAATATGTATGTACTAATTCTTACAATTTTTAAAATTATTCAGTTTTTCAATTTCACAGTTTTAGAATTTTCCCATTTTTCAATTATTGGATTTTAAAACTTTTTTATTTTTCGAGCTTTAATTTGTCCGTATTTAATTTTACAATTTTCACCAAGTCCATATTTTTTCGATTTTACAATTTTTGGTTTCCCGATTTTTCTATTAATTATTTCTTCTTGGTTTTTAAATTTCACCACTGTTAGTTTCAATCTTTCGTTTTGCAATTTTTTGATTTTCCAATTTTTCGATTATGCAATTTTTCTGGTTTTCAAGTTTAAATTTGTCGGTTTTTCAATTTTCCAAGTTTTGAATTTTTTAATTTTTAGATTATTTGCAATTTTTCGATTTAGTTTCTCGAATTTTCAATCATTAATTTTTGAATTTTTCGATTTGTAATTTTTCATGTCAGGTTTTTATTTCTTTCTTTTCAATTATTCAATTATTTCATTTTTTTTTGTTTTATAGAATTTGCAATATTTCAATTTAAAATTTCTCGAATTTTTAATTTTTATTTTTTTAAATTATATGTTTAAAATCCCATTTCTTCGATTTGCAATTTTCCGTTTCGGCTTTTTTTTTTTTATTTTTACGATCTTTTGGTTTTCCAATGTTCAGAATTTATAATTTTTCTGGTTCTCAATGTGAAATTTTTCATTTTTGATTTGCAGTTTTTCTGGTTTTCTTTTAAACACCTATGTACCAATACTTATAATTTTTAAAATGTTTCATTTTTTCAGTTTGACAGTTTTAGAATTTTCCCATTTTTCAATTACTGGATTTTAAAACTTTTTCATTTTTCGATTTTGAATTTTTCAATTTCTCCATTATTAATTTTGCAATTTTTCGATTTTTAATTTCCAATTTTGCGAACTTTCAATGTTCCAGTTTTTTGATTTTACAATTTTTGATTTTCCGACTTCTCCATTCATTAATTTTTTTGTTTTTGTTTTTAAATTTCTCCACTTTTAGTTTCAATCTTTCGTTAATAATAAATGAAAAACGGAAAAAGTATAAAACTAAAGTTTGATGAAAGAAAAATCTAAAAATTGGAAATCAACAACTTAAGAAATTGAAGAAACGAAAAATTGAAAAATCTAGATTAAAAATTGAGAAACTTAAAAATCAAGAAAGTGTAAAGTCGAAAAAACGAAATATTGGAAAATCGAAATATCTAGTAGAAATTTAAAAAAATCGAAAAATCGGATATGTATTTGAAAAATCCAAAAATTGCAAAAGTGAAAAATTTAAAAATTGTAAAACCAAGGAACTGAAAAATCAAAGACTGAAAATTTGAATAAACGAAAAATTATAAAATCGAAAGAAACACTGAAAATTGAACAGTTGCAAATCGAAAAATTGAAAATTTTGAAAGTCGAGAAAAAAAAATTGAAAATGAAACCGAAAACTTGTGATATCAAAAAACTGTGAAATCGAACAAAAAGGAAAAACGAAAAGTTGTGACACCAAAAAATTGGCTGAAGGTAAATAAATCCAGATTTTTCGAAAAATTATAAGAAGTGATTTTTCGATTACAAAATTTCGTAATGACGTGGTTTTTTCAAAGACCGCGTCATTTATTTATTTATTTTTTTTTTGAGTCATCCTGTATAAGTAATCCTAAAATCTATGAGTGCATTGATAAACCACAATTATAGTCGTAGTATTTTTCATCTTTTAGAGAGGATTTATCCGACAAAATTTTGATGAGGTCATAAGTTTTTTGGAAAGAGATAAACAAATAAATTTTGATTAACGATTTACCATGATTACGAGAACCTGAAAACGTTCGCAAGTTTTCAAGTCAATCGGTTTTGTGGTTTCAAAGTTAAATTGCGAAAAAAAATCAAAATTTTATAACATAATTTTGATTTTTTTTTACAAAAATCCGGATTTCTAGAGTAAAAACTGAAGACGGAATCATAAACCACATGTAAAGGAGTATCTTATTTTATAAAATTGAAATAATATTTGCTAATGTAACGTTGGTGGGGATGTATACAAATCGTGATTTGACAACAATCGGTCCAGTAGTTTCAGAGACGGCAGACAGATAGACAGACAGACGGAAACGGGAGACCTATTTGTTCGTATTCTAGGGGTCATGAAACAGCTTAGAGAAATCTTTTAGGTGCAAACTGTTATCATTGCTCATTATTTTTGGCCACTTTTTCCACTCTGAAAATTTGACATTTATTCACACATAGATGTTTTTGATTACTTACAGTAATTACAAATTTCAACTATAACCTAAAAATCCGCCTGCATTGTGTCGATGAATATCGTGCCGAAAACACAATTACTAAATTAACATTTCGTTCGTAACATTAGTTTTCGACCCTGGAAAGAGATGGTTTACACGCTCGGGGCGAGCTTTCCACAACCAAAATAAAATTCTTTTCAGCCGACCGCTTCGTATTTCTTTTTTCCATTGTATTAGCATAATGTAACCTAAAAATTACAAGGGGATATTTCATTACTCGGAAGTAATGGCATTAGTTTTTCCTCCAAAGGGAAAATGACAATCGGTAAGGTGAGAAAGAAACCTGAGGCTCGTCCATTCCGCGAGTGAAAAAGACATATTAAACCTAATTGTAAATATTTAAGGAATAAAGAAAACACGTTTACATTAAGCTGATTACATTTTCTGATATTTCAGATGTTTATTTAGTGAACAAAGCGTCGTTGTCGTCAATGATACAATAGACATACACCCGCCTCTAATTTCCTAAAGTAACATTCATTTCGCGATTTCATATCAATAGAACTTCGCGACGAAGTCAAACTAAATTACAGCGTAGCGCCGTTACTTAAAATATTCACTCTCGGGCTGGTTGTTATTGAATAGAAATTAGGAAAAGTCGCACGAGCTGAAATTTCGTGGGGATTATGCATAAGGCGGAATATAAAGGCGGAACACGAAAACTTGATATAAAAATTTGAAAATACGAAGACAGTAACTGATGGAACGGTTATATTAATATTTTATTAGATTGATGCGGTGACAAGCAAGATCCGTGCCGTTCGTTCCGCCGGAAAAACATAATAATGTATCGGAGACTGGTCCATACCGGTACAAAGACGGATGCGTGATATGGACGTTTTTTCACGGACTTTTTTCCTGATACTTCGGGACATACACAACATGCATGCTTTCGTTATCGGAACAACAAACAAGGGGTGGATCCGCGCCAGCCGAACTTGGAGGAATCAATTTTACCCTTAGATACACTCAACAGAATTTTTTTCACGACGCTGGCAAAAAATTACGGACAAAAAACTGTACTTTCGTTTTGTTGAGTCTTTCGAAAACGTCGCCGGGCTTTAGGTCACCTACGCCAAATTATCGACCATGGTTTGTACGGCGGACCTTCGATAAAATAGCGCATGAAATCATCCAGACGTGCGTGAGTCACAGGCACTGTTTGATATGCGGAGGACATTTTAGACATTAAATAAGTTTATTGGAAGCGTCATCGAGAATTCGTCAATTGTTCCAACTTAAGTGGTTTTTTTAATCTTTGGTCCTTGTAGGGAAATTTTTAGCGTTTGTCGTATGGTAACACGTAGGTTGGCAAGCTCGCCCAACAGATCCAACATAGTTCACCGTTGCCAAAATTCAAGCAACGTTGCACGTTCGCGGATGCATATAGAGTTTTAATATATTAGTCCTATTTTATTCATATTAAACGACAAAACAATAAAATTTCGGCATCTGTTCTAATAAATATGGAAACAACACAACTTCCCAAATTAAAATATACTTCTATTAAATATAACTGTAGTTGATTTATACAATGTGACACTTCAAAATTCACTTTTTTCAATTTCTGTCTTGTGGCACAATTTTTCACCAAAGTACGTTTCCTCAGCATGTTTACTTTACCGGGTTTACATTCGTTTAAAGACGTAATTAAAATTTACCAGAGTCTTGTTACTCTTAAATAATATTCGCCCACAGAGCCTCAGTGGAATTTCTCTGGAACTGGAATTGTACTGTACACAATTTATACAAACAGTTATATAACATCACAGGTTTGCTTCTAACCATCCAAAAAAGAAAAAAATTAGTTTGACGGTAATTAATATTTTATTGCTGTTTTCGTATAATTACGGAGACAATTAGTTCATTTTTCCACATACATAATAAATATAATATTTTAACATTTTGATAAGCCTCGGCCACGGTTGTAGAATAGATAGGTTTGTACACTAATGGCTTGGGATGGCGACGCTTTTTTTCGATCCCTATATCCATGGAAAGGACACAGACAGCTAGCGCCTCTACCTTGTCGAGCGGAAAACGTTCTAGTTATTTTAGGGATTTTCGTTTACATTGCTTTATGAACAATACAAAATTTGTAAATGACATTTGATCGGAGTCGATAAATACGATTTCTTTTATTAATTACATCGGTTCTAGACAGATGCCTATAGAGTTCTGTGTCCCTAAAACGTCAAAAACCAGGCGACGCGATCGGCAATTGGCGTCGCTGACCAGGGATATGCAAATGTATGCTAGTGTATCAACCTATCTATTCTACAACCGTGGCCTCGGCAGAGTTGAAATGATTAGACCTATATATTAGTGCTACCATCAATGTAGCATTAACCGCAATCTAAAATAAATATGTAATGATATTGTTTATTACAATCATTTAATGCTTATAGTTCTAATTCTTAAATAGTGAACATTAACCAAATGACCTCTAATGAGTTTACTTATTAACTAATCGATAACTCGATGTACAGAATCTTTCATTCCTACAGGCAAAGTTCTTGTGGACGTCATAAATTTGCAAGCTTTGTTCACTATTTCAAACCCAGAAGTATGTAATCTTCATTTCTATGAAATTAGATAAAAAGGTTTAATTTATTCTAATCATACTGCTAAAAATGCGAGTTGTCGAAATTCCATTCTTTCCGTCGCGCTCAGAATACAAGTTTATTAATTAAACTATATTTATCGAAAAAAAATTGTTGCAGTGTAGAGTGTATCTTAAGGGTCAGTTTTTTTCAGGTTCCGTTTATTTTTATGTTTATACTACACTTGAAATTCAAGAAATACTAGCTTTAGATATGTACAGCTGAACTTACACAAAAATACTTAGTTTGAGATAAATTATCAAAAATCACTAATTTCAAAAATTAAAAAATTATTTGCATATATGGAGCAAATGATCTCCAAATTTGTTGGTATTTTTAAACAGTTATTTGTCAAAAGCTCAAAACTGCAACACACTTTTGAAATTGTTGGCTCTTTTCCGAGCGTTTTAAATTATCTAAAGATATTTTTTGTTGATTTCGACTTGCATAAGTTATTTTTACTACACACTTTTCCACAATCGTTGAAATGAAATACAGCCATTTTTTGGACGTTTCAAAAACTTTATTTCCAAACCGAAAATTTAAAAAAATTTATCTGAGTCCATTAACGAGTTATGATTTCCGAATTAGCTCGTCGAGATTTGTTTCCCAGAATTTTTGGGCATTTTTAAGAAATTTTGCCCAAATGTGAAAATTTCAAGACATTTTTGAATTTTTGTCTCCTTTCTGAGCAGTTTCAAAAAATACTGAAAGACATTTTTTGCTGATTTCGACTTGGAAGTAATTCAAATCAAAAACTCCAAATTTCAAACTATTTTTGAAATTTTCAAACCTTTTATATAAGTATATTTTTTAAATTTTTGACCCTTTTCGAATAGTTTCAAATTGCCTAAAGATACTTGTTGCTGATTTCGACTTGCAGAAATCATTTTCGGCGACATTTATTAGAAAATGCTACCCCTTTTTCCAGAATATGTTGTTACAATGAAATATGGTCCATTAAGGGATCACGTTTTTTGAATTAGCTTGTCGAGATATTTTTCCCAACATGTTCCAAAATATTTTGTGTATTTTTAGACAATTTTGCCAACAGCTGGAATTTAAAATGACTTCTAAAATTTTTGGCCCTTTTCAGAGCACTTTAAATTACCTAAAAACATTTTTTGTGGATTTCGACTAGTAGAAGCTATTTTTCGCAATATTTCTTAGAAAATTCTAACTACTTTTCCAGAATCGTTGAAATGAAATGCAACCATTTTTGGAATGTTTTAAAAACTTTATTTTGAAACCGAAAATTTAGAAAACTTTGGTCTGAGACCATTAGCAAGTTATAATTTTCGAGTTAGCTCGGCGTGATTTGTAACCCAGAATTTTTGTGTATTTTAAGGCAACTTTGCCAAAATGTCAAATTTTTTTTCAATACACTTTTGAAATTTTTGTTTCTTTTCCAAGCAATTTCAAATGGAAATATAACCATTTTTAAAATGTTTTCAAAATTGATTTTTTAACCGAAAATTTCGAAAAATTTGGTCCGGGTCCATCAACAGCTTATGATTTTGGAATTAGTTCGTCGAGATTTATATCCAATTTTTTGTGTACTTATTTTTAGACAACTTTTTTTTGTAAAAAAAATTAAAAATATAGTTCTACAATTTAAAATGTTTACCCTTTTGGCCGCAGTTTCAAAAATCACCCCAAGACACTTTCAGAATCGCTAAAATGAAATATGGGCATTTTTGGATGTCTTAAAGTGGTGCTTTTGAAACCGAAAATTTCGAAAAACTTAGTAAGGGTCCACCAATTGGTTATAATTTTGAATTAGTTCGTAGAGTTTTGGATTCCAGAATTTTTTGTGTATTTTTGGACAACTTTGCCAAAAGCTAAAATTTCAAAATCCACGATTTTTTTCAATTTTGACCTTTTTCACAGCAGTTTCAAACATTACCCAAAGACATTTTTTTGCTGATTTCGACTTGCAGAAGTCATTTTCGGCGACATTTATTAGAAAATTCCAACCCTTTTTTCAAAATCTCCAAAAAGAAACATGGTCATTTTTGAAATATTTAAAAAAATTGATTTTGGAAACGAAAATTACGAAAATATTGATTTGGGTCCATCAAAGGATTACGTTTTTTTTTTAAATAGCTCGTCGAGCTTTATATCCCAAAATATTTTACGTATTGTTAAGCAACCTCGCCAACACCTGAAAATTTCAAAATTTTTACCCTTTTCCGAGCAGTTTCAAACATTACCCAAGGACGTTTTATGTTGATTTGCCCTTGTACAAGTTATTTTCGGCATCATTTCTTAAAAAATTCGAAGGACATTTTCAGAATCACGAAAATTAAACATTGTCATTTTTGGAATATTTAAAAAGTTGATTTTGAAACCAAAAATTTCGAAAAATTTGGTGTGGGTCCAACAACAGGTTATGTTTTTCGAACGAGCTGGTCAAGATTTGTATCTCATATTTCGTGTAGTTTTAGGCAACTTCGCCAAAAGTTCAAAATTTCGATCTACTTTTCAAATTTTTTAACCCTTTCCGAGCACTTAACCAAATTACCCGCACATTTTTTGTTGATTTCGCCTTATAGAAGACATTTTCGACAACATTTATTAGAAAATTCCAGTCACTTTCCCAGAATCACTAAAACGAAATATTATCATTTTTGACATATTTTAAAAACTTGATTTTGAAACCGAAAATTACGAAAATCTTGGTATATATCCATCAATAGGTTATGTTTTGCGAATTAGCTCATCGAGATTGGTTTTCCAAAATTTGGCGTCTAGTTTTAGGTAAATTTGCCAAAAACTGAAAATTTCAATACACTTTTGAAATTTTTTACTCTTTTCAGAGCAGCTTCAAAAATTGCCAAAAACATTTTTTTATTGACTTCGACTTGCAGAAGTCATTTTTGGCGACATTTGATAGAAAATTCCAACTTCTTTTCCAGAATCTCCAAAATTCAATATGGCCATTTTTGATATATTTAAAAAAAATTATTTTAAAACCAAAAATTGTGAAAATATTAATCTGAGCCCATCAAGGGATTACGTTTTTTTTTTTAATTAGCTCGTCAAGATTTTTATCCCAGAATATTTTGTGTATTTTGGCCAACTTTGTCTACAGCAGAAAATTTAAATACACCTTTAAAAATTTTTACCCTTTTCCGAGCAGTTTCAAAAATCATCCGAGGACATTTTTTGCTGATTTCACTGCTGTAGAAATCATTTTCAGCATCGTTTCTTAAAAAATTTCAACCACATTTCCAGAACCGCGAAAATGAAACCCGGCCAACTTTGGCGAAAGCTCAAAATTTCAATCGACTTTTGCATTTTGTTTAACCTGTTCCGAGCACTACCCAAAAACATTTTTTCTTGATATGGTCTTGTAGAAGATATTTTCAAGAACATTTATTAGAAAATTCCAAGCACTTTCCCAGAATCACCAAACTGAAATATTGTCATTTTTGATATTTTAAAAAAAAATTATTTTGAAACCAAAAATTAGTCTGAATCCATCAGTAGGTTATGTTTTCGAATTAGCTCGTCGAAAAAATTGGTGTGTATTTTAAGGGAACTTCGCCAAATAATCAAAATTTCAATATACATATGTACTTTTTAAATGTTTTACTCTTTCCGAGCAGTTACCATTTTTTTTTTTTTAGACTTGCGGAAGTCATTTTCAGCAACATTTCTTTGAAAATTCCAACGACTTTTCCAAAATCACCAAAATGGAATATTGTCATTTTTGGAATATTGTAAATATGTATTTGATTTTGGGACCAAAAATTGGAAAAAACTTGTTATAGGTCAATCAACTGGTTATGATTTTCGAACAGTTCGTCGAGATTTGTATCTTAGATTGTTTTGAGTATTTTTACTTTGCCAAAAGCTCAAAATTTCAATATCTAGATTTTTGAAAATTTTAACCCATTCCGAGCAGTTTCAAAAATTACCCAAAGACATTTTTCTGCTGATTTCGACTTGCAGAAGCATTTTTAGGGTATACGAGTATTTATTAGAAAATTCAAAATTTTATACCGAAAATTACGAAAATCTTGGTATGGAACTATTAATAAACTTGGTCTGGGTCCAACAATAAGTTATATTTTTCGAATCAGCTAGTCGAGATTTTTATCCCATAATATTTTGTGTATTTTTACACAATTTTGCCAAAACCTCAAAATTTCAAGCAACTTTTGAAATTTTTGACCGTTCCAAGCACTTAAAAAAATTATCCAAAAAAATTGATGTTGATTTCGCCTTGTAGAAGACATTTTCGGCAGCATTTATTAGAAAGTTCCAACCACTTTCCCAGAATCACAAAAATAAAATAGGATCATTTTTAGAATATTTTAAAAATCCGATTTTGAAACAAAAAATTACGAAAATCTTGGTCTGGTTTCATCAACAGATTATGATTTTCGTCCAGATTGGTTTTCCAGAATTTTTTATTTATTTTTAGGCAGCTTTGCCAAAATCTCAAATTTTCAATATCCTCCTCCTTGTTTTTTTTGACCCTCTTCAGGGTCTTTAACATATTACCCAAAGACATTTTTTTGTTGATTTAGATTTGCAGAAGTCATTTTCGGCAACATTTCTTATTTCTTAGAAAATTCGAACTACTTTTCCAGAATCGTCACACGAAATATGTCCATTTTTGGAATATTTTAAATAGTTGATTTTGAAACCGAAAATTTCGAAAAACTGGGACTGTTTATGAATGAAAATTTTTGATAAGGTCAAAACAAGAGACTCACAGAAAGTAAAAAACCATGCACTACCTTGAATAGTCAGTACAAGTAAACACAAAATTTTTAGTTCAACTCTTTTATTACAGTTTGGAGTGACCATACTGGATGTACAGTGGTCATCCATTTTTGACCAGCGAATCGGATACGTCACGAAATTTGTTGGTCTTCCAATCCGTATATAAATCGCGTTGACCACCACTGATCATTATAGTTTTGTCCTTCGAGAGCCGGATACGAGTCATATTCCAATCATGAGTTTAAAACCTTTTTGAAAAATAGAGTATCAGCGATTGGTAAATAATTTGAAAGAAATAGTAACCATTTCCTCAGCAGTTATTGCAAATTGAACAAAGAATGTCAGCAAAAAATGATTTTATTCAGAGCAGTTTTAAAAACAGAAAAATTTTTCATAAAACTGAATATAAACTGAAAATTTCTGCATAAATAGGACAGCTTGTGAAAATGTACCATCTAATTATAATACGTCAGTCTTCGTCTGTACAAAAAGTTCTAACAACTACAGTCATAACCGCCTACACTTTAAAACAAAAGCATCGAAACGGAGATCTTTCATCAGTACGTTTAACGTTAGACATTCCAACAACACGGAATATCTTCCGTCTTCTAGATAAATCTTCAATTAAAAAGCGAAAGATAACAAAACATTGTTGTTGAATTTGAAGAATCTTTTTTAGTGTTAAAGTGTAATGTTTGTTTATCACTCTGAGAAGCAAAATCGTAACTAATGAAGATACACAGTTTTAATTTTATAGTTGACCATATTCCTATTTTTAAATAAATTGCTCAGTAACTACCAAACAGCATAAAATCAGTAATTACGAGTTAGAATAAAGCATAAAATAACAAGAAAAAGAGTTGACTTCGTTTAACTAGGACGCCGATAGATTGTGAGCTTTTACTGTTAAACAAAATCCATCCTTCGGTGTAGAGCAAGACGTCATTTATGACATGGCGGCCACTACTGTTTAATTCAGCCCAAAATCATTTGTTTACCTTATCTCCTAAATGTTTACAACTCGTCACGGTTAACACCACAGTCTTATCGCAAAGTTGTCAGTCATGGTCGACTAGAGGAGATTAAACGCAGACGTCCTTTAATGTCTCGTTACAAACCGACTAGAGCGAATCCTAGCGAATTTCATTACCTAATGGCCTAGTCGAGGCCGCGTCCATCGCAAGCGCGAAAACTCCCAAACTGAAGTCTTTATTAGGAGCCGAAAGCTCCCCCCGGAATGCCAACGCATTGTTTGTAAATTCCAGCCCACCCTGCACACGGTATGTGAGTGATGATTGCGAAAAAGTCGACACTACCGCGTTGCTGTATCAAGTTAATAACGCGCGATTTTGTGAAATGATGGGTGTTAAATATAGTGCACGACATAAACACACAGGAGGAATTTCGTTACTAGATCGGAATGTGCAGCGAGCTGATGTGTAAACATTTTTCGAAATTTATTCGCGGCATATTTTTATAATACTCATAATTTTCAGGTTTACATTTTATTAATCATAAAGTGCAATCAGCCGCGAAACCATTGCTTACCTATATTCCAAACGTACGGCTTGGAATAATATTTATCTCCTGGCAACTTCAATCTTCATAACAATAACAAGGATATTTTCAGGAAATCTGCGCCGAGCTTAGGCGTGCCCGAACTTTGCGTACTGTTCGCTTGGGCTGGAAAAAGTAAATCGGCGAAAATTCACTTTCAAACGCGATTTCCACGAAGAAAGTAGGCGTCTTCACTCACCCAGGAAAGTGAAAAGTGCGAGGAAAGTGTTTTGTTTTCCTCACCAGTAGGTACTTTCCTTGTTTTGTAAGAAAATGAAAGTACTGAAATTGTGAAAATGAATGTATTACGCCCAAACATGCAAGCGGTATTCTACATTCCATCAATGGTTTTCTGTTTGAATTGATAAAAACGATTTAAGATCATCATCGGCGTAAAGTTTGAGTTTCTCGAGTTTTCAATTTTTAATTTTTCCATGTGCAATTTTTAGTTTCAGTTTTTTATTTTCTTTATTTTTAGAACTTTTCAATGTTTCGATTTAATAATTTTTTGTTTTTTCAATTTCAGTTTTTCGGTTTGCAATTTTTCAAGTTATTTTTTCTTTCTTCAATTTAACTATATGTAACTCATTACATTTTTAGATTTTGCAGTTTTTCGATTTGAAATTTGTCGAGTTTAAAATTTTTACATTTTTCAGATTTTCATTTCTTCAGTTTTTCGAAAAAAACGAGAAAGTACAAGTTATTCTACATGACTTATGTGCAGTACACATACATATTTCATATGATAATTTCTTGTAGAGAAATGAGGACTTTGCAGCTAAACTCCACCCTTTAGCTCACGATGAATAAAGCATTCATCACAATTGAGAAGGGGTGGGTGGGCGGGGCTTATATTTTGTCCGGTTTTTCTTAATATAGGAAATCTTCTTTCCCAACAAGAAACTGAAAACATGTTTAACTTTCCTGTTGTTGAAAGAAAACTGTATATATTAAAAAAAAAACAAAAATACCGTTATTATACCGTGCAATTATTTTTGCAGAAGTTTAAACGTTAAGCGAAAAAACTGACAGCGAATTCGTATACTACAACTGTAGTCGTCCAATGGACTCGATGACTATACTTCCTTAGCTTACGCTCGGGAAGTAAAAAGACATTTGGCGCCCCCGGGAAGGCTTACATTCTTAAAAAAGACCGTTGTATCCCAAAGTTTCTTTTGTATTTTTAAGCAACTTTACCAAACGCTCAAAATTTTAATATCTACATTTTTGAAATTTTTGACCCCTTTCCGAGCAGTTTCAGAAATTACCCAAAGACATTTTTTTTTATTTTGGGTTACAGAAGTCATTTCCGATAATATTTATTCCAACCATTTTCCCAGAATCTCCCAAATGAAATAACGTCATTTTTGATACAGTTAAATTTGCATCTGACCCCGAAAATTACAGAAATCTTAGTATGAATCCATCAATCAATACACTTTTGAAATGTTTTACTTGATTTCGAATTGCAGAAGTCATTTTCGGCAACATGTCGTTGAAAATTCTAGCCACTTTTCCCGAATTACCAAAATGAAATATTGCCATTTTTAGAATAATTTAATAATTTGATTTTGAAACCAAATATTTCGAAAAACGTGGTCTGGGTCCACCAACAGGTTACGATTTTCGAATTCGTTTGTCGAGATTTGTATCCCTGAATTTTTTGTATATTCTTATTCAACCTTGCCAAAAGCTCAAAATTTCAATATCTATCTACATTTTTGAAATTTTTGACCATTTTCCGAGCAGTTTCAAAAATTACCCGGACATTTTTTTTATTTCGATTTGCAGAAGTCATTTTCGGAAATATTTGTTAGTAAATTTCAACCATTTTCCCAGAATCTCTCAAATGAAATATGGCCATTTTTGATACTTTTAAAATTTTGAGTCTGACGCGGAAAATTACAGAAATCTTGGTATGGATGCTTCAATAAATTGTCTTTCGAATTAGCTAATCGAGATTTCTATCCTAGAATTTTTAGTGTTTTGTCAAGGACAATTTTGTCAAAAGTTCAAAATTTCAATGCACTTTTGAATTTTTTTACCCTTTTCTGAGCACTTAAAACAATTATCCAAAAAAATTTATGTTGATTTCGTCTTGCAGAAGACAATTTTTAGAAAATTCCAACAACTTTCCCACAATCACCAAAATGAAACATTGTCATTTTTGACATATCTAAGTCAAAATTTGATTTGGAAACCAAAAATTACGAAAATCTTGGTCTGAATCGATCAACAGGTAATGCTTTTCGAATTAGCTTGTCGATATTTTTATCCCAAAATGTTCTGTGTGTTTTTAGTGGGCAAGTTTTCCAAAAGCTCAAAATTTCACTACATTTTTGAATTAATAAAAAAACATTTGGCGCCACCGAGAAGGTTTTACATTTTTAAAAAAGACAATTGGGGCCCCCGAGAAGGTTTCACATTCTAAAAAAATACATGTATCCCAAATTGTTTTTTTTTTGTATTTTGAAGTAGTTTTACCAAACGCTCAAAATTTCAATATCTAGATTTTTGAAATTTGTGTCCCCTTTCCGAGCAGTTTCAAAAATTAACCAAAGACATTTTTTTTATTTCGGGTTGCAGAAGTCATTTTCGGTAATATTTATTAGAAAATTCCAACCATTTTCCCAGAAATTCTCAAATGAAATATAGTCATTTTTGATACATTAAAAAAATTTGAATCTGACGCCGAAAATTACAAAAATCTTGGTATGAATCCATCGATGCAATTTTGAAATGCTTTACTCTTTACTGAAAAGCTTCAAACATTACCAAAAACATTTTTTTATTGATTTCGATTTGCAGAAGTCATTTTCTGCAACATGTCTTTGAAAATTCTAATTTCAAAATCTATCTACATTTTTGAAATTTTTGACCATTTTCCGAGCAATTTCAAAAATTACCTGGACATTTTTTTTTATTTGGATTTGCAGAAGTCATTTTCGGAAATATTTATTAGTAAATTTCAACCACATTCCGAGAATCTCCTAAATGAAATATGACCATTTTTGATACATTTAAAATTTTGAGTCTGACGCCGAAAATTACAGAAATCTTGGTATGAATACATCAATAAATTATGTTTTTCGAATTAGTTCATCGAGACTTGTATCCCAAAATTTTTAGGGTCTTTTTAGACAATTTTGTCAAAAGTTCAAAATTTCAATGCACTTTTGAATTTTTTTACCCTTTTCTGAGCACTTAAAAAAATTATCCAAAGAAATTGATGTTGATTTCGCTTTGCAGAAGACAACATTTATTCGAAAATTCCAACCACCTTAGCACAATCACCAAAACGAAACATCGTCATTTTTGACACACCTATGTTAAAATTTGATTTTGAAACCGAAAATTACAAAAATCTTGGTCTGAATCAATAGGTTATGCTTTTCAAATTAGCGAATCGAAATTTTTACATTTTTGAATTAATAAAAAGACATTTGGCGCCCCCGAGAAGGTTTTAATGTATCAATTTAGCGCTGATAGATTCTATTCAGCTAGTAACAAATTGTTTTCAAAAATTATCCAATGTTCAAAGTAAAATAGGTGAAAAAGTTTTTCAGAAATTTAAGCCTATTTTAGAAAAAAATGTAGGTTTTAGTACCTTGTCGCTTGTGAGTAAAATTTTGGGATGAAGATTTGTAAATCTGGATATAGATCCAGACGTCTCTGTCGATGTTGAAAAATCGTTTTCAATGTTAAAAAATATGTGACAACCGCGATCATTTCTAATCGAAAATTTTGAAAAACATTTAATAATAATCAATTTGTTCAATAAAAACTAAAGCTAATAGTTTTTTTTTAGTATAAATTATAATATACTACTTTTATATTAGGATGTTATGTTATGAAATTATATAAGTATTTTTTTATTATAATACTTATTACATGTTATATTTATGTAGTTAGCATATATACCAAAACTCGTACCATGTTGATTATATTACACGGTAGAGGGAACGCAGATGTGCGCATTATGTGATGCAACACGGAATCAATTCGTAGACGTAATTAACTTGCATTAACATCGCTGCAACGTAACTGTGTTTACTAGGTATGATACGATGATACAATATCTAGCGTATCACCTTTCTTGTTAAAGTAAGATCTGGTTCATTTCTCCGATGGTTCGCCGTCATAACAACAAAAGTAATTCACTGTTATTATTACCGTCGTGATGCTTTAAATGTGATCAAATAACGATCAAATTCCAACGAAAAAGGCCACTAAATCTCTTTTATGTCCTAGGACCCACCGATCGCTATTCGAAGATACACATTAGAACCGCCTCATTAGTCCGAATTAGGCAAAATTAAATTTCCTACGAAACAATCACCAGAGGGTGTCTCCTCTGTTCAATTGTCAAAAGGGACAATTATCCACATGCATGCAATGAATATGATTGGTTGCCTCACCCGTTCCGGTATCATTTTCGAGGCCGCCGATCGTTACATAAATGCAAATGGTTATGTGATCTCGTTGCGTCTTGCCCACTGTTAGTCACCGTTTTTTTGTCGTGGTAATGCGGCCGGACAATTATCCAGAGATGTGACGCAATTAGGCGGAGGTCGGAATTAGACCAATAATTGTCAAAAGACTAAGCGCTCTCAAGAAGGAGAGGTCAAAGTCAAAATTAGATTGGTTAAATGGAACAACGGTGCTTGTCGTTCGGCCGCAGCGTATAAGAAAAGTACAAAACGCTTTTCAGTCTTAACTTAATATCCCCTCAATGAACGTAATTATTGATTGGAAATTAAACGCCAGAGGCATCAATCTCAATTTTCTCTCTTCGGAGTCCTGTGTCCGTGGCTCGTTTTACCTCGCTTTCGTTCTAGTTAGAAAGGTGATAGTTAATAACGACAGAAACAAGAACACGCACACAAACAACAGATGACAGGGTTTTATACGTTGTGCTTCAAAAAATTAATTGGTTTCGATGCAAGTTTTTGCAAAAAGTTGAGAAAACGTGATTTTATTTCGAACTCGATCTTGAATTTTTCCGAACTGGTCGTTCACATCATTTGTGTAAAAAGCTAACTCTATCTCGACATTTTTCACCTCTTGAGCTAAATGTAGGGGCTATTTCTACAGAACTTCCATTTCCAGTTGTTTCGAAAAATTATAAAATTTGTTTTGTTTTTTTGTTGAATTTGAACATACAACATCCTCATTTAAAAATACAAGCAAGTTTACTTCCCCTTTTTTTGATCGCAGCCCGGCAAAAAGCTCTGCTTTCAATATAAAAATATCAAGTCGGTACCCGTAGCGAAGCACAACATGAAAACTGTGATGGAAGCATGAATGACTGCTCTTCCTTTCCCAAAAATTGTGTAAGACGAAGTTTATACAAGAACATCGCCCCTAGGTTCATAAATTATTTCATAGTCTCTTTATTGTATGGATACGTCGGTAAAATAAGTCCACAGCGAGTGAAATAATTTAAGCTCAGGAGGTAGCCGCCGAAATATGAATTCTATGGATAAAGAATAAGTTATACGAATCGCCTGCGGCTTTATTAAAAAAATGTGCAAGAAATCGGGGCGACGTCAAAGTTATTAAAAAATCCACGTATAAATTTCATCCAAGTGAACTCTTTGAAGTAATGAATAGTTCCAGTTTGTGCGGTTTGTTAAAAGACTGAAATAACAGCTTGTTGCTAATTAAGGAAAAAAGCACTTGTCATCCGTATCCTTGCTTTTGTCTTAATATTACAATCACAGACAGATTCTTTGTATGACGGCATTCCGCCCAAGCAAATAATATCAGACGTTAATTGTAGCTCGAAATACGAAAACAAGGTTTAAAAGGTGAGCTTTAACTATTCTCTTTTTGTCAATCGATGAAAGCTCAAGGCTCCTGCACGAACCAGATAATTTAGATGTTTCCATCCGATAATTCCTGTTCATTGTAACGTCGTCGTTATTAATTTTTAACGTCTGAATAAATTAGGTCAGCACGGTAAACAGAAGCAATTATGGTTGTACGTAGTAAGTAGTTAAAAATGTATTATTCATGGTTACTTACGAACCGCCATTGTGCTGTCCTTTCACGTGACACGGTGGGCGGTGTTATAATAATATACCAACGAAAAGGCTGTTGCATTGTACATACCTGGAACAAAAATAAGTAAATTAGTGGCCATGTTTCGAGACAATTTTCACTTTTTTTGCCGCAATACGTGTTTCGGGGAAAATGTGATTGGATAACGCAATGCAGGGTAAATATTATTTGCTTAGCGCGCTTGTTTTGTGGCAACAGTGTCAAAATAGGAAACAAACTAGTGTTGTTTAACAATTAACACAACATTAATTTAGTTCCTTCAATTGAAAATTTATTTTTTAATCTAATCTAGATTCTAACCACACCGAGCAAAAGCAAATAAAATCTGTACTATATTCTGTATGAAACACTCTTGATAAATTGGTTTTTATTTGGATTTGGCTAGAACGAGCGCTTTATAAATGCATTAATTTTTGAACCAACTGGCAGGTCAAAAGCTAATTGGTCAGATGATACCCACGACGTTTGAATTTAAAAGCCACCAGAGTATCGGATCTCGCTTCTAGCTTCACACAGAGCCTGGGGAAACAATAAATAAAACCTCCTATTTTATAATTATTAGATTAAAAAGTAATTACAAACTTTATGGATGACCGAGTTTGCAGTTTGATTACTAATGCAATGAATAATTTGTTTTTAGGCAGCTTCAGTATGTTTCAGCTAACATGGTGCAACTTCTGCACCCCCAGTAACCCAATTTAGCGTTTGTTGTGACTAGCCACAAGCCATTTGAAAATTCCTTATCGTTAAACTCCATCGTTCGGTCGTGGCAAGATTTGAGTAAATCTTTGTCCGGGTCTGTCATTGCGGTTTATATTCTCTTCTTCACCTGTCGGGATCAGGTCAGATATCAGCAAATTCTATTGAAAGTTCAAAGAGACGTGGAAGTTGAGAGAATGTCCTTTATTCCAAGACGAGTTTGTTTCAAACCGTCAGAACAAACACAAAAATCCCTTACTACATATTTGAAAATACGAAAGCTAAGGAGTAAAACTTCCTTATTAAATTTGAATGTGTCCGGAAGCTGGAGTGACCGTTTTACGTATTAATGTTGTCTAAATCCTGGAAACTTTGTTCTTGCTTTTGGTAACATATTGATTTCGTCAACGCTAGGTGAGGGACACCCATTGTGATCTGACCGGAAGTTGTCGGTGGAAAGGAAGCACCAGTTGATGTATTCGCTCAACTGTCCGCTCCCAAGGACCCAGAATAAATGGCTACATTATCTGTCACTATGTGATGGGCGTGTTTACCGCGTCCTGCGATTTACGTAATCGTTGTTGATGCTTTGTTTTTAATTTGTTATTTATTGCCGTTCCCTTGATCCCGAGTTTCCCCGTTTTGGAGATTCTGATTACTCCCCTGACGTGTAATAAATTATAAAATTAGACTGTGTATCTCTACATTGGGCGGATAATAATTTTCAACTCATTGCCACTTTGAACGTAATTAACAACTGTAAGCGATTTTTCGCATAAAGAAACTCGAGCAAAGTTGGAAAGTTCCATTGTGCAAGTTGTACACTTTGTGCATATAATCTTATTATTACTGACAAGCACAGGGAGTCATAAATAATGATCACTAAAATTCTAGGGGCGAAGAATTCGGCAACCTCTCGACGAAAATATAATTGATGGTTCTCTGCATACGGTTAAAAAACTACTGCGCTGAAGTTCGCATTCGAAAAGAAACTGAGTACTCTATTTTAAAACGAACTCCGGAGTTTTAAAATCGGATGTACTTTTTCTTTGTGCACACTTCGCATAAATGATGAGCATCGCCATTGAACCATATTTCAGGTTTTATTAGTAATTACCGTCCTAACAGAGAAAAGATTAATTTCAATAATGTCTCCCACGTTACTCTCGCCAGCTTTTTCTCAAATAAAAACTCTATTTTTGCATTCGCCACGATCCGCTAGCTTTCTCCATCATCCCAGTTCCAATCTTCAATTTTATATGAGGCGAACCATATCCAATTAGAAACGCTACATACGGCACATCTGGAACGAAGAACTTTTGATCTGCCCTTTTTAATTGGGTACGCATGTAACGATTTTTAATTTGCTCGTCTGAAATGATTTACTAGAAGCCTCCAGTTAACGACCAATGACAGATTTAGTATCTGCTAATGAACTATTGCGGCGTCCGATTTTGCGCTAAAATTATAAATTACACATTTTCAGGCATAACGAGCTCAAAAATTCGTAAGATTAAATGAAACGTCAAACGTCTTCCTCATTTCCTTTAAATAACGCGAAATCATAAAAAGGGAACAGTTGGCCTATGGCTCGAATTATTTATCGCACCGGTAATTACGTTAGAAATTTGATCATCCGTAAAATGTACAAACAACTTCCATTCCAATAATTAACGGAAGTTTTTCAGGTAAAATTTCTGTAACGTTTACGCTGTATCAGCTTTGTTCTGAAACGTAGTTTGGTGTTGTTCATTTACTTCGGGTTTTTAAAATTCAGGCATACACTCTAAATATCACCCGACCAATTAAATTTTGACCTGACAGGGAGGTTAAATATTCAAGCATGTGGGGCATCACTCGGGAAAATAAAAGCAATGTGGAGCTTAACGAGAATATCAGAAATGTAATTTCACTTATCAAAAAATTATCTCCCTGATTCAGTTTTTCCGTAAATTTCTGTGTGTTCTCTTACGTTGCACATACTTGCATGAGTTTAAGGTTTTTAACCTCTACTAAGTATTTAACGAATGGCAAAATGGTGGTGTTGGTGGATCTTTACTAAAGAAGAATAGTTTTGAAATCTATCTAGCTTTTGATCTTATTTGTCGCATTGCATAGTCACTCCAATTTACTTTAGTAATTGCCTCTGTAACAGTAAGCCCGCCTCTGTCGCCTGTGCTATTCAACTCTGGGCAAATGTTTTATCGGCTGCGTATCATCCCGAAACACCAGCAACACGTTGCCCCATTACATTCCATATTGATTAATTTTAACCCGTCCAACTTTATTCAACCGAATTTCGGTGCGGCCTTTTTACCAAATTGAAAAAGAAAACACAACGCCGGCACATTGCACACGAAAATGTAAAATTTTTATTTGAGCCGACACCGACACGCCGCTTTTGTTTGAAATTATTTAACTAAGAGCTTAGCCGTGGCAAACTTGACCCGTGTATGTGTATGAAAAAGTGGATTAATACGCGAGATCCGTCATCCCTCCGTAAGCCCTTCAGTGGACAGGAACAATAATAAAAAATTCCATCCGGCCTGTACAAACAATGATGGCACACATGATCAACCAAGCGCTCAATTCGGTAGAGATCAGCTTCCGTTAATGTCATTCATCGTTCATTCCTGTGCCGTTACCTTGACAACCTATCGGCCTATCTAATCCTCCTCTATCTAACGAGCTAAACATATTAAACCGATATCGATATTCGATGAGTTAAGCAGGTGTTGTATCGTCCTGGGACTCCAAAGCAGGATAACTGTCGCTCGACGGCAAATGGAATTACGGCGAACGGCTGCCGGATACACAGGAAAACGCCAACCGAATTCTTTAATAATGGGAAGCAGCCAAATTATGACACATATAAACTCCACCCGAAACGAGGACCAAAGAATTTTTTACGTTAAAACCTCTCTAAATTACAAGGACTTACATCGTCCGACTACTTTCTTTTCTCTACTGTTTATGTACAGTTTCTTTTCAGTGCCGAATCCTAATTACAACGCTAGAAAATTGTTTCTACTTTTCTTTAGTGCTGCAGCATTGATCGGCAAGCAATTGGTTGTTCTCTTGATAACGTTTCTCAATGCTGATACGAGTAATATCTTTTAGTAAATTGCATATATAGTGACAGGCGGCACGCTTCCATGACCTGTTCGACCCTATAATCATTTATTCTAAATAACAATAAATGTCGGATATCAGTCTGAAGCGACTAACAGACAAACCGTTTTGTCAGTGAATCAGTTTATCCAACGTGAAAAAAAAATCATGGCTCACTTGTATCTAAAGATCTCCAGTAAGTCATAAAAACTTCCACCACGTACTTGTATCTAAAACCGAAGAAATCCAACTGGAGCTATTTCCGCGTGTTATTATCACGCCTCAGCTGTCTTGGAATTCAATGTCAATTTTTCTTAGCTACAACTCTATCCCGCACTCGTTAAACTCTCAACGCTAGTTTCAGTCGAAGAGCGTTCTTTAACAGCTTTAATGTTTCACCGTAAACACATTCACGGTAATCACTTTACGATTTTATGGAGAACAATAATTCATAAATATATCGCGTTATTTTCATGCGCTCGAACAACAAAGGGCGAATTTGAGCCGAGGCTTAGGCCCGTAAGTAATTAAGGCTTCTGGCTGTCCCTTCATAAGGCAGTAACTGGCTATAAAGAAGAACATCTACCGGCTGTTCCGTAAAGTCACTTTCCACTTTTACTACTTGGGATAGCAAAAGTTGAGTAGCTGAAAGTTCCTGCAGCGTGGACGTAGCGAGAAATGAAAAGCAACCACACGAAACAGCTTTTAAAAGTTGCGACAATTTATTTGGGCACACTTGAAAGTGCTTCACTCCGGAGACAAACTTCTTGTCGATGTTGGTCATAACGGCGTCGTAGCTTCGGTTATTGAAACGAATGAGCCCGGTTTTGTTGACAAAACACAACAGCAGTTCTAACGGAATTATCCCGAGAAGAACCTCTTTAAAGAAATAGTTTCCGAGTGTGAATATCGTCGTATTCAGTGAACTATCCTCCAACGAGACGCTTATCCAGCGTGCTTCGGCTCCGTATTGATGTGTCAAAGATACGAATATTATTATAAAAGATGGAACCCCCAATGCTCTGCTGATCAGGAAAAACGCTTTTCTAATAAAATACACATACGTGCGAAAAATTCAATTTGAAGTTTGTCAGTCGACATCAAAAAATGAAATTCTTTCATTTCCGATCAAGTGGAGGCGTAATTTGGCGGGTATAATATTCGAAAAACCCAATTTCTCTACTTCCTTGAAAAAATCCACGTCCTTAGAGATATTATTAATCAATATTCCTTCGAATCATGTGAATACTAAGTCACTCAGTGTAAATACCGCTCTTAAAACGCAAAATAAACGACCTAATGAGGTCAAATCCGCAGAACGTGCAAACCGTGCCTCACGTTCAATGGGCGATATTCATTTGTAAAATATTTAGCAGCGCGTGTACTGTGTCTTGTTTAACATTCCGGCCACATGCACACTTACAGGAAGGAAAATCAATTAAATAAAAATCGGCCTGACAGCGGAAAAGTCTGAAGCGATTCGCGCAAACCAGCGTTCGCTGACTCTTCCTTTTGGTGTTTACTCGTTTTACGCAAAAAGACACAACTTCATTAAGAATGGGCAATGTAAGTCAACAGTTTATTGTAGACACTGCTATACGTGTTTCGGGCAGAAGAGTTACTGGTTTAGAGTGAAATGACTGGCGCAGTCCGCGCAGATACGGACAATATTGAAGATGACCAACGCGAAAAATACGGTTTGATTAGGTAATAAAATTCACTAATTTTCAGATATTTTTCTTGTACTGCTATTGCCCAACCTGTTACATTTGGCGTTGTCACTTTCAAGTGGTCAAAAAACTTAAGTTGTGACATTTTAGTAATAAATCAGCAAAAAATGTTGATTGAAATTAAATGCCACTGTCAAGTTTGACAACAAAAGGAAGTAAGGTGTGGTGTTAGTTATGCATACAAATTTCAAGCAAAGGTTATTCATACCAACTAAAAGAGTATTTGTTAATCACGCTGTATACTATCAGTACATGCTTAACTTCGACTTTTTGCGTTCATATATCTAAAGCATTCGACCATTAACTATTATTATGATAACTATTACGTATTTCATTATTATAAAATATGAGTGTTGGGGCACTGATTGGTGTTAAGTCGAAATAGACCACTTTTGTGATGTCTTGTCTTCGAAGTATTTTGAAAGAATCTCGAGATCCCTTGCCTTGTTTTTAAAGTAATTTAAAAGAATCTCGGGAATCTCTTGCGTTTTGTTTTTGAAGTAGTTTGAAAAAATGTCGAAGTCCTGTGATTTGTGATGTCTTGTCTTTGAAGTAATTTGAAAGATGAAGTGTGAATAGTATGAAGTATGAATATATGAATGCACACTAACCCTGATACTAAATACGATCTGCACACATTAAACATACAATATAAAATTAAAGTAAGTAAATAATTTCACAAAAATGTAAATGTAAATGTACGTGTTCATTAAGCTTAAATTATTTAAAGAATTTTATATATTCCGGTGAAATATGTTGAAATCTCGATACGTTAATAATGGTGAAATGTGTTGAAATCTCGATACGTTAAAAATAAATCTCATACAGCTATTACGAATTTTTTGTAATTTGCTTTTTTCGTACTCAAACGAAGACGGACTATAGACTTGAGTAGAATAATTTATGTCAGATAATACTATTGATTTGACTAAAATGAATTTGTGTCCTGATCTAAAGATTATCTATGAGGAAAAACTATTTTAGTTTAAATTAACTCGAACTACGTCTAAATTTTTATTTGTTGTTTGTTAATGTCTAACTCAAATGAATATTTGCTGTTATAGAGAAACCAAATATTATGTTTATACCTTTTTTAGTGTTCAAATTGCAAGCAGTCCTGCCAAATCTGCATTAACCTTAATCGAAGCTATTATATTGTAGGCAAGTGAAGAAAAATGATACTGCCTCGGGGAGAATCGAACCCCACGCTCCCCGCTTGCCGGGCAGGTATCCTGCCCACTAGACGACGAGGCCGCTTATCTTTCTTAGCTTACTACTACTTATTATTGTGTCGCCACAATATCTTGAGGATGAAAACTTGAAAAATACTTTTGAAAATCATCAGCGTGCAAATGCAAAGTTTCAAGCACAAACTGAACATCGGATATAAAGACTGAAAACAAGAGAGGACCTAAAATCGATTCCTGTGCAACTCCTGTTTTAATGTCACGTGACAGAGTTTATAGGAGAAGCAAAACAAGTTTATGAAGTAGTTTTAAAGAGTTTCGTGGGTGCTCTGTGTTTTGTTTTTGAAGTAATTTTAAAGAGTCTCTTGGGGAATTTGAGAGAATCTAAGCGACTCCTTGTGTTTTGATTTTGAAGTAGTTTGAAAGATTCTTGGGGATCCCGTGTCTTGTTTTAGAAGAAGTGTGAAAGATTCTTGGGGATCCCATGTCTGGTTTTAGAAGTAGTTTGAAAGATTCTTGGGGATCCCGTGTCTTGTTTTAGAAGAAGTGTGAAAGATTCTTGGGGATCCCATGTCTGGTTTTAGAAGTAGTTTGAAAGAGTCTCGGGGACTCCTTGTGTTTTGTATTTAAAGTAGTTTCAAAGAATCTCCGGGATCTTTCCGTGTATTGTTTTTAAAGCAATTTATTAGAATCTCGGGCACCCCTGATGTTTTGTTTTTGAAGTAGTTTTAATTAGGATTCTCAGAGATCATTTATCTTCTTTTTGAAGTAATTTGAAAGAGTCTCAGGGTTCCCTCGCGTTTTATTTTTGAAATAGTTTGAAAAAATTTCCGGGATCCCTTATCTTGTTTTTGAAGTAACTTGAGAGAGTCTCGGGGTTCTTGTGTTTTGTTTTTGAAGTAGTTTTAAAGAATCTCGGCGATTCCATACCTTGTTTATGAAATAATTTTAAGGAATCTCGGGGATCTACCCGTGTATTGTTTTTGAAGCAATTTATTAGAATCTTAAGTACCCCCTGTGTTTATTTTTAAAGTAATTGAAAAAGTCTCGGCGTTTCTTTGTGTTTTGTCTTTGAAGCAGTTTCAAAGAATCTCGGAGATTCCTTATCTTCTTTCTGAAATAATTTGAAAGAACCTCGTAAATCCCTGGTCTTCTGTCTGAAGTAATTTGAGTCTCGGAGTTTCTTTATGTTTTGTTCTCGAAGTAGTTTGAAAGAATTTCGGGGATCCTTTGTCTTGTTTTTGAAGTAATTTGAAAGACTCCCGGGAATTTTTGTGTTTTACTTTTGAAATAGTTTCTAAGGATCACGGGAATTCCTTATTTTGTTCTCGAAATAATTTGAAAGAATTTCGGGATTCTTTCTTCTGTGTATTGTTTTTGAAGCAATTTATTAGAATCTCAGGGACCCCTTGTGTTTGGTTTTTAAAGTAGTTTCAAAGAATTTCGGAAATTCCTTGTCATGTTTTTGAAGTAATTTGGAAGTCTCAGGATTCCCTTGTGTTTTGTTTTTGAAGTAGTTTGAAAGAATCTCGGCTATCCCTTGTCTTGTTTTTAAAGTAATTTGAAAGAGTCTCAAGGGATTCTTGTATTTTTTTTTGGAAGTAGTTTTAAAGAACCTCGAAAATTCCTGGTCTTGTTTCCGAAATAAATTGAAAAAGTCTCGGGGGTCTTTTATGTTTTGTTTTTGAAGTAGTTTGAAAGAAGCTCGGTGATCCCATGTCTTACTTTTGAAGTAATTTGAAAGAATCTCGGAATGTCGTGATCAGGGGCAGATTTGAAATGCTGAACCAGTGCGAAAAATTTTTACGGACGCGTGAATTTGACTTCATTTAAACGTAGTTAAAACTTAGATTCGGGCACCGGAGTTCTGGTGTACGACTACTGGTGCCTCTGGAAAATTCCCGCTTTCCAGATGGTCTCATCCGCCTCTGGATAGCAGTGTTTTACAATAAATGATTAAAAAAGTTTGCTATGCATTTCATTAAAAATTGTTAACGACGGAGTTTGAACAAATATCCACCCCATCGCCACAAATCCTGTGATTAATTAAAATGTCGCGTCGTATTAGTAGTAATTGCACATATTTCAGCAGAGACGAACCTTCGATATTGGATATAAATCGTCCGTGTGCATTAAAATACGATTTTTATCGGTTCGGCAGCTGTAGGCGGCACAAAACACAAGGATATAAATTTCGGATTGAGATCTGAACATATGTGGAATTTTGCGATAGATTCTGTGGGATGGTTAAGCTTTTAAAAGATTTGGAACAAGAAGGAAAAGTGCAATCTGTCTTCTCAACGACGTGGAAAAATAAACGATCGATGTGTCGTCATCGTGTAGAATTTTCCGCCGAATTCCAGCCACTCGTAAGGACGAGGCGACCCCTTAACAATTTAATAATTAAAGCAAATATTTTGCGAGTTCACGTAAAAAACTATAAACCCGTCGCACGTTGTCACGGAATTTAATTATAATAGGTATATACACAGAAACAATTTTCTCGCCTTGTATGAACATGAACCTGCTGTTTGCAGAGGAATCAGTTCCTCGAGTCCTTCTCAAACACGGGATATGGTAACTCGGCCCTCGATTTAATTTCGTCGAAACAAGCTACGTTCGTTAGGGATTTTTATCGCGAGAAGAAAAAGAAAAGTGGGTTTATTAATGTACTTGTTGTAGATGATGCAGCGATATAAATTACTCCGAAAATCGATTTCCGGTAACCAACTCCGACGTTTTTGATGAATTATTATTGTAATAATTAATGTTGACCCAGCTTCCGCGTCTCCTTAATACCCTTTAATTTTCTTTGCACAATTTATTAATGATCACATTTTAATTAGTGCATTGCCAGCCGAATAAATCACAGCACGAGAAGTAAAAGACTGAACAAGAACCGTTCTTGGTTTGCGTTAGCGCTGATGTGATAACAATCACGATTATGCCTCTGCCTAATTATATTCATCGGATTTAGAAAGAGGAGAAGTCTGCAACTGTTTACTGTAATCAGATGCGCGAGGAAATTATTATTCGGAGATAAGACAAACAGCGGCAATTAACGGCAGCCGCCACTATCTTTTCCAAGATATATGGACGCTTTTCGGGCCTGTATTCCGTTAGAAAGGCAAAAATATCGCCCACATAAGGTATTCACTTAACAGCGCATTACCAGAAAAATTTTTTGACATAATTCTTTAGAGTTCGTTTATAAGGAGACACTTATAAATTTCAAAATCGTGGTGTAGCATTTCTACTAAATTTTTACTTCTTAAGCGTAAACCAAGCAAGCATAATAATCGAGTCGATCGGACGACTTGCTACTTTCTTGTTTTCTTGACGTTTCATGATCTCAAGAATACGAAAAAAGTGGTACCCCGTTTCATTCTGTCTGTCTGTTGTCTGTATCAATTTTTATTAGACACATAATATCCGAAAATACTGGACCGATTGTATGATGACGTCTTCTCAAAAATTTACAATAATATATTTTTTTAATTTTAGAAAATAAAATACTCCTGCACTTGTGATGTATGATCCGCATTTAATTTTCCCACTAGACACATAAATTTAAAAAAAATCTAAATTGAATAACATTTTGCAATTAAACTTTGAAACTACAAAACCGATGCTCTAAAATCTTGCAAACATTTTAAGGTTATCGTAATCAAAATTTATTCGAGTATCCCCTCCCACAAAATTGATGACCTCGTCTCACAAAATGAACTAATAAATATTTTCTGAAAAATACAAATATCATGGATTATAAATGCAGTCATATTTTTTAGAATTACTTATGGTGTGACTCAAAAAATTAACGTATACAGTATATTGTTTTGATTAAATCAAAAACGACTCACTCCATTTTCCCGTGAATTTGAGAATACAGTACTGTTATTATTAATAATGCACTGCATCTGTCCAAAATGATAAACGTGTCCTTGATAACGTCAACTCAAAATTTTGAAATGGAAAAGTCTGAATTTATTTATCTTCGACTAATTTTTTGATATCGCAATTTTTCGTTTATATATCTTCTTCCATTTTCAATTTTTCCATTTTTCACTGTTCCGGTCTCAGAAATTATCGTTTTTTTGACTTTAATTTTTTTAATTTTTCTCTACTTCCAAATGTTTCAATTTTTCGTTTTTTTCAGTTTTTGGGAATGCAATTTTTCAGTTTTGTAATTTTTGAATATTATAAATTTTCAATTTTCGATTTTTCAGTAACTCAGTTTGGGTTTTCGAGTTTTCAATTTTTTATTTCCTCTATTTTTCAAGTTCTTGATTTTGTTTCTCATTTTCTCGACTTTTCAATTTTCATTTTCTCGATTTGTTGTCACAATTTTGAGTTTTTTGCCATGTTTCTTTCAATTGTATAATTTTTCGTTTATTCATTTTTTCAAATTTTGAATCTTTGATTTTTCAATTCCTCGGTTTTCCAATTTTTAAATTTTTCAATTTTGTAATTTTTGGATTTCCAATTATTCGATTTTCCGATTTCTTTAATTTTCAATGTTTCGATTTTACAATACATGTTTGGTTTTTTCGATTTTTAAGTTTCTGAATTCGATTTTTCAATTTTTCGTTTTATCCTTTTTAATTTTTTTTTTCTGATTTTTCCATTTAACAATTTTGCAAATTCTCCATTTTTTTTTATTCGAAAAGTTAAAAAATCGTAATAATGAAAAATCGAAAAATTTAAAACCCAAAAGTCTAGTAATTGAAATAACGACAAATTGAAAAATCGAGAAATTGCAAATTGAAGAACTGAAGAAACGAAAAATCGAATACATAATTGAAAAACTAAAAATCCAAAAAAATTCATTTGATCGGAAAATTGGAAAACCAAAAAATTGTAAAATCGTCAGAATTGTAAAGTCGGAAAACTGTAACACTGAAATTATCAAGAAATTGAAAAATTAAAAATTGAAAAATTGAAAAATTTAATAAATAACAAAATTTTAAAATCCAATAACTGATATACAGAAAAAATTTTAACTTAAAAATTGAAAAAGTGATTTTTTTTTTAAATTACAATTATTGTTACATATTTGTTATGAAAACTAGAAAAATTACAAATCAAAAATTGACCAAACAAATAATTGAAAAATCAAGAAACTGAAGAATCGAAAATTGAAAAAACGAAAAATTAAAAAAAGTCGAAATACTGAAAACTGAAAAACTACAAATCGAAAAATTAAAAATCCAAAAATAAAAAATTGATTAATCCAACAATAAATGGAAAATTTTTAATTCTTAAAATTGAGAAAGTGATTTTTTTTTAATTATAATTACTATTATATATTTAAAATGAAGACTAGAACAATTGCAAATTAATAATTGAAGAAACGAAAATTGAAAAATCGGGAAACTGAAAAATCTACAATTGAAAAAAAGGAAAAATTAAAAAATCTATAAGTTGAAAAATCAAAAAATTGAAAACCGAAAAATTACGAGGAATCATAGGATTGAAAAACTAAAGAATTTTCAAAAAAAGAAAATAAAAAACTGAAACGAAAAATTAAAAATTAACGTCTTGTGAAATTGCAAATCAAAAAACTGCAAAATCTAAAAATTGAGACATCCAAAACTTGAAAAATCCGAAAACTGAAGAATTTTAAAATAAAACCTTGAAAAGATGCATTTCATAAAATCACGAAAACAAAAAATTGAAGAAACGAAAAGCTAAGAAAATTTAAATTGAAAAAATAAGAAATTATACAATCGGAGCATTGACAAATCGAAAATTTGTAAAAATAAATAAAATAAAAAACCGAAACGAAAAACTACAAATCGAAAATCTGAGGAAATGAAAAATTAAAGAAAAAATCAAAAATTGAAAAATGGAGAAATTTTAAATTCAAAATTGCGGAATCTAAAAACTGAAGAAACAAAAAGAAATAAAACATTGGAAAGTCGCAAATCGAAAAGTTGAAGATACGAAAAACTGAAAAATTTAACATTGAAAAAACAAAAAATTATAAAATCCAAACAGTGCAAATTCGAATAATTGAAAAAGTAAGAAAACAAAAAACCCAAACGAAACATTGCAAATCAGAAAGTTGAAAATATACAAATTCAAGAATTTCACATTAAAAAAAAAAAAGAGAAAATCATAACATTGACACAGAAAAATTAAAAAAAAAATAGAAACTGTCGTGAAAAAACCGAAACGCAAAATTGAACATATGAAAAACTGAATAATCTAAAAATTGAAAAACTCTGGAAATTGCAAATCGATAAATTGAAACATTCAAAAGTTGAAAAATTGGAAAACCGAAAATTTCCTAAAATTCCAGACAAAATACTGAAAACTGAAAAATTACAAATTGAAAAATTAAAAATTGAAAACTGGGGGAATTTTAAATCGAAAAATAGCAAAACGATAAAAACTGGGGAAACAAAAAATGTGAAAAATTGAAAAATCGTAAATCGAGAAATTGAAAAAACTAAAATTGAACAAACAAAAAATGATAAAATCGCAACATTGAAAAGTCGAATATTTGAAAAAATAAGAAAATAAAAAACCGAAACGAAAAATTGCAAATGATAAAATTGAAAAATTAAAAATTGGAAACTCGAGAAACTCAAATCGAAAAATTGCAATATCTAAAAATTGAAAAATAATTATGTGTTAATTATGAATGTATTTTGACTAAGAGTGCCAAAGGCCTAAATTTTAAGAAGATCAGAATGGCATGCCTGAAACGAGTCAGATGTCATTTCATCAAAATAAACCAACTGTCTTTAGTTATTATTCTCAGGTCAAAGACGATCTTATTATCACATTTCGATCTGTCCTTGGCGGAAAAAAAGAAGACCACATAACTCACAAACAAATAGGAAATAGACACACCATACACGAACCTGGTAACACTTTCGGCAATTAGAATACACTTTTAGCCAAGCTGTCGGTGTTATTAGTGTTGTAAATGGTGCGTTATTAATCTCATTAATGTCGTTTCCTTAACGCTTTCCGCTTTAAAATCATGCAGCTCCTTGCCAACTTGCATAATATGTGTGGACATTTTTTCGATAAATCCTCCGATAACAACTTCGTTAGCTTCTATTTAAATTGCGAAACACTCCGCTCGAAGAAATTCCAACACCAATTGATCTAGAACCCCGCACAATCCGAGGTAAACAAACTCCATCCTTTGTCCATTTTTTAACGATTTAACCGGGATTGCCCGTGTGTCTGGCATATTCATAATTTGCCTACAGTCTATTTTGAAAACGTTAACATTCCCATTGTTTCACGAAAACATGTAACCAGCCTGCAACGCAATCCATTGCAACATCGTTCTTGCATTAGTCACGTCATTCATGTTTTTTCTTTCGTTTATTCGGATAAAAACGCACAATAAATTTCCAGTATTTTCTATTGAAAAAGCTGAAGGGGAAAATGAATTGCATATTCCAATTTAGTTAAAATACCTGTCACGGTTTTATTGAGATGATCTCGATTATAAACCAATCGTTTTTTGGCGATCGAACGGTGCCCGTTTTGTTTTTTGCTGTCACGCCAGATGTCATTGAAAATAGTCTGAATTTGGCATGCGGTCTTTCATGGCGGATTAGAATTGAACTGGGTTGAGTGTGACAAAAACTTATCGACATGGAATTCACACCGATTCGAAACAATACGAACCGTAGAATGCGTTGTTTAGAAAAAACTGGAGGATCCTCATGAGTCTTGATTGTTTGACTAAATCGCATCATCTGTTAAGGGCATAGGTGTCATAAAGCTATTATTAAGCTGTATACATGAAAGCTTGAACAAAGCAGACGTAGTGTAGTTATTATAAGATCTGGTAATCTCTATAATGTGTCAAATGGACAGCTTTACTGTACTTCCTGTTCCTGCTATCACTCAAGACTGTGCTCTTGCACGCATATCAAAATTGCATTACTTTGGGTGGAGTTCCAGCGTTCCAAACCTCACCAAAGCGAGAATATGAACTGAAGAATTTACTTCAAGGTTGGTATAAAATTATTTTAAAGAAAATATTACAACTATTTGAAGCATTCGTGTAGCAAACGAAACAACAAACTCCTGTAATTCCGCCGGTATGTCATGACGTCACTTTAGTTTTATTTACACTGGAATAAATTTATACAGATTTTTTTATTGTTGACACGAACTCATTTCACGTCATACCCCCAATTAAACGTATAAGTATTATTATTTAAAATAATCGTTATAATAATATGTTGAAAGAAATCGATTGGTAGCTTTCAAGACCAAAATAAAATAGAACGATTTTTATAGCAATGTCTTTCGTAACAACAGTAAATTAAGTGATTTAATGACCAATAATAAAAACGTTTATTATTCACATAAGGACTTTAAATTTCTTTAATTAGAAGCAAATCGCATTGATTAGGTAATGCAATAAAGGTATAAAAATTAATTTAGCGACATTCAGTAAAGTTGTGAAAATTCGTTACGGGGATATAATTTTTCAACATTTGAGTTTGCAAAACAAGCTGATGTAGTAGCAGCTCTAGGAAAGTTTAAAACGGGTGATACAATTTAATTTACATTGTTGAGCAAAATCATTCACAACTTTAGCCGGTGTGAGAGCTGTTCTGCTAAAACGTACACATGCAACACAAATTAATTAAAATCCACAAAACGCATACTCTCGGAAGGATAGAAATAGATTTTGAATTATAAGGGGCAAGTGTTTGAAATAACAACGAACAAATATATTGAAATTACAGAATTATTTAGCTGGGTGTTAAGCTGTTTGTTATAAATGTACGTTGTAATTCATTGTCCGCAAAATTCTATTTCCGTTTTAATCTACTTTCTACTCTTACATGCAAGCCAAATGGACTAAGACCGGAATTTCAGTCGTTGTGTATCAATGAAATTATCCTTCAGATACCTCGTGATAAACTGCAGTGATTAACGATTAAACAAACACTTTCAAAAAAATGAATAATTATTAACAGAAAGTAAGTACGAGACACCTGTTCCAGTTTAATGTTTCAACATTGTAAACAATCATGCTTGGCCTTCGCATAAATTTGTTTAATCAATAATAAAGTTATAAAAATATGGGAAATGCATAAAATCTGAGATTTACGACGATGGGTATTGTATAAATCTATAAATGTTCCAGGCAATGTCCTGCTTATGATTAAGTTGTTGAAGATAAGGAAACAATGTCTAATCAATGTTTGGTCGGTTGACCGGAAAACGATGGTTCATAAGAAAAGTTTGTTCAATACGATAAAACGAGTTCAGTTTTTTAGACAAGCTATAAAATTTGATTTTGCCAATTTTATCTGTTAAAGTATTATAACAATTGGTATTTTTAATTTTGGCGATTCGTGAAAAATTGTCGAAATTTTCGATTCACAAAATGCAGTGAAAAATTGAGCTTTTGGAAAAATCGCCTACAAATCCACCAAAAATTGTAGAAAGATAAACTGATTTTGGCAAATAACATACCTAAGAAAATAGAGGGCAGGTGGGCGGGGCTTATACCTTCTAAGATAAGCCTGATCCTGGCAGGTAGCGTATATTCTGGGAAACTAGAGGGTGGGAGGTCGAAATTTATAAAAAATCTTTCTAGATAATATTCGACGGTGCTCATAAAACACAAAATTTCGGTGAAATTTCGTTTTGAAAAATTAAGGTTTTAGAAAAGTTGCCTAAAAATTCACCAAAAATTGTGAAACATAGATTTTGACAAGATAATTGGAAAAACGTAGATTGTTGACGATCTAGAATGAAATCACCGAGGTATTCGTTTTCAAAGATTTTTTTTTAATTCTAAAAATTGCCATACTTAATTCTGGCGATTCCTCAAATATTGCAGAAATTTTCGAAAATAAATTTTGGAGCTTGACATCTGCCAAAACTCCTTTAGATAAATTTCATTTTGAAAAATTGGGCTTTTGGAAAAGTTGCCTAAAAACCCACTAAAAACCTGAAAAGACAAGTTAATTCAAAAAAGGTTGATGATCTCGGACAAAGATTATGAAGGTATTCATTTTGAAAACAAAATTTTCAAATATTTCGAAAATTTGTCATATGCTATTTTGGCGAATTTAAAAAAATAGTATAAATTTTCGAAGAGATGAAACCAGAAATAAATCCTGGAGGTCGAAATCTGTAAAAAATCCTTTTGGGTAATTTTCGACGGCGCTCCAAAAAAGTAAAAAATTCTATAAAGACTGAGTTTTTCGAAAAATTGACTAAAAATTCATCATAAATTCTAGAATATAGCTCTTGACTAAGATATTCGAGCTATTAGTTTTCAAGTTCATATTTTTCAAAACATTAAAAAAAATAAATTTTTAGATGTCGAAATCTATAGAAAAACTTTTTAGATAATATTCAACGGTACTTGAAAAACACAAAATTTTCGTAAAATTTCATTTTCACAAATCGAGCTTTTAGAAAAATTGCCTAAGAATCCACCAAAAATTGTGGAGTATTGATTTTGACAAGATAATTCGAAAAACATAACGTGTTGACGGTCTCTGATGATCTTCGAGGTATTCGTTTTCAAAATATTGTTTTTTTAATTTTAAAAATTGGCGTATTTCATTTTGGCGAATCCTGAAATATTGCAAAAATTTTCGAAGAAATGAACCCAAAGTAAGTTTTTGAACTTGACATCTACAAAAGCTCCTTTTTAATACTTTTGGACGGTGCTCGAAAAAAAGTGAAAAAATTTGATAGTCTCGTTGGACTTTTGGAAAAGTGGCCTAAAAACCCACTAAAAATCTTAATAGCTTGTTGATGCTCCCGGACAAACATTATGAAGGTATTTATTTTCAAAAGAAAATTCTTAAATACATATTTCCAAAAATTGTCATATGCTATTTTGGCGATTCTAGAAAAATGGTAAAAATTTTCGAAGAGATCAAATCAAAAATAAATCCTGAAGGTCGAAATCTGAAAAATCCTTTTAGATAATTTTCGACACTCCTTGAAAAAAGTAAAAAATTCCATAAAATTGCATACTGAAAAATTGAGCTTTCGGAAAAATTACCTGAAAATCCACCAAAAATTGTGGAACAGATTTTGACAACATAATTCGAAAGCGTGTTGATGATCATGGACTAAGATTTTTGAAGTATTCGTTTTCAAAATAAATTTTCTAAAAAATTGCCATATTTAATTTTGACGATTCATGAAATACTGTAGAAATTTTCGACGAAATGAATCTAAAAGTAAATTTTGGAGCTTGACACCTGCAAAAGCTCCTTTTAGATCATTTTTGATGGCGTTCGAAAAAAGTAAAAAATTTCATTAAATCTCATATTGAAAAATTGGTCTTTTGGAAAGTTGTCTAAATCATTAACCAACAAAATTAACAATTTTGTTTGTCACAAACCTACTGACACCAAAAATCCATTCACGACACTAAAATAACAACCAGAGACTTCTGTAAACGCCATTGTATTTAGCTTGGAGGGGAAAGCTTAATTTAGTATACCTGTATTTTTTGTAAATTACAATGTAATTTTTTAACGGATTTTGATAGTTGAAAAAAAAATAAATTTAAGACAAAGTGGAAGAATTACTTTGTCTGTTTGTAGCTGGTGATAAAATCGTCAGCATCGAGAACATCTTTTATACCATGAACTAGAAATAGTTCTCTTTTTCGGAGTATTTTCGGTAATTTTAATAAATAATAATCTGTCTGATGAATTGCAGATATTTTAAAAATCCCTCAAATGACAACGTTTATTTACTAGCATCTTTTGAATTTGAAACACTAAATAATATCATGAAAGTTATTTAACAATAAATACAGGAAATCAAGCACAAATGAAAATTTTTCTTTTACAGAAAAAAAAACTGGAAACTTGCACCACTTTTAAAAAAACTTTTACCAAATTTAATATTACCCTAAAATTAATACATTTTTGCAATTAGAATCTTTGTGGGAAATTTCTTGTTGCCCAGCGAAATCCACCAAAAATTCAGGAATATGGATCTCGACAAGCTAGTTCAAAAAACAGCTTGATGATCCTAGACAAGGATTATGTTTTCAAAGTAAAATTTTTAAATATTTCAAAATTAGGATATGCTATTTTAGCGATTCTGGAAAATGGTAAAAATTTTCGAAGCAATGAAACCGAAAATAAATCCTGGCGATTGAAATCGGTAAAAAATCCTTTTGGATAATTTTCGACGGTGCTTGAAAAACGTCAAAAATTTCATGCTGCGCGTATGTTTCAGATGAGTTTTTCCTTTACAAAGTTTTGTGATAGCGGTATTGTATTCCCAAATTTCGGCAAAAAATTTTGAGATGACGTCAACATTTTCTTTGGGGGGATAAACGGATATTTTTTGAACACAAATTTGCCATGCTTACGATAACTTTGAAACGTGTGCAAGATTTCAAGCACTCGACAAACAGACAGACAGACGGAAATAGGAGACCTACGTTTTTGTACTTTAGGGGTCATGACACTCTATTACAATGTGTCCTTAGCTTGCGCTCGAACTAACTAAAAACGTTACAATTAAAAGTGAACTGTTTTAAATGATTAGGGTTTCCAAAATTTTGGAAAATATAGTTTTGTATTGCTTCCTTCATTCTAATTTTCACATACTTATGTACTTAACACAAAAATAAAAACTTACCGATATCTATTGAAACATAGTAAAATATTTTGACTTTAATACCTACTTTAAAAAACCAGTACACTATTGTAACCTTTTTAAAATACATCTATACAAAAAACCTGTTGTATCGAATGCGATTGATTTATTAGTTACACCCGTATGAATGACATTTGCAACTTTTTCAATTGTCAAACAACCTCAGTGCGAATGATATCAGCATAAAGAAAAAGTCAAATAATATGTGGTACTTTTTGGCGAAACAATTCATTGAATTCAAAAATAATAAAAATACTAAAAATCTAATCAATGGCAAGATAAAATCTTGGTGAATCTTATATAATAACAATAATAAGTAAATAATGGTTACAATAATAATATCAGTGTAGCGTTGAAATAAATTACCATAAAACGAATACATTTTTTTTTTCAGAACTGTAGCGGTAATTCAACCGTGTGCCATAAATTCATACATTCATATGTTAATTATGATTACAATTAAGCGAGAGAAAATTTACCATAAACGTTGTTCCAACTACACACATATATAAAACAGTAAATGCATTCATGCACTTTTCATTTACTTAATGCAAAAATTATCAGCAACTCCATGCACCGGCGATATGACGTCCGATAACGAAAAATAACGACCTTAAGATAACTGTACACGGCCGGCTTTCTGAAAATACTTAATACAGATAAAGCAACTCATTAGTCAAAAGCGATTTTTTAACGTCGCAGCGCGGCGTCACAACGCCGCCCGATTTTTTAAGCACCAAGTATTTTTCAAGGCGGATGACTTCAAAATGCAATTATAATAAATTTTCCGCAGCTGTAGCGGAATTTTTTAGATCGCGATCGGTCGAAAACCTGAAAACTCCGCCGACTGACGTTATCAAAACGTGGCCATTTTGTCATGCCGGCAGCGGACTAAACGCGAAATTAGGGTAGACGAATTACGAGCGGTAAAATTCGTGACCGATCGGCATGAACAAACAGAGCAACAAAAGAATTGGACACGGTCTTACGTGGGAAAGACGAAGGACTTCCTCGTTGCAAGGCGGTGTGCCGCAGCATCTTGGCCAGTGGCGGCTGATGCGGGGATACACGCAGGGAGTCGCTTGAAAACTAGATTATTACTAGTATTATTGTGTTATTAGTATTACTGCTACCATCGATGTGTTCGTTCTAGCTTGTTGAGGGTGTTTTTGTTCTAAATGATGATCAAAGAAAAAACTATATACTTTGATGCGACAAATTTTCAAAATCCAAATACTTTTTGCTTCGCGTTTAAAATACGAAAAAAGTTACTAATTTATACAATGTTATAGTTACTCTTGTTTTCAAGTTCAAAGTTTAATTTTGAAATGATTAGCGAGCCAAAAAAGCAAAAGTAACAAGACAATTAATAAGGAAGTTTACAAAACAAAACGTCCAAACAAAGAGTAGCTCATGAATCGAACTACACTTGCTTGCCAACAAACAAGCGGAGAAAATTTAAAAATAAAATATGACACGCTGTTTCTTACTTGAACTTAAACTGAAATTTTGAACTTGACTTCTTCATATTCTCAACACGAAGCAAAATATTAAAAAATTTGGCACGTCAGAGTCAAACGAAAAAAATTAAGGTAGTTTTGCCATTTTAAATGTAGACATCAAATGAAGAGCTAATTTAAAAACATGTATTTTACTGCACCGTTGCATCTAGACATATAATTAACCCGAAAAATTCTTGTAAATTCTCTAGAAGTTAGCCAAAAGTCATATTAATGTTTTTTATGGTTGGTTTTCCTTTACGTGCCAAAGACATTTTGCAAGCACTGTTGCCAACTGAAAAAAACCCGAGAAAGTACAAAATCACGTAGTACAGGTTCTGTAAAACAGACTAAGGTCATTTAAACAAGATTCTTTTCTATAAATTACAGATGTTTTTGTGAAAATATGGATGTCTAGAGAAAAACTCAAGGCGGACTCATAAATCACAAGTACAATATCTGTCTAATAAAAATCGATGTGATGAAAAAATCGACAATTTCTTAGGACGGTTGATTTATTTAGGTGATAACTCTATGTACTTTATTTTTACCTCTACTTTTTAATTCATTGTAATTAGTCCTACTTTAATAAAAGGATCTTTTGAATTTTTCTGTAACAGAGTTTGCAATAATGGGTTAAAATAATCTATTGTACGATATTTCTTTTGTAGATTAAAATAAAAAGCAACTGATTTAGAGATAAAATTAACTGAACAAACCTAGGAAAAATAACTCACAATGAGCTTTTATCTGACCTGGAGAATGTTAGGAAATTACAAAAGCAACGAGAAAATGTCAATAAAGAAAAATCGGTCGCGAACAGAAAGGTAATTATTAATATACTGGTCATTCCAAGAAAAAACGACAGTAATAAGATCGGGAAACATTTCTAGAGATAGACGAACGCAACCTACACCGATGCGAACAAACTTGATGTCTCTTGGGGAAACGGCGAAATCGAGTTCACAATCCCATTGTTAATAAAACCAGAAAAACAGCAAATTTAGTTTAAAACGCGACAAATCTAAAATTTGGATGGCATCTTGTTAAATGCAAAAATTAATTGCGTTGCACCTTCTAGCTGAAAACGGTGGCGTTTACAGAATTTCACTAACCAGAAACCGCTCAGAATCCGCAATTGCAAAAGATAGTCCCCAACGTAAGGTTGAAGAGTTAATGATGAGAATATAGAAAAACATATTTTCTGTGGCTTTTAAAATTTTTAAATATTTGTTAAGTAAACAAATTTTGGCTGATTCGCGAAAACATGTGTGTGCTGTTATGGACAACGCACCATATCATTCACTGGAGTTGAACAAGCCATCAATATTCTCTAATAAAAAAAAGTCAAATGCAAGAATGGCTGCTTAATTTCAACAAAAAAATTCGAAAAAACAATTGTGGGATTAATTAAACATTTTAGGATAAATACACAAAAGCGTTATTTGGTAGACGAGACCTTGGAAGAAAAGGGTTAGGAAATTCTTAGATTACCCCCATACCATTATCAATACAACCCGATTGTTTATTGTTTATATTTTGCCTTTTTTTTCTTAATATACATAGTAGGTATTCTTTTAACAACACGATACTCAAAAACAGTTTTACTTTTTTGTAAAGAAATAGGTATTTTGCAATTAAGATCCGGCTCGACCCCTTGGTTCACGGCGAATAAAAAAATTATCACAATGGGTGGGTGGGCGGGTTTACATTTTGCCTTTTTGTTTTAATATGTGTAGACTTCTGTTCACAACATGAAACTTAAAACATATTTAAAATTGAAAATTTGTGTAAAAAAATATCGGTTTTGCAACAAAATGTACCATATTAACCATGTTTTAAGTTTCTTGTTGTGAAAGTGTATATTAAGAAAAAAAAGGCAAAATATAAGCCCCGCCCACCCACCCTATCTCAATTCTGATGATTTGTTTGATTTGTCGTAAGCCGAGGGGCGGAGCTTAATTGTTATAGAAAGAAAACTAAATGTATTAATTAAAAAAGAAAACCAAAAAAAAAGCCCCACCCATCAGTCTGGATCTCAATCGTGATGAATTTTTCGTTCGTTGTCAGACCTCGGGGCGGAGCCTAATGGCAAAATCCATATTTCCTTACAAAAATTTACTTTTAAACGTGATCTACGTTTCTAAGACTAAAAAAGTCATCATAATTGAGATGGCATAGATGGGTGGGGTTTATATTTTAGGTTTTTTTTTCTTAATATACATAGTATTCATTGAGCAACACAATACTCAATAACGTGTTTTTAATTTTTTGTACAGAAATGAGTATTTTGCAGTTAAGCTCCGCCCTCTTGGGTCACGAAAAAAAAAATCAAACTGAGAGAGGGTGGGTGGGTGGGGTTTATATGTTGCCTTTTTTTCTTAAGATACATAATAATTTTTGAACAACACAATACTCAAAAACGTATTTTTATTTTTTTGTACATAAATGAGTGTTTTGCAGTTAAGCTCCTCTTGGTTCACGGCGAATAAAAAAAATCATCACAATTGAGACGGGCGGGTGGGCGGGCTTACATTTTGTCTTTTTGTTTTCATATATGTAAACTTCTGTTCACAACATGAAACTTAAAATATATTTAAAATGGAAAATTTGTACAAGGAAGAAATATCCACATTTTCTTGCAAAAATCTACCATTTAACCATGTTATAAGTTTCTTGTTGCGAAAAGATGGCAATGTATATTAAGAAAAAAAGACAAAATATAAGCCCCGTCCACCCACCCTGTCTCAATTCTGATGATTTGTTTTATTCGTCGCAAGCCGAGGGCGGAGCTTAATTGCTAAATCCTTATTTTTCTACGAGAAATTACCATTTGAAATATATTCTTAAGTAATCGTGAAAAAAGACAACTAAATGTATTAATTAAAAAACAAAGCCAAAAAAGAAGCCCCACCCATCAGTCTGGATCTCAATCGTGATGAATTTTTCGTTCGTTGTCAGACCTCGGGGCGGAGCCTAATTGCAAAATCCATATTTCCCTACAAAAATTTACCATTTGAAATGTGAACTAAAAAAATCATCACAATTGAGATGCCGTGGATGGGTGGGGTTTATATTTTGCGTTTTATTTTCTTAATATATATAGTATGCTTTGGGAAACATGATACTCAAAAACATGTTTTAATTTTTTGTAAAGAAGTAGGTATTTTGCAGTTAAGCTCCGCCCTCTTGGCTCACGACCAAAGATAAATCATCACAACTGAGAGAGGGTGGGAGGGTAGGGTTTATATTTTGCCTTTATTTTCTTAAGATACATAGTATTCTTTGAACAACACGATACTCAAAAACGTGTTTTTAATTTCTTGTACAGAAATGAGTATTTTGCAGTTAAGCTCCGCCCTCTTGCTTCACGGCGAATAAAAAAAATCATCACAATTGAGATAGGGCGGGTGGGCGGGCTTACATTTTGCCTTTTTGTTTTAATATGTGTAAACTTCTGTTCACAACATGAAACTAAAATATGTTTAAAATGGAAAATTTGCACAAGGAAATATCCATATTTCCTTGCAAAATGTACCATTTTAACCATGTTTTAAGTTTATTGTTGTGAAAAGATGGCTATGTATATTAAGAAAAAAAAAAGGTAAGATATAAACCCCGCCCACCCACCCTGTCTCAATTCTGATGATTTTTTTTATTCGTCGTAAGCCAAGAGGGCGGAGCTTAACTGCAAAATACCTACTTCTTTACAAAAAATTAAAACATTTTTTTGAGTTTGAGGGGATGTTTAGGTTTTTTATTTTTAATTATTCAATGTCTTCGCATTTCAAGTCTTCAATTTTTCGATTGTTTAATTTTTAAACTTTTCGATTTTAAATTCTTCAATTTTCCAAGTTTTTCGATTTTTATATTCTAGATTTAATATTTTTCGTTTTTTAGGTGTCATATATTTTAAGGTGTCATTATTTTCAATTCTGCGATTTTTCGTCACTCGATTTTAATATTTCGGTTTTCAATTTTCAAATTCTCGAATTTCAATTCTTAAATTTTTCGATGTTTCATTGTTTTTTCTCTTTTTCAATTTTTCATTCCATCAATTTGACGATTTTGCAATTTTTAGATTTTTCAGTTATTCGTTTTTTTTACATTTTTCAATTTTTCGACTTGAAAAAAAATCCATATTTAAGATGAATTTTAAAATTTTTAAATAATAATAATTTATTTACAAAAAGTGTTCATTACATAAATTATATTAAACAAAATAAATGTAAATAAAAGTTAATTCAATTTGTTTGTTTAATTTTCGTAAGCGGAGGGGCGGAGCTTAATTGCTAAATCCTTATTTTTTCTACGAGAAATTACCATGTGTTCTTAAGTAATCGTGTTATACAAAGAAAACTAACTGTATTAATTAAAAAAGAAAACCAAAAGAGAAGCCCCACCCATCCGGCTGGATTTCGATCGTGATGAATTTTTCGTTCGTTATCAGAGCGAGGGGCGGAGCTTAATTGCAAAATCGATACTTTCCTACAAAAATGTACCATTTTAAACATCTTATTGTGAAAAGAAGACTACAGATATTAAGAAAAGGGAAAATGTTAAGCCCTTGGAATTACCTAATCTGTTTTTTGAGACGAATAGCAATAAATCTTATCGATTTAAACGTTGAGAACTATCTTTAACAATGCATAAGTACTGACAGAAAGCTACAGTGTAGAAAATGATGGCAGCTATTTAAAATATGAGGGTGAACAGGTGATTAAATGGCTTAATATTAGTGAACTTCTTTATCTCTAGCAAAATTTGATTGCTGTCAACCAGAAAAATGGCCCCTGTACTTCAGGCGATTTTCCTTTAAGTTGGCAGCAATGCACACTACCGCCATTTGATTGGTTAAAAACCCAACGTCAACCGCGAACGGCAACGTTAGCGGCAAGTTTATAAATCGACCTTTACATTTTTTGTCAGATTTTCTAACCTTACATTAAAAATAACTTAACCTAAAAGGATAATTTTCATTTTTCATGAGGGATATTTGCATACACTAAATTGGTTGCCAACCAAATTACTAGACGAGAAAGACTTGAACAGTATGTACACACTTTTTCCAGCAGCGAACAAACTTAAAGTATTTGTAAGTACTAATCACGATGAGCTTTTCTAGAGCATTAAATAAACATATTCGAGGTTCGACACACTTTATCACTAGTTACGTGTCTGAAAAACCGATTAGTTTTAGAGTCGTCTAATTAATTTCACCTCGGTAGTCCCGATCTGCGCCCCCCCGACGAGCCGCCGCTGCAGGGGCAGTGGCCGACGAGGGCTTTTTCAGAGATTAATATCGTCTAATGCAAGACACGTGCACTTTTACGTGAGCTTCCAGAGAGACAGAGCGTATATAACGTTTGGGGTCCGGTAAGACATCTCATCTTGAAAATTGTGGGCAATATAATATCCATCTCTGCCGTGCTCTCTATGAAATTAAATGCTCGCAAACATGATATTACAGTGATATTTTAAGACGTCTGGAAGTTATCTGGAAGTTATTTTATTTAATATGATGGCCGGCCGGAATGTTTATACAGAATTCTAATTTAATACAACTTACAGGTATTCGCGTCCGACAAAATGAGAAACGCGCCCGACAGAATCACTCTCTGGAAATCTTGGAAATGTCAAAGCGCGCAAGATTGCTTGCCTCTCTGCTCAAAAACGTAAAACGAAACAACATTCTTTCAGATGTATAACTTTATTAAATTTCTTCTAGAATGAGCAGACGTTTCTGCAGGCCACGATTCAACAGGGAAGGGAAAGGACGTTACACATACCCGAAATAACGTAGGTGATGTGTATAAATTATGCAAGGATAATCTGTGAAGTTGCCAAGAATTACAGAACCAACAAACACCTGAGAGCCGTGATTTTATAGTTATTGTGGCTATTTGTGAATGAAAAAAGCGAGATGCCGCACGCCACTTCGTGCAGCTATCCCAAAAAGAGTAATTTGGCCTTAAACAAACACGCCAATATTTATTCAAGCAAATAATTAACTTGCTTCAAACAACTTCCCGGAACGATACTCTCTCTGCCAAATATTATTTTTCGTTATTGGAAATACGCTCACCACTGCAATTTACTTCTCACACATCATAGCTCCGAATGCACTTCCATTTCCCCACGGAAGTAAACTCCTTGGGCAAGAATAAAGCAAATTTGAGCGAATTAGGTGAGTGAGAATGCACATAGCAGACCCAACATTCCAAGAAGCAATCCTCTGCAACATAACTAGAACGCAAGGTCATGATTGTAAAGTAAAGCGATCGACGATTTGCATATTGTTTCACAATAATTATGCGCGTGGAGTTTATGTTGTGCATGACACAATCAGAAAATGCATTATGCCGTTAAACGATCGAGCCGATTAACGATGCCAAACCGATTTACGGGACTGTTGTTATTTTTGGCAAAAGCTTGTAGTGCTAACAGATTGAACAGAAAAAAAATTCCTGTAATTCGTTTTTCTTTGGCAGTGGCCTGTGATAAGCCTTTTTTACTCTATACACCGGAACTAACTACAGGATCGCAATTATTTATAAACAGTTTTTTCTCTTGCTTTGTTAGCTATTAATTTCTGACGTACCAGCTTATACCGGGAACCCGACTAAAGATAAATATGTTTTTCTAACATATTTAAACGAGTATTCATGTTCATGCTACATTCAATGTGGTTTTGATATTTTTTATTAACTTAACAGACCATTCTGTAAACAGATAATTATTTTTGTAAACGATGTTGTACCTGTGGCAGGTAGAATCCGGAGCCAGAGCCGTACTTTTAAAATTTCAGAGCGTCGTCAAACATATCTTTGGAATGAAAGTATACTTTCATTTATTTAGAGTAGAAAAATAAAATTATTGAAGGTTATTTTGACAGAACTTCCCCTGAAGTCCAATCGAACAATTATCAAATTTAACTTGATTTTTTTTATGATGACCCCTTTGGGCTAAAATTAATATTTACGTGGATTGTCAAAGTACAGGTAAAGAAGCATCGTATGCATATGTTTCTAGAGAATTTTTCCATCTAAAAATTTTTTTTAGTCTTCTTGTATAAGAAATTTAAAAAGTATGAATTCATGGATAAATCACAAGTATAAACTCTTAATATTGCGCATATTTTAGATTTATTCAGTAACTTCGAGGGAGTAACTTTGAGATGACGCCATCACACATTTTTTTTTCCCCGATAAGTCTTCAAATCTAGAGTAATAACTCAAGATGGATTCATAAATCACACATGCAGGAATATGTTATTTTGTAAAATTTAAATAATATTTATTCGGTAAATATTGAGTTTCGGAGATTATCTTTCGTCACTCGCCCGATGAACTCGATTACAATTATGAATTGTTATTTCATTTTTACACTGAACATTGAATATTGAATCGAAAAATTAAAAAACCGTGAAACAAAAATACAAAAGCTTGTTCACTGTAGATATAAACCCTGAAAAAATCAATTGTTATTCCATTTTTGATTTTTTCCCTGTTTGTATCTACAGTCAACAAATATTTTTACTTCTGTTTTACAGTTTTTTAATTTTTCGATTCAATTTTTCTATTGCCAATTTTAAATTTTTAGATTTTTCAAGTTTTGAATGTCTCAATTTTTCGATTTTTAAATTGTTCATTTCTTCAATTTTACGCAAAATTGTAAAATTAAAGAATTTCAATTATATTGTTTAATTTTTCAAGCTCTCGACTTGTCAATTTTTCCTTTGTTCAATTCCTTGGTTTTTAATTTTTCAGTTTTTTGCTTTTTCAATTTTACAATTTTGCAATAATTTTTGGGCTTTTCAGATATGTATTAGAATTTTTTAATTTTTCAGTTTTTCGATGATTCCACGTCACAAGTTTTACGTCTTTCATTTTTAATTATTCTATTTTTGTGTATTTCGACTTTTTCATTTTTCAATTTTTCGATTCTTCAATTTCTCGATTTTTTAGATTTTTATACTCTCGATTTAATATTTTTCGATGTTTCAGTTTTGAGATACATATTTTAATATTTCATTGTTATCAATTTTACGATTTTTCGTCTCTCGATTTTTAATTTTTCGGTTTACAATTTTTCAGTTTTTGGATTTTCGATTTCTAGAGTTCTTAAACTTTTCAAAATTGTTGCAATTTTTCTGTTTTTCAATTCTTCGATTTTTTATTTTTATATACACATTTCAATTTTTTTAATTTTACGATTTTTCGTCCCCTCAATTTTCGATTTTTCAATTTTTAGATTTTTCCATAATCAGTTTTCTACATTTTCCAATTTTTCGATTTAAATTTTCAGGTTTTTAAAAATTTATATTTATTTACAGAAAGCGTTCATTACATAAATCAAATTAAAGAAAATAATAATTCAATGTAAATAAGAGTTATTCAATTTTAATTTCGCAATTTTTCGTTTCCACAATTTTTATGTTTAATTTTTCTTTATTTGATTTTTCGATTCTTAGTCCCTCGATTTTTCATTTATCAATTTGCAATTCTTCACTTTATAAATGTTTTAAATTTCCTTTTCTTTCAATTTCTCAACGTTGCAATGTTTTGTTTCTCAAATCTTAATTTTTGATTTTTCAATTCTCTCGCTCCTTGAATGTTCGATTTTACAATTTTTCAAATATGTATTAAAATTTTTTAATTTTTCAGTTTTTCGGTGTTTCAATGTTACAATTTTAAGGTTTTTCATTTTTGATTATTCAATGTCTCGGATTGTTTTGAATTTTTCAATTTTTCGATTCTAATTCTTCAATTTTTCAGTTTTTTCGGTTTTTAATTCTAGATTTAATAATTTTCGTTTTTCAATTTTCATAGATTTTAATTTTTCGTTATTTTCAATTCTGCGATATTTCGTCTCTCGTTTTCAATTTTTCAATTTTCGATTTCTCGAATTTAAATTCTTACTCTTTTCGAGGTTTCATTGTTGCAATTTTTCAGTTTTTACTTTTTCAATTTTACGATTTTGCAATTTTTAGATTTTTCAAGTATTATTAGTTTTTTACATTTTTCAATTTTTCGATTTAAATTTTTGGATTTTTATATAACAATAATTTATTTACATAAAATGTTCATCACATAAATCACATTAAACAAAATAATAATTCAATGTAAATAAGAGTTAATTCAATTTAAACTAACTTTTCGATTTTAATTTCGCAATTTTTGGTTTTCACAATTTCTATGTTTAATTTTTGTTTATTTTAATTTTTCAATTTTTAGTCTCTCGATTTTTCATTTACCAATTTGCAATTTTTCAATTTTCAAATGTTTTAAATTTTCTTTTCTTTCAATTTCTCAACGTTACAATGTTTTGTTTCTCAAATTTTAATTTTTGTTTTTCAGTGTTTCAATGTTACAGTTTTAAGGTTTTTCATTTTTGATTATTCAATGTCTCGGAGTTTTTTGAATTTTTCAATTTTTCGATTTTATTTTCCTCAATTTTTCAATTTTTTCGGTTTTTAATTCTAGATTTAATATTTTTCGTTTTTCGACTTTTCAATTTTCAATTTCTCGAATTTAAATTCTTACTCTTTTCGATGTTTCATTGTTGCAATTTTTCTGTTTTCCAATTTTTCAATTTTATGATTTTGCAATTTTTAGATTAAGATTTAGAAAGTGTTCATTACATTAATCACAATAAACAAAATAACAGTCCAATATAAATAAAAGTTAATTCAATTTAAACTAACTTTTCGATTTAATAAATTTCGCAATTTTTCGTTTTCACAATTTTTATGTTTAATTTTTGTTTATTTTAATTTTTCGATGTTTAGTCTCTCGATTTTTAATTTATCAATTTGCAATTTTTCAATTTTTAAATATTTTAAATTTTCTTTTCTTTCAATTTTTCAACGTTGCGCTATTTTTTTTTCTCATATTTTAATTCCTGATTTTACGATTTTGCAATTTTTCAATTTTTGAAATATGTATTAGAATTTTTTAATTTTCACAACTTTTCGATGACTGAATGTTACAATTTGTAGGTTTTTCATTTTTGAATATTCAATTTCACGGTAGTTCGACTTTCCAATTTTTCCATTATTTTTCAATTTTGAATTTCTGGAATTTCAGTTTTTAAACTTTTCGATGCTTCATTGTTGCAATTTTTCTGTTTGTCAATTTTTAGATACTCCAATTTTACGTTTATAATTTTGCAATTTTTTGATTTTCCATTTCTCGAATTCCAATTCTTGAACTTTTCGGTATTTCAAATTTTCACGTTTTCAGTTTTCCAATTTTTCATTTTTGAATTATGTTCCGGCTTTTACTTTCCCAATTTCAAATTTCTCGATAAAACATTTACAAAAGGTATTCGGTTTTGCAATTTCAAAATTAAATTGAAAAATGTTACACAATTTTGATTTTTTTTTTTCAAAAATCTGCAGTTCTAGTGCAACATCTCAAGATGGATTCATAAATCACTTTATAGAATTTAAATAACATTTATTCAGCAAAATTGTACGATGACGTCATCAGTTTTTAGGGGGCTCATAAACGGATAAATTTTTCTGAAAATTTTAACTAAATTTACCATAGTAAAACTTGGAGATGACGTCATATCATCGTTGGTGGGGATAATTAGACAAATTTTGGCTAACGTTATATTCTAATATACGTACACAATTTGACAACAATCGGGGCAGTAGTTTCGAAGATTATTTGTCTAATAAGTATCAACACGGACGCGGACAGACGCAGACTGACAAACGAATGATATATATATTCTAAAGGTCATGAAACGTCGAGAAAACATAAATGTAGCCAGTCACTCGATAGCTACTTTTATGGCTTACGCTCGGGAAACAAAAAATCGTGCCTACACAAATAGTCTCGTTAATAAACACAATTACATAAAAATTAAACCCACCGCGGAAAACTTTTCCATTACTGAATTAAAAAATAAACAAAATAAAGTACGCGATTGTTCCGAACTGAAAACTTTTAAATTAACGCTTATTCGAAATACATTACTCGCTGCAGCCACACATTACCCCAAATTAAAAATAAATATTTCACTTGAATGCTTATACTGAAAAATTGCATCACCCACATTTTCACCGATCAATCATCGGGTATGAATTTCATTCCGCTGTGCATACTCTATGTTTAATCGACAAGGGCTGGTGGGCATGCTTGCTTTGTAAAAATATGTCTCGGAAAACTCATTTTAGATCAATCTAGTGGCACACGCCGCCTTGTCGAAATAATGAATATAGTCGACGGTTTACGTTCGATACTAAAATGAGCGGCAAACGCGAACTGAAATATCCAATCCGCACTGTTTTACTCATTCATTCCAGAAACGTTGATAAGAGTATCGGTGAAGTGAAGCACGAAGTTTGAATTAACCCAACGATTTTCCTCTAAAGGTCGTTATTAGGTTAGAAATTCAAAGCATTTCAGCAGAATGCAACGTTATGTATGGTCTGGTGATCAAAACCGATCCTACTCGGAATGCAACTCGAGACAGTAGAACGCATTTAACACAATGATTTTATTTTGAACCAAATACTTTCAGATCTGAAAACAAACTCAGTGGGATATCCTTGAATTACATTCACCGATCAGTTAATTTTAATGAACTTATTCAATTTATAACTACCTACAAGCATAATAAAGCTGATTGTATTTCACGATATAGTAAGTAAGAACGTGGGTCTCTGTTCCGAAAAGAATAATTGGTGATCAGGGGCGGCTCATGACTTGAAAAATTGATGAGGCACAGCACAAAACGCTCTAAAATATAAATAAATCAAGATTACTTAAATATTTTCTATTTAGTCAAATAAACAAATTTGTAAACTCATTTAACTGTCCACAAAGAACCAACGTGAAGGTGTAAGGAGGTCTTGCAAGGAAAGGATGAGAATGACAGGACAAAAGGAAAGGGAAGCGTGGTCAGAAAAAACTAATATAACTTCTAACAAAAAACAAAATTAAAATAAACTTTAAAGGAAACATATCGAAAAAGATCAAATACAACATAAAATAAAGCTAATTTTATTTATAACAAAAAACAAAATGAAAAAAATATAAAATATAAACACGGATTTATTTTAATTTTTTTTATGGATCAATTAACGATTTACTCAAATCAGGAACCGGCGGTTTTAATTCCTTAACTACATACAATTTATCATCATATGTGAAAGTAGAAAAAACAGAACTGCCATTGTCATTTAACGTTAGTAGAGAAAAATTCCGATTTACTCGTAATCTTAAATAACGATTACCGAAATCAAATTATGACAAGCACAAAGCACTAACGCGACCCACGCAAACGTAGGCACTTTTAAGACAAAATTCTGTTACCGAAATTTTGAATCAATTTATACACACACAGATTTGTGGCAAAACAATCAACGGCCTAATTTTGAATACTCCTGCGAATGCAGACTGCATTGCAATCGCACGTTCCCCGCCCGCTAATATTATAGTTGTCCATCTCTTTTGCAAGCACGGAAATGAGGCTAGCCTCAATTTTGTCTTTTTTCAACTCATACCGCTTATAAGTGTATTGCAGGTTGCTTGCCTATTAACGACATGATTTCTATATATGCTGTAGAGGCAAGCTTCGAGTCGGCCTCATTCGCGTCACAAAATACATGTTGTGCCGAGTGTTTAAGCGCGCTGTTTAATTAAGGGAGCAACGAGTACCTACCGAGATAAAAATAAGAATATAATTTTCTATATTTATTTTTAAAATTTTAGAAAAAAGACACAAATTATTGGCCGAAATGTGTCCGTATAAAATAAAAAAAATCCTAATAAGGCGTAAAATTCATTGGTGAGGCACTGCCTCACCTGCCTCATAGGACAAGCCGCCCCTGTTGGTGATACGTCACTCTTTCAACGGAGCGTCACACAAATCCGTAATTGATAATATTTAGGCGATTTGGCACCTTATTCCACAATTAAAGAAATATATAAATGTGTGATTCAACACTTTTCCCATTGTGCGGAAAATTTATTACCTCGTAAATGTTCACACTCTAACTTATTATCAGTTGTGAAAGAGAAAAAATGGAAGTTCAAAGCAGCACGTTGAGAATGACAGTTTATTGGCTTGTGCTACCAAAACATGGTACAAGTTATCATTTAATCCGTATTTTCGCTTGCTAATCATTCGTTAAAAAATGTAAGTAGGGCGCCAAACATTAGGCAGATCTTTCCACCGTAATAGCTCAGTCACGACTATAAATCACGGATTTAACAACTTTTGGATTCAAACAAAGATATCTCACAGACGACATAAATCGTATTAGGAAGAGGAATGACAATGCGCAGATCATCCACATGGGTTTAAACTTTCGTTGTACATACGAGGACAAACATAATGCTACAAACTACGAACAGAACTACTACGCATGCGCCGTGACATGAAAATTTGATTCTTGGTGAAAAGACAACTGAAAAGGACGCAAACTTGAGTTTGATTAAATTCCTTGACATTACCGCAAACTGAGCACGTGCCTTCACTTCCTAACCTAAATAGTCGTTGCTGCGCATCACCGTTTAACCTAACGTGGACAGCATAAAAATATTGCGATGATTCAAAATTCTGCATCACCGTAAAATTCAAACACGGTGCATTCACGTGACTTTGGAGACTATTGCGATAGGTGCTTATTATCTATTCTAAGAACTATATATGTACACCGGAATGTGTGGCGTAATAATTTAAGTTTAGAGTCAGACTTTATTGTCTGTGACACTGTACAGATCTAATTTATTGCATCACTTCAATTATTTTTAATGATTTAAAGCTAACATTTCTCCAAAAAACTATTACCTCAACTAAGGATCGTGAATAATAGTTTGAGTTCTTGACCTTAAGTACAACTCGCAAACAAAAAGATCCTCGAACTTGAAGTTCAAATGTTGTCTCCTAGCTGACTTTGAATTGATACCATTAAGCGTTTTTGGTCTTTGTGAGTAAATACATCTGTGTCATTTGGTGCCTGCGAGATATATTTTAATGACGTTCCAGAACAATTTCTTTTGAAAATGATCACAGGTAGAATTTATTTACACTTTACTTTTGACAGTTCTGATTGTCTAGAAAAAGTTCAGTGTCAAAAACTGTCAGTAACGTTCCAAAGGACATAAAGTTGAAATTAACTAGGTAACAAGATCTGATCCTTAAATTAGATAAAGGTTCGATGTTGAAAAATCTAGAAGATATTAGAACATTCCTTTTGAAAAAAATATTATCCTGATAAGGTAAAATATCCGTCCAAAAAAGAGTCGATAGAAACCGAAGAGGTTCTAAACAGTTCTAAAACAAATTTCCGTACAGGAGAAATCTTTTTTCGAGAATTCTAGATATACGTATATTTTAAAAAATCATTTTCAAACCGAATTTTTTGAAAATATTGGTCTGGGACCACTGACATTTTATATATCTCAACTCAATTCCTGGAGATTTATATCCTAAAATTGTTTAAGGTTTTTTAGGCAGCTTGTCAAAATTTTCAATTTTTCAATGTGTGAAATTTTTGACCGTTTTTCGAGATTTCGAGATTTCGAGATATTAAAAAATTTCAATTTCAAAGTTTTTCGAAATCTTGGTCCGGGGCCATTAACACTATATTTTTCCAATTAACTCATCAAGAGCTAAATCCCAGAACTTTTTGAAGATTTTTAGACAACTTTTCAAAAATTTTAATTCTTCAGTATGATTTTTTTTACTGCTTTTTAGGACGTCAAAATATAATAATTCCATTTCAAAACGAATTTCCAAAATCTTGGTCCAGGACGAAAATCATTTTAGCTCTTTTTCGCGGTTTTTGAGGATTTTTAGGCAACTTTTCAAAAATCTCAATTCTTCAATATTAACTTTTTCATTGTTTTTCGAAACTTTAAAATGTAATCAAAATATTAATTTTCAAACCGAATTTTTCGAAAATCTTGGTCTTGGACCATTAACATTAATTTTGTTTTCTGAATCAGCTCATCAAGGTGTATATCCTAGAATTTTTTGAGGATTTTCAGGCAACTATTCAAAAATCTCAATTCTTTAACATGAATTTTTTGACCCGCCTTTTCAGACTTGAGGATATAATAAAAATATTCATTTAGGTCTATCTATTTTTCAGAATTTTCTGAGAGTTTTTAAGCAGTTTTGAAAAATATACGACGAATTTTTTAACGGTTTATTTTTAAACCGAATTTTTAGAAAATCTTAGCCCGGGATCACTTACATTTTATGTTTTTCGAATCAATTCAAGGTCTATATCCCAGATTTTTTAAGGATTTTTAGGCAACGTTTTAAAATCCCAATTCTTCATATACAGTTTTTTGAGCGTTTTTCGAGACTTCAAAATATGATAAAAGTAATTATTTTCAAAACGAATTTTTCGAAAATCTTAGTCCGGGCAATTAACATTTTATGTTTTTGAGTCAAGTATCAAGGTCTACCTATACCCAAAATTTTCTGAGAATTTTTAGGCAAATTTTCAAAAATCTCAATTTTTCAATTTGAATTTTTTGCCCGCTTTTTAAGGCTTCAAGATATAATAACAATATTCATTTTCAAACCGAATTTTTCGAAAATCATGGTCTGGGACCATTAATATTTTCTATTTTCTTATATAGCTCATGACGGTCTATATCCCAAAATTGTTTAAAAATTTTTAGGCAACTTTTCAAAATTCTAAATTTTTCAATATCTAGCCGTTTTTCGACCTTTCGAGTTTCAAAACGAGTTATATTTTCCGAATCAACTCGTCGAGAGCAAAATTTTTTGGCAACAAAATGTTAATGTTCAAACCAAATTTTTCGAAAATCTTGGTCCACGACCATTAACATTTTTTGTTTTTCGATCAGCTCGTGAAGGTTTAGACCCCAGAATTTTTTGACGGTTTTTCGAGACTTCAAGATATAATAGAAATATTAATTTTCAAACATTTTTTTTTAATCTTGATCCGGCGCCATTAAGATTTTGTTTTTTGAATCAGCTTCTCAAAATTTTTGAGGATTTTTTGGGAACTTTTCAAAAATCTCAATTTTTCAACATGACTTTTCTTAGTTCGGGACGATTAAAATTCTGTTTTTTCAATCAGCTCTTAGAATTTTTTGAGAATTTTCAAGAAACTTTTCAAAAATCTCAATTCTTCAATATGAATTCTTTGACCGTTTTTTGAGGCTTCAAGATATAATGAAAATATTTGTTTTGAAGCCAAATTTTTCGAATATCTTGGTCCAGCAGTATTAACACTGTTTTTCGAATCAGCTGATCAAGCTGTTTCAGATTTTTTGGAAAATTTTTAGGCAACTTTACAAAATCTATACGAATTTTTTACTATTTTTGGAGCCTTCAAAATATAATAACAATGTTTATTTTTAGACCGAATTTTTTGAAAAACTTAGTCCGGATCCATTTACATTTTATGTTTTTTGAATCAACTTGTCAAGGACTATATTCTAGAAGATTTTAAGGATTTTTAGGGCTTTTAAAAAATCTCACTTCTTCAACATTATTTTTTTTGGCCGTTTTTCGAGACTTCAAAATATAATAAAAATACTTATTTTCAAACCGAATTTTTCGTAAAACTTGGTCCGGAATCATAACAGTCTATGTTTTTCGAATCAACTCATCAAGGTCTATAATATTCCAGAATTTTTTGAGGATTTTTTGGCAATGTTTCAAAAATCTCAATACGATTTTTTTTCACCGTTTTTCGAGACTTTGGCGAATTTTTAGAAAATCTTGATCCTAGACTACTAACGTTTTGTATTTTTCTAATCACCTCATCAAGGTCTATATCTCAGAATTTTTTGGCAACTATTCAAAAATCACAGTTCTTTAATATGAATTTTTTGTCCCTTTTTCCAGACTTATCGAGGGCTACATCGCAGAAGATTTTAAGGATTTTTAAAAAATCTCACTTCTTCAATATCAATTTTTTGACCGAATTTTTCGTAAAACTGGGTCCAGAAGCATAACTTATGTTTTTCAAATCAGCTGATCAAGATCTAGATACCTGAATTGTTGGAGGATTTTTAGGTAATGTCTTAAACATCTTCGATTCTTCAATACGATTTTTTTGGCCGTTTTTCGAGACTTCAGGATATAATAAAAATATTCATTTTCAAACTGAATTTTTCGAAAAACTTATTCGGGTTACATTTTTTAAATCAACTCATAAAAGTCATAAGGGTCTATATCCTAGAATTTTTTGAGGATTTTTAGACAACTTTTCAAAAATCCCAATTCTTTAATAAGTATTTTAATTTTTTTTTTTAATTTTTAGAATCTTCAAAATGGAATGAAAATGATTTCAAATTTTGCTGTTCTACTAGAAATGACAGTTAACTTCTCGAATTAATTCAATAAAATTTGGATTTGGTTTAACAAATGATGTCAACTGAAAAAGTCTTAATGGTAATGTTAATTGGAAAAGTGCAAAAAGAAAACCAAAAGCACTACCCACTAAACCAGGGAGAAGTAATAGTATGAGATAGTAAAGACAACAAAAATGAAACAAAGTGATAAAAGAACGAATGAAAATAGGACACTAACTTGGTCCGAAAACATCTAAAAAATAAGGGAACAGATAAGTTCGGACAATGACAATAAACTTTGACTTTAGTGGTGTCAAAATTCAGTTTCCAGTCAATAACTTTTAGAAGCTGGTCACCAGAAAAGAGTTTTACTGACTTAAATCTTTAACTTTTAGATAGCACATTTATTATATGTATTATACCGTCAAGTATTAGGGCATAAAATTTTATATTTTTACACTATCTAAATTATTTCTTCCTAACTAGGTTAAAAACAAACTTATTAGTATTATTTAACTTTCAAACAACAAACAGCAGTATTTCTTATATCCACGTGTAGCAGTTAAAATTTTAACCTGATAAGACAGTGCATTTAGCTCTAGATACATCGTTAATTGCAACTATATCACCAACTTTTTATTTAGCATGTTTTCTGCGTTGTTTAAACCGCTTTGACTAATCAGCCCCGTTCGTTATCCAAGGACAAGTGTACTTAACCGAAAAGAACCTCCTTACAGTACTGATAATAATAATAATAGTACACATGCTGGCATGCGATACGTCCAACACTCCAAGAAATAAAAACATCAAAACGTACTTACTACGTCTTAAATATGTATCTAAAGCAGGCTAAATTATCATACCACGTTTCAAAAATTTGAATTATTACTCATCACGACGACGAGAACTTGACATCAAAAGTTCGTGTTTTGTACTCTTGAACACGGTCACGTTTCACCAGGTTCAAACTAGAAATTCGTTGTGACAGAACATGCACGGCTAGAAGATAAACCATTGTGGTTTTAACAACCACACAATTATAAATTACTGTGCCGCTTCAAACGATGGAGACTTTGCCGCGCACTATGGGAACTGCATTTAGCGATCTGAACTATCGGACACAACAGTGGTCTTTAAGGAGCGGATCAAATTGAAATCAGTGAGAAATGGTTATAATTGATTCCATAATGCTAAAATTCTAGAGCACGAATGTCGACCGGTGTATCTGATATCCATGTTGATCCATTCATTGTACATACACGAGTGTCGAATCCAACGAACGATCACAGTTCACTCGCAGGGTAACTTTATTTATTGCAGTGCCTACACACAATAATGAATGACCCGTAACTGACCTGTTGTTATGGGTTCATCAGCTAATTGCCCTCATCTCTCCATGTCACCACGTAAGACCAAATTTGCAAAAATGATCAATCAATTAATTAAAAGCGTTTTATGTCTGAAGTTTGGAACGGTCGTTCTAATTATTAAAGGAGCGCCAATCAAACAAACGCCAATTAGATAATACCAGTGTACGCCTAAGTGATGACATTAATAAAAACGTCGTGGCATGGGTCCAAAAAGGGAAGCCACCGATACTATAAATTCATATACAAATCTTCGAGTCAGAATTGATTACGGCCAAGTGATATTACGTGGGCCGGAGCTACTATTTTTAAAATCTAAACCATATAAAAATAATATTTTACGGCACATAAATGCGTCAAATTTATTTCGAATTTCGCTGGACGCGGCGTAAATCACGCGTGTGAAACGTCCCTAATTCCATCGGAAATTGTAAAAAATTATACAATGCGCTCCGACGACAATTACACAAAATCATGCAAAATGTGTTTCCTGTTCGTATCATGTGCCATAGATAGGAACCGGATGCAGGTACCCTTCCCATTGCATTAATAAAATACAACAGGTGTGGCAGGATATCGAACCGAGCCAGGACCGCACTCTCGATATTTTTACCTGTGACCCATGTGGAACTCTCTCTGTTTTATTAAAAAATGCCGCCGCCAATCAAGCCACTTTATTGCAAAGGCACCGACCGTAAACATCCGCCGAAACATGCAGGAGCTACAAATTTTCGTGCGATTAGAAATTCGGGTTTTTTAGGTTAATTTCGACCGAAAAATGCCTTCCGGATATGCTTCAGATTATTTTCGAACGATTAACCTATTTATATGCTTCATTCATAAAGCGTGCAGGATTTATCACTGTATCTAATAGAATTTTTCAAAATGGGATCAAAAATAGAGCGCTGATTAATCGCCAGCCGCCTACAACGACCAACAAACGGATTCTTCAGTTTGTACGAAATATTTGGAACATGAGGTGTTATAATACTTCATAATATTTTCCTTAAGTTTACTTATAAATATCCAACAGCTGAAAATACACAAACTGTTTGTGTTTTATGAATCCCCCTTGTTTTTGTTGTTTAAATTTTCTCAATTTTTAATCGTGGCTCTGTTTGAAATAATCGACGGAGAAGTGCGAACTGACATTCCGTGCCAGACCAAATATAGTTATAAAAATGAGTTCGAATCAAAGGAACTGGCGGTGACAAACTGGATGTATTTAATTGTACTTCAGAAGAGAGGGAATTTCTGTCTAATAACATAAGACAAATTTTTTAAAGGTCTCTTCACGGTTGGATGTTGCAAACAATGACTAAGTGGAAAAAAATTTAAAAGCAGATGTTGGAAATAGTAACAGGCGTGGATGACAAATATTTACGAACTTTCGGTACATCAAAAAAATATACGTATGGCACGCAAAAGTCACGTGAATTCGGAATGATCGCACTTTAAATCAGCTATGTACCACAAATATATGTGAAACGTTGCGGGTTTACCCATAATACATTGTGATAAATATTATATGCTAATGGAATTATTCAGTTGTTATTTATAACTATGTCCGATAAATAATTTAATCTCATTTGAGTAAAAACCGTGGAAATTGATAAATACTTGCTAATACCAGATTTTGAAACGAAAACGGTATTGCAATTAATAAAATTTCTGTCCATTTTCATTTTTACTTCCTGTGTATAAGCGGCTAATTTCATAGCTATTATGAAAAAGTAGGTCTCCCGTTTCCGGCTATCTGTGATTTGTCCACTGTATTAGACCAATGATCTCTGAAACTTCTAATCTCCGTTACGCTTTAATTTGGCAGCGTACAAAACTGACTGAAATCCACATTTTATTTTTTTTAGGACAAAAACTATAAGAACTAATAGTCATATATCGTCGTACAAGCTGTTATTTTCCATTAATAAATTTTGATAATTTTTGTTTAAGTTAGTCATCAGTACTTGCTAAAATAAAACCGATTTTGGCAAATGACATACCCTCTAAGAGAAAAGAGGGTGGGTGGGCGGCGCTAGTAGCTACTAAAATAAGATCGATTTTGGCAAATGACATACCCAATAAGAAAACATAGGGCGGGGGGTGGGGCTAGTATCTGCTAAAGTAAGACTGATTTTGGCAAATGACATACCTTCCAAGAAAAGTGAGGGTGGGTGGGCGGGGCTAGTATCTGTTAAGATAAGAGTGGTTTTAGCAAGTGAAATATCCTCTAAGAAAACAGAGGGTGGCTGGGTAGGGGGGGGTTTGGTACCTGTTAACATAAGACCGATTTTGGCCAATGCCATACCTTCTAAGAAAAGAGAGGGTGGGCGGGCGGGGCTAGTATCTGTTAGTGCTTGCAACGATAAGATTGAACAATATTAAGAGAGTAAACTGAGTGTTGGTTACTTAAAAATGGTGTCACTAAGGAGCATGATAACAAAGACAAAATTATACGGACTGTTGCGTTTTTTTTTTCTTCTGAAATAAGAAATAAATCTTATAACAAATAGTACAAAAAAGTTACGATTAGCGTTTTGTTTTTATTTGTATCAGCTACCAGTCCCACTCTATGGAAGAACAAATAATAAACCCCGCCCACCCACCCGCCTCCATTTTCGTGATTAATTTCATAAAAAAAATTGTACTACCAAAATTTATTGCAGCAGGTGCTTGTTCAGATAAGACTGATTTGGAAAGAAATATACTTTCCAAGAAAATAGAGGGTGGGTGGGTGGGGTTAGTACTTGTGACGATAAAACTGAACAATATTAAGACAGTGATTGGAAGGAAATGGGGGAGGGTGGACGAGGCTACGCCTGCTTATAAAAAACTGTAGGAAAAAGTTAAACTGGTAAACTGAGTGTTGGTTACTTAAAAATGGTGTCACTAAGGAACATGACAACAAAGACAAGATTATACGGATTGCTACGTATTTTTTTCTCTTGAAATAAAAAATAAATCTTATAAGAAAGAGAACAAAAAAAGTTACGGTTAGCGTTTTTTTTTTGTTTTTATGAGCTACCACTCCCACTTTACATAAGAACATATAATAAACCCCAACCACCCACCCGCCTCCATTTCTGTGATTAATTTGATGAAAAAATAGTACTACCAAAATTTATTGCAGCAGAAAGAAGACGAAATTTATTGATTAAAAGAAAAAATTAACAGTTTAATAAATTTAGAGAATTTAAGACTGGTTTTGGCAAATGAAATACCCTCTAAGAAAACAGAGGATGGCTGAGTAGGGTCGGTAGCTGCTAAAATAAGATCGATTTTGGCAAATGACAAACCCTCTATGAAAAGAGAGGGTGGGTGGGCGGGGTTAGTATCTGCTAAGATAAGAGTGGTTTTGGCTAATGACATACCTTCTAAGAAAAGAGAGGGTGGGTGGGAGGGGCTAGTATCTGCTAAGATAAGACCGATTTTGGCAAATGAGTTACCCTAAAAAAAAAAGAGAGGGCGGGTGGGTGGGGCTAGTATATGACATATCCTCTAAGAAATTTAATTAAATTGTTATAAATAAAGTAAACATACTTTATTATAGAAAAAAACGTTTTATTATCTTCATTCAATAAGTTCAATCTATTAATTATTAGTACGTTGTCGCAGATTAATTCAAAATTCTTAGTAAATAGAAGCAGAATCATAAAAACTTTATGATAATTTTCCGTTATATTCATGTATCAACTTCTTCAGAAATTTAAACAATTTTGAGGTTCTAGGTATTCCTGTTTAGAAAGAATTTGAAAGTGTTTTGGAGCCTCTTGTGTTTTTTCTTATAATAATCTAATTAAATTTCTTAGACGATACGTCAATTGGTAAAATCAGTCTTATCTTAGCAAGTACTAGCCCCACCCGCCCGCCCTCTATTTTGTTATAGAACATCGATCTTATTTTAGCAGATACTAGGCCCGCCCATCCACCCTCTCGTTTCTTAGAGAGTATGTCATTTGCCAAAACCGATCTTATTTTATAAGGTACCAGAACCGCCCACCCACCCTTCTCTTTTCTTAGACGGTTTGCCAAAAGCAATCTTATTTTAGCAGCTTTGTAACAAAACTAGCCCGTAAATTTGTGATAAACTGTGTAAGTTTCATGTATTAACTTTTCCAAAAATTGGTAGTTTTTATAACTGGTAACACCACCGCGAATTCTCCCATACAAAATGCATTGGTTATGGGTTTCGTATGCTGCCAAGTCAAAGTGGAATTTTAGATTTATTTTAAACACATGTTGTATACGATAAAACGCTGACTAGAATTTGTCTATTCATCCCCACCACAGTTGTAATGACGTCATTAATTCAGCACTGCGTATGAAAGTTTTTAGTTAAATTTAAAACTATACAACAAAATTTGTTGAATGGTACTTCAGAAGCCAGGCAAGTTCTAAAATAACACTAGACGGCTTGTTTGAAAGCATCTTGAGCTCCAAATTATTTGATTTTAAAAAATTTTGGCGACCCGTGGTCTGTTTTTTTATATTAAGTTATAGAAATTGTCGAAAAAATCGACGAATCGAATTTTTTAATATCTAAGAACCTGTAAATTTGTTTGTTAAGTATCTGACGTTTAAAATTCTGCAATTTAGAATTACTTATAATCTAGTTTTAATTACAGCAAAAACGCAATAGGTTTAAGTATGGCGGTCTAGCTGGCCAGCCGTTCTAATTCATTTTTTACGGAAACGGTATTTAATTTATTTCAACAAATACACAAATTGTAATTTATGTTTTGTTAACTTCGTTTTCTTTGGGGCATTTTGTTAAACCACGTAACTGTAATATTCAAAGGAATGTTGAAGAGAAAGTCACAAGAAGCAAAAAAGGCAGCCACTACATTAAAAACGACAAATGTCGTTAAACAATAATGAAGTTACACACAAGTGAGCTAAGTCAAGCAAAACACGATTAAGAAAATTAGTTTACCTGTGGAGACATTTTGCGGAACTTCTTCTTAACTTCTTTAATTAATAAATTGATTCCATAAACAAGTCTAGTACAAAACATCATTTTGTAAGTGTTTTTAAAAAATCGGAGAGCAAATTATTCTGTGTTATTTTCGTTCAAGATTTTATAAACCACTATTCCAGAAACTGTATACAGAATTAACACCACGTAAATGTTTTAAAAGTGCTACTAACGTTCGATATAAAAAATGAGATACACAAATGACGCATCGAATCTCAAAATTAAAAATATGAGACTATGTCGGACGTCGATTTAGTATCATAACAACTTCGCATGCATAATGAGAATGTTTCAGTCACATTTAAATGGCCGCTTCCTGTCTCGAAAAACTGTATTCGGACAGTGTGAAATTCACATTTGTGCTAGATGAAAAATAATAATGAACACGTAACATTTGCAACAACATCAATAAATTAACAAAATTACTGCGTTTCAGTTTGAACGTGCACACGTATCTATTTCAGCAGAAATGTCAAGGCCATTTATTTGTAACAGGTAATTTAATAATAACAAAAGTACAATGAATGGGTTATTATGTACAAAACCTTGGTATAATCTGCGGCGGAAAGATTCGAAAAAAGCAATCCGAACCTTGTCACATGAGAAATAAAACCTGTCATGTGTGTTTCTTTGCGAGCTAAAGTGGGTTATAGTATAGAAATCCAGATCACAACTTTTGCGATGCTCTATTTTACTTGAAACGTCAAAAAGTCGCTCCTATTTAGCTATTCACTTTCGGTACGAAAACCCCACCTGATTTTCCTGCAGGTATAAAAGCGAGCTGTTGTTCCCCTCGACGTTTGATTTATGCAACTGAATTAGTTTTCTCGATCTGAACAGACAATATAATTATCGTCAGAGATGAGTAAACATGTTTAACGGAATAATTTACATAGAAATGCCTGTAGGAAGAGAAGCCTGACTCATGTAGGTACGCTCGATCTCAAACGCCGAGATTTATCAATTTCGACGAGAGGCAAAAAGACAAAACCCGGATTATTTGATCGGCGTCTCGTAACTAGCAGTAATCGTCGACAATACCGGACTATGCAAGGCTCCCACAATACATTTTTAATCGGTTTCTGTCGACTTGAAAAATGGATTCAATTTTCTTCCACAATCAATGTTTCAGCACTAGTCGAGCGTGACAGACAAACTCGCAACTTTCTATAGTCTAATAGAAGAAAAAAGATGACTTTGGAATTTTATTGTTATTAGTTCCAGTATAGTTTGTACACTTTTTAGGCAAATTGTACCGGAGATTTCTCTCGGCGGCTATAAAAAACAAAACAGAAATTAACGGGATTTTGTATTACCTCGTGGACCACTGAAATGCTGGGCTGCAAGGGATGACAGATAAAAAAGCAGCAGCGCAGTGTTGTTAGCGACACTATTTCATTACTCTTGCAATGAAAATGGGAAGCGTCATAAACGAAAACATTCATTTTCGACTGTCGCGTGACAGGTATAATAGACTCCATGTAAAAACTGATTAAAATTTTTCTGCTGCTGTCCACTTTTGTTTTATTAATGAATTTGTATAGTTGCTGCACTTTAAATAAAATAAAACCTGATTTCGTACGAAATTTACAAAGAAGCAAAAACAAAAACACACGAAAATTCCTCCTCAAATCTGAAAGTCGGCTCTTTTTCGTTTCGAAATACCAACTTAATCGAAAAACAGTTATTTTAGTGTAATGAATTTTTTTAAAAGTATAAATACCGTGCAACTGAAAACAAAATTAATTACAGTTGGCGTCGCCTGAAGAGCTTTGGGTGGTATTACTGCGTTCAGTTTGGCGTAAATCTATGTCATCATAACTCCCAACTACTAATTTGTTTCATTGTGTGTTTACAAAATATGAATAGGTGGATCTTCGCTGCACCGACAGGTGACAGAACTGCCACTGATTAAATGATGTTTTGTGTCTGTTGTCCAGTAGTATCATCTACACAATTGGTCCAATAATCAACTCTAATTCGTTAGTTGAGTTCTAATGATTTTTTTAAATTTTTTAAGACATTGTTTTACAAAAATGTTAGCTTCCACAATTCAACAAATATTGCGATTCCTTTAATTCATTTGAGATCTGCTTCTATTCTTCAATGTAACACATTCTTTGAAAATCTGTGAAGTTGTAACCTTCCTCGTCTCCAAGACACAGCAGATATAGAGTGTGTATTTTTGAAAAAAAATCGTTGACTGCTTTTTCTTTAAGCGACATAATTTTTCAAATGAGATTTTTAAAAAGTAATAACACTCATAATGATAGCCTGTTCCTAAAGTTTCAAGGAAATTGGATGAGTCATTTTTGGAATAACGTACATAATAAATTGTTTGAAAAACTATGAAAGAATCTTGGAGGTTCTAATTTTAGAAGAGTTTCAAAGAATCTCTCAGTGCTCTTTGTGGTTTCGTTTTAAGAATGTGAAAGATTCTCGAGATCTCCTGGTGACCTTTTTTTAAAATGTGAAGAAATCTTTGGGGATCCTTGTGATTTATTTTTGAAGGATAGGTAATTTTGGTGTTGTTTTCAAAAGAATATGATGATAGTCCTTAGTGTTGGATCGAGACTTTCAATATCTTATATTTTTGGCTTCAGTTTGTCCAAATGTATCTCCCAAAATTTTTTGTGTATTTTTAGACAACTACGCCAAAAGCTCAATTTCAATACCTCACATGTTGAAATTTTTTACCATTTCTCAAGCACCTGTCGAAATTTGGTAAATGACATTTTTTTGTTGATATCCATGCCCTGAAGTCTTCTACAGTCTCAGTTCTTCTAAAATTTCTGCCATTTTTCCAAAATCGCCAAAAAATATATGTCAATTTTTGCGATATTTTAAAAACTTAAAATTGAAACTAAATATTTAAATGATAAATCCTCAATCTTAGACAGACACCATATATTATATTTTTGGATTCAGTTCGTCGAAATCTATTTCCAAAACATAGTGTGGATTTTTAGAACTATACAAAAAAATCAGTTTTTTGAACTTTTCCCGGAATTTTTGGAGGATAATTCTCAATCGTGGTCCGGGACCATCGACAGATTATATTTTTGTAATCAGAAAATCCATCTACCGGAATATTTGTGGATTTTTAGACAACTTCACAAAAGCTCGATTTTTCAAAATCTCACACACTAAAATTTTTGACCTTCCTTTACCTGTCGAAACTTTGCAAAAGGATTTTTTTTATTGCTATCCATCACCGGAAGTTTTTTTACAGTTTCAGTTCTTCGAAAATTTTTACAACTTTTCCAAAATCGTCAAAAATATGACCATTTTTGAGATATTTTAAAAACTTGAATTCGTAACCGAATATTTGGAAAACTAATCGACGTATAGACTCGGGGTTTTTCTCGTTAAGAGACCCGTTGCTATTACATAAAAGCAATTTTTTTCATTATTTTTGACCTTCCAGATTTTCTGGAATCGATGTAACTAAATACATCCTTAATGTAAATACCATTGTTCTGGAATTTTCGATGGTAATCCTCAGTCTCGGTCCAAGACCACCAACAAGTCGTATTTTTGAATTCAGCTCGTCGAAATATCAGAAAAGAGATTTTTTGTTAATAACGATCCCTGGAAGTTTTTTACGGTTTCAGTTCTTTGAAAATTCAATTTTTCCAAAATCGCCAAAAAAATAATTTTAAAAAATTCAATAAAAAAAATCGTTAAACGTTAGCGCTTTTTGGGTAGTTGGTAGTCCTGCTGGGGATTTTATTTAGAGGGTTGGTAGGGACAAGATGGCCGCTTTGTAGAGGGAGGCGTAAGGCGTCACTTTTGGTGCTTGTTTTGAGTGTAACCATGTTAGAGTTAGTTGGTTAAGTTAGTTGGTTTGGTAGTTAATAAAAGGGGAGGAAGCCTTTGTTTAACAACAATTAATTGTAACGACGACACCATAGTTTATCCAACAAGCGTAGCTAATTCTTGCGGCGTTCTAATCGGAAAAATGCGAATTTTTGACCGACGCTAACACGTGTAAATTTGATTCATTGTTTGTAAATTCACAGTTCATGTTAGGATTTTAATCGTTAACTGGTGCTAACACAATTTAACAAACATGAGATTGTTCAGATAAAGCACTTGCTAGGAACGCAAATCTTTTAATCTTTAATAAAAAGGATGTTCATAAATACTTAGAAGGGAGCTACAAAATAATGTAAACTTAAAAGCCTGTCTTTAATTGCCTCTTACTTGGTGTTGTGACTTACAGATTAAATTTAGAAAACCTCAAAGGGTGGACACTCTCATAAAATTTTATTGTCGGATTATAAGGGGTTTAAAAGGACGCGCTGTACCGGTCCCTGTTCTAGATTTGAGTGGACCAAAAAAATGGCTAAAGTTTGTTTGACCACAAATTTTAAATATTCTATGGGATAATTTAAAATTTTGATTTTGAAACCCAATTTTTCGTCGCGGACCTTAATTTTCTACCTCAGAAACCCACTACTTCAGCGTAAAGGCAATTTTTTGCATCATTATTGGCCTACCAGTATTTCACAAAATGCTCTAACTACCTTCTTAACGAAAGTGCTACTATTTCCCCGGAATTTTAGATGATAGCTCTCAATCGTGGTACAGGATTATGAACATCTTAGAATCAGCTCGTTGAAATCTGTCTACTAGAATTTTTCTGGATTTTTAAACTTCGCAAAAAGCACGATTTCTCAAAATCTCACTCCTTGAAATTGAACTGTCGAAACTTAGCGAAGGAGCTTTTTTGTTAGTTGATAACGATCTTTAGAAGCTATTTACAGTTCCAGTTCTTCGTGAATTCCTACCATTTTTCCAAAATCGTAAAAAAATATACATATACTTAATTTTATCAACTTTTGAAATATTTTAAAAACTTGGATTTGAAACCGAATATTTATTGATATTATTCTTATTTCGAAAACGAGTTGTCCTATTGATTAAGGGTTTTTCTCCCTGGGAGACTCATTATTCTTGCATAAGGCTAATTTTTTCATAATTTTTAGTCTTCCAATTTTTTCGGAATTGCTCGAACTACATGCTTAACAAAAGTACCACTATTGGTCCGAAATTTTCAATGATAGCCCTCAATTTTGGACCGGAACCATCTACATGTCACATTTTTGAATTCAGCTTATCGAAATCTGTCTCCCAGAATTTTTATGGATTTTTAGAAAACTTCGCGAAAAGTTCTATTTTCAATTTCAAATTTTTGACCCTGACTCCCGACACCTGCCGGAACTTAGCATAGAAGATTTTTTTTATGGTTTCACTTCTTTGACAATTCCTACCATTTCTCCAAAATCGCCAAAAAGATATATGGCAATTTTTGAAATATTTTAACAATTTGAATTTTTTACTTGAGAGACCCATTACTCCCACGTAAGAACGATTTTTTTTTCATAATTTTTAGCCTTTCTGTTTGTCTGGAATCGCTCTAAATAAGTCCTTAACGAAAATGCCAAAAGTGCTCCGGAATTTTCGATGATAGTCCTGAACCTTGAACCAGAACACATGTTATATTTTAGATCAGCTTGTTGTAATCGATCACCCGGATTTTTTTTGAGGATTTTTAGACAACTTCGCGATAAGCTCAGTTTTCAAAGGAGAATTTTTTTGTTGATAGCAATCCCTGGTAGTTTTTTACGGTTTCAGTTCCCCAAAAAACCCTACCATTTTTCCAAAATCGCCAAAAAAGATATATGGCAATCTTTGAGATATTTGAAAAATTTTACGTTGAGGGCCAATATTTCGAAAACCAATCGTCATATCAACTAGAGATTTTTCCCTCTGAGGGACTTATTATGCCCGTGTGAGAACGATTTTTTTCATAATTTTTGGCTGTCCAGTTTTTCCGTAATTGCTCTAAATACGTTCTTAAGTTCCGTTGCTTCAGAATTTTCGATTATGGGCCTCAATCTAGGACTAGAACGATCAACATGTCATATTTTTGGGTTTAGCTTGTCAAAATCTACCTTCTAGAATTTTGTGTAAAATTTAGGCAACTTTGCAAAAACTTCAATTTTTATTCAGTGTCAAATTTTTGACCTTTTCTCGAACGCCTGTGGAAACTTAGGAAGGAAAGAAGTTTTTTTGTAAGTAGCTACTCCTGAAGTTTTTTACTATTTCAGTGTTACAATTTTTCTAAAACTGCCAAAGACTATGGCAATTTTTGAGACATTTTAAAAATTTGGCGTCGAGATCCAGTATTTCGAAAACCAATGATCGTATGGACTAGGGATTTTTCTTTCTGTAAGAGTTTTTTTTTTTCATAATTTTAGAGTTTCCAATTTTTCCGAAAATGCTCGAACTACTGCCTCGGAATTTTAGAATATAATGGTCAATCTTGGACCAGGATCATCAACACGTCATATTTTTGCATTCACCTCGTCAAAATCTGCTTCCCAAAGTTGTGGATTTTGAGGAAACTTCGTGAAAAGCTCAATTTTCCACACTTCACTCATTGAAATTTTTTACCTCTCCTCGAGAACCTTTTGAAACTTGTCTAAGTAGATTTTTTTGGTTGATAACGAACCCCCAAAGTATTTTACAGTTTCAGTTCTTTGAAAATTCCTACCATTTTTCCAAAATCACCAATCTACCTTAAGTTACAGAAGTGAGCTAAATGGAACTTATTTCATAGCATTCATGCATTTGCTGTATGTATAGTCTCGGTTTTGAAATAATGAATAGGTTAAGTTAAATAGGTGAATTCTTTAATATTTAAGCATAAATTTACACATTCCTTGTACTTTAATTTTATAAAAAAATCTGAGAATATTACGATGTCGTGGAATAACAGGTTTGTGCCAGCCAAAGGTAATATTTTTCCTGGTGGTGCTGTGTTAATGAAATTTAATACCTGGTTGTTTATTAAATACCAGTTGTCGATAATGACCGTCCTCTATTATTCCAGTTTTTCAACTAACAACTTTCTTTGTCTGATATTAAACTATCGTGAGAACAAAATAGAGACACCAGTGGTCTATGAATCAATAAACAGAATTGATCGGAACTGAATTTAATAATTATGGTCCTCCACTTTCACGCTACAAAGCATTAAAAGAATACCGAGAAAGCGTGATAACTTGATAGGACGAAAATTTTATCAAAGACAAATTTTCAAAAATCTATGACTGTCTTTCATCGTAATTTTTCTATCTCTCTTGATAATTTTGTTGATAAAAGGATCCCTAACCCTTATATTTCAAAATCCGGAACATGGTTTATCAAAATATGTACTTAGTAATCCCAACCTTATCGTGCTCAACAAAGTTCGGCGTAATTTTTGTGCAAGCCCTTTACCATTCGATTTCTAGTCAGCCAGGTTGTTCCAGCGTGACTTCTCCTCGCCGCTGTCGTATTTACACGGCACTTACACCCCTGTTAACATTTCCTGTCGGGCCTCTGACAGAACCACAATTTTCTAAATTAAGTTTATTAAAGTGGAGCATAAACTGCGTCCGTTGAATTTAAATTCCAGCAGATTCCAGCTCGTTTTCTGTGGCTGTTCTTTTCGGAAACAAAGGCAGTGGCGCCTCGTGTACACATAGTTGAGTTATCTACGAGTCGAAGCATCTGTCGTATTGTGGCAACAACCTGTCGTTTCACCTGGTCGATGACAGCTGCCCTAAGCACATGGTTCTTCGACCCGACCAACAACTGGCTCGCTGTGCCAAAGCAGGGGTGAGTGGTGAGTTTATCTTTTTTTTTACGATTCGACCGCATAAAAATAGAACAGTACACTATATAAAGTAGAGGAACCATAAACTGTTTATGCCACGAATACATACATACACAAGTTGGGTGTATCGTTTAAGGTTTGTAATTTCAGTCGGTTGAGTGTTCTTAGATCCGGATCCGGTGTGTATTATGCTTTCGTCCTCAAAGGGTCGGCCAGGCTTCTCTATTAGTAAACACGGACTGAAATTAGACGCGCTATGAGCGTTATTGCAATAATATATAACGTCTATAGCGGTGGGAAGCTCGTGGCAATACATCACAAATCCTTATCATCTAGTCGGTACCCGGACTCTGTATAATTAATTTACGAATATCTAATCAGAAGGAGTGTAGGCGAAGTTATTTTGTAATAACACCCACAACAGCGACGTGTTCGATTACACGGTGTGCACTGCTGCAAAATGCTCGTATTTTCCCTTTGGAGATTATTAAAACCGCAACCCTTCCTCCAGGACGTAATGAAATTTTATGGAACGTACCATTTCCTAAAGTTTGGTGCATTCGCTATTACTATCATTAAATTACGGGCAGATGCAGTTGGAGCTTTCGAGCTACGCCTACACTACAGGTGTTCTGATAGCAGAAGCGAACATCCGCATTGTTTGTTGTATCGTCGTGGTACGACCTGACCAGTACTATTTAATAACTATGGAGGCAGAGGCGACTCCCATGGTTCTGATGAAATGATAACGTTGAAGAAACAATTAGTTTCAACATAAGCATCTTTTCACTGTCGCTGTGTTGTGCAGACACGATATAATTAACCGGACAAGTGTAAATGTGAAGAATGGAATTCCAGTGCGAGTACGAGTCGTACTAATGGTCCGATTCCAACAAGAAACATTTAATCTAGAAAATAAGTGCCGCAAATCACTTCATTTACTCCTCTTCTGTAAACACTGCACATTATTAATTATCCAATTATAAAACAATTATCGGATGCACAACTATTCACACGTTCATTGCTAACTGATTTTTTTTTTTTCGATAATTGGTACTTAATTTAACTACCTTCATTTATTCTCTCGTTTTTTTGTCGTTTAAGGGCTCATAGGATCGACATATCCCCAAATTATTAACTATACTAAATAAATGTTGTATACTTAAGTCATTTAAAATAGTACCTAATAATATGGTACTTTGCAGCTTAATTCAAGTTAAATTAACAACCTTAATTTAAAATTTCCAACCACATAAAGATAGCACATATATATAACCTAAATTAAAAAATATATTTACAATTATTGGAAACTGAACTTGTCATAAAGCGGAAATTTGAAAATTTACCTTGAGATATACATTTGTCTGTGACAATACATTGTAGCGTTGCGTGCATAAACCCTAATTACCAACATAAACATCGATAAAACACTAAACACTATTTATTACAAATCCGACAAACTTCACTAATGGATGCATAATGATTATTGTCTCATATATCATACCCAGAAATTAAGGAATAATTGTACAAAAAAATGAAACGAGCTATGTTTTATACACTAATTTAAATGTTATTGACCAACATTCTTAAAGGACTAAATAATAATAAAATATCTCATTATATCGAGAGAGCAGTAAAAAAACGATCGGAAGTAGCCATGGTTTTTTGAAGGTCTGTCTTTGATAGTTGCATTTTTACTCTTCACAAATTGACGGTAAAAATCTGACAGTACGAAAATTGTATCAAAAACAAACCTTCAATCTTTTCGGTAGTTCTGCAACATAGGGTCACGTGTATTGTTTTTATGAACATGTGACTCCAGCCCAAGGTTATGACGTCATCGATGCTGTTTTAAACGGTAAAAGGACGATAAAACTGTGGAAGGTAGAAAAGTATGTAGCCCACGTGCTCTAAAAAATGAGGTTGCGATATCAAATATATAGCGATGACGTCAACATTGATAGTGCGAACAAAAAATTTTCAAATATGTGCTTAAAATGTAGCTCAGTTATTCACATAATACGCCAAACACGTAGAAGTATGTGTTAATTTGTCTCTTATTTTTTCGTCCCAAGCGTAAGCTAACGAAGTACTGTACACTCAGTGAAGGGCCAGCTTCATTTTTTCCAGACGTTTCATGAGGTCTAGAGTATGAAACAATTGGTGTCCCGTTTCCGCGTGCTTAAGGTCTTTGTCAATTTTAATGATGCGAAAAATGGTTGAGATATTCGAGGAAATGAAAACGAAAGTAACTTCTGCAAGTCAAAATCAACAAAAACTTTTTTTGGCAATTTTTGAAAGCTCTCGAAACAAAATCAAAAATTGAGCTTTTGGGCAATTGCCTAAAAATTCTGGAATATAGATCTCGACGAGCTTATTCAAAAAAAATATCTTGTTGACCAAGATTTTCTTTTTAGGAGGGCAAAACTTGTATTACTCTGTTAATAAGGAAAAGTTTGTGTTTTTTTGAAAAACAACTTACATTAAAAAAATTGAGAAGTTAGAAAAGATCAAAAATTTCAATAAACGTATGTTAATAAAAATGAAAAAAATTGTCGTAGCACAACTGTGAAAACTTTGAGTGTTCTATTTTTTTTTAATGATGACCCCTATGAACTAAAATTAATATGTGTGTAGATTGTTAAAGTATTAGATTATTACCAAAAATAATGTGTTTCAGGAATATCCTGCAGATGGTAAAACGCCAACTAAAATTTTTCTGATCATCCCCACCAACTATGTGATGATGTCACCTCAAACTATTTCATGGTAAATGCTGTTTAAATTTTATAAAATAACATATACTACATTCGTGGTTTATGAATCTGCTTTTATTTTTTTACCCTATGCATCCCGATTTTCGCAAAAAAATCCAAATTGTCGAAACTTATTTCGACAAAACTTCCCTCGCTCCTGATAACCCCTAGAAAGTAAAAAGCAGTGGGGTACATAACACCCTCGTAATCCCAGCGCCACTTGTGTGTACAAGATGAAATATATTATAGAGCAAATAACCAACGGGCAAATGTGTATTCTCAATTTCCCAGTACATACTTAACTTCGACTGTTTATGTTGATACTTCGAAAGAATTCGACTATTAGCACGTTCACATAATAAACATCAGCGGCGACATTTGTGTTAAAAGAAAATGAAATTTGACTGATTTTGTCTTCTCAAATCACAAGAGAGGACTAACTAATTAATTAAGCTACAATGAAGCAAAACGAACTGAATATTATATTAGGCAAGAAACTGTTATTGTGATAATTATTAGGAGTATTTTATTATTACTAAATATAAGCGAGAGCGATTAAAAAAATATATAACAACAATAAACAAAAACAAGGCGAATTCATAAAGCACAAGTGTGGGAGTGTATTATTTTATGAAATTTAAATTATTCTTAATGTAGAAAATTTTGAGGAGATGATTTAGCTGGCATTTTACCATCTACACGATATTCAAAACATATAAACATCTAAAATTTGACAATAATAGATCTGTTTAATAAAAATCGACACAGAACACAGACGACACAGAGCTGAAAACGAAGGACCGCTTTTTTAGTTTTCTAGGGGTTATGAAACCTAAGAAAATATGAAATTAGCCAGAACTTGATTAATATTGAAGGAAGTGGCAAATTTGAAAATAATAAAAACTGAAGATGCTCCTACCCTTTTTTCCATGAACAGAAATATGTTTAATAAGAGTTTAAAAATAGAACGCCAATAAAATAAGGAATAAAATGTGAATGAACGATACAATTTCCAAACAGCGATTTTAATTCATATCCTGTTTCAAATGAGTCCAGAAATCTGTGTTTACTTACTAATGTTGCTGTCAAAATTTTCATATTTATTTAGTAATTGATGACGTTATAACTTTAAAACAGACGGACAAAATCTTTTACATAAATATTTTTTCATTTAACTGTTCACTTAAATTTCACACAAGTATACTCTGTTATATTCTTTTAGGGTTGATTCTATTTAAAACAAATATTAATGACAACATGAATTTCACAACTCAGTGAAAATTTTTAAATTCGTTTTTCAATGAATCAATAAATTAAAATTTAGATTCTTCAAGTTTTTTATCAAATCAACTAATATAACTCCTAATCCGTAAAACTATAGATCAGAGCGTTCGCCAAACGCTCAACAGGGACGTATCTGTTCTACTCTAATGATTTTAACTTAGGTGTCTGGAAGAACTTGGCTTACATGAGTAACGTAATGAACGACTAAAGCAGCTTACGTAGATTATGACCCCAAATGGAAGAAAGAGTACGCGACAAAGCCTCAGATGGTCCCAGTTCGCAGATCGAAAACTCGAACCGAGTGAGAAGCACCGTATGCCTCTCAATTCTGCTAATGGCTTCATAAATTTCCTCCATTCTAAGAAATTATTTCCATATTACTTTACAGTTCAAATCTGAATTCGAATACAATACACTAATAAAAAATTAATTTGTTTGTGTTTATTATATGTTTCAGTATTTTAAAATGATTGCGTAATCCCGTGGTGGCGTTCTTTTTCGCCCGTTGGAAACTATCCTAAAATCAATTTGTAACTCGACGGAATTTGTGGCTCTCCAATTCAAACACCATCCGATACTCCGTCGTTCCTTCCTGTTATTTATGACACCGTAAGTTCGGAACCTATTCATAAATATTTGTTTGCACGATATGCACCATAAACACAGTGATAATATTCACGAATGCATTTGCGTATAAAAATATGGCGGAATAGATGTAATCAGTGCACGAATTTCGTTCGTTTTTATAGCCGCCTTATCGTCAACAATGGCCAAACTCCATTAATCATATTTTAATTTTCTTTATCGGCGCAAGGCGTCACATAAGAAAAACGTTTAGGTTAATGACGACTTCACCCAGTTAGGGAGTCAAAGGAAAATCAGCCACTAAGAAGCTTATTTAGTGCCAGCAGTGCAACCGAACTGTTTACAAGAAACGGAGAACCGCCGAAGTTTGCTCATCACTACAGCAGCTGTTTCAGTTCCCGGTTCTACTCAAGTCGCGTGTTTCTTATCATTCACATCGTTTCTCTCGTATTTCTCCCCTTTTTTCCTTTACGACTGTCATGAATTAGTTTCGTTTTACATTGTCAGTTTCAATTAACACGATTCATTTTGTCCCAGTAACCAGAATCAAGTGCGTAACTTAACGGCTTGCTTCAGGAATCTGGGACTACAGCTGAAAACAAAAAGCTAGATTTGTTTCAACTTGTGTCAACAGTCATTAGTTATTCAAAGGAGTCTGAAATAAATTGATACATTTTTAGTTTCACAAATTGCAAATAAGTATGTGAGCGAGTAAATGTTAGTAAGTAAGCTAAATCTTTACGTTTCTCTCTACTTTTCAGTTTGAAGTTTGGAAAAGAGGCTAAAGACGAAGTTGTTTACTTGAATTCGCTTTTAAATGCAACGACTGCAACGTTGATTGGTTAAATTAAGTCTTAATTGCTTGTTATTTTTTGTCAATCGAATCACTTTAACTGCTTGTTAGTTGAAATACCCACCTTAAACCTTAAACGTTACGCTCAAAATGTGTGTTAAAAAATCTTGAATTTGAAAAATTCCTTACTATATTACCCCCAGTGACTCAGCCGCGAGATATATATCTATAGAAAGCGTACCTACATGTTAATAATAATCATTATGTATCTAGAGCGCATAATGATACTTTGTCGACGTGAAGCGGAAAACGAAACCGATCAAAACACACAATTAATTGAAGAACTTTTGTATTATCAATAATAACGTGCTATGGTTAAAAAATTCTAACTACTACGTAGTGAGAAAAATAACCAGTTCTGTCACGCAATACTCGAATTTGCCAAATCTTACTCAATACGGGGCACACTTCTAGACGTTCCTCAGCTAGATGATTTAAAAAGACCTGAAAGGTTACCTTGATAGTTCTTATAATAAGGATGTAGTTGTGTTGAAACGTCATTTCGACTACATCTGGTGTTAATGTACGAAGTGTCTAGATTTTTTTTTTATTATTATTTGGAGAAGAAAATTTTTAGTTTCGTTGATTTGCTTCTCCTCTAGAATATTTTTGGTGGTTTCTAAAAATATAACAATAAGACAGTTGGCTTGAATCTAGCGTTCTACACAGTTCTATTTCGGGCTACTATTTTTTGCTGTACTGATTAATTATGTTGTTAAAATGATCACAGATCGAGATAATTGCGGAATGTTATCTGCTCAAGGTGAAATTAATAGACTTTCATTAAATAAGACCAACGTGTTACCTACTTATTCAAGAAAGGTAATCATTATTACTAAATTGAAAAACCTAATTTAACAAGTCTGAATTCACTAAGATCTAGAATACAATTTAACAGAAAATTTTAGTTGAACGATCCATCCTAAAATGTATTTCCAGAGTATAACACAATGTTTGGACACATGCGACGAAAAAATCAGTTTACATTTGATAAGCATCTTCTTTATATCGGAAACTCTTCAAAAAATCAAAGTTTTCGGATTTTTTCCTAAGGCTTAATTTTTGGAAATTTACAACATTTTTACTTCTCCAGTGTAAGTATTGCAATAGGGTTTATCCGATGAATGGCTACTTTCATGTCTTCTCAACGTTTCATGATCTTTAGAGTACGAAAACAAAGGTCTCCCGTTTCCGAAACTACTGGACCGAATGTTGTCAAATTGAATGTGTAATTTAGTTCTAGATATTATGATTTTTTTTTTGAAGTTCTAGAAGTTCCCCATTGAGTAAAATCTCCTCAAAGCACCTAAACTCCGAAGAATTTCTAAAATGTTTGTAAATTTCAGTCTATTTAAAATTTTGATGAAGTACTCTTCTGCAAACTATAGAATCCTCAGACTCTATGGGATTTTTCAAATCTAGGATCTTCCAGAAATTCTAATTTCTAGAGGTTTTTCAAAACAATACAGTATCGAATCCCTAAGTACTCAAAACAGATATGAAAGTTCTAGACTTGGATGTTCAGAATTTTTTGGAAATTCCAGAAGTTCCTCACTGAGCATCTCTTCAATGCACCTAAAATCCGAAGAATTTCTAAAATTTTTGGGAATTTCAGTTCATTTAGATCTTTTATTAAATTCACTTTGACAGAAAGTTCTATAATCCTCAGATTCTATCGAATTATTGTAATCTAGAATCTAGCAGAGATTCTAGTCTTCGGATTTTTTCCAAAAATATACAATTTTGAAATCCCTATATACTTAAATCATGTAGTTTGAAGTACTTTAAAAATCTCTAGAAACCTAGGATTTTTTGAAATATAGCATCTTCCAGAGATTCTAATCTCTAGATGTTTTCCAGAAAAATTAAAAATTAAGAACATCTAAAATATTTGGATATTTCAGTCTATATTTCGAAGCTTTATGAGGTTCATTTCTGTAGAAAGTTCTATAATCTTCAGACTCGATGGAACTTTTGTAATTGAAAATCTCCTAGATATTCTAATCTCTAAATTTTTTTGTCGAAAAGCTAAAATTTTGAAGTCCCTGAATACTTAAAACAACTGCAATTTAGTGCTTTTTAAGAGGGTTCTAAAGGTTCTAGATGTTCTGAGTTATTTTGAAATTTACGGAAATTTTAGAAAAATTCTGGAATCCTCAGACTGTATGAAATGTTTGAAATCTATGATCTTCTAAAGATTCTAATCTCTAGATGTTTTCCAGAAAAATTAAAGTTTCAAATCCCTAAATACTTCACGCAGTTGAAATTTAATGTATTTTAAGAAGACCTTAGAAGTTCTAGATGTTCTGACATTTTTTGGAAGTTTCGGAACTTCTGCATTGAGTAAATTCTCCTGAAAAGACATAAAATCCGAATAATATTTAAAATGTTTGGAAATTTCAGTCTATTTAGAAGCTTTATGAAGTTCATTTCTGTACAAAGTTCTAGAATCTTCAGACTCTATGGAACTTTTGTAAACGAAAATTTCCTGGATATTCTAATCTCTAATTTTTTTTTCGAAAAGCTAAAATTTTGAAATCCCTGAAAACTTAAAACAGCTGCAATTTAATGTATTTTAAGAAGATTCTAAAAGGTCTAGATGTTATGATTTTTTTTAAAGTTACAGAAGTTCTAGAAAAATTCTAGAATCCTCAAACTCTATGAAATTTTTGAAATCTATGATCTTCTGGCGATTCTATTTTCTAGATGTTTTCCGTAAAATTGAAGTTTCAAATCCCTCAATACTTAACACAGCTGGAATTTAGTATATTTTCAGAAGACCTTAGAAGTTCTAGATGTTCTGACTTTTTTTGGAAGTTCCAGAAGTTCTTCATTGAGTAAAATCTCCTGAAAAGACCGAAAATCCGAAGAATATCTAAAATGTTTGGAAATTTCAGTCTACCTAGAAGCTTCATGAAGTTCATTTCCATAGAAAGTTCTACAACCTTCAGACTCCGTGGAACTTTTGTAATCGAAAATCTAGATATTCTAATTTCTAAATTTTTTATTTTGTCGAAAAGCTAAAATTTTGAAATTCCTAAATACTTAAAACACCAGCAATTTAATGTATTTTAAGAAGATTCTGAAAGTTCTAGTTGTTCTGAATTTTTTTGAAAGTTGTATAGGTTCTAGGAAAATTTTAGAATCCTCAGACTCTATGAAATTTTTGAAATCTATAATCTTCTGGAGATTCTATTCTCTAGATGTTTTCGATAAAAATTGAAGTTTCAAATCCCTAAATACTCAACACAGCTGGAATTTAGTGTACTTTAAGAAAGCCTTTGAAGTTCTAGATGTTCTGACTTTTTATGAAAGTTCCAGAACTTCCTCATTGAGTAAAATCTCCTAAAAAGACCTAAAATCCAAAGAATATCTAAAATATTTGGAAATTTTAGTCTATTTGGAAGCTTTATGAAGTTCGTTTCAGCAGAAAACACTAGAATCCTCAGACTCTATGGAACTTTAATCGAAAATCTTCTACAGATTCTAATCACATTTTTTTTCCGAAAAGCTAAAATTTTGAAATCCCTGAATACTTAAATCAGCTGCAATTTAGTGTATTTTAAGAAGATTCTAGAATTTTTACATTTTTTTGAAAATTACAGAAGTTGTAGAAAAATTCTAGAAACAGCTGCTTTAACTATTTTATTTCGGTGTATCTTAAGGCAGCTTTAGAATTTTTGGATATTCTCAATTTTAAATTACTCATTGAGTAAGCACAAAAATCCGAAGAATCTGTAACATTTTTCAACATTACAGTTTATTTGTTAGTTTCAGCAGGAAACTCTAGAATTCTCAGACTCTATGGAATTTTCGAATTCTAGAATCTCTCACAAATTTTAGAGCCTCTAGATTTAGCTTCGCAAAAAGCCCAAAAGCGGATTCATAAACCACAAGTATAGATTTAGGAATAGGACGGTATCGTGTACATGATAAAACGTTAACCAAAATTTGTTTAATCATCTCCACCAAAAATCTGTCCCCTCAAATTAACATACTCTTATATTTAAAAAAATTTGCAAAATCATATTTTACGGTTTTTCAGAGAATCGGTATTTGTTAGATTCTGCTTCAAGGGGGAGAAAATGTTACTTACTAATAAACGGAACTTCTCTCGTCCCGGAAATACTATCAAACAAATCATGTTTGTTAAGAAAATGTAGGTAATACCAGTCACAAAGTTAGAAAAAAAAATTGGCTCATACAGGGATCGAACCCGCGACCTTCGCGTTATTAGCACGAGAGACGACAGACAGACGGAAACGGGAAAGTATTATCTCAAAAATAATGTCACCTGGCAAATACGAATACGAACACTATACAATTTTTTTGCCCCATTTGTTTCATTTCATTCCAGTTCAGTAATCTTGTGATACTCATCCATGACTTTATACTGAAAACGTTATAATAACAACACTCATTGTTTCTTCCATCTCGACTGGTCTTTGTAAGTGACTGACTAAGACTGACACTTATCCTCTTTTTTATGCGATCAACGATATACACATAAAAACCGGCAAATTTACTTCACGTCTTCCGAATATACGTGTATTCGACCTGTCTATAAGTGGTCCACGTTTTACACCAAAGGGGTCCAAATAAAAGTATTCATAATAACTTCATTGTAAACCGGCTACTTTCTACCGGTACCGCTTGTAGATATTGTTTTTTTCCACGCGTATAGAACGTACCTCCAACAAGGCAACATAAATTGAACACTTTTTCTCACAGTTGTCGACTTTATGTGTTGTAATCCTATAAAGTTAATGGGGCACCTGTTTAACGGAATTTAAATGTTATTGTCGGATGACTTCCTACAGTATATTTTTTATTCAACTCGTAACTATAAATACGAATAGTTTAGTAAATTTGTCCATAAAACTGAGCGCCTGGGCACGTGCTCTATTAATCCATTTGTCCAAGTGGGAGCCAAACAAATAACCTGGAACGGTCCCAAAACTGCGCGTAACAATGCTTTTGCAACCAGGCGTACTACGAAAGATCGTCATGTCATTACGGTTCGTTCGAGCATAATTTATGCAGAAAATTTTCGTTTTACTTTATAGATTTCAATCGCGGATGTTTCAGAATTTTATGAATGCGACATGAGTATGATATTGCTCATTCATTATTCACTAGCCAATTTTATTTCATCGGATGGAACCGTTATAAAAGTTCTGTCTTTTTCCACTAAATGGGTAAAAGAAGACGGTGAGCTATAATTAAAGACACCACACAAATTAAATTCTTCACTTTATATAGAAAGTCCAATCAATTATGAGGAAAGTAAACTAATCCATAACCTGTGTAATTTATAACATTAAAAATGTGGTCAGCGTACATGTCATAAAATTAGATGCATTAATATAACCCACTTTACCAGGCCACTTCCTCTAGACGCAGACGGATTTTAAACAAGGTAACAACTGCTTCTATCCTTGTTAAAACAAAACTAAAGGTGCAAAGTTGATACGCGGCAGATGCTTCCAGAAATCCAATTATGAAATTAACCGAAAATAAGCCCTTATAAAACACGTCAATACGGAAGCACTCAACTTGCGTTTAACGATGTTTGAGCCGAGACCATAAACTTGAGAAATTTACAGGACGGACATAAAATTACAGGACCGTTTTAGAAACTCCTGGAATCAAAACCGAAAAAGATACACAAACACTCCCTGGGAACGGTGAAAGTAGCAAGCGACAGTACTAATAATAATTTTTAGACATTCAAAGAGAGTAGGGCAATATTTTGCACGTTACATGGAAACGCGACATATTAACATAGTTGCTGAAGAAACGAGACCGTAATTAATAGTGAATATCCCATAATTTAACTCTCCTAACTGTAACTGTGTAGTCACTGGTTGATATTTTCAAATTAGGTGCCAGTTCGCCACAAAAAGCGGCCTTTTCAGTTCATCTGAATTACAAACATAACCAATTAACCAGTAATTGACTTCTTAGCTACTATTTAATTACATCGGAAACGGTTTTTGCCGGCTGGGCTCTCTAATAGACTGTTTCAACCAGTAATTTTCAGTGTTTTGTTCCTCCCAAAAATGATCACAACCTTGAGACATATTTCTGTAGTGAAGCAAAATTTTACTGTTACCTCATGGTCTCACCAAGAGATTGTTTTGCGCTTTTTATGAAACCTGCTAGTGGTTTTAAAAACAGTCGTCCTTGTTGGTTCGAGTGACCCATTCTGGCGTAACAGTATCTGCTAAGATTAGAATATACATAGATGAATACGAAAACTTTATAACTGAATACGTGCTACGCACGCGGCTGATATCTGAAACAATGCACACGATTTAAAAGCGACAGTAAAATTAGAACCGCAACGAATTAATTCTTAAGAACTGTAGTAACAGAGCGAACACAATACGCCACGAAGGCAGCGTGAACTTTGACTATTTATCCAAGGTACCTAGAACCGCAATCTCTTTGGCACAAATCCATTCTACGCGTTAAGTACGTAAAATTTCCAACACAGCCATTGTTTTATTTCACTGAAAGAGCTCAAAGAAATGCGGCATAATTTGCAGCTTTGGAGGAACATAAAAATGAGTCGTTTATTACGTTCTAAAAAATTTCATTATGCATAATAACAGGGTAGTGTAGGTTATTAGAGACAACGACTCTTCGTCGGACCATTTTTCCGTTCTAAATATGGCGTCCTCATAAATATGACATTTTAAAATATACAAGAGTGAATGAAGTGTTTATATCAGATCCAAAATTAGCAACATCATTGTATTCAGAAATACAGTCGCTTGGGATGGCTCATTTAGAACGACAGTGTTGATGTCATTTCCTGCAACTACTTTGTGTTATTGGGCGCTGAAGCGGAACGGTAAATAAATGAACAAAAACATAATTTGTATGGGTAGAAAAATGCGCGCAAATCAGAAATAATGAAAAAATAAAATTTTTATTTTTTTAACAAGCTTTTGTTCGTTACAGAATTGATTAGGAAGGTGCGGTAATCCAGTGAATGGGCTAGAACCTTGATTCCGTTATTATTTAACATTCAGTGGTTGATTTTTTTGTTAGTTATTATTGTTTTTTAAATAGCGGGGACGGTAGTGATGGTGTCTCTATTTTCTTCTTTTTTTTTTAACTGTTGCCCACACTGATTTCTTAAAATTTAAATTTTCTTATAAATTGTCGACAATGTTTCAAATTTTGTTTCCCATATTTGCCTACCAAAGGTCAGCATTAAAAAGCTTTTGTACATTATATAATTAAGGAAAATTTTTAGAATTCAAGTACACACCGTAATTTTGTTTTTTTTTACAAACACATACAATACATTTTTGCACAGTTAAGCAGAGAAAACAAACAACAGAGAAGTTATTTTATTATAAGTAAAATAAACCCATGGTATTTTTACGATGTTCCAAAACGATAAAGTATTTCTACTCGTAATTACGCCGATACGCAACTTGCGAGTTTGACAATGTAGTTAAATTAAATAACCTGCGGACGTCGAACATGTACTTGATGACGTTTTTATTAATTGCACACTGTTGCACAACATTGTTTAAATTGTTATTGATACGAAAATTAGTCGAAGGTTATATAAAATTTGGCTTCTCCAACTTTTACTTATGATACCCTCCATACAATAATACAAATATAGATAATACCAGTAACAGTGTAAGAAATTAATGGACATCTTATATATTTTTGACACTTTATAAATGTATTTTGACATCTTATACCTACCCTATTTTGCGAATTTTCTCCGCGAAATCTGATTTTTTTGCCAAGAAATTAAAGTTTCAAATGCCAAACTGCTTAAAATTTAGTGAAGATTATAGTTCTTCTGTTTTTTTTTAATCTACAGGCCTTTCAATGAGTAAAATCTCCTAAAGCCCCTAAAATCTGAAGGATCTATAAAATTTAGTCCATTAAAAGCTCTATGAAATTCGTTCCCACAGAAATCTAAACTCTAAATTTTTTCCCGAAAAAATCCAACTTTCAAATCCCTATTTTAAGTTTCAGAAGATCCTCATTGAGTAAAATGTCCTCAAAGCATATAAAATCCAAAGAATTTCAAACATTTTTGGAAATTCCATCTTTATTTAGAACTTTCATGAAGTTCGTTTCTGCAGAAAACTGTAAAATTCTCTCTATGGGACTTTTGAATCTCGAATCTTCCAGAAATTCTGATCTCTACCTGACGTTTTCCAGAAAATTTAATATGTATTTAGAATTCCTATATACTTAAAATAGCTGCAATTTATGTATTTTAAGAAGGCTCCAGATGCCTAAAATCCGAAAAATTTGTAAAATTTTTGGAATTTTCAGGTTATTTTGAACTTTGAAAACTAGAATCCTCAGACTCTATGGATTTTTTGAAACCTAGGAACTTCTAGAGATGCTAATCCCTAGATCTTTCCAGATATATTAAAGTTCAGTCTATTTAGAAGCTTCATGAAGTTCATTTCTGTAGAAAGTTCTACAACCATCAGACTCTGTGAAATTTTTGTAATCGAAAATCTAGATATTCTAAAGTTAAAAAGGTTCTAGGAGTTCTAAATGTTTTAAATTTTTTTGGAAGTTCCAGAGTAAAATCTCCTCAAAGCACCTAAAATGCGAAAAAAATCATTTTTTTAAATATCACTTTATTTAAAACTCAAACACTTAAAACAGCTGCAATTTAGTGTATTTTAAGAAGGCTCTAGATGTTCTAAATGTTCTAAATTTTGTGGAAGATCTGAGTAAAAGCTCCTCCAAGCACCTAAAATCCGAATAATTTGTAAAATTTTTGGGATTTTCAGGTTATTTTGAACTTTTATGAAGTTCGCTTCTATAGAAAACTCTAGAATCCTTAGACTCTATGCTAATCTCTAGATGTTTTTCAGATATATTAAGGTTTCAAATACCAAACTTTTTAAAACAGTTGCAACTTAATGGAGTTAAAATAAGTTCTAGGAATTCTAAATGTTCTGAATTTTTTTGGAAGTTCCAGAGTAAAATCTCCTCAAAGCATCTAAAATCCGAAAAATTTCATTTTTTTTTAATATCACTTTATTTAAAACTCTGTATGACCTTCCAAAGATTCTAATTTCTAGAAAGTTTCCAGAAAAATTTTTTGTCTCTTAAAACAGCTCCAGTTTAGTTTATTTTATAGGAGGCTCTAGAAGTTTTAAACGTTTTGAATTTTTTTGAAGTTCCAGAAGTTCATCATCAGAAAAATAATAAAACAATCTATATATATATTTTTTAACTTCACTTTGTTTAGAAGCTGTATTAAGTTCATTTCTACAGAATACTCTAGAGGCCTCAGACTCCATGGAATTTTTGTAATCTAGTACTTACGAGTATCTCCCAAAGATTCTAATCTCTAAATTTTTGCCGAAAAGACATTTTTTTTAAATCCCTAAATACTTAAAAACTGCTATAATTTTGTGAATTTAGAGAAGACTCTAGGAGTTCTAGATGTTATAAATTGTTTTGGAAGTTTCATGAGTTCATCAGTGAGTAAAATCTCTTCAAAAACACCTAAAACCAAAGAATTTCTAAAATTTTTGGAAATTTCAGTTTTTTGTAACTTTCATAAAATTCACTTCTACAGAAAACTCTAGACTCTAATTTTTGAAATCTGGGATCTCTCAGATATTCTAATCTCTATATGTTTTCCAGAAAAATTAATATTTCGACTACCAAACTTCTTAAAACAATTTTTGAAGTTCCAAAAATTCCTCGTCGAGTAAAATATTCTCAAGGCACCTAAAATCCGAAGAATCACTAAAATTTTTGGAAAATCTCTAGAATTTTCAGACTAAATTTTAGAATCTCTAAATTTTGCCTCAGAGAAAACCTCAAAGCGGATTCATAAACCAGAAGTACAGGAGGGTGTTATTTCATAAATTTAAATCCTACTTACTATGTAACTTAAAACAGTGTTTTTAAACCAAAGTTTCCAGAAAGTTTAAATTACGCTAATTGAACGATTGTTCAAATAACTAAACAATTGTTAATTTGATCTACGCGTTGACAGCATGATGTAGGTATTCCTCACGCAATAGTGATTACTTTCGATAACCTCGTTCAACTTTCAAACCCGCGTAAGATCAAATACATCTTGTAAGAATAAGTTAAGTGTTCCGTGAATTGTAACATTTCTTGATTTTTCAGGTTTTTTAGTTTTCGAATTTTGAAAATAATAAGGCACCAACAAAAATAAATTCGTGTTGGACAGTCAACAACCACAGGACAGTTTTTGTTGATTGCACGTCAAAAGCAGTGCCCTGTAAAAAATTTATAAACAATGAGTATTTACTTCAATTTGTGGTGTGTTAAAAGATACGAATTGTTGGACGACTAAGGCTTGCCTTGGTACTGATATAGTGCATTGTAGACACATATTAATGCATGCAAAACAAAATACATTGCAGAGTTTCTAGTTTTAATTCAACACATCAAGCGCATTGTTGACAGATTTTTGGCAATGGTAGGAGTAAACAACGATAAATCATTAATAAGACTTAATGTAAGTGATGAAGTTGTTGAAGACCTAACGGGAGTTGTCTCTACATACAAAGGTTTCTCGTAGCAGTTGCAACTACCACTACTTTTACCAGATTAACCACATTTGTGAACGTTAAATCGCTGTACATTTTAACAACAATAGATAAAGCACTAACCTGTGTTATGCACGTGTTAAATCGTTTCTCACTTTTGATAAGAAGTAACTATAAAACTGGCTAAAATGGTGTTATTCACCAGACTACATTTCATTATATAGCAGGATGTTTTATTAATCTTTTTACATAAATCGATCGTAACGATGTCGATACGAGCGGAAAATTGCACATGAAAATCTAATTAAAAACCCGCTTAAGCTAATAACTTCATCAGGGTTGGATTTTTAGTATACACTCGACATGATTAAACCCCTAAAAATATGTATAAATTTACAGCGAGCGGGATGTCAGAAAATATTCCAAAACTGATGTGTCCAACGCAACTCATTTTGTTTAGGAAATTAAATTCGAACCTCATAAGGCCCCTAATTATTAATACGTAATGTATATAAACAGATACTAAACGACACTGCTTAAAATTTCAATTATAACATTTTCGTGACAAAAATAACGTTCGTATAATAAGAGATCGTTCCCGCCAGTTGCCTGACGCGAGTATGAAAACAGTTGGTGTAGGAACTGGTCTAGATATGGTCTGTTGGTTTCATACCACATAACTATAAGAACATAAATTCAAAACATGCCGACGGTCTGCAAGAATTTACCTTATTAATGCAAACACAGTGATGAGTTTGCCTGATTCATCTCGTCGTTTCTTTTGTCTTCGGTTGTTCTATTTTTGCCGCGTTCATCTCAAGCGTAAACGATGACAAACTACCCGAAACAATTTTTCTATTACCATTGTTTTCAGAAGCGTAATCGTGAAGTTAGTGACCTCAACACAATAAACGCCTGCATCTGGAGAAAAATACGGAGTTTGTTGTTGTTTGTAACGCTTTGCGGCCACTACTTGCGGGGTCCAGATTATCTTTATAACCATCTGCTATGTATTTTCTTATTGTGCGGAAGCACCTCCAGTTCTAATTCTAATAAAGCAATTAATTTTTCACGCAAACTGCATCGTGTTTTGTTCGGGTTAAACTGCAACTGCTGCTTCATGCACTGCTAAATTATCGCACTTTCTAATCGGAACTTTCGTAACCGACACGTTTCAACTTTTAGAGCATGGACTTTTTTATCCACGTTTTACTTAATTGCCGATGTTTGTTAAATCTTCGACGAAAAAAGAAAAGTATTTCGATGGCATTTTAATGATTTTTCCGCGATTCTGAAACGCGAATAAATCAATCGAATGGCGGTTTCTTCAACATGTGTTCATTAATTTTCGGCTACACGTAAATCCGGTGTCCCATATTTTAATTTAGATGTGCGTCACCGTGGAAGAAATGCTTCGGACGTTTCGACAAAAGCTCACTTGGTTTGAAAATGGAACAACTTTTGGCAATGAAACGAAAGGTCGACACCAATTAACGGAGGTTAAGTCCAAAACGTGTAGCTTATATAAAACGAACTAATTTCAATTAAGTTTGTAATTAATGTCTTCACGTTGAGGCGTTTACCTGTACAGATCGCAGCTGACTATAATGATTACGTGCAGTTATGAAAGGATATTTTAGCGATTCGAATCGGGTTGTCGCAATTAAAATTCGGTCCGAAGCTGATACCAAATTGACTGCTACAAAAACACAAATTAGGCGCTCTGTAAACAAATCGTACTTTCACCGTTTATTTTTTAACAAAACGAGAAAAAGTATATTAGGTGGCGCAAAGCGCACCGGATCACCGACACCCGCTGTTTACACAGACAATAGTCTAATTGCTGAAAGCGAAAATTCAGGTAGGCGTCAACTTTCGGCACGTGGAATGCCGAAGAATGCTGTTACGTTAGAAGATGTGCTCGTAAATCCCCGCTACAACCAATTACTGACAAAAAACAAATGAATATCAAATAAGACAACGTAAGTGTTTTGTTGAGACGGTAACGAATTGCCGCTAATAGGATACATTTGCATGCAGTTCGAAAATTACGACAAACTATAATAGAAAGATGATTTGTAGGCTACTTTGCATAGAAATCGTGGGCATTTTTCGAACTTAGAAAAAATAGACGTTCCTTAAAAACCTCTAGAACAAACCCGAATTTAACTCTTTGTGAAACGTGTCATCTATCTTACTTCTTGTTGGGATTTTAAACCGGAACGTGATCGTGATAAGACATCTGAAATTTGTTAGACGTACTTTAAATTGCCCCTCGACTGACGGTATGTCTTCGGTGAAACCTTCAATCGTAATAATAGCTTCGTTTTTATAGGAACGTTAGCAAAGCAGATGTAAACGAAGAGCTTAGATGGGATTAAACTCGAAAATTATATCAATCATTCTTGTACGAAACAGCTGCTGAATTTCTAATTTGGGCAAAAAACCAATAATTGCGCTGAAAACATTTAATAATAGACGCTGAATTTGCTCCATTGGAGACGGTTTTTGGAGGTGTGCACAGGACAGGACTGGTGATAGAAATTTGAGGAACGTTTAAATTTAACAGGTAATTTCCTCGGGTTACTCTAATACAATGAAACGCGTCTTCTTTTTAAACGACGTTTCTCGCTGCTGCCGGTTTTCATTCAAATTGTTTAGTTTGAAAGTTCGTACTTCTTGTTCGCTTTTGAACAAAAAGACTGCCAAACAACAAAAAAGGATAGAATTTTAAATTGAACACTTTAGTAAAAGTCTGTAGGAAGAGAGACGTCGTTTTAAAGTGTCTTACTTTGTCATAATAACCCAAGGAAATTAATTATAAAAATATTCACGAAGTGACGATGACTGAAAAACTGAATTTAACAAACTTGAACATTCACTCTATTGTTATAGATTATTGTTAGATATAACATGGCTCTGTTGAATTTTATCGCGTATACAGGGTGTCCCTACAATTTTGAAGCGAAAGACTACGCACTCACTATGAATTATTAAAAAAAAAGCACTCTAATAGAACTTTCATAAAATTCAGTTCTGCAGAAATTTCTAGAATCCTTTAATTTTTTAAATCTAGGAGCTAGGTATTTTCCAGAAAAATTAATGTTTCGATAGCCGAAGTTCTTAAAAAACAGTTGCAATTTAGTGGAGTTTAAAGAGTCTTTAGAAATTCTAGATATTCTGAATTTTGTTGAAGTTCTAAAAATTCCTCGTTTCCTAAAATTCGAAGAAACACTAAAATTTTTGGAAATTGGAAATGGATTAAAAAAAAATAATAATAAGATATTCTTATTCGTAACTTATTCCGGACTACCGTTTAGTTTCTTTTTCAAAATAGAAGTATTTTTTAGTTAATCATTGTTTCCAAAAAATGCTCCAAGATTATTTAGACAGAAGTTTTTCCTTAAAAAAATGAAAAAATTTGATTATTTTTATGATAGTCCCTATAAGTTAAAAATATATAGGTAAGTAACACCAATCACAGTGTTAGAAAAAACTAGTGGCCAAAAGGGATTCGAACTCACAACAGTCGCGCTATTAGTATAACTGCCCATTCACAATGGACATAAGGCATAACAAGTACATAAAGCTTACATAAATACATAAAGTTGAAACGATGGAAAACGTGTACCCCTGTTCATAGTGGACGAACATAATTCTTATGCTTATGAACGTTTTATGTAATCCTTGTGTGCGTACACAAAGTTGAAACAAGTTCAACTTTGTGCACGAATTATGTCAAAATTATGTTAAAATCTAGGGACTTTTGAATGCTGCTATTGAATTCCCTTTGACAGTTGCCACTTGGCACTTCACACGTTTGATTATATTATATAAATTATAATAAACGCTTCACACTGCGAGTTTGTTCTGTACTGCGAGTTGTCCAGTTCGAATATCGTATGAAATTGTAGGTTAGATATTTTGATTGACTCAGTTTGAGGTTAGCCGTTTCTATCTTTAGCTGGGAGTTATTCCGTTCTGCGTTTGCGCAGTTTAACAATTCTTACAGAGTTCACTCTGTCCACTGTGAACGTAGATAAGCATAAGCCAGACACAAACCAAAAACGTAAATTATGTTATGCGCTGGTTCTTATGTCTTATGTCCATTGTGAATGGGCAGTAAGAGGTAGTTATATAATTTGGATTTTTTGCGAAAATCTGGATACCCAGGGTAAAAAAAAAATTAAAGTGGATTCATAAACCACAAGTACAGGAGTATGTTCTGTTATAAAATTTAAATAGCATTAATTTATTTGGGTTAGGTTTTATTATTTACACGATAGTCATATATCAGTTTGGTAGTTTCATAGGTTATGTATTTAATAAAAATGGGCACAGGCGACAGACAAACAGACTTGAGAGGTCATGAAACGTCGAAAAAACATGAAAGTTCTCATTCGCCGAATGAATCCTATTACAATACTTCCTTAGCTTCTACTCGCGAAGTAAAAAATTCCAACTGCGCCATTTTTAAATATGGCAATCTGTAATTTTGCATAATACTTTTTAATTCCTTGGCTTCAAGGTTTGAAAAGTGTTTTAAGTTATTTATGCAGGCTACTAAATTTGCAAATTTTCAGTTTTATCATATTTTTCAAATGAGACACCTTGTATATTATAACATTTTTGAGCTTATCTCTAAATACACCTCCTTTTGATACCAAATTTGTATGAATTTATCCTAATAGGTTTTTAGGACTTTTTGTTAGGATAAACCCCAACAAATCTGATATCCAAAGAAAACCTACTTAAAAATAAGTTCGAAAATGTTATAAAATACAGTATGTCTCACTTCAGAAACATGAAAAACTGATATTTTGAACATTGATCATCCCGTATAAAAAATGTAAACTTTGTTAAGTTTTTGAAACATATACTTATAATGTAAATATCTAGAAGGTGTTGACGAAAAAATCCTTATATCTACAAAAGTTTTTCTGTTTACTTTTCGGGTATAAACTACTTTCGTGTCTTTTCAACGTTTCAGGATACCTAGAATACGAAAAAATAAGTCTCCCGTTTCCATCTGTTGGTTAGTAGTCTATATGTATGTGATGATTTCTATTAGACAGATAATCTCCGAAGCTAGAGTGCTTTTCTCTAAAAGGTACATGGGCGGAGTCAGAGATCTGCGCGTGGAAGTTGGCGGGAATAGATGATACTATAGACAGTGGCGTATCTTTTGGATATTGAATCTGGGGGCAATGTTATGTGGTACTAGAAATCACAGCCAAAAAAATGGAAACACAAATTTATCTTGTGAAAATGTCTTTCCGATGTTATAAAATCATAGGCGTAACAATTTTTTCCCAAAAAATCAAACTATACACTCACAATAAACCAAGAAAATTCTCCAAAGAGTTCTCTAACGCCAGACGCCACTGAAGATGAATCACCACGTGCTGGATTCTTTCACCCCGCAATGCCGAACCAAATTTCGTTTCTGCGCACGTTTATTGGTGTGTACCTTTTACAGAAAAACACTCTACCAGATTGTCTGCCACCAATAATTTGATGATATAGGCTCAAATTCTTTCATAGTAATCCCTATTTAAATTTTATAAAATTACATGCCCCTATACTTGTGGTTTATGAATCCGCCATAGACATTTAAATTTTCGCAAAAAATCTAGGGCAAAAAATCAATGCAGATTCGTAATCCACAAGTACAAAAGTATGTTATTTTATAAAATTTAATTCACGTTTACTGAAAAGTGTTGGGGGGATGCCATCAAATTGTTGGTCTGGATGATTAGCCAATTTTTGGGTAGCGTTTGACCATTTACATAATATTCCTAACATACATACAAAATTTGACAACAATCGGTCCAGTAGTTCCGGCAATTATTTGTCTAATAAAAATCGTCACAGGCGACAGACAGACGGAAACGGAAGACCACTTTTTTCGCACTCTAGGTGTCATAAACGTTTACAAAATACGAAAGTAGCCAATCACCCGATGGAATTTGTGTAATAGTCTAGAAGAGGTTGTATTTAAACTTTGGTATGTAATTTTTAACAGGAACATATTGCATAATTGTAGAAAATAATTGTAGATAGCAGCTCTAAATGAATTCTACCAGACTCCATTATATATATTTTTTCAATAGTTCACCATGAAACCATTGGGACATAGTTTATAATTATATTATCAAAATTATTATTTCAGAGAAACACCAATTTTTCGTTAAAATTTTCGTCTGTCTGTCTGTCCGTCTGTCTCTGTCGATATTTATTAGATAGATACCTAATCTCCGAAACTATTCGACTGATAGTTGTCAAATTTCGTATGTATATTAAGAATATTATTTGGATGGTAAAACGAACGATAATCATAATTTGGCTAATCATCCCCACCAACAATTGGATGACGTCATCTCAAAATTGTATTTAGTAAATGGGTAAATTGTATGAAATAACATAGTCCTCCACGTGTAATTTATAAATCTGTGCTGAATTTTTACCCGAAATATCCTGATTTTTGAAAAAAAAATCATAATTTTATAACAATAGTTTGCAGTTTAATTTTAAATTTGCAAAATGTTTTGAAATCGGGTAGACATTCTAAAATTATCGTAATCATGATACATGGCACTTTTATCAAAATATATCTGTTTATACCTCCCAAAAATTAATGACGTAATCACAGAATTTTGTAAAGGAAAAACTCATTTGAAACACGCGTGTAGCACATTTACTTTAACATCACGTACACATCTTTATTTTAACTTACAGGAATTCTCATAAAAAATAAGGTACATAAAATTCGAAAAATCAAATTTTGAAATTTGTAGAAAAAGCTGGATATGATTTGTTGGTTGCACTTTAATGGTGAGGAAGGTTCAATCGAAATAACCAATTTGTTTTCAAAACTACCCCTTTTAACGTCACTGCTTTAACTTAAACCACAATACAATGTAGACCTGACGTGATTTGAATTCAAAAAAAAAAAACAAAAGTGGCAGAAATCCCGAAGAAAATACATTAACATGTATGTTTTTAAGAAGTATATAAATAAAGGACTGTCACCTAGGCAAGAACTTTTCGGACCACCACATATAGTCGGGGTCAGAAAATCTTGGACGTCATTTTGAAAATTTTGGTTTAGTCCATACTTTATTTACACTTTGACGTTTGAAGTTTAAAATATTTGTCACATCGCTTCCAGTACCGTGTGATCAGAAGAAATCCCTGTGTCTGTTGGCAGTACTTTTAAACAAAAATTTGAACTGTTTTTGCGTTTATGTTGGCATAACGGAAGTAACTTTGTGTTAGATGCGTCAATTTTGTTGTAAAAATTGCAACAATCTGACAGCTGACAACCCGAAATTATTGAACACATCATTATACCAATTTCGACTAAAAATTCAGGATTGCCAACAGACTCAGTCATTTCTGATCACGCGGTATTAGCATGCAGTGTCAAAATAAAAAATAAGGTTACAATACTAAAGGTGTTTCACACTTTGTGACGGTGGAATGACATTGAAGTGATTAGAAAATTGCTGCAGTTAGATCGTTATATATTTGCAGAAAAATGCGCTTTAATGTCGTGTATGAACTTTAAAATTGATCGTTTTGGGCCTTTCCCTAGCCTTGCTACAGATTAAAATAGCCCGCGCTTAACCATTCTCATTGCCACACACTCTTCGAATAAAAACTGATTTGTAATGCAACACAATCCCTAAATATTATATTTATCCACGTGTGCCGTTCTAAAAATATGCCCCGTAGATAACATTCGCGATATTTATAGTCTTTCACAAGTCATCCCGACCATATTCCGATTACGCAATTATCAGCGGAGAACTTCTGGTTGAGGTGTGATCCAACCATTAATATCTCGACGTTGCGTGAGGTAAGTTCAGACCAGTCTTTAACCTAATTTTTTATTATCATAACCTAAGGTGAATTCTTGTCTTAATAACACAAGGTTCCGTTTACGTCGTTTAAAAGCATGCAGCTGGTATCGCGATGCAGAATGATTAATGGGTATTATATGACACTACAAACATGTGATTACATCCACTGTAAGACCGTATTACATAAAGAGGTGTCGCCCGACAATATGGAAATGTGGAAGCGTCCCGATTTTCCTAATACCGCTATAGATCATGATATGTACAGATGACATAAACCGATGTGGTGATTACATTCGCAGCTGTCAGTTGACCGCGATGAAGTATCGCAGGAAGCAAGTTATTTTGATAACTTTGCCAGATAGCTGCAACCAAAAACAGGTGCTCATCCAGCTCGTGTCAACTCTAGCGCAAAATGCGCGAAAGTGTTTTTTGTTGGAAAAATTTCAGGTTTGTGATTCGCAAACACCATTTCACTCTAGTTTACAGTTATTTCTTCTTTGGGTTAGCTGAAGCAGATCTCCGACTGGTCGGAGTGGCTTCTGCAACGGAAACTCGCTGCGAAACCTTTCGTGCAGACACTGAATTTTTACAATGATGGTTATCATAATTTATTTAAACTTGTCCACCAATTGCAATAATAATATTACAGACAATGAACATTCAACTATACATAGTCCAAGTAAATTCGGCCTTTTGTAGTTATCTGTTTCATGTGTTCATATTCTGTCAGACTTTCAATCTGAATATTAATCTTGAATTCGGAATCAAAAGTTATGCCAACTCATTTATCTTTTCCAAAGAGTGACCATGAAAATTGTAATTCGTTTGAAACGGTTTTTATTTGCCAGTATAATATATGTATATAAAAACACTTTTTGTATTTAGAATAACTTTGTTGTCAGACCATTGTTGTGTTAAATTCTCAAGACTGGCTTATAAGTTCATGTTTATCACATCTAAGAAAAAATAATCAATCATTGATAAAGATGTTAAAACGACGAGGTCCAAGATTGGAGCCTTGAGGAACGCCAGATGTCGAAATCAACTAAAAAGACATATAAAGATCTTTTAAAAAAACTAATAAAATAGAAATCGGCCTGCAGTTACCTAAAAGTTGGACTTATCAAAATTGGAATAATTATAGCCTTTTTCCATGGATTAGGAAATATCCGTCTACGTAATGCTAAATTAATTAAGACTGAAAGAGGTTTAGCAAAGTGATTTACCGTCACGAATGAAGAAATTGGGGATTAGATCATCACCGGTAGTTAATTTATGAGGAAATTTAACCATTATTTGTGTGAGTTCCTGTAGACTAATGAAAGTAATCGAAAATGATGGCATCGAGTTAAAGAGAACTATGATGATCTCAAATTTGTATGCATTAAACATTATTTGAATTTTATAAAATAATATTTTCCTGCACTTGTGGTTTATAAATCTGCTTTGAAAGTTTTGTCTAGATAACTTTGGACCAATTTTTTTATCAACATTTTTTTTTAAGAGATTGCGGACATTTCACGAGTTATTCACTAAAAAAAAATCGACTATACAGAGTGTTTTGTTTTTGAGGCATAGCATACAATTGGCTTTTTTTTAAATAGGGCACCCTACATGCATACCTATTTTTGCATATTCTCATTAACCTCTTCCTAGCCTTTATAATCATGGTTCATTTTTGAAATTCCAATGCGACGTTGCCACGTTATTCCAATTTTCTTGATTGTTTTGGCAATGCAAGAATTCACAAAAAAAATTGTAATTTGCCAAGTTTTATTCTAGTTCTATTTTTTGTTCTCTTTCTTTCATATTTTTAACTTTAAATGGAGATATATTCATAGACAAAAATAGGGACTACTTTTTATATTTTATACTATTATCCAGTGATGATTCAGTTCTAAATATAAATTCAGCTCTTTTGGACTTACACAAAAAATTTTTCACTAGATAATTCCCTTATGAAATCTTTGAGCTTTTTTCAAGTCGGTTTGAAAATTAGCCAAAGACATTATTTTGTAGATTTCCACCCCCAAGAGCTATTTTCAGCATCATTTTTCGAAAATTCCTATCATTTTTCCAGAATCGCCTATTGAAGTATGATAATTTTCAGGTAATAAAGAATTATTTTCAAAGCAAATATTGCCAAAATTTTGATCCGGTACTATAAACACGGTGCATTTTTCGAATCAGCAAACCAGAATCTATGTCCTAGAACTTTTTGAGAGTTTTTAGGTAACTTTTCTCAAGCTCAATTTTTCATTTTTCTTTTTCTATGAAATTCAAAATTTCTATCATTTTCCCAGAATTGCCAGTTGAAGTATTGCAATTTTTAAGACTTAAAATTTTTCATTTTCAAACCGAATTTTTCGAAAATTTTGTTCCGGTACTATCAACACGCTATATTTTTGAAATCAGCACGACAAGATCCATTTCCTGGAATTTTTTGAGAATTTTCTATCAACTTTTCAAAAGTGCAATTTTTCACTTAACGTACGTTTTGACCCTTTTTCAAATCGATTTGAAAATTAGTCAAAGACATTTTTTTGTAGACTTCTACCCCCAGAAGTTATTTTCAACCCCATGTTTACCAAAATTCCTACCATTTTTCCAGATTCGCCAATAATTGAAATATTGTAATTTTTAGGATTTTAGGAAAAATTTTTGAAATCAACCTACATATGATTTCCAAAATTTATTAAAATATTCCAATTTTTGTCCATCAGTGTAGAAAATACTTAACTAAAGAGAAAGAGAACAAAAACAAAATAAGATACAATAGGAAAATACAGAGTGTTCTATTTGAAAAAAATGAAATGTCGATATTAAAACATTGTAATGAATGAAAAAAAAAATCTCCACAGAATATTGTATCACCGATTTTAAAAATTAATTTTTGTGAACCCTTCCATTACTTAAAAAATCAAGAAAAATGGAAAAACATGGCAGCGTTGTATTAGAATTTCAAAAATAACCTGTGGTTATATATTGCCTAAGAATGTGTAAATATATAGCATTATAGTTGTACTATATATTTATATATACAGGGTGAGTCACCGTTATTTGAGGTCCATATACTAAAATTATTTTCAACTGTACAGGTGTCCTGTTTTTAAGACGTAACAGACAACTTAGTTTTTTGACATAGAACTCTCTATATATTTCTACATGTTCTGATTGACCTCTTCTTAGGATTTATTACCATAATTTATTTTTGAAATTCCGATGCAATGTTGTCAAGTTCTCCAATTTTCTTGAAATTTTTCAAGCAATGGAATAAGTTCACAAAAAAATCGCAATAGGGTTACTTTTAAAATGTTAGTTATAATATTTTGTAGAAAGATAAAAAGTTACGCCCTTTATTGTGGTATAAATAAAATTCAGTTTTACAGAATATGAAAAAATAAATTATACTCCTAACAATTTTCGAATATCGAGTTTTATTCTTTTTCTTTTTTTCGTTAAGTATTTTCTGTATTTAGAATTGATAGTTATAGATATTTTTACTTTTTTAAGGAAGGCAACAACACATTGCAAAACGGGAACAAAAATAGGGTAAGATGCGGTAATAATATACAGGTGTTCTATACGAGAAAACTGAATATACGAAAATTGTAAAGTTTATTTTTTACAAACGCTCTTTATATTAAAATGTTATTTGACACCATAATAAAGCCCATACCTTTGTTTATCTCTCCATAAAATATTGGAACACATATCTTACAAATAACGTTATTGCAATTTTTTTGTCTTACATTGCCAAAATATTTCAAAAAAATTTGAATAACGTGGCAACAGAATTTCAAAAATAAACGATGATTATAAAGCCTAGGAAGTGATTAATAAGAATATGTTTAATAAGAATATGTAAAGATATATAGGATATTCTATTGAAAAAAAAAAAACTTAAGTTGTGTGCTATGCTTGGAAACCAAAATACTCGGTATAGTCGACAATAATTTTATGTATACTACTCAACTTTTGTCTCTGATTTTCTGTTTGTAATGATTAATGAGATATCTAGGATCATCCGTTTTTTTTTATTCACCCTGTATAGTGTTCCATTTGAAAAACCCATGTTATGTTACCCTTTAAAAACAGAAGACTGTGCATTTGAAAATAATATGGTCCTCAAAGATTCGCAGAATTTTAGTCTTAATAATAATAATAATAATTAATAAGATATCGACAAGCGCGCATTTAGTGACTCACCATGTATATTATTGACAAAGTTAAAGAATTATTGTTGACCGATCTCCCTGTTATATAATTTTGAAAAAATATTTTCAATTCTTCTAAATATATAATATACAAAAAAATCTATGGATATACATATAATCTCTCCTCACCACCATGGTTTTCGTTGAAAGAAGCTTTACACAATATTAATTCTTCTGAAATAGAGTAGACAGTTTTACTTCGGACTCGTTTATACCATTCTCAGGCGCGCCTCAGGGGTCTAACCAGGGACCTCTGTGGTTCTTATTTTTTATCACTTTTGACTTTTTATTTTAACAAAAATTTAATATTAATGTCGACTTTACAACTTCTATTTTTAACTATATGGAAAATATTTTTGAAATCTAGACACTCTAGACAGTCTTAGTCGATATTTAATTGAACACCGGTTTAGTGACATTTTTATTTACTAGTGCTGTTATTTTTGCAGAAGCTTCTAATTTTCTGGTTCTTTTTCATTTGATTTTGTTCCTTTTAGTCGTATGGGAACAAGTTTCAAGGTTATTTTTTTGTGTTAACTTTTAAGTTTCCTGTAATTGGACTTACAGTTTATTGAAAATGAAAATGGGTTGCAATTTGGAGTTGAAAATTCAGCGCCAATGAAACACCCTGTATCCGCGCCCGCTTAATTAGGTTTCCCGCTTTTTAACCCCCGAATGTGGGTCAGTTTACCGCTTGCACTTGCACAAAGCCCGGTTTCCCTTTTTCCAATTATTAGTAACGGTTCCATTCTTTCGCGCCGTTAACAATCCGCTTTAATCAAATCCGCTGAAAAATGCATCCTCGAACTTTCTCTCCTCGGCGCTAAAATTGGATTTGTTTGCAACGAAGATTTGTACGTGGCTGGCATCAGTGAAGCCGTTATTTCGGCTCGAATTAAAATGAGAAATTAATTGGGGGTATAAGCAGGTAAATTGAGATTGAAAACTCGGCTTAGTGAAAAGTTGGGAAAGTTTTCCAAGTTTCCAGGTTGTACCACGTGAATCTCATAATTTTCATATCAGCGCAGCGGCGGTTGTTATAAAACGGACCTATATTTGAATTTGATCGACAGTAATCTGGCTGATGGTATCTGCGGAGGTGCCATTATCGTTATCGGTCCTGATGAAGCAAAACGATCTCATCATACTCATACTTGCGGCAAAATTATTTATTGGCGTCGTTTCGTTTCATTATTGATTTGAAATATGAACGATGGTTGTTTGATGTGATATTTGATACAGAGGAATGTCGATTGCAATCGTTAGTTAATAGCGTGGCTGAAAGAAATCATATTTTAGCTTTAGATCGGTGGAAGTGGGAGCTTTTCGAGTCCGCTTCGTTCGGGCTTTCTTGTAATATTGATAATTGAAGTGTAGAGGAAGAAGAATGTATCTAACGCTAGCTCTCTGAATTTTCTCAATAAATGATGTTTTTATTGTTAAGTTGAAATCTGGTGAACACTTCATGAAATAAACGTTTAAGAAAAGTAGCACGTTTTACATTTGCTACCCTACTCATATTAAATCTGAAGTACACAACCAGACTCTATTAAAAAATGGATTAAGTCCTATTTTACATACAAAATCCACTATGATTCATTAAAGTATCAAAATAAAAACAACGACACTATCTTCATGCCAAAATTATAACAAGGATCTATTTTCCGACCTACCATATTTTGATGTGGTATCAGTAACCGGCGCCAGGTGCTCATGATAACGCTAATGAAATTTTATTGGCAGGATAACACAACACATTTTCTTTTTTGTTTGTGAATAATTCTCTCTATTTTAACAGCAATAAACGGTTTAGCAAAAATGATCATTCAGAATCTTGCCCGATCTACCATGAATGAACGCTTTTAAGCTTATTAGCAAAGCTGTGAACGTACTATCTACATATTATATAAGATCCGTCGTAATTTTATTGCGAGGCAATTAATTATTTGTTATGATAAACCTGCTCACGTAAATGTCATATTTATCACCTAAAAACAAATATGCGTTATCCTTTTTGAATACAGAGTGTTACTGTGAATATTTGATCGCTTGCACGTTTTATTTTTTGATCGTTTTTTAGTAATCTCAATTTCAAAAATTTTGATCACGTCAGTCATGGTTTTTTGTCACAAAGAGAAATTATTGACCTTTGATTGACATTATTTTATGAAATATCCTATTCATGCCGGGATAGAAAAAACTAAAGCTATTATTGTCATTGACTGGGCAATTCCTTTGTTATTGATTACAAAAATAACTATGAATCAAACGCATTTTGTAATAGAGATATTTATTTTCAACATCTGCAAAGAAATCTGCTTTGTTGTAGATCGGTTACGAAAATTTTAAATAGGCGAATTTGTAATCAGAAAAAGTTAACTTTGTTTAAGTTTGAATTTGACAAAATTTCTTCGCTATTTATTTATTTATTAATTTGACCCTGGAATTAATTGCAAAATATTGCCTCCTAACATTTAATGTGGATGGACAACATAAATCAAACTTGTTTCATAATCATTTGTATTGGGATTAATGTGACTGATTTTTAGGTCGATCGCAAAAAAAATGTTTAAATTTCTCCCGTCAGTAACGAAAAGAGGGAAAAATCATGGTCTCAATGTAGATCCCTGATGTGGACCCCTATACATGAACAATTGCCACTCTTAAGTTATTGTATTTTAATTACTAAAAACCAAGAAAAAATGTTCTAATAAATTAATTGAATCGCTTTACATGCCATATAAATTTTATAAAATAACATACTACTATATTTCTAGTTTATGAATTTGCCTTGAATTTATTTGTCGTTATTATAATGTTTATTTATTATTTCATATTTTTAGAAGAAGCTGAATTTGATGGACTCTACTTCAGGGGGCGTTAATAAGCTTGCGTCAATTTATTTGTTTTAAGAAAATCTCGCTTATTCCTTAATTATTACATACAAATACCAAGTAATATTTTCTGCATTCAAAAAAAGGCAAGTTATCAAACAAACAGAAACAATCGTAAATTACGATCGGCGACTGTGTTCACTGCCTGTTTTGAGTTTATGGTTTCTTAGAATAATGCGTTTATATCAATGCAAAATTGACTCCTCGACAGCAGAGGAGCCATTAACAATCCACTGTTTTCTCTGATATTTTGATGGGCATGGTTGTTGTAAGAGATATCTTATTTATATAATTATATGTAATATATAATGGTTCATCCGATTTTCCAGAAAATTTGGGAATATAGTACTGTTATTGCTAAATATTGATGTGGCCATCACAAAATTTAATAATCGAAAAATTCACTTGAAAACTATTTATTCTTCATGATAACCACCGATTTTTTCATTTTGCAATTTTCAAATTTTTATAATTTTTGAATCTTTGATATTTCGGTTGTTCCAATCTCTTGGTTTTCGATTTTTTTGCTTGATTTTACAACTTTTAGGTGGTTCACTTTTCGACTTTTTTAAAAAATTTCCACTTTCACTTTCCCCAGTTTTAATTTTTCGATTTTTCGTTCCCTCAATTTTTCGATTTGTAGGTCCTCGATTATTTCTCTCAACTTTAAAATTTTGCAGTTCTTCGTTTCTCCAATTTTTCTATTATTGAATTTTTCGATTCTATCGATTCCTTGGTTTTTGGTTCCTAATCTTTGTTTTTTTTATATATAGAGTTTTCTTTCAACAACAAGAAAGTTAAACATGTTTTCAGTTCCTTGTTAGGAAAAGAAGACTTCGTATATTAAGAAAAAATGGACAAAATATAAGCCCCGCCCACCCACCCCTTCTCAGTTGTGATGAATGCTTTATTCATCGTGAGCTGAAGGGCGGAGTTTAGTTTGCAAAATCCTTATTTCTCAACAAAAAATTACCATATGAAATATGTTTTTAAAAGGGTAGAATTTTTTAGAGAAATATTGATGTTACAATTAAACTCCGCCCTTCGGTCTGATTAGGAATGAAAAACTCATCGCAATTGAGATCGGGGCGGGTGGGTGGGGCTTAAGTTTTGTTTTTTTTTAATGTATAGAGTTTTCTTTCAACAACAGAAAAGTTACACATGTTTAAAGTTTCTTGTTGGGAAAAGAAGACTTCGTATATTAAGAAAAAAATGGACAAAATATATGCCCGGCCCACCCACCCCTTCTCAATTGTGACAAATGTTTTATTCATCATGAGCGGAAGGGCCGAATTTAGTTGCAAAATCATCATTTCTTGACAAAAAATTACCATATGAAATATGTTTTTAAAAGGGTAGAATTTTTTAGAGAAATATTGATGTTACAATTAAACTCCGCCCTTCGGTCCGATTAGGAATGAAAAACTCATTACAATTGAGATCGGAGCGGGTGGCCGGGGTTTAATTTTTGTTTGTTTGTTTTTTTTTTAATATATAGAGTTTTTTTTTTCAATAACAGGATAGTTGAACATATTTTCAGTTTCTTCTTGGGAAAAGAAAACTTCGTATATTAAGAAAAATGTGCAAAAGACAAGCCCCGCCCACCCAAATATTTTATTCATCATCAAATGATTTAGACATGAAAATCAAGTAAAGCAAAATTATGTATGTACACATAGAAATACATATTAAGAAATGCGTCAGAACTAGTCCAGAATAAAGATGAAAATGATTGAGTTTGATTTGAAAAATATAATAACAACATTTTTGAAGATAAACAAAACAAACTTAACATCAAAACAAATTATTTAAGACAAAATTGAGGATAAAATTACATATTAGACTTCGATTTTTAAAAATGGAACCACACTAAATTTTTCAAAAAGTTTTTTTTTTTAATAATGAAGCAAACATATATAATTACATACATTTAGAAAAAATATACAGCGTGTGTCATTTAAAAGAACATAGATTTTGCAAGTAACCTACAAACGAAACGCTTTGCATTCAAAAAAATATTTTTAAATTATCCATCGAAACGAGTATATAGTTTTACCAAAATGTAGATATTGTGCCCCCAAAATTCGTTTTTGAAAACAGATTTCTAAACATTTAAAAAATAAATTATAATTTATTTTTTAAATGTTTAGAAATCTGTTTTCAGTGTAAGTCTAGACGAAACACCCTGTATAAGTCGTCGACACCACTCCTTGCTTTCAATTCCATTAAACCCATGCAGTTTCCTGTTTACCGAACGCCTGCAATTTTCCATAAAATTTTCATCTCCCAGTATTCCCTCCTGAACCTCCCCCATTTAAACACACTATCCGCCAGTTAACAAATCCAGAACTTCCACACATACATATTCATTTCTCCCGCTGCCAGAACAGCGACACTAATTACCCAATCTGCACATTTCCATCATCCAAGGATACATCCGCGCACCTGCCCAACAATTTCAAGAATTACTTCCAGCAGATAAGCAGCGACGCTTCCACTTTAGTACCTCCAGAAAAGTTATTTAGGAAAGTGAATTTCGATCGCGGTTAATGTAATTGGCCGACTCGAGGCGAATTATGAAGGAACGTGGCACCAGAACAATACCGCACGAAGAGCATGATCGGCACGCCCACCGGCATCTGCTGGTCTACGAAGAAGTGGAGTCACCGGCATCACGCATCATCGGACCTTGAGCAAGAGCCGCACCAAGAGGTGAACGAATGCCGGTTACGCAAAAGGGTGGGGCGGCGGGCGGCGGGCGCCACCACCTGCATGGTGCATCGCGTGCGACGTGCAGTCTGCTAGGAAGTTGGCCGCGGGCCAAGAGGCGATCTCCCTTTTGGTGGGTGCGCCCGCAGGAGCGGGCCGGGGAATTTTCGCGCCCCAAGCGACAAACAAAAATTCGTTACATTTAAATATCAACTATTTAACGGATTCATAAACCACAAGTACAGAAGCATAATTAGACAAGTCGCAAATTTTTATTAGCATCATTAATGATAGTAAAAGAAAATAAAATAAGTTAAACTAAATGTATTTCTATTTTAATTTTAAATTAGTATTCCCCAGTAACTGAGCCTTATAATATGAATTAATTTAACCTAAACTGGCAACTTTAGTCGGACCTGGATTAACGCATGAACAAAATAAGCACGTGCTTTAGGCATCAAGAGTCAAGGGGCCCCAGATAATTTCTTCCCTTTGTAATTTACAAAACTAGACATCCCATCCTAGTTAAATTGGGGCATGAAATCACTACAAATGAAACAGAAACATGTTCTGCAAAATTATAGTTATTACAGCGGATCTACAAGGAATTTTGCATTCAGTCAGTACGTATTTTGTTTTTTCCTAAATAAAGATCGTTTGTACGCTGTTCTTTAATCTTTCTATAGCATCGATTGCTGCAGAATGAAGCGTTAGTTAGAAATCACGAATTTCTGTAAAGGCAATATCAAATAACATGTTATTTCGTCTTAATAAACCAATCGAAGGAAGCTGGAGAGTGAGCTCTATAAAGCTCAACCGGTAAGTATTATTTTTCAGTTTCCTGTAAATGATAACGTAACAATCGCATGAGCAGTTATTTCCACGCAAAATACAGAGGCGTGTTGTCAGATTGGTTCAAAGAACCGATTTCACGCATCAGATCTGAACAATTTAAATTTTCCCCAATATCATCAAATGAATCAGTACACCAATTTTTTCGGAAATTCAGTGCTATGAACCGGTGGACAACAACGCACGAATGAGATACTTCAAACTAAACACGTATATATTGAACCAATTTTTTGTATTAAGAGAATCTCGTTTAATCCTAAATTACAAAATGCTAACAAATATCTCTGTTGCTCTATGTTACGAGTTTATGGTTTCTTAGAATAATGCGTTCTATTACGACTGCAATTTACAGCCAAGCTCACACACATATTTTTTTTGTCCCACACTTAAAATGAAATTTTGTAAAAAGCCGACTTAACACTGAAATTAATGCTCAAAATCAACTCGTTTCACAGTTTTACAAAAACTTGGAATTGTTGGTTTTGGTAATTACTGGGTACACTAGTTGAAAAAAATATACAGGTTCTTAGCCATTACAAGCCATTCCTACCTCAAACGGCATAATTACATGAAATTTTAATTGTTTTCACTTCAAAGGCTAAAGGAAAATGCCTCTGTGCGATATCCTTACTATTAATTTTACATTACTGGAAATAACAACTTAGCATGGAATATTATTCACAACAGAGCGTTCGATTTTTTAGTCGACGCATGAGTATGCAGATTAAGTTTGACCCTTAAAATTCGGAGAGTAAATCACGAGAGGTTTTGAGTATTTAATTTATAACACTTGAATTGTACTTTATTTCGTTATAAAATACAAATTTTAACAATTCTTCGTTTTTATAAACACAGGAAAATACCAGCCAACGATAAAGAGCTGCCGTGGAAAATAATGTCGCTTGACATTATAAATTTCAATAGTTCTTTTTTGTGCCTTCATTATTTTAACGCCAAATTTAACTTAAACGTCAGAAAATACAGGAGTCCTACTTTAAAATTATTTTTATTACCATTGAAAAATGGCCACATGATTATTTAACACTTGATGACTTAAAAGAGGGCTATTAATTTCCCGAGGGCCATAATCGAAAATTATGCCCGTTTTACAACGTTTTATTCTATTTTAGTTCCTGACATATTTTTAACGAAATATTACAAACAAGATTATGATTCTAAAATAGAACAAAATTCATTTATGTATCTACAATGAAAATTAAAAAAATAGAAATTACGAACAAGATAAAATAAAAATATTCGAATTGTGAGACATAAGCGGATAATAAAAGAAGATAACTTCTTGAATAAATTAAATTGCTTAAATACAATTCCATTTAAATTTTAAATTAAGCTTCTCGAGTAAGCGAACTCATCATAGGTATATAATCTTGGCACAAACGTAGTGGTTAAGGAACAATATATTCAGCATGAGTTTTATGTGGGTTTTCTCTTTAATAAATCTCTGCCTTTAATTAAAAAACTCTGACCTGTTCAGTAATTTTTGTCTTTTGTTTCCTTATTTACACAAATCGATTTCTTCTTCTTGCAAATTGTATTCTTTTTTACGTTATTTTATTGTTACGATAAACGTCTGAAAATTAGTCTAAACAACAATTAAAAGTGACCCAAACCGAACAACCAAACTCGTTTTATGAATTTAAAATTGTTAGTAGTAATCCTACAAGCTGAGCAACAGCAATTTTGATATTGTCAACGTACTTGAAATTATAATTAATTAACTGTACATGGCACAAACACATGTTAGGCGCCAATTTGTTAATTAAATTTAACTTCAAACGCGCTGGCAAAATGATAACAGGGAATTCTCACACTAGCTTTAAGCTGTTGCATAAGGAAATTTTTACGTTAAGAGTTTTAAAAATGCAAACTCTGAATTGAATTTCAAAGTCTATCCATTTTAAATTAAAGTAAACGTTTTCGTTGTTAAAAATCTAATTATACATGATATATTTAAATCTTGAAAGAGACTTGAATCTGCATTCTACACCGTCCAGAAATTGAAGACAAATAAACTTCACAAAATTAAAAGAAAATATCTACATACACAACAGGATCGAAAATTATGCACCGCAGTTCGGTCATTGATTATCGAGATATCTTGAAAGAAAGTCAAAGATCGTAGCCACACTATTAAGTGTCAATGTCTTAAACAATGCATTATCCCCATACTACACAATACGTAATTGTTATTGTTTAGTGTGTGCGGAAATTTTGACCTTACCACAAACATGCACGAAAATGTTAGAAAGAGAAAACCTATAATTATATAATTTAATTTCAAAACCTCCGTCAACAATTTATTATGCATGCTGGCTATAAATCTCAACAAAAACTCTCCATATACAAAAAACTAACACTACAACAAAAGTGCGTTTAATTTACCAACGTTTCTGTTAACTGACCTAGAGTGTTCCGAAATAGATCGACACTACAAATATATTTCGTAAAAATTAACAAATCCGCTAGCTTTAAATGAGTTTCAGTTATTGATAAAACAAATTCCGCTCTCGCGTAAAACACGGTTGTCAGATTAAGACTTTTCAATGTTCAATATGCAATGAATTACGCGACAAACGTGATAAATTGGCACCAAACGAATAACTGTGATGACATATTTATTTAAAATTCACAATATTTTAGTTTAAAGTTTTAAATAGGTTTCCACGATGTCAGCTTTGGGTCTCTATTGCTTACGCAAGATATTCCGCAGTGAGTGAATAAGGAAACAACATTAAGTGCATTTAATTACTAGCATTTCTGTTAATTTATCTAGACTGTTCCAAAATATATACAGGGTTTTCAAATATTTCTTACATATTTACCACTTCTTAGTAATGGTATACATCTACAGTTTTAATTAATATGGTTAATATGTCATCTGTCACAGTAATTATGACGTTTGAACTGTCGTTGCCATGGAGATCAATGCCCACTTGGATGTTACAATCATTTATGAAAACCCTATAACAAACGAATAACAGCGATGACAACTTCATTTAAGATTAACAATATTTTAGTTTAAAGTTTGAAAAGGGTTTCCAGCACTGGTTGTCACTGCTTACGCAGAATTCTCTGTTGTATACAATAAGGTGGTTAACGATGAGAATTCCGCAATTGAGTGAACAATGAAACAACATTTATCATTATGTCAGTCTACACTTACCGACGAGTCGATATAAAATAGCCAAAAAATAATCACCCTGTATTTTTTTTATTTTTCTAAGAAGTTAGATAAGATACCTAAGCCATATATTGCCATGTTTCTAATATTGTCAAGACTAAAAAACGGGCAACTATTTATTTAATATAGGTAATGAATAATAAAAAAATAAACCACATTCTAAAACAGTTTTAACGAAAACGTAAAATTAGTGAAAATTTATTTATTATTACTATTATTTTATTATTCAGTAAAAAGTAAAAATTGTTTATAACAAATAAAAAGAGTTAATTTTATTTTATATCGCAAATTAGCATACAACAATATGGACTATGTCCCAAATACTATCATCTACATAAATTTACAAAAATGTCCAAAAATCATCATTGTTGACATTTTTTTCAATTTCATTTTCATTTAAAGAAACAACACTTACTAATCAATCTATTGACGAATTTTAGCTTTCAGGTTTTAAAACTTATTTGCCAAAAAATTTAAAGCCTTAAGGTGGCAATATTTATCTTAGGTACCTTATTTGTGTAAAACTGTTCTAATCTATTTGGGACATCTTAATAGTGCAGCTACGAAACTTTACGCTAAACTTAACTGGAAATAACAGTAGACTTGTGGGAACTACGTATTATGATAATTTAATAAAACATTTTTTTCAGTGTAGAGTCCACACGGAACGTCAGTGTCTAGTTTAAAAAAAATATCGCCACAAAATAAGCGCCTTTGCGATTAAGGTGATAATCCCGATAAGGGGATTTCCCACGATCCAAGGACTACCCCTTACGTTACATCGGCAATTTAAGGTATGTGATGGGTTCGGGAACGGTCCCTAATCCGGCACTGAACTCACCTCCTCCTCTCCGTTGTTCGTGTTGACGGAATCCATGCTTTGACTGAGCGCGACTCCAAGAGGAGCTTCCATGTCCTGGTCTGAGGCGTTGAGCGGGCTGGACGAGCCGGAGTCGTGTCTGGCCCTCTTGAGGGACGGCGGAGTGGCGGCAGGCGTCGGGGACAGATCGTCTCCCAGAGGATGCCGGCCTCTCTTCGTGGTGTTGAAGGCGGTCTCCACGATTCACGCTAGTAAGTCCCGGTGGCGGCGACGTGCGCGTCGAACTGGCGTCGGTCCGGGAAGCACATGCACTGTTAGCACCGAACGGTCGAGCGAACACTGGCACCACTGCTTGGGAGCGGTTCCGTTCCGGTACCGCTGGCGGTCGCTGCTAGACTGTGGCGCGGTGTCGTGGCGAGCCGAGCCGGGGAGCAGGTGGGGGTGGGGCACTCAGGTGAGTAGGTGTTGCAGTGCTGTAATCGCGGTGGCGGCGCCAGGGGTGGTGTCGCAGCCGGTGCTTGCCTCAGACTGCCACCCGCGCCGCCCGACAGGTAGGCAGCTGGCACCGCGCGCGCACCTTTGGACTCATGCGCCATGAACCGACGCCGCCGACGCCGCCACCGTCGCCACCGGTCACCGGGTACACCTGCACACGATGACACATATTCTTGCGCGGGAACGAAGGAGATGAGGGCCGGCTGCGGCAGTAAAGCGCGCCCGACGGACGGGAGCTTTCGCAGTTATTTACATTCGGGAACAAGAGAAACATGAAATAAATTCGAGATTACGACATGTTTAATAGCCACTTAGTTACTCGATTGGGTTCTCGGGTTTCATAACAAAGGCGCTTTTTTAAATAATGCGTATCCACGTGTATTGATTTTCAATAACTCGATAACTTATTAAAAATTTATTTAGAGCTTAACAAAGAACGGTACAGAATAAATACGGCGGGTACGTAAACATGTTTAAAGTTGATCGAAACAGCGAATATCAAGAAGATTATATGTAAATTTTGAATATTGACAACATAATAACTTCAAAAACAAAACGTAGGGTATAACATTAATTTTTGTTCGTCTTTCACAAAATCCTTAAATACGAAAATACAAGTTCACGGTAAAACGCTAACAAAAATTGGTCGAAAGTTATTTCGATAGAACTTTCTTCGTCCCTGAAATACAGCCGAAGAAATGACGCTTGTTTGAAAGATTAAAAAAAATTGGATCATCAATAAATTGAGAAATCAATGAATTTTAAAAATGGAAAAACTGAAAAATCGAAAAACTGGACAGTCGAAAAATCGAAAAACCTAGAAATCGTACAATCGAAACATCAAAAAATCGAAAGTCGAAACACCGAAAATTCCAGAAATAGCATAAAATCAAAAAATTAAAAATGACGAACTGAAAAAATTACAATTAAAGAAATCGCGTTAATCAAAAAATTGAATTATCGAAAAATTGGAAAAATGAACAAACGGAAAATTGAAAAATCGAAAAACTAAAAAATCGAGAAATCGAAAAATCTAAAATGTCAAAAATTTGAAAAATGGAAAAATTGAAAAATCGAGAAACCTAGAAATCGCTAAATCAAAATTATTTACTATTATTTCTCAATTTAATCTGTCCTCTAAACGCAAAATTCTGTTGGGTAATAAAGATATTGTTATTATTTTTATTATCATCATCACCAAAGCATGGAGAAGTTGAAACATCAAGACATCGAAACATCAAAGGATCGAGGAATCGAGAAATCGAAATAGCATAAAATAAAAAAATCGGAAAATTTAAAACAAAAAATTCGATATATTCAAAAATAAAAAAATCTGAAAATCGAAAAATCGAGAAATTGAACAAGGGAAATATCGGAATTACGATAAATTTGGAAATCGAAAAATTGAGAAATTGAAATAACTTAAAAACCGAAAAATTGAAAAATCGAAAAATAAAAAAATTTAAAAAGATCGGGAAATCGAAATATCCAGAAATTGAAAAATCTAAAATTTAAAATTGGAGTTAAATTAAAAAATTGAAAAATCGGATAATCGAGAAATCAAAAAATCTAAAATTTTAAAAATCGAAAAATTGAAGAATTGAACAACTGAAATATCGAGAAATCGTCCAGCCATCGAAACATTGAAAAGAAGAGAAATCGAGAAATGGGAAGATTAAAAAAACCTAAAATCGAAAAACTAAAAGTCGGAAAGTCAAAAAATCGAGTAATCGAAAATTTAGAAACGCCAAAAATTGAAAAAATAAAAAAATAATCGAACGATTGAAGAATCGAAAATTTTAAAAATCGAAAAATAGTAAAATTGAACAATCGAAAAACTGAAAAATCGAGAAATTGAGAAATCCCAAAACTAAAATCTCGAAAAATTGGGAACACGAAAAACATCAAGCAATTAAAACATCAAAAGATCGAGAAATCGAAAGTCAAAAAGTCGAAAAACTGAAAAATCGAAAAATCAAAGTAGAGTGAAATCGAAAAAATTCATAAATTGAAAATTTACAATTAAAAAAAACGATAAAATCGAAAAATCAAAAATGGAATAATCGAAAAGTCGGGAAAATGAACAGTCGAAACATTTTAGAATCGAAAAACTAAAAATCGAGAAATTGAAAAATTTTAAATGTCGAAAAATTGACAAAACCTCAAAAAATTGAATCATCGGAAAATCTGGAAGTTTGAAAAAACCGAAAAATTGAATAATCGAAAATTTGAAGAATCGAAAAACTAAAAAATCGAGAAATTGAAGAAACACAAAATTGTAATTTTGAAAAATGGAGAAATCGATAAATCGAGGAGCCAAAAAATTTAAACATCGAGACATCGAAACATCAAAAATTCCAAAATTCGAAAGATCCAAGTAGCATAAAATAAAAAAATTGGTACATTTTAAAATTAAAAAAAAAACGATAAATCGAAAAATCTAATATGTCGAAAATTTGAACAATGGAAAAATTGAAAAATCAAGAAACCTAGAAATCGCTAAATCAAAATTATTTATTATTGTTTCTTAATTTAATCTGTCCTCTAAACGCAAAATTCTGTTGGGTAATAAAGATATTGTTATTATTTTTATTATCATCATCATCAGCCTGGAGAAGTTGAAACAACAAAAGATCGAAAAATCGAGAAATCGAAATAGCAAAAAATAAAAAAATCGGAAAATTTAAAACTATAAATTCGATAAATCCAAAAATAAAAAAAATTGAAAATCGAAAAATCGAGAAATTGAACAAGGGAAATATCGAAATTACGATAAATTTGGAAATCGAAAAATTGAGGAATTGAAAAATCGAAAAATAAAAAAATTTAAAAATCGAAAAATCGAAAAATCGAAAGATCGGGAAGTCGAAATATCCAGAAATTGAAAAATCTAAAATTTAAAATTCGAGTTAACTTAAAAAATTGAAAAATCGGAGTACTGAAAAATCGAAAAATCGAGAAATCAAAAAATCTAAAAATAGAATAGAAAAAATAAAATATCGAAGAATTGAAGAATCAAGAATTTAAAAAATCCAAAAAATTGAAGATTTGAAAAACTGAAAAATCGAGACATCGTCCAGCCATCGAAACATCGAAAAGAAGAGAAATCGAGAAATGGAAAAATTACAAATTCCTAAAATCGAAAAACTAAAAGACGAAAATTCAAAAAATCGAGTAATCGAGTAATGGAAAAGGCGAAGAATCGTTTAATCGAGAAATCGAAAATTTAGAAACGCCAAAAATTGAAAAAATAGAAAAATAATCGAACAATTGAAGAATCGAAAAAGTCAAAAAATCGAGCAATCGAAATGACGAAGAATCGATTAATCGAAAATTCGAAAATTTAGAAAGCTCAAAATTTGAAACATTGGATATTCGGAAAATTATAGAATCGAAAAACTGAAACATTGTAAAACACAAATATGTAAAAACCCTAAAACTGAGAAATGAGAAGTTGACAAAAGGAGAAATCATAAAATCGAAAATCCGAAAAATCGGATTCATAAACCACAAAGACTGTTACTTTTTAACATTTAAATAACATTTAGGTTTTCAACAAAATTGTGTCAATTCCTATATGGTATGAACGAATAAATTTTGATTAACCATTTACCATGCTTCTGATAACATTAAAATTACAAAAATTTCAAAGTATTTGATTTCCAGTTTGAAAGTTATATTGTAAAATTTCGTTATACAATTTCAATTGTTTTTTTAAAAAATCTGGATGCCGAAGCTAAAAATTCAACACGAATTCGTAAATCAGAAGTGGAGGAGCACGTGATTTTATAAAATTAAAATTACATTTACTATCGTAAAATTACTGTTAGCGTTTCATTATCTACGTGATATTTCTAACGTACATACATACAAAATTTGACAATAATTGTTTCGGTAATTTCGGATATTAGCTGTCTAATAAAAATCGACATAGATAGTGGACAGACAGACAGACGGAAACGGTAGACCTATTTTTTCGTACTGTATAGGACATGAAACGTCGAGAAAACATGAAAGTAGCCATTTGTCTAATGAACTCGAATACAATACGTCCTTAGCTTGCGCGCAGGAAGTAAAAGAATGGTTTAGTGCATCAAATTTTACAATTTATTTACTTTAGCAATTACATAACTAATCTTATAGAAATTAATTAGTAAAACAAAATCCTTTATTCATGTAAATTAAAAATCTCAAAAATTATTTTATCTTTATACATATTTGGCATAAATATACAGTAATGGTAAGATTTCACAAAAATATTGGATGGACCAACAAATTTTTGCATTATCAAAGAACGAATTATCTAATATCTTTGAAATACAAGAACGCAGTGTGATTAGTGTTACATTATCCTCATCTGAATTGCTATGTTAACTCCTAACAGAAAGCTGTTTAAAATTTTTCGGAAGAATGTTTTTTCTTTTAAAAAATAACATGATATTTAGTGTGCTTCAAAGGAGAGTAAAGTTCTGTATAAGTAAATAACTTTACAGATTTTTAATCTCAATGGAGGGAACTATGGATTGGAAAATTGTTTTAAAGCTCGATTCACCGTCGACCCTTGTATTTTTCGTAGTTTTCAGTTATTGTGTTTCTTCCATTATAAAGGTATTTAAAATTGTGCGCCGTTATTTTACCGCAGTGCTCATAACAACATGGTAACAAATATTTACGAACGAATATTGGTTGATATATTTACCGTCTTCATAATAATTAATATAAATTTTTAATTAAATACTATTATTTTGTAGGTCATTTGAAATATTTTAAATAGCTTCCCGAAAAAACGTTAATAAGTTTTTTATTCTTTCAGCTACACAGACTATTTCGGAATGTGTTTTTGTTTATTTTGATTTAATTAAAAATAACTGTAACTAATTACTGAGTTAACCGTGCAAATTTACCACAGACAGTGAAAAGACCTCATTTCAATAATTCGTTTGTAAATAATGTTAATTTAGTTGTAGCTTTATTTATTTCCGTTCATCAGCAATAAATTTTCTTGTTGATGCATAATGCATAAAACAGAACGTTATACAGGCGTATTTAGGATTAAAATAGTTTACAAGTGAGTTATCACGGGCCTCCTTGGCATGTAAAATTTTTCATCAACATGCCGCCTACTTGCATTGACAAAATTTGTGTGTTGTCTTTTTGAAAAAATGGGTCAAACGATAGATGTCTTCACCTGAGTTAATTTTAACTGGATGCGTTTCGTCATTGTAATTGCTCATAACAGCATTACATCTTCAGAGAATTAAAAATTAAATCTTGCACTTGGTTTTCGTATTGCAGAAAATTCTTTACGTTCGAATTTGTGGCATCTCTGATAGTTCTAAGAAGATTTAAATGATTTTTGGGTTCATATTTTAGTCTTAACATTTGTTTTTGTGGAAAATTCTGTTCATCCTAGAGACTTGGAGGGTCTAGTTCTGTACAATATTTTTAGTTTCTGTAACAGGAGTCGTCGTCTATAATAAATTATTGACATGATTGTATACATGATTTCTTGTATTTACTTATCAGTCGATACTGATCAAGTCCATTTTTAATTTGCGTCTATATTTATCGTTTTGTTACGTGGCTCTCGACCGCGACTAGGCTCAACCGGGAAGGCCGTGGGTGATGGTACAAAAAAAAAAAAAAGATTGGAGCCTACAATTAATTAAATTTATTTAGAACGGGGGAGGTGAGTGACTGTGTGACTGAGTACAAACTATCGATCTAAATATAAAAAAACTTAAATAAATTACTATCCTAACCTTATGAGTACTTCGCGTCCGTACCGCAACAGTGCCGTTCCTGGCGGTGGCGAAAATGCCGAACGCGAATATACTTAACCGAGAAAATAATAAAAAAATACAAGAAAATAAAATAATACCTAATACCCTATAACTAACGCCTCTCCTTCTTTCCGGAGTTCAACACGGCGTCCTCACTTAGAAAATGGGGTGGGGCGGGGCGGCTAGTTGACCTTCGTCCAAACTTCACACAGAAAAACCTTTCCACGCCAAGAGCGCAAAAAGATGGCAGCACGTAGAAACGAGGAGGGAAAAAAAAACCCAACGATAAAAGTAAAGCGAAGACGAAAAAGAAAAAGGCCTGAAAAGAAGATTGACTAAATTTTCGATCCAGAACCCAATCCAGTAATTACCTCTGATGGTGTGCGGCCTTAAAGTAGATTTTCGGGGGTCTCAAAAACACAGGACACACGTCCTCGTTCCCAAATGCGGTGGCCTCAAATCGCCTCTAACGCAATTTGGAGAAGAGTAATGCCACAACTGGCTAAAATAAGGGCTCTACCTCCAAAAATGGCCCCTTCGCACTGGATACCCTGAAAACACTTGCACCCGTTCCCAACGACTCGAAAAATCAAAAAATGGAGTCCCTCCTGGTTTTTTTTTCCGTTCTGTGGCATGCGCGGTCTGAAATACCCAAATTGATTGAGGAAGGGGAAAATATCGATACCCCGAATCAATGAGAGCTGTCAACTAACCTCACAAACTCATGTAAATAAACAAAATCAACCAAAATCGTATCAGTTTATTAGCCCACCCTTATTTTTTTACCTTGAACAACTGGATTTTTGGAAAAAAATTGATAATTGAAGAGTCGAAAATTTATTCAAAATTCGTTTGTTCATCCACACCAAAATTTTGATGACGTCAGCTCAAAAGTTGGGATATGAGTGTCTACGAGGTTTATTAATCAACATATATTTTTTAATTTTTCTAAAAAATATTGCTCTATAAAGCTACTGAGACAAATCTTCTCTCCCACTTGAAGTCAAACATTCAAGAAAATTCATTATCTTAGAAAAAAAAATATCGACGAGGACAGGATTCGAACACACGCGCTCAGAGCTCCAGAGACACCGAGACCTCAAGTAACTGAAATATCGAAAAGTCGAGAAATCGAAAAATCTAAAGGCAATAAAGTCAAAAAATCGAGAAATCGTAAAGTGAAAAGTCGATTGAACTAGAAATTGAAAATTTAGAAACGCTAAAAATTGAAAAGTCGAAAAATTTAGCAATCGAAATGTTAAAAAATCTGAAAACTGAAATATCTAAAAATTGATTATTCGAAAAATCGGACAATCTGAAGTCAAGAAATCGAGATATTGAAAATCTAGAAACGGCAGAAGTTGAAAAATCGAAAAATCGAAGAACCAACCAAAAACTGAAAAATGGTAAAACGGTAAATATTGGAAAATTGAGAAACAGAACAATAAAAAATAGAAAGAAATGGAAAAACTCAAAAATCAAGAAATCAAATTGAAAAATTGAAAAATCAAAACATTTTTACAAATCGAAAAATCGAAAAATTTAAGCATCGAAATTGTGAAGAATCCCACAACTGAAACCTGGAAAAATTTATAAATCGATAAATCGAAAAATGGAAGGAAAATCGAAGGATCAATAAATTGAAAGATCGAGAAATCGAAAAGTCGAAAAACTGAAAAATCAAAAACCTAAAAAATCGCAGAATTGAAAAATTGAAAAATCGAGACACCGAGACGTCATGTAATCTAAACACCGAAAAGTCGAGAAATCAAGAAACTGAAAAATCCAAAAATCTAAAAACCATAAAGTCAAAAAATCATGAAAATCGAAAAGTAAAAAATTGGTCTAAAGAGTTTAGACAGTACTTCCCTCGCTGTCGGAAACTTGACGACTGCATGCCTATTGTGTTTTTTTTCTCATTACATTTTTGTAGTGGGAATTTAAAAAAAAATTGCGATGACATTTTTGCAAGGACACGTATATCAGTTGGGATAGATGTAGTGTAATACTAAGAATAAAATTATTATATTCTCAAATTTTCGGAAAAATGAATGGGGTCGTTTGAATATTGATTTGTAATAATCAATAAAATAACGAAACAATTTACTCACGTATACCTACGTATCAGAGGCAACTGAAAATCGTGTATGTATAAACATTGTTAATTTAAGAAGACAGGCGTAACAGCATACGTGAGACCCAAACACAGAAACTGTAAACAAAACGACCGTCGGTTTTATTGCTTCGACTTCCGCTTATTATATAAAACATTGGGTTTTATTTTAATTCTTGACGGTGAAATTCACAATTGGTTGATTATAAACATGTCTATTTCACATTCGCGGAATCAAGTGAACGCATAAAACAAATGCAGGTCTGTAATGTTAAAGTCGATGTAAATAAGCGTGCTACCCTTATGTTTCAACCGAGTTTTTCCTTTAACAAATTTTGTGTCTACCAAATTGGGTTGGTTGGGGTGTAATACTAATAATAAGTGTTGCCTTTAATTTAATCAATAAAATAAATTGACTTCATTAATTTTTTTGAACCACCTCTTAAGAAAATCTAAAAAATATGAATGGAATGATAAATCACAAGTACAAACTCATCATATTTTTTGCATTTTAGATAGGATTTATTCAGCAAAATTTAAGGGCGACGTCATCAATTTTTTTAGGAGGGATGAACAAATACATTTTGAACAAAAGTTTACCATGCTTATAATAACTTTAAAATATTCCCAAGATTTCAAAGCATTCGGTTTTGTAATTCCTGATTAAATCGATAAAATAAATTCACGCCTTCATTAATTTTTTTGAGTCACCCTGCATATGCAAATCCAAAAATATGAATGGAATGATAAATCACAAGTACAGACTCATCATATTTTGTACATTTTAGATACGATTTATTCGGAAAACTTTTGAGCTGACGTCATCAGTTTTTTGTAGAAGATAACCAAATATATTTTGACTAAAAATTTATTATGCTCTTTATAACCTTAAAACATCTGCAAGATTTCAAAGCATTCGGTTTTGTAGTTCCTGATTAAATCAATAAAATAAATTTACGCATTCATTAATTTTTTTGAGTCACTCTGTATATGCAAATCCAAAAAATATGAATGGAGTGATAAATGACAAGTACAGGCTCATCATATTTTGTACATTTTAGATATGATTTATTCGGCAAACTTTCGAGCTGACGTCATCAAGTTTTTGGAGGGGATAAGCAAATATATTTTGACTAAACACTTATTATGCTCTTTATAACCTTAAAATATCTGCAAGATTTGAAAGCATTCGGTTTTGTAGTTCCTGATTAAATCAATAAAATATATTTACGCATTCATTAATTTTTTTGAGTCACCCTGTATATGCAAATCCAAAAAATATTAATGGAGTGATAGTTCACAAGTACAGACTCATCATATTTTGTACATTTTAGATATGATTTATTCCACAAACTTTTGAGCTGACGTCATCAAGTTTTTGGAGGGGATAAGCAAATATTTTTTGACTAAAGATTTATGATGCTCTTTATAGCCTTAAAACATCTGCAACATTTCAAAGCATTCTGGTTAGCAGATTAAAAATTAAATTTCAAAATGTTGTTTTATAATTTTGATTTTTTTTCCAAAAATCTGGACGTTTCGGGTGAAAAGTCGATTCAGAGTTGTAAACTACATGTGTAGGACTATGTTATTTTATACAATTGAAAACCCATTTACTATGTACAATTTTGAAGTGACGTCATCGCTTTAGTGGTGGGGATGATTCGACAAATTTTGGTTAGAGTTTTACCATCTACATGATATTCTTAATATAAGTACAAAATTTCACAACAATCGGTCGAGTACTTTCGGAGATTATCTGTCTAATAAAAATCCGTGACAACAGACGGACAGACGGACAGACGGACAGACGGACGGACAGACGGACAGACAGACGGAAATGGGAGACCTATTTCTTCGTCTTCTAGGGGTCATGAAAGATCGAGAAAACGTAAAAGTAGAGAGTCGGCCGACGGACTCGATTACAATACTTCCTTTGCTTACGCTCGGGAAGTAAAAACTGTTGAAGAGTGAGTGTCATTGAGGATATATATCTCCAAATTTTAAAAATTGGACCAAGTTACAATAATTGTTGCCAGGTAAGTGCAGATATTTTGGATTTGCATATACGGGGTGATTCAAGAAAATAAATGAAAGCGTAAATTTATTTTACTGATTTACTCAGGAACTACAAAACCGAATGCTTCGAAATCTTGAAGATATTTTAAAATTATCATAAGCATGGTAAATTTTTGATCAAAACGTATTTGGTCGTCCCCCCTAAAAAATTTATGACGTCACCACAAAATTTTGCTGAATAAATCCTATCTAAAATGTACAAAATATGGTGAGTCTCTTCTTGTAATTTGTCATTCCATTCAAATTTTTTCGATTTGCATATACAGGGTGACTCAAAAAAATTAATGAATGCGTAAATTTATTTTATTGATTTAATCAGGAACTACAAAACCGAATGCTTTGAAACCTTGCAGATGTTTTAAGGTTATAAAGAGCATAATAAATTTTTAGTCAAAATATATTTGGTTATCTTCTACAAAAAACTGATGACGTTAGCTCAAAAGTTTGCCGAATAAATCGTATCTAAAATGTACAAAATATGATGAGTCTGTACTTGTGATTTATCATTCCATTCATATTTTTGGATTTGCATATGCAGGGTGACTCAAAAAAATTAATGAAGGCGTGAATTTATTTTATCGATTTAATCAGGAATTACAAAACCGAATGCTTTGAAATCTTGGGAATATTCTAAAGTTATTATAAGCATGGTAAACTTTTGTTCAAAATGTATTTGTTCATCCCTCCTAAAAAAATTGATGACGTCACCCTTAAATTTTGCTGAATAAATCCTATCTAAAATGCAAAAAATATGATGAGTTTGTACTTGTGATTTATCATTCCATTCATATTTTTTAGATTTTCTTAAGAGGTGGTTCAAAAAAATTAATGAAGTCAATTTATTTTATTGATTAAATTAAAGGCAACACTTATTAGTATTACACCCCAACCAACCCAATTTGGTAGACAAAAAATTTGTTAAAGGAAAAACTCGGTTGAAACATAAGGGTAGCATGCTTATTTACATCGACTTTAACATTACAGACCTGCATTTGTTTTATGCGTTCACTTGGTTCCGCGAATGTGAAATAGACATGTTTATAATCAACCAATTGTGAATTTCACCGTCAAGAATTAAAATAAAACCCAATGTTTTATATAATAAGTGGAAGTCGAAGCAATAAAACCGATGGTCGTTTTGTTTACAGTTTCTCTGTTTGACTCTCAAGTATGCTGTTACGCCTGTCATCTTAAATTAAGAATGTTTATACATACACGATTTTCAGCTGCCTGGGATACGTATACGTGAGTAAATTGTTTCGTTATTTTATTGATTATTACAAATCAATATTCAAAACGACCCAATTCATTTTCCCGAAAATTTGAGAATATAATAATTTTTTCTTAGTATTACACTACATCTATCCCAAACTGATATACGTGTCCTTGCAAAAATGTTGATGACGTCATAGCAATTTTTTTTTTAATTTCCACTACAAAAATGTAATGAGAAAAAACACAATAGGCATGCAGTCGTCAAGTTTCCGACAGCGAGGGAAGTACTGTCTAAACTCTTTAGACCAATTTTTTTATATTGTAAACAATTGTTATTATATATGTTCTTTTATATTTTCTATAATTGGGTTATGTACCTGTAGAAAATAAATTATTATTATAATTATTATTATTAAATCGAAAATCTAGAAACTGCAAAAATTGAAAAATCGAAAAATCGAAGAAGCGACCAAAAATTGAAAAATTGAAAAATCGAAGAAACAACCAAAAATTGAAAGATCGTAAAACGGGAAATATTGGAAAATTGAGAAGTAGCAAAATAAAAAATAGAATACCAAAGAAATGGAAAAACTGAAAAATCGAGAAATGAAATTGAAAAATCAAAAAATTTTGAAAAATGGAAAAACCAAAAAATTTAAAAGCATCGAAAAGTTGAAAAATCCCACAACTGAAACCTGGAAAAATTTATAAATCGATAAATGGAATAATTGAAGGAAAATCGAAGGACCAAAAAATTGAAAGATCGAGAAATCGAAAAGCCGAAAAACTGAAAAATCAAAAACCTAAAAAATCGCAGATTTGAAAAACTGAAAAATCGAGACACTGAGACGTCATGTAATCTAAACATGGAAAAGTCGAGAAATCAGGAAACTGAAAAATCCAAAAATCTAAAAACTATAAAGTCAAAAAATCATGAAAATCGAAAAGTAAAAAATCGATTAACCGAGAAATTGAAAATTTATAAACGTTAAAAACAGAAAAATTGAAAAATCGCGAAATCTAAAAATGCGATTGTTCGATCGTTAGACTATTTATTACATGACCGTTCGTTTTCGTCGTTTTCTCTAATATTGTAAACATTTGTTATTTTACATGTTCTTTTATATTTTCTATAATTGGGTTATGTACCTGTAGAAAATAAATTATTATTATTATTAAATCGAAAATCTAGAAACTGCAAAAATTGAAAAATCAAAAAATCGAAGAAGCGAACAAAAATTGAAAAATTGAAAAATCGAAAAACAACCAAAAATTGAAAGATCGTAAAACGGGAAATATTGGAAAATTGAGAGGTAGCAAAATAAAAAATAGAATATCAAAGAAATGGAAAAACTGAAAAATCGAGAAATTAAATTGAAAAATCAAAAAATTTTGAAAAATGGAAAAATAAAAAAATTTAAGCATCGAAATGTTGAAAACTCCCACAACTGAAACCTGTAATAGTATATTACATAACGAGTGTGGTAAATAGCTTATTACGCGCGAGTTGAAAAATTGCACACGAGCCCCGTAGGGGCGAGTGCAGTAATTCAACGAGCGCGTAATGAGCGTTTGCACACGAGTCGTGTACTATACTTTTTCCACGACCACACCCCAAAAATATTTCAATGTGAAAGAAGTTAATATTTGATTTTAGCTATGTATTAACTACAAAATATAATTATACATTGAAAATGTTAACAATTAGTTATGGTATGAAAGTTAATCGTAAAGTTTTGACATTTTTTTGTAATTATTGGCGTTCCAGTTTTTTCTAGAACAGTAGTAGTACATTTCTCTAATACTGCAGTTGTAGGTGCCAATATAGCCGTTGGTGTTGAAGGCATATCTTGAAAATTTTCAGTTCCAGACAATTCTGCTTTAAGAAAATGAAAATTATGTACAATTGGTGGACATATAAGACTGGTACAAAGAAATTTTTCTAATGAGTATCAAGCTTGATTCCCGAGACCATTGTCGGCCAAATATGCGTTATCCATCTATCATGGCACATAACATCAACGTCAACAAGACAAATTTACCTACACAAAATTAATTTTTCATTTTCCTCATAATTTTTAAGACAGTTTGTATCAGTTTTATATGTCCACCGACTGTATACAACCACAACGCGCCAGTTATAAACGACTGTTTGACAGTTGGCAATTTCCAGCTGACATCTCCATCAAACGAAAATTTCCTAACACATGCACGTAATATTATTACGTGCTAGTTCTGTTTCATAACGTAAGGGTGCACGTAACTAGGCATTTAGACATCAACTAGGCTAGGCGTAATTGACGCTATTACATAGTGGTCGTGGAAAAAAATGTATAAATCGATAATTGGAAAAATGGAAGGAAAATCGAAGGATCAAAAAATTAAAAGATCGAGAAATCGAAAAGTCGAAAAACTGAAAAATCAAAAACCTAAAAAATCGCATAATCGAAAAATTGAAAATCGAGACACCGAAACGTCATGTAATCTAAACATCGAAAAGTCGAGAAATCGAGAAATGGGAAAATCAAAAAATCTAAAAACCATAAAGTCAAAAAATCGTGAAAATCGAAAAGTAAAAAATCGATTAACCGAGAAACTGAAAAATTAAAAAATCACGAAATCGAAAAATTGAAAAATCAGAGTTGAAAAATCGAAAAGATATAAAATCGAAAAATCGAAAAATTGAAGAGTCGAAATGTTAAAAACTCCTAAAACTGAAATTCGAAACATTGATTAATCAAAACATTGAAAAACTGAAAAATCGAAGAAAAATTGAAGAATCGGAAAATTGATGTCGACAAATCGAGAAGTCGAAAAATCGAAAATTTTAAAAACCAAAAAATTGAAAAATTTTAAAAACCAAAAAATTGAAAAATTAGAAGTTTAAAAAATTGAATACATGATTTGAAAAATTGAAAAACTGAAAAATCGAGAAATCGAGTCGTTGCGTCGAGTAATCGAATCATTGAAAAGTTGAGAAATTGAGAAATAGGAAAATAAAAAATTTGAAAAATTTGAGTATCGAAAAGTCAAAAAATTGCGAAATCTACAATTAAAAAAAAACGAGAAATTGATGAACCGAAAAATTGGAAAATCCCAAAATTGAAGTAATTGAAAACCGAGAAATTAAAAAAATGAAAATTCTAAAAATTAAAAAGTTTATTTATAACAAATTTATTATGTTTTTATGATAACCCTTATAACTACTATACAGGTTTATGAATCCGTGTTGAGTTTTTAGCTTAGATATCAAGATTTTTGAAAATAAAAAAAAACAAATTCTCTAACAACATCTTAATGTTATTGTAAGCATGGTAACTCCTTAGTCAAAATTTGTCTATTTATTGTTGCCTCATTGACGTCATTTTACAATTTTGTTGAATACATGTTTTTCAGTTTTATGAGTGTTTACTAGTGTACAGCCAGAGAAAAAACCAAGTGTGCTTAATTAAGTAATTAGACCTTTCTTCTGAGCTGATGAGACAAAATCTATCCAATTCCATTTTCTTTTAACACAAAAGCCGTCGCTCATTTTGTTATCTGAACGTGCTAATAATGGAATTCTTTCAAAGTATAAACAGAAACAGTCAAATTTAAACGTGTACTGAACAACTAAGAATACATTTGTTCCCGTTGGTTGTCTGCTTTAAATATGTCCCTTTTTTACGTCACTGGTTTTTACTGTGTAGATGTTATAACAAAACAAAAGCTTCGACCAATTTTTGATAGTTTTTAGAAATCAGGCAGAAACTTGTACCAATTTACATTTTTTTTCCGTCCCTCATATTAATTCTAGTAGAATTTTGACAATAAAATATTTATGGCAAAAATGAAATTGTAACCACCTGTAAGTTATGAGGTTTGGAAAAAATACTTAAACAATTTTAGTTTTTGTTTGAATAAGTCAGAAAGATGTTTAATAATAAACAATTTTGCTCTTCAATTATGATTTTTGACACAACAATCCCAACATTTACTTATTTGGGCGAAATTATACAAAAAATTTGGAATTTGAAGTGCAGCATGCACACACAGATTTTGGCTATTCCGAATGATACACTTCTTTAAATTTAGATACATTTACCGCCTCGTTGACATACTACAACAGGTGAATGTTGACAGGATTATGACATATGATCCCTGATTTTAAATCAAGGTAATCTTTAAGTGCTTAAATTATAGACTGATCTAAATTTAAAAATACGTTACAACGTTATTCGTCACCGTAAACATCGTCTGTGGATGCAACAATTAGGTTAAAAATCTTTCGAAAATAACTTCATATTTCTAAAATAGCTTCAGAAATTAAGAAAAATTACAAACTTGTCTCATTGTCGCTATTAATATTATTTGTGTAAGCTGATTATCGAAGACAAGCGAATCGAGGCCAATACCCGACAATTTGAATGTAAAAGGTGTTGCTCTAAATTTGGTGGAGCTATTTCTTTAAAATAGTTTATAAATCATAGAACTGTAGTTATAACAACGTAATTAATAGTTTTTTTTAATACTAAAATCAATATGATAAGAATTCAATTTTCGAAATAGTCAAAAATTCTAAACCAGACCGACAAAGCAGTAAATTGCAAAATAGACAATAAAATTTCGACAAATATGCACTTTCAATCAATAATTTAGTCCATTTTTTGCCTAATAAAAGCCAGAAGCGCTCCATAAATTACTTGAAATTTTCCCGATTTGAAGAGATTTTAAAGTTAAGTAAACATCCATGTCAACTAAAATATTTATGTATTAGTGATTCAACGATCTGAAACAATTCTCAGAAACGAATAAAATACAAGAATAACGTGACATCCAGCGTAGCAATTTTATTTTACATTATTATTTCATATTCAATAACTTGCTAGCACGACATGTTAGCAGAAATAATAATTTTAAAAAATTATCGAGCATTGTTCGCTTCTGTTCTGGATGACGGTAATGCTGGAAAATGACCATAACCGTTACTCTTCTGTCCTGAAAAAATATAGTCCCTTGAAATTATTACTAGTAATAAAACATCACGTATAGCATGAACTGGACGAGACTTACAATAGCCACAAATAATTTAAACGGTCAGACGCAGTTACCTGAATCTTAGCAAGACCAAATACGTCTTATTAATAAAAAGACAGCTACTCTTTGCCATTTATACAAATAGCCGTTATTAAAAGAAATATGAATAATATCGTGGAAGCGGAAGTCATTTAGCTTCCATTTCATTCAGGCGACTCTTTTCATTTTGCAAATGACAATAATAGTGAGTTAGAGTACATCCTACGTTTCATATACAATTTAAACAAGTTTGATAGGAATATTATTGATTTAGGTTCAGTCTGTATTGAGTAGTCGTTGCCATGGTTGGATGGAATCGATTCTAACTAATAGCGGCTATCAAATACGAAGCCAAAATAAAAATTATGACTGTCACTGACAAATTATATAATTTCTTCATAGTGAAAAACAGGTTCTACTCTAGACTGTGCAACCGTTGTTTAAATTTGTTGTAGCTGTCGTAGAATATTACCGCGGCGTCAAACAGCACCTAAGGCCTCATTAAATATGACTTACATCTAAAACGTCAACCTGGAAAGGTTATAAATTTAGCAGTTCCTTGAAACAATACTTCTTAATTAATAGTGGTAACTTTATTCCTGTCTCTCTGTCCTTACAGGTGCAGGAAATGAATGATACAGATGTACATTAAAATGTCATTAGATAATAATGGCAATCCAACGTTAATATCAGAACTGCCGTGGGTAACTTGTGACTGATGGCATCCCATTTATACTACACCGTATATATACTTACCTGGAGCTTTTACAAGTACATAAGTTTAAGGGCCAATATTGATAAACGATGCCTATGTTTTTTATGGGCCATATAAAAATAAATAACTTAGCGCCCGATCGACTCAGCTCTGACTAATTCATATAAAAAATTCTGTTACATAAACGGCTACGTTACGGTATCGCCTATTGATTAAGTACAGCCGATCGCTTGATTAGTTGCTTATTAAAACGTAAAGAAATTTCAAAGTAGGTTATATGGCAGTGTTGGCAGCCAACCGGGCTTCCGCACTTGTTCCTCTTTTTCCTCATTTTTCAGATACCAGGGATGCCTTTTTTGTTTATTAGGTAATCGTCAAAGGCTACAGTTGTGGCTGTATGTGTACGTTTGGAGTTGCGTTGTAAAAAAGAGTGAGGGCTTTTAAATTGTTTTTCTCTTCCCTGCAACTAAGTTTGATTAATTTTGCCGCTGGTAAAAATGGTGTTACAAATGTAACCTTCTTTGTAAAATTAAATTATCAGTTTTGTTGAAACCGTAACCAAAAATTAAAAACAAGCATAAACACCGCCAATAAGTTATTTCTTGTTCATGTAACGTAAATGATCTTTTCGGGTACATAAAAATTGATGATTAATCTTGTTAGCCTAGATCGTTCTGTTTTGAAAGCAAATCGGAAAAAGTGATTAAACCAATCGATAATTATTTAAGAGAAAATTTAAGATGTTTTTGTGATGTAAATAGATTGTTTATTATGCTATAATAATTATTAAGGTATGTTTTACCTACAACGAGAATAAGACTGCGGCCAAAACCCTAATGATATTCTATGACATAAATAAGACTTAAAAATGCATATTACACTTTACAGCCCGTCATAGTTTTTTTTTAAGTTGGTGTTTCGCAATAAACTGATGGATTAAAAAAAAATGTATAAACAAATACTTAGATAATTATGAGTATTTACATTACAGTATCCTGAAAATCAACTATAAACTTCGAATAATCGAATGTTGAAAACCGCAAGGTGGATACTTAAAGCGTTCTGGACTATGCCCCGTTATATTTTATTCTCTATACTAAACAGGTGGGGCATCCGGTCTGAAAATCAAGTCAATCGTCAATTTTTTTTTTTTTTTTAAATAACGCTTATTCCAAATGTATTTTTTTCTGTTTACTAAAAGGTTATAATATCCGATTTGAAAATCAGGATAAGAGTCTCAGAAGTCGAATGCTGAAAACTGCAAAGCAGATGTTTCAACCATTCTCGAGTTATGTCCCGTTAAATTTGATTTTTTTTTAATGTATAAGAGACACTCGTCCCATATATATTTTTCTCCTAGACAGGGTACCTCGGGTACTCGAAAACTGCAAGAAATCGAATGCTCAAAACCCTAAAAGGGACACTTAAACCGTTCTGGAGTTATATCCAGCTAAAATTAGAAAACATGTTTTTTTATTCATGAATAACAGCCGTCCCAAATACTTGTGTCCCTCCATACTAAACAGATAAACTATCCGGTTTGAAAATCAAGCTTGGGGGCTACAAAACTTAGAGAAATCGAATACTGAAAACCACAAGATTGATTCTTAAACCCTTTTGGGGTTAGATATGTCCCGTTAAATATTGTTACGAAATAAAGCCATACGCCGCCTCGGTAGGACGCCTATGGGATGTCGATAACTTTCTGGTCTGTACGCCTATGATAACTCATCGCCAACGAACGATCCCGATCGTCCCACATCTAGAACGAGTTTGGATTTAAATAGAGGCCATCTTCGGGAACGATTATTATTCAGTCAGTCGAGTCCACGAGAGTACAGCCAAGTTGCGCCGGAATTATTTTGTACATAATTGCTGTGTAATAAAATAATCAGTCGTGTAATTCGAGTTATTAAGAAGAAATCGTTGAGTTTAACCCACGTCGATTTTTAAATCACCCGTCATCGTAACAAAATGATTTTTTAAATTTAAAAATAACTGCCGTCCCACATACATATATTTTCTCTCTATATGAAACAGGTAAGGTATCCAGTCTGAAAATTCAGACCCTTGGACCAGAAAACTTTAAGGAATCGAATGGTTAAAAAGTGCAACCGTTATGGAGTTATGTCCCGTTAAATTTGATTTTTTTTTAATGTATAACAGACGCCCGTCCCATATATATTTTTTCTCTGTACTAAACAGGTAGAATCTACGGCCTGACAACCAAGTTGGTGTACTAGAAAGTTTCGAGAAATCGAATGCCGAAACCCTAGGAGGGATACTTAAACCTTTCGGAAGTTATATACCGCTAAAATGTATGGATATGTTTTTTAATTCGTGAATAACATCCGTCCCAAATACCTTTGTCTCCCCATACTAAACAGATAGACTATCCGGCTCGGAGACCACAAAATTTCGAGAAATCGAATACTGAAAGCCACAACTTTGCTTCGTAAACCCTTCTGAAGCTATGTCCTGTTAAATTAGATTTTTTGTTTAAATTTATAAATACTTAACAGATGTCCCACATATCTTTTTCTCTTCATGCTAAGCGGGTCGGGTATCCAGGCTGAAAATCAGCCTCTAGGACCAGAAAATTTCGAGAAATCAAATGATCAAAAACCGCAAGGATGAACTTAAACTATTCTGGAGTTATGTGGCGTTCATTTTCATTTATTTTTAACTAACAAGTAAGTCCCATATTTTTCTCCCCATATTAAGCGGCTAGAGTAGGTATCATTTCTGAAAATCGGGCTATAAGACCAGAAAATTTCGAGAATTTGAATGCTGAACCGTTCTGAAGTTATGTCCCGTTAAATATGATTTTTTGCTTAAATTTCTAAAAAAAAACTGTCGTCCCATATACATTTTCTCTCTATATGAAACAGGTAGAGTATCCAGTCTGAAACGTCAGACTCTGGGACCAGAAAACTTTGAGGAATCCAATGGTCAAAAACTGCAAGAAGGAACTTAAACCGTTCTGGAATTATGTCCCGTCAAATTAAATGTTTTGTTGAAATTTATAAATAGTTAACAGTCGTCCCATATATCATTTTCTCTTCATACTAAGCAGGTCGATAAATTTAAACTGTTCGGGAGTTAAATCCCATTCAGCTATATTTATTTTCAACGACCAAATAACATATTTTTCTCCCAATACTACACGGTTGAAGTATCGTTTTAGAAAATCAGACAATAGGACCAAAAAATTTCTAGAAATCGGATGTTAAAAACAGCAAAACCGATACTGAAACCGTTATGTCCCGTTAAATATGTTTTTTTTGCTTAAATTTATAAATAACCGCCGTCCCACATATGAAAATTCAGACTCTAGAACCAGAAAACTTCGAGGAATTGAATGATCAAAAACTGCAAGGGGAAAATTAAACCATTCTGGAGTTCGCGTTAAATGTGAGTTTTTTTTTAATTTATAAATTTCGCCCATCCCATAGATCCCTATTTTCTGTCCATACCAAACGGTTAGAGTATCGAATCTGAAAACTCCCAAGAATTGAATGCTGAAAACCACAAGGCGCATACTTAAAGCGTTCTGGGGTTATGTCCCGTTAAAATTTGCTATATTTTTTAAATTTATAAATGACACCCGCCCAGATATATTTTACTCTGTATACTAAACAGGTAGGTCATCTGGTCTGAGAATCAGGTTCAAGGATTAGAAAGCTTCGAAAAAAAAATGACGCCTGTCCCATATATTTTTCGCTTTTTACGTTAAAGTGTGCAATCTGAAAATCAGGGCATAGGACCATAAAATCTTCACGAGTGGAATGTTGGTAATCGTAAAGCGGATACTTAAACCATTGTGGAGTTATGTCCCTTTCAATTTGTTATATATTTTTTTAATTTATAAATGAGGCAGATCTGATATTATATATCAGAAAATTAGACGTAGGACTAGAAAACTTGGAAAAACTTTGAGGAATCGAATACTGAAAACTGTAAAGGGAACACTTAAATCGTTTTGCATTTATGTCCCATTATTATCTGAACAATTGTTTTTTAATTCATGAATATCATCTGTCCCAAATACACGCGTCTCTCCATACTAAATAAGTACAATATCCAGTCTGAAAATCGAGCTCGGGAACTAGAAAACTTGGAAAAAAAGTATGCTAAAAACCACAAAACCAACACTTAAACCCATCTGGAGTTATGTCCCGTTAAACTTGATTTTTTAAAATTTATAAATGATACTCGTTTGCCATATAATTTTCTCTCCTTACCAAATAGCTAAAGTATAAGATTTGGAAACCAGGATAAAGGACCAGAAAACTTTGATGAATCCAATGCTAAAAATTGCAAGGGAGAATCTAAAACCGTCCTTGAGTTATGGCTCATTAATTTTGATTTTTTTTTTTTTATTTATAAATGACGGCCGTCCCATATACATTTTTCTCTCTATACCAGACAATTATAGTATTATCCGGTGTGAAAATCAAGCTCGAGAACTAGAAAACGTGGAGAAATCGAAAACTGAAAACCACAAAACAACACTTAAAGCGGTTTGGAATTATGTCTCGTTAAATTAGATTTTTTTAAATTTATAAATGACACTCATCTGACATACAATTTTCTCTCCGCACCAAACGGCTAAAGTATAAGATTTGGAAATCAAGACACAGTACCAGAAAACTTTGATGAATCCAGTGCCAAAAATCGCAAGAGAAACTGTGAAACCGATCTCGAGTTATGTCTCTTTAAATTTATTTTTTTTTTAATTTATAAATGACTGCCGTCCCATATATATTTTTCCCTCCATACTAGAAAATTATAGTGTTCAGTGTAAAAAGCAAGCTCTAGCACTAGAAAACTTGGAGAAATCGAATGCTGAAAACCGCAAAACCAACACTTAAACCGTTCTGGAGTTATGTCTCTTTAAATTTGATTTTGTAAATTTATAAATAACACTCGTCTGACATACAATTTTCTCTCCTTACCAAACGACTATAGTATTAGATTTGGAAATCAGGACACAGTAAGAGAAAATTTTGAAGACGCTAATGCTAAACACCGCAAGGGAGACTGTCAAACTGTTCTTGAGTTACGTCATGTTAAATTTGTTTTTTTTATTTATAAATGACTGCGGTCCCATATATATTTTTTTCTACCGCCCACGTTTTTTGGTTTTCTAATAGAGCTATTAACGCACGCAAATGACGTCACAGCAGTTCGTTAATAGCGGAAAGGCGTGCTTTAATAGATCTGGTGTAATTTAGATCGGTAAGATTGGTAGCAATGACGGGAAATGTCAGGTGAATGTCAGTGGCAAATCTAAACTTAAATTTCCCACGTTTCCGGACGCGTAACTTCTTCGCAAGACATTTTAACCAATTTTAAATTACGAAAACTCGAATTGATTCGAATTACAATTGTTGTTGTGAAAATTCGAACCTCAAATATTTCGTGGTTAGTGTCAGACCAACCCATCACCAACCACGACAAAAGTCCCCAGATTAAAAAAAATGCAAATTTTAATTAAATTTTGGGAAAAAACGTGTGCGGTAGAAAAAATAGTATAAATAACTCGTTCCTAAGGCCATTGAGGCACTCATCCTTTATATAACTCGCGGCTTCGCCGCTCGTTCTATAAACTTGGATTCGTGCCTCAATGTTTGCCTTATGACACTCGTTCTTTAATATACTATTCTCTCGATACTAGACAATTATAGTATCCGGTTTGAAACTCAAGCTCGAGATCTAGAAAACTTTGAACAATCGAATGCTCAAAAACAGCAAGGAGAAAAAATAACTGTTGAGGAGTTATGTATCGTAATATGTATATGTTTTTTTTTAATTTATAAATGACATCCATATATATTTTTGTCGCCATACTAAGAGGTTAGAGTAACGAATCTGAAAATCAGATGAGACCAGAAAACTTCGAGGAATCAACACTGAAGGGCGTAAGGGAGATGCATAAAACATTTTGGAGTTATGTCCCGTTAAATTTGAGTTTTCGTTTAAATTTATAAATAACGGCCGTCCCATAATATATGTATATTTTTCTCTCCATTCTAAACACGTAGTATATTCGTTCTGAAAATAAAATTCGAAAAGTGCGAGAAACCGAATGCTGAAAACCGCAAGACCAATATTAAAAGCGTTCTGGAGTAATGTCCCGTTAAATTTGAAAGTTTGTTTAAAATTTATAAATGGCACTCGTCCCATATACTCGTATGTTTCTTTTCCTTACTAAGCGGTTAGAGTATCTGATTTAAAAATCAAGCCATACGACCAGAAAACTTTAAAGAATCGAATGCTAAGAACCGCAAAGAGGACTCTCAAACCGAACTAGAGTTATCTCTCATTAAATTCGATTTTTTTTAATGTATAAATTACGCTCGTCCGATATACATTTTCTTGCCCACACTAAACGATTAGAGTATCGGATCTAAACATCAGATCATCAGACCAGAAAACTTCGAGGGATCACACTGAAGAGCGTTAAGGGGGGTACTTAAAGGGTTCTGGAAAATTGTTTTTTAAATGAAAATCAAACTCTTACTTACACTGTTTTGGAGTTATGTCTTGTTAAAATTTACAATTTGTTTATTAAAAGTTATAAATTTAATGACATCGTGTCCCGTATATATTCTTGTCTCCATGCTAAACAAGTAGAGCATCCGGACTAAAAATCGGGCTCGAAGCCCGGAAAACCTCGAGGAATCGTATGCTCAAAAACTGCCCGTAAGAACTTAAATCGTTCTGGAATTATGTCCCATTAAATTTCAAGATTTTTAAAATTTATACTCGTAAATTACGCCTGTCCACTTTCATTTCATGAATAACACCCGTCCCAAATATTTCCATTTCTCGACTTTCCATTCTACTTCATCGGTAAAATCGGGCACTTGAAAACTTCCCGATATCTAACTTGAAAAACCGTAAGACCGATACTTAAACCATTGGGGAGTTATCTTTCGTTATTTTAGGCTAGAAAACCTCGAACAATCGAATGTCGGAAGCCGCAAGCCGGATACTTAAACCGTTCTAGACTTACGTCCCCTTAAACTTTGAAAAATTATATATTAATTTCGAAGTGACGCCCGCCCCATATATAATTTTCTCTCATTACCAAACGCTTAGAGTATCCAATCTGAAAATTAACCCGCAGGACCAGAAATCTTTGAGGAATCGAATTCTCAAAACCGTAAGACGGATACTTAAAACATTCTATGGTTATGTCCCGTTAAATTTGATTTTAAATCTTTTTTTTTAATTTATAAACTTAGTTACTTAGTAACTCAAATTTACAAGTCTAATTACACAGCGATTATGTACAAAATAATTCCGGCGCTTTCAGGCTTTTTGTTAGCGAACGATGCCCGGCCGATGAGTCAACAGCGCCGTATATACTATAACCCATAGGCGTTGTGTCGGGGCGGCGTATGGGTTTCTTTCGTAACAATATATTTTATCCTTACTAAACGGTTAGAGTATCCGACCTGAAAATCAGGATGTAGGACTGGAAAATTTCGAGAAATCGAATGCTGAAAACTGTGATGCTGATATTTAAACAATTCTGGAGTTGTGTCCCGTTACATTTAAATTCTTTTTAAATTTAAAACTGACACTTGTCCCATATATTATTTCTCTTCCTACTAAAAGATAGAATTTCCGATCTGAAAATCGAGTTCGAGGACCACAAAACTTAGAGAAATCAAATGTTTAAAAACCCAAGAAGGACACTTAAACCCTTCTGGGGTTATGTCCTGTTAAATTTGATTGTAATTCATAAGTGACACCACCCGTTCCAAATATTTTGTCTGAAAAGGAGGGCGTAGGACTAAAAAGTTTTGAGGAATCGAATGCTGAAAACCGAAGATACTTATGCCGTTTTTACATTAACACAATGCGATATATATTTTTCCCTCCTTACTAAACAGATAGAGTATTCGGTCTGAAAATCGATATATAACCTTACGGTGTAGATAAACGATTTATAACCATAGATTAAAATTTGCTTTTTTGTTTTTATGAAGATAAATTTTCGTGTTATATGGAAAGATTTATAGGGTAAAGTAATTTAACATGGGTTCCTCCTGACTCATAAATCGATCTAAAATTTTAATTTAGGAACTGACTGCTCAGAGGAAGCACCACTAAGGTAAAAAGGATTCTAAAATCAAAACGAGATTTTGCAAATTTTTCTTCTAGATTGGATCCAAAATGTCTTTTCTTTTTGTCTTTCAATTTACGATGAAAGCAGAATTCACAATCGTTTTTCTTTTGGAAAACAGTTAATCTGAAGACTATTAATTTTTCCACCATTTTTTTAAACACCAACATATTAGACCGATGAACAATTTTTGTCATTTCAGAAAACCGCTCTTTTCTTACTTGCACTGACCCACTTTTCACAATGATGCTGACTTTTGATACTTCCACAGAACAGAATCCTTGAAAAATGTTCAGATCGTGATCCTATTCCATTTCGGCTTGTTCATATTTATCTGTTTCTGACTCTATTCGTGTGGGTTTCAGAGATGCGGATGAGGTGGATGGCAATGCAAATTCAGGGTCATCTAAGCTCGTTAGTTCTTGTGAATTTGAATCATCGATGACTTGTCTGAATTTTCCGTCCTCAAATATTTCAGCCGGTTAGAAGATTCAACTAATTGTATCTTTACCTCTTCTAATTCAAATTTCTATTTTTGTATTGTAGGTCAAAGAATGTCTTTGCTTTGATTGCTTAAATTACTTACCGGCTCTGGATGGATAGAGCAAATACATACTGTCCGTTTATAAAATTTACTTAGTTCGTCGAAATTATATACAACATCGACTCTAGTGCATTCTGTTCCTGTACAATTTGTCTAATAATAATATTTGACGTTTATTTTAATTTCGTTAAGTGTAGCATAATGACTATAACCACTCTGATGCATTAAACCGGCCACTGCAAGACCACATGCTTTTAATATCACAATAATTCCTAGAACTATTTAATATCGTCTTCAACGTCAAGATTATTTTAATAAAATCGTGATTAAATTGCATTTTTGCGCTTCAACTCTTTTTATACAAAGTTACGGATACTTTTCCCAGTACAACTATAACTTCGTTTCCAAGTATTTAAATACTTGTCTCATTAGAAGATGTTGCTTATGCATTTTTATGCACTTATTTCTCTCTCGTGATTTTTATCCACCGCTGGTTGCATCTGCGGTTTCTGTATCTTTGTCTTACGCGCAATCTTAATAAAACCCAAACAAACGCACCACATAGTCAACTGTATTTGCAGGCATTTGGCAAGCCTGACTGAGAAACAATAGTCGCAAGAAAGCCAGATTGGTTTGTAGGTCTCGAGGGAAATCCTGAACAACTTTAGAATTTATCTCGGACACTATCGTATGGCTTCTCTTTAAAAGCACACACTGCAAGAAGGATGTGCTCCTAGCAAGTCGAGCCGGTACTAACAAATCAACCATAAATAATCTATTATATATCGAGTTGAATTTAGCACGCGGAGGAAATGTTTCTTTGAATTAATAATTATCAATTTGAATATTTAACAGTTCTCGAAATTCTCAACATCGCGTTCATTTGAAATTTAAATCTAAACTTTTGTTTTATTGCACAATATAAAGAACGGTGGCGACGGCTGATTGTATTTTACACTGGCAAAACGCTGCATTTTCAGCAAAAGATTGATTACTTGTGAAAGTTTTATGTGGGACACACCCCGGCTTCAAAAACGATGAAAAATTTAGCGCGTTTTATTTGCAAGTTGCAGGATGACGAAATTAAAGGATCGGCTAGGAAGCTTTGACCTTAACTAAATGTGGAAGAGAGCCCTGCATTATCTGCAGGAGAAAGAAGGTGTGCGTGGACTAACACAACCCATCTATTTTTTATAATCAATCATAACTGTCAAATTATTGTGCACGCACATATATTATCTCCATAAAGCGATAAAAATAATAGACGTATAAAGATGCAGGGTCTTAATGGGGGCATTAAAACTGTAAGAAAACGAGTTCGTTGATCGACCTCACGAAACTATTTGTGTATTACATATATATTTCTAAATAGATATCCAGTAAGGTTCATCGTATAAACTTTCTGTCCAATCAGTTTCAAAGATGACGTCATCACTTTCTGGAGGGAGTTGCCAGGTTCATTATTTAATGTGAATCTTAGATCTACACCATAAGAAGTGAAATCTTGGAATTTCATTTTCTAAAGCTGTACATGTAAGCTTTCAATTACACACAAATTTTGTTATTTTTACGCTATAAAACCAGTCAGCCTCACTTTGAAAATTTAAAATAACACATAGGATATTCTGTTTTAACAGCATTTACATGTTATTAATTAACTTCGCTTCCGTCTATTACACATTTAATATTCTGAATGCCTAAAATTATAAATGTCTCTTTTAATTGCAATGCTTATTTAATATTCATTTTGTTTGTCGAAATATGGGATTTGTTGATTTAAACAACTAAACCCTAGTTAAAACCGCGAAATTTGAATAATACATTTATTTTTCCAAAAACGATTTTTTATATACAAGAAGATAAGATTTTTTCTACAATGTATGTCTCATTTCTTAATTAATAACAAACAATTTACCTAATTCACGACTTTCAATATTCCGAAAAGCTTTTTCGTTCTATCAATATTTAATACCCAAAAACGAGTTTATTAAATTTATCGGTAGCCCTGTTTGTCTATATTATGAATTTTTTAGGGTAACCGAATCAAATACTCAGTGGATGCTAAAAAAAAATCAATAACAACGAAACCTGTCGGTGTATATGTATAAATGTGAGGAAAAACGATCGCACATATACAGGAAATTTAAATTTATAATTCGACGCCGGCTGCAGAGAATATTTTATTTTTATTTTCATCAAATATTTTTGGTGCTTTAGTGTCGACGGTGATTCAATAAATTGGGCTACATAGAGCCTGTTTTTTTATTAAAGATCGATCAACACCGAAAATACACGCAGTAAAAAGTTAGGTTAGGGTTGTCTATAAGTGATGAAAACGTTGCATTTTTTTATTACTATTTGTATTATTACCAAGTTAGTAACGTAATTCAACAGGTGGCGACTTAATAAAAAAACGCGTGTGTATTTTTTCTTTTTGGTTGAGCGTTCGTCAGAGTGAGAAAAAGGGGAATAGGAAAGGAATAAAAACGAAATTGAGTATTTTTAGATAAAGTAAAACAAATATGATCGTTAAAATATAAACAGACCTTCTGCCAACTTGACTCTTATTAGTCACACCACCCGCAAGAGCTTAAATAACAGTCTTGGCAGAATATTAATCTAATAAATTAGACGAAATTAGGGCAGGCAATTTACATGCAACTATTATAATTAGCTCGCTCACAATTAATTCAACTTATATTTCCCAGTTTCGCGAAATTTGTATTTCTAAAATATCGGCGACTATCTTAGAAGCTATAAATAAGAGAATGTTATAATAATATAGCGTTTAAGTTTAATAAAGTCACCGCAGCCTATTAATATTTTTTATAGGATACCAAGCGAGAAATTATGCCAACAAGCTGTCCAAGAAATAAATCTTCCTAAGTTCCTTGTGGATTTTTACAACCTCCAAAATACCCATATGTACAAAAAATGGGAATGTAGTTAGCTTCATCAGAAGAGCGGTGGTTAATAAATTATTTAGAATGCGATAAACAACTTAGGATCGACAAGCAAAAAATATAGTTAAGTGGAACAAATATTTTCCTAAATTTTACTAGAGCTTATAAAAACCTCAGAAATTCGAAATATTGGTGAAATAAAGTCGCACTCATTTCAAAATAGTTAGAAAAATTGACGTGGATGTAAACATGATTTCATATTGATTGAAGTTGTTGTTTGTTTGCACGAATACCGGTTATTTGTTGCCGTAAATGCGCCAACACTTGATAAATAGTTAAACTATAATAATGAACAATAACGCTAAACAGGTGTTGTTCAATCTTCTAAGAAATACATTTTTAGCTGAGATGAATCACACAGCATGTCCATGCTAGACACTAAGTAAATATCTCGGTAAATATATACCAAAAACTGCAAGTTGTGAGTTATTGTTGTTGACAATGCATCACAATAAAATGAAACCCATTATGTTTTACTAAAATCGATTGTTGTATTTATCTAAATTATTCATTTTGTACTTATGAACTCAATTTTGTGGTTTGACAGGTGTTTATAACGAGTTTTCCGTAAATGAGTTTCTATTTGTAAATATATAGCTTTGCTATTGTTCATCATCATCATCACTATATGTTTCTTTTTTTTGCTTTATTCTAAACATTCTAAGAACTGTAGAACAATGTGCTAAAATTAAAGAGTTATTTCGCAGTAATTTTTCTTGTTCTCTCTGTCTAAGATTTCTAAATGCTTCACTGTTTTTGTTGATAACGGTAATTTTTTCAGGATCATGAATTTATGCTTATTTTTGTTATCTACCAGCAGTAATAACGGAGAAAAATCTCATTTATGAAGGAATTTTAAAACTATTCAAATCAATCCGGAGAGATGTCTATGTTAAGGTCATGTCATTTAGACAGTTAGACACTCAGTTAGATTTGAACTATTAAATATAGGAGTGGACTCAGCACACACCTCTGTTTCACTCCCATCTATGTTTTAAATTCTTTTGATTCCTCGTTGTTGGTTCTGTTTTTATTTGCATGCTGATTGTGCATTTCTTTTATAATTTTTATTTTTCCTTTATCTATTTATTTTTTTCCAGTCTATAAAACAAAGATATATCATTTTTTCGTTGGCTTGCTTTATCACAAATATTAGGTTTGTGAGCTTCTTTCTCTTCTTGGTATCGTTATTTTCTGTTTTATCTCATTCACTAGCTTATTTAATAATTATTCCCTTCCGTTTTCTTCCAAATATTTTCCCTCTGTAGTTTGAAGTCTTTCCATCATTCTTGTTTCGTTTTCTTTATGGTCTCTTTGTATTTATATATCTTTTCCAACAGTTTATATTCTCTTTGATTTTTGTTTTATTTCTGCAATCCCATTCTGTTCTTTTTATTTTTTTGTTTGTTATTTTTGTAGTTCCACAGCTCTTTCTTTCTGCATTCTGTAAGTTATTTTTGAATTCGTTCCATTTTTCTTCTACTTCAAATCTTTCTGGTTCCTTCAATTTTGTATTTAGTAGATCGATATTTTGTTCCTTTGAGTTTATAATACATATATATCTTGTTTCATTCTTTTTTTATTTTCGTATTGGCCATTATTTTCTACTTTCTTTTTCTGATTAGAAAGTAGTCTATTATGTTTTTTTTTTATTTTTAATAGTTACTACTAAATAATTTTCGATAAAAATTTCAATAATTCTTTCTCCGTTGCTATTTTTCCTTTCTTCTCCTCCTCTTTCTAAAAGTTCTTCTATGTCTGTATTATGGTTCTATAATCTGCCATTTATGTCTCTCATTAACGATTAACATACCTATTTTCCTCTACTTCATTTATTGCTTTTTGCAGTTCTTCACAGAACTCATCTCTAGTTTCTTTTGTTGTATCTTCGTTTTCTGCATAAGCTATTGTCTACTGTTCTTCGTCAAATATATATTATTCAGTGTCGAATTGTGTCACCGGGACACCTGGAAATTTCTACTTCCTTTTTTTTATACAACACATTTTTCACATATACAGGATGTTACAACTACAATGGCTAATTTGGCTAATCATCCCTACCAACAATTTGTTGACGTCATCTCCAAAATTTAAATTTACGGTAGGTAGTAAGTTATAAAATACGATACTCCTGCAGATGTGATTTATGAACCTGTGTTGAGTCAAGATTTTTGTAAAAAAAAATCAAAATTTCAACATCTTGCAATTTAATTTTGAAAGTGCAGAGCCGTAGGTATGCTCTGAAATTTTGCAATCGTTTTAAGGTTATCATAAGCATGGTAAATCGTTAATCAATTTTTTTTCGCTTATGCGTCTCTAAAAGAATAATGATTTCATTTTACAATTTCGCCATATAAGTGTTCTTTAATTTATATTTACAAAATATAAATTTTGGTGACTCCAAAAGCATTGTTTGTTATTTCAAATGCAATTCTCATCTGAAGGACTCGGATTGGAATATCGAACATTTTATATGAAATTTCTAAATTGAAAATGGTACGTTTCACCCTACTTTTTTTTCTTTTTTCACCTACTTAAGCTATTTTTTACATGTTTTTACATCTATTTTAAGGTACTGTCTGATTTTTACTTCCCGAGCGTAAGCAAAGGAAATACTGTAATCGAGTCCATGGGCCGACTCGCTACTTTTACATTTTCTCGATCTTTCATGACCCCTAGAAGACGAAGAAATAGGTCTCCCGTTTCCGTCTGTCTGTCCGTCTGTCTGCCGTCCCGGATTTTTATTAGACAGATAATCTCCGAAAGTACTGGACCGATTGTTGTGAAATTTTGTACTTATATTAGGAATATCATGTAGATAGTAAAACGCTAACCAAAATTTATCTAATCATCCCCACCACTGATGCGATTACGTCACTTCAAAATTGTACGTAGCAAATGGGTTTTAAATTGTATAAAATAACATAGTCGTAAACATGTAGTTTATGACTGCGAATAGAGTTTTCACCCGAAACATCCAGATTTTTGAAAAAAAAATCAAAATTATAAAACAACATTTTCCAATTTAATTTTGAATCTGCTAAACCGAATGCTTTCAAATCTTGCAGATATTTTAAGGTTATAAAGTGCATAATAAATTTTTAGTCAAAATATATTTACTTATCCCCTTCAAAAAATTGATGACGTTAGCTCAAAAGTTTGCCGAATAAATCCTATCTAAAATGTAGAAAATATGATGAGTCTGTACTTGTAATTTACCATTTATGATATGATTTATCATTCCATTCATATTTTTTGGATTAGCATATACAGGATGACTCACAAAAATTGATGATTGCATAAATTTATTTTATTGATTTAATCAGGAACTACAAAACCGAATGCTTTGAAATCTTGGAGACGTTTTAAAGTTATCATAAGTATGGTAAATTTTTGATCAAAATGTATTTGCTCACCCCCCCTAAAAATTTATAACGTCACCCCAAAATTTGGCTGTCTAAAATGCACAAAATATGATGAGACAATACTTTTGATTTATCATTCCATTTAAATTTTTTGGATTCGCATATACAGGGTGACTCAAAAAAATTAATGAATGCGGAAACTTATTTTATTGATTTAATCAAGGACTACATAACCCAATCCTTTCAAATCTTGGAGATGTTTTAAAGTTATCAGAGGCATGGTAAGTGGATCTCAAAATTTCGCTGAATATATCCTATCTTAAATGTACAAAGTATGATGAGACAATACTTGTGATTTATCACTACATTAAAATTTTTTGGATTTGCTTATACGGGGTGTCTAAAAAAATAATGATTGAGTCGATTTATTTTATTGATTAAATCAAGAATTGCAAAACTGAATACTTTAAAATCTTGCAGACGTTTTGAAGTTTTGTAAGAATCTTAACTTTTTAATCAAAATGTATCTGTTTATCAACCCCAAAAAGTTGATTACGTTATCTCAGAAATTTGCCGAAAAAATCCTTTCGGGAATGTGCAAAATATGATCAGACTACTTGTAATTTATCATTGCATTCATATTTTTTAGATCTGGTTATACAGGGTGACTAAAAAAAATTAATGAATCTGTCAAGTTATTATTGATCAAATTACGAACGAGCCGTGACTTCCAGTGTGAAAGCGAATTTATTGAAATATCCCATCACAGAACTCTGATGAGAAGAATCTATGATAGACATAAAGACACGGTTCTGAAAGCGAGGGAAGTACTGTCTAAACTCTTTAGACCAATTTTTTAAATAAACAGCCACCACTTCTGACGTTGAAGTTTTTTTATTTCTTTTTTATAAAATAAAAAAGTAAATTTTTGTCGTACAGTTTTTTGATGCATTTTTTTAACATTTCACCCCAGTTTAAGATTGTTTTTTTTAAGTTATGTATTTCCCAAGATTTCAGCGGATCCATGTAGAAACTACAAAAAACACAATTCAACCTCAAAATTGGCCTATTTTCTTAAAAAAAGACTCAGAAAGCACCTTATAATAACTTAAAAAACAAAATAAGAGGTGAAATTTTACTTACCACTAATTTGCTCCTTTTTTTTTGGTATTAAGTATATATATTTAATTTTATAGGATTGCATATACCTGTACGTGTGATTCATGAATCCGTGTCAAGTTTTAAGGAAAAATCAAAATCGTATTACAACATTGTACAATTTAACTTTGAAATTGCAAAACCGAGTATACTGAAATATTACAAACGGTTTAAGGTTATAGGAAAGGAAAAGGAAAAAAAATGTTCGTATAAGGCCTTTCCAACAAATTATGACGCCCTCTTAGAATTCTGCGGAAGAAATGTTTTTTAAATTTTATAAAATAACATATTCCTGCATGTGTGATTTATGAATCCGTGTTGAGTTTTTATGGTAAATCGTTGATCAAAATGTACCCTTCATCTTACATTTTTGCCGAATTTATTCAAATTTATGAATCTTTTCGGAAAAAAACTGAGTATGAATTAATCAATTAGTCCTTTCCTCTGCGTTGAGGACACAAAATCAAGCAAATTTCATTTTCTTTTAACCGCTGGTGTTTGTAATCTGAACGTGCTTGAATCATCGAATTCGGTCGAAGTATAAACATAAACAGTCGAAGTTAAGCATGTATTGAGAAATTGAGAATTTTTTCCTGTTAGTTATCTGCTTTTTCACATTTAAAGATGGCACTTTATAGAGGTTAACAGTTATCACAAAACGAAAATAGCAAATTTTATACTTTTTTAAAGAAGCGGAATTTGTCGGACTATACTTCAAGGGCGAGGGAAGTTCTGTCAAAATAACCTTCCACAATTTTTTTACTAGCTTTGTTTTTCTTGGTAGCTTTATCAAAATTCCAAAAACAACATCATTTTTTCAAAACGCCAATGTCGCCGGCAAAACAAAAAATAATGAAAGTAATAATAAACCCAAACACAATCTGTGTACAATATCATAGGGCCCCACTTTGTAAATTTTCCGATGGACCCTCATGTCCTCAATCCGACACTGTATATATTCATTTATATCTTTAATATTCTTTCATTTATATAGTCTTCTTGAAATATAATTTCTAATTTATCTGGTTTTATTATTAATCCCATCGTTTTTTTTTTATCAACCCCTGACCAGAATAGCCAGCATTCCTCATGTATTCGTGTCAAACCTTCCTCCTAGTATCCCCATTTTATGTTTTATCATTTCCTCTACCAATTCCTCTTCTCTTCTTACACTTCCTGTATTCTATGTTCCTATACATATTTCATATCTTGTGTATTCACCCTTTGCGTTTCTATTACTTTATTATTCTTTTTCTTATTAAGATCCATTTTCTCTCCTCGTTCATCCTATTTTTAGTTGCGTTACTACTGCATTTTAGTTTTTTATGTCCGTTTGGGTTTTTTGTTGTTTTATTTAGTTCATCTTCTTTTTTGGATATTCATATTTATTCTTTTCCGTCTATGGCAATTTTTCGGGACTTAAGTTTTGCGTTTCTAATTCCTTCTTTTCGTCCATTGTATTTAGTTTTTTTTTTTGCCAATGTCCATCGTTTCTTGTGTATATTGTGTACTTCAATCTTGATCGCCTCTTTAATCTCTACTTTTATTCCCATTTTTGTATCATGAAGGTTCTCATTGCGTTTTTTAATTCTTGTCTGTTGTTTGTGTTTCTGTTCAATCGAGTTAAGATTACGTTGTGTCTTATTCTATCTATCTATAGAGTTCTCAATTTTTTCTCTAATATTGATTTAATTTCTAATTGTATTTTATTTGTTTTACATCCTTCATCAACTCCATCATCATTTCCGTTAATTTACCCATTCTGTTTCCCTCTCCCCATTCTTATCTTTGTACGGGGTCTTATTAGATTTTTACTCTTCTTTACTCTCTCTCTCTTTCTTTTCTTATCCTCAGATGAGTATCCCTTTCGGGGGCACTATTGGTGCGAGTCCAGACGGCCCCAATGGACCACCCTGAAACGCGCAATTCCTTCTACGGGGGATGGATCACGCAGAGAGTCGCAGTTCCTAACTATCCGTGACGAAAGACGCCCTTAAAGCTTCAGATGGCGTGAAGTAGCGTAATTTCATGACGTTCATCTTTCCCTGTATTTGACTTGTATCTACATATAACAATAAATTGCTGGTGCCACCCCTACAATGACGAGTTTTTATTTAATCAGTAAAGCAATTCTAAAAAAATATGGGTGCTTTGATAAACCACAAGATAAAAAAAATGATGTCCTCTCTATCAAAATTTTGAGATGACGTTATCAAGGAAAAAACAGATAAATTTGGATCAGCGGTTTACCATGTTTGTGATAACCTTAAAACGCTTTCAAGATTTCCAGGCAGGTGGTTTTATGTTTTCCAAAAGTTTAGATATCCCATATAAAGCGCTTAAAATTTCACAATAATCGATCCAGTAGTTTTGGAAATTATCTGTGTAATGAAATTTCCAAACGGAAAACCGACATTTTCGTATTGTATTGTATTATAATGCTTTCTAGCCTATTCTCGGAAAATAAAAATTAGGTGATTGCTGTGCAGCAACCAAAAAACTTTATAATCTCCATTTCAATCGAATCAATAGAAATGGTTTCAAGCTTTGTGCTATACCTAAAATGTATTAATAGTTTTCGTTCGATATTTTATAAATACATAAATAATGTTGCCTTAACTCCGAGAGTTTTGTTTTTATGCCACCAAATATCACTAAAATTTATTTTATGATTAATTGTTACCATTAAATATATTAATGATACTGACAGCTGTTATTTTTCATCCTGTAATCCTTTAAAATGGAGATGCTGAACAAAATTTTGAGATGACGTCATTACATTTTTGGTGGGATGAATACCTACAGTTTTATGAATCTGGTAGTGAGATTATTAAATTATTAATAATAACACGAAAACACGAAATTGACCATTGTTAAAATACTTCCCTAGTTTATGTCCGAAAATATTTCATAAACTGGTAGGAGCTAGTATTATTAGTATCGTTATTATTATTATAAGTTTCCAGACAAGGTCAACAGTAAATTATTATTGAGTTGAGGAAACACAAATTTTCATATTGAATTTGTAACGTAACCCGAACTAAGTAACTCTGATGGATATCTGACAAATCGTGACTCAATATATTATATATTAACTGGTAACGTTAATCAATACTGCCTCCAACTGAATCGGAATTGTATAGTTTCATATTTTCTTTTTGCTACAATTTTGTTTTAAGTTTTGCATTGCTACGTATGCTAAATAGCGAAAAACCCCCGATTTAATATTCATTTACACTACAGTTTCGTGTTAAGTCCCTGTTAAAAAATTTCTCGCACTGCGTAGAAAACTAATTATTCGAGCGAGTAAAGAATGTACGTATTTTTGTGTAAGTACATGTTAGGCCTGACAGGTACTAATTCAATTAATTAATTCAGGACGTATTTAGAAAATGTAGAAAGAAAACGTTCCCTTTGCCACTTAAAAAAGAAGCTTTGTAATTACGTAAATACGATTCCATGCGGGTGCATTATTAAAAATTGAGGATTATCGATTTATAGGTACCCACCGGCACGCTAAGGGAACGAAAACTTATCTTACACCTGTCTGTTTCCTTTCGTGTCTCTAAGTCTTCTCAACATCAATATATTTAAATGTTTTACGAACTTGTTATAAATTGATGGAATAAGGAATTGCCCGCTTTAATATGCTTTCCAACTTGTGCTTCCGAAGAGGACACGCCATATTGAAAAACACGAAAATTTTAATTACGTCCCAAGTGGCCGTCGACATACTTCTAGATTTTTAATATCAAAACCAGAATATCCACAAAATTTAATTAAGCGAATTGGGTTAATGTACAAACAAAGGTTTATTTCCATCGTTCACGTCGCTGAAGAAGTTTGAACTGGACCTAAGTCGCAATTTCAGTTTCAAGTTTTATGCTGTGAAACATGCCAACTTTTAAAAATAATAATGTAGTGCCTGTTAAGTATTGGAAAGGTCAAATACACGTAATGCTCTTCAAACTTTCGATATAGAAATGTTTCCTCCCCGTGGTAAGAAACTTTATTACATCTGACACAAAAAATGTTGAAAACTGTTTCCTCCGAATAACTGATTATGATTCGGTATTTCGATATATTTTTCTGCTAAACTATGTACAGAATGAGAGGGGGTGGTATAGGTAGAGTTACTCAATAGTTTCAAATTAACAAATTTAGATTAAAAATGTCCTGTTACGTTACTGAAAAGAATCTTCTTACTCTCAATTCTTTACACTTTTTGTTCCACATTAGTCGTATATTAATTATAATTTGTTTGAGAGACCTTGGATTTTACTTCAGCATATTGATTATTATTGATATCTGAAATTTCTCAACAGTCACATTTATGACCGGTATTATTCATTCTGGTTATAATAACCAACAGTATTAAGTAGTGTAGATAAACTTGGCCGTTCTACTACCATTTTCTCTTGAAATATTTTCTTCTATTTCAAAAATATTTTGCGCACGAAAATATCTCAGCATGATTTCGCTGATATTATTCTACTTTTTTCAATATACATTTAATTTGTTTAATATTAAATATTTAGTACCACTGTGGCGATTCCCATCTTACCCACACTAGGTTAATAAAATAAAATTGAAATGTTTACATCGTATAAAGAAATGGAACACCTTAAAATACATTTCATTTTATTTTTAAAAAGTGACATTTTATTTAATAGTGGCATGTTGATCTGTGTTGGTCACGTGCATCATAAACCGCAAAAATTTTAATAAACTAAACAGAACTACTACTACTAGCCGTTTTTTCCACATTTGTGTTGATAAAATTGTAGTGTTATAAATCACCCTGACCACATTATAACCACAGAATTTTATTAAAAAATCGAAATTATAACAAGATCAAGATTATTAACATAACTTGTAGAGGTCGCAACAGCTTGATTATGAGGGATTACAAGAAAAATGTTTGGCAAATGAATCAAATTTATATAGATTTTACTTCCTTTAAAAGAATTCTTAAAGCTATCCAGAACTGTTCTAACCATTGTAAATAAGTATAATAAATATCGTTCTGAGGACACACCTACTCGTATGATATGTATGGAAAGAATTTGAAAGTGTTTTGAACCCTCTAGTGTATTTTCTTCTAATAATTTAATTAAATCACTTAGACGAAACGTTATTTGCCAAAATCACTCTTATCTTAACAGGTAGTAGCCCCGCCCAAGCACCCTCTTTTCTTGGAAGGTATCTCATTTGCCAAAATCTGTCTAATCTTAGCAGGTACAAGCCCCGCCCATCCACCTTTTCTTTTCATACAGAGTATGTTATTTGCCAAAATCAGTTTTATCTTGGCAGGTAGTGGCCCCGCCCACCCACCCTCTTTTCTTGGAAGGTATATCATTTGCCAAAATTAGTCTTAACAAGTATAAACCCCACCCACCCTCCCTCTCTTTTCTTAGAGAGTATCTCATTTGCCAAAATCAGTCTAATCTTAGCAGGTAAAGCCCCGCCCACCCACCCTTTCTTTTCGTACAGAGTATGTCATTTGCCAAAATCAATTTTATCTTGGCAGGTGCTAACCCCGCCCACCCACCCTCTTTTCTTGGAAGGAAGGTATATCATTTGCCAAAATTAATCTTAACAGGTACAAACCCCACCCACCCTCCCTCTCTTTTCTTAGAGAGTATCTCATTTGCCAAAATCAGTCTAATCTTACAAGGTAAAGTAGTGTCAGTATGTGCATAAAAATTCTCAAATTTTATAATTTTCAAATGTTAGAATTTCAGTTTCTTGAAATAAAACACCTCGTATTTTACTCTGTTTTTCATTCTTCTCCCCTCCATATCTTGCCGTTTCTGTGTCAGATGAAAGTTAAGCTTTTTGTACTTGCATTTCATTCATTAGTAATAAGATAATAATAATAGTATTAATGATAATTTTGCTGATATTGGCAATCAGTTTCCTGGTCCACCCTGCCTTTGTCTCAGCTTACCACCTTCTAATTACTCATCTTTTTTCTTGCTGTCTTATATTGGGTATCCTCTTTTCTCTTTTAGAGACTTCAAATAGAATATCCTTTTCCTGAACCAGAAAATCCATAGAGGACTCGGAAGCAAGGACCTGTAAGGCCACCGTAGATACCGTGTGGTAAGATCATCATTGTTATTGATCTCCTCTGGGTACTCAGTAGCTTTTCCCTATATTTAGCTGTCTTAACACGTTTTATACCACAGAAGCCCCATGCAGGAAGATGGAATTTGTGATTCCATTTTGTATAACTTTTCTAGCTCTACCCTCCATTGGCATTAGTTTTACAAGGGCGGCAATAGGCTTCTCCGTTTTACCTGTTGCATAATTAACATAAGGACCCAACGTCCCTTTGTCGTCCAAGATTATGCACCATTGATCGGGAATTTAACGTTGTCATGTCTCTTTTCCTAGGACCACACAGATTTAGAGCCTTTATCTTCTCATAATCCTCAGACCACTCTATCGAGGCGCCTTGTTAACGTTATATTCCAATAAGTGTTTAGAGTCAAGTCACCAGCGAAGTCTACAAGTGTTACCCAAAGGATCTTAAGCCTCAATAGTTTATCGTCGAAAATTATTCAGAGCAGCGGACCAAGGACTGAGCCCTGCATAACTCCGGCGCTTATCTGCACCTCGGTGTTGTTAATCTTCATTTTCCTTTCATCGAAAAAGTTGATCAAATACCTGGAAATATTTTTCTTCTTTAAGCCTTTCGTTACTTTGCTCCACGGCGCCTAGTTGAACGCATTCTTGACATCTACAGCGATTCGACATTCTCTTGTCTTTTCTGTCATCTGTAGTATTAGTATCTTCTTTATTCCGTCTACGGTCGACCTTTCGGGTCTTAAACAGTCTAATTCGGGGAAGTGCGTTTACATCTATTAGCTCATTATTGATTCGGAATTAGGGTAACTTGATCGGTTTTCCATTTTTTTGGTAAGACGTGTTTTCCTAATAGATCATTCATTATGGCTAGTAATAATTTGGGTGCTGTAGCAACTGACAAATTAACGGTTTCAGGAGTTATGCGCTCCAGCATCGATGCTCTCTACCTTTAACCTACTGCATGCAATTTTCAGTTCTTTCTCCGAAAATTATTCCACCTTTTCGAAACTAGTAGTTACTTTTCAGTTACCCTTCATGTTAGGGAAAAGTTATTTCACGACTTCAAGGGTTCCTTGTTCCGAGAGTCCGGGGTGCACTTGCGGAATTCCTTTTTATTTTTCTCACAACAGTATAGGATTCGCTCCATCATAGAATTCGGTCCAATATTTTTTTTTGGATTTCCAAATGATCTTCAGTTTTTTCTTTAAAGTGTTGTACCGAACCCTAGTTTCATGTTTTTCCTCGTTGTCTCTCGTTAGAGTTCGACGTGTTGCTATATATGTTCTTTATCTTTTTGTCCATCTCTTCAGTCCTTCAGTACAGTGTCCTTTCTTGCCGTTTCCCTCCTTTGAGGACCTGGCCTCTTGTCGGTGAATACACATTATTATGGAACACGATGTCTAAATTTGATATTTCTATCACCACGGTCCGTGTATCTGTTCTTCCTGATCCCCATACGACTAATCTTGCATTTAGTCACTCAATATTATACTCTTATTTTGGGTACTTCGTACCTCGCTTTCTAGACTTTCGACCTGATCTGACCTGACCTGACATAACGTTTTGTTTTCATAATTTTTTCCCTTTTGGGTACACTATCTCGTCCAGATGGGACGGGTACATTTACTTGGATGAAATGCAGCTCGGATCATTGTTTTGACGATTTCCTCTGCCTTTATCTTTCGTCCAATTTTTTCATCAACTGCTTCCCTTTTCCTGTCCCATTTTCTGCTCAAGGATTGTACGCTCTACTGTGTCTCCTACGTTTCCACACTCCCTGTATTCCTGGTCTTCCGTTTTCCGATCCTCTTTCGGTAATTCCCGTAAGCTGCTTAATCGATCAGAAACTGGTTCATCCTGAACGTGACCTGTCCCCATTTCCTATTCCTTCACCGCCCAACATCTGGGATAAGTCTTTTTGTCCGTGCGGGTTTTTCTGTATCCAAGTTCCATCTTTTTGCCATTTCTCATCCCTTTCTTCTTTTTTGATTGTCCCAGACAGGAACCTGTTTCTCCTCTCCGTACAGTGGTTCGGTGGAGACCATTCTGTATGCCAATTTTACTCTCAGTAGAACCTTTCTCATTCCTCTTTCTGCCGCCATACGATATTTCTCCACTTTCATTGCCGATCCCTACATCTCCGCTCAGTATAAGATCATAATTCTATTCAATACCCCTATGAGATTTCCTGTCTATTCCGTGCCGTCTCTGATATGTCTGTTCTCGAAAAGAGAGTCTCCCACACTTACATATTTTATTTTGTGTCTTATCGTCACCGACTCTTCCCATTTTCACATCCACTGTTAGCTTCTAGAATTTTCTTGGCACCACCATGGCTACCAATTTCTTCGGCGCCAATGCTAGATTCATCTCTCCGATTTTCTTTCTTATCCTCTCCAGTCTCTCATTCATCTCTTTCTCTAGCCATCCTCTTTCTTCCTCGACCAAGGATCGATCCCTGCAGCACCCCAATCGATCCCGTGTTATCAACTCCGGATACCTTTTCTCTTTCGGCAGGTTGTTGTACATTTGCTGTACATCCTCAGCATATCTTAAGTCTTCTCCTCGAATACTGGTTACCATATCTCCATCGTCAGTTCATCTGTACCCCGAGCTTTTCCTTTTTTCATCTTTTCTACCACCTCCGTCACTTTTTATAGCTCAAGGGAAGGTCTCTTCGTCTCTGAGATCCTCTTCCATTCTATACTTGGGTTCTGTGGGAACATGGGAACAGCGTCCTCAGAATTTCGTCTCCCTTTTCTCTCTCTAGTTTTTCGGATGTAGCTATCTTAAATTCTTTAACCGTGATATCGTATGCCCCTCCCCCAAGGATCGTTTCCTAGATTGTTCAGTAATTCTACCCATTTCTCTGCTTTGGATGTCCAGCTGGTTGTTGTTGAGTTTTTTCTTGTTTTCTTTAGATTCCCGGTTCGCTATGTCTATCTGTTCTGTTCCTGCTGATTTTGTTTTTTCCTAATTCTAGTTAAATTTCTCTGTTTGTCCGCATTGTTTATTCAGGTGACCTATCTCTTTCTTGCGATTCCCGTTTGTTTACTGTTTTCCATTCCTCGGCATATTTTTCTTAGGTTTTCATTATCCTCCTTTACGTTCACCTATTTCCATTCCTTCACCTCCACCTTGCCACATTTGTTGTAGTTATTCTATAACAGGTCAGGTCTAATACGTTTCTTTTTATGCAAGTTGACACCCCTACCTGGTTATGGTCACTCCCAAGCTCTCCATTCATTCCTATATTGTTCTTTTTTTACTCCTCCACCACGTCGCTTTAGCATTTTGACCACGCTTTAAAATCTCCAGTCAGGACTTTTTTCTCACCCTGTCACTCTTATTCTTTAATTTTTTTCTTTTTTACTTGTTCTAATATCTTATTTGTCTCCCTTTCTGTTATATTAGATAATATATATACGCCGTAGAGCTATACCCTTTACCGGTACCACTCTCCACGCAATATTTTTTGTTGTCGTCGGTGATGCATTTATTGCTCCTTTCTGTTTTCGTTATACAGGGTATCTACAGGGTTTCTATAAATGATTATAGGGTCGCAGTAGGTCATGTAAACGTGCCGCCTCTCAGGTTTAACTCCAAATATTAAGTACCCAAGGACGCATGACAAAGACCAAACCAAAAAATGTTCTGTAATCCTTTCGTCAATGCTCATTGTTCAATTTCATGTTGAAACAGGAACTCCTGACTACTGAGGAAATTTTGTTAAAGATGTTTGCAGATTCTGCTCAAGTCGTCTCAAATCATCAACAACTTCCTCAGATACTGAAGGTCTTCCGCGAGATTTCTGTCTGTTGACACTGCCAGTTCGAACAAATCATTTATAAAAACCTTCTATGAGGGTCACTTATGATTATGGTATCTGTACTATGTTCTCTTGCCATTTTTTGCATCAGATCCATTACCGTGACAGTGCGATTAACGTTCTGTTGTATAATCACCATCTTGTCTTTTTCTTTTTTCTGGATGTCTTGTTGTCGTTTCCAGATCCTTCAGTAGGGATGCATCGGAAGCCTCTGCACCCCTTTTTCTGTTGCTATTTGCTGTGACCTTACCTGACCTGACCTGGCCTGACATGACATTACCTGATCCAATTTGACCTTTTTTCGGCAGATCATGGTTCTGCCCGTGTAAAGGAGTATGGGACTTCGAGCCTATCCAGAACACCGTACCCACTAAAACTCCTTTTCTTGACATTTCCTTGCCATCCAGACCCGTTTGACATGTACTACTACAAGGCGGGAGAAAATTTTGCACGCTTGTAACTACATGCTGTCTTTCTTTTTTTCGTCATCTTTTTCGTCTTCTATCTTCCGTTTCATTATTTTAACTAGAAAATCTTCTATTGCTGTCCATCTTTTTGGTCCTTCAGTATTATCTCCATGTTTCCATGACTTATGATTTTCTTTAACTTCTTTCGTTCCGGTTTGCTTTGATTACATTCGAATATTCTGTGGTATGCGTCGTTTTCGTTCTCCCAGTACATGCATTTCGTGGAGCGTCTCTGTTTCATCTTAGTGGTAATTTATGATGAGTAGTTTACTTGTCCGTAGGATTCCGTAATCCGTAGTTCTTTGTAGTTCTGAATTATCTGTTTGGTCCATCTGTCTTTTATAGACTTACCCCACTTATCTAAGATGTTCTTCCTTTCTCTTTGCTTGTTCACTCCTTTCGATTGAAACTCTCCTTTCTGCGGTCCCACCACCAGCAACACTGACCTGACCTGACCTGACCTGAATTGACTTAACCTGACCTAACATGACCTGACATGACCTGACAATCTGATATAACTTGGGATGATCTGATATGACAAGACCTAATTTGACAACAACTGACCTGACGTGACTTAAACGGATCTGACCTGACCTGGTCTGACTTGAGCTAACCTGACTTTACCTGACTTGGGATGATCCGACATGACCTGACCTAAGGTGACCTAACAGATTCCTGACCTGATTTGACTTGACCTGACTTGACCTGACTTGACTTTACTTGTTCTGAGCTGCCCTGACCTGACCTAAAGTGTTTTTGTTAATATTCCTGATATCAATGTACTATTTTTTACTACAAACAATTTTATTACTTTTGTAACTGATTGTTACTGATATTTTGTTTTCAACTTCTTTCCATATTTTTTCGTAGAACTATATTGCATTTTAACAACATACTATCAAGCGCCGAAGTTTACATCCGCCATCCAAAATAACCTTTTTTATAAATACAATATAAAGTGCCAAAGTGCACAAAAAATCCCTCGAATTTTCCAACTTTCAAGTCTCAAAAAAATTCCGCTACATTTCCAGGTTTTTCGCCCCTCTTTGGTAAAAATTCTGCTACCGGTGACGGAATTCCGCTACGCCTGGCAACACTGATTCTGACAAAAGTTCAAAACGACATCTGGATTCCACCGGGAAAACGGACGAGTATTACCGATTATTACACGACGGCTACAAAAGACAAACGCTTTAACAGAGAACGCAACAAATTAAGCCACTCAAGTTAATGTCAATATTAAGTCAATATCAATACGCGAATATTATGCAAATACGATAACAAAGTTATTTTTGCGGCATTGTCTGTGTTTATTTCATTTCCCATCGCACCTATTAAAGGCTCGCTGAATCGAACGTACATGAATTTTCCATTTGAATAAATTACAAGGTCCATCGGAAAATATGTCAGTATAAACATTGTTTTAACCAGCGTTAATCATTTCATCAGACTGCAGGCATCGATAGCAGAAATCCTTCAAAAGTGGGGTGTCAATAACAAATCCGAGTAGCCCTCAATGCAATCCGGACAACTTGATGGATGGCTCTAATCTCTTTAAATGGAAAATTAATTAACATTTGTTCGTCTTGCTCGGCTCTCCTTCTCTAGCGTTCATTCGAAATGGCACAAATATTAATTAAAATATTTATTTATAGAGATTTGAGAGTGTATCAATCAATTTCGCCTAACACTCGCGATAAATTAATCGTTTAAATCCCCACAATCCGGACGCGTGATTGCACACATCGGATTGAAGCAACAAGGGGGTCCGTAGAGGCGCTTGTGGTACGCCGAAATCAATATGCGCTGAATCGATATCTGTGTAAACGGGGATTAAGGTTCAATAAAACTTGTAAACAAAGCAGACTTGATGAATAACTGCGTCACACCATCGACATGACAATATCAGTCTTAAATGGAGCAAAGATAGAACTATTTAAACTTCAGTGGAAGGCAGAACTCTCAACAGCTCTGGAAGAGTAATATTCGGAAGGGTCTTTATATTGGAGTGTTAATTATGATTACATTACAATAAAAATGGTTACATTTTAAAAATGCAAAAATCTTGAAACAAACTGAATGGTGTCTCTCGTAAAAATGTCATCCAACAAAACCTGATAACTATACATCCGCAAGACATTTATTTAGTTTGTTTCGATTTTCCAAAACTTGCAAAAAACTGCTTAACAATTGACCCGAATTTTCCACTTTTTTGCTCATAATTTTTCTCTCTCGGTATCTCAGTTTTGGGTGTTGGTATATTCCCTCTGAAGCTACATCGACGTGGACAAGTTGGCGGCTTCCACCCGTCACACGATGGAGGTGGCATGGGACAGGTCGGCGGCGGACACACCAACATAATTTTCTTACATTTGTTCAACTTCTCCCTTTCAGCTTGCACTTCAGTTAGTTGATTTCTCATATCTTTCAGATAACTCGAGATATTACAAACTTGCTGCTCCAACGACTTCGTACTTTCAGAAAAATCCTCGACTTTACACTGCAAACCCTTTAAACCCTTGCCACATGACCCTCTTGTCTGTTCCTTAGCGCAACCTTGACTGTTGCCAGTTTGTTGCAGTTTGCAGCACAGATTGGCGTTTTGCCTGCTCAGAAAATCCACTTCGCATTCAAGGGAATATAAGCTGTTTTGTAAATCTTCTATGGCTTTTCTCTTGTTTTCTACGTCACATAGTAGCTGATTTTGCATATCGCGTAACATGCAGTTTTTCTGTACTAGAGCGGCACATGAGGGAGGGATACATGATGGAGGGCCGCAAGGTGGAGGATGGCAAGGTGGAGGACAACAAGATGGAGGAGGACAGCAAGGTGGAGGGCCGCAAGGTGGAGGACAGCAAGATTGAGGATAACACAGGTCCTCGTGTTGGTCTTGATCGTCACATAGTCCTGCAGCACAAACTCGTTTTGATTTTTTCGTTCCCTCGTCACAAACGATGAGTTTGGGGATGTTTTGTTCTGTTATGCCGCAAACTATTACTTTTGGTAGGCTGTCTTCGTTTCTTTTGTTGGAGGATGACATTTTTGAGGAAGAAGTGAATTTTTAGACTACAAATTTGGACATTTTACAAGTACAAATAGTGACAGGAATGATGACACTTCTAAAACTATAGTGATAATAACGGGAAATGTCCTCTTTATACATTTAAACAAAACTAATATCGCCTTCTAGTCAAAATACAAATATACAGAGTCAGCGGTTTTTTTTAACTGGTGGCAGTACTGTTGTTTTTCCTGAAGTTAGCTGCCAGTTTGACATTTGTATTGTCAATTATAATATAACAAGTGATATGATTATTATCGATAATATTTCGAGTGAAACCGAGCTGCAGATTCAACGAGTGCGAAGCACGAGTTGAATGTGCTGCTTCGGTTTCACGAGCCATATCTTCGATTATTAATCATATCACGAGTTATATTCAACATGAGAATATAATAAATGAACACATTTTTTGATAATAGAATTGATTTCGTCATTTTGAGCTTGCCCCCAACGTTGGCAAGCCATAAAAGACAAAAAAAATTATGAAATTGTAAAATTTGTCAATTTGACAGTTTTTAAATTTAGGTAGCAACAGACCACAATAAGGCAATAAAATTATTATCGCTGTGATAGACATGTAACTAAGGGCATGAACAAATTCTATTGGAAGAAATGGGGTCATGTGATACATGAATTATATTCTCAGTGTAATAAAAATATTCTTGAAACAGAAGATACAATTTTTATTAACTCGATTATTTTGTCTTTCCTTATTTGAAAAATACTTTTATAAATCGGCCTGACGCAATAAATATTATTAATAAATTAGTGTTATGATGTTTTTCATTAAATAATGTGTTAACAATTGTACCTCGTGTTATTGGCAGATTAATTTCATACAAAACCTCAACAAGGAACAAGCAGATTTTGCCATCACAGTTTTCTTTAATTAATTCCACAGCCGCCTAGACAACGTTTTTTGTACATTATATACTATGGTGTTAAGCGAAAAGTGTTCTCTATCACACTGTATATTTTCAAATAATTTCAAAAAGAAAACACCAGAGATCTCCGAGATTACTTCAAATTCTTTCAAAAATAAAACACCAATGATCCCCAAGATTTCTTCATCATCTTTTAAAAATAAAACCACCAAGAACGTCCAACAAACTATGAACAAAACACAAGTAGTTCCAAAGATTTGTGCATATAATTTTCTCTGAACAACACAATTACTTAACAACTTGCTTCACATGGTAATTTCGTGTAAAGAAATAAGGATTTGCCAGTTAAGCTCCGCCTCCCGACTCACGGCGAATAAAAAAATTATCACAATCGAGATGTTAATATTATTCTCTTTTTTTTAATACACGTACTTTTCTTTTCCCAGCAAGAAAAACATAAAACATATTTAAAAGGTACATTTTTGTGGAGAAATATGGATTTTGAAATTATGCTCCGCCCCTAGTCTGACAACAAATGAAAAATTCATCACAACTAAGATCGGAGCAGATGGGTGGTGCTTAAACTTTGACTTTTATTTTCTAAATATGTATAGTTTTCTTTGACCAACACGATACTTAAAAACATCTTTTACCAAAACACAAGTACTTGTGTAGTTGTAGTTCCCAAGATATCACTGATTTTGGCAAATGACATACCTTCTAAAAAAGAGAGGGAGGGTGGGCGGGGCTAGTATCTGACAAGATAAAACTGTTTTTGGCAAATGATATACCTTCTAAGAGTAGAGAGGGCGGGTGGGCAGGGCTAATACCTACTAAGATAAGACTGATTTTGGCAAATGACAAACCCCCTAAGAAAATAAAGAGCGGCTTTTTTTAGAGGATATATCATTTGCCAAAATCAGTTTTATCTTAAAAAGTAATAGCCTCAACCACCCACCCATCCTCTCATTTCTTAAGTTTGAGTTTAAAACCGAAGCAATTTGTTTAAATATTATTAAATTAACCCCGAAAATGTGCAACTTCCCGGTCAAAATATGAAAAATAATGTTTGCAATCTCATCGTGACGTACGATGACGTCACTGTCACGTGAGCTACCTGTTGAAAAGTCGCATTTTTCGGCCCCTTGTGTTCAGTTTAGATTTCGGTCTGATGGCAGCAACATTGGAGCTCCGGTTTGGCTTAAAAGTACGGTTCTTTTCGCTGATTTCTAATTTATTATTAATAAATATTAGTGAAAATGTGTTGTGTTAGTGCTGTGAACACGAAACAAAATGGATATTTTTCCGAAAAGGACTGAAAACGACTGAAGTACGACTTCAGTTTTAATTTATCGGGTTCCATGATTCGTTTACTCAACAATGTTTAAATTTTGGAAAAAATGTCGAAACGGTTGAAGTTGATCGGCCAAAGCTATACACTTTCACGATATAATTAAATAAAATTTAGACATAATTAATATTATTTATAATGTTCAAATATGGTAAGCAACTATTAATATAGGATAATCAAACCGGAAACCGTTTTACTAAAAACACGATGGTATTAAAAACAAAGCAGTTTGTTTAAATATTGTTAAGTTAAGCCTGAAAATGTCTAATTTCCCGGTCAAAATATGAAAAATAATTTTTGCAATCTCATTGTGACGTGCGATGATGTCACTGTCACGTGAGCTACCTGTCCAAAGGTCACTTTTTTCGGTCCTCTGTGTGCAGTTTTAATTTCTGTTTGATGGCGACAAGATCGTCGCGTCCTTTTGGCGTAAAAGTAGAACAATTTCGCGAATTTCTAATTTATTATTAATAAATATTAGAGAAAATGTGTTGTGTTATTGTTGTGAACACGGAAGAAAATGGATATTTTTGCGAAAAGGACCGAAAACAGTGTAAGTACGACTTCAGTTTTAAATTAATAGGTTCCCTATTCGTTTACTCGACAAAGTTTAAATTTTGGGGAAATTTTCGAAACGATTGAAGTTGGTCAAACAAAGCTATAAATTTTCACGATATAATTAAATAATATTTAAACATAATTAATATTATTTATTATGTTTAAATACGATAAGTATTAATATATGATGACTAAATCGAACACCGTTTTCTTAAAAACCCGAAGTTACTAAAAACAAAGCAATTGGTTTAAATATTATTAAATTAACTCCGAAAATGTGCAATTTCCTGGCCAAAATATGAAAAATAATTTTTGCAATCGCATCGTGACGTACGATAACGTCACTCTCACGTGAGCTACCTGTTTAAAGGTCGCATTTTTCGACCCCTTGTATTCAGTTTAGATTTCGGTCTGATGGCAGCAACTTTGGAGCTGCGGTTTGGCTTAAAAGTTGAGCTCTTTTCGCTGATTTCTAATTTATTATTAATAAATATTAGTGAAAATATGTTGTGTTGGTGCTGTGAACACGAAGGAAAATTGATATTTTTCCGAAAAGGACTGAAAACGGGGTAAGTACGACTTCAGTTTTAATTTATCAGGTTCCATGATTCGTTTACTCGACAATGTTTAAATTTTGGAAAAAAATTCGAAACGGTTGAAGTTGATCGGTCAAAGCTATACATTTTCACGTTAAAATTAAATATAATTTAGACATTAATATATGATAATGAAACCGAAAACCGTTTTACTAAACACACGATGGTATTAAAAACGAAGTAATTTGTTTAAATATTGTTAAGTTAATCCTGAAAATGATCTTCATGGGAATCTACGACTTGAACTGCTTTCTGCTTAATTAAAAGGCAGTTTTACGAAGTTTGACTTGGTGAAGTAGAAAATCTAGATGGAGTGAAAAATCAAAATTAAAGGAAAAATGCACATTGAAGGAGTTAAAGAGTTATAATATACAGGGTTGTTTTTTGAACGTATGATGTAGTTAACATCATACATCATACATCAGTCAGTGTCAAACTCATTCTGTCTGTGGACTATCTGTCACTATTCGAATTGTTGATCTAACCTCAAATTATTAGACGCTAGTTACGCCATATGTCCAGAAAACATTTGACCTTTGAGAAGTAAATAGAGGTGTTTTTTTATATAATAATTATTGTGACAGGTGACAGACTAATCACATTAATTAAAATTAAAAAATGTCTAGCATTACTAAGAAGTGGCAAATCTACACATTTTTAAATGTCACGCCCTATAGAACGCCGCCAATGTAAATTCCCCGTGTTTAATAACGGACGAGCTAAGGTCGGTCATAACTAGAGTAACAAAGTTTTAAGAATCACCTGCGTTCGAGACATCGAAATACTAGAATTAATTACGTTTTTTAACTGTCAATAAAAACAACTAAAACAGCTCCCACTTGAACAAAACGGAAGGTTTGATAAATAATAAGTGCCGGAAGGAAATTACTTGACAGTAAAATTTTTATTTTTAAAACCGATTTTGATGCAATTTACTATCTCGAAAGCAATATACATTAACTTTATGGAGACATAAAAAATTTTAGGTGGCGCCTCCAGTACTTTTATGATGAAAACAAATTTATTCTGTGTATTTTGAACGTTGAATTTTTATTCGCTTCAGATACAAAAAAGTCTTAAAGCACGGCCTCATTTCCATTTCAAATGCGACATTATATGTTTACTGGAAAAGGCCCTGTGTACAAATGCATAACGACGAACTACTTACCTAATGATCAGAATTAAAGGGGGGAGTATTGTTGTGGACATTTTGGAGACAGTTTCTAATTCTCATTAAAGTAAGAAAACAGGATTCGTTAATTAAATTTATGATTAAAAATTTAATATATTTTTATATGTGTGTATGCATATCGCGGGTCACAGTTTTTAATCCGAAAGAACGTAAAGCTAAGCATCAACGGATCCCTAGCGCGCAAATCCCTTCGTAATTCGGTTTTTATTTAATATGGTGCGAATTTATCTGCGGAAGAGAAAGAGAGAAGAGAATTTAATGCAGAAACCTTCTATTACTACCATATGCCATATAATTTAAATGAACCTGCTGATACCATTGTACGCCTCGCTTTCCTCAGTTTTATTAAAACCACCTACTGTGTATACAAGAGATAAGAAAATTTGCGTAATTTCTCGTTTGCGAAACGATTCTGATTTAATGTGTCAATCATAAAACCTATTAAGAAAACAAAACATTGAACGAAAAAATTGATATTCTTATTTCCTTCCCGTTATTCTTTCTCTCAGACGTACCAAAAAACCAACACAATTTCACTTTACCTTAAAATACTCATGTCTGCGTGAAAGTGCTTTGGCCGAATCCGATAAATCGAGTTTTACGAGTAAAAAATAAAATTAGCCCTTGACACATCCACAATGAAAATCCTTCTATTTACAAAAGACTTCGATAATAAGATTACGGTTAAAGCAAGGACGCACAAATTCCGACTGGATTTTGCCTGGCCTGTCTTAGTTGAACACAGCCTCTCTGGGTCCATCCCAAGTCGAAATCAGTGCTGTTTTGCCTAAATATGTTCCCTCTATCGCAGTAGTTTTTTCATTATGTTGTAGATAAGACTTTTGGCAAGGGAAAGCAGCCAATTTGCTTTGTTCGCTTTAAGAAGACTCGCAAGAGTAGGTATAACATTTTTTTACATTTTTCTATGATAAAATGACTATGTATATGTCCCATAATGCTCTATCCCTTTTAAGTGGGATTTATAAACTTACTGTTGACGTTGAAGATCCCGTTGCAGTTGCTGTTCCCGCTGCCGCTGCCTTTAAAAGTGCTTTAAAACTGAAAATTGACATTTACCTATACACTCCGTTGTCAAGTTGCCGTTGATAGCAACTTTGATGTTCAACTTCTGCGGTATTTAACTGTACGGATCTCCGTACAGTTAAGTCTGAGAGGCGGCACGTTTACATGCCCTACTGCAACCCTATAATCATTTATAGAAACCCTGTAGAAGAAAATTGGAGGATATAAGTTGATTACTACAAAAATTTACTATTTTAGACATGGTTTCAGTTTCTTGTTGTCGAAATAAGTCTACACATATTAAGAAAACAAAGGTGAAATATAGCCCCGCCCTCTCGCCCTCTCGCCCTATCCTTGTGATGATTTTTTTATTCGTCGTGATACAAGGGGGCGGAGCTTAACTGCAAGATCCTTATTTCTCTACGAAAAATTAACAACATGGTTTGAGTATCGTGTTGTTCAAAAAATATTACGTATATTAAGGAAAACATAAAGATTAGAGCCCATTCATACCCGCCTCGATCTCAGCTGTCAGTTGTGATGAATTTTTCATCGTTGTCAGAGCAAAGGGCGGGACATAAGATACATATTTGTCTACAAGACTGTACCATTCTGAACAATGTTTTAAGGTTCTTGTTCTGAAAAGACGACTAGGCGTACATTAAGAAAAATGGCAAAATATAAGCCCCACCCACCCACCCTGCCTCAATTGTGATGACTTTTTTTAATCGTCGAGAGCCAAAGGACCGGAATTTAATTGCAAAATCCTTATTATATATTTCTCTACAAAAAATTACCATTATAGGACATGTTTGTCAGTATCGTGTTGTTCAAAGAATACTATATATATCAAAAAAAAATTAAGGCCAAAGAGTAAGCCCCACCCATACCTGCCTTGATCTAAATAGTAATGAAGTTTTCGTTAGTTGGCGTTACAAAAATTTACAATTATAAACCCGTTTTAAGTTTCTAAGAAAAAAAAAATCATCACAATTGAGAAGGGGTGGTATTCTTTGAAGAATACGATACTCAAAAACATGTTTTTAATTTCTTGTAAAGAAATAAAGTATTTTGCACTTAAGCTCCACCCCTTGGTTCACGGCGAATAAAAAAAATCTTCACAATTGAGATAGGGTGGGTGGGCGGGCTGTTATAAAATGTGTAGACTTCTTTACACAACATGAAACTTAAAATGGAAAATTTATATAAGGAAACATTTATTTTGCACTTAGGCTCCGCCTCATAATGGCAAAATCCATATTTCCGTGCAAAAATGAACCATTTGAACTACGTTTTAAGTTTATTCTTGTGAAAAGATGGCTATGTATATTAAGAAAAAAAAAAGCAAAAGATAAGCCCCGCCCACCCGCCCTATCTCAATTGTGATGATTTTTTTTTATTCGTCGTGAGCCGAGGGGCGGAGCTTAAATGCAAAATCCTTATTTCTCTAGGAGAAATTAAAAACATGTTTTTGAGAATCGTGTTGTTAAAAAATGCTATGTTTATTAAGAAAAAAATAAAGCCAAAGTTTAGGCCTCACCCGTACCCGCCCTCAATTCTCAATTGTGATGAACTTTTCATTCGTTGTCAGATCAAGGGCGGGGTTTAATCCATATTGGTCTAGTTTTTTTTTTTTTTCTTAATATACATTGTATTCTTTGAATAACACGACACTAAAAAACATGTATTTAATTTCTTGTAAAGGAATAAATATTTTGCACTTAAGAGGCTTAATTGCAAGATCCATAGTTATCTACAAGAGTTTACCATTTTAAAGATGTTTTAAGGTTCTTATTCTGAAAAGACGACTACATATATTAAGAAAAAAGGATAAAATATAAGCCCCGCCCACCCGCCCTATCTCAATTGTGATGATTTTTTTTTAATCGTCGAGAGCCAAAGGAACGGAATTTAATTGTAAAATCCTTAACATGTCTCTGCAAGAAATTACCATGTAAGACATGTTTTTGAGTATCGTGTTATTCAAAGAAACGCGTTTTAAGTTTCTAAGAATAAAAAAAATCACCACAATTGAGAGAGGCGGGTGGGCGGGGTTCATATTTTGCCTTTTTTCTTAATATGCATTGTATTCTTTGAACAACACGACACCCAAAAATGTGTTTTTAATTTCTTGTAAAGACATAAGTATTTTGCAGTTAAGCTCCGCCCTCTTGGGTCACGGCGAACAAAAAAAAAATCTTCACAATTGAGATAGGGTGGGTGGGCGGGCCTACATTTTGCCTTTTTGTTTCAATATCTGTAGATTTCTTTTCACAATACGAAACTTAAAACATGTTCAAAATGGAAAATTTGTATAAGGAAATATCGATTTTGCAATTCGGTTCCGCCCCATAGTTGCAAAATCCATATTTCCTTACAAAAATGTACCATTTTAACCATGTTTTAATTGTTGTGAAAAGATGGCTACGTATATTAAGAAAAAAAAAGGCAAAATATAAGCCCCACCCACCCGCCCTATCTCAATTCTGATGATTTTTTTATTCGTCATAAGCCGAGGGGCGGAGCTTAATTCTAAAATCGTTATTTTTCTACGAGAAATTACCTTGTGAAGTATGTCTTTAACTAATCGATTTATACAAAGAAGACTAAATGTATTAATTGAAAAAAAAAAAAACAAAAGAGAAGCCCTACCCATCCTTCTCGATCTCAGTCAGAATTTTTCATTCGTTGTCAGACCAGGGGCGGGGCGTAATTGCAAAGTTGATATTTCACTATACAAATTTACCATTTTAAATATGTTTCAAGTGTGTTGTTGTAAAAAAATGACTATACATATTAAGAAAAAAGGCAAAATGTAAGTCTCGCCCACCCATCCTAGCTCAATCGTGATGATTTTTTTATTCGTCGTAAGCCAAGTGGGCGGAGGTTGACTACAAAATCCTTATTTCTCTACAAGAAATAAAAAACATGTTTTTGAATATCGTGTTGTTCAAAGAATGCTACGTATATTATGGAAAAAACAAGCCAAAAATTAACCCCCACCCATGTCCGTCCCAAGCTCAAATGCGATGGATTTTTCATTAGTTGTCAGACCGAGGGGCGGAGCCTAATTGCAAAATCGATACTTTCCTAGAAAAATTTACTGGTAGCATTCAAGTAGAACAACAAATGGCGCCTAACTCAAACTTGCCTATCGTCTAGCGTTTTACCTTAAGGCAGAATTATACATCCGCAGGATGGCCAAATCAAGCTTGACAAACTATAAATTAAATAGAACGTGTCGTTAATTAAATTATGAAAAGCAGTAAACTTTTCCCATCCGACATGGTTATTTTTTCTAAGCTTGCTTGTCAAACATTCATCTGTGTAACCGGCACTTAAAACATCGTTAGAAGTTCTACTAGAGAATGCACGTAAAATTTCAGTTTTTTTTTTAATACTTATATGCATTTAAATATTTGTCCAAGTTAAAATTGGTATAATGTGAAAATATTTTTTAGGTCAGTTTTACCAAGTCGTCATAATTAGCTTTAAATAAATTGTGGAACACTCGAGAGTAAAGCATGATTAACAACTTCCTCTCTAAATGTATATTTCCACAACTATCTCATTTTCTTTTTGTCGCCATCCCTCCGCATTAACCGATTTTACTTACTTATGCAATTAATTAAACGGCATTTCCTGCGGGCTGTGGCGGATTTGTTCATCCTGCAGTGCACGCGTTAAGATACAGAACAGCGACACAGTGAAAGCACTAATTATGTCATTATCAATTTTTCTGTGTTTTACATAATATGGTAATCGTCGCCGGGTCAGTGTCCTGCTAACGAACGCACTCAACGCTTACGCATTCGCAGAGATTTTTTGAAAACGGTCGAACAATGTGCCACAAGCAGATTGTAAAAAATGCAAAAAGTAGGCTTTTAATGAAGACGAAAGCAATTAATAGAAACTTCCGGTAGGTATATTGGAGTGTTGGCCTCATGCGGTCCCGCTTGGTCAACGACGCGTGAATGGCACGATCCTCGTTTTCATAGCTGCTAGCCGCCCTTTATTATTCTACATTGAAAAGTTGCCACATATCCACTTTATTATTAAATTGCTAAATTAAAATGGGATTCAGAGTCAGCCGTTTAAATCGAAATGGTCTTCTGCTTGTTTAAACGGCGGTGTTGTAAATGGGATTTGGTGCTGGCAAATTACTAGTTAAACATAGAAATATGTAGATAGTTAGTTTTTTAGGACATAGGAGTTGCTAACGTCATGTTAAATATGTATTCAATACAAGCAGAGTGGTGTTAAGAATCCACATGTATTAAATTTTAATATTTTCTTTACGTTGTGTAAGTTCTCCCACAGTGTGAAAAATAGGTTGTCCTTTTCGGTCTGTTTGTCTGCTGTCTGTGCTGATTTTTAATCGACATAAGGTAAAACCTAAGCAAAATTTGTCTGATCATTCTTAGCAGCAATTTGGTACCGTCATCTCAAAATTTTGCAAAGTAAATTCTACATACATTTTATAAAATAGCTTATTGTTCACACTTCTGTATTTGTGGTTTATGAATTCGCCTTGATTTTTATTTTAAACATCCAGAAATTGCAACACCCAATGCTCAGAGATCGTGCAACGTTTTAAGGTATCGCAAGCATGGTAAATTGTTAATCAAAATTTATCTATTTATGTCCCTCCCCCCAAATTGATGACGTCATCATCAAGCTTTCAAAGTTTTCGAGATAATTTAACTAACTTTATCAGATAAATCCTATTAAAATTTTCTAAAAATAGTAGTGTCAGAGATCATCTGTCTAATAAAATCACCAACGAACGGCAGACAGACAAACATACGGAAAGAGAAGATCTACTGTTTCATATTTTAGAAGCTACATTGAAGCGTCGAGAAAATATTAAGCATTCGTTAAATGGATCCTATTACAATATTCTTTAATTTTTACAAAATGCTCGGACTGCAGCACTATTTTCCTTCCCAAGCGTAAAGAAGGACGTATTATAATAGAATCCATTTGTTTTCTAGACGCTTCTAGACTCCTAGGATATGAAAAAATAGATCTTCCATTTCCTAATATTACTGGATGCATTAGGCGTATTCTAGCAATATCATATAGACAGTAAAACGGTAACCAAAATTTGTCTGATCAACCACACTAGTAATTTGGTGGTGTCATGTAAAAATAGTGCTAGGTAGAGCCCATGCAAATTTATAAAACAATATATTTCTATAGTTTAGTAATCCGCCTTTATTATTTCCCAAACGTAAGCGACGTTTTCTTGACGTTTCATGACCCCTGCAGTACAAAAAAACAGTCTCCCGTTTCCGTCTGTCTGTCTGTCTGTATGTCTGTCTGTCTGTCTGTCTGGTATCTATATCCACTTTTATTAGACACGTAATGTCCGAAACTGCTGGACCGATTGTTGTCAAATTTTGTATTTATATTAGAAATATCATGTAGAAGGTTAAATGCTAACCAAAATTTGGCCAATCATCCCCACCAACAATTTGATGAAGTCATTTCAATGAATGGTATTAAAAAATGATTTGAATGTTACACAAAAATATACTCATATGCTTGTAGTGTACGAATCCGCTTTCGGTTTTTTTCTTACGTTTAAATTTTCGCAAAAACATTTGCAAGGTATAATAACGTTTTATTCCAGACACGGTTTGTACGTCTCCGTGGCGACCTTGCGGGAATGCGATTGTAGGTTCGATGTCGAACTTGGCCCTTTCCTTTTTTTTTTCTTGCATTGGTACAACGCTGTGACTGCTTTTTTTGTGATATGACTAGAATTACCCATGTTGATGACGTCTTCACAAATTTTTTCATGGTCAAATTAAGAACGAGTCACCCCATTTTCTCGAAAATGTGTAGAATGCGCACGTTTTTATAATGATAAAATAAGAATTATAATATTCAGAACATTTTGTTCGATTGTGGTTTAATTAATAATTTAGTCCTGTTTTGAGGAGACAACTGATTCAAATTAAAGAAATTTCTACGTGACATTCTTTCGATGTATAAACATAAACAATCCAAGTTAAGCATGTACACAGATAATAATACACTCTTTTCCGTTGATTATTTACTTTGAATACATTTCATACTGTCTTTATACTTATCTGCGGACGGCACCTTCTTGGAATTTGCACCCCCGCGACGCAGGGGATTGAAGGTGTCATTTATACCACTGGCTTTACTATATATGTGTAGGTTAGCAGAAGACACAAATTTTCTACAATTTTTCAAAGAAACGGAATTTGTTGGATTGTACTTCAAGGAGGAAATTTCTGTCGAAGTACCCTTAGACCAATTTCTTTTGCCTTAGACATCAAAATTTAAAAAAAATCGAAAGATTTTTGCGGTTTGACTTCGAAACTACGAAACCAACTAGAAATCTTGCAAAGGTTTTAAGGTTATCGTAAATGTGATAAATCGCCAGTCGAAATTTATTTGTTCTTCCTTCCAAAACTTGATTATACCTTAAATTTTGTTACAGAAATCCTACCTAAAGTACATAAAATATTGAGTCTACTTCCTGTCGCTTATCAATCAATTCATATTTTTTAGGACTGCTTATTTTGCTTTCAGGTTAGAGTTGGCCATGGAAATTTTTGTTATGTCTTTGATTGAATTGTAAAAGTCATGCATAACTCTAAAATATGGGTAATCTGAAAACTTTTTGATCACCCTGTGGCGACACAATAATAAGTAGTAGTAAGCGAAGAAAGATAAGCACCTCGTGGTCTAGTGGTCAGGATACCTGCCCGGCAAGCGGGGGGCGTGGGGTTCGATTCCCACCGAGGCAGCAACATTTTTCTTCGCTTACCGATAACAATAGGTACAGACGACTAAAAAAAAATAGTGAATGAAGAAAGGATCTTATTTTGTTGATTAATTCAAGAACAGCTTACCCCATTTTCCCGAAAATTTGGGGTTACAATACTGTTATTATAAGTATTACATAGGCAGCTAAGAGTGGTTTATTACAAGGACATATACAAGGTGATTATAAAAGATCCTATCTACATCATGGTGGCTTTGGAAAATCTGTTGCTACATTTTAAAAAAGAATTTGTCGTTCATTGACATAGCTGATATATAACAAGGTAAAATTCGAATTGAATTGTGGTTTTCCCACTTATCGTACAAAAAAAATGCTTAAAAAAGTTAGGTTATGATTGATATTTATGACAGGCAGCAAAATTCATGAAATTAAACCTACAATGTAAAATACTAAACTAGTTTAACACAGCTTTGGCTATGACACCACAAAATATAACTCTTTGTATTCAACAAAAATGAAAATATATTGCTTTTAAAGTTTTTTCTAGCAAGTTTTTTCAAAATATAAAAGACAAAAGACAAAACTTACCAACAAAGAAACGTCATTTGCGTCAAAATTTTTAGGAAAATTGTGTATTATCAGCTGTACACAGACGTAGGTTTAGCCACAATTCAGTGTGATAAAAATTCGGATTAACAGAATTTTTCATAAAGTAAGTCATAAGTTTCAAGTTTATTTTGATCTCGTTATTATTAATTAAGTAGCAAGATTCCACCGTTTGTCAAACAGATCTCTTGAAAGAAAGAAAAATTTCCAGTAGAAACTCAAAATGTTCTAAATACATTGGAAATGGATTATAAAATTAACTGACTGGCGCAAACATCTCAAACTTTTACTTTTTAAATAAACAGTAAAGACTTTTTAAACTAGTGTATTTATATTTGAGTGTGAATTTTCTGTGATTTCTTTGAATAAGAATGTTGTAGCAACCCAAGCTAGAACAGGAACTTCGCAACTTTCAAATTTCGCGCGCTTCTGCGACCTCTAGTGATTGAACTCGCAAAAGTTAAAGGAATGGAGCGCGCGAAATTTGAAAGGTGTACATTTCTCATAGTGCCACTTATAAGATATGATCGAAAAAAACTCCTTTAGTACGTCGTCATCTATCTATCCTTTTCTTTCAACTATTGTTCATTGTACGAAAAGCTATTGATTTTGATAATAGGTAGGTAACATGGTATCATTATTTTTAACTGTTCATTTTTTTGTATTTCTTGATTTTACTGGAAATTGTCCATAGTAAATAGCGATTCCATAATTTCAGTTTTATCACAGTTCTTCCCAAAACAAAAGAACAATTAAACATATATGGTTTACCTACGCGCAAATTAAGTTAGCAAATACAAAGAGATGTTACCGCCCATGTATTGGTCACCTTCAAGTCTTGAAAACAATTACATATAAGTAAAACAAATTTTGATTGTATTTTCTACTCATTAATCTAGGGTATAACGGCCTATTTTAAAGTTTTGTTAAACCAAAATGACCTCGAAAAGGTCGAAATAGAAACAAACGATTTAAATCAGAAGTTTTTAATAATTTAATAATCACAATTATATTATTTTCAAAAATCTGCGTTAAGCAAGATGTGATAAGGTTGGTATCACTACGACGCAAGCCACTAGTTAGTTTTATAGGTGAAGCAGACATCTAAAATTTAATATGAAAATTTTCATTGAAGAAATTTTATGCAAATATTGATTAGGTATTTTATTTTATTATTTTTGTTATCATTAACCCCACTAATAAAACACAAATCAATAAAAACGGACAAGAACATGTTTTTTGTTTTAATTTTTATTTACCTATAAAATACGAGTAATCATCAAACATTTTTAATTCCTTTTCCTGGAAAATCACTTTCATTTAAAATGGAATGGAAGGTTGACACCTTCTCCCAAGTTACACTACCACAATCAAAATATTAATTTAATATAACCTAATTAAAAAATTAGATGGGTCTGTCCACTCCCTGGGGTAAGGAAATATTTTATACGAGGATTGTCATAATTTAAAATTCTGTCCAGTATGGCTGGTTGAAGCTTGAATTATTTTACTCATAAATAATGTGTGTCAAAATATATACCGTGCGTCGAAAATAAAACCAGTTAATGTTGACAGACGTGTCACGTGACAGGTTTTACAGTGACAACGAATAAGTATTTATTTAACTGTCAAGTGTGCATTAACTTTAAATGCTAGTCACTGCAGCGTGATCAGTTAAATCCTAATTTTCTCTTATAATTTACCATGACTTTGAGGTTACTGTTAATTGCAATACCAATTTTACGTTTTAATGATTGAATAGATTCATTTTGAAGTCTACTGTAAACACAAAAGTTAGTTAAAATTTGTCGTTGCACAAGAATATCAAACTATTGTGAAATGATCACCCACTGTTTAAAATTGATCGATAGTTTCACACTACTTAAATCTCCAGAATTTAATTTCACTTTTTCGTAATGCACCAAGTTTGATAAAAGATTTTGTTTACTGTTTCTTGTTTCATTAATTTTTTTTAATATTGTCTTAACATTAATCAATCTCATTGACTTTTTTATTAATACCGAAAATTACAAAGCAAACAATACGTGTGTTGTTTTCAATGTCTTTGAATACATATTTTAAATGAATTTATCGATTCCAAGCAATATACTTTTTTAAACCTACGGAGACATCTACTAAGCACAATTAAAATTAACACTAACCTACAATGCAGTTTCCGTGTTATAATTTCCAAGCGTTCCCTATACCTGTGGAAGTATTTTTAGTTCTCGACGGAAACAAAAGCTCATTTTTTATGAACGTTTTTTGTATGATTATGTTGCTATGCAACCTAACAAAATCGAATGTGAAACTTGTCACAAATGGATTGAGTGACACGCGATTCCGTGGACGCGTTCTTTCAGCCCACCGCGAGTAAAAAAGAGATATGAAAGCGGCAATTTTCCCTGTCACTGATAAGAGTGATAAGGCAGGTAAAAGGGCAGACGTATATTTGTATGCCGTTCAGCGTACATGTTCAGGTCCAAAGGTCGACAATTAATTTGCATGGGTATACTGAAAAAAAACTATCAATCTAGTCTGCCTTTAATAAGTATTTTAGATATATTATTATTGTTGCAAGGTATGGCAAAATCCCCAATATTCCCTAAAGAGAGCGAGCTTCATTACTGAACACTTTAAATTTTGTGATCAAGTGTGCTCATGAACATATATTATTTAATTGTTCTGTTTTTTATTTATTTGTTTTTTGTTTGTGTAATTTTTCGCAAACGTCATAGTGAGGAAAAGATTTTTAAACAGATTTTTAATATGGATAAAGTTATTTAGACAGGAATTTCCTCACACCTGAGGACAAATATTCAAACAAATTCAACGTACTAGAAAAAAAAAATGTTGCCAAAGATATATATGAAAAAAAAAAAGATCACTTAGAAGACGAAAGTTTCAAAAACCATATCTTTCGAAAAATAGAGGTTAAAATAAAATAAAATGCTTACAAGATATGTAACAAAAAGTCGTCAAAAAAATTGGATAAAACAAAAATAAGACAAAATTATCGATCAAAATAGCCTTCATAGCTTAGATCATATAATAAATAAAAAATATTTAAAAATTTATAATTTAATTTATATATTATTTATAAATAAATTATATTTATTATATGATCTAAGCTTCATAGAAGATTTTAAAAAATTCTAACCTTTAGGCTTCTTTTTCTGCTACAATTAAGCGAATTCCCTCTTCTTCATTACGAACCCACTGTAACAAAAAACAAAAAAAATTTTAAAATACCAAACAGGCAAAGTTTTGAAATAACAATATAAATTCTAAGCAAATGCGTAAAACGTAAAGACGGTCCGAAATAAGATAAAAATCATAATTGGGTGTAATTATTTCAGTCGAAAAGGCAAGTTTTAAAGAATAAATCTGACGATACATTAACGTTTGAATTCTTGTTGAAACAAACATATTTCTTAAGTCGTTAAATAACGATTTGCACTTCTCCCTTAACATCGATATTCTTATATCAATTTAGAATAAAAGAACTGAAAAAATAGGACACAGTACACTGAATGGTAGACCAGTAGCAACACTTACCCTTTAAATCCTGATTTCCTTTCCTTCCGCGCCGATTCTTGCGGACTCTTTCCTCATGGGCACATCACAACACTCACCTTCCACTTTAAGCCCGAAACGAAATTATTTTTAACAAAACTAAACCACTAAATTAACAAATTAATTCACACACCAAGAGCGTGTAGCCTTCAACAAAGTCAAAACCTACTGCGACAGAACTCCGTCCCGTAACACGAAAAATGAACAAAAAAAAAATTTTCACCGATATCTTATCATCAGACATTTTTTGCAGGTTTTTATTCATCGATGCAGACTAAACGAATCATAATTAAAATACTGCAGCATTATTAATTAACAGAACATAATTTTCGCCAAAAACAAATTAAAAAACTCGATTTAAACACGTCTTTCGAAAATATTTTATTTTTCGACAGGTAATAACACAAATGTTTCCTGCTGCCAAAATACTCATGTGAAATAGATTCATACAGGGTATTTCAATGGTGAAAAGGCGGAAGATTAAACATTCGCTGTAGTAACTGGTAGTAGTATTAAACTACAGACTATAATTTAAAAAACAAATTTGTGGGAAAGAATGGAGAAAATAAATGCAACAGAACGAAAATATTAGAATGCCCATATCAAACTAAATGTCTGGTTTTTAATTATTTTTCCGTTTTTATACCAAGTATTTCCAAAAGTCAATATGCGGATATGCAACCAATTATACACTCCATGAACTAAACGTGAATATAATCTATGAACAGGTTTCTTTTAAATTTCCGTTGCTTTGTGGTCAAGTTATTTTCTGCAAATGTTTATTATTCTATCGCATTTTTGGTTAGAAACTTCTGGTCCACACGGTTTTTTTTTTAAACTGTGACCCTAATTTTTCGCTTTCTTTTGTGGCGCCATCTATGTTCACTTTTCTCACTCTACATTTTCCCCTCCCCGGTTACGTGATCAAACATAACCTCCAAAACTCAAATTTTTCCTAACCTTACTTGTCGGAAAACAAGTTTTTCGAAAACATGTCAAATAGTCACATTTTTCTTAAATCTGGATTTATAAGAACTCCCTCCCAGAATGGAGTTGGAAGATACGTTTGCCAGCTACAGCGAGTTGTGTTAAAGTTCTGCAAAAATAATGGTTCTAGTAGAGGAATGAGGTACTGAACTCTCAACAATATCAATTTGGCAACCCATACTATTCAAATTTTGATTATTTTAGGGAATTTGTCGAGTCCGAATTAATAAACTTTGCGAAAAACAACCCCGGGGTTGTGGTTTACCTAAAACCACGAAGACATCGTGCTCCTGTGATTTCTGCAGAGTTTTGTATGTCATTGTTGTGTATTAACCAATGTTGCAACTTAGAATTTTGCAGTGAATGGTGATAAGCAATGGGTTAGCTGTCACAATTATTCCAAACAAGATATAAGCAAGTGGTTGAATTTATTGAGGACACAGTCGGGCAACACCACTGGATTCAGACTGAGAAAGTTGCAGCATACTGATCATCCGTCAATCCAGGGGCCTTGGACACCTTACACATTTAAAGATCCCGCTGAAAACCTGGCGGAATATCCTAACACAGAATTGTCAAAACCCAAAATTCAACTAAAGACAGCAACTGATGAACTTTTGGAAATTTTCAATAGTGTGCAAATTTCAGATAAAAAAGGGGTAGAGTGATATGTAAATAAGTGTCAATGTAGGTAAACATGTATTTATTACAAGGAATAATACAAAACTATAATATACAATCATATTTACACTGTAATAAATACTATAACTAGAACTTATACTACTGAAAGAATCGTAGCCAATTTACATTTTATACAGTTACAAAAAGGCCTCTTCTCAATGATAAGTCTTCCATTTTATAAAAATATAAGAAATAAATGCATTATCAAATCAGTTCACCACAAGAATAGGAGGTACACACAAGCTTTTCTATGGCAGAATTGTACCCAATAAATAATATTCAGTTCTTTATATTGTCAAAGATTATAATTAATTCTCAACAAAATTGTTACATGCAATTTTGACACCAACAACATGAGCGATAACAATGTATTTCAAGCATCAGAACTGAACGACATCTAGGCCAGAATGTGTGCTTCAGTTATACACTAATTAATTACTGCAATCCATAATAACGCTAAATGGATCTAATATCTAACTATATCACTTTGTAACACAAGGAAAATCTATAGGACTAGATGTTTTGTGTAAAAAAACAAACATAAAAATCACACTAAATTTACTCGCATTAAAAAACGTTAAAATAAAGATCACGCCTTAAAAGCATTTTAAAAACCTACTCTACTTTAAGTCGCTTGCTGAATTCTTCTTGCTGTCGTTCTCGCCACTCTTTCTTTGGTTTTGTGCGCTTTAACTGGCCATCCCTGGAGTAATTAAAAAAGTTAAAATGCATATTTTGTCAGACAAATTTTCAAAAATCTTACCAAACTAAATCGACCAATCCGCCTTGTTTCGCTATCACACTCTTGACTCGGTTCGCAAAATCAATTGCGCTTTCTCCCTCATTCTGCTGCATGGGCGGTAAATACCAAACATCACATACAATAGCCCAGCTTGTCATCATCATGTATAGATATTGCATCATAGAATATTTACTGCTGTTCCAGAATGCATCGCCGAATCTAGGGTCATATTTTATAGCTACTGGATAAATTACACTCCCTACTTCAAAGCTGCCTTTCTTGAACTGCATCACTGACGTATTGTTAATGCAGGTACCTTCCGGAAATATCAGAATTGGTGGGTTCTTGGGATTGGAGACATGCTCTTTTAACCTACATGATTATACAAAATTGATTAGCGAAAACATCGTATCACGTTTCTTATGAAATAAAGCGTTTCACAGAACTTGAAAAAATCCGCAGAGTATTAAAAATTAATGAACAAAGATATTTACGAATGATTATCATGTCTTTTATTATTTATATTATTTTATATTTTTGGTGACAGCGTCACTGAAACCAACTGTCCCCGGTATAGGCCGTGAAAGGTAACATTTGAGACATTGGCACCCCTCATGTGAATACCTAAATGACATTTGCATTTGAAGTGTCAAAATGATTTTTTTTTAGCATGAAATTATTTAGTGAATTATTAATTTTCCCTAAATCAAACTTCCTGGACAAATTTTGACATGAAGTAACTAGATTTGTATATGCAAATAATTGTGTTAATAAATTCATTACAACCGTCTTGACACAAAAATTAAATTAATTTTTACCGCAACTTTTCCACGAAATATAACAAATACCAATCAATTCAGAACACTTGGCCAGCATTTTTCTGTCATCTTGAAAATTCGTAGTCACTTTGACGTTTAAAAGATCTGTCACATCGCATCAATTGTCAGCATTCTCACAGTGTCAAAAATGACAGAACTAAAAAATAAGGTTACAATGCTTAAAGGTGCTTCACACTTTATGACACTGGAATGACATTGTCCAAGATTTTCAGATCGCCACTGTATACAGGGTATTTTTCTATACGAATTAATGTTGATGTATGTGGTTCTTTAAGTAAAAAAACAAAAAGATTTTTTTCTTCATTAAATCTAGATTCTAAACATAACTTTAAATAATTCATATTATTATATACCGCCTAATCAGAAATGATTGAGTTAGTTGGCAATCCTGGATTTTTATTTGAAATTGGTACGACGTTTTCTATAAGTTCCTGTCGTCAGCTGTCAAGATTAACAGATTGTTGAGATTTTTTATTTAGCAAAATGTATCCACAACATAACCTAAATATATCACATGTCACTATTGACATATCTGTCACAGAATTACTTCCATTACGCCAACATAAACGCAAGAAAAGTTCACCTTTTTATTTAAAAAGTACTGCCATCAGACTCATAGTTATTTCTTATCACGCCATAATTAGTTATGAGAAAACTTTCTTGCACTGCTATTGCCGAACCTGATTCAAATGCTTCGCGCCACGTTACTTTGACAGATTTAAGAAAGTTAGGTTATGACTGTCAAATTTTAACAATAATCAATAAAAAAATTTGATTGAAGTCAAATGTCAACCATGTCAATTTTGACGCCAGAAAGAAAAGAAACTGGGAGTCGCAGTTTTACCAATTTCATGGAAAATTTGTTGATACAACTGAAACACGATTTGTTGATCACGGTATATTATCCATTCTCGATCTTTTGGATGTAAAGTAAGCAATGATATTTTTTCTTCATGTTGGACAAACTGATTTGATGGTGTAGTGTTCTGTCTGTCAGTAGTCTGACATAATTATCCTGACATTTACTTCGAACTCGCTTGCAAGTTTTCTATGTACTTCATTTATGAGATGCCTACCGTATTATCGAAAAACGTCCTGTAGTGGGCCATGACATTTATTTTTAAAATAATCATGTTGGTACTGCAACTATTTGACACTTTATTTGAACGCAACTGTGAAACTAAACAAGGTTGCCAACTTCGTTATTATAAAAATAAATTTCATAGCCGACTAGAGGCCATTTTTGAATCACGTGATACATTTTTTGAAAGACTATTGGGGTGCGAAATCGAATTTGACTAATTTGAATTAAAAAAAAAAAAAAAATCGACCAAGAAACATAGACAACCATGTGTACGTTTAGTTCTTTTTGGGTAGTCGGTAGCTTTAGTTGATTTCGTGACTAAAGGGGCGAGAGGTGTCACTTTTGGTTTGTTTGTTGTGAGTGCAATCACGTGATGAGTGAGCTAGGTTAAGTTTAGTTGGTTTGGTAGTTAATAAAAAAGGGAGAGTCTTTGTTTAACGAAAATTAATCGTAACGGCGACGACGCCACAGTTTCCCCAATACGCGTAGCTAATTCTTGCGGTTTTTTCCCAGCGGAAATACGCGAATTTTCAACCGACACTAACACGTGGTGTAAATTTATTTTGTTTGTAAATTCACAGTTCATGTTAGGATTTTAATCGTTAACTGAGATCATTTAGATACAGCACTTGCTAGGAGTTTTCATTCTTGTTTACCAAATTATGAATAAGGTTTCTGGATGCTTATACTCAAGTGTTACATTATAACACTTCTTAATTCCTCATATAAGATTGCCAATAGTTCATTTATGGCAGTTAAATCAACCTAACGTTGCCCCACTCTGGAAAAGGGACCGTGAAAGTGCGGTAGAATTCATAATATCGTGAACTGAAGTACGGGAATTAGGCAGTTATTATCTTCATATAATCATCACATCACCGAGACATTTTCTCGCAACGTGAAAAGTTATATCACCGAGGAGCTTTTCTCGCAACGCCTGATGCATTTTGTGTTTATTTATCATGTGTTTTATTTGGGATAAGCTGGGGACAGTCCACGGTATAAACTCTCAAAGCTAATTGTTTTAAGTAACCAATCACTTGGATCAAGGCATCATTTAACATTATGTAAATTCTTTGTTTGAATTGTCGATCAAGTGTGGCATCATTTAACATCAGGTAAATTCTTTGTTCTGGCAGCGACCATGTTGAAAGAGTATTTTCAAACCGAGCACATGTTTGAACTATAAAATCTTGTTGAACAAATTAACAACACTGCGGGTCATGTGGGACGTGTATTTTATTCCTTTGATTTAGACCATTATTTGCACAGCGCCACAGTATTTATCACATTTATGGAATCACACATTTTTGACCCCATTTTTTTTAACAACGCATTCGTCCAACGCCATTTTAGATCTCCAGATTGTCTATTATGTTTTTTTTTTTTTTTTAAATAAACCAATAACTCGAATGGACATAAAATATTAACCTCATGTATATAATTTTGTTAGCTTTGCAATTATTTTTCTATCTCATAATTTTAGATTCAATCATTTTCTTTGTTGTATAATTAAAATTGAACGTAAATTTTCATGCTCTGGAGTTCCTAACGTAATATTTTTGTCTGCACAAGTTTTATTTCACACCAGATCTTTTGTTTTTATAAATCTTTGCTAGTTTTTTATTTTGTAAATTAATATTTTGTTGATTAATGCTTCCATCACATAAATTGTCTGACGTCCAATCTTAATCTCAGATGAGAATTCTTTGCTGTTTAAAATTTCACGAGAGCGTATGGCGAATTTTAATGTTGTTTATTGCTTTTTTTTAAACACTTCTTCAGTTATAGTTTTATATCAGAGTTATAAAAATTGAACATTTAAATGCAATTGAGGTAAATAACACAGAAACACGTGGCGGAAGCGGAGTGTGCGGTTCCTTGTCGAACTGGCGGTCACGCCATCTGCACAAAAGGATGCAGACCTAGCATAGAAGTACGAGTTTGCGACCGTAACGGCATGCCATCGTGAACCGAATGAATTCCCAATTCACATAAAACAAAGCACATATGAAATGAACAGAAGATGCACATATTAAATACGGTCAAACTCAAAATAATTATTTGAGAATAAATGTTCAAATTCAAGTTGTAAGAAATTATTACACCTAAATTTTTTTATTTTTCGCGGGCTTTTCAATTTTTTTTTCACATGTCATTTTAAGGCGGGATGTTTGGGTTATCACAGTATTTGTTATTTGTGTCGCTAGTCCGGAAAATGCAGTTTTGAAAGCGCGAGTAATTCTGAAGACCGAGGCGACCCGAGGTGTCAAAGAACTTCCTGGACGAGTAACAAACTACATTTTGCGAGTCAACTTGTTATTCTTTTAATAGATAAAATAATAATTCATACTTTGTGATGATAGAGTTTTAATATTTAGGGAAATTTACATGTTTCCATCGCGAGTGGCACGCCCTGTTAGACTTTTGGCGTCCACATCAATTCAATTATGACATACTGGAATCTGAAAAGTTGTCATGTTTTTAATAAATAAAAGAACTAGTTTTTATTAATGTTTTTATGCTAATTACGCGTTTGTTGATGTTTACTTGACGTTAAATGACGTATGACAGTTCATAATTGACAGTCTGACCCGTGGCCACCCTCTAAACAAAAAAAAATGTTATTTAGTCACGTTTTTACTTTGTCAACAATTTTTATGTCGCTGATTCTCACACATTTCCAAAGGTTACATTTAAAGAAACATAACCTAACATGAAAACCTGGAGGAATTTCAAGGTTAGTTAATAATATCTCTTAATATAATAATAATGATAATAATGATAATGATATTTATTTATTTTCTACAGGTGTTATCACCCAATTACAGAAAATAACTTAATATTAAATCCCATTTTAAAAACCTACCTTTTACACAAATAAAATAAAATAATTAAATTCCATAAACCTCAAAAATTTTTTGTTTTATAACATTAACGTTATCAAAATTAATATCACACAAATGAGATATACCATTAAATGTATTACACATGACAAAAATAGGCGATCTAGCTAGTGCATTAGTTCTACAAGTATCCAGATGAAAACAGATTTTATATCGTGCATTAATTCTTGGAACAGTGTAGCAAATTTTGGTAATTATATGAGTACAGTCGATTTTGTTATGTAGGAGCTTAAATAAAAAAGTAATACTCTGCGTTAACCTGCGTACTCGTAGCGAATTAAGAAGGAATCTAGTTAACAAATTAATTTCACTGATGCCCCTTTCAGGATAGACTCCATCTAATTTATAGCAAATAAATTTTAGGAAGCGTCTTTGTACTGATTCCAAGTGATCGATATGTATGTTATATATAGGTGACCATATTAAAGCGCCATATTCTAATTTAGAGCGCACAAGAGCAACAAATAACATTATTAATGGTTGAATCTTGGTGAAATCTTTACAGGAGCGATGAATAAATCCTAAAGTCTTCAGTGATCTTTCAACTACATCATTCACATGTGGTATAAATGTAAGTTGATTATCAAATGTTACACCTAAGTCCTTAAAGGAATCCGTTCGACTGACAGTGTAATCATTAATTTTATAGGAGTAAATAATAGGACATTTCTGCTTAGTATATGACATAGCGTAACATTTGGGTTCGCTTAGTTGTAGTAGATTTGTCCGACACCAGAAAGAAAGAACATTTGCATTCTGTTGTAGAGCTAGGCAGTCATTAACAGAGTAAATTCTATGATACAACTTTAAGTCATCAGCAAACAACAGTTTATTGCATGAAATATTTGCCGGCAGGTCATTGATAAATATTAGAAACAACAAAGGGCCAAGATTCGAACCCTGCGGCACTCCAGACGTTGGAACGAATGAGTTAGATATACAATTGCGATATCTCACACAATGCTGACGATTCATTAAGTATGATTGAAATAGGCCTAATAATGAATCAGAAAAACCCAAGAGGCGCATTTTGTTAAGGAGCAGCTGATGATTAATTGTATCAAACGCCTTCTGAATGTCAGTATATATCACATCCATCTGCCCATTGTCATCAATCGTCTCAGCGAGGTCTTGAGTAATGCATAATAAATTTGTTATGGCGGACCGATTTTGCATGAAGCCATGTTGTTCAGGTGAGATGGTATGTTTGATGGCTGTATATATTCTATTATGTAAGATAGACTCGAAAACTTTCACGAAGTTGCAGAGTAGCGCTATCGGACGGTAATTTTCTATCTTTGATAGAGCTCCTTTTTTATGGACAGGACATATAACTGATTTCTTCCAAATTGATGGCAATTGTTCACAACTAATAATAAGATTAAACAGATGTCTTAAGGGTTCAGTCAGTACAGTAGCACAGTCTCTTGAAAGAAAACTTGGAAGTCCATCTGCTCCAGATGTAAAACTGTTCTTGGATCGTTTAAGTGCTTGATAAACTTCATCACTAGTGATATTAGATATAGCCACAGTAATATCGTGGTCAATATCTGCTGTAATATTATCAGGAGGTATTGTACTAGCAGACGTATAGACTGATTTAAAGAAGTGACTAAATCCATTAACAATATCAGTTGGTGTTTGTAGTGTGGTATCCTTGTAGTGCATAATTCCAGGAATTCGGCTGCGACCCTTTTTTTGTTGAATGAAGCTCCAAAATTTCTTTGGATCAGTTGACAATGTAATAATATAATGATTAATAATAATAGAATATCTATTAAATGATCTTGGGGGAATTTTGATTATTCTGCACAGACTACCAACAAAGTTACCAGATTTTCATGGCCACCTTTACGTCGAAAAGATCGTGAATGGATAATACACGGTATCACGGAAATATCTCGTTAAATCTAGGGAAATAAATCCTACAAAAGTAATCATAAATTACCAGTAATATCCACAAATAACGTCGATTTATAAAGCTCCCATTAAAAATGTTAGCATTTTCCCATTACAGTGCAAATTTTTCTTAAGTATCCATTATTAGTTTAAACAGCAAATTAAAAAAAATGGAGACCTTGAGAAAACTAGGGGCAAAAAAGACACGAATGCTGTATTTTTGACAGTTGACACTGTTAGATTTGTATATACAGGGTGATAAAAAATGAGGGATAAGCTCGACGGTACGTTCTCAGGCTTTAAAGAACTCGAAGAAAAAAATGGTAAAAAAAAATCCCTGCACCAAACTTTTAAAAATTTCATTTTGATTTGACTTTTTGAAGATCAATTTACAACGCTAAAATTTTCAGTGTCCCCATTATTAAAAAAAGGCGTTTAGTAATCCATGAAATTTCCAGTTGACACTTCATGTGATAAATGTCAAACTGATTAGCACGAATAAGGAACGCGTTGGTGTCGCCAACATAATTTTCTATTAACATTAAACTTCAAACGTTGCTAGACTAGTAATTACAAAAAATAATAGTTCTAAAAATGTACTGTACTTCGACAGATGCGTAACAATCTTGGATCCGACTATGATAAAAAACTTGTCAAAACACAATTTTCGGTGCGCATACAAACATTACGATCATTACTTAAGTAGACTAACTGAAAAATATAGAGAAAAACTTACTTATTTGCAACAGCATGTCTATCTCGTACTTCCGACCGTTCAAACCAGATATGAGGAGACGCCCGTGCTAAGGCTCGTTGCAAGATTCCAAGAAAACCTCCATGACTTTGGCCAATCTAAAACCATTTCGTAACTCACAACCATACCGAACACCAAACGTCACAATAATTTTAGCTTAAACTTCTACATCAGAGTTGGGATAACACTGTTAATTTGAAACGGCTACCACTTGACAAACAAATGAACAAAGAAAATATTTGACACATGCAATGATTGAATGAAATGTCCCCATGTTAATGTACCGTCCTTGGAAAAATACGACCAGCAATATTAAATACATGGGTAACAAAGGTTATATGTATATAGATTATTATCAGACGAATTAAATAAGCCCCCGTGATAAAAAAACTACATTTTTTAAAGTGTTTATCTGTTAATTGCTAGAGATAATGTTCTCCCAGAATAGAACAGATTCCACAAGTGTTTTTTTTTTATTCTTTTACTAGAAATTATTTTAAAACTTTAACAATGACGACGTTTGTGGTACCAACTGCTCCAGTTTTACCAACTCAATTTAACCACATTTCATTTGTCCAGTGACGTTCGTTCAAATTTTAACAGGAATCAACTTTAAAAAACACACACACCTATAAGCATTAAAAAAGCAACCTACCAGAGAATAGCAATTATCGCACATTAAAATAAGTACATCTATCGGCGACGTATGATTGGCGACACAGATCCCACTCTTAGGCTTATTTTCTTCATTATGGTAAGTAATAACTGAAGATATAGCGTTCGATAAAATTCCAAAGCACATAACTGACACGTACTTATTTAATTTCTGCTTAAAATCGCCTTCCTTCACATACCCTACTAACGCCGTACACAGAGTCAACCACCATACCTGTAAAACACACACAGAACTTTCTAAAGACAGGACACAAAGCACAAAGCCATTCTACAACTAAAACAAATCCCAGGTTTCTCCAGCTCCGCTAACTCACCAAAGAGTAACAGTTATCTGTGGACAAAATAAGCACGTCGCAGGGCGTCGTGTGGTTCGCGACGCACACCGACCCCCTGGCAGGTCTGTGCTCTTTATTGTGAATGATTATTTCGGCCGATAAAGAACGACTCATTATGCGAAAGGCCGTTAGGTACGATTTTGTGTTAATCCAGCGCTTGGGGGGGCAGTCGGGAAGTCCTCCTAGCAGGCCTGTGGTAATCACCAACCAACATATCTGTCGAGGGCGCGATGGGTTATACAAGTTTACAAAAACTAATAGTGAGGGAGTTCATATTCACACAAAATTATAAATGCTGTGGTGTCCCAGTTTAAATTTGTTTTATTTTATGCAATTAGAGTATGAACGTAAAATAAACCTACTTTCACAATCGAATTAGTTTTAAATTAAACACACTAAAAGAATTGAACTCCCTCTTGTGAAAGGGAAAAGTTTCGCAAAATAATGCTGTCTGTCGTATGTACCAGTGGCAAATTTTTTATAGATGTTTCGACAACAAGCAATTTTCCATTTATTACCGCTTTAAAACCACGTTTTTACTACCTGTAGTAAACAGGTCTACAAATTATTTAACTTAAGTTTGTTTTGTTACAAACAATTATCTAGTGACAGTCTTATTAGTTTTACGCGTAGGCTTTTTGGGAAAAATCAGAATTTTGCAAAAACATTTAATCCGTTATTCCCTCCAAAAACTTGATGACGTCAACTAACAATTTTGCAAAGCAAATCTCAATGTGCAACTATTTTCACTTTGAAAATGTTTCAAAGAATCTGTAAATTGTTACAACAAAAAAATCACAATAAATTTTATATTTATCAAAGTGACTGAACTTTGGGGCAATTCTTTTAATCCCGTAATCCTCATGATAAACCTTTTTTTCATATTTATTCCTATCAGAAATCGGCAATAATTTCACTGAAAGCTTATTGTCTGGTAAACAGATACAACACGATGATAATAATGATTGTTACATTAAAAAGGAACGTACGATTAAACTTTGATATCCTTTGTTTATTATAAGTAACATAAAAATAGCTTAACAAACAAAAGTTTCCATTCGACGGATGTATAAATAAATACACAATGACGGATGAAGACTTATATAAAAGAAACCCACGGGAACATGTTCAAACTCGTTTTATAAAACCCATTCAAAACAAAGTCATTGTTTCATTTAAAAATTGAAGCCAGCGAGTATGCATTTAAATCAATTTATAATATTTGTATTACAATGAAGATTTTCGGTTTGTGTCACTAGACGTTCTTAATTTTCGACATTGACAGGTGACAGAACAACTGACAAAATGATGACATGCGTCAGTGGTACCATCCACACAGAGTAGGTTTCACAGTCAACTTTAGTTCATTTTGTTTTCAATCACACAAAATTATTCAACACTGAATTGAATTGTAAATATAAAGGTAAAATATGTACAGTTTAAACTGAAATAGTTTTATTTATCAAATACAACTCAAATTGGTTTAACCAAGCCACTTACGTGCTAGGGACTCCTAACCTTGAGCCTGTTGTTGGTAACTGATAAAGATATGTACAGAAAACAACGTATGTGTAATATTAGATAATCCATTTGAAAAATAATATTTTTTATAGGTAAGTAAAATTTCACGAAAATTAAATATCGTATTTAATTATTTTTTACATTCTCTATAATTCAGTTTTGATATTATTATGACGTCATCAATTTTTTGGTTGGGTAGACATATTTTATTTTACACCTAATTACCGCGCCAACACACGTTTCACTTAAAACAACGAAAACGTTTCCGGTAATTGTTTTTAAAACCTGATCCCATAACCAAAGGAATGTTAATTATTATTAGCACAGCGAAACCAGGAGTTACACTTATATAAAAATTCTGAACTACTGAGAAACCGCAAATGTTTGCGGTCTATACAATTTTCATTTTAATTTTTTTTTCCGACCAAACCTCTTTATTATCCCCTTGGCGTAAAAAGCAAACAATTTAAAGTTCAGTGACAGCATTTGTAAGTATTTAAAATAATCGATGGAAGGATTGTTGACGAAACCGCACAAACAAGCTCAAAAGGAATTTTATCTTCAGACAAAGTTTAAGTGAGAGCGATAGAGTTAAATGCATCTTAAAACGACCGAAACAAAAACGGTTAAAAGTATTTTAAAGAGCCATCATTACAGCAATTTATTGCACAACAATGGTAAATTGGGTTAAGAGAGCGAATTTCATTGTCTCAATATTGATCATGTATTTACGTGATGCATTTGCGACAGTTGAACGAATGAATGATTTATTGGCGCTAATAATTTACAATGAAAGTTAACGCACGTCAATTGGTTACGTCAAGATTATTGCCGAGAAATTTTTTAATATAAATTTTGATGGGTATTTTTAATTTTTAATATCAAAGGGGATACATTAAAAAATCAATACGATACTAATTAATTGCAGTGCGCGTTCCTGCCAATCTGATATTCATGACGGAACAAATATTTCTGCTTTATATTTCGACATCGGCCGGGATATATAATAATAAAATAATTAAAATGTCAGTACGTTTATTGCGTCATGAATTTTTTAGTTCGTGAATAACATCAATTTTTTTATAATTTGGTTTTAGACCCACGCAAACACATCAAGTTATTTAAATTTAATATATTCGCACAAAAACGACATGTTTTCGCATCAATTAGAAATTGATTTTGTGCGCTACAAGTAGATTAAATTGTCACATCTTCATTGTTGACAGACGAATTTTATTAATATTTCAAAAAACGACTTATCTCATTTTCCCGAAATTCTGACAACACTGTTCCGTTATTACTACTATTAGTATTACATTGTACCGATCGAAATTAATATATTTGTGCCTCCTAAAATGTTGGTGTTACAAAATTTTGTGTTGAAACCTGCTTTGATACCTGTCAAATCTTAAAATTTATGTAAAAAATTGGACTTTTTTAATTGATTATGCTTCAGGAGCAAGGGAAGTTCGGTGTAAATAACTTTGAAACAGTTTAACAGAGAATGTGAAAGAATCTTGGAGGCTCCCAACGTTTTATGAAAAATTTCAAAGAATTTTAAGGGCCCCTAGTATTTTTTTTTTTAATAATGTGAAAGACTCTTGGAACCATTTATGTTTATTTTAAAGACATAAAAAAGATTCAGGTGTCTTGTTTTCGAAAGAGTTTGAAAATCTTAAGGGCCCACTAGTGTTTTTTAGGAACGTTAAAGATTTTGGGGGCATTTGGTGCCTCTTTTTTAAAATTGAGAAAGCATCTTAGGAACACGTTCTGTTTTGCTTCTGAAACAATCTAATCTAAAAAGATCTTGGAGGTTCATTGCGTGTCATTTTTGAAAACGTTTTTGAGTTTTAGGGGCCCCTCATGTATTTTTTTTTTTTTCAAAAAAATGTGAAAAAATTTGGGAGCTCCTGTTTTATTTGTAAAATAATTTAAAAAGAACTTGGAGGCTCCTAAAGTTTTATTTTTGAAAGTTTGGTTTGACAGAGTTTTAAGGGCCCTTGGGGGCTTTTTCTCAAAGAATATGAAAGAATCTTGGGGCCACTTATGTTCTGTTTTTGAAACGATCTAAAAAGATCTTGGAGGCTCCTCACGTTTAACTTTTGAAAAGTTTCGCAGAATTTTAGGGGCCCCCAGTGTCTTTTTTTCAAAGAATGGGAAAAAATCTTGGGATCTTTGGAGCTCCAAGTGTTTTATTTTTGAGAGGTTGAAAACCTTTTGCTGGCCCCTACTGTCTTTTTTTCAGAACGAATATTGGATGCCCATGGTGTGTGTTTTCTTAATAACCTGAAAAGATCCTGGTATTTGGATTTTGAAATAATTTGAAAGTCTTAGGGCTCACTAGTTTTTTAGGAATGTTAAAGAATGTTCGGAACACTCGGTATCGTTTTTTTCAAAAGAATGTAAAAGAATCTTGGGGGTTCCATGTATTTTGTTTTTGAAAGAATCTGAAGGGGTCTTAGAGACCCCAAGATATTTTTTTAAAGAATGTTGAAGAACCTTGGGGTCCCGTAGTTCTTTTTAAGAATGTTAAATAATCTGGGGTCACTAATTCTTTAAAAAATAATATTTGCGTTTTGTTTTTGAAATAATTTGAAAAGATCTTGGGAGTTCCTGGTACTTTTATTTTTTAAAGACTGAAATTCTTAGGGGCAACTAACGTGTTTTTTTAGGAAGAAATTTTGGGGCAATTGGTACCTTTTTTTTTAAGAATATGAAACATTCTTGGGGACCTCTTATATTCTGCTTAAAAAAAAGCGTTTAAAAGAGTTTTTAGAGGCCCTTAATGCCTTTCTTTTTCAAAGAATGTGAAAGAATCTTGGCCCACTTATGTTTTGGACACAATTTAAAAAGATCTTCGGAGATCCTGGTTGTATGTTTTTGAAAGAGGTTGAAATAATCTTGGCGGCCTCTAGTGTCGCTTTGTACGGGATATTAAAGAATTTTGGGGGGCCCTTGGTCTTTTTCAAAGAATGTGAAAGAATCTTAGAGGCTCCTTGAATCTTGTTTTTGAAGTGATTTGAGAGAATATCAGGAATCTCTTATGTTTTGTTTTTGAAGTAATTTGAAGGATCTCGGCGATCCTTTTCTGTTTTGTTTTTGAAATAATTTGAAAGAATCTCTGGGAAAACTTGTGTTTTATTTGCGAAGCAGTTTGAAAGAATCTCCAAGATCCCTTATGTCTGCTTTTTGAAGGAGTTTGAAAGAATCTTAGGGCAAATTATGACGCTTTTAACATAATTTAAAAAGATTTTTGGAGCTCTGGATATTATGAAGTGGTTTAAAAAAATATTGGCGGCCTCTAGGAATAGGCTCCATGAGTCATGGTTTTGAAGTAATTTGAAAGAATCTCGAAGAAACCTTGCGTTTTATTTGCGAAGTAGTTTGAAAGAATCCGAGGATCTCTTATGTCCGCATTTTGAAGGAGTTTGAACGAATCTTAGGGTCAATTATGACGCTTTTAACATAATTTGAAAAGATTTTCGGAGCTCTGGATATTATGACTTGAAAAGAGGTTGAAAAAATATTGGCGGCCTCTAGGACTATTAAAGAATTTTGGGGAGCCCTTGGTGTCTTTTTCAGAGAATGTGAAAGAATCTTGGAGGCTCCATGAGTCATGTTTTTGAAGTAATTTGAAAGAATCGCTCATGTTTTATTTGCGTTTGAACGAATCTTAGGGTCAATTATGACGCTTTTAACATAATTTAAAAAGATTTTCGGAGCTCTGGATATTATGTTTTTAAAAGAGGTTGAAAAAATATTGGCGGTATCTAGTGTTTCTTTCAGAGAATATAAAAGAATCTTGGAGGCTCCTTGAGTATTGTTTTTGAAGTAATTTGAAAAAATTTGGGGGGCCCTTGGTGTTTTGTTTTTGGTATGTAGTTTGAAAGAATCTTAGGAATCCCTTGCCTGGTTTTTGAAGCAGTTTGAAGGATCTCGACGATCCCTTTTTATTTTATTTTTGAAGTAATTTGAAAGAATCCCGAAGTTTCCTTTGGGCTTTATTTTTGAAGTAATTTGAAAAAGTCTCGGGGACCCCTTTCGTTTTACTTTTGAAGTTGTTTGAGAGAACCTCGGGGAACTTGTTTGGTTTATTTTTTAAATAGTTTGAAAGGATCTTAGGGATTCTTTGCTTGGTTTTTGAAGTAGGTTGAAGGATCTCGCCAATCACTTTTTGTTTTGTTTTTGAAGTAATTTGAAAGAATCTCGAGGATTCCTTTGGTTTTTATTTTTTAAGTAGTTTGAAAGTATCTTAGGGTCAATTATGACGAAGATTTTTGAAGCTCTGGGTATTATGTTTTTAAAAGAGGTTGAAAAAATCTGGACGGCCTCAAGTATCTTTCTTTAAGGAATATTAAAGAATTTTGGGGGGCCCTTGATGTCTTTTTCAGAGAATGTGAAGGAATCTTGGAGGCTCCTTGAGTCTTGTTTTTGAAGTAATTTGAAAAGAATGGGGGGGGGCTTGGTGTTTTGTTTTTGAAGTAGGTTGAAGGATCTTAGTAATCCCTTTTTGTTTTGTTTTTGAAGTAATTTGAAAGAATCTCGAGGATTCCTTTATTCGTGAAGTATGTAGTTTGCAAAAATCTCGGGGACCCTTTTCGTTTTATTTTTGAAGTAGTTCGAAAGAATCTTACGGATCCCTTGCCTGGTTTTTGAAGTACGTTGATGGATCTCGGCAATCCCTTTTTGTTTTGTTTTTGAAGTAATTTGAAAGAATCTCGAGGATTACTTTGGGTTTTATTCTTGAAGTAGTTTGAAAAAATCTCGGGGACCCCTTTCGTTTTATTTTTTAAGTAGTTTGAAAGAATCTTTGAGAGCCCTTGTCTTGTTTTTGAAGTAATTTGAAAAAATCTCGAGGATTCCTTAGGTTATTATTTTTGAAGTAGTTTGAAAGTATCTTAGAGCCAATTATGACGCTTTTAACATAATTTAAAAAAAAAATTGAAACTCTGGATATTATGTTTTTAAAAGAGGTTGAAAAAATCTGGACGGCCTCAAGTAACTCTCTTTAAGGAATATGAAAGAATTTTGGGGGGCCCTTGGTGTCTTTTTCAGAGAATGTGAAGGAATCGTGAAGGCTCCTTGAGTCTTGTTTTTGAAGTAATTTGAAAATAATCTGGGGGGAGGGGCTTGGTGTTTTGTTTTTGAAGTAGTTTGAAGGAATCTTAGGGATCCCTTGCCTGGTTTTTGAAGTAGGTTGAAAAAATCTCGAGGATTCCTTTGGGTTTTATTCTTGAAGTAATTTGAAAAAATCTCGGCGGCCCCTTTCGTTTTATTTTTGAAGTAATTTGAAAGAATCTCGGGTACCTTTTGTGTTTTGTTTTTGAAGTAGTTTGAAAGAATCTCGAAAACTTCATGTGTCTTGTTTTCAAAGTATGTAATTTGAAAGAATCTCAGAGTCCCTTGACTTTATTGCACGATGTTATAAGGTATGTATATTTTAGCGAATAAGTGCGGTGTTGGTGGATCTTCAATGAAACAAAACGACAAGTTTACTACCATACCGTTCTAAAATGATCAAATTATTTGTGCATATTTTACACACTATTTATTAGCCGAATTTTGCTGGCATGTTTACAGTATTAATAAGTCGGACTATAAATATGATCGCGTTCGTTATTATACGATTATGCAACATTGTCACATGCTTTCAATAAAAAAAAAAATAATGTAAAAAATTTACATTTAACATCAATGTAAATCGTTTTATCTTTGTTATCGCATTTTTACTTATCAAGTGCTTACAGCGATTCACAAGAACATAACTCACATATTTTAATAATCCATTAGTGAGTGCGTTCCTTTCGAATTTGTCATTTTACCGCTTCGAATTTATGAATCTAAAAGAATACGTAGCTAATTATACAAACGTTGCTTTTTTTAATGCGGTTGACCTTGGCGCGCTAACACACTTATTTTTCTATTATAAACATCTGAATCCAAAATTTGCATACGATTTTATTAAGATTAACGTGACAATGATGGGTAATCCGCATTGTGAACAAATTGATTTTAACACTTTAAGGTAAATCACAATTTTATGTGACAATACAATAGAAATTGCCACTGAAATCAGTTATCAATGCGCACAAAACACGAATTAAGCTTTGAACAGAAGAGACAAAGCCATTAAACATTTTTTAATTTAACGCCGCATTAATGCAAAGCAACGTAGTCATATTTATCGAACATACGTCATACGACAGCACCATTTTACGAGTTTTCCTTACCAAACTCAACCTACTTCTATTTGAAGATACTAAAACGACATACCCCAAAAAAGCAGATGGTCACCCGTAAAGGAAACAAGAAGAAATATCTGACGAAGAAACCGCACACCCACATCACCGTCAATTTCCACGATATAAATTCGTATCGCCTGTTCGTGCGAATCAGCAAATTCCAATTCTTCAGTTCTTCGGCTTCGAACCTCGACGTGACTTGATCTTCGATGATTGATTCCATCCCCGCTTTCAAGTAGTCGAAAATGTTGCACAAATCGTAGTCCTTACATTTATCCTGTACGTGAAAATTACAAACTAAAATACAAACATTGCGATAATTACCTTAGCTTCTGATAAATCGGTCGTTTCGTCCGTTTTGTGCATGGTAAACGGTGGTTCGGGTACCAAAATTAGCTTATCATCTCTACTAATGACCGAATTTCCGTTGGGCACGTAACCATTGTTTGGCTTCTTCAAACCGTTGGGCGTTTTTAAGTGTTTTATATCATTTGTGGCATTGCTGTTAAGGGGCGAGATTTCTTCGATGTGTTCTTCGTCTTCTTCGCTGGTGTCTTCAGCGTTTGACCCTTTTTGAGCGGTTTCAATATTGGCACGACCAAACTACGAGACAAAAAAAAATGATCGATCATACAATAGAAATTGCAGCGCCTTGAAAAATATTCACGAAGAAAAATAAACAAATTACACGATATCAAAGTCCAGTTATTGTGTTCTCGAACATCTACATAACCTTGTAAAATGAAATTCACCTCTGGATAGGTAAAAACATCGTACGTAATTATTTTTGAAATGTTGCTACTACTTAACTTAAGTAGTAGATTCTCGAAAACGCGAAATGTTGTTGTTTGTACTTTGTACAATTAGTTTCAATATAAAGAAACACTCATGACGTCCTCGACCCATGTCCCATGACAAAAATCCCATAATTTGGCGACAAAGACGAGCACAGGCAAACTTTAAAATTAAATCTGAGATAAAAATACTTCGTTATTGTTCTATATTTCAACACAATGATCTCAGAAAACTCTGTATCAAAGTCTTTTAGGAAACAGTGTTAAACAATTAAGGAAAATTCCCGACCGGAGATTAAACTTGTTGTGCTATCATTATCACCCTATCAAAAATAAAATCTTATCTAAAAAAATTCTCTACACTTAACGACAGGAGCAACTGCCCATGTCCTTTTCAACTTTTATAAATATATTGCGAAGATTAAAAATAGCCTCGAGTGCAAGTGCACTGGATTGTAGCCACAAAATTTACAGAAAAATAATAAATAGAATTACAAATGTTCCATTATTTACCCAAGATATTATTTTTAATTTCGATAAAGTAAAACTTAATTAATTCAGTTATTATGATTCCCAAACAACGTAAAACCAAACACAAACACAATCTGGGGTTTATGGTCAGTAGTCAATGTGTACTAAATATTTTAATCTGTTTCCACTAGCTATTACATTAGAATCACCGAATAAAAGCGCTTTATTATTCAGTAGGGCTTCAGCGCAGGCTGTTCATGCGAATTTCACATGATCACCGCACCTGTTCGATGATTTAAATCTAGATAATTTGCACCCTCCCGTATCATTCAAACAAAAAATCCAAGTAACAAACCATTACCACATCGATTTGATCTCAAATCAAAACAAAAGTCAATTTTGCAACGAAATATTAAAATCTACCACGGTTCAAATAAAATAACCCAGGCGCGTTTCATAACGTGTTTCATGAGAGCCGAATTTATCGCGAAAAAAACACGAACGATAAACTGTATCGCTTCTCGCACAAAATCATGCTTTTCACGTGCTGCTGGCCAATCGATGAATTATGATAAGCTAAAACATACCTAAAGTTGTGGCTTGTTACCAGCGACTCACATTATCGGTTTTATTTAGAAGTGGATATCCTTCCGAGCTCGAAAAGAGGTCGCTGGATGACCCTCCGATTAATTTTTTTATGATGAAATTTTATTCATAAAACATCTGCATGATTTGTACGAATCAATTCCCTAGTTAATAAATATGAGCAAGTCAACATGTAGTGTTTAATTTTTTATTGTTAAAATTCGAGGGCACAAATTGTTCGTTCTGGAAGGTCAGTGAAATAAATAATTCACAGTTTGGTTGTATTTATATTTGCTGTAATAACATAATCAGTCCGGGAAAGTATGGATTGCGGTATTGGAAACATCTTAAAAAAAATTAAATTAATAATTCAACGACTGTTCGTTATGTAGAGGTTATTAAATAATTCATTCTTAAGGTATTGTGAGCACGTTTAATATGTAATTGAAAGATGGTAATAAATCTTGTGGTGTTCGTCCAATAAAATTTGGTTTAAATTTGAATGTATATTTTCTTTTAAGATTGCACAATTTATGGTTTATTGGGATTTCCTAAAAGAACAGAAACCAAATAAATTGTATAAAATTAGAGATAAATGCTCTTATTAATGGCTACCATAATTGATTCTTTCTAGTCCGTATTCTACTTCGTGATTATGTTTAATTTAACATTTACGAACAGTTTTGTAATTTTATGACTCAAATGTTTTAATTTTTTTCAAATGTTATTAAGCACACGAAAGCTAAAAAACTCATTTGTTGCTTTAAACAGTTCATTTTACTCACAATGTTATCTGAAAACAATTAATAAGTAGATAAGTATTGATCAGTGTGCAGCCAGGATAATTAATAACATAATACACATATTTACAAATATAGCTATAAATATGGAAATTGAATAGTTTACGAATCAATAAGTTACAAAAACCTTCACAGTCGATTTAAATCAAAAAGGACCTTAATAAACTCAAATTGTTCATTAGTACCAAAAATGGACACGGTTCTATGTCCAACCCGAGACTAGACCAAGGTTATATATGTACATCAGAATACTGAGTCATTGAAAATTTACTAATGACAAAAATAAAAGAAATAATACAGTTTCTGGATACTGCGACACTACTGGCCAAAATTACTGCGTCACAACTAAATCAACAATAACCAAAAAAGTGAATTATGAATATTCGATGATCTGTTTCAATGTTTGTGTACACTTGTAATTCGGTTCTAATGAATTTATTCCATAAATAGTTCCCAACCTGTTTTATTGCTAATGCATATTATATGGAGGTGAAAAAAGAGAAAAAAGAATATTATTTTTCACGTAGAGAAAGTTCACACTATCACACAAAATTGCTAGATGTAATGTCTTTTCGAAGTCTATGGGGAAAACTTGAGTGAGGTTAAAAAATTGTCAAATTATATATATACATAAATCAAAATGCAAAACTTCTATAAAGCTACATTTTATTTTTTAAAGCATCTTAAATTTCAGCTCAATTCTTCTTTCTTTTGAGTTTGAAAAATGTTCTATTACCGCGTCATTAAAACCCACGAAGTTTTTCACCCCTTAACATTACAATTTTTCTGTATACGCTCTTTTAAAGCTGATGACCAACGGGAAAAAATGCTTTTCGAAAAATTGAAATATCGAGAAATCGAACATCCGAAAAACTAAAACATCGAAATTTTGATAAATAGAAAAATCAAAAAAATTTTAAATTTCTAAAAATTCAAAAACTGAAAAACCGACAAATCGAAATCGGAAAAGTTGAAAAGTTGAAACATCAAAATAAAAAAATCTACTCCTACATTTTAAAAAACCGAAAAATGAAAACACCGAAAAAATGAAAAATTGAAAAAGCCCTAAATCGAAAAATCGAAACATCAAAAAAATTAAAAATCCAAAATTTAAAAATTTAAAAATTAAAATACATTATATTGAAAAACTGAAGAATTGAAAAATCGAAAAATCGAGAAATCCAAACAAAAAATGAAAAAATTGAATATTCGAAAAATCTAAAATTTAAAAAATCTAAAAAATAAAAAATCAAAAGTCGAAAAACCGAAAAATTGAAAAATCCCATCGAAAACTTGAGAAATCGGCAAATAGAGAAATAGAGAACTCTAAAAGTCGCAAAATCAAAAAATTGATTGACCGAGAAATTGAAAACTCGAAAATTTAGAAACACCAAAAATTGAGAAATAGAAACATCAAAAAAGTGAAAAACCTAAAATTTAAAAATTCGAAAAATTGACATATATTTTGAAAAACTGAAGAATGAAAAATTGAACAATCGAGAAATCAAAACATCAAAAAATTGAAAATTCAAAAATCTAAAATTTAAAATACGAAAAAATCCAAAATTATAACGTCGAAAAACCGAAAAATTCAAAAATTCAAAAATTTCAAAAACTTGAAAAATCGGCAAATAGAGTATTCGAAAAATCGGGAAATCGGAAAGTCGAAAACTTGAGAAATCGAAAAGTCGAAAAATCAAGAAATCGAAAAGTAGAAAAACCAAAAAATCGATTAACCGAAAAATTGAAAAATCATAAAATTAAACTATCCGAAAATTGAGAAATCGAAACATCAAAGAAGTAAAAAATCTAAAATTAGAAATTCGAAAAATTTAAATACATATTGAAAAACTAATGAATCAAAAAATCCAACAATCGACAAATTAAACACCAAAAAATCGAAAATTCGAAAAATCTAAAATTTAAAAATAATCGACAAAATTACAAATTAAAAAGGTGAAAAACCGAAAAATTGAAAAATCCCAAAAGATAAATCGAAAAGTCGAAAAATCAAAAAATGGATTGATCGAGAAATTGAAACATCATAAAACTAAAATATCCGAAAATTCAGAAATCGAAACATCAAAAAAGTGAAAAATCTTAAAACATAAAAATTAGAAAATTTGAAATACAAATTGAAAAACTAAAGAATCAAAAAATTGAAAAATCAAGAAATCAAAATATCAAAAAATCGAAAAAATTAAAAATTAAAAATAGAAAAACCGAAAAATTAAAAATCTCAGAACTAAAACATCGAAAACTTGAGAAAACGGCAAATAGACAAATAGAAAAATCGGGAAATCGGAAAGTCGAAAAATCGAAAAGTTGAGAAATCGAAAAGTCGAAAAATGAAAAAATCGATTAATCGAGAAATTGAAAAGGCGAAAATTTAGAAACATCAAAAATTGAAAAATCATAAAACTAAAATATTCGAAAATTGAAATACATATGAAAAACCAAGAATCAAAAATTGAACAATTGAGCAAACAAAACATCACAAAATTGAAAAATTGAAAATTTGAAAATTGTAAAATTTAAAAAATATTAAAAATTAAAAATTTGAAGAACCGAAAAATAGAGAAATCGAAAAATCTGGAAATCGGAAAGTCGAAAAATAAAAAAATCGATTAATCGAGAAATTGAAAAATCAAAATTTAGAAACACCAAAAATTGTAAAATCGAAAAGTTCAACAACCATAAAACTAAAATATCCGAAATCGAAACAGCAAAAAAGTGAAAAACCTAAAATTTAAAAATACCAAAAATTGAAATACATATTGAAAAACTAAAGGAACAAAAAATTGAAAAATCGAGAAACATCAAAAAAACGAAAAATTGAATATTCGAAAAATCTAGAATTTAAGAAAAATTATATATCAAAAAGTCGAAAAACCGAAAAATTTAAAAATCCTAAAACTGAAACATCGAAAAGTTGAGAAATTGGCAAATTGGGAAATCGGATAATCGGGAAATCGAAAATTCGAAAAATCGAAAAGTTGAGAAATCGAAAACCCGAAAAATCAAAAAATCGATTAATCGAGAAATTGAAAAATCGAAAATTTAGAACTACCAAAAATTCAAAAGTCGAAAAACCGAAAAATTTAAGAATCCTAAAACTGAAATATCGAAAACTTGAGAAATTGAGAAATCGAAAAATCAGGAAATCAGGAAATCGGAAAGTCGAAAAATGGAAAAGTTGAGAATTTGAAGTCGCAAAATCAAGAAATCGATTAATCGAGAAATTGAAAAATTGAAAATTTAGAAGCACCAAAAATTAAATAGTCGAAAAATTGAAAAATCATAAAACTAAAATATCCGAAAATTGAGAAATCTAAACATCAAAAAGGTGAAAAATCTAAAAGTTAAAAATTCAAAAAATTGATATACATATTGAAAAACTAAAGAATCAACAAATTGAACAATTTAGAAATCAAAACATCACAAAATCGAAAACTTGAAAATTCGAAAAATGGAAAAGTGGAGAAATCGAAAAGTCCCAAAATCAAAAAACCGAATAATCGAGAAATGGAAAAATCTAAAATTTAGATTCGAAAAATTGAAATACATATTGAAACGCTAAAGAATAAAAAAACTGAACAATCCAGAAATCAAAACATCAAAAATCGAAAAACTGAAAATTCGAAAAATGGAAAAGTTGAGAAATCGAAGAGTCGCAAAATCAAAAAATCGATTAATCGAGAAATTGAAGAATACAAAATTTTTAAACGCCGAAAATTGAGAAATCCCAAAATTGAAAAATCATAAAACTGAAATATCCGGAAATTTAGAAACCGAAACATAAAAAGCTGAAAAACCTAAAATTTAAAAATTCGAAAAATTGAAATACACACTGAAAAACTAAAGAATCGAAAAATTCAAAAATCGAAAACTCAAACCATCAAAAAATCGAAAAATTGTAAATTCGAAAAATCTAAAATTTAAAAACTCGAAAAAATACTAAATCGAAGTCGAAAAACTGAAAAAGTGAAAAATCCTAATACTGAAACATCGAAAAATTAAGAAACCGGAAAATCGGAAAGTCAAAAAATCGAACAGCTGAGCAATCGAAAAGTCGAAAAATCAAAAAATCGATTAATCGAAAAATTGAAAAATCGAAAATTTAGAAACGCCAAAAACAAAAAACTCGAAACATTTTTAAATCGAAAAATTGTTATTCAATTTGGTTTTTTTTCCAAAAACTCGATGTCTAGGATAAAAATTCAAAACGAATTCATAAACCACTCGTTCAGGACTATGTTACTTTTTAACATTTAAATAACATTTATCGATAAACGACACCACAAGTGGATGAGTACATTATTTGATAAAAATTTTGCATAACATTTACTATTGTAAAAATTTGGAGATGACGTCATACCATTGTTGGTGGGGATGATGAGACAAATTTGGGCACACGTTTGGCCATGTATTTCATGTTCCTAACAACGTACAAAATTTGACACAATGCAGAATTTTCGATACAATGTAACAATTTCTTCATACGTTTGCTTCGTATTATTGATTGAATTTCTGTATTGATGATAAATTATGTTTTTTCACTTTGTCTTTTAATTTTTTTAAATCATCTACATTAACTAGATAGAAATGGAATGGACGTATTATTAGTAGGACATTATGAAGCGACTTTACCTGAACGATGGTTCAATTTAATTGCATATTTATGTAAATGGAAAAGCAATCATTACTGATACCATTTCTGTCATTTTAGTTGAAGTATATACTAAAAATAATTCTAAATAGCTTTTAAAACTGCACTTTACCACCAAAACTAAAAAATAACTGATATTTCAATAAAACTTGTGTAAAACGCAGAAAAAAGTAAGGTTTGCTCTAAAAATTAAGCCCACTTTTTTTTATTCCACAAACTGTTAATTTTTTTTCTCTTCGATGTCAGCTCAATTTACGACCAAAAACTTGTCGTACTACATTTTCAAAGGAAATGTGTAATCCAATCAATTAAACATAACCGGAACCCAATTATGTATACACGTTTTGAAAGATAATCCAGTTTAATTAAAACAATCAAACTTAGGCATCAAAATTTTAATAAACAAATGAAAACTTCGGTTCTATTTTTTTGTCATTTGTCTCTACCAGATTTCTCCATTATCAAAAATTGTAAAAAAGGGGTACAAAATACAGAAACAAATATTTTCTCATCCATAGCGTGTTATTTTGTTACACATTTTCTCACACAGAACAGTCTACGCCGGGTATCTCAGTATTATTGAACCAGCAATGTAAACTCTATTAGATACTGACAACCGATAAGTTTAAAGGCAGGGCAGATTTAAAATTTATTTTCCACTTGAAAACCCAAGGCATTTGTCACTTTTTGTAGTTACTTATATTTTTCTAATTCGAAAAGTCTAACTATAAATAAATAAACTAGCAAAGTTTTTATAAAGTTTTAACGTATAATTAAATTTATAAATAGATACATTTCGTTTGGATATAATGTAATTCCACGTGATACTAAAAATTTGAAGATTTAAAGCCACTCTTGACGTCATTTCTGCATGTTGCTTGCTCAACACCTCATTAAACCCAGTTGTTATCAGTATCACACTTGAATAATTAAAGATAAGGGTTTATTTATTCCTCCACAACCCAGGTACATTTTTAGTTTTTAAGAAATCTTCAATGAAAGACTATTTTCAAGGCAATTCGTTTATTTTATTCATTTATTACATGCAATAAATGAATTAGTACAATAAAGCTATATGTTTGTGCAGAGAATTTCCCTACAGTATAATTATACTTTAGAAACGTTAAATAAACGTGGGCGTGTTTGTTCTTTGGGCAACATATAGTTTATTTAATTTATTGCTAACCCCTTGAACACGAATACCTACATTTTATGCAAATTTACAGTTACGTTTAAAAATTACCAGAAAACCAGAAATGAAATATTATTATTATTAACAATTTTATCAAGTACTCGATGTAAAAGTTAATTACAACTACTTATATTTTTGGGTTGGTATTTGAACCACGGTCTGGAGCACAAATTCCAGTCTACTATGTAAAAGCTAGCGGTGTCTCTGTGCAGGCAAATGGAACTAAATTATCTCTAACCCTATATTTACGGAAACGTGACAAGTGAAACTGATTAAAAAGGGTCCAAAGGGCGCCACCTAACTTTAAAAATAGCCCCTTATGCAATTGACTCGCTTTTAACATAGTCCTCACGTGTAATTTGATCGAAAGTCATTACACCCATCTAGAACTTTCACCTAATGTTTTCCGACCCACAAATTTCACTTCCGAAATGGAAATCCAAATGAACAAAGTTCAACACACCAAATAATGTACCGTCACATCCACATTTTTATGACGCATATGAATGATAGTGACTGATGATACAAATTAATTATTAAAAATGGACTTACCTCAAATATGATCAGAAGCAGCTTCACGTACAGTCTTCTTACTCCCAAAGATTTTCCAATTGATGCGAGAAAAACAATACATAACAAAATCATCAAAAACGGTGTTATCAACACCGAACCAACAAACCAAACAAGTGACAAAATACCCGCCATTGTAAATCTTGTTTCCGAATTTACAAAAAGTCAGTCAGACGCCGCACATGGTACGATTAAATACTGAATGAGTAACCTGACAACATTTAAATTTATTAGGACGTAGTACAACACTCTTATCTTTAGCCACTCAAGACACACACTGGAAAACGGAGGGGCGAAGGGGCTACGAACATGCGTAAGTGTAGCGAAGTGTCATCGGTTTGGGGACTTTCGTGCCGCAGCTAGCTGGCGCCAAAGGTTGGCGGCGCTGTGCGTTCAACAAAAAAAGCTTTAAATAAACGAAACGGGGTACTTCTGATTTAAACTACATTGCAACTGATTTTTACAACTTTTACACAAATTTTCAGTTTAAAACTGCATTTTATTTTCGTCTAGTTGCTAAAAGTTCGTTTGACATTGACAACTGTCATTCTCGACACTGACAGCTGACAGCTCGACTGCAAAATTGACATTCGTTCCAGACTCGATTCCAACAAAATTAAAAAGTAATAATGTCGGGTTTGCCTGCTGCCGTTCGTGTCTCCCCACTGATTAAGGTACGCAATTTTTTATGTTATTGGCGTAGTAATGTTTTCAGAAAATTTGCCAAAAAATGACAGTTACATAACTCACATAACCTATCATTTCCAGTTTGGTAGATGGAGTTTGCTCACGCTGGGGGTGGTATACGGGGCATTCCACCAAGGTAGGTTATCCAGAAAGGAAGCCGCCTTCAGAGAAGTCGAAGACAAACAGAAAGCGATTAGGGATGCGAAAGTGGCTGAAGAGAAGAAACGAGCTGCCGAAAGAGAAATTGCGGAATTGGAGGCCCTGGCAAAATAAAAAACTGATGTTGTCTGTTAGTTAGTGAATTAAAGGTACTTGTAATTAAGTGAAGTCTTTGTCTGCACCCCCTACGTTTTAAATTTTGTCTTTTCGTTTTTTTTACAACATGAAACTTAAAACATTTAAAATGAAAAATTTGTATAAGGAAATATCGATTTTGCAATTTCTTGTTGTGAAAAGATGGCATATATTTTGCCATTTTTTTAATAATATATGTAGTATTCTTTAAACAAGATACTAAAAAAAAACGTGATTTTAATGTCTTGTAAAGAAACAAGTATTTTGCAGTTAAGACAAGCCCCCTTGGTTCACGGCGAATAAAAAATTCATCACAATTGCGATAGGGCGGGTGGGCGGGCTTACATTTTGTCTTTTCGTTCTAATATGTGTAGATTTCTTTTCACAACATGAAACTTAAAACATTTAAAATGAAAATTTTGTATAAGGAAATATCGATTTTGCAATTTCTTGTTATGAAAATATGGCTACATATATTTAGAAAAAAAAATCAAAATATAAGCCCCGCCCACCCACCCTACCTCGATTCTGATGAATTTTTTATTATTTGTTGTAAGCCGAGGGGCGGAGCTTAATTGTAAAATCCTTATTTTTCTACGAGAAATGACCATTTTAAACATGTTTCAAGTTTCTAAAAAAAAAATCTTCACAATCGAGATGGGGTTGGTGGGAGGGATATATATTTTGCCGTTTTTTTAAATAATATATGTAGTATTCTTTGAACAACACGATACTCAAAAACGTGATTTTAATATCTTGTAAAGAAATAAGTATTTTGCAGTTAAGCTCCGCTCCCTGGTTCACGGCGAATAAAAAATCATCACAATTAGAGACAGGGTGGGTGGGCGGGCTTATATTTTGATTTTTTGTTTTAATATGTTATATTTTCACCAATTTTGGTAAACGCGGCTTTTATTACCCATTTTACCTTCATCATCTCCGCGGTGATTTTGTATTCAATCAAATTACAAATTTGACGGTAAATTCTGTTTTCTTTATACTATAATAAAGTCATATATTTACAGTCGTCAAAAAGTTCTGCCCGAGTTTAAATTTTCCCCACTATACTTATTCTAACGAACATTTTATAAAAAAAACTGCGATTAAAAAATTGAGTTGAAGCAGCTTTAAGACAAAATTTAATTAATGAAACCGCTGCATACATTTTTTTTTTACAATTTATTTCTGGCGATTTCTTTTCTGACGTCATCGACTTTCTGGAGGGGATAAATAAATAAATCTCGTTACACTTGCTGTGGTTAGTGCTAACAAGTTGCAACTTAGACGTTGTGCACCCTTTATTAAAACATAAATAAATTCTGTAAACAAAATTTACAACATTCACAACTATTTAAAAATCTTTACAGGGTAAAAAGTGCTAAGTATAAAAACTCCATTTAAACTTTAAGCAATCTGAATATTATTGGGGTCCAAAATTACTCGTAAATTGCTTTCCACGTTCATGGAACCGGTGTTCTTCTGAACGACTGGAACTCGAACGATGAAGCTTTTAGGCAAACAAGTTTCCTCAGTACAAGTCACCAAATTAAATTCAACATCAATTTTAGAATTAACTGTGCCACTTGGGACACTTACAACCACGTCAACATTTTTGACAGTGTCACCACTGGCAGGCACACACGACCACGTGACCCCTGGCAGTTCGACTGACCAGCTTTGAGGCGCCTCTTCCGTCAATTTTAACCCGTCAGCAAAAGCCACCCCGATTTTGAGAATCAATTTTCCGCCGTGACTATTAATGGTGACACTGCGTCCGTCCAATATTTGGTGTTCAGAATTTTCGACTTTTGTTGTAGTTTCTGGGAGGGTTAAATTGAGAACCGTTACCGATTTAACCGAGTAATCAGGACCCAGTTTTAGAGTTTTAATGCAGTGGTTATTGGTGTCAACCAAGTACACTTTTTTACCATCTGAAGACACACAAAGACCCGCGGGTTCTTTAAACCCGGCTGTTTTACCATCAGTGGTATCACCCCCTGGAGTTGCAATAGTGGTTACACTGTTTTGAGTAATATTGACCTTCTTCAATTTGTGGTTGTATGTATCGGCGACCAACAGAGTGTCTTCGTCTTTTGACATAGCCAAACCTAGGAGATGTTGGAGTTTGGCTTCACACAACGACCCATCTTTATCACCAAAAGCGAACAGGTTCTGCAAAGAAAAACCAAATTAATTTGGTTAAAGACCAATTTTGCGTGCTTACATTCGGGTTCCTATCCCCTCCAACCACAGGTGTGACTTTTCCATCGACGAGCGACAAGCGACGCACACTCGAACTCTCGCTGTCTGCCACATAAACCTCCTTATTCTTGTTGCATAAAGCCAGTCCAGACGGTTGCGCAAATCCAGCCGAGTTTGGATACGCATTATTCCTATTTTCTTCCCGTCCGGACCCAGCGATAGCCAAGCAAGTTCCAGCTGGATACTTTTTACACTTCCACCAAACCGTGTCTTCCAAGAAAAGTGCCCAAATTTGGTGAGTTCCCGCCATCGCAATAATCAAAACGTCCCTTATTGGAGGTTTACCATCCGGATAGAACGTCATATCCATATCGGGTGTCCGATACAGACACACATCCCACGGAGACGAGATTACCTGTTGCCTCCAAAGCTTCCCACCAACTCTATCATTACCCTGAAACCCTGTACCACTCACAGTTTCAACCATACTATTCTTCAAGTCAATTTTCCGAATTGCGTGATTTTCCGTATCGGCCACAAAAATGGTACTTTCATTCTGAAAAGCCACACCTTGAGGTGCATTAAATTCGCAAATTGACAGACTTCCATCGCGGAAACCCACTTTTCCGCTACCCACTTGGTGTAAAATGGTCCCATCGGGTTTTAGAATGATAATTCGATTGTTTCCGGTGTCGGATACAGCCAAGATTTCCTGGTGGTTTTCGTTGACGAAGTTTGCGATTTTTCCGGGGAACAATAATGGTCCTTTTAAGTCGGGGAGTAAGTGGTAGGCGGATTTGAACGGTATCTGGTGGTCCGAAATTTGCTTTTTGGACTTGTAGTATTCCAGAGAAGCTGTGATGTAAGAGCGTAGGTTCTCTTTGTGGCCTTCACCCATCAACATGACGATGGGGTTGGCGTTCGGACCGAGTATTAAGAGTGTTGGCCAGCAATTGACTTCGCAGTTTTTCCACATTTGGGAATTGAAGTCGTTGACTACGGGGTGCGTGATGTTGTATCTTTGGACAGCCGCAAGGATGTTGGCTGAGGCCTTTTCATTTTCGAATTTTGCGCTATGGACGCCTATCTGTGTGAGTAAACAACAGTTGATAAGTGATTATAATTCCGAGTAGAGATGGGTGTGTGAAATGATTCTAGCAGGAAAGTTTGGGTGATTCATGGGTAATTTAATAAAGAGCGACACTGAAAATGTATAAACCCGAAAAATGTCTCTATACTGAAGACTTTGGTCCTTTTTGCCATAAACCATTCCGCACGATTGAGAAAGAGGTGGTCGAGTATTGCATTTAAAATTTTGTGCCTACAAAGGTTTTTATACTCCCTTAGCGTAAGAACCCACTTTTCTAGGCGGGTTTAAACAATAGGCGTTCGCTACTCTTTTTACTTACTAGTTCCGTCGAGAAAGCGGTAACCGGCAAATATTTTGCTAACGATTATTGTATGTAAATACAGGAGTAAAATTCCGCTTTCGTTCTATACCAGCAGATATTATCAGATTTATCTTAGTAAATACCCTTTCAAATTTTTTTATCCCACAATAAATTAAATAAGCCAATGAAATTCAAAAGCGGAGATGGGTGGGGTTAGTTTTACATTTTTTGTCGAGATTCCACTATTTGTACCCTAAAATCCACTTTTCGTCGAATAAAATGAATGATCAAAATAAATGTGGTGGGTGGGCGTGGCCACAGTGATTTTTTTAGGCGCAGATTCGGCCTCTTGAAAAAATAAAATCCAATCTTTATTTCACAGTAAGTAACATAAGCCAATGAAATTTCAAAGTAGAGATGGGTGGGGTTAGTTTTACATTTTTTTCTAGATTTCAATATATAAATATAAACTCGACCTGTCAGCCAATAAAAGTGTGAACAAAATAAAATGAGTGCTCAAGAAAACGGGTGGGTGGCCGGGGCACTTTGAATTTTTTTAAACGTAGAATTTGGCACAATAAAATTTAATCCTGATCTTACAGCTAATAAAATAAGCCAATGAAATTCAAAAGCGGAGGGCTTAGTTTTATATTTTTGTCTTGTATACAGGGTTAGTCACGAGAGAATTACTTCTGAAAATTATTTTTACGCAACCCAAAATACTAATACCCTGTACCACTTGATATTATCTAAATTTAAAATGAAATGCCTAATCCATGATTGCTTTGACTTTGGCAGTGTCACTTTGACGTTAATTAATTTTTAACATTTTTTTTCATCGTTGACTTGCCTATAGAGCCCCACTGGATCGACGACATACAGTCAGATCAATCTGGGCTATACTGAAGCCGTAAGTGCTCTACCAATGTTGTTCGCCGCTAATGTGTATGTGTTAAATCGCCATCTCTGCGTCACCTAGAGCCTCTTCGAAGTGCAAATCTGCAACCTCTGGACTTCTTCGGCCATCCATTTACAAAAAAGCCGTAGCATTCCCACAAAATGCCCAACATTTTCAACAGATTAGTAGTTAAATTATTTACTTACTTGTTTGAGTTTGTGTTGTAACCTTTGAATAAAACGCCGTAAAAGGAATTTTTAGAAATAATTTTCTCGTGATTAATCGGTTGCAAAAGATCAAGAGGCACACTGACAAATTTATTAGCGGCGCCGGAGGAGATTTCCGACTGGCTGCGGTACCACCATGGACACTCGCGTAACCTCCTTTTCCACAATTGTCAAAATGAGACTGCCAAACTCAAAGCAATCATGGATTAAGCATTACATTTTAAATTCAGTTAGTATCAAATGGTACATGGTATTCGTATTTTGGGTTGCGTAAAAATAATTTTCAGAAGTAATTCTCTCGTGACTAACCCTGTATATAGGGGTCCTCCATGTATCATGAATTATTTATTAGAGACAAAAAAGTCAAAGAGCGAAGTTGTATGGTTCTTTGATGAATATACTCTAAAATTATTTTTAACTATACAGAGTGTTCTATTTTCAAGGCGTAACACACAACTTAGTTTTTTTAATGAAACCCCTATGAATTTTTACATATTTTGAATGACTTTTTCTTTGGCTTTACAACCACAGTTTATTTTTGAAATTCCAATGCGACGTTACAACGTTATTCTAATTTTCTTGAACTTTTTTGGCAATGGAAGGGTTCTCAAAAAATCGCAATAGGGTTATTTTTAAAGTCTGTCTTATAATATTTTGTGGAAGGATAAATAAAGGTACCCACTTTGTAGTGGTGTCAACTAAATCAAATTTTAATAAACAGTAGTGTTTATAAAAAAAATCTAAAACTTTACAATTTTCGAATATCGATATTTCACTTTTTTGAAATGGAAGATCCTGTATTTTATTACTGTATTTTACGCTATTTCTGTCCTCATTCTTCTAGTATGTCGATGGATCTTTTAAAAAAGTAAAATTGCAGTAAATATCAATGTGAAATAAAGAAAATACTCAGTAAAAAAGAAAGAGAACAAAAAATAGGATAAGATACAGTAATAAAACGTAGCGTGTTGTATTAAAAAAACTAAAATATCGAAACATATTTGAAAATTTCAATAATTAAAACATTTTTTTTATAAACACTGTATATGAAAATTTAATCTCATTTATACCACAACAAAGCGCGAACTTTTCTTTATCACAAAATGTTTTAAGAAACACAACAAGAAAAATAGAAAAATAAAATGTGGTTGTAAAAGCTGGAAAGGTCAATTAGAATATGTAAAAATAAGGTATTTCATTTAAAAAAAACTACGTTGTGTATTACGCCTTACAAGCAGAACACTGTATAGTTCAAAATAAGTTTAAAGTATAGTCCTCAAAAGACCGTACAACTGTGGACCTCGACCTTTTTTTCTATTTCTAATACATAATTAATGAGATATCAAGGAACGCGCATTTAGTGACTCACCCTGCATATATATTTTTTTAATCCAAAAACTGCAATATTTCAGTGGGCGATTTTGAAAAAATAGTAGATGATATCGAATATATGAGGTCGGTACTAACTTCTGGAGGTCAAAAGCCATAAGCAAATGTATGTCGTCAAATTTCGAAAATTGCCGAAAATTGGCACGGGATTTGAAAAATTTTGCTTTTAAAAAAGTTGCCAAAAAAGTCTGAGATATAGAACTCTGTACAGTTCAAAGTAAGTTTAAAGTATAATCCTCAAACAACCGTACAACTGTGGTCCTCGATCTTTTTTTCTATTTCTAATACATAGTTAATGAGATATCAAAGAACGCGCATTTTGTGACTCACCCTGTATATATTTTTTTAATCAAAAAATTGCAATATTTCAGTGGGCGATTCTGAAAAAATAGTAGATATCAAAAATATGAGGTCGGTACTAACTTCTGGAGGTCAAAAACCATAAGAAAATGTACGTCGTTAAATTTCGAAAATTGGCGGGGGATTTAAAAAAAATTGCGTTTTGAAAGTTGCCAAAAAAGTCCCAAAAAAATCTGAGATATAGGTTTCGTTGTGCTGATTCTAAAAACACCGTGTTTTGCTCTCAACGCAAGTTTTGGCAAATTTCGTAAATAAATCAAAGTTACTTTCCACCGTTATTAATTATCTTAGTAACACTTCGTTCAATTTTTGGACGTTACCAAAGAAATAAATAAAGCAACAGTCAAGCTATTTTTTTCTTACTAAAATTAACAGTGGTTGAAAACAGTTTTAATGACGTGGCAAATTTAAAAATTGTGTGCCTTCTTTATTTTTGAGAAATGATATGGCACTACTAGAATTGTTTACTTATTTTTTGCCATGTATGTAATTCGCCATTAAAATTATGCAATAGTGCTCTGAATCACCCTGTGTAGTTAATGTAGAAACAGTTATTCTTAGCCCCGCCCATCAGCCATTCTCTTCTGAAGTAAGATAAAATCTTATAGCAAATAGTATAACAAAAAAATTACGATGAACGCTTTTTCTTCTTTTTTTTAACAAGCTAGGTTCCATTAGTTTCCATTCGCTCTATACAGGAGAACATATAATTAACCCCGCCCACCCATCCCGCCTCCTTTTAGCGATTCATTTCATCTGCTCAGGATGAAAAGTGAATATTATACTGAACATAAATTAAATCGTTAAAATGAAAACAGCGCGGGCTGGCTAGTAGTTGCTAAGATAAGACTGATTTTGGCAAATCACATACCCTCCAATAAAATAGAGGGCGGGTGGGCGGGGCTACTGCTTATTTATGACTCGGCCCCACCCACCTACTTTACAAAGTCAAAAGTGACGCCGTCCACTCACCCCTATTCCATTTAAATTACTAATTTTATTGGTATTTATTATAAGAGACGGGGGTTCGGTTTTATATTGACAAATAATACTTTTTTTTTTAATTTTATTAAATCTTAATTTTTTTGAAAAACGACTGCCCTCGGAGTTTACATATAAATAATAAAGACTAAACGCCACCCCTTTTTTCCGGGCCAATAAAATGATTTATTAAGGTGGAGCTAGTGCGAGTGGGAGGAGCATCCGTAATATTGCTTTTTAAATATGATTCTCACATCTGGTATGCTTATTTAACACCAGCGTAATACTTTTTAGATAGTTTGGTTAACAATTTATCGATTTTCTCCCCAACGCTTTAACAGATTTACCAAAGATTTTAATAAAATAATGTCATTAATTAGCAGAGTCGAATTTAATCTATTATGTGTTTTTTGACGCTTGTTGAAAGAATTTTAGACTCCGGTGTTAAATTTTCGAATTAATTTTTTCCATTGGCTAACTTCACCACGACTGTAAAGTAACTGGTTAAGAAATGCCACAGGATCGAAAAAACATCGTCTAATCAGCCATGGAATTAATTTAAAAAAATGTTCGCAAAATTTGCACTGTCATAGCTGTTCGTTTTTGCAGATATCGCCCTAGAGAATAAGTAAGACCATTCATCATTTTTATGTCGTTGCAAGCATTTTTTTTTTTAATACAAATGTCAAACTGACGCTAACTTCAAGACAACAGTACTGACACCAGTTGTTTTTTTTTTTTTTTAATTAATTTCATGGCTGACTAAACGATGTTTTTTTTTATATATGCTGTAACCGTTTTATACAATTTTCCAATAAAAAATACATGGAAACAATTGCGTAAATCTGGGTGGGTACGCGTTTACACAACCAATGATTACATTTCCGTTGGTTGTGCGCCGGGTTAATCCCCGGAAACCACATTTATAGTTATACAGGGTGATAAAAAATCACGGATAAAGTCGATGGTACGTTGTTGAAAACCACTAAAAACTCGATAAAAATTATTAAAATAACCTCTGAAGTAACTTTTGAAAATAATAGTTCACAGTTGAAGTATTAACTTCATTATTATAATGTGTTTTTTTAATTTTCCACTGCTAATTACAGTTACTTTGACCTTTGTTCATAGAATTTAAAGTAAGAAGTATTCAATTCATTATCATTACAGAAACAACTTTTACTATACAGCGTACAAAAAGTTTGGTTTTGTTAACTTCAGTTCATATAAAGCAACTGATTTGTTAGAACTATTGCCTCCTAAATTATCAAAGACAGTATTAATGAGTACATAATGATAATTTATAATTCATACATGCAAACACTCTGTTTGTAATTGCATCGCACGTGATTACAATTTGAATCACGTGCCAATATTACTTGTACATGTACCACATACCACAACTAAGCCATCCTCAATCGAAAACTCCTTTTCGATCTCCCGCAAATCAGGGATGATATGCATGCAGTTAATGCAACAGTAAGTAAAAAAATCCAAAACGACGATTTTCCCCTTCAGGTGTTTGGAGAACGACAGCGGCTCAGAAACATTGAACCACTCCAAACCTGCGAAAAACCAAACAAAAAAGTGAGGTTATGACACCCGACAAAAAAACAAAGAAAATCGCAGTTACCTTGATTGAAGTCTTTGATGGGTTGATAATTCAGGTTCTCCAGATATTCCTTAATGGCTGCATTTTTGTTTCCTTTTTCGCGTATCAAGCTTGATAGTTTTTGGTGGGAATAATACAGCATATCATCTTCGCTGTCGGACTCCATCCTCAGCGATCTAAATAGTCTTCGAAAGAAAATGTTGGAAGGCGTTAAACGAACCAGTAACCTCATTAACTTACAGGCTACTGAATGTTACATTGATTTTCCGCGCTCTGTTTGCTGATATGAATCACAAACTTTCCTTTGCAGCCACAAAACAGATAGTGTTTAGTGTTTATCACTGAATCATCACGAGCATTTTGGCGACTTGTAGAATGTGGAGGTCGTTACAGACGTGTAAACGCCGCAACCAACAATACACCATTAGCGAAAACCTAGTGAATTTTGATTTATACGCAGCTCCTGACAGTTGACAGTGACAGTCGGTGATAGTTCGCAAGTAAGTATGGATGCTTGTTTGGCTGTTGAAAAAGAAATAGACAGAGTTTTATCAAAATTCGGGGACATTAATGGCAACGCGGGTCGGATTTTAAGCGACCTCGTTTCTCATATCGAGCGAATTAAAGCAGAACTCGAAAACGGTAAGTCGCTTCGCGAAACTTCCCAGTCATTCCCCCCAACACAAACAAAGAGGTCTAATTATACGATAATTACCGGGACAATCACATTTCAGCTCCGGAAGATCACACACTGACCAACGTTCAACTAGACATACTAAAACAATGCATGGGGAAAGTAAAGGAGACCGTATCAAGACTCACCACCGATCATCGAGACCTCCACAGCACGGTTTCCAAAGTCGGCAAAGCCATAGATCGAAACTTCGTTGCAGACTTCTCGGCTACCAGTCGCGAAGAGGTTTTTGCATCGCCTGAAAAAATTAATTTAATCAATAAAGTCATCTGCCAGCATTTGTACAGACAAGGGATGCAAGATGTGGCCGACACGTTGGTGACCGATGCGGATATAGCACCAGAAATACACAACAAAGAACCATTCACTGAGTTAAATCACATCCTCGACAGCCTTAAAAATAAAGACTTGGAGCCTGCTTTGGCGTGGGCCACTGCTCACCGCGATGCACTCGAAGCGCAAAATTCGTCGCTTGAATTTAAACTACATCGGTTAAAATTTATAGAGTTGTTGAAACAAGGTGCTTCCCATCAAACAGACGCTATATCGTACGCTAGGATTCATTTTAGGAAATTTGTACTTAGGCATGAGAAAGGTAAGAAATGAATCAACAGTAGTTCATAAAAACCATTTTAAATTTTTTATTGCACGTTTGATGCGCTTGCGCACAAAATCATTTTGTAGAATAGTTTCCTTTTTTTAGCATGTTAAATTTCGTTGCAAAAAAATTATGTGTGTGAATCACCGTGTTTATTTTTTGTTATAATTAATAACTAGTTGTGAAACACAATAGTCGCCTGAGGAAGGTACAAGAGGTGAATGACCTCATTCAAGACTTGTTAATTGCACACTTTTATTTTAATTCAGTACATAACTAATTACGTGTCTAATTATAAATATAATTAGAAATCGACGTAAAAGTAGAAGGATGTTGTAAAAAATAACTTTCCTTAGTTTTGCTTAGAACATATATTTTTTTTAATCTCAAGAATCCCCTCCAAAAATTGATGACGTCAGTCACTTAAACAAATTTTTGTTCCAGACATACAAACCTTAATGGGGATGCTCCTATACGTGCCGAATGGCATAGGCAGTTCCCCCTATAGTTGTTTATTAGATTCAGAAATGTGGTTAGAAATTTATGAGCTATTCACACATGATGCTTGTCAGTTATTGGGAATTAGCGTAAATAGTCCGCTAGGGACTTGTATTAACGCCGGGTGTGCAGCTATACCTGCTTTGCTTAATATAAAGCAAGTTATGATGCAGAGGCAGGTCACGGGAATTTGGAACGGAAAAGATGAGCTGCCGGTACGTCCAAAACTCAGTTTTATAACTCAGTAAATGATTGGAATTTTTAGATTGAAATAGATTTAGGTAATGAAGGAAGATATCATTCGATGTTTGCGTGTCCGATTTTGAGGCAACAGTCGACGCAGAATAATCCACCGATGAGACTTATTTGTGGACATGTGATTTCTAGAGATGCTTTGAATAAGTTGTGTAATGGAAATAAGTGAGTTTGGTTTTGTTGTGGTGATGTTTTTGCTAAATTTTATGTTTCTTAGGATGAAGTGTCCCTACTGCCCAATTGAACAAAGTCCAGCAGATGCACGACTTATATATTTTTAAACTTTATAAGCAGATGTTAATTGTTACTCACATTTTTTATATATTATCTATGTTTTTCTAATGATTGTTAATGGTATTTATTTGGTTTGTGTTCTATTGTGATCTCTCCAACTGACATAGATTAATATACTTAGTCCACATTTTTAAACACTGTTTTATTAATTTTCGGATGCAACTAAAATGATACAGTAAAGTCTGGGTTAATGAATATAGAGTGAATAGTGAGACCAACTATAGGAATTACGCTTTTTAAAACGCCAAACCCAACACTGATGCAGTAAAATGATCAATTTTAAAGTAATGTTTCTTTCACAATCTGGTTGACATTAATTTGACAATTGACAAGTTGGTGTTTTGTTTTCTGATTGACATATCCGGGAAAAATATTTTCAAATCCGAATGACATTTTATGTAGGCCATAGGCCACCAAATATACACGAAAATTGCATTAAAAAAATTCAAAGAGCGAATAATCAATTCCCGGCGCAAGGATTTTCCTCATTTAGGAGTATTGTTTCTATTGGAGTACGATAGTACGAAGCGTCCTGTAATAAAAACGTGACGGAAATTTACTTATTCAAGTTACAAGTTCAACTTATTTTAAATCACGATATTTCCAGTTTTTAGTTAAATGATTATTACACTTCATAACGTCTCATTCGAAATTTAATAATAATATAGTTAATTTATAACATTTAAACTAAACTTAAACGTCGGTCCATTTTGAGAGAAACGACCTTGAAAATTTTCATCAGTTAAATTAATTAATTATAATTAAATGTGAGGTTTAATTTATAACAAGCTGAATTTGGAGATTTTATTGCCGAAACAAATCCGCATGAATTTGATTTTGTCTGTATTTAATATTTGCCGGTTGTGTTTGTTTTCATATGTGCTTTGTTTTATGTAATGTGGCCATGACGATGTAATCAGTGAACACATTTTTTATTTAATCATTAACTTGAATTATTGAATATAGTACCATGTAAATTCTTTGCTGTTTGAAATTCTCGAAACTGTGGTGTAATTAAATGTTGCTTGCTTTATTTCTTGTCATTCAAATACTCATTCAGTTATCGTTATAAATTCAAAAAAGATATTTTTTATATTTTATACTTGTCAAGAGATAAAATCATCAAGGAATGGTAACAGACTACGACAAGAAACGTAAATTCCGCTCTCCTTCCAACGTCCTTCCTTCGTACCATGTTTGCCGATTTCTCGACTGCCAGCCACACCATCATGATAACTTGAGTATTACCATCCATTTGGGTTAATTCGGATTTCTCTTTTTTCTTTGTGTTTTTAAATTTGTGATATTCAAACTGATTTCTAATATGTGATTTCATTTTTGAAAACTTAAAATAGTATTAAATATAAACCTTTCAAAAATTCGCCCCTAGGCAAGTTTTGTATAAACAATTTTACGATTTTTTCTTCGCAAGCGTCAGCTAGAGAAGTATTGTAATAGGGTCTGTGGTGACCAAATTTGAATTAAAATTTTGCGCTAAAAAAAACAACGACGCGAAATAGCATTTGAATAATTTGAATTTGAAAAAAAATTATCAAGAAAATCGTTAAACATAAGCAACCATGTCCAAGTTTAGTTCTTTTTTGGTAGTTGGTAGCTCTCCTGGGGAATTTCTGGGTAGTATCTGGTAAGTGGGTTGATGGTGAAGTTCACTTGTTTGCTTGCGTTTGTTTAACGAAAATTAATCATACTGATTGCGACGCCACAGTTTTACCAACAAGCGTAACTAATTCTTGCTGTGTTTTTCCAAACCGAAATATGCGAATTTTCGATCGACGCCAACTTTGTAAATTTGATTTATTGTTTGTAAATTCACAGTTTTAGGTTTTAATCTTTAATCTTTAGTTCATTTACGGCAGTTAAATCAACCTAACGGTGTCCTACTCTGGGAAAACGACCGTGGAAAGTGTGGTAGAATTCACAATATCGTGGATTGAGGGACGTGGGGATTACATTTTTCCCCTTAGGCAGGCATCATCCGGACATCATTTTGTGTTTATTTATCATGTGTTTGTTTGGGAGAAGCTGTGGACAGTCCACGATAAAAACTCTCAAAGCTAAATGTTTTAAGTAACCAATCACTTGCACCAAGGCATAATTTAACATAATGTAAATTCTTTGTTTGAATCGTTGATAAAGTGTGGCATAATTTAACATAATGTAAATTCTTTGTTTGAATCGTTGATAAAGTGTGGCAAATATTAACTTCATGTAATTTTGTTAGCTCTTCAATTTTGCACGTTTCTTCATTAGATAGAGGGGTGGTGGGCGGCTGTACTTGCCGATAGATCGATCATCGTCGTGGTGGGAGAACAGCCACAACCAGGAGCCCCAAACTCCGTTCGTGCTACAACGCCACCTATGGGTAATTTTACTGTGCTCTAGAATGAAATTGATATAGTTCAATCGCCACACTCTTAAAGCAATCCGGGTACCTCCTCAACTTTTGGAGTCATAAGCATTCACGAGGAGCCCTCTGCATACAGTCTTATTAAAATTTTGTTCTCTTGTTGACTGCCATAATTTCAAATTTGCCACCACACGTCCGTAATAACTTGTGCATTTGCATCCAGATTAATTCAAATTTTTCTTTGTTTTTATTATTTTTGTGATATTCATATATTTGCGTTGATTTAGAACGTTTAATTTGATTTCATTCAAAGTTGGGCAAGTTTTTTTTTGTAGCTGCGAACCAAAAGGTCTTAAACCTGCACAACTTAATTAGTAAGTCAACACAATGTAGGGTTCCATTTTGTTAGACGATCATAGTCAAGGTCAATTTTTTTCAAACTTTCGCGGGCGTTTTCAAATTTTGGTCACATGTCATTTTAAGGCGGGATGTTTGGGTTATCACAGGTCTACTTAACGACGTCTCATAGGTCTTAGAATCTGAAAAATAGGTCTCCCGTTTTCGTTTATTTGTCATTTTATGAGGTAAGTACTCTTTGAAAACTGCTACACAGAGGCTTATTAATTTTATAGTATTTTTATCCTTGTGCGTGTAAATTTTTGGAAAAAGGTAAAAACTTTACAATTTAAATATCTATCATAGAAACATACAAATCCGGTTGCCCTGGAATTTTGCACAACTTTTACATTTTTATTGTTTTTATTATAAAAATCTGTTGCAACAATCCAAATATTCCGCCAAAATGAGACATGAGCACAAAATGACAAAACCCGCGAAAAATTCAAAATTAACCTAACTGGAGAATGTCAATAAAATGGAACAAAGGGACTTTACGTTGTGTTTTTATAGCAGAATGCGTTCAGTGCAAAGTGGTGATCTCCAAGATTTCAAACACAAAATCAAAAATTGAAGGTCTCTTTTCACTAACCACATGAAATTACAAATACAAGAAAAGAAACAAGCAAAATTTACTTATACTACACTCTATCAAGAATTTCGAACACAAAATTTAAATAATGTTAAATTATGGTAAATTCAAGTTAAAGATTAAACCAAAATGAGTTCACAAAAATCACATCGTGGACTGAGTGAAGTCCCAATTCACATAAAACAAAACACATATGAAATAAACACAACAGGCACGTAATAAATACGGTCAAAATGAAATTAATAATTCGAGAATAAATGTTCAACTTCAAGCTGTAAGAAATTATTACACCTGTAAGGAAATATTAAACCCTTCCCGTTTTCGAGTCAGGTTGATATTAATTTAAGTGATAATAAATTTCAAAATTCCAAAATGGATCGATGTTTAAGATTAGCTTGAATACCAAGTTTAGAAATATTGCAGTTAAATTCTCTTAAATTATTGTTGACGAATTTGCCAAAGTTTCACAACATTTTAGACTAGAAAATGGATAATTAACTGGTCTTACATCAATTACACACGTTGAGGGAGACAGTGGCGTTGAATGCGATTCATTTTGTGCCCTTTGGTGAAACTAAAAACAAAAATTTTAACCAAAAACTGAGCCTCGTCGTACAAAACTTCCTAGAACTACTAACCCAAGGGTGATTTTTGTCTCTATTCCCCGAAAAGCACTAAAACATGGGTGTTTACACGTTATCGGAATCTTTTTGAATTTTTCAAATCGGGACACCACACTGTTGTGACGGGCTTGGAAGATTTTTAAATCTTTGCGATAAATTCGAGAAAACTGTTTAACCAATACTTAATTTAAATGCAATTAATCTTTTTTTTCTTATGAGATCATGCACATTTTTGGAGATCTCAACACTTACCCCTTGTGTAACAATGCAACACACACTGAACTGGCAACTGGTTAGGGACTCTGGCCTTTAATGGATCTTTTGGTCTTTTATAAGAGAAGACCCCTCCAACGGAGTTGTTTTTGCAAAGTTGTTTACTAGTTACCAGTCCATTTGGGGGTCGTAAAAGCATTTGTGTTTCCACCAAATTAGGCTTAATTAACTTTAATATGAAGACTTTTAGTGGCTAAAATGGCTTTTTGCTAATACTAACAAATTTAAATTATTAAACTATAAAATTGGACAAACAGATCGTATCCAGTCAAATGGCGCCAATATTTAATTGTGATATTATAAACCTTGATTAGCATGGTGTGAAATCATTAGACAGCGGATGACCGTCGGCCATGGGAAGGTCAAACTCGGTACGGCTCGTACGAAATGGAAATTCAGTGCTATTTTATTTTAGAATAGAAAACTCAAAAAATCGAAAAAACTAATACTTTAAAAATTAAAAAGTTAAAAATGAGAAATCGAAAAACTGAAAAATCACAAAATTGATCGAAATATTCAAAAATTAGGAAATTAAAAAATTGAGAAACAGAAAAGTCAAAAAAGCAGAGTCGAAAAATCACAAACTTAAAAAATGGAAAAACTGAAAAATCAAAAACCTGAATAATCGAAAAATTGAAGAACTGAAAAATCGAAACTTTGGGAAGTGGAGAAATGGAAATATAAAAAAAATAGATTAATTGAGAAATCCGAAAACTGAAAATTCAGAAACGTCAAAATTTAAAAAATAAAAAAATATTGAAGAACTGAAAAATCTAAAAATCTAAAATTTAAAACATTGAAAAGTTAAAATATCCTAAAACTGAGAAATGGAGAAATCCAAACGTCAAAAAATCAAAAAAATAAAAATTCGGAAATCTAAAATTTAAAAATCCAAAAACTGAAAAATCAACGAATCGAGAAGTCGAAAATTTAAAAAATTGGAAAATTGAAAAATCGGATAAATCAAAAATCGAAATATCGAAAAATCGAGAAACCGAAAAGCAAAAAATCGAAAAACTAACATCGAAAAATCTAAACATCGCAAAATCCAAAAATTGAGACATCGAGAAATCGAAAAATCAAAAGACCAAAAAATCGATGAGTCGAAAAATCGAGAAGTCGAAAAATCGAAAAATTGAAAAACCGAAATAGGCCAAAATCGAAAAATCGAAAACTTAAAGATGGAAAAATGGATAAAGCGAGAGATTGAACAATCAAAACAGCGAAAGATCCGAATCTCAATAAATCGAGATCTCAAAAAATTTAAAAATTCCGAAATTTGAAAAATTAAAATATAGAACTGGAAACTCGAGAAACCGAAAAGTCTAGAAATTTAAAAATTAAAATATGGAAAAGTTGAAAAATTGAGAAATTGAAATATAAAACAATCGAAAAATTGAAAAATCTAATGTATAAAAAACGAAAAACTAACAATCCAAAAATAAAAAATCGAAAAATCAAAGAATCGAAGTATTGAAAAATACCAAAACTGAAAGAAATATCCAAAAATTGAGAAATCGAAAAACCAATAAAGCGAAGTCGAAAAATCGAAGTATTGAAGAACTGAAAAATCGAAACTTTGAGAAGTGGGAAAATCAAAAATAGATTAACTGAGAAATCAGAAAACTGAAAATTTAACGTCAAAATTTTTTAATTGAAAAATTTAAATACCGAAGAACTGAAAAGTCAAAAAATCGAGAAATCGAAAAATCTAAAATTTAAAACATTGAACAATTAAATTATCGCAAAATTGAAGAATCGAGAAATCCAATTCAATTTAAAAAATTGGAAAATCCAGAAATTGAAAAGCTCAAAAGAAAAAAATAGAGAAACCGAGAAATCTAAAAATCGAAACATCGAAAAATTCAAAAACTGAGACATCCAGAAATCGAAAAATCGGAAGCCGAAAAGGAAAGTTAAAAATCGAAAAATTGATAAATTGAGAAACTGAACAATCAAAACAACGAAACATCTGAATTCGATAAATTGAGAAATTAAAAAATTGAATAATCGAAAGATTTTAAAAAAGAAAAACTGGAAAATCGAAAATTAAAATGAAAAAATCGAAAAATTGAAATACAGAAGAATTGAAAATTCGAGATATCGAAAAACCTAAAATTTTAAAAAATGAAATATTAAAACATCGAAAAGTTGCAAAATTGAGAAATCGAAGTATAAAACAGTCGATGAATTGAAAAATCTAAAGTTTAACAATAAATTGAAAATCCAAAAAGTAAAAAATCGAGAAATCAAAAAAATCCATCAATTCACAAATCGAAAAGTCGAAAAATTGAAATATTGAAAAATCTCATAACTGAAAGAAATATTAAAAAAATTGAGAAATTAAAAAATTGGAAAATTGAGAAATCGAAAATGTAAAAAAGCAAAATCGAAAAATCGTAAAATTCAAAAACTGAGACATCGAAAAGTCGGAGGATCGACAAATTGAGGAGTCGGAAGCCGAAAAGGAAAGTTAAAAATTGAAAAATTGATAAATTGAGAAACTGAACAATCAAAACAACGGAACATCTGAATTCGATAAATTGAGAAATTAAAAAATTGAATAATCGAAAAATGTTAAAAAAGAAAAACTGGAAAATCGAAAATTAAAATGAAAAAATCGAAAAAAATCGTAAGCTTAAAAAATCGAAAAATTGAAGAATTGAAGAAGTGAAAAATAGAAATTTTAGGAAGTCCAGAAATGGAAAAATAAAAAAAATATACTAAAAAAAACCTAAAAAATTGAAAATTTAGAAACGTGAAATTTTGAAAAATTGAAAAATCGAAATATTTAAAAACCGTAAAATTGAAGAGGACAAAAATTGAGAAATCATATCATTGAAACATCGAAAAATTGAGAAATCGAAAAATAAAAAAATCAAGAAACAATTTGAACAATGGAAAAATTGGAAAAGCTCAAAATTGAAATATTGAAAAATTGAGACATTTAAAGTTGAAAAATCAAGAAATCGAAAAGCCGAAAAATCTCAATAGCTTATTTATAAATCACAAGATCAGGACGATGCTACTTTTTAAAATTTAAATAACATTATAAATTGAAAAATGTCGAAAGTTTATATCATTCTGTTATTTACTTTGAATATGTATTTTCATTTTGTGTTAATATTTTTGTAACACCACCAATCTAAATTTTACTAAATCTTGTAAAACTAAACAATTATACCAATTTAAAAACCCTGGGAAAGTTTCTGTCAGTCTTCGGATATAGTCTAATAACATAGGCGTCAAATTCATTTAAATACAATTCTTTCGTATCACGTTACAACGCGTTGCTTCATACTTTTTATGTCAAGTATATTTTCATATTTTGTACATATATGTCTATACACATTACTCCTTACGGAACAATGTTAATTAATAATTATGGATTTATGGATAACTCCTCGTATAAGTGCAGAGTGAAGGGTTGTCCAACTATAATATACTTAAACAATGATTGTATATATGGAATAGGTGACGATTAAATTCAGTGATGATCACCCGCTACTGAGTGTCGGCGATTCACGCGTCCCCACCTATAATCGTGACGTAGCCCGGCAGAAATAAGTAATTTATCGCCCATTATACTGTATCTACATTAAAAAAAGTTATGTTTTAAAACAGACATATATTTATAGTAGGTATTAGTATAAACGTATAACAATACACAAGATTTTAGTGGTGGAAGAATTATTTTTATTAACATTAATGATGACGTGTAAACAAAACATAACCAGGGTAACGCATGACGAGTTCAATTTTTATTAGAGGTGATAGTGGGGAACTGTGGAGAAAAGAAAGTGTCGCGTTCTGATTGGACAAAAGCTGTGCTGCATACACAAGTATAAAAATTATCTAACTGCACTTTGCATGCAATTAAGCGATGCAAATACGTTATTTAATAGTCAAAACATGAATGATGATACATATTTAGATGCACGATCAGTGATCACATGATCGCCTCCGCCCAAAGATATAGTCTTGGCCTTGAGTATAAAAAGATTAAGTAACAATTGATTATCACAACCACTGCGATTACAAGTCAATGTTGACACCAATAATACCACTTTTCACCGCTTAAACGATTTATTTTTAGATTTATTATCGTGTTGCGACATAGTAAGCAACAGGAGCGATCTCCGAACAGGTAAATAAACAACGTCTACCACAGAGTCCATAATGGTAAAAGCCCCCTTGGTAACTCTCAACAATGGGCTAACATGCCCACAACTTGGCCTAGGCACGTGGTTGGTAAGTTTTGTTTACTTTTTTTCCATCATTTTGACGAATATTCCTAGTCCGCCCCTGGTGAAGTCCAACGGGCCGTAAAACATGCCATCGACATCGGATATCGTCACTTTGACTGCGCCATGCTTTACGGCAACGAAAAAGAAATCGGCGAAGGAATTAGAGAAAAAATCGCTGACGGAACAGTAAAAAGAGAAGAACTGTTTATTGTGACCAAGCTCTGGAATACATTCCACGAAAGAGAAAAAGTTGTACCCACTTGTAAAAAGTCGCTCGAAAATTTTGGTTTAGATTATCTTGATTTGTATCTCATCCACTGGCCTGTGGCAGAAAAAATTCACGGGGAACTAGACATCCATCTACCTTTCAAAGGCGCAGTTGGAATTGACTATGATTATGTGGATACTTGGAAGGGAATGGAGGGGTGTGTTCAACAAGGTATTGCTAAAAGTATTGGTTTGTCTAATTTTAACAGTAAACAGGTTGAAAGAGTCCTACAGAATGCAACCATAAAGCCTGTAATGAATCAAGTGAGTTAGTTGTTTCCTCAAAACTGTGTCTGATTTTGATTGGTTCTAGATAGAAGTGACCCCAAATCTCAATCAGAGGAAATTAATTAAATTCTGCATGGATCGTGACGTCAAGATAACAGCGTATAGCCCGTTTGGGTCGCCTGCAAGACCATGGGCCAAACCGGGCGATCCCGTTCTAAAACTGGATGACCCCAAGCTGGTAAACATTGGGAAAAAATATGAAAAAACCGCCTGTCAAGTGATCCTGCGCTACTTAATACAACTAGGAGTCATTCCCATTCCCAAATCTTCAAACCCAGGAAGAATAGAACAAAACATAGATGTTTTTGACTTTAAATTGAGTGATGAAGATATGAAGATTGTTGATAGTTTTAACTGCAATGGAAGGGCGGTCCATGCAGAAGAACTGAAAGGGCTGCCACATTATCCATTTGAGGGAGTGGAATTTTAATTGACTAAATCAACAATTTACATAATTATATAATTACCAAAAAAACGTCTGATCACACAAACGTTTCAATTAAATACTACCTTACACAAATACTATTCTGGATGATTTTTCCTAATATGAGTCTTCAAACTCGCTTTCAAAGAAGTCTTAAATGAGCACTGCTCACAAGTAAATTTTTTTGCATGTTTGGACTTCACATGTAGAGTCAAATTATATTTATGTTTAGATTTAAAAAAGCACTCGTCGCATTGGTGCCACTCATCTGAATGCAGCACCATATGCCTCGTCAAATTAATTTTCCAGGTGGTCTTAAAATCACACTCAGAGCACTCAAACTGTTTTTTGTCTTCTGGTGACTCATGAGCATTCATCCGGTGTTGAAAAAACGACTCTTTATGTTTCGCAACGTAGGAACAATCTTCACATTCAAATAATTTCGGCGCATCTGTATGCTTTCTTTGGATATGTTGCGTTAGGTGATATTTGACTTTCGCTTTATAAGGGCACTCGTCACACTCAAACCATTTGATGTCTTCGTCTGCGGTGTGTTTCGACTGGATGTGCTTCATCAAATGATCTTTATGTTTGGCTTTGTACGAGCACTCATCACATTCAAACAAAGCCTCTTCGTGAGATTTTTGGTGTGTTTTCAAGTTGGATTTTTGTTTGGCTTTGTACGAGCATTGTTCGCACCTGTACCACACTACGTCGTCTAAAGCCGTGTGTTTATTGACCATGTGTTGTTTCAAATAGCTCTTTTTATTTGTTTTAAAGTCGCACTCATCGCATCCGTAGTTTTTGTCCATTGTAACGGACATAACCTAAAAACGCTCGTTACGACTTTTGAACATTTAGACACAAAACTTACCCGAAACGGATGAATTTAAATACCAAATTAGTGCAGTTGTCGCTTGTGGAGTGAAAGAAATGAACTTTCCGCAAAAAATCTTGAAAATTAAGATAACCTTAATTTTTAACCGCTTTTTTACTATTTAGCGCCATAGTCATGCAAGATTATTGGTTGCTGCTAAATCACGTGACCAATGTCACTTGGTGATTTGATATAGGCAACCAACTTTTCAGATTAGTGATTTTTAACTGGATTTACTTTTTATCAAAACAACCTATGAAAATATTTTCTCCTATCCGTGATTAATATAAAAACGAATAATATATTTATCGTGATTGTGTTTAACCAGTCTGAAGTGTTATCACCTCTCAATTAACACAAACTTTTTTGTAATAATATTTATCAGGTAGATGCAACTAGGTAAGTCAACATAAACATGATACTGTTATTTAATAAAGTACGATAATCTTACAATATTAAAACGAATACATTGTGTTTCAACAACTCATTAAATGGTTTTCACTTGGAATGTAAACAGTTTAGTACTCATCATGTTCAAATGGATGGTGGGGATGTCCTAGACCTCTGCAATACAACACAATAAAACACTTCAATTAAAAACAGAAATAAATATACCCCGTCATTGGACAGAATCTTCCATTGCAGTCAAACGTATCAAGATACGCCATATCATCCGCCGACAATTTAAAATCGAAAATGTTAAAGTTTTGTTGAATTCTGGACTTAGTGACTGATTTAGGAATGGTGATGACGCCCCTTTGTACTTGATAACGCAACAAAATTTGCGCTGGGCTTTTCTTGTACTTGTCGGCGAGATCTTTCAGTTTCGGGTCGTCCATCAGTTGGGGGTCGTCGGGCTTTGCCCATGGTCTGTCAGGCGAGCCCAGTGGGCTATAACCCGTTACAGTGATCCCCTTGGATCTACAAAACTCAATCAATCTACTTTGATTGAGATAGGGATGACACTCGACCTACAATTTTTATTTTAAAATGTTGCAAAAGCGTTATCTATTGATAACTCACTTGATTCGTCGCCGGTTCAATAGTTGCAATTGCTAAGATTTTTTCGATTTGGCGTTTGTTGAAATTCGACAAGCCAATGGATTTTGTTAGGCCTTTTTTGGCGACTTCTTCCATGGCTTTCCATGTGCTTACATAATCGACGTCACTGAATTGTATTTTGCCGTTGGCGTCGGTTGGGAAAAGTTCGCCCTCTTCCTGATAAACATTGTAACGAAAATAAATTCTCGTTTTTTATTTTATTTAAACATTTGACAGCTTAATTTAGCCACGGTAATTAAATTTAGATATGGACGGTAAATACACATTAAAGAAATTACGTGATATTCACGTGATTTCATGACGTCATCAAATTGAATTTTAATCGCGTCTCTTGAGATAACCATTTCTATTAAAATATAATTTTGATTTGGTTTTTAAGCTGAGATATTTATTAATTTTAACGTCAGTATTAAATAATTGGATTTTTTTTTAAGTTGATACTTCACTTATCATGTAAGAGGATAACCAAAAACTAACATTAACTCATTATCAAAATGAAAAATCTCGTAATATACTCAATTAATAAAAACTTAATGGTAATTTCTAGAAAATACTGGAAACGACCGCCTGTTGAGGTTATCTCTCATGCAAATGTCAATCTAATGGAATTTTACTTATGTTATGTTATCTCTGCTAATTTAATGCATTAGCAAATACTTTATAACAGTCATACAATAAATTCATTACCATACCTTATAGCCAAGGGGCCAATGGATTAGATACAAATCTAGATATTTTAACCCTAGATTTGCAAGCGTTGTCTTTAGAGCCCCTTCAACCAAGTCAGGTCGATGGAAAGTATTCCATAACTTGCTTGTGATGAAAAGATCTTCACGTTTCACCACTCCTTCTTCAATTTTAGCCTTCAGGGCTTCACCGACTTCTTTCTCGTTGCCATAGACATGGGCACAGTCAATGTGGCGATAACCAATGTCGATGGCATCTTGAACGGCTTGACGGACCTCTCCTGGTTTTGACTATGGGTGTGTTAGAAATTCATTCTATTATGTACTATTTATTACAGAATACCTTCCAAGTTCCTAGACCAAAAATTGGAATTTCCCGGCCGTTGTTAAATTTTACACGGGGTACCTGCACCATGTTTTCGACGACCAGAGGTTGCGTGGAGAACTATTTGGTTTAGTTTCAACTGTGATATAAAAACCTATTTATTACAATCTTATCTACTAGATGCTTACGGTTTTAATTAAATTCACTTGTGCAGTGATATATTTAATGGGAAAATGATAAAACAAGGGAATTGATCGTCTACAAACAAACATTCCAGGATTCCAGGAAGTGTCAAACTACACGTGACGGTGAAGCGTGATTGTGTTTACGTTTAAATTCAAAAGAAGGCGGGAATTATTTGGATTGTTTCTATGGTTTGCTCAAGTTCGAGTAAAAATATACAGAAAATTACTGTTCTTTATTTTATTATTATTATTAATTTATTCGTATTTTTCGATTTTCGTTTTAGTTTTTACAAGTGAAAAAATTAAAACTGAAAATGAAAATAAGTCAGTGGCGGAACATGCTGGAAGTTCGGGTGAAATTAAAAAAATATTGTTAGTCTTATTTAAGAGATAAAATTATTATACATAATTATTAGTTAGTAAAATTAAATCAAAAGTGTCATGGTGGTTATTTAATTCAATTTTAAACTCTAAATATTTTTTTAACATTGTGCAAACGTGATACAACTGTTAAGACAAATTTAATTTATAATTTTTCACTATGACAGTTTTAGATGTAAAAAGCCGATTTGCGGAGTATGTTAATAATAAAATTTTTAGTGTTATTTTATGTCACAAACTTACGCAAAGGCGATGATTCTTTTACGCTGTTTGTATGCAGGATAAGTGTGAAGCTGAGACAGAACAATGGCAAACTGAAATCAATTCTATCTAACTCTCAATTTACATTAACAGTTGCCTTTCTCTTTTCAATATTTATCATAAATCGGAGTGAAAGATATAAACCTCTATTTACACAAATTACAGATTTTTTAAAAGCAAAGTTTCTTATCATAGCTAAATACTCAAATGTAATCAATGATTTTGATAACATTGCCTAACTGCAGATGTTGATTATAAAAATTTGTTTGTCTGGGTTGGCAATATATTTTCCATTTTGTCTTGATAATGGAATTGCTTAATCATATATCTGTCAAATCTCAATACTGAAACAATAATTCAAGCAGCTTAATGCACGTCTAAAATTATTTTGTATTCTGCAAACTAATTTCTAAAAATTTTGCTGATTATTATCTAACTTGATTATTTAAATTTCAGAGGTTCAAAAATTAAAAAAAAACATTTACTCCAACATATCTAAGAAGAAAAGTGCTAAAACCTATCACTAGGTATATAGAACTCTTAATGCTAAGTACATGATAAAAAAAACCCTAATACGACATATTAGGTCATGTTAAGTCAGGTCATATCACGTCATGTCAGGTCATGTCATGTCAGGTCATGTCATGTCAGGTCATGTTAAGTCAGGTCACGTCGGGTCAGGTCACGTCGGGTCAGGTCACGTCGTTTAAGGTCAGGTCAGACCAACTCAAGTCAATTCAGGCCAAGACAATTTTATTGGGGGCCAGTCAGGTTGCGTCAGTTTTCTCAGGTCATTTAGTTCAAGTTTGTCCAATTAATTAAGTCATGTCAAATCAAATCAGGTCAATTTAGGCCAAGTCAAATTAAGTAAAATCAGATTAGGTCAGATTAAGCATTTTCAGTTCAAGTTATGTTAGAAGCCAAGTCATGTCAGGTCAAGTCAGACCACTCAATTTGGATTATTTCAAGTAACAGAGTTTAATTTGTTTTAATTAATTAATTTTTTTATTAAGAAACTCAGTATGTTTTATTTGTATTGTGTGTCTAGATAGTTCTGTTTATTAATTTTATTCTATATTTAAATAGTGTGAAAATTAGTGCAACAAAATCAATCTTGGCAGGTATAAGCCCCGCCCAACCACCCTCTCTTTTTTTTTTAGAGGGTATATCATTTGCCAAGCTCAGTTTTTTTTATCTAGTTAGTACTTGCTAAGATAAGACTGACTTTGGCAAATCACATACCTTCCAAGAAAATAGAGGGGTGGGTGGGCGGGGCTAGTATTTGATAAGATATAACTGATTTTGGCAGTTTTAACATTTTCGAAAATTTTTCAACTATTTTCGAAAATTAGTTGAAGACATTTTCTTGTAGATTCACAGAAATGTTTAAAATTTGTTTATTTGAGACAATAGAAAAGTCAGAACAGGTCAGGTCCCGTTAGGTCAAGTCAGGTCAGATGCATGAAATAAGAAATAAATTTTATAGCAAATAGTATAACAAAAAAAGTTACGATTGGCGCTTTTTTTACTTCTTTCACATCCTTTTTCCACTCCCACTCAACAGAAGAACATAATTATCTATTTTTGTGTAATTAATGTTTTCATTGTACCTATTTAACACATTATTTGACAGTTTTTTTTTTAACTACGATTGTCAAATTCAACAAGGAAGGTGTTGCCAAAACCATTATTTTGAAAATAATTTGATGGCCTACTAATGGACTTATTTTTTTCTGTCATGTGGTATAATCTTACGGGCGTATTTTAAGAGAAAAATCGACAAGACTGTTTTCTAAAAGTGACTGATGTTCGAATCTTTCACAATTTTAGTAATGAAGAATATTTATTAACCAAAATAAGAAAGGATATTGTGATGCCCGCGAAAAATTCAAACATTCAAAAATTTGACCTTGGTTGTGATCGTCTAAAAAAATAAAATGGAATCCTACATTGTGTTTGTTTGGTTGGAAAAGTACCGCTAAATAAAACACAAAATATATGGACGACACAAAATCATTTATTCCTCCACTGTCAAAAAAAAAAGCTGCGACTAAGTTTCGCCGGTTGAAAACACCTCTTAATGCTCAGCTACAAAAAAAAACTTGCCTAACTTTGACTGCAATCAAAAATTAAAAGTTCTGAATCAATGCAAATATTTGAAAATCACAAATTTAATGAAAACAAAGAAAAATCTGAATTGAAGTAACTGGATGCAGCTCGACTCGGAACCGCGCCCTCCGCTTCTGTCACGTGTCTGTGTTATTTACCTCAATTCCATTTAAATGTTCACTTTCTATAACTCTGATATTAACTACAAACTACAACCGAACAACTATTAAAGTTTCAAAAAGAAGCAATAAAGAACATTTAAATTCACCATACACTCTCGTGGGATTTTTTTAAACAGCAAAGAATTCTCATCTGAGATTAAGATTGGGCAGCAGACAATTTATATGATGGAAGCATTAATTAACAAAATATTTACATGGAAAAAAACTAGCAAAGATTTATAAAAACAAAAAAAGATCTGGTGTGAAATAAAAGTTGCGCAGACAAAAAAAAACATTACGTGAGGACCGTGAAGTTAGGAACTGCATAGCATGAAAATTTACGTTCAATTTAAATTATACAGCAAACAAAATTATTGAGGCTAAAATTGTTAGATAGAGAAAAATTGCATGAGGTGAAAAAATTGCAAAGCTAATAAAATGATATTAGTTTAATATTTGATACATTTTATCAACGTTTGAAACAAAGAATTTACATGATGCTAAATTATGCCTTTATCCAAGTGATTAGTTATTTAAAACAACTGACCCTTTTCCTGTAAGCAAAGTGAGTAGACATTATATAAATTCCAATGATACAGAGTGAGACAACATCGCGCAGGCGAAGTCAGATTTTTAGAGCGCCAAGTTAAAATTAACCAATGAGCGACCGATTACGCATGTGTAGCCGGTTGCATTCTGTCAAAGCGGTTTGTTGTCACAGGCCTTTGCTCTGCTGCCGGAGTGCCGGATACTATTTCCAACGTGGTTTTGAAGATGCGTGCGCACGGAAAGTCACTATGGAAGTTTTACGATCTTACAGGAAAAGGGTCAATTAGCTTTTAGAGTTTATATCGTGAAGTGTCCCCAGCTTATCCCAAACAATCACATGGTAAATAAACACAAAATGCATCCAGCGTCGCGATGCATGCAGAAAACTTATTCATAATTTGATAAACAAAAGACGAGTCCTGACTAAGTGAATCTTATCTAATATCTTAGCAAGTGCTTTACACCTCATGACGGTTAAATTGTGTTAGAACGAGTTAACGATTAAAATCCTAACATGAACTGTGAATTTGCAAACAATAAAACAAATTTACACCACGTGTTGGCGTTGGTCGCAAATTCGCCTATTTCCGTTTCGAAAAACCGAAAGAATTAGCTACGCGTGTTGAGGAAACTGTGGCGTCGTCGTCGTTACGATTAATTTTTGTTAAACAAAGGCACTCCCTTTTTATTAACTACCAAAACAACAGTGACGCGTCACCTACCCTCTACCAAACACGCCAACTTCTACCAACCCTCTCACCAGATACTCCCCAGAAATTCCTTAGAAGAGCTACCAACTACCAGAAAAGAACTAAACGTGCAGATGGTTGCCTATGTTTCACAATTTTCTTGATTGAATTTTTTTCAAATTCAAATTATTCAAATGCGATTTCGCGCCGCTGTTTTTTTTTCAGCGCGAAATTTTAATTCAGATTTGGTCACCACAATATGATAACCCTAACATCCCGTTAAAATGAGACATGTGCACAAAAAAACCGCGAAAAATTCAAAATTTCGTCTTGAACCCTAAGGTGTGTGTTTTTTTTGACGGAATGCACTAAAATGGAAAATGGTGACCCCAAGGTCGGAAAAGTGCCTTTAATCAAAAATGAAATCATATGTTACAGATCGATACAAAACTTTGCATATAGCAAATTTAAACATCCAAAGAAAAAAGAAACTGTAATTGGTAATATTCAAATCACCTATACTATAATGGTTAAGTTCCTCGTCGTAGTCTGTCACCCTTTGTTGGTGATTTTACTCTATTGATTTATATAAGACACATCATATCTGTAATTATGCCCAAAAAACTTGTCGCATATTAGACTCTATATCTCGTCTTCGCAAAACAGCCAGCTATTAACAAGGACGCGGGTCTTCTCATGAAGTTTTCAATTTAACATCTGTTTGGGCAAATTTTTCCCATTTATAACGAGTAACATTTAGTTACTCCACAGTGAGGTTGAATTATGCACTAATTCAAGCAAGTGATTAAATTAAATTAGATAACATAAATATAAAATACATCTCCCTTTTCGAGTCCACGATGGTATTTAATTTAACTGATGATAGTTTTTAAGGTCCATTTTCTCAAATTGTATAAACGTTTAAGATTAGTTTAAATGCTATAACTGAAGTATTATAAATCTCAAGTGAGAAGTTATGAAGTGTGAATAATGTAATTAATGACTTAAGTAAGAACATTGAGAACATTTATATACATTTTTACAGAAAGGAATTAAGCCTGAATAGGTAAAAATCCGCCAATTGTATAAACTAGAATCATGAACAATTAAAAATCTTAACATGAACAGTGAAACAAAAGTTACACTAATTAACTGGTCTTACACTAATTATACTCGTTGGAAAAAGACTGTGGTGTCGAATGCGATTCATTTTGGTTAAACAATTGTCTTTTGGTGAAATTATATACAAAATTACATACCAATTTAACATGTGTTTACACTCATAACAAAAGAAAAATTATAATCGCCCTACTACTAGCAAGCCGAGGGTGGCATTCCTCTACAAATGTTTAGTTGCCAAGCTTATTGAATGATTTTTTCTTAGTTTTTAATTTTTCGAATTAAAATTTCGTGAGGTTTTTTTGCAAAATACATTATATATTTTTAAACAAATGTGTTGATTGGACTTGGCATAAAAAAAGTCAACTCAATTTTGATGGCTGTCAAAATTTCCAAAACAAAATTTTAAAGCAGCAAGGTGGTGCTAAATTTTCACAAAAATTGATAAATTTCAGAAGGAACAACACTATTTATAAGAGTTCAATACACATAAATATAAACACCATTTTAAAGCTAAAGAGTGATCATTACTTTGACGTGCTCAAATTTTACTTTATCTTTGTGTTTGTCGCCAAAGTTATCAAAAACCAAAATATCATTCATTAGTGATTATGTGTTACGACATCTTCTTCCGATTTTATCACTTTGTCAAAAACAAATCAACAAAACTGCTGATTGTAAATAAAAAATTAATTGAAATTGACAGCCTGAAACCGTTTTTCCAGTATATTTTTATCTAGATATCAGTTTTGGAGCGAAAAAACTGTGTGTGCTATCCATTTAAACACAAAAATAATTATAGTACAAGTAGCTTTTACAGTAAGCGGTACGTTCACTTAGATAAGTATTTGGATAGTGCTTGTGATAACTTTGTACTAAGCAATTATTGTAGATTATACGGATATCGGATAATTCCGGTTTCTATTATTCAGAATTATCACATTTTAGCACTGAAAAGTATTTGATACTTACGAGTTATGACACATATAATAGTATCATAAAAAACACAAGACGAGGATTTATTTTTGGAACAGTAGTTTTCAAGGAAAAATTTGATGTTTATTAGAATAGATACTTATAAATTAACAACGGAAAATTCAAACTTTTCGTTTTTAAAAACAGCAAACGGTGATTCTGTATTCACTTGTTGCAGACTTTAATACCGTTTGTTTTGGAGATTTGACAGCTTGCATTCGTTTTCTAATTTTATTTTACTAAGAAGAAACGAAAGGTTATCATTACTCGATTCGTTCAAAAATACCATCAGTAATATTACGATTCTTTATCGTTAATATTATGTAACTGTTTACTTATAGCCTGTTATCTTAATCTGTTTTGTTGATGGTACTTTTTATTAGGAACGTATAAAAGAAGGTTTGTTGCTAATAAAAAGTACCACATACTTAACTATTTTCTATCAAATTGTTTTTGATAACTTCCTCTAAAGATATTAACAAAGTGGCTACCTATTCGGTCTATTGTTATAAATATAGCCTATTTGACTACTTATTACCGAATTTAAAGCACATAATGCATTATTTTTATGACACATAAAAATCTAGAAACAGTTTAAGATCATAATTATAACAGAGTTAATCATAAAGTAAACACTTTGTAGCTATAATCTTTAGTCCACATAATCTATCCCTACCGAATTGCTATAAACCCAGTTCGCATGTGTAAAAAATGTGTGCCGTATAAATAATACGATGTAGTTTTGCACATTTAGTAGTTAGTGTGTCGGTAGTGCGATCAACAGTACAGTAATAACAAGCGTTAATCATTCTAACATTGTATAACAACTTTGAAAAATGGTGAAGGTTCCAACAGTAAAATTCAACAACGGCCAAACTTTTCCTATTTTTGGATTAGGAACTTGGAAGGTAGGATTTTTGATTGCTTAATATTTGACCATAATAATTTTTCGTTGGTTTAGTCGAAACCAGGTGAGGTGACACAAGCCGTGAAAGATGCCATCGACATCGGCTACCGCCACATCGATTGTGCTTATGCTTACGTCAACGAAAAAGAAGTAGGTGCAGCAATCAAGGCAAAAATTGCTGAAGGTGTGGTAAAACGTGAAGACCTTTTCGTCACCAGCAAACTATGGAATACGTTCCATCGACCCGACTTGGTCGAGAAAAACCTAAAACTTACCCTTAGTGACCTGGGACTCGAATATCTCGACCTGTATCTTATTCACTGGCCGTTTGCATTGAAGGTTGGTAGACACATTAGTGTGACTATTCTATAGTATAATTTTACACAACAGGAAGAAGGCGACATGTTCCCTGTTGACGCATCCGGCCAAACAGCATACAGCGACGTAGACTACGTCGACACTTGGAAAGCTATGGAAGCTGTTGCCAAAAAAGGTCTAACTAAATCCATTGGTATCTCCAATTTCAACAAACGACAAATCGAGCGACTGCTGCAAAACGCTACCATCGTACCAGCAACCAACCAGATCGAGTGTCACCCATACCTAACCCAACTGAAGCTAACAGAGTACTGCAAATCCCAAGGTATTCTCATCACTGCCTACAGTCCTCTTGGTTCGCCGGATAGACCTTGGGCTCAACCTGGAGATCCGCAACTTTTGGACGACGAAAAGATCAAGAAGATTGCCCAGAAGTATAAGAAGACTCCAGCACAAGTGGTTTTGAAATACCAGGTGCAAAGAGGACACATTACCATTCCCAAATCCGTCACGAAGTCCAGAATTAAGGAGAATTTTGATATTTGGGACTTTAATTTGACTGCTGACGATATCGCATTGATCAATACTTTTGACTGTAATGGAAGAATTTGCCCATACACTGAGTAAGATTTTTGGAATAGTTTAGATATGTTTGGTTAATGGTCTGTTTTGCAGTGCTTTCAGCCACAAAGATCATCCTTTCTCCCATGGAGATGAATATTAATGGAGGCACAAGTGATTGATGGATTCACCACCGCACTTTATGAATGTTATTTTTTTGAAGATTTGTTTGAAATATACTTAATTTCTTGAGTGTTATTTTTTGTTTATACTTTTTGATAGTTTTGAACCGATAAAAATTGTTTCTGTTATTTGAGATGACAAAACTGTCACAAAAAAAATTAGGAGTAATTCATGAACCGATTTATTGCATCGAAACTCAGAAACGGTTTTCGTAAAATTCTGGGAACTGGAATTATTTATTTATGTCCTATATTGTTATTATTCTTATTAATAAAAAAATAATTTAGATATATTTCGTTGCAATTTCTGTTTTGTAATGAGTCATGTAATCAAGCGTTTGTGTGTATGTCGTATAAAAATTTCACAATATTACCATTGTAATTTGCTGTAAACATTTCGACTTGATGTTCATTTACACGTCGGAAATGTTTCGGCATTTTAATCACGCAATTAGTTCAATATTTTATGGTCTAGTCGTTATCAAAAGGTACAAAGTTTTAATATTAACATATTATAGTTACTATCACACTATAGAGTGACTTACGAGTTGACGTAAGTTACTTAAGTTTACATATACCTATAGTCGATAAGGTACAGTAGCGGCCAAAAAATTTTGGACGTCAATGTCATTCCATTATAAGAAGGTTTGAAACACTTTGAAATAATTTACACTTATTTTTTTCGTGTTGTCTTTTTTGACACTTCGGGATGCTGACACTGGAATCAAAATGACAGAAAAATGACGTCCAAGATTTTCTGGCCGCGATTATATTGTTTAAATGAAGAAATTTCTAAAATTATAAATTTGTATGATCCAAATGTCTTATGACCTTGCATATAAACATAAAACAAAAAAAAATCGTACAACTATAAAATCTAATAATGTGCAAAATCATCCATTCCATTTACCACATAGTTATCGGTTTTACTGACAGTTTTAATCATCAAAAATAATAATCAGTTAAATACCATGTTGAATGCGGCTTATCGTCTCAGCAAAAAACAACTGCTTATCAGCACTTACAAATTTTGCATATTTATTACAAAATGTTTTGTGTAGGTACAACCCAACGTAGAAAATTGATTTTATCTCTTCAGCAAAGCATACCGAGCTCAGGTGAAAACAATCGTGTATTGTTTAAAAAAATTCTTAATCTAGTATCATCCGATGAGATGTTTTATGCAGGATGTTCTAGAACTTATCTACCTTTTCAACTTTTATCTACTCACTTTCCAAATTTGAGGAGCTGGTTTAATCTTCCTGTGAAAATCTTAATGAAATTTTATTCTTGTTTATTGATCTTTTTATTTCAGTAAGGTGACACTTGCTAAAATATTGACCTCCACTGACATTGTACACTACACAAACATAAAACAAATGCATTTTTTAATAAATTTTGTAATATAGAAATTTTAGTTCTAAATAATTTATTGTTATAAGTTATAACATTGCCACACGTGTTTCGGTACACAGTAAGTTCATCAGGACTTATAAACTGTAAATATAGAGTAATCACATGGTAGAAGGAGACATGGTATAGGCATCCGATGTACCAATTTAAAAATGGTCTGCGCATCTATTTGTGACGTTAGGTGGCATCAACGACCTTGTGACTCTTGTGAGCTTCGCTAGGGAAGTCTAGGGAATTTCAGCTTGAGTTGTCATTGCTCTGTCCAATACGTCAATTAGTTGTCGGATAACGAATTGTATTTTAAATTTCGCGCTAATTTCACCCCACTTGACGTCACACCCGATGCGTATGCCTATACCATGTCTCCTTCTACCATGGAGTAATCACACAAGTTATTCTGCTCCATGATGATCAAGGTATTGTCGACTGAAACACGTGTAGCAATGTTATTAAAATAAATTATTTTTGAATAAAACTGGTACAAAATTTAGTGGCGAAAAAATCGAGTACTGTGCTTCTTAAAATAATACGAAACGTCATAAGGTGAATTAATCTAAACTAATGTTAAATTAACATCATCGTGGACTCGAAAACTCGAAAAAATTTAATATTTATTTATAGGTGTAATAATTTCTTACAACTTGAATTTGAACATTTATTCATTATTTTAAGTTTGACCGTATTTAATATGTGGTTTTTCTTTGAAATTCTTGTATGTGGCATAATTAAATTTTCTTTGTTTTCTTCCTTATAATTGTGGTACCTATTTTATTATCGTCAAACTCAAGAGGTTTTTAATTTAAACCGGAATAAACGCACAAGTGACGGGACCACACGCTCTAATTGAGAGTTTTTCTTTCCTTGCCGTTGTTCACGTGAATGTTTACCTGCAGTATCGGATTTTCGCTCCTATCTGGATGCTTCCTTTGCGAGGATGGAAGCAGAAGATTTTGTATTTGTATCGATAAGTTGTAAGTTCCGTGTAGCTTATTTCAACAACTTTTCCCTCTTGAGAGAGGAGTAAACAATTTACCGTTTTCCAACTTTGGGGTTCACCACTTTGTGTTTGAACTTATTTAAAGTACAAAAAAATTAAATTTAAAAGTGTAAATGTAACTCACAAAACAAGGTGACCTTTTTGTAGTCTAGTTCACCTTATCTATAATAATACTCATAAAAATGTATATGGCGGTGTCGTCACCCCACTATTGAATCCATGCATTAGTCCTACAAAATATATTTCAAAATCCAGGAAAAGCATTTCAGTAGTAAATTGGAATGTCTTTAACGAATTCATAACACCGCAATCTTTCGTATACTCTATCTTGCCGAGTTTTATGGTTTGTAGTCACCATAGTGTGGTGACCGAATTAGAATTAAAATTTCGCGCTGAAAAAAAATTAGCAGCTGCACGAAATCACATTTGAATAATTTGAATTAAAAAAAATCAATCAAAAAAATCGTTAAACAAAGGCAACCATGTGCACGTTAACACTTTTTGGCTAGTTGGTAGCTAATTTGTGAATGTGAATTTTCGATCGACGCCAACCCGTATAAATTTAATTCATTGTTTGTAAATTCACAGTTCATGATAGGATTTTAATCGTTAACTGGTGCTAACACAATTTAACAGACATTAGATTTATTTAGATAAACACTCACTAGGAGATTTCATGAAATTCAATTAGTCAGGATTGCTAATAGTTCATTTACGGCAGTTAAATTAACCTAACGTTGCGCCACTGTGGAAAAAGACCATAGAAAGTGCAGCAGAATTCATAATATCGTGCACTGCGGGACGGGGGGATTAAAGATTTCTTTCCTTATGCAGTTATCATCGTCATTATTACCGTATCATTATCACTTCACCGAGATATTTCTCTGGCAACGTGCACAACTGTATCATTGAGATAACTTTCTCGTAACGCTAAAAACTACATCACCGAGAAGCTTTCCTCGCAACGCCTGATGCATTTTGTGTTTTGTTTGGGATAAGCAGTCCATGATACAAACCCTCAAAATAAATTGTTTTAAGCAGCCAATCACTTGGATCATGGCATAATGTTACATCATTCTTTGTTTGAATCGTTGATAAAGTGTGGCAAATATTAATCTCATGTAAATTTGTTAGCTTTGCAATTTTCAACTCATACAATATTTCTCTATCTCACAATTTTAACCTCAGTAAGTTTCTTTGTTGTATAATTTAAATTGAACGTAAATTTCCGTGCTCTGCAGTTTTAACCTCACGTAATATTTGCAGTTGCACCAGATCTTTTCTTTTTATAAATATTTGCTAGTTTTTTGTTTTGTAAATATTTTGTTCATGAACGTTTCCATTATATAAATTATCTGATGCCCAATCTTAATCTTAAATAAGAATTATTTGTTGTTTAAAATTTCACAAGAGTGTATGGCGAATTTAAATGTTGTTTATTGCCCTTTTTGAAACTTTAACACTTGTTCAATTGTCGTTAATATCAGAGTCATAGAAATTAAACATTATAAATGGAACTGAGGTTAAATAACACCGAAATACGTGACTGAAGCGGAGGGCGCGGTTCCTAGTCGAATAGGCGGGATTTATCGCGCCATCTGCACAAAGTATGCAGACTTTGTATAGCAGTCAGGGGAGCGGTCGGGATAACGTGACTCTGTCAGCTTATTTATGTCCGTGACTTCCAACCACGAGTTTCCGATCGTAACCGCCTGCGTAACACGGCACGTCTCTTCGTTAGATAAAGGGGTGCTGAGCTGTAGTGTTTGCGATAGATAGATCACCGTCGCGGGGGAGAACAGCCACGACCGGGAGCCCCAAACTTCGTTCGTGCTATAACGCCCCTATATTTTTGTTGTGCTCTAGACTGAAATCGACATAGTTCGATCGCTACACTCTTATAGCGCTCTGGTGCTGCTGCCGCTGCACTGTAATAACTTGTGTATTTGTATCCAATTACTGTAGGTACTTCAGATTTTGCTTTGTTTTTAGTAAATTTGTGATTTTAAAATATTTGCATTGATTCAGAACGTTTAATTTGATTTCATTTAAATTTTATTCAAAGTTCAATAAGTTTTTCTTTTGAGCTGAGAAGCGATTGGGAAGCCTGAGGGCAAGTCACGAGTCACCCTCGCTCGCAGCCTTTTTTATTTATTTTTTTGTCATTGGAGGAATAAATAATTTCGTATCCTTAATAAATTTTGTGTTTTATTTAGCGGTACTTTTGCAACCTTGGAGTCCACCATCTGCATCTGAACGCATCCCGCTATTTTTTCAAAAACACAACGAGGGTTCCACTTTGTTAGACGATCACAGCTAAGGCCAAATTTTGAATTTTTTCGCGGGTTTTCAATTTGTTTTCACATTTCAATTTAAGGCGAGATGTTTGGGTTATCACAACAGTTTGAAAACTTTGCTATCTTATGTAAGGATCAAACTTTATAGAATCTATCCTGTCTGATTAAGATTCTATGGAAACTTTTATGCATAAAATGATTAATCGCATTCTTTGCGTTCTAATTATGAATCAGTAGAATAACAGTTTATACAAGGGACCTGCGAACATCCTGTCCGTATAATAATTTTAATGAAAATTCACAACCTGCGCAGACAGTAGGTTGTACAAAAATCGAACCACTCAAAACCACCCGTTGCCATGCTTTCGTAAACAACAAGTTTTTCCTCAATTTCCACGTCAAACAGTCTTTAAGAATGAATCAACCCTACGCAATTCACGTTCCTATGCATGCGCTCTTGGCTAAAAATTCCACGCGACCTTCGCATTAACACATTTTCTGCCAGAGCAGAGTGCCAATATTTTCTGTTTGTGTTAGTGCGTGAAGACGGCAGGTAGTTATTATCTAACACTGCCAGTGTTCAATTTCCCAAAACATGGCAGCCAAAGTGCCCAACGTACAAACAAAAGCAGGCCACCCTATTCCCATTTTTGGTCTGGGAACCTGGAAGGTAACACAATTTTCGCACCATTGTTGTCACTCCAAAACAATAATCATAATCATAACACAAAACAGGAAGTGTCGCATATATTATGCAATTGGTTGTTATGCAATCAGTTATGGTAGATTTTGCATTGGGACAAATTGTGACCTAGAACCGGCGAGTAAACGATTCATTCTTGTTCACTATTAACACACTTGCCAGACTTGAAGGTCAAGTTTGAGGCGACTTCCTCTAACTAGTTTTTCTTTTAGTCTAAGCCGGGAGAAGTTGCTCAAGCTGTGAAGGACGCAATCGATATCGGTTATCGCCACTTCGACTGCGCCCACGTCTACGGCAACGAAAAAGAAGTGGGTGAAGGCATCAAAACGAAAATTGCAGAAGGCGTTGTGACCAGAGCGAATCTTTTCATTACCAGTAAACTATGGAACACGTACCACCGCCCAGATATGGTAGAACCAGCCCTCCGGAAAACCCTCAGCAATTTGGGTTTGGAGTATCTCGATCTTTACCTCGTCCACTGGCCCTTCGCCCTCAAAGAAGGCGATGAACTATTTCCAGTAGATGGGTCTGGAAAAGCTGCATTCAGCGACGTGGACTACGTCGATACGTGGAAAGCCATGGAGGATGTTAATAAGAAGGGTTTAACCAAACTCATTGGAATCTCCAATTTCAATAAACGCCAGATTGAAAGATTGTTGACAAACGCTACCGTTGTGCCAGCCACCAATCAGGTCAGGCATTAATTTAATTTAACAATTTAAACGAAGCTGACTCATTCGTGATAATTGGTTGCAGATTGAGTGTCACCCATACTTGACTCAGCTGAAGCTTTCTGAATACTGCAAGTCCAAAGGGATTACTATCACGGCTTACAGTCCTTTAGGGTCGCCGGATAGACCATGGGCTAAACCGGAAGAGCCGCTGCTTTTGGAGGACCCAAAAATCAAGGCTATTGCACAAAAGTACAACAAAACTTCTGCTCAAGTCGTACTGAAGTATCAGGTGCAAAGAGGACACATCGTCATTCCTAAGTCTGTCACGAAATCAAGAATTCAGGAGAATTTCAACATTTGGGACTTCGAGCTTTCAGATGCAGATATCCAGCAGATTAACACGTTTGACTGCAATGGACGAATTTGCCCATACATTGAGTACGTTGAAGCTGTTTTTGATCCGGTTTGTTTGAATTTTCTTTTTTCAGTGCTACCACCCATAAAGACTATCCTTTCTCTGATGAGTACTAAATTGGACTGGAGATCACGATACGCACATAATGAGATTTAAGTTTATATTTTGTAACTTTTGTGGTACTGAATAAAGTTTACTTTTGATTTAAATATGATGTACTTTTATTTACCTTACCAAAAATAGTCTAGGATAAAAGCTAAGTTTAATGACAAGTAACTATTTTTATTGCAAGAGTAACACCGGGATCTTGAGAGTATCTATTTACTTTCTAAGACGGTAGTTAAAAAACCGATCAAGGTTGTTAATTTCTGCGTGATTAATGCAAATCGGTATGATGCAATAAATTGAAGATATACCTCAGAATATGTATTATAATAATTACAATAATGTAATATCTACAAAAAAATTCCTAATACTTCACTCAAGCATCTTTTAAATTTCACGTTCAGATACAGCTCATAGCATGACAGGATTTTTCCACATTTTATCTTTATTTGCGTACTATACTCACCAATTTTTCTTGATAGTATCTCATTGATTAGATGTATCCTGCAAAAATGTTGTGTCATTGTAGAAAAAAATACGTTAGTTGAAGATAGGAAAATTTTTAAAATGCTGTTAATCTGTACTTGAAGATGTCACAAATAATTATTTATCTCATAATTTCTACATTTGAACGAAGGAAAATAATAAAAACAAAAAACAAAAATATGGTTAGAAAAACAAAGTACTAAATAAAAAATGAATAAAACTGTATCTTTTAAAAAATATTGACCCTAAAAATGTGTTTTATTTTAGTGCAATAATGCTGTTAAAAGTGTTTTAGTCTATGATACTGAGTACAATGCTATCGGTGCGCCGGTTGGCCTTCATAGGAAATTAGGTGTAAGTGATATGATACTGCACTGAAAGGCAATAAAACTAAGTGTGTTTTTTATGGCGAAACAACTTTGTTAAAAGCGATAACATGTTTTCGCAAAATTAGACGTTTTGAAAAACTACTAAACGACATATTAAATATTTTATTTGTTTCTCACTTGAAAACATCAATTTATCAAGTCACTGTATTCAACATGAAAATATCACTTAACTGGCTATAGCCTGTAAAATTTTTACACTCCTGCTCGTGCTCATGCAGCCATATATTTTAAACTACCTTATTATAAGTTGAAAGGACAGCCAAAGTTGATTCAGGCAAATTTTCACTCACAATTGCTGTTTCCTCAGTAATATAGCTTGCACCACACTCATTTCAATACATCGAAAACGGTAAATCGAAAAATCTAAAGGTTGGTAGTTTTGGGGTTAGTAGTACAAGTCCTTTTCAAAAGGGCCACTTCTTGTTGAGTGAGTGCAGTGAAAACACGTGTATATTTAAATTAGTTTGTAATTTCACGAAAGGGCAATTGTGTAAACAAAAATGAATTGCATTCGACGCCACTATACCCATCAACGAGTGAAATTAGTGTAAGACCAGGATATTTAGGGATTTAAACTACTTCGTTTCAAATTCAGATCCATTTTAAGAGAAAGAACTTAAGAAAAAAAGGCAAAATGTAGCCCCGCCCACCCGCCCTGTCTCAATTGTGATGATTTTTTTATTCGTCGTGAGCCAAGAGGACGGAGTTTAACTGCAAAATCCTTCTTTCTCTGCGAGATACTAAAAACATGTATTTGAGTATCGTGTGGTTCAAAGAATACTATGTATATTGAGAAAAAAAATAAAGTCAAAGATTAGGCCCCACCTATACCCGCCCCGATCTCAATTCTCAATTGTGATGAATTTTTCATTCGTTGTCAGATCGAAGGGCGGGGTTTAATTGCAAGATCCATATTTGTCTGCTTTTTTTTCTTAATATACATTGTATTCTTTGAATAACACGACACTCAAAAACATGTTTTTAATTTCTTGTAAAGAAATACATATTTTGCACTTAATATCCGCCCCCTTGGTTCTCGGCGAAAAAAAAAATCATCACAATTAAGATAAGGCGGGTGGGCGGGCTTACATTTTACCTTTTTGTTTCAATATGTGTACACTTTTTTTCACAACAAGAAACTTAAAACATGTTTAAAATGGAAAATTTGTAACAGAAAATTTCGATTTTACATTATCGCAAAATCCATATTTCCTTGCAAAAATGTACCATTCTAACTATGTTTTAAGTTTCTTGTTGTGAAAAGATGGCTATGTATATTAAAAAAAAAGGCAAAATATAAGCCCCGCCCACCCACCCTATCTCAATTCTGATGTTTTTTTTTATTCGTCGTGAGCCGATAGGTGGAGCTTAATAAAATCCTTTTTTTTTCTACGAGAAATTACCATGTGAAATATGTTTTTAAATAATCGTGTTATACAAATAAAACTAACTGTATTAATTAAAAACATAAATTTTCCATTCGTTGTCAGACTGAGAGGTGGAGCGTAATTGCAAAATCGATATTCCCCTATACAAATCTATCATTTTAAACATGTTTTAAGTTAAGTGGACCTCATCTCTATCAAAATTTTATTGTCGTGGAATTAGTTCTGTCAACCAGAAAAACGTCCCTCTTTTTTCAGGGTATTTTCCTTCAAGTTGGCTGCAATTTGATTGGTTGAAAACCAACGACAACCGCAAACGTAACGGCGAAAGTTAAAAGTTGGTCATCTCGAACGTCACCTCAACTTCAACTGCAACGTCAACGGATGACATAAACGACGCATACCTTCGTGCGTATTTATCTTACAACGTTAACGTCAACGGCAAGTTTATAAAACGACCTTTAAAATTTTCGTATATGTTCATCTAATAATGTTTCACTGCTTTTGATGGAGTTATTTTCTTCGTTGCATTTTTTTTTATATTGCTGAGTTCGTGACAATTCATCTCTGATTTATTTAAAGAACATATCACAAAATTATGTGATGGGTTAAATTCAGACAAAAAAATTGATGATGTATTGTTCTGTTCAAATTGATAGGAAATTTTCATGCTGGACTTTTTATAGCTTTGGATTTAGTTAATATACGACCATGATTTAGAATCAAGTTATTCTAAACAATGAATAGAATTTCAAAAAGGAGAAATCTAACTTGTTTGTTATTATTACTTATTTGTTTCATATCATACAATATAAATAATATGTGTGTAATAATTTGTACACTAGTACTTTATTAGTCAATAAAAAACAGTCACAAAATTTGAACTCAAGCAGCATTACAGTAATTGAAGTAATTAGAGAGAAACAGAAAAAAATGACCTTCGTGTCTAATATCAACAGCCTTATCTTTCCACTCGACTTAGCAAACCAGATTTGTGTGGAAGTATATAAATCAACATTTAATTCAGTACAAATTATCTGCGATAAATTATTCAGTGATTCTTCATTTTCAACGAGATGCCTAAGGTTCCAGAAATAAAATTCAACAATGGCCAGACGTTCCCCATGTTTGGTTTAGGAACTTGGAAAGTTGGTATTGATTTATCTTATTTTTATTTAACATATGTGTACACACGATGTAGCCGCTATCTAGACACAATCATGACATTACATAATCATAAAAATTCATAAATCAACCTAAATATAAATGAATGACGCTTTTAATTGCCGGTCAGGAACATAATTAATCTTTATTAGCTTCATCAATTCTCATTAGTCATAATTTCAGTCGAAACCAGGAGAAGTTGTCCAGGCTGTAAAAGATGCAATTGATATTGGCTATCGCCACATTGATTGTGCCCACCTATACGGCAATGAAAAAGAAGTCGGAGAGGCCATAAAAACCAAAATATCGGAAGGAGTAGTGAAACGGGAAGACCTCTACATTACGAGCAAATTATGGTGCAATTCGCACAGATCAGACTTGGTGGAACCAGCACTCAAAGTCACTCTTAAAAATCTGGGACTGGATTATCTTGATTTGTATTTGATTCACTGGCCTGTTGATTTTAAAGTAACCACTTTGTGTGACACTGCAGTTTAATTCTACAATAACGTTTTAGGCAGGTCCTGACCTCTACCCTGTTGATGCCAACGATAAATTTGTCTTCGGCAACGTGGACTACGTGGACGTCTGGAAAGCCATGGAAGAAGTCAACAAAAAAGGCCTTGCAAAATCTATTGGCATATCAAACTTTAATAAGCGACAAATTGAAAGAGTCCTCGAGAAAGCTACCATCGTGCCAGCCACCAATCAAGTACGTGTCTACCTACTTCTAACTTTGGTTCAAACTTTATTGTTTAGATTGAATGCCACCCTCACTTGAACCAAAAGAAACTGATTGAATTCTGCAAATCTAAAGGAATCACGGTGACGGCTTATAGTCCCTTGGGGTCTCCTGACAGACCTTGGGCTAAACCAGACGACCCAAAGCTCACGGAAGATCCAAAAATCGTGCAAATTGCAGCTAAATACAAGAAAAGTCCAGCACAAGTCATTCTTAGATACCAAATCCAACGTGGCAACATTACCATTCCCAAATCGGTCAATAAGTCAAGACTGAGAGAAAATTTGGACATTTTTGACTTCGAACTAAGCTCTGACGATATTGCGTATCTTGATACGTTTGACTGCAATGGAAGAGTGTGCCACTTCGTAGAGTAAGACTTTTAGTTAAACAAATTCCACTCGATTAATTTTTTTTTTCTTGTCTAGAGCTACAGGCCACCCAAATCACCCCTTCACCAACGACGACTACTAAAACCACACTTCCATTTTTTTTTCTATTCAAACTTTTTCGATGTCTTTAATATACAATCACATTATAATACAAATTGTTACAAATTTAGTAAAATAACAAAAATTATTCATCACATTCTGGTATTGTTGGCGGTATAGAAAGTGTGTGAGCTGCTGGAAAATTAGGGTAAGAGGGCGGTGGAACACCGTTAGGAGGGTAGCTAGGCGGTTCAGGCAATTCATTCTTGGGGGTTTTGGGTTGTTCGGCATCTTCAAATGCTTCCTCGTCAGCCGATTCATTTCCGTCCAATCGCTTCTCCAAACTGATCAGTCGCATTTGGAAGTATCTTTTTTCTTCGTTTAGACAAGCCAAGTCCTTTTCCTGTTCGGCGATCACTTGACGCAAGTCCGAAATTATGTTCAGGTCTTCTTGACGCGATTCTCGTCTTTCGTAACGAAGTCTAACTTCTTCGAACCTTGAAAATGTTAATGTAGTTGAGTAGTGAAGGCAGATCGACTTACAATTTAGTGAGACATTGACACTTCCTTTGTAGGTGGTGGATGGTGTCTTGGGATTGTTTTTGGACCCCCATGAGTTTAAGTCGGAAGGCTTCTCTTTCCTTCTCTTGTTGTTCGTGAAGTTTGGTGATGGTTTCTTGAAGACCTCTACATCGATTGGAAAGGAAAAGAATTAGGATCACACGAGGAGGAAATAAATGCATGCAGAAAAGACTAAATTCTAGTGTAAAAGACAAAACAGTGACAGTAAAATGAAAGTTAGGGTTTGAATGAAAGAGGCGGACAAGAACCATGAAAGTAACGGGAAAAGAAGCACTAGATAGGATGTGTTCGTCGACAGATCTTTAGTACATCTACGGACGGGAAAAGAAATTTTATTAGTACAGCTAATATTAGTTTACAAGATGAAAATACATCAATCATGCTGGCTGACTTAAGTTTTGAAACTTGGCTAAGTAACCTGACTATTTTTAGAATACAAGGACTTAGATGCTACTTGCAGGCATTAATGTGTAATTACCTTATTTTGTGATCGGATTCCTTCTTCGTTTTGGTTAGTTGATCATTCTGTTGCGCTATTTCTTCATTCAGTACTTGTATTCCCCCTTCTAGTGTGTCCACGTTACTTTGCATATCGTCTAACGCGGAATCTTTGCTCCCTAACTCATTCTTCAAACTATCAATAACCTTCAACAGATCAATTTCTCGAGCTTGGTGCGATTTCTGTTGCGTTAAAAACTGTTCTTCTAAAGTTTGATACTTAGTTATGTACTCCTCCTCAACTAATTTCACAGCCTCGCTTTTTTGACTAATCAAGTTGTCCCATTGGGAATCTAAACACGTTCAAAATAAATAACACCACGCAAGTGGTTTCGTCTTACCTAATTCGGTTCGGTGTTGCTCGATTAACGATTCGACTTTTTGTTGCGACTCTTTTTCCATTTGGTCTTTTACCAATTCCAATGTGTTACTGAGTGAAGTGACTTGAGTCTGCCAATTGTCTTCGATTTCTTTGATTTTCTTTTCAGTTTCTGCGCTAATCCGCTCTGAAAAAGTCAAGCAGAATGTGTGACGGTCGCGCAAAAACTAAAAGTATTTTAAACTTGGATCGAGTTGGAATTTTAAATAAAAACACCAAAGTAAATTATTGTTGAAATTTGGATACATAATATGTCCGCACACTGCAACATATTAACTCTTTGTTTATTTACCTAGTTCAGCTTCGTGTTCTTGAACCACTTTTTCAAAACGGTTGTGATGACACATGTCTATTTTGTCCATCAAACGCCTTAGTTCCATGATTTCACGATCGGTGTTGGTTTGAGCCCTTATCATCTCTCCGCGGTAATATTCGTCCTTTTGGACTAGGGCTCGTTTTAAACTTGCTATCTGAAAATGAACTTTAACTTAATATTATGAGGAACACGATTTAACTGGTCTTCACCTCTTTCAAACACTCTTTCATTTTTTTATCCCAGTCGGCTTGTGCCATTTGGAACTCTTCGTCTTTATTTCTCCTTACAGTCTCCATAGCGTAGTGTTTTTCTTCGTTATGAATCTGTTCGAGTTCCGTTTTCAGTCGACCACATTCTCTTAACAGTCTTTCTTCCCAGTACATGGCGATTTCAGTCCTTTTTTGGTGAAGAGTTTGCTGCAAAGTTCTCTCTTTATCCAAAATTTCTTGATGGTGTTTCAGTTGCATGTGTTGGAGATTCTCTTTCTCCATTTCTATTAAGTTTCTTAGTCTTTTAGTCTCAGTCCTTAAGTTACTTTCGGCTTGTTTCATCTGCTCTTGTTGCTCTATCATCTCTTTGATGGCGCTTTCTTGATCCACAGTCAATCCTCGGAGCTTCTCTATTTCAATTTCGTACGATTTTATAGCTTCCACTTGCTCCATCATCTTTTCAGCTTCTTTCATTTTCTTTTCCGCTTCTCTGTACGCATCTTGCAGACGTTCTTCTATGGTACGATCTTTATCCTCTAGGCGCTTCTTGCACGTCTGTTGGACTTCTCTCAGTTTCCATTCAAAGTCATCGAGAAGTTGCTGCTCCTTGATAATGTTAATAGTGCGCAATTTTTCAAAGTCTTGTTTCCACTTTTTCTCGATTTCCTGCTTTTGGGTTGTAGCTTGTTCCAAAATCTCTTCAACTTTTTTCTTCTCCGCGTCACGTTCTGCCAAAATCATCGTGCGCTGTTCTTCCAGTTTCACTTTATCCTGCTTTAGCGTCTCCAATTCCGCTTCTAGACTTTCAATCTTCGTTTCGAGATTTTTAATCACCCCTTCAAGTTCCGCGATTTTCGCACTGGTTTCTCTCTCGTAATTTGTGAGACTTCCTGGTAACAAATCCCGCTGATTATTTTCACAACTCGAACCGTAAATGTTTACCTGATTTTTCTGTAACTTCCGCGGTTAAGTCTGTGTTTTTCTTTTTGTAATCTTCGAGATCGTTTTCTAAGTGGCGTATTTTTTGGCGCAGAAGCTCGCATTCCTTGTGCGCCGCTTGCAGCTCACCTTCCAGTCCTGAAAAAACAACATTAGATCCGTGATGCGCCACAACTTACGTCAAATTTTACTATGCGATTTCAGCTGCAAGAGATAAATTCGATAAAGCGACGGCAAAAAAGCTGCTCTGCGTAATGAAGGGTAAATAAACTTACGATCCATTCCGGCGGACTTCGCGAAGACGTCTCTTTGGAGTTCTTCCATCTGGAAGCGTAGTTTGGTGGCTTCTGCATCCCGGATCGACAGCTGCTTGGATAAATCGTTCAACTGACTTTGAAATTTTGCCTCTTGATTTATTAGGTTCTTCCTGAAAAGTTGGGTTTTATATGTAATGGGTAAAATAAATTATTTGATCTGCGTTCGGATTTTATGGCGTTCTGGGTAAATAAACAAGAAGGTGTCTGATATTGATTTTGATTAGGTTTGATGTTTTAGAGAAAAGTTTGGCGATTTGTAGCACCAGGTGTTCTAAATTTGAACTTTTTTATTTTTGTAGAGGTTGTAAAAACGAAAACAACAAACGAAGTGGTGTTAATTGACGACAAATAAAGGAGGGAAATGTTGTGATTTTGGGTTTGTAAATTTGAAACTTACACAAGATGATTAATTAGTTTAATAATAGTCATTTTAAGCAAATTTGTTTTCTAGTTACCATTTATTTTGTCTTTTTCTTTAGGCTGCATTTATATTTTTTTGAACCTCTTGTATTCTTTGTCTACTTAATAATATTTTTAACCTTTTTTTGGCTCTTTAACCACAAAGTTATATATAATTGAAAAAGTCATCAAGTTGGCCTTGTTTTTTGTAAGCATTGTAAAGTATATCTATAACAGATCTGAAACTTAATTGATGATACCTAACAGTGTGAAACGGTAGAACCTAACCTTACTTTTCGTATAATAGAATTAACCCTTATCAACAACTCAGTCAAATGTCAATTATACGCAACAGTATGCATTAATAAAATATTTGCATTTGTAGCTACGTTTCCTTCTATCAAAAAAAAAACACCGCCAACTTATGACTTTTTCAACTGAATACCCGTCATCTACATGCAAAAAAATATATTGATCCGTTTTTTTCATATTCACCATGATAATTGATTGAAAATGTACAATTTTATATACAGTAGGAACTCTGGTACAATTTTGATGGATTCATATCTAATTAAAAAAACAAATCCAGTTTTTTCAAAAAAATATAGAATTTGATTTGCAAAACTTGATTTATTTTATGATAATAATTAATATACTTAAGTGAAAAAATGAAGTAATTAGTTTAGTAATTAGTCTTAAAACACACACAAAATTTGACAATAATAGGTCTAGTAGGTTCGAAGATTATTATTATTTTGAAAACATTCTTTCACAGTTTTTTCAACCGGTTCTGAAATCTGCCTTCTTCTTCTTCTTCTTTTTATTCTTCTTTTTATTCTTGGTCATGAGTTTTCTACTTCTCATTTCCTGACTTCACTTATTGAAATAAACAACATCTTGTCTGGTCCTCATTCTGGAACCACTTTTTCTGGCCTTTGCACCAAATTGTGCCAATTTTGGCACAGTTCTTGTTCACACACTCAATAAAAAAAGAATCGGTTAGATAATAATATAGACATTATAACATTAGCTTTGTTCTGCTTTTTGTGTACCTTTAGGGACATGGAGAAACATGTTTATGTTCGTAAAATATCTTCAAAATTTGGCCTTCCACTGACTAGTTTGATGATAGTAGGAGTTTCCTTTTATACTATCTCTCTGGTTGGACAATGTTCTAGAAGACTTTTCAAAAACCTCTTAGATGCTTCTTTAATCACCACTCTTTTATGACTTCAATCTTCAATTTCTGTCTTTGTTCGTTCTCAAACAGAATTTTTCTTCTAGAATTTGATGAAAATTTCACCACTCCGGTTCACAGAGTCATTTTCCTTTCATAGAACATCAGCAACATTCGTCAATTATCTTATTTCTTAGATTCCAGTCTTCTAGAATGCTTCTAGAAGTGTTTTCATATACCGTCGATTACTGTCGTCATTCTGTAGCTATTCTAGTTTCTTCAGCAACTTTAGACAGTTATCTTCATTTTTTAGAACCCATTGCTTACTTCTGTTCTTTTTTTAATTTTTGAGTAGTGGCCTCCCAAAAGTTTTCCAAAGGCTGTAGATTACTTTCGTTCTCTAGCTTCAGTAGTATCACATGATAATTATATTTTTTCTTTTCTTAAAATATAATTCTACTAGATCTTCTCATCTACAGCTTCAATGTCTTTCTCAACTGACGAGTGTTATGAATAGCGAGATTTTGATGTGGGTTCTATTTAACAATTTTCAAAAACTTCAGAATTTCACAACTTTGATCACAAAAATCTTGACAATCGCTTCCTAGAATGTTTGTGTTGCTGAAGTAAACCATTTATAGAAATTTGCCGTCGAGACATTAACTTATATTGCTTTCTTCATTTTCTCCTGCTAGATCCAATACTTTATCACAGTCTTCTTTTCGTTGGTCTTCAGTTGTGATTCTCCAATCTTTTTTTCCACCATTACCACTTTTTCTTTTCCAATTTGTAAACAAAAATTTCTAAAAAATTCTTTCCATATTTTTAATCTGTTTCTTCTAACTACTGACTAATTGATAATGGCAAGAGCTTCGTTTCATACGGTCTCTCTGGACAACGTTCTAGAACCCCGTAACCCTTATTTTATATAATGCCGAAATTTTCTAGAATAGTCTGCTTTTCAAATGAAATTTTCAAAGGCTTCTTAGATATTTCTCTAATCGCCATTCTTTCATGGCTCCAATCTTCAAGTCTAAATATTTCTAGCTTTGATCGTCTTCAAATAGAATTTTTTTTTTTGCAGAATTTCATACCAGTTCGCAGAGTAATTTGCCTTTTATAGAATATTCTACATTCTTCAGTAACATTCGTTAATTTTTTTTTCTTAGGCCCTTCTTACTTATTGCAGGGAAACTCATTATGTCCTTCCTTATATCCGAATAGAATTATTCTAGAACTATTGTCAAACATCGTCGATTACTGTCATTCTGTAGCTTTTGTAGGAAATTCCAGATTGTTCAGCAACCTTAGGTAGTTATCATTTTCTTTAGACCACAATTTCTTATTACAGTAGAAAAGTTTTCTGTCCTTTTTTCAATTTTTGAGTAGAATTCTTCCAAAACTTTTTCAAACGCTGTAGATTACTTTCGTCCTCTAGCTTCAGTAGAGTCAGAGTAAACATTCTACTTCTTTTCTTCTTAAAACAGAATTCTTCTAGAAAGTTGTTTCTTTAATTTTTTCGAATTCTCCTGATCTACGGCTTCAGTGCCTTTCTTAACTAACGAGTGTTATAAATAAAGAGATTTTGATATAGGTTCTGTTGTAACAATTTCCAAAAACTTTAGAATTTCACAACTTTCGTCACAAAAATCTTGACAATAAAATTCTAGAACGTTTCTGTTGCTAAAGTAGATCATCTCCAGAACTTTCTTGACTGTACCGTCAAGACATGAACTTATATTGCTTTCTTCATTCTCTCCTTCTAGATCCAATCACAATCTTTTTTTTGTTGGTCTTCAATTGTGCTTCTCCCACTTTTTTTTCCACCATTACCACTTTTTCTTCTCTAGTTGTAAACAGAAATTTCTAAAAAATCCTTTCCACATTTTTTATCTGTTTCTTCTAACTACTGACTGCTTGATAATAGCAAGAGTTTGTTTCGTTTCATACGATGTCTCTGGATAATGTTTACAAATAGTCAACTTTTCAAATAAAATTTTCACAGACTTAGATGTTTCTTTAATCGCCATTTTTTCATGGTTTCAATCCTCAAGTCTAAATATTTTTATTTTTAATCGTCCTCAAACAGATTTTTTTTCCAGAATTTCATGAAGGTTTCACCATTTCAGTTCATAGAGTAATTTGCCTTTCATAGAATATTCTACATCCTTCAGCAACCTTGGTCAATTAAGTATTTTCTTTCTTAAGCTTATTGCAGTAAAAATTGTAGTAAAACTCCTTCTGTCCTTTCTTCTTTCCGAACAGAATTCTTCTAAATTGTTTTTTTAAACATCGTCAATTACTGTCATTCTGTAGTTTTAGTAAGAAATTTCAGATTATTCAGCAACCTTAGACAGTTATCTTCATTTTTTAGACCTCAATGGCTTATTTCAGTAGAAAAGTTTTCTTTCCTTTTTTAATTTTTGAATAGAATTCTTCCAAAATTTTTTCAAAACCGTCGATTACTTTCGTTTTCTAGTTTCTTCTCAAAGTAGAATTCTTCTAAAGTCTTCTTATACTCAGTTTAACTAACATGTACTTTCAATCTCAACCTTGTACTGAAATCAAAAATTTTATTACTATTCTTTGTCAGATAGAACTCTTCTAGAAAGTTGTTTCTTTATTATTTTCGAATTCTGCGTTTTTAATTGACGAGTGTTATAAATACCGAGGTTTTAATAACAAAAGTCTTAACAATTGCTTTCTACAATATTCCTGTTGTTTTCTTCATTCTTAAACAAGTAAAATATGTATTTTTGATTGAGTAAATTATAAGTTGAACTCCTGAATTACCACTTAAAATAGGATATTAAGTTACAATTCCCTCTTTAGCTAAAAACAATGACGTCTACAAAATTTTATCTGCTGATATTTATAAGTTACAAGACTTTGCTTTAAACTTAATGTTTGACACAAATCTTTCTGTCAGATCATTTATAAATTTATGAAAGTTACTGGAACTGGGTACCCGCTACTTTGAAACGGAGAATATCACTGAAAATAGTTTACAGTTATTTTCAGCATTGAAAATTTATACCGTTGTAACTTAATACAAGAAAAATAGGGAAAGATCATCAAACGTATATGTAGCAGATTGAATCGTATTGTTTATTTAGGGTTTTATGGAGTTTAAACAAGTTTTAAAGAATGAAAATCGTCTCAAAATCTGGCATAGTTTCCAGTAAACAAATTAAGGTATCAAGTATAAAAAACTGCGTCATCCACGCTTATTTTAATTCACTAAATCGGAAAGCAATCATTTACAAAAATTTACTTCCCATTCAATGTGCTGAAATGTAAATTAGCCACTGTTGATTTTACACCAACATTCCCGTCAGCCAAATCCCAGCTTGTAAATAATCCGTTTCGACCCCGCTTTTCCAGAAATAACCCAATAAACGGTTTTACTATCCATTTTTGACGTAATATGACATGTTTACGTATACGCCATCATCAAATCTAACTGCAATCCGGATGCAAAAAACCTGTTATCTTCACACGCTCTAAATTTAGATCCCCGTGGGCGCGTGAATCAGGTTCTACGTCAAAAACCCTCAAAATAGTCCGCTCCAAACTCTAAAACCACAATCACGTAAACATACTTTTCGTCGTCGATTCCATTCACCAGAGGAGCAGCGTTGGAAATGCTCTCCACCAGCGTGTCGGCGGCGCCTAGCCTCAACCCGGAGGGGTGGTCACTCGAAGCCTCTTCTTTCGAGCTTTGCCTCTCCAAGTTCTTCGCGGTCTTCTTCCCTTTCTGAGTCAGCGCCTCCTTCTGCTTTTGCTCGCCCGAGTTCTGCCTCAGCAGCTTCGCCATCTTCTCCCCCTTGGGACTCGGAGGCTCGCTGGCGATTTGCCTCTCCGCGTTTCGGGCCACCTTCTTCAGGTCCAGCTTGGGGCTCGAGGGGGGCGTGCCCGTGCTGCTCCTGGTGTAGCGCACCGGGGGCCGGGGCGCGACGCCCGTGGTGCCGTGGCCGCACGGCTTGACGCTGCCCCCGCGCGCCTCCGGCTGCTTCAGCACGGCCGCGTAAGAAATGGTCCCGATGGGGGCACTGGGGCACGCTCTCTCGCACATGCTGTCGTTCGGTTCGTTTTTTTCGTCGGCTGTCACTTCACTGGACACTGCATTCGAAACAATTTCGGGTTCCGGCGGCGTCGGAGCGACGGCGTCGCTCGTATTTTTACACATTTCTGGCGTCGCGCGCTCTTTGTCCTTCTTGGACCGCCTAAAGAAGCTGAACATCGCTCCGGATGGGCATTGGGTGGTTTTGCGATTCACTGGCGATCACTTGGTCGCAACTGACAGATTCAGTTTGTTTTACGCACACGGGGTTTAAAATTAGATCGGCCACTTGACGCGGCGTTTTCTTGAAAACATGACGGCCTTTTGAATGGGTTGGGTTATCTGAAGAGGTCTGGCGGACGAGTGAGGGTATTTGCGGATGCATGCAGTTGAGAAAGCAATAAGAGATATTGGAAAATCCAGCTGATGCGCCGGGAGAAGGGGAAGCTGGAAATAAACTCCATCAAGAAAATCTAAATAATAAAGTGGCGAGAAGATCAAAATAGATGGTTCTAGAATAGAGCGGCCTTGGGTTTAGATAAGCTGGGGTAATTAGGACAATCAATCCAACTTTTCGTTTGTGGAACGTATGTCGACCAAATGTGATAAGTATACGTGCTTTATTATTACAAAACTTGGCACAAAAATGATCACCTGTTGAATTTTATTATCATGAAGTTCGAGTTTTGTAATGCTAGTGACATTTACTACATATCCATTGTAACGTTTATTTATTGTCACCCACGTCGTCATATCTCTGAACACTTCAAGTTAATTAGGTAGTTTAGTATTAATATTATTTCGGAAACTTTTTTCTCAACTAATCGTTCTCTTATTTGTTTTAGAAGAGTTGGATAAAAATGGACAAGTAGATATAATCTATACCGACGTCTCAAGCTTCTTTGATCGTGTAGATCATAAACTTCTTTTAAATAAACCTCCTCTATTTAGCTGGGAGAATGAACTTTGTATTTTATAATAGCTACGAATCTAAACAGTACGTTCAACATCCGGTGTGCCTCAAAGCTCAAACCTTGGATCTCGACTTTTTTCTTGGTTGATTGATGACCTACTGAGGTCACTCACATGTCAGGGGCTGCGGTGTACTGATGATCTGCAGATTTATTTTTTCTTTAATAAGTGGTCTACATGATATAAAATTTCTACAAGAAAACTTATATTGAAGTTTCAGATGATACTTAGATCATTGCTGTTTACACCCGTAAAGACTTTTTACCTTCCAGTTATGACATCAGTTGAACAACAATTTAATTAAAATATTATATATTTATTTTTGTAATCGTCTAATTACGTGCAACTAATTTCGGGCATCCCCATTAGGAAAAGTAGAACGTGTTCATAAGATCACTATGTATACTCATTACAGGCCATGTTGGGCCATAACTTCCGCAATTGTTTGCCAACTTTTCCTGTTTATTCCTTTCTCTCTCCAGTTTCAAACTCATTACATCTCTAAATCATCTCTTCTTCCCCAGTGTAATCACTTTCCAGTCCCATTCTAAGTTTTAAAATCATTCATAAAATTCGTCTAATTAAAATTAATTTCAATAATCACAATATTCTAAAGTATGTCTAGGTCGTCCCAAATTTCTAAAAACAAAATTAGTAGATCTACCAAAAAGACTCAAGTGTGCTAGATCATCTCCTATTAGAAAAACTATAATTTAAAAATATGTAACTTAGAACACAACAATTAAATTATTTTCATAATGTGTTCTAGGGTAGAAAGCAAATGTACAAAGGCTTACCAAAATTTGAAATAATGAAACGTCAGTTTATGTAAATAAGCGAGCTATAGACCATTGATTAAATACATATGTATTTAATCAATGTATAGACACAGAGAATGCACGTGCAGCGCCATCTCTATTCTAGTAGCTTCATGACACCACAACCACACAGTATCATTTAAGTGTTGTTACGAATTTCTCGCGAATAATAATTTATTTTGATTATAATTACCCGAACTCGGAGCCAACAAAAATACATCATTTTTAGTGCCTTTGTTTGTCAAGTAATTGTCCATAAAAACGTCACCTCCCAATACCATCCTAAAATAACCACCCAACACCCAATAAACAACAAAGAAACAAAAGAAATTCTTTCGCAAGTACTTTTATTTTCTAGGTACCTGAAAACCTCATCCAACTTAGTTATATTTAACGTCTATAGACGTCACTGGGATAAAAACATAGCAAGTTCCGCACAAGTCATGCGGCGTTGCGATGTTTTGCTTGAATATTTTTTCTTTTTTTTTGTTGATAGCGTTTCTTCGGTCGGTGTTAAGGTTACAATAATTATTTTTAGACGAGAATTTTGGGCAAATATGCGTGGGCACGATTATAAATGAGCGGTGGAGCGGAGACGGCTGCAATTTTCGATAATTCATCACGATTTTAACAATAGTTATTTTGTAAGAGTTAGTTGGTCCAACCCAAACATCGTATTTTTGGGAGACGGACATACAAGTATGCGTAAATATAAACGAATATTATCTAGCTCATTTATTTTGTTTCTCATTTGTCGACAAGTCGGGGGTCATTTAATAGATCACCTTGATTTTTAAAAAAGTTAAAAATGGAACGACAATCGCGATTTTTTATCTTGCGTAAAAGTATATTTTCTCGATTGTTTGGTTGATGTAGAAAAAACGCATTTTCAAAGGATTTAATAAAGTAGCTTTTGTTTGACTTCGACTATTTAAAATATCGCTTTTTCCAAGGTGAATACTCTTCAAACAAAAGGTGGAATTATAATTTTAATTACACTTCAAAGCTCCTGGCAATGAACTGATATCAAGGATGGGATTTCAGAAAAAAAAAACTCTTTGGCAAAACAGTTCTACAGTTTCCCAGGAACATATTAATGCCAAATATTCAAGCATTACAAATTGGAATTATTCATTGCTGTTAGTAATTCAGTATATAATATACAAATACATTCTCCATATTGTGATTCATTATTTATTAAGAAGTTAAAATTACGGTTAGCATTTAAAGAATTTTACAGTACTTCTTATCGTTAGTGAGATTTTGTTCTATTCGTGCACCTTGACACATCAGTTAAGTATAAATATTTTTCGAAACAGCCGACGCAAATTAAAATTAACTTATTAATTCATAAAAAATATGTACCTACGTAGTTCAAATGAGCAGAATATTGTATCTATAAATAATTTGAATATTAAATCAGTATTTCATCTCCGTAGAAATTTCGGTGCACGGTTGTCAAATTTCGTGTTTAAATTTAAACTTACATAATTTTGACTATAATTACTTTGCTGCTATAAAAGTTGTGAGTTTTTTTTTTAAATCAAAATTTTTCATTTATTAACTGCACCTTTTAACTTTCCGATTGTTTATATTTTTAAATAATGTCTAGGATTACTCAATCGATTACATAATTTTAAATTTATTATTTAATTAATTTAATTGTGTGTGAGGCTGGTAAAACGCCAGCCAAAATTTGTCACGTCGTCCCCTCCAAAAACTGGTGACTTCATTTAAGTATTTTGTTAAGTGAGTTTCATTCTTATTTTTAGCTTAATATCTACAGATTATGTTACGAAATTTATATTTGCACAATCATATTTTGTAATTAATCTAAAACACCATCAAAAATTTTGGAAATTTCAAAATCGATTTTTTTATCAATTTTCATTTAATTTTTCTACAAGTCCAGAAACCTTGTTACTTTATAATTGGTGCTACATTGTTCTCATGCTTATAAAAATACTGTGTATTATATGTATGAAAGAAGGTATAGTTTTGGAAATTTCATTCTACCCTATAAAATTTTATTGGCAATAACGAGACGGACAGTAGTACAACTTAAGTTGTCGCGTGCCGGTAATCCCCAGATGTTAGAAAGCAGAATAATCCAAGTCCGGACAGGGACCATCGTTACTCATGAACGAAAATGGCCATTATTTTATGAGTACAACTACCTGCTAAATGTTCTCACACAAATTCGAGTGAACTGGTGTGAGCCATAAATATTTCTTACCATTGTACTACTGTCCGTTTTGTTATCGTCAAAAAATTTTATAGGGTAGAATAAAATTTCCAAAACCATAACAAAATCTGTGATATCCAAGATATCCAAGTGTCCTGGATAAACTCCGAGGCCATATATCTTGAGAACGAATACAGATACTGAAATTCTGAAAAACGCCATTGTTTTTAACATGAAAGAGGAGGCTTAATGACGCATAAGCGGCTAGTATTTGTTAAGAAAAGACTGACCCTTCTTTCTTCTGAGTCAAAAGTGTCTATGTCCACCCACCCTTATTCCGCTTTGATTACTCATTTTATTGGCTCTGAGATGGAAATTGGAATGCTATTGCTTGCTTATAAAAGACTATAGGAAAAGTTAAACTTAGCAAATTTACACGACTTATTACAGAGCGATTATGTACAAAATAATTCCGGCGCAACTTGGCTGTACTCTCTGGACTGAATTAATTGAATAATAATCCTCATTCTCGAAGGTGGCCTCTATTTAAACCTATACGTTTCTCTCGATGGATCGAGAACGCCGCTTTGAGGGTTTTCTGGGCATGTCGCGACATCCGCTTCCAGGCTTTCCTTTAGCGAACCCAGCGCCGCACGGCCGATGAGTCATACAACATATTAGGCATATATGTTTATTTCGTAGCAATACATATACACGTTGCAGTTTACAACAACATATTTGTAATTTACAATTTACGAAAGTAAGCTTCCTCCTTCAAGCTAAAAACAATAGCGTTTACAGAATTTTAGTATCTCTATTCATTCTCAAGATACTAGGCCGCGAAGTTTTATCTGGACGCCTGTATACAGAAAACTTCCTGCTCACAATTTCTTTAAAACAATAAATACGATTTAAAAAATGTAAGGAATAAAAAAGTAGTTTCGAAACTATTGAATCAATTGCTGTGAAATTTCAGGCATATGTTCCTAATGATCCTCTTGTAGCATAAATAGCCTTGGTATTGGTACCGCGGACTCTGCTACGAAGTGAGGTGCTTCCAACGGACCACTCTAACGCGCTCATTGGCTGTTCCCCTACCATGGTTGAAGGTAGGGGGGGCGACCGCTATTTAAGGACTGCGCACCTTTTCGGCAACGGATTACGCCTGGCAGAGCTTACGTAATCCTTGCTACGCCCCTTAGAATTGCACTTACGGTCAATGATGCTATTGCAACGACTGACGCAATCTGTTTCGCGAAGAGCGAATTGCATGGAGAGCCGCAATTCCACTCACCCCGTGACAGGGCTTCTGCCATCCTCAGTCCTTCCCTTACCGAGCCAATAAGTACAATAAGAACTAAATAATAAAAGTTATAATAACAACAAACGAAATACAGGGTGAATCACCTAAAATGGGACAACTCGAATAACCTTTTTATTTTTTTATTTATTAGAAATCATTTAACTTTTTTATTTTTTAGATTTGTTTTATTAGCTTCGCTGTTTAATATTCGTAAATTATTGTAATTTCTTAAAAAAAAAAAGTTAATTAACTGTCTGACTAACGCTGTTCATTAGTACAACTTGACGTAAAATTTGACAAAATATTGGATTGGAGTATTCAGATAAGTATAACAAATGAAATAATTTAGATAAATTAAAAAAAAAGTGACAATTTTTCTATCAATTATTTCATGTTAATGAAGTGATGCAAAAATAGAACTCGGCCGTCTTTATTTATAAACTAAATTCCGTTAATACCTGTAGGTTCATAAATAAAAAAGTTATTCAAGGTGTCCCTTTTTAGTTAACTCACCCTGTACATTATTTTATAAAATTTAAATATCTTTTCTTGTGCAAAATGTTGAGCTGACGTCATAACATTATTGGAGGGGATGATTAGACAATTATTCGCTAGCGCCTTGCCATTTATATGATATTTCTAAGATACATACAAAATTTGAAAACAATCGGTATGGTAATTTCAGAGATTATCTAACAGATACACAGACACACGGAAAAGGAAGACTTATTTTTTCGTACTTTAGGGAACATGAAAACACTTTACAATACTTCCTTAGCTTAAGCTCGGGAAGTAAAAATTTGGTTTGAGGTACAGTTTTGCAGTTTACACCGTTGGATTCCTTCAAGCTTTTTAGCCCTTGTGGTTGTATTGTCAATTCTAGTATGTCATTTTCCAATATAATTGACATTCAAAAATTTTGAAAAAACTCAAAAGCTTGAAGAGACATTTTTTGAGGCCGGATTGTTGTTTGGGACGCTCAAATTAGTAAAAAGACCAATTTTCAGAAAGATGAGAGCCCATTTAAGTAAGATAGTTTGATATAGTCAAAATGCTGAAATTTTCAGAACTGTGAAAAATTTGGTGGAAAATGAAAATTATCATATATAGCTGAAATCGCCTTTTTAGCTTAATTCCCATTTCTGACTTCAGTTGTTGAAAATTTTTGTGGGGGATAAAATTCACTATGTTTTCAGTCTCTTGTCGCCAAAAAAAAAAAAACTATGTATAGTCTTTGCCATTTCTATTGAAACATTACCTGTTAATTGTAAATTTGGCAACGTTGATATTCAGACAATTTTCGAATTAAAAGCCGTTTCCAATCAACTGAAAGCTGTTACAAATTGCTAAATTTTAAGCGAAATCAACAGGTGGTGTTTCAATTGAAATGGCAAAGATAATATATTAAGAAGAAAGGGCTTAAATGCGTGAGCCGATGGGCGGAGCTTAATAGCAAAATCTTTATTTTTTTACAAGAAATCACCATGTGAGACACGTTCTTAGTTTTTCAAAGAAAACTATATGCATTAAGAAAAAAATTGGTCTAAAGAGTTTAGACAGTACTTCCCTCGCTGTCGGAAACTTGACGACTGCATGCCTATTGTGTTTTTTCTCATTACATTTTTGTAGTGGGAAGTTAAAAAAAAATTGCGATGACGTCATCAACATTTTTGGAGGACACGTATATCAGTTTGGGATAGATGTAGTGTAATACTAAGAATAAAATTATTATATTCTCAAATTTTCGGGAAAATGAATTGGGTCGTTTTGAATATTGATTTGTAATAATCAATAAAAAAACGAAACAATTTACTCACGTATACGTATCCCAGGCAGCTGAAAATCGTGTATGTATAAACATTCTTAATTTAAGATGACAGGCGTAACAGCATACGTGAGAGTCAAACAGAGAAACTGTAAACAAAACGACCATCGGTTTTATTGCTTCGACTTCCGCTTATTATATAAAACATTGGGTTTTATTTTAATTCTTGACGGTGAAATTCACAATTGGTTGATTATAAACATGTCTATTTCACATTCGCGGAACCAAGTGAACGCATAAAACAAATGCAGGTCTGTAATGTTAAAGTCAATGTAAATAAGCATGCTACCCTTATGTTTCAACCGAGTTTTTTGTAGAAGATAACCAAATATATTTTGACTAAAAATTTATTATGCTCTTTATAACCTTAAAACATCTGCAAGATTTCAAAGCATTCGGTTTTGTAGTTCCTGATTAAATCAATAAAATAAATTTACGCATTCATTAATTTTTTTGACTCACCCTGTTTATGCAAATCGAAAAAATTTGAATGGAATGACAAATTACAAGAAGAGACTCACCATATTTTGTACATTTTAGATAGGATTTATTCAGCAAAATTTTGTGGTGACGTCATAAATTTTTTAGGGGGGACGACCAAATACGTTTTGATCAAAAATTTACCATGCTTATGATAATTTTAAAATATCTTCAAGATTTCGAAGCATTCGGTTTTGTAGTTCCTGAGTAAATCAGTAAAATAAATTTACGCTTTCATTTATTTTCTTGAATCACCCCGTATATGCAAATCCAAAATATCTGCACTTACCAGGCAACAATTATTGTAACTTGGTCCAATTTTTAAAATTTGGAGATATATATCCTCAATGACATTCACTCTTCAACAGTTTTTTTCGAATTGGCTTCGCATTTCGCAATCGCAACTGTTTCGTCTCGCCACCCAAACCCCGCGCCGCTCGTCGTTTCCAACTTCCGCTTTTTGCTATGGCTGGGAGTTTGTTTATATAAACTATGTCTCAACGTGCGATAAAGAAATGACACGGTCAGTGGCTGAAGCAAATGCGTATGTACTTTTTCTCTGCTTCTCTCGATGTATAAACAGTCGAAGTTAATCATGTATTGACAATATATAAAATGATTAAGAGATATTCTTCCGATCACAAAAAAAAATTTCAACATTTGCTATTTATGGTGCTTATTCACGAACACACAATAACAAATAAATAAATATTATAACATTATTGTTGCGAAAATCGGAAGTGCTGTTCTTGATTTGATGGGCGAAAAAAGTTGGAAGTGCCGGGATCTGTTACCGGAACTTCTAATTGCACTGCACACTCCACCTCCACTAAACCACAGGCCACAGTTGCTTATGTTAAAACTCATCATATTTTGCACATTTTGAGTTAAACTTTTTTGGCAAAAATTGTAGATGACGTCATGAATTTTTTCGGGGGAATAAACAGATATATTTTCATTAACAATTTACCATGCTCACAATCAATTTTAACCATCTGCAAGATTTCAAAATATTCAGTTTAGCAATTCTTGATTTATTCACTAAAATAAAGTGACTGATTCATTTCTTTTTTTGAGTCACCCTGTATAAGCAAGTTAAAAAATTTGAATGCAATGATTAGTTACAAGTGTAGTCAGATCATATACTTTATTCAGTAAAATTGTGAGAAGACGTAATGAATTTTTTTTGGGGTTGATAAAGAGATACATTTTGATTAAACAGTTACCATGCTTACAATAACTTCAAAACGTCAAGATTTCTAAGTATTCAGTTTTGCAAAATCAATTCACTCCGTCATTATTTTTTTTCAGACACCCGTATAAGCAAATATCAAAAATTTTACAAGTATAGTCAGATCATATACTTTATTCAGCAAAATTCTGAGAGGACGTAATGAATTTTTTTTGGGGTTGATGAAGAGATACATTTTGATTAAACAGTTACCATGCTTACAATAACTTCAAAACGTCAAGATTTCTAAGTATTCAGTTTTGCAAAATCAATTCACTCCGTCATTAATTTTTTTCAGACACCCTGTATAAGCAAATATTAAAAATTTTAAAAGTATAGTCAGATCATATACTTTATTCAGCAAAATTGTGAGAAGACGTAATGAATTTTTTTTGGGGTTGATAAAGAGATACATTTTGATTAAACAGTTACCACGCTTACAATAACTTCAAAACGTCAAGATTTCTAAGTATTCAGTTTTGCAAAATCAATTCACTCCGTCATTAATTTTTTTCAGACACCCTGTATAAGCAAATATTAAAAATTTTAATGCAGTGATAAATCACAAGTATGGACTCATCATACTTTACACATTGAAGATGGCATTTTTTCAGCAAAATTTTGGGGTGACGTCATAATTTTTTTAGGGGGGACGACCAAATACATTTTGATCAAAAATTTACCATGCTTATGATAATTTTAAAATATCTTCAAGATTTCGAAGCATTCGGTTTTGTAGTTCCTGAGTAAATCAGTAAAATAAATTTACGCTTTCATTTATTTTCTTGAATCACCCTGTATATGCAAATCCAAAAAATATGAATGGAGTGATAGATCACAAGTACAGACTGATCATATTTTGTGCATTTTAGATATGATTTATTCGGCAAATTTTCGAGCTGACGTCATCAAGTTTTTGGAGGGGATAAGCAAATATATTTTGACTAAACATTTATTATGCTCTTTATAACCTTAAAACATCTGCAAGATGTCAGAGCATTCCGTTTTGTAGTTCCTGATTAAATCAATAAAATATATTTACGCATTCATTAATTTTTTTGAGTCACTCTGTATATGCAAATCCAAAAAATATGAATGGAGTGATAAATGACAAGTACAGGCTCATCATATTTTGTACATTTTAGATATGATTTAATCGGCAAACTTTCGAGCTGACGTCATCAAGTTTTTGGAGGGGATAAGCAAATATATTTTGACTAAACATTTATTATGCTCTTTATAACCTTAAAACATCTGCAAGATGTCAGAGCATTCCGTTTTGTAGTTCCTGATTAAATCAATAAAATATATTTGCGCATTCATTAATTTTTTTGAGTCACTCTGTATATGCAAATCCAAAAAATATGAATGGAGTGATAAATGACAAGTACAGGCTCATCATATTTTGTACATTTTAGATATGATTTATTCGGCAAACTTTCGAGCTGACGTCATCAAGTTTTTGGAGGGGATAAGCAAATATTTTTTGACTAAAGATTTATGATGCTCTTTATAGCCTTAAAACATCTGCAACATTTCAAAGCATTCTGGTTAGCAGATTAAAAATTAAATTTCAAAATGTTGTTTTATAATTTTGATTTTTTTTCCAAAAATCTGGACGTTTCGGGTGAAAAGTCGATTCAGAGTTGTAAACTACATGTGTAGGACTATGTTATTTTATACAATTGAAAACCCATTTACTATGTACAATTTTGAAGTGACGTCATCGCATTAGTGGTGGGGATGATTAGACAAATTTTGGTTAGCGTTTTACCATCTACATGATATTCTTAATATAAGTACAAAATTTCACAACAATCGGTCGAGTACTTTCGGAGATTATCTGTCTAATAAAAATCCGGGACAACAGACGGACAGACGGACGGACAGACGGACGGACAGACGGACGGACAGACGGACGGACAGACGGACGGACAGACGGACGGACAGACGGACGGACAGACGGACGGACAGACAGACGGAAATGGGAGACCTATTTCTTCGTCTTCTAGGGGTCATGAAAGATCGAGAAAACGTAAAAGTAGAGAGTCGGCCGACGGACTCGATTACAATACTTCCTTTGCTTACGCTCGGGAAGTAAAATACTAAAACCCCACCCACCCGCCCCGATTTGAATTGTGATACAATTTTCATTCGTTGTTAGACACAGGGGCGGAGCATAATTGCAAAATTCATATTTCCCTAAAAATACCATTTGAAACATATTTTAAGTTTCTTGTTGCGAAAAGAAGACTACATATATTAAAACAAAAAAATTGGTCTAAAGGGTTTAGACAGTACTTCCCTCGCTCTCAGAACACGTTGGACGTCACTCCATCATTCTTTGCTTTTGTTTAGCACAATCTTTTCAACTTACCTTTTTTTCGAATTGGCTTCGCATTTCGCAATCGCAACTGTTTCGTCTCGCCACCCAAACAAGTGATTCCCCCCGCGCCCCTCGTCGTTACCAACTTCCGCTTTTTGCTATGGCTGGGAGTTTGTTTATATAAACTATGTCTCAACGTGCGATAAAGAAATGACACGGTCAGTGGCGTAACTGAAGCAAATGCATATGTACTTTTTCTCTGCTTCTCTCGATGTATAAACATTAACAGTCGAAGTTAATCATGTATTGACAATATATAAAATGATTAAGAGATATTCTTCCGATCACAAAAAAAAATTTCAACATTTGCTATTTATGGTGCTTATTCACGAACACACAATAACAAATAAATAAATATTATAACATTATTGTTGCGAAAATCGGAAGTGCTGTTCTTGATTTGATGGGCGAAAAAAGTTGGAAGTGCCGGGATCTGTTACCGGAACTTCTAATTGCACTGCACACTCCACCTCCACTAAACCACAGGCCACAGTTGCTTATGTTAAAACTCATCATATTTTGCACATTTTGAGTTAAACTTTTTTGGCAAAAATTGTAGATGACGTCATGAATTTTTTCGGGGGAATAAACAGATATATTTTCATTAACAATTTACCATGCTCACAATCAATTTTAACCATCTGCAAGATTTCAAAATATTCAGTTTAGCAATTCTTGATTTATTCACTAAAATAAAGTGACTGATTCAATTCTTTTTTTGAGTCACCTGTATAAGCAAGTTAAAAAATTTGAATGCAATGATTAGTTACAAGTGTAGTCAGATCATATACTTTATTCAGTAAAATTGTGAGAAGACGTAATAAATTTTTTTTGGGGTTGATAAAGAGATACATTTTGATTAAACAGTTACCATGCTTACAATAACTTCAAAACGTCAAGATTTCTAAGTATTCAGTTTTGCAAAATCAATTCACTCCGTCATTAATTTTTTTCAGACACCCTGTATAAGCAAATATCAAAAATTTTACAAGTATAGTCAGATCATATACTTTATTCAGCAAAATTCTGAGAGGACGTAATGAATTTTTTTTGGGGTTGATGAAGAGATACATTTTGATTAAACAGTTACCATGCTTACAATAACTTCAAAACGTCAAGATTTCTAAGTATTCAGTTTTGCAAAATCAATTCACTCCGTCATTAATTTTTTTCAGACACCCTGTATAAGCAAATATTAAAAATTTTAAAAGTATAGTCAGATCATATACTTTATTCAGCAAAATTGTGAGAAGACGTAATGAATTTTTTTTGGGGTTGATAAAGAGATACATTTTGATTAAACAGTTACCACGCTTACAATAACTTCAAAACGTCAAGATTTCTAAGTATTCAGTTTTGCAAAATCAATTCACTCCGTCATTAATTTTTTTCAGACACCCTGTATAAGCAAATATTAAAAATTTTAATGCAGTGATAAATCACAAGTATGGACTCATCATACTTTACACATTGAAGATGGCATTTTTTCAGCAAAATTTTGGGGTGACGTCATAAATTTTTTAGGGGGGACGACCAAATACATTTTGATCAAAAATTTACCATGCTTATGATAATTTTAAAATATCTTCAAGATTTCGAAGCATTCGGTTTTGTAGTTCCTGAGTAAATCAGTAAAATAAATTTACGCTTTCATTTATTTTCTTGAATCACCCTGTATATGCAAATCCAAAAAATATGAATGGAGTGATAGATCACAAGTACAGACTGATCATATTTTGTGCATTTTAGATATGATTTATTCGGCAAATTTTCGAGCTGACGTCATCAAGTTTTTGGAGGGGATAAGCAAATATATTTTGACTAAACATTTATTATGCTCTTTATAACCTTAAAACATCTGCAAGATGTCAGAGCATTCCGTTTTGTAGTTCCTGATTAAATCAATAAAATATATTTTCGCATTCATTAATTTTTTTGAGTCACTCTGTATATGCAAATCCAAAAAATATGAATGGAGTGATAAATGACAAGTACAGGCTCATCATATTTTGTACATTTTAGATATGATTTATTCGGCAAACTTTCGAGCTGACGTCATCAAGTTTTTGGAGGGAATAAGCAAATATATTTTGACTAAACATTTATTATGCTCTTTATAACCTTAAAACATCTGCAAGATGTCAGAGCATTCCGTTTTGTAGTTCCTGATTAAATCAATAAAATATATTTGCGCATTCATTATTTTATTGAGTCACTCTGTATATGCAAATCCAAAAAATATGAATGGAGTGATAAATGACAAGTACAGGCTCATCATATTTTGTACATTTTAGATATGATTTATTCGGCAAACTTTCGAGCTGACGTCATCAAGTTTTTGGAGGGGATAAGCAAATATATTTTGACTAAACATTTATTATGCTCTTTATGACCTTAAAACATCTGCAAGATTTCAGAGCATTCGGTTTTGTAGTTCCTGATTAAATCAATAAAATATATTTTCGCATTCATTAATTTTTTTGAGTCACTCTGTATATGCAAATCCAAAAAATATGAATGGAGTGATAAATGACAAGTACAGGCTCATCATATTTTGTACATTTTAGATATGATTTATTCGGCAAACTTTCGAGCTGACGTCATCGAGTTTTTGGAGGGAATAAGCAAATATATTTTGACTAAACATTTATTATGCTCTTTATAACCTTAAAACATCTGCAAGATGTCAGAGCATTCCGTTTTGTAGTTCCTGATTAAATCAATAAAATATATTTGCGCATTCATTATTTTATTGAGTCACTCTGTATATGCAAATCCAAAAAATATGAATGGAGTGATAAATGACAAGTACAGGCTCATCATATTTTGTACATTTTAGATATGATTTATTCGGCAAACTTTCGAGCTGACGTCATCAAGTTTTTGGAGGGGATAAGCAAATATATTTTGACTAAACATTTATTATGCTCTTTATGACCTTAAAACATCTGCAAGATTTCAGAGCATTCGGTTTTGTAGTTCCTGATTAAATCAATAAAATATATTTACGCATTCATTAATTTTTTTGAGTCACCCTGTATATGCAAATCCAAAAAATATGAATGGAGTGATAGATCACAAGTACAGACTCATCATATTTTGTACATTTTAGATATGATTTATTCCACAAACTTTTGAGCTGACGTCATCAAGTTTTTGGAGGGGATAAGCAAATATTTTTTGACTAAAGATTTATGATGCTCTTTATAGCCTTAAAACATCTGCAACATTTCAAAGCATTCTGGTTAGCAGATTAAAAATTAAATTTCAAAATGTTGTTTTATAATTTTGATTTTTTTTCCAAAAATCTGGACGTTTCGGGTGAAAAGTCGATTCAGAGTTGTAAACTACATGTGTAGGACTATGTTATTTTATACAATTGAAAACCCATTTACTATGTACAATTTTGAAGTGACGTCATCGCTTTAGTGGTGGGGATGATTCGACAAATTTTGGTTAGCGTTTTACCATCTACATGATATTCTTAATATATGTACAAAATTTCACAACAATCGGTCGAGTACTTTCGGAGATTATCTGTCTAATAAAAATCCGGGACAACAGACGGACAGACGGACAGACGGACAGACGGACAGACGGACAGACGGACGGACGGACAGACGGACAGACGGACAGACAGACGGAAATGGGAGACCTATTTCTTCGTCTTCTAGGGGTCATGAAAGATCGAGAAAACGTAAAAGTAGAGAGTCGGCCGACGGACTCGATTACAATACTTCCTTTGCTTACGCTCGGGAAGTAAAAATCAAAATATAGGCCCCGCCCACCCACCCCTTTCTCAATTGTGATGATTTTTTTATTCGCCGTGAGCGGGGGAGGGGGAGCTTAATTGCAAAATCCTGATTTTCCTACTAGACCATCATAAAAAATAGGTTGTTGTGTTCTTTGCATTTAAGCTTCGCCCCTTGGCCGAAATTTTCAAAGTGGGGTAGTATTGAAAAATTTTGTTTTTGAAAAAATTGTCACGAAATCCCAAAAATCCAGGGATATGGTTTGCGAGACGCTGATTCCAAAAATACAGCGTGTTTATGGCCCCCGTGCAAAATTTTGGAATCATTCAGTTTGAAATACAATTTTTTTTAAAAGTCCTAAATATGCCATGTTTCACTTGGCGATTCTGGAAAACCGGTACGAATTATCCAAGAAATGAGCCCTAAAGTAGCTTCTGGCGGTTGAAATCTATAAGAAAATGTCTTTGGTTGAATTTCGAAATAATGAAAAGGGCCCGAAACTTTCATTTTTTGTAGAAAAATAAAAATTTTGCAATTAAGGTCCGCCTTCCGGCCCACGACGAATAAAAAACTCGTCACAATTGAAATAAAGGCGGGTGGGCGGGGTTTTATATATTGCCTATTTTTCTTATCATATGTACAAAAGAATCTGAAAACATGTCAATGGTAAATTTATAGAGAAGTGTGGGGGATAAAATTCACCATATTTTTTATTATTATTACGTCGTATTTTTTCTTATTAATAGTAACTCGTGTCCTTCAAAGAAAACTATATGCATTATGCAAAAAAGAAATCCAAAGATTAAGCCCCACCCACCCGCCCCAATTTGAATTGTGATACTTTTTTCATTCGTTGTTAGCCCAAGGGGCGGAGCATAATTGCAAAATTCATGTTTCCATAAAAAATACCATTTGAAAGATATTTTTAGTTTCTTGTTGCGAAAAGAAGACTACGTATATTAAGAAGAAAGGGCAATTTGTTATTTTCCGAAATTCCTGACACTCAAAAATTTGGAAAAAATTCAAGGGCCTGCAAAGACAAGTTTTGGACCGACTTCTTGTTTGAGAAGCTCATAGTAGTGAAGAGACTAATTTTCAGAAATATGAGAGCCCATTTAAGTAAGATAGTTTGGTATGGTCAAAATGCTGAAATTTTCAGGATGCTGAAAAATTGGATGCAAAATGAAAATTACCATAAATGCCGAAATCGAGTTTCTAGCTTTATTCTGTACCATAGAATCCATTTTTGGCTGTAGTATAGAGAGCTAGATGAATGGGACGATGTCATTTTCCCATATACTTGACATTAAAAAATTTTGAAAAAATTCAAGAGCCTGCAGAGGCATTTTTTGAGTGACCTCGAAAATTCAAACCAATGTTAAAGGCACTTTAACACATTAGTGACAAAGGATGTACAACGTTAATAAAAATTTATTTATTCAGTCTTTCAAAAAAAAAAAAATACGTCATCTCAAAATATTGCCGAATTAATATTAACGTAGCAATCAAATAACTAGTTGGTTGTTATTTTTTGTTGGTATTCCTAATTATTGTATGTACTTTTTTGGATATTTTAAATTTAGTATCGCCACATCCAAGTATTTTTTTTAGTCTTCTCTTTTTGGTAATTTTTTTTTTAATCTTTAAAAATTAAACTTTGCTTATTTCTGTAAACTGCAAATTTTCAGTTGATAGATTTCTGCCGTAAACCAATAATTAATGCAAAGTTTGGTAGATAAAATTAATTTCCGAAAATAAAAAGTCTGCGTAAGCTTTTTGGAACGTTCGAGCACCTTTGTCACATTTCAGGTTTGAATTAGTTCGCATTCATTGTGCTGGTTTGATTAATTACTTTGTTTTGAAATTACTTAGATGTTTAGAATTTTGTAAATAGCTTTGTTTAATTTTTTATACCCGTTTAAAATAAGTCAGAACTAGTGACGTATGTAACAATTTTGACACCACGATCAGGGCCGGCTCTAAGGGACCAGGCGCCCCGATGCAACTTACTGTTCAACGCCCTCTAAAAAATTTTTGTAAAAAAAAATAAAATTTTGTAATCACATATTTTTCTGGAGAGACACTTTTTATTAACAAACATGCATAAAATTATAATGAATCAATCTTAATATATCAAAGTGTTTGTCCTGACTGACAAACTGACTGATTCATCGAAAAAAAACAAACGCAAAAGCAAAGCCTAAACGACTGAATCTACAAATATGAAATTTGGATAGTAGATTCCGCTTGTATCATAAGCACCCATTAAAAAAGGATTTTTGGAAATTCCGTCCTTACGGGGACAAAATAGAGGATGAAAATTTATGTAGGAATCTCCTGAGTTTTTAAGTTAGACGGGTTCACTGGGGAGGGGGGGAGTGAACGAGATGAAAAATTTTTCAATTTTCAATATCGTAAAATTGATACGATTTCAAAGTTAAATAAATTATTTAATTTGGACTTACTTGAATATTAATCGAAATTTAAATTAAAAATTAATGATGACAAAAAGCCAAAGAATGGTACACAGAACCAAATTCGACTACAAACAGGAACAGTAAAAAATATAACAAAACTGTTGAACAACCACCACAACTAACCCGCTAGACTTGGAAAATAAATTTTTTAAGTATGTGCCAACATGGAGTTTTATGGTAAAAACAAACGTGGCAATGTTAGGAAAAACATCTGGTTTTGGTCATACCGCTGTCTCGTCAAATTGTTACCCAGATAATGCAATCATAAATCTGGTTATTTTTTGTCGGTATGCTGTTCCTGCTATAATATTTTGTACGTCCTGATTCAATGCAAATCTAATATTAATTTATTTCTGTAAAGTTGATATAAAAGCAGAGGCGGCTCTTGCCGCCCGGCGCCCCTTGTCGCGGGGGCCCCGATGCGGTGCATCTTTCGCTTACCGTGTTGAGCCGGCCCTGACCATGATAGCACAAAATCGTGTCTACGTTGTATAAATATGCTTTAAATTCACGGAATTACTTTTAAACTAATGAAATTACACTGGTAATTGTTGAAATAGCTGGAATTATCGACAAATAATTGGAATGAAACTGTTTTGAAACTATTCGAACCCAAATTATGTTCTACGCAGTTTTGCAGATGATCTAGAAGTTTTTCTGAAGTTGTTCATGACAATTGATTACCATTTTCGTCACATACCATTAATTACTTTTCTATATGGTACACAAGTGTATAAAACCCGGATTAAATATCTTGCGACGTACACGCACACTAAATTTAGGAGTTGATCTTGCACATGTCACAATATTTTGCGTTTAAGTCTACTTTAGAGGTGTTTATTCGCGTACCAAATTAAACTACCGCTACGCAGAATGATTTGTTCTTTTTACATGTTTATCACAACGTAATCTAAATTAAACGTTTAAAGTTTCGTGCACTTGCTGTTCAAGGTCGGTTAAGAAATTTGGCAAAGGGCGACGAGGAAATTATGGACTTTAAAATAATCCAGTTTAAATTTTACTTCGCACTGCCAAAAATACAAGGAAGTATACTATAAGCGAGTACTATAAAATCGTATAACAATACACAAAATTCGGTATAAATAACCCCAACCGAAACAATCAAATAAGCGGCTTTTAATAATAACGACAACATTTTAAATAAACTTGTGGACGTGCACATAAATGCAGTTGCTGTCTGGACTGTCGTTGACCCAAGCCAGAAATAGATTTTCCTCACCTACCAAACGAAAGTGCAAAGCACACTCCCCCAAATTTATAATATTTGAAAATATTTTGTGGCGAAATTTGTGTTAGTTATAGATACAAAGTGGTACGCCGCTGACATTTTATGTGTTTCCAAAATACTATTGTTTATATTATCTATATTAAATAGGTTAATAGGGCGTTCGCTACCGATAAGTCGCAGTAGGTTTTTGGCTAAATAAACATTTCCTTGAATCAACAACCAAGTCTGCGCTTGAAAATCAATCGAAATTTTCAATTAGTCTCGTTACAAGTACACTTTAAAAGCTCAATAAAACTCTATAAAAACAGCGTTTGGTTTTTCTCTTAACAACATAAAAGCTGTGCGGTATCAAAATGTGGGGCAATTTTTCTTAAGATTAGCGTTCTTGGCAGATGGTCCATTCCAGGTTTATCCCTGGAATGTTCAAGTGCTGAATCACTGACGCTGTATTTATCATTTCTGGCGCAACTGAAAAATATTCATAGACAAAGAAAATCAAAAACAATTTGGAAACGACAACCTGAATTATTACTTTTATTGCGCAACACAATTAAATCAGAAAACCAAGTCAAAAATCACTGCTGCAATTTCATTATTATTTTTGGACAAACACTTGCCTTTATTTAAGTTTTACTAATGGACCGAACGTGACCACTTCCACCTATTCATTGCTGATTATTTGTTACCCTTGCCAAATGAGCGAACTCTACAATAACATTCATCCTACTCACCAATACCCGAAGAAATTCGAAATTTGGGTGCAATCGGTGTCTATGCTGTGGCCCGAACTCTCCAGGTCACTGTTCAGCCCGGTGAAGATCCCCGTGTCTGAAGACTCCGTCGAAGTATCTTCACTCGTGTCATCGTCTTCTTCGAACTCAGTGTCTTTTTCGTCATTACCACTCATCTTGGTAAAGATTTTCTTCACAAAACTCATACCGTCTTAACATTTACTACGAGTATGCGTGGACGCGTTCGTCTTTGGCACTTCACGTTTAGATATCTGCTATTTGCAGCTCAAGCATGTGAGCCTTGGACACGGTCGTCGTTTAGTGCCAGTTGTTGGGATAATACAAAGTATAAATACTATAACATCTGACATATAAATCAACAATTAAAAAAACACAAGGGATTGACATGATCCTAAACGGTAGGCAAAACGTTTAATGTGGGGGTTATTTAAAGACTGTTAGCGCCAACGCACGACGCACGTAAAACTTGCAGTTAATAAAGTTTACTACTAGCGGTGGGGTATTTTTACACCTGATGGACTGCAAAATGTTTAGATTGGGGCAGGATGATGTAACGAACCATCGATCGCAGATTTTGTAAATGTTTTGATCTGGATAGACATAACCTTGCGATTGTACATTTCGATTTCGAGAAACTAAGCACGTTTCAAGAATTCTAAATTTATTGTTGCACTGAGGTTTTAATGCATGTGTTACTAGCTTGTAAAAAAGAAAATGTTAATTACAAAACAACTGGCGAAAAATTTAGTTTCTATGTACTTTTTCTGCTGTTTCGGAAAATTTTACGTTTTCGAGAAGTTTAGGTGACAAAAACATAACGTATCCATAATTCAAAAGTATTATCACTGGGAAAATCAAGATAAAACTAGCGTATTTAGCCTGTAGAATGTGATGGTCCTTGATGGAATAAAGACTGCATTTTCGTCAAAGAAAACTGACTGTATGTTATTGTCTTTAAAGTGGTTATTTTTATTTTATCCACGTTTTAGTTATTGTGGATCTAAGTAAAATTAGACATATTATATACCTCATTTTTTGTAAATGTCGGCAAGCAGACATTCTTTCTTTACGTAAGATATTAATTTATGACTTCACTGCAGGTCAGGTCAGGTCTGGTCAGGTCACATCAGGTCAGGTCATATCAGGTAGGCTGTAAAAAAATTAAAAACCGTAGTTTTTGGAATAAACAAGAAACCGGAAGAAATTGGACACACATCAAAATTCCAGATGTCTTTTAGAAGATTTTCGAACACCTCTGAAAAAAAAAGAAAAAAGGACCAGGTCATGTCAGGTCAGTTCAGGTCCCCCAAGGTTCAGTGTTAGGGCCAATATTGTGGAACGTATTGTATGACAGAATTTTAAAAATAAAATGTCCAAAGGAACTAGCTTGGTCGCATTCGCAGATGATCTCGCTGTGGTGGTGTGCGCAAAAAGCGAACTAGAAATGCAAGAAAATGCTAAAGACACAATCCAACTAGTGAAAAAAGAGCTCGACAAAATGGAGCATTAAATCTCGAAAAACAGACGCAGTTCTACTGTCGGGGAGGCTAAAATTACCGAAACTAAAAATAAAGATTTCGGAAAACTTAACACAAAAAAAATAATACCTTGGACTAGTAAAATAGACCAAGACCTTAGAATGGCAGCTCATGTAGACCATGTGGTTAGTCGCGCAGAGAAAAAAGCCGTTGCAATAATGAAACTTATGCCAAATATTAGAGGCCCCGGAGACACCACAAGAAGGATATATGCAATGGTAGCCAAAGCGGTAATCATGTACGCAGCCCCTGTATGGATGAAAGTGTGGAAAACAACAATCTACAAAGAAAAACTGGAAAGGCTAAATCGACGTTTAGCCATAAGGGTAGCCAGGGCATACAGAACGGTTAGACATAATGCAGTACTGGTAATAGCGGGCCTTCCACCACTAGAACTCCTGGCAATAGAAAAGACGATACATAGAAAGGTAAAAGCAAGGAAACGAGCAGAAGAGACCTACTAGCAAATTGGCAAGCGAGGTGGAACGAAGAAAGGTGTTGGACAAAAGAGTTGATAAAGAATATTGAGCCTTGGATAAACAGAGGACATGGAGAGCTAAATTACAATCTGTGCATGGTGTTAACTGTACATGGAACCTTTAATACATACAGAAAAAGAATAAAAAAAGATGAAACAGGTCAGTGCTGGTTTTGTGAAGAGGAAGTAAAGGATACCCCCGAACATACCGTATTTGAATGTAAAAGATTCAAGGAAAGAAGGGTAGAGCTAAACACGAAAATAAAGGAGAGTATCACGAAAGAAAATATGACAAATATGATGATAAAGAATGAGAAAAATTGGAATGACATAAACAAATATATAAATGACACAATGGATATCAAAAGAGAGAAAGAAAAAAGTATAGAAAGAAAAAAATAGCGAGGCCGGAGACAGGCCAAATAAATGTCCTATGGACGGTACTGACTGTCTTCAGAAGAATGGGGAGGGGTTTTAGGGCGGTAAAAATCCCCCACTCCCCCGCGAATATGAAACATCTTCTCGCGGGGAGCCTTTTGAAGGTTTCCCCTCCTCCCCAAAAAAAAGGTCAGGTCAGGTCAGGTGAAGTTGGAGGCGAGATGCACTCTTAATTATTGAGAATGGGGAAACCTCATATGCAGATATTCTAAAAGTATTAAAAGGAAACATAAAAGAGGAAAATATAATAGATAGTATCAGCACAGTAAGGGAGGCAAGTAGAGGTGAAGTCCTAATTAAATTAAGGAAAGAAAATCAAGCGACAAAACATACAATAGAAAGAATTTTGACTGGGGCCAAAATCAAAGCACTCGTCGGTGGAAGCAGTACAACAATCTTCTTGAATGATATTGACTCTATAACGGACTCAGAAGAAATAAAAGATGCTTTGGGGGAAGTGGGTGTAGAAAAAGAAGGGGTGCAAATCAATGCCATTAGGCGGACTGGCGATGGGAATCAAAGAGCAGAAATTAGATTGAGAGACAAGGATGCGAAGGAGGGCATCAGAATTGGCCTAATAAGAGAGAAGCTGGACCTTCAAAGGTGCTATAAATGTTAGGGCTTGAGCGCAAAGCCAGAGAATGTAAATAAAAAGACAGAAGTAAATGATGTGTCAAATGTGGGAAAGAAGGCCATCAAAGGAAAGAAGAGTAGTGCCAACTGTGTCAAGAAGGAGGGCATAAGCATAGGGCAGCAAAAGGAGGTGCAAAATATTTACAAGGGCTGCGGGACCGGATGCTATTTCTGCAGATATAGTGATTAGTATTACTAGAAGGTAAATTTCCGACCAATTGAAAAGAATTAAAGCGAGGGCTGACGAAACCCACATTCAGATCACTGTGTATTCTAAACCTCTTAGATAAGCTTCTCGACATCTGATTCTCGGCTGGTTGAACGAGGAGATCGAAGAAGGTAAAAAATTATCCAACCATCAGTGCGGACTTACAAAAGGGCGATCACCGATCCAGGCCATGATGAAGGTTGTGAAGATCACAGATAACGCAAATAAAGGAGCGTAGAATAAAAGCAGACGGGTTTGTGCCCTAATTACACTAGATATCCAGAATGCCTTTAACTCTGCACCTTGGGTGGGAATAATAAACACCTTAGAAGAAAAAGCTATAAGCTCTATAGGTATTATCAGCATGGTGCCGAGTTACTTTGAAGACACAGAACTTGATTGGTGAGATGGAAAACATGGCTATTACTGCCGGAGTTCCACAAGGGTCGGTTTTGGGGTCGACCCTTCGGAATTTATATTATGATGACATCCTGAGGGCCAAAGTTCACACCTTAGAGATGACCGTTGTTGGAAAAATAGAAAAAAGAGGATCAAGGAGATTGTTACTTCATCCTTGAAGACGATAGACCAGAGAAGCAACTCAAGCGAGCTAATAACAAAACCGAAATGGTGGTTCTTGTAGGCATGAGGAAGCTCAAGAAATTCTCACTTCAAATTGAACAAGAGACAATTAATACTAGCGAAACCATTAAATATCTGGGGTTACATTTGATAGAGACATGACGTTTCAGGCATATTTATTCGAAGTGGCGCAAAAAAGGGCAGCTATGAGTCTAGGTCGATTAATGACTAACTTGAGTGGCCCGAGTGCAAGCAGAAGAAAGATACTTATGGCAGTAGCATATTTGGTGATGTTATATGCTGCTCCTGTGTGGGTGGGGGCTATTGGAGCGCAGAAATACCGTGACGTTTTGACGAAGGCGTAAATAGTGTTACGGGTAACACCGGCGTATAGAATAGCTCCAACAGAAGCTTTACTAACTTTTGCTGACTCCACGCCTGTTGATCTCTTGATTTAAGAACGAAAATTCATACACGAAAACGGCAAGGAATATAAAGTGGAACACCAGATGGGTTAAGTACAGGGGTTGGTTTAAAGTGATAATCTCCGATCTTGGAAAATGAATTGAACGTTGCTAGGGCCAGGTCGATTTTTATTTCACACAGGCTGCGACTGATCATGGCGTGTTCGGTAGCTCCCTCCAATGAATAGGCAAGCGGTGGACGGATGCATGTTGGTATTGTGGCGAGAGGGAATCAGTGGAGCACACGATATTTAGATGCGTAAAATGGCAGACTGAGAGAGCCAAAGCAAGTCATCGATGTGGTACAGACATCAACCCAGAAAACATAGGGGTGTAGATCTTAGAGCAAGAAGAATTTTGGGAAGCCATTGCTACTACAATCAGACACATATTAAAACAAAAAGAATAAGACGAAAGAATCTACTAGAAAATGATATTGGGACGGAGAGTTCAACACCACGGTATAAGGTGCTTGGATGTAATGCCTAGTGGGTATTCCCAAGCGGTCTCACTGGCCAAAGAGGAGTTTTAGTCGGTAACAATCCAGCACCACTTAGTGCAATTGATCGTGTGGCGCACTAGGTGTCCATGATGGATTTCTTCTTCACCGAAAAATAAAGGGTAGGTCAGGTCAGGTTAGGACTAGTACGGTGCTAACAGGTCCTTTACCAGCAACAGGAAGACAGAGAGGAGATGATGTTTACTGGCAAAGTGGATGAAACGAACTTAACGAGAAAGCCCAACGGACGAAATAGCTTATCGCAAATTTGAAGACTTAGTGGGAGAGGAAACATGGATATATGAACTTCTACTTTAGGTCAGTAGGTATTTAGCGGTCATGATTACTTTGAAAGCTATCTGAACAAAATCGGAAAGAGGAAGAGGGTATATGCTTATATTGCCTGGAAGCAGACAACACAGGATATATCTTGTACATTTGTCAGAGATGGAACAGTTTGAGAAAATCCTTGTACGTAGAAATAAATATGTTTGTTGTATTTATGAAAAAAAAGGAAGAAGGTGAAAGGACAAAGCAACCACCTAATCCTCTCTTATCAGTATAGAAAAACGAATGGCATTAAGCGGCCGGAAGTAATACCTCGCGGCGGTTCCCGGCCGACGTCACAAGTCAGGCGTGGTTTTGGCCGGTAGGAGTCCGGAGATACTCGAACCATTTGATCAAAGCTCCGGGTTCCCATGATAGGTTTCCCCCCCACAAAGAAAAGGTCAGATCAGGTCAAGTCTGGTCTCCTTGAAGCAATGCGCAAGCGATCCCTAGGAAAACGATGAAGAGACAGAGGGGTTTTTAAAAGGTAGGTCCGCTCCTGACCATCTTGAGGGAGAAACCAACAGTACCTGGAACAACGTCTCAGGTCCCTATGAAGGTTTTGCTCTCCCCCAGAAGAAAAAAAAGTCAGGTCAAGTCAGGTCAGATCAGATCAGGGTACGACAGGAGAGTGGGAGAGAGGAGAGGACAGAATGAAGGAACGGGGATGGAGTGTGGCAGAAGAGAAGATGGAAAGACTGGCTGCGGTGATGAAGGAGAGAGTGAAGACGATGGATAAACGAGAAGATCTGGTGTGCGAGACGACGAGAATGCTAAAGGAAACGTGTAACAGGGTTTAAAAAAAAAGGGATGCATGGGGAAACGGAAAGGAGTGTACTGGTGGACGGAAGAGATTGCGGATAAAAGGAAGGAATGCTTGAGAAAAAGAAGGGAATGGATGAGGTGCCAAAAAAAGGAAAGAGATACCGAAATAGCGAAAAAAATAAAATACCTTGGACTAATAATAGACCAAGACCTTAGAATGGCAGCTCATGTAGACCATGTGGTTAGTCACGCAGAGCAAAAAGCCGTTGCAATAATGAGACTTATGCCAAATATTGGAGGCCCCGGAGACACCACAAGAAGGATATGTGCAATGGTAGCCAAATCGGTAATCATGTACGCAGCCCCTGTATGGATGAAAGTGTGGAAAACAAAAACCTACAAAGAAAAACTGGAAAGGCTAAATCGACGTTTATCCATAAAGGTAGCCAGGGCATACAGAACGGTTAGACATAATGCAGTACTGGTAATAGCGGGCCTTCCACCGCTAGAACTCCTGGCAATAGAAAAAGACGATATAGAGAAAGGTAAAAGCAAGGAAACGAGCAGAAGAGACCTACTAGCAAATTGGCAAGCGAGGTGGAACGAAGAAAAGTGTTGGACAAGAGTTGATAAAGAATATTGAGCCTTGGATAAACGAGAAGATCTGGTGTGCGAGACGACGAGAATGCTAAAGGAAACGTGTGACAGGGTTTAAAAAAAAGGGATGCATGGGGAAACGGAAAGGAGTGTACTGGTGGACGGAAGAGATTGCTTGAGAAAAAGAAGGGAATGGATGAGGTGCCAAAAAAAGGAAAGAGATACCGAAATAGCGACGGAGAAAGGCAGGGAATACAAACAAAACAAAAAAGAACTAACAATAATGACTAGAAGATCGAAAGAAAAGGTGTGGAACACAGTATGCGAGGAAGTAGATAGGAATGTGTGGGGAGATTGATACAAGATTGTAACTAAATTGATGGAAAAAGGAATGAGCGGTATCGCGTGTGGCGAGAATGTAATGGAGGAGGCTCGTAAGCTCTTTCCGGAGCACGGGCCTCTAGAGTGGACGGATCTGGTGGTGGACGGACAGGTGCGAGCCTTCACTCTCGACTCTCTGCATGAGGCGGCCGGGAGGCTGAGGAAGGGCAAGGCGCCGGGTCCGGACAAAATACCACCAGAGGTGTGTAAGATGTACGCGAAAGAATATGGAAAAGAATGTTTGGAAGTAATGAATAGATGTTTGGAAAAAGGGCAAGTACCCAAGGAATGGAAGGTGGCGAGACTGGTGCCATTCGAGAAAGAAAGGAAGGAAGGAGAGAATGCGAGATATAGGCCCATTTGTCTGCTGAACGGGATGGGCAAGCTGTACGAGGGAATGTTGGCCGCGAGACTGAGGAACGACGTTCGGAGGCACGGTGGTCTGGCGGAGACGCAGTATGGATTTAAGGCGGGACGATCGACGATCGACGCCATGATGGATGCACGCGAGTACGCTAGAGGAGCAAACGTAGGTGCATGGGGTACCCGGCGGTTTTGTGTGATGGTGACTGTGGACGTCCGGAATGCCTTCAACACGGTATCGTGGAGGTTGATCCTGGAACGTCTGGTAAGTATGGGGGTGGAGCCGTACCTCGTGAACGTGGTGCGGTCCTACCTGAGCGATAGAGTGGTTCAAACGAAGATGGGTGAATTTGAAATGACTGCCGGGGTTCCGCAGGGGTCGGTCTTGGGGCCACTCCTGTGGAACATATTTTATGGCGAGGTTTTAAGAATGGAGGTACCCGATGAGGTAAAGCTCATCGGGTACGCGGATGATTTGGCTGTGATTACGAGAGGTAAGAGTGAAGAGGACCTGAGAGAAAGGACCGAAGAAGCACTGCGGCTCGTGGGTGCATGGATGGGGGACAACGGTCTCTCACTTGCACCCGATAAGAGCGAAACGGTGCTCTTGGTGGAGAGGAGAACGATACGTGGAATGAGTGTGTGTATGGAAGGCAGAATGATAGAGACCCGGGAAGCGGTGAGGTACCTTGGGGTGGAATTTCAAAGAAACCTCAGGGTGGCCGAGCAGGTGAACCGGGTGGTACGAAAGGCCAAGATGGTTGTGGGTGCCCTGGTCCCACTGTAGGAGGACCCAGGGCGAGCAAAAGAAGAGTGTTGTGCAGTGTCGTTCATGGGATTTTGTTGTATGGGGCGGAGGTGTGGATCGATGGATACCGCATATAGTAGTATCGGCAGATGCTTCTGGGTGTCCAGAGAAACATGCTTCTGCGAGTATGTTGTGCGTATCGCACGGTGTCCGGAGAGGCACTGTGCGTGCTGGCTGGGGTCCCTCCGCTGGATCTGCTGGCGGAAGAGCGTCTTCAGGAATGGAAGAAGAGAAAGAAAGAAAGGGTGAGGGAGTCGAGTTTGGCTCCCTTAGTAACATGTAAGGGGAAGGCGAGAAAGGCTTTGATGCAAGCGTGGTGCGAAAGGTGGAGGCAGACGGAGAAGGCCGCCTGGACAAGGCGGCTAATCCCAAACCTCACTGAATGGGTCGGCAGGGGGCACGGGGAGGTTAACCACTACACCTCCCAAGTGCTCACTGGCCACGGGAGTTTTGGGGCCTATCTGAAAAGGATAGGCAAGATTGAATGCTCAGTTTGCTGGTATTGCGAGGGAAGAGTGGAAGAAGATGCAGAGCATGCGATTTTTGATTGTCACAGATGGACGAGAGTGAGAGAAGAATGCGAAGTGAAATTATGGAAAAGAGTGAATGCGGACAATATGATTGAGACGATGATAGAGAATGAAGAGGGATGGACGGCAATTGAAAGGATGTTAGTTACAATAATGAAAGCGAAATGTGAGTATGAAAGAGAGAGAGAGAGAGAGAAAGGGTAGAGGAAGTGAGAGATGAGTGAATGGAAAAAAAGAGTCAGGCAATAAAGACAAGCACAAAAAAAAAGGATAGGCAACAACTAATGAAGACAGAAAGACAGACTAAATAGGCAAACTAAGGGGAAAAAAAAGGAGGAAGAAGTCACAAAGAAGAAGAAAGAAACGACCAACCACCCCCTTGAAGTAATGCTAACGCGGTTCCGAGGGGGTAGGAGAACACCTGCTCGAAGAAGGGATTTTAGCCGGTAAGAGTCCAGGCACTCAGGCACTACCAGAGATGATCGAACCTAAGTCTCTGGTGTCCATGAGGGTTTTCCCTTCCATTGAAAAAAAAAAGATCAGATCAGATGATCTCAGGCCACGTCAGGTACCTGTGAAACTATATTATAATGTAGTACTCCGAATCCAGATACCAAGGAATATCAAGTTGACTGCGTATTCGGACGATGATTTTGTATGCTGCATCCGCCGGGAAGGAGATACGTAGATTCAAAAAATATGCAGAAATGCATAACAGGCAAAGATTAATGATAAGAACAATTATCAAAGAGAATGAGAGGGAAGAACGAAACAAAGAATAGACAGGACTGGACGATCGTCATCTTGAAGTATTACTGTTAAGGCAGTTCCGGGATGACCTGGAGAATTGAGAATGGAGGAGTTGTACTGGGTAGGGCGCACTTAACACATTTCCCTTCCCTGAAAAAAGGTCCTTGACTAAATGGTATACTACCTGAAGTTGTCAAGTGACCGCTATGAAAAAAGCATTTTTTTTTTTGTTTTAGCCCGTCTTCTCTTCATCCTAAAACCAAAGTAATCTCCCGATGAAGAAAAAATATATAATCAAAGTTTTTTGAATTATGAATCGAACAGAAAGCAGGTCTGAACGACAACTAATTCGGCTTTAAAGCAAAATACCCAATGTTAAAGTGAGAGATAAATATACCTTCTAAAAGGAAAAGAAATTAAATTACCTACGCAGTGCCCCAAGGGTTAGTTTTAGGACCTGTCCTAAATGAACAAAAATCTAAAAATAACCTCCTACGTGAGGGAAACATGTACAAAGCACCAACAAAAAACATAACTCTACAGAGGTTTACTCCAAACATCGGAGGATCTATCGCAAAAAAACTTCGGGTGTTGATGTTGTAAAAGTGCTCTACGCTACTAATAGTACAGGGTCGATTTGGAAAAAGTAAACAGGCTTATGGCAGTGAGAATGATAGTGGCATAGTAAAACAATAGCACTGAAGTGGACCTTGTTAATACTGGGCTTCGATCCATAGATTTAACAACCCAAGAGCTAAAAGAAATTCACTACTACAACATAAGCAAAAAACGCCTAGCAGTTCGATGGACACAGTAACTATAGCGATGGCAAGCAACCAAACAAGGAGTGACAAACTGTTATTTCACACAAATGAGAAGTGGATACGGTATATTTGGCAGCTAAGCAAGAATGAATACAAAAAAAAAGAATAAACCAATAAAAGGATCCCACACTCAAAACTATTGGGTCATGGATAACCAAAAACAGTAATTAAAGCCAAAATATTGGATCTGGAGATAAAACAACAGATTTGGAAGACCAAGAAACAAAAATGGTGGGAACTGAGTCAAGGTGAAAAATGATGACGATGGGTCTAACATTGATAGAAAAAAAATTAGATGTCTCCCTGTACAGACCGTAAGTTCTACGAAGAGCAAGTATCGGAAATTATGCAAAATTTTTTCCCTAGGAGAAACGAAAAGTGGAAAAAACAAACAAAGCTGCAGGGCGACATTTTCGGAGGCCGAGCTGCTAATAGCTTGTGCCAAAATGAAAGCAGGACAAGTACCGGCTGAGTCATGAAACGCAAAGAAAAGAAAAAAAAGGTCAGTTCAGATAAAAGGTCAGGTCAAATTAAAGCCTCTGCCAAGAAAGATGAGGAAAATATGCAAACTAGTTGGCCGTTGTGGCCATCACAAGATGCCTCCTCGAATCGTACAATCATTATTGTTAATGAAAATGTATGAATTCAACTTTAGAATAACAGATAATTAACATACGAGTAACTTGAGTGCCTTTTAACTGGAATCGAAATCCCGGTTGTTTTTGCTTTATTCGGGAGTGTTATAAAACGTAAAGTAGTGTACTATTAGCGTCAAGCGGTAAAGGTGTCTGGAACATTTCTTGGAAATAAGAAATCACCGGCCCCTAAAGTTTTACCGCTTCCGCTGCTGAGAGTTTAATTATGTGTTTACACCAGTTGTGCTAAAACCGTTGTCTACTAAACTGGAGAAGACAAAACAAAACATTTTTTTAATAATTCCAGTACTCATAAATGAAAACAGAGTTCAAGAACTCTTTCAATATAGCTTTTGGTGGTTTAATAATTTTTGGAAGACGATTCAAGTTTCCTTTTGAATCTTGTGGCTAATTATGAAGTCAGATCATGACACATTTATGAATATAAAATGAGAAGTAAATTTTATTTTGGTTTTAAAGGTCGAGCAAAGTTTGTTTTTGTTCTAGTAAACGTTCTAGTATTTTCAGCTTTATTTATAAAAAGAAGGCAATAACAAAATTTCACAATTTTTAGTTGACAGATTCAAATAACATGTAAATTCTGGGCAAGATATTTATTACCATTTTACAATGATGCTGGTATAACTAGTGTTAGATTGCGCATATCAAAGTTAATATGTTTATCCCCACCAAAAAATCGTCTTAAAAACGGACAACGGAAAAAACGCGAGAAAAAACGGTTAAAAAGGAAACAACAAAAAAGCCACAAAAAAAGACGACATGAAAAAGAAAAGACGACAAAAAATCAACAAAGGTGCCGGAAGAAAGGGTGACGAAAAACGCAATTTTAAAACACTAAAAACGAGCTACATACTTGAAAAGAGACGGTAAAAATTAGGCTATAAAAAACTACAAAAAAAGATGATAGGACACAAAAAAACTATTATAAAGTAACTAAAAAACACTAAAAAGTGACAAAAAAGAGATTACAAAAAAGACGACAAAAAGAACTCCCAAAAAAGCTACAAAAGACGATGAGAAAAAAAGGAACAAAAAAAATGCAATAAAACCGAGACTAAAAAAAATTATACAAAAACAGACGAAAAAGTGGCAACAAAAAAACAAAGACAAAAAGATGATAAAAACGTGCCAAAAAAAAAAGAGGGAAAAGACACAGAAAACGGGCCCAAAAAAATTATAAAAATAACTCGACAAAAAATATGAAAATTACAAAAAAAAATTAAAAAGGGGCGATAAAAAAGGTGACAAAAAAACAACAAAAAAGCTACCAAAAAGGGGGGAGAAAGCACTAAAAAAAAGTGAAAAAAGACAAGAAGCGAGAACTAATAAAAAGGCTAGAGAAAAAATTATCAAAATAAGACAGGAAAAAAGGAACGAAGAACGGTGACAAAGAACTCGTCAAAAAACGACATAAAATGTGGACAAAGAATTGCGACAAAAAACGAATTAACCAATAATGCGAAAGAAGCCAAAAAAAAGACTGCGGCAAAAAGACGATAAAAAAACGACTTAAAAATATCAAAAGCACGAAAAAGCCATAAGAGAAAGAGATGGCAAAAGAGGGCGACAATAAGAATTTTTGAAAATGTTACAAAACACGACGAGAAAAAAAGAACAATAAAAAAGACAATAAAACCGTGATAAAAAATTACTCAACAAAAGACAAAAATGTGGTAACAAAAAAAGAAAAGAAAAAAATGTGGAAAAATTACGACAAAAAAATTGAACAAAAAAATGCGAAAAAAAAGCGATAAAAGAATTGGCATTAAAAAAAGGGCACAAAGAAAAAATATCGCAAAATAGGGACATAAAAACACTAAATATCTACAAAAAAGCGACAAAAAAAAAGAAACGATGGAAAAGTTGACTAAAAAATCAGTCAAAAAGAGAATAGAACAAAAAAATGACATAAAAGGAGGACAAAAAATTGCAATAAAAAGCGAAAAAAGAATTGTATAAATTTAAAAAAAAAACACAAAAAAAACGCTGGGTGAAAAAAGAGACGACAAAAAGGCAAAAAAGCGACTTAAGTAACATTGAAAAAAAAAGAAAAAAGCTACAAAAGAAAGAGACGGCAGAGAAGGTTAACAAAAAAGTAGCTGAAAAACACTAAAAAGTGTCAAAAAAAAGAGACGACTAAAAAAAGGCGACAATTAGTCAAACGGAACTTTTCTCGCCTCTGAAGCAGAATTCTACCCTTAACACTCTATTTAAAGTTGAAAACTAAGTAAATGTGTACACTGGATTTCGGTGTTTGGACGCATTTTAAATAGCAGAAGTTAGTGGAAATCCCATTGACAAATCTCCACCTGAAAAAAATGCTAACAGGAGTATTTCTCAGAAATGACAATAACCGTGAAACTTTCCCAAAAATTACTTTAAATATCTCCTGGCACCCACTCGACCAATTCCCAACCCGTATCTATGGCTACCTCAATTAGCTCATTTTTACATTTGAAACATCTAATAATCACAGTTTCTTTGTAAAATAAACGTCAAAATATTTAAAAATCAACAATAACTAACAACAGAGAAAAAACAAAATATTGTTTACCCATAAAAATTGTTGCCCCTCGGCCCCCAAGCCGCCCCCTCGCGCTGACCCGTACGTTTTAAAGCCGCGTTGTGATGCAAGATCAAAAAACCCAGAAAATATTTCGGATGCAACCAATATTGTGCCCTTGGATTACCTCCCAGCCTTATCACTCATCGCTCTGGAGTAAAAATAGATCTTCAAACCCGAGTGATCCGTCGTTAGCGAATCGTTTTTTAAATAATCCTTGGGTGAAACTACTTGTTTTAAAATTAACTTCCAACTGCATCCATTATTTTCAGATCAACAGACAGATGCCTCTTGGAATGCCGCGATCGCAGGATAAACCGTTGCCCTCGATTCAGCAGTCGTCTAGCCAATTCTTCTATTTTCTTCGGTTAATGCAACTTTTTCCTGACACCCACCCTGCCACACTGCACACGGTTTTAGTGTTATGCAAAAACGATTTCTTTTGCGCTGTGGATAAGATGTTGTATGCGAAGAGGTGTAAGCTGTTGTGTTATAAGAAGAATATACTTCAGAAGAGTCAACGCGGAAGTAGGAGTTATGCCGGGAATGACACTGTAGGAATGAGGGCAAATAACAAAAGCGAATTTCCTAAACAAACGAATTTTGTGAATAAAGCGTCGTCGAGTGTCAGCAATGCAGAGAAGAAACGTGAAGGTATACTAAACCAGAGTTAATTTAATTGTTATTTATGACGTATGCGTAATGGTGATATGCGAAAAAATATTGCCAAAGACAGAAATAGCCACAGAAAAATTTACGTTTATACTAATTCCGTGGTTATGCATTTTTTACTGAACGATAATTATAATTTTTTTCTTTAATTTTGAAATTTGCAGTTTGAGGTTAGTCGTGTTAAAATTTGGTTATATAAATTTGCTTAAAATTACAATAATCAAGGATTGGTTACTAAGCTCCAAACATTTTAGATTACATTAAAGATTAAAAAAAAATGCTCGAAAGCTATTTCGACAGAACTTCCCTCGCCTCTGAAGTGCCCTCCTTATCCCGATTCATTGAAAAATAAAAAAAATTGTTTGCGACTTTTGTTTTCTGTTAACATCAATAAAGTAAAAATCAGTGGCGCAAATTTTAAGGAGACGCGGCAACGGGGCAAGATGCTTTTCGAAAAATCTAAAATCTAAAATATCTAAAAATTAAAATATCGAACAACTGGTGAATCGAAAAATCGAAAGCCGAAAATTTCAAAATTAGAAAAATTAAAAAGTAGAAAAATCGAAGAAATTAAAAATCGAGTAATCGAAAAATTGAAGAATCGAAAAACTGATAAAACGATAAACCGAAAAATCGAAAAATCAAAAAACTGAAAATCGAAAAATCGAAAAGTGTAAAAATCCCACAGCTGAAACATCGAAAAATTGGGAAATTGACAAATCCAGAAAACGTAGTCGAAAAATCAAAGAAAAGAAAAGTCGAAAAATCCATTAGATGTGAGATCGAAAGATAGAAAAATAGAAAAATCGAAAAATAGAAAAATGCCAAAATTGAAGCACGGAAAAACTGAAAAAGTTTAAACACGAAAAAATGGAAAAACCTAAAAATTGAAAAATCGAAAAATTGAAAGGTCGAAAAATCGAACACTTGAAATATGAAAATCAAATTTTTTAAAAATCAAAAAAAAAATCAAAAAGTAAAAAATCGAAAAATTGAAGAATTGAATATCTGAAAATTTGAAAATAGAGAAATCGAATCATCGAAAAGTCAAGAAATCCAGAAATAGGAAAATCAAAAAGTTAAAGGATCAAACAGTCGAAAAATCGAGAAATCGAAAAGCCAAAAAAACGAAACATCGATCAATCGAGAAATCGAGAAATCGAGAAATAGAAAAAATCGACAAATTGAAAACTTAGAGACGCCAAAAATTGAAAATTTGAAAAATGGAAAAATTGAAGAGTTGAAAAATTAAAGAATCAAAAAAAATCGTAAAACTGATATATCGCAAAATCGAAATATGTATCGAAAAGGCGAGAATTCAAGAAATAGGAAAATTAAAAAATCGAAAAACCGAAAAATTGAAGAATCGAAATATTGAAAAATAAAAATACCAAAATTGAAATATCAAAAAATTTATAAATCCATAAATCAAAAAATGAAAAAAAATGAAAAATCTCAAAACTGAAAAAAGATCGAAAAATTGAGAAATCGAAAAGTTGAAAAATCGAGAAACCGAAAAATCGAAAGTCGAAAATTTAAAAATTCGAAAAATTGAGAAATCGAAGAACAAAAAAATTAAGAACTCGAAAAATCTAAAATTTAAAAAACCCAAAAATTAAAATATCGAAAAACTAAAGAATCAAAAAACCGAAAAATCGAAAATTCAAGCATCGAAATATTGAAAAATTCCAAAAATATGAAATATCAAAAAATTGATAAAGTGAGAAATCGCAAAATGAAAAATCGCAAAACAGAAACATCGAAAAATTGAGAAATTGAAAAATCGAGAAAACGAAAAGTCGAAATGTCCATAAATTGAAATATCGAAAAATCGAAAATTTAAAAATCAAAAACCTAAAAAGTCGAGAAATTGAAGAATTGAATAACTGAAAATTTCAAAAATAGAGAAATCGAATCATCAAAAAATCACGACATCCAGAAATAGGAAAATCAAAAAGTTAATGGATCAAACAGTCGAAAAATCGAGAAATCGAAAAGCTAAAAAAAACGAAACATCGATCAATCGATAAATCGAGAAATCGAGAAATAGAAAAAATCGACAAATTGAAAACTTAAAGACGCCAAAAATTGAAAATTGGAAAAATGGAAAAATTGAAGAGTGAAAAATTAAAGAATCAAAAAAAATCGTAAAACTGATATATCGCAAAATCGATATATGTATCGAAAAGGCGAGAATTCAAGAAATAGGAAAATTAAAAAATGGAAAAGCCGAAAAATTGAAGAATTGAAATATTGAAAAATAAAAATACCAAAATTGAAATATCAAAAATTTATAAATCGATAAATCAAAAAATGAAAAAAATTCAAAAATGTCAAAACTGAAAAAGGATCGAAAAATTGAGAAATCGAAAAGTTGAAAAATCGAGAAATCGAAAAATCGAAAATCGAAAATTTAAAAATTCGAAAAATTGAGAAATCAAAGAACAAAAAAATTAAGAACTCGAAAAGTCTAAAATTTAAAAAACCTAAAAATTAAAATATCGAAAAACTAAAGAATCAAGAAACCGAAAAATCGAAAATTCAAGCATCGAAATATTGAAAAATTCCAAAAATATGAAATATCAAAAAATTGATAAAGTGAGAAATCGGAAAATGAAAAATCGCAAAACAGAAACATCGAAAAATTGAGAAATTGAAAAATCGAGAAAACGGAAAGTCGAGATGTCGATAAGTTGAAATATCGAAAAATCGAAAATTTAAAAATCAAAAACCTAAAAAGTCGAGAAATTGAAGAACAGCAAGTAGAAAAATCGAGAAACCAAATAGCCAATAAATTGAAAAATCTATTAATCTAGAAATCGATAAATTGAAAAGTTAGAAACGCCAAAAATTGAAAATTTGAAAAATGGAAAAATTTAAAAATCGAAAATTTGAAGAATCAAAAAAATCGTAAAACTGAAATATCGCAAAGTCGAGAAAGCGAAAAAAAATGAGAATTTGCAAATGTAAGAAAATGAAATTGAAGAATTGAGATCCCAAAATATCGAAAAATTGAAGAATTGAGAAACTGAGCAATCGAAAAATCGAAATATGGAAAAGTCGAGAATTCAAAAAATAGGGACATCAAAATTGATAACTCGAAAAATTAAAGAATCGAAATATTGAAAAATACCAAAGTTGAAACATCAAAAAATTTAGAAATCGATAAATCAAAAAATGGAAAAATTGAAAAATCCCAAAACTGAAATATTAAAAAATTGATAAACTGAAATCGAAAAATGTAAAAATCCCAAAACTGAAACATCGAAAAATTGAGGATTTGAAAAGTCGAGAAAACGGAAAGTCGAAATATCGACAAGTTGAAATATCGAAAAATCGAAAGTTTTAAAAATCAAAAAAAAATCAAAACCCTAAAAACTATAACAAATATCTTAATAATCGAAAAGTCTAAAAACCGAGAATTCGAAAGCCGAAAAATCAATAAATCGCTAATCCAGAAATCGACAAATTGAAAACTTAGAAACGCCAAAAAAGGAAAAATTTGAAAATCGTAAATTGAAGTATCAAAAGAAAAAATCGCAAAACTGAAATACCATAAAGTCAAGACGGCGGAAAACAGAAAAAAATGAGAAATTGCAAATTAAAAAAAAAAGAAATTGAAGAATTGAAAAATCCCAAATTATTGAAAAATTGAAGAATTGAGAAATTGAAAAATCGAAAAGTCGAGAATTCAAGAAATACCAAAATTGAAATATCAAAAAATGTATAAATCGATAAATCAAAAGATTAAAAAATCCCAAAACTGAAAAAAGATAAAAAAATTGAGGAATCAAAACATTGAAAAATCGGGAAATCGAAAAATAGAAGAATTTAAAAAACTGAAAAATCCAAAAATCGAGGGATCGAAAAACTAACAAGTCCAGAAATCGTGAAAGGGAAAACCAAAAAATCAAAAAATGGAAAAGTCTAAAAATCGAAGAATCGAAAAGTCGAAAATTCAATTAATCGAAAAATAGAAAATCGAAAAACCGAAAAATTGAAGAATTGAATTACTGAAAAATCAAAAAATCGAGAAACTGAAACATTGGATAGTCGAGAAATCGAGATATGAGAAAATCAAAAAATTTGAAAGTCAAAAAATTGAACAATTCAAATATTGAAAAATACCAAAACCGAAAATAATGTCGTTTATACATCGATAAATCAAAAAATGGAAAAATTGGAATATCCCAAAACTGAAAATACATCGACAAATTGAGAATCGAAAATTTGAAAAATCGAGAAATCGAAACATGGAAAAGTTGAGAACTTGTGAAAGGGGAACTCAAAAAATCGAAAAATGGAAAAGTCGAAAAATCGATTAATCGAGAAATGGAAAAAACGACAAACCCAAAAATCGCAAAATTTAAAAAATCAAAAAATTGAAAAATCAAAAACCTGAAAAATCGAAAAACTGAATAACTGAAAAATCGAAAAATCGCGAAACTGAACTATTGGAAAGTCGAGAAATCGTGATATCAGACAATCAAAAAATCTAGAAGTCAAAAATCGAAAAATCGATTAATCGAAAAATCGATTAATCGAAAATTCGAAAAATTAACAAATCGAAATCTTAGAATCGTCAAAAATTGAAAATTTGAAAAACAGTAAAATTTAAAAATCGAAAAATTAAAGATTGGACAAATTGAAGAATTGAAAAATTAATGAATCAAAAAAAAATCGTAAAACTGATATATTGCAAAATCGAGAAATCGAAAATTTGGAAAATCGAAAAATTGAAAAACGAGAAAATGAAAAATTGAAAAATGGAGAAATTGAATAAAAAACTCAACAATCCTAAAATTGAAATATCGAAAAATTATGATACAATTTTGACGTTTTTCCAAAAATCTCGATTTCTAGAACAAACAAATTCAACACGGATTCGAAAGTGCAGGACTGCCTATCTTACGGATAAATTCTGGTTAACGGTGTCCCATGCTTCCGATAACCTTAAAACATTTGTAAGATTTCAAAGCGATCGATTTTATAATTTCAAAGTTAAATTGTTAAATATTATACAATTTTTTTTCTCGAAACTGAATGCCTAGGGAAAAAACTCAACACAGTTTCATAAACCACAAGTGAAGAAGCACGTTATTTTATAAAATTTAAACGAAATGGCGTAAACTCAATTTACTTCAGGACTTGTGGTTTATGAATCCGCCTTGATGTTTATCACAATTACTTTACAAACATTTTTGTTCAATATTTCGTTTGTTTAGTGTGGTTAAACGAACTTCAGTCCAATATTTATATTACGATAATAATATTTTTCACGTGAACTCCACATCACGTTGAAACTTTTGGTTCGAAGCAGAAAACTTGAAAAACTAACAGTTTGTAAATAAAATGGACACAGTTTACCTAATCCTTCAACATGTAAATATATTTTTCTGAGGACTTCCGTCTTTTTGTCAAAAGAAACTATGTTTATGTAAATAATAGGCCGAACATATGAAAATTAGTTTCAGATATGTAGTCTTTGCTAAAATATGCTGAAAAATTGAAATATATAATATAAACAAAAATTAGTTAGCCTTAATCGTTTTTAATTACCATATTTGATGGTCACATCTGCAACCAAAATTAAAATTCTATTATTTGCTCAGAACTGTCCTTGTTTGGAAACGGGTGATTTTTTAATTTTCTGCTCTAGTTGGTCGCCACGTTTATTATTACTCATAAGTTTTATTTTTTTTTTTTTTCATTTCAAACACAACTCATGCAGACATTTTTTAGATTCGACTTTCGGAGTCAGCTTGCATCAAGGCGCTTCAAACGAGTCCCTCGTGATTACTTCGTTCGTAGAAAAACCCGAGGACTTAACAACCGTTAAGAAATCCGAAGATACGTTAAAAGTTACTCAGTGATATTCAATTGTATGTAATTTTTCATGGTTCAAAAAATAAATTAATTTACATATACTGAAGTCTTAACCTTATGTTATGTTTTAAAATCACTATCACTATCACGTTTAAATTTCAAATATAAAACGACATTTTCTTACCCCTACCCTACCCTTCGAGACAACTAGGCAACAATGTTGGAAGAAATCTGGAGATGAGTGGAGTTTTGTCTGTATTTCGCACCGGGTAGGTCTGGCGGAAGTATAAAGAAAAGTTTTGTAGTGTCTGGGACTAATAAACAAAATAATTAGTGCTAAGCAGAAATGGACTCTTATCTAGAGACTTCGTTCCTAAACCCGTTATTGGCTCTACCATGGACCATTCAGAATCAAAACTACGAGAAAGGTGGTACTGTTTCGTTTGGGTTGAAAACCAAATCAAAGACTCCAAAGGTAAGTACGCTTTTTAAGTAGTTTATGTACAATTTTATAATAAAACTATCAATTTTAAGTAACAGTAAAAAATTATTACTGTGTAGTTATATGCGTAGGACTGTAGTTACCAGTGGCGGCGACACTGCATTTTACATTTTTGTCATATGAAAGTAGCAATTGTTTGTAGTTACACTTGTGGTGGTATTTCAGGTTATTAACCATGTTTCAATGCTGAAAAGAAATGAGAATATAGAAGCTTTAATAAACAGGTTCCCCGGTTTAAAAAAGTACCAAGCCAGAGCTGCTTTAACTATGTCCAGAAATAAACTTGACAAAGCAGTAGCTCTTTTGGAAGTATCAAAATGCTACAATAAAGAAGTTGAAACCCGGTCGGACCTAGGATGCTTACGACAAATCGCTATTAATTTCTTTTATAGCGCTCTAGAAACAGATCTAGCAATAATAAACATCACTCTAGAGCATGCCTCTGATTTCAGAAAAAGTAGTTCTTCCATGGGTGCTACAGATGGTAAGTTTGAAAATGTGTAGTTCAAAATATTTTTTAACTTTTTCGAATTTTTGGTTCAGCTAGTCACCAGAACGATAGTTCAGTTGGGTCTAAAGCTCAGAAAGTCGGAGTAATTATTAAGAAAACTACCAAAGGATACCAAGCTTTTGCGTTTGATGAAAATTAACATCTGTGATAATAAGTAAAATTTTTTATTAGTATACTTTAATGTCAGACATCTTGTTCATTCCAGTATTTTTTCTATGCGTTATTAAACTTTTACAATTCATGTGTGTTTTTCTTTGGTTTGTCGTGCTGATGAAATGTGTGTTCGTAGAATTGGAAAATTTAAAAAGTATGAATATTAATTAAAATCATCATAAATAAAGATCTTGTGTGTGTACACTTTTCAACACAGATTTGTTTACCGAGAATTTGATCACGTAATTATTTTTTTGGAGGAAATTTTTGTATATCAGTTAATGTTCCATTCTTTAATTAGTGTTTATTATTACGAATTGATAATTGTGTGGAAAGATAATGAGACGTAAATTTGAGGCAAAAACAATATCATGATAAATGGAATTTCAATCGCCAAATTTTTAAATTCTCACTCACCCTGTATTTTTATTAGTACCGTATCTTACTCTGTTTTTGTTCGTGTTCTTCTAATGTCTTTTAAAAAAGTAACTTATAATTAACTTTAAATTTCGAAAATAGAAAAAGTCAAATATAGAAAAACTGAAAACTCGAGAAATCGAAAAACTTAAAATTTTAAAAATAGAAAACTTAAAATATCGAAAAGTTGAAAGATTGTGAAAACCGAAAGTTCAAAAAACTAAAAATTGAAAATCCAGAACGTGAAAAATCCAAAAGTCGAAATACTAAAATTGAAAAATTGAAGAATCGAAAAACTGAGAAAACTCACAAAATTGAACGAAATATCAAAAATTGGGAAATTAAAAAATTCGAAAAGCCGAAAAATTGCAAACCTAAAGAATCGAAAAATTGAAAAACCTGGAGCCTGAAAAATCGAAAAATTGAGGAGCTGAAAAACTGAAAAATCGAAACCTTCGCAAGTCGAAAATGGGAAAACCAAAAAATAGATTAATTGAGAAATCGGAAAACTGAAAATTCAGAAACGTCGAAACTTGAAAATTTAAAAAACTGAAAAATTGAAAAATCTGAAAATTCAAAAATCGAAAAGACGAAAAGTAAAAAAACGAAAAAACCGATAAATCGAAAAATCGAAACATCGAAAAATTCACAAATCGAAATATATATAAAACAGTCAAAATTTTAAAAATTTAAAGTTTAAAAAACGAAAAACTGAAGAATTGAAGAACTGAAAAATCGAAACTGCGAATTCGAGAAACGGTAAAATAAAAAAAATATATATATTAATCGAAAAATCGGAAAACTGAAAATTTAGCAACGTCAAAATTTGAAAAATTGTAAAATTAAAGTACGGATGAACTGAAAAATCAAAGAATCCAGAAATCGAAAAATCTAAAATTTAAAACATTGAACAATTGAAATATCACAAAATTGAAAAATGGAGAAATCCAAACATCAAAGAATCAAAAAAGAAAAATTCGAAAATCTAAAAACTTTAAAGTCGAAAAACTGAAAAATCGACAAACCGAAACTACAGAATTTAAAAAAATTGAAAAATCGGATAACTGAAAAATCGAAACATCGAAAAATTGGAAAAACGAAAAGCCGAGAAATCCAAAAATTGAACCATCAAGAAATAGAAAAAATTGAGAAATTGATAATTTGAGAAATTCAGTAATCAAAACATCTAAACATCTGAATTCGATAAATCGAGAAATAAAAAAAAATTTAACGAAAAATTGAAAATCCAAAAAATAAAAAAGGGGTGGAAACCCAAAAACTGCAATCTGAAAAATTTAAAAATTGGAAAATCGACGAATTGGAATAGATTGGTCTGAAAATTTGAAAAATTGAATAAACGAAAAATTGGAAAATCGAAAGAAACAACAAAAATTAAGGAAATGAAAAAACAAAAAATTGTGATATAAAATCGAGAAAATGAAAAATAAAAAATCAGGAAAATGCAAAATAAAAATCGGGGAGTTAAAAAATTGAGGGGATGAAAAATTGAAAAAGGGCACAATTAAAAATCGAGAATGTGAAAAATGGAAAAATGAGAAATTGTAATATTATTGAAAAATTGGAAAATTTGGAAGTCCACAAATTGTAAAATTGAAAAATCAAAAATAAAAAAACGAAATAATGTACAATATAAAACTTGAAAATTTGAAGAAAAATTGCTAAAAACCTGAAAATTTGAAAAATTTAATAAAGGAAAAATTGTGAAATCGAAAGAAACAAAAAAGGAAAATTGTGATATAAAATCGAAAAAGTGAAAATTAAAAAATCGGGAAAATAAAAAATAAAAATCGGAAACAAAAAAAGGGAAAAATAAAAAATTGAAAAACTGAAAAATCGAAAAATGAAAATCTGTAATATTGAAAAATTGCCAAATTGAAAAACTGATGCAAACCGAAAAATTGGCGGAACGAAAAATTGAAAATTTTATTTATAAGTAGAGTAATTGTAAAATTGAAAAATCAAAAATAAAAAACGAAAAATTACAAAATAAAATTGAAAAATCTTAAGAATCGAAAAAGTGAAAAATTAAAACTAAGAAAAATTGAAAATTCAAAGTCTGAAAATTAAAAAATCGAGAAAATGAAAAATAAAAATCGGAAACAAAAAAATTGGAAAAGGGAAAAATGAAAAATTGAGAAACTGAAAAATCGAAAAATGAAAATCTGTAATATTGAAAAATTGCCAAATTGAAAAACTGATGCAAACCGAAAAATTGGCGGAACGAAAAATTGAAAATTTTATAAGTAGAGTAATTGTAAAATTGAAAAATCAAAAATAAAAAACGAAAAATTACTAAATAAAATTGAAAAATCTTAAGAATCGAAAAAGTGAAAAATTAAAACTAAGAAAAATTGAAAATTCAAAGTCTGAAAATTAAAAAATCGAGAAAATGAAAAATAAAAATCGGAAACAAAAAAATTGGAAAAGAGAAAAATGAAAAATTGAGAAACTGAAAAATCGAAAAATGAAAATCTGTAATATTGAAAAATTGCAAAATTAAAAGATTGCAAATCGAAAAATTGAAAAATTTAGAAGTCAAGAAACTGTAAAATTGAAAAATCAAAAATAAAAAAACAAAAAGTTTATTATAAAAACTTGAAAAATGTCAACAGTGAAAATCAAACATGAAAATTTGAAGAAACGAAAATTTGAAAAACCGAAAGATTAAAAATTGAAAAACTTAAAATTCGAAAAAGTGAAAAATAAAAAAAAAGAAATATGTAACTGAAAAATTGGAAATTGAAAAATTTTAAACGTGAAAAATCATGGAATTGAAAAATGAAAGCCTGAAAATTTGAAAAATTGAATAAATAAAGAATTGTAAATCGAAAGAAACAACAAAAAAATAAAGGAAATAAAGAAACCAAAAATTGTGTTATAGTTAAAATGGAGAAACGTCGAGAAAACATAAAATTAGTTATTCGCCAGATGGATCTCTTTATTGCGTTATCAGCAAAAAAATCTCTAAATCGAATTTTACAATTATCTGACAAAACTGAATATGTTATACCGGACTTCAAGAGCGAGGAAAGTGCTGTCTAAATAACTTTAGACCAATTTTTATAATTCAACAATTTACATTGAGTTTAAAAAATAAAACACCGATAGCTTTCGAATAATTTTGTGTTGTGCTTATTTTTTTTTCCACCAATATTTTCTATTTTGACAAAATGACGAAAGAATCGACACTTGGAGAGTTATACAAAACGAGTAAAATTTGAAGCCCCTTTTGTCAGGGTAGGTATTTTATGAATTGTGTAACACGTATTAAAAAACATATTGATGCAATCTGGTAAGAAAGGTTCGTTGTAGATACCTCTTTTTTTATTTTTTTTTCGCACTACAAAGTGTACGTTGTAACACCAATGTGAATGTCGTAATTTTTGCATGTTTTTACTTTTTTTTTTACACAGAAAACAGAACTGAAAATCAAATTTTAATACAAGAGGGACAAAATATGTCTAATAAGGATTATTAAGAAGAAAAACTATCGTCCTAAGTCAATTTTTCTCGTTTTTACAGGACATTTCAAATGAGATGAAAACTGTCCCAAACCAGGCCGAGTAATACCGCCAATCCGTTCAACTTCATGCAATGTTTGTATTCACGCTTTGATGGTTATGCACTATATAATACATCAGTGTATAACGTGTTGCCGCACTACTAGAAAATTGCTATTGTTTGTCAATAATCTACAGTTTTAACATGCAATTTGCTGTATACTAGGACAAGAGATACAGTGGTTTTACAACTTTGACTTGTCATTTAAGACAACTCGTAATTTAAGACAACTTATCAACCTGTAGAAGTGAGAGTAAAACAAACTAAACTACACAATGCCGACGGTCCAGACTTTTTTATTGCTTTGACTTCTACTTATTGAATAAAACACTACATTTTATTAGATTTTCCATGTCGTAACACAAATTTAGTTAATTATAACTTGCCTAGATCTAGAGGAAAGCATCCCCTAGCCTCCCCCTATATACGACCTTGTCTAGGGGTTATGAAATATCGAGAAAATATGAAAGTACCAAATTGCCCAACGGAATATTAATCCGTTCGGTTATAAAATCTTTATAATTTATTTTATGCTATTACAAAGGTGTTCATTGTACTTGTTTTATTTATTTAAACATTCAAGTTGTTCTTATTCTGTAAACAGTACTTCACTTTCTACACTATTACATCACTAATTTCTTTTCAGGATTTTGCTGATTTCGCCCAACTTCGGTTAAGAAATATGTATCTACAAATCAAGACTTTCGACACGGATGCTGATATTTGTAGTCTTTTTTGCAATGAGTCAAGAAAAAGATAACTTAACGTTAACAACCGGATATCACTAATTATTCAAGATGATCAACTGTACAAAGACTTATATTAATTATTAATGAGTTATTTGTTAAAAATTGATTATATAATAACAATATCCATCAATCACCCCAGTTCTTTGTTTACACAAACTTAATCTTCGGGCACCTCATATCTGGTTCGAGTGAGTTAAAAATTCTAAATCCGTGTACATCGCGTGAAAGAAAAACTGCGACTAAAAATAAAGCCAATTTAAATCCTTATTCTAATTGTAAATTAATTTACTATTTGATCGGTCATTGCTGATTTTGTACCAGACATAGCAGTAAATTAATTAGTTTATAAATATCACTGCGCGGTATAAATAATTAGGTTTATCGTGTTTTTGGCACGGCGAATAAATTCAAGTCGTGATTTTTATATAACTTTTGATGAACCTTGATTTTTCATTTTAGTTGTGGTGAATCCACAATTTTTAAATAAAGTGCGTGATTTTAACCTCCCACTTGGAAAAATTATCCTTTTGTTTGGTGTCGAACTTGATAGTGTATCTAATAAATATTTTTTACATAATTTATCTCATTATGAAATTGTGTTTCAACAGTCGATTCACAACATATTTACCTTTTCAACAATTTTATTTATTTATCACTAACATTTTAATTTTATTGAGTTTTCACCTATCAGTGGTTTATTTATAGCATGGGCTCATGCGAGCAGAGTTTAATAAAACAATGAATGATTGATTACTTTAACAAAATCAGGATCTTTTCAACGAATTTGGATTTACATGCGAATGATCCCAAAGGTGTTCAGGTGGTAGGAGCGTGAATGCATTCTTGAAATAAGTAGCTCCATGAATTTTTTTTTCAACTTTAGTTGTAATTATAATAAAACAAACAATGAGTTGATATCTCCAACAAGCGATAAGCGTTAGAAATAATATTTATCATAAGTGGCTCCAACAAAATCACAATATGTTGTTATCTGGATTTTTTCATTAGAAACTTATTTTGTTGGTTATTATCAAAAGTGCATTATGTGAACGTAAATAACATTATAAACAGACACCTATCACCCCTATGGCTGTAAATTTGAGTTTCTTGAATAATATTTACTTGAATTTGTGAACGTGTTCACTGCTTTGTATTTTTCCGATTCAGGTTCTACTGAACTGTTGATTATTATCATGATTGCAGGATTTCTCTACATATGACGTCTAGCAAATTTACGTAAATGCGATTCCAAAGAGCAAATAGTATTGACGCGTTGTCAGTTAGTTTTCACGTTATTGGTATTAGTTAGTTTAGCCGTGATGCCTCCATTGTTAACGAAATGCGTCCGGTGGTGCATTAGTGCTGTGCTTTGGTGGTTAAAACTGTGAATTGTTTTTTGTGTAATCGATATATTGTGTTAGATTAGATTCATTTCTAATAATTACAAGTATGTAAAACATCTGTCATAACAAAATTAAAGAAACAAATATTTACGAAATAAAAAGACCATTAAAAATTACAAATGAATAGTGTTTTGACCACTTAAAAACTTCATGAAAACTGTGTAAAGCCCACAGAGTGCACTGTATCCAATTATACGTTGCCGACTCCCAGACTAATAACCTCCTTTAAGTAATTAAAAAAATACATCTGTCAAAAGATATTCGTGAAAACATAATTTTGATAACATTAATAGAGCATTCCAAAGTATTAAAAAATAACTAAGTAATTAAACAAAAAACATATTATCCATAAATTATACATGTACTAATTAATTGATGATAACTGTAGTGTTAATAAAATAAAATACAGTTTAACTAATAAAAGACAAAATTTGAGAAAGAGATAATCTATCAACTATCACATTTGCTTCAAATTAGACGCTATTTTGATATAATTAATAATTACGCACAGGAAGTATAGTAAACACAGCGAATGTAATTAAAGATGTTTTTATTTTGGTCGAACTGTTTAAATTTTTTTTGTTTGCATGTAATTGTTGGCAAATTTTTAAGACTTATATTTGCATAATAAAATACAAAATAGGTATGTTATTGTAAGTTTTGGCTCAAGGTAAATCGTGCAGAATTTGAAACAAAATAAACAACATGCCTAAACTCATTTTTTTATGTACTACAGTTTTTTTTTTAATTTTATAAACACTGTCTTATCATATTTCTAAAAGTATGTTTTTGAGCTGAATTTTATAAATTCTTACATTAATTTCTCTTTTAATTCACTTGAATATCTACATTTTTTTTATTTTTGTCACGTAAGTTTTGCGACGTCGCTAAATTAACTTAAAATTGGCCCCGTATTTTGGTGAAACTTAGCAAAATTAGTCCAGGGACAAAGTTTGGCAAAACCAGTTCAGAGCCGAATGCGAAGTCGAAGCCAGCACAAAGTTCGCCGAAGGTTCACGAAGAGATCCATAGACCTCAGAGTTAAAGACGTACTGAGTCGAAGAAAAAGTGGAGAAGACAAATGTTCTTGTCTAATACGTAATCGATTTTTACCAAGGACAAAATTCACTTAAAAATATAAGTTAAAAAAATTGGTTGAAGGTTATTTTAACAGAACTTTCCTCGGCCTAGAAATTTATTCCGACAAATCCTGCTCCTTCAAAAAATTATAAAATTTCGATTTTGGTTTTTTTTTTAAACCTATAGATTGTAAAAGTCAGTGGCCCAAATTATAAGCACGTTCAGATGACAAGCATCAGGCGTTAAAAGAAAAAGAAATTTTATTGATTTGTCTCCTTAACACAGGTATTTTGCAATTTCAAAGTTAAATTATTGTAAAATATTATTACAAAATTTGTTTTTTTTCTTTTCAAAAACCTGGGCGTAAGATGATATCATCAGTTTTTTGGGAGGCCATAAACGAATAAATTTTCATTAACGATTTATTATGGTTTCTATAACTTTAAAATGTTTGCAAAATTTCAGAGGATTCGGTTTTGCAGTTGCAAAGTTATATTTACAAATTTTTTTTGGTTAGCATTCTCAGTTTTTAGATTTTTCAATTTTTTTTACTTCCCGGTTTTTTGATTTCTCGAGTTTGCAATCTTTCTACTCCTTAATATTTTATTTTTCGAATTTGCAATTTTTCAGTTTTTTCATTCTTCAGTTTTTCGATTTTTCAATTTCTCCATTTTCGATTTTCCATACTCAATTTTTCAGTTCTATTCTCAGTTTTTCGATTTTTCAATATTTGATTTTTCCATATTTATTTTCGAAATTCTATTTTCCAATTGTTTACAATTCGCTTTTTCATTTTCTCCATTTTTCATTTTTTCCGGCTTTTCGATTTTTCGAATATTTGTTTCATCGAATTTTCAATTTTTCGACTTTCTACTTATCGAATTTTCGACTTTCAAATTGATCAGTTTTCGAAATTCGAATTTTCAATTTTTTTTAATTTTTGCTTTTTCAATTTCTCGATTTTTTAATTTTTTGAATTTTTACATTTTTCGACTGTTCGATTTAGACTTTCAATATTTCGCATTTTCTATATTTCGATGCTTGGATTTTTCGATTTTTCTTAATCTCGAGTTTCGAATTTTTGATTTTTCAGTTTTTCGATTTTCAATTTTTAGATTTGCCTAGTTTCGGTTCTTTGGATATTCGTTTTTTCGAAATTTCAATCACTCGATTTTCGATTCCTCGAAGTTTCATTTTCTCAATTTTCGATTTTCGATTTTTGGCATTTCCGATTTTTCGAAATTCGTTTTTTCAGTTTTTTACTTTTCGGCTTTTCATTTTCGACTTTCGACTTCTCACATAAAATTACACAACAATCGGTCCAGTAGTTTCGAAGATTATCTGCCTAAGACGGTAGACGACAAACAAACAGATGGACGGATAGACGCGCTTTAGGGATCACAAAACGTCGAGACAACATAAAAGTAGCCAGTCGTCCAGTGGACTCGATTACAATACTTAGCTTACGCTTAGGAAGTAAAAATATGACTTTTATGACACAATTTTATTTTTAGATCTGACAGATTCAAATTCAAAAGTATTATTTCAACAACTGAAAATATCTGAATCGATATTATTATTATCATTAATTTGTTATGCATAGAAACGTATTTAGAACAAATATCTACAGAAAACGTTAGAATTATCTTTAAGTAAATTATTATTACTTTCCATATAACCACTTTTATGTTTCCTCGACCTTTCATGACCGCTACAGTATGAAAAAAGCAGTCTCCCGTTTCCATCTGTCTGTCTGTCTGTCTTTCTGGTGTCTGTATCCATTTTTATTAGACACGTAATCTCTGAAACTGGATCGATTGTTGTCAAATTTTGTATGTGTATTATACAAATAACATGTAGATGGTTAAATGCTATCCAAAATTTTGCTATTCATCCCCACCAACAATTTGATGACGTCATTTCAATGAATAGTATTTTAAAATGATTTGAATGTTACACAAAAATATACTCATATACTTGTAGTGTACGAATCCGCTTTCAGTTTTTTCGCTAAACGTTCAAATTTTCCCAAAAACATTTGCAAGATATAATAATGTTTTATTCCCGACACGGTTGGCCCTTTCTTTTTTTTTTCTTGGTATAACGCTGTGACTTAATTTCTACGTGACATTCTTTCGATGTATAAACATAAACAAACACTTGAGCGTCAGATTGCTATTACCTAGTGTTGGAGGACAAGGGGTGTTATTTATGCCTTGTTTTTTACTTTGAAGGGGTTATCACAAAATGAAAATCTACGGGACATTCTTTCGATGAATAAACATAAACAATCGAAGTTAAGCATGTACACTGATAATAATACACTCTTTTCCGTTGGTTATTTGCTTTGAATACATTTCATATTGTCTGCATATCTGCGGACGGCATCTCCTTGGAATTTGCACCACTTGTTTTTGCTATGTAAAGGTTATCAGAAAACATAAATTTTCTATAATTTTTTAAAGAAGCGGAATTTGGAGCAATTCTTTAGTGTGGTATCTAAAAGAATTAATAAATTAAACGAAAAGAAATACAAAAGAAGAATATCTTTGCAATAAACGTGTTCATAGACGTTTCTGGTATCAAGATGCCTTTGGAATCTTTTTGTTCGCTATTTTACCGTCTTGTTTTCACAGAGAGGCATATTTTTTGACATTTTAAAGCTTCCTTTGATACTAGAAAAATTTATAGACGCGTTGTTTAAGTTTACTAACACACATAAAAATCATAGATTGTTACATATGCTCCAGAACAAACCTAGATTAGAATTTTTTCGTTTTGTAAAGTCAGTTATTGTTATGGACATTGCTTGCTTACCATCAAGTAGACACTATTATTTATTTCTTTTAGTCACACAAACAGTTAGATATAACATCAACACCAGAGCAGAACAGAAATTTGATACAATGACAAAAAACTACAAAAAATAGTTAATTTTTCAAAATTTTGACGTTTTATTTTTGTTTAATAACAAATTTATTGCTGAACAGATTATTCCATTTATAGGACAATAACACAAATTAGTTAAGATATCCGTGAAAACGTAAATAAATATTGCTAAAAACAGTGAATATCAATCTTCTTATTCGTATAGACAAAAATTTTGGTGATTTCGTCAAAAATTAGATACATTTTAACTATTTGTAACTATTTTCGTTAATTGACGCTTATCGTAAACACGGAAGCATATTTCATTTTACTAAGAATAAACCTATTTTAGTCAGTCTGAATATTTTACGAGTTCTCATTCCAAAGCTGAGTAATCTGGTGGCAAAAGTGCATGTCATGTCTACCAAAATAGTTCGCAATAGTTAATTTTCTGTCAAAATTACAAAGGATCCTTTACGGTTCTTTACGTTTCAGATACGATATGACGCAACATTTATCCCGATTGATTCTAAGCTAATTAAATAGGACCAAGTAGTTAGTGGATTGATTTTTTTTGTAAAGGACGTTTGCCTTCATTATTGCTTACAAAATCGTTAATGAAAAATAATAATGGGCCTAAACAGGATCTATGAGGAAATCCGGTTTTTTATGATATAGTTTTAACATTTGTTAAGTTAATAGACTAAGTCAATGTTTTTTTTAAACACCCTGTATTTAAGAGTTTCAGAGGAGTCATTTTTGGTGCTTTTTGCATTTCTTTTCACTGACCCTAGATTTGAAAAAATAATGAGCTTGCGAAACTTATCAAAAATATTTTCAACGTTAGTTATAAAGTACCACTTAGTGGTAACAAGATAACTTATATGCCAGACAAAAAGGTCACATGGCAACAAATCTGAAGATCTGGTGGATATGCAGTGTCAAAGTTCTTTTTAAAAATATTCTAACTCAGACTGTTTTTTTTGCAAAGGCCGTGACAGCTAATACCCTCCTATTTTTAACACTATTATCAAACGATATTTTCTCGACAAGCACTGCCCAACTTGTCGGAGGAACGCGATTTTCGTGAACACTCATTTTTCCCTGCCAAGCCCAAATTGCCTACCTCACTTTACATAAACCCATAAAGATACTGATCACGAGAACGTGTTTTTAAAACGACTTTTATCAACCGTCTGCCTTTTCAGGTCGACTTGTCTGGCCTTTTGACAATAATAGAGTCCGCCTCTCGCGTTGGAGTACGAAAATTGCACTTTGTGTGACCCTCCGACTCGCTGTAATATTAGGTTCTGAATACTGCCCCTGACCTAATTTGACCTATTAAGATACTGTCAACTGCACAGTGGTGTATTTTCAAGAATCTAACGCAAGAGATAAAAAATGCGCGAACTCCGGAAGAAACAAGATTATTTGATCGATGTCGAAATTGATAATCACTTATCAAATTGAAAACTGTGTCAAAATAGGAGAGTGTTATTAAAAGAGTGACGAATAAAAAAACAAAAATCAAAATATTATTGCAGAAGTGGTGTGTTGTTCTTGTTTTTTGCTTTATCACTATTGGTGGCAACACTTTTAGCGCAACGACTTATCAGCTTAATCTATTTCAGTTCGTTTTACGACGATGTTGCTAATTTGACTTTTATAGCTTCCTGGGTAGCGGCTCAAGAGAATGAGACGAGGAGGTTTGGCATGATAATAATAAAACAAATAAAGTTTTTGGGATCGAAAAAGAACAATCTCTGCAGGTATCACCCAAGAAACGAGTACTCACTTAAGAGGTTAAGTAAATACGACACTATTTCATAAATCTCGTAGATAAACGCTGTATCTTCAGTTCCTAATCATTCATGTAAAATGCTATACTAAATTTGTATCATCCTAAGACCGCAAAGCTATTTATAACCCGAGTGATTATAAATGTGGCAGAGTTAGCATTCATCCCTCTTTTCGAAAGTAGCTGCATGCAAAATTTTAAGCGACAACTGTCTTCTCTGGGTTCTTTGTCAGTGATGGTCAGTGCGTTACTCGAGAACGTGGTCAGAGTAATCTCTGTGTAACAATTGATTTAAATCTAATGTGTGCCGAAAAAAGCTAGGAAGATCGGTAAGCAATTTTGATAATATTATAGTCTTAGGAAATTTGATAATTGATGAGGTGTTATCTTTGTCGCAAAAATAAGCAAAGTTGTGATATCGCACTTCAATTGTATACCAGGATTTTAATTGGTCGTCGGCAAAACTTTTGCCCAATTCGTGAGTGGGCTTGGTCATTATCGTAACATATTGAAAAAGTTAAAACTATAGCGTGCACTCTTTAAAATAAATCTCACTTAAAATTACATGCAAATGGACTAGAAGATTTATCACGACAATTCGCATCTATTTAAATCACTCCTACTAATTCGTAGGATTCGTAATTCTAACATTATTCAATTTTCACCAGCAGCAGAATTGTTTCAATTACCACCAACTCAAATTGATAGCGATTTTCTATCAGCAACCCTTTCTCGCACAACTGTTTTCACAATACACGTTCTCATAACACAGTTCGTCTTCAATAACCCGCATAGATTAACAATTTCAATTTTAAATCGGGGGTACTTTTGTCAGAATGTATAGGTTCCATGGTAACATAACACCCATACGAAATTTAATACAGGGTATAAATGGATCTCAATAAGTGGGAAATATTATTTGTTTTCAGGTGACTTAAAAATGAACGTGCCAAAAGCATGGATGCAGATTTTGTGTCTCGTGATGTTGTTTGGCCAGATGCAAGCCAACATAGACTCGAAGGAATATTTCTGTGGGAAAAAATTGGTCAGGACGTTGACTGAATTATGTTCGATTTACAACAATCCGACCTTTGGTAAGTACAGTTACGGGTGTCGGTGGGACGTGGCATTCTTATTAATTGTCTGCTTAAGTAAATATAGATATTCTGCTAGCGTGTTGGGGGAAATTTACGGACTTTCGAGACCTCGGTGTGTACTACGAGAAGGAACGTTAATTTTACTGTTCGATAAAGCTATTTTTGTTTATTTGTTTACACACGAAGTGAGTAACCGTGAAAAATTTAAATAAGTATGTACATAAAAACGGTGATGAAACTTCGATACGTCACTAAAAATAATTTAGGTGGAAACTTAATAATTAGTGGTAGGTTAACGTACTCGTACTTAAATCACAATAACAAGCCAATTTGCAGCTTCGATTATTGCGACAGATTTCTTTTTGAGCTAATTGAAACGGCTGACGTAAGCGTTATGACTAACTAGAGCGGAAATTTAAAAAATCACCCGATATTATTGTCGAGATTATTGATGTTTAGCAAAAGTGCTTTTCTCAAAATAAAGTTTAAAAATCTAAAAAGGGCATATAAAAAGCAAATCGTGAACGAAAAAAAAAGTTGTAGTGGGCTATGTTGTATTCTTAATTTTAACAAAAAGCATCACTCTATCCTGAATTATGCAGAAAAATAAATATAACTTCAAACTCTATCTATTTTACATACCAGCACTGATAAAAAAATAAATAATGCTATCATTCACAATATTCAACAATGTACAATTTTTGTTATAAAATTTATCTTAAATTATTTTGTAATTTTAATTATTATTATTCGAATGGAGAACATCCCTATAGTTCTAATTTTTAAATAAAAATAATTGTTAGTAGAATTCGAAAATGTCGGTTTTCTGTTGTCATCTGCGATAGTTTGTTTGTTGACGATTTTTAGACAAACAGTTTCTGAATCTATTACACCAATATGAAATTATGAATTTTAAAAATGTCGGCAAAATCGTAAAATGTTAACCAAACAAAAAATTTTGAAAATAAATAAATACAGATTACAATTACAAATTTAGGAAGTAAAAAATTCACTGGAAAGGCGGCAAAAAGTAATAAAAAAATACATTAAATATCTCGAAATCTCGGAATAGGGTCAAAAAATTAATTGAAAAATCGAGATTTTTAAAAAATTGCCTAAACATCCTCAACAAATTCTGGGATATAGATCTCGACGAGCTGAGTCCAAAAACATGAAATGTTAATGTAAGAAAATTCGAATAAGAATTTCAAAAAATTCCGTTTGAAATGATTTTTGTTTCGAAATTTTGAAAAACGGTCCAAAAATTCATTGAAAAACAAAGATTTTTGCAATGTTGCTTAAAAACCTTCAAAAAATACCACGATGTAGGTTTCGCCCAGCTGATTCGAAAAAGATAGTGTTAATGATGCCAGATCAAAATTTTTGAAAAATTTGGTTTAAAAATGAAAGTTGTGATAGTTATCTAAAAATCTTCAAACAATTCTGAGAGAAAGATTTCGAGGAGCTGATTTGAAAAACATAGAGTGTTCAATGTTCCACGACCAAAATTTACGAAGCACTTTTTCATTATCTCCACATTTCGAAAAAGGGCAAAAATTCACTGAAAAATGGAAATGGTACAAAAATTCAATGAAAAATTGCGATTTTTGAAAAGTTGTATAAAAAATCCTCAAAAAATTCTGGAATGTAGATCTCGATTAGCTGATTCAAAGAACACAAAAAACAAGATTTTCAAAAATGCGATTTGAAAATGATTTTTTCCTTAATGTCTCGAAATCTCGAAAAACTAAAGTTTCTGAAAAATTGCTCAAAAATTCTTAAAAATTCTGGGATATAGATTTCGAAGGACTAATTTGAAAAATATAAAAGTGTTAATGGCCCACGAACAAAATTTACGAAAAATTTGGTTTGAAAATGAATTTTTAAATATCTCGAGATTTCGAAAAACCTTGAAAAATTTCATTGAAAAATTGAGATTTTTGGAAAGTTGGTTATAAAATCCTTAAAAACTTCTGGGATTCCGATCTCGACGAGCTGATTCCAAAAACGTAAAAGGTTCTGGACCAAGAATTTGAAAAAATTTGGTTTGAAATAAAAATTTTGAATAATTGTCTAAAACATCTCTAAAAATCTTGACGAGCTAATTCGAAAAACGTGTCCATGGTCCCGGGGCAAGAATCTCGAATAATTTGATTTGAAATTTAAATTCTGATTTTTTTTTAATTATTAATTAAATCGAAATTTCGTGACACGGTCAAAAAATTCTTAATGTCTTAATGGTTCCGGACCAAGATTTTTGAAAAATTTGAAAAATGAAATTTTTGAAAAGTCAGCTAAAAATTATCTAATTCTCGGAAATAGGTCTGGACTCGCTGATTCGAAAAACATAGTGTTCATTGACCAAGATTTTCGAAAAATTCGATTTGAAAATGATTGTTTTTAATACCTATGTATCTCGAAATTTCGAAAAATGTTCAAAAAATTCATTAGAAAATTGAGATTTTGGAAAAGTTGGCTATAAAATCCGCAAAAAACTATGATGTATAGATCTCAATGAGCTGATTTGAAAAACGTAAAGGGTCATGGTGCTGGACCAAGAATTTCGAAAAATTTGGTTTGAAATAAAAAAAAATGTGTCCGTGGTCCCCGAGCAAGAATTTCAAATAATTCGATTTAAAATTTGAATTCTCAGTTTTTATAATCATTCAAATAAATCGAGATTTGCTAACACGCTCAAAAAATTCATTGAAAAACTGAGAGTTGCCTAAAATCCTTAAACTATTGTGGTATATAGATTTCGACTAAGTGACTTGTAAAACATAAAGTGTTAATGGTTCCGGACCAAGATTTTGGAAAAATTTGGTTTGAAAATGAACATTTTGAAAAGTTGTCTAAAAATCCTCAAACAATTCTTGGAAATAGATTTGCACTAACTGACTGGAAAAACATAAGTTGTTAACGATCCTCCAATATTTTCGGAAAATTCGTTTTTTTTTAATGTCTCGAAATCTCGAAGAATGTTAAAAAATTCATTAAAAAATTGCGATTTTTGAAAAATTGCCAAAAATTCTCAAAAAATTCTGGAATACATATCTCGACGAGCTAATTTGAAAAGCATAAAGTGTTAATGGTTCACGATCAAAACTTATGGAAAATCGGTTTGAAAATGAAATTTGAGGTTTTTGAAAAGTTGTCTAGAAATGCTGGAACAATTCTAAAATATAGATCTTGACGTTAAATAAAAAGACTTGTAAAAAATTTGCTCATGAAAAGGACGCATTCGCTAATTTTAAATAATAGAGAATGAATTTCCCAATTCATGATGCTACAAGTGACGATTTGTTCATAATCAAAAGTAAGAATAGTAAAAAGCCACCAGAAACATACTACATAAATTTTAAAACAACATTAAAATATGTAAAATTACTACCGCTTTTAAAATAAACTGATAACAATCTAACAGATACGAGATTTCCGATTCAAATTTACTTGAACTGTGTGTCGCTTTTTGTTAATCAATTTCGTGCAAATAAATAAATATAATTTTGCGTCAATCTATAGTACAAAAATCTCGGTCTAATTTAGTTACATCTTTACAGCCTTGAGCGCTCGAAGTTGCGATAACTAAGTTTTTTATGGTAAAAGAGATTTCATCTTATCGAGGTCACTATACTTCTGTTTTTAATTTGGAATATCGCTTTAAAGGAAACATTTTTTTTTATTTTGATGACAAAATTACTATAAATTTTTTGGTCTGTTGTATTATCATAAGTTTTATTGCCTCATTCTAAGCTCTTTGTATAGTTTAGTGCAAAATTTGATCATTTCACTTTCACAAGTTGTTTTTCGACGATTCTAGTTTTTGTTTTTTCAGGGCGCAACAGAATCCGCAGACAAATCGTGGAAGAATGTTGTCGATCTCAGTGTTCCCGTCGCTATTTAGTCCAGTATTATTGTCAAGTGGCAAAAAGGTACCTACTTGCATAAATTTCCCTTCGTTTTTCTCATTTCTGCCAAATTTAGTCCAATAGCTAAACTCCTGAACGGAACACCTGAAAACGCCAGCAAAGTAGCACACGAAAAAGACAGCAATAACGCGCCATCCGACCACAGCGCCCCCTCGCCGGCTGAAGAGAGAAACAGTCTGAATGTAGGTAGCCCTGAGGAAGAACTAACTAACAAAACAGCTTTATCGCCAAAAAATGAGCCTCTTGCATCAAATCATGATAGGATAACCCATGGGAAACACAAGTGCAAGTGCAGAAAACGCAGGGCAAAGGTGCAATAGCGCATTGGCTTTAATCATTGGCACCACAAATCACAATAACGCTTTTGTCATATTTCACGCATGTTTTGATTTGCATTTGGCATTTCTAGAGTCGACAGAAGCGACTATGGCTGGTGTAGTATGTAAAGCGGAGTAAAAAATAGTATGTTGTTTGTAGTTTAACCAGCCACGGTTGATATTCACTTCACTTTAGCACGACTATTCAGGGGTTCACCTGCTACGCAACGCAAGTATTTAGTAGCTGCATTTTCACGATAATCTAGGATTTTTGACCAAACGGTTTAACGTTTTTAGAGAATTAAGAAAATGAGAAGGTTACAGTCAGCCAGAAATATGATTCACCATAATCCTGTTCCTCCTGCGAATATCGGACATGTTGAACACTCTCAGAAGCCTTTTTACGTATGGAGATTTTCACGAATGTACTAGATGAGGCTTGATTTAGTTCAAATTTGTCACCCACTCTACTTATTTAATTGCATCAAGATTCATTGTTGTCGTTTTCATTGTATATTTATTTGTTGCTATACTGTGATTTATTTTAAGATGTTTACGTGACAACACCTATTGTGATTTTAGTATTTTTTTAAAGGCTGTTTAACATTGGTTGAGGTTATGAAACAACAAATGAAGTTAAGAGTGTATGAATAGTTAATATCGATTTAACAGTCGTCCATGTATTCTTTCTTATACAAAATTTTAGTACAAATTGTGGTGCGACGATATTGACTATTTGGAAGGTTCATTATAAACAGTTTCGTTTTCTTTTATTGTAATTTAGACTTAGATGTGTACGTTTTAGCATACGTTTAATAAACATAATTTAATTTAAGTTTGTAGTTGTTATTTAAGTCTGTTTATGAAAATAAACGATTTAAGCTATTAATTAAAAAAGTATTTACTAGATGGCAGTATAAATGAGTCATTAAAAAATTGTACTTAAAGTTCTAGAGAAGTAGATCTCTAATCTAATCAACAGCTAAAAATTAACTTCCTGTAACCGCCACTGAAACTTTACTCCGCGCGCTTGCGGACAGATGTCACTGTATATTCCAGAAGCACTTTCCTAAATTAGCAAGCGAAGTAGTAACCAACCACATTTAGCATTGATTTTCGTTCTCCGAAATCTTCAATGTTTTAAGACGTATACTCAGTTATTCAAATCGATTTGCTAAAAATATCCCCACGGGTGGCTCCATATTTTATTTACGTACTTTTTTTCGGTTTGTATCCAAGTTCTTATTTTGGCGTAGTATTTTTAATAAGAGTAGGACGGGTATTTTTGCGGATACCAAAAAAACCCAAAATGTGAGAAGAATATAGAAGTGACTGTTCATTTCATTATTAAAGAGTTGTTATTTCCATGGTTTATATTATTATTAAGCGATCGATTGTAGTGAGGATAAATATGCCGGAGTAAACTTCCGGAGCTATATTTAACATTTGTCAAAAGCTTGTTTATTTAGTAGGTGTACTTAGTTTTAATTTATAAATTATTAGAAAAATACAATGCGTTAAATTGGGAACTCAAAACATACTCGTCATTTTCCATTTCTCGACAAGTGATAAAGAAATATAAATAGGTATAAAAGTAGAAAATTTTCCATCCGTAAGATAATGTAGAGATGTTTTAGTCAGTTGTATGTAATTAATTAATTTTATATATTTCACAGGAAAACGATACTTAACCTCAAAAGCAATACATAACTTTGTTTTGTTAACAAACCAGATTTGTTTGGAAGAACTAGCTATCTTTATAGATCATCAGCGTGATAATCATAAACACAATAGAATACTCCATTAGATGATAAGATTGTCATATAAAGGTACTATTTTTGGTTTTATCAACTTAACAACTGCTAATAATGATTTTTCTTTACAATAACTCAATAACAGCACATGTTTAAGGTTAAAAATGTTTAAAAATTTAAGGTTTTTGCGGTGTATTGTATTACTGTGTTTAAAATCGCTGTTTTGTAATAACTAAACAAGTGTTTAAATTCTCTGAAAATTGTCTTGTATCTAAAAATGCTTATTTTTTCATTTGAGTGAATTAATTAATAGAATGATATTTAACAAATATAAAAAATGTAAGTAAGTAGTCTAACTTGTTTTTATTTCTCGAGCATTAGCTGCTTTCATGTTTTATTTACGTTTCATGACCTCTACAGTACGAAAAAATAGGTCTTCCAACCGATAATTGTCAAAGTTTGAATATTTGTCTCCACCAATAATAATTTGATGACGTTCCTCAATATTTTTTAGAAAATGGTACTTAAATTTTTTAAAATAACATATTCCTATACCTGTGGTTTATGAATCCGCCTTAATTATTTTATCCAAAATATCTAGATTTTCACAGAATATTGCATAATCACATTTTATACTAGTTGAAGAGCTCTGATATGTGGAAACCTCCGAGGTTGACTCGTAAAAATGTTGAATTACTGACGCGAAGGTTGCTGGTTCGATTGGCTCATGGGTCGTAAATTTTTTATTGATCAAATCAAAACGGCATTTTCTCGAAAATATGCAGAGTGTTTCAGCTAAAATTCCACGGTCTTGTACCTTCAGAGATATTGAAATTCTGTAAACGCCATTATTTTTAGTTTGAAGGTGGAAGCTTAATTTAGCATACTGCAAATATGAAACATTGTGACGCAAACCTATTTTTTTTAGATTGCAATGTACATGTACAACACTTTGATATTTTATATTTATATATTTTCATTTTCAGTTGATAAAATAAATAAAATTTTTAAACATAGAAAAATAACATTTGGGTGAAATAAAAAACTACCACTATTTTATGACAGTTCAAACATATGCTAAAATAAGTACAATTTCAATATATTTTTTCGTTCTCAAAATATTAGGCCTCAGAGTTTTAGAAACATCTGCATAATAATAACTACTACTCACCCAAAATAACCTCCAGAATATTTTGCTCCATTGTAGCTTAATTAATAGTTGTGTTATTATTAATATGTATTTATAACGTGTTTTGAGGAGACAGTTGCTACGTGCTTAATCGTCGCATTCTTTCGATGTATAAACATAAACAATCGAAGCTAAGCATGAATAATATATTTTTTCCCGTTGATTATCTGCTGCTATCGACAACAGTCAATATTCTCTGGATTTATTTGAAACAACACATAATCCTTTAGTTACGGATGTTTCAAGTGTTCTTAACAATGACAAGCAATGAATCAACTGGAAACAGTAACTATATGAGCGATATTTGAAATGGTAGCTATTTAAAACTAATGCTTTGATTTGAATGAAGTATTTATTAGCTTGATAACATGTTTTTAGAGATTCTAATTATTTCTTGAGCGTAAGCTGAGGAAGTATTGTAATTTCATATTTTCTCTACATTTTATGACCTCTAGAGTACGAAACAATAGGTTTTTCTTTTGTGTGTCTGTTTACTGGCGACGCCGATTTTTATTAGAGAGATAATCTTTGAAACTACCGGATGGAGTGTTGTTAGAGTAAGTATACCTGTATCTGGCTTAGCGAATACTACTTAAATTTTATAAAATAACATACTCCTATACTTGTGGTTTATGAATCCGCGGTGATTTTTAATTATAATTCCAAAAAGGTGTTGCCAAGTGTTTCATCTAACCGATATCTATTACTATTGACTTCAGGTTTGATTTTCCGAATTCTCGATTTTTTGACTTTAATCGAATTTTCCATTTTTCGAAATTTCGAATCTTCGATTTTTCAATTTTTCGATTTTTCGACACCGAAGTTTCTATTTTTGGAATATTTAGAATTCAGATTTTTCTATTTCTGATTTTTCGATTTTCAATTCTCCGATTTTTCCTTGTTTCAGTTTTAGGACTTATTTTTTTACTTTTCAAAATTTCGTGTTCCCGAGTTTTCAGTTTTTCGAATTTTCAATTTTTCGAATATTTGATTCATAGAATTTTGATTTTTCGATTATCGATTGTTCCATTTTTTAGGTAATGCTTCAATTTTTAGATTTTTCCATTTTTTTTAATGTCCAAGTTTTCAAAATCTCAAGTTTTCGATTTTTCGATTTTCGATTTTTCAACTGTTTCAATTTTCGATTTTTCAATTTTTCGACCCCCAAGTTTTGATTTTTTAAATCTTTGATTCATAGAATTTATATTTTTTTATTTTTGATTTTTAATTTTTATTTCTTCGATTTTTCCATGTTTCAAGTTTTCGATTTTTAGGTTTTTTGACTTTCGATTTTTCGAATATTCGGCTAATCTAATTTTCCATTTTTCGATTTTTCGAGATTTTGAGTTTTCAACTGATTGAATTTTCGATTTTCCAATTTTTCGACCCCGAAGCTTCGATTTTTCGAATATCTGATTCATAGAATTTATATATTTCTATTTTTGATTTTTCGATTTTCGATTCTCCGATTTTTTCTGCTTCAATTTTTAGCTTTTCCATTTTTTAAATGTTCAGTTTTCGATTTCCCGAGTTTTCGACTTTCCGAATTTTCGATTTTTTGACTTTAATCGATTTTCGGATTTTCGATTTTCGATTTTTTAAATATTTGATTATTCATTTCAATTTTTGATTTTTGATTTTCATTTCTTCGATTTTTCGAAGTTCTGTCTTTGGAGCAATTTTTTTGCCATTGTAACAGAAACCAGAACCGTAATTTGAATTTAATATTTTGTAAATTTTGAGATAATACTGACAATTACCTTGACGTCAACTTTTAACAGTTGTTTAAATTCTGACCTGTTTTAACCTGACCTGATCCGACCCGACCTGACCCAGTATGCCTTTTCTGATTTTTAATGGTTAATTTTACATTTTTTTTTCAGTATTTAAGTTAAACTTTGGCTGTATATTGTGGAATTAACGCATTTAACTTAAATTTTCTAAGTATCTAGTCAGTCCTCCGAATGGTTCTCCTAACTTCCAAAAGGGCTTTTCGTTTTTCTCAATAACATAATTTCCACCAAAGAACAAAATCCTTCCACTCATATTTCTGTCTCCTGGCTGATCAACCAACAACTTTTATGTTTTATTCTTCGAAAGTGATTTTATTTCAGACAATAAAATCGATCTATGAGTTATTCGTTGCACATATTCAACTAATCTAGAGATCACCTATAGTACCTTCATTTACGCATACTTTTTTTTGGTGGGGAGTGTTGAGGCGGATCAGCCTTGAAAAATATAAAAATGATGAAATAATGAGCAATATTCTATACTAAAATAATAACCAGAGTCTAAAGTGAAATTATTTCATCCAAGTCTTAAATTCGGTTGCAATTTTGGAATTTTAACTCCTTTCTTTTCGTATTATTATAGAACACGTTTTTATACACTATTATTATAATAATTAGATATTTCTAAATGATAACTAAATAAAAAAGTATATTTTATAATAAACAACAATTGATAATACATGGATATTTACTTTAATTTAACTTTGTCAAAAAATACAAATGCAAAATATTTTTGGTTTTTATTATTTTTCAAGAGAAAATTAATGACTTCGCCGCGTATACGTAATTAATTTATATAAATTGACAACGCAGAGCTAAAACTCCATCCGTGCGTACCTGAGAAAAATGTAGAAAGTAACTGTAAATTAAAGACATTATTTGATAACGATGTAAAGTACATTTTTTACTTTTTTGTGGGGAGTGTTGTGGTGGACAAGACTTGAAATATGTAAAAATGATCAAATAATGTAATCTTTTATACCACAATAATAATCCGAGTCTCTAGAGTGAAACTATTTCGTCGAAATATTAAATTCAGTTGCAGTTTTCTAATTTTACAAATCGTACGCTGAAATTTAAGTTAAAAAATAATTTTCTGGAAAAGTAAAAAAATTAAATATTGACAAGTAATCCTTGAATCTACAAGAAATGAAATTATGGGTTACATTAGGCCAAAACGCTAAGCAAAATTTCTCTGTTCATTCCCAATAAAAAATTCGATGACGCAATCCCAAAATTCTGCAACGTAAACGCTTTAATAATTTGTCTTGTCACGATTTGATTTTTTATGGTTAGTTTTACAATTTTTACTTCCCGAGCGTAAGCAAAGGAAGTATTGTAATCGAGTCCGTCGGCCGAGTCTCTACTTTTACGTTTTCTCGATCTTTCATGACCCCTAGAAGACGAAGAAATAGGTCTCCCATTTCCGTCTGTCTGTCCGTCTGTCCGTCCGTCTGTCCGTCCGTCTGTCCGTCTGTCCGTCCGTCTGTCCGTCTGTCCGTCTGTCCGTCTGTTGTCACGGATTTTTATTAGACAGATAATCTCCGAAAGTACTCGACCGATTGTTGTGAAATTTTGTACTTATATTAAGAATATCATGTAGATGGTAAAACGCTAACCAAAATTTGTCGAATCATCCCCACCACTAAAGCGATGACGTCACTTCAAAATTGTACATAGTAAATGGGTTTTCAATTGTATAAAATAACATAGTCCTACACATGTAGTTTACAACTCTGAATCGACTTTTCACCCGAAACGTCCAGATTTTTGGAAAAAAAATCAAAATTATAAAACAACATTTTGAAATTTAATTTTTAATCTGCTAACCAGAATGCTTTGAAATGTTGCAGATGTTTTAAGGCTATAAAGAGCATCATAAATCTTTAGTCAAAAAATATTTGCTTATCCCCTCCAAAAACTTGATGACGTCAGCTCAAAAGTTTGTGGAATAAATCATATCTAAAATGTACAAAATATGATGAGTCTGTACTTGTGAACTATCACTCCATTAATATTTTTTGGATTTGCATATACAGGGTGACTCAAAAAAATTAATGAATGCGTAAATATATTTTATTGATTTAATCAGGAACTACAAAACCGAATGTTCTGAAATCTTGCAGATGTTTTAAGGTCATAAAGAGCATAATAAATGTTTAGTCAAAATATATTTGCTTATCCCCTCCAAAAACTTGATGACGTCAGCTCGAAAGTTTGCCGAATAAATCATATCTAAAATGTACAAAATATGATGAGCCTGTACTTGTCATTTATCACTCCATTCATATTTTTTGGATTTGCATATACAGAGTGACTCAAAAAAATTAATGAATGCGTAAATTTATTTTATTGATTTAATCAGGAACTACAAAACCGAATGCTTTGAAATCTTGCAGATGTTTTAAGGTTATAAAGAGCATAATAAATTTTTAGTCAAAATATATTTGGTTATCTTCTACAAAAAACTGATGACGTCAGCTCAAAAGTTTGCCGAATAAATCGTATCTAAAATGTACAAAATATGATGAGTCTGTACTTGTGATTTATCATTCCATTCATATTTTTGGATTTGCATATGCAGGGTGACTCAAAAAAATTAATGAAGGCGTGAATTTATTTTATCGATTTAATCAGGAATTACAAAACCGAATGCTTTGAAATCTTGGGAATATTTTAAAGTTATTATAAGCATGGTAAACTTTTGTTCAAAATGTATTTGTTCATCCCTCCTAAAAAAATTGATGACGTCACCCTTAAATTTTGCTGAATAAATCCTATCTAAAATGCAAAAAATATGATGAGTTTGTACTTGTGATTTATCATTCCATTCATATTTTTTAGATTTTCTTAAGAGGTGGTTCAAAAAAATTAATGAAGTCAATTTATTTTATTGATTAAATTAAAGGCAACACTTATTATTAGTATTACACCCCAACCAACCCAATTTGGTAGACACAAAATTTGTTAAAGGAAAAACTCGGTTGAAACATAAGGGTAGCACGCTTATTTACATCGACTTTAACATTACAGACCTGCATTTGTTTTATGCGTTCACTTGATTCCGCGAATGTGAAATAGACATGTTTATAATCAACCAATTGTGAATTTCACCGTCAAGAATTAAAATAAAACCCAATGTTTTATATAATAAGCGGAAGTCGAAGCAATAAAACCGACGGTCGTTTTGTTTACAGTTTCTGTGTTTGGCTCTCACGTATGCTGTTACGCCTGTCATCTTAAATTAACAATGTTTATACATACACGATTTTCAGTTGCCTCTGATACCTAGGTATACGTGAGTAAATTGTTTCGTTATTTTATTGATTATTACAAATCAATATTCAAACGACCCAATTCATTTTCCCGAAAATTTGAGAATATAATAATTTTATTCTTAGTATTACACTACATCTATCCCAACTGATATACGTGTCCTTGCAAAAATGTTGATGACGTCATCGCAATTTTTTTTTAAATTCCCACTACAAAAATGTAATGAGAAAAAAAACACAATAGGCATGCAGTCGTCAAGTTTCCGACAGCGAGGGAAGTACTGTCTAAACTCTTTAGACCAATTTTTTGTTTGAGTATTTATCTTAAACTTTGGCACTCTATTGTGGAATTATCGCACTTAACTTAAATTTTCAAAATATCTGGTCAGTCCTCCGAATGATTTTTATGGCTGCTTAAAGGGATTTTTCTTTCTCAATAATATAATGTTTCCACCAAAGAATAAAATCCTTCCACTTACATTTCTGTCTTCTGGCTGATCAACCAACCAACTTTTATGCTTTATTCTCCGAAAATGACACATTTAATCATTTATAGTAGGTATTTACTTGAATAATATTATAAGTATCTTCTTCTACTTGAACCACTCAGTTTTCAACAGGAAGCTTCATCTCGATCTTCATTATTATCTAATCTCCTTGATCTTAAATTGGATCCAATCGGTTTTTATCTTTCTCCAAGTTTTCACAGTCTTATATAACTTCAAATCTCTTACCATTTGAAATTTTTTAATGTCTCAGAACTCTAAGAATACGAAATTACTGGACATGTTATCGTAAAATTTTGGATATATTCAACGATACTGTGTACAAAGTAAAACGCAAATCAAATTGATGTTTCCACCAAAAATGTGATGACGATCATTAACAAGCTTATCTGCCCAACAAAATAAAATATTCCTGCCTTAGAAATTTCTATCACATTTCGGTAATTTCCAGCCGTATCGGAGAAACGCCAAAACCAAGAATAATGTGCTGGGATATATGATTTACAGTTGATGGATTTACATAATCTGAAATCGAGTTTTCAGAGCAGAACTTGTCGTTTCGCATTCACATTTATTTTCACCGCGAAACATAAAATAGATGAGCATATATGTGACTGTTGTACTAGAAAGTGAACAAGAACAAAACCTAGACACAGTATCAATCGTTCCATTTTTAGCACGTTCGTAGTAATCCACACACACACAGCAAAAAATATTTATTTTTGTCAAAGCTTTCCGTTTTAGTTATCGTTGCAGTGGACATTTTTACGCACAAACCACCGCTAACTAAGTAAAAGCATACATGTTTAGTTCGTTTTATTGTGCTATAAATCTTCTCTACACCGCGAGTGGTTATTTATACCAATTAGAAAGAAAAACACAAAATGTAAGCGCGGAAAAAACGTATTTTTAACTTTGCAGGTCAGGTATAGAACTTATTGATCCTCTGCACACCTTCATTCATTACCGTTCGTAATTTATGTGGAGTGCGTGATGGAAGGATCTCGCCGAACTACACGTTTCGTCGTTGCGTTGACAGATTTACATAAAATGCTTTGGAAATGAAAGCACGTTTTTGTTACGTTAGAGGTAAATGATTATTGGCAATCGGAGATGACTCGCTTCCTTAAAAATCTCGTAGTTAATTGCCGCTATTAAAGAGAAAAAGGTGAAAGGTTGCAATTTTCTACGCAGATGTAACACAAAATGGACATTTGTTAGATCGGTTCGCGAGATAAGGAATTTTGTCAAATTTGTTTAGCGGCGAAGGTTATTATGATGGATGCGGAATTTGATGACGGTATTAATTATTCGTGGAGAATTTTCGGGTAAATTATGTTAGAAGATGTGACCTGAAATTCAACCAGGGTGTTGTTATTGGGCTCGTGAGCGCAATATGGTGCTTTCGTGTTGTCATAAGCATATTTGATTGAGTTCCACAATGGATTGTTTATAAATTGGTTACGCTTTTTATAACGGAATATTGTGTGTTGATCAAATACGTTTTGATCGATATAATTTTAGTTTACGTTTGTCAGCGACAATGTGATCAATTTTTCATTTGGATCCGTTTAATTTATTGTCTAGCTTAGTGACTACTAGTTGCGTGTTTACAGAGACACGTTGTTTAGTTAAATTAACAGAATTAATGAATGCTGTTCTAAATAAATTACTTTTCGAACGAAAGGGTAATGTGTTGTTCAATATCATTTTTTCAGAATTTTGAAAAATCAAAATTTTTGGAAAACAATTTATTATCTCTTTTAACAACATTATGAATCATTTTACCGAAAAAGTTCAGCAACGGTACTTCAGATAACAAATCATGTACAAAACACAAATTGAAAAAAAAAGATGTTATTTAGTTAATACTCAAAAAGTAATTGCCACAGCAAACACTCAGGAGATACAGATTAACTGATATGTTGCCGAGTAGTTTTCCTGTGCTATTGTGATATTTATATCTACCAAGTTGGTTTAATTTTTATCAGATTTTTTTAAATACAACTAACGATAAAACAGAGCCAATTGATGCTGAAATGTGTTGGATCATTATCAGATGTTTTTTACTTCTATTTTGTTGGTTTGTTTTTGCTTGCTTCCAGAGTTTACAAAGCAATTACAAATTAAAACGTTTGAAAACGATGTAAAGCTATTTTTTTTCTTTTTTGTGGGGAATGTTGTAATGGATCGGGCTTAAAAATGATAAAAGTGAGCCAATAGTGAGTGATGTTTTTCACCAAAATAATAACCCCAGTTTCTAACGTAAAACGACTCCTTTCAAATGTTGAAAAAATAATTTTCTGGAAAAGCAAAATTGTTGGTTTGTTCTTTTGCTTGTTTCCAGAAAAATGTACAAAGGAATTGCAAATTAAAGACACTTCAAAACGATATAAATCGCACTTTTTACTTTTTTTGTGGGGAGCGTTGTGTCGGATAAGATTTGAAAAATATAAAAACGAACAAATAATGAGCAATATTTTTTACGAAAATAATAATCCGAGTCTCCAAAATGACATTGTTTTTTTTTGTTGGTTTGTTCTTCTGCAGAATTTTCAAAGTAATTGCAAATTAAAGACGTTTGAAAACTAAATCACATTTTTTGTTTTTTTTTTTTGTGGGAAGTGTTGTGGTGGATCAGGCTTAAAAATGATAAAAATGAGAAAATAATTACTGATATTTTTCACCAAAATAAAAACTGGAGTCTCTAAATTGAAATTACTACTTCAAATATTGAATTCTGTAGCGATTTTCTATCTTGCGCTAAAATTCAAGTGAAAAAATAATTTTCTCGAAAGATTTTAATTATATTTTATTCATATGTTTGCTTCTTCTGCTTGCTTCCAAAAAGTTTACAAAGAAGTTTCAAATTATAAATGTTTAAAAACAATGTAAAGAATATTTTTTTCTTTTTATTGGGGAGTATAGAGGTGGATCAACATTGAAAAATATAAAAATGACTAAATAATGAGCTATATTCTTTACCAAAATAATATCCAGAGTGTCTAGAAAGTGAAAGTATTTCTTCTAAATCTTAAAATCGGTTGCAATTTTCTAATTTTAAAAACGTGGACCGAAATTCAAATAAAAAAATGAAAATAAATTATATTTTGTTGGTTCGTTTTTTGCTTGTTTTCGGAAAAGTGTAAAAAGCAACTGCAAATTAAAGACATTTGAAAACCATGTAAAAGTATATTTTTTACTTTTTTGTGGGGAGTGTTATGGTGGATAAGACTTGAAATGTAAAAATAAATAATCTAAGTGCCTAGAGTGAAAGTATTTCTTCCAAGTATTAAATTCGGTTGCACTTTTAATGTTCTGGAAAAATAAAAACATAAAATATTGCCATTGGTTTTTATAATTATTCCACCGAGTGTCTCAAATTTCATGTATCAGGTTTCTTTTTTAGTTGAGATATCGATATGAGCTGAACAAGCAAATAATAGAGTAGTAGGCAAAGTCATAACACTAATTCCACGTTTTCTTAACGCTTTGTAGCTCCTAGAGTGCGAAAAAGAAGGTCCTCCGTTTGAGTATGTCTTTCGACAAGTAAGTCGTCCCTGAATCTACAAGACAGATCACCATGAAATTATGGGTTACATTAGGCTAAAACGCTAACCAAAATTTGTTGTCCATTTCCACCAAAAATTTGATGACGCAATCTCAAAATTATTGCCCATGTAGGTTTTTGGAAAAAAAAACAAAATTTTGTGATATATCTGCTTTAAATGTATTTCACACTGTCCGCGTCTGATTAGCGTCCGAGCTTTTAGAATGTGGCAAACATTTATTCCACTTTTAATAAGCAAAATCGCTGTAAAATATAAGCTATTTCGTATTAGCAAATCGCCTCAAGATAACCTTTTAACATAATTTTAGAATTTCACATGTCTCCAACATATGTAGCACACTCTGAAGTTACTTCTTGGCTGTACTTGTGGTTTATGAATCTGCTTTGATTATTTATCTTTGGCATATTTTCGTAAAAAAAAATTATAACAACGCCGTATAGCTCATTTGGCAGATTCGTTGCCTCCATTGGCTCCTTTATTTTTCTTACATGTTGACTGGTATTATCTGTATATTTTTTTTCTAAAACACTGGATTTGTGATTTTACTTCAGACAATCTAGAAAATTTTAGAAATAACCCACAACCATTTAAAAATTTAATGGATTCGTTAAAAAAAATAAATAAATAAAGAATGTTTTTAAACAATTTGAGCCGAAACAACTTAAAAATGCCACAATATTTTTCTAGTAAGTAAGGAAAATGTGAAAGTTTATTTTAGAGAAGTTTAAAACGTTTTTAGAATTGTATCTACTTCTAAGGAAGTATTGTAATAGAGTACGAGAAAGTAGGTCCCTGTTTCCGTCTGTATGTGTCGAATTTCATAGACAGTAATCTTCGAAACTACCGAAGCGATTGTTGTCAAATTTTATATGTATATTAGGAGTATCGTGCAGACAGTATCCTTTATTTTATATTTCCTATATTTGTGATTTATGAATAGCCTTGATTTTTTACATCCAGATTTTCGCAAACAAATCCAAATACAAATTCAGTATGAAGGATTAGAATATCTTAAATTAATTTTATTTTTATTGTCCTTATGTTTGCCTGATATTTATTTATAAAATACAGAAGAAAAATATAAAACAAATAAATATCTAAGAATTTTCTTAATTTCCCATTTGTTTTCAGCTAGAAATGATTGTACACGAACATTCTTCAAGTTAAGGTTTTGACCTGTTTTCGCATTGTTTTATTGATTTATATGTGAGAAAACGCTATATTTTCAGCCGTTTTTAGAGGCCGTTTTTAACATTTATTGTTCCTTAAATTTTTATTATTATAATTTACATGAACATTGAATAAATACTACCCCAAATGTTTGTACAACTAATCATTTTTTGTTTTGTTTATTTAAATACATTTTAAAGCCGCAGACAACCCTTGGTACGTTAGCTAGCACAATGTTGTGATTCTCGATTAACGCCTCATTACCCTCGTGTGGTAATAGTGGTATTATCCCTCTTAAAAGATAAATAACTGTTAATCGTGTACGACTACGAACGTTGTTAAGCCTAAATGTCCCGCATTCAACCCGATAAAATTTAAGCCCCTCTTCGCTAAAAATCTTATAATCTATTCATCGGTCCAAATCGAACATCACCCTTAGACACCTGCTCAATAAATAATTACCTTAAATCATTCCTACAAAGGACCTTTCGCCCCGACCTAACAAACCTTTTCCCGAATTAGTAAACACCCCCATTAAAATCCAACACAAACAGAGCGAATTATTGATGAGCTTACGTTTACAAGCGAAATAATCAATAAAACGAACAAAAAGCCGAATTCCACAAGATAGTATCGAGCGAATGTTGTCCTTTCGGCTGACCTTAGTGGTTCGAAAGCAGCGAGTGGGTGGCAGGGTGGGTTTCCTTCACCATCTCCAATGGGGCAGCTGCGCCAACTCTTCACCGAGGTGAGTTCCATCCAATGGGACGCCTTCCTCGTTGACGTCACGGAGGATCAATACCTGCTGTGGACCAGGACAGTCGTAGCCGTGAGCGCGTCAAATTTGTATGTCTTTGGGGTGTCTGTGGTGCGTGTGGCTTTGATGAAGTTAACAAGCGCCCATGTGCGGGCTAGCGTTTAGAACACGGAACAGTCCCTCTCAAAAAACTTCGCTGCGTTGGGGCGACTGTTGTCTACACGCATCTATGACCATCAGGGAAACCCACTGAAGACGACGATTTGCTGCTTTTTTGCCAAAGGAAAACGCTTGGGTTGACCAGGTAACGGGACTGCAACGGACGGGGTTGGACCCCCACAAAAAACGGATTTCGAAAATTTTTCCATTTTCGTAAGGGTAAAGTTGGTGTTTTGACGAGTTGAGTATTTGTGGTGCAATGCGTTCTGACGAAACTAATTATCACAACAAAACTTTCCTTTCAAATGTAGTTAAGTCGAAATATTCTTTAATTCTGCGGCGGTCCAATCCCGAAAAGTCGCACTAGCGTGACGAACAAAAGCCTCTTAATCCTCTTTTGTAGCAATGATTAACATAGCGGGTGTCATCTCTATTATCATCTTTTACGTTCTCATTTTGGGTGTGGGGATATGGGCGGGTCGCAAAAAAGAGGCTGGCAACGATTCCGAGGAAGAGGTGATGTTAGCCGGACGGAACATCGGCTTGTTCGTCGGCATTTTCACCATGACAGGTACTTCCCCCAATCTAAATTCCCCTAAGTCACTAACCTGTTGTAGCTACATGGGTGGGCGGAGGCTATATCAATGGTACGGCTGAAATCATATACACGACGGGTTTAGTTTGGTGCCAAGCACCCTTTGGTTACGCGCTCAGTCTAGTGTTCGGGGGGATTTTTTTTGCCAATAAAATGCGTCAACAGGGTTACATCACCATGTTGGACCCTCTTCAAGACTCCTTCGGGGAGAGAATGGGAGGTCTTCTCTTCCTTCCGGCTCTTTGTGGAGAAGTCTTTTGGGCTGCCGGAATTTTGGCAGCCCTTGGGGCTACCCTGAGCGTCATCATCGACATGGACCATAGGACCAGCGTCATCTTCAGCGCTTGCATTGCTGTTTTCTACACCCTCTTCGGAGGTTTATATTCCGTAGCTTACACCGACGTTATTCAGTTGTTTTGTATTTTTGTTGGTCTTTGGATGTGCATACCGTTCGCTTGGAACAACGAGCACGTGTCGCCCTTGTCATCAATGAACGTCGACTGGATAGGCGAAATCAAGAAAGAAGAGTACTTCTACTACGTCGACTACGGGTTGTTGTTGATTTTCGGAGGAATCCCTTGGCAGGTCTACTTCCAACGGGTTCTTTCGAGCAAATCGGCAGGCCGGGCTCAACTCTTGTCGTACGTCGCGGCTTTCGGGTGCATCCTTATGGCGATACCACCGGTACTAATCGGCGCGATTGCTAAAGCAACCGGTACTACCTCACCATTTTTAATTTTCCCGAGCTAACCCGAACGGTTTCAGCTTGGAACGAGACGGGCTACAAAGGGCCGTACCCTCTCACTACCGACGAGAGCAGCATGATCCTACCAATGGTACTCCAGTACTTGACACCCGACTTCGTCTCGTTCTTCGGCTTGGGTGCCGTTTCAGCCGCTGTGATGTCTTCAGCCGATTCTAGCGTCCTCTCCGCCAGTTCCATGTTCGCACGGAACGTCTACAAGCTGATCTTCCGACAGAAGGCGTCTGAAATGGAGATCATATGGGTGATGCGCGTCTCCATCCTCATAGTAGGCGTACTAGCAACAATCATGGCTTTAACTATTCCTTCCATTTATGGTTTATGGTACTCCAGCCAATCCCTCAACGACGCTTTCTAATCTTCTTCTTCCAGGTCTATGTGTTCCGATTTGGTTTACGTTATTCTTTTCCCTCAGTTGTTGATGGTGGTCCACTTCAAGAACTACTGCAACACGTACGGAAGTCTCGCAGCCTACCTCATTGCTTTCTTGGTTCGCTTGTCCGGCGGCGAACCACAGATGGGACTCGACGCCCTTATCCACTTCCCGGGATGGGACGAAGAGAACCAGCGTCAACTTTTCCCGTTCCGAACGCTAGCGATGATTATATCTCTGATCACGCTGATCGGGGTTTCGTGGTGGACGAAGTGGGTCTTCGAGACGGGAAGGCTTGCACCAGGGTACGACATTTTCCACTGCGTGGTCAACATTCCGGAGGATATACAGAGGGTTGGAGAGCCAGCTGAAGAGGGCGAGCAGATGTCGGTGATGGCGTCCGGGGCTATGGGTAAACTGTACGGTGCGGCTACCCTTGTAGGGAAAGACGAGAGGAATGGAAGGATAAATCCGGCGTTGGAGGCTGATGACGATGTTTTACCTTCTGATATTGAGAAGCTGAGGGGTTCGATTAGCAGCGGTGGGGGTATTAGGTCGGGTACTAATCCGGATATACAAACGACACTTTGATTGGGGTAAACATTTGTCTTCTGGTTGTAATAAAAGTGTTAGAAGATAGTAGGTGCTATATAGGTGTAAAGAGCCATTATATTACCGCTGGCCGGTTTTGTTATTTACTTTCGAGAGTATATCCGACGGTTTTATTTGTTTTATTTGTTAGTCTTCAACGAAATGTATTTTCACGTCGTGACATCGAATTTGTTGAAAGCTCGTTGGAAGAAACGTATACATATCGGGGAATTGAGTCCTATCACGTAACAATACATATCACTGTTGCTCCTTAAGTAATTCTTTAGAGATGTTTTTATATATGTACATATCTAGAAATAACAGTATTCACTGAGAGCCGTAAGTAATCGTTTGTTGAGATGTTTGGATTACTAAATATTTATTTATTCTAAATATTTTGCATAAATGTATTTCTAATTGTCGATTTTTTGAAATCTTGTCGGTGTGTTAAATGTGATGGAACAATAATTAGCAAATTATTTAAACATAATTAAAGTGTTTTATTTAACAGAGATAAAAGACTTACCATTAAAAATTAAAAGTCAAAATATATCATCCTGACAATGTATTATAACAATAATAAATCCCATTGTAATTTATTTATTAAAAAAAAAGTTGTATATTTTTCTCATAAATTTTATGAGTGTTTTGATTTGCGGTTATATGGATAACCTATCTTATGTTATTCGTGGTAAATGTTATATCTCACATGATAATGTACATTGAAACTGTAGCAAACTGTTACGACCACTGTTGTTGCTGTAATATATAGAATAAAAAAAAAATAGAAAATTATATTTGGTATGTTGTGTATACTCATTAAGTATAGACTGTTAAAACTGTATAACAGCCTTTGTCGTAAGTCAGAATGTTCAGTGTATATATAACATAAAGCTCCTAGAGCGTTAGCAATAGAAGATTGTTGTAAAATATACAATAAAACCCGAAGTAATAAAAAAAGCATTTTATTTATACAAAATTCTGGTTAGCACTAATACTGCACATTCCTTAATAAATTAATTACTCTATTTATGTACAAGTGGTCCGATTGCTTAGTAGGTGTATCCGCCGTTGCTAGCGTACGATTGTCCTCCGGAAGATGGAGCCCCGTAGCTCTGAGAAGGAGCAGAAGGAGCCCCGTAGCTCTGAGATGGAGCAGAAGGAGCACCATAGCTCTGAGAAGGCTGGCTTCTGCCGCCGCCGAAGCTACCATGTCCGCCGCTAGATCCCCCGAATCCGCCAGACCCTCCAAAACCTCCATGTCCTCCATTGTTGCGGCCAGACGGAGCTCCATAACTCTGAGACGGGGCACCGTACGATTGCGAAGGCTGACTCTTGAACCCGTTTCCACCAGATGGGGCTCCATAACTTTGAGAAGGTCTGCTAGCGTGACCGTTTCCGCCGGAGGGAGCGCCGTAGCTCTGAGAGGGCTGCTGTCTCGAATACGAAGAGGAACCAGAGAATCCACCAGATGGAGCTCCGTAGCTCTGAGAGGGACGGCCACCAGAGGGAGCGCCGTAACTCTGGGAAGGAGCAGATCCGTGACCTTGGGAGGGGGCACCGTAGGACTGGGAAGGAGTACGACCCTGAGAGGGAGCACCGTAGCTCTGGGAAGGAGCGGAACCGTGACCTTGAGAAGGAGCACCGTAGCTCTGGGAAGGAGCGGAACCGTGACCTTGAGAAGGAGCACCGTAGCTTTGGGAAGGAGCGGAACCGTGACCTTGAGAAGGAGCACCGTAGCTTTGGGAAGGAGCGGAACCGTGTCCTTGAGAAGGAGCACCGTAGCTTTGGGAGGGAGCAGAGCCGAAGGAGTTACGACCTTGAGAAGGTGCTCCGTACGAGCTAGAAGGAGCACTGTATTGTCCGGAAGATGAACCGAAGGATGATCCCGAGCTCTTGAAAGAAGAAGTCACAGGGGTTCCGTAGCTAGTGGAAGGGGGCAAGTAGTTGCTTTGAGGTTGCGATCTGCCACCAGATGGAGCACCGTAGGATTGTGAAGGAGCGCCATAGTTTTGGGAAGGAGCAGATGATTTGCCGAAAGATCCAGAAGAACCTCCGTTGTAGGATCCAGACGAAGATCCGCCGAATGAACCGGAAGACCCTCCAAATCCACCGGAAGATTTACCGAAGGATGGGGCTCCGTAGCTCTGGGAGGGAGCGCCGCCGCCGGATGGGGCTCCATAGCTCTGAGAGGGAGCACCACCACCACCACTACCACGACCGAAAGAGGAGCCGCCGTGCGATTGGAAGGAACCTCCTGAACCACCGGAGCCGCCGTGGGATTGGAAGGAACCTCCTGAACCACCGAAGCCTCCAGAGGGAGCTCCGTAAGAGTTGGATGGTTGAGGAGCACCGTAGTTACCAGAAGGTTGTGACCCACCGCCTGGAGGCAAGTAACTTCCGGAAGGACGGCCGGAAGGATATCCTCCAGCTATGGGTGCTAGAAGTAAACAGAATGTTAGGTTTACGCGGATATATTTGACACTCAAAGCACGACTCAAAGAATGAGATTTTTTATTATAGAATGACATCACAAAAGAAAACAAACAATATTGTAATAACTATTTTTATTGTTCTATTTATACTTGGGTTTTTATCATTTATGTGAAATCAATAAATACTAAAGAGTAATTTAAAACGCGTTATAGAATTTAGATTTTTTTAATAAGGTAGTTTGTAAAACACCTTCGCAATCGAGGTAAAGTAAAGGTGTAGAAATCAGTATTTTATGTCAATGTGTTGGCTTCGCACTAAAACGGAATTTTTATAAGAAAATTACACTATTATGACGGTCATAACTTTCATAATTTTTTTTTATTTTAAAAATATTTTACCGACGTATTCATAATTATGAATACGGACTTGAATATTATAGACCTCGAATTTTCATAAATCGTTAATTGATAAAACGCATTTTAAGTGTTTTATTGTGATTTCATTACTTTTTTCTTAAAAAAGTCTTTTTTTCTTAATTTTGAAATTGGCAGTTGAACGTTTATAATCATGGCAAGCATATTATGCAAAATTTTCAATTTTGTGTTTGTGTCACCAAAATTTGTCGCTCCCACCAATCATGGGATAATGTCATCTTTTTTACATAGAATAACATACTCACACACTTGTAGTTTATGAATACGTGTTGCGTTTTTACCGTAGACATTCAGGTTTTTGGAAAAAAAATAAAAATTATACAACAGCATTTTGCAGTTTGAGATTGAAACTGCGAAATCAAATGCTCAAAAAATCAATGACGTGTTAAATTTTTTCTCGAGACATCCAGATTTTTCGAAAAAACAAAATTTTATACCCACACTTTACAAATTAATTTAGAAATTTCAAAAGCGAATGCTCTGGAATCTTGCAAGCATTTCAAGGTAGTCAGAAACATGGTCAATCGTAAATTAAATTTTAGTCATTTTACAATTTTGTCGAAAAAAACATTATTTAAATTTGAAAAAATGAGATGCTCCTGTACTTGTGGTTTATGAATCCGTGTTGAGTTTTTACCCTAGATATTTAGATGCTTGTAAGAAAAATCAAAAGTGGATAACAACAACAGCAAAATTAAATTTTGTGTCTAGAGCGTCCAGGTCAACATTAGCCACTTTGAGAAGAAGGACGAAATTGCTAGAATTTTATATTCGGTTTGAAAGTCAATTTTGCCATATTTCAATTATTGATGATTTCGAAAAAATTGTAATAATTTTAAAAGATGGGGCCGAAAATAACTTCTAGGAGTCAAACTACAAAAAATGTCTTTAGGCTAATTTTCCAAGGCGAAAAATGTTAAAAATATTGAAAAATTGAACTTTTTGAAAATTTGACAAAATATTTAGAAAACATTCTCAACGTGCTAATTCGAAAAATATAAAGATTTTATTATTCTAGGACAAGATTTTCAAAAAAATGTCTTGATGTAACTTGGTTTTGGTCGAAAAATCATCAAACATTTTACAAAGTAGGTACTGAAAATTGAGCTTTTAAAAAAAATGGCCTAAAAATCCATAAAAATTCTGGAATATAGATCTCGACGTGCTCTAGTGTATTCGTGCTCCCTGACCAAAATTTTCGAAATAATCGGCTGAATGTAAAATTTTTTAAAAATTCCAAAGTTTCCCACATTTCCGATTCTTCATTTCTGGAAAAGTGGTAGGCCTTTTCCGACAAAATGGATCCGAAAACAGCTTCTAGGGATCGAGATCTATACGAAACTCTCTAACTAATTTTTGAAGGTGGTCGAAAAATGAAACGACGTCGTCAAATTTTTATATCTACGTAATATCAAAAATTTCACAACTGTTAAATCAGTAGTTTCAGAGTAATAAAAACAACAGTAGACCATAAAGAACAGGTCGACCGAACGGGGGAACTATTTTTTCGTATTAATAAAGACTTTGATCAACCAATGACCTTTCTTTGAGTTTGACATAATGTTAAATTTTCATTTGGAAAATCGTCCTTAGGAACTTTTTTCCAGCTAAATCTTTGAAAATTTATGAACAACTAATATTTGATTTTTCTGTCTAGGGCTATAATAGAAGTTTTTGAAAAAAAAATAAACAAAAGAGAATGACGCATGAACTGGAAAATTGTCGAAAGATGAGAGTTGTAGTCCAAAATTACATTTGTTGTCGTTCTTTTTGGTATATTTAAAATTGTGAACGTTGTTTGACATTCTTATAATAATTCGTAACCTCGATATTATTCGGGGCACACTGTAAATCAAACGGAACTGCGGTTTGTTTAAATTTCTTATTAGCTAACATACGCACAACTGGAAAAAAGTGCAGAAACGCAAAGAAATTTAAAACAAAAACAAAAAATATGTAAGCCATAGACTTTAACGATACTTTAATAGCGTGTTGTCAACTTTCATACCGTTTTTCCTACTTCGTGAAACAAAACGTTAACAAAATTTACGTTAATGTGACATTTGCCTAGGCAGAACTTAGAGGTAGAAATTTGCAATACAAATCCCGAATTACAATTAATTTATGCAAACAGCAAAAGAACAACAAATTAAATTAAGTGGATTACTTACCGTCACGCTTAGTGAGCTGTCCCCCAAGAGATCCATTCAGCAAACAACACAGTGCAAGTGTGCAGCTCTGGAAATTAGATAATCATTACAAAACCCTAATTAAATTAATAACAACAATAAAATTTTGAAACAAAATTCAGCCGAAAATTATGTAAAGCACAATACATGTTAATCCCGAATTACGTAAAAAGTGCTAAACACAACAAAGAAAGCATATCTTTGAATGAATTAGACGTAATATCCGTGCTAATTAATTTCTGTGGATCACTATCTTTTTATCAGATACATTACTACGAAAATTAAAGAGAAAAATTTAAATAATCACTGACCACTAATTTAAAAGAACTCATGCTTGCTCGCACTTGCACACACTAAATAGTAAACGTCGGAAGGATGTCTTCGGCGAAGTTGATGGTTGATGAAGATGCTCGCAGGTATTTATAGATCCCCACAACTACACCGGGTGAAAGTGTATTCACATCTTCGTTGATATGTGTGGGAGATGTTCCAAAAGAAGGCCTTGCACTGTCTTGTCTAAAAAACTGGAGGGATGATTATTATGACCTTGATATAAAAATACACACAGGTCTTGTGCAAACATTGACGTTACTTGCGTTATGTAGTCTTACCCACGATGCGATTCACAATAATTCTGCGGAATCAATTGTTGAATTTAGCATGAGAAACACAATCCGCATTTTTGTACTCTATTAACGGTAATCGACCTATCAATCAATTCGTAATTAAATTCTTCATGCACTGAAAACCTCCTAATCGAGCACGAACTATCGCAAAGCTTAAGCAGGTAATTGAATGAATAATTAAGTAGAAAACCTCAATTGTCACGATATTTGAAGTATAAAAATAATTACTTCGTTACAAAAGAAATGCAAGTTTTTATTTTTAGGCCACCAAAGTAATTGCATTATTTCTTAAGCAACGCTGCCTTTTATTGTACCTTAAAGTTTGCAATAGAGTACGCGACAAGTGAAGTATTTACTTACCTACATTTTAATAGATAAGAAAAGTTTTACGACATTGTTTCAATTGTAATTACATGCATCGAATGGAAATGACTGAGATTACCCGCTGTGGAGTCATGACTTATGTCTGCAATAACTACGTTGTGTTAATTTCAAAAAATTAAATTAACAATTAGCATCTAATCGGAACAATAAAATAATTAATCGATGATCTTGTGTAACCCAGTTGCAACAGACATGGTGACTTTAATAACACAATTTAAAGAGTGCTCTCATAGTTTCATAACATTGTTAAGCGTTTTTTTTGACGTAGAAGAAGAAGCCTTTTCGATGTACGTTTATATTAAGCTCTATTGTGCTTCCGAGTCACTTAGACAAAAGTTATTGATTATTATTGTTCGAGTTTATTAAATTCGACGAAATTTGATTCCACTGACTAGCCACGGCAGGAAGGAAGTAAATTCGAGGAAGTAATAAAATAAAACGACGAAAAAACATATTTTCGTGTGCGTTTCGGTCTATTCTTCTCGCTAAACACACTTCCAGCTTAATTAAATTCTATTCAAGAATCTGTTAAACAAAACAAGTAAATTTCCGAGCGGTGTTGTTCAAAGTGAGGAAAATATTAACAGTTTGGGCGACCTTAACCCAAAACGAACATTTTTACAAATTTAATGTAATTATTGCTCTCTTACGGCGCGTCAACAATAGCGGAATAATAATAAACGTTTTCAGAGTTTTGCGCAATGTTTGCGGAATATCGAGAAATTAACACGTTTATTGAGATATTCGAACGCATGTATAGGATTACATTGAATCTGATTGTTTGTACTTGTGTTTTTCATTGGCAAAAACCGTGAGGTGTAATTTGGTTAATTTAATTTTCGGAAGACATGCAATGTGAGGAAATAACAAGGTTTAAGGGCAATTAAGATAGTAATTAAAAGAAGTCTTGCTTAATTCGCTAGTTGAAAAATTAGTTGTGTCAATATTAGAAGCAAAATATCTGACTGTCCTACATTTTTTTTTACATTTTTTTCATATAATATTAATTTTCAACTAAAAAAGGAAACGATAATTGAAATCAAAATTACAGATTTAATATTTATATAATTTTGGTTAATTTTGTAATTACCAAATAATTGATGTTTCGTGTTTTATCATTGTCAGTGTGTCGAAGACATTATGAGATATGAGATAATAATCTACAAAATTTGATAATTCAATAGGAAAAACTGTATTGTGGTGTCCCGATTTGAAAAAGAAATTTCGTGCTAGCAATAAAAACAACGCCACGAAACCCCATTAAAGATGAAAAATAACTCCAATGACCATGTTTTAGTACGTTTGGGGGCACTGCAAAAAAATTACCCTTTGATTGGTAATTCTAATGAGTTTTCTAAGGCAGTGAATTCGCAAACACGTGTTAATTTTGTTTTATTCTTTGTATATTGACAGTATATACAAACTGTAATAATAGAACGTTTTTTTTACTTTCGACTTCTAGATTTTTGGCAAAAAATCAAAGTTGCAAAACAACATTTTTCAAGTTAACTTAGAAACCACAAATCCGACTACTTTGAATTGCTTTGAAATGTTGCAAGTGTTTTAAAGTAAATCGCTAATCAACTTTTTTTAGTGTGGTCATATTTTCTTATTGTTCTTTATTTTTGTTCTTTTCTTTGCCATTTTTTTGTTTCATGCTTTTCTCTCATCTTTTTCCTTTTCTTTTTTTTTTTCGTTAAACTTGTCTGGTTTTCCTGAAGCTTTTTTTCCCTATATTGTGGTGCATTTTTGGCGTTTTTACATCTCTTCATCGCTTTTTTTTCATCTGATTTTGTCGCACTTTTTTATTACATATTTATCTCACTATTTCCGGGTTTCAAACTTTTTGGCGCAATTTTTGTAACCTTTTTGTTGTCGTTCTGTTTTTTTAGTGCTTGTTTTGGTCGCATTTTTGTTCCACATTTTTTTGTTAATTTGATTTATAGATTCTTTTGGTGCTTTGTTTTTTCGACTTTTTACCAAGTTATTGTCTTTATTTGTCGTTAATCTCGTGGCTTTGGTAGTTTTTTGTCGCTTTCGTTTACTTTTTGTATTTTTTGTATTTTTTTTACATTTTTTTTTTTTTAGCTTTTTAGGTACTTTTCTGATGAGTGTTTTTTTGTGTTGTGGTTTTGTAATTTTTTTTAGTTGGCTTTTTGTGACGCCTTTATTTTTGGGATCCTTTTTGTTCATTTTTTTTTCTCATTTTTTGCCTTTTGTTTACTCTTTTAGCATTTTAGGCTCTTTAACGATTTTTAACCTTTTTTGTCGCTGTTTTGTCCTTTTTTCACTCTTTTGGCATTTTGTTTGTACCTTGCGCTTGTTCGATGCCTTATTTTTTCCCTTTTTGCCGATTTTTTTGCAATTTTTTTTGGTAGTTTTTAAGACCAATTTTTGCGTTTTTTGTGTTTTCGGGTACTTTTTGGCTTTCCCTTTTTGTCTTTTTTTGACGTTTTTTGGAGGTTTCTTTCGTTTTTACTTCCCGAGCGTAAGCAAAGGAAGTATTGTAATCGAGTCCGTCGGCCGACTCTCTACTTTTACGTTTTCTCGATCTTTCATGACCCCTAGAAGACGAAGAAATAGGTCTCCCATTTCCGTCTGTCTGTCCGTCCGTCTGTCCGTCCGTCTGTCCGTCCGTCTGTCCGTCCGTCTGTCCGTCCGTCTGTCCGTCCGTCTGTCCGTCCGTCTGTCCGTCCCTCTGTCCGTCCGTCTGTCCGTCTGTTGTCCCGGATTTTTATTAGACAGATAATCTCCGAAAGTACTCGACCGATTGTTGTGAAATTTTGTACTTATATTAAGAATATCATGTAGATGGTAAAACGCTAACCAAAATTTGTCTAATCATCCCCACCACTAATGCGATGACGTCACTTCAAAATTGTACATAGTAAATGGGTTTTCAATTGTATAAAATAACATAGTCCTACACATGTAGTTTACAACTCTGAATCGACTTTTCACCCGAAACGTCCAGATTTTTGGAAAAAAAATCAAAATTATAAAACAACATTTTGAAATTTAATTTTTAATCTGCTAACCAGAATGCTTTGAAATGTTGCAGATGTTTTAAGGCTATAAAGAGCATCATAAATCTTTAGTCAAAAAATATTTGCTTATCCCCTCCAAAAACTTGATGACGTCAGCTCAAAAGTTTGTGGAATAAATCATATCTAAAATGTACAAAATATGATGAGCCTGTACTTGTGATTTATCACTCCATTCATATTTTTTGGATTTGCATATACAGGGTGACTCAAAAAAATTAATGAATGCGTAAATATATTTTATTGATTTAATCAGGAACTACAAAACCGAATGCTCTGAAATCTTGCAGATGTTTTAAGGTCATAAAGAGCATAATAAATGTTTAGTCAAAATATATTTGCTTATCCCCTCCAAAAACTTGATGACGTCAGCTCGAAAGTTTGCCGAATAAATCATATCTAAAATGTACAAAATATGATGAGCCTGTACTTGTCATTTATCACTCCATTCATATTTTTTGGATTTGCATATACAGAGTGACTCAAAAAAATTAATGAATGCGTAAATATATTTTATTGATTTAGTCAGGAACTACAAAACGGAATGCTCTGACATCTTGCAGATGTTTTAAGGTTATAAAGGGCATAATAAATGTTTAGTCAAAATATATTTGCTTATCCCCTCCAAAAACTTGATGACGTCAGCTCGAAAATTTGCCGAATAAATCATATCTAAAATGTACAAAATATGATCAGTCTGTACTTGTGATCTATCACTCCATTCATATTTTTTGGATTTGCATATACAGGGTGATTCAAGAAAATAAATGAAAGCGTAAATTTATTTTACTGATTTACTCAGGAACTACAAAACCGAATGCTTCGAAATCTTGAAGACATTTTAAAATTATCATAAGCATGGTAAATTTTTTATCAAAACGTATTTGGTCGTCCCCCCTAAAAAATTTATGATGTCACCACAAAATTTTGCTGAAAAAATCCTATCTAAAATGTACAAAATATGGTGAGTCTCTTCTTGTGATTTATCATTCCATTCAAATTTTTTCGATTTGCATATACAGGGTGACTCAAAAAAATTAATGAATGCGTAAATTTATTTTATTGATTTAATCAGGAACTACAAAACCGAATGCTTTGAAATCTTGCAGATGTTTTAAGGTTATAAAGAGCATAATAAATTTTTAGTCAAAATATATTTGGTTATCTTCTACAAAAAACTGATGACGTCAGCTCAAAAGTTTGCCGAATAAATCGTATCTAAAATGTACAAAATATGATGAGTCTGCACTTGTGATTTATCATTCCATTCATATTTTTGGATTTGCATATGCAGGGTGACTCAAAAAAATTAATGAAGGCGTGAATTTATTTTATCGATTTAATTAGGAATTACAAAACCGAATGCTTTGAAATCTTGGGAATATTTTAAAGTTATTATAAGCATGGTAAACTTTTGTTCAAAATGTATTTGTTCATCCCTCCTAAAAAAATTGATGACGTCACCCTTAAATTTTGCTGAATAAATCCTATCTAAAATGCAAAAAATATGATGAGTTTGTACTTGTGATTTATCATTCCATTCATATTTTTTAGATTTTCTTAAGAGGTGGTTCAAAAAAATTAATGAAGTCAATTTATTTTATTGATTAAATTAAAGGCAACACTTATTATTAGTATTACACCCCAACCAACCCAATTTGGTAGACACAAAATTTGTTAAAGGAAAAACTCGGTTGAAACATAAGGGTAGCACGCTTATTTACATCGACTTTAACATTACAGACCTGCATTTGTTTTATGCGTTCACTTGATTCCGCGAATGTGAAATAGACATGTTTATAATCAACCAATTGTGAATTTCACCGTCAAGAATTAAAATAAAACCCAATGTTTTATATAATAAGCGGAAGTCGAAGCAATAAAACCGACGGTCGTTTTGTTTACAGTTTCTCTGTTTGGCTCTCACGTATGCTGTTACGCCTGTCATCTTAAATTAAGAATGTTTATACATACACGATTTTCAGTTGCCTCTGATACGTAGGTATACGTGAGTAAATTGTTTCGTTATTTTATTGATTATTACAAATCAATATTCAAACGACCCAATTCATTTTCCCGAAAATTTGAGAATATAATAATTTTATTCTTAGTATGACACTACATCTATCCCAACTGATATACGTGTCCTTGCAAAAATGTTGATGACGTCATCGCAATTTTTTTTTAAATTCCCACTACAAAAATGTAATGAGAAAAAAAACACAATAGGCATGCAGTCGTCAAGTTTCCGAGAGCGAGGGAAGTACTGTCTAAACTCTTTAGACCAATTTTTTCTTTTTTTTTTGCGTCGTTAGTATTTTGTACCTTTTTTGATGAGTTTTTTTCTTTTTTGTGTTATGGTTTTTGTACCTTTTTTTAGATGCCTTTTTTGTGTCGCCTTCATTTTTGGGGTCCCTTTTGTCGATTTTTCCCTTTTTTTGCTTTTTCTTTTTTAGCATATTTAAGGCTCTTTTAAATTTTTAGCCTTTTTTCTTGCTGTTTCGCCCTTTTTAACTTTTTTGTTATCTTTTTTGTAGCCTCCGCTTGTTCGATGTCTTGTTTTGACTTTTTTTTTGTCGATTTTTTGTATTTTTTTTAGTAATTTTTTAACACCAATTGCTGCGTTTTTTGTGTTTTTTGGCACTTTTTGGTTTTTCTTTTGTCTTTTTTTATGTTTTTTGTAGGTTTCTTTCGATTTTTTTACGTTTTTCGTCTTTTTTTTTGTGTCGTCATTTTTTTGTAGTTTTTTTGATGAGTCTTTTTCTTTTTTGTGTTGTAGCTTTTGCAGCTTTTTTAGCTGCCTTTTTGTCTGGGTTTTATTTTTGAGGTCCTTTTTGTCGATTTTTTTCTCTCTTTTATTTTTTGTTTTCTTTTTTTAGTATTTTTAAGGCTCTTTTAATTATATTAACTTTTTTCTTACTGTGTAGCTCTTTTTTCACTTTTTTGGCGTTTCTTTTGTAGCTTACGCTTGTTCGATGCCTTATTTTGTACCTTTTTGATCGATTTTTTGCAATTTTTTTGGTACTTTGTAACACCAATTTTTGCGGTTTTTGTTTTTTTGGGCCCTTTTTGGCTTTCCCTTTTTTTGTCGTTTTTTGTGACGTTTTTTGTAGGTTTCTTTCGATTTTTTACACATTTTTTTCCTTTTTTTATGTCGTCATTTTTTGTAGCTTTTTTGATGAGTTGTTTTTCTTTTTTGTATTGTAGTTTTCGCAACTATTTTAAGTTGCCTTTTTTGTGTCGTCTTTATTTTTGAGGTCCTTTATGTCGTTTTTTTCTCTCCTTTTGTGCTTTTTGTTTTCTTTTTTACCATTTTTAAGGTTCTTTTAAATTTTTAACATTTTCTCTCGTTGTTTTGCCCGTTTTAACTTTTTTTAATATCTTTTTTGTAGATTGCTTACGCTTGTTTGATGCCTTATTTTGTTCCTTTTTTGATCGATTTTTTGCAATTTTTTTGGTACTTTTTAACACCAATTTTTGCGATTTTTGTGTTTTCGGGCACTTTTAGGCTTTCCTTTTTTGTCTTTTTTTGACATTTTTTGAAGGTTTCTTTCGATTTTTTTACCCTTTTTTTTCCTTTTTTTGTGCCGTCATTTTTTTGTAGCTTTTTTGATGAGTTTTTCTTTTTTGTGTTGTGATTACTATAGCTTTTTTTTTCTTTTTTAGCATTTTAAAAGCTCTTTTATATTTTAACCTTTTTTTCTCGCTGTTTTGTCCTTTTTAACATTTTTTGATATCTTTTTTTGCAGCTTGCGCTTGTTCGATGCCTTATTTTGTCCCCTTTTTGGCCGATTTTTTTGCACTTTTTGGCGTTTCGTTTTCGTCTTTTTTTGGCGATTTTTGTAGGTTTCTTTCGGTTTTTGTACGTTTTTTTTTCCTTTTTTTTTGTGCCGTCATTTTTTTGTAGCTTTTTTGATGAGTTTTTCTTTTTTGTGTTGTGATTACTATAGCTTTTTTTTTCTTTTTTAGCATTTTAAAAGCTCTTTTATTTTTTAACCTTTTTTTCTCGCTGTTTTGTCCTGTTTAACATTTTTTGATATCTTTTTTTGCAGCTTGCGCTTGTTCGATGCCTTATTTTGTCCCCTTTTTGGCCGATTTTTTGCACTTTTTGGCGTTTCCTTTTCGTCTTTTTTTGGCGATTTTTGTAGGTTTCTTTCGGTTTTTGTACGTTTTTTTTTTCTTTTTTTTTGTGCCGTCATTTTTTTTGTCCTTTTTTTGGACGATTTTTTTCTTTTGTGTGTTGTGGTTTCTGTAGTTTTTTTTAGCTGTCTGTTTTGTCTCACCTTTGCTTTTAGGGTCCTTTTTGTCGATTTTTTTTCTCCTCTTTTGCTTTTTATTTTCTTTTTTAGCATTTTTAAGGCTCTTTTAAATTTTTGAAACTTTTTTCTTACCGTTTTGCCCTTTTTAACTGTTTTTAATATCTTTTTTTGTAGCCTGCGCTTGTTCGATGCCTTATTTTGTCTCTCTATTTGGTAGTTTTATCACCAATTTGTGCGTTTTTTATGTTTTGGGACACTCGGGTTTATTTTTGAGGACTTTTTCTAGATTTTTTGCTTTTTGTTTTCTTTTTTAGCATTTTTAAGGCTCTTTTAATTTTTTTAAACTTTTATCTCGCTGTTTTGCACTTTTTTTGGTATTTTTTTGTAGCATGAGCTTGTTCGATGCCTTATTGTTGGGTATGTGTGTTTTCTGATATTTTGTGTCTTTATTTTGACGGTTTTTGTAGGTTTCTTTCGATTTTTTAACGTGTTTGATTCTTTTTTTTGTGGCGCCATTTCTTGTAGCTTATTTGATGAGTTCTTTTTCTTTTTCAAGTTGTAGTTTTTGTAGTTTTTTTAGCTGCCTTTTTTGCGTCGTCTATATTTTTGAGGTCCTTTTTGTCGACTTTTTTCTTCTTTTTTTTTGCTTTTTATTTTCTATTTTAGCATTTTTAGGCTCTTTTATGTTTTTTGACTTTTTTTTCTCGCGGTTTTGCTCTTTTTTTCAGTTTTTTGTCATTTTTTTGTAGCTTGCACTTATTCGGTACCCTATTTTGTCCCTTTTTTGGGCGGTTTTTTTGCAATTTTTTTGGTACTTTTTGGTCTTCCCTTTTTGTAGGTTTATTACGATTATGTACTGTGAAACTCTGGCGTATTCGTCAACACGTGTTATTTTTGTTTTATTATTTGTAAATTGATAGTTCATATAGTTACAATAATGGAAATGTTCCCATAAACACGTGGCAAGAAATTCATTTATTCAGGCTCAGGTTAGTTTAGTAACAATATATCTAAAGTTTTGGATATTTTTACTTAAGATATTATGTTATCCACATTTCATAACTTCTTATTTGAGATTTGTAATAATTCATTCAAGAGAGTTGAAATGAGAGACTTTGAAAATTATCATCAGTTAAATTAATATCACCGTGCATTCGAAAACGGAAGAGCTTCAATATTTTCTTACAGGTTTAATAATTTCTTAGAGCTTGGGTTTGAACATTTATTGTCGAATTATTATTTATTAGATTTCAACCATATTTAATATGTGCCGGTTGTGTTTTGCTTAAAGGAGGCTGAGTGACGGACTACACGTTCAAATTAAGAGCTTTTCTCTTCTTGCTCTTGTTCACATGAATGTTTATCTGCAATTTCCAATTTTCGACGGTAGTGAATCACGCCGTCTAGCTGACTGCCTCTTTTGCGAGGATGGAATATGTTATAGCTGTGGTTAGGACAAAAAGACTGTTCAAATTTAAATTCGCCACCAGTTATATATTAGCATCCAGGTAGGTATTTTAATAAATTTTCAAATATTTGTATCAATTTTAACACTTTTTTGAAATTTGAAGAGGTTTTTTGCTGCTAGGAAACAAGTTTCCTTTCTAAAAAAGAGGAATAAATAATTTTGTGTGGTCCAATAATAGTAATCTTAGCTATTGTTGGGGAAGTAAAGAACAATTTTCAAAATCGACCACAAAAATAATTCAAGGACTCGGAAGCGTTCAAATATAGTAATTTTTAGTTAATTCAACCGCTATTAGAGCAATATAGACTAATTTAAGCTTGAATAGACGTATATGTGAGCAAAAAATTGATTGTTGCTCCGTTTTATATGACTTGTTTTATGAAAATTGCTGTTTACATCGATGGAATTTTTATAAAAATGATACCAAGCACAGCCAAGCTGTCTCGTTTTGCCTGGTCTATGGAAAAAGTAACCTTTGATATTTTCGACGTTAATAATAGCATGTCAGTCGTAAGTAGGTAATGTGTTTGTGTTTATTTTTTGTGCTTCAATTGTAACTGACATACAACAATTTTCATGTTTATTTAAGTTATGTTATGTTAAACACAATTTGTCTGAAAGTTATTGCAACTATTAATTAAAATGGCATATTTTATTATTATTAGCTACAAAATCAATGAACTGCACAAAATTCATGAACGTTCTCTTTGCATGTTTATTCTTCACTAAACTGACAGCTTTTAGAAATCTGTTATGGTGAAAACGTGATTTAAAAAGTTGCGAATCACGAAATGCGTCTATCGATTGTAGGCTAGAATTGAGTCTTTTATTGTTAGTCTGATTATGAAAAGAAATTAGTTTTTAAAATGTCAGAATTGCGCTTTCGAGTACAGTTAAAACTTAACTGGGGTAGTCTACAGATTTTGCACAAGGGAGATTTAATCTAATTTCATTTCCACTTCGTACATTAAAATAATGATGGCGAGAACACTTTATTAAAATGTAAAAATCCATATTTCAGCTGTAGCCTCGCGGAAATAACAAATTGGTTCTTATTTCAGCTTTTAAAATCGATTAATACAAATTTATATTATCACTTAATTTCAGCAACTCGTAAATTTTGCAATAATCAATTTATTTTTTAATTGGACGTATATTCCTAATTGTTATTACCAATTTAGGTAGTACTTATTCTAAAGTACAATTAGCTTACGTAAGATAACCGAGACTAAATTAAAAGAAATTGTATTAATTATATTTAATAGACCTTGAACACGGACGGTACTGGTAGAAGAGTACCACCCGATAGAGAATAAGAAAGTAATTTTGTCTTTGCATGTATGTGATAGCTAGTACCTTAAAAAATCACGCACGACTGTATTAAGTAAAGGTGTTCATGCTCATCAAACATCAAGGTAATTTTTAAGCATAGACTGTTATAAAATTAATGATTTTAACAAGGTAAGCGTCTGTTAAAGTACCCAATTACTGTATGTATGAAGTCGCAAATAAGTCTAGACTGTGCGTTATTTTAGGGTTTAGATTTGCAGTTATGATTAAAGAATCACCTGAGATGGACATAGAGCACGATCTGTAATCAATTTTTTTTTATTAGGTGGAAGAATTATCTTTGGTACATCAGTACCGCTGATAACAAAAGGAAAAGTACATAAAGAAAATGAGTCACAGCACTATGTATTTTTCCAAAAAACGGACATGTAGAATTAAGAAATCGGCATCGAATTATCAAAATTTTTGGTGATTAAATAGTTCCTATTATTGGGAAAAAATTTTGAATTGATTGAATTGCTTACTTCAAGGAACAGTTACAAAAAAATCATGTTAAAACCAGAAAATGCAAATTTAAAACATGATAAGTCGTAATCTTAAATCAGCGCCATTTTCATATCGCCGTTACACAATAGGTTGTACTATAATTTGATAATGTAGTACTATTGTATTCCGATAAGTGTGTATGAATGCTGGATATAAAATAAATTTCGGTCTGGCGGAACTGTAGTCGGCAGTATTTGTCATCACCATGCGTTCGTGTATAATTCTCCTCACTTTATGCTTTTGTGGCGTTTTTGCCCAAAAGGACCCCCACTTCGCCGATGGCAGGAATTCGATAGTCCACTTGTTCGAATGGAAATGGAACGACATTGCCGACGAATGCGAAAGGTTTTTAGCACCAAAAGGCTTTGGTGGAGTCCAAGTAAGCATTTTTTTTTTTTGTAATTTTGAAACTAATATTTTGGTGTCAAGATTTCGCCACCCAATGAAAATCTTGTGGTCGCCGACAGCGGCAGACCTTGGTGGGAACGATATCAACCCGTAAGTTACGTCATTAATACCAGATCGGGTGACGAGAGTGCCTTTGCTGATATGACGCAGAGATGTAATGCTGTTGGTGTTCGGTAATTTTCACCAACATCTTTTTTTTTTGGTTAATGAAAAAATTTTAGCATTTACGTGGATGCCGTCATCAATCACATGACAGGCATGAGCGGGACTGGAACTGCTGGTAACTCGGCGGACCGTACTGGCAAAAATTACCCAGGAGTACCTTACGGAAGTGGAGATTTCAACAGTGACTGCGAAGTGAACAACTACCAAGATGCTAACAATGTCAGAAACTGTGCACTTGTGGGTCTGGCTGACTTAAATCAGGTAAGTATCATGGACACCACCATGTCATAAATACTACGATTTGAATTGAAGGGTACTGATTACGTCAGAGGAGAACTCATTGGATACATGAACCATATGATCGACTTGGGGGTCGCTGGTTTTCGAGTAGACGCTGCAAAACACATGTGGCCTGGTGATTTAGGAACAATCTTTTCTAGTCTTCAGAATTTGAATACGGGTCACGGTTTTCCAGATGGTGCCCGCCCTTTCATCTACCAAGAAGTTATAGATCTTGGTACAAATCTCTCTCTTAGATAATTTCAGTTTTCTCATATTGTCTTATTTTATACACAGGTGGTGAAGCTATAAGCAAACACGAATACACTGACATTGGTTGCGTGCTGGAATTCCAATTTGGCGTCAGTTTGGGCAATGCTTTCCAAGGCGGCAACCAACTGGCAAACTTGGCAAACTGGGGCCCCGATTGGAACCTTCTCGACGGTCTAGACGCAGTAGTGTTTGTTGACAACCACGACAATCAGAGAACCGGAGGAAGCCAAATTCTTACCTACAAAAACCCCAGACCCTACAAAATGGCGATCGCGTTTATGTTGGCTCACCCTTATGGTACCACGAGAATCATGTCCAGTTTTGCTTTTGATAACAATGATCAAGGACCTCCGCAAGACGGTAACGGAAATTTGGTTTCTCCCAGTATCAACGATGACGGTACTTGTGGAAATGGTTACGTTTGCGAACATCGATGGCGCCAGATTTTCGATATGGTTGGGTTTAGGAATGCTGTTGCTGGTACCGATATTGCGAACTGGTGGTCTGATGGTAACCAGCAGATAGCGTTCAGCAGAGGAGATAAAGGTTTTGTGGCCTTCACACTTGGAGGCGATATTAACCAGCACCTCAATACGGGTCTTCCTGGGGGAACCTACTGTGATGTTATTTCTGGTGTACTTGATGGTGGGGCGTGCACTGGTAAAACTGTCACTGTAGGCAGTGATGGATATGCTGATATATCTCTTGGAGCTAGTGAAGATGATGGAGTTTTGGCCATTCATGTTAACGCTAAGTTGATGAGTAAATTGTAGTTTTTAAGAATAAAGAAAAATTACCAAAGATTGTTCTCAAGATATAGATTAAAAATACAAAAATAAATTTGGTGAAAAATTTTATGCTTGTTTATTTTTACCACGTAGAACAATAAGTAAGATACTAATAAACGGAAAAACGTAAAAAATGGAACAAGTGTTTTGCTTTTACTTTAACGATAAGTTTGTTGCTACAGAAACCATGTATTTATTTACCCAACTATACACCACGTAGGTATTATTTTTTCAACTAGATTGTGTAATCGGGCGATAGAATCACTGAAGCACCTCTTATGTTCCGAGTATTATAAATACGCTCAGTTCACGCAAATCATTCCAACTTTCAAAACTTACACAAACCCTGTGAACATGAAGTTGGTACTTCTACTTCTCCATCTTTCTTTGGCTTTTGCCCAGAAAGATCCCAATTTTGCAAGTGGTAGATCTACAATCGTCCACTTGTTTGAGTGGAAATGGAACGATATTGCCGACGAATGTGAACGATTCTTGCAATATCAAGGATACGGTGGTGTTCAGGTACGACTTTAAATTAAGATACTTTTGGTTTAAGAGAGTTTCTTAGGTTTCTCCGGCAAGTGAAAATCTGGTTATTCCCGACCGTCCATGGTGGGAAAGATACCAACCAGTAAGTTACATAGTCAACACCAGATCGGGAGACGAAGCCGCCTTTCTTGATATGACGAGAAGATGTAACGCTGTTGGTGTTAGGTAAAATTTTAAAAAAGTCCAAATGTTTTTTGAGTCCAAATTTTTAGAATTTACGTTGATGTCGTCCTGAACCACATGACCGAAAGAAACGGAGTTGGAACCGCTGGTAGTAGCGCTGATCGTGACGGTAGGAACTACCCAGCGGTACCATACACCACTGACAACTTTCATGGTGAATGTAACATCGACAACTGGCAAGATGCTGCTATGGTCAGAGACTGCGAACTCAATCACCTCGTTGATTTAGCTCAGGTAGATCAATCATCTACGATTCCTGTTACCAATAGTTTAAAAATTTAAGGATCAAGATTCTGTTAGAAGCAAACTTATAGACTACTTGAACCACTTGGTGGACTTGGGTGTGGCTGGTTACAGAGTCGATGCTGCCAAACTCATGTACCCCGACGACTTGGGTGTCATTTTCTCAAGTGTCAAAAACTTAAACACTGATCATGGTTTTCCTGACGGCGCTAGACCTTTCGTTTACCAAGAAGTGATCGATTTTAATGACGATGCTGTCAAAAAGTACGAATACATTGGCATTGGTAATGTGCTGGAATTTTTGGCTGGTGTCAATTTGGGCAATGCGTTCCAAGGGGGTAATCAATTAGCAAGTTTGCAAAATTGGGGTACCGACTGGGGGCTTCTGGAGAGTTCCGACGCTGTAGTCTTCATCGACAACCACGATAATCAAAGAACTGGAGGAAGCCAGATTCTCACCTATAAAAATCCTAAACCCTACAAAATGGCGATAGCTTTTCTTCAGGCGCACCCATATGGTACGACACGTGTAATGTCGAGTTACTACTTCGATAACAATGATCAAGGGCCTCCGCAAGACGGTAATGGTAATTTGATTTCTCCTACTATAAATGATGATAATACTTGCGGAAATGGTTACGCGTGCGAACATAGATGGCGAGAAATTTACGCCATGGTAGGGTTTAGGAACACCGCTGAGGGTACTGGTATCGAGAACTGGTGGTCTAATGGTGCCCAACAAATTGCATTTAGTAGAGGAAATAGGGGATATGTCGCTTTTACAATTGACGGAGATCTTAACCAACATCTTAACACCGGACTTCCGGCTGGGACGTACTGTGATGTCATTTCTGGAGATCTTATAAATGGAGCGTGTACTGGAAAAAGTATTACGGTGGGAGATGATGGCTATGCGGATATTTATATCGGTATAGAAGAAATGGACGGAGTTGTGGCTTATCATGTTAATGCTAAATTGTGAAATGGTTCGGTTTTTTTACTGAAACCTATATACTAAAGAAAAATCAAGTGTTGATTACTTGATGTTATCTACAATATATATATTATAAAAATGCAGTTAACTATTTTGTTTTGTCATGTCTTATCTTGTTGTCAGTGTGTTTTGATGATAATAATAAAATACAGTTGATGCATTTTGGATGTAATTGTCGGTTCAGCATACATGTGGACGACCTCATAACCTTATTTCTACCGATATTACAAATTTTCGGAAGAAAAAGCAAATACGACAAAATCTTGATAACCGTTATGATTAAACTTGTCTCTAGGTAAAGTTCACTAGATTTGCAGAGCGTGTGTTTCCATATACATATAGTTTTGTTAAATTAATGATATTTTTGCGACTCTTTGACATTAATGATTCATCAAAATATAAATGCATAGATTAAGTTATCATAGTTATCTAAAATTTGTTAACAATACTTGTGAAGTACTTAATACATGGAGATCTAATTTTGAACAAAACATTTATTTTTCAATAAGACTTTTAAAAGGGGTTATCTTATTATTGTTTTTATGAACAACGACAAATTATCTCATTACGTGCCGCTAATTTTGTTGTAGTTTTTACAGTTTTGCTTCGAGGTGAAGCGCTAAAACCCCATCTTCGTCGTTAGCCCCTATCATCTACTTCTACCCTTTTTCCAGTACCTTCTCGTTCAAAAAGACTTCCACTAATACATCACAATATGTCCCCCCTAATCAGATTTTCGCTTGAATCTCCCCCATTTGTAAAAGCTACAAACCCTTTATTTCGTCGACTAAACGCTATTTTCTGATTTCCATCTGACCACCAATTCTCTACATCTGTTCCAGCTACTACGCTTCTGAATTTTATCATATTATAAACCTGACGCCATCTATATTCGCAAACATAACCATTGCCACAACAACCATCTTCATTAATCTTTGGTGAAATTAAATTTCTATTTTCGTCCTGAGGTAGACCTTGCTCGTAAGTATCAAAAGCAAAACTCGATATCATACGGGGTGGACCATATGGATGACTAAACATAAAAGCGAGTGCCATTCTATAAGGTTTAGGTTTCTTGTATGTCAAAATTTGGCTACCTCATCGTCACCATTGAGTAGGTTCCAGTTAGGCCCCCAATTTTCTAGGTTGCTGAGTTTGGTAACACCTTGGAAAGCGTTGCCTAGGTTGAGACCATAGAGAAATTCTAAGACAGAAGTGAGGAAATCACTAAGTTGAGATAGTACCTAGATCTGACACTTCTTGGTAGATGAAGGGTCTAGAACCTTCTGGAAACCCATGGTCGGTATTCAGGTCGGTATATTGGTTTGAGTTTCTCGTATGTAATCTACGGTCCAAAGTTTGAAAAATAGAACTGTCTGTGAAGGAGTTGGTACTTACTTGATCGAGATCTAGACTACCAGCGACTTCACAGTTTCCCACGATCGTAGCCTTTTGAACATTGTCTAGCTCACAAAGTGTATGAAAATCTGACGATTCGTATGGTACTCCAGGGTACCACTTATCTTCATAGTCTGCTACATTTGCCGCAGTTCCGTTACCACTCATCAGAGTCATGTGGTTCCGAGCTATATCTGGGTAAATGCTACTTTTCAATTTAGTACTAAAAATAGTCAAAAGTACTGGAATATTCACCGAACTCCTACAACATTGCATCGTTTGATCATATCAGCTAACTCTTCCTCATTTCCTGATCTACTTTCGAGAATGTAACTCACAATTTGATATCTTTCAAACCAAGATCTTCCGGGAATAATTAAGTTTTCAGTTGGAGGCGAAACCTGAACCTTTTTAGTGACGGTTTTTTGTCAAAATTTTTGGTGTAATTACCTGGACACCTTTAGGTTCTAAAAATCTTTCACATTCTCCTGTCTATAAAATCTGGATTTTTTTGGGCAAAAGTGGTTGTCAAAAAGGAGAAGATTAATATTGTTTGATGATAATGTGTCCTCGATTTTTAAAGCGCTATTTAAACGATTTTTAAGTAGCAACTTTTCAAGTTAATTGCATTTGAAGTATATAGAGTACTAAAGTTTTATTTTAAAAGTTGCTTACAGTGGTACTTCAGTGATTTATTATAAAAAATCGGACAAATCATTTCGGTTCTAAGTATACAGCAGCTAAACGGTTAGTCATTTTGGTGTTCTATAAGTGGGTGACAAGCAATACTTAAAATGACACGAGAGATTGTTCTAGAAAATCAGAGGACCCACTTTAAACTTATTATATTAATCACTGTTGCTGCCTGACTTTGTCACTCACTTTTTATTTTTTTTTTCAATATTAGCCGCTGTTAAATTTCAAATTTGGAATGTGTTTATTACTGTGCGGCGGAAGTTTATTATGCACTTTAACGCAAGGTGATCATTATTTGCGCCTACGCTTTCATATGTATCCACTTGTCACGCTTGTGTGAAAAAAATAACTGTTGTTATTGTAAAATGCTGTTCATTCATAAGACTTAATGGCCTGAAGTGTGTCATGATCACGGCCATTTCTACATTTTCGCTTAAGTAAATTTTACCGAAATGGCTTTTTGTGATTTATTTGTAGTACTAGCACTAGCATTTAGAAAATTGTGTAAATTCGTGCGCTATGAAATTTATTACTGGCTCATTGTCAGAGATCGGAGGTCAAACGTGAACTCCTGTAAAAATGTTTTTGTGTAAAGCAGAAATGTGGGGGAATGTTGTGTTTTGTCGGAACTGATTGGTCGAAATAAATGTGCAGGAAATAAACTGCAGGAATCTGCAGAATAATTTACGACCGCATAAAATGTGGCAGCATTTTCATTTCACAACTTTTGTTCCTTAAATGGAGTAGAGCAAAATTATTGTTTCCTCAATATGGTAAATCGGTCTTTACAAAATTCACCTCCAGTGATAATTTGTCTCTAGATTACATTAGTTCCTGCTCCTGTTTCAACTCCTGATTTCGTAACGAATATCAGCGTTAGTTAAGCGTTTGGTGTCGGGGCACAAAATTTGTTTAATGTGTTGTCGAATTTATAGACAAACACCATAATAATTAGCAATAATGTTTTTGCAAAATTTTTAAGATTAAAACTACGTTCAGTTTCACATGTTACAAAATCGGCATTACTAATTAATAACATTGAAATATTGCTAGAAGTGAAGAAAATTATATGCTTCCTTTTTAAAAAATCTTAATAACAACAAAAAACATCACTTTAATAAGGATGTATTTATATGAACAATAATTAGGCAAGTTAAAACGTAAAATTTATCTGCGAGGTCATTGTCTTTCTGTCTATCTTTTGCATCCATCTTACAATTTTTTACAATTTTGAATTAATTATTTTTAAAATCGGTACGATTGCCTTTGTCTATAGTTTAACGTACATTTTACAGGAATTCTAGAATGAGGTATTTTATCTTGAATGATCTGTCAAATTAAAATTAGTACCTTATTGTTCCCGCAACGTCAAAATTTTCAATAATAATTGGTCGACTTATTTCAAAACCCAACTTGTTATTTTGTGGTACATTTTGAAACGTATGGGAGGTTATTGAAATTTTCGGAGTCGTGGGGATAATAACATGCTCTTCACAGATATTGAAATATGGTTATAGCAATGTAAGCATATAACATAAATAAATAATTTTAATGAATCGTGGTATTTGTGTATATTGAGAATTTTATAGTTTAAGACTAGAGGTTAAGGTTATCATTATTACAGTATGTGGAAGCACAAGTAATATCGCAACGCTTGAGTATTCTCCACGAAAGATTTATTTAATAATTTTTTTAGGACGACGTCATACACCTTCTAAGAGAGGCTGCATAAATAAATTTTAATTAATGTGTTGTAATTCCTAACTCAGTGTCATCCTAACAAATTATGGATAAATAAAATAGCACTTAATTTAGTTTTTTTTTTTTTTTTATAGATCATCCTATATATTTTTATATATTCTCATTAACCTCTTCATAGACTTTATGGTCATATTTAATTTTTGAAAATCCGATGCGACGTTGCCACGTTGTCGCAATTTTCTTGAATTGACAAAAATTGAAATTAGGGTATTTTTAAGATTTGTGTTGCAATATTTTATGGAGAAATAAACAAAAGAACAATAATATACAGGGTGTTTATAAAAAAGTTCTAAAATGTTTACAATTTATAAATAATGATATTTCAGTTTTTTTTAAACCTTGAATAATGCAAATACTAATAACAAAAAAGAAATGGAATAAAAAACACAATAAGACGAAGTAACAAAATACTTTATTTATCTCTCTACAAAATATTCTGACACAGATTTTTAAAATAACCTCATTGCAATTTTTTTGTGAACCATTTTTTGTACAATTTAAAAATCGAAAATTCGAAAAATTTAAAAAACGAAAATGAAAAATCGAAAAATCGAAGCTTCAAAAAATCAAAAAATTCAAAATTTAAAAAATCTAAAAATGAATAGATATATCGAAAAATCGAAAAATTCATAAACATAAAATTTCCCAAAATTGAAATCGACAACATGAAAAATCGAGCAATTGAATAAGCCAAAAGTCGAAAAAAATTAAAATTGAAAAACCAGGGGGTCGAGAAATCGAAAATTCGAAAATTTGAATAATCGTAATACATGAAAAAATTTAAAATCGGGAAATCGTCAAAAAATCGTAATATGGAAAAATGGAAAAATGGAAAATTTAAAAATTGAAAAACCGAAATGTCGAGAAATCGAAAATTTGAAAATTGGAAAAATTGGAATACACATTAAAAAATTTAAAATCGGGAAATCGAAACATCAAACAAGGCAAAATCGAAAAATGGAAAAATGCGAATTTTAAAAAATCGAAAACCTCTAAAATCAAAAAAACTAGAAATCGGAAAATATTATAATCTAATCAGTATTTCAAAAAATGAAAAACTGAAGAATCGAAAAAGCGAAAAATCGATTTTGAAACTGAAATGCCGAAAAACTGGAAAATCAAGAAATTGAAACAATGCTAAATCGAAATATCAAAAGATCCAGATTTAAAATCGGGTAATTGCCAAAAAATAATAAAACCGTAAATGGAAAATCGAAGTATACATTAAAAAATTTTAAATCGGGAAATCGAAACATCCAAAAATCGTAAAATCGATAAACGCAAAAATGGACAATTTAAAAAGTCGAAATACACTTTAAAAAATTTAAAATCGGTAAATCGAAAAATGGAGAAATGGAGAATTTTAAAAACCGAAAAATTATAAAATCAAAAAACTAGTAATCGAGAAATCGAATAATCTAAAATTTAAAAAATCGAAAAACTGAAGAATTGAAAAACTGAAAAATCGATTTTTGAAGTGAAATGTCGAAAAACTGGAAAATCAAAAAATTGAAATAAAGCGAAATCGAAATATCAGAAGATCCAGATGTCGAGATATCGAAAATTCGAAAATTCGAAAAATCGAAACACACATTAAAAAATTTAAAATGGGGAAATCGTCAAAAAATCGTCAAACCGAAAAATGGAAGAATGAAAAATTTAAAAAATCAAGGAATTTCAAAAATCAAAAAACCGAAAAAACGAAAACTCGAAAAATGTTTAAAATTGAAAGACCAAGCTGTGGAGAAAATTTAAAAATCGAAAAACTATAAAATCAAATAACTAAAAAATCAAAAAACTATTAATCTCGAAATCGAATAAAAATCTAAAATTTAAAAAATCGAAAAACTAAAAATTTGATTTTGGAACTGAAATACCGAAAAACTGGAAAAAAAATTGAAACAATGAGAAATCGAAATCGAGAAGTCGAGAAGTCTAGAGGTCGAAAAATCAAGAAATTGATGAATTGAAAAATCGAAAAACTGAAAAATCGATAAACTGAAAACCGAAAATATAAAAATCTAAAAGTCAAAAATCCTAAAAATCGAAAAAGTGAAAAAGCGAGAACTGGAAAAGAGAAGATGAAACATCGAGAAATCGGAACAAAAAAAAAATGAAAAATCTAAAATTTCAAAATTCGAAAAATCGAAAAATTGAAAATCGGAGAACTGAAAATTCGAAGAAACTAGAAATAGAAGTATCTAAAATTGAAAAAATAAAAAAATTAAAATACCGAAAAATTTAAAAAACACAAATTTAAAAAATCAAAAAATATAAAATTCGAGAAATCTAAAATTAAAAAAAAATCACAAAACCTTGAAAAATCGAAAAATAATTCAAAAAAAAAAAAATCGAAAAATCAAAAAAGTGAAAAATCTAAAATTTAAACAATTGAGGAATTGAGAAATCGAAAAATCGAGAAATAAAATTATCCAAAATTTAAAAAATCGAAAAATTAAAATAGTGAAGCATTTAAAAAAAGTTGAAAATCAAAGAATTGAAACAAGGCGAAATTGAAACATCAAAAGATCCAGATGTCGAGAAATTTAAAATTTAAATACGTTAAAAATTAAAAAATCGAAAAATTGAAAAATCAAAAAACGTAAAACTGAGAACCCGAAACATCGAGAAATCAAAATATCAAAAAAATGATAAACCTAATATTGAAACAAACGAAAAATTGAAAAATCGAGGAACTGAGAAATCGAAAAATCGAGAAATCAAATGATCCAAAATTCAAAAAATTTAAAAATTAAAATACTGAAACATTAAAAAAAAGCTGAAAATCTAAAAATTAAAAAATTGAAGAGTCGAAAAATTTAAAATTTAAAAAATCGCAAAATTATGAAATATCTAAAAAATAATAGTTCAAATAATCGAAAAACTGAAAAATTGAAATGATAAAAAATTCTCAAAACTAAAACATCGAAAACGAGAAATTGAAAAGTTATGAAGCCGAAAAATTCAAAAATCAAGAAATAAAAACCTGGAGAATCCAAAAATTGAAAAATCGAAAATTTATATATATATATAACTATATTTGGTTATGTAATTTCAAAGTTAAATTGTAAAATGTGGATATACAATTTTTTGATTTTTTTTTTGAAATACATATCTTGAAACCTAAAGTAAAAACTCGATGCGGATTTACAAATCGCAAGTGGAGAAGCATGTTATTTTATGAAATTCATCATTTAATATTGTAAAATTTGGAGATTACGTCATTATTATTAGGGATGATCAGGCAAATTTTGATGAGCGTTTTATTATCTACATGATGTTCCTGATATGTATAAGTATAGAATTTTATAACAATCGGACGGACAGACCGAGGCAGACAGACGGAAACGAAGTCCTATATTTTCGTACTCTAGAGGCCATGAAACGTCAAGAAAATATGAAAGTAGCCAATCGCCCGATTGACTACATTACAATACTTCCTTAGCTTACTTTGGGAAAGTAAAAATATATAGGCGTTCTATTTGAAAAAACTGAGTTGTGTATATTTAAAAATAATTTTAGTGTAATAATTAAATAACCCCTTTGTATGCAGGGTGTATAAAATTAAGAGTAGGAAACAAGTAGAGAAGGATGTCAAAATAATTATGGGGTTCATTATAGTTTAAAAAGTTCGTTATTTTAAAATATCTATTTAAATAAAAATAACGTCAATTTTACATTATTTATGAATATTTTATTTTTAATCACGCAGAATAATTAACGCTTTTGTTTGTTGCCAGAAAAAATGTGAGTGTTGGACATTTCAAACAACGTGGAATATAACGAGCATCAGAATTGAATTATTATTTATGAATTAATTTACCTCAATTAATTTGGTAAAAATGTTCCCCGTACCCTTTCATACACTGAAACTGCGTTTATTATAAAATTTAATTTAGTGTTTATGAGGGCGCACAAAGTATATATTAATATTTCATTACAAAATATATTCATGTACGAGAACAAAACAGTGACGCACAAAGAGAATAATTTCTCCCTCAGATATTTCATTATCATTACCAAAAATCGATTTATTTGCCTTTGTATTTTGAAATTTACATGTTTCAGTGTATCTCTCAGGTACATGATATTGCCAGAACAAAAGAGGAACTTTTTCGCTGTATTTTCAAAACACGCGAAAATTGAGAATTTCAGCCTGAATTAATGCAGGCAATGTTCAATGAATTAGCAGATAATGAAATTGTATGAAACAATACACTGCAAAAACCGGCTTTTATCATCCCACGCTACGTCGTTCATTTTTTTTTTTTTGTGAGAATATTCTAAAAATATGCCAGCGATAAAAAACCTTTTAAGTAAAGGCGAATACGGTTCATAACCTGGGGTTACATCTCTGGAAATAAATACAAGTACTCGTCTCAATAAACCAATCAGAAGTTATCTGTCGTCGACCAGTTCAAAGAAAGAGATAAAACCAAAACACAGTTTGTGTTCAGTTCATTCGATAGTGTGAATGTCAAGATCATGCTGCTTCTACTAACAATTTTCTGCTTACCCCTTTTGACCCACTCCTACAAAGATCCTCATTTTCGGGGCGACAGGAACACGATAGTGCATTTATTTGAGTGGAAATGGGACGACATTGCCAGCGAATGCGAAAATTTTCTCCAACATAAAGGTTACGCGGGAGTTCAGGTAATAAATACGAAATTTTTTCCTCCATTCCCTGTTTTCGTTGCAAGGTATCGCCTCCGAACGAAAATTTAATAATTGAGGGCAGGCCTTGGTGGGAACGATACCAGCCTGTGAGCTACTTATTGATTACAAGATCGGGTAACGAAAGTTCTTTTAAAAATATGGCCAAACGATGTAATGCCGTCGGTGTCAGGTATTTCGAGGGGGTTATTATTTATTAATGTTACTAATGCTAACGTGAACGAATCGTAGGATATACGTCGATGCCGTTATCAATCACATGTCTGCTGAAAATGGCATTGGTACAGCCGGAAGCGTAGCAAATGCCACGTATAAATATTTCCCAGGTGTGCCGTATGGACCGAATGATTTTAACGAGCCTTGCGAGATTACGAACTACGACGACAACGTAAACGCCAGGAACTGCGAATTGGTGGGACTGAAGGACCTGGATCAAGTAAGGATAGTTGATATTAGTTTTTAAATCGCCAAAAAATGATAATTCTATGTTCAACGGAAACAAAAGATGATTTTTCTATAAATTTGTGAATCTTGAGTTTGCCGTGAGTCTAAAGCTCTTGAAATTTTGTTAGCACTGGCTCAAACAATATATATATTATTATTATTTCAAAATATCTAACTATTAGAAAATTCTATCTATTTTAGAATATACAAAGAATTTAACACATTTTTGTTGACGATGGTTACAAAAGAAACTATCTACTATATTATTCTATTCCTGAAAAAATTTCTATTTGCTATGTGTACTTTGTTTAATTCTTCGTCTTTCAATATGATTAAAAACATTTAATACATAATGTAAAATAAAGACATAATTAATTAAATTACGCTGTTGTTTTCAGCGTAACAACAGCTTTAAGCATTTTTCTAAATCTAAATCTATACAAATTGTAGAAACAGTCTATTAAACATTCAGTTAACAAAAAACAAGATAAAACGACGTCGAAATTGGAATTTACAATTAATTTTAATTCTTTTGTCGAGCAAAAGGACCACAGCTTATAATGAAACTAAAAAAATGAGAATGAAAGAATCAAGTGGGTTTTTGTTGCAATTCAAAGACGGAAAGTCGATTAAGAATGAAATGCGGTGAAAAATACATTATTTTTTTAGTGGGAAACGTTTGAAAATTAAAGCACGATTTTATTTACAAAGCCAAAAGAAAATAATGATAATTTTGCGCCTTTTGTTGGTTTATTTCAAAACAAACAGGCTGCAGAACGAAAGCTGGAGATATAAAAGATGAAAGATTTCTGATTTTAAGTCCTGAAGTAAACGGAAAATTCGATGATCCAAGTTTCGTATGTATCGATTTAAAACTGGGGACGAAACATAATTCATAAATCATAAATAAAAATGGGTAAAATGCTGTACATTTAAAGTGAGATTTATTTTTCACCACTAATTTCAAATAAAGTTTGCTTTTTGAATTAATACATATATTCTTCCATATTTAAGCAAGTAGTTAATAAATGCATTGCTTTTTTTTCTGGATTAAAAAAAATATCACTAGCTCTTTCCACTAGTTAAGTATTTATGGACAAAATTGCAATACTGTAGCTTAAACACCTATAATAATACCCCTCAACAGAACAATATTTTAGAATTTGTTTTCATTAAATATGGCTTCAGTACAGTTAGAGTGCCTTAGAATCATGTTTTTTAAACCTAAAACCATCTTTATCAAGATTTTTATCTTTTATCTGAATTTGAATTTAAACATAATATGATCATTTATTATTAAAATTTTAGTTCTGAATATTTTGTGTTCTTTCCATCTAGATGTTTACAGTTTGTTTCATTTTCAAAAATTTTGACTATTTTTTACTTCCCGAGGGTAAGCCGAATTGCCACTTTCATATTTTCTCATGACCTCTATAGTACAAAAAAGTGGTCTCCCGTTTTCGTCTATCTGTTTGTCTGCTTGTCTGTCTGTCTGTTCTCTGGTGTCTGTATCCATTTTTATTAGACAAATGATCTTCGAACCTACTGGACCGATTGTTGTCTAATTTTGTACGTATATTAGGAATATTTTATTATATATAATTTCTGCTTTAGTTGGCCATGACATTTACGTCAGCCGTTTCAGTTGCGCTGCTGACGTACGCATCATGGCCAACTAGAGCACAAATTAAAAAAAATCACACTGTAAAATAGCTAAAAAACTGGGCTTGTTTGATTACGATTCAGAGGCCAGTTTTTGTACTTAAGGATCTGGACTATTTGAATGCGAAAAAAAAAGAAAATTGTTTGTAATTCTTAATACATATTTTATTTTTGAAAGAGCTTTTACAGTTGTTCTAGATAAAACACCGCAGCTTTATATTATGAGAATGAATAGATAATATCGAAATTCACCAACTCAACGCCACAATTCACAAGCCTGAATTCGAGAAAAGTTATTAAAAATTCTTTACGTCAATTTGGCGTTCACTTATAAAAACAAAATATCGATTTATATAGGTAGATCAAAAAACGTGAAAATTTAACCACTGTTGTCAGATTCATCCTAAACATTTTCAAGTTTTTTGTAATGTTATAAAATAAAAAAATCGCTAGGTAAAGACAAGTTTCAGATATTCAACACAAAATAGTGAACTAAAATATGGTGAAATTTCGAAAAAAAAATTAATTCTGCAGTTGCACAAAAGGATTTTTAAATTTTTTTTCGCGCCATAAATGGTCCTAAACCACGTGTCACAGCATTGATGCGCCATTTTTTTAACACCCTGTATATGGCGTCTGCAAACGCGTTTTTTTAATTGCAACGTACACGTTTTAACAGATCTTAATACCTCATTAAATCAGGATTATAAATATAAATATTAAACACTTACCTGTTTGTTGTAACTATAAATAATATACGAAAGTCATGATCATGAATTTCTGACGATTTGTCTTGATTTCCAGCAATTTGAAATTTTGAATTGAAAATGTAAAGATCAACGACAAACTTTCAAAAATCCATGGCTGACTTTGTTCATGTTTTTTATTTTTCTGCAGATAAGATTAAATGTTTTCAGCATAAATTTTGAAGAACTACAATATTTTTTTCATGTCTGTTGAAAAATACACAAACATTTGTCATGAAAATTGGGTCGGGGTTAAAGGGCCTACTCGATGGCCAGCTCGCAGCCTAGATTTAACACCCTTAGATTAATTTTTGGCTAAAAGCCATGACGTTTACCGTCGATTGAAATAAAAAGTAGTGATTTTCCGTGAATTGTGGGAAAATTAGAGAAATAATTTTTGAATTAATCAATACAATTAACTGGGTCAGTCATTAATTTTTTAAACTACTCGTATCAACAATTTCAAAAAATATACAGTGTGAATTAGACCGAAAAAATGTTGCAGAATAAAATTGTATGGCCATAGTACCATAGTTTATTTTTAAAATTTCGATGCACGTTAATTTAAAAAATTTTTTAGTAATAACATTATTTTACAGATTTGTGTTGGTTATAGCATCAATTAAATAAAATAACACTTGTAATTTATGACTGAGCAGTAAGAAAACGCAATAACTATCAACTTTAAAGATAGAAAATACTTAACAAAGAAAAAAAAACGAAGAGCACAAAGAACAAAATAAGGTGCAGTAATAAAATACAGAGTGTTTTAATAATTCAAAAAAACTTGAAATATCGAAACACTCTGTATATTAAAACCCAATTTTAGTAATACTAGAATAAGGGTCTATTTATTTCTCCACAAATTATTTTCTTGCGATTTTATTTGTGGACCTTTCAAAGAAATTGGGCAACATCGTATCAGAAATCGAAAAATAACGTACGGTTATAAAACCTAAGTAGAAGTTATTTGAAATTTCTTTATTTTCGTTTTTTCAATTTTAGATTTTCCCGTTTCTCGAATAGTTTGCAATTTTCCTAGTTTTCATTTTAAATGTTTGTTTTTACAATTTTTTTACTTTTTCAATTTTGCGATTTCAAAAAAACATTTTCAATTATAATTAGATTTTTCAATTTTTCGACCTTTAATTTTTCGAGTCTTAATTTTTCAGTTTTTTTGGTTTTCGCTTTTTTCTTTTTTCCAATTTTTCGATTAATTTTTTTCGAATTTAAGGTTTCTCAACTTTTAGTGTCAGTTTTCGTTTCTTCAGTTCTTACGAATCAAAAGTTTGAAAAACTGGGAAATTGTAAGACAAAAAGTGTAAATGAAAACATTGAAAAATCTGAAATTGGAACTCAAAAACTTGAAAAATCGAAATATTAAAGATTGCGAAACTTAAAAAACGAAATATTGAAAATTAAAGAAATCAGAAAATCGGATAATCGAGAAATCCAAAATTCCAAAACTGAAAAACTATCCCCGCCCACCCACCCTCTCTTTTCTTAGAAGGTATGTCATTTGTCAAAATCAGTTTTATCTTAGCAGAAACTAGCCCCGTCCACCCACCCTGTCTTTTCTTGGAGGGTATTTCATCTGGCAAAATCAGTCTTATCTTAGCAGCTACTAACCCCGCCCACCCACCCCCTCTTTTTTGTCTCCCGGTAATATTAAATGTTATCAGAATAAATTTTCGAGAACTACAATATTTCTTTGCTGTCTGTTGAAAAATACAGTCACATTTATCAGGAAAATTAGGTCGGGATTAGAGCCTATTCGATGGCCAGCTTGCAGCCCAAATTTAATACCCTTAGATTTATTTGAAAAAAATAAGACAAAATAAAATTGCACGGTTCTCTCAGTAGCATATATTAAAAGTATTTTGGAATATACAGAGTGTTTTGTTTTAGAGGCATAGCAAACAACATAGTTTTATGAATAAGATATATATCGAGTGACTACTAATGTTTTTTTGTCAGGGTGGCTGGCAACATATTTAAAATTTTATGATAGCATACCTGAAAATTTTCAATTTTATTAATAATATAGTAAAGGTATATTTTGTCTCTCCAAAAATTATTTTATTGCGATTTTATTTGTGAACCCTTCCACTGATAAAAAAATTCAAGGAAATTGAATTAAGTTGACAATATCGTATCTGAAAATTGGAAATCAAGAATCGAAAGATTAAAGATTGAGAAACCAAAAAATCGAAAAAATGTAAAATCGAAAAAACGAAATATTTTAATCGAAACATTGAAAATTAAAGAAATCGGTAGATCGGATATTCGAGAAATCCAAATATTGCAAAACTGAAAAATTTTAAAAAAGGAAAATCGGGGAATTGAAAAATCAAAGTTTAAAAATTTGAAAAATTGTGATATAAATGGAGAAATGAATATTAGAAAAAAGGGAAAATGAAAAATTGAGAAACTGAGAATTTGTAAATTAAGAACTTGAAAAAACTGAAAAATTTAGAAGTTGAGAATTTATAGATTATTAAAAAAAAATTATAAAAGCGAAAAATCGAAAAATTGAAAAAATAAAGACGAAAAAACGAAAAATTGGATATCAAAAAATTGTAAAATGTGTATTTCATTTGAAAAATTTCAGCTTTATGTTATGTTGTTAAAACTTATTAATGTTTTCAATGAAGTAATTAACTGGAGGGCATGAGTAAATCAATTTTTGCTCTGTAATTATAAAATTCACGTTGGTACCTTGTCAATATTTCCAAAAATTTGGTTTCTCAGATTTTAAGACCAACTGTAAAGTTTTCTTGTACAAAGTTTATTTTTAATTATTAAACGACATTTTGAAATAACGTCATCAAATTCTTGTAACAAAAAACTTGTGTTCATGATAATAACTTTAAAGCGTGCGCAGAATTTTAAAATAATTGGTTTTGTTTTCTAGTGAAATTATAATATTTTAGTATAAAATTTGGAATTTTTATCTAGAAACCTACAAGCAGTAAGTTGAAAATAAGGATGTGTTGATATATCACCTGGTATACTATTTTTCACATTTTAAACAGGATATAAAGTTTGACGAAAGATATAGTGCGTTTACGATTTTGAATCATAAACATTTTACAGCGGATTAATAAATATTTACATTAGTTAACTGTTTATTAACCATGCAATTCATTAAAACATATCAGAACTGCGAAGTTAATTCTTCAACTTTGAAGTTAAAATTTTCAAAAATATGGTTCAGGGATTTTCTTAACCATTTTTTTAGTTCTTCAGAGCCTTCTTAACAATGTAGCATTGAGTTTGTAGTCATTTTTGGATCACCCTGTATATTTCATTCTGGATCAAAAGGTTATTTTGTATGCATCCAGAAGTGTTCAGTTTTGGAATTTAACATTCATGAATTTTACAATTCATGATCATTGGTTTCAAATTTGGGATTCAGTCTTTGATATATGTATTATTTTAAAATTCAGATGAAAATTATATGACCGGAAAAAAATTTAAGCTCCCTTATTCCCCTGGAAACAATATTTAAATTTCAGCAAACCATTCCGCAGCATTCTATGCATATTAATTCCAGGGAAAACAATACGTGCGAGACAAAATCGTCGAATTCATGAACCACCTGATAGATCTAGGTGTGGCAGGCTTCCGAATGGACGCAGCTAGACACATTTGGCCGCCCAACCTCAAAGAAATTTATTCCCGCCTGAAAAATTTGAACACTCAGTACGGTTTCCCTGAAAGCGCTCGACCTTTCATTTATCAAGAGGTATCCAACATGGGTAAGATTTCCAATCGCGTTATCCGCTTTCTAATTTCGAATTCAGACAGAGATTATGCAAACCTTGGGACTTTAGTGGAATTCAAATATGGCAGGTCCTTAAGCAACGTATTCCGCGGAAATGACAAACTGAAGTGGTTGGTTAATTGGGGCCCTGGGTGGGGGTTACTTGATGGTCTGGATGCTGTTGCCTTCATTGACAATCATGACACACAACGTGAGCAGAATGGACAGAGCTTGACTTACAAGAGTGCCAAGCAGTACAAGATGGCGATCGCTTTCATGCTGGCGCATCCTTACGGGACCACAAGGATAATGTCGAGCTATGCTTTCACGGACTCTAACAAGGGTTAGTTGCAGCGGCCCAAAAATGAACGAATTAACGGGAAGATTTCAGGTCCTCCGGCTGATAACAAAGGCAATATAATTTCCCCAGGTTTCAATTCCGACGACACGTGCACAAATGGATGGATTTGTGAGCACAGGTGGAGGGAAATTTATGACATGGTGGAATTTAGGAACGTTGTTGCCGGAACTTCTATCGAAAACTGGTGGTCCAACGACGATCAACAAATAGCTTTTTGTAGAGGCAATAAGGGTTTTATAGTTTTCACTAATTGGGGTGATGTTGAACGGGATCTGCAGACGTGTCTTCCACCAGGGATTTATTGTGACGTTATATCTGGGAAGTTGGTGGGTGGAAATTGCACTGGAAAATCTGTTACGGTAAAAAGAGACGGCAAGGCTTTTATTAAATTGGGAGCTTTGGAGTTTAATGGGATGCTAGCTATTCACGCTAAATCCAAAGCACGATAACGCTGTGTATACGAGCTTGTAGGATTAATTTTTTTAAATAAACGGTTTATTCCATCGGTGTTGTTTCGTTTATTTTACAAAATTAGTGGAAATTTGGAACAAATATACCGAAGAAGTGTAAATCTTTTCGTGAATATTTAAAATATTCGGAACGAAGGCTCCTGAATTAATGAAAACGGCGAAATTTATTTACGGCTTGGCTAACTGCATGTTTTGTATGCGTACGAGGTCACAGAGGTGCAAGAAAATATTACGGCAATCGTTAATTGATTGTTGCATTAACACTTAATTTCTCACACCGAAATTTATTTAAGTGTTTTTTCCAAAAAAAGAGAATTATTTTTTACATTAAAAATTTAGTTTTTTCAAAAATGTCAGTTTTCTGTAGAATAATAAGTTACGTGTTTATAAAGTTTATTCTTTTTTTAAAACAATTGTCAGTGTCAAAATTCTCTCAAAGACCAGACTGTACCACCCTAAGACCTTTCGTTTTGGAACAACTGTATCGTAAAATCTCTCTAGATAAGGTTTGTGGTTATGTCGGTCAATGTCAGTGTCAGAAAAGTTTCACAGATCTAAGCACATTTTATACCAAAGGACAATACTAAAAACGATAATGACACGTTAAAATGCAATTGAACATAATACAGCTAACAGGAAAATGGAAATTTATTTAATGCGTAACAGTTTATTCAGTTTCAGAATCAGATTCAAAATGTTCAGACCCCCAATCATCTTCCGAATCAGATTCTGCGGAAAGCTGAATTATTATTGGAGGAATGTCGTCAATTGGTAGATTTCCCATCAATTTCTTCCAATCTTCTCTAATTAGTTCCTCGCAGTGACGAACGCTATTCGCCCACATATCAGGGGTAAAATTTTCAAGTGCTCTTGACCACATTTGCCTTGTCTTTTCCAGTTTGGGACCAGAAGCTGATGGTATGTGCTTGCTATAGTACGTCTTTATGAATCCCCAAGCTAATTCTATAGGGTTGTATTGGCAATTGTACGGTGGTAAACGAAGAACAATGTGGCCTCTTTTGTGAATTAAATCATCAACTGCATAAGTTTTTTCAATGAATTGTTTTTTGTCGCGAATAATGGCCCATAAATCTGACTTCAGGGAATCAGGTGGATAAGGTATATTGTTCTCTTGAAGCCACTGGGTCATATCTCGTTTTTTTGTGGATGCCACAGGTAATTTTCTTAGTTGCTCAGAATGGTACGGAGCATTGTCAAGGACTATTACGCAAGTTTTATCAAGACTATTCAATGCTGGAAGTAACTGTTTTTCTATCCACTCAGTAAATATTTTCGCGTTCATGTTTTTATGATAGTCTCTATGTTCTGTATCTGAACCTAGCATTAGGTCACAATCTTTTAAAAAACCCCTTGCAGTTCCTGCATGGAGAATAGTGAATCTTCTACCCTCCCCTTTTAATCTTTGAGGAACGCCTAATGGATCAGATTCGTTTACCCACGTTTTTACTGGACTTCCATTTTCATAAATCCATGTCTCGTCCAAAAAGACAAATATGTAGTTATCAGATTGTAGATATTGTAAATACTTTTTTAAAAATTTAATTCTCTTTGCAATTATATGCGGTTGTTCAATTAAAATTTTTCTGTTGTTGAATTTTTTCCATTTATATCCCATCGATTTAATAATTTTGTATAATTTAGACCTACTGCCAGTGTAATCGCACTCGTTTTTAACATACTGAAGAAGATCGTCAATGGTGAAGTGTTTTCCATTGGCATGGTATGTATGAATTTGTCTTGCCAGCTCCTCTTTTATATAATGAAATGCTGGATTAGTCTTGTAATTTATTTTATGACGGCCTTTTTTCTCAGGAATTTTTACGCAACCAACATTATCAAATTCATGGATAATTTTGAAAACTACTGTCGAGTGAACCTAAACAAAATATTTTAAGAGGAATGTTTGGGGTTTCGTTAATGATCCTAAAAAAATACGTCAAAAATATATGCAGCTTTACTACAAATTTCTTTTTGTAGCATGGTCGGTTTCTCTGTTTGCATTTGTTTACAAAATCTAATGACAGCTTCTTTTTCTCGCTGCGTTAGGGGCCGTCCAGATCCTTGCTTTCGGGAACTCATTTTGCTTTTTATTTAAATTTGCAAGAAATTGCCGGTTCAGTCGCGCAAGCGCTTTCACGTCAAAATGGCTTACATATGACATTTTACGTTGTCAACCTAACACCATCAAAATAACTAATGGCTCATACCAACATGACAACACATTGACAATTGTTTTAAAAAAAAAAAAGACTTTAGTTGGCTTCACACACTTGAACGTATGTTGTGTCAAAGATGCAATTTATAGTTCAGAAATAGCTTGGATGTTTTTACTTTAAAAATGGTAAGAGTTAGTGTCTTTAGATACAGTTTTCCTGTGTTTTTTTTTTGGAAATTTAATAAAAAAAGTAATTCGTTTACACTGAGAAAATGCGAACAAAATGTCAAACAACAAAAAATCGTCTTCAAGTTGACACTGGATGAACAGTTTTCATAGATTTTTGTTATTAGCCCATTATGTTGCTATTATTTTTTGTGCATTTTTCTTTTAATACCTTCATTTTTACTTCCCGAGCGTAAGCGAAGGAAGTATTGTAATCGAGACTGTCGGCCGACTTTCTACTTTATGTTTTCTCGACCTTTCATGACCCCTAGAGTACGAACAAATAGGTCTAACGTTTCCGTCTATCTGTCTGTCCGTCCACCGTCCCAAATTTTTATTAGTCAAATAATCTCCGAAAGTACTGAACTGGTTGTTGTCAAATTTTGTATTTATATTAGGAATATCATGTAGATGGTAAAACGTTAACCAAAAAATTTTGGGAATACAATACTGTTATTTTTCAATTTCTATTTTCCATTTTACACTATATAAAATGAACCAGTGAAATAGAGAAAGAAGGTGGGCGAGGCTAAATTTAGCTTTTTTCTAGTTTCATAAGCTCCGCCCACCCACCCCTTCTTCGTTCCAGAGACTACTCTTAATATTGTTCAGTCCTAGTTTAACAAGTACCTACTAGCTCCGCCCACCCGCCCTCTATTTTCTTAGAGGGTATGTCGTTTGCTATAATCTGTCTTATCTTACCAAGTACTAGTATCTCCCACGCTCCCTTTATTTTCTTAGAGGTTACGTCATTTACCAAAATCAATCTTATCTTAGCAGATACTAGCCCCGCCCATACATGCTGTTCTCATTCTAACGATTTTGTCTATCTTCAGTTGAGATGTACCTTTAGTGTAGTAGAGTAGACAAAATGAATCAGTGAAATGGAAGCGGGGTGGGTGGGCGGGGTGAATTGTATGTTATTTTGTAATGTGAGAATGGGAACTAATAAAACGAAGGCTGTTAAAGAGAAGCGTTAATTGTAATTTTTTTGTTATACTGCTCATTTGCTATAATATTTATTTCTTATTTCTGAAGAAAAAAATGAAAGAACGAATGGGTGGGCGGGGCTAAATTAAACTTTTTCATACAGAATCTTTTATAAGCAAGCAATAGCCCCCCCCCACCCCTCTTCATTCCAGTGATTACTCTTAATATTGTTCAGTCATTTACCAAAATTAATCTTATTTGTTATTTTATAATCCGAATTTACTAAAGAAAATAAGTATAATTGTATTTTTATTTTATTTTCCTAAACTTTCAGAAAATGTCTTAGATAAGCCATTTTTAATTTAACCAATAAAATGTATGCCCCCACTATATAAAATAAATTTCATAAAATATACAGAGTGAGTCACTAAGCACGTGGTCCTCGAAATCCCTGTCTATAGTGTGTTTTGTGTTCGAATCATAGCATAAAATTCAGTTTTTCTTAGTAGACTACTGTGTACATATTTATATTTCTACATGTTCTTATTAGCCTCCATCTAAGTTTTATAACCACAGTTATTTTTGAAACTCCGATGCGACGTTGTCACGTCATTCAAAATTGCATTAACGTTATTTTCAAGATCTGTGCTGCAATATTTTATGACGGGATAAGCAAAAAAGTACATGATTTGTTGTATTATCAATTATATAAAATTCTAATATATAGATGGTACATAAACAAAAATTAAACTTTCAGTATATCATGTGTCCCTTAAAAAAGTAAAAAATCTCAATAACTATCCGTTTTAATAATAGAAAATCTGTAACAAAAAGAAAAAGATCGAAAACCAAAATAAGATGCAATAATAAAATACAGGGTATTATATCCGACAAAATTGAAATATCGATATTTGAAAATTGTTACAATAAATCTTTTATGTACACTCTGTATAAAAAAACAAATTTTATTTATATCACAATAAAGCGCGTATTTCTCGACGAAGTTTTGTCTTGATTACTATAGCTTTGAAAATTTGGGTTGAAAATCTAATGATCAAAGATAAACTTTCAAAAATTCATGACTGACTTTGATCGTGTTTTTTATTATTCTCCGGGTAATTTTAAATTATCATTAGAAAATTAGGCATTTATTATGAAAAATGGGTCAGGGTTAGAGCGCCTACTCGATGGCCAGCCCGCAGCCCAGATTTAACACCCTTAGATTTATTTTTAGCTAAAAACCATCACGTTTACTGGTTATTAAAATAAAATGTCGCGATTTTCCGTGAATTGTGGGAAAATTAGAGAAATAAATTTTGAATTATAAATAATCAGTATCGAATTAATCGAGTGAATCGTTAATTTTTTAAACTCCTTGCATTAACAATTCCAAAAAACTATACAGCGTGAGTCACTAAAACCGAAAAAAATGTTGCAGGACTATACAGAGAGTTTTGTTTTGGAGGTACAGCATACAAGTTAGTTTTTAAATAGAATTACTTATGTATACCGAGTGGATGTTAATGTTTCTGTTTCTTTGTCAGGTTGACAACATTTTAAAAATTTTATGATGGCATACGTGATGTCAAATTCAAATTTTCGGCATCAATTCAGTAGCTGCCATCTTCTTATTGGTTTTTAGTTTCGCTCATGTTAAAATTGACAACTGTGAACTGACAGAATTGTCAACCCAAAAATTTACTTCAATCATTAATACTCACTCGGTATTTTTATATATTCTTATTATCTTATTAATACCTTCCTAGACTTAATGATCATAGTTTATTTTTAAAATTTCCATGCACGTTATTCCAGATTTTAAGATCTGTGTTTGTTATAATATAAATTAAATAAAATTTTAATATTCAGAGTATTTATAAAAAATTTTCGCAATTTTCAAACTGTCACGTAATTAAAAATTTTAAGAATAACGTTATGTGAGGGATAAGATCCGTGATTTGTTGTAGTATCAATAATATAAAATTCTAGTATATATAGTATATATAAAGAAAAAATAATTTCAATATATTGATGTGTTCCTTAAAAAAGTAAAAAATCCAAATAACCATCAGATTTAACAATGGAAAATGTTTAACAAAAAGAAAAAGAACGAAAACCAAAATATGATGTAATAATAAAATACAGGGTATTCTATCTGAAAAAAACGAAAAATCGACTTTTGAAAATTGTTATATTTTGATGAACACTCTGTATACTAAAACCAAATTTTTATTTATATCACATCAGTAAAGCGCGCAGTTTTAATTATCTTTCCACAAAGTATTGTAATGCTGATTTTAAAAATAACCCTATTGCAATTTTTTTCTAAACCCTTCCATTGCTAAAAAATTTAAGAAAATTGGAATAAGTTGACAACGTCTCATCAGAATTTTGAAAATAAACTATGGTTGTAAAGCCTAAGAAAATTTTAATCAGAATATATAGAAATATACCGGCTGATAAAAAAATTACGTATTTCCTTGATGGTAGGTTGTCAAGATGGTTAAAAAATCATCTCTGAATCAAATTTTTGAAAATAAACTTCAAGATTGAAAAATTAATTTAGTAATTTTGATACGTAAAATTAGTAAAAAATGATGTTGTGAGTCCTATTCTAGCAAATTATTATTAAATTATGAATAACTAATTGTTTAACTGTGTATTACACAATGCAGTTCATCGTAGTTACGAAGTTAATTCTTCAACTTTGACATTCAATATTTTAAAAAGTTTGGTGCAGGAATTTTTTTTACCATTTTTTTCGAGTTCTTCAAAGCATTCTTAACGACGTACCATCGAGCCCATATGTCATATTTTATCACCTTGTATAAGGTAATCTATTTGAAACAATTAAGTGTGCCAATTTTCACTTTTTTTCTATATCTAATATTATGGGATATCGAACAGTGCATACTTAGTGATTCACCCTGTATATTTAACAATTTTTGAGATGATGCCATCGGTTTTCTCAAGAGATGAATAAATAAATTTTAATCGAAAATTTTCTATAGTTATGATGAATCCAGTTTATTTATAAAAAAAGTAGTCCATGAGGGGATCGAATCCGCAACCTATGCGTTACTAGCACACACTAACTATTTGTATTAAAAACACGTGGTGGACCTCATTCCTCTCATATTTCTATAAAAGGTTATACAATTTTGATTTTTTTTACGAAAATTTGGATGCTTTGGGCAAAAAATCAAGGCGGATTCGTAAACCACAATAGGAGTATCGCAAAATTTTGAGATGACGTTATCAAGTTGTTGGTGTGGATGATTAGACAAATCTTGTAAGATGTTGATTACCATTTACACGATATCCTTAACATACATATATAATTTAACAACAATTAATCCGATAGTTTCGGAGACTATCTGTTTAATAAAAATGGATACAGACCACAAACATGAAAGTAGCCATTCATAGGATGCACCTATTACAAAAAATTAGTATCCTTAATAGTAATAAGTTCCATAAATTTTATTTAAAATTTTAGATTACTGAGTGATCCAAATCATTCTGAAAGCAAAAACAATAACAATTAAAGGAGTAGTAAAAAGATTTATAAAATAAAATCAGGAATGATGATTTTAAATTAGTTAATTAATTAATTAATAGCACATTTGATGGCGTTACCGGCTAATAAAAAGAAAATAAAAGCGACCCACATATTTTCAAATGATTTATTTTTCTTCGTGCTAAATCATTGCGAATAAGGTACAAAAGATGACATTCATTACAATTTACGTTCCCGTAGGCAGCTTTTACAATAAAATAACAACTACTAGAAAAATAAAATATATATAAAAATATTAATGGCTTGTCAAGGACGGGTCTCTAATGAAATCGCGTAATACGGTAAGCATCATAAAATGTGTTTATTTCTATATATAGGTTTTATTAAGACATAAAGATCAAATGAAGCGCTAACGTATGTAGAAGATACAGAATGTTGAGTTAAAAGCGTGAACAACGATAATTACAGGTTTTTTTGGAAGAATTTTGCTACACACACGTTAACATGACATCATAAATTATTTACAATGCATTCGCTTTGCATTGCAACAACGCCATCATAATCAGTTTCTAAAATTGAAACTGATGCGACACCTTTACTATCTGTAATCAGTAGTAATCACCGACTTCCCGGAACATTGACCATTATTTATATTTCCGGAAATTATTTCACAGTATGTCCCACTTGCTAGAAATGTCTGAATACTTTCAGTTAAATTGCCCCCATTAGAACAAGCTATCAAGCCTTTACTACCGCGCAAAAAGGTCATCTGGAAAAAGTACCATATTGTTTGTTACATTATATTCCCATAAATTTCTTCCAGATCTTCCGGTTTCTGATATTTCGCTGAGTTCTGCAAGCTCCAACTCAGTCAAATGCTTCAAATACGTCACAATCGTCCCACGAACTTAATCAAAAACTTTCATTGAGTGAATTCAAATTTCCAAGATAAATACTTGCTCCAAATCCTCAGACTATTAATTTCGCAGTTTCGTGTAATTTTTGGATTTAAATAATTGCTTGCACGAAGGGTGAAAATCTGGCGGATTATAGTATACGGTATGAAGGGATACATCCTGACGTCACTGAGAGCTTTATTTCACCGTTTCCGGTTAACGCCGCCATGCGGTTAAAGACCACTACTAAGAAACGTTCAATTATTTATTTAAAGGGGTTAGTTTATTTATTTAACGAGATTACCTTATTCCTACTTTATTGCATCGTAAAGACAGTCTAGGAATCCCGCCTCGGTTCCAAATCTTATGGGTCACGGATTGGTGTCTTTCCCACCATGGTCTTCCAGGTGCTATTATGTTTTCATTAGGTGAAATCTACATGATTGTGTTCAATTAGTTCTGAAGATGGTTTAATTATATGATATGTGAAGGAAGCATAATGGGCGACTTTGCCATCGGTTTTAGAAGGTATTGTTACGTCGTAACTAAGTGTCGAAATTTTGGTAGAAAGTATATATTTCATTCAACAAAGTCACTGCATTAATTTATTTTTTTATCAATTTGGATATTTAGTGAGGGTTTTGGTTGTTGTTCATCATTAAAATTTTCTTATGTAACTTTAGTACACCTGTATATGCTTCATAAATATGAATTTGGCATTAGTAGCCCGTAATTCAAATTGACTAAACAATTTGTTTAGTGTGGATATCCAACGTTAGTGATGATTGAAAAATCAATAGCAATAATTATAGGTTTTCGATAATATCTAGCGATAAAATTCTGTTTTACATACTAATGCTTGAATAAACATAGATTTTTATATTTATTAGCTTCAGTTTTATTTTGTAGAAATCACGATTTTTGCCAAAACTTTTGATTTTTCTAGCTAGGTTTTTTTATCATTAATATCTACAACAAGGAGCTTCTTTGAAAGCTACACTAAAACTAACTAATCCTTCTAATAGAGCTTTGTTAATCTAGTGTATTCCAGGCTGTTTCAATTAAATTTTCAAAATGATGAAGAGCACTTATTTCACTAAAAATAAATGACTGCTCTTCGGGGATTTACTTTGTACTTTAACTTCCAGAGAAAATCTAATGCCCAATGTGGGATTTCCTATATGGATGTGCAGCACAAATTCATGAATAAATGAAAGGTAGGGGACGTAAGGCAAGACGGTGTACTTAAGGACAAAATAAAGTACATGCTTTCAAAGTTAAAGAAAAATAACCATTTGTTAAAGAATTTTCACAGTTAATACAACGTTTACGATCCATCAAACTGTTTACTAATAAATAATAATGGTTCTATTCGGTGAAAAATAATAATATGTTTTTGTTTTAAAATTTACTTCTCGGAATGTAAAAATTGAGTGTCTTCATATTGAGTGTTTCGCTGTCCTACTAAATATATATCAAATGTCAATTTTTAACTCTTATTAAGATTTATGGTAATTTATACTGTGTTTTTTTATGAAATCAAATAAGTATTTTTGAAGTAATTTAACGACTTGAGTTGAAACATCCTGTATATTTATTTTAAGCACTCTGGTTAAATGACATAATACGAAAATATTGTCTCGTATTCTTAAATAAACAAATATATTTAATTACTATATTATAGAGGGGAATAGGAAAGGTAAATACTTTCTTTGTTTTGGATATAAGGAAATGCCCATCATTATATATGTATATTTGACCAGTAGAAAGCTGTTGATGTCAAGTTTTCGAAAGAATGTGAAGGAATCTTGAAAATCTATTTTGATTTCTTGTTGAATCAATTCCATAAGATCTTCGAGGCTTTTGATGTTTCGTATCTGAAAGTGTTTGAAAAAGTTTTAAGGAAACCGTAATGTGTTTTTTTATGAATGTGAAAGAATCTTGTAGTTCCTGAGTTTTTTTTTTAGAATCTTGGAGCCCCTTGTATTTTGTTTTTTGAAACAATTTGAAAAGATTACTTAGGATCTTGCTATTTTCTTTTGGAAATCGTCTTAAGGGTTCTTTGTGTTTTTTAAGAATGTAAGAATCTTGGGGATCTCTCGTCACTTGTTTTTAAACAATTTGAAATGATCTTAGAGACTCTTGATATTTTGTTTTTGAAAGCGTCTAGAGATCCCCGTACCATGTTTAAGAATGTGAAAGAATCTTGGGTATCAATTGTATTTTGTTTTGAAACAATTTAAAAAGAGCTTGGGAATTTTTAACGTTTTATTTTTGAGAAATAAGCGTTTGAATGAATTTTGGGGGTATGTAATGTATTTTTGTAAGAATGTGAAAGAATCTTGTAAGATCCTCGTGTTTTGTTTTTGAAAATTACAAGGATCTCTAGAGTCTTTTTTAACAATGTGAAAGAATGTTAAGAGTCTTAGCGGTTCTTTGTGTTTTTTAAGAATGTGAAAACAATCTTGGGGATGTCTTGCAACTTGTTTTTGGAACTGTAGGTAAGCGAAGAAAAATGTTGCTTCTCCGGTGGGAATCGAACCGCACCTTTACCGCTTGCCGGGCGGGTGCGCTTACCACTAGACCACGGAGGAGCTTATCTTTCCTCGCTTACTACTAGGTATTATTGTGCCGCCACGGAACAATTCGAAAGAGTCTTGAAGGCGCTTGATGTTTTGTTTTTGAAAGAGTCTGAAAAACCCCAAATAACTTTTTTCTTAACAATGTGAAGAAAAAATTGTTTGTGTTGTTTTTGAAACAATTTAAAAAGATTTTGGAGCTCCTAATGTTTTATTTTTAAATTACTTACGTAGCTTGTGGTCCCTTGTGTATTTTTTTAAGGAGATAATTTTGAGGATTACTAGTTTTTTTCGAGAATATGAAAGAATGTTGACAGTCATTGGTGTCTTTTTTAGAATTTTGAGCATTCTTTGCGTCTTGTTTTTTGTTTTGAAACAATGTAAAAAGAGCTTTGGAATTTTTAACGTTTTATTTTTGAGAAATAAGCGTTTGAAAGAATTTTGGGGGTATGTAATGTATTTTTGTAAGAATGTGAAAGAATCTTGGGCGCCCTATACTTTTTGTTTTTAGAATAGTTTAAAAGAATCCGAGGGGCTCTAATAAAGACATATTTCTTCAAGAATGTGAAAGAATCTTGTGAGCTCCTTGTCTTTTATCTTTGAGAATTTTTAAGAAACCTAGTGTTTTTTCGAGAATGTGAAAGACTCTTGAGGGTCCCTGGTCCCTTTTTTAGAATTTTGAGGACCCCTTGCGTTTTGTTTTTGAAGCAATTTGAAAAGATCTTGGAGGCTCGTGCTGTTTTTTTTACATTTTTTTTAGATTTGCTTATACAGGGTGACTCAAAAAAATTAAGAAATCAGTCAATTTATTTTATTGAATAAATCAAGAATTGAAAAACTGAATGCTTTGAAATCATGCAAACGTTTTAAAGTCATTGTAAGCAGGTAAATTGTTAATCAAAATAAATCTGTTTATTCTCCAAAAAAATTGAAGCCGTTATCTCAAAATGTGCAAAATATGATGAGTTTTTACTTGTGATTCAGCAGTGCATTCATATTTTTTAATTTTAATAAGAATTATAATAATCATATTCAGAACATTTTGTCGATTGTACGAGTAGTTAATAATTCTGATCCTCTGTTTTGAGGGGCTGAACACATTCAAATCAAACTAATTCCTACGTGACATTCTTCCGACGTATAAACATAAACACTTTCAAGTTGTTTTTCTTATCGTGCATAAGCTAAGGACGTACAGTTGTGGAGTCCATCGGGCAATTTGCTACTTTCATATTTTCTCGATGTTTCATAACCCCTAGACAAGCCCGTAGCTAGATCTAGACAAGTTATAATTAACTAAATGTGATTTACAACATCGAAAATCAAAATAAAATGTAATGTTTAAAGGGGTAATTTCGAGCTGGATTTGCGAAATCGCAAGTGCCGTTGCTATAGTAATTGCGATGGCAGTTGTTGCGATGCGCGATATGATTCGTTGTGGCGGCTGCTGTCATCCAACTTGAAATTGGGCCGTTATTCAATAAGCGGAAGTCAGAGTCATAAAAAAGTCTCGACCGTCGGCATTCTGATCCGATTATTGCAATTCGTAGAAAATATCTTTCAGTTTAGTTTCTGTTTTACTCTCACGTTTACAGGTTGAAAAGTGTTATCGCTATTTGTCTTAAGTTACGAGTAGCATAAATTATTTTCAGTTCAATCTTCAGTCACACCTCTGTTATTACATACGACAGACGTGATTAAGTTGTTTCGTTATTTTATTGATTAGAATCACGGTTCAAGAATAATACAGTACTTTTATTATTAGTATCTACCCAAACCGATATATGCGTCCTTATATAATAAAATTCCCAAAATCAAATATGTTAATTTTTCGAAAAAGCTAGATTTGATAAGCTGTATTTATGGGTGAGGGAAGTTCTGTCGAAGTATGAATTTGAACTTTTTCAATAGTGTCTGGTCAAAAATAACTAAATAAAAATAGTTCGAGAACTTTTATTATATTTTCTCAACGCTCCATATCTTTTACAATTGGAAAAATTACACGTAATTTTATTGGACAAATATATTCTGACTGGACCGATTGTTGCAAAATTTAGTATTTTAAGAACATTTTATTGTGACTTTGAAAAAATATTTATTAATCCACATTAAATTAGTGCTAAAAATTTTTTCTTCTCTATTGAAGCTGTACGTACAGAAAGACTTTTACAGTAAGAATCAGATTTCAATTTGGTTTTCGTAAAGGATTCTCCACATTTGCTGCTATAAATTCATTAACAAATAGTATTATTCAAAGCTTTGAGCACAAAAAATTCTATGTAAATCACTTTTTAGATTTTAGCAAAGCATTTGATTGTTTATCGCATGATATTCTGCTACGAAAAATGTACTTCTATAACTTTCATCCGACAAGAATAAATCTCATCATGAGTTATTTAGAAAATAGAACTCAACAAGTAACCTTTAATAGCAAATTATCAGATTATTCTTCTATTAACTACCGAGTTCCCCAAGGATCTATTTTGGGACCTATATTATTTTTATTGTTCATCAATGATCTTCCAAATTATATTCCCGAAGCTGATGTAATGTTTTATGCTGACGACACTTGCATTGGTACTACAGGAACTACTGTCGATATTGTTTCAAAACAAAGTAAAAAATTGGTCTAAAGAGTTTAGACAGTACTTCCCTCGCTGTCGGAAACGTGACGACTGCATGCCTATTATGTTTTTTTTTTCGCAGTGGATTTCAAAGAATTCGGTTTTGTAGTTCCTGATTAAATCAATAAAATATATTTACGCATTCATTAATTTTTTTGAGTCACTCTGTATATGCAAATTCAAAAAATATAAATGGAGTGGTAAATGACAAGTACAGACTCATCATATTTTGTACATTTTAGATATGATTTATTCGGCAAACTTTCGAGCTGACGTCATCAAGTTTTTGGAGGGGATAAGCAAATATATTTTGACTAGACATTTATTATGCTCTTTATGACCTTAAAACATCTGCAAGACTTCAGAGCATTCGGTTTTGTAGTTCCTGATTAAATCAATAAAATATATTTACGCATTCATTAATTTTTTTGAGTCACCCTGTATATGCAAATCCAAAAAATATGAATGGAGTGATAAATTACAAGTACAGACTCATCATATTTTTACAGTTTAGATAGGATTTATTCGGCAAACTTTCGAGCTGACGTCATCAATTTTTTGGAGGGGATAAGCAAATATATTTTGACTAAACATTTATTATGCTCTTTAGAACCTTAAAACATCTGCAAGATTTCAAAGCATTCGGTTTTGTAGTTTCTGAGTAAATCAGTAAAATAAATGTACGCATTCATTAATTTTTTTGAGTCACCCTGTATATGCAAATCCAAAAAATATGAATGGAGTGATAGATCACAAGTACATACTCATCATATTTTGGACATTTTAGATATGATTTATTCCACAAACTTTTGAGCTGACGTCATCAAGTTTTTGGAGGGGATAAGCAAATATTTTTTGACTAAAGATTTATGATGCTCTTTATAGCCTTAAAACATCTGCAACATTTCAAAGCATTCTGGTTAGCAGATTAAAAATTAAATTTCAAAATGTTGTTTTATAATTTTGATTTTTTTTCCAAAAATCTGGACGTTTCGGGTGAAAAGTCGATTCGGAGTTGTAAACTACATGTGTAGGACTATGTTATTTTATACAATTGAAAACCCATTTACTATGTACAATTTTGAAGTGACGTCATCGCATTAGTGGTGGGGATGATTAGACAAATTTTGGTTAGCGTTTTACCATCTACATGATATTCTTAATATAAGTACAAAATTTCACAACAATCGGTCGAGTACTTTCGGAGATTATCTGTCTAATAAAAATCCGGGACAACAGACGGACAGACGGACGGACAGACGGACAGACGGACGGACAGACGGACAGACGGACAGACGGACGGACAGACGGACAGACGGACAGACGGACAGACAGACGGAAATGGGAGACCTATTTCTTCGTCTTCTAGGGGTCATGAAAGATCGAGAAAACGTAAAAGTAGAGAGTCGGCCGACCGACTCGATTACAATACTTCCTTTGCTTACGCTCGGGAAGTAAAAATGTATAAGTAAAGCTGAAGAGTGGTTTACTGCGAACAGATTACATCTAAATAGAGACAAAAATGTGTCAATGCTCTTTACATTACGAACTTGTAATTACCTTAATAGTTTTGTTGAATTTACAAAATATTTAGGTGTCTATATTGATAAAGAACTTAACTGGAATCAACATGGTAATTATTTATCTGACAAAATAGCAAAAAACACGTTTGTTTTTCGGAACTTAGCTAATGAACTTTCCCTTAAATATCTGCGCAACATTTATTATGCATTAATTCACAGCTATCTCGATTATTCTATCTTAGTCTGGGGCCATTCATCTTCTTTAATAAGAATATTTAAATTACAAGGAAGAGCAATTAGAATCATAGACAATTTAGGATACAAAGACGATTGCAGAAAGTCTTTTACTTCATTGAACATTCTTACATTACCCTCTTTTTACATATACCGTGCTTGCAATTTATTACTATGAATGTCAATCTGTATCCAAAAGTCAATTTCAACCATAATTACAGCACAAGACGTCAAGCTATTTTATTTAAGAATTTACGACTAACAAAATCTAGAGATGGCACTGATTATGTTTTCATTAAACTTTTAAATGCTTTACCAAAAAAAAAAACTTAGAAATAATTATATATCCAAAATTTTCTTGAAACATTTAAAAACATATCTAATCGAGAAGGCCTTTTCTCCATTAGAGGAGTTTCTAAATAATAATTTTGATGACTTATAGTAGTGCAGTTTAACAATTCCTAACTTATCGTATATTTCATTATTAGATTATACTATATTGTATTAATTAGGAAATTGTATTTTAAAGTTGATGTTAATTATTACCAATCCATAATGTTTTCTTTTCTGTGACGTGTGTAAACTTATGTTTTTAGCACAAATAAAATTCTATTCTAAAATTCTATTCTATTCTATTCTATTGAATTTTACTTTTGTGTTTCATAAGATTTAAGTACCTCTTCAAGTATTTTACAAGGGTTTAGTTATGATTTAAATTTTTCTGAAAATAGAATAAATATGTGGTTCTAAAAAATTTTCAGAAACCCGCTAGCTTATGATAGGAACACACTTAAGATCAAAAAATTATTACATTGTAATATTCTCAGTGTGTAGGATTGTATAAATGTAGAAAATATTTTCAGTTTAATTAGAATTTGTAAATTGACATTATTAACTTTTATATTATGTATTTGAAACGAAATAACTGTTAAATTTTATAAAATATTTTTATTTAAAATCTCGGTAGAAATTTCACTTTGATCTCGTTTTTAGTTCTTAGTATTACATCCATTATAAGAGTTATCGTGTCAGGTGTATCCACTGGTTCGAGAATATACTTAGACAATATTCCACACAAAGCCGCTTTAAGTTCCAACATGGCAAACTTCTGTCCAATGCAGTTCCTAGGTCCGGCGCTAAAAGGCAAATAAGCGAAAGCATGTCTGTTTTTTGTATTCTCTGGTAAAAATCTATCAGGATCAAACTTTTCAGGATCTGGATAGAATTCGGCATTGTGATGCAAATCGTAAATCTGCAAGTGGACAAAGTTATCTTTAGGTATCCTATATCCCGTAGCAGTAACTAATTCTTCTCCAAGTTTTCTAGAAATTAAGGGGACACTTGGATACAACCTCAAAACTTCCTTTAAAACTCGTTCTAAGTATTTCATTTGTTGAAGATCATTAAAGGTTGGTTTTTTACATAACTCTCCTGTTACAGCCTCAATTTCTTCAACGATTAATTCCTAAAAAAAACCTCTCATACAAATCGTAATTCATTACATTTTTGAATTTTAAGTGCAGAAATAGCTATTTGGGAAAAATTACTTGAACATTTTTGTGGCACGCTATAAGCATCAACGAAAAAGTTAAAGCTGCAGCAGTGGTATCGTGACCTTCGAACATAAAGGTATCTACTTCTTCACATATTCCTTTATCATCGATACTATTTTCTTCGTTTTTAGCCGTTAAAAGCAAATCCAACATCGCCAATCGTTTTCTTTCCTTGTAAACTTCATGATTATCATGAGTATAGTGGGGTTTTTCAAATGCTTGAGTCCGCTCTGCTATGATATTCCGAGTGAAATTATGTAAGGTTTTAATGGCATTTTTCTCTTTCCAATATTTTGGACTAAATAAGTTTATAAAGCTGTCTACAAACCAAGCGTTTAATATTCTATAAGAAGCTATTTGTCCCATATCTATAGTTGCCTGTCGGTATTCTATTTCTGTTTGTTTAATAAATTTCAATTTTGTTCCCATTGCAGTTTCTGTAATTCAGCCATTTACATAAACAGCATACGAAACGGAATTTTACCTGCTATAGTTTTCAGTGTAAACTGTGCAATGTAGTTGTCAACTGAGATGTAAACTTGGTGACACAATTCTCCAAAAGTTGTCACTAAATCATCTGTCTGCTTATTAAATATTTCAACGAATTGCTGCAAAATGCTAAAATGAAACGCTGGAGTTAAAATTCTTCTTCTGTTCAGCCACTTTTCTCCGGTACTCGTGAGGAGACCAGTACCTAACCATCCATGGAAAACGTTATAAATATCACTTTTTTCTATGTGTTTGGGATTGGAAAGTATGAGCTATAAAAAACGATGTTGCTTCATGTAAAACAATTTTAGTCTTTACCTCAAAATCATCTGGGTGTAATATACACGGAACAACGAAGTGAAGTACGGTCATAGAATAAATAGGGTTGTACAATTTTGCCCAGTCTCGAAAGGTTTTGAACGCAGCATCTAAAACATTACATTGAGTTATAGTTATAATTTATAATGAAATAAAACAAAATATTTAGGTACCTAGTGACGTCTGTAAATGTGCAGAGTTGCCACCAATGAAATTTTTATCTTCTGGTCTTGGAATTCGGTTTAATTCGCTACGATTTTTCAGTAAGCTCTTAATTTTTACTAAAAAATAAAGGATGGTAAAAAACAAGATTACAGTTACGCCGGACATGTTGCAAATGCAGATATCTGTACATTTTTATACTGCGAGTCAAAGTACATAAAATACACTTTGTTATCATGCAAATCCCAATCGACATGTACCAAAATATTAAGAAGGTCAGCAAAAAATGGCTGCAGGTTGTTGTTTATCATTTAAAAGGAATAATGAAATAAAAAAAGCTAATTACGAAATACTCGAGTTACAGTAATTCAATCAGTTTTTAAATAATGCTATTTGTGTTTAATCAAATTTCTAAAATGGAGTAATTGAAAATTGAAATCATGAAAAGAAAGAAATGGTAGAATACATTGTAAAGATAATGATATATATTGTTCAACCTTTATATCTTTTAGACTATTTCCTTAGAACGAATTACTGAAGATAACTTGTAAATAATGTTTTGAGTACTTTCTAATTTACCTTCGTCAAATGCCCCAAAACAACTTTTATAATTCATATTTACATCGCAAAAGTTGCTAGGAACACACTGTACTAGGGTACATTTGGCAAATGATTTTACATTTTCTGGATGTTCTATAGCTTTTTGTGGTTGAAATAATGATTTACCGTTTTTAATTAGGCGATTTCGAACTCGACTGGGTGTTGTAAAATTTTAGTTATTTTAAGAATGTCGCTAACCAAAATTTCTCTGATCTTTCCTAGGAAAGATATAAGCTCTAGAGCGTATTGCTTGTCATCGCGTCCTATTTATAACGAAGAATAACGTGTGAACGAGTTATTGTAAAAAATATATATAAAAGCAAATTTGTCAATGTAACTTAAAAACAAACCATCCTATGGGATTCCCGTTTTTGTGTCGCCGCCTCCCCAGGATCCGAAGCAGTCCTGTCAGCGGGTTTCGTTGCAATATTATGACACACTTCATAATAATAGTTCATTCATGCCATTTAAACTAATCTGAGACGTTGATCCATTTTAAGAGGAAGGACCGTGAAAATGTTCATCAGTCAAATAAATAACATCGTGAAGTATGGTGTGGGGTTTAATTTGTAGAACGTTGTTATTTGTGTATCTAAGTATGGCTTGCCGCATCCGAGTGAAACGCGGCGGGTTTTATCAAACTTATATAAATTCAGAAAATATATTCGCGCCTTAACTAAACTTTGTAAATTTTTATTTGTATAAGTTTTACTTCTGTATTTACAACCAAATGAAATATTTTTATCTAAAACCTCGGTAGAAATTTCATTTTGATTTCGTCTTTAGTTCTTAGTACAACATCCACTGCAAGAGTAATAGTGTCAGGAGTGTCCACCGGTTCTAGAACATATTTAGACAATATTCCGCACAAAGTCGCTTTAAGTTCCAACATAGCAAACTTCTGTCCAATACACTTTCTAGGTCCAGCACTAAAAGGTAAATAAGCAAAAGGATGTATGTTTTTTGTATTCTTTGGTGAAAATCTGTCAGGATCAAACTTTCAGGATCTGGATAGAATTCGGGACTGTGATGCAAATCGTAAATATGCAACTGGACAATCGTATTTTTAGGTATCTTATATCCAGTAACAGTAACTAAATCTTCTCCGAGTTTTCTAGAAATGAAGAAGACAAGAAAAATCGATGACGTCAGCTCAAAATTTTGTCCTTGTAATTTATCATTCCTATCATATTTTTTGGATTTGCATATACAGGGTAACTCAAAAAAAATAATGAGTGCGTGAAATTATTTTATTGATTTAAAATGTGCAAAATATGATGAGTTTTTTCTTGTGATTTGTCATTGCATTAATATTTTTTAGATTTGCGTAAACAGGTGGCTCAAAAAATGAATGAATGAGCCAATCTATTTTATTGATTAAGTCAGAACAACAATACTGTTATTTTTAGTATTACACTGCACTCCACTCCTTTTTTTTTGTTTTTCAGAATTTTGAAAAACTCAAGTGTCTTTTTACGGACTGTGAAAGTATCTTTAGGATCACTGGTGTTTTTTTTTAGAATTTTGAGGATACTTTGCGTTTTGTTTTTGAAACAATTTGAAAAGATATTGGAGGCTCGTGCTGTTTTTTTAGAAAGTGTTTGAAAAAGTCGTCCTTGGTGTTTTTTAATAATGTGAAACAATCTTGGAGATTCCTGGTGTCTACTTTGTTAAATGTGAAGGAATCTTGTGAAATCTTTGTGTTTCGTTTTTGAAAACTTTGAGGATCCCTAGTGCCTTTTTCTAGAATGTGAAAGAATCTTGAGGGTCATTTGTGTCTTTGTTCAGAATCTTGAGGACCCTTTGCGTCTCGTTTTTGAAACAATTTGAAAAGATCTTGGAAGCTCGTGCTGTTTTCTTTTGGAAAGAGTTAGCAGGAGTCTTTGGGGTCCTTTATCTTTTTTAAGAATGGGAAACGATTTTGAACGCTCTATATTTTTTGTTTGTGAATAGTTTAAAAGAATTCGAAGGGCCTCTAATATATATATTTCTTTAAGAATGTTAAAGAATCTTGGGTCCCTGGTGTTTTTTTATTAACATAGTGAAATACTCTTGCGTATTCCTGGTGTCTACTCTGTTAAATGTGAAAGAATCTAGTGAGCTTCTAGTTTGTTGTTTTTGAGAATTTTGAAGAATCCAAGTGTCTTTTTCGAGAAGCTTGAGGACCTTTTGCGTCTTCTTGAAACAATTTGAAAAGATCTTGGAAGCTCGTGCTGTTTTCTTTTAGAAAGAGTTAGCAAGAGTATTTGGGGTTTTTATGTTTTCTAAGAATGTGAAAAGGTTTTGGGCTCCATCTATTTTATATTTTGGAATCGTTCAAAAGAATCCGAGGGGTCTCTAATATATATATTTCTTTAAGAATGTTAAAAATATCTTGAGGGCCTGGTGTCTTTTTATTAACAAAGTGAAATAATCTTGCGTATTCCTGGTGTCTAGTTTGTTAAATGTGAAAGAATCTTGTGAGCTTCTAGTCTTTTGTTTTTGAGAATTTTGAAGAACTCAAATATCTTTTTCGAGAAGCGTGAGGGTCACTGGTGTCTTTTTTTTAGAATTTGAAAAGATCTTGAAGGCTCGTGTAGAGTTTGAAAGAGTGTTTGGCGTTCTTTGTGTTTTTTGAGAATGTGAAGGAATTTGAGGCCCCAGTGCCTTTTTAGAGAATATGAAGCAATGTTGAGGGTCACTAGTGTCTTTTTTCAGAATCTTGAGGACCTTTTGCGTCTTCCTGAAACAATTTAAAAAGATCTTGGAACCTCGTGTTCTTTTCTTTTGGAAGGAGTTAGCAAGAGTATTTGGGGTTTTTATGTTTTCTAAGAATGCGAAAAGATTTTTGGACTCCTTATATTTTTTGTTTTGGAATCGTTCAGAAGAATCCGGGAGGTCTTTGATAAATATATTTCTTTAAGAATGTGAAAAAATCTTGAGGGCCTGGTGTGTTTTTATTAACAAAGTGAAATAATCTTGCGTATTCCTGGTGTCTACTCTGTTAAATGTGAAAGAATCTTGTGAGCTCCTTGTCTTTTGTGTTTGAGAATTTTGAAGAATCCAAATATCTTTTTCGAGAAGCTTTAGGGTCACTGGTGTCTTTTTTTTTAGAAATTGCAAAGATTTTGAAGGTTCGTGTAGAGTTCGAAAGAGTGATTGGCGTTCTTTGTGTTTTTTGAGAATGTGAAAGAATCTTGAGGCCCCAGTGCCTTTTTGGAGAATATGAAACAATAAAAAACAATAAAAAGACACTAGTGACCCTCACTAGTGTCTTTTTTCAGAATCTTGAGGACCCTTTGCGTCTTCTTGAAACAATTGGAAAGATCTTGGAACCTCGTGTTCTTTTCTTTTGGAAGGAGTTAGCAAGAGTATTTGGGGTTTTTATGTTTTCTAAGAATGCGAAAAGATTTTTTGACTCCTTATATTTTTTGTTTTGGAATCGTTCAGAAGAATCCGAGGGGTCTTTAATATATATATTTCTTTAAGAATGTTAAAAGGATCTTGAGGGCCTGGTGTCTCTTTATTAACAAAGTGAAATAATCTTGCTTATTCCTTGTGTCTACTCTGTTAAATGTGAAAGAAACTTGTGAGCTTCTAGTCTTTTGTTTTTGAGAATTTTGAAGAACCCAAATATCTTTTTCGAGAAGCTTGAGGGTCACCGCTGTCTTTTTTTTAGAAATTGATAAGATCTTGAAGGCTCGTGTAGAGTTTGAAAGAGTGTTTGGCGTTCTTTGTGTTTTTTGAGAATGTGAAAGAATCTTGAGGCCCCAGTGCCTTTTTGGAGAATATGAAACAATAAAAAACAATAAAAAGACACTAGTGACCCTCACTAGTGTCCTTTTTCAGAATATTGAGGACCCTTTGCGTCTTCTTGAAACAATTGAAACGATCTTGGAAGTTCGTGTTCTTTTCTTTTGGAAAGAGTTAGCAAGAGTATTTGGGGTTTTTATGTTTTCTAAGAATGCGAAAAGGTTTTTGGACTCCTTATATTTTTTGTTTTGGGATCGTTCAAAAGAATCCGAGGGGTCTCTAATAAATATATGTCTTTAAGAATGTGAAAAAATCTTGAGGGCCTGGTGTCTTTTTATTAACAAAGTGAAATAATCTTGCGTATTCCTGGTGTCTACTCTGTTAAATGTGAAAGAATTTTGTGAGCTCCTTGCCTTTTGTGTTTGAGAATTTTGAAGAATCCAAATATCTTTTTCGAGAAGCTTGAGGGTCACTGGTGTCTTTTTTTTTGAAATTGAAAAGATCTTGAAGGCTCGTGTAGAGTTTGAAAGAGTGTTTGGCGTTCTTTGTTTTTTTTGAGAATGTGAAAGAATCTTGAGGCACCAGTGCCTTTTTGGAGAATATGAAACAATAAAAAGACAATAGTGACCCTCACTAGTGTCTTTTTTCAGAATCTTGAGGACCCTTTGCGTCTTCTTGAAACAATTTGAAAATATCTTGGAAGTTCGTGTTCTTTTCTTTTGGAAGGAGTTAGCAAGAGTATTTGGGGTTTTTATGATTTCTAAGAATGCGAAAAGGTTTTTGGACTCCTTATATTTTTTGTTTTGGAATCGTTCAAAAGAATCCGAGGGGTCTCTAATATATATATTTCTTTAAGAATGTTAAAAAAATCTTGAGGGCCTGGTGTCTTTTTATTAATAAAGTGAAATAATCTTGCATATTCCTGGTGTCTTTTTTTTTAGAATTTGAAATGATCTTCAAGGCTCGTGTAGAGTTTGAAAGAGTGTTTGGCGTTCTTTGTGTTTTTTTAGAATGTGAAAGAATCTTGAGGACCTAATGCCTTTTTGGAGAATATGAAACAATCTTGAGGGTCACTAGTGTCTTTTTTCAGAATATCGAGGACCCTTTGCGTCTTGTTTTTGAAACAATTTGAAAAGATCTTGGAAGCTCGTGCTCTTTTCTTTTGGAAAGAGTTAGCAAGAGTATTTGGGGTTTTTATGTTTTCTAAGAATGCGAAAAGGTTTTTGGATTCCTTATATTGTTTGTTTTGGAATCATTCAAAAGAATCCGAGGGATCTCTAATATACATATTTCTTTAAGAATGTGAAAAAATTATGAGGGCCTGGTGTCTTTTTATTAACAAGATGAAATAACCTTGCGTATTCCTGGTGTCTACTCTGTTAAATGTGAAAGAATCTTGTGAGCTCCTTGTCTTTTGTTTTTGATAATTTTGAAGAACCCAAATGTCTTTTTCGAGAATGTGTCATTGGTGTCTTTTTTTAGAATCTTGAGAACTATTTGCGTCTTGTTTTTGAAACAATTTGAAAAGATTTTGGAAACTCGTGTTGTTTTCTTTTAGAAAGAGTTTGAAAGAGTCTTAAGCGTCCTTAGTGTTTTTAAGAAGGTGAAAGAATCTTGAGGCCCTGGTGTCTTTTTATTAACAATGTGAAACAATCTTGGAGATTTCTGGTGTCTACTTTGTTAAATGTGAAGGAATTTTGTGAGTTGCTTGTGTTTTGTTTCTGAGAATTTTGAAAATCCCTAGTATCTTTTTCGAGAATGTGAAAGAATCTTGAGGGTCCTTGGTGCCTTGCTTTAGAAACTTGAAGGTTCCTTGTGACCCTTCAGCGTATTTTTTTAAAGAATCTTTTGCAACTTGTTATGAAAAAAATTGAAAGGATCGTGAAGATTTTGATGTTTGGTTTTTTAAAGAGTGTAAGAAATCCCAAGTAGTTTTTTTAAGGAGGTGAAAGAATCTTGGGAGAAAGTATGTTTCGTTTTTTAAAGAGTTTAGAGTCCCGAGTGATTTTTTTAAGAATGTGAAGAATCTTGGGGGCCCTTGTATCATTTTATTAAACGTGAAAAAACCTTGTGGGCTCTTCGTATTTGGTGTTTGAGAATCTTGGGGATCTCTAGTGTCATTCTCAAGAATGCAAAAGAATCTTATTGGTCCCTAGTGCATTTCTTAAGAATGTGGAAGAATCTTAGGGACTCTCGGTTTCTTTTTTATATTAATTTAGAAAAATTCACAGAATCAAATTTTAGAACTTATCTAAGAAACCACCACTAAGGAAAGTTCTGTCTAAATAATTTTGAACCAACTTTGGACATTCTCCTTAATTTAAAAAAATAGCATAGTAGTTTGAGCCTAATTTGAGCCGTTTTAAGTTACAAATCAAAAACACTGTATGCATTTTTTGCTTTATTTTTATAAAAATACAAACATCATTTTCGAGTGAAATCATTTTGATTGGAAATCTCTTTTAATTTGATATTAACAAATTCAAAATCAATTTAAAAGTAAAGTTAATTAAGCGGGAAAAATCCATGCCATGAAGATTATTTTTTTACAAAAATTTAAACAATTCTGTCGAATAACAAATGCTAATCAAGACAATATTTAAACCACTTTTACACGAGTAAATGTAAATAAATTAACCATAAAAAAATAAAAAAGTGTTCACAGTAACATGAAAAGCGAAAATAAACCGGAAAATCCTTTAATACCCGTGATCTTTACGTTCTAAATTTTGTTTTCATATTTTTGAGACCTACCACCCGTTGATTGTGTTGACACCGCTAAAAATATGCCTGGAGATTGACAGCTAAATTATACTCAACCGATGCAGACGTATTAAAAACGACAGCAAATTTAATCCAGTACTAAAAAACCAATAAAAATCCGTCAATTTCACACAAATAAAATTCCGTTAAAATAAACCCCAAATTTTCTCCCTAAATTATTAAACAGAACAGTACATGTTCATGTTCATTTAAATTTTGTTGTTTGTGTATAACAAGCATTAGTGGCACCGCAGGAAATAATATGATAGGAACAAAGTTTCCTGATGTTTCAAATTTTCTTATAATTGTATTCGTACTCCATTTGAAGCGAAACAAGTTATTTCATACATTACAATATTTTAGCGACTACGAACAAATTTCCGTTTTTTAGCAAACTTTAACGACGCGCATTCTCGCCGGATTGGACCCGTGTGAGATAACCGGAGCCATAAAATTTCGCAACGCCTCGAATTAAGCGACGATTTCCAGGCCAGGCTCCTCGTTTGTCAATATTTTATTGTCTTTGGAAGATTGATCATCAAGAATTCCCATCTTTCAGTGCACGCACATTCTAAGCAAACAGCTAATTACGCAGCTGCGTACAACTTTACGACCTTATGTAATTATCAAAAATTATCAATAACGTAATTTTTCGGCAAACACCATTGATGGCTAATGCACGCAGTGATCTCACACTTAAATGTACCGCGTGTTAATTCAAAGTTATTGCTAATAGTAAGGTCAGACGTACCTACGATTGCAGTGCACGAAATATGAATTGAGTAACCTACATTAGGCGAAACGTGGACGAAGATGTGCAACAAGAGATCGACAAGGCTGAAAGCATTAGCTCCCGTTCCGCACTGTAATCTATCTACGGATTTCATACTAATGAATTGTAGATGAATCACGACGCAGACTTTGGATGATTTATCGCACCTATTGAAGCAGCTATTGTTTGACTGATGAGTGAGTAGTTAAAAAGACACGACGAAGAGGTTGATTTTTGGGAAAAATTATAAATAATATGTTATTCTATTTTAAAGTCATAATCTTGTTTATAAGCACCCAAATGCGGGCATAAAGAGGCCTTTATGACACAAACGACTGATTATTCATTTACACTAATTAATTATTCAAAGAAGCTTCGATATTCAACATTTTTATTAAAGTTGAGAAAATAATATTTCATCAAACCATTTCCTGGCCGACTTCAAATTCTTTTAAAATTTCTTTTGAATAAACGTTTTCCGCTTCTTCAGTTTGCATTGTGAAAATCGAATTATTTAACAAATAAACAATGTGGTATCCATAACAAAATCAAAATAATAGCCGGCTACATTTTATACATTTTTATTTTCCGAGCGTAAGTTAGGAAAGTATTATACTCTTGTGTTTTCTTGACCTTTCATGACCCCTAGGGCACGAAAAAATAGGTCTCCCGTTTCCGTCTGTCTGTCTGTATGCCGTCTGTCTGTCTGTATGCCGTCTGTATCAATTTTTATTAAATTTTATTAGACACATAATCTTCGAAAGTACTGGACCAATTGTTGTCACAATTTATTATAAGAAAACGTCGACTAAAATTTGATGATGTCATCTCCAAAATTTACAGTAGTAGGTAAATTTGTTTTAGGCATCCAGATTTAAAAAAAAATCAAAATTGATTAACAACAAATTGTAATTTAACTTTGAAATTGGTTTTACGGTTATCCTGTAAGCCTGATAAATTTAATTTAATCAAAATTTATTCGTTTATCTCCCTTCAAAAAATTGATGACATCATCTTAAAATTTTGCCGAATAAATCTCCTTTGAAATATGCAAAATTGTATTACTCAATACTTGTGGTTTATTAATGCACTCATAGTTTTGAGAATTAGGTACTTATACAGGGTGACTCTAAAAATTAATGGATGAGTCAGTTGATTAAATTTATTAAATTTACTCATTCCATTTTCTCAAAAATTTGGAAGTACAGTACTGTTGACGTAAGTATCCTTGAAACAATGTTGATGACGTCATCACAAAATTTTGTAGTGGAAAAACTCACTAGAAACAAACGTTTATTTTAACATTAGATACAATTCCCTAAATCAAATCTTGGAGCAATTTTTTGATTTCACAATTTTTCATTTTTCGTTTTTTCTTTTTCTTCAATTTCACAATTTTTGATATCACAGTTTTTCAATTTTTCCATATTTCAATGTTTCGTTTTCATGATTTTTTAGTTGTTGCAGCTTTATTTTTTTAATTTTTTCAATTTCTCGAATTTCAAATTTTTCGAATTTTCGTTTCTTCAATTTTTCAATTTGCAATTTTTTCAGTTTTGCAATTTTTCGATATTACAGTTTTTCATTTTTCGATTTTTCAGTTTCTCAATTTTTAATTTATTAATTTTTCAATTTTTCATTTTATGTAACGAATTTTCGTCTGTTGATTTCCTTTATTATTCAGGTTTTTTTTGATTTTACAAATTTTCGGTTATTCAATTCTTCAAATTTTCAGTTTTTGATTTTTCAGTTCCTCGATTTTCCAGATTTTAAAATTTTTCAATTTTGCAATTTTTGAATTTTTTAGTTATCAGTATTATCTTCAAGTTTCTCTAATTTTTCGACTTTTCAATTTTTCGTTTCTTCAATTTTTCAAGTTTTCATTTTATACATTTTCGTTTTTCACTTGTAATTTTTTCCAGTTCTTAATTTTTTTTCATTTTATCAATTTTATATCACAACTTTTTGTTTTTTCTTTTCCTTCATTTTTCATGTTATTTTCTTTTTGTAATTTTTCGTTTATTCAATCTTTTATGTTTTCAGTTTCTGATTTTTAAATTTTTCAATTTTGAAGTTTTTGGATTTCTCAGTTATCCGACTTTCGGATTTTTTTAGTATTCATTATTTCGATTTTACAAAATATCGTTTTTGAGATTTTACATTTTTCGATTTTTAAGTTTCTCAATTTTTAAGCTTCTGATTTTTCAAATTTTCGTTTCCTCAATGTTTCAAGTTTTTGATTTTCAATTTTCAGATTTTTGAACGTTTTAATGCTATATATTTTCGTTTTTCATTTTTGATTTTTTCAAGTTCTTGATTTTAATGTTTCATTTTCTTGATTTTTTAATCTTCATTTTTTTGATTTTATGTAACGACTTTTCGACTGTTTATTTCCTTTATTTTTTCACGTTTCTTTGGATTTTATAATTTTTCATTTATTCAATTATTCAAATTTTCAGTTTTGGATTTTTCAATTCCTGGATTTTCCAATTTTTAAATTTTTTCAGTTTGGCAATTTTTGGATTCGTCAGTTTTATTTTTAAGTTTCTCAATTTGTAATCTTCCAATTTTTCAATTTTTCCTTTCTTCAATTTTTCAAGTTCTTCCAAGATTGCCAATTTTTATATTTTTCAATGTTTTCACTTTATACATTTTCAATTTTGATTTTTTTAACTTTTTGATTTTTCCCCCGATTTTTTAATTTTCATTTTATCGATTTTATGTTACAACTTTTCGTTTTTTCATTTCCATTTTTTTCATGTTCCTTCCCTTTTTATAATTTTTCGTTTATTTAATTCTTCAAGTTTTCAGTTTCTGATTTTTTAATTACCGGATTTTCCAAATTTTTAATTTTTCTATTTTGAAAGTTTTGGATTTCTCAGTTATCCAATTTCAGATTTTTTTTAGCATAATTTCGATTTTACAAAATATCGTTTTTTTCATTTTACATTTTTAGTTTTTTAATTTTTCGTTTCTTCAATTTTTCAAGTTTTTGATTTCCAATTTTTAGATTTTTGAACGTTTTCATTTTATACATTTTCGTTTTTAATTTTCATTTTTTCGATTTTATATCACAACTTTTCCTTTTTTCATTTCCTTCTTTTTCCATGTTTCTTTCGATTTTATAATTTTTATTTATTTAATACTTCAAATTTTCAATTTTTGATTTTTCAATTCCTCGATTTTCCAATTTTTAAATTTTTCGGTTTTGCAATTTTTTGATTTCTCAACTATTCTACTTTTCTATTTCTGTAATTTTTAATCTTTTGTTTTCTAAATGTTTCGTTTTTTCGATTTTGCACTTTTTCTATTTTTAACTTTTTTTATTTTTTTTTGAATTTTTACTTCCTACAATTTTCCAATTTCTTGAGTTCCAGTTTTTAGACTTTTCAAAGTTTTCATTTCATACTTCTTCGTTTTTCATTTTTGATTTTTCAATTTTACACTTTTGCAATTTTTAAAATCTAAACACTGAAAAATCGAAAAGTTTAAAACCGAAAAACTAAAATAACGGTAAAAAAACTGAAAAAACGATAAAATTGTAAAATCGAAAAATTGCAAATCGAAGAATTGAAGAAACAACAAATCGAAACGATGCAAAATTAATGAATCAATAAATTGGTAAGAAGAAAAAACGAATCGAATGGAAAAATTGGAAAAACCAAAAATTGTAAAATCGTAAAACTGTAACATTGAAAGATCGATAAATTGAAAAATTAAAACAAAAAATTGAAAAATAAAATATATGAAAAAGTTTTAAAATGAAGTAATTGAAAAATCGAAAAACTCAAAAGTGCCAAAGTTGAAAAACTGAAAAATTTTAAAAATGTTAATTATTCTTAGCAATATATTTGAAATGAAAACTAGAAGCATTGCAAATCAAAAACTGAGGAAATAAAAAATTGAAAAATCGGAAAACTGAAAAATCTAAACTTGAATAAGCGAAAAATTAAAAAATTTAAAATTGAAAAATTTCACATTGAAAAAATGAAAAATTGTAAAATCAGAACATTGAAAAACCTAAAGAAAACGATAAACCGAAACTAAAAATTGCAAATACAAAATTTGAAGAATTCAAGAGTTGAAAAAACTAAAAAACAAAAAATTAGAAAGTGAAAACTGGTGAAACTGAAAATCGAAAAACTGCAAGATCTAAAAACTGAAACAATTATTTTCTTTAATTCTACAGTTAAAATTGAAGAATCAAAAAAAAAGAAAAATCGAAAAATTGCAAATCGCATTGATGAAACGAAAAATTGAAGAAATTTAAATTGAAAAACGAAAATTTATAAAATCGGACATTGAAAAACTAAAAAGCGGGAAATTTAAAAATTGAATAAAATAATGAGGCGATAAATTGGAAAGAAGAAAAAACGAATCGAATCGAAAATTCGAAAATGCAAAAATTGTAAAATCCAAAAATTATAGAATGGTCAAAATTGTAAACTCGAAAAATTGTAACATTGAAAGATCAAAAAACTGAAAAATTAAAAATCGAATAAATGAAAAAGTTTTAAAATCTAGTCATTCAAAAACCGAACATTTCGAAAGATCTAAAATTGAATAAGTGAAAAATTTTAAAAATTATAAGAATTATAAAATACATATTTAAAATGAAAACTAGATGCATTGCAAATCAAAAATTGAAGAAACGAAAACTTCGAATATCGGGAAACTGAAAAATCTAAAATTGAAAAATCGAAAAATTGCAAATCAAAAATTGAAGAAATGAAAAATTGACAAATTTAAAAATTAAAAAAATTAAGATTAAAAAAACTAAACTAGGAAAATAAAAAAATTGAACAATTAAAAAATTTAAAGTCGAAAGACTGCATCAGTATGCAATTCTTTTCTTTTATTTTATAGATAAAATTGAAGAAACAAGAAAAAATAAAAAATTGAGAAATTGCAAATCGAAAAATTAAAGAAACGAAAATTTGAAAAAAATTATAAAATTCTAACACTAAAAAACTAAAAATCGAGAAATTTAAGAATTGAAGAAAAATAAATTAATTTATTTGAAAGAATAAAAAACGAATCGAATCGAAAAGTAGAAAAATCCAAAAATCGTAAAATCGAAACATTATAGAATCGCCAAAATTTTAAAGACGAAAAATTGTAACACTGAAGGATTAAAAAAATGAAAAAATTATTATTGAAAAATTGAAAAATCGAATAAATGAAAAAGTTTTAAAATCCGGTAATTTAATTAAAAATTGAATAATTGCAACATTGTAAAATTGAAAAAATGATAAATCTAAAAAATTACAATAATTATTAGATACATATTTAAAATGAAAACTAGAAAAACGAAAAGTTAAAATATCCAAAAGAAAAATTGAAAAATTCAAAAATGAGAAATTTCACATTGAAAAAAAAAAGAAAATTATAAAATCAAAACATTGAAAGACCGAAAAATTGAAAAAATTAGAAACACAAACCTAAAAATCAAGAAATTAAAAACTGAAAACTCGTGAAATTGCAAATCAAGAAATTGCAACATCTAAAATTTGAAATATCCAAAACTTGAAAAATCGAAAAATTAAAAAATAAAAACTCGGAGAATTTCATATCGTAAAACTGAAGAAACAAAATGAAAAACTGCAAATTGAAAAATTTTAGAAACGAAAAATTGAAAAAATTGAAATTGAAAACACAAAAGATTATAAAATCAAAACATTGAAAAATCGAAAAATTGTAAAATAATGAAAATAAAAACCCAAACGAAAAATTGCAAATTGAATGAAAAACTCGGGAAATTTTAAACTGAAAAAAATTGCAAAATATAAAATTGAAGATACAAAAAATAGGAAAATCGAAGAAACGAACATTGAAAAAACTAGAATTAAAAAATGAAAAAAAAAGATTAGGTCAACGAAAATAAATAATTAATAGAGTAGTAATTAAGAACAATTGGAAAAAATAAAGAAAATAAAAACTTGAAAAGAAGAATGCAAATCGTAGATTTGAGATCTCGGGAAACACAAATCAATAAATTGCAAAATGTAAAAATTGAAAAATTCAAACGTTGGAGAATTGAAAAATTGAAAAATTAAAAATGAAAATTCGAAAAATGTAAATCGAAAAATTGAAATCTCGGGAAACTCAAATCAAAAAACTGCAAAATCTATAAACTGAAAAATTTAAACGTTGGAGAACTGAAAAATTGGAAAACCAAAAATTGAAAATTTGAAAAATTGCAAATCGAAAAACTGAAGAAACAAAAAAAAATCGCTAACACTTTTCATAATTTTTAAAAGAACTGGGATTTATTGGGCTGTACTCCAGGGGCGAGCGAAGGTCTGTCGAAATAATCTTCGACCATTTTTTTTATTTACTGAGTACAACTAGTGGTAGTTACTTAGTACAAATATGACTTGTAGTACATCAAATTTAAATGTTTTTCTACAATGAAACAGAAAAACGCAATATATACACGGTCTCGTAATTAGTGTAACATCGTAATCCAAACATCAAACGGTCTTTTCTCCCGCTCAATTTTCATGATAAATGCATGTTGCCTTTGCAAGAACATTTTATTTAGTCTCGCAATGAGCTAGACAGATGCGTATCGAGAATGGAAGGTCAAGTGTTACGAAGAGAAATTGACAATCTGCAAAAAGATTACGTTGTGTAATAACTGTGTAAACATGCAAGGGTCAAGATAATGAACTTGATGCCACAAAAAAAACTAAGAAAAAAAAACAAATAATAACACAAAGGGGTTGTGCGATTTTATTTGCGCTAATTGCTCGACAACTTGTTTACAGGTTGCCTCACAAGGATGAGATACAATCTTCAAAACGTGTCGACATACGTGGTAATGTTACCTATTAACAATAGATGTTAATTAGAGTCAAGAAAAGCGACGTTATATCATCAAGTTCAAGCTTTCGTTTACGTCTTCATTAAGCGTGATTTCCTTTGTTTTTATTGTTCGACTCTCGTGGGCAATTTTACGCCATCTGATAATAGCGTACATTTAGACCGTAAAAGCGAGTGTTTTTTGATTGTTTATTGTGTTAACATTTAGCGTATAAAAGTTTTTTTTGTCACTGCGGGATCATCCTTAAACTTTATCTACATTAGAATAATTAATTGCGGTAATTAATAACCTTCGAAGATTGCCGACTGATGATAGTGGATGATAATTATGGTTTAAATGGTACCGGGTGTTAATTAATTAAAAAGTATTACCTGAAATATATCGCATGATTTGGTGTAGCCTTGTCGGGGCTTGTCCTTAAACGATTTGTGTTTTTGTAGTTTTTTCTGACAGCACTCAGACCAAAAGTGGTTACTGAATGTGTGTGTAATTATTGGTTGATGAAAAAACTGGACTTGAATAATTATGTTGTGTGTGATTAAGAAAAATTGTACTGCACCATATAGCATATAGTAATAAAACTTATAATAATCAACAAACTTTATTACCGAATATGAAAGTTTCCAATTATATGACACAAATTAATAATATAAATACGATAGTAAACTAAATAAAAAAGTGTTCGAAGGTTATTTGGACAGAACTTCCCTCACCCCTGAAGTGCAACCCAGTAAATCCTGCTTCTTTGAAAGACTATAAACATTTTTTGCGATTTTTGTTTTCTGATAACCTCTATGAAGTAAAAACCACTGGCGTAAATAACACTCCTGCAGCTTTTTTGACTTGAATTTTTCTATTTTCCATTTTTTTGTTTCTTCAGTTTTTCGATTTTACAACTTCTGAATTTTTCAATTTTTAGATTTTGCATGTCTTAGATTTGATTCTCGAGTTTTCAATTTTTAATTATTTAATTCTTCCACTTGGAATTTTTCGATCTGGGTTTTTATTTTCTTCATTTTTTCAATTATTTTTGTTTTTTCAATTTTTCGATTTGCGATTTTTCAAGTTTTCGTTCTTTTGCTTCTTCAATTTTAAGTTTTGCAATGTTTCGCCTCAAAATTCCTAGAATTTTCAGTTTTTAATTTTTCAGCTTTTCGATTTTTTAATCTTTCAGTTAGTTAAATTTTCGATTTCCAATTTTTCGTTTCGGTTTTTTATTTTCTTTATTTTTACTTTTTTGTAATTTTCAATCTTGCGACTTTATTTTATTTCTTAATTTCAGTTGTTAAAATTTTTCGTTTCTTCAGTAGTGCAATTTTTCAGTTTTATTATTTTTTTTATTTTTTTCAATTTTATCGCATGCATCTTTTCGAGTTTTCATTTTAAAACTTTTCAGTTTTCAGATTTTCCAAATTTTGGATATTTCAGTTTTTAGATTTTTGAATTTTTTGATTTTTCAGTTTTTCGTACCTTCAATTTTTCGATTTGCATTTTCCGATTTTTTATTTTTTGTTTTGTTTATTTAATTTTACGATATGCATCTCTTCGAGTTTTCAATTTTTCATTTCTTCAATTTTTCGATTTGCAATATTTTGTTTCAGTTTTTTATTTTCTTAATTTTAAAAATTTTTCTGTTTTTCAACGTTCTGATTTCCTAATCCTTTTTTCGTAAGTGACATTTTTCAATTTTTCGTTTATTCAATTTTTGATTCGCTATTTTTCTAGTGAATGTGCATCTAATAATATTTATAAATTTAAAAAAATCTTCGCTTTTTGAATTTTACGATTTCAGAATGTTTCCATTTTTCAATTATTGTTTTAAAACTTTTTCATTTATTCGTTTTTTTAATTTTTCAAATCGATCTTCCAATGTTATAGTTTTTCGGTTTTTGACGATTCCATAATTTTTGATTTTACAATTTTTGGATTTTCCAGTTTTTCATTGATTTTTTTGATTTTTAAGTTGCTCCATTTTTATAGTTTTTGAATGTTTAGATTTTTTGTTTATTCAATTCGTAGATTTGCAGTTATTCGTATTTCAACTTTTGGAGTAAAAAAAATGGAAAACTGCAAAATCGTAAAATTGAAAAAACGAAAAATCTAAAAATTGCAAATCGAAAAATTAAAAAATTTCGTACTGAAAGAGAAGAAAAATGATGAAATTAGTATATTGAAAATCCGAAAAATTGAAAAAATAGAAAAATAAAAAGCCTTAACTAAAAATTACAAATAAGAAAAAAAAACTGAAATATCTAAAAAGTGAAAAGTAAAGACTGAAAACTGGTAAAGTTGCAAATTGAAACACTGCTAAATCTAAAAATTGAAACAGCCAAAAGTTGGAACATCGTAAAATTGAAAAATTTTAAAATGAAAACTTAATGCGTATCGTAAAATAGAAGAAACAAAATAAATCACAAATTGTAAAACTGCAAACAGAAAAAATTAAGAAACAAAAAGTTGAAAAAATGGAAATAGAAAAAGCAAAAAATTATGAAAACGAAAAAATACTGAAACGAAAAATTCCTAATCAAAATGTAAAAAAAATGAAAAATTGAAAATTCGAGAAATTTTTAATTTTCATTTTAAACCTATGTCTAATCTATTAAAATATTTTTTTTTACGATTTCAAAATTTTTCCATTTTTAATTATTGCATTTTAAAAGTTTTTCATTTATTTGATTGTACAATTTTTGGATTTTTCAATTTTTCGTTTCTTCTTTCCAATTTTTTGATTCATTGATTTTTTCGATTTTTAAGTTTCCAATGTTTATATTTTTCGTTTACTCAATTCTTAGATTTGCAATTTTTCATATTTTCAGTTTTTCGATTTTTCAATTTTATCGGATTTTTTAGTTTTTTGATTTTTCAACTTTTCGAATCAAAAAACGAAAATATTGCAAAACCGTAAAATTGAAAAAACCAAAAAGTATAAAGTGAAAACTTTGAATAATCTAAAAATCGAAAACTGAGAAATTGCAAATCGAAAAATTGAAAAATTGAAAAATTTCACATTGTAAGAAAAAAAAAATTATGAAATCAGAATATAGAAAAACCGAGAAATTGAAAAAATAGAAAAATAAAAAACCGTAACTAAAAACTGCAAATTGAAAAATTGAAGAAATGAAAAACTGAAAAATCTAAAAATTGAAACAGCAAAAAGTTGAAAAATCGAAAAATTGAAAAATTTTAAAATGTAAACTAGAAGAAGAGTTGCATATTGTAAAATTGAAGAAAGAATGATAAATTGAAAAACTGCTAACAAAAAAATTTAAGAAACGAAAAATTGAAAAAAACTAAAATGGAAAAAGCAAAAAATGATAAAATTTGAACATTGAATATCGAAAAATTGTATAAATAATGTAAACAAAATACCGAAACGTAAAATTGCGAATCAAAATTAAAGAATCGAAAAATTGGATAAATGAAAAATCGACAACTTGAGAAATTTCTAGTTTTCGTTTTAAATATTTTTTAATTTTTCAATTTTTCAATCTTCCAATGTTACAGTTTTTTGGTTTTACAGTTTGGGCGATTCTAAATTTTTTCGATTTTACGTTTTCTCGATTTTCCAATTGATTGATTTGTTTCTTCTTCTTTCCAATTTTTCGATTCATTGATTTTTTCGTCTTTTAAGTTTCTCGACTTATATAGTTCTTCAATGTTTAGATTTTTAGTTTATTCAATTCTTATATTTTCAATTTTTCGTATTTTTAGGTGTTCGATTTTTCAATTTTTCCAATTTTTTATTTTCGATTTTTAATTTTTCGATTTTGCAACTTTTCGAAACAAAAAAATGGAAAAAACTACAAAATCGGAAAGCTGAAAAAACGAAAAGATATAAAATGAAAACTTTGAAAAATCTAAAAATTGAAAACCTAAAAATTGCAAATCGAAAAATTGAAAAATTCAAAAATTGGCAAATTTCGCATTGAAAGAGAAGAAAAATGAAAAACTGAAAAATTGAAAAAATAGAAAAATTAAAAACCGTAACAAAAAATTGCAAATTAAAATATTGAAGAAATGAAACACTGCAAAATCTGAAAATTGAAGCAGCCAAAATTTGAAAAATCGGAGAATTGAAAAATTTAAGAATGAATTTAAAACTGCAAACAGAAAAAAATAAGAAACGAAAAATTGAAAAAATTGAAATTGAAAAAGCAAAAAATTAAAAATCGGAACATTAAAAAAAAATATTGTAAAAACAATGAAAATAAAATGAAAAAAATAACAAAAATTAAAGAATTGAAAAATGAAAAAATCCGAGAAATTTCTAGTTTTTATTTAAAATATGTATCGAATAGTAATTATAAATTAAACATTTTTTTTACGATTTCAGAATTTTTCCATTTTTCAATTATTGTATTTTAAAACTTTTTCATTTATTCAGATTTTTAATTTTTCAATTTATCCATCTTCCGATGTTACAGTTTTTCGGTTTTACAGTTTTGACAGTTCTAAATTTTTTCGATTTTTCAATTTTCGAATTTTCGAATTTTTCGATTCGTTTCATTTTCTTTAAGTTTTTGATTCTTTTTTTTGTCGATTTTTAAGTCTCTTGATTTTTATAGTTTTTCAATGTTTAGATTTTTCGTATATTGAATTCTTAAATTTGCAATTTTTTGTATTTTTAGTTTTTCGATTTTGCAATTTTTTTCTATTTATTTTTTCGATTTTTAATTTTTCGATTTTTCAACTTTTCTAATCAAAGAAATGGAAAAGTTGCAAAATCGAAAAATTAAAAATTGAGAAACTTAAAAATTGAAAACACGAAATATTGTAAAATCGATGAAAATTAGAGAAATCGGAAAATCGGATAATTTAGAAATTCAAAAATTGCAAAATCAAGAACTTGAAAAATTGAGGACACAAAAATTGAAAATTGAGAAACTAAAAAATCGAAAAATGAAAGTTGCAAAAACGAAAAATAATAAAACTGAAACATTAAAAAATGGAAAAATAGTACAATTAAAGAAAATTACAAAACGAAAAATTGTTAAAAAAAATTTTTCGATGGCAAATCAAAGTAAATATAAGCATGCTACCCGCGTTTGTTTCAAGTGACTTTTTCCATTAAAAAATTTTGTGATGATTCATCAAAATTTTTGCAAGAAACGTATATCATTTGGGAAAAATGGACTGTAATACTTGTAATAACAGTACTATATTCCCAAATTTTCGAGAAAATTGAGTAAGTCATTGTTGATTTAATCAATACAATAAACTTCCTCATTCATTAATTTTTTTGGGTCACCCTGTATAAGTAATTCTAAAAACTCTGATAAACCACAAGTATAGAGTCATATTCATAATATTTTACATATTTCAGAGAGGATTTATTCGGGCAAATTTTGAGATAACGTCATCAATTTTTTGGGAGGAGATGAACGAATAAATTTTGATAATGGATTTACCATGATTTCAAAGCATCCGGTTTTGCCGTTTCAAAGTTAAATTGCAAAATGTTATACAATTTCGACTTTTTTTCCAAAAATTTGGATTCACACACTACAAATGCAGGAGTACCTTATTTTGTAAAAATAAAAACAAATTTATTATTGCAAATTTGGGGATAACGTCATCAACGTCGGTGGGGATGATTAGCCAATTTTTAGTTGGTGTTGCGCCACCTGTGTGATATTTCTAATATACACAGATTTAACAACAATCGGGACAGTTGTTTCGAAAATTATCTGAATGACAGACAGACAGACAGTAAGACAGATAGACAAACGGAAACGACGACCTATTTCTTCATACTGTAGGAGTCATGAAAAGTCGAGAAAACACAAGAGTAGGGAATAGGCTGAATGACTCGATTACAATACTTCCTTAGTTTGCGCCCGGGAAATAAAAACTGGTCTAAAGTTATTTAGACGGATCTTCCCTCGCCCCTGAACGATATACGTAAAATTATGAAATATAATTTTGCGACTTTATTTTTCTTTATGATAACCCCTCCCTGTGTGGACAATACGTCGATATAATTGTTTTTTTCACTTGTAAATAAGTTTTAGAAGTTTTACTAATCGATGTTTAATCATCCACCTATGTATCTACGCAATTTAATTGCCTCTATTGAGTCTTATATTTACAAGCTATGTAAATAAACATCTCAGAATTATTTTCCATGCAAATTACAACAAATGAAGCAACTTGTATAATTTTCCTAGCAATTTCATCAACTACTTTAGCGAAATAAAACTTTAATCTGCAACTCACTTTAGTACACCAAAGAAAATAAAACACAAAACAGAGTACAAGGAACATTATTCTAGTTCCAGAATTTTACCATTCCCCAGCTGTATGAATTATTAAGGTACACCGTTACAACATATCATTTATGTGGATATATTTTTATGTCACACTTTTAGAAGCAATCGCTAGTCCCTAGTCGTATCGCCAATTTATAACGTTCTTTAGGTAAGCTCGATTCAAACCGAGATGATGGACCCTATTTTTTATGGCCCGAACATAATTCCTTAACCAAGTTCGGACACTTTCATTAATATTTTGTGTAAAATATGCGACTCTTTAAAAGTGAAAAGATGAAAAATGTGGTAAATACTTTGGCAAGTGAATGTTTGCCGATGTTTTTTTTGCGCCATACTTCGAACACTTGTAGTGTTTACATTCATACGAAAATTACGCTCGATTTGTTTATTTGAGACAATACTTTACTATTTGACCTCAGCTGTAATAACTCAATGACAAATAGTAAAAAAGTGACGTAACGTGAAGATCCTATCTAATCATCATCTGAGAAAAAACATAATTAATTCTCCAAATTAATAATTAGAAATATTAGGATCCTCGTCAGGAAACAGTGAAAGCCTCTACCATACCCTTCACTTCCATTAGTAACAAATTTTATATAAGTAAGTACTAAACAAATGTCACATTTTTTCAGATAAATAATTCACACTACATGCGTGATAATTCACGTAGCGACGAACTCCGCTAAATATTATTTCACATTTTTCATTCAATTAGAAACGAAAATATTATGTAAATGTTACGTACTGTAAACTGAGACACTCATTACCGTTGTTTTCTCGTGAGCGCATCGCGCAGGATGTAAATCTTCCTTCAAAGTAAATCTATTAGCAGAGAACGTAAGACATATGCTAATGTTGCTGAGTTTTTTTCTCAATTAAAAGATAATAAATCAACAAAGAATTACCCACGCTTGCTTCGTATTGATGTTCGTGATGATAGTCTAAATACACCTCCAAACGCTTTTTAAATTATAATTAATTTTTAATATAAATGCACGCCGGTAATTTAATGTTATTACGTTGAAGAAGAGTTGCAAAAGGTTGTTGTGTCTCTGCAATAAAAGCTTAGGATACTTATTAAATCCATACTCGAGTGCGAGTATTTTGATGCTCCGGGCTTGCACAACAGTAGAGATTTATCAAAATATTATTACACGCTGTTTGTATCGCATTTGAGGTCAGGGTGAACGAAATTGTTATTGGGTGTTTTTTAATGTGACCTGCACAAAGAGTGTTCACGATTATGCGACATTAATGGAAAGTGTATCATGGAAAATGTTTTGATTTAGGGTAGGCTGCGTTTGGCGTCACTGATTTGTGAAGCTATGTAGTTTATTTTCCAAAAAGGGAACATTATGGAAAAAATTATTAATGGCTAGCTGAATGTCAAACTTTAATGAATTTACAATGAAATCGAAAGTGTATTGTGAAGTCGCCAGTGTGATTGTCATTGGAATCATCAATCAAACAAATATGTCAGACACAAACACTGAGGTTATCTGTCGTTTTGAAATCAAAATAGCAACTGTAAATTGACATCGGTTTGGTATAACTACTGGTAAAGTTGATGTTACTTTCGGCGAATCGTAACCTTGGTCCTGACACTTATTTAAAATTTGTGTTTACTTCGTTTTTAAATATATTAATAATATTACACAAAAGTTCAAATATTTTGATTTGTTTTTCAAACTAAACGTAAATACATAGATCAATGCATATAAAACTATGATGTTTTATTGTTCTTCGAATTCTTAGGGTTTCTAGATCAGTCACAAAAAGTCACCGATTTTAAAGAATTTATTGTAATTTTAACGTTACAACCACAGTTTCAATATTTCTTGTATGTTACTAAAACAATTTAATTCGGAAGATTTTGAACTTTTGAAAACGTACTAAACTGGAAATGCTTTGAGAAGACCACATTAGTAAAAACACTCAGTGGAAGTAAAAGACCCCAGACGGGTCCATTTGCTAATTTGGAGGGAGGGAATTGTACTGCTTCGTCCTTGAAGTACAATCAAACAAATTCAGTTTTTTTAAAAGAAAACATAAATGGTGTCGCAGTGAAATCAACGGATGGTTAACGTTTTTTTTTTTTATGTTACTATAATACACAAAAAGTAAACACTCAAGGCAGATTCATAAACCACAAGTACAGGAGTAGCATTTATCATGCAAAATCTTGAGATTGTGTCAAATTCTTGGTAGGAATGATTAGACAAATTTTGGTGAGCACTATTTAAGTACACAATGTTCCTAAAATACTATAAAATTTTATAACAATGGATCTGGGCATGTCTGACATTATCTTTCTAATAAAAATGGACAGATATATAGATGTATGTTTTTGTTTTTAATTATTTTTTTTTTATTTGACTTCAGCGGTGAAGGAGGTTCTGTCAAATAACATTCGAACAATTTTTGGTAAACGAAAGCGAAAACAAGGAAATTAGATTATTTTGACAGTTAATATTTCCAAAACTACCAAATTGATTTCTTAAATTATTGAAAAATAGGTTTCAAATTCCTGTCATAGAATAGGGTTTAATCTTTGTCACTCTTTGTAAATTTCAAGTTAATTTTATTACGACAGAACGTCCCTCGCTCTTAAAGTACAGTCCAACAAAACCCGCTTCTTTAAAAAATTATAAAATTTGATTTTGCGATTTTTGTTTGTCTCTACAAAATAAAAACTAGTGGCGTAAATGACACCCTGCAGCCCCTGCGCAAATTTCAAGGATGTTGCGATTAGAACGTAGTAATTTATTTAATTTAAATAAATTTCTCTTCTAAAAACAGGGAATTAAAATTATTAATTATTGAGCCACACTGAAGTAAAATATTCTCAATATTATTATTATAATTTGTTTATTGTTTATATATAATTTATTATTTCCCGACCGTAAGCAAAGGAAGTATTGTAAACGAGTCCGTCGGCCGACTCTCTACTTTTGCATTTTCTCGATCTATCATGACCCCTAGAGGACGAAGAAATAGGTCTCCCGTTTCCATCTGTCTGTCCGTCTGTCTGTCGTCCTGGATTTTTATTAGACAGATAATCTCCGAATGTCTTGGGTCGATTGTTGTCAAATTTTATATTTATATTAGGTATATCATGTAGATGGTAAAACGCTAACCAAAATTTGTCTAATCATCCCCATCACTAATGTGATGACTTCACTTCAAAATTGTACATAGTAAATGGGTTTTAAATTGTATCAAATAATAAGTGTTACACATGTAGTTTATGACTCTGAATTGAGATTTTACCCTAAACGTCCATATTTTTGGAAAAAAAATCAAAATTAGGAAACAACATTTTGACATTTAATTTGAAATCTGCAAAACCGAATTCTTTGAAATCTTGCATATGGTATACAGTTATGATAAGCCTGATAAGTTTTTATTCAAAATATATTTATAGTAGACCAAAAGCTAGAAGGTCATATGGCCATCATAAAATTATCCCATTGTGTCGAAGTTAAGTTGTTTCAATAGAAAAGGTTTTAGGGTCGTAAATAGTGTGTCCACTGCAGTTCGACCGGCTGTTGAGGTTTCGTTCAGGGGCGACTTTCACTAAATATGTAAATCCACCACTCCATTATTTCTTTACTACCTGCAGCAGCTGAGGGTTCCGAAATAACCACTCCTTTGAAAGCCGGCCCTGTTAAATGTGAGCAAGAAATGTTTAGAAGACGATTTATTGCTAACCGGTAAGCTTAGTGCAAACCACACAAAAGGGGTATTTATTTGCGGTCAACTACTTTTATGATGGTCATATAACCTTATAGCTTTTGGAATTACTATACTAAGTATACTTACTTGTCCCCTCCAAAAAATTGATGACGTCACCTCAAAAATTTTGCTGAATAAATCCTATATTAAATGTGCAAAGTATGATGAGACAATACTTATGAATTATCATTCCATTTATATTTTTTGGATTTGTATATACAGAGTGACTTAAAAAAGTTAATGAATGCCTAAATTTATTTTATCGATTTAATCAGGAAGTACAAAACCAAATTTTGTGAAATCTTGGAGATGTTTTAAATTTATCATAGGCATGGTAAATTTTTGATCAAAATATATTTGCTCATCCCCTCCCTACACCACCCCAAAATTTTTCCGAAAAATTGATATCTTAACTGTGCATTTTGCAGAGTATGATGAGTCAGTAATAGTGATTTATCACTGCGTAAATATTTTTTAGATTTGCTTATACGGGGAGTGTGAAAAAAATTAATGACTGAGTCAATTTATTTTATTGATTAAAACAAGAATCGCAAAACTGAATACTTTGAAATCTTGACGTTTTGAAGTTGGTAACTTTTTAATGAAAATGTATCTATTTATCAACCCCAAACAATTGATTACGGCATCTTAAAATTTTGCCGAATAAATTTTTTCGCAAATGTGCAAAATATGTATATATGTTATACATTCGTACCATGTGGAAGCAATGAACAAATAAAATTAAAATAAAGAAAATTAAGGTAGATTCGTAAACAACAAGTACAGGAGCATATTATTTCATAAAAATTAGGTAATGTGAATCATGCAAAATAATTGTTGGTGGGGATAATCGACTACATTTTGGTTAGAATTTTACCATCTATATGATTTTCCTTATTATTAAAATCTGACAACAATCGGTTCACTAGTTTCGGAAATTATCTAATAAAAATCGACACCGATAGACAGACAGAAAATACTCCGTTAGCTAACGCTCGGGAACTAAAAACTGAAAAATTTCATGTTTATAAATTATAATTGTTGCATAATGTGCTATTATTTTAGTATTTAGACGCTGAAATGCAACCAAGATTTTTTAATTTTATTATCTTCATTAAAACCAAGAAAAAATAATAATTTGTGATTGTTTTTGTTGTCCATTTGTATTAAGCTTTTATTTTATAAAGACGTCAGTCTATAAAAATTAAATAACAATACGGGAAACATAGTAACCCGACTGTAGAAAAATAATCTTTGAAAAATTCGTTTGATTGTGTCGTTTGTTTTTTGAATAGTGTTTGTCGAATAAGACATTATTTTTAGAGATGTGCCGACTGCAGTCGGCCGACTAGTCGGCTTTGTCAAAACCGGTTAAAATTAGTTTAATCGACCGAAAGTTGGTGTCAAAGTGTAGATAATCTTCCGCTAGTTACGATTCTGAAATCGCCGTCACTATATATGGTCCAATAAACACGCAAAGCGAATTCAAAATTTCCAAAAATTTTCCAAAAAAGTGGTTAAAATTGGTTAAGTATTGTATAAACTGCCCTAAATTGTGTTATTCTTTATTTTTGTACTGAGTTACTACAAAAAATTAAATGTTAAAATTATTCAAAAAAATTTAACACATTTTTTGGAAAAAAAAGAAACTTCAGTTATTCCTTTTATTAAAATAAAACAAGTTTTTAAGGTAGTCAGAGAAATAGAAAAAAAAACCCACTGTCTGTTGCATTTATAAACAGTCGGCCGACTGTAGTCGGTACATCTCTAATTATTTTTCAATTTGATGGCGCTCTGTTTAATAAAGAGAAATAGGACAGGCAACAGGCAGACGACAAACGACAGACAAACGGAACCAGGAGACCTATTTCGTCCTACCTTGGGGGTCATAAAACGTCGAGAAAACACGAAAGTACTTGTTCGCCGGATAGAGCTTATTACAATACTTTCAGGATTTCAGATTTGCTTCTGTAATATTTTACATCTCATACAACTGAAACATTAGTTGTTTTATATAACGAACCGGTACTATATCGTTTTTGCGCAAAGTATGAAGCCGTAGCCAAGAATTGCTTATTTTTTGTACCATACGACAGATGCCATAGTACTGACGCAGCCGAAAAAGAGGATTCCTTCTTGAGGCCTTGAAGAATTTGGAAGTACTGCCCAAGTGCCGTGGCTTTTTATCAAAGTTAAAGTTTGTGGAGAGTGCAGAGCCCCTGTAAGGATCGACCACTGTAAGTACTACGTTCTTCAGACCACCTGCACATCCATGTCTTCGGATTTAGAGTAATCCCGGTGCTCCGTCCCTCAGAGAGGGAGCTGGCGCCCGAGCACCGCCGCTCCCGACTGAAGGCGCCACCCCGGGTGGCGTGAAGATGACCGCATAAGCCTAGGTCGGCCAGATATGTTATTTTCTCAGTGGCATTAGTCAGCGCAAAGCTTGGCACCGAGGCATGCCCCCCCGCGTGTCACCGGAATTTCGTCGCAGTATAATCAAATCTACTTTATTTTGGCACATTACCAGCACTAGTAGGAGTAATAGTGTTGGTAGCACTGTTATGACGAATTATTGACTTGTATGTAGAAATATTGTGGTGGCTAAAAAAAGAGCGGGAAAATGTTTTCATTCAATGTTCCTATGCTGCGTTCTCAATTCGCGGAGAAGTTATTTCTACATAATTTGCCAAGAAACTCCTATGATTTTCAGCATCTGAATGTCATACTCATAGCTGTGATAAATAATTTATTTGGCATTTTATAATTAAAAATTAAACATCAATAATTAAAATAAAAACTTGGTCTAGGGTTACTCAAACAGAAGTTCCCTGTCAACAAGACCAGCGTAAGAAAAAATAACGTGGTCCATGAGGGGATCGAACCTGTGGAGCGCGACCTTCGTGTTCTTAGAACAACGTTCTAACCAACTGAGCTAATGGTGCGTTCTGGATGCCTAGAATATAGACTGAAGGCGGATTCATAAACGACAAGTACAGGAGTACGTTATTTTATAAATTTATATAGCATTTATACTGCAAAATTTTACGATGACTTAACCAGATTGTTAGTGGTGATGATTAGATAAATTTTGGTTAGCGTATTAGAGGATTATTATCTACAGGATATTTCTTATATAATCACAAAAATTCGCAACAATTCTTCGGAGATTTACATTTAGAAACGAAACATCTGTTTTTTCATTTTCTAAGGATTATGAAACTTCGAGGAAACATGAAAGTAGCAATTCGCCGGATGGACTCTATTATAATACTTCCTTCGCTTATGTTCTGGAAGTAAAAAGACGTACATATGTAAAATTCTGTTGTTTTTACAATTATTTGTGATTGCTATTCCATTTTTTTCTGTTACTGTACAATAACAGAAACATATATTACCATATATAACTAACCAATAGAAGACTTTATATAACAGCAAAAAATTCCGAAAGATTGGACTATTAAGAGGATTTTCAATTTATTTTTACAAGGTAATATTTCCGTTAATAATAGACTCATTATTATGAAATTTTAAATATAACCTGTTCATACCTTTCGTTATATAACGTAAGAGGGTTTTTTTTAAAAACAGTTTATCATTTTCTTTTAGCATTTTGGTAAAATTTTTCATCACGTATATTTAAAAATCAATACCTCTATTACTGATGGAAATTTTGTAACGCAGTTTTCACCACTGTTTTCAGCTTACCCGGGTAACATTGGCGACTTTTTTGTCGGGAATAAGATCCACTAAAAACAAGCTAGTGTCTAAGAAGCGGTTTTTACTGTATCTCATTTCCAACAACATAAATCGACAATGTTTTCCACGTAATGTATAGCGCATTGTAAGCTGAAAACAGTTATGAAAACCGCGTTTCGAAGTCTCCATAAATAACTGAGATATTGAATTTTAGAAGTCCGCTATCAAAAATTTCACCAAAACTTTAAAAAGAATAAAGATAATAATTAATAACCTTTTTTAAAAAAACTACATATAGAGTGACCTGTGGACAATTTATATTTAAATTTCATAGCAATAAGTCTGGTAATAATATTACATTCTGAAAATGTTATGAACACCTCGCAAGTCAAAAAGGTGGGGACTCGCCTTAAAATAATGAAAGAACCTACACTTAAACAATGTTTAAACTAACTAAAAGACCAGAAAGTCGTCAGTATCTCAAATACACACCTTAATCTAGCTACACTACAACAAGAATTAGTCATAACTTTCGCTATATACTGTAAAATTAGTTTCAGGACATGTGTCTTCTGATCAATATGAACGGGAGCTTGTTTCTTCTAATCTAACTCATTGCTATTTTAAGAAAATTTATAAAAAGTTATGAAAATATATATGAAAAGCTGGAAACTGGACTAGACCGGAAATATACAGGATGGCCCAAATACATAAACCGAAACAGACGGGACCGCAGGCGCTGTACTTGATTATGCGAAAAATGCAAACTAATAACCTTCTACCCCCCTTGAATCAAAAATCAACCTCTTCGAGCATTTTTCACATAATCAAGTACAGCGCCTACGGTTCTATCTGTTTCGTTTTATTTGGGCCACTTTGTATATAATTATAGGAAAAGAATATTTTAGTTGACGTCATCAGTTTTTGGAGGGAAAATGAATCACTGTAGCCTTCTGCGATTCATTAACTTCATTAATAAATAAAATTCGCGATTCGTCCGTCACAACGATTCAATTGCGATTTGCTTTGACAAATTTTGACAAATTTTAAAATATTAAATGACAAGATATTTTTGTGGTTTCCAACCTTTGAAGTAAACATTGTTATATTTGACCAATTTTTGTGTACATGTAACACTTTTATGCTTTAACTAACATCACACATAACGTTTGTTCTGCCTCAAAACCAGCATTTCATTACATCGCAACCACATTTCGTAGTTGTAGCCATGTACATTTGCATTAATTAAAGTCCAAACTTACTTCCTCCCACATGGCCACATTTCGCCGAATTTCGACCATTCATAAAATCCCAACCTGCACAAACTCATTAAAAAATGATTGATCACCACGTCAAATCCTCGCAAAGTTCATTCCCAACGTCTTTGTTCTCCAACAAACGTGAAACATTTTTATGTTTCTGGCGTGCAAATAGAAAGCATCATCGCCATACATCACATTGAATCGAATCCGTTTCAGTTTGCACTTCGGGTAAGTACATTGATTCTCCAAGCGAACATCGTCACGATTGCCATAATCAGAGCCATAAAAGTTGCAGAAATAAATCGCCAGCCACTTACGGCACTGCCATAAATTGTCGCAGTTGCATTGTGTGCAACATCCTTATTCGAAAGGATTAGGAAATTAAACGCTGCCGACGACTGTGTCTGGAAATAATCTGACTATGCAAACCATAAAATGAACACATTGTCTTCCTTCCGGAGTGCTTTCTCCGTTTCAAGGTCGCGGTGATGCAACAAATCATTTTCATAGGTATGTCGTTGATCATTATTGTCGTTTCACTGTTTTGCATGACAGCGTAATTATCGTTGTGCAGACAAGACTGCGTAATGGCTGTTGATCCTCCGGAGAAAGTCCGTTTCGGAAAATTTAACTTTAGGGTCCGATTTTTCAGGAAGCGAATAGCTGGTGTTGCGAGACTAATCAACTTGGACTTAATGGCCTACATAGTTAATGGTGGTCTCGTTAAGATCGATTTTTCACATTGTCGGTCGATCGAATTTGTGTCAAGATTTCGCCGCAGATTCTTCACCTTGTATTGGATTAGTTTGACGAACGCACTTAATTAATGTAAATTGCTGGCTTGGATGGGTTAGGTAAGTATTACGACACGAACAGATTATGGTTCATTCATATTTACGACACGACGGGTTGTTTTTGTTTATGGCTGGTTCGTGGAGAAATGGTCAAATTGGTGGCTGCATTCAGCGATGATTATCGGCGTTATCGTGGATCTGGAGGCCCGGTGTGAAAATCTGTTTTTGGAGAAAGTTTAATTGTTAATTATGTTTTTATGAGTTGGCAAAAGATGCGTGCTTGCAGATGGATTAGCATGTCACAAAAAGTCAACGACTTCATGAAGAGGATAGCACTTTCGGAAGTGCCAACTGTGTGTAAACAAAGAATTTTCATTTTCTTTGAGAGGAAAGTATAGTGTTGATGAGAAGATATTATGAATATTCAAAATTATAAAAGCACAATCAAACCCGTCTAATTTTTTAGATAAATTATAAAATTTTGTATATTATCTTAGTAATACTAAGTTGTTTTCTTCTTTACAACGCTAGATCTGAAAGCACAGTTTTTAACAAACAAGTTCAGATTCATGTGTTCAATAATTCATTCGTTCGAACGAAACACTAAAAAAACAACTAAGGTAGAAGAAAATATATCGTAATCGATACAATGTATTCTAACATTCTTCTCTTATCATGTTTTCGATTGCATTATTTTAGAAATATGTTTCAGCACGTGTCGGACTGATTAAAAAGTGAATCCATATGTCTGATAAAATTAGTAGAGAGCGGATTTCTAGGTTTAATGCTTTTTGTGAAAAATGTAAGCACTTCAAAACTTGTTTATATCTGTAACTATGATACAATTTGGAGTCATTCGACACATTTTTTTTATGCTTATTTGCTTTTTACTTCCCGAGCGTAAGCAAAGGAAGTATTGTAATCGAGTCCGTCGGCCGACTCTCTGCTTTTACGTTTTCTCGATCTTTCATGACCCCTAGAAGACGAAGAAATAGGTCTCCCATTTCCGTCCGTCTGTCCGTCTGCCGTCCCGGATTTTTATTAGACAGATAATCTCCGAAAGTACTGGACCGATTGTTGTGAAATTTTGTACTTATATTAGGAATATCATGTAGATGGTAAAACGCTAACCAAAATTTGTCTAATCATCCCCACCACTAATGCGATGACGTCACTTCAAAATTGTACATAGTAAATAGGTCTTAAATTGTATAAAATAACATAGTCCTACACATGTAGTTTACGACTCCGAATTCAGTTTTTACCCGAAACGTCCAGATTTTTGGAAAAAAAATCAAAATTATAAAACAACATTTTGCAATTTAATTTTGAATCTGCTAACCCGAATGTTTTGAAATGTTGCAGATGTTTTAAGGCTCTAAAGAGCATCATAAATCTTTAGTCAAAATATATTTGGTTATCCCCTCCAAAAACTTGATGACGTCAGCTCAAAAGTTTGCCAAATAAATCCTATCTAAAATGTACAAAATATGATGCGTCTGTGCTTGTGATTTATCACTCCGTTCATATTTTTTCGATTTGCATATATAGGGTGACTGAAAAAAATTATTGAATGCGTCAATTGATTTTATTGATTTAATCAGGATTTACAGAACCGAATGCTTTGAAATCTTGGAGATGTTTTAAAGTTATTATAAGCATGGTAAATTTTTTATCAAAATGTATTTGCTCATCCCCCCCTAAAAAATTGATGACGTCACCCCAAAAGTTTGCTGAATAAATCCTATCTAAAATGTACAAAATATAATGAGTCTGTACTTGTGGTTTATCATTCCATTCATATTTTTGGATTTGCATATACAGGCTGACTCAAAAAAATTAATGAATGCGTGAATTTATTTGATCGATTTAATCAGGAATTACAAAACCGAATGTTTTGAAATCTTGGAGATATTTTAAAGTTATTATAAGCATGGTAAACTTTTGTTCAAAATGTATTTGTTCATCCCTAAAATGCAGAAAATATGATGAGCTTGTACTTGTGATTTATCATTCCATTCATATTTTTTAGATTTTCTTAAAGGGTGGCTCAAAAAAATTAATGAAGTCAATTTATTTTATTGATCAAATTAAAGGCAACACTTATTATTAGTATTACATTGGATCAACCCAATTTGGTAGACACAAAATTTTTTAAAGTTAAAACTCGGTTGAAACATAGCTGACTAGGTTCCGCGAATGTGGTATAGACATGTTTTAAATCAACCAATTGTGAATTCCACCGTCAAAAATTAAAATAAAATCCAATGTTTTATATAATAAGCGGAAGTCGACGCAATAAAACCGATTGTCGTTTTGTTTACAGTTTCTCTGTTTGACTCTCACGTATGCTGTTACGCCTGTCATCTTAAATTAAGAATGTTTATACATACACGATTTTCAGTTGCCTCTGATATGTATACGTGAGTAAATTGTTTCGTTATTTTATTGATTATTACAAATCAATATTCAAAACGACCCAATTCATTTTCCCGAAAATTTGAGAATATAATAATTTTATTCTTAGTATTACACTACATCTATCCCAACTGATATACGTGTCCTTGCAAAAATGTTGATGACGTCATCGCAATTTTTTTTTAAATTCCCACTACAAAAATGTAATGAGAAAAAAAAACACAATAGGCATGCAGTCGTCAAGTTTCCGACAGCGAGGGAAGTACTGTCTAAACTCTTTAGACCAATTTTTTTTCAATTTTATGCATATTAAAACTTATATGCTTATTTAATGCTTTTTTCGACGAATATATGTTTTAATGCATATTTTGTAGAAGAATTATAATAATAATATAAAAATTGGTCTAAAGAGTTTAGACAGTACTTCCCTCGCTGTCGGAAACTTGACATGCCTATTGTGTTTTTTTTCTCATTACATTTTTGTAGTGGGAATTTAAAAAAAAAATGTGATGACGTCATGAACATTTTTGCAAGGACACGTATATCAGTTGGGATAGATGTAGTGTAATACTAAGAATAAAATTATTGTATTCCCAAATTTTCGGGAAAATGAATTGGGTCGTTTTGAATATTGATTTCTTATAATCAATAAAATAACGAAACAATTTACTCACGTATACGGCGTCGGTGTGTAATATCTAGAGAGCGGATTTCTGTCGGGCTAGGCAAGGCCAAACTCGGTACGGCTCGTACGGGATGCGAATTCGTTGCGGTTGCGGACTGCATTTCGTTTATTTGAGATTAGAATAACGCTGTTTCGTTGCACTCTGCTGTTAATTCCCGTTCTCATTTACTTAGCCGTTTGATTAATAAATCGTTAATTATATTTATGGAATTAGTACCGATTAAACGTGACGTAGCCCCACAAAAATCCGCTGTCTAGTAATATGAAAGGCAACTGAAAATCGTTTATGTATAAACATTCTTAATTTAAGATGACAAGCGTAACAGCATACGTGAGAGTCAAACAAAGAAACTGTAAACAAAACGACCATCGGTTTTGTTGCTTCGACTTCCGCTTATTATATAAAACATTGGGTTTTATTTTAATTCTTTACGGTGAAATTCACAATTGGTTGATTATAAACATGTCTATTTCACATTCGCGGAACCAAGTGAGCGCATAAAACAAATGCAGGTCTGTAATGTTAAAGTCGATGTAAATAAGCGTGCTACCCTTATGTTTCAACCGTGTTTTTCCTTTAACAAATTTTGTGTCTACCAAATTGGGTTGGTTGGGGTGTAATACTAATAATAAGTGTTGCCTTTAATTTAATCAATAAAATAAATTGACTTCATTAATTTTTTTGAACCACCTCTTAAGAAAATCTAAAAAATATGAATGGAATGATAAATCACAAGTACAAACTCATCATATTTTTTGCATTTTAGATAGGATTTATTCAGCAAAATTTAAGGGTGACGTCATCAATTTTTTTAGGAGGGATGAACAAATACATTTTGAACAAAAGTTTACCATGCTTATAATAACTTTAAAATATTCCCAAGATTTCAGAGCATTCGGTTTTGTAGTTCCTGATTAAATAAATAAAATATATTTAAATTTTTTTGAGTCACCCTGTATATGCAAATCCAAAAAATATGAATGGAGTGATAAATTACAAGTACAGACTCATCATATTTTTACAGTTTAGATAGGATTTATTCGGCAAACTTTCGAGCTGACGTCATCAATTTTTTGGAGGGGATAAGCAAATATATTTTGACTAAACATTTATTATGCTCTTTATAACCTTAAAACATCTGCAAGATTTCAAAGCATTCGGTTTTGTAGTTTCTGAGTAAATCAGTAAAATAAATTTACGCATTCATTAATTTTTTTGAGTCACCCTGTATATGCAAATCCAAAAAATATGAATGGAGTGATATATCACAAGTACAGACTCATCATATTTTGTACATTTTAGATATGATTTATTCCACAAACTTTTGTGCTGACGTCATCAAGTTTATGGTGGGGATAAGCAAATATTTTTTGACTAAAGATTTATGATGCTCTTTATAGCCTTAAAACATCTGCAACATTTCAAAGCATTCTGGTTAGCAGATTAAAAATTAAATTTCAAAATGTTGTTTTATAATTTTGATTTTTTTTCCAAAAATCTGGACGTTTCGGGTGAAAAGTCGATTCAGAGTTGTAAACTACATGTGTAGGACTATGTTATTTTATACAATTGAAAACCCATTTACTATGTACAATTTTGAAGTGACGTCATCGCATTAGTGGTGGGGATGATTAGACAAATTTTGGTTAGCGTTTTACCATGTACATGATATTCTTAATATAAGTACAAAATTTCACAACAATCGGTCGAGTACTTTCGGAGATTATCTGTCTAATAAAAATCCGGGACGGCAGACGGACAGACGGACAGACGGACAGACGGACAGACGGACGGACAGACGGACAGACGGACAGACAGACGGAAATGGGAGACCTATTTCTTCGTCTTCTAGGGGTCATGAAAGATCGAGAAAACGTAAAAGTAGAGAGTCGGCCGACGGACTCGATTACAATACTTCCTTTGCTTACGCTCGGGAAGTAATATAATAATATAATAATAATAACCAAAGCAGGGCGGATTCACAAAACACAAGTGTGGGAGTATTAATTATACAAAATTAAACGGGGATTTCATCACGTTGTTGGTGGGGATGATTAGACACATTTTGTTTAGCGTTTTACTACCTGCATGATATTCCTAATATAAATACAAAATTTGACAACAATCGGCCCAGTACTTTCGGAGATTGTCTGTCTAATAAAAATCCGAGCAGACGGCAGACAGACAGACAGAAACGGGTGAGCTACTTCTTCGTACTCTAGGGATTATGAAAGGTCGAGAAAACGTAAAAGTAGAGAGTCGGCTGACGGTCTTGATTACAATAGATAGACCCTTCCCTTAAGCTCGGGAAGTAAAAAAAACAAAGGTAGAAGAAAATATGTCGTAATCAATACAATGTATTCAATAACATTCTTCTCTTATCATGTTGTCGATTACACTATTTTAGAAATTTATTTAAGCACGTGTCGGACTAATTAAAAAGTGAATACACGTTTCTGATAAAATTAACATTCAATTTTCCTATTGCAAATGAAGCTGCTGACTCCACTGCGATTATAGTTATATACATTGTATCTACTTTAACTCGCTACATAATTATAAGCAAATTGATTTTTCTGCATTTGAGACATGTCCGTCGTAACTGCAATGTTATGTATGCCTAATCGCGTTTTTTACAATTTTTTGTTTTTTAGTAAAAATTAAAAACGTACTAAAAAATCGTAAAGAACTGAAACGAATTCCAAGACCAGAAGATAAAAATTTCATTGGTGGCAACTGTGCACATTTACAGACGTCATTAGGTAAATATTTTCTTTTATTGCATATTAATTATATTGACCGAAATGTTCTAGATGCTTCGTTTCAAACCTTGCGAAAATGGGCAAAAGCGTACTATCCAATTTATAGTTTTACTATCCTTCACTTAATTATACCGAGTATAATACACCCAGATGATTTTGAGGTAACAACCTAAATTGTTTAATATGAAATAACGTCACTTTTTTTCTACAGCTAATTCTCTCCAATTCAAAACACGTAGAAAAAAGTGATGCCTATAACGTTTTCTATGGCTGGTTACGTACTGGTCTCCTCACGAGTTCTGGTAAATATATGGCCTAAATCAGTTGACTTCAGTTAGTAATGTTAATAAAATTTAGGACCAAAGTGGTTGAACAGAAGAAGACTTTTAACGCCAGCGTTTCATTTTAGTATTTTGCGGCAATTCGTTGAAATATTTAATAACCAGACGGATGATTTAGTGAAAAACCTTGGCGAGTTGTGTCACCAAGTTTATATTTCAGTTGATAACTACATTGCACAATTTACACTTAAAACCATAACAGGTAAAATTCCATCGGGTATGCCATCGTTTTAATGGTAGAATTACAAAAACTGCAATGGGAACAAAACTGAAATTTATTAAACAAAACGAAGTAGAATACAGACAGTCAATTATAGACATGGGACAAATAATAGCTTATAGATTATTTCATACTTGGTTTGTATACAGCTTTGTAAATTTATTTAGTCCGAAATATTTGAAAGAGAGGAAAGCTATTAAATCCTTACATAATTTCACTCGGAATATCATAACAGAGCGGACACACGCCATTGACAAAGTCCACAATAAACCTGAAAATCATGAAGTTTACAAGCGACGAAAACGAATGGCTATATATAAATTTATTGTATTTTTTTAACTTACAAAGAAACCTGCTTGTAGTAGGCAAAGATAATCTTCTAATTCCTCAAAAGTTGTTTAGCTGTGGTCTGGCGGCATATCTTCTATTACTGTTTTCTTTTTGATTTGTCAGATTTGATGACGTTTTCATGTTGGAGATTTGTTCACTCGTTTCCTTTAGAATTTCTTTTGTTTCGCACATATTATTTGTATTTGTTTCAAGTCTATAGTAAAATTATATTCATTAGCATCTAGTTAATAAAAAATTGCCATACCTTTGCAACATTTTATGGCAAAGCGCCTCACTTTCAAAAACAATCACCGTAAGTTCTTCAAAATCAGCGGGAGTATCTTCAGTGATTAATGGTGGTATTTCCAGCTTATCTGAAAAAACTGTTTTTGTTATTTACGTACAGTTATCAGAGACACGTAAAAATTAAAACGATTACTTTATTAGAATTATATTAACTTACCTAGTATAAATACAACCCACACTGAATGACAGAAATTTTCACAAAACTGCATTAAAAATGAAGTGAGTTACGGATCCACGAGAAAGGTTCGGTGGTTGTGAACCAAATGGCCAAATAGAATTCGAAAGCTTCATTGTGAGTGTGAAGTGCAATAAACATAAATACTGAGAAAAGGGATCGTCGGACTGCATCTCCCAAACATCTGGTGGATAGTAAATGCAGAAGTTGAGCATTATTTTTTCATTAGATGAAATAAATTTAATAAAATTAAAAATTAACCACTCTCTAATTTTTTTGGTACCCATCATCGCTTTATAATTGTCTTTATAAAATCAAAATTCGACGAATGAACTCTTCAGAACCTTGTCCCGTTTCAGGGACAATGGACAAAGAATTTTTATGACTTTGTTTGTGTCGTTGGGTCTTCCCTATATTACCCCAGATGTTCTATTTATAATTTGCCAAGCAGGTACTTACAAAATAACATTTCAAGTGAACAAGTTTACAGAAATAATTCTCAGAAATTATTACAATGAAAAAACTTGTCTTTGGTGTATTTCTAATAAAGCCGTTGTATTTTTCGCTCTGAATATAATTATTAATTAAGCATTAGGAACTCACTGACGAATGCCACTTTTTAAAGAATACGGCGACCCACATCTAACTGACCATATAATCTTTAACAATAAATTTCAAATAATACCATAGTGGTTTTTTAAAATTTTGATAAGGTGTTGTAAAAGTATATGTGAATCGCCACATCTCATATGTTTCTATTTCTGTCTTCATTCCAGACACTGTGTTTACGTGGGCAAAGGATGCCGTACGTGAGATTTTAGGGACAGAAGCGTATGCCTGAGTAAATACTGTAAATACAGTGGTGTTGAACGAAGACAAAAACAGAAATATACCCGATGTATTGGTATTATACATATACTCTATTACCGACATTAAAAAAAGTCTACACTATTTCGTCATATCTGCTGCTTTATTATCAATTTTCAGTTAGCTACATATTGGATATGAAATGAAGTGATTTTTTTGAGAAAATACTAATTTAAAGATCAACCACGAAAATACTCAATTATAATTATTCATTATACATTACCAGTTTATTTTAGAACCCATGACTACATTGGAAAAATCTAAACTTTTGAAAATCTAATGTTAAACAGATATACCTATAACTGAGTACGAAGTCAAAACACAAAACTCGATGATCAATTATTGTTTCGTATTCAAATTATTAATTATTTTCCGACAGATATCTAGTAAATGTAGTTAACATTATGTGTTAGTTACATAACAGGAGTACCACAGTGTGATGTTTAAACGCTTATATGCAAGCTATATCGCTGCGACGTAATAGTGAGAAAGCTAGGAAATGTAATCAACATTACGTGTTGGTTACATAGCATGAGTACTCCATTGTGATGCTATATAGCTTACGTTCCAGGTATATCGTTAAGACATAATCATGCGATGTACTCATTGTTCTCTTGTGAGTACATACCTGTCACGTTAATGTCACAACTGTGTTTACTGGCTTATAGCGTGCCACAAAAATGTCCAAGTAATTTTTCTCAAATTGCTATTCCTGAACTTGAAATAAAAAAAAAATCACCTTTGATATACTATTTCCAGCGATAGATTGGAAAATTTTGAATTCACAATCGCCAATCGGAGAATCCAAAATATACTAACATTATACGGTTAAAGCTGTTAAAGAATTGTAGTTTAAGTTGGCAACCAACGTTTCTTTTCCCGCGCAACGAATTTCCTACGCCTCTGTGCCTGCGCCAGTCGGCCGGTTGTGTGTTTTGGACGATCAGCTGATTGACGTTAGTTTAAAATTTTGGTTCAAAAAGTTAAAAAGTGTGTTTTTTGCGTTTAGTGTTTGTGTTTTTTTACTTGCTTTGATTTGTTAGGTATGATATTATAGACCTTTGTGCTGTTTTTTGTATAGTGGCTGAAGTTTGGACATTTTAGGTTAAGTTGTTTGTGTCAAAAAACGTTTCATATGGACCCCATGGAAAACATTACGAATAAAATTCATAATTACGCAAGAGTGTGTTGTTGATTTATTCTGTGTAATAATTATATACCATTATATTTTGTAGCCCTCTTCAACCCGGTGCAATATGACTGTTGACAACATCGTGACACAGAAAATGATTGCCAATGCGTATTCATTTTTCAAGAAGGAAAATTTTATTTTAAGATGCGCTACAGAGGTTGTTACTTCAGTATAAAGTACGTAATGTTATTCGAAGTGTATGTTCCAGCGTAGATAATATTGTCTGTTGTAAATAAATTGTGTTATTATTAAAAGTAATTTTACGTAGTTCAACATTATTTTCAAATCTACTTATATTTCAAATAAAGCGCCTTTGGCACTACTTTTTATAGCGGTCTATTTGGTGACTTTTCTGTCAGCTAATCTATTGGTGGAAATACTATATCAAAGGTTTTTTTTAGGATTTAATCGTTGAGGAAATTGAGGCTGTAACAGGAAATTTACATAGAAAACCAACCTTTAATGATCTTCAACAAATGAAATACTTAGAACGAGTTTTAAAGGAAGTTTTGAGGTTGTATCCTAGTGTTGCCTTCATTTCTAGAAAACTTGGAGAAGAATTAGTTACTGCTACTGGATATAAGATACCTAAAGATACGATAGTCCACATGCATATTTACGATTTGCATCACAATCCTGAATTCTACCCAGATCCTGAAAAGTTTGATCCTGACAGATTTTTACCAGAGAATACAAAAAACTGACACCCTTTTGCTTATTTACCTTTTAGTGCTGGTCCTAGGAACTGTATTGGACAGAAGTTTGCTATGTTGGAACTTAAAACGGCTTTGTGCGGAATATTGTCTAAATATGTTCTCGAACCGGTGGATACTCCTGACACGATAACTCTTGTGGCGGATGTTGTACTAAGAACCAAAGATGAAATCAAAGTGAAATTTCTACCGAGATTTTAGAGAATTTTTTTTATCAGATTTAACAGTTATTTCGTTGTAAATATTGTCACGACCGGGTCGGGGGAGAGATTGGTAGAGCTAAGGATAATTACCCGATCCGACGTTAAGAATAAAAATCCCAAATACATTAAATAAACTAAATATATTTCAACTTACATTACAAATTCCATCCTTAGGGGGTACGGTGCGTCACTTCACTTCCCTCACTTTTTCCTTCCCCCTGTCCCTAGTTAGTACCGACTGCCCCTTTCGTCAGTCCGCACTGCCCCCACCTAAGCTTCCGTAATGCCAGCAAAAAGAGGTTTTTGCTGACATCCCACAAGCATGGCATGAGGCAATCTTTACATAACTAGGGCAACTAGCAGTTCCGTGACACATCTCCCCCCTTAAGGAACACTGGACCTCCAGTGTTTTACAAACAGATATCTCTTAACTAATACAATGCATAAAACGTACATAGCCACAAATTATCCATTTTGCAAACACAACCCTATAAAATATACAATCATATTAGACTTCACTCCTACTTTACTACAATAACAAAGATACCCAACGATACAAAATTACATTCTTCTGGTCGACATACCCAGGAAGACCCTACCAACATTTTACACACTTGAATAAGACAAAAATTGATTTAAGGTATTTATCTTTTGAAGCAACTATTTTAAAATCTCTCGCGACAAGCGGCATTCTCTTACTAATTGCAGCAGTTGATGAGCGCTATTTTAACGTCCCTGCTTACTGGCCGAAGTCCCGTTCACCACCATTTCCTTTTTGGCAAAACTCAACCACTATGAGTCCAGTCTTGTTAACTGGAGTCTTCTTTAAGGAGAACTCGTCGTCGTAGAAGCTTGGTTCTCGAACGAGGGCGTCGTATGCGAGAGTGATGTCAGGGCCTTTTTTTTTCCATGCTGGTTCTGTCTCGAGCAAGAACGCCTTATGTATGGTAGGTGTCTCCCGTTGCCAGACCCGGTTCCAGAACATAAAAAAGAAAGTTCATTCATTAGAATTACCTTATACTCCTACAAAATAGATAAAGCGAAGCCAGTACACAATATCTAAATAACTTTCTAAATCTATGTTCAATCTCCGATCTAAAATATAAAACAGTGGACAACTACTTATTATCTACATATAACCTATATATGGGTAATACCTATATGCCTGCAGGCTTCAATCGACCTGCACAGATATTGCCTCAGCATTTGTCTAACGATCTTTTTAATCGAGAGTCCAAATATTAAGACAAGATCCACAAGGTGATAATATATATAATTTACGACGCGTCATCTACAGTTATCCTAACGGCTTCCCCCCCTTGTAGTAGAAGGGAGGTGGTAGGGTTACATGTTTGGTTGGTGGAGGCTATCGCTGGGTGGTTGGATTTCCAAAATATATATATTAATAAAACAGTTAAGATTAAATTCCAAACAACTAAAGTAGCGGATGTATGTACACCATAACTGTCCGCAAAAGAAAAAATTTGTGGTGATTCTGGAATATTTGCGACAAAATTTTGGAGAAGTTTATTCGGGGAGGTTAAATTTAAATGCGGAATAGTCAATGACCAATTTGGATTAATACATTCCGAAAAGTTGTTATATGATGGTAACGAGTGGGTATGAATGGGGTTAAGAATGAAAGATTTTAGATTCGACCACGCTGCTGGAATTGTGATTTACGTGGATGCGAGGGATAGTATCTAAGCAGGGAAAACGTCTAGGTATTATTACATCATGCAGGTAAACAAGTGCACACTGGCAGTGAAGTTTTATTTTTAACGCGCCCAATAAGCTTCCGAATTCAGTTAGGGTTTTATTACTGCTGGGACAACTTATATAAGCGCCTACCTTTAAATTTGTTATTATAAATAAATCCTCCTCGACTTCTGTGATGGTAAGCGATGTCGATGCGTGACATTTCATGGGGCAGTGATAACTTAATTCCTCCACTGTCGCACCTTCATATAATTTTCGTGCACACGTAGGCCCATGAAGTTTATCCTCTCCGAATCGAGGAAGAAAGCACAGCTTGTCGGAGTGCGGCCTGCACTGATGCAACCCCAAACCAGAAATTTGTCGGTACAAATTGTGCCTCCGGTGTCTAGTGTAGGGAGCTTCTGCCACCGCCAAAAACAAGGTGCTGTACTCTATTCTGCAACTCTGATTGTACCAACTGAAGGGTGCAGTTATGAGCTCAACCAAACTCCACCTAATGCCCTGTTGTACGATGGGCACTCGTACTACCAGTGTTATGTTATTTCCTGAAATTACACAATCTGTTATTGGTAACTGATAATACCTGTGTATATCCGTGACAGCAATAGCTAAATCGTGACCTGCTTTGATTAATTCCTTTTGAAGTTCCATTAAGTTCGCTTGAAAAAGTTGGGGCCGCAACACCTTTTCTGGTATTTGGTGTTGTCGACATGACAGTTTTACGTCCCTTTGTTCCAACGCGCGCCACATTGTTACGATACGTCTAGTATTCTGAAATTGATTTTCTATTAAAGTACCGAAAAATCCTTCCCATTCCCTCGTCTTGTTCCTAAAATTTGTGATGGCTTTTTCCATTTCTTTAATCCTCCTCTCCGTGGATTTAAAAGCCTCCCCGACCTGATCTGTATATTTTTTAAATTCCACAGAATTTTGACTTAGCGTTTTGATATTTTCAGATAGGAGATTGAACATAGATTTAGAAAGTTATTTAGATATTGTGTACTGGCTTCGCTTTATCTATTTTGTAGGAGTATAAGGTAATTCTAATGAATGAACTTTTTTTTTTATGTTCTGGAACCGGGTCTGGCAACGGGAGACACCTACCATACATAAGGCGTTCTTGCTCGAGACAGAACCAGCATGGGAAAAAAAAAAAAAAAAAAAAAAAAGGCCCTGACATCACTCTCGCATACGACGCCCTCGTTCGAGAACCAAGCTTCTACGACGACGAGTTCTCCTTAAAGAAGACTCCAGTTAACAAGACTGGACTCATAGTGGTTGAGTTTTGCCAAAAAGGAAATGGTGGTGAACGGGACTTCGGCCAGTAAGCAGGGACGTTAAAATAGCGCTCATCAACTGCTGCAATTAGTAAGAGAGTGCCGCTTGTCGCGAGAGATTTTAAAATAGTTGCTTCAAAAGATAAATACCTTAAATCAATTTTTGTCTTATTCAAGTGTGTAAAATGTTGGTAGGGTCTTCCTGGGTATGTCGACCAGAAGAATGTAATTTTGTATCGTTGGGTATCTTTGTTATTGTAGTAAAGTAGGAGTGAAGTCTAATATGATTGTATATTTTATAGGGTTGTGTTTGCAAAATGGATAATTTGTGGCTATGTACGTTTTATGCATTGTATTAGTTAAGAGATATCTGTTTGTAAAACAGATATCTCTGGTGTACAGTTACAGTGTTGTAATCTTGTGAATTTATTTCTGAAGTGGAAATTGAATTTTCAAAAATATAAATATTAATAGGTGTGTCTTTGAAAATGTAATAAATCATACGGATGATTTCGGCAACTTTAATTTGGGTATTATTCACAGCTGGTTTTTGTAAATACATGTGTGTAATATTCTTCCTCGTTACTATTTGTTTTAGTTCTTTTAGAACGTGCCATATCATTTGATAGTTACTTGCCACATTAAGAGTAAAATTTAATTTATTATCAGTGGAATATATTTTGCGTATGTTTAATTTATTTTGTTCATTGAACAACCATGTGACACAAGGGTAACTGTTTTGGGCTTTCATGGTGGAGATGTTGCAACTAGTGATGGTGTCAAAAATGTCAAAATTCGCTTTTGCGAAGGTTTCGTATGTGTCTTGTTCTTGAAGGTCTAGGTCTTGCCGTGTCAGTAATTTGTGGTCGCGAAGTGAATCATGTATAGTGTTGACTTGCGTCAGAGTTTCTTTCTGTCGAATTTGTGTCATTTCCGTGTTATTATTCCGTTTTATGATTGCACGTAATGTTTGCGATATGTCATCAACGCATTGTTTATAATAAGTCATTTTAGGAATGTCGACTAAGGTGTTGTTGTACCCCTTAACTGACCTACGTTGCGTATAGCTTGTATGTTGTGAAACATGAAACGATTTATTCAGTTCGAAAACTTTACCTGTCAGCATAATCGTGTTATCTTGTAAATTAATGATAGATTTCTCGTTGCATAAAAATTCCATGCCTAAGATAATTGGATAGGGTAAATTCTCCACGACGTATGCTGAAATGTTTTTTGTATGATTCATTACCCTTAAAGTCAGGGAGGTTGTACCTAAGATAGGAACTTTCGCGTTGCCCGCCGCTAATAAAAAAGACAATTGCTGCTGCTTGCGAATTTCGTTTGTCGGTATTATTTTGCTGACAACAACATTTGTTGCGGCGCCTGTATCTACAATTGCGGTAAGATGTTGTTTGTTAACTTGTACATTTAGGGTTAGCAGACGCGGGGGTTTGTTGAGGGTTGAAGTGCCGCTGCTTCTCCCTTTTTGCGTAAGGACGACTGGGAGGTTTAGTTTCGTCGTCCCTTGGCGTTTGGGTGGTGATCCTGTTTGTAATTGTTGCCACTTGTATTGTGCCAACATGCGCCTGCAAAATGTCCAATTCTTCCGCAATGGTAGCACCTTGGTCGTCCGTTAGAGCTGCGGGTGTTTGGTACATTTTTCTTGAAATTGCCTCCATTTAAGTGTGGTGGCCTACTATCAAATTTCCTAGAGTTTGTGGTAAATTTCGTATACTTATTCGCTTCTTCAACTTCCTGTCGGTCATGAAAGTACCCTTGGCTTTCTTTTGTTCGCTGTTCTATAGCGTCAAGTTTCGCAATAATTGATTTAAGTTCTGGTACGGTAACGTCATCTGGTTTTAGAATCTTGTAGTTGCTAAAATATTTATCTTGCATGCCTCTCTCGAATTGTTTGATAAATTTTTCGTCCTCCATTAATGGGTCCAGTTCATACGCTAGGAAGGATAAATCAAAAAAGTATTCTCTTACTGACTCTTCTCGGGTCTGTCTGCGGTTTTCAAATTTTCTTTCCTTGTCTTCCGAATAGTCCGACATTCTGTATTCTTTTAGGAATTCTTTCTTCACATCTGTCCAGGTTTTTGTAGCATTATTCGTAACAAAATTTTCGTACCATCTGTTCGCTATTCCTGACAAAAATGAGCCGAAATATGAAATCTTCAAGTTGTCATTCCACGCGTTGGCCACTGCTGCCCGCTCATAATTCTGGATAAACCGCTGTGGGTCGTCACGTTTTGGATCAAAAATTTCTGGACTAATGAAGCTCGGGATCGATGGATGTTTTTGGCTTGTGAATGCCTCGGTGATTGTAACGTTGGCCATTTTTTCGTTAGATGGGTCGTTTGTTTCTCTGATGTTTTGCTCAGTGAAGTGAGGCGATTTGTTGGGGATTGTTCCCGGTATTTTATCGAACGTTTGGTCTACTGTTTCAGAATTTTGTGAAGTTGGTGCGGACAATGTTAACTGCTTTAGGTTGGTTTCTGGTAATTCGATGGGGATTGGACTAAGCACAAGTGGTTCCGGATCTGTTTCTGAAGTGTCACAACCGCATCCCCCTAATTTAACGACTCCGTGAATATCAGAACTTCTGCTTTTTGGTTGAAACGAACCGTACTCTTTTTCTATACGGATTTTGTATTGCTGACGGGTTTTTGGATCCGCGGGTTTTTTATTATTCATAAAATAAGATTTTGTTTTTTCTTAAGATTTAAAAAACACTATATGCGCGAAATTTTTGGCGCCTCCACCATATGTCACGACCGGGTCGGGGGAGAGATTGGTAGAGCTAAGGATAATTACCCGATCCGACGTTAAGAATAAAAATCCCAAATACATTAAATAAACTAAATATATTTCAACTTACATTACAAATTCCATCCTTAGGGGGTACGGTGCGTCACTTCACTTCCCTCACTTTTTCCTTCCCCCTGTCCCTAGTTAGTACCGACTGCCCCTTTCGTCAGTCCGCACTGCCCCCACCTAAGCTTCCGTAATGCCAGCAAAAAGAGGTTTTTGCTGACATCCTACAAGCATGGCATGAGGCAATCTTTACATAACTAGGGCAACTAGCAGTTCCGTGACAATATAGAAACAGTATAAGTAAAAATTGACAAAGTATAATTAAGCCCTGAATATATTTTTCAAATTTATATAAATTTGAGCCTTGTGATCTAATTTTCTCATTAGCAATCATTCGCTAAAATTAAAGATGTGAACAGTTTTGTCATCGTTAACAAGGTTAGAAAAGTGCCCCTAAATTAAACACAACACATGAAAGACACAAATTATTTATTCTTCCAATCTGGGGAGCAAAAAACTGCGAATTAGCTGAAAAAAAGAAAAATTACATAACGTAACTGGATGGTACTGCACAATAATTCATTGCGATGGTGTGGCACCAAATTTAAATTATGGCAGTCTGTAAACGAGCCATCGAAAATGTTGTAACGAAGATTTTAATGCATTGACAGGTATAACACGCAACCATATTTCCATGCCCAAAAAGCCTGCCGCATATTATACTCTCCACCCGGTCTTCGCAAACTAGTAATCTATTTTAACCGAGCTGCGGGCCCCACGCGGATGCGGGTCTCCCATAGAAGTTAACATTTATTTACGCCGCACACTATCAACAATTTTAGACAACAAAAAATTTACATGAGGTAAAATTATGCACAAATTCAAATTATGAATCAAATCAAGATGAAGTTCGTCAAATCTGCATCGTAACCAGCTCAGAAATTTCCACATAACACTAACAAATCACATATGAAATAGACACAAAAAGCAAATATCAAATGCAGTAAAAAATTTAAAATGATGTGAGTTTGGTGCGTGTCTTACATTGCGTAAATGTCTGCTCGGGCGCCTGCTTCCTTTCCGAAGAAGGAACACCTGGGGTACTCTGAGGCAAAAAATGAGTTCCTAGGAGGGTTTCGTGAGCGGTAGCGACAGAAAGGAAGTATAGTCTCAGAATCAGATAAAAGTGTCTAAAGCCTTTACCTGTATTGTCCGGGAAATCTAATTTACCTGCCCTTAAATGAGCAGGGAATTGTTGTTTCCATGACGATTTCAGAAAAATAATATTTACAAACTATATTCAGGATTTTGTTCGAACAAAATATTTTAAAAAAGATAAAGGTAGAAGTAAATATGTCGTAATTGTGATAATGTAATCTAGCATTCCTTTATTTTCATGTTTACAGTATTTTATAAATTTAATTAAACACGAATCGAATGGTTTAAAATGGGAATTTATTACTACTGCAGTGTCTCATAATCAGCATTAATTTTTTATTTAATCATTTAGTTTAAGTGATAAAAACAAATTGAAGCCATTTTTGCTGACCTTCTTAACATTTTTCTACATGTTGATTGGGATTCGTATGATAACAAAGTGTATTTTATATATTTTGACTCGCAATATAAAAATGTTCACAAATCTGACTTGCAACATGTCCTGCGTAACTGAAATGTTATGTCTATTCTTGCTTATTACCATACTTTACTTCTTCGTAAAAATTAAGAGCTTTCTGAAAAATCGTAGTGAATTAAAACGAATTCCAAGCCCAGAAGATAAAAATTTCATTGGTGGCAGCTGTGCACATTTACAGACGTCACGAGGTACTTACATATTTTATTTTATTTCATTATAACTCATTTTAATGTTCTAGATGTTGCGTTCAAAATATTTCGAGACTGGGCAAAATTGTACCATCAAATTTATGCTATGACCGCACTTCACTTCGTTGTTCCGTGTATATTACACCCAGATGATTTTGAGGTAAAGACCAAATTGTGCAACATGAAGCAACATTTTTTTTTATAGCTCATACTTTCCAATCCCAAACATATGGAAAAAAGTGATATTTATAACGTTTTCCATGGATGGTTAGGTACTGGTCTCCTTACAAGTACTGGAGAAAAGTGGCTGAACAGAAGAAGAATTTTAACTCCAGCGTTTCATTTTAGCATTTTGCAGCAATTCGTTGAAATATTTAACAGGCAGACAGATGATTTAGTGACAACTTTTGGCGAATTGTGTCACCAAGTTTACATTTCAGTTGATAACTACATTGCACAGTTTACACTGAAAACCATAGCAGGTAAAATTTCTTCTGGTATGCTGTGTATTTAAATGGTTGAATTACAGAAACTGCAATGGGAACAAAACTGAAATTTATTGAACAAAAAGAGATAGAATACAGACAGTCAATTATAGACATGGGACATATAGCATCTTATAGAATATTACACACTTGGTTTGTGTACAGCTTTATAAATTTATTTAGTCCAAAATACTGGAAAGAGAAAAATGCCATTAAAACCTTACATAATTTCACTCGGAATATCATAGCAGAACGGACTCAGGCATTTGAAAAACCCGACAATACTCATGATAATCATGAAGTTTACAAGGGAAGAAAACGATTGGCTATGTTGGATTTGCTTATAACGGCTAAAAACGAAGAAAATAGTATCGATGATCAAGGAATATGTGAAGAAGTAGATACCTTTATGTTCGAAGGTCACGATACCACTACCGCAGCTTTAACTTTTTCGTTGATGCTTATAGCGTGCCACAAAAATGTCCAAGTAATTTTTCCCAAATAGTTATTTCTGAACCTAAACTCAAAATTATAATGAAGTACGCTTTGTATCAAAGGTTTTTTTTTTTAGGATTTAATCGTTGAGGAAATTGAGGCTGTAACAGGAGAGTTATGTAAAAAACCAAACTTTAACGATCTTCAACAAATGAAATATTTAGAACGAGTTTTAAAGGAAGTTTTGAGGTTGTACCCAAGTGTCTCCTTCATTTCTAGAAAAATCGGAGAAGAATTAGTTACTGCTACTGGATATAAGATACCTAAAGACACGATTGTCCACTTGCACATTTACGATTTGCATCACAATCCCGAACTCTATCCAGATCCGGAAAAGTTTGATCCTGACAGATTCTTACCAGAGAATTCACAAAACAGACATCCTTTCGCTTATTTACCTTTTAGCGCGGGACCTAGGAACTGTATTGGACAGAAGTTTGCCATGTTGGAACTTAAAGCGGCATTGTGTGGAATATTGTCTAAGTATATTCTAGAACCAGTGGATACACCTGACACGATAACTCTTATATTAGATGTTATGCTAAGAACTCAAGACGAGATCAAAGTGAAATTTGTACCGAGATTTTAAATAAAAATAATTTCTAAAATTTAAAAGTTGTTTATTTTTATCTACATAATATAAAATTAAACGGGGAAAATATTGTCTATATTTACACAAACGGAAACACTGGGAATATAACAATGTAAACATTTTCTGATCTTAGTTATGTGCTAGAGATTTTCTGAAAATTTTTTAGAACCACAAATTTGTCTAAATTTTTGCTTTTAGTCGTGCTCATTAAAATATAATCTACTACCGTTTAAAAAAAATTGGTCTAAACAGTTTAGACAGTACTTCGCTCGCTGTCGGAAACGTGACGACGGCATGCCTATAGATGTATATCAGTTTGGATAGATGTAGTGTAATACTAAAAAAATAGGGGTGGGCGGTTGAAATTTATGCTCGCAACCGATGTTACGCATCGCGAAGAAAATGATGAGAAAACTAACGTTAACTGAACGTCAGCTGATGATTTTAAAATCCACATCCACAACATAAAATAATAATAATATTTTTAATAATTTTCAAGTGTCGGTCTCGTTGAAAATAAAATTATTAGAAATTTGACATTTCCGGGCTAGGCTACCGTGGCAAAGCATAGCAAAATGCATCCGTGCGTGATGTTCGACGTCCCGCATGCTGTTGAATTCGCCAAGGTCATCAAAAAAGGTTATGAGTGCAAAAATATTATTTACAGCACTTTATCAACGGGAATACATTACATCGGAAGAATGTCACGTAGACATTTGTTTGATTTAAATGAGTTTATCGCCCCAAAACAAATGACTGAAATTATTCATAAGCCTCTATTGAACAAAAGATTCTGAATGTTATTATTATAATTTTTACCTTATCATTCTTTTATGTTATAAAGACGAGCGTATACTCACATTTTCCAGAAAATGGGATGGCTATTTCGTCGTTCTCTAGGGGTCATGATAGGTCGAGAAAATGCAAAAGTAAAGAGTCGGCCGACGGACTCGATTACAATGCTTCCTTTGCTTACGCTCGGGAAGTAAAAACTGAAATCTTAATTTGAACCTCGTCAAACACTTGAAGATTCACTTAACTCTATGTTTTTTTTATCCAACAGAAAAAGAGAATGCATTCTGTTTCTCCCTGTAAAAATCCGTCATGCGTACACTTTTAATAGAGAAGAGAAAATTTCGGGCACTAAGTTTATGTAGATAAATAAATATTTTTACAAAACTATATTATAAAGTTCTGAAATTCCGAGATTATCTGTCTAATAAACTTAGGTATAATTTTTTAAATTGTAAAAGATATGGGACGTTGAGAAAATGTGAAATTACATTCACCAAGCGGATTCTACTAATGTACTTAGTTTCCTCGAGAGAAATGAATTAGGACTCTAGAACTATTTTTATTTACTCATTTTTACTAGACACTATTGAAAAAGTTCAAATGCAAGGGTCCAATATTTCATTCGAAGAAATACTCTAACAAGAGATTAAAAATCATCTGGATTATTTTGTTTTTGTTTACACTTTCCTAGAAATTTGATTAAGCACGGATCGGAATGATTAAAAAGTGACTCCATAATAATCACTGTTCGGAGAATTAACATTCACTTTTCCTATAGATTTATCAATAATTTTAAGTGACAAACAACAAACTGAATTTTTTTTTCTGACCTCTCCTCTTCTGATATTTTATTTACGATTTGCATGGCAACAAAGTACATTTAATGTACTTGAACTTTGATTTGCTATATAAATACACGCAAAAAATTGACTTCCATGTGAAACATGTCCGTTCTAATTGTAACAATATGTCTATTCTTGTTCATTACAATATTTTCTCTTCTACTAAAAATCAAAAGTGTACTAAAAAATCGCAGTGAACTAAAACGAATTCCTAGACCAGAAGATAAAAACTTCATTATTGGGAATGTTGCTCACTTACAGACGTCATTAGGTAAACATTTTCTTTGCTTTCATATTAACTGACCAAAATGTTCTAGATGCTTCGTTCAAAACCTTTCGAGAATGGGCAAAATCGTACTATCCAATTTATACAATTACTATGCTTCACGTCATTGTTCCATGTATATTACATCCAGACGATTTTGAGGTAACGACCAAAATTGTCTAATACAAAGCCACGTCGTTTTATTCCTTCAGCTCATACTTTCCAATCCAAAACATATGGAAAAAAGCGCTGCTTATAACGTTTTCCATGGTTGGCTAGGTACTGGCCTCCTCACAAGTACCGGTAAATATACGCTCTGAATTAGTTGATTTCAGTTGAGTAATGTTATTAAAATTTAGGTCAAAAGTGGCAGAACAGAAGAAGAATTTTAACACCAGCGTTTCATTTTAGCATTTTGCAGCAATTCGTTGAAATATTTAATAAGCAAACAGACGATTTAGTGAAAACTTTTGGCGAATTGTGTCTTCAAATGCACGTTTCAATTGACAACTACATTGCAGAGTTTACACTGAAAACCATAGCAGGTAAAAGTCCCTCTGGTGTATGCTGTTCTTTTAAATAGTTGAATTACAGAAACTGCAATGGGAACAAAATTAAAATTTATCAAACAAAAAGAAATAGAGTACAGACAGGCAATTATAGTCATGGGGCAAATAGCAGCCTATAGATTATTATATACTTGGTTTCTAAATAGCTTTATTAATTTATTTAGTCCGAATTATTTGAAAGGGAAGAAGGCCATTAAAACCTTGCAAAATTTCACTCGGCATATCATAGCAGAACGGACACAGGAAATTGAAAAACTCCGCTATAGTCCTGATAATCATGAAGTTTACAAGGGAAAGAAACGATTGGCTATGTTGGATTTGCTTTTAACGGCTAAGAACGAAGAAAACAGTATCGATGATAGAGGAATATGTGAAGAAGTAGATACTTTCATGTTCGAAGGTCACGATACCACTGCCGCAGCTTTAAGCTTTTCGCTGATGCTTATAGCTTGTCACAAAAATGTGCAAGTAATTTTTCCCAAGTAGCTTTTTGTGATCTTAAAACTCTAAGATTAAAAAATTTAGTGATTCAAATTTCGTACATCTACTTTTTTGTAGGATTTAATAGTTGAAGAAATTGAGACTGTATCAGGAGGGATAAGTAAAAATCCAACTTTCGATGATCTTCAACAAATGAAATATTTAGAACGAGTTTTAAAGGAGGTTTTGAGGTTGTATCCAAGTGTTGCCGTGATTTCTAGAAAACTCGGAGAAGAATTAGTTACTGCTACGGGATATAAGATCCCTAAAGATACGTTCGTCCACTTACATATTTACGACTTGCATCGCAATCCTGAATTCTATCCAGATCCTGAAAAGTTTGATCCTGACAGATTCTTACCAGAAACTACCAAAAACAGACATCCTTTTGCTTATTTACCTTTTAGTGCTGGAACTAGGAACTGTATTGGACAGAAGTTTGCTATCTTGGAACTTAAAGCGGCTTTGTATGGAATATTGTCTAAATATGTTCTAGAACCGGTCGATACTCCTGACACGATAACTCTTGTAATGGATGTTGTACTAAGAACTAAGGACGAAATCAAAGTGAAATTTGTGGCGAGATTTTAAATACAAATATCTTATAAAAGTTCACAGTTATTTCGTTGTCCTATTAAGCAGTGAAAATATTTTGAAAGATTTTATAAATCTGTTGAAAATTTGGAATACAACGTTGTAAACATTCTGACGTCTTACATTCTTATTAACAATCGGATGCTTGCGATTGCCTGGAAATTTTTTAGTGGAAGTTTAATATAAGCAATTTATATGTACATTGTGAGGTGATCCGGTGATTAAAACAGCACTTGCGTTTTGACGTATTTATTTAGATGTTGTCGGTTTAGCAGATGAGGGAAGAGTCTTGGAGTTTGTGATTTTGAAATGAAAGGACAGGTCGGTAGAAAGCGGTGAAAACGGTTGTGTCAAAAGGATTCTTGTAAGGTATTCGAAATCTTGGAAAGGATAAGAATTACTGAGAAGGGTGAACAAAAGATAGGTTGTACGACATGCAGATGGACGAAGAGAAAGCTTCGGGGTGATACTGGTTGGAAGTAATGAAACAGATTATATACAAATATACAAATATACAAATATTATACAATTTTGTGGGACTTGCCAGCACCCACAACATTTTTACTTTTACTCGTGCTTATTAAAATATAAGCTAGTGTCATTTGAAAACAGAAATCTAGTCCAGACATTCGCAAATTATTTGAAGGCTTACATTACATTTATTATAAAATATAAATAGAATAGTGCATTCTACTTCTCGCTCTAAAGTCCAACTCTACGCAGAGCTTGAATGAGAAGAGAAAGCGTAGTGCACTGATATTAGGTGAATCAATAAATATTTTTCCAAAATTGCCTATTACATATTTCGACAAAAGTCAGTAAGACTACGTCTTTATTTAAGACTGAATCAAATCTATACAGGTCCAGGTATGTTTTGACACAGAAGCAGAATTTTTAACTAGAGAAAAATATTTTCAGAAATTAGAATTAATAGAGTTATGTGATAAGATCGCATATTAACAAAAGGAACTCCCATAGCTCTTAAAAATGTCCGACCGGTTATAAGTATAAGTATAAGTTTATTTTAGTCAAAAGACAAAAAATACATTTTTGTATATGACACATCAGAATTAACAAACAATAAACAAGTATATAAAATAACTACATTCATACATGTATATTGACATGATCATGGCAATTACAATAACATTTACAACAGAAAATCATCTACGCTGTAACATGCTTTTTTGAGTAATAAAGTTTTTACAGTCCTACAAAACTTCTTAACATTATTGATAGATTTAACATCATCCGGCAAAGCATTAAAAAGTTTAGGCCCAAGATAGTTGGGAGAGCGTCTATATAATTCCAAATTAGGTTTAGCTAAATAAATTCGAGTATTTCTAGTATTGTGTTCATGGATGTTTTTATTTAAGGTAAATTTATTACGGTTTTGGAATGTGTAAACCAAAAGAGTTAGAATATAAACTGAGGGTAATGTTAGTATTTTTAGTTTTTTAAAATGCGGTTTACAAGAACACGCAGAACCAATAGACACTATATTACGAATAATACGTTTTTGGGCTTTGAAAACTTCATTATCCGCAGGCGAAGAACCCCATAGTGAAATGCCATAACTAAGGCGCGAATGTACGAGGTAAGCGCCAAATATTCTCGGCCTAACAAAGAAAGAGACCTGATGGAAAAAAATTAAATATTTATATTTCAACATAGTCTCTGTTAACTTCAATACATTCAAAACTACGTTCAACTAACAGCTCTATCCGTTTAAAAAAATTATTTGAATCTTTATCACTAAAATGATGTAGTACTGCCGTTTGCACTTCTTTATCCGTCCCAAACGTTTTCCCTGCAAGTCGTTTTTTAACTTAGAGAACAGTTAATAATCGTTCGAAGCTAAGTCAGTACTGTAGGGTGGGTGCTCAAGTTACTCGAAGTCACAAGCCCCTATAGCAGCTTGAGAAAGACATGCGGTATGAACGGGCGCATTGTCATGAAGTAATCGAACGCCTCTTGCTAATTTTCTCGGCCTTTTTTCCCAAATACGTTCTCCTAATTTATGCAATAAGTAACCATAATATGTAACGTTGACAGTGATATTTCATCCTTTAAAATTAATCAACAACATGCCTTTACAGTCCCAAAAAATTGTGGCCATGATTTTTTTGGAAGATTGATTCGTCTTCAAGGGTTTCTTACCCCATGCGAAATAACTGTAATCATTTTTTTTAGTAAAATGTGAAGGACAAGCTTCAGCAAACACAAAAACCATCCTGCCCTTAATACCCTTTAGAGCAATTCCATCTTTTGCTAAGAATTTTATTGCCGTTCGATTTTCAATTTTAAACAGGCATGATGAGTCCATAATTTTTCAAAGATGTATCAAAACTAATGGGCAGTAGGGCTTGAAATTTTACACACATACTGCGGGGACCCTCTAGTCTCCTTTGAGTTGTACAAATTTCCCGATGAGCAATCGCAAATATATCAGGCCGAGAATATTTGGCGCTTACCTCGTACATGCGCATAATAAAAATTTAGTAAGACGTGTAAGTTGACAATGTATTTTAACGTTCGTATTTGATAACATACTATATTAATTTTTTTGATAACTTGTGTACAATGCATATTCCAATTCAAAACTTCTTCAATACATATTCCTAAAATTTTTGCGTTATTTACAGGTTCTAAGTGCTGGGTACCTATGTTAAGAGCTGTCTTGGCAACTTTTTTTTGAGCTGTGTGAAAATAAATGCATTTAGTTTTATCATTTAATAAAAGACCGTTAAAAGCAAACCATTTTGATATGTTTTCTAAAAAGATGGTGTTCTGCATGTTATCACTGGGCATTAGGATAGAAGTGTCATCAGCATATAAAACTAGAGTGCAGCCTGTATTATCGGCCAATAAAGGAAGGTCATTGATAAAAAGGCTGAATAACACTGGCCCCAGGATTGACCCTTGAGGTACTCCACGAACCACTGGCTTTTTCGATGAAACGAATTTATGATTTCCTTTATTAATACATTTCGAGATTTCCACGTATTGATACCTACTGGTAAGATACGAATAAAACCACATGAGTACATTTCCACGAATTCCGTATGATTCTAATTTAGACAATAGTATGGTATGATTTACGCAATCAAATGCTCTGCTGAGATCACAAAATATCCCAGTGGAGCATTTGCCATTATTAAGATAGGAAACTATTTTGTTGTAGTATGCATTTAACGCAGTGTTTGTTATTGAAAAGTTTACTCGGAAGCCATGTTGAGAAGTACTTAATATGTCGAAGGTATTGAGATATTTATTTAATTTATCTAATATGCAATATTCCAAAATTTTTGAGAAAACAGACGTCAAAACAGTAGGTCTGTAATTGTGTATGTCTTTTTTTGCTCCTTTTTTATAGTTATGGAGGATAACCCCACACATTTTGTGAAAAACAACCTCTACAAGATGTCTAGAAAATGTATAGTGTGTCAAAAAAAAATTATACATATGTTTATATGAGGTCATTTACCTTCTTAGGCGGTTACTGGTATTACTTATCTATATTTATTTTAATGCATAGAGGTTATCACGAAATAAATTTTTTCAATTTTTCAAAGAAGCGGGATTTGTTGCACTGCACTTCGGTGGCGAGGGAAGTCTTGTGGAAATAATTTTAGACCAATTTTTTATTTAATCATTTACAGTGTCACCGTATTACTTAAAATAAATGAAGCTGAAGCCGGTTTTTGCGGACCTCTCTCATCCAAGTTGTTTGTAATTTGCATGATAATTGATAGCAAAATATTTTAATCTAATTTGACTTGCTAAATAAAAATAGACAGAAAACTGGTTCGCATTTGAAACATGCCCGGCTTCACTGTAACGTTTTGTCTATTTTTGTTTATTACAACCTTGTATTTTTTGGTAAAAATCAAAAGCGTACTAAAAAATCGTAGTGAACTGAAACGAATTCCAAGTCCAGAAGAGAAAAATTTCATTGGTGGGAACTGTGCACACTTACAGACGTCACTAGGTAAACATTTTCTTTTATTTTTTACCAATTGAACGAAATGTTTTAGACGCTACATTCAAAACCTTACGAGAATGGGCAAAACAGTATTATCCTATTTATATTCTGACTATACTTCACCTCATCGTTCCGTCTATGTTACACCCAGATGATTTTGAGGTAACAAAAAAACTTATTCCAAATGAATCAATGGCGTTTTCCTCTTATAGCTCGTACTTTCCAATCCCAAACATATGGAAAAAAGTGATGTTTATAATGTTCTTCATGGTTAGTTAGGTAATGGACTTCTCACGAGCAATGGTACGTAAATGTTTGAAAAACTGTCTTGAGTTAAGTAATTGTTATCAAAATTCAGGTCAAAAGTGGCTGACTAGGAGAAGAATTTTGACTCCAGCGTTTCATTTTAGTATTTTGCAGCAGTTCGTTGAAATATTTAATAACCAGATAGATGATTTAGTGAAAACTTTTGGCCAATTGTGTGACCAAGTTTACATTTCGGTTGATAACTATATTGCACAGTTTACACTGAAAACCATAGCAGGTAAAATTCCATCTGGTATGCTTTTTTTAATGACTGAATTACAGAAACTGCAATGGGAACAAAAATGGAATTTATCCACCAAAAAGAAAAAGAGTACAGACAGGCAAATATAGACGTGGCACAAATAGCAGCTTTCAGAATGTTCAATTCTTGGTTTGTAAACAGCTTCCTAAATTTATTTAGTCCGAAATATTTGGAAGAGAAGAAGGCCATTAAAACCTTACATAATGTCACAAGGAATATCATAGCAAAGCGGACACAAGCAATTGAAAAACTCCCCTACACTCCTGATAATCATGAAGTTTACAAGGGGAGAAAACGATTGGCTATGCTGGACTTGCTTTTGGCGGCTAAAAAGGAAGAAAAAGGTATCGATGATAAAGGAATATGTGAAGAAGTGGATACCTTTATGTTTGAAGGTCACGATACCACTGCCTCCGCTTTAAGCTTTTCGTTGATGCTTATAGCGTGTCACAAAAATGTTCAAGTAATTTTCCCCAAATAGCTATTTGTGACCTAAAATTCAAAATCTTAATGAATCAGCGTTTGTATCAAACATTTTTTCTAGGATTTAATCGTTGAAGAAATTGAAGCTGTACTAGGAGATTTAGCTAAAAAACCAACCTTAAATGATCTTCAACAAATGAAATACTTAGAACGAGTTTTGAAGGAAGTTTTGAGGTTGTATCCAAGTGTTTCCCTAATTTCTAGAAAACTGGGAGAAGAATTAGTTACTGCTAGTGGATACAAGTTACCTAAAAACACAATTGTCCACCTACATATTTACGATTTGCATCACAATCCTGAATTCTTTCCAGATCCTGAAAAGTTTGATCCTGACAGATTCTTACCAGAGAATACAAAAAACAGACATCCTTTTGCTTATTTACCTTTTAGTGCTGGACCTAGGAACTGTATCGGACAGAAGTTTGCCATGTTGGAACTTAAAGCGGCTTTGTGTGGAATATTGTCCAAATATGTTCTAGAACCGGTGGACACTCCCGATACGATAACTCTTTTGGTGGATATTGTGATTAGAACTAAAGACAAGATCAAAGTGAAATTTGTTCCTAGGTTTTAAATAAAAATTGGACTCGTATTTTGTTGTATTATAAAAAATGGCATTCAATTTGAAAAATTTACTCGTTAATTTCTAACAAATGTTCTATATAATTTTTTTTGCTATAATTGACTAAACATTGTTAAATTGATATTAGCATCAAATTTTGTCAAGAATAGTAGTAGTTATAAAGGAATGTTGTCAACACTCTTTCGTTGATAAGTAATTATCAGTTCGTTTCTTATGCAACTATTTACACATGTTTAACAAAAATATAATGAGACAGTTAAATTTAATTATTGCGTTGTTGTTATTTTCACAAGATAAGATGTTTTTCTATATAATCTGTATAAAATATTTAGAAGCACTTAATTTAATTCAGTAATAATGTTTGTATTAAACGCAGTGTTATATTTTGTCTTACTTACTGTAATCATCTGCTTTGTGTTAAAAATTAAAAATCTGTTAAAAAACCGGAAACAATTGAAAATAATTCCTGGACCAGAAGCTAAAAATAACCTTGGTGGCAGCATTGCTCACTTACAAACATCACTAGGTATATGTTGTGGTTTTATTTAACATTTCAACTAAAAGGAATTTGTAGATGTTTCGTTTAAGACGTTGCGAAAATGGGCAAAACTATACTATCCAATTTATACTGTCACTATACTTAACTACATTTCCCCGATTATGTTACATCCAGATGATTTTGAGGTAATATAAACAACTGTTAAAAGTAAAGCATTTTTTTTTATAGCTCATACTTTCCAATCCCAAACACATTGAAAAAAGTGATGTTTATAACGTTCTTCATGGTTGGTTAGGTACTGGTTTACTCACGAGTACTGGTAAGTAAAGAAAATGACTTGAATTAAGTAACTCTTATCAAAATTTAGGACAAAAGTGGCTCAACCGAAGAAAAATTTTAACTCCGGCGTTTCATTTTAGCATTTTGCAGCAATTCGTTGAAATATTTAATAAGCATACAGATGATTTAGTGAAAAATTTTGGAAAGTTGCTGGACCAAGCTTACATTTCGGTTGACAGCCACGTTGCTCAGTTTACACTGAAAACCGTAGCAGGTAAGATTTGATTTACTATCCTTTATTTTAATTGTTGAATTACAGAAACTGCAATGGGAACAAAATTGAAGTTTATCAAAAAAGAGGAAATAGAATACAGACAGGCAATTATAGACATGGGACAAATCGCAGCGTACAGAATGTTAAATTCTTGGTTTATAAACGGCTTTGTAAATTTATTTAGTCCAAACTATTTTAAAGAGAAGAAGCTCATTAAAACCTTACATAATTTCACTCGGAGTATTATAGCGGATCGGGAACAAATAACTGAAAAACTCAACGATGACCCTGATGATCATGAAGTTTACAAGGGAAGAAAACGGATGGCTATGTTGGATTTGCTTTTAAAGACCAAAAACGAAGAAAAAACTATCGATGAGAAAGGAATATGTGAAGAAGTAGACACCTTTATGTTCGAAGGTCACGACACCACAGCCACTGCTTTAAGTTTTGCGCTGATGCTTATAGCGTGCAACAAAAATGTCCAAGTAATTTTTCCCAAGTTTTAAAAAAATTAAAAATCACACTTTTGTATCAAATGCGTTTTTAGGATTTAATCGTTGAAGAAATCGAAGCTGTAACAGGAGCGTTAAACAAAGCGCCAACATTTAATGATCTTCAACAAATGAAATATTTAGAGCGGGTTTTAAAAGAAGTTTTAAGACTGTATCCAAGCGTCGCCCTCATTGGTAGGAAACTCGGAGAAGAATTAATTACCGCAACGGGTTATAGAATACCTAAAGATACGTTCGTCTACTTACAAATTTATGATTTACATCACAATCCTGAATTCTATCCAGATCCTGAAAAATTTGATCCTGATAGATTTTTACCAGAAAATACAAAAGACAGACATCCTTTTGCGTATGTACCTTTTAGTGCTGGACCTAGGAACTGTATTGGACAGAAGTTTGCTATGTTGGAACTTAAAGCGGCTTTATGTGGAATATTGTCTCAATATGTTTTAGAACCGGTGGATACTCCTGACACGATAACTTTAGTAGTGGATGTTGTACTAAGAACTAAAGACAAGATCAAAGTAAAATTTCTTCCCAGATTTTAAATAAAACTTACAAATTGTAATTAAGCAGTGAAAATGGTTTTGAAAAATGTATCCAAATATTTGGTTTTACTTAAAATATAACCCTCGTAATTTACTTCAAGGCTTACTTAAATTAACCTTTTCTTTGCATATAAAAAATGACTCCTCAATATTCTTACAAAGTAAGATAACAAATTTGTGATATATGTAGACTTTCAAATCGCAAGTTAGGTACTGTAGGAAACCAGAATTCAGTAGTACGTAAGTGCATTAATGCCAGTGATGTTGTCACCATGTTTAAAATTTTTTGTCACATATATTTCAAAAATTTGCTCAAGAAGTTCTATTGAATATATTTTGCTATAGAAATATTTCTAATAAACATTTGAACAGTTTAAGTAAATATAAAACTATTATATCGTCAGATGGTTGTTGAATTAGTATTACATATACATTTTGTACGAATAGTAGTGGTTATTTTTGAAGGTGCTGTTGTTAATATTATTTTCTTGAGTAACTAATCAGGTTTCTTCATATCTGCATATTTAGATAGTACAAAGAGACAATCACTGCATAATTTAATTTAAATAATCTGTTGTTGACATTGTTAAAGGACATTTTAATACTGAATTATAAACAGTGATATGTCTGTCCTAAAAGCAGTGCTATATTTATTCCTGATTATCGTAGTCCTCTACTTTCTGGTAAAAATTAAACAATTATTACAAGATCGCAAAGAACTGATAAAAATTCCTGGCCCAGAAACTAAGAATATCCTCGGTGGAAGCTGTACTCAATTATCGACTTCACTAGATAAACAGTTTTTCTTCTATTTTATATTTTAAGTGAAAGGAATTTTTAGATGTTACGTTCAAGACGTTTCGAGAATGGGCAAAATTATACTACCCTATTTATACTTTTACGTTTCTTCACTACGTTATCCCGAATATATTACATCCAGATGATTTTGAGGTAATTTAAACAATTGTTAAAAGAGTAGTATCATTTTTGTTATAGCGCATACTTTCCAATCCCAAACATATTGAAAAAAGTGTCGTTTATGGCGTTTTCCATAACTGGTTAGGTACTGGTCTGCCCACGAGTACCGGTAAGTAAGTGCTTGAAAGAAATTTATCTGAGTTAAGTAACTGTTATTACTAAAACTTAGGAGAAAAGTGGCTGAACAGAAGAAGAATTTTAACCCCAGCATTTCATTTTAACATTTTACAACAATTCGTTGAAATATTTAATAAGCAGACGGATGATTTAGTGAAAACTTTTGGGGATTTGGGAAACCAAGTTAACGTTTGTGTTGACAACCATATTGCACAATTTACACTGAAAACTTTAGCAGGTAAAATTTTATATTTTTTTTTATTTTTTTTTAATTTGCTAAATTACAGAAACTGCAATGGGAAAGGGGAAATTTTTCAACAAAAGGAAATAGAATACAGACAGGCAACGATAGATATGGGAAATATAGTAGCTTATAGAATGTTACATCCCTGGTTTATAATCGATTTTGTAAATTTATTTAGTCCGAAATATGTTAAAGAGAAGAAGGTTATTAAAACTTTGCATGATTTTACCAGTAATATCATAGCAGAACGGACACAAGCAACTGAAAAACTCCACAACAGATCTGACAATCATGAAGTTAATAAGGGAAGAAAACGACTGGCAATGTTGGATTTGCTTTTAAGGGCCAAAAGCGAAGAAAAGAGTCTCGATGATAAGGGAATATGTGAAGAAGTCGATACCTTTATGTTCGAAGGTCACGATACCACTGCTGCAGCTTTAAGTTTTTCGTTGATGCTTGTAGCGTGCCACAAAAATGTCCAAGTAATTTTTCTAAAATAGCTCTTTCCGAAACTAAAGTTCATTAATTTAATGAATCACTCTTTGTATCAAAGGTTTTTGTAGGATTTAATCCTTGAAGAAATTGAGGCTGTAACAGGAGATTCAGATAAAAAACCAACCTTTAATGATCTTCAACAAATGAAATACTTAGAACGAGTTTTAAAGGAAGTGTTGAGGTTGTATCCAAGTGTTGCCGTGATTTCTAGAAAACTCGGAGAAGAATTAGTTACTGCTACAGGATATAATATACCCAAAGATACGATGGTCCACTTGCATATTTACGATTTGCATCACAATCCCGTATTCTATCCAGATCCTGAAAAGTTTGATCCTGACAGATTCTTACCAGAGAATACCAAAAACAGACATCCTTTTGCTTATTTACCTTTTAGTGCTGGAGCTAGGAACTGTATTGGACAAAAGTTTCCTATGTTGGAACTTAAAGCGGCTTTGTATGGAATATTGTCTAAATACGTCTTAGAACCAGTGGATACTCCTGACACCATAACTCTTTTAATGGATGTTGTACTAAGGACTAAAGACGAGATTAAGGTAAAATTTTTACCTAGATTTTAAATGAAAGGGTTTTTCAAAATTTAGCTGGTATTTTGTTGTAAATAAAAAACTTATAAAAATAAAAATTTGATGTTTTCTAATAATGCAGTGAAAATATGTTCTAAATTTATATGCAATTAAAAAAGATTGAGAAAATAAAGTCGGAAAGTTTTCAGAATATTATATTTTTGCTGATAGTTGCCGTATTGTGGCGGTTGGTTGAAGTTCATTCTAGCCAATGTAAGTGTGAAAATTATATCTAAATGTCTGTTTTTACTGATTATATAAATATATTCTACCCACACTTGAAAAATTGAATTTTTTTTTAGACCCCCGTAAATTATTTTGAGGCTTATTTAAAGTTATTGTTTTCTTAAGAAATAAAAAAAGTACAATGTATTCTAGTTGTCAAAATTTTTGTTTCTTAAGTTTCTCAGAAATTAAAAATGTCTCTAAATTTTCGCACTTTCTTTAAAATGTCTATAAATTTTTGTTTTTTCTGAATTTTAAATTTTCTCTTCTGGACACCACTTTGAATTTTTTGACTGATGATGAAAGTTTAATTATACCTCAAAGAACTCAAAACCAGAATGTAGTATGTACTGAATGACGAAGTTAACAGCAAAAATGCCGTGGAACAAAATTAAATCGAATTTAAATAATAAAATTAGTTTTTAGAGTGATTCTTTAGGGCCCCTAAAAGCTCAGGATCGCCGGATAGCCGGGCGGGCCTGTCCGACCCTGTAAAACCGTTACGTATTATAGAATACCTAAAGATACATTTGTCTACTTACAAATTTTAGAAATTTATGATTTACATCAAAATCCTGGATTCTGTCCAGATCCTGAAAAATTTGATTCTGATAGATTTTTACCAGAGAATGCAAAAGATAGACATCCTTTTGCGTATGTACCTTTTAGTGCTGGACCTAGGAACTGTATTGGACAGAAGTTTGCTATATTGGAACTTAAAGCAGCTTTGTGTGGAATATTGTCAAAATATGTTCTAGAACCGGTAGATACACCTGACACGATAACTCTAGTAGTGGATGTTGTGCCAAGAACTAAAGACAAGATAAAATGAAATTTCTTCCGAGATTTTCATAAAAAATTACAAATTATAATTTTGTAGCGAAAATATTGCTGACAATTTTATCCAATTTTTGATTTTACTTAGTAAAATATAATCCACTGGTACCTGAAAAATTGAAATGTGTTCTAGACCTTCGTAAAATACTTCGAGTCTTACTGAAATTTATTCTTTTCTTAGGAAATAAAAAATGACTCCACAATTATTATTGTAAATTACGATGTAAATAGTACAAAAGTACATTAGTATGTTGTGTCATTATGGTCCAAAATAGTTGTATCATCATCTTTCAGGAACAAAATTCCAAATACATATTTCAAAAATTTGGTAGAAAAGTCCCAATGAATATACTAGATAATTTCTAATTTGCTACAGATAGGTTTCTAATTAATATTTGAACAGTTGTTTCAGAAAATAGTACTGTTATATCGTCAGATGTTTGGTGAATTATGCTCTATGACATGGAAATCGGAACACCCAGTAATAGAAAAAATATTTTAATAATAAGCTTTAAGTAAATGATCCGTTTTTCTGCCATATCCGTAGTAGATAAGATTAATTTTAGCAAATGACATGCTCTCCACAAAAGTAAAGGGGGGGTGGGCGGGGCTGGCAGATATTTACAAAGATAAGCCTGATTTTGGCAAATGACACACCTTAGTATCTGCTACGGTAATTATTAAGATAATCTCCCAAACTACCGAAAAAATAATTAAAATAAAACAGTTTTTTTTTCTTCGAACACTTCGATTTAGATTTGTAGAAGTTTTTTTCGAGGCAAAAAAACTCAGTATCAAACTAAGCTGTCGAGATTTATATTCCAAAATGTTTTTCTGTATTTTTAAGCAACTTTCCAAAAATCTCAAATTTTCAATACGCTTCTCCACCGTACAAATTTTTTCACCGTTTTTCGAGCGTGAATCGGAAATTACTCAAAATCATGTTCTTGTAGATTTCAACTAGTTCTTGTAGATTACGCTTCATATTTTCAAAAATTCCAATAATTTTTCCAGAACTCATAAAATGAAAAGTGACAATTTTCAAGACGTATATTTGAAAAATTTCATTTCAAACTGAATTTTTCGAAAATTTATGTTTTTGAATCACTTCAAATTGTGATCGTTTACTCCTATTGCCGTAATAACCACATATATCAAGAACTATTAAAATATGGTTACTATTACTGGGTGTTCTGATTTCCATGTCACTGAGTATAATAACCCAACTATACTAACTTTAGTGCGAATAGTAATGATTGTTGAAAGTGCAGTCGTTAATATTGTTTTTTTTTCGATAAGTAATCATTTGTTTCCTTATCTACATAGTTAAATTGTATGTAAAAGTAGTAATTGCATAAATTAATTTAATTGATGTGTTGTTGACGCTATTAATCTTGCAGTGCAAATCGTACTTGGCACATATGATAAAGAACATTTTATTTGCTTAATTTTAATCAGTGATATGTTTGTCTTAAATGTAGTGTTATATTTATTCTTTATTATCGTAGTCCTCTTCTTTCTGGTAACAATTAAACAATTATTACAAGATCGTAGAGAACTGATAAGAATTCCTGGTCCAGAAGCTAAAAATATCCTGGGTGGAAGCTGTGCTCAATTATGGACTTCAGCTGGTAAACAATTTTTCTATTATTTGAGGTTTTAAATGAAAGGAATTTTTTAGATGTTTCGTTCAAGACGTTTCGAGAATGGGCAAAATTGTATTATCCTATTTATCATGTTACGTTTCTTCACTACGTTGTCCCGAATATATTACATCCAGCTGATTTTGAGGTAATTTAAACAATTGTTAAAAATGAAATATCATTTTTGTTATAGCTCATACTTTCTAATCCACAACATATGGAAAAAAGCATCTTTTATAACGTTTTTCATAATTGGTTAGGTACTGGTCTGCTCACTAGTAGAGGTAAGTAAATGCTTGAAAGAGATTTATTTTATTTAAGTAATTATTATTATTAAAATTCAGGAAAAAAGTGGCTGAACAGGAGAAAAATTTTAACTCCAGCGTTTCATTTTAACATTTTGCAACAATTCGTTGACGTATTTAATAAACAAACGGATGATTTAGTGAAAACTTTTGTAAATTTTGGAGACCAAGTTTACGTTTGTGTTGACAACCATGTTGCACAGTTTACACTGAAAACTATAGCAGCTAGAATTTTATCTGGCGTTTTTTTTTAATATTTACTAAATTACAGAAACTGCAATGGGAACAAAGTTGAAATTTTTCAAACAAAAGGAAATAGAATATAGACAGGCAACCATAGACGTGGGAAAAATAGTAGCTCATAGAATGTTATGTCCCTACATTGTTAACGATTTTGTAAATTTATTTAGTTCGAAATATTTGAAAGAGAAGAAGGCTATTAAAACCTTGGTTGATTTCACGCGTATCATAGCAGAACGGACACAAGCAATTGAAAAATTTCACTACAGTCCTGATAATCATGAAGTTTACAAAGGAAGAAAACGATTGGCTATGTTGGATTTGCTTTGAACGGCTAAAAACGAAGATAGGAGTATTGATGATAAAGGAATATGTGAAGAAGTACCTTTATGTTCGAAGGTCATGATACCACTGCTGCAGCTTTAAGTTTTTCGTTGATGCTTATAGCGTGCCACAAAAATGTCCAAGTAATGTTTCTCAAATACCTTAAAATTAAAAAATAACCCGGTTTGTTTTTTCTAGGATTTAATCGTTGCAGAAATTGAGGCTGTAGCGGGAGATCTACATAATAAACCAACCTTTAATGATCTTCAACAAATGAAATACTTAGAACGAGTTTTGAAGGAAGTTTTGAAGTTGTACCCAAGTGTCTCCTTCATTTCTAGAAAACTTGGAGAAGAATTAGTTACTGCTACTGGATATAAGATACCTAAAGATACGATGGTCCATTTGCATATTTACGATTTGCATCACAATCCCGAATTCTATCCAGATCCTGAAACGTTTGATCCTGACAGATTTTTACCAGAGATTGCAAAAAACAGATATCCTTTTGCTTATTTACCTTTTAGCGCTGGACCTAGAAACTGCATCGGACAGAGGTTTGCCATGTTGGAACTTAAAGCGGCCTTATGTGGAATATTGTCTAAATATGTTCTAGAACCGGTGGATACTCCTGACACGATAACTGTTGTAGTGGATGTTGTACTAAGAACTAAAGACGAAATTAAAGTCAAATTTTTACCTAGATTTTAAATGAAAGAGTTTTTCAAAATTTAACACGTATTTTGTGGTAAATAAAAAACTTATAAAAATAATGATTTGAGATTTTCTAATAATGAAGTGAAAATATGTTCTAAATTTAAAAAAGATTGAGAAAATTAATTTGGAAAGTTTTCAGAATATTATATTTTTACTGATTGTTGTCGTATTGTGGCGGTTGGTTGACGTTCATTCTAGCCAATGTAAGTGTAAAAATTGTATGTAAATATCTGTTTTTTCTTAATAAATAAATATAATCTACCCACACTTGCAAAACTGAATATTTTTCTAGAACCCCCTAAATTACTTTGAGGCTTATTTAAAGTTATCGTTTTCTTAAGAAATAAAAAAATTAATCAATATTTTTCAAAATTGTAATATAAATAAAAAAAAATATTTGTTATTTCTCTTGACGATCCAACAGAAAAAATGAAGTTTGATTTAGTTCCGACATGCAATTATACTCGTAGATATGGGGCAAGCACAAATTTATGGAATTTTAAATTCTTGGGTTGTAAACGATTTTGTAAATTTATTTAGTACAAAGTATTTTAAAAAGAAGAAGCTTATTGAAACCTTCCAAGTAATTTTTCAAGTTAAAAAATCACATTTTTGTATCAAATGCTTTTTTAGGATTTAATCGTTGAAGAAATTACGACTGTAACAGGAGCTTTGTGTGGAATGTTGTCTAAATATGTGCTAGAACCGGTGAATACTCCTGACACGATAACTTTAGTAATGGATGTTGTACTAAGAAGTAAAAACAAGATCAAAATGAAATTTCTTCGGAGATTTTCATCAAAAATTACAAATTCTAATTAAGCAGTAAAAATATTGCTGAAAATTGTATCAAATTTTTGGTTTTACTTAATAAAATGAAAAACTGAAATGTTCTCTAGACCCTCGTAAATTACTTCAAAGGTTACTTAAATTTATTATTTTCTTTGGAAATAAAAAATGACTCCACAATTACTGTTATAAAGTACAATAACAAATTAGGTATTATAGAAAATTAGAATTCAGTACCTAATATTGAAGTACATTAATATAGTCATGTTGTTATTATCATCGGAAACGGTACCACCATGTTTAAAAATTTTTTTCAAATATTTCAAAGATTTGCTCCAAAAGGCCTAATAAATATACTTATTTTCTTTTTGGTGTAGAAATGTATCTAATACACATTTGAACAGTTTCAGTAAATAGTACTATTATATCGTCAGATGGCTGTCGAATTAATATTAGATACAACATAAATTTATTGCGAATGGTAGTGGTTATTTTTTAAGTACAGTTGTTAATATTATTTCCTTGAAATCAGGTTTCTTCATATCTGAATATTTAAATAGTATGAAAAAACAATAACTGCATAAATTAATTTAATTGAGATGTTGTTGACATTGTTCAAGAACATTTTGTATATATACTGCATTTTAAACAGTGATATGTTTGTCTTAAATGTAGTGCTATATTTATTCTTGATTATCGTACTCCTGTACTTTCTTGTAAAAATTGAACATTTATTACAAGATCGCAAAGTACTGCTAAATATTCCTGGTCCTCAAGCTAAAAATATTCTCAGTGGCAGCTGTGCTCAATTAAGGACTTCAACAGGTAAACATTTTTTCCTCTATTTTACATTTTAAGTGAAAGGAATTTCAGATGTTACGTTCAAGACATTTCGAGAAAGGGCAAAACTGTACTACCCTATTTATAGTTTTACGTTTCTTCACTATGTTGCTCCGAATATATTACATCCAGTTGATTTTGAGGTAATTTAAACAATTGTTAAAAGCGTTGTATCATTTTTGTTATAGCTCATACTTTCCAATCCTAAACATACGGAAAAAGGCATAGTTTATAACGTTTTTCATAGCTGGTTAGGTACTGGTCTCTTCACGAGTAGCGGTGAGTAAATGCTTGGAAGAAATTTATTTGTGTCAAGCAATTATTATTAAAATTTAGAAGAAAAATGGCACAACAGGAGAACAATTTTAACTCCAGCGTTTCATTTTAACATTTTGCAAAAATTCGTTGACGTGTTTAATAAGCAGACGGACGATTTAGTGAAAATTTTAGGGAATTTGAGAGACCAAGTCTACGTTTGTGTTGACAGCCATGTTGGGCAGTTAACACTGAAAATTATAGCAGGTAAAATTCCATCTGGTATTTTTTTTTAATATTCGCTAAATTACAGAAACTGCAATGGGAACAAAATTGAACTTTTTTAAAGAAAAGGAAATAGAATACAGACAGGCAACCATAGACATGGGAAAAATTGTAGTTTATAGAATGTTTCATTCTTGGTTTATAAACGATTTTGTAAATTTATTTAGTCCGAAATATTTGAAAGAGAAGAAAGTCATTAAAACCTTGCATCGTTTCACGCGTATCATAGCAAAACGGACCAAAGCGATTGAAAAAATCCACTACAGCTCTGATAATCATGAAGTTTACAAGGGAAGAAAACGATTGGCTATGTTGGATTTGCTTTTAACGGCTAAAAACGAAGAAAAGTGTATCGATGATAAAGGAATATGTGAAGAAGTAGATACCTTTATGTTCGGAGGTCACGATACCACTGCCACAGCTTTAAGTTTTTCGTTAATGCTTATAGCATGCCACAAAAATGTTCAAGTAATTTTTCCAAAGTAGCTGTTTCTGAAACTTAAATTCAAAAATTTAATGAATCACTCTTTGTATCAAAGGTTTTTTTTCTAGGATTCAATCGTTGAAGAAATTAAGGACGTAATAGGCGAGTTAGGTAAAAAACCTACCTTTAACGATCTTCAACAAATGAAATACATGGAACGAGTTTTAAAGGAAGTTTTGAGGTTGTATCCAACTGTTACCCTAATTTTTAGAAAACTCGGAGAAGAGTTAGTTACTGCTACAGGATATAAGATACCTAAAAATACGTTTGTCTACTTACATATTTACGATTTGCATCACAATCCCGAATTCTATCCAGATCCTGAAAAGTTTGATCCTGACAGATTCTTACCAGAGAATACCAAAAACAGGCATCCGTTTGCTTATGTACCTTTTAGTGCTGGACCTAGGAATTGTATCGGACAGAAGTTTGCTATGTTGGAACTTAAAGCGGCTTTGTGTGAAATATTGTCCAAATATGTTCTAGAACCGGTGGACACTCCTGACACGATAACTCTTGTAATGGATATTGTATTAAGAACTAAAGATGAGATTAAAGTAAAATTTCTACCTAGATTTTAAATGAAAGGTTTTAATTTACAGTTTTTAATAAAGCAGTGAAAACATGTTTTAAATTTATCTAAAATTAAAAAAGATTGGGAAAACACTGTCGGAAAGATTTTCGGAATAATATATTTTTATTGATTGTTGTCATATGGTGGTTGAAGTTCATTCTAAACAATGTAAATGTGAAAATTGTTTCTAAATGTCTGTTTTTACTGATTAAATAAATAGTCACTCTTGAAAAACTGAAATTTTATTTATACCCCCGTAAATTACTTTAAGGCTTATTTAAAATTATCGTTTTTTAAGAAATAAAAAAGACAATGGATTCTATTTCTCACTATGTATTTCTCATTTTAAGTAGAGTTAGAATTGAGAAAGGAAGGAAATTTTTGTGTAGTAATCTTTTTGGAAAAACCAATATATTTTCAAAATTAGAATATAAATTTGTCATATAAAAACTAATTCATTTTATTAAGGTTATTTTAATATATTTTGAGTAAGGAAAATATTGTGGGCAATTCTCTAAATATGTTCATGAATCGGTGGATACTCTTGACACGATAACTCTAGTAGTGGATGTTGTACTGAGAACTAGAGACAAGAACAAAGTGAAATTTCTTCAGAGATTTTAAATAAAAATTACAAATTCTAATTAAGCAATGAAAATATTTCTAAAAAAATGTACCCAATTCTGTGGTTTTACTTAGTAAAATATAATACACTAGCACTTGAAGAATTGAAATGTTCTCTAGACTCTCGCAAATTATTTCAAGTCTTCGTTAAATTTATCCTTTTCTTAGGATATCAAAAGTAACTCCACAATTATTATTGTTAGGTACGATGACAAATTTGTGATATATATAGACTTACAAATCGTAAGTCATTGGAGGAAATTATAATTCAGTAGTACAAAAGTACATTATGATGTTGTCATTATGGTCGAAAACCACCATCTTTTTAAAACAAAATTCCAAGTAAAGGAATTCACGTTCGGTAGATGTAACTAGATTTGGTAACTTTTTTTTTAAGCTGTGTAACTGCGGACATAATTGTTCTAGTGTATAATGTATAACTGGAATGTCAGAAAGTAGGTATCAAAAATGTGACATGTAAGTAAGTAAATGGCAAATATCGAAAATGTGATGGTTTTGTGGTGATCTGCTGAATCTACTTTTGAATCCAGGAGAAAATTGCATCCCTCTAAAAGCCCAAAGAGCAACCCGCATGTAAAATTGTGAATCTTTTCCCTTCACTAGTTATTTTAGGAGGACAAGCTTTGATGTCATCATCATGGACCCGCAATTTCACCATGGATCCGTTTTGGTATATCCATGTCTCATCCAAGAAAATGAAAAGTAAATCTTCACCACTATCACGCAATTAGAGATACCGCTTTAGAAATTTGATTCTGATACCTATTTAATGTGAAAACCTTCGCCTTCGGAAACCTAAATTTATACGTGTACGTATTACGTACAATTATTCTCCAAGCCGAGTATTTTCCCTTTTACAAAACAATAACGATTATATAAAACTAAAAAACCAATTGTAGAGCGGACCCAACAAAGCATGTAGGTATATAAATCTGGGCAGTCGTCTTTCTGATTCTGAGTATAATATTAACGGCACCGACGCCGTTGTATCGGTATTATTTTAAAATTAGAAAAACACTCGAGAACACTAGCGAACTTTACGGAAAATATTTCTGCCACCAGTTTAACTGTTTCCGTTTTACCAAAGCATTGTCTATTTTTCCCAGTAGTTTCTTCAAAACCACGAAATATTTCTTGTTTCTTTTCCTTTAAAATGTGCTTTCTCGTGACTACTTTTGTGGAAATTGTTTCCACGCACTTCGTTTTTTTCCAGACAATTCAGATTTGACATTTGAATTAGAAAATTAGACAGTTGATACCAATCTTTAATTTCTAGTGATCTTAAGATTGCAACTTAACCACAGAAAAATTTCTGTCAGCTACTTCTACCGAACGTGAATGCTTATTATTTTAAGAGTTTGGTGAAAAAGTCCCAAGGAATATACTAGATAATTTCTATTTTGCTACAGATAGGTTTCTAATTAATATTTGAACAGTTGTTTCAGAAAATAATACTGTTAGATAAGACTGATTGTGGCAAATGACATTCTCCACAAAAGTAAAGGGTGGGTGGGCGAGGCTAGCAGCTACTTGCTAAGATAAGACTGATTTTGGCAAATGACACACCCTCAAAGTATAAGTCGGCGGGGCTAGTATCTGCTATGATAATTAAGATAATCTCCGAAACTACCAAAAAAATGAAAAATTACAACAGTTTTTTTTTCCTTCGAACACTTCGAAAATTAGCCAAGGGCATTTTTTATGAATTTAGATTTTTGGAAGTTATTTTCGAGGCAAAAAAACTCAGTATCAAACCAAGCAACATTTTTTTCTGTATTTTTAAGCAACTTTGCAAAAAGCTCAAATTTTCAATATCCTTCTCCACCCTACAAATTTTTTCACCGTTATTATTTTTTATTACTCAAAAAAATGTCTTGTAGATTTCAATTGGTTCTTGTAGATTACAACTTTGGCTTCATATCTTCAAAAATTCCAATAATTTTTCCAGAACTGATAGAATGAAAAATGACAATTTTCATGATGTATATTTGAAAAATTTAATTTCAAACTGAATTTTTCGAAAATTTATGTTTTTGAATCACTTCAAATTGTGATCGTTTACTCCTATTGCCGTAATAACCACATATATCAAGAACTATTAAAATATGGTTACTATTACTGGGTGTTCTGATTTCCATGTCACTGAATATAATAACCTAACTACATAACTTTAGTGCGAATAGTATAATTATTGTTGAAAGTGCAGTCGTTAATATTGTTTTTTTCGATAAGTAATCATGTGTCCCCATATCTACATAGTTAAATTGTATATAAAAAGAGTAATTGCAAAAATTAATTTAATTGATGTGTTGTTGACGCGTTTATCAGTGATATGTTTGTCTTAAATGTAATGTTATATTTATTCTTTATTGTCGCAGTCCTCTTCTTTCTGGTAAAAATTAAACAATTATTACAAGATCGTAGAGAACTGATAAAAATTCCTGGTCCAGAAGCTAAAAATATCCTGGGTGGAAGCTGTGCTCAATTATGGACTTCACTTGGCAGGCATTTTTTCTTCTATTTAACGTTTTAAATGAAAGCAATTTTTTAGATGTCTCGTTCAAGACGTTTCGAGAATGGGCAAAACTGTACTATCCTATTTATAATATTACCTTTCTTCACTACGTTGTCCCGAATATATTGCATCCAGATGATTTTGAGGTAATTTAAACAATTGTTAAAAGCGTAGTATCGTTTTTGTTATAGCTCATACTTTCCAATCCCAAACATATGGAAAAAAGTATCGTTTATGACGTTTTACATAATTGGTTAGGTACTGGTCTGCTCACTAGTAGAGGTAAGTAAATGCTTGAAAGAAATTTATTTTATTTAAGTAATTATTATTATTAAAATTTAGGAGAAAAGTGGCAGACCAGGAGAAGAATTTTAACTCCAGCGTTTCATTTTAACATTTTGCAACAATTCCTTGACGTATTTAATAAACAGACGGATGATTTAGTGAAAACTTTTGGAAATTTTGGAGACCAAGTTTACGTTTGTGTTGACAACCATGTTGCACAGTTTACACTGAAAACTATAGCAGGTAGAATTTTATCTGGCGTTTTTTTTTAATATTTTCTAAATTACAGAAACTGCAATGGGAACAAAGTTGAAATTTTTCAAACAAAAGGAAATAGAATATAGACAGGCAACCATAGACATGGGAAAAATAGTAGCTCATAGAATGCTATGTCCCTATTTTGTAAAGGATTTTGTAAATTTATTTAGTTCGAAATATTTGAAAGAGAAGAAGGCTATTAAAACCTTGCATGATTTCACCCGTAATATCATAGCAGAACGGACACAAGCAATTGAAAATTTTCACTACAGTCCTGATAACCATGAAGTTTACAAAGGAAGAAAACGACTGGCTATGTTGGATTTGCTTTTAACGGCTAAAAACGAAGATAGGAGTATCGATGATAAAGGAATATGCGAAGAAGTAGATACCTTTATGTTCGAAGGTCATGATACCACTGCTGCAGCTTTAAGTTTTTCGTTGATGCTTATAGCGTGCCACAAAAATGTCCAAGTAATGTTTCTCAAATAGCTAGCTAACTTAAAATTCAAAAATAGCCCGCTTTGTTTTTTCTAGGATTTAATCGTTGCAGAAATTGAGGCTGTAACAGGAGATCTACATAAAAAGCCAACCTTCAATGATCTTCAACAATTGAAATACTTAGAACGAGTTTTGAAGGAAGTTTTGAGGTTGTATCCAAGTGTCCCTTTTATTTCTAGAAAACTCGGAGAAGAATTAGTTACTGCTACAGGATATAAGATACCTAAAGATACGATAGTCCATTTGCATATTTACGATTTGCATCACAATCCCGAATTCTATCCAGATCCAGAAAAGTTTGATCCTGACAGATTTTTACCCGACAATATCAAAAACAGGCTTCCTTTTGCTTATGTACCTTTTAGTGCTGGACCTAGGAATTGTATTGGACAAAAGTTTGCCTTGTTGGAACTTAAAGCGGCCTTATCTGGAATATTGTCTAAATATGTCCTAGAACCGGTGGATACTCCTGACACGATAACTCTTATAGTGGATGTTGTATTAAGATCTAAAGATGAGATTAAAGTCAAATTTATACCTAGATTTTGAATGTAATCAAGTGGTGGAAGTTTTTTATTATTTTTTTAAATACATATCTGTTTTTATGAATAAATAAATATAATAATCTACTCGCTCTTGAAAAATTTTAGTTGTCTCTAGACCCCCATAAATTACTCTAAGACTTACTTAAAGTTATGATTTTGCAATGATTTTTATGGATTAATCAATATTTTTTTAGAGTTATAAAAATAAATTTACATAAAAATTAATCCATTTTGTTTAACGTAAATTTAATATTTTTTTATTAATGTAAGTATCAGTTTGTAGCGGCACAGTAACACGTTGGTAAGCGGAGAAAGATAAGCTCCTCCGTAGTCTAGTGGTCAGGGCACCCGCTCGGCAAGCGGTAAACGTGTGGTTCAATTTCCACCGGAGAAGCAACATTTTTCTTCGTTTACCTACAAGTAATGTCTCTCGATAACCCAACAGAAAAAATGAAATTTGACATAACTCTGATTGTTCCTAAATAAAAAATGAATAGATTAGATAAATTGTAAAAAACGTGGATACCACAGTTCGTTCGTCGATATGACGTTTTGGAAACGAATCCAAGGAGGATTTCATTCGCATAAAAATTAAACTTGTGGTGATTTCAAGTGTAAATGTTTAATGAGAAACGTTTCGATACTCAAATTTTCTCTAAACTTGTAAAATTTATACAATATCATCGATTTCACCAATTTATGCCCCCATTCTCGGAAATTTTACTACAACGTAAAAGGATTTAAAAATGTATCCTATTTTTGTCACTGTAAGATTGCAACTTGTAAAAACATGATAAGAATTATGCACTTTGACATGTTTCGATAAGTTTATAAATACAGTATGCGTTAATAGTATTACAGACATGATTGTATTGAGTGTAGTAGCATTTTGTTCCCTCGCAATAAGCTTCTACTTTTTAGCAAAAATTAACGAAATATTGAGTCATCGTAAACAACTTAGTAAAATTACCGGACCTAATGCTAAAAATGTTGTTGTTGGTAGCATCGCCCATCTGTTCACATCACCAGGTATAAGTTATAATTACACTTTAAATACTTATTTAATAATAAACAATTTTAGAGGAGATTTTTAAAAAATATCGAACATAGGCAAATTTGTATTATCCTATTTACAGACTGACGGTTCTTCACTTGGGTGTGCCGTGTATATTACATCCGGATGATTTTGAGGTAATCTGAAAAAGGGTAAAAGTTGAGCTCAAATATTTTTATTTTAATAGATCGTCCTATCAAATTCACAACATATGGAAAAAAGTGAAGTCTATAACGTTTTCCATGCTTGGTTAGGTACTGGTCTTCTTACTAGTACTGGTAATAACTAAAATTAGTTAATTTATCTATTTATCTATATATTTATCTAGGCCAAAAGTGGTTCATCAGAAGAAAGATTTTAACCCCGGCTTTCCATTTCAACATATTGCAAGAGTTTGTTGACGTTTTTAATAAACACACAGACAATTTAGTACAAACCTTGAAAGAACACAATCACCCAGATTACGTTCTTGTTGACAAACACATCGCCCATTTTACACTGAAAACTCTGGCAGGTAAAATTCGACTTTCCTAAAAACACTTTACTTTATTTTAAATTGAAGAAACTGCAATAGGAACAGACCTGAAATTTGCCACTCAGAAAGAAAGAAGCTACAGACAAGCGGTCATAGATATGGCGGACATTCTGGCTTATCGAATGACACGTCCTTGGTTCGTCAACAACTTTGTCAATTTGTTTAGCCCGAAATATTTCAAAGAGAGAAAAACAATCAAGACCTTGCACGCCTTCACTCGCAGTGTCATAACTGACCGAGAAAAAAAAATCAAAAATTTTGATCTTCACGGAAAAAGACGACTTGCAATGTTGGATTTGCTTTTAACTGCCAAAAATGTGGAGGGAATTATCGATGACGGGGGAATCCGTGAAGAAGTGGATACGTTTATGCTCGAAGGACACGACACCACTTCGGTGGTTTTAGGGTTTGCGTTAATGCTGATAGCTTGTAATAAACACGTCCAAGTAAAATCAATGAAGGGAGACTTCCTCGAGTAAACTGGTTTTTCAGGAATTAATCCTTGACGAAATTGTGGACGTCATGGGGGAGTTGAGGAAGAAACCGACTTTCAACGATCTTCAAAAACTGAAATATTTAGAGAGAGTTATTAAAGAAGCTCTGAGGATGTATCCAAGTGTTCCTTATATTTCGAGGAAACTAGGAGACGATTTAGTGACTGCTACTGGCTACAAATTATCTAAAGGGACAATTACACACTTACACATTTATGATTTGCACCACAATCCGGAATATTTTCCAAATCCGGAAAAATTTGACCCTGATAGATTTTCACCGGAGACTTCCAAAAGCAGACACCCTTTTGCGTATTTACCTTTCAGTGCAGGTTCTAGAAATTGCATCGGTCAAAAATTTGCCATGTTGGAGCTGAAAGCAGTTATAAGTGGAACTTTAGCTAACTTTGTTTTAGAACCGGTGGATACTCCAGAGACCGTAGTGCTTATTATGGATTTTGTGTTACGAGCTAAAGATGGAATTAAAATTAAATTTGTAGCTCGGATTTAAAAAAAATATATATAAAAAATTAGCCATTCATTTTTGTGAATTTAATAGTCCCAATATTCCGAATTTTCCGTTACGAATGTGTGTAATTCGTGACAAAAAAAAGCTTCATTGTCTTGATTTATAAATATTTTTTCTCTGTATTTATCTTTCTGATTGTTATTTAATTATTTATAACCCAGTAGAAAAACGGCCATTAATTACGTTCCGCTCTCGAAAATTTAGATGTGAAATAAGTATGACATGAGGGTATTTTTTAATTGGATCAGTGACCGCACACTCCCGAGGTAGCACACCCTCTTCAGTTCATTTAACCGTCGATCGAAGTTTCATTCATATTTAATTTGTCTTTTCTGACGTAACCTTAGCCACAGTCGGGAAACCAAGGTCAGGGCTTTCCGTCCCCATAACCGTAAATCTGTATGAAGCTCATGACTTCGTAAGTTCTCTTTGTGCTTGTATACGTTTTGCCATTTTTGTCAAATTAGAAACTATCTCTGAAAAATTAAATAAAGTCGATAAAAGTTGACGATTTCAACTTCAATAAATCGTTCTACCCAGCGTAAGCGAGTACTTCCGCGATAACGTAATCGAAATTTATTATCAAAAAGGGTTATAAACCAGCAATCATCGATTTGTTACGCAGACACAGATATGTACGTTTATGGTTTGTAAACGGCTTCATTGATTTACTGAATTCGAAGCATTTCAAAGTAGACAGAACAGCAATAAAAATTCTGGGCACTTTTAAACCAACTGGACGTGAAAGAAGCTAAAAAATTGATTTCAGTTTCTATAACGATTAAGTTTATAGTGAAAAAGAGACGTGAGTGACGAAACTAATATCAATGGAGGAATACGTGAAGAAATGGACACTTTTATTTTTGAAGCGTACGACACTGTGTCTGGTTTTAACGCGTCGTTTGATGCTCATCGTTTGGAAAAATAAATGTTCAAGAAATTGTTGTGGAATAATGTAACTTGTAAAGCGTAACCATTACTTTTTTTTGTGAAATCTAAGACTGCATTATAACTCAAGTAGCTAAAATCACGTCAACAGAGTTATTTTATCATTATTTTTCTATCACAAATGTTCAACTGTGCATAAAAACTACTTTATGTGGAACAGTGAAAATAACGTTTGATCAATTATGAACGAAAAGAAATCTCACTGAAATGATACAATTAAACAAAAGCTAACAAGCTTGACTGCGTTATGCAAAAAAAATATGTTCGTATGTAAACACTAATAATGGAAACACAGTGACGCAAATCGAACCATTTGAAACCCTTGCAAAACTTTGTATATTTTTTTTTTGTTAACAAATCGTCATAAAGATGGTTTCCCAGTTTTTTACATGATCTTAGAATTACAAACGTTCTTCTCATGCAACTTTCGATTTTGGGCACCTTAACGATGAAGCATACATCGAGTTTTGTTCTGGTACCGATTAGACGATTTGAATTTTGATTGAAAAATATTTATCAGATATATACATTTTTGTATTTTATTTCCGTCAAGAAATATGGCGTATAACTCGAAAACATCGGGTCAGATCAGGTTATATTGTCAGATCAAGTCAGATCAGGTCAGGTGAGGTCAGGTTAAATCAGGTCAAGTCAGGTCGAGTTCAGTAAGAGCAGAGCAGGTCAAGTCAGGTCAAATCATATAAGTATATCAAAAATTGAAAAATGTAAGGGTGGATTAAAATGAGAGAACTTACAACCATCTTTCTGCAGTTCAACTCATAAAATCCACTATTAAGCACTGATAAGAAAATTAACTGAAATTTATTATGTACGATCTAATTAACTGTTACTTAATTTAGTGGAATCGAATATGACGACCATTAGTAGTCAGTCCACATCTTATTTTTGAACTAAAAAAGTCACTTATCCCTTGGACCAAAAAAGAAGACAAGAAAATGACAAAAAATATTTTGATTGCCGATTTATCAAGTTTGCAGTTTTAAAGTTAAATTGTAAAATCACGACGGATTCATGAGTTACAAGTCCAGCAGTTTGTTATTTTATAAAATTTAAATAGCATTTACTATAGAGAATTTTGAGGTGACGTCATCAAATTGTTGGTGGGGACGTTTGGACAAATTTTTGTTAGCGCTTTATCGTTTTCACTATATTCCTAAAATACGTATAAAATTTGACAACAATCAGTCTCGTAGTTTCGGAGGTCCTCTGTTAATAAAACCGACGCAGACAGAGGGTAGACGATAGAGAGGCAAACGAAAACGGAAAACCTACGGTTTCATATTTTAGGGACAGAAAAGGTCGAGAAAACGTGAAAGTAGCCATTCACCGGATGGCTCCTATTACAATCCTTCCCCATCTTTTACGCTCGGGAAGTAAAAGTCGACACAAGAGCGGAGGGGTGGGTGGGTGGGGCTAATTTTTAATTTATTGGATTCTAATACGATGGCTGTTATTATTTTTGAACTAAAAAAATCACTTATTAAAAAGGAGAGGGGTGGGACCAAAAAAATACAACAATTTTAGATTTTACAGCTTCAAAGTTAGGTTGTAAAATGTAAAATTGTTGTAAAATCACGACGGATTCATGAGTCACAAATACAGGAGTATGTTATTTTATAATATTTAAATAGCATTTACTATGGAGAATATTAAGGTGGCGGCATCAAATTGTTGGCGGGGACGTGTAGACAAATTTTGGTTAGCGCTTTATCATCTTCACGATATTCCTACAATACGTACAAAATTTGACAACAATCAGTCCAGTAGTTTCGGAGGTCCTCTGTTTAATAAAAACCGACACAGACGATAGACGGTAGACGATAGAGAGGTACACTAAAACGGGACACCAACTGTTTCATAGTCTTGGGGTACGAAAGGTCGAGAAAACTTGAAAGTAGCCATTCACAGGGGGGATGTTCCTATTACAATCCTTCCTCATTGTTCACATTCAGAAAGAAAACATCGCCACAAGAGAGGAGGGGTGGGTGGGTGGGGTTAATTTTTAATTTTGTTGGAATCTAACATGATGGCCATTAATAGTCCACTTTGTATTTTTGAACTAAAAAAATCATGGATTGGGGTGCTACCAAAAAGAATGTCTACAAAATTACAAAAAATGCGATATTCTGATTAACGATGAAATAAATAATAAAATAACTTGTAGATTAAAAAATTGATTAAATTTTATTTTGACAGAACTTTCCTCGCCCCTGAAGTAACGAGTGTTCAATTCAAAAATCAGTCAAAGCAGGCGTTGGATTTGCAGCGGTTGAATATGTGACAGAAACAGTTTATTAAAATGAGTGATTTTTCAATTGAACACCCGTCACGATAAAACATATCCAGTTTTTTTGAAAAGTGATAAAACTTTATTTTCCCAATTTATTTTTTGAGTCACCCTGTATAAATATGTCTAAAAATATGATAAATCGCAAGTTAGACTCATTATATTTTGCACCTTTTTGGACTGGACTGATTCGGCAAAACTTTGAAGAGACGTCATCAATTTTTTGGAGGTGGGGCACAATCGAAATGATTTTGATTAACGATTCACCGCGCATACAATTACCTTAAAACCTTTACAATATTTCAGAGCATTCGATTTTGCAATTTAAATTGTAAAATGTTATTATCAAACTTTGATTTTTTTCTCAAAAATCTGGATGTGTGGGTTAAAAACTCAACATGGATTCATTAACTATATCTGTAGGAGTATGTTATTTTAAAATTTAGTTGGCGTTTACCATCTGCATACATGAAATTCCTAATATATATACAAAATTTGACATCAATGGGTCTAGTAGTTTCGGAGATTATCTGTCTAATAAAAATCCGGACAGACGACAGACAAACATACAGATGGAAACAGGAGAACGATGTTTTCGTATTCTGGGGGTCATGAAACGTCGAGAAAATATGAAAGTTGTCCAATGGATCCGATTACAAAACTTCGTTAGCTTACGCTCGGGAAGTAAAAAAATGAAAATATCTAAACCCCATAAATTAAAAAATATAATTCCACTGACAGTTTAAGAAAAAAATGTCGCTAAAGATAATCGAACCCACAACTTTCGTGTTGTGAGCTGGACACATTAAAAAAAAATCTGGAAACCTAGGGGGAGAACTCAAAGCGGATTCATAAAGAATAAGTAGCGGAGTATGTTATTTACCACAGTTACTGCGCATAATTTTGATGTGACGCCATTAGAGTGTTGGTGGAGAAGATTGAACAAATTTTGATTAGCGCGTTTTACCATCCACACAATATTTCCAATATCCATATAAAATTTAACAACCATGGATCAGATAATTCTGAATTTCAATAAAAATCGAGACAGACGACAGACAGACGGAAACGTCGAGAAAACATAAAAGTAGCCGTTCGCCGGATGAACCCGTAGGTTCTTCTAGATCACTCAATAATCTGTGGTAGATTTCTTGACAACAAAGAGTAAATAGTGAACAAATTTATAAACTAGGGATTCACAAATTTTATGGGAAGTGGTACACAATAACAATGAAATAATAAGGTAAATATTTAACAACTAAATTATCTGAAAATTGCTACTTAATAAGAAACGCATTGTCTAGATAAAATTATATAATAGAAATGAGTTTATTTAGCAATATTGTAAATTTAATCGTGGCACTACTTATTTTACAATTGCTGCTCGAAACTATGTTGTTGCGTAAAATGAATATTATTAACACGAGCGATAATCATTCGAACTGTGTTTTCACAATCAATCATCATTTGGTGATTAGGCAGAAAAAACCATGTCAAAATTATCGTATTATTGTGAAAAGTAAGTCTAAGAGTTTCCCATAAACCGTGATAACCAAAACATACATTAATTTAATTTAATTTTATAGAAAAAAATCTCACATTATTTTGTTGAAGCAACTAATAACTAATTTAGCTTGAGAAAACTTTATACACTCTATACGATCAAAAACTGCGAGATAAATAGAAAAAAATCTTTGTTAAACAAAGTTATTTCAGCATTTAATCGTCGAGAGTTCACGTCCGTTGTGGGAAAGTTGAGTCAAGAACCAACAGACGATGACACTCAAAAGATGAAATACTTGATTACAACTTTAAATGAAGTTCCAAGAATGTTTCCAAGTGTCTCTTATTTCTAGACAAATAAAAGAAAACGTAGTCAGTCTAGTTCCAATTATAAAAACTCGTCTTGACAGATTTTCACCAGAGAATTCCAAAGTTGGCTTATTTAATTATCTTAGAGTGATAACTTTGAAAATAAATGTTTCTGCTACGTTGAAACTGAAATAGCCACATCTGGAATTGCGGGCAACTGTCTTGTTTTAAGAACTAAAAACGTGACTACTTAATTTTATTTAAAACTTGCTTTAAAAAAAATTGGACTCTGTTTTTTTTTTAGTTTGGCTAATACTGTTAATCATGCTCTGTGGTTTGATTAAAACTTTTTCCAAACTTGCACCTGTAAATATCAACACGCCAGGGTAAATTATGACAAAGTAGGTATTCATAATTAATGTTTACCCCTGCGTAGCACTGACACTCGGCAAATGCACTAATTGGAAGCTGTATTGACACAAGCCCCAGATCATGTCACAGCGCAATTAACAATCTCTTATCCGTCGATAACAACTCCAGATTTGGTCAAACGTGCAATTCAAAAGTTGATTGTGCCTCCCAGAAGACCGCCGTAATTTTTCATTCGAAAATTTGCGCAAACCCGCAACCAATAAGATCCATAAATCAAATATAAAAGTCGGATTCGCGCTTAATGGGTTTCCGGATCTTGGATTTTTTCCGAGTTACATCGGAATGGTAGCGTTCAAAGTTAAGCTGTTTGAAAGTTGAACATTCGTCAAGTGACCTTTTTGTGAACTTTGTGCTGGCCGACGATCGAAGTCTGGATGGGCGGAGTTCGGCAGGAAAGGGCGGATCCTGCAGGAGGCGGTTAAACGGGTGTGACTTCGAGCAGGATCAATACCTGGCCCAAAGTTTGTGTTATTTTTACAGGTAGCTAATAAGCCCGAACGTGCACTTAATGTATTTGTCCCTTTTTAATTATGGGACCGAATGTTGATTTATTAGTTTTTGTTTTGTTGTTTTGGAGAAGTAATTAACCGGGTTTGACGAGACGAGCGAAATTTTCTGTTTCGGTAGCTGGATCGATTTTTCGGAAAAAAGGATAATCGGGACGACGGAGAGCGAGAATTGCATAAATTATACAAAACAGCTTCGTTTAATTAATTTTCATAATCAAAGCTTTGTGCTGAAGACTGGGTGCCGATGGTTCTAAATTATGGAGGTGGATAAATCTCGGATAGTCTTGGTTGAGAAAAGCATCAATGAAATGCGAACTGTGTTGTTTGGTGTGAGAAGTTCATATGCTGCATTGTGTCAAGTTCACGTAGTATCAGTGGAAGCAATCTCTGTTTGTTATCATGGATACAGAGCACGTCATACAGAAGTGGATAAGACACTTTACAACTTCAATTCAGCTCCATCGAAAGAAAAAATTCATGAGGTGACACTTTTTAAAGGAGAAGGAACTTTTTACCACCGCGCAAACGGAATTATGTCTGAGTTATAAAGAAGCAGTTTGCCAGGCAGGATAAAGTTTATTTCAAGTACGAGTACATGCAGACGATAATTTAAGAACGAGTTAACGAAAAATATCCCTTGTTGCATGCAAATATTAGTCCTCAAATTAATTTTCCCTGCAATTTTAAAATCTAATATCTACTCTCTCAAAGCTATGAAACCCATCGAAAAATTCATAAATACATTGTCAAAATAATTCAATCAAGCTGGAACACAGCTACGTATTTGAGGACGACAATATCCCATCTCTTTTGGTTAAGAGACACTTGACATCCCTTTGACATCCTCCTTGACTGTCCTTAGAATAATAAAGGACTCTCCTCTGCACTGTATTCTCCCTTCTGGAGCCTGCAGCCTCGGGTTAACCCCTTATCAGAGTAGAATAGACACGTTTGACTTAATAACATCGAATTAATCAATCAAGCGGATGCCCTTGTAATTAATAATAATAACAACATCGCTGCTGCGTTTTTAGTTTTCATTTTAGTTTCTATTCTTGTTCTATTTTTATACATCCGCTAGCTTCGAGGCTACAAGGTTGTTGTATTTGTTTATTAACACATATTTGTCAACCGGACAGTGACCAGGTGACAACAATCGGTTCTCTCTTTAAGATGATTAACTTTCATGAGAGATTTATGCAATTATTTTTGAAATGACGTCATCAATTTTTGGTGGGGGTTACATGTATCATGATGACAAACTGTGTTGCTGCTTACGAGTTTTATCTGTTTACCACGTCGTAATTAGTTTTAGTCACAAATTTTAAATAAATTTAGTCCCAGATTTCTTATCTCAAAGAAACTAAAATGTTAAGTTGCTTGTTCATTAAGGTATATCACGACAAAAACCCATTTAATAAGGTTTTTATTGGGTTTTACTCTAAGGCTAGTGTAAACTATTTAACCAGTCAAAACAATAATCGCATTATAATTTTAGCTGGAGTTTACACGCAACGTATACATTTTGGTCTCACTTAATTATGTATGTTTGAACCAGACATTAAAAAATAGAAAACTAAAAATACAATTTAGTTAAAACATTCCAACAAGTTGATTATTTTTTTACGAATGACCTTTCAAAAGCGAATCAGATTTTTTTAGTGTCATGGCGAAAATTATATATAGTTACTCATATTTTTTTAAAACGGTCCAACTGAACGGAAAGAGTGAAAGTATGTTTTTTTTTAATTTTGGGCAGTTAGTAATTTCCCTTTTTTCTTTTCTTCCTTACAGGTTTTCTGCTTAGCACCGTTTTTGTTTTTCTATTCCCTTCTGGTCATCCTTCTCCGTCGCCTTTTTGCCGTAGTCTCATTTTCATATGTTACTGTTAGTTTTTCTTGAAACAGACTTAAATCTCATGCACGACTTAAGCCTTTCTTATTGTCTACTCCTTTTTGCTATTTGTGCTTTTATTTCTCTTTTTTTGATAATCTTCTTCGTTGTTCAGTTTTGATCCCTAAATATGTAAAGTCCTAGCCCTTTTCGAATTTATACTCCTGTCCTTCCTGGATTTGTACTACTAGTTCTGAATCTCTGTCATCTTAATCCATATTTTCTCACCTCGTCCTCTATTTTCTTAATATTCTTTTCAATTGTTTTTTTTTTCTATAACCTGTTTTTCTTGGACACTATTTCTTTAGTTTTTATTTTAGTTCTTATTATTATTATTTACAGCAACAAATTGGGCTGATTCTATTCTTTCCACATTACTTCATTCTTGATTTTCTCCAAGATCATTTTTATGAGGTTGATCAGTAGAGAGCGGATTTTATGAAATTTGCATATACGTTATTTTTTGCATATAAGTCTTGATATTTAATATATGAACGATTCATCCTAATTAAAAATGAATACAGCTGTAAAAAAAATGCATATTTGCATATATTTGCCTTCTGCTGCCTATTTCACGGAACGGGTGCATATTTTGCATTTTTATCAATTTTTTTGCTAATTTGAAAAAAAAAATTATTGTCATTCTATCGGCATTTATCTAGAAAGACGAAATTTGATGAATCATATTGCAAATATTGTCCTGAGCTTCAAATAACTAGGAATGGTTTGGGTTTTATGGTAGTTTGGAGACACCACTGAGTGTTAAGCCATTCTTCCAGGTAAATTCGCGACCTAATCACTTTGGAAAATACCGTTCATTCCCAATATTTTTGTTCGTTAGTTAAGTGTATTAATGGTACGTTTAGTGGTGGTCGAAAGGACGTTATACTATTATTTTTCATCGTGAGTTTGTATTGAAAGCATTTAAAGGGATACAGTTGTATCAATATAACGAAGATAACTCAAATTAATTTATGGATTAAACCTTTTCCTGAACTTATTCTTCAAGAACGAACTGTGTTTTGTCGCGCCTGCCCTAACCGGTAAGTATTTTTACATCTATGGACGTAGTGCGCACTTTTTCTATTTACAAATACATATACCGACTTTAGAATCAGCGGAAAAACTTTTTGTTAGAATATTTCGAAAAATATTTAAAAATAAATTGTTACCAAAATAGTAATTAAATAGTGGATTACTACTATTTTTTAATTTGTTCTGTTTATATTTATTTTTTGGTATAAGAATATTATCTTTAAAAACGTGATTTGTGTTAGTGAGATGTAATTAAACACTTTGCAATGTGATTTATGTATTTTTTGTAATAAAACGTAAGCTCGGGAAACCTGTTTTTGTATTTTATAAATAAATTTAATTCGCTTATTAAGCTTTTTTTTTAATTTTTGGAGCATATGCAACTGCATATCTCTGCATATATTAAGAAAGTTACTGCATATTTGCATAAATTTGGTGCATATCATATGATCATCTTTATCAAAATTTTGGTGCATATTTTCCGCTCTCTATTGATCAGTTTTCTGTCATTCTGTAATTATAGTAGCTGGTTTTTATCTCCTTTAAAGCGAATATTTGAACTGTTATAGATCTGTTGTATCTAGATCCTGCCTGATGATGGTTTAATTTTCTTCCTACGTGCGGACTTAATCTACTTTTCAAACATTGGACTATCCAAATTCGTAATTGCTCGACCTGCTTTCAGCATCTCCACTGTTATTCTAATTGTCCCAGATTTTTGTTCTTATTGAAATTTCTAACTTTGTCTTCCATTTGTTAACTTGTCGGTGGTTTCACTTCTTGTTCATTTCTTTCTTCCTCCAGGTTTATTAAATTCTTTAATGTGTGTCTCTCTTGATTTAAATTCTTTGAAATATTTCTATTATTTTTTCTCTCTCTCTAAATAGTTGTCCTGCTTCGTATTTAATTAATGTGCATGTTTTTTTTCTGTTTTTTAACTTCTTGGTAGAATAGTTGTACTTTCTTCTTACTCTGGAAATTCCTTTTCTATTTCTCTCATTTCATTTACATTAAATTTTCTTTTCTTCTTCATTCTACATATTTTCTTCATTTCTCTTCTTATTTAGATAATAGGGTTACTCTCGGTGTTATTCGCCAACATTTTTATTTTCCGAGCGTAAACTGAGGAAGAATTGTACTTGAATTCATCGGGCGACTGGCTTCTTTAATATTTTCTGCACGTTTCATGCTCCGTAGAGAAAATATAGGAATCCCGTTTCGGTCTGTCTGTCTATCTGTCTGCCGTCTGTTAATCTCGGAAACTACTGGATCGTTGTGGTCAGATTTTGTATACATATTAGGAATATCATGCAGATGGTAAAACGCTAACCAAAATGTGGCGTCCCTTCAACATTTTTTTTTATTTTATAAAATCATATACTCTTACACTTCTAATTTACGAATTCGGATTTACTTTTTTCACGATTACTTTACAAAAATGTTTCTACAATATTCGCTGCATGTTGTATATAACCGATATCTCGTAAACGTGCCAATTAAATACATAACATAATAAATAAGTTCTCTCCTCTTTCAAACAGATTTCATTCTTTAACCCAAATGCATGCGGCCGCTGATGCTTGTAATGTGAATGTGATTATAGACGAATTCTTCGAAGTATAAACATAAACACTCGAAGTTAACCATATAATTACTAAGAGTACATTTTTTCCGTTGGTTATATGTTAATTTTATAATTTCTCAAAGAAGCGAAATCCGGATTTGTTGGAATGTAATTCAGGGACGAGGGAAGTTGTGTCGAAATAAACTCCGACTTATTTTTTTTTGTATTAAGAACATCTCGGTTTTTCTTTAATTACAAAGTGCTGAGAAATAGTTTTTGCATTCAAATAATTAAGCGAGTTATCAAACAAGCAGAAATAATCGTAAATAATTACGGTCGACGAGCATCTCTACTTCCTGTTCTGAGTTTATGGTTTCTTGGAAAAATGCGCTCGTGTCGATGCACAATGTAGTCGTCAATAGCAGAATAGCTGTTAACAATTTACTGTTTTTTTTTTGGATTGCTTCTATAGAATAATTAAGAACAAAAAAATTATTGTTTAAATCAAGAATGGCCTATCCAATTTTCACGAAAATTTGGGAATATAGTACTGTTGTCAGTATTACACTCCACCTATCCAAATTGATACACGCATCTTTGCTGGAATGTTGATGACGTCATCATAAAATTTTCTAAATGAAAAAATCACTTGATACCTGCGAATAGCTTACCTACATTTGCTATATACATATATTTATTTTAACTAATAGGAGTTATCATAAAAAAAATCAAACTTGTAAATCACATTTTATAAATTTTCGAAAAAATTGGATAAGCTGTGATGTACTTTAGAGACGAGGGAAGTTCTGTCGAAATAAACTTTGTTGTCCGATTTTCTTAGTAATTCTGCTATTTTATCACATTATCTCTGCCAGCCTATGCTTTTTGCTTCCCGAGCGTAAGCTAAGAAAGCATAGTAATCGAGCCCTCGGACGAATTGCCACTTTTATGTTTTCTCGACGTTTCATGATCTCCACAGTATGAAAAAAGTAGCCTCCTGTTTTCGTCTGACTGTCTGTTTGTCTGTCTATCTGTATCGCCTTTTATTAGACATGTACTAGCCCCGCCCACCCACCCTTTATTTTCTTAGAAGAGTGGGTCATCTGCCAAAATCAGTCTTATCTGGACAAGCACTAGCCCCGCGCCCGCCCAACCTCATTTTCTTACAGGATTTGTCATTTGCAAAAATCAGACTCATACTTGCCAAGATAAGATTGATTTTGGCAGATGACCTATTCTAAGAAAATAAAGGGTGGGTGGGCGGGGCTACTACCTTTTCTTAGAAGAGTAGGTCATTTGCCAAAATGAGTCTTATTTTGGCAAATACTAGCCCAGCTCACCGCCTTTTATTTTCTTAGAGGGTAGGTTATTTGTCAAGTACTAGCTCCACCTACCCAGCCTTTATTTTCTTAGAACAATAAGTCATCTGCCAAAATCAATTGTATCAAGCAAGTACTAGCCCCGCTCACCCACCCTTATTTTCTTAGAGGATATGTCATTTGCCAAAATCAGTCTCATCTTGACAAGCACTGAGATTATAATCTCCGAAACTACTGGACCGATTGTTGTCAAATTTTGTAATTATGTTAGAAATATCATGTAGATGGTTAAATACTAACCAAGATTTGTGACTACTTTTGTTTTGTGCTGTGACTAGTATTATCCATGTTGATGACGTCATCACAAATTTTTTAGTGGTCAAATTAAGAGCAAGTCAGTCACCCCATTTTCTCGAAAGTGTGAGAGTACGCACGTCTTTATATAACAATAATAAAATGAGAATTATAATATTCAGAACATTTTGTTCGATTGTGGTTTAATTAATAATTTTAGTCCTTTTAGGTTTGAGAAGACAAACTCATTTAAATCGAACTAATTTCTACGTAACATTGTTTCGATGTATAAATCCAAATAAACACTTGAGCTTTAGATTGTTATTACCTAGTGCTGAAGATATTTTCATAGCGTTATTTCTGCGGGTGTTATTTATGGCTTTTGTTTTTACTTTACAACAGTTATCACCAGACTTCGACATCGCGGAAGTGATGCTCATTACCATCCGATTGCCAGCGCTATTGTAGTTGTGGCCTACAATTTCGGGAATTCTTAATAATAATTACTAGTTTTTCTAGGTTTTCCACAGTTATACGAGTTCTCTTAGATGTTAAAATGCTTTAAAAATTAAAAATGACTGTTCGACAACAGAATTTTCGTGATGATCCTGATCGCATAAACCCTGAATTGCATCAAACTCTCCTGAATTTGACGGCACAGTCGGCCAGCCAAATTTATCACCTGACCTCGCGCCGTCGTATTTAATATTTGTCTGATTGATTATTCATCACTTCGGCTGTGCCTAACTCTGGCTATCACAAAACGAAATCGTAGAATCAAGTTTTACAATTTTTTTTTTATAGAGCTGGATTTTCGGATTATACATATAGCCTTCAACCAATTTTTTATTGATCATTTTCTAGAAAATGTGAGAATACCCACGTCTTTATTTAATTACGATCAAATAAGAATAATAATAATTATATAATTAATAATTTTAGTCTTCTGTTTTGAGGAGAAAACTCATTCAAATTAAACGAATTTCTACGTGACATTCTTTCGATGTCTCAACATAAACCATCGAAGTTAAGCATGTACACTGATAATAATACACTTTATTTCATATTGTCCGTATGCATACGGACGGCAACTGCTTGGAATGTGCGACCCTAGTTTTTAATATAACAAGGTTATCAGAAAACAAAAATTGTTTATAATTTTTCAGAGAAGCGGAAACCCATTATTACTGTCTTCGGAGCTTCCCAAAGCTCTTCTGTTCAGTCAGTTTTTCAAAATGTGGGTCATCCTTCTCTTACTTTACTTTCTGCGTGATTTTTCTTGTTGCACCAGGTTGCAATTAACTGTCTTATTTGTTTGTATATTAGCCATCGGGCCAGTGGCTACTTTCATGTTTTCTCGACGTTTCATGGCCTCAAGAGTACGAAAATTAGTCTCTGGCTTTCGTCTGCTTGTCTGCCTGGCAGTCTGAGTGAATTTTTATTGGACAGATAATCTTCAAAACTACAGGACTAATTGTTAGGAATTTCGTGTGGATGGTAAAATGTTAACTAAAATGAAACCACCAACAATGAGATGAACATCATATTCTTGCAGTTGTGGTTTATGAATCCGACAGGTATTCAGATTTTTGGGAAAAAATCAACAATGTATTCCAGCATTTTACAATTTAACTTTGGAAACGGATAATGCTTCGAAATTTCGATTTAAGGTTACATGGTGAATCGTAAAATAAACTTTAACTACCCCTAATTAATGACATAGTCATCAAATTTTGCCCGATACATCAAACCTAAAATGAGCAAAACATTGTCAGTCTACACTTGTTTATCGTTGCAATTATATGTATATTTTTTAATTTGAGGAGGTTATTATAAAAAAAAATGTTGGCAAATATTCAGAAATTATGCAAAATAACAAAAAAAACTACATCCAAAAAATATAACGTTAAAGGCTAACAAAATTTCAAAAGTTTTTGAAACACATATAAATTACATAATTTTGAGATAAGTCATAATTTAACGAAAACAGTAAAGTAAATCTGGCTTAAAATAAAACAGAGCCAAATATTCTACCACCTATTTTTTGAACAATAGGCATTGAAATCAGTAATAAAATAAAATGACACAGATTCAATGTTACTTTTTCTCTAGTATCGAGAAAGCAATTATAAACATGCATTTTTGAAAGTATTTTGAAAATATGACAAAAATTCCATCAAAGATACATGTTAAAATCCATAGCTGTCATTGATGACGTTTTTCGTTTCCTCTTTCGGTAGTAGTAGTAATAGTATTTTTCGATGACGTCATCAAATGTTGGCAGACTTAGATAAGCCAATTTCGGTTAGCACATTACTTCTTCATGACACTCAAAAGATGAATTGCTTTACTGCGTTTCAAGATTATTTGTTCCAGAAATATAAAATAGACGCACAACCAGACGGAAACGACAAATCTGCATTATCGCATTCTACGACCCTGACGAAATTAGACATTGTTAAATTGGTCCTTTTGCAATACTCCCTTTAGTAAATGTTAGGGAAGCAAGATTAACTTTTTGCGTGACACTAAATGGGTTACGTTGTGTATACTGGCGACGAATATAAGGTCATACTCGGCGATTTACATCCCAGTAGCGAAAAATAGAAATTCAAGTCGTACATCATGTGTAGAATTTTTGTTTTCACAGGTCCACAATGAAATTCGTTTTCTCGAAAACACGTATATATGAGTTAAAGCAGATTACCATGGAGCTTACATAAATAGTGTCTACAATGATATAAACGTACAACGTAGTTGCGGCGACATACATTATGCATATCATGTTAGAACTTTTTGCTGAGATAAAATTGGTTACCGGCACCGGCAGGCTAGACATAACGTTAGAATCTCACATGACTAAGTCTAATTTTATAAAGGTTTCCCATTTCCGTTTATCGTGTGTCCGTTTGTCTGTTTTTTATTATTTTAATTATCTTCTCCGCTACTTGTAAAGAGTAGCAGTAACTATTTAATCTTGAAATAAAAATGTTCCAAGATTTATTACCAGCAAACTATTACCGTAACCATGCATTAACATCATTTCGAACCATCAATTCTAGAAATCTTGACACAGAAAATTGCTCCAACAATACGTTATCAACATATGTACTTAACGTCGACATGTTGACTGCCTCATTGATACACTCCCACCCTACTTTTTTTTTTAATTTTCTTGTTGTTGCTACAATTCCGTTCCTTTTTCAATTCCGAAACCCATTCCATCTCGATTACTTCTTCTCCAGAAATTGTATTACTCCATCATCGCACACATGCCAGTAATTCAGGAGTAATTCCAGCTGCAATTTTCCTGCCATATCCAGGAGCGTGTAATCTCCCCTAAACCAGCAGTCGCCAACCGTCCGTCATAACACTCCACCGCCTTTTCCTCCTGGAGCGGGTCGGCACGGTGGAATCACTGTTCTTTTCACCTTGGGCTTTCCTTGAATCGCCCCCGAATCTGTGGGGTCGTGTGATCGAAAATTCAAATGAACCGCTGGCTGGTAGCCGCAGGCTTCTGTGTCCGGAACAGGCGCTCCGGTGCGGTTTGTTGCAGGGGAAAGTTTAGCACGCGGCAAGGGCGTTCGATGCATACAAACGATGCTAAATGTTAGTTATAGATTATAAACGTAATTAAAGGGATTATGTGCGCGATTGGATCTTTAAGTTATCGCAAAAATTAGATTGAGGCGTAAGCGGTTTAGGTTTAATGGGATTTTAAATGTGGAGAAGGAATTAAAAATATGGAGTGGTTGAAAAATTAACTTGTAGAGTTTTTGGTGGAGTAGAAATGATAAATGGCTTAATGTGACTAACTACATTTTTACCAACACAAATAAAATATTCAGATTTATAAGCCAGGGTATTTTTGTACATCTGGATTTTGACCAGGAAGCAGTCAGTTTAAAATTTGTGTATGTTATTCAGGGGATATGTCAAGGAACTGATGAAGCTCACAGATCATTTTCAAAGATTAGAACTTTTTTAGAGAACATTGTCAAACCGTGTAACCTACTAACGTTTGGTATGGGATTCTCGGCAACCAATTTATTGTTCCTTATTTTTTCTGATACAATTTGAATGGGAATTCTTATGTAAGTTTTATTATTTTAAGCAACGCATTTGTGTTGTCAACATCATTGTTTTAAAAATAAATTCCATAGCCCACCATATCCCTTTTTTTTTAGATCATATTGTACACCTACGAATCCTGTGGAAATGTATTCTAGGTTGTGTTCTCATTTTTGTCGGGCTCATTATTACTTGTGAATCACCCTGTAGAGTTATTTTAACGCTTTTATGCTTTTCTTTTTTAAATAAAAAATCTTTTCAGTCAAGTTGAAAGAAATTTTTTATTATTAAAAACTCTGATCTAAAGTATATCAGACTCATAAATATTCGAAAGTGTGTTTATTTTTAACGTCAAAAAGTTCTTAGTGTTCTCGCCTAGAAATTTAATCAATATTGTGCTGATATTATCAGTTGTTTTTGGTTAAAATACTTCCAACTATGTAAATCTCTATTAATATTTTTATTTTTAGCATTGTTACTTATTGATATTTCAAAACACGCAGACAAGAATAGTCAATAGTATACAAACAACAACTAAATTTGTATGAAAATGAGGTAAAAATATCATTAAAACAACATAGTTTCTTGTTTAGAACAAGAACCAGGCTTCAATTTATTTAAAAAGTTTAAATACTCTAGAGATAAAGTGATGTTTTAAAGATTTTTACGTTTTAAGTAGGCTTTACGTTTCCACCTGTCTGTCGTCTGTCATCAATTCGTGTTGATTTTTATTAGACAGATAATCTCGGAGACTATTGTACCGATTGTTGCTAAATTGTCACCCCAACCATCAATTTGTTGACGTCCTCTCAAATTTTTTTGTAAACGCAATTTAAATTTTATGAAATAACATACTCTTGTTGTTGTGGTTTATGAATCCGTCTTGACTTGGAAAAATAGTTTTCCCATTTCCGTCTACCATGTCTGTGTCGATTTTTATTAGACAGAAACCTCCGAATCTACTGGACCGATTACTGTCAAATTTTCTAAATGTAATAGGAATAACCAAAATTTAGATTATCATCCCCACCAACACTAGGATGACGTCATCGCCAAAATTTACTTTAGTAAATATTATTTCAATTTTATAAAATAAGTTACTCCTGCATTTGTGGTTTATGAATCCGTGTTGGATGTTTACGTTAACATCCAGATTTTTGAAAAAAAAAAAAATCAAAATTGTATAACATTTTTTAAATTACTTTGAAATTGCAAAACCGAATACTCTGAAATTTGACGAACATTTTAAGATTATCGTAAGCATAGTAAGTCATTAATCAATTTTTTTTAGTTTGACAAAATTTCGTATGAAAATTTCGGCCCATTCTGGACCATTTTCGAAGTTCAACCAAAGCCATTTCGACCTCCAGAAGCTAGTTTCGGGTCCATTTCTTCGATTATTTCCACCGTTCTTCCAAAATTGACAATTGAAATATGACAATTTTTATGATTTTTCCAAAAAATTGGATTTCAAACCGAATAATTCCAAAATCTTGCACTGAGGCCCTAGATACGCCATATTTTGGAATCAGCGCGTTGAAATCTGTATACCTGAATTGTTTAGGAATTTTTGGCAATTTTTTCAAAAACAAAATTTTTCAATATGAAAATTTCGGTCCATTTTCGACCATTTTCGAAATTGAATCAAAGATATATTCTTGAAGATTTCGACCTCCATTTCTTCGATAATTCCCACCGGTCTTGCAAAAATGTTAATTCAAATAAGGCAATTTTCATGATTTTTCAAAAAATTTGGATTACAAAACGAATAATTCTAGAATCTTCCACGGGGGCCATAAACAGGCTATATATTTGAAATCGGCGCTGGCGTGTCGAAATCTATATTCCTGAATTTTTGTCTGCATTTTTTGGCAACTTTTTCAACAACAAAATTTCGGCCCATTTTCGATCATTTTCGAAATTCTACGAAAGACATTTTCTTGAAGATTTCGGCCTCTAGAAGCTAGTTTCGGGTCCATTTCTTCGATAATTCTTACCGTTCTTCCAGAATCGCCAATTGAAATAAGGCAATTTTTATGATTTTTCAAAAAAAAAATGGATTTCAAACCGAATAATTCCAAAATCTTGCACTGAAGCCATAGTTACGCCATATTTTTGAATCAGTGCGTTGAAATCTGTATACCTAAATTTTTAAGGAATTTTTGGCAACTTTTTCAAAAACAAAATATTTCAATATGAAAATTTCGGTCCATTTTCGACCATTTTCGAAATTGAATCAAAGATATATTCTTGAAGATTTCGACCTCCATTTCTTCGATAACTCCCACCGGTCTTGCAAAAATGTTAATTCAAATAAGGCAATTTTCATGATTTTTCAAAAAAATTGGATTTCAAACCGAATAATTCCAAAATCCTGCACCGGAACCATAGACACGCTAAATTTTTGGAATCACCGCCACGAAATCAATGTGCCTGAATTTTTTGAGATTTTTTCGACAACTTTTTTACAAACAAAATTTCTTAACACTCCCCTTATGAAAATTTCGGCCCATTTTCGACCATTTTCAAAATTCAACCAAAGACATTTTCTTGAAGATTTCGACCTTTAAAAACTACTTTCAGGTCCATTTCTACGATAATTTCCAACGTTCTTCCAGAATCGACAATTGAAATAAAGTAATTTGTATGATCTTTCAAAAAAAAAAACGGGATTTGAAACCGAATAATTTTAAAATCTTGCACCGGAACCATAAACACGCTTTAATTTTGGAAGCAACGAATCGAAATCTATATCCCTGAATTTTTTAGTAATTATTCGGCAACTTTTTTAAAAACAGAATTTCTTGAAGATTTCGACCTATAGAAGCTACTTTCGGGTCCATTTCTTCTATAATTCCCACCAAATTTGTTGAATACAAGTTTTGTAAATTTTATAGAATTACATACTCCAACATGCGTGATTTAAAATCCGTAATGAGTTGTGACTCCAAACATTCAGATTTTTGGGAAGAAATTCAAAATTGTTCTACATTAAAAACAAATCTGAAATCTTGCAATTGTGTTAAGTTTATAGAAAAAAAAGAAACATTAATGACTGAGAATATACAATCAGATTTAGGTATTTAACTGGTTACTATGGAAATATGCAATTTAACACCTTTTAAATTAGACAAGTTTTTACAAGTTTAATAGAGGCAAAATCAGTCTTATCTTAGCAAGTGCTAGCCCCGCCCACCCGCCCCCTATTTTCTCAGAGTTTGTCATTTGGCAAAATAAGTTTTACCTTTGTAAGTACCAGCCCCACGCACCCGCCCTCTATTTTCTCAGAGAGTATGGCATTTGCCAAAATCAGTCTTATCTTAGCAAGTACTAGTCCCACCCACCCGCCCTCTATTTATTCAGAGGGTAAGGCGTTTGCCAAAATCAGTCTTATCTGAGCAAGTGCTAGCCCCGCCCACCCGCCCTCTATTTTCTCAGAGAGAATAGCATTTTCCAAAATCAGTCTTATCTTTTTCAAGTACTATCCCCGCCCACCCGCCCTCTATTTATTCAGAGAGTATGGCGTTTGCCAAAATCAGTCTTATCTGAGCTAGTGCTATATAAATCGTTATTCAAAATTTATTCATTTATGGCCTCTCTAAAATCTATATCTTATAATTTTGCAGAATTTTTCAAATTTATTTGTGTTTACACTCGACATCCAGTTTTTTTAGTGTGCTTATTAATGAATCAGTCCTCTCCTCTGCGTTGAGACAAAAATGTTATTTTTAGTTTACGAATATATCACAAAATAAATGTTGTAGTATACTTCAAAGGCGAGGGAAGGTTTGTCGAAATAACCTTATACCAATTTTTTATTGTAGGTATTCACATCTTTGAAAAAAAAAAAAATCAAATTTAATAACAATTGTCTGGCTGTTCACCTGATTACCCCGCATTCCGCGCCAGACCGAATGAAAAAAAATGAACACAATGTTTTCGTAGAGAGCGTTCGTTTAGAGAAAATCGTACCCATAAATTTGCGTAGGAAACGAAAATAAGCTGGACCAAGTCCAACCTTAAGGGGTGGTCGCTTCCCTCATAGGCGTGCGTCAGCTCTGGTAAATCATTCGTGCTCAACACGTTTTTAAAAAATATCAAATAAAAAAAATACCATTATAAAATTTAAAATATAGGTATGCGGTGTATATAAACATTTTAATAAACTTAATGTTCCACCACTGCTTAAGTTCAAATCAAAGGCAGTGGCGGAGTATGGATGATTAAAATGTCATACATTAATGAAGGAAATGTTGTCAAAATAACCTTGAAAAAATGTTTTTATTTTGGACGCAGTCACCTAAGAGACACTTGACAATATTTTAAAAATTTTGTGTTTCTTCTTCGTTCGTTTATTTCTTCTACAAAACAGAAAATATAGAATTACAAAAATTTTCGACGCGTTTCGCCAACCACGTTGGCATTATCTAAACAATAATAACCCAAAGCAGAATTACAACTACGCTAGCTTATATCCTATCGACCCTACTCCTCCCACTCTCTCCCCTCCCTGCTTTCACAAGGGCGTATAAGGACGAGTTCCGGATGGGCCAACGATCTGAATTTGTTACATAATTATATAATCTCTATTTTTGAATATTTCTAGACTTTTGTGAATGTCTAGAAATTTACAGTTATCAACAGACTCAACTGACTTTAGACATTTACGTCGGTTCACAGAATTTCCCTCGTCTCTGAACCACAACCGATGGTCATATATTAAGTCAACATTAGAATCTTTCCAGAATTTAAAACAGTTCTTTTGTTGTATCTATACAATAAAATTTTGAGTTGGCGTCATCAGGCTTTCGGAAGAGATAAACAGATGAATTCTAAGTAGCGATTTACCATGTTCAAGATAAGCTCAAAGGATTTGTAAACTTCAGAGCAATCGATTTCGTATTTTCGAAACTAAATCATACAATTTTGTTGTACAATGTCAAATCTTTGTCCAGAAACTCAGATTGCTAATTGTAAGAATGGAAGTCGATTCATAGATCACAGCTAGACAGAAATATTGTTATCGTCATTTTTGACAGATCTTTAATTAAATTTACGCCGCATTCTTAAAATAGCCTAAAATTCTCATTAACCAGTCCAGTAATGTCAGACCTTATTATCTGTTTAATAAAATCTCATTTTGGATTCCGTGAATTAGGTAAGTTTTAATGGGAGGTAATACTAAAAATTTAATAATAATAATTCTTCTTGTCAGTGTTTTGCAGGAATATTAACACAGTAAAACCAGTGATGACACATTTTATTCATTTCGGTCAAATGCACGTTTAACTAACGTCCGTTGAAAGTGCTTTCTCATAAATGGACTAATAATCTACTTCATAATATTCTGACAACTTTTCACATTTTGATTTTTGGACGCTCATTAAAGAATAATTTTACGAACGCTCTCACTTTTTTAATAAAGCGTGTAGACCCATTATATTCATTATAAACCAGACCTACTTTTAGTTATATAACTTTTTTGGATATACCTTACAAATACATACTAATCCAATTTTCAAGAAACGTTACGTTACTCTGTTGTGTAAACTGAATACATTTAGTCGAAAAAAGTAGTTATTCAAGGTATGCTTTTATAGTTTAATTATTTTAATAATTATCGTTAAAACAACTCTTTTATATATTATAATTTTTGGAATTTTTTAAAAATTTTCGATATTACTGAGCAATAAAAGAAAAAAGTGTCACCGCTGTGTTTATGGAAAACGATTAACAGGAAATTTGAAAAACCTTAATATAGCAACGTAGACTTTCACACAAAAGCACAGTTGTGTAAAATTATCGATAATGCTAATTAATAGATAAATAAACTATTTGGTTTATTGTAGCTATATTTAGAACTGATGGCAGGGAGACCATGATTTATTAAATTTGCTGTTAGCCCGTAATAACCCAACACACAGAAGATGCGCCAATATTGTAGTATTCAGAACTATTTCAAGCGTCGTCATTTATTTATAACCAATCAATATTGCTGATGACTGTATTTACCCGACGCGAACATTCCCTTCTATTAACCTAATAAGAGAATGCTTTGCACGTCTCATAACCGCAAGGTGTTTTGTAAATAAGCATTTGATTACCCACTTCATTACAAAATAGCTATGAGAAGTTCGTAAAAAATAATTTATAGCAATAATTGAGCACATACCTACTTATTCTTTCGATTACGTAGTTTAATTATGGGTGTACTAAAGTTGAATAATCTCTAATTATCGCAAGTACATACGAATGGTCTATTGTCTCAAAGTGAACAAATACGTATAAGTTCATCAGTGACGACACCGCATAAGAATAAAAAAAAAAAACAATGAAACCGAAGAGAAAATCATTTGCATACATTAGGATGCAACAGAACGCTATCTTTTCTAAATAAAGAAATTTATCGCAATTTACATCATTTTTTTTATTGAGGAAATGCTCACACGCTCTGATGAGCAACAGACAATGATTAAGCTACTAAGCGATAACGGGCGGAACAATACCGGACCGCAAAAAATTGATCTAAGTTTGTAGCGCTTGTCTGGAGCTCTGAAGCGTGACCAATGCCCGGTGCATGTCGGGGCGTAGTTTTTCGTAGATTTCCTCTGAACGATGTTTACGGAAAAAAACCAGACCAGTTTTTTCGTAACGTGCTTCATTATGAAATTTGGCAAAAACTAGAGCAGTTTGTAATTCTGCACACTATAAAATATAATTTTTTGGTTTTTTTGTTTAAGTAAATTAAGAAACACTTGGTCCAAATATCCAATATTTCTTGGTTGAAAAGTACTATAGTAAGTGCGACATCCCCCGGGCCCCGTTTGCGCTCCTATCCTCTCCCTCCCGAAAATTAAGAGGGCTCATTAAATCCAAGTCTGACTGTTGGCATTTGCTCACGAGAGATAGCCAAAGAGGTCGCTTATCTCACTTGACCCCTCACCCCACACCTATTACCCGCTCGTCCGAAATACAAAAATGGCAATATTTTATCTAGAACAGGTCCCGTATAAGAACGCGTTTTAAATCCTTGAAAGCTCGCATTTTTTGTTTTAATTCCCCATAAAACACGCTGTTGTGAAAGTGCCTCTAGATTTACGGCTGCCTCGAGACGTGACGCAATCTTGCCCCAAAGTTTGTCCTTTCTATGGTGATGCTCTAAGTTCTTAATGGATGTAATTAGATTAGGTTGGATGAATAGGTGGCGTCGTCGGAGGTCTAAAAATGAGAATTGGGCATTATCTTCATGACAGTCGCTGCCAAAGGTCGACATGTACGACGTGGGGTGGCAGAGAAATCAAATATTCATGTCGGAACGGCTGGCGCTGTATCGACCAGGCAAGCTTCCAACCCCCTCTGCACCTGTTTAGTTAGGTATGAGCTTTGAGGTGTTCGTTGCACGGACCATTGAATTGTTGCTCAAAACATAAGTATTTTTACGGGTATTGATCGCGGAATCGACGAATTGGTGTTGTGATCGGATGAGTGGAGTCGAAGAAACATTTTTTTTATTGCTTATTAAAAGTTTTCCCATCAGGGAAGATGGAGCACGTGCTATTCATTCAAAGTGTGTGAGCTGAACAAATTCGGGTGGGATTTAATCCGAAGTGGGGCGGGAAAATCCGCCGGCCTTGGGTGTATGTGTAATGAAAAATGTATTGTTTGCAAATGAAGCCAAAATAAAAATTTGATTTTTCATGTACCTACTTATTCTTGTGAACCAACAATGAAATACATTCAGAAAGACATGATTTAGTTACTAAATTTAAGCTTATTTGGAAGCATCCTAAAATTAGAGAAGATGCTTGAGGAAATTTAGTTTGAAACTTGTAGAAAAATTAATAATAAAATTCTCTAAAGTTACTTCACCGGAACTTTTCCCATAGTAAAGAACACTAAACGACGCATTATGCTTTTCCAGTGTACGTAATTGAAAAATTATGGAATAAGTTCAAAATATAGGATTATTTCGAAAGTTATTAAATCAAGATATAGAACAGAGTTTGGCAATAATGAGCAATTCTTAAAACCTCAGTGTTTCCACTTAGTTCTAAAATACTTTCAACACTTTTCTTTCAGTCATTTCGGTAAATTCCAGATAGTTTCAGTTATTTAAAAAATACTCCATTAATTTCAAACCAATTACCAAAGGCCTGATAAAATAATAAAAAAATAACATTGCTCGTGAAGCTGAAAGAATCACAGGATTTATGGGATGCAAAGTTAAGAAAAAAATCTTGAATTAAAAAACATATTTTTCATTTCGAATTTAATTTTCAAGTTTTTGCGTACCGAGCAAAACTAAGGAAGTATTATAATACGGTCCATCCGGCGAATGACAACTTTAATGTTTTCTCGAGATTTCACAACCCGTCTTTCGGTCGTTTGTCTGTCGTCTGTCTGTCATCTGTGTCTATTAGACAAATAACAATAATTTATCGGACCGATTGTTGTCAAATTTTATATAAAATGTATGTTACGAATATCGTGTAGATGGTAAGACGTTACGCAAAATTTGTCCGATCTTTCCCAACAACAATTTGATGAGGTCACCTCAAAATTTGCATGGTAAATGTTATTTAAATTTTATACACCTTTACCGACTCCTGTCCTTTTGGTTTATGAATCCGCCTTGATTTTTTATCCTAGGCATCCAGACTTTTGCAAAAAAAATTGGTCGAAGTTTTCCCTCGCCCCTAAAATGCATTGAGAATTTAATTTTTTTTATGATGACCCCTTAATATATGCGTGTATTGTTTAAGTACAAGTATCGAAGCATTGCTTGCACATGTTTCTAGTGAGTTTTTCCACATAAACATTCTCCATTTAAATTTTTTTGGTCAACTTTTTAGCACGGACCGTAAATCAGTTTGAATAGATGAAGTGTAATACTATCAATAACAGTATTGAATTGTCAAATTTTAGGGAAAATAGGGTGGGCAATAAAACATGCTCATTCATTCATTTTTTTGAGTCATCTTGTATAAGCAATGCTAAAAAATATGAATGTATGACAAGTAGTATAGACTTTTTTTTACTGTGTATATTTTAGATTTATACCGGTAAAATTTTGCGATGACGTCATAAAGTTTTTTTGGGAGGAAACAAATACATAAATTTGGATTAACGATATATAATACTTACGATAAACGTAAACCGTCACAAAGATTTCAAAGCATTTGATTTTGGAGTTTCAAAGTTAAATTGCAAAATTTTGATTTTTATTTCCGAAAATATGCAGGCCTCGGGTAATAACTCAAGATGGATTAATGAATAACACTTCAAGGAATTTGTTATTTTATAAAATTTAAATAACACTTATTCGCCAAAATTGTAAAATGTCATCAGTTTTTAGAGGTGTAGTAAACGGATAAATTTCGATTAATGACTTACCATGTTCCCAATAGACTTAAAACATAGGATTTTAGTATTCTGAGGATTTGAGGATTTGAGGGTTTTGGTGTTCTGGGATTTGAGGATTACGATATTCTGAGGATCTGAAAATCTGAAGATTTTGTTGTTTCGAGGATTTGAGGGTTATGGAGTTCTAAGGATTTGAGTAATTCGCTGTTCTGAGGATTTTGGTGTTGTGAGGATTTGAGCATTATGGAGTTCTGACGATTTGAGGATTTCGATGTTGTAAAGATTTGAGGATTTGAGGATCATGGAGTTCTGAGGATCTGAGGATTTCGCTGTTCCGAGAATTTGAAGATTATGGAGATTTCAGGATCTGATGATTTCGCTGCTCTGAGGATTTGAGGATTTCAGTGTTCTCAGGATTTGAGCGTTATGGAGTTCTGGGGATTTCAGAATTCCGCTGTTCAGAGGATTTGAGGATTTTGCTGTTCTGAGGATTTAAGGACTATGGAGTTTTAAGGATCTGAGGATTTTGCTCTTTCGAGGATTTGAGGGTTATGGAGTTCTGAGGATTTGAATAATTCGCTGTTCTGAGGATTTTGATGTTCTGAGGATTTGAGGATTATGGTCTTCTGAGAATTTGAGGATTATGGAGTTCTGAGAATTTGGAGATTTTGCTATTCCTAGGATTAAAGGATTATGGAGCTCTGAGAATTTGAGGATTTTGGTGTTCTGAGGATTTGAGGATCATGGAATTCTGAGGATTTGAAGATTTTGATGTTCTGAGGATTTGAGGATTAAGTTGTTCTGAGAATTTGAGGATTATGGAGTTCTGAGAATTTGAAGATTTCGCTGTACTGAGGATTTGAGGAATTTGGGGTTCTGAGGATTTGACGATTATGGTTTTCTAAGGATTTGAGGATTATGGAGTTCTGAGGAATTGAGGATTTCACTTTTCTGAGGATTTGAGGATTTTGGTGTTCTGAGGATTTGATGATTATGGTGTTCTGTGGATTTGAGGATTATAGATTTCTCAGGATTTGAGAATTTCGCTGTTCTGAGTATTTGAGGATTTTGGTGTTCTGAGGATTTGAGGATTACGGAGTTCTGAGGATTTGAGGACTGAGGATTAGGGAGTTCTGAGAATTTGAGAATTTTGCGGTTATGGGGATTTGAGCATTTTGGTGTTCTAGGATTTGAAATTTCAAAGTTAAATTGTAAAACTTAGATTTTTTTTAAATCTGGATGGCTAGGGTAAAAATTCAATACGGATTCATAAACTACAAGTGGAGGAATATGTTATTTTACAAAATTTAAATAACACTTACATGTAAAATCTCGAGCTGCGTTACACTATCGTTGGTGAAGACGAGCAGATCAATTTTGGTTTGTGTTTTACGATCCACACGATATTGTTAATATACATACAAAATTTGGGAACAACGGGTTCAGTAGATTCGGAAATTATCTGTCTAATAAAAATCGGCACAGACGGTAGGCAGGCAAACAGACGGAAACGTCGTATTCTAGGGGTCATGAAACGTCGAGAAAAGTTAAAAGTAACCAGGCGTCCAATTGGACTCGATTACAATACTTCCTTAGCTTACGCTCGGGAAGTAAAAAATCTAAATGCAAATGTTATAACAATCATTTATACTAAGATGAAAGCAATATGTTTTCTTGCATTGTGACTGATTTTATCTACAGTTTTTTCTGAAACATTGAATTTGATTGTACTTCAGGACAAAGGGAAGTTTTGTCTAATAACATAAGATGAAATTCTGTATCTCCCAATTGTTTTATGTTAAGTAAAAAAAAGATACATAAGTCATTCCAACAAGTACAAAAATGAGAAAAAAATATAATAAGATCATATAAAATAAAATAACTCCGAAGATCTGTTAAGAGTGGTAAAAAAATTGGGAGAGAAAGAGGGAGAAATTAATTTATAAAAATTTATATGCGGTTACTAAAAATAGTTAGATAACAATAACCATTTCAGTAATTTCTGAGAATCTCTCTGATAATAATCGTCAAAGACGACAGACAGATGGAAACGCGAAACCTACTTTTTCGCACTCTACATATCATGAAACGTCGAGAAATCATGAAGCGATTCATCGAATGAATCCTAGCTTAGGTGCAGGAAGTAAAAAATAACGATTCCAACATTATTCAACAACAAATAACAAACTTAAAACTCATTGAAAAGTTAAAGACAAACATATTCAAAAAAATAAATCAAATGAAGATTTTTGAAAAAAAAAAGTTCCATTTAAGTTAGTTGATTTCACAATTTTGGACCTTTTTACATATTTATTTGAAAGACATTTTTTGGAATTCCCTGGACTGATTTGCACACACTGGAATTACTTTATTTTGTATGAAATTCATGATATTCTTACAAATTCAACGTAATATCAATCATAAAATTCGCCAGAAATCTTGTTATAATTTTTGATTTCTTTACGCTCGTCGATAGAGCCATCACTTATTTACTGATTAACTGAAGAAGGTTATTAAGAAGAAGTGGAATTACTTCGAATGCCAGGAGTTACCAAAATTTGTTGAAATTGTTTTGGAACTACATGAAAAATAGTCGTTAGCGTCTTTTGGATAATTTCCTAAGTTATTTATTGCTATATATTTAATGGATTATTTGAAAATCCCTTTTACAGACTATTTTATTTCCAATACATTTTACTTCTTCATGATTTACTGGAATTCTTTTGAGAACTTCCGGAATTACTTATAATAATATTATATCATTATATTGTTTATAACACGGACACCGAAAATTTCGACAAATTATCAACACAATACGAAGGTCGAATATAAATTAGGAAGTAATTAGTGAATGGGTTAGTTTAGCTAGATTACAGCGTAACTGTTGAAACCCGTCCTGTGTTATGACGATAATAACAATTTAATTTATGTTAAGAATTTTTGACATAGTTCATTCTCGGATGGGAATAACAAAATAAGTTTGACTTAATGTTCATCGAATCGTTATTCAAATTTTGATCTATGATTTTTGAGATCAATAAGAAAATCTGATGACTCAAAAAATGTAGCTAAATCAATGGTAGATTGTTAAACCACAGGTGAAGGAACGCATTATGGATATGAAGAGTAAATGATAAGATAACGTTGTTTAAAATGCCTAAAATTTTCACACTTTTTTTTCAGGTCACTGAAATTTTGCGCTTACTTGTACAGCAAAGGAAAAAAGTAGTTACATTTTTAAATTTACAGATAGTAAATTTAAATTTATTCTACGTGGATTTCTGGACATACTGGATTATTTTCGACGTGGGTTTGCGAAATAATGAGTTTCGTATTAGTGACAATGATTGAACATTGTAGCCACATATGTACATGTGTGAACGCAACCCACAAAATGAAATTACGTTTCATTGTTTAGCTTGCATGCAAAGAGTAAATTTTATTATACTAAATTAAATTTATATTCATACTCAAATTAATGTTTTGATGTCGGCGGAATTATCAAAGTTCAAACATTAGTCAGATATTAGATTACATTTTTAAAAACAGAACACAATTTATGTTTTAACTGATTATCTAGACAAATAATACCCCCTTTTAATAAATCAGATATCGGTACATGTTAGCGTAAATATTAAATATGGGGATTTTGTACGACACGATAATTTGCATGTACCGTAAATACAGCAAGAGATTTAATTGAATTCTTGTGGCCCACAAAATCACAATTTGGAGAGCAACTACCCGAAAAACTAAAAAACTTCTACACTAAAGTGGATTTATTTTCGCATCAGCGATTGTTTTACGTGATAAGATTACAGTAACTTACGTTATCCACTTAAAATAACGAGCGAATGGTAGGACCAGAATATGTAAGTAATTGCTTCAAGAATAGCAAAGAGGTTCATCCCTGATGAGGATGGCACTCTCATTTGCCTAGATCTTGGTGATAATCTTTCAAAAGAGGACCACATTTAAGGCCAGAACTTTGATCACCGGTGGAAATAAACTTGTCGTAATTAAATTCATTACAGGTCTGTGCTAATTTTATTGGGGTGATAAATATTAACATGAATGAATTTGTGTTTGTAGGAAACGATAAAAATTAATTAAGTAAATTACTGAGTGGTATTCTCGACCAAGTAACTTCCCCATAAAAATATTTGGGTTATATAGTTTTCTCATAATTTTTGGTAGTTTTTAAATTTTCTTCAATTTATTCGGTGTTACAGCTAACCTAGCAAACGATTCTAACTAAGCACGATACACAGCAATAATACTCTCTGAAAATTGCTCGCTTAGATTTATAACGCATGCTTGCTTCCACAGAAACCGCCTTTTCCATTTTACCTATGCTCTGCTTATTGTCGTACAATAAAACTTTATGAGATGTGAAAACGTTTTAAAGTAAGTTTTTTGTTACTTCATACACGTATGTAGTTAGTGCATGTAGTCTCGCTCGCAAGGTATATAAAATTCAATTTAACGGCTGTCAGGAGTATTCTTACCGAAGAGAATATCCTAAATAAAACAAGATAACTTCAGAACTTAATATCTTTATGTTGTATTTATTGACTAAGAACTGTACTCGCAAAGTGAGAGGATTCTAGTTCTGGAAACTTCTCCAGTAGCTGAAAAATAATCAGAAATAATTTGAACTGAATTTACAACATTTCTAAAAATCTGTTTTTTATTCGTATATTTTTCTGTCGAAGAAGTTAATGAAAGATACTGTAATTTTAAAAACTCTTTTAGTTCACATGATAATCCCACCAACGTGTCCAAAACTATAATATTTTAAACAAAACTTGTGAAGTGGAGTTGAAAGTTCATAACCCTATTGAAGAATCAAAGAAACGTTTTCTGTAAAATGTAGCTGAGGATCTTACGAAGAAAGTAGAGACAGAATTTCAAAGTTGGAAGAAAAATCTATTGTCAGTGAAATACTAGTTAGTATTTGTTTTAGTTTAGTATTATCAGCGAAAGATAATAAATGGTGATCTGAACTCTTCGTTTTTAGTATTATCTGAATCTGAATCGTTTAATAATCTTCAACAATTTTTTGTTTTCTTTTTATACAAAAATGCTATCATAATGTAATTTTTGGCAGTTTTTGCAACAAAGTTCCTCAGGGTATACCGTATGATGATTTTTCGCAAGTTGGTTGGTTTGGCAAGATTTAATTTTTTTGTGATAATCCCTATATTTTAAAGTAAAGATATGTTTGCAATTTTGTGAAAATTTGGTTGTTATTGTTGTTTAATCAATAAAATAAATTGCTTCATTCATTTATTCAAAATAAGGTATTATTCACAGCCACCATATACATGGAGGACTCGATTTTGCATTGCTACAAACGCATTATTCTAAAAAACCATAAACTCAGAACACAAACTGACGAAGACGGACGGTCACAACTCTTAATTTATTATTGTTTTTGATTGTTTGATAACTTACCTAATTTTTTTAATCCAGAAATTCTGTCCTAGCATTTTGTAACGAGATTTTTTTAACACAAGTTAATTGGTTCAAAGTTATTTATTACACCCCCTGAAATATGGTCCAACAAATTCAACTTATTGGAAAAATTGTAAAATTAAAATTGCCTCTATAATTTAAGTACGTATTGTATTTAAAAACCAGCTTTACTACGAGCAATATTCAATAATAAAAAATTATAATAAAAATAAACAAAATAAAGGCAAGTTCATAAACTAAAAGTACAGGAGTATGTTATTTCAAAATTTTCCAATTTTTGTCGAGTAGTTTGTAGTTATAGTATCGCTATTTTATTAATATTAGTCCTGGTAATTAATTTCCATTTTTACCCCTTTTTGTGGTTTGATCTTTCATTAAAAAACATGAGGAAACTTTGGCATATGACTTTAATTACAAAATAATAATTCTAGCCAAAATCAGCTTTTTTTTTCTTAATATACCTACATAGCCGTCTTGTCAAAACAAGAAACTTAAAACATGGTTAAATGGTACATTTTTGCAAGAAAATATGGATTTTGCAATTATGGGGCGGGGCCTAATTGCAAAGTCGATATTTCTTTATACAAATTTTCCATTTTAAATATGTTTTAAGTTTCTTGTTGTGTAGGTAGTTTCATGTTGTGTAAAAAAAAGTTTATAGTTATTAAAACAAAAAGGCAAAATGTAAGCCCGCCCACCCACCCTATCTCAATTGTGATGATTCTTTTTTTACTCGCCGTTAACCAAGGGGGTGGAGCTTAACTGCAAAATATTTCTTTCTTTCTAAGTAATTAAAAACATGTTTTTGTGTATCGTGTTGTTCAAAGAATACTATGCATATTAAGAAAAAAGACGAAATATAAACCCCGCCCGCCCACCCTATCTCAATTGTAATGATTTTTTTTATTCTTAGAAACTCAACACACGGTCAAAATGGTAAATTTTCGTAAGGAAATATGGATTTTGCAATTAGGCAGCGTCCCTAGGTCTGCGAACGAATGAAAACTTCAGGGCAGGTCTGGGTGGGACTTAATCTTTGGCTTTAATTTTTTTCTTAATATACATAGTATTGTTTGAATAACACGATACTCAAAAACATGTCTTACATGGTAATTTCTTGTAGAGAAATAATAAGGATTTTGTAATTAAACTCTCGACTATTAAAAAAAATCATCACAACTGAGATAGGGTGGGTGGGTATATTTTGCTTTTTTTTTTCTTAATATGTGTAGACTTGATTCGGCAACAAGAAACTTAAAACATGTCTAAAATGGGGCAAAAGTTGAACATCAAAGTTACCATCAACGGCAACTTGGCAACGGAGTTTATAAATGACAATTTTCACCTCTAAAAGCAATTTTTTAATTCTTGGGTGTTTCGATTTTTTAAGTTTCTGGTTTTTCAATTTTTCGTTCCTTCTATTTTTCAATTTTTTAATCTGTAGATAATCTAAATTAACCGGTAATTCAAATTTTCATGTCTTCAATTTTCTGATTTGCAATTTTTCTAGTTTTCAATTTTTAGTTTTAAGTAATCAAGTTTTCGTTTTTGCATTTTTAAATTTTGGACAAAATGTGCAAGTTTATTCAAACTAAAATGACGTGTAGACAGAAAGGACGAAAATAAAACTGTGTTATAGAAATATAGATATAGGTATTGGCAGAGTTCAACAATGTCGTTAAAAATTAATTTTTCGGGTTTTTTCTTTTTTAATTTACCTAACTTGTTGTAAGATTATGTTGGTGTTAAAAAAAATAATTTTATGATTAACTTAAACCACAGTGTTGTTTGCTCAACTTATAAAAATTTAGGACAGATTTCTACAACGCTGCCTCAGAATTCAAAAGTCGTATATTCATGGCGCTAAACTTTACAAGTCTCATGAATTTTAACCGAATTGCGTTCCAGTAGAGTGCACAACAAGCGTATACTTTTGAATTTATTTATTGCAGTATTTGTGTTTTGAAATCTTTTAAATGATTTACTGAAAAGAAAAAAACAGTGATCTTAACTATTCGTCTCCTAAAATTATTGGAAGTTGCTCAAGAATCTTATAAGATTATCTTTCTTCAAAACAAAATGTCATCATGATGTAATTTTTGACAGTTTTTTGAAATTCGGCTAAAGGTGTAGTGCTTTTACGACATTGACTCCATTAGTAGGTATATAATACATAATTTTACTTTTTATTCTTATAGGAAAAGGTCTTGGCCAGACAAGCGGATTACCGTCAGTTAAGTAGCAATTAACATAACTGCACTATATCTTTAGATGAACTATATATAAAATAAAGCTTCATAGAATATATCTCTCTTTGATGATTTTTTATGAAATTTAAGAATATATAAATAGTCTAGAATTTAGTATACAGTGCTTGTAAATTTTTATAATGACGCAGGGAGAAAACCTTATCCACAGGAATCAAATGAATGGATTTCTTTTTCAATTTTAAACCATTTATAATTTATAATGACTGGAAAATCAAAATTTTAAAACCATTTTGATTATTCTAATAGACTCAATAATCTTATCACATTAATGTTTTAGAAAGATTACTCATTTAAAAGCTGTCATTATCACATTTCATTTTTGTGGGTAGTTTTTAGTTTTATATTAGTCGTAATATTTTTTTATCAATTTTTGTGTCATTTTATAGTCTAGAATAATTTTGACAACGACCTTGAATTACAAAATAATTTCACCTTTACATTATCAGAGAAGTGAGCTTTAAAATAAATTGTCAAAAGGACAATAATTTTTTATTTAAAAAAACGTGAGAATAAGAGGAAAATAATCAACACTGTGATAGAAAAATACTCATCATAATTTTGGATTTTAAACTGTGGAATTATAGCACAAAATTTGATTAGACAGTATGATTGTTATCTTTCCGACGTGAAAAAAGCTTTCAACTGGTGTAACATACAGTGGGTAATGTAATCTTATTTAAGACACTTCAAATGGTAGTGTAACCAATTTTGCGAAAATCGGGATACCTGCGGTAAAAAAAAGGGCGGATTTATGAACTACAAGTACAGGAAGTGCTATTTTATAAAATTTAAGAGAATTTACCATGCACAACTTTGAGATGACGTCATCAAATTGTTGGTGGAGATATTCCTAAAATTGTCATAAAATTTGACGACAAACGGTCCAGTAGTTTCGGAAATTATCTGTCAAATACAAATGGATACAGACGACAGATGATAGATAGACGGAAACGGGAGACCAATTTTTCCAATGTCTAGGAGCCATGAAACATCGATAGAACATATAGCCGTTCGACGGATGGACCGTATCACAATATTTCCTTGGTTTACACTCGAAAAATAAAAAAATGTGTTTTAAATATTGCGCAACTCTACTTCTAGCAAAAATCGTCAAATTTTCACCTGTGCCACCTTCGTCGCCCCACCCCGCTTTCCCCGTTCAGTCAAACAACTTCGTCCACCGTGAGCAACCCATTCCCGCCAACAATACCAACTTCGTACCTCTTTATCAATTTACCCAGTCTCGTTGTTCCCACAATCGCAAATTCCATTACCAGCGGCCCCATCCTCGGGCGCTCTTGGGCCCGTTTCCATATTTAGTCAGTATTAATGTCAAAGCCATAAATTAACAAAGACGTGGCGGCCGCGATTGGCCCTCGAAGGGTGACGTCGTCGGCCGCCGCCAATGAAGGGGTGTCTGCGAGGGCGCGTGCCTCGACGCAAGCCCGCCCCCGGCCGAAATCCCGCGCCGCCAGATTACAGCGTGGGCTGCGTCTCAGGAGCGGTCGTTCGTAGCGGGAGTGAGCCAAACAGTGCACCTGGACGTCGGCACCGTGGAGACTCGCGCCGGCCAGCACGGCCCAGGAGGCCTACTCGGAGATTCGCGAGTCGCTAACAACATTCGCGGTTTCTTCGCCACGAGGATAGGAAGCGCGCTACCGGACACAGGTAAGAACATTGATTCAAATTTTGTCGAAAAACGTAGGGTTGTCGGGGTTTTTCCGTGGGAAAGTTGCGTCGGTCGGGCTGGGGGCTGCTTGCGAGGGGCTCAAAATGGCGACCGGTGCACAAGATGGCCGAAATCAATAGACACGTTACGTAATGCATAATTGAGGAGCCATGTTAATGGTCTACCTGCGGCTGAAAGGCATTGTCTGGTATTTGTATCGAATGGCGGGTACTGACGTAAAAATCAATGCTTCCATATATTTGATTTTACAAAAAAAAAAAACATCATTGTGGTGTAAAATTTCTGCGTTTTTGAAGTTATTAGGCTAAAAAATAACAGTTTTTGAAGTTACAATATTATGGACGCAAAAATATTTGAGATCCATTGAGATTATTAGGCAGGCGCTGTTCTATATTTGTTCCTTCTGGATGTCAAAAATATTTATTTCTTTGGTAAAACAGACACCAGAAACTTCTATAATGACAAGACAGACATCTCAAAATTTCTGTTTGATACTCATGGCATGACAATTTAAAAGCGATTACAAAAGCAAGTCGTTCCTGTTGTCCCCATCAGTACTGAGACGCTTTTGACTACCTTAGGAATTTATGTTGTTTTTCAGATACCAGTCAATATTGAATTAAAAACGATTTAAAGTATGGTGGAGACTAGATTTGTCTAGCAATTTTAGGTTATGACGCTGTAATGGCATCAGTTTCAATCTTTCGTAAATGCTCCTCGTATTCATTGACTTAAGGTCTATGTGTTTTGTCTAAAATACTGGCATCATCAAGGTGATGATGAAGAAATACTATATACTTTTATGAAAACATTGAAAGCATCAAGATGATTGCTTCATGTATATTTTATTCAGTGGTTGGTAAATACGCGTCATGAGATCATTATACGTTTGTGGGGACCCTATTTTAAGAATGTATATACGAATTGGTAGAAATAATACATCAAAAAACGTTAAATCTATGAGAATGGAAACCAGCGTTTAAAGTTGCATTAATTGTTAATGAGTATTGACTAAATACAAAATCAATTGAAAAACTGAAATATTTATATCTATACACAAGACAACAAAATTATATAGAAACTGTGATAAATCTTGATAAAGACCTGGAGGGATTAAACATATCACAAAGATTTTCATACTTCTTACTACAAAAGCAATTATTTTGCCGCTTCTTCGAGACATCGTTCATCTGTAAATTTCAGCAGCAAAATGATAAGAAAAATAATCTAAACTTTCGGGCTGTGAACTCAGGGAAAACAATATTTGATTTGAACATCGAAGTTCCAACTTTTTGGTGTCCCTGGACAGTTGTCAACTTTAGATTTCTCAAATGGGAAATTCCATTTGTTTGCTTTGTCAACTTCATCGTCTAGCACCAACAGAAGGACGATTTTTGTTGTTCGAAGCTACCATAGAAGAAAAATTTCAGAAGAATATGTTAATTTGAGAACGCGGTTTTTGCTCCATTTTGTTTGAGATCTAAAGGGAAAAACCGCAAAAATATAGAAATACTTACTTAATACAGTTATAGTTCTTATAATCACGAAGTCCTAAACCATAGAATGCTCGTACAAAATCTTTAGAAAGCCAGTGCTGCGCAAACACAGCTGTTGTTTTAATTTATACCATGGCTGAATGAGAGTTCATGTAGAAGTTTCTTGTTATAAAACTTAATTCACTTATTATTAAGGCCATTAGACAAGAAAATTGGGTAGAACTTTTACTGCAGGAAGTAAACTCATAGTCCCAAATTTTTGGACCTCTCCTTAGAAAAGTATGAAAGTTTGAACATATAATAAAACACAAGAAAATGGAAAAAACCAATTTTGCTTTTCCACTTCCAGTTTCTCAAATGCCATCAGTAATTTCAAAAGCTGGTTTGACTACCGTACCACATTTTAGTCAAAATTATTTAGAATGTCAAAATTCGACTTAAACTCAGTAATTTTCTCTAGTATAATCGAAAACTATCAGAAAATTACGATATCTTGGTACTTTCTCCAGTAGTTGAATCATTACCAAAATATTCATACTTCTATTTCACTTTCTATTACTGGTAATTTGAATTTCGAAATTTTGTACCTTGTCGATTTTGACAATAATAATAAAACTGTGTTAGTCTTTTGTGTTGTTTACAATGTTGCAGAAAAAAGGACAGCCCCCACTTCAGCAGAATAAGATATAACCAGAAAATATTTTAATTGTTGTAAGTGGAAGAAATTTATTTTATATTAAACTGCAGTTCAGAAGCATTTATAAAGCAAATTTTACACAAAAAGCCTACGAGTTTAACTAGTAACGTCAGGAGATTTATATATTAATATATAAGATTGACTACGCAGCTACATAACCTAAATATTGCGGGTCGCGTCATTTCCACCACTTTCTATAAGAGTGAACATCAAAGAGTGACGGATACGACCATCATCTGCGTTGAACACTCTATCTTCATTTTTAAACATTTGTAGACTCTAAAGCATCTAGAAACCTATGACTAAACTCTTAAAGGAGCTTTGTGTTCTTTGAAGTTATGATGGCTGATTTTTTTATTCGTTCCTGTTGACGATCATTTTTATTTTGAATTTCTTAACGTGGTTTTATTTGGGGAAAAATTAGGATCCTTTACCCAAAAACGTTTTTCTTCTATAGGCACAGGACACCGGTATTTCTAAAAGCATTAGTTGCCATTGGTGCCTTTTGTTAAATTCATTGTTTAAAGTCGTCTTTAAGTTCCACCATGTTTGTTAAATTTTGTCTAAAATATTTGGAGGGTAGTGGGTTTAACGTTGATGATTTTATCTCCCACTTCTCTCTATTTAGTTTGGGGGCAATTATGTAGTCAAACTTTGTAAAAAATTTTGGGTTTTTGCTTTAAATTTGGTGCAAAATTATGAAGCACATCTTTGGACTCTAAAATTTAAACCAACTGGAATTCACCTTGTATTGTTTCCTATACTTATGTAGATATTATCAAAAGTTTACAGTTTTACCGAAAACCGACTTATTTAGATCAGCAATCACCTGCACGGTAAAATAGTATCGAATATAGTGTGTCAATGTTACTATACCTAGTGCTATAAATATTCTAGCTTTTTTTCTGCCGCAATGTTTGTCCTTTTTAGCGTAGCTGCTTTCGACAATTTAGCTAAAAGTATAATAAGAAACTTCGTTCTGTGCGCTTTAACCTCCGCGATCCTAAAAAAAATACGGGGTGCGGGGGGTCAGCGCAGTGCCTCCCCACCCGGCCGTAGAAAGACTCTAATATATGTTCTATGTCCAGGTTAACCCGATGGCACTGCGCTCCCCCGTCCCCTCCGAATCGCTCTAAGTAACCACGTCGCGCAATCCGCTGTCTGCTTGCTGGTCTTTGGCCGCCATGACGACGATTCCGATCATAAACATGGAGTTCGGGGAGCTGAAGGAGGTGGTGTGGACCAAGCTGCAAGAACCGCGCACCCAGCGGAAACTCATCCTAGTAATAGTGTCCATCGCCCTGCTCCTGGATAACATGCTGTACATGGTGATAGTACCCATCATCCCCGACTATCTGCGATACATAGGTGCCTACAACGACGAAGCTATCCAACTTCCGGGAAACTCGACACTTCCACCAGGTACTCCGTACAAACACGACCACCACGGCCAGGACCAGGCTACCGGCATCCTATTCGCATCCAAGGCGATCGTCCAGCTCATGGTCAACCCCTTCTCCGGGGCACTGATCGACCGCATCGGCTACGACATCCCCATGATGATCGGGCTCTGCATCATGTTCCTCTCGACGGCGGTGTTCGCGTGCGGCCGCAGCTACGGCCTCCTCTTCTTCGCGCGAAGTCTTCAAGGGGTCGGCTCGGCCTTCGCGGACACCTCGGGGCTGGCCATGATCGCAGATCGCTTCACGGAGGAGGCCGAGCGTTCCAAGGCGCTCGGCATAGCGCTGGCCTTCATCAGTTTTGGCTGCCTGGTGGCGCCCCCTTTCGGGGGCGCGCTATACCAGTTCGCGGGGAAAGAAGTGCCGTTCCTCATTTTGGCGTTCGTGTCACTGATGGACGGCTTCATGCTGCTCTTGGTGATGAAGCCTATCAAGACCCAGTTGAAGGAGTCGGCGCTGGCCAAGCCCCCTTCGGTGCCCATATGGAGGCTCTTCATGGACCCGTACATCGCCGTGTGTTCTGGGGCGCTGATGATGTCCAACGTGGCCTTGGCGTTCTTAGAGCCGACGATCTCCTTGTGGATGGAAGACAACCTTACTACCGACAACTGGAAGATTGGGATGATCTGGTTACCGGCGTTCTTCCCGCACGTCTTAGGCGTCATTTTGACGGTGAAGATGGCGAAGAAGTACCCCCATTATCAGTGGTTGATGGCGGCGGGGGGACTCGCGTTGGAGGGGCTCTGCTGTTTCATCATCCCCTTCGCCAACTCCTACAAACTTCTCATGATCCCGATCTGCGGTATCTGCTTCGGCATCGCCCTCATAGATACCGCCCTTTTGCCTACCCTTGGTTACCTGGTGGACGTGCGATACGTTTCGATCTACGGCAGCATCTACGCCATCGCCGACATTTCATACTCGGTTGCGTACGCTGTGGGACCTATCATAGCCGGAGGCGTGGTGGAGGCAATAGGTTTCACGGCCCTCAATGTTGGCATCGCTTTCTCCAACCTCTTGTACGCTCCAGTATTAATGTACCTCAAGCACATCTACGATTTCAAACCGTTCGAAAACGAGGCAAACATCCTCATGTCCGATCCACCCAACAAAGAGTACCAGACGTACTCCATGCAAGAGCAAAAACCCGTTTCTGGAGAAATACAAAACCATCTAGAATACAAACAACAAGAAACTAATTTCGACGCTAACGGTACCTACCAGCAGCAAGGGTACGCCCAACAGTCGTACCAACAGAACTACCAGCAAGAAGTACCGTCTTACCAACAGCCGCAACCGCCACCTAGGCCTCCAAGTTGGAACCAGCAGCAACCGGAACCGTCAAATCCGAATCCGTTTCGACCGGCTGAAGCAGGGCGAAATCCTTTTAGGCAAGGTTTCTAAGCTCTCTGTGTATATTGTATATTTGTGTAAGTGTCCCTGGGTGTTAATTATTCATATGTGTACATATCACACCAAATGTTCCTCAATTGTACATATCGGCTGACCTCACACAGCACCGGTGTTTAGTTGTTCTGGAAACCCCTAGTCTACAACAGCAACTTGTAAAGTCACTATACTCCACAATTTCAAAAACAGGTATATTCAAGCATAGCAGGCCATTTTCTACTTGTGAGTAGTGCAAGTTGTAGATTTCATTCTAGTAATAGTCTTGTCATTGTGTTTTATCCGTTGGTTCGTAGGATAGGGTTTTCGTTCTGTTTGAGATTGTTTCAGAATTTTTATAATTATATCAACTAAGATCACATACATATCAGAATCGAAGGATTCGCTTGTTATATCGTGATAGGTCGAAATTTTGGCCACTTAACTTTAGACTAGAGTAGGTTAGGTTAGTTTATGATAAGTCACTAAGTAGCCCGCATCACACCCCCGTCTCCTCTACCATTTATATATTATTCAAGTTGGATTTTATTGGTATAGCTCTCGACTCGATAGTGTCAATTCCCTTGTGTATAGCGTATATGTGCAAAATGATCAAAGTGTTATTTTGCCGTTAGTATAAATACGTTCGGGAACCAGAAAAATTGCTCAGCTATGTAGATATTCAAATATATGTAAATTTAACCCCGAATCTTTAACCTAAAAATGATGTTGAATCGACCCTTTTGACAAACATATTTTTGGTTGACGGCAACTATATATAATGTGGACTTGAGGTAAAAGTAAATCGACTATGATGAGTACTTAAAAAAAATGGCTTCGTACCGACATAGTAGATTTAATTATGGTCACTTCGCTTGTAGTCTGGACTAAATACAGTTGAAAAAAACCCGCTTGTGGAATTTTACATCTTGTATTTGGTTCGAACTCGTGTCGAATGGTTTTTTCTTACTATTAAAATTAACTAATAAATTTATTCCAATTTAAATAACAAGGAGAACTAATAAATAAAATCCAATAAATATATGTTCATAAAATAATGATACTAGACTATACTTGGTTAAAATTAAACTTTCTAAAACTGCTTGTAGTTGTCGTATGTAAGTATGTAACTAGTAAAGCAATAAAAGTCATAGAAGCCTTTTAAGTTGACCAAATAGCGCGGATTTACTTACCTACATCGAAAGATTATTAGGTGTATCTCTGTAAAGGTGCCTGTGAATAATACTATATAAACTGTAATTATTTGAGCTTATCGTTCTACTTTGCGTGCGTACCCTTCCAAGTCAACGAGATCGACTCTAGATCTCGTTGTGTTGGAACGAGTGTTAAAATTGACTGCAGCTTCTTCCATATCCCTTTAAGTGCCAACGAGGGCGACAAAGTACGATCCTCTCGTTGACCAGCTTTAAAATAATGTACTTCGTAGAGTTTTGGATATTTTGACATTCTCTCATTGTTTTGTAAAGTACTGATAGTCTAAACTGTTACTGATTGGAAAGAATGCATGTGAATAGATTCTAGTATAGGAAATATTTTACTGCAGTAACATAATATAGTCGTATTGTTTCAGTGTATAAAATCTATAATTTCAAACTGTGTAAAGGGTGCTGTTTAATGATAATTATTGTTGTTGTGAGCACCATAGGCTCTAACTGATTCTAACATTGAAAATGTTTATTTTGAAAGTTTCTCTTAGACTCTAGACTTGAAGTAGATAGTTCTAATATGTTGTTTATAGGACCAGTTGCAGCCTTCCGACATCTAAGGAGCAATCACATGTACTGACCGTTTATCGATATCTGAGTGGGTCTATTAAACTAATTGTTATTGAAAAGAAGTTTCTTTCCCTCCCCCAAACTTTCCAAAATCGATATTCATCCTTCATAACGAGCAAATTGTGTTAAAAATAAATTCCATCATTTACTTGTAATTAAAACATAGAGCACGTAGGGCAGCGTAATTGGCTAATTCTGTCGGTTCCATTGTATAACAGAGGGCAACCGCATAGCAAATCACCCCTAGTTCGTTATCTCTCAATATCGGAGGGTCGCCTCCAAGGGAATGCTTGTTTAGAGGTACTGTTTCTATCCGCCGTAATGAATTAAACGCAGCAGCCCTACCTTCCACAGTCGAATATACATTAGCGTAATTAGGGGTTGCTTTTCGTCCTCCAATAAAACACAAAATTTCTAGATGTTTCAACTAGTCCGGAAACGACGTAAGTGCAACGTCGACATAAGGTGGTTTACGCCTCATAGAGTGCCCCCTTAACGACCCCACGATTATTGGAAGCGCCATAAATAACCCCCGTTAACATCTCATGTCTCTCGAAATGAACTCCTGCCCGGTCGCTGTTTATTTATGATTTAATTAAAGATCAAGCCTTGGTCAACACTCCGCTAAGAAGATGAAAGGGTAGCCCGTACTCCACGTCCTCTGAAGAGCCCTCAGCGTGTGTGTTCTTTTAGCGTGGTGCTTTATAAACAGAAACAGGACTCCCTAGAGACCGGGGGTCTGACCCGTTCTGCGAATAATCGATAGATTACAACGGCAGGGCTCCTGCTGGAATCACCTTTGCAATGTGACGAACTCCTAAAGGATTTTTTCCTTAACTTTGCTTACTGAAAATATCGACAAGGAGGATGAATAGAGATGCGGACCATTCACGGGTTTACGACACACTTGGCGAAATTGAATGTGTCAATGGGATTTTTCTGTGAAAAGATAAATTGGTGCACAAACTGACTTTCTCTGCAGGAAAATTCATTTCGTTCAGGTATGAAAAACTTCAAGGGGGAGCTAAATTAGATTTTATCGCGGTGTTGCGAATTTCTCACGTCCGCCATTAGGGATGAAGATTAGAATTGCAGAAATGGAGATTTGTTTTATGTCAGGCTTTTATGGATTGGAGTAATTGAAATTAAGAACGAGAAACGGCGAAAAAAACGCGGTGAGTGGAAGACCGAGTTGGAAAAGTAGGTAGCATTAAGTCGAGTGGGCCTTGACTTATTTGAAGTGTAAAAAAAAATTAACTTAATAACGCCTACTATGTCGTTGATAAGTATTAAAAATAACGGAAAACCGAGACTGGATCCCTGTGGAACCTCTAAAGTAGCTAGATATCTATAAGAAATATATATTTATTTACTCTGTCCTAATCTAACTTCTGCTATCTACGAGTTTTGTAATACATAATGGAAATAAAAATATTTCTGTTAGATGATCAACCAGAACCCCGCATCTAATAGCCGCTACATCAAAATCCAACTCAATAGCAAAGTTCTCGGTGTACCAAGTGTCACATCTGTAATTGAGGTGACATTCCCTCTCCTACCAGCCTAATGATATTACATGGTATTAGAAGATTATGTCGTTTATTTAGTGTCGGAAAGCAATTTTATTGGCAATTTAGAATGTTTGTGCAGCAGTGTCAACGTTGCGAATTCCGGCCTAACGATAATAAACGTCCTTTGAGTCCATATTTGCACCTATGCACCTAGGTACACAAATACACAAAAAAAGTTAACCTTCGCCGCAAATGCCGGTCTTTGATTAATAGCGTTTAATTAACCATTCGACTCCTTTTATGGAAGTTTGATGATGACATTAAGTAAGTGTAATAACTTTGGGTGTTGATATCTGTGGATGTTTAATATTGCTTTATTTTATGTCACACCCCATTTATGACTGTTGCAATAAATGCTTTATATTTCACGATGCACTCCCTACACAGAAAGGCTTTCGCTATTCCTGGCGTCACCCCGCATAAAGACACGGTGGAAATGCGGCACCGTTATGAATATTAATGCTCTGCGTTCTGTCATCACTGCAAGGATGAACAATAGAACGGTTACGTAAGCTATATTTATTTTCCTAAGCAGTAGGGGTCTTTCACATTATCCCTTGAGTTTATCCGGCACAACACGACCAAAGAAAATAGGATTTTTAAATGATTTTTGGATGGGTTTGATGCTGGGGGACGACGCAGTGGCGGGCGATTCATATTAAACTGCACCCCTTTATTCATTACTTTTCTGACATTTTAAATTAAATTACATTCTATCCGCAAGGTAGAAGAAATTCCAAGAGATTCATTCAGCAATGTCTTCAGATTAAGTTACAAAAAAATGTGGCTCTGTAGATATAATAAATCAAAAAATATATAATAAATCAAAAAAGAAAAAATCTGCAACGCCTAAATTTTAGATCGATAAATACAGAACTTATTGAGCTCCTGTTTTCGGAATTGAGAGTGCTTTGAACGAACTGGTAACACCACCGCAAAATCTTCTATATGTTATCACGCCAAGTACCATTAATAAAACTCGAAGAGGCCACATTCCCTCCGGATTTAAACTTTGAACAATTTCATAGTTGTGTCATTTTTTCTATATTTAGCATGTTGGAAAGTGTGACGTAGAACGATTTTAACAAACAAAAAAAAACCTGAAAGTAAGTACAAAGTGTTAATTTATTCAACGATAAAGTTTAACCTCGACCTTTATTGATTTTTAATGGTGTGTTCTTATTATATATTAATCTCAAGATACGTTATAAGAAATTCAGACGGCAAGTGAACCCTTAAAAATAATGCAACTTACGAAATTTAGAAAGAGTCAGAACAAATTCAATAAAAATGTGAAAACATTATCGGAAAAGAGGGAAAAAAGCTTCACCACGAATTACATTTTACCAATTTTCTGTTGAATGTGTAGAATTGTATTTTAAAACAATTGGACGCATTGCAAAACACAGCGTTTTGCTACAATTTTTTGAGATACATAACTATCAATTTTGGAAGATTGCGATCCTTTCATCAGAAATTATTTGAACTATGGATGCAAAGATTTAGAAACCTAAATAAGTAAATTTTCTGTAAGCATAATTAAGAATTCACACAGTTAGAAGTGTTGTTGAAATAATCTGTCTAGATCTGGATAAATACATTTTACATTCTGTTTTTTTTCTTCCTTTATGATCCTTGGATATAATGCAGATTTTTTTTTATTTCTTCCTTTTATTACTGTTTCTAAAATAAGGATGATCTTACTTACCAAAAATTGAACTTAAAACTCTATCAGTTTTAATAATTATATTCCCAGTTTTCCTTCGTAAAGCGATAAAATTGTTTAAGTATATATACCTACTACTAAAATTTAGTAATGTGAATAGCTGTTGGTATTTATAAATTATAAAATACAAAATGCAAGTTTTATATTTCCGTTGAATGAAACTGATTCTTTCAAAATTTTAAAATCTCTTAAAATTATAGTGGAGACAGCAAAATGTTAACCTTCTCCAAAAAAAAATCATCTCAAAATTTTGAAATATACCGGACGATTCACTAAGCGGAGGTACAAATCAGCAAAAATCGAGTAAGCAATTAAAAATTGTCAAAGTTTTCAAAACCTTACGTTTAAAATGCTCGCAGTTAATTTTAGGTCCCTTGGTGTTTGATTTTCTGATAAATTTAAAGGAAACTGTTGTTTTGTTGCTGGATGAACTTGAAAAAATCTTTTGAGCTTTCAGTGTTTTATTTTTTACGAATTTGAAAAGTCTTGAGTGCCGGAATGTTTTTTTTAACTCGGGACATTCTTAGATACCCATGGAAATTTTTTTTGTAAAATATTTAAAACAATTTTGGAGGACTTTGGTGCTCTATTTTTGGAAAATTCTGACCTGACCTATTTTTGACTTAATTTTGGGACCCCGTTTTTTTTTTTTGGAAAATTTAAAACAAATCTTGAGGTTCGAGGTATTCCTGTTTGGAAATAATTTGAAAGTGCTTTGGAGCCTCGTTAATAACTGAATTAAATTTCTTAGAGGATACGTCATTTGCTAAAATCAGACACTAGCCCCACCCGCCCACCCTCTGTTTTCTTAGAGGGTATCTCATTAGCTAAAATCATTCTTATCTTAGCAGGTACTAGCCCCGCCCACCCACCCTCGGTTTTCTTAGAGAATATCTAATTTACCAAAATCAGCCTCAACAAGTACAAGCCCCACCTACCCTACTCTCATTTCTTAGAAGGTATGTCATTTGTCAAAATTGGTCTTATTTTAGCAGCTACTAGCCCCGCCCACCCTCTCCTTCTTTTCTTATAAGGTATGTCATTTGCCATAATCAGTTTTATCTTAGCAGGTACTAGCTCCTTAATTAATAGAAATATAGAAAAAAGTCTAAAACTAAAGTTGTATGCTTCTTTTTTATTTTTTTTTATTTTTTTCAAATAAGATACCCTATATATTTTTACATATCCTGATTCACTTCTTCTTAGACTTTGTAATCAGAGTTTATTTTTGAAATTCCGATGCGACGTTGCCAGGTTATTCCATTTTTTTTTATTTTTTAGCAACGGAAGGATGTACAAAAAAAAAATCGCATTGGATTTGCTTTTAAAATCTGTGTTACAATATTTTGTGAAGTTATAAACAAAGATATGAGCTTTGTTCCGGTATAAATTGAGTCTTAATATACCGAGCGAGTGTTTATATATTTTTTTATTATTATTATTTTCAAATGTTGATATTTCACTTTTTTCAAATAGACCACCCTGTATTTGATTATTACAGTTTATTCTTTCTTTTGTCATCTGTCTTTTTGCCAAATATTTTCCATATTTAAAGTTGTTTTGCAAAATTTTATTTGTGATAACCTATACATTAAAACAAAGTAGCCTACGCTTGAGAAGTAAACATATGATTGGTTATATTTTTGTAAAGATTCTTGTAGAGCTTATTTTTGTGAGTTTATTAATGTGTCATACTTCAATCACCCACACTCTGCCACTGACTTTGATTCGAACGCATTGTGTTACTAAAACACACTCTATTAACTTGTTTATCGCATGAACCGTTAACCAATTGTTCCGAAAAGAGAATGGATTGAAAAAACACAGCTGCCTGTTTCTAGTGAATTTTCCCATTGAAAAATGTTCCGATCAATATTTCAACAAGGACATGTATGTCAATTCTGACACGTGCAGTACACGTGCTTATTAATAATAAAAAATATCGATAATACCAGTCACAATGTAAAAAAAAAAATCAGACCCATGGGATCGGACCAGCAATCTTCGTGTTAGTAATACAACATTTTTATGCCTGGGGTAAAAAATCACGGTGGATTCATAAACCACAAGTATAGAAGTATATTATTTGATAAGATTTAAATAGCGTTAACAAAAAACATTTTGGAGGACGTCATCAAATATTTGATAGGGATGATTAGACAAATTTTAGTTAACGTTTTACCATCTGCATGATATTCCCAACACAGATGTAAAATTTGATGGAAACGCGAGACCTACTTTTTCGTACTGTAGAGATGATGAAACGTCGAGAAAACGTGAAAATAGCCACTCGTCGGGTGGACCCTGTTATAACAGGTACTTTTCTTAGCCTACGTTCGGAAAGTAGAAATTCAAGAAAATTGGAGTCATGGCAAGGATTTAGGAATTAAGATCGTTAATTTTGGTTTGTCCACCTAATAAGAATCCTGACGACTGAATCTCAGAAAATTATTAAATTAGTGTATGATTTACCAAAGTTTAAGTGTTGCTGAAAATTTTCAGAAATATGTTCTCCTAGTGAATATTATTTACAACAATTTTGGTATTTTAAAATTTTTTAAAATTTACAAATAATTTTTCACAAATTTGATGCTCCACTGGGAACTTAAATTTCGGAAATTCTGTATAGGATTTTTTTATGTTAAATTATTAAAATGACTAAAATTTATCAACAGTGACACTGATAAAAGCTACAGTTAAAAGTTTAGAAAATGTTACTCATCTAGAATGCTTATATTTTTACGATATCTCAGCATGTTGTGAATTTAAATGCTATCTGCCTTTTGCCACCTTGTTAAAATAAGTGTCTATAGTTTGAAGATTGTTTCAAAGAAAACTAAACGAGGATTTTTTGGTAAAAAACGTTCACAGGGAAATTAAACTTTATTGTAACAAATGTTTGTAACAATTTATCAATTATTAAAAAAAAATACATATAGCTTAATTGATAAAAAAATTTATAGTGATACTATTGCTACGAAATACGCCGAGAAAGCGGAAGTCGCGATGGATTTGAGAAAGACCTCGATTGCGGAACATCGAGAAAGGAATATGGTTTAAATGGAGACCACCTTCGGGAACGAGATTATTATTCAGTCGAGGGGAGTTCAACGAGTGTCGACAAAACCCAGTGAAGTTGTGCCGGAATTATTTTGTACATAATTGCTGTATTAGTTAGTCGTGTAAATTCGAATTATTATGGAATAAATTGATGAGTTTAACCCACGTCGATTTCAATCATCCGATCAAACGTAACACTATGTTTGAATATGCAAAAGTACAAAAAGAGGAAAATTAAAAATTCGGATGGAATTACCAATGACGTGCATAATACGTCTGCGCTCTATAGAAATCAATACAATGAAAAGTTTAAAAAACAATTATTTCTCGTCAGAGATAGTCATAAATCTGCTTTCGTAATACGAACTGCTCCCACTTTGCCTCCTTTACATAAATTTATACAAAAGTTCACTCTAATATCAATCAACTGGGCCTCCAGTCCCAATTTAATACAATATTTAATATTCCCTTTGAAATGTCCTTTGAGTATTTTTTCTTATGTATTTTTTGCTACATCATCTGTAAAAAGAAAATCTAAACTAAACAAAAAATCGCTCACTGTGGTTTAAATTTCTCACAACACAAAAATCAGTACAACAATTTTCCACCAATTTCCCACCTTCGACCCTCAACCCCCACACCCGAACTTTTCCCAACCTTCCCACCACCAAAGCGCCAAGTTTTCCCTCCCGGAAAACTAACATAATAAACAAGATGATGAAGTGTGGCATAAGTTCCGTTCGGATATTTCAATGAGTTCCTCATAACTTCCGGTTGAATGAAAGGAGAAGTGCGGCGCTTTGTCGAACGAGCGGGTGCCGAGTCAATTGGGCGTGCGAAGGGCTAAAGCCCTCCACGACCGCGGATCAGCAAGATTGGCTTTGTTAGCCGGCCCCAGCCCTAACCATGTAAGACTAAAATAACTACTACAAGTCTACAGTTTTTCTAGCTCTCCACTCTTTCGCCGATTAAACCAACCGTGCATAATTTAATGAGGCTGAAGCGGTGCTCCTTGGACCAATTAGGCCGGCGAAGACGGGGTTTGACAATAAACACAAAAAAGACGCTTTTCATAACGACGCGACGTTGTTGCGGACTTCGACACGCAAAAAGCGCCGTAAATTTAATTTTGCTTTGCGACTAGGTCCCGAGAGATGGCTAATGGGAAATGTTGTTATAAAGTCATTTTGGTCAACGAATTTATGCTTTTCGGCGTTCCATATTTATGGAACGGAAAATTTTAAGTTTTTTATTCCCAGCAAAGCGCCACGTAATTTAAAAATATTGTTGAATACAATAAATTTAGCTATGAAGCTACCCGTCAAAATTTATACATTTACTTAAATTTTTGTTTTGCGTTTTTTTCAACGCGGGATTTTCTTGCCGATTATTCAAAGGAAAATGAGGAAACGGGGATTTTTACGAGGAACCCTCTCGACAATAAAACGGGAAAATATATCATGAACGGTTCAAGTTGTCTACATACAGATGCATCTACCCCTGCAAGGATTACAGCGGTCGGGCGTGTAATCCTCACTATCGCGACACGGAATTAGCGTCTGATAACTGTCCCCCACAAGTTTTCCGGTACCTTTGTTTCGGTTTTATTACATTTCACCGCAGCTTAAGGGATTGAAACGTTTATGGTGGTTGGGGCAGACAAGCGGTTGTCTTAACGAGAAAGTGGTAAGATGACCCTGCCTTTATATTATGTGGATGTAGTTTGTATATATGTTACAGCTAATATCCGAAATCCGTTATTATGCATAATAACTAGACATTTTAGGAATTATGCATAATAACTAAACTTATCAGTTATTATGCATAATAACCGGAAACATTAGGAATTATGCGTAATAACTGAAGTTTTCAGTTATTATGCATAATAACGGTATGCATAATATTTTCCAAAAAGCTACCTACCCTGACTCGCTTTCCCCTACATATCACATGTACAGTTGATTTAAAAAAAAAGGGACAAATTACAGTTATATAAACGTCATATTCCCATTGCTTTTCGATCTATGAGAACCTGAATTGCTCATCTTGTCCTGTTTTTTTGAAATCAGCTGGACATGTTCTAAGCCTTTGAAAATGGTAAAAAGTGAAAAAAAATTAGAACAGGATGATACCCACTGAAAAAGGAAGAAAATATAACAAAAATAAAGGAAAAAATAATTTACGGGCGATCTGGGGTCCGGGAGGGGAAGAGGGTGAGCTTTTAAGGGTAGAAAACGGTTTATCACGATTTCCGGCAAAATTACAAGTCCTATCGCAAAAAGTTAAATGGCAAAGTTGTAGGTAATAAAAAGATCTACAACTTTTGTATTTACACTTTCCTTCCTCAAAATTTATGCGAAAAATGCAAATAACCGAATTTTTGGTTTTTTATTTTTATCTCCCACAAAATTTTTTTTTTCACGAAATTTGGTGAAAACTTACCTATTTATGTCCCAAACTCATTGTAATTTTTTTGATTCAAAATATTTATTTTTTTCCCTTATTTTGATTTAATATCGAAAAACCACCCTAATTTTCAACTGAAAATTCTCACGTCAAAATATTTGCTTTTTAAAAAAAATCGGTGTGCTTTTTGTTCGCTGAAATCTCTAGTTTCGGAAGGTGTAAAAAAATTATACATTACTATGGCAAATTTTCACAGGAAATGCAAAAAAACGAAAAAACTCGAATTCAAAAATTTGGTTTTTAATTATTATGTAAAACTTGGAGCTATTTATTAAAATGTACACGTTGATTACTCGAAAAACGTAATATTTCATGTTACATTGATAAATTAAAAAATTGCAAATCGAAATATACTAGTATAATTAACAACCAAATAAGTTAATACACTTAATACTTTATAAGACATCTACAATATTTTGTTAAAGTTGTAGGATAATTTTTAAATTATATGCATAGGTGCCTATTTATTGCTATTTTAAGATAACTTACATACCTGAATGGCGTACAGAAAATTTTAGCCCATCAGAAGAATGAACAACATCGTCTATAAAAATACGTGCAGGCTGAGTTACTTCAAGAGAATCGTGACGAATTGATTTATTTAAAAAAAAAACTTTTGGAATCTACAGTCACAAGGATTTTCCTGTAAACAAACAGAAGAAGATGCTGATGCTGACATAATTAAGATCTCGATAGAAACTGCCAGAGATACTAATAAAACTGTCATAGTTGTGGGTCAAGATATTTTGGTCCTTTTGAATCAATTGAATTCAAATAATTATGACATTTATTTTCTCAAACCAGGTTCTGGAAATGTAAAAGATTTATTTTTCACGTCCAAGAGTTTCAAATATGAATCTTTCAAAAATAGCGTTGCATTTCTGTATTGTTTTTCTGGTTGCGATACAACATCTGGGTTTGCCGGAAAAGGAAAGAAAAACATCGTAAATTCATTGTTTTCTCATATAAAAAATTCTCGTGTCACAGTGTGTGTAACCAAACTCTTCCGAAACGGTTTGACTGATTTTTTGAAATTTTCTGTTTATATTCGGTAGATCTGAGAATGGGTCGTAAACTATTTTTTATACCCCTAGGTAATAAGGGTGGTCCACCCAAATTTTTTTTTTCGGACAAAATTTGTTATTTTTATTTTTTTAAGATTTGGCTTCAAAAAATACATATAACCCGAAATTTTCACCCTTCTACCACCAACCCCTGAGTAACGATATTAGTATCTTTACTTTCATCCACAGATACGCAAGGCAGGGTTCAAGATGGCTGTTGAATATAATCATTGTCGTACGATAAATTTTTATGTATAATTTATAATTTAATTTAATTATAATTTATTTATTTATTTTGATTTAATTTTTTGTTTAACTACTAAAATATTCAGTGGGTCTGCTAGTCACACGATAAAAATTTGTCAAATTTGGCCAATATTTTTTATAAAGAACATGCAAACAAAGAAGATATCGCAAAAACATGGATTACAATTCATCAAATATATTTATAAATGTAAAAATGACAACATAACACTGAATCAATTAAGATTTCGAAAATCAATTGGCAAGAATTAAATCATCTTTCATATTGACAAATCTCCCACCGAGAGAAGGCGTTTGTTTCATGGATTTTAAATTTTTGAGTTTATCAGTGTAACATGGAATCTTACTTTTTTCGAGTAATTAAAGTCTAAATTTTAATAAATAGCTCAAAATTTTACATGATTAAAAAAAAATTCGAATTCGAGTTTTTCGTTTTTTTGGATTTCCTGTGAAAATTTGCCAGAGTTATGTATACTTTTTTTACACTATCAGAAAGTAGAGATTTCAACGAACAAAAAGCACAGCGATTTTTTAAAAAAGCAGACATTTTGACGTGACAATTTTCGATTGAAAATTAGGGTGGTTTTTCGATATTAAATCAAAATAAGGGAGAAAAATAAATATTTTGAATCAAAAAAATTACAGTGATTTTGGGACATAAATAGGTAAGTTTTCACCAAATTTCGTGAAAAAAAATTTTTTGTGGGAGATAAAAATAAAAAACCAAAAACTCGGTTATTTGCATTTTTCACATAAATTTTGAGGTTATTTAAAAAAGTCTAAATACAAAAGTTGTAGATCCTTTTATTACCTAGAACTTTGCCATTTAACTTTTTCCGATAGGACTTGTAGTTTTGCCGGAAATCGTGATAAACCATTTTCTACCCTTAAAAGCTCACCCTCTTCCACTTCCCAACCTCAGATCGCCCGTAAATTATTTTTCCTTTTATTTTTGTTATATTTTCTTCCTTTTCCAATGGGTATCATCCTGTTCTAAATTTTTTTGTTCTCAAAAATTATCGGCCCTGGCCTATTAGGCAATATACTTAATGACTAATGTTTCAGGTATTATGCATAATTTCTGTTCCTCTGTTAGTTATTATCAATATTACCTAAACGTTTCCGTTATTGTGCATAATAACTGAAAAATTCAGTTATTACGCATAATTCCTAATGTTTCCGGTTATTATGCATAATAACTGACAAGTTTAGTTATTACGCATAATTCCTAAAATATCTAGTTATTATGCATAATAACGTATTTCGGATATTAGCTGTAACATATACACTCCTCTAGATTAAGTTATACGAGGCTGAATAGTACATCTTTACGCTTAACAGTTTGTTCTCCATCATAATATAACGCTTCGGTATATATAAGAACAGGATGATGATAAAATATGATATACCAAGTTAATTGCTACTGCATTTTTAATAAGAATTTCCCGTTTGAATTAGGTGGATAGCAATCTATCATTGAAAATGAATTATCGGTTGCCTATACTACTATAGAAATTAAATTAATTTCTGCCACAACTTTTCAGCAAAATATGACATCATGATACATCACCGAATTCAGAAATAAACTACAAAAATTTGTAAAAAATGTATAGGGTGTCATTACAAAAAAGTTGAATGTGGTAGACAAAAACAATTGAAAGTTACATATTAATTAATTAATTAAATTGTAGCATATATATTTAAAACAACTTAATTTGACTTCACACAATGCTGTATTCTAAAAATAAGAGAGCTACAGTCCTGTTTTTTATTAACAAAAAAACAAAACTAATTTAAGCAAATTGGTCCAAAACTATTTCGACAGAACTTCCCTCATCCCTGAAACACAATAACACATATACCTACAGATTTTTCGAAAAATTATAAAATTTTGGTTTTGCGAATTTTATTTTTGTTATGAAAACTATATGTATGTAATGTTAAAGGAAATATAAAGCAGGGTGCTACGTATATGTTTCGAACTTAACAGGGGTTTATCAACTACGAGTGGAGGAGCACGTTATTTTATAAAATTTAAGTTACTATATAAAATACTATTGTAAATTTTGAGGATGACGTCATGGTATTAGTTTACGATATTTATAATATACATACAAAATTTGACAACAATCAGTCAGGTAGTTTAGAAGATTATCTCTTTAATAAAAATCGACACCCACGCGGACAGACGGCAGATGGCAGACGGAAACGAGAGATTTATGTTTTCGTACTCTAGGGGTCATGAAACGTCGAGAAAACTTAAAAGCAGCGAATTGCCCGATGAACTCGGTAAGTAAAATATAAAAATTTAAATGAAACTTAAAAACTACTCTACATTTTTCTGCAAAAAAATTAATTGCGATAATTTATTATACAGATATTTTTTCTCATAGGCCCTATATCGCACGTCAAAGTATATCGCGAGGAGTATTAGACTTTCTGTTCTATTATGACGATATATACAGTGTGTTGCCGAAGCTACTGAGAAATATGAGATGAACGGGTATTTAATCGACTTGGGTAAACTCATCAATTTATTTCTCAATAAGTCGAATTTACACGACTGCTTACACAGGGATTATGTACAAAATAATTCTGGCTCAACTTGACTGGACTCTCTCTTCGCTCAACTCGACTTGTTGACTCAATAATCATTCCGGCGGTGGCCTCTATTTAAATCCATACATTCCTGTGGATGGATCGCGAACGCCGCTTCTAAGTTTTTCTGGACACCGCAATTGAGTCTTCCGGTAATCGGCTCCAGACTTGTCTTTATGCGAACCCCGCCCAGCCGCCGTCACCGATGATGAGTCACCCATCATCGCTGCACATACTAGAAAACCCATAGGCGTCGTACCAGGGCGGCGTATGGATTTATTTCGTAAGAATATAAAGTTCATGAAGAATCAAATAAACGCAAAAAAAATTGATCAAATCAAGAACAGTTCGTTGTCATTTCTCGAAAATTTGAGAATACGGAAATATTGGTCAACCTATATTTAATACTAAATAAATAAGAATTGTCACAATAACAGATACTAATCCAAAATTATATTCAGGACGTTTTGCTCTATTGTACAGGGCTTTTATAAATGATTCTAAGGGCGTAATTGGCCATGGATTTCAAAAATACCGCTTCACTGAAATTATGCCTCATAATGACAGTTCTCACTTGTCACATTAATGTCCAATGTCATTTGTAACCTGTCATTTAAAGTCGCCTTTTTTATTGTTTTAACGTTTTTCAAGTGCGAATTACAGTAATTCTCGTTGATCCAAGCTCAAAACAACAAAACAGTCATTTTCAAAACTCTTGGTGGTTGCGTACGAAAATTTTGTTTTTGTTTTTGTTCGTAAAAAGCTCACATTAGAGATGTAATCAACAGATTTGTTCGAACTGGCAGTGTCAACAAATGGAAATCTCGTGAAAGACTTCAGTATCTGAGAAAGTTGTTAATGATTTGAGACGATTTGAGCAGAATTGAACGGTTGGACAACGGGTCCAAAGTATTGACGAATAGTTATTTACATTATAAATGCGGTAGGTTACATTTTACAACGCGAAGATTTAATATTGAAACACGAGGCAAAGCCGAGTGTTTTAATAAATCTGAGCGTTGTAAAATGCCTACCGCATGTATAATGTATGCAACTTTTTGGCCGACGACTTAGTGGTGCTTGTTTTCGTCAATTTTTACATTTTTTTAAATTGTGTGGAATTTGTAAGTAGGCTTTCCCTGCGTCAAAAGTCAGATAAAATTATAATCGTGACAGATAGTTCGATATGACTGCTGCTTATGCCACCAGATGGTGCTCTCCAAACTCAATAAAAAAAATCAATTGCTATTATTTTAAAACATTTAACAGATGCATTTATGCGGTATCTTATTTTGGTGAACACAAGCTTTGTTAATGATGACATGTCAATTTTTTTAAGGGTTTTAAAACTCTGAAAATTTTTATGTTTATTACCGCACTTAATTTGGTAAATGACAGGTCAATGTGTAAAAATCAAAATACCATGGCTATCTACGATACGTAAATGTCAGTTTTACAGTTGTCGAGGCCAAAAAGGATGTTACAAAACATTTTTGAAATTAATAAATTTATTTCTTTTTATTGTAATGAAATAGTTTTATTTTTTAAAAAGATGTGACGCGTTTAGGCAATCAGTTATACAGATGCGTTTTGTCTTTGTTATGCTTCCTTGGGCAGTTAGTACAGACCTCCGTTCAATTATGAGAGGCGGCACGTTTACATGACCTACTGCGACCCTATAATCATTTATAGAAACTCTGTAGTTTAAAAAGAGTGGCTATGTTTGGTTCCCGACAAAATAAGCCGAAACGCCCAGACAAAATAGCTTCCGATAAAATAGCTTCACGAAAAAATAGATTCACGACAAAATAACTCCGTCAAAATGAACCAAGATCTAAAAATATCCACAAGTGAGCAAAAATATCACACAAAAAATATGTATATACACAAAAAAAGTACATATATGCATAAAAATATTACTACTGAATTATGACCTGGCCTTACTGAGTGATCTGACTGACCTGACTGACCTGACTGACCTGACTGACCTGACCTGACCTGACCTCACCTTACCCACTCTGACCTTTTTTTGTGAAAGGGGAAACCCTCATGGGCACCAGATACTTTAGTTCAACTGTCGCTGATAGTGCCAGGACTTTTACCGGCTAAAACCCCTTCCCGACCACCTGTTAATAGTAGTGGGGCTTCTAGACCAAATGCTAAAAAAGGTCAAATGATGTCAAACTGGTTCAGCAACCCCATTACTTTTTACCGATCGGTCATTGACCTGTGAGGTCGGCCATCGTCTTGTCCTCTGTTGACCTGACCTCGGTCGGGTTCTGATAGTGTCATACGTCGGGGATGGTGCAAACTCGGGTATCGTCAGCACGTCTCGGGGACGGTCGTAGCGTTTGCCATCGTCTTGTCCTCAGTTGACCTGGCCCCTTGTTCGCTAGGGTTCGGACAGAGCGACCTTTTCGGTCGGCAAATCATTTAAATGTAGTCAGGTTGGCCGAGTGGACTAAGGCGTTAGATTTAAACTCTGATTATCGAAAAGGAGCGTGAGTTCGAATCCCACACCTGACAGTTTTTTTTGCGTTTAAATAAAACACATTTTAATGTTATGTTATTTATTGAGGAAATATAGAATACAGCCATTTGTAAAAATTTTTAGCATTATTTAAGTTTCACAGTCTTTCCCTAGCGTTTCCATGAGATAATTTTCTTTCACGTATATGACCTCCACCGCATGCTCCTTGATGTATTCAATCAATCTCCTACTCCCCCGGAACCCTCGTTAGCATTACTTCAGGGGGGTGGTTGGTCGTCAATTCCTTCTTTTTTCGTCATTTTTTTCCTTTTTTCCTTCAGATCCTTGGGTTTCCTATTTTCCTATTCCTTTCTTGTCCATCCTTCCTTTTTTCCTTTTTTTTTTTTTTCTCTTATAACTCTATTGTTTATTGATTCTTCAGACATGTAATCATCTTTTTTTTTTAATATTATTTCATTATGTTTGTTGTTCCGTCTTCCTATCTCCTTTTTTTGCTCTTTATTTGCTTGTAATTTATCTTTTCCTACTCTCATTAACTCACCTCTCACATTTCCTCTCTCCTTTCAATTTAATCTGACCTGACCTAACATGATCTGACCTGACCTGAGCTGACCTGACGTGATATGACCTGACCTGACATGACCTTTTTTTCTGTGAAAGGGAAAACCCTCATGGGGCTTAGGTTCGACCGTCCCTGGTAGTGCCAGGACTTCTACCAGCTAAAACCGCTTTCCCGACCAGCTGTGCTCCTACCCCCTCAAACCCGCGTTTGCATTACTTCCGGGAGTGGTTGGTGGCCAAATTCTCGCCAGTTCTCTCCTCTTCTCATTAGGACGGCACAAAAGAAAGAAGAAAACTTCAAATCTCGTCGTTCAGGATCTGGGTGTTTCCATTTTCTCTATTTTGTCTTCCCATTCTTCTTCCTCTTTGGCCTTAACTATCTTTTTGATAAGTTTGGAAATTACGTTCTAATAGTCTTCATTGTCTAGCATGAGGTCTATTACGTTCCTGGCATGAATTTGAGCCCAATTTCTGTTTGTATGTTTCTTCTCTGATCCTTCCACTTACGACATCTAAAAATGTGTTCCGGGTCATCGGTTTCCCCACAGCGTGGGCAGGCATCGCCAGGTGTTTTTCCGATTCTTTTAGTGTAGCTCCCGAAACTCCTGTGACCCGTCAAAAACTGCGTTAAATGGAAATTCAAGTTTTTGTGTTTACATCCCACCCATTTTTTGATGTTTGTGATCAGTATCCTGGTCCAGGCTCGTTTCTCCATCTCATCTGCCATCTTCTTAACAACCACGTTCTTTCCTGTTGACTTATAATGGTTGTAATCTTTTCCTGCTTAGACCTTTCTAACAGGAGTCCCTTTTTCTGTGCCAAAAGGTCAATGGAGGGCTCCGAGGCTATAACCTGAAGTGTCATTGTAGATATAGTACGATAAACGCACGTGATCCTTAGCAGTGAGTTCCTCTGGACACTTAGAAGCCTCTTCTTATGCTTGGCAATCTCGCATGCTTTATACCACATGGGTGTTCTGTACAGGATAATTGAATTTGCCTCCCCATTCAGCAGGATCTTTGTAGTTCTACCGGTTGGCCCTCCAACATTTGGCATTAATTTACCCAGGGCGACAATAGACTTCTCCGCCTTATCCGTCGCGTATCCAATGTGGGCCGCAAATGTCTCTTTGTTCGCCACAATTACGCCCAAGTATTTAAGCTCCTTACTTGGCCTAATTTCGGTACTCCTGATCTTAAACCTAATACTGTCCCTTTTCCTAAGATCGAATAATACTGTTAGCTAAGTGCTTTAGTCTTCTATCATGAGTCAGTTATTGGCTATGTATTCCAGCGTATTTTGGATCACTCCAGGGATCTTAAGCTTTAGTAGATATTCGTAGAAGAGAAACCACAGCAACGGAGCAAGGACTGAGCCCTGTGGTACCCCGGCCCGTATGTCCAACTCTGTGTTGTCAATACAGATCTTCCTTCCTTCGAAGTAGCTCTGTATAAAGTTAATCACATATCTGGATCCATGATGCATCTGTGGGATTCCTGTTTTTTTTGTTACAATGATATAGGCCTCGCCCCAAATATCGTTGTCTAACTGTTCGCAAAGGTCATTCCAAGTGTCTTGTTTAAATTTCCATATACTCTTACTCAGTTCTTTTTTTAAGCTATTATATGGATTCCTTAGCTTTCTTTCTCCACTTCCGTAACCTGCTTGTTTCTTCTTTAACTCTCTGGTTAACTTTCGTCGTGCTGTTATATGCATTCTTTCCTTTTCCTGTCTATCCCTTCAGTCCACCAATACGGTGCCTTCTCTATATATTTTGCATCTTCTATAGGAAAGCTTCTCCTCCCGCCTATTACCTTTTTATTGCGTCCCTCAGTTATTTGGAATTGTATATACTTGTGTTCGCTAAGAGACTCCTGCTCCAGCACTTTCCAGTTTTTAATATTGTTTGTAATTTCTGATGGCGTACAGGTAATGTCAATGAATGATTCGCTTCCATTGTAGGTTATCCATCATTTCCATAACCATGTTCCCCCTCTGGTCTGTTTGTTCCCATCCCCATACGCCCGCCTTTGCATTTACATCCCCTAGTATTATCCTCGTATCTCGGTTATTTCCAACGTCCTATCTAATTCTTCCAGGAATTTTGAGAAATTCGAAAGCATTTCATTTGATGAATAGTAGTAACAGAAAAGGACACGTTTAAGCTGACCTGACCTGATCTGATCTTACCTGACCTGACTGACCTGACCTGACTTGACCTGACCTGATTTGACTTGCCTTAACCTGACTTGACCTGACCAGACCTAGTCCCGTCTTGACCTATTTATGATCTCGTACATATAAACAAATTTTAAACATTCCTGTGAATCATTAAAAACCAAAAAGTGCATTCTTAAAACAATTATATTTTGTGAAAGAGAAATTAATAATAAGATTTTTCTTTCTCTTAAAATGATTCGCTGTTTAAATTCTATTTTAAGTGCTACTAATGTTCTCGAGTGAGTAGATACGAAATGTAAGTAATAACTTAGGAAAAACCATCCAAAAACTGTTTAACTTAAGCCTAATTAAGTGAATTTCCTAAAAACCCTGTCATGTGTTTTACGTTCATATATATGTCATTGTTACAAAATTGTGTTAAAACGGAAAAAAGCCGAAAAATACAGCAAAAAGCAAAATGAAACTCCGTTACATTAAACCACAAAGCAATCACTAAATAAATTGACAGAGCGCAAGTGGACCGCGCTCGAACACTGAATCATTTTGTTGAAAACATTTTTGTAGCCCTCTAATTAAATGATAAACTCGAAATTACTTGATAATTTCCGTCGTACTCGTGAATTTAAAGTCAACAGTCTCTGCAATATTGTTTCCGAATTATTCTTTACAATTACTAATAACAGTATAATTAAAAAAAAACTGGGGGAGCGAATTTCGCTCATGTTATTTACCGTATGTTTGTTTTTATTTCGGCGAATGACTCCAGGTATCGCTTTCCACCCTCTCCGCCACCGCCACACCGCCACGAATACACATGTTATTTCGCATCGTGTAGATTCTGAAGGCAATAAAGCGCTGGGGGAACTGGAACATTTCAAACTAGCGGTAATAGTCGAGACACATTACGTCTACAAAACTACCCCTCGCGGACACGGATGGAAGACGTGCTAGGAAATGATGGTCACATTTCTCTTGAGGCTCGTATTTCACGGGCGAACTTCACCACATTTACGAACTAATTTCGACTTTTCTGCACTTAAAAGTAAAGAATCAGCAAAAGCGAAACATAAGCTATTCATTTTAATTTCGGCGAGTAGCAAGTTTGAAAATGTTGTATGTGTTTTTTAGCAGGATGTGTGGCAATCCATTTGTATTAAAGTCAGGTTCTGGCTCGTTCTGGACCCAAGAGATTTTACCCTTGCGATGGAAACTATGCCAACCCCGGCTCGAGCGAGTAGAATTGGATTAAACTAATCGATGTCACGGAGATAAATAAAGACATTTATAAAATAAAATCGGAGGATAGCGGTGGAGGTTCTGCAGTGAAATTTTGGGGAAATGGGGTGATTTGGTTTCCAGGAGTGCTTTGAGCAAAAGAGCGCGGAACGGAACGAGATAATTTTGTTACCTTTCGTACAAAGGTACTTTACATGGTTAGAGAGAAAGGTCTAACGTCATACTGCGAAACAAAGTTTTTAACTTAACTCGACAAAAATTTTTTTTTTAATGTATTTTAAGTCAGTTGCACACGAAATATTTTTATTTTTCATACTACAGTTGTGGTAATTACCGTTCCTTCCGAATAAATATACATAATTAAAAACAAACATTGCACAAAACATACAAACTAGTAAACGCTAATATTTGTTCTGTTATAAATAGGAGTATAAATTAGCAAGAATCATTTGGTTTTAAATTAAACATCAACTTAATTATCCTTTTGATAAATACTTACCATAACTGCCTAGTTTTGTATTAGAGGTCCCGTCCAAGTGTTATATTAGTTGAAGTGAAAGTAATTTTCAAAAGTTCTTTCTATCAGAATAGCTCACCGTTTAAAGTCAATTTTAAGCCTTACTAACGTCCCATTTTAAAATCTGGAGTGAGAAGGTACGAAATGTAAATAACAACTTAGGGAAAACCATCTAAAAACTCAAATCTTCACACTTTATCTATTCGTTATTTAACCACATGCATCTGGCAACCCTTTTCAGGGCCCATGTTTAAATTTTGTTTGGGTACATTTATAACACAGAAACTTTGAAAAGACGAGAAAAAGCCTCAATATATCTTCCTATATTGTTAACTTCGTGTTCGAAAAATTTTAGCTCGCATTCATCTATGTTTATGTCTAGCCGTTTATTCGTCATTGTCGTTGCACTCTACCAATGCTCCCGACACTTAAGATAAGTGGTTCTACAGCAAACCTCCCATTATAAGATTATATTCGGTAATTGAAAACGTGCCTTCTAAGGATAAATGATGTCGAGGTATAATCCACTACACTTCCGACAATTGAAAGCAATTTGTACCTCACAATTTATCATTCCCTTTTATGTGGAAACACTGAATAATAAAAAATCGCCCGTTTGATTACACCGCCTCAAACCCACATTTTCATTTACCGAAAAAACGCAAACCTCTTTAATAAACAATTTTCCGGGTCAAAAAGAATTTTAAAACAGCGAGTTTATTACGTGCTAACGCAATTTGCTCCGCGATAACATTAAAACAAAAAGGGCCATTTTGTTTTTGGCGGAAAAGCTCGCTTCAGCACATTTTCGTGTTTAACGACTATAAGTTACAGTGCACTTTGGAGATGGGCGTTTCGTTCTGGTGATCGATTGCAGGCTTTCTAAAGACGTGTTTCCCAATTGCCTACATCCCCAGATTATTGCTCAGCTCAGATCTGATCTTCAACCGGATCTTGAACAATGCGGCCCTTTTGCCTTACTGATCCAACAACCCATATAAGGGCCGTGTCCTGTTCCTGTCCGTCAGGATAATGACATGCCGTTTGATAAATCGATTATTCGAGAGGGGCTCGATGGAACAGTAGTGTGGAGGCGAGTTGGCGTAGTTAGTTGGATGAAACAAGGTTCAGTTGCATGAGGAAGGGTTGGGCGATGATGAATTAACATGTTGAGGAGATGCAGAACTGAAAAGGATGGATTTCTTGTACGTACACGGATTACCAGTTTAAACAGTGTGTTTGCGGCAGATTTTTAATATCCATATAAAAAATAAAATTCTCAAAGTTAAATTTTATAATTTTTCGAGCTGTGTTTATTCGACGATACTTTAGGAGCGAGGGAAGTTCTGTCGAAGAAGCTGCGGTCCAGCATTGATCAAGGCTGTATTTATGAAGGTTCGTATAATGTGTCTAATAGACAAGACAGTTTAAACAATAAAAAATATAATAATACTAAACAAAACCAAAGTAGATTCACAGACCACAAATACAGGAGTACGATTTTTTCACAAATTGAAATGGCCTAATAAAAAAGTTTTGCTTGGATGTCATTAAATTGTTGGTGGGGATGATTAGACAACGAGTTGGTTAGCGTTAGCATGATATTTCTTAAATGTATATAAGATTTCACAACAACTGATCCAGTAGTTTCGGATTCTGTCGAAGAAAAGTTGACACAGACAGACGACAGACGACAAACAGACGGAATAGCCTAGACCTTCTTTTTCGTACTTTTGGGATCATGAAAAGTCGACAAAACATGAAAGTAGCCATTTGTCCAATGAACTCCAGCTTACGCTGTGGAAGTACAAATAAAAGAAAAATAGAACATTACACACAAAGTTGTTGGATGAAATAAAGGTGACAAAAATAACAAAAAAGTTGCAATATTATAGAACAAGAAATCAAAAAAGGACAATTGGGACCACCGAGAAGGTTCCACATTTTTAAACAAAAGACATTTGGGACCCCCGAGAGCCCGAGAAGGTTTCACATTCTTAAAACAAGACATTTAAGACCCCCGAGAAGGTTTCGCATTCTTAAAAAAAGGTATTTGGCTCCCCCGAGAAGGTTTTACATTTTTAAAAAAGACAGTTGGGACCCCCGAGAAGGTTTCACATTCTTAAAAAAAGATATTTGGGGCCTCCGAGAAGGTCTTACATTTTTAAAAAGACATTTGGGACCGTCAAGAAAGTTTCACAATGAAAAAATACATATTTGGGGCCCCCGAGAAGGTTTTACATTAAAAAAAAACATTTGCCGCCCACGACGAAGTTTTACATAAAAAAAATCAATTGGGGCTCCCGAGAAGATTTCACATTAAAAAAAATACACTTTGGACTTCCGAGAAGATTTTACATTAAAAAAAATACACTTTGGACTTCCGAGAAGATTTTACAATTTTAAAAAGACAGTTGGGACCACCGAGAAGGTTTTACAATAAAAAAAAACATTTGGCGCACCCGAGGAAGTTTTACATAAAAAAAAAATCAATTGGGACTCCCGAGAAGGTTTCACATTCTTAGAAAAATACATTTGGGACCCCCGAGAAGGTTTTATTTTTAAACAAAATAAACAGTTGGGACACCCGAGAAGATTTCACATTCTTAAAAAAACACATTTCGGACCCCCTTGAAGGTTTTATTTTTAAACAAAATAAACAGTTGGGACACCCGAGAAGGTTTCACATTCTTAAAAAAATTTACTTGGGGCCTCCGAGAAACTCTTACATTTTTGAAAAGACATTTTGGACCCCCGAGAAGGTTTCACATTTTAGAAAAAACATTTGGCGCCCCCGAGGAGGTTTTACATTTTTAAAAAAGACAATAATTGGTACTCCCGAGAAGGTTTTATTTTTAAACAAAATAAACAGTTGGGACACCCGAGAAGGTTTCACATTCTTAAAAAAAGACATTTGGGACCCCCAAGAAGGTTTCACATTGAAAAAATACATATTTGGGGCCCCCGAGAAGGTTTTACATTAAAAAAAAACATTTGACGTCCACCAGGAAGTTTTACATAAAAAAAAGTCAATTGGGACTCCCGAGAAGGTTTCACATTAAAAAAAAATACACTTTGGACTCCCGAGAAGATTTTACATTTGTAAAAAGACAGTTGGGACCACCGAGAAAGTTTCGCATTTTAGAAAAAACATTTGGCGCCCCCGAGGAGGTTTTACATTTTTAAAAAAGACAATAATTGGGACTCCCGAGAAGGTTTCACATTCTTAGAAAAATACATTTGGGACCTCCGAGAAGGTTTTATTTTTAAACAAAATAAACAGTTGGGACACCCGAGAAGGTTTCACATTCCTAAAAAAAGACATTTGGGACCCCCAAGGAGGTTTCAGATTGAAAAATACATATTTGAGGCCCCCGAGAAGGTTTTACATTAAAAAAAACAAACATTTGACCTCCACGAGGAAGTTTTTCATAAAAAAAGTCAATTGGGACTCCCGAGAAGGTTTCACATTAAAAAAAAAATACACTTTGGACCCCCGAGAAGAGTTTACATTTTTAAAAAAGACCGTTGGGATCCCCAAGAAGGTTTCACATTTTATAAAAAACATTTGGCGCATCCGAGGAGGTTTTACATTTTTAAAAAAGACAATAATTGGGACTCTCGAGAAGGTTTCACATTCTTAGAAAAATACATTTGGGACCCCCGAGAAGGTTTTAATTTTAAACGAAATAAACAGTTGGGACACCCGAGAAGGTTTCACATTCTTAAAAAAAGACATTTGGGACCCCAAGAAGGTTTCACATTGAAAAAATACATATTTGGGGCCCCCGAGAACGTTTTACATTTAAAAAAAAAACATTTGGCGCCCACGAGGAAGTTTTACATAAAAAAAATCAATTGGGACTCCCGAGAAGGTTTCACATTAAAAAAAAATACACTTTGGACCCCCGAGAAGACTTTACATTTTTAAAAAAGACAGTTGGGACCCCCGAGAAGGTTTCACATTTTATAAAAAACATTTGGCGCCCCCGAGGAAGTTTTACATTTTTAAAAAAGACAATAATTGGGACTCCCGAGAAGGTTTCACATTCTTAAAAAAAGACATTTGGGACCCCCAAGAAGGTTTCACATTAAAAAAATACATATTTGGGGCCCCCGGGAAGGTTTTACATAAAAAAAAAACATTTGGCGCCCCCGAGGAAGTTTTACATTTAAAAAAAAAACAATAATTAGGCCTCCCGAGAAGGTTTCACATTCTTAAAAAAGATACTTGGGGCCTCCGAGAAGGTCTCACATTTTTAAAAAGACATTTTGGACCCCCTAGAAAGTTTCACATTGAAAAAATACATATTTTACATTCTAAAAAAAATATATTTGGCACCCCGGAGGAAGTTTTACATAAAAAAAATCAATTGGGACTCCCGAGAAGTTTTCACATTTAAAAAAAAAATACACTTTTGATCCCCGAGAAAGTTTTACATTTTTGAAAAGACATTTGGGACCCCCGAGAAGGTTTCACAATAAAAAAAAGATATTTGGGCCCCCGAGAAGGTTTTACATTCTAAAAAAAAACATTGGCGCCCCCGAGGAGGTTTTATATTTAAAAAAAAACAATTAAGACTCCCGAGAAGGTTCCATATTCTTAAAAACATACCTTTAGGGCCTACGAGAAGGTTTTACAATTTTGAAAGAAACAGTTGGGACACCCGAGAAGATTTGACGTTATTAAAAAAAGACATTTGGGGTCCCGAGAAGGTTTCACATTAAAAAAAAGATGTTTGGGGCCCCGAGAAGATTTTACATTTTTAAAATGACAATTGGGACCACCGAGAAGGTTTCACATTCTTAATAAAAGACGTTTGGGGCCCCTGAGTAGGTTTTACATTTTTAAAAAAGACAGTTGGGGCCCCCGAGAAGCTTTCACATTCTTAAAAAAAGATATTTGGCGCCCCTGAAAAGGTTTTACATTTTTAATCATAGAGGAGAGTATTCTCACCTTTCCGAGAAAGTCGGGTAATTTCATCAATAAAAAAATTGCTATGACGCCATAAACATAGATAATACACAATGCGAGAGGAAAAGAGAAAAAAAAAAGAAAGGCCAAGTTTGGAATCGAACGCGCGACGTCCGATCCGCATTCCTAACTCGTAACCTGTAGATCACAACCGGGATGCCTTACACTAATGGTAAAAAATTTGAACGGTTAGGTCTAAAGCGGATTCGTACACCACACTATATTTTTGTATAACAGTTAAATCAAACAAACATATAATTTTTTGAAGTGACGTCATCAAATTTTTGGTGGAGATTATCACCAACATTTTGGTTAGAACTTAACCATCTGTATGGTATTTCTAATATAAATACAACATTTGACAACAATCGGTCCAGAGAAAGGTCCGGAGAATACGTGTCTAATAAAAATGGATACACACACCAGACAGACGGAAACGGGAGACTACTTTTTTGGTACTCTAGGGATCATGAAACGTCGAGAAAATATAAAACTGGCTATATTTCCTTGGCTTACGCTCGGGACGTAAAAATAGCGAATTAACTGGTCTTGCACTAGTTACATATGTTGAGGGAGACAATGGCGTCGACTGCGATTCATTTTTATTTAACTAATTGCCCTTTGCTGAAACTAAAAAACAAAAATTTTAACCAAAAACAGGAAGAAGTGTATCTCGTCTTACAAAACTTCCTAGAACTTCCGACCCAAGGGTGATTTTCTTGTCTGTCTCCGAAAAGCATTAAAACATGGGTGTTTGCATACGTCATTGAAACTCTTTTTGAATTTTTGAAAGCGGTTTCGCGGGACACCACATTGTATCTACATTAACAATCCACCAAAGTTGCTTCTTTTTTAATAGAACAGGGATCATAAAACGTCGAGAAAATCTAAAAGTAGCCATTCGTCTGATGGACTCGATTATTATACTTCCTTAGCGTAGGCTCGGGAAGTACAAATATTGTGACCTAGTTTTCTTCCTCAAAAATATTACTTTCTTCTATTTTCTATAAGCTAGTGAGAAACTGTTGAGTTTCAAAAGAGGAAGTTTAAATTTTTAGAATCTTTGTTCTCACTAGCCCATTTCATCTAAAACTGTCGCATAAAAGCTTAACTTTTTTTCTAACTCTTAGATTTATAAATTATACAAATGACCCAAATTTGGAGGAGCACGTTGACATTATTTATTAGGAAATAAGGAAAAGTTTTTTGAGTGTTGGAAAAGTAGTTTCATAATCATTATATTCTTTTGTTGCCTAAATATATGGTCAACTCATCGTTATAACTCGCTTAAATAAAGTTCTGATTATTCTTAATCCCCCTAACTAGACTTTAACTAGTTTTAACAAATTAGTTAAATTTTCAACATCGGAGTTGTTCTGTTATTGAGTATACCTGAATCACTAAACAGATGAAGTGATCACGTGAGGAGCCTGTGCTAAAACTTACTTGTGTCAGTGTCTAAGTAACTTACGCTAGAGAAATTAAGATAAACAAAAAAAATCGTCTTGTTGAGAATAATAAAAAGGCTGATTTTATTGAAACTGTGAAAAGTCACAACACAATCTAAAATTTTGCAATATTTTTTCTACGATTTATATAAGTCAGCTGAAAACACTGGTGAAGACCGTGTTCCAAAATTTTCACGAATAATCAAGATATTGATTGTTAAATATTCTGTTAATATGGAGAAAATGTATTGAACCAAACACGGCGTTCCCAGGACACTTTGTTCCAATAAATTGTTTTGGAATATTTTATTCAATTGCGTCATTTGTATCGAATTCAGAATTCTGTCCCATACAGCCAAAAAAAGTGAATTAAAACCAAATTTTTCTATTATATCTGCATTACATCTCTTGGACATTTGTGTAACTATCCTTTAAAAAATCATTCCTCGCACAGACGAGTTTCACCAAATCCTGCTTTTTTAAAGCAATTTACAATTGTTTCTGCTTTCACATCAATTTCTATGTTTTGGATCTTTTACTAATCCGTATTTGTGGTACGCTCTTTTTAAAATACGTTTTGGCGACATTATTATAAACTACTTTACATAATATTGACACATAAGTTAACTTATCAAGAAATTTGAGCTATCGAGGTCCGACTGTATGTCAAAAACATTCTTCCTGAAACATTTTTCTAGTTATTCTTGTACAAAGTTCTTCGATTTTCTTTCCAATCGTCAAAGAAAGGCATTAACACAATCAGACTTAACAGTTTGCAATAGGTGGTTAAGTTTCTCTAGGAAGTCTCCATAAAAACACATCACTAAGGAACCAATATTTCAAAGATATCTTAAAACAGATTTAACTTCACCATCGTGTTATTCTTAATTCTGCGGCGTAGCTCACTGAATTTTTTTAAAAACAATGTTGTCATAACTGAAAAACAGACCTCTAGGATATTATTAAGAGTCTGAAAATGCAAAGAAATTTCTACATTTTCCGCCCCCAAGCTCTTGTTCATCGTCGTTCCTATAGCTTCTTTCGTTCTTTTCTCGGATCGCCGTTCTAACCTCAAATTTCTTTCCAACTTTTGTGTAAAGCATCTCACGAGAAAAAGTTTCTCCTTAATTACGACTCGCTGTTTAACTTGTTCTTTTAATTAATAAGGTCAACAAAAAATTTATTAACATTGACAAGAAAATCAAAAAAGATATAATTCTCTCAAAAAATGCATCATTAAAAAATGCAATAGCCACCCAACCATGCTAAATAGTCACCACGAATGACACTTCATTTTCAAACACACGACATAAATTACAAAGCCGCGGAAGTCATGAAACTAAACAGGAACATTAACCCACAGGTGCAATAGACATTTAAAAAATGAACTTTTAATGAAGACCTTCCTTGCAACAATAACAACATGCAAAGTGTCCAATTACTCACAGCGCAGACCTGAAAGCAATTAGCGAAAGTTAGGGAAAGCGTTGTAATGGTGCAAGTTGTTTCAAACAAAGGCTGAACATGAGTGCTGTTATCTGAGCTGATCGAGTGCAGGGCAAAATCCCCCGGGAACTCAGCGTAGAGACAAGTTTCCATCCCCTGAATGCCCTGGGCGCCAACCGAAGCAAAGGGAAACGAAAAATGCCATCCCCGAAAGAAAACATCAAACTGTTTTTGTTCTATATAGGACTAAAATGACATTAGCTTGTTATGCGTCTTCCGTTTTAACACAATACTGGCACGTCGAGCGACTACTTTCATGTTTTGTCGAAGTTTATGTCCTCCTCAACATTTTGCATAGTAAATAATACAGTAATGTTATCAGTTGTGAGTTGAAATAGGAAAACCCTTGACCTTATCCTACCCAAACGTTGCAAACTTTACCTCACTTGACTAAAAGTAAGTTTTTAACGACGCTTTCCACTATAATGGTCATGTCTTGAATTCAGGCTCCTCTTCCCGCCGGTTCGTTATCCTGCCTCACGCGACCTTAATTGCAAACTCTCCTGCAATTCGAAACCACAAAGAAATCGCACAATCACCATCAAACTTTTTCTTGTGCCTTTAATCTAAGCCATTGCATGGAACCTGATATTTTTTCGTTTAGCGAGCGACTTAGGTGAACTGGTGGCGGTAGAAAGGGATTTGTTAGGGATAAAGCCGCGCCTTAAATTGGCTCCAATATAAGGGCACGGTGAGGTGAGAGCTTCGATCGATATTCCCGTAAATCCTGCTGCGAAAGGCAAGCGATGGTCTTGCAGGAACAAGAGCGTGCATCAAGAACAAGAATCCTGCAGGCTCGTTGATGATTATCCGCCAAGTTGTTTTTCGTCCTTGTTCGTTCCCCGAAGACATCAGCCCTCCCGGTCCCGTTCTGTTTCCTTTGTGTGCAGACAAAGTTAGCGTTGGGAACTTTTTAGCCGGATTCTCCGGGGATTTACCTCGGTCGTTGTACGTGAGGCGCGAGCAAATAAAAGAAATGCCTCGGTTGCATTTCGACGCGTTGCTTTCTCCCTCTGCAAACGACGTAATCCCGTGGAATAATTGTTTTATTTAATTTTGAATGAAAATTGCGACGGCAGTGCTTAGAGCGAAGTTTTAAGAAAATATTAGTAGACGGTTTGTGGTGTGTGAATGTGTAACAAATTACTTCACGTGGCGGAAAATTACTACAGGTAAAAAAGTTCGTAATCAAGAACACTTCAGTGAAAAAGTTGAGAAACTGTAGAGTAGAACTTATTCATGAGTCTAAATATGTTTAACGATTACGGGTCAAAATTCAGAAATTAATTCTGATTTTCTGGCAAAATTTTTGATTTTTGATTTAATTTATCTGTTCTGTCAGGACTGTCAAGGTGATGCAGTCTTACGGCACTAGTTTTCAATATAAAAATCTTATTATATAAAACATCAAATTATTATCTTTCCCCGACAGCTTTTTCCCGGAAAAACTAATTACTAGATTTTCTTAGTTGTTTTCTCAAATGGAACAATAACTTTGAAACTTAGGTTCCTCTATGGCTCTTAATTAGTTACCTAGGCCTCTTCTTTTGTCCAAGTTTGCTCATTATTATGATATGTTATAAAAGATGATGTTCTTTACTTTTCAAGTTTTCTTGGCGGTTGTGTTTGTGGGGTAAATTTTCCTTCGTCTGTACAGGTTTTAAGGCTAGCGTCTGGTTCGGTTTAGTCCTATACTAAATACATTGAAAACATCGTCGCGGTTTCCGGAGTTGCATTTTAAAAATATGAGATATATCGCTTTAAAAAAATTATATTTCGAATTAACAAACTTCAGTCCAGGGGACCTCCATATTTATATTCATATCTAGTATGTAGTTTTTAAAAAAAAAAATTATAAAGTTGAACAACTTTTACATCACATTTTAACCGGCACATTGATGCATTTTTTGACGAAGTGCTGAAGTTTTTTGCATTCTGAGATAGGAGGTCCCCTGGGGAAAAGTGTCAGCTTTCTTTTGATACCATTCATAATATTAAAAAATCCACGACTGAGGTAAATAACTCGCGAAAAGTCAAAATCTATTGAAACGAGAAATCGGCATTAAACGAGCTGTGATGCGGTAGAAGAATGCAGGTTTCCTTAGATTCTGACTTGGTTGGAGATTTCAGTATTTTAAAAATGCAATTCCGGAAACTACGACGATGTTTTCAATGTATTTAGTATTGGGCGAAACGGAACCAGACGCCACCCTTAAGAGGGGTCCTGCAGGGATTTGTATTGCCAATTTGCTATTTGTAGAGTTTATATTTGATATTATAAAATATTACAATTCTTTGTATGATTTTTTCTGGAAAATGAGCAAGATGGTTCCAAATATACGAAACCGATTAGTCAGATGTGATCGAAGGGTTACCATTAAATGCTAAAAAATGTACATTTTTCTACTAACAAAAACCCAAAATGTTTAGGAAATAGTGACTGACTCAAATGTCAGAGTGTTATTCTTTATCTGAGATATTAAAATATATATAATAATTAATAATATATATATTGGTGGCACTATAGTTGTCATGAAATCTCCTCTTCAATTTGGTAGAGTGCTAATAAATTCTTTCTTGGTTTCAACATAACGTTTATATTATCAAAGAAAAGGGTAAATAGTCAAAGACTCCTCTGCCATCAATATTTGAACTGGCTCGAGGTTCCAGGACTCGATTTTTCATTAACACAAACGCATTAGGCTAAGAAACCATAAACTCAGAACAACGGGAAGTGGAGACGGTAGACGCTCATCATTTACAATAGCGTGTACTCATTTGATATATAATCTGCCTAATCTTTTAATTATAAAAAAGAATTTTTAACATTTTGCGATTAAACAAAAAACAAGATTATCTTAATACAAAAAACTGATCCAAGCTTTTTAGATTCTCTCAAGTATAGTCCAACGAATATAGCTTTTTCTAACCCGCATAATTTAAAGTAAAAACGTGTGTAGACTGCCAAAGTGCTCAGTCACAGTGTAAGAAAAAAAAATTGGATATGTCGGAGATCGAACTCCGAAAATCTAAAATACAAAATGAAAGCTCTTACTAGTTCATGGCCCACGTTTCAGATGTTTCGTAACAGCTTTACTACTAGAAACAAAAATTATAATAATAACTAGAGAGCAGATCATAGGGAAAATGTCTTTTAATTTCTGAAATAGGCTTTCATGTTTCCATATTGTTGCTGGATGAACTTTAAAAAATCTTTTGAGCTTTTATTAGCGTTTTATTTTTTATAAATTTAAAAAATCTTGAGTGCTGCAGTATTTTTTTTTAATTCGGGTGTCTCTTGAATACCCATAGTCTATTATTTTGCGAGCCTATGGAGATTTTTTTTGTAAATGATTTAAAACAATTCTGGAGGACTTTGGTGTTCTATTGTTGGAAAATTCTGACCTGACCTATTTTAGTGTTAATTTTTTGGACCTCGTTTTTTTTCTTTTGAAAAATTTAAAACAATCTTGATATTCTAGGTATTCCTATTTGGAAAGAATTTGAAAGTGCTTTGGAGCCTCTAATGTCTTTCCTTATAATAATGTGGCGGCACAATAACACGTCGGTAAGCAGAGAAAGATAAGTGGCCTTGTGGTCCAGTGGTTAGGATACTTGCCCGGAGAGCGAGAGGCGTGGAGTTCGAATCCCACCGAGGCACAAAATTTTTCTCTGCTTACCTACAATAATTTAATTAAATTTCTTAGAGGATACGTCATTTTCTAAAATCAGTCTTATATTAGCAAGTAGTAGCCCCAGCTTCCCCCCTCTATTTTCCAAGATACTGTCATTTGCCAAAATGAGTCTTAACAGGTGCTAGCCCCGCCCACCCGCGTTCTCTTTTCTTAGAGTACCTCATTTACCAAAATCAATTTTATTTTACCAGGTACTAGCCCCACCCACCCGCCCTCTATTTTCTTAGAAAGATCTCACTTGCAAAAATCAGTCTTATCTTAGCAGGTACTAACCCCGCCCACCCACACTCTCCTTTCTTATAGGGTATGTCATTTGCCAAAATCAGTTTTATCTTAGAGAGTATCTCATTTGCCAAAATTAGTCTTATCTTAGCAGGTACTAGCCCCGCCCACCCACCCTCTCTTTTCTTGAAGGGTATCTCATTTGCCAAAATCAGTCTTATCTTGGCAGCTACTAACCCCACCCACCCACCCTCTATTTTCTTAGAGAGTAGGTCATTGCCAAACTCAGTTTTATCTTAGCAAGTAATGATGATTAACTTTTACAAAAAATGATCAAAACTTGGAAACATTACGAGCTTACTTATATGCACAAGGCAGGAATATTGAACATCTTCTCTAGTGTTTAGTTGGTTGTTTTAATGGATTTTTCTTTTGTTGGTTTTGCTTTTGTTTGTGATTTACAAATCTTTTATTAAAATGTTTTTTTTGGTTTATTTATTAACGAAAAGTTTACCTATGAAATGTATGCTGGCGCAACATTACTGTATTCTCAAATTTTCGATAAAATAGAATGAACCATTGTTAACTTGATCAATAAAACCTCTTATCTGCGAAGCGAGTTACCGCTAGACCACGGCTGTGCTTATGGAAGTTTGTATTGTGTGTCTACAGAACAAGTCCGTTTAAAAAACAAAATCGAAGTAGATTCATAAACCACAAGTACAGGAGGATGTTATTTTATAAAATTTATTAAAAAACCTTTTGTGTGGATTTCATTAAATTGTTGTGGAGACGATTAGACCACGATTTGGTCAGCGTTCTATCATCTACACGATATTCCTAAAATATATATAAAATTTTACGACAATTGGTCCAGTAGTTGCGGAATCTGTCTAATAAAACAGTTGACAGACGACAGAGAGACGGACCTATTTTTTCGCACTCTAGAAGTCATGAAACGTTGGGAGAACATGAAAGTAGCCATTCGCCGGATGTAGCCTATGAAAATATTTCCTTACAGTATGCTTAGTAAATATATAAAGACAAATAGCATAGTTAATTTTATTAATAAAACATTATTGCCTAAAATGCCTATTTTCTCTTTTTTGGCTTACTTTTTTCTTGAATTGTTACAGCCTAAAATCCGCCATCTAATAATTACCAACAAAATCAAGGCGAATTCATTAACCACAAGTACAGGACTATATTATTTTATAAAATTTAAATAACAGATAGATACGGGAGACCTATTTTTTCATACTCTAGAAATCATAGAACGTGATAGCATAAACGTAGTCATTCTCCACATGGACTTTAATACAGTAATTTCTTAGCGTACACTCAGGAAGTAAAAAATGCTTAAAGTTAATGGAAATTGAGTTATATATTTTTTTCATACAACTTTTCTGAAATCTGGATCAAACGATTTCCAATTCCAGTGTAGCTCCCCACGAATTATTCTTTTCTTCTTCAGTTAAAATGTGTCTTTTTTGCTATTTTCGTTTTTTTCCGTTTGTTATACATTTTTTTATTATAATTTCTGTAAAAAGTCTTCATTTACTAATATGAAACATGCAGTAACTTTAAAACTAGGCATTTTGTAAACATGTTATTATGAATTATTCGTCTTAATTTCTCGTTAGAAAGATGCTCCCCAAATTTTACGCATTTATCACCCTGTATATTTTTTACTTTGGATCCAATTAAGTATACGATTAAGTGATATATCACATAATGCTTGTCTCAAAATGTTTTTGCTATCCACTCTAAACAACATAATACCGAAACTGCAAAGATAGAACACTTTTACGCTTTACAAAAAATTGGTCTAACATTTAGTCCGGTCAAAATAGACATAAAAATAGTGATCAAACAACAAAAACTCCGACAGAGCTGAATTTTGGTAGAGACCTTGGGTACACCAGTAGAAATAAAATGCCAAAAGTCCCCACAGATCCCATGTGTGCTAAAAAAGTTATTCAAGGTCAAAGGTCAAAATTTTTGTTTTTTTGGATTTTTCTCGAAAACGGTACGTTTTACTAAAAATATAGCTCAGACAAAAATTATAGAGCATAAAATTATCTACATAAATGGTCCTTATACTTTTTTTCCCAAAAATCACCATTCCTAAGATATCGCCATTCTAAAAGTTGAAGGAGTTACATTCTACATGATATATCGGCGATATCTTGGGAGTGGTGATTCTTAGGAAAAAAGTGTACAATAATTTTTGTAGGTAATTTTATGATCTACAATTTTTGTTTAAGCTATATTTTTGATAAAATTTACTGTTGTCGAGAAAAGTTCAAAAAACCAAAAATTTTGACCTTTGACCTTGAATAACTTTTTTAGCACACATGGGATCTATGGGGACTTTTTCCACTTTATTTCTACTGGCCTACCCAAGGTTTCTACCAAAATTCAGGTCTGTCGGAGTTTTTGTTATTTGAAATGTCTATTTTGACCGGACTAACTCAACAAATCCAGCTTCTTCGAAAATTTATAAATCTTGATTTTGCGAAATTTGATTTATTTTATATCCCCTATAAGTTAAAAAAAATATAGATAATACTAGTATAAGAAAAAAAAAAACTACGCCGTTCAACCACACCATTTGGGTTGCTCTTACCCAGGTATAAAATTTTGATCTTCTGTCCAGTGGGAGTGGAAACTAATAATAGAACCTCCGATGTGAAAAAAGTAAAAAAAAGCGCTAATCGTAACTTTTTTTGTCATATTATGTATTTTCTATAAAATTTATTTCTTAGTTCATGCACCTGACCTGTTCTAACTTCTCTATTGGCCCAAATAAACAAATTTTAAACATTTCTGTAAATATATAACAACTACAAAGTACCATCTTGAAATAATTGTATTTTGTGAAACAAAAATTAAGAATAATTTTCTTATTTGTCTACAAAATTTTTATAGCGAGTTATTTTAAAGATAGCTGTATTCCAATTGGCGATTTTCGAAAAGCGGTAGGAATTTTCGAAGAAACGAAGCCGAAAGTGACTTCTGGTTTAAAAAACGATCGAAAATGTCAAAAGTGCCAAAATTAGTCTTATCTTATCAAATAATAGCCCTGCCCGCCCACCCTCTATTTTCTTATGGGGTATGTCATTTGCCAAAATCAATCTTATCTTAGCAAGTACTAGCGGGTGGGAGGAGCTAGTACTTGCTAGGATAAGACTGATTTTGGCAGATGACAAACCTTCCAAGAAAATAGAGGGTGGGTGGGCGGAGCTAGTACTTGGTAAGATAAGAATGATTTAGGCAAATGACATATCCTCTAAGATAATAAAGGGTGGGTGAGCGGAGCTAGTATTTGATAAGATAAGACTGATTTGGTACTTTTAACATTTTAGACCATTTTCCAACTATTTCCGAAAATTAATTGAACATTTTCTTGTTCGTTATCCAGGAGTCATTTTTGGCTTCGTTTCTTCGGAAATTTCTGCAGTTTTTCCCAAATCGCTAATTAAAATATAGCAGTTTTTACAGTTTCGTCAATCCGGATGCTTAGAGTAAAAACTCGAGGCGGATTCATAAACCACAAGTGCAGAAATATGTTCTTTGACAAAATTTCATTGGCATTTACGAAGCAAAATATTGAGATGACATCATTAAATTGTTGTTGGGGGAGATTAGACAATTTATGGTCTGCATAAAATATAACGGGAATCAAATTTGTAGCTTCGGAGACAATAAAAATCCACACAAATAACGAGCAAATGACAGACAAAAGAGGACAGATAGACGAGTGGAAAGAGAATAGCTATTTTTATCATTCTCCATGGGTCACGAAACGTCGAGAATATATGAAAGTAACCATTTACCCGATGTGTTTTTAGCTGCGATTTTTTCTGCTCTTGTAAAATTATTGCTTTTTTTACTTTTTTTTACTATACTTTCTTCACGGTCTGTCCTAAAAACTGCAAGAAAAATGTAGATGACAAATGATTCCACGCGTTCACATGTTCGGAAAGAAGTCTGTTCTGTAAAAGAGAAAAAAAAACTAAAATTTTTGAAAAATTATTTGACCTGTTTATTTTACCTACAATCAAAAACTTTGAATTTGCCTGGTACATAACTAACCTTGTATTGTATCAACTGTTTGGTCATAAACCAATGTAAAACATTGATTGTCTATAAAAAGACAGTCAAAATGAGATGAGCTCATTAAATTGTAACTTAAATGGATGTACAAAATTGCTGAATACATTTTGGTTGTCGCTAAAACTGATCATATAATTTAGCAGTGACTATTAGAAAAAATAACGATACTTGTTTAACATTTAAATATGCTACATCCTACTGTATACAAGGAGCACTCTTTTAGACGTTCTTCGGCTGCAGGTTGGAGATCAACACCTTTCGAAATTTACATAGACAATTTTCTTCATTGTTCACAACAAGGTTCACAGGAAACAGCAGGAACTGACAAAATTATGTCCTGAAAGCGTAATCATTTTTTTTTGTAATGATTGTAAGTTAAAACTGAAGCTTTTAAAGAATGGTAAAGCATTTTGCAAGTGTTATCTCTGGAACGATGCCCAAAGTGTCAGTTGAAATTGATCACCAGAAATAATGTCAACTTTGCACGCTAACTGCCAAGGCAGTGTTTATTTTCCATGTTGCCTGGGCCTATTCAAGTAAAATGTGGTTACTTAAAATTCACCTACTCTAAACCTAGGGTCTCGGTTACCACAACTACTCTATTTTTTTCATTCACAATTTTCCATATTCATATTCATGTTTCATTCATAACTCTTTTTGTTTTTAAAAAGGGTGTACTGAAAAACAAGTTTTATTGATTTACTGTCACTGTTTATATTTAGGCGTGCAGCATAACTAAAGTTATAGTTGGTGTTTTAACATTAATCGGAACAATTATAACTTGTCACAACAAGCGACTATCAATTTTAACAATGAACAGTTTATCTTGTTTTTAAAAATCCTCTAATTACAGTTGCCAAATTTAACTGACAGTTATATTGACATGAAAATTATGTTCAAAACCCTTGCTATATAAAATAAATTTGCATTGAGTCGAAATCAACGTCTGTATCGTTTCTAAGTATATACATATCGTGCAAAGCTACCATCCAAAACGAATTTCATGTTCCTTGTAACGGAATTAAATGTTGCGTAAAATATTTGCCTGTTTTTATCGACTCAACTTGCACCTTAGGAGAAAATTTAGCACAACCCCTGTAAATCTAGGACCGGCTGACTGTAATCTCCACTTGACTTTTTTTTTGAACGAACGTTACAATTTACTACAAAAACTTTCCTTTAAACGTTTTAATGCTCCGGCTCTCCTTAATCGCCAGAAATCAATTCGTTCTTCGTCCTCGTAAAAACTGCCACGCCGCGAAAAATCGCCCAGATCCAATCAAGCCCTCTCGCCCAAGAAGAAAGCCGGGTCTCCGTGATGTATCTAGCTAATCTCCCGTTCCTATTTGGGGTGTCCTCCCCATCCAGCCGTCCTCGCTTGATTGCTTTGTCAGGTTACTTTATTGTCACTGCTCGCCACATTTCCACCTCTATTTTCGCATTTCCATCGATCCGCGATTTGCATTCCTCCTCCCAAATCCACGCGACCTTTAGGCACGAAAATGGCAAGGTTCACAAAATAAATCGTTACACTTTAAACTTTAGTAGGGGTTGTGACGAGGACGCAGCTGACACCCGTATTTATAACAAGATTATTAGGCTGGGTAAACATCGAAAGGACAAGCTCATCCCAATAAACGTCAAAGCTTAACGCGACTATAAATCAGGACCAAGGATGGCAGTTAACAGCAATTAAACGCACCCCGCAGGATTAACGCGATTATAAGTGGCTCCAGCCACAGCGATGTTATGAATGCGAAGGAATGCCTGGAACTTCATTAATTACCCTCTTAATGCCGCGGAATGGGGTGCTATATGAGACGAGGTCTGCGGTTTTCATTTTTCTTCATTTGTTGCAGGATGGCGCGACTCCCTGCTGGCTTTGCCCAAGAAGTGGCTTTCCGGAACGTCCTTGGTGCACACGAATTCGACAACGGCTAACACTCAGGTACAGTAACAAGAAAAATTGCTCCCACTGAGCAAATTGTACAAATCAAGGGTCTGCCGTAGGTTCGCCAATGTTTTTAATTTTTATCAATGACATCAGTAAATCTCGTCTACATCTAAGCACATGATATAAAACTTGTTAAAATTATTAGATTAGCACTATTGATGGCTTAGATTAGAATGAAGTCCAAATTACTACTTATAATGCAATTTTAACAAATAAAATGAATTTTTAATATGACTAGATATGCAAAAATAATAATTTTATTAACATGAATTGTGAAGGATTTGTGTATTTACAATGTACTAACTATTCTGGAAATCGGGGCTGTGCACGTGTTGGCAACAGCACCCCAAAATTTTCCACACAAAATGAGCTTTTACACTGTTGACTGAATGGTCTGAATAGTATCATGACGTAACTCTGCAATAATATATTAGGGTGAATTGTGATGCTATGTCATTATAAGTAAAACCTATAGTTTCCAATCGATCGCATGTATTACGTTACAGAGGATTGTTGCATCATGTGTTTTGTTAGCTTTCATTACTTATGACATTAATTAAAGATTAACTTTGACGTCAAAATAGAAGCTCTTGTTTAATAAAAACACAGAGAAATAAACTGTTATAATTTTTGAGTACCTACGAAAATATATATTTTATGTAAGATTTGCGAGTAATACCACAAATTGAACAATATTTTTAATATACCTTGTTTCGGAGGAGGTTAATAAATATATGTAATTTCTGTTGTAGTAGTAACTAAACAATTAAATAAACAAATTTTGTTTACTTTGTTTACCAGTGGACAATAGATAATACCAGTCACAGTGTAAGAAAAAAAGTGGTGCATGAGATGATCGAACTAAAGACCTTCCCGTTATTAGCACGCGCCTTACCATCTGACCCATCGATCGCTTACTGGACGCTCCTCTTATATTAATATTAGTATAAATTGCTGTTGTAAAATTTTGATTTTTTTTTAGAAAATTTGAATGTTTAGGTGAAACTCAAGGCAGATTCATAAACCCCAAGTAGAAGATCATATTATTTTATAAAATTTAAATATTATTTACCGCGCAAAATTTTGAAGTGACGTGTTTAAATTTTTGATGGAGGCGATTTGACAAATTTGATTAGTTTTTTAGACTACCCAATATTCCTATGTATATTTACACATAAAATTTGATAATCTCTCCGGCACTGTCGGAGATTATCTGTGTAATAAAAATCGACATAGATGCTAGATATACGTAAACGGGAGACCTATTTTTTCATACTTCCGGGGTTATGAAAGGTCGAGAAAACATGAACCTTAAGCATGAGAACTGAACATGGAGGTGAATATATTAAATAAGTAGAATAGTTCAAGACTTTTTTTTGGGAAAAATGGTTTTTGGGCTAGTTTAATCTAATAGTGAGTCTTACGTAAATTCTCGAGCAGCTTAGGGTGAAGGCCAAACAGTGTTTTGTTTTTTTATTTTAATATGATATTTATCATTTCTGCTTTTATAAACTATTTTAAATACAAAGGTTTTTATATCTGGATTGTTGTATATTAGCTTTACCAATGCTTTCACGATTAAAGAAAAAAAATGGTCTAAAGAGTTTAGACAGTACTTCCCTCGTTGTCGGAAACGTGACGACTGCATGCCTATTATGTTTTTTTTGCATTAGATTTCAAATCGTTTTGTAGTTCTTGATTAAATCAATAAAATAAATTTGCGCATTCATTAAATTTTTTGAGTCATCCTGTATATTCAAAGCCAAAAAATATGAATGGGATGATAAATTACAAGAAGAGACTCATCATTTGCATATACAGGTATATGCAAATCCAAAAAATATGAATGGAATGATAAATCACAGGAAGGGACTCATCATATTTTCTACATTTTAGATAGGATTTATTCAACAACATTTTGGGGTGGCGTCGTCCATTTTTTAGAGGGGATGAGAAAATATATTTTGATCAAAAATTTACCATGCTTGTGATAAATTTAAAACATTTACACGATTTCAAAGCATTCGGTTTTGTAGTTCCTGATTAAATCAATAAAATAAATATGCGGATTCATTAAATTTTTTGAGTCACTCTGTATATCCAAATCCAAAAAATATTAATGGAATGATAAGTTACAAGAAGAGACTCATCATATTTTGTAGATTTTAGATAGAATTTATTTAGCAAAAGTTTGGGGTGACGTCATCAATTTTTTTGAAGGGAAGATTTCAAAGCATTAGGTTTTGTAGATTCCAAATTAAATGTCAAAATGTTGTTTCCTAATTTTGATTTTTTTTCCAAAAATCTGGACGTTTTGGGTAAAATCTCAATCCGGAGTCATAAACTACATGTGTAAGACTATGATATTTGATATAATTTAAAACCCAATTACTATGTACAATTTTGAAGTGACGTCATCACATTAGTGGTAGGGATGATTAGACAAATTTTAGCGTTTTACCATCTATGTACATGATATTACTAATACAAATACAAAATTTGACAACAATCGGCCCAGTACTTTCGGAGATTATCTGTCACATAAAAATCCGGGACGGCAGACAGACGGACAGACGGACAGACGGACAGACAGACGGAAACGGGAGACCTATTTCTTCATCTTCTAGGGGTCATGAAAGATCGAGAAAACGTAAAAGTAGAGAGTCGGCCGACGGACTCGTTTACAATACTTCCTTTGCTTCCGCTCGGGAAGTAATAAAATGTTTTTTGTAGAAAATCTGAAAATGTACCAAAATTAAATTAATTGGTACTGTATAATTACTTCTATTTGATGAATTGGTAATTTTATTTTTGTCGACGTTTCACAGCTTTTATAATATCAAAAAATAGCTCTCCCATTTTCATCTGTCATTTGTCGTGTATCATATGTCCGTTGACTGTTGATGATGTTATTATACAAGTAATCTCCAAAACTTCTAGAGAGTGATGCAAAATTTTATATTATTATATATTTTAAAAATGTCCTGTAGACTGTAAAATGGCAAAATTTGTATGCTTATCTGCATTAAAAATTTGATGAAGTCATATTAAAATTTTACTAGATAACCAAGTAAAAAATCTTAAAAATAATTTGTGAATAACAAAACCGCTCTTATTTTGAACACCACGCTTCTAGATTTTTGGGAAAAAATTGAAAATTAATTTTAGAAACTACAAAAACGAATCGTATGAAATTTTGTACATGCTTTAACCTTATGGCTAATTAGAATTTATTTCCTCATCCGTTTCAAATACTTGATGATGTCATCTCAAAATTTGGAAAAATCTATTTTTTTTGGAATACGTGATTTCATAATCCTTCCTATTTTTACTTCCGGAATGTGAACTAAGGACAAAGGCGGATGAGACCATCTGAAAACCGAGAATTTTCCAGAAAGACCGGTATGTGAAGATTCTTTCTAATTACTTTAAAAACAAGACAACGGATCTCCGAAATTCTTTTAAACTACTTTAAAAACAAATCAAAAGATTAGATTATTTCAAGTTACTTGAAAAAGAAGACAAGGGATCCCCCAGTTTCTTTCAAATTACTTCAAAAACAAAGCGAAAGGGATCCCGGAAATTCTTCCAAACTACTTCAAACACCACGCACAAGGAATCCCTGAGATTCTTTCAAAATAGTTCAAAAACAAAATGAGTACCCGAAATTCTTTCAAATTACACCAAAAACCACAAGGAATTCTCAAAATTTGTTTCAAACTACTTCAAAAACAAAGCAAAAGCGGTTTCCGAGATTCTTTCAACCCACTTCAAAAACAAGACAAGCGTCTCTGAAACTCTTTCAAACTACTTCACAAACAAAACACTAGGGGTCCTCGAGATTTTTTCAAATTACTTCTAAAACAAGACAAGGGATAGCCAAGTTTTTTTCAAACTACTTCAAAAACAAAACGAAAGGTATTCCAGAGATTCTTTCAAACTACTTCAAAAACCACGCACAAGAGGTCCCTGAGATTATTTCGAACAACTTCAAAAACTAAAGAAGTCCACGAGATTCTTTCAAATTACTTATAAAACAAGACAAGGGATCGCCAAGTTTTTTTCAAACTACTTCAAAAACAAAACGAAAGGTGTCTCCGAGATTCTTTCAAACTGCTTTAAAAACAAGACACATGGGATCCACAAGATTCCTTCGAATTACTTCAAAAACAAGACAATCGTCTCCGAAATTCTTTCAAACTACTTCTAAAACACGACAAGGGATTCCTAAGTTTATTTCAAACTATGTACTTCAAAAACAAAACGAAAGGTGTCCCCGAAATTCTTCCAAACTACTTCAAAAACCATGTACAAGAAGTCACTGGGATTCTTCCAAACTACTTCAAAAACCATGTACAAGGAGTCACTGGGATTCTTTCAAACTACTTTAAAAACAAAACGAATCCCCGAGATTCTTTGAAATTACTTCAAAAACGAAAAGGTATTCTCAAATTTCTTTCAAACTACTTCTAAAACAAAGCAAAAGAGGTTCCTGAGATTATTTCAAACTACTTCAAAAACAAGACAAACGTCTCTGAATGAAATTCTTTCAAACTACTTCGTAAACAAAAAACCAGGGGGTCCCCGAGATTGTTTCAAATTACTTCTAAGACAAGACAAAGGATCCCCAAGTTTCTTTCAAACTACTTCAAAAACAAAACAAAAGATGTCCTCGAGATTCTTTCAAACTACTTCAAAAACAAGACAATTGAAGTCCACAAGATTCTTTCTAATTACTTCAAAAATCACGCACAAGAGGTCCCTGAGATTGTTTCAGAGTACTTTAAAAACTAAAGAAATCCAGGAGATTCTTCCAAATTACTTCAAAAACCACAAGGATTCCGAAATTTCTTTCAAACTGCTTCAAAAACAAAGCAAAAAAGGTCCCCGAGATTCTTTCAAACTGCTTCGAAAACAAGACGCATGGGACCCACAAAATTCTTTCTAATTACTTCAAAAATAAGACAAGCGTTTCCGAAATTTTTTCAAACTACTTCTAAAATACGACAAGGGATCCCAAGTTTCTTTCAAACTACTTCAAAAACAAAACGAAAGGGTGCCCGAAATTCTTCCAAATTATCTTCCAAACTACTTCAAAAACCACGCACAAGGAGTCCCTGGGTATCTTTCAAGCCCACTTCAAAAACAAAAGGAATTCCTCCGATTCTTCCAAATTACTTCAAAAATGACAAGGGATCCCCAAATTTCTTTCAAACCACTTCAAAAACAAAGCAAAAGAGGTTCTAGAGATTCTTTCAAACTACTTCAAAAACAAGACAAGCGTCTCTAAAATTCTTTCAAAGCACTTCACAAACAAAACAGCAGTGGCCCCCGAGATTCTTTCAGACAACGTGTAAAACAAGACAAGGGATCCCCACGTTTCTTACAAACTCTTTCAAAAACCACGCATAAGAGGTCCCTGAGATTCTTTCAAACTACTTCAAAAACTAAAGGAGTCCTCGAGACTCTTTCAAATTATTTTAAAAACGACGAGGGATTCCTAAATTTCTTTCAAACCACTTCAAAAACAAAGCAAAAGGGGTCTCCGAGATTATTTCAAACCGCTTCAAAATCAAGACTCATGAAGACTACAAGATTCTTTCAAACTACTTCAAAAACAAGAGAAGCGTTTTTGAAATTCTTTCAAAATACTTCACAAACAAAACACCAGAGGTCCCCGAGATTCTTTCAGATAACGTGTAAAACAAGACAAGGGATCGCCACGTTTCTTTCAAACTATTTCAAAAACCACGCATAAGAGCTCCCTGAGATTCTTTCAAACTACTTCAAAAACTAAAGGAGTCCTCGAGATTCTTTCAAATTACTTTAAAAACGACGAGGGATTCCCAAATTTCTTTCAAACCACTTCAAAAACAAAGCAAAAGAGGTCTCCGAGATTCTTTCAAACTGCTTCAAAATCAAGACACATGAAGACTACAATATTCTTTCTAATTACTTTAAAAACAAGTCTTCGAAATTCTTTCGAACTACTTCTAAAACACTACAAGAGATCCCTAAGTTTCTTTCAAATCACTCCAAAAACAAAACGAAAACTGTTCCCGAAATTCTTCCAAACTACTTCAAAACCGACGCACAAGGAGTCCCTGGGTATCTTTCAAATTACTTCAAAAATAAAAGGGGTCCACAAGATTCTTTCTAAATACTTCAAAAACAAGACAAGCGTTTCCGAAATTCTTTCGATCTACTTCTAAAACACGACAAGGAATTCTTAAGTTTCTTTCATACTAATTCAAAAACAAAACGAAATTCTTTCAAACTACTTCAGAACTACGCACAAGACTCCCTGAAATTCTGTCAAAATATATAGTTAAAAAACAAAAGGAATCCCCAAGATTCATTCAAATTACTTCAAAAACGACAAGGTATCCCCAAATTTCTTTCAAACTAGCTACTTCAAAATCAAAGCAAAAAGGGTCCTCGAGATTTTTTCTAATTGCTTCAAAAAGAAGACACATGGAGTCCACAAGATTTTTTCTAATTACTTCAAAAACAAGATCAGCGTCTCCGAAATTATTTCAAACTACTTCATAAACAAAACACAAGGAATCCCCGAAATTCTTTCAAATTACTTCTAAAACAAGACGAGCGATTTCCAAGATTCTTTCAAACTACTCCAAATACAGAACAAATGGAGTTCCCAAGATTTTTCCAAATTATTTTAAAAACAAGACAAGGAATTTTCGAAATTGTTTCGAACTACAACTACACACTGACCCCTCAAAAAGAAAAAGTTAATGTCATGTCTAAAACCCTACGACTGAACCTAACAAAAATTTCTCATATTCTAGGTTTTCATGTTTTTCTTTTACTAACTTTTTCAATTTTACCTTTTCGCCGAAAATTTGTTAATAAGAGTTGTAGATAAAAAAATTATTCTGGAAAATTGTTGTCAGAGTCACCGGTACAGAAATCTACAAAACAACTAATTTCACCCCTTTTACTTCCTGAGTGTAAGCTAAGGAAATATAGTAAAAATAGAGTGCATCGGGCGACTGGCCAGTTTCATGTTTTCTCGACGAGTCATGATCCCTAGAGTGTGAAAAAAGTGATCTCCCGTTTCCGTCTATGTATCTGTCTGGCGTTTGCATCGATTTTTATTAAACACGTAATTTCCAAATTGCTGGGCCGATTATTGTCAAATTTTGTCTGAATATAAGGTATATTATGTAGATGTTTAAACGGTAACTAAAATTTGATGATTTAAATGTTATGCAACAATGTACTCCTATGCTTGTGGTATATGAATCTGTTCTAAGTTTGCTCACTAAACGCCCAAATTTTCGCAAAAAAATTAACACAGCATAATAACATTTTACCACTAAACTGATCGGTCGTGGCCTAGTCGATAACGGGTCAGCATGCGGAATATTATTGTGCTATGACTAGTATTATCTATGGTGATGACGTCATCACAATTTTTTCATCGGTCAAATTAATAACGAGTAACCCCATTTTTCTCGAAAATCTGTCAATACGTACGTCTTTAATTAATAATGATAAAATAAATACTATAATGTCCTGTGTGTTAAGAAGACAAACTCATTCAAATAAAACTAATTTGTACATGATATTCTTTCAATGTATAAACATAAACACCTGAAATGAACCTTGCTATTAGTGCTGAAAAGATATTTTTTCCGTTGATTTATCTGTTTTAAATATATTTCAAATTGTCCGTACTTAGTAGCCAAATTCTTATAATATTTTAAAGAAGCGGGATTTTTCGGATTATTGTTCAAGGGCGACGGAAATAATCTTCAACCAATTTTTTTCTGGTGTCCGAATGATAGCACCCCCAGTCCCGAAAATTCAGTTTTACAGACATGGCCAACTTATGAACCCAAAAAAATCACTGCCAAATGCATTATTTTGAAATTAACATTTCCTCCTCAAACCGAAAAACTTTCTCTAAAAAGATTTGTTTGTATTTTGTGTTTTTTTCTCGTTTGCACGATACACGTAATCCCTATTCCATGTAAAACTTTCCCGTATTACACATGAAATAACTTTCTGCCAAAGGCTGATGGCTAGTTAGTTCCAACCGAGATACTAGAGTTTGAAATGTGAGCGAAAGTAAACCTAATTTTCCTCCTTAAACTACCACCGCTAAAATTCGATTCCTGATAGATAGCCAAGACAGCCGAACTATTTTCATTTAATTTTTATTTTTCGATTTTATTCAAAATTTCAGTGCTATGAGTTTCTCGAACTATTTTTGTCAATAATTGTAAATAAATATAATACATTTCCTGCCAATATTTTATAATATCAGAGGATCGTCATCGTAGTATATATTTATATAGTAAAATAAAAAATTGCTCTCATGTTATTAGACAGACCCTCGATTCAGACGACAGACAAACGACATGTTTTCTACTCAAGGGGTCGTGAAATGTCGCGAAAACATGAAAGTAACCTGTCGAAATAAAAATAATAAGAACTAAATTTAGTTAAGCTAGAGTCTATGAGAGTATTCCAAGCAAATTTCTGTTGTGATGCCTAAAGTTTTCATATTGCTACATTTTCAATTGATTTTTACCTTGCTTTTATCAACAAGTTATAATCAATATTCTGATTTTTTACAGTAAAATATATTAGGAGTGAATTTGATATATTAAGAGAAATTCCGTTAACGTGGCACCCCTGAAGTATAACTTTTACAGAGTCCTTACGTTTCTGAGCTAGTTTGTTTAAAGATTGACGCAGTTCTATGACGTTACTCTCATTTACATACAACATGGCGCCTCAATTGTGTGCCTCGACTACGCGTTAGATCGTTGATAAAGATGTGAAACAAAGTTGGGCTAGACAAGACCCTTGTGATGTTCCTTTGACATTTGCTTCTCGCAGAACTTCTCCCGTTTAAATAAAACACGTAGTCTTCTCAAAATTGTCGAAACCACAAACTAGTAACGGACTCCTCCTCTATTTTTCCAGCAACTTCAAATCGAAATTGTTTCCAATCGAATACTCCGTCTGGTTCCAAAATGAAAGAAATGCGTGCCAGGAATTCATAGATTTACACAGTTCACGCGTGCACAAAGCAACTCGTTTATTGATCGACTGCTGTCCCTCCTGTCTACCTGCCGCACCGTGACCTCGCCGCAGAGTTAATTTAAGGTCTATTTTTGGCCCGATAAAGTTTCCAATTATAAGAAAACACTTCGGTCCGACTCATTATAACCGCTGAAATTGGCCGATTTTGCGGTGATTTAATACCTCCTCTATCAGAAGTAATCCCGAAAACCCTCCCCAGCCCTATCTCGGGGTTATCTCTCCGCGTTCGAAATTTTTGCTTAATTGCCGCGCCGCATATCTGGATTTTTCATTAATATTATCTTAGTGATATAAGCCTTGTCGTGTCGGGATCCATCCCATTGTGTTCGGTGTATTATGCCACCAGTGAGTTCACAGAGGGTTCAACTCCCCTGCTTTATGCCCTGCAGTGTAGCGTTATAATAGCATCCGTCTAAATTTGCATTGTGAATTAATTAATAATACACCTACGCGGGGCCGACGCACATAGAAACAGGGGGTTGTTTCTACGCCCGTTTTCCACTTGATCCTGATGCTTTTTAAATTATCTAACGCTCAAAAGTTCGAGCTGTGTGTGGAAGTTGCGAGCTTTAGGAGTCGAGTTCTAGAGCTTTTCAACCTGATACTTTCAATAGTTGACACGCCCGCTGCAGACTCGTGACCTGCTGTGAAGTAATACAGGGTGGAACAATGACAAAGAATTTCAATACGTTTACAGGCTGTATGATGTGGGAAATGGGATGTCAAGTGCAGGCGGACGCGGACATACGTAATTTTATACTTCGGATACTGTTCTTTCAAAATATTCAGAGTCAAAGGAAATGTATCTCAAGGTATTTGCTACAGAAATGCGAAGTGGTTTTTTCGCAGAGTTTGGCATATTTCTTAAGTAGTTGGACGGAAATAAAATAGAACAACTTAATTCAGTTGTATTGGAAAAAATTCGTTGAAAGTTATTTTGACAAGACTGCGAGTATGAGTTATACAAAAATTCTGAAGATTATATATAGTATGATTAAAAAAAAAATAAACAAATCATATATCACTGAGCTTTTTACACTATTATTTGTAATACTTATCTGTTTTTTTCGTTCTTCAAAAAAGCGAGATTTGTTGAAAGGGTCGAAATAATTTTCGACCAATTTTTTAATATCCAAATTATACTTACTTTTTTATAGAATTTAGAATTTATACATAATTTTGTACTTTGTATAACTCTGGTAGGTTTTAACATCATTTTCGAATATTTTAAAAATTTCCAATATTTTTTTTTCAATTTTATATGTAAGAAGTATATAAATTTAACCAACGTTATACTTAGACTTTTAGCATTATAAATTTTTTAGACGTTCAGAATCTTCATTCATTTTACACAAGTGTAACGATTTTTTAAAATAACAAAAGTTCTGTAATTTTCAAAAATTCTAAAGGCGGAAAGTTCAGAGCTGTTAAAAAACGAAAGCCTTTTAACATATCTTTTAAATAATTCTCTAAGATATGGGTCGATTCAACTGAATTTTTCCTAATTTTTCCAAACAGTTTTGAATATTTCAATAATGTAGGTTTTTGATACTGTCAAGATTTTGACTTTCCTTAGCATAATATCTAATTTATAAAATTTATTTTTATCGAAGCTTCAGGTTTTCAAAAATAACGATTTCAGGATATTTCAGAATTTACAAAATCGTTTTACCATTTTTAGATTCTCAGGCCTTTAGAAAAGACTGACATATTTTTAATGATAAAGTAAAACATTATTTTAGAATTTCCTATTTATATCTACTAAAATTTTGTTCTTCTTATGACTTGTAGGTTTTTAATAAATTTTATATCATCACGTTTTATCGAAATATCTGTACCATTGGATATGCTTGAAGTATTGCATATTTTAGAACGTCCAAATATTGTCCTTATTTTTGTACCTCATTTAATTAGAAATTTATTCTTAAAGTTTTAGAATTATAAATTTTTGAGAGGTTTAGAATTTTCAATAATTTTATAAATGTGTAATGATTTTCTAAAATGATGAAGCTTCTGTAATTTTCAAAAATTATAAACATGAAATATTCAGATATCTTAAAAACGAAGGTCACTTATCATATCTTTTGAAGAATTTTCGAAAATGTGGGTTCATTTTACTAAGAATAACCACTGAGTAAAATTAACAACTTATCTGAATTTCCTAATTTTTCCAAACAATTTTGAGTAGTGTTAGTTTTTAATGCTGTCAGCATTTTGAATATCCTTAGTATAATATCTAATTTATAAAATTTATTTTTATCGTAGTTTCACCTTTTCAAAAATAACGATTTCAGCATATTTCAGAATTCACAAAATCGTTTTACCGTTTTTAGATTCTCAGGCCTTTAGCAAAGACTGAAATATTTTTAATGACAAAATAAAACATCATTTTAGAATTTCCTATTTATATCTACTAAAATTTTGTTCTTCTTATTACTTGTAGGTTTTTAATAAATTTTAAATCATGACGTTTTATCGAAATATCTGTACCATTGGATATGCTTGAAGTATTAGATATTTATAAACGTCCAAATATTGTCCTTATTTTTGTACCTCATTTAAATAGAAATTTATTCCTAAAGTTTTAGAATTATAAATTTTTGAGAGGTTCAGAATTTTCAATAATTTTATAAATGTGTAATGATTTTCTAAAATGATGAAGCTTCTGTAATTTTCAAAAATTATAAACATGAAAGATTCAGAGATCTTAAAAACGAAGGTCACTTATCATATCTTTTGAAGAATTTTCGAAAATATGGGTTCATTTTACTAAGAATAACCACTGAGTAAAATCACCAACTTCACTGAATTTCTTGATTTTTCCAAACAGTTTTGAATATTTCAACAATGTAAGTTTTTTGTACTGTCAGGATTTTGAATATCCTTAGTATAATATCTAAATTATAAAATTTATTTTTATCCAAGTTTCAGGTTTTCGAAAATAACGATCTCAGCATATTTCAGAATTCACAAGATCGTTTTACCATTTTTATATTCTCAGGTGTTTAGAAAAGACAGAAATATTTTTATTTTCAAACGTCATATAAATGACACTTATATGACGGTCTTACCGGGGTTTAAGTGTCATTTCTATGACAACGTGTTTGAGCGGCGCATAAGTACTACTTATACTCCGCCGGCGTATAAATAAAACATTTATACTCCGCCGGAGTATAAATATGTGAAAATCATACTGGTTGTCAACCATAGTAACCATGGTAAGTGAAATCAAAGCAATTCCTTAATGAAGCAAGAAGATGGGAAATAATCATTTAAAAAGAAGATTAATCGTTTGAAAATAAAATATCGTATTTCATTCGGAGTTTAAGTGACTTTATGTGACTCGTATGGACTTAATTCGCCTCGCTATTGCTCGGCGTTTAATCGTCCATACTGCGTCACATAAAGTATCACTTAAACTCCTAATAAAATAAATATCTATTAATGGCAAAATTAAACATTATTTTAGAATTTCCTATTTATATCTACCAAAATTTTGTTTATTTTATGACTTGTAATTTTTTTATAAATTTTAGATCATGACGTTTTGTTCAAAAATCTGGATCATTGGATACGCTTGAAGTATTGGATATTTTAAAGCGTCCAAATATTATCTTTATTTTTGTATCTCAATTAATTAGAAATTTATTCTTAAACTTTTAGAATTATAAATTTTTGAGAGGTTCAGAATTTTGAATAATTTGATAAATGTGTAATGATTTTCCAAAAAGAAGGTTGTGTAATTTTCAAAAATTCCAGACACAGAACATTCAGAGATGTTAAACAACGAATGCATTTCAACACATTTTTTAAAGAATTTTCTAACATTTGGGTTCATTTCACTATAACAAGTGAGTTTTTCCATCACCCCGTATAAATAATTCTAAAAGGTATGAATAAATTCATAAGCCACAAACAAATACAGAGTCATCATATTTTGCATATTTCATTCGGCAAAATTTTGAGACGATGTCATCTATTTTTTGGGATGGGATAAACGAATGAATTTTGATTAACAATTCACTTCGATTACGATAACCGTAAATCGTTTCAAAGCTAAATTGCAAAATGTTAGACAATTTTTTTTCCAAAGATCTGGATATCTAAAATAAAAAATTAAGACAGATTCATACACCACAAGTGCAGAAGTATCTTATTTTATAACACTAAAAATAAGTTTAATATTGTAAGTTTTGGAGACCACGTCATTCCATTAGTACTGAAGATGATTATCCAAATTTTGGTTTTTCTGCTTACAATATATTCCTAATACAAATACAAAATTTGGCAACAATCGTAATTCCGGAGATTAGGTGTCTAATAAAAATCGACACAGACGAAAGACAGACAGAGAGGCAGACATACAGATATACCTATATGTAGGCAGACAAACGAAAACGGGAGATCACTTTTTTCATATTTAGCTTATGCTCAGGAAGTAAAAAGAAAACTCTTTGAAGAATTCATTTATTTTTTAATATCATGTAATCGAAAAAAGCCCTTTAGAAAGTTTTGAACTCTAATGTTAAAAAATTATGTTGGCAACACTGACGCGTTTCTTGTTTAGTTTGACGGTTACGGTCAACTAACTGGAACACCAACTTGATTATTTTAAAAACAAATTTCTTGACCTAGTAGAGTACATTAAGTACATAAATCTAACATTCTAATAAGCATACTTGATTTAAAATGTCAATAACAGACCACACAATTTTATTAATATTAAAAGTACAGTTGCAGAGTGGATCACTCTTTCTAATCTAATTTAAGGTTTCAGTATCCTAAGAGCAGAAACCACATCCCTCGACACGAAAACCGAATAAACAATAAAAACATCACTTTATAAAACCAAATGAGGTATACGTGATCGTTTGAAGGCTGTGTTATTCAATCGATTCGAACTCTCAAAGCAATAAGAAAACGATATTAACACGAAAAATATCTCAAATTACAAACTCGAGTTCCGTTTTGAAAGCTTTCGCCTTAAAATTCTACTCTTCGGGATTACTTGGCAAAGAATGACACACATTTAAATAATCTCTAAGCAGACAAAGAAAACAAGCGAAAGTACCATCATAAATAATGTCCCTCGAGACATCAAACATGTAGATGGCTTTTTCGTGTTCGTAGTCCCGTGGGGGTCCTCAGTGATGATCCTTCGTAACCAAATATCAAAAAAGTGAAGATTGTCCGATGCGACTGCTTAATATTAAAATATAGAAAATGTAATTTCCATAGAGAAATGAAAATTCTGTAGCGCGTCGACGTATTTACATCCAGAGAGATATTTTCCGAAAGAAAGAGTCATTGTGTCGATATTAGAGCACCTCCAGGTCATGCTTCCGTCGTATCGCATCTCCTCCGCCAGATTATTTTAGTAAACCCTGATATAAAATCAATCGGATGATTGAGAGTTAGATCTTTGTCGAAGACTCATAGTGGAAGGCTTCACTTTATTAGATCTGACAGTAACTCACTCAGTGCCAGCATCATGTAACTGCCAATCCCTTCCGACGTGTTTCGAATCACCCAAATGATATTTCTTATACGCTTTCTCGATATTAAAAATCGACTTTTACATGCATACGAAACCTTATTTTGGCGATTTTCTCCCCACGTTCGTTCCTCCTTAACACCGTTCCCAATGTTGCTTCCAATTTTCTTAATAGATTAAAAATTTGAGAGCAAATAGGGCCACGGTTCGTTATCCTTGGATGTCTGCGTTGGAAGGCTGGCGGAAAAGACTTGCCTCGATCGATTTTACGCGTGTTTTAACCAAGAAGAACCTTTGCGTCAAAGTAAGCACGAAGTTTTTTGATTTTCAAGATGAATTGTCTGTCTGGGTGTGCAGAGCAAATAAAATTGTTGCTGGAAATTCCGTTTGCTTTCAATTTTGTTGACACCTTTGGGGCAAACTCTGTGTACAGTTGCGGCTGCCAGACACGTGTCCTCGTTACGACCCTTCACGTGGGGATTACCCCGCTATGTCGGGCTGAGTTTGTCATTAATTAACCTTCCCACTGATAGGCATCGTATTGTATGGGGTATTCGAACTTAAAACCGACGAAATGTGGATTGTTGGCGATGACAAATCGGGATAAATAAATGAAAAATAGTCGTTGTAATAAAATGGGAGAATGGGTATTCGTAAATGCAATTAAATTAATAGTTTCACGTTTTGTTTAGCTACGCATTGTTAAATGTGTGTCGTGTTTTTACAATTCGTGGTTTTAAAATCAGTTTAATTGTCGAATTAGTGGAATACCGACCACAAAACGCACATTCAGGAGCATGAAATTGTCTCCATGAGGAAACTAAATGAATAGAGGACCCGGGTGGGTTAGGTAGCATCGCGCTTGCCTGCCACACCTTGGGTCGTGGGTTCGATTCCCGCCCTGCTCTGGGTGTTGTGTATGTCCCCCGTTACCCTGTAATTGGGCCTCCGGCCTGTTGGGTAACGTTAACCAATAAAAAAAAAAAACAGCGGTGAGTATAATAATAATAATATTTCGTTTTAACAGGGCAGTTATATAAGTAAGTAGCCATTTACAGTTCACACGTCTGATTACAAAGTTACTGTTGACTACTGACACGCCTGCCTGGTCTAGACGAAGAAATCACTTTCACACCACGGGGTTGGCGCCTTCTACGGGGGCGGTTGCTCGGGCGCCACCTGAGGTACTCTAGCCGGAGAAATCGATCTCCAGTGGGTTTTATGAAAAAAATTAACCAAAATATTCTGCTTTTATCTCCCGCCACCCACTACAAATCTAAATAAAAAACTATCAAATTAACAAAAAAGAAACTTTTGGTTTTCCTATCGTTTCCCTGGCGGCGGCTTCTCACTGGACGGGGCTGCTTCAGATCTTGGGGAGGCGGTGACGCACTTATCGCGCGCATGAATTTAAAAAGGAAAGTTGACGATTTTAATCAGACGATCTCTAGATTGTCGGTTTTCTGGTGTGTATATATTTCTTGCATTCCTGAATCACATTGTTTTTAGTTACGTAGTGTAAAATAACATATAGTCTCTATACAATCAAAAACTTTAAAATCCATTCATGCATGACCCCTAGAGTATAAAAAATAGGTGCCCCGTTTCCGTCCGCCTGTTTGTCGTCTATGTCGATATCGCGTAGATGGTAAAAAGTAACAAAAATTTATCTGATCGTCTGTACCAACAATTTGCACCTGAAAATTTTGCTTGGTAAACCATATTTAAAATTTATAAAATAACATATCCCTTTACCTGCAGTTTATGAATCCGCCTATAAGTTTTTATCCCAGGCTTTCGGATTTTCCTAAAAAAAATGTATAATAACGTTTTATAATAATGTAAGAGGATGTTGATGACCGATCGCAGTTCGGTTCTTTGAGGTACCTACTAATAACTCGAAGCTGGCGAATTCGATCCCCTCATGGACTACGTTTTTTTTTACACTGTTTATATGAGCTGCTGATAAATATGCATTTCGCAATAATAATACACGTGAAAATTTTATCAGCTATATAAATACCAATGAAAATAAAAAGAAATGTAAATTTAAAATTGATGTCAGTAAATTAAGACGAAGTCATCATAATGATAAAAAGACAATATTCTTCAACAGAACACTAACTTAATTTCCTGTGGGAATTTCTTCTAAAATCAGTCGTTTTGTTTGGTATTATGACACCTCCATTCGTCGCCTCCCAGGAGTTACATTTCGAAAAGCGACTTTACAAAGTATAATAAATAGTTGAGTAGTTTTGAATTAACGGAGAGAAACTGAATAAATGTATTTATACAGGGTTTCTACAAATGATTATAGGGTCGAAGTAGGTGCGTGCCGCCTCTCAGTTTTGGACTTTATTAAATACCAAAGGTCTCACGATAAATGCCACACCCATCTGTATAACTGGTCGACTAAATACTGCATATTTTGTCAAAAAATAAAACTAATTCATTAAACAAATTTATTGCAGTTAAACATCACACTAAATGTTGAAAATGTTCACCATTTTGGTCAAGGCACATGTTCACTTTCTTTTTAATTTCAAAAATGTTACATCATTTCGTCAATACTCTCGTCTCAAATCATCAACAACTTCCTCAGATACTGAAGATCTTGCAGGAGATTTCCCTCTGCCGACTTGGATTATCAAATCACAGTATTTGGGCAGATATTCTTGCTTACAAGCGGTTACAGAATACACTAATTCTCTGCTTACGAATGTAAAAATTTTCGTACGCAAGCACCAAGAGAGAGACTTCAAAAAATAATGTTGACAAAACGAAAACTTGTAATGAATTTACAATGATTTATTAAAATCGGAATTTAAACAATGATTTAAATGCAGATAAATTAAGACTATTACTAAAAAATATTCTACAATAAAAAATAGGCATTTCACTACACTGGGCTCCTTGGAACCCAATATTAGAAAAAGTTGATGACTTAAGTCAGTTTGCACAGCCTCAGTCTTAGTAAATATAAGTTTCAGCAAATCTAAGTGCGTTTTATCACGTTTTGGATGTCCTGGATCCACACAAAGGTCAATCACGTAGCTACTAATTTTTACACACTTATCATGTCATTCTAGTTCGTTCCAGAAAAGTTATTAAGACTTTAAGGACTCAGAAATGGAAGAAATCGTAAAATCTACGTAGAAAGCAGTTTTCTTGTCAGATTTCAATTATTTGACCTAGTAGTTTTTAATTCTGTTCTTTTTGGATCTATCAGATTCACTAGGTTTGCCTTAATTGTCTTAGATTTTGAAATTAAAATTTGAGACAGCTGTAGGCATCTTCAAAAATGTTAATTCCAGCATCTCGAGATAGATTTTCTAAGTTTTTCAAACGAAGGGCACATTTCGAAATGCTGAGAAAATAATTAATTTAAATTACATATGCAGGGTTTCTATAAAAGATTATAGGGTCGAAGTAGGTGATGAAAATGTGCCGCCTCTCAATTTATATGGACTTTATTAAATGCCCAAGGATTCACAACAATACCACACGCATCTGTATAACTGGTTGCCCAAATGCTTCATATCTTATTAATAAAATAAAACTAATTCATTACAATAAAAAGAAACAAATTTATTGCGGTTAAACATCACAGTAAATGTTCAAAATGTTCACCATTTTGTTCAAGGCACATGTTCACTCTCGATTTAATTTCAAAAATGTTCTGTAACATTATTAAGTAAATACTTTAGACCCATTGTTCAATTTCATGTTGCAACATGAAAGGTGTTTGCGGATTCTGCTCAAGTTGTCTCAAATTATCAACAACGTTCTTAGATACTGAAGGTTTTCCAGGAGATTTCCCTTTATCGACACTGCCAGTTTGAACAAATCTGTTGATCACATCTCTAATGTGAGCCTCTAACGATCTTTCTTGAATTATCGAATCACAGTCCCTAGATATTCTTGCTTGCAAGCGGTTACAGAATAGACAACCTCTCCGTTTACGAATGTTACATTATGACAATAAGACAATGAAAGTCGAGTTTTGAAAACGAGTATTTTGTTGTTTTGAGCTTGAAAACAATAAAAACGGTTACAAATGACTGTCATAATGAGGCATAATTACAGCGAAGCCAGATTTTTGAAATCCATGGCTAACTACGCCATTAGAATTATTTATAAAAATCCTGTACATATTGTAAAAAGTTTCTGAATTTAGCAAAAATGCACCATGTTTGAAACAATTTTTTTTTAGAAGAATTTCTTCCTGATTTAATTCCCCCCGAAAACCTTTCATTATCATATTTGAAACCAGAAGAGGTTGTCCTTTGATTCTGGTACAAAAAATACTTATAGTTGGAAACTACCTTACAATTCTCCGGTTTTCTTTACCACTTCTATATTTTTTTTTGTATAAAAATATTCACTGGTTAACTGAGAAAAGTCTTATCATTACCATACGTTTGTAATGTGTAAATAATTTTTTCCGACAATAATCTAGTATTTCTATGATTTTCTTTTAAAATGATTTTACGTAGTAAAAGTTATCTAAATTTTATAAAATATTGTAGTCGTGTTTTATGAATCCGTTTCGATTTTATCACAATTACTGATAAAAAATCATTTTGTGCAACATTTGGCACGTATTTTATGCAGCCGATATTTCACTCATGCACCAAGTACCTGGTTAAGTCTCAGATTTTCGGACAAATTTTATAATTTTTCAAAAAACTAGATTTGTTACAGCGTATTGAAGAAGCCAAAGAAGTTCTGTATAAATAACTTTAGACCATTTTTTTTTAATCCATTTTTCTGGTTTTCTCCTAGTGTAATAGTTTTATTTAGTTTTTCTGGTAAACTGAATATTCTACTACAGTCTATTGTGTTTTTTTTGTTTTGCAGTTTGCAATTATTTTATTGGATTATGTAATATAACTAATGTAGCTATAATTCATTCTAGAAAAAATCTAGCATGATTCATTTCATTTCTAAGTATGTAAATCTTTTCATCGCCTGAAATTATTTATCATTCAACCACAGCATAAACATAAAAATACATAAATAATATTTTGATATTTTGATTTATGCATACGACCAGCGGATCACGAGAGACCCGCAATTCCACCCCACTCGTAACAAGAAGGCTCTTCCGAGCGAGGCGCTTATCCGTGAAGTCGCACAATTCCGTCTGGACCCCATATTTCCTATATTTGATTTGTACATAGACGAAAATCAAGAAAGTAATTTACTAATATATTACTTTGGCATCTCGTAATATACAAACAATCATAACATAAATAATTCTTAGAATGATTTATGTTATGATTATAGGGAAAGTTATGTACTTCACAACTGTACAGTGAGCAAAATAAGAAAGGGGTAGAAAAGATGAAAGAGGAATTAAAATGAAAATTAATGGAAGGATGTGTAGGATTAAAATCATAAATATACTTATAGAAAGAAGAAGAAACCTGATTATGTTAATCCAGAGACGAACCTTATATTAAAAAATCCGGGACAGTAGACAGACGACAGACGGGCAAACAGACGCACAGATAGACAGACAAACAGACGGAAATGGGAGACCTATTTCGTACTGTAGGGATCATGAAAGGTCGAAAAAACGTAAAAGTAGAGAGTCGGCCGACGGACTCGATTACAATACTTCCTTCGCTTACGCTGGGGAAGTAAAAAGTATACAAATATACGTTAAATTGGAAAGATGATGAATTTATAATTCATAATAATTCCTAACTACGGATAATTTGGGGGCATTATAGAATTATATAAAAAAAAACTAATTATGTCATCTGTCTGTCTGTCGTCTGCGTCGATTTTTATTAAACAGATAATCTCCGAAACTAGCGGACCAACTGTTGTTAAATTTTATCAGTAGATAGTAAAACGCAACAATTTGCGGACGTGACCTCAATATTTTGCTTGGTAAATGCCTTTGGAATTTTATCAAATAACATACTCCTGTACTTGTGGTTTATGAAACCGCCTTGAGTTTTTACCCTAGACATCCAAATTTTTCACAAAAACAACAAGTTTGGTCTAAATACCCTTGGACCAGAGTTTTCTTTTAGTTTTTCATGTTGGTGCTAACTTAACAATTCCACCTCTAGACTCACGAAATGTGACTTTAATCTTTTGTGGCCTGCCTGTCCTCCATTTATACAAACAAAATACCTTGAAGATATTGAAAATTTAAATTTATTCATTTTTTCAGAAACAGCTAAATTAGATCAAAGTAAAAATTCTAGTGATTTTCAGAAAGCTGGAATTAAGTAAAATGTAACAAAATTTTTATATTTCTTCTTTTATTTTAATTTAAAAAATTGGTCGAAGCTGATTTCGACAGAACTTTCCTAGCCCTTGAAGTAGAGTCCAACAAGTCTCGCTACTTTGAAAAATTATACAATTTGATTGTGAGATTTTTGTTTTCTGATAGCTTATATAAAATAAACACCAATGTTTCCAAAGAATTCCACAAATGCCCACAGGCATGATTTAGTCGTTTTCTAGTCGAAAACTTGTTCATTACACAAAAAGACACGATGACTCAAAAACACCTGCTGCGTCGTATAATTTCTCAGACACCCCATAAACATCTCTCCCCTGAACTCGGTAAGGGTAGCAAAATATGTAATGTAATGCATAAGTTCGCATCCTCATTTTTCATGCATCTCGTGTTTCGATAACATGATACGCATTACCCTGGAGTTTGAAAATAATACGACAGGGTGATGCGTCGCCGAGGAAAATTAACTAGATTTTATTCTTTTAGCATAATACAAACGTAGAAAGTTCCGTGAAAAATTAATGGGGATTTTAGAGGGGCATAAATAATAAATTGTTTTTCATTTAGTGTAGTTTCCTTTCTGCAGGTATACAATAACGAGGGGTTGCTTTCAGCGAACCGAAAATATAATGGGGCAGTGCGTCATTAAGAAAACAAGCACCTACGTTCGCCGGCAAATAGCAGGAAAGCTTTGTAATGAATAAAATATTAGGAGAGTGCTAGGAAAGTAAAAATAAATGATAAAGTAAATCGATCATCTGGAAATAATTAAAGGCAAAAAGTTGCTTAAATATTCACGGGTGTAATGTTGTTCAGTTGTGTCAATATTTTCAAAGTAGACGCTATTTAAACCCTGAAATTGTATAATTACGTTTGTCCGCGTCCATATCGATTAAAAAAAAATCAAAGCTGTACATTATAAATGTTTCGTAAACAGGTTTTCTACTCTCGTTGGTTATACAAAATTTAATTTTGTTTCTCCTGATAATACGCTGTCTCTTTTTAAAAATATTCCTCTCGTTTCTAGTTCCGTATTAGATGTTTTCCATAAAGCTTAAAACAAAGTAAACCCCCAGAGACGTCAATATTTAATTTTCAATATTTCTTCCCATCCAGTTCGCAATTTTCCGCTATGACAAAATTCCCACATTTCCGCCTAAATGAAAAATTAAACAAACCTCGAATTACAGCGCAAAGCCGAAAATTCCCTCTCTGTATCATTTAGACCGAATAAGAGCTCAACGGTCCAGGTACCTCGAATTTCAAATCACCTAAAATTAGTGCCATCAAGCATTTAATCAGACACAGAGCATCCCCACATCCGCTTTAATTTCACGCTCCTCTAGTCTACAATTTCACCCCGTTACATAAACTCCAAAGGATGGGAACTCAGGTGAGAGCGATGCTTCGACGCCGCTGCATCTGGTCGATACAGGGGGTGCGAATGCGTCTGTGGAGGCGTTGTCGACGTATTACACCTTTTTGGTTTATTATAAATCCATCCTTCTAAACTTTTGTTCCTTGTTAGTTCTTTCAAGTGATCCGTTCTTTGTTTTTCCTTTCACCGATTTCTTCTTCTTCTAGCCTAAACATGTTTAAACTCGTTCTGGCATAATTACAGTTGTTCTACAGATTATTCCTTAAATTTTTCTAAAATCTTTTCTTAGTTCTTCACTGATTTAGTCTTGTTTTTGATCCTAAAGTAGCGGCTGTCAGTGCTTTGACATATATTTTCTTCAATGGTGATTCAAACTCCACAAATTTAACAACTTCTATGACAACACAACTCAACTATTACAGTTCTCGACTATTGTATCTATTAATACACAAGGTATTTGCTTCCTAGTCACGAGTTTACCTTAGTTCCGAACAAGACATGGCAAATATCGAGAATTGTGATTATAAGGGGGCCAGGGATGGGCTGATTTCATGTAACAATATACAGGGTGTCTCTTTTGTGACGTAAGCATCAATATACGAATCAACCTGACTTAATTGTTCGTAGAGTAATTATTTGCCGCAACCTATTTTTTCTATAACCATTAAACTAATTACGAAAGTTGTGTACAGCCACAAACAATTGTCAAAAGAAATCGATACTATATTAGATAAAATCTATTTATAAATAAAAAAGGTAATTTTCAGACAATAATCGGAAAAGTGAACATTAGTAATGTCATTACGAAAAATCCTAAATTATGATGGTGCCGATTTAAGTCCTTGAAGAACGCCCACTTTCTATCATTAGTTCCTAAGTAACAATAATATAACTTGATTTCAAAATCCTACGTATTAAATATGCATATTGTATTTAATTTGTAAATGGCACTAGAAGCAGTATTTTAAAAATGCGACCCTAATAAAGTTTGTCACAAAACATTCTGACATTACGTTTTATCAATAATTATCAGACGTCGGACCTAACCCAGTAAGTTCTTGGTTCATTTTTTCCTCAATAAAAAGATAGGTGTATATACTTTAGATACTTCGTCACTTATTTAGTGATTTGCTGGCCTGAGGGGTGGCGGTAAGATCTATTTTGATAACAGTAATCGTCACCGTATACTCCCGACCTTGATGTTTACAGCTCATGCGCGCACAATGAATCATTTCGGATTATGTGCTTTGGTAATTCCGTTAAAATGAATGGCCACGATATCAAATTAAATATAGCTTTTGCGGTGTTATACATGTTAATTCAAAAAATTGGTCGAAACTTATTTCGACAGAACTTCCCTGGCCCCTGAAGTACAAAAATCATATCTAAAATTTTCGAGTTGAGTTCATACTTTATACAATTTTGTGTTTTTTTGTGATGACCTTAACATTGCATGGACACGTATATCAACTTGGATTGGTACACTGTCGTACTTGCTAAGATAAGACTGATTGTGGCATATTACATACCCCCTAAGAAAATAGAGGGCGGGTGGAATAGCTAGTATTTCTTAAAATAAGATTGATTTTGGTAAATGATTGAACAATATTAAGAGTAATCACTGGAATGAAGAGCGGGTGGGTGGGTCGGGGTATTCCCTGCATATAAAAGATTCTGTATGAAAAAGTTAAACTTAGCCCCGCCCACCCACCCGTTCTCTCAAAAATAAATATCTTATAGCAAATAAGTAATATAACAAAAAAATACGATTATCGCTTTTTTTAACAGAATACGTTCTATTAGTTCCTATTCTCATTTTACAAAAGAACATATAATTCACCCCACCGACCCACCCCGCTTCCATTTCAATGATTTATTTTTTCTAGTCCGAATGAAAGGTGGATCTCAATTGAAGAAAGATAAAATAGTTAGAATGAGAACAGCATATGTGGGCGGGGCTAGTATCTTAGATAAGACAGATTATGGCAAACGACATACCCTCTATGAAATTTAAGGGTGGGTGGGCGGGGCTAGTACTTGTGAGGGTAAGATTGATTTTGGTAAAAGATATATCTTCTAAGAAAAAAAGGGCGGGTGGACGGGGCTAAGAATTGCTAAGCTAGGACTGAACAATATTAAGAGTAGTCTCTGAAACGAAGAACGGATGGGTGGGCGGGGCTACGGCTTGCTCATAAAAGTAGGAAAAAGCTAAATTTAGCCCCACCCACGTTCTTTCTCCATTTCACTGACTTATTTTATTTAGTGTAAAATGTAAATTGAAAAATAACAGTATTGTATTCCCAAAATTTTCTGGGAAAATGGAGTGAATCGTTCCTGCTTTAATCAATAAAATAAACTTATTCATAAATTTTTTGGAGCCACCTGTTTAAGCAAACCTAAAACATATGAAAGCAATGATAAATCACAAGTAATCACTCATCACATTCTGCACATTTTGAGGAGAATTTATTCGGCAAAATTTTGAGATGACGTCACTAATTTTTTTAAGGGAATAAACATATATCTTTTGATGCCATGTTTACAATAAGTTTAAAAGGTCTGCAAGATTTCAGAGTTATTCAGTTTTGCAATTCTTGATTTATTCAATAAAATAAATTGACTGATTCATTTTTTTGAGTCACCCTGCATAAGAAAATCTGAAAAATATGAATGCCATTATAAATTACAAATATTTTGCACATTTTAGATAGGATTTATTCCGCAAAATTCTGAGATTTTTTTGGGGTTAATAAACAGATACATTTTGACTAAAAAGTTACCGTGCTTACAATAACTTCAAAGCGTCTGCACGATTTCAAAGCATTCAGTTTTGCAATTCTTGATTTAATCAATAAAATAAATTGGCTCAGTCACTAATTTTTCTGAGACACCCTGTATAAGCAAATTTAAAAAATATTATTGCAGTGATAAATCACAAGTATAGACTCACTATATTTTTACATATTTAAGATAAGATTTATTCAGCAATATTTTGAGGTGACGTCAACAGCTTCTAGGGGGGGGGGATTCATTAATTTTTTTAGTCACCCTGTGTAAGTAAATCCAAAAAATATTAATGAAGTGATAAATCACAAGTATAGCCTCATTATATTTTGGACATGTTAGATAGGAGTTATTTGGCAAAATTTTGGGTGACGTCATCAATATTTTGGAAGAGATAAGTAAATATATTTTGATTAAAAATTTATCATGCTTATCATAACATCTGCAAGATTTCAAAGCATTCGATTTTGCAGATTCAAAATTAAAATGCAAAATTCTTTTTATTTGATATTTCATAAAGACTTTGTAAAAATATATAGGGTGATCTATTTAAAAAAAAATTGGTAGAAGGTTATTTCGACAGAACTTCCCCCGCTCCAGAAGGGTGCAAATTCCAAGGGGGCACGAAATATTTAAAGCAGGTAATCAGTGGGAAATAATGTATTCTTAATTCCTAATACTTGTTTAACTTTAACTCTTTTGTTTATGTTTATGCTTCGAAAGAATTCGACCATTAGCACGTCATATCGTATCAGCGCCGGCGTTGAAGTACGTAACGGTGGCATTAAATGTATGCATATGTATTAAAAGAAACTGACATTTCATTGATTTTGTCTTTTCAATACAGAAGAGAGGACCAATTAATTAAGTAAGCATACTCGGTTTTTTGTCCAAAAAGTATACCTAGATAATAGCAAGATAGTACAAGAACAAAATAAATTGACTGATTTATTAATTTTTTCAGTCACCGTGTATAAGGAAATCTAAAAAATATGAATCCAATGATTTTTTTTCCAAAAATCTGGACGTTTCGGGTAAAAACTGAATACGGAGTCATAAACTACATGTATAGGACTATGTTATTTTATACAGTTACTATGTACAATTTTGAAGCGACGTCATCACATTATTTGTGGGGATGATTAGACAAATTTTGATTAGTGTTTTACCATCTACATGATATTCCTAATGTAAATACAAAATTTGAGAACGATCGGAAATTATCTGTCTAATAAAAATCCGGGACGGCGGATGGACAAACGGACAGACGGACAGACGGACAGACGGACAGACGGACAGACAGACAGACAGACGGAAACGGAAGACCTATTTCTTCGTACTATGGGGGTCATGAAAGATCGAGAAAACGTAAATGTAGAGAGTCGGTCGACGGAGTTGATTACAATACTTCCTTCGCTTATGCTCGAGGAGTAAAAATATACAAAATACTAATTGATGCATGAGCGTCGTATGGGCTACGTGAAACACGTAGAAAAAATTGGAATGTTGATAAAAGCCAAGGATTCATAAATCACGAGCAAATAAGGAAATTATTGTATACAATTTAGATCAATTTTACAACACAAAATGTTGAAGCGACATCATCAAATTATTACTGGGGATAATTAGACAAATTTTGGTTAGCAACAATTGGCCCAGTAGTTTCAGAGATTATTTGTCTAGTCGACACAGACAGACAGACCGACAGACAGACAGACAAACAGTCAGGCAGACGACAGGCAGACAAAAACCCATTTGTTCGTAACGAAACGTCGTGAAAACATACAAGTAACCATTCGCTGGATAGACAGTTAGGGTTGTCATTTTATGTTTTATGTACCTAATCAACAATAGACGCGCTTGTTGACAATTTTGCCAACATAAATTTAAATTTCCAACGCACACTGAAATGTCAATTATTATGAAATGTACTCTACAAATTTTATATAATAGTTATTTCAAAGAAAGTCTTTGGTTTTCATGAAAATGCTGAATAAATAAATTCATTAACCTTAACTTTAGCGGTAGGCTAAAAATTTGTTTTTATGAGTCCTGGATTTTTAACTGAAATTGATTTCATGATGTTTTCTATAATTTCCGTTTGTCAGCTGTCAAGATTGACAAACTGTTGATATTTTCAATTTGCAAAATAAATCTAAACTATAACCTAAATTTATCGCTTGTCACGATTGACATACTTGTCACACAATTCTTCCGTTATGCCAACATAGAAGCAAGAAAAGTTCACATTTTTGTTTAAAAGTACTGCCAACAGATTCAGTCATTTCCAATCACACGGTATAAAGGAAATTTTAGCCGTCAAAGTTTTTTTAAATAATATCATAATTAAAGTTAAAAGTAAAGGTTATGTATTAACCTCTGACGTATGTTTCAATAACAACTATCTGTATATGACAAACACAATGGTCAAAACAAAATAAGAGAGTTCTTGGCACAAAATTTACATCTTCCTTTTCCGAAATCTTGATTCACAACTCCTTGTTCAATTTCTACACTACTTCTTTCATAAATTCGATTGTGTACTATTTAATTCTATAGCAAACTGTCTCTATAAAAACTTTCATTATAACTACCATAATTTCTTGAAATTTTGCTAAATATACTACTAAAGAATTTATTTCAGCAACATTGACACTTGAGAAGTACCAAGTATACAACAACTGGTCACCTGTCAACTGTCAACCGTCACTATAGCACAGCACAGTTATAGTAGATTTACTTCCTGGGCGTAAACTAAGCAAGGATTGAATGTATTTGGGTCTATCGGGCTAATGGCTACTTCTTTGATCCAATAACGTCATCTTCTGGATACTAGTTCAATATGCATATGTATTCAATATCAACGTTTTGTAAGGTCCATTATAATCAACGAGTTCAAATTTGTAAAACGTGTCATTTGCGGGGACTTTTTACAAATAATGAGTGTGACAAGGATCGTATTCAAAAAGTTTAAATAACCGCTGTGGTATCAATTAAAGCAAAAGTCTTTAAGATCGTTCTCCACCGCCTAATACATTCTACTCAATATCAACATCTACACTATCAAATTAGTATAGTCTAGTAGAAATGTCATTAGCGTTTCTAAACGTAATGTTTGTCTTCATTATCATTTTATAAAAATTACTGCGACATTTTAGAAAGGTTCATCAATACAGGAATATTCTATTTAGAAAATTTCAAAGTAATCGGTTTGATAGTTCGAAGATCCTCTAATAACTTGTCAACAGACGGGCCACAGACACGCCACAGACAAACACACAAATAAAGTCCGAAGTTTAGCTACCACGCGAAAAATAAAAAAGTAGCCACTTAAGAAATTCCGTTCTCGTTTATAAATTTAGTAATGAAGATAAAAGCCAGCTTCGGACTCACCCCCAACGTGGTGGACTCCTGCTTTGCACCGGGACACGACCCCTGTCTACTCTCACGGTTCGCTCTATATTTCATTCCGATCGATAACGATGCTCATGTAATATAAATGTGTACAGTCCGCTACATTTTGTAAGCTTTGCGCTTTGAACGAGCTTATTTTTGAGCTAAATAAGCTCTCTTTACGTGCTTTTACAAATTGCTACCCACGTTGTGTAAACAGGGGGCTGGAGCGGCCGGGCTGGGATGTAATGGAATCTGTACATTTTAATGCTAATTAAAGCAAACAAGAAGGAAGTTTGGGTAATTAGGTAGTTTTTAATTTTCGGGTCTTTCTACAGTTGGATGCAGATTCTCCGGCGAAATGTAAATTTCGCGTTAACTAATTTTTACACACTGCTTAGTTTTCAACAAATAACTTTTATTTTTCGTGCTGGTACGTCTTGTAATAGCACGTCCAGTACGTTGAGAAATTCGTATTCACTGCAGCGAATTTCGGATTAAGTCCAAAATAATTACTTATCTCGATGTACCGAATCCAACTTGCTCGTCTTTGTGGGAGTTGTTAGTTAGTTTGGCGAAACTTTATTAAACAGTGTTATCGTGTCTACGGTGAAACTCAGGTTCCGCACTTCGAAACATGAATTTTAAATGTGGTCCAGAAAGTCTTTTAAGTCAGCTATACACGACTTTATCAAAGTTGAAAGAAGTTTCGGGGGAAATAATTCGAATATAAATATTTTATGGAACTTCCTTTCATGAAAGTTTTTTTTTGAAGAAATGTATGGAATAAATTATTTAGAGCTTAATCATAAGATCTATGTTGGTTGTCTGCTGCTTTTATCTTGAAGAAAATTTAAACTTTGTCGGATACTTCCCGAGCGAAAGCGACTGACAATTTTTACATTTTCACAATGTGTCGTGACCCCTAGAGTACAAAATTATAGGTCTCCCATTTCCGTCTATCTATAAGCAGATAATCTCTGAAACTACTCGACCGATTGTTGTCAAATTTTATATGCATATTATGAATATGACCTAGATGGTAATAAATGATTTTGACCCCTAGGATTTATTTTCGGTTTAAATTTTTCTGAAATTTCTACCATTTTTCCAGAATCGCCAAAATACTTAGTATATGCCTTAGATCATATAATAAATAAATACCATTACTCAAACTGAAAGTGTGACTAGACATGAAGCTATTTGTTGTCATTTTCTACGCCAAGGGGAGTATTATAATGCTATCCTTGTGTGATCACCACATCTTCATCTTTGTTATATGCATTTCATCTGTATATGTCTATTTCACTTCCATCCTTGTACCGCACCAGCGCAACAAATCGCTTTTGACAGATGTTTCTTCTAAGCTCTCTTTCGAGTTGTTGTACAAAAAACAATTTTAGAATTTAGAACAAAGATCCTATTTTAAGTGATGTAGTCATAAAGGATCACAATTGCTGCCCAATAATTTACTATTCCTTTCATTATCTACTGTGAATTATTTATAAAATCAAGCTGTCAACATCTTTCTTCCGAAGTTAGTTCAGACATACTTCCTAAAATTTAGGCGCGCAAAATTCAAATAGTGATCAGGCAAGGATAGCTTCATTGTAATCCCTCCATGCACGAGAGAGATGTGTGACAGGAGGATGTCGTCACAGGCTGTCCTAGGGAAAGAACACGGCATGGTGGTATCTATTTATTATATGACCTAAGGTATATGCTAATTTTTAGAAATATATACTTAAAAATTTTACTTTGAAAACTTAATCGTTGTCCGGGATCATCAAACTATATTTTTTCAATTAGCTTATCGAAATTCCGGAATTTTTGGTGGATTTCACTGGGCAATAAGGAATTTGCCATAAAGATTTCTACTGCAAAAGTGTATTTCTTTTGGGGTACTATTAAATTTGGTAAAAGCTTTTTTAAAAGTAAACGCTAGTTTTCGAGTTTTTTTCTTTAAAAAACAAATTTTCATTTGTGCTTCATTTTCTGTATTTATTGTAATAACTTTCAGTATTCTTATTATTTAGTGTTTCAACTTCTAAAGACAATGTTGAATAAACGTTTTCATTTGAGAGATTTTTAAAACATCAGCTATATATGCGTCATATTAGGAGTGTTCTAAATTAAGCTTTCCCTTTGAAGCTAAAAACAGTGGTGTTTACAGAATTTTATATCTCTATCCATTGTGAAGACATAAGGTAGCGACATTTTAACTGAGACACTTGGTATATCTAAAAAACTAACGCAAACAGTTTTTCAAAAGCCCGATTTTTTAATATCATATTTTATGAAATTTTTGACTTTTTACGAGCACCGTCGAAAATTATCTAAAACCAGTTTTTCTCTATGTTAAGCTTCAAAATTTACTTTTGGCTTTATTTCTTTGAAAATTTAGACCATTTTTCAGGAATTGCCAACATTAAATGCAGCAATTTTTAGAATTTGTAAAATCTGAAAGCGAAAACCGTCCACACGCTATGTTTTTCGAACTACCTTGTAAAAATCTAAGTTTCGCAATTTTTGGTGAACTTTTAGCCAACGTTTCTAAACGTTCAAGTTTACAAAATGAATATTTCAGGAATTGCCACATGAAATACAGCAATTTTTTGAATGTGAACTTATCAAACTAATACCTCGATATACCTATATTCCAGAATTTTTGATGGATTTTAGCCAATTTTCCAAAAGCTCAATTTTCCAGCATGAAATTTTATGGAATTTTTTACTTTTTTCGAAGATCATCGAAAATTATCTAAAAGGATTTTTTACAGATTTCGACCTCCAAGATTTATTTTCCGTTTTATTCTTCGAAAATTTCTACCAAAATCGCCAAAATAGCAAAACGACAATTTTTAGAAATATTTATTTAAAAATTTTATTTTGAAAATGAATACCCCCACAATCTTTGTCCGGCACGGTCATCACGCTATGTTTTTCGAATTATCTTGTCAAAATCAATGTTCCACAATTTTTGGTGAATTTTTAGACAACTTTTCTAAAAGCTCAATTTTTCAAGATGAGGTTTTATGAAAATTTTATGTTTTTTCGAGCACCATCGAATATTATCTAAAAATATGTTTTGTAGATTTAGACCTGTGGAAATTATTTTTTGGTTTCATTTCTAAGAAAGTTTGTACCACTTTTCAGGATTTGCCAGATGAAATATTATACAGCAAGTTTTTGAATGTTTTAGAACATAAACTTAAAAACTAATACCTGAAAAATCTTAGTGCAAAATTATTAACGCTCTACGTTTTTCGAATTACTTCATCGAGTTCTAGTATATTCCAGAATTTTTGGTGGATTTTTGGGCAAATTTTCCAAAAACTCAATACAAGGATTTTTTCAGATTTTGACCTCCAGGATTTATTTTTGATCTCATCTCTTCGAAAATTTCTACTATTTTTTCAGAATCGCCAAAATAGCATACGACAATTTTTAGAAATATTAAAATTAGAACATTTATTTTGAAAATGAATGCCTCCATAATCTTTCTCCTGGATCATGAACAAGCTATGTTTTTTTAATTAACTTGTAGAGATCTGTATTTCAGAACTTTTGGTGGATTTTTAAGCAACTTTTCCGAGAGCCCAATTTTTCAGTACGAAATTTTATGAAATTTCTGACTTTTTTCAAGCTTCCTCGAAAATTATCTAAGAGTTTTTGCAGATGTCAAACTTCAAAATTTACTTGCGGCTTCATTTCTTCGAAAGTTTTTACAACTTTTTAGAAATCGCCAAATTTTGACAATCTTTAGAATTTTTTAAATTTTGAAAACGAAATCCTCGAAAATCTTTATCCGAGCCCACCAACACGCTGTATTTTTCAAATTATCTTCTCAAAATCTATGTTCCATAATTTTTGGTGAATTTTTGGACAACTTTTCAGAAAGCTCGATTTTTCAAAATGAAAATTTTGTGTTTTTTCGAGCACCATTGAAAATTATGTAAAAGGATTTTGTTACAGATTTCGACTTCCAGAATTTATTTTCGGTTTCATCACTTCGAAAATTTCTACCATTTTCCAGAATCTCCAAAATAGCATGCGACCACTTTTAGAAGTATTAAAATTAAAAACATTATTTTGAAAATTAATACCTTATAATCTTTGTCCTGGACCACGAACAAACTATGTTTTTTGAATTAACTTGTCGAGATCTGTGTTTCAGAATTTTTGATGGATTTTTAAGCAACTTTTCCAAAAGCCCAATTTTTCAGTATGAAATCTGACTTTTTTCAAGCTCCTTCGAAAATTATCTAAGAATTTTTCCAGATGTTAAGCTAAAAAAATTTACTTTCGGCTTCATTTCTTCAAAAATTTTTACTATTTTTTACGAATCGCCTAAATTAAGTATGGCGACTTTTAGAATTTTTTAAATTTTGAAAAGGAATACCTCGAAGATCACCATCCGAGCCCGTCGACACATTATGTTTTTCGAATTATCTTGTCAAAATCTATGTTCCAAAATTTTCGGTGAATTTTTAGGAAACTTTTCGAAAAGCTCGATTTTTCGAAACGAAATTTTATCAAAATTTTGTGTTTTTTAGAGTACCATCGAATATTATCTGAAAAGATTTTTTGTAGACTTCGACCTCTAGAAAATTTCTACTATTTTTTCAGAATCGCCGAAATAGCATACGACCATTTTTAGAAAAATTAAAATTAAAAAAATTATTTTGAAAATGAGATCTATATTCCAGAATTTTTGGGGGAATTTTAAGTAACTTTTCCAAAAGCCCAATTTTTCTATTTGAAATTTTATGAAATTTTTGATTTTTTTTAAGCACCTTCGAAAATTATCTAAGAATTTTTGCAAATGTCGAGGTCCAAAATTTACTATCGTCTTAATTCGAAAATTTTTACTATTTTTCAGGAATCGCCAAAATTAAATATGGCAATTTTTAGGATTTTTTAATTTTGAAAATGAATACCTCGAACCTCGAACATCTTCACCCGAGACCGTCAAGAAGCTATATTTTTCGAATTATCTAGTCAAAATCTATATTCCACAATTTTTGGTGAATTTTTAGGAAACTTTTCAGAAAGCTCGATTTTTTCAAAATGAAAATTTTGTGTTTTTTCGAGCACCATCGAATATTATCAGGAAAGTTTTTTTTGCAGATTTCGACCTCTAGATTTTGTTTCAGGTTTAATTTCTAAGAAAGTTCGTACCACTTTTCAGGAATTGACAGATGAGATAATGTGTCAATTTTTTTATTGTTTTAAAAACATGAACTTAAAAACTAATTCTGCGAAAATCTTAGTCCGGGATCATTAATACCCTATGTTTTTAGAATTTCCTCGTCGAGATCTATATTCTGGAATTTTTGGTGGATTTTTGGGCAAATTTTCCAAAAACTCAATTTTGCAATATGATGGCATATTTGACTTTTTTCGAGCACCATTGAAAATTATCTAAAAGGGTTTTCTACAGATTTCGACCACCAGGATTTATTTTCGATTTCATTTCTTCGAAAATTTATACCATTTTTCCAGATTCGTCAAAATAGCATATTACAACTCTTAGAAATATTAAAATTAAAAAAATTATTCTGGAAATGAATACCTCCATAATCTTTGTCCTGCACCATCAAAAGCTATGTTTTTTTAATTAACTTGTCTAGATCTATATTCCAGAAATTTTGGTGGATGTTTAAGCAACTTTTCCGAAAGCCCAATTTTCCAATTTGAAAGTTTATAAATTTTTTTACTTTTTTCAAGCTCTTTCGAAAATTATCTAAGGGTTTTTACAGGTATCAAGCTCCAAAATTTATTTCGGTTTCATTTCTTCGAAAATTTGTACTATTTTTCAGGAATCGCCAAAATTAAATGACAATTTTGAGAACTTTTTAAATTTTGAAAATGAATATCTAGAAGATCTTCATTCGAGACTGTCAACACACCATGTTTTTCGAATTATCTTGTCAAAATCTATGCTCCACTATTTTTGGTGAATTTTTATGCAACTGTTCGATGCAGCTCGATTTTTCAAATTGAAACCTCTGGATATTATTTTTGGTTTCATTTCTAAGAAAATTAGTACCACTTTTCAGGAATTGTCAGAAATATGGCAATTTTTTTAATGTTTTAAAACTACAGGGTGTTATTGAAAGGTACGTACAACAAAATTGACAGTTATTAGCGAAGTCTAAGAAGTCAGAAAAACTTATTTTGTGTTATCAAAATTATAAGGGGAAAATTAACCCTTATCCAACCTTTTTAGACGCTACTGAAGGATAAATAGGTAAAATTAATTCATTTTAGTAAATCCTAGCAACTGTAACAATAAAACTTTTGTCAAGACTAAATGTTGCTATAGGAACGAAAGATGACATATTTATCAAAGGCGTACAACGAATTTGGGTATAAATTTTAATAATTTTTATCTCTAAAAGGAGAACACTTTTACCTGAACTTTTTTTACTTTTAGCACACATACTTCGAGATAAATTACCAATTTTATTTTGTACGTACCTTTCAATAACACGCTGTATAAACTTAAAAACTAATACCCTGAAAATCTTAGTCCCATATATTTTCGAATTATCACGCCGAGTCTTATACTCGAGATTTTTGGTGGATTTTTAGGAAATTTTTCCAAAAGCTCAATTTTTCAGTACGAAATTTTATGGAATTTTTTACTTTTTTCTAGCACCATCGAAAAATATCTAAAAGGATTTTTTACAGATTTAGACCTCCTGGATATATTTTAGGTTTCATCTCTTCGAAACTTTGTACTGTTTTTCCAGAATCGCCAAAATGGCATATGACAATTTTTAGAAATATTTAAAAAATCTATTTTGAAAATGGATACCTACATAATCTTTGCCCGGGACCATCGACAAGCTTTTTTTTAATTAACTTGACAAGATATTCCAAAATTTTTTGTGGATTTTTAAACCATTTTTCCAAAAGCCCAATTTGTCAATATGAGGTTTTATGAAATTTCTGTCTTTTTGGAGCACCCAAAATTTCTACCAAGTATTTTTCAAAAATCTCCAAAATTTAACATGGCAAGTTTTAGAATACTTTAACATTACATACACAATACACATCTTTGTTTTAACTTACAGGAGTTCTCATAAAAAATAAAATTCGTAAAATCAAATTTTATACTTCAAGAACGAGGGAAGTTCTGTCCAAATAACCTTCGACCAATTTATAAAACTTGGAAGTATAAAATGAAAAATTAACGCTCAAGTAACTCTTAATGCCTACACACGTAAACATTTTTTCCACACCCGCAACCTTCTCTCCACCAAAGCTCCTCTTATTTGCATTTTTCATGTACGAAATCTCGCCACCGGCATACATACATTAAATTACCTTCCTTCGCTCACGCATCCACCCGGTCCACCATATATACAGTATTGTGCATATTTCATCCAGCACAATTTCTTGATGGAGGTGTGTGAATCCTCACATGTAACCAAACTACGTCGCACATCTTCCTGAACGACCACATGATTGCCATAACGGACCTACCCTTGACGATTCGCGTAATTCAGTTTCAGAATCATCCATATATTCATAGATGGGGAAGTTGTGGGGGATGCAGCCACGCGAACAGGGGTTGAAGGGGGGTGAGACACCAATTAACATCCCGTGAATCACTCGTACAACACCGCGCCCAATTAGTATGTTTGCTTATCGTGTTAGACAGTCATCTGATGATCGATTCAAATCGCTGTTTGTCTAGGATGTAGAGAGATAGTTGAACTGGAAGCAGCATACGATCGAAAAAAAAGTCGTGTAGTCAACTGTGGAACTTATTTATAGTTTTAGTTCAATCTAGAATTTGGTGTTGTACCTGTGGGAAATCAAGACATTAATTTATTATTATTGGTAAAAATAGCTGTATTGCTGTTTTGTCGATATTCGTATGGAAAAGGAAGGCGGAATTATAAAATACGTAGTACTTATGTACCTGAGGGGAACCAATGACATACTGTACAGTTCGTTAAAAATATCAAAAGGTAGAACAAGTGGGTGCACGCGACTGCTTCATTTAACCTAGCCACCCCAAGCCTGTAGTGGGTGCACGCGGCAGCTATATCGATAGTAAAGAAACTTGGCGTGACTTGCATGACACACGAAGTAATCACGCACAATCACAATTTTTTTCATTATGAAGTGGATAATGTGAGTGCATATAGTGAATTCGAAGGACGGTAATACTTTTTTCTTTGTCCATGAACTGATTACATCAGAAAAATGAGTGCTATATGGGGTGAAAATAGAATATAAAAATGTATTTAAGGCAGCAAAATACTATTATATTATGTGAAATTCTTGCATCTATTATAGTCAGTAAGATTCTTATCTTCTAGGTGGTGCATGGTTTCATGCTAGAGTGTAGTAACATTATATAAGTAGTTTTAAATTTGTAGAATTCAACTACTGCATGTCTGCTAATTAATTAACTAAGTTGACTAAGTTCGTAATTACCTTAATGGTTCTCTTTACTCTTGGAAGCGTTATGAAAGAACGCTTAGAGATTTTCCGAGAATCCAACTTGGTCTTAGTTTGTTTATTGTAGATTTGCAGCCTTTTCAACTGAGTTTAGATTATATGCATAGAAGAATTCAGAGTTTGCTGGTCAAAATCGAAGCTTTTCATAATCCTTGTTCTAATTTGTCGATGTTGAACAAGTAGTAACTACAAAATTATAAGAGTACATTTTATAAGTAAAAAATTCACTTAGACTTAGACGATATTGACGTAGATTTCACCATTGCTTACCATTCTGTCACTAACAAATGGGTTACCTGTCGTCTTTTTAAGTTTTCAGCTAGAATTGTTAAAATACGGACGCCTTATTTTATGAATATTTTTTATATTGAGATAACTAAAGTAAACAGTGTTGGGCAGTATCTAGATACTTGTATCTAAATAAAGTACCTAGATAGATTTTTGGGTATCTAGTATCTGTATCTAGATAAAATCGAATTTAAGCACAAAATATCTGTATCTAGATACAAAATTAATGGCGCAGATACAGATACATTTTTTTATTTCACTTTTTTTTCAGTAGTTATTAGTTGAGGTATACTAGTAGTAATTTTTGATACTTCATGTTGGTGATTTTGGTCACATAAACAAAAATAGAGGTAATAGGTCCACTAATAGTGTTCTGTCACAGAAATTTTCATATTTTAAATACCATCATTTCCTACATTGTAGCCTTCAGTACTTATACATCTTTAAATATAATCCTGAGGGGTAATAAATCCAAGCCATGGTAAGATAGTATTTTAAAAACCATAAACCACAATTCACTATTCACTGCGTTTTACGCTTATCGGGGCAATGCATTTTATCTGTGTACCTGAGCAACCCAGGTCCGGTAGGCCCGCTGGTTGTATTTGTGTTATTAAGTAAGAGTAATTTTAATAGTAAAAATATTTGTTTAAGGTATGTTATTATTTTTAGAAAATAATAATTGCGTGTTACATAATGATTAATTTTTTCAATTAGCGCAAAGTTTGTTACTGTTTTGTACCTTTATTTTTCAGACAAATGTAGCATCTTTTCCTGTTGCCACATGTGTCATTTCTTCACTTTTTCATTGTTGGACCTAACGCGGGGCGGGCTTGGCAGGTCCGTTTTGCCCTAGAATGTGCCGATTATGTTTAAGTGTAAATCTTGGGCAATAAAATTAATATTTTTACAACCCTAGGTAGAATAATTTATCGTGATATATTCTTAAAAATCGTGAAACGAGATTAAAATAAAATGAGTTTCAACAAAAATCTGAAAATTTAAAGTTGCACTCTGGTGATTCCCGCTTGCCAGGCAGCCTATGATCCTATAAGAGATTTAAATACCTGTCTAAGAAATTGTACTTATTTTGCCTTAAACGGAACCAGCAATTCTTCCTAAAATGTATATACCTGCCGCACCGGGATAGACGATTACCGGACATGGTCATAAAAACATCGTAGGCCGATATTGAAGAATAATAATTTATGACAGGTTGCCGACAACAGACCTTCAGCACAGAGTAATCATTTCCTGTATTCTTTTGAAATATTAATTTTAATGCTGGAGATAATTATTAGATATACTCAAACACAATTTGGACACTGTAGTATGGGAATAAAAACAAAAAAAAATATTCTTTTTAAGCGTACGTAATAAATATTGCACAATTTGCGACACATCAAACAGCGAAGCGATGGCCTATTTGCAGGAAAAAAGAAAGGATTTTTCAGTCTTGAATAACTATGCTACAGTAAAATATTTATTTTTTAAATTTAATACCACAATCCCTTCTTCTGCACCTGTGGAACGGGTGTTTAGTAGCGGAAACCAAATTCTGACACCAAGAAGAAATAATTTAGGTGACAATACGTTCGAAATGTTGTTAATTTTAAAAAATTCATTAAACAATACATAAAAAAAGTAGATAAACATGTTTTCAGTTATTTTATTTGCCAAAGCTTCAAAAAGTATCTGTTTTCTTGTATCTGTATCTAGATACTTTTATCTTCCATATATCTATATCTGTATCTAGATACTTTTAAAAGTATCTGTCCCCAACACTGAAAGTAAACTAACTAACTATAAATAAAAAGAAAACAAAACAAAATAAGCGTTACAACTTTAATTAGACGGCTAGATGCTACATTCCCTACCTTAGTCCTTGCCTCCAACTTCTCCAGTCATTCGCCATATTTTCTTCTAAGCCCCTGTTTCTCATCGCTCTTGTCCTCCTCTTTCATTGACCATACTGCAGACCCACACATTAACACGGCTTCTACCATTGTGTAACCAGTTCTCTTCTTATTCTTCTTAGTAATGGTCTTATCCCACCACACGACATTTAAAGCCTCAATTAATTTTCTTGTCTCTTGTATTCTGTGTTTTGGCTACCTATTCCGTTACCGTCCACAGTGATCCCGAGATATTTAAACTTATCCACTTGTTTAACCAAAGCGTTGTCGTTAATTAACACCTCAAATTTCGGAATTTACCACCAAGTATTCTGTTTTTTCGAGGCTGACTTCCAATCCCCATTTTTTGTATTCTTCATTTATATGCAGAATTGGGAAATTCATGTGGTTATTCTAGTCAACATGAATTCCATGTCACAAGAGTCTTGTGCTAAAGCAACCTGGTCGTCTGCAAAATTTAATTTGAATAGATGGGACTCTCGAATAGGTAAACCCATTGGTACCAATTGATTTGCGTGTATCTATAAGCTTAGTTCTTGGTACGTCTTTTTAAGATCTATGAATGTTCAGTGCAACTCTTGGTCTTCTGTGTCTTTTTTTTTCCAGTACACAAATTATCAACACAGGGACGGCCTGGTGTAAAACCACTCTGTTCTTCTCTGATAAATGTCCCTATGTCTTGTCTTAGCCTTCTTTGAATTAATCTGCCCGTAATCTACTTAATGAGCTCGTTACACATTGATAGAAATTTGGGTCTTTTCTGTTCCCTTTTTCGAACAGCGATGAAATCATTTCAATTTTCCACTCTTTTGGTGTCTTTTGTTGTGTTAAGCACACGTTTAAAAGATGTACTAATCTTTGCAACATTTCTTCACCCTTATGTTTGATTAGCTCAACTTTCTGCTCTTCATCTGCGATAGACACTTCTGTAACTCTTCCTTTTGAATCAGCTCGTATTCTCTATTCTCCTCCAGCTCTATGTCCCAGTTGAGGAATTCCGTTCTTGCTTCTGTTAACAGATTGTAATTAACGCAGATATTTGTTCCTTATGGTTGGTTTTTAAGCTTTTTATAGTTTGCCAAAATTCTGTTGATCTAGAGCCACCGATATATGAATTTATTTCATTGCATTTCTTCTTCCAGAGCATATGTTATTTCTCTCACTTCTCGGTTTTTTTCTTTGTATTTCGTGTAATTGTCTTCTGTTGGATAGAAATTTTTTGTACGATTGATCTTTTTGCTGTCTCTATATCATCTAATTTTTCCATACTACTTATTTCCCTGTCCATTCTCCTTTGGTTTATAAATCTTTTATGCTCTCATCGTATAGATGGTCGAGCTTATATCGTTTGGGTTACGAGACTTCTGTGTGATTGATCTTTTGATTATCTCTTTGTTTTCCAGGAAATGGATATACTCGTATTATCGTAGTTACAAGGAGATGATCGTCGGTGCCACAATTTGCTCCTCTCTTAACCCGAGGATCTAATATTCTGAAATTCCAGTTTTATCGAAATATAATCTATAATCGATCTTTGCCTCATAGATATGATCTTTTCCGACTATACCTGTGGATATCCTCATGAGCAAACCTAGTATTAGTAATCTGCATGCTATATTGAGTGTAGATTTCAATTAGCCAATCACCAATATCGTTTTGTATTTCATCTGCAAATCTACCTACAACCATATTATCTTCCTGTTCTTTAATCTTTCCATAGACATCCTCTGCTAGTATTACCTCTTGATGAGGCTTTATTTTCGCCAGGAGATCTGATAGATAGTTGATCACAGAACATATCTTTCTCGTGGTCTTCTGAAGTGTCTATAGCGTCCACCGCTATTACTATTGTTTTGTGGCCCTTAATTCTCAAAGTCAATGCCAACATTCGTTCCGACATATACTTGTACTCACTGTAAATAATGTATGTCATGTAAAAAAATCCAGGGACAGGGGTTAATCCGTGACCTCCGCGCGATAAGAAGAGTGACAGAGTCATAAACTGATAGAAAACCGTTCCCACTGACCATTGTACCGACCTGTAAGTGCCCCAGGTCCGATCACCGGTTCAGCGTCGCCGCTGTGGCCAAATTTGATTTCCTTTTTCTGTTAGTTGTTTTATTCGATAATTTCTTATCTTAGTCGTTATAGTCTGCTAGGCAATAAAGGCCGTATATTACAAACTTGAACTGACCACTGGAGAGGGAGCTGACGCCCGAGAAGGCGCTCCAGTCGGTTCAGGGCGCAACGCTGGAGTACGCCACAAACCTATCGTTTCGTTGCAAGGCCAGAAAAAAATGTGCAGTACTAGGCGAAATTCGAACTCGCAATTCTCGTTATAAAAATCACACAGAAAATCTTGTGTGACTTATGTGAACCAGAATATGCTTTTGCGAGTACTCGTTATATGCATGTCTACCTAGTTTCTGGTCTATGATACAAATAATTGTTTTCTGATGCTAAATTTTAGGTGGGTTTTTCTGTACAGTTACACGACGTAATTTTAACAACCAAAATTTTTCTTTTAGTGTTTGAATATCCAATGTGCAATTTCCCTATAACTAAGAGAAAAGTGTCACGATTTAGCGATTTTGATTTGTTAATAAAAGATTAAAATAAACTACGATTTTTTGGTTAGTTTCTCCCAGTGTTAAAAATTTAGACGTCAGAGCTTTACAGATAAAACATGGATTTTCTCATTGTGCAAAAAGAAAATTTGTTTTAGAATAGTACTTAATTCTTTCTGTTCTTAGGTGAATTTTTGTCTTAATGAGTTTAAAAATAAAATTTGGTTAAAATAAAATTGCACAAATATTTTTGTAAACAAATTGTGATTGAAAATCAAGACGGATTCATAAACCACAAGTGCAGGTGTGTTATTTTATAAAATTGAAATAATATTTACCAAGTAAAATGTACGAGATGGATCCTATAACACTTCCTTAGCTTGTGATTGAAAATAAAAAATCCTTTTTATTTCTCGAACGAAGGGTAATATAATATAAAATCCAGCAGAAGAATTGGTACTTTCTGGTTTTCCCAACGTTTAATGACTTCAAAAATACGAAAAAGTAGGTCTCGCGTTTCCGTCCGTCTGTCGTCTGTCTGTCTGTCGTCTGTCTCTGCTCTGTCCATCTGTGTGGGTTAATTTTTATTAGACAGATCATTTCCGAAACTACCATATCGATTGTTGTCAAATGCTATATGTGTTTTAGGAATATCGTCTAGATGGTAAAACGCTAACTAAAATTGATCTGTACGTCGCCACCAACAATTTGATGTCATCGCCCCAAGTTTTTTTTTTTAGTAAACACCATTAAATTTTATAAAATAACATAGTGTTGTATTTGTGGTTTATGAATCCGCCTTAAGTTTTTACTCTAAACATCCAAATTTTTGCACTCACTCATTAATTTTTACTTCCCGAGCGTAAGCAAAGGAAGTATTGTAATCGAGTCCGTCGGCCGACTTTCTACTTTTACGTTTTCTCGATCGTTCATGACCCCTAGAAGACGAAGAAATAGGTCTCCCATTTCCGTCTGTCTGTCCGTCTGTCCGTCTGTCCGTCTGTCCGTCTGTCCGTCTGTCCGTCTGTCCGTCTGTTCGTCTGTCCGTCTGTCCGTCTGTCCGTCCGTCTGTCCGTCTGTCTGCCGTCCCGGATTTTTATTAGACAGATAATCTCCGAAAGTACTGGACCGATTGTTGTGAAATTTTGTAGTTATATTAGGAATATCATTTAGATGGTAAAAAGCTAACCAAAATTTGTCTAATCATCCCCACCACTAATGTGATGACGTCACTTCAAAATTGTACATAGTAAATGGGTTTTAAATTGTATAAAATAATATAGTCCTAAACATGTAGTTTACGACTCCGAATTGAGTTTTTACCAGAAACGTCCAGATTTTTGGAAAAAAAATCAAAATTATAAAACAACATTTTGCAATTTAATTTTGAATCTGCTAATCCGAATGTTTTGAAATGTTGCAGATGTTTTAAGGCTATAAAGAGCATCATAAATCTTTACTCAAAATATATTTGGTTATTCGCTCCAAAAACTTGATGACGTCAGCTCAAAAGTTTGCCAAATAAATCCTATGTAAAATGTACAAAATATGACGAGTCTGTGCTTGTGATATATCACCCCATTCATATTTTTTGGATTTGCATATACAGGGTGACTCAAAAAAATTAATGAATGCGTAAATTTATTTTACTGATTTACTCAGGAACTACAAAACCGAATGCTTTGAAATCTTGAAGGTGTTTTAAAGTTATCATAAGCATGGTAAGTTTTTGATCAAAATGTATTTGCTCATCCCCCCTAAAAAATTTATGACGTCAGCACAAAATTTTCCTAAATAAATCCTATCTAAAATGTACAAAATATGATGAGTCTTTTCTTGTGATTTATCATTCCATTCATAGTTTTTGGATTTGCATATACAGGGTGACCCAAAAAAATTAATGAATGGGTAAATGAATTTTATTGATTTAATCAGGAACTCCAGAACCGAATGTTTTGAAATGTTGCAAATGTTTTAAGGTTATAAAGAGCATAATAAATTTTTAATCAAAATATATTTGGTTATCTTCTACAAAAAACTGATGACGTCGACTCAAAAGTTTGCCGAATAAACCCTATCTAGAATATACAAAATATGATGAGTCTGTACTTGTAATTTATCATTCCATTCATATTTTTTGAATTTGCATATACCGGGTGACTCAAAAAAAATTATGAAATCTACTGCGAAAAAAAAACATAATAGACATGCAGTCGTCACGGTTCCGACAGCGAGGGAAGTACTGTCTAAACTTTTTAGACCAATTTTTCTGCATCACCCTGGATAAGCAATTCTACAAAATATGAATGTAATAATAAATCGATAGGAACTATTTGGCAAAATTTTGCGATGACGTAATTAATTATTGGGGCAGGGAGGACAAACAATTACATTTTGACTAAAAATTTACCATGCTTACGATAACTTTTAAACGTCTGCAAAATTTCAAAGTATTGCAAAGCAATGTTATTACATAATTTTGATATTTTTTCCTAAAATCTGTAAAAATTCAACACGGATTCATAAACTACACGTGTAGCAATATGTTATTTTATACAATTTAAAACCCATTTACTATATACAATTGAGGTCATTACATTGTTGGTCGGGATGATTAACCAAATTTGGTCAACGTTTTACCATCACATGATGCTCCTAATACACAAACAAAATTTGACAGCAATCAGTCCGGTAGTTTCAGAGATTATCTGTCTAACAAAAATCGACAGAGACGACGGACAGACAGGCAGACAGACATCGGACGAAAACAGGAGACCTATTTTTTCGTACTCTTGGGTTCATGACACATCGAGAAAATATGAAAGTAGCCATTCGTCTGATAGACTCGATTACAATACTTCGTTTTTATGTGCCGCATTGTACTCATGATCACAAATTACAATTTACGTAACCAAATCACTATATGCATAAAACTAAACAATCCATGAAGGATTTGTAAGGGCTTGAGGCAAAAAAAGTCTTTTAGTGGGCTATGAAATTTATTTTTAAAATAATGATTTTCAACGACTATTCGACAGTTGTTGACCGTAATTGTCAAAGTAGACAAAGAACGCGTTGGTGTTGCCAACATCATTATTTTAAAATAAGTTTCATGGCCTACTAGGGGACTTTTTTTATTGTATGGTATTTGTTAGTGTGTTACCCAAAAAAAAATTAAATATATCGAGTCGACATTAATACAAAGCAAAGCAACATTTTAATTTATTTTTTGCCTATTAAACAATTTATTTAAATATTTTTTCCTACAACTGAATTTTAAAACTCTAGGAATCAGTGTGAGAACAAAGTTAATAAAAGTACTTTCACAAAACGAATAAAAATTTATATAATTTTGATGTTCGTTTTCCTTTATTTAATTAGTCTTACTTTATTGTTGATCATCCTGAATTTTAGTATTCAGTGCAGCAATAATTTAGGTAAATGGTAGCACGTGTAAACTATTTTTCTTAAGCACTTTTTCTACTTAGAAACAACACTCGTTATATTATTATGAAACTACATGTCGCTATTAAGAAAATAAATATTTTGTATGTATCTCACTCTATTATACTTCTAAGTTATCGCTTTAATTTTTTATATTATGGACTTTTAAACATACGTTTAAAGTTTGCAAAAGTCAAAGCCATTATCAGGCGCTCTATGTTTCCCAGAAATTTTGAAATATATTTGCAATTACAAAACAAACAAACAGACTACGTATCATTATTTAACATTCTGACATCCAATAATTATTACTGGAAGACCCTTTTTATAAAATTATACGCGGTTAAATAAGCAGGCTCTTTCCTGTTATTACATAATTTTAGTAAAAAACAAGTTATGGTTTCCAGTATTATCTAAGCTATTATTTTAAATTTCATTTTATTAAAATAATTATACACTTACGAAAATGATAAATCATATCAGATACGGCAATTACATTAGTACATCGCGGGTCAAATACCCCAAATGTGTAGATATTTTGCACCCAGGTGGAGACTAGAACACAAAAACATTGATTTAAAAAACCTAAACATATAAACCTCTTTCTAGGGTACAAAAGGGAAATACAGTGAAAGCATTTGCCCGAGTTTATTCACACAACCCAACATATGTTCGCTAATAACCAAGTTTGCCGAAGCTTCCCAAAATAACACAAGAAAACCCATTTTGTGCCCTCATAACCGAGACCTTCCATCAGCTATTTAATAATTTATTCGATTGCAGGAAATCCCCCTACCGAAGCTTCCCGTACCCTCTCTGGAACAAACCTTGAACAAATACGAGTACACAATGAGACCGCTCCTGAACATTGAAGAACAGAAAAAGCTCAAAAAGCTCATCGAGAAATTTTCCGGACCTGGTTGCCTCGGCCAGCAGTTGCAGCTGTACCTCCTAGACCGCCAGGAGAAAACGGATAATTGGGTAGGCATTCAGCTCGATAATTACGCCATTAATAATACTAAACGAATTTGCTAGAGCGAAATTTGTTTTGTTTTAAGAAAAAGGTGACTGTGTAAGAAGTTAATGAAAATTAAATTTGTTGCAAACGAGATTGCTGCAATTAGGAAATTACGTCGTGTCAGTCTGAGCATTCAAGCGCGAGTTCCAGACTCCCCCAAGCCGAATTGATCTTGTTAGCTATGAAAATTGTTTGATCACCGATTCGGAAAGTAAACGTAGTATTTTCCACCCTCCTTTCGGCTAGTTAGAACTTACCTACACGCATACGATAGAACACTGAAGTGAAAAACGTAGAGAGCCGAAAGTTTTCATAAAGCGTAGAACTGAAATTGATTTCTTCTAAGAATCTTGACCTTAAACTACTAAAATATTCATACTTTAGTTATTTCGGCTAACAGCAGGCACTGGCAGGTGATAATTAATCATACGTCATTTGAAGTATATTACAAAATAAACAGATACATTGAAAGCACTGAAACATCCATCCATGGCCACACTATTCAGCTAAGTTCAATAACAATTATTTTGTAAACATATTTGTACATTAAGCACCACTTACCTACTTACAATGACTGTGAACTTAGAAGAGTAATTTCAGTGTCAAAATGATGTTTGACACTCCCTTTTCGTATTTGAAATGTGCGCTCTGTATTGGTAATTACCATCCATCTATCTTTAGTAACGTCAATAAACTTGTTGTAATCCCTGCAGACCTGAAGAGCAAACAGCGCTTTTCGCTGCCCCTAGAGGGATTAAAAATTATAATTGGATTGTGCGGGAATGGAGTGCCAAAATCTACATACAAACGTAGACATGAAATTCATTAATGGTAAAATCAATATGATTTTTACGCCAAATCCGCAGGATCCAGTAAATTAACAGGAAGTAAAGAGACGGAAATACACACGATTTCTTCAAAAAATAATGTTGACAAAAAAAAAATTGGAATTTATCAAGCCAATGATTTAAATGCAAATAACGTAAGACAGTTAGTTAAAATTTTATAAATATTTAACTACATTGAACTACTTTGAAACCCAGTATAAGAAAAAGTTGACGACTTAAGTTAGTTTACACGGCCACCAATCTTAGTAAATTGTTAGTTTCAGCATATCTAAGTTCGTTTTATAACGTTTTGGATGTCCTGGATGCACACAAAACTCAAAAGGACAGTGAAAATAGGATTAAAAATCAATTTTCTTGTCAAATTTCAATACTTTAATCACTCAGCTACAAATTTTTATGTAGTTACCATGTCGTTCCAGTTCATTCCGGTAGAGTTATTAAGACTTTAAGGGCTCAAAAATGGAAGAAATCATAAAATCTAATTAGAAATCTGTTTTCTGGATACATTTTAATAGTTTGGCCTAGTAGTTGCTAATTCTGTTCTTTTCGAATCTGCCAGATTCACTAGGTTCAGTTGTTTTAGATTTTGAAATGAAAATTTGGGACAGCTCTAGGAATCTTTAAAAATATTACTTCCAGCATCTTAGGGTAGATTTTCTAAGTTTTTCAAAAAGGGCACATTTGGAAACACTGAAAAACTGCTCAATTTGAATTACATATAAAGGGTTTCTATAAATGATTATAGGGTCGAAGTAGGTCATGAAAGCGTGCCGCCTCTCACTTTATATGGACTCAATACTTTTGACCCATTGTTCAATTTCATGTTGCAACAGGAACTCCTGACTGCCGAGGAAATCTTATCAAAGATAGTTGCGAATTGTGCTCAAGTCGTCTCAAATCATCAACAACTTCCTCAGATACTAAAAGTCTTCCAGAACAAAATAAACTATTTTCACGACGACGAACACAATTTTCGTACACAAGCACCAAAAATTTTTAAAACGGCTGTTTTGTTGTTTTAAGTTTGGATCAACGAGAATTAGTACACTTGGAAAACGTCAAGATTGTCATAATGAAGCATAATTTCAGCGAAGCGGTAATTCTGAAATCCATGGCCAACTACGCCCTTAGAATCATTTTTAAAAACCCTGTATGTTCTGCTCAAATTAAAAGAAGCAAATTTTAGGCAGACCACAAGCCGTGATAATTGTACCGATGGACAGGGGATTTCGTGACAACCGCGCCACGCCGACGCCGCGAGAATGTCATTCGGTTTTGACAACTTGTGTTCCTTTCACATCATTGCGTGATTCCTTTCGATGAACCGTCCCCGAACCGTCGCCGCCTCCCCAGGAGTCGAAGCAACATCGTGCAAAGAGGAACCTGCTACAAGGAGACAGAAAATAAATATTTTTAAGTTTAACTGTTGTATTATTTTTGTCTCGCGCGGCTCCTCACTAGACTCGCTGGAGATGTATTTCTCTGATTAAAGTATCCCAGGTGTTTCCTCTCCGGAGAGGGAACTGACGCCCGAGCAACAGTCCCCATAGAAAGCGCCTTCATGACATTCACCTCCGGGGTTCGTCGCATAACTAAATCAACATATTTAGAGTTAGCCTTTCACCTTGTTCACTATAGTATTAGATACAAACAAATATAATTTCAAAATAATGAGTAAAAAATTGAATCATCATCATGTATTTTAAAGTTAATAAAATGCATTACATTCACTTTTAAACCACTCTTTTCGCAAAAATAAACCAGAAAATCTGTACCGCTATATTATATCGAGTTATAATAAAAAATGTATGATGAAGCATTAAAATGACAACAGAAAATTGTGAGCTTAAGACTTTAAACTTATATTTTACACCTAGGGAAAGTGTGGAAATAACCTCGAGAACTTTTAGAAAATTGTAAAAAAATGATCTCATATTATTAAATAGAACTTTCCTCCCCCCTGAAGTACAATAATAAACGTAGTTCGTATAAAAAATTAGTGTACAAATGCGATTTTTTTCTGACAATCTGGATGCCTAAGGTAAAATCTTAAGGCGGATTTATAAGCCACAAATATTATGAAATCGACACATACAACAAACAGACAGACGACAGACAGACGAACATGGGAGACCAAGTTTTTCATATTCTAGAAACCTCGAAAAAACATGAAAATAGCCATTCGTTGATGGATCCTATTATACTATTTTTTGTTTTGGCTTAGACTCGGAAAGTTAAAGCATATAATTTGTTAAAACTGCTCCATTGCTCACGGGAATGTCTTTTAAAAATAATATACTTCCCTCGCTCCTTAATACAGTCGAATAAAATATAAAATTTGATTTTGCAAAATTTTATTTACTTATTTTATGATAATATAATTAAAAAAATATAGATAAGTCCCAGCAGAAAAAAAAACCGGTAAGGATCGGATTCACATCAACACGGTGGTGAATACAAGTCCGAAATCACTCAATTTATCAATTCAACTAATAAGTACTTGACAGTGAAGCGAGGTACCGGCTACATAGATCACATGGAAAATATTTCACAAAAAAATTGTAAAGTAATTGCGACAAAAATCATGGCGGATTCAAAAACCACGAGTACTGGAAAATATTTTTTGTTGAAAATTAGATAACATTAGCTACACAGTTTAATGAGCGATGTCATCAAATTGTTGATGGGGATAACTAGACAATTTGTAGTTAGCGTTTTATCATTTGCAGAACAGATAATTATCTGTCTAATAAATAATAAAAATCGACACAGAAGACAGACAGACCGACAGAAACAGAAGACCACTTTTTTCATACCCAAAGGACCATAAAACATCGAGAAAACATAGAAGTATCCAATAAAAACGCATATTTTATGAATTTATCAAATTTTTTCTTTCTTTGGTTATAACTTATAACAAACCTTTTGCAGAACTGAGATGGTGGTCGATTCAGTGGTACCAAACAAGTGAGAAAAATGGTAAAATTTGATTTTCCTACATTTTAAATTTGGTGCCACGAAATCCACCAATCGAGTGTGGCGCTTAATTTAAAAGTTTCCTTGTAGCCAGCTTAAATTGGAGTGTGGATAAATATTACCATGTTTTTCACTTATTTGGTACTACTGAATCGCCTGCCCTCTTAAACGTGCAAAAGATCTATTGGCTAAGTTAATCAAAAATGTTTTCTTTTAGCGGTTTAATAATAACGATAATAATAATTTATTTAGAACAGGAAAGTATAGCGTATTTTAAAACTCCCTTCCCCTAAGCCATAAACCATCCCGAAAATTGATAGATTCCAGGGTTTCTCGGTTGAGAGAAGATAATTCTCCAAAATCACTGCCAATAATGGAGCAAACGATTCGTTTTGTTTTATTAATCGTAAATAGTAAAAAAAATATGTTATCTCAGTTCCTCTTGTACATGTAAACGCAGTGCTTCAACAATTTTGACGTCCTTAAAATGTGATTCCGTTACCATAAACACGATATATTTTTGAAATCAGCAAGTTCGGATCTATATCCCTGAATTTTTTTAGAGTTTTTACAAAACAAGCTATAGAAAAATAGGTAAAAATGTAAAATTAATTCCACCCACCTACACATCTATTTTTCATTGGCTTGTTGTATTAACTATGAGATGAAAATTGAATTATATGGCCCCGCCCACCCACCGGTTTCTTTCTGATCAGTCATTTTATTTGACAAAACGGGGATTTTCTAGTGATAATCGTTGGAATCTAGGCAATAAAAGGTAAAACTAATCCCACCCACCACCGCTTTCGAATTTCATTAGTTTTTTGATTAGATGAAGACTGAATTTTACCGTGTCAAGTGGCGAACTAGGCTTAAAAAAATTCAAAGCCCACCCACCCGGTTTTCTTTTTGGTACCTTCTTTTATTGGATGAAAAATGTAGTTTATATTGCACAACAGTGGAATCATTCGCTTATTTGATTAGATGGAAATTGAATTTTATTTTGTCGTGTGTGGTGGTTTCACCCACCCACCCGGTTAACCTCCTGATCACTCATTTTATTGGACAAAAAAGGGATTTTATATTGATAAATATTGGAATCTAAATGAAAAGGTAAAACTAACCCCACCCACCTGGATATTATTGGTGTTTCTGACTAGATGAAGACTGAATTTTACTGGGTCACGTGGCGGACTAGGTTTAAAATATTCAAAGTGGCATATATACCCTTAGATTCAACGCCTACTTTAAAAAAGAAGGGAATATCTTGTTTTTTAACAAAAGAAGCGCGGTAAAACCTGTTTACTGGGTGATTATTGTTGATTTACAATCAACGGTTTATGGCTTAGGCGAACGAAGTTCTGAAATACACTATATAAAAGTCAAATTAAAAACAATATATATTTCTTAAAAAATAAAAAGAAAAAATCAAAAATTAATTAATTTCTAGATTAATAGGCTATAACTTAGTTTAATATCGTATTAAGAGAACTATAAGGTTAAAGCTAGATTCAGTAGGATGATGCAAGATTAGAAAATAATGGCAGCTGAAATTATATGACGTAATTCTAAGATCTCATTACTTGGTCTTATTAGCCATAACGATAGAAATGCTGCTCGAATGTCGATCATTTCCAGGCCAATGGTAGATCTAATTAAGAATAAGAAATTAAAACTGCTCAAATATGGCGCACCAATTCGATAACACGTTGTTGATCACTATTTATGGAGCAGAAAAAATTATGTCAAAAATTCTTAGATCCAAATGTAGAAGATACAGCCCTTTAATCTTTAACTTTTATTATTATTTTTTTAACACTCCGTTCTAAACATAAAATCGATCAGACTTGCATTATTTAAATATAACAAAAACGTTAAAAATTGTTTAGGATGAATCTGACAACAGTGCCTAATTTTTCACGTTTTTTGATATTTCTTTCTAAATCGATATTTTGTTTTTGTAAACGAGCCTCAAATTGACGCAAGGAATTTTTTAACGAGTTTTCTCAAACTGAGAGCTATGAACTTATTTATAAATGTACCGTTGAGTTGGTGGACAATTTTTTGAGCACCTGTATAAGCAAGACAATTTACTCATAGCTCTAATCGTTTTAGTTGTTGATGACCCAAATTAGAACAAAATAACTTGAGCTACAGTTACCATATTTTACTTAGTCTAAGATTTTAGTAAGTTAAGCTTAGATTTGGAAATTGTAATATGTGCAACAGTTGAAAAGTGACTGTTGGTGATTTTTCAAAAACATATACGACATAATCGAAAACATTTTGAGTTGAAGTAGGCCATGATATACGTTGTATTGTTCTGATAATTTCATCGTTTTAATTGTGACAAATTTTAAACTTTATAATAAAAAAAAATAAACTTAATTACATTAACAACAAATTAGTTTTTGTGCTCGAAAATAATTCTTTATTTCAGCTGTAATAATACTTATAAAGCACAGTTAGTTTAAAGCGGAAAGTATTTTCTTCACTGCCTATAAATAATTTAAAACCTTCCCATTTACCCAAAAAGACGCTTTGACACTTCCCGAAAGCAAAGCCATGAAATTTTTACGAGTGTGATGGATTTCCATTGCATAAATCCATAATAATAAGAAAGCAGTGCATACCCGCAAGCGAAAATTGCGCTTGTGCCTCGTTGAAAAATTCAACACTTTGTAACAACTTTAATTCAACCCTTATTTCATTCATCTTCACCGTTGTTCGCCTGCTTTATTCCTGCTGCGTTCGAACAAAAATCGCAAAAATTAACCCCAAAACGCTTGTTAATGAACGTCGTAAACAACACAGCTATCCTTAATTTCGTCCTCCTAATGATTAATCAATACTCCGCAGTCATTAAGAGCAATCATTTTTTCGGCTCTCGTTTAATTCAATACACGCCTGTGAAATCCGCAGCGATTCTGCAACCCGGCGAGCACGTCTATCTAGGGGTTGCGGCCAATCAGGGGGAACGCGAAGCACGCAAGCGTCCTCTTAAACACCAATCGTACGGAACCCCTTGTTTCCATAAGACAATGGGGGAAATGATCCAATTGTTCCGCCAGAACAATACCTATTTTGCATATTTCAACTAACATTCACCCTTTTTCTTACAGGCGTACAACTACTGGATCGACGACATGTATATGAAGAACCCGACCCCCCTTCCAGTCAATTCCAACCCCGGGATGATTTTCCCTCCGAGAAAATTCACGACGATTTTAGATGTAGCACGTTTCACGGCGAGGTTATTGGATGCCGCCTTGGACCATAAAAGTGTATTAGATAAAAGACTACTTCCAGTGGAAAAAGCTACGTCAAGGGAACCGGGACAACCGTTGTGTATGGCTCAGTATTATAGGATCTTGGGTTCTTGTAGGATACCTGGGAAGCAAAAAGACACACAGTACGTCCCTGTGGCTGTCAAATCGGAAGAAAGTCAGTCGGAACATGTTATTGTTATATGCAGGAGTCAGTTGTATTGTGTTCCTGTGCAGGCCGCTGATCGTGGAAGACTCAGCGAGGATGAAATTTGTGCACAACTTTTACACATTTTAGATGATGCACCTTGTCTAGCTAGCCCTCCACCTGTGGGGCTGCTCACTGCTTGGAAGCGCCCTCTGTGGGCTGAAGTTCGCGAGAACCTCATCATCAACGAACGAAATCGAAGAAACTTGGATCTTATAGCTAAATCTCTTTTGGTTGTTTGTTTAGACGAGGGGTTAGGGAGCGGGTTTAATTGTCGTTTACAAAGAGGGGGCAAAGGGCACTCCGCGGGTCACCGAGATGAAACCAGTTTAGCTGTACAGATGATCCACGGAGGTGGCAGCACCTACGATACAGCCAATCGATGGTTTGACAAAACCATTCAGTTGATAGTCTCTGGTGACGGTGCCTGTGGCTTATGCTACGAACATTCCCAAGCTGAAGGAATCGCTGTTATTCAACTAGTGGAGAAGTTATGGCAGCACGCAGACGAGCAACCGCCATCTTCAGAAGTACCCTCAGGTTCGAGCCATCTGCCACCTCCAGAGCGTCTAGAGTGGGTTTTGGAGCAACGAGACTTTGTTAAAATCGAAGAAGCGGCACTTGACATAGACAACTTAGTCAAAGATTTAGACTTTCAAGTGTTCCGCTATATGAACTACGGGAAAGAGTTCATCAAAAGCTGCAAAGTTAGCCCGGATGTTTACATCCAACTAGCACTCCAACTAGCTTACTATAGACTCTACGGGAAACTAACCGCAACCTATGAAAGCGCATCCACTCGAAGATTTCGTCTAGGAAGAGTCGACTGTATACGATCTGCCAGTCCGGAAGCTCTAGCATGGGCTGCCGCTATGGCGCAACCTAAAGACGAAGACGAAAGCAAAAAAGTCACTTTCCATTTAGTGAGCGACGAAGAGAAACTGCGTCTTTGGAAGGAGGCTGTCAAACAACAAACCAAAGAGATGGTTGATAATATTCTCGGACAGGGTATAGACATCCACTTGCTGGGTTTACGTGAAGCTGCAAGAGAAACTTCACCGACTGCTGCACACCCACTGCCTGAGCTTTTTACCGATTATACTTATAAATTAGCTAATAAATTCTTGTTGAGTACTAGTCAAGTTGCAACGTCTAGCGATAGTTTTATGGGTTATGGGCCGGTGGAACCGGACGGGTATGGAGCCTCATACAATCCCAAAGCTGATCATATTGTATTTTGTTTGTCTGCGTTTTGGTCGTCGGAAATTACAAGCACCTCAAGGTTTGCACAAGCTTTAGATGAAAGTTTAAATTTGATGCAAGCGTTACTTACGAGACCTACCACTTAGAGGAGTTAGGTTTTGCTTTAAGTAAATGAGATGTTTGTGAGTTTTACTCAAGAATTACAGACACAAGGTTCATTCCTGATAAACTGACTTAAAGAAAATGCGCTAAGTAATGGTCGTCTGTTAAATTCTAGGCCTAACATCTCTGTTATGCCGGATTTTGTTTCAGTTGTGAGGTTAGGTTTCCCCAACACGTGGTACAAAATTTAAAATGACTGAAAGTAAACAAACATATCAATTTGAGTGTGTAGGCTTTTCAGATGGTAGGCAAACCGTGTGAAAGTGGTAGAACGCGAAAATACCGACGTATATTAGTATTATTAGGACTTTTCATGACAAATTGTCGTCCCTATGGTAAACAATACATATTTTAAGCTCAACCATATCGTACCAATTATTAAGATCTAAAATTAGAATATTTATCTACAACTTGTAAAAATAAACCGAATGCCACATCTCACTATGATAATGAAAGTTCTAATACTACTAACTAAACATCGTGTAGTAACTGTCAAATATCACCACACAACTAGCGTTTGCTTTAACAATTGTTGCTTTAACTAAGGCTGAATAGAACTAGATGTTAAAATTAAAACGCTTTTTGTTTTATGTATTATACAGTGTGATAATAAGTAGACGTAATGTAGATTTGTCTTAAGTCAAGTTCTGTTGCCACTTGCCCAAAATGGCGTCACACAAAAATCTGTACTAAAACTACGACAAATGCCACATTTCAACTGTCTACATTACACGATTGTTTCACAAAATATTTTCGTATATTTTTTTCAAAGTATGATTACTCTTCTATTTCTTGTTAGTACTTAAAATTTTATAGGCTGTTAGAATTTATACATTGCTATAGATGCATATATATACACTAAAAGGAAACACGAAATTAGATATACCGACTGAATATACATGTTGAAAGCACTTACAATTCCCAAAAAAGAAAAGGGCACTGAAACAATTAACTATTATCTAATTCGTATTCAATATTATTTAAAAGTGTTATTAATTATTCTATATTTGTAAAAATCTATACAATAAAAAATCCTTTGTACTCTTCTACGCTTTGATTAAGAGTTATCACTGCTAAATACAACATAAAAAAAATAATAACAACAATTTCCTTTGCTACAAACCACTGAATCTCTTTAGGAACGAAGTCCATATGTAATGAAAACGTAAAAGTTTGTTCTAAATATGAAACTTTTTGACAAATTCTAACCCAAGACCATTTGTTTCAAAGGAAACCATTTTCTAAGAAACTACTGAAATTCAGAAACTATTAAAATAATAATGTAATGGCAAATCAAACTGTATGTACTGGTAACACCTATGCTCACTTCGAAGCTTGTATAAATTGAAAAATATTAGTATTACTCACACTATTTTTATGTTAATTATAGAATTCTATGGATCATATTCGGACGTTATAGTCGAAGAAGTGGTAAAGTGAATCTGTGAAAAGTAAATCCTGTTCTTGGGGATGTGGATTTTAAAAAATAATCTACCTTTGAACACAAAAAATGAGGATCAAGAACACAAGTATTACTTTTCACGGTTTTCGTCGGCCAGTTTCATTGAAACTACTATTTTTATTATTATTAAAAATATAAATATTTATAAATCTGTTTTAATATAGTAGCGCTATATTATTGTGTGTAACGATATGTGTGTTACGTTGACTTATACCTGCATGTTTGTTACACTGTTACAACTTTATGTAAAGATGCTTTGATATAAAGATATCGTAGCTGTAAAAACAATAATCATTTATTAATTATAAATTAAACAATGGCCTTAAAATGGCATATCACTACATCTGTCAATCTAGCTAAAGAAATTGTATTTATCAATTTACTTACTGTAAAATATACTTGTTATAAAGTACACACCTTAGATTTTAGAGTGCAGTGTTTTCGTATGTGGCGTTTATGTATGTAAAAGCCTTTTTGACAAGATTTTTTGTTAAGCGAAAATGAGTCCAGAAGTATTCTTCATGTAAAATGTAGGTTCCTATAATTTCACTTGTAATGTAAATAGATTACATAGAAAAGTCGTGTATTAGCAATATGAAATAGTATATATTTTTTCCACGTAGACTTCATAATATGTACAGGGAATATGTAACCGAACTCAAGGTTTTATTTACGTTGAAATCTTCTACTTCCTTTGTTTGAACTTGCTGGATAGCTTTAACTTTTAATAGTTGCGTTCGTTGCTTTAAACATATAGGGTGACTGGCGTCAAATTTTCGATCTTTGGATTAAGCAAAATGTTTGGAAGCCGCTGACTGTATTTGAATAATTCACAGTATAATATGCTCCATAAGTATGTCCCCAAGTTTCGTAGTTTGAATGCTAATCACCCTGTATTGGCAGTAAACACCGTAATTTTTTTCAGATTCTAAGTAAAAGTTGTTGAAATCAAAGACGATATTTTTACATTTATCGCTCAGTTTTACTTGTTTAGATAAAAAGGGCGTGTCGAAATGTAAGTAGTATATGCCAAAGAAATCGAAGTCTTGTTTTGGCTTACACCTTAAAACATATCAAACTTTGACTTCTGAGCCAAAATACGAGTATTTTTTTGGTATAACGATTTGTAAATATGTATTAATTTTTTTTTTTAATCGCAACAGTTAACATATCGCCAACTGTGGAAACAGGAAACAAAACAAAACGACTTGAATACTGTTGCTAATTATTATGTCCATATTTATGACTGTCACTACATGTTATAAACATAATATGTTGTCACTAAGCAGTGATGCCCGCACAGTATATCTTGTCCATATCTATAGATTTAGGCCAGTATGATGTAGATATTAAATATTAATGTGGTTATGTTCGACACTGTTTCTTTATTTTATAGTTGTACTGTGATACATGAACGCTTACCTATTGCCTCATTTAATAAACTGTTGACTTTTATTGTTGTTCGTTTAGTTACTTTCTTATTAATTATTTATTAGTTTAAGAACCAACATTATCGAAACATATCACTTATAATTTAGAGACTGTAGATTTAAATGTCATATTGTGATATATTTATGTGACAGCAAAATAAAGCTGAAAAGTCTTATAGGGTGTTTTTTAGTTTACATTAAACGCATCCCACTCCCAAATTTAGTCGCCACAAACTTTAACAATTATTAATTGTCTCTGGCTGTGTACGTACATAAAAGACGGAGCTATATCTATATCTGTTTCTCTTACTCCCCCCTCCATTCATTTTCTATTAAGTGACAACGTACAGCGCCATCTATTTATTAGATTTTTACAGACAGAGAAAGAAATACCTACTCACCTTCGCTTTTATGAATTTTCACTGCCACCTACTCTCTGGTAGTTGTATTCTAGATTGGAGATACATTCGGCGCCAAATCGTAGTGCTCTTTAATATAAACAGTCCGCCAAATTTTCACTGCGCCATCTGTTATCAGTATCACACACTAACGAGAATTATCTATCAACATCTGTCAAATACGTCACAAATGTCAAAATATTTTGTTTACATCGTTCCGTAATCGCGTCGTAACCTCACATTTGGTTGGGGGGTCATGATTTACAGTGAAATTTCTTGTAAACCGTGATAATGTTTAAAAATACGTTCCAAAGTGGTTTCCTTTCGATTTTGTATAGTATTGGCAGTAAGCCGCTTCAAATTTGGGATAAGAAAGTCAAAAATGGCCATATCAAAAGGATCACGGACGAGGACATCCAGTCCTTAGTCCTGGAGGTTGTAGGATGTAACGTTAGCACAACTTACATCACGTGTCCAGCCGATCCACGAAAAACTCTCGGAATTAAACTTCCATATCTGGTCATGATCGTGAAAAATCTGAAAAAGTATTTTACTTTTGAAGTCCAAGTATGTAGACAGTTTGTGAGGTCAAATAAAACATGTGTTTTATTGTAGATTCTAGATGATAAAAACGTTAGAAGAAGATTTAGGGCTAGTAATTACCAATCAACAACAAGAGTGAAGCCGTTTATTTGTACAATGCCCATGAGGTTAGATGAAGGATGGAACCAAATTCAGTTTAATGTAGCAGATTTTACGAGACGTGCCTACGGCACAAATTATGTGGAAACGTTGCGAGTTCAAGTGCATGCTAATTGTCGAATTCGGAGAGTATACTTCTCGGATAGATTATACTCAGAGGACGAGTTGCCTGCAGAATTTAAGCTCTTTTTACCAATTCAGAACAAGACACGAACAGCAGTAGCAGCACAGTAGTTGCAAATTCCACCGTCACATTTCATTGTTTTTTGTGTATAAATATCAGTAGAATTAATTTGTACATGTTTCATGACCATTATATAAATAAGGCACTTTTCATAATATTTTCGTTTTTTCAATTACACTATTTTGTGAATTACTAGAAGCATAATTTTGTGTAGAAGTTGCTGTTGTGTTAATAATAATTTGTAGGACACATTTTCCAAAAGAGGAGTATGTTGGGTTGCATACGTTGTATTAGTTTAGTTGATTTGTCTAGGGGGCAAGACACAAGCTAGATAATATTCAAATCAAAAATAACATTCTAAAATAATGCGGAAGTCTTATCTCACATGATTATATTTCCATTTCGAAAACTGTTTTGTATAAATTACACTATTTTATGACAAATGAATTGTGTTTGAATTTACTAATAACATGTAGCCTCCAAACCAGTAAATAATATACTGTTATCATGTTATCAACCACTTTTCGACACTTGTCGACAACCACAATCTTAGAATCAAGAATAGGGTGTATATTGGGTTGCATACATTATATTTGCATTGTTCGGCCATCAGTAGCGACTCGTCTGGGCGGGCCACACACAAGTTAAATAATGTCCAGTTGTCTATCCATTATGATTATGATAAATAGTTATAATTCTTAAAAAAAGGCATTGCGACGTGTTTTTATATTAAAAAAAGTAACTAACTAAATGGAGATGCATGCTAAAGTTGTTTCATTACTAGCTAGTAAATTAAGTTCATTCCTTTTTGATTTGAAGTAGAGAAAGTAATTATTTAATAGTACCATAATCATAATCACACGGAAAACAAGCAGATGTCAGTATAAAAATAAATATGTAATTTATTCATACCTAATCGTCTTAATACAGGGTGTTATTGAAAGGTACGCACAACAAAATGAACAGTTTTTCGCGAAGTCTAAGAAGTCGGAAAAACTTATTTTGTGTTATCAAAATTATAAGGGGAAAATTAACCCTTATCCAACCTTTTTAGACGCTACTGAAGGATAAATACGTAAAATTAATTTATTTTAGTAAATCCTAGCAACTGTAACAATAAAACTTTTGTCAAGACTAAATGTTGCTATAGAAACGAAAGATGATCTTTTTATCAGAGGCGTACAACGAATTTGGACATAAATTTCAATAATTTTTATCTCTGAAAGGAGAACACTTTTACCTGAACTTTTTTTAACTTTTAGCACCCATACTTCGAGACCAATTGCCGATTTTATTTTGTACGTACCTTTCAATAACAGGCTGTATATGTACATCTAATAAAATTACAATGATATAAAGGTTGATTTTTGATTAATGTAGGTTACAAATTAACAATTTCATCAGTCTTAAAATGGATTTTTTTATTGCAACAATAGTAGGGATTCAATGAACTGTGCTTAATGTGTTTTGCCTATATGTTACTTTTGGTATAAAAATTAAAATTTGGAAAAAAATAAAAAATGTTCAAGTTTCAACAATATAATTCTATAAATAAGAGAAATAATAAATATTACATTTTGGTGATAGATCAGTATGGGTTATCTGAATAAAATGAATTGTTGGCTCCATCAGTTTTGCTCCTACAGGAATCTTCCGAATCGGTACCTGATGCAGTTCTGCAAAGAAAAAGTCGGAAAAAAAAGTTGAAGGTGGTTTTTCTTACACGTCGCCACCATATTCATTCGAAGTCGGTTGAATGATCGTGTTTGATCGCGTCTGTGAGTGCTCTAGGTTTGAAGTTTGAAGCCTAAAAACTGGTGAGTTTGTTCCAATTTATAGACCCGGACTGGTTTATTTTCTTGATAATGTGTAAATCTCGCATTAAGTGAATCCTTATTTAGTAATTTGTATTAATTCTTTGATTTTTTCAGTGGTTATTAACCAGTGGTCGCTTCTCGCTATCGGAGTTTTGTACTTTTTTGTCATTTACTGATAAGTTTCTTTCGTTATTATTTTGAGACGAGTGTAGCGATTTCTATCGCTCTCGTCTTACTTTTACCACTTTGGCAATCAAATGCATGTGTTATGTAGTACTTTTTGAGACTTTTATGTCTTTGAGCTTCCTCTATGGCTCTGATCTTCTTATTCTGGGTGACTTTAATATTCCTGAAATGGTTAAGTGGCCTCGTCAAAGGGGAGTTCATCTGTCTTCATGTCCTATGAATCTTTCACTAACTTTTTTGCCTAACTCAATTTAATTCAGTGACTAATTTCACAGGTAGAACGGGTAGAACCTCAGATCTTATTCTGTACACTAGGCACTGTGATGTGACTAAAGCTATTGTGTGGTAGGGTACCACCCGAAGTTCTCGGCTGCTCGGCTCTCGTCGGGTGTTCGATACCACCCCCAAATTGATTCATCACCGCCCTCCTGGACGAACGAGTGGCGGACACAGAGTCACCAACAACTCGTCAACGGGCACGTGTCGCAAAAATACATAAATATTATCTTTATCAAGTATATATAATGACATGTACATAATATCAATAAATCGTTGTTAAAAGTACACGTCTTTCCACAAATAATAATCACTACAGTTTCCACATTGGTCCTTCGAGCCGGATATTAATACCGCGACTGTATTATTCGGAATTGAAACGCGACGCGTGGTAGTGACGTTCCGTGGTAGCAGTGGGCAGCATTTCTAAAAAAGGAAACACCACCCCATGGAAGAAGTTTTCAACTAACAAATTCCGTGGAAGCAGTGGGCAGCATTTCTAAAAAAGGAAACACCACCCCGTGGAAGAGGTTCATTCAGCGATCTCCGTGGCAGCAGTGGGCAGCATTTCCGACAAAGGAAACACCACCCCGTGGAAGAGGTTCATTCAGCGATCTCCGTGGAAGCAGTGGGCAGCATTTCTAAAAAAAGGAAACACCACCCCGTGGAAGAGGTTCATTCAGCGATCTCCGTGGCAGCAGTGGGCAGCATTTCCGACAAAGGAAACACCACCCCGTGGAAGAGGTTCATTCAGCGATCTCCGTGGCAGTAGTGGGCAGCATTTCCGACAAAGGAAACACCACCCCGTGGAAGAGGTTCATTCAGCGATCTCCGTGGCAGCAGTGGGCAGCATTTCCGACAAAGGAAACACCACCCCGCGGAAGAGGTTCATTCAGCGATTTCTACGGCAGCAGTGGGCAACATCTCCGACGAGGGAACGCCACCCCGTGGAAGAAGTCGTCATTCAGCGATTTTCGCGGCAGCAGTGGGCAGCATCTCCGAAGAGGAATCACCACCCCGTGCAAAAATCTCAACATCGGAACTAGGGCTTCAACAAGAGGGAGTCAGCACACGTTCAGCTACACTCTTATCGTGGACGAGTGTAAACCATTGAGAGGAGAAAGGTTAGTGGCTCTTTTGTCCTAAGATTTCCCTTTTTTACCATATTCGCACGGCTAGCTTCAACGCGTATTTGTGTATCTAGACAGTTTTAATTGGCTTTAAGGTTCATTAATTATTCAAAAATATGTCTAAATTAGATCAGCAAAAAAGCAAATTGAAAACCATTGATGATAAATTGAAACGAATAGAGGAATATGTACAGTCATATAGTCCTGGGGTCAGTATCAATCAATTAAAAGCACGATTATCACTTCTTGACGGAATTAGAAACGATTTTGACGAAACTCAATACCAGATAGAGCAACTTGAAAAGGGGGCCGCAGAAGCCTACGAAGGCTGCAGATCGGAATTTGAAATTCGTTATTGCGATGTTGTGTGTCTTATAAACGATATTATAGAAAAAAGTCTCGCGGTTCCGGTTCCATCGACTTCTTTATTGCTTAACCCTACGGACGGTAAAAATCCACGAGATTCTAATGACAGCATGCAGTTGAATCTACCCGTTTTAAATATCAAATCATTTAGTGGCGATTACAAAGAATGGTTAAATTTTGAAAATTCGTTCAAATCGGTGATAGATGAGAATAAAGCGTTAAATAACCGTCAGCGATTTCAGTATTTAAAGTCTTCCTTGCGCGACGAAGCCTTCCGTACCATCGAATCTTTAGTTATTAACGATGAAAATTATAAAGAGGCATGGAGATTACTAACTAATCGGTTCAAAAATACTCGTTTAATAGTGCAAGATCACGTAATGTCCATTTTAAATGCTCCTAGTATAAATAAGCAATCACCATCCTTATTGCGGGCTCTTGTCGATACGGTGGTGTCGAATTTAACATCTCTAAAATCATTAGGAATAACGGTGGACAAATGGGATGCATTACTTATTCCTGTCATTGTAGAAAAGTTGGATTATAGTACAAAACGTGAATGGCAACTTTCCCTCGATAAAGATGTACCGACTTACAAACAGTTTATTGACTTTCTAGAAAAACGTTGTTTAATGTTGGAATCATTAAGTTATATGTCGAATAATAAAACATCAAATGAAGGAAAGGTTTATCATAAACAAAATAATTATTTCAACAAATCAAAGACTGTTTCTCACATAACCACTAATAAAAAACAAGCATCTTGTTCAATGTATAAAAAATCATCTCATGTAATTTTTCAGTGTATAGATTTTTTGAAAATGTCAATTCCCGAGCGTATAGCGCAAGTTAAACGTCTTAAATTATGCATCAATTGTCTCCGAGAAAATCATCAGGTTGCTACATGTCGTACCAGTCATAAATGTCAAGCTTGTAACAAAAAACATAATACGTTAATACATACAGACGAAGCTGACGCCGATGAAAATAGTTCAGTAACTTAAAGTAATCATTCTTCTAGTTTATTAAAATGCTCAGATTCCGTTTTACTATCAACGGCTATAGTTCTTATTAAAAATGCTAAAAATGAATATGAAACTTGTAGAGCTTTGTTGGATCCAGGTTCTATGTCCAATTACATAACTGAACCGATGATTAAAAAGCTAAAATTGAGCACGAAACAAATAAATATTCAAATTAAGGGTTTAAATGGAGCGGCAAGTTCTTCTCAAAAGCAAGTTTTAGATGTGGGTATAAAATCTATTTATAATGCGTACTCAACAAAAATAAATTGCATCGTGGTGAACAAAATAACCGAAAATCTTCCGTTAGTGTCTATCAACCCCTCATCTTTGGAAATTCCCAAAACCATAAAACTAGCAGATCCCAAGTTTTTCGAATCGGGTACAATAGATCTTTTGATAGGAGCCGGCCTTTTTTGGAATTTACTTTGCATAGGCCAATTGTCCTCGCCGGGCAGTGGGTTAATATTTCAAAAAACACATTTAGGGTTTATTGTGGGAGGCCCTCTCGGTACCATAAACTTACCGACAAATTTTACAACATGCAATATTTCCATATCCGGACCCGACTCCGGCTTAGAAATACAGGCAAGAAAGATTTGGGAATTGGAAAAACCAGTAATTACGGCGGATTACGATAAGAATGCGTCTAACGAAGACGAAATTCTTTGTGAAACCCACTTCCGGGAAACTGTCCAACGGGACCATGACGGGCGATTTATTGTACGGTTGCCCATTAAAAATAACAAAATAAATATTGGTAATTCACGAAATGCAGCTCTCAAACGCTTTTTTAGTCTTGAAAGGAATTTGATCAAAAACCCACACGTTAAAACAAATTATGTAGATTTCATGTTAGAATACCAAAATTTAAATCATATGGAATATTTAAGCCAACCACCCAACGACAACAATTGCGTTTATTTGCCTCACCACGCCGTGCAAAAGGAGTCTAGTACGACAACAAAATTAAGAGTTGTTTTTGACGCGTCGGCAAAAACTTCAAATAAACAAAGTCTAAACGATAATTTGCTAGCTGGGGCGGTATTACAACAAGACCTATTTTCAATAATAGTACGCTTTAGAACATTTCAGTACGTGTTAAACGCTGATATAGCGAAAATGTATCGTCAGATTAAGATACATCCCAACGATACGAATTATCAATTAGTTCTTTGGCGGAATCATCCATCCGAACCACTAAATACGTATCGTCTTTTGACACTAACATATGGTACTAAACCGGCAAGTTTTATTGCTACGCGGTGTTTGAAGGAGTTAGCTGATCAAAACCAAGCTAGGTACCCTGTCGCGAGCGAAATCATTCGTCGAGAATTTTATATGGACGACCTTTTAACCGGGGCTGACTCGATCGAAGATTTAACTGAAATAAAAAATGATGTAACGGCCATATTGAAACAGGGTCAATTTGAACTGCGAAAATTTCAGTCAAACGAACTAAGTGTTGTATCTAATAATGATAATTTCCATGATTCGAACGTACAATTGCATAAGGATAAATTTACAAAAATTTTAGTTTTGTGTTGGAACCCTACCGTCGATAATTTAAGTTACGAGATTATACTGAAAAATAGACCTAATAAAGTAACCAAACGTGCCATACTTTCGGTAACGGCCCAAATATTTGATCCGTTAGGGTTGCTCGGACCCATCATAATGCATGCTAAATTAATTTTGCAACGTTTATGGACGCTGAAACTGGGTTGGGATGAATCAGTACCTCCCGATATATATACGTCTTAGATTACCTTTTTAAGCAGTTTGAACCATATACGTCAAATTAAAGTGCCAAGAAAAATTATACCCATTGCATTTTCCGACATTAGCGAAATGTCCACACTCTTAATACGCATTGAAGCATGTTCAAATTCAAGACCTTTGACCCCCTTATTGTCCGATCCCAACGACCTGAGCATCCTAATACCCGGTCACTTCCTCATCGGAGAGCCATTAACTTCCTTTCCAGAATACGATGTGACGGAGGTGACGATTAAAAAAAACTGTCCCGATGGCAATTGGTGGAAAAAATTCGCACGCATTTTTGGCGACGCTGGAGTCGCGAGTACCTAACGCAAATGGCAGAAACAGCAAGAGCATTACAGCAGAAAATGTACCACCTCTCACATGGAAAACCGGACGGATCACGGCTTTCATCCAGGCGACGACGGTGTAGTGCGGGTGGTAACAATCAAAACTGTTCATGGACTCACCAAACGCGCCCTACGTCAAGTGTGTGTTTTACCAATAGACACAAATTAGTGCGCGATCAATTGGCATTACCTATGATGCGAACTGACTATTATAAGGGTTTTTCCCGTTTAGACATTTTGGTACAATTTTCAATTTTCCAGGCTACCCTTCTAGGCCAGCCAGTCGTAATATGTTGAAGGACGCACCTTCAAGAGGGGAAGTCATGTGTGGTACCACCCGAAGTTCTCGGCTGCTCGGCTCTCGTCGGGTGTTCGGTACCACCCCCAAATTGATTCATCACCGCCCTCCTGGACGAACGAGTGGCGGACACAGAGTCACCAACAACCCGTCAACGGGCACGCGTCGCAAAAATACATAAATATTATCTTTATCAAGTATATATAATGACATGTACATAATATCAATAAATCGTTGTTAAAAGTACACGTCTTTCCACAAATAATAATCACTACAGTTTCCACAGCTATAATGATCTTCTTCTTTGCAAAGATAATTATCGTCCTGCTCTTGAAATAGTTGTAAACTTATGTAAGCAAAGGAGTACTTTCCCTGTGTCTAATTTGCGTGATGATAATTTCAGGAAAGTTGATGTTCGAGCTTTATATAGTCAATTATCTAGTGAAGACTAGTGTTATTTATACAATTTTGATAATGTAGATACTTCTGTTGCTAGTTTTCATACAAAAATATATATGAAATATTTGATAAAAATGTACCTAAAAAGCATGGTTAAAATTTAAACGCTCTGGTTCATCAGTGGATTATCAAAATTTTAAAAAAATACGATCTATGTTTAAAAGTAAAACACACAACATATAAAACTTACTTGAGTAGTCTAAACAAAGATCTAAACATTTTTGGGCCACTTAAATACTTTGAACACCACGTCTGCTCCTAGTACCATGAGTCAAAATGAACAGCTAATTTCTGATCCACAGAAAATTGTCGACAGCTTTGCCTCTCATTTTTCAAAATCATTCTCCACGTCTAATGTCATTATTAGTTGAGATAAATTGGTGTCTTAACCTCTTAATACTAATGAATTATATATTAGAGATCAAATACGTGAGGAAGAAGTCTTGAGATCAATGTCTAAACTCAAACCTAATTTTCTAACTGGTCCTGATTTAATTCCTTCCTTCATTATCAGTGATTGTAAGTCCGGTTTATAACATTCGTTAAAAATGATCTTTAAACAAATATTAAAATATTGTGTTTTTCCAGCTCAGTGGAAAGTATCTCGTATATACCCAGTGTTTAAGAAAAAAAATAAATCGGATGTCAAGAATCATAGACCGATAGCCATTATTTGCAACTTTTCTAAATTTTTTTAACACCTCATACATGGTCGAATTTACAATCACATTCCGAATCAGGTTTCGCTGAACCAGCATGGAAGGGATCAACTGTCAATTTAATGTCGATTACTCAGAACCTTTGTGAATCTCTTGATAATCAAAAGCAGGAGATGTCTTGTATAAGGCATTTGATAGTGTGGACCATAAATCAGCTTATTAAAAAACTAGATTCTTTTGGTTTATCCAGTAATTTAGGTAGACTTTTGCGTCGTATCTCAGTGGTAGATCACTCTATGTACAATACTGTGGATATAAGTTAGAACCATTAGAACAACTCTCGGGGGTTCCGCGGGGTTCGGTGTTGGCCGCTCTGCTTTTAGGGTTTACATTAATAATATAATATCTAGATTAAACATTGACCACTTAGTTTACGCAGATGATCTAAAGGTATTTCAATAAATTGATTGTTTAGATGACTGTCGCAAGTTACAATCTAACATGGACACAATAGAGCAATGGTGCTTGGAAAATAGTTTATATCTGAATAAAAATAAGCGTTGCTTAATTTCCTTCTCTACAGAAGTTGACATTATTATATTTGATTATTTAATAGATGATACCAGAGCTGCAAGAGTTGACACGTTTAAGGATCTTGGTGTTGTGTTTGATTCTAGACTTACGTTTGTGCACCATATTGAAGAGGTGGTTTCCTCTGCTTACAAAAGTCTCGGATTCATAGAACGCCAGGCCAAGCATATTAAGTATTTTACTAATTCAAAGGAGTCTTGCCAAATATTTGTTATTTCTTTATGGTGGAGTATATCCTGCTAGGGGATATCCTCATCTGAGTTGTTGCGTCAGGTTAATCTACCGACACTGTCAAGTAGACGTCGATACTTTCCGCTAAAATTCTTGTTTCAAATATTTCATTATGACATTGCTTGTCTGCTACTATTATCTCGGTTTAAGCTCAGGGTACTACAGACCAAATATAGAAGATTTAATTTGTTTTATAACGAGCGGGCGAGGACGAATGTACTACAAAAATGTCTCCTCTGCGTAAAATAGTTAACATTTATTTGCACGAGGAAGATAAAGTTGAAATCTTTAAGGCCCACTATCGGAAGTTACAGCTAATATTATCCTGTGATGAGTAAAATGATTTGTAGTTCTAGCTTTATGGCTTTAACAGTAATTATAGCTGTTTTCTTCTTCTTCTGAAAATTCAGCCAAAAGACGTAAAAAAAAACTCGGTATGGAAACGGACATAGTGTCCGACTGCGACTCGGAACTTGAATGAATATCACTTCCTGCGCTACTGCTTTTATAGGGATTTTTACCCATTTATCTTGTCTCCCGCGACGTTAGTGAGACATATTTCTTTGTGATTTATGTGTTACTCGGAACGCGACTTTAGGTCTTATTTCGCTGTTTTATCTAGGGTTTTATATAGTTTTGTTTCTGACGTTTTCATGGGACTGCTGTGTTGTAAATCATTGGGTTTTTCAACTTGCGTCATGGCTCCCATGTCGTCATCGCTACATTTCGTCAGCCTGTTGCATCTGTTTGTAACGGCGGCGTTCTTTGATGAGTTTTATGCGTCTGCGTTTCGTCTGCAGCTGTTTTAGTTTGGGTACGAATTCGGATGAAAGTAATTGTAATTGGCGATTTTTATGGTGTACGGTTCGGCGCATGTTGTTTGCAATGTCTGACAAGCGCAATGATATTTGCAATTTGCGAATATACGAATTTTGTTCTCACGTTCGGGGATTGGTGGTCGAGTTTAATTATCTGTTTGAATGGTACTATATGCAGATTAGAACATGCGTGTTAAGTAATTAAGATTTGCAAATTTTCGAATTTTATTGTTATGTTCTGGGATTTGTTATTCGTCTTTTTGAACGAATTTAGTCTGAAGACTGAAAAGATATGGTGAAAACACTGTGGTTTTTAAATGCAGATAAGAAAATAAACGGTAAAAATTTATTCACAGAATTCTTAATCTATATAAATTGAATATCACATATCTCATGTTGTAAAATTATTATTTTCATCTTATACATCTTGCCGATGGTTTGCTTGGTAAAATCCAAATTGTTAAATGTCGCATTCTGCAAAATGAGATACGACACTGCTTTGTCAAAAGGTGACAGTAACATTGTCAAATTTGTCAAAGTTCTCGATAGAGTGTGATGCAACTAAATTTTACTTGCTTCATTTCTTATCATTCTTATTATCATTCAGTTATCGCCATAACTTCGGGAAATATAGGTTGTAGATTTTTATGGACATAAAAGCACAAGATCGAGGGCGAAATCGAAATATACAGTTTCCACGACGGTTTTTCTTGCATGTCGTTTTTCCTCTAATAGATCTTTTATTGTAAACTTCATGGGAAGACCTACGTCTGTGTGACACTCACAGTTTGGTCATAGCTGGCTGGTTTGCGAAGACGTGGTAGAGCGTATAATATGCAACAGGTCTTTTGGGTATACAGATGTGGTGTGTGTGGTATACCGGTCAATCATCGAAGAAATGTGACGGATTACAACGCTGTCGATATATCCTCTGCATCATCGTAATAACTTCAGTAAGTATAACCATATAGTTACCTTAATTAAGATTAATTTTTTGTGGGTTTTAATTTATAATATTCAATTTATAACATTTTAGTTCTAGTTTCAAGCTAGAGAAAGTTTTTTTATAATAAATACTATTTTAATAACAATTTTTTACTGAAGACAAAATTTAAAATTTCAATTTTTTTGGTGCTGAAATATACAGATCTGTCTCTAAGTGTGGGTTCATTTGTGGTTCATTTACAAATTTCAGCAACTTCAGATGTCACGGTCAAACACAAGCATTTATTGAATGTCAAAACAGAAAAAAAAAACGTTTTCATCTATGTCAATAATACCTGCAGATCATAGAATCGCCAAAATCGCCAACTAACACCAACTTTTTTTTGCTGTAATATTATCCTGTAATAAGTTGTAATAACTGTTGGATAATAAAGGATTATTTATTATTTATTTATTTATTTATTTATTTATTTATTTATTTATTTAACTTAAAAAAATATAACTTCCATCTTATCAGGTGCTAAGTAGACAAAATGGCAACAATAAATCGCCAAGGCTAGGCACTCTGATCGCGATTATATCTTTGTTGTATTGTGGGTTGCATATAGTAGACACTGAATCTTATCATCCAGTAGATACTCGTTGCGGAAGACAAGACACAAACTAGATCGGACGAGTGACTGACTATTAATGTTTGTAATTTTTTTGTCAGGTTGGCAACATAGTTAAATTTTGATGGTGACATATTGAAAATAGAAATTTTGAGCACTAATTCATCGGCTTCCATCTTCTTATTGGTTTTTAGGTGCGCTCATGAAATGTGAACTGACATTGCTGCCAATAATTCAGAACTGCCAATCCAAAAATTTGCTTCAATCATTAATAATCGCTGGTATTAGGCATAGCATTCTGAAATATTGCGGGAGTTACAGTTATTTATTTAATTGAATATATATGATACACCTTCTAGCCAGAATTTTGGACTGCGTTTTTGAATTTTCGGTCATCTTTATTAGTAGCTTTTATACTCGATGGCAGTTGATTATTTTTATCCCTCGGTTAATTAATGATCTTGAAGCAGTCTTATGGTTTCTTTGTCATATAGTTTTGGCCAGGTAGCACACGATTGCGTCTCCCCCTAAAATTTGTTTAGACCATAATATCATCTACGAAAATTATAAAGAAAGCTGGTGACATTATTGACCCTTGTATCACTCCACATGTCATTCGCTGTAGTTTCTCTAATGGTGTACATTGCAATTGTGTATTGTACTAGAATTTGTTGCTTGATTCGATTATATTTGTTTCATTTTATTTTTATCAGGGATGCCACCACAAAATTTTAAATAGGTTTTCAACCTAATAAAAAATTAGGAGCATATAAATCAATGTCTATTTAGACTAATTTAACAAGATTGGGGTACAGAAAATGCAGTTTATTGCAGATTTTAACGACTTAATCAAACATTTATCTCCGCAGACCAACTTTTTTAAAACTAATTGACCAATAATTGTGTCATTTATTTGCACGGTTTAAACAATGGAAGAAGTTTACGTTTTCAAATTACATAAACGACTTTTCCGAAAAAACGATAAATTACTTCGGTGACATTGAAGTAGATAAGTGAATTTTAATTAATGTTGTTATGCGAAAAACTATAGCCGATTTTAGCAAGAAAAATGTGCCGTCACTTGTTGCATTTATTTAAATACCGTAATTTTCGCTCACACATTTTAACTTAATTTGTTAGTGGTAATTCCAATGATAAATCAATTTAAGAAAAAACAATTACAGACTTGCGTTAGTCGCCATCTATTATACCTTTATGACTGCATATATAATTGTGTGCACTTTGATATCGATTCGTCTCTAGTTATTAATGTGACAATTACTCAATTAGTGACTAATAAAAAATAGTATCTATATTGGTCTCACCATTAATTTAAAATTAATTATGAAAGTCATGAATGCGAAACTACGTGACAACCAGCACTCAAAAATATCATATTACTTACAAAAATTTTGGCGATTGTTATCGAGTGCCTTCAGCAAACTATAATTTGTTTTTTGTTGTAATAAAACTTTTAACGACATGCACATATTTTAGGACGAAAGATCTCTGTTTTATGCATAACAAAGTTTTTGTTCATTTTGTAAATGTAGATCTTTAATTTCGGTCGCACCTAGTCTTAACAAATATAAAAAGATGCTTGTTCTGCTACAGTAACTCCCTTCAAGGTTTAATTGATTAGATTAATTTTTTGACCCCTTCGTTAATGTCACACTCTGAATACTAAATTTTTCTTTTTTGAAATCTTGCAGTTCGGTATCTCAGTGTTATCCTTTATTTGTCAAGTTTTAAAAACTTTAATTTTGCGAACAAGTTTATGAAGATTGGTTACATTTTTATCTCCAAGCCGCTATTCAAGGGAAAAAACCTTCCAAAATTTCTGGTAGATCAAGTTGAACTTGTTTAATTCGCATTATACTGGCTTTCGTAATGGCAGCTCCGATGAACATAATTGCAGGCTTATCTTCTTTTTGGGTAGACAATTTCTCGGCGTTTTGGACCAGGTTTTGCTTGCATATAAATAAAAGAAAATATATTTCGGAATTTAATTAACTGTAATTAAAACGGAGAGAACCAATGAGGAAAAAGAATAATTTTGTACAGGCACAAAAAAATGTGGCCTCTCAAGAGATGTGAACAAGCTGGCGATTAAAACATTTCAATATTTACAAAATCCACAGTCAGCTATGAGCAAAATGACAGTAAATAGTTCTAGGACTTAAATCCAGCAGAAAATTTAATTATTCGAAAGCAGTCAAAGAAAACTAGGTTGCAAAGAAATGATGGAGAATTCGAATTAATTTTGACTAAATTAAAACCGACAAAATTAAGCGCTGTAAACACTATGTCACAATTTCTCTGTGCTGTAATTCTGTCAAGTCGTAACTCTAAAGGATTTTATATAAGCATTAAGTACCTACGTAACGAACTGCACAAATTAAAGGTCCAAAGAGACTAAATTAAACAAACCGATTGATGGAATTTAGGTGAGTGAATTCACACACTTGATTAATATTTTCCTGTGTAATTATTGTGAAGTAAACTTTCGCGTCTTCAGTTTCCTCAATATGTTGCTCTGCAACCCATAATTAGGTAAAGCTAAATAAACCTTTTTTCTTTTTAACAGAGTTCCAATAAGTCAGGAAAATACGTTCCTATTTTGTCGTGTCTGCTTTGATTATAAATCTTTCTGTTTAGTAATTTTTTCTGTGTGCAATAACAAAATATCGTTTCTACGTCGAATGTCAAATAGATACATATAATTATATTTTTAATAGCTAAAGAGAGACCACATCGTAAAAAATATTTTATCATTTGCGTAGACAAATTCCTAAAAAACTTGTTACAATATTATTGTTTTGTCTTTATGGAAGTAATGAAAAAACAAATAACATGTCATTTGCAATTACTTTGTGACGTACAAAAAGATGTAGCATCTTAGCAACAACAAAAATGATGAATGACCGTGAATTAAAAATGATCGAATAATAGATCGATGGCGAAGTTTGCTCTTCTGAAATTTAAATAACAAAAAAATATGTCTTTCTTGTGCAAATGTGAAAACAAGGTGACTCAATTTCGCAATAGTTGGAAAGAAAAGCCAGCTCTTTTGAAATGGATCTGTGGTAACACAACTTGTTGTGGAAAATCACTCGTCCAGTGCGAAAAAATCATTTTTGATATTTGCTCAAGTCTTAAAAACAAATTCGCAAAACGCGTTTTAAAGCTTTCCTTGCATTTTTCACTTCCTGCGCCTAAGTAAAACAATTAAAGACGTTTCTTGGGATTTGCAGTTAATGTTATAACTATTATAAATAATTTGATAAAATTAATGCCAACCTTGATAGGTGATTTATGAGTTTCCATTCTGTCAAAACTTGATTAGTTGTGATATGACTAAAAAGGTTTATTATGTTTAAAGATGACGACGCATTTGACAGGTACATGCTCAATCGATTTAAAAAACTATGCACTTTATGATAACTGACAGCAAAATCACTTTAATGAAAAAATGTATTCATTTCATTCCAGTTTTAAATTCATTGTCACTGTTCAATGCAATGTACATTTGGGTGGAGGCGCCATTTTTTTCCGGATCGCTGAATCAATATGGAAATATTTACACATGCCATTTACACAAACTTGTTTTTTCTTTAAGTAAATTAAGAAAAACGGTTTGCTAATTGTTGTATCGTTTTTTCTATACTCAAAAGCAAGGTTTTGACGTGAATAATCTTTGACAAGTAATTACATAAAAGCAATTACATTGTAACGTATTACTCAAGTATAAATAACCATTATGCATCTTGCACTACTTGTTGAAAAATATTTAAGTAAATTAACATTCACATACAATGTGTTTATGACCTTCGAAATGAGAATTAATTACTATACATTGTAAATGTTCTTCATATGGCACTGGTCAAAGTCAAGGAGGAATCCTAAATGATAATTAATCAAACTGTTAATGACGGGTACATGTATAGTCATTAAGTTCTTACTTTTAATTGTTATTTTATTGGTAGTTTAAACAGCGAATTAAAAATTATTTTGAAAAAGTTGAAAATAGGTTTCATTTTTCTTTCCTGAATAGATAATTTCCCGTGTTCTACGTTTCGTAGGTCCTAGACTTTGAAAAAGTAGGTCTTCCATGTCCATGATGGCCATTTTCTTGCTTAAAAAAAATGAAACGGATATTTTTAAATTTTACTCCAGGAACTGTGTTTTTGGAATCAGCACGACTAAATGAGTTTTTTGGCAACTTTTCCAAAAATTAAATTTTTCAATAACCCCTTCAATGAATACTTCGGCCAATTTTATACAGGTTCCGTAATTTAACCAAAGACATTTTCATATAGATTTGGATCTCCAGAAGTTAAATATATATTTTTAAACGAATATTTTTGAATCATGAACCTACAGGACGAAATCTATATTCTAGAATTTTTAGGGACTTTTTTGCCACTTTTTTCAAAATCAAAATTCTTCAGTATTATAAAAAAAATTTAAACCATAATATTTTTAAATATTACATGGGGACCATAAATACGCTATATGTTTTTGGAATCAGCACGACCAAAAAAATCCCAGAATTGTTTGGGATTTTTTTGACAACTTTTTTAAAAGTAACATTTTTCAGCACATTTTTCGAAACTTAACCAAAAACTTTTTGTCATAAATCTCGACATCCAGAAGTTAGTTTCGGCCCCATTTTTTCTATACTGCTACGATTTTTTTAGAATCGCCCACTGAAAGACCGCGATTTTCAGGATTTAAAAAAAATATATTTTCAAACGGAATATTTTTAAATCTCGCCCGGGTGCACAAACATGCTATATTTTTTGGAATTACCATAATGAAATCTATATTCCAGAATTTTTTGTGTTTTTTTAGCCAACTTTTTCAATGCATTTATGAAAATTTCTACCAATTTTTCACAATTTTCAAAACTAATTAGCCAAAGAAATTTTCTCAAAAATTTCTACCTCCGGAAGTTGATTTCGACCACATTTTTTTGTAGTTTCTACCATTTTTCTAGAATCGCCTACTCATACGTGGCAATTTTTTTGAATGAAAACAAAAATATTTTCAAATTTTTTAAATCTCGATCGAGAGCATTAAACAGGCTATGTTTTTTTGGAATTAGCACGACGAAATCTATATCCCAGAATTTTTTGGAAAGTTTTTGGAAACTTTTTCAAAACTAAAATTTTTCCATATCCTTATGAAAATTTCGACGAATTTTTGTCAATTTTCGAAACTTAATTAAACTTAATAAAAAATCATTTTCCCAATTTTCATAGACCAGAAGTTAATTTCGGCCTAATTTCTGCTATACCTTCTATCTTATCCCGAATGGCCAATCGAAGTAGTTTTGGATTTAAAAAAAATATATTTTTTCAAATTAAATATTTTTAAATGGTCCCGGGAACATAAATACACCCTGTTTTCGGATTAGCACAACGAATTATATTTTCCAGATGTTTCGGTAATTTTTTCTAAACCAAAATTTTTCAATACCGTTACGAAAATTTCGGCTAATTTACAACAATTTTGGAAACTTAACCAAAAACATTTTGTCATAATTTTCCACCTCCGGAAGTAAATTTCGCCTCATTTCTTTCATAGTTTCTATCATTTTTCCAGAATGCCCTACTGAAATATTGCAAGTTTTTGAATTAAAAAAATTATTTTCAAATTTTCTATCGCTTCTGGAGCATTAAACACGCTATGTTTTTTGGAATTAGAACGACGAAATCTATATCCCACAAATTTTTGGAAATTTTTAGAAACCTTCAAAACTAAAATTTTTCTATCTCCTTATGAAAATTTCGGTCAATTTTTGAACATTTTCGAAATTTAACTAAAAAATGTTTTCCCAATTTTCATAGAGCAGAAGTTAATTTCAAACTACTCTGCAATACCTTCTATCATTTTTCTAGAATCGCCAATCGAGGTCTGCAATTTTTTGGATTTAAAAAAATATACTTTTTCAAATTAAATAACTATTTTTAAATCGTCCTGGAAGCATAAATGCACCATGTTTTCGTATCAGCACAACAAAATAATTATATATTCTGTATTTTTTGAATTTTTTTAAACCAAAATTTGTCAATAGGTACCTACATATGAAAATTTGGGCCAATTTTGACAATTTTCGAAACTTAACTAAAGACGTTTTGTCATAAATTTCGGACTCCAGAAGTTGGTTTCGGCCTCATTTCTTCCATATTTCTATATTTTTTTCAGATTCGCTCACTGAAGCAGGTATTACAGTTTTCGAACGGAATATTTTTAAATCTCGCCTGGGTGCATAATCATGCTATATTTTTTGGAGTTTGCACAATGACATCTATATTCCAGAATTCTTTGTGATTTTTGGCAACTTTTTCAAAACCAAAATTTTTCAATGCATTTAAGAAAATTTCGACCAAATTTTGACAATTTTCGAAACTTAACCAACGACGTTTTCTTATAATTTCGACCTCCGGAAGTTAATTTCGGCGTCACTTCTTTTATAGTTTTTACCATTTCTCCAGAATGGCCTACTGAAATATTGCAATTTTTTTATTTAAAAAAAAATATATTTTTTTGCAAATTTTTTAAATCTCGCTCCGGGAGCATTAAACACACAATGTTTTGTGGAATTAGCATAATGAAATTTATATTCCAAAACTTTTTGTAATTTTTTTTGGCAACTTTTCTAGATCAAAATTTTTCAGTGCGCTCTGAACAATTCGACCAGTTTTTGACAATTTTCGAAATTTAACTGAAGACATTTTCTGATAAATTTGGACCTCCGGAAGTTAATTTCGGCCTCATTTCTTTTATGGCTTTTACCATTTTTCCAGAATCGCCTGAAATAATGCAATTTTTTGAATTAAAAAAAAAATTCAAACCGAATAATTTTAAATCTCGCTCCGGGGGCATTAAACACGCCACGTTTTTTGAAATAAGCACGACAAAATCTATATTGTTGAATTTTTTGGGAATTGGTTCGGAAACTTTTTCAAAATCAAAATTTTTCTATAACATGACGAAAATTTCGGCCAATTTTTGACAATTTTCGAAACTTAACTAAAAACATTTTCTCAATTCTCATAGACTAGAAGTTAATCTCGGCTTCATTTTTGCTATAGTTTCTACAATTTTTCCAGAATCGCCAACAGAAATACATTACAATTTTTTATATTTCAAAAAATATATGTGTATATTTTTTCAAATTGAATCTTGTTATATCGTCCCGGGAGCATAAACACGACATGTTTTCGGATCAACACAACGAAATATATATTCCGGAATTTTTTGACAACTTTTTCGAAACAAAAATGTTTCAAAATTTTCAAATTTTTTAAAATTTCCGCCAATTTTTGACTAATTTTGGAAACTTAACCAAAAAAGCTCTTACCATTTTTCAGAATTTCTCACTGAAGTCTTCCAATTTCTTGGATTAAAAAGAAATATATATTTTCAAACAAATCTTTTTAAATGTCAACATGTGAACATAAAGACGTTATGTTTTTTTTTAGTTCTTTGGCAATTTTTTCAAAAGCAAAATTCTTCAATATTACAAAAATTTCGGCCAATTTCCAACAATTTTAGAAACTTAACCAAAGATATTTTCTCATAGATTTCGATCTCCAGAAGTTAGTCTCGGTCCCATTTCTCCTATGGCTTCCACTATTTTTTCAAAATCGCCCACCGAATTGTTGCAACTTTTTGGATTTAAAAAAATATATTTCTAAACCTAATATCTTTAAATCTTGGCCGCTAGCATAAACACGCTATGTTTTTGGGAATTAGCAGGATGAAATCTATATCCCAGAATTTTTTGTGCACTTATGTAAATTTCGACCAACTTTTGTCAATTATCGAAACTTAACTAAAAACATTTTCTCATAAATTTCGACATCGAAACGTTAATTTCGGCTTCATTTATTTTATAGCTTCTACCATTTGTCCAGCATCACCTACTGAAATATTGCAATTTCTTGAATTAAAAAAAATATTTTCAAACCGAACATTTTTAAATCTCGCTCCGGGAGCATTAAAAATACTATGATTTTTTGAATTAGCACCACGAAAAAAATTCCAGGATTTTTTGGGAATTTTTTGCAAACTTTTTCAAAACCAGAGTTTTTCCTTACGAAAATTTCGGCCAATTTTTGACAATTTTCGAAACTTAACTGAAGACATTTTCTCATTCTCATACACCAAAAGTTAATCTCGGCTTAATTTTTGCTATAGCTTCTACCATTTTTCCATAATCGCCAACAGAAGTGCTACAATTTTTATATTTCAAAAAAATATATATTTTTTGAAATTGAATATTTTTATATTGTCCCGGGAGCTTAAACACGAAATGTTTTCAGATCAACACAACGAAATATATTTTCCGGATTTTTTTGGCAACTTTTTCCAAACAAAAACGTTTCAAAATTTTCACATCTATTAAAATTTCGGCCAGTTTTTGACTAATTTGGAAAATTAACTAAAGATATTTTCTTATAGATTTCGGTCTCCAGAAGTGTTTCGTCTCACGTCTTCGTTAGCTCCTAGAATTTTTCCAGAATCGTCCATTGAAGTCCATGGAAGTATTGCAATTTTTTAGATTTAAAAAAATATGTATTTTCAAACCGAATATTTTTAAATCTCGTCCCGAGAGCATAAATACGCTATGTTTAAGCAAAATTTTTTAGTATACCTATCGCTCTTTCTCGATATTTCATAGCGCCTAGTCAAAGCAGGTCTTCCATTTCCGTCTGTCTGTCGTTTGTTTTAATTTAATTTTTTGTGTAACGTAAACCAAAAATTTGATGACCTCCAAATTTACCATTTATTAATCTACTTTTATGCCATATAATTAATATTTACACAGGAAGTTTCACAAAATTAGTAAAGCAATAAAATGATCCAGAGCAGAAAACTTGTCTACAACATTTTACCGATTTTTGTGTAACCAATGAATGTTTTGAGCCAGAAAACTTGTCTACAACATTTTTGTGTAAACAAAACAATGAATGTTTTTTGCAGCACTTTGCGCAATAATAAAACCAGGAGTTACACTTTTTTTAACAAAATAATTACTGCATTTTACTCCTTCCGCTAAACCAGCACGAACCTTATTTTTTGCACAATTAAAACCAGATTAAACAAGTGCACATTTTTGACATTTGAGTGTTTACAAAATTAGTGAATTAATAAATAATAAAAAAGCAGTTTAAGACAAGCTTTTTTTGAATCCAAAATTTAATCAACAAAACTCTCAAGAATTATTAAGTATTGACTGAAGGTGAACCATAACTTGTTTTCCGTCTGTGCTTTTTTTTAACATCGTGGATGATATCAATACCGATATTGCACCAAGGTTTATCTACGTCCACGTAATTCCCATGTAATGATATTTTTTTCAAATACCTAGACTATAATTTTATGGACGCATAAATATAAAGTAATCTTGACGCAAATGGTAATTACTCGGTTCAATTGAAAACGTATTGTAATTTTAAACATTTTTATTATGTGACATGTTATTATAGATAAACTTTGTCGTTAAGTTTATTGTGATAAGCTGACTTAAGTAAAATAAAAAAAATCTGTAGTTTGATATATTTTTTTATTCTATTTTAGTAGTTTTCGCACAATGTGTATCGTACTACAAAATTAATAGAAGAAGTCAATGCCATTGCAGTGTTTGATGAAGATACATAGACGCAGTGATGTAAAAAATGTTGATTTTAAAAGTGGTTTTTGTGATGTGTGTACTTCGAGTATTAGCAAAAGTACTAAGTAAGTAAAGAATGGAACCAACTTGTTGACATCTGACTAAAAATATCGAATATTTTCAAATTTTTACTAATATTTGGCGTTAATCACTATAAAAAAATTGGCTGCAAGCTATAAAAATAATAAAACTGTTTGATTATTATTTTGGAAGGGACGTATTTTAAAAGTTTTTACATGTAGTACAATGCATAGCTGATTAGTGATTACAATAAAGCACGTGTTAACAAGCTCAGGACTTTGCTTGCAACCGCACTAGATAACAAACATGTACCTCTCATTTCTAAGAAAACTAGACTCTATAATAAGGCATCGTACCGACGTTACCTTCATATTATCTCGAATTAGCTAAACTAGAAATATTAGAATATACATAAATTAACACATTATGTATATTAATGACGCCACGTATGGAAATAAATCATGTCTGACGTCAAAATGAATTCATGAATTTCCGGCATGTAAATAAAAACCAAATATTTTCGACTTTGAAAAAACTCTAAGTAATGGGTGTCAAAAATAATGATTTTGAAAGATTTTAGACAAAAATGACGTCAAAACGTGACGTACATCCAGAAAAAATATGCTTGTTTACACTGTCATTATGGACTGTAACAAAAACAAATAAAAATGTGACAGTCGATAACTAAATGAAACAAAAAGATAAGTAAAATGGGAAAACATTATAATGGAGAAAAATAAAACAAAAATGCAAATAAACTAAGGTCAAAAATATTGCCTGAAGGTTTTCAGACAGAACCTGCCCTGATCGTTGAAACAGTCTACTGACTTATATTGTCATCATTAAATAACTACATTTTAATAGTTGTTTGGTGATAATTGAATTAATATTGGGCTTGCAACCAAAAAACATTTATTAGTAATGTGCATTTAGCTAAAAGTAACACTTCTTGTCCATTAAACAATATCATTAACCCATTATAATAATAACCACGTGTTCAGTTTACGTAGTTTAAAGACAAGTGTACGCAATTTGATTGTACAGAACAATGGATAATTCCTGTTGCTATGAACAAACCCAGTAAACACAGTTGTGATGTTGACGTGTCAGGTACGTACTCACAAAAGAACAATAAGTACATCGCATGATTATGTCTTAACGATATACCTGGAACGTAAGCTATATAACATCACAATGGAGTACTCATGCTATGTGACAAACACGTAATGTTGACTACATTTACTAGATATCTCATTATTATGTCGCAGCAATATAGCTTGCATATAAGCATTTAAACATCACACTGTGGTACTCCTGTTATGTAACTAACACCTAATGTTAACTGCATTTACTAGATATCTCATTATTGTGTCGCAGCGATATAGTTGGCAGGTAAGCCTTGTAACATCACAATGGAGTACTACGGTTATGTAACCAATAAGTAATGTTAACTGTAGTTACTATCTGATTAATATATATATACATGCTTCGGAATGTTTTATTTTTATTAGTTAATTATGCAAAGTGTTTTTCAGTTGATTTTACAAAATGGCATGTTAAATCGAAAATTAACGTTTCTGACAGGGCAACAGCAAAAAACATTTAAAAACATACATATCGAGTATTATATAGCTCTATTTTATATTTATTATTTATGTTTGTGTTGCAGGTAAATAGTATATTCATAAACAAAAGATGCTGAGTCTTAAAAAAAGAAATTTCTTCTCTGTCTTAAATCTTACACAAGCGAGATGACGCCAATAGTGAGTTGCTCTTAATTTTTTTTTTTTCATATTATATTTCCTGTAATTATATTTATTTATAATTTTATTTTTATATGTCCATAACGACCTGCGCTTTATAAAACAGAACAAGAGACTTAATGCACATAGGTTATGATCAGAATTAGAAAATGTCCCATCTAACAGGTAATACGAATTAAGACTAGTAATGAGACATTATTTTTTAACCTCTGCCTATGCGTCACTGCCAAAAAGGAACAATTATACATATACAGAATTTTGAAATGAGCTCGAAAAATAAAATGATATATTTCATTATTTTATTAATTCTAATGCAAAATATGTTGATCGGCAACAAAAGCAACAAAAAGAAAAAAATCGAAATTAAAAAACTAATCTATTTCAAGGTCAGCGATATCGTTCTTAAATAAAAATGAATTAAATAATTTCTTCACTTTGATCGTAAGGAAAATAAATAATAATTTGAATACGAAACAATAATTGATCATCGAGTTTTGTGTATTGACTTTCGCATTCAGTTATAGGTATATCTGTTTAACATGAAATTTTCAAAAGTTTAGATTTTTCCAATGTAATCTTGGGCTCTAAAATAAACTGGTAATGTATAATGTATAATTATAATTGAGTATTTTCGTGGTTGATCTTTAAATTATTATTTATTCAAAAAATTCACTTAATTTCATATCCAATATGTAACTAACTGAAAACAGATAATAAAGCAGCAGATATGACGAAATAGTGTTGACTTTTTTTAATGTCGGTAATAGAGTGTATGTATAATAACTAGAGAGCGGAAAATATGCAGCAAAATTTTGGGAAATATGATCATATGACATGCATCAAATTTATGCAAATATGCAATAACTTTCTTAACATATGCAGAGATATGCAGTTGCACATGCTCCAAAAATAAAAAAAAGCGTAATAACTTTACCTTTTATTACAAAAAATACATAAATCACATTGCAAAGTGTTTAATTAGATCTCACTGACAAATAAATGACATTTTTTAAGATAATATTCTTATACTCAAAAATAAATATAGGTAAACAGAACGAATTAAAAAATAGTAGTAGTCGACTATTTAATTACTATTTTGGTAACAATTTATTTTTAAATATTTTTCGAAATATTCTAACAAAAATTTTTCCGGCGATTCTAAAGTATGTATTTGTAAATAGAAAAACTGCGTATTGCGTCCACAGATGTAAAAATACTTATCGGATTAGAGCAGGCACAACAAAACACAGTTCCTTCTTGAAGAATAAGTTCAGGAAAAGGTTTAATTCATAAATTAATTTGAGTTATCTACATATTGACACACATCTCTATCGCTTTAAATACTTAAATGCAAACTCACAATGAAAAATAATAGGATAACGTCCCTTCGACCACCATAAAACATACCATTAATACACTTAAGTAACGAACAAAAATATTGAAATGAACGGTATTTCCAAAAGTAATTAGGACCCGAATTTACCTGGAAGGATGGCTTAACACCCAGTGGTTCCTCCAAACTACCATAAAACCCAAACCTTTCCCAGTTATTAATTAGCATAATTCGTTCACATATTAAATATCAAGATTTATATGCAAAAAATAACGGATATGCAAATTTCATAAAATTCGCTCTCTAATAATAACCAATACATCGGGTATGTTTCTGTTGTTGTCTTCGTTCGACACCACTGTAGAGTATTTAAGCAGGTATACGTTTCCGCCCCTAAAATCCCACGTACCGCATTCTTTGCCGACGTAAATACAGTACCTGGAATGAAAACAGTAACAGAAATAGTTTTACAACACCTTATCAAAATTTAAAAAAACCACTATGGTATTATTTGAAATTTATTGTTAAAGATTATATGGTCAATTAGATGTGGGTCGTCGTATTCTTTAAAAAGTGACCTTCGTCAGTGAGTTCGTAATGCTTAATTAATAATTATATTTAGAGCGAAAAATACAACGGCTTTATTAGAAATATACCAAAGACAAGTTTTTTTCATTGCAATAATTTCTAAGAATTATTTCTGTAAACTTGTTCACTTGAAATGTTATTTTGTAAGTACCTGCTTGGCAAATTATAAATAGAACATCTGTAAGGTGACCAGATTTCAAAAGTCCGAAATCGGAACATTAGTTTCCATTTCCATCGTAATCTGATATATAACTGCTTTGAAAATTTTTAGTTGTAATATACTAACAGTACTGACATCTGCTGACAACCGTATCGATACAAGTTTTGTTCCCAATTTTTCACAAAATAAAATTACTATTCATGAAAATTAGTGATTTATCCGAGGATTTATCTTTATTCTTATCAGATTTATAGAAATCGGAACATTCACGGAACGAATGTTTTAATCGGAATATTTATTGGACGAAATTTGAAATCGGAATTATTAGAGTATTGAAATCGGTACAGTTCCGATCAAATCGGAACGTCTGGTCACCTTAAACATCTGGGGTAATATAGGGAAGACCCAACGACCCAAACAAAGCCATAAAAATTCTTTGCCCATTGTCCCTGAAACGGGACAAGGTTTTGAAGAGTTCATTCGTCGAATTTTGATTTTATAACGACGTTTATAAAGCGATGAAGGGTAGCAAAAAAACTAGAGAGTGGTTAATTTTGATATTATTAAATTTATTTTATCTAATGAAAAAATGACGCTCAACTTCTGCATTTAGGTACTATCCACCGGATGTTTGGGGGGTGCAGTCGGACCTTTGTTGGTTTGGTTTGTCTATGAGTCGGACGATCCCTTTTTTCCGTATTTATGGTTATTGCACTTCACGCTCACAGTGAAGCTGTCGAATTCCATTTAGCCATTTGGTTCACAACCACCGAACCTTTCTCGTGAATCCGTAACTCACTTCATTTTTAATGCAGTTTTGTGAAAATTGTGCCATTCATTCATTTACACTAAGTAGGTAAGTTAATATAATTCTAATGAAGTAATCATTTTAATTTTTACATGCTTCTGTTGTTTTTGATAACTGTACGTAAATAACAACAACAGTTTTTTCAGACAAGCTGGAAATACCACCATTAATCACTGAAGATACGCCCGCTGATTTTGAAGAACTTATGGTGATTGTTTTTGAAAGTGAGGCGCTTTGCCACAACATGTTGCAAAGGTATGTTACTGCAATTTTTTATGAACTAGGTGCTAATGAACATAATTTTACTCTAGACTTGAAACAAATACAAAAAATATGTGCCAAACAAAAGAAATTCTAAAGGAAACGAGTGAACAAATTTCCAATATGAAAACGTCATCAAATGTGACAAATCAAAAAGAAAACAGTAATAGAAGATATGCCGCCAAGACCACAGGTAAACAAATTTTGAGGAATTAGAAGATTATCTCTGCCTACTACAACAAGCAGGCTTCTTTGTAAGTTAAAAAAATACAATTAGTCCAGTCAAATTAGCGATCAACCTCGGAATGAGAGATAATAAGCTGAATTTTCGTATATACCTTCATTTTAGCGTTCTAAAAGTTGTCTCAAAAGTCTCATAAAATCTCGTGTCTGCGTCGTAAGTTATTCAAGGTCAAAGGTCAAGAAAAACATTATTTTGCGATTATCTCGGTTTCTATTGCTCTAATGATGTTAACACCTATTATCATAATTGTAGAGCACAACTTTGGGACAAATTTTATTTGAAACATTTTTTGATACACTTAATCGTTTTTGAGATAGAGGGCAGTGGGCGCGCAGCGTTCATCCATACATACTGTAATGCAATCAACCGTGAATATCTGTGAATACTACCTTGAATTTTGAAAAATTTGTATTATTTATCAGTTAATACATTGCATTTAATAACATTTTGCATATTTTCAATACATTTATTTAATGATACTTACCTACTTTGTGTAATTAAAAACTCTTTAAATGACATATTTATTGTAAGTATATCTTAGGTTAGATTATTATATATCTTAAAGTTATATTAATTTTTTCAAAGTAAATTTTAAGGAAGTAAAACGAGTTAATATATTTTAATTTTATCTTTATTCAGCAGCTGTATATTTCTTACGATTGAAATTGGATTGCAGTGAAAATCTATAAATTTTTAATAATTTAAAGAACAAAAGTATCAATTTTCTTCTTCTTCACCGTCATCTTCTGGACGTTCGGGAATTTCTGTTTCATCATCGTCATCTTCGGTGCCCTGAATTGTTGTTTCCAGACCTCCCAGTTATAATCATGATAGAAAAATAAGTATTTAAAAACTTACACATTTTAAAGATATAAATAAATTGAGATATACAATAAATATTTCATTAAATGAGTTTTTAATTACACAAAGTAGGTAAGTATTATTCTATGAATATATTGAAAATATGTAAAATGTTATTAAATACAATGTATTAATTGATTAATAATACAAACATTACAGTACGTATGGACGAGCGCTGCGCGCTCACTGTCCTCTATCTCAAAAACGATTGAGCGCATGAAAAAATATTTCAAATAAAATTTGTCCCAAATTTTGTGCTCTACAATTATGATAATAATTATTAACATCATTGGAGCAATAGAAACTGAGATAATTGCAAAAAACTGTTTTTCTTGACCTTTGACCTTGAATAACTTACGACGCATACATGAGACTTTTGAGACAACTTTTAGAACGCCAAAATTAAGGCGTATACAAAAATTCAGCTTATTGTCTCTCATTCCGAGGTTGATCCCTTTTTTATGCTAAAATGACTGGACTAAATATATTTATATGTACTTACATATAACATAATTTTGGATATTATATACAGGTAGATGCCTGTAATAATATAACACTTTTTAGGAACCTACTAAACATGACACATTTCGCTTAACACGTTACATACATAGTGGGTTGCAGAAAAGTCTTATAATGAAGCAGCCTGTATGTTATACATACGCGGTGACTTCCAAATAGATTGGGAAAAAAAATCCTTTAATTGTCACACGGATTCAAAGTAATTAAATTGCTGCTCCAGTTTCAAGAAACAAATACGGAACATCTTGTTAAATGTAAATGATGCGGCAATGATTTTTTGAGTTTCCATTGTGACTAATTTTTTTCTTTATTTTTGCTGTGTGTTGCTTAGATGAAAACAAATGGCACTGAATGAGGTGTAGATCTTGATATATTTTTTTCCCCTGAATTAGGACTAGATAAATTATATATATATATTATGTGTATAAATGATATATACACATAAAAATATTTTCTTCTTTTCTTATTTCAGGAACTGCTATTGTCCCAGATAGGTGGTAATGGGAAAAAGAACAATGTGGGGCGTATATTAAAAAAAAAAAATCAGCGAATTTGCTGTAGCTTGTTTGTTCGGTAGGAAAATTCCGAAATGGCTGGGACAAAAACAATGAATATTATGAAAGGTATTTTTTTTTGCAATAAATATAATGATTACAATTTTTATTTTTGAAGAAATTACAATGAAGACCCATTCCGCAATAGAAAAAGAAGTAGAACAACGCTGCTCAGAGTGGCTAAGGCATTCTAGTCAACGCCTGAAGAAAGAAAAAACAACGACAGTTTATAGTTTCTGTGTCTTTTTTTAAGTGTAAATTATATTGTATTATTTTCGAATTAGGAAATCATGTATATATTTATTTATTTATATTATGAATTTATATTAATTTTTGTATTTTATTACTTATTACATATTATATTTTTTCAAACACTGAATAAAATAATAATTTACTGTAAGCTCTAAATTTTACTCTCCATATCCATATCCCTAAATGGTAACTAGACTTTCTGAAATGCCTATTCATATCGCATAGATCATGTTAATAAAATATACTGAGAGTCATATGTTTACGATGTTGCGATATATACGTAACGTCTATGTCCATTTAATACGTTATATTGGCGTTTAAAATAAAACGTAACAGATACATCAAAATATAGAGAATCTAGCGACATACTAACACAACGTTATGATGATGTACCAGCGAGCACGTCTCTAGTCTGAAACAATGTGGATGTCACCAGTATGTTACAAGCATGGGTCACTGTTGATTACATTACATAGCACAGGGAAAGCAAATGTACGCAGTTTGGGATGTAACAGCTAACAAGATCGTAGACAGAGTTAAATGGCATTAACATCGCTAAGACGTAACTGTGTTTACTGGGAAGTTCAAAATAAACAGTGAACGAAGAATACAAAATACTGTAAATTATAATAAATATTATAGACCATCTGGGAACTAGTACACTTCTTGTAAACACTCTGAACACAACTTTCATGTATTGATGAGCTGGCGCCACGGAAGAACTCTTTTTAATAGATTGAAAGCAGTATCTCCATCTAATATTGTCGCTGACATTGAGAATAGTAGTTCTATGGACGATTATAAATTTCTAGGTTCATACTGAAATAATAAAACCAACTGACGAATCCGAATTTCTGTTAATATTGACAGGGTGAAAAACCGTAATGGTGATTTGCATAATATTTGCCCGTAAGGACGTTCGTGAGATTGACCATTAGGTTCACGTGATAAAGTTGCTGAGCTATCTGATGACATTGATCAAGATCGTTACCTTGGTTAAGTAACTGAGTAAAATGCATTTGTTTTTAATAAGGGTAACGAATACAAATTGGCGAATTTATGAGTGAAAAACAGGCAACACCGTTAGCTGGGGTAATAGAAGTTGCTGTTTTTACTCATAAAAATGTTGATTATTGGTTAGGTTTGTATGACGTTTTGCGCTGGTTCAAATCAGATGGGTTTTATCGATTGTAGTGATAACATATTCTTGTTTTTGGGGGACACAACTGTAAAAAAAGAGAACATTAGCTGCATAACTGTTTCAACTTAAAATTCAGTGGATAATTTGAATATCAGAATGAATCACCATACATAAAACCACGCTTAAAAGAAAGTTAATACAAATTTGAGATTATCGGTAGCAATAACACGTTTACATGATAGCTGCCGGTTAATATCTGTTACACAGTAGTATAAATTGAGTCAGCCAATATAAAAATGGACCTAAAAATTATACCTTGATTTAATACTTCCGAGTTCACGTGTTGTTATTGTTCTTTGGAAAAACTACAAAATTTTCCTAGAGTAGGAATGGTTCATTTTGGAAACTGTTAACAATAGTTGCGAAAACTCGTACTCATTATCGTTTATTCTAGATAAAATTATTAAGAAAGTTAAGTTTAAGTGAAAATTATTGTGTAAGTAGACTGCAATAAATGCGAAAAAGTTTTTCAGAATTTTTAAATAATTACTTGTGGAGAGGAATCTGATGTTTTGGGAGCTTTTAAAAGAATGCGGTTCAGATTTTCGTTTAACTACTATAATTGACTTAACCCTAAAATCTGTATCTTATTCGGTTACTGTAATACTTTCTATCACTTTACGAAAGGATAAGAGGCCTAACTGAAAATTGACCTCTTCCGCGAAGTATTTTAAGAAATATTAACTGTTTAATGTTCGAAATGGAATGACGGGGTATCAATGATCACTTTAATGTGACCAATTTTTATTTTTTACTTTTTTCTGAGGTCGTCTGTCTGTTGGCTCTTTTATAATATATCTAATATTCGAAACTATTGAATGCCATCCCAAAATTTTGCTAGCTAAATGTGAAATAAAATTTATAAAATTATATGATTTGGTATTTCTGGTTTGTCATTCTCATTATTGATCGTATTTTTAACCTTGCTTGTCCACATTCAACAGATGCTTTGAGATTATCATTAGCTTGATAAATAAAGTAATGTCATTTTTATTACAGTAAGACATATACTCGTCAGAAAAATTGGTCGAAGGTTGTTTAGGCAGGGTTTTCCTCGCTCCTTCGAAAAAATACAAAATTAGACTTTATGAAATTTTATTTGTGATAAGTGATAACCTCAATACACTAGAACAAAAATGATAGTACCAGTAGCAGTGTAAGACACTAAATGATACCCTATGTATTTTTTTGCGATATCCAAACTTTTTTTAATAACAACCTATAAATTTTTTTAGAGATCCTTACAGAGTTTTTTTTTCTGAATTCATTGATGTATCATATTACCATTATTACCAAGCTTCAAGTCAAAAATGTGTTGAAGGACATTAATACAAAGTTTCCAGTAAAAATCGAGATTAAAACATGTTTCCTCATACGAAACTTGTCACCCCTTTTCATGTTTTAGGGGTGGAATCTTGAAAAATTTTTAAATATTTATGTGTTTCATTATTTGTGTTGAAGATTATTAATACGAAGTTCCACATCAAAATTTACAGTAGAAATAATTTTCCCATACAAATTTCGCCACCACTTTTCACCTCCTTCGGGGTTGAATCTCGGAAAATGCTTAAATACATGTTTCGTTATGCATTAATACTAAATTTCAGGTCAAAAATTTACAACAGGAATATTTTTCCCATACAAACTTAGCCACCACTTTTCACCTTCTTAGGGGTTTAATCTCGGGAAAAATGCTTAAATACGAGTTTCATTATTTTTTTTTGTCGAAGAGCATTAATACCAAGTTTCACGTAAAAATTTCAATTTATAGTAGAAATATTGTTCCTATAGAAACTTAGCCACCCAAACTTAGACAACACTTTTTACTCCCTTAGGGATAAACATTATCATAAAAATATTTTTCCCATACACACCCCTGTTCGCCCTTTTAGGGGTTGAATTTCGAAAACGCTGAAATACGTGTTTTATTATTTGTTGAAGAGCGTCACACAAGTTTCACGTAAAAATTTTACAGTAGAAATAATGGTCCTATACATATTTTGCCACCCCTTTTCACCACCTTAGGGGATGAATTTCGCGAAATTCTTTCTTAAATTATGCCTCCAGTATAAAATAAACATCTTCTCCAAATTTCAAATTTCTATCATTAGCGGTTTGGGCTGGGCGTTGATATTTCAGTCGGGAGATTGCCTTTTATATATATAGATTGATAAAGCGTAAGGCTATGTCTGTATTTCTAGTGAGTTGTCTAATTTAAAAATGTGCCGATCAATACTGCAACAAAGACAATAAAAAAATATAGATAATAGTAGTAATAGTATAAGAAAAAACCCATGCGATGAACTAACGAATAATCTTGTCGAATTCCTCCTTATACTTGTATAAAAGATTGCTATATAATTTCTATTTTTTGTAAATATTTGGACGCCTCGGGGAAAATCTCAAAAATTTCAAAGACAAATAAACAGAGGTGGAAACGGAAGATCTATTTTTTCCTACCCTTGTGGCTATGAAACGTCGAGAACACAATACGATACACACTTCCCTAGCTTACATTCGGAAAGTAGAATTATAAAAATAACAAAAAATATAAACAAAATAACATAAATTTAGCAGGAATGTTCGAAGACAAAATGTCTTTAAATTTTTTTACAGCATTAAAAATATTACATAACAGTAATTCGCAGCATTTCTAGCACAAGAAATTCTGAAATTCTCAATTAACAGAAGAAAAGTGGCGGATTACTTCAAAAATTTACCATTTATTTACCATTTTAGATGTTTTAAGTTTCTTGTTGTCGAAATAAGTCTACACATATTAAGAAAAAAAGGCACAATATAGCCCCGCCCACCCGCCCAATCTCAATTGTGCTGATATTTTTTTATTCGTCGTGAACCAAGAAGGCGGAGCTTAACTGCCAAATCGTTATTTCTCTACGAGAAATTAAAAACATGTTTTTGAGTATCGTGTTGTTCAAAGAATACTATGTATATTAAGAAAATAACAAGCCAAAAATTAAGCCCCACCCATATCCACCTCAAGCTCAATTGTGATGAATTTTTCATTGGTTGTCAAACCGAGGGGCGGAGCCTAATTACAAAATCGATACTTTCGTACAAATATTTATACAGTGTGTTATTGAAAGGTACGTACAAAATAAAATCGGCAATTGGTCTCGAAGTATGCGTGCTAAAAGTAAAAAAAAAGTTCATAAATTATTAAAATTTATGTCGAAATTCGTTCTTATCTTTCGTTTCTATAGCAACATTTAGTCTTGACAAAAGTTTTATTGTTACAGTTGCTAGGATTTACTAAAATAAATTAATTTTATCTATTTGTCCTTCAGTAGCGTCTAAAAAGGTTGGATAAGGGTTCATTTTTCCCTTATAATTTTGATAACACAGAATAAGTTTTTCAGACTTCTTGGACTTTCCGAAGAACTGTCAATTTTGTTGTACGTACGTTTCAATAACACCCTGTATTTTACTTTTTTTTCTTAATATACATAGTTTTCTTTGAACAACACGGTACTCAAAAACGTCTTTTTAATCTCTTGTAAAGAAACAAGTATTTTGTAATTAAGCTCTGCTCCTTTGTCCACGGCGAATAAAAAAAAAACATCACAATTGAGACATTCTCACATTTTGCCTATTTGTTTTAATATGTGTAGACCTCTTTTCATAACAAGAAACTTAAAACATGTTTAAAATGGAAAATTTGTATAAGGAAATATCGATTTTTCAATTAGGTTCCTCCCCATATTTCCTTGCAAAAATGTACCATTTTAACTACGTTTTAAGTTTTTTGTTGTGAAAAGATCGTTATGTATATTAAGAAAAAAAAGACAAAATATAAGCCCCGCCCACCCGCCTTATCTCAATTCTGATGATTTTTTCTATTCGTCATAAGCCGAGGGGAGGAGCTTAATTCTAAAATCCTTATTTTTCTACGAGAAATTACCATGTGAAATATGTTCCTAAGTAATCGTGTTATACAAAGTAAACTAAATGTATTAATTAAAAAAGAAAACCAAAAGAGAAGCCCCACCCATCCGTCTCGATCTCAATTATGATGAATTTTTCATTCGTTGTCAAACCGAGGGGCGGAGCCTAATTGCAAAATCGATACTTTCTAATGTTTTACCTTTCTTGTTGTGAAAAGAAGACTACACGTTTTAAAAAAAAAGGGCAAAATGTAAGCCTTTGTAGATATAATACCTAATCTCGTTTTGAGACGAATAAATCTTGTTCATTTAAATGTCGAGAACTCTCTTCAACAATGCGTAAGTACTGACAAAAAGTTACAATGTAGAAAATGACGGCAGCTATTTAAAATATGAGGGTTTCGGTGAACTACACACTACCGCAATTTGATTGATTGAAAACCCAACGTCAACGGCAACGTCAACGGTTGATATAAACGACGCTTACCTTCGCTGCGTATTTATCTTACGACAACGTCAACAGCGAACAGCAACGTCGGCGGCAAGTTTATAAATCGACCTTTACGCTGATCACGATATCCAATATTTCCCATAGATACATCACTAACAAAATTTGTCAAACCATTCGCTCCAAAATTTTGATGATGTAACTTCTAAAGTTTGCTAAGTAAACCCGATTTAAAATATGTGAAATGAAATACCTCACAAATTTCGGCAAGGAAGTATTGTAATAAGCTCTATCTGGCGAACCACTACTTTCTTGTTTTCTCGACGTTTTATGACTTCTAGTGTGCGAAAAAATAGGTCTTCCGTGTTCACGTCTATCAACTGACTTGACCTGACCAGTTGATGTCACACTATCAAAAAACTGTACAAATCAACTTTTTAATTTATCTAAGGAATAGAATTTGTCTGATAGTACTTTAGTGAAATGTCATGGGTACAAGTCTTAAAAAGATTTAAAGCAACTTTAGAAGGTCCATGAATCTATTTGTTCTAAACTTACAATATTCTATTTTCAGAAAAGTAATATATGAGTAGTATAATTCGAGAAGCTTGAGAGTATCTGAATTTATAATAAGCTCTAGTGGTTGTTTCTTCATACTTTATACATAGTGTGCTTTTGTAAGCTCCGGACTAGAATATTCAAGTACGCTGTGTGCTTCAGCGATTCCACTATAAATTTTTAAATCGGCAAAAAAATCAGACAAGTTTTAATTTTGATTTCATTACAAATTTAGATATAAAATTTGATAATTTAACGTACTCTTCGCTTTGCAAAAATAATAATTCATCACGAAATTTGTGTCAACAGCACTCAATCAACTGTACCTACATTGTATACCTAAGTCATCATCTCAACACAGATGTTAATTAAAAAAAGTAATCGATATCTATGAGCCCCTTTTGTCAACTAATTTGGTTTATTTTTAAACCTGAAACTGAAGTGGACTTCAAATTTGGATTTAGGGTAAATCTACACACAGAAAAACAGTTTTCCAGCACACGAATTTAAAGAACTTGAACGCTAACATCTTTACCTTTAATAAAATAAATCACAATCGAAAAATTGTTGTCATATGTTTACACGGATAGAAAACGAACAACAATGTATTTACGTGGACCTCAGTCAACACGTAACCTAGTGCGACATCGGTAACACTGCGTCCGGATACCACATTTCCCCAAATTAGAGTATACTCATTTTTATTTTGATCCGCTGATCATTTAAAACGTAATAATTGTCAAAATAAATAAATATATCAACAGTACCAATTCTCGCACATTTGTCGTCAATTATTACACACGTAATTAGCAGCCAAGACGTGCGTGACTCGCCAATTTTATATAGCAACACTGAAAGTAACTATCACTCTACATTTCCCACATTTTTCAGTCATTAATATTTTTAACCTTTCGAAGCTATGACGAACGAACTTTTAGAACATGAAAATGCAAATCTCCTGTTTCTGTTTGTCCGTTATTTTATTAAAAAATCGATTACGCTGAAACTTTACAAGTGCTTCCAGATTAGTATATAAAGATAGTAAAAACTAATCAAAACTTGCCTGCTCATCCCCTCTGAAGAACTGATGACGTCATCTCAAAACAGTGTTAATTAATTGGCTGTTGAATTTAGTTTAAGTATAATACGAAATTTTGGTGTTACACTAATATAATACTATTATATTTTGCAATTTACAAATTTTTGTACTCATATATACTTATATTTTATAAGTAATTTTCATGGCGTCAATCAGGCATGGAAATTTTTAATTATGGTCGTGAAATGTTAGCACCCATTTAAAGTAAGCACATATTATTTTTAGCACGGAGATAGCCGTCAATCAATGCAAAACATGGCAAATAACAAAAAAGAATGGACAATTCTCCGAACAAATTATTTAATTTTTATCTATTGTCGGCAGTGTGAATTATAAGTCAAATACTTAATTTTTTATCACTTTAACTTTTACGAACGTCAGACATCATATTCACTTTTTTTATGTTAATTTGAACTTGTTTATATAACAACAAAGTATCACATTATATTTTGAATATTTTATGACATGATTTACAGGCAACTAAAACCTATTATTAGTGCTAATACTATTAATACATTCGACAATTTGGTGGATGCGCCGAATTCATATTATAACCTATTAAATAAATATATATTAACAGATTTAAGCGCTTTAGGAATTATGTAAATTGATTGCATATTTTTCAGTTTACCTTGAAATATTATATTTAATGATGAATAAATAATTATACACAAAGCATGGACGTTGTGAATTTTTGGACAAAATAATGATTCTGTTTTACGTCTTTATTTCTTCTTTATTCGGAACTTTTTACGTTGAGTACGTAATTAAGCACAGACATGCAATGTAGGTCACGATATTGACAGTGAATCGTATAATTACATAAATGATTTATGGCCAAATCTGTGAATTCAGCTGTAATACCTTGTGGGGTATGTCAAAAGTCGAATTAATTACCTTCACAAAACTACACTGGTTGTAATTTATACTATATATGTGTATGGTTGGGTGTAATTAGGCAGCGAAAAATCTTACGAGAATTTGGGTTATTTTTTTTATGTAATAAATTTCATTAAACGAACTGACATTATATAAGTGCTGCCATTGAGAAAATATTGTTGTTCTATATGGAATTATACTGACATTGACTGGAATGTAGCCAGTGAGATAACTAAAACAGATTAATGCGTTTTAATTATTTTATTCTTCAGTTTAATGGATAGTTAAGGTTTGAATGAAACTCGAGGCAGATACGATAAATATATAAACAAGGTAAAAATTTAATTGCCGTCGTTGTGTAAACAAACATTTGAAAAGTAAATAAAACTCTGATTTTTAGTAGTCTAGGTATTAAAAAATTAAAAAACTAAAACTGTTGTTGTGACCCCAAAAATGTTGATATCAAATTTTTATTAGTCAGTTTAATCACGTTACGTGTGTAATTATATCATTATTTATGGGTTGTTAAAAAAGTAGTGAAGGTGGAGTCGCTACTACAGTGGAGATTTTTTAATTTGCAGGTAACAATACTTACCTATTATACGTATAACGCTAATTATTTACGAGTGCATTTGTTGTTGATAACAGTGGAAACTTAGATAAGGATAATTGTTGTAAAAAAAAATCGGCGTCACCGTGTGTGTTTCTTGTTTCACAGGAACAATGACCATTGTTTTTCAAAATTGACACTTTTATTCCGTAAAATGTTATCTTGGGCATTCATAAATGTCGAAGATTTTAATTATCTACAAGATTAAGAATTGGAAAGTTTGTGTGCAAGTAATTACATGTTTCAAAAGAGTGAAATGTCAGTTGATGAAATCAAACGGCGTGTATGGTGTACACTTTTTTATTTTACGTATTGAGTTATTATTTTCTACGATAATTATGTTACATCTTTGTTTGAAAATGAGATTAAAATTTCTTTTCAAAGGAAATATTTCTAGTGTATTTTTAATGAGAATCAATTTATCAATTTCGTAGTAATGTAGTTGTGGTTTCAAAAATTTAGAGAAAGTAGATGGGTCATTTCTAAGCTTATTACTGAAATAATTTGGTTCAAATGGCAGATGACATAATTAACGTTAAATTGTAAAGGCCCATCCATAAACCACAAGTACTATGTAAAATTTTGAAGTGACGACATCAAATTGTTGGCGGCATAGTCAAATTTTGGTTAGCATTTTGCCATTTATACAATAATATCATAATCGATTAGCTGTTTTATGACGTTTGTATAAAACAGGGACTTAGCTGTTTTATGACGTTTGTATAAAAATTTGTTTAAATAAATTAACCTTTCAGTAATAAATTTGTATTATAAAAAATATTTTCAATAAACACTAATTAATTTTATGCGTCAAAACCAGGAAAACAGTTTTTAAATATAACACATACGTATATCGTGAACATAAAACCACAATTTTAACCTTAACGTGTTATTGAACTCTCAAACAAGCCAAAATCAATAGTTCGCGTATTTATTGATTAAGTAACGTTTTTTCTAAATTTGACATTCTTCCATAAGCGGTCTATTGTACGCAACTACTCTGCTTCATAATATCGAACACACGAACTTCAAAATTATATAACTTGAGCATGTGTATTTATTATTAATAACAAATTTCACGATACAATTACGCAAACTAGCTTCACCGTCAAAGATAAAAACAATATAAAGGTTAGCAAAACAAGCGCATATGAAATTTATTATTACGTCTCAAAAAAAACGGCATTGCTCAAGAGCGCTTTTTTTGTCTACAAGAATCGGTCCATTGCATTTCCGTAACCCCTTGTGTGTATACAAATCTTACGAGCAATTCTTTTAACCAATTAAATATTGCGTAACAAACAACAACTTTTTAAATGTAAAAAACCTGGCCAACATTGAAAAACTGGAACAAGATGCTTGAGGTACTTCTTACAAACATGTGAGGAAACCGTAAATGTTGCGAGATAATCTGTCTCAAATTGTACGATATTGTTTTCCGCGTACGAATAACTTTGCGATTTATGGCAACCTTAAGAACTTCTAAACAGGTGTTTTGCGGTTGTATCTCGAAAACCTTACAATTTAGGCCGAATTTAGTAATTCACGAATGAATGCAAATTGCCAGCTTTACGAGTATTCGAAAAAATCCTTCGATGTTAAGTTGAAGGTTCGTCATGTCGCCACATCCATCTAGTTCGCGCGTTCAAGTTCAAAATGCGTGGTTTTGCAGAAATTGTCAAAGCCTCATATGACTTGTTAACCACTCTCTACTTGCATAATTTTAGATTACCTTCTATTGCACACCTTTCTAAAATACCTACCGGTCTGTTTCTGGTTCAATCATGCTAGGTTTTTCTTTCACAACATCAAATGTCCTTTCAGTGGAAGTTTAGTGGGTGCAATGTGCAAGCAGCGGACGTTTTTCTTTAGTTTGACATCATTCTGTCGCATGATGCTTCTATTTTTAATATTACGTCTGATCATTAACAAACGTCAAATATGCGTTGACCATATTTTTGGTGGGGCAGGTAAAGTTCTTGAGAAGCGCCAACCTCGAGCGTCATATCTATCAATTTCTCCCACTCAGTATATAGGTAAGCCGGCTACCGTCTTTTAAAAACCCCCAGAACTCTTGCTAGTGGATTATTTTACCATTTAAGTTGGACTGTCGGTATCTTGTTTGTCCTCTACTGATAAGAACTAGTTCAGTGTTAGTGCAAGTTTGAGTCTGTGACACGATGGAGGTGAAGTACAAAATTAACTCACGTAAGTAGTTTTTGAAAATTTCACAAAAATTTGATTTAGTCGTGAAGGCAATTTTTCACATTAAAAAATAATTAAAGTTAAAATCACAATAGAAACCCTTATTAAGGGTAATTTCTAAAATGTTGGTGTTCTGTGCGGCCACAATTTTGATCTTGAACTGTCGAATTCGTCATTAATATTTATGCGGATAAGGCATCTTTAAACTTCCTTCCGTACATATTTAGCAAGCACACGTAACAAATCATAATGTCACCCACGTACGAGTTGCCCACGTTTGCTATTTGTTGCAGTTTGACGTACTTTACATCACGGTCACTTTGACAAAACCAAAATTTTCAAATTTTTAAAACCATACAAAAATGTTGATTCATTATTTCGACTTATTATTTCATTAACGCACTTAATTACCTCTCATAGAGATGCACGCACGTGTCATCTCGCTTCACTTTAATTCAAAGTCAAAATGGCCAAATACAGTCAAAATCTCTACCGGAAGAACAAACAAAACGTTAAATATTTAACACCGTCTTAAAACAACATACACAATTATCGAAATATCGTTTTATTAACTTTCATTGATAAGAATATTAACCACGATGACACTGCTAAGGTTAATCATTGACTAGTGTTGAACTTATCTGTTAGCATTGTTTCAGAGTTCACCAAAATATTGACATTTTAAATCAAACAAGCCGCTTTTTAGGAATTATGCCTAGGAAGTTAAGTCATTGCATTCGTGGAATAATGCATTTAAAGTCGGAGAAAATAATATATCATGGCTGTTTTGCCGATCTGACCCCCAATATCAAGGTATTTGCAACGTAATCTTGGCCAAGGAGAAGCACAAAATAACTTCGCTTCAGTCGGCCGACAGCAAAAAATCGCGCTTTTCTGGACATTTTTCATTTTTTGATTTATAAATCCGACTTATTCGCACGTTCAGAGCTAAAAGGACAACCAAGTGTAATATTTTTGTGGCGACGAATTTTTTGCAGCGATGTGTACATACATCTACAGCGGCTAATGAGACAGAAATGTATGACCAAGGTTTTTATGCAAATTTTTTATTTTAAATGTAATTTATTTAAAAAGCATTAATCAGCAAAATTAAAAAAATGGTTGCAATGTGATCAGAACAAAAATATTTATTATTATTATTATTATTCTTAACTTATACCATGTTTTGCACCAAAAAGTTGAAAAAAAAACAGTAATGAACTTGAACAATGGCTTTTGAACTTTGAATTGGTTATCAGACGTTACACAAGCATGGCATAATCATACAATAAATACAAGATGAGCACACATTACTTTGACATAACATTCAAAGATGGTGGTTATTTGATGTTATGTTGTGCCTAGGTAAACACAGCAATATTCTAAACGTCACAAGTTGGAAGATCGTCTTTATATTCATTTAAATTATGAAACTAGTATTAGAAGCTTACTTAAGTTTTACAATATACTCAAGTCGCCCTATGTAAATAAGTAAAATATAGTTCAATGTTTTACGCATTTTTAAAGTCAAGGCGAGTGAAATTTTTTACGCATAGTCGAAAACATCTGCTTACTTTTAAAACTGTGATAGTTTTCCTTGCCCTATAAAGAATTCAAAATCCAATCAAATTTGCATATAACCTGTACTTCCAAAGTAAACTTTACACTCGATCAAATTTTCCGGACTACCGTACAAACAAACACAAATTGACATTTCAAATGCAAATGCGCATAAAACTATTGACTTAACAATTATCATTTGATCATTAAATTCACTCAAACAATCCTTCCATCAAGGCAAAACCATGTCTTCGAAATGATAAGAAAATGAATCACATTTAGAATTAATTGCGCGAAAGGTCAAAAATTTCCGATAATATCCGCGAGCTATCTTTCACTAAAATGTGCGTTACCTCGCCTCACAATGAGCACTTACACGTAATAACATTGACCGAGTCATAAGCGTCGTCGTCCGACACAATAATTTTTAAGCCATTTCCTAATTATCAAGCGACCTTAACCAATATTTTATGGTAATGTTTGACACCCGACATTATATAATCTAGAAAGTACATTGACTCTGAGTGGCAATGAACTAAGATGATTTTTCGAGGAGACTTTCAATATCACTGACAATGGTTCTTTTGCAGGGCTTCTGATATTACTGATGTTAGGGACCATCATGACGTGCAGCGCCTTCCTGATGTTTGTGTACCACCCGCTGCAACTCATCATCAAGAAGGTGGCTACTTTAGCACCAGGTACAATTTTCACAAAACTGTGGTCAGCTCCACCATACAGTGTTTACATCGATACGTTCATCTTCAACGTAACGAACTCTGAAGAGTTTTTGGCGGGAAAAGAAAAACTGAAGGTGGTACAAGTGGGGCCTTATGTTTACCAGTAAGTTCACACTTGTAATCTAAACCTTACCTACAACGTCATTTTTAGAGAGATCTTATTAAACAATAATGCCACTTTCAACGAGGATGGAACCATGACATTTCAACCACGTCGGTATTTGAAATTTCAAAGAGAAATGTCCGTTGGAGACCCCAAAGAAGACAGAATCATATCTCCCAATATACCCTTGCTGGTAAGTAAACACGCACTAACCCAAGCAACCATAACCCATAACTCTTTAGGGTATAACTGCGTCCCTTGAAAACGACTTTTTTGCAAACTTAGCCGTCTCTGGAATAAGCAAAGCCCTGAACACTCAATCGTTCCTCAACCTTTCCGTTGCTGAGTACTTGTGGGGTTACGACGACCAGCTGGTCACCCTTGCCCACAAAGCAATCCCTTCATGGATCAACTTCGAGAGATTTGGAATCCTCGATAGGGTAAGTTGGTTGTAAGCAACACCAAACTAACCACTGATATAGCTAATGGCTTTAGATAACGCAAGCAACATAGTCACTCTTAACCTTCACCCAGACAAGGTTTCCGCCAGTCCCATCCTCACAGAAGCTGAAAGATTAGCCGTGTACCATATCCATCGCTGGAACGGATCTCCTGGGTTGAAACATTGGGGTTACATCGATAGTGACGAACCCGTCGCAACCAACAGCAGGTGTAACATGGTGGAAGGAGCTTTCGATGGTACCGTGTTTCCTCCAAACGTGGGCGAAAACACAACCCTCAAAATGTACAGACGTGCCTTTTGCCGGCCCGTCCCGTTTAACTATAAGGAACCCATACAAACTAAAACTGGACACAGTGGGTTGATTTTCGAAGTGGATCCTTTATTTTTGGCAACGCCTAAAGAGAATCCGGAAAATTCGTGTTACTGTGTTAAAGGGAAGTGTCCTTTGAAAGGATTGGGTTCTTTGTCTCCTTGCTACTACGATATTCCTATAATGATATCGCAACCGCACTTTTATAACGCTCATCCCGTTCTACTGCAACAGATTGAAGGGATGCAACCTAATAAAGAAGATCACGATTCTTATTTCGTTCTACAGCCACAACTAGGTGTACCAATTGAGGCGAGTCTTAAGATACAAATTAATTTAGATATAGGTCAAACTAGATATAATGCTAAAACGGAACCTTTCAATGGTCTAGTTCTACCACTGTTTTGGTTGCAAATGAGGTTAGGTGATATTCCTCACGAAATAAATCTCTTGATTACGATACTATTTCAAGTACTACCTGTAATACAACAAATTTTAATCTACTTGCTAGGTTTATGTGGTCTAGGTTTAATGTCAGCTTCCGCTTTATTAGCTTTGTTTGTTTCAAGAGACGAAACAAACGGTAGGCTAAGTTTTAGAGGGGACTATAGCCCCATTCCTATAATTCCAATTAATTCACCTTACTTTAAACCAGATGTTAGAATATTAAAGTAATCTTTAGGTTAGATAATTTATGCCTGTGTAGTTATTAGCGTCCGTGACGTTTTAGAGACTGAATTATTTATGTTGTACATATCCCTGAAAGCTTAGTTCTAAGATTTTAAGATTAGCTCATGGTTTTTACTATTTTATAATAAACCTTTTTATGAAGTTTTGCCTTTTTATTTCTTCTCACCTGCACACAAGCTGGTTTCATGTAAATAATTGCGTGAAAGTTTTAAAGTTTGTTTTATTTAAGAATGGTTTGTACTCTTTTGTAATAAAGTTTTTATATACATTATATTTACAATGTTTGTTGCTTTCACAAACAATAATTACTATCACATCTGAGATCAGGTCAGTGTCAGTCAAGGTTACTACAGGCGAGTTTTTGATCTTATCCACGGTAGGTAATAAGATAATCGCGTGTAGACATCAGGAAATCCGGGTTTGGCACATCCAGAGCCAAACGAAGTTATTCCTGCTAGCATCCATCTGCCATCTCTCATCGCGCACTGGAGAGGACCTCCGGAATCTCCCTGAAAAAAAGATTATCAGTGGAAGAGTCAGCTTTTGATATGTGGAATGCATAAAGCCGGCATTTAGAACACAAACAGGAAATTTTAATTCGATACGTGTTATCTAATGTTGTCTTTTGAATATGTAATAGTAAATAGATAACAACGTTAATGACCGTCGTCGAAATTTCAATGGTGATTAATGACATTACAAGAGACACCATTTCGGTTTTTGATACGAATTATCATCTTGTTACAAAATAGACTAAATATAGCCACAAGTTCAAACAAAATTAAGTTCTATTAATACCACTACATTTATTAGAGACAGCACTGTGTTTTGGCTATGACGTCATGGTCACTTTTTTATTTACATTTTTGATTAGTACTTTGCACAATTTTTCCAGTAAAGGTGTGTCTTTTGAATGTTATACAGGGTGTCACAGGTTACCATTCCACGACTTAAATGGCCCCAATAATTTTTCTTTTTAATTTTAGACCTTCACAGTGTGCTATAATGAAGTGAAGTTTTAAAAATTTCCATAATTTTGAATTAGCAATTTTTTTAGATATGAAATTCACATAACACACCGTTCTTTATTGTCTATTATGTCACATCACTTAAGTTTCTATTAGATTATAATTTGCACTATAAAATAACGGGTTTGAACGTCACTCTTCCTTATGTTAAAATTTTCCGATAACTGATGAACTTTAAAGCAGTACTCGCTAATGAATAATGAAACTATATTATGCAAATGACAATAAAGTAAAAAATATTAGTGAAAGGTAACACAAGACAAACAATAGAAATATTATTTCTTGATATTTATTCTGTCTTGTAAAGGGTTAACAGTCTTCAAGGGAATGAAAAATGATGAATTTAAAAAAATATGGAACTTTACGACAACCGTCAACGCTAATTCAGTTTTAATCACGATTGTTTACACAAAAGGAAAAACAACTACTTCCATTGTCAGTACTCATGAATTAAAGATTATCATATCGATAAAATAGCCGTTTTTAGCAAACTTAAAAATGAGAAAGTAAATGCATAAACACATAAACAAAAGCGGTCAGTGTTCATGAAAAAAAAGTGGACACCGAGAACACTAATGAATTCATCTTAGAAAGTAAAGGTCCTAAATTCTATTTAACAAGCTCTACAGAATATTAAAACAAAAACAGAAAATTGAAATAAACGTAAAATTAAAAGTAGCAAGTGAGAGGAAATTAGAATGTCATTCATTCAAAATCATATCTGATTATAACATGCATAATTACGTACTGATGTTCTATATTCTAAGTCCATGACACAAAATAAGCGTACTTTGTTACTTGAAGTAAAAACGCGAAATGAGTTCAAAAAATGGCCAGGTGTTAGCTAACAGCAGTTTAAAAATTGTATGATTACTGATTAAGTGATTAATCAAAGTTCAGATTTTCTATAATTCTGTTAAGTTCCTCAGAAAATTTATTGCAGAGCTTTCGACGTTTCGTCTACGGTCGTCAGGAGCGTCTTCAGCCATGAATGAAGTTGAAGATGGAGCTTTTCGGGTATTCAAATGATTTAAAGGTCCGAATACAGGAAAATAAATATTCTAGATTATATGTAGATAATCTTGTTTGAACTATTTAACACCTGAACTAATTTCTAAAGTAAGAGCCAAGGCTATTTTATACTAGAATCGCCCACGCAGATCACGTGAAAGGCGCATGAACTGCAATGCTAAAGTTCATTGAATCTACAGACTTCAAGTCACGTGTTTCTAACCAATGGTAACGCTAGGTGCGTTGTTCACGCGCTTACTACTGACTACCACACATTTTAAATAAACCACTTTGGAAATTATACAATTTAAAAATTCAAATCAGCATTCGGCGGAATTCATTCCACACATCTATCTTGAATTTTTAACTGTTGGTATTAATTAAGCCCTGTAGATTAAGTTATTAAAAAAGTTTCTTTTTAATATAACATCACTACGCCACAAACTAGTTTACCTCAGAACTTACACGTGTCAAGAACATGGCGAAAAATTGACGCTAATTTAACATTTATCCATTTTTTTATCACAAGGTGCATACTATTTTTATGATAAACAAACATGTGTCCACCTACTAATTAAAAAATACTCTCCACGTGTTGATAAAAAGAGTAATTATTGCGAGATTTAACTTCAGTTTTAGATACTACTTAACCTGCTATTAAACTTAGCTTTTATACCCATTATTTGCATAAATATCTTGTTTTTTTTTTAATGAATAATGCGCTTGTGTAATTTAATATCATTAATTGAATACCTTACTTAAAAATAAATTAATTTTTAAAACGTGCGTCACAAACTTGTTTACCCAGAAGTCCCCGAACTTACACGCATCAAAAGCATGCGAAAAGTCGACAATGATTTATGATAGTTTTATCCAATTTTTTGTCACAAGGCATATTAATTTTATAATAATAAATATGTGCCCACATACTGATTAAAATTAAATTGGACAAATAACTTCCACAAAAAATTTGTGTCTATTTATAGTAAAAAAATTGCCATCGTAAGACTAGACTCGATTTTTATATATAATTCAATTCTCTGTTAAACTTGGCTTTTATCGGCACAATTTCTCAATTAATACATGAAAAATAAAATCTCACACACCTGTTATAAAGCCGAAAACTTAAATATTGAAATTCTGTAAACGCCAATATTTTTAGCTTAAAACTAAGTTTGTTACATGGCGACGTAAACCTATATTTTTGTAAAACTTTTTTTAACTGATTTAATGGATTATAATGATAAAAAACATTTATCTGTGTTAACTGTACCTGATATCAATTATCTAAAGGAAGAAATACCATATGATCGAAAAAGTGCTCAAGTAGGCCACGAAATTTATATTTAAAATAATATTGGTAATACAGTTATTTGACACTTTATTTGTCAGATATTTCACAGCAACTGTCAAACAAAACAGCGAATGCATTAGTGTTGCCAACATCTTTATTTAAAAATAAATTCCATGGCCAACTAGAGGACTTTTTTTAGATCATATGATATATTCAGTTGCCATATACTGTCATGAAAAAAGTAAATAACATAATTCTTGTTTACAGCTGTCTATCTTATGTTTGTACTTTTTAAAAAACTCTTAACCTATTTCTTGGTACTCCGACAAAATAGCTTCAGGGCAAAATAGTTTCGACAAAACAATTTCACGACAAAATAGCTCCGTCAAAATAGCCCAAGATCTAAAAATCTCCACAAGTGAGCAAAAATATCACACACAAAAAATATGGTCTTTCAATAGTTCAATTTACTAAGGTATTTGGTCGATTTTCGTAAAACAATCAAAATTTTAGTTTGTTAATTTTTATCAAAAACCATGTCAAATCTGCACAGGTTACCAAAAATAACTACTTTGAAAATGCATAAAATTGTTGGTAAATTTGCATTTTCGTATTTTACATAAAAAGTATATTGTAAAAACATTACTACTTAATTATGACCTGACCTGCTTTGACTTGACTTTATTTGACTTGACTTGACCTGGCCTAACCTCTCTATGGTCTGAAATATATATTTTTTAATATTCCTGTCAATAAACAAATACCAAAATATACATCTTTAAAATAGTCCATTGGACGACTGACCACTTTTCTGTTTTCTCGGCGTTTCATGGCTCCTACAGTACGAAAGAATAGTCTCCTGTTTCCGTCTGTCTGTCTGTTTGTTTGCCGTCAGTCAGGATTTCTATTAAACAGATAGTCAACTTTTATATGTATATTAGGAATGTCGTGTAGATGGTAAAGCACTAATCAAAATTTGGCTAGTAGTCCCCACCAATAATACGATGACGTCATCATCAAAATTTACATTAGGAAATAAGTATATTATTTAAATTTTATAAAATCAGATACTCCTGCACATGTGGGTTATGAACCCGTGCTAAGTTTTTACCCTAGGCATCCAGATTTTTGGAAAAAAAACAATATTGTATAACGAGATTTTGCAATTTAACATTGAAACTGCAAAACCCAATGTTCTGAAATCTTGCGGACATTTTAAGAATATCGTAAGCATGGTAAATAGTTAATCAAAATTTTTATGGTTCTCCCCTGCAAAAAAATTAATGACGTCATCACAAAATTTTGCCGAAATAAATGTTATTTAAATTTGATAAAATAATAACATACTCCTGGTAGGTTATGAATCCGTGTTAGTGAATGGTTTAGAATCTCGCAAAGGTTTTAAGGTTAACATAACCATGGTAAATAGTAATGAAACTTTGTCTCCATCCTTCCCCCAAAATTGATGAGGTCATCGCCAAATTTTCGCCCATACATCCTACTAAAATTTGCAAAATATTTTTCTTATTCTTGTGGTTTATCAAGGGAGTAATTATTTTTTATTGTAGACGTTCTCAGAAAAAATGCTATAATTCAATTTTATCCAAAAATAACTTCTAGCAGTTGAATTCTACAAAAACGTGTTTTAGCTAATTTTTAAAGGTGGTCGAAAAATGATCAAAAATTTGGTACTAAAAACTTGAGCTTTTGGAAAAATGAACTAAAAAACCATAAAAAGTTCTGTGATATGGATCCCAACGCGCTGATTTGAAAAAGATAACCCTTTTATGGTTCCAACAAAATTTTTGAAATATCCCGCTGGAACGTCAGTTTTTTTAAAAACCCCAAAATTTCCAACATTTTGATTGGCGATTCCGGAAAAGTAGAAGGACTTTTCGATGAAATGAAGCTGAAAATAACTTGTGCGGATAGAGATTTACAAGAAAATAAGTTGGTTAGCTTTCCAACGTGGTCGAAAAATAAAATTACGTCATATAAATTATGGTTAGTTTTTTACTCTACATGATATCGTTAAAACATATCTCAAATTTCAAAACTGTTAAATCAGTAGTTTCAAAGTAAAAAAACGTCAATGGACTACAGAGAGCAGTCAGACGAAATGGGAGAACTACTTTTTCATATTCTAAGATTTATGGAACGTCGGAAAAACATAAAATTACATTATGCTCTGGAATTAAAGAGAAATGTAATACAAAAATACAAGTGAGTATGTGGCGACAAAACTAGCAACACTAAATTTGGGAAAAAGTGATATTCGATTAATACTGAACATTTGATCTGCAATAGAGCCCTACTGCTTGGCCAGTTCGACGTCCAGATTCAACGACCTTAGATTTCTTTTTGTGGTGACACATAAAAGATATGGCGTATTTGGAATTCTTGCGTGAGTTAGTATATTAAAAAAATGAATTAGACATACAACAAATCACGAACTAATAAGAAGTTTTGTATTAATGTAAAGAACGAAAAATACACGTTGCCATAAAAAATATAGGTTTACTTCCCCTTTCAAGCTAAAAACAACCGCGTTTACAGAATTTCAAACGTTCCTGGACACCTGTTCCACCAGTTATTTTTTTTTTTTAGCACAAATTACTCTTTAGAACTTAAATTTTTCTAAATGCCCGCCTTTTTTCAAATAAACCAAAACCAAACATTACAACACAAGTTCCACTGGACCCATCCAGATGCCCTGCACACATATGCCCCGACCGAATGGCCACCGCATGTCCGTATTTCTTCCGGCAGACAGCGTTATCGTGGAGCGGAACTCTCGCCTCCAGCAGTTTCCCTGCCAGCATTCCGTCTTCGACATCCCTGCCCCATCCGGTAGCGATGCACAGGTCGGTTTGATTATATGTTAATCGGCTCGAAGGCAAACAAACGGCTCTGACTCTGCTATCTCTTGCTAATTTCACTGGTCGTGAGAGTTTCATTAATGCTGAGAACAATCACTATCAATATCCGCATCTCCGGACCAGTTCCACTTACCGATATCGTGTTGAAAATTGTGAAATCGCTCGTGCAGGATTATCTCCTCCACGGGAATTCGCTGCTCGGATTTTTCCTCCACGTCCCGGTCCCAGTCCCCGAGAACGGCCGTCCAGAGGGCGGCGAGGGGCAGGTTGAACAAGTCGCTGAAAAGTGACGTAGGTTTTACGTGCGTTTACGTCATAGGTTCATTCATGAAAATGCTGATTAGGTAGATGTGTTTGGTTAGTTGGTTAGAGAGATGGGCGAGGAGCTGGAGTCACAGTCATGTGAAGGAAAAGTTTGGAGTTTTAATTAATTTTTTAAAGAGGTGTTAACATGGAGGTTTTAATAAGTTGAATAATGAGATGTAATGGGGAACTGACGTCGTTACTACAATGAGGCAAAAACCGCGACATGACGCCCCCGCAATTGTTTTTCGGTGGGGAGGAGGCGGTTTTGTGGCGTATTTTTAGGACGGTTTAATTTAAAATTAAATTCATAGTTATTTCAACGAATAAGCGATTATTAAAAGGAGTTTTAATAATTTTTAATTTGTAATTTAATTTTGCCTTTACGTATATGTGAAATACGTATACACGGCGTCCCAACTGTTTGGCAGCTGAAGATTACAGATTCCCTGTGGATTACTGAAAAAAAATTTTGTTGTTATTTCCTAAGCGTTAGCTTTCTGTCTGTCTGTCTGTCTGGTGTCTGTATTCATCTTTATTAGATACGTAATTTCCAAAACTACCGGATCGATTGTTGTTAAATTTCATTTTCTTTTATGCGACCGCTGATGCTTGTACGTGATTATTAGAGAGCGGATTTCTAGGTTTAATGCTTTTTGTGAAAAATGTAAGCACTTCAAAACTTTTTTATATCTGTAACTATGATACAATTTGGAGTCATTTGACACATTTTTTTTTATGCTTATTTGCTTTTTTTTCAATTTTATGCATATTAAAACTTATATGCTTATTTAATGCTTTTTTCGACGAATATGAGTTTTAATGCATATTTTGTTCAAATGCCGGCCTTCTCGGAATGACACATACTTGTTAGTTAGGCGTATCGTATCGTATGCATTTTACTTGGACTTGACCATTGAAGTACACTTACTCAAGACCCTTTCTGTGAATAGGTTCCGGTCGTTTGGGTAATAAAATTTTATTATAGGATTGGAAAAATACTCCATAGATTTTATGACTTTAAATCCTTACTTCCGTTGATAATGAATTAAAGCTTTTAACCAGATGTTCTTTTTCGGCATTTTGCGGCAAGATCGTTGAAGACTTTCTAGAAAAAAGAATTATTGTACCCAACTACCTACCTTAAAATTTTTCTAATGGAAATTTTTAAGTAAATGAACCGTTTATTTCACAACCATCAGTCTATCGCATCTGTCGTAGTACAGTGTTATACGTGGTTCTCCCTTGTTACATGTTGAGTTCTTTTTGGTAATATTACTAAATTTTAAAAGAATGCCGAAAGTAAAATCGACGCCGGATGAGTGGATAAGGGATTTTCCAGAATTAAAATTAGAAAACAACAAAATATTCTGCAGTGAAAACCGTAAGCCCACTAATTTTTTTTATCTATTTTCCTTTGTTAATCCTGTATATGTACGTTGTTTTAGGTTCAAAGTGATAAAAAATATAACGTGACGCAACATGTCAGAACCACTCTTTATGTAGAAAGGAAGAAAATGTTTGAAGTTTTTAAAATTAAATAGCAGACCATACATTGCATCTACTTCCACAAAAGATGAGCAGTTTCAGTTTAATTTCGATTTATGTAAAATGATGATCCAGTCCAATATACCTTTAAAAAAGTTGGAGAAAGGCCCTCTTCAAGAATTCCTTGAAAAACACTGCAATCGACATATTCCGGTTGAAAGTACTCTCCGAAAAAATTATGTAGGCCCAGTGTTTCAGCAAGTTTACAACGAAATTAAACATCGCATTGGAGATAATTATTTATGGTTCGCTGTCGATGAAACAACCGATAGTTGTGGAAGATACGTGGCAAGTTTAATTGTTGGAATCTTAAATGAAAATTTCCCTAGTCGAGGGTATGTAGTAAGTTTGAAAATGTTAGATAAAACAAATGGCAATACGATTACCAGATTTGTAAATGACAGTCTTGCGTCACTATTTTTGCCAAATGCCGCACCGGCGAATAAAATTTTATTGATGATCTCGGATGCAGCTCGTTATATGTTGAAAGCAGGGAATAATCTAAAAATATTGTACCCCAATTTAATTCACTCTACTTGCATTGCCCACGGTTTAAACAGAGTGGGCGAAGGAATACGTTTGCAGTTTCCTACTGTTAATAAATTAGTGGCAAATGGTAAAAAGATTTTTGTTAAAGCCCCACTAAGAGTGCAACATTTTAAGGAAAAATTTCCAAACATACCATTGCCCCCAGAGCCGATTATAACGAGGTGGGGAACATGGTTACAGGCCACATTTTATTATGACAAATATATCAAAGAATTTGAGGAAGGAGTTACGGAGTTTAGCGAAGATTCTTCTCAATCGATTAAAGATTGCATAAATATTTTGGAAAACAAAGATTTGCGACAAGATCTAGATTTGCTAAGAAGCAATTATCAATTCGTATGTGAGGTATTAGAAAAGTTAGAAAAACCCAACATGTTGTTGGTAGATGCCATAAACTTAGTGAAAGAATTTAAACAACAAGCAAACGCAGTAAGGGGTGATATTGGTACTAGAGTATCTCAAAAACTTGACGAAGTGTTAAATAAAAATGCAGGTTTCGGTGTTCTTTCCGACGTTGCTCGTGTTTTACAAGGCCAGAAGATGGAAAATTTGGAGTTAGATTCAACATTAGTTGCAAAATTCAAATTTGCGCCAACAACGAGTGTGGATGTTGAACGCACATTCTCCAATTTTAAACACATTTTAAATGGTCGGCGAAAAAATTTTACAGTGGACAACTTGGAACATATTACAATCAAACTGAAATACGTGTGTAAAATATAAAGTCTAGGATTATTGTAATAATATTTTATCCAAAGTTCTAAGAAGTGTTCTTTGATTTGTAATATGATTATGTTTTTAATGCTTTTTTGCTTAAAATAAAACTTTTTTAATGAAAGTGTTATGCTTATTTAATGCTTTTTTGCTTAAAATAAAGCTTTTTTATTGAAAATGTTGTGCTTATTTAAGCACTTATTCTTAATTTTTTTGTGCTTATAAATCCGCTCTCTAGTGATTATAGTGAAATATAAACATAAGCACAAGAGAGTTCATTTTCTCGTTGGTTATTTGTTTTAAATCAAATTTCTACCGATCGCACTTGTACGGACCATGAAAGTAACCAAATGGATTCTATTACGATACTTTTCTAATTTACGTTCCGAAAGTAAACATTCAGCTTTACTGTATAAGTTAAACGCAACACTCTATATGTTTGACCAAACTTTTAAATTATAGCTCTATTAGACTGCATTGAAGAATTTTTTCTAGAGGCTACAGCCAGTAGTTTAATTTTCCGCCCTTTGATTGTTGGCACACTCCATATGAATCTATTTTACATGAGTATTTTGGCAGAAATGGTGAAAACATTTGAATGCTGTGTTGTGTCATTAATTCATTATCTGTCGAAATAAAATATTTTCGAAAGACATATTTAAATCAAGTTCACTAATTTGTTTTTGGCAAATTGTATCTAAAATTCGTAATTTTTTATTCGTCCGGACAGCGCGAAAACTATGTTCTGCTGATGAATAATGTTGCAGTATTTTAATTAAGATTCATTTCCTGTGCGATGCATCGATGAAAAAAAACTCTGCAAAAAATGTCTGATAAGATGCCGGCGAGAATTTTTTGTTCATTTTTCGTGTTACGCAGTTAAGGCGCTCTTTCGGTTTTAACTTTGTGCAGTGCGTGTGTTGTGTGTGAATTCGTTTGATTAAGTGGTTTATTTTTGTTAAAAATAATTTAGTTTCGGGCTTAAAGTGAAAAGTGATTGTTGTGATGTGCCCATGAGGGAGTCTACAAGAATCGGCGCGGAAGGAAAGGAAATCGGGATTTAAAGGGTAAGTGTTAATATAAAAAGTCGGATGTTAAGAGAGAAGTATCTAGTTGCATTGTACAAATCGTTGCTTAACGACTTAATAAATGTTTGTTTCAACGAGAACTCAAACATTAATATCTCGTCAGATATTCATTCTTTAAAACTGGCCTTTTCGGCTGAAGTACCTAATTTGGAATATTAGAATGTTAATTATTTAAAATTAAATCCAATTTTCATGTTTATCTCATTACGTCTGTATGTTTTACGTATAACTGTAGTTAATAATCTTATTCATTGCAATTATCGTTACTGTTTTTTTAAATTTCATAATTGGACATTTTTGGATTTGGGACATACTTAACTGCAACTGATATAAGTTCACTAAATCGGCAAAACGTTTCAAACAATCATTTTAATTGAACATAGTGGTCTTCCATGTTTGAGTTTACTGGATTTATTCGGAAGTCTTTACTGAAATTTCGGTTAAATTAACTTTAGAATGCTCTTAATTTCCGAACGTAGTGTAGCAGGATTATTTTTATTAAATTTTCTTTTCTTGTTTTCTAAATATCTCTACTTTATGGAGTGAAAATATCGATTTTCCGTTTCCGTCAATCTGTTTGTTAGCGAATTTTTAGGCAAATATTCTCCGAAACCCTTTTTTTTGGGTGTAACCAAATATTTCATGTGTTTTTTGTTGCAGTGGGTTCGTACATGAAGATGAGGGAATTCGCTCAATTGTAGCAGAAGAAGAAGCCTAAAGGTTAGAATTTTGAATTAATTTTAAATTGGGTGTTCTTTTTATATTTTATGAAAGCTATTTTTGTCGGTAATTTTGTCTAATTTTTACTTTATCAAAAATTTTTTGACGTCTTTTTGTTACATATTTTGTAAGTATTTTATTGTGTTTTTATGCACTCTCCTCCTTATGTGCGTGTGTTCGTTCAAACAATTCGATTTTTCGTGCCGGAGAAAAAAAATGATTTTTTTTCAATTTTTTTCCCAAGAAACGACTGGAGGCCTCATTTTAACCTCTTATTTAGAATGGCACGTAAGTAGATATAGGTTTTTAAAATTGAATACTAAATATTATCGAATTCTTTTTATTATACTTCATCTACCGCTTCTTTAACACACGTTTTTCTTTTCTTTATTTAAACGCGAATCTGCTATATTGTGTCAGAATAAACTTGCTTTGGAATTAAATTTTCCAGAATTTTTCAATTCTTGATTTATTCCATTTCTGTTTCCACATTAATACCTGCTCTGGGGTCCAAATTTTAACACATTTTTCTATCTTTAATTAAAATTCTTATTTTATAAATAAGATAAATAATAATAGGAGCATGTAATAATAAAAGATAATTCTTTTGTATTAGTTAATAAGTTAACTGAAGGAATTTTATGATACATTTTTCCTCTGTTTCATTATTATTAATCCCTCGCCCCTGAAGTAAAGTAAAACATACCTAGCTCTTTCGAAAAATTATAAAATTTGATTTTGCGAATTTTATTTTTATAAGTTAAGTTAAAATAATGCTATAGTGTAAATGTAAAAAATGTGCTAAGTATATGATTTAAGTGAGTTTTTCCATTACAAAAATTTGTGATAATATAACTGATCAACATTTTGGCAAGGATACATACATACATCATTTTGGATAAATGCAGTGCCATTCTAACAATAATAGTACTGCATTCCCAAAATTTTGAGAAAATGGAGTGAACCGTTCTTGACTTAATCAGTAAAATAAATTGCCTCATTTAGTAAAAAATATCGTGCTAACTAAACTTTATCTAATCAATAATCTCCAGCAAAAATTAAATGATGTAAACTCTTTATTTTCCTAGTAAAACATACTTACACTTTATAAAAAAACATACTCCTATATTTGTGGTTTATGAGTCTGCTTTGATTTTTATCACTATTAATTACTTTACAAAAATTTTTGTGCGCATAGCTGATTTGGGTTACGTGCATAACTACTGCCAGTGACGTGTGGATTCGATCCCATCCTTGTCGACTTTTCTTTTAGAACATTGAATTTGTTTGAATATTTGTCTTCAAGTGCGACGGAAGTTCTGTCTTTAGACCATTTTTTTTATCGGAATTGCTTAAAAGTTGCATAATAGCTGCTTTTTACTACCCGCAGATATAAGCTAAGGAGGTATAGTAATCGAGTCCATAGGACGAATGGCCATTTTTATGTTTTCTCGACGCTTCATGATTCCTAGAGTACGAAAAATGTAGTCTCCCGTTTCTGTCTGCTTATCTGTTTGTCTGTCTATCTGTCTGGTGTATGTATCCATTTTTATTAGACACGTAATCTCCTAAACTACTATTAAATTTTGTCTGTAATTAGAAATATCATGTAGATGGTTAAATGCTAAGCAAAATTTTGCTAATCGTCCCTACCAATAATTTGATGACGTCATTTCAAAGAATTCTATGTTTATTTGATTTAACTGTTATCTAAAATATAGTCCTATAAGTGTGGTGTATGAAACCGTTTTGAGTTTTTCCATAATCGTCCAAATTTTTGCAAAAACATAGTGCATGGTAGAATAACAGTTTACCACTAGTGTAAGGCATCCCGGTTTTGATCTCGTGGTTACGAGTCACGAATGCGTTCGATTCTAAACTTGGTCTTTGGTTTTTTCCTTTTTTTTTTCTCTTTTTCTCTCGCATTGTTTGTTATCTATGTTTATGACGTCATAATGTGAAACCTTCTCGGGGGTCCCAACTGTTCTTTTTTAAAAATGTAAAACCTTCTTAGAGGCCCCAAATATCTTTTTTTAAGAATCTGAAACCTTCTCGGGGATCCCAACTGTCTTTTTTACAAATATAAAACCTTCTCGGGGGCGCCAAATGTCTTTTTTAAGAATGTGAAACCTTCTCGGGATACCAACTGTCTTCCTTTAAGAATGTGACACCTTCTTGGAGGCCCTAAATATCTTTTTTTTTAAGAATGTGAAACCTTCTCGGGATACCAACTGTCTTCCTTTAAGAATGTGACACCTTCTTGGGGGCCCTAAATATCTTTTTTTTTTAAGAATGTGAAACCTTCTCGGGGGTCCCAACTGTTCTTTTTTAAAAATGCAAAACCTTCTTCGAGGCCCCAAATATCTTTTTTTAAGAATCTGAAACCTTCTCGGGGGTCCCAACTGTCTTTTTTAAAAATATAAAGCCTTCTCAGGGACGCCAAATGTCTTTTTTAATAATGTGAAACCTTCTCGGGGGTCCCAACTGTCTTCTTTTAAGAATGTGAAACCGTCTTGGGGGCCCCAAGTATCTTTTTTTAAGAATGTGAAACTTTCTCGGGGGTCCCAACTGTTCTAACTGTTCTTTTTTGAAAATGCAAAACCTTCTTCGATGCCCCAAATATCTCTTTTTAAGAATCTGAAACCTTCTCGGGGGTCCCAACTGTCTTTTTAAAAAATATAAAACCTTCTCGGGGGCGCGAAATGTCTTTTTTAAGAATGTGAAACCTTCTCGGGGGTCCCAACTGTTCTTTTTTAAAGAAGGCGAAATCTTTCTTTTTTTTCTATTAGACTGTGACTAGGACCTTCTATATTATTTTTACTCCATAGAGGATACTACCAAAAAGTAAAATTCCGCAAAATCAAATTTTATAACTTTTAGAAGAACAAGAATTTGTGGGATTGTACTTCAAAAGCGAGAGAAGTTCTGTCAAAATAACTTTCGACTAATTTTTTATTCTTGAATGTAAGCGTCTGTCTGTCTGCCGTCTGCGGTCTTTTGGAGATTTATTATTATTATTTATTATTATTTTTTATCGAAACTAATGGAATGATTGTTGCTAAATTTTATAGATATTTGAGGAATAGCGTGTAGGTAGTACGCGAAATTTGTCCGGTCATCTTCATCTACAATTTGGTGACGTCATCCCAAAAATTTTGTATAATAACTGCTATTTAAATTTTGTAAAACAACATATTTCTAACGTTAGTGAGATATATAGAGAGACGTTTCGGTAATGACTTGTTAAGTTCCATTATCATTTTTATCACGTCCATCATATTTACTAGACTACTGATGAGAACTAAGGAAATCTTCAGATTTTCATTGAATTGTCTAAATATTTACATATTTTTATAGTTGTGTTTTGTGAATCCGTCTTCATTTTTTACCCCAGAAAACCAAATTAATAAAAAATCACAATTATTGTCTAACAACATTTTATAATTTAACTTAGAAACTACTCTCAGTGACATTTAAATCAGAACACCCAGTAATAGAAAGCATATTTTAATAATTTTTGATATACGTAGTTATTACGACAATGCGGTACGGTATATGATCAAAATTTGACGTGATTCAAAAACATAACGTGTTAATGGTCCTGGACCAAAATTTTCGAAAAATTCAGTTCGAAATGAAATTTTTCAAATATACGAGTACGTCTTGAAAACTGTCATTTTTCAGTTTATCAGTTCTGGAAAAATTATTGGAATTTTTGAAGATATGAAACCCAAAGTTGTAATCTACAACAAGAGCCAGTTGAAATCTACAAGAAAATGTCTTTGAGTAATTTTAAGTATTGAAAGTTTGAGATTTTTGAAAAGTTGGTTAAAATACTGAAAAATTTTTTTAATTTAAAAAACAGAAAGTATGAATGCCCCCGGACTAAAATTTTCGAACAATTTTGTTTGGTACTGAATTTTTGGCCTGCAAAAGTGACATTTTTTCATTTAATCGATTCGAAGTGTTCCAAAGACAAAAACCCCGCCCACCCACCTTTTTTTTTCTTAGAAGGTGTGTCATTTTCCAAAATCAGTCTTATCTTACCAAATAGGTGTTAGCCCCGCCCACCCCCCCTTATTTTTGTAGCGAATATGTCATTTGCCAAAATTAGTCTTATCTTGGCAAGTACTACTACGGATATGGCAAAAAAACTGATCGTTTACTTATCTTACACCAATACATAATTAGACAATAAATTATTAAAATATTTTTACTATTACTGGGTGTTCTGATTTCCATGTCACTTAGTATATGTACAACACCGACTGCTATGAAATTTTGCAAACCCTTATTCACTCCATATAAGTACATTTAATTCTTGGGAAAAAATACAATATTTAGTGGCATGAAATTTTTACTATATTATGTCTATATCAGCGGTTTTATTATAATTTGCCGATTATTGGAACACAAATTATTAGCAGTTGATTGAAAATTGGTCATTGACAGAATTTTCGTCTTGCCAGATTACTGTCAATTTCAAACTTTCAAAATTGAAAATTCAAGGATCAAAGCCGATCTTCCAAAAATCCATGGTTGTCTTTTATCATATTTTTATTGCTCTCTCGGCATTTGTCACCCTTTTAAAACAACACATGAATTCAAAAATTATTTTTTTGCAAGTACTTAAAATTCGTAAAAATATTTAACTATTTTTTTCTTAATTTGAATAATTTATGAAGTTTTAGCAGTATTCAAACATCAGAAAGCCGGAATGGGACTATTTGGCGCGGCCGACTTGGCGCGGCCAACTTGGCGCGGCCGACTTGGCGCGAGCCATTTTGGCGCAAAGCCAACTTGGCGCAGGGACATTTTGGCGCAAGCCATCTTGGCGCGAGCCATCTTGGCGCGAGTACGTCGACATATAATATAAAAAATATTTCTTGTTCGTACTGTGGTTAGCACCCTGTTATTTATGCCAAATGTAGGCAACCAAATACACAGTTTCATTCGCACAATTTCCAATAACTTAATGATCCACGGAGCAAGAAGTTCCACGTTTAGGAGTATGTTTATAATGGGGTGTAGGGCGCGAAGCGCCCGTGTGTCCATTAAACAGTCGGCATTACCCCTCCACGCGTTGGTGACTATAAAAATTAGGTTATGCTAACAACGGCTGCAATTTTTGTATATTTATATTATTTTTCTTGGTGTGAATTCATCCGCGCCAAGATGGCCCGCGCCAAGATGGCTTGCGCCAAAGTGTCCCTGCGCCAAGTTGGCTTTGCGCCAAAATATTTCGCGCCAAGCCGGCCGCGCCAAGTTGGCCGCGCCAAGTCGGCCGCGCCGAATTGTCCTAGACCGTCAGAAAGCATTTCATCTCAAATAAATTTAATTTGGTTTGGTAGGTTATTTTTAGAACAATTTTACACAACTGTACACTGTACAAGAAAGTTGGGCTTTGATGTTATATATAATACTGGATGTTCATTAGGTAATGTAGCATAACTCAATTTTTGTTAAAAGTTATTTGCTCGTGCAAACATAGAATGTAGGTTTTGTCAAACTTTTTGTATGTTTAATATATAACAACAACCAAACACAGTTATATTTCAAACACTAAATACAATGGATGTTGATCTTCAAACGCATGTTGTTTACACTCAAACTATTAAATTAAATTGAAAACACATTATTCCCACGAGTCTAAAAAAAATGTCGACATACATAAACCTAGTAGCAGTCTACCCAGTTTATTTTTTTTTAATACCAGGTGTGGGTCCGATTACACAACAAAACTTTCGCATAAACAAAAATATATTTAAGAATGTTCGCAACTATGTTATTATGTAAAGTGAATGTTATTAAACAAAAAAATCGTGCGACTGTGGCTATAAGTGCCGAAATTTCTAGTATCAGGATAAAAAGCCACAAAGAGTTGTATAAAAGGAATGAAGATTCAGAGGATTAAACAATTAGTGATATTAGCGTCGGAACAAATTTGAACAGATATAATCAAGACTTATTAAATATTGTCTTAGCTTTAACGAAGAATTCAGAGTAATTATCTCATCGGAATATCATTTTTAAAGAAACTGAATTGCGTTTGAAAAAACTGAGACGTTATTTAGAAGTTTTCAGGCCTCTGAAGTTCATTAGACGTCTCGAAAATATCTAAAATAATTCTTTTTTTTATTTTTTTTAATGAAGTCTGGGCTTACACATATATTCGTTTGTTCGCAGAGAAATATTTTCTGTACAAAGAATCAGATATGAATGGGATGAGACACACATATTACAATATTTATAAACATAGATAATGTAATAGAGAGAAAATTCTCCAAGAATCGGTAAGCCTAAGATATGACATTAATTATTAATACGACTGCCGTAGTCGTAATGGAAATGGCATCAAAACAAAAATGCATAAAATGTGTGTTTACACAAACATAAAAAATAAAATATTATGATTAATAAAAATCGGATAAAAATTCTCACCAAGGAAGACTGATATTTAAACCACTAATTTTTCCATTTTCAGTCAAACTGGATAAAATCGGCAGCTAAAATAAAACTCGTTCTACAACAAATTATCACTATGTATTTGACTTTTATGAATTTTCAAATAAAAATTTACGACTTACGTTTGACCTTTATTTGCATATTTTATACTGTTTAAATGTGGACGCAGGCTCATCAACTCATACAAATTGAATTGAAGTGAAATCAAAATCACATGGCATAACTAATAGCGAACTAGTTTTGGAACCTGGATCCTTTAATATGCAGATTGAACGAAAACACACACCCCTCTAATATTTTTGGAATGCGTCTATTAAAATTACCGTGGAACGTTTAAATGTTGAAAACTTCAAGCGATAAACTCTTCTTTATTTCGCCCATTAATTAATTATAGCTTTAAAACTAATTTGAATAACAATCCCTAAGGAAAAATTACAGACTGGAAGTCTACGTCTGTAATTTCCTTGATAATTAGCTGACGCTAAACATTTCAAAATTAATCTCTCTGACGACTTTCTTAAACCATAAAACGCAGTGTATAGCACGTAAGACGATCAATTCTGTCGTTAAAAACATCAGCGATTACGTTGATTATCTTTGTAGAAGTATTCAAAAGACGATTTATTAGTCTTCCTTAATTTTATTACGCAAATTTCGCACCTTCAGTGTTGTAATTAAAGGTAACGAGAAATTTTAAAATAGCAAGGACATTGTCCGCATGCTTACTACTAGTCTTACACGTTTTTTTACTTCTGGAAGTAAAACAGTTATCGTTAATTAAGATCGTAACTCGGATATGTCGTCTTTATAAAAACTTGGCTACATTTTAATAGAAAGCTTAATTAATAGGTTAGTAATACCGACACAGAATGGACGACAATTTCGTATGCAGAATGACGTCGTAGCATACGGTAGCACATTTCTTTAAGTATGCGCCATACGCATACTTAATCAACACATCAATCATACACTTTCAAAATCAACACCGAACATCTACTTACGAATCGTAACTCTATTGAATAATTTACATTCATTTTCGAAACAATTCGAAACAGGTTTATTCATTGAAAGTGATGTTAAGCGTTACATAAACTTATCCGGTTATCTGCCCGGAAGCAATCAACGGAATCCAAACTAAACTATCCATAGTACTCACTTGTTGATGCAGTGAGCCGCTGTTAATAACCACTCCGGAGATATCAATACACCCCCGCACCAATGACCCAAAAACCCAAATTGAGGGTGTAATAGTTGGAGGGAAACCTGTTAAAAAGATTGCTTTTAGATAGTAATTACGGCTGGAGGAAGCGTAAATTTCGATAGGTACGGAGAAAAGCTCGAGAGATGCATAAACTGATAGAACATCCTTCTGCAGCAAATTGTAATTGTGAATAATATTAGAAGTTTATTTTTCAAACAGGAGGGGAGTGGTGGAGGTGACTATTCATATGAGGCGGTGAAAATTGTAATAATTTTGAAACTCATTCGAAAACTTTTCTCGTTTTCTGTATTTATAATTAATTCTCATAAGCGTAACTAGAAAACATGGAATGCCCGCCTTCGAATAGTTATTCGCGTCACCAAGAAAATTAACTTCTAGACTAGGCACTAGCTGAATAATAATTGTTTCTTTCATGTTTGCCGTGAGAGCTTTTTTACTTCTGGGTAAATTTGCAGTTGTGGCGTGAAATCGGAGCTGTACATTTTTACAAACACATATTGACATTCTTTTTTTAAAAAAATTTAACTAATTTTAAAATCCAAAGTATTTTAATTCCTTTGTCTTCTTACTTTTACTTTTCCCAAACTCAAGCCTAGAATTAACAAATTCCTAACCACATTTTTCTTCAGCGTAGACTCCAACATAAAATTCAATTTAAGTTTTACGCCCCCATTTAAAATTTTACATCAGCTATTACTTATTCACTTAAGGAACTTCACAGATTAAACTGGCGTTGAATTAAATTATAAAGTTATTATATTTTCAAAGCTAAGCATTCCATACCGAAAGCAAGACTTATTGTTATAGCTTTAAACTGCGCTTTTCGTTTATCAAAAACAACTGCATAATGTCCACAGCTGTTCTAGTTAGCTATCAAAACTCAGATTTATTACAACGGAACGAGGCATTAAAGTGATAAAGTCCAATCAAAACAGAAAATTGATATTTTTACCCGTAGGCGACGTGATTTCACGGATTTCGTCGTCCATTGATAAAGAATAAAAGTGGCAGAGATTGGCGTTTGGCAGAAATGATCCATTATTATTGGCTTTCGTACAACTACAACGGACAAAATATGCTGTTTACGAGCTTTGTTCAAAATTGAAACTTATACTTTGAAAGAAAAGTGTAATTGGAAGCTGTTAATTACTCGGTTGCTAAAAAAAATGTAAAAGGTCGTTAACTTGGTTTATAGTCAGACTGCTCAAAAACGCCGACTTTAGAAAGTTGTCGGGTTATGTATTTTATATGATAGTTTAGCGTTAAATAATTAAATTTCTTATTTTTAAAATTCTCCTATCAATAAATTTAAATTAATACTTAGTAGAGAGTGCTTCAGCGAAAGTCACTTTCTGTTATCTTAAAATTTTATGAAGTCATTTTGGATCCTAAGAGACAGACTATGTTAATCGCTTATACAAAATTAGCTTCAAGAACAAGCATACAATTTTTGGAGTGCTTCTACTTTCTGTATTTACTCTAGTTATATCTATGTCTCTAATTAACCTCAGAATTAAATGCAAATATGTATTTGAGAGGTTACATACAGGCTAGACTTGAGCACAAATAATAGAATTTCTCATTTAATCTAAAAACACTACCTAGTTTCGCTATGTAAAAATTGCTTCGTGTCTTCATTTTTGCTCAAACATTCATTTAAACTCATAAAATTTTAGATTACTATCCACCCACATCATGTCTTCATGCTACTTTGTGTTTAAGTAGCTTTATCTAAAGAAGTTTTAGTGGCTTGTTCTCGAGGTTTTAATGACTGCATTAAAAGTTTATAGACGAGAATTTTCATGAATACTTTTGCAAAATAAAGAATATAACTTACAATTTTTTTTCGTTTTTTTTTTGTATTTAAAACGGACGTAATTTTTTGTCTAAACTGTAGCAACGTATTTTGTACAAAATACTATTTACATAATTAACCAGTTAGAAATTTCTGAAAATATCATCGTGTTGTTTTGTGAAAAAAATTGAAGGCAAATTTCCAAAAATATTTCGCATCGACAATGGTTGAAATCTATTTTCTGTACACTTCAATCACTGTTTACAAGCATAACATGCTTGTATCATCCACATACGCAGCGTTGTTATGTTTCAAACCCCCACATCCTAAAACGTTTATTTATATCTAAACAACCAGTTTCAGATAAAACGACAATGTTAACGTGTGGGCTATTTTGGATTAATGGAGCTTTGTCTTTCAACCATTGTTTACAAGAATAATGTTACCACGCTTCGGGCATTAATATGAATACCAATACCCTGCACGTACACGATAATCATATTGGACTTATTAGTTGTCTAAAACAAGTTTAAATTTCGAATTTTGGAAATTTTTAATTTCAAGTTTAAAGTTTTTGATTTTTCAAAATTCCGGGACTAAATTAAAATAACACAAAAGATTTTTTTTAAATAAAGACGCCATCCTATAATATTTTAACAAAAAGCAACAAACTTATTAATAATTTTGTTATTTTCTCAGAAAAGCTCTCTAACCAAAATCTTTTGATTTTTCATTTTTTCAGTGTTTTCGCCCCCGGAATGCGGAAATATGCTTACTAAAACTGTGCCCTTATATGTCCTTTTGAGCTGGTTTTTATGGTTTTTCATATTTTGGAAAATTTCCATTTTAACTTAAAAAATTCTGAATGATCTAAATTCTGAAAACTAAATTGTAGGAAGTCAAAAAATTTTCTAAAATGTTTGTAAAAGTAAAAGCAGTGTCCTTGAATTTAGCAAAGAACAACACACAAGTTAATGATTAAATAATTCTGTATTTTCCCCGAAAAGTTACTCCAACCAAAATTTTACTATTTAAAATCACAAATTGCCTATTGAAACTGTAACAAATACTGTTCTCCACCCTTCACTGGCAGTTGTAGGAGTTTTTGGAAAATTGAAAGCTTAGTATTTTGAAAATTTGCCTTTTCGACTTGAAAATTTTTGACTTATTTAAATCCTGAGCAATTAATTGTAGGAAGATAAAAGATTTTCTAAAAATAAAGACAGCATCTTTTAATTTAGAAGAGGTCAATAAACAAGTTAATTATTATGGAATAATTCTATTATTTTTCTTAAAAGCCCTCCAATAAAAAATCTCCAATTTTTAAATTTTTCAGGACTTTTGTCCCCATAACTCTAAATCGCAAAAAAAATGCTTATTAAAATTGTAACAAATACGTAATCCAGAACTCGTTATTATAGCTTTGTTGCTGGTTGTAGGAATTTTTGAAGAAGATCAAAATTTTCCTTATTTTGGAAATTTTCCATTTTAACTAAAAAATTTCGGACCTATTTAAATTCTGAGAACTAAACTGACGAATGACAAAAAAATTTTCAAAATGTTTATAAAAAATAAAGGCAGTTCCCTGAATTTAGCAAAGAACAAAAAACAAATTAATCATTCCGTTATTTTCCTTAAAAAGCTACTTCAACCAAAATTTTCCAATTTTCCATATTCTGGCACTTTCGGTTTTGTGAGTGAAAAATGCACAAAAATGAGCACGTTTTTGTGCCTTTGGTGCTAGTTGGATGAATTTCTAGGAAAATAAACAAATCCTGCTTCGAAGTTTGAAAATTTTGAATTTCAAGTTGGAAGTTTCTGGTTTTAAAAAATTTTGAGAACTAAATGAGAATAACACAAAAGATTTTCTAAAAATAAAGACGGCATCCTTTAATTTAACAAAGAGCAACAATTGTTTGTTGAAAATGACAGAATTATTCAATAATTAACTTGTGTTAATTATTGAATAATTCTGTCATTTTCCTTGAAAAACTACTTCAAACAAAATTTTACAATTTTCTAAATTCTGACACTTTCGATCTCGTGAGTTAAAAATGCTTATTCAAACTGTAACAAAATACATCTCTTCTTTTTATGCCTTAGTTGTCAGTTATAGGAATTTTTAGAAAAATCAAAAATTTTAGATGTATTTTGAAAACTTTCCATTTTAACTAAAATTTTGTGGCTGAACTAAATTATGAGAACTTAATGGTTGGACATAGTATTTTTTAAATGTCAAAGAAAGAGGCAGCAAAGGACCACAAACAAGTTATTTATTTATTTATTATCCGCGAAAAGACCCTCCAATCAAAATTTTTCCAACTATTCTAATATTTCCAAAATTTTGCCCTCGTGAGTTTAAAAACGCACAGAAAATGCTTATTAAAATTGTAACAAATGCTGTTCTCCACCATGAACTGGCAATTGTAGGAGTTTTTGGAAAATCAAAAGTTTCCTATTTTGAAAATTTTCCTTTTCAAGTTGAAAATTTCTGACTTATTTAAATTCTGAGCAGTAAATTGTAGGAAGACAAAAGATTTTCTAAAAATAAAGACACCAGCTTTTGATTTAGTAGAGGCCAATAAACAAATTAATTATTATTGAATTATTATTTTTCTTAAAAAAAAACCCAAAAAAATTGTTCAGCGCTTTTGTCCTCGTAACACCAAAACGTGGAAAATGCTTAGGTATTAAAATTGTAACAAATACGTCTTGCGGAATTCGTTTTTATAGCTTTTCTTACTGGTTGTAGGAATTTTCATGAAAACCAAATTTTTTCTTATTTTGAAAATTTTCCTTTTTAGCTAAAAAATTTCTGTGTTATTTAAATCCTGATTTAGATTTCCTTTTCCAAAATGCTTATAAAAAATAATTCCGTTATTTTTCACGAAAACTAATTCAACCAAAATTGTCCAATTTTCCAAATACTGGCGCTTTCGATATCGTGAGTTAAAAATGCACAAAATTGAGCACGTTTTTATGCCTTACGTGCCAGTTGTAGGAATTTTGTGGAAAATCAAAAATTTCATATTTTGAAAATTTTCAATTTTAACTTAAAACTTTCTGAGATTAATATAAACTCTGAGAACTTAATGCGAGAAAAACAAAATATTATTTAAATGTTCAAAAATAGAGACAGCAAAGAACAACAAACTTGTTAATTATTGAATAATAAATTTCTGTTGTTTTCTGCGAAGACATTTCAATCAAAATTTTCCAACTATTCAGTTTCTCAGAGCTTTTGCCCCCGTGAATTTAAAAATACACAAAAATGCTTATTAAAACCGTAACAAATACGTCGTCCCCACTCTTAGCTACCAGTTGAAACAATTTTTAGAAAATCAAAAGTTTCGTATTTTGAAAATTTTAATTTGAATTTGAAACTTTTTGGCTCGTTTAAATTTTGGGTATTAAACTCTGAGAAAATAAAAGATTTTCGAAAAATTAAAGCAGTATCTTTTAATTTAGTAAAGCCCATCACACAAATTAATTATTGGAAATTTTGTTATTTTTCTCAAAAATGATTAATAAAAGTGTAGCAAATACGTCGTCCCGAGCTCGTCTCTATGGCTTTGTCGCTAGTTGTAAGAATTTTTAAGAAAATAAAAATTTTCATATTTTGGGAAATTTCCATTTCAACTTGAAAATTTCTGACATATATCAATTGTGATTATTTAATGATAAAAGCAAACTATTTTTTAAATGTTCAAAAAATAGAGACAGCACAGCGCAACGGATAAATTAATTATTGAATATATATTTCTGTTTTTTATTTTCCCCGAAAGATCCTCCAACCAAAATTTTTCAATTATTCAATTTTTCAGAGCTTTTGTCCCCGTGAGTTAATTATTTACACGTCAACCAAAATTTTCCAATTATTCAATTTCTCAGAGCTGTTGCCCCGGTGAGTTTAAAAACTCACAAAAATACTTATTAAAAGAATATTTGGAAAATCAAAAGTTTCGTATTTTTAAAATTTTAATTTCAATTTGAAATTTTATGACTCTTCAATTCTGGGTACTGAACTCTGGAAAGATAAAAGATTTTCGGATAATTAAGACAGTATCTTTTAATTTAGCAAAGGCCAACAAACAAATTAGTCATTAGAAATTGTTATTTTTCTCAATAAAGTCGTCCAACAAAAATTTTCAAATTATTCAATTTTTCAGAGCTTCCGTTGCCGTGATTCAAAAACGTCGAAACATGCTTATTGAAACTGTAACAAAGACGTCCTCCCGAGCTCGTCTTTAGGACTTTGTTGCTAACAGTAGGAAATTTTAAGAAAATCAAAATTTTCATATTTTGGAAAGGTACCATTTCAACTTAAACATTTCTGACATATAAATTCGGATTACTTGTCATTAGAAATTCTGTTATTTTTCTCAAAAAAGTCGTCCAACCAAAATTTTCCAATTTTCCAAATTCTGACGTTTTCGATCTCGTAAGTTAAAAATGCGCAAAAATGCTTATAAAAACTCTTAAAAATACGTCTTCTCGAGCAAGTTTTTAAAATTCTTAGGTGCTAGTTATAAGAATTTTTAGTAAAATAAAAAAAATCATATTTTGAAAATTTTCCATTTTAACTTAAAAGTGTGTACCTTAACTAAATGCTGAGAACTAAATTGTAGGAAGGAAATATTTTTTATATGTTAAAATGATAGAGAAAGCGCAACAAATAAGTTAATAATAAAATTCTGTTATTTTCTGTGGAAAAAACTCTCCAAGCCCTAACTCTAGTTAGGAATTTTTAGGAAAATAAAAAATTTCGTGTTTTGAAATTGTTTCTCTTTAACTTAAAAGTTTTGACTTATCTAAATTATTAGAACTACATTCTGGCAAGACTAAAGGGTTTCCGAAGTGTTTGTAAAAATAAAGACAGCATCCTCTTATTTAGCAAATGCCAAGAAACAACTTAATTACCGAATGACTCTGTTATTTTTCTAGAAAAAACCCTCGTGAATTAAAAACGCGTAAAAATTCTTATTAAAACAGTAACAAGTACGCCTTCTCGGGGACGTCTTTATACCTTAATATTCATAAAAATAAAGACTTTGTTCTTTCATTTAACAAAAGGCAACAAACAAGTTAATTAATGAATAATTCCATTATTTTTCTCAAAAAAAACCCTCCAGCCAAAATCCCCCAATTATCCAATTCCTCGTCTTTCTCGCCCCCGTGAATCAAAAACGCGCAAAACTCCTTATTAAAACTGCAACAACTGCGACTTCTCGAGCTTTCCGCCTCTGAATAATGCAAATCCACAAATTATGAAGACGGCCGGCGATGTTTACAGGAAATGTTAATGACCCACTTGTAGAAAAAAATGTCGCGAAATAATAAAATTGCGTAAGTCGCGTACTTGAACCGTACATACCTGCCAGGGCCAAGCACCTCTGACACTCTGCTTGCCGTGGATGATGCGTCCAAGGGCGCCGACGCGGGGCTGCCGAGATCTCCTCACGCTCCTTCCACAATCTGCACAAACACACGTTACGCCAATGTTGGCTGATAGCCGCTGGCCGCTACCTTGGTGCGCTGACATTGACCCACAGACTAGCAGGAGCAGCAGCAGCAGGAAGCCCATAGCACTGACATGTCCAGCGTCGCTCGAAGCTTACTGCACCCCGTAACTCTGCAGAGAGAGTGATTGTAACAATGAAAGTGGTCGCTGGTATAACTAGGCCTCCTCACCTAGCGTAACCCAGATAGACCCATTCCACAGGTGGCCGCTCCACAGGGGTTATATGGTAATCGGCGGCAGGGACGGACTGCGGAAATGACGGGGAGGGGGCGCGAAGGAACGTGGGGGTTGAGAACTGTCCCGGTGGAGAACTGGGGAGGTGGAAACAAACCGGGGTTAAGTCGGGTTTCAGGGGCCTGAAAACGAGCCGACCCAGGACCTTAACGCATTGAAACGGAATTTACAAAAAAATGTATACAAACATGGCGTAATAGAATAAAACTAGCTGTAATCGTTGTTAAATGGTTGAAAAATTTAAAAACCAATGATGGGTGTTCCTCAGGGTTGGATTTTAAGAACATATTTTTTTAATTTAGAAGAGATCTATTGAATCCAAGAGATATTGAAAATGTTGTTTGAGCTCCATTGGCTCTCCTCCCAAATCATGGTATCGTGGAAATGTTTACACAATTGCATAGTAGTATGAGTATTTTATTTCCACCCGAGGCAGATAAGCTTAAAAGGTACCAGAAGTTAAGATTAGCAGGAAAGTAGTTTTTAAAGGTATTGAAAAATAAGAAAGAGAGAGAGAGAAAGGATACAACAATAAATACCGGGTGACTGTTAATGTTTAAAGCAAATTTTTGTGTTGGCAAATCTGAATATTGGCATCCGTGCTAGTGCGTCAATTCACAGTTGTCAATTTTGACATAACAACCTACCAAAAAATTACAAATAATAATAGTCACTCGATATTTATTTAAAAAATTCAAGGCCAGTTATGAAAGGACGGCGTTTTTGGCACGATTATTATTTAAGGAGCAACACTGAAAGAATTTTTATTCACAAACCGTCCCTTTTTAACATCTGTAGATTTATTTTAATACTCTTCAGATAAAAGTTGCAATATATCATTTTAATTACACTATAAGAGAGTAACGACTTCAATATTCGTCGTAGAAAACTTTCGTAGGAGTGAATTATTTTTACTTTCGGAGCGTAAGCTAAGAAATATTGTAATCGAGTCCATCGGACGACTGGCTATTTTTAAATTTTCTCTAGAGAACGAAAAAGTAGGTCCCCCATTTCCGTCTGTCTATCCCTTTATGTCGGTTGTCAAATTTTATATGTGTATTACGACTATCATGTAGATACTAAAACGCTACATATTTGTACATAGTAAATGGATTTTAATTTGTAGTGAGTAATAATAGGTAAAAATTGTATAACACAATTTTGCAATTTAGTTTTGAATCTGCAAAACCGAATGATTTGAAATCTTGCAGGAATTTTAAAGTTATCGTAATAATGATAAATTTTTAATCAAAATATCTTTTTATCCTTTCAAAAAATTGATGACGTCATCTCAAAATTTTTTCGAATAAATCCTATCGCAAATGTGCCAAATGTAATGAGTCTATAATGTCTGGAAAATGACGGATTAACTCTTCAGTAAAAAAAAAAATAATAAAAAAATTGTTTATGATGTGTAGTGTTTGCCATTTCTAATGAAACACCACTTGTTAATAGTAAATTTGGCAACGTTCATGTTCAGACAATTTTCTAACTAAAAGCCGTTGTCAATCAACTGAAAGCTGTTACCAATTGCTAAATTTTAAGCAAAATCAACAGGTGGTGTTTCAATAGAATTGGCAAAGACATTAGATTGTAATTTTATAACAGTAAAATTGGCAACACTGCACGCACCTAATGCGTGAATACCTCCAGCTTAATTTCTGATTTTTCAATAACGATGGTGCGAAAAATCCACCTTTTATTTTTTTAGGACAATAACCATAACAACCAGTAGTCATTAATCGTTGTCCATTGTTATTTTTCATTAATAAATAAACCAAAAAAACATTTTAATAAGACATTTACAAATTATAAACAAAAACAAAAACAACAAAAGAAAAATCCATTAAAGCATAAGAGATATTTAAATTCCTGCCTTGTGCATATAAGTAAGTTCGTAGTATTTCCAAATTTTGATCATTTTTTGTAAAAATTAGTCAACAGTACTTGCTAGGATATGAGGCAAATGACATACCCTCTAAGAAAAGAGAGGGTGGGTGGGCGGGGCTAGTAGCTGCTAAGATAAGACTGATTTTGGCAAATGAGATACCTTCTAAGAAAAGAGTGGGCGGGTGGGCGGTACTAGTACCTGCTAAGGTAAAACTGATTTTGGCAAATCAAAAAAAAAAACTGGGTCCGAAAATTAACTCAAAAACAAGTCAGGTCAGAATTTTCCAAAAACAGAACACCAAAGTCCCCCAAAATTCTTTTAAATAATTTATAAAAAAGATCCCCATGCTACACTGCGGCACTCAAGACTTTTTCAGATTCGTAAAACGTAAACACTGGGTAAAAGCTCCAAAGATTTTTTCAAATTCATCCAGCAACAAATCACCTTTAAATTTATCCGAAAATAAAACACCACGAGACCTAAAATTAACTGCGATCATTTTTTTTTTTTATTTTATTTTAAGTTTTAATTTTATCATACTCATAAAAAACTAAAATTCACAAAATCAAATTTTATAATTTTTCGGAAAACCTGATGTTTCATTGTACTTCAGACGAGGGAAGTTCTGTGGAAATACCTTTCGAGTAATTTTTTAATAAAAATGTTTGTTATTTCAAGAACAACCACATTTCCCTAATGTATTTTGTTACACTCTTTTATTTTAATGTAATTTTCAGGTGTTGAATGAATGATTTGCGCTGTACAGATACTGATATCCAGTTAAACATTTGTTGAACGTTCAACAGTTCTAATTTTTACGTTCTTCAAGATTTTTCCAAAAACATATTTTTTATTTATTTTTTATTAAAAATTATCATCCTAATGAAAAGAACACTGTAATAAGTATATTTATATCTCTTAAGACACCATATATGCTTCATAATCTGTTTTATTGGTTGTTTTGCTTCCCGAGCAAAAACTAAGGAACTATTGCAATAAGGTCCATCCGTCAAACAGCTACTTTTATGTTTTCTAGATGTTCTATGACCTCTACAGCATGAGAGAATAGGTTCCTGCTTCCTGTGGCTGTCGTTGGTCTATCGTCTATCTGTTGGCGATTTTGATACGTAAGCAATTTAAAAAAAAAAATTCTGAAATTTTAGGTGTTTAATAAATAAGTTTAATTAATATGATAACGTCATTTCAAAATTTTACAAAATAATTAAATCCCGTCTAAAATTTGTAAAGTAATTCCTTCTATGTCAAAATTTATTAATATTTGTGCACCCAGGCTTTTAGAAAAATTTAAATGGTAAACGATATTTTACAATCTATCTTAGAAACCACAAATTTTGCACATATTTTAAAATTATCATAAACATGTTGAATTGCCAATCAGAATTTGTCTGTTTATCCCTTCCAAAAACTTGATAGCGTTATCTCAAAATTTTGCAAAGTCAATCCCATTCGAAATATCAGAATAGCATTATCATCTAGAAGTTAGTTATTAATTAGTTAATTAAGTATTAATTTTGGAACCCCGTGTTTTTTTTTAATTTAAAACAATCTAGAGGTTCTAGGTATTTCTGTTTGGAACGAATTTTAAGGTGCTTTGGAGCCTCTAATGTCTTTTCCTATAATAACTTAATTAAATTTCTTAGAGGATACGTCATTTGCTAAAATCAGTCTTATCCTAGCAGCTACTAACCCCGCCCACCCACCCTCTTTTTTCTTAGAATGTATGTCATTTGCCAAAGTCAGTTCTATCTTATCAGCTACTAGCCCGACCCACCCGCCCTTATTTTTCTTAGAGTGTATCTCATTTGCCAAAGTCAGTCTTATCTTAACAGGTACCTAGCCCCGCCCGCCCACCCTCTCTTTTCTTAAAGAGTATGTCATTTGCCAAAATCAGTTTTATCTTAGCAGGTAAATTTTGCAAAGTCAATCCCATTCGAAATGTCAGAATAGCATTATTGTCTAGAATTAATAATTAATTAATTACACTAGTTTACAAATTTAAACTTTTTTTCGTATCCAAAAATAAAAAAAATATTTTCTACTTCTAAATTACTTACTGATAACAAATCGAAAAACGGATAATCCCTATCACGTCAGGTTTTTTCATAAATCCAAAATAATGAACTTTGCTTTTACCTTCTTGTTAGTGTTAAACTGATTCATGTTAATGGACCATTGTCGCATAAAAAATGTCTTCGAGATCGTGCAAAGTAAGTGCAAATCAGTTTTCTTACGGTTGTGGTAAAATTATAGTACCTAAAGCTGGAAGACCTGTTCAAATATGCTTAAAAAGAAGGTATCAAGGTTTTTGGGACGAAAGTGTGTTACTGTTGGTCTATTATAAAGGAAACTGACAGTACTGCCAATAAAAGAAAGTGTTAATCATTTTTAATTTTCATATTGTTTATAATATATACTGGGTGTTGCTTTTATTTGATACAGCCCCTGTAACTTCTTTATTCTTAAAGTTAAACCTATACTTCTTTGAGCAAATTTGTACCATTTTAAAAAATCTTTGTGAGGCCAACCTCACATTTTTATTATCATTTCCCGTAGAAAATTCAAAAGCAACCAATTATTCTAAAATCAATACTTGAAAATTTTTAAATAAAACATTGATGACAATCTAGCTTGAAAAATTAACTCATATTATTTATTTACGTAAATGATCTTTTAAAATGATACAAATTTGCTCAAAGAACTATATGTTCATATATATTTAGAAATAAATAATTACAAGAGTTGTATAAAATAAAAGAAATACGGGGTATGTTTATATAAATATCTCAAAAACCTGACGTGATGGATTTTTTCTGCTTTCAGATTTGAATTTCCCGAACCCAAATCCTTTGGATTTAACTATTTTTGTCTTTGGATATAAAACCTTGTAAACTAGTGTTATTTAAGTTACTATTTAAGGTGAACATAGACGGCTCGTGAATATATGGGTGGGAAAATTCTAAATTCGACTTGAGTTTTTGAAAAAATGCTATATAAAAAAGTTGTTCCGTTCCACGAGTTCTCTTACTGGTTAAAATTAATGTACTTATTTCTAAAACACCCTGTATTATTAATATAGTGATAACCCAAACATCCCGTCAAAATCAGACATGTGAATAAAATTTTAAAACCCGCGAAAAATTCAAAATATTGCCTTGAACTGCGAACGTCAACAAAATGGATCCCCACGTTATGTGTGCTTTTTTAATGGCGAAATGCGTTCAAAAACAAAGTGGTGAACCCCAAAGTTGTTAGAAATTTCTGCAAAAAAGACAGAAATTTGAGCTTACCTAATGAAATGGCGCCAGTTTAAATTATGGCAACATTGTAACGAGAGCGGAATTAAGACCCTCGGTGATTTTAATCTATTGACACGGAAAACACATATGCATCCCTATGCGCAAAAAAACTGCCGCATATTATGCGCTCTACCCTGTTTGCTTCTCTTCACACAAATTTTACAGATCTTGCTCTGCATGTCTTGGATTTGAACCCAGCTTTACTAATTTTTTTGTTTTTATTATTTTTTTAGCGTCTTTTTTCGACGCATTTTTTTTTTTGGTCCGCTTTTTCACCTTTTTTCAACACAAAAAAATTCCGTAAAGTCAAATTTTTATTTTATGTAAGAAACTCGATTTTTTATTGTATTTCAGGGGCGAGAGAGTTCTAACCAAAAATTATAAAATTTGAATTGATTTTGCCAAATTTTATTTATTTTGTTTATGATGTCCCCTATAAGTCAAAAAGTATAGATAAGACCAGTTATAATGTAAAAAAGTGGCGCATGAGGAAATCGAACATGCGAACATTTGAACGTTAGATCGGGTTGCTACAAAATGTTATTTTATATGTAATTTTAATTTTTTAACGGAAAATTTGGATCCCAAGTGTAAGAACTCAAGGCGCATTCATAAACTACAAGTGCAGAAGTATGTTATTTTATACACTTGGTACCACCTGACTGGTCTTGGTGAAGAGGTCGCTTTCATACCACGGCAGCAGCGCCTTCTACGGGGGCGGTTGCTCGGGCGCCAGTTTTTTTCTTAACTTACGTTTGGGAAGTAAAAAAGACAACACCATCACAAAATTTTATTAAGAAAGGGTCCACTGAAATATAATATGTTGAAAATACAGAAATTCTTCTCATGTATCTTTCCCATGTTACAGATATACACACACAAATTAATTACGTCTTTACATACAATACAGTACTAAAAATAATTATTTCAACCCAATTTAAATTCCAAAATATATATTTTCTTCGTAAAACACGACTACGCGTGCGATCTAACCTGGCCGGACCCAAATTGACCTGATGAAGATACTGTATACCGAAACACGTGCAGCAACGTTTTACAAAGAAAATATTTTGGAACTTAAATTGTATTACTAAATTTGTGTTAAAAAAATCGTGATAGAATTCCAACAAGTACCTGCTGCATCAATTCAGACGTGTAAATTAATGTGTGAAAGGTTAAAAACTACATATGTTTTACTGACAAGGCTAAACAAATCTGTTTTGCAACCTAATAAATTTATTGTTTTTGTGATGTCAAGGCAAAACTAAGTTAAATTCTAAATCGCCCAGTACGAGACTTTTCAGATTTTTGTAATACCTACATGTTTTGGCTTTGCCGCGTTGTTGAAACATGAGTTATGATCAAATTGTTAAACTGTGCCGCATATGGTAAATAGTGGAGTTTGACAACTAGTTAAATTCGGAATACACAGTACACACCCTAAACATCCTCTCTACAATCTTTATCGGATATTTTATTTCAGCACCGTCTCTGGCTGAAACATGAAAAAACAAAACTGGTCTTCCAATACTGACGTTTTCAGCAAAAAGTTAAATGTTTCCTGTTCCACGATTCCAATTTTCTACTGCTACAACAAGGTGATGCATTTTTCTCCAACCTTTCGTGAGACAATGGAAACAGATATAAAGTAAATAAATAATAAATATTTTCCATTAAACAAGATTTGTCCAGGAAAATAAAATAATTATCGGTAAATATACAATGATAATGACATACCACCACATGTGTAGCTTATTTACATTTCTGGTTACTTGTCACGTGTTAGCAACTTTTGTCTTCATATAATTATTTAAAAGTCATAAAAAAAAAACACTTGCAGAAAAATTTCAGTTGTCGAAATAATACTAATAACGATAAATGAAACGATTCTCACATTTTAGGAGAGAGAAACATCCCCTAGCTGGTTATTGTTTCCCAATCAATTTTTCTAAGTGTTTGTTTAGTATAAAACTGTCACATACACAACTCAGGCGATTATGTAAATTTTATTTGTCTTTAGTTTCTCGTTATTTTGTATGCAGAATACGTACGTCGGGGAACAAAATTGTTTCTGAATTTCTAATATATTGCTTCTGTATCAAACACTGTTTCACCCAGCGTTAAACTCTTAAAATTTCTAAAATTCGGTTAAACGCGTTTTCAATATTTTGCAGCGGTTAAACAGCACGACGAAAACATTATTGCCATATAAATGTAATCAAAAAAGGGGACTACTCTAACATTACCACACGAGTGAGGTAACATAACTAATTAGCAATTAGTCATCCCAAATGAGTAGAGCATGCAAAATGAAAATCAAATACGACTTCAAAATTTGTTCAAAATAGATTTAATATTACCTAACTCCAATGAGGTGAATAAATTAATTAATTAATTAATCCCACTGGCGCAGATAAATATAATTAACCTCTCTTAGCTCCAATTACAGATATTAATGATGTCATTAATGCTTTTTAACTTAACTATAATATTTTCAAAATCCCTCTTCCATAACTTTCTCCTTGCTGTAATAATTTAAACTCATCGTTTTTTCTCTAGTGTCAACAAAACCTTTTTCACGCATTTTTTAAATGTTATTGATTCCAAGTTTTCAACAGAAAAACTGGCAGCTTTCAGCGACAATTCCCACGTGCTTTATATAATTACATTCTTTGCAAAAACTAAAAATATCTTTACCAAACCTAATTTTAAGAAAATTAATTTTAAAAATAATTTAATCAGTATAGACAGAATTAATCAAAAACCGAAAAATATGCAAAAATATGCAAAAATGAATTACCTGTGGCCCCTTTTAGCTACTTCAACCGGCAGATCCTAAAGGATTCGGTTACTATATTAATAATAATCGATATGCAAATTGTATACATTCTGGACTCTATGTGATTACACAGTTCTACATTTGAGAGAAAGTTATCAGATGACTGAGTAATTTGAAGTAAATTAGATCGAGTTTTATGCAGTGATCATTGAAATTATCATGTCACTAATTTTCACCAATCAAATAACAAATTATGGTCATTTTGTACTAAACAAACAAAATATATTGGTATGAGTATTAACGAAATAAAATAAAATGCCATTAACTCAAACGTTGGTCTGGAACAAATTTTACTAATTAGACTTTCTCGACTTTCCGAAATTTTATGCAAAATAAGCTAAATGAAAATTTAATTTCATACTCATATTACTACCAAAACTTTTAATAACTTTAACAATAGCTACCAACATTTTTAAATCCTCTTCAAGCTTCTCGTTCAGTTGTAGTCATTATTCCGTAATCTGGAACCCAAGAAAAACACCCGCTCTTACTTCATAAACTTTTCAGTATATTGTGAAAGCATTAAAAATTTTATATTCCGGATTTTTCAGATGTAAGAGATATAGTGAATCTACTTACAAGATTCATGATTTAATTTTAACTCGAAAAAGACATTTTCACTGTTAATGTTTATTTATTCTTTTTCCCGGAGACCACTATTCATCTCTTCGTGGTTTTAAATACGTGAGGTGAAAGACTGGCGTCTAACTTTCGTCTAGTGAAACTGGACGTCAATCTCCCAGGGATGTTTTGACCAACTTCCATTGTATTTTTTAAAAAAGAGCTGAAACGTTAATCCGACGGGATTTAATAACCGAGCGATATTTATCACTTTACGGCCAATTATGTCCAATAAAGTAATATTTCGTCTCGTAAATAGATTTAATTACCGTTTCATGACTACGTGAAAACGAAACGTGTTACAAGTTTTTACTTTTTAGTGAAAGTTGAATCAGCTAAACAAACAATCGACGATTCTAGACGCGTTTGTTATTCTTGTCGAGTTTTTGGCAAATACTCCAGTTTCTTAAAGGAAAGTCTGTGGTCTAAAATGGATTTTAATCACTGAAAATAATCGGTTACTGAATAGCTTTCAGCCGATTCGAGCCGGATTCTCTAATTTAGAAAAGCGTTGACGCCGGGCGTTTGTTATTAGTGTGATTGCCGGCAGAGGCGGATTTGGGAAATTTGGCCCAGGCGACAGAGGTATGTGAAGTTGTTTGCCGAGAAAACGGCTGTATTTGGCGCGGATGGGTTATGTTTACAGTAAAAGTTTCGGGATTTCTAAAACATGTTTATTAATTTTTTTCCGTGAAGACAATTTCCTGGGACAAAATTTAATGTTACCACTTTATAAGAGACAAATATTTTTAGTTTGATATTTATTTGTAACCATGCCAAGCTTCATTATTTCAATGCCTTCTCAGATATTTACATGAGACATCCTACTAGTAAAAAAGAAGAGAACTGTTTGTAGTCCTGAAAATGAAAATAAAAAAAAAAATATAATAAATAACAGTGATATACAATCCAAAGCAAGAAAACAAGAAAAAGAAGGAGAGCACTTTATTAAACCTAAATCTTATTTTTTAAAATATCCAAGTCAGCACATTTTTGACAAATTTGTCTCCAGACATAATAATTTATTTCATATTATACCTACTATTTTTAAAATCGACACACATTTATCCTCCGAGATTTCTACTTCTAGAAATGAAACACAGTTAACCTCCGAAATGTCTAAATTCTAAAAACGAACTAAATTAGAGTCTCCAGGTTTTTTTTTCTATTGTATGCTATTTTAAACATCCAGCAACAATTAGCCCCTGAGATTGCTATTTCTAAAAATGAAACAAAATTTATTTCGATATATTCTTTATTGTGTCGTAAACTACATATTTCTAAAATCCAAACACAATTACCCCTTACGATTACTAATTTTAAAAATAACACACATGTTCCCCCGAGATTATTACTTCTAAAAATATTGGCCCCCAGATTGCTACTTCTAAAAGCGAGACACAAATACTCCCTCAGCTTATAAAAATCGTCTCGAGGTTCTGTATTTTCTTATACACTACTTCTAAAATCCAAACACAATTAACCCCCGAGATTGCTATTTCTAAAAAGGAAACAAAAGTAGACCTCGAGATTGCTACTTCTAAAAAATGAAACACAATCGGTCTCCAGACATTTTTTATTTTGTATTATGCTATTTCTAAAATTGTTACACATTTAGCCCCTGAGATTACTAATTCTAAAAGTGAAACAAAATTAGCTTCCGAAATTTCTATTTCTAAAAACGGTACAGAATTGGAATTTCCAGTTTCTTTATTCCATTGCATGCTACTTTTAATATCTAAAGATAATTAGCAGCCGAGTTTGCTATTTACAAAATCGAAACACAGGTAACCATTGAGACTGCTACTTCTAAATATGAAACGCTATTGATTTCCACATATTTTTTATTCCGTATTACGCTATTTAGCCCCTGAGATTGTTAATTCTAAAGGTGAAACACAATTAGCAGCCTAAATTTCTACCTCTAAATTAAACAAAATTGGAATCTCGAGGTTGTTTATTTTGCTTATACTACATTTAAAATCTAAACAATAATTAACCTCAGAGATTGCTATTTCTAAATTTGAAGCAAAAGTAACAAATCATTTCAAAAATCGAAATACAGTAATTAACCCCTGAAATTACTAATTCTCAAAGCGAAACACAAATACACCCCGAGATTGCTACTTCTAAAAGCGAAATACCATCGATTTCTAGACATTGCTTATTCTGTATTATACTATTTCTAAAATCGTTACAAACTTAACTCCTGAGATTGCTAATTCTAAAACTGAAACACAAGTAGATTGCTACTTCTAAAAACGAAACAATTGGTCTCCAAATATTCATTATTTCCTACTATGATATTTCTAAAATCTAAACACAAACTAAAAGTGAAAGACAATTAATTACCTCTGAGACTGCCACTTCTAAAAACGAAAGGATCTGGATCTGGATCTCGAGACTGCTATTTCTAAATTTTAAAACACCAGTAACTCCCGAGACTGCTACTTTTAAACATGAAACACAGTTGATCTCCCAACATTCTTTGTTTTGTATTATGGTATTTCCTAAAATCTAAACACAATAATTACCGTCTGCGATTACTAATTCTAAAAGCGGAACACAATTATCCCCGAGATTGCTACTTCTAAAAGCGAAATACAATCGACCTCCAGGCATTTTTTACTTCGTATGATGCTATTTCTAAGTTTGAGACACATTTATCCCTTGATATTACTAATTCTAAACGTGAACCACAATTTGCTGAGATTGCTATTTCTAAAATCGAAATACAAAAAAGCATAGAGATTGCTCCTTCTAAAAACGAAAAAAACAAAATGGAAGCTGGAGGTTCGTTATTCTATTGTATATAAATTTTTAAATTGGAACATAATTAGCCTACGAGATTGCTATTTCTAAAAAGTAACCCTCTAGATTGCTAATTCTAAAACCTCCAAATAATTGGATTACAAACATTCTTTATTCTGTTGTGTGCTATTTCTAAAATTGTGCCAAAATTAGCCCCAACTTTGCTAGTTCTAAAAGAGAAACGCAATTATTCTTTCAGAAGGCAATTTCTTAGAACAAATAAAAGTCGGGATTTTGAGGTCATTTATTCCGTTTGACGTTATTTCTAAAATTATAATTCATAACACATTTAACCCTTGAGATTGCTACTTCAAAAAACGAAACACAGTTGATTTCTCAATATTTTTTGTTTTGTATTACAGTATTTCTAAAAACTAAACCTAATTACCCCTGAGACTGCTACTTTTAAAAAGCAAAGGAAATAGGGATCTCGAAACTGCTATTTCTAAATTTTAATTTACTACAATTACTAATTCTAAAAGTGGAGCACAATTATCCCCGAGATTGCTACTTCTAAAAGCGAAATATAATCGACCTCCAGGCATTTTTTATTTCGTATGATGCTATTTCTAAGTTTGAGACACATTTATCCCTTGATATTACTAATTCTAAACGTAAACCACAATTTGCTGAGATTGCTATTTCTAAAATCGACATACAAACAAGCATAGAGACTGCTTCTTCTAAAACCGAAAAAAACAAAATGGAAGCTGGAGGTTCGTTATTCTGTGGTATCTAAATTATTAAATTGGAACATAATTAGCCCACGATATTGCTATTTCTAAAAAGTAACACTTTAGATTGCTGGTTCTAAAACCTCCAAACAATTGAACTACAAACATTCCTTATTTTTTATTATGTTATTTCTAAAATCGAGAGACAATTACACCCTGCGATTACTAATAATAATTGTAGAAGCGAAACACAATTAACCCCCCGAGATTGCTACTTCTAAAAGCGAAACACAATTACGCCCCGAGTTGCTACTTTTAAGAACGAAAAAAAGCGGGATCTCGAGGTTCTTCATTCTGTTGTGTGCTATTTCTAAAATTGAACCAAAATTAGCCCCAATTTTGCAGATTCTAAAAGAGAAACGCAATTATTCTTTCAAACTACCATTTCTTAAAACAAAACAAAATCGGGATCTTGAGACAGATTTAACCCTTGAGGTTGCCAATTCTAAAAACGAATATCTTGATCTCCATATTTATTATTGTCTTGTGTACTGTTTTTAAAACCGTAACGTAGTTAGCCCCGAGAATGATATTGCTAAAATTTAAATCAGAAGAAACACTCGAGATTGCTAGTTCTAAAAACGAAACACAGTTGATTTCTCAATATTTTTTGTTTTGTATTACAGTATTTCTAAAAACTAAACGTAATTACCACTGAGACTGCTACTTCTAAAAAGCAAAGGAAATCTGGATCTCGAAACTACTATTTCTAAATTTTAAAACACCAGCAACTCCTGAGATTGCTACCTTGAAACATGCAACGCAATTGATCTCGCAACATTCTTTGTTTTGTTTTATGGTATTTCCTTAAATCTAAACACAATAATTACCGTCTGCGATTACTAATTCTAAAAGCGGAACACAATTATCCCCGAGATTGCTACTTCTGAAAGCGAAATACAATCGACCTCCAGGCATTTTTTATTTCATATGATGCTATTTCCAAGTTTGAGGCACATTTATCCCTTGATATTACTAATTCTAAACGTGAACCACAATTTGCTGAGATTGCTATTTCTAAAATCGAAATACAAACAAGCATAGAGATTGCTTGAGTGAAACACGATTAACGCCCCGAGATTGCTACTTCTAAAAGCGAAACACAATTACATCCCGAGTTGCTACTTTTAACAACTAAAAAAGCGAAACGCAATTATTCTTTCAGACTCCCATTTCTTAAACAACAAAATCTGGATCCTGAAGTCATTTATTCTGTTTGACGTTATTTCTAAAATCATAACATGTTTAACCCTCGAAGTTCTTTATTCTCTAGTGTGCTATTTCTAATGTCAAATTATAATTAGCCCCCCGTTATGCTATTTCTAAGATTGAAACACTTAATTCTCGAGATTGCTAATTCTAAAAGTGAACATTTTACCCCCGAAGCTGCTATTTCCACAAACGGAACAAAACTGGGATTTAGAGACTCTTTATATTGTTTATTGCTATTACTTCTAAAAACGAAATACAATTGATCTCGAGGCATTGTTTATTTTGTATTACGCTATTTCTAAAATTGAAACACATTTAACCCATGAGATTGCTAACTCTAAGCATGAATTGCAATTTGCCCTCGAGATTGCCATTTCTAAAATCGAAATACAAGTAAACATTGATAGTGCTACTTCTAAATACGAAAAAATCAGGATCACGATATTCTTTATTCTATTGTGTGATATTTCTAAAATAGCGACAAAATTAGCCGTCGAGATTTCTACTTCTAAAAGCGAAACACAATTACACCCCAAAATTGCTACTTTTAACAAAGAAAAAATCGGGATCTCGAGGTCCTTTATTCTGTTGTATGCTATTTTTAAAACTGAGCCAAAATTAGGCCCAATTTTGCTAGTTCTAAAAGAGAAACACAATTGACCTCGAGGCATCCTTTATTTTGTATTATACTGTTTCTAAAGTTGAAACATATTTAACCAATTGGATTGCTAACTCTAAACATTCACTGCAATTTGCCTTCGAGATTGCTTTTTCTAAAGTCGAAATACAAGTAAACACTAAAATTGCTACTTCTAAAAACAAAAAAAGCGGGATCTAGAGGTCCTTTATTCTGTTGTGTGCTGGTTCTAAAATTGAGCCAAAATTAGCCTCAATTTTGCTAGTTCTAAAAGAGAAACACGATTATCCTGTCAGATTGCCATTTCTTAAAACAAAAACGGGATCTTGAGTTCCTTTATTCTGTTAGACTTTATTTCTAAAATCATAACACATTTAACCCTTGTGCTTGCAAATTCTAAGAATGAAAAAAATCTTCATCTCGAGGTTCTTTATTCTCTAGTGTGCTATTTCTAAAGTCGACACATAATTATCCCCCGGGAATTATGTTTCTAAAATTTAAATCAAAAGTAACCCTCGAGACTGCTAGTTCTAAAAACGAAAAACAGTCGATCTCCAATCATTCTTTATTTTGTAGTACGCTATTTCTAAGTTTGAAACACACTTAACTCCCGAGATTGCTAATTCTAAAAGTGAACCACATTTTGCCCCTGACTTTGCTATTTCCACAAACAGAACAAAACTGGGATTTCGAGGTTCTTTATACTGTTTGTTGCTATTACTTCTAAAAACGAAACATAATTGACCTTGAGGCATCCTTTATTTTTATTATGCTATTTCTAACATTGAAACACATGAGATTGCTAATTCTAAATATGAGCTGAAATTTGTCCTCGAAATTGCTTTTTCTAAATTCGAAATACAAGTAAACATTGAGATTGCTACTGGTAAAAACGAAAAAAAGCAGGATCTTGAGCTGATGTGTACTATTTCTAAAGTTGAGACAAAAAAAACCTCATAAATTGCTACTTATAAAAGTTGTTTGGTGCTATTTCTAAAATCGTGACACATTATCCTCTCAGATTGCTATTTCTAAAAGTGAAACACAATTAGATTTCCACTTCTAAAATTGAAACAAGATTCTTTATTCTGTTGTATGCTATTTCTAAAAGAGGAATACCATTATTAGCCCTCGAGTTTGCTATTTCTAAAAACGAAACGAGTTCTTTATTTTGCTTGATGCAATTTCCAATATCGCAATAGAATTACCTACTTTAAGAACGAAACACAATAAATTTTCGAGATTCGTTATTTTGTTTCATACTACTTCTAAAACGAGATAAAATTAACCTCCGAGTTTGCTACTTTTGAAAACGAAACACAATCAGTTCTTGAGATCCTTTATTTTGGATTATGCTAAATATTTCTAAAACCGAAACACATTTAACGCTCACTTTTCCATGATTTTCTGATTATAAATATTTATTTTGAAAAAACTATCTGTAAGTATTAGAAAAAATCTAGAAGCTGATTGGCAATTAACAGAAAAAAAAGTAGAAATTATATTTTCTATCTGCTGATTACAAAAAGCCCTCATTTTATGAACCAGTGTAATCAACCCTTTGATGAATATAATAACTAAAGTTACACACAAGTCCACTGTAACGAGGGTTCGATTATTATTTACCACCAGCTGAGAAAGTAATAAAACTCTACAGAACTTAAAAGCAAAACTCTATAGTTATAGCAGACAACCCCTTTTAAATAAAAACTCTCCACAAAAGTTGAGAAAATTACTCCTCCTTTATTTATAAGTCTTTCCAGAACTGAATTGCGTACACTCATGACGTAGTAAGCTTTTCATAAAGCTCAGAACATAAATTCTAACGAGAAACCCTTAAAAATTCCAATATCACCGAAAACAACAATATTGTTTTATAATATGCATAAACAACCTCCTGTAAGCAAAGTTTCATCAAAACTTGACTCAAACTAATCCTTCAACAAGTTTACTATATCCTTTTATGCGTATAACTAACTTATGTAGAATGATTGAGAATTTCTAAGCAGATTGGTTAACTCTATCTAATAGTAATGGGATGTGCTACAAGAATATCTTGTAAACAACTAGCTGACGTCTTATTATTAAGAAAATGTCTGCAGGCAGCAAAGTAAACAAATACCTTAAGTAGATAAGTGGCAGCTTTTTCGTAAAAATCGCATTGAAATGAGTGAAACAAAAGTTACTTTGTGTATTACTGCTCTATTTACATAAATTGTGCACATTCTTATTCCTAGAAGACGCATTTTCCACGCTTTTTTATAACGGAAATGAGCGAATTCTCCGCCATCAAAATTTAATAACTGTGCACACTTGCGTTTATTTTGTTAACCGCTATGCACGGAATCGATTTTTCCGTATTTCCCGCTTATTTAAAAGTCCACACTTCGTTTCCTTGTCTACGTCTTCCGCAAAAATTACAGATGACTCCAACACTTCGGTCATATTTTCATTTAACTCGATTTCCTCTCCAGAATAAGCAATAGAAGTTATCTCGACAAGAAACGATGTATTAAGCTCGAAAAATATTTCGGCATCGGGTTTCTTTGAACTTTTTGGCTTTAATTACGTTAGAAAAGCTATTATTACGTTGCTGGTTACGCTTTGTGTAATCGAAAACATCGGTAATTTAATTCCTACTACAAAGATTACAATTTCGAATAAAGTAGGGGTTTTAGTGCAGTTTGCGAGTGGAGCTTCCTCTTTAATTCACCGGAAATCGCCTCTCTGAGGTTACAGTCTATTGATATATTTTCAGCGAAAATTGCTGTTATAGAGGAAGTGATTTAAAAGAGTTCCTAACCGAAAGCCATTTCAGCGAGCGAGTGCATAAAATTTTCTAATTTTAGGTGTGTTTACACGGTATAGAAACATGTTCGAGAGTGCAGCTACTTTAAGGATTTCGTCCGGAAAAGAAATTTTGTGACAAAGCGACTTTTACGAAAAACGTTGATCAGTCAGAGCAATTAAGTAATTTAAAATTTAAACAACTCCTGCAATCAAAAGAAGATAAATGTGTTTTGTTCAGCACTGTTCGTTTAATTCTCGTTAAAAACATATACATCCATTTCAAGCTCGAACACAAAGTAAAAGTGTTATAAATTACGCTAAGGATTATTTATGATGCAGCTTGATTTACTAGTTTGTGTGAGTAGCTGTAGACATTTATCTCTCGTATTACCTATTAAAATAAAAGAAAAAATTACTCTTGATAACAGAGTAGATATTGGAATCTATGCTAATCCTTAATTATAGGTTTGCATTACCTAGAAAAAGGGGTCTACCTTCTAGACTTTTACTCTTCTAGATTTACGTAGGCTTTGCGGTGATGGATAATCCGACAAAGTAACACAACGTATTTGTAATTATCCTTGACTATTTCTATTAATCTGTTATCGAAAAAAGTAGACCTCGAACCAATTACTATCAAGAAATGGCTTTAGGCCTTTTTGTTCATACATTTTTTCATCGAATCGAAATTGTGGGAATGTTCGTAGATTGGTGAAATCGAAATGGTTCGAATGTGGGCGACCAGAAAAATTATCTTGTAAGCGTATTATCATTTCCGAAACTAACCATTATACTTTATTTATACCAGAAATAATTTCCTCCGTTTCGAGAATAAAGCAACTCCAGCTATAACGATCGTGTTTCTGTTTCAACAGGTTACAATTATGCGACATTAAACTTGAACTATAGACGCCTACACTCATTTTGGTCGACTAATGCGTTATTTATTTCGTGCATTTTTCGCTTTTGATTTCAAAATAAAATCTACCGATCTTGGTGGCTACGTCGAAACGTGATTTAATTTTCGTAGTAAAAAACACAATTCAACTTGTAATCATGTTGTCATGTAATATCACCTGCTACCGAACTGGTCTCAACATCGAATTAAAAGTCCATTTAACATTGTTCTTCACACTTCGAATAAATTTACGTATCAACAGGAATCGCTTTTCGTTTAATCCAGTTTTGACATGCCCTCCAGAGACACTCCCAATACAATCCAAAACGAAGACAAGGTTTCCAAACCGCCGAAGTCCTTGAGCGGAGTTACCTTTGTCAGGTATTAATAATTCTCCGAAAACCGATATCCTTCTCATAATATCTGGGAATTGCGTTACGCACTTCCTGAACGTACGTATTTAAAATATGCAGGCACAGATTGAATTCTAGGAAGCGTATCCATGAAAAATTGCCAACTTGCAAAGTTTTATCTTGTATGGGTTCCTTGATGGATGCCCGGCTATATTTCAGTTTCGTGTTATTTTCACCTTCAGGAAAATGTGCGTTGGTAATTAATTCGTCGGGTTTTCAACAGGTATTTGTTGGTTGTAGGTTTTTAAAGCAATTGCATGTACAGGAACGGGTATTCCAATGATGAACATTAGTAATGCGAGGACGGTAATGTCGGAAATTATCGTATGTGTAATTGTTGTTTATTTGGAGTTGTGGTTCTGATACAGAAGAATAATTGTCACTTAGTCACTTATGGAATTAACAATTGACGCGGTGGAAATTTGCAAACTTTGAGTTTGACGATGGAAAATGGGTTGTGGGAGAATTTGTTTTAGCTGTGACGAATTTGAAAACTTACGAAAGTTTATTTGAAACAACAAAGTCCAAAGTTTCAACTAAAACGTTTACTAGTGGAAATATAATGTAATCAAGAAACCAGTCGATAGTTACATATCCTTTTATTTTGTTTAGGTCATCAAAATATCCTGTATTAAAATTATATAGTAAAATTTTTTAGTAGTATGACCGATTATTGGAAACAAAGCTTTATGAACCTACTTTCCTCTGTAAAAAATAAAATTGTGGATAAATGTCTCGTTTAGACGCTACGGTGCTTTCTCTGCGTTTACTACTTAGCCCATAAATTCGAAAATATATCCGCTTTATTATACGTAATTATTAGTTTAACTTTGTCCCTAGCAATTAGTGTGGAATGTTAAATTTTTTTCTTTCTTTTCAATTCCTGTCTATGATAGTCATTGAAAAAAGTTCAACGTTTAAATTAACTGGACACAGTTTTGCTTTCCAGGAAGAAGATTTATTGAGATTGCTTTTAAAAGCATATAAATGTTTAAGTTTTACAATTTTTTTTTGTACAGATATACAGGGTGAGTCACTAAGCACGCAAGCGATATCTCAATAATTTTTAGAATTAAAGAAAAAAGACCAAAAGCCTCCTTGAATATCACTAAAATTATTTTCAACTGCATACAGTGTTCTACATTTTAAGCAAAACACAGCTTAATTTTTTAAATGGAACACCCTAGATAGTTTTACATGTTTTCAATGATCTCTAGCTAGGCTTCATATAGTTTATTTTTGAAATTCAATCCAACGTTGCCACGTTGTTCACAAAAAATTGCAGTAAACTTCTAAACTCTTACCATATTTTGTATAGAAATAAATCAAGGTGCGTGTTTGGCTGTGACAGAAATAAAACTAAATCTTAATATACAGAGTGTTTATAAAAAAATCTAAAATGTTATAATTTTCAAATATCGATATTGCAGGTTTTTTGTAAAAGAACATCCTGCATTTTATTTACTGCATCCTAACTCTGTTTTTTACTTTCTTACTTTTTTGTTAAAATCTTGCCTATATTAAAAGTATATACTTTCATCTTCTTTTCCCTTTTTTAAGAGACACACCAACATATGGAAAGAACGAAAAACAAGAATCAAATATGTACTGTATGTTTGTTTTAATATGAAAAAACTAAAAATAAATGTTGGAAAACTGTAATAAGTATTCTAGAATTTTTTGTAAATACGTCTCTTTATCTTTTCAAAAAAAATAATACCTTAGAAAATGCCATTGTGATTTTTTGTGAACCCTTGCATTGCTAAAAAAATCATGAAAATTTAGACAACGTGGCAACGTCGCATCAGAATTTCAAAAATGACTAGGCTTGAAAAGGCCAATCAAAATACTAAAAAATTAATACAGATTCAAAAAATATACTCAAAAATTAAAGTTTGTATACACTATACAGAGTGTTCTGTTTTTGATTGTAACATAGTTTATTTAAACGGAACTTCCAGTATAATTTTTGCTTCTTTGGAATAACCTCTTCTTATACTTTATTCAGGATGGGTCACTAAGCGGGAGCTCCTCGATGTTTCATTAATTAGGTACTATTAGAAGTAGAAAATTCCAAATTCAAAGTTCTACAGTTCTTTGAGGACCATATAGTAAAATTATTTTTAACTATCCAGAGTGTTCAGTTTTTAAGGCGTAACGCCCTACTTAGTTTTTCAAACAGCAAAAATACCGTATATACCTACTTATTTTGATTTTCATCAAATGGATTTATAACTAGAGGTATTTACATTTTCTTGAAATTTTTTAGCCATGAAAGGGTTAACAAAAAAATCGCATTAGTGCTGTTTTTAAAATCGGTCCTAAATATTTTGTGGCGATACCTATAAATAAAAAGTGTAGATATTTCAGTTTTTGAAACAAAATACTCTGTATTTGATTATTCCATCTTAGTCTTTTTGTTCTCTTTTGTTGTATTTTTACTTCCAGAGCTTAAGTGAAGGAAGTATTGTATTCAAGTCCGTCGGTCGACTCTCTACTTTTACGTTTTTTCTATCTTTCATGTCCCCTAGAGTACGAAGAAATAGGTCTCCCGTTTCCGTCTGTCTGTCCGTCTGTCTCCCGTCCTGATTTTTATTAGACAGATAATTTCCAAAAGTACTAGGCCGATTGTTGTCGAATTTTGTATTTATATTAGGAATATAATGTAGATGGTAAAATAATGTGATGACGTCACTTTAAAATTGTACATAGTAAATGGGTTTTAAATTGTATTAAAAACATAGTCCTACACATGTAATTTATGACTCCGTGTTGAGTTTTTAACCAAAACGTCCAGATTTTTGGAAAAAAATCAAAATTATAAAAACGACATTTTGCATTTTAATTTTGAATCTGCCAAACTGATTGCTTTGGAATCTTGCAGATGTTTTAAATTCATGGTAAGCATAATAAATTTTTAATCAAAATATATTTGCTTATCCCCTCCAAAAAATTGATGACGTCATCTCAAAATTTTGCCGGATAAATCCTGTCTAAAATGTGGAAAATATGATCAATCTTAAACTTAAACAGGGTGACTCAAAAAAATTAATGAATGCATGAATTTATTTTATTGATTTAATCAGAAACTGCAAAACATAAACCTTTGAAGTCTTGGAGATATTTTAAAGTTATCATAAGCATGGTAATTTTTGATCAAAACGTATTTGCTCATGCCCCCTAAAAAATTGATGACGTCAGCTCAAAATATTGCTGAATACATCCTAACTTAAATGTGCAAAATATAATGAGTCTATAATAAGTCCATACTTGTGATTTATCACTGCATTAATATTTTTTAAATTTGCTTATACAGGGTGCCTCAGAAAAATTAATGACTGAGTTGTTAAAAAATGGATATCCAATCAAATTTAGGAATTTAACGCGTTACTATGGAAATTTGCAATTTAACACCTTTTAAATTTAACAAGTTTCAAAAGTTTAATAAGCGCAAAATCAGTCTTATCTTAGCAAATGCTAGCCCCACCCACCCGCCACCTATTTTCTCAGAGTTTATATCATTAGCCAAAATAAGTTTTACTTTTGCAAAGAATAGCCCTTTATTTTCTCAGAGGATAAGCCATTTGCCAAAATAAGACTTATCTTGGCAAGTAGGTACTCTGAGAAAATAAAGGGCGGGTGGGCGGGCCTAGTACTTGCTAAGATAATTCTTATTTCGGTAAATGACATATCCTCTGAAAAAATAGGGCACGGGTGGGCGGGCCTAGTATTTGTTAAATAAAAACTGATTTTGCCCCTATTAATCTTGTAAAAACTTGAATATTAAAGGTGTTAAATTGCAAATTTCCATAGTAACGAGTTAAATTTCTAAATCTACCCGAAATATGCAAAATATGATAAGTTTTTACTTATGATTTATCACTGCATTCATATTTTTTAGATTTGCTTATACAGGTGGCTCAAAAAAATTTATGAATGTGTCAATTTATTTTATTGATTAAATCAGTTTCCCAGAAAATTTTGAGAATACCATACTGTTATTTTTAGTATTACACTGCACCAATCCAAGTTGATGTACGTGTCCTTGCAAAAATGTTGATGACGTCATCACAAAACTCAACTAAAAAATGTTTCACCATACTTTAGGTGCGAGGAAAATTTTGTCGAAACAGTTTTCGACCAGTTTTTTATATTTAAAACTGATAGTTATTGGGATTTTTAAAACTTCAGTGTGTTTTATTTGAAACAGTAAAATATCGAATTTTAGTTATTGTAAACTTTATTTTTTTTAACACTCTGTATCTAATATTTTATTTAATCAATACCATAACAGAGCGCGTACATCTGTTTATCTCTGCATAAAACATTGCAACACATCTTAAAAATAACGTCATTGCATTTTTTTTTGTGTATTGTAAATTAAATCCAAAAAAGGGTTAACGTGGCAACGTCGCAACGAAATTTCAAAAATAAATTTTTATATAAAGCTGTAAAGCCTAGGAAGACGCTAAAAAGAATATGTAAAAATATATAGGGTGCTCGGTATATTTAAGAAAAGAAACTAAATTTTTGCTATGCTCCTCGGAAACAAAACACCCTGTAAAATTGTAAAAAATATGAGTGTACTTTACACAAAGAGGCGTACAACTTTTTTTCTACCTCTAATAATAATTAATCAGATATCGAGAACCGCGCGCTTAGTAAATCACCCTGTGTATATTTGATTATCGAAATTTGTATGCAACGTTGCCACGTAATTCCAATTTTCTTGGAATCTTTCAAAACGTGTACAAAAACAAAAGAGCAATAGTATTAAACTGGGTATTAGTATCTAGAGTATGATTCTAAAATATTGATTTCATAACAATTATTTCAACACATTAGCCTGGAATTTATGACTGCAACTTAACATTTAAAAAATTTTTTTTTGTTAAATATTTTACTGAACAACTGGAAATTGACGTCCTCATGTAAAAACAAACAAATGTACAGCAAATATTTCTAAAATATTGTTAAAAACTTGATCAACTTGCAGATTTTTTAAAAAGTAAAGACATTTTAGAGCCCTTTTTCATTTTTTGATTTCAACTTATAAGAACTTATAGTATGAGTGTTATTTGAATAGATGGCAACAGACGCAAAGTATAAAGTATAATTTATTCATATACACATACACGGTGATCAAAAAACCACGGATAATCTGGATGGTTCGTTGTTGAGAAACCACTGAAAAACTCGAAAAAAATGGTTTAAAAAACTACTGAACTAACTATTCAACTTCAACAAATTTGGAGAATTAACTTTTTACTTTCGATATGTTTTATTGTGATTTTAATTGAAAATCTAAAATTCCAATCAAAATTCTCTAAAATCTCATCTGACAACGGTAAAAAAAATCGTGGCTCGTAATCAAGCAAATTATTATTAAATTATTATTAATAACTAAATATGTATTTAACCGAGTATTAAGAGTGACATTACAACAGATCAGAATTAGAATTTAATTCTTGACCTCGGAAATTCAATATTTTCGAAAATGTTTAATCATCCTGTATACACCACAGTTACCAAGAAAAGGAACAGTTTTTTTGTCCAAATTTTGTGGTTTTCCCAAAAATAACATCTTTTCGCTTGAATTATTTTCTCTCAATAATGTGAACTTCATTTAAGCTTGCACGGCAAAATTTTTAAGCAAGTTTTTATGTAAAAAATTTTATTGTTAAATAAAAAAATTATCGGACAAACTAAATTGTCGCAGTTACGGTTTTTGAGTTTCGACAAAAGAAATATTTTAGACCTAAGAGAATTTAGTAATGATGCAGCATTTTCATTTTTAAAATTTCTGTATTTTTTTGCAGCAAACGATATGGATCCATTAAGCATATGAAATTTTTTTCCTTGTTGTGGCTATAGACAGCTTTCGTTTATCCTATAAAAACGTAACCATAATAAAACCCTAAAGGTTTTATTACATTTGACATATTACTTTATCACGCCTTTGTACACTCTCATTACGAGAAAATAATCAGCCTGAGTGCGGGAATTAAAGCCATCTATACGCCAACAGCGCAATGACAAAACACACTTGTTGTTATTTAAGTCGAACAACTCGCTTTTAATTGTAGTTCAATCATCTGTTAAAACAAGAAAAAAAAAACAAACTGCAATAATGTAATGATCCAACGATTATGAAATAAGTTGGACATATTTATTCCTTTTACGTGATTAACTCATCTTTTTTTTATGAATTATTATTATTAGTCACTCCGACAGTAAAAAAAATGTTAATACTTACCGCCTTGGACAACGCGAGGATCTCTACGAATTATTCATTCAGGTTAGCCGGCAGAAATTTTTTTGCCAACAATAAAGAGAAATTCTTATTAATTCATGTAAGTCAAGTACATAAATATTAATGTACTTCTGTCTGGTAGTTTTTCAAGGATTACGACACGTAAAAAAGGTTATAGAATGGGTCACGAACATGCTTTATTTGGACTAGATAATTATTAGCAACAATAAGTAACAGGTTATCTGCATGAGCTTTGATGATAATAAATCAGTGTGATTGTCTACGGGGCTGGGGGCTGGAGAAGGGGCGATATCTACGAAAGAGAATTTCTCATCTTCTAAGGGGCAGCCAGTCTCCCACGTCCTCACTCTGATACTGTAAGAGAAAAATCACCATCAAAAATCGCACCCTCTAGTCTAATTTCTTCTACATATCAAAATTAATATGTTGTCTCCCACCAAGAAGCTAATGACGTCGTCTTAAAACTTATCAATAAATCCGTTACGTTTTTCGATGCATGCCATACTAGTAGTGGTTCAGCACCGAGACAATTTCTGTGTAAACAACTTTGCAGATTTTTTCAGTCACGTCTGAAGCTCCCTTCATTAATTAGCGCACAAAAAGCGGTTTTTATGCAAAACGCCGCCTCTAAATGGAACACATTTGTTTGCTTCGCTTATTAAAGAGTAGGCCGATGTTGTAAAGGCACGAAATAAATTGGACTGTTATTAACCTGTTGATGGGACATTTCTTTAGGGCGAAGTAATTAAAAAGACACTTTTAGAAACGTCAAATAAATGAGTCGTTACGAGCTGCAATTTACAAAGGAGACGTTCGGTGGCAATAATATGCGAAAGCGACTTAATCATATTAAACTTGTCGATACGCTATAATTTAACTTCTTGTTCCAATAATTACGTTTCTTTGCATGCAAATGTGGTAAACACGCGGCGGCTTTCATATTTGTTGAATGAAAGCATGAGGAGTGATTATCGGATGAATTATAGCCATTTTCTTAATCTCGGCTGCTGTAGGGACAACAGTCGAAGGTGAAAATGAGATTTGCGGTTTTTTTATTTCTTTGTGCTTTGATAATTATAATATGCAAAACTAGTACACAGTGCGAATTTAAGATCGCTTTTAGGGAAAATAAAATTTAAATAATCTAAAACTTTGGGCCTACTTTTGAAAGGTTAGAATTTTCTTGAATTTTTAGATTACATAAAACACCCACGAAAGTTTTTTGTATAAGGCATTTCCAGCTTCAAAAAGTTTTATCTATCGATTATTCGTTGTGGTTTTCATAAATGCAGAATATCCAACGGTGGCTTGAAATTTGATCCCTAACGTATTTGTTCGCAAATATCTCAAACTCATCACTGAAGAAAAAATAAGTTAAATTTGGAACTTTAGTTTGAGTGTATATTTTGGTTATTAATTTTACATTGGTAGGGTAATGTTGACTTTTAAATATAAAAACTCTTTGTATAGTTAAAAAATATGGCACGACATTAACATTTCGTTGAATTTGACATACAAAGTACATCATAAACTGCAATCTGTGGAAATAATTAAACAATCGGGTGTAAATAATCATACTGTTCATGGTCAATAAATGTACCAGTTTGGTTTTACATGATTAAATTTGTACTCGTTTATACAACAATGCGATTAATAGGTCACGATGTAGACAAAATTACAACAAATTAAATTTTCGTTTTTTTAAAAATATAACATTTTGATTTTATTTTACTTTTAATATACATATATGGTACATTTTTGTAGGGAAATATGAATTTTGCAGTTTTGCCTTTCGGACTAACAACCAATTAAAAATTCCTCACGATTGAGATCGAGACATGGGTGGGGCTTATCTTTTGGCTTTCTTTTAGCAACACGAATACTTAACAACATGTTTCACATGGTAATTTCTCGTACAAAAATAATGATTTTGCTGTTAAGCCCCGCCCCCTCTTGCACACGACGAACAAAGAAAAATCGTCACAACTGAGACGGGGCGGGTGGGCGGGGCTTATAATTAACCTTTTTTTTCTTAATATACATACTCTTCAGAACAAGAGAATGTAAACATGTTTAAAATGGTAAATTTTATCCCCACACTTCTCTACAAATTTACCATTTTAAACAAATTTCCAGTTTCGTGTCGTAAATAGAAAACTACGTACATATGTTAAGAAAAAAAGGCAAAATACAAACCTCGCCCACCCGCCCTGATTTCAATTGTGATGAATTTTTTGATTCGTCGTGAGCCAAGGGGCGGAGCTTCATTGCAAAATGTTATTTCTCTACAAGAAACTGCTGTGTGAAACATACTTTTAAGTATCATGTTGTTGAAAGAAAACTATATATGTTAAGAAAAAAAGAGAGAAAAATAAGCCCCACCCACCCGCCCCAACCCCACTTGTGTTGAATTGTTCATTCGTTGCCCACCGAGGGGTGGAGCTTAATTGTAAAATCCATGTTTTCCCACAAAAATTTACCATCTTAATCTTGTCGTGAAAAGAAGATTACGTAGGTATATTCAGAAAAAAGGCAAAAATTTAAGCCCGCGCACCCGCCCCCATCTCAGTTGTAATTATTTTTTTATTCGTTCTGAGCCGGGGGGGCGGAGTTTAATTGCAAAATCATTATCTCTTTGCAAGAAATTCATTCCTATTTTTATTTTAGCTATAGAAATTATCGTAAAAAATTAACTTTGTGGAATAATATTTGACAATTTAATTAGGAATGTATGTATATAAATGTATTTTTTTTGATTTTTGATATAATGTGATGCAAAAAAAGTGCCCCAAAAATTAATGTTTGAAGATTTTTGTTTCCAAAACAGTGAAATCGTCATAACAGAACTATATCTATTAAAATGTAGCAACTTTTTAGGAAGTTAGGATGTACCAGTTTGGATAAATAGGTATAGTTTTGGAAATTTCATTCTACCCTATAAAATTTTATTCACAAGAACGAGACGGACAGTAGTACAATGGTAAGAAATATTTATGGCTCACACCAGTTCACCTGAATTTGTAGGAGAACATTTAGCAGTTCGTGAGTAACGATGGTCCCTGTCCGGACCTGGATTATTCTGCTTTCTAACATTTGGGGATTACCGGCACGAGACAACTTTAAGTTGTAAATATATTTTGCTATTGCACTACTGTCCGTCTCGTTATTCCCAATAAAATTTTATAGGGTAGAATGAAATTTCCAAAACTATATAATTTGCTAAATGCATTGTTTTTTAGTCACCCTGTGTAAGAAATTTTAAAATATATTAACGCTCTAATAAACGAAATGTATAGATATTTTAGACCGAATTTATCAAGTTTTTGGAAAAAATAAAGGGATAATATTCTTAAAACTTTTATAAGATTTTAGACCATTAGATTTTGTAATTTCTAATTTAAATTATCAAATGTTAGTACACCATTTTAATTCCCTTTTCCAACAACTAAATATCCAATGTAAGAAATAAAGGCAAATTCATAAAGCACAACTAGAAATGTATTACCTTATTAAACTTAAGTAGCATTTACTTCGCAATATTCATCAGATAAATTTTGGTCGGTATTTTAGCATCTGCAAGATATTCTTAAAGTACATAAAAATTTACAAGAATTAGTCCAGTAGCTGCGGAGATTCTTGGTCTAATAAAATCTCCACAGGCGACAGACCACAGAGTAGAGTACAAAAAGATAGGTCACCCGTTTCCGTCTGTCTGTCGTCTGTCGGTCTGTGACCATTTTTATTAGACATTTAATCTTCGAAACTACTGGAGCGATCGCGTGTTCGATTTTCTCATAGGCCTTTTTCTTCCTTACGCTGTTACTGCTACCATCAATATATTTTTATTTCTCCAACTTAAATCAAGAAAATTAGTAGTGCGGTCCATCGGGCGACTTGTCAATTTCATGTTTTCTCGACGTTTCATGACCACTAGAGTACGAAAAAATAGGTCGTCCGTTTCCGTTTATCTGTCTGCCTGTCTGCCATCTGTGCAGATTTTCATTAGACATATAATCTATAAATATCTGACAATGCGTTATTTCTTAGTTGGCAAGAACAATGAAAATAAATTCAACAAATGAGTAAACATTTTCACAAACTAATTTTTAGGGGAAATTTTTCCTTTATAATTAGTAGATATCATGAACCTATTTTTATAATGTGTTTGTCATTAATGTTAAATTTTTATTTATTAGTAGTAGTTGTAAATTGCGGTCTTACATGAATTTTCATATATTTTAAAATTTCGCTTATCTGTGAGTTTCAGAATCATTAAAGTTAAAAAAATATTTTCATTGTTACCTGTATTGAACGTGTATTGAAATTTTTGGCATGGTAGTTTCCTTTTATGAGTGAGTATTTTAGAGTCTTTGGAAAAAAAGAAAAATTCGGCAAAAATTTTTAAATTCAGAAATCAATAATCTGCTGACTTTTTTATGCTTTAATAAAACGTTGCCGTTTAATATTTTTAAATATTGTGTTTCTAAATCTAATTTTGTAATGTTGGCCTCCATCGTTTTTAACAATAAGTATTAAGAAAGTTTCAGTTAATTTTAATCGCGTTTATTGCAGTGGGTTTGTAACGAAGAAGAGGGGACTCGCTAGCAATAGCAGAAGAAGTCATAAAAGTTGGAAATTTTTGTTAGTCTTGATATGTTGACGGATATTTTAAAGTTTTCATTAGCTTTTGTAAAGGTATTTAAACAAGTACTGTCTGCTATGTCCAAATTCTTATTAGACAGATATTCTCTGAAACTACCGATCCGATTGTTGTCAAATTTTAAATGTATGTTAGGAATATCGTGTAAATGATAAAACGCTAACAAAAATTGGCCTAATCATCCCTACCACCAATGTGATACCATTCCCTCAAAATTTTCACAGTAAGTAGGATTTAAATTTTATAAAATAACATTATCCAGTACTTTTTCTCCACAAAACAAATTTTATATTTTTATTTGTTGGACTGGAAATTCTGTCGTAATAACTCATAAAAAGAAGATTGATGTCATTACATTTTTTGAAGAATTGTTCAACAAATTTCTCTAAAATTCTATCGAAGCCATACGGTATTAATTAGCGTTGTACAACTTAAAATTATTATGTTTATATTCGGTAAAAAATGACGTTTTCCAAGCTTTCAACTAACGATGCACCAAAAAATATATACCGAATGTCTAGTAATATTTGTAATTTTTTTGTCAGGTTGGCAATATGTTTAAAATCTGATGATGGCATACCTGACTGTCAAATAAACATCTATAACACCAAACCAGTAACATTTCTCAGAATAGTGAACCAAAAATAGTCACCCGGTATTTATAAATATACTTTGGGGAATATTGCAAAAATTACTCTTTCGATTTCGTTATTGCATCTAATTGTAGGAATGGAATAAAATGATTTGGAAAAAATTAAACATCTGGCACAAAATAAATGCTGTACTAGCACACATTTTCAAGCAAAACTCGTTAAATTGGAGCATGAAAATTAATTATCAAATGAATTGTGAATGATTGCATTTTTCTGATACAAAGTACAATATGCATGATAACACCATGTTTACAGTCGATGACACTTTGCACATAAACGGCAAGGGTAAGCTGAATACTTCGATTGTATATTTTAAAAGTAATAGGTATAGCCACCAATTTTAAAAGATCAGATTGGACTTGCAGCTAAATAAATGGAAAGTAGACAAAAGCTTAAAATAAATAGATGCGTAAAATACAACTCATTATTATGGTTTAAAGCATCGTTAATATAGACAACGAGGTGTGTTTTATGTGTTTGTGGAAAAGTGTAGGCAATAATATACCAAACAATATACCGTTAATGCTGCTATACTATATTAATGCATACATTTATGTAACTACAATGCATTAACCTTGTTATGCAATTTTATAGGTGGTCACATTCAATAAATCTTGAAAATAATTTATTTATAGTGTTCTAAACGGCTAGAAACTAGAAATTTAGACACGACTTACACAAGTGTTATTTATTAAACACCAATACCTATTTTGGGTAATAAAAATTAAACAACAAAGAAAGTATCCGCCTAGTGATAAAGCACCACATATGCATCCAATAAAGTTAATAACCGAATAATTCTGGAACAATGCCTTCATCATTTCCACCGCCATTTGAACAGGTGGTCGTAAATTTTTATTACCTGCATTCGCGACATATTGTCATAAAACAACTACACTAACTGCAAAAGCGTAAAGTTAAAATTCAATCAATGTTCGTTCTATAAAAATCGTAAATTAAGAAACCGGTTCATAATGTTGTTTTATTTATACGTACACAATTTTTAAATTACTATGTATTAATGGAATTACAACGGATAAAAACACACTCAAGTCATTAGATGACACATTATTTGATTAGATTTTATTCAGAATATAAATTATTTTCCAGTAATTGTAAAAGTGTACAGTATGTAACTGACATCTTGATTACTCAGTGAAGATACAAACATGTGTTGGGTTTGATACGTGTCATTTAAAAGCCACTTTAACCACACTCCTACAGCACGTGTTCCGATGATAACCTGCATGATGGTGAAATTAATAAACAACAATTTTTACTTCCCGAGCGTAAGCAAAGGAAGTATTGTAATCGAGTCCGTCGGCCGACTCTCTACTTTTACGTTTTCTCGATCTTTCATGACCCCTAGAAGACGAAGAAATAGGTCTCCCATTTCCGTCTGTCTGTCCGTCCGTCTGTCCGTCCGTCTGTCCGTCCGTCTGTCCGTCCGTCTGTCCGTCCGTCTGTCCGTCCGTCTGTCCGTCCGTCTGTCCGTCTGTTGTCCCGGATTTTTATTAGACAGATAATCTCCGAAAGTACTCGACCGATTGTTGTGAAATTTTGTACTTATATTAAGAATATCATGTAGATGGTAAAACGCTAACCAAAATTTGTCTAATCATCCCCACCACTAATGCGATGACGTCACTTCAAAATTGTACATAGTAAATGGGTTTTCAATTGTATAAAATAACATAGTCCTACACATATAGTTTACAACTCTGAATCGACTTTTCACCAGAAACGTCCAGATTTTTGGAAAAAAAATCAAAATTATAAAACAACATTTTGAAATTTAATTTTTAATCTGCTAACCAGAATGCTTTGAAATGTTGCAGATGTTTTAAGGCTATAAAGAGCATCATAAATCTTTAGTCAAAAAATATTTGCTTATCCCCTCCAAAAACTTGATGACGTCAGCTCAAAAGTTTGTGGAATAAATCATATCTAAAATGTACAAAATATGATGAGTCTGTACTTGTGATCTATCACTCCATTCATATTTTTTGGATTTGCATATACAGGGTGACTCAAAAAAATTAATGAATGCGTAAATATATTTTATTGATTTAATCAGGAACTACAAAACCGAATGCTCTGAAATCTTGCAGATGTTTTAAGGTCATAAAGAGCATAATAAATGTTTAGTCAAAATATATTTGCTTATCCCCTCCAAAAACTTGATGACGTCAGCTCCAAAGTTTGCCGAATAAATCATATCTAAAATGTACAAAATATGGTCAGTCTCTTCTTGTGATTTATCATTCCATTCAAATTTTTTCGATTTGCATATACAGGGCGACTCAAAAAAATTAATGAATGCGTAAATTTATTTTATTGATTTACTCAGGAACTACAAAACCGAATGCTTTGAAATCTTGAAGATGTTTTAAAGTTATCATAAGCATGGTAAGTTTTTGATCAAAATGTATTTACTCATCCTTCCTAAAAAATTTATGACGTCACCACAAAATTTTGCTGAATAAATCCTATCTAAAATGTACAAAATATGATGAATCTCTTCTTGTGATTTATCATTCCATTCATATTTTTTGGATTTGCATATACAGGGTGACCCAAAAAAATTAATGAATGCGTAAATGTATTTTATTAATTTAATCAGGAACTACAGAACCGAATGTTTTGAAATGTTGCAGATGTTTTAAGGTTATAAAGAGCATAATAAATTTTTAGTCAAAATATATTTGGTTATCTTCTCCAAAAAACTGATGACGTCGGCTCAAAAGTTTGCCGAATAAATCCTATCTAGAATATACAAAATGCGATGAGTCTCTTCTTGTAATTTATCATTCCAGTCATATTTTTTGAATTTGCATATACTGGGTGACTCAAAAAAATAATGAATGCGTAAATTTATTTTACTGGTTTACTCAGGAACTACAAAATCGAATGCTTTGAAATCTACTGCGAAAAAAAAAACATAATAGGCATGCAGTCGTCACGTTTCCGACAGCGAGGGAAGTACTGTCTAAACTCTTTAGACCAATTTTTATTTATCGTAAACAAAAGTTTATAAAATGTGACGTAGGAGATATATTGTCAATTCGAACGCGTTATTTATGTCTAAGACACTGTTTTATTTACATTTACATTTATTTTTATCGACAATAATGAATCTCGTATTGTTTGAGGCGGAGTCGAGGAAACCGATCACACGAGGGAATTTTTTCTTGCGATTTAATCTCAGTCATGCGTGATTTTTTAGACGCAACAAATACACCTCGAAGAAAGATACAATGTTGCGGTAGGCCGATACTTTCTATTCTCAGCTGACTAGCGAGAGTTTGCTTTAGGATCCTCATGCGAAACAGCTCTTTTCTTCAGAGATATTTACCGCTGTTACTTTCAAGGTTAACATTATAATATCTTTTGTAGATCACACTGTTTTTATCTTACTCTACTTTCGACTAAGCGTAACAAATATTTATGGAAAAAGGGAAAGTCATAATCGAGGTATAAAACGCACCAAGTTCGCTCTTGCTACGGTGTGCTCGGATAATACAAACTACAGTAAAAAGTATCGTAAAAGAAGCCTGTCTCCTGTAATGATCCAGATTTATTATCGTGACGAAATTACTCATCCACTTGGCTTGTTTCTCTCAAGCTAGATCCCTGTACAAGGTACTTCGAGAATAATGAACAGCAATCGCATTTATACGCAAACCACGAGGAACTTGAACAACAAATTTTGAGAAAATTACAAGTGTATCGTAAGTTGGGGTATAAAAGCACATGATATTAATAAAGGTGCTCTCATGAGCTTCAGAGAAGTTCTTGACTGCCATTAGCTATTCATGAAACCTTTGTAAGGTTAAGGTTCGTTCCTTGTGGACGCATATGCACAACCGGTAAGAAGATTGCGTCAGAGTAAACACAACTTCAAGGCAAAAAAAGTTCTGCATTACGAAAAATAAATACTGCATAACTGTCTTTCCGTGAATAACAATTATCAGCAAAAATTAAATGTTGTTACTTATTTTGATTTCATTTGCACTGTCCATTACATTAACACTGTGTCACAGTTTTAGAATTAGCTCGAAACAATTTTACAATTTTTTTTTATGACAAAAACTGCATCATTGTAACACTTGGTTTAATATCTATGCAGATTTCTATGAAATAATGCGTGCCTAATCAAGCATGCAGTGCGCAATCATTTTCTTTTCAACTTGAAATTTTTTCCATCAAACGTAAACAAAATTTGCAACTTTACTGTCGAGCGACATTTACATAACACCAAATAAATTATTATCGATTCGGCAATTTTATTATTCAGTACTAACGTCAAACTTTTCCAACTTCGAGTTATTGCATGTAAAATATCGCACGGTAAACACATCCACTGCAGTAAAAATAGATTTGTCCACTTTTATATAAACTACGTTTGCGATTTCAGGGAGAAATACGGTTTGGTTATTGGAATACGTGGTACGGAATAGCACACAAAGCACTGAAAAGTGAATAGAATCTCGAGCAAACAACGAATGAGATTAACAAAAAGGAAAATCGTCTTCGATTTGTTTTTTTTTCTTAGTTATCAAAATTGGGACAGTCGGTGGTTGTGATTTCCACAAGAGATTGATGGCTAATTTATTCTAATTAACAAATCAAAAAAATCGGAAGGAACTAATTATTGTTACTTTTAACACCAGGAGATCTCACCGCGCAACATTCATGAACAGTCGGGCAATAATTATTATACACTTAACCTAGATTCCTGCGGTATTTTATTGCGAATAATTAATATGCTTTCAAGAGTCTTTGTGATTTTACCTCAGTCGTGGCTTTTCAAAGGCAGGCTTTAATAAATACTTCTTAATTATAAGATAATCACGATTTATTAATGAAATTTATGCGTAATATGTTACGAACAATGTGTTGTTTAAGTAACACATTTATTAAAATTTATGTTCAAGCATTTTATCCAATCACCAATTATTAACAGCTTCATTATTTATATATCAATGTCACTAGATATCTAAATTTAGCACGGGATTACGCATTCATAGTGATGGTTGTAACTATTTTAATCTAAAAGTTTGCAAATATCGATTTCTAAATATAGGATTAACATCTGGGAGTGATAAAGCGTCAGTCATGCGAAAATTATGCTAAACAACAGCGTTATCAGTAATTTTTTTTTTTAGATGCATTTATAGGCTTGAAAATGTTGAACTTTCGTATTTACAACGAATTAACTTTTCTTAATAGAGGCTAATATCGAGTTATGAAATTTCTTCAAGCTTTGATCTGAGTGGACCCAGAGATACATTTAACAAGTTCTTTGAAGTTGGTAAAAATGTTGTCCTTAGCACGGGTAGAATAATTTGTTTCTGAGGGATCAATCGCATGAAATTTATGTCAAAAACACATCTAAAGTTTTAGAAAAATTAAATACAGTTAGTAGGGTTTTATTGTTGCATTTTCTCAAAAATAAAAAAAATATGTAAACAAAATGTGTAGGCACTATGAGGAAGAAATATAATAATAAGAATAAAAAATAAATGTACAAGGTGTTTTTTCACTAGTGAAATATGAATTGGATCAGATGTCAAAAAGTTGCTTTATGATTTCTTATGGATGATCACCGACATTTTTTACTGTGGTTCCAGTAATTTCAAAGTTCTCATAAACGGAAAAATTTTCCGTTTTCAAAAATTTTAAATATCTTTAGATTTTTTCAAAAAATAAAACATTTTGCTTTTTTTTTCTTTAATGTGTAGACTTTTCATAAGAAGACACATAAAACATGGTTAAAAATGGAAAACTTGTATAAGGAAATATCAATTTTGCAATTAGGTTCCATCCATAATTGCAAAATCCATATTTCCTTGTAAAAATGTACCATTTTAACATTATTTTAAGTTTATTGTGAAAAGATAGCTACGTAAATTTAGAAAAAAAAAGCAAAATATTAACCCCGCCCACCCGCCCTGTCTCAATTCTGATGATTTTTTTTATTCGTCATCTGCCAAAGGGGCGGAGCTTAACTGCAAAATCCTTATTTCTCCACGAGAAATTAAAAAATGTGCTTGAGTATCGTGTTGCTAAAAAAAATACCATGTATATTAAGAAAAAATTAAAACCCACCCATACGTGCCTTGATCTAAATAGTAATGAAGTTTTCATTCGTTGGCAGACTAGGGCGGAGCCTAATTGAAAAATCCATACTTCCCTACAAAAAATTACCATTTTGAACGTGTTTTAAATTTCTAAGAATAAAAAAGATCACAATTGAGATGGGGCGGGTGGGCGGGGATTATATTTTGCCTTTTTTTTTCTAAATTTACATAGTATTCTTTGAACAACACGATACTGAAAAACATGTTTTATTTGTCTTGTAAAGAAATAAGTATTTGCAGTTAAGGTCCGCCCACTTGGTTCTCGGCGAATAAAAAGAATCATCAGAATTGAGACAGGGGGGTGGGCGGGGTTTATATTTTGCCTTTTTTTTCTTAGTATATCATAGCCATCTTTTCACAACAAGAAACTTAAAACATAGAGCGCAGCCTAATTGTAAAATCGATATTTCCGTATACAATTTTCCATTGTAAACATGTTTTAAGTTTCTTGTTGTGAAAAGAAGTCTACGCATATTAAAACAAAAAGGAAAAATGAAATGTGACGATTTTTTTTATTCGCCGAGAGCCAAGGAGGCGGAGTTTAACTGCAAAATTCTTGTTTCTTTACAAGGAATTAAAAACATATTTTTGAGTATCGTTTTGTTCAATGAATGCTATGCATATTAAGAAAAAAGGGAAAATATAAACCCCGCCCACCCACCCCATCCCAATTGTCATGATTTTTTTATTCCTAGAAACCTAAAAGACGTTTAAAATGGTAATTTCTTGTAGAGAAATAAAGATTTTGCAGTTAAGCTTCGCCCTCTTGGCTCACGACGAATAAAAAGAATCATCAGAATTGAAACAGGGTGGGTGGGCGGGGCTTATATTTTGCCTTTTTTTTCTTAGTATATCATAGCCATCTTTTCACAACAAGAAACTTAAAACATAGGGCGCAGCCTAATTGTAAAATCGATATTTCCGTATACAAATTTTCCATTGTAAACATGGTAATAACTTTATTTTTCGTAAGGGTCATATATTTATTTTACGAATTCTACAAAAAGTTTGCTTGCATTTTTTCCCAAACATAAACCAAAAAGTAAATCGATAAATTTGATAAATGCCGAATTTCGAGCGTTCTAAACGTTTCATAGCCCCTAGAGCCTAGAATATGCAATTTCCGTCTGTCTGTCTGTTGTCTGTTTGTTGGTAATTTCATTACAAACGTAGTCTCCAAAACTACTGCCATGATTTCTGTGGAATTTTGCGTGTACGTTAAGACTATCCTGTAGATGTTTTTTTATTTATTGTCGTCATATCAGAAGTTAAATTGTGTTTAAGTTTTGTAAAATCTTAAGTATCTAGATTTTTGAAAAAGAAAAAAAAAATTGAAAAACGGACTGGTTTGAAATCGTAAAGTCAAAATTGTTTAAAAAAATTCAAAAACTGACTTGTCTAAAATCTTGCACATTTGTGGTTTATTAATGCAGTCATCTTTTTAAGTCCGTATGTACAGATTAAAAAAAAATCACAATTATACAACATTTTAGCAACTACTAGGCGAATTGCTTAGAAATTTAGCCCATTTTTTCAGTTTGGTAAATCGGTAACCAAAATTTCTCTTCCATTCCCACCAGAATATTAATGATGTCACTCAAAAGTTTGCTATTTGAATTCTTTATACTGTTTTTTTTTAAATAGAAATGTTTGTTTAATTTGTTGTATTTAAATGGTCCCTAAGTTTCTTAGCTCTAAGAAAGTGTGATATACAGGGTGAGTCACGAAACCCTCATTCTTTGATATATCACTAATTATTAGAGATAGAAGAAAAAGTTCAAGACAAAAGTTGTATGGTTTATGGGGTAACTGCACAGAGTGTATACAAAATTATAATAGGAGTCTTAAATTTTCAAATATCGGCATTTTAGTTATTTTCAAATGAACACCTTCTGGTTGTATTTTTAAAAAAGTGAAACGTCTCAGAAATTATCAACTTTAGATATAGAAAACGCTTCACAAAAAAAGAGAAAGAGATATTGGAAAAAAATCAAAATTGTATATAAACACTTTGTATATTAACACTCACTTTTGTATTTTTAATTTCTATAGAATATTAAATACCTTACATACATATCAAGATTTTTGAAACATAAAGAATTGGTCGAAGGTTAGTTCGTCTGAACATTTTCTGTAATGATCAACATTTTATCAAGGACTGTATTTTCTCTGGAAAATAAGGTGAGCTGTTCTTGATTTGATAACAAAAAACAATTTCGTAATTAAATAAAATGTTTTTCTTATTTTAGACAGAATTTACTTAACAAAACTTTGAGATGACGTCATCAATTTTTGGAGAAGGGGCAAACGGATGAATTTTGATTACGTGAGATTTCGTTATAACAATAACATTGGATTAATAAATCATAATTCTTAAAGAATGTTATTGTAAACAATTTAGATGGAATTTATTTAGTAAATACAGTTTTTGTGGAGATCTATAGATAATTTTGAGTTCATTTTTGACCATCTACAGGTTATTCTTAAAATATTTCCAAAATTTCACAGAAATTTATATTTTTCCATATTCCACAAGGTACACAAGGTCGAACCTTTACAAAATCAAAATCATTTAAAAATTCAGAAAATTATAGAAGTCTTCATTTTTAAAATATACAGTAATAAATATTTCCAATAAGATCGACTTCGCAAAATTTTGAGATTACGTCATGAAGTTTTTGGAAGGGATGAACAGATAAATTCTCATTAGAGATTTACCATGTTCACGATAACCTTAAAGAGTATACAGAACTGCAATGTAATCGGTCTTGTAGTTTCTAAGATATATTGTGCGATTTCGTTATACAGTTTTGATTTTTTTCCCAAAAATGTATAAGCTCAAGTTTAAAATAACATTCGATTAATAAATCATAATTCTTAAAGAATGTTATTGTATACAATTTAGATGGAATTTATTTAGTAAATACAGTTTTTGTGGAGATCTATAGATAATTTTGAGTTCATTTTTGACCATCTACGACTAGTTGTGTCTCAAAAAACATTAAGAGCAGCTTATTTTGGATATATTCATAACTGTTTATCATATGCAATTTTAGTATGGGGTCATTCTCATCATTTGTTAAAATTATTTGCTATCCAAAGAAAATGTATTCGCATTATAGCCGGGTTAAATTATAGAGATGACTGTAGGGTATCATTTAAAAATTTATGTATTATGACACTACCATCAGCTTATATTTATGCTTGTCTTAGATATGTGAAAGCTAATCCAAATCAGTTTAGATCCCTGGACCATGAGCATCAAACAAGATATAAAGAATGGCTACAAACAGATTTTCAAAGATTAACGAGAACAAGAACAGCTCTACGGTATTATTGTATTACACTATTTAATGTACTTCCAGTGTCATTAAAAGAATTACCTGAGAATGTATTTTGTAAAGTTGTCAAAGAATTATTAATTAATAACGTTTTCTATTCTACATCGGAGTTTATTAAATTTAAGTTTACGGACATGTGAAACATTTTTTGTAATGATTATCACGAAATATATTATTATTATTATTATTATTATTATTATTATTCTTAAAATATTTCCAAAATTTCACAGAAATTTATATTTTTCCATATTCCACAAGGTACACAAGGTCGAACCTTTACAAAATCAAAATCATTTAAAAATCGAGAGAAGTATTCATTTTTAAATATACAGTAATAAATATATCAAATAAGATCGATTTCGCAAAATTTTGAGATTACGTCGGGAAGTTTTTGGAAGGGATGAACAGATAAATTCTCATTAGAGATTTACCATGTTTACGATAACCTTAAAGAGTATACAGAACTGTAATGTAATCGGTCTTGTAGTTTCTAAGATATATTGTGAGATTTCGTTATACAGTTTTGATTTGTTTTCCCAAAAATGTATAAGCTCAAGTTTGAAAATAACATTGGATTAATAAATCAAAATTCTTAAAGAATGATATTGTAGACAATTTAAAGTAAATACAGTTTTTGTGGAGATCTATAGATAATTTTGAGTTCATTTTTGACCATCTACAGGTCATTCTTAAAATATATCCAAAGTTTCACAGAAATAAAGTTTCACAGAAATTTATATTTTTCCATATTCCACAAGGTACACAAGGTACACAAGGTCGAACCTTTGCAAAATGAAAATCATTTAAAAATTGAGGAAAGTATAGAAGTCGTCATTTTTAAATATACAGTAATAAATATATCAAATACTGAAGATAGATTTCGCAAAATTTTGGGATTACAAAATCACCATGCTTATTACGGTGTTTGCAAGATTTCAGAGCAATTTCAAAATTAAATTCTAAAATATTGTTATTCAATTTTGTTTTTTTTTTTTTTCAAAAATTTGCATGTCTACAGTAAAAACTCAACATGGATTCATAAACCACAACTGTAGGAGTACCTGTTTAATAGAATTTAAATAATATTTACTAGTACAAATGTTGAGATGACGTCATCGATTTTTGGAGAGGGGATAAACAGATAAATTTCGATTACGGATTTACCATGCTTACGATGTGTGCAAAATTTCATAGCAATTTCAAATTAAATTCTAAAATACTGTTATTCAATTTTGATTTTTTTTTTTAAATTTGCCTGTCTACAGTGAAACTCGACACGGATTCATAAACCTCAAGTGTAGGAGTACCTATCTGTAGAATTTAAATAATATTTACTATTGTAAATTTTGAAAATAGCGTCATCCCATTGTTAATGGGGATGTTTATACAATTTTTGATTAGCGTTTTAGTATCTGTACAACTTTTCTAACATACATATAAAATTTAACAGTAATTTGAGAGATTATGTCTAATAAAAATTGACACAGTTGCCAGACAAACAAATAAACGACAGGCAGACGGAAACGGGGACCTACTTTTTCGTACTTTAAGAGTCATAAAATATCGAGAAACCCTGAACTCAGCGATTCGTCAGATGGACGCTTACGCTCAGGAAGTATCAAAATTGTACAAAAAAAAATTGAGAGACCAACCGGTCTGAAATCTTGGAAATATGTTTTAGGTTATCGTAAAATTTGGTAAATCATACGTTAATCAAAAATTTCTCCGTTTCTAGACTCCAAAAACTTAATTACATCATCTTAAAATTTTGCTAGATCAATCCTGTAACAAATCTGCAACATATAATTGCGTGTGCGAGTAGTATATAAACAGGACAGCCGTCAGAGACCACGTGACCACCACTCGTGGTGAGTGAAGCCCCATAGGTGTTGTTGGTGGTGGAATATACGTTTTGAAGAAAAAAGTCAACTAAGTATAGTGTCAGGTGCAGAATTCGAACCTGCGCTCGTTTTTCGAACCAGAACTTAAATCTAGCGCCTTAGTCCACTCGGCTAACCTGACTTTCAGTGGAAACGATCTAAATCAGGTATAAAAGTATGTCCTTTGAATTTGTTTTTAGATTAAGAACTTGGTAATTTTGTTTAGGTATAAAATTGCAAACTAATACGATAATTTAAATAACGCTAAAAAAGTGTTAAAGTGTTAAACAACAACAAAATGACTTCGAGTCTAGCAACTACTAGAACATTTGTTCAGAAATTTAGTCCATTCCTTCAGTCTGATAAATTGGTAACCGAAATTTGTTCTCCATTCTCACCAAAATATTGATGACGTCACTCAAAACTTTGCTTTCTAAACTCTAAATTAATTTTTTAAATACACATTTTTGTTTCATTTGTTCTCTCATATTAAATATCAAAAGTAATAAGTTCTAATTCTAATACCCTGTGATATACAGGGTGAGTCATGAAGCCCTCGTTGTTTGATGTCTCGTTAATTATTTATATAATCAGAAGTATAAGGAAACGTCAAAGATAAAAGTTGTGCAGTTCTTTGAGTTACACGCAGTAAAATTATTTTCAACTATACAGAGTGTATAAAAAATACAAAATTAAACTTTCAAACGTCCATATTTCAGTTTTTTAAAATAGAACACCCGATAGTTGATTTCTGCCTTTTACTTTTTATATCGCAGAAATTATCAACTTTAGAAATATAAAATACTTCACAAAAAAAAAGAGAATAAAAACAGATTAAGGTGCAGTGATACAACAAAGAGTGTTCTATTTGAAAAAATTAAAATGTCGATATTTGAAAATTGTATATTTTAGATTTTTTTTAACCACTCTGTATATTAAGCATGTACCTTGTTTTCTGTGAATATTTATTTGCATTATTAAAAATATTCAAACAAATTGGAATAATGTGGCAACATCAAATCACGATGGCAATAAACTATATGGTTATAATGCTGAGTCAATAAAAATATACATGTAAAAATATCCAAGACGTTTCATTTAAAAACACAACACTCTGTACAACTGAAAATAATTTTAACGTATGCTACTCAAGCAGAAACTATATAACTTTAGTCTGTGATTTCTTTTTTAGTTTCAATAATTATTAGGATATCGAGTAACGCGCTTAATGGCACACCCTGTATACGGGATGTCTGCAAAATGGCGGATTAACTCTTCAGTACGTTACGTACAGAGGTTTCGGGAGTCCCAAAAAAGTAATAAAAACATTCTTTATGATGTAGATTACCTCCGGCTCACTTTCTGATTTCTCATAGTAACGATGAAATCCAGTTTTTATTTTTTTTAGAACAATCATAATCATAACAACCGGTAGTCATTAATCGTTGTGCATTATTATTAATAAAACAAATCATTTTTTATTAATAAATAAACAACAAAAAATTAATAAGACATTTATAAATTATAAACAAAAACAAAACCAACAAAAGAAAAATCCATTAAAGCATAACCAACTAAACACTAGAGATGTTCAAAATTCCTGCCTTGTGCATATAAGTACGCTCGTAATGTTTCCAAATTTTGATAATTTTTTTAAAAAGTTAGTCATCAGTACTTGCTAAGATAAAACTAATTTTGGTAATCATAAGAAATAAGAATAATCTAAGAAAAGAGAGGGCGGGGGGCGGGGTTAGTAGCTGCTAAGATAAGACTGATTTTGGCTAATGAGATACCTTCTAAGAAAAGAGAGGGTTGGTGGGCGGGGTTAGTACCTGATAAGGCTAATTTTGGCAAATGATATACCCTCCAAGATAAGAGAGGGTGGGTGGGCGGGGCGAGTAGCTACGAAGATAAGACTGATTTTGGCTAATGAGATACCTTTTAAGAAAAGAGAGGGTGGGTGGGCGGGGTTAGTACCTGATAAGGCTAATTTTGGCAAATGATATACCCTCCAAGATAAGAGAGGGTGGGTGGGCGGGGCGAGTATCTACTAAGATAAGACTGATTTTGGCTAATGAGATACCTTTTAAGAAAAGAGAGGGTGGGTGGGCGGGGTTAGTACCTGCTAATATAAGGCTAATTTTGGCGAATGATATACCCTCTAAGAAAAGAGAGGGTGGGTGGGCGGGGCTAGTACCTGCTAAGGAAAAACTGATTTTGGCAAATGCCCTACCCGCTAATGAAAGAGAGGGTGGGTGGGCGGGGCTAGTAACTGCTAAGATAAGACTGATTTTGGTAAATGACGTATCCTTTAAGATTTTTAATTAAATTCTTATAAGAAAAGACACCAGAGGCTGCAAAGCACATTCGAATTTTTTCCAGGCAGGAATCCCTAAAACCTCAAAATTGTTTTAAATTTAAAAAAAAATGGGGTCCATAAATTAACTCAAAAACAGGTCGGGTCATAATTTTCCAAAAGTAGAACACGAAAGTTCTTCACAATTCTTTTAAAAAAGAGTACCCAAGAGTCTCCCGAATTAAAAAAAAAAAACACTGCGACACTCAAAACTTTTTGAGATTCATAAAAAATAAAACAGTAAAAGCTCAAAAGATTTTTTCAAGTTCATCCAGCGACAAAACACCCGATTCCTTTAAATTTATCCGAAAATAAAACAAAGTGGACCTAAAATTAAATGCGAAAATTTTAAACGTAGGGTTTTGAAAACTTGAATTTTTGATACGTCAAACATTTTTAACTGCTTACTCGATTTTTGTTGATTTGTACCGGTTTATATCAGGCAAATATTGTTGTTGAATGGAATTTTATCAAATTATTACAAAAACAATATCTTTGTACATTCTAACTGAAATGGTAATTAAACATGGTCATGGGCGAAAGAAATATTAACGAAAAGTTTTATTACTAGTTATTGTGATAATGAATGAATGTGTTGTTTAGTTGTTAAACGTAGCAGCAGAACCAATTTTAAAATCATGTGCGAGATCAAAATGTGAGAAGGATTTTTTTACAATTTTTCCCATACTCACCAGTTGATTGTTAAGAGCGTAACGGAGAGTTAATCCACTATTTTGTAAACACCCGGTATAAATAGAAAAACACTATTTTAGACTGTCCGTAAAGGTGTGGTTTCATATATTGTCTTAGTTCCAAACAAAAATTCATTTTTACAAAAAATATTAGTAAGATTCAAAATTTTTCGAAGAGGCAGTTTTTTTCTGAAATTGTTAAAAATACCTTAAAGTAGTACGACTTGGCGACTATTGCTAGGTTATAAGCTGGTGATATGCTATGTGATGTTATTTATGTTGACGCAAATTCAACTCAAAAATTTGGACTATGGAATAAATAAATGCCAATAATTATAATCTCTAAGAAAAAACCCTGAAACCCACTGATTACTCGTCACGCTTCGTAGGGCGAAAAAAGAACTGTGGAAGCTCTTTAGATTTTTTTTGTTGTTATAATAATACACTAAAAACATATTAACTAGTACAATAATGAAAAGCTCATAATCGTTCCGTAAGATTTAGCAACATTTATATATTCACTTCTAAAATTAGCACAAAATAAAAGAAAGTTTTTCCTGACACGCCAAGTAAACAATGCTTACAAGAAGACGGAAATCGCAAAAAATCCCCGCCTTCAAATACCGCAGAAAATTACCAGTTAAAAAAGCTCAAACACTTCGCGTCTCTTTCGCTATCTACACTGCTCATATTTAAGTTTACTTGGCTGTGTCAAAGTTCAACAAAAGAGGAAAACCCAATTTTCTTACCTGACCTTCGTATTCAATCGGTGCAAAATTGGAGTTGGTTTCCACGCGCTTACCGAACCTGAAATCAAACAGATCATTACCTGTTGCTTCTTGCTCTCAGGAACATATTAAATTCAGTCGACTCGAAATATCAGCCACCCCCCATGTTTGATCTGCGCCTATTTAAAGATTTATTGGCTTTAGTCCACTCTAATAAGACCAAGTCGTCGTTCCGTTTTTCTCTGTTTGTCGAATGAATTACAGCAAGAGTGCGGATGAGGGTGTTCAAGAACAAAGAGAGGCGCATGTTAATTTCCGGTGGAAAAATGATGAAAAGCGCTGATATGAGAGGATTTTAATGTGATTCTTTGCCCGACCCGTGTTAAACTGTTAAATATTTATTCTGTGCATACTCTTTGACGAGAAATCGCGAGCAAGCTTCGAACTAACGTTTAAAAATAAACGTTTCGGGAAATGCTCCCTTTGTGCCGGAACACGCGATGTAGAAATTTTCGCGGTGGGAAATAGAAAATGTGCATTTAGCTAACGAGGAATTCTGCTGGTTGTGACGTTCGTGGAAATCGAACCGAAAAAATGCACTGATGTTTTCACAGACTTGCGACGAGTTATGGAAGAGCAAATATTTTTTTTAATTATTACTTTGGCGGTTTGGTTGTGATTGAATCACTGTGGGTTTTACTCAAGGGATTGAAAACCTACGCCATTGATTAAGGCGAGCGGAATAGTCTTTATTGTTTTCAGGCTGTGCTTTGTTGTTTTATAGCTTTTGAATACTGCCGGCCGTGGTAATTGGAAAAACAGATTTGCCGATTTTTAGCACGTGTGGTTTTTCGGTATTTGCGCTGGAATAAAGACAACAGAAATGTTAATGGAGAATTTAAATTATAAGCTCGATTTACTTTCACTGGGTGGAGGGACCGTTTCCACTTGATTCGAAATTGTTGGTTGTCTAACTCGGAATTCTTGTAATAAAAAAAAATATACGCGCGAATTGTGCCAACAAAGTTGTGTTTTTTAATCTCGCCTAAAAGCTCTGGAAGCTTAAAAATAGAAAAAAAATCACTTTATCTATAAAGTCGCTAATTTCTTACAAATAGCGCACGATAAAAAAAAGAATTACAGCTGATGTTGATTTTAGGATAACAAAATTGGCAATAAATTTATTTGTTCTATATTCAACATTTTAACGTTATGATACTTCGCATATTGTTGAATTCTTCGTTTTCGTCCATGTAGTTCAAATTTAAACCCGAAGGTGGTGCTAACTCAAATTTTAAATTTTAGAGACTTTTAAAAAAATTATATAAAATAACAAATACTTGCTACTTGACGAAAAAACTTATTTAATGAAGACTGCTAAATGTTTATAACAATAACAAAAAATTGGTCGAAATTTGTTTCCACAGAACTTCCCTCTCATCGAAAGTATGTACAATGAAACATATCCAGCATTTTCGAGTTGAGTTTTTACTTTAAACAATTTTGTGATTTTGCAAGGACACGTATATGAACATGGAGTGTAGTATAGTTTTGGAAATTTTATTCTACCCTATAAAATTCTGTTGACAATAACGAGAAATATTTATGACTCACACCAGTTCACCCGAATTTGTAGGAGAACGTTTAGCAGGTCATAAAATAATGATCATTTTCCTTCGTGAGTAACAATGGTCCCTGTCCGGACCTACATTATTCTGCTTTCTAACATCTGGGGATTACCGGCACGCGATAACTTTAAATTGTAAATATCTCTTGCTATTGTACTACTGTCCATCTCGTTATTGCCAATAAAATTTTATAGGGTAGAATGAATTTTCCAAAATTATACTTGCTAAGATTAGACTGACTGTGGCAAATTACATACCCCCTAAGAAAATAAAGGGTGGGTGAACGGGGCTAATACTTGTTAAAATAAGATTATTTTGTTACTGACTGAACAATATTAACAGTAGTAGTCACTGGCAGGCGCGGATACAGGATTTCGTTTAGGGGGGGGGGGGGGCAATTTTTATGCGATTTTACCTATCTCCCAGAAATTCGTTCTAAACAAAAAAAATTATAAAAGTTTAGCTAGCATACTGTTTTTCAAATAACATGGGTGATATTTGGTTGTTTGCGTTACACGTATAATGTATAGTAGAATCTCGATACTCCTTTCAGAATTTTTAGATGAATTTTTCAAAAATGAAATTTTCCATTATGCAAATTTCGACCTATTCTCGACGATTTTCGAAATTTAACTAAATACATTTTCTTGTAGATTTTGGGCCTCAGAAGACACTTCTGGCTTCATTTCTTTGATAACTTAAACCATTTTTCCAGATTCGTCCAGTTGAAATATCGTAATTTTTAAAAATTTTGAAAAATTCGAATTTCACACCGAATTTTCCGAAAATATTGCTCGGTTACCATTAACATGCCATATTTTTGGAATCAGCACGTCGGGATATACATATATCACTGAATTTTTTCAGAATTGTTAGGAAACTTTTTCAAAAATGAAATTTTCCTCATGCAAATTTCGAACCAATTCGACGATTTTCGAAATTTAACTAAATAGTTTTTCTTGAAGATTTCGGGCCTTATTTCTTCGATAACTTCAACCTTTTTTCCAGAATTAGTTAATTAATTCAGTGCATTGAAATATGGCAATTTTTAAAAATTTCAAAGTATTCCATACAACATGCAGAAAGAACTTGCGTCTTTTTGCATGTTGTGTTTTCAAGTTCAGTTCGGATTGCAGAGTTTTTGTTCGGATTAAAGAAGCATCGACTTCAAATAGCCTCTGTTCGGATTACTGGATATTCGGATAATCGTGAATTCGGATTATAGAGGTTGAACTGTATTTACGAAATGAAATTTGATTTCAAAATTTTTAAATTGGTCAAAATAAACTGCCTCGGTCATGTGTCAGGGGGGATCCGCGCCTGGTCACTGGACGGAAGAAGAGGTGGGCGGGGCTACTGCTCGCTCATAAAATTAGAAAAAAACTAAATTTATATATTTTGATTAAAAATTTATCATGCTTATCACGATTTTAAAACATCTGCAAGTTTTCAAAATATTCGGTTTTCTAGATTCAAATTAAATTGCAAAATGTTGTTTTATAATTTTGAACGTTTCGGGTAAAACTCAACAAATTTTGATTAGTGTTTTACCATCTATGTGACATTATTAATATAAATACAAAATTTGACAACAATCGGACCAGTACTTTGGAGATTATCTGTCTAATAAAAATCGGGCCGCCAGACCGACAGACAGACAGACGGAAACGTGGGACGGAAATGGGAGACCTATCTCTTCGTATTCTAGGGGTCATGAAAGGTCGCTTACAGTCGGGAAGTAAAAATGGTCGAAGGTTATTTCAGCAGAACTTCCCTCGTCCCTGAAGTACAATAAAACATACCCAGCTTTTTCGATTCGAAAAATAACAAAATTTGTTTTGCGTATTTTTTTGAGAACCGCTGTAAGTTAAAATAAGGATATATGTATGTAATGTAATGGTAAAGTAAATGCAAAGATTTATATTAATCTACGATAGGATTTATTCGGCAAAATTTTGAGATGACGTCATCAGTTTTTTGGAGGGGATAAACAGATATATTTTGATTAGAAATTTACAATACTTAGGTACGATAACTTTAAAACCTCTGCATGATTTCAAAACATTCGATTTCACAGTTTCTGATTTGATCAATAAAAGAAACTAACTCTTTTTTTTGAGTCACCATGTATAATCAATTGTAAAAAATATGAATGGAATTGTAAATCGCAAGTATAAACTCATCATATTTTGCACATTTTGGCAAAATTTTGAAATGACGTCATTAGTTTTCAAGGGGGTTGTCAATTAATTTTGATTAACGATTTACCATATGTTCAATAAACTCCAAACGGTTACAGGATTTCAAAGGATTCGGTTTTGTAATTTCAAAGTTAAATTGGGAAATGTTATTAAAAAATCTGGATACCTGGGGTAAAACTTAAATTATTATCTGTGTAATAAAAAACGACACAAACTTGGACAGACGGCAGACGGGAAACAGACAGACGGAAACGAGGAACTTATGTTTCCGTATTCTAGAGTCATGAAACGTTAAGAAAACATGAAAGTAGCGAGTAGCCCGATAGACTCGATTACAATACTTCCTTAGCTTACGCTTGGGAAGTAAAAAATACGAAAAATAACAAAAAAAAAACACGATTTAAGACAAAAAAAGCAGCCCATTAATATAGAACGGGTTTTAACATCTCTGCTTGTGGTCGTTTATAATCTGCAGACTTGTTGCTTTAAAATTTAAAATATACAAGGTGATCAAAAAATGATAAATTTTATGGTACGTTGTTAAGAAGGCTCTGAAGAACTCGAACAAAGTGGCCCAAAAATCCCACGAACCAAATTTTTAAATATATTAAACTTCATTCATCAATTTCGTAATTCTGATACTTTTTAATGTGAATTTAATTGACAGTCTAAAATTCCGATAAAAATAGTCAAAAATGGCATCTGTTAACAGTAAAAACTGACGTTGTGGATTGTATTCTAGCAAATTATTATTAAATTATAAATAACTAATTATTTCACTGCTTCTTAGATGTGCAGTTCATTAAAACAAATCAGAATTACGAAATTAATTCTTCAAATTTAAAGTTTAATTTTTCAAAAGTTGGGTGCAGGAATTTTTTTAAGCATTTGTTGTCAGTAATTTTTTATCACCCTGTATAATAGAGGCTTATCACAAAGATGGCAAAACGCTAATCAAAGTTTGTTCGTTCATACGGTCCAAAAAACTGATTGCGTCATCTCAAAATATTATTAAATAAAGAACACTTTAAACATATAATCCGATGATGTTTTACTTATTTTACTCGTTTTACTTATTAATTATCATAGAATATTTTAGTCCTCAAATTTTACACTCTGTCTCAAGGACTCCATTAAAAACCTTTTGAAAATTTTGATCAAATACAAATACGAATTGAAAAATATTAAAATCATACATGTCCTCGGTAAAATTGATGACGTCACTTACAAATAGTAGGTATTAAATAAATATTTACTGGAAACTATGCTCTGAATGTGCCTCAGCGACCCATATATTTTATTGGACAAATCTGGAGCCCCTAGCTAATTTTAATATTGTATTAAAAATGACTATACAGGGTGTTTATTAAACATGCGGCGAAAAATTCTTTTAAAGATTTTTTTGTCTTTGAATGATTTTCGGAAAGATGCTTTGTTGAAAGATACAGGGTGGTTAAAGTAAAATAAAATTATTTATCCTGAGCCCATTTGAAAATATTAGTGAACACTACTCCAGTAGAAAATGAAGGAAATTTTAGAAATCGGATAAATGAGGGGTGTAATGCAATTGTATTTTTGAAAAATTTGCATCCAAGCTGGTGGTAGTCATTTTCGGTACTATTTGTATCACCGTGTATCTTCGAAACAAATCGTTTTTTCGAAAATCAACCAAACATAGGAAATCTTAAAATAACCCAAAGAATGACCCCCAATTTTTGTTACATGTTTAGTTCACAGTTCACATCCTGTATATTTAACAACAAATGCAAAAACAAAGTAAATAAGAAGTAACGTCGATTTCTAAGAAAAATACAGTTGTATATCCCGCTGTCATACAAATACGAGGGAATAATATACAGAATGAGTCACCAAGCCGGTGCTCCTCCATATCCCATTAATTATCAGAAATTATTTAGATAATTCTTTTCTAAGATGTTATGTCATTTTTGAATTTCCGACGCGACGTTGCCAAGTTAAAGGTACACGCTTTGTTATGGATCTATGACACCAATAAATAAAATTAGGTCTTAATGTACAGAGCGTTTATATTTTTAATTATGATAATTGTCAAATATCGATAATTCAGTTTTTCAGATATAACACCCTGTATTTTCTTACTGCATCGTATTCTATTTTTGATTTAAGGGAGAAACTAACATTGAAAGAACGAGAATATATAGGATGTTCTATTTGAAAAAACTGAAATATCTGTATTTGAAAAGTGTAATGTTTTTAAATTTTTTTTATAAACAACCTGTAAGTATAACAACGTTTGATTTAATTGATACCACCTTAAAATAATATTACTGAGATTTTTTTAACCCTTGCATTGCTAGAAAATTTCAACAGAATTGGAATAACGTGGCAACGTTTCAATTGGGTCTTAATATGCAGTGTTTACATATATTTTTTTAATTATTATTAATTTCAAATATCGATAATTCAGTGTTTTTAATACGTTTAGACCGAATTCCGGGATGACTAAATCAGAAATTTAAAAAATCACCTGATATGTAAAATGTATAGGCTGTTCTATTAAAAAAAATAAATTGAGTGTATGCTTCTCAAGGAACCGTATTTCTTTATCCTGTATATAAAAGAAAAATAAAAGGTGGTGACGCACCGCAAGAATTTTTAAATAATTCAGTGTTACAAAGCGTCCTTAAAAGCTGTTGTAAATCAAGTTAGTAGGTAATCAATTAATTATGCGATGTTGAGGACGAAAGTAAAATTTACTACAAGCGACATAAAATAAACTTTGCTAAAACAGCAAAGACACTCCAAGAAAGTTATCTAACTAATAAATTTAATCCCACAAGAACAAAAAAAATTTCCAATTTATTAAAATATTCAATTACAGGGCTACCACAAAATTTTAAAATCTTTTACTTAGTTAGAACTGTTAATTTTAGAACAGCATATATCCGCAAAATTAAAATAAACGCAAGATTAAATTTTCGTCAGATAGCTACCGTTCCGGAAACTAAACTTTATAAAACTATTTTTAATTACAAAACATCACACACTGCTGGAAAACTAAATAACTTCCCTGGAAAATTCATTAACGTACGTAATTTTCCCGAATGAATTTTGCAGCAATTTTTAACAGATTAATACAGAAAACAATAATGCATAAATCGAGCAAAATTAAGTTAAAACTTAAATAAAAATATTTCTGGCTTTAGTTGTTTCCTTTTCTTTTAGAGTTTGTTTTGTGAGTAAACAAAATATAAATAATACACCACACGACTAACAAGCAAAAAACAAAAAATCCAATGTTATACAGGCGAAAGTAGCTGTGTATAAACTCATCAAACAATCAACTTTATACATTAAGACTTAATTCAACCTGTCAGCAACAACCTCGATAAATTTATTGAGACCGTGTGTTTATTAGTTAGCAGTTTCGAGTAATTATGTCCATTATAATACTGAAGGAGTGAATTACACACTATATTTAACACAACCTGTAATTATAAAATCAGTAAATGAAATCATAAAAACCGAATTTATTACTAGCCATCTCTGTAGACTCCGAAATGAATAATTCACTAGAAGGAGTTAATCAAAAGAGAGATTAACATGACAGGTGAGCGATGAAAAACAATGTAATTTTTTGCAGGATAATGCGAACCCGTGCCTGCATTTTGATTAGGAATTATCTTCATATACTGCAGAAGAGAACAAACAAAATCAGTTAACAACTCACACACAAAGAAAAGATTAGTTATTGTAAAAACAGAACAGTTAGAACAGATTTCCCAAATGTAATCCAAGAAATAATGAACGAAGTTTCTGTTTGCTAACCTGCGGCACTTTCAATTTTGAACCACCACCCCTGAAAATAATCTTTACGCCTTCGAGATTTTCAAAAGTATCGATTTCAGATTCGACAAATACAACAAGGTAAAATAATTTCAAAACAAGTAGAGATTTTGACACAAAGCGACAATTTATGTGTACACAGTTGGCTAATACAGCAAAGCAAAGCCGTTCATAACATCGTAAAATTCCAAAGAATCTAATATGAACTTTCTTCTCGCCGTCATTAACTTTTCCATTTCATTTAAAATAAAACACCGTAAATAAATTAGATTACCTAGCCGCACTTTATTGTGCAACTTTATAAAAATGAATTGTCTAGTAAAAGTTTCGTACATCTGTTTTTAACGAGCGCGTCGAAAAGTAAACCGCAAACAGCGAGAAGAAAATCATCAATTAGCGAATAAAATAGCACTTTTACTCCAGTTATAGATAAGTGGATCGGGTTTATTGCATTATAAAACAAATCCATAACACAACTATAACTGAAATGAACGCCGTGTTTACGATCAACCCTTGGTCGGGATTTATGGTCACATTAACTTACTTAAGTGATTAACAAATTTTCTCTTGAAAGCAATACCTAACCTAACTAAGAGCAAACTAGAAGTTCCAAATTGATGTAGAAGCTTGTAATCCTAAGTCTACCAGTCTTCTAAGTTATGCAGATTAATATTGAGAAGTGGGTGATTTTATGGGTGTGTAAAGTGTGAAGTCCCTTGCTTAGATTTTCTTTTTGGAAATATTTATATGACTTTGTTTATTTTACGTTATTCTTACACATTAGATGTATTGCTCAGAAAGTTACGTTAAATGACACTATATCAGTAGCAGGTAATTAAAAATTTAAAGTCTCAAAACGGATTTATTATTTATAATTCTGCTTGTTTATTAACCAATAATTTTTTAAAAATAATTTAAACTATTAGTTTTAATGGCACCTGAATTCGAGTTAATAAAGGCTTAATGGTACAATATACATAAAAAGGAGAGTTTATATGACACTAATTACCTTGCTTTAAGGAAACATCTATTTATAAAAACGAACGAGATGCAGTGATAAATATAACTTAAGAACGTAACCACGTCTACCCAAAAAATCCGATTTAAAATTTTATTACAATAAGCAGCTTTCCTAAATTAAATGTTTACAAACAACATGATGTAGAAATGTAGGCAACCAACGTCGAATAGCATAACACAGTTTAATATATGTATTTTTAGTTTTATAAAATATAGTAACCCGAAACACAAAAACTTTCACAAAAAGGTTGGGAACTGTCAAAATTCTAGACACATTTACGATCTTTCTTTCTAAATGGAAGACAATAAGCCGAAAGCTTCTGCATGATAATGAAAATTAATCAGGCAACAAAACAGATTTTGTACACCAAATCAGTGATATTTATTTGCGATAAAATTATAAAATTGGCGACGTTTTCTTTCTTTCAGACGTAACATTGTTATCTTTTTCAGTAAATTCGCCTTGAGCCTAAATCCGTTATATTCTTTCAGGAAGTGAAATATTGTGATAAGACAGAATCGAAGTGCACCGCCAGAATCCAAACATGTTTCTAGAACATTGAAAACCCTTTTCTCATGAACACCTAAGTTCCTAAGTCTTGGATTCGTCATGAATACTGAAGTATTTGAAGCTTAAAAATGTATAATTAAGGTGGTTAAGAAATTTAACCCTCTTGAATTCGTATTTAATTTACTTTGGGGTAGACATAGAGGATTTTGTTATAAACTACATTCTTTAAACAAAATTGATCCTGTATTTAGTAGTTTGTATTAAAAATTATATATTTTTCGATAAAGTCTATAAATTAAAAAAATTTAGATAATACCAGTTACAGTATAAGAAAAAAATATGATGGTTCCCTTTCCTTAGTATAAAATGTTATTCTACAAATTGGATTTTTTCCGAAAATTTGGATGCCAAGGCGAGTTCATAACAGACAAATACAAGCTTGTGTTATTTTATAAAATTTAAATAGCATTTACTAAAAAAAAATAAGGAGATGTCATCAAATTGTAGATGGGGATGGTTAGCCAAATTTTGGTTAACGTTTTACCTCCTACACGATATCTCTAATATACATACAAAATTTTACAACAATCGACCCGGTAGTTTTGTAGATTATCTGTTCAGTAAAAACCGACATAGACAGGCAGACCGACAGAGAGACAAGCAGATGGAACCCGGAAGCCTACTTTTCCACTTCAATGTAAATTAGCGAAATATTGTAAAAAGGTCTAGTTGGTGAATGGCTAATTTCATGTTTTCCAGGTGTTTCATAGCGATACAACATGGAAATATCGATGTCCATCTATTGTTTGTGTTTTGGCGACTTTATTAGTCATATAGCTTCCAGAACTACTAAACCGATTGCTACGAAATTTTGTATATATTTTAAAGCTATCTCAAAATTTTTGTAGATCAATAATCGAAAATAAGATATGCAAGGTATTAATTATGTGTTCACACTTAGGTAGACACTAGAAGTATTTAAATTTTATGAGATAATACTTATATTTCCATAGTTGTGGTTTATTAATCCGCCCTTATTTTTTACCTTGTACAAAGCGATTTAAAAGCCATCGAACAGTTTCTTGTTCTCAGTATTATTATCACAATTATTGTGGAAAGTTCTCGTTAAAACCAGTTATCAATGAATATATAATTATTTGGCTTTTTTTCGAAAGTAAAATCGTTCCTTCTTCAGACAAATTAATTTTGACAACATCGTATGTACGAGAAATTTTGAACCTAGCCAAATATATATACAGGGTGTCCCAGATAAAATTCACCGGCTTTATACCTTGAGGAGGGATAGAGATCTTGAAATTCTGTAAAAGCCATTGTTTTTGCTTTAATTTACGGCAATGAACACAACGATTCCGACCTCGGAGTTGGAATGCGAAAATTCTGTAACGTTATTTGAGCGTTCACCCGATTTTCCCTCACTCCGCGCCAGACCAAATATGTATAACCCAGTTAATAGAGTGTGTTTTCGTGACATATGCGCTCGAATCAAAGGCAGTGGCGGAGCATAGGTGATTAAAGGATGATACTAATGAAGAAGCTCTACAAAAATCTTATAATTTTTCAAAAACGCGAAATGTATATTTCAGGGACGAGGGAACTGCTGCCAATTTTTTTAATTGTAACGTATATTTTTTTTTAACAGATTTTGATAAATCTTTAAATTATGTACAACTACAATATATGTGTTCTCTTAGTTTTAACTGTAAAGAATTTAAATGATCTAAATGTTAACTTCTACTGTCAGAAATTTTGGACTACAGCAATATTTCATCGCTGCATGTTGAAAATGGTTCTAAAATTTTAATTTTAGAAAATATTTGTCATGAAAATTGGATAAAAAATAGAGGCCCCATTCCATGGCCAGCTCTCAGCCCAGATTTAAGGTCCCTTTTGCTGTGGCGACACTTAAAAGATTTGACGTCTTCCCTCGCTCCTGAAGTACAATGAAACATTCGAGTTGAGTTTAAAAAAAAAATAAGTAACAGTATTATTTTCCCAAAATTTTCTGGGAAAATGGAGTTTCTAATTTAATCAATAATATACATTGTCTTATTCATTAATTCTTTTGAGCCACCTGTTTAAGCAAATCTCAAAAATATCAATGCAATGATAAAAACTCATCATATTTTGCACATTTTGGGTAGAATTTATTCGGCAAAATTTCGAGATGACGTCATCAATTTTGTGGAAGGAATAAATAGATATATTTTGATTAACAATTTACCATACTTACAAATTGACTGATTCATTAATTTTTTTGAGTGGCCCTGTATAAGTAAATCTAAAAAATGAGGTTCTTAATTTGATCAATAAAAAATTGGCCGAAGGTTATAAGTATAATCCGACAAATCCAGCTCTTTAAAAAAATCATAAAATTTTACTTTACGGTTTTCATTTTGTGATAACCGTCGTAAACTAAAAACCAGAGGCATAAATAACACCCTTTGTCCCTCAGCAGTAGCTTAAGTGTTTATATATGTTTATACATCGAAAGAATGTCACGTAGAAGTTAGTTTGATTTGAATGAATTTGTCTTCTCAAAATTGGACTAAATTTATTAATTAAACCACATGTTGAGCCTTTTTAATTGGAAGAATTAATAAGAAGTTTTGGTTTAACTGTGAACAACGACAGTTCGAAGCTATGCTTATATCATTCAAGTTCTATTTTTTATATTTATGGCTTTTATTTTGTTTATCGACTGGAAATGAAATAAACAACAAATGTTTTATTTCATTGTAATAATAATAATTTAACGATTTACCAAAATCCATTAAAAAATAAATAACTTTCATAATTTTTCATAAACACATGTATAATAATAAGTTTCCCCCTTCAAACTGAAAACAGTTGCATTTATAGAATTTCAGTGTCTCTCTCTCTATACGTTCTCAAGATATTAGACCGGGGAATTTTGTCCGAGCCATCTATATTGTTAAATTCTTTAGTGACAATTTTCTTGAATAACTTTAAAGTTATCGTAGAAATAGAAATTTCTAGTCAAATTTTACCTGTTGATCTACTCTAAAAATTTAATGACGTTATTTTAAAATATTGCTTTATAAATCTCGTCAAAATGTGCAAGATATTTATTAGCATCTAGATTTATCAAAATTGTATTTTTCGTTTTATCAGAATTGTGAAAACGCTGTATCGACTAAAGAAATAAATACAAAATTTTGTTAAAGAACATAAACAATAAAATTCTCAAATTTTCTTCCAATTTTAAGCTGCGTAATATGAAAATATAGTTGACGATCTACAAGGACTAAGATTTTACCTTGATTATAAATGTTAAAATGAAATAAATTAAAATTGTGTGAAACCACGAAATTCATTTACATTTATCTAATTGTGCTTTGCACTAATGAAACGTCACCCCAACAACTGAAACTCGCTGCATTATTTTTACATTTTAGTTTCAGGAAATTAAAAAAAATATATATTCAATTTTGATATAATTGTTCAAACGTTTTATATTTCTGTTTACAAAATCAACACTTGGCCAACTTCATCTACATAGGCAAAGCGGAATTCATATAAAATTTAGAACAACATTTTGTCTTATTTTAGCATCTGTCAGTAAATGTAATGAGTAGCCTAAAGATACTTAGTCTCAGTAGGCCACTGCGAGCCCCGTCCTGGGTCAGTTGGCCCAGTTAGGAAAAAACTACTTTAAGGATGCAAAAAATACAAAATAATAATATGCTTAAAAGTGTACTTCTTAAGTGAAAGCGAACAACAAAAAATAAGACGTCATTTGATTATTAAATTTCTGCTCTAGTTGGCCATGACGCTTACATCAGCTATTTAAATTTCATTACTGACGTACGCATGACCAACTAGAGCAGAAATTAAAAAAATCACACGATATTAACTACATGAATTGAAATTTGCGCAGCTGGACCAACTGACTTGGGACGACCCTCAAATCTCAAAAGGTATAAGAAAACTTTCCTTAACGTGTTTTTTCTATACATGGCGACACCACAAATTTTAAATTGCAAGTTAAACTTTTTGTAGATGTCGTTAAGTGTGAAAGTTGTAAATACTGTCACATAAACTTAATATTGCATTCTAGTGAAAACAACTTTCTTTGTTTTTATGGAATTCACTTCATTGGTGTCACTCTAAATAATTCCATTGGTTGTTAATAATTATCGAAAAAATTCAACAGGTGGTGGATTTTGAATCCAAGAACTGCTTCTGAACGCTTGACGTATGTAGATGAAGTTATTTAACACAAACTACAAGTTTTACACAATTAGATCTTCTCGTCTAGAAAAATCGTAAGTATAGTAGAAACCAAGAATGAGTGAATACCTACTGACTTTTGTTTGACAACGAAAAATTCCAAGGCAACAGAAAGTTAATGTTCACTAATCCCTACTCTTTACTTTCTAAGTGATATAGCTGAAAGTGTGTATTTTCTTGTAATCTACCGACACATAATTCGTGCATATTAAGAAGTGCAACGGACTATAGACAGGATGTGGAGTAAGTTGGAGCGACTTGCTCACCTGGGACGAGACGGGTCGCCATAGAGTCGATCGAGGTGCTGAAGTCTTAACATGTTGATGGCACGCTGTACCTTGGGACCCATACTATCAGGTTGGGTCGGGCCGCTGCGCACACTACCTACCACCAGCACGCGTTAGCTCGCACGGACTATACATGGCATGCACACCCACAATGTGAACTAACTTACTTTTGGAAAAAGACACACAGCGTGCAGACAAACCACAACAGCGTCTACTAAAAATTAATAGCAGGATTCATTTCGGGATCGTTAATTTCAGTCGAAACATCAAAGATTCGACGATGGGGCTTGAATGAAATTAGATCTCGGACTAATTGCCCGTACCGCGGTGTTTTGCTATAATTATTCTTATTTAGCACGCGGCTTAAATTTTAATTTTAATTTCGACTCATTAAGGAGAATACGGTCTTGTGAATGATGGTCCCAAGTTTTCCTAAAGAGAATTACGGTTGATTGCTATAGTGCTGTTTAATCTCGCCAAGTTGACTAAATCGGCTTCCATTAGAGAATTTTCAAAGTGAAGGAGCGGTGCCTTAACGCGCAGATTTGCGCTGGGATGTTACCAGCGATTACCACTTAATAATGCTCTAAGCTTTTTATGATTTATAGATGGGGTGGGAAGGTTCATAAAAATGGAAATCAAAGTTTGGAGCGGATCATTAAAATGTTTCAGCAATGAAAGATATTACGTCTAGCGTTTTTATACAAAAAAAAAGAATTAGAGTTGACTGCGCGCTTACAACTTTACCTGAAATTAATTATTAACGTAGCTTTTACACTTATAAACCGAAATAACAACAGCCTACTCTAATACCATAACGATAGACAAAAGTGTGTAATTCTATAGCTTAAAAAGTTTAAAAAGAATTAAAAATAAGAATAGTGTGTTTAACGCAGATGCTAGTCCCGATCTGGTTTTCAAAACGCAGATAAATTTCATAGCAGACATAATAAAATGGATTTCCGTGATGTTTGAAATAAAATTGCAAATAATTATGTCTGAAACTGTGTAACCATTTACGAAAAAAATGCACTATGTGAGAATTACACCAACGAAACGCTTTGGCTTTTATTTTCAACTAAAATGAAAATAATTTTCTGTCATTTTAAATTAAATTTTGAAACCAGTACCAGTCAGAGCATTGTTTTCTCCGTATAATGTAATTTTGAACTGTAAACATCTCCAGGTTTGTTGCGTGGGCTGTTTTTAATTAGGTAAGTGAGAGTTTAGATCCTAAATTTCCCACAAAGGTCACAAATTTAATACCGAAAGGTCGTGATCGTGATTTTAATTTAAGAATATAGAGTAATAAATAACAACAAGAAATCTTCAGGAACGTCATTGATGAATGGTGTAAAAAAGAACGGACTTAAAATTGGTTCCTGGCAAACACCATCAACAAAATAATTCAAAACTTTTAAATGCAAAATTTTTATTTTAATGAAAAAAGGCGTCTTTGGAAATTTATGGCCGCGTTAAACGGCTTGAAAAGCAAAAATATTGACTTATGGAAATTCGCAACATAAATTAAAAGTACGTCATTAATTTTAGTGTTACTTGTCCGGGTTCATTTGAACAAAACTTTATATTCATTCCGCTCGGCAGAAAATAAATATTCAAATTATCTGACTCCTGACTCAACTTGTTCGAACACAATAATGCAAATTTAAGCAAATGTCTACATGGTCATCATGTGGCTGAAACATTTTAACTATTCCGCGTGTTGTATTTAAATGGCAGGAATAATACAGTCAGTAAGAGGTCGATAAATTACAATGTTACATAGCAAGTTATAATTAAAAGTACAACAATTAAATGTTCATATAACAAAAATATACAAAACTACGGCAGCTACAAAAGCGACGAAAAAATTCGTTAATTACGGCTAAAATTTTGCACCTCATAAAATTATATGGCTGACTATAAATGACGCTACGCAGAACAAACAGCCATTTACGTCATATTAGTTTATGGGGTGCAAAAAGCACATTTTATTTACTGCTCTTCTACAGATGGAGATTAAAGCTATTATACACACATTAAGACACCAAAAACTAGAATTACTCTGATAATCAGCATTAAATAAAACACATTTGTAACTATTACTAAATTAACACTTATAATAAATGTCACGTTTCTAGCTCTGTGTTAGATAATAACGCTTTTCAGTCGAGAATGTATGATTAACTCCGCGACCACTGGGCTTGCATATTTTCCCTAAATCGTTCTAAAATAAAATTCATTAAGCGCAAAAACTGTTACCATTGTGTGAGATAGCAACGCAAAGCAGTCCCTTGTCTCTACTATCTCCCAGACTGCACAAAAACACATATTAAAAATTTTTAATAAAAGGTTTATTGCATTAATTAGTGTCTGTCATTTCAATGTTTACCAACTTTTTGCAAACAAACGTCGACAACAACCAAAAAGTTAACAATGGAGGATACAATATTCCCCCCAATTAATTTTATTTTAAATCACGATGACTTTGACTATGTGGAAAAAGGGTATTGCTGCAGCACGAAGCGAAACGATGAATTAACGCCGTTTAGCAAAAACGTGATTTATGAATTTTATACTTTGTCGGGTAAATAGAAATAAATGGACAGGTTCCGGGCGTCAAATAGGATTCTTTGATTGAGTAGATTCTAATTGCAAACGTGAAATTGTAGGAGACTTTTTTAACAAAAAGTTAATTAAAACGTTAATAAAAGTTTATAAGAGTATCCGTCAGGAAATTATGACAGATGACATGGAAATGTAGAGCGCAGCTTCAGGTATGAAAAGCAAACAACACAAACTCGACAATAATCTTCTTGTGTTAAAATCATTTACCAACATATATATTGTTCATTTGATTGTACTTCTTGGGCAAAGAAAGTTCTCTTTAAATAATTTTAGACCACTTTTTTGATATAGTTGAATTTTTGTATAAAAAAAATGTGATTGTCTTATGTGAAATTTATGTAAAAGTAGTGTACTGAAAGACCTGTCTGAATCACAAAAAGTGTAAAGCGCACTTTTTACTTTTTTGTGGGGAGTGTTGTGGTGGATCAGGTTTGAAAAATATAAAAATGACAAATAATGACTAATATCTTTTACCAAAAGAAGAACCCGAGTCTCTAAAATTACATTTTTTCTTCCAAATGTTAAATTCGGTTGCAGTTTTCTAATTTTGCAAATCGTGCACTGATTCAAGTAAAAAAATAATTTTCTCGAAAGGCTTTAATTATATTTTGTTGGTTTGTTCTTCTCCTTGCTTCCCGAAGAATTTACAAAGTAATTGCAACCTAAAGACGTTTGAAAACGATGTGAACCACTTTATTTTCTTTTTTGCAGGGAGTGTTGTGGTGTAAAATTATATATTATTATAAAAATGGGCAAATAATGGATGAAATTTTCTCCAAAATAATAACCCGAATGAAATTGGTACTTTCAAATGTTGAATTCCGTAGTGATTTTCTAGTTTTACAAAACGTGCGCTAAGATTCAAGCGAAAAAATAATTTTCTCTAAAAGCTTGAATTATATTCGGTTGGTTTGTTTTTTTGCTTGCTTTCAGAAAAGTGTACCAAACAATTTCAAATAAAAGACACTTGCAATCGAATTAAGCACATTTTTCTCTTTTTTGTGGGGAGTATTGTGATGGATCAGGTTTGAAAAATATAAAATGACCAACTAACGACCAACATTTTTTGCCAAAATAATAGCCCAAGTTTCTAAAATAACGTTGTTTCTTCCAAGTGTTCAATTCGGTTGAAGATTTCTAATTTTGCAAATCGTGCACTGATTAAAAAAAAAAAAAATTATTTTCCTAAAAGGCTTGAAGTTCATTTTGTTGGAGTTTGTCCTTCTCATTACTTCCAGAAGAATTTACAAAATAATTGCTAACTAAAGACATTTGAAAACGATGTGAACCACTCTTTTTTTCCTTTTGTAGGGAGTGTTGTGGTGGATCAGGCTTAAAAATTATAAAAATGGGCAAATAATGGATGATATTTTCGCCAAAATAATAACCAGAGTGAAATTGCTACTTTCAAATGTTGAATTCGGTAGTAATTTTCAAGTCTTACAAAACCTGCCCTAAAATTCAAGCGAAAAAATAATTTTCTCTAAAAGCTTGAATTATATTTGGTTAGTTTATTTTTTTGCTTGCTTTCAGAAAAGTGTACAAAACAATTTCAAATAAAAGACACTTGCAATCGAATTAAGCACATTTTTCTCTTTTTTGTGGGGAGTGTTGTGATGGATCAGGCTTGCAAAATATAAAATGAACAACTAACGACCAATATTTTTTACCAAAATAATAGCCCAAGTTTCTAAAATAACATTATTTCTTCCAAGTGTTCAATTCGGTTGTACATTTCTAATTTTGCAAATCGTGCACTGATTCAAATAAAAAAATTATTTTCCTAAAAGGCTTGAAGTAGATTTTGTTACTTTGTCCTTCTCATTGCTTCCAGAAAAATTTACAAAGTAATTGCAAACAAATGACATTTGAAAACGATGTAAACCACTTTTTTTCCTTCTTGTAGGGAGTGTTGTGGTGGATCAGGCTTAAAAAATACAAAAATGGGCAAATAATGGATGATATTGTGGCCAAAATAATAACCGGAGTGAAATTGCTACTTTTAAATGTTGAATTCGGTAGTAATTTTCTAGTTTTATAAAACGTGCGCTAAGATTCAAGCGAAAAAATTATTTTCCCTAAAAGCTTGCATTATATTTGGTTGGTTTGTTTTCTTGCTTACTTTCAGAAAAGTCTACAAAACAATTTCAAATAAAAGTCACTTGAAATCGAATTAAGCACATTTTTCTCTTTTTGTGGGGAGTGTTGTGGTGGATCAGGCTTGAAAAATATAAAAATGACCAAATAATGAGCAATATTCTATACTAAAATAATAACCAGGGTCTCTAAAGTGAAATTATTTCTTCCAAATCTTAAATTTGGTTACCATTTTCTAATTTTATAAAACTTGGGTGAAATTCAAGTGAAAAATAATTTTCTTGGAGTAGCCTGAATTATATTTTGTTGGTTTATATCTTTTGCTTGTTGCCAAAAAATGTACAAAGTAATTTCGAATTAAAGGGTACTTGAAAACGATTCAAAACGCATTTTTCAGTTTTTGTGGGGAGTGTTGTGTTGGATCAGGCTTGAAAAATATCAAAATGACCAAATAATGAGCAACATTTTTCACCAAAATAAGAACCGGCGTCTCTAAAATTACATTTTTTCTTCCAAATGTTAAATTCGGTTGCAATTTCATATTTTTAAAAATCGTGTGCTGGAACTCAAGCGAAAATGAATGTTCTCGAAAAGTTTGAATTATATTTTATTGGTTTGTTCTTCTAGTTGCTCCCAGAACAAAGTAATTGCAAATTTAAAACGACGTGAAGCATATTTTTTTCTTTTTTATAGGGAATGTTGTGGTGGATCGACATAAAAATGATCAAAATGAGCAAATATTGAGGACTAATGCCGCCAAAATAATAACCCGAATCAAGTAAAATGACTATTTTCAAAAGTTGAATCGGTAGTTGTTTTTAAAAAACGTGCAACGAAATTTAAGTGAATAAATAATTTTCTGGAAAACTTTCAAATTTATTTTATTGATATGTTCTTTTGCTTGTTTTAGAAAAGTTGTACAAAATAGTTGAAAATTAAAACGCTTGAAAACAAAGTAAAACGCACTTTTTACTTTTTTGTGTAGACTGTTGTGGTGGATCAAGCTTGAAAAATTTTAAAATGACCAAATAATGACCAAATAATGACCAACATTTTTACCAAAATTATAACCAGAGTCTCTAAAATGAAATTATTTCTTCGAAATCTTAAATTCGGTCCAAATTTTCTAATTTTACAAAACGTGGGGTGAAATTCAAGTGGAAAATAATTTTCTGGAAAGGCTTCAATTATATTTTGCTTGCTTTCAGAAGAGTTTACAATGTAACTCCAAATTAAAAACATTTGAAAACAATGTAAAACGTTCAAGTAAAAAACAATTTTTTTAAAAGGCTTGAACTAGATTTTTTTGGTTTGTCCTTCTTATTGCTTCCAGAAGAATTTACAAAGTAATAGCAGACTAGACATTTGAAAACGATGTAAACCACAGTTTTTCCTTTTTTTTTAGGGAGTGTTGTGGTGGATCAGGCTTAAAAATTATAAAAATGAGCAAATAGCAGATGATATTTTCGGCAAAATAATAACAGGAGTGATATTGCTACTTTCAAATGTTGAATTCAGTAGTATTTTCTAATTTTACAAAACGTGCGTTAAAAAAAAAATTTTTTTTTGAAACCCTCAATTATAGTTGGTTGGTTTTTTCTTTTGTTTGCTTCCAGAAAAGTGTACAAAATAATTTCAAATAAAAGACACTTGAAATCGGATTAAAGCACATTTGCCACTTTTGTGAGGGGAGTATTGTGGTGGATGAGGCTTGAAAAATATAAAAATGACCAGATAATGAACAATATTTTTACCAAAATAATAACCCGACTTTCTAAAATGACATTGTTCCGTTAAAATATTAAATTATGTTACAGATTTGTAATTTTGCAAATCGTTCAATGATTCAAGTAAAAAAATAATTTTCCTAGATTTTGTTTGTTTGTTCTTTTCATTGCTTCTAGAAGAATTTACAAAGTATATGCAAACTAAAAACGTTTGAAAATGATGTAAATCACTTTTTTTTTTCTTTTTGTTGGGAGTGTTGTGGTGGATCGGGCTTAAAAATGATAAAAATCAGCAAATAGTGGATGATATTTTCGCCAAACTAATAACTCGAGTGATATTACTACTTTCAAATGTTGAATTCAGTAGTGATTTTCTAATTTTACAAAACGTGCGTTAAAATTCAAGTGAAAAAAACATTTTTTTTTAAAGCTTGAATTATATTTGATTGGTTTTTTCTTTTGTTTGCTTCCAAAAACGTGTACAAAATAATTTCAAATAAAAGACACTTGAAATCGAATTAAAGCACGTTTTTCTCTTTTTTTGAGGGGAGTGTTGTGGTGGATCAGGCTTGAAAAATATAGAAATGACGAAATAATGAACAATATTTTTTACCAAAATAATAACTCGAGTTTCTAAAATGACATTGTTCCTTTAAAATATTAAATTATGTTACACATTTGTAATTTTGCAAATCGTTCAATGATTCAAGTAAAAAAATAATTTTCCTAAAAGTCTTGAACTAGGTTTCGTTTGTTTGTCCTTCTCAGTGCTTCCAGAAGAATTTACAAAGTAATTGCAAACTAAAGACGTTTGAAAACGATGTAAACCACATTTTTTTCTTTTTTGTGGGAAATTTTGTTCTGGTTTGGGCTTAAAAATTATAAAAATGAGCAAATAATGGATGAAATTTTCGCCAAAATAACAACCCTAGTGAAATTGCTACTATGAAATCTTGAATTCGGTATTGATTTTCTAGTTTCACAAAACGTGCGCCAAAATTCAAATGACAAAATAATTTTCTGTAAAAGCTCGAATTATATTTGGTTGGTTTGTTCTTTTACATGCTTCCAGAAAAGTAGTACAAAGTGATTGCAAATTAAAGACACTTGAAAACTAAGTAAAGCGAACTTTTTACTTTTTTATGGGAGTGTTGTGGTGGATCAGGCTTGAAATATATAAAAATGACCATATAATGGACAATATTCTGTACTAAAATACTAACCACAGTCTCTAAATTGAAGTTAATTCTTCCAAATCTGAAATTTGGTTACTATTTTTTAATTTTACAAAACGTGGGGTGAAATTCAAGTGAAACATAGTTTTCTGGAACAGCCTGAATTATATTTTGTTGGTTTGTTCTTTTGCTTGCTTCCAAAAAAAAAATGTACAAAGGAACTTCAAATTAAAGGCACTTGAAAACCATTTTTACTTTTTTGTGGGGAGTGTTGTGGTGGATCAGGCTTGAAAAATATAAAAATGAGCAAATAAGGAGTGATATTTTTCACCAAAATGATAACCCGAGTCTCTAATTTGAAATTATTATTTTGAAATGTTAAATTAGGTGGCGATTTTCTAATTTTCCGAAAATGTGCCAAAATTCAAGTGAAAAAATAATTTTCTGGAAATTTTGTATTATATTTGATTGCTTTGTTCTTTTGCTTGCTTCCAGAAAAGTGCACAAAATATAATAAATGAAGCTCAAAATTTGGCTGTCTTTTCACGTAATAAAAACACGAATTTTCATTTTGCCTAAAAACAGTATCATATTTGTGTGAAAATGGATATTTTATGTAAAGCTTAAAAATATATTTTTTCGTCAATTTATCGAACGTATCGCATTTCCAAGAAATATGTTTATATCAAGTTTACGACGACTGCGTTACGGCTATAAAGTAAAACCGCGATAATTTAAAAATAATTGGATCCCCTAAATCTTATCCTCCACCCTTGGGTAATTAAACGACTCCACAATAAACAGAAAACTAAATTATAGCCCTCTGAATCCACCCCACAACACTTTCGATATATATTTTCGAATAATCCCCGAACCGCGACATAAATCAAAACTTCACAAAAGAAAACTCCCTTCTTAATGAACCGACAGGATGTAATAGCAAAACTCGCAGGTTTAAAGTTTCAAAGACAGGCATATTCCTCGTCTTGCCGGCAAATTTAATTTAACTATTATAAAAAAGAATTAAGTTCGGTGTTTGCGTAGATGCACTTTACATAAGAGGTCTCAGCTTTTAATTTAATGAAATTCAACGCCCAGACGACCGTTTATGTGCGAAAAAGTTACCAGTTGACACAGAAAACTGAGGCTATAAGTGACATTAGCGTTACCATGCAGAGAGTGTGGAAATAAAGATATCATCGATGAGGTTACCTCGGTCTGGCGACGGAGGAATACAACTGGTCTAGTTTCAAGAGCTCTTGCAGCATGTTGTCGTTCCTGGGGCTTGGGGCTGCGTTTGCTTCCAGCATAACCATGGCTGCGATTACGGCGAACCACCACAGAGCAGACCACCTCATATTCCTGATGGAAATTGCCTCTAACGTCCTTATCTGCAGCAAGGGATAACTTAGTTACATACATCGCTTCATACAGGAAGTTGTATAATTTCGTGGTGAAAAAATCACGATTTGCGTTTAAAACGGATTAAAGCGAAAGTTTTAATGACAGAAGTTTGATAAAAATCTGAATTATTTACCCAAAGGGGTTGTAATGTCATGGGATATTTGTTGCAATCGGATGCGATTTAACACTTATATTAACATAAAGAATACAATTTATTATTGTTTTATTAATTCAACCACGAAAATTGAATTAATCAATATCAATTAGGTGAGTTGTGGTTGTCCTTCGAAAGCAATGGTCAGTATAATGATTACGCTATTGAAGTAACAGGTAACTTGCCCAAGCGTATTTATTCCAACACGCTGAACATTTACTTGGATTGTCATTCACAAAAAAATGTAAACATGGTATGTCCGGTGAACTTAAGACCTTTCTTTGTAGATCTAGGTTATGAATATCGTTTATTTCTTTATCAGCAACTAAAAGGTTCTTTCATTTTTTAGCTACAATGTATTTACATTTGTATCATAACATTGTATCAATTGTGAATTTAAATAAATTTTCACGACGTTCACGTTCAGACTGTTATAAGTGCACCTGCAAGAAATGAAATAATTGTAAGTTTATAAAGATATAATTTTAGAAAAACTTGTTTTTACCTTCATCATAATTCATAATTATTGTCAGGTGCTTCTATGAGAAATGTATCCACTTCTGTTTTTTTAAGTATTCTTAATTGTTTAGATTATGTAACAGTGTGGATTTTAAGAAGACAATTAAATTCGTTTACGTATGTATTTTTTATGTAAAGTGGCGTAGCATTGAACTTTTTTCTGCATTTATTTAATAACTAAAATTATAGACCATATTTTTTAGAGAATTTAGTATAGATGTTAAAATGACGAGGGAAATCGCTAATCAAAATTTTTCAGTTTATGCCTTCCGAAAACTTGATGACGTTATTTCAGAATTACTGTATCATGTAGTACTTTCTTAATATTTTCATAATTTTTAAACATTCGTCCACAAGTTATCGTAAAATAATCTCTAATTGATTTGGTGCCTACCAACAACAATTAATCAATTTTTACTTTCTGAGCGGAAGCTAAAAAGAAGAGAAAGAAGAATTAGGTTTCCCGTTTCTGTCTGTCTGTCTGTCGTCTGTCCGGATTTTTATTAGACAGTTATCTTCGAAACTACTGAACCGATTGTTGTCAAATCTTGTATGTATATTAGGAATACCATGTATAAGGTAAAACGACCGCCAAAATTTGGCTAATTATCCCCATCATTAGCAGGATGACGTCATCTCCAAAATTTACAGTAATATACATTTTTTAATTTTATAAAGTAAGATACTCTTCCACCTTAGACATCCAAATTTTTGTAAATAAATCAAACCAATCAATTTAACTTTGAAACTGCAAAACCGAAAACTGAAATCTCAAAATCAAATTTTATCGAAAAAACAGGATATGTTTATTGTGCTCCAGGGGCGAGGGAAGTTCGACCAATTTTTTTTAAGAATGTATTGTACGCTTGTGGCGAGTTTTTACCAAGAACGAGTTGCACACTGATACTATAAAAGAATTTTTTTCATATTATTTTTTCTGTTGAGGAAATTTCACGTCAGAATATTTAAAAAAATATGAAATAATTAATTAATTTTACTAATTAAATTAAAAATCATTTTTATCCTACACCAAATTAATTTTTTTTTTGCTTCAAGAGGATTAGAAAAAGGCAGAATGGAGTGTCTAGCCAAGAAAACTTTGTTTGTTTCTCTAGCCAGGCAGTGAAAGAACTTCCGGGTAAACATTTTAAATAAACTTGCAAAACTCTTAAAAAAAACTGAAATATCAAACTTAGCTAAAGAAATTATTTCAATTGTGTTATAAAAAATCCAGTATTTAATATTAATATTTCATTTAATTAATATAATTAATCTAATTTGTATTGCAATTTTTTGTCAATAAGACTTTTTGTTGTGAGTACTTTTCATTTTCTGGTGAAGGATAAAAATAGTGTGTACACCTCGCCTGCGGCTCGCCTTGCCATATTTTCTTTCGGCCCGAAAAACCCTTACTTTCCCGCGTTGGTATACAATATACCCTTATATGACCCATTACTATCACACAAGTTCAAGTATGTAAAACGACCCGCTTGCGGCGAGTTTTTACAAAGAACGAGTGTAATAATGACTTTATGTAGCAACTTTTTTAAAAATATTTTTTTTGTTGAGAAAATTGTAATTTGTAATATGGCAATGATCTTATAAAACAAGTTTTTCTGTTGAAGAAATTTTAAGTCAACATATTAAAAAAAAATTGGTGGAAAGTCATTTCGCCAGAACTTCCCTCGCTTCTAAAATACAATAATACAAATCCCGCTTTTTCGAAAAATTATAAAATTTGGTTATGTGAATTTTATTTTTTCTATGAGAAAAATAAAGATATGTATGTAACGTTAAAGTAAATGTAAAGAAACGTGCTGAGCGTACGTTCCAAATGAGTTTTCCCTTAACAAAATTTTATGATGACGTCATCAACATTTTTACAAGAACACGTATATCACTTTGGATAGGTACAATGTAGTACTAATGATAACAGTATTGTATTCCGAAATTTTCGAAAAAACATAGTGAGCCGTTCCAGATTTAATCAATAAAATAAATTGACTCATTAATTGCTTTTTATGAGTCACCTTGTATAAAAAATTTAAAAACTTTTAATGCAGTCATAAATCACAAGCATAGACCCATCATATTTTGCAGATTTTGGATAGGATTTATTCGACAAAATTTTGGAATGGCGTCACTAATTTTTTGGGAGGGGATAAACAAATAAATTTTGCTTAACGTTTACCATGATTACGATAAGCTTAAAATATTTACAAGACTTCATAGTAATCAGTTTCGAAGTTTCAAAGTTCAAATGTAAAATATTGTTATTCCGTTTTGAATTTTTTCCAAAAATTCTGGATGTCGAAGTTGAAAATTCGACACGAATTCATACACCACAAGTTGAGAAGTATCTTATTTTATAAAATTTTAAACTACTTTTTGTTATAAATTTTGGAAATGCCGTCATCCCATTGGTGGTGGGTATGATGACCCAAATTTCAGTTAGTATTTAACCATCTACATGATATTCCTAATATACATACAAAATATGGCAACAATCAGTCTAGACTGTTTCAGAGATTATTTGTCTAATAAAAATGGATACAGAAAGACAGACGGAAACGGGAGACCACTTTTTTCGTACTCTAGAAGTCATGACACGTCAAGAAAACATGAAAGTGGCAATTCGGCCGATGGACTCAATTACTGTACCTTCTTAGCTTACGTTCGAGAAGTAAAAATATCAAATAATTAATTATTTTTTCTAATTAAATTAAAAATTATTGTAGAATCAACGTTTTTCTTTAAGTGTTTTTTCAATTGAGGAAATTTAACATTAGAATATTTGAAAGCCCAATTTTTACTTTCGCGGGGAGTATTGTGGTGGACTAGGATTCAAAAAAAATTAAGATGACCACAAAATAAGCTATATTTTTTACGAAAATAATAACCCGAGTTTCTAAAATGACATTCTTCCTTCCAAATGTTAAGTTTGGTTGCAGTTTCCTGACTTTAAAATCGTAGCTGAAATTCAAGTGAAGAAATAATGTTCTCGAATGGCTTGAATTAAATTTTATTGCTTTGTTCTTCTGCTTGCTTCCAGAAGAATTGACATAGTTATTAGAAATTAAATATGGTAGAAAACAATGTAAAAGGCTTTATTTTTTTTCTTTTTTAGTGGGGAGTATTCTAAGGTGAAATTACTGCTTTCTAAATGCATCAAAGAAAGTGAGGTTACCATTCAAGAATATACAGGATACAGGGGGTTCAAAATAATGCGCACTAACTCTATGACATCTTGTTAAGGATAGTTTACGGAGCAAAGAAAAAATAAATTAAAACATTATTTTGTCCAAAATAGACGATAAACTTTTTCTCACAGAACCTTTTATAAGCAAGCAATAGCTCCGCCCACCCACCCCTCTCCCCTCTTGATTGTAGTGACTACTCTTAATACTGTTGTCTCAGTAGTGTTTTTTTACTTTTTGTTTAGTCAGACTTTTAAACGAAAGTAGGTATTATGACAAGGCCATAATAGATAACAATTAATTTGTCCTTCTTGATTATTTATTACGGGGCTAAGTTGAACTTTTTCCTACAGAATTTTTTAAAAGCAAGCAGAATCCCCGCCCACCCACCCTCTCTTGATTGTAGTAACTACTCTTAATACTGTTGTCTCAGTAGTGTTTTTTATTTTTTGGTTAGTCAGACTTTTAAACGAAAGTAGGTATTATGACAAAGCCATAGATAACAATCAATTTGTCATTCTTGGTTACTTATTACGGGGCTAAGTTGAAATTTTTCCTACAGAATCTTTTAAAAGCAAGCAGAAGCCCCGCCCACCCACCCTCTCTTGATTGTAGTGACTACTCTTAATACTATTGTCTCAGTAGTGTTTTTTATTTTTTGGTTAGTCAGACTTTTAAACGAAAGTAGGTATTATGACAAGGCCATAGATAACAATTAATTTGTCATTCTTGGTTACTTATTACGGGGCTAAGTTGAAATTTTTCCTACAGAATCTTTCATAAGCAAGCAGAAGCCCCGCCCACCCACCCTGTCTTGATTGTAGTGACTACTCTTAATACTGTTATCTCAGTAGTGTTCTTTATTTTTTGGGAAGTCAGACTTTTGAACGGAAATAGGTATTAAAACAAGGCCATATATAACAATTAACTTGTCCTTCTTAGTTACTTATTACGGGGCTAAATTGAACTTTGTCCTACAGAAGCTTTTATAATCAAGCAATAGCCCCGCCCACCCACCCCCTCTTCCTTGTAGTGACTACTCTTAATACTGTTGTCTCAGTAGTGGTTTTTATTTTTTGGTTAGTACCTACCAAGATAAAACCGATTTGGACAAATAACACCGTCTAAGAAAGTAGAGGGCGGGTGGGTGGGGCTAGAACTTGCTAAGATATGACTGAACAATATTAAGTGCAGTCACTAAAATGAAGAGGGAGTAGGTGGGCGGGGCTATTGCTTGCTTATAAAATACTCTGTAAGAAAAAGTTAAACTCATAAGACTGTAGACAAAAGCTAAACTTAGCCCCGCCCACCTCCTTTTTCCATTTCACTGACAGAAACACCACCAGCATCAGCGAACGGATTTATGTTGAAAATTATTCAATATAAACTGAATTCCTTCCAAAATTTTATCCATTTTGAACGATTTTATATAAGTGTCAACATAAATAATTATTTAAAGACGGTCATGTCGTCGATTAAAATATTGATTAAAAAAAATGGTCAAATGACGTTAGTTAGCCGATAAGCAATGGCGCTGAATGGGTAAATTTAATAGACATTGATTAAAGGCTTAATAGACATCTACTAAACATAATCGACAGCGCTGAATACGGGTTATACCTAATGTGCAACAACTGATGTATTTTTATACCAACGGTTTAATGGATTTGCCTAAGATTCTAATAAAATAATAATGTCGTCATTAGTTAACACTAATAACACTAGTAACTAAAACGAAAAGGGGGTGGGTGGGCGGGGCTATTGCTTGCTTATAAAAGGCTCAGTAAGAAAAGGTTACTCTTAGCCCCGACCACCCACCCGCCCGTTCTCTTTTTTTCTTCTGAAATAAGAATATAATTAGCTTAATTTTTTTTTTCGAAATTTGAGATATCGTGTCTTTATCCATTGTTTTCTTCACATAACAAGAAACTAAAAAATTTTCACATTGTTTTGTTTTAGTAAGTGAACGCCAAATTCACGTAATGATTTTTTTTTAATGATTTTTCTCGAATTTAGACGTATAAACTTATCAATGTACCCGTGAGCCGGTGCGCTATTTTTTTGAACACCCTGTAAGTGTACACAACTGAATGAATTTAAATCTAAAGGTAAATAATCATCTACGATTCGTAAGCTTCGTTGAATAAAAATTTCCAACTAGAATATCAGCTTCGAATACAGGTACTGAATTTTATGTTTATTGATTCCAACGACATAAGAGCTGAATATGTAGTAATTCGTGATAAATTGATGTGTGGAATCAGAAATCCTAAATAATGGAAAAATGGTACTAAAATATATTGTAAGATGTCAAACGTCTTGTTGTAACAGAAAAAGATTTTGTCTGAGATAATGCAGCCCTGGCGTGAAACTCGAATTTTTATCATATTATATATCACGTTTTAAAAGACCCCCAACCTTTATATGAGAGATTTCTTCGTAACTTAAAATAAAGAGCTACATTCAGTCAAACGTTCTAATAAATCCATTATTAGCTTTGTTATTAATGTTTTATAAGTTCGTATTTTTTCAACTGACAATTTCTGAGTACCCACTTCTCTTCCTCTGACTCACACGTGAATTAAAAATCAACTCACTAAATAATAATCCAATTACTGGTTAACACCAAGTGCGGTGGTAACTTAATATTCTTTTAAAAAAAGCCAACTGTTGGACTTTCACGTCTAGTCCAATTATGGAATAATTAGCACTAGAATGGTGTATTTCAAGGAAATTGAAGCCGTGCGGCTAATTCTCTTATAAAGGATAGGTGAATTTGTATGACAACGTATTAAACTCAATTTTAACGCCCCCACAGCCTTTAATTTAGGACAATAATTACGTACAAGTTAATTTGTTATCAAAACTAAGTTAAATTCCTTAAAGCAAAGCTAATGTGCATAATTATCTCCTGATCAAAGAAAACCAGGTCTGGCGTAAATTTGTAATCTTATATGTGTACAAACACACGAAGTTGTACGAGAAGCCACACCATTGGATTGAAATGCAAATTTTCCAGTGATTAGTTTCCCCGTTTAGTAGACACTTGATTTGTAATTTGTTCTTTCGTCCAGAGTTTGCATTTATAACGCTGTTATAATTACGAAAGTAATTGCAAAATATTATCTGCGTAATTTTGTTCTGCCACTTTTTCATCATTACAAGATGTGTAATGAATATTTATACGGCCGTGTGAGACATAGAGTAAAGTTCAACTCGAGAAAATGTTGCTACGCATTACACATCTCATTGTGAACAAGTCAATTAAAATAATGGATGTGGGCTTTTTCAATACAATGAAATAAATGAATATCATTAAACGCTCTCATTAAAGTCGTCCGCCGACTTTACAAACAAACATCATTATAAGTTTGTTATCTACTTGGATGTATATGAAATGTCTAAAAATTTCAACAGAATTTATTTATGTATCCTCTTGTATATTTAGAATTAATCTTTTAAATATAATTTAATCACAAAACATGCCAATCATTTTTAAGAAATACCGCTTCAAAAACTTTACTCTTCCCTTTCTGATCTCGAATTTGCGAGGCAAACAAGGGCTTGTTGACTCTGCAAACCTGTACTTCGGATGTCGAATTTCTTACAGCTACAAACCTGAAAACTTTGCGTTGTCTTTGGTTAGCGCCCGAACAGGGAAATACCGCAAAGCTTTGATAACTATAATTACCTCGTATTCAGTTTCGTTAGAATTCAAAGATTTATTAAACTCACAACAAATACACTTTGTAATCCTGTAATTAATTTCAGAGAAGTTTGCTACCAACCGATAAAGCAGTTACAAGCCATTATTTGGTAATTTACTCGAGTCAGAAAAGAGAATCAAAGTCTTGTGCGGAGAAATGCTGCAAATCGCCTCCACCAAAAATGAACAACACGCTTACTTAGTGTGGCTGCTTATTCCGAAACAAAGCGAAGACTAGGTAAATCCGCTGTAATTTATCTCGTAGGTGTAACTAAGCCTGAAATGATGGGTGAGTGTTGATCTTAAGGTGTACGTGAATTAAACTAAGATGTCTTAAGCACTGCGTTATTGTTTAGTAGCTCAGTGGAAGAAGCCACCTACCTAACCAAGTTTTGTGTCGTAATTACGATTAATAATTAATTGATGGAAAAGGTAAGAAAAAACTGTTTCTGAAAACCGATTGTTTCTATATTTCTGATCTGAAGGGAATGGACAGACGGACGGACAGCCAAAAACCATTAGTGGCTTTTCTCTGCAGGGACCGCTACAACAATTATATTCAGAGTTCGGGTTCAAACACGGAAAAATTCACAATGCACATTAAATAAAATGAGAAAATATTGTTCAAACGCTTTTCAGATGTTTACCGTAATTACTTCAGGCTGTTTTTAACAACAATTTAGTGTGTAAAAAATATTTCAAAAAGTTAATACGTCTAAATATATTTTTTTTAAATATATTGTTCACACAACAAAATGTAAATGGAAAACAGCGATCAAATTATACGGTTTAATTGTAAAACTTAAAAAAAAATGTCATTAATTTTTTAATGTAGTCAGATTTTCAACGTACTTTAAAATTGTGGTATATTTGATAAAACGCTAACGAGAATTTGTAGATCATCCCCACCGACAAATTGATGACGTCCTCTCATCATTTTGCATGGTTAAGATTATCAAAATTTTCTAAAATAATATACTCCTGTAGTCGTGGTTTATGAATTCGTCTTGATTTTTATCACAACTACATTATGAAAATTATTTATGCAATATTCTCCACGTGATTCATCTAGTCTCTCTTCTGCATCATTATCTTTAATTTTTATTGTCCGTAAGCTAAGGAAGTATAGTAATCGAGTCCATTGGAGGACTGGTTAATTTTATCCTTTTTTTTTCTTAAAAAACCTGGTTCAAATGGTACATTTTTGCAAGGAAATATAGATTTTGCAATTATGGGGCGGAGCTTAACTGCAATTTGTATAAGGAAATATCGATTTTGCAATTAGGCGCCGCCCCATAATTATAAAATCGATATTTCCTTATACAAATTTTCCATTTTAAACATGTTTTAAGTTTCTCGTTCTAAAAAGACCACTACGTATATCAAGAAAAGAGGCAAAATATAAACCCCGCCCACCCGCCCTATCTCAATTGTGATGATTTTTTTTATTCGCCGTCAACCAAGGGGGCGGAGTTTAACTGCAAAATACTTATTTCTTTACAAGAAATTAAAAACATGTTTTAGAGTATCGTGTTGTTCAAAGAATACTATGAATGTTAAGAAAAAAAGGCAAAATATAAACCCCGCCCACCCACCCCATCTCAACTGTGATGATTTTTTTTTATGTTAGAAACTTAAAACACGTTTAAAATTGTAAATTTTTGTTAGGAAATATGGTTTTTGCAATTAAGCTGCGCCCCCAGTAGAAGTCTGCCAACGAATAAAAACTCCATTACTATTTAGATCAGGGCAGGTGTGGGTGGGACTTAATCTTTGGTTTTAATTTTTTCTTGATATACATAGTGTTCTTCGAACAAAAAATCAGTCCTTTCGTCTGTCATGTGTCTGGATGACTAGACAGATAATCTCCGAAAATACTAATATTTGACAATATAGTTTTTACATTTTCGGCCATTTTTCAACTATTTCCGAAAATTAGTTGACATTTTCTTGTAGATTTGGATATCCAGAAGTCATTTTCGGCTTTGTTTCTTCGGAAATTTCTACCATTTTTCCAAAATCGCTAATTGAAATTTAGCAGTTTTTTTAGCAACGTCAAAATAGCTCGCTATAAAAATTTTGTAGATAAAAAAGGAAATTATTATTAATTTTTGTTTTATAAAAATACAATTGTTTCAAGAATGTACTTTGTGGTTTTTATATATTTACAGAAATGTTTAAAATTTATTTATCTAGACAAGTCAGGACAGGTCAGCTCACCTTAGGTTAAGTCTAATTTAGCTAGTATTTGATATAATAAGATAAGACTGATCTTGGCACCTTTGAAATTTTCAGTGATTGATTTTATCCCATCTGAATGAAATAAATATGTACTCTTATACTGAATAGAAATAAAATTAATCGTTAGAATGAGAAGAGGGATTGTGGTGAAATTGTAGATATGTATTAGGAAAATTGTATAGATGGTAAAACGCTAATACTGTAGTAAATGTTGTTTAAATTTTATAAAATAAGATACTCCTGCACAAAATTCTATAATTTAAAATTTGTTCATTTGGGACAATAGAAAAGTCAGTTCACGTTAGGTCAAGTCAGGTCGGGTACATGAAATAAGAAATAAATTTTATAGCAAATAGTATAACAAAAACAACATTAGTCGTTAGAATGAGAAGAGGGGGGGTGGGTGGAGCTAGTACTTGCTAAAATAAGTTTGATTTTGGCAAATGACATACCTTCCAAGAAAACAGAGGGTGGGTGGGCGGGGCTAGTACTTGCTAAGATAAGACTGATTTTGGCAAATGACGTAACCTCTAAATATATAGAGGGCGGGTGGGCGGGGCTAGTATTTGATAAGATAAGATTGATTTTGGCACTTTTGATATTTTCGACCAATTGTTTCAAGAATGTACTTTGTGATTTTTATATATTTACAGATATGTTTAAAATTTGTTTATTTGGGACAATAGAGAAGTCAGGAGAAGTCAGTTCACGTTAGGTCAAGTCAGGTCAGGTGCATGAGATAAGAAATAAATTTTATAGCAAATAGTATAACAAAAAAAATACGATTAGCGTTTTTTTTTACTTTTTTCCCATCCTATTCTATTTATTAGTTTCCGCTCCCACTCGACAAAGGGACATAATTAGCCCCGCCCACCCACCCTGTCTCTTTTTCAGTGATTGATTTTATCCGATCTGAATGAAATGAATGTTCTTATACTGAACAGAAATAAAATTAGTCGTTAGAATGAGAATATTGTATAGATGGTAAAACGCTAACCAACAATAAGATAACGACATCTCCAAAATTTACACTAGTAAATGTTGTTTAAATTTTATAAAATAAGATACTCCTGCACAAAATTGTATAACAACATTTTTCAATTTTATTTCTGAATGCTGTGAAATCTTGCAAATATTTTAAGGTTATTGGAAGCATGGTAAATCGTTAATCAAAATTTCTCCGTCATCTTAAAGTTTCACCGAATTCTTCAAATTTTTTAGTGTTTTAGGGAAAAAATCTGAGGGTGGTTAATTAATTAATCAGTGCTCTCCTCTGAGTTGAGGAGTTAATAGTCGAATTTTTTCGAAGTATAAACATAAACAGTTGAATTTAAGCATGTACTGAGAAATTGAGTGTATCTACAATCTTTTCCCGTTGGTTATATTGAAATCTATTGAGGGGTGTTTATTTCATTGGGGTTATCACAAAATGAAAATCGCAAAAGCAAATTTTATAATTTTTCGAAAAAAATTGATTTATTCAATTTATTTGCGTTTATTTGACAAGATGAATAAAAAATATAAACTTGACATAGCCAATTGACACAAAAAAAAAACTAGATGTACTACGGAATTAAAGCGTTTGTTGGAATTTTCAATGTTACCACTGGGATCTATATCAATCAATACACATATTTCCTTTTTTCAATGATAACATTTCAGTTGTGGACGTTAAATATTTCCAAAAACTAAAAAGATCTCTTGATTTCCTGTGATTTTTTTTTTAATTAATTAGGCATATAATAATGTAAAATAATGGAAAATCAAAAATTTGCTAATCAGAGAAACTGGACAGGATTATATCTTACGTCAAAAAAGTCGAAGAAATAGGATAGAGATAAAAGCTTGTTGAAAGAAATTTTCCAGCCAAACATCTTTCAAACTCTATGTTTTTTGTACTTTTAGCAAAATATTTATGAGAAAATGAAGATCTTAAAAAGTCCAGCACGAAGCTATCATCCCACCTAAATTATTGGTTGCCTAACTATCCCACATCTGATTAAAAAGTTAGGTTATGAATTATATCCCCAGTTTTTTATATTGAGCTCAACATCAAACGCCATGATTGTGTTGCATTGAATGTCAATCCACAAATAGCTTTCATTTATTTTTTTGCGGTTTCGTTAAATGCGCATAGATCTAGTGACGTTAGCCACCCGAAGTATTATTACAACTATAATTAGATGAGTGAAACGCCAATGGTTTTATCTGCACTTTCCCAGTCACATTTATACATTAAAATTTAACAAACTCGCCAGGGAAAAGCAAGTGTCAGCAGTACGTTATGTGATTTTCTTCAATTTATTTTTCCGTTCGTTGTAATTATGAAAGACGATATAGAAAATTTATTCACTTCATAGACATGAAAATAGAGCTTTCTCTAAAGATAAAACTTCCACCTACTAGAGTGGTGATATTTTTCTGTCATTTGGACGTAAGTTTGAAGTAAACAGGTTCTCTTATCAGATATCTCCCTCTCAAGTTATGTTATTTCTCACTGTAGCGCATCATCAGAGATCAAAGGAACGTATTTTCAGGGTACATTTAGAAGAAAACATCTTGTATGATTTCTTATTATTACTTAAATATTTATGTTTGATGCTTTAATTTGCTTTTTATTCGTAAATGAAATTTATTGTGACAAATCGACTGAAACAGCTTTTTATTAACTTTGTATTTGTTAATAAGTACGCATGTTGTGTTGACATTTGAACTTCAAATACATTTTTATCATTATAAATTCACTTTGTGAAACTCAAATATTCATTATCATTATTTAGTAATGCCGCAGTAATTTTCACTACGATTGTGCTATTATAATGTAAATGTTATGCACCACAATTAACACTAGTGCGGATCGCGAGTTGCCTACTGAGAATCTAAAAATTTTTCTCACTCCAAAACTAATATTTTTGTGATTGTAAAAATCAGTTGACTGTTTTACTGTCATTATTTAAAATAAAAATTTAACAAATTTTTCAGGTTTTATTTTTTATTATTAGGGTCAGGTCTGAGTGTATTGTCGCTCCTAATATAATTCCAAACAAATCAAGGGTATTCTACTACTACACAATTCTCTAATATAATATAATTATTTTCCAGTACGATTGTTATCTGCGTATTCATGATGCCAACAAAATATCAAATAATAACGCAAAACGCAAATTATACATCCATTATTATGAACAAAAACATGAAATTTATTTTCAAACAAAATGTCACTGATTATTATCATTGCCAAATCTATTACAACCAAATGTCGAACGAAGTTCCTTTAACACAATATTCATTCAATTCCACTTACGTCGATATTGAAATATGAATTATAATTTAATGCTGTGGTTTACAACATTGACGTGCATACTAAAACTAGTCACCAGTTCAAAAAAAAGTACACGTTTCTATTTAATTATAAAAAAGGTAAAACACCAGCACATGTTTTCAGAACAGTAAACAAACCTCTAAAGCGAGTACTTTCACTCTTTATTTTTTTAACGACTTAAAAAAAGGTTAAAGAACACCTTTTCATCCCCTTTGTTTTAAAAGAAGCTCCCGTCGTAGTTTCGCCCCAAAAAACAAAGCGCTAATTAAGATTTTCCACGCATTTTCGGTGCATAAATTTCAGTTAATTTTCAATTTATTTAGCAACTTAGCGCCCAGTATATATCAGCGCTAATTATTATAAATAATGTAATCTGATTCTGATTAATCCAGCTCGCGTTAGCTAACTCTATTAGAACGAGCTTTCATAAGTGATGGTTATCTTAATTGTTTACTTTGACAAAAACGCCGGGCTTTATTAGATTTTTTTGTGTCTAATATATCAAAGAGAAATATTTTTTCGGGAGTCACTTTTGCGGAATTTAAATCAAAATCCAATTTACAGACGTATCACGCTCGACTTAAAAAATAAATAGACGGCAAGTTTGATATTCATGTCAAGAGTTTGATACAAAGTTTGATGCAGTGTAAACAATGATCAAATTCCAAGCAAAATAAGAAAAATATTGTTGGAAGTGAACTCTGGAACTGGGAAAATTATGTATGTAGTTGGACGAAATAATCGTCCGTTTTTCTCGAGTGTTGCGCACTTTGTTTTTCTAACGCCATTTAAATAACGACAAGTTCGATTCGTGCAAGAAATAATGTAAATATTGTTTCTTTATTTAGTAAGTTTATTTATTTTCCAACTTTTTTGCTCGGCAAACAAGTAATTACAATATTCAAATTCTTATTTAAATATTTCGCCCACACGATTTTCATACGGTGACTTATTTTCTGAAATAAATTTAGATTCTTTGGGTTGTCACGTGTATTAATATTTGAGGGAATTCTCTAGCTAGAAATTGTAGTAAGTATTTATTCTTTTGTTATGTAAATTTATTTTGTCCGACCACTTACGACATTTATTTTATCAATCAGTTTAAATGTTTGTCTTTTTTGTTGATTTTAGCTTTTCATTCACGAATTTTTGGCTTAATCGTAATCTGTAATAAATAAATATCATTACTTAGTTTTCATTTATTAAACCCCCATTCACAAAAATTGAGCAAATATTTTTTGTTGAAAAACACTTTTTTTATTTCAGTTGGCGTTAATTATCTTTAACTTATTAACATTCGTGAGAAATGTAATTAAATTTAATATTGCTAAAACATGCAAAATGTGTATTTGCATTGACCATAGATTTTAATTTATTTAAATTATTAATACAAATTTATTGTTGATTTATGCATTTAAAATAATGCATTTGCATTGAATGTAAATTTGTCATATTTTTCCAAATGCACAAAATCAATTGGCATCAAGAACATAATCCAATTTTAATTATTGAGCTTTTAAATAATTATAAATAACAAATTCGAGACACTAAATAACCATAGAAAAATGTTTAAACAGATACATGCTATGTATTTTATTATAATTTTTTTTTTAGCATTTTTAAACGATTAATTTTTGGACAATATCAAAAATAACCCAATCAAAATTTTTCTTCATCAAAAATTCTTAAAATGGTTTTAAACAACACTTTTAGCAATCGCTAATATATTTAATGATTACACTAGTTTACAAGGTTTTATATCCAAAGACAAAAATAGCTGAATCTAAAGGATTTGGGTTCGGGAAATTCAAATCTGAAAGCAGAAAAAATCTATCACGTCAGGTTTTTGAGATATTTATATAAACATACCCCGTATTTATTTTCTTTTATACAACTCTTGTAACGTTTTTATTTTTAAATATATATGAACATATAGTTCTTTGAGCAAATTTGTATCATTTTAAAAGATCATTTACGTAAATAAATAACATGAATGTCAATTTTTCAAGCTACTAGATTGTCATCAATGTTTTATTTAAAATTTTTCAAGTATTGATTTTAGAATAATTGGTTGCTTTTGATTTTTCTACGGGAAGTGATTATAAAAAATGTGAGGTTGGCCTCACACAGATCTTTTAAAATGATACAAATTTGCTCAAAGAAATACATGTTTATCTTTAAGAATAAAGAAGTTACAGGGGTTGTATCAAATAAAAGCAACACCCAGTATATATTATAAACATTATGACCGAAAATTAAAAATGATAAACAGTAGCGTTTCTTTTATTGACAGTACTGACAGTTTCTTTTATAATAGACCAACAGTAACACATTTTCGTACCAAAATCCTTGATACCTTCTTTTTAAGCATATTTGAACAGGTCTTGCTTTAGGTACTATAATTTTACCATAAACGTAACAAAACTGATTTGCACTTACTTTGCACGATCTCGAAGACATTTTTTATGCGACAATGGTGCATTAACATGAATCAATTTGACACTAACGCGAAGGTAAGGGCAAATTTCATTATTTTTGATTTATGAAAAAACCTGACGTGATAAGGATAATCCGTTTTTGGATTTGGTATCAGTAAGTAATTTAGAAGTAAAAAATATTTTTTTTATTTTTGGATACGAAAAAAAGTTTAAATTTGTAAACTAGTGTGTGGTTGTTGAATACAAAAATGCAGGTTTTTCTTTGAGGTTGATCCGTCGTCTGTCTCTCATTTTTTTTTTTTATATGAAACTTTAGCTTCTCTTTAGAATTAATATAGAAATCACAAAATGACAAGCAATATATTTTGTATCCTAAGAATTGACAGCGTAATTTGACAAGTGATCTTAGAAATGTTAACTAAATTTATTTAATCATGCCCTTCAGAGAGTTGATGACGTTATCTTAGAAACATTTAATGTATATTTATTGATAAACATGTCTTGAGATGTGGTATTATTTCAATAATACGCATTTATTTTTTGTAGACAGTGTTTCAAAAATTAATTTTCCAAAGTTATAAAAAACAGTAACTAATGATCAGTGTTAAGTTATAGATGCAAAATAAATTATCCTCACCAAAAAAAAAAGATATCACAAATGTAAAATTGATTATAAATTCCATATGACGTCATAATTCAAAAATTAATCTCCACTTTTGGAAATATTAACGGGTTTAAATGATTGAGAACAGGTTATCATTAACAGATTATTAATTTAAATGCGATAGAAAAAAAAACGTTTAAACAGATACATGTTATATATTTTAATTATTAAGGTTACATTTAAAACCACTGTATAAAAAGTTTTCTTTTCAATTTCTATTAATTTTTGGAAATTATCAAAAATAGCCCAATCAAAATTTTTCTTCTTACCAAAAATTATATTATTCTTAAAATTTTTTAAACAATACTTTTAGCAATAGCTAATATTTAATGATTATTTGGCACTGTTTGTAGAATACAAGACTGCAGGTTTCTCTTTGAGGTTAATCCGTCGTCTGTCTCTCATTTGTATTTTTTCATATGAAACTTTAGCTCTTCTTTAAAATTAATATAGAAATCCCAAAAGGGCAACCAAAATTTTGACTTTTTATATCCTAAGAATTGACAGCGTAGCCTGTATTATTTCAATAATACGCATTTATTTTTTGTTGCACGGTGTCTCAAAAATTAATTTTCCAAAGTTATAAAAAACAGTAACTAATGATCAGTGTTAAGTTATAGATGGCAAAATAAATAATCCTCAAAAAAAAATTAAAAAAGTAAAAAAGATATCACATAAATATAAAATTGATTATAAATTGCATATGACGTCATAATTCAAAAATTAATCACCACTTTTGGAAATATTAACGGGTTTAAATCATTGTTTAATAGAGAATAGATTATCATTGACACATTATTAATTTAAATGCGCTAAAAAAAATGTTTAAACAGATACATGTTATGTATTTTAATTATTAAGACTACATTTAAAATCACTGTATAAAAAATTTTCTTTTAAACGATTAATTTTTGGAAAATATCAAAAATAACCCAAGCAAAATTTTTCTTCTTACCAAAAATTACATTATTCTTAAAATTTTTTAAACAATACTTTTAGCAATGGCTCATATTTAATGATTATTTGGCACGGGTTATCGAATACAAAAATGCAGGTTTCTCTTTGAGGTCGATCCGTCGTCTGTCTCTCATTTGTATTTTTTTATATGAAACTTTAGCTCCTCTTTAAAATTAATATAGAAATCACAAAACGGCAACCAAAATTTTGACTTTTTATATCCTAAGAATTGACAGCATAATTTGACAAGTGATCTTAGGAACATTAACTAAATTTATTTAATAATGCCCTTCAGACAGTTGATGACGTCATCATAGAAACATTTAAGGTGTATTTATTGATAAACATGTCTTGAGATGTGGTATTACTTCAATAATAGGCATTTATTTTTTGTTGCACAGTGTTTCAAAAATTAATTTTCCAAAGTTATAAAAAACAGTAACTAATGATCAGTGTTGAGTTATAGATGACAAAATAAATGATCCTCACCAAAAAAAAAGATATCACAAATGTAAAATTGACTATAAAGTCCATATGACGTCATAATTCAAAAATTAATTACCACTTTTGGAAATATTAACGGGTTTAAATGATTGTTTAATAGAGAACAGGTTATCATTGACACATTATTAATTTAAATGCGATAGAAAAAAAAATGTTTAAATAGATACATGTAATGTATTTTAATTACTAAGGCTACATTTAAAATCCCTGTATGAAAAGTTTTCTTTTAAACGATTAATTTTTCGAAAATATCAAAAATAACCCAATCAAAATTTTTTTTCTTACCAAAAATTATATTATTCTTAAAATTTTTTAAACAATACTTTTAGCAATGGCTAATATTTAATAATTATTTGGCACTGTTTGTAGAATACAAGACTGCAAGTTTCTCTTTGAGGTTAATCCGTCGTCTGTCTCTCATTTGTATTTTTTTATATGAAACTTTAGCTCTTCTTTAAAATTAATATAGAAATCACAAAACGTCAATCAACATTTTGACTTTTTATATACTAAGAATTGACAGTGTAATTTGACAAGTTATCTTAGAAACATTAACTAAATTTATTTAATCATGCCCTTCAGACAGTTGATGACGTCATCTTAGAAACATTTAAAATGTGTATTTATTGATAAACATGTCTTGAGATGTGGTATTACTTCAATAATACCCATTTATTTTTTGTTGCACAATGTTTCAAAAATTAATTTTACTAAAATTATATAAAAAAAAACATTAACTATAGTCAGTGTTAAGTTATAAATAAATAAATTATCCTCATCAAAAAAAATAGAAAAAAAACATATCACGTAGTAAAATTGATTATAAATTGCATATGACGTCATAATTCAAAAATTAATTTCCACTTTTAGAAATATTATCGGGTTTAAATAATTATTTATATTATATAAATTTATTCCATTATTGTGTAAAGTATTAATCGCTTTTGGAGCATTGAATTCATTTACAAAATTAATTGCTCCTGAAAAAATTTTGACAAAGACAACCGTTTAAAAAAAGCATAATCAAAATTCAAAAGTTCTTACACATTGTTTGCAAAAATATTTTTTGATTTTTTGAACAATAGAAATTTTATTCATTAGCAAATTTATTCAAAATGCGTCAAAAAACTTTAATTTCATTTTCATTCCCTACACTTTTTCAAAATTATCTCTTCGGCCATGCATAAAACTTCATTAATTTTCATTATTTGCAACAAGCTTTTAAATCAAGCAACATTTATGGATATTTTTTGATTTTAAGAACAAGCTACGATCCGTCAAAAATACGAAAAAACTTACGATCTCGCTGTGCTGGCACTAGTCGGAAGATCACCTGTTGAAACTTTGGATATGTTGCGATGAGACTGTTTGACGTCTCCTGTGTGAGCTTTTATAGGAGTTTGCGGACGCACGCCGGCGCCCCACTGCAATGGGGGCGGCTGCAACGAGTGCCATTTACACACCTAAAATATTGTTTCGGCGATTAGCATCAAACCAATTATGACAAGATTTAAATCGTCGTTGTTTCTAAACGACTCCCGTCAACAAATCCTCGTTATTTCCTCCGGGAATTCCGGAACAATGCGTGTACGACGAAACGGTGATATCACGTTCGTTCTTCTTAATTATGGATTAGGAGGTGTCGGGTAAGCGAAAATTCACTTTTTGTGGAATACGAATAAGATTAAGATTAACCGGCTGAAATTATCCCGCCGAATTTCTATGTAAATTTGAATTTCTGGTTTTGTTACTTCCGGTGCCGTGGGAAGCGGTTATTGTGAAGAGTTTTAGTGCTTAATGGCTGTTAGATATGTATTGCGGAAAGTTAAAAGGGAAAATTGGAAGTTTTAGCACGTTTGTTATTCGGGATTAAGACGGGGATTTTGTGGTGAGGGGCATGAAATAGTTAACGAATTCTTGATTAGAGTCGTAAGTTTAAAAAATTCGTTAGGATAGTAAAAAGTTTGTGGAATTGGATTTTTAAAAGCGAATAAAGTTCCAGGCTTGACAGAGGTGCAACAATGGATACTCGAGAGTTTCGAAACGAATATTTTTTGCACCACCCACCATTTCATTAATGGACATGTCGTAATTTTTTTTAATATGTAAATTCGACATCAAATTTTAATAATGTGTTTATATTTCTGCCAGGTCATATATCACAATGAACATGTACAATTGTATATGCGTATACACAACCGAAATTTATAATAAAGGTTGCTTGTTCATTAATATAAAAATTAACTTATTAACACGAATGCCAAATATGTTGTGCTTTTAAAATATACAAACATTAGCTTACCAAAATATATTTTCCCGTGCTGAATGGTTAAAAATTCCCCAGAGGAGGAGAATAAATATTTTTCGGAATTTTAACAAAGTAATGACGCCATCGGTATATTTTAAATAGATCTTATAAAAGTGCTAAAACGTGATTCTAGTTCTAAGGACTACAACTCAAGATGATACATTTTTTTATTTCCAACTATTGATCTAAGGTTATTTAGAAAGCAATTTTATTTTGCGAATTTTATGATAACCCCTATAAACTAAAATAAAAGTATCTTTGCACTTCAAGCCAAGCACAGGTAAAGAAGTATGCTATCCAGTGGCGCAAATTCCAAGAGGGCGCCGTCCACACAAGTACCATATAAAATATATTTAAAGCAGATGATCAACGGAAAAATGTATTCTCACTGCATGCTTAACTACGACTGTTTATGTTTAGAGTTCGAAAGAATTCAACAATTAAGCATATACAGATAAATATATAAATCTTTCAAAAATTTTACGAAAGAAAAACTTTTACTTTTTTTTGCAAAATCATCTAGTAGTATGTAGTTAGGTACCAAATAGCAAAGCTTGCAAAGTCTGTTAAGTCTGAAAGCAGTTTGTTAGAGAAGAAATTCCCTGGCTGATCAAAAACCTACAATTAAATAAATATGTATTATATTTACAAATTCAAAATTCAAAAGGAAAACCGATTACTTAAAATTTTATAAGCAACTTGACAATTTTCTAAATTCAAAATAATTTTCAATTTGAAATTCTGAAAAATCCTTCAGATTTTAGAGATTCAAAAATCCTCCAAATCCTAGATCCTTATTAGAGATCACAAATATGACAGAAATTCAGTAAATTCCAGGGATACGAAACATTCAGGGATTTCCATTCTGAAAAATTTGAAGAATTTGAAGATCTTGAAAGTCTGGATATTCTACCAATAATTCAAAAATTTTTTTTCATATAATTTTTGGGATTTTGGAGATTTTAGAGATATCCACAAATCCTAGATCTTAAGGATCCTAAAAATCATAAACATTGCCGAAGTTCAAAAATTTAGACTGCCAAATGCTAGATATTCTCAAAATCTTGGAAATACTATAGATTCTAAGGATTCTAGAAGTCATAAACATTATAGAAATGCAACAAATTCTTGGAATGGGAAAGATATTTAAAATCCCTGTAATTTTTGATATTTTAAAGATCCTAGAAATCTTAAATATTCCAGAAATCTTATATATACTGTAAAGACTTTAAGGGTCTTCGAAATCATAAATAACGCAGAAGTTCAGTAAATTCCAGAGACGCTATCGATTCTAGGGTTTATCACGATTCTGAAAATCTTGAAGATCCTGAAATTCTGAAAATTGTTCCAACCATTCAAAAATTTTCAAAATCCCTGTTATTTTTGAGATTTTGGAGATTCTAGAAATCTTAGCTATTCCAGAAATTTAAGATATACTATAGAATTTAAGGATCTTCGAATTCATAAATAACGCAGAGGTTCAATAAATTCCAGAGACACGAAAGATTCCAGGGATTCTCACGACTCTGAAGACCTTGAGAATCCTGAAATTGGGAAGATTCTTTTAACAGTTCAAAAAATTTCAAAATTCTCTTAAGAGTTAGATTTTATAGATTTTAGAAATCCTAGATATTCACAAAATCTTGGAAAGCTATAAATTCTAAGAAACCTAGAAGTCATAAACACTGGAAATTCAATCAATTCTACAAATGCACAAGATTCCACAGTCTCCCATCTTTCTAAAGACATATCAAAGTGTTTGAAAATCTTGAAATTCCGAATACTCTTTCAACGATTCAAAGATTTTCTTAATACCTGTAATTTTTGAGGTTTTAGAGATCCTAGAAATCTTAGATATTCCAGAAATCTTAGATAGGTATTCCAGAAATCTTAGATGTACTATAGACTTTAAGGAAATCATAAAAAACGCAGAAGTTCAATAAATTCCAGAGACGCGAAAGATTCCAGGGATTCTCACGACTCTGAAGACCTCGAGAATCCTGAAATTAGGAAGATTCTTTTAACAGTTAAAAAAATTTCAAAATCCTTGTAACTCTTAAGATTTTATAGATTTTAGAAATCGTACATATTCTCAAAATCTTGGAAACCTATAAATTCTAAGAAACCTAGAAGTCATAAACTCTGGAAATTCAATCAATTCTATAAACGCCCAAGATTCCACAGACTCCCATCATTCTAAACACATATCAAAGTGTTTGAAAACCTTGAAATTCCGAATAATCTTCCAACGATTCAAAGATTTTCAAAATACGTGTAATTTTTGAGGTTTTAGAGATCCTAGAAATCTTCGATATTCCAGAAATCTTAGATATACTATAGACTTTAAGGAAATCATAAAAAACACAGAAGTTCATTAAATTCCAGAGATGCGAAAGATTCGAGGGATTCTCACGATTCTGAAGACTTTGAAGATCCTGAAATTGGAAAGATACTTTTAACGTTTCAAAGAATTTCTAAATCCTTGTAACTTTTGAGACTTTAGAGATTTTAGAAATCCTAAATATTCTCAAAATTTTGGAAAAACTAGATCCTAATGGTCCTAGAAATCATAGACACTGCAGAATTCAATAAATTCTAGGAATGCGAAAAATTCCATAGATTCCCATTATTCTAAAGACCTTGAAGTGTTTGAAAATCTTGAAATTCTGAATATTCTTCCAACAGTTCAAAGATTTTCAAAATCCCTGTCATTTTTAAGATTTTAGAAATCTTAGATATGCTATAGACTTTAAGGTCTTCGAAATCATAAATAAAGCAGAAGTTCACTAAATTTCAGAGACGCGATCGATTCCGGGGATTCTCACTATTCTGAAGACCTTGAAGATCCTGAAATTCTGAAAATTTTTCCAACGATTGATAGATTTTCAAGATACCTCTGATTTTTCAGATTTTAGAAATGCTAGAAATCTTAGGTATTCCAGAAATCTTAGATATACTATAGACTTTGAGGATCTTCGAATTCATAAATAACGCAGACTCTCAATTAATTTCAGAGACGCGAAAGATTCTAAGGTTTCTCAAGATTCTGGAGACCTTGATGAAGATCCTGAAATTGGAAAGATTCTTTTAACAGTACAAGGAATTTCAAAATCCTTGTAAATTTTGAGATTTTATAGATTTTAGAAATCCTAGATATATTCAAAATTTTGGATATACTATAGATCCTAAAAATCCCAGAAATTATAAACACTGTAAAAATTCAATAAATTCTAGGACTGCGAAAGATTCCAGAGATTCGCATCATTTTAAAGACCCTGAAGAATTTGAAAATTTTGAAATTCCGAAAATTCTTCCAAGGATTCAAAGATATACAAAACCCCTGTAATTGTTGAGATTTTAGAGATCCTAGAAATCTTAGATATTCCAGAAATCTTAGATATATCTGCTATCGACTTTAAGGATCTTCGAAATCATAAATCACGCAGAAGTTCAATAAATTCCGGAGACGCGAACGATTCTGCAATCCCTGGGAATTCTCAGGATTCTGAAGATCTTGAAACTACTGAAATTATGAAAATTCTTCCGATCAAAGATTTTCAAAATTCCTGCTACTTTTGAGATTTTGAGATCCCAGAAGTCTTAGATATGCCAGAAATCTTAGACATACTATAGACTTTAACGATCTTCAAAATCATTATTAACACAGAAGTTCAATAAATTCCAGAAACGCGAACGATTCTGGAATCTCTGGGAATTCTCAGGATTCTGAAGATCTTGAAGATACTGTAATTCTGAAAATTCTTCCGATCAAAGATTTTCAAAATCCCTGTAACTTTTGAGATTTCAGAGATCCTAGAAATCTTAGACATTTCAGGATTCTTAGATATAGACTTTTAGGATTTCCGAAATCATAAATACCGCAGAAGTTCAATAAATTCCAGAGACGCGAAAGATTGTAGGTATTCTCACACTCTGAAGGCCTTGAAAATTCTAAAATTTTGATGATTCTTTCAACGATTCACAAAAAATTTCAAAACCCGGTATCTTTTGAGATTTTATAGATTTTAGAAGTTTTAGATATTCTCAAACTCTTGGAAATACTATAGACCCCCTAAATATCCTAGAAGCCATAAACACTGCAGAAATTCAATAAATTCTAAGAATGCGAAAAGTTCCAGAGATTGCCATCAATCTAAAGACCTCGAAGAGTTTGAAAATCTTGAAATTCTGAATATTCTTCCAATGATTCAAATATTTTCAAAATTCCTCTAATTTTTCTTTGGGTTTTTACAAATTTTAGGAATCCTAGAAATGCTAATTATTCTAGAAATCCTAGATATAATTACTAGTGATCTTAAGTTCACTAAATTCCAGAGATACGAAGGATTCCAGTGATTCTTACGATTCTGACGGGGTTGAGAATCCTGAAATTTTGAAGAGTCTTTAATGATTTAAAGATTTTCAAAATCTCTGTAGCTGTTGAGATTTTACAGATTATAAATAGTCCTAGAAATCCTAGATATTCCAAAAATCCTAGATATACTATAGACTATAGCAGCTCTTAACAATCCTAGAAATTATAAATACTTCAGAAACTCAGTCTTTTACCCATTATTTTTAAAAATTGTTCAGAAAGAATCTGTCAACAATACCGAATTTCTCATATTTATTTACCTAAATCGATACTATGCTCTCGCAAATGAACGTCAAACTGACTTATAATAAAAGTTTTTTTATATAATTTTTCTAAAACTCGAACTCGTTTTTTGGTCACTTTGTATAATGAATTTTATAACAATACTGAATATTTTATCTTTTGAAGTTTTAACAGAGTACAAATGATTTCAAAAAATTTCAGAATGTTGTTTGTGTAGTCTCTGAAACTACTAAACCTATTGCTTTGGAACGAATCCCGAATAAACTTCAAAAAACTATCGTGAACACTGACCCTCTTCAAAAATTTCTGACGTCATTTCAAAATATTTCTAAATAAATACTCCACTATAACTTAAAATATGAAAAACAATTGCTTGTTTGCTATCTCTTCCCCTCTGGAGATTATTTTTCAAAAAATTCGTCAAAATATTTGAAATCTTTGAAAGTAAATATAAATTGGTTGAGATGAAAGTAAAAAATTGACACTTTTTGATGCTTTTGACCTAATTAAAAGAAGTATTTTGGTACGGTTACTTTGACGAATGCCCAATTTAGTTTTTTTGACGTTCCATACTTCATAGAATACGAAAATGTAGGTTTTCAGTTTCCGTTGCGGCTTTAACGATTTTAAAATTTTAAAACTTAACCACACGTAGCAACAGTTAAATATAAAGAAGCATGCTATGCGTATATTTCAAGGGAATTTTTCCGTTGCAAAATTTTGAGAGCATTAACAGATAAATTTTTATTAATAGTTTACCATCCGTACGATAACTTTAAAACTTTTACAAGACTTCAGAACATTCGATTTTGTGGTTTCAAAGTTAAATGTAAAAAGTTGTTACACATTTTTTTTTTTTAAATCTCGAAAGTTTAGGGTGAAAATCCAAACGCATTCATAAACCACAAGTGCAGAAATATGCTATTTTATAAAATTTAAATAACCTGTACAATGCAACATTTTGAGGTGACATCATCAGATTATTGGTGGGAATATTTAAACAAATTTTCTCCTAAAATATTACCGATTTTTTAGTACTTTCACATTCAGAACGTAAAAAACCGACTATATTCAAAAAATCGTTACATCTGACAAAAGCTAAGATATCTATTTAACAATATTAACAGTAATAACGATAAGCGTGCTTTAAAATTCAACAGTAACGTTGCAAATGAGTCAAAATCCAACAATGAATAGAAATAAATCTTTGTGACATTTCCTAGTTTCCATATAATTATGTTGAGACCCTTAGAACGGTCGCGAATTTAAATTTTCTGCATCCTTTGAGGTTTCTTGGCATTTTATTTATCGTAGTTTACTAGAAAATATCTCTTCCACTATTATTTAAAAGTTCATGTTGTCATATAGACTTCCTCCAAGCGGAGCATAATAAAAAAAAACGGTAAATATAGCAAATAAATAGAATTTAAAAGAAGTAACTAATTCTTTTTTAATACGAAAACTGTTAACAAATTAATAATACTCAAATATCAAAATAAACTGTATTATTATAGCGATATAAAAAATTCGGTATATAAATAGTTTTTTTACGTAAATTTTTTGTTAACGAGACGGTAGTCGAGTTCAAAAATCTTTCAAGACCCCTAAATGAGTTGCACACATTTTTTTTTTTTAGTGAATACAAGAAACATAAAAGTAAGAAGTTCACAGTGCATGTAATTATGATTTTTAATGCTGCTGTAGGTAAACTTAAACAAGAGTCATAATTAAAAAAAAAAGTACTCTAAAATATAACTTAGAAAATATTAGCATAAAACGTCAAACTACTTCAGTGTGAATTTAAAAAAAAAATAAAACAAAAATAGTTACTTTTAAACTGACAGTAGTTAATTACTTATTATAATTAGTACGAACGTAAATCTCCCTTACTTGCGTTATAATTTTAACAAAACAACTACTTGTTTATGCCTAGAACCACAGGTGTACAAAAGCAAAATGTAGTTATCGATAAAGTGTTGGCCGTGTCTCGAATCTCATTACATCCGGTAACTGAAGCAAAGTCGTAAAGGGAGAATAATGGATTTACCTTAAAACAAAAACTCATGAATGGGATACGCACTTTAGTGCAAATAATAACAAGAATACATCTGAAAATAACCAACTTCGGTAGTATAAACCGCAACTTCTCAATCATAATACGTCGTCAATAATTTAATCTTGAAAACAAAAACATATCCCATCAGATTCCATCCACCCTCTAGTCGTCATTTCTGGTAGCTAACAACCAATACGTGCATAAAATAAAGATGTCGAAGGACCAAAAAACCGCAATTAAGCACAATCAAAGACAAGATTCGATTTTCTAACACGATTAGTTTGATTTATAGCACAGCCCTAACGAATTATTGGGCACAAAGATAAACTTTTATGGCAAAGAACGTAGAGGAAACTTGCAACACTCCGTGATTGTTTCACAAGATAAATGCGTACAAAAGCAGGTGTTTCAACGCAAAATTATTTAAATTACTTACGTCTGTTGGTTGCTTACAGTTCATCGTTTACAAATTCTCCGCAATAAATTCTCTGAGTCAGCTTCTGTGCGCATTTGTAAAGTAGCCAAGTAAGTAAAAACACCAAAAAGATAACGGTTCTTTACCAAATAGACATAGTACAACAGAAATGCGCTTCGTCTGTTTCCTGCGGCAAAGCTTAGATATACTTAATTATAAAAGATTTTCGCACCAACTTGAAATGAAATGTAAATAAAATTTAAAGAAAATTCTCTCTTCCACCTGCTGCTTTTAATTAAAAGTTGGTTAATAAACAGATGTACTTTTATTCTTTTTTAACCAAGTCAATCCGCACTCTGCACGGCAGGTCAAACGGGGCTATTTTTAAAAAGTGTAAGTATGTAAGCGAAATTTGGAAAATTTTCATTTTTAGCGACTCTAAACTTTATTACGGTTATTAATTTGCACAAAAATGCTGAGTTGGAATTCAATTTGTTCGATCAAAGTACGTCACCGAATGATGTGCATTTCACAGGAAAATATATATCAGTAACATATAGACCGAAGTTTTCAACAAACATTGTTCTAATGTCGGAAATTAATAAATAAAGCATATGCTTTTAATTGAACTTTACAGAGAGTGAGCACGGTGATAAGCGTCGTAGTACAAGGGATATAATCGCTGATTGCGTCAAAACACTAAACAACAAAAATTTAATTTATCTTTGATTTAGTGGGAACCGAGATTTAATAGGTTTCATAAAAAATGCCAACAAAGTACTTATCTACAGCGTGACATTATCAGGGCATGAACAAGATATTTTTGCACGGGGATTATTTTCGGAACGCTCTTCTGCAAACAAACCACACAGTCAAAAAATAATGCACAGCTAGAATTGAAACAAAATAAGTTCTAATAGACAATATAACCGCTGAACTCTAATTTTTGTCAAACGATAAATTATAGAATTTTAGGAGCAACTGAACGTTAAGTAAGTTTATTTATTCCCTCCAGATATTTGATGACGTCATCTTAGAAAACTTTCAAACATTAATGCGTAAATTTAATAAAATGCGTCTGTTTTTTTAATGACGCACTAATTTGAATCATAATTATGTAAGATATAAGATATAATATAAATTTTTCAGGCACTTTTCTTATTGGAAAAGATATTTCGGGATGACCTCAAAAAAAGCTCGTCTAACTTTCTTGAGAAACTGGTAAAACGATGCCGTTATGATTAATTTTAATTATAGAGAACATGAAAATATCATAAACTAGTTCATTCTCGTTGAAAATGTGGAGAATTTTTTAAGTTCAGCGCAGTGTCATTATTTTTGTCGATTTCTTTTTCCTGACTGATATGTTTACTAATAAAATAGTTTCTTTAATAAATATTTTATCTTATAAATATTATTCCACCTAAAAAACTTGGCCAGCAAATCTCACTCCTTCAAAATATTGTAAAATTTGATTTTGCTGAATTTCAATTATTTTGTAGCCCTATAAGTTACAAAAACATGGATACCAGTTACAGTGTAAGAAAAAAAGTTGCTCTTATATTAATTATAATATATTTCAAAGAAAAGTGTCCGAATTACAAAAGTTATACAAGGCACCACTGGTACGCCATATATTTTCTACGTCGTTCCGCTCAGCTGTTCCTCTTCTCTCTGCGCCGGTCCACGCCAGCGGCGCCAGCATCACGGGGGCCGGTCCAGTGGCGGCCACGTGGCGGCAGCGATAACAGTCGGCTACGCTACCAGCCTCCGCGTCCCCGTGGAGCGAGTTGCCCTAAAAGAAGAGGGACCAGTTAACAAACAAATTAGGCTAAATCTCGCCTCAACTATTCCCGAGTTAGTAACCCTATATAACTTATTCTAGACTTATAATAACATAACCTGTTGCTAGGGGATACTAAGACAGCAACGTAGTGATCTTAGAATTCCACTAGCTGACCTTATGACGAAGAACTCCTCTGTAGCTTCTCTGCGATCGAGAAGAACCTGTCATGTCCTCGACTACATAGCGATCATGTGTCAGGACTTCTGTAATGACAAAGGGCCCACTATACTTTGGCAGAAGCTTCTTGCTTTGGCCCTGGTTACTAGCAGCAATCGTTCGCACTAGAACCTGTTCACCTTTCTTATACGTTCGCCCCGCACGTCGATGTGCATCGAAGGAAGCTTTGCGTTTGCTTTGATGGGCGTCTATACGAGCTTTTGCGTTCGCTCTCATTGCTTGGACGTCTCCTGCATTCTCTGGTTCAATTGCCACTTCGTTGGCCAGAAATGCAGTACCAGTGCTTCTTGGCACGCATCCGAACAGCAACTCGTACGGCGATTTTCCCGTAGACGAATTCGCCGTAGAATTCAGTCCCCATCGCACTGCCGAGACGGCTTCGTCCCATCTTTGTTCATCTTCCATAGATGACGCCAGTGAGGCTAATATCGAGCGGTTGTAACGTTCAACCTGACCATTTGCTCTCGGGGTTGCCGTTGCGTTCAAAACATGCTTTATGTTTAGAGTCTTGCAGTATTCCGTGAACTGCTTACTAGTAAAACAGCTACCTCGATCTGAGATGATTCTTCTAGGAACACCAAAATTGTCTATCATGCTATTCAAGAAGTTAACCACGAGTCGTGCCTTAGTTGATGGAACTGCCTTCATGAACACGAACTTTGTAAAAGCATCTACAAGCACTATTAAATATGCATTCTTTCGTTTCGACTTGACAAAAGGGCCCAGATGGTCAACGTGAAGTGTGTCAAAGGGCACCGCAATTTTCTCGATAGGGTGCATGTAGCCTGGCTTTTTCCCACCCATATCTTTGTTGTACAAGCACGGTAGGCAACTCGATATATACTTCTTGACGTATCTACGCATTCCAGGAAACCAGTATGATGCCGATATGGCCGATATCGTCTTCATATCTGCCAAGTGGCCATTCTCGTCATGGAAATGCGAGACGACGTTTCGTCTTGCCGTCTTAGGCACAACCCACTTATTCCCGTTGTTTGTAATCTTATACAGTCTATTGTTGATAAGACGATAGTTTGCATGTATATCTCGTTCTTCCTTATCCTCTGGCTTCCGTTGCAGAGTCTCGATAAGGTACTTGCACCTATCGTCCAACATCTGAGCGGTTAGAACCCAATCATCTTCGTTGATGTTTACGGCACCTGCAATCGTTACTTCTAAACCGACAGGGTTTCTGCTCAAAGCATCAGCGTGTGACATTTTGTGTCCCGGACGATATTCGACGTCAAACGTATAATCTTGGATGCTTAGCCACCATCTTCCAATTCTAGGGACCAAATCACGCTTCGATAGAGTGGCGCGAATCGCGCTACAATCCGTCACAACCTTAAATTTCAGATCAATCAAATATATTCTAAATGCTTTCAATGTATACACCACTGCCATTGTCTCTAACTCGTATGAGTGGTATCGTTGTTCTTCCTTCGTAGTCTGTCTGGAATAATATAGTACTGGTCGAACAGTACCGTCCCTTTGCCTTTGTAATAGAATGCCACCTATTCCCCATTTGGATGCGTCAGTGTGAACCTCCGTCGTCAATTGCGGGTCGTAAATCGCCAATAGAGGTCGTGATGTTAATGACTTTTTGAGGGCGTCAAAAGCTATCCGTTGTTCGTCACCCCATGTGAAAACAGTGTCCTTTTTTGTTAGGATTGTTAGCGGTTTAGCGATTTTAGTGAAATCTCTAACATACTTTCTGAAATAACTAGCCAAGCCAAGAAACTGTCTGACACCGCGTACATCAGTCGGCGTTGGGAAATTCTCGACTGCGACTGTCTTTGCTTTCCCTGGTCGTATGCCTTGGCCACTAATCTCATGTCCTAAGTATTCAACTTTTTCCATAAAAAACTGGCACTTGGCCGGGCGTAAAGTAAGTCCAGCAGTGCGAAGTGACTGTAAGACCAGTCTTAGATTAGCCATGCCACTTTCGATGTCTTCTGTCGGCAGCAATATGTCGTCCATATAAGCTAGCGCCTTCCCGTAACGCAAATTCCCCAAAACCTTGTTTATAGTTCTTTGGAACACAGCTGGTGCGTTACACAATCCAAATGGAACTCTGAGGAATTCGTAGTGACCGTCTGGAGTGACAAAAGCCGTTTTAGGAACAGAAGAAGCTTCTATTTGCAATTGGTGGTATCCGCTGGCCAGGTCCAGACTTGTAAAGTACCTACATCCTTTCAATTTTTCTACGAATTCGTCAACGTGTGGAAGAGGGAACCTGTCCTTTACTGTTTTGGCGTTTAAGGCTCTGTAGTCGACGCACATACGCTGCTCACCGTTTTTCTTCTTCACGAGGACTATAGGGCTCGAGTAAGGCGAATCCGATTCTTGGATGATCTCATTTTCGAGTAGATCTTTTACGATGTCTCTCACAACTTGGCGTTCATAGTGAGAGAGACGATATGGCCGATAGACCACAGGATTGTCATCCTGAAGATGTATCGACATCTTCAACACGTCGGTTTTGCCTAGATGTTTAGTGGTTGACGCAAAACAATCGCTAAATTCGTTTATTAAACTAACTAAATCACGGACCTGCGTTGGCGTGAGATGTTGATTGTATATCAGATTATGGAAATCGAAAACATCGACTACATCAACGGATTGTGTCGCTAACGGCAATGCAGTTGTTACTTTTGACACCGGAGACGACTTTTCCTCAAAACAAACTACAGACCTAACTAAGATTGTTTTGGGACTTACCTCGATATGCCGGTACGAAAGATTCGTGATGGCGACGTAGCCATCCTCCCCCTTCGTAATACATTCGTGTATACTATTTCCAGCGATAGATTGGAAAATTTTGAATTCACAATCGCCAATCGGAGAATCCAAAATATACTAACATTATACGGTTAAAGCTGTTAAAGAATTGTAGTTTAAGTTGGCAACCAACGTTTCTTTTCCCGCGCAACGAATTTCCTACGCCTCTGTGCCTGCGCCAGTCGGCCGGTTGTGTGTTTTGGACGATCAGCTGATTGACGTTAGTTTAAAATTTTGGTTCAAAAAGTTAAAAAGTGTGTTTTTTGCGTTTAGTGTTTGTGTTTTTTTACTTGCTTTGATTTGTTAGGTATGATATTATAGACCTTTGTGCTGTTTTTTGTATAGTGGCTGAAGTTTGGACATTTTAGGTTAAGTTGTTTGTGTCAAAAAACGTTTCATATGGACCCCATGGAAAACATTACGAATAAAATTCATAATTACGCAAGAGTGTGTTGTTGATTTATTCTGTGTAATAATTATATACCATTATATTTCGTAGCCCTCTTCAACCCGGTGCAATATGACTGTTGACAACATCGTGACACAGAAAATGATTGCCAATGCGTATTCATTTTTCAAGAAGGAAAATTTTATTTTAAGATGCGCTACAGAGGTTGTTACTTCAGTATAAAGTACGTAATGTTATTCGAAGTGTATGTTCCAGCGTAGATAATATTGTCTGTTGTAAATAAATTGTGTTATTGTTAAAAGTAATTTTACGTAGTTCAACATTATTTTCAAATCTACTTATATTTCAAATAAAGCGCCTTTGGCACTACTTTTTATAGCGGTCTATTTGGTGACTTTTCTGTCAGCTAATCTATCGGTGGAAATACTATACGACGTGTTCTCCATCAGGCAGCGGTCGTAAGCCACCTCTTACGTATACGTCGTCGGCACAGGCACCTCGAGAAGTCACGGCGACGAGAGCCGTTGTTCTCGGTTCTAACACGATTGATTCCTTTGCCCATAAAGGAATTTTCCTGGGAGGAACATCGAGAGTTTCGCACAAGTCACTTCCTCTTCGGGTAACTCGTACGGTCTGTCCAGAAACAATCATCATGATCTCATCTTGATTTAAGAAAGTTTGGCCCACCAGCACAGGAATTTCTTGAGCAGTATTGGGTACTATCAGGCTCTCAACTTCAGCCTCTGCACCATCTATCTTGAGTCGGATGGTCAGTTTTCCGAGAGTTTTCGTGGCTACTCCGCCGTAACCTATTACATATTTCGTGCAGGGACTGCGTTCCATGTTCAGCATGTTGGCGGTATCTTCCCGGATCAGAACAGCGCCGCACCCCGAATCAACATATGCCTGGGAGGGCGTTTCATTAACCCAGCAGTCAAAAAAATAACTACTGTTGACGGGTGCCAAGTCTTTCTCAAGGACAACTTGATTCTTGATGGACTGCCTGCGGCAATCTTTTGTAAGGTGGCCCAACCGCTTACAACTGGCACATTCCACTTTGGGTTTCGGACACTTATCGGCAAAGTGACCCTCATCCCTACAGTTATAGCATTTTGGGGGTCTTCTGGCCGGTGGTTTCGCTTTTTTTGAAGGCGGCTCATTCGATCGCTCCCTTTCGCTCAAAGGACGGCGATGTGCAGTTGTAAACGCAGTTTTCGCTACAGTCGTGCTCGAGACGGACTTTTCAGGTTTTAGAACAGAGATATATTCAGCGTAGAGCCGGTCTGGGCTCGTATATCTACCTGCTCTGGCCCCTGCTTGGACGCTTGGATCTTCAATACCATCAATAATACACGACACGGCTCTATGTCCATTAATATCGCAAGCATTTGTAAGTTCTACCTTGTCAAAGTAATATCTTTCCCATGATTCTGTAGGCAACTTCATCCGATTTACGAGGGCACGTAACGTAGTGGCGAAATCTCTGTGTTCAGGGAAGGATTTTACGAGCAATTTCTTCCACTCTTTCCAACTCAGTCGATATGTTGATAAATTATCATACCAGCGTCGAGCTAATCCACTTAGACGACTCTGCATTAAAAATATCATGGTTGGCTCATCCCAGTTATTAATTTTTGCCAACTGTTCGATTTTTGCGATCCATTTCGCTGAACTCAAATTTGGATTTCCAGGCGTGAACTCGGGTATACTTTCCGGTTTTATAGCAACCCTAATTCCACGATGGTGTTTGTCTTTCGCCTTTGTTTGGTGCTTAATCAACTTTTCCACCAACGCTTCTAACCTGCTCACAGTATCGTTGGATTTTGATAATGGAGGTGTATTTGATGGCGTACATGACTTATGGTCGCTGCCCCGGCTCGTACCAGGTGCGCTTAAGTTTCGGGACGCTTTGGAAGGTGATCGAGTACGCTTCTGTCTGCGCTTGTAGTTCCCATCCGCTGAACTCGATCTGGAGCTCGAGCTACTGGAGTAACTATCACGATCCATCGCATTCACATCACTCCCGAACTCTCACAGAAAAGCACAAGGGCTATCCCACCGCTGCCCTATAATATATTTCAAAGAAAAGTGTCCGAATTACAAAAGTTATACAAGGCACCACTGGTACGCCATATATTTTCTACGTCGTTCCGCTCAGCTGTTCCTCTTCTCTCTGCGCCGGTCCACGCCAGCGGCGCCAGCATCACGGGGGCCGGTCCAGTGGCGGCCACGATAACATAATGTAAAGTAATGTTATACAATTCTGAATTTTTGCGAACATCTAGATCTAGGGTAAAAACTAGGGATGTACCGACTAGTGGCCGACCGGTCGGATAAGCCGACTATTCGGCCGTTTTTCATCGTCGGCTGCAGTCGGCGACTAGTCGGCTAAACAGCCGATCGGTCGGCTTTTTTAATTAAAATTAAAATAGTATGTAAAACAATTAAACCCGGTTTACAGAACCTCAATTAAATATTTAATTGCGATTTAATTTTTAACCCCGCGTTAAAGTATCATGTGACCGACTCTACGCCAATCAGACGTCGCTAATGGCCTTGTTAAATGCGCGATCAACTTAAACTCAGTTAAAATATTGTATAAACTGGCCCTAAATTGTGTTATTCTTTATTTTTGTACTGAGTTACTAAAAAAAATTAAATGTTAAAATTATCCAAACAAATTTAACACATTTTTTGGAAAACAAAGGAACTTTAGTTATTCCTTTTATTAAAATAGAACAAACCTTTAAGGTAGCCAGAGAAATAGAAAAAAAAACACACTGTCTGTCGCATTTATAAACCGGTTTTAGCAAAGCCGACTAGTCGGCCGACTAGTCGGTTAGTCGGCCAGACCTACAGTCGGTACATCTCTAGTAAAAACTCAAAGCAGATTCATAAACCACATGTACTGAAGTATGTTATTTTCTAAAATTTAAAAAGCATTTACCTACCAAGTATAATTTCGAGGTGACGTCGATGATTCGACAAATAAATTTTGGTTGGCGTTTTGCCTTTGCACGATATTTCTAATACACGTCAAAAATTTGACAACAATCTGGTGTGGTAGTTTCGGAAGATTATCTACCTAATAAAAATCGACAAAGACGACAGACAGACGGACGGACGGAAAGGGAGAACCTATTTTTCCTATTCTAGAGACCGTGAAACGTCGAGAAAACCTGAAAGTAGCCGTCTGCATAGCTCAAAAGTTAGTGATATCACAAATAAGTGAGTACCATCAAATAAAACAAATAAGAAAATTAATTAAGCCGTTAGAACAGTTTTATGAAATTTTACCACGTTTTAAATTACTGAATAATAAATGGTCTAAGATATTAGACAAAACTTCCCTCGCCCCTGGAGTATAACTCAACAAATCTAGCTTTTTCAAAAAATTATAAAATTTGATTTTTTAAATGCTTTTATGATAACTTGTATAACTTAAAACAAAATGTGTGTGGACTGTTAAAGTAAGATAAAGAATTTCAACCTGGTTCAAGTAAATCTCTATTCTATAACAAAATTTTGTCATTGACATTTTAGCAATAATAGTAACAATAACAGTATTGTTTATAAAGTGCGGAATTCAAAATGTATAAAAAACCGCGTAAAAAAATCGGCATGTTTAGGGTTAAAAAGTAAAGGCGGATTCATAAATCACGTGTATAAAATTATGTTACTTAATGAAATTTAAATAACTTTTACTGTACAAGGTTTTAATGTAACGTTATCACGTTGTGGGTGGAGACGATTAGACAAATTTTGCCCGCGGTTTTACTATCCACATAATATTCCTAAAATATGTATAAAATTTGACAACGATCGGTCCGGTAGTTTCGGAGATTATCTGTCTAATATATGTCGACACAGACGACAAGCAGACGAGTGATGGACGGAAACGGGGGACCTATTTTTTCATGTTGTAGAGGCATAAAACGTCGAGAAAACACTAAAGTAGCCAGTCGCTCAAGATATAAAAAGAAGCTATTTGAATGTTGTTTGAAAAAACCCAACGTCAATAAACATTAATATAGTATTTTATACTTAGTGAAATTTTAATATGCCTTTTGTGTCGCTCGCTTCGCTCACTCTATTTGTGAACACAGATTTTTGAAATTTCTGAATTTTGATATTTTTAACAATAAATCTTTTTTTCCACTTCGACATTTAGATAAACATTTATTAACTTTCTAGAGGAGGATAATGAATGAATTTGAATCGTTGTTGGGTAATCAATAAATCACTAAACTAAATTAGTGTATAGAAATCTTAAGAAGAATCCGTTACAATTTGCTTCAATAAAAATTACTTTTATTGTAATACAGTCCGTCCGACGAGTGGCTACTTCCATGTTTTCTGACATTTCATCAACCCTGCAGTACGAAAAAGTGGGTCTCACGTTTCCGTCTGTCTGTCGTCTGTGTCGACTTTGATTATACAGATTATCCTCGAAACTACTGGACCAATTATTATCAAATCTTATATGTATGTTACGAGTATCATATAGATGATAAAACATTGATCAACTACAATCGGATGACATACTCCTGTACTTGTAGTATTTATTGTTCAATATTTTTCGTAATAAAACTGGTTTTCAAATGCATAATACCAATCTGAAGGGTCCAGGCTCCGATCTCTCGATTTACCTGCACTTTAAGAGTCCTCTACTTTAAATTATAAGGGTTATTTGAACTTTATTATTTTTCGAAGAACCTAAATTGGTTGAACTGTACTTCAACGGAAGTAAATAACCTTGGACCATTTCTTTAATAAGAAAATCTCGTTTTTTCTTTAACTACAAAAGGCGAAGAAATATTTTTTTGCATTCAAAAAATTAAGCCAAAGAAACTATAGTAAATTGTGAGCGTTGGTGCCACTAAGAAAATAGAGGGCGGGTGGGCGGGGTTTGTACCTGCTAAAATAAGACAGACATTGGCGAATGACATTCTCTAAGAAAAGAGAGGGTGGGTGGGCGGGGCTAGTACCTGCTAAGATAAGAGTGATTTTGGCAAATGAGATACCCTTAAAAAACGAGAGGGTGGGTGGGTGGGGCTAGTATCTGATAAGATAAGACTGATTTTAGCAAATGATGTATCCTCTAAGAAATTTAATTAAATTATTATAAGAAAAGACACTAGAGACTCCAAAGCAGTTTCCAATTCTTTCCAAACAAGAATACCTAGAAAGTCAAGATTGTTTTAAATTTTTCAAAAAAAATTGGTCGAAAGTTGTTTCGACACAACTTCCCTCGCTCCTGAAATACAATCAAATCCATCCAGCATTTTCTTATTGAGTTTTTTCTTTACACAATGTTGTGATGACGTCATCAACATTTTTGCAAGAACACGTATATCTACTTATATTGGTGCAGTGTAATACTAAAAATAACAGTACTAAATTTTGAAATGACGTCGTCAAGTTTTTGGGGGAATACACAGATATATTTTGATTAACAATTTACCATACTTACAATAACTTTAAAACGTCTGCAAAATTTCAAGGTACCTATTCAGTTTTGTGAATCTTGATTTATTCAATAAAATAAATCGACTGATACATTTTTTTGAACCACCCTGTATCAGCAAATCTAAAATATGACTGAAATGATAAATTACAAGTCCAGACCGATCATATTTTAAGCTAACGTCATCAATTTTTGGGATTGATAAACAGATACATTTTGATTAAAAAGTTACCATGCTTACAACAACCCCAAAAAGGTCTGCAACATTTCAAAGTATTCAGTTTTGCAAAATTCTTGATTTAAATCAATAAAATACACTGACTCAGTCATTAATTTTTTTAAGACACCCTGTATAACCAGATCTAGAAAATATTAATGCAGTGATAAATCACAAGAATAAACTCATTATATTTTACACATTTAAGATAGGATTTATTCAGCAATATTTTGAGGTGACGTCATCAATTAGGGGGATGAGCAAAAACATTTGATAAAAAATTTACCATGCTTATGATAACATTAAAACATCTCCAAGACTTCGAAGCGTTCGGTTTTGCAGTTCCTGATTAAATCAATAAAATAAGTTCACGCATTCACCCTGTATAAGCAAATCCAAAAAATATTAATGGAATAAAATTTTGACTAAAAATTTATTATGCTCTTCATAACTTGAAAACATCTGCAAGATTTCAAAACATTCAGTTTGGCAGATTCAAAATTAAATTGGAAACTGTATAATTTTAATTTTTGTTCCAAAAATCTGTACGTTTCGGGTAAAAATTCAACACGGATTCATAAACTACATGTGTAGGACTATGTTGTTTTATACAATTTAAAATACATTTACTACCTATGTATAATTTTGAAATGATGTCATCACATTATTGGTCGGAATGATTACACAAATTTTGGTTAGCATTTTACCATCAACATGATATTCCTAATATAAATACAAAATTTGACAACAATCGGCCCAGTACTTTCGAAGATTATCTAATCTAATTATTGTCTAATAAAAATCCGAGACGGCAGACAGGCAGACGGACAGACAGACTGATGGACAGACAGACAGAAACGGGAGACCTATTTCTTCGTACAGTAAGGGTCATGAAAGGTCGAGAAAACATAAAAATAGAGAGTCGGCTCACGGATTCGATTACAATACTTCCTTCGCTTAGGCTCGGGAAGTTAAAAAGAAAAACAGTGTCCTAAAATTAACTCAAAAACAGGTCAAGTCAGAATTTTCCAAAAATAGAACACCAAAGTCCCCCAAAATTGTTTTAAATAATAATAGCATACTTCTTTACCTTTATGTACTTACTTTACTTACCACACATCTTTATTTTTACTTATAGGGATTGTCATAAAAAAATAAAATTCGCAAAATCAAATTTTCTAAATTTTCGAAAAAGTTAGATGATTGTATGTTTTCTACGTTAAATTGTAAAATTTTGAATTTTTTCCTAAAACACATGTACAGTAAAATATTGGTTGTACATTTCAAGTGAATTTACTTTGTAAAATTTTGGTAAAACTGTTTTACCTTCTACAAATAAAATTTCCTAGCACTCAGTCTCATAGTACCTATCTAAGTTTATCTTTCTAATAAAATCGCCAGTAAACGACAGACAGAAATAAAATTCCTACCTTGAATTTGAATTTCTAGGATAAAAATCCAAGGCGAATTCATAAACAACAACTACAGGAGTATGTTATTTTATAAAATTCAAATAGTGTCTGCTAAGCTAAATTTTGAGACGACATCAAATTGTTGCTGGACATAATTAACCAAATTTTGGTTACCATCTTCATAATATTCCTAACATTAACATGATTGTATGTTAATACATATTATATAAATATATATGTATATTAAAATTATAAAATTTGACAACAATCGGTCCGGTAGTAGCATGTTTGCGCAAAACAGTTTCTTATGCAGTTTACCTTATGCTTACACTTATAATTTATAATTATAGTTATAAGCATAATTGTAACAGCTATGCTGAAGGCTTAATTAATTTTGCACATGAATTATTTAGAAATTTTGGCGACTTGTGGCAATATAGAAGATGTTCAGAACTACTCAGTGTATCAGTTAATACAAAAAGAGTTTCTTTTTCAGTTGCGACATAATTAGAATTCTAAATGACACTGATTGACATTGTAAAAAAATTATATTGTTGTCAACATAAGATGTAACGATTATGAGTGTTATAATTATAAGACATAGGTTATAAGGGTAAGTGTAAGCATAAGAAAAAAATTATAAGAAAATGTTTTGCGCAAACACGCTAGTTTCGAAAATTATTAGTGTAATAAAAACGATTGAGACAACAGACAGACGAAAACGAGGGACCTATTTTTTCATACTCTAGGAATAACGTTTCATTCATGAAAATACAACTACTTACTTCACAGTTTATTTGAACGATTTTTCAGTGTGAGAAGGAAACACAAATACCCTTATTAGTTCCTATCATTTTTCTGCTGTCATTAAAAAGCTCGACTACATGCAAAGAAACATTTATATTCTGGATAAGGTAAAAATATAAAACGACAAAACTTGCACATCCTAATTGCACTAACGCAGATACAAATATTTAATTTCACAAGCGAACTCACAGGTGAATCTAGCTTGCAATTTCCGGGAAATTTTACACCGATGCATTCGCCGCTAAAATAGGAGCTTTGATGTCCGTAAAATTTTAACGTTCAAACCACGTTAATTTCACTACAAGAACTTGCACTCTTAAAACCGCTTCAAGGAATACTAATAAAGAAAAACAATTGCGACATTTCGGAAACCTTCCACCGAATAAAATCAATTACCAAAAAGATTTGATTCGTTTTGAAACGAAAAAGTGTGTGTACGATGAAATTCCCTGTAACTTCACTTGCATAAATATTCCATGAAAGTATAGTAGGATGATATAAAATGCTAATGAGGCAAAACGCCGCGGGGATTTAAGATAGATAGGTAATATAGAATCCGAAATCTTATTTAAATTCATTAGAGGAAATGCACAAATCCCAGTTTAAACTGTGTCTTGAGGCATCCCACTCTATCGATTACAGAAAATAAAACACAATTTCTGCTGTGTATAAGTATGTATAGTAAACTGATCGCTTTTACTTGATATTCAAGAAACGTGTTTCAAGGACAATCGAAAATGGATTTCCTATACGATGCTCACTCGGTGTGAATTTTTTAAAGTGGTACTCAATTAAACTCGATTTTTAGACACATGGCAAAAAACTTTCCCGTTTTACATATGTCGAAGACGTGAAAGATTAAATCGAAAATAAAAATGCCAACGCGAGAAATATATTGCCGAATGCGGAAATATAAACCTTATGTTTTAATCTTCTCCTCCTGAAAAACGTCTCTATTAAACTGAATTTCAAATACTTCGCTTTCCGATGTTATTTCTCCTGTTGTAAAGTTAACGTAATGTAAACTCAACCACTAGTACATAACGAGCCGGTTTATTAAATCGAAAATAAACAGAAAAAGTTTCACCGTCTGCAACTTACCAGTCAAAAGTTAATTTTGCGAAAGCAATAAAATTAATCTGGTTCGGTTAAAAAATGAAGTAATATTGAAGGGTAGTGTTTAGCTAGAAAATACGAAATTCCGAGAAGAAATCATATTTTAGCGTAACGGAGTAAGTGGGTTTTACTCCTACACGCCAGATGCGTAATTATGTTTTCGGAGCCGAATTTCAACACGAGTGTTGTCACTGTATGCAAACACCAATTAATATAAAATTGTCAGCTTTATCTAAAATTGAAGACTACATAATAATCATCTTCGGTCTCTCTATTGCTCCTTTAATTACGAAATTCATGTGGTATTTGCTTTCGTAGTTCAATTTCTCCACTTGTTCAACTTATTATTTTACACAATGAATTTTTATATTCTGAACAATTATAACTTTCAAGGTATATTTGATTTATTACTTGAACTTAGCTAAACATACAGGCTGTTTCATTTCAAATGTGTGGCTGCGGACAAGGCTGCTACCAGAGAAGATATTCGAGTGTGGGGAGTTTACCACATTTCTTTATTTTTTTATATTTGTCCATTTGTAATAATAAAAATTTAAATAACATATTTTATTTATTATAGAAATACGAGTGTATTTTTTACTTCCCAAGTGTAAGCAATGGACGTTTCATCACCTATAGAATAAAAAAAATAGGTCCCTCGTTTCGGTCTGTCTTGCTGTCTGTCGCCTGTGTTGTCAAATTTTATATGAATTTTAAGTAAATGTAAAGCGCTAACCAAAATTTGTCTAATCACCCCACCAACAATTTGATGACGTCACATTGCTATTTAACTCATGGACCACTTTTAACTTATTCTTTTTCAAAAAAGCTATATAAATTAAACCAGTTTTTTAAATTTTATAAATATTTTCTTTCATTTGTTCTGTAATTACTTTGTACCTTTTGCATCACAAAGTTCGGTTGTTGTTGTTATTCAAAGATTTTTTTACAAAATATACCAAGCTGGCCAAAAATAAAAGTTACGTATTATTATAAAATAAAAAATATTTGTTTATACATCAGCAAAGCCCGGTTCTTGCTGTAATCTTATTTAGAAAATTATATTTATTTACATTTTAAACATTCCTCCACTCAAGAAATTCCTATTTGAGTATTTATACTTTTGTCAATATTTATTTTTTATGCTTTCCTTTTAAAATAAATGTTTTTCCATTTTCATTTCCATTTTAATGAGAGAAATATCAAGCATTTTCGCTATTTATAATTAAATTTAAACGTTAAAAAAGAGGCTTTTAGAAACGAAAATATTGGCATCATGTTTGAAATATATATGACTTGTTATGCCAATCACAGTTTAAGAAAAAAATTACCTTTGAGGGAATCAACCCCGCTATAACCAGTTTAACCAATGAGCGGCTGGTCAACATTCCTCTTACATTACTTCAAAGTATTGCTATGCAACTTTGTTCTTTTCATGAAAATTTGATGCCTAGGATAAAAACTCTAGACGGATTCATAAGCCACAAATACAAGATATTTTATAGAATTTCAACAGCATTTACCAGACAAAAATGTGAAGATGATTATACAAATTTTGTTTAGTGTTTCACCATTTACATGATATTCCTAAAATATACATAAACTTCTGTCTAAAAGTCTGTAGAAAATGAATGAATAAAGTCCATTTTAATTTTAAAGAGATAAGAAATCAAAATTTGAATTTCTTATAAAAAATGATCTAAAAAAATTATAAAATGTAATAACCTCTAAAAAAATTGTTCTAAAGAGTTTAGACAGTACTTCCCTCGCTGTTGGAAACGTGACGACTGCATTCCTATTATGTTTTTTGCACATTTAAAATAGGATTTATTCAGCAAAATTTTGAAGTGACGTCATCAATTTTTTAGGGGGAGAGGAGCAAATACATTTTTACTAAAAATTTACCATGACTATGATAACTTTAAAACATATCCAAGATTTCAAAGCATTCGGTTTTGTAGTTCCTGATTAAATCAATAAAATAAATTCAGGCATTCATTGATTTTTTGAGTCATCCTGTATATACGAATTAAAAAAATATGAATAGAATGATAAATCGCAAGTACAGACTCATCATATTTTGTACATTTTAGATAGGATTTATTCAGCAAAATTTTGGGGTGACGTCATCAATTTTTTAGGCGGAATGAGCAAATACATTTTGATCAAAAATTTGCCATGCTTATGATGACTTTAAAATATCTCCAAGATTTCAAAGCATTTGGTCTTGTAGTTTCTGATTTAATCAATAAAATATATTGACGTATTCATTAATATTTTGAGTCACTCTGTATATGCAAATCCAAAAAATATGAATGGAAAGATTAATTACAAGTACAGACTCATCATATTTTGTACATTTTAGATAGGATTTATTCGGCAAACTTTTGAGCTGACGTCATTAATTTTTTGGAGGGGATAAGTAAATATATTGTGATTAAAATTTTATCATGCTTATCATAACTGTAAACCATCCGCAAGATTTCAAAGCATTCGGTTTTGTAGATCCCAAATTAAATGTCAAAATATAAATTTTTACTTCCCGAGCGTAAGCAAAGGAAGTATTGTAATCGAGTCCGTCGGCCGACTCTCTACTTTTACGTTTTCTCGATCTTTCATGACCCCTAGAAGACGAAGAAATAGGTCTCCCATTTCCGTCTGTCTGTCCGTCTGTCCGTCTGTCCGTCCGTCTGTCCGTCTGTCCGTCTGTTGTCCCGGATTTTTATTAGACAGATAATCTCCGAAAGTACTCGACCGATTGTTGTGAAATTTTGTATTTATATTAAGAATATCATGTAGATGGTAAAACGCCAACCAAAATTTGTCTAATCATCCCCACCACTAATGCGATGACGTCACTTCAAAATTGTACATAGGTAAATGGGTTTTCAATTGTATAAAATAACATAGTCCTACACATGTAGTTTACAACTCTGAATCGACTTTTCACCAGAAACGTCCAGATTTTTGAAAAAAAAATCAAAATTATAAAACAACATTTTGAAATTTAATTTTTAATCTGCTAACCAGAATGCTTTGAAATGTTGCAGATGTTTTAAGGCTATAAAGAGCATCATAAATCTTTAGTCAAAAAATATTTGCTTATCCCCTCCAAAAACTTGATGACGTCAGCTCAAAAGTTTGTGGAATAAATCATATCTAAAATGTACAAAATATGATGGGTCTGTACTTGTGATCTATCACTCCATTCATATTTTTTGGATTTGCATATACAGGGTGACTCAAAAAAATTAATGAATGCGTAAATATATTTTATTGATTTAATCAGGAACTACAAAACCGAATGCTCTGAAATCTTGCAGATGTTTTAAGGTCATAAAGAGCATAATAAATGTTTAGTCAAAATATATTTGCTTATCCCCTCCAAAAAAATGATGACGTCAGCTCGAAAGTTTGCCGAATAAATCATATCTAAAATGTACAAAATATGATGAGGCTGTACTTGTCATTTATCACTCCATTCATATTTTTTGGATTTGCATATACAGAGTGACTCAAAAAAATTAATGAATGCGTAAATACATTTTATTGATTTAATCAGGAACTACAAAACGGAATGCTCTGACATCTTGCAGATGTTTTAAGGTTATAAAGAGCATAATAAATGTTTAGTCAAAATATATTTGCTTATCCCCTCCAAAAACTTGATGACGTCAGCTCGAAAATTTGCCGAATAAATCATATCTAAAATGTACAAAATATGATCAGTCTGTACTTGTGATCTATCACTCCATTCATATTTTTTGGATTTGCATATACAGGGTGATTCAAGAAAATAAATGAAAGCGTAAATTTATTTTACTGATTTACTCAGGAACTACAAAACCGAATGCTTCGAAATCTTGAAGATATTTTAAAATTATCATAAGCATGGTAAATTTTTGATCAAAACGCATTTGGTCGTCCCCCCTAAAAAATTTATGATGTCACCACAAAATTTTGCTGAAAAAATCCTATCTAAAATGTACAAAATATGGTGAGTCTCTTCTTGTGATTTATCATTCCATTCAAATTTTTTCGATTTGCATATACAGGGTGACTCAAAAAAATTAATGAATGCGTAAATTTATTTTATTGATTTAATCAGGAACTACAAAACCGAATGCTTTGAAATCTTGCAGATGTTTTAAGGTTATAAAGAGCATAATAAATTTTTAGTCAAAATGTATTTGGTTATCTTCTACAAAAAACTGATGACGTCAGCTCAAAAGTTTGCCGAATAAATCCTATCTAAAATGCAAAAAATATGATGAGTTTGTACTTGTGATTTATCATTCCATTCATATTTTTTAGATTTTCTTAAGAGGTGGTTCAAAAAAAATTAATGAAGTCAATTTATTTTATTGATTAAATTAAAGGCAACACTTATTATTAGTATTACACCCCAACCAACCCAATTTGGTAGACACAAAATTTGTTAAAGGAAAAACTCGGTTGAAACATAAGGGTAGCACGCTTATTTACATCGACTTTAACATTACAGACCTGCATTTGTTCACTTGGTTCCGCGAATGTGAAATAGACATGTTTATAATCAACCAATTTTGAATTTCACCGTCAAGAATTAAAATAAAACCCAATGTTTTATATAATAAGCGGAAGTCGAAGCAATAAAACCGATGGTCGTTTTGTTTACAGTTTCTCTGTTTGGCTCTCACGTATGCTGTTACGCTTGTCATCTTAAATTAAGAATGTTTATACATAAACGATTTTCAGTTGCCGTATACGTGAGTAAATTGTTTCGTTATTTTATTGATTATAAAAAATCAATATTCAAAACGACCCAATTCATTTTCCCGAAAATTTGCGAATACAATAATTTTATTCTTAGTATTACACTACATCTATCCCAACTGATGTCCGTGTCCTTGCAAAAATGTTGATGACGTCATCGCAATTTTAAATCCCCACTACAAAAATGTAATGAGAAAAAAACACAATAGCCATGCAGTCGTCAAGTTTCCGACAGCGAGGGAAGTACTGTCTAAACTCTTTAGACCAATTTTTCCTCTTATTGACAATGTTAAAAATTTCTGTGGCAGTTTTTACAACTTCGTAGTATTCTCAAAATTTAAAATTCTTGGAGACACTTTTCATCCATCCAAGAAACGGCTGCTGTCATGTTTTTTCGACGTTTCATGACCCCTAGAGTATGAAAAAAAGTCTTCCGTTTCCGTTTGTCTGTCATCTGTCTGTCGCTTGTGTCGATTTTTATTAGACAGTTAATCTTCGAAACTACTGGACCGATTGTTGTTAAACTTTGTAGTTATTTTAGAAATATCGTATAGGTGATAAACTGCTAACCAAAATTTATGTACCTAATTATCCCTACCAACTATTTGATGACGTCACCTCAAAATTTTGCATTATCAATGACATTTAAATTTTATACATTAACACAAAAAAAAAATTCAAATTATGTTAATATTTTTTAACGTATAGGGGTTATCATTAAAAAAATCAAATTTCACAGTTTTTCGAAACAGCTGATTTTGTTGAACTGCACTTCAGGAGCGAGAGAAGTTCTGTCTAAATAACACCTACTACACCATTTTTTCCCTTTAAAGTTAAATATTTTAAGTGAAGTGACGTCTACAGAATAATGAATTCTTGAACTTTGACGAATATCTTAACTATTTTTATTTGATGTATGTATATGTGTGTTTATAAAAGATTTAAATTGTTGATTTAAAAAAAGTTTGGTTATGATTTACGTTTGTGACAAGTGACGAGTTAGCCATCACAACAAGGTGGCAAAATTTGTGACATATCAAAACTGACTTAGTGTACGATTTTTGTAATCGCCTTGTATATCTCTTATTTTATTTTCGACGTTGTTCAACCAATAAAGATTATTATCGTCGCCTGCGTTGATAGTTGGGTTGATAAATCCCGCCGAAAAGCCACTTTTGACAGCTAACCCAGTAGTTACTTTCGAGGCCATTTTCCTTATGAGGGCGCTAGTTATCATTGGATGACAGTTCAAATTTGAATTTGATCCAATTGTTGTATACCATCCTGTTTAAACAGTCATACAAATTTGACCTACCACTGTGTGTATGTATTTTGCAATTACGCTCCGCCCCTCGGTCTAACGACGAATGAAAATTTCATCATGATTGAGATCGGGACGGATGGGTCGTGCTTAATCTTTGTTTTTTTTTCTCTTCTCAATATAGATGTATGTATGGTTTTTTGTGAACGACGCAATAGTTAAGCATGTTTTCAGTTTCTTGTTAGGAAAAGAAAACGCATATTAAGAAAAAATATACAAAATATAAGCCCCATCCACCCACCCCCTCTCAATTGTGATGATTTTTTTATTCATATTGAGCCGAGGGCGGAGCTTAGTTGCAAAAACCTCATTTCTGTACAAGCAATTACCATGTGAAATATGTTCTTGAAAGAGGAAAATTTTCCAAAGAAATATGGATTTTGCACTTCAACTCCTCCGCTGGGTCTGCCAACGAATAAAAAAAATTATTACAACTGAGATCGGGTGGGTGGGTGGGGCTAATATTTTGCCCTTTCTTCTTAATATACGTCGTCTTCTTTTCACAACAAGAAACTTAAACATGTTCAAAATTTTTGTAGGAAATATGTACTTTTACAATTATGCTCCGCCCCTCCGTCTGAAAATGAATAAAAAAATCATCACAATTGAGATCGGGACTTTTTTTAGTTATATAGAGTTTTATTTGAACAACACGGTAGTTAAATGAATTTTCAGTTTCTTATTAGGAAAAGATTTCGTATATTAAAAAAACGTACAAAATATAAGCCCCGTCCACCCCCCCCCTCTCAATTGTGATGATTTTTTTATTCATCGTGAGCCAAGCTGCAAAAACCTCATTTCTCTACAAGAAATTACCATGTGAAATATGTTCTTGAGAGAGGAAAATTTTGCAGGAAAATATGCATTTTGCAATTAAACTCTTTTCACGACAAGAAACTTAAAACATGTTCAAAATTATATGTGCCTGAAACGAGTGGATTAAATTAGTTCGTGCACCCGGCGCCTTCACCAAATATGTTGAAAAATCGTAATTTCTGTAGAGATGTTTTTGGTATTGTTCTTTTAATTGTTTATATTTATTGTTTGTATTACTTTTACAGTTTCGATAAATATTTATAAATAACGTAAATAATTATTTGTGCAAAATAATATTCATTTTGGGACTTGGTAATGAAGTTTTTTGTACGAGGTTTAATCAAGTTAAAAAAATATTTGAGACCCGCTACAACATTTCATGGTCAATCTACGCACAAAATTTTTTCTATTAGCTATTTATTTAAAAATTTTAACAAACCATTTTTCAGCTGTTAAAAATTAAATTAACCTCTTCAATCATTTAGGACATTTTTGACATGCATGTGACGTGCACGTGACGAGTGTTTTAATGCATACCAACGTGGATCAATAAGGGTTGTTAATTTTTCGAATGTTGACATAATCCTTATAAAACAATGTCCCTTTTCAGTGTTGCCAATTCTCAAAGTAAAACTATTTTCACCACACCAAAAAAAATCTAATTTCTAATATAAATCTAATAACAAGTTAATAGCGTCCACGATTTAAATTAATCCAAAAATAACACTTAAAAAAAATCACTAATAAGTTGGCAATTCAGCGTGTTCCACTTCACAATTTCTATCAGTTCTATCTACTATCCACGAGATGCCAGCACCAGACACACGTCAAGGTTTTCTGTAAGTGACATTTGACATTTATCAATAATTTATTTTGACAAAAACCTAACCAAGATATTTTTTACACATAACATGTAAATACTACGATGCTTACATTACGTTTCGTTTTAAGAAGACACATTACCTACAAATAGACGCAGAATTGTTTAATAATGTAAATTCTACCTGGGTCCTAAATTATTAATTTAAAAAAAATCCTTTACAGTGTATAGAATGAATCATTGATAATAGCCCTGATGGAGCGACACGCCGAACTTGGAGAACCATCGATGAAAAACAGACGGAAATGCTCTCCTCAACTCAACGACAACTCCTGTCAGATTATGGTAGAAATTAATTTTTTTGTATGTGTGACTACAGAATTAACATTTTAGGTGGACAACTCAGAGAATGTGTTAAATATTTTAAGAAATCTCTATGTTGAGAGACAGATGTGTGATGTCTCTTTGTTGGTGGGGAACAGGGAACATCACGCCCATCGGCTTATACTATGTGCTTTTAGTGATGTGTTCCAGGTATTACACAATTGACATTTTTTAATATTACTGAAATGTGTCACGTTTCAGGCGATGTTAATGAAGCCTGAATGGTGTGAGTGGCATGAAAGTAAAGTAGAGCTGCAAGAACTGCTACCTGAATGTGAAAAAGTGTTCCATTTATTCTTAGAATATTTTTACACTGGAAAAATTCTAATCACTCATACTAATGTGATGCCAATATTAGCTTTAGCTGATAAATATATTGTTAAGGTAGACTGGAATGTAGGATCATGAAGGCCAACTTTATTTTATATTTTAGGGGTTATCAAGACTGTGTGTACAATACATGTGTAAACATGTTCCTCATGCTGCTTCACATAACCAGTTGTTTCTCTGGCTGCAATATTCCATTCCTTGTGGGCATGTAGAAGTAGCGGAAAAATGCCAAAACTACATTAAATGGAACCTAGAATCAATAGCCAACACTCCAGATTTTAGTAACATAGATGCAGAAATGCTGGTACGCCTTCTCCAAGAGAACGACGTCATAGTTTATAACGAAATGGTTTTATACAACTGTGTGGTCCGGTGGTTAGACTTGCAAAAAATCAGGTTGAGAAATTGTGATACCCCTTTCGGAGAACTCGAAGAACAAGTAAGATACTTAGTAAAAAATGTGATGGTTTATATTAGGTTTCCAATGATGACGCCGCGTGAGCTTGCTGATTTACTATTGTCGCCTTTAATACAGCAACACAAAGAGTTTTTCGTCGACCGGATGACAATTGGCATGACATACCACTCAGGCCAAAGAGACCAAATTGAAAAAATCAGTAGCACACAAGAGGGAAAATTATTGTTCACTCCTCGTTTGTACACATCTGACATTTACAGCGCCGTTTTAGTCATTGAGAATTTCAATAGTCTACCGAGTTACCACACAAGTACCTTTGTATTCTCGTCACATATGTCAGCTGCAGATTGCGAATCGGATAAAATAAACGATTGGGTCGTTGACCTATATCCTAAAGGGGTTTGGTTTAAAAAGTGCTACTTAATTGTGTGGCAAGGGACTCTCGAAGTCCCTGAAGAAATTATTTCAACAGTTAGGTTATCCTTGACTTGTCGCAAGCTTTTCGAAGCGAAGATCAAAGTCAAGGTTGCTGTGTTAATCTACGGGATACAAGGAGGAGTCGAACACGTCATGGAGGTTAAGGAGAAAATTCATCATTTTACGAACGAAGATAAAGTTATGAATATCGATAATTTGATCCCGTTTGCTGAACTCAATCCTAGTGCTTCAAATCATGCTCACGAGAGTCCGTATCTGATTGGGCCTAACAGGAACCAACTCAAGCTTAACGTTGTTATAACGTCTTTGCATTCTTGACAGCCAAACTTATTTTTATAGATTTGTATCTATCGACTGTTACTCAAAAAACAATAATTTTATTATTATTATAATTATTATTACAATTTGAATATAATATTTTGTTGTATACGGTGATTTATTTTGGCCCTTGAGGTGTTTGTTGATGGTGGGGAAAAATGTGACATTTGTAGTTTTTACGGAACAGAGTGACCAAAGTTCGGCGCATGCGCAAAATGTAATCCAAAGCCTGGAATTAGCCAATAACACGTGACGTCATGTTGTGGCGGGAACTCAGCGTTTGACAAGCGCCGTGAAACTCCATAAGCGACAATGTTAACATTTTCGCATTTTATTTAAAAGTGTGGATATTTATTTAGAAAATAAACACGTGAATAGCTTCTTTCATATCTTTTCTGTGTATCAGGGTGCTTTTTTTGGCGATTTGAGTTTAGAAATACATAATAAAAATAAAAATACAGAACACTGTTTTGGTCTGAATTCCTCGTCATCCAAAATACATCCGTGTGTTTTAAGCGGAAAATTGGAAATTAATATTTTCGTTTGAGGTTACTGTGACGGGTTTAAGTGAAGGTGTGTGATTTGTTTTTAAAGTATGGATAATTTAAGTGATTATGTACCATGTCTTTCCGTCGAAGACAAAAACAGATCTGTACAAAAATTAAACAATTTAAACGGCGTAGATCCTTATACAATGAGTGCAAGTGATTTTAGTTTGTGTTTAGACGATGTCCCTACCATAACAATGAATACCATTCTAAACTTTTTTATTTTTAGAGTAAGTAAAATAACCCACAATAAAACTCGTGGCTTGAAAAGTCTAGAGACATTTATTCAATTTTCTTTTTTTAAACAACAACTGTGTCTTTCAACATTACAAGTATTATGAGTGGATTTATTTTGATATCCTAAATTTTGTGATGGAACATAATCAGGATGGTCCACATCCGACAAATCTGCAGGTTTACCTAAAAGAGCACCAATGTAGTAATTTGTTAGAAACTGTAAATCTAATAGGTAGGTACTGTACCTAAAATAAAATGATCCGAACAAACATAGGAATACTTTACTTTGGCTTCGTTAAATCCACTCGTTTCAAGGCTTTTAACCAAAGCTTCCGCCTTTTTCCCCATTCTGTATATATTTACCATTATTGTTGTTAATTGCTGCGAAAGGAATATAAAATTTGTCCGCATTTCTGGTGCTTCGATTTGCGCAACCCACAACAGCACAAAATTTAGGCATTTTCTCCTAAAATACAAAATATTATACTATTAAGATGCTAGTGTATTTAAAAAACACTGATGTACATTAACAAAGAATTAATTTGCAAAACAAATAATATAAGATGCAGCGAAGTTAACCTATACATCACATTGGAAAACACACTCTAGAAACTGTAACAAACTTACCAAACTATAAAAACACAGTTGACACACTCTCAAATTTAAATGAATTCCGAAAATATTAGCATTGACTCTTATGAGAAAACCGGCTAGTTGTCAAACGCTGCCATCTTGATGACCTCGGATGACGTCAGTGTATTTGGCTAATTATATGCAGAAAAAAAAAAACACGTAAATATGCGCATATATGCAGAGAAATTTTTAATAAAACTAAGTATATATTAAATATATATTTATATTATAATTAGTGGATCAACTTATTTCCAACCACGCCTACAAAGAGAAAATAAAAACTGTCAATGATTTTGATTTAAAAAGTCTGGATATCTTGTGAAATGAGCAATTCGAAGTGAAATTCGAATTTTTTGAAAAATGGTAGGAGTTGTCGAAAAAATGAAGCCGAAAGTAACTTCTGGATATCGAAATCTACAAGAAAATGTCTTTGGTTAATTTTCAAAATTATCGAAAATTGGCCAAAATTTTCCTAGAGAAAGGTACTGAAAAATTTTGCTTTTGAAAAAGTTGGCAAAAAATTTAGGATATAGATTTCAACGTGCCTATTCTAAAAATAGAAAGTGCTTATGGTTTTCCATACAGATTTCAGAAATATATCTGTCGAAATCGAATTTTTTGAAAAAATTCAGAAATTGTCATCATTTAATCGATGGTTTGGAAAAATAGGAGTTATCGGAGCTACAAGTAACTTCTGGAGGTCGAAATCTACAAGAAAATGTCTTTGGTTAACTTTCGAGAATGGTCGAAAATAGGCCGAGTTTTTCCTTGGGTTGGTTTTGAAAATTTTGCTTTCGAAATGGTTTCCAAAAAATTACTAATACATTCTAGGATATCGACTTCGACGTGCTGATTCTAAAAATATGGCGTGTCTATGATTTCGGATAAAGGGTTTAGAAATATTTCGAATGAAATCGAATTTTTTGAAAAAAATCCAAAAATTGCCATATTTCAATCGGCGAGTCTGAAAAAATGGTAGAGGAGGCTAGGAGTTGTCGAAGAAATGAAGCCGAAAGTAACTTCTGAAAATCGAAATCTACAAGAAAATGTCTTTAATTGATGTTCAAAATGATGACCAAAATTTTCCTAGAGGAAGGTACTGAAAAATTTTACTTTTGAAAGAGTTGCCAAAAAAATTAGGATATAGATTTCAACGTGCTTATTTTAAAAATATGTAGAGCGTGCTTATGGTTTCCAGTAAAGATTTTAGAAATATTTCTGTCGTAATCAAATTTTTTGAAAATAAAATTGTCATATTTCAATCGATGATTTGGAAAAATGGTAGGAGTTACCGGAGAAATGTAGGCAAAAGTAACTTCTGGAGGCCGAAATCTGCAAGAAAATGTCTTAGTTAATTTTCGAGAATGGTCGAGAATTAGCCAAAATTTTTCCTTGCGTTGGTATTGAAAATTTTGCTTTTGAAAATGTTTCAAAAAAATGTAGGATATAAATTTCGACGTGCTTATTCTAAAAAGAGAGCTTTTATGGCTTCCCATAAAGATTTTAGAAATATAGTTTTTAATATACATAGTATTTTTTGAACAATACGATACTCCTTGTAGATTCCTTGTAGAGAAATAAATTGCAATTAAGCTCCGCCCTCTTGACTCACGACGAATAAAAAAAATAATCACAATTGAGACATGGCGGGTGGGTGGGGCTTACATCTTTCCTTTTTTTCTTAATATACATAGACGTCTTTTCACAACAAAAATTTAAAACAGAAATTGCAAACATTGTGGAAAATTTAATTTTTTAAAAAGACGTCTAAAAATTCTCAAAAAATTCAGGAATACAGATCCCGAGGTGTTAATTCTGAAAATATAGCGTGTTTATCCTAACGAAGCAATACATATTTTCCGAAAATTCGGTGTGAAATTCGGATTTTTTGAAATTTTTAAAAATTGCGATATTTCAAAAGGCGATTCTGGGAAAACCGTTGGTGTTATCGAAGCAATGAGGCCGGGAGTTACTTCTGCGGCTCAAAATATACAAGAAAATGTATTTAATTAAATTTCGAAAATCGTCGAAAATAGGTCGAAATTTGCATAAGAGGCATTATCTAGTGATCTTTTCACATCAAAAATTTAAAACAGATGACTACGTTTATTAAGAAAAAAATGCATAATCAAGTATTTGTTGTGCATTGTTATTAATAAAACAAGTTATAATTTTTCATTAATAAATAGACCAAAAAAAAACAAAAAAAAACATTAATTATATTAAGACATTTTTATTTATTCTTCCACTGACAAAGAAAAAAAATGACTTGGAATGAAATCAAATTAAACGTTCTTAAATATTTGAATATCACAAAATTAATAAAAACAAAGCAAAATCTGAAGTAAAGTAACTGGATGCAAATACACAAGTTATTACAAACGTATGGCTGCAAATTTAAAATTATGGCAGTCAACAAGAGAACAAAATTTTAATAAACAAACTATGCAGCGGTAGCGATACCAGAGCACTATAAGAGTGTGACGATCGAACTATGTCAATTTCATTCCAGAGCACAGCAAATATACCCATAATGGTCGTTGTAACGCGAGCGGAGTTTGAGGCTCCCGGTCGTGGCTGTTCCCCTACCCACGACGATAATTCTATCTATCGCAAGCACTGTCGCCCAACACCCCAAGAGTGCCTAGACGTACAGGCCGTTACAGTCGCAAACTCGCAAGCCGACAGCGTTACGTCATCTCGACCGCCCCAAAATTTTATTCTAGCCTGCATCTTTTGTGCAGATGGCGCGATAAATCTCGCCAGCTCGACTAGGAACCGCGCACTCGGCTTCTGCCACGTATTTCGGTGTTATTTAACCTCAATTCCATTTAAATGTTCAATTTAAATAATACAACAAAGAAAATTACTGAAGTTAAAATTGCGAGATAGAGAAAAATTGTATGCAAAGCTAACAAATTTACATAGAATTAATATTTGCCACACTTTATCAACGATTCAAACAAAGAATTTATATGATGTTACATTATGCCATGATCCAAGTGATCGGTTACTTAAAACAATTTGTTTTGAGGGCTTATATATCGTGCAGTTTGCCCAAAATAAAACACACAATAAATAAACACAAAATGCGTCCTGCGTTGCGAAGGAAATGCGTCTCGGTGATGATGATAACGATGATAACTGTCTAAAGAGAGAAATCTTTAATCCCCCCGTCAGTTCACGATATTATGAAATTTGCTGCACTTTTCTACGGTCTTTTTCCAACGTCAGGTTAATGCCGTAACTGAATTATTAGCAATCTTGTGTGAAAAATTAAAAAGTGTTAGAATGTAACACTTAAGTATTAGCATCCAGAAACGTTATTCGTAACTTTGTGAACAAAGGTGAATTTCATGACATCTCCTAGCCAGTGATTTATCTAAATAAATTTAATGCCTGTTAAATTGTGTTAAAACCAGTTAACGATTAAACTCATAACATGAACTGTGAATTTACAAACAATGCAGCAGATTTACAACGTCTGTCGAAAATTCGCATTTTTCGGTTAGAAAGCCGCAAGGATTAGCTGCTCGTGTTGGGGAAACTGTGGCGTCGCCATTGTTACGATTAATTGTCGTTAAACAAAGGTTTCCTCCCTTTTTATCAACAACCAAACCAAGAGTGACGCCTTTCACCTTCCTCTACTAAGCGACCATCTTTTCTACCAACCATCGCTCAAACTAAAATTCCCTAGCAGAACGGTCAGCTACCCAAAAAGCGTTAACGTGCACATGGTTGCCAAAATCATTTTTATCTTTGCAGCAACTAGCTAGGATAAGACTGATTTTGGCAAATGACCTTCTAAGAAAAGAGAGGGTGGGTGGGCGGGTTTAGTAACTGCTAAGATAAGACTGATTTTGGCAGATGAGATGCTCTCAAGGAAAAGAGAGGGCGGGTGGGCGGGGCTAGTACCTGCTAAGAAAAAACTGATTTTGGCAGACGCCATATCCTCTAAGAAAAGAGAGGGTGGGTGGGCGGGGCTAGTAGCTGTTAAGATAAGAACGACTTTGGTATAACTTTTATTTACACTTATTTTCCGGAGAGTGCTCTCGTCTGGAATGGTCCTTTTACAGTATTTTTCCAAAAATGAATTAAATATAGGATTAGTTAACTTATTTAATGGAATATTCGAGGCAAGCATGGCCTGGTATAAATCGAACTTGAATGTTTCCTCTTCATTTTTAGCTGTATTAGCAGATAAAGCTTCTAGTATTGATGTTTGAGTTTCTTTTTTCACAATTTCTTTTGTGAAGAGGCGTTCTGCAGTGTTGTGCTCGAAATCTATAAAAAAAATTAAAAACAAATATAGTGAACCAAGAGTTATAAGGTTATATGGCCATCATAAAATCATCCCATTGTGTTGAAGTTAAGTTGTTTACAATAGAAAAGGTTTTAGGGTCGTAAATAACGTGTCCACTGCAGCTCGACCGGCTCTTGTGGTTTTGTTCAGGGGCGGCTTTCACTAAATATGAAAATCCACCACTCCACTATTTCTGTACTACCTACAGCCGCTGAGGGTTCCGAAATAACCACTCGCTTTGAAAGCCGGACCTGTTAAATATGAGCAAGAAATGTTTAGAAGATGATTTATTGCCAACCGGTAAGCTTAGTGCGAACCACACAAAGGGGGTATTTATTTGCGGTCAACTACTTTTATGATGGCCATATAACCTTATAGCTCTTGGTTCACTATATTTATGTTGGATATACCTATTATTTACATTGGATAACATGCAAAACATATTTTTTTATTTGGTTCTCTTAGACTTTTGTCTAAGGACTGAAAATATATTTTAAAAAACTTAACTGTTTGCCGTAAGGTTTGCAAAAAAACACCATCTCCATCTAGAACCAACTGAGTAGGTCCGAATCCACGATGATACTTTGGAAGACATTTTTTCAATAATTCGTAATATCACTGCTCTGTCGCCAAGTTTGTAGACGAATGATGAATGAATTTGGAAATCAAAGAATGAAATACTTACAAATCCATTCTAGGTTTTCTATCTCTTCCAACCCCTCGTTAAATACATTTGCAGAACTATCTATATTTACAACATCCGGTTTAGAGGCCGTTAAGTAAAGAATTCCAGTAATAGGCCTAGGGTGTCCATAAATGAAGTCTTGGAAACACCCGTCCGCATTATTAGAAAAGGTCGGTACTTATTTACCTACATACTGCCAATAAGCAATGTTCACCAATTACCACAAAAAAATGCAGCAAAAAATAGTTAAATATGCAGAATATGCAAAAATATGCATATTACCCGAGCAGAATCCAGGACACGAGAAATAATAAACCGTCAAAATAAGCAAATGCAATTTTTATAAATTTCACAACAAGTTTTACATTTTTACCAACAATACCACAATATTTCCTAATTTCAAATATATAAATAAATTGAGCAATTTTAATTGACAAATTTTCAGTCCTGACTCATTTCAACTAGATTATAAAAATCACATACATCAAAGGAATGCAAGTCAAACTTACAGCCAAAACATAAGCAATATAACGCATATAAAATTAAGTACTTATATTCCAATTAAGTTGATAATCATGGAGCTAAAGAAAAAGGAAACACTTTCATCTTAACATAATCATCAATAATCTCCTTAACGTTGTCGATGGTGGGAGAAGGAACACTCACTGAGAATCCCAAATCCTTCAACTTCACGCCATCGAGCCTCAAGTGTTTGTGCAAGAGCAGCTCTGGGTCCATGTGTGGTGTCAGCGGCGTGTTTTGAATATTATCTTTTCTGCAAACTTCCGCCCAAGGCACTAAGTGTTTGTCATTGGCGTCGTCGGCGACAGTTTCGAGATCTACGACTGCCGAGACGACGTTGCCACAAAATTCGGTTTTGATGCTAAAAAGGTCAGAGAGGATGGTGCAAAGGGAGCCTTGGCTTGAATCGCCGTCATCAACAACGTTGTATATCTGGAATGATTAGGTACTTAATAAGGGAAATATACAACGTTTGGAAAAAAACCTGTCCCAAAGTGTCATCCCGGGTGCATGTAAACCAGATCGCTCTGCAAACATCTACAACATGTATGGTATTGATTTTCAAATCGGAATTCCAAAGCAGTTTCATTGTTTCTCCTAAATGTTTGTAGATTGAAGCTACGATGATTCGGGGTGTAAGACCCATGCGATCTCCTAAGCCGTATACCGTAGCAAGTCTTAAAACGGTGTACTTAAGGTCCGGAATATCACGTATTTGTTGTTCGACCTGTGAAAGTATACAAACATTCCTGATCAAGTATTTGATAATGTTGGTGTGCCAACTTCATTATTTAAATATAAATTTCATGGCCTACTAGAGGACTTTTTTTCAGTCATTTGGTACACAAGAAATCCACTCGGAAAAGTGTTTTTGAAAATGATTGGTATTCTTAAATCTGAAAATTGTACTCTACGCAAAAAATAATATAAATAATAGAGCTCGAGTGAATTTCGGAATATTTATTTTACGTTGAATAGGTACTGCAATTAGGTTATCGTATTTTGATAAATTTCTTAAGTAACCTTTTTTTATCTATTCAATAGTAGGAATAAATTGTGCTAAAAATATAGTGCCGCCGAAATTGGCGTCAGGCTACTGACAAAGATAAAACAACTTCAAAACAAATTTATTGACACACAGGTATAAGAAGGTCAGACTGTGTAAGACATTATTAAGCATACACACCTTTATAGTAAGAAAACTTTCCTCAAATTTAGATTTATTTTTATCAGTTGGGTAAAGATAATTTACTCCATAAAAAGAATTATAAATTAATTTGCCTTGTCAATCCTGTCAAGTTTGTGAATTTTGCAATATACAGGATGTTTCACCTCGGATTGAAGGTGAATTTTTTTAAAAATCGTAAAAATTGTTATTTCAATTGGCAATTCTGGAAAAAGAATGGGCATTTTCTAAAAAAGAAGCCGAAAATGACTTTTGGATGTCGAAATCTACGAGAAAATGTGTTTGGCCGAATAGTCGAACATTGGTCGAAAATATCAAAAAAGTATTGATAAATTGAGCTTAGAAAAGTTCCTCAAAAATTCTCAAACAATTCTGGAATGTAGATCTTGACGTTATAATTCGAAAAATACACTTCAGAGTGCCGGATTAAAAATTTAGGGAAAATTCGGATTGAAAATGAAATTTCTTAAAAAGCGAAAAAATTGTCATCTTTCAATTGGCGATTCTGGATTTCGAATAAATGAAGCTCAAAATAACTTCTCTGAATGTCGAGAGCTACAGGGAAATGTCTTTTAATAATTTTCGAAAATTGGTCGAAAATATCAAAAGTATCGAAAAATTGGATGTTTGGAAAAGTTCCCCAAAAATTCTTAAATAATTCTAGAATCTAGATATTGATGTGCTGATTCGAAAAATATAGCCTATTCACTATGTCGGAGTAAAAATTTTCGAAAAACAGGGATTAAAAATGAAATTTTTCCAAATTCGTAAGAATTGCCGCATTTCAATTAGTGATTCTGGAAAAACAGTAGGAATTTCCTAAGAAACAAATCCGAAAATCGATTTCTGGATGTCGAAATCTACGAGAAAATGTCTCCAGCTATTGTTCAAAAATGATGTGAAAATGCTCGCAAATGGTAAAATATCAACTGAAAAATCGAGCGTTTGGAAAAGTTGAAAATTTTTCAAAACATTCTGGAATGTAGCTCTTAATGTGCTGCTTGGAAATATACAATACAAACCTGGACTAAAAATTTACGAAAAATTCGGATTGAAAATGAAATTTTTTGAAAATCGTAAAAATTTCCATTATTTCAATTAGCGATTCTGGAAAAACCGTAGGAATTTTTTGAAGAAATGAAGCCGAAAATGACTTTTGGGTGTCGAAATCTACAAGAAAATATCTTTAGTGAATTTTCGAAAATGATCGAAAATGTCAAGAATCAAAAAATGTCAAGAATCAAAAAATTGAGCCTTTGGAAAAGTCCCCCAAAAATACTTGAAAAATTCTCAGTTAGCGATTTTAGAAAAACGGTAGGCATTTTTTGAAGAAATAAAGCCAAAAATGACTTCTGGATGTCGAAATCTTCAAAAAAATATCTTTGGAGAATTTTCGAAAATGGTCGAAAATGTCAAAAAAATTTAAAAAAATGAGCTTTTGGAAAAGTTGGCCAACAATTCTGAAAAATTGTGGAATGTAGATGTTGACGTGCTGATTCGAAAAATATAGCGTCTTCATGGTCCCGGATTATTAACAATTTACGAAAAATTCGGATTAAAAATGAATTTTTTTAAAATTCGTAAAAATTACCATATTTCAGTTGGGTGTGCTAGAAAAACGGTAGGAATTTCCGAAGAAACGGAGCCGAAAATTACTTCTGCATGTCGAAATTTATAAGAACATTTGTTTGGTCAATTTTCAAAAATGACCAAAAAGTGGTCGAAAATGTCAAAATGAGGGGAATATTGAAAAACTGAGTTTTGGAACAGTTGTGCAAAAAATTTTAAAAAACGTGCTGATTCGAAAAATATAGTGTGTTCATAGTTTCGGATTAAAATTTGCGAAAAATTTGGACTGAAATTGATTTTTTAGGATCGTAAAAATTGCCATATTTCAATTCGCGATTCAGGAAAGAGGAATTTTTTAAGAAAACATGCCTTCTGAATGTCGAAATCTACAGGAAAATATTTTCAACTAATTTTCGAAAATGGTCAAAAATTGGTCGAAAATCTCAAGTATGGGAGTTCTCCAAAAATTGTCAAAGAATTCTGGAATCCAGATCTTGATGTACTGATTCGAAAAATATTGTGTGTTCACAGTGCCGGATTAAAAATTTTCGAAAAATTGAGATTGAAAATGAAATTTTTTCAATTTGGTAAAAATTGCCACATTACAATTAGTGATACTGGAAAAATAGTAGGAATTTCCTACGAAACAAATCCGAAAATGACTTTTCGATATCGAAACGTCCAAGTTATTTTTCGAAAATGGTCTAAAATTGCTAGAAAATGTCAAAATATCAATTCAAAAATTGAGCATTTGGAAAGTTGTCCAGAATTTCTCAAAAAATTCTGGAATGTAGCTCCTGACGTGCTGATTCGAAAAGAATATTGCGTGTTCATAGTCGTGGATTAAAAATTTACGAAAAATTCGGATTGAAAATACAATTTTTTTAAAATCCTAAAAATTGCCACTATTTCATTTGGCGATTCCGGAAAAACGGTAGGAATTTCCTAAGAAACGAAGCCGATAACTTCTGGATGTCGAAATCTACAAGAAAATGTCTTTGGCGAATTTTCAAAAATCGTCAAAAAGTGGTCGAAAATGCGGTAGTATTGAAAAATTAAGCTTTTGGAAAAGTTGTCCAAAAATTCTGAAAAATTGTGGAATGTAGATCTTGACGTGCTGATTCAAAAAATAAAGCGTGTTCATAGTCCCCGATTAAAAATTTACGAAAAATTCGGATTGAATTTTTTAAAAATTGCCGTATTTCAATTAGCCATTCTGGAAAACGGTAGGAGTTTTTTTGAGGAAATGAAGCCGAAAGTGACTTCTTGATGTCGAAATCTACAAGAAAATATTTTTGGTGAATTTTCGAAAATGGTCGAAATTGTCAAAATGGGATGAGTATTGAAAAACTGAGCTTTGGAAAAATTGTCCAAAAATTCTTTAAAAATTCTGGGATGTAGATCTTGGCGTGCCGATCCGAAAAATATAGCGTGATCATAGTCTCGGATTAAAAATTAACGAAAAATTAGGATTGAAAGTGAAATTTTTGACAAATCGTAAACATTGCCATATTTCAATTGACGATTCTGGAAAAGGTTGGAATTTTCTAAGAAAATAAGCCGAAGATGACTACTGGATGTCAAAATCTACAAGAAAATGTCTTTCGCTAATTTTGGAAAATGGTCGAAAATTGGGCTTTTGGAAAAGTTCCCCAAAAGTTTTTCTAAAGTCCAATATAAAATATAAAAACAAATTAATAAACCACAAGTTCATATTATTTTATAAAATTTAAGCACAATTTATTTGGTTTTTTGGAGAAAAATTTTGAGAACTAATTTTTGGAAGGGAAAGCACATAAATTTTGGTTCTCGATTTACCACTATTTCGATAACTTTAAAACGTTTGCAAGATTTGAAAGTAGCCATTAAAAAAAAATATTTTGATTTTTTTTTTCATAAATTGAGAGATATAAGTTAAAAATTATAAAAATCAAAATTTTTTTTTTTCATAAATTGAGAGATAAGTTAAAAATTATAAAAACGAACTAATAAACCGCAAGTACACAAGCATATTATTTTGTAAAATTTAAACATCACTTACTTAGTAAAATTTTGAGATAACGTCTTCTAATTATTGTAAGGGACGAAATACAATTTTACATTTAATAGAAACGCTTCCGGTTTCGCCAAAATTAAACACATTTTTTCTAAATCCAATCCATTCCAATTTATATCAGTTTACATAACAAAATTTTTGCATAATATATTTCGAGCAATTATTTTTAATTGTTTTAAAAAATTCCAACCATATTTTTACAGTTAATTTGAGTTTACTGGAAAATTTTATTGTGTAACTCGTTGCAAATTTCGTGGAAGTGAAACTGAATCAATTTTATGTAATAAATTAATAATGTAAAGTACCATATGATCGAAAGAAACTCTTTTAGTAGGCCGTACAATATACTTTTTAAATAATTATGGTGGCATTGCAGCTATTTGACACTTTTTTGACAGTTATTTGAACTGTCAAACTAAACAAGGACCGCGTTGATGTTGCCAACATTTTAAAAATAAACTACACAGCCTACTAGAGGAGTTTTTGCGATCATATGGTTCTTCACTGAGTTTTAAATAGGCGGATATTGCATTAAAACCATGAATAATCATCCACAGTAAATCACAGCCACACGCGTTAAAAATAATTATCTCCCAAAGACAAACAAAGCTCTTATCACAATTCTTACATCCCGTTTACAAACACGTTATCATGTAAATTACTCCAGTGTAAAATTAAAAATGAACTAACCCGATACTTCCATTTTCCTATGAAAGACCAAGGCTCGATGGACCCATCTTCCTTATGAGGCACTTTTTCCGAAGAACTCATTTTGCCCGAAGACAACTCGATGTAATGCTTAACATTATCCAAAGCGGCCTGCTTTGCACAATTAACACTCAATTTCAAAATACCTTCTTCATATACGGGATCAGTTTGACCCAGCTTAGTTTCACCAGCACAATTAATTACATAATCCCATTGAAATTCTGAGCAACTGAAGGCGTTTTTGCATGATTCTATAATAAAAAAATTGCTAGCGATTTGCTACTAGAATTGCGTTAAAGTTACCTGGGTTTATAAGGTTAGCACTTTTGAATTCTACAATGGGGTTTTGGAAGTACTTTTGGCATTGTTCGTTTAGCCAAGCCACTTGTGGAGGAACTTTATCTACTACTCTTATTGCACTAGCGAGATCGTTGGATACTAAAAAAGAGACTAAATTTCGGCCTATAAAGCCACAACCTGTGGAAAATAGCACGTGTTTTAGGTTAGGCGGTTTGGGTTTAATTAAATCTAGATTTACCTCCAAGTACTAAGATTCTTGGTTTGTCCATGCTTCTTTGTGCTTGCACGATGTACTTTTATTAGAAAATCTTATCTTCCGATTATAATTCATCCGGTATACGTCATCGAACTGGTAAACAAGGAGGAAGCACAATATGCACATAAAAGCCGGTGCTTTGCAGTTATTTACAGTCTATTTATTTCGTTTCTTTAGGGGTGATGGGAGTCATATGGTTGGAATTTATGAATAAATTTAACCCATTATGGTTCGTTTTCGCATTCGTGTCCATTATGGTCCAAAAACATTTAATACAGCACGAGGGGTGCATTTTAATGGTTTAATTAACAGGTGGAATAATGAAACTGGAATTATTATAGGATAGGCAACACAATATACACCGATAACCGCAAAATTTGAACTTTAATTTGATTCATAGTATTCGGGTCAGAAAAATCAAAGGCGCCGACACGAGTTATCCCTATTGAATAATATCTATACTGTGAGTGACATATCTAGACGCGATCTGAAAAAAAACATGCTTTTATCCTTTGAACGTTGATATAAGTTTTATTAAATTCTGTCGGTGTTTCTTTCATTTTATTTGATTTATAAACTTTTTAAAATCTGTTAGAATGTACGCCCATGTCTAGACGATAACGCCTTTTCTAGTGATACCGCAGCCAGCGGAAATGTATGTGCGGGAATTTACGAGACAACGCTCAGCGGAAAATACAACAAAAATATTTTAAAGATTTTGTAAATTATTTTGACTGTATTCATTTGGTGTAATAAAAAATGAGTGATAACGTATCTGTTCTGAAATTATCGCTAAAATCTGTTATCATCGAGGATATTTTCTTTAAATTTATTGTTTATTTACAAGATCAGTCGGCCAACAATATTTTGCATTCCGTCTATTTCCAATAAACACTGTTTAAGATATTTACTCATCCATCTATTTGATCTAGATTTGTTTACACATTTTGTGCTTTCTTTACACCTAGGTGAAAGCAAAATTTTCCGAAATTCAATATTTTTTATCTGACGTCATCATTTTTCCGTGGGGGTGAATATACAAATTAGGGTTAGCACCGCCTCCACAATAACGTTCATTTAAAAATTCAAGGTTATTGCTTTGATTAAGATTAGGATCTGTCTATAAAAATTCCCTTTTCATAATGTACCAAATTGTAAAATGCAACGAAAGCATGACATTAGATATTGATTCAAGAGTTCTAGTACAATTTTCGCTCAGCAAAAAAAAATCAAAAAGCAGTCAATCATAATTCAATTTTCGACACACAAAAACGCCTAGTTTAAACAAACAAATTCGCACGTAATATCGCTACTATTGGAGTTATACATAAAGTTGAATCACTATTTGTTACATTTTGATAAGATAAATGACATCCGTTTGGAAGTAGGTACAGCAAAACTTGTCATTTGCTGCTTTTCCACTACGACACCATGGCGGAAAAACTCCTGCGAAATATCCAACTCTTTTCAGAAAATGATCTCTCCGAATTTCTGCAACAAGTAAGATCAAACTGATTTTATCTCGATTTACTAATGCAGGAAATCACCGATTTCAGAACGGACACAGCGACTTCAAGCAAATTTTAAGCAACGCGGAAATCAACGATGGCGAAAAATTTTTGGTGAGTCACAGCTAAACACCACTGGCTTTTCGCATAATCGGCTTGTTGACAATGTAAGCTTAAGCAAATATGCTTTATTTTAGAATCTCACCGAATTGCAAATACGCAGTTGGAACGTGCCTTTAGGCACAAGGCGAAGACTCATGGCGTTTTTGACGGACGTAAAGGCAAACCCGCAGAATTTTCTCTCGAAAGAGCAGACTGCGAAATGTACGCCTTTGAATCGACGTCAAAGTTTGCGCACTAAAAGTGATTTCAAAGAAAAACTAGAGCAGGTTATTACGGTGCCTAAGCAAATGACGGAACCCAAACCGTTCAAAAAACCTACAATAAAACCACCGTTGGAGGATCCACCTTTACCTTCACCGTCGCCAACTGAAGAATATTTACCCATGGATATGGGAAAAGGAGAAGATCTTGAAGGTCATTACGACGACGGTGGGTATTTGGTTCCTATTGAACCATCGAAACAGATTGAAGAGGATACATACGAACCTCCACCCTCTGAGAAACTTGTAACGAATTTTGCTCCAAGTAACCACAAACCAAAAACCGTAACGAGTCCATCTTCTAGTCTTTACCCACGAAAAGTAGATATATCTTTAAGAGCACCTCTGGCTTTACCCAGAAATAGTACCGATGAAAGAGGGTACATACGAGGACCTGAAGATCTCGTACCTCCTAACGACAGAAACACAGAAAACGCACCTCCTCTGTTTCCCAGAGTTGCCCCGAAAAACCAGAGAAATGTACCTTTCAAGTCTCTAGCTAGTACACCCAGTCCTACCACTGCCAAACAGTTTCCAAAAGCATCAGCAGAAAGCGAAAGCGATGAAGACGTAGCTTATGAACCTATCGATGAACAACCCGATATACCTTCCAGACTCAGTCCAGGGGAACCAAATCCGGATAACCCGACTGGGTCCATTACCCGGCTCTTCTCGAATTTTCTGAAATTAAACAAGAAAGCAAACGTACCCAGATCCGAACCTATTGAAATCCAGACGAATAGCTTGGATCGAAAAGAGTTACCAAAAAAGGATTCAGGTACGGTTCGTTCACCTTCTGTTCGGTCACAGTCGCCTAACTATACTGCGCGACCGTTGCCTCCACTACCGACATCAAAAGGGCATTTTAAACCTCCCGATAGAAAAGAACGAGACGAGGAACCACTCGAAGAATATGAAAATATTGAAAAACGCACGCAATTTAGAGCTCCAAAAGTAGAAGAAAGCGAAGAGCCGCTGGAAGAATACGAGAACATTGAAAAACACATAAGACCCAGAACCCCTGAAACAGAAGACGATGAACCCTTGGAACCTTACGAAAATATTCAAAGGCATCCATCGAACGGAAGCATCAAAAGTACAAAATCTCGTGCTGTTGCTCCAGACGATAGTTTTAAAAGAGATAAGCCTAAAGTTGAACCTAGTCCAAGTAGGATAATTGATTATTGAACGAGTTATTTTGTACTAATTGGAGTTGTTTTAGCCGTTGAGCAGGAAGCTGCCACAAGACATAAAAATACTGACGATAATAAGAAACCCAAATATCCAGAAAGTTACGAACAGTTTCATATGGGGAAGTCCAAGTTTGGTAAAAACCCACTTCCACTACCACCTACTTCTTTACCTCAAATTAAACTGGATCCGGGATTTTTAACAATGCAGAACAATGACTATGACTGCGAACCTGAGGATTATGGCGACTATTTAAGTAAGTAGCCTCAATTTGATCACAATCAAAACGACCACTATACATACAAATTAGTGAAAAATATATAAAGAGAATTTATACAAATGTCTCGTTTATCAAATACACACTAAAATTACATTTTTTGAACACATTTTGGTGGTTAAATACATCGTTATAAGGAAAAAATTGGTTTATTATACCATAAAACTTTCTACAGTAGCGGTCATTTCTACGGAACCACTCGATAAAAAGTCAAGTTGGTAGCCCTGTCATCTAGTACTTTACGCCGAACGCGGTTGGTAGCGGTAGTTGATATGGTAATCGAAACTAGCACAACACGAATGTTTCGGTTGCCCTCAGCTATGCCGCACTGTATCCCGTGCAGACTGTATGTTCTGTTCATCTATTTATTAAAATAAAATATCCACATTGACAATGGGGCCATCTAACCTGTCAAATTTTTGACACATATGTTTTCCCCCAGAAACCCGTCAAGGTCACTTACACCAAACAAATTTTGAAAATTTACACTAGGGAGTGGTTCTATAGAAAAGATCGCGACTTTACATTAATTTTTTAAGGTAGCTTGTATCAACAATTATAAAAAATAACATTGTATGTACAAATGGAACGTTTTTATAATATTTCAGGCGCTAGAGAAGTTCTGTCAACATCACCTTAGACCATTTTTTAGTTATGTTGAAACTATAAAAATTTTAAAACTTCGCTTTCCATATTCTAAATATATGGAATAAAATTCTAGAGTTTACAGGGTCAAGACGAAAGCGAAACTTGGAGTCCACGGAACAAGGACTTTCCATATATTCGATTATTTTATATTTTTGCATAAGCTACAACCACTTTCAGCGTGGAAAAAAACATAATTTATTTGTAGACAATTATGATTAATTTTGAAAAGGCCAAATATTTGTCAAAATTTAAAAGGTATAAGTACTCTGAACAACACTTGATAGAAACTTCCTTGATTCAGGTATTAGTACTTGCCAAAATAAAACTGATTTTGGCAAATGACCTACTCTATAAGAAAATAAAGGGCGGGTGGGCGGGGTCAGTACTTGCCAAGATGCGACTGATTTTGCCAAATGGCATACGCTCTAAGAAAATAAAGGGCGGGTGGGGGAGGGGCTAACACTTGCCAAAATAAGCAAATGACATGCCAAACATCCCGCTTTAAATTGACATGTAAAAAAAAAATTGAAAGCCCGCGAAAAATTCAAAATTTGGCCTTGGCTGTCATCATCCAACAAATGGAACCCTACGTTGCGTTTTTGAAAAATGGCGGGATGTGTTCAGATGCAAATAGTGGACCCCAAGGTTGGAAAAGAACCGCTAAATAACACAGAAAATATATGGAAGAGACAAAATTATTTATTCCTCCACTGACAAAAAAAAAGCTGCGATCAAGTTGTCCGGTTGAAGACACCTCTTAATGCTCAGCTACAAAAAAAAACTTTCCAAGCTTTGAATGAAATCAAATTAAACGTGCTGAATCAATGCAAATATTTTAATATCACAAATTTAATAAAAACAAAGCAAAATCCGAAGTAAAGTAACCGGATGCAAATACCCAAGTCATTACAGACGTGTGGCAGCAAATTTAAAATTATGGCAGTCAGCAAGAGAACAAAATTTTAATAAATAACTATACAGCGGCAGCGGCACTGGAGCGCTATAAGAGTGTGTCAATTTCATTCTAGAGCACAACAAAAATACCCATGGCGCGTTGATTCTATTTATCGCAAGCACTGCCGCAAAGCACTTCTCTATTACGGACATGGCGTACGTATTGGGCCAAGTCGATAGCGTTACGTCATCTCGACCGCCCCTGACTTCTATTCTAGCCTGCATCTTTTGTGCATATGGCGCGATAAATCCCGCCAGCTCGACTAGGAACTGCGCCCTCCGCTTCTGCCACGTTTTTTGGTGTTATTCAAATCAATTCCATTTTAAATGTTCAATTCTTATAACTCTGTTATTAAACTACAACTGAACAAGTGTCAAAGTTTCAAAAAGAGCAATAAACAACATTTGAATTCGCCGTACACTCTCGTGAAATATTTAAACAGCAAAGAATTTTTATGTGTGATTAAGATTGGGCATCAGATAATTTATGTGTGGAAACATTCATCAACAAAATATTTATTCTACATAAAAAAACTAGCAAAGATATATAAAAAACAAAAAATCTGGTGTGAAATAAAACTTGTGCAAATAAAAATATTACGTGAGGTTAGAAACTGCAGAGCATGAAAATTTACGTTCAATTTAAATTATACAACAAAGAAAATTACTGAAGTTAAAATTGTGAGATAGCGAAACATTGTATGAGGTAAAAATTGCAAAGCTACAGCCCCTAGAAATACATAGTACCGTCATCCATTGTTGTACGAGCGGAATAAATGCAGTTGGTAACGCAAAAATTCCTCTGGTTTGAACCCAAATTGTGTCAGCAGAGAGTTGACAGGGCGTAAACCGTTGTTGTCACGTGGTCTTGGCGTGGTCTTTTTGTTTAAAGTCAATTAATTGTTAATCAATATAACTAATAATTATTAAATACGATTTTATTGATTAAATTTTATATTTTATTCAAATTAAAAATCCATATTTTGTATATAAACTACAAACTTTAAATCCAACATAAAACCATTTTAAATTTCGCGGTCTGTCAAATAGTGTTCATAACTTTTGTTTTTGTTAAGTTTCCGCCAAGTTTGCTCCACGGTGACGATCTGTGGTGACGATACTATGTGTTTTCTATGGGCTATATGCAAAGCTATCAAATTTACATGAGATTAATATTTGCCACACTTTATCAACGATTCAAACAAAGAGTTTACATTATGTTCAATTATGCCACACTTCATCAACGATTCAAACAAAGAATTTATATGATGTTACATTATGCCATGATCCAAGTGATTGGTTACATAAAACAATTTGTTTTGAGGGTTTATATCGTGAACTGTTTATCCCAAACAAAACACATGATAAATAAATACAAAATGCATCCTGTGTTGCGATAAATAAAAGGTCTCAGTGATGTGATGAGAACGATGATAACTGTCTAAGAAGAGAAATCTTTAAGCCCCCCGTCAGTCCACGATATTATATTATAAATTCTGCTGCATTTTTCTACGGTCTTTTTCCACAGTGGGGCAACGTTAGGTTAATTTAACTATTAGTAAGTAATCTTGTGTGAAGAATTAAGAAATGTTATACTTAATGTAACACTTACAATAAGTGTTAGCATCCAGAAACGTATTCATAACTTTGTTAAACAAAAGACTGAATCCTGATAAGTGAATTTCATGAAATCTCCTAGTAAGTGATTTATCTAAATAAATCTAATGTCTGTTAAATTGTGTTAGCACTAGTTAACGATTAAACTCCTAACCTAATTTGTGAATTTACAAACAATAAAACAAATTTACCGCACGTGTTACCGTCAGTCGAAAATGAGCATTTTTCCGATTAGAAAGCCGCAAGAATTAGCTGCGCGTGTTGGGGAAAACTGTAGCATCGCCGTCGTTAGGATTAATTGTCGTTAAACAAAGGCTTCCTCCTTTTTATTAACTACCAAGCCAACGAAACTTAACCTACTCACCACGTGGTTACACTCACAACACACAACACACAGTGAAGCTCTCTCCTCTCTACCAAGCAGCCATCTTCTACCAAGCCGCCCTCTTCTACCAACCCTCTAACTAAAATTTCCAAGCAGAACTACCCACTACTTAAAAAGCGCTAACGTGCATATGGTTGCCTATGTTTAACGATTTTTTTTGATTGAATTTTTCTTTTCAAATTCAAATTATTCAAATGTGATTTCGCGCCGCTGTTAATTTGTTTCAGCGTGAAATTTTAAATCCGGTCACCACAGCGAATTTCATGAATCTCCCAGTGAATATTTATCTCAATAAATCTAATGTCTGTTAAATTGTGTTAGCACCAGTTAACGATTAAAATCCTAACCTGATTTGTGAATTTACAAACAATAAAAGAAATTTGCCGCACTTGTTAGCGTCAGTCGAAAATTAGCATTTTTCCGATTAGAAAACCGCAAGAATTAGCTCCGAGCGTTGGGGAAACTGTGGCCTCGTCGTCGTTACGATTCATTGTCGTTAAACAAAGGCTTTCTTCTTTTTATTAACTACGAAACCACCCCAACTCACCACTGGTTACACTCACAACAAACACACCAAAAATGACGCGTTTACCTCCCACCTTAGATCATATAATAAATAGATACCAATACTCAAACTGAAAGGTGTGACTAGACATGAAGCTATCTGTTGTCGTTTTCTACGTCCAAGGGAGTAGTATAATGCTATCCTTGTGTGATCACCACATCTTCATCTTTGTTATATGCATTTCATCTGTATATGTCTATTTCACTTCCATCCTTGTACCGCACCAGCGCAACAAGTCGCTTTTGACAGATGTTTCTTCTAACCTCTCTTTCGAGTTGTTGTACAAAAAACAATTTTAGAATTTAGAACAAAGATCCTGTTTTAAGTGATGTAGTCATAAAGGATAACAATTGCTGCCCAATAATTTACTATTGCTTTCGTTATCTACTGTGAATTATTTATAAAATCAAGCTGTCAACATCTTTCTTCCGAAGTTAGTTCAGACATACTTCCTAAAATTTAGGCGCGCAAAATTCAAATAGTGATCAGGCAAGGACAGCTTCATTGTAATCCCTCCATGCACGAGAGAGATGTGTGACAGGAGGATGTCGTCACAGGCTGTCCTAGGGAAAGAACACGGCATGGTGGTATCTATTTATTATATGATCTAAGCCTCCCACCACCAAGCAGCCATGTTCTCGCTACCAAACCGCCCTCTTCTAACAACCCTCTAACTAAAATTTCAAGCACACACACTACCCAAAAGCGCTAACGTGCACATGGTTGCCTATATTTAACGATTTTTTTATTGAATTTTATAAATTCAAATTATTATTCAAATGTGATTTCGTGCCCCTGTAAATTTTGTTTAGCGCGAAATTTTAATTCAAATTCGGTCACCACAAGGTCCTTTCTCTCAAAAAGAATAACAACATTTAAGAATAGTTTAAGTTTAAATGCCATTAATAAACTATTATTAAATCTCGAATGAGAAGTCATGAAGTGTAGATAATATCTCCATGGGATTATAATGGGTATTCAATTGAAAAATCACTTAGAGAAGGCGTTGGAATTTCATTTGACACAAACGTCATGTCTACTCTTATAACATTCATTTGGCTGTTATATGGTATATGTTATAAGAACAGACATGTCGTTTGTGTCAAATGATATTCCAATGAAAATCTTGGAAGTAAATGCCATTTCACTGGAACAAAGTGTAAAACACCCGTTAATAAGTATTGTAACTTTATTTTTTAAGTTTTATCATTTTTGACATTTCGGGCATGCTAAACACAACCGTGCACTGGATGCAACGTGATACTGATAATTTTCTAGCTGCGACTGTATCAATTAACAAAATAGTTAATTACTGGGTGATTATTATTATTAATGATTGAAGCAAATTTTTGTATTAGTAGTTCTGAATTATTGGCAGCAATGCTAGTTATGTCAGTATTGTCAGTTCACAGTTGTCATTTTTTGTCATTTTAACATAAGTGCGGCTAACAAACGTGTCGAGAAGATGGACGCTACTGACGTGATGTCATAAAAATCTATTTGACAATCATAAAATTTTAAATGTTACCAACCTGACAAAAAAAATCATAGACATTAATATTCACTCGGTTGCTGGGTATCTAAGATACGGTGGTATAAGGGTTCAACAGAATTTAAAACACTAGATAGTGGTTCAAAGTTTAACGACTCTCTTTTTTTAGTAAACCTGAACGACGAACCTTTTTACCGAAACACCGACCGCAAAGGCGCCAGACTGCTGCTTTACGACCTCGATGATGGCGCTTTTGTATTCCGGCCCAGTAAGAAATTCTTCTTAACCATATCGCTAAAGTACCACGGTAGGTACTTCAACCTGGGCATTGACAGGACACCCAACAACATGATGCGGCTTAATACAACTGGAGTCCACACGTCGCCAGAATTTCGCACCCTCACAGAATTCGTTGATCACTTCACGAAAGAACACTTGACATTTGAATACCAAGGCCACGTAGTTGAAACCTACTTAGCCACAACCCTACCATCCAACAGATTTTAGTATGATATGTACTTTGTATTTAAAAATAGCTCTACTCGTAAATAAACTTTTATTTAATAAAAACTTGTTAAAAACAACTCAATCAAACAACACAAATTTTTGAGAAACGAAAATAGTCATCTTTAGCGCTTCCTTACGTCATCGTGGTCATTGTTATACTTCTTATTATTTCTGTCTCTAGATGAGTGACGTCTGTCTCTTTCTCTATCTTTAGAATGTGCTCTTTCTCTCACGTGGTTATTTCTGTGTCTTTTTTCTTCACTTACACGTCTATGAGGGGACACTTTGTGGTGTCTGTCTTCATATTTGTTTCTTTGTTCGTAGTTTCTAGATTTTTGATAACGTTCTCTACTGGGTTCACGCCTGTCTCTATAGCGATCGTGTCTCCTACTGGTACTTCTTGAACTGCTTGACTGGTTACTATTCCTACTAATAGAAGAGTGGGGGCGGTCGTGGTCTTCTTTTTTCTCTTCGTCAACACCGTTATTGCACTCTTCAGTCTTTTTGCTTTGATCTTGGGCCAATAACCACTCTTTGTACTCTTCCATTTGTCCATTTATCACTTCCCTAATTACTTCAGTGTGGTTCTTACGATTTATATGAACTGATTTATATTTGGTTCTTCGTCTTTTAGCGTCTCGTTGTTGGGCTAGTATTTCTTCATAACTCAAGGGTTTTTCTTCTTCTTGCTTCTTGTTATGAAGTCTAAATAATTTAGAAAGTAGTAAGTTAAGAAAATTGTGTTTGAACGCAACTTACGTCGTAAATTCTGGAGGAACTGGTGGACCTGCTGTGTTTTCAACACAATAATTATAAAAAATTAATCGTTCATCTGGAGAGTATGTTGATACCCATCGATCGGCAGTGCGTGGATCAGGATCTAATCCATTCCAGGCTACATGATAAATATAAGTTTAAAATTATCTTAAGCACGTATGCGGAGCTACGGCATGCATAAAATTAAACAATTTTGGATAAGTGATTTGGTCATTATTTACGTCGTATTTTGGCATGCAAATTTGAAAAACTGAACTTTTTGAGATGTGTATCGAAAGTGGCTTTATGGTTAACATTGATTTTTTCCTATGCATTCTAAGCACATAAAGTTGATAAAAAAGGATATTGAAAAAGGATATATTAATGACATGGATTTTTTTATGTTTAGTTGTGTAATGACTTCATCAAAATTGTAATCTTTTTCTGAAAAAAAAAATTCAAAATTTATGTCCTAGTCCTCACTTGTTTAAGCAAATACAAAGCGTACAAGTTTTATACAAACCTAGTCTTAAAGCACCCTTCTCTGATAATTCCTTAGTGATAAGTTCGATTTTCTTATTGTGGTCTAAAATGAAATGTTTAGAATGTGGCGCAACAGAGCAAAGAGTTACCTATGTATATTGACTGTGTAGAATTATCAACAGATTCTGACAAAAATTGACTTTTTTCATCATATCCTTCTATTTTTATCACACATTTTTCAATATGTTCGTTCCAAGATTGTGGTGAGATCCGGTGATGAGGATTAACGGGGCACTGTACACAAGGATCCCCCTAGCAACAATATTACTTAGCACACGTAAAGTAACACAACAAAATCTATAAATATACTTTTTTAACATTTTCGCTGGACCAACCCAAGTAACTCAGTACGGATTGAATTCTATCTCTTGATGACGAGATAAGTTGATCCAAATTATCTAACTGTTTCTTACGTATCTCTATATTAAAGTCCATATTTTCTCCTCTTCATTGGAACCCTGAGTATTGTTGGAGCACACAACAAAAAAATACATCAACTAAATGAGTTAAATTAAATAATTTTCTAGAGAGAAGTTATCGCCGAACAACAACCTTGATTCACATTCGCAGCAACCTTGATGAAAATAATAAAACAGAAAAAACAAATCCATAATTACGAAACATCGTCAACTAAAACTGCCGTGACTCGAGACTTTTTGAAGAATTTTGCATTATATGAAACAAATAACTGAAAAGAAATGCCAACAAAATGCCCGTGCTTGAGGGCTAACTTCAGACGACTCCCCTAACCTAACCTTAACCGTCAAAAACCTAACCCCAAAAAATGACTTCACTGGCAAGAGCACTGCAAAAACTATGCATAACGCAGCCACAAATCGCCCCCAGGTTCATAGTTAGCGTCAGAACTAGAATCGTAACTCCGCCGAAGCCAGAAATCGGTCGTGGAAAAAGTTTCCGAAGAATCGTCCATTTCCCCGAAAATTATACAGTGAAGCCGCTGGAAGTAACGAATTTAGGGGGGCGAGACCCGAAAACTGGTCGCCTTGCGGTGAAAGGCATCGGCGGCGGCATTAAACACAAATACCACTGGATTGACTGGCACCGAGTGGGTCCTAGTGAAGGCCCCCCACAGGAAGAACGCGTCATTCAAATAATTAAAGACGGCTGTAGAACGGCTCACGTGGCTTTGGTGGCTTACGGCGACAAATTAAAGTATATTTTAGCCACCGAGAATATGAAACCCGGAGATATTATTAGAACGTCGTCTCACATCCCTAGGATTCCAGGTAACAAATAATCTTAGTAAACATGACAATCATTGATTGTTTTTAGTTCGTCCAAATGAAGGAGACGCTTATCCCTTAGGAGCTCTGCCAATAGGTACGCAAATTAATTGTGTTGAACACACTCCTGGTTTGGGGGGGTTTCTTGTTCATGCAGCCGGCACATTTGCGACAATTTTGCGCAAAGTTGATAACAGAGTGATTATTTTAACTCCTAGTAAAAAGGAATTTAGTTTGTTGGAAAACTGTATGTGCACTGTGGGTAGGTTAAGCAATGTGGCACATGGAGATACCCCCATTGGTTCTGCCCAAAAAAATAGAGAATTGGGGAATAGGCCGAGGTCTGGGTTGTGGCAACGGAAAACTGGGCGATTTGGGCGGAAAATCAGGAAGCCGCCACCAGTCAAAGTTTTTGGGGGTGAAAAACCCAAAGAGAGAGAAGTGGTACAGCTTAATTTTAGCGGGCATTTTGGAAAACATCTTAGGACGCAGTTTCAATACTGATTTTGTTACCACTATAAATACATGATTAAGTTTTATTGTTGTTTTTTTTTGTCAATAAAAATAGTGTGATAAGTATTAACAACAAAAAAAAAATTGTCACCATTTCTTGTTGTTATAGTCTTGCAAATAGCATATTATTGATTAAACAGAACCGCCCTCATTTCCATTATGGTGCAGTTTGCGACGTTTAATTGATTTTGTGCACAATAGGAAGATTAGTTGTTTGCTATTGTTTCTGAACGCGTCCTATTTTCGCTATTTCGCTCCTAAATATCGACTTTTCAGATATATACGCGTTTTTTAAATTAAAAACAACCAAATTGATTTGTGTGGGCGTCTAAAAATCTTTTCCTGTTGTCCTCGTACGCTTTTTCTGGTACAAAAAAGCACGAACGTCAGAAATGAAAAACATTAAAGCTAAACATTTTTTGCTTTCAATTCACCATTCGTGTCACGCTCTTTCATTTATATTCATTCCAACGGTTGAAATTAAAATAACTCGAATGCTTTCAAGCTTTCACGAGAATATATATTAAATTTGCTACAGCATTCGTTAACCAGATTTGAGTCTGAAAATTCATATCCCGCTGTACAGGATTATAAATTTATACAATAATTGGAAATAGGAGTGCGATAAGTGTATTATGGGTTGCATAATCTTAATTATGTTTTTCTTTTAATTAAAAATAAAACCCAAAATGGAAATTTGGAGAGATCATAACATCTAATTATAAATATAAAAATTCGTAAGAAAAATCCACTTACATACCCTTATAAATTGACTACCCTCTACATTTAATTAATTAAGAATATCTAGTACATCGTCCACCAGTACGATAGGGCACTACACGGTCACTACCGACCCTGGAGTAGCCAGTCAATAAAATAAAAACCATGTAATTATCTAATTTGATATCAAGGACGCATTATCTACGTCATGTAATTGAACATTCATATAATTTGTTGGATTAACAACAACCGCTCAGCCGTAACCGAATCAACGAATTTCCCCTTCAATTTAAACTAAATAAGTTTAGACTACAGCAAATTCGCTAAATATCGATTTTTACAAGTGAGGACGTTTTCCAAGCCAGTGATTTCAGTTCACGATTCTACGTTTAGCATCAATTTCCTTGCGTGATTGAACTGAAGCTTTCCCAATTTGGTTGGGCGCCTTGCCTTATAAAAAGTGTGTTTACGTCGATAGCGTGAATTTAATGAAGCAGATTTTATCGTTATTTTTAAACTTAATGTTATCTTTTGTGTTGTTAACAACCTATGGAAATGTTTGCATTTATGACTGAATTTATTGGTGGCTTACTTTTTTTACAATTCTTTCGAGATTTGGGTATAAATTTAGAAGGAAGTTACGGTGTTTATTAGGTAAAATTTTCCAGGAATTCCATCACGTTGGGTACTATATTTAAGTGATTGGGTTGGCAACGGTAGTATAAACAAAAGAGAAAAATGAACATGAAATATTTTGTTATGGAATAACTCAGAAATTTTAATTTGATATCAACCATATTTCATTTTTGTATTTGGTTACATTAATTTATTTAAAGATTTTTAATTTGTTTCTACAGGGTATTGATTTTCTCTACTAGACTGAAGACTTGTGTTACATAATAAACTCGCACTATATCTTTCTCTAGAAGTGTACTTACTTTTTCTAATTTTTTATTTCACTCGTATTGCACATTTATGATTATTGTGGCTCATATTATTATGTCCTATAATATGAATCAGACAAATCAGTGGTAGAAGTTTAATCGGTACAGTAATGACCCGATTACTTACTGAATTTTTATAGTGAAATGTTAGTGTATTATTTCAGAAATTAATTTCTTGTTATAGCGCATTTTTATCTGAAGTGTAGGTATTGATTGTATATTCTGTTATTACCGATTGTATAAACTAATTATTGTTGTTTATAAATGCCGCGTATCATGCATTGCGCAAATACTAGATAATAATCAATAATTGGTCACGAACGCTTTTCTAAATGCGGAATTCCCAACCAAATTTCGACATGACAAAGTGAGCTTTTGGTAAGATTCAAAAGGATGGTATCTGTACCTATTGACTTAGGAATTGCTAACAAAATTTAAAAAAATCACGACGTCTAGGGTAAGAAATAAAGGCGGATTCGTAAGCCACAAGTATACTTAATTTTTAAGAGTTTATAAGTTGTTATTTTTGAAATTTAAACTTCGCTATCGGACACAACTAACTAACTATTTCATTTAACCGAAAACTGTCAGACAGAAACAGCTTTGTTTGTAGACTGAAATGGAGTTGAGACAATGATGAATCTCTGCGTATTCATTATAGAGATAAGCTTGTAGAATAAACACCGAGGCATCAACGTGTACTAAAGTTAGTACAAAGCAAACAACATTGTATATAATAATTCATTCACAAAAAATAGTAATATTTAAACCGTTATTTGCTTTAATATATAATAACCTACAATTGTTTGGAAGTAAAAAAAAACTTCCAATGACCTCAACACCAAATAAATGTGTAAAATTGTTAATTTAAAAGGATTTGGGAACATTTTTCAGTTCAACGGACAACTTTTCCGACATCATGTAAGAACTCTAACCACATTTTTCTCCCTTTAATTAAAAGAAATTGAATTAAAAACAATAAAAGAAAAAAAATCTCTTTTGAAAATTTGTTTGCACACTTATTAAAAGTGTTTGTTAATTGTTATCTGCCATTATAAATTAAAACTATTAACCTTATGTGTCAGCAACTTGTGTCCACTTTAGACTCGATTATTTCGGGTACAGTAGTAATTATCAAAGTTAGTTAAAGTAGCCTGTTCATGTAAACACAATCGAACTGTAGGTTTATTTCAAGGTTTTCACGGTCCTGGTTACATGTAGATAACAAGACCTTCGGGTGATTGTTACCGACTCAACAAGCCTACAAAAGAATCCAAAACTGATTGAACAGTAATAAATCAAAAGCGGTGACATTCGCAAAACTTTGAATATTTAGGTACTTATAGAAAAATTTAGAAAAATGTACTAATAGTACTATACAGAGAAAAATAACTGACGAATTTAGGTTTTAGTAATTATATACGTACTTTCTTTGCCCTTCACCTTGGTAAAATTTTGTTTGTAATTTCACGAATGGGCAATCGTTTAAACAAAAATGAATCGCATTCGACGCCACCGTTTCACCTTCAACGAGTGTATCTAGTGTAAGATCAGTTAATTAACGTTTTCTACTTTGAAATATTTTAAAAGTGCAATCTTTATGAACTCCATTTGATTTAATCCGTCACTTGAATCATGCATAATTTAACATCATATAAATTTTTTGTTGTTTGAAATTCCTGACAGTGGTTGCTGTTAATTCTGGTACTCGTTCAGTTATCGTTCTAAGTTTGGGAAATATAGGATTTGAATGTTTCTCAATACAAAACCCTCTTTTTGTACAATATACTGAGTGATCAAGAGAAAAATCGGGCGGGTCGGCGGGGCCACTTTGAAATTTTATAAATAGATTCTATCACATGACAAAATTAAATTAAATTTTCATCTAATCAAATAAGCCACTGAAATTGAAAATCGAAGGTGGCTGAGGTTAGTTTTAGGTTGTTGTTTAGATTCCACTGTCGTTCAATATAAAATGCATTTTTCGTTCAATAAAACGAGTGACCAAAGAGAAAACCGGGTGGGTGGGCGGGGCACTTTGAGTTTTTTAAGCCTAATTCGCCACTTGACATAGTAAAACTCAGTCTTTACCTAATCAAAGAAAAAAAAAAAAGAAATTCAAAAGCGGTGGTGGATAGAATTAGTTTTACGTTTTTGTCTAGATTTCATTGTTTTTGTCACTATAAAATTCCCATTTTGTCCCAATAAAATGACTGATCAGGAGGAAAACTGGGCAGGTGGGCGGGGCCTTTGAAATTTTTTAAGGGTACATTCGACCACTTGACAAAATTAAAATCAGTTTTCATCTAATCAAGAAACCAATGAAATTCAAAAGCGGACGTGGGTGAGGTTAGTTTTACTTTTTGTCTAAATTCCAATGATTATCAGTGTAAAATCCCGTTTATTCAAATAAAATGACTGATCAGAAAGAAACCCGGGTGGGCGGGCGGGGCCATTTTGAATTTTTGTAATCGAGTCCGTTGGCCGACTCTCTACTTTTATGTTTTCTCGACCTTTTATGACCCCTGAGCACGAAGAAATAGGTCTCCCTTCTCCGTCTGTCCGTCTATCTGTCTGCCGTCACTGTCTACCGATTTTGTATAATTAATATATCTTAAATTTTATAAAATATTATACTTCCACTCTCTCTCTCTCTCTCTCTCTCTCTCTCTCTCTCTGTGTGTGTTTTTTTAATGGTAGAATGCGTTCAAATGCAAAATATTGAATCTCAAAATCGGAAAAGAGGCCTTAAATTAAAGTGCGAAATATGGAGGGCAAATCGTTTATTTCTTCTTTCACAAATTTAAACACATAAAGCACAACAGACCACCCTGGGTGAAAAGAAACTACGCAGCGATGACGGGCAAAGGGTGCAGCCAGCTAGGCGACTTGATTCGTGGCTCCGAAAATGTGGTATTGTAGATAAACACTAACATGAACAATGATGAAATGAAATGAAACGAAAAAACTCCACATTTGGGAGCAGACCCGTCACTCTGCTTGCGCCACACGATTACGATTACAAGGAAGGAAATAAGCAAACTCTAATTATGCCACAGTTTATCAAGAATTTCAAATAACAGAGTATTTATATGATGCATATATGTGTATGAAATAAACACAATAGGCACATATTAAGTACAGTTAAAAAGAAAACAAATAAAAAGAATTCCAATTTAGACTGTAAGAAAATAGTACATTAATAATACAACAAATAATACAAAATAAACAAAATAGAAGTCCCATTTCGAGTCAACGATAATATGAACTTAATTCTTGACAAATTTCGACGTTTTTTCTGTCAAAATAATGTTGAAAATTAGTCTAACTGCCAGAAATGATCTATTTTAAATCTCGAGTGAGAAACTATGAAATGTAAATAAGATATAGTCTTCGAAATACTACAAGGTTAAATGGCTGTTGTAAAATTAGGGTATTGTGAAGACGACAATGTAGCGTTAATAAGGCAAACCCACAGTTGTAAATCTTGGCGACCGTTTAAGCCAATTACCCAGCAGTAGATATTGGAGGTAGTCAGACAAATCCTTGATTTATGATATGACGCTAAAAACAGCAAAAAAAAATGTCTAGTTTATAGCGTATTTATGGTTTACGTAAAAATATGTTGTAAGTAATAAATGTAATTTTGGACATTTCTTGTGCATTTTGTTTGTACTTAAATGTAAATTGCATATTTAGCAACAATTATGCATACTTTGAGGAAATTTTATGCATATAAATTGCACATTTGCATTTTAATTATATGGTAACCAGTAGGCGGTTAACCGAATTATATTTACATTTTTAAATTAGAAAAAAAGCATATCAAATTGACAATAAAAATGATAAGTTTTGTAATAAACTAATGAACGATTTCGTATACAACGCCAACTTACTAGAAGCACGCGTTAATCTATATACAAGGTGGCTCAAATAAAACGAAACAGACGGGACCGTAGGCACTGGACTTGATTAGTATGTGAAAAATGCTCTAACAGGTCGATTTTTGATTCAAGGGGTTGCTAGTTTCGTATGTTTGTATGGAAGTGAATGGAGGTCATTTTCAACATTTATTACGTTGACATTTTAACGAGTAAGTAAAGAGGTGATATTTTATTGATTTTTCATTGTACAATTTCTCGGGAACCAATCCACCGATTTTAAAAATTTAAACACTGTTAGAAAGATAATTAATAGGGCTTCCCCACAAGATGCCTTTTGACCCATAGTGCCATTTAAGATTTTAAAAGAACGAAAATAGTAACGCTATTCGTCCCCCTTGAAAAAAAATGGACCTCTTTGACCATTTTTCACAGAATCAAGTACAGCAATCCCATCTGTTTCGTTTTAGTTGGGCCATCCTGTATATAAAAGGCAATATCCCAACTGACCTACCATCGTCCAGCCCAAACCGCTCATGACAGAATTTTGAAATTTGGAGAGAATGTTCATTTTATAGTGGAGGCATCGATTAAGAAGGGATTTCTCTAAATTCATCCCCTAAGAGGGCGAAAAGGGGTGGTAAATTTGTAAAGGACTAATATTTCTACTAATGCTTTTCACACAAATAATGAAACATGTATATCAGAAACTATATTTTTATGGTAATGTTTACTTAAAACCTGGTATCAATGTTGTTCAACACAAATCATGAAACACGTATTTATGGATTTTCCGAGATTCATCCCCTAAGGGGGTAAAAAGGGGTGTGGCTAAGTTTGTGTGGGAAAAATATTTTTATGGTGATGGTACTTAAAACTTGGTATTAATACTCTTCAATACAAATAATGAAACACGTATTTAAGCATTTTCCGAGATTCAACTCCTAAGAGGGTGAAATGTGGAGGCTAATTTTGTTTGGGAAAAATACACCGTTCCTGTCTTAGTTGTAAGCAACGTACTTCCAGATGACACACATCTCTAATAATAAAAAAAATTCCTATGACTTCTTGTATATTCGAATTAGAATAGTCTTCTCATCAAAAAAAAAGAGACATATTTTCTTGAATGTTGAGATCTCGAGGTTGCGAAAGTTAAAAAGTAACACTTCTAGATTTTCTAAACAAGATCACTCTGAAAAGATGTGCCACAGATACGTCTAGTTTTTTATTTTATTTTTCAAAAAATCGTCAAAATTTTATAAATCTTGCAAACGGTTTTGTTGTTACGAACTGCGAATGCCATAATATATTTAGATAAACATTATTGACAATAAAAACCGAACCTGATTTAAAATATCATATTAATTTTCTCAAAAATCGTCACAATTTTCCGTTGAAAAACAAGTACTAAAAAAATTTCTACACCGTCTTCCTAGTAGGCAACTTGTTCCCAGGTCATACACAAACCTAAAGCTCAGCTTCCATGAAGATATTTCATTATAATAAAAATAAAAGTTCTCCACCCACCTACCAATTTTTTTAGTGCGTCGTATATAAGAAAAAAAAAACCCTTTCATACAAATTTTAATAAAACCAAAAGTTCTTTATTTACAAAAAAAAACTTGCACATTGTAAAATTTTTGAGCTCATTAGACATCTAAATATATATTTTTTTTTAATAAAAATAAAAACAAGTCTTCTCATCCAAAAAATTAAGGTAGGTACATATTTTCTTGAATGTTGAGATGCTGAGGTTGTCGAAGCTAAAAAATAACATATCTGGATTTTCTAAACAAGATTAGTGTTAAAACATGTGTCACTTCTGTCTGACTTTTGAGTTAAGTTTTCAAAAATTCGTCAAAATTTTATAAATCTTGAAAATTTGTTTGTTGTTACGGAACGCAAATACCCTAATATATTTAGATAAACATTGTTGTTACTTAAAACTGAACGACGTGATTTAAAATTTCGTACTGATTATCTCAAGAATCGTCAAAATTTTCAGTTGGAAATTAAATAGTAAAAAAAATTTCTACGCCGTCTGTCTTCGTCGTAATCCACTTGGTTTTAGGTCATACGCATATCTAAAGCCCAACTTCCACAAAGATATTTCATTATAATAAAAATAAAAGTGCCCCACCCACCCACCCATTTTTAGTGCGTCGAATATAACAAAAAGAAAACCCTTTTTATAAAAATTCCTAAACAAAAGGTTTTTATTTACAAAAACAAACTTGTACGTTGTAACATTTTTGAACTCGTTAGACATCTAAATATTTTTTTAATAAAAATAAAAACAAGTCTTCTCTCGAAAAAATTAAGGTACATATTTTCTTGAATGATGAGATTCTGAGGTTGTCGAAGCGAAAAAATAGCACTTCTGGATTTTATAAACAAGATCAGTGTTAAAACATGTGCCACTTTTATCTAACTTTTGACTTGTTTCAGGTCATACGCATATCTAAAAAGATATTTCATTATAATAAAAATAAAAGTGCCCCACCCACCCACACATTTTTAGCGCGTCGAATATAACAAAAAGAAAACCCTTTTTATAAAAATTCCTAAACAAATGGTTTTTATTTACAAAAAAATTGTACATTGTAAAATTTTTGAGCTCGTTAGACATCTAAATATTTTTTTAATAAAAATAAAAACAAGTTTTCTCATCCAAAAAATTAAGGTAGGTACATATTCTATTGAATGTTGAGATCCTGAGGTTGTCAAAATAACACTTCTGGATTTTCTAAACCAACTCAGTGTTAAAACATGTGTCACTTTTGTCTTAATTTTTCAAAAATTCGTCAAAATTTTATAAATCTTGAAAACTTGTTTGTTGTTACGGAACGCAAATACCCTAATATATTTAAATAAACATTGTTGCTACTTAAAACTGAACGAACTGATTTAAAATTTCGTATTGATTATCTTAAGAATCGTCAAAATTTTCAGTTGGAAATTAAGTAGTACAAAAAATTTCTACGTCGTCTGTCTTCGTCGTAGGCAATTTGTTTTCAGGTCATACGCATATCTAAAGGCCAACTTCCACAAAGATATTTCATTATAATAAAAATAAAAGTGCCCCACTCACCCACCCATTTTTAGCGCGTCGAATATAACAAAAAGAAAACCCTTTTTATAAAAATTCCTAAACAAAAGGTTTTTATTTACAAAAAAAAACTTCTGCTTTGTAAAATTTTTGAGCTCATTAGACATTAAAAATTTTTTTTAATAAAAATAAAAACAAGTCTTCTCACCCAAAAAATTAAGGTAGGTACATATTTTCTTGAATGTTGGGAGCATAAGGTTGTCGAAGCTAAAAAATAACACGTCTGGATTTTCTAAACAAGATCAGTGTTACAACATGTGCCACTTTTGCCTAACTTTTTACTTAATTTTTCAAAAACTCGTCAAAATTTTATAAATCTTGAAAACTGTTTGTTGTTACGAAACGCAAATACCATAATATATTTAGATAAACATTGTTGCTACTAAAAAATGAACGACCTGATTTAAAACTTCGATAAAAACAAAAGTTCTTTATTTACAAAAAAAAAAACTTGCACATTGTAACATTTTTGCGCTCATTAGACATCTAAATATATAGGAGTATTTTTTAAATAAAAATAAAAACAAGTCCTCTCATCCAAAAAATTAACGTAGGTACATATTTTCTTGAATGTTGAGAGCCTGAGGTTGACGAAGCTAAAAAATAACACTTCTGGATTTTCTAAACAAGATCAGTGTTAAAACATGTGTCACTTTTATCTAACTTTTGACTTGTTTCAGGTCATACGCATATCTAAAAAGATATTTCATTATAATAAAAATAAAAGTGCCCCACCCACCCACACATTTTTAGTGCGTCGAATATAACAAAAAGAAAACCATTTTTATAAAAATTCCTAAACAAAAGGTTTTTATTTACAAAAAAAAAAGTAATTTGTAAAATTTTTGAGCTTGTTAGACATCGAAATATTTTTTTAATACAATAAAAACAAGTTTTCTCATCGAAAAAATTAAGGTACATATTTTCTTGAATGTTGAGATCCTGAAGTTGTCGAAGCTAAAAAATAACACTTCTGGATTTTCTAAATAAGATCAGTGTTAAAACATGTGTAACTTTTGTCTAATTTTTGACTTGCTTTTTCAAAAGTTCGTCAAAATTTTATAAATCTTGAAAACTGTTTGTTGTTACGGAACGCAAATGCCATAATATATTTAGATAAACATTGTTGCTACTTAAAACTGAACGACCTGATTTAAAATTTCGTATTGATTATCTCAAGAATCGTCAAAATTTTCAGTTGGAAATTAAGTAGTAAAAAAAAATTATACGCCGTCTGTTTTCGTCGTACGCAACTTCTTTCCAGGTCATACACATCTCTAAAACTCAGCTTCCACAAAGATATTTCATTATAATAAAAATAAAAGTGGCCCCACACCCGCCCATTTTTAGCGCGTCGAATATAACAAAAACAAAACCCTTTTTATAAAAATTCCTAAACAAAAGTTTTTTATTTATAAAAAAAAAAACTTGTAATTTGTAAAATTTTTGCGCTCGTTAGACATCTAAATATTTTTTAATACAATAAAAACAAGTTTTCTCATCGAAAAAAATTGAGATTAATATTTTCTTGAATGTTGAGATCCTGAGGTTGTCGAAGCTAAAAGTAACACTTCTGGATTTTCTAAACAAGATCAGTGTTAAAACTTTTGACTTAATTTTTCAAAAATTCGTCAAAATTTTATAAATCTTGAAAACTGTTTGTTGTTACAAACCACAAATGCCATAATATATTTAGATAAACATTATTGACACTAAAAACTGAACCTGATTTAAAATATCGTATTAATTTTCTTAAAAATCGTCAAAATTTTCCGCTGAAAAACAAGTACTAAAAAAAAAAATGTCTACACCGTCTGTCCTCGTCGTGGGCAACTTGTTCTCAGGTCATACACATATCTAAACCTCAGCTTCCACAAAAATATTTCATTATAATAAAAATAAAAGTTCCCTATCCACCCACCCACTTTTAGTGCGTCGAATATAACAAAAAGAAAACCCTTTTTATAAAAATTCCTAAACAAAAGTTTTTTATTTACAAAAAAAAAACTTGTACATTGTAAAATTTTTGAGCTCGTTAGACATCTAAATATTTTTTTTATGAAAATAATAAGTCTTCTCATCGAAAAAATTAAGGTACATATTTTCTTGAATGTTGAAAGCCTGAGGTTGTCGAAGCTAGAAAATAACACTTCTGAATTTTCTAAACAAGATCAATGTTAAAACATGTGTCACTTTTATCTAACTTTTGACTTGTTTCAGGTCATACGCATATCTAAAAAGATATTTCATTATAATAAAAATAAAAGTGCCCCACCCACCCACACATTTTTAGCGCGTCGAATATAACAAAAAGAAAACCATTTTTATAAAAATTCCTAAACAAAAGGTTTTTATTTACAAAAACAAACTTGTACGTTGTAACATTTTTGAACTCGTTAGACATCTAAATAATTTTTTAATAAAAATAAAAACAAGTCTTCTCATCGAAAAAATTAAGGTACATATTTTGTTGAATGCTAAAATCCTGAGGTTGTCGAAGTTAAAAAATAACACTTCTGGATTCAAGATTAGTGTCAAAATATGTGCCACTTTTGTCTAACTTGTGACTTAATTTTTCAAAAATTCGTCAAAATTTTATAAATCTTGAAAACTGTTTGTTGTTGTTACGGAACGCAAATACCATAATATATTTAGATAAACATTCTTGCTATTTAAAACTAAACGACCTGATTTAAAATTTCTTACTGATTATCTCAAGAATCGTCAAAATTTTCAGTTGGAAATCTAGTAGTAAAAAAAAATGTCTACGCCGTCTGTCTTCATCATAGGCAACTGGTTTCCTGGTCATACGCATTTCTAAAGCCCCACTTCCACAAAGATATTTCATTATAATAAAAATAAAATTTCCCCACCCACCCACCCATTTTTTTAGTGCGTCGTATAAAAGAAAAAATCCCCTTTCATACATATTTTAATAAAAACAAAAGTTCTTTATTTACAAAAAAAGAACTTGCACATTGTAACATTTTTGAGCTCATTAGACATCTAAATATATAGGAGTATTTTTTTAATAAAAATAAAAACAAGTCTTCTCATCCAAAAAATTAAGGTAGGTACATATTCTATTGAATGTTGAGATCCTGAGGTTGTCAAAATAACACTTCTGGATTTTCTAAACCAACTCAGTGTTAAAACATGTGTCACTTTTGTCTTAATTTTTCAAAAATTCGTCAAAATTTTATAAATTTTGAAAACTGTTTGTTGTTACGAAACACAAATACCATAATATATTTAGATAAACATTGTTGTTACTTAAAACTGAACGACCTGATTTAAAATTTCGTACTGATTAACTCAAGAATCGTCAAAATTTTCAGTTGGAAATCAAGTAGTAAAAAAAATGTCTATGCCGTCTGTGTTCGTCGTACGCCACTTGTCATACACATCTCTAAAGCCCAACTTCCACAAAGAAATCTCATTATAATAAAAATAAATATTGTAAATTGAAATGTTTACGTGAAACTTGGTATTACTACTCTTCAACACAAATAAAGAAACACGTATTTAAGCATTTTCCGAGATTCAGACCCTATGGGCTGAAAAATACAATGTTAGGTATACAATCTTATGCAATTAAAAAAATCACTATCCGAGAAACTAAACTGTGAATCGGGATCTAAAGCTCCACATGGTTTTCCATTCAAAAATAAAGTAAAAGCCTTTAAAAAGACTGATTTACAGAAAATATCGAATAAACGATTACGAAGGCTTAAGCGAGAGTGAAGTTCCAGTTGACCTAAGCGGAAAGGATAGGTAAAATTTGTTGAACTGTGTGAAACCAGTCGTACCCAATTCAACATCCCTCGGCCAAATTACAACTCCATCTGTTCGGTAAACGGAGTACAATACCACCCAAAGTGTGTACAGTTGATCAAAATTTAAAGATTAAAACATAGGTATGGATCAATTTTTGTCAAGCCGGTAAAAAACTGCTAAACAAGTTGAACAACCGCATAATTTCCTGAAAATTGTCGTTTCAATTTACATCAATAAAAGTATAATTAAACAATCTGCATAATTCGCTGGTAGAACGGAAATTGCTCAACACACCCTAGCCAGCACGCACTCGAAGCCGGCAAAACATCCCGTTTTCCACGCCACGGAGCTCGCTTTCGTCTCGTTGCCAATTTACGCCAAGTGCTCCTTTTCGTGTAGTCACCTGTTTTAAACGCCGGAAAACTCCGGTGATTACACAAGCAATCTGCGTATTGTTACTTCTACAGCCGCTCCGGGCAAAATGTGATCGTGGTGATTGAGGACACGGAGTGGGGATCGAGCCAGTCAACTGCGAAGTGCGAAGGGTATCGGTAGTGTTTTCGCCTACACAGAATCGTGCAAGATTATTTCATAACATGCTATGTTGACAAGCATCCGTCAATCTCCTCAAAAGTGACACCTGCCACCAATTCTCGAAAAAACCGCCGTCGCCTTTTAGCGTGATTTTCTTACTCTTTACCTCATACACAATGGCCGATTTGAATTTAGATTTAAACCAACCGCTGCAACTGCAGATAGCACAGTTCAAAAGCGACCCCGAAAAAATGCAAGATGTGAATGATTTTTTGACCGACCTTTTAGACAAAGCGCAAAAAGAGGCCGAACTGAGGAGCTGCGGCAAAGGCAAAGGCAAACTGGTATGTTAATGCAGTGCCAATGCGAGATTGTTTATTATAACAATTATATGTGTTTTTTTAGGACGCTTTAGGAATACAAAGTGAGTATTGACGGATGCGCTGCTTGAATTTGGCGCCCAGGTTTAAAAATCAATAAACCTGCTAGCGGCAGATTCAAAATTTTATTTACAACCCACGGAGTGGGTCGTTTCCGTGAGACAACGACGCTTTTATCGCACGAGTAGCTAATGCACCGCATTACCCACGAGTGTCGTAAGCAACGTCTTTCTCATGAGATATTCACATCTAAATTTCAGGCGCCAGAAAAACGTGTTTTTACAAGTAGTATAGGCATTGTTTCGGTTATATTTCAGCCACAATAACTTTGGTCCTTAGAAGAAAAGAATATAAGTTGTTAGAAAAAAGAGATGAAGTATGAATATATTTTTTATTTTAAAGTGTATTTTTACGAGAGGAGCGTGAGCTAATGCATTATTACCGCACACGTGTAATAAATGTTGTAAACTTACTAAGAAAAATATGTGTTTTTTTCAGATGGGACTAAGCGCATTGGGGCATGGTCTAACAGGGCGCGCTCGCATGCCCGTACCTTCGCAACACGGATTTTCACAACAATTTGCAATTGTACAAATTCTGTTCGTAGCGTTGTTGTCAATCGCAACTAAATGTTGGTGTTATGTTGTGTGTTGTTGTCAGTGTTGAAGAACTGTGTTGAATATATGTAGGATTAAATCTATTCTTCCGTTAAGTTTCCATTGTAACAAATATTCTTAGTAAGTGTAAGTAGCGACCAAAAAAGACTAAAGAAGAGCTCCTTCACGTTGATCATGTGATATTTTACATTCCAAAATTGAAACAATCAAACTTTCTTTTGGAAATACTCTATATTTACTTCATAGGTATACAAATTTATAAAAATGTATGGACTTTGTAATGATTGACAATCAAATGTGAAAGACCACACAAAAATGATAAATAATTTGTGTTACAATTGGTGTTTGATTATAATATTGATTGCGAATAAACGTTAGAGCAATATCAACAAACTGATTACATGTTTGGTTTGTAGTTAGAAATAAATTAAATATGGAGTACCAATCAATAACCTTCAAAAATAATTTGTTTTCTCTGTACAAAATAAACTAAACTGAATAAAAATTATAATAAAACAAACCTAGAAGCATCAATAACGCAAAGAGTAGTTTTCAACTTATAAGACACCACTTTGGTGGAATATGGCGGGAAAATTTGATACTTTTGACCAGTTTCAACACACATATTTGTATTTGCTACAACTACAAAACTATCATAATTATCAATTTCTGGGTGACTGAAACTAAAAACTAGTTTCTTAGTATCTGACTCTTCAATACATCTGCACTCCAAAATTTTACACCCATATTCTTTCCACTTATCTACTACCAAAAAGTCAATTTGTACCCCATCACTTACTTTTAATTTAGAGACTTCTTCTCCTTTTAACTTACTCAAGAACACTTCATGTTGCCAAATAGCCACACTGCTACTCTGTGAGTTAGTGGCTTTATGTAACTGACTCGCCAACCCCCCTTTCTTGTAGCGTTTTTTCCTCGGTGGAGGTTGATGATACAAAAGCAACCTCGCATCTGAGCCGCTACTCGTAAACGAGTCTGAAATAACCTCCGAACTGTGTTGACTAGGAAAAGGGTCTATTTCACAAGGCTGTGACAACTCTGACTTTGCTGGTGAAATTTCAATGTGCGTCGACTGAGTGGAATTATCCTCAATCACCACACCTGCCTGCGAATCCAGAGACTCCTCAGTTACAATTTTCAATTGCACTTCTTCTTTTTTGCGCTTCCGCCACCGAATTTTTCTGATTATTTTGCTGCGATTTAAAACCGGCGATTCCTCTTTGCTCGATGAAGCGTCTGTTTGTGTGAGGACTGGCGACTGTTCCTCTAGTTTTATTTCGCTGATTATTGGAGACTCTAAAAAGGAATCCTGTGACGCTAATGGGTCCGCACTTAAAGCTTTCTTTGGTGGAGTCACGTTCAAGTTTAACCAATTGCTGGGTTTGGATTTTTGTACGGGTTCGGTGCTTGACCGACGCTTTTTAATAGGGGGCTGCGGGTTTTCGTCGTCTGAATCGGAGTTGCTCCAGGAGATGTCCGTGTCTGTTTTACTTTCTTGGGAGTCGTTGTAGATTTTTGATAACCAACGTCTCGTTGAGGACATTTTTACGACCATTTTTTGGTGTGGTTGAAAAACCGGGTTGTAAATAAACAATCTAACCTTTGTGACTTTCTAACCTAAAAAAGCGGAAATTTTTAAAATGTTTTTGGTTATGTTTGCTACCAACTGGTGTTACCAACTGATACTAAACGTCACAGGAAGTATTGTTAGTTGCATAACCAAAACGGTTTTTTTTTAATTTTAAGAGTCTTCTGAAAAGTACTTACAATTACAAGACGTTTAAGAAATTACTACAAAAGTATAAAAGCGCTTAATTCCTTTTAAGTGTTTTTTAAAAATTAGGACTGTCAATGTCAAAATTAGTAATACACATTTTAGCATTGTTAGTTACATAACCAAACGTTTTATTAGTTTTATCTGCAATGTACCGGGTGACCATTAATAAATGAAGCAAATTTTTGGATTAGCAGTTCTGAATTATTGGCAGCAATGTAACATATCGGTTTACAGTTGGCAATTCTGACACGAGCGCGCCTAAAATTCATGACCAAAATTTGAATTGGTCTTCAGGTATGTCATCACAAAGTTTTAAACATGTTGCCAATCTGACAACAAAAAATAGTTAATATTAATAGTCACTCGGTATTAAAAGACCTACACCATTCTAGACACTACTATTTTTTACCAATATGTTATATATTATTATATTTTCATGTTTTTGACCAGTTTTTGCCTTCTCATTGTCAACATGTTTATAATTAAAGTGAGATTTATAAACTTGTCCCCGTTGCAGTTGCTGTTACCGCTGACGTTGCTTTTAGAGCTGAAAATTATCATTTATAAATTCCGTTTTACCATTTTAGACATGTTTTAAGTTTCTTGTTGTCGAAATAAGTCTACAGATATTAAGAAAAAGAGGATAAATGTACCCCCGCCCACCCACCCTATCTCAATTGTGATGATTTCTTCAATCGTCGAAAGTCAAAGAAGCGGAATTGCATAATCCTTATTTTCTTAAAAAAAAATTACCATTTTAAATGTGTTTTAAGTTTCTAAGAATAAAAAATCATCACAATTGAGATGGGGTGGGTGGGCGGGGTTTATATTTTGCCTTTATTTCTTAATACACATACTTAGTATACTTTCAACAGCACGATAGTCAAAAACATGTTTTTAATTTCTTGTTAAGAAACAAGTATTTTGCAGTTAAGTTACGCCCTCTTGGTTCACGACAAATAAAAAAAATCATTACATTTGAGTTAAGGTGGGTGGGCGGGTTTACATTTTACCTTTTTCTTTTAATATGTATAGACTTCTTTTCACAACATGAAATTTAAAACTTGTTTAAAATGTTATGAAAAGATAGGTATGTATAGTAAGAAAAAAAAACAAACTATAAGCTTCGCCCACCCACCCTATCTCGAATCTGATGTTTTTTTTTTATTTATCGTAAGTCGAGAGGCGGAGCGTAATTGCAAAATCGATATTTCCGTATACAAATTTACCATTTTAAACATTTTTTAAGTTTCTTGCTGTGAAAAGATGACTACACATAGTATTAAGAAAAAAAGGCAAAATGTAAGCCTCGCCCACTTGACCTATGTCAATTGCAATGATTTTTTTCTTCGTCGTGAGCCAAGGGGGCGGAGCTTAACTGCTAGAAATTAAAAACATGTTTTTGAGTACCTATCGTGTTATTCAAGGAATACTATATTAATAAAAAATTAAAGTCAAAGATTAAGCCCCACCCATACCTCCCCTGATCTAAATAGTAATGAAGTTTGCATTCATTGACCGATCTAGGGGCGGAGCCTAATGGCAAAATACATATTTCTTTACAAAAATTTACCATTTTAAATGTGTTTTAAGCTTCTAAGAATAAAGAAAATCATCACAATTGAGATTGGGTAGGTGGGCGGGGTTTATATTTTGCCTTTTTTCTTAATACACATAGTATTCTTTGAACAACACGATACTGAAAAACATGTTTAAATTTCTTGTAAAGAAGCAAATATTTTGCAGTTAAGTTACACCCTCTTGGTTCACGACGAATAAAAAAAAATCATCACAATTGAGATAGGGCGGGTTGGGGGGGGATGCTTACATTTTGCCTTTTTGTTTTAATATGTGTAGACTTCTTTTCACAACATGAAACTTAAAACTTCTTTAAAATGGAAAATTTGTATAAGGAAATATCGATTTTGCAATTAGGCTCCCCCCCATAATTGCAAAAATGTACCATTTTAACCATCTTCGAACTTTCTTGTTGTGAAAAGATGGCTATGTATATTAAAAAAAAGCTAAAATATAAGCCCCGCCCACCCACCGTATCTCTATTCTGATGATTTTTTTTTATGCGTCGTAAGTCGAAGCGGAGCTTAATTGTAAAATCCTTATTTTGCTACGAGAAATTACCGTGTGAAATATGTTCTTAAGTAATCGAAAAAAGAAAACTAAATATATTACGTACTTTAAAAAAGAAGATCAAAAGAGAAGTCCCACCCATCCGTCTCAGTCTCACTCGTGATGAATTTTTTATTCGTTGTCAGACTGAGGGGCGGAGCGTAATTGCAAAATCGATAGTTTCTTATACAAATTTACCATTTTAAACATGTTTTAAGTTTCTTGTTGTGAAAAGATGACTACACATATTAAGAAAAAAAGGCGAAATGTAAGCCTGGCCCACTGGACCCTTCTCAATTGTGACGATTTTTTTATTCATCGTGAGCCAAGGGGGCGGAGCTTAATTGTGAAATCCTTATTTCTCTACAAGAAATAAAGAGCACGTTTTTGAGTATCGCGTTGTTCGAAGAATACTATGTATATTAAGAAAAAAACAAGCAAAAAATTAAGCCCCACCTATATCCATTACAAGCTCAATTGTGATGAATTTTTCATTCGTTGTTAGGTCGAGGGGCGGAGCCTAATTCCAAAATCGATACTTTTCTACAAAAATTTACCATTTTCAACATGTTTTTACCTTTCTTGTTGGGAAAAGAAGACTACAGATATTAAGAAAAAAGGGCAAAATGTAAACCCTTATAGTTATAATACCTAATCTGTTTTTGACGCGAACAACAATAAATCTTCTTAATTTAAACGTCGAGAACCATCTTTAACAATGCATAAGTACTGACAGAAAGCTGCAGTATAAATACAATACCGCAATTTGATTGGTTGAAAACCAAACGTCAACGGCAACGTAACGGGGAAAGTTAAAGTTGGTCATCTCGAATGTCACCCCAACGGCGTGCCAACTTTCAACAGCAACGCGTATTTATCTTACGATAACGTCAACGTCAGCGACAAGTTTATAAATCGACCTTAATGGGATTTTCATCCCCTTGCTGAGCAAAAATCACAAAACAAAGTAATTTAGTGATTTTATTGATACAACATTAATGTATTCATAATCATTTACACAAATTTAACATAATATCATTTATCTTGACTTTCACAACTGACTAATGTTAGAAGAAAGGAGTATCTCATAAATAAACATTGCACCATTTTTAGATTTTCGTTTCTTAAACTACCAGCTTAAGGATAACGCGTGTGTTTAGAATCCTGCAAATAAGGATGCAAGTGTTGGTAAGGATGGGCAATTCCACAGTTATAGAAATTGAGCATGTCCGTATAAGCCAGATGATGTGTGTCACTTTTGGTACTAAGATTTTCGGGCCTGTTTGCGATTTGTGTTCGCACTGAATTTTCATGATGGTTGCCGTAAGCCATATTGAATAACGCGTCTGGATCGCAGACAAATTTGTAAACGTATCGTTCACCTAAAATTTACCACGACTCATTTAACACAAAAGACAGAGAAATATTTTAGTACGTACCTGCTACTTTTTGCATGATTCCTTTTTCGTAGTAGTATCTTAAAGACCGGCTAAGTTTATCGTAATTCATTGCAGGACGGTTTTTTTGGGCGCCCCATCTTCGGGCCACCTGAAATATTACATTTGTAATAGTGTCAAAATAGGTACACTTTTTTTTTTAATAACCTCTTCGGGTTCTATTAGTTTAAACTCCATTCCTCGACCTGTCCAAGCTATACATCCAGCGCTTGCATCAGGTGCGTCTAAAAGAGCCACCAGGAATTGCCACAGTTGCAGAGAGCCTCTTCTGCCGTTGGGGTTTTGAAAACTTGAACGATTATCGGGCGTTTCGCGGGATTTTTCGTCCAAAGTTTTTTCTGTAAAATTGAATATTTTATATTTTATTAATTTAGAGATGCTCGAAATTTTGTGTAAAACATTCATACTGCCACCACTGAACCGATTGCGAGTTGGTTAATTTTGGAGCTTCGACACCCATCACAGTTTGAGGGGTGGTTTTTTAAAGCTAAATTTTGTATACAATTATCCCGCAATATGTATTGTCACCACAGAATTTAAAATGCATCGGTTAAATTTTAAGCGCGGTCGACCAAAACAATTTTTGCGGTAATTTCCAAGGGCTACTGGTAGACAATGCAGATTCATCGGTTCATTTTTCAGCTTGGTGGGTGCTTTAAACTACAACTTTTTGTACTATGTCTAGGAATTAGTGCAATGTCACACTTGGCATTGTTTTTAGATTTTACTTAAGAACTGTTTGTGAAAACTTGAATTTTCAATTAATTTAAGCCTTGGTTAATTTTTAGTTTCATAATGCATAACCCATACTGCGCTCAGCGCCAGGGTTAAAGATGGGTGGGTTTTATTATTTTCTTCATAAAATGATGAAAATTTGCACTACAAGGGACTATTTAAATCTAGAGTTTAAGAATACAGGGTGTCGTACGTTTTTTTGCTGCTAAGTGTAGGTATCTCTGATTTAGTGAGAAATTTTAGTCTTCATTTTGCTACTATTTTTTGGTATTAGGTTTAGTTTCAACTTTATTTTCTTTGTGTAATATTCTAATATGCAGTCTGAATTCTATTTACTCAAAACTAAAAAAAGCAACAAAAATCAGCTTCATTAAAAAATATGTAAGAGAACTTAAAACATAGTCAGGGGTGGATGCAACCTGGCAAAAAAATCTGACAGAAATTTTACTTCATTGAGATTATTAAAGTATATAAAATTTGGATTCGGAGACCTACAACTAGTGGTCCTACCCGCCCTCGCTCGTGATATCTTTTTTTTTGAAGTAATTTGAACCTTCTGTGCTTTGTTTTTAAAGTAGTTTGGAAGGATATCGGGGACCCATGATGCTTTTGTTTTTGAAATATTTTAAAAGAACTCGAAGATCCCTTCTCTCGTTTTTAAAGTACCTAATTTGAAAGAATCTCGAGAACCCCTTGTATTTTGTTTTTGAAGTAGTTTGAAAAAATCTTGGGGACACCCTGTGGGTCTAATTTATGAAGTGATTTGAAAGATTCTCGGGGGCCCCTGGTGTTTTGTTATCGATATATTTTGAAAAAATTTCGGGGAAGCCTTATCTTGTTTTTGAAGTAATTTGAAAGAATCTCGGGAACCTCTTGTGCTTTGTTTTTGAAATAGTTTGAAAGAATCTCGGGGTCCATGGTCTTATTTTTGAAGTAATTTGAAAGAATCTCGGGAACCCCTTGTATTTTGTTTTTGAAATAGTTTGAAAGAATCTCGGGGTCCATTGTCTTATTTTTGAAATAATTTAAAACAATCTCGGGAACCTCTTGTGTTTTATTTTTGAAGTACTTTGATCCCCAGTGGATCTTGTGTTTGAAGTAATTTGAAAGAATCTCGGGAACCCCTTGTATTTTGTTTTTGAAGTAGTTTGAAAAAAATTTGGGGACACCCTGTAGGTCTAGTTGTTGAAGTAATTTGAATAAATCTCGGGGGGCCCTGGTGTTTTGTTATCGAAATATTTTGAAGACATTTCGGGGAGGCCTTGTCTTGTTTTTGAAGTAATTTGAAAGAATCTCGGAAGCGTCTTCTGTTTTGTTTTTGAAGTCGTTTGAAAGAATTTCGGGAACCTTTGTGGATCGTGCTTTTTGAAGTAAGTTAAAAGAATCTCGGGAACCTCTTGTGCTTTGTTTTTGAAACAGTTTGAAAGAATCTCAAGGATTCTTATCTTATTTTTGAAGTAATTTAAAAGAATCTCGGAGACCCCTTCTATTTTGTTTTTGAAGTATAGTTTGAAAGAATCTCGGGGTCCATGGTCTTATTTTTGAAGTAATTTAAAAGAATCTCGGGAACCTCTTGTGTTTTATTTTTGAAGTACTTTGATCCCTAGTGGATCTTTTGTTTGAAGTAATTTGAAAGAATCTCGGGAACCCCTTGCATTTTCTTTTTGAAATAGTTTGAAAAAATCTTGGGGACACCCTGTGTGTGTCGGGAATTTGTTGTTGAAGTAATTTAAAAGAATCTCGGGCCCTCCTGGTGTTTTGTTATCGAAATATTTTGAAAAAATTTCGGGGACGTCTTGTCTTGTTTTTAAAGTAATTTGAAAGAATCTCGGGGACCCCTTGTATTTTGTTATTGAAATAGTTTGAAAGAATCTTGGGAACATCTTGTGGGTCTTGTTGTTGAAGTAATTTCAAAGAATCTCGGGGGCCCCTGGTGTTTAAAGTAATTTGAAAGAATTTCGAAAGCGTCTTGTGTTTTGTTTGTTTTTAAAGTAGTTTGAAACAATTTCGGGGAACCTCTGTAGATCTTGCGTTTTGAAGTAATTTGGAGGAATCTCGGGAACCTCTTGTGTTTTGTTTTTGAAGTAATTTGAAAGAACCTTGGGCGCCATTGTCTTGGTTTCGGAGTAATTTAAAAGAATCTCGGGAGCCTCTTGTGTTTTGTCTTTGAAGTAATTGAAAGAATCTCGGGGACCCCTTGTATTTTGTTATTGAAATAGTTTGAAAGAATCTTGGGGACACCTTGTGGGTTTTATTGTTGAAGTAATTTCAAAGAATCTCGGGGGCCCTTGGTGTTTTGTTATCGAAATATTTTGAAAAAATCTCGGGTAAGTCTTGTTTTGTTTTTAAAGTCATTTGAAAGAATCTCGAAAGCGTCTTGTGTTTTGTTTGTTTTTGAAGTAGTTTGAAAGAATTTCGGAGAACCTCTGTGGATCTTGCGTTTTGAAGTAATTTGGAAGAATTTCGGGAACCTCTTGTGTTTTGTTTTTGAAGTAGTTTGAAAGAATCTCGGGCTCCATTGTTTTGGTTTCGACGTAATTTAAAAGAGTCTCTGGAGCCTCTTGTGTTTTGTCTTTGAAGTAATTTCAAAGAATCTCGGGGACCACTTGTATTTTGTTATTGAAATAGTTTGAAAGAATCTTGGGGACACCTTGTGGGTCTTGTTGTTGAAGTAATTTCAAAGAATCTCGGGGGCCCTTAGTGTTTTGTTATCGAAATATTTTGAAAAAATCTCGGGGAGGCCATGTTTTGTTTTTAAAGTAATTTGAAAGAATCTCGAAAGCGTTTTGTGTTTTGTTTGTTTTTGAAGTAGTTTGAAAGAATTTCGGGGAATCCCTGTGGATCTAGCGTTTTGAAGTAATTTGGAAGAATCTCGAGAACCTCTTGTGTTTTGTTTTTGAGGTAGTTTGAAAGAATCTTGGGCTCCATTGTCTTGGTTTCGAAGTAATTTAAAACACTCTCGGGAGCCTCTTGTGTTTTGCCTTGAAGTAATTTGAAAGAATTTCGGGGACCCCTTGTATTTTCTTTTTGAAATAGTTTGAAAGAATCTTGGGACACCCTTTGCGTCTTGTCGGTGAAGTAATTTCAAAGAATCTCGGGGAAGCCATGTTTTGTTTTTAAAGTAATTTGAAAGAATATCGAAAGCGCCTTGTGTTTTGTTTGTTTTTGAAGTATTTAGAAAGAATTTCGGGGATCCCTGTGAATCTTGCTTTTTGAAGTAATTTGAAGAAATCTCGTGAACCTCTTGTGTTTTGTTTTTGAAGTAGTTTGATTCTCAGTGGATTTTCTCTTTGAAAAAATTTGAAATAATCTCGGGGACCCCTTGTGTTTTGTTTTTGAAGTAATTTAAAAGAATCTCGGAGATCCCTTGTATTTCGTGTTTAAAGTAGTTTGAAAGAGTCTCAGAGATCCCTTGACTTGACTGACCTAAGCTGACCTGACTTGATCTGAGCTGATTTGACCTGATTTAATTTGACCTAAGCTGACTTGATTTCACCTGACCTGACTCACCTGACCTGAGCTGAGCTGACTTACAGACCTTATTTAGGATTACAATTTAAAATTATTTTAAAATATACAGTGCATTTCGTTTCTGAAGTAGAAGAAATAGGTATAATATCAGATACAAGGATTTTTGTGTTCAACATTTTTTAAATTATTTGCATTTTTACGGAAAAAAGACCATATTTAAAAATTCATAGCGGCGCCATTTTTAAAGTTGAAACTTTCTAGTCATCATAATATATTAAAAATCGAACAAGTTTTCAACTTGTTTATACAGAATGCCTAAATTTGAAAATTAGCAGTTTTGTTTAAATGCGACATTCTGTACTTTATATTTTCGAGCTTGTCTCTAAATAAGCTTTCTTTTGACATATTTTTGGGGGTTATCTTAGTAGATTTATGTTATGTGGTTGGGTTAAATCCTTAACAAACTTGGTATCGAAAGAAGCTTATTTAGAGACAAGGTCTAGAATGTTATAAAATATAGTCTCCCATTTGACTAACGTAAGAAAATCGACAATACACAATTTTAATCACCCTGTATAAATAGTTTAAATGTTGTTTGATTTTTGCGGAGTGAAGCTGTAAATTTTAAATATGACCAATTTTTCCTAGAAAATAAAATCGTGAAACGTATTTATACAGACAAACATTATGATATGAGGTACTCTAGTCAACTAATATTATAACTAATATTTAATCCATGGCACGTCGAAAATCTGCAACTTAACCTCACATTTTAGTATACGATGGATTAATAAAACACATATGATTTTCGCTACGTTTCCTTCTATCATAAACGTCAATTTGATACCTTTTTCACTTGAGCATCCGGTTTTTTTTTAGTTCAAACAAACTGGTGTTGCATTTGAACCTAAATAATTTGATATTTTAACAAAACACCACTAGCAAAAATTGATTTAAAAATTGACTTTGAAACGCATTTTCTTTTACAGTTCTACTTTCACAATTTAATCAAAGATATGACCAATATTTCCATGGCCAACTCTAATCGGAGAACTTTTTGATCACCATTTACATTATTTTTGCTATTAGAAATTATATTCTTATTTTTCGATAAACATTACCAAACATAAGTATAATATTTAACAACAAACCTGTGTTAGCTAGTCCCACTGGCTGCTTCCAATGAATTTTATTTGGACTTGAGGCTGTCTTACATTTGTCGTAAGGCGTCCTAAAATTTGCTGAAACAAAGAAAACATAATTTGTAAGCAATATTTAATCAACTTTAGCTAAAAATCATACAGTGTGATTATAAACGATTTATACGGTAGTGGACAGTGAATTTCGTTCACCCAATTTCTTTGACAGAAAAAAACTCTAAATTAGCCCTTAGATCTTTCTAACCTTTTTTTGTCATTTTGACATAAAGGGGCAAACATTTTTTTATACGATAACTAACACTAGTCCGCGGTAAGCCCAAAAGTGTAGCGACATCCCGTCTTGGAAAAGGGAGATTAGTTTACCTTCATTAAAATAACTAATCGATGGCAGGTTCAAAGCTAAATTAAATTTGACAATACTTACGTCAGTCATAATGACAATAAAGCACCGACTACAGTGAATTTTTGTGAATTGTGTGAACGTAATTCACTGTCCGCGACTGTACCTGATTTGACTGATATGACTAAAGTAGTATTTTGCTGTATAGTAATAGGCAATTTGATGTGAAAAGCGTTTACAGTCACAATACTTAACGAAAGTAGCGGTTTTTTTAAAATTTTATTTAATGAAAAAGCAATACATTTTTATTGACCAGCATCTGTTGTGGACACTCTGTTTCACTCTAAAATTGTTATAAAGCCTCAAAAATATTTAAAAATTTAAACACTTAATCTTTCAACTGGTTTTAAACAATTTTTGTAAATCCTTTCGTCATTTTGATTTTTTTATATAATTTTGACTCACTTAATAGTTCTACTCTTGTTTAGACTTTCTGTGGTGAGAGTCGATAGTAATGTAGTGACCTGTTTTTCAGTTTTACAGTATACATTGAACTATAACTATTAATATTTGTAACAATAAATCCGAAAACTGGTGTTAATTTTTATCGGTGCTGTTAAATTTTTCATTTTAAAATATTGACGAGTTCTTGAGTTTTGCATTTATTTTCGTTAACAACGGTGAAAACATAGTCCTCATAATTTGATCATTTCTTCAGAAAATATTCACACTTGTAACTTGTAATATGTAATATATTGTTATATAATTTTGATTTTTTTCAACAATCTGGATGTCTAGGTTAAAAAGTAAAGACGGATTCATAAACCACAAGTGCAGGAGTATGTTGTTTTATAAAATTTAAAAACTTGGCAAAATTTTCAAATGACGTTATCAGATTGTTGTGATAGTCACACAGTATCGTTTCGTATCCAAACGCGATTGTTCTTCAAAACTAGTTAAAATTACAACTCGCTCTAGTTAAAACTTTGCGTTAATTTGTAAACAAGATTTAATAAACTTTAATATTCCGATCAGCGTCGAAGCAGTGTGACAATTTCCTTCGACATATTCTTCTATCGATACCAAAGACGTGACGACAATTTTAAAACGGCTTTATAGAAAATCAAAATTCATTCTTTCGCGATTAAAATCTGCATAGAACGCCTCCTGCGGATAAATATATTATATAAAGCCGCATGCAAATAAATCTGCTGCTTTTGGAACGGCAGGGAGCAGGATTTGATTATGACTGCGAGCTAAATAAAAAGATGGGGATGTCATTTCGTCGTTTCGCGTCACAAACTACAAGTGTCCACCTTCCTCTAACACAGAAATATAATTCCAAACAACGGCCATCGCACTTTACTTATTACAAATTTACATGTAATCTTCGCATAATCACTAATAACTAATTTAAATTAATGCTGGTCCATAATCTTGTCGGGATAAATCTTTCGCATTAATGAGCATTAATAGCCAGCAGACGACTCTGCAAAATGCACCCTTCATCATTATTGCAGACCGGTGTAATCACCTGACACACCATTAATAATATCGCTGGGTTATCGAAGACGATTTTTCTGGGATTCATTTCAAACACTATTGTTAGTTTGATGTGTTTGTACAATGTTCGATACCTCAAAAGTGGAATTCATTTGCGGTATACATAAATTCTGCCCACCGAATCCGAATCCATTATGTGTTTGTATGCACAGTGGACTAGGGGGTGCATGTAACAGCTTTATTAATATTGATTAGTTTCAATTAAAATCTTCAGCTCGTGCGATATGCCGGGAGGTTTCGTGGCCGCCGCTAAAAGGTATCAGCCAAACAAGTCGATTAATATTAACCCTTCCATTGTTGAATTTAAAGCTTTGTTGACGCTGAGTGTTTATCTTCTGGAAGTACGTATGTGTAATGTATATGTTAAAACAGTGAGTAAAAGTGAGGAATTCGCTTCAAGAGAAAGGACAGGTGCCAAAATTTTGGGTGTACGTGTTTTTGAAATCGATCGATAACGGTTTCGTTGATGGTTTTTCGAGTTAAAGGCAAATTATTGAAAATAAACTTCTTTGAAGATAATTAACGTAGCGCTTTAACTGTTTACGAAGGTTTGAGAAAAAGATGCCGTTAATATCTTATTTGTTTTTCAGATTACGGAGTTTTTTTTCATCGAATGATAATTTTCTGACGACAGTCTGATGTATATTTTTGAATTTAATGTCACTCGCAACACTTCCAGTAATATACATGTTTAAAATTCACGTCCCAATAAATAGGAAAAGTCATTCAGTTAATTTTTTAACAATTTTAATTTTTGATGAATTTTGTGCGAAATCTTAGTTTGCTGGATCGTTTATCCCATCTTTGGAACGCAAAATTCGTCATGATATAAATTTAACCGTAGTTTGAAATATCGCTGATAAAGATTTTCCAATTCTCATAATTCTGAAAAATTGACATTCAAAGATTTATTCAGAATGTCCCATGCTATACAGTATGGACACAGCTAAATATTTCCAGAACAGTTTTTCAACACTCATTGAAATTTGGTATGCAGGTAAAATATTTAAACTCCATCCTCTGAAATATTATTCAAATTTCCACCAACATTTGAAGGGTGTTGGGAGAAAACAATGAATGTCACATTTTTATAATTTTTTTAGTTATTAGTAATTTTACACAAGTTCAATGAGTATTTTTTTAAATGTTGTAAACTGGGGACAAAACATTGGTAGTCCTTAATAATACCGAGAGATCCAAAAAGAAATTAGTCAAAATTGACCATGCACGAAAAGCCGTTTGTTTAATTTTTACTTCCCGAGCGTAAGCAAAGGAAGTATTGTAATCGAGTCCGTCGGCCGACTCTCTACTTTTACGTTTTCTCGATCTTTCATGACCCCTAGAAGACGAAGAAATAGGTCTCCCATTTCCGTCTGTCCGTCCGTCTGTCCGTCCGTCTGTCCGTCTGTCCGTCTGTTGTCCCGGATTTTTATTAGACAGATAATCTCCGAAAGTACTCTACCGATTGTTGTGAAATTTTGTACTTATATTAAGAATATCATGTAGATGGTAAAACGCTAACCAAAATTTGTCTAATCATCCCCACCACTAATGCGATGACGTCACTTCAAAATTGTACATAGTAAATGGGTTTTCAATTGTATAAAATAACATAGTCCTACACATGTAGTTTACAACTCTGAATCGACTTTTCACCCGAAACGTCCAGATTTTTGGAAAAAAAATCAAAATTATAAAACAATATTTTGAAATTTAATTTTTAATCTGCTAACCCGAATGCTTTGAAATGTTGCAGATGTTTTAAGGCTATAAAGAGCATCATAAATCTTTAGTCAAAAAATATTTGCTTATCCCCTCCAAAAACTTGATGACGTCAGCTCAAAAGTTTGTGGAATAAATCATATCTAAAATGTACAAAATATGATGAGTCTGTACTTGTGATCTATCACTCCATTCATATTTTTTGGATTTGCATATACAGGGTGACTCAAAAAAATTAATGAATGCGTAAATATATTTTATTGATTTAATCAGGAACTACAAAACGGAATGCTCTGACATCTTGCACATGTTTTAAGGTTATAAAGAACATAATAAATATTTAGTCAAAATATATTTGCTTATCCCCTCCAAAAACTTTATGACGTCAGCTCGAAAGTTTGCCGAATAAATCATATCTAAAATGTACAAAATATGATGAGCCTGTACTTGTCATTTATCACTCCATTCATATTTTTTGGATTTGCATATACAGAGTGACTCAAAAAAATTAATGAATGCGTAAATATATTTTATTGATTTAATCAGGAACTACAAAACGGAATGCTCTGACATCTTGCACATGTTTTAAGGTTATAAAGAGCATAATAAATGTTTAGTCAAAATATATTTGCTTATCCCCTCCAAAAACTTGATGACGTCAGCTCGAAAATTTGCCGAATAAATCATATCTAAAATGTACAAAATATGATCAGTCTGTACTTGTGATCTATCACTTCATTCATATTTTTTGGATTTGTATATACAGGGTGATTCAAGAAAATAAATGAAAGCGTAAATTTATTTTACTGATTTACTCAGGAACTACAAAACCGAATGCTTCGAAATCTTGAAGATATTTTAAAATTATCATAAGCATGGTAAATTTTTGATCAAAACGTATTTGGTCGTCCCCCCTAAAAAATTTATGACGTCACCACAAAATTTTGCTGAATTGATCCTATCTAAAATGTATAAAATATGGTGAGTCTCTTCTTGTGATTTATCATTCCATTCAAATTTTTTCGATTTGCATATACAGGGTGACTTAAAAAAATTAATGAAGGCGTGAATTTATTTTATCGATTTAATCAGGAATTACAAAACCGAATGCTTTGAAATCTTGGGAATATTTTAAAGTTATTATAAGCATGGTAAACTTTTGTTCAAAATGTATTTGTTCATCCCTCCTAAAAAAATTGATGACGTCACCCTTAAATTTTGCTAAATAAATCCTATCTAAAATGCAAAAAATATGATGAGTTTGTACTTGTGATTTATCATCCCATTCATATTTTTTAGATTTTCTTAAGAGGTGGTTCAAAAAAATTAATGAAGTCAATTTATTTTATTGATTAAATTAAAGGCAACACTTATTATTAGTATTACACCCCAACCAACCCAATTTGGTAGACACAAAATTTGTTGAAGGAAAAACTCGGTTGAAACATAAGGGTAGCACGCTTATTTACATCGACTTTAACATTACAGACCTGCATTTGTTTTATGCGCTCACTTGGTTCCGCGAATGTGAAATAGACATGTTTATAATCAACCAGTTGTGAATTTCACCGTCAAGAATTAAAATAAAACCAAATGTTTTATATAATAAGCGGAAGTCGAAGCAATAAAACCGATGGTCGTTTTGTTTACAGTTTCTCTGTTTGACTCTCACGTATGCTGTTACGCTTGTCATCTTAAATTAAGAATGTTTATACATAAACGATTTTCAGTTGCCGTATACGTGAGTAAATTGTTTCGTTATTTTATTGATTATAAAAAATCAATATTCAAAACGACCCAATTCATTTTCCCGAAAATTTGGGAATACAATAATTTTATTCTTAGTATTACACTACATCTATCCCAACTGATATACGTGTCCTTGCAAAAATGTTGATGACGTCATCGCAATTTTTTTTTAAATTCCCACTACAAAAATGTAATGAGAAAAAAAACACAATAGGCATGCAGTCGTCAAGTTTCCGACAGCGAGGGAAGTACTGTCTAAACTCTTTAGACCAATTTTTTATTAAACGTCGCACTGACAAAAGTAATTTGCAATGTAACATTATAAAAATTCAAAGTGGACTCGCCCACCCACCTGATTTTCCTCTTGATTACTCATTTTGTTGGACAAAAGTGGGTTTTAGGTTGATTAACAACGGAATTTAGACGAAAAGGTAGAATTAACCCCACTCACCTCCGCTTTTGGATGTCATTGGTTTTTGTGATTAAATGAAGACTGAATTTTACTATGTCAAATGGCGAACTAGATTTACAAAAATTCAAAGTGGCCCCGCCCATCCACCCGGTTTTCTTTTTGGTCACTCATTTTATTGGACAAAAGAGGAATTTCATAGTGACAAACAACGAAACCTTGACAAAAAACGTAAAACTAATCCCACCCACCACTGCTATTGAATTTCATTAGTTTTTTTGATTAGATGAAGACTGAAGTTTACTACGTCAAGTGGTGAATTAGGCTTAAAATATTCAAAGTGGCCCCACCCACCCACCCGGTTTTCTTTTTGGTCACTCATTTTATTGGACGAAAAGAGCATTTTATATCGAACAACAGTGGAATCTAAACAAAAACCCAAAACTAACCTCAGCTAACTAACTGAGATTTATAGTTAGCTAATACTTGACGACGTTTTCCTTTAGATAAATATATGGACAGAACAGAGATCCGGACATTCACAGTTTTCTTCCAACAGTGTCGGACCTCGTTCAAATTTCATTTTCTATCTCTCGATTTTTATTCATTCATTGCTTTTTCCTGACACCCTTCATTTGTTTTAGATCAACTTGATTTTTTTAATGGCCGCGTGGGTCAAATTTAATATTCTTAAAAAAACATTTTTTTCTGCATAATAAAATCCTTATCCTTAAACGGAACGCACTGCGTATTATTTGAAAAAAAAAAAAATGATAAATTATAGTTCGAAGCGAGTTTTATTAGTCTGCGTCGAAAAATTTTGTTGTATTAATTAGTCCACGTTAAATGAGTGTTTTTTTTCCAGCGGACTTTTGGGACACCCTATATGTATGTATTACTAATACTTTGTCTTAGTGGATGGCGGTGATGTATTGCACTAAAATTGCTTAAAATATCATATACCGAGTGACTATTAATGTTTGTGTTTTTTTTGTTAGGTTGGCAATATATTTAAACTTTTATGATGGCATATCTGATGCAAAAATTGAAATTTTGGGTCCCACAATTTCGAAAATGTGAAAGTTATTTGGCATAGGAAATGTTGTCTTTATCTATCATTAGTTTTTTACCACCTGTGCGTGCGTTGATTGAAAATTTTGATAAAAGTTGATGGAAATTTGAATGATATGTATTTCAGAGTATAAAGTCCAAATACTTTTACTTGTGTAATAAATTTTAGTGAATTCTGATAATTTTACTCTATTTAGCTGTATCCATACTTTTTAGAAACCCTTTATTATAAAAAAAAGTCCTCTAGTAGGCCATGAAATTTATTTTTAAAATAATAATATTGGCAACACCAACGCGTTTCGTGTTCAGTTTGATCAAATAACTGTCAAACAAAGTATCAAATAGCTGCAACGCCAATATCATTATTTTAAAAATATATTTCACGGCTCACTTGAGGATTTTTTTCGATCATATGGTACAGTTCTAAAACTAATAAAAATTTTGCCAAGGCCATTGTTTTTAATTTTTCTTTGATCTGGAGTATGACTTTACTTTACACACATATAGTTTTTCAAATACAACAAATTTTTAAAACGCATCGAAGTTTGATTGCATTGATATTTTCTGAACCAAAATAAAACTAATTATTATTAGAGTTTGCGTTGCCTGTTAAGTTTTGAGTAGAACAGATTAGGTCAGGTCAGGCCAGATCAGGTACAAATTAGTGTCAACATAACTTTTATCCAACTAATCACTTTTTAATTTTGTTCAATTTTTGACACTGATGGTTGACGTAACATCAGTTGACAGAAGGTTGTGATATCACTGATATCAGTTATCACTTCCGTTATACCAATATAAAAGCAAGAGAAGTATACACTTTTATTTAAAGAGTACTGTCAACAGACTCAGTCATTTGTGTTCCCGTAGTTCTATGAAGTGTTATTAAAGAAATGATAAGGCAACATGTACAATGGCAAAATAATTAAAGAAGACTTTTTCTAAGTAATAATTATATTATAACTATAGAAATAAAAAAAAATACAGTTCTGCCAGAGAAAGTTAATTTATCGATCTTGGGTTTGTGTATTGTAGAAAAGGATGTTTTTAACTGAATTAAGCGAAGTATGAGTGGATTATGAAACAGTTTTTTTTTATGAAACTATAAAATTGTTTGGTTACGTCAGTAACATTTTACTTGGGATAAATATTGTTACGAAATAAACCCATACGCCTCCCTAATGCGACGCCTATGGTTCTCGAGGGTTTTCTAGTATGTACGGAGATGATCAATGACAATCGGTGACGGCGGCTGGGCGCGTTCGCTAAGAAAAGCCTGGAAACGGAAGTCGCCATGGGTACTCTAGAAAAATCTCGATCGCGCAATATCTAGAAGGGAAGTATGAGTTTAAATAAAGGCCACCTTTGGAAACCAGGATTCAGTCAATAATGAGTGGAGTCCAGTAATGACGAAAGTCGAGTTTAGTCATCCAACGTAACAATAAATATCAATTTGTATAGACAAAATGTAATACTAGGTAATTACAACAATACTATTTCCAGAGTTTGAAGAAAATGAAAGAAGTTGATTTGAATTTAATCAATAAAATGTATTGCTTCATTGAGTTATTTGTGGTAACAAAAAACGACGCCGTGAAACCGAATTTATAAAACGAATCAAAATCATGTTTTAAGCCTTTAGGGAATTAGAGAAGGCCTTCCTGTGTTTGGTTGGTGGTTTAATAATGTTGGTTGTAAGATGTCTTCAAAAAGGTCATTTCTTATTTTGTGGGTGCAGTGAAAAATTAAAAATACGTAGAATTTTGTATGTAATTTCATAAAAGGGCAATTGTTTAAATAAGCATGAATTGCATTCGATGCCACAGTCTTCCTCCAACGAATGTAATTAGAGTAGTATCAGTTTATTAATCATTTTCTATTTTGAAATGTGTAAAACGTTGACTATTCAATCAATGCGAGTAATTTTAATTTTATTGTTTGTAAATTCACAATTCATTTCAAGATTTTTAATTGTCTGTGGCTCTATACAGCGTGGTGAAAAATCACATATTTAGATTAGGCTTAACTTATTCTTCGTAATAATCTATCTAAAAGTTCTGGATGTTTTTATTTAAGTTCTATAATTTCACATTCATGATTTAAAAACTAATCTTAAATGTGGATCATTTTTGAGAGAAAGACATTGAAATTTATCATCTGTTAAATTATTATCAGTGTGGCCTCGAACTAAGAGGTGTATTTTATTTTTACGTTGTCTTGTATTAATATATATGTTATTTTCTCGCAAACTGAAATTGAACATTTATTCTCGAATTATTATGCTGATTTTGACCGCATTTAATGTGTTTATTTCATAAGTGCTTTGTTTTATGTGATGTGGGGATTTGTTGAGTCCCCGATGTGATTTAGTGAACTCATTTTGAATTAATTATTAATTTGAATAACGCATAATTAAATATCATGTAAAGTCGTTAATGTTTGAGATTGTTGATAAAGTGTGGCATAATTAAATTTTGCTTGTTTGTAATTTTTAACTTTAACCGAAATAAATGCACATACTCAAATTGAAAGCTTTTCTCTCATTGTCGTTGTTCACGTGAATGTTTATCTGCAATAACGGATTTTCGCCGCCAGTAAATCAGGTAGTCTAGCTGGCTGTCTCCTCTGCTATGACGGAAGTAAGCCTCAGAAAAGCGAGTGTTTGAACGCACATCGCGTATTGTAGTTGTGATTATAAAATAGGGTAAATAGAATAGATCAAAAGCAAGCTGATTTCTAAAAAAAAGCAAATAGTGGTCCTATATGTGTGAAATGTGGCAGGCAGGGTAGAGCGTATAATATACGGCAGGTTTTTTACGCATTGTGATATGCTTGATTTTATTTGTTATAATTATAATTACAAAATGCCAAGTAATATTTTTTGCATTCAAAAATTAGGCAAGTTATCAAACAGGAACATATGTAAATTGTGATCTGCAGCCGTGTTCGGTGCCTGTTCTGAGTTGATGGTTTCTTAGAATAATGCGTTTATATCAAACATCGAGTTGTTGTGAGTGACATTTTATTTAGAGTTGCTTACAGAGACTCACCAAAAAAATTAGTGAATGAGAAAATTTATTTATCGTATAACAGTATTGAAAAAAATCACTTGAAACATGTAAGCAGCATGCTTATTCGCTTTACTTTATTACACAAACCTTGCAAAATCAAAAGTCGAATAAGTTATACTGTACTTCAGGGGCGAGGGAAGTTTTGTCGAAATCACCTTCAACCAATTTTTTTATCTACTTGTACATATTTTAAGAGTATTTACTTCCGTTTCTAAAATTTATATAAAAACAAATATTGTCAGTAAAATAACCCAGGAATAAAAACGAAAATCATTAGATTTTACCACATATGTTTTCACTATACTCAAAATTTTTTTGAACAGAAAAAAAATGGTGTCAGGTTACTTTAGCAGAACCTCCCACGCCTCTCAAGTATGTACAATACAATCAGCTTTTTCGAAAAATCATAAAATTTAATTCAAGAATAAAATCAATATTTCATTCTGTTTTTTCTCCATAATAATCACCGATTCTTCGATTTAACGATTTTGGAATTTGTGGCTTTTCCAACTTTTCGACTTCTCATTTACTCGATCTTTCAACTTTGAAATTTCGAAGTTTTTCGTTTTCCCAATTTTTCCATTTTTCGAATTTTCCGTTGTGAGGTTTTTTAACTTTTCCATTCAACAATTCATAATTTTTCGATTCCACCGATCCCTTGGTTTTTCAATTTTCATTTTTCTTTTAATATTTTCATTTTTTGTTTCTCAATTTTTAATTTTGCTATTTGTCGATCATTCAACTTTGCAACTTTTAGGTATTTTCAATTTTACTTCCCGAGCGTAAGCAAACTGTCCGTCTGTCTGAACGTCTGTTCGTCTATCTGTCTGTCTGCCGTCTGTCCGGATTTTTATTAGACAGATAATTTCCGAAACTACTGAACCGATTGTTGTCAAATTTTATATGTGCATTATGAATATCATGTAGACGGTAAAACGCAAACCAAACTTTGACTAATCATCCCCACCAAACTCAATATTGAATTTGTTCGAAATATGTACAATTTTGCTAAACATGCACAGTTGTATGTACTTTTTTTTCTGTTACAATTGACAATCGATGTTTTTCCAAATTTTCCGTTGTTATCACAAAAACGAAAATCGCAAAATCAAATTTTATAATATCATAAAGAAGCAGAAAAACGTTTTTGTCAATTAAAATAGTTCAAGATAATGGGTGGAGCTTAATCTTCGACTTTATTTTTTACTTAATATGCATAGTATTCTTTGAACAACACGATACACAAAAACATGTTGTACATGATAATTTCTTGTAGAGAAATAAGAATTTTAAGCTCCACCTTCTTGGCTCACGATGAATAAAGAAAGTCATCACAATTGAGATAGGGTGGGTGGGCGGGCCTTATATTTTGCACCATCACTTAAGAACATGTTTCACATGGTAATTCTTGTAAAAAATCCGGTTTTTGCAATTAAGCTCAGCCCCCCCCCCCCCCTTGACTAACGACGAACAAAGAAAAAGCGTCACAATTGAGATAGGGTGGGTGGGTGGGGCGTATGTTTCGCATTTTTTCTTCTTATTATATATTGTTTTTACTCCATAACAAGAAACTAAAAACATGTTTAAAATGGTAAATTTTATCCCATACACTTCTCTACAAATTTACCCTTTTAAACATGTTTTCAGTTTCTTGTCGTGAAAAGACAAGTAGTACATACATTAAGAAAAAAAAAAGCAAAATACAAATCCCACCCACCCGCCCTTATCTCAATTCTTATGAATTTTTCCTTGGTTGTCAGATTGAGGGGCGGAGCTTAATTGTAAATTCGATGTTTCCAGACAAAAATGTAGCATTTTAAATGTTTTAAATATATTGTCGTGAAAAGATTGTTACGTATATTCAGAAAAAAGACAAAATTTAAGCTCCGCCTATCCACCACCATCTCAATTGTAATGATGTTATTCGTTGTGAATATTGAAATTCTAAAAAATTGTTATATTTCATACTGTAAATTGTGGAGACGCGAGGGAAGTTCTGTCGAAACAACTTTCAACCATTTTTTTTACAACTTTCCTATTTTGCAATCTTCTTGTGGGATTTTACAGTTTCCCGATATTTAATTTTTCCATTTTTCAGGTTTTCGATTTCTCAATTTTTCATCACAGTTCCAGATCACATTTTAAATTTTATTCAAATTTTTAATTTTGACGAGATGTTTGGATTATCACAATATTAATTACATAATTAGGTACATCTTGACAAAAGAAAAAGAAATGATTTCTCGACGAGATGGACTACAAAATTTTGAATGACGTCTTCAAGTTTGTGCAAGGGATAAACAGATAAATTTATGTTCACGATAACTTTAAAACATGTTCAAAATTTGAGGGTTATTGGGTTCGTAGTTTCTAAGATAAAAGTACCATAAGTAATTTTTTTACGAAATTCTGAGTCCACAAATATTAATAAATCATAGATATAGAAGGATTTATTTTGCAAATTTTAGATAGATTTTATTTTGTCAAATTTTAAGAGGACATTATCATATTTTTGGTGGAGATGTACCGACAAATTTTACTAACACCTTTGAAAAATATTTAAAATATCACAACAATTTGCACAGTCCTTTCGAAAATGACTTGTCTATTAAAGTCATCAGTAGACGACGGGCAGATAGATGATAGAAAAACAGACGACAGACACACAATGTACATACGACAGACATAAACGGGAGAGCTACTTCTTTGTATTCTACAAGCTATCTCACGCCCAGGAAATAAAAAAATAGAGCTATTAGAAATAAAAGCAGTTTTTAATATATTTCATGAAAACTTTTTAGACTTGTCAGAATCTCTAGATTAAGTCCTGTGAAATCAGTTGTAAAGCTTAATCACATTAATTTTAAATAAAAAAAATACAACAGTATAGATTATATTTAAAAATAAAGGGATCATATTTAAAACAATATTCCATAGAAATTGCGTTTCAACAAACAAACTTAACCGTTTCTACAATTTCGAAGCAATTGAGTTTTTTAGTTTTTTATATACTTCACTGTATGTAAAATTTAATAAGATGAAAAAATAAAATACAGAATGTCTGGTTCTTATTTGGTATTCATTGAATAAAATGGTGGGTATATTTGAAAATTTGGATTTGGACTCAAGCAAACCAAATTTGCAAATCTTCGTTCCACTTTACTGAAATTTGTAAAATACAGAAGACATTTGATTAGAATTCACTATTTCATAACCGGAACTATAAAAACCCATCCATTAGGGGTAGTTTTCGTTAATTTTTTCATATGTGCCTACTGTCCTCAAAGCTATAATAATTTTACGTGACACAAACGTTGATAATGTAGTTTTAGAAGCTTTAAAAATATGCTCTTGAGATCTTCAGAAAAATCCCTTCTATTTTACATTTACAAATTTTTGTAGAACGCAATTTAAAACCAAACTACATTCGAAATCGAGAAAAATGTGCAAAAATCTGAAAACAAAAAACATACCTTCGAAATCCCTATCAGCTGGTTCTTGTTTGATCGGCAAGTTCGGTGGATGGTGAACTCCCTGTAGATTAGCAGGAACATGAGTTACTTCATTATTTCTGTGAACCATCGGCGATGACGACCTACGATCAATAGAACGCTACTTGTCCCGTATTTACGCAATATTTACCTGTTATAAATTGGATTTGCGTAAAAACATCCGCTATGTTGATATGTGGGGGTGTAAACCCCTTCAAAACTTTCGCTCCCTGAGTATGAAACGGGATACGCAGGAGGTTTGTTTATGTTCTGCAGCAAGTCCGACATTGTATTTTCGGGTTTTATTGCTACAAATTAACGAACAAATCAGTCGTTTTACAATTTTAGTCACCCGTTTTGCACACTAGTTTTTCTACGACTCGAGCTTCAAATAAATTTTGAATCAAAAAGTCTGTTTATCAAAAATCTATTTTTGTGTATCTAAATATAGCTGCAATAATAATAAGATTGTCGCAATCGTTGCGCTTCTGTGTAGAAAGAGATGACAGGTTAAAGAGGGTGAACCCCGCCGAGCTTTAAGTTGAGAATATACAAAACTAAATGGATGTTTGGCTGCTGAAAGAACTCATGACAGGTTGATCTCTAAGCTCAGCATGTACTCCGATTACTACAGCCTGGGTAACCGCGCTACTACGTTCGATAACATACGCCCACGTAGATATTGTTTGACTTTTTTGTGATAAATATGAAAGAAGTTTGAGAGTATTTTTAAACGGCTTAGTCGTAGGGACTACCGAACATGTAAGTAAATCCGATAATTTTTAAATCTTGTGCAAACAGACTTACATATTGACTGATATCGGGGGTGCGCTCCAATAAGCTTGATTAAAAATTATAACCCGAGGCTCAAATAGCACCCCTCTTTTTAACATTATGTATTTTTCAAGACTACACTGGTGAGGCCTGATTGCGCTTAAAGTGCATTTAGGAACTGGAAATCTGGCTATCGATAATAATAAATTTTGCCTGAAGCACAGAGCTTAATTTGTAAAAGTGCTACTCGGAGGAAATTCTTACTGTTCGTGTTCTGCTGCTGAAAGTCCGAATCCGAAACATACTGTTCACTGTCGTCGGTTTCGCAGCTGTTTCCTGAAACGAAGAAAAATACGTATATTATACGTCTATTTCACTCCTATTTTGTACATTTTTAAGTAATTATATAATTAAAATTGACTTGATTTTGACGCGTTTGTTACATCGGATGACAGTTTAACAATGAAGCAATCGATCTCCAAAATGTGGGAAAATATACAGGGTGTAATTCATTACAGTAATGTCAAAACTATGACCCATACAGGAAACAGAGCTTACAGAATAAAATCTATTTAGAGACATCATGAAACTGTCTTTTTTGTCAAAATTTCACTAACGGAAAATATTCAAAAAATATTTTTCGATAGCAGTTGAAAAATTGTAAAAATGACTTTTGAAATGACAGAAGGACGAAACATGAACACAATTTTTGAAATGAAATAAATAAAATTAAATATACAAAAAAGAGAGATTATAGTTAGTAGAACTAAAAATGTCCACAGAAGTTTTGTAACGGTTGGTGGCATTCAGTGACTTCATATGGTAAAAATATTTGACATTACGTCTTGTTTTTTTTTTGTTAGATTTTAAATAAAATTTGATAAATATTCTGTAATTATTAAATCAGTGTTGGAGTGTTGGTGTAATACAAAAAATTTAAAGTAATCCCTTCCTTCCAGCTTTTCAGATGTTTTGTTTCTGTTCTTATTAAGATAATAAAATTTAAGGGCGACGTCATCAATTTTGGAAAGGCGAGGACACATATTTAAGTTGGCTCTTTTGCAAAAATTGATCAATGTCAAAGCCGTTCTTGATTTGTTCAATAAAATGTATAATGGAGATATAAACGTATTAAAAGAGAGAATATTTCTCGGTTTTGCAGTTTTAATGTTAAATTGTAAAAAAAATCATAAAATTTTGATTTTTTTGCAAAAATCTGGATGTCCAGGAAAAAATTATTACCATAAACGACAAATTAGAAGTACACGTACGTTAGTTTTTAAAACTGAAATAACATATGTATTCTGTAAAATTTTGAAGTGACGTCATCACATTGTCGGTGGGGATATTCAGACAAATTTTAATTAGCGGTTTGCCATCTACACAGGATTCCTAATGTACATACAAAATTTGAAAACAATCGAGCCCCCCTTAAGAAAATTTCGGGCAATTTTAGCCGTTTTTTGAAATTTAAGGAAGCATTTTTTCGATTATTTCTACCATTTTTCTAAAATCGCCCACCGAAATATTTTGGATTTAAAAAAAATATATTTTCAAACCGAATATTTTTAAATCTTGTACCGAGAGTATAAATAAACACGGTGTTTTTGGCGATTTTTTCGCAACTTTTTCTATTTCTAAAGCAAAATTTTTCATTACCCTCCTATAAAAATTTCGGCCAACATTCAACAATTTTTTAAATTCAACTAATTTTCCATCTCCAGAAGTTAGTTTCGGTCTCCAATACCTTTCGATTGGGACAGACGACAAACAGACAGGTGGAAACGGGAGACCAATTTTTTTTTAGTACTTGCTAAGATAAGACTAAACAATATTAAGAGTAGTTACTAAAATGAAGAGGAGGCGAATGGGCGGGGCTATTCCTTGCTTATAAAGTACTCGCTAATAAAAAGTCAAACTTAGCCCCGCCCGCCCACCCGTTTCCTCAATTTTTTACTTAAATAAGAAATAAATGTTAAGATAAATAGAATATAAAAAAATTACTGTTAGGCCTTTTTTTCTTTTATAACAGCCCCACTTCCTTTCTACAGAAGAACATATAATTAATCCCCGCCCACCCACCCCGTTTCATTTCAGTGATTCATTTTATCTGGAATGAATGAAAGTGGATCCCATACTGAACGGAAATAAAATTGGTATTTAGAATGAGAATAGCGCGGGTGGGTGGGTAGGGTTAATACTTTCTAAGATAAGACTGATTTTGGCAAATGACACCCTTTAAGAAAATAGAGGGTGGATGGGCGGGGCTATTCCTTGCTTATAAAGGACTTTATAAGAAAAAGTTAAATTTAACCCCGCCCGCCCACCCGTTTTCTCTTTTTTTCTTCCAAAATAAGAAATGAATCTTAAGATAAACGATATAACAAAAAAATGGCTGTTTGGCCTTTTTTTCTTTGATAACAGCCCCACTTTTATTCTACAGAAGAACATGTAATTAACTATTCCTTGCTTAAAAAGGACTCCATAAGAAAAAGTTAAACTTAACCCCGCCCGCCCACCCGTTTTCTCTTTTTTTCTTCCAAAATAAGAAATAAATGTTAAGATAAACGATATAACAAAAAAATGACTGCTTGGCCTTTTTTTCTTTGATAACAGCCCCACTTCCATTCTACAGAAAAACATATAATTAACCCCGCTCACCCACCCGGTTTCATTTCGGTGATTAATTTTATCTGGTGTGAATGAAAGTAGATTCCATACTGAACGGAAATAATATTAGTCCTTAGAATGAAAATAGCGTGGGTGGGTGGGCGGGGTTAGTACATACTAAGTATGACTGACTTTGGCAAATGACATACCCTTTAAGAAAATAGAGGGCGAGTGGGCGGGTCTAGCACCTGGTAAGATAAGACTGATTTTGGCAAATGACACCCTTTAAGAAAATAGAGGGCGGGTGGGTGGGGCTAGTACTTGCTAAGATAAGACTAAACAATATTAACAGTAGTTACTAGAATGAAGAGAGGCAAATGGATATAAAGGACTCTGTAGGAAAAAGTTAAATTTCGCCCCGCCCACCCACCCGTTTACTCATTTTTTTCTTAAAAAATAAGAAATAAATCTTAAGATAAGTAGTATAACAAGAAAATTACCATTAGGCCTTTTTTATAACAACCCCGCTCCCCATTCTACAGAAGAACACATAATTAACCCCATCCACCCACCCCGTTTCCATTTCAGTGATTCATTTTATCTGGTCTGAATGAAAGTGGATACCATACTGAACGGAAATAAAATTAGTTTTTAGAATGAGAATATCAAGGGTGGGTGGGCGGGGATAGTACTTGCTAAGTTAAGACTGACTTTGGCAAATAACACCCTTTAAGAAAATATAGGGCGGGTGGGCAGGGTTATTACTTGCTTATAAAGGACTCTGTAAGAAAAAGTTAAACTTAGCCCCGCCCACCCACACCTTTTCTCTTTTTTTTTTCTTACAAAATAAGAAATAAACCTTAAGCTAAATAGTATAATAAAAAGATTACTGTTAGGCCATTTTTTCTGTCATAATAGCCCTACTTCCAATCTAGAAAAGAATCTAAAATTAACCCCGCCCACCCATTCCGTTTCCATTTCAGTGATTCATTTTATCTGGTCTGCATGAAAGTAGGTCCCATACTAAACGGAAATAAAATTAGGCCTTAGATGAGAATAGCGTGGGAGGGTGGGCGGGGTTAGTATTTACTAAGATAAGACTGACTTTGGCAAATGACATACCCTCTAAGAAAATAGAGGTGGGCGGGTCTAGCACCTGATGAGATAAGACTGATTTTGGCAAATGACACCTTTTAAGACATACCCTCTAAGAAAATAGAGGGTAGGTGGGCGGGTCTAGCACCTGATAAGATAAGACTAAACAATATTAAGAGCAGTTACTAGAATGAAGAGGGGGCGAATGGGCGGGGTTATTCCTTGCTTTTAAAGGACTCTGTAAAAAAAAGTTAAACTTAGCCCCGCCCACCCACCCGTTTCTCTTTTTTTTCTTACAAAATAAGAAATAAATTTTAAGATAAATAGTATAACAAAAAAATTACTGTTAGGCCTTTTTTTATAACAGCCCCACTTCCATTTTACAGAAGATCATATAATTAACCCCGCCCACCCACCCCGCCTCCATTTCAGTGATTCATTTTATTTGGTCGGGACGAAAGTGGATTCCATACAATAGGAGACTCTGCAGGAAAAAGTTAATTAAACTTAGCCCCACCCACCCACCCGTCCTCATTGTTTCTTCTAAAATAGGAAATAAAACTTAAAGTAAATAATATAACAAAAAATAGGGTTTTTGATACTGCAGGCAGAATAGACACTGAAGAACAGCTGTGGACTGTCAATATAATAAAATCATAAAAACATACAATGAAAAGCTAATTTTTTACTATAGTGGAACCGAAACAGAAGAGGTTAGAAGAAATAAAATAAAGACGGAGACAGAAGAAAACTACCCATACATAATATTTAAAGTTATTTTAAAATTATTTAAGGAAAGTTTTCCCCACGCCCTAAATACAATTGAACAACTCCAATTTTTTAGAAAAATGATAAAATTTGATTTTACAATATTGTGTTTATTTTATGTTAATTTTTATAAATGAAACAAATAAACAGACAGACAGACGGAAACGTGAAAATCCAACCTACATTAAACACTTGGAAAATATTGTACAAAAAAAAAAAAATGTGCAGTAACTAAGATCAAAATCAAGGCGGATTCAGAAACCACGAATACAGGAATATGTACATTATTTTATAAAATTTAGTTAACCTTTACCACGCAAAATGATGAGAGGACGTCATCAAATTATTGGTGGGGATGTTTAAAAATTTTGGTTAGCGTTTTGTCACCTGCACGATATTCGTAAACCACATATAAAATTCAAAAAGAATCGGTCTAGTAGTTTTGGAGATTATCTGCTTAATGAAGACACACAAAAAGAAATGGGGAACCTATTTTTTCGTATTTTAGCGATCACGGAATGTCGAGAAAACATGAAAGTAGCAATTCACTGAAGAACATCTGAAGAAAACAAAAAGACCAACAAAAATACAGAATGTGCACAAAAAATCTAGAGAATCTAGAATTATTGCAAACTTTATTAGATCAAAATAATACTGAGATTTGTTGTTTCCACCAAAACATTCCATATTTTTCGAAAAAAAAATCTCTAAAATTACAGAATCAACTACCTTGAAACTTTGGATGTACTTTAACGTTTCACCGAAATAATAAAACATTAATTAAAATTTCTATTCCTCCTTTCGCGAAAACTGATGACAATAATTTAAAATTTTCTCAAGTAAATTTCATCCTGATTTAATACATTGCCTATATTATAACAGTTTAGGCAATAAAATGTACGAAAATTCAATGGAATTTTAGAGTTTCTCTTAAAAACTACATATCCAACTTTGCCAAGATGTGAAAGTTGATTGAGGAATTTATGTTACTCATCCCTTCGACAAAGATAATGACGTCATTTTATAAAATTGTGAAATAAATCGTTTACATAATTTTTCAATTTTCAAATTTCAAAAAAATAGTACCTGCTACGATAAGATTGATTTTGACAAATGAGATATTCTCTAAGAAAAGAGAGGGTGGGTGGGCGGGGCTAGTACCTGCTAAGATAAGACTAATTTTGGCTAATGAAATATCTTCTAATAAAATAGAGGGCGGGAGGGCGGGGTTAGCAACTGCTAAGGTAAAACTGATTGTTCTGGATGATCCATGTCATTTACCAAAATCGGTTTTATTTTAGCAGATACTAGCCCCACCCACCCACCCTCTCTTTTCTTAGAGGGTACGCTATTTGCCGAAATCAGTCTTATTTTATCAGGTACTAGCCCCGCCCACCCATCCACCTTCTCTTTTTTAGAAAGTATATATATCATTCGCCAAAGTCGATCTTGGATACTACTAACCCCTCCCACCCGCCCTCTCTTTTCTTAGGGAGTATCTCATTTGCCAAAATCACTCTTATCGTAGCAGGTACTAGCCCCGCCCACCCACCCTCTCGTTTCTTAGAGGGTATGTCATTTGCCAAAATCAGTCTTATCGTAGCTAGTAGCTGCTAAGAGAAAACTAATTTTGGCAGATGACACCCTCTAAGAAAAGAGAGGGTGTGTAGGCGGGAATAGTACCTGCTAAGATAAGGCTGATTTTGGCAAATGACATAGTCTCTAAGAAAAGAGAGGGTGGGTGGGCGGGGCTAGTACCTGCTACGATAAGAGTGATTTTGGCAAATGACATACCTTCCAAGAAAAGAGAAGGTGGGTGGGCGGGGCAAGTACCTGCTACGATAAGAGTGATTTTGGCAAATGAGACACTCTCTAAGAAAAGAGAGGGTGGGTGGGCGGGGCTAGTACTTGCTAAGGTAAAACTGATTTTGCCAAATGAAATTCCCTAAGAAAATATTTTTATAATTATTAATTCTTTCAGAAAAGGTCAACATATTTAATGTGATTCTATTATTTTTGACAGACAAAGTTAGTACGAATGAATAAACATCGACTATAAGATTCAGTGAAAGGGCCCTAAGAAAATTAACAATAGTAGTAGAGTCTAGGAAACAGTGAACATTGAACCTCATGTCTTTAAGTTTATACGAAAAAACGAAAATAAAAAGTATGTTCTTAAGCATTCTATTGAGGGCTTTCAACATACAGAAAGTCAATGTTCACTGTTTTCCGGACTCTACTTTACATTCTGTACAAACAAATGCGTTGAGATGATTGAGGTTTTCCAAACAACTTTAAGTTAGTGATTATTACAATGCACTTTTTGTGGCTGTAAAAAATGTTTTCTGTGTAGGAATTTAGCCAAAACAAAATGAGTCTGAATGGGTAAGCTTGAAAGAAAAGCCTACGACTATAAAATAATATTTTGTTTTTAGGTAGTAAATTACTTGTAAAAAACGAGTACCTTGTTGATTAATACAGCTAGAGTATGTATAATAAAAGCGCTTATTTTTAGTTTTTAAGTGCTCGATTCATTTTATATCAAGCCCACTTTTTGCTGCTTTATCGAATCCGACCACCTCTGCCCTGCATCGCGTTCCACGGCCCTTTGCAAATGCGCGCGATACTCTCAGAGGAATAAGGTCCATCATTTAACACCATGCATCATTAATAAGATAACAACAGGTGAAAGCTTTGTTAAGTCTGGCTAACATTCGCCCTTCCTTTCCATCAGCCATTAATTCGGCAAAGAGAATGCGACGGAGAATGTACAACTCGTCCTGACGGGGCGTTTTACACAGAACAGAGGGTTAAACGCTCGCATTTACCACATTAATTATGGAGCAAGTAGTATTACTTACCTTCTTGATGCCAGGGCTCTCTCCAGTCTGTGGGGAATACGCCTGAAACACGCCAGATTTCAGCTTGTTGCTATTGTCTCGATATTAAGTGAGTTTTAATGGTGGAGTTCATTAAAAATTCACGCGTTCGTCATCAACACCGAGGGCTCGGACATGACGAAAAATGGAATTTTTTTTCAGGTGAAAATTTCTTACCGGGAGGTGGAGTGGATTTGTAATGCTCCTGGTGGTATTGCTGGTAGCAAGTGGAAGTGAAGGGAGAGCCGAAGAGACACCCCTGAAATCAAATTATGTTCGAGATTGATTTATTTGTGTGTGGAAAAACTAGGAGAAATGAAACCGACATGCAGAATCGATACGTAAATGCACCCCTGGTTGTGGAAAATAACACATTTCATTTTTTTTTATTAACGTTAACTTTATTTGCTTTAAATATGGTGCTTGTATTTTTTGTGTTCGCTAAACTTTAGAGATGTGGCTTTCGAAATTTTTCGAAAAAAGTCACCTTGAACTTTTCGATAAGGGAAATTTCTAAAAGTTGGTGGAAATGTTAGAAAAGTTGTGAAAAACGCCTACTTTATCGCGCACACGCAGTGAACTGGACGTACTTCAAAAAACATCAGGCTTAGGCAGTTTTTTTATTCTAATGAAATCGAAGTTAGTGGTCAAATCTTTTATACTTATATACAGGGCGCTGAAAAAATGGTGTACCAACTCTATGACACGTTGTTGAAGACTGTTTATAGAACAGAAAAAAAATAATTTAAAACATTCTTGAGGCCAAATGTACAAAATATAGCCCTTCAAAATTTATTTTAGAATATATGAATGCATTCGGTTTAATAGTTTCAAATAATAAGCTGCAACATTTTGTTATACAATTTTGATTTTTTACCAAAAATCTGAACGTCTATGGTAAAAACTCAACACGGATTCATACACCACAAGTGTAGGAGTATATTTATTTATAAAAGTTTCAATAAAATTTACTACTGTAAATTTTTGGTTTACCATCTACAGGATTTTTCTAACATACATATAAAATTTGACGACAATCGGTGCAGTAGTTTCGACGATTATTTGTCTAATAAAAAAATTGATATAGAGGACAGGCAGACAGACGGAAACGTACTTTAGGGGTCATAATACATCAAGAAGATGTAAAAGTAGTCAGTCGTCCGAGGCTTATGTTTGGGAAGTAAAAAGGCGCCAAAATAGAGAACGGGTGGGTGGGCGGGGCTAACTTTTTCTTTCTACATCTTGTTGCATTGTGCGTATCAACATTAATATAATTCTCCCCACCAAAAATGAATGACGTCATTGGAAAATTTTATTAAGAAAATCTCATTTTAAATATGCAGCATAGCATAGCACTTTTATTTGTGGTTTAACAATTCATTCATATTTTTATTTCACAGTGTAAAAATTCTCCTAATAATAACTTTTAACTAATATTGTGTTAGTGATTATAGACAATTAAAAAAATTTTATTTATTCACTTCCTTAAAAAAAATCTCAAAAAAACTGATCTAAAGTTGCCTTGTAGAAATACAGTCAAGTAAATTCAGTGTTTTAGATAAATTCAAGTAAGTTTTTCTTAATAAAATTTTGTAATGACGTCATAAACTTTTTATGAAGAACAACAAGATAACAAAAAGGCAACAAAAAAAGACAAGAAAAACGCGAAGAAGAAGTCAAAAAGCACCAAAAAGTTTCCGAAAAACGACAAAAAAAGCGATTTAAAAAAGAAAGTAAAAGGTCTTTAGAAATTTCTAGTCAAAATTTGATGCATTTTTTGTTTAATACATATATGAAATCATAATTCGAGATTTCTGTTACCTAATATGTGGGTGATAAAGCATATTACTTCTTAAGTGTAAGCGAAGGAAGTATTGTAATCGAGTCCATCGGACGAATGGCCACTTTTATTTTTTCTCGACAAAAATGTACTCATATACTTGTAGTGTACGAATCCACTTTCAGTTTTTTCGCTAAACGTTCAAATTTTCACAATAATATTTGCAAGGTATAATAACGTTCTATTCCCAACAAGGTTTGTATGTCTCCGTGACGCAGTGGGTGTATCGGAGAGAACGGCGACCTGCGGTACTGCGATTGTGGGTTCGATGCCGAACTTGGCCCTTTCCTTTTTTTTTCTTGCGTTGGTATAACTGTTGACTAGAATTATCCATGCTGATGACGTAATCACAAGTTTTAAAATAAAAATTATAATATTCAGAACATTTTGTTCGACTGTGGTTTAATTAATAATTTTAGTCCTGTTTTGAGAAGGTAAACTCATTCAAATCAAACTAATTTCTACGTGACACTCTTTCGATGTATAAACATAAATAAACACTTGAGCTTCAGATTGATATGACCTGGTGCTGAAAGGACAAGGGATGTTATTTATGTCCCTGGTTTTTACTTTACAGCGGTCATTACAAAACTAAGATCGTAAAATCAAATTTCATATATTTTTTAAAGAACAGGATTTGTCCTTATAGCCTTCGGCCAATTTAATTGATCCAATTAAGAATCTCATTTTATAGTAAATGTGAGAAAAAAAATTATGATCAGTATTTAACGGATTTTCACACAGTTTAAAAAAGAAATTGAATTATAAATAGAGGTACTTGAGTACGCGAGTGTTCGTATCGTGCTTCTGGTTTACTAGTGTTTTTGTGAGTTTATAGGCTCAATTAAATCCTGGGAACTGCTGAATTCCTCTTTAGGTTTGGCAACCAACCAGAGAGACAAATTTTCAAATTCCTATTGCAAATTTGGTAAGATCTTTCCTTATTACTACGTTAAATTTTAAAGTTCTTAATCTTTTTCGGCCCCTTATCAACTGAATTGTCGGTTCTTTTCTGCTTTTTTTTCTTTTTTTTATGGCCAGCAGCCGGTCTTCGCTTGTGTAGGCGGCTCGCTGACCCACCAAAAACAAATCTTTTAAGTCCAAACATTCTGTTTTCTTTTTCCCTAAGACTTCAGCAATATCATGCTGCCCATTTGTGGAAAGTGCCATGCGGCCATCAAAAGCGGTCGGCTGGTTTCACTGTGTTACCTAACTTGTTCCGGCACATGCGGCAAGCAGTATCATTATAAATGTGCTGATGTTCCGGAAAGTCTGCACGAGCATCTTCAATCTGTTCCTGGCCTAAACTGGAAATGTCCGGAATGTGTCAAAAAGTGTTTCTGTCTTGACTCGGATTCGCTAAATGAATTTCTCGGAGCAAAATTTGACGAATTAGTCGGCAATCTAAAAGATATATTTTCGAATTTAAAAACGGAGTTAATTGAGAGCGCTGAGCGTCAGATAAAGGATACACTTCCGGAATGTAAACCACCTGTACCTTCTTTTTCTGCAATTTTAAAAAACAAAACAAAGCCAGCAATAGTTATTCAGCCAAAAAATCCAGAACAAGATTTCAACAAAACTAAGTCCGACATTGCATCCAACATAGACCCTCTCAACGCGAATATTCAGTTAGAAAAAGTTCTGAGCACAAAAAACGGAGGTATACTTGTCGGATGTTCTTCAGTTGAGCAAAACTCCCGTTTCAAACTGTTAGCCCAAGAAAAACTTGCGGAAACTTATGTAATAAGAGAAATCAAAGGAGTCTCCCCCCGAGTTAAACTAGTTGGTTTCTCACAGGCATTTGAGGAAGCTGAGTGGAATAACCTTGCTGACCACATGATAAAGGTAAATAGCTCTATCTTTAACCCTAAGTCAACATGCGAAATTCTGAAATTCTGGCCCACTAAAAAAAAACCGAAAGTATATCAAGCCCTCCTGCAAATTGACAAAACTTCGTATGATAGATTAATGGCTGCTGGTGGCTTGTTTGCTGGTTACGATTACTGTTCGGCGTTTGAAGGCTTAGAAGCAAATAGATGCTTCAATTGCAACAACTTCGGTCACTCTTCTCGTGTTTGTAAAAATAAAGTAACATGTCCCAAATGCAGCTGCGAACACGAACTCAGAAACTGCACATCAGAACATTTGAAGTGTATCAATTGCGTTCGTCTAAATGAAAAAAACAACAGTCTTGTCGACACTAATCATGCAGTATGGGATCACTGCTGCCCGGTGTATAAATCAGCTTTTGATAAGCTCAAAGCTGAAATTCTTTCAGCATAGCATATGGGCCAGGAGTCTCTAGGCTGTAACACATATATGCAAGACCACCCTGCCAAAATAATACAGTTTTCAGTAATGTACACTAACATCGCCTCTCTCCTAGCAAAACTTGACTCTATGACTCTCTATATCGAAGATAATAAACCTGATTGTATTCTACTAACGGAAACATGGTTGTCTTCTGATATCTCCGATTCCTTGATTGGGCTTAATGAATACACTTTATACCGCACCGATCGAACGTCGCGAGGGGGAGGTGCTTGCATCTTATTAAAACAAGCGTTATTTAATCAATTTTCTGTAATATGTAACAGCAAAAGATATGGGAATACTGAATTGGTTAGTGTGGACTGTAGTCACAACTCTCAAAATTTTTCATTAGTATGTGTTTACCGACCGCCTGGAAGTCCCCTAGTTGATGATGAATTGCTGTACGATGAAATTAAAAGATTATGTCACCTTCGTTCCAACTTAATCATACTTGGCGATTTTAATTTTCCAAATATTTCCTGGCAAAACGTTCAATCGCAGACCAACGATGACTCTACAGCACAATTTATTGATATGCTCCATGAAACAAACCTAACACAACTTGTCGCTGCCCCCACTCGTTTTCGCGTTGGACAAGAACCATCTTTACTTGATCTAGTCTTAACAACTGATCTCAATCTCTTAGGGGAGATCAGGCATTGTGCTCCCATTGGCATTTCAGATCATTGTGTAATTGAAACCACTTTACAGTACCACTCATCTTCGTTGCAAAAGCATCATTTTCGCAAGCACTCCAAAATTAATTTTGAAGGGTTAAATTCAGATCTGACCAATACCGATTGGACTTCTCTATATAGCACAAGTTGTTGTACCGAAGCGTGGAACATATTTAGGAATGTACTGTGTGACCTGGTTTCTAAACATACGACTACATATAAAGTCAAGTGCAATCGTACAAAACCCTGGATTACCCAGACCTTTATAAAACGTGCAAAAATAAAAAACAAACTATGGAATAAATACAGAATGTCGGGTGCTCAAGAGGATTACGACCTACACCGCAATTTTTCCAATATGTTAAAAAGTGACTTGAGATTAGCAAAAAGTCGTTTTGAGAATAACGTGGTGAAGAGCGGTCCCAAAGCCGTGTACAAATTTATGAGAAATAAAATTCTGTCGAAAGTTTCGGTCCCTATTATCTGCAGCAACAACTTATTTGCAAAAAATGAACAAGAGTCAGCCAACTTTCTAGCAGATTTCTTTGGGAGTGTATTTACTAGTGAACCCAAAGGAAATTTACCAGCATGTCCTGCACCTCGTGCAGAAGCTTCGTTACCAAATATTGATTTCACTGATGAAATAGTTCTGAAGGAACTTGATAACCTTCCTGATAAAAGTTCGCCTGGTCCAGACGGCATCACATCACATGTTCTCAGGCGATGTAGTAGTAATCTAGCTCGTCCGCTATCACATATCATGGAGCGTTCATTTCAAACATCAAAACTTCCACCAGTATGGCTTCAAGCCCATATTACACCGGTGTACAAAAAAGGTGATAAAACAATGGCGGAGAATTATCGACCCATTAGTCTGACATCAACCTGTTGTAAAGTTATGGAACGAATAATTTGGAGACATCTTCTCCGATTTTTATATGATCACGACATTATTACATTAAATCAACATGGCTTCTTGCCTAAAAGGTCCACTGTCACTTGCCTACTTCAATGTCTTAATGAATGGACGTTGTCTTTAGAAAAAAATATTCCAGTTGATATAATTTATTTAGATTTCGCAAAAGCTTTCGATAGAGTTCCCCATCGTCGTCTTATACACAAACTTGAAAACAGCGGAATTCGTGGGCTCCTATTGCAATGGATTAAAGCATTCCTTTGTGGTCGCAATTTTAAAGTAAAAGTAGGCTCAGCTTTTTCAAATAAAAAAGACGTACTGTCTGGTGTGCCGCAAGGGTCGGTCTTGGGCCCTGTATTGTTTCTTGTCTATATATCTGACCTGCTAACTTCACTCAACTCACATCACTCTTTTTACGCTGACGATGGTCGGATATACGGTAATTCCTTTTCATCTTCACGAATCATCCAACAAGATCTTCATACTATGTATACTTGGACGCACGTATGGTTAATGCCTCTAAATCTCCAAAAATGTTTTGTACTTCGCTTGGGTAAAAACAACCCCAACATTGCATACACTCTGAACAACTATGTTTTAGAATCCGTTCAGCAGATCAACGATTTAGGTGTCATACTTGACAAAGAGCTACCTTTTTCGGAGCATACCGTTCACATTGTAAAAAAAGCCAATGTCAGAAGTTATCTGTTGCAAAAGACGTTTACCAATCCGGACGAAGTTCTGTTAAAAACACTTTTTGTATCGTACATTCGTCCTATCGTAGAATACGCGAGTGTAATCTGGTCTCCTGCCCTAGTAAAAGATAAGCAATTAATTGAGAAAGTCCAGCGTCGTTTCTCTAAGTACGGCCAATCTCTCAGAAATAAATCTTATGAAGATAGACTTTCGACACTGAAACTCCCTACCCTCGAAAAACGGCGTCTCTTCAATGATTTGGTTTGTACTTATAACATCCTCTCCAATAAATTTAGTTTCAGCCTTGCCGACATCTTTGTTCTGTCGGATATTTCCCGTCTCCGGGGACACTCGTTGAAATTATACCATGAAAATTATAAAACTAAATGGCGTCAAAATTTTCTGACCAACCGAGTCTTCCAGATCTGGAACGGCTTAGCCGTAGAAATCGTTGAAGCAACTACAACTGCTTCCTTTAAAAACAAACTGGGTATATATTTGTACCAGTCATCTTAACACCCATCTGACACCGGAACTCTTCCTATGTGAGAAGCAGTAATAAATTGTAGTTGCTGGAAAATTGTTTTCGGCGGATGGGCATAATAGGCTCTGCCTCTGCCCAACGTTTTCAATAATAATAATAATAATAATAATAATAATAATAAATAAATGTAATCTGCACAGTTATAAAATGAGTCGTGATCAGTTAAAACTGTACAGTATTTTCTAATTTATTGTACAATTTTCGGTATTCAGTTGAAAATAATAAACGCAGTCTTTCTTTATTTTGCAAAGTAGGTGGAGTAGGTTTCACCAGTTCTTGATGTCGCTTCTACAAAATGTTTTGAATTTAATTAAGTCCCTTATGCACATTTTTTCCAACTTGAAGTTAACATCTGAATCACAACGAAGGATCACATTTGAAAATAAGTTGGTATAACCAAAAAACTAGGGTAAGTGTAGCCCAGTCTCTGCTTTTTGCAGTACCTAGAGATTAAATATTAAGTAGGTATAGTTTTGGAAATTTCATTCTACCCTATAAAATTTTATTGACAATAACAAGACGGACAGTAGTATAATGGTAAGAAATATTTATGGCTCACACCAGTTCACCCGGATTTGTCGGAAAACATTTAGCAGGTAGTTGTATTCATGAAATGATGCTCATTTTCTTTCGTGAGTAACGATGGGCCCTGTCCAGACCTGGATTATTCTGCTTTCTACCATCTGGAAATTAACGGCACGCGACAACTTTAAGTTGTAAATATCTCTTGCTATTGTACTACTGCCCGTCTCGTTATTGCTAATAAAATTTTATAGGGTGCAATGAAATTTCCAAAACTATACCTATTTGTGTTTAGTAATTAGCAATATGAAAGAAAATTATTAAACAGTAACTAATGCCTAAATTCAAGGTAGTTTAATTTCATTACGTCAAAGTAAATTAAGTAGTATTTGTAAAATATACTGAGCATGTATTTATTTAATTAACATTTACCATTTTTATACTTATCAAGTAGGGTTCTTACTAAACATTTCTTATTTAACCGAACAGTTATTAATTTAACTGAGCAGCTATTATTTCACCAAACATATATTATTTTTACTGAGAATTTATTTTTTAACTGAGCATTTATTATACAACTTAACATTTATCATTTTTGCTGAACAAACACACAGAGTGTTGAAAGATAAAACTGTGATTTTAATTTGTTCTCTAATTTTTTTCCAAAAATCTTGAAAGTGGGCAGTAAAAAGGCACCAAAAAAGAGAACGGGTGGGTGGGCGGGGATAACTTTTTCTTTCTATATCTCGATAGACTGTGCGTATCAAAATTAATGTATTTGTACCCACCAAAAATTGATGACATCATCGGAAAATTTTATTAAGAAAATAGCGCTTAAAACATGCAGCGTAACATAGCACTTTTATCTGTGGTGTAACAATTCATCCAAATTTTTAATTTACACTGTAAAAGTTCGTCTAAAAATACTAATAATGAAGTATATAGAAGCAAATTATAGTAGTTTGTGTAAGTAATCTTATTTAAAAATTTATAGAAAAGTAACACGTTATTTATTCATTCCCTCGAAAACCGGTCTAAAGGTATTTATACAGAACTTCCCTTACACCTGAACCACATTAAATAAATACAGTTTCTTAGATAAATTTAAATAAGTTTTTCATAATAAAATTTTGTGATAAGGACAGGAAAAAGGTCAAAAAAATCGATAAAAAAGGTGCCAAAAAAGATAATAAAAAGATAACAAAAAAGGGAAGACAAAAACGAAGAGAAAGTCAAAAAGCAAGAAAAAAGTCTAAAGAAATTTCCAGTAAAAATTTGATGCATTTTTTTAATATATGAATCATAATTTGAGATTTATGTCACCTTAGATGTGGATGGTAAATGTTATTGTTATTATTTTTGTTGTACTGAAAGATAAACAGTATTCATTTTATAAAAATGGCATGTCAATGTTGTTTTTATTCTCTGTAAATTAAAAAAAAAATTAAAATGCGATCTTAATAAATTGAATATAACTTTTAATTTTACGATGGATTTTTAGAAGTACATACATAAATTAGAATGAATTACCCCCTAATGAAATATATACAGCGTGTTATTGAAAGGTACGTACCAAATAAAATTGGCAATTGGTCTCGAAGTATGGGTGCTAAAAGTAAAAAAAGTTCAGGTAAAAGTGTTCTCCTTTTAGAGACAAAAATTATTAAAATTTATGTCCAAATTCGTTGTACGCCTCTGATAAAAAGGTCATCTTTCGTTTCTATAGCAACAAAAGTGTGTCTTATTTTTTTATAATTGTTACACTTGCGAGGATTGAATACAATAAATTAATTTTACCTATTTATCCTTCAGTAGCGTCTAAAGAAGTTGGATAAGGGTTATTTTTTTCCTTAAAATTTTGATAACACAAAATAAGTTTTTCAGACTTCTTAGACTCCGCGAAGAACTGTCAATTTTGTTGTACGTACCTTTCAAATAACACCCTGTATATAAACTATGGGCAAAAATAATACTTTGAAAATAGTTAATCAATAAATATTGAACATAAGGAAGGTTTAGGAGCCAATTTAACAAACGTCTAATTTCATGATATTTTTCAGTTTGTAAAATACGAAAATGCAAATTTATACTTTCTATTTGTACGTCATGTGTTCTCTGCTGTTGATGGTTTCATGTGACATACCATTATTTCGGAAACTTCTGAACAGAATATTTTGAAATATTTTGTTTGTTAAATCTATTCAATTAATTACATCGTTATTTTATCAAATTTTTGATCAAAGATTGCGCAAAATGCAGAATGAAAGTAAAATTGATTAATTAAAAAAAAAAAATTAGTTATATAAGTCTTCAAAACTCTGTACTTTATAGAACTCCATGAATGCAATGATAAACTACAACAATAGACTTAAAATTTTTTACACTTTTTACATAATAAAGGAGATAAGTTTCATTACTATTTACCATGCTTTAAAACTGTTGTAAGATTTCAAAGCATTCGGTTTTGAAATTTAATAGTTAAAATATTTAATTAAATAACATTTAAATTATTCGTCAAAATTTTGTGATGATGTCATTCATTTTTTAGGTGGGGATAAACAGATAAATTTTTATTATTGAGTTATCATGTCTCCGATAACCTCAAAACACTTGGAAGATTTCATAGCGTTTGGTTTTGCAGTTTCAATGTTAAAGTGGAAAACGTTGCTGTACAATTTTGATTTTTTTTTTTCAAAAATTTGAATTTCTAGGGTAAAAACTCAACACGGATTCATAAACCACAGCTGCAGGGGTATGTTATTCTACAAAATTTAAATTACATTCACTATTGCAAATTTTGTAAATATGAATAATTTTACTTTCATGTGGAATTTTCAGTTTAATATGTAAGATGAATTTTACTATTCGAATTGTAAAGCTAGCCCCTTTCAAATTATTCACACAGAACTTTCATCCTCTTTGAAGCGCAATCGATGCCACATATATTTATGAAGTTTAGAAATGACTAAAGTTAGTTATTCAGCCCCTACAGTAAATTAATGATGCCATTTTTAAAAATAATTAAACACATTTTATTACTAATGATACGATTTGAGCTGACAATTGCACTTGTTTTTTATAGAATTTTGACTTTTGGAAATAAAGTTATATAAAAGGACATTTAATGAAAATATAAAAAAAATCAAACAAATTTGGTGGATGCGCCGGTATAGTTTCTTGGATTTGATTTGTTTTCAGGCCATTTTACGACACTATAATTATCGTGAAGGACACTACGTATTAATTTTTTTCAGTTTTTTTTGTTGTATGTTTAAACTTATGATTCTACGTTCTTGTGAAAACTATATTTTTGCAAATTTCTCTAACGTAGTTTTATATGTTTAATAATCCGTCGCTTACTGAGTAAGGGTTGTAGCACTTTTAGCATATTAGTGGCTAGATAAAATTGACTTAACCCTTAATACAAGCGGGGCTTTAATGGAGTGGCCATCATTTAATTATCTGTGTCAACAGGGGCTCGACCTGGGAACTGTATTCGGTTACACATATTACCACTTCAAGGAAGGGTAGTTTTACTTATGTATTAAACGTGTTTTCTCCTCTAATGATCAACTTGAACTACAAGTAATGTGATACTAATTACTTACATAACAACGACAACAAACTCACAAACAAGAGTTAACATTAAATTTATTGCCCATGAATTTTTATTTTATTCGAGATTTTGTGGCTTAAGAACAAAAACAAACCCCAAATTTCATACAGTAAAGCCAAAATGTGATTATTTTGAATTTTTTTGTATGGCGCTGAAGGTCATTTAAGAATGTATCCAGTTTGATCTTTAAAATCAAATATTCTACTGTACTTGTTTGTTGTTATTTAAAAATATTTACAAGACAAAAAAAGTTTTAATTTAAGCATTTGAAATTTTCGTACAATGAAAAAAGTCTGAGGATGATTTTACCCTGAATATTAAGTTTTCATGAAAATGGAGCATAATAAAAATAATATTTCTGTTTACCTTTTTCCTCCTTTTCCCCAGCTAGTGTAGGCGTCATTTTTTCCATAATGAAAGTAATTCCTAAATGTTAGACTTTGTTATAGTCAACAGCAGACACGAGGTGATCGGCCAATTACTCTAATGAGTGGATGACTTGTACAAACAAATAATGCGAGCCGGTCTATTGTCCAGCTCCCCTAAGCTTTCATTCCAGGACCTGATTCACGAAACTTTCGTACTTTGAGGACGTTTCACACACAACCACAATATTGCCACTACTGTGTTAATTTTGTGCACGTCTAGCCACCCACCGCCAGAAATAACAAAATTCTGCAACAAATCCGGCAACCCTGCTACAAGAGACGACCCCGTCCGCTAATTTTCTCATTACTCCTCTGCTTTTTTTGATCAAAGAAGGTGTAAGGTCGGCATTGTTTACCTTAACTACTAACACCATTGTGGCGGTTTCATTAAGTAATTGTCACATTACGAAAATGAAATTTTATCAAATTTTTAGTTGGACTTTTATTTAAGAACGTCTTTAGGGCGCTTTGACGGTGTGATATATTGTATGATGGATTGTGTTCTTGATTTTAAGTAAATATTGGCTTTTATAATCGGAAATCAATTTACAAATTGAAAGCTAAAATTTAGGTGATGAAGTTCACTTGCTCCAGCGAAATGTCATTCTGGGCTAAGAAATTGTCTTATTTCCTGCTGTAAATTTATGGGGAGAGTGCTGTTCTTGCTTATTGCAGCTGCAGAGCACGCGGTGGAGGGTCGATTTAAACTCAGAAATAAATGTTTGCGTTTTGAAAGGTTTTTATTTAATTATCGTGACACTAAGTTGCATATTTCTAAGCGGAATTTTCCTGAAACTCGTTTAAAAAATACCACAGTAAAACCCTAAAACGCTTGATTTTTGTACTCTAATTTGAAAAAATTCAGGGGATTTTTTTTCACAATTTAAATTTTTTTGATGAATATTATACACTTTATGACTAGCTCCTGAAGAAATGAAATGTATTAAAGAGTATCACAATTGCTACTTAAAATTCATTTAATAAAATTGTAAAAAAATATTCGTCTTCAAAATATCATGTAATAATGATCTGGACTTTTAAATTTATTCGATAATTCTTGAGGCTATTTAAATCTTGGACCAAATAACCTCAAAAACTACAACACCGATTACTTAGCTATTTATAGCGATTTTAAGGATATCCCGAAGATGGCAGAATCCTAAGCAAAATTAATCTGTTTACCCCCATTCAGAAAGTGATGACGTCATTCAAACAATTATTAAGCAACGTAAAGTTGAAATGTACAGCGTAACATGCTGTTCACACAATATTCTTAATTTAACATGTACGAATTGTCTGAAAAAATATTTACAATTGAATACATTTTAAAAATGTTGTTGGGATCTTAATCTTGGTTCAGGGTTTACAGTTTATTACATACATAAAATTTATGTATTTATCTCTCCATGAAAGTTCATAACGCATTTCAAACAAATATTGAATGTATTTTTACTGAAATTGCTTTTACTTTAGACATCTTTTTTTCAACTGTTTGCAAAAGATATCTATCTAAAAATGGAGTATGAATAATTTATTTTATCGATTATTGTCTGCGTAGACAGTTACTTTATATGTTAGTGTTTGTTGTATTATATACAGGGTGAGATTTTTGATTAATTATTAATACAAAATAGAAAAAAAGTCCAAAGTTATGCGGTTCGATGAAAATCAATTATACAGAGTATTTTGTTTTTAAAACGCGACGCATAACTAATTTTTCAAATACGATACTCTATTTACTTTTAAATATTCTGATTTACCCCTTCTTAGTTGTATAACCAGTTGTTGATAAAAAATTTCAAAAATTATAATTTTTAAATATCAGTATTTTAGTTTTTTCAGTTATACACCCAATATTTTATTACTACATCTTATCTGTTTCTTGTTTTTTCTTTTTGTTAAGTATTTTCATTATTTAAAGTTAATTTGAAAAAACGGAAATATCGATATTTGAAAACTGCTGCATTCTAGGATTTTTACTTCCCGAGCGTAAGCTAAGGACGTGACCTCTATACTACGAAAAAAGTATTCTCCCGTTTCCGTTTGTCTGTCTGTCTGTCTGGTGTCTGTATCCATTTTTATTAGGCAAGTAATCTCCGAAACCACTGGACCGATTGTTGTCAAATTTTGTTTGTATATTAGGAATACCATGTAGACGGTTAAATGCTAACTAAAACTTGGCTAAGCATCCCCACCACCAATGGAATGACGTCATCTCTAAAATTTATAATAAAAAGCTTTTTGAAATTTTGTAAAATAAGATACCACTGCGCTTGTGGTGTGTGATTCCGTGTCAAAAATTCATCCCAGACATCCAGAATTTTTGGAAAAAAATCAAAACTGAATAACAATATTTTGTAATATAACTTTGAAACTGTCAAACCAAGTGCTCTGAAATCTTGTAAATATTTTAAGGATATCGTAATCATGTTAAACGTTAAGCAAAATTTATTCGTTTATCCCCTCCGAAAAAATTGATGACGTCATCTCAAAATTTTGCCGAGTAAAATCGATCCCAAAATGTGTCTATACTTGTGATTTATCATTGCATTAAAAGTTTTTAAATTTCTTACACAGGAGAAATGAAAGAGTCAATTTATTTTATCGATTAAATCAGGAACGGCTCACTTCGTTTTCCTGAAAATTTGGGAGTACAATACTGCTATCCTTAGTATTACACTGCACCTATCCACAGTGATACATATGGCTTTTCAAAAATGTTGATGACGTCATCACAGCGCGAGGGTAGTTCTGTCTATGACGTTCGACCAATTTTTTTATAAATACACTGTATATTAAAATTTGAACTGATTGATACCACTAAAAAGTGCGTACCGCTGTTTATCTCTTCATAAAATATTGCAACACAGACATTAAATGTATATAAATGACATTATGTCAATTTTTTTGTGAATCCTTACATTGATTAAAAAATTGGTCTTTGATAAATAATAAATAACATTTGTTTTTGTGATCATTGTTGTGTGAAACCTCTATAAAATAAAAACCACATTTGCGTAAATAACACAATATGAAATATCCATATTTCAAGCAGATAATCAACGAGAAAAATGTATTCTCAATGTCTCCTACATGCTTAACTTCGATTGTTTATGTTTATACATCGAAAGAATTCGACTTTTATTACGTTAAAATTACAAGTATCAGGGGTGGTATTTGTTTTTAAAAGAAATTCTTCTTTTTATCTTTTCTATCCTGTCTATTCTTCCTGCCCTTTTTGCTCCTTCTAGGCTTTCTGTACATTATTATATTTTTGTTCTTTCTATTCTTCTTGCCCTTTCAGTGCCTTCAATCGTCTTTTCTTTCTGTTCATTTTGTTCTTTATATATTTTGCTCTCTCCGTTTTTTCTGTTACTTCTATATTCTTTTTATCCTTTCTATTATTTCTGTACTTTACGTCTTTTGTCTATTTTGCGTCCTATCTCTCCTTTCTGTTTTTTCTGTTCATTCAATCCGTTGTTGTCCTTTCTGTTTTCTGGGCTTACTCTTCTTTCTCTCTTTCATGAATTTTCTGTCCATTCTATCATTTCATTTTTTTGGCTCTTCTGCTCTTTTTGTCTTTGGTGTTTTTTTCGTTTATTACGTCGTCTTTATCCCTATCCTCTCTGTCCCTTATGTATATCTATTCTTTTTGTTCTTTTCGTGTTTTCCGCTTTTTCGGTCTTTCGTCCTTTCCGTTGGTCCTCTTGTTTCTGTAATTTCTGTCCTTTCTGTATTTTGTATTGTTTTGCTCTTTTCTGCCTTTTTTATCGATTCAACCTTTCTGTCCATTCTATATTGTCTTTCTCTTCTGTCCATTCTGTCCTTAAGGTCTTTCCTTTTGTTTTTGTCCTCCCTATCACTTCTGTCTTGTCCGCTTTTTATGTTATTTCTATTCTTTCCATCCTTCTCATCTTGCAATTGTTCACTTTTAAAATTTTTAATGAAAATAATAGAAGCGTAGGAATCCTTTTTTTTGAAATATTATTTCTTTCGAAGGTTTTTTGCTCAAGAAATACTATATTTTGGAAGAAATCAATGTCTTGTTTAATAAATTCATATTTGATTAAAATATATAATAAAACAGGCACAAGATAAATTATCTATTTTGGACTAGTTTGACTAATCTTAATCTTTTTTTATAAAAGCTTATCTTCTTCAGTTTTTTGAAAAATTTCCTTTTAGTTTGATTTTTTTTCGAAGTGATTTCTAAAGACTGCACATTTCGGAAAAATAACTTTGGGAAAAAAAATTACACAGACTAGAGGAAAGTCAGAAGGGATTCAAGAAAAGCGGGGAACAACCTATCAGATATTTATACTGGGAAAGCACTCGTAAATTTGAAGAACAATTTTTCTGCAAAATTGTAACACCACAAATTTTGATTAACGATTCAATCCAATAACCTTAAAATGTTTGCAAGATTTCATAGCATTCCGTTTTGCATTTTCGATGTTAAATTGTAAACAATTTAGATTTTTTTCCAAACAGTTTGGATGCCTAGGATAAAAACTCAACACGGATTCATAAATCACACATATAGGAGTGTTGTCTCATAAAATTTTAAGAAGAGGGGACATAAACCAAAATATTTTGATTATTATGCTTCCGATAACCTTATGAGTTTACAATATTTCAGGTCATTCGATGCAGTTTCAAAGTTTAATTGCAAAATGTTGTTATATACAATTTTCATTTTTGTTCCAAAAATCAGGATTTTTAAACTCTCGTATTCATAAACCACAAGTACAGGACTATCTTATTTTGTAAAATTTAAATAACATTTACTAACTAAATTTTGGAGATGTTGTCATTCCATTGTTGGTGGGAAAAATTAGCCAAATTTTGGTTAACGTATTACCATGTACACTATATCCATAAAATACACATAAAATTTAAGAATAATCAGTCCGGTGGTTATCTGTCTAATAAAAATTGACACAGACGGCAGATGGGAAACGGGAGGCCTATTTTTTCGTACTCTAGGGATCATGAAATGTCGAGAAAATATGAAAGTAGCCAGTAGTACGTAAATACTTAAAAATAATCCTGCCAACGACATTTTAAACATTTAATTCACGAAAAAGTATTAGAATGATGAAAAATAATATGACATTTATTCCCAAGTTTTTTTCTTACTATATATTTAAACAATACCAATCCAGGAAGAAAGATGTATCTAAGAAATATTTTTATTTATAGGGAACCACCAATATCTCACTCAAAACTGTTTGTTGGGTAATATCTATGTTAACGTTAGATATTTTATAGCTTTGTGGCAATTTTTTTTTATGACATGCAAAAATTATTACCAACCATTTATAATTTTGTTACCAAAAGTTACTATTTATTTAGATACAGGTTGTAAGAACATATAAATTTTCTCTTATTTTCTTTTCTTGTATACCATGTTCCTCATTGAACGTTATTATTTGATTAATAAATATTTCACACGAGTTATATTTTTGTTATTACTCCCTATAAATTTATAAGCTCATTATTGATGAGGTAAAATAAAATATCCACCCCCGAAATAATTTTTAGATTTCATGAGTTTTCAAACCTTATCAATTTTATCATACCGAAGTTATGCTTAATGTTACAAATGCACATTTTTGGCCTAAATAAAACGTATTTTTTATTAAACAAGTAATTTCATTTTGAAGTAAAATGTTAAATTAATTAACAAATTTCAAGCAATGAATTTTATTTTTAATATGTCGTTAAATTTAAATTTGATAATGCAACAATGTAACCACAAGAATGTAATATAATTTTTGCAACATTTCAGCTAAAAATAATTAGTCTACTGGTGGTTCAAATTTTTTTTCAATATAGTTTAAATTAATTTTTGTGTTTACCAATATTATGCTTCGGCGCATCCACCAAAAATGCATTTGTTGTTGCGCGATTTTTCTTAAAACTTAAAATTAAAAAACAGTCAAATTAATTGCAAAAACATTATTATTTTCCCGCACATGCACAATTTAACAAAACATAATACACTAAACAATACTTACAAGTCTACTTAATTCACTAACTGCAGTCGGAACTTCTTGATCCTGGTTCATCCCTATTTTATTAGGTCGCAAAAGCCATAATCATCCTCACAACATTACAAGTAAACAAAAAGCCTAATTAATCACTGAAAAATTCAAATCGCAAGTCAGATTAACCAGCCGTGTTCTATCAACAGCCAAATAGCCGAAAGGATTTCAACTGTAAGCGGTGATGACAGGAAATATGATGTACTTGTAAAAGCTCAAAGCTCCTAGTACCTGACGAAGTGGAGGGAGCTGAAGACACGCCCGTTGTATTCGAAACGCCCCTTTGAGATCTCACATGCATATAAAATTATAAATTATTTAAAAATTTCGATAGATTATTCATTTCAGCTTTCATTAGCTGCTCGAAAGTTATTTCGTTAAAAAATTAATGAAAGCGCCGTAAAAAAATCCTTCCACGCAATTTTCACTACCCATCAACACTTTTACACTTACATTTTCATCAAATGCGTCAGTTCTGTGTTTTTCGTTGTTCATGTATTTTTTTTTTAAGAGTGAAATGTAGAACTACTCCTGAATTATTTACCGGTTTTGTATCATAATTTCCGGGTTGAGGTTTCTATTTCGTGGAAGTTAGTTCGCAACTTTCAATACTTCGCTGCAATTGTTGAATAAGTCAACAAATTATTAAGAACGTTGTGCAGGTTTGCGGTGGTTGATATTCCGGGAGCTTTAGCAGGAATGGATGCGCACAATCGAATAGAACACCGGAAGTCCGATTGGCCCGCAGGGGGTCCGGTAGCGCCAATAACAGGTAACTCCGCCTTCCGGTTTGCAATATTGGTCTAGTTTACATTTATACCTTACATAGGCGCCGACTCCATGGGTGACCTGGGGCCCAACGGAATAGTAGAGTGTGTCGTGTTTTTTCTGTCGAAAAATAAAACTATAATTGTTTACTTAACTTGATAATTAAGTTTTACTAACTTTTGAGCGAATATTTTGTTATTTTATGATGTGTACATAAAATGAGATTTTCTAAATTTGCAGTGATTACCTACAAAAAACTGCAATTGATAAAACATTGGTGATTGAGACACATCACAGTATGGTCAAAAATAAGTGTAATTTTACTGTGAATTTTGCTACAGACAAATTAAATACACCCTTGCAAAAATCATATTAACAATATACAACTTAAATGCAGTTCACTAAAAAATTTCGAAAAAATTTTAAATTGTGATTTTTTTTTCATTTTTCACAAATTTCAGTTATTTTTCAGGATCCAGTGACTGTATATCTAAATATATAACAAAAATACATTGAGAATAATTTTCATTCCTATCTAGCGTCTATATAAGTTGTTTTATTGTTTCAAAAATCAATACAATGTATGTAGAACCTAGGCTTAGTGGCGATTATACAGGAAACAAAATAATTGACATTCGTCCAATAATCTGCAGATCTGTTTGTATTACGGTTTTCATTTTTGAAATAAATATTTAAAAACTGTCCACAACGGTTATAAATTCTGAAAATCTCAGAAATTCAGAAAATGTTACCTAATTACATGTCAGTTTACTAAAAATAGTACTAGTAATAAAAAGACTTACACACACTGTCGGTCACTAAAATTTTTTTATCGAAATCCTAACAAAATTTTCGAAAATCGAAACTTATATTTCATATTAAATGTTGTTTTTTTGGATTCTGGTCTGATGATTCTGGTACGATCATTTTGACGAATATCTAATGTTGTTTTTTAACGTTTCACAGTTCGCAGAATACAAAAATGAAAGTCTTCCCCTTCAGTAATTCTTGCTAAAATAATTTTATTGATTTATTTATCGCTTCCTTAATTTGATAATGCCATCTTCAGTAATTAATTTTTCCACTGGATGCTAATTAAAACAATTTCTCTGTTGATTTGGTTAAGAAAAATCACATTTTTCTGAAATCTTAGAGAGACAATATTACTATTATTATTACATATTCATCTTCTTTAAAATGTTTAGTACAACATTAAGGTCGACGTCGATTTAGTGATTGATTATAGATTAATCGATTTATTTATCCCTTCCTTAATTTGATAATGTCATCTACAACAACTAATTTTTCCACTGGATGCTCATTAAAACAATTTCTCTGTTGATTTGGTTAAGAAAAATCACATTTTTCTGAAATCTTAGAGAGACAATATTACTATTATTATTACATATTCATCTTCTTTAAAATGTTTAATACAACATTAACGTTGATTTAGTGATTGATTATAGATTATTAATAAAATTGTAGTCATTTATTTCCTTTAAAAAGTAAATAATAAATTATAATAACTTAGGAAAATCATGCCAGTGATTCACTGAAGTGTAATCAATAACTGACAAGCTACTCGTGTGACACATAAACCATTTAAAAATGTGGCCAAACTCTGCTAAAAACAATGACCTATGTAATTTTCTGTATACATTTCTTCTGTAATCAAAGACAAATTTAAAATTTTCTAGTAAAATCAGATCACACTTCAGCATTTTTGAAAGAATTTGGGTAGAGACTAAATCTACCAGTGCTATCATCCTAGGAATATGCAGGGTGATCAAAATATGGCGCAATGACTATGACAGTTTGTTGAGCAAAGTAAAAATAATTCAAAAAATTCTAATCATCCTGTATATGTATTAAGTGTGTCAAATTTTCTTTTGGTGCAAAAACTACTTGGCAAAATTTAATTTTTTGACAGATTTTCTATATCATTTGAATTTTATTGATTCCACTGCTGCATGAATGTAAAGAATATTCGAAAATAGCTTCAATCTCTAGCTAAATTTCCACAATTACTGAAACTACATGGTCAAATTTAATCCTAATTTAATGTTAGAAAATGTTTTTGTTAAACTGAGGTTATTTAGTCTTTTTGTTTTTTTTTTGTTTTTTTTTTTTGGAAAGTTAACTTTTATTTACTTTTGCGTTTATTGTTAATTTTTATGTTCTTCTGGATCTTTCTGTTTCACCATTAATTGTATGTATCATAAGGGGTATCCCGTTGAATAAATAAATAAAACACAAACAAATAAATAAAAAAAATTAATCCTATTTTGACGTTTATTTCCGAAAATATCGATAATACAAAAAAATGGCAACGCGTTTCGCTAACCTAGTTGGCAATATCTTGACAAATCTAAGCTGTCAGTCCAGTCAATGCCAACGTGCCTGGTGAAATGCCTCGATAGTTTTTTGTGTTTTCAGTTTTTTGGGAAATAATAACGTCATAGTAATATTCCGCATAGAATGGTTAAAAAGCATGCCAATTTTGACGAATTTTGGAAAAGCAAGACGTCTAATTGGCTCCTATGCAATGTATTTTTCCACGATTAATGATGGTTTTTTGTCGTAACAACTACCGGTAGAATTGTGACGAATTTTGGAAAAATGTGTCCAAATCACAAAAGTCCGACTTATCTCGGTAGACTAAAATTATATCAATAATCGATTGGAAAAGTTTTTTGGGTAGCGACAACACACCAGAATCGAGTTTTATCCAATTTTGACGAATTTTGGAAAAGTAAAACGTCAAAATCACACATATGCAGGCCACCGAGTTGTTAGACTAGTCAATTAGTGACGGTTTTTGGTGGCACGAACACTCCAGATTCGAAATTACTGAATTATGACGAATTTTTGAAAAATAGACAGTCCAAATATGCAAATGTGATTTATTTTCCAGTATTTTAATTAACACACTAAACAGCTGGTGACAACGATAACGATTCAGAGTCGATACTTACTATTATCGCGCACCGAGTGTTAAATACAAAATGTCAAATTCGTTTAATTAAGCTGTTCGAATACACAGCGAACTCGCAAATAAAATTAAATAATGTTAGAAAAAGTGCCAATTCTGCCACTGCGTCATTTCGACCACTGGTTAGATGTAAGATCTATAATTTAGGAAAATGATCATTTTAACACGGTTGTGATTTTTCAAACGCTTGTATGTATAACCAAAATGTTTTGTATATATTTTTTAAATTTGTATTGAAATGACGTCATTTACCTTCTAGAAGGAATGAATGTTTTGTAATACCGGATGCCTATTAAGCACCGAAGCACACGTTTGTGTTGGTGATTCTGAATTATTGACAGCAATACTAACATGTCACTTCACATCTGTCAACATTGACACGAGACCATTTAACAGGCTTTACAAACGTGATGAGAAGATGACTTGGTGTCCTAAATCTCATTTTAATAATCAGGCATACCATCATAAAATTTTAAGTACGCTGCCAACCTGATAAGAAAATTATAATCATTAAGGGTCACCCGGTATTTAGATCAATATGCTGTCAAATTGCTGAAATGTCGTTTATAGAGTTTCCAGGATAATTAATGTTTGTACTAACTTTAATTTGTTAGAACAAGCCCAATTGTGGTGGTGGTGATTGTTTTACCAGAATTGTATTATAATTGTAATACAAGTATGTACTTTTAAAATTTGGACATTCCCTTACATCTTTGGAGTATGCCAATAAATTTCCAACAAACTGACGACTAACAGATAAAAGCGGAAAATCTGAATTTTCGTATTTTTTAAATGATCCTGCAGTGCTTCTTCAAGCTAACCCTCCCAGGGAAAATAAGTTCATCCAGAAGGAAGATCGAACCCTGTTTAGACAGGGATAATAATTTGGTTCATTGCGTATAAACATCATACGGTGATTGAGAATAAAAGTTGTCGAGTAAGCATTGAAACAACGTTAAAAAAATTTTGTTGGCAACACCAATGCGTTCCTTATTTAGGTTAACAATTACGGTTAAACATATTACTAATATAGAGACTTTAGGGACAATTCTGAATTTTTCATGGTCTATTAAACGACTTTTTTTTCAGTCGTATGGTATGTTTTTGGCAATGTTGATACCCACAATTACCTATACCTTATAAGTCCATAGAAACAGTTGAACACAGAACTCGTGAACTAATTAAATTTATTTACAACTAACTGGCCATTACTGAAGCTCAAAAATTTTTAAAAATGTAAGTTACTGAGTGTATTTATTGTCCAGAGTGCTCTGAAATAAGAAGGCTTTAGAACGGAATATTTGGAAGCGATTCGTAGGACAACCGAGAGTTGACAATTAAGTTAGTAAAAAAAGCATATGTGAGGTCATTGTTTAACACTTGTTCAATTTTGTAATTTCGGTTATCGATTAAGGATTTATCTTAACTTTTTCAGTCCTAATACTGGTGTCAGAAGTGGGATAAAGATGTAATATAATGAGATTGTGAAAAGGGGTTAGTGAAGTGGAGTTCAAAAAGAATTCTAAGTCAAAATGAAAAAAGACTACCAAGATTTGGACTTCACGTAGCGATTAGTGTTAAAGCAAAAAGTCAATTGATGGCGAAAGATATTAAAAATTGTACTCTGATATTGTAAGCTAGTTCCATTTTTAAATAAAATAGCAAAAACACAATTTCGACAAGGCTGTAGAATATTTTATTGCAAAAAATGGTAATACAGTGTGGTGTTTCAGTAGTCCAGTGTTTGAATAATTTGAATTTGAAAGATAGATCGAGAAAATCGTTAAATATAGGCAACCATGTGCAACTTTAACTACGGTGAATCTTTAGGTTTGTAATGACGTTACGGGGTTGATAATGGTAAAACAGACCTAGTTAAATTTAGTTTGTAAAGTCTCTGGTAGTTTCATAAAATAACCACAGTTTCTCCACACGCGTAATTAATTATTAATGGTTTTCTAATTTGAAATGTGTGAAGTCTTGACGATATCAACATGTGGTGTCAATTTGTGTTTATTTTTTGTAAATTCACATTTCATGTTAAGATTTTTATCTGTTCCCGGTTCTAACACAATTTAACAGTCATGAAATTATTTATATAAACCACGTGTTACGAAATTTACTTGTTTATCAAATTATAACTAGAGTTTCTTGATGTTTTGCTTAAGTAGCTCTTACGTTATAGCACATTTCTTAATTTCTCATTGGAGGTTGCTAATAGTTGGTCTATTTTGAGAGAGGGATGACCTTGAAAAGTTGCGATTAAATTAATACCTTATAGATTCGAAAAACGGGACGGGTTTAATATTTTCTTATAGGTTTAATATAGTTTGTTTCAGGTCTAATTATTATTCTCTTGCGGGTTTAATAATGTCTATGTGGCTTAAATTCAAACATTTATTCCCGACGGCGCCACTCTAGATAGGGCACAGTATTCCCGAGACAAAGTGATTTTGATTTTGATCGTATTGTATATGTAATTAATTGAACTTCTTTATTGTTTAAAATTGTTGATCGAGTGAGGCATAATTTAACAACATGTAAATTCTTTGTTGGTTGAAATTCTTAAATGTGGTGTAAAAACACACTACAGAATACTGTTAATAAGAACTAATTGGTGTAAACAATGAACTTGATTAGATGATTGCGAATATACATCTAAAAGAGACAAACACGAAAACTCCTGCCAAGAATGTTAAACTAGATCCAAGTTAGTTTTGTAATAAGGAAGTCCAAATATAGGTACTAACAAAATAAAAACAAATGTTAATACGAAAAATAACCACTGGCATTAACAATCACGTGTAGAAAAGTTGTTTGGAAGCCAGCGAGTCGAGAATATTGAAATTAAATTTGGTACTCTAACCTCGAAATGGCAAATCGATTATTGCAGGCAGTGTAATGACATAACGCTCAAAACAGGACTATTCTGGTTCTCTTTGGAGCAACTGATCCATGACTTTTCTTTTTTTTCCAAGTTACAACAAAGATTGTTGCTTTTGAGAAGCAGAAATAATGCGCATTTAATTGTAAACATATTTATTTCCATAACTAATAATAATTACACAGCTGAATACAAATCAATGTACACAAGTAATATTTCTGTTTAAAATGAATAGCGAAAATTCATTTACAACCTGATTTATACGTCACAATTTTCATAAAAAATGTTGTATTGGTTGTAAATGTGGCAACTACGTCTACTTGAATAATGACTTAAGTCAACATAGCACAGACACTGTCTTAAGTTTTGCCACTTTTTCACGAAATTCCACTTTTTAGTTTTGCGTTTTTTACGGAAACATCGTGCGAAACACCAACCTTTAAAAAACAATTACTCAGGTTGTAAGTGAAAAATCCTTAAATTAGCCGAAAAAAACTGAGATTATTTTCTATGACTGTATCTACTGATTCTTATTCTACACTATTGCTCGGAAGTGATATGATTCTCGTACAAATAGGCTCACCATGCTCGGTTTTCTTTTTTAATACTTGACATAGAAAATATCTCACTAATGGCAAGACCTTAGGATATTTAAATTTGTACTAAATTTGGGAAAACTATTCAATATTATTCTCTTATAAACAACAATATTTGTAATAATTAAGCTTAAGCACTTAACTGCCTGACCAGTTACTGATTCGTTTAAGTAAAATTACAGTCGTTGAAGTGACATCATCTTTGTAAATCAGTCATGATATTTCCAACTCAGCAAGGATTAATAATCACAGCTAGGCATACACATTATAGCCGACCCTTATACGTTATAGTATCTGATACTGTTCATAATACTTTCTCGACATTCGTGGTATACATAAATGGATTGCATTAAATGCTTCATTATTAAAATAGAGCTAACACAGAGATCAACAAAATCAAATAAAAATATATTTCATTTAATACACAGTTTACTACACAGCTACGGAGTTGATGGAGTTCTCTGAACTATTTGTGGGTGGGGTTTCTAAAGTTGCTATTCTTTGTTGGAGGTTTTGCACTTGGAGGTTGTGTTTTTCTACCATCGCTAACATCTGGTTTTCCATTTTCTTGAATTTGGACTGGAATTTCTTGTTGTTTCTATCTACAGTTTCAGCTAAAATACTGCGACAAATGTTAATAAAGCGCGATTTTTAGTGCTGTAGTGTGCTTTGGATGGGATTTTGTTTCTATAACGATAAAATATCGGTACCGATAAAATGTAGTCGTCTTTTTCTTTCGCATTTGAAATTTATATTTTCGTCCTTGTCATTTATCGCTTCGTATCGTATCGGTAGAAACAAAATCCCACCCCTAGTAACATGAGTGGGTCCACTGAGTAACCCCAGCACTAGTAACATTTCTACAAACCTATTGGTATGATTAAGATCATGCACGATTTCTCTTCCTTCCAACAACCTCGCTTCAGCATTCTTCGTCACTTGTTCCAAAGTTGTAACAAGTTCCTGCAACCGAACTTTCAGTCTTGCCTCTCTTGCCAGTGCTTGCATTAGTTCCAGCTCGACACCTTGGGCATGTTCTGCATCCGAATAACCCCTCTCCTAATAACAAACCAATTAGCTTTCTCATTACCGCTTGATTTTCCACCGACCTTATTCTGCGTAGCCAGCGCTAACAAAGCCTCCGTGTCCTTCAACTGTCCTTGCAAGTTTTTCAAAGCGGCGGCTTGGGCTTTCTGCTGCCCTTCCACATACTTCAACTTGAGTTCTATGGCACTTTTATCCTTTTCTAACACGAATAATTTACTAACGAGCTCCGCCTTGTCTTCCCTGAGTCCCATCAGTTCCTAAAACGCGCGTTTTACAAAAATTTACATAACAATACGGCCCGAACAAAACACAAACCTGCATTAAAACGGCCATTTCTAGGTCCATTTTTCGCGCTTCCTGACTACTGGATGGCCTGACAGGTACATGTTCCACTTGAGTGGATTCTAAAGTCACGTAAGTTCCTTGGATATTGCTCCTCTCGGCTTTCAGCCTGGAAACGTGTTCCCTAAGTCTTGTTTCGTGCTCTGGACTCCACGGCTCGTCGCTAAAAGTGGCAAGTTTACTAAAGATGTAACTTTAGAGTCGGTTTGGATACTTCTCGGATATCGGACTAGAGTATACGTGGTTCTGCCAGGGTGACAGCAGGACGTCCGTGCTCTGATATGAGTCCAAATGGGTGAGAAGCTGTTTGGCTACTGTTTCGGCGGCAGCTCGATTTTCTACAGAACTTGCATTGTTCTCGTCTAAAGATAATTCAGTCTCTAGTAAGGCCAGAAGTACGTCGTAGGCCTCTATTGCACGATCGGTGATTCCTAGTGCCAAGCGGAGGGCCACTGCGTTGGATTCGTATTTTCCGCACAGAAGAGCTAACCTAGAGTTGAAAAAAGTTGAAATTAATTATTTATGGCGATGCGTACTTCGGGGACAAATATAAAACATATGGTGCTAAAATTGTCGGTTATTTTTTACAGGCGATGATTTAATAATAAGGAACGAGTGTAGCTGAAGTTGTTATTGATTGCATCAGGCTTTGTGGTGTGTCAAACTTTGAAAATAAATCACGGTGTCAACATTACCAGCGACAAAAGAGACGCTTTATATTCATTAGTTATTTAAGATTTTTTTTTTGAAAATTTAATTTTGAAAAATACGACTCATTTTTATGATTCCGTGTCAATACGGTGAAGCGTGATTGTCGCAAATAATACTAGAAAACTTTTTTAGCGGAAGTTCCGCAACTCCTTAGGGATATTATGTCCCAGACAGTAAGCGATAAAACCGACATAAAACTTCAGCAACTACAAGTGAAAAAGGACAAGGAAAACTTTGTTGTAGCTAGTTAAGAATAGCTCGGATATTTAAATGCAAATTGATTCCTAAATCTGTTTATTTTTTCAAATATGCAAACATAGCGATTTTCCAATTTTTTACTTTTTATTTGTTTCTTCTTAGTTTGCCGGATACAAACACAGAAACATGTTAAGTTTCAAAACTTTATGAATTACACGACTCAGGAATTAACTTTGAAGACCTGAAGTGTAAAAGTAGTAAAATATGAAACGTGCTTGTTGCGAAATGATTAAATTCCTAGAATGCAAAGCTATAAACAAAGCTCTACAGATTTTATACAGTTCACGAATGATTTTTCGTCAAAATTGCGAATTTATATCATCAAATCAAGGGACAACCAAAAAGTTGTGGTGTATTGATTGATTTGGTGTGTTACAACCAATTTTGAACTTTTATTGGATTGTATAAATAAACCAGAGTCAATATTTTAACTAGAGTTCTTTTTATTATTGTCCAATTATTTTCATGTTTGTTGTTTCCTAATGGACGTAAAAACGTGTGCTTATCGCATTCAACCATGTACATTATTTATTGTAACAAGTTGATAAATAACCTATTTTAACCAACTACATAAAATATATAATAAGTGGAGGGTTTTTGTCCCAGAAATTTCCAATCGGTTTGGATCATGTTTAAGACTTTTACAACAGTTTAACCTCTTGCTCTTATGTGGTAAATCCATGTTTTTTGGGTTTTTGAAGCCGCTTCTATCCAAAAGGATAATTGTTATTTCATCAATTCTACAAAGAATAGTAAAACATAGTTTTTATTACTGGACGAATTGTTGCGAAATTTTAGGAATATCGTGTCTAATCATCCTAACCAACAATTTGATGACGTCATCTCAAAATTTTGCTAGATAAATTGTACTAAATTTGATAAAATAACATGCGGCTCATATTAACATGGTTTTATTTTTTAACTTTGATATCTGGAGTTTTGGAAAAAATCAAAATTGTGTATGCTACAATTTAACTTAGAAACTACGAAATCGACTACTCCAAAATATTTCAAAATTTATTTTTCACTGCCTTTCAAAGACTTGATGACATCATCTCAAAATTTTATATGTATTACATAAATTCTGTCTAAAACGACGGCGCGACGACAGGCGATGATAAATTTGGCTGGCCGACTGTGCAGTCTCAAGCTCAGTGGCGTTTGATGCAATCCAGGGTTTATCTGATCAAGATCATCACGAAAATTGTTATGTTGAACAGTAATTTTTAAAGTATTTTAACATCTAGGAGAACTCGTATAACTGAGGAAAACCTAGAAAAAGTGGTAATTGTCATTAAGAATTCCCGAAGTTGTAGGCCACGACTGCAATAGCGCTGGCGATCGAACGGCAATGACCATCATTTCCGGGATGCCGAAGTTTGATTATGACAATAAATTAATAAAAAAAATAAATAATAAATAAATAAAAAAAAAAACGTGGAGAACGCGAGTGCAGCGAGCACATTTAGGTGATATTCAACATTATTTGTCGGTGTCCCTGGGAAAAGTCAAATTATGATTAATGAGAGAATTTTTTTAGAGTCTAAAAAAGTGAATCTTGAAAATATTTGTGAATATTAAAGTTGGAGAGACCCTAACGAGCCCGCTGCGCTCGTATTCTAAAGGTTTTTTTTAGGAATGAGGGGGACTATCAGGGTCTACCTAGTGCATTTTTTTAAAGAATGTCACGGTTCCCGAATGCCATTTTTTAGAGAATTTGAAAGAATCTCGGCGACCTCTAGTGCCTGTCTTTAAATGTCAAGAATCTCTATGTCCCCGACTGTCTTTTTTTTTAAGTATGAGAAAGGTTCTCGCGTCCCTCTAGTGTCTTTTTTTTACAAGATGGCAAGAATGTCAAGTTCCCCAAATGTTATTTTTAACAATTTGAAAGAACCTAGTGCCTTTTTTTTTATTATCAAGAAACTCAGGGTCCCAATTGTCTATTTTTTTAAAGAATGTCAAGAATTTCAAGGTTTCTGAATGTCACTTTTTAAGAATTTGAAAGAACCGCGGGAACCTCATATGTCTTTTAAAGAATATCAAGAATCTCAGAGTCCCAATTATCGTTTTTTTTTTAAGAATGTCAAAGATTTCAAGGTCTCCCAATGTCACTTTTTAAGAATTTAAAAGAACCGCGGGAATCTCTTATGTTTTTTTTTTTAATGTCAAGAATCTCAGAAGTTTCTAACGTCTTTTTTTTAAGAATGTCAAGAATCTCAGGGTCCCAATTTTCTTTTTTTTTTTTAACGAATGTCAAGAATTTTAAGGTCTCCGAATGTCACTTTTTTAAGAATTTGAAAGAACCGCGGAAACCTCATATGTCTTTTTTTTTAAAGAATGTCAAGAATCTCAGGAGTTTCTAGTGTCTTTTTTTTGAGAATATCAAGAATTTTAGGGTCCCGATTGTCTTTTTAAGAATAAAAAAGATTCTCGGGATCCTTATTGTGTCTTTTTTTAAATGCCAAGGATCGAAAGTTATTCGATGTCTTTTTTTAATTTGAAAGAACCTTGGGGACCTCTATTATCTTTTTTTTTAAAGAATGTCAAGAATCTCGATGATCCGGGTTCCAGACTGTCTTTTTAGGAATGAGGATTCTCAGGGTTCACCTAGCGTATTTTGATAAAGAATGTCAAGAATATCAAGGTCTCCGAATGACACTTTTTAAGAATTTGAAGGAACCTCGGGGACCCCTAGTGTCTTTTTTTTAAGAGTGTCAAGAATCTCAGGAGTTCCTAGTGTTTTTTTAAGAATATCAAGAAATTTAGGGTCTCGCTTGTCTTGTTTTTTAAAAAAATTCAAGAATCTCAAGATCCCCGAATGTCACTTTTTTAAGAATTTGAAAAAACCTCGGGAATCTCGTATGTCTTTTTTTTTCACGAATGTCAAGAATCTCAAGGTTTCCGAATGACACTTTTTTAAGAATTTGGAGGAACCTCGCGGACCTCTAGTGTTTTTTTTTTATAAGAATGTCAAGAATCTCAGGAGTTTTTAGAGTCTTTTTTTTTAAGAATGTCAAGAATCTCAGGGTCCCAATTATATTTTTTTTAACGAATGTCAAGGATTTTAAGGTCTCTGAATGTCACTTTTTTAAGAATTTAAAAGAACCGCGGGAACCTCATGTCTTTTTTTTTAAGAATGTCAAGAATCTCAGGAGTTGCTAGTGTTTTTTTTTTTGAGAATATCAAGAATTTTAGGGTCCCGATTGCCTTTTTTAGGAATGAGAATGATTCTCGTGATCCTTCTTGTGTCTTTTTTTTAATGTCAAGAATCAAAAGGTTCCCGATGTCTTTTTTTAATTTGAAAGAACATCGGAGAGTTCTAGTACCTTTTTTTAAAGAATGTCAACAATCTCGAGGATTTCTCGACAAAACCTAGACCGCTTCGCTGAAATTCTTTCTTAATCACTTCTATGAGACTAAACTGCAAAAATAAGGGTCAGGATGCGAGCGCAGTGAGCATCTACAGGTATTATTAAAAATATAGTTCACTGCTGTCTCCGAGAAACTAAAATATTAACAAAAAATGTATTTACCATCTAAAAAAAAGTGAATCTTAATAATAAGTTTGGCTACAAGTATTTCACTTTTATATTCGACTTCTGACGTATTGGAATTTTAGGTTAAAAAGTGCGTAGTCATGCGCAGGAAGTACCAACTGATTTTAAAATTCCATGGCCTACTAGACAACAAACATTAACGAAAGCTCTGTAGGTTAGAAGGTACAATTATATTCTCAGTAACAAAAAGTAATTTATGACATGTCTTGTAAGCATGTGACTGTGAATTTTAATAAGATTATAATTTTATAGTTATGATTATGAGAATTTAATAACCACAGATTTATTGTCATAAATACCAGCCCACAAGTTACACAAATATCTCACCTTCAGCCTACACCTTCTTTGAGTGATACTGATAATATTATTTGATTGTTGACGCTGTGTTATAAGAACAATGATCAAAGGATGAAAACAATTAACTTTATGAAATTTTATCTAAAATATTGCGTTATTACTTTCGAGTTATATTTTTGAAAAAAGTAAGTTTTGGGGCTGCACAGGGACCTCACCTTAGGCTTTTTCACTTTCGTATTACATAAATAATGTTGCTGGCATGTTAAAAGTCATTAAAAATAACTATTACTAATTTTATATTTTCTAACAACTTCTGTACTTTTCTTTGTAAGGGAATCGGCAGTGAACTTTCGCAAACTTTGAATCACTTCTCTGAAATAAATTATTTATGAAGTTTAATACTTTTGGGGCAGATTCCTACACATATCTAGGAAACAGCTTTTCACAAACAAGATTCCATTTCTCATATTTAGGAAGAAAAAAAATTGATAACCTTAAATTGCGTTCCAGTTCAGGCAGTTCTGGTGTTTGACCTCTTGATATTGCAAATATGATTCCAAAACTTTCCACGCACAATATTGACGGAGAACGCAAAATATTAAATTTGGGTTGAGTTTCAATGATAAGAAAATAATAATGTATAATAATTTAGGTTATTATCAAAATCCAAGCTGTTACGGCGTTTACTCACCTTATTTTGTACATAAATATTTCTTTATAAACAAATGTAAGACACAACACATACTCAGAGACAAAGAGTTCCGATCTAACATTTTCGGAGTACTAGGAAGGTTTTACGTCTTCTTGTAGAGAAAATAGAACAGAAAAGAAAATAGACATGACTTAAGCAGACGAATTTTGAGGAATCGAAATTTTTACAGAATGTACTGTAACTGCCCATTCACAATGGACATAAGACATAAGAACGAGCGCATAACATAATTTACGTTTTTGGTCTGTGTCTGGCTTATGCTTATCTACGTTCACAGTGGACAGAGTGAACTCTGTAAGAATTGTTAAACTGCGCAAACGCAGAACGGAATAACTCCTGGCTAAACATAGAAACGGCTAACCTCAAACTGAGTCAATCAAAATATCTAACCTACAATTTCATACGATATTCGAACTTGACAACTCGAAGTACAGAACAGACTCGCAGTGTGAAGCTTTGATTATAATTTATATAATATAATCAAAGGTGTGAAGTGCCAAGTGCCAACTGTCAAAGGGAATTCAATAGCAGCATTCAAAAGTCCCTAGATTTTAACATAATTTTGACATAATTCGTGCACAAAGTTGAACTTGTTTCAACTTTGTGTACGCACACAAGGATTACATAAAACGTTCATAAGCATAAGAATTACGTTCGTCCACTGTGAACAGGGGTACACGTTTTCCATCGTTTCAACTTTATGTATTTATGTAAGCTTTATGTACTTGTTATGCCTTATGTCCATTGTGAATGGGCAGTAAGAGAGAAAGAGAGAGATAGAGGAGGAGAAAGTGTGCAAACACTAAAATTGAGAGATTGAGCCTGGAAATAAAGAGACAGGATTAGAGAATCCCGGAACATGGAAATTATAACGAAATTATTTGTAAAAACTTGCCGGCATACCTGACAAATAAGTATTTGAGCAGAATATTAGTATTCTGGTACCTTCCTTGACTCGCATTGCTCGTTATACACGCCAGCAACTCTAATTACACTAATTTACAAAACTTTCGTTGTTGTCCTTTTTTTTGTGTTTAGGTTTACATTGTTAATCCTCTAATTTTTTTCGCCAACAAAACACGACTTCATTATTTTTTATCAAAAATATACGCGCCTGATTATTATACATCTTCACGTTCATCAACGCAATACCGACACGTTCATTATACTCCACCGACAACAACACAAAACCATCGATCTCATATAAATTCTTCCTCTCCCAAAGGTCGCCCCCTCCCGAGTGAAGCCATTCCAACCCTTCACCACAGTCAACTCCGATTTCCTTTCTACCTACCTGTCACAATGGGCTTTCGTTTCCGATAGCGTGATAGCCAAAACCGAGTTCTGCGACCTCGCATGCTCCAGTTTGGCATTTAGCCGCCTCAACTCGATATCAATGGCTTGTTTTTCGGTCTGAACATCGCACTGCCTCAAAATATCCCCGACAATATGTTCGGCAACAGCTGTCGGCAGATCGCTGTTGACCAGATCGTTGGGATTAACGTTGTGTCCGTCGGCGGCCCTCTTCAGCTTGATCCTCTCAGCCACCTTGGTCACGGGGGCGGAGAACGAGGCGTTGTTTTTGATGTTGGCTCGATGGATAGGCACGATGTTGCTGTACTTGATGTCGATCTTCTCGTCGGGGTAGAGTTTGGGGTCGCAGTCGAGCTCTATGTGGGACTCCGGGGACTCGAGGATCTTGCTGTCGGTGAGGGTTTCCTCTTCGGCGAGTTCGTAGTTCTTCTGGTAGGACAACTGGAGGAGTTTGGAGTTGGCTTCTTGCAGCTGGGACCTGAGATTCGTTATTTCTTGCTTGAGGGGTTCGACGATTTCTGAGTAAGGGGAGAGTTCGTTGTTCTCGTGGTGGGATGAACTGAGTTTCGGCTCGGGTAGTTCTAATGGACTTTCGGATAACTACAAAGAAAGATTTAATCAAGATTTTGGACGCGGAAGGACTACCTACTACTATTTTGTTGTCCAGATCGGACAACTCGTTTTCTAATGGTTCTAATTCGCTTACTTCCAATGGACAGGTTACGGAGTCGTCGTGAGCGCTCGCGCAAGACTCTGGAAAAAAAAACGAGAGTCAGAAGCAGAATAACAAATAAATTGTAAATTAATTGTTTTGATTTGCATATAATTATTATTTTTATGTAAAAACATATGCTGAGTTCGCACAATAATATACTATGCCGAATTTTCTGCAAACTGTAGCGGAAAATTCGGTTATATTTACATTTCAACTGTTTATTTTTGGTTGTGATTTGAAACAAAAGCGGTCACAATTCCGACACATTAATAGGCAGAAACTTCATTCATTTAAATGTAACATACAAAGTTCGTTCGGCCCTAGCAAAGCATAATTATGTTGCTCGTGAATGGATTATTACTGGATAAAATGCGCTATGGAAAAATTATAACAGTAAACAAGCGTCTTTTTTTAAACAACGTTTTGTGTTTGCTACAATTATAAATTCTTTAAAAATAACAATGTTGCACACTTTGTATGCGTGAAAAATGTGTTTATAAATATTTAACACGCTACCACTTTTTAATGTAGACGATTTAATTTTTAACAAATTGTGGAAGAGCAGTCGCTGCATATTAATATCAGTTCACTAGGCAGAGTTTGCACAATACGTGATAAAGCAGTCATTCAGAAAACCGATAAGTTGATATCCATATAACCATTATATGCTTGCTATTTTCATCAAATCAAATATTTGTTTATTTTATACTAAATTAAACTATTAAAATTGTATTGTCCTGTGGACTTAAAGTTGGCAATATCTGTGTAAACAGACCGTAAATGGCAGCTTTTAAAACTGTTTTAGCGCAAAAAAATATTTGCCAAAACAGTAAGTAGATAATAATAGTTCGTTAATTCTGCCGCGAAACCGCATTTAGGAATTCAAAAAAAATTAAGAAAATCAGTCAATTCGAAATAAAGGTGGGTTAAATTTGGCTTGTAATTTCATAAAACGGCAATTGTTTAAATAAAAATGAATCGCATTTGACGCCACAGTCAAACGTAATTAGTGCAATCGGTTTATTAATGATTAAAATTTTAACTATTCCATCAACACGTGTAATTCGCTTTTATTGTTTGCGAAATTGTCAGTTCATGTTAAGATTTGAAACTATTCATGGGTCTAATACAATTTAACCACAATAATGTAGATGTTGTTGGACCTTGTAAATTATCAACAGTTAAATTAATATCATGATGGGATAGAAATCGGAGTATAATAATTTAGTTATTCTTATTTTCTTACGTCAGAATTATTTTCTCATAGCTTGAATTTGAACATTTATTCCCGAATTGTTATGTCGATTTTGACAGCTTTTAATAGGTGCCTTGTTGTATTTGTGTACATATGTGCATTGTATGTGATGTGGCGTCGTTTACTTTCGGTCCACTACGATGTAATCTGTGAACACATTTTTGATTTAATCACAACTTATATTAATACATGATTTAACGTTAGGTAAATTCTTTGTTGTTTGAAATTCTTGACAAAGTTTGGCGTAATTAACTGTTGCTTGGATCATTTCTTCTACATCGTGAAACGCACATGTTGCTAATAGTTGGCTGTTTTGGGAAGATAAGGTAGAGGGTATAATACGTGGCAGGTTTTTTGAGCATGCATATGTGGTGTGTTAAAACGTTTACTAGATTTTAAATCGTTCGGTTTCCAAGGTAAATTATAAAATGTTATGAAATTTTGACTAATTTCCAAGATGGCGTCATCAAGGAGGGACATAAACGGAACTTAATACGGTTTTATAAACCACAGTATTGCAAAACTGCTACTTCGTAATATTCATAGAAACGGAAATGCATAACCGATATAATAAAAACGCAGAGGAAAAAAGTCAGGTGTGGGATTCGAACCCACGCTTTTTTTCGAAAATCAGAGCTCGGCCAACCTGACTACACTTAATTATTTTCTTTGGTATTTAATTTATGAATTGATGAAAAAAAACTGTCAGGCGTCGGATTCCCCCTTCAACGAGCGTAATTAGTGCAGTATCAATTTATTAATAACTTTTTAATCTGAAACGTGTAAAAGTTTATTCATATTGTCAATTCATTTTTAACTGTTCATGGTTCTAATACAATTTAATAACAATAATAATAACATTTTATACAACTTGAATCTGAACATTTATTCTCGAATTATTATTTTGATTTTGACCTTGTATTATAGTGTGGTGTAATTAAATGTCGCTTGATTCAACGAACTAATTTCAAGGGAGAAACAATCATAATTGGTCGAAAGTTTTCTCAATAGAACTTCCCTTGCCCCTGCAGTACAGTCCAACAAATCCCGCTCAATTGTTATCAATTTGGGGGAGGAAGGAAATAAAGTTTCATTATCGTCTACCGTGCTTAAAACGTTTACGAGATTTTAAACCATTCGGTTTTTAAGATGAATTATAAGATTTTATAAAATTAAAATTTTGACTCCTCCAAGATGACGTCTTCAATTTGGGCCGCGGGGACATAAACGGAACTCAATACGGATTCATAAATCACACATATAGGAATACGTTATTTTATAAAATGTAAGTAACTTTTATTTGGCAAAATTTTGCGATGACATGATTTATTTTTTTAATGATTTAGCATGCTTCCGATAACATCAAAATGTTGCAAGATTTCAAAAAATCAAAAAATCTGACAACAATCGATCCGGTAGTTTTAGAGATTATCTGTTTAATGAAAATTTGAACAGACGCCACATCGACGGAAACGTAAGATCTATTGCGTCGTACTCTCAAGGTCATAAAACCAGAGTCTAGAACGTCCATAAAATATGAAAGTCGCCATTCATCGTCGGATGGACAGTATTATTATACTTCCTTACCTTACGATTATATAAGTGCATTTTTCTACCGGAAATCAAAACGCAGAGGAAAAAAAAGTCGGGTGTAGGATTCGAACTCACGCTCTTTTTCGAGTATCAGAGTTTGAAGCTGCCATCTTAAACCGCTCGGCCAAGCTGACTAGAGTTAATTATTTTATTTGGTATTTAGTTTATAAATTGGTGAAAAAAAAAACTGGCAGGTGTGCGATTCGAGCCCCCGCTCTTTCAAGAATAGGGGCTTAAACTGACGCCTTAGATCTGACTGCACTTACCTGTTTCATTCATATATAAAGCAAGTTTGCGCAACGACTCGAGCCTAGGTTTGACGACCTTGAACGAAGCGGGAGGAACTCGCCCGAAGGTTCAATGGGGCGAAACGACGGTGTCAGAAGCGCCTTGAAGCCGACAAAAAGTAGTGGGGCTTCTGACCTAGGTCAAATGAGCGCAAAGTGACCGATAAAAAGTAGTGGAGCCTCTAGCCCACATCAAATGACCCCAAAGTGCGTCAGCAGCTCCACTTAAATTTAGTATCTAATTTCATCAAACAGCAATTGTTTCGACAACAATGAATCGCAATTGACATCAGGGTCCTTTCAACGAGCGTAATTAGTGCAATATGAGTTTATTAATGACTTGTTAATCCGAAATCTGTAAAAGTTTAACTACTCCACCCACCCGTGTAATTTGGTTTCATCGCTTGTTCATGTCAAGATTTTTAACTGTTCATGATTCTAATACAATTTAACAACAATAGTGTAGTATCGCCGATATTAAAGACAACAGAATATAACATTTTATACAACTTGAATTTGAACATTTATTCTCGAATTCTTATAATTTACCTGATAATACAGTAAAATCGAGGCAGACTACGATGAGGAAAATTTCTTCCATGTTTTTCCCAACAAGGATTGTCAAAAGCGATAAAAAAATCCATAAAATGTTTACATTGAATTAGGGTTTCGGCAGGCAATCTTGATTAGCAAAATGGAAATATGCGTATTTACAAGCCACAAAAAACACCGAGATGATAAAAAACTATTATTTATTTAGACGAAAACTTGTGCGATACGCATGATATGGCGAAACAGAGCCAGACTGACGGTTCTGGTGTTTGTAATATTAACGAACTAATTTCAGGGGGTGAAAGAATCATGGTATGCAGGATCAGATAACGGATATACGATGACACAATTTCCACTTGCAAAGAATATTAGTGAGGCAGAAACTAATGAAAAAATAAAAATAATTACCAAACGATTATTGTAATGGACAATGCCAGTTACTGTATCGAACAAATCAGGTGCTATATAAGTTGACGAATCATATATAAAGGGTTAATTGTCGTAAGTACTTAATAGTTGAGTATGTTATCGACAACCTTGCTAAATTCTATGGAGACTCCGTTTTACGTTTGCCTTCATACCATTGATTATTATTCAACCCAATAAAGTTGTTATAGGCGCCAGCAAGATCACGTATTCGGGGTAACAAAATTAATCCAAAATTTAGTAAGCAAACAGTCGCCACTGCAGCGAGAAAACTGCAAATAAAACGAATTAATAACAATAAATATTGAAGTCCACCAACAATTTTATAAATTTTATAAAATAATATATCCTGTATTTGTAATTTATAAATCTGCCCTGATTTTTTGTGCAATATTTAATTCACTATTTATGCCATATATACATGAGTACGACAATTAATGCTTTGGGATTAAATGGATGACATTTATTTTCTTTAATTCTTTTTCCACCAAAATCGATACGAAACGACACAAAGATGGTGTTTTCATAAATTTCAATTTCGTTCCTCATTGTGAACCTAAAAACCATTATACTAACAAATTGTTATTCATAAATAAAACAATGAATTCAAAATGGCTATAAAGCAACAAACGTCCAGACCCAAGTGTATCCGAATCCTTTGGAACTTAGAATGATAAATGGAGGATATATTGAAATATAATACTCTTGGGTAAGCCTAGAACTACATGCTTCAACTTAACTGTATCAAGAGCGAATCTAAAATTTCCTTCATCATGTGTCAGTTTCGCCGGAACTACATACCATCATCGGTGTCGCAGTCTGCGTCATCAGTTTGCGTTAATATTCTACAGTGATGTAACATAATTTATTTTGTTGTCTCTGAGTTCTATAAATTGACGAGTGTTTACTGCTAATAATTCTATGGCGTTATTTTCATTGTTCGATAAACCACTAAAAATGTTTCGCCCTAAATAAACCGACGTCCCATTTTTTGATCTTAGCAGCATCTGTTATTTTAGCCGTTGTGCAGATAACAAAAACTACGTTGGCCGGTGTTATTGATTGCCCAACAAGGCAAAAATTCTCTAACATCGGAAAAACCTACTATATTGTTTACGAAACATGAAAGCTGAGGACAGGATGATAAACTATCATCATTTCTCAGCCCCCATCTGCGAAAGCCGTCGCAAAAATATTAATATACGAGCACATTTAAAATTCTGACGCTATAATCACACAAAACAAAGTTAAAGTGGAATGCTGGTGCCATAAGTTAGGAGTTGTTTTCTCCAGAGATCGTCGAGATAAATACGTTTTATGCCCGTTTAACATTCAACGCCAATTAATTTAAATCGAGATCGACCCATAAACGAAAAAATGAAGCGTTCTGCATATCGTTACAATTAGAGTAATGGATGCTTGGGTGTAGTGCGCACGAATTATCATTATCATTACTGGTGTAATAATTTCCATAATGGATCTGTGTCGACCGTGCGACGGACACCATTATCTGGAAATAGCAGGTACTGGAACGATTTATTCTTGTCTTCTTTCATCTCCCAAAATCAATCACAGAGAGTCGAAAATTCTTAAAAGCGATAATGCGCTGGAAGGAATCCTCATTTCGCCGCTCTGACCCATAATTCGCTTTTAGGATCCGCATCATGGGTTTTGCGTTATACATAAAGAACACAAAACGGCAGCGCGCTTATCCTAGAAATGATTTATTACCGAGCTACCACCGTCACGGAAAATGTATTACGATTATAAAACAACTCTTCCTTTTTCTTCAACACGTACCACCTTGACCCAATTTCCCGTATAATGGTCGTTTAATTCTGCGTTTCGGAATGGCAGATCGTTGGCGGTGAAGAGGATTTCGATCAAACAAATTATTCCTGTTTTCAATTATGGAGGAGGATTTTCTTTCAATTTGGAACTGTTAGCTTTTCCATGCCGGATTAAAGGGGAATTATAATTTTCCAACAAGTATTGATTTTCTGTGAATGTCAAATGTTGTGTAGGTTGACCTACAGGTAGTGTCAACTTTGGCGCTTTCGCCAATCGAAATATTGACAGTGAGTATCAAATTTTCACGCTGGCTTGGTTTTACCGAAGAGGTGGAATTTGGTATTTCGGTTCGGGATTCACCCGAAGCGAGTAAACGTTTTGCGTTCGTGCTACATATTTCAGCTTTAAAATTTCGTATTTAATTGCCTCGGGTGTATTTGATGCATAAAGTGTTCAACACAGTAGTTTGGAGTTGGAACGTTTAGAGAATGAAATTCAAATTAACGGCATTCATTGGTTTGCATAATTTTGATTCTCGAACAAATTGTATGGAACATTTTAGAAAATGACCAGTTGGTTATTTAGTTTGTGTATGTAGTATGCAACGATTCCAGCAAAAACGTTATTTGAATAAACAATCATAGCAGAGGTAAGATATTCAGCCTCGGGTTTAGTTTTCCCGGCAGTTTTTGATTGAGTGCTACTGCTTCGTATGATCGATTTCCGGTTAGTACAAATAAAGAAAACTACAGAGAAAATAAAATTCGTGAAACTAGTAACAACATAACGGAGTATTCGAGGCACGACTCAGAATCTTGAAATATTACGGATAACGATGTTCAAAATTGACGTTCTCTTTATTTCTGTAGACACGAAAGTGAGGGGGGGCAATACTGATTCAAAGTATAAATAACAAAGGTAGTCAGTCCGTGGGTTTGGCGAGGGACCGTCAAGTTTGACGTTTGTTAGATTAAGACGTTACCGTCTTCCCTTGTTTATTTGAAGGTGATGAATCTGGGACAAGAAACAAAGCTAGAATTGTATGATTGATTTGAGAAATGTTTGTTTCGTGTTTTAAGAAGAATAGTTAGTTCTGAAGAATCTGAAGATGTAATGAAGGATCGCGAAATATCAAACCACTAAAAATTTATCAATCAAGTTAACTGATTTATTTTTTTTAACAACTTACTACATTCATTCAAAAAGAACATGAAGAATGCGAGTGTAGCGAGCACCTTTACGTGTTATTAAAAATTACTCTTCGGTGTCCCTGAAAAGCTCAATAACAGGATTTAATAAACAAGGAGCACGTGAGATAAGTGATTAGGCAAGTTTCTTAATAAATACAGGGTGATTTCGAAATATATGTAATAAAAAAAAATGGGGAATAGCTCACAATAAGATTATTTCACTGTGTAAAATGCACGTTCCCAAGTGGTAGCAATGTCTAGAAAAAATTATTTGAAATTAAATATAAATTGTTATACAGGCCGCTGGAAGTGTTCCTTGACTTACTTCTTTCAATGAATCGCACAGAACGACTCGGATTAAGAACTAAAAAAGTGACTGATAAGAAACGTGCAAAAACACGATAGTTGCTTGCATCGAACGGTCAGGAGTTGGTTTATGGTGAATTTTTCCAATTCAGAGTGTGTCCATATGGTAAAACTTTATGGTGTGCGCGAACATTTCCATCAGTGCTACAGCACCTCCGAGATCATGGTACCTTCAACCTCAAGCTTACGATCGTGGCAGTGATACGACAGAAAGAATACTGCAAGCTGAAGAACCAATTTTGGAACGCGACGAAGAAGAGTCTGACATCAGCACTCGCCGACTTGGACATGTTGCGACGTTCTGAAGCCTGTATTGCTAGTCAACACTTTCAACATTTTTGTAAAAAGGTAGTATTTTTGTTCTAATAAACAATGTAAAATCGTTTGACTCAAAAAGTCGATCACCATGAAGCATTACCAAAAATCGGTCCTCCTCAGGACTACCATTTGTTTCTACAACGAATAATCTTTCGCACTGACATTTAACGATGAATGAATGCATGAATAAACGAATCATAAGCAGCAAAATGTCGGTTTTACTTTTAGTTGAAACTGAAAGTGTTTACATCGTTTTTATAACAACGTTTTTGCACCTACTAGTTACAAGATAGATCAGGGTTTTTCGATTTTTAATTTGTTTTTTCTATATTTCGATGGCCATGGTTAAAATTATTGCATATATTTCGAAATCAGCCTGTATATATTTTTGGAAATTTTGTTTATGGTATAGGTCACATGATCCTGCCACAGTAATTTTGAGTTACGAGTACGGACAATGTAAAATATATTTAAACAGGAAAAATGCACACTCAGTAATAATAACATACCTAACATCGAGTGTTTATGTTTATATAGTGAACCAAGAGCTATAAGGTTATATGGCCATCATAAAAGTAGTTGACCGCAAATAAATACCCCCTTTGTGTGGTTCGCACTAAGCTTACCGGATGGCAATAAATCATCTTCTAAACATTTCTTGCTCATATTTAACAGGGCCGGCTTTCAAAGGGAGTGGTTATTTCGGAACCCTCAGCGGCTGCAGGTAGTAAAGAAATAGTGGAGTGGTGGATTTTCATATTTAGTGAAAGCCGTCCCTGAACGAAACCACAAGAACCGGTCGAGCTGCAGTGGCACGTTATTTACGACCCTAAAACCTTTTCTATTGTAAACAACTTAAGTTCGACACAATGGGATGATTTTATGATGGCCATATAACCTTATAACTCTTGGTTCACTATACATCGAAGGAATATGATGTAGAAATTTGTTTGATTTGAATGAGTTTGTCTTCTCAAAATACAGGACTTATCATTATTAAATAAAGATGTGCGTATTCTAACAGTTTCGAGAAAATATGGTGACTCGTTCTTAGTGTGATTCAAATCAAATATTAGTCACAGTGGAAGAGAAAACAAAATTGGTCGAAGGTTATTTCAACAGGACTTCCCTCGCCCCGGAAATATGTAAAGTAACCGTATAAGAAGGTAAATGCCATACTATAAATTTGTTTTGACACCCTAATATATTTTTCTTTATCTACGACATCCCAGTTATTTTTTAATGACATGTTATGTACTTTTTTATAATGCTTTAAAGCCTGGTTTTCTGAATGCATTAGTGTATCATACTTTAATCACCCATACGTTGCCAGTGTCTAGCATTCCAGTACATTATGTTACGAAAATACACTTGTTTATATATATTTGGTCTGGAACTCTGGAGTGTCCTTATCGTCAACCTATGATAGGAATTGAACTAACAATTGTTCCAAAACCGTTCTAGAGATTTCATCAAATAGATAAAAGCAGCAAGACTGCGCAAAACAAAAACCCCATGTATAATATTCGAACCTACGCAATTTTCGTCTCCGAACACGATTTTTTTTGTGAAAATGTGGATGCATTAGGGAAAATTTGAAGACGAATTTATACAGAATAATTACAGGAGTATATATGTTACTTCCTACGAAAAATTTTGGTTACCGTTTTCCCTTACCATCTACATGGTATTTCTAATATACTATTACTGTTCCGGCGCAACTTCACTGAATACTCCACATTCGCTGGACTCGACTCGTTGATTGAATAATCTCGTTCCCGAAGGTGGCCTCTATTTAAACCCATATTCCCTTGTAGATGTTTCGCAATCGAGGTCTTTCTGGAATACCCATCGCGACTTCCGCTTCCAGGCTTTTCTTTAGCGAACCACCCATCATCGTCGTACATACTAGAATCCATAGGCGTCGTACCGGGGCGGTGTATGGGTTTCTTTCGTAACAATACGTACAAAATTTGACAACAATCGGTAGTTTCAGAGATTACATATTTGTCTAATAAAAATCCGGACAGACAGACAGATAGACGGAAACGGGAGACTTATTTTGCTTAGATTAAGCTCAAGAAGTAAAAATACATTTATCTCTACAAAAAGTATACCTTAAAAACAATTGTGAGGGGAGACCTGAATATTTAGTATTACAATTAAGTCCAAACAACTTCGTAAAAACACTTTCTTCAATTGGTTGAGATTAAATAAAAAAAAAAACATTTCGAATGTGAGTGCAGCGAGCACGTTCAGGTGTTATTAAAAAAATCGACGAAAGTTATGAAATTTTCAGCAAAATGGGGAGAGTCGATCTTCATTTGATCAGAAGAATACACTACCTCATCTATTAATTTTTTTGAGTCACCCTGTATCAGCAATTACAAAAATTATGAATACACTGATAAACTACAAGTATGGAGTCCTAATATTTTGCTTTATTTTAGATAGAATTTATTTGGCAAAATTTTGAGATAAAATAGACGATTTTTCATGCTTATGATAACCTTAAAACGTTTGCAAGATTTCAGATTATTCGGTTTTGTAGTTTCAAAGTTAAATTGCAATATGTTAAACAATTTTGATTTTTTTTTTCCAAAAATCTGGATGTCTCGGGTAAAATTTCAACCTGGATTCATAAACTACACGTGTAGCAGTATGTGATTTTATAAAATTTAAAACATTTTTTGTTACGTACGATTTTGAAGTGGAAGCGAGAAACCTATTTTTGCGTACTCTAGGGATCATGACACGTTGAAAAAATTGGTCTAAAGAGTTTAGACAGTACTTCCCTCGCTGTCGGAAACTTGACGACTGCATGCCTATTGTGTTTTTTTTCTCATTACATTTTTGTAGTGGGAATTTAAAAAAAAATTGCGATGACGTCATCAACATTTTTGCAAGGACACGTATATCAGTTGGGATAGATGTAGTGTAATACTAAGAATAAAATTATTATATTCTCAAATTTTCGGGAAAATGAATTGGGTCGTTTGAATATTGATTTGTAATAATCAATAAAATAACGAAACAATTTACTCACGTATACCTACGTATCAGAGGCAACTGAAAATCGTGTATGTATAAACATTCTTAATTTAAGATGACAGGCGTAACAGCATATGCGAGAGCCAAACAGAGAAACTGTAAACAAAACGACCGTCGGTTTTATTGCTTCGACTTCCGCTTATTATATAAAACATTGGGTTTTATTTTAATTCTTGACGGTGAAATTCACAATTGGTTGATTATAAACATGTCTATTTCACATTCGCGGAATCAAGTGAACGCATAAAACAAATGCAGGTCTGTAATGTTAAAGTCGATGTAAATAAGCGTGCTACCCTTATGTTTCAACCGAGTTTTTCCTTTAACAAATTTTGTGTCTACCAAATTGGGTTGGTTGGGGTGTAATACTAATAATAAGTGTTGCCTTTAATTTAATCAATAAAATAAATTGACTTCATTAATTTTTTTGAACCACCTCTTAAGAAAATCTAAAAAATATGAATGGAATGATAAATCACAAGTACAAACTCATCATATTTTTTGCATTTTAGATAGGATTTATTCAGCAAAATTTAAGGGTGACGTCATCAATTTTTTTAGGAGGGATGAACAAATACATTTTGAACAAAAGTTTACCATGCTTATAATAACTTTAAAATATTCCCAAGATTTCAAAGCATTCGGTTTTGTAATTCCTGATTAAATCGATAAAATAAATTCACGCCTTCATTAATTTTTTTGAGTCACCCTGCATATGCAAATCCAAAAATATGAATGGAATGATAAATCACAAGTACAGACTCATCATATTTTGTACATTGTAGATACGATTTATTCGGAAAACTTTTGAGCTGACCTCATCAGTTTTTTGTAGAAGATAACCAAATATATTTTGACTAAAAATTTATTATGCTCTTTATAACCTTAAAACATCTGCAAGATTTCAAAGCATTCGGTTTTGTAGTTCCTGATTAAATCAATAAAATAAATTTACGCATTCATTAATTTTTTTGAGTCACCCTGTATATGCAAATCGAAAAAATTTGAATGGAATGATAAATCACAAGAAGAGACTCACCATATTTTGTACATTTTAGATAGGATTTTTTCAGCAAAATTTTGTGGTGACATCATAAATTTTTTAGGGGGGACGACCAAATACGTTTTGATCAAAAATTTACCATGCTTATGATAATTTTAAAATGTCTTCAAGATTTCGAAGCATTCGGTTTTGTAGTTCCTGAGTAAATCAGTAAAATAAATTTACGCTTTCATTTATTTTCTTGAATCACCCTGTATATGCAAATCCAAAAAATATGAATGGAGTGATAGATCACAAATACAGACTGATCATATTTTTACAGTTTGGATAGGATTTATTCGGCAAACTTTCGAGCGGACGTCATCAATTTTTTGGAGGGGATAAGCAAATATATTTTGACTAAACATTTATTATGCTCTTTATAACCTTAAAACATCTGCAAGATTTCAAAGCATTCGGTTTTGTAGTTTCTGAGTAAATCAGTAAAATAAATTTACGCATTCATTAATTTTTTTGAGTCACCCTGTATATGCAAATCCAAAAAATATGAATGGAGTGATAGATCACAAGTACAGACTCATCATATTTTGTACATTTTAGATATGATTTATTCCACAAACTTTTGAGCTGACGTCATCAAGTTTTTGGAGGGGATAAGCAAATATTTTTTGACTAAAGATTTATGATGCTCTTTATAGCCTTAAAACATCTGCAACATTTCAAAGCATTCTGGTTAACAGATTAAAAATTACATTTCAAAATGTTGTTTTATAATTTTGATTTTTTTTCCAAAAATCTGGACGTTTCGGGTGAAAAGTCGATTCAGAGTTGTAAACTACATGTGTAGGACTATGTTATTTTATACAATTGAAAACCCATTTACTATGTACATTTTTGAAGTGACGTCATCGCATTAGTGGTGGGGATGATTAGACAAATTTTGGTTAGCGTTTTACCATCTACATGATATTCTTAATATAAGTACAAAATTTCACAACAATCGGTCGAGTACTTTCGGAGATTATCTGTCTAATAAAAATCCGGGACGGCAGACGGACAGACGGACAGACGGACGGAGAGACGGACAGACAGACGGAAATGGGAGACCTATTTCTTCGTCTTCTAGGGGTCATGAAAGATCGAGAAAACGTAAAAGTAGAGAGTCGGCCGACGGACTCGATTACAATACTTCCTTTGCTTACGCTCGGGAAGTAAAAACATGAAGGTAGCCATTCGTCCGATGGACTTATTATAATACTTCTTTAATTAATTTAGATTAAGTTGCTACTTTCGTTCAATAAAAGCTTCCTTAAGGAATTTTTGGATGCAACAATAGAATATTTTTTTGTTCAACGGGGAATTTTTACAACATCATTAAGGCACAACACAAATTTCCTTAATAAATGGCCATTTCATGACCGATTTGAACCACATTTGAATCTACACTTTGATGATTTAATAATCCAATACATAATTATTTTAATAAAAAAAAAGTAGCTGAAAGATCACAGTTTTAGACACATGTTCAATTATAAACAACAACAGGTTAGAATTCTGGATATTCAGGAAAGATGCCAGTACATGTCGCCAAATTACTGCGGAGTTCCATCATACTCCTCAATGCAAGTTGGCAACTCTCCATTTTTTGGTCAATAAACTCTTCAACCTCTGTCTAAACGAGAAAAGAGGTGAATATTTCCAATTTAAGTACATATATGAATGTTGCGATTTAAATAATATCAAATTCAATCAAACTAGGGAATAAACAACCGTTTCTAAACATCTCTGACAACCTACAAATATTTACAAAAAGGGGTAGATTATCCAATGGAAAAGTTTATCTTATGCTCCCTTTTTGTTCCTTTCGCCTTTATAAAAACGACGCCCACATGGTTGGCGAAATGCCGTAACAATTGTAACAAATTTTTTCAACGTTGCGGGTGTGCGCAACAAAACAGTATTCTAACAATAAACTTTGGAATTTACTATTATGAGAATGATATTGTTTTCGTAGAGGTTGTAAATCTGTACAATACATAACAATAACAAACTAAAGTCTCTCCATATTGCATTAAATGTATAAATGGCGTCAATTCAGATTTTTATTAATCTGTGAATCACAGTACAACATTCAGGAACCCTATTTGAGACGTTGTCGTCTCTGCCAAAAAAAATGTAACCCCATTTTTTGCAAGCTCAAACATGGTCGTCAACCCTAGTCCAACGGCTACTTTTATGCCATTAACTAGATTCAACATTAAATACTATAGGCAATGAGATTTTATTGTGGTCATTTCTTGTAATAAATTTCAGCTACCTTGGACACGTTCCAGCGACTCGTTTTCTGTAAAGAGGCAACAGTATAACTTCACTTTTTCTTCTTACAATATCTGAAGTTTTGTGAAAATTTGTAATCCAAAAACTGGCTGTAAAACTTCAACCTAGGCCTCGAGGTTTTCAGAATTTTAATAAAACTAATTAAAACATAAAAAAATTGTTTTCCTGTACGAAAAGGCGAGTGTTTTAATAAACTTTATCACGAAACTTCGACATTAATCTCGGAGTGTCGACAACAATTTCCGGTTGAGTAAAATGAAAATTAAAATTGAAACTTTAATAAAATTGCGAAGTTAATAATAATTAATATAAAATTAAAACACAAGTTGTAAAAATATGTATGGGTTAATAAAAAGAAAACAACTTCATAGAATGAATTAAAATTATATTGGTTATTAGGTATGAGAGTACCCTTATGTAAAAAATAAACATATAATTATCTTAATAGTAACTTAACCCTCCATGAGAGGGCGGAGTTTTAGTCTTTGATATTTCCCGCTAATTTCCCACATTATATTATTGTATCAGGGTACCGGTATACAGGGTGTTTCATCCAATTTAAATTTCTTTAAGAATCGTAAAAAATTAGTTGCGCGATAACGGAATTTTTACATAAAACAACCCACATAAGTAGTTTCTTTTGGAGATACACACTCATAAATAGGGCAGAACTAGCCGTCCAACTTTGTTGATTTATTTGGATCAGTTTGGCTGGAGATCAGACTTAGTTCAGGCGTATTTAAAATATAACCGAACTTTGAGAACAAGCTTTTTCAGTTTCTTGCTGACAGGTCACCGCAAAAGAATTACAGTTTGATACCAACACACAATTCAAATTGTAAAAAAAATCATTAATATCCTACACAGTTAGTGGTGTAGAGATGAACATGTGTTGTCAAAAAACTAATTAAACGTGTAATTTCCTGCATATCATATTTCTTTCAATAGCTTGACGTCATAAAATGTGTTAAACATTATGAGAACTCACAGTGACCTTAACATTAAGTAATTTTTCATTACCGAATTGTTATTTATCTCTGTGAACAAGCACAGAATTACGAAAACATTACGGTTGCATAAAATGTGGTGACGTAATAAATTCACCCCAATGAATAAAACCCCAATTAGTGGAAAATGTAATCTCTCATAAAACCATTCTCGTTTTTTTTTAATTTTACGCATGAAGATTTTACAAATCTTGGATTACTACAGTACCGTGCGGTTATGCGGATGACAATTACGTGTCATTTACATTAGAATGTAAGCTGTCGCTGAAAACTGAAACCCTGAACTGCTATTTCATGATTTTAACTCTTATTCGCCCAGAGCTACGACTTCACTTAAGCTTGTTATAAATGCACATTTCCACAGAACACAAATCATAAAAGTTTCATCTAGCGCTTGTAAGGAAATTAAATTTCTGCCATCAGTTACAGTAGTTACGAAGCTGAGGTATCACCGTAAAACGATTTTTACAAACAATATGTTTCGAAGACGCGTTCCTGCAAGTCTGCAAAACGCCAAACGAGCGCCCATTTACCTGACACTTCGTCTTCTTCTGCGATTGCCATGGTTCTCTGCTGGTGCAATTTTCGCGTAAGTTCGGCTATTACGGAGTGCAGCTCTGTCAGCTGTTCTTCGTATCTCTGGGCTTGCTCGTCCAATTGCTGCTGGAGCCTCTCCTGCAATAAAAAAGTCATTTTAGGCGCACAATAGACCACTTCCACGGGAAATTTTCTGTCACGTTCCTACTTATAACGCGTCAGCACACGACCCCGTTGTTTACCGATCCCTTTCAACCCTCGAAATAATCCAAATGGACGGCAATTCCGGATTAATTAGGGACGTAGAATTTTTTCCTTCGCCTAAGCGGCGGGAGAAAAAGTAAAGTGGTTTATTTTGTTAACGACGGGTCAGAGGCAGAACAAAAAGGCCGGAGTACTTTAACGTACGTGTAATTTGGTAAAAGGTACGTAGGGAGGAGATTCGCAAAATGGAACGCGAGCGGAATTTTTAAATCTAAATATTTATAGAATGGCATTTACATTAATTGTATCTATAATATCTATATTTGTCTCCATCCAGTAAATTTGTGTTTCAGAAAAAAAGGTCGTGACACGGTAACGAAACATGGTTTTTTGGATGCAAAAGAATAAAGGCGAGTGGGACGCAACTGTCATGTATTATGTATTATTTGAGGATAATTTATTCCCTAAATATGTGGTTCATCTGTTGTTTCGCTTTGTCGTGGCCATAAAACAGCTTCCTATAAATTTCTAACAAAACTCCAATTTTTAACTCATGAAAAAATTATTCAAATTTTGTAATTTACAAATGTTTTGTTTGCTGAAAAATTATTAAAATTCCGTGCTGTGTGGCTAAAAATAACTTGCTTTAGGTGGTGATTAATGTAGCAGAAATATTAATACTACAGGTTTTTGTTGTGTTCGAGTTCATTTAATTTGTAAAATTAAACTGTACTTAATTTAAAATGGGCTACTAAACGGACACATGGTTTTACCTAATTAATCTTTCTAACCCATAAATAATTAATTGCAGTTAATTAGACAATTGAGTTTTTTAAAATATTAAAACACGAAAATAATTAAAAGCAATTAGACAAAATTAATTTTTTTGACGCATAAACCAGTGAATAAGGTATAAAATACCGCTACTGCCACAATAAAATTTTTGTCCATCAAAATTTTCCGCCATAAAACTGAGTTTGTAATGCGATGATCTTTGTGTTTTATATCTGATGTGTAGTATGAACGCCACTTGATATGAGTGAATTTAAAGGAAAGCTAACCCTTTTTTGTATCATACAGTTAGCTACCTGAAGGTTAATCGCTCTGACGCGAGGTTCAGATGCATGATTGCTTTGGCAATGTGCCTCTTTAACCGCAAAAATCCGGTATGTGATTATTACACACAATACTCACTCACTGTATGCTTAGCGGTGATAAGGTTTTTTTATTTCTAATCACAATTACTTGTAAATAAACGAGAGTTACTAAAGTTAGTGTATGATGGAAGAAATTGTTCAGTGACGCTGATGATTCCGTTCTATAAATTAAAGTCTTTTGGGCTTACACAAATGTGCAGGTTGATTCCAAAACTTCATGAAAATTTCAAAATATTCGGTATTTCTGCGCATAACATTATTTCATATCAGTGTCGGTCTATCTTCTTAATTTAATCAGAACGGGTAATTATAATTTGTTAAAATTGGTTAAATAAAGCACGCTACGTGTGCAAGTACCACAAAACGGGCGAAATATCAAGTAATTAGTAATTAATTAAGCGTTAAATTACAAATAATTAAAACTCATTAACATGAAGACAAACTGGCTATTTTCAATTTGGTGATTTCGCCACGTCCTTATGTGTGATGATTATGACAGTGTGACCATTAAATATGAATTAGTTGCGATTAAATTTAATTAATCTTAATTGATTACATAATTATTATAGGGTCTACGTGACGAGTGGTCGGTTTCATGTTTTTTCGACGTTTTATAGCTTGTAGAATATAAAAAAAAGGTTTCTCATTTCCATTTGTCTGTCGTTCATTGGCAATTTCATACAAACAACAGGTTTTATGAATCAATTTTATGTTTTAACAATGAGCATCTGTAGGTTTTCGGAAAAAATCAAAATTTATTGTAATTTACAAATTATCTTAGAAATTACGAAACCGACTGCTGCAGAATTCTGTAGCTGCTTTAAGACATTACGAAGTTGGTAAATGGCTAATTATAATTTATCTTTTCATCCCTTCTAAAAATTTGATGACGTTGTTTCAAAATTTTGCTACGCAATTTCATTTGAAACGTTCATAATAGAAAAGTTTGTTCATACACTCCTATTATTACTTCCCGAAGGACTTTCATATTTTTTCCACGTGGCATGACCTCTTGAGTACAAAAAAATGGTCTCCCTTTTCCGTCTGTCTATCTGTCTGGTGTATCCATTTTTATTAGACAAGTAATCTTCGAAACTACCGGACCAATTGTTGTCAAATTTTGTATGTATCTTAGGAATGCCATGTAGATGGTTAAACGCTAACTAAAATTTGCCCAATGGGGTAACGTCACCTCCAAAATTTATAATAAAAAGTTTTTTGAAATTTTATAAGATATTCCTGCACTTGTGGTGTATCCGTGTCGAATTTTCACCCTAGACATCTAGAATTTTTCAAAAAATTCGAAACTGAATAACTATATTTTGCATTATAACTTTGAAAATGTAAAACTGATTGCTCTGATATCTTGTAAATATTTTAAGTCGGTCGTAATCATGGTAAATCGTTAAGCAAAATTTATTCGTTTACCCCCTCCCAAAAAATTGATGATGTCATCTCAAAATTTTTCCGGATAAATCCAAAATGTGCAAAATATGTGGTGATTGATCATTGCATTAATAGTTTTTAAATTTCTTATACAGGGTGACTCATAAAAATTAATGAAAGAGTCAATTTACTGTATTGATTAAATAGGGAACGGCTCACTCCGTTTTCCCCCGAACATTTGGGAATACAATACAAAGTAATATACGTGCTTTTACAAAAATGGTGATGACGATATCACAAAATTTTGTTAAGGGAAAACTCATTTGGAACGTACGCCCAGCATGCTTCTTTGTATTTACTTTAACGTTACATACATATCTTTATTTTAACTTACTTTAACGCTATATACATTTATTTTAGCTTATAAAGGTTCTCAAAAAAAATTAGCATAATTAAATGTTACAATTTTTCGAAAAAGCTGGATTTGTTTTATTGTATTTCAGGGGCGAGGGAAGGACTCTCGAAATAAGCTTCGACCAATTTTTTTGAATTTTGTATACACGGTGTGTCAAAAAAATTAATGAATTACTTTGTTATTATGCTGTATCTATCCAAATTGATACATTTATCTCTGCTAGAAAATTGATGACGTCATCACAACATTTGCTTAAGGAAATCGCATTTGAAACATAGAGATATGTTCCTGTATTTGTGGTTTACTCCTGTTTCAACTTATAGGAATTTATACAGGGTGTCTCAGCTAAAGTTTCGCGGCCTAACCTTGAGAACCCTAGAGATAGCGGAGTTTCAGCTGGAACACTCTGTATACTCATGGACAAAAATACGGAATATTTTGAAATTAATTTTTTTTTTCAATATGACTATTTAAACTTAAATCCGGGCTATATAGTGACCAATCTAATCTTTTTATATTCTATATTTTGGGTCATGAGTATATAATAAAAAAGATTTACAGAATGAAGTTCTATAACTCATCTGAGGAATTAGACTTGGTTAATTGTTTGTGCTTCCGATGCGAGGGAAGTTCTTGTTAACAACTTTAGACCAATCGGACGAATGATTACTTTAATGTTTCTCCAACATTCCATGATTCCTAGAGTACGAAAAAATAAGTCTCCGGTTTCTGTTTGTCTGTTTGTCTGTCTGTCTGTCTGTCGCCTGCCTGCTTGTCGTCTGTGTAAATTTTTATTAGACAGACAATCTCCGAAAGTAGCATCATTTTATTTATTAAAGTACGAGTATATTAAGAGTTTGCTGAATTTCATCAAGATCTGTTTACGTTTGGGATAAATAGAGCAAAAAAAGTAAGCTAGAAAACTAAAAAAGGTAAAGATTTGAAAATTCTCTCGTCCAATATGTAGCCAGTTTACTCGATGTTTTATAATTCCTTGAAAATGAAAAAATAGGTTCCCCGTATCCGCCTGCCTGTTGTCTGTCGTCTCTATCGAGATTTATTATACCGATGAATTGATGATCTATAAAACTACTGAACTGATGTCAAATTTTATAATATTGTTGGATGTTCATAAGATACAATCTTAGAAATATCGTCATACAAAATTTCTCTAATCATCCCCACCAACATCTGATGATGTCATCTAAAATTTTCCATAATAAATATTACTTAAATTTTATATAAGAAAAAACAAACTCCTGTATTTGTGGTTTATGAATCCGCCTTGAGTGTTTCCTTGGGCCCCACGTTTTAGTAAAAAAAATTAAATTGAATAACAACCTTAAGCTATGCGCTTACAATGTGTTCGCAATGCAAAAGTCATGGGTTTGATTACCTTATACGTTTTTTACTTCCCGAGCGTAAGCAATTACTTCCCGAGCGTAAGCAAAGGAAGTATTGTAATCGAGTCCGTCGGCCGACTTTCTACTTTTACGTTTTCTCGATCTTTCATGACCCCTAGAAGACGAAGAAATAGGTCTCCCATTTCCGTCTGTCTGTCCGTCTGTCCGTCTGTCCGTCCGTCCGTCTGTCCGTCTGTCCGTCTGCCCCCGGATTTTTATTAGACAGATAATCTCCGAAAGTACTCGACCGATTGTTGTGAAATTTTGTACTTATATTAAGAGTATCATGTAGATGGTAAAACGCTAACCAAAATTTGTCTAATCATCCCCACCACTAATGCGATGACGTCACTTCAAAATTGTACATAGTAAATGGGTTTTCAATTGTATAAAATAACATAGTCCTACACATGTAGTTTACAACTCCGAATCGACTTTTCACCCGAAACGTCCAGATTTTTGGGAAAAAAATCAAAATTATAAAACAACATTTTGAAATTTAATTTTTAATCTGCTAACCAGAATGCTTTGAAATGTTGCAGATGTTTTAAGGCTATAAAGAGCATCATAAATCTTTAGTCAAAAAATATTTGCTTACCCCCTCCAAAAGCTTGATGACGTCAGCTCAAAAGTTTGTGGAATAAATCATATCTAAAATGTACAAAATATGATGAGTCTGTACTTGTGATCTATCACTCCATTCATATTTTTTGGATTTGCATATACAGGGTGACTCAAAAAAATTAATGAATGCGTAAATATATTTTATTGATTTAATCAGGAACTACAAAACCGAATGCTCTGAAATCTTGCAGATGTTTTAAGGTCATAAAGAGCATAATAAATGTTTAGTCAAAATATATTTGCTTATCCCCTCCAAAAACTTGATGACGTCAGCTCGAAAGTTTGCCGAATAAATCATATCTAAAATGTACAAAATATGATGAGCCTGTACTTGTCATTTATCACTCCATTCTAATTTTTTCGATTTGCATATACAGGGTGACTCAAAAAAATTAATGAATGCGTAAATTAATTTTATTGATTTAATCAGGAACTACAAAACCGAATGCTTTGAAATCTTGCAGATGTTTTAAGGTTATAAAGAGCATAATAAATTTTTAGTCAAAATATATTTGGTTATCTTCTACAAAAAACTGATGACGTCAGCTCAAAAGTTTGCCGAATAAATCGTATCTAAAATGTACAAAATATGATGAGTTTGTACTTGTGATTTATCATTCCATTCATATTTTTGGATTTGCATATGCAGGGTGACTCAAAAAAATTAATGAAGGCGTGAATTTATTTTATCGATTTAATCAGGAATTACAAAACCGAATGCTTTGAAATCTTGGGAATATTTTAATGTTATTATAAGCATGGTAAACTTTTGTTCAAAATGTATTTGTTCATCCCTCCTAAAAAAATTGATGACGTCACCCTTAAATTTTGCTGAATAAATCCTATCTAAAATGCAAAAAATATGATGAGTTTGTACTTGTGATTTATCATTCCATTCATATTTTTTAGATTTTCTTAAGAGGTGGTTCAAAAAAATTAATGAAGTCAATTTATTTTATTGATTAAATTAAAGGCAACACTTATTATTAGTATTACACCCCAACCAACCCAATTTGGTAGACACAAAATTTGTTAAAGGAAAAACTCGGTTGAAACATAAGGGTAGCATCGCTTATTTACATCGACTTTAACATTACAGACCTGCATTTGTTTTATGCGATCACTTGGTTCCGCGAATGTGAAATAGACATGTTTATAATCAACCAATTGTGAATTTCACCGTCAAGAATTAAAATAAAACCCAATGTTTTATATAATAAGCGGAAGTCGAAGCAATAAAACCGATGGTCGTTTTGTTTACAGTTTCTCTGTTTGACTTTCACGTATGCTGTTACGCTTGTCATCTTAAATTAAGAATGTTTATACATAAACGATTTTCAGTTGCCGTATACGCGAGTAAATTGTTTCGTTATTTTATTGATTATAAAAAATCAATATTCAAAACGACCCAATTCATTTTCCCGAAAATTTGGGAATACAATAATTTTATTCTTAGTATTAGACTACATCTATCCCAACTGATATACGTGTCCTTGCAAAAATGTTGATGACGTCATCGCATTTTTTTTTAAATTCCCACTACAAAAATGTAATGAGAAAAAAACACAATAGCCATGCAGTCGTCAAGTTTCCGACAGCGAGGGAAGTACTGTCTAAACTCTTTAGACCAATTTTTTTTACATTGTGCATGGTATTCTCTATATCTTTTAACCTATATGGGTTACAAAATTCAACAAAAACAAACTACAAAGGACAAAAGAAGTAACGGCAATTATTTAATTTATACAAAAAATGAAACTAGTGGTGATAACCCTAAAAAAGAATGATAAATAAAAACCTTAAGTATCATGGTACAATAACCTTAAGTATCATGTTGCAGCTTTATATTAGTACTAAGTACGATTTTTATGCCCTTTTTTTAATAAGGAAAAAATAAAAGCAAATTGTCAGCCAGTCTAAAACGTCAGATATGGTCTCCATTTTGAAATACAAAAACGTATCAACAATGAACAAATAAATCTAAATTACGCATTAATTCCAATTATCGTAGGCGTAGTAAAACAAAGACACGCCCAGACTACTTTACACAACCCAAAAAAATTGGTATGAAAATAACATGAATGATTTCCTAACCTTACATTTTTTTGAAGTCTGAAGTAAGGTGACGTGATAGTCGTGGTCTGCTTTATTTGAAAATTTTTTTTACTACTCCTTAAAAGGCAACCAAAGTCGAAAACACCCATTTTTGTTGAACAAAAATCACAAACTTTTTCTGGTGTCCAAAAAATGACGGAAGTCATGTTGTTACTGTCATGTGTTTGTATGAAATGTTATTTGTTTTGAGTTTGAATTAAGCTTGACTGTAGCAGTGTTCCAAAATGTTTCCTGTTCTCATTTTTAAGACTACGGTGTTAATATCTGCAGAAAGGAAGGTACTTTAAACTTGCTTTTACCTTTGATGAAAGATAAAGGTCGTAGAGAGCAAATACATCCTTGATATAGACGGAAAGTGGTACGCAATTAATGGCTTTGTTGTGTAAATATTGTTTTACAGTATTTGAAACGTATCAAGGCCCCATTTTTTAGATCGAGCTTTCATTTATTCACGGAGTCATCGCGTTACTTAACTAAACTGGTGTATGAACAATAATAGCAATTCTACAGGTGGTCAAAAGTATATCTTCACAAAAATAATCGCTTCAGTGTTATTTTTTCGAATATGTGTAACAGGAAGGTCCTGCTTTCATAACCGCCTTTAAATGCTAAACGACTTCGGACTCAGACTTTCAAATATGCCCCTCCTATTACAAAAGGAAAAAATACTACGTTGTAGTAATTATAATTTGTTAATGTCTGTGCTCTGACGATGTTAATTCAGACAAAACCACACAACCGAAGCAAGTAAACACGTAAAAACTACTTAGAACCTCGTGCTTTCTCAAGAAGCTTCCAGTCGAAACAAACAAAATCAAAAGAAAAGTTCATGAACAAATTTCAAAAATTCAAAGGTTCCTTAATGGTTTTTCTTCAGCACTCCCATTCATCCTCGTCGAGTCCAACCCCCGCAGACGCGAACTTAACACATTCCGGAGATGGCAAGAATCATTGGTGTAGGTTGGGCGCCTTGTTCTAGGTCAACTCTGACGGAAAATCGATTTGAGAGTACGTCGTAGGACACGACTCCATGTCGTCAGACACTTACCTGCGACTTAATGTATGCCACAGCATTAGCATTAACGCGAAGAACACGTTAAATTTCACCAACTCGGCCGGTTAATGAAATCCGATTGCCCCTAAATCAAATTAATGGATTATCGGCGCGGAGGTCAGGATATGCATTTTGATTTAGTCGGGTGCGGGAGGTCTTAACCAGCAATGAAAATTGAACGTTCCCATCCATTATGGGTATTAGAGAAACGGATGATGCTGTTAGAGAAATAAAATGACGAATGGAGAAGTTATGCGGCGAACTTTTCCGAGATGAAATTAAGGATGAAGGGAGATTATATTTGTTTGCGGAGATCGTTTACAACGCATAAAAATTTTATTCGTAGTAAAAGTTCAATAAATAGAAATGAAAATTGCGTCTTCCTACGGCCACTGATAGCAGCTGCCTTAAAATATTATTTCCGTGCACGCGAAGACGTGATTAAACACTTGGGGTCCATTATTGGGGGCTTAGTTGCTTTACGGTAATAGGCTTATTTATGGGGTAAGACGGACCGTAATTGGACGGAAAATACTAACATAAAAATATGCTTGTAGATATACCCCCAAAATATAAAAAAAACTGTAACTGTATTAAATTTATTAAAAGAAAAAGCAAGGACTCTTAAAACTTCATTTCACGTGAAAAATAGTATTTTCAGAAGATATAGTTTTCAAGAAGTTCGTTCATAAATAACGAGAATAAATGTGGCTGCATATTGGGTCCCTGAGGGGTGTCAGCACTCGGTTTGGTACCTTGTGATATAAAGTTACGACGGGTAACACATGCTTTCTATTAAGTAGATGTAATTTAACTGGCGTTCGTGTCTAAAAAAATTAAGTATCGTAATTTAGAATCTAAAAATATCTAGTAATCTAAAGCTGTTTGAAAACATAATTAAATTACATCAACTTAATTGGAATTTTAAAATGTTTTCATTAAGCTCCGCGAGAATGGTATGATGTAAGCGTTATTTAACAAGATATTTTGTATGCAAAACTGATACGAAGTAAAATACATTGAGGCAATCCTGTCTTACAATTTAAAATACTACATACTTTTCACTTCCCGGGCGTAAACTAGGAAAGTGTTGTGAGAGAGTCGATTTGGCGAAAAGTTAATTGAATGAAAACAGTAGGTGTTCCGTTTCCGTCTGACTGTCTGTCGTCTGGTCGTGATTTTGTTTGATAAACTCCGGGACTACTGGACTGATGGTAACGAAATTTTAGACATGTTTTAAGAATTTCATATACATGGTAAAACGCTAATCAAAATTGGTCTGACCATCCTCATCAACAATTTGATGACGTCGTTTAAAAATTTTGGTAGGTAAATTGTATTTAAATTTAAAAAATCATGCTTCTCTACTAGTGGTTTATTAATTCGCTCTAAAATTCATAAAATTTTAGTAAAAAAATTAAAATTATACAAGACGTTAAAAAAAATTGTTTACTAAAACAAAAGCGGCTTATCTCAGTTTTATTATTACAATTTACTCGTCCTAATTCATATACTTGTCCTTACTTAAAAGACTGATTATTTCTTTTTCTAGTTCAGTCTCCAATATCTTTTAACAGATTTCTCTCTTTTTCTTCAGATCTGTCTGAAGGTACTCTCTAGTGGCGTTCTCTCTTTTTCCAGGTTTTTCGCTCATTCCCCAGGTTTTTCTCTTTTTCCCTCCCTTTCTCCTAAGTAGCGCTCTGTTTCCCCAAGTCTCTCTCCTGTCTCTTTCAATAGGTCTGTATTTCCCCACATCTCTTTCCCAAGGTCGCTCTTGCCCAGGTCTCCCTACCTTTCTCTCTTTCCATACTTCTCTTTCTTACTTTCTTCAGATCTCCCTATATCTCTTTCGTCTGGACGCGCTCTTTATTTACCTAGATCCTTCTTTTTTCCCAGGCCTCACCCTTTCTTTTGTCTCTCCCTCTTTCCCATATCTTTTTTTCTCTATTGTACTATCCCTATTATTGATAGTTTATTTATTTATTTAATGTAATTTACTTTACTTTTCTTTTTATTAAAGGAAGTATTGTAATCGAGTCCGTCGGCCGACTCTTTACTTTTACGTTTTCTCGATCTTTCATGACCCCTAGAAGACGAAGAAATAGGTCTGCCATTTCCGTCTGTCTGTTCGTCTGTCTGCCGTCCCGGATTTTTGGTATATATTACTATTTTTGTCTTCTTTTATTTTTATTTTGTTTTATTGGAAATTGTCCAGTAAGTGGAATATTTGTTCTGTTGGACAATAAATTATATTATTATTATTATTATATCTCTTCATCTTCCTCAGATATCTCACGTCCTTCTTTCCCGAAATAGATCCTTCCTAGGTTTCTTTCTCCCTTTTTTACCTAGGTCTCTCTCTTCCTTTTCATCTCTTTCTCTTTTTTCCCAGATCTTTCTCTGTCTTTCTCCAAGTCGCTCTTGCCACAGATCCTTCGCTCCCTTTCTCCGAGTCTTTCGCTTTCCCTAGGTTTCTCTTTCCCGTAAGTTTCCTTCTATTTGCTCAGGTTTCTCTTCTCTCTCTTTCTCCAGGTCACTCGTTTTCAAGTCTCTCTGGTCTCCCTACTCTTTTTCTCCACGTCTCTCTCCACTTCTGTATCTCTCTCCAGGTCCCTCAACTCTCTTTTTCAACCGATCTCCCCCCTTCTTTCTTCAGACCTTCCTCTCTCTTGCTTCCCCCTGATCGTTCACTTTCTCTCCCTCATTTTCCAGGTGTTTCTCTCCATTTCCCCACGTCTTTTTCTTTCTTTTTCCTTCTCTCTTTAAGTATTTCCCAGGTATCTTTTCCTCATTTCCTAGGTCTCCCGCTCTCTTTCCCCTTAAGTCCTTCGTTATTTGTTCAGATCTGTTTTCTCTCTCTTTTCCCAGGTCGCTTTTTTCAGGTCTCCATCTATCTTTCTTCCCCCGATCTCTCTCTCTACTCCCATATCTTTTTCTTTCTTCAGTTCTCTCACTTCTCTCTTTCAGCAGGCCTCTCTCTCATTTCCAGATCTCTTCCTTTTCCCTAGATCTCTCCCGTCCCTCGTTCCCCAGATCGCTCCTTCCCAGGTTTCCCTCTCTGTTTTTTCCCCCAGGTCTATCTATTCCTTTTCCTCACTTTGTCTCTTTCCCCAGGTTTCTCTGCTTTCTCTTTTAACAGATCTGTCCATTTATTTCCTTAGCTCTCTCTTCTCTTTCTTTCAACAATTCTCTCTGTTTATTTCCCCAGATCTTTCTCTCTCTTTCTTATTCCCAGGTCTCTGTCTTTCTCCAAGTCGCTCTTGCCACAGGTATCTCGCTCTTTTTCTCCAGGTCTCTCGCTTTCCCTAGGTTCCTGTTTCCCGTAAGTCTCCTTCTATTTGCTCTGGTTTCTCGTCTCTCTCTTTCCCCAGGTCACTGGTTTTCAGGTTTCCTTGGTCTTCCTCTCTCTTTTTCCTCAGGTCTCTCTCTACCTCTGTCTCTTTCTCCAGGTCCTTTACCTCTCTTTCGCTTTCTCCTGATCGTTAATTTTCTCTCCCTCATTTTCCAGGTGTTTCTCTCCCTTTCCCCACGTCCTCTTTCTTTCTTTTTTGTTCTCTCTTTAGGTAATTCCCAGGTTTCTTTTTCTCATTCCCTAGGTCTCTTGCTCTTTTTCCCTAGGTCCCTCTCTTTTCCCTAAGGCCCTTTTTATTGGTTGAGATCTCTCTTCTGCTTCTCTTTCTTTTTCCAGGTCGCTTTTTTCAGGTCTCCTATCTTTCTCCCCGGATCTTTCTCTCTCACTCTTTGTCTCATTTCCAGATCTCTTCCCCTTTCCTAGATCTCTTATGTCCCTCGTTCCACAGATCGCTTCTTCCCAGGTTTCCCTCTCTCTTTTTTCCCTCAGGTCTACCTCTTCCTTTCCATCTGTATCTCTCCTTCAATATCTCTCTTTTTTTCCCAGGTCTCTCTCCCCTTTTAATAGATATCTCTCTTTACTTTCCTAGGTCTTTCTCCCTCTCTCTTATTCCCAGTCTCTCTGTCTTTCTCCAGGTTGTTCTTTCCGCAGATCTCTCACTCTTTCCCCAGACCATTCTCTTCCCTCTAAGTATCTCCCTATTGCCCAGATTTCTCTTTCTTTTCCCCAGGTCGTTTTTTTCAGGTCTTTTTCTATTTTTCTTTTTCTAGGTTCCTCGCTCTTTCGCTCTCTCCCTCTCTTTCCATAGCTGTCTCTCTTTCTCAGCTCTCTCTTTCAACAAATCTCTCTCTCGTTCCTCAGGCCACTCTCACTCTTTTTCTCCTGCTCTTTCTTTCTCCAGGTGTTTCTCTCCCTTTCCCTAGATCCTTCATTCTTTTTCCTTCTCTCTTTATTTCCCCATGTACATTTCTTTACCTTAAGTCTCTCGTTCCTCAGCTCGCTCTTTTTTAGGTCTCCCTCTCTCTTTATTTCCCCTGGTCAATCTTTCTATCTGTATTTCCTCAGACCCCCTCTATGTCTTTTTTCTGGTTGCTCTCTCTCCTTTTCCACATGATTCTCTTTTTTCTTCAGGTCCTCCTTTTTTATCCATCTCTCTTTATTTCTCCAAGTCTCTCTCTAATTTCCAGGTCGCTCTTTTCACAGGTCCCTCTCTCGTGACCCTAAGTTTCTATCTATTCGCCCAGATCTCTCTTCTCTGTCTTTCCCCTGTCCACTCTCTGTCTTTTTCTAGGTATTTCCCTCTCGTTCCCTTTCTCTCTTTATTTCCTCATCTCTCTCTCTCTCTCTCTCTCTCTCTCATTACAAGTCTCTCTATCTTTGTTCAGGTTGCTCTTTCCATAGCTTTCTTTCTTTCCCTAGGTCTCTCTTTTTCCCTTAAGTTTTTCTCTATTTGCCCAAATCTCTCTCTTCTAAAACAGAATTTCTTTAACTGTGCTTTTGGTGTTAGGGAAGTTCGTCCAAATAACTTTCGACCAATTTTTTAACCATCATGAGAGAGCTGTTTTTACTGTAGATTCATTCTTACTCTCTGAGCGTGGGCTAAGTATTGTAATAGGACCCATTGGACGAATGGCACCTTTCAAGTTTTCTCGACGTTTCATGATCTCACAGTACGAAATAATAGATCCCCGTTTCCGTTTGTTTGTCTGTGTCGATTTTTATTAGACAAGTAATCTCCGAAACCACCGGACCGATTGTTGTCAAATTTTGTGTCAGGAATATCATGTATATGGTAAAACGCTACCAAAATTTGTGTAATCATCCCCACCAACATTTTGCATAGTAAAGGTATCTCAATATGATAAAATACTACACCCCTGTACTCGTGTTTTATGAATGTTTGCAAAAAAAGGTACCATACTTAGGTTAGAAGCATTGATTCATGCTACATATAGTTATAATGACCTTGTATTGGACGATAGAATTTTCAAATGTTTACCTTTTTTACTTTTCTTACTTCATTTCGCCAAATAGCGGTTTGTGAAACACGTGGCAAACATTGCACAAAAACTTTTGTAAAGCAATCGGATTCATAATCCACAAGTACAATAGTATGATATTTTAGAAACATTAAGTAGTATTTACTACGCAAAATGTTGACGTGCCGTCATCACAGTGTTGGTGGGGATTATTAGACAATTTTTAGTTGGCGTTTGATCATCTACACGATATTACTAACGTATATTTAAAATTGGACAACTAGCAATACTTCCTTAAGCAAACTCTTAAGTCTTATTATGACAAGCATCATTTTTAATAGATAAACATTATTAATCTTTGAAATGACATCATCAATATTTAAGATGACAGGTACACAAATTTTGGTTAAATTTTTACCAACTATTTGATAATCTTAAGGTACATTTAATCTTAATTTCAACGTAATCCAGTTCGGCAGTTTCAGAGCTTATCTGCTTAATGTAATCAACTAATCACCAAAGGGTAGAGGTTGACAGATTGAAATGAAGATCGATATTTTTGTTTTCTACAGACTGTGAGATGTCGAAACGGGAAACTCAAAACATTCATCAGTCAAGACACGATGAACTAGTTCAGAAAAAAAAAATTCCTCCCTAAATTTTCTCGAAATTCTGACCTAAATTCCTTATTCACATAAACCACCAGTGCAACTTTTTTCCAAAACAAACTTGAACTTTTTCGCAAAATTTTTACGTTTTTTAAACACGCTTTAATAAAACATGACCTGTTGTGATCATCTCTAACGCATCGTCCGAGAACTACACAAAAAGTTCCTAAAAACGAAATCCGCAGCACCATCGTCCCTAAACATTGGTTTGAGTTCATCAAACTTTAAAAATCAATGTACTCTTGTTGCTAAATTATTTCGTTTGAATCACAAACGAGCTGCAAAGCAGCGTACAATTTTACAAACACACTCAACAATAGATTTTTTTAGAGAAGCTCTTCGTCAACGAGTTCGTTCCACGTAAATTTATAATCACACTCGTATTACTGTAAACTGTATCGGTTTTTGGTTGAAAATAGACCTCGAAAAAATATAACCTCAAATACCGCATTTCGTCGAGTTCTTCGTTCCTCCATGATTAAGTGACCAAAACGACTAGAAGATATATTAGCCTTAAAGTTTCTTTTGATTTCAGCTTTATCCTCTGCAAAGACTTAGAGATTATGGTAGCGGTTTGACATGTCGGACCTTTTTCAACAATTAAATAGCATTCTGAGAAAAGTTTCCTGATATGGGTGTTCGGAATTTCATCCGTTTTCCCGAAGTTGTTGAAAACAGACGTAAAATAAATGGTTTATTCAACGAATGTATGACTCATTACAAAGAAATAAAATTGTCTAAAATCAACAAACAAAAAAAGGAGAATAAATTCACTGTGTACTGTGTTCTGAAACACTTTCTTGGTTTAGGTTTCGCAGTTATTGATTAGACGCTAATCGGGGCGGAGAAAATATTCGGAGAATACACCACACCAAAATTGTTAAATGCGCGTAGCTTCCAATGTTGATCTCGCAAAAAACATCGTACAAACGCGGTAAAAATAAAACCAGGACCTGAAAAGGTCTAATCATATATTAATGACTGTCAGAAAGTCAATTTTACGATCCTGCGTAAATGCGCTTCACATAAACTCATTAAACTTAAACTTAAAGTCAACTAGTCTCCATTAACTACATCGAGTTATTTTTTCTGTGACATTCATACCACGTAAGTGCAAAGTTTTCTCGATTTCGCGGTTAGAATCTCCAAGGGTGTTTACTCTAAAACAGTCCAAGTTTATGTTCAATTTATAAAATCGATATCCTTGACAGTTTTCCATTTTCATTGTTTATTTTTTCATGGGTTGCGAATTACTTGCCTTCGAAGCAGGAAAGGAAAACATCAACCCCAGCAGTGAGCTTAGACAAAGTTTTAATTATCATTTTCCTTGTAATAACAACCCGAGACTGCTCTTGAAACACTAATAGAGTTTCACCTATGACAAGATTTAATTGTGACGTAATTGGCCAAGATAAATTCAACAAACGTTGTATCTTTCAGAGATGTCCTCTATTTCGAAAACAATCATTTGTAACGCAAATTAGAGCAATTGAATTCTCGCATGTTCGGCATGCATTTTTTATAAACCCTCATTATACGACACAAAAACACAGATCCGTCGTAATTTTTTCGGTAATTAAAAAGCTATTAAACCGTTGGTTAAAAACAAGTAATCCCCTGCGATGATTAAAAAAATTCAATTTATTAGCGGCTGTCATGCAAAAATCAACATCCTTTCCGGGGCTGGCACTCCAACCCCAACGACCTATTTTCTATATTTTATAGATTTGGAAGTTGTATTTCACGTCAAATATATTCTAATATCGCGTGTCTGGAAATATTTTTGTCTATGGTATCGTTCGTTCTTCGAGAGATAATACTCCGGAAAAATTAACCATCATTCTTTCAACTTTAATGGATACTAAATCCTTTAACTCGCAAAAGGGTTAAAGTTTTAGAATTTAATAACTTTGATGGCTGTGTTTTATTAAAATGAAAAGGAGATTTATTTTCTCATCGCCACTGGAACTTTATTACATGGATGCTACGATTCTTTTTTCGATAAATCCGGTATAAAGTAGCAGCGCATAAACATTTTATGACAATTTCATCATATTAAAGTATCGATCATAAAAGGTGTGTGAAAATGGAGTGATGTGCAAGCGCAGTCGTGTTGTTGTTAACGTCCTGATAGTACCGCTTGGTTCGGGTTATCTGGGAGCTAACATCATCGTTAGCAAAGCCACTAACCACTTCCGCAATGTAAAGTTGATGAAAGTCAGCGCTGAAAATAATTACTACGCAACAAACGACTTGTTAAAAAAATTGGTCGAAGGTTACTTGGTTATTTTATCGTCCTTGAAATATAAACTGACAAAAACTGTAAAATGCAAAGAATTTGCACTCCTAAGTACGGATAATATAAAATATATTTAAAGCGGATAATCAACGGGAAAAGTGTCCTCTCAGCACTAGCAACAACCTTAAGTTCGAGTGTTTATGTTTATACATCGAAAGAATGTCAGGTACAAAATAGTTTGATTTGAATGAAATGAAAATGTTCTCAATATAATAATTCTTGTTCTTTCACTATTAAATAAAATTTCGAGAAAATGCGTTGACTCGTTCTTAATTTGATCTTAGCCGCAACCCCACCAACGGTTATATATGTATCAACAGCTATAAAATTTCATGCACTCATTTCAGATTTAATTTTTTCTTGACAAACAACAGGAATGGAATTAAGTAACTTATATTGAATTATTTTCGAAGTCTCCTTAAAATTTAAATTTTTCCCCAAATGCTCTTTAAAAATAATGTCAAGTTTCGCCCCAAAGTTAATTAAACCACGGAAAATACCGGGATTTTTGGGATCTTAATTTCCCTCATGTCCTCTAAATACCAATTTAAATGCACCACAAAATTTGATACAATCTGAAATTTTCGATACAAGTAACGATTTCTTCTTACGCCTTCATTGTGTTGTTGAATTGAATTGCGTCTACACAATCATCATTAGAGCTAATTAGGTTATTTAAAATATGTACTTACTGATGATAAATAATAAGCTAAGAAGTATTGTAATAGGGTTCATCAGATGAATGTTTTCTTGGCGTGTCACGAGCCAAGAATACGAAAAATAGGTCTTCCGTTTCCGTTTGTCGGTCAATTTTTGTTAAACAGATAATCTTTTACTATCAAATTTTATATGTGTGTTATGAATATGTATTAGTACATAGTAAATGCTCAAGAGCAGAAGAATTTATATAATAACATTAATAACATTAATAACATACTCCTACACGTGTAGTTTATGAATCCGTGTTGAGTTTTTTCCCGAGATATCCGAGATTTTGACTCGGATCAAGAGTGTACGACAACATTTTGCCATTTAACTTTGAAACTGGAAAACCGGGTGCTCTGAAATTTTTCGTAAGCATGATAAATTGAAACGAATCGAAATTTGGAGATAAAAACCAAAATTTCAAGACTGTAATATAACAAAAGAAATTTTTGAATTTGTAAGTGAAAAACCATGAAATTTTTAGATAACCTGCAGATTCCCTAAGTTAATTGAGGTGGAAGTTAAAATTTCAAGTTGACCAAGTCTCAGTCTGGAGCTAATTAGGCGAAAATTACAAAATAATAGAGAAACATTTTCAATTCGTAAATCGTGAATTGTAAAATTTCGAAATATTTCGTTAAATTTTCATTTTAAGAAATTCAAAATTTCGAATTAATCAGTATAAAATTTCGAGATAACAAAGCAAAATTTCAAAATAATAAAGTCAAAACTCTAGTAATGAGAAAATAAATTTTTGAATTTGTAAGTGAAAAACCATGAAATTTTTAGATAACCTGCAGATTCCCTAAGGTAATTAAGATGAAAGTTAAAATTTCAAGTTAACCAAGTCTCAGTCTGGAGCTAATTAGGCGAAAATTACAAAATAATAGAAAAACATTTTCAATTCGTAAATTGTGAATTGTAAAATTTCGAAATATTTCGTTAAATTTTCATTTTAAAAAATTCAAAATTTCGAATTAATCCGTATAAAATTTCGAGATAACAAAGCAAAATTTCAAAATAATAAAGTCAAGACTCTAGTAATAAGAAAATAAATTTTTGAATTTGTAAGTCCAAAGTTTTAAAACTTCTTGATAACCAGCAGTCTCCTTGGACTCATTCGTTTGAAAGTTTGAGATAATAAGTTCAAATTTCAAGTTAACAAAGTCCCAATCTGAAGTGGATTAGATAAAAATAATAGTTTAAAAAACTAAAAAAACACGCTTTTATTGCTAATCGAACTAAAAACTAGAAAATAATTTTTAATGACAGAGTTTAATATTACAGTAGTAGAAGATCAAACAATCAATCATAATAAATCACCTCATATTAAAATTATAATAAAATTTAAGTTATTAACAGAATAATTCAATTCAGAGTAAAAAGCGTGGGGTGCTTGATATTTTAAATATTACAATCATTCTATTGGCAACTATCTATGAGAGGATAGTTATGAACCGCAGTAAAATGCACCCCACGCTTTTTACTCTGAATTGAATTATTCTGTTAATAACTTAAATTTTATTATAATTTTAATTTGAGGTGATTTATTATGATTGATTGTTTGATCTTCTACTACTGTAATATTAAACTCTGTCATTAAAAATTATTTTCTAGTTTTTAGTTCGATTAGCAATAAAAGCGTGTTTTTTTAGTTTTTTAAACTATTATTTATTTTTCATTTTTTAGTCTGCGACAAATTCATAAATTGGGGAATTAATTACTTATTTAGATTTTTCTAGAAAGAACCACTCAGTGGTCTCCGTAGGATCGAGGATCCTGGCGGTCCTAATAAGGATAATGGGAAACTGTTATCAAATTATTGCATTGTCATCGATCCTTGAGACGTGTGCAAAGTTTCAAGATGATCAGACTTTTAGAAACCGATGAAAATTAAGCTCAAAGATTCCGTTACATACATACATACAACCCAAGCTAATAAAAGCGTGATAAAAAGGGAAAATCTCCAGATCGTAAATTGTGAATTGGGAAAAATTTGGAAATAATTCGTTGAATTTTCATTTGAACTACCTGATTCAAAATTTCAAAATTTCGAGTTTATCAGTATAAAATTTCGAAATAATGGATCCAAATTTGAAGGTAATAAACCAAAATTTCAAGATAATTAAATCAAGATTGTAATTTTTTAAAATTTATAAATCAAAAGTTTTCAAAGTTCGAGTTAACAGGCAGTTTCTTTAGGGTCACACGTTTGAAAATTGAAAATAACAAGTTAAAATTTCAAGTTAAAAAGAACCAATTTGAAACTAATTAGATGAAAATTGCAAAATAAAAAGGAAAAACTTTCATTTCGTGTATTGTGAATTAAAAATTTTTGGAAATAATTCGTTGAATTTTCTTTTCAATTAATTCAAAATTTCGAATTTATCAGTATAAAATTTCGAGATAATGGAGCCAAATTCGGTGATAATAAAGTAAAATTTCAAAATAATAAAGTCAAGACTCTAGTAATGAGAAAATAAATTTTTGAATTTGTAAGTGAAAAACCATGAAATTTTTAGATAACCTGCAGATTTCCTAAGTTAATTAAGGTGGAAGTTAAAATTTCAAGTTAACCAAGTCTCAATCTGGAGCTAATTAGGCGAAAATTACAAAATAATAGAGAAACATTTTCAATTCGTAAATTGTGAATTGTAAAGTTTCGAAATATTTCGTTAAATTTTCATTTTAAGAAATTCAAAATTTCGAGTTAATCAGAATAAAATTTCGAGATAACAAAGCAAAATTTCAAAATAATAAAGTTTTAATTTGTAAGTCGAAATTTTAACAAAGTCAAAATTTCAACTTAATCAGATTAAAATTTCAATATAATTAAACTAAAAGACTTTAATAGATTAAAGGAAATTTTTTTAATTCGTAGGTCGAAAGTTATGCTGATTCATTCAAAGTCTGAGACACGATAAGTCTCAGTTTGGAGCTGATTAGGTAAGAATTTTGAAATAATTCGTTGAATTTTTATTTTACCAAATTCAAAATTTCGAGTTAATCAGTTTAAAATTTTTAGATAGTAGATCCAAATTTCTAAATAATTAACTCAAGACTGGAATGTGATAAGGGAAAATTTTGAATTCGTAAGTCGAAAATCCAGAAATTTTTAGAAATCTAGCAAATTTTTCAACTTCATTGACTTGAAACTTAGAGACAATAAATTAAACTTTCGCATTAATTAGATGAAAACTACAAAATCAAAAATGGAGAATTTCGAATTCGTAGGTTGTAAGTGAGGAAATTTCGAGATATATTTTTCATTTTGGTAAAGTCAAATTTTCGAATCAAGCAAATATGTATAAGATATTGATAATGTTCGAAATTTTAAGGTAACGAATTACTGTTATATAAAAAAAAATTTGGAGTTCGAACATCGAAAATTATGAATTTCTAGATAACCATTTGATTCGTTGAATACACAAAGTCAAAGTTTGGAGGTAATAAGTTAAAATTTCAAGTTGACTGATCTTCAATCTGCAGGTAATCCGGTGAAAATTAGAAAATGAGAAGGGACAATTTTCAATTCGTAAGTTATAAATTCCGAAATTTCGAAATAATCAGTAGAATTTTCATTTTAAACAGGACAAAATTTCGAGATAATCGACCTAAATTTGAAATTAACAAGTCTAAATTTGAAGTCAACTGAGTCAAAACTAACAATTTTTGAATTCGTAAAATGAAAATCTGAAATTTCGTGATAACCAGCAGATTTCTGAAGCTCATTAAATTAGAATAATAGGCTAAAATTGCAAGTTAACTATTTTTATTTGGGGTTAATTGGGCGAAAATTACAACATAATGAGGGAAAATTTCTAACTCATTTAGGAAAATTTGAGATAATACGCAGATGTCATCTCAAAATCTTACTTAAAATAAGCAAAATATTATGACTTCATACTTACTTATGGTTCATCAAAGCATTCATTGTTTTTAGAATTACTTATACAGGGTGACTCAAAAAATTGAAATTAGCCAAACAAAACTACTGATCAAATCAAGAAAGTCTCACGCCATTTTAATGAAAATTTGATAACATTACACACACAAGTTTTTTAATAAAATCTGAAGCAAATTTTAAAATGGGAGCGTAGCGAGCACGATCAGGATGTGTCAGTCACATTTTTAAATAACAAGAAAATTGTACTTAACATTTTAGCTCCTCAGGGACACTAATAAATAATTTTTTAAATTAGATCTGAAAGTGCTCACTGCGCTCGCATTTTAAACTTCTTTTTTTAGCTTTATTCTCATGGAAGTGTGCGGAAAAGCGTCTCAGCGAAGTTGTTTGGGTTGTACTGTAAGAATAAGTCTCTAGAATTAAAAACCCCACCATTAAAATACGAGCTCAGTGGGCACATTTAGACCACTAGAGTCTCCTCAACTTTAATAATCACAAACATTTTTAGGAATTATCTTTTTTAGATAATAAGAAATTCTCTTATTAATAATTTAGTTTCTCAGGGACACTGACGTCTAATTTTTAATAACACCTAAACGTGCTCGCTGCGCTCGTATTCTTAATATGTATGCTTTTCTAAAATAATACGGTCTCATAAAAAGACTTATTAATGAATCGTCTCAGTGAGACCGCTGAGATGTGTTTAATCATAATAATCGTCTTTCTGAAGTTGATTCTTGATCAATTTTGTTATAAAAATTATGACTAAAGAAATTTGACCTGAGGGCTGACTGCATAAATTCTCGGAAGTAACGCTTAACGTGTTTAGATTTTTCTTTTGTAATTTGCACAATTTTCATTTCGGTCATTGACCACGCTGCTTATGGGGCTATAGTCGACTCTATTTGCTTTAGGCGAATTTTGCTATAAGTTTATTTCACTCCTACTTAAGAAAATCACTACGTATAATACTCTGCACGAGGTCAATGTTTACAATTGACCCAACGAACCCGAATGAGAATGGCCATCTTGTTATTGAATTTTTTCTTCATGTTGTTGTAATTTTGCCAAATAATGTTATTCAGTTTTTGTTTTTTGATTGTTGGTGGCTCGTTAATCAACTGACCCCATGGACGAGCCGCCACTGCTTTCACCACGAAACAAGCTTAAAATCTATCAACACCGCATGACATTCACTAATGAAACTCTTCTGCTATATAGTCGCCTATGAAGAGGCAATTCAAGTGTTCCGGGCCCCAATTCGGCCATACAGATTTACCTTGCTATTCCGGGACCCTGCTATCATCTCCGGAACTTTTTCGTTTCCTTGTTTCATTTACGGCTTTTCATCTACCTGTGGCCCCCTCGGCAGTTTATGAACGTATTTTTCTCGTTTCCCTGTACATCCCTTTTCGATTTGCGGTTTAAGTATTTAAAGGTGATAAACCTGTGTATATGGACTATCTTCTTTGGTCCGGTGAACTTGCCTGTTCAATGTACGCTTTTTATCTATCTGTGACCCTCAAGCGCAATAATGAACATGTTCTTTTGCATGTTTCCAGTGGGTCTGCGGTTTTTAGCCACTTGTGACTTCCTTGTGTAATTTATTAACGTATTCATCTCAATTAAAAAAAAACATCTGGAAACACAAACTCAGATCGCCACAAATATTCAGGACGCTCTGAACGCTTAGTCTGGGTGAACATTAAATATTTATCAAACTTTAAACAAAGCAGTAAAAGGTCGTAAAATTATGAGTGGTGTCGACGATTTGTGTATTTTCAAAGAGAGTATTGGACGTGCTTAATGTGAGCTAACAAACTGCCTGACCTAGATATTCGTGAGTGCATCCTTCCTCGAAATCCGGATGTTCTTAGATTATGTATGCAGTTGGCGTCACTATTCAGAGCGACGTCATGAACAAAGAATGCTTTTATTATTGCGTTAAGAGAAATCCAGACAGTAACTGTTTTCAAAGATATTACATACTTCCATCGTAATTTTATAACCCAAAAACGTCTACAAAGTGGAAAATTTAACCAAGTCGTAAACGCGGGAATCTGCACTCGAAGACGCCATGTATCCACAATTTACTACCCCCCATAATCTCCATAAATTTCACTATCTAATAATAATGAGCCCGAGAAAAACGTATTAAATAAAATTTTAATATCAACCCATTATTCTGGCAAACGTTGGCAGCTACAATGCAAGGGTTTGAAATATTACGCGGAACTCCATGCAAATAATTTAGAGAGTAGATGTGTTTTACCTTTTTCCTTTATGAACGTCGCGCATTTTTGCGCTCACAAAACAATTGTCCCGATTTACGGTGACGGGAAAGGATGTGTGGATGTGTCGAAGCCTAATTCGATTTATCAGCAATCAAAAGGGGGCGCTTTGATCAAAGCCCGAAACACTTTTTCGCTACGAGTATCAGTGGGTAGTGCATTCGGGCCAATTTAGAAAAAATCTCGTCGTGGGAATGTATAATGCATGTTCCTTGAGGGAATTCAACTTTTATTTTCTTATAAAATACATGAGAAGACGGATGTTGCACTTTAATATTTCGCGAAGCCAGGTTCCAAAGCAGGTGGAGTCGCCGGAGTTCATGAATATGCCAAAATGTTTCTAGGTAGCTAAATTGACACTTTCTTCGACGCGCACATTAAATCTGTTTAAAAATTGATGGCAGTGTGCACGCGTTAGGAGTCGCACAAGTCACGTTTGTCTGTGTCTTAGATATTTGTTAAATTATTGACATTGACGGAAATAAGAGATTTCTGACAAGGTAGAGAAAAAACAAAACTTCATTAATTATAAATATACAGCATTACTGATACAAGTTGTTGATACATATTTTTAATTGTAGTCTAGGTAATGCTAATGTTCCAAAAAAATTGTCTATCAGTCCCTACCAAAATTTTGAGGACGTCACTTCAAAGGTTTGCTAAGTATTTACTGACCGTGTCTATACGTGTGATTTATTAATCCACCCAGACTTTTCATTTCAATATTCAGAAAGTCGTAGAAGTTATATCCTGAGAACGAATAGAACGCCATTATTTTACAGTCGAATGGGAAAGCTTAATTTGGTAGGTATATTTCAAATATGACACGTATTGAAAAATTTGGATTTTTGAAAATTGCTTATAAATTCTGAAAAAATTAATCAAATCTGCAAGAAAATATTTGAAATTTTCGAAGAGTGCTCGAAAAATGGTGAAAAATTCAAGAATGAAAAATGAAATTTTTGAGAAGTTACCTAAAAATACTCAAAAAATTCTGAGAAATCCATTTCGGGGAGTTGATTCGAAAAACATGACGTGTTGATAGTTCTAAACAAAGATTTTCGAAAAATTTGGTTAAAAACGGAATTTTTTAAATACACACCTCGAAAATTGTCATTTCTCGTTTTATAGATTTTGAAAAAATTGTTAGAAATTTCGGAGCAACTCGAAATTTACAAGAAAATATGTGGTAAATTCTCGAATGGTGCTCGAAAAATGGTCAAAAAATTTATCACTGAAAAATTGAGAAGTTTGAAGTTACCTAAAAATTAAAAGTCCTCAAAAAAATCTGAAAAATACATTGCGGCGAGCTGATTTGGCAAATATAACGTGCTGATGGTCTTGGATCAAGATTTTCGAAAAATTCGGTTTGAAAATGAAATTTTTTAAATACATACATACAGCTATATGATTAAATTCACAATTCTAAGTTCGAGAAAAACCATTAAAAAACCATTTACGTCATTTTGACAATCACTTATAAAACATAATATTGCTTTGGTTAGATAGTAGATCAAAAAACTGTCGTCAGACTAATTCTAAATACTTTTTAAGTTTTTCGTAATGTTATGAAATGAAGAAATCTATGGATAAAGACAAGATACCTCAAAAACTATTTTGAATAATAAAAGTCCAGTCGATTTCAGATATCAACACAAAATAGTGAATTGAAATATAGCGAAATTTCAAAAAAAAAAATTGAAGGGTTATATCTTCTATATTTGGACAAAAGAGTTTTTTAAATTATTTTTTCTCTGCTCCATAAATTGTTCTGAACAACGTGTCATTGAGTTTGAGTGCCATTTTTTGAACAATCTAGAATCTCGAATATAGTGGTTCTTTGTTTTATCGATTTTGGAAAATTTGTTAAAATTTTCGAAGCAATGTAGTGGAAAATAACTTCTAAAAGTCGAAATCTACAAGAAAATGTCAAAAATTAATCATTGAAAAATTTAGATTTTTGAAAAGTTCCCTAAAAATCCTCAAAAATATTGATATACCTATCTCGAAAATTGTCATTTCTCATTTTATCGATTTTGAAAAATTATAGTGGAAAATAAGTTTATAATAATTGTGAAGGGTGCTCGAAAAATAGCTAGAAATTAATCATTGAAAAATTAAGGTTTTTGAAAAGTTGCCTAAAAATGCACAAAAAATTCTGACAGATACATTTTGCAGAGCTAATTCGAAAATTTTACGTGTTGATAGTTGGAGAAAAAGACTTTCGAAAAATTTGGTTTGAAAATGAAAATTTTAAATATGTAAATACATATCTCGAAACTCGTCATTTCCCTTTTTTTTTAGAAAATTTGTTGAAAATTCGAAGTAATGTAATGGCAAATAAGTTTAACAAGTCAAAATCTACAAGAAAATATCTGGACAATTTTTGAAGGGTGCTCGAAAAAGTGAAAAATGCATCATGGAAAAAATGAAAATTTTGAAAAATCACCTAAAAATGCTAAAAAAAAATTTGAGACATACATTTAGGCGAGCTGATTCGAAAGACAAAGTGTTTACAGTTCTGAACAAATTATTTTCAAAAAATCCGGTTTAAAAATTGTTTTTTTTTAAATAACTCAAAATTTTAATCAATTCAGAAAAAATTGTTAGAATTTTTTAAGAAATGAAGCCAAAAACAACTTCTACAAGTTGAAATCTACAAGAAAATATTTTTAGGTAATTTTCCAAGCGTTCTCGAAAAATTGTCAAAAATTAATAACTGAAAAATTAAGATTTTTGAAACGGTGCTTAAAAATCCTCGGGAAGCTAATTCGCAAAAACATAAAGTGTTGATAGTTCTAGAGAAAGATTTTCAAAAAATTCGGTTTGAAAATGAAATTTTTAAATATGTGTGTACATATGTATCTCGAAAATTGTCATTTCTCATTTTAACGATTTTGAAAATTTGTTTAAAATTTCGAAGTAATGTAGTATACAATAAGTTTAACAAGTCGAAATTTACAAGAAAATATCTGGAAAATTTTTGAAAAAAATTCTTAAAAATGCTAAAAAAATTTTGAGAAATACATTTAGGCGAGATGATTTGAAAAACGTGTTGATAAAGATTTTCGAAAAATACGGTTTAAAGTTTTTTTATATCTCAAAATTTGCATTATTTAAAAAAAACTGTTTTTTTAAGAAATGAACCCGACAACAACTTATACACGTCGAAATCTACAAAAAAAATTAAGTAATTTTCGAAGCGTTCTCGAAAAATTACCAAAAATTCATCATTGAAAAGTGAAATTAAAAAAAAAAAATTGATAAATACATTTCAAGAAGCTGATTCGAAAAACGTAACGTGGTGATGGTCCTGGGTCTTCTTTAAAAATTCCGTTTGGGAATAATTTTCTTTAAATATCTCGAAAATTTATATTTTTCATTTTATTGCTGAAATTTTCGAAAAAATGAAGACAAAAATAGCTGCTGCAAGTCGAAATCTACAAGAAAATATTGTTACATAATTTTCAAATCTTCGAAAAATTGTCAAAAAATCAATGTTGGAAAAATTAAGATTCTTGAAAAGTGGCCTAAAAATCCCCAATAACGTGTTGATGGTTCCAGATTAAGACTCGAAAAATTCGGTTTGAAAATATAACTTTTCAAATATCTCGAAAATTGTTATTTTTCATTTTATCGATTCTGGAAATATTGCTGGAATTTCCGAAGAAATGAAAAATTGAAACTACGAAAAATTGGCGAATTTAAAATACGTAGAAGACTTGAAAATTTCCATATCGAAAAATTTAAAAAAAGAGAAATTCCAAACGGAAAAATTGAAAAAGGATAAATCAAAATATTTAAAAACGGAAGAAGCAAATTGTTAAATTGAAAAACAAAAAATTGAAAGTTGGAAAGTTGTAAAATTGAACAAACGAAAAATTGAAAAATTCAATACATACCTAATCGAAAATTCGAAACTGAAAACTCGAATGATAATAATTAATTAAAGAGGCCAAAAATGGAATAATCGAAAAAATTAAAGAACGAGAAACCGAAAAATCGCAAAATAGAGAGAAAACGAAAAGTTTAAATATCTAGAAATTGAAAAATTCAAAGGTTGAAAACTCGAAAAATCGCAAATCGAAAATTAAAATTCCAAAATTGCAAAACTAAAAAATTTTAAAAATTTAAAATTGGTAAGGTGAATAATTGAAGAAACGAAAAATTGGAAAATTCAATACGTAGTCGAAAATTCGAAATTGAAAACTCGAATGATTAATTGAAGAAGCCAAAAATTAAATAGTCGACAAAAATTAAAGAATGTGAAACTGAAAAATCGCAAAATAGAGAAAAAACGAAAAGTTTAAATACCTAAAAATTGAAAAATTCAAATGTTAAAAATTCGAAAAACTGAAAAGCTTCAAATTGAAAACTCGAAAAATCGTAAATCGAAAATTAAAAATCCAAAATTGCAAAACTGAAAAAATTTTTAAATTTAAAATTGGTAAGGTGAATAGTTGAAGAAACGAAAAATTGGAAAATTCAATACATAGTCGAAAATTCGAAACTGAAAACTCGAATAATTAATTGAAGAACCCAAAAATTGAATAATCGAAAAAATTAAAGAACGAGAGACTGAAAATCGCAAAATAGGGAAAAAACGAAAAATTTAAATATCTAGAAGTTGAAAAATTCAAAGTTAAAAAATTCAAAACTGAAAAGCTTTAAATTGAAAACTCGAAAAATCGTAAATCGAAAATTAAAAATCCAAAATTGCAAAAATGAAAAATTTTTTAAATTCAAACTTGGTAACGTGACTAACTGAAGAAACGAAAAATTGGAAAATCGAAAAATTAAAAATCGCAAACTGAAAACTCGAAAAACTGCATGTTGGAGTCTTGTACGAAATTTTCGAAGGATGTTCAAAAAACGGTAAAAATTCGTCATTGAGATTGTTTAAAAAATGCCTAAAAATCCTCAAAAACTTTTTTTAAATTAAAAATGTTTTTTTAATACGTATATATTTCGAAAAATTTTGATTCCGGAAAAATTGTTGGAATTTTCGAAGAGATGAAGTGGAAAATAACATACAACTCTAAATCTACAGGAAAGTATGTTTTGGTAATTTTCGAAAGGTGCCCGAAAATTAGTAAAAACATTCATTCATTGAGAAATTGAAATTTTTGAAAAGTTGCATTGCACTTTGATAGTTCAGGACTAAGATTAGCAAAATATTCGTTATGAAAACCCAATTTTTAATAAATTAAAAAAAATGCGAAATTTCTGGTTGACAGTTCAAAAAAAAAGGTAGGAATTTTTGAAGAAATGAAGACGAAAATAACTTCTGGATAGCGAATTCTATAAAAAAGTCTTTCGGGAATTTCCAAAAATTCATAATGAAAAATTGAGCTGTCGTAAAAGTTGCCTAAAATCCATTCAAAATTTTAGGATATTGTATAAGTATTAATTAAAAAAATAAAATCTGAACAATCAACTTTTATAAATGATTTAAGTTCTGTTTAAATAACTGCAGACCAATTTTTTATATGTAGCAGTAAACAAAATATAACATAACTGGCTTAAATTTCAAAATTATAAAGCAATAAAAGCGTGTCGTTATGTTTTAAATTCAAAAATAAATAATTGGAAAGCATGGAACACCCCCTGTATATACAAAACCTAGAAATCATTAGATCCTGTATCAATCACATCCGAAAGCTCTGCTCCTCAACCGAAGCCGTAAAGATTATCATTAGACGTCTTCTCCTCCCAGAAATAAAAACTTGCTTTCGAATTCCCGCTGAAGCCCACAAAATCCAAATTGGTCGACCGAAGTTTATTGTGCCAGAATTTAAGTGCCACGGTATCGATCACAACAAGGCGTTTTTATTATTTTGCGTCTGTTGTCCGTTTTCGGCCACTTCCTCCGCCAAACTGGAACGAACAAAGACGCTTTTTCTGCCCTGAATTGTAATGTATATTTTTCTTATCGACCGGCGTTGCACGTTTCCTCTTCTTAACTACAAAATTTGATTTAGGAACGAAATTGAACATTTGCTGTGTAATATCCTCTTCGGAGAAACTACACTTCTCCCTCTCGTATATCTCGGCGGTACTAACGGCTCTCTTTCCATGAATATTCCAGCGTAATGTTCGTCTTACTCAGAAACTTTTCGTCTTGTTGCTCTTGCAATTTGTTATCCGACGGACGAAATCTGGTTATTTATAATACCAAATGACGAGGCCGGAAAAGACGGGAGAAAAGATAATCTTAATTATCTCTGGAATGATAATGGGTTCATTTTTAAATTCCTCGGATTCGGCTTGTCTGTGTGGGTTACTGATTGTCGCTGACGACTCTTTTTATGCAGTTTCGACGCGGTCGGCTAATTAAAAGCGAAATAATTAGGATCAACAAGGTAAATGCTGGCTTATTCGAGAAAATGCTCATAGATCGAGCACAAATTAGGTTTGTTCAAATTTTAACATTTGTTTGTACATACATGTAGTACACTAATTAGCTTCGTTATACAATTTTCGCTTTACTGCGTTATTTGAATAAAACGATATATTTAGTTAGGAACCCCGAGTTCTCGGACCGCCATTTTTTTTAGAATGTTTACAAAGTTGTTGGCGTGTCACGTTCCATCTGCGTTTAATCACTCAGGTCAAGATGGTTTCCTTAATATTTTAAAAGTACGAATGTTTCGGTATGCGTACAGTTTTTTTTTCGTACATTTTAAACCGAAGAAACTGATCTTTTAAAATTCTGAGCGTTTTCACTTTAACAGATGTTGACATTTACCTATGGGATGTAGGGCCCCTGAGAAATAAAAGTAAGAGATAGCCGTGTGATCCAGAGAATTAAACACAATTGACGGGTCGTGTGTGAGCAAAGGTCGCAATTTTAATATTTCACCAATTATTTTTTAATTAATTAAAATTTTTAATATTACATTTTATGGGTAATAAATAGTAATTGCACATAAAATCGCTTAAAAACTAAAATACAGATGTTGTAGTAGCGTCGACCTGAATTTTATATTTTAGCAATATATGTATGTAGTCTGTTAATATAAACACATAAACATAACATAGCGTAAAAGTAAAAAAGTTCAAAACTGGCAAAATAATAAAATATTTGAGCTGTTAAAACAACAATAAAAAAAATCAAAATTAAAATGGGACATATCAAAGAAAGCTATAGATTATGCGTACACAATAGAGAGTTAAGAAAGTAGAAACAATTTTTAGTGTGGAGCGAGCGAGACGTTGTGTATTCAAATATGTAATATAAAAGCATTAGAAAAATCAACATTTCTACTTCCTTCCTGAGCGTAAGCTAAGGGAAACTAGATCTCCCGTTTTCGTGTCTGTCTGTCTGTCTCTGTCGTTTTTTGTTAGACAGATAATCTAAGAAAACCTCTTGTCACATTTTATATATATGTTAGGAATATCATATAGACGGTAAAACACTAACCAAAATTTGTTTGATTATCCCCACCAACAATGGAATGACATCATCTCTAAATTTTCAATAATAAATGTTATTTAAATTTTATATAAGAATGTACTCCTCCAATTGTGATTTATGAATCTATGTTGAGTTTTTACCCTCTACATCCAGATTAAAAAAAAAAAAAATTATAACATTTTACAACTTAATTTTGAAATGGCAAAATCGAATGCTGTGAAATCTGCCAACGTTTTAAGGTTACTGGAAGCAGGGTAAATAGTTCATCAAAATTGATCCGTTTACCTCATCTTACTAATTTGTCGAATAAATGTTACTTAAATGTTAAAAAGAAACAGTCCTGAACTTTCTGGTCTATGAACGCGAGTTGAATTTTTATCTAGACATCGAAATTTTTGGGAAAAAAAATCGAAAATTGTATGACAATTTTTGGATTTCTCAATTTTTCTATATTTCAGTCTTGGGATTTTTCAGTTTCTTCATTCTTCAATTTTTCGATGTTTTTCGCTTTATCAATTTTCCTATATTTCAGTTTTACGAATTTTCAATTTTTTCGTTTTGTAAATTTTTCGATTTTCCGATTAACTGACCTCAGTTTTTCGATGTTTCAGTTTTGGAATTTTGCAATATTTTGATCCTTCAATTTTTCGATTTTTCGACTTCTAGATTTTTCGATTTCTAGATTTCTCAAATTTTTACTATTTCAATTTTTCAATTTCTCTTTTTTTCGATTTCTTGTTTTTTTGATTATTCAGTTTTTCTTTTTAATTCAATTTTTCAATTTTTGGCCTTCCTAAATTTTCGATTTTTCGATTAATCGATTATTCAACTTTCGATTTTTCGATTAATCGATTATTCAACTTTCGAATTCTCGATTCTTCGATTTTTCAGATTTTTCAGTTTTTCAATTTTTCAATTTCTCGATTTCTCAGATTTATACTTTTTTCGATTTTTCAATTTTTCTATTGCTCGATTTCTTGCTTTTTTGATTTTCCAATTTTTTGATTTCTCGATTTTCTAATTTTTCGGTTTTTCAATTTTCCGATTTTTCAGTTTTTTTATTCAATTTTGAGTTTCCCGATTTCTCAATTTGTCAATTTCTCAATTTTTCGATATTTCGGTTTTTTGATTCTTCAATTTTTCGATTCGATTTGTCGATTTTTCAAATTTCGAAGATCTCGACTTTTTAATTCTTTGGTTTCCTAATTTGCCGACATTTCAGATGTACGAACTTCAATTTTTTCGATTTTCCATTTCTAGACTCTTTGACGTTCTGATTTTTTTTATTTTTTAAATCCAATTTTTCGATTTCTCAAATTTCTGATTGCCCGACTTTCTAATTTTTCGATTTCTCAATTTGTAAATTTCCCAATTTTTAATTTTTCGATATTTGAGTTTTTTGATTCTTCAAATTGTCATACAATTTTTGGATTTTTCAATTCATAAACTTTAGATTTCTTAATTTTTCGATATTTCGCTTTTTCGTTTTTTTTTCCAAATTTTCGTCAATTGGTCGATTTTTCAAATTTTCCATTAATCGATTTTTTCATTTTTCGGTTTATCAATTTTCCTATATTTCAGTTTTACGAATTTTCAATTTTTTCGGTTTGTAAATTTTTCGATTTTCCCATTAATTGATCAGTTTTCGATGTTTCAGTTTTTAAATTTTTCAATATTTCGATTCTTCAATTTCTAGATTTCTCAAATTTTTATTATTTCGATTTTTCTCTTTTTTTCGATTTCTTATTTTTTTGATTTTTTAGTTTTTCGATTTTTAAAATTTAAAAAATATTTTTGGATTTTCAATTTTCCGATTTTTGATGTTTCGATTTCCCGATTTTAATTTTTTTTAACACAATTTTTCAATTTTTGGCCTTTCTAAATTTTCGATTTTTCGATTAATCGATTATTATTCAACTTTCGAATTCTCGATTTCTCAATTTCATACTTTTTTCAATTCTTCAATTTTTCAATTTCTCGATTATTTGCTTTTTTGATTTTCCAGTTTTTTGATTTCTCGATTTTCGGATTTTTCAGTTTTTTTTATTCAATTTTCAGTTTCCCAATTTCTCAATTTGTTCATTTCTAAATTTTGAATTTTTCGATTCGATTTGTCGATTTTTCAAATTTCGAAGATCTCGGCTTTTTAATTCTTTGATTGTTTAATTTTCCGACATTTCAGTTGTACGATTTTTCAGTTTTCTCGATTTTCCATTACTAGATTCTTTGACGCTCCGATTTTTTTAGTTTTTTAGTTCAATTTCTCGATTTTTCAAATTCATGATTTCCCGATTTTCTGATTTTTCGATTTCTCAATTTTCCGTTGTTTCCGTTTTTTTATTCAATTTTCGGTTTCCTGATTTCTCAATTTATCAATTTCTCAATTTTTAATTTTTCGATATTTCGGTTTTTTGATTCTTCAATTTTTCGATTCGATTTCTCGATTTTTAAAATCTCCGAGATCTCGACTCTTTATTTCTTCGGTTTCTCAATTTTCCTGCATTTTAGTTTTACGATTTTTTGATTTTTACAATCTTTAAATTTTTCGATTTTTTGATTTTTCAGTTTCTTAATTCAATTTCTCCATTTTTCAATTTTTCGATTTCTCAATTTTCAATTAATTTCTTTCAATTAGTCAATTTTCAATTTTTCGATATTTCGGATTTTTAATTCTCCAATTTTTCGTCTAAGTTATTCGATTTTTTAATTTTTTGGCTTCTCAATTTCCCGATATTTCGGTGTTACAATTTTTCAATTTTTTCGATTTTTCAATTTATAGTGTTTCTAAATTTTCGATTTCTTGAATGTTTAGTTTTTCAGTTCCTCAATTTTCCTGTAGATATTTCAGTTTTACAATTTTTACATTCTGCAATATTATTAAATTTTTTACGTTTCTAAATTTTGATTTTTTGATTAATCGGTTATTCAACTTTTCGATTTCTTGATTCGTTGACTCTTTGATTTGTCAGTTTTTCATTTCAATTTCTCGATTTTGCAAAATTTCGATTTCTTATCGGTTTTATCGGTTTCTCAACTTTCCAACATTTTAGCTTTACGATTTTCATTTTTTCAATTCTTCAATTTACCGATATTTTTAATTCCAGATTTTTCAGTTTTTCGATTTCTCAAGTTTTTACGGTTTCCACTTTCGATTTCTTGATTTTTCGTTTATTTGATTTTTAGTTTTTCAATTTTACAAAATTTCGATATCTCGACTTTTTAATTTTTCGGTTTCTCGATTTTGCGATATTTTAGTTTTACGATTTCTATTTTTTTAAATCTTCAATTTTTCGATTTTTCAATTTTTCAGGTTTTCGTTTTCTAAACATTAGAATTTTTTTTATTCTAGATTTTTCCACTTTTCGATTTTTTAGTTTTTCGATTTTCCGATTTACTGATATCAATTTTTCGATGTTTCAGTTTCGGAATTTTTCAATATTTTGATTCTTCAGTTTTTCGTTTTTTCGATTTCTCAAGTTTTTACTTTTTTCATTTTCAATTTCTCGATTTTCGTTTTTTTGATTTTTCAGTTTTTGAATTTACATTTTCGGATTTTTCAATTATTTGATTTTATGACTTTTTTGATGTTTCGATTTTCCTATTTTAAAATTTTTTAGTTCAATTTTTCGGTTTTTCGATTTTCAATTTCTAGATTTTTTAAGTTTTCGATTTTTCCATTTTCGATTTTTATTTTTATTTTTTAATTTCTCAATTTCTCGATTTATGGAGAATCCGATATTTCAGTTTTTTGATAACCATTTTTACCGTTAGTTATCTGCTACGAGAGTGTTAGTTTTTACTTTATAGAGATTATTATGTATTAGAAAACAGAAATTGTAAAAAATATATTTTTTCCAATAATTTCAGAGGCGAGAGAAGTTCTGTCGACCAATTTTTTAAGGTTTTTGAAATTAAGTCTCCATGACAGAAATACAGACATATGTTTCCCAATTAATACATTATTAACTTCTGTACGAATGCTAAATTTAAAATACACAATGTTGAAATAATCAATTTTGGAAGTAAAAAGTGTATCTGACGTACAGAGTTAACGGGTTTGAGGGTGGTTAATCAACGATAAAAAAGTTCAGAGTGTATAGATATTGTGAGGTTAGGTGGAAGAACAGGGATACACATTTCTGTGAACCTCACCTTTACGAATATGTTCATTTAAATCGTGGAACATTTTTTATACTAATGGAAACCATTTTATTAATATTATAGATAGTAGTGATTCATGTAAATATGTATAGCGAGCGTAGCGAGCGAGATATTCTGTATCAAATAAGATCGACCACTGAAAATTTTACATTTACCTCAAGGACCCACCCTATCTCCCTCGCTCTTTTTCATGCTTGTTAACGATCAAGCAGTACTGAAGTCCTAGAAATTATTGCAGTCGATGACCTCACGTTACTACCACTCTATACAACGAACCCAATAACCGTGATTATTTAGATGAATCCAATTTTTCCGCAAGAATTCCTTATTCGCTGCATCGATTTCATCATCAACGTGTACAACTGCTCTTCAAAACATCCTCGACGAAAAAAGGTAAAAATAAAACTTCCTCTCTCTTTGAAATGTAAATGAACAAGTAAACGATTCTTTCATGCCACTAACTTTCATCCTGCACAGTACAAAAGCAGAGCTTCGTACAGGACGATGTACCCGTACCCACAGGAATAAATCAAAGGGAGTGGCGCAACTGGAGGTTGCACTTACGTTGTTCGGAGAATCCTTTATTTGGACGGAAGTGGCCACTAAATTAGGCACAGGAACAGCCATATTTTCAGCAGGAATTCGCATATAAGATGTGAGACGACGTTCGCATTCGAAATTCCGCTTTTTTAATTTATTCGGTCTGCCATCCGAGTGTTAACGACAAAAATGATAGCTTTAACTGAGGTAATTGTGGGAATATTTTATTCTCGCACTCTGAAACGTGTTTTATGGTAATGGATCTTCGGGGGATTTAACGGCGCACATTAAGGGTTTGAGCGTTTCTTTAATAACAGATAAGTAGATCACGACCCAAGGTGAATTGATTAATTTTTTAATCTGAAAACTTTGGTAGAAATGGTAATAAGTTGAAAAGTAACATGTGGTTGGTGGTGGCTGGTCGAATATAAAGAAGAGTAATTAATAAAGTACTTGTGTATAAACTTTGGTTAGGCACTTTAGACTTTTTATAACGGGTATTTAAAAAGCATTTTACTCAGGTTTATAAAGCACTTTGTAGCAAAAATAAAACAAAAAACAGCAGCCGTCAACGTTTTAACTGTTTCCTTGTTGTCAAATTTTGTACGGAAATTTTGTAAATGGCTTATGGTGGTGGAAAGAATTTGATTTAAATGATTTATTCCACAATCGTAAATCCTTCCATTTAGATTACATCACAAAATTTTCGAATAAACGATATTTGAAAATTTCATTTCAATAATGTCTTCGAACTCGTTAATGGAAAAGTGATCTCTCTACAGTTACTTTGTCGAAAAAAAATATTTTAGAATTGTATTTATTGAATAACTTTGTCATATAATCGATTCCGTATTTCACGTTACTATATTAAGCCCTTATATGTATATTCAACGATTTAACTCAAGATATGTTCCAACAAATTTTGCTCTGACGTAGATCAGAATATCGGGAAATGTCAGTTCCAGCAAATTTTCGACAGGTTGCTTCAAATGTTAGCTGATAATAAGTTTTTTAGTAAAATAAGAGGGTTAAATTAATTAACTTCGAAAGTAAATGGGTTTATACATTAATTTTTTGATGCAGTAATTATACTAGTGATCCTCTGAAAGTAAACACTAGGCTCTTGAAGTGTAGGAGGCTGTCACACCGTCAGTCTGATAAAAAATAAGATATCAATTAATTTTTGACACTTTTCAGGTTTTTAAAGGATAAGCTATTCTTATTTCAAAGCAACGTACTTCACACAATATTTTAATAAATTTCTATCAACTTCAGCTGAAGGACGAAAAATGAGAAGGTTTCTCTATACAATTAAAAAAAAAAAAAAAAACATGACAATTTGATATTAAAAAGAAAATATATTTGACGCAGAATATTCCAACACTGTAAATAAAAGTACAGCTAAAATCGACAAAATTACCAAAACATGAGTCAAAGTCTATAAATGTGAAAGGGACTTTCACCTCGATTTGGAAATGCTGCAATTCAAAATTTAAAAAAAATCGAAAAAATCGTATAACCGCAACATTAAGTAAGGGAAGTTAAAGACCTAATCTTTAACTTCCCTTACTTCTATTTATTTTTGAAAGAAATAGGGATATAAAAAGGGAAGAATAGATATTATTTCTGAAATTTTCTGTCATTTTCAGTATATATAAACATTCGGAAAAATAATTACACTTTTACTTCCTAAACGTACGCTAGGGACTATTTTTTATATACGAATGACGAATTTCATGTTTTATCGACGTTTCGTAGCTCCTAGGATATGAAAAAGTAGCGCCTTCGTTCTGCGAAACGACTGGACTGATTGTTGTGAAATTTTAGATGTGTTTTAATAATATAGCATAGACAGTTTACCAAAACTGGTATGAAAATGTTCGCCAAAAATTTAATAAAGCCATCTAATAAAAGTTTTACTCATTAAATTCTAAGTTTTTCTAGCTGTTTTTATCTTTATGGATGCAAATTTTTAGTAAAAATTGGTCGAAGATTATTCAGACAGAACTTCTCTCAACCTTGAAGTAAAGTCCAAATTTGATTTTGATAAAATTTTATTCATTTTATTATAACCCATATAAGTTAAAAAAATATGGATAATCACTAATCAGTCACAGGGTGTGAAAAAGAAAGTTTCCCATTATATTATATAATTTGGGATTTTTTTTTTGGACAACTCTGGACGCCTCGGATAAAAACTTAAAGCAGATTAATAAACTACGAATACAGGAGTGTGTTATTTTGTAAAATTTAAATAGCATTTACCAAGGCAAATTTTGGCTTGACGTCATCAAATTCGCACTGTAACACTAATAATAACAGTACAGTATAATCAAATTTTGGGAACATGGGGTGAGGCGTTCTTGATTTGAGTCACTCTCTAGATAATTCTAAAAAATATAAATGAACTGGTAAACCGCAAGTAAACATTGATGATACTTTGCATAATAATAATAATAATACTTTATTACCCTTACAATGTACAGCTTGTTCGGCGAAATTTTGAAATGATGTCATCAATTTTTTTGGAGGGCATAAACGGATAAATTTGATTATGGTGTTCTGAAGATTTGAGAATTTGGTGTTCTGAGGATTTGCGAATTATGGGGTTCTGAAAATTTGGAGATTATCTTGTTCTCAGGATTTGAAAATTATGGTGTTCTGAGGATTTAAGGATTATAGTGTCCTGAGGATTTCAGCATTGGGGTGTTCTAGGGATTTGAGGATCTTGGTGTTCTGAGAATTTGAGGATTTGGTGTATTGAGAATTTGAGTATTATTTTGTTTTGAGGATCTCAGGATAATGATCTTTTGAGGAACTGAGGAATCTTAGGATTATAGTATAGATGTACCGACTACAGTCGGCCGACTAATCGGCTTTGTCAAAACCGGTTAAAATTAGTTTAATCGACCGAAAATTGGTGTCAAAGTGTAGATAATCTTCCGCTAGTTACGATTCTGAAATCGCCGTCACGATATATGGTCCAATAAACACGCAAAGCAAATTCAAAATTTCCAAGAATTTTCCAAAAAAGTGGTTAAAATTGGTTAAGTATTGTATAAACTGCCCTAAATTGTGTTATTCTTTATTTTTGTACTGAGTTACTACAAAAAATTAAATGTTAAAATTATCCAAAAAAAATTAACACATTTTTTGGAAAAAAAAGAAACTTCAGTTATTCCTTTTATTAAAATAAAACAAGTTTTTAAGGTAGTCAGAGAAATAGAAAAAAAAACCCACTGTCTGTTGCATTTATAAACAGTCGGCCGACTGTAGTCGGTACATCTCTAGATTATAGTCTTCTGAAGGTCTGAGGATTATGGTGTTTTGAATAATTGAGTATTATTTTGTTTTGAGGATCTCAGGATTATGATCTTTTGAGGATTAGAGGATTATAGTCTTGAGTGTCTGAGAATTATGGTGTTCTGAGGATTTGAGATAATGGTGTCCTGGGGATTTGAAGATTATGGTGTATTGAGAATTTGAAGATTATGGTGTTTTGAGGATTTGAGGATTATGGTGTTTTGAGGATTGTGGTGTTCTGAGGATTTGAGGAAAGTGGTGTACTGAGGATTGGAGGATTGGGGTGTTCTGAGGATTTGAAAATTACCGTGTTGAGGATTTGAGAATCTTGGTGTTTTTAGGATTTGAGGATTTTAGTGTTCGTAGGATTTGAGGATTATGGTGTTCTGGGGATTTGAAGATTATGCTGTTCTGAGGATTTGAGGATTTCAGGATTGGGACGTTCAGAGGATTTGAGAATTTTGGTGTTCTGAGGATTTGAGGATATAGTGTTGTTTGAGGATTGTGGTGTTCTGAGGATTTGAGTGTTATATTGTTTTGAAGATCTCAGGATTGTGACGACGTTTTGAGGATATGGTCTTTCGAGGGTCTGAAGATTATGGTGTCCTGAGGATTTGAGGATTATTTTGTTTTGAGGATCTCAGGATTATGATGTTTTGAGGAGTTGAGGATTATGGTCTTCTGAGGATTTGAAGATTTGGTGTTCTTTGAGAATTGGGGTGCTCTGAGGATTTGAGTGTTATTCTGTTTTGAAGATCTCAGGATTATGACGTTTTGAGGATATGGTCTTCTAAGGGTCTGAAGATTATGGTGTTCTGAGGATTTGAGGATTATTTTGTTTTGAAGATCTCAGGATTATGATGTTTTGAGGAGTTGAGGATTATGGTCTTCTGAGGATCTGAAGATTTGGTGTTCTTTGAGGATTGTGGTGCTCTGAGGATTTGAGTGTTATTCTGTTTTGAAGATCTCATGATTATGACGTTTTGAGGATTTGAGGATTATGATCTTCTGAGCGTTAGAGGATTATGGTGTTCTGAAGATTTGAGGATTATGGTCTTCTGAGGGTCTGAGGATTATAGTGTCCTGAGGATTTCAGGATTTTGATGTTCTGAGGATTTGAGAATTCCAGGATAGTGTTGTCTTGAGAATTTGAGGATTGTGGTGTTCTGAGGATTTGAGTATTATTTTGTTTTGAGGATCTTAGGATTACGGTGTTCTGTGGATTTGAGGATTATGGTGTTCTGAAAATGTGGAGATTATGATGTTCTCAAGATTTGAAATTTATGATGTTCTGAGGATTTGGTATTCTAAGGATTTGGTGTTCTGAGTATTTGAGGATTCTGGTGTTTTGAGGATTTCAGGATAGTGTTGTTTTCAGAATTTGAGGATTCTGGTGTTGTGAGGATATGAGTATTAGTTTGTTTTGAGGATCTCAGGATTATGATGTTTTGAGAATTTTAGGATTATGGTTTTCCAAGGTTCTGAGGATTTGAGGAATATGGTGTTCTGTTTTTTTTTTTTGGAGTACTACGGTGTTTTCTTTTTATGGAGTACTATGGTGTTTCCAGGATTTGGAGATTATGGTGTTCTTACGATTTGAAAATTATGGTGTTTTGAGGATTTGGGATTTCGGTGTACTGAGGATTTGTGGATTATAGTGTAAATTCTAAAATGTTTTTTTTTCAAAAATCTGAATATCAGTGGTAAAAACATAACACACATTCATAAACTACAAGTACTATCGTAAATTTTGGAGATGACGCCATCCCATTGGTAGTGGGGATGATCAGATAAACTTTAGTTAGTATTTTACCATCTATAGAATATTTCGAATATAAGCTTCCGAGATTACCAGTCTAATAAAAATTTATAGAGACAACAGACGGAAATGCGAGACCTACTTTTTCGTACTCTAAGGATTATGAAACGTCGAGAAAACATGAAAGCAGCCATTCGTCGTATAGTATTTATAGTTTGAAGATACACAAAATAGCTAAGAAAATCTAAATATCAGGAGTAAGAACATATTTTCGATATATCCTGGCACAGCTTCACAGAATAAAAAATTTAAAAGTATTTACAAGTCTGATCTATTGAAAACCTCGGTAATTTTAAAAAATATAGATAATACCATCTTGTTATAAGAAAAATAGTGGCCCATGAGGAAACTAAACGGGTGACATTCGCGTGCTTCACGTTATTAGTTACTGTTACGCTCATTGTTCTACTGGTACAAAATGTCATCATAAATTGCATTTTTTTTTTTTGGAAAAATTTGGAAGTTTACGGTAAAAACATAAGGCGGATTCATAAACTATTTATTGAAGTTAAGTAGCGTTTACCACGCGAAATTTTGAGGCGACGTCACGAAATTGTTAGTGGGGATGATTAGACAAATTTTTGCTAGCGTTTTACCATCTACACGATGTTTGTAACTAACACACGGACAGACGACAGACAGAGACATACTTATTTTTAGTTATGGTTTAATAGTGTATTCATGTTTTTATTGATGCATATCAACGAAAGAATCAATTAATTTTATTTAGGTATTAAATATTCGTGGAAAATGGTTTATCAAATTTTCCCAAAATCACCAAATTAGTTTTATTTATTTATTTTTTTAAACGAGTACTATTTGTCTGTTTCAATCGATAATGAACATCCTTCAATAAACGTCATACAGAATATAGAAGGCATACAAGTTCTGGCAATTTACAGAAAAAAAAAGTGGTTTTTATACTTTTAGCTGAATTAAAACCATCAATGCTTGCTCGTTTGAATCAATGCTTTTATTTTCGACAATTTTCAACCGACAAGAACGAATTGAAATAATTTAAAAATACGATTACCATTAGTTTTTTTTTTAATTTCCGGGACGTAGGAAATTCAATTAGAGAACTGGATAAACATGATTTTGTAAAAATGCATTTTCAATCAACCTGGAATATTATTTGGTTCCATTAGCCTTGATTGCAGCAGGTGAAATTGCATTCTAATAATAATTTTTCTCGCATTTCAAATTAATAACTGAAATAAAGTTAAAAGAAACTAGAAATATGATAACGGAATTTAATCAGACCTGTGTGCGTTTAGCAATTCCTATAAAGAAATAATTTTTAATTTTAAACTAAACTACGTTAATACACTACATACAAAAAATCAGTACGACTACTAAGTCACACCAGTGTCCCGAAACCCCCAAATCATCAAAACTTAAACCGCTCCTGTAACCAACTTGTTAATCTGTAACTTCTACAGTTTTTTCCACTCACTCGTCTGAATAATTTATCCCGAAGCAGACTACTTGTTTTCGAACCTAAATTTGGTAAATCATCAACTACTGCTTCGCGTTCCTTCTCAAATAAGAAACCATTTGCGATGTAAGCTTACCAGACTAGAATAATCGCCTTTCCTCCCGACCAGATTCGAAAACTGCATTACTAACTAGCGAGCACTCAATTATTTAAAATGTATGCCGAATAAGGTAGCGACAGTTCGGAGGTGACTATTTGTTTTCCCATTGACGCTTTAAATATATAATTTCTAGCGAAAACTGTCTCATTCTGATTTTCTAAGTTTGCCTACACGCCATTGTTCTCCTGCTGAAAGCTTTCCAACTTATTAAATTGTTACACAGTTATACCCCGTCTCCGAGTCGCTCATTCCGGTACCTAAACTGTTGAAAGTGGATTTTGTAAATAAACTCGAAAATGACTTTTTAGTTAAAGTGGACTCATTTGCATGCAGACTTCAAACAAGCCACCCCACTATTTAGTACGGCGACTTCCAACTTTTATTCACCACTTTATTACGCGGAATGACAACGGAATATTTTTAGAATTCGTTAATGAGTAAAATCGTGAACATTTTTTGATCCCTGCTGGCGAAATCGCTAATAATAAATCTGGAGTTGGTATGTACGTAGGTACGCGAACGCCGAAACACTCCCAAAGGATATAATTCCACTAAGCAAACATTCGAACTTTGCAGGGAATAGAATTCGGGAGTGCCATAAATACATTTTTGGGTTTTATTACATTACAATTCTGAGCTAGCTTGCTGCTCGAAAACATTAAATAAGAGCTTTAGCAGATTCATTTATTCCTCTTAGGATTCCAGCTTCCAGAAGTGGTATTACGATTCGGAGTTACATTATAATAAAGTCTTTAGGAATGATCAAGATGAAAAACGGTGAATTTTTTGTCTCCAATTTCCATTTATTTATTTATTTTTAAAAGTCAAGAGCGGCTTTATTCCTTCGAATCGACTGTAGTCATAACTGCCAGGTCCGGTAACTCCATTCACAAAACGCGAACAAAAGTCACAATCGAAGCTGTGTTTTAATATAATAATTATATGTATGACTAACCATGGCCGACTAGTATAAAGATTATGGCCTGTCCAAGAGGTACGATACGTGTTGCCATCTATTAATAATTACACTTAATAATTTAGCAAAATTTTAATTTGACTTGAAATTATGGGACTTCAAAACGTGTAATGGTGGTTTGTTTCGGTATGAATGCCTTTGTGCCTTTCAAAAGGTGTTAATAATTCTTTTGTCGTTTTTGAATTATTAATAAATGGCAGCACGTAATGTACCTTTGACATTCCTTTGGACAGGCCATAATCTTTATACTAGTCGGCCATGGACTAACTAACGTATTCGTTAATTTTATTAATTGTATGTGGTCGAGACGAAACCATTATTACTCGGAACGTTCTAAAAATAAATTTACTGTCGCCATATTGCGGTACAAAAGCAATTAGCCTCCTAAATCCCGGATTAGTAATTTAATTTTTTTGTGGTCGGCTCACTGCCAAGTAATCTGATGATACATGGGCGCTCTTAGCAAAAACACCCCAATGTATAAAATTCCAGCTCACGCCACCTTAACTATGCAAAAGTTTGTATTGCCAAGGGTATACCTCAATTTGCATATACCCCTTTTTCGAGGCAAGTTACACAATATTAAAACGAACTAAATTTTCGAACAAGTCGCACAATAAGAAATCACTTATTTAACACCCACGCTATCGGAAATAGTAATTGTACTCGATAACAATCGAACTCTTGTCAACATGCAAACCGACTACAAAACAAGCTAAACTTCTTCGATAAAATACAAGAGAATAAAGTGGATTTGGGGAGCTTCCTCCTGCCACAGCAAGTGTCTTCTATAAAACGAAGGAATTATCTACACAAACAAAATACTAAAAATAACGTAATTCCAAGTCGATATCTCGAAATATCAACACATCCTAGATTAAAGAGGGTTGTGAAGGAGCATCTGAGACCGTCGGAACGTGTTTTCTCGAAGGCAAGCGAGACGTTAACTTGTTTTACACAATTTTTATAAAACGTGAAATGTTCAATTCTATTCGGAGGAATATAGTGGCTGTCGGTTGGACGAGTTCGTCTAATAATTTAAAACATGCATTGCACAAAAGCTCTCTTAAAATTTGAATTCCCTTGTTAAAATATTTCATGAATATCAAATGATGCAGTAAATAACTTCATGTTTAAGAAACAAAGACAAGATATGTCGGAAAAATATGAAATATGTACAACTGAAAAGGTTGTATTAAATCTGGCTACATCACAATCAACAAGTTTTGGAGAGAAAGCTACATTCCAAACGAAAAACGATGCATTTTTTCAGAAGACTTCTGCCGTCCGACTAACCGAGTAGATAAATCAGAGGGCGCGATTTACATTTAGGAAAAAACGGACACAAATTGTGGCAACAAATACTCGAAATGGGCTAAACGGATCTGTATTCATTTTTTATAAACGATGTGTTTATTGCGTTGCAATAAAACTGATTTCACAATTTAATTGGACGTAAAGTTTGTCGGTGTTAACGCTTTTATTGCCTGGAAGTAAAACTATTTTTCACTGAACGCGAAAGCGATTAGACGAGTGGCCAAAACCGTGTCTCCTGGTTTCCTGGAAACATACTTAATAAAATATTCAAATACATTAATCAATACTTCTGAGCGTACCCAATTTCCATCATTGTTTATCTCGTAAACAACAATTTCGACGTTGTACACGTGTTGCATACATTATTTGGATGTGTATTGGATCCTGTGATTTCCATATTACCGTCTCTTCCGTAAGGGTAAACATTTCTCAAAAGTGTGAATGGTATTTAGCGTCACCGACAGGAAATGTAAATTTGCGGTAGCATGAAAAGGAAACAAAAAGAGTCGCTCGAGCAGTCAGTGTTAGTCACAAGAGACAGAAGAAAACTAAAGAAATGAGTTGAAAAGTGCGATTAAAGAGTCAGTCTGGAGTAAACAGTTGGTCGGTTTGAATAATTGCTGAAATTAGCGTTTCAGTGATGTTTACAAACATGCGGACCATAACACTGGGAAAAACTGATATTTTATTTTACATTGTTTCTCAAATCTGTTTAATGACGAAAGCAAAAGACTAAACAGTGTTTACGTAGTGTTACATTCGTAACAACATTGACACAATTTGGTCAAAATATTTACCCAAAGTTAATTTACCAATGCAAAAAAAGCAAATTTTATTTTAAATGACAGTGATTCTTGTAGAGCTTGTTTTTCTCAATTTGTTAATGTATCATACTTTAATCACGTATACTCCGCCACTGCCTTGATTCGAACACATTATGGAATGAAAACACTCTGAGTTTTTCCATTTGAATATGTTCTAATCAACATTTCAACAGACACGTATGTCAGTTCCGATAGGTGCAGCGTCGTCACATTGTTTGTGGGGAAGGTTGGCCAAATCATTACCATAAGCTCTCATTTTACTATTTAAACAGAATTAAAGATATGTATAATAAAATAACCCTAATTTGATGTGGATTTAATTGGCGCGTTGGAAGAGAATCGTTCTGGTGACGGGCGATTCGAGGAAAGGAAGCTATAAATAATATATTTTGAAATCAATAGGAGGTCGTCCAAACACACTGGTGTTGGCGAAATTTGATGAATTAATAGGACTGGAAAAAAATGGAATTACAGAAACGTAATAGTAAGAAGGCGAACTAGAAAAATTTAATATAATCAACAAAGAGATACGATTTCTAAAAAAATTTTATTCGAAAGCGATAAAATATGGAAAAATTTCAACTTCAGGGTGCGGAATTGAGTTTAAAAAGAGAAGATAATTAACGTTTTAAGTTCTAAAAAATTCCGCAAGTTTTCTATTCGGTAACTCGAAGAAATAAAGAAATTTCGGGTTCGGCTTGAGATTACACTTGAATAAAAATTGGTCTGCAGAAGTTCCCTCGCCTCTGAAGTACAGTCGAACAAATTATAAAATTTAATTTTGCAAATTTTATTTTCTTTATGACAACTTAAAATAAATATTGCTTATAGAATTTTAAAAGTGCAGGCAAGGAGCAGGAGGTAAATGACACCGTCACAGTTCTTGCGGCGTAATTAGCTCACTCGATTTTCATTTTTCGAAATTCCAATTTTTAAATTTTTCGATCTTTTGAATTTTCGTTTTTTCAATTTTCGATACTTCGAATATTTGATTCAGAGAATTTTCAATATTTCGGTATTCGAATTTGTAATTATTTAAACTTCGGTTTCTCGATTTTTGAATTTTTAGACTTTTCGATTTTTGGAATTTTCGATTTTTCGACTTTCGAGGATTCGTTTTTTTATATTTTGATTCTTGAATTTTTCAATGTTTCGAAATCTCAATTTTGGAATTCTCGAATTTTCAATTTTCGATATTGGAATTTTTAATCTGCTCCTTTCCTCGATTTTGAAAATTTTCAATTCTTCGATATTAAAATTTTCGATTTTAGATTTTTTGAATTCTAAATTTTTCAATGTTTCTATTCTTAAGCTTAGACTTTTCAAGTTTTGTTTACCTTTCGATATTTGAATTTTTTTATTTTCGATTTTTAATTTTTTTTACATTTCGATTTCTTGACTTCCCGAGTTGCTGGAATTTTCAATCTTCCTACTTTTGATTTTTCGAATTATCGATTTTTTAATTTTTACATTCTCTAATTTTCGGACTTCTCAAATTTTCCTTTTTTTGGATTTTTCAATTGTTTACTTTTGGTTTTTTCGGTTTTTCGATGTTTCCATTTTTCGAGTTTTTGATTTTCGATATTTGTTTTTTTCTATATTTCGATTCTTGGATTTTTCGATTTTCTGATTTTTCATATTTTCGTTATTTCGAACATTTCATTAATTGAATTTTCCGTTTTTCAATATGCGAATTTTCAGTTCGTTTCCTTTCGATTTTTCAATTTTTCCACTCTTTAGATTTAAACCTTCCAATTTTTACTCTTCAATTTTTTGATATCTTCAGTTTCCGATTTTCGATAACCGAATTTTCGATTTTTAAATTTTTACATTCTTCAGTTTTTAGATTTTTAAAATTTTCCATTTGTTTGACTTTTTCAGTTTCTCGATTTTTCCAGTTTTCGTGTTTTTAATTTTCGATATTTCGTTTTTTCTATATTTCGATTGTTGGATTTTTCAATTTTCAAATTTTCGGTTTTTTGATTTTTCGCATTTTCGGTTTTTCGAACATCCCATTAATCAAATTTTCAATTCTTTTCGATTTTTGATTTTTTGAATTTTCGATTTTTTAATTTTCCACTCTTCAGTTTTTAAACTTTTTATTTTTTTACTTTTCCATTGTTTGATTTCTTCAGTTTTCGATTTTCGAAACTGGATTTTTCGATTTTTCAATTTTTCCATTATTCAGTTTATCGATTTTGGACTTTTTTACTTTTCAATTTTTTTATTTCTCGAGTTTCCTATTTTCGATGCTCGAATTTTCAATCTTCCTATTTTTCGATTTTTGAAATATTCGATTTTTTAATTGTTTCATTCTTCAGTTTTTAGACTTTTCAAAATTTCCATTTCTTTGGACTTTTCAATTTTCTTACTTGTCGTTTTTTTTTTGGTTTATCGATTATTCCATTTTTCGAGTTTTTAATTTTCGATATTTGGTTTTTCTATATTTCGATTCTTGGATTTTTTGATTTTCGAATTTTCGGTTTTTTGATTTTTTGGATTTTTCGAATTTCCAATTTTTCGATGTTTCAATTTTCAATTGGTTTCCTATTACTTAAGAGTTTCCAATTTTTCAATTTTACAACTCTTCGATTTTTCTAATTTCCAATTTTGGATTTTTTGAAGTTTCGATTTTTTCATTTTACCATTCTTCAGTTTTTAGAATTTTTTGCTTTTCGATTTTTCGATGTTCGAATTTTCAGTTTTTTAATTTTCAATTTATCCATTCGATTTTTTAACATTTTTACTTTCCGATTTTTTAATTTCTTGACTTCCGATTTTTGATACTCAAATTTTCAATCTTTCTTCGTTCATTTAATTTACTTTTTTTGCCATATTTAGCATTTCATTGTGTGATTTCATCAGATAAATTTAAGTACATTTAAAAGAATATATTTATTAATAAGAAAAGAAGCCTTTCTTTGAAAAATTCCTGGGTGATGGAGAAAAATGGAATTTCTATTTGGATTGAGTACCCAACAATATATAAGATTCGTGTATTAAAATGAAAAATTAAAAAACGGAGGCCTGTGTTATTTATTAAATTAGAATGGTTCTAAATATTACTATGGGTAATAGTAGTAGTAGTAGTAGTAGTAGCAGTATTACGATAAGTCTTATTTTATTATTATTGAGCATAGGCTGGCGCAACATTTAATGCCAAATTTCCAAGAAAATGAATTGAGTTTCATCGAACCAGCCATCTTAGCGTTTGTAATTCGACAGTAGCCTTATTTTGGTATAAAATGTGAAGGTGCAATTTCGATTAAACAGCCTAGGGGTAAAAATCAAGACGGATTCATAAAGCACAAATACAGCAGTATGGTATTTATTAGTACAGAGTTTACTAAAAAAAATATATGAATCGGTGTATCTATTTTTTCGTACTCAAGGGGTCATGAAATGTCGAGAAAACTTGAAAATGGCTTACGCTCAGGAAGTAAAACGATAATGACGAAGATACTTAGAGGTCCTAGAAAATTTCATTAAAAAGGAAACTTCTCGAGATGAATGGGATAAAGCAAAACAGGGCGAATATTATGGAAGCCTTCAAATTCAGAAGTGAGAGGAATATTTTAAAACATTTCCATTTGAGGACGAACACAGACAGAAATATTAATTTTTAGTGCGAAAATAGTCATAAGAGGAAGAATTATGAGGTTGGAAGTTTTAGGAAGACCATACATAATTTCATTTGAAAGAATTAGAAATATACATTAGAATTATAGATTTTTTTAGGGAAATATTGTCCAATTACAACAATTATTTATTTAATCAGAATCACCAATATCTTGTGTTGTTTTACATATTTTTATCGACGTAATTGCAATTAAAAGTTTTCTGAATCGTTCTAAAATTAAACATTCAACAACTTCGTTGTAACAACCACTTTCCTCACGTTCATTTTAAAAACTACCATATCATATTTTTCTACGCCCCAATATCTTCAAATCCTAGAAAATAAAAACCAAATTCCCTACCGTAATTCCAGACGCGAACAACACTCCCCTACGACAATTTAATCGTTAATCCCCGTTTCATACCAACCCGTACACTTCCCCAGCAAATGGCCCATAACAAACACCGTTCCGGTGTAGCAATATGCAAAATCTCGCCCAAACTCCGCAAAAAAAAACTTAGAGCGTAACAAGCAAGGTAATGATACATACACAATTTCCCGAGCAGAGGCTATGACTCGGCGCTTTCGTAATGGCTTCGGAAGGGGTGGACGGCGACTTGCTGTTATCCAAAGGGGGCGGCTGTTCGCACTCCACGTGATGTTGCGAGCCCGGACAGCACAGCCACGACCTCCTCGGCAAATCGCCCGTGTACGGCTCATCGTAGGTCCTCTCTTCCTTGTCACTCTTGCTGATTGTGTACAAATGTCCGAAGCTCAAATCCCCCCCGAAATGACCCCCTACACAGCACTTTCCGTGGTCGGCGACCTGGTCCGCGAAAATTAGGTGTAAATTTGCACGGGGGCGGACAAAACTCGAAAGCGGACCTTTTGCACATGGGAAAAAGTTGGTCGAAAGCCCAATAAATCTTGCTTCTTTGAAAAGTTTTTTTTTTGAGATTTTTGCTTTCTGATAACCTCTATAAAGTAAAAACTAGTCGTGTAATAACACTCCCGTAGCTTTGACTTGAATGTCTCAATTCTTCAATGATTTCATATTTTTGTTTCTTTAGTTTTTCGATTTGCAATTTTTTGGGTTGGCAAGTGGTAAATTTTTCAGTTCTCCAACTGTCAAATTCTCGAATTTTCCAATTTTTAGTTTTGCAATTTTTCGATACAAAATTTCTCGAGTTTCTAATTCTTTAATTTTTCATTTATAATTTTTTGTATATTAAAAAGAGAGTGGGAAATTGGACTTTAACAATAAAATTTTTACAATATTGACGTTTTAGACAACCAACTGTGTCCTTCATCAAGGCTACAAAATTTAGTGATTATTTGTCACAATGAAAGAAACTTATTTTCACAAATTTCTTACCCATTGTACAATTTAAATTTTGTCACTGTTAAAATGTTAAAATTAATAGTGACAAAATTTAAATTGTACAACAGGTAAGAAATTAGGCAAAATAAGTTTGATTCTGACACATGATCACTAAATTTTGTAACCGTGATAAAGGAGAAATCTCATTTGAATTTATGTACTTATATGGATGCGAACATCAATATAATATAATTTTTTGTTTTCTTAATTTCAATTTTCTCAATTTTTCGTTTTGTAATTCTTCAATTTTTCATTTTTTTGGTTCTTCAATTTTACGATATTTAATTTCGAGTTTTCATTATTTAATTTTTCAGTTTTTCGATTTATAAACTTTTGGATGTTACAATTTTTTTTTTTTTGATTTTTCAATTTTACAATTGCTTCTTAATTTTCTTAATTTTTTCAATTTCTTGCTTTTTCAATAATCTTATTTTGTCTATATTTTTAAATGTGTATTTTTTTAATTTTTTGATTTCTCAATGTTTCGATTTGCAATTTTTCGGTTTTCAATTTTTGTTTTTTCAGTTTTAGATTTTTCAATTTCTCGATCTTCGAGTTTTCGGTTCCTGAACTTTTGATTGCAATTTTTTAGTTTTCATTTTAAATACCTATGAAATAACAGTAATTTTAAAAGTGTTTTATTTTTTCATTTTTACTATTTTAGAATTTCTCCATTTTTCAGTTATTGGATTTAAACATTTTTCATTGATCCGATTTTTCAATTTTTCTATTATTAATTTTTGAATTTTTAGATTTTTCAATTTTTCGGTTTGCAATTTTTCATTTCCGTTTTTCATTTTTTCGATTTGTAATTTTTCGTTTCGCTTTTTTTATTTTCTTTATTTCTTAAATTTTTCGGTTTTTCAATGTTCTGATTTTTTAATTTTTCTTTTTCAATTTTAGGTTTACAGTTTCTCGATTTTTCAATTTTTCGTTTCTTAGAAGAAACGAAAAATTTTTTGCAAATCAAAAATTGATTTTTGATTTGCAAATTTTTTAGTTTTCACCTTAAATATGTAACATAATTTAAAAAAAAATCACTTTTTCGATTTTTATAAAATGTTTCCATTTTCAATTATTGGATTTTAAAACTTTTTCAATTATTCGATTTTTAATTATTCAATTTTTCGATACATCAATATATGTAACATAATTTTTTCTTTTCTCAATTTAATTTTTTTCCATTTTTCATTTTTTGTTTCTTCAATTTTACGATATGTCGATTTACGAACTCTTGGATGTTTCAGTTTTTGAATTTTTCGATTTTTTCAGTTTTTCATTTGGTTCTTTATTGTCTTTATTTTTTCAATTTTTTGCTTTTGCAATCTTCTTATTTTTTATATTTTTTTAAATGTAAAATTTTTCAATTTTTGGATTTTTGAATTTTTTGATTTGCAATTTTCCGTTATTTCAGTTTAAAATTTTTCAGTTTTCTGATTTTCGGGTTTTCGTTTCTTTTGATTGCAATTTTTAGTTTTCATTTTAAATAAGTAGTAACAGTAATTTTAAAAATGTTACATTTTTTAATTTTACGACTTCAGAGTTTTTCCATTTTTCGATTATTGGATTTAAAAATTTTTCATTCATGCGATTTTTCAATTCTTCAATTTTTAATTTTTCAGTTTTTCGATTCTTCAATTTTTCGTTTCTTCAAATTTTCAATTTGCAATTTTTAAATTTTTCAATTTTTCGATGTTCCAACTTTTGGATGTTCCAGTTTTCTTTTGGATGTTTCAATTTTAAGATTTTGCACTTTTTTAAACTGCAATTTCACGAGTTTTCAATTTTTGTATTTTTCAGTTTTTCGATTTGCAAATTTTCGTTTCGGTTTTTATACATTTTTTTCAATTTTTCGGTTTCTAAATGTTCTGTTTTTGTAATTTTCTTTTTTCAATGTAAGATTTTGATGATAAATTTTTCGTTTTTTATATTTTAGGTTTTTAATTTTTGGATTTTTCAATTTTTCATTTCTTCGATTTTTGATTCGCAAATTTTTTAGTTTTTCAAATTTAAGCTTTTAGAATTTTTCCATTTTTCGATTATTGGATTTAATTTTTTTTTTTTTATTCAATTTTTAATGTTTCAGTTTGCCGATATTTTATGTGTATATATATGTATGTGAACATCAATATAATATAATTTTTTATTTTCTCAATTTCAGTTTTTTCAGTTTTTCGTTTTTTAATTTTTCAGTTTTTCATAGTTTTGTTTCTTCAATTTTACGATGTGTAACTTCGAATATTTGATTATTAAATTTTTCGATTTACGAACTTCTGGATGTTTCAGTTTTTAATTTTTCAATTGGTTCTTTTTTTCTTGATTTTTTAAAATTATTGGTTTTTCGATATTATTTTATATTTTTTATCAATGTGAAATTATTCAATTTTTTGATTTTTCAAATTTTTGGGTTTTCAATTTTTCGTTTTTTCAATTTTAGATTTTTCAGTTTCTCGATTTTCGAGTTTTCATTTTAAATATGCAATAACAGTAATTTTTAAAATGCTTAATTTTTTTCAGTTTTACGATTTCAGAATTTTTCCATTTTTCAATGGATTTAAAAATCTTTCCCTGATGCAATTTTTCAATTTTTCTATTTTTTATTTTTCTGTACTTCGATTATTCAATTTTTTGATTTTTTAATTTTTCGATTTGTATTTTTTCATTTTTTCACTTTATTTTTTCAATGTTCCATTTTTTAAATGCTACAGTTTTATTTAATTTTCGCACTTTTTCGATTTGCGACGAGTTTTCAATTTAACTTTTCGTTCTTATTTTTCCAATTTTTCGGTTTATCAATGTTTTGATTTTATATATATATTTTTTATACAATGTGACATTTCAAAATTTTTGAATTTTTCAGTTTTTCGATTTTTCAACCCGTAGATTTTTCAATTTTTCGTTTTTTCAATTTTAGGTTTTCAGTTTCTCGATTCGCTTCTTCTTTTTTCGTTTCATCAATTTTTGATTCGCAAATTTTTTGGTTTTGATTTTAAATTTGTAATATTATAAATTTTAAAATTTTTCACTTTTTCAATTTTAAGCTTTCAGAATTTTTTCATTTTCAATTATTGGATTTTAAAACGTTTTCATTTATGAATTCGATTTTTAATTTTTCAATTTCTGGATATTTACTTTTCCAATTTTTCGATGTTTTAATGTTATAGTTTTTCGACTTTACAATGTCGACGATTTTATAACAAACTTTTCGATTTTATAATTTTTGAGTTTTCTAATTTTTCGATACGATTGGTTTTTCCTTGGTCCCAGTTTTTCGATACATTAATTTTTTTCGATGTTAAAGGTTATCAATTTTTAGTTTTTCAATGTTTTAATTTTTCGTTTCTTCAGTTCTTCGCTTTTGCAATTTTTCGATTTTTTAGTTCTCCGTTTTTAATTTTTGGATTTTTCAATTTTTTGATTTTCGAATAAAAAAAATGGAAACAATGAAAAATTGAAGAATCAAAAAATTGAAAAATCGAAAAATTAAAAAACTGGACAATTAAAAAATCCAAAAAGTGCAAAACTGAAAAAACGGAATACTGAAAATTAAAGAAATTGGACAATCAGAAAGTTGAAAAATCCTAAAATTGCAAAATTAAAAAATTTAAAAATCCGAAAATCGAAGATAAACTAAATAAACGAAAAATTATAATAATTACAATGAAAATGAAAAAAAACGGGAAAATTAAAAATGAAAATGAGAAACTGAAAAACCGAAATATTGCAAATCGAAAAAATGAAGAACCGAAAAATTTGGAAAATTTGGTAATCCAGAAATTGAAAAATTAAAAAAATTAAAGTTAAAAAAACGAAAAATTATAAAACAGAAACATTGAAAAATGGAAAAATTGCAAAAATTAAAGAAAATGGAAAAACGCAAAATTGTGATGTCAAAAAATTGGTCGAAGGTAACTAAACCAGATTTTTCGAAATATTGTATTACTTGGTTTAGTGATTTTTATTTTTTTATGTTAACCCCTCAGTCATAATACTTTGCATATTTCAGAGAAGATCTAATCGGAAAAATTTTGAGATGACGACATCCTATTGTTGGTGGGGGTGACTATTCAAATTTTGGTTACCTTTTTTTCTATTTACACGATATTTCTAATATACATCAAATTTTAGAAATTTTACAACAATCAGTCCAGTGATTATATGTCTAATAAAAATTAGAACAGACGGCAGACAAACAGACGTATAGATAGACGGAAACGGGAGATTTAATTTTTTTAATACTCTAGAGATCATGGAACGTCACGAAAACATAAAACTAGCCAGTTGTTCAATGGACCCGATTACAATAGTTCCTTGGCTTACGTTCAGGAAATAAAAATTCTTTTACTGAACAGGACCGGCCATGAAACCATATATAGTGCAAAAGGTCCAAGCTTTCCGAATTTTGTCCCTTATTTTGCTAGTTCTCCTTGACTAACCCCAAAGTTGCAATTTTTGTAGCTCAGCTCATACTCGGTCAGAAAATTCGGTCTCCCGTCGTGGAGTATCTTCCCGTAGAGAAAATTCGGGTGCATGTGAGTCTCGGTGTTGATGACGTCATCGCGCTGTATTTTCGACTCAATGTCTGGCGTCTTCAGCGGGAACTTTTCCGGGCTCGGGCTGCCGGTGCACGTATCCACGGGGTTGAAGATGTAAGTGGTGAGGCAGCTTCTGTCGCCTCCACTTTCGACGGAGAGTTCTGTGCCCGCCAGCCTGATTTCTTTTCCCTTTGATGCTTTTATGGAAACATGTCAGCCGGCGGCGATGGATTTTGCATCTGGCATTTCGATATGTGACGCGTTTGGCTTCGCTTAGGAGCGAGAGGAGGACTCCTTTAGTTCTTTGAAATGGATTGCGTTATTTATTGTGACGGTGATGCAATTTGTAGGTTAGCGCTGGCGTTTTAGGAAAAAAATGACTCAAGTCCTGGGAGAAATTAAGGCAGCTGAAGCTTTATAAGCGAGTGGACGTTGCAGATGCGACATTCTTCGCATCTAATAAAGTTTTACGCCTAAATCAGTCTCGGGCTTATGAAACATTCATTTTGATTGTCGCGGTTGCTGAACGTCAATGTAGTCCTATTTAGGAGCTTGATTTACCAAATTCGATTCACCATTGTGTACATTGCGGCAATTATTATTTTATACGTAAACAGACCATACAAGTGAAAACGAACGTTAAAGTTTCTTCACCTAGTGAGCAGCGGTCTGAATAAGAAGCAGGATCGTACTATTTAGCACCTTTTTTGAATAAGAGAGCGTTAGGTCATACAGGATGTCCATGAAGTCTCGTATAAACTCAATAAAAAGAAATTAAGTTATGCCTGATTTCATCGCAAGTTTAATCGACTATAGAAATGAAACAATACTTCTTTGTTATGACAATTTCGACCAAACAACCGTATCCTTAGCAAACACACTTACATAAAATTGAAATAGCCATAACTCTTGCAAGTCTTATTTTATTCTAATTGTTTCACCACAGCAATAAAAAAATATTAAAATGGTCACATAAGTTCAACGATCAAAACGCTTGGTTTCGGAGGAATAACGTCAAATTAGAAAAACGAAACCTACTTGTAAGTAAGCGAAGTTGGAAACGTGACCCTTGTGCAGGGAGAAAGCAATGTGCCAAATTAGCGTGATGACGACAGTGTGAAACAATGTACGTTCAATGATGCAGAGACAACTCCGAACGTGAAACTAAATGAACACCTGTTACTCTTTCCAACAGATTATAAAGCCATTGGGGAAAGAAGTTAAAGCTGCGCTGAATGAAAGTACGACGAATTGACCTCAAACAGAAATCTTTAACTCTTCTGGGTTTTCAACTACTTGTGGCTGTAAAACCGACTACTAAAATTATTATTTGCTTTTCGATTGTAAGTTAAGAAAACTATTGTAGTAGGTGGTCTTTATTAATTGTTAATTTGAAAAACTTGTCTGCCAATCTCTTTCAAAAAATTGATGACGTCATTTTAAAACTTTGCGAAGTAATCAATAGCCCTGTGAAATTTACTGTATAACGTGCTCTTTCAATTGTAATTTGATAATATATCTTAGAACTTATAAACCGGAGGTTTTACATTTTTGAAAACACTGGTTTAATGATCACTGAACATCGATTCAAAGCCACTCCCATAATTTTTTTGGAAACTTTCTGACAACTTTTCCAAAAAGCTCAAATTTTCAATATTCGTCCCTCTTGCGAAATTTTGTGTTTTCTGTTACTTTTTAGTAACTCAGCTTCATTTCTTAACCACTTTCGAAAATTACTTAAAGAGAATTTTGTAGATTTTGACTCTAAGAAATTATTTTCTGCTTCATTCCTTAGACAATTTTCATAATTTAACCAGAATCGCCAATATGATATATCGCAATGTTTCGGATTTCTAAAAACTGACTCTCAAACCGAACATTTTGAAAATCTTGGTCTATGATCATCAACACGCTATGGTTTTAGATTGAGTTCATCGAGATCTAAATCCCAGATTTTTTTGCGATGTTTTAGACTTCTTTTCTAAAAAGCTCAATTTTTCAATACTCGCTCCACTTGCAAAATGTTGTACTTTTTTTCGACCACTTTTGAAAAAAAGCTAAAGAGATTGTTTTATAGATTTAGACCTTCAGAAGTTCTTTTGGTTTAATTTTTTAGAAAACTAAAACCGTTTTTCCAGAATCGCCAATATAAAATAGGCAATTTTCAGGATTAAAAAAAAATGGGCTTCAATTCGGATATTTCGAAAATCTTGCCCCGGGACGATAAACACGCTATATTTTTCGAACATAATCTTTATGTCTAAATCCCAAAATTTTCTGTTAATTTTTTGGAAACGTTTCCAAAAGATCAATTTTTCAATAGGTACTGATATCATTTTTTTTACGTTTTTTCGACCACTTTTGAAAATGACTTAACAGATTTTTGTAATTCTAGCTTCCAGAAATTATTTTCTGTTTCATTTCTTAGTCAATTTTCATAATTTAACCAGAATCGTCAATAAGAAATATGGCAACGTATCGAATCTCTAAAAAATTGACTTCCAAACCGAATATTTGGAAAATCTTAGTCCGTGATCATCAACACGCTAGGTTTTTAGATTCAGTTTATCGAGATCTAACTCCCAGATTTTTTTTGCGATTTTTTAGACTTCTTTTCTAAAAAGTTCAATTTTTCAATACTCGTTCTTCTTGAAAAATTTTGTCCTTTTTTTCGACCACTTTTGAATAAAGCTACAGAAATTGTTTTATAGATTTAGACCTTCAGAAGTTCTTTTGGTTTAATTTCTTAGAAAACTAAAACCGTTTTTCCAGAATCTCCCATATGAAATATGGCAATTTTCATGATTAAAAAAAAATGGGTTTCAATCCGGATATTTCGAAAATCTTGCTCCCGGACGATAAACACGCTGTTTTTTTCGAATTATAATGTTGATGTCTATATTTCAGAATTTTCTGTTAATTTTGAGGTAATTTTTCGAAAAGCTCAATTTTTCAATACTGACATAAAATTTTGGACGTTTTTTCGACCACTTTTGAAAACTATTTAAACAGATTTTCGTGGATTTTGGCTTCCAGAAATTATTTTCTGCTTTATTTCTTAGACAATTTTCATAATTTAACCAGAATCGTTAATATGAAATATGGCAACGTTTCGGATTTCTAAGAAATTGACTTTCAAATAGAATATTTTGAAAATCTTAGACCGTGATCATTAACATACTATTTTTTTAGACTCAGTTCATCGAGATCTAAATCCCAGTTTTTATTTGCGATTTTTTAGACTTCTTTCCTAAAAAGCTCAATTTTTCAATGCTCGATCCTCTTGCAAAATTTTGTCTATTTTCGACCACTTTTAAAACAAAGCTAAAAAGAGTGTTTTATAGATTTAGACTTTCAGAAGTTCTTTTGGTTCAATTTCTTAGAAAACTAAAACCGTTTTTCCAGAATCGCCAACATAAAATATGGCAATTTTCATGATAAAAAAAAATGGGTGTTTCAATCCGAATATTTCGAAAATCTTTCTCCGAGACGATAAACACGCTATATTTTTCGAATTATAATGTTGATGTCTATATTCCATAATTTTCTGTTAATTTTTAGGCAACTTTTCCAAAAGCTCAATTTTTCAATACTGATATGAAATTTTTGACGTTTTTTCGACCACTTTTGAAAACTATTTAAACAGATTTTTGTGGATTTTGGCTTCTAGAAATTATTTTCTGCTTTATTTTTTAGACAATTTTCATAATTTAACCAGAATCGTTAATATGAAATATAGCAACGTTTCGAATTTCTAAGAAACTTACTTTCAAATAGAATATTTTGAAAATCTTAGACCGTGATCATCGACATACTATTTTTTTAGATTCAGTTCATCGAGATCTAAATCCCAGTTTTTGTTTGCGATTTTTTAGACTTCTTTTTTAAAAAGCTCAATTTTTCAATATTCGCTCCTCTTGCAAAATTTTGTCTTTTATCGACCACTTTTGAAACAAAGCTAAAAATATTGTTTTATAGATTTAGACCTTCAGAAGTTCCTTTGGTTTAATTTCTTAGAAAGCTAAAACCTTTTTTTCCCAGAATCACCCATATGAAATATGGTAATTTTCAGGATTAAAAAAAAATTAGTTTCAATCCGGATATTTCGAAAATCTTGCTCCGAGACGATAAACACACTATATTTTTCGAATTATAATGTTGATGCCTATATCCCAGAATTTTCTGTTAATTTTTAGGCAACTTTTTCAAAAGCTCAATTTTTCAGTACTGATATGAAATTTTGACGTTTTTTCGACCACTTTTGAAAATCACTTAAACAGATTTTTGTAGATTATGACTTCCAGAAATTATTTTCTGCTTCTCTTCTTAGTCAATTTTCATAACTTAACCAGAATCGCCAATAAAAAATATGGTAATGTTTCGGATTTCTAAGAAATTGATTCTCAAACTGAACATTTTAAAAATCAACCCGCTAAGATTTTAGATTCAGCTCATCGAGATCTAAATCCCAGATTTTTTTCCAATTTTTTAGATTTCTTTTCTAAAAAGCTCAATTTTTCAATACTCGCACCTCTAGAAAAATGTTGTTCTTTTTTTCGACCACTTTTGAAAAAAAAAAATTTATAAATTCAGACTTTCAGAAGTTCTATTGCCCCTATATGAAATATGGCAATTTTCAGGATTTAAAAAAAAATGGGTTTCAATCTGGATATTTCGAAAATCTTGTTCTGGAACGATAAACAAGTTAAATTTTCCAAATCATCATTTTGATGTCTATATACTAGAATTTTCTTTTAATTTTTAGCCGATTTTCCCAAAAGCTCAATTTTTCCATACGTTATAAAATTTTTGACGTTTTTTGACAAATTTTGAAAATTACTTAAACAGAGTTTAGTGGATTTTGACTACCAGAAGTTATTTTCGGCTTCATTTCTTACACAACTTTCACAATTTTTCCAGAATCGTCAATTTGAAATATGGCAGTGTTTCGGATTTCTAAAAAATTGACTTCCAAACCGAATATTTGGAAGCACCACCACCCTATATTTTTTGCTTCATTTCGTCGAGATTTAAATCCAAAAATTTTTCCTGAATTTTTGGGCATCAACTCCGAAAATTTTGTAAAGAGATTTTTTTTCTGTAAATTTTGACGTCTCTTTTTGGAAACATTTCTTCGAAAATGCGTACCGTTTTTCCAGATTCACCTATCTGAAATATGGCAACTTTCAAGATTTTTAAAAAATTTTTATTTGAATCCGTATATTGCGAAAATCTCAGTCTGGAACGATAAACATGCTATCTTAATTTTTTAATTCTGTTACGAAATTTTTGACATTTTTTTCAACCACTTTCGAAACTTACTTAAACAGATTTTTGTAGGCTTTGGCTTCGAGAAATTATTTTCGGTTTTATTTTTAAGACGATTTCCATAATTTTTCCAGAATCGTCAATATGAAATATGGCAACGTTTCGGTTTTCTAAAAAATTTTTGGAAAATGTTGGTCCATGACCATCACCCATCATATTTTTTACTTCATTTCGTCGAGATCTATTTCCAAAATTTTTCGTGGATTTTTAGGTATCTTTTCCAAAAAGCTCAATTTTTCAATGCTTGGCTCTCCTTACGAAATTTTGTGTCTTTTTGCGACCAACTTCGAAAATTTATCTAAAGAGATTTTTTCTATAAATTTCGACGTCTTGAAGTTCTTTTGGGATATATTTCTTCGAAAATGCGTACCGTTTTTCCAAATTCACCCATATAAAATATGGCAACTTTCAAGATTTAAAAAAAAAGTAACTTCAATCAGAATATTTCGAAAATCTTAGTCCGGAGCTATAAAAACGCTATATTTTTGGATTCAGCACGTTGATATCTACTTATATCCCAAAATTTGCTGCTGAATTTTAGGCAAGTTTTCCAAAATCTTAAATTTTTAATATCGTTATGAAGTTATTGACATTTTTTCGACCACCTTCGAAAATTACTTGAAGAGATTTTTGTATATTTTGGCTTTCAGATGTTATTTTCGACAATTTTCACAATTTTTCCAGAATCATTACTACGAAATATGGTAGTTTCGAATTTCCAAGTTATTGACTTTTATACCGAATATTTGGAAAAACTTAGTCATGGATGATCAACACGCTACCTTTTCGATTCAATTCGTCGAGATCTAAATCCCAGATTTTTTGTGAATTCTTTACGCCTTTTCCAAAAACTTCAATTTTTCCTCTTACAAAATTTTGTGCCTTTTTTTCAACAACCTTCTAAAATAAGCTAAAGTGATCGTTTTATAGATTTCGACCCCCAGAAGTTCTTTTTCTTCTTTTTCCAATTTCTTAGAATTTCTTAGAATGAAAAAAAAAATGGATTTACATCCGGATATTTCGAAAATCTTGCTTCGGAACGATAAACACGCAAGATTTTTCAAATCAGCACGTTGCTTCCTAAATCCTAGTATTTTCTGTCAATTTTTAGGGACTTTTCCAAAAAATTAATTTTCCAATACCGTTATGAAATTTTTGACATATTATCGACAACTTACGAAAATTACCTAAAGAAAATCTTGTAGATTTTGGCTTGCAGAAGTTATTTTCGGCTGAATTTCTTAGACAATTTCCATATTTTTTTCAGAATCATCACTACAAAAATGACAACGTTCCGGATTTCTAAAAAATTGACTTTAAAACCTAATATTTACAAAATCTTGGTCAGTGATCACGACACGGCAGTGCCTTTCGATTCATTTCGTCGAGATCTATATCCCAGATTTTTTAAATTAAATTTTTGGCATCTTTTCCAATTTTTCCGCCTACTTTCGAAAATTACCTAAAGAAATTTTTTTCTAGGTTTCGACTCCAGAAGTTCTTTCTGGCTTCATTTCTTGAAAAATTCTTAATTACCAAAAAAATTTTTGTAGAATAATCCATACGAAATATGACAATTTTCAGGATTTCTTTTTAAATTTGGACTTCAATTTAAATAGTATTTTGAAAATTTTACTCTGGGACGTTAAATACACTATATGTTTCTAATCAGCATGCTGATATATATATCCCTCAATTTTCTGCTGATTTTTAAGCGAGTTTTCCAAAAAGCTCAATTTTTAAATCTTCGTCCCTCTTGCGAAATTGTGTACCTTTTTTCAATCATATTTGAAAATTCCAGAAACAGTTTTTTTCGACATGCAGAAGTTCTTTTTAGCTTCATTTCTTCGAATCCATTTTTTCCAGAATCACCCACAAAAAAAAAAATGGATTTCAATTCGGATATTTCGAAAATCTTATTCCGGGACGATAAATACGCTATATTTTTAGATTCAACACGTTCATTTCTGTATTCCAGAATTTTCTTTTGATTTTTTACTGACTTTTCCAACACTGTTATGAAATTTTTGACACTTTTTCGACTACTTTTGAAAATTACCCAAACATTTTTTATAGGATTTAAAGAAATTGGGATTTCAATTCAGATACGTCGAAAATCTTATACCGGGACGATAAATAGGCTATATCTTTTGAATCAGCACGTTAAGATCTATACCTAGCATTTTTTGCTGATTTTTAAGCCACTTTTCCAAAAACTTAATTTCTCAATAAGTATAGTTATAAAATTTTCTTTTTTTCGACCAGTTTCGAAAATTACTTGTTGATTTTGGCTTCCAGAAGTTATTTTCGGCTTCATTTCTTAGACAATGTCAATAATTTTTCCAGAATCGTCAATATGAAATATGACGACTTTTCTGATTTCTAAGAAATTGACTTCCGAACCGACTATTCGGAAAATCTTGATCCGTGATCATCAACACGTATGTTTTTCGATTCAGTTCGTCGAGATTTATATCTCAGAATTTTTGTGAACTTTTAGACATTTTTTCCAAAAAGCTTAATTTTTCGCTCTTCTTGCGAAATTTTTTGTACCACCCTCGAAAATTACCTAAAGAAATTTCATTATAGATTTCGAACTCCAGAAGTTCTTTTTCGCTTCATACGGCAACTTTTGCAATTATTAACAATTGAATTTCAAAGCTAATATTTTGAAAATCGTGCTCCCAGATCTTTCAAGCACGATTTATTTAACAAAATTATGATATGACGTCAACAAATTTTTTGAGGAGACGAGCAAATAAATTCTGAACAACATTTTACCATCTCCAGGATGACCTCAGCGAGAGTGCCAAAGTTCACAGAAAACAGTTTTCCTGTTGATGGTGGGTTAAATGTGAAATTTTGTTGCAATTTTTCTCCTAAAAACCTACATTCATAAGGTTAAAAACAGGCGGGAGATGAATATATCACGGGTAAAGGAGTATTCTGCTCTTTGAAAAGTCATTTATTTTTTTCGACGGGATCAACCAGATCAATTTATCGGCTGTACACTATTTTTCTACAGCATACATCGTTAGATAACCCGTTTTAACATAATATGGATAAATATTAAAAAACGTGAAATTTCCCTTTAACGCCTCCTTAAAAGCTCCTTGAAAATATGTGCCACTAAATTTTTTTTAACCAGCGAGTTATTTCGTCTTTCGGGCGCTTTCTACATTATCTTAAAACTCTCCCAAACACGTCCCGCGTACATGTTGCCATCCCAGGAATGTCTAAAGCACCGTTCTCACTGCACGATAAACACGACCACCGATTTTTTAGTACTGTCCCATTTAACGTGCAATTTATTGTAACATAATGAATTCATTAATTACCTCTTACAAACGAAATTAGATACCAGTACGATAATTACCTGCATACCTAACGGTTAATTATTGTAATTTTAATAATGCGCGACCACAATGAGCACTCCGCTTCATATGCAGTTGGCGTAATATAAAACAAAGAGTTTATCAGAATTTAATAATCGCATACCGGAACTCTGTGGCTTATCGCCGCCTTTCATCAATGAGGCGGCGTAGAGGTTCAGTGATTAGACACTTCCATATCGAGCTTTATTTTTGCAGGGTCTTCGTAAAAATGTACAATTCAATACACTTAAGGTCCTTCGGATAAATTCTTTAATGAGGAGAATAGAGGCAGAGTTCGAACGAAGCTCTTCCACGCACAATCCAATTAGGGCAGAGGTTGCGGTATCAGTAACATCGAGTACTACAATAAAGAGCAAAAACTGTGCGACCCTTTTCGACGTAATTACACTAGTAACAGTATAAATACATTCAACACGGGTGAGTTTTTTCTACCGATTGCGACAAACCACACACACCTCGTGTGTCATATGTGTATTGTCGCTCGGTAAAATATGAGGCTATACAGGAGACAGCGCAGTATATTTCAAGAGCTAGAAGGGCGTTTCGAGTGCTTTACGACGTCCACCTAAACTCACCTATTGGTGGCAAAACTTTTGTCATAAAGCCGGAACAGACTCTTAGTGAAGGACTCATTTCTTGTCGAGATCTTTTATAATAACTTCGCATTACCACTTGGCGAAAAAGTACGCATCAAAAATCATTTAAGGGTGTGATTTGTTACGCAGGCCTGATGCGTCTTACCGGTGGCTAATTGGGTTCCAAAGTAATTTCGCCTGTGTTAATTTATAGGCAATTCCGCTAATAATGTTTTAGAAGTCCCGTGAGTGTTTGCTTATCTCCTTATTTGTTCTCCTTAATATAATGGTGGACAATTGTTGATACGAAACATCAGCAGTGAACTACGTTTGTTAATGTACGTTAGTGTCTCGCAGTAAATAAATAGAGAAAACAGATAGGTAGGAATTATTACGGAGAACGCAGCCTTTTGATTTCACAAAGTGCGTCTATTCTTAGACAGTGAAAATATTTTCTTAGCAATTTAACGCCAAGATGAATATTCCCACTGTATTCTATTTTAAAATTAATCATGCGTACTTCAAACAAGAGTATTTTGTTTTCATGAATTAATTTAAAAGTGTTGAAATTAACTGTGGCGATTTATTTCTAGGCGAAAGCAGGTTTTTAATTAATCAGCCAAGAAAAATATGGTTCTTAATTTTGTGCGGAAAATAATGGTTTTGTTAAAATTTTAACAATGCCTCATTTACATTTTGCCCTCCATCTTACTTTAAATTATTCTTATTATTATTGCTAGTACCTACATATTATTATTACAAATAATTAGGCTCCGATTGTATGCAAAATGCATATTCTTTAAAATGCGGCGCATTCGGAAAAAAATATGTTTTCTGGCCATATACCTTTTTTTTTATGCATATTTTTGTAAAATTTTCAAATTGTACCTTTATTCACCAAATACCAAGACATTGAAGTGAACTTCGACAGAACTTCCCTAGCCCATGAAGTACAGCTTGTCAAATCCAGCTCTTTCAAAAAAATATGTATCTAATGTTTGAGTAAAGATAAAGAAACGTTTCGTTACAGGTGAGTTTTTCTTTTACAAAATTTTGTGTTGATGTCATCCACATTATTGCAAGGACGCATAGATCAGTTTTGACAGATCCATTGTAATACTTATAATAAAACAATTGTATTATTGTTATTCTTGAATCGTGATTTATAATCAATAAAATAACGAAACAATTTAATCACGTCTGCCGTATGTAATACTTAATAGAGGTGGGACTGAAGATTGAACTGAAAATCATTTATGGTACTCGTAATTTAAGACAAATAGCGATAACACTTATCAACTTGTAGATGTGAGAGTGAAACAGAAACTAAACTAAAAGATGTTTTCTACGAATTGCAATAACCGGATCACAATGCCGACGATCCAGACTTTTTTATTGCTCTGACGTCCGCTTATTGAATGAAACACTACATTTTATTTTTATCTTCGATGTTGTAATTCACATTTCGTTAATTATAACTTGTCTAAATCTAGGGGAGGCTCAGCATCCCCCTAGCCTCCCCCCATGAAGTATGAAGTATCGAGAAAATATGAAAGTACCAAATTGCCCGATGGATTCCATTGCTGTACGTCCTTTGGTTATTCTCGATAAGAAAAACAACTTGAAAAGTGTTTATGTTTATACATCGGAAGAATGTCACGTAGAAATTAGTTTGATTTAAATGAGTTCGTCCTCTGAAAACAGAGGATCAAAATATTAAGTAGTAAGCTATAATCGACAAAATGTTCTGAATATGATTATTATTAAATAAAGACGTTTGTATTTTCACATTTTTGAGAAAATGGGGTGATTCGTTCTTAATTTGATCAACAAAAAATATGACTGCAATGATGAATCACAAGTAAAAACTCATAAAATTTAGTCTGCAAAATTTTGAGATAACGTCATCACTTTTTTGGGGGGAATAAACAGATTTATTTTGATTAATAATTTACCACGCTTACAATAATGACTTCAAAACGTTTGCAAGATTTCAAAATATTCAGTTTTGCAATTCTTGATTTAAACAATAACGGTCATTAATTTTTTTAAGACACCTGTATAAGCCAATCTAAAAAAATATTAATGCAGTGATAAAACACAAGTATAGATGATACTTTGCACATTGATATTTTCATTTTTTTACAAAAATGATATCATCGAATGACCACTGTCAATACTTTTTCATAAACTTTTGGCACCTTTAGAAAAAACATCCTGCTGATAAAATTCTGGAAATAAAAAAATATATTGTGGACTTCTATTTTCAGTTTTCCAAAAACTTAAAAAGTGTCGACACTGTGCATATAGAAGTTATCCTAAGTAAATTAAATCTGGACCATGAAATTTTTCAGTATACATCATCAATATTTTGTTTCATCTATATACTTCTCTTCGAATAACTTGATGATGTCCTTTAAAAATCCTATATAATAGAATTTGCATACAAGACCACGCTTGAAATGGACCAAAAAATATATTTGAACATATATATTGTATCAACTATTCAGTTGTTTTCCCCGACGTTTTCAAAATGCAGTAATATCATGATCAGTAATACATAAATACCTGCGAAGAAAGAACGATTTTGGCAAATGAGATCCCTCTAAGAAAACAGAGGGTGGGTGGGCGGGCTTAGTATCTGCTGAGATAAAACTGATTTTCGCAAATGGCATACCCTCTAATAAAATGAAGGGCAGAGGATATATCATCTGCCAAAATCAATTTTATCTTGGCAAATATTGGCCCCGCCCGCCCACCCTTTATTTTTTTCGAAGGTATGTCATCTGCCAAAATCAGTCTTATCTTGGCAAGTACGAACCCCGCCCACCCGCCCTTGTTTTTTTCCAGGGTATGTCATCTACCAAAATCAGTCTTTTCTTGGCAAATACTATAGGATTTGTCCAGCAAAATTTTGAGGTGACGTCATAAATTTTTTAGGGAGAATGATCAAATAGATTTTGATCAAAAATTTACCATGCTTATGATAACTTTAAAACATTTCCAAAATATCAAACTATTCGATTTTGTAGTTCCTGATTAAATGAATAAAATATGATATTACACTGCGTATAGTTGAAATTAATTTGTTTGTACGCTATTTAAAAAAACACAATTCTGGTCATTTCAATTACTACTCTTAACATTGTTCGGTCTTACCTTAGTAAGTACTAGCCCCGCCCACCCACACTTTATTTTCTTAGAGGGTAAATCATTGATAAATTCAGTCTTATCTTAGCTAGTATTAGCCCCACCCACCCTCCCTTTATTTTCTTAGAGGGTATATCATCTGCCAAAATCAGTCTTATCTTAGCAAGTGCTAGCACCGTCCATTCGCCTTTTATTTTCTTAGAGGGTGTGCCATTTGGCAAAATCAATCTTATCTTGGCAAGTACTGGCCCGCCCACCTACCCTTTGTTTTCTTCGGGGGTTGGCCACTTGGCAAAATCAATCTTATCTTAGCAAATACTAGCCCCGCCCACCCACCCTTTATTTTCTTAGAAAGTAGGTCATTTGCCAAAATCAGTCCAAGTTTGGCAAGTACTAATTACCAAGTCACGCATTCATTAATTTATTTGAGTCACTTTGTATAAGCAAATTCAAAAAGTATGAATGGAATGATAAATCAGAAGTAGAGTCATCATATTTTCTACATTTTAGATTGGATTTATTCGGCAAAATTTTGAACTGACATCATCAATTTTTTGGAGGGGACAAGTAAACATATTTTGATTAAAAATTTATCATGACTATCATAACCTTGCAAGATATCAAAATATTCCGTTTAGCAGATTCAAAATTAAATTGCAAAATGTTTTTTTACAATTTTGATTTTTTACTACAGAGATTAGACAACACAATGGACATCTGTGGACTGCAGTTTCGACCTCCTTAGGTCTCGTCAGTACAGTATATTTCACTGGTCGTCTAATATTGAAAGTATTAAGCTTATAAGCTTAAGGCCAGCAACAAACGTTAGTGAGTTGTAGAAAGTAATTTTTTTTCTAGAAATCTGAACGTTTCGGGCAAAAACTCATTACGGAGTCATAAACTACATGTGTAGGACTATGTTATTTAATAAAATTTAAAACCCATTTACTATGTACAATTTTGAAGTGACGTCATCACAAGTGACGTGGGGATGATTAGACAAATTTTGGTTACCGTTTTCCCATCTACATGATATTCCTAATATAAATACAAAATTTGACAACAATCGGACCAGTACTTTCGCAGATTATCTGTCAAAATAAAAATACGTGACGGTAGACAGACGGACGGACGGACGGACGGACGGACGGACGGACGGACGGACAGCAGACAGACGGAAAAGGGAGACCTATTTCTTCGTACTCTAGGGGTCATAAAAGGTCGAGAAAACGTAAAAGTAAAGAGTCGCCCGACGGCCAATTTATCATTACCTCCATAACCTGTTGCAACCAGGGGGGGGGGACACACACGGTTAAATGCAGTTGTATTTTATACCAAAAACTACAATGCAATTAAGTACATATATTAAGTGTATAGTGAAAAATTATTTAATTAGATAATGGAATTGAAAAATAAAATGAAAATGTTTTTTTTTTATAAGATTTTTTTTAATGAGCTGAAATTTTAATGAATCTAAAATAATTTTTGCTAAAACAGAACTGCCATCTCAATTGGCATTTATTTCAGCTAATTTTTCCATAGTTGCTTATACCTACTATTGTTACGTTGGACGGGTATTACATGACTAATTACATGTACAAAATAATTTCGGCGCAACATTCACTGAGTTTTCTCGACACTCGTTGGACTCGACTTTTTAACTGAATTTAACTCTCGCGTCTACACTAACTGTTCCCGACGGTGGTTCCCATTTAAACAGCCGCGCGGTCCTTCTCGAAGGTCTACGTCACCGCTTCTAAGCTTACTCTGGAACACCTGTCGCGACATCCGCTTCCAGGCTCTTCTCCGGCCACCGTCACGGACAATGAGTCATCGTCGCCGTATATACCAGAACCTAACCTTATTTCCAAACACTATTTTAAAACTTGAATGTAATAATTTAACACTTGTTCAGTAGTAGAATTTAAAATTTGCTCCATTAACCTGTGTCAATGTTGAAAGATTGTTTTCAATGTTAAAATATGTGACGTGTGGCAACCGCGAATCATTTCTAATAAAAGATTTTGAAAAACATTTAATAATCAATTGGTTTAATAAAAATTATAGCTGAAATACAAATACTGTGTAAACAGCATTTTCTTACATACTTAATTTAGTTATAATTGGAATTGGAATTCTTATATTGCAATAAAACAATAAATCACTAAAAATGTCATTTTGTTTCATTTGACATATTGAAATTAAGTATTTGCATATGCGTGTTTTGCATATTTAGCTGCATATTTTTAATATAGTGGTGCATATTTTGACCAAAACCATGTGCACATTATACGCATATTTCTTCGATATTTTGATGCATACAACCCTAGCCTTACTAATAAGTTAATAACTGGCGATTTCTATCTAAACGAGAGAACGTTCTTATTAATCAGTTAAGAATGATATAGTTCTTAATTTTCCGCAGAAAAGAATGGTTTTCATGAAAATTTCCACAATGCCTCACACGAAAGCTTCATTTGCATCTTTGTACTCCATCTTACTTTAAATTAATAAACAATGGAGCTGCCTATTCACAAATTCGGGTAGGTCTCAACACAATTAATACCGAAAGCGTCTTGGTAACCAAAATAAAGCAAGCAACCACCCACACCTCGAGATTTAATTAAAATTTAATTATGACAGAAATTTAAATGCGAGTTTGCGAAAAATGACAATGTTAAGAACTGGATAATTAAATCATAATCCCATCACGTCAAATCCTTTCATTTGAATATCTAAAAGCTTATTAATGAAATTAGTGTGAGAGAGTATCGTTTACATAAACTTCCCTTTTAGTGAGCACTCGTGTAGTCCTAAAATAGTTTGATAGCTCTCGGGACATCGTAGAAACAATGTTTGTTGTTTCCGATATTGCCGGAAGTTTTATTTGCTTATGTGATGCTGTAGTATTTTCTTTCAATACAACTGGAAAATAAAAGGAATGGGTGGAAGCATAAAATTGTGAAATCTTAAAAGGGTTTCCATTTCTCAGCGAACACACGTTCATTGGGGAAAAGAACACCTTTCGATGACGCAGCCAAGTGAACCAACTTCGCACGAAACGGCTCTCATATATTAGGCTGCTTTAGTCACAAAGCTGACGTAGAAGGGCTGATTCAGATGTAGAACCCATCGTCACTCACTTTAAAAAGCACGTACTCACTTCAGGCAGGCACAAATCATATACTCTCCAAAAAACGGTTTTACAGAAACGGAAAATCGTTAAAATTCCTCCGCGGGAAAATTTATAACTGCTACAAAAAGTTCCAATTTCGAGCAACTCCTTTTACCTGCTTTTTCCAGCACACGTATCCTTGCCTGACAATAAAACAACAAAAAAAGACAACAAAGGACGCTTCGTCATGTTCGCGTTTTTCAGTGCGCTCGCTTATGTTATCCTGAGCCATATTCCTGCTGGCGTGACGCAGATCCGTAACACAATCCCAACGGGAAACCCCAAATTTGAATCCCACGTATGTGCTCAACAATATAACATAGTTAGAAACTAACGTCGAAATATATATACAGGATCGAGTAAATGCAGCTCTGAACTTCCAAACTTACTGAAAGCAGCCCGACCTTGTTTACACTTGCACTGATGTTCATTACCTGGTTGGTATTTCGTTGTTGATTTATGTTGTTACAGGAAGGATGGGTAGCTGCAGGAAAATTCTCTCTGTTGGATTATGTGTCGACATATAAATTAATAGCGTAAACGGAGCACAATAACGCCGACCCACACCACGCTACATAATTGTTATTGGAATTGTGAATTTGACACTTGATGAAAACGGAACGACGAAAAATTGCCACCTGACTTGTTGTAAAATTTCCGGATGAGATGTATATTGAAACGAAAAATATATGCTGCGAGAAAAGAAAAATCAGTCATTGTGTCAAGTGTGGGATAATTTGGAAAACCAATTCCAAGAAAACATCTCAATAGCACTTTTGTTATTGCGAAGTATGTAGGTGTAACTTGAAATATATCTTTCCGCTGCTCAAATTTTATGTTTTGAGAAGATTAATTAAATTGGAAAACAAACTGAGGTATTCGAGTACAGAAGGCATTTTTCACAAAATTCCACTTCATAACAGGAGACAGCTAAATGAGAACTGATGAAGAGACAAAATACCACCATTCAGATGTTTATATTTATAATATCTAAAGTAAATTCTTTCAAATTTCCAGGGTAATTAATTACAGCTTTATTAAAAATGAACTCAGTCACATAATCCGTTTAATTTTCTCGTACCGACTTTGACTTCTGGGAGGAGTTTCTTTTTCTATCGCAATTACTCAAACCGTGCTGCTGTCGGTGACTTACTTTACTTTTGCCTTTAATGCTGATAAATTTTATCCAAAGAACTGTTTCTTGCGACCGTTGAGAGAACATGAATTTATCGTTTTCACATGAGTCCGTTATCGGTTTTTATTTCAAAACACAAAGCAAAGCGCAATACGAACGATCTTTGCTAACTATCTAGCTTGTGTAAAAACGTCATCAAATTTTCGAAATCGAGACAACTTTTTTTTGATAAATTAGCGTAAAGCTAAATTTTCTTGGTTATTTTTTAAACGTCCGGAAACATTATTTTCTAATTTGGAAAACCTTTTAAAAACTTTTAAAGTACAAGAACTGGAAAAATCTGATTAATATTTTCCCGGCAAACACCGGGACGACCTTATCTTACCGATATTGATCTTCACCTTTCGTATTTCGTTTAAAATATGTGCAACTTTATTACAGGTTTTTAATATTTTTGGTTACTTCTCTTTTCGCTAGATGTCATGCAAATGTATTTTACACTCAACTGAAGCTGCAAATTAGTTAAATAAATAAAATTATCGTCAATGATGGACTTATTAGGATTACAGTGCTAAATCAAATATCTATAGTGCCGAAACTGATTCAATAGTAAATTAGCGAATATTCGCGAATTCAAAGCCAGAACTATACGTATCCGGGTAATGCAATATTGCTAAAAAGAAGGCAAACGTCTCAGTTTATCATGTTTGACATACAATAAAATGGATTTAAGTAGGTATAAACATGTGAGCTGACTTACGTATTTAAGATTTATGTAAAAAACACTGCTAAATTGGAAGTTTATTCTCAAAATTGAAATTACAAAACACCAAAGCAAATTAATTATAAATGGTGTCTATGCACATATCTAAATCAACTTTATGAGCTTGACCTAAGTCACTTATCGATAGGAAGATTAATTATGGAAATTTTTATAATTCTTTCACATTATCCATTGAACCCCAGACTTATCTAACCCTGCAGCAGCCAATCCAGTTGATAAGAGTTCTGGCGCAGCTTCCGACTGCCAGTCATAATCTGGTGGAGATTTATTATATCTATGTAAGTTCATAGTGTTTTTAGAACGGATTTTTTTTATATTAATTTTATTAATGGTTATCTACTATTAAGTATTCAGTTTAAAACATACAAAACTAAACGGTTATAAACATGCGTAGCAGGACTGGAAGTAAATCGAATTTAAAAAATCAAAAATCAATAATTTCTCAAAAAATCGCGATTCTTTTTTCTTAAAACAAAAAATTGAATTTAGTGCTTTCATGATAACCACTATAAGTTAAATAATTCTAGGTGGATTCATAAACACAACGTTATTTTATAAAATTTAAATAGTATTTACTATGCAACATTTTCAGGTGACGTCATTAAATTGTTAGTGGGGATAATCATACAAATTTTGATTATCAGTTCACCATCTGCACGATATTCCTAAAATATATATAAAGAAAATTTGATAACTATCAATTTAAAATTTCGGAAAGTATCTGTCTATTAAAATCTACGTAGGCGAAACACACGGAAACGGAAGATCTATTTTTTCATATTCTAAGAGCCATAAAACGTAAACAAAAGCTTATGTTCGGGAAGTAAAAAAATCAAAATGAAATCACAAAAAATTTTGTTGGAAATATTTTAATTCAGACTGTCTTCAAACTATTTTGATTAGAGCTGCATTTAAAAAGGCCGTATCTGCATTATATTCCGTAATTTCAAAACAAAATTTTAAAAACACAGTGGTTTAAATCTTTTTTTTTATTTTCACGAAGAAAAAATTCGAACAACTAACCCTTAAGTATTTAAGCTAAGTAACGGAGGAACTTAAACGAATGGCTGAGTTAAACCATAAAATTTTTTACTCCCCTATAAAAAATTGATGACGTCGCCTCCAAAAATTATTAAGGAAAACATAAGAAAATCACAGAGACTATCAATCATAAATTAAATTAAATTCGCAAAATCATTTTTCACTTCCTGAACGTAAGCGAATTGTAATCGAGTCCGTCGACCGAATCTGTACTTCTACGTTTTCTCGTGTCTGTCTGTCTGTTCGTCTGTCTGTCTGTCGATCTGTCCGTCTATCTGTCCGTCTGCCCGTCTATCTGTCTGTCTGTCCGTCTGTCTGCCGTCTGTGCGGATTTTTATTAGACAGATAATCTCCGAAACTACTGGGCCGATTGTTGTCAAATTTTATATGTATATTATGAATATCATGTAGACGTTTTACCGTTGTTATCACAAAAACGAAAATCACAAAATCAAATTTCATAATATTATAAGGAAGCAGAAAAACGTTTTTGTTAATTAAAATGAGTTCTGGATAAATTTTATCCATGAATTTATTAAAGTTTATTAGTTTTTGTTTTTTGTGGGAATGGGTATGGGTGGGGCTTAATCTTTGGCTTTATTTTTTACTTAATATACATAGCATTCTTTGAACAGCACGATACTCAAAAACATGTTTTACATGATAATTGTTGTAGAGAAATAAGGATTTTAAGCTCCACCTTCTTGGCTCACGATGAAAAAAGAAAGTCATCACAATTGAGACAGGGTGGGTGGGCGGGGCTTATATTTTGCACCATCACTGAAGAACATGTTTCACATGGTAATTCTTGTAGTGAAGAATTTTATTATCGTTGCCATTGTTTCCGACAATTTCGTTGTCTTCTTCAGGTCAAAAAAGTTATTTTTATAAGTAAAATTTAGCGACACACAAAAAAAAACATGAAACTTCTATAGTCCGTTTATCGAATGGATAGAGTGACTATATGGGCTGAAAATTGTCATTTATAAACTCCGTTGTCAACTTACCGTTGATAGTATTTAAAGGGTTGTAGAAAAAAACTGGAGGATTTAAGTTGATTACAACAAAAATTTACTATTTGAGACATGTTTAAGTTTCTTGTTATCGAAATATGTCTAAACATATTAAGAAAAAAGAAAAAATGTAGCCCCGCCCACCCACCCTATCTAAATTGTGATGATTTTTTTTTAATCGTCGAGAGCCAAGAAGGCGGAGCTTAACTGCAAAATCCTTATTTCTCTACAAGAAATTAAAAACATGTTTTAAGTGTTGCTCAAAAAATACTATGTATATTAAGAAAAAATTATCACTAAAGATTAAGCCCCACCCATACATGCCCTGATCTAAATAGTAATGAAGTTTCCATTCGTTGGCAGACCTAGGGACCATATTCCCCTACAAAATTGTACCATTTTAAACGAGTTTCAAGTTTCTAAGAATAAAAAAATCATCACAATTGAGATGGGGTGGGTGGGCGGGGTTTATATTTCGCCCTTTTTTCTTAATATATATAGTATTTTTTAAACAATACGATACTTAAAAACACGTTTTTAATTTCTTGTAAAGAATTAAATATTTTGCAGTTAAGCTCTGCCCCCTTGGTCGACGGCGAATAACAAAAATCATCACAATTGAGATAGGGTGGGTGGGCGGGCTTACATTTTGCCATTTTGTTTTAGTATGAATGTGTAGACTTCTTTTTACAACATGAAACTTAAAACATGTTTAAAATGAAAAATTTGTATAAGGAAATATCGATTTTGCAATTAAGCTCCGCCCCCCTTGACTAACGACGAACAAAGAAAAAGCGTTACAATTGAGATAGGGTGGGTGGGTGGAGCTTATGTTTTGCATTTATTTTTCCTTCTTAATATATATTGTTTTTTCTCCATTACAAGAATCTGAAAATATGTTTAAATTGGTAAGTTTTATCCCATACACTTCTCTACAAATTTACCCTTTCAAACATGTTTTCAGTTTCTTGTCGTGAAAAGATGAGTACCTACATCTATCAAGAAAAAAAAAAGTAAAATACAAATCCCGCCCACTTGCTTTCATCTCAATTGTGATAACGTCTTTATTCGTTCGGAGATTATTGCAAAATACTTATTTCTCTACAAGAAACTACTATGTGAAACGTGTTTTCAAGTAACATGTTATTATATGTGAAGGAAAAAAATCCAAAAAATAAGGTCTACAAAAATGTATCATTTTAACCATTTTGAATAAATTGTCGCGAAAAGATGGTTACGTATATCCAGAAAAAAGACAAAATTTAAGCTCCGCCTACCCACGCCATGTTAATTGTAATGATGTTATTCATTGTGAATATTGAAATTTTAAAAAGTGTTATATTTCATCTTGTAAACTGTGGAAAAATGGTGGAAATTTTCCAGAAAATGAAGACGAAAGTAACTTCTGGAAATGAAAATGTATAAAAAAAGCTTTAGTTAATTTTCGGAAATGTTCGAATAAGACGTTGTGAATATTGAAATTTTAAAAAATTGTTATATTTCATACTGTAAATTGTGGAGATGCGAGGAAAGTTCTGTGGAAACAACTTTCGATCCTTTTTTTAAATTTTATGGAAAAGCTGGATATAGTTCAAAGGCGAGGGAAGTTCTGTCTAAACAATCTTGGACCAATTTTTTAAATTTAAAAGGTAGGTAGGGAAAGTTGGGGTAATATTGAAAATTAATCCCAAACCTCATTTAACTTGCCCCATATTTTCTAGACATGCAAAACTAAATCTTCCCTGCATTTAGTTAAATAAAATTTGTAACTGGGTTCACTGTGCTCTTTTTGCCGTAGCTTCCCTTTTATTTACTCACAAAAAGAACTTCAAACGGACCTTCTCTTATTTCTAGCTTTTAAAATGGCACTGTAGATACGTCATAATGATACAGCCAATTATAAATAAAAGTTAGCTAATTTAGTCGAGTGGCATTCTCGACCAAACGACTTTTCGAAAATTTAAAAGAGTGAATTAATCGAAACGCCAAGCCTATTTCTAGCTTATATTTTATAGACTTATAACCGACCATGGTGCAGTCAACAGGTAAATCAAATTACCACACATAAAATTAACATTAATTTGCAATATAAGATGCTTTTTGTCTGATGTAATCAAAAGTGATATAGTCATATATCGCGTTAATTTTCTCCGTTTTGCTATTGACACTAAAATTGAGCTCTATATGTGTTTATAAATAATTTTCCAGAACCTACTACAATGCGAAAGGTCATAAACCATTTATCTCATTTTGAATTAATTTTAAATATAACGTTTAATAGGATTATCATAAAACAACTGAAATGGCTGTTCAATTAATTTGATATTCCATTTATTGAAGTTTTATTTCGCTAATATTTTGCTCTGTTTTTATTGAATACCCATTTTCTGTTTCCGCAGGAAGTTTCTAGGGTATTTGTATACTTAATATTCTCAAAGTGTAATTTCTTTTTAAACACGAACTTTTTATTTTCGGGAAACGAATTTTTTGCACGTTAAACAAATACATGGCTTCTTACTACGAACCACTGAGGGTTTTCTTAGTTCATCTTCGTTTGTAAATTTCAATATTTGCGATGCAAATACGCCGTGTGCTATTATGACAATTATGAACACTCACTAGGTAAATATTATTGTCACACTTTTTTAAAAAAACTATTAATCTTCGAATCAAATTTTTTACTTGTTGAAAATCGTGCCGCAAATGTACACCCTATAATAACAATATGTTTAATAGCAGCGGTACTCTAAATAATAAGATATTTTAAAGTGATAAACTGTCCAGACGCCGTTTTATCGATATAAAATTCACCGACAGTGTTGACAATAGCGCTAATATAACAAAATAATGTGAATCATTACAGTTTCACTTCGTCGGATGTCAAAGTAATAACCCATTGTTCGAGGTGAAAATCGTCCAGAAAGGAAAATCGTTAGAAATTGTATTTGTCGCTGCTGCCTTTTTCTTTTCGATTGTTAACCGATATTGACATTTACGGTTACAAAAACCAACACCCTGCGAAATTTCCAGTCTAATAAAAGCCCGAGTAAAACTGCAACCAGCTTGATAATTCAGGTCAACAATTCTATTTGTTTCGACTCATTACTCCGTGTTTAATTAATGGTTAAACATGCCGACAACTCTGTCCTATTTGTACAAGAGATTCACACCGCCGGTATTTAATTATTCAAATTCCTCCCTTTCTGAGCCGTCAGCAGTCGCGATAAAGACGAAAAAATTCAAACCTACAATCTGCATCACCGCATCAACGACCTCTTATCAGTGAACTAATAAGGAAATTGGGGATTCACACCGGGATCGTGTAACCGAACACTCGTCACAAGTCCGGCGGATGGCCGAGGGTGGCTGTCACTTCTTGCGCTGGATATGACACTGATGACACACTACATACAATGTCACCACATGGATGTATGTCAAGAAACACACTGTCACCGAAGAAGACCGACCGGCGGCACGCGCGTGTTTCCACTGCTATCCGACCGCATTACGTAACTCGCGGAACTGGGGAAGGCAGGGTGGGGGACGAAACGAGGAGGATGACGCGGGCAACTCGTCTACAAGACCGGAGTCTCCGGGAGGTACGTGCTGTATACTCCGGTGTTAGAGCAGCAGGAGTGGCGAAGAGGTGGTGGGTGAAAGCGATGAAAGCGTGTGGAATTCAAGGGCACGAGTGCCTGCAGTCGCCGCCAGACAGAGGACAAGCCCTTGTAGAGACACTACATTTTTTAAATTCTAGGAAATCTAAAAGGAGTCTGTGAACAAACTACTTTTACAAATTCCTTGGTTGCAATTTAAATGAAATGTAAAATGTACAAAGACCGAAACTTGTTGCATTTGAGCTATTTCGTAATTACTTCCTTCCGTAGGTACTGTAAAATTAAGTGAATATAAAAAATGTACGTTAATTTAAAAGTTGGAATGTATACATTTGATCTAACTCGTCACTAAAGTGGAGTAGGTAGCCACAATATTATTGATTATTATTATTATTATTAGGTTTTTACTGAGAAAAACAAAATAGATATTCAATATTTTTCTCGTGTTAAGATGTGTAGTTCTAACTGCAATTTGTTTTACTAATAAACTGTTTGTTAAAGAAAAATCTACGAAGTAACTGTCGAAAGTTACTGTCGCACGCAAAAGTATTGTCGGTACTCAGAAGCGCAGATTTAGACTGCTCTGCCTCCTCACTGGGGGTTTCCATAATCCCTAAACACTTAGACAGAATAAAGTGGACAAAGATAAAGTTTCCTTGTTTGATTACAGATAATTTTGAATTCAAAACGAAAACTTTTTGAGAAAATATTGTAAATTCTTATTTAATAAATTTATTACGGGTGGATTTTAGATGGGAGTTGGTATTTTTTGTTAACAGATCAACCTGATCCATTAAGCAATCGAAAAAACTTACGAATCTTGACAATTATCTTCTATTTATCTTCTATCTATTTCAATTTTGGGAGTCTTAAATACTTCGGCTTTTAAATTTTTCGATTTTTCGACTTTTCGTGTTTTTGATTTTTTTCTTATTCGATTCTTCAAAATATAGCGACTTTTTAAACCTCACATTTTTGGATTTTTCAGTTTTTTGATTTTTCGATTTGCTGATGTTTTGATTGCCCAATTTTTTTGATTTTCAATTTTGGAATTTTTAAATTTTAGATTTTTTCTCTGTATTTCGATTTTTTGCCTTCTCGTTTTTAGATATTTCGATTTTTCAATTTTTCAGAATTAATTTTCAAGTTTTTCGATATTTTGATTTAACGTTTTTCTTTCGATTTTTCGCCTTCTCGTTTTTAGAATATTCGGTTTTTCAATTCTTCGGAATTAATTTTCCAGTTTTTCGATGTTTCGATTTTTCACTTTTACGTTTGATCGGTTTTCTAAGTTAAAATTTTTCAATTTTGAATTTTCCCATTTTCCGAATTCGATTTTTTAATTTTTCAATTTTCCAATTTCCCAATTTCGCTTTCTCGATTTCTCAGTTTTTCGAAAACAATTCATCTTTTCAATTTTTTGATTTTCCACTTTTTTAACGTTTCAGTTTTGGGATTTATGTATTTAAATATTTAGATTTTTCAATTTTTCAATTATTGGTGTTTCTAAATTTTTGGATTTTTCGATTTTTCGATGAATGGAATATTTAATTTTTCAACTTATCGATTTTTGTCTTTCCGATTTGTCGAATTCTCAATTTTTTGAGATCTCAAATTTTCAAAGTTTTAAGATGTTTCGATATACTTATATCTCGATTTTTAAATTTTTAGACTTTTCGACTTTCTCTTTTTGTGATTTTTTTTATTTATTTGATTTTTCAAAATTTTGCGACTTTATAAAGCTTACACTATATTCGATTATTCAATTTTTTGATTTTTCAATTCGTTGATGTTTAATACCTGGATTTTGTAAATTTTCGATTTTTCGAACTTTTCAATTTAGATTTTTCACTTTCTCAGTCTCGATTTTTTGCCTTCTCATTTTTACATTTCTCGATTTTTCAGAATTAATTTCTCCATTTTTCAATATTTTGATTTTTCAATTTTTCGATTTATCGGGTATTTTACATTTAAATTTTTCAATTTTGAATTTTCCCATTTTTCGATCTTTTGATGTTTCGATTTCGAGGTTTTTCAATTTTTCGATTTCTCGATTTCTAAGTTTTTCGATTATTCGTCCTTTCCATTATTCGAGTTTCCAATTTTTCTACATTTCAGCTTTGGGATTTATGTATTTAAATTTTTCAATTTTTCAGTTTTTTGATTTGTCGATTTGTTGAAGTTTTGATTACTCGATTTTTTAAATTTTCAAATTTCCGAATTTTTATTAAATTTGTTCCTTTTTCGTTGTTTCAATTTCTCTATCTTTTAATTTTTTCCCTTCTCGTTTTTAGATTTTTCGATTTTTCAATTTTTCGGAATAAATTTTTCAGTTTTTCGATATTTTGATTTTTCAATTTTTCGATTTATCAGGTATTTTAGATTTAAATCTTTCAATTTTGAATTTTGCCATTTTCAATCTTTAGCTATCTCGATATCGATTTTTTGACTTCTTGACTTGTTGATCTTTTGATGTTTCGAAGTTTTTCTAGTTTCCAATTGAAAAATCGATTAATCTCAAAATGAGAAGGCAAAAAACCGAAAGACTGCAACGCGAAACAACAAAAAAGCGAAAAATCTAAAATTTAAAAATTGGAAAAATTGAAAATTTACAAAATCGAAAAATCAAAAAAATGTAACATTTAAAATGTCCAAAATTTTGAAAAATCGAATAAATAAAAAAATCAAAGAAACAAAGTTGAAAAATCTAAAAAATTTAAAAATTGAAATAAACTTAGAAATCGGAAAGACGAAAAAGCGAAAAGTCGAAAAATTAAAAAATCCATTAATCGAGAAATTGAGAAATCAAAAAATTCAAAAATTCAGAAACGCCAAAAATTGAAAAATTGAAAAATCGAAAAATTTAAATCCCAAAACTGAAACGTTAAAAAACTGGAAAATCGAAAAGATGAATTATCGAAAGACCGAGAAATCGAAACAACAAAAAAGTGAAAAGTCTAAATTTAAGAAATTCTAAAAATTAAAAATTTACAAAATCGACGGATTGAAAAATCAAAAAATTGAATAATCGAAAAATGGGAAAATTCAAAATTGAAAAATTTTAACTTCAAAAAACCGATAAACCGAAAGTGAAAAATCGAAATACTGAAAAATTAATTCCAAAAAATTGAAAAATCGAAAAATCTAAAAACGGGAAAGCGAAAAATCGAAAGAAAACCGTTAAATCGAAATATGGAAAAATTGAAAAATCAATTCCGAAAAAATGAAAAATCAAAAATTTTAAAAACAAGAAGCCAAAAAATCGAAGGATTGAGAAATCGAAACAACAAAAAATTGAAAAATCAAAAATTTAAAAATTCGAAAAATTGAGAATTTTAAAAAATCGAGCAATCAAAATAGATAAATCGAAAGATCAGAAAACTGAAAAATCGAAAAATGTCAGATTGAAAAAGTCGCTAATTTTGAAAAATCCAATAAATAAAAAATCAAAAAACACAGAAAGTCGAAAAATCTAAAAATTTAAAAATCGAAATATATATTGAAAAATTCCTAAATTGAAAATTTCTAAAACTTAGACCTTGAAAATTTGAAAAATCGACAAATCGGAAAGATGAAAAATCGAAAAGTCGAAAAATTAAAAAATCCATTCATTGAGAAATTGAGAAATTCAAAAATCCAAAAATTTAAAAACGCCACAAACTGAAAAATTAAAAATTCAAAAATTTAAGTACATAAATCCCAAAACTGAAAAGTTAAAAAATTTGAAAATCGAAAAATTGAAAACATGAATTGTCGAAAAACTGAGATATCAAGAAATCGAAATCGAAAAACTGAAATATCGCCAAATCGAAAAATTGAGAAATGAAAGAAGCTAAAAATTGAAAAATGGGAAAATTCAAAATTGAAAAATTTTAACTCAAAAAAAACGATAAACCGAAAGTGGAAAATCGAAATACTGAAAAATTAATTCCAAAAAATTGAAAAACCGGAAAATCTAAAAAAGAAAGCGAAAAATCGAAAGGAAACCGTTAAATCGAAAATTGAAAAATCGAAATAACGAAAAATTGAAAAATTAATACTGAAAAATTGAAAAATCAAAAAAACTAAAAACAAGAAGCCAAAAAATCGAAGTATTGCGAATCGAAACAACAAAAAGGTGAAAAATCAAGAATTTAAAAATTCGAAAAATTGAAAATTAAAAAAATCGAGCAATCAATCAACATCAACAAATCGAAAGATTAGAAAACTGAAAAAATCAAAAATTAAAAACGCCACAAATTGAAAAATTAAAAATCGAAAAATTTAAATACATAAATCCCAAAACTGAAACGTTAAAAAATTGAAAACATAAATTGTCGAAAAACTACGAAATCGGGAAATGGAAATCGAAAAGTTGAAAAATCGCGAAATCGAAAAATTTAGACATGAAAGAAAACAGGCGAATTCATAAACCACAAATTAAAATACCTAGAAAATTGGATAACACTCGGTGTGGTAGTTTCGGAGAACATCTGTCAGAAAAACCGATACGGAACAGACAGACAGACAGACACGCGACGACGACGTCATATATGTCATATTTGTAATGAACTAAATTAGTTTCCCCTGTACATTATTTTGTAGTTAGTAGAATCCTAACTACAAGTAAAGATGATGAATTATTTACTTATTGATATTAAATTTTATTCCTCTAATTTTTCTGAAATTGTGGCACTGCAATAATGTATTAGTGTTAACATTGTACATTTCAAACGTACTATATTGATCCCCACTAAAAAATTGATGACATCGTCTAAAAATTTTTCGCAGCTTTTAATTTCCTTTTACACGATAATATGTGTTCCATCAGCACACAGTAGATACATTGTGTTGGTAATAATATCGTAAAAAACCTTAAATTACAAACTCTGTCGAAAATGGTCTTATAACGAACCACGTTAACGCACATTATTACCTGAATTACTCAGACTAACTGACTATGGTTTATTAGTAATTTCACCATTGTATTCGCGCTATTCAGCATTTCGGTGGTGTGTCTATCCGGAAACCCTGGGGCGAGAACACAACAATACCTCACAGAGTCTCAAATGCATCTAGCACTGTTCTCATAATAGCCAGCGGCGCGTCGTGTTATATAAAGTTTAAACGAAAATTATTAACAATTCCATAATTTATAACTACTTATTGTAATAAAATCGGGCATTCCTAAATCAGGCTTATACGTTTAGGGTTTTGTATGACTTGAACAATTAAAAAATATGCCACAGCAAACATTGTAAAAAAATTGATTTTCGTACCCTTGCGTGACAAACCGCATTGCGCTTGCCTCTAAAGATCATTTAAAATATAAAAACGATTTTTTGGCAAGAGAGATACGACGTTTATATTTAGTTTATGAAATAGTAGCAAGAAAATTGCCAAAACAATGAAAAATACTTACTATTTGTAGCCATGTAAATGTGTTAGTGCGCATTTCATAAAGTACGTCCTTTTTTGGTGAATTAATGTAAAGGCACGCATTCATTTATCAGGACCGGTCGCGTCGCACCCAACCGATCGCTACAATTAGATTTCAAAAATGTTAATACAAAGTAATAATAATAATAATAATAAATAACCAAATCAGTAGGCCAGGGTGGAAGTTTTAACAACAGTCATCATTTTTAAGCACCGCTTACAAATTTCCCATTACTTCCATATGTTGCAAATAATCGAAATTGCTTTCAGGAGCGTGTTGTGTCCGACATAAAGAACATTTAAACCGACATCTGCGAAAGCGACATGCTTGAAATTAACATCTTCGAATAAATAACGTATTCGTTTCAACCAACTCTGGACTCAGTTTTTTTGGTCGCGTGTGTTTATAATAATTTGATTTATTATTTATTTATTATGCATCAATTACATCCATTACACAACATCGAGTAAAATTTATCTCAAAAAACAATTATTTAAATGTATTTTATTGATTGCAGCAAAAACGGTTTGCGTAATTTCCCCGAAGTGGTCACAATGACAAATTCGTGTCAGCGGTGTGAATTGACAAAAATTATTAATGGTCGCCAAATAAATCAAATAAATAATTACCAACGTCATTAATAAATGAAAAATGAGACAATGTCGCCAATTTAAACCAGATAAATAAATAAACGACTTAAAGCCACACATTTCCCTGATGAAATTTTATCGTTTTGTGTTTTGTGATGAATTCTGGACCGCAGATCACGTAGAAAAGAATTATAAAATCAGCAGGGTCGTGTGCCCTAATGCATATAAAATAACCTTAGTGTTAACACGAATTACATTCTTGATCACCCAATTTACTCTGTGGCTCATTCGTTCTGCTTGGAATGAAATTTTATTTGTGTTGCTTTGAAAATATTTTCAGCTGCCTTCATTCGGTGTGACAACGGTTCACATAATTTAGCGTTATTAGTAAAAGATGTGCTTCTGTTTTGCCGAAATGGCGCCGGGTTTTACTGAAACGAACAAAGGTATTTGTTGTGCTTCATAAATGGGGGAAGTGGTAATTGTGTAACTTCACAGATCGTGTGAATCATTTACGTCGATATTGCTTCTAAAAAAAGCGTAGGTTAGAGGTCTAGGTGTAAACATAAGTTTTGTTGTTGTCGGTTTAATCCCGGTGGTTTAAACTTTAAACACTTATTTAATACGGTTATTTTTAGTTGCGGTATGTGAAGAATCATGCTGGTTAGAATGTTTGGGTGTAAGTTAAGATCGACATTCAGATTAGCTGCGTACGGACTATTTCACTCACAAATTAGTTTTAGGTTTCGTTAAAATAAAAAAAAAATACACTGACGCTTTCGTTGCTTCTTTATTACCTAGTCTACCTAATGATAGGTTAATTGTGATTAAATTTAATTAATCTTAATTAATTACGTAATTGTAATATATATAGCTTGTAGAATATTTGGATATACTGTTCAATATATCATTAAACTTGGCCTTTAACACATGTCATCATTAAGGCTTGCGTCTGAGCTGGTTTCGTCCTATGTTAATTAAATATGGAACATGGGGAACATTAGTAGTAGTCTCAGAAATTTTTGGCAAAAAAAATTAAAATTGTGTGTAGCAATATTTTATGATTTAACTTTGTAAATGAACAAACCGAATGCTCTGGAATCTTATAAACGATTTAAGGTAATCAGAAACATTGTAAATTCTTCATAAAAAGTTTAATAATAAAAAAGTCCTGTTCGTCTATTGTTTTAGAGATTGTATTGCGATTATGGTTTAAATATTTCAGATAATTCTACATGGAAACTTGAGGTTACTGGATGTATGGTTTTTATTAAACACTTCCTTTCTGGGATCAGTAGTAATCTTAGGTGCTGATACGTGTTAAAAACGGCTACGTAGTTGTAGTATTAACAACGTAAAATATACTTTAAAAATGTTACAATAAATTTGTAGTAATAATAAAATATTAATCTTAATTTACCATGGACTAGAAATATGAACAATTACATAACTCCAAATCTGTCAGTTTCTAACATAATAATCGACACAATAGCATTCATTCTTCCAGACGATTTGTATAAAATAGAATTCGTTGTCATAAATTAGAAAAATCAGACGAGGACGCTAATAATTACTTTAGGAGAAGTTGTCGGCTAACAACTCAAACTGTGTCGAATTTAAAACCAATTTTTTTCAATAATTGTTCGTTTTGTTAAAAATTCTGCTAACGACTAATTTTCCACTAATGATCCTGTTTAAATCATTTGACGTATTTTGAATTAATTTTTCAATTTCTTGATTTTTCAATCGTTTCATTCTTCAATTATTCGAGATTTTAATTTTTCAACATTTTGAATTTTAGATTTTCCGTATTCTTGATTGTTCAGTTCTTTGATTTTTCTGTTTTCAGTTTTACGAAGTTTTAAATTTTAGAATTTGCGATTTTAAATCTTTAAATTTTTTTATTTTCTGATGTTTCAATTTCTCGATTTTTCAATTTTTCGATTCTTCAGTTTTTCAATAATTTGATTTTTCGAACTTTTTAATTTTAGATTTTTCAATTTTTTAATGTCCCTATTTCTCGATATTTCGACCCCTCGGTTTTCAGTTCTTCGATTTTTCTGTTTTTAGCTTTTCGAATTTTAAAATTTTTGAGTTTCGATTTTTCAACTTTGTGTTTTAAATTTCACGATTTTGAATCTTTCAATTTTTCGATTATCTGATGTCCCTATTTCTCGATTTTTCGGACCCTCTGTTTCAGATTTTTTAGTTTTTTGATTTTTCCATTTTTTAAATTTCTGGTTTTTCGTTTTTTTCAATTTTTCGATTTTTTGTGTTTCGATTTCCATGTCTCGGTTTTTCGATTGTTCAATTTCCCCGCTTTTTAATTTTTCAATTTGTCGATTTTTCGAATTCTCGATTTTTTCATGTTTCAACTTTTGGATTTCTTGATTTTTCAAAGTTTCGATTTCTCAATTTTTCAGTTCTTTTTTCGATATTTGAATTTTGGGATTTTTCAATAATCTATTTTTATTTTCTCAATTTCTTGACTTTTCAATTTTTCGTTATTGTAATGCTAATATTTTTATAATTGTAGATTTTTCGAATTCTCGATGTTTCAATTTTTCAATTTGGCGAGTTTTTAAATTTTAGACATTTCGAGTTTAAATTTTTCAATTTATGGTTTTTTGATCGTTCAAGTTCTCGATTTTCCAATTTTTCGATGTTTTATTTTTTTGATATTTTAAATTTTTGGATTCCTCGATTTTTCAGTTCTTTCGATTTTTAAGTTTCACGAATTTTTTAATTGTTGATTTTTCCATGTCTTGATGTTTTGTCGATATTTTCTTTTTTCGAATCCTCGCTTTTAGATTTTTCATTTTTTCAATTTCTCCATTTTTTAAATTTCTGATATCCTAGGTTTCCAATTTTTAAATTTTTGGATTTTTTATGTTCCTATTTCTCGATCTTTCAACCCCTCGGTTTTAAATTTTTTAGTTTTTTGATTCTTCTATTTTTTAAAGTTTTGATTTTTCGTTTTTTCAATTTTTCGATTTTCTGTGTTTTAATTCTTCGATTTATCGAATTGTTTAAACTTTATAATTTTCAAATTTTAATTTTTCGTTTCAGCTATTTCGATTTCTCGATCTTTTCATGTTTTAATTTCTAGATATTTCAATTTTTCAATTATTCGATTTTCGGATTTCTCGGTTTTTCGATTTTTCGGCTTTTCGATTTTTAATTTTTCAAATTGTTCGATGTTTTAAATTTCAATTTTTCATTTCACTTTTGAAAAATTGAAATTCTTCGATTCTTCAATTTTCGATTTTTCAATTTGTCGATTTTTCGAATTCTAGATTTTTTCGTTTTTCAACTTTTGGATTTCTTGATTTTTCAAAGTTTCGATTTCTCAATTTTTCAGTTCTTTTTTCGATATTTGAATTTTGGGTTTTTTCAATAATCTGTTTCGTCAATTTTTAGATTTTTCGACTTTTCCGTTTCTCAATTTCTTGACTTTTCAATTTTTCGTTATTGTAATGCTAATATTTTTATAATTGTAGATTTTTCGAATTCTCGATGTTTCAATTTTTCAATTTGGCGAGTTTTTAAATTTTATACATTTCGAATTTAAATTTTTCAATTCATGGTTTTTTGATCGTTCAAGTTCTCGATTTTCCAATTTTTCGATGTTTTATTTTTTTGATATTTTAAATTTTTGCATTCCTCGATTTTTCAGTTCTTCGATTTTTCTATTTTTAAGTTTCACGAATTTTTTAATTGTAGATTTTTCAATGTCTTGATGTTTTATCGATATTTTCTTTTTTCGACTCCTCGGTTTTAGATTTTCCATTTTTTCAATTTTTCCTTTTTTTAAATTTCTGATGTCCTAGGTTTCCAATTTTTAAATTTTTGGATTTTTTATGTTCCTATTTCTCGATCTTTCAACCCCTCGGTTTTAAATTTTTTAGTTTTTTGATTCTTCCGTCTTTTAAAGTTTTGATTTTTCGTTTTTTCAATTTTTCGATTTTTTGTGTTTTAATTTTTCAATTTATCGAATTGTTTAAACTTTATAATTTTCAAATTTTAATTTTTCGTTTCAGCTATTTCGATTTCTCGATCTTTTCATGTTTTAATTTCTAGATATTTCAATTTTTCAATTATTCGATTTTTCGATTTCTTGGTTTTTCGATTTTTCGGCTTTTCGATTTTTAATTTTTGAAATTGTTCGATGTTTAAAATTAAAATTTTTCATTTCACTTTTGAAAAATTGAAATTCTTCGATTCTTCCATTTTCGATTTTTTAATTTTTAGATTTTTAGATTTCTCGTTTTTTTCAGTTTTTCGATTTCTTAAATTTTACATTTTTAGATTTCACGATTTTTTTATGTTCCCATTCCCAATTTTAGTTTTTTTTAATATTTCAATTTTTTATTTTTCCAATCTCCACGGTTTTTGCATTTATAATTTTTTTTAATTTCGAGTTTAAATTTTTCAATTTCTCGATATTTCAGTTCTTAGATTTTTTTAATCTTTACTTTTACCAATTTTTGAATTTTAGATTTTTCAATGTCTAGATATTTTCTCGATATTTTGTTTTTTCGACTCCTCGGTTATTGATTTTTAATTTTTAAAATTTTCGCATTTTTTAAATTTTTTGGTTTCCTGGTGTTTCGACTTTCCCGCTTTTCGATTTTTAGAATTTCGGATTTTCCATTTTTTTTTAATTTAGCTACATATTTTTCCATTTCTTGGAAAAATTAATCGAATTTTTTAATTTTAATTTTTCGTTTGAGCTGTTTTGATTTCTCGATGTTTTCACGTTTTAATTTCTAGATACTTCAATTTTTCACTAATTTCGGCCTTTCGATTTTAAAATTTTTCGAATTGTTCGATGTTCTAATTTTCATGTTTTCAGTTTCAAAATTGAAAATTTTCAATTCTTCAGTTTCCGATTTTTTAATTTTAAGATTTCTAGATTTCTCGTTATTTTAATTTTTTCGATTTCTTATATTTTACATTTTTCGATTTTACGATTTTCTGTTGTTCTCATTTCCAATTTTTTCATTTTTTAATAGGTATTTCAATTTCTTGACATTTCGGTTTTTACATTTTTAAAATTTTTAGACTTTTCAATTTCAATTTTTTTAATTTTAGATTTTTCGGTTTCTCGAGTTTTTTAATTTTCGACTTCTTGGTTTTTCGATATCTCTGTTTTACGATTTTTAAATTTTTTTCTTCAATTTTCGATTATCCAACTTTTCGATTTTAAATTTTCTGTTTTTGGCATTTCGAAGTTTTTGATTTCTCGATTTTTCGCCTTTTCGATTTCCTTCGCGGTTTCGATTTCTGGATTTTTCAACATTTCGATTTATCGAATTTTTAAAATTTTAAAATTTTTTATTTTTCAAATTTTAATTTTTCCTTTGAGCTATTTCAATTTCTCGATATTTTCATGTTTTAATTTATAGATATTTCAATTTTTCAATTATCCGATTTTCTGATTTCTCGGTTTTTCGATTTTAAAATTTTTCAAGTTGTTCGATGTTTATATTCTCATGTTTTCATTTTCAAAATTAAAATTTCTCGATTTTTCAGTTTTCGATTTTTTAATTTTTAGATATTTCGATTTCTGGAATTGTCGCTTTTTCAGTTTTTCGATTTCTTAAATATTACATTTTTCGTTTTTTCAATGTTTCGATTTTTTTAATTTTCGATTTTTCGATTTCTCGGTTTCTAGTTTTTTTTTTAATTTTTTATTTTTACGATTTTTCAACTTTCGATTTCTCAAGTTTTTTTAATTTTCGATTTCTCGGTATTTCCGTTATTTCAGTTTTACGATTTTTCAATTTGTTCGTTGTTCAATTTTTCAGTTGTTCTATTGTGCAGTTTTTCGATTTTTAAATTTTTCAATTTTCAAATTTTCTACTTTTGGCGTATCTAAGTTTTGGAATCGTCGTTTTCGAATTCTCGATTTTTCCATTTTTCGACCTTTCAATTTCTTGATTTTTCAACATTTCTATTTCTCAATATTTCAGTTTTTCGATTTATCAGTTTTTTGATATTTGATCTTTGGAATTTTTCAATAATTCGATTCTTCAATTTTTCGACTTTCCGGTTTCGCAATTTCTTTATTTTTCAATTTTACGATATTTTAATTTTTCGAATTCTCGATGTTTCAGTTTCTCAAATTTGCGAGTTTTTATTTTCGACTTTCGACTTTTCAATTTCTGGATTTCTAGAATTTTGAATTTTTTGATTTTTTAAATTTTACACATTTCGAGTTTAAATTTTTCAATTTATCGTTTTCTGATGTTTCAGTTTCTCGATTTTTCAATTTTTCGATGTTTTACTTTTTCGATATTTAAATTTTTGATTTTTCGATTCTTCCATTTTTCAGATTTTTAGTTTTACGAATTTTTGCTTTCTGAGCGTAAGCTGGTACCTGTATCCATTCTTATTAGGCACGTAATCTCCGAAACTGCTGAACTTGGCCCTTTTCTATTTTTTTTTCTTGCGCTGGTAATGCACTTTTGTGCTATGACTAGTATTTTCTCGAAAATGTGAAAATACGCAGGTCTTCATATCATAATGATAAAATAAGAATTATAATGTTCATAACATTTTGTTCGATTATGGTTTTGAGAAGACAGACTCATTCAAATCAAACTAATTTCTACGTGACATTCTTTCTATGTACAAGTATAAATAAACACATGAGTTTCAGATTGCTATTACTTAGTCCTGAAGGACAAGGGGTGTTATTTATGCCTCTGGTTTTTACTTTACAGCGGTTAGCACAACACGAAAATCGTAAAATCAAATTTTATTTTTTTAAAGAGCTGAATTTTCGGATTATACTCAGCGTCTTCGACCATTTCTTTATTAATCAAATTAAGAACCTCATTTTTTTGAAAATGTCAAAGTAGATTTGTTGGACTATACTTCAAAAGCGAGAAAAGTTTTATCGAAGTAACATTCGACTCCTCGGTTTTAGTTTTGTCAATTTTTCCATTTTTAAAATTTTTGATTACTTGGTTTTTCGATTTTTCCGCTTTTGGATTTTTAGATTTTTTGATTCTTTTAATATTTCGACCCCCCGATATACTACATCTATTTTAGTATCGTTTTATCATGGAAAAAAAGGAAACAATTGTTATACCTTCTCTAGGATCTCTTAATAAGCACGATATCCTCTGCACGACAAAATTTTGGAAAACTGATGCAGCTATTTTGTATAATAGCCAGCGACGTTGTTTCGCTGTTGCAATACCTTGTTCACACAGATAAGACAGTTAAACAGTCAACAATCCCAAATCACCACATACAAACATTATGCAGCAGGCTCTGTACCAAGTGTATTTTCGTAGCTAACAGGAAGAGCAAAACTGCTGCAGGTAACGGCACGTGTTCGGCCCAATGCAACTACCCAATTAAAGTCGCTGCATTTTCCTCCTGTGACACCTATTAGAAAATATAAAGACTCCGAGCACCTTTAATGTTTCGCAAAACAACAAACCCCCGCAATATTAAATTTTACAAAACGTGGCACATTACAGCACCTAAAAACGCAATACAAAGTAATCGAATACGTCACAGCCCTGAGCTGACATCAATTACACATTAGTCTTCTTTGTTTGCGTTTCCAAGCCTACCCTCCGCCTGAAACTGGAAACTTCAAATTCGCTTCAAGCAAACAATTAAAAAAATAATTTTGTTTCGTTCTCCACCCCAACCATTCTCCGCGTTCTGTCGACGAAAAAATAGAAAAAATGAGTCCCTACTTGGAGGTTAATCAACGATCTACTCACCACTATACAGCTAGACTCCGAATCAATTCCGGGCTCGTTTGCATTCGATAATTGAGGTTGCACGAACTTTGCAGAAGTCGCCATCAACAGTGCAAGATAAGATGTTGTAGTCACGATGGCACTCAACGGAAATTTCAAATGAGTGTGACACTATGAGTTTGTTCGGAGATTAGGTCGTTCGCAGAGCCAATTTGCATCGGGTAAACTTGAGACAAAGCGCACAAGTTTTATCTTTTGCGACAAATTTCAATTGCGTCAAAACGGCCCGGCCGCTGTTTGCAGCCACTAATTCGACATTTTCGGCTCAGAGCGCAAAGTTTAAAACTGTGGGTGGTGAAAATAAAAGAAATACATAGCGTGTTCAAATAGAGTGAATAGAAAGCACGGTTGCTTTTATAGTGAAAAAAATCAAAACTAGAAAATTTTCTAGTACTCTTAGTGGAGACAATATGCGACAGGTCTTCTATCTAGTTCATGCGATTAATCCCAGTGCGCCATAAAGCAGGGAATAATTTACCGCTCCACCCTCTAATCGTTCAATAAAAAAAGCGTCGTAAAATATCGCCCCTGTCTAACCTCAATTATGTATCTTTCAATCTATGTTAAAGAGCGGCTGTTATCCGTGTCCGCTACGTCGGTTTACATAGTGGTCAAATTTTGACAGAGCGGTAAATACGAAGTTGAATTAATGTTTTTCGACAGATTTATGTTAGCAGGTTTTGTCAAAACATGCATAATTTCCTGGGAGCGGTGATTGCGGTATTCCAGTCACTCTTCCAGGAGAATTTATGAGTGATACGGACGCACGATGCATCTGGTTATTGCATTCACCGATATAAATCAATTGGGCGTCCGTAATGTCGATCGGAAGAAACCTGTACCGGCCCAACCAAAGGTCAATTGGATAAATGTCGTCCTAAATATATTCTTGTACCCTAGATAGATAAGTACGAACTAATGAAAACAGCGTAATTACTACGCTTTAACGTTAGTTATTGATTAAGCGTCCAGGTCGTTCTGGTTTTTATTTTTGTTTTGTAGTCATCAACTGAAATCAATGAGTGTGCTTTATCCATACATCTCTTTATTCAATTATTCCAACAATTTCAGACTATGCATGCATCAAGTTTTTGACCTCGATCGTTTTCCTGTTTAACGTAGTCGGATTTAGTTGAAAATTGGGTTGTGTTTAGATTAGATTATAATTAAAATTTTACGACTGCAGTGTTTCATTTCGACTTTCCAAATTTACATCACGAAAATTTTGTGCGCTGGGACGATCAATGAAGAAAATTAATACCATTACATCGTCTATAAAGTAAAGCGTATTAACGTGTCCGTTTTATTGCTTTTAAATATCCACTTTCAATGTTATTCCTTTTTACGATGCTCAAGGTATTTGTGTTCGACTTTCCTTGTGGTAATGGCAACCATTACAGAGACGGCTTTACTCGTAAATGAACCTGACGTAAAACAAGCTAACTAAATTCATGAAATCATCAGTGCTACTTCTATTTGTGAACGCTGACCGTAATGCATGTAAGTAAACTTATGGCTTATTTTGTAACATGAACTTCGCTGGCAAACAGTTTCAAAGTTAACTGGACCATCTTAAAACCACCAAATTTACGGAAATGGGGTTACATATGTAATAAGTTTTCAGGTGGATAGTTGTCAATATAACGCTTTTGTTGTTCACGTTTTTAGTTTCAGAATGTGCCAACACCGTGTTTTCTACCTAATATCTTTCAGCGTTCTATGTTATCGATTCTACATGTGCTCCGTTCCATTGAATGAAGATTCTTTAGAAAGAAAGTAAGAAAGTGGAAAATAGAAGTGAATTATTATGCAATAGTATTCTAGACCAACCATTTTTTGAAGTGAACAAATTCACAAATAATGTAACTTAATAATAATAATATAAACAGAATTTACCTAGACCTGTTTCCCCGAGTGGGAGGAATTCAGTCGTATATTTTTTTCTCTTATCATTACACTCTATGTCCCGTAATCAATACCTCCTACGTTGTGCTGGCGCTCTAAAGACCAGTTTGTGAGACAATTACGTCCTAATAAGTTGTAGCAAACGACCTTTTACACCAAGTTTTCCCATTCTTCTGTAACTTAAGGGTGCAACTTAGTAAACCGAAATAATCGTAGAGTCCTAGGGAGTGTCACGAATATTTCATAAAAGATTTCGCTGCTTTACCAACTTTCAGGCTCCAGAAAGAAAGTCTGTTGCTTTCCCCTCAAAAATAACTTCTGATGCCATTATCTTATCGCCGCTATTAAGATTGACTCGTTAAAAGTTGGCGATTTCTTTCAACCATTCATCACTTGCCTTTGATGAATTAGAAACTAATTGTTTGAGAATAAGCGGGGGCGGGCGGGCAGGTGCGGCGCACAAGCGACCGAATTTGGGGCGGCTAAACTGGCAAATTTACTGAATTTGCGGAGTCACTCAAAATGTTGTTTAAAATCGGTTATACGCAACAACAATGGGTTTCTCTATTAAGCATTTACATGGGTTGTTTGTATGTACTTAAGTACGTGGCTCGTACATTGTCAAAATTTATAATATCGGGTTGATATTTCAAAAAATGACATAAATGTACATTAAGTTTTTAAAATCAGGTAAAGTCAGGTCAGGTTAATTCAGGTCAACTTTTTAAAGAAATCAGTTCAAAGAATTTTTGAAAACGAACTACGAGTAATTTTTCGAAATTTTTGGTCAGGAGGAACTGTGAGTTTTTTACTAAATACCTAATCAAAATTTGTCTAATCACTCCCTTCAACAATTTGATGATATCCATACATGGTTTTGCCAATTAAAGTTATTTAAATTTTATAAAATAATTTACTCCTGTACTCGTGGTTCATGAATCCGCCTTGCATCAAATATCTCGTGGGCCAATTGGTAAAGTGGCGGATTGTCGGACTTGTGCTGTCGTCCGTGAGTGTTTCAATCCCATCCTTATCGAAAGTTTTTTTTTACACTGACTGGTTTCATCTATATATTTTTGTTACAGAGATTATGTTAAAATAAATAAAATTGTGCAAAATCAGATTTTATATTTTTCCGAAAAAACTGGATTTGCAATATTTCAGGTATTTATGGAAATTTTGGAACGCAATTTTCACCACTGTTTTCAGCTTACAAAACTATAGAAATCGTATCAGATATATTTCGACTTTATTTGATGGAGACATTACATTCTGAAAATGTACCCAAAATTCCATGCAGAAAACATAAATATAAAACAAAAACCAGTGGTGTATATAACACCCCCGCAACCCCTGCACCACGAGGGCGTAAATTTGAAGGGGTCTTTGTTGATACAAGTGCTGGCAATATGAAAAATATATTTAAAACAGATAACTAACAGTAATTTTAATGTATTCTCAGTAGATTCTAAATTCGACTATTCATGTTTATACTTCGAAAGAATTCGACTATTAAACACGTACCGATAACCAGCATCAGTGGTGTATGCATTTGGATTAAAAGAAAATTAAATGGTTTTGTCTCGCTAAAACAGACGAAAGGACTAATTAATGAATTAAACTACAATGGAGCAAAACGGTCCAAATATTATTTCATTATATTAAATATAGTTAGGCACCGTTCTTGATTCGATCAATAAAGAAAAAAAATTGGAAATGCCAAGGAACATGTTCGAACCCGGATTTTTCACACTTAAAAGAAAATCAAAGTGCATTCATAAACTACAAGTAAGGAGTGCATTATTTTATAAAATTTCAATATTCTAACTCCGCAACATTTTGAACGGACGTCATAAAATTGTTGGTAGGGAGCATCACACAAATTTCGGTTAGCGTCTAGCATCTAGATCATATTCCTAATACACACTTCCAAATTAAAAAAAAAATGTTTGGCAAATCAAATCATTTCGACAAAGTCACTGTCCCGATTTTCAGATCAGGAGAACATATTTAAATTGCTATCATGATATTAAAAGAAACTATTACGTCAAAGTGGCAGCGACTGTATATACAAAATTTGAGAACAATCGGTCTAGTAGTTTCGGATATTATCTGTCCAATAAAAATCGACACAACTGACGGCAAACAGTCGGAAATATGAAACATAGTTTTTCGTACTATTACAACGAACCGTCGAGAAAACATAAAATTAGCCATTCGACGTATTATAATACTTCCTTAGCTTACGTTCGGGAAGTCAAAATGGATTTGGTACTTCGAACAAAATTTTAATCTTGCTTAAACATACGCATAAAAATCAAACACGGTTTAAACAATATTTAAGTGTTTAAAGGGGTTGTAGAAGAAGAGTGGCGGATTTAAGTTGATTACTACAAAAAATTACCATTTTAGTGGGGCTTTAATTTTTTCTTAATATACATATTATTCTTTGAACAACACGATACTCAAAAATATGTTTTTAATTTCCTGTAAAGAAATAAGTATTTTGCAGTTAAGCCCCGCCCTCTTGGTTCACGGCGAATAAAAAAAATCATCACAATTTAGATAGGGCGGGTGGGCGGGCTTACATTTTGTCTTTTCGTTTTAATATGGGTAGACTTCTTTTCACAAGATGAAAATTAAAACATGTTTAAAATAGAAAATTTGTATAAGGAAGTATCGATTTTGCAATTAGGCCCCGCCCCATAATTACGAAATCCATATTTCCTTGCAAAAATGTACCATTTTAACCATGTTTTAAGTTTCTTGTTGTGTAAAGATGGCTATGTATATTATGAAAAAAAAAGGCAAAATATAAGCCCCGCCCACTCACCCTGTCTCAATTCGGATGATTTTTTTATTCGTCGTAAGCCGAGGGGCGGAGCTTAATTGCATGTTTTTAAGTATCGTGTTGTTTAAAGAATACTATGTATATTAAAAAAAAAACGGCAAAATATAAAACGTCGCCCACCCACCCCGTCTCAATTGTGATGATTTTTTATTACTCTTAGAAACTTGAAACGCTTTTAAAAGGGTACAAATTTGTAAGGAAATATGGAGTTTGCAATTAGGCTCCGTCCCTAGGTCTGTCAACGAATGAAAACTTCATTACTATTTAGATCAGGGCAGGTATGGGTGGGGCTTAATCTTTGACTATAATTTTTTCTTAATATACATACTATTCTTTGAACAACAAGTTTTGAATTTCTCGTAGAGAAATAAGGATTTTGCAGTTAAGCTCCGCCTTCTTGGCTATCGACGATTAAAAAAAATTCATCACAATTGAGATAGGGCGGGTGGGCGGGGTTACATTTTGCCTTTTTTCTCAATATGTTTATACATATTTCGACAACAAGAAACTTAAAACATGTCTAAAATGGTAAATTTTTGTTGTAATCAACTTAAATCCTCCACTTTTTTCTACAACCCTTTAAATATTATCAATGATAAGTTGCCAACGGAGTTTATAAATGACAACTTTCAACTCCAAAAGCAACCTCAGCTGGAAGAGCAACTGCAAAGGGAACTTCAACAGCAAGTTTATAAGTCCCACTTAGTAGTTTGTAGGCACGTGAAGCGCATCTAGTCACTCTATCCGTTCGATAAACGGACTATAGACATTCCATGTTTTTTGTTTTGCGTGTCTCTGAATTATAAAAATGACGTTTTCGAGGTTTACATGAAGAAGACAACGAAATTGTCGGAAACAAAGCCAACGATAATAAAATTCTTCACTACAAGAATTACCATGTGAAACATGTTCTTCAGTGATGGTGCAAAATATAAGCCCCGCCCACCCACCCTTTCTCAATTGTGATGACTTTCTTTATTCTTTGTGAGCCAAGAAGGTGGAGCTTAAAATCCTTATTTCTCTACAAGAAATTATCATGCAAAACATGTTTTTAGGATTTTACAGTTATCCTTATTTTTCTACGAGAAATTACCATGTGGAATATGTTCTTAAGTAATCGTGTTATACAAAGAAAACTAAATGTATTAAAAAAAAAAAAACAAAAAAGAAGCCCCACGCAACCGTTTCGTGCTCAATCGTGATGAACTTTTCATTCGTTGTCAGACCGAGGGGCGGGGCATAATTGCAAAATCGATATTTTCCTATACAAACTTACCATTTTAAACATGTTTAAGTTTTTTGTTCTGAATGACTACACATATTAAGAAAAAACCCAAAATGGAAGACTCGCCCACCTTCCCTGTCTCAATAGTGATGATTTTTTTATTCGTCATAAGCCAAGGGGGCGGAGCTTAATTGCAAAATTCTTAATTCTGTACAAGAAATAAAAAACATGTGTTTGAGTATCGTGTGGTTCTAAGAATACTATGCATATTAAGAAAAAAATAAGCCAAAAATTAAGCCCCAACGTCAACGGAAAAGTTGTCAGTTATCAAAAGCCTACCGATTTCTGAAGAATTTGATACATGAATCTTATACACATTATCATGAGGTTTTTGTCATTCCGCTTCTATTCCTGTTAAAGCTTGATTTTTATGTTTTTGTTTTTATTATTTTAAATATGTCTTACTTATTAAAATCTTAAATTATGTGGTGTGAATGTATAGAAGAATCTTTTCAAGTCAGCTCAGGTCAGACTAGGGACGTTTCGGACGCATAGGATACGAAAAAATAGGTCTCCCATTTCCGTCTATCAGTCTGTCTGGACTGGTTGTTGTCAAATTTTACGTGTGATTTAAGAATATTTCGTAAAGCGGTATCAAAATTTGTCTAAACATTTTATAATAGATAAAATAAGTCAGAGGAATGGACAAGAGTCGGGCGAGGCTGAGTTTAGCTTTTTCTACAGAGTCTTATAAGCAGGCAGTAACCCCGCCCACCCACCCTCTCTTTATTCCAGTGACTACTCTTAATATTGTCCAGTCTTATCTTGGAAAGTATAAGCCCCGCCCATCCGCCGCATATTTTTTTAGAGGGTGTTATTTGGCCAAATCAGTCTTATCTTAGCAAGTACTAGCTCCGCCCACCTTATCCTCATTTTAACGATTTTCTGTAAAGTGCCAAGAAATTAATAAAACCTAGGGTGTCAAAAAGAGAAGAAAAAACGCAGTTTTTTTTGTTATATTATTGGCTATCAAAATGCATTTCTTATTTCAGAAGAAAAAAAGAACGGGTGGGTGGGCGGGGCTAAGTTTAATTCTTTCACACAGAGTTTTTTATAAGCAGGCAGTAATCCCGCCCACCCACCCTTTCTTCATTCCAGTGACTACTCTTAATATTGTTCAGTCTTATCTTGGCAAGTATAAGCCCCGCCCACCCGCTCTATATTTTTTTAGAATGTTATTTGCCAAAATCAGTATTATCTTAGCAGGTACTAACCCCGCCCACCTTATCCTCATTTTAACGATTTTATTTGTGTTCATCATTATAAGATCAATATTTCATTCAAACCACATACAATGAATGACTAAAATGAAGGCCGGGTAAGTGGGCGGAGTTTATTATATGTTCTTCTGTAAAGTGCCAAGAAACTAATAAAACCTAGGCTGTCAAAAAGAGAAGAAAAAACGCTGTTTTTTTTAATATTATTTGCTATCAAAATGCATTTCTTATTTCAGAAGAAAAAAAGAACGGGTGGGTGGGCGGGGCCAAGTTCAATTTGTTCTTAGAGTTTTTTATAAGCAGGCAGTAATCCCGCCCACCAACCCTCTCTTCATTCCAGTGATTACTCTTAATATTGTCCAGTCTTATCTTGGCAAGTATAAGCCCCGCCCACCCGCCCTATATTTTTTAGAGTGTTATTTGCCAAAATCAGTCTTATCTTAGCAGGTACTAACCCCGCCCACCTTATCCTCATTTTAACGATTTTATTTCTGTTCATCAGTATAAGGTCAACCTTTCATTCAGACCACATACAATGAATTACTAAAATGAAGGCGGGGTAAGTGGGCGGAGTTCATTATATGTTCTTCTGTAAAGTGGCAAGAAACTAATAGAATCTAGGCTGTTAAAAAGAGAAGAAATAACGCTATTCGTTTTTTTTTGTTATAGTTTAATTTTTTCTTATAGTTTTTTATAAGGAGGCAGTAGCCCCACCCACAACCTGTTCATTTCAGTGACTACACTTAATATTGTTCAGTCTTATCTTGGCAAGTGATAACCCCGCCCACCCACCCTATATTTTTTAAGAGGGTGTATTTCCCAATATCAGTCTTGTCTTAGCAGGTACGTCAACCAAAGTTAAAATCTCGAACGGTAACGTCAACAACGAACAGCAACGTCAGCCTCAATTTTATAAATCGACATTTACACAGGATAATTAAATTTGCCAATTCTAAGTTTTTCAATATTTTTCAATTTAACATTCTGGATTTTCCTCGCACATGTCTCTAAGTAGGTTTTATCCAAACAATAATTCCAAAAAATTTATAAAAATAAACTTGATCAAAAAGAGTACTAATAGTTTACTCAGAGATAAGTTTGAAAATGTTATAGCCCATAGGTCCCCCACCTTGTGCAAAATTCTAGGATAAATAAAGATGGCGAAGCCGAGAATTTTTAAATATGAACTCACGACCTCTATGTTTGATATCATCAAAATGTTGTTATACAATTTACAATTTTTCTAGACATTTAGGGAAAAAATGAAGACGGGTTCATAAACCACAAACCACAAAAAATATTTAAATTTTGAGGTTAACGTCAACCGGGACCTATTGTTTCATACTTTAGGGGGTAAACGTCGATAAAACATGAAAATGGTCTTTGACCGCGTGGACCCTACGACAGTACTTCTTTAGCTTACGCTCAGGAATTAAAAATATAATTACGGTATGTACAGTACCGAGACAAGGATCTTTTTATATTCTAATGTAAATATTTACATCTACTCAATATAGCTGTCAACTGTAGAACACTAGAATGTATAGAATCACTAGTAATGCAATAAATTAAAATCTTAGTTTATACATTGTTACTTTGTATAACATGGATCGGTTTACCCAGTAATACCAACACTAAATTAAAATAAAACCCTATGATGGGATGCGAAAGAAGGTTTTTTCTCTAGCTTAGGGACTGGCAAATACCTGGATCGCCCCGGGACTAAGTCTCTTTTATTAACAGTCTCCGCAGGCCATTTATTTTTGGAGTTAATCGAAAATCACGCTTCAGTTTTGTGACAAATTGGAAAAGTGAAATAAATGTGTACACATTCTCCTGCCAAGAATGTAGGCGATAATGTAGTGTTAACTATTGAAGTATGTTTTATTATTTTAACTGGAGAACGATTTGCTTTTTTTATTGGTCCTTTGATCACGTTGTCTTTATAAATAACTCCACTCGTTGAAAAAAAACCTCACAAGAACCGTCTAGTAGTTATTAGCACCTAAGTAAACGCACAATGAGTGTGTGGTTTGACGGAATTAAACTTATTCGTGTAGAAACAGTAAGCTTCGTTTGTGCAGTAGTGTCTGTCCACTACTCTATGTAAATAGTTTCGTAATCTCATTTATGATTTAAACCGATTTGTATAATCTGGTAGACAACCCCAGCACCGTAACCACTTTCTTCATCGTTCTGCAAGGATGGATTACCGAAAGGGTTTCTATTTAGAACTTCTGTGATTTATTAATATACGCTATGATTAAATCTCGACAAATGTATAAATCTTGCACAGCAAGTGCGAAATTCTTGCCAACAAAGAAGAACTCCTATTTCCAATATCCAATTTTCAATTTGAAACTTCAGTGGAGCAAATTGCATCTCAGTGTCTGTTAAATCGTCCATTAGCGTCGCAACTCGCATGCTGGCAAACGTTTAAACGTCTCTTCAACATTTGACACCCCAGCCGTTGCCCCTCAAAACATAATCTACGAATCCCACAAAATGTAGCAGACTAAAATCACACCGCAAATACAATTACAAGTGGTCGCGACTAGATCAAACCATTTTATTGTTGTTTCTAGAAACCTTTTCTTTAGTTTCTTCAGCGCCGCAGTGCTGGAAATTGTAATACGAAAACTGAAATATTGACGACCTGAAAACGCTCGCTCCTGCGTCGCGTTATCACACAAGATAAACCAAATTAGGATGTGCGTTCCTTATTTTCGTACGAAACTCTGAAAATAAATGTTGACAGTTTGAGTCGCGAGCAACAACTTCAAGGAGTTTCCTCGAGCAAATACGTTTGTAACAACGTTGTGATAACGTTAGACTCTACACACGTTGAGAATGAATCGAATTAAATGAGACATGAAACACGAACATGGAAATTTCACAGTTATTTGGCGAATGGATAAGCCCTCCGACATCTCGACAGATGTACTGAATTGTGTTTTCGAAAGTGTACGGAATTATGTCGTCGGGGCGATTCAATAAGGGTCACTCCTGTTGTAGCATTATTTGAAATTCATTCTTGTCCAGGAGAATAAATTGTCCTTTCTGGCTGTCAAAAACGGAAGCATGTGGGTTAGGGACTGAAATGCTTCCAGTGTGATTGATTGCAAAGCGCGGGACGATCGAGTCGCCAATAAAGCGGATATCAAGATAGAAATGCAAATAGGTCGTCGGATGAAGGAGATAAGACTTCGTGATTGAAAAAGACAATGAAGTTTTGAAGTTGCTAAACAAGATGATGTTCCTTCAGGAAAATAATGTTTATTTTGATATGCTACCTTTTGATTTCTTTACGTTGTTGTAACCAAAATATCAAAAGTAATGGTTAAAACAATTCTGGGCTGTGAAAGCATGGTTCGAAACTTTATTTCTGCACCTAACAACGCAGTCGTTAAAACGCGTTGACGATTTGTCAAAATGATTGGTGTCGTGGGGATAATAACGTGTCTGCGCTAATGTCGGAGGACGAGTGGTCGCTCAGAAGGCTCCGTTTATAGAGCAGGTTACCATACGCTGGCTGCCACTTAGTGATAAATGTCCACAAAAGAATATTCTTGCGAAAAATATGATCTTAATGGAAGGAAGTCTGTCTGAAATGTATTAAACGTAGAATAACAAAACGTAGTCTAACCCCATACGTCAATAGTAATGGCGCTATGCAAATATACAATTTGGATTTATTTGCGAAAATCGGAATGAAAGTGCAGGAGTACATTATTTTATAAAATTTAATTAGCATTTATCATGCAAAATTTTGAGGTGGCGTCATCAAATTAATGGTGGGGATGATTAGACAAATTTTCGTTTGCGTTTTAGCATCTACACGACACTCTTAATCTACGTTTAAAAATTGACAACAATCGGTCTAGCGGTTTCGCAGATTTATCTGTCTAATAAAAATCGACACATAACGGATAGATTTTTAAAATTTCAATATAATTATATTTGAATAAATTGGGGTAATTTAAGGAGTAAAAAAAAATTAGCAATTTGTGAACGATTCCAGAATAATGCTAAAACTTAATCTTGAAGAAATTATCTTGAATTCCCGAAGTGTGTCTGAACCAAATATAAGAATTCTAAAAAATTCCAGTAATTACAGTTAAGTTTTATCAATTGTGCACAAAAAAGTTGTAAGAATTTCTAAAATTCTATCAATTAAATAAATTGAAAACATTGAAGGTAATTCGAACACTAAATTTCCATTACTTCTAACAGATTTGTAATTAATTCATAAACGATTCCAGAATAATACTCGAACTTAATCTTGAAGACATTAACTTGAATTCCCCAGAACTTGAGAAATTCTATTAAATACATATGAAGCAATTATAAGGATTCTAAAAATTCCATCTAAATAAATAATATTGAAAGTAATTCTGTAGAAGTCTAAAGAATTACAGTAATTACAGTTAACTCTTAGTAATTTCATAGAACACAAAAAACTAAAGAATTTCAAAAATTCTGTCGAATAAATAAATTGAAAACTTTAAAGGTAATTCAAAGACTAAATTTCGATTACTTCTAACAAATTTGCAATTAATTCGTGGACGATTCCAGAATAATGAAGAACTTAGCTTGAATTCCCAGAACTTGAGAAATTCCAGAGTGTATGAAGCAATTATAAAAATTCTAAAAACTCTGTAAATAATTTTGAACGTCATTCCGTCGAATTGGAAATAATTAAGTAGTTAGGATTAAATTGTAGCAATTTCATAGTGCACAAGAAAGCTAAGAATTTCAAAAATTCTGTTCAATACTTAAATTGAAAACTTTGAAGGAAATTTAAACACTAAATTTCGATTAATTCTGACAAATTCGTAATTAATTCGTAAAAGATTCCAGAAACATGTTGGAATTTAATATTTTGAAAAAATTAGCTTGACCCCTACAACGTGAAAAATTCCAATGTGTATGAAACAATTATAAGAATTCTAAAAATTGTACATAAATAATTAATTCTGAAAGTAATTCTGTAGAATTCTGAAGAATTCCAGTAATTACAGATAAATTTAAGCAATTTCGTAATGCAAAAAAGTTGTAAGAATTTCAAAAATTCTGTCAAATAATTAAATTGAAAACTTTGAAGGTAATTCAGAGTCTAAATTTTGATTAATTCTAACAAATTTGTAATTAATTCGTGAACGATTCCAGAATAATGAAAAAATTAGCTTGAATTCCGAAAACTTGAGAAATTCCAGAGTGTATGAAGCAATTATAAAAATTCTAAAAACTCTGTAAATAATTTTGAAAGTAAATCAGTCGGATTCTAAATAATTACGTAATTAGGATCAAATTGTAGCAATTTCAAGTGCACAGGAAAGCTAAGAATTTCAAAAATTCTGTCCAATAAATAAACTGAAAACTTTGAAGGAAATTCAAACACAAAATTTTGATTAATTCTGACAAATTCGTAATTAATTCGTAAATGATTCCAGAAATATGCTCGAATTTAATATTTTGAAAAAATTAGCTTAAATCCCAGAACGTGAGAAATTCCAATGTGTATGAAACAATTAAAAGAATTCTAAAAATTCTACATAAACAATTAATTCTGAAAGTAATTCTGTAGAATTCTAACGAATTCCAGTAATTACAGATAAATTTAAGCAATTTCGTAATGCAAAAAAGTTGTAAGAATTTCAAAAATTCTGTCAAATAATTAAATTGAAAACTTTGAAGGTAATTCAGAGTCTAAATTTTGATTAATTGTAACAAATTTGTAATTAATTCGTGAACGATTCCAGAATAATGAAAAAATTAGCTTGAACTCCGAAAACTTGAGAAATTCCAGAGTGTATGAAGCAATTATAAGAATTCTAAAAACTCTGAAAATAATTTTGAAAGTAAATCAGTCGGATTCTAAATAATTACGTAATTAGGATCAAATTGTAGCAATTTCAAGTGCACAGGAAAGCTAAAAATTTCAAAAATTCTGTCCAATAAATAAACTGAAAACTTTGAAGGAAATTCAAACACAAAATTTCGATTAATTCTGACAAATTCGTAATTAATTCGTAAATGATTCCAGAAATATGCTCGAATTTAATATTTTGAAAAAATTAGCTTGAATCCCAGAACGTGAGAAATTCCAATGTGTATGAAACAATTAAAAGAATTCTAAAAATTCTACATAAATAATTAATTCTGGAAGTAATTCTGTAGAATTCTAAAGAATTCCAGTAATTACAGATAAATTTAAGCAATTTCGTAATGCAAAAAAAGTTGTAAGAATTTTAAAAATTCTATCAAAGAAATAAATTGAAAACTTTGAAATTAATTCAAAGTCTAAATTTTTATTAATTCTAACAAATTCGTAATTAATTCGTGAACGATTCCAGAATAATGCTCGAACTTAATCTCGAAGAAATTAGCTTAAATTCCCAGAACTTGGAGAAATTCTGTATTCTATGTATGAAGCAGTTATAAGAATTCTAAAAAATCTATATAAGTAAATGATTTTGAAAGTAATTCAGTCAAATTCCAAAGAAATCCAGTAATTACAGATAAATGTTAACAATTTAGTAGTGCACAAAAAGCTGTAAGAATTTCAAAAATTCTGTCAAAAAAATAAATTGAAAACTTTGAAGGTAATTAAGTTTCTATTAATCCTAACAAATTCGTAATTAATTCGCAAACGATGCGAATAATGTTCGAACTTAATCTTAAAGAAATTAGCTTGAAATCCTAGAACTTGAGAAATTCCAGTCTGTATGAACCGATTAGAAGAATTCTAAAAAAAAATATATAAATAAATAATTTTGAAAGTAATTCAGTGGAATTCCGAAGAATTCTAGAAATTACAGATAAATTTTAGCAATTTCATAGCGCACAAAAAACCTGCAAGAACTTCAGAAATTCTGTCCAATAAACAAATTGAAAACTTTGAAGGAAATTAAAAACTAAATTTCGATTAATTCTAACAAATTCATAATTAATTCGTAAACGATTCCGGAATAATGCTCGAATTAAATCTTGAAGACATCTTGAATTCCCCAGAACTTAAGAAATTCCAGTGTGTATAAACCAATTATAAGAATTCTAAAAATTCCATATGAATAAATAATTTTGAAAGTAATTCTGTAGAAATCTAAAAAATTACAATAATTAAAGTTACATTTTAGTCATTTCACAGAATACAAAAAAACTGTAAGAATTTCAAAAATATTGTCCAATAAATAAATTGAAAACTTTGAAAGCAAATCAATGACTAAATTTCGCTTAATTCTAATAAATTCGTAATTAATTCGTGAAGGATTCCACAATAATGCTCGAACTTAATCTTGAAGAAATTAGCTGGAATTCCCAGAACTTGAGAAATTCCAGATTGTATGAAGCAGTTAGGTACAAGAATTATAAAAATTCGATATAAATAAATAATTTTGAAAGTAATTCAGTCGAATTCCAAAGAATTCCAGTAATTACAGACACATTTTAGTAATTTCATAGTGTCCAAAAACGCTGTAAAATGTCAGAAAGTTTGTCAAATGAATTGATAACTTCGAAGGTAAATCAAACTTAAAGGCTCGATTAATTCCAAGAAATTCGTGATTAATTCGTAAGCGGTTTCAGAATAATGCTCATGTGTTTTAATCTTGATGAAATTAGCTTTTATCCCCCAGAACACGAAAAATTCCAGTGTGTATAAAGCAATTATTCTAAAATTCTATATAAATAAATAATTTTGAAAGTAATTTAATCGAATTCTAAAGAATTCCAGTAATTACAGTTAAATGTTATCAATTTCATAGCGCACAAAAGAACTGTAAGAACTTCAAAAATTCTATCTAATAAATAAATTGGCAACATTGAAGGTGACCAAATTCCGATTACTTTCCATTAAGTCATAATTAATTCGTAAACGATTCCAGAATTATTTTCGAACTTAATCTTGAAGAAATTAGCTTGAATTCCCAAAAGTTGAGAAGTTCCAGCGTATATAATGTAATTTTAAGAATTCTAAAAATTACATATAAATAAATAAATAATTCTGAAAGTAATTCAGTCGAATTCCGAATAATTCCAGTAATTACAGATATATTTTAGTAATTTCATAGTGCTCAAAAATGTTGTAAAATGTGAGAAACTTTGTCATATAAATTCATAACCTCAAAGTTTAAATCTTGATTAATTCCAAGAAATTCGTAATTAATTCGTAAGGGGTTTCAGAATAATGCTTTTAGGTTTCTTAATCTCGAATAAATTAGCTTTTATCGCCCAGAACTCGATAAAATTTCAGTGTGTATAAAGCAATTATTTCAAAATTCTATATAAATAAATAATTTTCAAAGTAATTTAATCGAATTCAAAAGAATTCCAGTAATTACAATTAAATTTTAGCAATTTCATAGCTCTCAAAACAGCTGCAACAACTTTAAAAGTTCTATACAATAAATAAATTTAAAACTTTGAAGGTAATTCAATGACTAAATTTCGATTAATTCTAATTAATTCGTAAACGATTCCAGAATAATGTCCAGGGTTCTTAACGTTGAAGAAATTGGCTTGAATTCCCCGGAGTTTGAGAAATTCCAGTGTGTATAGAGCATTTTACGAATTCTAAATACATATTACAAATAAATAACTTTAAAAGGAATTCGAAAAATTCCTGTAATTACAGACAAATTTTAATAATTCCAAAGTGCACAAAAAAGCCTGTAAAATAAAAAAAAAATTGTCAAATAAATTGATAATTTTGAAAGTAATTTAAGATTAATTTTCGATTAATTAACAAATAATTTGTAAACGATTCTAGAATAAAGCGTAAACAAAGTAACTAATGCGATATTAACATTGACAACAACTAAAAAATTAAAGACCACTGTTTTAACTTTTTACAACATGCATTTAAACCGTATTATTTTTTCTTCCCCTGAAGTTTAAAAAAATAGGTCTTCCATTTCCGTCTATCTGTCGTCTGAGTCGATTTTTATTATACAAATAACCTTCGAAACCACCAAACCGATTGTTGTCAAATTTTCGACGCATGTTAGAAATGATAAAACGCTAACCAAAATTTGTTTAATTATTCCCTCCAACAATTTGATGGAGTCACCGCAAAATTTGAATGGTAAATTTTATAAAATAAGATACCCCTGTACTTGTGGTTTATGAAACAGCCCTGGGACTCATATTTAAAAAAAAATAATCGAAATTCAGAAAGCTTTCGTTACGCGCGCGTTAATAACGCGAAAATTGGGTTTTCGATACCCTCACGAAGAAGACGAGAGAAGCTGGATCTTTATTAAAACCCAGTTCGTCGATTAATTTTAATCTTTTGGAGCCTCTTCACATTTATAATTTAAATTTCGCGCGACGTTCACACGCCACCTTCTGGTAAAACACTTAACAAAAAGAAACCAATCGATAAAAAAAAAAACCGGTAACGTGAATTTGACACATTTGAAACAAAAATCAAAAAACAAGTCAAATATCAAAACATGGACTTCAGTCCAACATTAATCAATTAACGCTAAATCTCTCTGAGTTCCTCCGTCGTTGGAAATTTTGTTTCCGCATTCAACACATCCGACATAACCTCAAAGTCGACAACATGCTGAGACTCTCGGGGTTTAGCGTCGCCGCAGCTGGAGCCAAAACAGGCGAAGCTTTGAAAAAAGTCAACGAAAAATTGACCCAGAAAGTCAGCGGAACATTCATTGAACGATTCGTAAATTATTTAAAAAATGTCTACATCGATTATAGGGAAGTGGCGATCCAAGTCAGGAGCGACATCAAGCAGAAACCCGTAAAAGCGACCTTCTTTTTCACGGGGATGGGTTTCTTAATGTATAGCATGACACATAACCCCAATGCACAAAGCTTTCGGGCTAAATTCATACAGTGTTCGAATGAAGTGTCTTTAGTAAGTTTACCCTTAGTGAAACCTGGTGCTGTTGAACATTTGAAGTTTATACAGACGTGTTATAACCGTGACTTGATCAGACATACAAGTTTCGGGCTTTTTTCCATCATTTGGGTGGATAAATATAGTGATCAGTGTGATGTATATGAGACGAATTGTTCATATTTGAAACTGCCATATAGAAAGATAGCGAGTCAGGTTATTGATGTTGGGTTTATAAACATTTGGTGGGTGATTTCGCGTAAAATGTTAGACTATGATATAAACTATTGATTTTGTGAAAAATAAAATTGTAAATAAACTTACCTTGAGTGAATTCTCTTCTGCACACTTGTCAGGATTACCTGCTATAGTTTTGGGTACTGGACTCATATCTCTAGCACCTGAATCCCACTCCCACCTATCAAGTTTTCCTGTAAAATGGCAACTCAATCACTCTCTTTTACTTTTAAAATTGTTAAAAATATACCTTGACTAATTTCGCTTGAGTTGTCTTTAGTTGTGCTTTTTAGAGCATCAATTTCAGGTCTTAATGCCAGTCTTCTTTGTAGAAACTGTGCATATGAGATTCTTCCCTGAGCGTCAGCTCCAAGTTGAAGCATAAGTTCGTCAAGAGAGTCTTCTAGACTAAGCTCTCGACAAATTGCAAGCAAATCTTGACTATAAAACAACCACAAAATATAGACATGTAAATTAATTAGTACAAATTTCTACCTATCAATGTAACCATCTCCATTAGCATCACACGCTTGAAACAATCTCCTCACGCGTTCTTCGTCACAAACAGAGCTAGCGCTCTCACTAGCACAGTCTGTTTCGGCCATAACCCTAATAATTTATTGTCATTTTTCCAAATTGGTGTTCATTGATTTTTTAAAGTGAAAAATAGGAACTTTTGGTGTTGCCTTTTTCAGTTGCGTATTCTTTATTCATCCGTTGAAATTACTTTCAACAATTTCCATGCAATTGTTGTTTTTTGTATGTAAACAATCACAAAAAATTCACAAAGGGGAAATGTCAACGAAATGTCATTGTCAATGTGATAACTACAGTGCCATCTTGTGGTTTGGTTGGTATTCCTGCTTGTCAAAATTGTTAACTTTTAAGAGATACATTTGAAATTCGAGTTGTTTATTGTAAATTCAATATTATTACAAATCCAGTTGTTCAACAAGAGGTAAGAAACGTTATATAAATATTTTAAATGCTGTCTGTAACAGAATATAGAAAAATATAACACTTTTGTAACTACTAAGTGAAATGTAGGTGTACAGAGTTTTTAATCATTTCTTTTCTTTTTGCTGGGGCTTTCGTCAGACGATCCTTCTCCGTCAGACTTCCGTTTGCTGCCTCTTACTTCGTCGTCAGATTCATCGGATGACTCCTTCTCTCCAGACCCCAGTTTTTCCTCAAATTTAGAAATGCTTTTCTTAATTTTACTGGCGTCAGGGCTGTAACCCCACAAAATCAACTTCATGTGTTCTTCAGTAGGCAAATCGTCCTTCCATAAATTGGGTTTGTTGTCTTCAATGTCTTTCAATAATTTTTTCAGCTCAGTGTTCCTCACAATGTCCCAAGTTGGTTCATTTTCGCCACTGGAAACTGTTCTCAAGTTCTTGTACTCACCACTAGCTTCTTTATAGGCGTTGTAGAAAGACTCCACCTGGGGGTCGTCTATTTTGTACTGTTTTTTAAGAGGTAGCAAAGCCTTGATGGCGTTCAATGGCAAATAGGAACGGTTTTCCTTCGACGAACCGTTTTTCTCAAAATTGTTCAGCCATTCGTCAAAAACGGCCATCGCTTCATTTATATTCTGAAGCTTTTCTTTGTCTTTGGTTACTGAAATAATTAAAACGAATTTAATTTTTGTGTATTTAATCATAAAGATAATGGCGCAATAAATTACAGCCGCCGTCGAAATTTAATGTGTTAAGGGTGGGCGTGAATGTGTAAAAAATACCGTGTGGAAGTGAGCTTCAACAACACGTCACATTTTGGCGGTTAAACACCGCGTTTAAATTAGTTGTTTTTAAATAGCTTTTACTTCTTTTGAATCGTGTCCACAAAAAACGATTCCGCTTTTTCACGTTAATTTAAGATATTTTTACTTACAAGTTAGGGTGCGTTTAGCCCTTCCGATCAACCCCTTGATGGCCAGTTTTTGGTAATCCGGATCCCTCCCTTCTAAATTTTTTATCGTTTCCAGAGCCTTTTCCTTATCTTTAAATCCCAAACCGGGAACGGTATCTGCCTTTGCCTCGGACATTTCCTCTGCAACCGATAATTTCATCAGTAAAGTGCTTTACATATAATAAAAATATATATTTTCTACCTTGCAGCCGCAACGAAGTTATAACTTGGAGTGTTCACTGAACGTGAGCCGCTTCTCGGTTGAAATACAAAAATTAGAAATTCGGTTTCCACTTCTCATCGTAGTCCGCACCCGGAAGAGACGGAGCGGCACTTGGAAACGGCTAAAATTAATCGTTACACGTGAAGGTCGTAAGTATGTGGTTCGATCAAAATTGTGAGCAGAGTATGACAAAATATCTAAACTCGGTTATTACGTCATAATTTAAGCAATGTTGAAAGTTCTTGACATTCGTAACGTCTTGAATAATTATTAATAATAAACATTAGGTGGATCGTAACAAATTTTAATAAATAATTCAAATCGTTGAGCATTTCGTATTTATAGATTTTGTTATGCTTAAATTAAACTTGGCGTACGTTTCGGGTATTTTTCGATTGGTGAGTAAATGGTGCCGCCGCCAATCAGAAAACGGGATTGTTAAATTCAAATGTGTCCCGGTTGGAGTGAGTAATTACTAAAACAAGTGTATTATCTAAGTAATTGTTTTATTTTTGTATTTATCTTACAATGGTATTTACAAGAGGTTTATGCAATGGAGGAAATTAAAACAACTATAAAATTCCACACGTGTCGGTAAACACGGCTCAACATTGTTGCAAACAGGCTCTTAATCGCACCTGCGGTTGTATCACGCTTCGAACTTAAAAGTAAAACGCATTTTCACCCAAGTAGCCTAAGGACAAAAATAAAATTTGGGACGACATTCGAAAATTTACACATATACGCGCCAGATGTCCACCTTCCATCCATGGCAGGTGTTTACGTACAAATTCACACATTTATTAATACTTTGTGGTTATTTATAAATAGCGTTTCGTCACAGTTATCGTTTATAATTTTCTTTTATTATTTGCATTAAGGCAATCCAAATATCTTGCAACATCACCATCCGTAACAACAAGTCTAAATATAGACATCCTGCCATCGCACGAGTATTGTGTGTTGCCTAGCCGACGCAAGACGCAAGCGGCTGTCATTTTTTTACAGTTCAGTTGTTTCAAGTTTCCTCCGCGGTAAAGCCGGAGGTAAAGTCTGATACACATTTTGCGGTCGCACGTTATTATTAACATGCTGTAGATTATTACAGTGGGGAAGCTCGCCACAGCTGACCACGTTTTCGTCCAAGGAGTCGTGCTCCGAGTTTTGGCTGCAAAACACACTGTAGAATGTTCTATATTAAATATGTGTTAATTAATTACCTAAATTCATCAGCGTTTTTGTACCATTCGTTTTCGTAAGCTTGCATCCATATGGGGTTGCTTCCTTCCATGCTGTGTTTGTTGGTGTTGGGGACCCTGCCACTCAAGGCACTAAGTCCACGGCCGTCAAGATCGGAATCTGCGTGTACTAAAAATATGTTAATTTTTTTTTGTTTGGGATGAAAATTGTACTGACCATAAGCGGTGGCGGTGGCTGCTTTTAGTTTTCTGTGGTAGGTTTGTCTTTGGTTGATGCATAAAGCGAGGCACAAGAGTAGAAGCAGCAAAAGGAATAAAGTCGCTGCTGTTAACCAGAAGGTGGTGTTAGCACCTTTGGCGATTTTTAGGGCGAGGCTTCCTCCTGGTTGTGTGTCCAAAACGTTGAACTCCTACAAGAATGATTAATTATAATTAGCCACTGTGAAAATCTTCAAAAAAAGAAATTAGTTCCTTTGCTTTCTTTCAATTAATTCAATTTGTAATGAGTGTTCAAAGGATATATCCTCCACTCACTGTAACTTTCAGTTAAATAAATAAATTATATTAAAAAAAATTTGGTCGAAAGTTATTTCGATAGAACTTCCCTCTATTCTAATTAATTGTTTTTGCGATTTTTCTTTTCTGATAACCTCTAGAAAGTACAATCCAGTTGCGTAAATGACTGTCCCGCAGTTTTTTGAACTGAATTTCTCAATACTTCATTTTTTTTTCTGTTTGTCGATTTGCAATTTTTTGAGTTTTCAAGTATAAATTTTTCAATGTTTTGATTATATATCAGGAGTGAAGGAAGTCCAATTTAAATGACTTTAGACCAATGCTTAGAATAGATACAAATATGTATCCAATTTTCCAACTTTTGATTTTTCCAATTTTTATATTTTTCGATTTTTCAATTTGCAAGTTTTCGTTTTGTTTTTTTTATTTTTTCATTTATTCGATTTTTCAATGTTCGGATTTTATCATTTTTTGTTTTTTCAATTTTTCGCTTCTTGAATTATTCGGTTTTTTTTGTTTGAGTTTTCAATTTTTAATTTTCCAATTTTTTGATTCTTTAATTTTTCTTTTCCTCAAATTTTCGATTTGGAGTTTTTCGTTTCGGTTTTTTAATTTCTTTATTTTAACAATTTTTCGATTTTTCCATGTTCCGAATTATAATTGTGTTTTTTCAATTACAATTTTTTCAGTTTTTCACTTTTTTTCTTTCTTTAATTCTACGATTTGTAACTTCGAGTTTTCATTTTTAAATTCTCAGTTTCAATTTTCCAACTTTAGGATATTTTAGTTTTTAATTTTTCAATTTTTCAATTTTCGATTTTTCATTTCGTTTTCTTTATTTTTTCATTTATTCGATTTTTCAATGTTCGGATTTTATCATTTTTTGTTTTTTCAATTTTTCGCTTCTTGAATTGTTCATTTTTTTTCTTTTTTCAATTTTTTGATTGTAAAATTTTTCTATTTAAAATTTATAAGTTTTCAATTCTTAATTTTTAATTTTTTTGATTTTTTAATTCTTCATTTCTTCAAATTTTCGATTTGGAATTTTTCGTTTCGGTTTTTTAATTTCTTTATTTTTACAATTTTTCAATTTTCCCATGTTTCAAATTATAATTGTTTGTTTTGTCGAGTACAATTTTTTCAGTTTCTCACTTTTTTTGTTTCGTAAATTCTACGATACGTAACTTCGAGTTTTCATTTTTAAATTTTCAGTTTCGATTTTTCATTTCTTCAATTTTTCGAATTGCAGTTTTTCATTTCGGTTTTTTATTCACTTTTTCAGTCAATTTTTGGATTTCTCAATTTTTCGATTTACAATTTTTCTTTTCTTCGATTTTATGACTTGTAACTCTCTGAGTTCTCATTTTTCAATTTTTTGGTTTTCCAACTTTTGGGCGTTTGGATTTTTGAGATTTTTTAATTTTTGGATTTTCTATTTTTCATTTCCTCAGTTTTTCGAATTGCAGTTTTTCATTTCAATTTTTTTCTTTATTTTTTCAATCAATTGGATTTTTCAATTTTGCAATTTTTCATTTCTTCAAATTTTCGATTTGTAATTTCTTGTTTCGGTTTTTCATTTCCTTTATTTTTGCAATTGTAAGATTTTTCCAATTTCAAATTTTTCAATTTTTCGTTTTTTTAGTTTTTCGATTTCTAATTTTTCAATTGTTTCATTTTTTCGTCAATCTTAGTACTTGCAACTCTTCGAGTTTTCATTTTAAAATTTTTCAATCTTTGGGTTTTCCAACTCATGGATGTTTCAATTTGTAGATATTTCAATTTTTCATTTCTTCAATTTTTTAAATTGCAGTTTTTCATTTCGTTTTTTTCTCTTTCTTTTTTCAATTAATTTGTAGATTTTTCAGTTTTTCGAATTACAATTTTTCGGCTTTCAATTTTTCGATTTTTCAATGTTTGGATTTTTCAACTTTTCGTTTCGTTTTCTATATTTTTTGAATTATTCGATTTTTCATTGTTCCGTTTTTGGATTTAATCAGTTTATGGTTTATCAATTTTCGGTTTCTTCAATTTTTCATTTTTTTGTTTCTTCAATTTTTAGATTTTGGAATTTTTCGATTTAAAATTTCTCGAGTTTTCAATTTTTAATTTTCCAATTTTTTCGATTCTTTAATTTTTCATTTTTTTAATTTTTTCCATTTTTCCATGTTCCGAAATATAGGTTTGTTTTTTCAATTACAATTTTTTAAATTTTTCATTCAATTTTTCGATTTGCAATTTTTCAATTTTCCAGTTTTTTTTTTGTTTTGTCAGTTTTACGATATGTAACTTCGAGTTTTAATTTTTTAATTTTTGAGTTTCGATTTTCTAACTTTTGGATGTTTCAGTTTGTAATTTTACGATTTTTCGATTTTCAGTTTTTCATATCATCGATTTTTCAAGTTGCAGTTTTTCATTTCGGTTTATTTTCTTTACTTTTTCAATTTTTCATTTCTTCAAATTTTCGATATTTCGATTTTATAATGTTTTGTTTTTTCAATTTTTAATTTTTTTTTTCTTCAATTTTACGACTTGCAACTTTTCGAGTTTTCGTTTTTAAATTTTTAGAGTAAATTTTCGGTTTTCCAACTTTTGGATGCTTCAGTTTTTAAAATTTGCAATTGTTTGATTGCAATTTCACGAGTTTTCAATTTTTAATTTTTCGTTTCTTCAATTATTAGATTTGCAATGTTTCGTTTCGTTTTTTATTTTCTTTATTTTTTCAATCAATTTATGGATTTTTTAATTTTTCATTCCTTCAAATTTTCGATTTGCAAATTCTCGTTTCGGTTTTTCATTTCCTTTATTTTTACAATTTTTCGATTTTTCAATGGGATTTTATAAATTTTTGCTTTCCAATTTAAAATTTTTAATTTTTCGTTTGTCCAATGTTTCGATTTGCAATTTTTCAATTTTTTATTTATTTTTTCTTCAATTTAACCACTTACAAGACTTCCAGATTTCATTTTTAAATTTTTCGGTGTTCCAACTTTTGGATGTTTTAATTTTTCGAATCGGAGTTTTTCATTTCGGTTTCTTATTTTCTTTTTTTTTCATTCAATTTTTGGGTTTTCAATTTTTCAATTTACAGTTTTTCGGTTTTCAATTTTTCAATTTTTCAGTTTTTTATTTCTTCAAATTTTCGATTTGCAATTTGTCGTTTCAGTTTTTCATTTTCTTTATTTTTACAATTCTTCGATTTTTCAATGTTTCAATGTTATAATTTTTTGTTTTTCCAATTTGAAATTTTTCAATTTTTCGGTTTTACAACTTTTGGTTGTTTCAATTTTTTATTTTTTTATTTTTCAATTTTTCGTTTCGGTGTTTTATGGTCATTATTTTTTAATTTTTCGGTTTTTCGATGTTCTGATTTTATGATTTTTCTTATTTTCAATGTGAAAATTTTCACTTTTTGGATTTTTTGAATTCGTCGATTTTTCGATTTTTCAACTTTAAGGGCCAGTTTATACAATATTTTAACCGAGATTAAGTTAATCCCGCATTTAGAGAGGTGTTTAACGCCGTCTGATTGGCTTAAAATCGGTCACGTGGTACTTTAACACCGTGTTCAAGATTTAATCCCAATCAAAAATTCAATTGTGCTTCTGTAAACCGGGTCTTAGATTTTTTAATTATTCAATTTTTCAATTTAAAATTTTTCAGTTTCTCGATTTTTGAATTTTTCGTTTATTCAGTTTTTGATTGGCACTTTTCTAGTTTTCATTTCAAATATGTAAAATATTGGAATTTTAAAAATTTAACATTTTTTCAATTACTTGATTTTAAAACTTTTTCCTTTAATCGATTTTTCAATTTTTCATGTTTCAATTTGTGGATATTAAATTTTCCAATTTTTAGATTTTTCAATGTGATAGTTGTTCGACTTCACAATTTTGACAATTTTACAATTTTTGGTTTTTCCAATTTTTCGACTTGATTCGTTTTTTCTTCTTGCCAATTTTTCGATTAATTAATTTATTTCGACTTTTAGTTTTTCAATGTTTCAATTTTTCCTTTCTTCAGTTCTCCGATTTGAAATTTTTCGATTTTTCACTTTTTTGATTTTTCACTTTTTTACGATTTCGTAAATTTTTGGATGTTTAATTAAAAACGAAAAAGTATAAAATAAAAACTATAAAAAACCTAAAAATTGGAAATCTAGAACTTAAAAAATTGCAATATGTTGGTATTTTTTCCAGTAGTTTCGGAGATTATCCGTCTAATAAAAATTCTAACGGACGACAGACAGGCAGAGAGAACAATGGAGTCGATTACAATACTTGCCTAGCTTACTCTCAAGGAGTAAAAAAAAATGATTTGGCAGAAATAATGTTATTGGCCATCCGGCTCGAAGGACCATTTTATTTTATTACCTTGAATAACCCGTCTAGTTTTTCCGTATTCTGATCTACTAATCTCAGAACTTCATCTACTTCTATAATCGAGTTGTCTCGTCTGTCCACTAGATGCAAGTACAAATCTGTTCTGGTTTTGTCTATAGTACCATCATGGTTGGCATGGACACGAAATTCATCGACGTTCACAATCGCTCCGGTCACGTTGCCCAAAATTCTAAAAATAAATCATTATTAGGGTGTCCACACTATCATAGTCTTGTTTACTCTCTAAAAGCCTCAATTTTGTTCCTCAATTCGGGGGGTTGTTGCCTCAAAACAAACCTAACTCTTTGGTCGGCTCTTAAAAGATAAATGAAAACTCTAGCCATATCTTGAAGACCCCCTGTATCATTCACCAACACCATGAAGTCAAAATAGCCTTTCATGCCTTGCTGAGGGTCAAAATTTAATTGTATAGCGCCTGTGTCTCTGTCGACCAAAAACGGCTCCCTTTTTAAACTGTCTAAACCTTCGGTGAGGGTCATTTGGATTTTTCCGATGAGGTAGTAGGACACGATTGCGTTTTTCCCTAGATCGGCGTCTTCAGCCTATAATCGAAAATCGTACCAATAATACTATGAATAGTTGTGATTTAATTTACTACCTTCACTTCCATGAACGTCGTTCCAAAGCTAGTGGCGGTGCTGACACCCCCTGTGAATACCCTGTGGATAAACTGCGGTGGGTTGTCATTAACATCTAACACCTTGACCAACACTTTTAATTGGGTGTCATCTGAAGCATCAAAGAAACTTTCGTTCCGTGGTGGCTTTGAACAATCTTCAGTGGCCTTAATTAAAAGCAGATGACTATCCTTTTCTTCACGGTCTAAAGGTCTAGTAACCTAGGAGAATATTTTAATCAAGGAAGACAATAATTACAAGTGGAGAGTACCGTTAAGAGATGTTCGATAGGTCGCAATTTAAATAACCCATTTTCATTGCCACCTACTATGAAGTAGCAAATTGGGGTAAACGGACCGTCAAATTCCATCTCGTCTCTATCCACGGTTTCAGGCAGGAGTCTACTTTCCACTCCCGCGATCTTGTTTTCTGGAAATTTGAATACAGGTTTGATTGATTTTGATAAGAGATTAGTACCTGTGAAGTTGGTTGTAAATTCATCTACTAGAAACTGTGGTTGGTAGTCGTTGATGTTGCTTACGTAGATCGTGAGATCTAGGTCTGAACTGAGTGACGGGACTCCAAGATCGTAAGCTTCGATTCTGATCTACATACAAATTGGGTTATTAACGTGATATTTAAAGTCGGAGTGACTTACGTCGTAAACTTTTTGCTTTTTTCTGCTTAGTGGTAACCTTAATTCCAAAATTCCTGAAACCGGTTGTAAATTGAAACTCTTCCAATGTCCGGCAGGGTCAACTTTTAGACGATATCGGACTACACCGTTAGCCCCGACGTCTTCATCTGTAGCGACTATTTTAACCAACGCGCTTCCAACAGTGGCGTTCTATTAAACACAGACTGAATTACTTTTTTTCGAGGGATGTGATTTACCTCTGGGACGCGAAGGGTCGAATTGTGTGGAGGGCTGACAAATAGAGGCGGATGGTCGTTAAAATCGGTAACACAAATGTGAATGGGTTCCTCCACCAAGTGACTCGGTGTCCCCAAATCCTGTGCCCTTATACTAAGAGTGTAGTTTCCATGTCTCCCTCTCAACGACGTCGTCGTCCTCAGTTCAGCCGTCCATTCACTGATTTGTTGAAGCGCGAAAAAATTCTTTTGATTGCCGTCAGATATGTCGATGATCACCTATTTTCGAAAAATCGTTCAATAAAGAAAAAACGCTCCGGTGCGTATCTACCTGTCCGTTTGATGTATTTGGATCATCGGCGTCCGAAGCGTGAAATGTGGTAATGGTTTGCCCCGGTTCATGAAATTCCGTGATGTTGATGCAGTAAGGCGGAACAAGGATTTGCGGAGGGTTATCATTAACATCTAGGATGGTCACGCTGAAAGCGGTTAATTAATTGGTGGTTCGCGTTTTTGTGCAGATTTTACTTGATGTGTTTGAAGGCGTTTCGGCTCTCGCCGCTGCTGAAACCGTATTGGTAGTTGTCCCAGGCTTCGATTACGAGCAGGTAGTTTTGTTTTTCCTCTCGATCTAATCCGTCAGATACTTTTAGAATGCCGGTGTCAGCATCCAGACTGAATTTTCCTTGAGATGAGAGCCGATCGAGCAAATAGGTGATTTTTCCGTACTCGCCGGAATCGGAATCGCGAGCTTCGATTATTGCGACTTGTCTACCCACTGTGGTGTCTTCGGATATCAGCAGAGATTGCGGTTCCAGCAGGAAGTAGGGATTATTGTCGTTTTCGTCTAAAATTTGGATGAAAATTTCCACTCGGGAAAAGCGCGGGGGAAAGCCTGAGTCAGTTGCTTTAACCTGCGAACGACAATTTTCTTAAAACGGGAGTGGGAATGGCTACGGGGTTTAAACTGAATCCCTCAGAGGTCGGTAAAATTTAGCTACTATAAGACTGGTGAAATAGTAGTAATGAAATGAAAAACTATCTCATTAAATGAGTGAGAACAACTTTTACTTTCGGATGGAGTACCGTTTGATTTACGTTCCACTTTGACCTGGCGGCGCAGAAAACTCATTTTATGTGAGACTATTCCCGATGGTGTTGTTAGTTACCAGTTAGTCGTGTTAAAATTCCATTTTTGCTTCCCGAGTCTAAACTAAGGACGTATGGTAATCGGGTCCAACCGACGATGGCCGTTTCGTGTATTCTCGACGTTCATGACTTCTAGAAAATGAAAAAATGTGTCTCCGTTTGTGTCTCTTTGTCTGTCTGCCGTCTGAGGTCCATTCGTCGTGAAATTCTAACGCGAATTCTCTCATCCAAAATGCGATTTTTGATTTTATTTCTCAGTTTTTCAATTTGTCATTTTTTTCAGTTTTTCAATTTTCCAACTTTTAATTTTCCAATTTTTAGATTTTGCAAATTTTCGATTTGAGTTTTCAATTTTTAATTTTTCAGTTTTCCGATTTGTAATTTTTCGATTCGTTTTCTTTATTTTTTTCATTATTCGGTTTTTCAATGTTTCAATTATATACTTTTTTTTTGTTTCATCAATTTTTACATTTTGCAATAATTTCCCCTTTTAAAATTTCTGGAGTTTTCAATTTTTAAATTTTCAATTTTTTGATTCTTTAATTTTTCAATTCGTCAAATTTTCGATTTGCAATTTTTCGTTTCGGTTTTTTGTTTTCTTTATTTTTTTAATATTCGGATTTTTGCATGTCCCGATTTATAATTTTTTGTTTTCTCAAGTTCAGTTTTTTCAATTTTGCGGTTCTTCCGTTTTACGATGTGCAACTTCGAGTTTTCATTTTTAAATTTTCAGTTTCTTGAATTTTTGACATTCGCATGTTCCAATTTGTAACTTTTAAATTTTTCGTTTTTTCAATTTTTCGATTTGCAATTTTTCATTTCGATTTTTCATTTTCTTTATTTTCTCAATTTTTCGGGTTTTCAATGTTGTGATTTTATAATTTGTTTTTTTCAATGAGAAATTTTTCGATTTTTGGATTTTTAAATTTTTCGATTTGCAATTTTTCGGATTTCATTTTTCGATTTGCAGTTTTTCGGTTTTCAGTTTTTCGATTTTTCAACTATTAAGATTTAATAGTTGAAAAATTTTTCGTTTTTTCAATTTTAGATTTTTCATTTTCTCGATTTTTCATTTTTACGTTTCTTCAATTTTCTGATATGCAATTTTTCGTTTCTTTTTCTTTATTTTTTCAGTTATTCGATTCTTCAATTTTTCGATTTGCGATTTTTTAATTTTTCAATTTTTAACTTGTTCAGTTTTTAGATTTTGCAATTTGTCGATTCAAAATTACTGGAGTTTTCAATTTTTAAATTTTTTCGATTCTTTAATTTTTCGATTTGTAATTTTTCGTTTTAGTTTTTTATTTTCTTTATTTTTACTATTTTTCCATATTCCAATTTATTATTTTTTGTTTTTTCAACTTTAAGTTGTTCAATTTTTTGTTTCTTCTTTTTTTCGGGTTTCCAATGTTCAGATTTTATAATTTGTGTTTTTTCAATGTGAAATTTTTCAATTTATGGATTTTTCAATTTTTCGAATTGTAATTTTTCGGTTTTCAATTTTTCGATTTGAAATTTTTCAGTTTTCCATTTTTGTATTTTTCAAATTTTAATTTTTAATTTTTCCTTTCTTCTATTTTAGATTTTTCATTTTCTCGATTTTTCAATTTTTCGTTTCTTCAGTTTTTGATTTGCAGTTTTTCTTTCCGTTTTCTTTTTTTTTTTAATTATTCGATTCTTCACTGTTTAAATTATGTTTTTTTGTTTTTTCAATTTTTCGATTTTCGGTTTTTCAGTTTGTCATTTTTTTGTTTGTTCAATTTTTAGATTTTGCAATTTTTCCATTTCAAATTTGTGGAATTTTCAGTTTTTAATTTTTCAATTTTTCCATTCTTTAATTTTTCATTCAAGTTTTCGATTTACAGTTTGTCGTTGTGGTTTTTTATTTTCCTTTTTTTTACAATGTTTCGATTTTTTCATGTTCGATTTTATAATTTTTTGTTTTATCAACTTTAATTTTTTCACTTTTTCGTTTCTTCAATTTTTCGATTAACAATTATTAATTTTCGTGTTTTTTTTTGTTTCGTCAATTTTATAATGCGTAATTTCGAGTTTTTCTTTTTAAATTTTCAGTTTTCTGATTTTCTACCTTTTGGAGGTTTTAATTTTTAATTTTTAATTTTTTGTTTTTTCAATTTTTCGATTTGCAATTTTTCATTTGTGCTTTTTATTCTCTCTTAGTTTTTCAGCTTTTCGCGTTTTCGATGTTCTGATTTTCTAATTTTTCAATTTTCGGATTTTAAAATTTTTGATTTGCAATTTTTCGGTTTTCAGTTTTTCGATTTGCAATTTCGCGGCTTTCATTTTTTCGGTTTTTAATTTTTCAATTTTTCAACTTTTAGATTTTTTAATTTTTCGTTTTTTCGATTTTAGATTTTCCATTTTCTCAATTTTTCTTTTCTTCAATTTTTGATTTGCAATTTTTTTAATTTTCATTTTAAATATGTAATAATAATTATAATTTTAAAAAGTTTTCACTTTTCCAATTTTACGATTTTATAATTTCTCCATTTTGTAATTGTTGGATTTTAAATCATTTTTATTTATTCAATTTTTTAATTTTTCAATTTGTCCATATTTAATTTTAATTTTTTGTTGTCTCGATTTTTCGTTTTTTTAGGTTCTCGATTTCCACTTTTTTAATTTTTCACAATTTTTCGTTTCTTCAGGTTTTCGACTTGCAAGTTTTCAATCCGATTTTTAAATCGATTTTGCAGTTCCTCAGTTTTTCCAATATTTTAATTATTCCAATTTTAGATTTATCAATTTTTTGATTTGCAATTTTTCAGGTTTTCATTTCCAATATTTTCAGTTTTTAGGTTTTACAATTTAAATTTAATTTTTTTAATTTTTAGATGTTAGAATTTTTCGAATTTGGAAGTTTTAGATAAATTTTTTCATTTTTCGTTGTTCTGATTTTTCGTTTTTCGTTTCTTTAATCTTTCGACTTAACAATTTTTCCATTTTACAATTTTCAAATGTTCAAATTTTTCTTTTCTTGTTTTTTCAATTTTTCAGTTTCCCGATTGTCAATTTTCATTGATTTTTTTTCATTTTTCGTTTCTTCATTTTTCCGACTGGCATTGGTTTTCGAATTTTTGAAGATTCTCCAGTTTTTCGTTTTACAATTTCTCATTTTTTCGATTATTCCGATTTTTCAGTTATTCCATTGTTCGATTTTTGAGTTTTCCGATGTTTAGTTGATAATTTTTCGATTCTATAGTTTTGTGATTTTCAATTTTTAGGGTTTTCAATTTTATATTTTTCAATTTTTAGATTTTACAATTTTTCGATTTTGAATTTGTGATATTTAGTTTTTCAATTTTTCGATCTTTGACTTCTACAGTTTTTTGACGATTTTCCAATTTTTGGGTTTTCCAATTTTTCGATTCATTAATATTTTTTGACTTTTAAGTTTCCCAATTTTTAGTTTTTCAATGTTTCAATTTTTCGTTTCCTCAGTCTTTGATTTTTCAACTTTTCGAATCAAAAAGATGGAAAAATTGCAAAAATGTAAAATTAAAAAATCAAAAACGGTAAAACGAAAAAGTATAAAATGAAAAAAAACTTTAAAAAACCTAAAAATTGGAAATCCAGAACTTAAAAAATTGGAGATACAAAAATTGAAAAATTGAAAGATTAAAAAATGAGAAACTTAATTGTCGAAATAGTAAAAATCGGAAAAACCAAATATTGCAAAATCGAAATATGGAAAATTAAAAAATTTGGAAAATCGGAGAATTGAAAAATCTAAACATTGGAAATTCAAGGAACTGAAAAATCAAAAATTGAAAATTTGAAAAATTGAATAGACGAAAAATCATAAAATCGGAAGAAACATCGAAAAAATACAGGAAATGAAAACAAAAATTGTAATATAAAATCAAAAAAATCGAGAAAATGAAAAATCAAAATCAAGAACTTGAAAAATTAAAAATTAAGAAACTGAAAAGTCGAAAAATAAAAAATTGTAATGTCTAAAAATTGCAAATCGAAAAAATGAAGAAACAAAAAACTGATGAAATTTGAAAAAACTAAAATTGAAAAACGAAAAATTATGAAAGCGAAACATTGCAAAATGGAAAAAGAGAAAAATTAAAGAAAATGAAACAACGAAAAATTGGTCGACGTTTCAAGTGAGTTTTCCCATTACAAAATTTTTTGATGACGTCATCAACATTTTTGCAAGGACACGTCTATCAATTTGGATAGATGCAGACAGATTATTAACTGTCTAATAAAAATTGGGGTAAACGACAGACAGACAGACAGACGGAAACGGGGACCTATTTTTTCATACTCTGGGGGTCATGAAACGTCGAAAAACATAAAAGTAGCCAGTCGTCCAAAGACTTCGTTTACAATATTTCGTAAGCTTACGCTCAGGAAGTAAAAAATTACATCGACTGTTGACTTCGCAACAAAAATCAATTGTCACTTACGCATCTTGCGTCACTGACCAACCGGAGAAAATTTTTCACGTTTTTTACCGACTTCTGAGGAGCGGGAACTTCGAGGTTAACAAACATCAAAAACATAATCAAAATAAACTACCGTTAAATTTAGCCATTCGTAAAGTTCATGGTCTATCTTGTTTGCAACAATTAAATCGCCAGAGTCGCTGTCCAAATGAATGAGTTCTGTTATTTCATAACGTCCATCAAGAGTGTAAGTTATTGTTTTGTTCTTATCAGCATCATCAGCCAACACATTACCGATTGTAACCCCATTCTTGCTGTTTTCAGTGATGGAGAACTTATAGAATGGCTTTTGGAATTTGGGGCTATTGTCATTAATATCTTCAATGACGATGGTGATTGTAGCTGAAGATTAGTAATTTTTTTCTAAAATATCAATGAAAACTGTGAATACTTACTAGTAGCTAGTTGTTTTCCGGTTTCGGACGCTGTGTCTTCTACGATTAATCCCATTTGTACCTTTTCTACTACTTCACGATCTAATTGTGTAGCAATAGTTAATACTCCGGAAGAGGGGTTCAAATGAAAAGTTTCACTACAATTAAAGTCGCTGGCTTTTAAAAGAACCCCTCTTTCGGTTTTAGCAGCACAGGCTTTGGGGTCGATCATGTATACCAAGTGGGCTGTGTTGTCCAGATCCTTAGCCTTCAGTTTGGCTATGACGCTACCAACCTACGAAAATCGGAATTAGCCAAAACTAGCGACAAAATAGTGTGTCTTACCGCCGTGTTTTCGCGCACTGTAATTGTATCGGGTTCATAGAACACCGGACTTTTATTATTAACATCCAATATGCTGACATTAACCGTAACCGCGGCCTGCAATTGATTTTCTCCGGGAGCTCCATCCAGGGCTACTACGTTTAAGGAATAATGCAACGTTCTGGGTTGGGTTAAGTCAGGATCTAACGAGGCTCCTCTCGCCACGGAAATAACGCCGCTCTCTGCCCCAATTATAAATTTATCGGCAGCTCCATTTTGAATTCTGTATACGATTCGATTGTTCGGGGAAGACCCGTCGAAATCCTTGGCTCTAACTTGGAGAATAGATGTGCCACCGGGGATATTCTCCGGCACGGATTTATTGTAGACGGAATACTCGAAGACGGGCGCGTGGTCGTTCACATCCTGGACATAAATATGCAATGGGACGTCGCTGAATAAGCTAGGATTGCCCCAGTCTCTGGCCCGAACGGTCAAATGCAACTGCCGGATGTTCTCGCTCGAGGAGCCCTCGAGGAGCTCGAAGTCGAGGGGCCCGACGGGCTTGATGACGCCGGAAGCGGGGTCCATGGTGAAGTTGTAGCCCAGTTCGCCGAAGACGGAGTACTCGATCTCGCTGTTTTTGGTCCCGTTTAGGTCCGCGTCTCTGGCTTCTACCTTGAGCGGGTTTTCGAAGTCGAGGCGGTTTTCGAGGAGGCGGGCTTCGTAGCGGCTTTGGGTGAAGATGGGGGCGTTGTCGTTGACGTCTTCGATGTTGATGATGAGTTGGACGGTGTTGCGGTTGCCGACGCCTAGGTCGTCGCGGGCCTCTACGGTTAGGTAGTGGCGGGACACTTGTTCACGGTCCCAGTTGGGACCGCCGGCTTTTTTCACCGAGATTACGCCGGTGGTGGGATGAAGGTCTAACCTGGGTTACCATGAATGTTAATTAGGCACTTATGTATTGGCCATTCTAGGTAAAATTAATTCGGAGCGTAAAAAAAACCCATTTTTGTTCCTAAACTCAAACAAAATAAGAAGTGGAAGAAGAATTGGTGTCAGAATTAGCTAAAAATGAGTTAAAGGCAAAAAGTTGTAAAATGTTACGGGTGCTAATTTGAATATTATTACTTTTGTCGTGTTTATGTTGTTTTGTTAAAGTAGTTTTTCATTGGCACCGATTTTTGAATGTTAAAAAATTATTCAATTTTTAGATTTTTCAAATTTTGAATTTTTCGATTTTTCTTTTCGATGTTTTGGTGTCCCAATTTTTAATTGTTTCATTTTTCATTTCTTCAGTTCTCCAGATTTTAAAATGTTGGATTTTAATTTTTCGGGTCCACGATTGTTAACTTTTAATTTTCTCGTTTAATTTTATAATTTTCCAATTGACTTGCAATTTTTCGATTTTACAATTATTTTTGGATATGTTAATTTTTTGTTGTCTCTCGATTTGCAATTTTTTCTCCAGTTTTTCGATTTTACAATCTCTCGATTTTTCAATTATTGCGATTTTCAATGATTCCATTTTTCTATTTTGTAGTTCTCCGATGTTTATTTTGCGATTCTTCGATTCTACAATTTTCTGATATACAATTTTTCTGGTTTTCAATTTTAAATTTATTAATTCTTAGATTTTACAATTTTTTGATTTTTCAGATTTTAATTTCATCAGTTTTTGACTTGCAATTTTTCAAGTTTTCAATGTTACGCTTTCCAATTTTTCGTTTTTTCAAATTTTTCATTTTTCAGTCTTTCAGTTTTTCTTTTCGATATTTTAGTGTCCCAATTTTTATTTTTTTTTAGTTTTCGTTTCTTCAGTTCTGCAGGTTTTAAATTTTTCGGGTCCTCGATTTTTAATTTTTTATTTTCTCGATTAATTTTTCAATTTTTCAATCGACTTGCAATTTGTCGATTTTACAGTTATTTTTAGATATGTTATTTTTCGTTGTCTCGATTTTTCGATTTTTTAGTTCCACGATTTTCATTTTTTAAATTTTTTTCCGGTGTTTCAATTGTTAGTTTCTTCACTTTTTCGACTTGCAATTTTTCTCCAATTTTTCAATTTTACAGTTTTTCGATTTTTCAATTATTGAGATTTTCCAATGATTCCATTTTTCGATTTTGTAGTTCTTCGATGTTTATTTTGGAATTCTTGGATTCTACAATTTTCTGATTTGCAATTTTTTGAGTTTACAATTTTACGATTTTTCGGTTTCAATTTTTGGATATTTTATTTTTTTGTTTTTTTGATTTTTCAATTGTTAATTTCATCAGTTTTTGACTTGCAATTTTTCGATTTACAATTTTTTAAGTTCTCAATTTTACATTTTGCAATTTTTCGATTTTTCGAATTTTTCATTTTTGAGTCTTTTGATTTTTCTTTTCGATATTTTAGTGTTCCAATTTTTAATATTTTTATTTTTCGTTTCTTCAGTTCTTCCGGTTTTAAACTTTTAGATTCTTAATTTTTGGGTTCTCCATTTACATTTTTTTATTTTCTAATTTAATTTTTCAATTTTCCAGTCGACTCGCAGTTTTTTCAATTTTGCAGTTATTTTTAGATATGTTTATTTTTCGTTGTGTCAATTTTTTGATTTTTTAGTTTCCCGACTTTTATTTTTTAAAATTTTTTCCGATGTTCCAATTTTTCCTTTCTTCAATTTTTTCTCTAGTTTTTCGATTTCACAGTTTCGCAATTTTATGATTATTGGGATTTTTCAATTAATCCGTGTTTCGATTTTTTTTGTTTTTGGAAGTGTATTTTGGAATTTTTCGGTTCTATAATTTTGTGATTTGTAATTTTTCGGTTTCAGTTTTAACTTTCTCACTTTTTAGATTTTACGTTTTTTTGAATTATCAATTTTTACATATATTATTTTTTGGTTTATTTGATTTTTCAGATTCTCATTTCATAAGTTTTTTATTTTCAATTTTTCAATTTTTTAGTTTCTCGATTTTAATTTTTTTTTATTCTTTCCGATTATACAATTTTTCATTTCTTCAAGTTTTCGACTTGAAATTTTTCAATTCGATTCGACCTGACACTGATTTTTCAATTTTTGAAAATTCTTCAGTTTTTCGATTTTACAGTTTCTCAATTTTTCGATAATTCCACGGATTATTCTAGTCTTTTAATTATTCGTTTTCGATTTGTTGGTTGTTCGTTTTTCAAATTTTTAGCTTTTACACGTTTTCTACGTTTCAGTTTTTAGATATATTAATTCTTCTTTTTTCCATTTTTCAGACTTTCGTTTCTTCAGTTTTTCGATTTGCAGTTTTTCTATTTTTGAGTTTCTCGATCTTAATTTTCTTTTTAAATGTTACAATTTTTCGACTTACAATTTTTCGATTCGATTTTAATTCCCACCGATTTCCGAATTTTATGAATTTTCCGGTTTTTCGATATTGTAGTTTCTCAGTTTTTTATTTTTCTGGTTTTCCAATTATTTTAGTTTGGATTTTAGTTATTTGTTTTTTTTGTAATTCTCGATCTTACAAATCGATTTAAATTTTTCAATTTTTAGGTTTTAAAATTTTTCGCATTTGGAATTTTTTGTTATATTCATTTGTCGATTTTTCGAATTTTCACATTTTCGTACCTTTTAATTTTACAACTTAGGTACAATTTTTCTTTTGTACAATTTCTATATAAGTATTTTAATTTTTCTTTTCTCAATTTTTCAATTTTTGGGTTTCAAATTTTTTGATTTTTTTCCATTTTTCAGTTTTTGGTTTCAGTTTCAACACGCAGTCTTTTTATTATATTTTAACTGCCAGTTTTACTTTAGCTTTTCGATTTTACAGTTTTTTCGATTTTTCAATAATTCCATTCTTCGATTTTTTACTTCCTAGATTTTTATTTTCTTTTTTTCAATGTTACGAATTTTCACTTTCCAATTTTTTCATATTATTATTTTTCGTTTTTTCGATTTTTTACTTTTATGATTTTTTTCATTCTTTCAATTTTTAATTTATATAATTTTATTACCTGCAACTTTTCGATTTGATTTTAACTGGAACCGATTTTTGAATTTTTGAAAATCCTTCAGTTTCTCAGTTCTTCGATTTTCTCGATTTTTCAGTTATTCAAATTTTCGGTTTTTATTTTACAATTTTTCGATTTTAGAATTTTTTGATTTGCAATTTTTCGGGTTCCCAGTTTGATATAAATTTTTTCTTTTTTTATATTCTACATTTTTTTCGATTTTTCAGTTTTGCGTTTCTTTAATTTTTCGACTTGCAATTGGTGATTTTACAATTTTTTGATATTTAATTTTATGCTTTTCCAATTTTTCGATTTTCCAGTTTATCGATTTTCAATTTTTTGATTTTTAAAGTTTTCAGTTTTTGGTTTCTTCAAGTTTTGAACTTGCCATTTTTGATTCAATTTTGACTGGTACCTATTCTCGAATTTTTAAAGATTCTTGAGTTATTCAATTTTCATTTTCCCAGTTTTTATTTTTTTGATTTTTGTTTTGCAATTCTTCGATTTTACAAATTTTTTTATTTGGTATTTTTCGATTTTTCAATTTTTCAATTTTTCGCTTCTTTAATTTTTCGCCTTGCAATTTTCCAATTTTACAATTATTGGAGAGTGTAATTTTTCGTTTTCCCGATTTTTCCAGTTTTCAGTTTCTCAATTTTTTCGATTTTTCGTTTCTTCAGTTTTCCGATTTTACATTTTCTCAGTTTTTGATTTTTCCGTTTTTATAATTTTCTAATTTGTAGTTTTTCCAATTTCAATTTTTTTAATTTTTAGAATATAGAATTTTTCGAGTTCGAGGAAAATGGAAAGATTGTAAGTTGAAAATTAAAATAAAAGAAAAACCGAAAAATCGAACAAACAAAAAATGAAAAAAATCTAAAAATTCCAAATTAAAAAAATTAAAAATTCTCAAATTGAAAAATTTAAAACGAATTGTAAAATCTAAAAATTAAAAATTTTTAATTTGAAAACTCGAAAAATTACAAATTAAAAAATTATAAAATCCAAAATTACAAAAACAAAAATCGAAAATGGAATAATTGAAATATCGGAAAAATCGAAAAATTGCGAAACTGTAAAATAAAAAATTCATGAATTTCAAAAAATTCGAAAATCGGTCGAAAAATTGAAAAAACGAAAGTCTGAAAAATGGAAAAAAAACGAAGAATTAAAATACCTACAAACTGAAAAGTAAAAAAGTGCAAAATTTAAAAACCGAAATTTTTTCGATTCGATTTTAACTGACAATGATTTCCGAGTTTTTAAGGATTTATCGGTTTTTCGATTTTGTAGTTTCTCAGTTTTTTTATTTTTCCGATTTTTCAATTATTCCACCCTTTGATTTTTAGTTGTTCGGTTTTTATTCGCAATTTTCGATCTTACAATTCGATTTAAATTTTTCATTTTTTGAGGTTTTACAATTTTTCGAATTTGGAATGTTTAAATATTTTCATTTCTCGTTTTTTCGACGAAAATTTGTAAAATCTTAAAATTAAAGAATTTCCAACTAATAATTAAAAATTGAAAAATGGAATAATTGACATATCGAAAAAATTGAAAAACTGAGAAACTGTAAAATCTAAGAACTGGAGAATTTAAAAAAATTCGATAATCGGTGGCAGTTAAAATCGAGTCGATAAATTTCAAGTCGAAAAATTGAATAAACAAAAAATTGAAAATCGAGAAACTGAAAAATCGAATAATTTCTAATTAAAAAATTATAAAATCGAAAAATTGTTAAATAAAAACTGAAAAATGGAATCATCCAAAAATCGAAAAACTGAAGAACCTTTAAAAATTTGAAAATCAAAGCCCGTTAAAAAAATGAGATTTTCGTAAATGATCGTATTGTTGAAAGTAGTTATAATGATCCTATAATTTTCACCTCCGTTACTTTAGAACGGCCAACATATAAAAACTAAACATCTTAATTAATTTAAAACGAGAGATCATCTTACATGTGTTGAATGCTTCCCGCTAAGTGGGTGTAGCGAATCCCCATAGTGCCAAAAACACCTGAATCATCATCGAGAGCTTGTACCCAAGCCACCGTAGTACCAACATCGCAATTTTCCGGTACGAAGACCTCATAAACGTTTTTTGTAAACTCCGGGTAGTTATCGTTGCGGTCTGAGATGCGTACGATCACGGGCACTTCAGTAAACTTCGGATTATACTTAACCACTTCTTTCGCCACCACAGTGAAATTGATCGCTTTGATCCGCTCGAAGTCCAACAAAGACGAGTTCCTCACCCGAATCATAAACGTAGCTTCATTTATGACTTTCGTGGGCGTTATTTCAAAAGTATCGCTGGCACCTTTTACGTACAACTGAAACGTACCATTAATTCCCTAAAATCGTCATTATTGATACGGAATCATGGTAATGCGGGTAATTAACCTGGTCGTGGTCGTAGACTTCAGGCATGGCGGAACCCAGGAAGGTCAGTGGTGTGTTGACTGGTGCATTTTCCGCTATCTCGCATTCATAATACTCACTCCTAAATTTTGGACTCTCGTCGTTGATATCGGTGATGATTACGGTCACCTCTGTGGTGACGCTAGGGGAAGGTTTGACTTTACCCCCGAATTCGGTGGCCTGCAAATCTGTCTATAATGAGACGCATTTTGGTAAAACGTACTAACCGTTATCTGGAGGATGTAAGTACCGGAACTCGTGGAGAGAGATTCTCGGTCTAAATTTTTGGCAGTTAGTACCGCTCCGGTGCTTTCTTCGATAATGAACACATCGGAGATTTTGTTGATGGTGTTGGACGATAACGAGTATTTGATTGGGTTATTAACACCACGATCACCATCAATCGCGGTTACTGGAAATATCTTTAGTTATGTGAGTCACATAGATGGGGGTACTACCTTGAAGAACGGAGCTTCCGATTGGTGCATTTTCGGCAACTCGAGCGACCGAAGTAACTCTAACAAACTCAGGTGGTTGGTCTTCCACATCTTCGACTTTTACCAGAAGAGCGGCTACACCTGTGTTGACCCTTCCTTGTTTCGCTCGATCAACCGCTAGTACTTTGAGTTGGTGCAAAGTTTGTTTTTCGTAATCTAAAGAACCTACAATTTTGTCTGTAGAGACGAATCTGGACGAGTTTGAAGATCTTACCTACTAAGCGTACTATTGCTTTTCCCCCGGCCGTACTAACACTAAATAAAGTACTCTCCCCATCGTCCTCCCTCAAATGATAAACCACCTGACCGTAAGCCCCCTCGTCTGCGTCTGTAGCCTCCAAGGTGGCTATAACTCCCGGCGTGGCGTCCTCTCGCAATACAATCGACGATTGATGACTCGTGAATATCGGTGTGTTATCGTTGACATCTTCGACTAGCAATAAAAGACTTTGAGTGACGTAATTACCTTGTCCAAGGCGGCCATCAGTTAAGGTTAAAACTAACGGGTACTCATCTCGCGTCTGGAATAATTTTTACTCTACAATCTGTCCACGGGGACTAATTATCTAACTTTACTTCTCTATCTAGTTCCTTATTAAGATAGACGTCTGCTTCACTAGGCGATATGTTTTCAACGCGTATAACGTCGCTACCCGGTTGAGATCTGACTCCGAAGCTAAGAGGGTCACCATCAGGATCCGTTCCTTGTAGTTTATAAATTAAGGTACCTGAAACATGGACCACGTCCGAGTGAAATATTGGTTAACAAGGTTAAATTATTTTTTGGTAGGCACGTCTGACACGCAACAAAAATGTGTTTTGTGAAAGTTCATCGCCAAATTAAATTTCTAAACGTGCGGCGGCTACTCATAGAGTGCAAGTAGTGGTCAGGAGTGGCCATTAATCATTAATTCGATGAGGAATTAACATGTTAATTTTTACTGAAAAAAAAAATGATGATGCAGTTTTTTCGCGTGGAAGAGCTTGTTGGTAACTAGAAACTAATGAAAGGTTGGCTGTGTAAATTATTCATTACTTGAGCCGTGTGTGAAAATTTTAATAATACCCGGTATTGAGAGTTTTGGATTCTTTTTTCAGTGAAATCTGTGACAATGGGTCACTTTCGTATTTTAGCGAGTTTAATAACAGCCGAATTATTTTCATTCATATGCCGCATTATATAAGTATATAGAAGTTATTTAAAGGAAGTCTGTTCAGAAGTGGTTGCTTTGAAATATTGCAATCGTTTCGTATTTAAAGCACGCTAACGTAATGAAACCGTAAAATAAAAAATTATCTAACACTCTAAAAATTTGTATCAACTACTTAAGTAATTATTTAGAAAAAAGTTTTTAACTTGAATGTGTAAAATACTGTAAAAAATAACACAATTGATTGTTGTTCTAATTTGCCGTTGTTATACAGGATGAGTCACTAAGCTAAGAAAAAAAGTAACAAACTAAAGTTGTACTGTTCATTAAGTAGCATACACTACACACAGTATGATGTTGCCACGTTATTCTACTTTTCTTTTTTTAGCAATGGATGCATTCACAAAAAAAGTACAATAGGATTATTTTTAGGATGCGTATTACAATATTTTATGGTGGCATAAACAAAGGTGGGCGTTTTGTTGTGGTATCAATTAAATCAAATTTAAGATACACAGTGTTTATAAAAAAAATCTTTCAATTTTCAAATCTGGATATTTCAGTGTTTTCAAATAGAACACTCTGTGTTTTTTATGTTCTCGCTACATCAATATATCGGTGTGTCTCTTAAAAAAGAAAAAAAACCCACAATCACTACATCTAAAGTTTAAATATAGAAAATAAAGATAGAAAAAGAAGAAAAAACGATATTTGAAAAGTAACGTTTTAGAATTTTTTTTATAAACACTTTGTATATTAAGGCTCTATTTTATTTATGACACAACAAAGCGTGTGCTTTTATTTGTATCTCTACAAAATATTGTAGAGATATACACAAATTTTTAGTATAAACCTATTGCGATTTTTTTGTGAGTCCTTGTTTTCTAAAAAATTTCAAGGAAATTGGAATAACGTAGCAAAGTCGCATCAGAATTTCAAAAATTCACTGTGATTATAAAGCCTAAGAAGAGATCAATCTAAATATATGAAAATATATAGTGTATATTCCGTTTGAAAAAAGGAAGTTGTGTTTTATGCCTTGAAGCGGAACACCCTGTATAAATCAAGTAGTCAGGAGGACACAGTTGATTATTTTTCTTCTCGACTCAGATCTAAGAAAACAGTCATTTTGACGAATATCTAATTTCGTGTTTTCTTGGAGTTGCAAAGCTTCTAGAACACGAAAATGCAGGTTTCACGTTTCTGTTTATTTCTTTCTGTTGACGATTTTATTAGATATAAACTATTGAACCCATTACTCCGAAATTTTGGGTGCACTTTAAGATCCTCGTGAAGATGATTATCTTAAAATTTTGTTTAGTAAATCCACTGTAATTGATTTAAAAATTTGTCTCAGTTATACAGGTTATCCTAGAAAATGAAGTATGCCAAACAAAATTTTTATATAATGATGTTTTTGTTTTTCTATTTATCTTTGACATATAAATGAACTCAAAACAATATTTTTGTTGTTATTTCTCTTCTTGCATTTGAAAATACAATGCTTTATCTGTACTAAAGTAGAAAATGTGTATACTTTTCCAATGGTAACTAGTGCACATTTTTTTTCTGTGTTTGCGTATTACAGAGTTTTATTACCTTCAAAATACTACATAGAGCTCAATTTTTTTTTATTTTTTAATAATTAAGAACTGGGGTTTTATACAGGGTGTTTACTAAACACGCGGTAAAAATTTGCCAGGTTTATTCCTTGGGTTATTTTGAAATTTTTTGCCCTTGAATGATTTTCGAAAAGGCGCTTTATTTAGAAGTTACGGGGCGATAAAAGTAGCCTTAAATTCCTTGGATTTTATTTATACAGGGTGTTATTGAAAGGTACGTACAATAAAATGGACAGTTCTTCGCGAAGTCTAAGAAGTCGGAAAAACTTATTTTGTGTTATCAAAATTATAAGTGGAAAATTAACCCTTATCCAACCTTTTTAGACGCTACTGAAGGATAAATAGGTAAAATTAATTTATTTTAGTAAATCCTAGCAACTGTAACAATAAAACTTTTGTCAAGACTAAATGTTGCTATAGAAATGAAAGATGATTTTTTTATCAGAGGCGTACAACGAATTTGGACATAAATTTTAATAATATTTATCTCTAAAAGGAGAACACTTTTACCTGAACTTTTTTTAGTTTTTAGCACCCATACTTCGAGACCAATTGCCGATTTTATTTTGTACGTACCTTTCAATAACAGGCTGTATGTAGTGTTATTTGAAAACATTAATGTACATTATTCTAGTAGAAAATGAAAAAGATTCGGATAATAGGGGAATGTGATGCAAAAAGAACAGCCCCTGATATTTTTGAAATAGCTTGGCAGTCAAGGGGGAGAATATTGGATGCATGATCTTACTGGTGGTAGTCATTTCCAGCAGATTTTCTAGATTAAGAATTTTTACATGTAATGCGAATTAATAAAGTATTGTTTTTTTCAAAAAGATTTTTTCGTCCTGTATCTTTGAAACAAAGCGTCTTTCCAAAAATCACCCAAGGACAAAAAATTTTTATAACAACCCAGAGAATAACTCCTTGCATTTTTGTCGCATGTTTAGTAACCACCCTGTATAAATCTTTCCAAAATTCTACTGAATACTGAAATCAAAAAAGTGAATAGAATATATAAACTAGTGGATATTTGTTAAAAAAGTGTTTGAAATTTAGGTAGGGATTAAAAATTGGTCTTAGGTTATTTCGACAGGACTTCCCCTCATCCCTGAAGTACAGCCCAAAATCGAAAATTGAAAAACCCAAAAATCGAAATCCCGAAAGTCCAAAGATCGATCAAAGTCGAAACATTGAAAAAAATGAGATTTTGAAAAATTCCCAAATTTGAAATGTTGAAAAATTGAGAAATCGAAAACTTGAAAAATCGAGAAATCAAAAAAAAAATTTTTAAATCAAAAGACTAAAAATCGAAAAACTAAAAATGTGGAAATTGAAAAATCCCAAAACTGAAATATCGAAAAATTAAAAACCGTACAATCGAAAAACCGAGAAATCGAAATTGAAAAACTGAAACATCTAGAAATCGAAATATCAAAAGATCGAGAAATCGAGAAGCCTAGAAGTCGAACAATCGAAAATGAAAAATTTTAAATCGAAATATTTAGATTAAAAAACCGATAAATCGAAAAATTAAAAAATCGATACACCGAAATTTCGATAGACTGGAAAATCGTAAATCTGAAAATTGAAAAATTTTAAAACCGAAAAATTGAAAACTTGAAACTTCAGAAATTTTAAAAATAAAAAAATTGAAAAACCGAAAAATCTAAAAGCGAGAAGTCGAAAAATCGAAAGATCAAGAAATAGAAACATTTAAAATTTAGGAAAAAAACGTCGAAAAATTGAAAAATCGAGAAATCAAAATTTAAAAAAAATCGAAAAATTAAAAAATGAATTCATCGAAATGTCGATAAATTGGAAAACGGGAAAACTGAAAAACTTAAAAGCTGAAAAACGAAAAACTTGAAAAATGAAAAATTTTAAAAATAAAAAAAAATGGAAAACCGAAAAATCTAAGAGCGAGAAGTCGAAAAATCGAAAGATAATAATAGATACATTTAAAATTAAAAAAAAAGAAAAATTAAAATGTCGAAAAACTGAAAAATCGAGAAATCAAAACTTTAAGAAATCGAAAAATTAAAAAATGGATACAACGAAATGTCGATAAATTAGAAATTCGGAAAACTGAAAAACTTAAAAGCTGAAAAAGAAAAAAATTGTAAAGCCAAAAAATCTAAAAGCGAGAAATCGAAAAATCGAAAGATCAAGAAATAGAAACATTTAAAATTTAGAAAAAAAAAACGTCGAAAAATTGAAAAATCGAGAAATCAAAACTTCAAAAAATCGAAAAATTAAAAAATCGATACATCGAAATGTCGATAAATTGGAAAATCGGAAAACTGAAAGACTTAAAAGCCGAAAAACGAAAAACTTGAAAAATGAAAAATTTTAAAAATAAAAAAAAATGGAAAACCGAAAAATCTAAGAGCGAGAAGTCGAAAAATCGAAAGATAAGAAATAGATACATTTAAAATTAAAAAAAAAAAACGAAAAATTAAAATGTCGAAAAACTGAAAAATCGAGAAATCAAAACTTTAAAAAATCGAAAAATTAAAAAATCGATAGAACGAAATGTCGATAAATTGGAAAATCGGAAAACTGAAAAAGAAAAAAATTGAAAAGCCAAAAAATCTAAAAGCGAGAAATCGAAAAATCGAAAGATCAAGAAATAGAAACATTTAAAATTTAGAAAAAAAAAACGTCGAAAAATTGAAAAATCGAGAAATCAAAACTTCAAAAAATCGAAAAATTAAAAAATCGATACATCGAAATGTCGATAAATTGGAAAATCGGAAAACTGAAAGACTTAAAAGCCGAAAAACGAAAAACTTGAAAAATGAAAAATTTTAAAAATAAAAAAAAATGGAAAACCGAAAAATCTAAGAGCGAGAAGTCGAAAAATCGAAAGATAAGAAATAGATACATTTAAAATTAAAAAAAAAAAAACGAAAAATTAAAATGTCGAAAAACTGAAAAATCGAGAAATCAAAACTTTAAAAAATCGAAAAATTAAAAAATCGATAGAACGAAATGTCGATAAATTGGAAAATCGGAAAACTGAAAAAGAAAAAAATTGAAAAGCCAAAAAATCGAAAAGCGAGAAGTCGAAAAATCAAGAAATAGAAACATTTAAAATTTAAAAAACGAAAAATTAGAATGTCAAAAAATTGAATCGAGAAATCAAAACTTTAAAAAATCGAAAAATTATAAAATCGAAATATCGAAAAATCCCAAAATTGAAAAATCCTAAAACTGAAACATCGAAAATTTGAGAAATCGAAAAGCGGAAACTTCAAAGAATCGTTTAATAAAGAAATTGAGAAAAGGAAAAATCGAAATTTAGGAACGCCACAAATTGAAATATTGAAAAATCAAAAAATTTGAAGAATCGAAAAACTGAAATCGTAAAACTGAAATATAGGAAAATCGAGATCTCGAAAAATACCTTCAAAAAACGAGAAATCGAAAATTCGAAAAATCGAGAATTTGAAGAATCAACAAATTGAAAAATCTTTAAACTAAAATGTCGAAAAATTGAGAAAAGGAAAAATCGAAACGCCACAAATTGAAATATTGAAAAATCGAAAAATTTGAAGAATCGAAAAACTGAAATCGTAAAACTGAAATATCGGAAAATCGAGATCCCGAAAAATACCTTAAAAAACAAGAAATCCAAAATTCGAAAAATCGAGAATTTGAAGAATCAACAAATTGAAAAATCTTCAAACTAAAATGTCGAAAAATTGAGAAATCGAAAAATCTAAAGATAGAGATATCGAAACATCAAAAAAGTGAAAAATATAACATTTAAAAATTCAAAAAATTAAAAATTGAAGTACTAAAATACCGAAAATTCGAGAAATCGAAATATCTAAAATTAAAAAAAAAAAACAAAATATTACAATGTCGAAAAATTGAAGAATCGAGAAATCAAAACATCACAAGTCTAAAAATTGGAAAATCGAAAGGTTGAAAAATTCCAAAATTGAAAAATGTTAAAACCGAAACATCGACAACTTGAGAAATCGAAAAACTGAGAAATGTAGAAAACGAAAAGTCAAAAAATGAAAAAATCGAAAAATCAAAGAATCGATTTATTGAGAAATTGAGAAAAGGAAAAATGCAAAATTTCGAAACGCCAAAAATTTATTCGGCTAAATTTTGAGATAACATCATCAGTTTTTTGGGAGGATATAAACGAATAAATTTTGCTTAACGATTTACCATGATTACGATAACCTTAAAATATTTACGAGGTATCTTAAAATATCTTCATTACGGAAGATTCGTGAAATTCATCATTTCAGAATATTAATAACATCATTAAAAAATACCGCTAAATTAGGGTGGTCATCACGCTTCGTTTTATGTTCTAAAGAACAAGACGGATTAAACAATAAAAAAATCAAGGTAGATTCATAAATCACAAGTACAGGAGTATGTGATTTTATAAAATTTAAATGGTCCAGTAATTTCGGAGATTATTTGTATAATAAAAGTCGACACAGACCACAGACAGACAGACAGAAACGGGAGTTAAGAGTTTAAAAAAATAATATTTTGCAACTTTATTGTAACAAGTAAGTATTTACATTTTTTTCAGTCTCTTTGGGTCAGTAAAACCCCAAATTTCACAGATTTAGTAATTCGTTTTCACTGATATAAGTAGTTGAACACTTAAGATCCATACAAAATTAACATTATTTTCGTTTAACGCCCCCTTAAGTGAAACTTAATTAATAGGAACCAAACGGGGGCGGAATTAATTTAGAAATTAAATCAAACATTTTTTTGCGATAGAAATGTTCATTAAATGTAAAGTAGCTAGAGCATTTATTTTAATAAGTAGTCCGTTTGTCTCATTTGTTAGTTCCTGCGGTTTCATTGCTTATTGCTGAAATTAACTCAGTTTGTTGTACTTTAAATGGACGTGTTTTGGTTACAAAATTATTTGGAGCAAAGTATTGACAAAAAATGAAATCTGCTTGGAAAACTCGTTTGTTCTAAAAACAGTCTATTTACATCAAAGGTCAATAAACATAAAACAATACACACTTAGTAGTGGTATTTTACTCCTTTCGATTACACACATTCCACCATAAAATTAAATAATTTAATTAATTTACCTAACATAGCTTCTATTTTCTATAATATGTCATAAAAATAAAACTCACCCACTGGCGTCTCCTTGCCTTCTTTCAGTCTTAAAACAATTTCGGTTTGGCCGTTAATTAAAAATCTAGGAGGTCTGTTACACTGCACTTTACTAATACACAGGACGAACACGCACACAAACACCACACAATCCAAAAAATTTTTAAATCTCACTTTAACAAAGTGTCTGTTTAATGTCCGCACAACTTGGTTTGTCTTTTGTCGTTTCTTGTCCATGGTGTTGCTATTTTTCCGCCTTAGCCCAGTTCTGCCATTCATGGGTCTCGTTCTTTCCGCACGAGTTGATTCGAGTCCTCTTCATGGTTAAGGATCTTCGCTGTGACTGATTTTCAAGTTTATTTTTACGGGTACACTTTCACTAGAACAAAAGACGGATTAATACAGCATCATTGGCGGCTGAATGGGGCATGGTGTGTGCTTTAATTGCCGTTCTCACATGATAGTTTTCTATTTCAATTTATTGTGAATATTTTAGTGGGAAATTAATTATTGTGATTTATAGGCTTTGAGACTCACTTTTCTTGATTTCACATTCTTCGCTAATTGTGCGGAATATGCGTAGGCAACTATGGGACAAAAGTTTCTAAAATGGGTTTTTGTGAGCGCGTTATTAATTAAAGACAATGTAAATTTAAAGAATATCCGCTCGTTTGGATGCTAATTAAATGTTGCGACTTATTGGAGAGAACAGGTGTAGTTTGGAGAAGATCTGCCACAGTTTTTTATTTGCATTTTCTTTTGAGCGACCTCGAAATCAAGCAAAGCTGAAAGTAAACAATAAAATCTGCACAGGGTAGAGTCGATGCACACAAACACAAAGGCGACAGATAGCATTAATTTGATTGTTGACATGTAGCGGCTTCTCTGGCTAGATCTTGTCTTTTTGTTTTACGTTATGGTGCTTGAAAAACTTCTGGAGTGCATCGAATCGTAATGTGCGTCGGACATTGACTACGAATGGGTTGCCGACCAGAGAAAATACGGGCATTTTTTTTACATAATAAAGTGTTACGAGTGTTAATGAAATAAGAGTTCGTATGCATCAAAATTTTCCCACGATTTTAGGCGATGGAGACAGGCAGAGTTACATAATGTAAATGTGTAATATTGTTTAAATTTATTCTAACAATGCTAATGAAGTACCATGCTTCCTTTTATTATGCAAGGGGGCAAATTTATTTAGATTATTTTTAAGTGCTGGTCGGGATTTGTCGACTATTTTCATAAATTGGGAAGCAAAGTTTCTCTCAAAATTTATTTTAAGTGGAAATAAATTTGTTAAAAATGTGTAGTTATTATTGTTTTTTCATTATTTCTTGCAGCAATCATACATATAGTAAGATAGCTTAGCACCAAGTAGACTACATCAGAATCGTAGTTCAGAATAATGATTATCGCATTATGTATAACGCTAACCGAAATTTGCCTACTCATAGCCTAGAAAAAAATTATGACATGACCACAAAATTTTGAGGTAAGTTTCACTTGAATTTTATAGTTTGTCATGCTCTATTACTTGTGGTTAATAATTTATTCATTAAACTTACGCGTACAAGATATCGTAAAAAATAAAATACTTATTTATAATAAAATTCTGCAATTTGTGTTGCAGTCTACATAACGGACTTTTTTCGAAACTTTATTAAGATATTGAGTCATTTCAAAAAATTAACAAATAAAGCAACGCTTCAGAAGTAATATACAGGTGTCCTAGATAAAACTCTGCTATCTTCAGAACGGACGGAAATATTGACATTCTGTAAACGCGATTGTCTTTGGCTAGGAGAGGGAAACTTAATTTAGGAAAAAATATAGGTTTGTATTGCTAAAAACAATGGCGTTTACAGAATGTCAGTATCTCTATCTGTTTTCAAGACATAATTCCGCGAAATTTTATCTGGGACATGCTGTATATCACGCAATTTGATTAAAAACATCTCACTTGAAATATTCAACACACGATGTTGTTTTAACTTTGGTTAATAAAGAAATAGAATTTAAGAAACTGGGGTTTTAAAAATATGTACATGTTAAGACACTAACATGATGGTGTATATATAAAATAAGGATTAATTTTCGTTAAAAATACGTACAAAATGCCATTAATCAAAGTCGTCCTCAACTTGGCACTGGATGTCTTTACTATCCGACCATTTTAAAGAGTTATCATTATCACTTTCAAATAAAGATTTACTTAATTATATTTTTTACAGACTAAATTCTTTCCTCTTCTTCACTTACGCTTGGAAAGTATCGTAATAGATTTGATATTTTCTAGAATATGAAAAAGTAGGTCTTCCGTTTCGGGCTATTTTATTAGACAGATAATTTCTGAAACTGCTGGACTGACTATATGAAATTTTAAATGTATTTTAAACGAATATATTGCAGATGATAAAACGTTAATAAACAAAATTTGTCTGATCATCCTTAACAAAAATTAATGACTTCACTCAAATTTTTATTAAGTAACTCCTACTCATAATTGCAAAATAATATGCTTCTATACCGGTGGTTTATTATACCATCACTATTTTTATGTTTATGCACGTGGCTTAAAAATTTTTTCGATATTTCGTCTTGCAATTTTTCAATATTTTCTTTTAACTTTTCCGATTTTTAAATTGTAGATCGTTCAATTTTTCGGTTTTTCGTTTTTATGTTTCGGTTTCCAGATTTTTCAATTTTTCGTTTTTTTCAAATGTTTTGATTTACTAGTGTCTTTATTTCTTGATTTTCCAAATTTTCGATTCTTCAGTTTTTCGATATTTTAATTATTCAATTTTTAAATATTTAGATTTTTCGATGCCTCGATTTTTCAGTTCTTCGACATTTCTGTTTTTCAGTTTTTCGAATTTCTATTTCAGATTTTTCACTTTTTGATTTCTTCATCTTTCGATTTTTCAACTTTCCGATTTTACATTGTTCGGTTTTTCAATTGTCCGATTTTTAAATTTTGATTTTTCGATTTCTCGATGTATTGAGATTTCGATGTTTCGTTTTTCAGTTTGTTCAATTTCTGGATTTTTCGAGTTTTTAATTTCAAATTTGTCGATTTTGAGCTATTTCAGTTTCTCGATTTTTCGAGTTCTCGATCTTTTGATGTTTCGTTTTATCGATTTTTTGATGTTTAAGTTTTCCGAATTTTCGACTTTTCGAATTCCCAATTTTTCGATGATCCGATTTTTCAGTTTTTCGATTTCCCGGTTTTTCATTATTTCATTTTTGGAATTTTTCAGTTTTTAGACTCTTCAATTTTTGGATTCTTCAATTTTTCGATTTCTCAGTTATAGCGATGTTTGTGTTTTGGAATTTTAAAATATTTCGATTCTTCGGTTTTTCGATTTTTCTATTTTTCAAATTTTTACTTCGATTTTTCAATAGTAGATTTTTCAATTTTTCAGTTTTTGGATTTTTTGAGGTTTCGATTTCTCGATTTTTCGATTCTTTAATTTTTCTTCGATATTTTTGAATTTTTTGGTTTTCAAATTTTAGATTTTCCAAGTTTCCGTTTTTTAAAATGTTTTGATTTTCTAATGTCTTGATTTCTCGATTTTCCAAATTTCTAATTCTTCAATTTTTCGATATTTTAATTATTCAATATTTAAAATTTAAGATTCTTCGATTTCCCGATTTTTCAGTTCTGCAACATTTCTATTATTTAGTTTTTCGAATTTCTAATTTTTATATTTTTAAATTTTTTTATTTCTCGATCTTTCGATTTTTCAACTTTCCCATTTTAGATTTTTCGGTTTTTCAATAGTCCGATTTTTAGATTTTGATTTTTCAATTTTTCAGTCTTTAAGTTTTTAATTGTTCGATTTTTCGATTTATTGAGTATTTTGATTTTTCGTTTGTTTAATTTCCGGATTTTTCGAGTTTTTAATTTTCGACTCGGTGATTTTGGCCAATTTAACTTTCTTGATTTCATCTCTCAATGTTTCAGTTTTTCGATTTTTTGATGTTTAGATTTTTCGTTTGCCCGGTTTTCCGATTTTTCGACTTTTCTGCTTTTCAGTTTCCGAATTTTTCAAGGATCGCATTTTTCAGTTCTTCAATTTTCTAATTTTTCGTCTTTTCAGTTTTGGAATTTTCAGTTTTTTGACTCGTCAATTTTCCGATTTTTCAATATCTGGGTTTTTTGATTTCCGATTTTTCAATTTTTCTTTTTTCTTTGTGTATTTCCAGTTCTTGACTTTTCGGGGTTTCGATTTTTCAATTTTTCCATTTTTAAATTCTTCCATTAGTAAATTTTATAATTTTCAATTTTTTGATGTTTCGACTTTTCAATTCAGCAAATTTTCAAAATTTTAATTTTTCAAATTTTTAAATTTTAGATTTCTCGATTTCTGGATTTTTCGATTTTTTAGATGTTCGATATTTTTGTTATTCAATTTTTCGATTTATTAGATTTTTGATTTTTCAATCTATTGATTTTTCAATTTTTCGATTTTACAATTTTTTATTCAATTTCTTAATATCTCAGTTTACGATGTCCCAATGTTTCAACATCTCAGTTTTGGGAATTTTGTAATTTCCCGATTTTTTGATATTTCGATTGCTCGATCTTTCCATTTTTCGACATTTTTTGGATTTAGATTTTTCCGTTTTTCATTTTTCGATCTTTACAATTTTCAATTTTCCGATTCTTAAATTTTTCGATTTTTGAAGTTATTCAATTTTTACAGTATTGTGATTTCTCAATTTTTCAATTCAGAGATTTTGTGTTACTTCAGTTTCTCGATTTCTCGTTTTTTGGATTTCTCGATTTATCGATCTTTTGATGTTTCATTTCTCGATGTTTCAGTTTTTCGATTTTTGATGTTTCGATTTTTCGATTTCTCGGTTTTTCGATTTTTCGGCTTTTCAGTTTCCCAATTGTTGGATGATCTGATTTTTCAGTTTTTCGATTTCCCAATTTTTCGTCATTTCAATTTTGGAATTTTCAGTTTTTTGACTCGTCAAATTTCCGATTTTTCAATATCTGGGTTTTTCGATTTCCGATTTTTTTTCTTTTTTTTGATATTCCCATTTTTCGAATTTTCGGCGTTTCAATTTTTCAGTTTCAGATTTTTCAATTTTCCAAATTTTTAAATTTGAGATTTCTCGATTTCTGGATTTTTCTATTTTTTACTTGTTCGATATTGTTACTCAATTTCTCGATTTATTAAAGTTTTGATTTTTCAGTCTATTGAGTTTTCGATTTTACGATTTTTTTTTCGTTTTCTTAGCGTCTCGGTTTTTCGACTTTTCAAGTTTTCGATGTCTTAATTTTTTAACATTTCAATTTTGAGAATTTCTTAATTTCTGGATTTTTCAATGCTTTCTTTTTTTTTGATGTTTCGACTGCTCGATATTTCCATTTTTCGACTTTTCGTATTTCGATTTTTCCTTTTTTCAATATTTCGACTTTCACAATTTTTAATTTTTCTTTTTTCAATTTTTCGAATTTTACAATTTTTCGATGTCTGCATTTATTGGGATTTCGATATTTCGATTTTTCGTTAGTTTAATTTCTGGATTTTTTAATTTCGAGTTTTTAATTTTTCGATTCGGGGATTTTGGGTTACTTCAGTTACTCGAATTCTCGATTTGTCATTCATCTTTTGATGTTTCGTTTCTCGATGTTTCAGTTTGTCGATTTTTTGATGTTTCCATTTCTCGGTTTTTCGATTTCCCGATTTTTCGTCCTCACAGTTTTGGAATTTTTAGTTTTTCGACTCATCAATTTTCCGATTCTTTAATTTTCCGACATATCAATTTTTGGGTTTTTCGATTTTCGATTTTTCAATTTTTCGTTTTTTTGATATTTCCATTTTCGACTTTTCGGCCTTTTGATTTTTCAATTTTTCCTTTTTTAAATTTTTCGATTTGTAAATTTTAGATTTTTCAATGTTTCGATTTTATGATTCAGCAAATTTTCCAAATTTTAATTTTTCAAATTTTTAAATTTGATTTTTCAATTTTTTAGTTTTTCGATATGTTTATTATTCAATTCCTCGATTTATTAAATTTTTGAGTTTTCAATTCTTAAATTTGTCGATTTTTCAATTTTTCGATGTCACAATTTTTCAATTTTTCGATATTTTAATTTTTTAATTTTTTGATGTTTCGATTACTCGATCTTTCCATTTTTCGACTTTTCGGATTTAGATTTTTCCGTTTTTCAATTTTTCCGTTTTTCAATTTTTCGATTTTAAAATTTTTTAACTTTCCGATTCTTAAATTTTTCGATTTTTGAAGTTAACTCGATTTTTAAAACTTTTTGATTTCTCAATTTCTCGATATTCCGATGTTTATCAATTTGGCGAATGGCTACTTTCATGGTTCCTGGACGTTGCATGACCTGTAGGAAACCTTTTTCCGTCCGTTGGTTTGTTTGTTGTCAATCGTCTGTGTCGATTTTTATTAAATAAATTATCTCCGAAACTGTTGAACCGATTGTTGTAAATTTTTTGTCTTTTAGGAATATCATGTGGATTAAAACGTTAACCAAAATTTGTCAAATCATCCTTACCAACAATTTTCTGACCTCGTTTCAACATTTTGCGCAGTAAAGGATATTTAAATTTTATAAAATAATGCACTCTTATTGTACTTGTGGTTTATGACCCCACCTTGGTTTTATTTATTATTATTATAATTTTTATTGTTTATACTTGATACAAAATTCTTATTTTTTGGTGATCAGAGCAAGCAAGAACCATTCACCCCATTTTCTCGAAAACGTAAGAATACAGTAATGTCGCGCCCACCTATATTTAATAGTAATAAAACACTATTTAATCACTCTCCTCTGTTCTGGGGAAACAAAATCACTCACATTGATGTCCTTTCAACACCAATGCATACATACGTGCTTAATAGTCGAATTCTTTCGAAATATATACTTATTATTATTGATGTATTCTTTCACAAGATTTGTTTTCTTGTCTCATTACCAGAAATATTCGATTATATTTTACAGGAAATAGTTTTTTAATAATCATAATAAAGAAAATATGTTCATATCCTTCATACGTTTGTTGATTCCTAATATTTTTCCTAACTTCTAGATTTTTACTATTTACAAAAATTTTCAAATGCAATTGTTTATTTAACTTTAACACTTAAGAACACATCATTAAACAAAATAATCATAGCAATGCTGCCTTTATGACAAGGTTTGTGCAAGAGAAGGTAAAAGAATACCAATTGTACTTTCTCAGTCTTTAATTTTTTTTATCGAAATGATAGGAATTGGCAAATTAGCTCTAAAAATCACAGCCAAAATGGTATGAAATAACCGGCCGGAGCGGAACGAGGGGAAACTGTCACTCCCTGGTCAATAAAAAACTATACTAAGGCATGCGCAAAATCGAACTCAGTTTAAGTTTCCCGCCATAACTGGACAAACATGACACTACCTTTTAGTAGTTTTTCCGTTTTGAATTAATTTACATTAATATAGAAAAAAATTAATAAATTTTAAAGCTGAAAATACTATTCTTGAGTGGTGTAACTATCAAGATAAGCACGGTACATGTCAAATTATATCCTGGAATAATCCATTGCAACGATTATGCACCTTGCCAGGTATGCAGAGCTATGCAGGTCGCCATCCATTCCACTTTAACGCAACAATTAAATTCCCGAGACAGACACTAGAATCATTATTGTGTACTACATTACAACAAATTATAATCCTTTCAGAGTGCGCATGCCGTAAACTACAATAACGACATAGAATTAATGGCTGGAAAAATTACACGCTTCACTTTTATGCGATTACCGATTTCTTGCATTCGGCATAAAATGCACGCATGAGCGGCACAACAATATCCAGGCGTCACATTATCATGGATATTTCCTTCGAAATTTTTCCGAGACGAATCCGAGATCGTCGTAAATTACAGTAATTTGGAAAGACGTACAATCCAGTGAAACTTCCCCGAGATCACGAAATTGTTTCGGCAAAGTTTCTCTTTATGGGATTTGTCATTAGCAACGCATGCAAGCTGAGAAATTTTCCTCATGAATGAGCCCAGATAAAACCAATAGACAACAATATTAATTATCGTGAAGGTGGGAACTGCATTCGCTAAGTGAAATTCCGTATTTCGGTAAAAGTTCGTTTAATGAGGAGCGTTTTGCTAAATGAGTAATCGCCGGAGTAGCAGTTGGGTTCATACAAATTTGACAAAAAGATCAAGTAAATATCAATTTAGGTTTTATAGCAGTGACGCATTTGGGTCATCGTGAATTATTCCATCCGGTGTGTCTTACATTTGTTTTATGCGTTTAACGTTGCGTAAGGAAGGTTGATCGAAGATAAGGCAATTATTTTTGGCAAAGGGAATCATTTGGGACTATTATTCCTAAACCTGACCATCGGCGGACCCACGGGCGTTATTTATGGTACTGTAATTGAGTCGAACCGTTACTATGTTAATGGACGTCTTATTATTTCCAGTCTGTCTCCGGAGCATTTTTGATAACGGATCTGGGTGGTCCAGATATTGTAATAGAAACTGACGTTTTATGGCACGCGGATATCCTAAGTAAATGATGTATTAATTATGGGAAATAAATTTCTCTCCTGAAATTTCTCTGTTATCATTCTGCTCTTAATCGCAGCGCAGAGAAACGAGAGAAGTAGATGCGTACTTGACAATTGGTTTTTTTTTCTTTGTATTCTGTGTCGCATTAAGTGTGTTTACTTTTTTGCCAAATTTGTGAATAAAAGTAGTAATTTACATTTGGTCAATGTCAAAACTCTGTGATGCGTACACGTTGTCATTGGCCCAAATTTAGTAGATTATGTGAGTCGTGATGTATGTTTAATAAATTTGACACTACACGTCAGACAAAATTGATCACTGAAGCATTTAATTTAAATTGATCATGATCAGATACAAAATAGAAGGAAATGTCAAATTTTGTTTATTAAAAAAAATTTTAGTTCTGAATTGGAACGAAAACATGCAAAAAGTTGTTATGGTTATATTTTTCTTAAGCTTCTCAAACTGTTTAAGCGTTTGTGCTAGCACCGAGTCGGCTAGATCAGAATAGCCAAAAAGTTTTTAGAAATGTTAAAACTTATTAAAATCGAACACGAAAAGCGAAAACGTAGAGTTTCTTTTACGGTGGCTGTTCAAATGACCAAAACAAGTTTCGCACGATTTTTGAAATATCAAAATTATGACAAACATTTTTTTTTGAAGTTTTGATATTTGTGATAATAGAGTCAAAAATGATTATGAGATAATTTGTTACAGATTACGAAACTGAAGTCGTTTTTGCGGCAGAAAATCGATAAAACTGAAGAATTTTTTAAAACATTGTAAAAACTGCGCCAATCGTTACTTTTAAGTTTTTTATTGCAGATTTCTAGACAATGCAAAAAATATATAAATTGTTTGAATTATTACAAACAAAATGAAAAAATCCACAACATTGCGAATTTTCTACAGATCTAGAAAATAGTTTTTTGATAGCATTTTTTGGAGCAACGAACAAATTTAAATAAGTTATTGTGAACATTTTTTGGAAATACATATTTCAAGTTGATAAAATTGGAAAATTACGACCATATTTTTTTTTGGAAATGTTCACATGTGTGTTAATACTGATAATCGAGTGAAAAATAATTTAATATGTAGACTAAGAATGTAAAGTCGCTTTTGTGATAGCTCTTCAAATAGTCTAGAAAAATCGAAAAAACTGTTTCTCTAAACAATTTTTGAAAAAATTGTAAAAACTGTGACAATCGAGACAAAAAAGTTCTAGGACATACGAATTTCCTATAAATCGTTATTTTTAATTTTTATATTACAGATTTCTAGACAGTAGAAAAAAAACACATTTTGAAGTTGTTTGAATTACCACCAAAAAAAACAAAAAATCCGCAATAGAGAGAATTTTCTATAGATCAAGAAATACTTTTTTGCTAGCATTTTTTAGAGCAACGAACACATTTAAATGAATTATTGTGAACATTTTTTAGAAATATTTAAAGTTATTACTAGAGAGCGGATTTCTGTCGGGCTACGTCACGATTATTAGGTGGGGACGCGTGAATCGCTGTGAATCAGTAGCGGGTAATAATCAGTGCATTTAATTTTCACTTATTCCATAAATACAATTCACGAAACCTTAATTCGTAAAACAGCTAGGTAAATGAGAACGGGAATTAACAGCAAAGTACAACGAAGCACCGTTATTTTATTCGAAAATAGACGAAGTGCAGCTAGTAACTGTTCTGAATTCCCATCCCGCACGAGCCGTACCGAGTTTGGCCTTGCCAAGCCCGACAGAAATCCGCTGTCTAGTTATTACAATTGTAAAATCACGACCATTTTTTTGGAAATGTTGACATGTCTGACAATCGAGTGAAAAATGATTTAAGATTTAGAGAGTTTCATGTAGACTACGAATGTAAAGTCGTTTTTGCGATAGCTCGTCAAATAATCCAGAAAATTCGAAAAACTGTCTAAACAATTTTTGAAAAAAAAATATAAAACTGCGACAATCGAGTTAAAGAAGTTTTAGGACACACGAATTTGATATAAATCGTTACTTTTAAATTTTGTATTACAGATTTCTAGACAGTAGTAAAAATAAAAAAAACAACATATTTTGAATTTGTTTGAATAACCACAAAAAATGAAAAAATCCGCAATCGGGAGAACTTTCTATAGATCAAGAAATATTTTTTGCTAGAATTTTTTAGAGCAACGAACAAATTTAAATGAGTTATTGTGAAGATGTTTTGGAAATATTTAAACTTGTTACAATTGTAAAATTGTGACTATAATTTTTTTTGGAAATGTTGACATGTGTGACAATCGAGAGAAAAACGATTTAGGATGTAAAGAATTCCATGTAGACTGCGAATATGAAGTCGTTTTTGGGATAGCTCTTCAAATAATCCAGAAAAATCGAAAAAACTGTTTCTCGATACGCAATTTTTGAAAATTTTGTATAAACTGCGACAACTGAGTTAAAGAAGTTCTAGGACACGGGAATTTTATCTAAATCGTTACTTTTGATTTTTGTTTTACAGGTTTCTGGACATTAGAAAAAAATAAAAAAAGCAAAAATATTTTGATGTTTGAATTACCGCAAAAGAAATGAAAAAAAAAATCGCAAAATAGAGAATTTTCTATGTACCAAGAAATAGTTTTTTGCTAGTATTTTTTAGAGCAACGAACAAATTTAAACAAGTTATTGTGAAATTTTTGGAAATATTTAAAGTTGTAAAATTGTAAAATTACGACTATAATTTTTTGGAAATGTTTTCGTGTGTGGCAATCGTGTGAAAAATGATTTAAGATGTAGAAAATTTCATGTACACTACGAATATAAAGTCGTTTTTGCGATAGGTTTACAAATGTTTGAAAATATTGTGGAAACTGCGACAGTCCGGTTAAAAAAATTCTAGGATATGTACACGAATTCCCTACAAATCGTCATTCTAAAGTTTTTCTTATTATAGGTTCCTTGTCACTGCAGAAAAATAAAAACAAAAGATTTTCAAAAATATTTTGATAATGCTTAAATTACAACGAATAAAATTTTTTGAAAAGCTTGAAAGTTATTGAAGTGGAACCAAAAAATTAAAATGTGAAGAGTTTTTTTATAGATTAGGATTACAAATGTTAAGTCGTTTCGTGGTAGCTCTTCAAATAACCAAAAAAAAGCTTTTCAATACGATTTTTGAAATACTTATTACAATAATTATGACAATGCATTTTTTTGAAAATGGTGACATTTATATTATTCGAACGAAAAATTCTCACAAGATGAAGATAATTTCATGTAGACTACGAATGTACAGCCGTTTTTGGGTACTCTTGAAATAATCTAGAAAAATCCAGAAAACCGTTTCTCGAAACAATTTTTGAAAAAAAAAATTAAAAACTGCAACAATGCAGTTAAAAAAGTTCTATGATACACGAATTTCCTACAGATCTTTACTTTGAAGTTTTTCTTGTATAACTTCCTAGACACTACTGAAAAATAATAACAAAAGATTTGTCAAAAATATTTTGATGTTTAAATTACTACAAATAAAATGAAAAAAATCGGAATATAGACAAGCTGCTATAAATCAAGGAAAAACGTTTTTTACCTGTATTTAAAAAATTAAAATTAGTTATTTTGAAAAATTTTTTGTAAAGGTTGAAGGAACCAAAAAACTAAAATGTGAAGAGTTATTTTGTAGATTACGAAAGTTAAGTCGTTTTGTGGTAGCTCTTCAGATTACCAAAAAAAAAAAGCTTTTCAAAAACTTGTTACAATTATGACAATGAATTTTTTTGACAATGGTGACATTTACAATCATCGAATGAAAAATTATGACAAGATGAAAATAATTTCATGTAGACTACGAATGTAGTGTCTTTTTTGTGGTAACTCTTCAAATAATCCAGGAAAATTCAAAAAACCGTCCCTCAAAACAATTTTTGAAAAAATGGTAAAAACTGCAACAATCCAACAAAAAAAAAAGTTCTAGGATACACGAATTTTCTACAGATCATTACTTTGAAGTTTTTCTTATTATAGCTTCCTAGACACTACAAAAAAATAAAAACAAAAAATTTTCAAAAATATTTTGATAAGATTTAAATGACTACAAATAAAATGAAAAAATCCGCAATATAGAGAAGCTTCTATAAATCAAGAAATAAAGTTTTTTACCAGTACTTTTTTAAAGCAACAAAAAAACTAAAACCAGTTATTTTGAAAAAAATGTTTAATAGCTTGAAAGGTATTGAAGTAGAACCAAAAAACTGAAATCTGAATAGTTTCTTTGTAGATTACAAACGTGAAGTCGTTTTGTGGTAGCTCTTCAAATAACCATAAAAATATTTTTGAAATACTTATTACTCGTACAATTATGACAATGACTTTTTTTGAAAATGGTGACATTTATAATAATCGAATGAAAAATTATCACAAGATCCTAAGATAATTTCATGCAGACTACGAATGTCCTAGCCCCGCCCACCCGCTCTTTATTTTCTTAGAGAGTAGATCATTTGCCAAAATCAGTCTTATTTTGGTAAGTACTAGTCCCGCCCATCCGCCCTTTATTTTCTTAGGGGGCTACTACCTGCTAAGATAAGACTGATTTTGGCATATCAGATCCCTCTAACAAAAAAAGAGGGCCGGTGGACGGGGTTAGCACCTGCTAAAATAAGATCGATTTTGGCAAATGACATATCCGGGAAAAAAAGAAAGGGTGGGTGGGCGAGCCAAGTACCCCCAAAGATACATTTTTGAAAAAAATTGTAAAAACTGCAACAATCCATTTGAAAAAGTTCTAGGATACAGGAATTTCCTACAGATATTTACTTTGAAGTTTTTCTTATTGTAGCTTTCGAGACGCTACAGAAAAATAAAGGAAAAGATTTTCAAAAATATTTTGAAAATGTTTAAATTACTACAAACGAAATAAAAAGTCCCCAAGATAGGAACATTGGCCTGTAATTTTTAACTTTTGAAAACTTGTTTTCAATTTAATATCTAGTTCGTATGTATTTTTGTGTGTTGAATCCAAATCTGAACTCCATTTTTATCCATCACGTAAGGATTTTTCACAAAAAAGCTTCAAAAATATTTTTGAATTTGCAGGTGATTGAAAAACTAAGTTATTCTAAAATATTCTTGAATCTAATGAAAACACACAGTACTAAAAAATCCAGGAGCCGCTGGTGTCAAGGACATAAGGGCACATGCCCCTCTAAAATTACAACGTCTACAAACACGCAAGACATAGCAAAATAATGATTTTCAAAATTTAAAAATTTTCGGAAAGTTTGTGTCATGCTCATAATTAACAAAACTATTCTTTTTACCTCGCTCCATTTGTATCAAATGTATCAAAACTTGCGTCTAAAAACTTTGTATCGTTGGTAAGGTCTCGATAAAAACGGAGGCCAAGTTATGACTCATTTAGATTTTTTGTTTCCACCGTTGCGCCTCTAGTGCTGTGTTTGGCTAGAATCGGGTCACATTTGGAACAGTGACCGCTAGCAGTAATTCAATTACGGGAGTTCATTTTCATTCAATGCAAGTGAAATTGTTTGATTTCAAATAAAAATAATAAATTCAGTTGAATAATTAATAAAAACGACGATAAAATTGTAGTGAATGTGCGGTTGTGAAAAGAATAATAAATTGTTTTGTTTTGTGTCTCCTCAGTACTAATGAGTTAAAACCAAAGGTATGTTGACAAATACTTTTTAATTTATTTGAATGTTTTTTTTTTTGTATTTCCGACACACAATTTTGTCTATGAATTGGTAATATAAGGGTGTTTTATAACTAAATATCTTCATATTCAACGCATCAATCAAATTGTGTCCCCCCATTTCAAAAAGTTACGAGCCGCCACTGCTAAATATAGGATAAAGAATCAATTAAATGAATGAAGTTGTCACAAAATTAATTACACAAACTCATACCACAGTTTTAAAGTATACTCAACTAAGTGAGGGTTGTTGATTTAAACAACAGTTGAAAAAAAATTATATTTACTATTGCAAAGGATCAATGGCTAACACCTATAGATAAAACAAAAAAACACAAATTCTGAAAAAACCTTACGTGATGGAATTTTTAAAATATTTTCCCCTTTTTCAACACCAAAAACTCTGTTCAAATTACTAAATAGATTCCAGAAAATTTGACCATCGCAGCCCTGTGCAATTTTCGATAGATCAACAAATAAGTTTTTTTTGGAGCAACAAAAATTAAAATAAGTGATTTCGGAGAATGTTTTGAAAACGTTGGCAGTTTTTAAGATCGAACGAAAAACCAGAACGTAGAGACTTTTTAGTAGATTACGAAGGTCAAGTCGTTTTTAGAGTAGCTCATCAAATAATTAAAAAAAAATTCATACGATTTTTGAAATATTAAAATTATGACAAATCAACACAGCACATTGTACATTTAACAAAACGTAACACTTTAATGATTTAATTTTAAAGTGACGTCATCTTTTATTGGGGGGAATGTACAGTTGAGCTTGGGTATCTTCACGACAATCTTAAATTTTAAGATGCACATAAAATTTCAAGATAAAATGGTACAGTGCTTTACGAACTGTGAAATGTTAAGGAATCATAAAAGTATAAAATCTGACCTGATTGCAGCAGTTCTTCGACTCTTAGAGTGGAAATAAAAATGTAATAAAATAGAATAAAGAATACAATAAAACGAAGAGCTGACGAGACAAAAGTGACGACATAAACGAATTTAGAACAGAACAAAAGAGAAACAGAAATAATAAATATTTTGGAAAAAAATCTGAACACTATATTTTCATTTACTACTATTACTATTATATTGTTATTAAGACAAAATATAATTTTTGGTAAAAATACAAAAAAAATTTTTCTTACGATTGTCAAAATTGTGTAACAATTTTGTTAGTAGAAACTCGCCGCTTGTATAATCTTTTAATCAACAATGATTTCTCCTTTTTATCGGTAAAATCGAATTACTGAAAAAAAATTGCTAGTTTGACGGCTGAGTTAAGCCATCACTAGCGCTTTTCATAGCCTCGGGATTGTATGGTCAACCGGTAAACATCACGATTCACGTCGTATTACATTATAATATAAATCTTCTTCAGCTGTTCGCGTTCACTTAATAACATACAATCTTCTGACACCTACATTACCATTACACAGCATCAAATAAATAAAAAGTGAAAATTCTTATAAACATCAATCATTTTAATAGAAAGTTACGGAAAAATGTCCATCGGGAATTCTCAAAATAAAAATCTCTTTCATTAAGATTCACTGCAGTGAAAATAAAAAAACACCGTTAGTAGAACTCCGCGATTAAATCAGTTTCTTCGGTGAAATTAGAAATAATGATTAAATGACTGCATGAAAATGCGGATAATAAGAGCACTTGCAGTAAATATGTAATGATAACAAGATTGACTTTCCTGATTGTGTGTATTTAAATTTTCTACTTAGTCATTATTGTGTCTCTTTCTGTATCATAATCATAATCAATCACTGAACTCGCAGTCCAATTACTTCAGTAATTACTGTATTGCTCAGAAAAATGTACCGGCAATAGCTTTCCAATATAACGGAAACGAATGATAAATTAACGTAGCGTCGTCGCTGAGAACCCAATTTAATTTACAAGAACTCGCGACAAAACCGAAGTAGAAGAAACAAGCACGTGCTTTAACCCGAGGAATTCCTCGTAGGCGTTACTGGCAATCAAAACACATCCTGTGTTGGATTTTGCAAAAAATTATTTCCGCTCAGCCTTTAATATTAATAACGCAAATCAAATTAAGCCCATAACAAGATCTAAATCATTCGATTACCGTTACAGCTCCGGTGGCACCAAATTATTCCGGGGTAAATGAGTTCGTGAAAAGATTTTCATTAGTCGGTCATATTTTAACGTAAACTTGTGTTGCATTTGCAATTTCCCTTATTATTTCGTGATGAAACGTGTTACAATTTCTTGCATGTCTTAGTGGTGTAATGAACCTGACTCGACACCTCTTACATGCTTATTCCGTAATCATTGACGAAACATTGTGAAGAAGTTGAAGTTTTGGCATCCCGTTTCTGAAACTAGTTCAGCCTGTACTGCATGAAATGATTTCAGGAGTCATTGTCTTGTTTATTGCTTTTGTGCTTAATTGGGGAACCTGTCTTGGTCAGCAATCAAAATGTTAAGATATCACTTTTTGACAATAAAGGAGACTTGTCGTGCGGGATTCCGACTGTAACTAAGTGTTGTTATTTTCAAAATTAATAATAAACACAAATTATCATGCTCTGTTGTGTGTTAACTTGGTTGGGTATATTTGGTATTTGTCCTACAAATGGATGGTAAAAATTATGTAACTGCGCGATACGGTTCACACTCGAGGGAAAATTAAGGTAATAAAAAAGGAGTAACGTAAACAACGGCTTGTGTTGGATAAACGAAGATGTTTTCTTGTATATTTACTATCTTGTCGTGGCGAGAGCTTAAAAAGTTACAAACTATCCTATTCTGGATTAATGGGTTTTCCGTCAGATTGTAACACTGAAAAATCAGACAAACCAGTTGAAAGAACGCTCGACAACCTAAATATTTCTTGATTTAGTTTTTGACTTTTACTTTCCGGATTTAAGTTAAGGAAGTATTAAATAATGTTGGTTTCACGATTGTCCATTTTTTTGTTCTTTCGTATAACTTTATTTTGAGGCGTTCTGCTTAGAACCTAATAGAAGATTTATGTTTTCCTGAAATTATAGGAATGCAAAAACCAAATAGCATGCGTCAAAGTTAATGTATTCCCATACGATAGTTGCAATGTCGTCTCAGGATAATAAATTTGGATTAAAATATGCACTTTTTTTGAAGAAAAACTTATAATTTCATAACAAAAATGGTTTTATGTGTGGTGTATTTTTCTGTTTAATAGTTTTTGAAATATTCACATTTATCTAAATAAAGAATATTACATAAACATCACACAAAGGTATAAAAATTTCTTAAATGATAAACAGTTTACGATTATTATTTACTAATCAGGAATTTTGGTTTTATCAAGAAACAATCAGCAATTTTTGACGGTTTTCTAACTTTTTTAAAAATTGTTTAAACCAGTGGATTGGAGAGTAGAAATGTCATAATTTCAAGAACTATCGAAAATAGGGGTAGCCAGTGTGGATTACTGGGAAAATTCTTTAAAGGCACTATCTAAAAAAAATTGGTCTAAAGAGTTTAGACAGTACTTCCCTCGCTGTCGGAAACTTGACGACTGCATGCCTATTGTGTTTTTTTTCTCATTACATTTTTGTAGTGGGAATTTAAAAAAAAATTGCGATGACGTCATCAACATTTTTGCAAGGACACGTATATCAGTTGGGATAGATGTAGTGTAATACTAAGAATAAAATTATTATATTCTCAAATTTTCGGGAAAATGAATTGGGTCGTTTTGAATATTGATTTGTAATAATCAATAAAATAACGAAACAATTTACTCACGTATACGTATCAGAGACAACTGAAAATCGTGTATGTATAAACATTCTTAAGGGTGCCGTCTGGAGGCAAAATATCTGCCTGGTCAAAGTGAGAATAAAACGGCCCGGGAGATGCTGCCTCCTGTTAGTGAATTGCTAAAATGTGAATAAATGCAGCACCGATCCGTAGAATTCTACATTTTACTGTACGGAAATAAGTTTCAGTACACAAGCCGCAGTGCCTGTCTAGCCATAATAGTTGCAAACAAAACCCGGGTACCTGAATTTACCCTTGACCGTTCAAAACCGGAAAGATGTAAAACTCACTGATTCATTTTCCTATTTTGGCTACAGTTAATTCTTTCCAGTTATTTATTTTGTTTCCGTACTTAAATTGTTTTCGGTAAATATATTAAATATATGTAAATATTAAAGTACCTCCTACTGTCGGGGAATTATCTGTAGATATGTGATTTATTCCTATCAAGGATGTGTTGTTTGTCTGAATTACAGGAACATCATGTAAAGCAAAAATTGGTCGCGCCAAGGTACTATTTACGAACGGGAGGGATTTTCCACATTTGTAGGCCAAACTTGAAATAAGAGAATTAACAATATTTCCGGTATAAGTAAATATTTTTATTATTTTCCTACTATCTGCACTGTCGGACATGCCCATTCATTACAAATAGAATATTTTTGGCGGAAAATTTTTCTTAAACTTAATAATGTATAAGAGTTTGGTTTTGCTATTTACTTTATCGTTTGCAACAAAACAATAGTAATAAAAATAAAAATATATTTACCAAGTAAATAACAATAAATTGTTAAAATTATTAGCCGCAATCGTTTGAAAATGAATAATAACGTGTCCTTGAAGCTATTAGCCACATAGCAAAATTTTTTACTTTCTTCAACGTAAACCATTAGTACGTTGTGTGCAAGTAATTCTAAGCATTCAACGGTGGTTTTTTATGTAAGTACTAAAATATTCATGTTAATTATTTTGGCGGCTAACTGCATGGCAGAAGGCAGTTTGTTTAAAAATTTGACTTTGCTTAAACTGTTTGTTAGTATATCGTTTTGTAAGGATTTAAATAATTAATTTTAAATTTTTAATAGAAGCAGCTGCTATTTTTTATGCATATTAACTTTGACTTGCACTTTTAATTTTACGTATATCATATGCTTGCGCATCGTAAACCTCATTTTTTTGTATAAGGTGTAAATATTTTTTGTTCACTACATATTTGTCATACTGTTTCGGAAAGATTTAATTTTAAATTTTAGGCTTGAACAACAGCTTGAACGTAATTTTAAATTCGGAAAAAAATTGTTACTCAAATGGAGTCGAAAGCGTGTACAAGGGATAATTTCAGTCCGCAATACCAGTCCCACTTCCGGTGACAAACAAAAGTTGTTAAATTTATTGTAGGTGGTTGTTTACATCTGGCTGGTAGAAATGGTAGAGTCCTATGAATGTAATTGTTTGAAATGCACGTAAAGTACCTTTTTTCGGCAAAACTCAGTTTTGGAACAGTTGCCAATGTTACTACCACTTTGTCAGTGTCTGCCTAAAACATAGTTTCGGTCGTCCACTTACAAATTATTTGCACTATATTTTTGTTGTTACACCTTATTTTATAATAATGGCTCGTGACAAATTTTATCTACGCAAAAAAAAACAAAACGTGCAATTAGTACAAAAAATTGTACAAACAGTAAAAAAACACATAAGTTTATTGAATCCTTTATTTCTGAAATTGTAGAAAATGTTGAAAAAAATAAACAATCAACTAAAGATTCAATATCATAGACTCAATAAGTAAACTCGGGTTTTAGCGACAGGCACCGGCGGTCGAAAATGCAGCAGCATCTGTTTGTAATAAACCTGTCGCAGTGTCGCAATCCCATTGTAGCAAATCTAACACCCCATGTAGTAAATTACCAATCTTTATCCGACAAAAGTATGACTAATTTATGATGCAAGACAACAAAATACTTAAATTTTGTCCTCAGTTCTACAGTGAAACTTCATGCTGTAATAAAACGTGAAAAAAAAAATTAGTTTCAGTTGTGTTTTATGAAAATTTTCGTATTTTCAAAACTATTTTAATTTTGTACTTGTGGTGCTTTTTTGCAATAATAAAATATATCTGACGTATGTTACAACTAATTTTTTAAGTAGAAAAAAAACTGGACTGGGAAATTATTATAGAATGAAAAAATATCGGAAAAACGGGAAAATTATTCGTCCTTTGACAGCTTCCGTTGCTTACGCTGCGTATTAAACGGTTAAAGTTACATAAAAATCATGTATGATGGAATTGTTCCCTTCTAAAAGTTCTAAAAAAAAGTCCGCGACAGCATACGTCAATCTTTTAAGGTCGACTCAGTATAACCTTTTTTATGGTAAAGAATTTTTTTCTAAAATAATCTAATATAAAATTCTGGTGTCACAGTGTTTTTGTAACCAATCTCCTCCGAAACGCCTTGACCGATTTTTATGAATTTTTTTGTGTATATTCGGTAGGTCTAGTAAACTATTTTTTAAACCCCTAAGTGATAAGAGTGACCCACCAAACTTTTTTTATTTTTTAGACATTTTTTATTTTTATTTTTTTAAGATTTGCCATCAAAAAATACATATAACCCTAAATTTTGACCCTTCTACCACCAACCCCCATTTTTTAATAACGATATGAGTATCTTTGCTTTCATCCACAGATGCGCAATAGGGTTGCAAGATGACCATTGAATATAATCATTGTCGTACGATAAATTTTTATGTATTTATTTTAATTTAATTTTTTATTTAACTGTGTACCAAAATATTCACTAGAAATGCCAAAACAACGTTTGGCGGGTCGGCTAGTTTCTAATATTGTATATATTTTAATTGTATTTCTTCAGGTAATTATTGTATTTTATTTTTTTAATTCAATGTTTCAGGTAGAATGATTTTAATAAAACGTTAGCGCTAATTGCAATCTACTCATTCTTTACTCATTATACTCGTATTGTTAAATATTTTTATTTCGCTGTTCATTAGGGGTCCCACAGTGTTGTAGAACACAGGCCCGCAGTTTGATTGTTACGCCACTGGATGGATACGTTATTTTGTCACTTCTAAAAACCGAAATGGTATTGTAAAATCGGAAATGCGATATCAAAATTTTATTCCGATAAATCGCTGAGTAAAAACAGCTCCCCCTGGTGGACAAGGTCCACATTAAATTAAGTCTGCAACCAAACCAGAATCTAAGTAAACCTGTATTCTGCTACGGCATCATAGCGCGTTTAATGGCGATTTCTCGTTTCAACAGATTCTGTCTTTTCGAGAGTTATTTATCTCAGTCGTGAATTTTTTAGGATTATAAATGGTATCAAAAGAAAGCTGACACTTTTCCCCAGGGGACCTCCTATCTCAGAATGCAAATCACTTCAGTACTTCTTCAAAAAATGCATCAATGTACCGGTTAAATCTGGTGTAAAAATTGGTCAACTTTATAATTTTTTTTTGTAGAAACTGCGGACTAGATATGAATATAAATATGGAGGTCCCCTGGACTCAAGTTTGTTAATTCGAAATATAATTTTTTTAAAGCGATATATCCCGTATTTTTAAAATGCAACTCCGGAAACCACGACGATGTTTTCAATGTATTTAGTATAGGGCGAAACCGATCCAGACGCGAGCCTTAATTTAAGATGACAGGCGTAACAGCATACGTGAGAGTCAAACAGAGAAACTGTAAACAAAACGACCATCGGTTTTATTGCTTCGACTTCCGCTTATTATATAAAACATTGGGTTTTATTTTAATTCTTGACGGTGAAATTCACAATTGGTTGATTATAAACATGTCTATTTCACATTCGCGGAACCAAGTGAGCGCATAAAAAAAATGCAGGTCTGTAATGTTAAAGTCGATGTAAATAAGCGTGCTACACTTATGTTTCAACCGAGTTTTTCCTTTAACAAATTTTGTGTCTACCAAATTGGGTTGGTTGGGGTGTAATACTAATAATAAGTGTTGCCTTTAATTTAATCAATAAAATAAATTGACTTCATTAATTTTTTTGAACCACCTCTTAAGAAAATCTAAAAAATATGAATGGAATGATAAATCACAAGTACAAACTCATCATATTTTTTGCATTTTAGATAGGATTTATTCAGCAAAATTTAAGGGTGACGTCATCAATTTTTTTAGGAGGGATGAACAAATACATTTTGAACAAAAGTTTACCATGCTTATAATAACTTTAAAATATTCCCAAGATTTCAAAGCATTCGGTTTTGTAATTCCTGATTAAATCGATAAAATAAATTCACGCCTTCATTAACTTTTTTGAGTCACCCTGCATATGCAAATCCAAAAATATGAATGGAATGATAAATCACAAGTACAGACTCATCATATTTTGTACATTTTAGATACGATTTATTCGGCAAACTTTTGAGCTGACGTCATCAGTTTTTTGTAGAAGATAACCAAATATATTTTGACTAAAAATTTATTATGCTCTTTATAATCTTAAAACATCTGCAAGATTTCAAAGCATTCGGTTTTATAGTTCCTGATTAAATCAATAAAATAAATTTACGCATTCATTAATTTTTTTGAGTCACCCTGTATATGCAAATCGAAAAAATTTGAATGGAATGATAAATCACAAGAAGAGACTCACCATATTTTGTACATTTTAGATAGGATTTATTCAGCAAAATTTTGTGGTGACGTCATAAATTTTTTAGGGGGGACGACCAAATACATTTTGATCAAAAATTTACCATGCTTATGATAATTTTAAAATATCTTCAAGATTTCGAAGCATTCGGTTTTGTAGTTCCTGAGTAAATCAGTAAAATAAATTTACGCTTTCATTTATTTTCTTGAATCAGCCTGTATATGCAAATCCAAAAAATATGAATGGAGTGATAGATCACAAGTACAGACTGATCATATTTTGTACATTTTAGATATGATTTATTCGGCAAATTTTCGAGCTGACGTCATCAAGTTTTTGGAGGGGATAAGCAAATATATTTTGACTAAACATTTATTATGCTCTTTATAACCTTAAAACATCTGCAAGATGTCAGAGCATTCCGTTTTGTAGTTCCTGATTAAATCAATAAAATATATTTACGCATTCATTAATTTTTTTTGAGTCACTCTGTATATGCAAATCCAAAAAATATGAATGGAGTGATAAATGACAAGTACAGACTCATCATATTTTGTACATTTTAGATATGATTTATTCGGCAAACTTTCGAGCTGACGTCATCAAGTTTTTGGAGGGGATAAGCAAATATATTTTGACTAAACATTTATTATGCTCTTTATGACCTTAAAACATCTGCAAGATTTCAGAGCATTCGGTTTTGTAGTTCCTGATTAAATCAATAAAATATATTTACGCATTCATTAATTTTTTTGAGTCACCCTGTATATGCAAATCCAAAAAATATGAATGGAGTGATAAATTACAAGTCATCAAGTTTTTGGAGGGGATAAGCAAATATTTTTTGACTAAAGATTTTTGATGCTCTTTATAGCCTTAAAACATCTGCAACATTTCAAAGCATTCTGGTTAGCAGATTAAAAGTTAAATTTCAAAATGTTGTTTTATAATTTTGATTTTTTTTCCAAAAATCTGGACGTTTCGGGTGAAAAGTCGATTCAGAGTTGTAAACTACATGTGTAGGACTATGTTATTTTATACAATTGAAAACCCATTTACTATGTACAATTTTGAAGTGACGTCATCGCATTAGTGGTGGGGATGATTAGACAAATTTTGGTTAGCGTTTTACCATCTACATGATATTCTTAATATAAGTACAAAATTTCACAACAATCGGTCGAGTACTTTCGGAGATTATCTGTCTAATAAAAATCCGGGACGGCAGACGGACAGACGGACAGACGGACAGACGGACAGACGGACAGACGGACGGACAGACGGACGGACAGACGGACGGACAGACGGACAGACAGACGGAGATGGGAGACCTATTTCTTCGTCTTTTAGGGGTCATGAAAGATCGAGAAAACGTAAAAGTAGAGAGTCGGCCGACGGACTCGATTACAATACTTCCTTTGCTTACGCTCGGGAAGTAATAACATAAATGATGTAGCATCCAATTAAAAAAATGTATACGACGTCTATGTCGTCACAAATAGGTGACAACTTAAAAAAAGCATAAGCAGAAATAAAAATTGACCTATTTCAGCGTTTTCGACGAATACGATTAGTTTTGACATTTGTGAATTCATTCCATACGTAGTTTTCACACGGACAATATTAAATACATTTAACCAACGAAGAAATGTATATTATCAGTACATGCTTAACTTCGATTTTTGAAGTTTATAATCGAAATAAGTCGACTATTAAGAGGAACCTTTGGTTTTGTAGGGTTTTCAACATATCTTCAGAATGCAATATCTAATATCTCCTTTCTTTTTTTTGCTCCTTTTGGTGATACATGTAACGTTTATCACCACAACACCGAAAACGCACAAAATATTTACCGACGCGTCTCGCCAACCACGTTGGAATTATCTGGATAAAACTAAACTCTGTTTTTTTTTTCACTATAGCTGTGTCTAGATAAATGCCAACGTGGTTGGCGAAACGCGTCAGGTAATACTTGTGCGTTTTCGGTGTTGTGTGGAAAAAAATTATACCATTATAGCGCACCAAGTGATCAAAAAGATTCCTTTTGGTGAATTTTTCATCATGTAGAATTAAAAGTATAAGTAACTCAATTGTTCATTGAAATTTTGGAGGGCAGCACACTATAGAAATTGCCAGAAAAACATTGTCGACTTGCACATTGTATATTTTGTGTGATGTGGTACGTCCTTACAAGAAAAGTAGTTGTTGTTAACTTTTTTTTGTTTACAAAATTTTTGTCATCACTAATTTCTAAATAAGCTTCATAAACTACTTTACATTGTTCCAGCACTAAATTTTTCAATATCATGCGATTGAAAAAAAAATCCTCCAGTAGGCTATGAAATTTATTTTAATCAACACATTCGTTGTTCGGTTTGACAGTTACGGTCAAATAAATGTCAAATAAACTGTCAAATAACTGCAATGCCAATATTATTAGTTTACAGATTGATTTCATGGCCTACCAGATTATTTCCATCATATTACATTTACGGAGGGAGGAATAACAATACAATCAAAGATAGCCATGGATTTTTGAAAGTGTGTTCATTTTCGACTCAAATTTTGAAATTGACAGTAATCTGACAAAACGAAAATTCTATCAAAGAGAAATCTTCACAAATCCATAGCACTCTCTTTGACCGTGTTTTTTATTGTTTACAGATTCAAGATATATAGGATGTTCACTAAACGCACAGAAAAAATTTGGGGAGTTATTTCTCGGCTTATTTAAAAAAATGTTATCCTTTAATGATTTTCGGAAAGACGCTTCGTTTCGGAGATACAGGGCGATAAAAAAAAATAAAAGTGTGGTGTACTGCACTGGATCCACGGTGTTTAAGAAATGTCTAACAAACGTTTCCACTGTGACTTGTCATCGTTATCATTTTTTCTATTTATATTATATTTTAGTCCGTAAATTCCAAACGGACGAATTCCGAAATAATGGGCCTTCAAACTTGAAAGTCCCTTTTTGACGATTAATTTAAGAAGAATTTAGTCTAAAATAGTGAAAATATTCAACAACTGACGCCGAAAACGAACTCAGCGGTGCAAAGTTAGAGTGCATGGGAACAGAATTCTAGTCAAATGAATTTTTTTACCACTTTTTTCGAATTCGTCAAAATTTTGGAATTAATACAATTGCAAGCATTCTCCCTTAAACGGGTCCCGATTTGTGTGATAATTGCTGTTTGGCAAATTCCGGCCCCCTGAAAAATAATCTGGACTCTAAAATTGTCTCCGGGCGACCTCGATTTTTTTTTAATTTTTGAGTCATTGACGCTCTAGAAAAATTAAATAGTCTTATATTTTGGTTTGTAAATTCCAAACTGACATGGATTCCAGGTTGAAAATTAACCATCGCAACTAAATAACTTCAAGAAATCGAGCGGTGAAAACGAAATATCGGATTCTCTTCCCATTTCGAACTAACGGGTTTTCAAACTTGAAATTTCGTTTTTGGCTATTGATTTAACAACAATTTCGTCTAAAATAATGAAGATATTCAACAACTGACGCCAGAAACAAACTCTGCGGTGCAAAGTTAGATGGGGAACAGAATTCTAGTCAAATGGAATTTTTTTTTTTTTTTTGGTCACTTTCTTCGAATTTGTCAAAATTTTCGAATTTATACAATGTCAAGGAATCTCCCTTAAACGGTCCCCGATTTGTGTGAAAATAAGCTTTATCTACAAATTTCGGCCCCCCGAAAAATAATCTGGACTCTAAAAATATCGCCTGGTACTCTGGGTTTTTTTTTTATTTTATGATTCATTGACTCTCCTGAAAAATGACACAGTCTTATATTTTGGTCCCTATATTCCAAACGGAGATCGATTCCAGGTTGAAAACTAACTGTCTCAACTAAATAACTTCCAGGAATCGAGCGGTGAAAACCAAAAATCGGAATCTCCTGCCATTCGGAAATAATGGCTCTTCAAACTTGGAATTTCTTTTTTGACTATTGATTTGAGAATAATTTCGTCCAAAACAATGAAGATATTCAACAGCTAACCACAGAAACGAACTCAGCGGCGCAAATTTAGTCTGGAATCAGAATTCTACTCAAATGGGAAATTTTTTTTGGTCACTTCTTTCGAATTCGTCAAAATTTTTTAATTTAGACAATGTCAAACAATCTCTCTTAAACGGGCCCCGATTTGTGTGAAAATTGCTGTATTACAAATTCCCGCCCTTTGAAAAATAGTCTGGACTCTAAAAATGTCTCCAGACGATCTCGATTTTTTTTTAATTTTTGGTTCATCGGCACTCTTGCAAAATTACATAGTCTTATATGGATTTTGGTCTGTAGATTCCAAATGGACATCGATTCTAGGCTGAAAATTAACGATGTCAACTAAATAACTTAGAGGAATCGAGCGATGAAAACAAAAAATCGGAAGCTCCTGCCATTCCAAAATAATGGGCCTTCAAATCAGGGAGTTTTCTTTTTGACTAGTGATTTAAGAAGAATTTCGTCTAAAGGAGTGAAGATATTCAACAACTGACGCCAGAAATGTACTCAGCAATGCAAAGTTACTCAAATTGGATTGTCTACCACTTTTTTCGAATTCGTCAAAATTTTCAAATTTATACAATGCCAAGCAATCTCCCTTAAACGGACACCGATTTGTGTGAAAATTGCTGTATATACAAATTCCGGTCCCCTAAAAAATAATCTCTTCGGGCGATCTGGATTTGTTTTTAATTTTTGATTCATGGACCCTCGTCCGTGGATTCTAAGCGGACATCTATTCTGGCCTGAAAATTAACCACTTCAAATTATTAATTTCGAAAAATCGAGCGGTGGAAACTTCTACCATTTCATTATGGATTAATAAAGGATTGTTTTTTATCGCCCTGTACCTTGGAAAAAAGCGTCTTTTTGAAAATCGTCGAATTACAAAAAATCTTAAAATAACCCAAACAATAAATAACCCTACCAATTTTTGTCGCATGTTTAGTAAACACCCTGTATATATACAGATTTGAAACCCATCTTTGTTTTTCGTTGAATTTCAGATAACAAAAAACTCAAAGACAGAAGTTGTATGCTTCTCTCTCTAAAATTAAACACTCCATATATTTTTCATATCCTGACAGGTTTTACAAGCACCTGTATTTTATTTTTGAAATTTCGATGCAACATTTCCAAGTTATTCAACTTTTTTTGAAATTTTTAACAATGCAACGTTTCACAAAAAACACGGTGTTATTATTCTTAAAACGTCTGTGTTGTAATATTTTATGGATAAATATTCAAAGGTGTATCTTAATTATACTGGGTGTCTAGAAAATGGCGGATTAACTCTCCATTACATTATATAGGGGGTTTTGGGAGTCCCCTAAAAAATAATAAAAACAAAATTCTTTATGAAGTAGATTACGAAAAAAACTAAATTTTATAAGAGTAAAGTCGGCAACACTGCACGCACCTAATGCGTGAATATAGTCTTTGCCATTTCTATTGAAACACCATTTGTTAATCGTAAATTTGACAATATTCATATTCAGACAATTTTCTAACTAAAAGCCGTTGTCAATCAACCGAAAGCTGTTACCAATTGCTAAATTTTAAGCAAAATCAACAGGTGGTGTTGCAATAGAAATAACAAAGACAATACCTCCGATTTACTTTCTGATTTCTTAGTAACGATGGTGACTGAAATCCCCTTTTTATTTATGTATTTTTTTTTAGGACAATAAACATAAGCAGTAATCATTAATCGTTGTGCATTATTATTAATAAAACAACCTGTTATTTTTTATTGATAAATAAACCAAAAAAAAATTTAATAAAAGATTTATGAATTATAAACAAAAACAAAACCAACAAAAGAAAAATCCATTAAAGCATAACCCACTAAACACTAGAGAAGATGTTCAAAATCCTGCCTTGTGCATATAAGTGAGCTTGAAATTTTTGCAAATTTTGATCATTTTTTGTAAAAGTTAGTCATCAGTAATTGCTGACTTTGACAAATGAGATACCCTCTAAGAAAAGAGAGAGTGGGTGGGCGGGCCTAGTACCTGGTAAGATAAGGCTAATTTTGGCAAATGACATATTCTCTAAGAAAAGAGGGGGCGGGTGGGCGGGGCTAGTACCTGCTAAGATAAGAGTGGTTTTGACAAATGAGATACCCTCTAAGTAAAGAGAGAACCGGTGGGCGGGGCTAAATTTTTTTAAATATTTTTCCCAGAGTTACCAGTTGATTGTTAAGGGCGTAGCGGAGAGTTAATCCGCTATAGAGTGTTTACATAAAAAATACATAGGTATAATTTCTGGATAGTCATCTTATGCCGTTTATTAATCTTTTTCCTTTTTGTTAGGTATTTTCTATCTCTAAAGTCAATAGTATCTACGTTTTTGAGTAAAAAAACAGTGTAAGATCAAGACTCAAATTTATTGAACTACAACAAAGCGCATACCTTTATTTATCCGTCCATAAAATATTGCAACTTAAGTAGGTATTAAACATAATCTTATAACGATTTGTTCGTGAATCTTCGCATTGTGAAAGAAAATTTAAAAAAATGGGAATAACTTTTCAGTGTTGTACGGAACTTTGAAAAATAAAGTACGCTTCTAATAAGGCAATAAAATTACCTTAAGTTATGCTACTCAAAGAATAGTCCCTGTGGCCTTTGACTGACTTTGTGTAGAAATATAATGTTTATTGCCCCTACAACGCCGAAATTATAAAATTGTTGACGCGTTTCGCCAACCACGTTGGCATTTTCTAGACAATATTAAATTGTAATTTTGGTAGTTTCGTTTTTTTTTTGTCATTTTATTGGGAGTTTAGTAATGCTTAATTTAATATTAGTACCATTATTTTGAAAAGCTTTCTAAAGTGGAAGTACATATATCATTTTCTATTTTTAAATAAATTATGTTGTCCCATCATAATCGAGGAGTTTCCCAAAAAGCGTAAAAAAATTACCGTAACTTACCGATATGAAGCAGAATGTTTTTCATAAAAAAATCCTAGCACTGTTTGAAAAAATCGACACAAGTAAATGACTTTTTTCTTTTTGTTTTAAACTTAAATTTAATCTGTAATTATAATTGTATGGCGGCGACCGATAGTTTTACTGTTGGTATAAACAAGTTTCTGACATAATATGTGAAAACCGTATTGTTTAGCACCGGTGCGAGGTAAAAGATCGAACAGTGGGGTGAAATTCAAAGGGTTGCATTCAAAATAGAAAGCAGTCATTACACTTTCAATAACATTAGTATATCCTATGTAATATGTCATTAAAATTGGTGTTTACAGCATGTGGTTGTATTAATAAAAAAACGCACTTTTTTATTTTTAATATTTTCAACATAGTTATTTAATACAGGTTGTAGTAGGAATTTAATATTTACCTAATCAAAGAGACTATGTTAAATATAATATATAAATATTTTGTTACTTTGAATTTATGAGTATGTTGAAAATATCCTTGACAAATTATAATTAACGTAAAAACAAATTTTATTATCCTAAGCAAAAAAGAAATGGATGAAGTGAGGCTGTATTTTTGAGCGTGTGATTTTTAAAATGTATGTAAACTTCCTCTTTGATTGTATAACAACTTCGATTTATGACTCTATTTTTTTAAACTAGTTATATATTTAAACAGGTATATGAATCAGTGTTAAAAATACACTCTAGATTTGTATTACTGATATCACTGAAATATGTATTTTTAAACTTGATATTCATATTTAATTTGAATACCTTTCATCCCAGCCACATCAATTCGCAACATATTGAACACGAAGTCAATATTTCACCTTGTTGCCGGCCCAACAAAAACAACTTAATTGCGCATTGTTTATCGCACAATTGTAACAGATACTTTCCAAAGTAAAACAGACGGAGCAATTACCTCTATCATTAACCGCAAATAAAGTTTCGTGAGATCGACATTGTTATTTATGACTCCGCAATTTGTATCCATGCGAATAATAAAATTTCCCTTCGGGATTACGTTTGATCGATCAAATCCCCAGCTCACACTTTGTTGCTCGAATCTTCGTTCTTCACTCTATGATTACGCTTGTAAAGGAACCACCGTTTATGAATTTTCACAATCGCACGTGCTTATTCATATGAGTACGTTTTTGTTATTATCTATGACAGTGACTGCGTCCGAGGTCATTGGCAATGGTAAGCTGGGGTGATTTACCGGACGCAGGTGTATTATCGAGGAAATGAAGTCACGATAGCACGAAATTACGGAAATTTGTGACGGGGCCTCGGAGCTTCGGCCGTATCCGAATTCGAGGCAAATTCGTTGAAGCAAGATGGGAGGGAAAACCGCGTTTTCGTTAAAATGGGGGTTGTTGGCCGTGTGATTTTCCATCTGGTGATTCAGTTGGTTTAACAAGTTCTGGGAAGCTCATCATATTTTTTAAAAATAGTTGCCTAAAAGAAAATAAGGAATTGGTCGAAAGCTATTTCGATAGAGCTTCCTTCGTGCCTGAAGTGCAACCCAACAAATCCCTAAGTTGTAAAATAAAGATTTTTGTTAATAACTTCTATAACGTAAAAATCAGTAAATTTTTCAATTCTTCAATTTTACATTTCTTTTTGTTTCTTCGATTTTTCGAATTTTCAACTTTTAATTTTTAAATTTTTCGATGTGCAATTTTTCGTTTTGTTTTCTTTATTTTTTCAATTATTCTGTTTTTCGTTGTTTCCGTTATATAATTCTGTTTTCTCAATTCTTAGTTTCTTCAATTTGTCGATTTGCGATTTTCCAGTTTCTCATGTTTTTCGTTTCTTCAATTTTTAATTTTGCAATTTTTTGGTTTAAGATTTCTTGAGTTTTAAAATTTTTTGACTTTTTGGATGTTTCAATTTTTTTAATTTTCGTTACTTCAATTTTTAGATTTTGCAATTATTGGATTTAAAATTTTTCAAATTTTCATTTATTAATTTTTCAATTTTTCGATTATTATTTAATTGTACATTTCTGCACATTTTCGATTTGCAATTATTCATTTCGCGTTTTTATTTTCTTCATTTTTAGAATTTTTCGATTTTTCCATGTTCTGAATTATAATTTTTTGTTTTCTCAATTTCAATGTTTTCAGTTTTTCGTTTCAATTTTTCGATTTGAAATTTTTCAATTTTTCATTTTTTTTTGTTTCTTCAATTTTACACCAACATGTCATTTTGATTTTTCATTTTTAAATTTTCCAGTTTCTCGAGTTTTCCAACTTTTGATGTTTGAATTTTTAATTTTCCAAGTTTTTGGTTGTTCAATTTTTCATTTCTTCAGTTTTTCGATTTGCAATTATTTGTTTAAGTTTTTATTTTCTTTATTTTTTGCAATTTTTTGAATTTTCAGTGTTCTGATTTTATAATTTTACTTTTTTCAATGTGAAATTTTTCAATTTTTAGACTTTTCAATTATTCGTCTTGCCATTTTTCGGATTTTTTAATTTTTGAAGTTTTAGATTATTTAATTTTCCGTTTTTCAATTTCAGATTTTTCAGTTTCTCCATTTTTCAATTTTTCGTTTCTTCAACTTTTGATCTGAAATTATTTTGTGTGATTTTAAAACTTTTTCGTTTCTTCAAATTTTCGATTTTTTCGCGATTTGGTTTTTCATTTCTTGTATTTTTACAATTTTTCGATTTTTCTACGTCTCGATTTTTGTTTTTTTCATTTCATTTCTTCAGTTTTTCAATTTGCTTTCTTTTATTTCAGTTTTTTTATTTTTTTTATTTTGTCTTTTTCGATACGAATTTTTTTTATTTTTCAATTTTTCATTTTTTTTTGTGTCTTCAATTTTACGCCGACATGTAACTTCGATTTTTAATTTTTCAATTTTCTAGTTTCTCGATGTTCCAACTTTTGTTTTAATTATTTATATCCCAATTTTTGGATTTTTCAATTTTTCGATTTGCCATTTTTCGAAGTTTTTGATTTTTGAACTTGTAGATGATTTAATTTTGTGTTTTTTCAATTTTAGATTTTTCAATTTCTCGATTTTTCTACTTTTCGTTTGTTCAATTTTTTATTTGTAATGTTGCAATTATTTTGTTTGATTTTTAAACTTTTTCATTTATTCGATTTTTAATTTTATAATTTTTCGATTCTCTAGTTTTTCGTTTCTTCAAATTTTAGATTTTCAATTTCGCGTTTTAGTTTTTCATTTCCTTTGTTTTTACAATTTTTCGATTTTTCTATCTTCCGACTTTTGTTTTTCTTTTGCATTTCATTTCTTCAGTGTTTCAATTCTCATTTTTCATTATAGTTTTTTATTTTCTTTATTTTTTCAATTTTTCGATTTTTCATTGTTCTGATTTTATAACTGTTCTTTTATCCGATATGAAATTTATTTTTCAATTTTTCATTTTTTCGTTTCTTCAATTTTACACCTACATGTGAGTTCGATTTTTATTTTTTAAAATTTCCAATTTCTCGATTTTCCAACTTTTGGATGTTTCAATTATTTGGTTTTTCAGTTTTTCATTTCTTCAGTTTTTCGATTTGCACTTATTTATTTAGGTTTTTATTTTCTTTATTTTTTCAATGTGAAATTTTTCAATTTTTCGATTTGCCATTTTTCGTAGTTTTTGATTTGTAATTTTGCAATTATCTTATTGGATTTTAAAACATTTTCATTTATTCGATTTTTACATTTTACAATTTTTGTTTCTTCAGGTTTCCGTTTCTTCATATTTTCGCGTTTTGGTTTTTCATTTCCTTTATTTTTACAATTTTTCGATTTTGCTGTTCCAATTTTTTGTTTTTTTTTTTAATTTCATTTCTTCACTTTTTCAATTTGCAGTTTTTCATTTCAGTTTTTTATTTTCTTTATTTTTTCAATTTTTGATTGTATAATTTTTCTTTGTTTCGATATTAAATTTTTCAATTGTTCATTTTTTTTGTTTCTTCAATTTTACGCGACATGTAACTTCGATTTTTAATTTTAAATCTTTCAGTTTCTCGGTTTTTGCAACTTTTGGAGATTTCAATTTTTAATTTTTCAATTTTTTGGTTTTTCAGTTTTTCATTTCTTCAGTTTTTCGATTTGCAGTTATTCATTTAGGCTTTTATTTTCTTTATTTTTCAATGTGAAATTTTAAAATTTTTGGATTTTTCAATGTTTTGATTTGAAATTTTGATTTAAATTATTTAATTTTCCGTTTTTTCAATTTTTGTTTTTTCAGTTTCTCGATTTTTCAACTTTTCGTTTGTTCTATTTTTCAATTTTTTGGTTTTTCAGTTTTTTCAGATTTGTAATTTTGCATTTGTTTTGTTTGATTTTAAAAGTTTTTCACATACTCGATTTTTCATTTTAGAATTTTTCGATTCTTCAGTTTTTCGTTTCTTCAAACTTTCGATTTTCAATTTCGCGTTTTGGTTTTTCATTTTTACAATTTTTCGATTTTTCTGTGTTCCGATTTTTGTTTTTTTTTTCATTTAATTTCTTCAGTTTTTCAATTTGCTTTTTTTCATTTCAGTTTTTTATTTTCTTTATTTTTTCAATTTTTCGAGTTTTCATTCAATTTTTGATTTGTAATTTTTCTATTTTGTTTCTAAATATGTAATAATAATAATTTTTAAAATATTCCACTTTTTCATTTTTACGATTTCAGAATTTTTCCAGTTTGCAATTATTTTTCGATTTTTGGTTTTCAAGTTTCAATCAAGTTTCAAATTTTTCAATTTTTCGATTTGCACTGTCACGAGTTTTCAATTTTTCGTTTCTTCAGTTTTTCTTTTCTCAATGTGAAATTTCTCAATTTAAGGATTTTCCAATTTTCCATTTCTCTAGTTTTTCAATTTGCAATTTTTCATTTCAGTTTATTATTTTCTCTGTTTTTTCAACTTTTCGAATTTTCATTGTTCCGATTTGATCATTTTTCTTTTTCTCTTCTAATTTTTGAATATTTCAACTTTTAGATTTTTTAATTTTTCGTTTCTTTTTCAATTTTACGATTTTAGAATTTTCGATTTTTCAATTATTGGATTTTAAGACTTTTTCATTTATTCGATGTTTCAATTTTATCGATTTTTAATTTTTCAATTTGGCATTTCTTTAATTTTTGGTTTCTTCAGTTTTTAGATTTCCAATTTTCATTTTGATTTTTTATTTTTTCATTTTTCAATTTGTCGCATTTTCAATTTTTCGTTTCTTCAATTTTTGATTTTTGCAATTTTTCTAGTTTTCGTTTTAAATATTTAATAATAATACTAATTTTTAAAATTTTCACTTTTTCAATTTTCGATTTTAGAATTTTTCCATTTTTCAATTGTTGGGTTTTAAAAATTTTTCATTTATTCGATTTTTCAATTTTTAGATTTTCCGTTTTCAAATTTCTCGATTTTTAGTTTTTCAATGATCCAATTTTTCGTATTTTAAGTTCTTTAGTTTGCAATATCTTGATTTTCCACTTATTCGATTTTGCTATTTCTCGTTTTTTCAGTTTGTTTCCTTTTTTTAATTTTTTAAATAGTATAAAAAGAAAAATTTGAAAAATCTAAAAAGTGTAAATTCAGAACTTGAGAAATTGAGAGAACGAAAAATTGAAAAATTGAAACATTAAAAATTGGGAAACTTAAAAATCGAACAAGTGCAAAAAAACCGAAATATTGTAAAAAAAATTAAAATTCAAAAATTGGAAAATCGAGGAATCCAAAAATCGAAGGTTGAAAATTTGAAAAACGAAAAATTATAAAATCGGAAGAAATATTGAAAAAATAAAGCAAATGAGAAAACGAAAAATTGTAATGTAAAATCGAGAAAACGAAAATGAAAAAAATCGGAAAAATGAAAAATAAAAATCAAGAAATTGAAAAATGGACGAAACGAAAAATTTAAAATTGGAAATTTAAAAATTGAGAACCAGAAAAATCAAAAAATAAAAAATTTTAATATTGAAAAACAGCAAAATTGAAAAATTTCAAATTCAATAATTGAAAAGGTAAAAAAACGAAAAATTATAAAACCGAAACCCTGAAAAATGGAAAAAATTCAAGAAAATGAATACACGAAAAAATGTGATAGGTATCAAAAATTTGGTCGAAGGTAACTATAAATCCAGATTTTTCGAAAAATTATAAGAATTTTGGTTAGGACTTTATATGTAATAAAAATTCGGGCAGATGCAGACATACAGGCAGACGAACGGACGGATGGACGGAAATGGCAGACCTACTTTTTCATGCCCTAGCGATCACTAAACGTCTAGAGAACATAAAGATCCCCCGATTCAGAAAGAAAAAAACCACTTATCATGTAGCAGTTTTAATACATTATGTTATTCCAAAATCAAAAATTCATCAGCACCACAATTTCTTCGAAAATACACCCGGCAACGTTGCCAGTGCCAATTTTAGTGATTCAACGTCCAAAATCCGAACCTGACCTCGCAGAATCAGACTTCTGCACTATACCGCGATTATCTCTAGCGTCACACTACTGCTTCCCGATTAGGTAGATGTCCGTACGGTTTCGTGATCTCTTTAATTGCTGCAACCGCAAGAACTAGAACACTTTTCTTGAATATTCAAATCGGCACTGATGCGCTGAAATTAACTCTACTTTGAATTACAAACGTTAAAGTAAACGCAATACGGCAATTACTAATGGAAGCAGTAAATCTGATGAGCTAATCTATCTCTTTCTATTTTTAATTACGTGCGCGTGCAAGAAGATAACGCAAATGGAGTTTGACATGTCGTTACTTTTGTCTTGAGTTATATGTGCATGAAAAGGAAACAGGAAGCTCATTTTCCATACATATAAGATCGAGAACGAATCTATTTGTTTCTGCAAGCCCCTTAGAGAAAAATGCACTTGCTGATATTGCAGTACCTATTTACCTACAAATTGACTGTGAACACTCTCTCATTTGAGTGAAATTATACTCATCTAAAGTAAGTTCTACTTACTTAGATTGTTAGTAAAATATTATCAATAATGCAGAAACCTCTCATGCAGTTGGAGAAATTATAAAAAACGTAGACTGGTTTCTTCATTGATGTGGTCAATATTTCATTAAACGAATTGAATAAAATTACTATTAATCACTCGAAGGCTAAAATTAATTGGGCACAAAGTAATCAATTAAGAGCGATTTTGTTAGGTTTTGCCGATTATGAAGATGTCACAAACAGTTATTTTACACTCTATTTGACAGAATTAATTATATAAAAATCACTGGAAACAACTATTTATTATTGTTCCTGGTAGTGTCAGACAACAATACTTTTTTAGTGCTCGGACCCTAGCGGTAATGATAATAATTTTTTAATAAAATAGTTACGTGTGTATATTATATTTAAGTAATAGAAGTAATAAGGCACTTTTTACTTTGGAAATCAAGAAAGCATGAACTTGCTCTCGCAAAAACTAGTGTAGGTAACATTAATTTTACTTTTTGTGTTCTTATTTAATCATGCAAGTACAGCAGCGACCTATAACCAGAAGCAATGATAATGATAGGAAATAAATAAAATGCTCACTGGATTCTGTTTTGCCTGAAACCGTAAATGATTAGTGAACACTTGTAATAAGACTAACTGATTTAGATTACATCTGCTGACAACTAAGAACTGGGGAAACAAGTCATAAAGACATCAAAGTGCCAATTATTGAAATTTTTATTGGGTCGCTTTGTCATTTTTAAAGTTTTTGAACTCCAGTTATTTTGATGAACTGAATTTGCAAATATTTAATTCGTGGCACAATTATTTTGGATTCTTCGTTGTTTGAAAAATTTTATTACTTTTTTGTTGAAATTCATGAGAATGAATGTAGCGGTGCGGTTAAGGGTAACAGTAAGCACAATTACAAACAAGTTATGACATACTTTCAAATATTTAATTGTTATGTATGGTAAATAGTTTTAAGAGTTAGATGTAAGTGAGTACAAAGAATATTTGATGAAACAAATTTTAAAGTTGTACTCTAATCGTCGTTATTTTTTGGTGAGGGTAAATATATTAACTTTGGTATGTACAATGTGACACTAGAGACGAATTAATTAAAAAAATACATATATCGTTTCATGAAAGCATATTTATTAAAGAAGTATGAGTAATGCTATAACTTACAGTGGGTTTTTGCTACCAGATACGAAATAAAAAATTTGCTGAAAATAAATTCCGCTTCTTCAAAAATTATAAAATTTTATTTTTATGATTACCTCTATAAATTCAATAATATATATAGGATGATAAAAAATGGCGGATGAGCTCGATGGTATGTTGTTGACAGGCTACTGAAGAATTTGAAAATAATGGTTTAAAAAAATCCCTGCATCAATCTTTTGAAAATATTAAACTTCGTAATTTTGATCTGTGTTAATGAATTTTATGTCATTATTAATTTAATAATAATTTGTTTCATTACGACCCATAAAACCATTTTTTACTGTTGGCAGATGTCGTTTTAGACCATTTTTATTGGAATTTTAGACTTTTAATTAAATTCACATTAAAACATCAGAATTACGAAATTAATTCTTCAACTTTAAAGTTTAATATGATCAAAACTTAACAATATTTTTCGAGTTCTTCGAAGACTTCTTAACGACGTACCATCGAGTTTTTCCGTCATTTTTTCATCACCCTGTATATTACAGTTAAAAAAAAAAACAAAATCCCATGAGCGGTTCGAACGCGCGACCTTAGGCGATACAAATTCAAACCCCTGTGCCATCTATAAAAGGTTATTATACAGTCTGGATCTTTTTTTTGTGAAAATTTGGATGGCTAGGGTAAAAACTCAAGGCGGATTCATAAACCACAAGTACAAGAGGGTGTCAGTAAATTGTTGGTGGGAATGAGCGCACAAATTTTGGTTAGCATGTACATGAATTTCCGAACGTTCATATAAAATTTGACAATAAGAGACGACAGACAGACAGACAGGGAGAACGGCAGACCTACTGTTTCATATTCTAGGAGTCTACCTTACGCTTACTCTGGAAGTAACATATTTTTTGTAAACGATTCCTTTTTTATTCACTTTGTTCTAAAAATATGGTATTAGGTAGAACTTCCCTCGCCTTGGAGTACAGCACAACAAATCAAATCTTCGAAAAGTCATAAAATGTGATTGTGTGAATTTTTTTACTGCTATAAGCTAAAACAAAATGTATATGGACTATTAAAGTGAGGTAAAGAATTAAATGACAGATCTTTGTTTCAAACAAATTTTTACATATTCAAACAGAAAAATGGATGGTTTATTGAGAACTTTCCGCAGATTACAAATCTGAAGTCCTTGATGTAATTTTTCTTTAATAAACGAGGAATATGAGAACTTATTTTTAAAAAAATTCTAAAAAAATACTTTTTGCGAAAATTTCTTTTTTTTTTATAAAACGTTGGTTTACTAAAACGGAAAATTTGCTCGTTTTTAGAGAATCGGTCGTTGAAATATTTTTTGCAGTATCACTTTAAATTAGCCAGGAAAGTAAGAAAATATTTTTCAAAAATTTGAAAGACGGTTTTTTGAAAAGGTAAAAAGTGCCTCTAATTGAAAGGTAAGAAGTGCGAGTTTATAAATGACACTTTGTAGATTACGAATCTTTTTCGCGATATCTCTTCAAATAACCGAGAAATTGAGAAACAAAATAACAAAAATTAAAAACCATTCAAAGCGGCTCTATTAAAGCAAAAAAAGAATTCTAAGCTGACTATGAATTTGAAATCCTTTTCGCGATATCACTTCAACTGTGAATAAAATGAGAAAATAACTTCCAAAAATTTTGAATTTTTTTTTGGGGGACTTTAAAAGTGGATCTATACAAACAGAAAAATAGATAGTTTATCGAGAATTGTTCGCAGATTACAAATCTGAAGTCCTTTATGTAATATCTCGTCAAATAAATGACAAAAGTGAGAAAATATTTTTGCGAGATTTGAAAACTGGTTTTTTGAAAGGGTTAAAAGTGCTTCTAATTGAGAGGAAAGAAGTACGAGTTTATAAATGATATTTTGTGGATTACGAATCTGAAATCCTTTTCGCGATATCTCTCCAAATAGCCGAGAAATTGAGAAATAAAATAAAAAAATTCTAAAAAATCTTTAAACTGACCAAAATGGCCCTATTAAAAACAAAATCTCTACAGAGAATTCTAAACTGACTATGAATTTGAAATGTTTTTCGCAAAATCACTTCAACTGTGTGAATAAAATGAAAACATAACTTCCAAAAATTTTCAAAAATTTTTTTGGGGACTTTAAAAGTGGATCTATACAAACAGAAAACTAGATAGTTAATCGAGAATTGTCCGCAGATTACAAATCTGAAGTCCTTTATGTAACATCTCGTCAAATAAACGAGAAAAGTGAGAAAAAATTATTTTTGAAAGATTTGAAAAGTGGTTTTTTGAAAGGGTTGAAAGTGCTTCTAATTGAGAGGAAAGAAGTACGAGTTTTTAAAGATATTTTGTGGATTACGAATCTGAAATCTTTTTCGCGATACCTCTTCAAATAGCCGAGAAATCGAGAAACAAATTAAAAAAAAATGTAAAAAATGTTTAAAACTGTCCAAAACGGCTCCATTAGAGCAAACAATGTCTATAGAGAATTCTAAACTGAATATGAATTTGAAATTGTTTTTGCGAGATCGTTTCAAACCATTTGAATAAAATGAAAACATAACTTTCAAAAATTTTTTTGGAGACTTTAAAAAATCAAACAAAAAAATAGACAGTTTATCGAGAATTATTCGCAGCTTACAAATCTGGAGTCCGTTATGTGATATCTCGTTAAATAAACCATGAAAGTGAGAAAACGTTGTTCAAAAATTTAAAAGGCGGTTTTTTGAAAAGGTCAAAAGTGCCTCTAATTGAGAGAAAAGAAGTGCGAGTTTATAAGTGACACTTTGTTGATTAGGAATCTGAAATCCTTTTCGCGATATCTCTTCAAATAACTGAGAAATCGAGAAACAAAATAAAAAAATTCTAAAAAATGTTTAAAACTGTTCAAAGCGGCTCTATTAAAGCAAAAAAAGAATTTCTCTAAGCTGACTATGAATTTGAAATCCTTTTCGCGAAATCACTTCAACTGTTTGAATAAAATGAGAAAATAACTTCCAAACATTTTCAAAAATAATTTTGGGGACGTTAAAAGTGGATCTATACAAACAGCAAAATAGATAGTTTATCGAAAATTGTCCGCAGATTACAAATCTGAAGTCCTTTATGTAATATCTCCTCAAATAAACGAGAAAGTGAGAAAATATTTTTGAAATATTTGAAAAGTGGTTTTTTGAAAGGATTAAAAGTGCTTCTATTTGAGAGGCAAGAAGTACGAGTTTACAAATGATAATTCGGAAAACAACAAACAAAATAAAAAAAATCAAAAAATGTTTAAAAGCGTTCAAAATGACTCGATTAAAGAAGAGAAAGAACTAATCTATAGACAAAATGAGAAAATTTAATAACTACCAAAAATTAAAAAAAAAAATAGTAGGAACTTTAGAAGTGTATCTATTCAGACAAAAAAATGGAGAGATATTTTGTGTAATAACTCTTTTATAAAACATTTTTCAAAAATTGCTCTTTTTTTTAATATTAAAGTTGACTCTAGCGGACCGGAAAAAAAGATTTAAACCTACCAAGAATTTTCCACAGGTTTCAAATCTGAAATGGTTTCTGTAATATCTCTTCAACTAACCAACAACTAACTGTTGGTGAACATTTTCCAAAAATTTCTTTTATTTTTTATCGTGGCTTTATTTAATAAACAAAAAAATTTCTAATTTTTAAAGAATCATCTGCAGATTATGAACCCGAAATATTTTTTACAGTATCACTTTAAATAAGCGAGGAAAGTGAAATCATATTTTTCAAAAATTTGAAAAACGAGTTTTTCAAAGCGTTAAAAGTGTCTCTAGTTGACAAGAAAGTTTTTGCAAAAATGACAGATTTTTACAAAATAGTATAAACTAAGACAGAATAATTTTTTTTCCGTATGCGGTTTAAGCAGTATTGTACGATTGATTCTTATGGAAGATCAGTCGGCGCTATTTCTAGCCGATTTGAGCGTAACATCAGCCTTAAGGGGATATTGTTGGAGAACTCACGTTGTAAATATTTGAACACAACTACAGTCAAAATGGATAAAAGCCCACTTATTTAAATCTACAACCCCTATCATATTGTCTTTTACTGAAATTCAACTCATTTTGGTTTCGTAAATTGTTAATAATTTTAAAATTAAGTTTGGTATAAAAGTTAGAGAACGTTTATTAATAATAATATGAACATTAAGAACATAAATACTTTGTTTTATAAAAAGCAAAGTTAGATATAGATGTGTTAAGGACGGCTGTATTTAAAAGTACAAAACAAAGGAAAACTCCTTGGGAACAGTTCTGTGTCCAGTATTATTTAATCCTTGTACGTAAGCGTAATTTTTATCGCTGTCTGAGATCTTTAACTACAAGTAAAACATTGCTTCTTAAATTTGAGATAACATCTGACATATATATATCTCTCTCTCTTTCTCTTGTACAGCAATATAGGTATTTTTGCTTTTCGAACCAATTATTTTTTAATATATTTTCACAAGTCTTTGAAATTATGTAATGTTTAATTATCTTACACAGTTTCATGTATTGTAGCGAGACCTTCTCCATGTTAATTTTCATTTTCTATTAATTAGTCAATTTCTTCATAAAGTCATTGTTTTACGATTAATTTAAAAAAAAAAGATCGTTAGCTGATGACTTTGTAACAACTTCACATATAATAATATTATAAATTTCGAAACCCAATCTTGTTAATTGTGTTGTTAAATTTTGCGTAGCTCTAAAACCTAGCAGACTTTATTTTCTGACACGAAGTATCAGTTCGAAACTTTACACAACGGAAAAGAACATACGAAATAAACTTGGAAAAGTGTCGTTCTTGAAAAACACGTGTTCCTACACTTGTTACAAACTTGCCAACAAAACCGAAAACGAATCCGTTCTCAACTTATCAATAATCACAACACCACTAGTTAGTTTCGCAGCGGATAGCTCTTATCTACACGATTTAATTTATTAAAATATTAATAATGGTGCGAATGGAGTCAGTCATTCATAAATATTAAACCAGGAACGAAATCGACTTACTTGAATATTTAATCAACCCGAACCGCAGCACACACACTAAACAATCCTGAGCTTGAAAGCTTGAGCAGGCAATTTGTTTGAGATTCGCTCCTTGCCGTCGTTATTCCGCAAATTACGGTAAATTATCCTCATGCACTGTAAGAGGTAAAATAAGCGGCAGAGTCTGAAACCGAACTGGTAGCGAATTGTTTGTGTAAAGTAGAGCGACCACGAGTCTGCATGAAGCGTTTTGATGCATTTAGGGGGAGTTCCTCATGCGTGTCCACACTGCATACATCGCTCGTTTCGTACCCAGAAATATAAATATTTAAATTCGAGCCGAAAACAAAGCACATAAAAAGTTATCGTCTGTTCGGCGGCGTCCTGCTCAAAATTCTACAGCCAGCCTCACCTGAAACTCGTTCGAGAAGAAAAGAACTTACTTTCGTAACTCATCAAATCAATAAGAGCTTATCAGAATCACATTTTTGTCTTATGTGGGATTTCTTAGTAGACGGGGCTTAATGTGTTGAGCTTTTCGCCGATTCGTGTTCTGCCTTTCGCGAAATTAAACGTTTATTTGAGGTGAAACATCAAAGTTTTATCGGGCTTTGGGGTTTCAGAAGTTTCAGTTCTTGCGTGTCGGGGAGGTAAAGCGAAAAAATAAATATGTGCCGTGATTTTTATACATTTGGAAAATACGGCTTCTTCCATCGCAAAGTGCTGTAATAAATCTTTAGAAAAATATTCAGCTTCCCGGGATGTATAGAATGGTTCGTGGACGGTGTAAGCTCTGCAGAAAACACACCCTTAAAATTTTTGATGGTCTTTCAAACTCAAATGTTTAAATATGTCGTGGGGTATTTTCTCAACAAAAGTTGCTTTACTGTGAATTTCCGGGAGCGTAATTTCCTGACGAAGGTACTTAAAACTGGTTATGTGTTTGGTGGATTTTACGGTATTTGCAGGATTTTATTTTCTGGGGCCTGTAATAGTATGTTTATTCGGTCAGTAAAAATGGAACGTCTTTTGAATGCCGTTGGCAGGAAATTGAATATATTATTCCCTTCAATTTATCTATGTTACTTTAGCGATTTCCGTTTGTCGGTCGTCGAGGGAATGCCAGAAGCGGTTTTTGGTTAAAAAGGAATTAGTCATGGGTAATATTTAAAAATAAGAAATGTAGTTGTAACGCGAATAATCTAATAATAGTAAAGTAATAATAAAATAATTGTACTTTCTACATTTTTTATTCCACTGGTTTCTCTATCTTGTTGCAGAACGGTGGCTCACTTTTCGCTAAGTCGCTAAATATTATCTATAGCATTGCTAAAACCTATTCAATGAACGCATATTGTTTTCCTAAGAATTAGTGCTTTCCTCAGAATGAAACAGAGCTAATTTAAATAAATTAATAATAATGTTTATTTGAGCGTTATAATACATAATAAAAAATATAAAACAGCTCTAAACGATAAATTAGAAGGTTCATTTTCCACTCACAACATACATCGGTTATGACTTCTTGTGGTATTTATAATTTTTGTCCATGTGCAATATTCAGAAAATTACGATCGAAGTATGGAATAAAATATGTGTTAAACTTGTTGCCTACTATTTAACGCCAACATTATGTGTGAGGTTTATATTAAATTTTACAACACAGTTGGATAATTATTATAATTATTATCCAACTGTCAAAAACTCGATGACAATTTTCATTAATTTAATATTACGGCGATGTAATTTTCGAAAACGTTTCGAAAAATTTGCAAAGACGATAAAAAAACAAAAAAGCGTCTAAAAAATGGCATCCTCTACTTGGACGCTTTAGCGGAATAAATTCAATAAATTTACTATTTTTTTAATTTTTTCTTATAGATTACCTGCCTTATATAGTAGTGCGGTGTTTAAACATTTTTTGCAAAAATTTACTAAACTAAAAAAAAAAAGAAAACAGAGTAAGATGCAGTAATATAATACAGGTTGTTCTATTATTTTGTTATATTTATATACAGGGTGTGTCAATAAGTAAGCTGCTCGATATCTTCTCATTAATTATTATTAGAACTAGAAAAAAATGGTCGAGGATTAAAGTTGTACAGTTATTTGAGGACCATATACCAAAATTATTTTCAACTATACAGAGTGTTTTGTTTTTAAACCGTAACACAACTTAATTCTTTCCACTACATTACCCTATATATTTTTATATATTCAGATTGCTCTCTTTTTAGGCTTTATAACCAGAATTTATTTTCCAAATTCCGACGCGAAGTCGAAAAGTTATTCCAATTTTGTTAAATTTTTTTAGCAATGAAAGGGTTTACAAAAAAATATTACAATAAGGTTATTTTTGAAACCTCTCTTGTGGAAAGTTAAATACGGATTCCCGCTTTGTTGTGGTATAAATAAAATTTGGTTTTAACATACAAATTTAAATTGTCACAATTTAATTTAATTACTGCATATTATTCTGTTTTTTTTCTCTTTCATTTTTGTCAAGTATTTTCTGTATTTAAGGTTGATACTTGACTTTTTACTTTTTCAAGGGACACACCGACATGTTGAAAGAAAGAAAACAAAAAAATAGAGTAAGATGCAAAAACAAATACAGGTGGTGATTCCTAAATTGTAAAGTTTGATTTTTTATAAACTAACTAGACTGTTTGTTAAAACTTTATTTAAAAGTCAATTGCCAAAATCAGTTTTATCTTACCAGATACTAGCCCCACCCACCCACCCTCTGTTTTATTAGAAGGTATCTCATTTGCCAAAATCGCTCTTATTTTACAGGTACTAGCCCCGTTCACCCGCCCTCTATTTTCTTAAAAGGTATGTCATTTGCCAAAATTAATTTTATTTGCTAAGATAAGACTGATTTTGGCAAATGACAATCCTCTGATAAAATAAGCGGCGGGTGGGCGGGGTTAGTACTTGCTAAGATAAAACTGATTTTGGCAAATGCCATACCCTCTAAGAAAATAGAGGGCGGGTGGGCGGGTCTAGTACCTGTTAAGACAAAACTGACTTTGACAAATGATACCCTTTAAGAAAAGAGAGGGTGGGCCGGGCTAATTCTTGCTAGATAAGAGTGACTTTCCTAAATGAGATATCCTGTAAGGAAAAAGAGGGCGGATGGGCGGGGCTAGTACCTGCTGAGATAAAACTGATTTTGGCAAATTAGATATCCTCTAAGAAAAGAGAGGGCGGGTGGGTGGTGTTAGTACCTGCTAAGATACGACTGGTTTTAGCAAATGACGTATCCTCTAATAAGAAATTTAATTAACTTATAAGAAAATACGCTAGAGAGTCCAAAGCACTTTCAAATTCTTTCCAAACGGAATACCTAGAACTCTAATAAGATTGTTTTAAATAAAAAAAAACGAGGCCCCAAAATTAACTCAAAAACAGGTCAGGTCTGAATTTTCCAAAAACAGAACACGAAAATCCAAAACAATTACAAAAAAAATCTCGGTGGGCTCCCAAAATAATACACCATGGGTAGCCAAGACTCTCTCGAATTAAAAAAAAAACACTACGGCACTCAAAACTTTTTCAAATTCTTAAAAAGTAAAACATTAGAAGCTCTAAAGACTTTTTCAAGTTCATCCAGCAACAAAACATTAGTTTCCTTTAAATTAATCCTAAAATAAAACACCAGGGGACCTAAAATTAACTGCGAATTTTTAAACGTAGGATTTTGAAAACGCGAGGGTGGGTGGGCGGGGCAAGTTTTGATACGTCAAACATTTTTAACTCGATTTTTGCTGATTTGTACCTTCGCTTTATATCAAGCAAACATTGTTGTCAAATGGAATTTTTTCAAATTATTACAAATACAACATGGGCGAGAGAAATATTCACTAAAAGGTTTATTAGAACTTAGTAGTTATTAGTGAATGTGTTGTTTATTTGTTATGTAGCAAAAGAAGGAATTCTCCAATCATTATAACTCCACCAAAACGTGAGAAGGAATTTTTTGATTATTTTTTTCCAGATTCGCCAGTTGAATGCAGCGTAGCAGAGAGTTAACCCGCCATTTTTCAGACACCCGGTATAGGGTGTTTCATTTTAGAAAATTATTATTATTTCAATATTTATACAAATGTAATTTACCCAAATTCACAGCAATTAAATGTAATCAACTGTTGATTTTTAATTTTAAATATCATCAAATGTGTCTAAATGTACTTGTACTTCTTGCAGATACACAATACATATTTAGTTTACAATTTTTTAAATAATTAATTACAGTGAAACCTCCTGTAACGAACACCCCCCAACAGCGGACTATTTTCACTGTCCCAACCCATAAAATAGGTCATTTAAGATAAAGAATCCTCCAAACAACAGACACGGACAGTAAAATTGGCGCATTTTTAGTTAGTTTCTTTGTAAAATCACCTCTTCACAACAGACAGGTGATAGGTAAAGCGGTCCCGAGATTAGACCGTACAATAAAATTTAAAGATTAGGCCAACAGATTCTCGGTACCAGGGCATAACTCCCTTCAATCCCACAGTGCTCATAATACGAGTAAATATGGGTTTTTCCCAACGAGCAGAGTTGGGGTGGTTTTGTTTGTCCTGTCCCCGTAGGTGTCCGTTGTGGAGAGGTTTCATTGTATACTCAGTTAAAATAAGTGCAGATAATCACAGCTGATTATTGTTTCTAACATTTCGTTGTCGTTTGTTGATTGGACGTAATTTTAATTAATTAATTATAATAATACAGTTGTATTTAATTAATTAAAGTTAATTACTCTTAGTTATTTTACCTGTTAAATGATCTCCGTTAATTTAATCCCAATTACATTTAATTACAGTTCATTAGTCCTTAATAACGGTTAAGCTCTTTTGATCAATAATCAATTAATTAGCCAATGTTTTACATTTTTATAAATTACGCCTATTATGATTAATTATAGTTACTAATTACTAATTAATACTCACATTCAGTCTGTACAAAGTACTGAATTATATATTATATTATATATGTTAGACGCGGTAATTCCTTATTTACTGTAACAGAGTGGCTATCAATCAATCTATTTTAATTATTTTTTGTTAATTTAATAATTGTGTATGGATGGGTACGTTATTATTAGTGAAATTATTTATTAATTTAGGAGGAATTTACATTACGATTTTGCTGTAACTACAACTCCTACCTGCGGAAAAGACTTCTAAAACCTTCATAAAGCAGCGTAATTGTGAAAATAAAATATTAGTTGTTTTGTCTTCATATACCATCTAAAAACGTGTTACACAAATTTTGCGGTTTAATTTGGCTTTCAAAATTTTGATTAACTTATCATCAAGTTTAGCGTCTATCTCTTATCGATATCTCCGTTAGTAAAAGCGTTATTGCTTGGACGACAAAATCTGAATCACCTCTGTGTTTAACAAATAAGAAAACGCGGCAAAACAAAAGCTAGAAGTTAAAAAATTAAATTATATCTGTTTTTATTACACAGAATCACGCGTTTTACCAGTTAGCTTAAGTTCTTTAATTCACGTGACTCACAGACATCTTGTTACGCTTCCACCAGCAATCTGTTCTTTTTCTTGATGTGGGATAGTAGACACATCCAGACGGCGCTAGGTTATGTTATTTTTTTTCCATTAGGGATACGGCAAGTGAATAAAACACCAGTTTGAAATGGTTTCAACGATATTTATTCATCTTTGGTTTGAATTAAAAAGAATGAATTACCTATTAAAAATTTCTATTAAAAAGTGTAACAAAATCTGAATAGTAATGGCTCTCATAACAAATATCGTAGACTTTTTAGTTCCAAGTATTGCTAGAATTTAATTGATTTTATAGTTTTGATTCAACATTATCTTACAAAAAATAAAGAATACACATTTGCTATTTAGGCGAGAATTTAGAATACAATTTTTTTAATATCATTATCTTTAAAATCGAATATTGTTGTACACTTTGATTCTACTTGTTGAACATTGAATCTAATAATAGTCGTAATATTAACTACATACAGTTCTAACTAGACTTATATAATAAGTCCATAAGTTAAGGTGTACCATAATAGTTTACAATACAAGACTAGCTTAGAATTCTAAATACGAGAACATTTTATATTTTACGCATTTGAAAACAGAAAAAAAAAGTAATAACAAAATAGCGCATTTAAAAATATAATCACATTTCACTTAGGGGAATCATTAAAAACAACCGCAATAAAACTGTTACTAAACTATCACATTTTTCGTCTTAATAAGGAATTTAAAATTTTTAAAACATTCTAAATTATTCAATCATATCCGCTTAACATGCAATATATCAACTTCTATTTACTGTTATATCTGATAGATGCTCTTAGAATATAACTTGTACTACGTTTCAATTCTCTGCATTGCTTTTTGGGCAGTCTTCTTTTGATTTAATTCTGGATACAACTATACAAACTGGACCTCTTACTATTCGCAGCAAGTCGATGATCTCATTGGTACTTAAATGCTCCACACTCTCGTCGTTCACCTACGAAACAAATACTTATTCAAACATGAGTCTCACCCACCGCCACCTTACCTTTATCACTCGATCTCCCGGTTTTAATCTACCGTCCCTAGCAGCCACGCTATCCGCATGCACGGCACTTACGTACGTCACCCCCGCAGCCCCCTGCAGACTGAACCCCAACCTACTGTTCCATCCCCTGTTCAGCTCAATCGCAAGGATCTACAACAAACCATTAAAAATCCGATTCGCCCTGCAACTCCCACCTCATACTTCATATTCTTCCTCGATGGTCATCTTCGGCACTTCCTCCTTCTCGTCGTGCCCCTCGAACACCACCCCCTTCCACTTCTTCATGTTACTATCGTCCGGTTTGCCGCTCTTGGCCACCGGCGGTGCGGGCTTCTCCTCTAGCTCGGTCCCGCATGGCGGGTGAGCGGACTGGTAGGCTGGATTCTTGTAGCTGAAGCCAGGATTGTCGCTCGGAATATGCGGCATACTTGCCGGTTCCTTAGGAAAACTGTCCCCGCATTCCACTTCCGTACTCTTGACGTCGTCGTTACCCAAGTTGTACGTTAAATTCGGGGCATCTAAAACGTCTGCATCGAGATTGTTCAGTTCGTAGGCGTTGTGAGCGAGGGAGAAGTTGAAACGGGGCTTCCTACAGGCGACGGGAGTCTGGTTGGGGTTGTAGAGGTCCAGCGAGCTGGGCCTGGACGGTCTGTCGCCGTCGTCGGGGTCGATGGTGAAGAGATTGATGTCGTCGTCGTAAGGGAGCGAGCATTTCTGGAGCAAACCTTCGTGGAACTGCTCCTCGTTTATCAAGTATTTCATCGAAACGTCGGTCATTTGGGAAGCATCAGATGGACAGGCCTGGCGACGGAGTCGACGAGGCGAAGAAGTCGGGGACTGGGTACACTTGTACGTAGGGTGGTTGCTGGGGATGAGCTTTCGTACGGCTATGTCGTTCAGCATGTCTACGGCTTCTTGCCTGGAATCGAGTCATGAAAAACATTTTCCAATGAAAGTGATCGAGTTGGCGGTAATTTTATTATACGAAAAAGTAAGGTTAGGTTATATCGTTCGGCGTTCTTGGCTGTCGTACAAATGTTTACAAAAATCAGCGCCAAAAAGATTTTTCAGTTAAACACCCGATAATCATCGAAATAGCAATTTGATTAAAAACTGTGTTAACATTTAAGATCCTAGAATTTAGAGTAGAATTCACTGCTAGTAAAACTCCGCCACCTCGAGAGAAATCCCGGGCTTTTAGGGAGAGAACTATATACTGTTCAGGATGTTTTTAGGCAAAGGTAGGCCATCTAAACAGAAAATATGTTCCTACTCTCATTATTAATTCTTCACGCTTGAGTTGGGAACTATTTTTTTCATTTGCAGGTAGCACCTTTATTGAAATTTTAAAAAATCAGTTTATCCAACGTGACGAAAAAATTGCATAGGTCACTTTGTCTAAAAACATCCTGCGTTTAACAATGGCGTGTTTAACAGTTGCCTGGTCCTCATGCGAGCGAGTTCAGTAAAATACCTCAAGTTAGTCTTTTTCGAGAAGGAAGTCCTTGGTGTGGTTTCTGTTGGCGAGAGAGCAGCCACTGGAGTTTGCGCCGAGTCCCTGTACAACCGCAACTTGACCACGTCACCGCATTGTCTAAGAAACTGTACAGCCTGTTCGTGAGACATCGACGAAATTTCAACCTCGTTCACCTATAGAGAGGATTTTAGTTGCGGAAAGCGCTGAATGCTGAAACTTACAGCTATAATTTTGTCTCCTGCTCGGATCCTGCCATCCGTGAGAGCAGGTTCACGCACTAGAGCTCTTACGTAATGTCCTAAAGCACTATCGTCTTCTTTACGTAACGTAAATCCTAGAGATCCCTGTATTTTGGTCAGCGTCACCTCAAATTCCTGCAAAGCCGACTTTGTAACATCTATTTTCTTTTATTTTCAACTGATTATTTCCCTCGTGTCAAGTTATTAATTAGTTTCTGGTCTGATGCGAGTATAATCGTGACTACACTCCAATTGGGAAACACTTTTAAGAGACAAATTACGTTAATTGCTCAAATGGTTAAATGACTGAATTGCATCCAAGATGTGGTATGACAGTTACGTGTCTGCTTGTATAATTGAAAATCCAACACCTGTTTATGTTTGTTGATAATATAATAGCAATCCCGGATGGTTGATTAAAATTAATGCAGTTGGATGAATGAATGTATAACGCTTTAAGCAATTGTGACAAACGCACAATAGTTTCAGTTTATGAATATCATCATCAACAATAATCCTTTGAGGACTTCACCGTCTTAGTTGTAAAAAGCTAAAATAATTTTTTTGAACTGACTTTTTTTGTAGTTTTAGGATAAAATTTTCAGTATAGCCCTCAGCCATAAATTAAGTTCTTTTTCCCAGGAGCTTTTAGTAGTTGCCGAAGCTGCTGTAAACTGCTCTAACAAACACAATAAACTGAAAATCGCTATAAAAGCAGACATTTTATATCTGTTACAGACTATTCGAGCCACGATTTGTTTTTCATTTGTCGTTTTTGTTTAATTTTTGTGGCTTAGTTCCTATATGAGGAAAATCAACCGCAGGGAATTTCGGTTCGCCGAGAGAACAAAAATGCAATTCTGCGCTATTAACTGAGACAAAAGACAAGGTATTTTTATGAGGCAAAAATAAATAATTCCATCAAGCTAGGAAAACAATGTGTTGTTGTGAGACGTGTTTAGCAGCGAGGCGAAACAGAACAAAAAACAATAATAGCACAGCAACGACTAAAGCTCTTATTATTTTGGTATATTTTTAAATAAACGCTGAAAATACAAGAAGAAATGGGGAGGTTTTTTGTGGATTATAAAAAAAAAACATGATACAGAATTTCAGTTATTTATGGAATACGCAGAAATGAATAAGTTTCTACGTATTTTTTTATGGAAATCTGACAAAAATGTTTATTTCTTACACAAGCAGAATTGTTGAATTATGTGTGTAATTAGCTGGAGAATTAGTGCAGAGAGAAAGATAAATGGTGCTTTGGTGGAAAAGTGCTCCTAAATATTAATTATATTAATTTAAATTGCAGAAAATTATAAGTTTAATTAAAAAGAATTATATAATTTGAAAAAATATTAAAAAAAAGTTCTGTTGTTCGTTCCCCTTTGACTTCGCATCGTACAAAACCCGTAAGCAATGTATTTTATATGTTGTCATTTATCAAAAATCTATCGATTTCTGAAGAAGTTTAATCTTACACAAATTATTATTATTATTAAGTTTTTGCAACTCTGCTTCTATTCGTATTAAAATTTGATTTCTATATATTAAAATGTCATAGTAAATCGAATTATTTCTGGAATTTTTATGACTATCAAAATTGAATTTTTTGGTTTTTTATTACGTTACATTTCAAAAACTCAAGGGTTTTGTACGTTGCCAGGTTAAACGGCACAAACGATAGATGGGTTTTATTCAGAAATTAAAAGACTTTCGGCTTCTACGTAAGAGGCATGTGGAACAGAATGTTCTAAGAAGTTTCATTTGAAAAGAAAAACCTGAGATTTTCAGAATGAGGTGTTAAAAATAACAGCTGACAAAGAGTCTAGAGAATTTTAAAATATTAATTGCGTAAGAAAATGTGAAGGAACTAATATCACGTCAGACAATAGCTGGAAAGGCAATAGAAAGACATATCGTCAATGCCGTTCTTGACAATTCTGCTAGAGTTTTGAAAGTTTTCGATTACAAATAAAAATGGCAGAATGTCAAGACTAGAAAAATTAAAGAGATGGATGAAAAGAGAGAAAAAGAGACAGAGCGAAGAGAAGGTGGTGTGCATGAAAAAAATGAGAAAATGAATGTTCAAGACATTGTAAGAATAACAAGAACAATAGTTTTCTATGATGAAATCAACGACCATATGACATGCAACCACGTAATCGACATCGGTGGGATTTTGTTTCTCGATCGAAGTGATAAATTATCACTTGCGATAAATGTCATTGCGTAGCTTTTAAATTCAAAGTTTGCATTTATTCTTTGCATATAAGCTTATTAAATACTCAAAAGTTTACAATTACCTTAATTTTAAGAACTTATAACTCAGAATTACGATTTTGAACTTCTATTTTGACATAAATTTCGAGGTTATGTCTCCAAAATTTATCACTTCACTCAGAGTTATCGAGAAAATATCACTCCATGAAGACTTGATTTCGTGACAGAATCGAGAAATGTGCCAGAAATGTCTCACCAACTCAGCCTCTCGACCAATCAGCAAACGAGATTTTATCGCTATCGAGTTTTTTTCGATCGAGAAACAAAAATCGTACCTCTGGTGAGAAAAAGAGGGGTCTGGAGTGAAAATCACAATCACATTCGTAAGATCTAAAAAACAGGATAGTTGTGCAAGAAATCAACGACAAAGAAACCGATTAAGTCAAAATAATCAAATCTAGACCAAATTTAATCGTATTTACGGGAACTATATGAACAATGTTGATACGTAGGATTGCCTAAAAAATGGTGTTTTTGATACGGCACTATTTAATATCTTATGGTCTAGATTTAGCAATAAAAGCACGCGAACTGTCTTTAAAATAAAATAAAACTGTAGGAATTTAATTCAAACTTCCAGAAGATTGCAAATTGGTAATTAACTTTTTTTTAATGACCATAGATACCTCGTCAAAATATTTCTATAATTTCCAGCCTCTGGCTTAAAAAAAACAAAATAGTGATACTAAAATTAGTTTACGTATGGTATGGACGTCTGAAACTTACCATTCAGACCGCAGTTGTGGCGAAAATGGCAAAAAATTGTGCAGAACAGAAATATTTATAGACACATGCGAAACTACCACCGTGTGATTTTTTGATTTGTGATCTAGTTTTCGCCGCCCATTACGTCACCAAATTACGTAGGTCGTCTCTTAGAACATACAGCTTGTGTTGTAGTGGGTTGCCTATTATCTCGTGTCTTAAGGTCGATTTAAGATGGATCATTTTGATTTCAATACAGTGAGTCATCAGATCTGATAACGGACTGTCAGTCAGTAGCGTAACATGCACACTTCACTTTATATTTTGCCTTTCTTTTCTGAATATACATGATATTCTTTGCACAACACGATACTCAAACATGTTTTTTATTTCTTGTATGAAAATAAAAATTTTGCAATTAAGCTTTGCCCCTTTGGCACACGACGAATAAAAAAATCATCACAATTGAGATAGGGCGGGTGGGCGGGGCTTACATTTTGCCTTTGTCCTTAATATGTGTACTCATCTTTAAACAACAAGAACGGTCTGACAACAAATGAAAAATTCATCACGATTGAGATCGAGATGGATGGGTGGAGCTTCTATTTGGTAATTTCTCGTAGAAAAATAAGGATTTTACAATTAAGCTCCGCCCCTCGGCCTACAACGAATAAAAAAAAATCATCAGAATTGAGATGGGGCGGGTGGGCGGGGCTTACATTTTGGCTTTTTTTCTTAATATACATAGCCATCTTTTCACAACAAGAAACTTAGAACATGGTTAAAATGGTACATTTTTGCAAAGAAATACGGATTTTGCAATTTCGGAGTCGAGCCTAATTGCAAAATCAATATTTCCTTATACGAATTTTCCATTTTAAACATGTTTTAAATTTCATGTTGTGACAACCAGTCTACACATATTAAAACGAAAAATCAAAATGTAAGCCCGCCCGCCCACCCTGTCTCAATTGTGATGATTTTTTTTTATTGGCCGTGAACCAATTAACTGCAAAATACTTATTTCTTTACAAGAAATAAAAAACATGCTTTTGAGTATTGTGTTGTTCAAAGAATACCATGTATATTAAAACAAAAGGCAAAATATAAACCCCGCCCACCCACCCCATCTCTATTGTGATGATTTTTTTTATTCTTGGAAATTTAACACGTTTAAAATGGCAAATGAAAACTTCATTACTATTTAGATCAGGGCAGGTATGAGTGGGGTTTAATCTTTGGCTTTAATTTTGTCTTAATATACATAGTATTTTTCGAATAACACGATACTCAAAAACATGTGTTACACGGTAATTTCTTGTAAACAAATAACAAGGATTTTGCAATTAAATTCCGCTCCGTTGGCTCTCCACGATTAAAAAAAATCATCACAATTGAGATAGGGAGGATGGGCGGGGCTTATATTTTGCCTTTTTTCTTAATATACGTAGTCGTCTTTTCAGAACAAGAACCTTAAAACAGGTTTAAAATGGTGAATTCTTGTAGACAAATATGGATTTTGCAATTAAGCCTCGTCCCTCGATCTTACAACGAATGAAAAATTTAGCACAATTGAGAATTAAGATCGGGTCTAATCTTTGGCTTTATTTTTTTCTTAATGAACATTTTAGTTTCTCGTAGAAATAAGGATTTTGCAGTTAAGCTCCGCCCCTTTGTCTCACGAAGAATTAAAAAGAATCATCACAATTGAGATAGGGCGGGAGGGCGGGGCTACATTTTGCCACTTCAACGTCAACAACAAATTTACAAATCCTACTTTAACAATATTAATTGTGGTTTGTTTTCATTTTCCCAAATTCGTTTCGCTTATTGTTTTGTCAATTTTCGACAAACATTAACCTTTTTTAAAGCTACATATTTATCTGACAGTGAATCGAAACTATCCAAGGGCGTTTGGCATAGAAGTAGAATTGTGATCTCAAGACAAGTTTTCTTTGAAGATTATAAGAAATTCATGCTTGAGTCTTATTACTTCCGTAATAAACAAGTGAATGGTGAATGGGTGTATGACCCTGTTTTCAGGAATTTCGCGAAAATTTCCTTGGTATTGTTTTTGAAGCCAATTTTTTAAGGACGCTCAGTTATGTGATAAAATTTCTGTGAGACTCATACCATTAAGAAAAAATCAGGAAGTCGCACATTGCGAAAACGTGGACTTGCAAATTCAACTTGTCAGAAAATTATTAGAAAGGTTTGGTTTCATCTATCCGGGTATATAAATTCGCAAAATATGACCATGTGGAAATGTGGAGTACAGAAAATCCTCATTATTTTGAAGAAACGCGTTAGAAAGTCACGGGTGCGAGATATATATATGAACATGCTGCAGAAATTTATTGACCAGCTTGGTCATGAAGAATTGCAGAAAGTAAATTTTCAGCATGACGGCTCAACAGCTCATACAGCTCAAATAAGTTTGAACTTTCGAAGGAAATTTTATGCAGACCGTTTAAGTAGCTCTTTCGACCAATTTATTTTAAATTAAAAACTGAGTCAATTTACAACCTACCTTTCGGCAACAAATTCTTGGGTCTAGATCACAAATCCAAAAAATTACCCGGTATAAATAATTACACAAATCGTACGGCAAATCCTACTACTGTTAATTTCTGAAGCTTTATCAACAACTGTAACAAAGTTAGGAAAAATGGGCGAAAAAAAATACTGTTGTGTACTTCAAATTAGGGTTTTTTTGTTGCGATTTTTCTTGCTTAAATTAACTGCAATAAAACTCTTGGAACGATTTTTCTTATCACAATTTGGGAACAAATAAGAATAGTACGTATATGTGTGACCAATTTGTAGAAAACAATATTCTACGCTAAAATTCTTATAACTAGTATTGTTCTTATTTTTAGATCGCATGCTTTTAACAATTTAAATAAATAAAAGTCTGCGACTCACATTGCACGGATCGCACGTGTATCTGCAGCAAATGTAGGTAAAAACTTTCCTCTGCTGTTCGGGCGTTTCAGGTACCTGAAACCGCAATTCCATGACCACCAAACCCCATTAGAATTAATCCGTCCACGGCGTATTTTTAAATAAATAATTTTAATTCGGGAAATAATCTCGTATGAAAATTGAGCAATTCAGCGCCAAAATTTTGTCAACAATTTCGCACGTATTTAGCCCGAAACAGTGAGTGACTTACGCCGTGATAATAGTCATCCTCTGGAGTACAGTACATCTCCGACGAATGCAAGTTAAGACTAGTGGGCGGTTCTCTTCTTGGTGGCGGCGGAGGAACTTCGGATATGGGACTCACACAGCTCAGTACGTCCGGAGGAGGTCGACACACCTTCAAGTCGACTTGGTTAGGTGCAGTTCTTAATACTTCTAGAGCCTCCTGGAATTTGCATCTTTAATTAAATCTCACGACCCCACCGGCTGCCTGAACACACCGGGCACATTTCGCAGGCAACATCTTGTTCTCGCAAATTAATCCGGCGAAAAAGTGCCCTAATGTCTCTTGTTGGCAAACTATCCTAGACGGGTTCTTTGTGACGAGTGTTTTTGTTAATGCGGAAAGTTGCGAAATTCGCGCCTTTAAAGCGTACTTACATAATTTGTAAGGCCGGTAAGCGTAATTCCGTTAGCTTCTATTAAGAGATCCCCTACGTTTAAAAGACCACAGGCCGACGCTGGCTGATGTGGGAACAGTCTTTTGATTCGTATTAGCCCAGGCCACGAGCCGCCGCTGTCAATACCACCGGTCACGCTCAAACCAAGACCTCTTGAACTTTTCGTTAGTTTCACAATGAAGGTGCTTTCTGAAACGACGAAAACGATATGAAAGAAAAATGGAAAAAATAATGATCTGCTTGCGAAATTAGCCAAATCGGACGCCGTTCGATCAGCTGCGAGTTCACACAAGGGTGGGACGTAACAAGGATGCCTAAATAAATATTCGCGGTGAATGGTTCACATTCTACGACGATTGTGGTTAAGGATGAGCATTTTCTTGATTAATAATAGCATTATTATTTTGACAGAGCAATTTACAAAGGCAGCAAAGCCCTCTTATATTCACATTCGAGGGCAGGTTTCGCAAATTGGAGGGAAGAAAGAGGACACCTTTAAATAATGCGATAGACATGAACAGGAGGAGCATTGTGAATAGCTCTGCCGCGTTCAGAGATAATGTCGCGTATATTTTTAATCTTCTTTGGTGGATTTGCTTCGTGCACTTCTAGATTCTCCATCTCAGACTTATCTTTAACTAATGGGAGCCCCATACATTATTTTTTATGTCCGAAGCTTCCGAATGTATACGTCCTTTTCCTTTCATCTTTCGAGCGTTCTGTGTGACAGACATTTAAATTGAACGCTGAAATACGGGTAGCCCTTATACATTAACTTGAGAGCAAGTTACAATAAAAAAGGGACTAATTCTAAATCAAATAGGGCAACATTATAATTACTAGTAGTTTAACTGCGTCCCTTCGAAATCTATGGATACACGTTTATAAAAAAAATTCTGTGGTCCCTCATCAAGTACCTAGCGGCGATGAATAAATAAATTTTAATTTGGGCTTTGTAGTCATTAAATCAATGTTAGTTCTTACCAATATTTCAAAGTCGGTTATGTAAGCACCAGATTTATACATTTCACAAGGCACATTATTACATCATAGCGATAGAACCATTTCAGGATTATATTTTAAATGAAGCTTTAATTTTAATACGTCATCCGAAATTTCAAATTCAGTTCCGTGAATATTCGGTTTGTGTGTAACAAAAGAGCTAACAAACAGCCAGACACTTGGGAAACGCATATTTTCGTATCCTTTAAGTTTGGAAACGCGTTAGTACGATTTCTCATTTTACGCTCCTGTACTTAAAATAATAATAATAATAATAACGTATCTATTTCAAAGTGGCCATAAAGTAATGCATAGCATGACCAAGCAATGCTTCAATCATTTTTAACGAGGTATAGAAATATTTCAAAGAAGCATGAAATTATTGTTTTGACGCATTTGGTTTCGTTATCATTATTACAAATTTCAACCTATATTTCCAGCATGTCTGGAAGTTCCCGTTAGCTTAACAATGGAGTTCACAAAAAGTCTTAATTTACGCAAAAAATGCTTGTATGATTATTTTTACTCACGATCGCAATGTAAGAAAGTATTGTAAGCGAGTACAGTAGCGACTGCCTAATTTCATATTTTCTCGACGTTTCTTGACCCATACAGTTCGGAAAAATAGGTCTGTCTATCTGTCTATACGAAATTACTGGGCCGATTGTTGTCAAATTTTATACGCATTTTAGGAATATCATATAAATGGTAAAACGCTAACCAAAATTTGACTGATCATCCAAAGCAACAACAGAATGACGTCATCTCCATGTTGTACAACAGTAGACGTTATTTAAATTTTGTAAAATATACTCCCAATGTGGTTTATGAATCCGTGGTAAGTTTTTACCCTCGGCAAACAAATTTGTGGAAAAAAAATTAAAATTGTATATATAAAAACATTTTACAATTTGACATTGCAAGATCGAATGCTTTGAAATTTTTCAAACGTTTTAAGGTTGTCAGAAACATGGTAAACCAATGTTAATAAGTACGGTAGTCTTGAATTTGTGGTTAATGAATCCGTGTTGAATTTTTATGATAGACATCTGGACTTTTGGAAAAAAATCAAAATTATATCACGATTTTTCGATTTTTTAACTTCCGTTTTCTCAATTTTTCGATTTCTCGATTTTCAGTTTTTCGATATTTTGATTTTAATATTTCTTACATTTCGTTTTTTAAATTTTCCGATTTTTCGTTTCGATTTCTCGATTTTTTGCTTTTTCGACTTTTTGATGTTTTGATTGCTCGGCGTCTCAATTTCTCGATCTTTCAATTTTTCGATTCTTCAATAATTTTTCAGTTTTTCGATTTATCATTTATGAATTTTTCGATTTTTCCTTTCGATTTTTTGATTTCTCGATTTTATTTACTTTTTCGATTTTTCGATTTTTTTACGTTTCGATTTCTTGATGTTCCGATTTTTGGAATTCTTGGTTAATTTTTTGGGTTTTTCGATTTTTAAAATTTAGATTTTTCGAATCTTAATTTTTTGGTTTTATGCCATTCCGATTTCTAGATCTTTTGATGTTTGTTTAGATTTCCCAGACTTTTCCATTTTTCGTTTCAATTTCTCGATTATTTACTTTTTCAATTTTTGACTTTTTATTTTTCCCATTTTTCGACCTTTCGAGTTTTTGATTTTTCGTTTGATCGGCGTCTCAATTTCTCGATCTTTCAATTTTGCGATTTTTTGGTTTCTCGATTTTTTTACCTTTTTGATTTTTCAATTTTTCGATTTTTTTACGTTTCGATTTCTTGATCTTTCGATTTTTCGAATTCTCGGTTATACATTTTTTGGGGTTTTCGATTTTTTAAATTTTAATTTTTCGCTTTTGCGCTAACTATTTCCATTTCTTGATCTTTTGATGTTTATTTAGATTTCTCGGTTTTTCAACTTTTCGGTTTTTCGATTTTTTGATTTCTATTTTTCGATATTTCACTGTTGAGATTTTTTTAATTTTCGATTTCTGGATTTATCACGAATTCGATATAACGACGGTTATTCAATTTTCCAAGTTTTCGATTCAATTTTTTGATTTTTCGATTTATCGATTGCTTTAAATTTTCATTCTTTAATTTGTCGATTTAATGCTATATATTTCGATTTCTCGCTTTTGCGACTTCTCGACTTTTAAATTTCTCGATTTCTCGACCTTTTGTGGTTTTGATTTCTCGATGTTTCGATTTTCGATTTCTCAGTTTTTCGATTTTTTGACGCCACAGCTTTTCAATTTAAGAATCTTCCAGTTTTTCGATTGTTCGACATTTCAATTTTTTGATTTTCCAGTTTTTCAATTTTTGAATTTTTGGATTTTTTTAATTTCAGATTTTAGGATTCTTTGATGTTTTAATGTAGCTATTTTTTTATTTTAATCGACATCTCAATTTTGAAATTTTTCGATTTTTGCCCTTTCAACTCTTCAACTTCCGTTTTCGCACTTTTTAGATGTGTTCGTTTTGGGGCTTTTAATTACACGATTCTTCAATTTTTCGTTTCGATTTATTGATTTCTCGATTTTTTTAGCTTTTGATTTCTTGATCTTTCGATTTTTCGAGTTCTTGGTTATAGATTTTTTGGGTGTTACGATTTTAAAATTTTGATTTTTCGATTTCTCGATATTCGGTTGTTTTTTTATATTTCCCGGTTTTTCAATTTTTCGGTTTTTCAATTTTTTGATTTTCCAATTTTTCATACTTCAATATTGAGATTTTTTTAATTTTACAATTTTTCGCTTCAATTTCTCGATTTTTTACTTTTTCGATTTTCCCATTTTTCGATTTCTCGGCGTGTCGATTTCTCGATCTTTCAATTTTTCAATTCTTCAATTTTTCTTCGATTTTTCAGTTTTTCGATTTATCGATTTATGAATTTTTCGATATTTCAGTTTTGGGATTTTTTAACATTTCGATTCTTCTGTTTCGATTTTTTGATTTCTCGATTTTTTTACCTTTTCGATTTTTTTACATTTCCATTTTTCGAGTTCTCGGTTATGGATTTTTTGGGTTTTTCGATTTTTTGATTTCCAATTTTTCGATATATCAATGTTGATTTTTTTTATTTTTCGATTTTTTAAATTGTAGATTTTTCAATTTTTCGTTTTTTGACTTATCAATTTCTGCATTTATCAAGATTTCGATATTACGATTTTTCGATTATTCAATTTCCCAAGTTTTTAATTTGTCAATTTTTTGATTCCTCGATTTATCGCTTGTTTTAAATTTTCAAAATTTGCAATCTTCAATTTTTCAATTTTATGCTATTTATATTTTTCAATGTTTCGATTTTCTGATTTCTGGGTTTTTCGATTTTTTGACTTCTCTGCTTTTCGATTTATGGATCTTTTCGATTTTTCTGTTTTTCAATTTTTGAATTTTTGGATTTTTTAATTTTTCGATTTTAGGATTTTTTGATATTTTGATGTAGCTATTTTTTAATTTTTTGTTTTCTTGATTTTCCAAGTTTTCGATTTCTTAATTTTGCAACATTTCAATTTTGGGAATTTTCCAATTACTATATTTTTCAATTTTTCGATATTTTTGATGTTTGATTTTATTTTTATTTATATGATTTCTCGATATTTCGATTTTTCAAAAAACATTTCCTGCCGCTGGTAATCTGCTTTAAATATATTTCATATTGTCCACACTTGTATGGACCGCATCCCCTTGGAATTTGCGCCCCCATAGCGCAGGGGCTGCGGGAGTGTTCTCAGAAAACAAAAATCCCAAAAAATTTTTATTAATAATTTTCCACCAATTTTTTAACGCACTGTGCTTCGATAAGGACCCATCTATTTATTTTCATCGTTTTTCCACATTTTCAGCATGTTCCAACATTTGTACCACTATTTTCGGTTGGTTTTTAATATATCAGTCATAAACAACTTTTAAATACAGTACCGACCACTTAAAATGTGTTAAGAGGCTAATGTTTTTCCATATCCGTCTATACCTTGAAATCATTTTTTGAAATGAAATTGTATTGTTTCAGACTTCGGGGAAATTCCTAGGACGATGATACCACTCGGCGTAATCTATACTCGTATTTTTTGAGGTGGGTATTTTTTCGTTTTCGTGTAGGCGTACACTAACGAGTGCGTATTTGGGGGCGGCAGTAAAAGGTCCGGGGAAAGATTTTGAATTAGAGTTCCGTGCTTTAACCGCAATCCGTGAGCTCTTGTTTAATTATCCCTGTTCCTTTTTATTTCAGCGTTGAGCCAGGTTCCCGTACAACCATCAAAAAGGACCAATCAGCCATTTAGGTCAATCCAGAGTGATCTATTTTACTGCAAACCACCAAGATTGACGTGTCCCTCCGCATTAAAGGGCTTAATTGAAGGGCCGAGGGAGTAAGTTCGCTGCGAGTGGCACTAACGATTAAATAAAATCGATGTTTCAAACGCACTTCGAGCTTTTTGTGCCGACACCGATATCGAATGCAACACGGAGAAGTGTTTCTGGGTAATTTCCAGAATAAATTCCGATGCTTGCAGAGGTATACATAATTCCGTAAGACGGATGTTTGCAGCGCCTGCGGCGGATATATCATGGAGTTGTTTGTGCAAAGTTAGTACTTATTACATTTCCCAAGATGCTGGTAAAATATCATATAACGCTCTCTACTGTACACACTACATTACACTGCATACATAATGGGGGCCTCTACTTCCATCATCCGTTTTTGTTCCATATCCTTAATAACGTGAGAGACGAAAATGGAGAAAATTGCTCGCCGCAACTGCCACCGCCACCCCCGAACCGCCGGACCGATAAAACCGCCACAAATCATTCGCAGTTAGTAGCCGGCTTGTTTCATCTTGGATTCTCCATTGACTTATGGCCGATAGTAAATTTGCAAGGGATACCCATCCACTTGCAGAAAAAACGCCATTACGTAACCTGGAGATCCTTTCGACACCCCAACTGCGTGTCGACGTGCTATACAAGCTCCATAACTGCTTTAGATGAAAATATCCAGATATATTCGGTACCCGTACCCGTAAACCCAAAAGTAGTAAATTTTTTCACTCTCGATAGAAAAAAACGCAGAATTTAGAAGACGGCAAAAGTTGAAAGAGTTTCGTCATTTATGTAATTCATGTACGTGCAAAATATAAAAGAAAGAACAAAGATTAAGCACAATGGCTCAAGAATATATAAAGTTTCTTGATTGGTTTGGTCAAGTTGTGCAACTATCACAACCTAGAAAAAGAGCTGCTTGGATCAATGATGGATATCCGAAACAAAAAATTGTTCGAAACTTTATAGAACGTAAATTGATAGGACTGCAGCGTTTCTGCCAAGAAAATAAACATAATAGACTATAACCCAAAATTATAAACACAAGAATCAAGTTAAAGCCTTCTGGAAGTTGTCATTAATTGATTAAGAAAACCAACTGGACTATATTTTTAAGTTCTATTAAGTTCTCAACAGAGACAACATAATCTGCTGATATGAATAACAACACTGACAATAATGTCTTGTTCTTCGTGAGATAAATGTCCTAAAACCGATGGAGATACTGAACAAAAGGCAAAATATCAAGATCGAACAGGCATGATGAAGCAAAAATTTTGACGATGACTAGGTGGATAACTTTTTTCACAATGACAACTTCGTATTGGCATCAATAGTCACAAGTTTAAAGAGCTTGACCTTTTTTACCAAGTATTGTAGTAGACGCGAGATTGAACGCTCCTCAGAATTTCCCCGTCCAATAAATAAAATTTCTTCGAAAAGTTATAAAAAACTTGATTCGGCGAAATTTTATTTATTTTATGAAAACCCCTACAAGTTAAAAAATTGTCGACGAGGATGGGATTTGAACCTACGCGTGCAGTGCTCACCCACGCGGGGAACGTTCAAGTTCAACGCCTTAATCACTCGGCTACGACGTATTTGTTTCTACATACGCCAGATCTCAACTACGTGAGCACGTCGCACAAATATTTTTGTAATAAAGTATCAAGGCGGATTCATAAATCACAAATACAGCAGCGTATATTTTACAAAATTTAGAAGGTATTTACTAGGCAAATTGTTGGGGGAAGGGGGGTGTTAAACATATTTTAGCTGTTTTAGAATCTCCACTATCTTGATAAGATACATTTGAAATTTGACAAGAATCAGTCCGGTGGCTTCGGAGATTATCTTTCTAATTAAAACGACACTGACGGACACAAGAAACCATTTTTTCTCATACTCTAGAAGTAATGAAACAGTGAGAAAACATGAAGGTAGCCGTTCACGGATAATCCCTGTTACAATACTTCCTTAGCTTATACTCGGAAAGTAAAAAAAAAAACAACAATTAGAGAAAAATCGAATTTAAAACCCTTATAGAAGTTACCTGGTTAACTTCGAGTATTTATGTTTATATTTAGGTTAGCTAATTCAGCAATCGGCCAATTATTTGTTTTTATCTATTTTATTTTTTGGTGGACCACCTAACCGAACCTAACTTGACACGCCAATATGGAAACAAGCATTTATATTTATACTTCGAAAGAATTCGATTACAATCACGTACAAGCATCAGCGGCCGCATAAAAGAAAATGAAATTTAATTGATTGCCTCCTTAAAACAGGGGAGTGGATGCACCGATTATACAGCAAAACGGTCCGAAAATTATTTTGTTATTGTAATAAGAATTGTTTGCGGTTTGACAGTAATTTTCGAGTAAATGAGGGACGCCCTTATTCGAACGTTTGTTTGGCGCAGCGAATATTGCAGAAACATTTTTATAAAATAATTGTTCGATTCGTAAACTACAAGTGTCTGAGTATATGATTTTATAAAATTAAAAAAATATTTATTGTTAAAAATTTGGTGGCATCACGTTTTTGGTGGAAATGATTAGATAAATTTTGATTGGCATTTAACCATCTACATGATATGCCTAATATGAATACAGAATTTGACAACAATCCGTCCAGTAGTTTCGAAGATTACGTGTTTTACAAAAATGGACACAGAAACCAGTCACACAGACAGACAGACGGAAAGGGGGGCCTACTTTTTTCGTACTCTAGAGGTTATGAAACGTCGAGAAAACATAAAAGTGGCCGATAGTCCGATGGATTCGATTACTAGTACTTACCGACTAAGATAAGACTGATTTTGGCGAATGATATGCTCTCTAAGAAAATAGTGGGCGGGTGGGCGGGGCTAGTATTGACTAAAATAAGACTGATTTTGGCAGATGAAATACCCTCTAAGAAAACAGAGGGCGGGTGGGTGGGGCTAGTACTCACTAAGATAATACTAATTTTGGCAGATGATATACCTTTTAAGAAAATACAGGGCGGGTGGGCGGGGCTTCTACTTGCTAAGGTAAGACTGATTTCGGCAAATGATACCTTCTAAGAAAATAGAAGGGTGTATCATTTACCAAAATCAGGCTTATCTTAGCAAGTACTATCCCCATTAACCCGCCCTCTCTTTTCTTCGAGGTTATGTTATTCGCCAAAATCAGTATTACCTTAACATGTATTAGCCCCGCCCACCCGCCCTTTTTTTTCTTAGACGGTGTGTCATCAACCAAAGTCAGTCTTATCTTAGCAAGTAAAGCCTGTCCGCTCCCCCTGTATTTTCTTATAGATTATTTGAAAAAGTCAGTCTTATCTTAGTAAATACCAGCCCCATTCATCTGCCCTCAAGAAAATAGAGAACAGGTGAGCAGGGCTAGTACTTGCTAAGATAAGACTGATTTTGGCAAATGAAATATCCCCTAAAACAATAGAGGGCGGGTGGGTGGGGCTAGTACTTGTAAAGATAAGACTGATATTGGCAAATGATCTAGCCTTTAAGAAACTAGAGGGCGGGTGGGCGGGGCTTGTACTTGTTAAGAAAGAAGTGATTTTGGCAAAAGATACCTTGTACAGAAGGGTGTATCATTTACCAAAATCAGTCTTATCTTAGTAAGTACTAGCCCCGCCCACCCGCCCTCTCTTTTCTTCGGGGTTATGTTATTCGCCAAAGTCGGTATTACCTTAACATCTATTAGCCCCGCCCACCCGCCCTTTTTTTTCTTAGAAGGTATGTCATCAACCAAAGTCAGTCTTATCTTAGCAAGTAAAGCCCGCCCGCCCGCCCTGTATTTTCTTATAGGTTATTTGAAAAAGTCAGTCTTATCTCAGTAAATACCAGCCCCATTCACCTGCCCTCAAGAAAATAGAGGATAGGTGAGCAGGGCTAGTACTTGCTAAGATAAGACTGATTTTGGCAAATGAAATACCCTCTAAAAACACAGAGGGCGGGTGGGTGGCGCTAGCACTCACTAAGATAAGACTGATTTTGGCAGATGATATACCCTTTAAGAAAATAAAGGGCGGGTGGGCGGGGCTTATAGTTGCTACGGAAAGACGGATTTTGGCAAATCATACCTTCTAAGAAAATAGAAGTGTGTATCATTTACCAAAATCAGTCTTATCTTAGCAAGTACTATCCCCACTCACCCGCCCTCTCTTTTCTTCGAGGTTATGTTATTCGCCAAAATCAGTATTACCTTAACATGTATTAGCCTCGCCCACCCGCCCTTTTTTTTCTTAGACGGTATGTCATCAACCAAAGTCAGTCTTATATTAGCAAGTAAAGCCTGTCCGCCCGCCCTGTATTTTCTTATAGGTTATTTGAAAAAGTCAGTCTTATCTTAGTAAATACCAGCCCCATTCATCTGCCCTCAAGAAAATAGAGAACAGGTGAACAGGGCTAGTACTTGCTAAGATAAGATTGATTTTGACAAATGAAATATCCTCTAAGAAAATAGAGGGCGGGTGGGTGGGGCTAGTACTTGTAAAGATAAGACTCATATTGGCAAATGATCTAGCCTTTAAGAAACTAGAGGGCGGGTGGGCGGGGCTTGTACTTGTTAAGAAAGAAGTTATTTTGGCAAAAGATACCTTGTACAGAAGGGTGTATCATGTACCAAAATCAGTCTTATCTTAGTAAGTACTAGCCCCGCCCACCCGCCCTCTCTTTTCTTCGGGATTATGTTATTCGCCAAAGTCGGTATCACCTTAACATGTATTAGCCCCGCCCACCCGCCCATTTTTTTCTTAGAAGGTATGTCATCAACCAAAGTCAGTCTTATCTTAGCAAGTAAAGCCTGCCCGCCCGCCCTGTATTTTCTTATAGGTTATTTGAAAAAATCAGTCTTATCTTAGTAAATACCAGCCCCATTCACCTGCCCTCAAGAAAATAGAGGACAGGTGAGCAGGGCTAGTACTTGCTAAGATAAGACTGATTTTGGCAAATGAAATACCCTCTAAAAAAACAGAGGGCGGGTGGGTGGCGCTAGCACTCACTAAGATAAGACTGATTTTGGCAGATGATATACTGTTTAAGAAAATAAAGGGCGGGTGGGCGGGGCTTATAGTTGCTACGGTAAGACGGATTTTGGCAAATCATACCTTCTAAGAAAATAGAAGGGTGTATCATTTACCAAAATCAGTTTTATCTTAGCAAGTACTAGCGTCATCCTATCGTTGGTGGGGATGATTATCTAAATTGTGGTTAGCGTTGTATCATCTTTACGATATTCCTAATAAACACACAAAATTTGACAACAATCGGTTCCGTAGTTTCGAACCTGTCTAATAAAAATCCGGACAGACGGCAGACAGACAGACAGACAGACAAACGGACAGACGGGAACGGGAGACCTATTTTTCGTACTCTAAAGGTCATAAAACTTCGAAAAAACAAAATTCGATTACAGTAGTTTCTAGCTTACGCCTAAAAAGTACAAAATTAACGATTTTTAGGTTTTTCAATTATTTGGAATTATAGCTCAAAAAGTAGCAAGACAAATTTAGTTTTAATTATGTTGAAGTATTTTTTTCATGCTGCTTTATATTTCATTGGATTTATTTTCATTTTCATTTTCTACGTAGGTATTTTAAGCGCATTCCGGCTTTCGAATATTTTTTATTGTTATAGTTGTTCTAAAAATAAAGATAATAAGAACTGGTCTAGGCTAATAAACAAAATTTCTCACACCTCTGAAGTATAGGTCCAACAGATACAACTTCTTTAAAAAATTATAAAATTTGATTTTGCAATTTTTTTCATGATTTCATAAATGAAATAAATCGAGGCGATTCATAAACCAGAAGTTTAGAATTGCTATTATATAAAATTTTAAAAATTTAAAAAGCGCAAAACTATTTTAAATATATATATAATATATAATAATATATATTGGTGGGGATTAATCAGATACATTTTAGTTATCATTTTACTATTTACACGATATTGCTAAAATACACATAAAACTTGATAACAATCAGTCCAATAGTTTCGTCAATTGTCTAATAAAATCGATACAGACGAGAGACGTTAAGACAAACAGAAGGAAACGGGAAAATTAGCGTTTTGTTTTGTTTGAAATATTTTAGTCTATTCAATGTTCCATTTATTTTGATTTATACTGCATGTAAAAAAGCCGTAATTTTTGTAATTTGAAAAAAAAAGAATGATTTAACATTTTGCCAATCCTGAAAATACACCACAATTTTTTTACAAAGAAAATCCACGGGCGTTTGAACGAACTACTTTTTTTTGTTAAAAGCTATTGACCATGTTTAGGTTCCATCGCCCTTTAAAACCCGTTTTAATGATTAAAAACCTGCGGCTCCCTCCGTCACGTTTATTTCTCTCTGTCAGGGCGATAAAACGGAAATATGGAACTTACCCTGTATTGAAAATGAATGTTCTCTGTTTTTATAGTTAGTTATGCCGTGTGATTTTTTTGATTCGCGTTATGTCACCAGATTACGTAGGTCGTCTCTTAGAACATACAACTTGTGCTGTACTTGTTTTTCCGATTTTGGCAAAAATCAGACTTTTTAAGGCTGCATCTGGTAGCATTAAGAGGAAATCAGGAAGTTGCACATTAAAAAACGACCATATCCTTAAGAAGGCATTCGCAGCAAAATTGGCTTATCATAAATAACTTATTTTAAATCCAACGAGGGTTTAATTTTTGTTGATATAACATAACCTAGCTTTCTCAGTTCAACTACAAACTTCTCAAATATATTCAAGTTAAGTTGTGAAATTGCGAATTGCAATAATGCACATTTTTAAAAACAAAATGAATTACTTACCTGCTAAATTCAGTAAAATTTTATAATTTGTTAAAATTAAAAACTGTGTCAGGTTATGACTTATTTTTCGGTCGAATTCGCGTTATTATATCGTCATTTTTAATTTATAACGCCATCTTTTTATATTTTGTGCAACCCATATTTCTGTTAGAGAATACGACACAAATGGTGAATTCGAAATTACAACAGAATTAGAACAGACCATCGGAACGATCTTTCGACCCCGACTAATGAAATTTTGTTACAGTTCACCGAATGGGGTTAGAACCTGCTCGAACTCCCCTTTTTTTCAGTCGTACGGTATGCGCCCTACATTTTTAGTCTTTCATTTAAAAGTTTAAAAATGTTATTTCCTGATGTCACTTTTCAACGGTTTTTTTGCGACATAAATATATAACAATTAAGTTATTCAAAAAAAGAAATACCTTTTCATTCTAAGATTCGTCGTTTCCTTTGAAGAACCCACTTCGCCATTTTAAACCTCACCACACGTGCTTCGACGTGTGAACACAACGATTAGTTACCGTTTAGCGAGTCATAAACTGAAGTGCGCATGTCTCAATAATTTTAACAGAATATTTGGGTTATCATTGAACTAAGTTTTGTCCCGAATCAATTCGAACCTGAGCGACATGAATAAAGTTCCTATCTATACAGCAGAACGCAGACTGAATTGGTTGCAACGATTTTCGCCCGATGATAACATTTATCGTACTCGATTTGCAAAAATACCTACTTTAAGGTACGGCTATAAATCCGAGTGATTTATGTGTTTTTTAGCAGCCGATAACCGAATAATCAATTTTACGCAATAAGTACGTTCCGACGAGTTTCAATTAAACGCTTCTCAGATGAACGTCAAGAAGGATTAGCGCCGATTGAACTTAAGACTTAAACAATTTTCGTTGAGGAGGCATGTTGACTCGGAGATTTACAAAAGACTCGAAAGACAAAGACGTGGCCATTAAAATTCATAAATGTTGGCGTTTATTGACTCAGACCGCACCTAGGAATCAGAAAATCTGTAGCCACTTCGGTGAAATGTAAATTAAAAACGGAATCCGAATCGCAATGAGAACAATTTCCTTCTGCGGCGCGTATTTCTACCGGTTCTAGAAGCGTCTGATTGCACTGTTGGAGAGAAGTTGGCCATTTTGGGCTAAAATCATTTAGTGGGGCTTGTGCAAATATTGTACGTTAATTGCTTGATTTAATTAAATTTATTAACACGAGCGGCTGAAGCTTGAGTTTCGTTTGATGTTAAAAATTACTGCTGATTCCATTACGGCGCTTACATTATTTAAACGGTTATTAAAACCTCAATTCGTTTTCCGATTTATTAAATATTCAAGAGCTGTTAAAAACTTCATAGAATACCCGGCGTCTAAAACAAACGCGTCAAAACGACTCCCGAAATAAATTCGGAGTTGTTATTGTCGGTCTTCGCTCATCGCGAGATTCGTTTTAATAAGTTTAATTGCGAATTATACGAACGTCGAGTGTTTCATTCATGACAACTCTAATTTACTCTTTTTACACCAAAAAAAAAACTATGCTTAAAATAACTTTGCGAGTTTTGAATGATGGCACTTTAAGCTCCGACGAGTGGCTTCATTTTTATTTCGGTCCGCATTAATATCGTGTAAGTACGTTTTAAATTACGTCAGTTTTATAAAAGGTTTTAATTTTAACTTTAATCATCTCACATTTTTGTAGCGTGAGCTTTTTAAAAGAGCCATCATCAGCAAATGTAATTCTCGAAATAGAGATATAACATAAAAGATATGCCAGGAACAATGTAGTTTTTTCCTTCTTCGTCGGCATTTTCGTTAAGTACACTTCACGTTCGCGCTCGCCAGAGTCGGATGCAAAAAAATTAAAACTGGGATGCAATTTTGCTAGATTCCTGAAGAATCGATAACTTAAATCTTGAAATCTGGCTAATCCAGATCCATACTTTTTTTATTACTTTGACTTCCGCTTATTAAATAAAACATTGCATTTTATTTTGATGTTGTAATTCACATTTGGTTAATTATAATTTGACTAAGTTGCGAAAATTCCTCTACGAAAGGCTCAGACTCCCCTGGCCTCTCCCTAGCTACGGCCGTGTCTAGGGTCATGATATGTCGAGAAAATGTGAAAGTACCAAGTCGCCTGATGGGCTCGATTACTATATTTTCTTAGCTTAGGCTCAATATGTAAAAATGGCCTCTCAACAATAATAACAACTTGAATTATTTATGTGTATACATTGGTAGAATGTCACGTAGCAAGGAGTTTGATTTAACTGAATTTATCCTCTCAAAACAGAGGATTAAAATTATTAATTAAGCCACATTCGAACAAAATGTTTTTAATATTATTATTATTATTATTTTTATGATTCGTCGCCTGAGAACTTGTTTGATCCACAGACCAGAGTGCACTCAGGCCAATGTCGACTCTAAGCGTTTAGAATTTATGCGGGAAATGGTTTAGATGCTTATATGTACAAACATGATACCTATCACATCTTATACCTGTGTTTCACGCGATTTTGACATGCAACAAATTTTTTTGATTGATTAAGAATTAATTCTTTAATTGTGTTTGATACTAACAGAACGTCCTACATTAATAATACTAGTGGAACGTAATCGTGCAATAGAGTTTTTTCGGGAAAGTGTTACTATTTGTGTTTTAGAAGTGTTGTGCTCTATTTTGTATTAATTTGTACATATTTTATGTCACAATTTTGGTGGTTATTTATTTTCCATACTTTCTCAATTTTTCGATTTTTCGATTTGTCGGTTTTTCAAGTTTTTACTTTTCGGCTTTCCGATATTTCGAATTTTTAATTATCCGATTTTTAATTTTCCAATTTTTTAAATTTAAGATTTTCGAATTTTAATTTTTTTGATTTTTTGATGTTTGGATTTCTCCATTTTTCAATTTTACGATATTTTTGTTTTCAATGTTTTAAATTTTTCAAATTTTGGCGTTTCTGAATTTTCAGTTTTCCAATTTCTTAATTAATCTATTTTTTTATTTTCCCATTTCTCGATTTCCCAAAGTTTTGATTTTTCAGCTCTTCAGTTTTTTTATTTCCCAATTTTTGGATATTTCGTTCAATTTTGTGATTTGCGATTCTTCAATTTTTCTTCTATTTTTAAATTTTTCGATATTTCAGTTTTAGAATTTTTTAGTATTTTAATTTTTGGAATTTTTTGGGTTCTGAATTTTTCGATTTCTTGACTTTTCACATTTTGGATTTTCAATTTTTCGTTTTTAAAACTTCCAATTTTTCAATTTTTCGACCGTCTTCTCAATTTTTTAACTTATCGATATTTTAACTTTTCAGTTTTTAAAATTTTAGGTTTTTCGATTTCTTGAGTTTTCAGTTCTTCAATTTTTGGGATTTTTAAATTTTCGATTTTCCAATTTATATTTTAAATTTTCAATGTTGCAAAATATAAATCAAAAAATCGAGAAGTTAAAGATTTGGAAAATTGAAAAACTAAAATACAGAAGGATTGAAAGTTCGAGAAATCGAAAAATCTAGAATTTTAAAAATTGAAAAATTAAAGTATCGAAAAGTTGAAAAAATTAGAAATCAAAATTTAAAACAGTTGAAAAATTGAAAAATATAAAATTAAAAAAACGAATTACTGAAACCCACAAAAAAATAAGAAATTGAAAAATCCAGATGTCGAAAAATCGAAAAGTCGAAGAATCGAAATATTGAAAAATCTCAAAACCGAAAGAACTACAGTGGACGCCGCTTAATGTGATCACTTTGGGACTCAGACAAATTGATCACACTAACCGACTGATAATAATAAGCGAAAACCACAATCAGAGACAGTAAAACTCGAAACAAAACAAAATCATGAACAATACAGTGTTTATTACGCTGGTAGATGAAGGTACATAAACATTAGAATTTATTTTAAATTTTGGTTATCATTCTGAGAAAGGAACCCTCGATTTCCTTTGGTTGTTGTGGAAATTTGTTAAGTAAGGGCTGAACATTTTTTTTTTCTCTGATAAACTGAGATTTCGTCGTTTCGACGTGTTAATTGTTACATAAGTCTACTCAGATTTATTTAAAACAGAAAAAATTCGTTCGTTCAAAAGTCAAAAACGCACTGATTTTAAGTCTGTTTTTGACCACTGATTGTGGTTGTATAAAATGAGTAGTACCTTTTGAGAGCAATGAATGTTCATTAAAACGCAATACTAGTTTCAGTCGTCTCGCTTCTCCAAAAAAGCAATTCCCGTTTGTTTAAGAATTGCGAGATTGATCACAATAAGCGAAATATTGATCACAATAAACGGAAAAACTGTAATACATAGGTATTGCGTGGGCCCGTTCCAAGCCATTTTGATCACACTAAGCGGTTGATAACATTAACCGTGATCATATTAAGCGGCGTCTACTGTATTTCCAAAAATTGAGAAATTAAAAAATTGGAAAATCGAGAAATCGAAACTTTGACGAGTCGAGATATAGGAAAATCAAAAATATATCAAAAAATAGATTAACGTCAAAATTTGAAAAATTGAAAAATAGAAATGTGAAGAACTGAAAAATTTAAAACATTGAACAATTAAAACATCGCAACAATGAAAAATCGAGAAATCCAAACATCAAAAAATTAAAATTCGAAAATCTAAAATTTAAAAATCGAAAAACTGAAAAATCGAGAAATCGAAACCCCAAAATTTAAAAAATTGAATAACTGAAAAATCCAAATATCGAAAAATTGGAAAATCGAAAAATTGAAAAGCCTAAAAGTAAAAATTTAAAAAACCGAGAAATCAAAAAATGGAAACATCGAAAACTTCAAAAACCGAGACATTGAGAAATCGAAAAATCAGAGGATCGAGAAATTGAACAATCAAAACATCGAAACATCCAAATTCGATAAATTAAGAAATAAAAAAATTAAAAAAAGAAAAATTGGAAAATTGGAAATTTAAAATTCGAAAAATTCAAAAATTAAAATATAGAAGAACTGAAAATTCGTGAAATTTAAAAATCTAGAATTTTATAAATTGAGAAATTTAAAATATCGAAAAGTTGAAAAATTGAGAAATCGAAATATAAAACAGTTGAAAAAGTGAAAAATCTAAAGCTTAAAAAACAAAAAACTGAACATCCAAAAAATACGAAATTGAAAAATCGAAAAATACAAAAGTCGAAAAACCGAAAGGTCGAAGAATTGAAATATTGATAAATATCAAAACTGAAAGAAATATTCAAAAATTGGAAAATTGGGAAATCGAAAAACCAAAAAACAAAAAACTTGAAAAATGGAAGAATTGAAGAACTGAAAAATCGAAACTTTGAGAAGTCGAGAAATGGGAAAAATAAAAATAGCTTAATTGAGAAATCGGAAAACTTAAAATTTAGTAACGTCAAAATTTGAATAATTGAAAAATAGAAATACGGAAGAACTGAAAAATCAAGAAATCGAAAAATCTAAAATTTATACATATCATTGAACAATTAAAATATCGCAAAATTGAAAAATCGAGAAATCCAAACATCAAAAAATAAAAATTCGAAAATCTAAAATTTAAAAATCGAAAAACTGAAAAATCGACAAATCGAGAAATCGAAACATCGAAAAATTGGAAAAGCATAAAAGTAAAAAATTGAAAGACCGAGAAATCCAAGAATCGAAACATCGAAAAATTCAAAAACTGAGACACTGAGAAATCGAAAAATCAGAGGATCGAGAAATTGAGGAGTCGAAAGCCGAGAAGAAAAGTTAAAAATTGAAAAATTGATGAATCGAGAAATTGAACAATCAAAACATCGAAACATTAAAAAATTAAAAAATTGAAAAATGTAAACATTTTAAAAAAGAAAAATTGGAAAAACAAACATTTAAAAATTCGGAAAATTGAAATAAAGAAGAACCGAAAACTCGAGAAATCAAAAAACTTGGAATTTTAAAAATCGAAAAATTAAAACATCGAGAAGTTGAAAAATGGAGTAATCGAATTATAGAACAGTCGAAAAATTGAAAATCTAAAGTTTAACAAGAAACTGAAAATTCAAAAAGTAATAAATGGAGAAATAACAAAATCCAGGAGCCCAAAAATCGAAAGATTGAAAAATTCTAATACTGAAAGAAATATCCAAAAAATTACGAAATTAAAAAATTGGAAAATTGGGACAGACATCGAAAAACTAAAAAAGCAAAGTCGAAAAATCGTAAGCTTAAAAAATCGAAAAATTGAAAAATCAAAAACTTGAAAAATTTGAATTGAAGAAGTGAAAAATCGAAACTTTGGGAAGTCGAGAAATGGGAAAATAAACAAAAAAAAGATTACTTCAGAAATCTGTCTGAAAAATCGAAAAATCGAAATATTTAAAAATCGTAAAATTGAAGAGGACAAAAATTGAGAAATCGAAAAAATAAAAAAGTCGAGAAATCGAAAATTTGAATAAGACATTCTAAAGGCAATGATAAATATATAAATAATAATAATAACTTTAAAACGTCTGCAAAATTTCAAAACATTTAATTGCAAAATGTTATACGATTTTGATTTTTTATCCAAAAATCTGGATGGTGAACGCAGAAACAGAGAGACAGACAGACGGACGGAAGACAGCTTACGCTCGGGAAGTAAAAATTAAAACTGGGCTGCAATTGTTCCAAACTCCTAATGAACTTGTGTTTGAATTTAGTACATTATTATGAAAATCTGCTAAGAACAAAATAAGCACTTAGCGCAGGATCAGTGTTCAAATATTGAGACAACGTTGGCGCGGAAATTAACAATTATATCCAGTTAATTATGTAAATACTAAAATATGGCTTTAATTTTCACAAAAGAAAATACAATGCAAACGAGCTTGGAATCTTCTGGGGAAGTTTCCTTTTTTCATACAACTTGAGCCCTTGACAATACCCTAGAGGTACTTTTCAGGGTTACGAGGAGTATTTTTCCAAAGATTAAGACTTTTCAAACCACAAAAGAAAAGAAAATTAAGGCATTTAAATTTTACCAACCATGGGAATTTCTGTGATAATTTTAGTTGTTTAAAATTGTTAAACAAATTTCCGTTTGTAGATCGTCGGTGTTTTATTATAGCGCGCGTTCTGCAGTAACCCAGCGTTAAATTCTATATGATAAATGTAAGGTTGAAATTCTACAACTCTGGGAGTCTTACGGTTGTGAGTAAACACATTTATCAGTTGAACCAACAATGAAACCTGCAACGACCGGTGGAGAATTATGCGTGCGTCCAGGCCGACGGAAAAAATGTTGAAATTCATGAGTCACGTTAAAAGAAAGATTGTTTTCGGAGAAGGCGAACGTTTGAGGATGCGAGGAAAAATTCGAAGGGACCGTGGGAGATTACAAAGTGTGTTGTTACATTTTTAGTCCGTCTCCACATTTAAGTGAATTCTGGAAAATTCGTCTTCGGGGCGAACGGGATGATGCTAATGGTGGAGCGTACTACTTCGTAACTACCCTCAAGGGAAGGAACCCAAGCCGGAACAGTAGTTTTACATGTTATATGTAGGGGAAAAGAAAGATTACCGCTTCGAGCCTACTTATTCATTTATGGTTTGTGCAGGCTATGGTCAGATGGAAACCCGGCTTAGTTCCGATGGAATGCAACGGAGGAAGTTGCCAATTGGCGAAAGCGCTACGCCAGAATCCAAATACGGGTTAATTAGGATGCGATTTCGAGTTAAAATCGATTTTGGTGCTTTTATTGCTTGGGAACTAATTTAAAACCAATAAGTCCCATTGCGATATTCCTGTTTTAATCTCTCGATTTGGTCTTAATGTCAAACGTGACAAGCTTTTATTACAATACTGAGGCAAAACGAACTTGTTACACAGTGCCAAAACAACTTGTGAAACAAATTCCACACATTTAGAACGCAGTATATTATTTCACAATCTAAAGAGACGTAATTTTATTTTGGCATCATTTCGTGAACGATTACGTATTTCGCAAATTTTTTGTTTTGTATCCGGTTAAAAAATACATCATAGACATGGTTGTTACAATTTTGGCAACGTGATTAAATAAACCCAGCATTCACTTGCAGAAAATAAAAGGACAGGATGCCCTAGAGAAACATGGCGGAGAAGGATATCTAAAGCGATGTTTGCGAGAAAGCTACGGGAAGGCGGCTGGCAAGATCGAAGATATGGCAACTGGGAACCGGAAAGCGACCTCATTCACTGTAAAACCGGTAGCATAAGTTATTTTTGTCCTCCGTACTTGTAAATATTGAACAGTTTTCAATTTGAACTAACGATTTAATTTGCCTGGTTATTAAAACGACTTTCAACATTCGTAATCAACATGTCTTCCTTTGCAAAATAAAGATGTCACTGATAAAGATGTAAAGACATAGTAATAACGAATTTTTGCAAAAATTGATTAAATGTTTATGGGATGTATTTACTTACTTGGTGATGAGAAACAGGCATTCAGTTCCAAAATAAGCAAAAATAGGAAATTCAAGTTAAAAACGTAAGCTTCGCGAGACACCATACTGAATATGAGAAAAAAAGGAGCTAGGAAATAAATATGTATTAGCATTAATTGATGCATTCTAAACACACATTTTATTTTGTCTACTTTCCGTATCTAAAAACTTATTTAACATAAGTGCACGGCACTAAATGATGTTTTAGTCGTAAGTTCATAATTCGTGGCTTTAAACTCTTTAAACACGGGCCGAAGATGTGTTCGGGCTCATTAGTCACACTTGAGTGCGTTCGGGAGTTTTCACTCCGCTCGTGGTTAAATAAACTCGTGACTAAAGAGGTGTTTATAAAACTTGTCATGGTATAGTGTACAAGGTTCTGTATTCGGACCGTTACCTTTTCTACTTTACGTAAATTATATGGAATCGATTTCAAGCCAACTATTTACGTCAAAATAATAATAAAAGTGAAGAAATGTCGTTGAGAACTTCTTATCACTTGTTTCATCCTATAGTGTCATATGCTATATGCGTACGTGTTAAATAACAGCTGTCACACTTAATTTGGACTGAACCACCTTGAGCTCACACTTATTATCTTATTAACATTAATTATGTGCACAACAATACATTACATGAGATGCATACAATACAAGACTTTTTTCTATAATTATTACGATGTTAACTGATTTTTTTTCATTCAGTAAGAAAAAAAACTGAGAACGTCTCCTAAATTAAAAAAAAATGTTTTTGATAATTTTTTTACGATAACCCTTGAAAATGAAAAATTTAGATAATGCTAGTCACACTATACGAAAGAAAAAAATTGGTTAAAGGTTACTTCGACAGAACAAATTCCAAGGAGAAACCGTTCGCAGACATATGGACAATATGAAATATATTTAAAGCAAATAACCAACGGAAAAGAGTATTATTATCAGTGTACATACTTAACTTCGATTGTTTATGTTTATACATCGAAAAAATGTCACGTAGAAATTTGTTTAATTTGAATGAGTTGTTTCCTCAAAACAGAGGACTAAAATTATTAATTAAGCCACAATGGAACAAAATGTTTTGAATATTATAATTCTTATTTTGTCATTATTATTATAAAGACGTGTTTTCACATTTTCGAGAAAATGAGGTGACTCATACTTAATTTGACCAATAAAAAACTTGTAATGACGTCATCAACATGAATAATACTAGTAACAGCACAAAAAAGGAGTAGTCGCAGCGTATTATCAATGCATAACAAAAAAAGTAATCGGTCCAGTTCGGCATCGAACCCACTACCGCATGTCGCACGGCTTCGTCGCATGTCTCGTTGTTCCCGACTTAGCCACTGCGCCACGGGAACTTCTGTTCGGTGTTGGTAATATAACATTATTATCCCTTGCAAATGTTTTGCGAAAGTTTGAACATTTAGCGAAAAAACTGAAAATGGATTCGTGCACTACAAGTGTAGGAGTATATTTTTGTATAACATTCAAATCATTTTCAAATACAATTCATTGAAATGACGTCATCAAATTGATGGTGGGAATGATTATCCTAATTTTGGGTAGCATTTAATCATCTACACGATATTTGTACTATACATATAAAATTTGAGAACAATCGGTCCAACAGTTTCAGAGATTACGTATTTAATAAAAATGGAAACAGACAGACAGACTGAAACGGGAGACTACATTTTTCATACTGTAGGGGTCATGAAACGTCGAGAAAACATAAAAGTGGCATTTCGCCCGATGGACTCGATTACTATACTTCCTTAGCTTACGCTCGGGAAGTAAAAATGGTCGAAGATGATTTCAATAGAACGTCCCTCGCCTATAAAGTACAGTCGAACAAGTACAGCTTCTTCGAAACAGTTAATTTTGCACATTAAAATTATTTGATAATGATAAACCTTGTGAATCAAAATAAAGATATGTGTGGACTGTTAAAGTACAGGTGAAGGAGTATGCTATGCATATGCTTCAAGTGAGTTTTCCCTTAAAAATGTTGTGATGACATCATCAACATTTTATCAAGGACACGTATATCAACTTGAATAAGTATTAAAAAAATAACACTACGATATACTCATATTTTCGGGAAAATGGGGTGAGCCGTTTTTGAATTGATAAAAAAAAAACAATTTCTTAATTCAGTGTTTTGTGTCATTCTGTACAAGTAATATTAAAAAATAAAAAAAAATTTAAGCCCCGCCCACCCACCCTATCTCAATTCTGATGATTTTTCTTATTCGTCTAAGCCGAGGGGCGGAGCTTAATTGTAAAATCCTTATTTTTCTACGAGAAATTACCTTGTGAAATATATTCTTAAATCCTCGTGTTATACAAATAAATGTAAATGTATTATTTAAAAAAGAAAACCAAAAGAGATAAGAGAAGCCCCACCCATCCGTCTCGACCTCAATCGTGATGAATTTTTCATTCGTAGTCAGACCGAGGGGCGGAGCCTAATTGAATCGATATTTCCCTATACAAATTTACAATTTTAAACATGTTTAAGTTTCCTGCTGTGGAAAGATGACTTCACATATGAAGAAAAAAAAGGCAAAATGTAGCCCCGCCCACCCGCCCTATCTGAAATGTGATGAATTTTTTTATTCATCGTGACTCAAGGGGGCGAAGCTTAACTGTAAAATCCTTATTTCTCTACAAGAAATTAAAAACATGTTATCAAGTATCGTGTTCAAAAAATACTAAAAATATGTATACATATGTATGAAGAAAAAAATAAAGTCAAAGATTCGGCCCCACCCATACCCGCCCCAAGCTCAATTCTCAATTATGATGAATTTTTCATTCGTTGTCAGATCGAGGGGCGGGGCTTAATACAAGATGCATATTTGTCTACAATAATTTACTATTTTCGAGAGCCAAAGACGCGGAATGTAATTGCAAAATCCTTATTATTTCTCTAGAAGAAATTACCACGTAAGATATGTTTTTGAGTATCGTGTTATTCAAAGAATACTATGTATATTAAGAAAAAGTTAAATTCAAACATTAAGCCTCACCCATACCTGTCCTGATCTAAATAGTAATGAAGTTTTCATTCGTTGCCAAACCTAGGGGCGGAGCCTAATTGTAAAATTCATATTTCCCCACAAAAATCCACCATTTTAAACATGTTTTAAGTTTGTAAGAATTAAAAAAATTATCACAATTGAGACGGGGTGGGTGGGCGGGGTTTATATTTTGCCCTTTTTTCTTAACATACGTAGCATTGTTTGAACAACGCGATATTCAAAAAATATGTTTCATTTTTTCTAAAGAAATAAGTATTTTGCACTTAAGCTCCGCCCCCTTACATTTTGCCTTTATGTTTTAATATGTGTAGACTTCTGTTTACAACATGAAACTTAAAACAAAAGATTTATTGAAAAATTTTGAGATGACGTCATCAATTTTCTGGGGGGGGGGGGGGGGAGGAATGTGGATTTGAACTGACGTATAAGTGCCATTATAGTGTCAACCTAAACCTGTGTATAGTATATAGTATATAATACGAATACCCTGAAAAATTTAACACAAATGACTTTATGCTATTTTATAAAAGTTAAATTATATTTGCTATTTAAATTTTCGACATGACGTCATCTAATTGTTGGTGGGTATGATTAGACAATTTTGGTTAGTGTTTTATTATCTACACGATATTCCTAATGTACCTATAAAATTTAACAACAATCCAGCCAGTAGTTTCGGAGATCTGTCTAATAAAAATCTGCACAGACACATAGACGACAGACAGACAGAAACGAGAGACCTATTTTTATTTCCCGAGCGCAAGCTAAGGAAGTATTTTAACTGACGAACGGTTACTTTCATGTTTTCGCTACTTACTAACCAAAATGTGTCTAATCATCATTGATACCGTCCCTTCAAAATTTTTCATGACAAATAATATTTAAATTCCGTCAAATAAAATACTACTGTATGTGTAGTTTATGAATCCGCCTAGAGTTTTTCTTCCAGACAGCCAGATTTGGCAAAAAATCCAAGTTGTACACCAACATAAGCACACCGTAAACTAACGCCTGATGGTGTAGTAGTTAGTGTTCTGCTAGTATCGTGAAGGTTGCGGCAGGGCCGGCTCAACACGGTAAGCGAAAGATGCACCGCATCGGGGCGCCCGTGACAAGGGGCGCCGGGCGGCGGACGCCGCCTATGCTATTATATTAACTCTATAAAAATAAATTAATATTAGATTTGCATTGAACCACTACCAACAAAATATTATAGCAGTCACAGACCAAGGCGCCCATCGAAAACTTTTCAGAAAAAGCTACATTTTAACATTCCACTATGACCACCAAAGCAGATCCCAAGTCAATTCCTGGCACTTTTAAACTGTAATAATTGAAAAAGAGTGCGCCTTTGGGTTGGATGATGAGACCTTTAGATCAATACCGACAAAAAATAACCAGATTTATGATGCATTATCTGGGTAACAATTTGACGAGACAGCGGTATGACCACAGCCAGATGTTTTTCCTAACATTTGTCACGTTTGTTTTTACCATAAAAGTCCATGTCGGCATAATTAAAAATTTTATTTTCCAAGTCTAGTCGGTTGGTTTTGGTTGGGGTGGTCGTTCAACAGTTTTGTTATATTTTTCACTGTTCCTGTTTGTAGCCGAATTTGGTTCTGTGTATCATTTCGTGGCTTTTTGTCATCATTAATTTTAAATTTAAATTTCGATTAACATTGAGGTAAGTCTAAATTAAAAATAACTTTGAAATCGTATAAATTTTACAATATGTATTAAAAATTGAAAAACGTTTGCAATATAAATATTTTTATACTTATACTATGTATAGTTTAGGAAATATCGTTGTACCCTATAAAATTTTATTGACAATAACGAGACGGACGGTAGTACAATGGTAAGAAATATTTATGGCTCACACCAGTCTCCCTGAATTTGTCGGAGAACATTTAGCAAGTAATTGTACGCACAGGGTCGGACTTCCGCTGCTTTAGAAATTTAAGGTCGGCGGATTACCGCCACGCGACAACTTTAAGTTGTAAATATCTCTTGCTATTGTACTACTGTCCGTCTCGTTATTGTCAATAAAATTTTATAGGGTACAACAATATTTCCTAAACTATAGAAAAGTTGTTGCCCGCAGCTCCGTTTGCGTGGAATTCGCAATTAGGACTCATCATTTTTCATACACGATCGTTTTCTGGGTTGGAACCGTGTAAACTGAGTTTTTGGGCTCAACGTTTCGCACACTTTTGTAAGTGGTATCTTCAGGAGCAGGGTTAAGAATAAGGCAAAAGAACACGGTAACTCAGTATGTCAACCATATCAGAGGCGAAACGTTTTTGAGAAATTACACGGTTCCAACTCGGAAAACGATCATGTATTGATTCCGACCGTGCAAACCTCCGAAATTATCATTTTTCATTTCGTTCACTCCTCCCTCCTCAGTGAACCCGTCTTAAAAACTCACGGGATTTATGCACAAAGTTTCATCCCCTATTTTGTTCCCATAGGGGCGGAATTTCCAGAAATCTTTTCTTAATGGGTGCTTATGACACAAAAGGAACCTACTGTCCAAATTTCATGTCTGTAGCTTCAGTAGTTTAGGCTTTGCGTTGATGAATTAGTCAGTCTGTCAGTTAAGACAAACACTTTTGTATATTAAGATTGATTCATCAAAATTTTATGCATGTTTGTTAATAAAAAGTATCTCTCTACAAAAATATGTGATTACAAAACTTTATTTGTTTTTTTTACAAAAATTTTTTTAAGGGCGTTGAACAGTAAGTTGCATCGGGGCGCCTGGTCACTTAGAGCCGGCCCTGGGTTGCGGGTTCGATCACATTAAACATAATTTTTTTACACTGACTGGTATTATTTACACATTTCTTGACTTACAGGGGTTATAAAAAAATAAATATGGCAAAACAAATTATGTAATTAAATTTAGACCAATTTTTTCATACTCTAGGTGCCACGAAACGTCGAGAATACACGAAAGTAGTGATTCGACGGTCGGATTCTATTACAATACTTGCTTATGTTATTATGATGTTTCTTCCACTCCTCCAGAAGTGACAGAAAACGCCTTTTGTACAACTTTTAATTGTTTAGGTACTTAATGCCAACGTGGACTTATTTAGTTTTAAACTTCTACTAATTATTTACGCAAAAACTCCGTCGAAGTCTAAAGTTTTCATTTAATAGATATTCCAAACGTTTCGATCAAAGCATCCGACAACTTCGTAAGTTGCTTTGATCTTCTGCATCACACTAACGAGATGAGTTAGTTATATTGTCAATGGACAATATCAAAGATGCAGATTATTAGAAAGACTTTCAAACCAACGAACAAAGAACTTGCTATGCTATAAAATATATTTTTCAAACTACCTATTTAATTTAACATCACGCCGATTTTTTGGTCAAATATTCTTTAAGTCATTATAAACCACTGGAACGACGAGGCACTCTTTCAGACGTTGTTCGGCTTTGTTTCCAACAAGATACTTTTTGTTACGAGCAGAATTAAAGCAATATAAATCAACCTGGCTTGCGTTTAAAAGTAAAGACGTTTTAATAAACCAACAAAACGAAATCTGCTCTACCTTGTTTGTCCCAGAAGACCAATTTTTTGTAATCGAAAGCGTATCCGATCATGTTGATGGATTTTAATGTGTTGTTGACTTGGCAGTTTCGTAAATATATTTTTTTTGGCTACACACGTGTCGTATTTTTGCGGATTTAACAAAGCGGAACATGTCAAGACGGAACCTTTTATCCGGTAAGGAGCGTCCTGACATATATAAATACAAAAAAAAAAAAAAATTGAAAAAAAATCCATTTTTGTATTATTGAGATTTATTCTATATTATGATGCTTCCGATATGTATCAGGGGATTCCATGAGCACAAGATACAAAATACACAAAACTGTTAGAACTGTTCGAATATCCCCAACTGCCTCTCGTTCATCTGTTAAAAAACACCCAATCACTTCTCGCATCGCCCTTGTTTCGGTGAAATGTGATTCCTAAAAGTCCAGACAAGACGCGAAACACTCCCTGGCTTTTTTCTTCTTATTGCCTGATATTCGCTGTATTTGCGGAATATTTCAAGCAAACCATTAAACTGTCCCACGACTGAAAATGCAAATCACGCCCGGTATTTCCACAGAACGGCGTGGCATTATAGCAATTTACATACATCTAGCAATATAAAATTTTCGTTTAAAGTGTGGAATCCTTTACATAACACGATATTTTCTCTAAGCGGCTTACAAATGGAGACCTCATTTCCGTTTGCCAGCTAGAGGCTTTGTGTTTTGTTATCTAGATTGAGTCTGATTTTGTCGAGAGTGTGGTGCTAATGAGAGTTTTACAGGGGATAAGTAAGAATGTACACAGACACATAGGTGCACAAATAAAGAGGGTTGGCAACTTTCATTTCACGAAAGAGTGGCTTTGTGAAGTGTCGTCCTGGTTAAAACCCCATGCAGAAAAACCACCCACCAACGGAGTTAATTTTTTAGAATTAGCCCAAAATTAAAGTGTCGGCTTTGAGGTGAAGCTTAGAGGGAATTAGAGAAATGCGAGGTGGATATGACAAGGTTGGGCGGAATTAAATTTAGAACAATTAATTTTTCCTTGAGACGTACAGCGGAAGTGGATGTTTAAAAAATGAGTTAAAACAATATACAGAAGTGTTTAAAATGAGGTTTACCTTTTGAAGGTAAATAAACGTTGGTCTTGGCACAACGAAGCTCAATAAACGTCAAATTACGTTCTTATATAATATAAATATACGCATACAGGGTGGCTGTCAATGTTTATTCCAGACAAACCTATCATATGCAGTGCGACTGCGCAAAACGTTTATACATCGAATCACTATTTAAAAGAAGCGGCAAATATTTCGAAACACTCAGTATTATTGACTGAACCTGTATACACAGCGGTGCCTTTCAAAAATCTCGTACAAAGTGACAATGTAAATTTTGTGCATACACGACGATTTTATCATACAGTTCAAGTGTGAAAACCATCACAAACACAATAAAACACTACCAGCATATCTGTGAATGAGTGTAGCGCCGAAGTTCCGCCGAATAAGGTCACAATATTATCACCGAAGTTGGAATCCGAGTGCACTAAATTTCCCGATCAGCTGAAATTTCAACAAAACCTTTGCACCCCATTTCCATGCATGCTTCATTCGATTCACAACCATTACTATCGTTGCTTTAGTTAATTGAAGTGTTTCAACGTCTTAGAGTCTCCACTTTAAAGGTGGCCTGCTAGAGCTCGACCTTCTTAAAACAGAAGTTACTTGAAGAGATCTCCCGGAAGATCATTATCCACCGGCCGGCTTTAGGCGGTGGGAGAGGCGACTGCCTCAGGCGGTAGTTCCTAGGGGAGGCAAAAATGTCAGATTTCGTTTAGTTTCGGACGAAAAAGGTATTATTTTCAAAACACGTAGTTGGCTTTGTCTTAAAACTGTCACGTGGAATTGTAAACGGAGTTGTCCGTCTTTAATGATTCGTGTCATGGTTGATTCAAGAAACTGCTATCTGTGTACAAGTTGTATCGATTGTGATTTTAGAAAACGTAAAACATGGGGCAAATGGAGCAAAAAATTTAAAAATATCCTGTGTAGTCAATTCTAAAAAAAAGAGGAAAAATCATCGCTGAAGCTCATTTTTTTAACATTTTTAAGAGTCATTAATTTTTTGGCAAAGATGAAGAAAATTTTAGTTAATGTTCCATAACATTTCATATTTCTTGAAACTATTTTAACTAATGTTGTGTGATTCTTAAATCAACACCACTACTGCTTTATCAATATTTCAAAGATCTTATTGCGTCAAATCTGATTATGCCATTTTTTTTAATCCGTACATAAAAATTTAAAAACAAGCTTTGATTATTTATCAACTCACAAGTAAAAACGCATGCCATATGCATGTTTCAAGTAAAATTTAGTTTACAATGTTTTCAGATGATATAATTTTACTTCCCAATCGTAAGCTAAGTAAGTATTGTAATCGAGTCCATTGGACGACTGATTGTTTTTATTTTTCTCGACGTTTGATGACCTCTACAGTACGACAAAAAAGGTCTCCCGTTTCCGTCCGTCCATCTGTCTGTCCGCCGTGTGTTGATTTTTGTTATACAGAATATCCGAAATTACCAGACCGACCGATTGTGGTCAAATTTTGTATGTAGGTTAGTGATATTCCTATTGTGTCGATATTAAAACCCCAACCAAAATCTGTCTGAACATCCCCACCCACGTCATCTCATTTACAATAATAAATTTTTCGATTTTTTAATTTTTAATATTTCAAGTCTTTGATTTCTAAATGATGTAAATAACGTACTCCTCCACTTGAACTCTTATCCTAGACACCGAGATTTTTGGAAAAAAAAATCAAAATTGTATAACAATTTTTCGATTTCTCAATTTTTGGGTATTTCAGTTCTAGGATTTTTCAATTTTTCGATTCTTCAATTGTTTGGTTTTTCAAATTTTCAAATTCTCAATATTCTAATTTTTTACGATTTTCAATTTTTCGAATTTTTAATTTTTGGCGTTTCTAAATTTTAGATTTGTCAGAGTTTTGCTTTCTTGACTTTTCAATTTTTTGATATTCCCAAAAATGTTTTCCAAGTCTCGACGTCTCCCGATTTTTCGATTTTTCAGTGTTTTAGTACAATATTTGAATTTTTCGGTTTCTTAAATTTTCGATTATTCGACTTTTTGATTTATAAGATTTTCGATTGTTCGATGTTTCAGTTTGGGGATTTTCAGTTTTCCAATTTTTCAATTTTTATTGGATTTTTCACTGTTTTCGATTTATCGATTTATCAAGTTTTCGATTTTTCAGTTTTTCGATATTTTAGTTTGAGGATTTTTCAACTTTTCGATTTTTTAAATTTTAGATTTTTCAATTTTAAATTTGATGTTTCAATTTCTCGATTTTCAGATCTTTCAGTTCTACGATTTTTCAATTTTTCCATTCTTTAATTGTCGGTTCTTCAATTTTCCAATTTTTTAATTTTCGGCGTTTCTAAATTTTTGATTTTTTGGTTTAGTCCCATTTTTCCATGTTTGGATGTCTCGTGATCTGAATTTTCCGATTTTTGAATTTTTCGATTTTTCAGACTTTTGGTTTTCAATTTCCAATTTTAGATTTTTTGACTATTCAATTTTTTGGTTATATACGCAAAAAAAAATTCGAGGTTCCGACGTCTCCCATTTCCCGATTTTTCGATTTTTCAAATGTTTCAATTCTACAATTTTTTCATTTTTCGATTTTTGAGTTTATGATTTTTCGACTTTCGATTTCCCGATTTTTCAGATTTTCGGTTGTTCAATTTTTCCATGTTTCAGTTTGGGGATTTTTCACTTTTCCGATTTTTCAGTTTTGGATTTTTAAATTTTTCGATTTTTTAATTTTTAATTTATCAATTTTAAATTTTTTAATTTTTTAATGTTTCAATTTTTCAATTTTCCGAAATTTCAGTTTTACGATTTTTCAATTTTTCGATTCTTCTATTTTTTAATTTTTGACGTTTCTAAATTTCCGATGTCTCGATTTCTCGACGTCTATTTCCCGATTTTTCAATTTCTCAATTTCCAATTTTCGATATTTTGATATTCCCAAAAAATTTTTCGATGTCTCGATTTCCTGATTTTTCGATTTTTTAGTGTTTCAATTCTACAATTTTTTGTTTCTTCATTTTTTCGATTTTTAATTGTTCAATTTTTCGATTTTTTTAAATTTTTGGTTTTCAATTGTTCAATTTATCGATGTTTCAATTTTTCGATGTTTCAATTTTGGGATTTTTCAGTTTCTCGATTTTTTTAATTTTTCGTTTTTTTAATTCAATTTCTCGTTTTCTCGATTTTTGAGTTCTTAGATTACTCTATTTTTGAATTTTTCGAATTTTGTAAATTTGTTGATGTTCGATTCCTCGAGCTTTCGATTTTTCGACTTTTTAGTTTTAGATTTTTCGGTTTTTCAGTTATTCGCAGGTATTTTAATTTTTCGATTTCTCGAATTTTCGAACTTTTTGAGGTTTCGATCTGTCGAGCTTTCGATTTTTCGACTTCTGGGTTTAAAATATTTCTATTTCTCGGTTTATTAAGATGTCAACGATTTTTTTTTTATTTAAAATTGTTCAATATTTCAAATTTTAATTTTTCGCTTCTCGACTTTTCGATTTCTCGATGGTTTTATGATCCAATTTGTCAATCTTTCAATTCTTCACTTTTTGGATTTTCCGAGATTCAATTTTTCGTCATCTCAGTGTCGGAATGTTTCCATTTCCCTATTTTTGAATTTTTTAATATTCCAATTTTTCAATTTTTCTAGTTTTCGAATTTTTAAATTTCAATTCTTCAATTTCCCGATTTTTTTTATTTAGAATTTTTAATTTTTCAAATTTTAATTTTCGCCTGTGGCTATTTCGAAGACTCGACTTTCCGATTTTTCGATTTCTCAATTTTTTGTTATTTCAGTTTTGGAATTTTTCAATTTCTTGATTTTTCAATTTTTAGATTTTTTGAATTTAAACTTTTTCTGTATCTCGTTTTTGTAATTCTCATTTTTCAATTTTTTAATATTGTAATTTTTGATTTTTCAAATTTTTGACTTCTCGACATTCGATTTTTAAAATTTTTCAAGTTTTAGATTTTTGGAATTTTTAGTTTTCGATTTTTTAACTATTCGATTTTCCAATCATTCCATGTTTCGAAATTTCAATTTTTCATTTTTTGGATTTTTATTAATTTAAAATTTTTCTATTTCTCGATTTCTTGTTTTTCGATTTTTCAATTTTTCAGTTTTAAGATTTTTTCATGTTTCCATTTCTCTATTTTCCAATTTTTCCATTTCTCGAATCAGTTTTTCGACTTTTAGATTTTTCGATTTTTACATTTCAGTTTTGGGAATTTTTCAATGTCTGGGTTTTTCAATTTTAGATGTTTTGATGTTTCGATTATTCGATGTTTCGGTTTTTAACTTTTCGGTTTTTGAATTTTTCGATTTTTTTAATTTTTCGACTTTTAGATTTTCCGATCATTCGATGTTTAGAGATTTCAATTGTTGAAATTTTAGATTTTTCTATTTCTCGATTTTTTGTTTTTTGCGGATTTCGATTTTTTAATTTTTAAGTTTTAAGATTTTTTGATGTTTCCGTTTCTCTATTTTCCAATTTTTCCATCTCGAATCTGTTTTTCGATGTTTCGGTTTTTCAATTTTTAAAATTTTTCATTTTTTGATTTTTCAATTTCTCGATTTCGACGAAAATCGCAAAATCAAATGTCATAATTTTTCAAAGAAGCAGGATTTGTTGGTATTCACTTTGAGGACAAGGGAAGTTCTGCAATTTTTTCAGAGGAAATTTAGTTAGCGTTTTAACATCTACATGCTGAGAGCTTGAAGCACGCTTAGAATTTTGAAATAACCGAAAGTTTCAGGGATTAATCCTAAAAATATGTACTTTCGTGAGATAGGAAGATGACCGACGACTTAAACGGGAAACTTGCATTTTTGTGTTTTATGAGTGATCAAGGAGAGATGAGATTAGTGATTTAAAATCATCATTACGAGAGCACGCCCTAAATATTAGCACTTTCGCTTGGTACTCCTCCAATAAACCCGCTCCATTTCACATAAATTAACCTCTTCTCCCGAACGTTTTCCAGTATTGACACGCAGATGATCCAAAAGCATCCCACCCAAGACGCCCATTTCGAATTGTATGAATTCGCATCGATCCGGACGCGTCCACGTCGCAAATATTTCAAGTTATTTTACGAGGGTTCTTTATTAGCTTTCTGGAACACGTACCTGGTGTGATGAAAGGGTAACAAGCGTGGGGTTCCAGGTGGTGGTGACACTGGCTGTCATGGTCGGGCAAGGGCGGCGGATATTCCTCCTCGGGGGAACGTTCCGAACCGTAGCCCTGGTCGCAGAGCGCCGTCTGGTTATCTGAAAACTTCCAGTGAAGCGGCGCCCCATCCCCCAGAGGAGGTATCCTCTGCACCTGCAACGTCGCATAAAACAAACCATTAGACAAAATGAAATGTTTTCCGTCCGATGCGTCTTCGGGGAAAAAAATTCGACCGCGCTTCCGACGACGCTCTATGAATATGGGGACGCTTCTGCGGTCGGTCTATCGGGGGGATTGGTAATGGGAATTGGAAGTGCCGATGGTCGGGGAGAATTTATACGTAATTAACTCGAGTAAATGTTTGATGTAGATTTAAAATGTGTAGGTGTCGGATGCGCAGGGGTGCTTGCGGAATTGGTAAGAATGGAGGGTGGAGCGAGTGAAATTTCGGTTAGGCGGATGTTTGACTTAGCCGGAGGTTCATGAAAAAATTATAGCCGTGAATGATAAGTTAACACTGTTGAATACACCGAATAATCGGTTGGAAATGTTTGAATAACTAAATATTTTCTCAGAGAAGCGGCCACACAGACCCATATTTATAACGAACTTTTAAAGTATATGTAGCTAAATTATTGAGATAATTAAAATTTGATATTATTTCCTGCGGATGTCGGCAGAGAACAGAAATACTCGTCATTAATTGCGTAAAGCAAAAAAAAAAAAACACTTTACTTTGGGTCTCCTAATGAACGTTCTACAGAAAAAAAGAAAAAAATTAGACCTCTAGCTAAAATTTTGTGGTTTTCTTGACATTTTCGAGCCTTGTGGGTGCCGGAAATCAACAAACGCGAGAATATGGAAAATATACCTAATCGTCTCCTTTTCGCAAAATAAGTCGATTCTGCAAATCGCAAATGCGTCATGATGACCAAATCTTCCCTCGGTGTTGAAGTGCCCGTCAATAAATATCGTTTCTTTGAAAAATTATAAAACTGGATTTTCCGAAGTACGGACAATGTAAAGTATATTTAAAAAAAAGATAACCAACTGGAAAAATTGCTTTCTCAGCAATAATAACAAGTTCTAACTTTAAATGTTTGTTTATATATCGGAATAATTTCACATAGAAATTGGTTTGATTTGAATGAGTTTGTCGACTAAAAGTAGAGGACTAAAATTATTAATTAATTAGTTAGAAACGGTGTTATTATAGTGTTAATTTATTTGTGAACATTTGGTTGTATAGAGAAAAAACTGAAAGCGGATTCGTACACCACAACAATAGGAGCAAACTATGGTATAACATTTAAATCAATTTAAAATAGAATTTTTTGAAGTGTCGTCATCAAATTGTTGATCGGGATGATTAATCAAATTTTGGTTACCGTTTTATTTTTACATGATATTCCTAATATACATACAAACTTTGATAACAGTCGGTCAGTAGTTTCGGAAATTATATGTGTGATGTAAAAATTGACACAGATGGCAGGCAGACAGACAGAAACGGGAGACTAATTTTTTTGTGCTCTAGGGGTCATGATACGTCGAGAAAACATAAAAGTGGTCATGGACTCGATTACTATACCTACTTCTTTAGGTCACACTGAGAAAGTAACAAGTCGAAATATACTTTAGAACTCATAAAATTCGACAAAAATATAATTTTAATTAAAATTGAGTGGCTCATACTTTTATGACAATTTGTTACCTCGATTTTTCAATTTCATACAGTCACAACTCTCGTACACTCATTACATATATAAGTGATCCCAAATTTTGAAATGGAGAAAGTAAAAATGTAGGTACTTCAACAAAAATTTTCAAATTTGATTTCAACAAAATGGCGCTTTGCCGCATTATACTCTTTACATTGGGGTCACATAGATAGTGTAGAATCGATCTAAAATTCTCTCAGTAACCTCCGAAAAGGGAAATTTTAAGCTGTTCGGAGGTCATAGTATATATAATACAACGGAAACTGGCAAAATTTACCTAGAAAAATTTTTTAAAAGTAAACAAATAGTCAAGTGAGTTTTTTAAGTACACAGTAAAATTTGGCTTTACGACAATTTACAGCTTTATATAAAACCCTTTCAGTACGTAAAATTTAAAATGCGCCTCGAGATATCGGACGAAACTGGTAAACCTAATGATGTAAGGTTATTTAGGCAAAATTTACTTCGCCCCTGAAGTACTCTTCGAAAAATTATACAACTTAATTTTGCCAATTTTATATATAGGTAAAGGAGCATGTTATGCGTATGTTTCAAATGAGTTTTTCGTTAAAAAATTTTGTCATGACGTTATCAAGGGCACACATCACTATCACTAATTCCAAAATTTTTGGCGAAAATAAGTTAAACTAGACCACATCAGTATAAAGAAGAGAACGGAGTGACAATAAAAATGTAATATGTAATAATAATAAACAACATCAGCTAGATTCACAAACCATTGGTATAGGAATATCTTATTTTATAAAATTTAAATGGCTTTTACTAACATAATTTTGTATGATTGAAATTGTTGGTGGGGACGATCTGACAAATTGTGGTTTGCGTTTTACCATGTATACGGTACTCCTAAAATACATAAAATTTGACGACTATCGATCCAGTAGTTTTGGAGATTATATGTCAACACAGACGACAGACACAGAGAGAGTGGATGTAAAAATTGTGTAAGGTTATTTAGACATGACTTTCCTCGTCCATGGAGTGCAGTCCAACAAATCCAGTTTTTAAAAGTTAAAAAAAAGTAGTCCATGAGGCGATCAAACCCACGCCTTCGTGTGTGTGCGTGACCCTACAATCATCTGAAATAGTGGGCGCATGCTGAACTGTTATACTTACATATATAATTTTGATTTTTTTTGCAAAAATCTGGATGGCTAGAATAGAAAAATAAAGGGGGATTCATAAACGACAAGTATCGAAATATGCTATTTTACAAAATATAAATAGCATTTACCACGCAAAATTTTGAGCCAACATCCTCTAATTGTTGATGGGGATGATCAGATAAATTTTGATTAGCGTTTTACCATCTATACGTTATTCCTAAAATTTGATAATAATCAGTCTAGAAGTTTCGAAGATTGTCTGTTTAATGAAAATCGAGACAGACGACAAACAGACAGCTAGACGACAGCCAGACGGAAACGGCAGACCTATCATTTCCTACTCTAGAGGCCACGAAACCTCGACAAAACATAACAGTGGCGATTCGCCGGAAAAAAAACTATTACAGCGTACATTCGGGAAGTAAAAAGTGGTAAACTTGCATTTAAAGTGAAAAATTACACACACCTATGGCTGAAATTCTAATAAACTTAACTTAAAGTTTTCTACAATTTTGTCGCGGAATTGATGTTTCAAAATATGTATTGTTGACACTTGCTTCATTTTCTCTATTTCGATATAAAATGTAAAAATTGATCTAAATCTATTTAGGCAGAACTTCACAAAGTAGAATTAAACAATTCCAGATTCTTAGGCAAATTACTGAACCTAACACCTATATTTTCCAATTCCTTGCAAATGACAAACTTAAACATAAAGGGTGATAAAATTCCGAAATTTTCAAAATTAAATGTGGCAAAATTTGAGATACTTTAAAAATCTGTCTTTGAATGCGAATATTTCGAAAACCCAATTGTATCGACTTTGGATTATTTTTCCAGATGAATGTATGCTTCCTGTACACTCCTTTAATCATTGGTCCAGGATTTTCCCTCAATCTTAATCATGCATCATCAACCCGATATATTTTTCGATTTAACTCATCGAAATCTATCTTCTAGAATTTTTGTGGATTTTTCTGCGGTTTTTCAAAAAAGTTCAATTTTTTTTATTTGAAAATTCACTTCCGCAAGAGTTCTAAAAGTCGTGCTATTTTTTCAGAACCGAGAAAATCAAATACGGAAAATTTTGGGATATTTTGACATTTTGATTTTGGACTCGAATATTTCGAAAATTAGTTGCCGTATCGGCTTTACATGAACGCAACCATTAGTCCAGAATTTTCGATTTTTTCTTTCAATCTTGGTCCGGAACTATCAACACGATATATTTTTCGATTTAGATCATCGAAGTTTCTCACAATTTTTCTAGTCCTGTGCTTTTCCAAAATGGTTCATTTTTTAATGCCAGGGATGTTTCAAATTTTTGACTTTTCCACAAGCACCGTCGAAAATTGTCTAAAAAATTTCGTTTATTAATTACGAATTATACAAGTTTTTCCGGCTTATTTCTATAAAAAAAACCCGCCGTTTTTTCAGAATCGTCAAAACGAAATATGGCAAATTTCGAGGTATTTTGAAAATTTGATTTTGTATCCAAATATTTTGAAAACTAGTCGCTCCATCGACCTTAAAGTTTTTTACCGGATAAAATATCATTCCTACGCAAGCACAATTTTGGTCCATCCAGTTTTTCCGGAATCACTCTTAAATCTCGCCTTTAACATGATTTTCAATTTTTCCTTCCATCTTGGTAAGGAAATATCAACACGATATATTTTTCGATTTAGCTCATCGAAATCTATCTCCACGACGTTTCTTAATTTTTCTGAGTATTTTCGAAAAAGTATAAATGTTTTAATTGAAAATTTTGAATTTTCCACAAGCACCGTTGAAAATTTCCAAAAAAATTCTTAATTTTCACTTCTGTAAGTTTTTTACGGCTTCATTTCTTCAAAAAATCCTACAGTTTTTCAGAATTGCCAAAACCACCGGACAACTCCTTAAAAAAACTGCTAGGATTGCTTTCAGGATTTACGATTTTTTTTTCAATTTTGCTCTGGAACCATCGACGCGCTCGTTTTATTTCATCGAAATCTATCTCTCAGAATTTTTGTGGATTCTTGTGCTTTTGCTAAAAAGTTCAATTTTTTAATTCCAGTGCAGTTACAATTTTTGACTTTCCCACAAGCAGCTACCCAAAAAATTTCGTTTGTAAATTTCGACTTCTACAACTTTTTTTACAGCTTATTTTTTCGAAAAATCCTGTCATTTTTTCAGAATCGCCAAAACGAAATAAGACAAATTTTGAGATATTTTGAAAACTTTATTTTGGACTCTCATATTTTGAAAACCAGCCACCATATCAGTTTTACATTATTTTGCCAGACTCAAGTATCATTCGTACGCAAGCACAATTTTTTTCATAATTTTGGTCCACCCGAAGTAGAATTAAACAAATCTAGTTTCTTAGATAAATTACAAAACTGGATTCTGCGAAATTGATAAATGTAGACTAAAGATAGGTGAAAAAAAAAAGCTAGCACGACTTCATGAAAAGTTCTATATTCCCAAAACTCTCAGAAAAAGAAGTGAGCCGATTTTCATTTAATCAATAAAATCAATTTGGTAACTTTTTAAGACATCCTGTATAAGCAATTTAAAATATGAATGCATTTATAAACCACAAGTGTAGACTATTTCGGGCATTTGAATGAGATTTATAAGAAAATTTTTCAGATGACGTCATGAGCTTTTTGGAGGAGATGAACGAGTAAATTTAATAAGCAATTTCCTATACGTACTTTCCATACTAGTGAAGAAAATTAAATACCCTTTTGGCTTATTTTCATTTTCCTCGCCAACTACACAAAATGTATGTCTCTAGTACTTGGTAAGATTAGATTGATTTTGGCAAATGCTATACCCTTTAAGAAAATAGAGGGTGAATGGTGGGAGCTAGTATTTGCTAAGATAAGACTTTATTTTGGCAAATGACATACCTTCTAAAAAAATCGAGGGCGGGTGGGCGGGGCTAGTACTTGGTAAAATAAAACTGATTTTGGCAAATGAAATACCCTCTAACAAAAAACAGGACGGGTGGGCTGGGCTAGTACTTGCCAAGATAAGAGATTTTGGGAAATGATATACCCTCTAAGAAAATTAAGGGCGGGTGGGTGGGGTTAGTACTTACTTGGTAAGATAAAACTGATTTTCGTGAATGATATACCTTTTAAGAAAAAAGAGGACGGGGGAGCGAGGTTAGTACTTGGATATTAAAAAAAAATCTAAAGACAATTCTTGCGGGCATAAATTCACAGTATTATAGAACTACTAAAGCACCATATTGGGATAGTGCCATACCTTTCCATACAGCCCCAAACGAAAAAATCTTCAAGCTAGCCTTGATTGTTTGTAAACATTATGAAGTATGTCTACAATAAACCTATAAATTTATTAAATTATATTTATACACTATGACAACTGAAAACGCGAAAGAGTCAATTATACACAACAGTATGGATCAATAAAACACATGCGTTTTTCATTACGTTTTTTTGTCTATAAAACAAGCAAAGCCATCTTGATGGTTTTATAATTGCAAGTTGTTTCGTGAATGCCCCTCGTAAAATGAGAATTAGGTGTGCATTAAATGTCACGTGATCAAAGACGTATACGTAAACTAGTAAACTTGTATGAGCCACAAAACGGAATTTAATTAGTAGTCAGCCCATATTTTCCACATTCACTAGTTAGAAATAAATAACTAATCACATGCTTCCAGTCATTTATAATTTACAAAACAACCGTCAACTTTTCTTTCCACCGGCTCCTCGCTAATCTTAAATTTCCTCAAATACGCAACTTTTTGCGGCTGAAATATCTATCTCGGAAAATTTCCACTTGCTTAAATTTCAGCCGAATTTAAGAACCCCGCCCCGGAACTTGCCGGCGCAAATTTAATTCGCGAACATATCCAAAGTCGGGCCGCGTTAAATTTTAGTCGTGTGACCGCAGGAGCTAGAAGTGAGCCACAAAGTACCGAACAGATTACGTCTAGTTTGTCGGTGAATAATGTATAAAAGACGAACCTCATCAAGCGGCGGCTTCTCGCAGTCGTGATGGTTGTTATTGCAGCCGGTGGAGTTGCGGTCGTCCAAGTAGCTCGGCAGACTGCCGCACATCTTGCCGTCGCCGTGCCGCCCCTTTCCGTTGCAGATGCTGCCGCTGGATTGGGACCGCCGTCCGGATAAGCCCTTGGACGAGTGACGGCTGACGTTGGCCCCCATCTTCACATGATCGCTCGAGGAGAGGCGACGCACCAGCTGCAGCAGGTCCGAGTCACCGCTGCCGACGACGGCGTCCTTTGGGTGCTCTTTCACCACACGTGCTGGAAACGTTCAGCCGAGTTAGTCGAGAGCTAATGGATAATTAATTATTTTTGTCGTTCCCAGGTCGTCAAGGCTGCTAGTGGCACTGGTATTGAATGATTATGGGAAAATGGGTGTGCGTGGAGCAAGCGAGGCTCTCAAGCCGAACATTTTAATTTTTTGATAGCGTAATCACAGGTTCTTAAGGAAATTTAGTGAGGTCAATGATGAATAATTAATATGAATGCATTTTATTATGCCATTACATAATGCTTTCTTTGGTAATTTTTTATTTACGTGTTTCTGAATACATGAGAAAAGTATCCTTACAGATGGAAGTGTCCATAAAGTTTGAATTCAATTTTATACAAAACGCACAAGTAGGTCATTGAAGCACGGAGTTAATGTTTGTAATTTTTTTGTCAGGTTGGCAACATATTTAAAATTTTATGATGGCATACTCGATTATCAAATTGACATTTATGACACCACGTCGGCTGCATCTTCTCAACACGTTTAATGGTGCATTCATCAAAATTGACAACTGTGAACTGACAATAATTCAGAATTGCCAACAAAAATTTGCTTCAATCATATAGTCTATGACTACCTTTAAATTTTTTTAATCAATGGGCCAATTTTTTTTATCGTTGGAAAGGAGGAAACAAATCCTATAATAAATTAAAACAACTCATGATTTTGACATAAATACTCATTATAAAACTTGTTTTTGCGGAGCTTATAATTTTTTTTATGATAGGAAATTTTTTATGACAGGTAATTTTTTTATAATAACCCCTACGTTTTAAGTTTTTCATAATAGATGACAAAAAAAGGAAATAATAAATGGGACAAAAAGTAGTGACAAGAAAACATGAACAAAAAGGCGGCAAAAAACCGACAAAAAGCGATGAAAAAGGGGGAGAAAATGTGAAAAAAGGGGCGACAACAAGTGCGATATATAAAGTGACAAGACGGGGATGATGAAAAGGGTGACTAAAAAGTTCACAAAAAAAGCAATAAAGAAAGAGAACACAAAAAAGCAACCAAAAGTCCACAAGAAAGGAGGACAAAAAATACTACAAAAGGGCTATAAAACATCGCGATAAAAGGCAACTAAAGCAACACAAAAAAGGCGATAAAAAAGATAAAGAAAAGGTGGCAAAAAAGACAATAGAAAAACAACAGAAAACAAACGACAAAAAACCCACTGAAGAAATAAGCCAATAAAAAAACGTCCAAAATAAATCGACGAAATAAAAACTACCAAGAATAAAATCAACAAAAAGTTAAAGATAAAAAGATGATGTACAAAAAGGGGGCAAAAAAGGAAAAAAACCCGCATAAAATGCGATAAAAACCACGATAAAAACCGACAAAAGCTACACAAAAAAGGAGGCAAAAAAAGGGATAAAAAAGGAAGCAGAAAAGGTGACAAAGCGCTGACAAAAAGGCGACAAAAAAGGTGACAAAAGGGCAAAGAAAAGGCAACCAAAAACATAACGGACAAAAAAGGGCGATAAAAAACCACAAAAAAAATAAGTGAAAAAAAAGGGTCAAAAAATGCATTAAAAAGAGACGATGAAAAAATAGGCAACAAAAAGGTGGTAAAAAAAGAGAAAAAACAAAAAAAAAAGCAATAAAAAAATGCTGCACAAAAAATAAATGACTAAACAGTTCATCAAAAAAAAGATAACAAAGGGAAATCAACAAAATAAACCTACCAAAAATAAAGGCGACAAAAAAGTCGAATAATGCGCAATAAAAAAGGGCCAAAAACAATAGGTGAAAAAAGGCGACAAAGCAAAATTTTAAGATGACGTCATTAAGTTTGTGGGAGGGATAAACAGATGCACATATTTTAATTACAAATTTACCATTTCAGAGCATTCGGTTGAGCAGTTTAGAAGTTAAATTGCAAAATACAATTTTGAATATTTTTCCAAAAATCTAGATGTCTCGGTTAAAAATTCAACACGGATTCGTAAACTACACATGTAGAACTATGTGACTTTATACAATTTAAAACCCATTTGCTATATACAACAAAAAATGCGGTGACAAAAAAGCCGTTAAAGAAGGACATAAAAGGCCATGAACAGAAAGAAGAAAAAAATAGCAAAAAGGAAGCACCATAAAAGAGGCAACAAAAAAATAGCTACCAAACGGAAAGTCGGTAAAAAAAAGCGATAAAAATGGTTCAAAAACGATAGGTGACAAAAAAAAGCGTCAAAAGGAGGCATAAAATGGACTATGACAAAATTAGGTGGCAATCCAAAAAGGGAAAAAATCGTGACAAAAAAGGGAGATAAAAAATTGCAACATAAAAAAGGCTATAAAAATTTAACAAAAATTCACCAAGAAAAAGGCGACAAAAAGAAATCAACAAAATAAAACCACCAAAAACAAACCCGACAAAAAAGCCGAAAATGAGGGATAAAATAGACAATGAAAAAGGCGATAAAAGCTACAAAAAAGCACACAAAAAGGCGACAAAAACAACAAGAAAATGCGACAAAAAACGCTAGGCCGACAAAAAAGGGTTCCAAAAATTTCAAAATAGTCATAAAAAGGCTGACTAAAAAATTGTCAGAAAATTTCACAAGAAAATTAATCCAAAACAGCGGCAAAAAGATATCAATTTTTACCGTTTAGATTTTCAAATGACGTCATTAAGTTTTTGGAGCGAATAAACACAAAAATGTTAATTACCATATTTTTATCTAACAATAAAACACGAAGTGTGGCCTCATTTTCATTATCACATCCTGCCGCCAATTTCTTCAACGCATTCCACTGTGGTGCCAAAGATATACGTCCTGATAACACGAGTAAACCGCTCGTGATTAGAATCTACAGACAGCAGGTAAGCACATTATTTATTAAAGAACATTTCTTGCTTTTTTTTTCATTTTCTCGCTTGTTTCTCTTTTCCCTCCGTTCTTTATTTTTTCTCGTTTCAGGCAAATAATGGCACACTTCCAACAACAAATCTGTCTTAGTCTTGATTTGTTTCTGGTTAACAACACATCCAAGTACCATATAATTAAAAAAAAAACAAATCTAGTAAGCCATGAAATTTATTTTTGAAACAATGATGCTGGCATTGCCGCTACGTGACACTTTATTTGACAGTTATTCCACCGTAAATGTCAAACTGATTAACACGAACAATGTTGTGTGAAAACGGAACGCGCCGGAGTTGCCAACATCATTTTCGTCAAGTTAAATTTGAACCGTTGCCAGACCATCATATGGTATCACCGAGTTTTATTCAGATTTTTCCGTGTGGAGGAAAAACTTGGGAGAATGTAGAAGAAATTCTCTATTAAATGTAGTCACGTAATAATCCCAACATGGCTTCACGGTTTTTGTTACTAGATTTCTTAAGGCTGTTACTACGCTGAGATATGAGCTAGCCTAAAGACTTTGGAAAAAGGGGGATGAAACGAGATTTATTTAGTGGTGTTTTTGTAATAATAACCAAAGAAATTTGTCAAACGATTTCACTGATTACAAAACGGATTTTTCTTCATTCAAGATTATGAAACGTACTGACGACGAAGTAACATAAAGAAGGAAAGAATTTTTTACATACTCGCTACAAGTCATCGTTTTACCATTGATTGCTATGACCTTAAATATGACACGACATATTTGTCACACCCACAAGACGCATAAATTTGACCTCAGTGAGTATTACATATGTAAAAGTCACTACTAAGATATCACATCCGGAATATTCCCGTTATATATACTATTTAAAATTTATATCAAACTAAGAGAGCAATAAAAAACACAATTAAAGACGAAGTAACTTTCAGATATCACTTTTGATGTTACAATTTATAACATTTAAACAAAAGTTTCTTTGTTGCATTATTAAAAGTAATACTATTTTTATGAAATAGAATACAATAGCTTTTCTACATTTATTCAACAATAAAAGAAACAATAACATTTTAGGTTAATCTGGTTCTTTAAATTTGTGAGATCTTCTTCGCCTTAACAGTAAAACAACTGTTCTGTCTCCATAATTATAAAAGTAAAAACAATGAACATAATTATCATGAAACGACAGCAACAACAATAAAAATAATATATGTGTTAATGCGGCAACATTGTGAGAAAAAGTGGATTTATTGTTAATGATGGAGCGTTAGCACAGTTTTCCAGTAATGATTTTTAAGTAACATGTAAACTCATTTTTATTTTAAAATAAAGACTAGAAACTGTTTGCTGTCTATCAATGTTCCACCCACATATAAACGAAGTTTACGAAAGCAAACAGCCTTTACTAAGACTCACAGTAATAAAGTCTGTCAATAAACTCATTAAAGGTAATTAAATTAAGCTACCCTTCCTACTGACTGTGAATGTCAAGGTGTTACTTATTTTATAATTTATTTCGGCTCCAAATATCCCATTGATGTTTCGATTAGCGCCATAATTATAATGCTAATCACTGTAATATCTAATAATCGATAGTTTTATCACCACTTACAACGTAAAACAAACATATATTTAGTGACAACTTAACAGATAAGATCCACTGATAGTGACGAAATAAACATTTCAAAACACGGTGATGGGAACTACTTATTACCGTAATTCACACCAGTGGATTATGTTTATGAATTAATTGTCGTGCCGAATTTGGAAACTTTTCTCACACTTTCTGTAAAGTCCAATTCAGACATACAGAAACGACCGATTTATTCATGGGAAGGATTTCTGCAGCAGTTTCATGCCTGTTATTACCAATTAAATTCGTTCTCTCCATGTAAACTCAGTAAATCGTAGGCAAATAATTTTCAAACAAAAATTAACATCGCTGACACCAACACACAGACACCAGTTATTTTAAAATATAAACATAATAAAGTACTAAATCAACTTGATTGAAACATTCCATCGGTTTCAGCGGTAAATTGTCAAAAATGATTGGCGTGAAAAATTTCGACTATTTACCCTGTCGGTGTAACTTTGTGTTTGTTTTTGCGAATTTACGATTTAATTTCAACCGCCGTTCTATGATGCGACTGTTAATTTGTTATTTCTGATGAAAGTTTAAGCCACAAGTTTATGAAAGATTAATTCGTTATGCTGTAGACTCAACGTTTGTGCTTGTAAACTTTGCAGAACGATCAGTTAAGTTTTCATAGCACAGAAGTTATTAAGGAAAATACTAAACTGTTTTTAAAAACAATATTGTAATTTAATTTGTTTATTGAATCAAACAAAAAAACAATTAAGAAGGAAGCGAAAAGTCACGTGATAATAAATAATGTACACATGCGGGAGTGTCACATTCCAACAAAGATCAGAATTAATCCTGAGCCTTGTTCCAAGGATCCTTTTATCCTTAAAGATTTAAAGGCGTGCTTTGTTGACACAATCAATTTTTCATTGCTTTCTTCCATATTCCCAACAGTCCATCTTGGCTCGAAAGTTTTTGGGAACTTCCCCGCATTACAATCCAATTCATTAAAAAGCGACTTTTTAGCAAAGACAATACGAAGATAGATCAAAGCAAATCACAGAAACTACTTACTTTCCACTCGAACCGCACGCTTCTTCCGCAGATCCCACCCACTCGACCGGCCTTTTACTTGATTAATGTTATTTTTGCGAAATGAATGCATTCCACTCCTGCAGCCCGGTGAAACGTGATCAAATAAAACATAATTAATGATTTTTTTCTTCCGCGATTTCTTTTTACTTCGCATGAAAAGTTCATTATCAAGTGGAATCACTCTCCTCGGCGCAAGAAATCTCTTCAACGTAAGTGAAAAACTTGACGCAAACCTTTTGTCAGACACATGTCTCCAATTCCCCTTTGGCAAGTCCAACAATCTCCGTCCTAACTGACCATTTCGTTAAATCTACACCATTCACATTTTCTGTTATTTGTTGTTAAGCGCGACTCTATCGGGGTAATTGATGATGTTTTCAGCTCGACGCGGGGAAAATGAACAGTGGAAAGCATAATGTTGCGAAGTGGCTTCCTTTTGGACAGTGGTTAATATGTGTATGTAATATTTCGAGGACATAAACCTTCAAAATGGAGTTCTATCAGAATTATACGGAGCAGTATCTAAAACAACTGTGACAGTTGTTAAAAGCTGCCAACACATTTTTTTTTGTATCTAGATATAAAGAAAAACGACAAAGTGTTATATAATGACGTTGACGGGTTATAACGAAATGAATGTTTAAGTACTCGCATAAAAATAATAATAATAATAATAATAATGATGCAGTTCAAGATAAACGATTAAGCTGAATTGAACTGCACGGCAACGATCAATGTAGACGTATGCCTTGACCGATCATACTAATTTAAATAATTTCGGTACAAATTTTGTAGTTTCGGCCAATAAAACGTGTGTGTAACTCAACATTTTGCTCTCGGCGTGTTGTGCATCTCGAACAGGTCTCGCTAAAAACGAGTTTTTACACTTTCCGATAAGTAATCAGTTAAATCACTCAGTTAATGTAAACAATCTTTACTTATTGTAATGTTGGCTTTAGCAACAATAGTTGATGTATGTGTTAATCCACAAATGTTTAGTTCCTATTTTTTAAAAAGCAATTTGTATAAAATTGTTCCTTAAAAACGATAAATATACTTTTAGAGTCCCCAGTTACATTTATCATAAGTAAATATCAGGTTTATGTTTAATGTTTTCTGTAATTACCTGTATCCATCACAGAAAACATCTAATGGCCCAGTTCACGTGTGCTGACTCATATGTTCTTCATACCGGGTGACCTAGATTTTTTCCCCATCCAACAACTCCCTTATTAGTTCATTTATTTATTTATTACAGAAAGCAGTATTTGTATTTTTTTTTTAATGAGTTATACGTTATTAGCCAGTGAGCTATTTTATTGCTGCAAATTCCACTGATTACTATGGAGTGATCTGACATTTTTTAACATTTTTGACACCTGAATCATTACGCTGTGCTTCTATAAAGGAAGAAAATTTGGAAAACCTCACGGCGGGTTCATAAACAACAAGTACATGATATTCTTAAAATAAACGTAAAATCGTTGACAGATAATAGACAGATGACAGACAGACACATATTAAATATGTAAGTGCTTTTCACATGTTACAAAAACAAATGTTTACATTTGACGGCAAAAAGTGATTGATATTCCCTACCATTTTATCTGTTTCTTGACCATTTAACTTTTCATTAAACTCAGATTTGACCGCACACGGGCGTCTCCACGATAAAAATTTGGTATGTTCTAATTTTTTTAAAGCTGTATACATTTTACACAACTATCTATCAAAGACAAATCTTCAAAAATTCATGGCTCCCTTGAACGTGGTTTTTATAGCTCTCTCGGTAGTAGGGTTCAAAATATTAATCTCAAAAATGTCAGTGTAGTGAGAAAGTCAGAAATAACCGAACAAAAATACCCCAAGTTGTTCAGACTATACACTTTTTTAAATATAGGTAAAGTAGTAGATTTTTTGGTGACGTCATTAACTTTTAAGTGGGGACAAATATGTCGATTTTGATATCTACAGTGTATACTAGACGCAAACATTTAGTGCGTTTATGGCTTTGACGTTTAAAGTACTTTACAGCCGATCCTTAATAAAACTTGGGTCAGGGACGGCCGAGACAGTACTGCCCTGAGCTTTTTCCATAAAAGGTCTTTTCAGGTGAGTTATCAGTAAGCTGGTTTAAGACATCCGGCTGTGACAGCCCACTGAATAATAATGGGAGTTAAATTGGTGTGAAGCCATAAACGCACTAAATGTTTGCGTCTAGGACAACACTACTGACAACATCACTGAATGCCCACAATTTAAGGAAAATTAGACGAACCCTTTTTGATTTAATCAACATATATATTTTTTTATTTTACCCACTTCATGGAGACATCTTCTATAAACAATTCTAAAATATTGGTCGGAGGTTATTTCGACAGAACTTCCCTCGCCCCTGAAATACGATAAAACAAATGCAGCTTTTTCGAAACATTATAAAATTTGATTATACAAATTTTATTTTTTTTATGAGAACTCTTGCAAGTTAAAATAAAGATATGTATGTAATGTACGGTCCAAATGAGTTTTCTCTTTACAAAATTTTGTGATGACGTCATCAACATTTATCCAAAGACACGTGCAGTCTAATACTAATGACAACAGTATTGTATTCTCAAATTTTCTGGAAAACGGGGTGAGTCCCTCCCGATTTAATCAATAAAACAAATTTACTCATTCATTAATTATTATGAGTCGCCCGTATAAGTAATTTAAAAACTTTTAATGCAATGATTTGATTTATTCGGCAAAATTTTGAGATGACGTCATCAATTTTTTGGGAGGGGATAAGCGAATTAAGTTTGCTTAATGATTTACCATGATTACAACTTTAAAATATTTAGAAGATTTCCGAGCAATCGGTTTTGCAGTTTCGAAGTTATATAAAAAATATTGTTATTCAGTTTTGAATTTTTTCGACACGCATTGACACACAAGACCAGGAGTATCTTATTTTATGCAATTCAAAAAACTATTCTATTATAAATTTTGGACATGACGTTATCCTATTGTGGGGATGATTATCAAATTTTAGTTAGCGTTTAACCATCTACATGATGCTCCTAATATACATACAAAATGTGACAACAATCGGTCCAGCAGTTTTGAAGATTACTTGTCTAATAAAAGCGGACACGGACAGATGAACAGACAGACACACGGACGGACGGACGGACGGACGGACGGACGAACGAACGAACAGACAGACAGACAGACAGACGGACGGAAACGGGATACCACTTTTTTCGTACTCTAGAGGTCACGTCGAGAAAATATGAATGTGGCACTTCGGCCGATGGACTCGATTACTACAGGTACTACCTTAACTTACGTTCGGGAAGTAAAAATATGTATACAAAATCCTGAGATGACGTCACTGAATTTTTAGAAGGCATAACAGATAGGCTCTGAACAAAGATTTGTCATATTCGCGATAACCTAAAATTGCGGCAAAACTTAACAGGGATCAGTAATGTACCGTGTGTATTTTTTTCAGATTTTTACTTCCCGAGCGTAAGCAAAGGAAGTATTGTAATCGAGTCCGTCGGCCGACTCTCTACTTTTACGTTTTCTCGATCTTTCATGACCCCTAGAAGACGAAGAAATAGGTCTCCCATTTCCGTCTGTCTGTCCGTCTGTCCGTCTGTCCGTCCGTCTGTCCGTCCGTCTGTCTGTCGGTCTGCCGTCCCGGATTTTTATTAGACAGATAATCTCCGAAAGTACTCGACCGATTGTTGTGAAATTCTGTACTTATATTAAGAATATCATGTAGATGGTAAAACGCTAACCAAAATTTGTCTAATCATCCCCACCACTAATGAGATGACGTCACTTCAAAATTGTACATAGTAAATGGGTTTTCAATTGTATAAAATAACATAGTCCTACACATGTAGTTTACAACTCTGAATCGACTTTTCACCCGAAACGTCCAGATTTTTGGAAAAAAAATCAAAATTATAAAACAACATTTTGAAATTTAATTTTTAATCTGCTAACCAGAATGCTTTGAAATCTTGCAGATGTTTTAAGGTCATAAAGAGCATAATAAATGTTTAGTCAAAATATATTTGCTTATCCCCTCCAAAAACTTGATGACGTCAGCTCGAAAGTTTGCCGAATAAATCATATCAAAAATGTACAAAATATGATGAGCCTGTACTTGTCATTTATCACTCCATTCATATTTTTTGGATTTGCATATACAGAGTGACTCAAAAAAATTAATGAATGCGTAAATATATTTTTTTGATTTAATCAGGAACTACAAAACGGAATGCTCTGACATCTTGCACATGTTTTAAGGTTATAAAGAGCATAATAAATGTTTAGTCAAAATTTATTTGCTTATCCCCTCCAAAAACTTGATGACGTCAGCTCGAAAATTTGCCGAATAAATCATATCTAAAATGTACAAAATATGATCAGTCTGTACTTGTGATCTATCACTCCATTCATATTTTTTGGATTTGCATATACAGGGTGATTCAAGAAAATAAATGAAAGCGTAAATTTATTTTACTGATTTACTCAGGAACTACAAAACCGAATGCTTCGAAATCTTGAAGATATTTTAAAATTATCATAAGCATGGTAAATTTTTGATCAAAACGTATTTGGTCGTCCCCCCTAAAAAAATTATGACGTCACCACAAAATTTTGCTGAATAAATCCTATCTAAAATGTACAAAATATGGTGAGTCTCTTCTTATGATTTATCATTCCATTCAAATTTTTTCGATTTGCATATACAGGGTGACTCAAAAAAATTAATGAATGCGTAAATTTATTTTATTGATTTAATCAGGAACTACAAAACCGAATGCTTTGAAATCTTGCAGATATTTTAAGGTTATAAAGAGCATAATAAATTTTTAGTCAAAATATATTTGGTTATCTTCTACAAAAAACTGATGACGTCAGCTCAAAAGTTTGCCGAATAAATCGTATCTAAAATGTACAAAATATGATGAGTCTGTACTTGTGATTTATCATTCCATTCATATTTTTGGATTTGCATATGCAGGGTGACTCAAAAAAATTAATGAAGGCGTGAATTTATTTTATTTTATCGATTTAATCAGGAATTACAAAACCGAATGCTTTGAAATCTTGGGAATATTTTAAAGTTATTATAAGCATGGTAAACTTTTGTTCAAAATGTATTTGTTCATCCCTCCTAAAAAAATTGATGACGTCACCCTTAAATTTTGCTGAATAAATCCTATCTAAAATGCAAAAAATATGATGAGTTTGTACTTGTGATTTATCATTCCATTCATATTTTTTAGATTTTCTTAAGAGGTGGTTCAAAAAAATTAATGAAGTCAATTTATTTTATTGATTAAATTAAAGGCAACACTTATTATTAGTATTACACCCCAACCAACCCAATTTGGTAGACACAAAATTTGTTAAAGGAAAAACTCGGTTGAAACATAAGGGTAGCACGCTTATTTACATCGACTTTAACATTACAGACCTGCATTTGTTTTATGCGTTCACTTGGTTCCGCGAATGTGAAATAGACATGTTTATAATCAACCAATTGTGAATTTCACCGTCAAGAATTAAAATAAAACCCAATGTTTTATATAATACGCGGAAGTCGAAGCAATAAAACCGATGGTCGTTTTGTTTACAGTTTCTCTGTTTGACTCTCACGTATGGTGTTACGCCTGTCATCTTAAATTAAGAATGTTTATACATACACGATTTTCAGTTGCCTCTGATACGTATACGTGAGTAAATTGTTTCGTTATTTTATTGATTATTACAAATCAATATTCAAAACGACCCAATTCATTTTCCCGAAAATTTGAGAATATAATAATTTTATTCTTAGTATTACACTACATCTATCCCAACTGATATACGTGTCCTTGCAAAAATGTTGATGACGTCACCGCATTTTTTTTTAAATTCCCACTACAAAAATGTAATGAGAAAAAAAACACAATAGGCATGCAGTCGTCAAGTTTCCGACAGCGAGGGAAGTACTGTCTAAACTCTTTAGACCAATTTTTGCTCTAGGGCCATTAGAAATTTAAAAAATCACTCCATACTTTCTATGTTAAATTGTAAAATTTTGCTGCATAATTTTGATTTTTTTTCCAAAAATGTAGGTACATGCATAAGGTTAAAAATTTAGGCGAGTTAGTAAATCCACGTGCATGGGTATATTATTTTGCACGTTTTAAGCAGGACTTGCTTAGCACAATTTTGAGACAGCGTCATAAAATTTTTGGTAGAGATGATTCGATTATTAAATTTTGGTTTGCGTTATATAATATATTCTTAAATATATGCAGGGTGTTTACAACAAAATTGACAGTTCTTCGCGAAGTCTAAGAAGTCTGAAAAACTTATTTTGTGGTATCAAAATTATAAGGGGAAAATTAACCCTTATCCAATTTTTTTAGACGCGACTGAAAGATAAATAGGTAAAATTAAATTTTTTAATAATAATTATAACAATATTAATTTGTACGCTGTAATTCTACGATTTCGAAAGTTGTTTCTAATCAATGCATATCTTTTCTTGATCTTGCCTGAATACCTTCATTTTCGGGTGAGTGGTGCGTCTAAAATAATGTTTTTTTTTTTTAATTAAGTATAAGAGTTAAACGTCCTTCATCTGTTAATTTTCAAAATTTTAAATTTGATTGAGATTGTATTATAACCGCAAGCTTAAAACATCAAAACAATAGTGAAAAATATTTGTAAAACACAAAACGAAAATTGACAAGTTCTTCAAAACGACGTTTGTTACTTCCCGAATGGCTACTTTCATGTTTTCTTGACGTATTCTAATCCATAGACTAGGAAAAATAGGTCTCTCCTTTCCGTCCCTCGGTCTGTCTGTCATCTGTGTCGATTTTTATTAAATAGATAATCTCCGAAACTCTCGGATCGATTGTTGTCAAATTTTAGATTTGTTAGGTGCTCGGTAAATCGCGAATCAAAATTTATCTAATCAGCCCCACTAACAACGTGATGACGTTATTTTAAGAGTCTGCGTATTAAACACTATTTAAATTTTACAAAATAACATACTCCTCTACTTGCGGTTTATAAATTTGCCTTGAATTTTCCGCAAAAAATTAAAACTGAATAACATTTTATATTAATACCGAGAGCAATCTTTTTAATTGTTGTATTTTCACCTGAAAATTCTATCAAAGACAAATCTTCAAAAATCTATGACTGTCTTTGAAGTGTGTTTTTTATTGCTCTCTCGGTGCATGAGCAACGTTAAAAGGGCGACGGCTCAGATCATTCGGCGCGTACCAATAACACGAAAACTTTTTTTCTTACACTGTGACTGGTATTACCTGTATTTCTTAACTCATTTGGATTATCATAAAATAAATACAATATTCGGCAAAATCAAATTTTATAATTTTTCGAAGAAGCTAGATTTGTTGGACTGTACTTCAGGAACGTGGGAAGTTATGCCTAAGTAATCTTAGACCATTTTTTCCCATGATCTATTGTAAAATTATAATTGAAAAGACACTGGTGAATGATTTTCATTTTTTTACCGGCATCATAGAGTTTTCAACTTCCAAAGTAGAGATACGAGGGTTTTCGAGAAATCTAAGGTTTACTGACTTTAAAAGAAAACTGGTTTTTAATATTTGGGAGACGAGTATCTCTTATTAGTATTAGTTGTAGCATGATGTATGATAATGATAGAAGCCAAATTTAATGAAATTTTTTTTCTGGCAACCAAACCAATGTAATGTGTAAAAATACTTTTTAACGGTTACATGTATACAGGGTGTCCCAGAATTCGCGCCATTCCCGTGAATGACATGTTCCCTGTCCCGAACTGTGCCGTAATTCGCAAAAAGAATTGTCCAGGCTTTAACCGTGTGAGAACTGGAAGGCGATTAAGTTGACCAATAGAGAGGCTGCTTTTATATCCGAACGTTTCTATGTTCAAAGTTACCTATGCCAAGAACAAAAAATCGGGTAATACTAAAGTTGAATGAATTTTTTCCGAATCCCCCTCCGTCAACAAAGAAAACAGAAGTATGGTTATAAATTTAATCATTTTGACAATTGTTTGTCATAAACTGTCACGAAGTTCATCACTGATCTGAAGAGACGCTTCTGCGCCAAAGATGACTGATTAATGTACACAGAGAGGTCAAGGTTTAGTTTGAGGCAAGTAGCATGGAACAGAAGTTATTTCTGCTGCCATTCTAGTTAAATTGTGTTTAACTGGGCTGTACATGTCATAAGAGAAGCTGTTTCATTTCATCGTAGGCAAATAATACATTTATTACTATTCTACATAGAGTAGCTACCGAAAAGCAGGTATTAGAAGTCATTTTCTTAGAGCCCCGTGAATAATCGTCGGCACCCAGACCAACAAGTGTTTCACCGATTGTTACATCGAGCAAGAGAAGATGGATCTTTTCAACCTAGTCGGAAAGGCCGTGCTGGGGCTCCACGGAATGTACGTGTGGGTGCTGAAGAGCAAGTGTTAGAAAACATGGAAGCGGATCCTAGGAGAAGTGTCCTCTATGTAGCGCAAATGAGTGGATGCTCAAGATCGACCACTCATCGTATCCTTCAAGAGAGAATACTGCATCCTTACCATTACACGAAAGTGCAGCATCTGCGACCAACCGACTACCCGCGACGAGTACATTTTGCTCAATGATTTTTGCAACAAAATGAACTAAATCCTGATTTTTCACGGCGCATTCTTTTCACCGACGAATGTTCATTTTCCCGAGAAGGAATGTTTAATGCACACAGTTGGCACTTCTGGGCACACGAAAATCCACATCTCACTAGGGTGAGAGCGTATCAGGAGCGATTTACTATTAATCTATGGGCTGGAATCATTGGTACTACTGTGGTAAAAATTTTAATGCATCTGATAAAATCACTAAACTCCGTTCCTGTTTTTTAGGTGGGGCCGTTTGTGTTACCTGATCACCTTAATGGGGAGGCATATGCTAATTTTCTACGACTAGAGCTTCCGGCGTTGTTGGAAGACGTTCCTTTGAATGTACGGCGGAATATGTGGTTTCAGCACAACGGCGCTCCTCCACATAATTCGATACTTGCACGGCGAACATTGAAAAGAGTCTATCTATCTATGTTAAATAATATACAACACAACATAATGCGACGAGCTAGAACTGGCATTGAAGTTAATGGTGATCATTTTGAGCACATTGTTTAATAACGTTACGGTACAACGATTCCGGCCCATAGATTAATAGTATTGCTCTTGATATGCACTCACGTTAGCCAAATGTGGATTTTCGTTTGCCCAGAAGTGCCAATTGTGCGCATTAAATATTCACATGCTGGTCAAGGAGCCGATGATTGGGGAAAAGACCTGTATATTCGCACACAGCAGTGGCTGCATAGCGTTTACATTCTCCATAAATTAACATCATTTCCAAATATTCTTTATACTAGTATGAATAAGACATCAGTGACTTAGTGGTATTGGTACTGATTTGTTTATAGTTTGTATTGTTCTTAAAAAAAAATGCAACTACACGATTTTTGTTATAATTTTTATTCGTATCTTTTCACTCTCTAGAAAGTACTCGCAACTTTAAAGAAACTGTTTTAAATCTTCATGTGCAACATCAATATTATTCTTGAATAAGTCTCAGTTTTCAGTATCTCCCCCACATGATTGACACCACAGCAGATACCTATGATCTTAATACACCAGAGAACTGGAGTCTCGTCTCTTTTTTCGTTGCTTAGATTAGGTATCAGCAACAAAGCTGTTCAGTAAAAATTGATACTGTTTATTGAAAATCATAAGCACCGATTAATCGAAAGCGATATTTATGTTTTAGTACACTAAATAACGTTCTTTGAATGGACATGTGGTACTCTTTTTTAGAAATAACGATAAACTTAATATCAGGGATATGATGCAGAGTAAATTCTGAAAATGTACTAATTTTCGTTAAAAATAACAACACATTATTCACGGGGCTCGAAGAAAATGACTTCTAATACCTGCTCTTCGGTATCTACACTATGTAGAACAGTAATAAATGTATTATTTGCCTACAATGAAATGAAACAGCTTCTCTTATGACATGTACAGCCCAGTTAAACACAATTTAACTAGAATGGCAGCAGAAATAACTTCTGTCCCATGCTACTTGCCTCAAACTAAACCTTGACGTCTCTGTGTACATTAATCAGTCATCTTTGGCGTAGAAGCGTCTCTTCAGGTCAGTGATGAACTTCGTGACAGTTTATGACAAACAATTGTCAAAATGATTAAATTTATAACCACACTTCTGTTTCCTTTTGTTGACGGAGGGGGATTCGGAAAAAATTCATTCAACTTTAGTATTACCCGATTTTTTGTTCTTGGCATAGGTAACTTTGAACATAGAAACGTTCGGATATAAAAGCAGCCTCTCTATTGCTCAACTTAAGCGCCTTCCAGTTCTCACACGGTTAAAGCCTGGACAATTCTTTTTGCGAATAACGGCAGAGTTCGGGACAGGGAACATGTCATTCACGGGAATGGCGCGAATTCTGGGACACCCTGTATATATTTTTAGTCATAGCATGATGCAAAAAATTTCGGACCAAAATAGGTTACTGTATCTATTTTCTTTAGAGAATGTATTTTTTGTGTAATTATGATACTAATAAAGTGATTATTATTAATATTATTACTATGACAGACATAAAGCTAGCATGTATTGTTTTAATAATATTGGAAGCTTTACGTATAAAAATTATTTTTAGATTATCTTTTAATCTCAATTGGGCACAACATAATCTAGCAAAATCAAGCACAAATAAACTTCTGCTTCCCCTTGGTTGGTATTTGAATCCTGAATTATGCCTTCTACATGTGACACGTGGCAGTAAGCAAACTCAATTATTTTGCGTTGACAGCGACACTGCGGACGTTCACTACTTTTCTGTTATTTGTTGTTAAACACGTCTCTATCCGGATAATTGATGGTGTTTTCAGGGCGACGCAGGCGGATAAAGAGCAAAAAAGCACAACATTATAAAATCACGACTTTTAGAGCCGTGCTCCATATCCACGTGGAATCTGTAATTTATGGCTCTCGTACAGCTTCTCGAATAAATTGAAGGTTGATTCGGGGGCAAGTGGCGTGCCATAACTCGCAGTTAAATGCTCACGAGCGGTAATAACTAGTACGAGGGAAAAAACGACAAAGAGCAAGTCGTTCTAGAATCACTGTTGGTGCGGAATAATTAATAATTTAGCCGGTGTTTCTGCGGGCTGAAAGCTGTCGACAGCAAATAGCATTGATTATTTTAATATCGGTCGTAAGTTGAGGCTCTTCGGTAGTAATGGTAGCTCGAGACCGGCTATTGTGGCTTCGCATAATTCAATTACTTTGACGGGTGGACGTGCTACATTATTTTTGCATGGATCTCTTCGCGGGATCGGAAAGTGGCAGCGTAAAAGCCTACATACAATTGCAAACACATTGCCATTATCGTCGACACGTGAATCCTCGTGGAGTCACGAATAACACACGGTATTTTAATAGCTGTTAGGATGGCACGGATGCGATGTCCTTGCTCGACTTGTTCAGGTATGTGGTTGCTATTTTCACCCGTTTCATTGCTGATCATTAGCAAATTACTCGAGCTGCTCTTCAACGAGGGGTGGAGTAATGGCAGTTTCACCAATGAGAGTCGGTTTGACAACTGTTTGCATTTAATAAATAAAGTGCTTTCGAAGTCCGCGTCTGTCGCTGATGTTCCTCTCTATTTCTCGAATGATGGCTAAGGAAGTTCTGATGAACGTCTAATCTAATTTCGCGTTTTCTTGCCGATCGAACAGGCAGGATACGAGAATCCAGGTTTCCAATTTCCATCGATTTGTTGGAAACTTATTAGTCCTCCCGGACGGGCTATTTTAAAATTTTTGATGTACTTCGAGATTGTCGTGAAGACAATTCTAATAAAATTTATGTACTATCCCCTGGAAACAACTGATCACGTCTTCTAAGATATTCCCCAATAAATAAATTTGAAATGTGTTTGTTCCTTGTGTTTTTGGCCTCTTTCGAAATTTCAACGGTCGATTCTGTAAAAACGGTTACAGATATCAAAAAACCGAAGCCGGATTTGAGTTCTAGAGCTCGAAATCTATAAGAAAATGTGTTTAGTTGAGTTTCGAAAATGTCAAAATTTTTAAAAAATTTCAATTTAAAAAAAGTTGTCTCAAAATTATGAAAAATTTCAGGGACGCAGATCTCGAAACGCTGATTCCAAAAATATAGCATGTTGATGTTCACGAAGCAACATTTTCGAAAAAATCGCTGCGAAATTCGAATTTTTGAAAATTTCAAAAATTTCCAAATTTCAAAGGTCGATTCTGTTAAAACGGTTGCAAATATCAAAAAACCGAAGCCGAATTTGAGTTCTAGAGCTCGAAATCTACAAGAAAATGTATTTAGTTGAGTTTCGAAAATGTCAAAATTTTTGCGAAATTTGAAGGGGGGACCATTAAAAAATTTCAATTTTAAAAAAGTTGTCTAAAAATTATGAAAAACTTCAGGGACGTAGATCTCGAAACGCTGATTCCAAAAATATAGCATGTTGATGTTCACGAAGCAACATTTTCGAAAAAATCGCTGCGAAATGCGAATTTTTGAAAATTTCAAAAATTTAGATATTTCAACGGTCGGTTCTGGAAAAACGGTTGCAAATATCAAAAAACCGAAGCCGAATTTGAGTTCTAGAGCTCGAAATCTACAAGAAAATGTATTTAGTTGAGTTTCGAAAATCTCAAAATTTTTGCGAAATTTGAAGAAGGGGAGACCATTAAAAAATTTCAATTTTAAAAAAGTTGTCTAAAAATTATGAAAAACTTCAGGGACGTAGATCTCGAAACGCTGATTCCAAAAATATAGCATGTTGATGTTCACGAAGCAACATTATCGAAAAAATCGCTGTGAAATGCGAATTTTTGAAAATTTCCCAACTTTTAACTATGCGTATGTATAGGGTCCTAAAAATTACTTTAGATCATCAAATTATACAGGGTGTTTGGAAAATGACGGATTAACTCTTCAGTATACCTTATGTATTGGAGTTGGGGAGTACAAAAAATAAAAAAAATATTTATGATGTAGATTACGAAAAAAAACGTAATTTTATAAAAGTAAAATTGGCAACACTGCACGCACCTAATGTGTGAATATCTCCGACTTACTTTCTGATTTCTTAGGTAACTGAAATCCACCTTTTATTATTTTAGGACAATAACCATTTAATCGTTGATCATTATTATTAATAAAACGAGCTGTTATTCTTCATTAATAAAAAAAACAAAAAAAAATCCATTAAAGCATTACCAACTAAACACTAGAAAAGATGTTCAAAATTCCTGCCTTGAGCATACAAGTATATATTTCCAAAATTTGATCATTTTTTGTAAAAGTTAGTCAGTACTTGCTACGAGAAAACTGATTTTGGCAAATGACATCCCCTCTAAGAGAGGGTGGGTGGGTGGGGCTAGTAGCGTTAAGATAAGACTGATTTTGGCAAATGAGATAACCTCTAAGAAAAGAGAGGGCGGGTGGGCGGGGCTAGAATCTGCCAAGATAAAACTGATTTTAGCTATTGAGGTACCCTCTAAAAGAGGGGGAGTGGGTGGGACTAGTACTTACTAAGAAAAGACTGATTTTGGCAAATGAGGACCCTCTAAGAATATAGAGGGAAGGTGGGCGGGGCTAATATTTGTTAAAATAAGACCGATTTTGGCAACTGAGATACTCTCTAAGATAAGAGAGGGCGGGTGGACGGGGCTAGTACCTGCTAAAAGACAGACACCCGGTATATTTATTTGTTTGTTAATATAAGGATGGAAACAATATGACATAAATCTTTATGGAAAATGCGCCCTAACAAGTAATGAAAACAAGGGAACTTATATTTTGGTTTATCCTCATTATCAGCCTTTTAATCCATTTGGACTTTGGATTTTCTAGATTTATCGATTAACTTCAAATATAAAAAAAATATGATCTAGCTTAACAGGATAATTTTTCAAACTAGAGAAAGACGTCAAAACTAATTTAATAAGATCGATAAATATTCTACTATGTATACGCGTTTCCATCTGTCTGTCGTTTGTCTGTATCAATTTTTATTAATAATCTCCCAAACTACTGGAAGTATTGTAGTCAAATTTTATTTATACGTGTGTTAGGAATATCGTATAGATGGTAAAACGCTAACCACAATTTGTTTAACAATCCCTACTAACACTGAGATCACGTCAGTAAATTTTATTTAAAGTCTATATGCTTATGCAATTGTGGTTTATGAAACCGTCTTGAGTTTTTACCATAAATATCTAGATTTTTAGAAAAAAAAAAAAAAAAAAAAAAAAACTGAATCGCATTTTGTAATCTCTAGAGTTTTGTATGCGGTGGTAAAAAAAAGCGTTCCATAAATAATTGAAAGTTTAAATTTTAAAAATGCCTGTTGCAAAAATTTCACCTAACAAAATAGATGATGATAAACTATACTACGTCATAGCACGGAAAATTTGACGAAACAAAACAGTATTCTAATAGGAATCATCCGATGATTTCATCATGACTTTTGGAGACTAAAAAATTGGTTTCCGTTTGTTTGTTTATCGTTTGGGTTTGACTGGAAACTACCGGACTGATTGTTGTTAAATTTTATATGTATGTTAGGAATAGGTCGCAAAATCTTAACCAAAATTGATCTGATCGCTCCCATCAACGATTTAATTAATGGCGTCACCTCAAAATTTATTTCTGTTCTTGTGGTTTATGAATTCGCCTTGACTGTTGTTTAATTTTCGCAAGAAAACGTGGTTAGAGCGTCGTACTAATAACACCAAGGTTGCTGGTTCAATTCCTTCATAGGCCACTTTTTTTCTTACACTGTGATAATAGATCTGTTTTTGCTGCATCAAAATTAATCAGGAAAATAAACTATCAAAAAAAATGGAAGATTTGTGATCTTATCAGTTCAACGTAATTTAATGAAAATTATTCTAAGCAGTGTTTATTTTAGTTTGTGGTTTCCTGTACAGTGACGACCGCATCTCTAAATTTTGACATTCCAAGATTAACATAACAGATTTTTAGTCAAAATATTTCAAAAAGTGAAAGTTTTATAAGACGTACTTCCAGATTATAGATTTTCCTTTTAAACTGGACTATACAGGGCAAGAAAAAATGATGTATATGCTTGATGGTACGTTGTTACGATAGCCCTGAGGAACGCAAAAAAAATTTATTAAAAAAATCCATAAACCACATTTTTGAAAATATTAAACTTCAAAGTTGAAAAATTAACTTCGTAGTTCTGAATGTTTTAATGTGAAATTAACCGAGTCTAATATTCCGATAAAAATTGTCAAAAATAGCATCTATCAAAAGCGAAAAATTACGTTGTAGATCGTATTCAGGCAAATTGTCAAAGTATTTTAAAAAGTGAAAGTTTCATTAGACGTACATTCGGATTATAGATTTCCTTTTCAAACTGGACTATACAGGGTATGAAAAAATGACGTATAAGCTCGACGGTACGTTGTTACGATGGCCCTGAAGAACGCGAAAAAAATTATTAAAAAAATCCTTGATCGCAATTTTGAAAATATTAAACTTCAAAGTTGGAGAATTAACTTCGTAATTGTGAATGTTTTAATGTGAATTTAATTGACAGTCTAAAATTCCGATGAAAATTGTCAAAAATACCATCTGTCAAAAGTGAAAAATTACGTTGTGGATCGTATTCAGGCAAATTGTCAAAATAATTTAAAAAGTGAACGTTCCATTAGACGTACATTCGGATTATAGATTTCCTTTTCAAACTGGACTATACAGGGTATGAAAAAATGACGTATAAGCTCGATGATACGTTGTTACGATGACCCCGAAAAACGCAAAAAAAAATATTTAAAAAAATCCATGTACCAAATTTTTGAAAATACTAAACTTCAAAGTTGAAGAATTAACAACTTCGTAATTTTGAATGTTTTATTGTGAATTTAATTGACAGTCTTAAAGTTCCGATAAAAATTGTTAAAAATGGCATCTGGCGAAAGTAAAAAATGACGTGGATCGTATTCAGACAAATTATTATTAAATTATTAATAACTAATTATTTAACTGTCCATCAGACATGCATTTCATTAAACCAAATTAGAATTACGAAGTTAATTCTTCAACTTTGAAGTTTATCGAGATTATAAGCCATTTTTCATCACCTTGTATATTCAGAACTACTATTTGAAAAAAAAATCTCCGTTACGCAATTCAGATCAATGCAGAAAGTTTCATTTTACAGAATTCAAGGGGGAATTTTTTTTTAGTAAAAAATTACAGCTGAATAGGAGAACCACGTATTTGATTTTTCAAAAAAAAAAAATGTATTTTTAGGCAACAATCCAGGAATAATACTTTTATAAAACTTACTATTCTTACCGTGAATAATCATTAATTCTGACACGAATGAATCGATGGTAATTGTCTAAAAATAATATTTTGTTGACATTTGACCCTTTAAAAGTTGGAAGGAAACACTTAAAGATAGATGAAAATATTCCTATGAATTTCATACATTTAAATTTTGGAAAAAAAAAAATGTCTGTGAAATGAAGCGTTGTTACAAAAATTGGCAACATATTTTTTCTTCTTCGACTATTTATAAAATTTTGGAAAAATCACCTTCGATTCGAAAATGAAAATACGACCATTGATAACAAATTGACTAAAAAAATATGTTTTTTAATTTATTCCGTGGAACTACAGCACATATCTCTAGCAAAGCGTGAACACTAGCGCTCTTCCACGCTACATATACGAGTATGAAACAATAAATTGTATTTTCCAAGAGGCTTGGACAGCCTGATGTAGCCCTACGTTAGTGTCACTTTGTGAATGCCGCTATTAATGTCGTCCAATTTATTATTTTTTATGTACCCATTTTAAAACATGTATTTTAAGGCCTAAATTCCTAGAAAGAATAAACAATGTCTTAATTTCAAATGGACTTAGAACCACACTTGATACATATATTAAAAAAAAATCCCCGTTTTTTGACAGTTTAAATTACCACGTGCCTGAAATATGACTTAAATACATAGTGTTAATCATACTACCAGATCTTACATAATGGCAACAAAGTAATGTCAGTTAGATTAGTAACAACAATGAAACGTTATTTATGTTTGGAGCACAATTGTGGTTCTTGTGAATCGTGTTGGCTAACAATTCATTATTCTGGAAGAACATTAATTTGCGAACAAAATATAATTGTCAAACTTTCAAAAATATGCTTTTCATATTTTACGTACACGAAGGACTTAATATTTTCCATTTTCTAATCATTCCAATTTCTAAAGTATCAACGGAAGTTAATTCACTAAAAAACCGTGTCCTGATGATGCAAAAATCCACACTACAGCATCCTTAAATTAAAATGTCTTTCAAAATTTACTCAGATTGCAGTTGCGCAGAAAATTCGCCGGTACATAATTAATCACAAATTACATCGCTTATCGCCAACGCGTTCTGAATATTTCGGAAGGTGGTGAATCTTATCAAAAATTGTATTAATTACAGCGCCCGCCCCAGGACAAATTAGACAAAAGATTGATTCGATGGGGGCTCCCAGTCGATACATCCGTCTACGGCACAGTCGCAAAATCATTAATTTTTCCATATTTCCCCTGGGACAAAGGGCACGGTTATTCTGATATTAAATTGGTGGATCAAATTAAAATTTATGATGGATTTTTTTCCAAGCAAAATATTTCCGCTTGAACGATGCTCCTTGCTTTGTCCTTTTATTCCGTACTCTTGTATTGGCAAAAATTATTCGTTCTAGCGAGTTTTATAGGTCTTAATGGCTAACGCAAACACTCTTGAATGGTCGAGCAGATCGACTCTTGGCAATTAGACTTTTCCAAGCAAATTTCGTATAAAAACCAGCCAAAGCGGGGACGAATAATGACACCGTATTTACGTACCATTTGGACCATAGTTGATGATGCTTTTGTACATGTAGGCGTCACTAACTTGCCGGCTAACACAAATGAGGGAGCACATTGTCAAATTTCAATGGTTCGCGGAATCCAGGAATGTGAAAATAACTTTGAATGAGTAATGAATTCGAACGTTCTGGTTCATTAGCGCCTTACAATAATACGAAATACCGATCGGAATCTACGTGGAAATCGGAAGCTGCAGATCGTACGCACAAAGGCTACACGAGTCAAGAACTGCATTGCGGAGACTGGAGGTTTCACATGATGAACCGTTCTGATTCACACGTTTCATTTCTTTGCTTTCCCACTTTTATTTATCAGTTTATTTTTGCCCAATTGGCTGAACGAACGCCAAAATGGGGACATGAATAGACGAAACGAACGAATATTCTTTTTTCCACGAACCAATTTCATGCTAAAACTTTTGCTTGTTTGCGCTGGAGATCGCCGTCGATGCTGTGTCCAAACTGCAACGGTCGATTACGTTGTAGCATTGTTTCACCATTACGTGAGAAAACACAATGAAGCATTACGGTATTTTTACCATCGGCGTCTCTATTTTCACTAGTTAGATTGGATTCGGCCGTTGTGGACCCTCGATTTTCAACATTATTGGATGGATTTTTGCTAAAACCACTCCGGTCATTGTGTTCTATCGAAAAGCTTGCGTATTATAAAGCACGTACTTGTCGTGTGTCATGATCGTCACATTAGCACTGCATCCTGCAACTATATCGCATATTCAAAATTTCATTCACTTATCAGTTGCACTATAAATCGTAAAAGATCTGCATATTCGTAAAGAGCTTCGTGCACCTAATCGACCACAGGATGTTTTGCAAACACCTAATTACTGGCCATTTACATAGAAAGGTACTTTGCAGTTTATCTTTGTGATTATGAAGCATTTAAAGATAGCCATCCGTGAGTCTCGTCATCAGCCCAACTGGTTAATATTCAAATCGCAACACATGATGTAGTGTAAGATGCAAATTTACGCCTTATGTACTGAATTTACAACCAGGGTCTGCAACCGGCTGTGCCTTGTATTCTCTAACCGAAGCCAAAGAAACAGTTCAACCGCTTATTGGATTACTTTGTATTAAAACAGATATAACCGCCGGATTTTTACTGCTGGCCGCAGCAAAAGTGGCCATATACCGCCCGCAATAATCTGATTGCCTACTTCCATTGTCCCGATTCCGACTTTAATTGTTTCATAAATTTATTTAACAAGGACAGTCCAAATGTGCAGTTGAAGTTATTATAAACTGCATCAATACCACATGAGAGATTTTCTTTTTGTTTGAAACTGGCGATGGAAGCAGCTGCTGTATTACCCTATCTAATAAACCTCCTCAACGTTAGGTAAATATAAAAAAGTGTCCGATGATGTGTCCGCATCCTGAAATAGTGTCATTATCGACGAGAGACCTTTTTGTTAATTACGCGACGCTCAGCGATGTTTCGGTTCAACGCTTGCAAAACATTTTCGCCATGTTGCACAAATTAAATTACGTTGTCTGAGGACTTAAGGTGAACGTTTCAATATTGATTCGATATAGTAGAGATACACGTTTTCCGCCTTGTTACGAGTTTAAACTATTTAACCAAGTAGTTTGGATGGCATAAATTTCGTCCAATAATCCACTCTAATCTATTCCCCGGGGAGTTAATTTATAATAAAGCCATAGAGATTAGGCAACGAAAGGAAAACTCCATTTCTGAAACACTCCGGCGATAATCCAGACGATTGGTATTCATCGACCACCACTTTCGCCTAAGTTGAAAACGATGTATCAGTTTTGGCAAAAATTCCGCGTGTTATAGGAGGCACGTTCCTGTGTTGTACATCACGGTAATGTATGTGTTAGCACTAGTACTCGAATCCGCCAAAGAGCCGAGGAATTTTATCGACACCGGTAAGAAACAGGAGGAATGTTTGAAATACGAAATGATCTTGAAATGCCTTTTCGACGAGAAGTAATTTTAAGGATGATAATTAGTACCTACTTTGCACTTATGTAACTCGTTACAATTCAAAATTCCGTGTTCACTAAAATTAATCCATTGTTGTCTGTATTAAAATTTATACCGCACTCTCTTCGTTCTAATTAATTTCTGCACAATCTAAATGCATATAGATTCTCTAGAATATTCTACGCGTTTCAAATTATGAAAACCAGAATAACTAGAGTGACGAATAATTGCAATATAGTTCGCGGCTTTGTTATTACTATTGATTTACCTGATGAATCTTCCAGCATTGAATATACAGATCGAATGCCTCTATAAAGTGGAATACCTTTCAATTCCTAAAGTAATTTTTCCAACTGTATGAATGAACGAACAACAGGTAATGTATCTTTTCACGACTGACCCTTTCAGGATCGATTTACTCGTGGAACAGATAATGATTTCTGAAATTATTCTCTTTAAGTCAAACGTGCCGCCTCTCAAATTTGAACTGTATTAAATGCCCAAGGACGCATCACAAAGACCATATGCATCTGTATAATTGGTTGCCTAAATGCTTCAGATATAAAAAAATAATAATAAAACTAATTCATTACAATAAAAAAACACAAATTTATTGCGGTTAAACATCACAGTAAATTGCAAAGTGTTTAATCACACCGAACGCTACACAACCCTTTGGAAAGATGTAAACTGCAGTTTCGATCTTGTTTGATCTCATCAGTACAGCACATTCCATCGAGTTGTGTTTCGCTTATGTGCTTAAGCTTAACAACCATTTGTTAGTGAGATGTAAACACATAGGTCGCAACATTACATCTTACTAATCACAGTAAATGTTGAAAATATACCATTTTGTTCAAGTCGCATGTTCACTCTCTTTTTAATTTCAAAGATATTTTGTAACGTCCTTTCGTCCATCCTATTGTTCAATTTCATGTTGCAACAAGAACTCCTAGCTGAACAAAGAATTTGTGGTCATACTTGTTATTTGATTAATATATAGTTTCTTGTACTTTTCCAAATTAATATAAAGCTTTTTAATTCAGGTTTTCAGTTCGTCAATATTTTCATTTTTCAGGTTTTTCATTTTTCAAGTTTTCGATTTTTTAAGTTTGCGACTTTTCCACTTTGCTTTTTCCCTAATTTTTGGATATTTCGTTCAATTTTGTGATTTTTTATTTTTTCTTAATTTTTTGGTATTTCAGCTTTCAGATTTTTTAGTATTTCGACTTTTCGATTTTTGAGTTCTGGATTTTTGGATGTCTCGCTTTTTTACTTTTTGGATTTTTAATTTTTCATTTTTAAACTTTAGATTTTTCAATTTTTGATTGAAATCTCAACTTATCGAGATTCGGGTGTTTTGATTGTTCAGTCTCGATTTATCAATTTTTCTTGAGTTTTCAAGACTTCGAAAAATCTAGAATTTTAATAATTGAAAAATTAAAATATCGAAAAGGTGAAAAATTGAGAAATAGAAATATAAAACACTAAAAAAACGAAAAACTGAAAATCCAAAAATAAAAAAATTGGTTGATTTATCTCGACAGGACCCTCGTTTCTGGTTTCACCTTTAATGAATTGACTGATTCATTAATTTTTTTGAATCACACTCTATATGCAAATCGAAAAACTATAAATGGCATGATAAATCACAAGTACACAGCCATCATATTTTGTATATTTTAGATACGATTTATTCGACAAACTTTTGAGTTGACGTCATCAATTTTTTGAAAGGGATATTTTGATTAAAAATATATCATTCTTATCATAACTGTAAACCATCTGCAAGATTTCAAGGCATTTGGGTTTTTGCAGATTCCAAATTAAATTGCAAAATGTTGTTTCAAAATTTTGATTTTTTTTTCAAAAATTTGGACATTGTAGGACTTTGTTATTTTATAGATTTAAAAACCCATTTACTATGTACAATTTTGAAGTGACGTCATCGCATTAGTGGTGGGGATGATTAGACAAATTTTGTTTATCGTTTTACCATCTACATGATATTCCTAATGTAAATGCAAAATTTGACACAAATCGGCCCAGTACTTTCGGAGATTATCTGTCCGGGACGGCAGGCAGACGGACAGACAGACAAACAAACAGACGGATAGACAGACGGAAACGGGAGAACTATTTCTTCGTCCTCTAGGGGTCATAAAAAGTCAAGAAAGTGTAAAAGTAGGGAGTCGGCCGACGGACTCGATTACAATACTTCCTTTGCTTACGCTCTGGAAGTAAAAATCGAAAAATCAAAAAGTTGAAGAATCGAAATATTGAAAAATCCCAAAACTGAAGGAAATATCCAAAAATTGAGCAGACACTGAAGGTCTTCCACGAGATTTCTCTGTGTTAACACTGCCACTTCCAACAAATCTATTGATTACATCTCTAATGTGAGCCTCTAACGATGTTTCTTGCATTATTAAATCACGGTATTTGGCCAAATATTCTTGCTTACAAGCGGTTATAGAAGACACACACTCTTCGTTTACGCAGTCCCATAACAATGAAAGTGTTTTGTTCAACAGAATAAACCATTTTCACAGTCTTTGCTTCCTAGCACAAAAATAAAATTTTCGTACGCAAGCATCAAGTATTTTGAAAACGACAATTTGTTTTGAGCTTGGATCAACGAGAATTACTGTAATTCACACTTGAAAAACGTTAAAACAATAAAAACGACGACTTTAGATAACAGGTTACAAATGATATTAATGACAAGTGAGAACTGCCCTGTATTTAGCATGCATTCATGACGCCGATGTTTTAATTTCTTCTTCTTCTTTTGGCGAAGCTTCGAACAAGCAGTAATTTCCTCTTTACTGAAGTTCATTTTTCTCTGGACATTTCATAGTCCCCACAGTACGAAACAATAGGTCTCCCGTTTCCGTCTGCCTGTCTGCCGTCTATATTGATTTTTATTAGATAAACAATTTCCGAAATTATAGGATCGATTGTTGTCAAATATAGCGCGTTATTTAGATGTAAATGACGAAATATTCATTAATCAAGAAGATCTTAGATACCATTATCGATGAATCGATGTATTAAAAAATAGGGTTGAGTTGAGCGGGGTGTAATTTAGCTCTAGTTTAGAAAGCGAGCGCAGGTTCTAATACTGCACCTGGCACTGTATTTGACTTTTTTGTTTATTTTAAAAATGTACATAATATTGTAATACCTAAACCAAATTACCAGCATCCAAAATTCCTCGATCTGCAGTCAAAATTAAAAATTCCTGAAGCCCCATCCACCATCAAAAGTCAAAATCTCCAAAAGCGACATCAACGGCCAAAATCCCCAAAAGCGGCAACTACCATCAAATACTAAAACAACCCCCATCCACAGCTAAGATTGGTGACGTCACGCAGAACGGTGAGAGTCACGTGGGTTATGATACCAGAAACGCTTATATATTTTCATATCATTGGTGGAGAAAGGCGAACTGACACTCCGAGCCTGACCAAACTGACAGAATGTGCTTTCGTAACATATTGAGTACGAATCACAGGCAGTAGCGAAGTATGGGTGATTATAGTCCGATCTTTTTATTTATTGGTCTCTATTGATCATTTTCTTCTTCCGATTGGTATTCCCTCCACTGATCTTTTGTTTGCCTCTGCCTTTTGGTTTAGCGTTTGACTTCTTCTTGTGTCACTTGGTCTAGAATTTTGTTCATTCATGCTATAGTTCGATGTAATTCATTATTTTCTTCTTTGATTATTATTAATAATCGTTTCTTTAATCCTTCTTAGGTCATAATTTGAGCCAAAGTCCCCACAAACGTAAAACTTTGGAAATGTTTCTAGAAAATTCTTCTTATTCACTTTCGCTATATCTTCCAGAAAATATAGTAATAGGGTGTTGATCTGGCGAATCCAACATGGAAACAAATATTGGGCTAATACTAGAAACTTCAGGTCACCAAGAAGTTGAATCAATGTAGTAGCAACATCTCTAAAGAATAGACGGAATTTTTTGCATACTATCCTATACTATTAAGATACTGGTCTTCTGGATTCTTTATCAAATAGATTCCCTACCGAAGACACCAACTTCCGTTGTCTAAAATGTATTGCCATTTTCTATTTTCAATTGAAAATTTTCTGGGATATCCTCAAAAATGCCTGTATTTTCAGCCCCGTTTGATTTTGAATACACTTTAAAGTATCGAAATTTTCTATAACAATTTTTTCGAATGGAATCTTCTAGAACCAGGTGATCAGAAAACTCCCATTTCCCTAACTCCATTCTATCATCAAAATTCAGATATTTCTGACTCTGTTAGTTACCAGATGAAGTTCTTCTAGAATATCACACTTAACTAGTTCTTCAAACGTTGTAGAATCTCATCAAAGCTTTCCATATTCATTCAGTTCACCAGATTAACGTTGTTTCCTATTAGAATAAGCATTATATAGTGGAGCTCCTAGCTCAATTTGACCTCATTTGACTTGAGCTAGGAGCCCCACTACTTTTTATGAATGTTTGTCATCGCCTTGTGCTCGATAGACCTGACCCCGGAGGCACTCATGTTTTGCGCAGACTCGAGTGCTATCCCGACCATCCCCTCATATTAGTAGAAAGTACAGATTTATAAATACAACATTTAAATGTAGTCAGGTTGGCCGAGCGGTCTAAGGCTCGGTTTAGGCTCTGATTCTCGAACGGGAGCGTAGGTTCGAATCCCACACCTGACAATTTTTTTTGCGTTTCAGTAAAACATATATTAATATTATATTATTTATTGAGGAAATATAGAATACAGCCAATTGTAAATATTTTTAGCAATATTTAATGAACCGAAATTCACTATTTTGGGAGATTTTCCTAGCACGTAGACGACGACCACCCCATGCTCCTTGATATATTCGATCAAAATTTGTTTAACTGATTTATGATCCTTGGCGGCATGATTAAATCTCAACATATGATGATAACGTTGTATATATCTACCCTGTTTCTTGGTGCTTTTGTCCAATTCTTTTAATTGTTTTTGTAGGATTGAAAGTTTCATGTGTTGTGTTAATTCCATCGTATATCGTAAGTTCTTTTACAATGAATTCTGGGAAATGAAAACCTTTTACGTCGACTACAACCAACTTCATCTTGTCCGTTATTTTGACTGACTGATGAAAATATATGACTATGCTATTCTTTTTGTATCAGTCCAACTATAGTGGGTGTTGTTAAAACCTAACCACTTTACATAAAGTTGGTTACGTTTCTTGTTTAAAAGCTCTTCAGATTGACCCAGCACAAGGCGATGACAAACGTTCGATAAAAAGTAGTGGGGCTCCTAACTCAGGTCAAATGAGGTCAAACTGAACTAGAAGCCCGACTATATAACTACTACAATATTCTAAAATCTTTTCGAAATTCTTCTTTCGTCAAAACAGAATTCTTCTAGTGTTTCCTCAGACTCACATCAACTAATTTATCTATCAATCTCAACTCTGAAGCTCAAAATGTCCTCTGGATAGAAATTTTTCTCGATTTTTCTTCAACTTCACCAAACTACGATCTACCTAATTCTTTTGTTATTTAAATGAACAATTTTTCTGTTCTAATTTCATCAATGTATCAATTTCTAAAATATCTACACACCAAAGTAGTTTACACGTTTGAACTAAGTCTTCTCAGCAACCAGAAAAATAAACACGATTTGTTTAAAAAATAAAGACACAGTAAGCAGCACAGAAGCTGGTCATCCCCCCCCCCCACTTTTTTCTTTCTGATCTTGTGGATACTGCAGCGTGTACGTACAATCGTCCCGGAGTAATTCGTCCTCAGTTTAGTAATAAATTTCTCCAGAAACTACACCATCGTTGGCGAAACGTGTTGACCGTTTTTGTTAATTGCAGCGACTAGTCAAACTAAAAAACGCCAGTGGCTCTTCGCTTCCCCACTATTGAAAATTTATTACATTAATTAAACTCGTAACATAACACATTAGCCAACTTCGTAACGACGAACAATATTTTTCGTTGCGATGGCGATCTTTCATAACAATGATCAAAATCAAAAAATGCTCGTGAGATATTTGGAAAGTTTGTAGCTGGTGGTTGCAGCAAGCGTTCTTTATGTGTCTTAGATTAGAGGAATGGGCAAAGTTTGGTGATTCTGTTCCATGTTTAGTGCCCGAAATCGATCATCTTCCTTTCCGATTGTCTGTCTGTCTGTCGTCATTCCCGTTCCGTTTTTATACCTGTCGTGAAATGCGTACGGTCGAAGCGATTTGATCCTCGTCCCGTAAAGCCCGTATTAAATTATATGCCCCTCGGCCACGTAGAGCATGGGTGCTAAAAACGCGACAATAAACAGGCAACGATTCTTTTCTGTTTGTCCAATAAAGTGACGGTCCACATTCAAGCGTGACAAGTTGGATGTTTACATGGAATCTAATAAAATTCTCTTGTACCTACCACCTCTGTCGGGGTTATATCGTCTGCATATTAAATCGGCCAATTGAGCGCGTTTAAGAGCATTGAACTGCATGAACATTTTAGTCCGACTCGTTAACTTTTATATCCGTGCACGATAAACGAATAAATTTATTTCGATCGGACAGCTCTTGGATGTTCTTTCAGTGCCTATGGGATTCTGATGGGCGGATTAATTTTTATAGGCTAGTAAAAAGGATAGAATTCCCCTTGTGCATAACCAGCATTTTTTATGTCGGAATTACGGCATAATGACCGTAAAAAAACATTTTTTAAAGCGCGCCCCGCTAATGTATGCGAAATAAAAGCCATGCGAAATTGGCGATTTTCGTATCCGTCTTAGCACTTTATAGTCGTCTAACGACCTATTTCGACTCAACAAGAATTGTCACTGATGTCTGCGATCTTAGTCGCGAAGGATTAACAAAGAATCTGCGAAAGACATCACAGCTTTTTGCGTGCTCCGTAATTATGGATTAAAACAATAAAATTGCAAAAATACGGCCGCAATTTACGGTCTTTGTTAATGACACGCCTTATAAATTATACCATGCTTGGATAGAGCATGTCAAGGGCTCTACAGAAAGTATTAATTTCGTATCAGATTGGCCGCGCAAGGATGAAAAAGACAGGACTCTTGCAAGAGGAGATGAAATCTGCATAACTTTCGCATATTTCTCCGAAAGGTATAAATAAACAGCCGAGAAATTGTACCTCGCAGACGTTCGTTCACGTTTTTTTAAAACATCATCGAACAATTTAGCTTCTAAAATTACTTTCCTTTGCGAAGGAAGTCTTTTGCTTCAGTGCAAACTGAAATTGCAACGACTGGATTTACATTTCTCTAGTCGGTTCGGACGATTTAACTTTATATGAGGTATTGTATTAAAAACGATCAACGCCGTTGATGAATGAACGCTAAATGAAAAGGAACAAAAAAAGGTGATGTATAGGTATAGAACGGGTTAATTATTTTAAAAACTGTTCAAGGTGAATTTTGAATTGAAAAATTTTACATGGCTTTGCTAGATATTTATTTCATTATCAAACGTTTGGAATAGTTGCAAATTCGCTATGGCAATGACGAATATTTTGTTTGGACCAGAATAATGAAGGATTTATTTTTGTTTTGGAAATGTTGCTTTTATAATAAAATTGTATCGAATGGTTCTGTTTTGTTCCTAAAACATTACTGATCGATTATACTCACAACCAATAATTTATTTGTACGCAATATATGATTTTGTTCTATATCATGATAAAATTGTGGGATAATGATAAACAAACTAGCACTTTTACATCAATAGAACTAAAAAGCAACAATGAAACTTTTTTTGCTTTACACAAGTGGTTTACTATGTTGTTCATTCACTATCAAACAAGAATTATCTCCATTTTCAGGAAAATTTGATGAATTGTTGATAATAATAACAGAAATCAATTCATATCTACTTTTTTTAAACTACTCTTGTAGAGTGTATTTCTGAAAAATAAAAGAATATTATTGATGCACAAGCAACAACTCTACAACTTAATATACTGATTAAATAATTATAATGTAATAGGAGTACTAAATTTCAGGAAAGTTATATACGCTAAGATGACTGATAAAATAAAGATGCTTATGTAATTGTTTTTGAATATCTGCAGATGAGGAATAAATTTTAATAAATGTTTGGGAATTTTTTAATCAAAATTACAACAAAAAATTATTGTTACCTCTGATACTCTATAAAATTTGAAGATTCGAATAATAAAAACAAAAAAAAACAGGTAAACTATTAGACCACAGAAGATAAAACACAAAAAGAAATTTGATGGCCTCTTATTATCAACACAATACTCAAAATAGAGATAATCGGTTTGATAGTTTCGGATATCTACGCTAAATAAAATTGTTAACATAGACACAAACAGATAAAAAGAGGAAACTAGCATTTGCAAATTTTATGGGCTTAAAAATGCCAAAAAAACCGTAAAATTCAAAAACCGCTGGACATTGTGGAAGTAACTATATCGTCTCTTATCACCTAAAAACTGAAAAAAAAAATATAGCGGTGAATTGCCTATAATTTCGTGCCTAACAACGTGCTTTATTTTCATTTTTGTAAATCGTTTCATTTATTGTTTTTCCAGTTTTCGACAAAAATCACTCCTTTTTAAGACTCTATCTTAATTTGAGAGTGAATCAAAACAATTCAAATGTGTTTTGGCACAGAAGCAAAATTTTCATCTCTAGAAAAATGTTCTCCGAATTTCAAAAGAAATTCATGCTCTAGTCTTACTTCTGTAACAGTCGGCAAGTGAATGGCCAATGGGTGCGTGCGTTCTTGAAGCTGATTTTTAAGGATACTCAGTCATCTGATAAAATTATTTCGTGAGAGTGAGATTTTAGACATATTTTAAGTTTCTTGTTGTCAAAATAAGTCTACACATATTAAAAGAAAAAGGGCAAAATGTAGCCCCGCCCACCCACCCTATCTTAATTGTGATGATTTTTTTTATTCGTCGTGAGCCAAGAAAGCGGAGCTTAACTACAAAACATGTTTATGAGTATCGTGTTGTTCAAAGATTACTATGTATATGTATTAAGAAAAAAATTAAGCTAAATACTAGGCCCCACCCATACCCGCCCCGATCTGAATTCTCAATTGTGATAAATTTTTCATTGGTTGTCAGATCGAGGGGCGGGGCTTAATTGCAAGATCCACATTTGCCTGCAAGAATTTACCATTTTAAACATGTTTTAAGTTTCTTGTTCTCAAAAAACGACTACGTATACTAAGAAAAAAGGCAGAACATAAGCCCCACCCACCCCGACTATCTCAATTGTGAAGATTTTTTTTAACCGTCGGGAGCCAAAGGAGCGGAATTTAATTGCAAAATCCTTATTATTTCTCTACAAGAAATTACCATGTAAAACATGTTTTTGAGTGTCGTGTTATTCAAAGAATACTATGTATATTAACAAAAAATTAAAGACAAAAACTAAGCTGGACCCATACCTGCCCTGATCTAAACAGTAATGAAGTTTTCATTCGTTGACAGACCTAGGGAAGGAGCCTATGTGCAAAATCCATATTTCCTTACAAAAATGTACCATTTTAAACGTGTTTTAAGTTTCTAAGAATGGAAAAAAAATCATCACAATTGAGATGGGGTGGGTGGGTGGGGTTTATGTTTGTATTTTTTCTTAATGTACATAGTATTCTTTGAACAACACGATATTTAAAAAACATGTTTTTAATTTCTTGGACAGAAATAAGTATTTTGCAGTTAAGCCCCGTCCCCTTGGTTCACGGCGAATAAAAAAAATCATCCGAATTGAGATAGGGCGGGTGGGTGGGCTTACATTTTGCCTTTTTATTTTAATGTGTGTAGACTTCTTTTCACAACATGAAACTTAAAATATGTGTAAAATGGAAAATTCGTGTAAGGAAATATCGATTTTGCAATTAGGTTCCACCCCATAATTACAAAATCTATATTTTCTTGCAAAAACCTACCACTTTAACCATGTTTTAAGTTTCTTGTTGTGAAAAGATGGCTACGTATATAAAGAAAAAAAAGGGGAAATATAAGCCCCGCCCACCCGCCCTATCTCAATTCGAATGATTTGTTTATTCATCGCAAGCCGAGGGGCGGAGCCTAATTGTTAAATCCTTATTTTTCTACAAGAAATTATCATGTGAAATATATTTTTAAGTAATCGGGTTCTACATACAAAGAAAACTAAATCTAGGTATTAATTCTAAAAGAAAACCAAAAGAGAAACCCCACCCATCCGTCTAGATCTCAATCGTGATGAATTTTTCATTCGTTGTTAGACCGAGAGGCGGAGCCTAATTGCAAAATCGATACTTTCCTACAAAAATTTACCCTGTTAAACATGTTTTACCTTTATTATTGTGAAAAAAAGACTACACATAAATTAAGAAAAAAGGGCAACATGTAGTTATAATACCAATACCTAATCTGTTTTTGAGACGAATAGCAATAAATCTTGTCTTGTCGATTTAAACGTCGAGAAATATCTTTGACAATGTACTGACAGAAAGCTAGAATGTAGAAAATGATGGCAGCTATTTAAAAACCGAGGGTTTCGGTGAACAGGTGATTAATTAGCTTAACCTTAATGGACCTCATTATCCCTAACAAAATTTGATTTTCGTGGAATTAGTGGTGTCTAGCTAGAAAAATGTCCCCCCTACTTCAGGGGATTTTCCTTTAAGTTGGCAGCAGTGCACACTACAGCAATTTAATTAGTTGAAAACCCAACGTCAACGGCAACGTAACGGCGAAAGTTAAAATTTGGTCATCTCGAACATCACCCCAACGGCGTCCCAACTTTCAACGGTATCGTCAACGGATGATATAAACGACGCATACCTTCGCTGTGTATTTATCCTACAACGGCAACGTCAGCGGCAAGTTTATAAATCGACCTTTAAGAGGAAATCAGGTAGTCGTACATTAACAAAACGAACATATCCTGAATATAAGTTAGTTTGTCTTATTCAACTTATCAGAAAATTGTTCAAAAGGATCTGATGTTATTTCCCTAGAAAATGCAAGTATGAAGAACTTAAACCACCTGATTAAGAAGAAGAATGAACAACAATCGTCTCGATAGAACATTTTTTAAATTCACAAAATATGAGGATGTGGTGTGAAGAAAATCCTCATTTTTCTGAAACCTAGAAAAATTGGAGTCTGGTGTACCATTTCTCGAAGACGACTATTTGATTTCAAGGAATCAGTTACAGTTGCAACATATCAGAACATACTGCGGGAATTTATTGACCAGCTTGATTCTGAAGAATTGCAGAATGGATATTTTCAGCATGACGAAGCAACAGCTCAAACAATAAACTTTCTAACGGAATTTCATGAAAAACGTTTAATTAATAAATAAACCTCGATCACCTGATTTGACACCTTTGACTATTTCTTACTCCTGACTGAAAAAAAACTACTTTTACACAACCAGTGCATACAATTAAAGACCTAAAAGTGAGAACCATACAACAGCGTGAACGTAATTCGCCGGAGATTCTTACTCGAATAAGAAACGCCGAGTCAAGTTATGTATCGAAGTTGGGAGCCAACACTTCCAGCAGTTGCTCTAAATTCAATTAAATATGTTACTTATCATAAATAAATCATTTTAAATCTGACAAGAGTTTAATTTTTATTGATATAACTTAACCTAGTTTTCTAATTTCAAACAAAAGCAACTCTTTTCAGATGAAATTGTGAATTCATTACAATAATCCACATTTTTATGAACAGTGTCTTTAATACTTAATTTAACAATAAACTGTTGTAAAGACATTAAATTGTATATTTTTTTTATTAAAAATTGTATCAAATTATGACCTATTTTCGGCCGAATTTGTTCTGTTAACAAACTAGATCACAAATCAAAAAATCATGACCACTCTCGTTTATTCTCATCAGCTGGCATTTTACAAAATTCGGACCTCAGTAAACATAATATGCAAAAACGAGTCATAATTTTAATAAATTTAAAATTTGTTAAAATCACAAGATTGGAAAAACGATGGCAATGACAATTTTACTTTACCGGTGACACGTTTTCTCTCAAGTGTCTGTGTTAAATAACTTTAAAATACCTAGGGACATGAAAGAAGTTTCCCGGGAAAGTCGCATTAATAATCAAGGAGCAAAATTTTTCCAGCATTCTACAACTTTGCGCGTGTTACTACAATATTAATAATTCGCAAACCTACAAATTTAGAAGTCTTTAGTTTAAGAAGCTAACATTTCGTCTAAGGTATACTAAAAACACACTGCATTACCATGTCTTTTATTTTTTCTGTAAAACTATACGTCGATACCGTTAAAATGTAACCTCTTCTTCCTAAATGAATGCATGCAACTACAAAAACTTGCATTCCAACGGATCTTTTTTCACCTGCGAAAGAGTGCATGCAGTTTTTTTGTTAACTCGAGACTGAATCTCCACACAAAGTGGTTATTTATGTCCTGGAGATTGTCTATCCATTTTTCGGGGTGCGCGAAGCGTAACCGCGACGATGTGATCTAACCAAGAACGTTATGATTTTAATTTATTACATGCCACGAGATGCTCCCGCGTCTGCATAAACCCAGCAACATTTTTTTACCACAATAAACACCCGACGCGATCTTGAGTGGCAGTTTCTCTTGAAGCGAAAATTCCATTGGGTGCAGTCCCGTGCACAATACTAAGTAGACGAAAATAAGATCTAGTGTGTGGATTTAACAAACCCGGTTTACGTGGATTACACCACAAACAGAAAAAGAAAAGCGCAACCAACACGAGATTGGTGAATGTACAAGCAAAGCACTTCCAAGTCAAGAAATAAATTGCCTTCGAACAAACATGTGAGCCGTTACACCAACAACAAGCCGAGATTTTCCGAAATATTCAATTAAACGGCTCACTTGAGTGATAAATGGTAGAGAAATACCATTTTTTAAAGTTCGACGAACGGGATGTGGCGAAAATGCGTACTTTATTTGTGTGTTGTCATTTCGTCGTTTAGAATGCTGTTCTCGTCGAAAACCAGACCAAATCAAATAAAACCGAGATACTTTTTCATTACGCGTGTATTTTATTTTCTTGGGGGCTTTATCTCTTATTTGATGTGCTTCTCGTAATTTTAAATACCGCCTTTGCTCATATTTTAAGACGGAAACGTGCCATTCTTTATGTCTTACATTTTGGGCTTCTAAAGTTATCTCACAGCGCTGGTTAGACAGAAGGATTAGAGGTGGGATTTTTATCCTACATCTAAATACGAGAGAAGACTGGCGATGAGCGATAACTGTCTCATGTTTCTGGGATGGAATGATGAAATATTTTATTCCCGGGATATGGGGGAAATTTTTATTGTATTACGGGCGATAATAGAAAGCGAAATACACAAACCGGAACAGAATTGCTGGGGGTCAAACTCTGACAGATGCCTGACAACGAAACATTGCTACGTGAATTTTCTAGGTAATTGCAGTGTTGGTGGACCGAAATTGTCAACAAATTGTATTTGAAATCGTCATTAAGTAAGACGAATTAAGATTTTATTGTTATACAACCTATACAAAAACGGAAACATGACATTTTCAACCGTGAAGTCTAAGATTATTTGTTCAAATTTTTTTTTTCCAATTACGCAAACAATTAAAAGTGCATCTCGTCACTAAAAACAGGTGACTGTCTAATAATAGCCACATTTAACATGGAATCATACAATAATTACCACTGTAGTACCTATCGAGTATGAAAACGTTAAAATTTCTGTCTAAGTATATATTCCTGTAAACATTTTTCGTTATCTCTAATTCAAGGTGCTGAAACCTATCTGGCGCAAATTAATTTTCGAATGCAATTAAAGCAAACAGCGAATAAACAACCTCCTACTATATCTATAATTTAGGATGACCTTAGCTATCGTCCCCGACACATTATGTAAACCACAATTAGCTTCCAGTTACGGGACGTCTAATAACCAGTCTGGTATATGCTGGACTGCGATATAATTTCATATGCTGTGGGATGTTCCAAGACTCTGCTAATTAGGAAATCAATAGGCGGTACTGCATCTGCAGCGAATTACAAACCGCGAAGTGCCACTGCAAATATTTAATTACGGTCGTTCATTAAATTTAATTACAGGTATTTTTAGTGTTTGACGATAATAAAGTAAATAAAATTTGTCCATGGTCTGTCAAATTAGTACCTAGAACATTTCGCAAATTGGCTTGTCGATTCGTCGCGAACTCTTGCATCAATCATCTGATAAAATGATCGTCTTTTAAGTTTCCATCTAAGCAAATTGCTGCCGGATAAATTTTCCAGTCAAGCAAATGACGTCTATTTTACTGTCGACTTACGAGGAAAAAAAGATAGCAAAGATCATTAAAACGTTGAAGCTGTAGCAATTAAGTAGCTGTGAAGTAATTATTATGTGTTCTGGGCTTTAATAAAACCAAGTTAAGCTGACCGTTTCTGACAAGTTTTTAGATTTAGTGCAAAAAGCTCCATGCCAAGTCATAATTATGGAAATGAGGTCATAAATTCGATATTAGACTTTTATTTTGCGGCTTTGATAAGAATTATTAACGTTATTAAAAGGTCGTTTATTATGATGCGAAATTAAACAATCTATTTGCCGCTCCGTAAACATGTTAAACTCGCCACAGAAACCTGAATAGACGAATAAACATTTTGTGTCCCAGAGGGAAATAAATTCAAATGTAAGAATCCATTTTTAACGTTATCCTACAGACATCGATATTCGCGATGGAGGCTATTGTTGTTCTTTGTTATTTGTATATCCTCTTACGCTACAGACCGGAATTTTCCGTGATGAACTGTATTCTTCCGGGCACAAACTTGGCGATGGAATTTCATCAGACGAGTTAAGTGAATAAACACAAGAATGATAACCTGCTTTAATATAATTTTCATGAAGAATATTCATCAGCGTTTCCTTTTCTAACGTCGTAATTTGGATAATGAGCTAAAATATAGCTACAAAGTTTAGAGAAATTTTCATTACGCTAGGGCACAAGTTTGGCGCGTTCGCTTCGGATATAATTACCATTATCGTTAAGGAATAAAAATGGCGAAAATACGAAGCTCCTCTTACACCTTACACAAAAACCGTAATTTACAAAGTTTGACTACCATTATTACAAGATTTTCATCGCGGCAGTTTTAATTATTTCGATTCCACGCGGACATCTGGAGACGAGACACCTTCATTTTCGTATCCTACGAAGTGTAATAGCCACGAAAACTAAAAACGATAATTAAAACTACGTCCTGATCAAAATGACACGAATAAAACTTGTTTGCAACAAAGTTGAAAAATATTTGAGAACGTGATTCTCTCCTTTTTTGCCATTAGTACAAGCCCGTGAAACTTGTTATATTATGTCCAAACGTGGTTATCAGCACATCAAATTAATTTGCATCCGTATTACCTACCGTGTAACAATGCTAGTTAAACGAAAACCTGCACATTGTAAATAATTGGGCAACGGCTTTTAGTTTTACAAACCGTGGTCACGATACCTAACATGTAAAATTTAGATCGTATCGAAATGCAGGCTGACTTTGTTTTTCGGTTAGTGATAGAGTGATACGTAAAACGCGGAACATTCTTACGCCAAGACAACAACAAATGGTTTCTATGTAGGGCAAATTACAAGTTTCATTTTCTGTAATAAACTTGCGCCATCGTCGTAAAAATTTCTAAACAGAACCGTATGTTTCCTTTTGTTAGTCAAAAATACCAGTTTTACGATTTTGTGGAAGTGTTGCATCATATTTTAAGTTTTTTTAAATATTTTATCGTTCGGCCGCGAATGATCAGAAGATTTATAATACTCATTTAAAGTAAGCAACTTCTCAGAATTCGCCTTTTTTAAAAAAGGACAGTTGGGACTCCCGAGAAGGTTTCGCATTCTTAAAAAAATACATTTGGGGTCCCCCAGAAGGTTTCACATTTAAAACAAAACAGTTGGAACGCCCGAGAAGGTTTTAAATTAAACAAAAGACATTTTGCGCCCCCGAGAAGGTTTTACATTTTTCAAAAAGGCAGTTGGGACCCCCGAGAAGGTTTTACATTTTAAAAAAGACAGAGTTGAGATGCCCGAGAAGGTTTCACATTAAAAAAAAAAATTTGACGCCCCCGAGGTTTTATATTAAAAAAAAAACAATTGGGAGCCCCGAGAAGGTTTCACATTAAAAAAAAATACATTTGGGGCCCCCGAGAAGGTTTTACATTTTTAAAAACCACAGTTGGGACCCTCGAGATGGTTTCAGATTAAACAAAAGGCATTTGGCGCCCCCTGAGAAGGTTTTACATTTTTCATAAAGACAGTTGGGAACCCGGAGAAGTTTTCACATTAAAAAAAATACATTTGAGGCTCCCGAGAAAGTTTTACATTTTTCAAAAAGACAGTTGGGACCCCCGAGAACGTTTCACATTCTTAAAAAAAGACATTTGACGCCCCCGAGAATGTTTTACATTTTTAAAAAAGACAGTTGGGACCTCCGAGAAGGTTTCACATTAAAAAAAAGACATTTGGCGCCCCCGAGAAAGTTTTACATTTTTCAAAAAGACAGTTGGGACCCCCGAGAAGGTTTCATATTTTAAAAACGATATTTGGGGCCATCGAGACAGTTTCACATTATTAAAAAAAGATATTTAGGACCCCCAAGAAGGTTTCACATTCTTAAAAAAAAAAACAAAACATTTGGCGTCCCCGAAAAGGTTTTACATTTTTCAAAATGACAGTTGGGACCCCCGAGAAGGTTTTACATTAAAAAAAGACATTTGGAGCCGCCGAGAAGGTTTTACATTATTCAAAAGGACAGTTGGGACCTCCGAGAAGGTGTCACATTCTTAAAAAAAAACATAATCTGGCGCCCAATAGAAGGATTTTACATTTTTGAAAAAGATAGTTAGGACCCCCGAGAAGGTTCCACATTAAAAAACGACATTTGGGACCCCCGAGAAGGTTTTACATTTTTAAAAACTACAGTTGGGACCTCCGAGAAGGTTTCACATTAAACAAAAGACATTTGGCGCCCCCGAGGTTTTAAATTTTTCATAAAGATAAGTAGTTGGGACCCCCGAGAAGGTTTCACATTAAAAAAAGACATTGGGGGCCCCCGGGAAGGTTTCACAAAAAAAAACGCATTTGGGGCCCCTGAGAAAGTTTTACATTTTTCAAAAAGACAGTTGAGACACCCGAGAAGGTTTCATATTCTTAAAAAAAGACATTCGACGCTCCCGAGAAGGTTTTACATTTTAAAAAAAGACAGTTGGGCCCTCCGAGAAGGTTTCACATTAAAAACAGACATTTGGGACCCCCGAGAAGGTTTCACATTTTAAAACGATATTTGGGGCCCTCGAGACAATTTCACATTATTAAAAAAAGATAGTTGGGACCCCCAAGAAGGTTTCACATTCTAAAAAAAAAAAAAAAACATTTGGCGTCCCCGAAAAGGTTTTACATTTTCCAAAAAGGCAGTTGGGATCCCCGAGAAGGTTTTACATTAAAAAAAGACATTTGGAGCCGCCGAGAAGGTTTTACATTATTCAAAAGGACAGTTGGAACCCCCGAGAAGGTTTGACATTCTTAAAAAAAGACATAATCTGGCGCCCAATAGAAGGTTTCACATTTTAAAAACAGACAGCTGGGATTCCCGAGAAGGTTTCATATTCTAAAAAAAAACATTTGACGCCACCGAGAAGGTTTTACAATTTTCAAAAAGACAGTTGGGACCCCGGAGAAGGTTTCACATTCTTAAAAAACGACAGTTGGAACCCCCGAGAAGGTTTCACATTAAAAAAAAAGACATTTGGAGGGCCCGAGGTTTTACATTTTTCACAAAAACAGTTGGGGCCCCCAGAAGGTTTCACATTCTTAAAAAAAGACAGCTGGGAAACTCGAGGTTTTACATTTTTAAAAAAGACAGATTTGGGACTCCCGAGGTTTCACACTCTAAAAAAAAATATTTGACGCCCCCAAGAAGGTTTTACGTTTTTAAAAAAGACAATTGGGAGCCCCTAGAAAGTTTACATTCTTAAAATAATAAATTTGGGCCCACCCAGAATGTTTTATATGTTTAAAAAAGACAGTTGGGACCCCCGAGAAGGTTTTATATTAAAAAAAAGACATTTGGCGCCCCCGAGGAGGTTTTATATTTTTCAAAAAGACAGTTGGGACCCCCGATGTTTCACATAAAAATTTGCTGTCATGTACTTGATCAACAAAATGTCTCAACAAATTATGTATGATTTTACAATATCAGGTGTTTTTTGTGATTTTTTCTTCTATTTTTTGTTTCAGTAGAAATAAATATGTTGATAATTTCTGAAAGTAGTTTTTTATATCAAAAAAAACTTGGTGTTCCATTAAAAAAAAAGTAGGCGGCCTTGTCTGTCAAACCTAGAGCAATAAAAAAGGTAAAATGTTGTAATCAAGTCGCCATGTTTAACTATATATTATTATCATTATATTCAGGGCAAATTTCAGAAAAAAAAAAACTTTTGAAATTATAAAGTTATTCGACCGTTCCGAGACTTTATACTAACCTCCTGTATATACAAAATTTGAACAATCGGAACAGCAGTTTCGGAGATCGTATCAATGAAACAACGGAAAATTGAGAAATCAAAATTTGAATAATAATGATAATAATAATTTATTTTCTACAGGTACATAACCAAATTATAGAAAAAATAAAAGAACATAAAAGAACAATTGTTTACAATATAAAAAGAACGACGAAAACGAACGGTTATTTAATAGAGTCTAGCGACCGAAAAAATTGAGATTACCTCTTTTAATTATTCGTAGAGTGATGAATTACGGAGAGTGTTAGTCCTATATGTAGCTGAATTAGTCAATTGTCGCACATTTAATCTGGGTATAGTTTTGGAAATTTCATTCTACCCTATAAAATTTTATTGACGATAACGAGACGAACAGTAGAACAATGATAAGAAATATTTGGCTCACACCAGTTCACTCGAATTTATCTGAGAACATTTAGTAGGTAGTTGAACTCATAAAATAATGGTCTTTTTCGTTCATGGGTAACGATGGTCCCTGTCCGGACCTGGATTATTCTGCTTTCTAAGATCTAGGGATTATCGGCACGTAACAACTTAAATGATAAATATCTCTTCCTATTGTACTATTGTCTGTCTCGTTATTGGCAATAAAATTTTATAGGGTAGAATGAAATTTCCAAAACTATACTATGAAATTTATTTTTTTCACTAGTAGCCATGAAGCATGCAATTATCGACTTGTTTAGAGGTAGTAAAGTTCAGCTTTTATCACCAAGGTTAAAAAAGAAGATTGAGGTTATTTATGAAATACTTCATGTAATTATTTCTTAAAAAATGAATAAATGTGTGGTACTAACATTACTTGACTATACGCATGGTAGTTGGCAGACGGTGGAACATAAAGTCATTAATTCAGCGACAAGTGTTTACTTTGTATTGAAGATTGAAGATTTAGGTTAAGTCTGATTAGAAATCAAAACAAAAGCCGTTTGCGGCAAAAATTGAAGGTTTATTTTTTCAGTTTATTGTCTTACGGTTTCTACTAGTGAAAAAAAAAATAGAAAAAAAAAGTATATTAACCCCGGTCTAGAATGCTTCGCTTCACAACCTTGTTTAATAATATACTATTTACCGGACTTGTTCGAATTCAATAAAACGTCAAATTTGACATAGTATGAAATAAAATATTTTACGCCTTGTCGCGAGTGAAGTAAATATAAATCTAATAAAAATGCATACAGACACCAGACAGACGGAAACGAGAGACTACTTTTTTCGTACTCTTGGGGGTCATGAAGCGTGGAAAAAATATAAAAGTAGCCATTCGTCCTATGGACTCGATTACTATATGTATTTAAAAAAAATACTTCGTTAGCTTACGCTCGGACGTAATAAGACAAAATTTTGAATACCTACTTAGTTTTTCAAGCAATTTGAAAATTATGAAAATTCAAGAAATTATTCGATTCGCTAGGAAATTTTAATAGATATATAAAAATCAAATTTTAACACGAATAGATGTGGAATGACAAAAATTGATAATTAAATCATTTTATTATATTAATAAATAATAACAAGACCGCCGCGAATTCTCCCGTATAAAACGCATCGCTTACGGATTTTGTACGCTGCCAAGTCAAAGCACAGCGCACAATAGATCAATGATAAGTAAATAAATCAACGGTCCAAAGAATTAAAAAAAGAAATTGTAAAATTCGCAAAAAAAAAACTCAAGAGTGTGTTACTCCGCAACAAAACGCTGCGATGTGAAGGACGAAAAATCGTATTTTAAGTTCAACTTGTCCACGCTTGCAGGAGCACGGTATTACAGTGCCGCAGCACAAATGGACATTCCAGATTCAAAGGAGTTTACTTCGAGTGAAAAATGCGGTCGAAAATTTCTTGTCTGGTGGGCAATTTGGCAATGCGGTGAATAAAATCAACTCATTCATCATGAAGGAACCATTAGGCAACCATTTTTTGGTTCGACTTGTAGTTAATTAAGAACCGTAACAGATCGTGTGGACAAAATTTCGTACAATTTCAAATATGACGATTTTACCAGCATCTGGCAATTTTCATTGAACAAGTTTAACAGCAGACACCGCTGCAGTCAATACCACTTTGTCAATGAAGCAAATAACTCATCATAAAAGTGAAAGTAAACGATTCGATAGTACAATGTGGAGCAAATCAAAGTCGATTATCAGATTTAATCTAATTCAATTAGCGCTGGGTTCTTAAAGTGGTTTAAATTAATTTAGAGCTGAGTGGTTGTTTCTAGGCTCAAAATACATTTATCGACCATTTAGCATTAAAAGAGTTTCATGATTGAAAACTAAACAAACAACCATTAGCGACACAGAATAAAAGTAAAACGTGAAAAAAACCAACATGAAGTAGTTTCTTTTAGCTTTCTTTTACCCAAAGTACTGTTTTAATGTCGACAATGTTGAATATATAAGTTTTCATTGAGGGAATTTGTTTACAAACAGAATGCACTTCTCGGTTTTAATTTTAGAAACACATATTTAGGGGTCTAATTTTAGCGCTGTTAATTGTCTGTCGAATTTTCAAGACTATATCTCTCAACATAACTTCGTAACCACAATAATTTTTTGGGGGTTTAAAAATAACAGATTTAGTACTAGTTTGGGTTTAACACGTCTTCTCTTTTCCTCTGCGCCAGTTTTGAACTTAATGCAGTAAAGTATTGATTCTAACATTTAATAAAATCATCGACAACATGCAATTTTGCCGAAAATGATTGTGATCAGTCGTGTGTTACGACAACACAATTTGCATGATGTTATGGAACATAATTCACGACGATTACGAAAGCAGCCTACTGTTCCTCCTTTGCAAATGAAAGTAAATAACGCATAACAATAGAAATATACATAAATTTAATAAATATCTCATGCCTCGATCAAGTAAAGTAAAGAAACAGTTACTAAACACAATTTAACATAATTTTTCCTTTGATTTAATTGTTGATCTACGAAATAGACCGAGAACAACATTCTACTGTTACAAAACTCATTTCCTCTTGTAAAACGAGCTCGTTCGGATAAATCGCGAGTCGGTTGGAACGTTTAAAAAATAATAAATTTTTCGAATGAATTGTACGAAATCAAGAAATGTTTGAGGGAACGAAAGAAACGTAATAATATAAAGCAGTTCCTCGTTTCGTATTATTGTGCGCGAAAAATAAACATTAAATCTTAATAACGTTTCACAAACCCAATTCCTATTCCGTCATTCCCATTGTCACGAAAATCCTGACCCGAAATCCACAAGCAGAGCACAATTTCAAAGCGACCGAAAAGAACATGAACACCACACAGCATCAAACAAAGAGCACAACTGCGAGTACATACCGTAATTGTAATCTAACATTTCGTTGCACCAGCGTCCACAATTATTACAAAATTCAGTTCACAACAGCCGCTTGTGCACAGACTGCATTTTACCATCTCTCTCCTCGTAAAAAGTTTATTCAACCGCGGTCTCGATCGTCCTTATTAAAACAATCGCCGGCATCACAATCCTGCATCGTAACACAAACACTTTCACTAGATTTCCTGAAATTGATGAAATGCCTCGCGCCGCTTGCCCGGATCGATCATATTTTTGTTCCTCGTCCGGATGGTGGACCGAAACTTTTGCCACTGCACCTACCACTCTTATTTCGAAGTCGGGTTCTCTTGGTATGAATTGCCGAGAGACGGTTGAAAAACGTTCGCAGAAACCACTCGGCAAGGTGGGGAATTCGAGTGAGTGTACAATACCGTCATCTTACACACCGTTCAATTTCTAGGCTCTCTTGGAATCCGCTCTGCATAGAGAACACTTTGCAGGACCGGATTTTAGACGGAGCTCGCGCGACGATGGCTCGCAACGGATTTTTTCGGCGTGAGAGCCATCACTAAAGCGGATTGTTTCTTTTTTATATAGCGAAATTCGGCTTAAGGGGGCGTCTAGAAGGCCAAAGCTAACGTGTGCCAAATCCCGCGGTCGCTATATATGTTTACAAGTTACTCATCAAGAACTGTTATATCTACGAATGATTTGGCAAAACGGTTACCAAAGAGTACCAGCAATTTTCGATTTTTAGCAGAATTGACGAAATATTTATCAAACGAAAGCTTGAATTTATTAAAGGTTTATCTGATAAAAATACATAGAGATTAAATCGAAAACTTTGCTGCCAGGTCACCAAAACAAACAAGCACAGTAATACAATGCTGCTGTAGAATAGCCATCCCAGATTCAAAGAAGTTTACGTTCAATGAAGAATGGTCCTGAAAATTTCCTATCTGGTAAACAATTTGACAATGTAGTAGAATGAACCTATTTATCGGAAAAGAGCCAATGAGAAACGATTTTCTGATCAGATTAAGCACCTTACACTCAACAACTGTTAACAGATTGTATGAAAGAAATTTCGCTCAACTTCTGCGAAAATGCGATTTTATGGCTACTCTGGGCACAAAGAATATAAAGACTTGACGTACAACTTATTTGGGATGACGTAATTCACTTTTGAGGGAATTAATATATTAAATTTAATATTCCAAACAATAAACACCACGTCACTATTTGGACAAACCTTAGGAAAATGATATGCATTGTTTCCGAGATAGTCAGTACAAATATATCCGTGCCTATATTCATCGTTTTTTAAATAACTGAAAAAATAAAACATATTACTAATGCAGACCTCATAGCACACGTCAGGGCATATTTTTAATTATTTTTTACTTCAGACGACGTTGCCCCGTTTCTGGAGGAGTAAATAAACAAGTGTCAGTCAATGTTTTACCAAAAATAAAGCAAATTTAAAATTTGAGATTATTCGGTTAGATTAATCACAGAATATTACCTCTTTAAAGTAAGCTACCTCTAATAAAAAGAAAGATCTGCAAACACAAAGAGTAAACTAGCATTTTCGTGTTCTGGTAGTCATAAAGCATAAAACATAAAAAAATTGTATAATTAAACTGATTTAATATTTAAATTAAAATTGTAATTTCGCTATAATCGCCCTATAAATGCACGTACAGCCACTTTTAAAATCGACAGTAAAAATGTATAAAACATTGGTCTAGGATTATTTACCCAGAACCTCCCTCGTCCTTAAAGTAGAGTCCAACAAATACCGCTGCTTTAAAACATTATAAAATTTGATTTTGATTTTTTTTTTAACGATAACCCTCATAGTTTAAAACAAATGGTAAATTATCGGAGCCACCGAGTGCTTCCTCAATGGTCCCCTTATATTGATATAAAATGTTATCAAATTTTCATTTTTCTGTGAAAATCTGGATGCCTACAACAAAAAATCAAGGCGAATTTATTAATCACAAAAAAAGAGTATGTTATATGTACTATAATATTACAAAATTTTAATAACATTTACTATGCAAAATTTTTAGCGGGGATGATTAGACAAATTTTGATTACAATTTCACCATCTCGGTTACTTACGTCATGTGGCATTAATAACGTAAGACAATGAGAATTCATGCTTCATTACGAATTTTCAAAACTCTGTCAAATTTTTAATGTGGAAATTTCAACAAGAGATCATCACTTTCTGGGCTCTTTTAAATATGTTTAAGTGAAGAAAAAGTTCCTGAAAATCGTTTCGATATTGCACCCACTTTCATAAAGGGCATCTTCAGGAAATGAAGGACAAAAAGAAAAACATTTGCCTTCGATGTCGCTCTTTTCTCTCCTAAAATAAAATTCTCGTTCTTATTGTTCTTAATTTCCTGAAGATGCTTCTTACGAAACGTCTTTCTGTTCTAAAGTTTACAAAAATGTTACATCAAGTGTTATAGTTACCTCCACAGTTCATTTTTATATATAATGCTCCCAGTTCTTTTGTGAAATCTAAAGTAGATACTTCTTGTTTTCTATATTTTTGAAATGTCTAATTTTCTTGTGATTCAGATTCAGTATTTATTTTAGCACTGTTAATTAATTATATCGTTAAACCAATAATAAGTATTTTCAAACATGTTATAAAACTATATACCTATGCGATAACTTATATATTACGTTATCTAACAATAATAATTGTAGTTGACTGAAAATCCACAAAAAAAAAAAATGGAATATAAATATTGACGTGTTGATTCGAAAAATATAACGCGTTTTATATTCCCAGGACAAGATTTTAGAAATATTCGGTTTGAAATCCAGATTATTTTTAATCCCAAAAATTGCCTTATTTCAATGGACAATTCTAGAAAAATTATAAAAATTGTGGAAAAAATAAGACCGAAAATAATTTCTGGAGATCAAAATCTACAATAAAATGACTTTAGGTAGGTTTTGATGGTGGTGAAAAGAGGGTCCACATTTTTATTACGAAATTTTCTAAAAATGAACCGTAGAAGCAACCATAACACTTGATACATACCTGTACCTAAAATTTTATAAGAGAAAGAGGTTTTCCGGGTTGGACCGTGTTATATTTGTAACATTTTGGGCATAAAAATCCACAAAAAATTCTACGATATGGAAATCAACGTGTTGATTAAAAAAATAGCCTGATTATGGTTCGGGAATAAGATTTTAGAAATATTCGATTTGAAATTTATATTTTTTTAATGCCAAAAACTGTCATATTTCGATATATATCATTCTGGAAAAATGATAGACATTATCGAGGAAATAAGGTCGAAGGTAGTTTCTGGAGGTCAAAATTTACAAGACATTTGTCTTTGGTAAGTTTCCAAATGGGTTGGAAAAAGGGTCAAAATTTTCAAAAAGGTTTTTATGGTCCTAATGAAAATTTTAGAAATATTCGGTTTGAATTCCCAGTTTTTTAAAAAATCCTGAAAGTTGCCATATTTCATTGAGCGATTTTAGAAAAATGGTAGAGACTATCAAAAAAATATGACCGAAGTTCATTCCCAAAAATTCGAGGATATAGATATCTACGTGCCGATTCCAAAACTATAACGTGTTTATGGTCCCAAGGCAAGATTTTTGGAATTATCGGTATAAATTCAACTTTTTTTAATCCTAAAAATTGCTGTAATTCAATAGACAAATTCTGGAAAAATGGTAGGAATTATGGAAGAAATGAGACCGGAAGTAGCTTCTGGAGATCAAAATTTACAAAAAAATGTTGCTTTTTAAAAAGTTACCTAAAAACCCACAAGCAATTCTGAGATATAAATATCGACGAACTAATTCGAACAATGGGTCCGAGGCAAGATTTCATTTAGAAATATTCAGTTTGAAATTAATTTTTGGATTTTAATCCTAGAAAGTGTCATATTTCAATGGACGATTTTGGAAAAAACGTAGCAGATACCGAAGAAATAAAGCCGAAATGGGTCAAAAAAGGGTATTTAAAAAAAAATTGCTTTTGAAAAAGTTGCCTCAAAATCAACAAAAAACTCTGGCATATTTATGGGCCCAATGCAAAATTTTAGAAGAATTCCGTTTGAAATTCAATTATTTAAAAAAAATCGTAAAAATTACCAAAATTTCAATGGGCGTTTCTGGCAAAATGGCACGAGTTATCGAAGAAATGAAGCCGAGAACTTTTGAAGGTCGAAATCTTCAAGAAAATGTCTTTAGGTAAGTTTCGAAGTTGATCCAAAAAAAGTCGAAATAATTGTAAGTATTGTATTGAAAAATTTATAAAAAATTCGGGGATATAGATATTTACGTGCTGATTCGAAAAATATAACATGTTTATGGTCCCAAGACAAGATTTTGGAAATATTCGGTTTAAATTCCACTCTTTTTTTAATTCCAAAATTGCCGTAATTCAGTGGAAAGATCCTGGGAAAAACGGTAAGAATTATGGAAGAAATGAAACAGGAAGAAGCTTCTGGAGGTCAAAAGTCTTTAAGTAAGTTTCAAAAGTGGTCGAAAAAGTGTCGAAATAAGGAGAGTATTTAAAAATGTTGCTTTTAAAAAAGTTGCCTAGAAATCCACAAAAAATTCTGAAATATACATAAATATCGACGTGCTGATTCGAAAAATATACCGCGTTTTATGGTCCCAGGACAAGATTTTCAAAATATTCGGTTCGAAATCCATTTTTTTTTTATCCTAAAAATTACCATATTTCAATGGACGATTCTCGAAAAATCATAAAAGTTAACGAAAAATAATCCCGAAAATAACTTCTGGAGGTCGAAATATACAAGAAAATATGTTTGGATAACTTTCGAAGGTGGCGAAAAAGGTGAAAATTTTCATAAAGAGGAAGGTCATTTTGAGTTCGAAAAAGGCGCCTAAAAAAATCCACAAAAAATTGTGTGATATGGAAATCGACGTGCTGCAAAAAAAAAAAATCGCATGATTACAGTTCCGAAGCAAGATTTTACAAATATTCGATTTGAAATTCAATTTTCTTTTGCCAAAAATTTCCATATTTCAAGGGGCGATTCTGAAGATCAACATTTCCAAGAAAATGTCCTTGGTTAAATTTAGAAAGTGGTCAAAAGAGGGTCGAAATTTTCAAAAGGTTGGGTACTCAAAAATTTTGGTTTTAAAAAAGTTGCCCAAAAATGCACAAAAAAATTCTGAGATTTAGATATCGACATGTCGATTTGAAAAATATAGCGTGGTTTATGATCCCACGACAAAATTTTGGAAATATTGTTTGAATTCCCCATTTTTGAAAAAAAATTTGGAAGCTGCCAGATTTCATGAAACGATTCTAGAAAAATGGTAGAGGTTATCGAAAAAATAAGACCATAATAAGTTCTGGAGGTGGAAAAAAGGTTGAAATTTTCATAAGGGCGGACGAAGTATTAAAAAATTGAGCTTCTCAAAAATTTATCGAAAAATTCACAAAAAAAATTAATGATATATAGATATTTACGTGTCGATTAGAAAAATGTAACGTGTTTATGATCCCAAGGCAAGATTTTGGTAATATTCGGCTTAAATTCAACTCTTTTTTTAATCTCAAAAACAGCCATAATCAATTGACCAATTTTGGAAAAATGGTAAGAATTAGAAATGAGACCGGAAGTTGCCTAAAAACCCACAAAAAAATCTGACATATAAATTTCGACGTGATAATTCGAAAAATACAGCGTATTTATGGGCCCAAAGCAAAATTTTAGAATAATTTCGTTTGAAATTCAATCGTTAACAAAAAATTGCAAAAAATACCAGATTTCCGTGGACGATTTTGGAAAAATGGTAAGAGTTATCGAAGAAATGAGGACGAAAGTACCTTCTGAAGAACTAAATCTACAACAAATGTATTTACGGAAGTTTCGAAATTTTCATGGGGAGGGGTCGAAAAATTGCAGTTGCAGTTTTCCAGTTATTGCGGTAAATTTCATTACTACATACGTTTTTTTCTAAATTTTGTTAAACATGGATTGTTAAGAAAAATTAATATGGTTTATTTCAACCATTATTCTGTATTTAGTTAATGCTACTTTGGCAGGTTACCAAAACTAGTATAAATAAACAAACTGCTGTGATCTAGAAAACGATTCAGAAAAGCTTTTATCAAAAATTTATCTCTCCATTTTCCAACAACTATATCCTGTTTTACAAAACCATTGTTTGTTCCTGATATATTACAGAAAAAGCCATTCTACTAGAATTCTATTTTTATATACAACTTAACCTGTCATTAAACTAAGCTTTTATCGAAAATCCCTTTTCCGACTAATAAAGGATCTATTGTCTAAAAAAAAACATCTGAGACTTCCAGTTCTACTTACATATTTAAAGATATTCTATAGAAACATAAAAATCCGATGCACGAGAAGCGAGCTTTAAAAAGCTCACGCAGTTTATCTAATAAACATCAGTTCTTTGCGGTTTAAATGCATCGATTTTCCGTTTGAAGACAGCTTTCCATAATTTACTGTTAATTTTATAACGGAAATTGTCAATCTCAGGATTACTCACGTTAAAGGAGACTTTACACTGGTCGGCCGTTCCAAATTAATTACTGTAACACTGTCAATTATTTTCCACGAGATCTTCATTATAAAACATTTTTAAGTCTACATGACACTTAAAAAAGTGTAGTTTAGATCAGAACAATGAAAAACTTTGCACTTTTGTACATTTATACCATTTTAGTCTATTGAGCAAGTTATGTTAAGAAACTAATTGACGAACAATAAAATACTGCAAAATGTAGTCCCGTTTTTGACATTTATCCGTTTAACATTTGACATTTGATACTGGAATGGGAAAGGTGCAAACGAAGCAATAATTAATAAATTAAATCATGTCACTGACTATGAAGGACACTGCTCATTTTTTTTGTTATCGAAACACAGAACCAAAGCAAACTTCGGAAAGCTCGGAAATCTTCAAAACAAAATATATATGTAGTAATAAATGAAAATGGCCTTTAACGTTAATTCCATTACACTAAAAGGATTAAAACTCATGCAGTTATCTTAGCGATTACTGTGCTTTCAATGTTTCCCCTTCGAGACGATTGTGGCGTAATCATTCCAATTGTGTATAACATAATTAAATTATGGAGAAAATCTACTTTTAATTCATACCAAGATACTATAAATACGAAATAAAAACCTCTACACCTTCTAATCCGACCCTGACCCGATCGAACCAAACACCGCAAAAACCAGGAAGGAACTATAAAATTAAACATTCTTAACGCGTAATAGGATTGGTCGAACGAAAAACAACTCCACCGGATAACTTGCCATGAAAACAGGCCAGAAAGGCATTTTTGGAAGTTCTCGACGTCGTTTCGAGCGGCTATTATTGCGTCCAAGGTTGATAATCTAGCAGAATTTTCCGGTAAACTTTCCACCGTATCCTGCTGTCATCATTACAATACGTGATCCTCGGTTTTTATGAATTTTGCAAATATCTGTCTAAGCTATTTTAAATCTCCTCGGCCATTAAAGGCCGTGGGCTCGCTCACGCGAAATGCATTTTTGTTTACTTGTTCTTTTTTTGACAGTTTCATTAAAATAGAAATCATGTTTCTGCCAGAATGCATGCGGTGGTGGTCATTATGAATCACCGGGGTCCCACTTGATTCACAAAAAATATCCACAGCTGAGTAAATTTCTCCCGATGATTGTTTAAATTTGCGTTCGGGTTCGCGGTTTTTGTTAAACAGTGACTAGTATTACACGGTCGATTTCCATATTTATTTTTGGTCGATTTTTCACGATTTTTAAAATCTGGTAAAAATATTCAAATCCATGCCAAATCAACACGAGCCAAGAAATTTCCAATGACGCACGGATAATGAGGGCTAAACACGGTTATTTTTCGAATTCATGTTTTATGAGCAAGTAAAATTTTATACTACCTTATGGATGAACCTTTAAATTGTAAATTATATATACTTATCATGTGAACGCCAAGGGATATTTAATACTCGTAAGACAAGACATCATTATAAAGCAGTTATTTCTTTAATAATGAAGTAAAATAACGTCCATGCACGTCGTACTATACTCGTGGATAATTTTTTAATTAAAGCTTGGACTTAATGATGCCTCACGCAATGGATTAAGGGATGTTGGAAATTATGTTCTGCTTTTATTATGTTATTTAGCGGTTTTCAGCTTCGTTACCAGTGTTAAATTTCGTAGAAACGTCAAATTAAAAACGTGGTTTTATACCGTGTAGCAGCCCAAAGCTTCGAAAATAAAAGAGAGAACTTAATAACTGGTTCGGTTGATGTGAAACTAAAAATTCATTATAACTACGGTAAATTAGCATCGGATGATGAAATTTAAAATCTAATACTAATCAGACAAGCAAATAGAGTAATTTTACGCTTATTCTCCAGGCCACTCCTCTAGACTAATTTAATTTTTAAATTGCCAAATTAGCTTTTCGATGCTGTAATACATCCAAGTGCAGCCAAATTTTCGCTCCGAATCGACCCCGTATTCACTCCATGCATACAACATTTTTTAAAAGAACAACTCGCTTATGCAGGTTCATAAGACCAAAAAAAACCTAATAAAATGACTAAGTATACACTCTCATGAATCATTCAATCTCATTACCATTTTTGTATTTGCATTTCATGAACATACCTGGGACAGGGCAAAATCCACAAACTTCAGCAAAACAGGGAACACGAACATACCTGAAAAAAGAAAAACCTTCATGCAATATAAACTGTACTTTTCAGCAAGACAATGAAATATTTATATCTTCGCTAGGTGGAACGCTTCGCTCGGTTTTATTTAATTTTACAAAACACGCTTCAGCTTCAAATTGAAACCAAACACCGCCTTCACAGAAAAAATCAATTAGTAACGAATCGAGCTCTTGGCCGTATTCTCCCTTCGAAGGTAAATGTTTTTCCTGCGGGAGAGAACAAATGTGGAGCAATTAAGACACGGCTATTATGATAAGTCTGTATTAAAAAACAATCAATACGGACGAAGAATAATGAAGTTTTCGCTCAATTAACTAAGCTGGAAAGCGTTTTCGCGAAAATCCCGGGTCTACCACGTTTCGGGAACGTTAATTCCCCTTAATGTGTCTCCAGCTGTGTGCGAAGACAAAACATTTCGTCATGAAATCAAATTGCGAATCGATTTGACCTCGGCTGGGATTGTGCCCCGCCAGTGGCGGCACGAGGGGATAAGCGAACGGGGCACGTACACGAGGTGTTAACCGCTAAATTAGACAAATTGGTTTAGTAGGTAAGGCGCACATTTGGCTTTCTAGAAACGCGTTTAATACCCTTCCAAAAAGTTGCAAAAAAAGACCAGTTTACTCATCTGATACTAATATTCAGTGGCGTCTGAGCTGTATAATTAAGATTCACACCTCGAAACATATATTTTATTTAATAAAACATTATAAATCATAAAAAGTTCATGACACCAATTTTGTAGCAACAAGTCGTCTGTTTTGTTTTCATTAACAGAAATTCAGTTGTACGTGATGTATTATTTTAAAGATGCTGGGGTGTTTTTTACGTTGTTAATTAATGTTTACACGAAATTTTATTTTAAGAAGAATTATAAAAACTTTGCACAAATTCTGAACTAATTTAAGCAGAAGGTAAAATTATTTTCAGCGATAATATCCCCGGGGTATTAATAATTACGGAATAATTTTATCCCAGGTTTCAAAAGCTCGATTCTTCGTGCCGCATCGAAACGAAGCGAAAACTGCTCGAGACAATAATTAGAAGTATTTTAACACATTCTTTAAGACAAAAACTTTATCATAATTTGTGTAAAATCCAGGCATCAACTTCTTCAGGAAATCGGTAGGTTTTTGATAACTGACAACCTTGACGTCTAGTCGAATTGAACGTTATTACAACGTGAAGTCTGACACAAAACTTGTTAATCCTCTATAACCGCAAACTTACTTCGTTATGAGAAAAATGATGGTTTTATCGTGTCAATTTACCACTATTACATTTTAATAGAACACCCGATGAAAAATTAATTTGGCTTTCCAGATTTTTCCAGAACGAATGCACCGACAAAATGCACATTCTTTATTATGCAAATCGCCTGTCTAGATTATCAATTCCCACCACCTTTCCTGTCAGATTCACGAAATTCCTCGATTAATTTCATGACACTGGAGGTGGCATGCGCCTAATTGAATATTAATAGGCTAACCAGAAGATTAAATAGTCCCCAAACTCCCTCTAATTTTTATAAACAGCCTGAAAAGTGGGCAATTTAAGTGTAGGGGTGGAAAAACGAAATCAGAATGAGTTATGATGACTCGTATTTTATTTCTTCTAATTTTATCTAATAATACCGCAAACTTTTGATTAATGGCTCACATAAACACAAAACTTATCCAATTAAACTAGACAAACTCGGCGAGTTATTGGAGTTAAACATTGCCCTACCTAAAAAAGCTTTCGTTTTGTTTGTGCAGGTTGCAAACGGTGTTACACAAAACTTGGCGAAATCACAAATATTTGTGATTTACATGCAAAACAAACTCCGCTCTTCAAATCCACTCTATAAAGAATTACCATTTTATTTGTAAACAGGAATTAATTGTCCTTAATGAAAATAAACAGCTAACATCTTAGTCCTCTATAATCCTCGGATCCTTTAACACCAGCTAAATTCTCATTTAATTCTTATAAAATCTGCAAGAACGAATAAAACGACCAATTTCTTCGGAAGGCGTGACACCGCACCATCTGCATTATTTATGCCACTCGTCTTATCTAGATCTTTGAAAACTTCTTAAAAAGCTCTTGTTCTCTTTCAGGGATTAGCCTTTCCGAGCTACAAAAGACGATAAGTCTAAACTGAAACCATCGACGAAGCGACGCGATGTACAATTTTAAAGGAGAATCTCATCCGTTTGTACGGGAGCGAAACAGATAAAAAAATACTCTTTCCATTTAAAACCAAGCCATTTCATCAAGTTTTTGTGCTCGACACTTTGACGCAGATCCAGAAGGATTTTTAATGCATTTTTTATGTAGCTCGTGACGGAAATGTTAATTTTTTCATAAATTAATGGTTCGCGGAGTTGGTAGACGAAAAGCGAAAGAAAAATAGACACACTCCGAGTTAACAAACTTGCCAGCAAAATTACATACGCCAAGGAGTTTATCATTTAAACTTTTAGCCTTTTTGGCTGCAGTAAAGAGAATTGTTAGCATAAGCAGCATTTTCGATGCGGGGATTTCTGCAGAACTTCAGGTTTTGAGGTTTTAATTTAGTACTTAGAATTCTTTGAATTGATCTACAGGGATGAATTTCACAGTATACATCAAACGAACAAGCCTTAGATCCATACCACGTTCCAGTGGCGGCTCCTCGGGGTGGGCAGGGTGGGCAATGCCCACCCTATTTGATTGTTTATGATACGAAGTAAAATATTGATTTTTTTTCTTTTTTAAAATATTTTATATGTATACACAAATAATTATCGTCGTAAGCATCATTTAAGTCAACGGATTTTCTTCATTACATCCCGCAGTTTCCGCAACTGAGAAATTGCAGTTGTAAAAAAGTGCGTCAGATCTCGGCGTTATACGGTTCATGTGAGGATGGGCTAGTCCACCCTGGTCCACCCTCTTGATTGTAAGCAACGACATACGTTCGGTTTTCTATGTACGTAATTGAGAGTAAAGAATTCGAAACGCGCGTCTTTGCGTATCCGTGTTTTCTTGCTGCAAGCGGGGCAGGACGCCCTAGCTTCAACGTATATCTCAAACGCTGCAGAATCGGATCTCTCAATATTCGATTCAAGGATTCAATAAATTAATTTCGATTTTTTTACTTCTTCTGTATTGTAAAAGTATAGAGGTAATTATTTTTATTACTCTATTGAAATATGGGTAAGGTACTTAGTAAGGAAAATAATGTTATGCGAAAATTCTTGAATACTATTGTTATAGAAAAGAGCAACACCATAATAATTAATAAATACTTTTTCATATCAAATGAAAATTTGTAATAACCGTATTCTTGTATTATGACACCGTGTAAACTTTATAATGAATTATAAATTTAAAAATCCGAATAACTAATGATGAGAACAAATAATACATTTATTATTGCAGTACGTATCTGACATGTGTATTTTTTTATTATTACATATGCATTTTTGTTTCATAAATTTAGCTGTAGCAGAGTCAACAAAAGTTAGATATACGCTTAATTTATTATTTAATTCAGACTGTCCGCACAGGTTTGTTAGGCGTTCGCTTTAGCATGGGTGGGCAAATCCACCCTGAAAATCGGAAGCACTCGGCATGGTTCGTCCTCGTCGGAGACACGACTCAATTGAATTCAGTCAGATCAGAAACTGCATTGTGGATGGATAGTGCATTTAATTATAAAATGTAGCTTATTCAAATTACCAAATACTTAGGCGGGTACCAAAGTAGGTACTTTCTAGCAATTTTTTTTAATGGCAAATCCTACTGTAAGCTGTGCAAATAATATTAGAGAGGTGGTAAAGAAGGTATTAAAGACATTGAGTTTTTCTTTTTAATAAATAAATTCAGTAGTATGGAACTTGATATTTATGAATTATTTGTTTATAAATTAAGATCATGTCCCGAAATGAAACAATTGGTCATCACAAACTCTCGTGGCAGTAATAAAGGCTTTAATCAAAGTTCGGACAATAAATATTAGGTCCCTATTGGTTGATCGGTAGTGAAACAACAAACAAAACTATTGGAATTATCTGCTATTTAACTTAAAATTAAATTACGAATACTTTAGAATTCCACAAGAAGAGCGATATAAAATATATCGCTACTGCTTTACAAAAACATGACCAATCTGAATAAACGAAAATTACTTGGAAAACGAAGTGAAACTATAGAAAATTCTCTTAAATTCGGCGTTTATTCGATATGATAATTTTCTTGGCTACACAAAAACATACATTTCGGGGACAAGATGAATCGCAAATTTCTCTTAAAGTAAATTCGATGATAAATTTAAAAAGTCTTTTGGAGGAGTCTTTGGTAATTAGTGGTCTTCAGAACGATTATTTTGGAATTATTTTTATTTTATTTGTTATATTGTTAACTTTGTTAGTATTTTGAGAATTTATTTTTTGTTTCATTTGGCATTTTTAATTTTGCTTTTACAATAATTTTCCAAATTGCTGCTTTTTCTAAGTGTAGCTTATCTCAAAGGTTTAAAATTTAATGTTTTCTCGTCATGTTATTTCAAAATCTTTACATGTTGGGATCATTATTTGAGTTTATAGTTCTATAAACTCCTAACAAATCTATTTATGTGCTGAACCTTTTTTTTGCTCCTCTTTCCTCTTCTAGCAAGAGTCTTCGACGTTCTCGTTGGTTCTTGCTGACCGACATTGTAAGTAACATTTATAAAATAATATATATGTAATATACATAAAATATTTGTTATATTATATTGATTGACATGCAGCACCAAAACAAAAACACGTTCTCGCAAAAATGATTAATTATATATATATGTATATATTTTTTTTTCATACATGTTATAACATAACCTACCTATAATGCTTTGCCCACCCATCAAAAATCACCACGAGCCGCCACTGCCACGTTCAAAAAGTGCAAGCTTTGAAGCCCGTTGAAACTACAATACGCACTGAAATTCCTAAAATTTATGTGAATTATTATTTGAAATACACCAATTCCTTCGAGAATTATTGCCACGTTTTTAATTTCAGGGACCTCTGAAAAAACTACCACTGGAATTACGTACGTGTTTACCCAGTTGTCTGAAATTTCAAGCCTTATCTTCGCACAACTGGAAGTGGATAATTTAAAACTAGTCGTGCCTCCATAAAATTAATTCGCCTTGGGAAATTATCAATTTCCTTGACACATTTTTTGAAATTCGTGTAATTCTTTATTATTTCAAATTCCATTATTTTCCTTGAAAGAAAGCGACTGGTGTCACTTACACAGATAGGCATTTACTGAATTATCTGAAATTCCGGAGTTACTGGAAATATTTGACGTTTATATGAGTAGAGCGTGAACTTCAATTCCACTCGACTAAATCGAGCTGTCAAGCCTATTATCTGTCGCTTTATGACAAATATTATGTCAATAGTTTAAGTTCAAAATGTCATCTACCCAATGTACGTCGACCCTGCGAGATGGCAATCAATTTTTGTTTAATTATCTGGCGCTGAACGGTTCGTTCATTAACGTTTTACGAGAACAATCGGCCGCTACAGCGTGTCCACTTTAATAAAACACCTCTGAAAATTTTCACCGTCGCAAATTAAAAAGGACATTATCAGGCTTTACCGGGAACACACACCTGTCCTTTTAAAATTACAAACGCTGTAAAAGAAAGATAAGGTCGCGCTTTCCGAGTTTGAAACAAATGGCGCTCCATAATGAAGTTTTCATGTGTTGTGTAGGGTTGTTTCTATTACTATTTGACCCACGTACTCTGGATAATATACTTTATTATCCAGATATACTCTTCGCAGAGATATCGTAAATAAATTTCATTTTTCTCTAGGCAAACAATAGCGGCATGATGAGGTCACGAACGAAACGCCAAACGAGTCTGTGCCTTCGATAGGCAAGTGCTTTGATTAATTTTGTTTAAGCGTTCGCACTGTATACCTTCATAAATTAGGAATTCCTTGTTTGGCTTCGGCAAACGCCGGCGATGTAATAATTTCGGTTTATTGCATACGCAGAAAAGGGTCAAGAGTCTGTCACTGCGGAAGATCTAGACTTACAGGATCAAGAGAGACACAACGCCTGACAGTGTGGATTTAATTATCCACATAATATATGAACAGGACCCTCACTTGTGGCTGGAATTAAATGTGTGTAAATATGTGACATAAAGTCGAAAATGGCTGCCGCACGCTGGAAAAATATTTATTTTCAATTTGAATCGAACGTAACAGCAAACAACCAAAAATTTGTTTGAAGTGTGTTTATCCGCAGCGGTAAAAATATCATGAGTGGGCTTTTATCGGATTTTTTAAATTCTTCCCTAAGGAGGACGATCGAACGTTTTAAAATCGTAAGGGTCGTATACAGGGGTTACCAAAGCTCCGGTTTCACCTGGATATGTCCTCTTTTGAGAGTCAAGTTTCTGTCCCGTGTATATTTTAACACTTGCTTAAATTCCTAATTTTTAGGCGTTTAAATACCACATAGAATGATATATTAAACTGTGCACAAAAAACACGATGAAAGACAGCCACGAATTTTTGGAAATTTGTCTTTGATCATCGCATTTTCCACTCAAACTTACAAATTGACGGTTATCTGACAAGACGAAAATTCCATCAGAAACAAAACTTCAAAAAATTCAGCAGAAAAAAAATCATTTTGGAATCTCAAGATTTGTTAAAATATGCCTCCGCTTCAAGACATTTGACCTTACGAAGCTTTTTTTACAGTTGTAAGCTTTTCAAAGTTTGGTTAGATAATTGAAGACAAAAATTCTGTTAAAACTTGTTTAAAACGACAGAACGAAAACGTTCTTCTTGCAAGATACTAGAAGATATACATAATTTATCTGTCGACGTTCTAAGTATGCAAAGCCAAAAAATATTTTGGCCGTCGTTTTTATGCATATACGCTAAAGTTCTGTTATCGCTCCCGCAAAAAAAAGAATATTTTGATAGTTTTTAGTTTATGTCCATGGATTTTCTATTGTAGTCTTTAGCTGTAATTAAATATTTCCAACCACCAAGCTCTCCATCGACTAACAAACAGGTCTACTGCCGAACGTCGAAAACAGTAGTCAATACATATCTCTAGTATAGCTTCTAACGTCTTATTGTTGGTCCTAGTAATGGGTGAGACCTATGTTATTTGTAATTTTCCATTTGGAGATTATTTGAAAAAATCTCGGGGACTTCTAGTGTTTCATTTTTGAAAAAGTTTGAAAATTTTGGAATTTTTAAGAATAAGAAAGAATTTTTGGGACCCCTTGTTTTTTTTTTGAAGGAAAAAATTTCGGACACCCCTGTTATTTTACTGTTTTTCTCATTGTGTTCTATTTTTCTAAAATTTGAAGAAACCTTAGGGGTCCCCAATGTTTTTTTTTATTCAGTATATGAAAAAATGTCAAGCGTTCCCTGTCTTTTGTTTTGGAGAATGATTAGAATAATATGAGGGGAATCGTATGTTTTTTAAGGATATGCAAACATTTTTAGAACCCCTTGAGTTTTATTTTTGGAAGAATATAAAACAAATTCGGGAACACCTGGTGTTTTGCTTTTAAACGAGTTTGAAAGAATCTTGGAGAGTCTTGGATTTTATTTCAAAATAACAAAGAATTTTCAGTCCCCAGTGTACTCCATTTTTGAGAGTTTGAAAGAATCGTAGGGGACCCACAGCCGTTTTTATACAGTATATGAAAAATATCAAGGTTTTGAAAAGGTTAAGAAGAATTTTGGGGACGTCTGGTATTTTATTTATGAAAGAATCTTGAGACGCCTAGTGTCTGTTTTTTAAGATTATGAAACATTTTTGGAACCACTTAAGTTTTATTTTTAGAAGAATTTGAAAAAATTTCGAAAATCCCAGGTGTTTTCCTTTTAAAAGAGTTTCAAAGAATCCTGGGGGTCCTGGATTTTTTATTAAGATAGAATCTTCTGTCGCATTATGTTCTATTTTTGAGAATTTGAAACAATCTTAGGGGACTATGTCTTATTTAAACAATATATGAAACAATGTTGGGGTCCTACTGCTTTGTTTTTCACAGAATTTGGGAAGATATCGAACACTGTTTTTTTTTTTTTTTGTTTTAAAAGAGTTTAGAAGAATTTTGGGGGCACCTAGTATTTTTTTCAAAATATGAAAAAATTTTTGGAACCCCTTGTGTTCTATTTTTGGAAGAGTTTGAAGGAATCTTAGAGGCCCCAAAGTCTTTTTTATACAATTTATAAAAGAATGTCAAGGGTCCCTCCTTATGTGTTGTTTTTGAAACATTTTTTTGGGGAGGCCTAATGTTTTTTTATAAAATAAAAATTTTTTGGAACCACTGGAACTTGAGTTATATTTTTGGAAAAATTTGAAAAAATTTCGGAAATCCCTGGTGTTTCGCTTTTAAAAGAGTCTGAAAGAATCTTGGAGTTTTGGATTATTTTTTTTTTAGATTAAGATAGAATCTTCGGTCCCCATTATGTTCTATTTTTGAGAATTTGAAACGATCTTAGGGGACCATGTCTTATTTAAACAATATATGAAAGAATGTTGGGGTCCTACTGCTTTCTTTTTCACAGAATTTGGGAAGATATCGAAGACACTGTTTTTTCTTTATTTTGAAAGAATTTAGAAGAATTTTGGGGGCACCTAGTATTTTTTTCAAAATATGAAAAAATTTTTGGAACCCCTTGTGTTCTATTTTTGGAAGAGTTTGAAGGAATCTTAGAGGCCCCAAAGTCTTTTTTATACAATTTATAAAAGAATGTCAAGGGTCCCTCCTTATGTGTTGTTTTTGAAACATTTTTTTGGGGAAGCCTAATGTTTTTTTATAAAATAAAAATTTTTTGGAACCACTTGAACTTGAGTTATATTTTTGGAAAAATTTGAAAAAATTTCGGAAATCCCTGGTGTTTCGCTTTTAAAAGAGTCTGAAAGAATCTTGGAGTTTTGGATTTTTTTTAGATTAAGATAGAATCTTCGGTCTCCATTATGTTCTATTTTTGGAGAATTTGAAACGATCTTAGGGGACCATGTCTTATTTAAACAATATATGAAAGAATGTTGGGGTCCTACTGCTTTGTTTTTCACAGAATTTGGGAAGATATCGAAGACACTGTTTTTTCTTTATTTTGAAAGAGTTTAGAAGAATTTTGGGGGCACCTAGTATTTTTTTCACAATATGAAAAAATTTTTGGAACCCCTTGTGTTCTATTTTTGAAAGAGTTCGAAGGAATCCTAGAGCCCTCAAAGTCTTTTTTATACAATTTATAAAAGAATGTCAAGGGTCCGTCCTTATGTGGTGTTTTTGAAAGGGTTTAGAAGAATCTTGGGGGCGCCTAATGTTTTTTTTATAATATGAAAATTTTTTGGAACCACTGGAGCAATATTTTTGGAAAAATTTGAAAAAATTTCGGAAAGCCCTGGTCTTTCGATTTCAAAAGAGAATCTTGGAATTCTGTTGGATTTTTTTTCGGAATAAGAAAGAATCTTCGGGTCGCAAAATAAAGAATATCGAGGGTCCCTTTTGTTTTGTTTTTGAAAGAGTTTTAAAAGAATCTTGGGTTAGTGCTTTTTTTAATATGAAATAATGTTTGTGTTTTCTTTATGTAAAAAATTTCAAAGATTGTATAGAAGATATGTTGTTACCATTGAAACTAAAACATACTATAGACAACGCCGATGGTGTGGACTTGAGATAAAAATTTCACATGAACATTTCTTCTTGTTAACGACAGATGCTTTGGTTAACTCTAGTTTTCACGTGAAGATTTTTATAACTTATTAGGTAATAAAAATCGTTCGTAAAATTAGCAATTTTCAAAATTATGAACTTGGTTATCAAAGTAGCACAGAAATCTGAAAATGGTGGGGGTTCTAGCTCATTTTGATGTGGATCTAAATCGTAAAAATTTGTGAACATTTTGGGGGTTGGATTTCTGTCTGACTAGTATTCATTTCAACACTACAAAACCATTTATGCTGCAACTCTTTTTTTTATTGGATATCCATTTTTTTTAAGCATATAAGAAAAGACAATTACTGAAAACGCGTTTCATTTAATTAACAGGAGTAACCAATAAACATTAAAAAAAACAAAAATGAACCAAGTAAATTATCAGCAGCAGCTGGCACTGTTCGTAAAAATTAAAAAAAATGCTTTAACCGAATTAGGAAAAAACGCTCTCAACGAAGCATAAAAACATATGTACAACTAGTGAAGTTGCGGCGTATTTGTAAAACTAAAACCATTCGCGAATTCATTAGTCAGATTAAACAAGGCCGTGAAGCTTGAATTACTCAACAATTAAAGAGGTCGCCAATTTCAACAATTTGAATTATGTGCTTAAGCCCACTCTCAAATTAAGTCGGAAAACATGAAGGTAAAAGAACGCAAGCGTAGGCACCCTGTTCACACACAAGTAGTTACTTATTAATTAAACGTCGGCTGGTGCCATTTAGACCTCAAATACAACGAGAAAAAATTCTATTATTTTCGCCCTGTAAATCACATTTCGAGCAAACAAAAGGCCTGGGAGACCGGCGCTTAATTTATATAAAAAAAAATCTGTTCGTTGTTGCAGTGTAACGAGATTTGCAAATTTAATTTATTTCTTTCCCGCATTCCGCTTATTTGTCTTTCGTCTGCGACAGTGTTGGCAACTTACAGTTGTAAAAGTAGCCTGTGAATTATACTGGTTGTGGTTTTATTCCCTTGTGTTTACATTCGCAGTTTGCTGCGCCGGCAGCTCAGGACCGTACTGGCCTGAATATTACATAACACATAAAAACTCCAACTTACACATTATCCTCGCATGAAGGATGATTTTCGTATTATTTTCACAACAAAGATTATTTCCGGGGTCAAAAACAGCAAATTTTTATTTTCTCTATTTTTATTGTGCTTTAATTTTCAGTTCATCCTGTATACGTCGGCGTTTTGCTGAAACATGCTGCTCTGTAAAATTCCATTCCGCCTCTACGCCTCGTTTACGCAGTGTGGAATTTTTACAGCATGGTTGCCACTATTTAATTTGTCCGGGTGCGTGTAACCGGACTATTAAATAATAAATAAACTCCGGGCCGGAATTTTATTGCATCTAATGCGCTCCGGATCGAAAAGTTCCAACTCCTCGGATAAACTTCACGGAGCTCGAACGCACCCTTGAGGAGTCCTCGATTTTACTCATATATGAAATATTCATAAACAGATTCACGTTATATAGGAAAATTCATTTAACAGGTGCAGATGTCTCGCCCCTTTATTGCGCCGCAGGATTCCTCGGGTCCTTTAGTTTTGGCATTTGCATTTTATGGCCGCTTTCCATTATTAAATTAATTTTTCCAAAGGTATGGATATTGCTTGTTTGTGCTGTAGGGGAGCCGTTATAAAATTTCGACCGACGTTTGATGTTTGCTCCTTTGAGGGGCATTCACATTTGCCTCTCAAAGACCTGCCTTTGTTACATATTATTGTTTGCTATCCTGTCGTTAGAGCTCAATTTGCTCATTATCCGACCATAACAAGGTCCTAATGGAAAGTATTCGTTATTATTACATAATGTGACACTGAGGAGATTCGATTTTCATTCCAGAAAATTGGATCTTTGATGCAATTAAAAACTTGGTCCGGAGTTATTTAGACAGAATAGAGGCGGATTCATAAATTACAAATACAGAAATACAAAGTTGTCACATTAGCTTCGCGATTTAGTTCCAGCTGTTGCTTTCGTTCGATCTGCGATCGACAATGTACGCAGCTCTCTGAATTTGGCATGATCGTGTCGTGTATCCAGCTGAAGACCTCTAACCGCATGAGTTGTGTAATAGCGGTTTTTCTGCATCGAGCTCGCTTTGTCATCACTGTACCAGAAAGTGAATTCTCGAGACGAACGAAGATCCGTGATTCATGCCTCCTTCGAATAGTTTTTGCTGCTACCGGGTTTCTGTGTCTCGGAACATGGAACAGGTGTTAAAAGTTGAATGCAAGGACGTCACGCTCAGCAGAGATTCGATTTTATTTGGGATTACTAAATATTTGAAACTTTGAGCGAAACAGCGAGTAATTACAGACTTGTCAACAGAATTTCAAGCTTAATTTGAACTTATACCAACTTTAAAATCGAGTTGTTAAATATTCCTTTTGAGTGACGCAACCTCAATAAAACGCGGTGCCATGAATTAAGCGGCTGAGGTAAATTTACCCATTTTATTCATGAAGGTTGTGATAAGGAGGAACAAAAATAGACAAGCGTTTAATTTGGAAGACGAAAGTTTGGGAACTAAGCTTTAGAAGTTAACTAATGCAGTACTTAATTAATTGGGACGGATTTGATCGCCGTAAGCTTTGCAGAAAAATTAATTTTGAGAGAGGAGTCTTCAAACTTCGTTTATTAAAAATATAAGCTTTTAAATCCGGTTTGTATCTGTTTCTTGCTGCAACGAACTTTACAAAAAGGAGAAAATAGCACTTTTGGGGGAAAATCGATACGTCCGACGTAAGCTGATGTTATAAATATTGTCAACTAGCGAATTCTATATTGGACTGGTGCATCACAATTAATGGTGTGGGACTACTAGAACGAAGTGTAAACAATTAATCTAGCGGGTAAACGGACTGAGGCAGTGTGATTACCTATACTGTATTTATAACTAATCAGTGTTAAAGCCACCTATTAACCACAAATGTGTAAACATATCTACGATAGCAAAATTTCCCACAGCACACATTATCCAAACATACTTTGGGCACTGCATTCTATAATATATCCAGATAATATATGTACAAAAAATATATACATGACATCACTTCCATTGTCTACAGCGTTGTCGGGCGCCAAAATCTAGATATATGGCATTCTCTATTGTCTATTTGTGGTCCATTTTCTGGATTTCTCGGTTTTCTACAACTATTTCTCTTATTCCCGTCGTCACAAAACAAATCTCATTGTTGAATTTCCCGATTGCCACAATTTTAAATGACCACAATCTCCATTCTTGACGTGATTTGTTGAACGTAAACCCTGAAAGTTTTATGAGTAGTTTTGGATTTTATAATCGAGTCCATCGATTGCCACTTTCATGTTTTCTGCAAGGTTCATGCTACTAGAGTACGAAAAACGTGGTCTCCCGTTTCCGTCTGTCTGTCTGTACGTATCAATTTTTAGTAGATACATAATTTCCGAAACTATTGGAGCGATTGTTGTCAAATTTTGTATGTATATTGGGAATATCATGTCAATGGTAAAACTCTACGCAAAATTTGGCTCTAATCACCCCCACCGCCAATGACGTCAATCCAAAAATTTACAATTACACATTTTTTTATAATTTCATTAAATAAGATACTCCTGCGCTTCCAGTTGAGTTTTCACCCTAAACATCCAAACGTTAATCAAAATTTATTCGTTTAACTCTCCCAAAAAATTCGCGACGTCATCTCAAAATTTTGCCTAATAAACCCTCTCTGAAATATGCAAAACATTATTATTTTACTCTTGTGGTTTATTAACACTCATAGTTTTCAGAATCACTTATTCAGGGTGACTTTTATTAATTAAATCAAGAACGGCATTTACCTTCAACCATTTTTTGAAATCACAATTTTTTGTTTTTTCGTTTTCTTTAATTTTTCAATTTTACCATTTCAATGTCCTGATTTCATAATTTTTCGGTTTTTCAACGTTAATTTTTTTCAATTTTTCAGTTTCTTGACTTCCAAATTTTTCAATCTTTCCTTGCTTCATTTTTTGATTTGCAATTTTTCGTTTTTTGAGTTTCTCAATTTTTCAAGTTCATGATTTTCATTTTTCATTTTCTTGATTTTAAATATCATTTTCTCAATTATACATACATCATAATTTTTCCTATTTTCGTTTTCTTTATTTTTTCAATGTTCCCTTTGATTTTATAATTTTCGTTTAGTCAATTTTTCAAATTTTCAATCTTTGATTTTTGGATGTCTAATTATCCAATTTTCCGATTTCTTTAATTTTCAACATTTCGATTTTGCGATTCTTAAGTTCCTCATTTTTTTATCTTTCGGTTTTTGCAACTCGTTTCTGCAATTTTTCCAGTTCTTGATTTCCAATTTTTAGATTTTTCAATTTTACAATTTTGCAATTTTTTCATTAGTTTTTTGTTAAAGTCGAAAAATCGTAAAATTAAAAATCTAAAAATTGAAACATTGGGAAACTAAAAATCGAGGAAATTAAAATCTAAAAAAATAATGAATCGAAAAATTGGAAAGAAGAAAAACTGACAATGAAAGAATGAAAAATTGAAAAATGAAATATCGACAAATTGAAAAAACAAAAATTCGAATAAATGAAAACGTTTTAAAATCCAGTAAATTGAAAAACGGAAAAATTCTAAAATCGTAAAATTGAAAAAGTGAAACATTTGAAATCAAAATTTGAAGAAACGCAAAATTAAAAAAATCCAAGTTCAAAACTCGAAAAATTGCAAATCGAAAAACTGAAAACCATAAAATTGAAAAATTTCATAGTGAACAACAGAAAAATTATAAAATTACAACATTAAGAAACCAAAAATATAAAGATAAAAAACCTACACGAAAAATTGCAAATCGAAAACTAGAAGAAATGAAAAACTGAAAAACCGAAAAACTGAAAACAAACTGGTGAAATCGAAGATCTAAAAATTGCAAAAACTAAAAATTGGAACATCCAAGAAGTTGCAAAATGGACATCCAAGAAGTTGCAAAATGGAAAAACTGAAGAATTTAAAAAAGAACACTCGAAGAATTGCATGTCGTGAAATTGAAGAAACAAAAAAAAAGATACATTAAAAAATTGGAGAAACGAAAAGTCGAAAAAATATAGAAAATAAAAAACCGAAGCAAAAAATTAAAAAATATACGTTCAAAAATCGAAAAATTGAAGACTGAAAAATTGCAAAACGAAAAACTGAAAATTTCACAGTCAAGAAAAGAAAAATTGAAACATTGAAAATACTATAATAAAAAACCTAAACGAAAAACTGAAAAATCGAAAATTGATGAAAAATTGGAAATTGAACACAAACTGGTGAAATCGGAGATCTAAAAATTGCAAAAACTAGAAATTGAAACATCCAAAAAGTTGCAAAATCGAAAAGCTGAAGAATTTAAAAAAGAAAACTCGAAGAGTTGCCTGTCGTAAAATTAAAGAAAAAAATAAAAGATAAAAAAATTGCAAATTGAACATATTAAAAAACTAAAAACTGAAATATCGAAAAATTGTAAAAATGAAAAACCGAAACAAGAAACTGAAAAATCGAGTAAAGGACAAAGTGAAACATTTTAAACATAATTATTATTACATGTTTAAAATGAAAACTAGAAATTAAAATAATGAACAACCGAAACGAAAAATTGCAAATCGAAAAATTGAAGAATTTAAAAAAGAGAACTCGAAGAGTTGCATGTCGTAAAATTTAAGAAACAAAAAAAGATACATTGAAAAATTGAAGAAACGAAAAATTGAAAAAAATATGGGAAATAAAAAACCAAAACGAAAAATTGCAAATTAAAAATTTGAGGAAAAAAAATTGAAGAATCGAAAAATTGAAAAATTAAAAATTTAAAACTCGGAAGATTCGTGAAAAAATCTAAAAATTTAAAATGATAACTCGAAGAATTGCATATCGTAAAACTGAAGAAACAAAAAAAATGAAAAACTGAAAAATTGCAAAAAGAAAAATTGAAGAAACAAGACAAATGAAAAATTACAAATCGAAAAATTGATGAAAGGAAAAACTAAAAACATTTAAATTGTAAAAACAAAAAATTAAAAAATCAGGAGGGCTTTGAAACATCGATAAAAAAATAAAAAAATGAAAAACCGAAATGAGAAATTACAAATGAAAAAAATTTAAACAAGTGAAAAATTGAAGAATCGAAAAATTGAATAAAGAAAAAGTGAAATATTTTAAAAATTAGTATTCCATATTTAAAATGAAAACTAGAAATTAAAGCAATGGAACCGAAAATATATGTATGTATAATAAAAAAACCGAAAAGAAAAATTGCAAATCAAAAACTTGAAGAAATAAAAAACTGAGAAATCGAAAAATTGAAAAATTAAAAATTGAAAACTAGTAAAAGTGCAAATCTAAAAATTACAAATAAGCTAAAAATTGAAACATCCAAAAAGTTGCAAAATCGAAAAACTGAAGAATTAAAAAAAAAACACTCGAAGAGTTGCATGTTGTAAAATTGAAAAAAACAAAAAAAGGTACATTGAAAAATTGAAGAAACGAGAAATTGAAAGAATAGAAAATAAAAGACCAAAACGAAAAATTGCAAATTGCAAATTTGTAGAAATAAAAAATGGAAGAAACGAAAAATTGCAAAATTCAAAATTTAAAAGTCGTAAGACTCGTGAAAAAATCTAAAAATTGAACACCCAAAAGTTGGAAAATCGTATACCTATCGTAAAATTGAAGAAACAAAAAAATGAACAATTGACAAATTGAAGAAACCAAATATTTAAAAAACTGAAATTGGAAAACCAAAATGTTATAAAATCGGAATATTGAAAGATGGAAAAACAGTAAAAATAAAGAAAATAAGTGAAAAATTAAAAAAAAAAACGAACCGAAAAACTGCAAACTGAAAAATTCAAAACTGTAAATCGAAAAACTGAAGAATTTATTAACTGAAATTTTCAAATGAAAAAAGCTGAGGGAGTGTTATTCACGCCACTGATTTTTACTTTATAGACATTTTCAGACAACAAAATCGCAAATATTTTTTATAATTTTTCAAATTTTTGGGCTGCACTTCCGGGACGAGGGAAGTTCTGTCGAAATAACCTTCAACCAACCTCTTTGTACCACTTTTCGTAAAATGTCAGTTCAAGAACACAAATTTCACTCCCAAAATTGTAATTATTATGTTGATTATTTAATCACTAATTTGGTAAATGGTTTGTGCGTAATATGATAGGAAATGTAAGCTTCTCATCAATCGAAATGGGAAATCTAGGTTGGTTACTAGTGGAGGTAGTCAATATTTAGTTACGGGATTACGAACACGACAGGGTTGATGTAAATTTTAGCTAAGTGTTTCTCGTAAATCCATTATCATTATTAGGGCAACGTCGTGGTTGACACTAATTGATAAGCAGATATGTGTCTGGTACGGAATTATTTAAGATGATCTCATTTGCAACAAATGACAACAGAGAATTCTACACATAACATATTAGCAACGAAAGAGAAAAAATCTAGCTATAAAGTATAAAAATCTGCTGAAACATCCACTTAAATAAGACTTCACAAGACCAATATGTATTCATCCGCATATTTTGTGCCATCGATTTCCGCAGTTTGTCCAGAGTATACATATAAGGTGCTCCTGAATAAATATGCCATGACAACAACAGTTACTACAAAAACAAATCACCAAAAAGAAAAAAGTCATTGGGTTTCGACGCGCAATATCGAAAGTAGCGTCAAAACGAGTCCTTGAGCTGCAACAAAAGAAGCAAGAAAAAGATTTTCTCGAGATGCGAATACACGTTTTCTCAATTTATACGTCAAGATGGTTGTCGGTGTCATAAGTCAATGGATATCAAAGACGAGCTCGACATCCAGGCGTCGCTCCAGCGGAACATCGAAAACACATAACGGAATAATTATTAAAGTACAGTACGAAAAGAAATTTTGACTATACGTAGTTCAGTCTCGTGGGTGTCACATCACTCCATCAACACATTTTGAAGTCGAAATTAAGAACCGCCACCCGATGAATTAGTATTTCCTCGTGCAATCTCCATTAAAAAGCTCCTTTTTCCCGATGCTGCAAAGCTGCACTTCACCGAAGATTGTCTCCTGCTATCTAGTCCAACTTATACCCTCTGGGACAAAGGGTATCTTAACCTCTCCATCGGATGATAAAAGCTTTTTTGAAATTGCTCATACGGTTCTATGCTTTGTCGAAAGTGAAAAGTTACGACTACGAATAGAGAGAATTCGGGGCGGAGGAACGCCCCACGGAAGAGTCGTTTGTGCAAACAGCGCCTAGGAAATTGTTCGAGACAAGTCAAGTGCAAGGAAACTTCACCAGCTGAAATTTAATTAGGTAATGCTATAATAATGGGTTCCGTTTAAGATCATCGGATGTTTGAATGACATTTAACATGTGATAGTGAGCTTGTTCGGTCTGTCAGAGCTGTTTGAAAAGCACGTCTGCGTTTAGATAAGACCCTTCCATTGTGTGCAAGTGCAAGTCAGATTTGATTGGTTGACCCTTCGCAAATATTAACCGAAGACTTGGAAATCCGGGCAATGTATACCGAATAATTCAGTTTGTGGGGGCACAGTTGTCTATGGAAACCGTCATTTGCAAAAAGGGTCACTGTAGCTGTAACAAACGCTCACGGGTCCCCGAAAACTTCGCCAATTTAAATATTAATGCTGAATTAATGAAATATTTTACAATGTAAACTCTGTATTTTCGCATTAATTAAACTCAGGTAATTTTTTTATTTCGAGTTACAATCTTAGAGAAATTCATTAAATTAGGAAACAAAGACCTTCAATTTAAATTTTAATTTAAAAATTATTCCGTCTACGGTTACGCTTTGAAAGGTATTTAATATTATTTTTATGATATAATTCGGAATAAGGAACGATTTTTACATGAACAATGCTTCAAATGCTTTTTCAATTAAGCACTTCTAAAAATATACTCCCGAAATATGTGATGAAAAATTCCAGAGATATTTAAATGCTGTTTTTGTCTGATCGGTTTATTTCATTTTCCATTTACAAGGCTACCAAGTTTAATTACAGCCGCATTGTCCCACTAATTATGTCAACAATTAGAGAATATTTGGTTCCTGTAATGTAATACAGCATTGAACAAAATTTTCAAACAATCTCTCTCAATCATGTGAATTCACAAAAAAGTGTTTCATAAATTATTTTTATCATATCAATCTCATCAGCTATAAAAGATAAAATACCATGTGTTTCTGGAATTTTATGTCGAACACCGTCACGAATTTATGTATGAAAATTATTTTAATTTAAATAAGCAGGCGTCCGAGTTAATCCTTTCAATCTTTTAAAGTGAGTTAAAGAATGTATGGTAAAAAAATTGATACAAAGCACAAAAATCCCCCTTCTTTAAAAATTCATATTGTAATTTTTATTTTTTACCTCTATAAAAAATGGCTCTGAAAAATCGAAAATCGAACAACGGAAAAACGGAAAATCAAAAATCGGAATATCGAAACATTGAAAAGTAAAAATAAATCGAAAAACTGAACAATGTAAAAAGTGAAAAATTAAAAAGTCGAATATTAAAAAATCGAAAATCGAGATATTGAAAAATCGGAAAAACCACGAATCGAAATGTGGAATAAACTAAATATTGAATGTCGAATCGAGAATCGAAGTCGAGAAACAGAAATATTAAAAAAAGTAAAAATCATAAAATCGAACAAACGAAAAATGTACATTTAAAAAAACGAAAAATTGAAAAATCGAAAAACTGAAAAGTTAAAAAAAAAGAAGACATCGAAAAATCTATAATTTTTAAAAATTCCAAAACTAAACTGTGGAAAAATTGGGAAATCGAAAAATTGAAAAATCGAAACATCAAAAAATTGAAATATCAAAAAATCGAAAACCCAAAAAATCGAAAAATGGAGACATCGAGCAGTTAGAGAATGAAACATCGAGAAATTGAAGCATCGAGAAACCAGAAGGTCGAAAAATTGAAAAGTCGAGAAATCTAAAAATTTTAATAAGTAAAAATTTACATTAAAAAAAATTGAAAAATCGGAGAATTGAAGAATTGAAAAATCGAAACATTGAAATGTTAACCGAAAAATCGAAAAAGTCATAAAACATAAAACGGAAACACCGAAAAATTGGAAAATAAAAAACCAGAAAAATCGAAAGAAAGATTTGGAAATTTGAAAATCGAAAAATCAAGAAATCGAGAAGCTGAGAAACCGAAACATCGAAAAATCGAGAAATCGAGAAGTGGGGTGATCAAAATTTCGAAAATTTGAAAAATTGAGACCTAATTGAAAAACTGAAAAGTCGAATATCGAAAACTCAAAAATTTAAAGCATCAAATATTCGACAAAACGAAAATCCGAGACATCGGAAAACCGAAAATTCGAAAATCTAAAAACCGCAAAACCGAAAAATCAAAAATTCGAAAATCGAGATTTCGAAAAATCGAAAAATCGAAAAATCCAAGAATCGAAATATGTATAGAAAAAACGAAGTTTCGAATGTCACAAAATCGAAGGCAGGAAATTGAAATATTAAAAAATTTTAATATTGAAAAATCTAAAATTTTAAACATCGAAAAATTGAAAGATCGAGAAACCAAAAAATTCCAAAACTGAACTGTGGAAAAACTGGGAAATCGAAAAACTGAAAAATCGAAACATCAAAAAATTGGCAAATCGAAAAATCAAAAAACCCAGTAATCGAAACATCGAGAAATCGAAGCATTAAAAGCTCGAGAAATCAAAAAATCGAAAAGTCGATTATAAAAGACCGAGAAATCTAAAAATTGAGAAACCAAAATAGATCAAAACAGAAAAACCGAAAAATTAAAATTTTAAAAACTGAAAAATTTATATTTAAAAAATCGAAAAATCGGAAAATTGAAAAATCGAAACATTGAAATCTCGTTAAATCGGGAAATAGAACAATTAATAATACTGAAACATCGAAAATTTGAAAAAAGTGAAAAATTAACACATCAAGAAAATCAAATATAAAAAAATTTGAAACTGAAATACCTACCGAAAATTTGAAAAATGAACTGAAAATATGAAATTCGAAAAATCGAGAAAATGAGAAGTTGGGAAACCGAAACATCGAAACAGCGAAACATCAAAAATCGAGAAATGTGGAAATCAAAATATAGAAAAATCGAAAAATCTTAGAAGTCGAAATGTTGAGAGAACAATCGAGAAATCGAAAAGTCGAAAAGCATAAAATCGATTAATGTAAAAAGTCAAGAATTTAGAAAATCGAGAACCCGAGAAGTTGAGAAAACAAAAAATCCATTAATAGAACAGCCGAAAATTTAAATATGCCAAAAATTGACACTGAAATATCGAAAATTAGAGAAATCAGAAAATTAAAAAATCCAGAAAATGAAATATCAAAAACTGATTAATCGGAAAACTTAAAATATAAAAATTGGCAATCGTATAATAAAAACATCCTAAAACTGAACTGCTGAAAAATTGGAAAATCGGAAAAATGAAAAATCGAAACATCAAAAAATTCGAAAACCGAGAAATCGAAAAATCGAAAAACTAATACTACTGAAACATTGAAAAATTGAAAATTCGAAAATTGAGAAATCGAAGAGTTTAAAATTTAAGATAGGCCAAAAAATTTAAAAATCAAAAACCTGAAAAATGGAAAAAAGAACTAAACTAAAACATTAAAAAAACGAGAAATCGAAAAATGGAGAAATCAAAATATGGAAAAACCGAAAAATTTTAAAAACCGAAGAGTCGAAAAGTTGAAAAAAAAATCGATTAATCGAAACGTCAAAAATTTAGAAAATCGAGAAATCGAAACGTCGAGAAACTAAAAAATCAAAATATCAAAAAATTGAAAAATCGAAAAGTCGAAAAGTCCAGAAGTCGAAAAATCGAGAAATTGAAAAGTCGAAAAATTGAAATAGATTAATGAAAAAGTCAAAACACCAAAAACTGGGATATTGAAAAGTTTAAAAATTGAAAAATCGTAAAACCGAAATATCCAAAAATAGAGAAATCGAAAAATAAAAAAATCGGGAAATCAAGAACTTGAAAAATTGGGAAATTGAATAACCTAAAAGTTGAAAAATTCCAAAACGTAAACATTAAAAAATTGAGCAATCGAAAAATTGAAAATAGAGCAGTTGAAAAATTAGAAAATTGTGGAATTGGAAAATCGAAAAATTTAAAAATCAAAAAACTGAAATATCGAAAAATTGCAAAATCGAAACTTGAAAAGTCGAGAAATCACAACATCGTAAAGCCGAAAAATTGAGAAAACAAAAAAGCAATTTTGATATTTTCCAAAAACCTCGATGTCTAGCATAAAAATTCAACACGGATTCATGCTACTTTTTAACATTTTAGTAACATTTATTCATGAACGCATAAATTTTGTTTAACTTTTTACCATGATTACGATAATCTTCTGCAAAATTGCAAAGCATTCATTGGCTTTTGTAGTTTAAGTTAAATTGGAAAATGTTGTTATACGATTTAGATTTTTTTGCAAAAATTTGGGTTTCTCGAGTAAAAACCCAACACGGATTCATAAACCACAAGTGCAGGAGTGTCTTATTTTATTAAATTTAAATATCATTTATTAAAATGTAAATTTTCGAGGTGACGTCTTCCTATGATTGGTGACCATGATTAGACAAATTTTGGTTAGCGTTTTACCATCTACACTCTACACGATAATGCTAATATATATATAGAGCAGGGGTCCTACAGCTTCTGCCGCATCCCGCATTTCGACCTCCACCTCTTTCGGTCTGTCCATTCTTCCTCTTCAATGGCTCTGTCTTCCATTATTTTCCGGATACCTTCTCTCCATTCTAGTGTTGGTCTACCTCTTCTTCTTTTGTTCCATGGTGCATACTGTATAGCTCGTTTTGGCCATCGTTCATCTCCCATTCTCATTACGTGGCCGTACCATAAAAGTTGTTTCGATTCTACTGTATCTACCGTGTTGTAAATTCTTCCAGTCTTTCTACGGATTTCTGTATTTGGGATATGTTCTAGTTTGGATATCCGACACGCCCTTCGGAGATAGTCCATTTCTACTACTTCCAGCTGTCTTTTGCTTTTTTCCGTCATTTGCCAACATTCTGAGCCATATGTTAAAATCGTTTCTACAACTGCCGTGTAGAGTGTCATTTTTGTTTGTAGTTTGATTTTCGGCGACCAGAGTAGAGAATTTAGTGTTTGAGTTATTTTTCGACCCTGTTGTACTTTGTTTCTTATATCTCTTTGTGATGTACCTTCTTTGGTTATTACGCTACCTAGATATTTAAATTCATCACATTTCTTTATTTTCGTGATCGACAGTTGGTCATCTTTTTCTTCGTCTTTTATTTTTAGGTACTCGGTCTTGTTTAAGTTGATAGTGAGTCCCCATTCCTCATATTCTGCTGTTAGTTTTCGAATCATGTAGTCCATGTCTTCCTCATCGTTTGCTATAATTACTTGATCATCTGCGAAAAAGAGACTCGTTAGGTAACTATTTCCTATTTTTATTCCCATTTGTGTGCATTTTCTCCTCCAGTTTGTTAATGCTTCTTGTATATATATTTTAAATAGTGTTGGAGACAACGAACATCCTTGTCTCAAGCCTTTTGTAACTGGAAAAGGGTCTGAGATAATGCTAATAAACATATAAAATTTGACAAAGGTCGGTCCAGTTTCAGACATTAATTAATCTATCTAATAAAAATCCGGGCAGACGGAAACGAGGACCTATTTTTTCGTACTTTAGGGGAAAGCTTGAGAAAACATAAAAGTAGCCAATCGCCCGATGGACTCGATTACAATACTTCCTTAGCTTACGCTCGGAAAGTGAAAATAAAGACATCTGCAAAAATTATTAAGTTAAAATTCTAGGTGTATAAGGATGAACTCTGATAAAGAGTGTTTATTTCCTTCCGTCGTTTAACTAAGTTGTGAAATCCTGCTTCAGAGAATAAAATCACGAAGTATAGAAGTATTTGCTAACTTAAATACTAAAATTAGCTTTCTAAGGTTAGCCATACACAACCCATATTCATTACAGTAATGCACAAAATCGGTTCTGTAACATGTTTAAGTACAATTTTTTAAATTAAAATTTTATCAAGTTACATCAAATTACAAAAATTCTTAGCTAACCAGTTAAACCAAAAAAATCACCCGGTACCAGAATGTTCCAAATTAAATTCACGTAATAAACTTCTATTTATCTGACATAAAAATCTTGCATTGGTAGCTGTCCACAAACCGTACCTTAAACCAATTTTGTATATCGCATGAATAAATAGTCAACAACACTCAAAATAAATATTTTTCAAAAAAATACAACAACAACAAAAAGTGTTTACGTGTCGTTACTTCGTGAATTTTTAGGCTACAAAACGTGGATTTATTAATCGCTGCTATCGATTTTATTCTAATGAGCTGACAAAAAAGGCGTGTCAGCTGACTAACCTTGTACATGATATATGTAATTTTAGTATGCTAATTAAAATGCTTAAACAACAAATTAATGACGGTATCACTTTTTGGAATACGAAATAAGTCAATTAACTGAAGCGCTCTGGTAACGAAGTATCGTTTAGATTTAGAACAATATCCCGCTCATAATTAAGTTAGGAATTAAAGCGTTCAGACAAATGAGTTTATTCTTGATAGTTTGATAACGGCGTTCAACGCTTAGCGACATGTTTGTTCTGAACATTAACTCGGCGAAAAAATGTCCCGAGATCTTCGTCGCCGGATTTTCTCGTGCGGAAATGTGACCGATATACAGAGTGTCTTGATTTGTGCAGTTTCGACAAAAATTACAATTTTGGTTTTTCTGAACCAAGATATTAAATCTAGGAGCGTCTGCACAAGAAGCACCAAAGAAGCAAAAATTAAAGATCTAAGAAAATTTAAGCTACTAATTACCCCAACAATGGTAATTTTATTTGAATAAATTACTTCGCAATTTGACAGTCTAAGCACGTTCGTTGCAGCAACTTGCAAACAAATCATGTCTGCGATTAATCACAATTCAGCACAGCGGGGAAAATGTTTCTTGACAGACTAGATGAATCACGTGACAATGACACTATTACCAACTGTCACAGTGATCCAAATTCGCATATAAAAATTGACGAAAACAAATTTTCCCCAGATTCCCTAAATAGAACGGTTTCGCGAACGTAAACAAACATTAGAATGTGACAACACCTACTAGTGTACCCTAATCGTCAGTTGCCATGTTTCCGCTAGTCATTTTAATTAAGCTCTCAAATGAGAAGTAATTACGACAGCACGTATTACACACAAAAAAGTCTATTATGTTTCTAAGCAACGCGATCTAGATAATTAATTTATCGTAAGCGCATGAGGAGACCGGGAAACACATTCGCAACCAACTGGGTCTCGAACATCACTGAATCAATTAATTACAGGTGTGAGACTTGTTGGTTTAGTTATGAATATTAATATCGCGGAGAAGGCGGTTTGACGCAGGAGAAAACACTCCACTTAATATACAGGATGTAGCTCGGAAAGAGTACGCAGAGGCAGCTTCCTGTCCACATTTTTCGGTCCTTACAAATAAATCTACAAGAGTTTATTCAATAGGCGTCACAACGCTTGGGGAAAACGCAGTTTAGCAAAACAAAGCGCCGCCACTGAGGAACACCCAAGCTCCAAAAAGTTCCAGTAAAACATGACTCGGCAACCGGAAGTCTTCCAGAAGAGGGCTGACTTTTAAATTGTTCCATCACAAGTTGAATTCCGCTAGAGAAAAATTCGAGTTGTAATTAGATTTAAGTTTGTAAAGTTCCGATCATCACTACAAAGAACCCTCGTCAAAACCAGTCATAAGATTGGCGCTAGGGCTGGAATTATTGAAAGGCCTGGGGCCAGAAGAAGTGGATCAGGGAGGTCGTGAATTAGAAAGGTCAAAGAAGAACCGAGGAAAGACGTTTTCATTTATTCTCCGGATTACTGAGGTAAAAGAATTTCAACTTCCGCGTGGGATTAAATGAGTCTAAGTTCGAGATTCTAGAAGAATTCTGTTTTGGACAAAGAAAAATAAGCGAATTTAGTTTGGCGGAATTCTATGTGGAAAGAAGAAGATGAACAGGACAAAAGAATTTCAACGTACACAACTGAGAAGCAATATAAATGACATTAAATATTTTGTTTTTTAAGGTTTTTAAGTACTTCACTTTGGAGTTTTAAATTAATTTTTTTGCCTGAATGTAGAGCAATGAAAAACGATTCCGACCGTCATAGAAAAACAGTTCATTACATTAACGAATGCTGCTAAAACAGTGTAAACATAATTCTCGGTGAAGTAAAACCAAATTACGAAGCTCTAGCTCGACATCTCATTTGCAAAAAGCTGAAAGCAGAATTAATCTCAGATTAATATTTATCCAAAGCTCGCCTTTTGACAAAACTATTCCACAAGGCGTATATTTTTCTTGTCTTTGGTCATTCCATAAATAAATAAAAAAATGCGATTATACGTCCAAATCACCTACATTAATAAATTTGTCCGTTTATGGCGAACCACAACACTAAAACAAGCATAAGAAATTTAAAATCTCCTATAATCCGGCGTTAACTACCAAAAGTTACGTGTCACATTCTGTTATCCTGGCCCCTCGAGCCTTGTCATGTGCTTTAATTATCATATTACAAAACACCAAAAGCAAGTTTTTTGCGGCAAGTTCACGTCCCAACGTGGCTTCCTTTCTTTGTTGATCTTAACTAAAATTCAGCGATAATTTTAAATAATTCAACATTCCGGTCACCGAGCTATAAGCGGATAAGAGGCAAGCTTACATAAAGCGGCAAAAAGCAACGGCCTAACCCAGTTTTTCCCTCCTTTATGTCCAACTAGCGACTTCAAAGAACTGTTAAAAGCACAACACTCGAAAGACGTATGTTTTACGTTGGAGAGACGGCTCCCGTTCAAGCAATCATGAATTAAATGCATTTCGTAAGCTCTCTACTTTTTTATTCGGTTAAAGCAATCCATTCCGGCGTTTTTTTGCTCAAACCGTGCTGAAAGGAATAGCAAGCGCGGGACGTCACGGGTTTTTATTAATTTTTTTGTTCAAATAAAAAGGCCCTTTTCTTTGTGAAAAATAATTAAAATTGACAAGAACGACGAGCGAGGAGGACGGGCACTTTGTCGAAGGCGCAGACTTATTTGGAATCTGGAAGAGTATCTAGTGCTTGGCACAAAAAGGGTCCTATTCGGGCTCAATAAAATTTGGTAGGATTCTATTTGGATATGAATGGAGATGCGGAGAAATACTGCTTATTCTGTTCGGAGATGCGAGATGTGCAACAAACCGAAAAATGCCACAGCCAAGTCCTCTACGTCAGGATGGTCTGCAAAGTCGCAAGAAACATCTAGTGGTTGAGGGGACTCGATAACAATTTTTCATTTTTTCGATGATAAAATGATATTAATACAGACATATTAGGTATACATCAAACTGTGGCTTTTTTCATGTTCTTAGCAATTTTTAACAAAAACGGACAATTGTTGATAAAATGGGTTTGAACTGAAAGATTCAAAGTTTTGACGAATTAAGTGATACAAATCTTGTGTCACTCAGTTTTGTCTGTGACGTTACTTTTTGTGTTAAGCACGCCCACGTGCAACAACGATTGTTTTTTAACATAACAATACCGATTTATTCTTATCCAGTTACATAATCGCATGGCGAACGTTGAATCTATTTAGCATAGTGTGGATAAATTACCGACTTCAATCCATGACAATGGCCCAACCTCTAATGACATCCGTGGAAAATATGTGGAATATTTTGTCACATCATAAATTAAATTCCTTCCACGCATTTTCGTCTAATCCGCCTTATCAACCGAGAAAGATTTAATAAAACCTAATGAAAATAAACTTCATTATTGTTTCCATCACATATCCGGGCCGCTATTGACTTTAATATTTAATTTTGAACTTGTCGGCTTCCGGGGATATATTTGACGTATTTGAAGAGATATGAGGATGTTTCCGAGTTTATTGGCACTTTTGCACCGCTAATATCTGTCGAAGAACTAGACACAGTTAACCATATTAAAACTATTCACCGGAACGCTCTTACGGAATCTACATTATATCCCCATCGACCACTTAACTACAAAGCTCTAACAGTTTTAGCGCACCTAACTGAGGAAACTTTTCCATCGCTAAACAAAATTACCCGGAGAACATCCATTATGATCACTTATTAACCGATTTTCAACAGACACAGACCATTTGCTCGCCGGAGTTCCGCATGCCGGAGTGTTCGCGCATTGCAGAAAATTCTCCATTGCGATGGTCGTCCGACAGCGAGATGTATTTTTGTAACATATGATTATCGGATGAACCGGCGCCGCTTTTCCAAGGACTCGACTCCGGGGAATCGGATGAATAACACGCAGCTAGTTCCAGACTACCCGGACTCGGAAGTTTGACTGTGCATACGTTATGCTCCCGGATTTGCTTAAGCACTAAACTTGTGTAATTGGTTTTTGTTTACTGTTCCACCGAGGGGGGAATGTGAGTACGTACGGGCTTATTTCTTTTATTATTGTATACCTGGAGTCAAAACAGGATTAAAATTAGCCTGGAAAGACGACTTAATCACATTATTACTGGTTTTTAACAAAAGTCTAACACAGCAGAAAAATCTGTATGTATTGTAAAAGCTCGATTTAGATTTAATCACAGCATGCTATCGTTAGGGTTAAAAATCTCCCACAATCTTTGAGTTAAAGCAAGGTTGGTGAAATTCTTCAAACTAAAATTCGATTTGTAACACTGACTGGCTGCTAAATGAAATAATTATTTAAAACATTTATTGTTCGTTGGCATTTACTGTTGATGCATCGAGGTAAAAGCATTCAAATTAATTTTCATTCCTATTAATGAAACGAATTTTACGCTTTTGAGGGCGATTTAGAAGTCACTGGAACGATTAAAATGGAAATACATCTGTAATCTCTATTCAAAACACAATTTGTGGGTTTTGTTTGTACTAGTTTTCATTATTTATAACAAGGAACATTTACAGTTAATATCGCAATTGAAATGATAATTGAACGATTTTTGTATTATCTGGTTCATTGCAACTAAACTAAACTAAACTTCATTCATTAACTGTGACACGGTATTAGGACAAAAATGTGGCCAAAGAAGTATGAATCTATTTAGTTGTATAACTTATTTTTTAATAATAATAAATTAATTAATAAAAAAAAGTACCAACTACCTTGGTTTTTACCTAGCTTTTGGCAGATATATGGCGACCTAACTATATTTTTAAGTGCATGAGTGCACAGCCTTGAATAAAACTTATTTTTACTCACAACTTTTCATAAAGCTTTTCGAAAAGAAACACAAATTTTGCATAATAAATAGTGATAGAAGCTTTAGTAAAGCTTCGATCAGAAACATAATTTTTATTGAACGTAGGTACTCTATATGTGCATAACCTAAAAAAATGAAACATGTACGAGGTAAATCAACAGATTAAACTCGCATGATTTGGTTTATGCTTATATTAAGCTAAATTAAATCCTAACGCTTAAATGGATCGAGTAATATAAAATGCAAATTTTCTTCTTTTTAAAAACAACTGCAAAAAATATCTGCTGTAATCGAGCGTCATATGCAAAACGCGTTAAATAAACTAAATCGTGGAGTTTTTCGCTCCAGTGGGCACGAGTTACTCTATAAATACGAATGGCATTTACATATTTTTGCGTAATTGTGTAATGTATCGTAATGCTGAATGTAGCAGAGACATCACCCGGTAACCAATATCATCTGGACAAGGAACATGAAAGCCTATTGTTGGTTCCGATTTGAGTTGACAGCGTACAAAACCCTTTGGCAATGGACTTTGTATGGGAGAATTCTGAAGAAGTCGATATGTGAATCTCACACAAATTAACATAGTTTTTGGTATTCCGCTTCTATTTGTGTTAAAATTTGATTTTGAAATGTCAAAATTTCAGAGTAAATGTTATTATATGCATCAATGTGCGAATCCGAGTCATCGTTTGAATTTAAAAATTTTTACCTCAAACGCAAGAACTGTCGTCAAATGTATACTTCTTCCTTACAAAAATTATTTTAAACCTATGCTTTACAATTTTGCCACTGATCGATTTTAAAACTTCAGTAAGAAAAAAAAATCTCGTATGCTGAAAATTTTAATTTTGTCCAAGTACCAAAGAAAGATTTTTTTTTATAGAAATTAAAAAAAACTAATTCAGTAAAAGTTACATTGTTAGAATCAGGAGAACTTGGACAAAATTGTGAACAGTCTTGAAATACGTTTAACTCTTTCTTACACTCTTTTATAAGCAAGCAATAGCCCCGCCCACCCACCCTATTCCCATTGTAGTGATTTAAATTCTGTTCAGTATAAGATCCACCTTTCATTCAGACCAGATACCAATCATTAAAATGAAGGCGGAGTAGGTGGTGGAGTTAAAATACGTTCTTCTAAAAAGTGGCAAGAAACTATTAGAACCTAGGCTGTTAAAAAGAGAAAAAAAAACACTAGTTGTATTTTTTGTCATACAAAAAAATGCATCTTTTGTTTCTTTCAGAAAAAAACGGGTGGGTGGGTGGGGCTAAGTTGAACTCTTTTTTACAGAGGCTTTTATAAGCAAGCAATAGCCCCGCTCACATTTCTCCCCCCCCCCCTCCATTCTAGTGACTACTCGTAATACTGTTAATTATTATTAAATCCAAAGATCCTAAATCTAATTATTAATTTTTCAATACGAAAATTTTGGTTTTCAAGAAAATTTAATGTCTTGACTCAACAACTTTCGATTTTTTTTCAAAATAATTTTCGAAGCTCAATTCAGTTGAAAAACAATTTTAAGGTCACCTTAAAAGAATTTAGAATTTTCGGAGCGAAATTTTCAATTCTGTGGTTAAAACAACTACGGTAATTTTTTCAAGTAGGTATATTTGAAAACATAATTTCTAAAATTTGTTTTTAGTTAAAAAAACACAATTTTAAAATCACCATAAAAAATTGAAGTTTCAGAAAAACAATGTTTCTGTTTTTTCTCTATTTCCCTATATGAATTTGTAATTTTAAAATAAATCCACAAATTAATTTTTGGCTTTGTTTTAATTCTTAAATTCTACCGCTTGTCAAAATAGAATTCAATTCCCATTTTACAGTAAATAAAATAAGTCAGAGAAACGGAGAAAAGTGGTGGGCAGGGCTGAGTTTAGTTTTTTTCTATAGAATCTTATAAGCAAACAGTGGCCCCGCCCACCCACCCCCTCTTCATTCCAGTGACTACTCCAAATATTGTTCAGTCTTATGGTGGCAAGTGATAGCCCCGCCCACCCGCCCTCTATTTTTTTGGAAGGTATTATTTGCCAAAATCAGTCTTATCTCAGCAGGTCCCACCCGCCCTATTCTCATTTTAACGATTTTATTTCCGTTCATCAGTTTAAACGCCAACTTTCCTTCAGATACAATAAATCACTAAAATGAAGGCGGGGTAAGTGGGCGGAGTTAATTAAATGCTCTTCTGTAAAATTTTTCAGATTCAGATCAATATAAAATATGTAAATTAATTAAGCGCCAACGAAAAACGAAATAATCTTATTAATCGTGAAATTTTGATCATAAATCATAAGGTAAGGTTATAAATTAAGTATGAAATATTGTAAAATTACAGATTTAAAACAATTTTAGTGTATAAACAGTTTTTAAAATAAAAAAAGTTAAACATTTTTTTAATTGAAAAAAGATAGAACGCAAAATTCGGCCCACTCCCGTTTCCACGGGGTTATGCCCAGAAAAAAAAAACAAAAATAAAAATGTCGGACTTCGAGAAAATGACGGCTTTTCTCAAAAAAATGAAAAATCTCAAAACCTCACATCAAAAATTTGTTTTCAATTTTTGTTCTCAAAAGTACATTTAAAGACAAAAATTTTGAAAAAACAACCGTCCCGATAACAAAATTTTTGAAAATGTTAGTTTTTTGAAAAAAAGCCATTTTTTGAAGAATTCATATTTTTTTTGGTGGAGTAAAAACATTTGAAAACATTCTCAGAAACGTCTTTATTGGGGTAGAAAAAAATTAAAAAATTTCAGCAAAATCGAAAAAGTGGTCGATTTGGCATGAAATTACCCTCGTATATTTGTGCATAGCTCGTAATGTTTCCAAATTTTGATAATTTTTTGTAAAAGTAAGTCATCAGTTCTTGCTAAGATAAAACTGATTTTGACAGATGACATACCCTCTAAGAAAAGAGAGGATGGGTGGACGGGGTTAGCAGGTGCTAAGATAAGACTGATGTTCACAAATGAGATACCTCTAAGAAAAGAGAGGGGGGGTGGACGGGGCTAGTACCTACTATAAGATAAAACTGACTTTGGCAAATGACATACCCACTAAGCAAAAAGAGGGTGGGTGGGCGGGGCTTAATACTAGATAAGACACGAGTGGTTTTGGCAAATGACATATTCTCCAAGAAAATAGAGGGCGGGCGGGCGGGGCTAGTACATGCTAAGATAAAACTGATTTTGGCAAATGACACCCACTAAGAACAGAGAGGGTGGGTGGGCGGGGCTAGTACTTGATAAGGTAAAAGTGGTTTTGGCAAATGACATGACTAGTACCTTGGAAGGTAAGACTAATTCTAGCAAATGATGTATCCTGGAAGAAATTTAATTAAATTATTATAAGAACAGACACTAGAGGCTTCAAAGCACTTTTAATTTCTTTCCAAACAGGAATACCTAGAACCTCAAGACTGTTTTAAATTTTTCAAAAAGAAAACTGGGTCCCAAAATTAACTCAAAAACAGGTCAGGTCAGAATTTTCCAAAAATAGAACACCAAAAGTTGCCCAAAATTGTTTTAAATGGGCACTAAAAGCTCGAAAGATTTTTCCTAAGTTCATTCAGCCACAAAACACCAGATTCCTTTAAATTTATCCGAAAATAAAATACCAGGGGACCTAAAATTAAGAACATTTTAAACGTAAGGTTTTGAAAACTTTGTGTTGTTTAGTTGCAAAATGTAGCAAAAGAACGAATTTTAAAATCATTATAACTCAACCAAAATGTGAGAAAGAATGTTTTTACTATTTTTCCCAAATTCACCAGCAGTTGATTGTTAAGAGCGCAGCGGAGAGTTAATCCGCCATTTTCCAGACACCCGGTATAACGTGATGAAAAACCAAAAAACGAAATTTTAAAAATATGAAAATTCAAGAAATAATTCGATTTATTAGGAAATTTTGTTACATAAAAATGGAATTTTAACACGAATAGAAACACGATTTTTCAATTAAATCTTCAAAAAAAGTTACAATTTTTTTTATTCGCACATTAATAAAACCGCAAAAATTATAGGAATTATATACTAACAAGGAAACTTCTTTTTAGTGTTTCATGATAAGTCTACCAAGATGATAATTAGGTAATTGCATACATGCTATGATGGAACTACCACTTTTACTCCGTTATAAATCTTTTAAAAAATTGGTGTAAATTTATTAGACGGAACTTCCCTCGCCCCTGAAGGACCCTCCATTATTTAATGGACAATGACAATGTTGGAGGAATCCTCGGCCTAAAAACTTCCCCTAGATGATACCTTGTATTCGATTTGTCTGGATATTTTTTCAAGATGTAATTAAGCTATACAGAATGTTTACAGCTGGTAGCAGAAAACTATATACAACAATTGGCCACAAACCACTTCTCAAGCGCATAACACTTAAAACTGTTCCCATATAATTTACACACAAACCTGGCCACATTTACTACAAGCAATGTTTACTCGGTCTTGAGTAAAAAGGACAGTGTACTTGACAGTACAAGAAAAGAACATGTTATAATTAATTATAACAAATTTCACATCTAAAGCTTTGAAACCGTACATGCAATTAAAGCTCTTTTAATCGAATAATACCTAAATAAGTCATGTCTAGCTTTTAAACAAGCCATTAACATTAAATTACATTAATTTGTTTCAAAACACTTGACTCAAAAGCACTGCCTTGGATGTTAAACGTATCTAAATTAAAAAATCCAACAATCCTTATAGAAATTTTACTTTGTCTTGATAATTTTCTGACACGAAAATTAAAAAAGTTGGATAAATTTAAAAGTGTGAGATAATGAAAAGTTTCCCTTAAATTTCAGCGTGTTTGATTTAGCAAAAGCAAACTTTAAATGTTGAGTCTAAAGTTAGGTCATTGAAAAATGTTTAACAAAATTAATTTTAATTACCGATAATTTGATAAACTTGACAATTGAACTTTGTTTTTTTTATTATCATTATTTAAAATTGATTGGATTAATCACCCACATGCTAAGATTACAAATTATATTGATCGCCCGATACATAAAAATAACATTTATTTTTGCCTTATTAAAAATGTTACCTGATCTTGATAATAAAAGAACCCTATTAACTCTAATTGACAACCTGGACCCAAATTAAAGGACGGACCACATTACTTATAGCATTAATATGCCTTTTATTATAATTTACAGGACTTTTACAACAGCCTTTTCTGTGTTATTCGCTAATCACTACGTTTTACTATTTCGACTCAAGATTAACTGAAACTTTACGGTAATGAAAGCTACAAACAACGCTAAAACCGACTATAAAATAGTCGAAGGAATAAAAATTCCGCAATTGTGTTAACAATCGGTTGTGTAAAACACCTGACTCCGCGAAAAGGACTGATTTTACGCCGTCGAAGTAATGGTTTTAATTTAGAATTTGATGGTTCATTTAATTAACAGCTTCCAATAGCAGTTACCCGTAACATGCAAGCTGGCGGGCGCTATTCCCGCTAATTTCACGGGAATGCACCGTTTCTGTCTAACATGGCTAGAGGTAATTTAAACTTTCGATGCAGTATCATTGTGTAAATTATTTATTGCCCGCATTCACATGTCCGAAGTGATTTATTCGCAAGCAGGATTCAGCTGGGCATGATATATTCCTCATGGTGAAGTTTCCAAAGAACCACACATGTGCACACACATCCAGACACTTTTTGCGCCGATTAATTATCGAAAAATTTATACTCCCGCCCGGCCATCCGTTATCACTTGTCTCTTCATTCGATATTTCAAAATCAAAGATACAATGGGAATAAATCCTGCAGTGGCGTGTACGGAAATGAGAAAGGCTTTGCATGCTGCAGCGTTGTTTGAGCCAGACTAATGGCAAATTTAATGGCCACGGCTGCGAGGACTTTTCAGAATAAATGTTGCTAAAGTGATTTGATAAAAGTCGCTCTTGTGGCGTGACATAAATAGGGCAGGCAATGCGTCCGAGATTAATAAAAATGCGCCTGCTTTGCAACGGCAATCTTATTAATACCTTGCAACCTGTTATTCTGTTTTTGTACGGCGCGGAGGAAAATTACCACACAAAAGTGCGCAGACGATTCCCCGGCGGTTACGATGGAAGTTGGAAAATTAAACGGACCGCTATTCTCATCTAGGCTATGCAACAAATTATGCAACTTATTAAAAGGAGATTTCCGATGCAGACAACATTTAAACTGACTGAGGAGAAAGGCTGCAGCGTTCACAATTCAACAATGAAGTCTAACTTACGGCAGAATTAATTCAAGAATCATCTCGTTAATTTTATTTTAACTTGTAATTTCATAATCCGCAAATATGAACCTGGTTATTTGACGGTTGATTTTCTTCATTTACTTTTAAAACCCACTTGGCGGTAAAGCAAAGTACCCCTCACGCTCTCCGTCCTCCTCCACTTCCAAAAGTTTATTATTATTTTTCGAATATTTTCTTAAGCGAACAAAGAGGAGCGATATCTCGTTATTTATAAAAGGCGAAGAATTGCTGAAATGAAAAAAGTTGGGCTATACTTTTTTTATAGCCGAGAGTCTGAAAGAATAGGGATATAAACCTCGTCCTGAAACAACTTGAAAGGATCCGAGGTAAGGAATTTTTAAGTATTGACCGAAGTGAAAATTGGGCAGGAAGTGTTCCTATTTATCAAAATTTTATTAATCTCTTGACTTCGCACACAACAGCGCGACACAGTTTTAGTCCACAAAGAAATATGATTTGGGTTTGTTCAGTGTAAGCGACCGGGATACAATTTTCTTGTTAAGGCTTGCATCCTATCTTAAATACATGGGGAACATTATCGCGCTTTCAGGAATTACATTTTACTAATATGAGATATATCTATCCCTTAAAAAATATATATTTAGAATTAACAAACTTTAGTCGAAGGGGCCTAATAATTCTCATGAATGTCGAGTGTGCAGTCTTCAATAATAAAAACAATAATTTTTTGATCACTTTAAATAGCCAAGTTCATGCATTTTTTAAGGAAGTGCTGCAATTCCGAGATTTCGTCATGTGTCATTTTCAAATTGTCAATAATCGTCAGTTTTTTCAATTGCCCACTGGATCTAGTTGATCTGTCAATAAAAAATCCCACTCCCCATCTCAAATCTACCCGTAATAAATTTATTCAGTTTTTTTTTTTTTTTACTCACTCTTTGTACATATCTCATAAAGTTCTCATTTCGACTTAAACTTTCAAACCGGGAAATTTTAGTCCTTGCCCACTTTATTCTGTATACAAGACAAATATTTTCTTATACATTTCGGCTTTAGAAGTTATTTTTCGTTTCATTCAATTGACACGTTGTGTTTTACGAATTAGCTCGTCGAAGTCTAGATTCCGTATTTTTGAGGATTTTTAGGCAACTTTGGAACAATCTCAAATTTTCAAAAAACCTTCCCACGAATTTTTTTAACGTTTTCGAGCACCCTTTGAAACCTATCTAAAGACATTTTCTTGTAGATTTCGACTCAGTAAATATTAGGAAGAAATGAACAATCATTAATCAAAATTTATTCGTTGATCCCCTCGCAAAAAATTGTTGACGTCATTTCAAAATTTTGCCGAATAAATCCTCTCTGAAAAATGCCAAATACTTACTTATTATAAATCAATACTTATGGTTTATCAACCCACTCACAGTTTTTAGAATTACATATACAGGGTGACCCCAAAAAATTAATGAATGAGGCAGTTTATTGTATTGATTAAATCAAGAACGACTCACTCCATATTTCCGAAAATTTGGGAATATACTTCTACTACCTTGATTACTATTTGACTGTATCTATCCAAATTGATATACGTGTACTTGCAAAAATGTTGATGACGTCATCACAAAATTTTGTAATGCAAACTCACTTGAAAAAAACGCGTAAAATGAGTATATTTTGCAGTGGCGGCTCGTGACCTTCTGAAATGGAGGGACACAATCTGAATTTGAATAGATGAAAATGTGCGACGGAAATCAATACAGAAATACATTCAAGAAAAGTAAAAAAGTACTTGTCCACATACCTTTGGTTTTAGATCGTTACTGAGGAGACAGAACAAAACAATTTATTATTTTTTCACAACCGCACATCCACAAAAATCTAGCATGCTTGTTATGTCTATTAAAATATCTACGAAAGTCTCTGGTTTTGTCTTCAACACTTTTTTTATTATTAAATCGCGGATGGTTCTCCCTAAATTTTTCACTAAAATTTTACCGTCGTAAAACAAAGGACGATTTTTTATTAAACATTCAACTGAATTCATTATTTTTATTTAAAATCAAACAATTTCACTCGCGCAGAATGAAAATGAAGTACCGCTGGTAGTGGTCACTGTTTAAGCAGGACCCTATTTCAGCTGAATACAACAACTAGACGCACGGTTTCCATGGCAACGGTGTTAACAAAACGTCTAAATGAAGTATGATTTGGTCTTTGCTTTTATCAGCACTTCAGCAACGTATCATATATCCAAGACACAACATCTTTGGGTGTAATTTTTATACAAATGGAGCGAGATAAAAAATTAGTTTTGATAATTATGTAACAAATTTCAGGATAATTTTTTAAATATTGAAAATTACTATTTTGTTGTGTTCAGTGTGTTTGTAGACGTTGTAATTTAGGGGGGGGGGGGGGGTCACCAGCCGCCTATTTACTTTCAACCAATTTTTTAATATCACAATTTTTCATTTTTCGATTTTTCAGTTCCTGAATTTTTCATTGTTCGATTTTTCCATTTTTCGATTCTACAATTTTTGTGTTTTCCAATTTTTCGCTTTCGCGTTTTTTCGTCCTATTTTTCGATTCATCAATTTTTTTTCCGTTTTTAGGTTTTCCAATTTTTAGTTTTTCAGTGTTAAAAATGTTTTTGTTTGTTCATTTGCAGTTTTTCGATTTTCCAATTTTTTGATTTTTCAGGTTTTTGATTTTTCAATGTTTCGACTGAAAATCAAATCTTTATTTATTTATAATTTTTGAAAAATCTGGATTCATTTACTTTCAACCAATTTTTTAATATCACAATTTTTCATTTTTCGATTTTTCAGTTCCTGAATTTTTCATTTTTGGATATTTCAGTTTTTCGTTCCCTCGGTTTTTGAAGTTCTTGATTTTTATTCATCATCTTCCTCGTTTTTTAATATTCATTTTCTCGATTTATAACACAATTTTTCGTTTTTTCATTTTCTATATTTTTTCTATACTTCCTACTATTTTCTAGTTTTTCGTTTTTCAGATTTTAAATTTTCGATTTTTCAATGCCTCCATTTTCGATTTTTTTATTTTTCGATTTTCATTTTTTCAAGTTCTTGGTCTCCAATTTCTTAATTTTTTAAAGTTTTCATTTTACCCTTTATGGTTTTTAATTTTTTTTGTTTAATTTTATAATTTGTCTATATTTCAATTTTTTTGAGGCGATAAGTAGGAAAATAGAAAAATTAAAAAATCGAAAAATTGAAAAATCAAAAAACTGAAAAATCAAAAAATTGGAAAATCGAAAAACTCCAAATGGACAAACGAAAAAATTTTTAACACTGAAAAACTAAAAATTGGAAAACCTAAAGACGGAAAAAATTGATGAATCGAAAAATAGGAACGAAAAAACGCGCAAGCGAAAATTGGAAAACACAAAAATTGTAGAATCGAAAAATGGAAATTATAGAATCGTCAAAATTGTAAAGTCGAAAAACTGTAAAATTGAAAGATCGATGATGTGAAAAATTAAATATGTATACATAAATTGAAAAATTAAAAACGGAAAATTAAAAATCTAAAAACCGTAAAGGCGAATAAATGAAGAATTTTTAAAACCCAATAATTGAAAAATGAAAAAATTCTAAAATCGTAAAATTGAAAAAGTGAGAAATCTTAAAAATTATTATTATCTACATATTTAAAAGGAAAACTAGAAAAATTGCAAGTCCAAAACTGAAGAAACGAAAAATTGAAAAATCAAGAAACTGAAAAATCTAAAATTGAAAAAGAAATTCTACAATCAGCACAATGAAAAAATTACCCAAGTGTTTATGGGAATAGGGGAATATGGAAATCCGCAAAGAGGAGGCGGAGAAGCCTAAAATCTCTCGCTGCTGAGCAATGACAATATTTTTGCGTACGATAGTATAGTGTCCAAAATACTACAAGGTTATATGGCCCCACTAAACTTAATCATGGGATGTTACAATTCCTTTTGTGCGGCTGATTATTACCGGCTGCTTAAACATTTTTGGTACATTAAACCCGCACAAACACAATTTACAACTGTGGGTTTGTCTTATTAACTGCTCCATTGTCATCTTCATAAACCGTGATCTGAACTTCTGGGGTAAGCCCAATAAATGCTACTGAAACATGTGTGCAACTACTAATGAAATAATGAAACTTAATGTCAAACCCTAATTTTACAACAGCTATATAACCTTGTAGTATTTGGGACACTATACATACAGTATAGTAAAAACTGTATGTTTCTGCTTCTGTTTTCGTCCGACACAGGTCCGCAGGTATACATTTTCATCCCTAAAATGCTAAGTCCGGGTAGTCTTTATCTGCGTACAATGTATCAGACGAAGACAGAAACAGAAACACACCAGATATCGCAATTGATAGAGTTTTACAACATTCAGATAAGACGCTATCGGTTTCAATAATGAAAATATCGAACAAAAAACATTGTACCCATAATTGTTGCACGATTAATAAGATTCTTGTAATTTTCTAAATTAATATAAAGCTATTTATTTAATTCAGCTCATTGATCATATCATTTCAGTTATTGTAATAAATTAATGTTTTTACCCAGTAGATTATAATTCTTTCAACTCATTTAAGTTTGCGCGCAATAGTAAACTTTACAATTTTTGGTTAAAAAATGTAAGTCATATTTATGGAATAAGTGATGATTAAATTCAGTGATTATCACCCGTTACTGAGGCCCGGCGATCCAGCGCGTCATGATTACATTTGTTCCGATTGGCGTCGGCGTCGGAGTCGGTGTCGAACTCGACATCCTATTTCGGTGCGCGTCGTATACGTGTTCTATAATACGAAAAGAAAGGAGTTAAAACTCCAATTATTAGAAACTATTTTAGTAACATTTTTACCCTATTCAAAATTCGAAATAGAGCAGAGTACGACACCGAGATCTGTAGAACAGCGCCTCTCGAATATTTAGAATGGACTTTCCTAAAGGGCTAAAATTGTCGCGCAGACGCCCCCCTTAAGGAGCAGATACACAGCGATAGGTTTCCAAGTCGAGCTGAGCAAGTAATAATAGGCCGGGTTTACGACATGCAATTTCGTCGACCACTAGCGTCGTAAGAATGGGGATCTGGACGTGTCTTCAGCCCGTTGTTATACTAAAACGTGTCATTTTGCAACGCTGGTGTTGATGAAATTCTAAAGTGTCGTAAATCTGGCGTATCGGATTTGTCAAGCAAACGTAGAGTTGTATGAACGGCACTTTACAAGTGCCACAAAGAACCGTGCAAGATAGGTGAAGAACTTTCTCATTATTTGAAACAAATTCGCTAAAACTCGACTATTTTGAAAAAAAAAAACGGCCACTTCGTATTAAAATTAACAACAAATTATGCTACAACTGCTCCTAAAATTTGTATTTAAATTAAAGCAAGCATATTTAATGTAAATTTAAGCGGAAAATCCAGCAAAATGAATAAACACAATTATTACGAGTGCGTTTCTCCACAGTAGCAAAATAAAACCAGCACAACGACAAAAAACATCCAAACAAATGGAGCAACGACTTCAGCAAATATCAACAAGACCTGTTCCTCAAAACACATCTTTTGTTTAATATATATGCAAATAAAGAACAGGGTGAGTGCCTTATTTTAATTTTTTTCGAGACACATTTCGCTGATAAGAACTTCGCAAGCCCTTTCATTTGCCTCAGGATTGGAGAACTGCTTTGCATATTCATCCAATTAAAACAAAATGAAGCAAAATAAGTCGCGTTTTTGACATTCGAGGCACGACACAACCGAAAGAGTTACGTTGATGCCTCACACATAGGCATTCCACAGAGCAATTATCTTGATAACCAAAACTTGACAGAAACCTAATGCGCAGCCATGATTTTATTTATGGAGACGAATGCCGTAAAAGGGTCCGCGTCAAATTACCCATTAAACAAACGATCCAATTACTAACGTGTCTGTACATCGATGAATTGAGCCACTCTGTGTTCAGCCGAACGTCCATCACCCAAAACAAAGACACTGGTGATTAGTGAAAGTTAATTGAAGGCTGTTTCTGCCGATGACATTGAACACCGTCTCCGAAAGCAGCGGATATGACGATTCGGAATGCCGGATGGAGGGTGCAACTACCGGAAGTACGTTTAAACACTCATTGTTGACTTGTGTCCGTTCGCAGCCTAACATTAAGTGGTTAGTCATTCCGGAGCTAAAAACTCGTCTAGAGGTATTTAAACACAAGTAAACATATAACAGAACGTCCCTCGCCCCTGAACCACAATCAACGAATTTAGTAGCTTCGATGAATGAAATAATTTTGAAATCTTTTCCGGTGTCGTTTTGACTCGTGATAGAGCTGTTACTGTTCATGAACCTACATACCGCTATCGGCAGCTCCACAGCGCTTTAATTACCGACCATGAACTTGCCGCAAGAGTTATGTTACCACTTTCACAACAACACACTACACAGAATGCAAAAACCGCGACAAATTTCCCTAGCGCGCAAAATCAAAACCGAGGTTGGAATTTTTGCAGTTTTAATGTCGCCTTTACTGTTCCAACAATATATTGTCATTACGGGCAAATAGGGAGCTTTAGTGCTTTAAAACCGCCACATACTCGCTCGACTGGCTATAACGATTATTACCAATTCCAATTTAAGGGCTCCTTGCTCTTATCCTAATTTATGATACGATTCGGAGCCGATTTAGTGAGCATACTGTATTATACAGCCTAAATGTGGGACATCAATTAAAACCACTCCACACGAGACAAAAGGATCAGAGCACTCAACCGTGCACAAAGCAGATACAATTTCCAGTTGGAACTAAAATGTTCAGAATTTGTAATAAGCGAAACCCTTGGGTAAAGTTATTATCAAGTTTCAATATTTATGTACGGGGCAGAACCTAAGGAATTGCGGTTCTACGGCGAGTTCTTGCTTCCAGGATGTGATGAATACGTTCAGATGTGGGTTGAATGCAGTAATTGCGTAAATACATCGAGTGCTCATTTTCAAAGAGCCAGCAGACTCAAATGGTTTCATGTGAAGGCAGTGTTACGTGCACGTTTTAACAAAATCTAAATGAGAGGTACCACAGATAATGGATAACTTTGCACAAATAAGGGTCCGATGACCAGTTAATTTTAACTGATGGTCAGTCATTATGTCATTATGGAAAAAATGTTACATAATCACTTCCTTAGTAGATAACGATTAGTTTTGTTAAGCGACGATTAAAATTGGCTGGCTCCAGGATCTCTGAAATTAATTACAAGTGATAGTATCTAAATAATTTGAGAAAATCGATCAATTTTGAAAAAAAAATTGGAGAAGTCTTTTTGTGATAATGGTGGTGATTGTTCACTTTAGCTTAACATTTATTTTAATAAACGGTTTTTACAATTCTGTTTAACAGAAGTTGGTAAATTGTCGCTTTTGATTTTTTTATAATCAAGTCCATCGGACGATTGGCCACTTTCATGTTTTGTCGAAGTTTGGAGTACGAAAGAATGGGTCTGTGGTTCCCGTCCGTCTGTGCCAATTTTAATTTGGCAGAAAATATCCAAAATCTCTGGACCGATTGTTGTCAAATTTTGTACGCATGTTAAGAATATCATGTAGATAATAAAACGCTAACCAAAATTCTGACCATCTCCAGCAATAGATCACATCATCTCTAAATTTTGCAATGGTAACTGTTATTTAAATTTTATAAAATAACATTCTTCCACTTATGGTTTATGAATCCGTGTCGAGTTTTTTCCCTAGTTATCCAGATTTTTGGAAAAACAATTTTTGAAATTGCAAAATTGAATGCTGTGAAATCTTGCAAACATTTAGAGGTTATCAGAAGCATGGTGAATGTTATTTAAATGTTAAAAAGTTACATTAACATCGAGATTTTTTGAAAAAAATTAAAACTGTAAGTTTTTCGATTTTTCTTTTTCTTCGATTTCTTGATTTTGCAACTTCCGATCTCTCAATTTTTGGATATTTCAGTTTCAGGATTTTTCAGTTATTTGGTTTTTCAATTTTTCGTTTTTTCAATTTTTCGATTGTTTTTCATTTTTCGATATTTCAATTTTAAGATTCTTCAATTTCTCGATTTTTTATTTTACGATTTCCTCAATTTAGGATATTAAAAAATTTCCATCTTTCAATTTTTTAATTCATCCATTTTTCTTAGATTTTTCAGTTTTTCGATTTTGCGATTTATCGCTTTGTCAATTTTTCGATATTTCAGTTTTAGGATTTTTCAGTTTTCCGATTCTTAAATTTTTCGATTTTTCGTTTCCATTTTTCGATTTTACACCTTTTCGAATTTTCAGTTCTGCATTTTTTCGATTTTTCAATTTTTCGACATTTTAATTTTCGATTTAAGTTTACATTTTTCGATTTCTCGATTTTTCACTACTGATTTCTCAATTTTTCGATATTTCAGTTTAAGGATTTTTAAGTTATTTGCTTCAATTCTCGATTCCTATACTTCAAATTTGGGATTTTTCGATCCTTTAATTTTCTTTTTTTCTTTTTTATTTTTCGATTTTTTAATTTTCCCATTTCTCGTTTTCTTAACTTCTTGATGTTTCGATTTCCCGACGTCTCAATTTTCTCAATCTTTCAGTTATTGATTTTTCAATTTTACTTCGATTTTTCAGTTTTTCGATTTATCGATTCATCAATTTTTCAATAATTCAGCTTTGGGACTTTTCAGCACTACAATTCTTCTGTTTTTCGTTTCGATTTTTCGATTTCTCAATTTTTTACTTTTTCGATTTTTTAAAGTATTCGCCATTTTAATTTTTAGATTTCTTTATTTTAGCTTTTTTACTTTTTTAATGTTTCGATTTTTACACTTTTCGTTTTTTTGGTTTTTCGATTCTTCAGTTTTTCGACACTTTAATTTTTGACTTCAGTTCAGATTTTTGATTTCTCGATTTTTCAACTTCTGATTTCTCTATTTTTCCATATTTCACTTTTAGAACTTTTGAGTTATTTGCTTCAATTCCTCGATTTTTCAATTTTCCGGTTACTCAATACTTCAAATTGGGGATTTTTCCATTCTTTAATTTTTTCTTTTTTTTTGTTAATTTTCGGTTTCTCACTTTTTGTTTTTCGATTTCTCAATTTTCCAATATTTTCATTTTCCGATTTTTCAATTTTTGGTTTCTCAATTTTTTACTTTTCCAATTTTCGATCCTTTAATTTTTCAATTTCTCAATTTCTCGACGTCTTCATGTTTCAATTTCTCGACGTCCCAATTTTCTCACTATTCCAATTTTTCTTCGATTTTTCAGTTTTTCGATTTATCGATTCATCGAAAATTTTTCAATATTCCAGTTTTGGGATTTTTCAACATTTCAATTCTTCTATTTTTCGTTTCGATTTTTCTATTTCTCGATTTTTTACTTTTTCGATTTTTCAAGTTTCGGCATTCTAATTTTTGTATTTTTTTTTTATTTCAGATTGTTTATTTTTTCATGTTTCCATTTCTTGACCTTTCAATTTTTTGACTTCTTAATTGCAGATTTTTCGGTTCTTCGAATTTTAAAAGTTGATTTTTCGATTTTTTAATTTTTTGGTTTTAAAATTTTCGATTTTCCGACTTTCAATTTTCTTTCAATTTTTCAATTCTTCAATTTTTCTTCGATTTTTCAGTTTTTGGATTTTGCGATTTATCACTTTTATCCATTTGTCGATATTTCAGTTTTCGATTTAAGTTAATCTTTTTGGATTTCTCGATTTTCCAACTTCTGATTTCTTAATTTTCCGATATTTTAGTTTTAAGCTTTTTCAGTTATTTGATTCAATTCCTCGACTTTTCAACTTTTTAATTTTTCCTATACTTCGTTATTCGATACTTTAAATTTAGGAGTTTTCGATTCTTTAATTTTCGTTTTTTTTTTTAATTTTCAGTTTATTACTTTCTTATTTTTCGATTTCTCAATTTTTTGACTTTTCGAATTCTTGCTGTTTCGATTCCTCGACGTCTTAATTCTTAACCTTTCAATTTTTCGACTCTTCGATTTTTTTTTTCGATTTTTCAGTTTTTCGGTTTCTCAATTTTTTATTTTTTCGATTTTTTTAATCTTAAAGTTTTAATTTTTTTATGTTTCAATGTCTGGACCTTTCTATTTTTTGACTTCTTGGTTTTCAATTTTGCGGGTTTTCAATTTTTAAACGTTTGATTTTTCGATGTTTTAATTTTTTGGTTTTAAAACTTTACGATTTTTGAATTTTTTGGTTTTAAAATTTTTTGATTTTTTAGTTTTTCGTTTTTTTGGATTTATCGATATTTAAATATATCACTTTTTCGATTTTTTTAGATATAAAATTTTTTAATTTTTCCATTTTTGCGCTTTTATATCTTCTTAATCTTTTAATGTTTCAATTTTTCAGTTTCCCAATTTTTCGACAATTCAGTGGTGGAATTTTTCAATTTCTAGATTATTCAATTTTTTGGTTCATCAATTTTTCGATTTCTTGACTTTTTCGATTTTTTTAATTTTGGGATTTTTCAATTTTTCGATTTTTGGATTGTGACGGTTTCGATGTTTCCATATTTCGATTTTTCAATTTTTCAATTTTTTCAAATTTTAAATTTCTCAATTTTTAATTTTTCGATTTTTCAACTTCTCGATTCAATTTTTCGATGTTTCGATTTTTTGATTCCTCAGTTTTAGAATTTTCGGCTTTTCAATTTTTTGATTTTCCAACTTTTCAATGTTTGGATCTTTCAATTATTCAATTTCAAAATTTTTCGAAATATCAGTTTTGGGATTTTTCAATTTTTCGTTCCTCGATTTGTTTTTTTTTTTTTATAAATATTTTCCGCCTTTTAAATTTTCGGATTTTTTAATACATATTTCGACTTTTCAATTTTTCGATTTCTGGATTTATACAGATTTCAATGTTTCGACTTTTGGATTGTACAATTATCCGATTTTTCGATTTGTCAATTTACTTTTCGATTTATCGATTTTTATTTTAAAATTTTTCAATTTTCAATTGTTGGATTTTTCCATTTTATGCTATTTCGACTTCTCAATTTTTCGGTTTTTCGACATCTACACTTTTCAGTTTCTCGATCTTTTGATGTTTTGATTTCTCGATGTTCCAATTTTTCCATGTTTCGAGTCTTCATTTTTTCGATTTCCCAATAATTTAGCCAATTTTTTGTGACTATTGTGAAGCTACACCACGAACAAAGCAGTCTCCTTCGTATTCAAAATGAGGTGTTAGTGGAACATAACTATCTCACATTATAATAAATAACAATAATTTCCATAATTTAAAAAATTCCACCACAACGATTTTGCTTGTTGTGCACATAATATTAGACAATAAACACAAGTAATTAGTTTTGCATGAACATTAGCAGAACCAAGTTCGTTGAATTACACTTCAGAGCTCAGAAAGTTGTTTTCTAATCATACAGTACCTCCACAGTGACTTTCTGAAACGAAGCGTGGCATCCAAATTATCATAATTAAAATTTGCAACCAATTTACATAAGAGAGAAAGCTGACGAACTTCTACAAATATAATAATAACGGGTTACATGTTATGATTTCCATTCTGCTAATAACTCCGACTGGATTCCTAGTAGATCCCTCTTTTGTTTAATTAAAATCAGGGTAAAACAAGCTCTGGAAATTTTTGTTATTGCAATTGCTCAATTTTGAATAATTTTTGCAATCAAGTGAACCTGAAAGATGTCTCAACAGAGAAGAGAACAACACAGAATACAAAAATTATCTCAAAATAAGTAATTAAATTTCAGAAGAAAGACAGAAATATATTTCTCATACCAAAGGGTTTTATATTTAAAATGCCTTACGTACAAGAAAATAAACTGTTGTGAATGAGTAACGTCTACTTTAAAGTTCTCGTTCCAAGAAACGCAAACTACTTTATATTCCTAGATGTACTAGAAGCCATTTAAAATACATTAAAACTTTCTTGGGAACCGGAATACGTAACAACAAGATTTAAAACAAAAATAAACAATATCCAGTCACGTGCACTACCGTAGCAATTCCAAGGAATTTTCCCACTTTTCCACCGGCTTTGAAGATTTGTAGTATTTCCGGAAAATAATCGCGCTCAATACAAGCACAAGTTTGCACATTTTAGTTCGACTCTACGTAACTTTCCCACCTTGACTACATGCAAATTAAGTTCAAATTACGAACTCCTCGCTGAAACCATCAATCTTAAAAATTTTCATTGAGCCACCTAAAAATTTGTTTTTAAAATGCAAATGGCACTTTTTTCGACGTCTGTTCCAATTCCACCACGCCCGAATCAAAAAAGATCCGTCTTTTACTTTTAATTTCGCATTTAGATTCTACCAAGTTGGAAAGGACGCTCGATCGAATCGAGGTTGTTGTGTCACTTCAAGATTGCGCCTAATGAATTTTTTACAAAAGCTAAAAATGGAGCAAAATTGTTATTAATTATTTAAGAGTAAAAAAGTAGGAGACATTAATCTCGGATCGTAAAAAGTAAACGATGTCAGTGTCACGTAGCCTGTAAAAAATGCAGAAAATAAATTCTATCTCGTATAAAATTCGCGTTTTTGTTGACACCGACGATTATGATTAATGTATATCGATTCGTTATGTAAACATCTTTTCATCCAATCACGGAAAAACGATCTGAAAGCTTCGCACATTGATTACCTATGTAAATGTTAAAAATTAATTTCGACGAGAATAGCGCACGAGTGATTCACCTGTCTTCCGCAAATTAATGGAAACGGTAAATAGTGTACTCGAGGAACACAAAACGCCGCTTACACAAAAACTTACCGACGAAACAATGAAAAACAAAATTGCGTTCCCACAACACTTGGCTTTTATTGCGTTACCTACGGTTAATTGTAAACGATTCAAACTTGAATAAGCCAACTAAAGCTCATAAAAGCTACGCGAACGTTTTGGCAACACTTTTTGTTTATCTGAATGCACTACATACAAATGACGCCAGATTGTATATTACACAAAATCAATGCAAACGCTTGTTTCGAAGACGTGATAATGGGTATAATTTCTGCGTTTATCGCTATCGCTTCAGCAAATAAGTAGTTATGCAACAAATGTCGCTTTTGGTGGATGGTATGCAGTTTGCAAACTGAGCTCGTTGGAGGTCCAATTCCTCCAGGAAACATTACTTTTTCGCGCGGTTTTAGGATGTCATCAGAAGTTTATACATATAATGAAAATATCCATTCCTAATTCTAACCCTGCTTAATTAATAAGTACATCTACATCAGTTCAGAAACCTTCAATACTGTATAATTACCTAATCACGAATCTTGTCTATTTCTCACCAAACATAACCTTATTATTTTATTATTATAGTATAAATTAATAACTCGCTTGTCACTAAATTTCCTTGATTATTTTACATTGTATTAACCACAATCTAATTATGTTTCTCTATTTACAGCCTATCCTCATACCCTTTTCTACCCCTTCGTTGCTTTCCCGAATCAGTATTCTAACCTCAAGCCCGCTCCCAACTGTGCGATACCCGAATTTGTTTGCGAGCTCTGCAACGAAGAAATTTTTTCGAGTTCTTTCCCAAGTCTTGCTGTTTAAATTGCCGACTTGAAACATACATGAATGTTATCGCATGAACATATGTTTTTTGTTGCATTACTGTAAGAATTTTAGTTTTTCGGGGTCAAACGAAATGTTAAAGTAGCAACCAGAAAGTTTCCGTAAAGATTTTTGTCAGATTGAATTTTTTTTTTGAACATACTAAACAAAAATTTGTTGTTCTCCAATGTTTTTAATTTTATCGGCTAGATTATACAATTTTCATAACCCATATTTTTTATCTGACAAATGAATGTCCATCCGGCGATTGGCTTAGCTTATGTTTTTCGACGTTTCATAACTCCTAGAATACGAAAACATACGTCCCTCGTTTCCGCCTGTCTGTCGTGTGGTTTGCCGTCTGACGTCTGTCCGCATCTGTGTCTATTTTAGACAGATAATCTTCTAAACTACCGAACCGATTGTGGTCAAATTTTCTATGTATATTAGGAATATTGTGCAGATGGTACAACGCTAATCAAAATTTGTCTGATCATCCTTATCAACAATAATACGTCATCATACTTGTAGTTTATGAATCCGTGTTGAGTTTTTATTCTGGGCATCTAGATTTTTGTAATAAAAATCAAAATTGTACAACATTTTACAATTTAACTTTGAAATCTCAAAACCCAATGCTCTAAAACCTTACAAACGCTTTAAAACGGTAAATAAATTTAAAAAAATGGTCGAAAGTTGTTTCGACAGAACTTCCCTCGCTTTGTTAATTTTGCGGATTTTATATTTTTTATGAGAACCCATATAAGTTGAAATAAACAAGTGTAAATATGTAATACTATTTTGTTTCAAATGAGTTTTTACTTTACAAAATTTGGTGATGACGTCATTTTTGCAAGAACACGTATTTCAACTTAGGTTGATGCAGTAATACTAATAATAATAATTATTATTTTTAGGGGGAGATAAAGAGATATATTTTGATTAAAAATTTACCATGCCTGCAATAACTTCAAAACGTCTGCAAGATTTCAAGGCATTCGGTTTTGCAGTTCTTAATTTAATCAATAAAATTAATAAAAAGTCATTAATTTTTTTTTTGCATCACCCTGTATAAGAGCAAATGGAAAAAATACGAATGCAAATGCAATAATTTCAAAAGTGTACGGTATACTTTACTGAACATTTAAAAACGCAAAATAAGAATGAGAAACGATACTGCAAACAAAACTCCAGCGGCAGCTCTGTGTGGAGGTGGCTGCATGGCTGCAAGTCATAAATTAGTGGAACGACCGTAAGTGGCCAATTTTGCATTTTGCACAATCTCGAGATCATATGTGTCAACAAACAGTCACGGTTATTACGAAATCGTATTTTCGTAATAACCAAATTAAAAACAAATAAATTTTATTTTCCGTTGCATTTAGGCCCGAAGGGGTCCCTTAATTTCGGGGGACTGGTGGTGCAGCATCACTATATAATATACACAGTATTCTATGAACAACACTATACTCAAAAACATGTTTGTAATTTCTTCTAAAGAAATATAAGTATTTTGCATTTAAGCTCCGCCCCCTTGTTTCACGGCGCATAAAAAAATCATCACAATTGAGACAGGGCGGGTGGGCGGGCTTATATTTTGCCTTTTTGTTTCAATATGTGTAGACTTCTTTTCACAACATGAAACTTAAAACATGTTTAAAATGGAAAATTTTTGAAAAATGTTTATATTTTGCAAAAATGTAGAGTACCATTTAGACCATGTTCTAAGTTTGTTGTTGTGAAAAGATGGCTACGTGTATTAAGAAAAAAAAGGTAAAATATAAGCCCCGCCCACCCACCCTATCTCAATTCTGATGATTTTTTTTATTCGTCGTAAGCCGAGGGGCGGAGCTTAATTGCAAGATCTTTGTTTTTCTACGAGAAATTACCATGTGAAATATGTTCTGAAGAAATCGTGTTATACAAAGAAAACCAAAAGAGAAGCCCCACCCATCCGTCTCGATCTCAATCGTGATGAATTTTTCATTCGTTGTCAGACCGAGAGGCGGAGCGTAATTGCAAAATTGGTATTTCCCTATACAAATTTACCTTTTTAACCATATTCTAAGTTTCTTGTTGTGAAAAGATGGTTATGTATATTTAGAAAAAAAAGGTAAAATATAAACCCCGCCCACCCGCCCTATCTCAATTCTGATGATTTCTTTTATTCGTCGTGGGCCGAGGGGCGAAGCCTAATTGCAAAATCGATACTTTCCTACAAAAATTTACCATTTTAAACATGTTTTACCTTTCCTGTTGCGAAAAGAAGATTACACATATTACGAACAAATGGAAAAATAACTTTATCTGTTTTTGAGGCAAATAGCAATAAATCTTGTTGATTTAAACATCGAGAACTATCTTTAACAACGCATAAGTACTGACAGAAAGCTACAGTATAGAAAATGATGGCAGCTATTTAAAATATGAAGGTTTCGGTGAACAAGTGATTAAATGGCTTAATATTAGTGGACCTCATTATCTCTTATCAAAATTCGATTTTCATGGAATTAGTGCCGTCAAATAGAAACATTCCCTGCACACTACCCCAATTTGATTGGTTGAAAACCCAACGTCAACGGCAACGTAACGGCGAAAGTTAAAAGTTGGTCATTTCGAACGTCACCCCAACGGCGTGTCAACTTTCAACGGCAAAGTCAACGAATAATATAAACGATGCATACCTTCCCTGCGAATTTATCTTACAACGGCTATGTCAACGGTGAGCGGCAACGTCAGCGACAAGTTTATAAATCGATCTTAAATCGTCTCTGCACAAGTACGGACATTGTAAAATATATTTACAGCACATTATCAACGGGAATAGTGGTATTTGATCAATATGGGTAGTGTTTAAAATGTTGATCTTTATACATCGGAATAATGTCATGAAGACATTTGTCTGATGTGAATGACTATATCGCCTCAAAACGGATGACTAAAATTCTTCATAAGCCTTATATTTTGCCTTTTTTTTCATAATATACATAGCAATCTTTCCACAACAAGAAACTTAAAACATTGTTAAAATGGTACATTTTTGCAAGAATATAATGGATTTTGCTCTTATTACATTTTAAACATGTTGTAAGTTTCATGTTACGAAAAGAAGTCTACACATATTAAAACAAAAAGACAAAATGTAAGCCCGCCCACCCGCCCTGTCTCAATTGTGATGATTTTTTTTATTCGCCGTGAACCAAGAGGGTGGAGCTTAACTGCAAAATACTTATTTCTTAACAAGAAATTAAAAACATGTTTTTGAGTATCGTGTTGTTCAAAGAATAGGTACTACGTATACTAAGAAGAAAGAAAAAATATAAACCCCGCCCACCCACCCCATCTCAATTGTGATGATTTTTTTTTTAATTGTTAAAAACTGAAAATAGGTTTAAAATGGTACATTTTTGTAAGGAAATATGGATTCTGCAATTAGGCTCCGCCCCTCGGCTTATGGCGAAAAAAAATCATCAGAATTAAGATAGGGCGGGTGGGCGGGGCTTATATTTTGCCCTCTTTTTCTAAATATACATAGCCATCTTTTCACAACAAGAAACTTAAAACATAGTTAAAATGGCACATTTTTACAAGGAAATATAGATTTTGCAATTATAAGGTGCAGCTTAATTGCATCTATATTTCTTTATACAAGTTCTTCATTTTAAACATGTTGTAAGTTTCATGTTGTGGAAAGAAGTCTAAACATATTAAAATAAGAAGGAAAAATGTAAGCCCGCCCACACGCCCTGTCTCAATTGTGATGATTTTTTTTATTCGCTGTGTTCCAAGCGGGCGGAGCTTAACTTCAAAGTACTTATTTCTTTACAAGATATTAAGAATATGTTTTTGAGTATAATGTCGTTCATAGAATATTATGTATACTAAGAAAAAAAAAGAAAAATATTAACCCCGCCCACCCACCCCATCTCAAATGTGATTATTTTTTTTATTCTTAGAAATTTTAATTGGTTTAAAATCGTACATTTTTGTAAGGAAATATGGATTCTACAATTAGGCTCCGCCCTTCGGGTTATGGCGAATAAAAAAATCATCAGAATTGAGAGAGGGCGGGTGGGCGGGGCTTATATTTTGCCCTTTTTTTCTAAATATACACAGCCATCTTTTCACAAAAAGAAACTTAAAACATAGTTAAAATGACACATCTTTACAAACAAATATAGATTTTGCAATTATAGGGTGCAGCCTAATTGCAACATCTATATTTCTTTATACAAATTCTTCATTTTAAACATGTTGTAAGTTTCATGTTGTGGAAAGAAGTCTAAATATATTAAAATAAGAAGGAAAATTGGGTGGCTCATTCTTAATTTGATCAATAATAAATTGACTGATTCATTAATTTTTTTGATGTATAAGCAAATCTAAAAAATATTAATGCGATGATAAATCAAAGTATTGACTCACGTCATCAATTTTATTGGAGGGGATAAGCAAATACATTTTGATTAAAAATTTATTATGCTAATCATAAATTTAAAACATCTGCAAGATTTCAAAGCATTCGGTTTTGCAGATTCAAAATTAAATTGCAAACTATTTTTTTTATAATTTTGATTTTTTTCCAAGAATCTGCAAGGAGTCATAAACTACATGTCTGTAGGACTATGTTATTTTATACAATTTAAAACTCATTTACTATGTGAAATTTTGAAGTGACGTTATTACATTATTGGTGGGGATGATTAGACAAATTTTGCTGAGCATTTCACCATCTACATGATATTTCTAATATAAATACAAATTTGTCAACAACCGGTCCAGTACTTTCGGAGATTATCTGTCTAATAAAAATCCGGGACGGCAGACAGACGGACAAACAGACAGACAGACGGAAACGGGAGATCTATTTCTTCGTACTCTAGGGTTCATGATACGGTGAGAAAACGTAAATGTAGAGAAAACGTTTACGCTCGGGAAGTAATAAATGTAATCATAAACATTTCTCGTGTTTTTTGTTTGTAATTTATTGTTTTTTTTTTTTATTGCATTAATTGAATATTCGAAGAAAATTAAATCGAAGTGTAAAATTCCCGAACCACCGTAAACAAAAACTTATCGCGTCATTCCCAGAAGCGTTATTAACGTTTTTACCGAACTGAAAATTAAGTCTTCGACTTTGTGGTATTTACCAAATTAAATCATAAACGTCGAATTCCTCACCGCCTTTCACAATAACTTTTTTCAATGACAGCTAACACAACTGGTAATATTCAGCGACCGACGAATACCAATAAAACCAATACTTTTTTGTCCGGAATTAAACTAACACGCTATTCGCTGACCAGCAATTAGAGCTTTAAGTTTGGAAATACACATTGATCCGGAATGATGGTGCGACCCATGCGATTGGTGTCTGGGGCTTTGGCATCGCCTGATTGATTGATGGCCTCCGACCCCGGCCCAAAACAGTCTGATGTGTGTCGAAAACACTGAAGCCATTTTCTGCAGGACCAAAAAATATTTCATCTGATGGATTCATTGATGGGTGAGAGATTGCGAGGGAGACTCAATCGCAGATCGAAAAAGAAACGTCTCCTCGGACGCCCGAATGGAAAAATCAAATTTTCAAGTAATGTATTCATCGCAAAGACTTGTCATCTCGAGGTTATTCCGGATAAAAGTCAAAAAGAACGACGCAGAATGCTTAAGAATAAATGGATTTTGCCTTGTCTGGCAACAATTTAGTGGAAAAAGAGAAATGTAAAAGCACCTTTGAATTTAAAGTTTCGGTTTTGTTTTGACGTTTTTCTCAGATAAATTAGAACAAGACGTAGAACAGTGGAATGTTGTAAGTTGACTAAATTAAAAAGGGCTTCTTTGGGTGAAATTGTCAGATGAAAGGACACAGGATAAAGACAATGATTTATAATTGCTTGTAAAACTCATACAAAGTCGTGCGGAATGTGTTCAATTAGAGTCGATCTGAATCGCGCGGTAATAATGAAAAGACTTTATGTGTACATCTTCTCGACAAACGACAAGATAACATCTTGCTAGACCAATAGTATACGTATAAATTCAGCGTCAGCTATACGAAAAGGTAAATCCTCGACTATAAGAAATTTTAGATAGAACGTCGTTAAAACGTCGAGATAACCGGAAGACAATAAACAGAGTCAAATAAATAACGACGTGATGACCAAACTAATACTAAAAGCAAGTTACACATGTACACAACTATTCTGATACCGTTGTACCCGTAACTCTTATAAATGGTATTCACGACTAATGTTCTCGTCTACAATTAAGTCCATTATTGAAAACACCACTAAACGTTTTTCGATTTTAGTTAATTGATACAGAGGCGAGGTGTGATTTTGCGCAAAAAGTGCCTGTAGGTATAATAGACCGTTGAAAACTATAATAATAATTAATCAAACAATGCACACTAAACTTCGCGCTTTCAATAGAGGGAGAGTTTTATTATTACAGCTGCATATGATTATTATTGACAACGAATGAATGATTTACTACGTTAATATCACAAAATTTTTATTTATTTTTTTTTGACTCGCAGGTTGATACAAAAATATTTTGTACCAGTAGAACAAAAGATGTGTTTAATGCACTCAACTTTTATAACTCATCCCTCATTTCCTATTAACAATCGCCCTAGTTTCGTCTTAGCAATTTTAACACGCTCCCTCATGTACAACAACTATCTAACTACTCCCAACTTCTTGCACATTTCACCGTCGCTTAAATCTGCATGAGACGACTCTATTAAATTACGAGCGTCCGTAATAAAAGAGCTCGAGTTCCTACCCCCAGTATCAGCAACCGAATTTTTCTTCCGTTTGCATTTCCAGAATAGTTGAAATTGCTACCCCTTCAGCACCCTACACGCCAGCGTAACCGAGGCACGAAAGCGGCGTCTGATAACTTACTTTATTCAGAGGATACTCGATGGCGTGTGTATAGTGGATGGAAAACGTACGTACGATTCCATTGGGGGAAATAACCCGTGCCCTACTCTGTAACATAATTACCCCTATCAGTTATTTACGCCCTGACCCCATGACCTGCCTCGCCGTGGTCGCCTCAACAATTTAATTTATTGCTTGACACGCAACTTTTTACGAACCGATCCAGATTTCACACAGAATGAGCCCAACATCGTGTAAGGCGACAAGATGACACTTTTTTCCCATTCGGCCAGAATTAAATACACCGAGAGAAATCTGGGAAAGAGAGGGGTTAGAAGCCAATAATAACGAATGCTGCTCAAGGCACCCTCCACAAAAACGTGTCTATATTCAAATGACGTCATCAAAATTCTGGAAGGGATAAAGGCGACGTTGGGTAATCAGTAATCACAAGATCAGCTTGGCGGGATTTCAAAAGAATCCGTCCGAATTTTATCTTACTATTATTATTATTATTATTATTACTACTAGTGGTTGGTACAAAATAACCATGGGAAGAATATTAATAGCCAACGACTACAAAGCCTGCTACACAAATACCTTCCCTTTTCGGATTTTTAAAATTAGTCTAGCGGATGGAAAGCATTAAGAGGTGGCGCCTAGTCTGCACCGTTGACGTCACGGAGCTATTTTATCGATAATCCGTTGCAACGCACAGTCCTTTTAGAGCTTCGGCGTGTTATTTTTATGAGTATCGTTCTAACGAGGTTATAATGTTGGAATAACTCGTCACCATTTGGGGTTTCGCCGGGGCAGAGTTTCCTTCCGGATTGGAATCAATTTCCTTAGATAACAAGCCCGAGTTCTTGGTACCTACATCTTCGGTACACATGCACGAGTAGACCACATTGAAAACTGGGGCATGCAGCAAAACTCGGGAGGAATTGTTAAACTTGGAATAATTCCACTAGACTAATCCAATTTTAGAGCACAACAGTATCAAAATGGCTCGTTTATATGTAAAGTGAAACATTAAACGTGTATTTTAACTTCTCAATGATCTACATTTTTATTGCACTGCATAATGGATGTAGGAGTTTGTTCCTGACGGCAATTTATAGGATTCGGGATTAGGTGCATTTCGCGGAAATTGTGCGTTTGTCAAATAATCTCGTGTTTTGCTCGACGGAGGGGAACTGAAACTTGAAATGTGCGGGGGAGCATTAAAATGAGGCGTAAGTGCGCCATTGCGTTCGTGGAGATGAAGCTGCCCAAAGACACAATTTAAACGTGAAGAGTTTCACTTGGGTCTTGTTTGTAACAATAGTGGAGTTCACGAGGTGTTCTTTAACGTTGGCGGACATCTAAATGATGGCAAATATGGGGAGTTTCATTCAATTCAGTGGACCGTCTAATAACTGATCCCCGTGGGCAATGGATGATTTTATGGGCTCATACCAACAGACATATTGAGTTGAATTAGGTAATTACCGAGTATCCCAAGCCTCAGAGAAAGATTTTTAAAGCAACTATCAAAAGATCAAGAAGGTGCTGTTAAAGCATAACTCATTTAAGAAATTGTCCGATATTTTTTAATAATTTTCCTATTGTACTTGGATTTCCATTCATTTATTATTTACTAAGTATTCTAAAATCATGATTTTCAAGAATATCTACTTTCATGTTTTTAAGATATTTTAGTTTGTAGAAGAGTAAAAACTGATAACTATTAAACTGAAAGTCTGCAAAAAATAAAACGCTAATCAAAATTTAACTAGCAATCCCCTCTAAAAAATCAATTACGTCATCTTAAAATCTTGGTAGGTATACTTTTTTAATATATACATATATAGCATGACTTGTTGCTTCACTTGTTGGTTGACAATCTATACCTGTTTTTAACTTTGTAAGGAAAATGAACAGAAATAAAACTGTTGAATAAAATCTGACATCTGCAACTGAATAACCTTTTTTTTTTAAACGTAAAACATTGATTTAGTGATTACTGAAAATCGACTAAAATTTATGCATTGCTCCAAAACATTTCCTGAAAAATACTCTCTAAGGTACAGTAATGCTTATACGACTTTAAAAAATTCAGCATCTGTGGTGCCCATGAGTTGCAAACCCACAAATTTTGGAAAATGTTAATATTAGTTGTTGATAATATAGAATGCCGATAATGATATGATTTAAAAGAAGTTAGCAACAAAGATATAATTTTTAAAAGACGTAGCAAAGTTACTCCTACATATTTTTTAAAATGGTATGTATCTACCGTTTGCTGAAAGCTCAAACCGAAAAGTCGTTACCTCCAACTGTCTTAGCAATTAATGCAGTTAGAGTGGAAATACTTTGAGAAGAACACACCAACGAAACGTTGCAGTCGAAGAAAACATATCCCGATTGACCCATTTACTAATTAGGGGAAGGAGCAGAACTGGTGGTACCGTCAACGGCATTCGTCAATCTCTTTTGTACTCTCCTTGATGGAAATTGTTTTTTGTGATCTTTATCACTACTAGATTTCAATTAGAGATGTATCGACTATAGTCGGCCGACTGTTCCGCTTTGCTAAAACCGGTTTATAAATGCAACAGACAGTGTGTTTTTTTTTTCTATTTCTCTGACTACCTTAAAAACTTGTTTTATTTTAATAAAAGGAATAACTAAAGTTTCTTTGTGTTCCCAAAAATGTGTTAAATTTGTTTGGATAATTTTAACATTTAATTTTTTGTAGTAACTCAGTACAAAATAAAGAATAACCCAATTTAGGGCAGTTTAGACAATACTTTAACCAGTTTTAACCACTTTTTTGGAAAATTTTTGAAAATTTTGAATTCGCTTTGCGTGTTTATTGGACCAGATATCGTGACGGCGATTTCAGAATCGCAACTAGCGGAAGATTATCTACACTTTGACACCAATTTTCGGTCGAATAAACCAATTTTAACCGGTTTTAACAAAGTCGACTAGTCGGCCGACTATAGTCGGTACATCTCTAGTTTCAATACACTCAGTACTACTACGAATGCCCCATTAAAAAAAATATTATTATTTTCTTAGAGAGTATGTCATTTGGCAAAATCAGTCTTATCTTAGTAAGTATTAACCCCGCCCACCTGCCCTTTATTTTTTTAGAGTTTATGCCATGTGGTAAAATCAGTCTTACCTTAGCAAGTACTAACCCCGTTCACTCGCCCTTTATTTTCTTAGAAAGTACGTCCTTTAACAAGATCAGTCTTATCTTGGCAAGTATTAGCCCCGCCCATCCGCCTTTTTATTTTCTTAGATGATACGTCATTTGGCAAAATCAGTCTTATCTTGGCAAGAACTAGCCCGCCAACTCGCCCGTTATTTTCTTAGACGATGTTATGTGGCAAAATCAGTATTATCTTAGCAAGTACTAGCCCCGCCCACCCACCCCTTATTTCCTTAGAGAGTAGGTCATTTGCCAAAAGCAGTTTTATCTTCGCAACAACTAGCCCCGCCCACCCACCCTTTAATTTCTTAGAGGATATGCCATTTGGCAAAATCAGTCTTATCTTAACAAGTATCAACCCGGTCCTCTTACCCTTTCTTTCTTAGAGATTAGGTCCTTTGCCAACGTCAGTCTTATCTTAGCAAGTACTAGCCCCGCCCGCCCACCCTTTATTTCCTTAGAGAGTAGCTCATTTGCCAAAATCAGTCTTATCTTAACAGGTACTAGCCTTTTATTTTTTTAGAGAGTAGGTCATTTACTAAAATCAATCTTATCTTGGCAAGTACTAGCTCCACCCACTCGCCCGTTATTTTTTTAGAGAGTATGTCATTTGCCAAAATCAGTTTTATCTTCACAAGTACTAGCCCCGCCCACCCACCCTTTAATTTCTTGGAGGGTATGCCATTTGGCAAAATCTGTTTTATCTTGGGAAGTATTAGCCCCGTCAACTCGCCCTTTATTTTCTTACAGGGTATGTTATTTGGCAAAATTAATCTTATCTTACGAGTAGTAAGCACAAACCCCACCCATCCGCCCTTTACTTTCTTATAGGATGTCATGTGGCAAAATCAATCAGTCTTATCTTAGCAAGTACCAATCCGTCCACATGCCCTTTTTTCTTAGAGACTAGGTCATTTGCCAAAATCAGTCTTATCTTAGCAAGTACTAGCCCCGCCCATCCACCCTTTATTTCCTTAGAGATTAGGTCATTTGCCAAAATCAGTGTTATCTTAACAGGACCACCCTTTTATTTTTTAATAGAGTAAGACATTTACTAAAATCAATCTTATCTTGGCAAGTACTATCCCAACCACCCGCCCATTATTTTCTTGAAGAGTACGTCATTTGCCAAAATCAGTCTTGTCTTACCAAATATTAACCCCGTCCATACACCCTCTATTTTCTTAGAAAGGACGACCTTTACAAAAATCAGTTTTACCTTCGCAAGTACTATCCCCGCCCACCCACCCTTTATTTCTTAGAGGGTATGTCATTTGGCAAAATTAGTCTTATCTTGGTAAGTACTAGCTAAATGTAGCAAAAAGTCTAAATAACATCTGGGAATTTAGTTAACCAAGGTCTCTCCATACGAAACACAACATAAAACTAGCTGTCTACTGACCTGATCTTTTGAAAAGCTGAATTTAAGATGGTCAACATTTTTCTATTGTTGATACAACTAATAGTAACTTGACCAGACTTGACCTGATATAGCCTGACCTTATTTGACTTGAATTGACTTGACCTGACCTGATCTAATTTAGCCTGACCTGACTTAAACTAACCCGGAATTTTTACCACTTCCAAAACACCCAATTCAAAGACTAACTTGACCTGACTTAGCTTGATTTGTCCTGACCTAGCCTAATCTTTTCAAAAGCCGAAGTTGTAGTGGACAACACTCTTGCCATTTCTGATGCAAATAACTTGACTGCACTTGACTTAAACTGACTTCACCTGATCTGATTTAATCAAGCCTGACGTGATCTAATTTGACTTCAACCAACTCGAACTATCCCGAAATGTTTGCCATTTTACACCCAATTCAAACGGTAATTTGACCTTATTTGAACTGATTTGACTTGACTTCACCTGACCTGACCCGACCTAACCTGACCTTTTCAAAAGTTGTCAATTACGACACAAGTAAAAGTAACTTAACTTTTTGAACTTGAGTTGATCTGACTTGAGCTGATCTAGTCTGACCTGATTTGACTTGACTTGACTTGACCTGACCTGATCTGATACAGGCTAAGCTGATTTGACTTAACATGACCTAACTTGAACTATCCCGAAATTTTTACCATTTCTAATACAACGAATTCAAACAGTAACTTGACTTGACTTAACCTGACCCAATCTTTTCAAAAGCCGAAGTTATGGTGAACGACATTTTTCTCATTTAGGATACAAGTAAAAGTAACTGACTTGTTGAACTTGAATTGATCTAATCTGAACTGATTTAGACTGGCCTGATTTAATTTGAATTTACTTGACATGATCTAGTCCGCGTTTTTCAACGTTGACTTGACTTGTGTTGACTTGACTTGATCTTTTCAAAAGTCGAAGTTATGCTAGATATTTTTGCCATTTTCAATAAAAGTAAAAGTAACTTGACCTGACTTAACTTGAACTGACCTGACCTGATCTAATTTAGTCTCCCCTGATTTGACCTGACGTGACTTGACCTAGCCTGACCTTTTCAAAAGCTCAACTTAAAGGACGTGGACGAAATTTTTGCGTTTTCCATACACCCAATTCAAACAGTAATTTAACCTGACTTGACTTGACTTAATCTAAACTGGTCTAACCTGACCTGATCTGACTTATTAGATCATGTGAATATTCAAAAGAAAAATCATCTAAAACGATCAGCTTGTGCATCCCCGAACTGAACTTTAAAAAGCTTCTCAACAACCCAAACAGTAAAGTTTGACCAAAGAAAAGTCGAGATTTACGAACAGTTAGATTCAACTGAACCTGAAATTTTGAAAAATCGTATTACGAAACAACCACATAATTTATGAAAACTGAGGCCCGTTTTCCTAAAATCCGATATTTTTCACCAATTTTTGTCCATATTATGAACACAGTGTAAAAATATCCAATTAAACAGAAATTCCGGGAGAGGAGGTAATGAAAACAAAAAAAAGGTATTTCATAAGAGAATCTCAAACAACCAAAACGCAACGCTCGCAACACAGGCACGTTAAAATTTAAACATGATGCCTGAAATCCGTAGAATAAAGGTTATTAGCATATCATCGGCAAATCCGTTAAGCCCATTAGAAATGCCAAAACAATTTTGATCAAAACCGAAGAATACGAGTAAATTTAAGCTAATTTTGTATATTGGAGGCTGGCTGCCTTCGGCATTCAAGATATTTCGACAACAAAGGATTTTAAACATAAATACTCCATGAATATTAATATTTACAAAAGGCTAAACTTTCTTGAGCGGGTATTTTACGATTCGTGGTAAAATATTTAATATCTCGTACGTACGGCAAAACTAACCGAATAAATTTTCTCGGCGATTTGTTTTTACTTTCTTCAAGATATTTCACGTGCTTTTTGTATAAATTTAATTAATTTAGAACGTTCCCGAAGCAGCAATATAATTAATGACTGTCGTCTGAAAATAAAAAGCAAACTGGTGAAAAAGTGAGTTATTATGTTTCATGAATGGAGCTTTTAGAACCCCGCTGCCTTTTGACGATGCACAGGCTCACCACTCGGGGCTACCAGAGATAAGGTAACTGAAAGCCCGATATGAACATATAGGGGCACGTATTATTTACTAAACTCCTTCCAGGTCATAAAATAATTACCACCATAAACGTCTATAAATACACCCAATCCAAAAAAACCAAACAGCTTAATTTGAGCTTTTACATACAAAAATACCATCCGACTGATAATATATCTTCCTCAAAATGACGAATGCACCCAGCATCACCCGAATCAATTATTATTATCATCATCTAGGCCCACCTGTGTCAGTTTTTGTTTGTTTATGCTACAGGTAGCTATTGCATTCCACCGACAAAGCATTCCAAAAATAAATAAGCGCACATCCCGTTTAGAAACCGTGTGTCAGTGTTCATGGGGAATTAAATCTATTGAATGATACTAGTGCGCTTGACTGGGGTACAATAAAACTCCCAAATCCTATTATTAAACAACCAAAAAAGCAATGCTGGATCAGAAGCCAGTGTTCAACTGAGCTTTCAGCTGCAACAATTTAAAACTGCGCCAAATTTAAACCAGGCTCCGCAAAGGTCATCACGCTTTTGAAGCACAGGTGCTCGTAAATCAGGATCGGACATTACCGAAAATAATGGTGGGTTCGGTGCGAATATTTCCTAGATGAGTCATCTCTGTTATAAATTTCTGGTATTTACGGCGACAGATTTATGTACTAATACTCCCGGATTATTACCGGAGCTTAGTTTTGGTTCAAATGAGTGTCGTCAATTTTCCAAAAACAATGCGCCTGCATATTCATAAACATATTAAATTTCTATTTACTCATAATCCGGTTAATATGAGGGTGTTTCGGGCCTAAACGCAACTCTACGAAACTATCAACCGACTTAATTACCATATGAAACACCTACACAAGCCAACTAATTTGTAAAATGTAAGTAAGTGTGTGTAAATGGAAATTGTTTTGATGAGAAATGGGCGAGGGGATTGCACACGATTCAGAAGTGACGTGGGATAATGCCATTTGTGGTGTAATTTGATTTTTTCTCAAAGCTGTTGCTGGAGGTGCGTACAAGGCACCTCTGTGATTAACGAGATCTCATAACTACTTTGACCTAAAGGGCAATGTGTACACGAATCATAATGGAAATCAGTGGAAATGTATGTAGGGAAATCAATTTGGAGTTTACTTGCACAACACAGGCAGGTTTGCATAAATTTAGAAGCAATGTTTGCAGATACATATACATGCATACGAGTACATTGCAAACAAAATGAGGAAATAATTGTTTTTGTACACGCGAATAAATTCATCAAAAAGATTAAAATTATCTCGCTACATTGATACTTGGAGAGCCCTAATCGCTCGCCTTAACTTCAATCCATTCATATTTTTTTTTTAATTCCAATTTTAAAATCCATGCAAAAATAAAGAAAGGTGACACTAAATAAGTCGGAAAGTAGGCGACAAACTATTTTGCAATATTATGAAAACCGCATTTCTATTATGTTACAATTTATAATGCTAATATTGTTTAAATGAGCAATACATATTAAAATGAATTTTAAGGTACTTTGCGTTATTAGAGTCCGGTAGATATTTGCCGGACCGGAGATAATTCTATACCCAAAGAGCGACCGGAGTTAAGGTGTCGGATTAGTGAACGCCCGACCTGGACCGGAGTTGCGGTTCTCCCCCTTCAACATTTATTTTTTGTTAACAACCAAAACCGGGGGTCTTATAGGAGGAAATTCCGCATTTCAGGGCGATTAGTGAAAAAATATTTTGAAACACCCCAGGAGTCACTAAGTCGTTTCGATGAACCTGAAATTATTTTCAGTAGCACAGGTGTGTCATTTACATTACTCACTAAAGTTATATTTTTTCAATCCGGAAAAGGGCGAATTTCATATTTTCTCAACGTGTCATGATCCCTCCCGTTTCTGTTTGTGTATCTGTCTGTTGTTTGTCGTTTGTGTTAAGCAGATAATAACCGAAACTACTGTTCCGATTGTTGCCAAATTTGTACGTATTTTAGGAGTATCGTATAGACGATTTTACCAAAATTTGTACAATCGTCTCCAACAACAATGGGAGGATGTCATCTCAAAATCTGGCATAGTTATTTAAATTTCATAAAACCACATACTTTTATACTTGCGGTTTATGTATCCGCTTTTACTTTACAACTGATTCAGATTTTCTTAAATTATATATTAGCAGTGTATATAAACGACGTACTTCATAAGCCACCGACGCCGTTCTTTATAACGTGTAATTTTTTTGATTTGTGTTTTACTTTTCGCAAATTTGTTTTGCTTGTTTTTCCCGTTTTCGACAAAAATCAATCTATTTTAAGGCTATATTTTTCTTTGAAAGTGAATCAAAACTGTCCAGGTGTGTTTTGGCACAGAATCAAAAAACCTAAATGTGAGATTCCTGCAAGAGTATGAAAGCGATCCGCCGGAAGTTCTTATTCGAGTATTTAGAATATGAAACGGGGAGTTAATTTAGTGAATGAAGTGTTAAATTCATTAAAAAGATATAATTTTTACTTCCAGAGTGTAAGTTAAGGAAGTATAGTAATCGAGTCCATCGAACGAATGGCCACTTTTTAATTTTCTCGACGTTTCATGATACCTAGGCTACGAAAAAAGTAGTCTCCCATTTCCGTCTGTCTATCTGTCTGTCTGGTGTCTGTATCCATGTAGATGGTTAAATGCTAACCAAAATTTGGCTAATCATCATAAAATATACTCATATACTTGTAGTGTGTGTACGACTCCACTTTTAGTTTTTTCGCTAAACGTTCTAATGTTCGCAAATACATTTGCAAGGTATAATAACGTTTTAATTCCGACACTTGGCTCTTTCCTTTTTTTTTCTTGCGTTGGTATAACGCTGTGACTACTTCTCTTTTATACTGTTACTAGAACTATCCATGTTGATGACGTCATCACAAATTTTTTATTCGTCAAATTAAGAACGACTCACCCCATTTTCTCGAAAATGTGTAGAATATGCACGTCTTTACATAATAATGATAAAGTAAGAATTATAATTTTCAGAAGATTTTGTTCCATTGCGGTTTAATTAATAATAATTTTAGTCCGATGTTTTGAGAAGACAAACGCATTCAAATCAAATAACTTCTACGTGACATTCTTTCGATGTATAAACATAAATAAACACTTGAGCTTCAGATTGCTATTACCTACTGCTGAAGGACAAGGGGTGTTATTTACCCCTCTGGTTTTTACTTTACAGCGGTTATAACAAAACGGAAATCGTAAAATAAAATTTTATAATTTTTTTTTATGAACTAGATTTGACGGATTATGCATGTAGCCTTCAACCAATTTTTTATTGGTCAAATTAAGAACCTAATTTTTTAGATTTGCTTATAAAGGGTCAATGAAAAAAATCAAAAAATCAGTCAATTTATTTTATTGAATAAATCAAGAATTTCAAAACTGAATACTTTGGAATTTTGGAAATACAATATTGTTATTTTTAATATTACATTGCAACAATCCAAGTTGATATACGTGTCCTTGCAAAAATGTTGATGACGTCATCACAAAATTGTATATAGAAAAAACTCTGCCCACAACTATCGACCAATTTTTTTAAGAATGTGAAACCCTCTTGGGGGCCTCAAATGTTTTTTTTAATGTGTCTGTCCGAATTTTTATTAGGCAGATAATCTCCGAAACTACTGGACCGATTGTTGTCAAATTTTATATGCGTATTATGAATATCATGTAGACGATAAAACGCTAACCAAACTTTGTCTAATCATCCCCAGCAAACTCAATATTGAATTTGTTCGAAATATGCGCAGTTTTGTCAAATATGCACTTTTTTATGTTACAATTAACAATCAGATGTTTTTCCAAATTTTCCGTTATCACAAAAACGAAAATCGCAAAATCAAATTTTATAACATTGTAAAGAAGCAGAAAAACGTTTTTGTCAATTAAACTAAGTTCATGATAATTTTTTATTTATGAATTTTTAAAATTTATTAGTTTTTGTTTTTTCTAGGGGGTTGGGTATGGGTCGGGCTTAATCTTTGGCTTTATTTTTTACTTAATATACATAATATTCTTTGAACAACACGATACATTTTTTACATGATAATTTCTTGTAGAGAAATAATGATTCTTGGCTGACGATGAATAAAGAAAGACATCACAATTGAGATAGGGTGGGTGGGCGGGGCTAATATTTTGCACCATCACTGAAGAACATCTTTTACATGGTAATTCTTGTAGAAAAATACGGATTTTTCAATTAAGCTCCGCCCCTCTTGACTAACGACGAACAAAGAAAAAGCGTCCCAATTGAGATGGGGTGGGTGGGTGGGGCTTATCTTTTGCTTTTTTTTTCTTCTTAATATATATTGTTTTTTCTCCATAACAAGAAACTGAAAAGATGTTTAAAATGGTAAATTTTATCCCATACACTTCTCTACAAATCTACCCTTTTAAAGATAATTTGAGTTTCTTGTCGTGAAGGTAAGTACGTACATATCTTAAGAAAAAAAAAAGGTAGAATACAAACGCCGCCCACCCGCTCTCATCTCAATTGTGATAACGTTTTTATTCGTTGTGAGCCGAGGGGCGGAGTTTATTGCGAAATACTTATTTCTCTACAAGAAACTACTATGTGAAACGTGTTTTTGAAAGGAAACTATATTGTTAAAGGAAAAAATCCAAAAAATAAGGTGAATACAGTTAGATTGCAAAATTTTGCAGTTTTGACTATTTAACAAGGTGTTGAGACTTTAAACGCCAAACATTCTTAAAACACATAAGCGATATTTTTATCCTAATTTCAGATATTTATTTTCCTTAGCAGCTTGCATTAAAAAATATAACAATGACATCAGCTGGTCATTTCAAATCCAATGGACCGTTCGCTAGTATGTTGCCGATTTTTTTCATTCTTCTGTATACAATCAAAGTCATCCATAAAATGTAAACAAAACAGATAAACAAACACATAAAACCGCAGTTCTTATTTCATTATTGAGAATTTTTGCTATGCTACGTAATTACATATATCGCAACCTTGTCTAAATTTTTCATCGCGAAAATCGTCTAGAGCACTACACCTGCCGTTCGATTGAAACCTTTCGACATTATTGATCAATCTACTAATAAAAAGACGCTCGATCTATTTTTCCAATCGATCTAGCTCACGTTTTAGGTCTTCACTCATCGGTGGTACCGCACAATTATGTAGATGGCAGATTAATCAATCAATAAATGGTTCCACTAATGGTGTTACTCAGGGATCTCGTTTAAGTACAACATTGTTTTTTCATAGATTTTTATACTTTATTTTTATATACACATTTTATCCTGATATTAAACTTAGCTTTTATCGGATACCGAAATGCCAACTTTCTCGTAAGTTTCTATCTGCGTCAATCTAATTCAGAAACTATCGGACTTGAGTTTCGTCATATTTGAACAATTTAAATCCAAACACGTCCATTTCGACGACTAATAAATAAGTCTAATAAAGCCACAACTATTCCATTTCAATTTATTGAGGTGGATCTAAATGCACCTTCTATCATCCCATTTCCTTGTTTATTACCCAACAGAAGTGGTGTTTCCAGTCAATTTAAATTCTACTTTAAATATTTTAAATGCATTATTTCACGGCTTACAGCACACGGTGCCATTAAGATGAATACATTTCGAGGAAGTAACCAAACCGAGGGCATCACTCACTTAGTACTCGGACTTATACATTCAGCAAACTTTTTTGTATCTCATAGTAACAAACCGTAAAATGAACCACCAAAAAAATCACAATTAAAATGCAAACCCAGAACTCCTAGAATACAGAATTTTTCCATCATTGGTCAACGCACCCCGATGAGTCACGCTCACGTTTGCAAAACTCTCAAAATTACCTTACCTGAGCCAGGTAGGATGAAAGCAAACTTTGCCGAAAACTTTGTCCAATTCTGCTCTAACTGCATTTTAATTTGAGATGTTCACAATGCGATAACACGAAAAGTTTCTGCCTGTGAAATCACGCATTCCTCAGTTGAAATGCATGCGTTTAGATATGGGAACGTTTGACCAGAATCGGTGCAAACGTTACCCAATCAAGAATGAATAGGGGTAATAATTTCACCCTTATTACTAAATTGTGTTCGCTAACTATTAACATGTCCTATATTAATGGAGGTTGCGTTTCCAATGGAACAGGACATTAATTCTGGTACAAAGTAGGGCGCGGGCTACATGTAGACGTAATACCCGAAAGGTATCCGAAGCAACTTTAATCCATTTATGAGCCGTCGGTTTATTGATGCCTTGTAAATGGTGTCCCTAAATTAAATCAAAGTCGGTAATTGAACGAATATGTGTTTGAAAATAACGATCGAGTGCTAACACAAACGATAGCTATGTTTTGACATGATACGTTATCACCCCATCCAATCGAAATTCGATAATAAGCTTTCCCCCGATTGATTCTTTTTATTACACCGTAGTAAAAAATAAATCATAGTTGTACAGGTTCGATTCTGGCGAAAGCTGAAGCGGTGTACCTATAGATAAAATTACCTAATAAATTTAGTTAAGAGACATAAAATTGTCAGTTAGCATGTTTATCGGCATCACAAAATCGAAAACATTTCATTTGGTGTAGTTGTCTCGTGTGGATCGCTCCTAAAATGATAAAACTGATTTTTTATTAACGTTCACTTTTAGTTCAGGTACAAAAGTTTGCTTGTAAACACGAACAATAAACCTGATTTCAATTCAGGTCCACATATTGTTCTAGGAAAACTAAATTTGCATATTTTTCGTTTTGTAGAGTTTATAACCTTGCGCCAGCTGAATAATTAGGGATGGTGCGTTTTCAACGAGCTTTATTAACTGATAATCTTGTGCACATGATTTCCGGCAAATTGTTCTTTTTTAGTTCGACCGATAGCGATTTTAAAGGATGTCTGTCTGACTGTCGAACTTTACTGACGCTTTATTGAATTGTGATTTCCCAAACTATTGAGCCTATTATTTTGAAAGTTAAAGTTAACATACACTGTCAATAAGTAACTTGCGTTACACTTTGTGTTACATTGTGCGCCCCCCATTTTCTGTAAATAAAGACACAATTTTATAAATAATCACAGTGTTTTGCATACGATAACGTTATTCTCGTTAATTCCTTTTAGATGTGTAACTGATTAAAATAGCCGTCATAAACGCAAAAAAGTTAATAAAAACTGATATGCACCCAATTTTGCGCGACTCTGATAACCCATCACTTGATAAAGACATTTTATCTCATAGTGTGTGGTCTTTACAAGCTTACAGTTTTCGAATAAAAATTCTTTCGCGATTCGTACGATATCGCAAATTGAACAATAATATTTGTACTGAGAAAATGCTATTTCGGAACTTCACCACTGAGATAATGACATTCTACACTAGTTTCCTATTTAGAAAAGATTTCATTTTTTAAACAATGATTTACTGTAAAGCAAATATTACTCCCATCTGTGTGGTTGTACCAACATACCATACGAAATACCATGTTCTTTTATTTGGTGTAATCAAGATAACACGAATCGGGGGCATCTCGTTAGGAAACATACAAACGGAACCTCAAAACGTGTCGTCTCTAATCAAACCTTTGTCCTATATTGATAACTCATCAAGTCATCATCCTTACGGGAGAAGTTAAAACTTGAAATGAACTGTTATACTTAAAATTTAGTCACTAGGAATTCTAGATCTGTATAAGTAGGTATTGGATTTAAACGACTTGGTCAAAATTTTTATTGAGGATTAATACTGTTGTCATTATTGAACTCGATGGTTGGGCAGCCAAATAAATTTATACAAACCCAAAATAAATATTATATAGTTTTATTAATTTTTGTTTTAAAACCTCAAGTTCAAGAAACTACCTTTACACCCTTGTTTTCTAAAAATTCTTGAAGTAATTTGTTAATAAATTTATCTAATGGGATCTAAAACGACCGCATTCCACAAATTTTCAAAAAATACCAGTGCAAAATTATTTTTGGACTAGCCGATGCACGGTTGTTTTTTCTTTTTTTATCACGTCATATTTCAAAAACTATTCAAAATTTTATTTTAGTTTTTCAATTGTAATATACACTACTCATTTTAACAATCAAAATTTCTACCAAAAAAAACTTTCGTCGTTTGCTGTTTTCATCCCTTTATACTCTAGCCCTACGCAGTCATTTATGAGTTGGAGAACAAATATAACTTTATTCGGATTTTATTTTGCCAAATTTTAATTTTGGCGCGTAAGGTTTAATCAAGAAGTAAAAAATATTTCCATGGCCTACTCTAATCTACCAGAAGTTCTAAATCTTTGAATGTCATCTACACATCATCGACATAATGAATGCTGAGAATACACAAAATTCAAACCTTGTTTCATTGTTTTTCATGGTCGTGTATATTTTAAGACAACTGGCTAAAAAATAAAATTGTTTGAAGACGCCAACAAGATTCTTCCGACGACTTTGTACAATTTAAAAATTTGATCTGTTTTTTTTTAACATGTTGCTTACACTCTACACATTCAATCATCTACCATTCTTTTTTAAATAACATGCATAAAATTCCAAATTTCTAGAGTTTATGTTATAAATGACTTATGAGAAATTTGTCTACTGCATTGGAACAAACATTATTTAATACTGACGCAAAAACGATAAAACCGTAACCAAAATTTGTTTATTCATTCATTGCACAAAATTTATGACCTCATCTCAATTTAAATGCAACATATATGCTCCTGTATGTGTGTATTGACAAGTAGTTTCTACTATTTGCTTGGTGCATATTATTATTCTACACAAATATCCTTGAACAAAGTTTACAGCGTATCCCAGACGGGCTTCCAAATTTTGGTAAAACACATTTAATTAGGAATTAATTTTTTCATCTCTTCCAGAAAACCAATTACGTCATCTCAAAAAATTATTAAATACCTAATAAAAATATCAGACACTCAGACATTAGTTGTATTTCACTATATGTTTTAATTTTATTTATATATATTTAATATGTATGGAACCGATTGACCTATTTAAATTGTTGATAACGTTATTTATATCGAAAAATACGCCGACGTGAATGCGGTTTGTACCTCAGAGGCACAAAATTTTTAGGCGTTAATTTAAAACATTATTGGTGATGAACCAAAAATTGCAACGAAATTAACATATATATGAGTTAATTATAGCTTACTTAAATTTATTTATAGGAGTTCATCACAAAACTCTGATTGTATATCGAGCGAGGCAATTCTCATAGTCAACTACAGACAAAAAAAATGTGTTCCATTTGAGCGGCAAAATTTATCATCATCAAAACGACGGACTTTTGCTCATTTTAATTTTTGTTTTAAACCAGAAGACGGTTTATGTGACCGTGACCCTACTAGGCCGGAGAAAAAAACTACTTTTTGCGACTCGATTTAGCCGAGAGATCATTTTAAATTGAAATAAACACGCCATCAACTTTCTAAAATAAGTTTTGTTTAAGATGAAGAACACTAGTTAATTACCTATTAAATTAATAACGTAACTTTTTACTTCTTTAGAGATCGTGCTTCATAATCGTAAATAACAAATAATAACCCGTGCATTTTATAATAAATTAAGTTCTAAGATAAAAAACAAACCTGTGTCCGAATTAATATACACGGTGATGCGATTATAATTGGTAAAATGCGCAACTTGTCAAATAATCAACTGTCAGCGATGTTTTAATTAGCGGCGCCTAACCCTGCCAAATATCTGATAAACCGTCAGGTAGCCGGCAACTGACAGCCCGCTAATGAATCGATGATAGAAAAATGTAACCGCGTCGAATGATAACAATAAGAATAAAAAAGTAAAACTCAAGAAAATACCTGTCACGTTTGCTGCGACTGTTGAACTGTTTACCCGGCGAAATCCAGCCGTTCATGGGCAAAAAGCGACCTTTAATTTCAACAACAACGAACGATCCAAGTGAGCCACGGCAGAAATAATTGCAAATCACCAAAAACAGCCGGCTTGATAACACTGAACAGAAAAAGAGGACGTACCTGTCAGAGTTCTAACCCTGCATGTGCACCGTCCGACAATTAGTTACGTCACACGACAGCGACATACGACATTACCGTGGTTATTTTGGCGTGTACACGGTGGTTCTGGTTAACACACTGCGCCTAGCATGACCGAACTCGCAGTCGCAGCCTGCTTGATGATGGAACAAGGTGAAGAGGCGAGGTCGACCGGCCGGTCGTGCGCCAGCGCAATCCGAGAGGGTGCTTGCCAGCCAGCCACCAGCCAGCTCGTCAGGGTTGCCGTTTGCCGTTTGCCGTTGCCGGCGATCGACGGACCCCCGTCGTGTAATATACACGCGGAAACGGACGCCAGGTAAACCCCCGGAATTGTCGAAACGAACTTTAATCGCAGCTGGCGGTGGCGGGGACGACTAAAGCAGTAAACTGATCGAGGCGGGATTGAGCCCGCGGAGGCCGCGGATAATGGGCTCGCTATAAAGACACGAGGTTTATTGGCTCGTTTCTAGTGTGCCGAGGTAATGGGCGCTAACATATCTGTGCTTTATTATTAGAGATAACTGGAATAAAGGCGCCATCGCGGTCCCAAGGGCATCGATGGGAACTTTGGGACGGATTGATCGCGGGACTGACTACAGACTGGCCGAAGGTATGCCGGACTTCCGGCAGAAGATTGTTTTTCCGGGTCGGTGCTATATTTGCCGTAACAGTTCACCGGGACAGAGAGGGTCAAGGTTCCGATCAATCGTTTTAATCACCACTTGTTATGAGTGCTGTAATATAATTACATATTAATTAAAAATATATTTAACAAAAAAAAAGAACACACAATGAATTCATAGGTTCCCTTACTACAGGATTCTCAAAATAAAAGCAAAACGCCACTGAGACATTTATTTCCACCTTTCAGAATATAAATAAAAAGATACCACACAAAGATATAACTTAACACTTAACTAACTTAACAAGTTTGTTGCATATCCAGGTACATAAACATGACTGCTCTTCCACTTTGCGGAATATAAATGAAAACATTAATACTTTTAATTACAAAATAAATTCAAAGATAAAAGAATATTAACGCTATGTATGCTTCGTTCAAAATTTTGTCAATAACTTAAACATTCCATTTAACAGCAATGAGTTCATTCACGAAGGAGAGAATAACGGAAAATTAACTACCTTTTCTTGATACGCTAGCAATTAGAAATAACGGTCAGAAAAAACCTTTTAGTTACTTGTTAATAGTGTTTTGTCACTGAAACGTATGTCTATGTTTACATGGATACGTAATGTCAAAAAAAAGTGAGGTTATAACCAGTGGTGACTCGCAGTTTACTCTACTGGAGGGTCAATTATAGTATTCAGAATATATCTAAAAATAACCACCGTTTGCGTCTTTTGTGGAACTGTCAGTCGTTTCGTCAACTTGAATAGCTATACCTAAAGTCTGAAGCAGTGATTTCAAATTAAATTTTTTCTTCACAAACAGCAAGCAAGAAATCAAGCCACATTTCTTCAAAGTTAATAATTAAACCACGGAATGTACCGGGATTTTTGGTATTATCATTTTCTCATGTACTTACTCTTAATGCCATTTCAAATGCACCTCAAAATTTAGTACAATCTAAAATTTTCCATACAATGTGTCGCTTTTTTCTTACGTTTTCGTTGTGTGGTTGAATTGAATTTCTGTAGACGCTATCAAACTGAATGCGAATATCTGCCCCGACGAGAGTGCGAAACCCATTACTTACGTGTATTGAAGGTAATTTTTTTTCACTTTGTCTTTTAAATGTTTTAAAACAGTTACACCTACTTACTCATCCGAAAATAAAATGAAGGTAAAACAAAAAACGCTTTTTTCTAACCACAGCCAGATTTCCAGTCATATAATTTATACATGGATTCGCGCAAGTAGCGCTTAACGTCTTTAAATTTTGCTTTTATGATTTGTACAGTATTCACTTTCTGTAATGCCCGACCCCTTTTGAGATACGAAATTCTAATCAATCTCAAAATTGAACTTATTTTCAGCTTTGCTGAAATGAACAGTTGGAATGAGCTGCGTTGTAAAAATTATCAATCGAAACAGTACTTGTCGTGATTGCCCAACGAAATTCGTTGATTTTCGCTACTGAGACGTGGTCATTATGGGGACATATTTTGACTCTGTCACTCCCACTCCAAGACTATATCCACGTATAATATTCTAAACGAGGTCAATATTGATAATTGACCCAACGAATCGTGAATGAAAATGGTTATCAATTGATAAATTTACGACATATGATGAAACATAAACAACTGAACGAAACAGGGAAATCCAACCGACAGATGTGACAGATAACAATGAATCTTCGCATACTTGGTGATTTTTTAGGACAGGCGTTCCAAAAAAACAAACAATCAACAAGTACATAATTAGAAGGTTTTTATCGTTCATTAAATTTAAGAAATAGTTCGCTGCATCATCTACTTTTCAAACAAAAAACCAGAAAATATGATTTTCGGCACAATCTCACTTACCTCTTCAGTAACAAACGGGCTAGAAGTTTTTTTTTTTGGAGTATTCGGTAGAAAAGTTTATACAGGGTGAGACATAGGCGCGGTATATCTTATTATTAGGTTTTTAGATATAATGAATGTTCCAGCTAAAATTCCGCAGTCTTATATCTTCAGAACGGATAGATATTTTAAATTCCGTAGACGTCATTGTTATTAGCTTGAAGGGGAAAGCTTAATTTAGTACCCTGCAAGTATGACCTACATATGGCGTCGGCATCGCAACGTACAGTTGCGGTCTTCTAAAAGTACGCGATAATTTTCTCTATTGTAAATGTATGTTCAAATCATGGGCGTTCGAATAACAAAATTTGTCAAATTTGACATTTTGTTTATTCAAAAATTCTACGCCTCTGGTAATAGCCAGACTTACATTAATTTAAAAATTCAAAAAATTCCATGACAACGAAAAAACGTACACTTTTGGGGGGCCGCAACTGTATGTATACCTATATTTTTCTAAATTGCAACAATTTTTTTAGCGGATTTTGATAGATCGTTAAAATCCAATTACAATGATATACAACACATATTTATTTAATTTTCAGTTGGTTAAAAAAATAATTTTAAGAGGAAGTGGATGAATTACTTTGTCTAATTGTACCTGTTGACAAAAACATCAAAAAATAGAGCATTTTTTTATGTCAGGGACTAAAAATAGTTCAAATCCAAACTTTTATTTAACATTATCTTTTGAAGTTGAAATACTAAATAATATATTGAAAGTTAAATACAGAAAATGAAGTGCAAACGAAAATTAGCCTTGTTTAAAAAAAAAAAACTCCAAAACTAGCACTAAGTTTAAAATTTTAAAGTTTTAAATTTAATAGTACCCTGAAACGAATAAATTTTGCAATTATTAAACTAGTTGTGGCAAATTTCTTGTTGCTCAGTGTTATGCAGATAGAAAAAAAAGTCAAAGCCGAAACTTGTACGGTTTTTTGAGGACTATACTTAAAAAATTATTTTTAACTATACTGAGTGTTCTCTTTTAAAGCGCAACACATATTTTAGTTTCTTTTTTAAGTGAAACACCCTACACATTTTTACATATTCTCAATAGTTTCTTCCGGTTTTACAACTACACTTTATTTTCGAAATTCCGATGCGACGTTGCCACATTATTACAATTTTCTTGAAATTGTATGGCAATGCCAGAGGGCACAAAAAATCGCAATGGCATTTTTTTAAATTTATGTCGCAATATTTTGTGGAGGAATAGATAAAGGTACCCGCTTTCTCGTGATATAAATTAAATCAAATTTTAATATACAGAGAGTTTCTAAAAAATCTAAAACTTCACAAATTCAAATGTGGATATTTCACTTTTTTCAAATAGAACAACCTGTATGTTATTAATGTATCTTCCTCCATTTTTTACTTCCCGAGCGTAAGCTAAGAAAATATAGTAATCGAGTCCATCGGACGAATTGCCACGTTTATGTTTTCTCGACGTTTCATAGCTCCTACAGTAAGAAAAAGGTAGTCTTCCATTTCCGTCTGTCTATCTGTCTCTGGGTCTGTCTGTCTGTATCCATTTTTATTGGACACGTAATCTCCGAAACTGCTGGACCGATTGTTGTCAAATCTTTTATGTATGTTAGAAATATCATATAGATGGTTAAATGCTAGCCAAAATTTGAATCCCCGCCAACAATTCGATGACATTATCTCAATAAATCGTATTTTAAAACGAGTTAAATATTATACAAAAATATACTCCTATACTTGTAGTGTACGAATCCGCTTTCAGTTTTTTCGTTAAACGTTCACATTTTCAAGTTATAATAACATTATATTACTAGCACTGAATATCAGTCCCCGTGGTGCAGTGGCCATGTTGGGGAGAATGCGACTTGCGGAGAAACAGTACGACCTGCAGTCGTGGGTTCGATGCCGAACTGGGCTTTTGCTTTTTTTATTTTTTCCTTGCATGGGTAATACGCTGTGACTACTTTTTTTGTGCTGTGACTACGATTATCCATGTTGATGACATCATCACAAATTTTTTATTGGTCAAATTAAGAACGAATCACCCCATTTTCTCCAACATGTCAAGTCTTTACATAATAATGATAAAATAAGAATTATAATATTCATTTTGTTCGATTGTGATTTAATGAATAATTTTAGTCCTCTGTTTTGAGAAGACAAACTCATTCAAATTAAACTAATTTGTACGTGACATTCTTTCGATGTATAAACATAAACAATCGAAGTTAAGCATGTACACTGATAGTAATGCAGTATTTTCGATTGGTTATTTGCTTTTGAATATATTTCATATTGTCCGTTCGTACTTCCTAGGAACTTGCGCCCCCGCGGCATAGGTGGTTCGAGGTGTCATTTACACCACTGGTTTTTAATATATAATAATAAGTATATAAACGTAATCAGAACACAACATTTTTTATAATTTTTCAAAGAAGCGGAACTTGTTGGACTGAACTTCAAGAGCGAGGGAAGTTCTGTCGAACTACCCTAGGACCAATTTTTATTCTCGTTCTTTTATGACGAAGTGCCTTTTAAAAAGTGAAAAAACCGCAGTAACTATCAACTTTAATATATATATTTTGCCTTTTTTTTCTGATATTCGTAGTCTTCTTTTCGCAACAAGAAACTTAAAACGTGTTTAAAACAGGAAAGGATTTTGTAGTTACGCTCCGCCTCCCAGTCTGACAACGAATGGAAAATTCAGCACGATTGAGACCCAGACGGATGGGTGGGGCTTATCTTTTGTTTCTTTTAACTTAATAAATATAGTTTTCTCTGAGGAACACCATCACTGAAGAACATGTTTCACATGGTAATTCCTGTAGAAAAATCGGATTTTGTAATTAAGCTCCGCCCCGCTTGACTAACGACGAATAAAGAAAAATCATCACAATTGAGATAGGGCGGGTGGGTTTTTGCCGTTTTTTCTTAATATGTGTAGTCGTCTTTTCACAACAAGAAACTTAAAACATGGTTAAAATTGTAATTTTGTATAAGGAAATATTGACTTTGCAATTAAGCCCCGCCCCTCGGTCTGACCACGAATGAAAAATTCATCGCAATTGAGCTTAGGATGGATATGGGTGGGGCTTAATTTTAATACATAGTATTCTTTGAACAATACGATACTTAAAAACATGTTTTTTATTTCTTCTAGAGAAATATGGATTTTGTAATTAAGCTCCGCCCCTTGGCCCACGACGAATAAAAAAATCATCACAATTGAGATTCTTATATTTTGCCTTTTTTTTTCTTAATATACATATCCATCTTTTTACAACAAGGAACTTAAAACATTGTCAAAATGGTACATTTTTACAAGGAAATATGGATTTTGCAAGAGGCGGAGCCTAATTGAAAAATCAATATTTCCTTATACAAACTTTCCATTTCAGCCATGTCTTAAGTTATGTTGTAAAAAGAAGTCTACACATTTTAAAACAAAAAGTCAAAATATAAGCCCCGCCCACCCACCCTATCTCAATTCTGATGATTTATTTATTCGCCGTGAATCAAGAGGGCGGAACTTAACTGCAAAATACTTATTTCTTTACAAGAAATGAAAAACATGTGTTTGACTATCGTGTTGTTCAAAGAATACTGTGTATATTAAGAAAAAAATATAATATATAAGGTGTTTAATTTAAAAAAGCGAAGTTGTGTGTTACACCTTAAAAACAGAACACTCTGAATCGTTAAAAATAATTTCAGAGTATAGTCCTCAAAAAGTTTGTTCTGCGACCTTCCTTTATGTTTCTAATAATTTATCATATATATCAAGCAACGCTTATTGGCTCATCCTGTATATTCCGACAGAGTCTTCAAAGTTGAATATAGGCAATTCTAAGGATAAAGTAAATCCTAAAGTCCCGCACACATCCTGTGTTCCTGCCCGACACTCACTGGCATCAAGGAAGAACACATGGACTTCCAAATTTTGAACTCACAGGATATTCGAAATGCGTCTATAAATTGTATCCTGGACTTCATTAAGGGCACAGGACACCTTTAGGACAATATTGAGGTGGCACGTAGTGGACCAGAAGGCCTCCTTATGAGGCTTTATACAGAATAGGGTGCCCCTCCCTCAAAAAGGGCCTAAAACGCTAGAAACAGTAATTCCTTTTTTAATATGAAAAAAATTCACATTTAACTTTTACTACCATTCTTAAAAATTCGTTTCGTATATCAGCCAAACAAGAGAATCAGGCATCACACGATCCAAACAGTTCACCTTAAATTCGGAAAATTTGATATCATTTTTGAGCATGAGCACAAAATAGACGAAAACAGTTTAAAATTTGTTAAGTTTACTATTATAATTGTAAATTTCTAGACATTCACGAAGGTCCAGCAATATTCAAAAACAAAATTAATGTAATGAATTCAGATCGCGGACTCATCTTTAGCTCGTCTCTCTATGCCTTTTTGGCGCCAGAGAAGTGGAAGGGTGAGAGATGTGGGATTTCATAGGTTATACATTAGTGTAGTTGAAATTCTACTTTAGTTTAGTTTTGTATAGATAATGCCAACATAGTTGGCGAAACGCGTCGATAATTTTTCATTTTTCGTTGATATTTCAACAAGTTTTTCCTTCATGTTTGTGATTTTTTTCCCAATGAGTCTACCATATATTTTTTTATGACTCCGTTAATCCGTGAAGCATTTGGTATTACTTCTTGTAATTTGACGACCAGATCGATGTCCTGTCATACCTTTGACACCATCGGTCCATACATCAATACATTTCGACCAATCAGTATTGCACTTATGGGCACAGTTATAAATAGAATATTTTTTCAAAATTTGCATTCGAATATCCTTTCCCATGTCACTTATTCTTCTTTGGATAGTATTATTGGACTTTTTGACTTTGTAGACTCGTTTTCACTATTACTTGCACCATTTCAACAACAGCTGTTGAGATGAGATTGACAGCAATTATACGTGATTGGCTTGTTGCTGGTGTGTCGAGGTAATGGGTGCTAACATATCAAAGCTTTATTTCACCCCGGTCCCAAATTCATCGACGAAAGATTTGGGACCGACTACAAACGGTATACCGCTCTTCCGGTAAAAAATTGTTCTTCCGGATTGGTGTTATATTTGCGGTAACAGTTCACCGGGACAGGGAGGGTCAAGGACTCGATAAATCATATTAATCACTACTAGTTATGTGTGTCTGTAACGTAATTATTCTTGAGCATTTATTAAATAATTGCACGTATAATGCATGCAACAGACGCGCCGTCGGTTGTTGTCACTGCAGGCAAATCACGAAGCTGCAGTTTAACATTTTTTTTAGCCTTGTGGTTCATGTTCACTCCAAATTTGACCTTATATGTAGTAGGATTTACTAACTAGTAATCGACTTGACCCGATAATTAACGTTCAAATAGTGTGACGATCTACCACAGTACTTGTCATTCATGATGGGTCGACAATAGTAAAGTGTTTTCTAGGAATCGGGTATAAAAAAGCATGTCCTCTGGACATCGACAAGGTTGACATCGGCTATTAGCTCAATTACAGAATAATTTAAGCATTAATCTGCTTAAGGCAAAGCAAGTGCATATATTTAGTTATATATATATTGGCGATAAATTGGAAATTGTGTCGACTTGTTGAAGACGATGAAATTGTGTCATCTACCTACTACAAGTCAAGGTGAAGCAATAACTTGAAAGGATACTTGAAATATTTGCCTCAAGAAGTAAAACAAAAAAATAACGGTCTAAGGTTTGATTTTTGATTGCCGTTTGACGACAAAGAGCCAGTAGTTTCGCAAATTATCTGTCTAAAATAATCAACACAGACGACAGACAAACAGGTCCAAAAAGTGTGGCAAATACGCAGTTTCTTCCAGTTGTCGAGTGATTTTTAACCCAGTAGCATCAAGCGGTTAAATTAATTCTTAATTTTCAGTTCTCTTTCACTAATCTAACGGCTTTAAAGTTACTGTTACTTATTGTGAAAAGCTTGCGTCTTAATGACTGACCAGCATCACTTAATCTTTACGTTAGACTAAGTTTGTAAACTTCATCGATAAGCAGCCTGCTTAAATCTTAATTTATTTTAATAAGGAGAAACTTTGTGCACAAAAGCAGGTGTATCAAATGTGAGAAATTGTTGAACGTTCGGATCTAAGGACCATTTTATTGATGAGGTATCTATTAAAATGTTAAACTTAACTTCTTCGCTCTGTTTGATCTACTGCAACGTTAACATTTCGTTATCATATACTTATTATATGTGATAAAATAATTAACGCACAATCCGTGCTTCCATTGTTTCGTTACCCTTGCTGTATTTCTATACTTATACACATATATTACCCACTATTGTCACGAGCTCCGCTCGCTCCTAACAAAGAGCACTATTGAGTCACTTTGAAATTTAAGCGAATGGTTCTGTAATTATTATGAGGAAGGTTTTCCTTAGTTAATTAGAAATTAACGGTTGTGTTTACTACAGCAGAGATTTTATAATGATAAGGCAACTTGTTCGTAAGAATTCATGCAGTCGTTGCCAAGTCGTCATATTAGCCGCAACAATTAATTATTATTAGTGTGATTTCATTTACTTTTTTTATCAAACAATTTTTCCCACTTCACTTGACTAATTTAAGGTAACAGGTTTTAATTAATAGTTGTGGTTTTATACGATTGGGAAAACTTTAACAAGGTACAACAAGATTTGAAAATATGGAGTTGTGTGGAAAAGGATTGAATATTAAGAACTGGAAATAATGGACGGCACCATGTTTACAACATGAGTTTCACAGAATAACCGCAATCATGTATTCCATAAATCATGCTAATTTCTCTAGTTATGCGTCTGTGAAATTATCATTTATTTATAAACCAATTGCTTCTGTAATGAGTTCAGAACTATTGATAGTTTTAGCACTATATGAACTTTTCTGTAATCTCAAAATTTGCAACATCTATAATTTATTAACTTTAAACATTACCTACTTCTAAAAAGGGCCACTTTATAATGTTGTAAAATTCATGAACTTCATTACCTGCTTGTAAATTAAGGAACTTGATTTTGTTCTTTCCAGTCGTTTAATCTTGAAATTTGTATCAAACAAAGTAAATATCCATAACAAAACGGGTGCTTGTATGTAGTGCATTGTATCAACTGCCTCTATAAAGTACATACTCCATAAAATTTTATGACACTACACGAATAGCGTACGACAATAACCACATTTAGTCGTCAGATTTGAAAATTTCAGTTTCTGGGCTCTCTGCTGTCTGTATACTCTACATAAAATTTTATGTATTATAAATTTATGTATCTTGCGTACTAGCTAAAATAGTTTAGAAGAAACTTCAATATAATTTGCCGTCAGAATCCACCTTTACACTTTCGCTAAAGCTAACAATTAATATTTGATTATTTCAGTTAACGCTACCAGTTATCCCTTTTATGTCAAATTTGCACATATTTTACATTTCTCACGTTAAAATAGCTCACGTTCATGATTAATTAATGATGACATTTCAAACGTGTGAGGTGATAAATACAATTAACGTCAAATAATTTATTTATTGTGTAAATTGAACAATATTCCGTATGCACATATTAGTTATTCCTTATTCATACGAATCCACAATTTTCATTGCAAACACATAACCACATAACATTTTGCGGATTCCAATTTTCACAACCTAGACTTTATTTTTAGTCCGCCACAAATGAGTACGATTTTCAGTGATAAACATTTCAGGGATTAATACCATATTACTCCATTTCGGTGTTTAATATATTTTAATTACCAACAGGAATGTTCGTTATTAAATTTGGAATTACACCGTATGAACGCGCTAACGTGATTACCGTTGCTTATAAATTAAACGATATCCAGTTTTGTTGTACAAACAGTTGGTCTGTTTTTAAAGGTAAACAGCACGTATTGCAAAATATATAGTGTATCATTTTTACACGGATTGTATCTATTTTAATCGCGAAATTGGTTTCAAGAAAAAAGTCCGTTTAAAAACTTAATCCACATTTACATTTTATATCCGTGCGATACTGAGGCCGATCCGACGGATACATACAGAAAGCCGATTAAAAAAGAATTAATAACAAGATAATTTTGAATTCAGACTCAACTTATTTTAAATGTAAACACTGGAAAAGCTGCTACGCCAAAACGCTAAAAGATAAATTAATTTCGTTATTAACAAAGCAAAGTTATGCCTCGTCGTTTATTAAAGAGCTTTCCATGCAATTATGCATGAATCAACTGTTTTCTCCTTTCATAAGCGAAAAATCGTCACTGGAAACTCTAGTCGAAAATTCGGAGAGGCGGAATTTATTCATTATTAAATTTGACTGAAATGTTTCTTAATTAAGTAAATTAACTTTTTTGGATGAAACACTCGCGATCCAGTTTATTGATTAGCTCTTGACGAGCGCAACTTCCTAAACCGTTTTTGCTAGTTTTTAAACGTTATATTTTCAAGTTGTTGGAAAAAAGCTAGGAAATGGAATCGGTATGAGCGATTTGAGGACAAAAGTTTGGTTTTCGGCTTTGTGCTGGGATATCGGACAACCAACAGAGATTTCTAGCGTTTGGCTTTTATCAAAGGGGAATAAAATGGCAGAGGTAAATCTAATGTTTTCTTGAGAACTTACTTCGTGTGAAGATTTTCAAGTTCCAACGACGAAAGCGTTCTTTACACAAAATAATTGCTACAAACCTCTGATACAAAAGATTACTGAAGTTTAACCACTCATTCCAGAAAACGCTGTGTGTATATCGTGTTTTAATGGTCTCATAGCTAATTGAGTTCAGTTTGTTTAGTCTGTTAAAAACCTTTATTATATTATTAATTTATGATGTCTCTAAGTCTTTTCATATGCAAGCACTAGCTGTCAAATAATTTTGAAAAATGTTGGAATGAAACACCCTGTATAATGAATATACAGGAATGTCAAAAAGAGTGCTGTCTTCAATATCTCATAACAATTATAGATAGAAACAATTCAGGGAGAAAGTTATAAGCTTCTTTCAGTACCGCTAACTAAATTATTTTCGACAATATAAACTCTCCCTCAACTACATTACTAAGTTCATACGTCGAGTTGGAGAAAAAACATTAAAACAATCCTTATTCAATTTCATGTTCACTTAATAGTATGGATTTAGATATACCGGGTGTCTGGTAAATGGCGGATTAACTCTTCAGTACGTTATGTACGGGGGTTTCGAGAGTCCCAAAATACTAATAATAAAAGAATTTGGAGTTGTTTTTCCGCCTTTTGAACGTGTGAAGTTTTTTAGTAGAAGGCTGATTGATTACAACATGTTTCGACTTTATTAAAAATTTAGTCATCTTCAGGTTTTTACAAGCTAGGATATGAAAAGTAACATGGATTTTGAAAACATTAATGAAATTACAATCACATACGTTTTCCATTTTTTTTTATTGTTTTAATTATTATACAACGTATGTGATTCTAATTTCATCTCACTTTCAGATTTCTTAGTAACGATGATGACTGAAATCCACTTTTTATTTTTTTAGAACAATAATCATAACAACCAGCAATCATTAATCGTTGTGCATTATTATTAATAAATTAACCAAAAAACAACATTTAAGAAGACATTTATAAATTATAAACTAAAACAAAACCAACAAAGAAAAATCCATTAAAGAATTGTGCATGTAAGTAAGCTCGTAATATTTCCAAATTTTGATCATTTTTTGTAAAAGTTAGTCATCAGTACTTGTTAGATAAAACTGATTTTGGCAAATGACATACCCTCTGAGAAAAAAGAGGGTGGGTGGGCGCGGCTAGCAGCTGCTCAGATAATACTGATTTTGGCAAATGAGACACAAAAAAAAGGAATAACAAAAAATCTGCAAAATTTCGATGAAACGAGGTGACTAAAAAGAAGTTACAAAAATACGACACAAAAGACAAAAAAGGCAACAAAAAAGTACAAAAAACGGTTTAAAAGAAGGTAACATAAGGGCGTAAAGAATACAATAAACAAAATAAAATTATGACAAATAAAGGAAACTAAAAGCGACAAAAAAAAATTGCAAAAAAGTGTCACCAAACTTGTAAGAAATGACAAAAGACTAGAAAAGTGCCCAAAAAGGGCAATAAAAAAGCGGCAAAGAAGCCACAAAAATACGACCCAAAAAAGAGGAAGATAATCTACAAAAAAGTTATCAAAAAGTGACAAAAGTGGGGCAAAAAGACATTGAAAAAATGCAGTTAAAAAACCGCCAGACATGGGACGCAAAAATGCGACAAAAAAAGGCAAAACGGTGACCAAAAAGAAGCTAAAAAAGGGGGAAAAAGACGACCAAAAAACATTATAAAAAAAGGCCAATAAAAAAAAAAGCCACAGAAAAAAGACAACAAACTGGACCACAAAGAATGCGTCAAAAAATGGTATACAAAAATAAGAACAAAAGTCAAAAAGGGGAGGTTTACAAAAACGGCAGAAAAATAGGTTAAAAAAACGTAAAAACAGTACAAAAAAACAAAGATAATAAAAGAGCGAACGAAAATAGGACGGCAAATAAAAGAGGGAAGCAAAAAACGGTATAAAAAATGGACAAACAACAAGTCAAAAAAGACAAGACAAAATCTATAGAAAAGACCGCAAAAATGCGACAAGTCAAAAAAAGGGGAAACAGGAAACATAAAAAAGTTTAAAACAACCTACGAAAGAGGTAATAAAGAAAACGACAGACAAAAGCAACAAGATAGAGATAGAAAAAGACAAAGATGACAAAAAAATTCGGCAAAAAGTGGAATAAAAAAAGTAAGAAAAAAGGGACAAAAACTGCCCAAACAAACGGCAACAAAAAAAAGAAATACAAAAAAATCCGCAAAATTTCGAGTAAACGAGGTGACTAAAAAGAAGTTACAAAATTACAAAAAAAACCGCCAGACATGGGATGCAAAAATGCGACAAAAAAAAAGGTGACCAAAAAGAAGCTAAAAAAGAAAGAAAAAAGATGATCAAAACACATTATAAAAAAGGGTCAATAAAAAAAAGCCACAGAAAAAAGACGACAAATTGGACCAAAAAGAATGCGTCAAAAATGGTATACAAAAATAAGAACAAAAGGGGAGGTGTACAAAAACGGCAGAAAAATAGGTTAAAAAAACGTAAAAACAGTACAAAGAAACAAAGGTAATAAAAAATCGAACGAAAATAGGACAGGTGACAGCAAAAAAAGGGGGGAGCAAAAAACGGTATAAAAAAATGGACAAACAACAAGTCAAAAAAGGCAAGACAAAATCTATAGAAAAGGCCGCAAAAATGCGACAAGTCAAAAAAAGGGAAAAAAAGGAAACACAGAAAACTTTAAAATATCCTACGAAAGATTTTAAGAAAACGACAAACAAAAGCAACAAGATAAAGATAGAAAAAGACAAAGATGGCAAAAAAACCGACAAAAGATGGAATCAAAAAAGTAACAAAAAAAGGGGACAAAAGCAGCCTAAACAAACGGCCACAAAAAAAGGAGTACAAAAAAATCCGCAAAATTTCGAGGAAACGAGGTGACTAAAAAGAAGTTACAAAAATACGGCACAAATCACAAATAAGCAACAAAAAAGTACAAAAAAACGGTTTAAAAAAAGGTAACATAAGGGCGTAAAAAAATACAATAAACAAAATAAAATTATGACAAATAAAGGAAACCAAAAGCGACAAAAAAGGGTTGCAAAAAGTGACACAAAAAAAAGGAAACAACAAAGAGGAAAATAAAAAATGTCATCAAAAAGTGATAAAAGTGCGGCAAAAAGATACTGAAAAAATGCAATTAAAAAACGAAGACAAATAAGAGAGAATAATGTGGCAAAAAAGTGAATCAAAAAAGGACGAAAAAGATTTAAAAAAATACAATAATAAAGTAAAAAAGCGTTAATCATAACTTTTTTTGTTACACTATTTGCTGTAAAATTTATTGCTTATTTCATGCACCTGAACTGACTTGAGCTAACGTAACCTAACCTGTTCTGACTTTTCTATTATCTCAAATAAAGAAAAAGTCAAGTACTAGCCCCGCCCACCCATCCTCTATTTTCTTGGAGGGTATGTCATTTTCCAAAATTAGTCTTATCTTAGCAAGTACTACTAGCCCCCCCCCCCCACTTTCAGATCGGGAAAAATCAATCACTGAAAAGGAGCAGGGTGGGTGGGTGGGGCTAATTATGTTCTTCTGTCGGCCTGACTTGTCCTAACGTGCCTAACGTGACCTGACTTCTTTTGACTTCTGTATTGTCTTAAATAAACAAATTTTAAACAGTTCTGTGAGTATATAAAAACCACAAAGCACATTCTTAAAATAATTGTATTTTATGAAACAAAAATTAATAATGATTTCATTTTTCTCTACAAAAATTTTATACTGTGCTATTTTGGCGGAACTGTAAAAATCGTTATACTTCAATTGACCATTTTGGAAAAACGTTAAGAATTTTCTAAGAAACGAAGTCGGAAATGACTTCTGGATATCGAAATCTACAAGAAAATGTCTTCAACTAATTTTCGAAAATAGTTGAAAAATGGCCAAAAATATCAAAAGTGCCAAAATCAATCTTATCTTATCATATATATGACCCTGTTTTCAGAAATTTCGTGAAAAATCCCTGCTGTTGCTATTCTTGAAGCTAATTTTTTAAGGACTCTCAATTTTTTTGGTGGATATTTTCAGCATGACGGCACAACAGCTCATACAACTCAAATAAATTTAATCATTCCAAGGAAATTTTATAACGCCATATTGATATTTTTAAATTTTTTAAATTAAAAACTATGTCAACCTAAAATTTGGGTAACTAGATCACAAAAAATCACCAGGTATTTGTATTTTTTAAACAATTTAACTTAAAAAAATAAGTACTTTCAGAGGGCACACATTAAAGAACCGGATAATTTTCTACTAAATACAAAAGGATTTATTTGTTTATAAATTCCATCCGACTAAACTAACAGAAAATTATTTATTTTCTGTTGGCACTTCGGTATAAAAGTATTATTTCTTTCCATTTTTCATAAGACACACCAGGCGACAAAACGTTTATACTTTTGATGTCAACTTTTAAACTTCAAAACGCAATTTACTCAACTTCTCTTCCGTAAGGAATAGTGTGAAGTGAAGTGTTATTAAATAAAGCTCCACAACATTGAAACTTTCGTAAGATATGTTTCTATAACTCTTGTACTTCAAAATTCGTACTGGAAAGTAAAAAAGTTGGTATTTCGTTGAAGAGTATTCGGTTCAAGTGTGGTTTCAAATAAAAACGGAGCTTTTTTACAAAGAAAAATATTTGTTAGGAATTTTACGAATAATGGAAGCAGAAAGGACAGGACTGAAGGGGAATATACCCGGTGGTTCCTCTATATTTTGTGACCTATTTTTAACTTTTTTTGTAATAACCTTACTATATAGAATTTACATTATATTGCTTACAATCACAGCGCTAATAAATTCAGACGCCTCGATTGTGATCAATATTAATGAATATTTAATTGTCCAATTTATACAATTAATTTCAATTAAACCGTTTAATTACATTACATATAATTAAAGGTTGTCTAATAACGTGACTGAAAAACTTGAACTGGCGCTTAAAAACTTGAAATTAATTATCTACGAAATAATCAAATCACTACAACCTCTGGCTATAGTTATCTAACAAAAGCTGTCATTTGCATGACTATTGCTTTGTCCGACAAATTTTTTCATGATAATGACCTACAACTTTCGGAATATTGTACGGAATATAATCGTTTACGACACAAACAAGTTTGTATGTTATGTTAAGTCAAATTCTTGTGATATATGAGTCAATAAAGTGACACGAATGATTTATGGCATCTACTAAACGAAATTATTATTCGATATGTAGCGAAAATAATTTGCATTTTTATGTTGGATGTGTTTTATTGAACTGCTTTAATGTCGTTCGAGTCGGGGGTCGATTTGTATCTACATCAGGCATCAAGTGATTTAAGTATGAACTTAACTTTAATGGTTAATAATCAGAAGTTATTACACTCTTGTGAACTCCGGCTACAAAATACCTCACCTGAGTACCAACACTATTTACGGCGAAATTTAGCAATTCTCGAGGAATTTAAGTATTCCGAACTTTCTAAAAACGCAAAACGAGCAAAAAGCAAAATTAAGGTTGACATTTCCTCGAAGATGATTCTAAATGAGCTCCGTTTGTGATGCATTTCTTTTTATCGTGCTTTGAAAGCTTTCAATGTGTACCGAGCTCTTTATTGAACAATTTCATATTAAAGTGCGGCATGTAAATCCACCAAACATCTGTATCAAGTAATAAATCCATTTTAATACGATCAAAAAAACTCGGGAGAAACTTCCAAGAGCATGAGTTTTATGTGGAATACAACTTCAAATCATAAGACTTTTATTATATGATAAAGCATCGCATTTTCTAAATAACAAAAGCTTTCGGAAAGTGAACGTTAATGGTTCTGACAGTAACCTCTCATAACTTTCTGTTTAAATAAACGGAACATGAACTTTTATAAGCTTGTAACGACTAGACGATATATCACTGCATTTTATTATTAATATCGGAATTTTATGTTAACCGCGCTTTTTAAGTTGGCTGGCGATAATGGAGCGCATCAAAAATTAACATCTTCAATTACGGCGCGTCCATTAGCTGTCATGTAAAGCTGCTGCAGATAATAATACCACAATTCGCAACAATATCGCTGTCAAAGGCCGAATATTGATTTCGGCACGCTGCGTAATTTTATCGGTACTGCTAGACCACGGAAACTAAACACTGCAAAAACAAGTTAAGCGAACATTATTCGTTACGTTGTAAATTAAATGTTCAACGAGAAGATTTATTGAGTAGCATTTGATGTTAAACGAGTAAATAAAACTTGGAACTGAGGAGCCGACTGACATGATGGATTCTGTGTTTATTCCTGTGTGGTCAATTAGTTTTAAACATTATAATAGATTTTAGAATTTTTTAAACTTCAACGAGGGTTTAATTCTTGTTGATATATAAAACCTAGCTTTCGAAGTGAAGCCACAAACAACCCATCTTCATGATGTCAAAATTCTTACCATCTACTTTTCGGCCGAATTTTTCAAGATAGACTGCTGAAATTTCAGACCCTTATTATAATTTATGTAATTAAAAAAAATGTACTACAGTACAATCAAGGTACGTACACATGGTCTACAGCTTTAAATCCAATCACAAATTTTCACCAAAATTTAATATTCTTCAACGGAGAAACAAAAAATATTTACAATACTCGGCAAAAAGAGAATTAATTTATTTGTGAACAGATGCTGTCAATATTTACATTCGCGTTTTCCTTTAAATTCTGTGTTTATCAGAATACGATCCGTTTCCTTCTTAAAATTTTCACTTTCTGGTTGTAATTTTTAGTTATGTTGTATTAATGCGATAAATTTTAAACTACACATGACAACAATAAAATTATCAACGCTATGTTTTATTCATATTAAATTTTAATATCCCAAGGAATAGTCAATTAGTCTGATGCGTGGGACGCAGTCTGGTGTTTTATTTGAAAACATGCTTTTATAACAAACTAATCAACATAATTTTTTACATTTTTACTTCCTGAGCGTGAATTAAGGAAGTATGTACTTTTGTACTGAGTACTTTTATGTTTTCACGACGTTTCATGACCACGAGATTACGAAAAAATAGATCTCCCTTTTCCATCTGCCCATCTGTCTGACTGCCATCTGATTGTTGTCAAACTCTATTGTTATTATCATTATTATTAGGAATATCGTGTAAAACGCTAACCAAAATTTAGATAAACATCCCCACCAACAATAGGATGACGTCATCTCCAAAATTGACGTTAGTAAATATTATTTCAATTATATAAAATGGGATAATCCTTCGCAAGTGATTTATGAATCCGTATTCAGTTTTTACCGTAAACATCCAGATTTTTGGAAAAAAAATTAGAATAGTATAACAATATTTTGCGAAACCGAATGATCTGAAATCTTACAAACGTTTTGTTATCGTAATCATGGTAAATCCTAAATCAAATTTTATTTGGTTCCATAATTTTTCATTTTTTCAATTTTCCAATTTCTCGACTTCCAAATTTTTCAATTTTTCATTTTCCAGTTTCTCATTTTGTAATTTTTGGATTTTTTCAATTTCTTGAATTTTATTTTCTATTTTCCTGATTTTTTAATTTCCATTTTCTCGATTTTATATCACAATTTTTATTTTTTGTCATTTGCTTTATTTTTTCAATGTTTCTTTTGATTTTATAATTTTTAGTTTATTCCATTTTTCAAAATTTCAATTTTTGATTTTTCAGTTCCTCTATTTTCCAATTTTAGATTTTCCAATTTTGCAGTTTTTGGATTCCTCAATTATCCGATTTTCAGACTTCTTTAGTTTTCAGGATGTCTACTTTACAATATTTCGTTTTTTCGATTTTGCACTTTTTCAATTCTGAAGTCTTTCAGTTTTTAATCTTTCGATTTTCCAATTTTTTAAATTCTTGATTTCTAATTTTTAGATTTTTCAAAGTTTTTATTTTATACTTTTTCGTTTTTCATTTTTGTTTTTCAATTTTACAGGTTTTTTCATTTTCTTTATTTTTGCAGTTTTTCATTTTTCAAAGTCCCAATTTTACTTAACTTTTTGATTCTTCAATTTCAATGTTTTTAATTTTTAGTATTACAATACACTCAACTTCTCATTTTAAAATTTTTCAATTTTTAGATGTATTTATTCTTAGATTTTACAATTTCAGTTTGCGATTTCACTAGTTTTCAATTTTTCGGTTTTCCAATTTTCCGTTTCTTCAATTTTTTGTTTCGGTTTTTTTTTCTTTATTTTTTTCAATTCTTCGGTTTCTCAGTATTCTGATTTTACAATTTTTCTTTTCTTTAATGTGAATTTTTTCAAATTTTGTATTTTTAAGTTTTTGGATTTGAAGTTTTTCGGTCTTTAATTTTTCGATTTTTTAGTTTTTTTTTCAATTTTCGATTTTTCATATGCTCGATTTTTCAATTTTTCAAGTTTTTGATCTCCAGTTTTTAGATTTATATTTTTACACTTTTTCGTTTTTCATTTTTGATTTTTTTTTACAGTTTTGCAATTTTTACATTTGTTTATTCGAAAAGATGAAAAATCGAAAAATTGAAAAATCGAAAAACAAAAAATCGGAAAAAATTAATAATGGAAAAAATAAAAAAATTCCATTTGCAGCTTCTCCTTTCAGTTTTCCATTTTCTTTATTTTTAGTTTTTAGATTTCTCAAAGTCCCGATTTTACCCAATTTTTTGTTTCTTCGATTTAAATTTTTTTAATTTTTCGTTTTTTCAGTGTTGCGATTTGCAATTTTTTAAATTTTCATTTTCTTTTTTCAATTTTACGACATGTGACACTCGCGTTTGGATTTTTAAATGTTTCAATTTTTCGATTTTATAACTTTTGGATATTTCTATTGTTAGATTTTGCAATTTTTCAGTTAGCGATTTCACGAGTTTTCAATTTATTATTTTTTAATTTTTCGATTTTTCACTTTTCCGTTTCTACAATTTTTCGTTTCGGTTTTTTATTTTCCATATTTTTTCAACTTTTCGGTTTCTCAGTGTTCTGATTTTATAGTTTTTCTTTTTCTTCAATGTGAATTATTTCAATTTTTGGATTTTTCAATTTTCCGATTTGCAGTTTTTCGGTTTTCAATTTTTCGATTTTTCGAGTCTTCAATTTTTCATTTCTTCAAATTTTCTGTTAGTAATTTCTCGTTCGGTGTTGCATTTTTTACTTTTACAATTTTCCGATTTTTCAATGTGCCGATTTTATAATTTTTTGTTTATTCAATTTCAAATTTTTCAATTTTTCGCATTTCCAATTTTTCGATTAGCAGTTTTTTAATTTTATAATATTTTCCTTACGACATGCAACTTTCGAGATTTCACTTTTAAATTTTTCAATTTTTCGATTTTTCAACTTTTGGATGTTTCAATTTTTAGATTTTGCAATTTTTCGATTTTCCAATTTTTCGATTTTTCAATGTGCTGATTTTGTAATTTCTTTTTCTTCAGTGTTAATTTTTTCTAGTTTTGAATTTTTCAGTTTTTTGAGTTGTAGCTTTAAATTTTTTCATTTTTGTTTTTTCAGTAATGTAATATGTCTTAATTATACTTAAAAAAAAAAAAAATCATTTTTACGATTTCAAAATTTTTCGATTTCTCAATTATTGGATTTTAAAAGTTTCTCATTCATTCGATTTTTAATTTTTCATTTTTTCGAATTTTCAATGTTTGGACTGTAAAACTTTGACGAATTTACAATTTTTTGAGTTTTCCATGTTTTCGACTTTTAAATTCCTGGATTTTTAGTTTTTCAGTGTTTCACTTTTCGTTTCTCCTGTTTTTCCATTTGCAATTTTGGATTTTCCATTTTTTCGATTTTGTAATTATTTGCTTTTTCAGTTTTGAGATTTTTTAATTTTTCGTTTTTTTCAATTTTCGATTTTGCAATTTCATTTTAAATATTATGTAATGTTTAATTTTTTCACTGTCCCGATTTTATAATTTATTTTTTCAATTTCAAATTTTTCAATTTTTCGCATTTTCAATTTTTCAATTTGCAGTTTTTTAATTTTTCAATTTTTTTTCTTCAATTTTACGACATGCAGTTGTTGAGTTTTCATTTATAAATTTTTTAATTTTTCAATTTTTCCAACTTTTGGATGTTTCGGTTTTTGACATTTTGTAATTTTTCGATTCTTCAATATTCTGATTTTGTAATCTCTTTTGTTCAGTTTTTCAATTTTCAGTGTGAAGTTTTTTGATCTGTAGTTTTTCGATTTTTCAACAATTAAATTTTTTAATTTTTGTTTTTTCACTGTTGTAAAAGTAATTATAATTAAAAAAATAACAATTTTCTATTTCTCCATTATTGGATTTTAAAACTTTCTCATTTATTCGATTTTTAATTTTTCAATTTCTGAATATTTAATTTTTCATTTTTTCGGTTTCCCAATTTTACAATTTTGACGATTTTACAATTTTTGATTTTTCCATTTTTTCGATTTTTGAATTTCCCGATTTTTAGTTTTTCAGTTTTTACATTTTAGTTTCTTCAGTTCTTCGATTTGCAATTTTTCGATTTTCCATTTTTTCGATCTTTGCAATTTTTCGTTTATTCAGTTTTTCGATTTTTCCAGTTTTTCAGATTTTTTAGTTTTTCGATTTCATAAATGAAAAAACGAAAAAGTATAAAATAAAAACTTAAACACTGGAAATCCAGAACTTGAAAAATTGAAGATACAAAAAATTGAATAATGGAAAAACAAAAAAACGAGAAACGTAAAAATGGAAAAAATGGAGGAGTCGAAAAATTGGAAAGAAAAAAAAAACAAATCGAGTTGAAAAATTGTAAAATCAAAAATTTATAGAACCGTCAAATTTGTAAACTCGAAATACTTTAACACTGAAATTTTGAAAAATTAAATATCGAGAAATTCAAAAATTAAAAATCAAAAAATGAATAATCGCATAGGTAAATAAAAAAGTTTTAAAATCGAATAATTGAAATAATTGAAAAATTGAAAAATTGAAAAATTCTAAAATCGTAAAATGGAAAGTGAAAAATTTTAAAAACGATAATTACTATTGCATATTTATTATGAAAACTAGAAACATTTCAAATCAAAAATAGAAGTAAGTAACAAAAAACTGAATAATCTGAAAGTGAAAAAACGACGAATTAAAAAACCGAAAAATTTGAAAACTTGTGAAATTGCAAATGGAAATATTGTAAAATCTAAAAATTGTAACATCCAAAAGTTGGAAAATCGAAAAACTCAAAAATTTGAAAATGAAAACTCGTAAAATTTAAGAAAAAAAAAAAAAAATTAAAATTGAAAAATTGCAAACCGAAAAATTGAAAAAATTGACATTGAAACAACAAAAAATATAAAATCGGAACATTGAAATATCGAAAAATTGTAAAAACAAAGAAATTAAAAAAGCGAAACGCATAATTTCAAACCGAAAAATTTTAATTTGAAAAAAGCTTTGAAAATGTTATTTCCGCCACTGATTTTAACTAAATAGAGATTACAAGAGAACAAAAATTGCAAAAAAAAGTTACTCCTACAATTTTTCAAAGAAGCGAGGTTTGTTGGGCTGTACTTCACGGGTGGGGGAAGTTCTGTAGAAATAACCTTCGACCAATTTTTTATAATCTACTAATAGAGGAGTAAAATTTTATAACGATATCATCAATTTTTTAGCCAGGACACATGTTAATTTGGATCCCTACGGTAATAATAATTAATCTTTCAAAACATAGGTATACAATATTTCAGAGCATTCGGTTTTTCAGAAAATTTGGAGACGGGGTCAACAAATTGTTGGTGGGAATGATCAAACAAATTCTGGTTAGCATTGTACCATCTACACGCTATTCTTAAAATACGTCTAATATTTCAAACTAATCAGTTGAGTAGTTTCGGAAATTATTTGTCCAATAAAATCGCCAGCCAACAACCGACGGGTGGAAATGGGGGACCTACTTTTTCATACTATGAAAAAAATAGGGTTATGAAACGTCGAAAAAAACGGAAAGTAATAAAAATAAGCTGTCGGTTCATTGTTACTACAAGTTTCAAATATTTTGAAACATTAGAAGAGCCAAAAACTTGAACTGGTTGTTGAAATAAAAGAAACTAAAGCGATTGCTTAGAGTTCGCATTAAATGAAATAATTTTCGCCCCTTATTGCACGGGTTAAATTACGTTGTAAGATCGACCCGAGATAGGGCACACGAGGATTACGTAATTCTGGAAAAAAGTGTGTCGCTGATATAGGGCGCCACTAGGAAGATTTAAAGTGGCATACCATAATGAGGTAAATTTGCATGAATTTATATTCCCCACACGACGGATTGAAATCTGATTGTCTAAAGGAGATTAGCTAATATTGACTGTGATGTGAACCCGGGCCTAATATAAATCACAAGGGTTTGTCCGTTTGCATCTTTATTGACTCAAGGGAGAATATCTAGAGGTGGTTCAGTCTCCTGAACCAAATTCGACCGAATTTATCTATTTAATCACGACGAGGCGCCTTAGGTGCTCCAACTTTTCCACCGAAATTAATCGCATACATTTATAATTACGCGTAATTAAGTAAATCATTAATTAATTATATCGCGCAGCTTTTTTCCCGGGGAACGGCCGAGCAGCATTTTAACACCTCGTTTATGGTGCTGTAATAAAGTCATACGGAGATGATTTATCTTTCATCCTTTTTTTCCGGGGTTTCACGAGGGAAGTTATGTGTTTACTCTAATGAAACTAAAGATTGCAAATATAAAATAAAATGCTAAGATGTCACCGGGTTTTTATTATCGGGTTTCATGTCCCTCATTTTAGGGGCCGAATAAACTGAAAGTCATTTTTGAAACGACCATCTTGCGGTGCAAGAAAGTTCTGTATTAGTTGAAGGAAACGTCGAGAGTGCTCACTCAAATAATATATTCAACTTTTCAAGAACACTCCTGTTTATTACATTTTTATTAACGCTCCTCCCCCGAAGTAAAAAATCTTCCTATCCAACTGTTCGCTTTGAAAAATTACGATTACAATACGCGCCCAAACCGAAAAAAACAACGCCACTTCGTAATGAACCGAGTTAAATGAGAATTATTGATTGCCTGCATTTGTCATGCTTCGGAATTTTTTGATAAATGTTTTTATTTATTCGTATTTGACAGCTGTATTCGACACTGGTTAAAACCAATTAGAATAGAAAAGACCTTTGCCTTTATGTCAGTTGGAATGATATTATTTTTATTTAATTTATGATTGTGAGTTTTGTAGGTTTGATTTGATTTGTTAATACATATACCAGGTGGTGCTTCTAGATTTTCTGTGACAAAACAACTTTTACATAAAAACAAACTGAGTGTTTCACGAATATTGTTAAAACGTTTCTTGCTGGAATTATAAAATTTTGAAGTAGATAGAACAAATTTAAATTTTTCATCTCTAGAAAAACACAGAAACAGAAAATAAACCACAAACGATGAAATTAAAGCCTCAATACAAAAATTTCACACAATGACAATTGACTATTTTAAAAAAAGTTAGCAACAGAATGTTGTCTAAACTTTAAGCATTTGAGAAGAATATCTTTCTGCTGATTCTTGAATCTCGAGGAAATTACAATTACGAAAGACACTTTCATACCAGAAACAAAAGTAGAAGAAAGTTAAGTGGTGACAGAAGAATTAAAAAAAAATAAAAATGAAAGACTTCTTTCAAAGGGTGACAATAAGAGGGTGATTAATTGCAAAAGGAATTGTGAAACTTGTCATCAACAAAGTCAGGTTAGATCAGATCAAATCAGATCAGGTCAGGTCAGGTCAAGTCAGGTCAGGTCAGGTCAGGTCAGGTCAGGTAAGGTCAGGTCAGATCGACTTTGTCTTTAATCAATAAAGATAAAGACGAAGGAAGCAAATTCAAAAAACAAGCGAATAGTATGACAAGAAAGATGAAGAAAAATAAACAGGAACAGTAAGGAAGATAAGAAATGACAAAAAAAGTATAAGTAAGAGGAAGACAGGCAATAATTAAGGAAGAGAGAAAGACAAGCTAAATAGGCAAAGTTAGCAAAATAAAGAAAAATAGGGAAGAAGTAATGGTCAAGGATAAGGAAGAAGCAAGTGTGGACCAACCACCCCCTTGAAGTAATGCTAACGCAGTTCCGGGGGGTAGGAGAACAGCTGGTCGAGAAAGAGGTTTTAGCCGGTAAAACTCCTGGCACGATCAGGGACGGTCGAACCTAAATCCCTGGTGCCCATGAGGGTTTCCCCTTTCATAGAAAAAAAAAGGTCAGGTTAGGTCAGGTCAACAAAATAAATGCCATACAGAAAGCAGTGACACGGCGAAGAAGGCAAACAACGGCATCCGGCACACAAAAAGATTCTGCATTCTAATAATAACACTAGATATCAAGAATGCTTTCAATAACGTCGAATGGAAAAGCATAATGCAGGAGCTAGCAGAGAAAAAAAATCCTCTATACCTAATAGCGTAATTGCAGTAATAAGCAGCTACTTTTCCCAAAGAAGAAAAGGAGAATAACAACAGATGGAACGCGATTTGTAGAGATTAGTAGCGGGGTACCACAGGGCTCTATATTAGGCCCAACACAGTGGAATCTATAATAACAGTGGAATCTATAATATGATAGCAGATTAAACATGAAAACAGAGGACGGAATCAAATTCGTGGCATTCACGAATGATCTCGCCATACTAATGATGGGAAAAAACAAAGAAGTGTTAGTTAGTACGAAAAGCAAACAAAATAACAAACAAAGTCAGCAAGGCGTCGGAAAACAAAAAGTTACCACAGGCTCCAGGGAAAACAGAAAGAAATCATTGTCCCGGGAGTCAAAATAAAAAACAATAAAACGGTAAAATATCTGGGAGTCACAATTAACCAACCAATGTGCTTCACGACTCACCTAAAAGAAGAAATGTCCGAGAAAATCAATAAACTAGGGACCGCTTTGAGTCAAATAAAGCCGAGTGTTAAAGGGCCGAAGGGTAGCAAAAGAAGGCTAATCTGTTCGGCTGCGGAATCCATATTGTTATATGCAGCCCTTGTATGACATCTTGCAGTAAAGAGAAAAAGCTACAAACAAGCAATGCTTCGAGTGCACAGAAAATCGGCCATCAGGACCAGCAGGACCATATCCAATTCAGCAGTGATGGTAATAGCAGGGACAATACCCATTGGTATAAAGGCACGGGAGAGAGCCATGATATTCAATAAAGAAACAACAAAAACAGAAGCCAGAACAACCAGTATAGAAGACTGGCTGTCAAGATAGAGCATGGATACTAAAGGAGCATGGATTAATCCAATAGATATAACCATGGGTCCCAAGGAAACACGGGAAATAAACTATTTTATCACCCAAGGACTTAGTGGACATGGATGTTTCGGGGTCGACCTGAAGCGCATAGGCAAACAATATAATGAAAATTGTTGGTATTGTCAAAAAAGGGCTACACCGAAACACATGCTGTTCACATGCGAGAGATGGGCTGAAAATCGCAACAAAGCGGAGACCAACAGCGGAGGAAAAATTACGCCAGAAAACCTGCTGGGGAAAATGCTACAGGACGAGGCAAGCAGGAAGACCCTAAGTGAGATGATAAGCACTATGATGAGATAAAAGTAAAGACGAAAGAACGAAAGAGAAAGAAAAATAATAGAAAGAAACACTATGAAGTTATGCATGAAAAGGCGGTTTCGTGGTGTTTCTGAAACATGGTGAAGAGGCACAAGAGTTTTTTGTTGGTAGGTCCGTCCCCGAACACCTGGGGTGCTGGGAATCCAACACTACCTGGGACATCTTCCCAGGTGCCTATGAAGGCTTTCTCCTCTACCACAAGAAAATGTCAGGTCAGGTCAGATCAGATCAGTTCAGTTCAGGTCAAGTCAAGTCAAGTCAAGTCAAATCAGGCTAGGTCTTAAAGAAGAAAAATTTTTCCAGGCGTTTGATTAACTTTATTCAGAGTTATTTCGAGGAAAGGAAAATTTAACGAGATAGAGATAAAGTTCGGAGTTCCACAGGGCTCAGTCCTTAGCCCGCTTCTTTGGATCATCTTCTTCGATGAACTAACTGTTGAGGGTCAAGGTTCTCGGAGTAACTTATAGGATTCGCGGAGGATCTGACGTTATTGATAGAAGCCGACACTGAAAACTTATTGGGGTATCTTACCAACAAGGCACTTGATAGAGTGGTTAAAGAGATGGAGGAAAGGAAGATGGAATTGGTTTTTAGAAGACAAAATCTCTAATCCTGAGTGGTCCTAGGAAAAGAGATAACGTTAAAGACACTGTCATAAAACCTAGCAAGCAACTTAGGCATAAGTCTGGACGATAAGGGAACGTTCAGTGTACGTGTAAATTATACAATAGGTAAAGCGTAGAAAGCGATTGTCGCCCTTGGAAAATTGATGATTAATGTTGAAGGGCCAACTAATAGATAGAGAAAAAATTGGTCTAAAGAGTTTAGACAGTACTTCCCTCACTTTCGGAAACGTGACGACTGCATGCCTATTATGTTTTTTTTTCGCAGTAGATTTCAAAGCATTCGGTTTTATAGTTCCTGAGTAAATCAATAAAATAAATTTACGCATTAATTTTTTTTTTGAGTCACACGGTATATGCAAATTCAAATAATATGAATGGAATGATAAATTACGAGTACAAACTCGTCATATTTTGTACATACTAGATAGGATTTATTCGGCAAACTTTTGAGCTGACGTCATCAGTTTTTTGGAGAAGATAACCAAATATATTTTTACTAAAAATTTATTATGCTTTTTATAACCTTAAAACATCTGCAAGATTTCAAAACATTCGGTTCTGTAGTTCCTGATTAAATCAATCAAATACATTTACGCATTCATTAATTTTTTTGGGTCACCCTGTATATGCAAAGCCAAAAAATATGAATGGAATGATAAATCACAAGAAGAGACTCATGATATTTTGTACATTTTAGATAGGATTTATTCAGGAAAATTTTGTGGTGACGTCATAAATTTTTTAGGGGGGATGAGCAAATACATTTTGATTAAAAACTTACCATGCTTATGATAACTTTAAAACATCTTCAAGATTTCAAAGCATTCGGTTTTGTAGTTCCTGAGTAAATCAGTAAAATAAATTTACGCATTCATTATTTTTTTTTAGTCACCCTGTATATGCAAATCCAAAAAATATGAATGGAGTACTAAATCACAAGTACAGACTCATCATATTTTGTACAGTTTAGATTGGATTTATTCGGCAAACATTCGAGCTGACGTCATCAATTTTTTGGAGGGGATAAGCAAATATATTTTGACTAAACATTTATTATGCTCGTTATAACCTTAAAACATCTGCAAGATTTCAAAACATTCGGTTTTGTAGTTCCTGATTAACTCAATAAAATAAATTCACGCATTCATTAATTTTTTTGAGTCACCCTGTACATATATGCAAATCGAAAAAATTTGAATGGAATGATAAATCACAAGAAGAGACTCACCATATTTTGTACATTTTAGATAGGATTTATTAAGCAAAATTTTGTGGTGACGTCATAATTTTTTTAGGGGGGACGACCAAATGCATTTTGACCAAAAATTTACCATGCTTATTATAATTTTAAAACATCTTCAAGATTTCGAAGCATTCGGATTTGTAGTTCCTGAGTAAATCAGTAAAATAAATTTACATATTCATTAATTTTTTTGAGTCAGCCTGTATATGCAAATTCAAAAAATATGAATGGAGTGATAGACAGACTCATCATATTTTGTACATTTTAGATAGGGTTTATTCGGCAAACTTTTGAGCTGAGTCATCAAGTTTTTGGAGGGGATAACCAGATATATTTTGACTAAAGATTTATGATGCTTTTTATAGCCTTAAAACATCTGCAATAGTTCAAAGCATTCGGGTTAGCAGATTCAAAATTAAATTGCAAAATGTTGTTTTATAATTTTGATTTTTTTTTCCAAAAATCTGGACGTTTCGGGTAAAAACTCAATTCGGAGTCGTAAACTACATGTGTAGGACTATGTTATTTTATACAATTTAAAACCCATTCACTATGAGTGTGACGTCATCGCATTAGTGGTGGGGATGATTAGACATATTTTGGTTCGCGTTTTACCATCTACATGATATTCCTAATATAAGTACAAAATTTCACAACAATCAGTCCAGTACTTTCGGAGATCATCTGTCTAATAAAAATCCGGGACTGCAGACAGACGGACAGACGGAGAGACAGACGGAAATGGCAGACCTATTTCTTCATCTTCTAGGGGTCATGAAAGATCGAGAAAACGTAAAAGTAGAGAGTCGGCCGACGGACTTGATTACAATACTTCCTTTGCTTATGCTCGGGAAGTAAAATTATGCTAAATGGAGTCGCAAACTCCATCATCCTGTATAGGGCTCCCGTGTGGTAAAAAACGTGTAATACAGCGAAGTATAGTGAAAAATTGCTGCGTACACAGAGACAAACGCAGAATTATATTCTATTTGTACTATCTAAGAGAGAAAATATCACACCCAGTATAATGACGAAGAAAAAAGATGGACAGTAAGAAGGTGGCAAGCGAGATGGAAAGCTGGGACAAAGGGAGCTTGGACCAGGAAACAGATTACCAACATCAAGACATGAATGGAGTACAAGCATAAAAAACTTAACCTTCATCTGAGGCAATTTTTTACTGACCGTGGTGCTTTCGGGAGCTTTACCAAAAGAATTGGTAAATCACAAAACGACACATGCGCACATTGTAATGTTACCGAGATCCGAAACATATCTTCACTTGCTGTAGGTGGAAAGAGGAAAAAAGAAATCGTCTAAAACTACCGCGCGTGGACCTTCAAGATTAGAACATAATTCTAGAAAAAGAACAGTGGAATGTAATCTTCAGTTTCATTACAAATACGTTAAGAGACAAGGAAAAAGAAGAACTAGAAAAACAAAAAAGTGACAGTATCCTAAGAGTAAACTAGACTATAAGATAGAACAAACAAAAACACCCTTGAGTTTTGTGATCTGGTGTTTTTGCCGCTTCTGAGGCCGTACCTGATTACCCACAAAGGGCATTTAAGCCAAATAGTGAGTCCCACGCTCTTTTTCGGAGTAGAACCGAGCGAAGGATGTGCGTAAAGCATTTTTCCCCCAGAGAAATTAAACTTGACACACTAATAATACCATGGGATGGTATTATGAACTAACTCTATGGCTAAAAGACGGATGCCAGTATGGATATTAAGAGTTATGGGTAGCTATATTTAAAACAGAAATCTATACATGAGTAGCACAAAGGAAATGATGATAACGAGTGCGGTCCCACAGGGATCGGTCTTAGGACAACTACGTCGCGTTGACGCCTAGAAAACGGGATTGAATCTTTGGCTATGAAAGAAGAGGAGTGAAGGCTTCGGACCAAGTGGACAAAAAGAAGAGAACAGAGCATATATCCTGTTTTCTCAGTTTCTCAGAAAGGACGCGGACCGGAAGATGGTCAGTTGCCCTGGAAGACGAGAAGGGCGAATTTTCGTGAAAGAAGAGAAAAGTGCAAGGGCAGTACCAAGTTGGGCTCTGCAAGTTACCATTCGCTGCCTCCTAGCGTACGTATCGTTCTAAACCGCCACGGTCCTCTCTTTATTATATCCGTGCGTACGATAAGAAGCGATAAGCGCCGCCTGCTGTGTTACCGCTGCCGCGTGACCGCCCCCCTTTCGTCGTACCCTTCCAATTCGATCCCCGTTTCACCGACGCCGCCTCTCCAGGACCCGAAGAAGCCTCATCCAGCGAGGAGCCGCCAGGAGGGAGACCTTTAAATTTTATCTTAGCCGTTATAGCTTGGTAGTGAATAAAGACCGCTTTTTTTTGACAATTAATTGTATTATTTATTTCTGCCGCGGCCGCTAATGAGACCTCTGGAAATCTTAGAAAACCCCGAGGTGCTCCCTCACTGAAGAGGTATCCGGCGCCGGAGCAACTGCCCTTGTAGAAGGCGCCACTCCCGTGGACCAGCCAGTCATGTCTCAGTAGGGTGGACGTAGCCACACCTCCATAAGATATCGGCGAATCACTACCAAATAATTTAACCAACAACTACAAAAAACCAAAGACAATAAGGTTTACCGTAAGATTTAAAATTGGTAATGGTGAAGCAGCTAATAAATACTGGGTGTAAGAAGGAAAAAGATTATAGAGGATCTGTTGACGAGATCCTTCCATCTTTTAAGGAAGTGCGATGATATAACTGGTATTTAAAAGATTGTGTCACGTGTTCTCACACACTGCCATACAGGGCCGGCTCTAAGGGACCAAGCGCCCCGATGCAAATTACTGTTCAACGCCCTTTAAAATTGTTTAAAAAAAAACAAATAAAATTTTGTAATCACATATTTTTGTACAGTGATCAACCTTAATATATAAAAGTTTTTGTCATAGAATACCCTCTCTATAGAACACGATATCTAATGCTTTTATGTTGGTCACAATGTCAGCATCTACTAGCTGGGTTGGGAACTAAAACTGGCGCTAAATTTGAAAGCGAATTATTAAGGTGAATTTTTTATAATTGAAGGGAAAAATATCGTTTGTGTATTTTATGTTAGTTTCAAAACGTGTAAATACGTTTTGAAGCTGACATATAAAAAACACAAACAGTATAAAAAAAGTAGATAAAATATTTGATATAGTATATTTAAAACTTAACATTCAGTTATAAATGTAAATACAATAAGAACAACAAGAAATAAATAAATGCAATATTGATAATATCATTAATATCCTAAAAATATCTTAGGGGAAAATTAGAAAAGTAAGTAAAAGTCAAACAAAATAGTGCAAAATAAAATAACATTTTAAATATTAAATGTTCAAAATTGATAACAAAATATGTTTCCCAGGGACGAACAATGATGTGTCCTAATCCACTTGTAATATTGATACAATTTCAAAGTTATTTTTAATTTAGACTTACCTCAATGTTATTCGAAATTAAAATTTAAAATTACTGATGACAAAGAGCCACGAAATAATACACAGAACCAAATTCGACTACGAATCGGAACAGTGAAAAATATAACAAAACTGAACAACCACCACAAGCAGCCGACTAGACTTGGAAAATAAAATTTTTAAGTTTGTGCCGACAAGGAGTTTTATGGTACGAACAAACGTGACAAATGTTAGAAAAACCTCTGGTTTTGCTAGTACCTCTGTCTCGTCAAATTGTTACCCAGATAATGGCAAGCATAAATCTGGTATTTTTTGTCGGTATTGATCTAAAGGTCAATCACCCAACCCAAAGGCGCACTCTTTTTCAATTATTACAGTCAGAAAGTGCCAAGAATTGACTTCTTATGACCTATTTTGGTGAACCACTCCCCATAGTGGAATGTTAAAATGTAGCTTTTTCTGAAAAGTTTTCTGTTCCTGCTATAATATTTTGTACGTAGTGATTCAATGCAAATCTAATACTCCTATTAATTTATTTCTATGGAGTTAACACAAAAGCATAGGCGCGACCCGCTGCCCGGCGCCCCTTGTCATGGGCGCCCCGATGCGGTGCATCTTTTGCTTACCGTGTTAAGTCGGCCCTGCTGCCATATTAAGATCAAATAATATAGAGAGGTTTCTCAAACTCATAACTCCCTATAATGTCAATAAATTTTTACAACGATCAGTCCAGTAATTTCGGAATTATCGGTCTAATAAAGACCGATATAGAAAGTAGATGACAGACAGAGCACAGACGGCAGACTAACAGACAGACGGAAACGGAAGACTTATTTTTTCACACTCTAGGGATGAACCCTATTACAATACTTGTTTAGCTTACGCTCGGGAAGTAAAGGTTGGAAGAGTCTTGAAAACTGATCTTAGTTTCTCAACGCTTACTTAAGACAGACTATGTGGATTGAAAAAACTGTTGAAACTTCTCACTAGAAAGAAGTCTTCCATTTTTATAATGGTATCCTGAAAGTTTTGCCAAGGTTCCTAGAATGAAAGAGTGTTGCCGACTTTTAATATACAGATTGTATCGTTGCGCTTCAGTACGTCCAAGAAAGAATAAGTCTTACTGAATATTTTAACTTCTATTCAAAAGGAAGTCTTTAATCGCTGGTACTACTAAACTAATCGTGGTTCGCTGACTGAACCCTGTGTATTTATCGTTTAATGTTTTCCTTGGCATTAAATCCAGTAAGCAAAAATGCTTACTGGATTCAATGCTATCATGTCTCTTTGTAAATAAATATAAAAATTTAAAAAACGGGAACAGGGACTTTTAAAATTCATTAGACACATTTCTTGCTTACATAAAAAAATATTGTGTTAATACGTTGTAACTGAGTAATTTAATAATGTTTCAGAAAACCCTTCGTTGTAGAAAAAAAATCAGCACGTATTTTATTGTTTTAGTTCGTTTTTATATGTAGTTCACCGATTGATCCTCATTTCCATAGGGAATTTGCCACACTATCCGCATTAATTTTAAACGTTAAAGCTCCATCAAAAACACGCATCCACGTCATATCAGTGAATACTACTAAAACTCTTTTTCCCTCTCTATAGAGATCGTTCGCAGAGTTCGCAGTTTCCCGTCGCTAATTTAATTTCACGCAGGAATCAATCCTTTTATTTTTATTCCGCGCGCGATATTTGGCGTGAATATTTCAGGGCGACTCAATTCATTTCCGAAGTGACTAAAAGTATGGAACGAATAATAATTAAGCTCTACATTTTACAGTAAAGCTACTTAGTGCGTGTTTCATGGATTTTAGGGCTGAAATGCGAAATGGGGTTAGTTCAATCGATCAGGCCAAGTTCCGACTTCGCCTAAAAGAAACAGTGCAGACTGAAAAAGGCACAAGGACGCGGATTCCCAATTCAGGCGGCGCTGAATAATCGGGAAAAGTTTGGAGATAAAATTTAAATAATGCTGCGTTCTGCGTTCAGGTGTAATTAAATCAGGATCAGATTCTTTACACTCCCGTGTCGATACCAAAGGAAACTTTGCAAATAATTCCCGGGGATTGGCAATTGTTTTCGATACTCTTTTTGTTCGAGGATTCCGACGCAGCGGTCGCTTTGTTATTGTGTGGGTTTTGAGTACATCTTTCTCGGTGTTCCTGCCTAGCATTTAGCGTAGACCTATGTTAATGTTCTAGGTTCGCCCACGGTTTGCTCAAAGCAGAATTTTCAGTTAAAAGCGGGCAAACTTGGTTAAGGTGTACAAATTCGGGGAGATACCTATTTGTATACCTACGAAGCAAACAAAGCCGCTGCTAATTCTACGAATCATTTGTTATGCAACCCAATTCACACGGGGAACTTTGATCGAATTTGTTTGGTCCCTTTGAAACTTTCCATCAAAGCTCATTAGAGTTTATTAAAGTATCTTGTACTTCATTACCATATTCTTACATTTGCCTTTTAATAATCCACTGCCTTCATAAATATGGTAATTCAGCAATTTTGTCGCAAAGAAATTTTCAGCCTGATTCACCAGTGATAACTGTGTATAACGGTTTAATCGATCCTGTGCGGATAAAAATATTGAGGCGTATAAAAAAATGTAAATAGAAACACTGCCACCGAAACAATTTTAATCTCATTTAATATCTTTTCAAAATTATTACATGTCACTGAACAAGAGACGCCACTGTTCGAAAATACAAAAGATATAAAAAATACACGTTGTATTATACTATTTTGATTATTAACAATTTCGAGCTACAGTTCATTCCAATTATCCATCATACAGCATTGTATTTGCGTATAACAATAATTAATGGTATTTTATACCGTCTACGTTTGAAACCAATTCATGTGACTCTCGATGTTTTTGTATTATTCACAGCAATTGAGTCTGCCGATTGTGGTTTGAAACAAGTTTTAATAATGAGTGGAATTATAAAGAAGATTAAAAATTGTAAATTGATTTTTGCCGGTCACGTTACCTTGTCAGATGAATTTCGAAACACATCCGTTTTATTTTTTGCAGAATTTGTATTAACAGATTTTTTATAGTCACATACTTGGGTACTTAATACATATAATAGTGAATAGTGTCATAAATTATCCTCAACTAACCCAAATGTGAATGTTTCTAACCTTCAGTAGATCTGACTGACATTTCCTCGTATTGGATAATTAATTTAACGATATTTCGTAATTAATGGGGACGTAAATTTGTATAATATAATTTAATTGTCGTAATGTCATTTTCAAATCAGTGATGCCAATCATAGGGTGTTAGACATATACTAATTAGAAAATAAATGTTGATGTCAAGTTGAACCTTCAGAAATGAAAGTGGTGTCATTTTTTTTACAAATGGTCGGTCTGGCGTTTCCGTCGGATTGTCTGGCGGGCCAAATCCGAAAGTTTCAATCGACTGCTGTGAAATTTTGAGGTTACTTTAACACTAGTGTGTAGACGGTTAAACGCTAACCGAAATTTATTTAATCATCCCCACCAATAACTTGATGACATCACCTCAAAATTTTGCTGAGTAAATCCTCTATAAGTTTTATAAAATAATATGCTTCTGTTATGTGCTAGGGGAACCAGGGGCTTGTTGTAACAGGGGTAAGTTGTAACACTAAATTTTTACCCAGAATTTAAACTCTTTAAAGTCAGGTTTTTTACTGAATTTAATTCTTGCACCATAAGACATCATGTCATCACAACCACTGTTTCTTCAGCCAACGCAGTGAGTGGATGTGTGCACGTGTCTCGTTTTGGCCAAGTAATGTAAAATATTGCTTTAGTAAAATTTGGTTTTTCGTATCAGTTATTAATTAATTTAAAACGTTTAGTTTTGCATGTAGTTTAAAAATTACTCAGCTTTAATATTCCTTACACATTTTGACGCTAAGCCACATAATTTTGTCGAAATGTAATTAAATGTAGAAAATTGTACTACGGGGCATGTTGTAACAATACGCTTGGGGCAAGTTGTAACATGTTACAACTTATCCCAAATTCACTTCTACAAATCTCTTACCTAGCATACGAAAAGCGAGCCAAAATTTTGACCTATGCCATATATAGCTTTCCAGATATATTAAGAAAAATGAAGATAAAACTCAAATCTTTAATGTTGACTCTTCTTCTAAAAGTTTAGTTCAGTTTTACTGAAAAAAAATTGTATATAATGAAGTGTTGTGTTGATGTTTGAAAAATAAAGTCTAAATATGTATCAACATCAGCTTTATTTTTACTGTTACTACCTGTCTCATGGCTGTTACAACTAGCCCCAACCACGGGGCAAGTTGTAACACTGCACTTTTTTTAAGAAAATGCCTGGTGTGAAGTGAAGATGAACAATTTTGACCTTTTGCCTGTTCAGTCCAATAGGGGAATAGTTAGACTACCGATAGATACTTTTATAATGGTCAAACAGCTAATAGATACCAAATTATATTCGTTTTCCTAAAAACTGTTACAACAAGCCCCTCGTTCCCCTACTAGTTAATATAGTGTAATTACCAATCACATCCTTTAAAATAGTCCTGAAAATCGTTTAGAAAAATTTTACAATGTCCATATTTCCATATATTTTTCTACGTTTATAAACCTATCTTTAAAGTAGTAAACTATGATTAAAAATTAGAACGTGGCCGTACTCTGAATAGATTAAATTAAATGTATTTTATTCCACTGTATACGCAGAACAGTGTTACTAATAATGTTATGCGATTGAAAATAAATTGAATTAGAGTTGGCGTTGTCTGTCAAGATTTAAGTGCTGGTGCTATTATTATACTTTGTCCGAAATGAATGGAACTTGCACGAAGTGTGTCGACCGTAGCCGAATCAAAGTAAGACTCACTCATAAATAAAAATGCTGCCATTTACACAGAAAAGCAGTTACTTACACAAAAAAGCTAATAAACTTAGCTCTAAAAGTTCTAACGGACCGGCCATGTTTAAAGTGTGCCCACCTCCCAAGAAAAAAGCAGCTGATACTAGAACAAAAAATCTACCCCCTAAAAGTGTCTGATGGACCGAAATGAGCCAGAAAACTCACCCTTAAGAAAAGAACGGTCGTCACCCGCGTAAAAAACTCCTTCTGATACATCGACCGTGCCTCAACTGAACTAAAAAAAAAAAACGGGAAACTCACCTCCAAAATAGTCCGACATCCTACTGAAATTTAATTAAATTTGCCAGGTTAATTTCCGATAAGAGGTGGGCTTGAATCCCCGCTATATACCTGAATCTTAACATGGCCCTCAACAAATGACTTTTTGTCACTGAATGTTGACATAGTTTGGGAATTTTCGAAAAAATAGAACCAGCTCCTTTAAAATATTTTCTATGAAGAGCTGAGAAATTGTCAGTTAAACTTCACAATTCAAAGTACTGTGAATTTTGTTGAACAGAGAAATTTAAAAATAGAGTCATTTTACGCAGAAATTGGCTAAAATATTGAATTATCCGGGTGTCTGGAAAATGGCGGATTAACTCTTCAGCATGTTATGTACGAGGGTTTCGGGAATCCCAAAAAAATAATAAAAAAACTCTTTATGACATAGATTACGGAAAAAAATGTAATTTTATAAAAGTAAAATTGGCAACATTGCACGCACCTAATGCATGAATACCTCCGGCTTACTTTCTAATTTCCTTGTAATGATGGTGACTGAAATCCACCCTTTATTTTTTTAGGACATTAATCAGTAGTCATTAATCGTTGTGCATTATATTAATAAAACAAGCTGTTATTTTTCATTAATAAATAAAAGAGAGGGTGGGTGGGTGGGGCTAGTCCCTGTATGATAAGACTGATTTTCGCAGATGGCATATCCTGTAAGAAAAGAAAGGGTAGGTGGGTGGGGCTAGTACCTGCTAAGAAGGACTGATTTTGGCAAATGAGGTCCCTCTAAAAAATTAAAGGGCGGGCGGGCGGGGAATTAGTTAGTACCTGCTAAGATAAAACTGATTTTCGCAAATGGCAAACCCTCTAAGGAAATGAAGGGTAGAGGGTATATCATTTGGCAAAATCAGTCTTATCTTGGCAAGTATTGGCCCCGCCCACCCACCCTTTATTTTATTCGAAAGTATGCTATTTGTCAAAATCAGTCCTATTTTGGCAAGTACTATCCCCACCCGCTTGCCTTTTATTTTCTTAGAGGGTATGTTATTTGGCAATATCAGCCCTATATTGGCAAGCACTAGCTCCGCCCAGCCGCCCTTTATTTTCTTAGAAAGCTAGTACCTGTTAAGATAAGAGTGATTTTGGCTAATGAGATCCCTCTAAGAAAATAGAGGGCGGGTGGGCGGGGCTAGTACCTACTAAAATAAGACTGACTTTGGCAAATGACGTATCCCCTAAGAAACATTGTTGTCAAATGGAATTTTATCAAGTAATTACAAAAACAACACAACTATATCTTTGTACATTCTGTATGAAATTGTAATTAAACATGGTCATGGGCGAGAGAAATATTAACTAAAAGTTTTATTACTAGTTATTGTGACAATGAATGTGTTGTTTAGTTATTAAACGTAGCAAAAGAACCAATTTTGAAATCATTATAACTCCACCAAAATGTAACTGCTAAAAAGCAAGGCGGATTCATAAACCACAAGTATAGGAGTATGTTATTTTATACAGACTGTCCGGAATGTCGTGCATGTTATCGTGGGATATCATTAGATACGAGGAATAATATTGAAACAATTCCTTCTTCCATTTTGGTAGAGATCTGTGGTCTTAAAGTGGGTTTTTTGGTATGTTTAACAACAAAATAATGCTTCAGTTATCACAAAAACTAACAAAAAAAGGTTAGATCATATGTCTCTTCCTCATGGTAATGTTTAATTATTGTTTCGGACATAACAGACAACGTTATTTAGACAGAACATCCCTCGCTCCTGAAGTACTTTCGAACAAATATCGCTTTTTTAAAATATAAAAACTATTTATTTTCTATGACAACCTATATAAAGTGAAATAAATATGTGTGAACTGTTTAAGTACAGGTAAAGAAACATTCTATGACAGTCCCTGGGCACGGAAGGTACAGTTCGCACAGGTACCGACAATGTTAAATATATGTTTATATACCGAAATAATGCGACGATTAAGCACCTAGCAACCTGTCTTCTCAAATTAGAGGAGGCGATACAATTCTTAATTAAGCTACAGTGGAACAAAATGTTCTGAATATTATGTTGGTTAAAGTTAAATATTAAGCTGTTAATGTAATAATTCTTATTTTACTATTATTAAATATAGGCGGGCGCAACAATAATGTATTCTCAATTTTGGGAGTTGTTCTTATTTTCATCAATAAAAAATTGTGACCCATAAGTCAATCAAACGAGCGATGTTCGGGTTGGTAATTCAGTACAGCTCCGGAGTTTACAAGGCGGCAGTGCTCTTATCTTGTATAAAGTGTGGTCTTCGATTTTTTTACGAAAATCTGGATACCTAAGGTAAAACATGAAGGCGGATTCATAAGAAGTATAGGACTACAGTAGAACCTTGATTATGCGGAATCTTAGTTCGAGAAGTCTTTGGCAAGGTAGAAAATTGGTTTCCATGATATGACAGCAATCTTAGTGAAGTTCGTTTATTAAGAGAATGCATGATTTTGCCGCTCAGAAGAGAGTATCAAGTCTTATCCAAAAAAAAAAATTTCAATTACAACTCTGTTGAAGACTTCTAATATTTTATAGAATTACATAGTACAATCAAGTACTAATATATATGTATGTGTATGTTTGGTGCGGTAGTTGCGGAAATTATCTGTTTAATAAAATCGACACAGACAACAGACACATGGAAATGGGATACCCATTTTTTCGTACGCTAGGGGTTATGAAACGTCGAGAAAACATTAAAGTAGCCGGATCTTATTACATTAGCTCACTTTCTGGAAGTCTAGCTTAAAAATGAGAACTGAGAGCATGTGTTTGTTAAAATTCGACGAGTATTTCTAATCGTTCTACGCAGACAACACGTGCCAAGAAAAATGGGAAGACAAACTATATCATACCAATAAAAATTTTAACAAGAAAATATTAAAAATTGTAAGACGAAAATTTATGCCGTCCAAATTTAGTGTAAAATTTAGGGAGAAAAGTTCTGGAAAGAAGACCAAGCATAAACTATTCCCAACGATAGGAACTTTGCTCAAGAAATATTAAAAGAACAATCCGAATGTGTCTTCTCACAATTTTTCCGACTAAAGGGGAGCACAAATTGCGTTCGTCGATATTACTACCCGAGTGTTTGGAGTTTTCCGCCATCAGTAACCCATGTCAAAACCCCATTAAACGTAATAGTATAGACAATAAACAAAACACAAATTTATTTCTACATCTGCAACAACCAACTAATTTACGACCCCACTATCGAATTTATCAAATATATGTACAACGTATTAAAAAAAAATAGCATCTGTGATTTCGTGTTTTGGTTGCAACTGTTGAACATAATTCTGTTGTAACAGTGCATCTGTTTTAAAGGAAAGTCTCTAAGCGAAAAGTGAATTGGGTTGTAAATTATCCTCACAAAGAAGTCCAACAGGTGCCTGTTAAGATAAACAAACATAATTTTGGGAAGGGTATTTTGTGGTCAACCATTAGTTTAATCTTTACCTTAATCCGTCGAAGGTCATTATAAGGCTAATTGACATCAGGGATAATATTTGCAAGGGAGTTTTCCGAGTGCAGTTTCTGCTTTTTGCTAAATTTTACCAGGTTCTAAATAAGTGGATACCACACATTGTCAGATTTTTCAGCACACAAAAAACATAAATGGTTAAAAGGTGAAAAATACTCAAGAGACATTGAACGGAATCGTCTACAATGAACAAATTGCTACGTAGCTGGAAAAAAAATTTGATTTGTGCTGAATACCGTCAAACGTACCTACTTATATATTATAAATTAGAATTTTCAGCCCCTCTTCGCCTTCGCAACTGCTAAATCATTCAACCCATTTCAATGAATTTTATAAACCGCCAAACTGTGCGTTTTACCCGTGCGTGGAGCCGCCGTCCTCTGTTCCGAGCAAGTTTTCCAAATAAAAGGTTAACGATTCCAGCAACAAATCAAACATCAATTTGCGAACCGAAATTTAATAATCCCGATCAATCGAGAGCCAATTTCCCTTACCTTTTGTCCCGTTTCCCTTTCTTTTATGTTGATATTTCTTCTCCCGACTGGGCGACGTTGATGCATCACTGTAATGTCTCCGCACTTTTTTGCGTTTTTTCCGTTCCAATTTTTCGATAATTGCCCGAGCGTTTTTCCGGTTTTTATTATCGCCGTCGAGAACCACAGGGTCGTGCACTATGTAATTACACTTATCGTCATGTTTTTCGTCCACTCTGTTATTTAGTGTTTTTTCGAACGGAAATATATCACTGCGAGAATAAAACAGACCGGCGGGAGCGCTTCCATTTTTCCTCGACGCTTTGTTTTCGTGGAATCTGGAAAAGATTTAGATCGAGATTGGGTGGTTTATCAACAGTTGATGTTTGCGGGGAGGTTGCTTCGAGGCAATATGAAATTTATAAAGCGAATTAATTTCGACTTCCAATGGCGTAACAACAAGGAATCCTCAAAGTGACTTTTTACATGAAAATATTTTCATCAAAACTTGAAGCGAATGAATAGTTGTCGAGTAAAAACCAGAAAAAAAATTTAATTATGCGAACCTGTTGTCAATAGAGCTTTGACTACTAGCTCGTGCCTTACGGGAGTTACTACGCCACTGTCGCCGTCTTGTAGAACATATAAGATACTTCAAAGGCAATTTTGTAGCAAGATGTTATTAAAATGTTCTCAATCTGTGACGTAGTATCAAAGTGATTAGAAGTTAATCTTTGTAGAGGGTCTTGTTAATATCTGTGGAGGTGGAAGCGAATGTAGCGACCATGTATTTGAACACTCGGAATGCTTAGAATTACAAGCTAGAGATTCACAAGGCAAGGCGATATGATGACATTTAATTATGTTTTTGATTAACGTATTTAATTACAAATCTCCTGGAGTTTAAATGTAGGACCCCATTCAAAGACCAAAAGAAAGTCACGGAGTTTAACAGCGTAATTAAAATGGAATTTTGTTTTTTGATGTTAACTTTATACGAAGTTTCAGGAATTAAAAAGAAAATCTACAAAGGTGGGTGTTCCTGAAATAAATAAATCGTAGATTGTGTACGGCGATAAATTCACTTCATTTGCTATTTTAGACTGATTTTAAAAACTACTTACGTGTACTGGCTTCGTTTGAACTTGAAGTTTAAAAAACACACGAGGTGGAAAAGTCGGAAAAATTGATTACATTGCATACTTGAACTGGCACATATTGATTTTGGTGTTGATAAAATGTTGTAAACAAAATAAAATTTTAATAGGATGTCACTTCAGTGTCCAGTAAGTTTACTGGAATTCAAGTGACTGTTTATACAAAAGTAAAAATTACAATATGTTGGTTGATAAGACACCAAGGCCACAAAGTTTAAATTATTTATTTTACCTTACCGATAAGTAAAACAACTACGTCTGAATGCTTTAAGTGCTTTTGTTGTTTATTATAAACATATCGTTTATTGTCAAAGGTCTACGTAAAAGAAATAACAAATTTTTGGCACAAATTTATAATTGTGTTTTAATGTTCTTACTAATATTTTAAAAATTCTGTAGGCTGTCAGTCAATATCTAAAAATATATAACAAAAAGAAGGAAAGTGCCATAAAAACAAGTATGTGTAAAACTTCAGATTTAATGCCTACGTGTGTGTTGGTATATAGAGTGTTTCCTAAATATGCCGCAAAAGTCGTGGGGGTTATTCCTTGGATTATTTTAAGATTTTTTTGTCCTTGAATGATTTTCGGGAAAAAGCTTTGTCTGGAAATGGATTTTTGCCACAGGTTTAGTGAACACACTGTATATATATTTTTTGTACAATAATTTGTGGCAGAAGTGGCGTAGAAACTGGTCAAAAATGGTTTTTTATACTTTTTTATTAGAATCCTTTACGTGGTATTGGATGTAAAATACAGGTTTAATGATATAATGCTCTGTAATAAATTCATTTACAAAACGTGACACATACAGAATGAGTCCCTAAGTGCGCTGTCCCAAATTAAAAAAAAAATAAAGAATACATATATACAGGGTGAGTCACTATGCGCACATTCCTCGATATCTGATTAATTAGTAGAAGAATAAGTCAAATATCAAACTTGTACGGTTCTTTGAGGACTGTATTTTAAAAATATTTTTAACTCTACAAAGTGTTCTGTTTTTAACGCACAAACACATCTTAGTTTTTTTTTAATCAAATAGTCTATATTCATACATTTACATATTTTGATTCACCTCTTCTCAGTCGTAAAACCACGGTTTATTTTTGAAATTTCGATGCGACTTTATCATGACATTAAATTTTTTATACATCGATATTTCAGTTTTTTTAAATAGAACACCCTTTTTTCTCTTTCGTTTTTGTTAAGTTTTTACTATATTTAAAATTGATAGTTACTGTGAAAACTTTTTTGAAAATTACAATACGAAACGGTATTGTTACGTTGAACGGTCGAATAAAATTGGCGTGGGTTAAACTCAACAATTTATTCCTTATTAACTATAATTTACACGAGTAACTATCATACCGATTATAAAATAATTCCGGCGCAACTTCTTTTGACTCAACTAGCTGAATAATCCGTTCCCCAAGGGTGGACTCTATTTAAACACTACGCGGTCCTTCTCGAAACCCTACGTCACCGCTTCTATACTTCTCCGGAATCCCTATTCGCGACTTCCGTTTCCAGGCGTTTATTTAGCGCTCCGTCGCTCAGTCGCATTGAGGATGAATCATCACCGGCGTAAGACCAACGGTCATAGGTGTCGTACCGAGGCGGCATAAAGATGTATTTCATAACAGTATTAAAATACAAGTGTTTTACTTGAAAAAACTAACATTGATATTTAAAAGTTGTAAAGATTTAGATTTTTTTTATAAACATTCTGTATATTAAAATTAGATTTAATTGATACCACAACATATTTATTCTTCCACAAAATATTGTAAGACAGACCCATTTTACTTAATATACATAGTCGTCTTTTCAGAACAAGAAACTTAAAACATGTTTAAATAATTTTTTCTAGACAAATATGGATCTTGCAATTAAGCCCCGCCCCTCGATCTCACAACGAATGAAAAATTCATAACAACTGAGAATTCAGATCGGGGCGGGGCCTAATCTTTGGCTTTATTTTTCTTAATGTACAGGATATTCTTTGAACAGCACGATAATCAAAAACATTTTTTAATTTCCCGTAGAGAAATAAATATTTTGCAGTTAAGCTCCGCCCCCTTGGTTCACGGCGAATAAAAAAAATGTTCACAATAGAGATAGGGCGGGTGGGCGGGCTTAAATTTTGCCTTTCTGTTTTAATATGTGTAGACTTCTTTTCACAACAAGAAACTTAATGGGTGGAGTTTCTCTTTTGGTTTTCTTTTTTTATTAATACATTTAGTTTTCTTTGTGTAACAGGATTACTTACAAACATATTTTACTTGATAATTTCTCGTAGACAAATAAGGATTTTACGAGGAAAGCTTACGACGAATAAAAAAATCATCAGAATTGAGATAGGGCGGGTGGGCGGGGCTTATATTTTGCCTTTTTTTTCTTTATATACATAGTCATCTGTTCACAACAAGAAACTTAAAACATGGTTAAAATGGTACATTTTTGCAAGTAAATATGGATTTTGCAATTCTGAGCCGGAGCCTATTAGCAAAATCGATATATCCTTATACAAATTTTCCATTTTAAACATGTTTTAAGTTTCATCTTGTGAAAAGAAGTTTACACATATTAAAACAAAAAGGCAAAATGTAAGCCCGCCCACCCGCCCTATCTCTATTGTGAAGATTTTTTTTATTCGCCGTGAACCAAGCGGGCGGAGCTTAACTGCAAAATATTTATTTCTTTACAAAAAAATTTCGAGGAAATTGGAATAACGTGGCAACGTCGCATCGGAATTTCAAAAATAAACTGTAGTCAGATATAAAATCTGGGGTGAGGCTAATGACAACAATATGTAAAAATATATAGTTTCATTAAAAAAAAAAAACTAAATAATAACTATTGAGATATCGAGGACCGTGCGCTTAGTGACTCACCCATATATTTAGGTATATGTATGTTGGCGCCCTTAGGAAAAGTCATAGTTCTCTAGGCTCTGTAGTATTCAAATTAGAACAGCATAACGCTTCATCTGAGCGTGACGTCATAGCAATATCCGATCGATTCGACATGTGAAATTTATGAAGTGGTGAAAGCATTTATGAGATATTCAACTAAAAAAGAAAATAAAATCCTTTTAAGTTAAAATCGTGTGTGGGTAGAAAATTTGACCCTCTTTATGTGATCAGCTTTATAAAGTATATCAAGAATATCCAAATGTATTTCAGAAATAGAAATAACTTTTGTAAATATAATCTTCATCTCTTTTTTTTAAGATATATTGCGTTTTACAGTGGTCAGGTAGATCACGTGCCGTATTGAAATCATTTCGTAAAAATTACCGAAGATGATTAGGTATTAAGCCATAACCGCACTATATTTTTGGCTGAACTATAAGTAGAAATGAAACATCCTATATTTTTATGTAATAAGATGAGAAGATGTAGCCATTTGTGGGTCGAAAAATAAAAGATTTTTTTCAAAAATTGTACTGATTGCTTCGAGTTCGAGTAGACTGAAATTTAAAATCAAAAATTTTAGCATAATTAAATCTTGCGATACTTTAAATTGTAATTTTTGTTTTGGTTTTCATTGTTATGTATGTTGAAATTTCCCAGCGGACTTTTTCATCAAAACAGGTTTTTACTTACTATAAGTTTATGTTTCTTTAGTCACGATATTTAAATTTAACAAAAAATTATTTTTCCTTGCTAATTTCCACTGATTAACATAATTACATTGCTGTGAAGAAATAGTCTGTTATTTGTCATAGAAAATAAAAGCGTAAAGGACTTATTACAAATGGACGTTATTTCTGTTCTGATAATTTGATTATGTAGCGCTAATTTGACACGCAACATTTAAAATTAGTAGAAATGAAATTTGTGCTGTACAATTACTAAGTTACCTATTCATGTGGAATAATTTAAAGTTTTTATAAGCACGCTATTACTATTTTTAGGTTGACTTGAATTATCAGAATCCATAAGAGTAACTTTAAGAAAAAAAAAAAAAAAAAGAAATAAAATAAAACGACAAAAAATAAAGTAAATAAGTATAAATAAAATGAACAATTTTCTACAAAATGTACATGTTTACACAAATATATCTACGATCTAGGAAAAACAAGCATTTAAATCCATTTTAACCCACTCTGAAATAACAGAGAAATTTTGTTAAACATTATTTTTAGACCCGTGTTGTTACACAACTGCTAGCGTTTCGTTATGAGCCACTTTCGCACCCGTATAGCCATAATATTTTTATTCCACTTGTAAGATAAATAAAGATTTTTTGCTGTTGTAAAAGGTAAAGCTATGTGATACGTGATATATAAAAACAATACATCGTAAAATTCAAGGATTCAGGATGAATAATTTTAAAAATATTTAACCAGTTCCATTTAATGACTTTACACTAACTACACATTCAGGCAAAATTGTAAACGTTCGCATGATTGAATATATTTTTTTTTTTGTTAAGTACGTTTCGCTTTTTATTTTGTCTCAGAGTTTAACAACATTCCTTAAAGAGGGTGAAACATAACATGTGGCGCATTATTACTACATTAACAGTCTCCACTCAACATTAACAAATATACTTTTATCATATTTTGTCCTGGTCGCCTATCCCGGCTCCTCCACCATTTTTTCATTATTAAAATCAGAATATTAAATTGGTGTTTTTTTTTCTAGGGTAGTAAAAATTGTGCCATGAGAATCAAAAATATGCTGAAGAGGTTATGTGTTCAGGTCCATGTCAAGTTAAAAAAAAAAGAAAGATCAAACTCAAAAAATATTCCACCAGAAAACTTCTTAAAAACTTCTGCATTCAATAAATTTCAAACAAGCCAACAAATATCAATTAATTGACCATAAAATTAAACTAGCGCCCTCTACCCTCCCTCTCCAAGGAATAGTGAAATCGCGCAAACGAAAACTCATTGTCATTCGCATTTAGAGCCGCAAACAAATTCCCTTTAACACCGAACTTCCTCCAACCCCCATTAGTCAAATTTTGAACTTGAACTACCATAAGTGTAAAGTTGTAATGAGGACTTTACAGCCCTCCAGACTCGTAATCGTCCCGAGTTAGCAAAGCACGGCAGTCAAACATTATCAAAACAAAACCCCCCAGCAAACAATAATATCTCCACCGCCAAAATTTCCCAACTCGCATAAAAATCGCAAGTTGATTACCTAGTTTTCGGCGTTGCGTCGATGTTGTTATGTTCTGCAGTTGAACTGTATCGATTTTCCTGCTGTTGTTCCATCTCGCAGAGGGTTGTTTCGAGATTTGCTGGATCGCCGCCTTGTCTAACATGCAAAGTGGTCCCTTCACTTGTGTCCTTCTTGAGAGCCGCATTATTCTGGGCGTTGTTCGAGTTTTCTATTGACGCGTCGCGACGCCGCCGGCGTCGGTGGCGGTTGTTAAAACTCTCGTTCGTAATTATTAACGTGCCGGCGCTGCTCGTGCGGGTTTTGTACCTGCGGCGGCCATCCAATCATACAAAGAAAAAAAATTTAATTAGTGCCATATATCGCATTTAGAGCGAGCGAAGATCGGGACCAAGTTTAATCTACGAATGTGTAAATGAAAGCACGTACACATGTAGTTCCGTTGTAGATATATTTCGTAGAAACAAACAAACAGATTGCGAACAATTTCGCGTGTAACTCAAAAGTGTGTACCTGTTATGTTCGATATTAGCAGGGTTGTTAGCCAATAAAGCATTCTGGAGTGTCGCTGGTGTTACGAACTTTCGGTAACCGTCAATCTCCGCACGCTTCAAGCTTTCTTCGTTGTATTTTAATTTCCTGCGAAACAGGTCGTCGCTTTTGCAACGGCGGTGGCTCTGGATGACGTCGTTTTTTTCTTTGTTTTCCACGATATCAACAACTGATGTTATCGGGCGCAGAGGGTTCCGTTTGGAAGTTTCAGCGAAACGGGGATTTCCTGCAACGAAAATTTTCCTTATTGTTTGCTCGACTCAGATAAACATCTACCTATGTAAAGTATGGAGGCAAATATAGGGTCAGCCTAAATCTGCAGACCATACATATCCAGGGGGTGTGCCGGTTTGGCGTATACTTGAAGTCAAGCTAGTATGCAAACTAACTATGTACTATGTCTATTATTATTTATGGCATAAGAAATTGGAGGCGAGAAGGTAGTGGAGTTTGTAGGGGTTGTTTTGCATTGAAGGGTTTCTTTGAAGGTATCGATTGTGATGCGGATTAGTTGTCATAAACAAACAAATTTTGGCTATTATTATTATTACTATGCGTTCTGCTACTAAAGTTTTCAAACATAGAGATAAATTTTCCTAATTTTAAGTGTGTCACATTTTGTAAAAAAAACTCTCATTTTATGTTTCCTTGATGTTTCACAAGCCATTAAATACATAATTCAGACAGCTACGAAGTATATTTTTTCAGAACCGGCTACTTCGAAATTTTGTATATATTTCCATTTTAGTCAAACGTAAAAATCGAATGCTTAACACACTTTGGACACTACTTAGAAAAATTACAGTGTAAATGACATTACTTTCTAACCTAACATTTTAGCTCTATGTATTTGCTCAATTGAATACTGACTAGAATGACGTCATGACCACAGCTTACTCTAACTGAAAATGTTTTTATTACTTGTGAAAACTTGTTGATTTAACCCATACAAAAAACTATTCATTCATATTTTATACGATCCATGTATATGGATAGTTTTCTAAATAAGACTCCCTTTCCGAATTAAATTTCAATTGGTGAAAACGCGAACTTTCTACGATAAAGAGTTCCCAAGTAATTAACGTTTCAACCAGCGTTTAAACACTCCCCAGTGCCAATTTTGCTGCAACAAGAAATCATAGTTGCCTATGCAGAGAAACTTCACAAATGTCCACACACAAATTTTAATGGTTATAATTATATTATTAATTTCAACGTAAACAAAAACAAACAAATCGATGAATAAGGCATTTAATTAATTCCATAGTAATTTTAAAACTGTTAAATTTAACACATATCCGAGAAAAAATGCACATTTTATGCATACGCTGCTAAGACGCTTCGTAGATTTATTTCAATGTTTAGTTAATTTCTTGTTCGTTCCAGAACATTCTGCAGAATCTTTTCTTTTGTCAGATCCCGAAATAACTGCACAAACTTGGAATAACATTAATTTTAACAACACTCTGCGTAACAGCACTGAAAGTAGGTAATAAATAATCTGAATTTGAAATGTCATCGACTGACATAAGCATGATGTACTACGCCTACTATGTTTATTGTTGTCTCTAATTGGCAGTCAGCGTGTTTAAGTTGGCAATATAATTCACGACTCTCAAGATTTTTTTGCCCTGCTATTATCGAATATGATCTAAATACTTAGCACTCCCACTTTTTTTAAATGCTCAAGAAAGTTAGGTTATGAGATTTTATTTTATGAATAACAATTTTTGATTTAAATTAAACGTCAATATTGTCAACCATGTCAATTTTAAGAACAGGAGGGCTACCTCACCTGGAATGACAGTTCTATCAATTTGAAGCAACATTTATCGATACTAACTGAAACAGTAACAAAAATGGAAAAAAATTAGCGACAAAGAAACGTCATTTCCGTCAACATTTTCAGGGAATTTGGATATTATAATCTATATACAGATGTGCGTTTAGCCTATTTTGACACTTAAAGCTAGTGGTTAAAGTTTCACAGTTTTGACAAATCAAGTGTCGACTATTTTCAGTTTTGTCTACGACTTTGTTATTAAATGTATACCGAGTGATTATTAATGTTTGTGATGTTTTTTGTCAGGTTGGCAACATATTTAAAATTTTATGACAGCACACTTTACTGTCAAATTGACATTTATGACACCAAATCAGTAGCTGCCATCTGCTTAACATATCTGTTAGGCGCAGTCATGTCAAAATTGACAACCGTGAAATGGCATTTTACAGCGTGAGCAACAATTGCTGTTTGAGTTGGCAATAGAATTCACCAATTCTGAAAGAATTTTCTTGCGCTGCTATTGTCAAACCTAATTCAAATCTTTAGCACTTTGTCAAGTTAGTGCTCAAGAAAGTTTAGTTATGCCATTTTTATAAAGATTAATAAGAAATTTCGATTTAAATTAAATGTCATTGCCAAACTTGTCAATTTTAATAACAGGAAGTACTTTACCAGGGTGACAGTTGTATTAATTTGACGCAAAATTTATTGATACCAATTGAAATAGTAACAAAAATGAAAAATTTATTATAATGAAAATATAACAAGAAAAATCTAAAGTCACAGACAAAATTTAGCGATAAAGAAGCGCCATTTGTGTCAAAATCTTCAGGAGATTCCTATATTATATACAGACTTGGGTTTAGTCGCAATTCAGTATGATAAAAATTTAGGTTGACATCATAGTATCACTTACACATCAATATATAATTGACAATACATTCATTCTATTTTGACACTTAAAATGTAGTGGCCAAGGTTTCAGAGTTTTGACAAATCAAGTGTATGTTACTCTTTGTCGCTACGTTTTGCCTCCGACTTTATTATGAAATTTATATTCCACAACAACTAATACCGAGTGTTGTTAAGGGTTGTGACGTTTTTGTCAGGTTGGCAACATACATATTTAAAACCTTATGATAATACACTTTTTTGTCAAATTGTTTGGCGTTTCAACATTGACACCTGATATCTGTAAACTGACACTCGCATTGCCGTCAATAATTCAGAACTGCCAACACAAAACTTTGCTTCCATCATTAATAGTCACTCGGTATTTATATGCACAGCATGTAATACAACGACTTCATATCAAAAGTTATTAAATAAACAGTTACTGAAAAATAGCAGCTTTATTAATGGTTGAAGCAAATTTTTGGGTTGGTAAATCTGAATTATTACCTTCTATGTTAGCATGTTGGTTCAAAGCAACTGTCAATTTGACATGAGCGCTTAGAAAACAAACGAGAAAACGGCAGCTGCTGAATTAGTGCCCAAAATTTTAGTTTTAGGTCAGGTATGCCATCATAAAATTTTAAATATCTTGCCAACCTGACAAAAACAAAACACAGCACTAATAGATAGTCATTGGACATGAGTGTAATGTGATATTTTTAAGTCGTAGAAAAAAGTTAGTGACAAACAAATGTCAGTGACATGAGTTTAGCCACTATTCTGAATGGTAAAAATTAAGGTGGGCAATATTTTATCGCTTGGATCTGTCAAAATCCAATAACATGTCAAAGAATTAGATATGAATACTGATCGAATCGACATCAAATCTTATTAGGATAATTTTTCAGATTTTTTTTAGATTTTTTTTTAATTAAATAAAGCAACATGCATAATAAAACCGATAAATGTCAAGCCGCCAACCAAAGAGCTATTGGGATCGTTTATGTTATACCAAATGATTTATTTTCGCAATAAAGATGTTGGCACTACTATTATTTGATATTTGATTTGACAATTATTTGATTTTAAATGCCGAAATGATTAACAGGAACAAAAAACGCCCTGGTATTGCCAACATATTTTTTTTAACATTAAATTTCAAAGGGTGCTTGACAATTTTTCTCTTTATCATATAATAATAGGAGAGCAATATAATTCGTAATCGCAGAAGGCTTCTGAAACAAAATTTTTAGTCTATACTTGTTCGATATGATTGTATACCACGTGTTTATTTTATTTGATACAACCCCCGTAATTTTTTTATTTTAAAAAATAAACATATAGTTCTTTGACCAAATTTGTATCATTTTAAAAGATCACATATGTGAATAAATGACATAAGTGTCAATTTTTCAAGCTACTAGATTGTCATCAATTAAGATGAATTTTTCGTGTATTTTATTTAATAACTTTTTAAGTATTGATTTTAGAAATATTGGTTGTCTTTGATTTTTAAAAAAAATCAGTATTTCCATTTATGAAAAAATATACCTAGTGTTCCATAAAAAAAATTAAGTTGATGTCATTTCCGGTTCTACCGGAAGTTATAAAATAAATGTGAGATTGCCATCACATAGATCTTTTAAAATGATGCATTTGCTCAAAGAACTACAGGTTTATCTTTAAGAATAAAAAAGTTACAGGGGTTGTATCAAATAAAAAAACACCTTGTATATGACTGATTTGGAAAATCACATATCCTCTATGAAAATAAAGGGCGGTTGGGCGGGTCTAGTACTTCTTAAGATAAGACTGATTTTGGCAAATGATATACTATTTAAAGAAATAGAGGGTGGGTGGGCGGGGTAGTACCTGCATGTAGTAGCTATCGCCAACCTCTTATTATTTTAAATAGTATATCATTTGCCAAAATCATTTGTATGTACTTTGGTAAGTACTAGCCCCGCCCTGTATTTTCTTAAAGAGTATATGATTTGCCAAAATCAGTCTTATCTTAACAAGTACTAGACTCGCCCACCCACCCTTTGTTTTCTTAGAGGCTACGTGATTTGCCAAAATCATTCTTATCTTGTTCAAATAGGTAGTCTTTATTTATTTTTTTATTTATTTATTTATTTATGTATTTATTTATGTATTTATTTATTTACATTTTAAATATTACATTATACAGATTGTTGCTCTATGTACTGAATTAAGAAAAAAACACTAGCACCGCCCAGCTTTCCCCTTCTTTTCATTCTAACGACTAATTTGATTGTGTTCAGTAGAACATTCAGATCGGATAAAATCAATCACTGGTGGGCGGGGCTAATTATGTTCTTCTTTTGTGTAGGAGTGGAAAAAGGATATGACAAAATGCCAAAAGTAGTCTAATCTTATCAAATACTAGCCCCGCCCACCCACCCTCTATTTTCTTCGAAGCTATGTGATTTGCCAAAATCAGTCTTATCTTAGGAAGTAGAGATTTTAGTAAATGATATACCTTCCAAGAAAATAGAGGGCGGGTGGGCGAGGCTAGTACTTGCCAAGATACAAGATTATTTGACATTAAAAAACCACTAGAGGAACCCAAGATTTCAAAATTATCAGGAGCCCCCAAAATCTTTTCAAACACTTTCACAAAACATCAGAAGCCTAAAGTGATATTTATAGATTTTAGTTTAACTAATAACAGAGTACCACGAATATAAAGCAAATCCCAGTCTTATTATTCAGAGGAATACAAAAAACATTTCTAAAAAAGAACATCTCAAAGTCGTTAAACGATATTTGAAGAGCTTATGTATCATGGTTTAATTTCTTCGATTTTTTCTGCAAAAATAACCAATAAAAAGGATGCTACTACCTGTTAAGATGAAACTGATTTTGGCAACCCCCTCTTTTCTTAGAAGTGATTTAGTTCTAAAACTCTTGACGTTTAAATCTGACCTGACAGCCAGAGAGAAGTAGGTTAAGACTTCAGAACGTAGCTACATACGTTTACGTCTACGAATTATGTTGCTCACACGCTATGACCTCCTGCTCTCTCGCTTTGTTTTAAATTTGGACGTAAAACCATTGTTAAAAATACGAAATTTATACGAATCAATTTTCCAGAACAAACTTTTGTCAAATTTTACCAAAATATTCATTGATTGAATACACAGGCTATCTTGGAAATACCAGTGACTATTAATATTTGGGTTTTTTTTGTCAAATTGGCAACATATTTAAAACTTATGATGGTACTGATTCAGCGGCTGCCATCTTCTCATTGCTTTTTAGGCGCGCTCATGTCAAACTTGACTAACAGTGGTGCCAATAATTCAGAATTGCTAACTCAAAAATTTGCTTCAATCATTAATACTCACCCGGTGTTTGTGTATTTCAGAATTAATATATTTTTTCTTCAAGCGAGTCATTATGTCAGGGCACGAATTTATTTAATACTTATGATTTAATATTCTACTGTAAAAAAAAAACATTTGCTATTAAACAATTATACGAGGTATCAAAAGAATGCTGTTATTAATTTTATTATTATTATTATTATTATTAAACAATTTTAACGTGGTTTACTGTATGCAATTTGCAAACGTTTATAGGCCTGATGATGGTTTTTATATATTTCGCGGGTCGAAATTGTTGCAAGTTTCAATTTTTAGTGCCCTAACGTCTGCTGACGAAGGACCAATTTCAAGTTGTCTTAACGCTTCAGGGCTTGTCAAATGCGAAAATCTTACCATTTCCGTTTGTCTGTCCTCTGTAGTCGGTCTGTTGGCGATTTTATTGGATACGTAATTTTCGAAACTACGAACTGATTGCTATGGAATTTTGGATGAACTTTAGAGATTTTGTGTAGATGTTTAAACGCTAACCAAAGTTTTATTGGGTTCATCAGTTTAATTTTACATTAAAATATCTTTTTCATGTTTTTTTTAATCCATCCTTATTTTTTACTTTTGACATGTAGATTTTTGGAAAAAAATTAAAATTGTACTACAGCATTTTGCAATGTATTCTAGAAACTAATAAACCAATTATTGCTCTGAAATTTAGCACATGTTTTGAGGTTATCATTAGTTTGATGAATCGCTAACCAAAATTTGTCTATTGGTCCTCTTCAAAATTTTGATACATAAATTCCATGTGAAATATGTAATAATATCATTAATAGACGCCTAAAAATGTGGTCTATAAATCCGTTAAAATCTGAAGCCGGATTTCTGTGAAATTTTCAAAACACAATGAAATATGTATAAGTTAAATGCGATCCTTTCGCGTTTTCCTCTAATTAATAAATTGATGGCGTCATTTTATACAGAAAAATAAGAAAATGTAAGAAAACAATCGATTTAGAAGTTTCGAATTTTCTAATAACAATAACCAACAGCCAACGGAAACCGGAAATATGCATTTTCGTGTTCTAGGAACATTAAAAGAAAATAATTTAGTTCTTCTACCTCCCGCACGTCAACTTCAAAAATGTTTGAAAACTTTAACAGTAATTTTTGATATAATGTGCTGCGCAATAAAAAAATCGTTATACCACGATATCAAAGAAAAAAATAACGTATTATACCTTCTAGGAAATGAAATCTTTTTTAACCATATCGGTTACACATTAATTTTTTGTAAGGATCTTGCGTAAGCGATTCCATTTAATAAAAACTTATTTCTAACGCACAAACAAAACCACGTTTCAAAGCATTTTCCAATAAAAATTACTCAACGAACACGGCTACCAGTGTATAAAAATTTATCACAGCCATAACACATTATCTCCGTCAACAGGACACGTTTTCCACTTAAGAAATCTTGCAGATCAGCAAAACCTTCAAATAAAATATAAAACCCCTCAAAATCTCGTGTGAATTATATAGCAAATTGAAGCTAACCCTGTCGGCTTCAATAAAAACCCTCCAACACCCTTAATGTTGCCTTAGCACCCTCCACTAACTAAGAATTCCGTGCGAGAAGTGTCATTTTACCTTTAAGCTCGATGACATCGCTCCTCGATTTCTTCAAATCATGCATGCCCCTCCCCCCACATCCCCCGTCTTCTCCTTTAACTGAATTTTCATTGTAGCTCCTTGATTTTCTATTTTCGTTAGTCGCATCTGCGCCCTTCCTCGATATCGAATTATCTAACACCGCACTAGAACTCTTGCTTAATTTATTATTCGTCGATCTCTGTATCTCTCTCCTTTTTATCGAATCCAATTTGTTTGCCGAGCGGTTTCTCCTCTCAGTTTCTAATGTGTCGCTTCTACATCTCTGTAAATGTCGCTGTGTCGGTTCTTTATTCTCCCTCTTGACGTTTGCGGTTGTTTCTTTCGGTGCGTCCGAACTGTGCCAACTTCTTCTCTGGGTCGCCCCGCTGTCCTTCGCCTCGAGGACCAATTGTCCTTTCGAATTGTAGAGTTGGATTATTGGGAGGGCGATGTGGGGCGACGATTTCGAGGTGGATAGCTGCCAGTTCCAGTTCTTCGGCTTCTTTAATTGCAATTTAATTATCTCCTGGAAGAGTCCTGCGGGGGCCGTCTCGATCAAACTCATTTCGCGCGACTGAAACACCGACAAGAAAACAATTTTTAATTATTGTGGGGAGAGTTTCTTGGAAGAGTTAAATTGAGTTCAGGTTTCCGAAGCGACTTTTAGATATAGTGACCCAGGGGGAAGGCGCCTAAGCGCAAACACCAAAACAATACATTTATTATATTTCTTGAAAACGAAAATTACAACAAACACAGAATATCGAATTTTAACTACAAAAACGTTTCTTTTTATTATTTGCCTTCGTTTCCTTCGTCAGCCGATTCTACAAATGTTTAAATCACCCTATTACGCCACCTCTATCAACTCCTTCCACGCCACCGAAGCACCAAGAAGAAAACAATTTTTAATTATTGCGGAAGACGAGTTCCGCGGAATCGGAGCCGAATTAAGCTGAAGTTTCCTAACCGACTTCCAAATAGAAAAGTGCAACTCCTTGCGGATTAAAAGTCGCAATCAATGTGACGATTGGACGAGAGATAGTTCGTGAAAACCGCGAATACTCCTCTATACTTTCGGGATTGGAGTTTATCCAAATTTACGGCCAACTCCCACAGACAAACAAGTTTGAATGAGAACCGAAGGTTAGCTTCTTTTTTTATCTACAAGTGACAGATGTGCTCTGGAATAGAAAATTTCATTAAAGTATACTGTTCCGACAGTTTTTTATGTTTCTATAAAATATACTTCACTATAAAACTTTCCATTGCTTTCTTTTCACGTGGAGAGTGGAATAAGGTCAGGCTGTTCCGGGAAAAATTTTATTAGGTATTGTTCTCCAGCAGAGGGTATGATCGCGTTTTACATTCAAACGTGGAATAATGAGTGCTGTCATTGCGCGTTTTGTGTTGGTTGGCGATGCACGATGATAATCGATAAACGTATTACACGAAATAAGCGGAAATTTTCTTTAATTATTCAAAATGCAACACACAAACGGCGAACTGAATAAATTATCGTAATCTTTATAAAACTAAGTTCGTTAGTTGAGAAATTCGAAACATCACTGGAAAGTTAATGCTGTTAATTTAAACTACTACCCACACATCATGCAAGAATGTGAAAACAAAATAATCGCATTCAAGGATTCTCCGAGTTTTAAATAGAAAACAAAAGTTTTGTAGGTTTGCAGAAAACTAATGAATACAGACTGCGAGCGTCGTGCCAAATTATTTACGCGAATTTTTGCAGGCGGAGCGATGGTATAATCAACAAAATTTAATTTAAAAAAAATCTGCGCGTAAAATTTTATGTAACTATTTTTCTTTCTGTTTACTATCGAACTTCGTAATTGACTAGACAAGAATTATTCTTTTTGTCGTCTTTCCAAAGGAATTTACCCCGCTAGATAAAAAAATTGTTTTGGCTAGCTGAAGCCGACGTCATTCGTTTGGTGTTTTTGAACTGTGATAATAATTAGTGCTCGATTTATAACTGTAAAACTTTGAACAACACAGCACGAAAAAATTGTTGTTGGAGCTGGCTCATAACTTGGTTCCAAGGAAATACAAATTCGTTACTGACTGTTTAATGATGTAATTTGTTACAATTATTAATTATGTTTTTTCCAGAGCAAGATTTAATTTTTCAAAAAAACGGCAATAACACAGAAAATTGTGTTACTAATGCAATTACTATTTTTTCAAAATTGGCTGCACTCCATTCAAAAACCTAGAATTTTGTATCCAATTCACCTTAATGTTTGTCTCATTCTTGCCTGTTTCAATTTTATTCTGCGAATTTTATCATTTTTATTATGACAATTTCTACAGGTTAATAAGAAAGAAGAGCCCCCAAAATTCTTTTAAATTCAACTATTTCCAAAACAAAGTACCAGAAGTCCGTAAGTCTTTTTTTTGTTTTTTTTTTCAAAAATAAAACAAAAGTTAGTCCCAATATTCTTTCACATCTTTAAAAAATCAACATTGGGGACTCATTTCACATTCTTAAAAAAAAGACACGAGATACACCTAAGATTTTCGAACTCTTTCAAAAACAAAACAGCAGCAGCGTTCAAGATCTTTTCAAATTGTTTCAAGAATAAAAGACCACAGGTTTGCGAGATTTTTTCAAAGCATTAAAAAAAGATCTCTCAAGATCCTTTCACAGTCCTAAAATAAAGGGACAAGAGGCCTCTGAAACCCCTTCAGAAACAACTTCAAGAGCCCCAAAAATCTTTCATATTTTCTAAAAAACCAGAGGTTTCTAAGATGCTTTCGCATTATTAAAAAACACCAGGGGGGTCCAAGATTTTTTCACATCCTTAAACAAAACACAAGGGACCTGCAACCTTTTCTCACATTCTTTAAAAAAAGACCCTAAGGGCCCGTGAGAATCTTTCAAACCCTTTCAAAAACAAATTAATATACGCCCTCAAAATTCTCCCAAAAAATAGTTTCAAAACTAAAATACAAGGGATTTTAGAGATTTTTCATGTTCTTAAAAAAACACTAGGGCTCACGACGATTCTTGCACAATAAAAGAAAAAAAATACGCCAGAGGTCCCTAAGATTCTTTCACTTTCTTAAAAAAGACGGTAGGGACTCCAAAGATTCTTTCACATTTTCAAAAATAAGACTTACATCAGGAGCTTTCAAGATCTTTTCAAAATTTTTCAAAAATAAAGTACAATAGATTTCCTATGTTTTTTCACAGGCTTTAAAACATACATTAGAGCTTCTCAAGATCGTCGCACAGTTCTAAAATAAAGATACCAGAAGCCTCTAAAATCCCTTCGGAAACAACTTCCATGTTTTCTAAAAAACCAGTGGTTTCTGAGATTCTTTCACATGATTAAAAAACACTAGGGGGATCCAAGATTCTTTCAAGAATAAAAAGCACAAGGGATCTGCAACCTTTTTTTACATTCTTTAAAAAAAGACCCTAAGGGCCTGTGAGAATCTTTCAAACCCTTTCAAAAACAAACTATAATAAATATATAATATTGGCCCTCAAAATGCTCCCAAAAAATTGTTTCAAAAATAAAATACAAGGGATTTTTGAGATTTTTTCATGTGCTCAAACACTAGAGCCCACCAAGATACTTGCACAATAAAAAAAATACGCCAGTGGTCCCTAAGATTTTTTCACTTCCTTAAAAAAGACAGTAGGGACCCCAAAGATTCTTTCACACTTTCAAAAATAAGACCTTATAGAGCCCCTAAAAATCTTTCGAATTTTTTAAAAGAAAACATCAGAAGCTTTCAAGATCTTTTCAATTTTTTTCAAAAATAAAATACAAAGGGTTTCCGAGGTTTCTTCACAATCTTAAAAAAAAAAATAGAACCTCTCAAGATCCTCTCACATTTCTAAAATAAAGACATATGAGGCCTCTAAGACCCCTTCAGAAACAAAACTTCAAAAGCTCCAAGATTCTTTCACACCCTTAAAAAAACCCTAGGGACTTCCAAGATTATTTCAAGAACAAAAAACATAAGGGATCTGCAACCTTTATGACATTCTTTAAAACGAGACACTAGGGGCCCGTGAGAATCTTTCAAACTCTTTCAAAAACAAATTAATATGGACCCTCAAAATTCTTCCAAAAAACTGTTTCAAAAATACAAGGGGTTTTTGAGATTTTTTAATATTCTTTAAAAAAACACGAAGATTCTTGCAAAATAAAAAAATTACGGCACAGGTCCCGAAGATTCTTTCACTACTTTAAAAAACATAGTAGGGACTCTAAAGATTCTTTCACATTTTCAAAATTTTTTAAAACAAAACAAGATTCTTTCAAGAACAAAAGACACAAGGGATCTGCAACCTTTTTTCGCATTCTTTAAAAAAAGACACCCCGGATCCGGGAAAATCTTTCAAATCCTTCCAAAACAAATCAGTATGGGCCCTCTAAATTCTCTCAGAAAATTGTTTCAAAAATAAAATACAAGGGGTGTCTAGGATTTTTTCATATTCTTAAAAAAGACACTAGGGCCCACGAAAATTCTTGCATCATAAAAAAAACACCAGGTTCTTTCACTTTGTTAAAAAGAACAATAGAGACTCCAAAGATTCTTTCACGTTTTTAAAAATAAGACATTATGGAGCCCCTAAAAATCTTTAAAATTTCTTAAAACAAAACATCAGGAGCTTTCAAGATTTTTCTTATTATGTCAAGGACAAAACACAAGAGGGTCGCAATACATTCTTTAAAAAGAAGAAACCATAGGTTTTTTTTCAAGTCATTTAAAAAACAATCCAAAAAATTCTTTCAAAAAAATTGTTTCTAAAATAAAATACAAGTTATTTTCAAGATTTTTTCACATTATCTAAAAAAGGATAAAAAATAAAGACACTAGAAACCTCTAAAACCTCTTCAAAAACAAAACTCAAGAGTATTAATTTCTAAAAAAACCACAAGAAGTCTCGAAGACTCTTTCACAATAAAAACAGATGCCAGTAGCTTCCAAGATTTTTCCACTTTCTTAAAATTAAGACACCACAAGCCTCTAAAACTTCTTCAAAAACAAAATTCAAGTGCCCCAAGATTCTTTTATATTTCCTAAAAAACTCTAGAAGTCTCTAAGACACTTTGACAATAAAAAAAACACGCTGGAGATCCCCAACATTATTTCATATCCTTAAAAAAATACCAGGGATTCCTAAGATTCTTTCACATTTTCAACAAAAAGACACTTGGAACCACTACAAATTTTTCAAACGCTAAAAAACAAAATATCAAGAGCCTTCGAGATCTCCTCAGATTCCCTCAAGAACAAAACACAAGGGAGTCACAAAATTATTTCTTAATCCTTAAAAAAACACATGCAGGCTCTAAGATTCTTCCAAACCCTTTCAAAAACAAACCAACAAGGGCTTCCAAAATTCTTTTAAACAATTATTTCAAAAATAAAATATAAGGGCTTTGCGAGATTTGTTCACATTCTTAAAATGCAGACAAAAGAAGCCTTTAAAACTTCTTCAAAAACAAAATTCAAGATCCCCAAGATTCTTTTACATTTTATAAAAAAACCTCTAGAGGTCTCGAACACATTTTGAGAATAGAAAAAAAGATACCTGAGGCTCCCAAGATTGCTTCATATCCTTAAAACAAAACCTAGAATTCCCAAGATTCTTTCACATTCTCAACAAAAATCTGTAGCCTCTAAAAATTTTTCAAAATCCTAAAAGTAAAATACCAAGATCTTTTTAGATTCCTTCAAGAACAAAACACAAGGGAGTCACAATATTATGTCCTAATCATTAAAAAAGACACCAGGAGCCCCTAAGATTCTTCCAAATTCTTTCAAAAACCAACCAATAAGGGCCCCCAAAATTCTTTTAAACAATTGTTTCAAATATAAAATATACGGGCTTTGCAAAATTTGTTCACATTCTTAAAATGAAGACACTGGAAGCCTCTAAAACTCCTTCAAAAATAAAATTCAAGAGCCCCAAGATTCTTTTTCATTTTCTAAAAAAACCACTAGAGGTCTCGAAAATATTTTGACAATAGAAAAAAATATACCAGAGCTTCCCAAGATTGTTTCACATCCATAAAAAAAATACCGGGAATTCCCAAGATTCTCTCAAATTCTCAACAAAGACACTTGGAGCCTCTAAAAATTTTTCAAACGCCTAAAAATAAAATATTGGGAGTCTTCAAGATCTTTTCAGATTCCTTCAAGAACGAAACACAAGAGGAGCACAAAATTGTTTCTTAATCCTTAAAGAAGACACCTGTAGCCCCTAAGGTTTTTCCAAACTCTTTCAAAAACAAACCAATAAGGACCCACAAATTTTGTTTAAACAATAATTGTTTCAAAAATAAAATATAAGGGCGTTGCGAGATTTGTACACACTTTTGAAAAAAAGGCACCACAGCCCATCAATATTCTCTCAGATTCTTAAAATGAAGACATTAGAAGTCTCTGAACCGCTTTCAACAAAATCCAAGAGTCCCAAGATTCTTCTACATTTTCTAAAAAAACTCTAGAGGTCTCGAAGATATTTTGACAATAAAAAAAAAGATACCGAAGGCTCCTAAGATTGTTTCGCATCCTTAAAAAAATACCAGGAATTCTCAAGATTGTTTCACACTCTCAACAAAAAGACACATGAAGCCCCTAGAAATTTTTCAAACTCCTAAAAGAAAATATCAAGATCGTTTCAGATTCCTTCAAAAACAAAACAGAAGGGGGTCACAATATTATGTCCTAATCCTTAAAAAAGACACCAGGAGCCCCTAAGGTTCTTCCAAACTCTTTCAAAAACCTACCAATAAGAGCCCCCAAAATTCTTTTAAACAATTGTTTCAAATATAAAATATAAGGGCTTTGCAAAATTTGTTCACATTCTTAAAATGAAGACACTGGAAGCCTCTAAAACTCCTTCAAAAACAAAATTCAAGAGCCCCAAGATTCTTTTTCATTTTCTAAAAAAAACTCTAGAGGTTTCAAAGATATTTTGACAATTAAAAAGACCCCGGAGCGCCCCAAGATCGTTCCCATCCTTAAAAAAACTCTAGAGATTCCCAAGATTCTTTACCATTAAAGAATACTTGGAGCCCCTACAAAAGTTTCAAACGCTTAAAAACAAAATATCAGGAGCCTTTAAGATCTCTTCAGACTTCTTCAATAATAAAACACAAGAGGTTCACAATATTATGTCCTAATCTTTAAGAAAGACACCAGGAGCCGCTAAGATCCTATAAGAGATTTCACATTTTAAACAATTGTTTCAAAAATAAAATATATATAAGGGCTTTGCAATTCTTAAAATGAAGGCACTAGAAGCCTTTATAGCCCCTCCAAAAACAAATTCAAGAGCCCCAAGATTCTTTTATATTAAAAACAAACTCTAAGGATATCGAAAGTTCTTTCACAATAAAAAAAGACGCCAGAAGCTTCCAAGATTGTTTCATATCCTTTCAAAAAGGCACCGGGGATTCCCAACAATCTTGCATTTTCCAAAAAAAAAGAAAAACAATTCTTAGCCTCCAAAAACTTTTCAAACGCTTAAAATTAAAACATCAGACGCTTTCAGTCTCCAAGACTATTTCACATTCTCAAAAAAGAGACATTAGAAGGTCCTAAAAATCTTTCAAACTCTTGTAGATATAAGTATAATAAATATCAAGAGCCTTCAAGGTGTTTTCAAATTCTTTCAAAAACAAAACACAAGGGGGCCCAATATTATTTCATAATCCTTAGAAAAACACCAGGGGTCCCTCATATTGTTCGTTTCAAAAATAAACTAAGTGTTTTCCGAGATTTGTCCACATTAAAAAAAAAATAGTTCCTCACAATTTTAAAATAAAAGCATTAGGGGCCTCCAAAACTTCATCAAAAACAAAACGTCAAGAGCCCCAAGATTCTAAAAATAAAACAGGAGCTTCTAAGATTCTTTCACATCTCAACAAAAAAACACACACATTAGGAAGAAACAAAATGTCACGAGCATTAAAAACCTCTTCAATTTCTTTCAAGAACAAAATACTTATAACATTATTTCACATTCTTTAAAGAAGACATCAGGAGCCCCTAGGATTGTTTCAAACCCTTTTAAAAACAAACAAATATGAGCCTTCAAAACTCCCTAGCTCCTGAAGCACAATCAAACAAGTTCACTTTCTTAAACTATAAAATTTCATACTGAAAATTTGACTTTTTTATGACAAACAGAAATAAAAGTGTATTATTAAAGTATGGGTAAACAGCCCTCTAAACTGTGTATGATGACGTCATGAACTTTTTATTGGGACAAGACAACCGTAGATCATATGTTATATATCATTTACAGAACTTCTAAGCCCTTCATCATGTTTGAGAATGCCGTGTTGATGCACGGAAAAAACATCCTCGATATAGCCCGTAAACAGCACCATCAATATCTAACGGAATTTTTAAACTGCTTTAAAATTAACGTCAAAATATAAATTCCGTGAATTACGTATCTTCGTAACAATAATTACACTCGAATAAAATGGAATAATTAACCTTCAAATCCGCCATTCATTCAACAAAAAAAAAATGCAGATTGCAGTTGGTCGAATAATCCCACACAAAACAAACACACATTTCCACACGTTTTAAAGTCCACCTTTAAAAATGAAAAACGAACGTAACGAGCGAAAAACTAAAAATAAGTGACCGCGAATGCAAACCGCCGACCACCTTGCTATTTTCAATCCCCATCACCGGCAAAACACAATTAAAAAAGCGCGCTTCGCTGAAAGCTCATAAAACCATTTTAAAAGCTCAAGTCAGCCGACGTTCAGACTTCAAAAAACTTTTACCAACAACGAGTCAAAGAAAACAAACAGAAACAAATCCCCAACTCGGACGACTAAATTAAAAAGAAAGTTTTACTAAAATCTGACCCAATTACGTCGACCAAAGCTCATAGAATAATCGCTGCATCAGTCTGTTTAAAATCACTAGTACCATTAAAATGTAAATGGCGGTTACTGTTTTTAATTAAAATCTGCTCCAATCGTACATGTCTACGAGATTAAATTTTTAACGGGAGTTTCATTATTAAAGGGAATTAATAGGGGTTCGTAAAGCACAAAGTGGACCATGAAAATTAGACATTTGGAAGAATGGGTGGTGAGAAGTGAGAATTGAGAGTGTCACAGCAGCTGGTTATTAATAAGACTGGATATTATGTCAGACGCATATTTTGTTAAACACGCTGTATTTAGCGAATAGGGGTTTTAACAGCATGTTACAACCTTTCACACAAAAGAAAACATCCATTGTTACACCATACATTCCATCAGATTTCACATAAAAATTTACAAAGAGTAAGTACATAGAACGAAAATTTTTAATCGTCAAGTTAGGTCAAGTCAGGTCATGTCAGAGCAGCTCCAATCAAGAAAATACATGTATACAGTTTCTTATTCTGTTTACAATTTGCTTTTAGATTGTAATTCAGTTTCTTAGTCATCAGTTAATCCCATTAGAAAGATTTATTTAACAAGAATTCAAAGGCAAATTTTCATTGCAAATGAGTTGATTTCTTACGATGGGGCAAAACCCATTGCGTGTTGTTTTCGAGCACAAACTTAGTAAAAGTTACAACAATAAATTAACAAACACAGTTTTTCATACAAACATGATTCACCCACGGAAGCAAGCTTTAGTCTGGTATAATAAATGACTAAGAAAATGACTACAAAATTTTAAAATAGTAGAACTTTCTCCTAATTTAGTGTCCTGGGTTCCCCACCTTACGTATCCATTGTACATTGCGAAATTATTTTCTTCACAGTTTAAATACTAGGATTGAGTGTTAACGCCAACGTAGCAGTCAAGACTGCTACGTCACCGAGGCAAGTGTTGCTCAAAACTGTATCAATCACAACCATAAACGCTCGACGTTTCCTAATGTTAATGATGATTGATGGCGTTTGAGCTATAACCACCACAGCACAGAATATAAAGAGTAGCAACACGGAAAGGGTAATAAAAGAGAGCAGTTGTAACCAATTAGTCACGGTATATTCCTAGAAAAGCTCAAGGAAGCTTAAATATTAGAAATACCGTAACAGGGTACATAGGAAATAATTTGCTTCAATCATTATTTTTTTGGGACACCTGTATAAATAATTCTAAAATTTGAATTCACTGATAAAGCACAATTAAGTGGAGACCCATAATGTTTTACACAGGATTTATCTAGTAAAATTTTGAAAATGACGTTATCAAATCTTTGGACGGGATAAGCAGATAACTTCTGAATAGAGTTTTTGCGTCTGTCTGTCTGTCTGTCTGTATCCATTGTTATTAGATACGTAATCTCCGAAACTGTTGGACCGATTGTTGTCAAATTTTGGATGTAAGTAATTAGGTAAGTATATTAGAAATATCATATAGATGGTTAAATGCTAACCAAAATTTGGCTAATCATCCCCACGAACAATTTGAATGTGACACAAAAATATACTCATATAGTTGTGATGTACGAATCTACTTTCAGTTTTTTTGCTAAATGTTCAGATTTTCGAAAATTCATTTGCAAGGTATAATAACGTTTAATTCCCGACAGGATTAGGTTCCTTTTTTTTTTCTTGCATTGGTGTAATTCTGTGGCTTCTTTTCTTTTATGCTGTGACTAGAATTATCCTTGTTGATGACGACATCACAAATTTTTTATTGGTCAAATTAAGAACGAGTCATCCCATTTTCTCGAAAATGTGAAGATCACGCACGTCTTTATATAATAATAATAATAAAATAAGCATTCTAATATTCAGGACATTTTGTTCGATTGCGGTTTAATTTATAATTTTAGTCCTGTTTTGAAGAAGTTTTGAGAACTCATTCAAATCAAACTGACTTCTACGTGACATTCTTTCGATGTATAAATATAAATAAACACTTGAGCTTCAGATTGCTATTATCTACTGCTGAAGCAAAAGAGGTGTTATTTGTGCCTCTGGTTTTTACTTTACAGAGGTTATCATAAAAGGAAAATCGTAAAATCAAATGTATCATGTAAATGATAAAACGCAAAACAAAAATTGTCTAATCATCCGCACCAACAATGGGATGAAATCATCACCAGAATTTCTTCAGGAAATATGATGGTTTATAAATCCATATTGAGTTTTTACTCTAACAACCAGATCCAGTGTGTTACACTTGTCGCGAGCATGGTGATTTCCTAATCTAAATTTAGCCGTTTACCCCCTCCCAAAAAAATGATGACGTCATCTCAAAATTTTGCTGAATAAATCAGTGGACTCATATTTTTAATATTACTTATACAGAGTGACACAAAAATCAAGAATGACTTGCCCTAGTTTCCCAAAAAATGTGAGTGTACAGAGTAATGTTATTATTATTATTATTATTATTACACTGCATCCATTCAAATTGATATACATGTCGTTGATAAAATGTTGATGACGTCATTAGGAAATTTTGTTACGGAAAAACTCACTTGAAACGCGCATTGCATGCTCCTTTACTTATCCGTTAACAATGCACACTCATCGTTATTTTAACTTACAGAGTTTATTATTTAAACACAAAATTGGCAAAATTAAATTTTATAATTTTTCGATTATTTGTTCTATTTGTCTTTATAAGCAAGGGAAATTCTGCCGACCATTTTTTTTATTTTTTACGAATTTATTTTTAGATCTTTTTATAGAGCAGGTTATTTTTTATCACTTTTTGATGTCATATCGTTTTTACAGTGAATACTTTTTTTTAATAACGGGAATAGTGTCTCTTATATTTTCTAAATTACCAAAAATTACCGTAAAATTAATGAAATTACACAACTTACTTACAAGTTTTTAAAATATGGTAATTTTGCAACACTGTACTAATATAAAAGATTATTTGGATTTCGATGCCTAGGAAAAAACTCAAAGCGGATTCATGAACTACAGGTACAAGAGAATATTATTTTATAAAATTTAAATCGTGTTTACTTAAAAAAATTGGTCGAAAACTGTTTCGACTGAAGTTCCCACGCAAGTACAGTGAAATATATTCAGCATTTTTGAGTTTTTACTTTACAGAATTTTGTGATGACATCATCAACATTTTTAGAAGGACACGTACAACAACTTGGATTGGTGCAGTGTAATACTAAAAATAACAGTATTGTATTCCCAAAATTTTCTGGAAAATTGAAGTGAGCCGTTCCTGATTTAATCAATAAAATGCATTGACACATTCATTATTTTTTTTAAACACCTGTATACCCAAATCTAAAAAATATGAATGCAATGATAAATCACAAGTTGAGTTGAGTTATTCATAATATTTTGTACATTCAGAAATTCAACTTGTTACTAGGTAAATTTGGGCAGAATCAGTTTTATCTTAACAAATATTGGGCCCGCCCACCCGCCCCCTATTTTTCCAGAGAATATGTTATTTGCCAAAATCAGCCCTATCTTACCAAGTACTAGGCCCGCCCACCCTCCCCCTATTTTCTTACAGGAAATGTCATTTGCCAAAATAAGACTTATGTTAGCAAGTACTAGCCCTTTATTTTCTCAGAAGGTGGTTCTTGATAGTACTTGCCAAGATAAGTCTTTTTGGCAAATGACTTATCCTCTGAGAAAATAGGGACGGGTGGGCGGGCCTAGCATTTGCTCAGATAAGACTGATTTTGGCAAACGCCATACTTTCTGAAAAAACAGAGGGCGGGTGGGCGGGGCTAGTACTTGCGAAGGTAAAACTCTGAGAAAACAGGGCACTTGCTAAGATAAGACTGATTTTGCCCCTATTAAACTTGTAAAAACTTGTTAAATTTAAAAGCATATTTCCATAGTAACGAGTTAAATTCCTCAATCTGATTGGATATTTATTTTTGAACAACTAATTAATTTGTCAGACACCCTGTATAACCAAATTTAAAAAATATTATTTATATATTAAAAATAAATCACAAGTGTAGACTCATCATATTTTGTACATTTAAGATGAGAGAGGGGGGATGAGCAAATAGATTTTGATTAAAAATTTATTACGCTTACCATAAATTTAAAACATCTGCAAGATTTCATTTTGCCAGATTAAAAATTAAATCGCCAAATTTTATAAATTTGATTTTTTTCCAAAAATCTGGACGTTTTGGGTAAACAGTCAACTCAACCAACAACATTGTCTAGGGAGATTTTTGGTGTCAAGATGTGTGGTCAAAAAAATTGAGGTTAGGATGACTATGTTTTTCTTTCAAAAGACGTTGTTTTTGTTTATTTTATTTTGACATTTTTGTCACAAAATCTCAAATTTGAAGTTTTTTCGTACTACCAACTTGCCAGTGTAAAAATAAGTCTTAGGGGAGTTTTATTTGGTCTCAACTAAGTTCAACAGGTGGTGGTTTTTAATTTTTGAATAAACAGTAATAAAAAAGATACAGACAGACAGCCAGACGGAAACAGGAAACCTAATTTTTCGTAACTAGAGGTCGTAAAACGTCGAGAAAATATAAAGTAGGCATTCACCCGATAAACTCTATTACAATATCTCCTTAGCCTACGCTTCGAAAGTAAAAATAAAGGCGGATTAATAAACTACAAGTATGAAAGCATGCTTTTTTTTATAAAATTTAAGTATCATCTACCCACTTTGCAAAATTCTGAGATGAAGTCATCAAATTCTTAAGACAAACTTTAATTAAAATTTTACAACCACCAATCCAGTAGATTCGGAGATTATATGTCTAGCAAAACGATAGACAAACAGACGGAAAATAAAAAACTTACTAGGTTTAGTGTAACAAGTTTCAGTAATTTTGACGTTTTAAAGTTTTACAATGAAAACTTCATTTTGTTTAATTAGTAAAAAAAAAATCTTGCTCCTGAAATGCAATCAAACCAATCCAATTTTTTAGAAAAAAAAAAAAAAAGAAATAGGTAATACCAGTCACAGTGTAAAAGAAGATGTTATTTTAGTAGAGAGAACTCCCCTCTCTCTACTTATATTAGTAGATCCTTTTGAGAAAATCTAGATGCCTAGGGTAAAAAATCGAAACGAATTCATAAACTACAAGCATCGGAGTATATTATTTTATAAAATTTGAATAGCATTATCGCAACAATCAATAAGGTTTTTTTTTTTCATACTTTAGGGGTCATAGAACGAGAAAACATGGAAGACTGCGTCTGATAAATGGACCCTATTACAATATTTCATCAGGTTTCGTTCGTGAAGTAAAAATTCTGCTCAAGATCAAAAACATTGAATATTTTGAAATTTTCATAAATCTTTTCAAAATGACGATTTAAATTTATATAAATTCCGAATCTAAATATTTTATAATTTTGTCCATGAATGTATAAAACATTTCTGGAGTGAATGTTCATTTTGAATTGCAATTAAATACTGACAGAATTACCCCATCAAACCATCAAAGTAATATAGAATATTTTTCTTGCAAAATGTCTAACATTAATGTTGGTAGTAACTTTCATTGTAACTTTGGGAGTAATTCTGAGATGTGTGAAACAGTTCTTATAGTGTATATTTGTTTATAAGTATTTGGAAGTTTATGACAACTATCAAACCAGTGGATAAGGATATTTGGTGAATTTTATAGTAAGTTCATAAATTTTGATGACTGCTTAGACTGTTTAAAATCTTAAGACTAAAGAGTTACTGTTGGAAAATATAGAATGTTTATAAATAACTGTCACATCAGAGTAAGCCTTGAGTTGTGCCGCCTCGTCGAAACAGGAATTGTAAATGCAATCGTCAAAGAAACGTCACATATGAGTAGTGGCGGGCAGTCAATTTATTTAAACGTGAGCGGCACATTAAATAAATTTAATTTTCAACATTAATTTGTGTACAACATAACCAACAATATATGTATTTCAGAAATGCAACCAAATTTGATAAAATTGATAGAATTAAAAGAAAATTTGTGTCAGTAACAGTTTAAACATCTTTTAATCCACAAACTGTCAGAGAATCACTTAAATGCAAACTCGTTTGATCATATAAATAATCCAAGTTTATTGTGCAATTTGATTATAGCATTACGCCACTATATGACATTTAAATTTATATTTACCCATCCCTTCATTTTATGCTTGTTATTCTAAGCAAATTTAATATGTTTTCGAGCTCGTAAAATCGCAGCCTTACTTATTATTTGCAATTTAAGCCTTAATCTTTATCTTCGACCCCGTCTCGTAATTATTAGAGCATTTAATCACTTTTAAACCACACCAACAAAACCGTCCTTCTTAACTAGATATCGGGATTATCCCCGCTTTATCGATTACAACGGCAGCAACTTTGTGCATTAATCATACATCGCTCCGCCGTAAACAAAAACTCATTTTCAATGCCACCACATTTTCTTGCACATCCACATCAACACAGTTCACTCAGGCCGCGAATACTCCACCCAATAAATAATTTACAGCGAGATACGAACCGTTCGGGCGGATTAGGCGTGTTTTAACTATTCTCATAGTAAAGTCAAACTTCAACTGAATTAATTTTGGCAGCAACTCAAATGACTTGTTGGTGTGTTAGCGAACATTCGAACGTGTTGTGCAACATGTGCGAGTTGAAAGTAGTAACGGCAGTTATTTTCAGTTGTGTTCAAATTGCATCCCTACATCGCGCCTGAAAATAGATCCTGTTTATCGTGGGCTTTCGCTGACTTCCAGAGAATCCGCCTATTGGCACCGAAGTCGCACGCAAACGTCACATTGTCGTTAGCACTGCCAATTAGTATTTTTGAATCGAATCGATGTCGTGTGGAGGTTTTTTTTTAAGTTTTTCAAATCACCTGCGAATAGTTGCCGAAGTTTTGGTTGCGTAAGTGTTTATCAGACGATTTGTTTTATGTATTTCGCGAAGGTATTTCAGTTTTCAAGGTTTAGGCAATTGTCCAAGTTTAAAATTTGTAACAATAACACAGTTCTGCAACGATAAATCGTTGACCCACATGGCTACGCAAATGCTTGCGAAATAGTGAGGTTTAATTCGCATCTATGGTACATATAATTCATAAATTTTGCATTAACTATTTCGAATGTTTGTGGTTTATTATGGGTGGAGAGGTATGCGAACGCTAAGTAAGAATAATGTGACGATTTTAAATTAAAAATTGTGCTGTGTATGTACTACATACGGCCATATTTTGTCAAATTAAGTAACACTATGACTGTGGCACAACTTGTTAAAATCATTGTTATTTATTGAGGTTTCCATATTAATAACATAAAAATTAATAGTTAATGCACTCTTATTTCATTTTTATTCGTGCACCTATTCTCTTTGCTATTTCCGAAAACTCGATATCGAAGTAGCACAAGATCGAAAAATTGAAAATCAAAATTTAAAAATAAAAAATCAGGAAATTGAACAATCGAAAAATCGAAATATAGGAATCCCTGTAGATCCAGAAAGCGATAAATTAAAAATTTTAAAAACCGAAAAATCGAAAATCAGGAAAATCGAGAAATCAACACATCAAAAAACTGAAAATTCTAAAACTTAAAAATTCGAAAAATTGTAAAATAGAAAAATCGAAATATCAAAAAATCGAAACGAAGAATCGAAATGTTGAACAATTCGCAGAAAAATAGAGGAATCGAAAAATTGAAAAATAGAGAAACTGAAAATTCGAACATTTCTAAAACTGAACAATCGAAAAGGCGAAAAGTTGAAAAATTGAAAAATACAAATATTGAAGAATTGAAAAACTAAAAAATCAGGAAATCTAGACGTCGATCAATTGATATATCGAAAAGTCGAAAAAGTGAGAAATGGAGAGATTGAAACATCTAAAGGTCGAATAGTAAAAAATCGGGACATTGAAAAGCCGAAAAATCGATTCATCGTGAAATCGAATATTTAGAAACGGTAAAAATTGAAAAATTAAACAATCGAAAAAGTGAAGAATGGAAAAATTGAAAAATTGTCAAACGGAAATACCTGAAAATTGAAAAATTGACAAATCGAAAATTTGAAAAAATTGCGAAATTGAAGGACCGAAAAATTGAAAAATTCCAAAATTGAAGTATTGAAAAACGGAAAATCACATAACTATAAAATCCTGAAACTGAAATACGAAAAATAGAGAAATCGTAAGTTGAAAAATCGAGAAATCCAAAAATCCAAAAACCGAAAAATTCGAAATATTGTAAGACAATTTTGTTTTGTTTTTTCCAAAAACGTCGGTATCTGTGACAAAAACTTCAGAAGTTTAGGACTGTTAAGTTTTAATATTTAAATAACATTTTTTCGACAAAATTGTATCAATTCCTTAAGGAGGGGGAGGGGGCAGGAGCGTAAAATTTTGATTTTGATTAACGATTTACCATGCTTCCAATGGCCTTAAAACGTTTGCAAGATTTCAAAGCATTCGATTGTGCGATTTCAAAGTCAAGTTGTAAAATGTTGTTATACAATATTCATTTTTTTCCAAAAATATAGATGTCTAGGGTACAAATTAAACACGGATTTGTAAACCACAAATGGAGAAGTAGTTATAAAATTTAACCAACATTTACTATTGCAGAATTTGGAGATGATGTCATTCTATTGTTACTGGGGATGATTAGACAAATTTTAATTAGCGAATATCTACATGATATTCCTAACATAACATACATAATTATTATGTATATAGTATTATCTCTCTAATAAAAATAAACACAGATCGCGGACGTACAGACAGACAGACGGAAACCGCATACCTATTTTTTCGTACTCTATCGATCATGAAACATCGAGGAAACATGAAAGTAGTCATGTCTCGATTACAACACTTCCTTAGCTTATGCTCGGGAAGTAAAAAAAATCGCGAAGATTATTTCCACAGAACTTCCTTTGCTCCTGAAGTACAGTACAACTTATCCAACTTGTATATTCTTAAATCACATATAAAATTTGACAACAATCGGTCCAGTAGCTTTGGACGTTATTTGTCCTATTTCTTGACCTATTTATTCCTGATCTTAGTGCTCGGGAAGTGAAAACTGAAATAATTTTAATGTTTCTTCATCTCCAGTAAAAATGGCAAAGGCTATATTACTTTCATTTGTCTTTTATATAAATAAATTGTCAATGAATTATTCTTTAATTTCTGTAGAAATCACATTACAAATGATTTATCAAAATGTGATAGTTGAACAAAAGTTAACAGAAACAATTGACAAAAGAAAGTTTGTTAATATTGCTGCCAATTATTCAGAACACAAAAATTTCACCTTTTAAATTTCAAAAATGAGTCGAAATTTGCATAAAGTTCATTGGGGAAAATTTTATTTTTGAAAAAGTTGCCTAAAATTGTTCAAAAAATTTAAGGACATAGATCTGGACGTGCTGATTCCAAAAATATAGCGTATTTATGGTCACAGAGAAATAAGTTCGAAATATTCAGTGCGAAATTCAAATTTTTTGAAATTTCTGAAAATTGCGATATTTCAATGGGCGATTCCGGAAAAAAGGTTGAAGTTATCGAAGAAATGAGACCAGAAGTTACTTTTGCGGTCCGATATCTACTAGAAAATGTGCTTAGTTATTTTTCGAAAATGGACGAAAATGATTGGGTCAAAATTTGAATACAGTGAAAAATTTTATTTTTGAAAAAGTTGCCAAAAAATTCTCAAAAAATTCAGGGATGTAGATCTCGACGTGCTAATTAAAACACTGTAGCGTATTTATGATCACCGAGCAATAAGTCCGAAATGTCCGGTGTGAAATTCGAATTTTTTGAAATTTCTGAAAATTGCGATATTTCAATGGGCGATTCCGGAAAACAGGTTGAAGTTATCGAAGAAATGAGACCAGAAGTTACTTTTGCGGTCCGATATCTACTAGAAAATGTGCTTAGTTATTTTTCGAAAATGGACGAAAATGGTTGGGTCAAAATTTGAATACAGTGAAAAATTTTATTTTTGAAAAAGTTGCCAAAAAATTCTCAAAAAATTCAGGGATGTAGATCTCGACGTGCTAATTAAAACACTGTAGCGTATTTATGATCACCGAGCAATAAGTCCGAAATGTCCGGTGTGAAATGCTAATTTTTTGAAATTCCTGAAAATTGCGATATTTCAATAGGCGATTCTGGAAAAAAAGGTGAAGTTACCGAAGAAATGAGACTGGAAGTTGCTATTGCGGTCCAATGTCTACTAGAAAATGTGCTTAGTTAAATTTCGAAAATGGACGAAAATGGATAGGTCAAAATTTGAACAAAGTGAAAAATTTTCTTTTTGAAAAAGTTGCCAAAAAATTCTCAAAAGATTCAGGGATGTAGATCTGGACGTGCTAATTAAAAAATATAGCGTATTTATGATCACCGAGCAATAAGTCCGAAATGTCCGGTACGAAATTCGAATTTTTAGAAATTTCTGAAAATTGCGATATTTCAATGGGTGATTTTGGAAAAACGATTGGGGTTATCGAAGAAATGAGACCGAAAGTGACTTCTACGGCGCGAAATCTACAAGAAAATGAGCTTAGTTAAATTTCGAAAATAGACGAAAATGGGTTGAAATTTCCATAAGGTGAAAATTTAAATTTTGACAAAGTTGCCTAAAAATTCTCAAAAAATTCAGGAATATAGATCCCGACGGACTGATTCCCAAAAAATAGCGTACTTAGAGAAATAAGTTCGAAATGTCCGGTGTGAAATTCGAATTTTTTGAAATTTTTGAAAATTGTGATATTTCAGTGGGTGATTTTGGAAAAACGGTTGGAGTTATCGAAGAAATGAGACCGAAAGTGACTTCTACGGTGCGAAATCTACAAGATAATGCGCTTAGTTAAATTCAGAAAATGGGCGAAAATGTGTCGAAATTTCCATAAAATGAAAATTTCAATTTTGACAAAGTTGTCTAAAAATACTCAAAAAATTCAGGGATATAGATCTCGACGGCCTGATTCCCCCCCAAAAAAAACCAGCGTACTTAGAGAAATAAGTCCGAAATGTTCGCTGTGAAATTCGGATTTTTTGAAATTTTTGAAAATTGCGATATTTCATTGGGTGATTTTGGAAAAACGGTTGGAGTTATCGAAGAAATGAGACCGGAAGTGACCTCTACGGCGGAAATATACAAGAAAATGCGCTTAGTTAAATTTCAAAAATGGACGAAAATTGATCGAAATTTGAATAAGTTGGAAAATTTCATTTTTGAAAGAGTTGTCTCAAATTTCTAAAAAAAAAATCGGGGATGTAGATCTCGAAGTGCTAATTAAAAAAATATAGCGTATTTATAATCACGAAGAAATAAGTTCGAAATGTCCGGTGTGAAATTCGAATTTTTTGAAATTTCTGAAAATTACGATATTTCAATGGGTGATTTTGGAAAAACGATTGGAGTTATCGAAGAAATGAGACCGGAAGTGACTTCTACGGCGGAAATCTACAAGAAAATGCGCTTAGTTAAATTTCGAAAATGGACGAAAATTAATCGAAATTTGAATAAGTTGGAAAATTTCATTTTTGAAAAAGTTGTCTCAAATTTCTAAAAAGAAAATCGGGGATGTAGATCTCGAAGTGCTAATTAAAAAAATATAGCGTATTTATAATCACGAAGAAATAAGACCGAAATGTCCGGTGTGAAATTCGAATTTTTTGAAATTTCTGAAAATTGCGATATTTCAATGGGTGATTTTAGAAAAACGATTGGGGTTATCGAAGAAATGAGACCGGAAGTAACTTCTACGGCGCGAAATCTACAAGAAAATGCGCTTAGTTAAATTTCGAAAATGGACGAAAATTGGTCGAAATTAGAATAAATTGGAAAATTTCATTTTTGAAAAAGTTGTCTAAAACTTCTCAAAAAAATTAGGGATATAGATCTCGTTTGCTAATTAAAAAAATATAGGGTATTTATGATCGCGCAGAAATAAGTTCGAAATATCTGGTGTGGAATTCGAATTTTTTTTCAATTTCTAGAATTTGCGATATTTCAATGGGTGATTTTGGAAAAACGCTTGGAGTTATCGAAAAAATGAGACCGGAAATGACTTCAGCGGCCGGAAATGTACTAGAAAATGTGCTTAGTCAAATTTCGAAAATGGGCGAAAATGGGTCGAAATTTCCATTTGGTGAAAATTTTAGTTTTGACAAAGTTGTCTGAATGTTCTGAAAAAATTCAGGGATATAGATCTCGACGGCCTGATTCCCAAAAAAAAGCGTTCTTAGAGAAATAAGTTCGAAATTTTCGCTGTGAAATTCGAATTTATTGAAATTTCTGAAAATTGCAATTTCAATAGGTGCTCCTGGAAAAAAGGTTGAAGTTATCGAAGAAATGAGACTGGAAGTTATTGTTGTGTCCCGAATCGAATTCTGCTAGAAAATGTGCTTAGTTAAATTTAGAAAATGGACGAAAATGGATGGGTCAAAATTTGAATAAAGTGAAAAATTTTATTTTTGCAAAAGTTGCAAAAAAATTCTCAAAAAATTCAGGGATGTAGATCTCGACGTGCTAATTGAAAAAATATAGTGTATTTATGATCACCGAGCAATAAGTCCGAAATGTCCCGTGTGAAATTCGAATTTTTTGAAATTTTTTAAAATTGCGATATTTCAGTGGGTGATTTTGGAAGAACGGTTGGAGTTATCGAACAAATGAGACCGAAAGTGACTTCTACGGTGCGAAATCTACAAGATAATGCGCTTAAATTTCGAAAATGGACCAAAATGGAAGGGTCAAAATTTGAATAAAGTGAAAAATTTTATTTTTTAAAAAGTCGTCTCAAAATTCTAAAAAAAAAAATCGGGGATGTAGATCCTGAGGTGCTAATTAAAAAAATATAGCGTATTTATAATCACCGAGCAATAAGTCCGAAATGTCCGGTATGACATTCGAATTTTTTGAAATTTTTTAAAATTGCGATCATTCAGTTGGTGATTTTGGAAAAACGGTTGGAGTTATCGAAGAAATGAGACCGGAAGTGACTCCTGCGGCCCGAAATCTACTAGAAAATGTGCTTAGTTAAATTTCGAAAATGGGCGAAAATGAGTCGAAACTTCCATAAGGTGAAAATTTCAATTTTGACAAAGTTGTCTAAAAATTCTCAAAAAATTCAGGGATATAGATCTCGACGGCCTGATTCCCAAAAGAATAGCGTACTCAGAGAAATAAGTTCGACATGTCCCGTGTGAAATTCGAATTTTTTTAAATTTTTGAAAATTGCGATATTTCAATAAGCGATTCTGGAAAAAAGGTGAAGTTATCGAAGAAATAAGACCGGAAGCTACTTTTGCGGTCCGATATCTACTAGAAAATGTGCTTAGTTAAATTTAGAAAATGGACGAAAATCGATAGGTCAAAATTTGAATAAAGTGAAAAATTTTATTTTTGAAAAAGTTGCCAAAAAATTCTCAAAAAATTCAGGGATGTAGATCTCTACGTGCTAATTAAAAAAATATAGCGTATTTATGATAATCAAGCAATAAGTCCGAAATGTCCGGTGTGAAATTCGATTTTTTTGAAATTTCTGAAAATTGCGATATTTCAGTGGGTGATTTTGGAAAAACGGTTGGAGTTATCGAAGAAATGAGACCGCAAGTGACTTGTACGGTGCGAAATCTACAAGATAATGCGCTTAGTTAAATTTAGAAAATGGGCGAAAATGGGTCGAAATTTCCATAAGGTCAAAATTTCAATTTTGACAAAGTTGTCTAAAAATTCTCAAAAAAATCAGGGATATAGATCTCGACAGCCAAATTAAAAAAAAAATAGCGTACTTAGAGAAATAATTTCGAAATGTCCGGTGTGAAATTCGAATTTTTTCAAATTTTTGAAAATTGCGATATTTCAATAAGCGATTCTGGAAAAAAGGTTGAAGTTATCGAAGAAATAAGACCGGAAGTTGTTTTTGCGGTCCGATATCTACTAGAAAATATGCTTAGTTGAATTTCGAAAATGGAGGAAAATGGGTCGAAAATTTTCATTTTTGAAAAAGTTGTCTAAAAGTTTTTAGAAAATTCAGGGATATAGATCTCGACGTGCTGATTCCAAAAATTTAATGTATTTATGATTAGGCAGAAATAAGTTCAAAATATCCCGGTGTGAAATTCGATTTTTTTTTTAATTTCCAAAAATTTTGATGTATGAACGATCCTGGAAAAACCGTTGGAGTTATCGAAGAAATGAGACTGGAAGTTATTTTTGCGGTCCGAAATCTACTAGAAAATGTCTTTTGTTAAATTTCGAAAATGGATGAAAATGGGTCGAAATTTGAAAACTTTATGGTGGAAAATTGTTTTTTTGAAAAAGTTCCCAAAAAATTCTCAAAAAATTGAGGGATGCAAATCTCGACCTGCTGATTCCGCAGAAAAAAACGTATTTATGGTCACGGAGCAATAACTTCGAAATATCCGGTGTGAAATTAGAGTTTTTAGAAATTACTGAAAATTGCGATATTTCAATGGGCGATTCTGAAAAAACGGTTGGACTTATCGAAGAAATGAGACCGGAAGTGACTTCTGCGGCCCCAAATCCACTACAAAATGTGCTTAGCTAAATTTTGAAAATGGAGGAAAATGGGTCGAAAAAAATTTCGACGGGTATTCATAGTGGAAAATTTCATTTTTGAAAAAGTTTTCTAAAAGTTCTTAGAAAATTCAGGGATATAGATTTCGACGTGCTGATCCCAAAAATATAATGTATTTATGATCACGCAGAAATAAGTTGAAAATATCCCGGTGCGAAATTCGATTTTTTTTTAATTTCCGAAAATTTTGATATTTCAATTAACGATTCTGGAAAAACCGTTGGAGCGAAAATGGACGAAAATGGGTCGAAATTTGAAAAATTCATGGTAGATAATTGGCAACAGTAACTAATAAAAATCGACGCAGACAGACGACTGACAGATAGACGGAACGGAAAACTTGCTTTTTCGTACCATAGGGGTCATGGAACATCGAGAAAACATGAAAATAGCCATTCGTTCGATGGACGTTGTTACAATACTTACCTACTTCTTTATCATATGCCCGGCAAATAATGTGTTTGTACGATCTGTCAGAGCTTGCACTCTGTTTTAATAACAATGTTCCCGGTTTGTTGACTTTTTACAAATTCCATATCTTTCTACTTCACTTTTCTTGTACAAATTTTTCGCGTTTTCGAAAATTTTGAATTTCTCAAAAATGTTTTACTATTTTGAATACAAACTTGGGTTTTTTTCAAAAGATCAGAAAAGAACATGGTTTTTAATAAAACTTACACTGGAATATATCCTACTACCATCAGACAGCTACTTTCATATTTTGTCGACGCTTCATGATGCTTACAGTAGGAAAAAATAAGTTCCCCGTTTCCGGCTGCCTATCTATTGGCTGTCGTCTGTACTTTAATTAGACAGATAAACTTCGAAACTACTGGACCGATTGTTGTCAAATTTGTGTTGCAAGAAAATTTGAAAATTTGTCTTCGGAAATGGAAAAACATTTTGAACTTTCCCTTTAAATAATTACTAAACCATCATCAAAGCTTGTATTTGTATGTTTAAAATATGGACCACCTCGTCGGTTTGCGCTAAAATTGACAAATACGGCAAAATTATCCCTTAACTGCTTCAACATTTTTTGATCATTCAAAATGACTAACAACACGCCGAGGCTCACGTTGACAGGCTATATTTCCAGACGCATCTGCATTTTTATGCGAGGTGTTAAATTATTTAGGTGTTTTCAGCATTCGCCGGGAATCAGGAGAAAAATTGTATCACGTCTCTTAATAAATTCACAATCTGCGACAACGGCTTTAATTTTTCACGGTGAAAAGTAGCAGAGAACGCGCTTTGAAAATTTTATGGATTATTATTAGAAGTTGCTACATTGCTATAACTGCTGTCGAAGTTATTGGTCATTTAGGTGCGACACGCTAAAATTTTAACACCGTCGGCGAAATAAAGTGTGAAATAGTTGTAGGTAAAACCCAGCCGGCGCCCGGAGTATCGACCGGAATCGCTCCGGAACCCGGAATTTTGTCATAGTCGAATGTAACAATACATAAAAAATAAGCTGAAAAACTTCCGATGGAATTGCCGAAAATCCGTTTAGATATTTATTTTTTCTCATGAAAAGTTTCCATAATAAATTTTGATGCGTGTGGGATGGAATCAATTTTCCATCAAAGAAGAAAATAGATTCGGGAACTTACAATGGGATTTGGTAATTGTAGAAAAATCAAAGTTTATATCGGGAAGCAGAAATAGGTGGATCTGTCTAATCTGACGACTGAAAAATGTGCGGAGATTGTGATTTATAAATTGACTCATTTATTCGCTAACGAGAATTTAGAAGACATCTATATTCAAATAGGCTTTTTAAGATGGAATAAAATCGAAGACGGTGCTGAAAGTTCGATTACAAAGCAAATTGTGTGAAATAACACAGATTTATGCGCACTTTACGTGAACATTATAAAAATTATAACATGCGTTGGTGTGATATATGTGTACCGGGATGTCTTACACCATAATGCTTTCATACATATACATTTTTACATGTATGTCATTTTAAGTTTTTTATTTTTAAGCAAGTTTAATAACATATTTGATTGAAGACGTTTTTTCGTGTCACCTGAGCACAGCACAATCAATCATCGAGTAATAACATAAAAGTCGCAACTTTTTCCAAATCGTCATATCTACGACAGCACCATTTTTTTTTATGAAAATCATACTCTGAAATATTAAAGCATCGTGCTAAATTTTCACAAATTATGCCAAATTATAAAACGATGTTCTAAAACATTTGCAAAAAATTTAATCAAGCAGCATATTTTTAGGTCAGCCGTAATTACTTCACTAAAGTCAAGGAATTAACTTTATGTGCTCAGGAACGTCATGATTGATGAACTTTTCGTGTTCTTTTAGCGTCAATAGTTTTTATAAAAAAGACAAACACTTTTTGCCAAATTATTTTAAGCTTCAGTTTAGTGTCGTGGAATTAGGTTTATCACACAAAGCCCTTTTTGATTTACAAGCTGAATTCTCGCAACCACTTCTAGGAGAGCACAGTGAACTCCCATGCGTTTTTCTCCAAAACATTTCCTGCCATCTAATTCAATTGACATCGACGCTTTGTGGATTTAGCAACGTACAGCTCTGCAGGGACATAAAAAATCCAACCAGTGACATTGGATAGACGTAGATTTCTTTAATCAATAATTTACAGGCTGTCAGAAGCTTGTACCTTGTCACACAATGCCGGTATTTATTCATGATGTGGTGTCTACGACGGCATGTGTATCAACTAAATCTTTAATTGTTGTTTAAATGTAGGGTCGCTTTTGATACACAACTCGGAAACTGGCTCCTAGACCAATCTAAACTAAAACTGTTTACCTATATATTTATTTGAGAAATGCTATAGAAAGCAATCGTTACAACAATAAGAGCAGCATAAATATTTACCAGACAATACTAAAAGTTAACTGACCAGTTTATCTCTTGTTGCTTATTGAATTTTTATTAAAGTCTTTGTTTTTGTGGTTTCTGTCAGTTTATATTGACCCAATAATTTAATTTAGTTGAAATACAATTGAACTGTGTTGAAACTAATTTAAACTCCTTGGTTGTTTGTTATAATTAGTGTAAAATCAGTTTATTACCGATTTTTTAATCGGAAATGTGAAATTTTGGCGAATTGCGTTTTTATTTTATTGTTTGTGAATTCACAGTTCATATTAAGATTTTTATCTGTACATATAAAACACGTGTGAGGAAATTCATTTATTCATGCTCAACTGATTTTAATACCGACATCAAAAGTTCTGGATTTTACCTGAGTATATTATCCACACTTCATAACTACTCGAAATCGGCATTTAAACTAGTTTTAAACGTTGATCCATTTTGAGAGAAACGACCTTGAACATTTTCATCAGTTAAATTTAATTTCATCGTGGACAAATATATTTGTCAATTTCCTACATTCTAATTATTTTCATATACTAGTTACACCATCGTCAAAATTTAGGGTTTTCCTCACCCAAATGTACAGTTTTTTTCTCTTTGCTATTGTTCATGAGAATGTTTTATCTCCAATACGGAAAAGCGAGTTTTAATCGCACTTATTTCACAAAAATTACCCCTTAGGTCGCAGACCTATCAAGGACCGCTTTGGGAACTGAGAAGGGTAACTTCCCAGGCAACATGTCGTCTTTTTCACGTGAATAAATGGTCATCATTTACGTCATAGTGACCAAAGATTTCACGTGATATTGACGTACCAATGACGGTCAAATGTCTCGTCGAGATGACGTCATTTTCTCACGAACTATTGACGTGATGTACTGACGTCTTAGAGTCGTCATTTTGTAACGAATTATTGACGTGATTTACTGACGTCCTAGAGACGGCGTTTATTGTCCATTTTAAGACGTTTTTTATATTTTGATTTTTATAAAAAAATATGCAATAAATAAAACGCTGAAATAATTTTATTTTTTTATATTGTTTAGCTTAAATAAAATATTATAATTCGTTATAATCACCAAGTAAAGCCCAAAACAAGGTATATATTAATTAAAGTTAAAACAAATTAGTGTAAAAAAATTAAATTTACTACAATTTTGTACAACCAACAATGAACTTCAATAAACAAATAAAAAATATGTCAATTAAACAAATTAAAGATAAACCACTCCTAAGAACACAAACAAATCTACATGCAGGTAATTACGAGTATAATTAGTATAAACAAAAAAAAGGATATTGTACAATATATAATCAAAAATAAACGTTGCAATAAAATTTGCTATTTAAAGAAAAATCAGTGTTAAAAACACAAAGAAATCTAATTAGTTACAAAGAATATTAAAAAAAAAAAACTATAATAAACTATAGATCAGTCTTAAAAACACAAACAAATCTATTTACAAAAAATATTTAAAAAAAACTAGAATAAAGGGAAAAGACAATTGAATCGCATTGTTGAAGTTACTTGATTGAAAATGCACTGTAAAACCACAGTATATGTAAAACTATCTAATTCACGACGACTTGACTGTCCCCAACACACAAAAAAGTACCGTTAAGAATTAATTCTGTTTTAACAATCATATCAATAACCTAAGTTTTTTAAGTTTGCCTCAATTTATTGCACTGAAAAGAAAAACCCGTTCGAGTGCATGGATTAATGGAAATGCAATCATTTTTTCATCTATGGGCAATAGCAAGCATTTGACTAGTATTAAATTTAAGGGATTATAGCTTAAAGCAGAAGACAAAATCTGTATTTTAAAAGTGCTAAATTTACTTGAATCTAACGGATAATCGTAAAATGGTTGCATTGACAAAAACGTACAGCCTATCAGGAAAATCTCGTTGTCAATACTTTTTACAATGAAGCGAAATGTGTATGTGTAAATAGTAAGTTACCAAAAAGTATCGTAGTATTACAGGCATCTACCGGTATATAATATACAAAATTAATGTTATATATGTATATCTGAATTCATTGTATTTTTTTAACTTACAAAGAAATCTGCTTGTTCTAATATGCAAACATAATCTTGTAATTCGTCAAAATTTTTTTAGGTGTGGTTTTGGCGGCATAATTTCTGTTTTTGTTTTCTTTTTCAGTTGTCAGATTTGATGACGTTTCCATGTTGGAGATTTTTTCACTCGTTTCCTGTAGCATTTCTTTCGTTTCGCACATGTGTTTTGTATTTGTTTCAAATCTAAAATAAAATTATGTTCATTAGCATTAGTTCGTAAAAAATTGCAGTAACATACCTTTGCAATATTTTATAGCGCCTCATTTTCAAAAACAATCACCGTAAGTTCTTCATAATCAGTGGGAGTATCTTCAATGATTAATGGTCTTTCCAGCTTATCTGAAAAAACTGCTTTTGTTATCTACGTACAGTTATCAAAAATAACAGAAACACGTAAAAATTAAAATGATTACTTTATTAGATATTAACTTACCTACTATAAATAAGTACAACCCACACTGAATGGCATAAATTTGCACAAAACTGCGTTAAAATTGAAGTGAGTAACGGATACACGAGAAAGTTTCGGTGGTTGAGAACCAACTGGAAATATTGGAATGCTTCTCTGTGAAGTGCAATAAACATAAATACCGAAAAAAGGGAAAGTCCGAATGCACACCCCAAACATCTGATTGTATAGTAAATACGGATAAGGATAAATTTAATAAAACTGAATATTAATCACTCTCGAATTTTTTTGGTAACCGTCATCACTTTATAAACGTCTTTATAAAATCAAAATTCCACGAAGGAATTCTTCAAAACCTTGTTCCGTTTTAGGGGCAATGGACAAAGAATTTTTATGACTTTGTTTGTGTCGTTGGGTCTTTTCGCTCAACCCCAGATGTTCTATTTATAATTTGCCAAGCAGGTATGCAGGTACTTACAAAATAACACTTCCAGAGTAAACAAGTTTTCAGAAATAATTATTTTATTAGAAATTATTACAATGAAAAAACTTGTCTTTGGTGTATTTCTAATTAAGCCGTTGTATTTTTTGCTCTAAATATAATCAAACATTATGAAGGCCACTTTTTAAAGATCTAATCTAATTGATCATATAATCTATAAAAAATGACGAAGAAAGGACGGCCTTTTGACGTCATTAATTGACGTCAGAAGTAAGTCATAAAAATCTCGTCATTTTCACGTGATTTTTTGGGCGAATGACGTCGCCGACGAGTTATGACCAAAAATTGACATGAATTAGACGACAGTCTGCTGCTTGGGTTAAAAATGTCCCAACACTTGAAGGACCTAAGTACAACCGAAATCGAGTGGTTTGCGAATATCTTGTAGCAGTTCCAATTTTACAGGTTATGTACATATGATCGGTTGATAGATAGCGCGTCAGTACGAGGGCAGAATATGGTGCACACGCATAATCAACTAGATAATAACTTATACGATAAAAGTCATCTGATCGGGCAGTGGAAACCTCGACGGAGCGGTTCTTTGATCACTTAACTAACTGCCGTTTCTTATTTATAGGGGTTTCGGTCCAAAAGAACGAGTTTGAAGATAAGTTTTCCGGGCATTTGTTGAATTCTTTCCATATTTGGGGAAAGGATCAGCGGACTTGTTAGAATCGTTTGATTGGTGGGTCATACTTTCTGTCCATATTTGGCATCGGAACAAAGAATTGTGTTTTGTGTCCATATTTGGTGAAGGAATATGTTTTAACTTAATTCTTGGAAGAAAATCTAGACAAGAGACCAAGAGGGTGAATTTTCGAGGGCGTGGAAAATAATAGGTGATTTCGATGACTGATCTTTTCGAATGTGACTCCCAAATCTTACAATTTAGGGCGAAATTTTTCAACATCTCTTCCTTTTCTAGAATAATTATTTGTTTTCCATATTTTGAATTTTGATTTACAATCTCCGGTGTCACCGCATAGCAACTGAACGCATTTTACCTTAAAAAAAAACACACACACACACACAAACAAAATAGGGCTATCACTATTGTATTTTCGATTCTACATGATCGGTCTCTTCCTCAAAGTAAATCGACTGTCAGATTAATCGTTCTTGGGTCCAAAACTTAAAAAGGTCTTGATTTTGTGAATGGATGGTTTCTAAGGCGTTTTATTACCTAAATTTTCTTAATTCCACTTTACTAAGTGTTCGTAGGTGAGAATTCTGGTTCTGATTAGAAATGGTGTATCAGTTAAATTAATTTCATCGTGGACTCGAAACAGGAGGAATATTTCATCTTTACTTTATATTATATATATTAATGTGTCATTTTCATACATTTTAATTATTTTTTTTCACCATCGTCAAAATTCGAGATTTTTTTAACGTTAACAGAAATAAACGCACGGGATCGTGTCGCGGAAATAGACTGTCGCATCCTCACCCAAACGTACAGCTTTTTCTCTTTTCTATTGTTCATGAGAATGTTTATCTGCAATACAGGAAACGTGTATTAATCGTACTTATTTCAGTATTTAGTGTCCGAGTTTGGGTGACCGAATTTTCACCGGTGATCGTCGCAAGAATTACACCTTAGGTCCCGGACCTGTGAAGCATCCCTTCGGGAAGTAAAAAGGGTAATTTAAAACTCTCCCAATACTTGAAAGACCTGAACACAACCGAAAGAGAGGAACCCGATTCGCTGGTTTGTGGATATCTCGTAGCAGTACATATGATCGGTTGATCGATAGCGCGGCAGTACGAGGGCAGAATATGCTGCACACGCATAATTAACTAGGTTAATAATAACTGTTGAAGTTAGGGGAGACCTCGTCGGAGCGGTTCTTCGACCACGTAACGCCGGTAGGCTGACGGAAGTACCCACAGTTGCTTCCGCCTTATCAGGGCCAAACTGCGCTCTAGACAGATCATCGAAACAAACTGCATTGGTATAATACGTTTTAACTATAAGGGTTTCGCTCCATAGGAACCATTTGAAGATATGTTTTCCGGGCATTTTTTTTGTTGTTAGGTCAGACAGGTAAAAAAAAAATGGTTGGATTAGACGACAAACTTGAAGTCAGGGTTTCCCTGAACCGATTGAACTGAAGTCATCTTCGATTGTAATTCTGAATGGCGTGCGGGACAGAGGTCCATGAATTCTTTCCATATTTGGGAAAGGGATACGTGGACTTGTTCGAATTGTTTGATTGGTGAGTCATATTTTCTGTCCATATTTGGCATCGGAACCAAAAAAAAAAAATACGATTTCTGACCATATTTGGTAAAGGCATGTGTTTTAACTCATTTCTTGGAAGAAAATCTATACAAGAGACAAGAGTATGAATTTGCGAGTGCGTGGAAAATAATAGATGATTTTGTATTTTCGATTCTACATGATTCCTCAAGGTAAATCGTTCTTGGCTCCAAAACTTAAAAAGGTTTTGATTTTGTGAATGGATAATGCAAGATAAGGCTAATTTTGCCAAATGCCCTCTACCTTTTATTTTATTAGAGGCTAGATTATTTGCCAAAATTGGTATTATCTTCGCAGGTACTAGCCCCGCCCTCTATTTTCTTAGAAGACATGTCATTTACCAAAATCAATCTTTTCTTGACAAGTACTAGGCCCGCCCACCCGCCCTATATTTTCTTCGGGGTTATGTAATATGCCACAATCAGTCTTATCTTACTACACTGCAACAATCCAACTTCATACAGGGTAATTTTTTTTTACCTGAAACTTTCAAATATCTCGAAAAATAAGCACGATTTATCATTCCAATCAATTTTTTTTTAGAATTGCTTGTTCACGGTGACTCAAAAAAATTAACGAATGTTTAAATTGATTAAATGAGAAACCGCAAAACCGAACCTTTTGAAATCATGCAGATATTGTAAGCATGGTAAATTTGTAATTGAAATATATGTTTGTCCCCTCAAAAAATTGACGTCATCTCAAAATTTTGCCGAATAAATCCTATCGAAAATGTAAAAAATATAAAAATACAGGGCGGGCAGGTGGAGCTACTACTTGCCTAAATAAGACTCATTTTGGAAAATCACCTACTCTCTAAAAAAAAGAGAGGGTGGGTGGGCGGGGTTAGTACCTACTAAAATAAGATCGATTTTGGCAAATGACATACCCTCGAAGAAAATTAAGGGTGGGTGGGCGGGGCCAAAACTTGCAAGATAAGACTAATTTTGCCAAATGAGATACCCTCTACCTTTTATTTTCTTAGAGGGTAGATTATTTGCCAAAATCGGTCTTATTTTAGCAGGTACTAGCCCCGCCCACCCGCCTTCTGTTTTGTTAGAGAGATCTGATTAGCCAAAATCCGTCTGATCTTTACAGGTGCTAGCTCTCTAAAAAAATAAAGGGTGGGTGCTTGCCAAAATAAGACTGATTTTGGCAAATGAGCTACTCTCTAAGAAAATAAAGAGCGGGTGGGCGGAGATTTATTTGCTAAAATAAAACTGATATTGCCTTATCTTATAAGTACCAGCCCCGTCCACAAGTGGTGATTTATCATTGCATTCATAGTTTTTAGAATAACTTCTAAGGCGTTTCATAATCATAACCTAAACTTTGTTAATCCTACTTTTTTAAATGTTCGTAGGTGAGAATTCTGATGGTCTGATTAAAAATGCTATATAGTGCGGATTCTGATCCACATTTTCATGACCCACTTGATTCTGCGCATGCTTGCGTTCTGGTCCACTTGACATTGCCCATGCTTGGTTTCTAGCCCACTTGTTGGAGGGAAAATTTGATCTTGGCTAAAGTGCGTCGATCTTGAGCCGAAATTCATATTTTCCCGACAGAAAGTGAGCTAGAACCCGCACTACATAATTGCTCAAAAAAAGCTTTGGAGACATCATTTTGCTACCATTTCCAACGAAGCCATGTTGTGCAAGGATAGGATAATAAACTGCCCAGAACGGGAGATTTTTATCTAACTAACTGAGTCGCCTAAACAGCCATAATGTGAGAGAGATCCGATTAAAAAACTGGCGCCCGAGTTCAACATCGTCTCTTTCACTGCTAAAAGCTTGTCAAGCGGGTACATTTCCGGATCATATTTGGGGTGTTATAAGCGGCATTTGCTCAGTCAACAGCTAGCGTCTATTTTTAATGTTATTCTGCTCTGACATTTTCAGTTGAGGTTGAGGCGAGAAATATCCCGAAAAATTCTATGAATCCTTGTACTTTATTTTTCAGTTCAACAAAGTATTGAAAGATTCTTCTGATGATCTCTAAATTCAGTTGATGAGTTATTTTAACTTCCCGAACGTAGGCTAAGGAAGTATAGTAGTCGAGTCCATCGGACGAATGGCCACTTTTATATTTTCTCGATGTTTCATGACCACTACAATACGAAGAACGTAGTCTCCCGTTTCCGCCTGTCTGTCTGCCTGGTGTCTGTATCCATTTTTATTAGACATATAATCTCCGAAACTACTGGACCGTTTGTTTGTTTGTAAAGATATTAGAAATTTCATGTTAACCAAAATTTGGCTAATCATCCGCACCAACAATTTGATTACGTCATTTCAATGAATTTTATTTTAAAATCTTTTGAATGTTATACAGAAATATATTTTTGTAGGTGTAGTGTACGAATCCTCTTTTAGTTTATCACAAAACTAAAATCGTAAAATCAAATTTTATATATTTTTTTAAAAAAGCTGGACTTGTGGGATTATGCTTATATATAAAAAAAACCTCATTTTCAAGAAAATGTGAGAATACCCACGTCTTATTTAATTATATTATGATCAAATAATAATAATAATACTGAAAACATTTTGTTCCATTGTGGCTTAATTAATAATTTTAGTATTCTGTTTTGAGGAGACAACTCACTCAAATGAAACAAATTTCTATGTGACATTCTTTCGATGCGTAAACACAAACAATCGAAGTTAAGCATGCACACTGATAACAATACAACTTCTCCGTTAGTTATTTGCTTTGAATATATTTCAGATTGTCCGTATATCTGCGGACGGCATCTCATTAGAATTTGCACCCCTGCAACGCAGGGGCTTCGAGGTGTTATCTACACTACTGGTTTTTACTATATAAAGGTTATCAGAAAACATACATTTTTTATAATTTTTCAAAGCAGCGAAATTTGTTGAATTGTACTTCAAGGGCAAGGGAAGTTCTGTCGAAGTAACCTTGGACCAATTTTTTATATTATATTATATTAATGTGTCATTTTCTTACATTTTATGAATTATTTCCTTATACTCATATAAACGCACGGGATCGAGTGGCGGAAACAGAGTAACGGATCCTCATCTAAATGTAGGTTTTCCCATTGCTATTGTTCATAGGAATGTTTATCTACAATACGGGAATGCGAATGTTAATGGTATTTATTTTAATATTTAGTGTCCGAGTTTGGATGTCCTAAATTTCACCGGTGGTCTTTACAAAGAGTCCCCCTTAGGTCCTGGACCTGTAAAGGACCTGAATACAACCAAAAGAGAACGACCCAATCACGTGGTTTGTGGATATCTCGTAGCAATTCCATATTTAGCGGTAAGTCCAATATATGATCGGTACAAGGGCAAAATATTGTGCACACGCATAATTAACTACGCTAGAAATACCTTACACGATAAAAGTAGTACCCGGACCTGCTTCTGCCTTAACAGGGTCAAATTGGGCTCTGGACAGATCATCGAAATGACTGATTCAGCAGAACTCAACTAAGTGAATTGGTTTAATGCCGTTTCCTAGTTATAGGGGTTTCAGTCCAGAACGGTTGGACTAGACAACTTTGAATGTCGGTGTCTCCCTGAAACCAGGTCATCTTCGATTTTAATTCTGATTGGCGTCCAGTACAATTTAATTGGTGGCCCGTGAATTATTTCATATTTCAGAAAAGGATTCGTGGACTTGCTCGAATCGTTTGATTGGAGCGTGGTTTCTGCCCATATTTGGTGAATGGATTGTGGTGACCGAATTTGAATCAAAATTTTTACGCTGAAATTAATTAACAGCGGCGCGAAATCACATTTGAATAATTTGAATTTGAGAAAGAAAAAAATTCATCAAAAAAAAATCGTTAAACATGGGCAACCAGGTGCACGGTAACGCTTGCTGGATAGTTGGACAATTAGTAGCGCTAGGGATTTTAGTTAGAGGGTTGGCGGTTAGACAGAGGGCGGCATGGCGGAGCGTTAGTCTGACTGTTTTTGTGAATCTAAACACGTGGTAAGAGTATCTTAGATGAGGACACAGTTTTCCCCAACCCGCGCGGCTAATAATTGCGGCTTTTAATCAAAAAAACATGCGATCTTTCAACGCGGAACATGTGCTGTAAATTTGTTTTATTGTTTGTAAATTCACCAATCAAGTTTTTTTTTCTTACTCGTCAGTGTGAATTTGCGAGGGTGTGGAAAATGATCTAGATGATTTTGTTGACTGAGTTATTCGAATATGACTCCCGGACCTTACAATTTGAGGGCGGATTTAGTATATTTCAACATGTTTTCCCTCTCTAAAACAGTTATTTATCTTCCATATTTTGCATTTTGATTTATAACTTCTAAAGTCCCCGTTTTCCATTTGAACGCATACAATAAAAAATACAAACAATATAGGATTTCATTTTGTTGACGATCACAGTTCAAAGCTAAAATTTAAACTTTCCCGAGTTTTATACTGCATTTTCGATTCTACATGATCCGTCTCTTCCTCAAGGTAAATCGACTGTCAGATTAGTTGTTTTTGGCTCCAAGACCTACAAAGATTTTGATTTTGTGAATGGATGGTTTCCCAGGCGTTTCATAACCTAAACTTTCTTAATCCTACCTATTTAAGTGCTCGTAGGTGAGTATTCTAATAGTCCTGATTAGAAATGCTGTAGTTATAAAAGTAGGTATATTAGGGTGATTAAAAAAAAAAATAATTTTTTTTTTTCGTGCAAAGAGGTTCAAAAGTTTCTTTTCAACGTAAAAAAATACCAATTAAAATTTGAGCTCTTAATATTAATATTAAGACCGTCCGCATCGCGTTTTTCTATTTCCCATAAGAATAACATGGGAAAATTTTTTTTTTGCACCTTCTGATTTTTATTGCTAGCCCGTCGTGTGTCGTGAAAAAAATTCAATCACATATTTTTATAGAGAATTGAACGCTCTACAAAAAGTGTCTCCTATGATTTTGCGAGAAACCTGATAGTTGAAGAGTTATTTTAGGCTAAAATTAAATTTATCGCAAATTTTGACGTTTTTGATGCATTACAATAAATTTGATGGTCTTATTGGAATAAATCACCACAAAAATTTATGCCCATTTTAACTTTAGTTTTATAAATAGTAATTGTTTATAATTTTATGCTATAATAAGGTCAGTGAAACTCGATAGTTATATCGAATGTACTGAATTTTTTAAAACGTTAAAAGTAACGAATGACGTAGCTGAAAGAGGAATTGCGTTAATTGGAGAATATAACAATTATCTCACCAAGGATGAAGACCAACTACAGTATTTATTACAAGTAGTTCGAGAACATCGGCAACGTTATCCAGATTGTTTAAAAAAAAATCTTCAATAATAACAAAAATTTAAATTACATTGGATTGCTAAGTAATTTTCAAACGATTTAAAAGCCTGATTTAAAAGTAAAGTAAATAAATTTTTTATTCATACAATACCAATCGTCATTTGATTTATTCCTTCGTAAGTATTTTAAATTACTGAAGAAAAATATTTGTCTTTAGGTTAAATAAACTATGATTTTTTAACCCACTGATGCTGAAAATGTTCGGAAAGAGTTTTACTGGCCTTATTATAGCATAAAATTATAAACAATTACTGTTTAAAAAACTAAATTTAAAATGTGTATAAATTTTTGTGGTGATTTATTCCAATAAGACCATCAAATTTATTGTAATGCATCAAAAACGTCAAAATTTGCGATAAATTTAACTTTAGCCTAAAATAACTCTTCAACTATCAGGTTTCTCGCAAAATCATAGGAGACACTTTTTGTAGAGCGTTCAATTCTCTATAAAAATATGTGATTGAATTTTTTTCACGACACACGACGGGCTAGCAATAAAAATCAGAAGGTGCAAAAAAAAATTTTCCCATGTTATTCTTATGGGAAATAGAAAAACGCGATGCGGACCGTCTTAATATTAATATTAAGAGCTCAAATTTTAACTGGTATTTTTTTACGTTGAAAAGAATCTTTTGAACCTCTTTGCACGAAAAAAAAAATATTTTTTTTTTTTTGAATCACCCTAAGGTATATAAGTGCAGGTTCTGATCCACTTTTTCGCGGGAAAATTTGATTTTGCGCATGCTCAGTTTCTGGTTCATTTGATATTGCGCATGCTTGATCTCTAGCCGACTTATTGGCGGGAAAATTGGATCTTGGCCGAAGTACGTCGATCTTGATCTGAAATTCAAATGTTTCCGATAGAAAGTGGGCAGAACCCGCACTATATACACATTATACTACTCTGTGGTTTTCAGTTGAGAGAGAAATACCCCAAAAAATACTATGAATTCTTGTTCTCTATTTTTCAGTTCCACAAAATATTGAGAGATTCTTCTGAAAATCTCTACTGATTCGGTTGATGAGTTATTTTTTTGAATTGTCTTTATCACTCTCAAAGGGAATTCTGGACTACCTTCTGTTGAGTACATTCTAAAATTTCACGTAAACCGTTTGGCCCTTTTCTTGATGACCGACCAGTTCGTCACGGTAAGGTTCTTTTAGAACAGAATATTCTAGAATCTACATGAAACTTCATCAGTTATCTTTTCTCTTCAATTTCAACCTTGTCCTGTACGTGAAAATCTTCCGGCTCTTCTCATTTAAACAAACTAAATTCTTCACGAGTTTTCTTGTCCCATGCTTGCGAACTAACTTTCTTCTTCTCTTACTGAAACCGTGTTTTTCTTGGTTTTTTAATCTTCTCGACATTATTTTCTAGCATCTCTTTTCCTTAGTTCGTCTAAGTCACATCATTAATGTATTTCTTCTAATGTAACGTCTTTCAATCCCACTGCTGCCACCAGTTTTATGAGTGATGTGGAATCATGTAAATTGTCTGTTTTTGACATGCTTCTGTTTCTCAATTGCTTCATAAGGAAAACCCTACCATTTTCATAGTCACAATCATAAAAATAAAAACGTGAAATTCAGTTTGCAGTAGGGTCACCTGTCCACGTTGATAGTACACAAAATTTTGTCTTTAAAACATCTTGAAACTTAAGATTTTCGTTGAATAATCAGTTTTCTTTTTAGTTTTTCATAAATCATGTCATTATTCTAATTTTGTTTTTGTATCGGCTTTAATATTATGATATTACAGTGAGATTAGGTAGATAATATACATCACAGACATTAATCAAGTCCGTCAATATTACATTGATTCCTCACGTAATCCCTTAATAGGGTACCTTGTATTAATGTAATGTACATTCTAGGTTCCTTGGACAGCATATTACGGTCTGCAATGTGTATGTCCTCCAGGTTTTTGCACGAAGTAGTTAGTTTCCTCTGTTTCTCTGCTTGTCAGATTTAAAAAAATTACTGTTCCCCGAGGGCCTTTGTAGTATCCAAACTTTGCTCATTAGAATTAATGTTAGAGATAATTTCACCCAGCAAATCCATTAGGAACTCCAGCCTCTAACCTAAATTTGTCTACGCATTAAATTACGGGTGTTAACTTTATTTTCAACGAACTATGGCTTCTTGAAACCAACTTTTATGATTAAAACAAGCTCATCGCACCGTCGAGGACTCGCCGGTCTCAACGGACTCTCGCGCCCCAGTTTCAAATTTAAGATGAAATCAGGTGCAGCGTGAATCACTCTCAAACCCGATATCTTTTCATCTCGTTCCTTTTGATAACTCCAAGTTTGTGTGATGACATTCGAATGCAGGTTTTCCGCTTTTCGCGCTATCGATCTGCGTGCTTTTATTACGGGCACTACCTTTCAAAGACTATTTGTCAGGGGAGAATTAAAAGGCTAATCAAAGTTATATCTCCGAAACTTAAAGACGTTAATAAATCTTATTGTTTACAACGGGAGATTTATCGTTGGCGAGTAGACGTAAAATTCGAATTGAAAACACCATTTTACATGCATCACAAATCACAAACAACATAAAAATTAGATTGGGTCATTTACAACCCCTGTTATTAATCACGGTTTGGGTTGCGCTTTATCGTATTTACGGCCTCTGATTTTGATTGTACGGTTGAAAATTTGCCCTTCGGTCTGGGGGCAAACGTTTTTTGACAAAGATCGACCTTTAACTGGGGCTAGAGTAAGCCGGAACATCGGTTGAAAGGATTTTCTCTCACGTACGAAATCGTTTACGAAATTTGATTTTTTCTGGATTTTCACCCTCCAGACAATGTTTTCGATTTATCAAGTAAATGGAAGCTAATTTTCCACATCGTTAAACGTGTCAGAACCATTTAAGGCGGCAATTTTCGGTAATTGCTCCTAGATGCAGTGTTTCGGAAAAAACAACCAACAATCAGTACCTACCTCAACGGACTTTAACAACTGCTTCGATAAATTCAATCGGGGAAGAGGGGGAAGAAAGGACGGATCTTCATATCACCTTTATTCTAACATGGTCAGTACAATATGCTTAATCTAACATAATGCTATGCAGTAATTTGTCAGTTGTGATAATCAGACTGTTATAAAATTATGTTTAGGCACAGTCGTACAATGGCCTTACTAAATAGCGTCCTATCTAACATAGCATCACAAACATGGTGACAAGAAACACTCAAAGATAAAGGAGGGTGACAGCACCTCGTACAGCAAAGTCTTAGTGAAATAGGCCCTAAAACAAATACATCCCAAGTCTAAGTTTAGCTAAACACGAAATAACGACCTGCGTTTAATTGACCCTCCTTTCCCTCTAGTCCGTTTTATTATAATGTATTATTATCGAGTCACATTAAATAATAAAAATTAAAGTGACATATTTACAAATGACCTTACATCTATACGCTTATCAAATCACTCGTTAGCCGGTATTAACTTTTTAATGAACGATATTTACACTAAGTTTAGTTTGTTATCAAAGAGAACTTGGGATATCTCAAGCGAACGAAACACAACACAAAATAAAAGTCTGTGATTAGTATTGTGTTAACACAGATTCCTTATAAGTACGATATTATGACTGTTATCGGCACTTGACATTTAACTACGGAAGCTCTAACGTTTTGAAATATCTCATATTTCATTATTGGTCTTTCTGACTTTCGGTGCACCCAAATACATACTTTCGGAAATTACTTCTAATATCACAATGCGTCGCTTTGTTCATTATAGTAACGTTTGACTATTTATTTGTATTTAAAGACAAGTCATAACAAAAATAATACAAAATTTTGAACGAACGAAACCTCAACACTTTGATTATGTAGCCTTTTCTGCGTCCGTCTATCCGCTTTCATCTTCGTCGGCGAACCTTCCGTTATAATAAGGAAGGTATCGCACCACGGGTCTCCAGTCTGTCAGATAAACCACCAGCACCAACGAGGCCAAACTGTAACATATGGCACTAGGAACAAACCCCATCAAAATTTTTATCTGATTTGGGCCTATAACGCGCAGGAAATGGGGAAACTCGAGCACGGGCGTCTGGTTGAAGCTGCTGCCATCGCCTATTTTTGGGGGTTTGGTTGCTGTTGGTTTTTTGCCTTGTTTTCTCGTTTCGCGCTCTTTTGCTTCTTCGCAGATGGATTTCGAGGATTTAGGTTTTTCTTTCATTTTGACAGTCAGTAAATTGTTGATGGATCGTGACACTCTTTGATCTTTTCAATTTCGATGCTCAGGCGACTTCAAAATTTTCACAAAATTCGATAAAATGTTCTCGTCAAATTTTCATTTCTACTAACGACTGACATTTTTGAACCCACCATGGGGATAATTAATACGTGCAGTTGGTGACAGTGCAAAATAAAAATTTGTTCAAAGTCCAGGCCATTTCTATCCGTCCATTTGATAAAAAGTAAGGGTGGTCACACTGCCTTGTTTGGGTTTTTGTTCAGTACGGTTGATAGTGACGAGATTTGACGTTTTATTGATTATTATAACTATTTATGGATTTAATTTGTTTTACCAATAAAATACACATTTTTTTTCGAACCTATAGTCCAACCACCATCGTATTAGGTAAATCTGAAGTTTGACATATGAGGAAAACAAAGATTGGTTATGTTATAACTAATTCATCTGCAGATTTTGGAAGGGTTTTGACGTTTCAAAACGTTTTAAGGACAGTATAATATGAAAATCACCACTGGAGTTTTTTTTTTTTTGTTAGCAACTGAAATCAACAAGAAGTGGTTCTTTAATTTTGGACTGTGAGTGGCTGCGGGCTGCATAAATGCGGAAAGTCCGAAATAAGACTGATATTGCAAAATAACATACAGTTGGCTCCAGAAAAAACGAGAACTGTCAAAGTTAGCATGGCAGATTATTATTGTATGAATTTTCCTAGTTTAAACGGGACTACTTTGAAATAGGTTACAACAGTAATGATATTATTTTCTGTCAAAATAGTGACAAATATTTAACAGATCTGTCAATTGACAAGTAAGAGACAGGTACATTTTACATTGTACAAAAATTCCATTCCCGTTTTTTCTTGAGCCAACTGTACCCTCTAAGAAAATAAAGAGCGGATGGGCGGGGCTACTTACTAAGATAAGATTGATTTTGCCACATAACATACCGTCTAAGAAAATAAAGAGCGGCTGGGCGGGGTTAGTACTTCCCAAGACAAGACTGATTTTGCCAAATGGTATACCTTCTAAGAAAATAAAGGGTGGGTGGGCGGGGCCAGGACTTGCCAAGATAAGACTGATTTTGGCAAATGGCATACCTTCGAAGAAAATGATGGATGAGTGGGCGGGGCTAGTACTCGCTAAGATAAGACTGATTTATCCAATTGACATACCCTCTACCCTTTACTTTCTTAGAAGCTATGTCATTTGGCAAAATCAGTCTTATCTTAGTAAGAACCAGCCTCTCCACTCGTCCTTCATTTTCTTAGGTCATTTGCCCAAATCAGTCTTATCTTGGTAAATACTAGCCCCGCCCACCCGCCCTTTAGTATCTTAGAGAGTAGGGCATTTGCCAAAATCAGTCTTATTTTGACAATTACTACTTTGTGTAGTTCCATTCAATTTTGAGTCAGTAAAATGCCCCCGAATTAATTTTAATTAATTAATTAATTGTCATTACGTTCAAGTTCTTTGACATTTAAAAGAATTTGACCCATTTTTCTTACGAAATCCGAGAAAACACCTCACAACCCGCAATTTTCGGAAATTTACAATGTGGGGTGCAAAGATGGAGTAATACTGAGTGTTTGTGATGTTTTTGTGCGGTTGGTATCATCTGGTTATTCAAAAATTAAAAACCACCACCTGTTGAATCAAGTTGGTACTAAGTCTTATTTTTACACTGGCGAGTCGGCAGTGCAAAAAACTTAAAATCTGAAATTTCATGTCAAAAATGTCAAAATAAAATATGTAAACAAAGCAACATGTTTTGAATGAAAGCCATGATCCTAACCTCATATTTTTTTGATAGCACATCTTGGCACCAAAAATATATCTGGACAATGTTGTCGGTTGAGTTTCGTACCGTGTTGCCGGTTGAGTGGTTTTTTAATTTTTGAATAGATAATAAATAGTACCTGAAACTAAATTTTTGGCAATTTTGTACTTTAGCTGTCCACGAAAATTCATTAGAAAGATTTTTCAAAACTTGATGATCCACTGAGCATTTAGCAGAAATAATTTAATTTTAATTTTTCGCAAAAGGCCCAGACGGTTAAAGTAAAATTTTACCAATAGTTTTCTAACCTCACTAATTCTTACCTAAATCGTTTATATTTAGGGGAATCTGGTATCACCAACCCGAAGAAATGTAATCAATTACTAAAAAATTGACAACGAAAATGGTTCACTCAGCATTGAACAACTACGTAGGGGAGGTTGGATATGTTGGTTACTAGGTGTGAAAATTCGGTGTCACTATGTACAGTAACCCGGAAATTATGACTTAAACAAAATATAATAATTGCCCTCAAATTTTCTACTTTGACTGTAGAAGTTGTTCCTTCATATTTTTTGCAATCTTACAAGAATATTATTAAATATCATTTAGAAATTTGTACTCAAACGGCAACAATAAAAGAAAAAGAAAAATTTTAAAACAAAAATTAAAAAAAGAAAATTATCCACACCTTCAAGAGTAATTCTATGCTTAGTCAGAGTCTGTACAATTTAAGAAAAAATATTCTTTGTAATACAGAAGCTAACTTTAAAGACGAATGGCTTATTCGTGAAAGTTTAGTTTTCCAGTGAAATTTAATGTTAAAAAATTATGTTGGCAACATTGGCACGTTTCGTGTTTGGTTTGACAGCTATGATCAAATACCTACAAATAAACTACCAAATAGTTCCAATGCCGACATCATTATTTTTAAAATAAATTTCATGGTCTACTAGACGACTTTTTTTTTCGAATATATGGTACAATTGGGAGCATGGAATAGTTTATGTTTCTATTTATTTCGGTTGGCCATATTCATTTTTTTTAAGTGTAAAACGGATATTTTATGTCAAAATGACACAACAGTAGTGTTTATATAATCCACGTACGCCTATGATTTTTTATAAAATTAAACTAGGAAAATTAACGTATTAATTACTCCGTGCTCCTAAAAATATAGTGTACACATTCAAAAATGCAACTTTTCTTAGCAAGTATTAGCCCCGCCCACCCGCCCTTTATTTTCTTAGAAAATAAGTTATTTGCTAAAATCAATCTTGTCTTAGCAAGTATTAGCCCCGCCCACCCACCCTCCATTTTCTTAGAAGGTAAATCATTTGCCAAAGTCAATCTTGTCTTAGCAAGTATTCGACCGAAAAAACTCGTCTAGTAAGCCGTGCAATTTATTTTAAAAATAATTATGTTGGTACTGCAGTTACTCGACCTTTTATTTGACAGTCAAACCGATGTTGTATAGAAAAATAAATCGCACGGTCTACTATTGACTTTTGTTTGTCATTTATTTGTCAAGTAGGCAATTATCAGGTTGACGCCTGTCCAACCTCATATAAATTAACCTATTTGTTTGTAAAACTGATATTTCAAAAGCAATCGTTCAATTTTCTAACCTAAAATCTAAAAAGCCGTTTTAAAATTGTGGAAAAATTACTAAAAATGACAGATTTTCTTTTAAAATTTCCCATTTTTATTGAACACAACCGTATCTATCCTGTTCTAGTTTTTGTTTTTTTCTCTGCACAGGTAATCGTGATAAAAATGAAGTTAGTCGTTAATTCTCAATTAGAAAAATATGAACAATATATAAAGTGGGTACAGTATCGGACGGTGAAACGTCAAATGTGACGACAAATTAGTCACTTTCTTACTAAACCACGTTTACACCCACGAAATTTGGAAAATTTACACCAGGAGGTGTGGTCAGATATTTTGTTTATTATGAACTGTACTGTGGATATAATTCCCATATAAAACATTTAAACTCTATTGGCATAGAATACGTGTGAATATTTTTTTTCTAAAGGTACTTCACAGACGGAATATTTTTTGAAAAAAGTAATAGTAATACTTTTGTAGTTACAAGAACAGTACAGTTTTCAAGAATACAAAATGTATTTATTTTAAGATTACACCAATGTGTTCAATTCTCAGTGCTAATTATTACAATTGGGTGAGTGTAATTGGGGTTTAGTAACAAAAGGAATAACCTTCAAATTTATGGAATGTCACTTTGACGTTGTTGTTCCATATGGCACTTAATGATCCTACAAACTGTAATTCTTGATGAGAACATCTTATTCCACTTTATTCTATGTAACAAAACTTTGTGTACTGCCGCCTGAGCATCGAAAATTGAATCTACTGTCCACCTAGCGTCCCATTTCCGAAAGCAACACATTCATTCACAATGTTAAAGTGGGCTTCAAATCTGGTGAATTCAGATAAGTAAAACACGAACGCGGATCCAAATCTAAAGCCCATTTATCATTAATTCAGGTACAAAACGTACACTGTGTACAATTAAATAAATACTTGTTCATCCTCGGAATTGGAAAAGTAATTATCGCTTCTATCTATCGTTTTTTTGACTGGTGTTACAGGATACCTCACAGGCCCCCTCCACTTCCTGCTCAGGCCTAGACTTCGAGGTAGTGCTATAGGCGGTATAGTAGATTTCTGCTGTGAATTATCCTCCTGACTTGAACAGTTCAGAATTTTCCGATCGAGTGACCTAAAATTCGCATCGATTTCCCTCTTTGGTATCATATCAACCACAACAGCCTTGTCAAACGCCTCGTTCGAATAAATTTGATTGCACGATTTTGAAATATTTTTGTTCAACGTCGAACCACTAGAATTACATAGAGGCAAGGTCTTTTTAGACATCAAGTTTTCGGTTTCAGATTCAATTTCGTAGCGGATATGTTTATGATATGGTACTTCCGTTGATGTGTTAGTGTTAGCTCCGTATTTATGAAAATTAGAAATATCGAGACAACTTTCAGTCACGTGCTTCTCCACAGGACTGCCAACCTTGTCGCTGTATAAAACCCTTTGTACACTAGACGAACTCGTATTATTATTAGGATATGATAAGCGTTTTAGTTTGTTCATCGTATTTTCTAACCTTAACGTTTTTAAATGTGACTCATTTATGTTTGATAAATTCATTTTACTTTTTAATTGCTCTGTATCACCAAGCTTCAGAGTTGATTGTGTGTGGGAGTTGCGTTTAGATGGCGCCACCCTCGACAACACAAAATCGACTTTCTGCCCTGTATTCGTTAGTAAGTTTAAAGCGTTTTTGTATTTCATTCCGAGGAGACTGCGACCATCGACGGCCACTACTTGGTCGCCGCTTAAAATATTTCCTGTTAAGTGTGCCGGTCCTCCCAGAATTACCGACTGGATGTAGACGTTACCGTCAGAGCCCTCTGTGATCTGAATGCCCAAACTACCTTTACCGTCTCGCTTTACCGCAACATTCGACAGAATACGTTCTTCAGCGAAGGAAATATTGTTGAACTTTTCCAATAGAGTGTCGCTGATGCTCTCTTGGAAGTCCGGTAGAAACTGATTTCCGCAAGATTTTACCGAGGAATCTGCAAACAATCCATTAAAACAGGTTACCCAGTTTCGAATGAAAATACCTATAATGTAGGCCTCATTTGAAGGAACCCTTTCATTGGTAGGCGACCGAGAAATCGAAGTCGAGCTACAGTGCAAAGACACCGACTGCAGCGACATCTCTTCGAGGTATTCGTGACTCGCCGCATTGACCGCTTCCATCGATCGCGAGACGCGTCCGAGATTACTGAACACTCGAGTCCCCATTTTCACACCTCTTCGCTTATCGCTCGTGATGTTATTACCCAAACCCGACAAATAGCAACTATCTAGAACCAATCCGGAACTCTTTCTCTCCGCAGGGTGTTCGTTTTCTTTATTTTGGTAGTCTTCGTTGATTTCGTCGTAGTTGATTGCCGCGAAATCGTTAACACTCTTCGCTTTTCTACATTTGGTTTCGTTCGTCGTTTTGTTGCTGCATTTGGAAGATGCGCGAAAATCGATCTTAAATTCAGTTTCCGCGTTTACGGTGGCTTGGTCTAGAGCCACGTAGCGGGGGTTCGTCAGAGCTTCCAATTTACATAAGGAATTTGTTTCGTTTTTCATGTCTTTCAAAGGAATGCCGAACTGCTGGGACAGGGTCTGGAGAGAAGTGTACTCGGTGCGGAGGCGCAAGAAGAACTGATGGTGCAACGAAGCTAAACGAAACGTAAAGTAACTCCTGAAACGAAGGTACAGTGATGAGTCAAGACTAGTTTTTCAGCTTACTTCTTATGGTCCATTTTTAACTTGTACTTTTTTAGTTTTGACGAGTGCAGGGTTTTGGAATGTGGAAGTATACATAAGTACTGTTTGCTGTAGCACAAAGTTTGAATGCTTCTCCATTCAAACATTTCGTATAGTTGTGGTCCACAGTTGCTTGATGATCTGTCTCGTTCGTAAAGGTTGATCCCTTGGGCGCTAATGTACAGCCAAACGTCTTTATGATTATTGTCTTTTAGCATCTATGGAAAAATTAACAATAGTTTAAATTTTATTAAAGAATGAAAATATTACCCAAGTTGCTGTGTAAAAATGTCCTCCATAGTGTGGGAGGCTCTGTGCAAGAATAATAAAGTCTTGTTCGGCCTTCTCCCCACTTAGTCCACTTTTAGAAATATGAGATCGGATAAGTCCTTGTCTCAAACTGTACTGGTCATCCACTGCACAAGACATTGTTTCAGGAACATAATGTTCCAGAAGAAAATAATCTCTAGATCCATGTTCCTAAAACATAAAATGTTTACTATCCTGCAACAAATGTTCTCTCGCACAATTATTCTCGGACCCTCCTCTCACAGCGAAGTGTTACCGAGCTATTCGGGTACGAATGTTACACAATATTTTATATAATCATCCGAAAACATTAATATTTATGTTTTTGTTTATTGATATTGAGATGCGAGGTAAATGAAGTTTGAAATTTTTTATCTTCAAAGTTTTCACGAACGATCGATAAAGTCGACATTTTGATAGTAGCAAGACTAAATTGTGGCCATTAATCTTGTGAAGTTTATTACCTCAAATAAAATACACTGGAGACGTCACATACCTATTCTTAAATTAAACCCACACCAAAGCAAAAAAAATGTCGTAGAAGTTTTCTCTTGATTATTATTATTTCTAAATATAGATATAAATAAAACGGATTATTACAGACTACGCCAAAATTACAGACGATTTTAGGTCGGGTTTCCTATGATAACTTCCAGTGAGACGAATTTTATTAAATTCCAACAGTCCTCTTAGAAATACTGGAAATGCCAAAATACAACATTCTTGCTACGTTTTATTATTTACCCAAAAAATAAATAATACATTGGAGTTGACACTGTTGCTATACAGAAGTTCAACTCTAAAAAAAATAAACTGAAGGACGAAGTCGTTTTGAAATTATTGGAACCAAAAGTTTCTATAACTAAATCAAACATTTTTTAGGATGGTCGATTAATACAATAAAATACAGAGTATTTATAAATAATTGTTACAACGCGACGGCGACGTCGTGATCGGTAATTCCACACATTGCGTCACATAAAAGGTTTTTATTTTCATGTCTAACAACAAATAAATTAGCAAAATTATATAAGCGAGATATACAATATTTCAAATTTCCTAAATTATTATTTAAATTTAATCGATTCTCCTTTGGAAATTTTCAAACAGTAATTTGCCGTATTCAAAATGTAATTTTAAACATTGATGCGCACTGAGAAATTATCAGTAAGAAAATCCCATCGTGAATTCCAAGAAGGAAAGAAACTCGGACGTTCCTCTCACAGCGAAGTGTCTACCGAGCGACATACTGTGATTTCGACCATATTTAACACGTCTTTTTATTTATGTGATGGGGAATTCAATTCACGATGTAATCTTGATTAATATTGATTTATTGAGACCATCATAAATGTTATGGCCGGGCCGTAGGGAGCGCAGCGCACGATCTTAGTTGGCCGTGACTATCGTTACATGTTAATTTGTGATGGATATTTACTGTCATGGTAAGCGGCTAATACGGGCTATTTTGTTACTTTATTTCTCGAAATTTTCGAAAAATTAGACGTTTTTATTTTCTTGCATAACAACGAAGAAATTAGCAATATTATACAAGCGATATATACAATATTTTATAATATTTTAAACTGTGATATGTCTAAAGGGATGGATGATTTTTCCCAAGTTATTATTTAAATTTAGTAGATTCGCCTTTGGGAATTTTAAAATAGTAATTTGCTATATTTAAGATTCAATTTTAAACATTGATGCGCTTTGAAAAATTATGAGTAAGAAAATGTCATCGTGAAGTCGAAAAAGGAAAGGATTTCATGCTGATTTTGTGTTACCATTTATTTATGTGTTCCCCGACCGGAATTTTTGAATAATTATTCTCGGACCCTCCTCTCACAGCGAGGTGTGTACCGATTGATTAATTAATTTTGATTTATTGAATTTAACAACACAGAGATCCTCATAGGAACCGTGTAAATTAAGTTTTTGGGCTCAACGTTTCGCACACTTTCGTAAGTGGCATATTCAGGAGCAGGGTTAAGAATAAGGCAAAAGAACACGGCAACTCAGTAGGTCAACCATACTGCTCCTGAAGATGCCACTTACGAAAGTGTGTGAAACGTTGAGCCCAAAAACTCAATTTACACGGTTCCAACCCGGAAAACGATCATGTGTGGATTCCGACCGTGAAAGCCTCCGAAATTATTACCAAAACTAGAAAAAATTTAACCAAGAAAAAATCATCGCTAGCTCCGTGTGTAAGAAAAAGATCACGGGGATTTTAATTAACAATTCGTTCATCAACGCATTACAACGCGACGGCGACGTCACGATCGGAAATTCCACACATTGCGTCATAAAAGGGATAAAAAATGTTACTTTATTTCTCGAAATCTTTAGAAATTAGACGTTTTTATTTTCTACTGTAACAACGAAGAAATTAGCAAAATTATACATGCGAGATATATATTTTGAATTTTCTAAATTGTTATTTAAATTTAATAGATTCTCTTTTGGAAATTTTCAAACAGTAATTTTCCATATTCAAGATATAATTTTAAACAGTGATGCGTTTGAGAAATTATCAGTAACAAAATGCAATCGTTAATTCGGACCTTCCTCTCACAGCGAAGTGTGTACCAAGCGACATATTATGAGTTAGACCATATTTAACCCGTTTTTTATTTATGTGATGGGGAATTCGATTCACGATGTAATCTTGATTAATTTTGATTTATTGAATTTAACATCATGGTGATTCTCGTAGGAAGCCCTAACTAATAGGGGCGAAACGTTGGTAGAATAAAATTACACAAAGCCGAAAACTGCTTGAGTCCGCAATCCGAATAAAGCAACAAAATTAGTTTTGTGTAAATTGTGCAAAAAAGTGACCATTCGTCCGATGGATTCGATTACAATACTTCCTTCGCTTACGCTCGGAAAGTAAAAAAAAACAAACAAAAAAAAACAGCCAACCTTCCGACATTCTATATGCAACACAACAAACACATATGCAACCTCCGGGTTGAATATGTGTGCTACCCATGCGAAGCTATGTTATGTCATCAGTGACTTAAGCACCAAGTACATAATTCGACATAAATGTTACGACCGGGCCGTAAGAAGTGCAGCGGACGTCAGATCTTAGTTGGCCATGACTATCGTTACATGTCAGTTTGTGATGGACATCCACCGTCATAGTAAGCGACAAATTTGGGATGTTTTGTTACTTTTTTTCTTGAAATCTCTAAAAACTAGACGTTTTATTTTACAATACTTTAAATTATATGTCTAAATGGATGGTTTTTCCTAAGTTATTATTTAAATTAATAAGATTCTCATTTGGGAATTTTTAAATAGTAATTTGCTATATACAAGATTTAATTTTAAACATTGCCGCGCTTTGAAAAATTATAAATACCATTGCGAATTCAAAGAAGGAAAGGGTTGATTTTGTGTTACCATTTATGTGGTCTACGACTTGAATTTTTAACAATTATTCTCAGACCTTCCTCTCACAGCGAAGTGTGTATCAAATTTAACATCATGGAGATTCTCATAGGAAACCCAAACCAATAGGGGCGAAACGTTGGCAAAATAAAAATTATTCAGACCGAAAATTGCTTGAGTCCGCAGCCCCCATACATAAAACAAAATTAGTTTTGTGTAAATTGTGCAAAAAACAGCCAAACTTCCATGTCATTTGCCAAAATCAGTCTTAGCAGGTACTAGCCCCACTCACCCGCCCTCTCTTTTCTTAGAGGGTATGTCATTTGCCAAAATCGGTCTTATTTTAGCAGGTACTAAACCCACCCACCCGCCCTCTCTTTTCTTAGAGAGTATCTCATTTGCCAAAATCAGTTTTATCTTAGCAGGTACTAGCCCCGCCCACCCACCCTCTCTTTTTTCGAGGGTATGTCATCTGCCAAAATCAGTTTTATCTTAGCAAGTACTGATGACTAACTTTAAAAAAAAATGATCAAAATTTGGAAACATCACGAGTGTTTAGTTGGTTATGATTTAATGGATTTTTCTTTTGCTTTATTTATTAATGAAAAATAAGACCTTGTTAAAAAAAAATAAAAGATGAATTTCAGTCACCATCGTTATTAAGAAATCAGAAAGTAAGCTGGAGGGCATTTACGCATTAGGTGCGTGCAGTGTTGTAAATTTTTCTTTTATAAAATTACGTTTTTTTCGTAGTTAATCTACTTCATAAAGGTTTTTTTTTTTAGTTTTTTTGGGACCCCCGAAACCCCCGTACATAAGGCACTGAAGAGTTAATCCACCATTTTCCAGACACCCGGTATACAAGATTTAATTTTAAACATTAATGCGCTTTGAAAAATCATCAGCAAGAAAATGCCATCGTGAATTCAAAGAAGGAAAGGGATTTCATGCTGATTTTGTGTTAGTATTTATGTGTTCTACGACTGGAATTTTTGAACAATTATTCTCGGAAGTTCCTCTCACAGAGAAGTTTTACCGACCGCAAAATTTTTAAAGTTATGTTTAGCTTATTTTTACGTCCCGAAAGAGAGCAGTATTGTAATAGTCCATTTGACGAATGGCTAATTTCACATCTCCTCGACGTTTCGTAGCTCCTAGAATGTGAAAAAGAAGGTCCCCGATTCCGTCTAGCAGACGATGACTACTACACTACAATAATATGGATTTTGCCACACTAAACGAAACAAAACCGCTGTTTTTAGAACTAGTATCACATAAAATTTTCATTTCAGTTTCTTGATTCTTTTGTCGACCGTACAGAATACAACTTATTACATATATAAAAAATATTTATACCAACCCTTTCACTGTAGTCTCCAAACTCGGCTTGCAGAGCGAGTCCATCCAGCTCGATTAGTTGCGAGAACGAGCACGGTAATTGGTGTTCTAAAATCGACCTTCTTAGCTGAAGGTAGAGCAAATGGCGGGCCTGCGGTCCTCTAATGCCCCGAAGACTCGGCAAAAAGAAGCGCACCCTCATGAACAGTGTGAGGGCGGCATTTTGGGAACTGTTAGATTGCACAGCCTTGCAGATTCTGGTGTCCGACGGTAAAAACACAAAATCGCCGGCTATCAGCGCCGAGAGGCCTAGCATGAAGTTTTCCTCGATGTGCTCTTTTTGAATGATGGCCTGTAATTACGGGAATAACGTTAGATGTGCCATTCTGAGGTGGCATGCTTTGTGAATTGTAATGCAGTTAAGGAAAAAAGTACCCCGACGGGTCAGGTTCTTGTTGGTCATTATCATTACACTGTGGGTAAAATTCCTTCGAGTGCTCTCCGACTACACATATAGTCAAGACGTGCTGTCATCAACAGAGCATTGCGCAACATAGTTTTAACTGGGGTTTGATCGATTGGCGGCGGAGGACATGTGGTAAGAGTAAGATTAAAGTAACGGAAAATCTGAAAAAACAGTCTTGTTTTGCAACGATTTTGCAATTAAATATGAAATTTTTATTACTTTTGGTGACGTAATAATTTTTCTGAATATTTCCGATGAATATAATAAGGTAATGGATAATGCTTACCGTGTTTGTTTGGGATTATCAGTGAAAGTTTAATAGGATTAGCGCTCACGGGGTTAAAAGTTTGGAACGATGGATAAATACTGCATGTAATACTAACGAGTAATTATATATTTTAGAACACGGATGATTTTATTATCCGACTTAATTGCAGTCGGGTTGACAGATAATTGACGTTTGATTTGAAATAATTGTTTTCAGAACTAGTGCGTGAGTTTTGCTGTTTACGACAATTTTCTAACCTAACATTGTTTTCTTGTTAATTATCATTTTCAATAACCGTCAGTTTTGACTCTCTCTACACGCCGTAAACAATTGAAATAATATTTTTTTTTATTGTACACCTGTTATATGTGTGTACTATATATCAAGTACGGAGAGAGTAATAAAAAACACGATCAAAGAAAACTATTGATTTTTGAACATTGTCATCTTGTCAGAATAACGTCAAAGTTTTGAACTGAGAATATAATTCATGGATCACATGACCCCATTTCTTCCAATAGAATTTGTCCATGCCCTTAGTTACATGTCTATCACAGCGATAATAATTTTATTGCCTTATTGTGGTCTGATGCTACCTAAATTTAAAAACTGTCAAATTTGACAAATTTTAGAATGTCATAAATTTTTTTTGTCTTTTATGGCTTGCCAACGTTGGGGGCAAGCTCAAAACGACGAAATCAATTCTATTATCAAAAAATGTGTTCATTTATTATATTCTCATGTTGAATATAACTCGTGATATGATTAATAATCGAAGATATGGCTCGTGAAACCGAAGCAGCACATTCAACTCGTGCTTCGCACTCGTTGAATCTGCAGCTCGGTTTCACTCGAAATATTATCGATAATAATCATATCACTTGTTATATTATAATTGAAAATGCAACGATCAGACCACCTTTCAAAAATCTATGGTTGTCCTGCTTTTTTTGTTCTCTCTGTATATGCGACAAAGCCATTTATTTTGTTGAATTTTCGAAGAAATAAAGCTGAAAAATATTGAAAAATTTACATTTTTGAAAAAGTGCTTGATAATTCTCACAAAATTCTGGAAAATACATTTCGACCAGTTGATGCGATAAACATAACGCGCTGTCCGTCAGGACTAAGAGTTTCGAAAATTCAGTTTAAAAATGAAATTGAAAAATTGAGATTTTTGTAAAATTCCCTGAAAATGTCTCAAAAATTGTCAGTCAAATTTCGAAAAAATTTTTGCAAGTCGAAATTTACAAGAAAATGTCTTCAGTTAATGTTCGAAAGGTTGTCGAAAAACGGTCAAAAATTCTGGAAAACACATTCACTAGTCGATTCGAAATAAAAAAGTGTTGATGGTCCCGGAATAAGATTTCAAAAAAATTAGTTCGAAAATTATAATTTTTTTAATATCTCAAAAGCTTGAAAAACGGTAAAAACATTCATAAACATCTTCAAAAATTTCTGGGACATACATTTCCACGAGCTGACTCGAAAAACATTACGTGTTGATGGTTCTGGATACAATTTCCGAAAAATTCGGTTCGAAAATGAAATTTTTTAAATACCTCATTAATTGGTATTGTTCATTTTATCTGGAAAAGTCGTTGTTTTTCTCGAAGAAGTGAAGCCGAACATAATTCCTATAAGTCGAAAATTGATTTCTAGAAATATCTCAAAAAAGTCAAAAAAGTTGTCAAAAAAAAAATTTTGGGAAAAACGTGTCGACGAGCTGATCTGAAAAACATTAGGTGTTGATGATTCTGGACCATAATTTCCGAAAAATTCGGTTCGGAAATGAATTTTTTGAATACTGGAACAAGATTTAAAAAAAAATTTGTTTTAAATATCTCTAAAATTGTCGTTTTTATTTCATCTGGAAAGTCGTTGTTTTTCTCGAAGAAATGAACCCGAATATAACTTCTACAAGTTGAACACTGATTTTTTGAAATATCTCAAAAAGCTCAAAAAACAGTAAAAAAAAAGTTGCCAAATTCAACAAATTTTGGGAAATACGTGTCGACGAGCTGATCTGAAAAATATTACGTGTTGATGATTCTGGACCAAAATTTCCGAAAAATTCGGTTCGAAAATGAATTTTTTTAATCCTGGACCAAGATTTTCAAAAAAATTGTTTTGAAATACCTCAAAAATTGTCGTTTTTTATTTGATCTGAAAAGTCGTTGTTTTTTTCGAAGAAATAAAGCCAAATATAACTTCTACAAGTTGAAAACTGATTTTTTGAAGGATCTCAAAAGTTCAAATAACGGTCAAAAAAGTTGTCAAACTCAAAAAATTTTGGAAAATACGTCTCGACGAGCTGATCTGAAAAACATTACGTGTTGATGATTCTGGACAAAAATTTCCAAAAAAATAGGTGCGGAAATGAATTTCTTGAATATTGGATCAAGATTTTCAAAGAATTTGCTTTAAAATACTTAGAAAATTGTCGATTTACATTTAATCTAAAAAAGTCCTTGCTTTTCCTCGAAGAAATGAATCCGAATATAACTTCTGCAAGTTGAAAATAGATTTTTTGAAATTTATCAAAAAGTTCAAAAAACAGTCAAAAAATTTTGGAAAATACGTGTCGATGAGCTGATCTAAAAAACAATACGTGTTGATGATTCTGGACCAAAATTTCCGAAAAAATCGGTTCGAAAATGAAAGTTTTGAATACTGGACCAGGATTTTCAAAAAAATTGCTTTAAAATACCTCGAAAATTGTCGTTTTACATTTGACCCGGAAAAGTGGTTGTTTCTCTCGAAGAAATGAGGTAGAATATAACCTCTACAAGTTGAAAATTGATTTTTGAAGTATCTCAAAAAGCTCAAAAAACAGTCAAAAAAGTTGTTAAACTCAAAAAATTTTGGAAAATACGTGTCGACGAGCTGATCTGAAAAACATTACGTGTTGATGATTCTGGACCAAAATTTCCGAAAAAATCGGTTCGAAAATGAAATTTTTGAATACTGGACCAAGATTTTCAAAAAAATTGTTTTAAAATACCTCGAAAATTGTCATTTTTCATTTGATCTGGAAAAGTTGTTTTTCTCGAAGAAATGAAGTCGAATATAACTTCTACAAGTTGAAAATTGATTTTTTGAAGCTCAAATAACCGTCAAAAAAGTTGTCAAACTCAAAAATTTTTGGGAAATACATGTCGACGAGCTGATCTGAAAATATTACGTGTTGATGATTCTGGACCAAAATTTATGAAAAATTCGATTCGGAAATTACATTTTTGAATACTGGACAAAGATTAAAAAATAAATAATTAATTTTGAAATACCTCGAAAATTGTCGTTTTACATTTGATCTGGAAAAGTCGTTGTTTTTCTCGAAGAAATAAAGTCGAATATAACTCCTACAAGTTGAAAATTGATTTTTTGAAGTATCTCAAAAGCTCAAATAACAGTCAAAAAAGTTGTCAAACTCAAAAAATTTTGGAAAATACTTGTCGCTGAGCTGATCTGAAAAACATTACGTGTTGATGATTCTGGACCAAGATTTTCAAAAAATTTGTTTTAAAATATCTCGAAAATTGTCCTTTTTCATTTGATCTGGAAAAGTCGTTGTTTTTCTCGAAGAAATGAACCCGAATATAATGTCTACAAATCGAAAATTGATTTTTTGAAATTTCTCAAAAGTTCAAATAACAGTAAGAAAAGTTGTCAAACTCAAAAAATTTAGGGAAAAACGTGTCGATTAGCTGATCTGAAAAACATTACGTGTTGATGATTCGGGACCAAAATTTCCGAAAAAAATCGGTCCGAAAATGAATTTTTTGTATACTGGAACAAGATTTTCAAAAAATTTGTTATAAAATATCTAGCAAATTGTCGTTTTTCAGTTGATTTGGAAAAGTCGTTGTTTTTCTCGAAGAAACGAAGCCGAATATAATGTCTACAAGTTGAAAATTGATTTTTTGAATTTTCTCAAAAAGCTCAAAAAAGTAAAAAAAGTTGTCAAACAAAAAAAATTTTGGGAAAAACGTGTCGATTAGCTGATCTGAAAAATATTACGTGTTTATGATTCGGGACCAAAATTTTTGAAAAAATCGGTTCAAAAATGAATTTTTTTAATATTGGACCAAGATTTTCAAGAAATTTGTTGAAAAATACCTCGAAACTTGTCGTTTTACATTTGATCTGGAAAAGTCGTTGTTTTTCTCGAAGAAACGAATCCGAATATAACTTCTACAAGTTGAAAATTGATTTCTTGAAGTATCTCAAAAGCTTAAATAACAGTAAAAAGAGTCGTTAAACTCTCAAATAATTCTAGGAAATATATTTCAACAAGCTAATCTGAAAAACATTATGTGTTGATGATTCTGGACCAAATTTATAGAAAAATTCGGTTCCAAAAATGAATTTTTTGAATCCTGGTTCAAGATTTAAAAAAATTTTTTTTTTAAAATGAAAATTTTTAAAGACCTCGAAAAGTGTCATTTCATCTTGAAAAGTCATTGTTTTCTTGAGGAAATGAACTAGAATTAATTTCTACAAGTCGAAAATTGATTTTTTGAAATATCTTAAAGCTCAAAAAAGTAAAAACAGTCGTCAAACTCTGAAAAAATTGTGGGAAATACCTTTCGGCGAGCTGATCTGGAAAGGTCGTTGTTTTTCTCGAAGAAATGAAGCCAAATATAACTTCTACAAGTCGAAAATTGATTTTTTAAAGTATCTCAAAAGCTCAACAAATAGTCAAAAAAGTCGTCAAACACACAAATACATTTCGACGAGCTGATCTGAAAAACATTACGTGTTGATGATTCTGTAGCAACATTTCCCAAAAAATTCGGTTCGAAAATAAAATTTTTTGAATGCTAGACCACGATTTTTAAAAGATTTGTTTTAAAAATGAAATTTTTTAAAGACCTCGAAAATTGTTGTGTTTATCTGGAAAAGTCGATGTTTTTCTCTAAGGAATGAAGCCGAATATAACTTCTACAAGTCAAAAATTGATTTTTTGAAATCTCTCAAAAGCTCAAAAAGCAGTCAAAAATTCTTGGAAATACATTTCGACAAGCTGATCTGAAAAGCATAACGTGTTGATAATTCTGGACCAAATTTTTCGAAGAATTCAGTTCGAAAATGAATTTTTTAATCTTGGTCAAAGATTTTCAAAAAATTTGTTTTAAAAATGAAATTCTTAAATATCTCGAAAATTGTTGTTTTTCATTTTATGTAGACGTCATTAGCGTTGTTTTTCTCGAAGAAATGAAGCTGAATATAACTTCTACAAGTCGAAAATTGATTTTTAGAATATGTCAAAAGCTCAAAAAAAGTCGTCAAACACTCAAACAATTCGGGGAAATACATATCAAGGCTCTGATCTGAAAAACATTACGTGTTGATAGTTCTGGACCAAAATTTTTTGAAAAATTTGACTCGAAAATGGAATTTTTTCAATACCTCGAAAATTGGCGTTGTTCATTTTATCTGGAAAAGTCGTTGCTTTTCTCGAAGAAATGAAGTCTAACATAACTTCTAAAAGTCAAAAATTGATTTGTTCAATTATTTCAAAAGCTCAAAAAACAGTCAAAAAAGTCGTCAAACTCTCAAGAAATTCTGGCAAATACGTACATTACGATCGACGAGGTACTCTGTTGTAGTTCGAAAATGAAATTTTTTGCATACATACCTCGAAAATTTCCATTTTTTATTTTATCGATTCTGGAAAAATCGTTACTTTTCAAAAATACATGGTTGTTGTGATCAGGTTTTTTGTTCTCTGTGTATATGCGAAAAACCATTAATTTTGTCTATGAAACTCTATCCAATAAATCCAGTTTCTTAGGGTCAGTTTATAAAAAAATTTAACTGAGCTTAAGTTTATCATGCATTTAACGAGGCGTTTGGCGACGTCTGATTGGTGTAGAGTCGGTCACGTGGTACTTTCACGCCGTGTTAAAATTTAATCGCAATCAAATAGTTATTGAGCTTCTGTAAACCGGGTCCTAGAATTTTAGATAAATGATAAAATTTCTAGTGGTTTTTTTTTGCGATAAGTAAAACTGAAGCTAATTTCTTTCAAGTTGTCTCTTTTAGTTTTTTTATTTCAAAGTTTGTTGTTTGAATAAGATGTACGGATATCGTTTGCCGAAAACAAGGGTGCGTAAGGATCGATATTGCTTGCTTTCTCTAAAAAGTGGAATTTAGTTATTACAAATTATGCTAAGTGAACGCAGAAGTAATAAACAGTATTATTATCCGTGTTAATTAACATGTTCCATTATTATCATCAGTTACATTAAATTCAAGTCTTTTTAATTAAAAATTCTGATTTAGGATAACACAGCAATAAAGTTATTAATTCTTAATTAATACAAAATCAATGTTACCAATTACGTAGAAAAAAAACACGAAAAGTGTTTACTGCTTTATAAACAATGATTCTTTCGCACATTATTCAAATCCCAAAAAAAAATTCAAATTATTAATTATCCCAAAGAAAAAAAAAATCAGTGCCATTTCCTAACCACGCTTCAAACAATTTCGCCAGATGGCGCCACTAGTATTCCACGGAGCATCGAAATAGAGTCAAAACTCATCATTTGATTCTGCACCTTATCGACAGATCATTAATTATCAATAATAAAGCTATTTTTTTCAAATTTTTAAAACATTACGTCACCATCTGGTAGAAGTAATGAGTCAATGCATAATTTGGTAGTTTCCAATAATTTATGTGGAACACTCCTTATTTTGACCACGTTATATTAAAACATTTATAAAAAGCAAACAAAACACCTAAAAAAGAACTCACAAGAAACTAAAAACATCCTCTAACTTGGAAATCCCAACGCTGTTGAATTTTGAATACTAACGCATTATACAAATGAATTCTCAGAATGTTTATTCACTGGTGGGTGATAAATAAAAAGGTTACATAATGTACAGTCTGTTCGGAAAGTCTGGAATCAATTTGACAAAAAATGCGATTGTGCTCTTCTAGCACGTATTTTCCAGAAACGCACTGGGAAAATTTAAAACGCTGTGAGTGTAGTCAACTTTATTCAAAGAATAATTTAAACTGTTTCATAAATAATTAAACAGCTGTTTTTAACAAGAATGCAAAAAACACTCGGTTCCAGTAAGTATACTTGAAATACTAAATTTTCCAAGCCAAAAATAGAATTCATTATGCAGTCACACGAAGTGAAATCGCCTTTCTCAGAAAAAGCCTTATTATTGTCTATTTACTATTTGATATATTTTAGTATGCTGATTAATATAGCCATTTTATTTTGGGCGAATACGCGTCAGACACGTATTTTATTACAAAACAAACGAAAAAATTACGTCAACGAACGACTGAATATGTAACTAAACCCCTTTCCAAGACTCCTGACACAACCGATGACCTACACCTCATTCCGCATTTGCACACCAGACCCTCGTGGTGTTTCCATCAAAGCCCCAAACCCAGAACAAAACACCATCGCTTGGCATAATGCCACGTATATTTATCAACCACATAGAAGCAATTAATTCCGGCGAGACAATCCAGATTGAACGCATACCTCAAACAGTTGACCCGCCGTTGTGGAATTCGGATTGCACAGGACATCCAGTTTTTGTCCATTCAACATAATAACGATGACGTGCTTCTTGGCTTGCCCTTTGAAGTCGGGCATGCAAATCTGCTTACTGGGCAGCGACGCCCTCACCACGAACTCGGGTCCCACGCACTCCCTGGAGCTGTCAACCGGCAGAGTGACGTTCGCCCGGTACAGCCTCGACGCCGCCCTCTGCACCGGGTTCCTCCGCACCCGCAGGCGCCTGTGGCCGTCGTCGCCGTCGCCCGCACTTTTCGCAACGTTCGAACCCGAACCGTAGTGAAAGTCAAAGTAGCGCGTGTCGGGCACGCACATGGACTTGGGGCGCACGACGCTGCCGGGCGCGCTGGACACCCCGAAGGAGAGGTCCTCCATGCTGGTGCTGGCCTCCTTGGTCAGCTTGGGGATGGACTCGTAGGTCCGGGTCAGGTTGATCCAGCGCCTGGGGATGGTGCCGAGGCCCTCGGGGTTGGATTCGCTTCTGGAAAAGGTTCGATAGAACACGTGACTTTAGAAAAGTCTAGCTAAAACAATGTCCAAGTTATTATTAAAGCGTTTCACCAGAGTCTAACCTTATACTCGTCGGTTCTCGTCTGGAAAACGAATACTTTCCTCTGGGTTGATACCGCTTAATATTAAAACAGCAATCATCATTATTACTTCCTATACATTATTCATTCTGATGGAAATGCGAATTATACAAGGGAAACAATGAGATTCGCGACGGTTGTAATGACAAGACTCCACTTGATGACTCTCGTCTCGATATAACAATTTCCAACTTATTAATTCTAATTTACCTTAATTACCTAATAATGCTGCTACAATAACATACGAGGAGCTTAACGACGAAATCACAACAATATTGTGGAAGAATCTATTTTCAAGGAGGTGTTTCGGCTGCGATATTTATGCTGTTCTGTTGATTTAAATTGCTTAATTTGTTTTAAATTACTGTTATTTACCTGTTTCTGGTTCTGGGACGTAATTCGGGCATCGCGGGGGGTCCCCAAGGTGTATCTAAGGCCAATTCAACAGCTGCCATTGCCTCTTGATGTAAATCCATAACGATGTGGGAAAAGGGGCGGTTTTGTTGACGACGTTTACAGTAGTCGGAAATAACCTGTCAACACGTGATTGCCTTAATTTTGACAACATGGCGAAAATTGGGAAAGTCACAAAATTTTTTGTTGGTTTTATAGCTTCAGGCGATTCAATTTGAGCGTTCTAAGATCCCTAGTTGGTCTTGAAATTTATTTTTAAAATAATGATGTTGGCAACACTTTATGCAGTTTGACAAGTAAACTAACTGTCAAATCAAGTGTCAAATAGCTGCATCATTATTTTAAAAATAAATTTACAATGATGAAGTGTTTAAACTATACTCTCTTAAATTACTGATTGCGAAAACGTGCTATAAATACGATTGTAATAAAACGGATTTAAAAAACGGCCTAATCTGATTAATTTGTTTGTCCATTGCCGATGTCTTTTTTTGCGACATTTGTTTCATTTAATCATCGCAAATTGTTGTCCATTATCCAGTTTGCTATGGTCGTTTGAGATATCGGTCGAATCAATAAAGCTGTTAATTGAAAACCAATTGATGACGTCATAAATTTTTTACAGTGATATGATATAAAGACTTACTGTGATTTGTTAAGACACATTTTTATTATTTGGTGTTTTTATTCACTAGATGACAATTTATTAATTTTTTTATTATATTGTGTTCAACGGAGCTGCAATTTACCAAAATAGGGATGACGTCATAAATTTGATACGTCACTCAAAAATGTCGAAACTGTCGTCAAAATATCGTCGCCCGAGAACTTGTTTGATCCACAGACCGGAGCGCGCTCAGGCCAATGTTGACTCTAAGCGTCCAGAATTTCTGCGGGAAATAGTTTCACTCGATTTTGACATGCACCTATTTTTTTGTTTAACTAAGAATTAATGCTTTAATTGTGTTTGATACTAACAAAACGTCATAATTTTGGGAAAGTACAGTTATTTTTATGTTTTAGCAGCAATGTGTTCTATTTTCTATTCATGTTTGCATATTTTTAGTCACAATTTTGGTAGTTATTTTTTACTTTTACTTTTAGCAATAATAAATAATTCAAACATGATAAAAAAAAAAATAAAAATTGGAAAATTTAAAAGTTAAAAATCGAGAAACTGAAAAATCGAAACATCGAAAAATTGGAAAATCGAAAAGTAAAAAAAAGATGGAAAATCGAGAATTTTAAAAATGCCGAAAATTGAAAAATTAAAATATTGAAAAGTTGAAAAATTGAGAAATCGAAATATAAAACAGCCGAAAAATTGAGAAATCTAAAGTTTAAAAAACGAAAAACTGAAAATCTGTAAATTCAGAAGTCGAAAAATCGTAAGCTTAAAAAATCGAAAAATTTAAAAATCAAAAACCTGAGAAATCGAAACTTTGGGAAGAAATGGGAAAATAAAAAAAAGATTACTTCAGAAATCGGAAAACTGAAAATTTAGAAACGTCAAAATTTGAAAAATTCAAAAATTGAAAAATCAAAATCGTAAAATTGAAGAGGATAAAAATTGAGAAATTGTATTATTGAAACATCGGAAAATTGAAAAATCGAAAAATAAAAAAATGGAGAAACCGAAAATTTGAAGAATGGATAAATGGGAAATCTCCAAAATTGAAATACTGAAAAATTGAAACATCTAAAGTTGAAATGTTGAAAAATCGAGAAATCGAAAAGCCGAATAATCTCAATAATGTAATTAAAAGTCACAAGTTCAGGACTATGCTACTTTTTAACATTTAAATAACATTTAATCGACAAAATTATAAGATGGCAGCATCAACGGGTAAATTTCGACTAAAGATTTAACATGCTTCCAATAACTATAAATTGGAAAATGTTGATTTTTTCCAAAAATCTTGACATCTAAGGTATATCTCAACACGGATTCATAAACCATAAGGATAAAAAATTTACAATACATCTACTAGTGTAAAAGTTGGAGATTATGTCATTTCATTGTTCGAGATAAATTTTGGTGAGCGTTCTGCCATTTGATAATACAATTCGAAATGTAAAGTCCGACCAGATGGTCGAAACGGGTTAGTTCTTCGTAGTGGATGTGTATCAGAGCAGCTCTAACGAAAGTCGGCTTATAGATAAATCGCTTAGAGTCGATGTTGGCATGAGTGCGTTCTGGTCTGTAGATCAAACAAGTTCTCAGGCGACGATATAGTGACCTAAAAAATTATTCGAGTTATTCTTGAATAAATTATTAAATCTTGTTTTGCGATTTTATTTTTTACGATGACCTCTAAAAGTTAAAACAAAAATAGGTATGGATTGTTACTAGAGGTAACGAAGTATTGTTTAGGTGTGATTCACGTGAGTTTTTCATAATAAATTTTTATGATGATCAATTTTTTAACAAGGAGAAGAAAAATAAGAAAAGGGCGACAAATTACGTAAAAAAGCGCCACAGAAAAGAGAATAAAAAACACGACAACACAATTCTATGAAAAATATGAAAAAAATGGGCGACCAAAAAAAGCGATGAAAACGAATCAAAAAAAGCCAAAAATGCGATCATTAGAAGACTCCAAAAAGATTACAAAAATTCGAAAATAGCGGACAAAACATTTTATAAAAAGTAAGTAAAAGGCCGCTATAAAAGTCATGAAAAAGGAGGCCAAAAAACCGCGACAAAAAATACGACTAATGAAGGGAGTCAAAAAAGACGCCAACAAATTACAAAAAAAAAGATAAAAGAACACTACAAAAAAGTGACAAAAAGTTTGCAACAAAAGCTATAAAAGCAGAGGAGAAAAAATAGCAACAGAAGTCTACAAAATAATCAATTTTTTTTTGTAAACACAAAAAATCCACAAAAAATGCGAGAGGAGATGGAAAAAAATGCAAAAAAAGATTACAGCAAAAAGGGGGCCAAAAACGAAAAATGGTAAAATTTGATTTCGCGAATTTTATGAGTTTTTCCTACGCAAAATTTTGTGATGACGTCATTACCATTTTTGCAAAGGCACGTACAACAAATTGGATAGTAACAGTATTGTCTTCCAAAATTTTGGAAAAAATGGACTGAGCCGTTCCTGATTTAATCAATAATATAAACTGAATCATTCATTATTTTTCACCCTGTATAAGCAATTCTAAAAAATTTGAAAGCAATGATAAACCACAACCTCGTCCTATTTTGCACTTTTTGGATTGGTGACGTCATTAATTGGGGGTGGGTGGTGGTAAACATATATATTTCGATTAAAAACTTACCATAACTTTAAAATGTCTGCAAAATTTCAAAGGTTTTGCAGATCAAAATTATATTGCAAAATGTTATTAAATTTGGATTTTTTTTCCCAAAAATCTGGATATTTCCGATAGAAACTCAAAACGGATTCATAAACGACACATGTAGAACAACGTTATTTTATACAGTTTAACAGTGCCGGATTGTGCCGCGGGAATACACATATTACATTTCACATATACAGGATGTTAGTTACAAATGCAACAAATTTTCCTAAAAAATTAACACAAGCATAAAAAATACATACATAAATATTAAATGAAAGTATCTTTTTACTTCCCGAGCGTAAACTAAGAAATTATAGTAATCGAGTTCATCGGGGGACTTGCCAGTTTCATGTTTTCTCAAGTTTGATGACCCCAAGAGTACGAAAAAAGTGGTCTCCCGTGTCCGTATGTCTGTCGTCTGCTTGTCTGTCTGTGTCGATTTTTATTAAACAGATAGTCTCCGAAATTAATGGACCGATTGTTGTCAAATTTTGTATGAATACTAAAAATATGATCACCAACATGACGTCATCTCAAAGAATTCGAAAATAAAATGATTTAATAACTCCTACATTTGTGGTGTACGAATCCATTTTAAGTTTTTTCCCTAAATCGCCAAATTTTCTCAAATATCAAATTTTCGGATCTGTGGGTCTCACGTTCGAGTCAAATTTGACCGTATCTTTTTTTTAGCGCTGTGACTAGTATGTTGTATTTTTGGTTACGGAAAAATTCACTTAAAACATACGCTCAGCATACTCCTTTTTCGGCCCGTTTTGCTCCATTGTGCTTAATTAATAAAATTTGTCCTATCCTCTCTTTTGAGGAGACAAAACCAATCAAATTTAATTTCTTGTTAACGTAGATACGAAATTACGTGTAATGAGACACTGATAATGATAAAACAGGTTTTCCTGTTGGCTATTTGTTTGAAACATATTACAGTTTGACCTCACTTATGCGGACTGTGTCCCATTGTAATTTATTTAATCTGGAACGGCTCACTCCAATTTCCCGAAAATTTGGGAATACAATAAGTTACTAGTAATATATTGCACCTATCTAAAGTGATATACGTGTCATTGCAAAAATGTTGATGACGTCATCACAAGGTTGTGTAAAGGAAAAACTCATTTGAAACATATGCGTAGCACACTGCTTCACATTTTACTTTTAACATTGTATACATATCTTATTTCAACTTATAGCGATTTTCATAAAAAAAATTCGCAAAATCACATTTTGTAATTTTTCAAAAAACCTGGATATGATTTATTGTACTTCAGGGGCGGGGAAATTCTGTCCAATAACATTTCACCAAGGTTTTTAAGACGCCAATGTGTCTGGCAAAACTCAAAATAACAGTAATAATAATAATAATAAAACATTAGTATATAGTACCATAGGGTACCACTTTGTAAAGTTCCCAGTGGACATAATGCACATGTAAAATTTGACAACAATCGTTGCGGTAGCTTCGGAGATTATTAGTCTAACAAGAATAGACACAGACGCCGGACAGACAGACGGAAACGGGAGATGTGTTTTTTCGTAGTCCAGGGGACTCTATTACAATGTTTCCTTGGGAAGTAAAAAGTGGCCGATCAGATCTACACCGACGATAATAATCAATCAAGGCGGATTCATAAGCCACAAGTATAGGAGTATTGCTATTTTATAAAATTTAAACAGCAATTACAATGCCGAAAATATACATCTATAACAAATTAAAATTTCTAAAATCAGTTCTTTTATCTAAATCTAGAATCTAAAATAAACTTTTGCTCACTGAAGTTTGTTTACACGAAATACTTGTGTTGTTTTTAAATTCAGTATTCTGAAATGGTGAATAATTTATATTTCTGTATATGATCTAGTGGTACCACCATCTGATCGACACTCAATTGTATGATTAATAAAATCAATGACGTCAATTTGTCACTTATTTCAAGTCCAATCTGTTTTATTAACCAGTTCTAAAAACGAATACATATTTTTCATATCTACATATATTGAAACTAAACAATGCGGTTATATAAAACCCAGTAACAAAACAAGTATAACCTTAAAAAACTTACACACACTAAAAACATATCCAAATAAAAACTAATTCTTTAACATCATAGACACAGTTGTACTAGTTCCAGTCGACGCTTGCCCGGAAGTGGCGTCACTCGACTCAGCCCTAGTGGCAATCGACGTAGTTATAACCACCGCAACAACAGTAACGAACACCACAACAGCTACACCCAATGCAGCTATAACTCTGACATCTTTCCACCAATACTTGCGATTGATCCTGTGAGTCTGTTGCACAAAACCTTTACCAGCCTCATCCAAAGCAACAGCTTTGGCATACAACTCCGGCAAATTGGCATCCCTTTGAATCACTTTTTCTACATTAGCTTGCATTATGTTGATCACTTCGTCAACATCGGCTTGAGCGTCCTCAAGGGTGATCGAAAGCTCGCTTCTCACTTGTTTTTTCATCGCCGAATGAGTTACAATGAACCCACACTATATTAAATATTTTAATATATGGGGAGATAAGTGTTTATCGTTTAATTAAACACGATATGGGTGTCAATATGGGGAAAATAATTTTGGGGAACTCATACGATCAGTGCATGCACGTAGCGGACGGTCAATAAAGGGGGAAGTAAAAATTAATACCCGTGATAAGTTTATTCAGTTAAAAAAAATAATTCTAGGGTGTGTACATTATTTCATAAAGTTCTCATTTCCAATTCAAAACTTTCAAACCTGGAAATTTTAGTTCTTGTCGATTTTATTCCATATATCGAAGTGTTTATGAGATTATAGAAACCCGCGAAGAGGTCTGTTTTTTCGTACTCCAGGGACAATATCTTCTTGGAAATTTAGCCCATCAGATCGACACCAACGATAATCAATCAAGGCGTCTTCATAAGCCACAAGTACAGGAGTATTGTGCTATTTTATATAATTTAAACAGCAATTACAATGCAGAAAATATACGTATGAAAAAAACAAATGAAAATTTTTAAAATAGGACCTCCATTTGTTAAACAAATCAGTTCTTCTATCTAAACCTAGAATCTGAAATAAACTTTTGCTCTTTAAAGTTTGTTTACATGAAATACTTGTGTTCTTTTTAACTTCAGTATTTTGAAATGGTAAATATACAATATATATACAATCAGTCTTATCTTAACAAGTACTGGCTCCACCCACCCGCCCCCTATTTTCTTAGGAAGTATATCATCTGCTACAATTAGTCCTACCTGAGCGAATATTAACCCCACCCACCCACCCGTTGTTTACTTTGGGGGTGTGTCATTTATCAAAAATCAGTCTTATCTTAGCAAGTATTAGCTCCACCCTCTTGCGCTTTTCTCATTCGCGATGTTATTTCTGTTGAATATAGGACCCACCTTAAAATGAATCCCTAAAATTGAGACAGGGTGGGTGGGCGGGGCTAAGTTTAAATTTTTCCTACTGAGTTTTTTGTAAGCAAGCACTAGCCCCACCCAACCACCCGCTCTTCATTGCAGTCACTAATCTTACTATTGTTCAGCAAATTTTAGTCCCGCCCATACACCCTTCACTTTCTTAGAGAGTATGTCATTTGCCACAATCAGTCTTAATCTTAACAAGTATAACCCCACCCACCCGCCCTCTATTTTCTTAGAAAGTATGTCATCTGCTACAGTCATTCTTATCTTAACGAATACTAGCCCCACCCACCCGCCCTTTATTTATTTAGGGGGTATGTCATTTACCAAAAATCAATCTTTTCTGAACAAGTATTAGCTCCACCCTCTCGCGTTTTTCTCATTTTAACAAGCATTTGCTACGAGGTTTATTGCTGATTTCAAAAGAAAAAAAAACGGGTGGGTGGGCGGGGCTAAGGTTAAAATTTTCCTATAGAGTCTTTTGTAAGCAAGCAATAGCCCCACCCACCCACCCGCTCATCATTGCAGTCACTACTCTTACTACTGTTCAGCCTAATCTCAGCAAATTTTTGTTCCGCCCATACACCCTTCACTTTTTTAGAGGGTACGTCATTTGCCACAATCAGTCTTATCTTAACAAGTACTAGCTCCACCCACCCGCCCCCTATTTTCTTAGAAAGTATATCATCTGCTACAATTAGTCTTATCTCAGCGAATATCAGCCCCACCCACCCACCCGTTGTTTACTTTGGGGGTGTGTCATTTATCAAAAATCAATCTTATGTTAGCAGGTATTAACTTCACCCTCTCGCGCTTTTCTCATTGGAGATTTTATTTCTGTTGAGTATACGACCCACCTTTCAATCAGACCAGATAAAATGAATCCCTAAAATGGAGGCAGGGTGGGTGGGCGGGGCTAAGTTTAACTTTTTCCTACAAAGTTTTTTATATGCAAGAAATAGCCCCATCCTCCCACCCTCTCTTCGGTCCAGTCATTACTGTATCGTTCAGTCTTATTTACAAGTACTAGCCCCGCCCACCCACCCCATATTTTCTTGGAAAGTATGTAATCTGCTACAAACAGTCTTATCTTAGCAAGTAAGTACTAGCTCCGCCTACTCGCACTTTTCTCATTGACGATTTTAGTTCCGTTGAGTATAAGACTCACTTTTCATTTAGACCAGCTAAAATTAACCACTTACATGGTGGCGGGGAAGGTGGGTGGGCGGAGTTAGGATGCTAAAAAGAGAAAAAAAAGACCAAGTATTTACTATAAGATTTATTCCTTATTTCAAAAGAAAAAAAAATATTGAACGGCTGGGTGGGCGGGGCTAAGTTTAACTTTTTCTTTCAGAGACTTTTATAAGCAAGCAATAGCCCGGCCCACCCATCCCCTCTTTATTCCAGTGATTACTCTTAATATTGTTCAGTTTTATGTTAACAAGTACTACAATATATTGTTTTGTATACGATCCAGTGGTTAACCACCATCTGATCGATACTCAATCGTATGATTAATAAAACCAATGACGTCAATTTGTCACTAATGTCATGTCCAATCTGTTTTATTAACCAGTTCTAAAAACGAATACATTTTTTTTATATCTACATATATAGAATTTTTTTTTCGAATAAAACTAAACAATGAGATTATATAAAACCCAAAAAATGAAACAAGTGTAACCTTAAAAACTTACACAGACTAAAACATATCCAAATAAAAACTAATTCTTAAACATCATAGACACAGTTGTACTAGTTCCAGTTGCCCAGAAGTAGCTCTAGTACCAATAATACCGAGTTACAGCTATCACAACACCAACAAAAACCAACAGACCAATTGCACCCAATCCACCACAACGTCTGGGGTCTCTCCTGCGAGTCTGTTGCATCATGTTGATCACTTCGTCTATATAGGGCTTTAGCGTTCTCAAGGGTGTTCGAAAGCTGACTTCTCACTTGTTTTTTCATCACCGAATGAGTTACAATCAACCCACCCACACTATATTAAATATTTTAATATAGGGGGAGATAAGAGTGGTAATCGCTTAATTAATCACGATATGGGTGTCAATATGGGAAAAACAATTTTGGGGAACTCATACGATCACTGCTTCCACAGAGCGAACGATCAAACAGGGGGAAGTAAAAATACTACATTCCACCTAAAATCTACCCCTAATAAAAAAAGACACTCTAGGGTATGTACATCATCTCATGAAGTTCTCGTTTCCAATTCAAAACTTAAACCAGGAAATTTTAGTCGTTGTCGATTTTATTTTATATACCTAAGTGTTTATGAGATTATAGAAACTCGCAAGGAGGAGGCGGAGAACACTTCTCGCTGCTGGGTACAGATAATACTTGGTCGGATTAGAATAAAATAGATTCGTCTTAAAACTAACGCCACATTTTTTTTTCTTACATATGCGCACCAATAACAGCCACCGGAAATTATTATTTGATTAAAAACCGAATTGAATAATACCTGATTTTCCGTAGTAAGACGAACTTATGTTACAAAGAAGTGAGATTTGTCAAGTGTTCGAGTTTCAATCTTTTCTCGAAAGTTTACGAACTAACAAGAAAATCCTCTTATTTCTCTCCACACATGGAAGTCTATATTTCTCAAAGATCAACACAAAAAAGAGAATGACTATTTCCTAACTGGGCTACAATATCCTGAAACTAAATGCCTTGTATAAGACGTGTCAGACCGTTTTTGGAACGTTCCACGCGTCGTACATTTACGTATCGGTTCTTCCATTATCATTACGTCGCATTGACATAACACACACGTAGATACAATATAACCGCACACCGACATTTTCCGGCGAATAAAAATCGATAGCACAAATTATCCTTTTTTTGACATTTAACATTTAAAGTGCATTAAAGTACAAATTGTCCACATCGCCTATAAAACCAAACGACCAGAGAAAATGTATTATGGAAACTTTAACGGGTCTATTTTCTTATTCCTTTTGGATCGATAAGTGTATTTTCTCAAGCTACAAGACCTCTCACGCCATCTGTGCAAAACAACTTCCCACTTTATGCTACATAAAATAGTTGCCTCATCATTTTCACGAAATTACGGCAGCCTCAATGTATTTTTAATTAATAGTGATAACAGTAGCTCTTTTTTCGAGCGAACCCAAAAGCCAAATCGATCTCCAGGGAAGACATCTTTTATTCATGACGATGGCTATAAAATACGTTTATGTAGTTGTTTTGATATTTCGTTTTGCGCCATGTGTTACTCCAACTCTCCACTGGCTCTTAAAAATCATAAAAGCCCACAAAAGCAACAGTTGTTGAATATAGTCTTTTTTGTACACTAACCACGTCCGCCACTTAACTATGCGTTTTAAAAGTTTTTGTGGAAAGCTATTTAATAGCAGCGGTAACTAATTTTCGCGAAGGCTTTTTCGGGTCGAACGCGTCCGGAGACAAAAAAGAAGTCAACACTCGACTCTCCAAGGAAATCCTTTCCAGGAAACACTTAGAACAATCCGGTCGTCTGGACGGAAAATGCGTCCAGAGAAACATTTTCTCATTTTACAATTTATACATTTAAGGTGAGCAAGTGTGGATGAAATTACGGTAATGAGTAGGTGTAAAGTTCACCAAGACGCAAACTCCGTTAAGTACTGAAATTACTTCGACAAAGATCAAACAAGCACGTGTAGGTGCTAAAGATATCAAAAATTTATTTAAAAGCGTGAACGTATTCCAAGTTTTCCTGAAAATCTCGCAAACGATGAAACATGTAATTATTACTAAAATATTCTCACCTAAGCTGCTTTACAGATTCGTACACGACATCAACCATTTCAAACGTTTTTCAGTGTAGGAGTTAGAGGTCTTTTATCTTACAAACCAATTCCCGGTGGGTGTAGGATTACTAAGACTTCAGTTTTGCCATTACATTTCCTATCGATTGTTCTTGCTCACTTTGTCAATTCTTAATTACCTTAAAAGAGTTTTCTTATTTGGTAGATAGACGTTTTGTGCCGTGCGGAATTCTAAGTTTTCCGCTTCGGGAGTGCTGCTACTAATAGGAAAACGCCTTCAAAATGCGAAAATTTACTGGTAGTTGAACGCCGCTACAACTTCGAACCGACGGCTGTTTACACCCAATTAAAAACAAAATTAGTGACGTCATTTGCCAAAAACGAGCTCGACCTAAACGAAATATTATATCAGCGTGTTACTGTCAACCAGAAACACACATTAATAATTTCCTTCAACAATAAAAAATATCAAATATCAGAGAACGGTTTTCTACGCAGAATTTAAATTTATGTTTGCAGTTAAATTAGTTATACATAAAGCGAGTTTCGCTACTCTGGGAGTACAAACATTTCAAAATTGCTCCAAAACACACAACTGTGGTACAACAACTAACTCTGAATAAATTTAACTCTTCTCCATAATTCTCTAATCAGCGCGATTCGAATTTCCTCTAGAATTTAAATAACTCGGACAAAATTCGTTTGCTCACAACAACACGACGTCCAAGCTCTTAATTCCCAGGATATTTCTCTCTGGGCATTAGTTCACAGGATCACGATAACGACAATTTCGCTAAGCTCTAAAATCCTGTATAACACGTATTTAAATAGTCATCAATGTGGTACGAAAATAACAAAATTAATTAAGACTCTAACAAAAATAGATTGTGGTAGTACCAATTAAAGGGCAATTTGGGTGAAGATGCATCGCTTACCTCAAAACGGCAAGGAAATTTCTCTCTATTGTGTACCACATTGTCGTGGATAAGGCGACGATATGCAGATAAGCAACCAGATGGATTCAAGTTCAACATGGACCAATTTGTGGTATTTAAAGCAACAAAAAAATTTTATACACTTTTAAATGAAATAAAATTTCGGCCATTCAGGCGCCGGATTATCATGTTCCATCCGCCCCTAATTACGGGACTTCGAGATTTTTTTAAAATTACTTGACAAGATAAGGGATCTCAACATTCTTTCAAATCACTTCCAAAACAAGACATGGAATCCAAAAGATTCTTTTAAACTACTTCAAAAACAAAACAAAACAAAAGGGGTCCCCGAGGTTCTTCAAAGCCACTTCAAAAACAAGACACGGGGTTTCTGAAACTCTTTCAAAATATTTCATAATTAAAACAAAAGTGGTGTACGACACTCTTTTAAATTACTTCAACAAATGGTCCTTAAAATTCTTTGAAACTACTTCAAAAATGAAACACAAGGAGTGCTCGAAATTCTTTGATATTACTTCGTCCTTTTCGTCTTTAGTCCTTTTCGTCTTTCGTCCTTCGCCCTTTTCGTCCTTCACCCTTTTCGTACTTTGTCCTTTTCGTCTTTAGTCCTTTTTGTCCTTCGTCCTTTTTTCGTCTTTCGTCCTTTGCGTAATTCCTCCTTTTCGTCTTTAGTACTTTTTGTCCTTCGTCCTTTGTCCTTTCTTCGTTCTTCATCCTTCGTCTTTTTCGTCCTTCGTCCTTTTTTTGTCCTTCGTCATTTTCGTCCTTCGTCCTTTTTTCGTTTTTCGTCCTTTGCGTCCTTTTCGTCCTTGGTCCTTTTCGTCCTTCGCCCTTTTCGTCCTTCACCCTTTTCGTCTTTAGTCGTTTTTGTCCTTCGTGCTTTTTTCGTCTTTCGTCCTTTCTTCGTTCTTCATCCTTCGTCAATTTCGTCCTTCGTCCTTTTTTTGTCCATGGCCCTTTTCGTCCTTCGTCATTGTAGTCCTTCATCCTTTTCGTCCTTCACCCTTTTCGTCTTTCGCCCTTTTCGTCCTTCGTCCTCCGTCCTTTTCGTCCTTCGTCCTTTTTTCGTCCTTCGTCCTTTTTTCATTTTTCGTCCTTTGCGTCCTTTTCGTCCTTCGTCCTTTTCGTCCTTCACCCTTTTCGTGTTTGGTGGTTTTTGTCCTTCGTGCTTTTTTCGTCCTTCGTCCTTTCTTCGTTCTTCATCTTTCGTCAATTTCGTCCTTCGTCCTTTTTTCGTCCATGGCCCTTTTCGTCCCTCGTCATTTTCGTCCTTCGCCCTTTTCGTCCTTCGTCCATTTTTCGTCCTTCGTCCTTTGCGTCTTTCGTTCTTTTCGTCTTTAGTCCTTTCCGTCCTTCGTCCTTTTCGTCCTTCGTCCTTTTCGTCCTTCGCCCTTTTCGTCCTTCGTTCTATTCGTCCTTCACCTTTTTCGTACTTTGTCCTTTTCGTCTTTGGTCCTTTTTGTCCTTCGTCTTTTTCGTCCTTAGTCCTTTTCGTCCTCCGTCCTTTTCGTCCTTCGCCCTTTTCGTCCTTCACCCTTTTCGTTATTTGTCCTTTTCGTCTTTAGTTCTTTTTGTCCTTCGTCTTTTTTTCGTCCTTGGGTCCTTTGCGTCCTCCGTTCTTTTCATCTTTAGTCCTTTTCGTCTTTCGTCCTTCCTCCTTTCTTCATCATTCGTCCTTTTCGTCCTTCGCCCTTAGGCCCTTTCGTCCTTCACCCTTTTGGTAATTTGTCCTTTTCGTCTTTAGTCTTTTTTGTCCTTCGTCCTTTTTTCGTCCTTCGTCCTTTTCGTCCTTCGTCCTTTTCGTCCTACGTCCTTTTCGTACTTTGTCCTTTTCGTCCTTCCTCCTTCGTCATTTTCGTCCTTCGTCCTTCGTCATTTTCGTCCTTCGCCCTTTTCGTAGTTTGTCCTTTTCGTCTTTAGTTCTTTTTGTCCTTCGTCTTTTTTTCGTCCTTGGTCCTTTACGACCTTCGTTCTTTTCATCTTTAGTCCTTTTCGTCCTTCGTCCTTATTTCGTCCTTCGCTCTTTTCGTCCTTCGTCCTTTTCGTCCTTCACCCTTTTGGTACTTTGTCCTTTTCGTCTTTAGTCCTTTTTGTCCTTCGTCCTTTTTTCGTCCTTCGTTCTTTTCGTTCTTCGTCCTTCGTCCTTTTCGTCCTTTGTCCTTTTCGTCTTTAGTCTTTTTGTCCTTCGTCCTTTTCGTCCTTCGTCCTTCATCCTTTCTTCGTTCTTCATCCTTCACCCTTTTCGTCCTTCACCCTTTTGGTACTTTGTCCTTTTCGTCTTTAGTCTTTTTTGTCCTTCGTCCTTTTTTCGCCCATCGCCCTTTTCGTCCTTCGTCCTTTTTTCGTCCTTCGCCCTTTAAATTACTTCAAAAACCAGGCACGAAAGATCTCAGAGATTCTTTCAAACTACTTTAATATACAGACACAAACGGTCCCCAAGATTCTTTTAAATTATGTACTTCAAAACAATACACAAGAGGTGCTTGTGTTTCTTTCAAGTTTCTTCAAAAACAAGACAAGGAATCTCCAAGATTCTTTCAAACTACTTCAAAAAATAAAACAGAAGGAGTCCCCGAGATTCATTCTAATAACTTCAAAAACAAGACAAGGATTTCTCGAGATTCTTTTAAATTACTTCGGAAACAAATGAAAACAAAAGAGATCGCAGAGATTCTTTCAAACGACTTCAAAAACAAAACGGGATTTCCGAAAGTCTTTCAAACTACTTCAAAAACAAAACACAAGGGGTCACCGAGATTCTTTCAAAATATTTCATAAACAAAACAAAAGTGGTCCCCGACATTATTTTAAACTACTTTTTGAAGTAGTTTAAAATAATGTCGGGGGGTTCCAGAAATTCTTTCAAATTACTTCAACAACAAGACATGGGATCCCCAACTACTACTACAAAACAAAAGGGGTCACCGAGATCCTTCAAACTACTTCAATAACCAGGCACGAAGGGTTCCCAAGATTCTTTTAAACTACTTCAAAAACAAAACACAAGTGACCCCCGAGATTCTTTCAAAATACTTCAAAAACAACACAAGAGATCCCCAAGATGTTTTCAAAATACTTCTAAAACAGAACAAAAATGGTCCCCTCATTCTTTTAAACTACTTCAAAAAGGAGACACAAGGGGTCCTCGAAGTTTTTTTAAACCACTTCAGCAACAAAACAGAAGGGGTGTTCAACTGTCCAAGATTTTTTCAAATTACTGCAAAAACAAGACAAGGAATCCCCAAGATTTTTTTAAACCATGTACTTTAAAAAACAAATCAAAAGGGATCTCCGGGATTCTTCTAACTACTTTAAAAACCAGGCACAAGGGGTCCCCGAATTCATTCAAACTACTTCGAAAACGAGACACAAGGGCCGAGAGTCTTTCAAATTCAAATTACTCTAAATACAAAATATTAGGGGTCTGCGAGAGAGGCTTTCAGATTACTTCAAAAACGAGACGAGAGATCCCCAAGATTCTTTCAAACCACTTCAAATTCAAGATAAGGAATCTCCAAATTCTTTCAAATTACTTCGAAAACAAAACACAAGGCGCCCCCGAGATTGACTCAAACAAAAGGGGTTCTTGAGACCCCCCAAACTACACACAAATGGTCCCCGAAATTCTTTCAAATTACTTGAAGCAAGACAACGGATCTCCGAAATTCTTTCAAACTACTTCAAAAACAGAACAAAAGAGGTTCCCGAGATTGTTTGAAACCACTTCAAAAACAAGACAAGGGATTTTTGAAACGAAGTAAAATTTCCTTAATGGAAATTGCAGTATTTTTTAATTTAATTAAATTTAAACATGATTTAATTAAATTAAATTTAAACATGATGAATTTTCTTGTTATTTTGATAAAATAATATCGACATCTTGTGTCACATCTTTGATTGATTCTGAAGTCTGAAGGACCAACACAATTTTTACTAACAGTGACTGCATCTGGTCGTCTAGGGTTTTAAATTTTTTAAGTTATTCCATTTTTACATCATATCAAGTTTTTTCAACCAGCCAAATGTGTTTTTCTTTGTTTTTAATGGAAAAATGCAACTTGATTAAATTATCTTAAGCAATAAAACCTATTTCAACTGCGTCCCACTTGTGTGCATAGAAATTTGCATATGACAGTCCTAGCGTGGAATACCAGAGAGGCAACAGCTTGAATATTAATTAATATAGCTATTTGTAAGCAATTGTGACCTTTTTAAAAACGTACGTAGAGGCGAAAATGGCATTCAATATAAAATGCAAATAAGTAAATAGTGGCTGTGGTGGCTAGGGTAGAACAGCGGGCTAGAAATCAATGTTCGTATTGATACCCATTATTACGGAGTTCGCTGAAAGATTAGTCTGTTATTTTTTATTAAAGTCGGATAAAAATTGACCGCTTGATTAATCCTCAGTTTTCCAGCGAGGCAATTAATAAAAAAACACATGTACCTAGTTAATTGCTTACGATTGTATGTAACGGGTGGATAGTCATTAAGGATCACTTTGCCACAAATGTCAAACTATCACGTCTCTGGTATCCTCTGGTCTTAATGTGATAGTGAGATCGGAGGGGTTAAATGGAATCGCTGAACGGATGCAATAGTAACAGCGGGTGAATAACCAACCTATTGTTCCTATTGGTTAAAAACGTGCCTTTTGAAGCCGGTTTTACAGTATGCTGTAGGTATTGCGCAGGTTGTTCATGTGATTTTCACGTGATCACTCCATCTATTCGGTGATAATTAAAAACAGTGGGTTAATATTATTTGATCTGACCTCATGAACAAAGCGTTTATTCCATTTATTCGCTTTATAACTTTATTAGTTTGCTGAATTAAAAGCGTTGGTGTTATCCTAAATATGCAAAATAAGATAAAAATTGGCGGTGGTGGGAAGAAATTTCCAGGAACGTCAGCACCATATTGCCTGATTCGTTGATGCATAATCAGGCGTTGAAAATTCCTGTATCGATTCCATTATAAATTATGCACACAAACTGATATTATATATCCATTAGCATACTAATTCCGTTAGTATTGGGTGTCGTCCAGACGAGAGGGTGCACGGACTAATACATATCGATTAATTAGTCACGTTCTGATTGGTGTCAGAGAACATAATCAAGGATGACAGTCGAGGTATTTGTATCGCAATTTATGCATGGAACGGAACCCGCCATAATAGTGAAACGGGTGTTAGCCGCAATGTGCGATAAGGGGTTAGGTGTAGTTTAGAAGCACTCAGGATTAGATTGTCGCCGTATATCACACGTGGACCCAAGCGCTCAAGTTTTGCGGCCTGAACGAGTTCAATTTAAGTTTGACGTGCGGCAAAATAAAAAAATAACGCTTTACATGTGAACCTTAACCTTCGCGATTTAATAATAACGCGAATTCTTTCTGCGGCCGCCATCTTGAATTCCGGACGCAAGATGCGGCGTTCGCAACTTTAGAGTAAATATTTTATTGCCGCTACCGTTTCTAATAGCGCTTGATTTAGCAGGAAAACTAGGGATCGTTGGGGAGTTCCGGAAACTTGACAGATTAAAGATGGTGGTTATCCATACGCCATTACGGGCCACCGGATATAGTTAATCTCGCCCGGCAAACAAATGCTTGTCTCAGTTCTTCCGTGTTATTTACCAGATGGAAGTGGAAAGGATATCAAGAGACTGAGGCCTCAATTAAGTCTTAAAGGTGGGTGAGTTCTGTAGCGTTCGCTTCAAAATGTGTGACAAGAAAAGCTTGACGTTTCTGTGTCAGGGCATTATGGCGATCTGTTCTTGAACACGGCATTTGTATTTAATGAGCTTAAGAAAATGATTGATAACTGGATTGTTGGAAAGCGTATATTTATGTTACGAGTAAAATACGTTTCTTTGGAATTTTCTAAAGACCACTCACTCGTGGGTAATTTCGAATTAAATTGACGCGTGTAAGTTGGGTCCAACGAAAATGAATAAATTATACGTTCGGTCGGATATTTAAAGGTTACTTTGATCGTTGGTTTGCGGTTGATCTTTGTAACTTTACCTGTCACTCAAGATGGGTTGAAGACATTAACAAAATATTCCCCGAGTATCGACTGGGTTGACCTTTGTTACACCGAAAAAACTTTACTTAACCTGTTTAACGTTGTTAAATCGACTGTTTTTCATGTCATGTTAATATCTTTGTGTCTTCAAAAATTAGTAGACAGAGAATGAAATAGGAATTTGGAATTGAATATCAAGAATGGAAATAAATGAGATCGTTTTGATATATCTTCCCCTAATTATATGTTTATTTATGTAATAGATATAATCGACAGTATCACCGTCTTATAAGCCTCCAGACTCGAATAATGCTACATTAATTGTGTAGAACACTTTCAGACATGATAGTGTGTTGGTGTCTACGAGCTTCAAGGGAATCATTAAACTCATCCTCTGTTATGTTTGTTTTTGTCTTCCACCACCTTCGAATTTGTGTACATACTCATGTTAAACATTGTGATAATGATAACCTTCATACATCAAGAAAAATTCGGTTTGTTTGGGAAGTAAAACTCTAATTAACGGTATTTTTTCAAACGATTCTTGTACAGCTTGTTTATCGAATGTATTATGATACGAAACCATACTCTGTTAACTTATTCATATTTGGTCTGGTGCGGAATCCTGGGAAATCGGGTGAACGGCCACACAATGTCTCCGGTTTTCAGTTATTTCTGCCAGTACATGTATGTCAATTTCGACACGTCAGTACAGGTGCAATATAAATGATAAACAACAAAGATGATACCCGTCACAGACTTCTTTTTTCCATTTTTTAAGTTATACTTGATTCCTTTTTCATCTTTCGTTTTGGATCGAATTCTTTTTCTTCTTTATCGAGGTAGGTACTTTCCTTTACTATTTCCTGCATGTTACGATTTTCTTGTTTTTAATTCGCAAGGTACTACCTTAGAATTTTTGCCTTAATTTTTGTTACCGTTTCTACTGCAGAAACCATTTTCTGCGTCATATTACAGGTATCAATTCATTCCTTCGTATGTTTATCTTTCATGTTTCCTGTTTCTCCTTCGTAAGGTACTACCTAAGAATTTTTGTGTTAATTTTGATAATATTTCTATTTTAAAAACGACTTTTTTAAAATTTATTTCTCAAGTTACAACTTATTCTTTTTTCCTTCTGTTTTGAATCGAATTCCCCCTCTTCTTTACGGCGGTACTTTTCCTATGTTAGTTTGTGTATGTTTTTAAGTTTCTAGTCTTTACCTCGAAATTGTTATGATTTCAAAAAGTACTGCCTAAGGATATTCGCTTCAATTTTTCGTACCATGTCCTTGTCCATTCTACCAACGAGTTTTTCCTCAATTTGTTTTCAAGTTTATGGTTAGAATTTTTTCTTTTGCGTCGAAGTACTTTTATCTACTATTTCTTTTATGTGTTTCAAGTTTCTTGCCTTTCTCTCGCAATTTTTCCATCTTCCTAATGTTGCTTAAATATTCCAAACCACTGACATTTCAAAATCGACTTTTTCAAGTTATATTTATCCTTTTTTCATGTTTCGTATTGAATCGAATTCTTCTTCATTATTAAAATATTTTTTTTTTATTTTTTGTCTTTCGATTTAGTTGTTTTTCCTACGGTACGGTACCTTAGAAATTTTGTCTTGATTATTGGTACCATTCCCATTTTAGAAACGGTTTTTTTTCCAAATTTATTACTCAAGTTACAGCTTATTCTTTTTATCTTCTTATGTTTTGGATAGAATTCCTCCTCTTCTTTACTTTTCCTATTATAGTTCCTGTATGTTTCAAGTTTCTAGTCTTTACCTCGAAATTGTTATAATTTCGTAAAGTACTACCTAAGTATATTCGCTTCAATTTTTCGTACCATGTCCATTCTACAAATTATTTTTTTCACAATTTGTTTTCAAGTCTATGGTTTTAGTCCTTTTTTTCCTTTTACATGTTGAGTCGAATTTTTTCTTCTTCGTCGAGGTACTTTTATCTACCATTTCCTTTATGTGTGTTTCAAATGTCTAGTCTTCCTCTCGCAATTTTTCCAACTTCGTAAAGTACAAGTAAAGTACTTTTGCTTTAATTTTTCAAACCATTGACAATCCAAAATCGATTTTTTCAAGTTATACTTTACTCTTTTTTCATCTTTCGTATTCAATCGAATTCTTCTTCTTATTTATTGAAATATCTTTCTTTACTATTTTTTGTCTTTGGATTTTGTTGTTTTTCCTGCGTACGGTACGGAACCCTAGAAATTTTCCTTGATTGTTGGGACCATTTCCATTTTAGAAACGATTTTTTTCCTAAATTACTTATTCCTCAATTTTCAACTTATTACTATTTCGTTACTTATTTAAGTTTCAAGTTGCCAGTCTTTACCTCGAAATTTTTCTAATTTCGTAAAGTACTACCAGGATTTTCGCCTGAATTTTTCGTGCCATGTCCAGTCTACGAGTACAAATGCTATTTTTCTCAATTTGTTTCCAAGCTTGTGATTAGTCCTCTTTTTTCCATTTACGTGTTGAGTCGATTTTTCTATTCGTCGTGGAGGTACTTTTTAGTACTTTAGTAATTTAACATACACGTCAGTTCTCTTATATTGGTATAAAATGTAATGATACAACATGTATTTTTTGCGAAAATCTGGATGCCTAGGGTTAAAATCAAGGTGGATTCATTAACTACAAATACAGGATTATGGTATTTTGTAAAATTTAAAAGGCGTTTACTAAAAAAAATTGGTGGCGGTGAGTAGACAAATTTTGGTCAAGTTTTAACCATCTACGTGATATTCCTAAGATATTATATATAAAATTTGTCTAATAAAATTCGGCACACAGAGACGACAATCAGACAGAAAAGCGAGACATACTTTTTTATATTCTAGGGGTCCTGTACTTTCGAGAAAACATGAAAATAGCCATTCATCGCATAGACCCTATTACAACACTTCCTTGGCTCGCGTTCGGAAAGTGAAGAGGCCTAAACAAATCCTTTTCTAAGAGAAGAAAAATAAGAATTTTTGTTCCGAGCATTCAAATTTTATAAATTTGGTCTAGTTTAGATACTTCTGCATATTTATAAAATATAGACATGTTTACGTAGCTACAGGAAAATTTTTAAATGACGTCATTGCATTGTTGGTGGGTATGAGCAGACAAATTCTGGTTAGTGTTTTACCATCGACACGGTATTCCTTGCATACATATAAAATTTGACAACAATCGGTCCGGTAGTTTTGGGGAATATTTTTCTAATAAAAATCCAGACAGACTGAGACGGAAGAATTACTTACTAATTAAATATCATTAACAAACTTTGATTTATTCTTATCATCTAAAAAAATTTATGACGTTTTAAAAAAATACACTTGTGTACTCAGTGACATGGAAATCAGAATACCCAGTAATAGTAAGCAAATTTTAATATTTTTTGACATACGTGGTTATTACGACTACAGAAGTAAATGATCAAAATTTCAAGTGGTTCAAAAACATAACGTGTTGATTTTGACGAATTTTCGAAATGTTAGGTTTGAAATGAAATTTTTCAAATATACTTCTTGAAAATTGTCATATTTCATTTTATCAGTTCTGGAAAAATTATTGGAATTTTTGATAACATGAAGCCCAAAGTTGCAATCTACAAAAATCAGTTGAAATCTCTGAGTTATTTCCAATTCATGCCCAAAAAACGCTGAAAACATTTATACCGTGGAGGAGGATATCGAAAATTTGAGATTTTTGAAAAAATTGCTTAAAAATACCTCAAAAATTTTTGGGATATAAATCTCGACAGCTTATTTGAAAAACAGAAAGTATTAATGCCCTCGGACTAAAATTTTCGAAAAATTTGGTTTGATAATGAATTTTTTGCCTTGAAAATTGACATTTTTTCATTTGATCAATTCTGGTAAAATTGTTGGGATTTTCGAAGAAATGGAACCGAAAATAATTTCTACAAATCTAAATTCATAAAAAAATGCCCTTGGCTAACTAGAAGTTTTTGAAAAAAAAAAAAAGTTCTATAATTATTTTTTCCGTAGTTTCACCCGCCCCTTTTTTAGAGGGTGTGTCATCTGCCAAAATCAGTGTTATCTTAGCAAATAGCTAGCCCCGCCCACCCACCCTTTATTTTTGTAGCGAGTGTGTCATCTGCCAAAATCAGTATTATCTTAGCAAGTACTACTACGAATATGTCAGAAAAACTGACCGTTTACTTATCTTACACTAATACACATCTATACAAAAAATTATTAAAATATTATTATTACTGGGTTATAGATCTCTCGTTTCCGTCTGTCTGTATGTTTGTTATTTGTCGTCTGTGTCGATTTTTATTATAATGTCTGAAACTAATGAACCGATTGCTGTCAAATTTTGTACTTTGAAATACAAAATTTTATACTTAAGAATAATAAAACAATAATTATGATGATTAAAATTTACTCATCTAAAATGATTAAAAATTGACTTAATAAGTGTTTTAAAAACCACTTTATGTCTGATAGAATAAATCTTTTGCCACTCCTTTGGTATTTCAACCAAATCCTTCAAATTATAAAAACAACAAAATTGTTTTCTGAAGTAGAGAAGAAACAAAAGACACTCAAACTGGTACGGATTCTTTATTAGACGTTTTAATGTTATTACTTGATGAAAAATAGTCGTCTGTACACTGTAAAGACATTTTTGTGTACTAATAAAATTTTATGGCTCTATTAGGTCAACAATGGTTGAACAACCTTTCCGGTAGGGATCTTCATCGATCCTTTACACCCGACGCGTGCTGCTTTGAAATTTACGTAAATTGTAGGGTCGTATTTAGGGAGATATTCACTCCGCTAAATAATAAAATAATACTAAATAGATACATACTGACCCAGACCCTTACAGACACCTCGGTAAATTCGTTGCAGCATAAAGCAAATCCGCCTCTGTTTATCGTTTGCCGACTGCCAACAATAGACGTGTTTTAAAAATGAGCATGACCTTAATTCTCAAAAACTATTCCAAATAAAAATCTGGAAAATCGTATTGTGGACGTCAAATCCCCCAAAATTCAATTTAAAGTTTCATAAATTTGGTCTACATGTACATTGATTTATATAAATTATAAATGAAACATGAATTAAAATCGTTTTTTAATTATCCATTTATCAATAAATAAACGCAGCATGCTCTCCACAATGCACACAATTGAGTCACAGTTATCGATTTTCACACAATAGCCTAGAAATGTCCCCCGAACGAGTACTATTGAGCAAACAGCAGTAAATGAGAAGCCTCTAACCAAGCTTATGTTGTTCTAACTGTGTCAATCACGTCCTATCTTTAGCAAACAGGGAGCCTGACTGAACCACACCATATTAAAACTTAATGCGTCCTTTTCTACTCCTTATCTCGACGTCTGCAACAAGTTACGTAGAATACAAGCTACAGATACAATCTGAAACACTTAACTAGATTCCCTCGTCAATTTACAACCCTTCTCATCTCTAATAGGTGTTGCTGCAGAGCGCCACAAATTCGATATATCCCAAAGAGGAAAAATCCCACCCGAGAGTGACGTCGCTGTGTCGAAATAAAAAGGCATTCGCACTTTGTAAATTTTAAAATTTCACTACGAACCGAGCGTGATCGCAATTCCAATTTTCGCATTCGGATCAATGATTCTCGAACAGTCCGTAATTTTCGCAGATTAATTCGGGCTTAGGTCGGACTCAAAACTGTAAAGTAAAAGTGCGATAACTGATTGCCGGTCGGTCCTAATTCTATTACAAAAACATCTACCTCTAGGACGGGAATTTATGAGTGGTAGGACCGCAATCTGCACGAGCCGTAGGTATGTGATGTTTTACTGGGAAATACGATATTTGCGATTCTGTGCCCTTTAGGTGTTGGATTTTATTTCGTTTTGATGCTGAATCGAGTGAAATAAATCCGGCGAAGCGTCAAATTTTAATTAATAAAACCCTATCGGATTAATGGTTTATAAATGGAAAGTTTGGTTGTTCTAATAAAACAACGTACTATGTTTGTTTTATTGAACTAGAAACCGAACACATCACGGTAAATTAGCTAATTCATAATGTATGGTACCCTATAGGTAATGAATTGTTTGCTTATAAATCACCTAAGCCCGTAATTAATCCTATTATCGTTATAAAATTAGTTGTAGTTTGTGTTACGCACGCCATTATCGATACATAATGAAGTCTAAACAATCACTGTCGCTCGAATCTTTTTTTAAACCGTTCACTGATTTTGCCTTCTCGGCCAATTCGTCGAATAAAGCTTTTTGTTTAATTCGCATTTCGATAATTCTAACTGAGAAAGAATTCGTGCAATTAACGGAAAGTTTCAATTTTAACAAGCACGAAGCTAAACCGAAACTTTTTTAAAATAGATTGAAAATCTCGTTAGTAAATGGGGCTGAAATGAAGTCAGTAATTGATTGAAAAGGGTTTACGACAAACGTACACATTTGCCTTTTACCGCAGACCTAGAGCTGAAGCTTTTTTATATATTAAGCACGGTCATTTGAAAAAGTGCTTTTACTTTTTTTCGTTTAGCTTGACCATTACGGGGAACTTACCGGTTGTAACAAATTTTGGCTAGTTAAAACTCATTATTATTAATTGTCGCTGCAGCTAATAAAGATAAAAGAATGTTTTAGTTTGAAATTAAAATAAATTACTGAGCTTGATTTGACAGCTGAACAAACTATGTACAGATCAATGAGTCAAATCATTAGACAAGCGCAAGTGGCCGATTTACTTTTCCACATTCTAGGCGTCACTAAACGTCGAAATTACAATTCATCAAATGGGGAGTGCTTTCTGGACAACGTCTGGAAAGTAAAAATGGAATTCGACAACGAAAATACATAAAAACATAGTAAGTCCTCTTCACGTTACGCAGAACAGATCCATTTGATGTAAACACAATGAAATACAGTTCATTATACAGTCTCAACAACTGATTGTCACATCACAGGTGGCATTGACAGGACAAAATAATTTGCCGCTCCATACACACTGAGGTCAAATAAATGCACCTAACAATGTGTACGTTGTTTTCAATACATGTGTTATTTTGTTCCGTTTTCTATTATCAATACGAATTCGGTGTGCCTTTTTTGTTCCTTTTGTAGTTTCTTAATTTCATATTTTCCAGAACGGTTGATTTTTAATTTAACCGAATTGTGTATCTTATAAAATTTGTTTTGTATATTCCACTTCAGGTTTTGAAAAATTATTTGAACGTATGTCAACTAAATAGAAATTGATTGGTCGAAAAATAAGGTTGAATAAAACTGAAAGAAGATATTCCCAACTCCAATTTATAAAGATTCTGTACACGAGGCACTGTTTTAGGCGTTGTGCGACCCTATTACTCACTAAAGCCGAGGACGGTCTAATAAGTTTAAAAACACTTTTTTTTTCTTAATAAGGTTACAGTAAGAGTTAGAATTTTGACATTTATTTTTAGCGTTGTGGTGCCCTCACTTTAAAAATCAAATTTCGCGCCGAAAAAACAAATCCCGAAACCGCAATTCAAAAATAGGAAAATAATTTCAATAATTTAAGGTGTGCATGGGTAGAATGTTTGGGAGATTGGCAGTAAGCCGCCTTAAGTTGGTAGTTACAGGTTGGCAATGATGAAGATTTTTTGAAAGTAGCTCACTGAGTGTAAACACGCGCTAAAATTGACATGCAGAGTTCTGTTTGTAATTTCACCAAAGGGCAATTGTTCAAACAGAAATGAATCGCCTTCGACACCACTTAACGAGTGTAATTAGCGTAAAATTAGTTAATTAGCGATTTTCTAATCTGATATGTTGCGAAACTGTCGAATTCGTCAACACGTTTTATTTTTGTTTTATTGTTGTAAATTTACAACACATGAAAGATTTTTAACTGTTTTAATAAATACAATTTAATTGTAATAATGGAAATGTTCACATAAAACACGTGACGGAAATTCACCTACTTCATCTTTTTACTTAAGTAAGTACATTATCCATACTTTATGCATACTTTCTCACTCGAAATTATATACTTAGATCATCCAAGACATTTAAGCTAATCTTAAATTTTGATTCACTTTCAGAAAAGTACCTTGGAAGTTATTATCAGTAAAATTAATATCGTCATGGTCTTGAAGACCGGGTTTTAACATTGGCATGGGTCAGTTGCACGCTGCGGTCGGAAAAATTTCATTCATTATTAGAAATACAAGAAAAAGCCAAAGGTCAAAGTTGTATGGTTCTTTGAGTACTATACTCTAAAATATAGTTTTAAATATATAGAGTGTTGTGTTTTTCAGACACAACTTCGGCTTTTTTTTAATGAAACATCCCATATATTTTTACATATTTTGATTGGCCTCTTCTTAGGCTTTATAAATACAATTTATTTTTGAAATACTGATGAGACGTTGCCACGTTATTACTATTTTCTTAAAAATTTTTAGCAATGGAAGGGTTCACAAAAAAAAATCGCAATAAGGTAATTTTTATTATCTGTGTTTCAATATTTTGTGGAGAAATACATAAAGGTACGTGCTTTATTGTGGTAAAATTGAACTGAATTTTCCATGTACAGAGTGTTTATATATTCAGTTTTTTCAAATCGAACATCCTATATTTTATTACTGCACCTTATTTTATTTTATATTGTCTTTCGTTTTTGTTAAGTATTTTCTGTAGTATTATTTGTTTGTGAACTCTTCCATCCCCAAAAATTTTACGAAAATTAGAATAACAATGAGAATATTTAAAAATACATATATCGGGTGTTTTATTAAAAACACCAAGTTGTGTGATACACTTAAAAACAACACTCTGTATAGTGAAAAAATAATTTTGGGGTGTAGTCCTTAAAGAACCGCACAAGTTAGCTAGTACCTGCTAAAATAAGACCGATTTTGGCAAATGACATACCCTTTAAGAAAAGAGACGTTGGGTGGGCGGGGCTACTACCTGAGACTGATTTTGACTAATGAGATCTCTCTAAGAAAATAGAGGGTGGGTGGGCGGGGTTAGTACATGCTAAGATAAGAGTGATTTTGGCAAATGAGATACCCTCTAAGAAAAGAGAGGGCGGGTGGGCGGGGCTAATACCCGCTAAAATAAGATCGATTTTGGCAAATGACATACCCTCTAAGCAAAGAGAGGGCGGGTGGGTGGGGCTAGTACCTGTTAAGGTTGATTTTGGCAAATGACATGTTCCCTAAGAAAACAAAGGGTTGGCGGGTGGGGCTAGTACCTACTACGATAAGACTGATTTTAGCAAACAAATGACATATCCTCTAAGAAATTTAATGAGATTATTATAAGAAAAGACACTAGAGGCTTTAAAGCACTTTCAAATTCTTTCCAAACAGGAATACCTAGAACCTCAAGATTGTTTTAAATTAAAAAAAAGAAAAACGGGGTCCTAAAATTATCTCAAAAACAGGTAGGAAAATCAGAATTTTCTAAAAATACAGAAGAACATCAAAGCCCCAAAATTGTTTTAAATATTAATTTAAAAAAAAAAATAAACACATTTTTAACTGCTTACTCTATTGTTGCTGATTTGTACCTTCGCTTTATTTCAGCAAACATTGTTCTCCCATGGATTTTATCAAATTATTTTATATTAATTATTATTAATTAGTTATTGTGATAATGAATGTGTTGTTTAGTTGTGAAACGTGGCAAAAGAACCAATTTTAAAATCATTATAACTTCACCAAAATGTGAGACGGAATTTTTTTTGTACTTTTCCCAGATTCATCTGAGCGTAGCGGAGAGTTAATCCGCCATTTTCCAGACGCCCGGAGTATTAACTAAATTATTAATATATTTAACATATATTGCTACAAACTTCTATCAGAAACGTAGAAGACGATGACAATTTTCGATTTTTTTTCATTCTCTTATAACCCCCTATTTGTGCGCAAGTGTCCTATGATTTTTTGGGAATTTAGAGTAGCACCAGGGGGTAAACTGACCGCTGCGCGCAAGTGACCACCATTAAAATTTTCTTACGGGTTTAATTATTTTCTTACAGCTTAAATTTGGACGTTTTCTGGGACCACCTAACATTGGTTTTGATCGTACTGAATATGTAAGTACCTGTTGTGTTTATTTCACATGTTTTATTTGCATCTGATATGGAGTTTGGGTTTTTTTGGTCCACGATTTTATTTTTGTGAAAACATTTTTGATTTAATCAATAAGTTGAATTATTAACACGTACGCAAAACAGTTTTTTTTCCTCATTCTTATTTTGCATGACAATGTTTATCTGCAATACAGGATTGTTTAAAACGCACTTGGGTTCATTTGCCGAAAATATTCCATTCTTTCGTAGCAACATGAAGTAAAACTTAATCAGAAAACACGAATTTTATTAGCTTTCTGTATCAGCTGCAAAAAAATATAGTGTAGTGGAAAGACTTCTAGTTCAATTTTAGACCAAGCTTAGCTGCACAAAACCAGTTAATTGTCACTTAGCGCCACATAATGCTAAATTTAAGCTCTACAAGCCACCAGAAATGAAAATGTATCAATTCTTAGCCCTTGCAGCATCACTAATGTAATTAAGACGTAACGCAAATTGTGAGGTCTTTAACTTGATACACAATACAAATTACAAATCGTTTGTTTCAGCACGTTTTACAACCGAAAAATATGTCGGAATGATTATTGTATTCATTAGAGAGTATCTTTCTTTTGTTCGTCCATTTAGGGTCGGAAAATGCTCCATCCACCGTATTTTCGTAGCACATTTCCGTGTTATTTTTCAAAGCAATATAAATGGTGGCGCGCATTATGCCATAAAATGGCGTTATTAAGACTAAAATATGAAGAGTTATTTTTAAAACCACAACAAAAATAGACGAAAATAATAAGAAATAATTACCCAAGCGAAATATTGTTATTACGGCTTACGAACTGACACGAAAATACGACTATAACACTTTTCTTTTGTATCCTTTTAAAAAGAATGACGTCGTATTTCTCACAAATTATAACGGACTCACCTCTAGAAGGTACATCAAAGAAGCTCGTCCGGACACGTGCACTTTCGTCATGTCCATCAAAACTTGGTACAAGTCATTGCTCAGTCGCAAAGTTGCAGCGTGGCAAGTCAAAGTAACTCTTTTCAGCGTCTCTCCTAAGGCAAAAATCCACATCTGCAAAAAAAATTACTTTTAAGGACCACTCGACCGACGTCAAATATAGGTATATCCCCGTATTTTAGGGATATTGTAGCCCTCACATAAAAAGCACAGCGACGAAGGTTCAAATAAACTAACGGCTTCAATAAAAAACAAACAGAACAAAGTCAACAGTAATTTTACATGACCGCTGACCATAAAACGGAATGACCACACACAAAAGTATTGTTCGATAAATGAAACCAATAAATTCGCTCGAAGTAATCACTCTATAAAACGTTCTTAATTATCCCCAAATGCAATAGATGATTCGGCGATTAAAAGTTGAATCGGTGGAACACTCTCTAGGGATGATTTTAATTTATATTAGAATTCAACACTCGATTGTGACTATTTTTTGATGTATTGTTCGTGTATGAAACACTAATTATTTGTATTGTGTTTTGCTTGGTAAATGATTTTGCCACTTTCTGCAGACGCTGATTAATTACAAGCTAATTATATTAAAGCCGACAGTTGAAAATCATTTGTTCTATGCCTTATAAATTTATAAAAGGTTTATATCGGTTTCTCGAGCTCGTAAACATTCTTTTCAGTGAATAATTCTTTAATAATGGACTGAAAAATTTGCATACAATCGCTTAATAATTTCTTTTGATGTACGCCCGACTTGACAGTTTATTAATTGATGAATTAGGCAGTGGCGGAGCTGTGGGAAATTAAAAGAGCAACGTTTTCCCCTTTTTTTAATTATTTTCCGGCTATGTTGTTATTAGTGTTCAAATTTGTACAAAGTAATTAATTATAACGTTTATTATTTTTTATATAACACTTTCATATCAATTATGATAGTGACCGTCGTTGAGATTAATTGTTACTGTAATTAACAATTCGTATCAAAAAAATTTATAAAAGAGGACAACAATTTAATCTCATGTGTTAAGAATAACTTCACTAGACTGCTTTAAAATAAACACAATTAGGCGTGGCAGTGAAGAGCGCAAATTGTCCATAAGCAGGTATCAAGGTTCCATGGTGTAATGGTTAGCACTCTGGACTCTGAATCCAGCGATCCGAGTTCAAATCTCGGTGGAACCTGTACTTTTTTTCTTTTTTTTTTTATCAATAATAATAATTTCAAGGTTATTAAGACCCGGAGAATAACTTACGATTAAAATAAGAAGCTATCGCTGGTTTATAATTTATTACATTTCTATTATCTAATCAACGGTGGTAATGGCTTTTGTGTAGTGTTAGAGACCTACCTATCACATCGAGGGTTCCATGGTGTAATGGTTAGCACTCTGGACTTTGAATCCAGCGATCCGAGTTCAAATCTCGGTGGAACCTATTTTGCAAAAAAATAGAACAAAAATCGAGATCGCGAATACTAGTGTTGATGGATTTTGTCTCTAATTAGTACTTTCACTCCTATATTCTCATGTTCCAATATTTCTGCAATTATTTATAGCACATACAATATACTTTTTTCCCACTTTATATTACAAAATAATATTTATTAAAGTAGCTATTGACTCCTTACAGTTTTGTGTGATGTAGTAAATAAAAATACTCCTAATAATGATTATATTTACAGATTTTAAACTTGTAGCATCTTCCATAAGCGCATGATTATACGAAAATCGTGTTAACAACGGTTCCATGGTGTAATGGTTAGCACTCTGGACTCTGAATCCAGCGATCCGAGTTCAAATCTCGGTGGAACCTCATTTTGTAAAAAAAACTTTATTCATCGTAAATTTAGAACACAGTTTTTTTGCTCAAATCTAAAATTTACCTAAACTGATAAAAATGTACAGTTCCTGCAACGCTTACAATTTCTAATTAAGACTTAACAAAGTTAGTAAGAATTATCTGCTAGTACTTATTGAACTCCGTCCCTTTTCCCAGCTCAATATTTACTTCAATTTGCAGCTTGACGTGTTTATCCGAAATAGTTCTCAAGTTCGTAGTTGTAGCAAAAACTGGAATAAATGACTTAGGAACTTCATTCTAGGCGCGCTAAACAAGTTCACAACACGAGAATACAATTCTACGTTGTGTACATTTAAGCAATACACTTCTTACACAAGGCACTTCTAACACAATCAATTAATCTTGATCAATTGCTCGAGGCTTAAAAAGCAAATTGAATTATATGATAAAGCGATTATTAATAATTCCGGCTCCGGGCTTACTTCCAACTTCGGAACACCACTTACCGGAAAACCTACGGGAACGAATGAATTTCAACTCACTTTATTTTTTATGTTAGTGTTGCACAGCACGATTAACTCATTTACTTATGCATAGAGTTTCTTGCAGCACGTTTCTGCTGTTTTTCGATGTTTTGTGTCCTAGGGACTCTTAAATGATATCAAAGAGTTGATGAATAAATTACAATGAAGTAAAAAATACTCTAGAAGCTTCTACACCCACAGAGAAAACAAAAATCAATTTTGGTCACAATTCCATTTGAGCTTCCAGTGGCCAGGGGTTAGAAAACGTTTTCACGCATCTTGGTTGGAAAGTATTTTAACTCCTGATAGAGCGTACAACCGTTCTCGGCAACACAGAATAAACAGGGTTAAAGGAAATCAGCGGTAAAGATTGTACCTAATTATCACAAAGTTCCAAGTTCATCTAAGACTCCAGAAATTCAACAGTCCCAACACTTGCTCATTTGTTGCAGCAATTGTTAGTTTATAGATACTTAAGAAACTTCAGAAATATTTTAAAATATGGCTAACAACCATACACATCGAAATATCAAAGAAAACAGTGAGTTGTTCTGCTATCGAGGACTCGATTTTGCGTTGAGACAAACATATTATTATTCTAAGAAACCATAAACTCAGAACAAAAAGGCAGACAATTTACGATATTTTCTGCTTGTTTGATAACTTGTCTATATTTAATATTAAATAAAAACATTTTGTAATTAAAGAAAAAACAACATTTTCTTGATATAAAAGAATTGGTCAAAGGTTACTTACACCCCCTGAAGTAGAATCAACCAATCAGTATAAGAAAAAAATAATGGATCGAACTCCGGATCCTTCAGATGTAAAACTAACACTATTATGAGAAATATTGAACAATAAAAATTGTAATAATAACAAATAAAATCAAGGCAAATTCATAAACCTCATGTACAGGAATGTTATTTTATAAAATTTAAATGGCATAACACAGTTTTAAGAGATCCTCCTAGAGATTTTTTCTGAATTCTTAATGACCAGTTAAATATTATTCTCTCCTTTCCAAATAATTGGATCAATATTTAGACGACGCTCCTTTACCTGAACTAAATCGTACAATTCTTCAGCAAAATGGTGCCACAGCACATAACGCTAACTTAAGAGATTTTTAAATTTGCTTTTTGGGATATATTGGTTATTTATATATGGCCCAATTCGATGACCTGTGCATTCGCCTGACTTGACTCCACTTCATTTTTTGTGTGGTCTCATATTCAAAACAGTATATTTTGTCAACGCACAAAGTATGTATTTGAATTTTGAAATACATGAAACTAAGAATTCAATAAAAATATTTTACTGTAGATTATGGAATATTTGTTAATTGAAAATTGTTTTCGCTGGTCATATATTTTAATTTTTTGGTCATTTAATTAATTTTTCGAAAATATTAAGAACTTTTACTACTTTTTATTTTCATTGTTTGATAATGAGTAGTTATTTAGTGGGGGTTCTGGCTCACTTTTGTGGGAAATTAACATGGGAAATTGTCAAAATTTCGACTGTTAACTAATCAGAATTCATTTATTTATCATTTCCAAAAACTTGATGACGTCATCTTGTAATTTGCTAAGTTGAACTTGCTTGAACTTTATAGTGGGATATGCTCTCATTTGTAGTTTAATAATGTATCCGTATTTTTAGAGATATTAATGCTGGTCTTCGTAAAAACATTAAATTTGTACAAGCCAATTTTAGAGTTTACCTTAGAATCTAAGACACGAATTTTTGAAAAATTCGTGTCTTAGATTCAATGAGTTAATGACCTCATTGAAAAAATTATTAAATGTCTATTAAAAAATCAGCTTGAAATGTTGTTGTGGTTCAATTATACATTTTTATTTTTTAAAATGTTTATACAGGGTGCTTAAAAATTAATGAAAGAAGCAATTCATTTTATTGATTTATTGGTAGGTACTGTTTTTATTTTAATTGTTTTATAGTGAAGACTTATATAGCGGGAGTTCTGGATCATGTTTGTGGGAAATTAACATAGGAAATCTTCCAATTTCCACTGTTAACTATACAAATTCACTTGTTCGTCCCTTCCAAAAATTGCCCTTCCTTTCCTGACCTGACCTAATCTGACCTGACTTCAAATTATTATTAATGTATCATAAATATTACAGTGTGATAAAATTATGAATTCAGGAAAAAAATTCTACAAGAATCTCAAAAAAATTTGTTGAAAGTTGTTTCGACAGAACTTCCCTCGCTCCTGAAATTCAATGATAATTTTTTTGAGTCACCTGTATACACAAATCCAAAAAATATTAATGGAATAATAATTCATAAGCACAGACTCATCATATTTTATGCATTTTGGATAGGATTTATTCAGCAAAATTTTGGAGTGACGTCATCAATTTTTTGGGGGGGACGAGCAACTACATTTTGATCAACAATTTACCATGCTTATGATAACTTTAAAACATTTCCAAGATTTCAAAGCATTCGGTTTTGTAGTTTCTGATTAATAAAATACATTTACGCATTCATTAATTTTTTTGAGTTACCCTATATATAAATCATAAGTACAGACTCATCGTATTTTCCACATTTTAGAGAGGATTTATTCGGCACCCTTTTGAGCTGACGTCATCAATTTTTTGGAGGGGATAAGCAAATATATTTTGACTAAAAAAATGTGCAAAATATGATGAATTTTTTCTTGTGATTTATCTTTGCATTTTTTTAGATTTGCTTAAACAGTTGGCTCAACAAAATTAATGAATGAGTCAATTTATTTTATTGATTAAATCAGAAAGGGCTAGTTTTTGTTAAGATAAAACTAATTTGGCCCCTATTAAGGGATCTCATTTGCCAAAGTCAGTCTTATCTTGGCAGGTACTAGCCCCGCCCACCCACCCTCTCTTTTCTTGAAGAGTATATGATTTGCCAAAATTAGTATTATCTTAGCTAGTCCTTGCTAACGTAAGTCTTATTTTTGACAAATGACATATCCTCTGATAAAATAGGGGGCGGGTGAGCGGGGCTTGTACTTACTAACATAAGAATGATTGTGGCAGATGACACATCCTCTAAGAAAATAGGGGGCGGGTGGGCGGGGCTAGTACTTGCTTAGATAAGACTGATTTTGCCCCTATTAAACTTGTAAAAACTTGTTAAATTTAAAAGGCGTTAAATTACATATTTCCATAATAACGAATTAAATTCCTAAATCTGATATTTAGTGGAAAAAGATATTGAAAAATAATAATATTGTATTCCAAAAATGTTCTCGGAAAATACTCTGAGAAAAGCGGGGGCGGCTGATATTTAGTTTTAAACAACTCAGTCAATAATTTTTCGGAGACACCTGTATAAGCAAATTTAAAAAGTATTAATTATATATTAAAAATAAATCACAAGTAAAAACTCATCATATTTTGCACATTCAGTGTAGATTTAGGAATTTAACCCGTTACTATGGAAATTTGCAATTTAATACCTTTAAATTTTACAAATTTTTACAAGATTAATAAGGGAAAATCAGTTTTATCTTAACAAATACTGGGAACCCCCGCCCACCTTTTTTCCCAAAGGATATGTCATTTGCCAAAATCAGTCTTATGTTAACAAGTACTAGCCCCACCCACCCACCCTCTATTTTCTCAGGAGATATGTCATTTGACAAAATCAGTCGTATCTTACCAAGTACTAGCCCCGCCCACCCACCCCCCGTTTTTCGGAGGATATGTCATCTGCCAAAATAAGACTTATGTTAGCAAGTGCTACTTTTTTATTTTCTCAGAGGGTAGTACTTGCTAGTACTTGCTAAGATAAGTCTTATTTTGGCAATTGACATATCCTCTGAGAAAATAAGGGGGCATGTGGGCGGGGTTAACACTTGAGATAAAACGGATTTTGTCCCTTATTTTCCCAGAGGATTTGACATTTTCCAAAATCAATCTTATCTTATCAAGTATAGCCCCGCCCACCCGCCCCTATTTTCTTACACGCTAGGTGATTTGCCAAAATCAGTTTTATCTTACCAAGTATTAGCCCCGCTCCCCCTAGTTTCTCAGAGGATATGTCATTTGCCAAAATCAGTCTTGTCTTACCAAACACTGTCCCCGCCCACCCGCCCCCGCTTTTCTCAGAGTATTTTCCGAGAACATTTTTGGAATACATTATTAGTTTTCAATATCTTTTTCCACTAAATAATATAAGTAAGTGAAATGGAGAAAGGAGGTGGGCGGGGCTAAATTTATCTTTTTTCTAGTTTTATGACAAAGCAGTACCCCGCCCGCCCACCCCTTCTTCGTTGCAATGACTACTCTTAATATTGTTCAGTCATAGCTTAGCAAGTTTTAGCCCCGCCCGCCCACCCTTTTTTTTAGAAAAAAAATGTCATTTAACAAAATCAATCTTATCTTAACAAGTATCCCATTCACCCCTTATTTTCTTGGAGGGTATGTTAGTTGCCAAAATCAATCTTATCTTAGCAGATACTAGCGCCGCCCACACATGCTGTTCTCATTCTAACGATTTTATCTTTCTTCAGTTGAGATCCACGTTTCATTCGGACTAGACAAAATGAATCACTGAAGTGGAGGCGCCGTGGGTGGGCGGTGTAATTTTTTTGTTAAATTACTTATAATAATAATAATAATAATATGTATTTAATATCGAAAGAGATACAAGATCTATAAGACGACATACCAAAAATAAGTACTAAACGTATGCACAAGTAATGACAAAAAAAAGAAATACATAAAAACAAAAAACAATTAATTCATACAACTTAAAGATTTTTCAGATAGCTATTTAAAAAGGATAAACTTTCATTAAAAAAAATCAAGATTATTTGAAATTCTGTTTATAGAGTTGACTGTATGTATTATCTATAAGTCCATGAAACGTAAAATTTGTGTTACTTATTAATAAATTAATAGAAACAAATGTCATTTGTTATAATATTTTTTTATTTTTTATTTCTGAAGAAAAAAAAGCGAGAACGGGTGGGTGGGCGGGGCTAAGTTTAACTTTTTCCTACAGAATCTTTTATAAGCAAGCAATAGCCCCGCCCACCCACACTCTATTTTCTTAGGGAGCATATAATTTGCCACAATCAGTCTTATCGTAGCAAGTACTACACTGCACCAATCCAAGTTTATATACGTGTCCCTGCAAACATGTTGATGAGGTCATTACAAAATTGTGTAAAGTAAAAACTCAACTCAAAAATGCTAGATATGTTTCATTGTACTTTCGATGCGAGGGAAGTTCTGTCGAAACAACTTTCGACCAATTGTTTTAAATCATGATCGTAGTATTTAAAAGAATTTAATTTAACGTTGTCACACAATTTTGTACTCGAAAAAATAAAACAGTTACGTACAAACCTATATGTATATAAAGGATTTTTTTTAATTTGGATGCAAGGGTAAAAACTCATGGCGGATTCTAAAAACAACAGTATATAGTTTTTATCAAAAATTCAACAAAAAAAGCATACTACAAGTTATTGATAATAGTCATCAACATTAATGTTTATGTGGTTTAAGTGCACTTTCTGTTTTACCGTTTTATTATTCTCGATATCTATCTATTAAATACAGAAGTTTTTTTTTTTTTTGTAGGGAGAAATTTGAATTGGATTTTATTTTATTTTCACTACTTGTTTAGTGTGTGGCGAAGTGGAATGACATTTGGATAGTGGTATGACGAGTCGCAGTCAACATTAAAAGCTTCAAAATCAACCTAGGAATAAGACAAACATTTAAAAATTATAAAAGATCGTGCATCAAGTTGGCTTTGAAATTTCGTGAATTAGCCGCTTCGTTGTGATGATTGATGACTACTCGTCGTCTGCCACAAATGATAATCACCTCCGAACTTTCTTAAGCGTGATGACAATGTGCTTGCAGCAAAATAAAGACATTCCCAATTTCTTGTAGGAGTAACCAAAGCATGTAATATTCATATTTTATGTTATTTTTTGAGTGGTATAAATTGTTTGGTGGAACGAGCTTTTATCGCACATAAAAAACTATATGGTGTCTGTAAAATCCCGTCACTATTTACTGCAGTGAAATCTAGTATGCTATGACGTCAGTTATACACCCTAATACTACACAAATATGTATAAAGTGATTACATGGAATACGAGACAACTTTAGATTTTCCGAAAATAATCAATTTCAGTTTTTTCTGAGTCAATCGACTGCGTATATTCGTTGTTTACGACCTGCTGCTGCTGAAAGTTAAAAAACACCACCCTGTATTATAGCTACTTGGCTGAATCTAAATAAAAATGACGCACCGTAGCGTAAAAATTGATTTACGCATCCGCCCACAAAAATCGTTTCACGAATACCGTCACCACTGCACTCTCCACACCGTAAATCCAAACCAGTCAGTCAATACGAAAATAAGCCCGCGCGTGCAAAAACGGCATCCCCGTCCAAACAAAACTCGCCGCAAATAAACCGCCAATCACGCGGTTCCATGGTGTAACGGTTAGCACTCTGGACTTTGAATCCAGCGATCCGAGTTCAAATCTCGGTGGAACCTAATTTTTTTTCGCATCGATTCGCCGAATTGTGAAGCGTCGTAAATTAAAGTGTTACCTTTTCCGTCTCCGTGTCTGTGCACTGTTTGTTAGGCCTGTATTCAGGGGCTAAATACCCTGCCAGGTGCGCTGGGGGACCACATCCAAATACTGTGCTGCTCTGACATAGTTTCACTCTTCCCCTGGATGAAAGCATGAGGGTAGACGGTGTTACCAGAGGAATGCACGAATCACCTGAGGCGCCATCTGCAACAAACAACAGTTCTGTAAGGATGTGCCTCAAAGCGTTATTTGCATGTCACTGGGAACGCAATGTCAACTATTCGATATTTGCTGTTCGTGGATGATTTGAGGGCTTGAAGTATGCAAGCTCTTGTCTAAGACGCACAGACTAAAGATCATTTACAGCGAAAATTTAGGACATAAGTATTAACTTCATTTTTTAGGCTAGCTCAACTCGTATTTTTCTATAACGTGTAATTTTACCTTAACTAGTAGGAATATTTATTTGGCTTTTTATTTTATATTGTATTTTCAAAATAAAACGTCTAAATTCAATTGTAAAAAATGACGTACAAATAATTTCTGTTGTCAGATAGAGCAGATTTTAAGCTTTTAAACTGTCCTTTTGAATTTGGTCGATATTTATTTATAGCAGTGTAATGTAAGTTGGCACTACTCTCTGTCACTGATGGTTCACGGTCGGTTGTATAGTTTCCTATCTGTACAAGATTACCGAACAAAAAACTTTGTTATTAAATGTACAATACCACTCTGCCGTAACTGGAGAGGTGTTAAATGCATTTCTTCGTCATTTCCTTCTATTAAAATACACAGCGGGGAAAACAATAATTCAACAAACAATTTAAATTTCTTTTGAAGTTTGAAGTTGCAAAACTTGAAATTCTCGGATATTGATTTCGTCACCTAGGCAACGTTAGTGTCACCAACATATGCTACGCACAGAAAAAAAAGCACTAGTTTTTTTATAGTCCTGAAAATACAAAAAAAAAAATCAACAGAAAAACGTATAAAACCAATTTTTTTATGTATCGGTAAGTCTATAAGTTTGAAAAATTACCAAGAATTCTTGAAATCGTTACATTGTTGTTTTTTAAGGCCTAGTGGAGGAAGGAAATGAACTAAGTGGAGCTAGTCGAAATGTGCTGAATTTTTTATATGATTTTCAACTTAATTAAGCTAATAAAAATCGACACAGACAACAGATACATGACAGACGTCAGACAGACAGACAGACGGAACTTCGACTGTTTATGTTTATACATACAGAAAGAAAGAGTTCGACGATTAAGCACGTTTAAAATTCGCAGTTTACACACTAACTACATTTAAATCATCACTTCGTAAAAATTCTTTCGTGTAACATTTTTTCCACTGTTTTACTTCCACTTGCCAGCGAAATTTTTCTGGGCGTCTTGTGTTTACATTGCTTTAATTAGCGAATGAAGTGTTAACATAAATATACTCTTTCAATTTTGGTAATTTGGTTCTTTTTTGAATGTTATTTGGGTGTTATTCCTTCTATTATCGTAAACATTTTTAACTTTCTATTTACTTCTCTAATGGCAACTTAATTGGTAATTTTGAAGAATTTCCAATTTCCTGAATCTAATACTGGAATCACATGACAAAATGAAAATAAAAAAAAATGTTGCGTTTGGCTATATGTATTAATAAAAAACAATCAAAGTTAAGCATGTACTGATAACACATTTTCCCCTTGGTTGTTTGCTTTAAATATATTTGGTTTTGCCGGTGCCTGTCTTTAACCCTCCACGCATATTTTTATTTTAACTCGTCGCCTGAGAACTTGTTTGATTTACAAACCAGAGCGCGCACAGGCCAGTGTCGACTCTAAAGGTTCAGAAGCGATTTGATTGGTTTGTACTATAATTTCTGCGGGGAAATAGTTGTTTGGTCGGATTTTATAACGAAGTGAACATTTTTGAAAAAAAAAAAAAAAATCACATGTCACATGTTTCACTCGATTTTTTCGGGAAAATGTAGTTATTTTTATGCTTTGGAAACGTTGTGTTCTACATTGTATGAATTTTTAAATGTTTTTAGTAAGAATTTTTGTGGTTATTTGTGATACATTGTATGATATGTATTAATAATGAGAAAAAAATTAAAAACTAAAATCTTCGAAAATTTGAAAAATCGAAAACCTGAAAAATCGAAAAACCAAGGTGTCAAGAAATCGAAACATAAAAAAATTGTAAAACCGAAAAATTGAGAAATAGAAATGTTGAAGAACTGAAAATCAGAACATTGAAACGTCAAAAAAACGAAAAATCGAGAAATGATATCTCCTAAATTGAAAATCGAAAGATGGAAAAACTGGAAAATCGAAAAACCGAAAATCCGAAAAGTAAAAAATCCAAAAACATCGAAACATCTGAATCTCGATAAACGCAAAATCAAAAAATTTAAAAATTCGAAAAATTGAAATATTGAGAAATCGAAAAATCATGAAGTCCAAAAATCGAAAAATTGCAAAATCGAAAAACCTAAAAGCGGAGAAATAAAAAAACGGAAAAATGAAAACTGAGAAACCGAAATATGCCAAAATTAAAACACGAAAAGTTATAAATTGCAAAACTCATAAATCGAGAAACTGAACAATCAAAATATCGATAAGCCGGGAAATCAAAACATTAAAAAATCGAAAAATTTAAAAAATGAAAAATAAAAAAACCTAAAATTTGAAAAAACGAAAAATTGGAAACAGAAAATCTAAAACCGAGAAGTCGAAAAATCGAAAGATTACGAAATCGAAACATTTGAAAAATTCGAAAATTTGAAAAATTGAAATATGGAAGAACTGAAATGAAAAATCGAGAAATCCAAAACCATACAATTTTAAAAATTGAAAAATAAAAAAATCTGAAATTTAAGAATCGAAAAATTGAAAAATCGAAGAAGTAAAAAAATCGACACATCGAAAAATTCAGAAGACAAAAATCGAAAAGTACAAGAATTGAAATATTGAAAAATCTCAAAACTGAAATATCGAAAAACTGAAAAATGCAAGAAAACTGAGAATCTAAAAAATTGAAAAAATGAGAAATCAAAAAATCAAAAAAGTTAAGTCGAAAAATCGAAACCTAAAAAAAATCGAAAAATTGAAAAATCAAAAACCTAAAAAATTCAAATATCTAAAATTTAAAAACCGAAAAACGAAAAATCGAGAAATCAAAACTCAAATTTAAAAAATCGGATAATTGAAAATTGAAGCATCGAAAAACAGGAAAATCGAAAAACCGAAAATCCGAAAAATAAAAAATCCAAAAACCGTAAAATTGAAAATGCAAAAATCGAGAAATAGAAAAGTCGAAAAGTTAAAAATTGAAAGATAATAAATCGAGAAATTGAACAATCAAAATATCGAAGCATCCAAATCTCGATAAAAGCAGAAATCAAAAAATTTGAAAATTCGGAAAATTGAAATATTGAGAAATCGAAAAATCATGAAGTCCAAAAATCGAAAAATTCTAAAATCTAAAAATTGTAAAATCGAAAAACCTAAAAGCGGAGAAATAAAAAAACGGAAAAATGGAAACTGAGAAACCGAAATATGCCAAAATTAAAATACGAAAAGTTATAAATTGAAAAACTCATAAATCGAGAAACTGAACAATCAAAATATCGAAACATCCAAATCTCGATAAGCCGGGAAATCAAAACATTAAAAAATCGAAAATTTAAAAAATTAAAAATAAAAAAACCTAAAATTTGAAAAAACGAAAAATTGGAAACAGAAAATCTAAAACCGAGAAGTCGAAAAATCGAAAGATTACGAAATCGAAACATTTGAAAAATTCGAAAACTTGAAAAATTGAAATATGGAAGAGCTGAAATGAAAAATCGAGATATCCAAAAACATACAATTTTAAAAATTGAAAAATTAAAAAATCTAAAATTTAAGAATCGAAAAATTGAAAAATCGAATAAGTAAAAAAATCGAAACATCGAAAAATTCAGAAGACAAAAATCGAAAAGTCGAAGAATCGAAATATTGAAAAATCTCAAAACTCAAATATCGAAAAACTGAAAAATGCAAGAAAACTGAGAATCTAAAAAATTGAAAAACTGAGAAATCAAAAAATCAAAAAAGTTAAGTCGAAAAATCGAAACCTAAAAAAAACCGACAAACTGAAAAACCAAAAACCTAAAAAATTCAAAAATCTAAAATTTAAAAACTGAAAAACGAAAAATCGAGAAATCAAAACTCAAATTTAAAAAATCGGATAATTGAAAATCGAAGCATCGAAAAACTGGAAAATCGAAAAACCGAAAATCCGAAAAATAAAAAATCCAAAAACCGTAAAATTGAAAATGCAAAAATCGAGAAATAGAAAAGTCGAAAAGTTAAAAATTGAAACATAATAAATCGAGATATTGAACAATCAAAATATCGAAGCATCCAAATCTCGATAAAAGCATAAATCAAAAAATTTGAAAATTCGGAAAATTGAAATATTGAGAAATCGAAAAATCATGAAGTCCAAAAATCGAAAAATTAAGAAACCGAAATAGGCCAAAATCGAAAAAACGAAACGTTAAAAGTTGAAAAATTGGAAAATCGAAAATCTAAAAGCAGAGAAATAAAAAAACGGAAAATGGAAAAACTGAGAAACCGAAATATGCCAAAATAAAAAATCGAAAAGTTATAAATTGAAAAACTCATATATCGAGAAACTGAACAATCAAAATATCGAAACATCGAAATCTCGATAAACCGGGAAATTAAAACATTGAAAAATCGAAAAATTTAAAAAATGAAAAATAAAAAATTCGAAAATTTGGAAAAACGAAAAATTGAAAACAGAAAATCTAAAACCGGGAAGTTAAAAAATCGAAAAGTCGAAGAATTGAAGTATTGAAAAATCTCAAATGTCAATAATGAAAAAAAACTAAAAAATCCCAAGATCGAATCGTAAAAAATCGAAAAATATAAAAATCAGAAACCTAAAAAATTTAAAAATTGAAAAATCAAAAGCCTGAGAAATCAAAAAATTGAAGAGTTGAATAACTAATATATCGGAAAATCGAGAAATAGAGAAATCGAAAAATTGAAAAATGAAAGAAAAATTAAGAATGGATAATCTCAAAAATTGAAAAGTCAAAAAGTCAAAAAAATGAAGTGGAATTTTATATATATATATATATATATTTTTTGACAAACCCTATAAGTTAAAATAAAGACGCATCAAATAAAATAGAATCGAAAAACCAAGATGTCAAGAAATTGAAACATAAAAAAATCGTAAAGCCGAAAAATTGAAAAATCGAAAAATGTCAAATTTAAAAAATCGAAAAATTGAGAAACAGAAATATTGAAGAACTGAAAATCGAAAAATCGAAACGTCAAAAAATTGAGAAATCAAAACTCCTAAATTTAAAAAATCGAGAAATTGAAAAATCGGACAATAGAATATCCAAACATCGAAAAACTGGAAAATCGAAAAACCGAAAATCCGAAAAGTAAAAAACCCAAAAACCGTATAATTGAAAATGCAAAAGGTCGAGAAATTGAGCAATCAAAACATCTAAACATCTAAATCTCGATAAACGCAAAATCAAAAAATTTAAAAATTCAAAAAATTGAAATGTTGAGAAATTGGAAAATCAAAACATCGATAAATCGAAGTGATGAAGTCGAAAAATCGAAAAATTAAGAAACCGAAATACGCCAAAATCGAAAAGTTAAAAGTTGAAATACGCCAAAATCGATAAATTTAAAAGCGGAGAAATAAAAAAACGGAAAAATGGAAAAACTAAGAAACCGATATATGCCAAAATAAAAAATTGAAAAATTATAAATTCTCACAAATCGAGAAACTCAACAATCAAAATATCGAATCATCCAAACCTCGATAAACCAGGAAATCAAAACATTGAAAAAACGAAAAATTTAAAAAATGAAAAATTAAAAAATCGAAAAACTGAAAAATGCAAGAAAACTAAAAAATCCCAAAAGTGAAATATCCAAAAACTGAGAATGTAAAAAACTGAAAAACTGAGAACTTAAAAAATCTAGAAGTGAAGTCAAAAAATCGAAACGTAAGAAATCGAAAAATTTTAAAATCAAAAACCTTAAAAATGAAAAAAATGAAAAATCAAAAGCCTGAGAAATCAAAAAATTGAGGAGTTGAAGAGGAAAATCGAAACAGTCGAAATTCAAGAAATGGGAAAATCAAAACATCGATTAATTGAAAAATCGAAATATTTAAAAATTGTAAAATTGAAGAGAAAAATTGAAAAAACGTATAACTGAAATATCGGAAAATCGAGAAATCGAGAAATTGAAAAATGAAAGAAAAACTGAACAATGGATAAACTGAAAGATCTGAAAACTGAAATATCCAAAACTTGAAAAATTAAAAAATTGAAAAATTGAGAAATCAAAAAGTCAAAAAAATGAAGTGGAATTTTATATATATATATTTTTTGACAAACCCTACAAGTTAAAATAAAGACCCATCAAATAAAATAGAATCGGAAATGTCGGCATTTTTTTTTTTTTAATTTTCATATGTAAAGCGAGCGTTACAGATAGTTGCGTAGGTATTACACATGTATCTAAAGAACCGTTTTACTATTAGAAGAATTAAACAATAAAAATAATAGAATAAAAAACAAAATCAAGGTGCATTCATAAACCAAGAAGTGTATTATTTTATACAATTTAATTAACAGTTACTATGCAAAATTGTGAAGTGACGTCATCAAATTGTTGGGGGGAATGATTAGACAAATTTTGGTTAGCGCTTTAATATCTACATGATATTCCTAACAAACATCTAAAATTTGACAACAATCGGTCTGAGACTATCTATCTAATAAAAATGGATACCGACAACATATACATGACAGACAGCTAGGCAGACGACAGGTAGACGACATACAGACGGAACTTCGACTGTTTAGGTTTATGATTATATACATACAGAAGCGTTAGGGTAAGCCTATGTTTCTAGTGAGTTTTTCCATTGTAAACTGTCCTAAGCAATATTTCGGCAAGGATAGAAACGAATATGTAAATTCAGTGGTATATTCTGAAATTGTAGCTAAAATTGGGTGTCCCAATCTTGATTTGCTCAATAAAAAGAGGATGGTAACGCCGTCGGGAATTGAACCGTGACCCTCAATGTGCAAGGCAGAACGTCTCCCCACAAGTCATTAATAGGAACACGAAGGTTTAAACAACAATAATAATAAACAAAATCGAGGTCGATTCATAAACTACAAGTGCAGGAGTATATTATTTTATAAAATCTAAATGGTGTTGACTAAGGAAAATTTTAAAGTATCGTTATCACAGTGTTGGTGGAAATAATCGGAAAAAATTTGGTTAGAGTTTTACCATCAGATGACAAACGACAGACAGACAAACAGAAACGGGAGATCTATTTGTTCGTATTCTTAGGGTCATGAAACATCGAGAAAACATTAAAGTAGCCAGTATTAGGCTTAATATCAGGGCACTCCGCTAGTATCCTTTCGAGGGCATAGGACCCCAAGGCTCTAACTGGCTGTCACCCTTACCATGGTCCAGAGTAGGAGGGGCGACCGCTATTTAACGGGTGCTCTCCGTCAGCGAAGAACAGAGTTGCGCTCTCTAACTTCCCCCCAACTCAGGGTTATGTTTGGCAGAGCTTACGCAATTCCTTTCGCGAAGAGCGCATTGCGCGGAGAGCCGCAACTCTTGCTAACCCGTGACCTTTATTGAACATAATTGAACTATTGCTTCCCCACGTTCGAATTTTTACTAAATTTGTCTATATTTTATGGGCACGTTACTGCATACTATTGTAGTGCAGCTATGTTAAATTAATACAAAACAACATGATTTAAATTCGGTGCTCCAATCATTTCCACGTTCGAAATACGTATAATATATTGTTGAAATGAAGCGGTCCGTGTGCGGATTTATTTTGGTGTTTCATGAATGTTGATATGAATTATAAGCTTCACATTTTTCAATTTTTATTTGCGTCTGCGTGCTGGAAAATTGATATTAATCCTATTTTGTCCGTCCATCGTTATGTGTCAAATCAGGGATGAAGAGATTGAAGGACAATGAACCATAAACGCGTAATATTTCCATTTTTGTTGTGCTCTTCAATGGAAAGATCGATTTTCGAGCGCCATGTTACATTTAGTCCATTTTTGGGGACAAACTGTATATCCTGTTGTACGAAACACAATTAATTATTTGATGACAGAAAAATTAACTAGGAGTATTATTTAATAATTTATAGTACAAACCACTAAATCAAGAAAAAACACACACAACACGCACTTGAATGAAACAATAAGTAGATTGTGTTGTTATAACAGATAAAAGAAATTCAATTAGTGGATAAAGCTATTAATTTATCCTAAAGGACTGTTTCCACAACCGGTTACTACTTTACGCATAAAAGATAAATTATTGTAATTATTTCAACGCTGCTGCTCTATATAACTTGTAGTCGCGTGTTTGCAACAAAGTACATAGCAACCGGTCTTAAATATTCTCACGGTTTGCGAAAATAAAACAAATAATAATAATGGCAAAGAGCACACTAGAAGCTTTTAGTAAATTAAGGTTGATCCTAATCTATATTCTTTTATTTAGGTACTGTGGAAACGATTAAATAACTAATATATAAATTTTAAAAAATAATCATTTTATTACTCGCGATGATGAGGTCGTTAAAGACAACCAAGAAATGACGAGGCTCCAGAACAAAACCTGGGCGTACACCTTGTACATTAATTATGTTGGTAAGTTATAAATACCGAGCTTTCTTAACAAGTCTGTGTAAAACACTTGGACGATTAATCGCAACTTCGTAAAGTTCTAATTCATCTCAGTGAGGGAACATCGCGTTACCGAAAAAACGTATGAATCACCTGCAGCGCCATCTACAGCAAACAATAGTTCTGAAAGGATATGCCTCAAGCACTATTTGCATGTCACCCCATGCGCAATGTCAACTATCCTGTATTTGCGAAAAGTGCTTTTGATAGCCGATATCGACGTCTCTTGTTGTTGACACGACAAAACAAATCTTGAATTCATTCCCTATTTATTTCAATTCTTTTGCGAAATGGAACGATAAATTTTAACTCAACTGAAACCGTGAGGAGATAAATCGAGTGTTAAAGAAAAGACTTACCGGGGCGCCGAAATAAATGAAAGGAGTCGTAATCTGGCGGATTTTAAAGGATAACTTCTGCTCTGGACATAAATGAAACAAATTTCTTTGACATCAATGTTTTATTTTGGAGTAAATGTGGAGAATTCCATTTCTGATTCCTTCAACGAGTAAAAATAGATGTAAAAGGGGCAGAAGGTTTACGCGAATACCGCGCCCTTTGTCAGTGAATGATTACTTGGGGTACTTTGAAACATACTTTCCGGGCATTGTTCAAAATTATAAAGAAGAATGGGGATATCCACTTACATTATTCACTTTCTGACATGTTGGTTATGTTATTATTTTCATAAAAAAATTCTCCGGGGCTACGTGGAACCCAGATTATTCAGGTCGGAGTGAGTTACACACAAATAACACCCAAATTCGCAATCCGCTAATTAAAAATTTGAAAAAATTAATAAAATTCCTAGTCGTTAAGATTATTAATGAAAAGTACTTGTCCTAGAATTACTCTCAGTCTGATGATTTCGCAACCACTCCTGTGTAATTTTATAGACCGTGTTTTTAATTTACCGCACTTATAATAAATTTGGCCAATTTCGTAAATATTGATGTCTTGATCTAACAGGTGGACTGGCACACAATAAATCGTCTCAAGTCCTGATTTTATGCCTTCACATCAATAACGTTTCGTATCTAATGTCAAAATATAATAAATGATGCTATGTGGCATCAAATTGAGATGATCGTTTTATCCCGCTGAAATTCTGAAGTGTTTACAACACAAAACAGCGGAGATAATCGCGGAAAATAGAAATATTATTGTTTGGCAAACAAACACGCCGCTGTTCGATTTGATGTAGCTTTTCTTGAACACGCGCCAAAAATCCAGCTATTAATTAGGTCAGACTTTTCTTAAAGACGGAAAAGATTTATGGCGTTTATCTGTGATGGCTGTATCCAAAAAACGATCTGTTACAAATTTAAGTAAGTATGAAAGCTAATTCTGTACCGATTCCGGCCATTCTGAGAACAAAACCTTTTCAGTTCTTTTGTCACAATACTTCCAGCCATTATGTTGCATAGAACAATGCATACTCAAACTTCCACTTCTTTTTCTTGGTCGAAACCTTTCGAAACAGTTATTTTGCAACGCCACTGCGAATTTTTATTAGATTGGTGCCCTAAGGGCTCGAAAGACGCAGCGGCTAATGAAACAGTTATTGTTATTAGATTCCTACAAGACGCTTAAAAGTGGAGAATATGTGGCGAAACAACAAACAGAAAAAATTCAAGTAATTGTAAAACATATTAAATTTCATTTCCACTTCCTGAGCGTGAGCTTGTAGTTGTAATCGAGTGCATTGGACGACTGGCTACTTTTACGTTTTCTCAAAGCTTCATGACCCCTAGAGTATGAAAAAATAGGTCTTCCGTTTCCGTCTGTCTGTCAGTCTGTTTGTCTGAATGACGTCTGTCCGAATTTTTATTAGACCTTCGAAACTACTGGACCAATTGTTGTCAAATTTTATATGTGTATTAGGAACGTCGTGTAGATGGTAAAACACTAACCACAATTTTGAGATAATCCTTCACATATGGTTTCTAGATTTTTGAAAAAAAAAATCGAAATTGCAAAACCGAATGCTCTAAAACCTTGCAATCCTTTTACGGTTATCGTAAGCATGGTAAATCCTTAATCAAAATTTTTCAAAAATAATAATAATAATATTTTGAGATGATGTCCTACTTTGGTAGGGATGTTCATCCAAAAAAAAACAGACAAATAGACCGAAATGAGGGACCTATTTTTTCATATTCTAGGGGTCATGAAACGTGGAGAACACATAAAACCAGCCGGTCGTCCAATGAACTCCACTATAATCCTGTCTAAAGTGGGATTTATAAACTTGTTGTTGACGTCGAAATTCTCGCTGACGTTGCTTTTAGAGCTGAAAATTGTCTGATAATAATTTTGATGTTCAACTTTTGCCATATTTAAAGGGGTTGTAAAAGAAAAGTGGTGGATTTAAGTTAATTACTACAAAAATGTACCATTTTAAATATATTTTAAGTTTCTTGTTCTTAAAATAAGTCTACAGATATTAAGAAAAAAATGCAAAATGTGGCCCCGCCCACGCGCCCTATCTCAATTGTGATGATTTTTTGATTCGTCGTGAGTCAAGAAGGCGGTGCTTAACTGCAAAATGCTTATTTCTCTACGAGAAATTAAAAACATGTTTTTGAGTATCGTGTTAAGATTAAGCCCCATCCATACCTGCCCTGATCTAAATCCTAACAAAGTTTTCATTAGTTGCCAAACCCAGGGGCGGAGCTTAATTGAAAAATTCATATTACCCTACTAAAATTTACTATTTTCAACATGTTTTAAGTTTCTAAGAATAAAAAAAAAAAAAAAATCAGCACAATTGAAATCGGGTGGGTGGGCGGGTTTTATATTTTGCCTTTTTTTCTTAATATACATCCTATTGTTTGAACAACACATACTCTAAAACATGTTTAATTTCTTATGAAGACACAAGTACTTTGCAGTTAACCTCCGCCCCCTTGGTTCACGGGGAATAAAAAAATCATTACAATTGGGATAGGGCGGGTGGGCGGGATTAAATTTTGAGTTTCTTCTTTTCGAAGTAAGTCTACGTATACTAAGGAGCAGAATTTAATTGCAAAATCCTTATTATTTCTCTACAAGAAACTACCACTTAAGACATATTAACTCTCGTGTTATTCAAAGAATAACATGTATATTAAGAAAAAATTAAAACCAAAGATTAAGCCCAACCCATACCTGCCCTGATCTAAATAGTAATGAAGTTTTTATTCCTTGGTAGATCTAGGGGCGGAGCCTAATTGCAAAATCCATATTTCCTTACAAAAATTTACCGTATTAAACGTGTTTCAAGTTTCTAAGATTAAAAAAAATAATCACAATTGAGATATGTACAAGGAAACATCGAGTTTCCAATTAGGCTCCGCCCCATAATTACAACATGTTTTTTTGCAAAAATGTACCATTTTAACCATGTTTTAAGTTTCTTGTTGTGAAAAATATATAAAGAAAAAAAGGGAAAATATAAGCCCCGACCACCCGCCCTACCTCAATTCTGATGATTTTTTTTATTCATCGTAAGCCGAGGGGCGGAGCTTACTTGTAAAATCCTTATTTTTCTACGAGAAATTACCATGTGGAATATGTTCTTAAGTAATCGTGTTATATAAAAAAAAACTAAATGTACTTATTAAAAAAGAAAACCAAAGGAGAAGCCCCACCCCTTCCATCTCGGTCGCAATCGTGAAGAGTATTTCATTCGTTGTCAGACCGAGGGGTGGAGCGTAATTGCAAAATCGATATTTCTATATACAAATTTACCATTTTAAACATGTTTTAAGTTTCTTATTGTGAAAAAATTACTTCACATATTAAGAAAAAAATAGCAAAATATAAGCCTCGACCATCCGCCCTAGCTCAATTGTGATGATTTTTTTAATCGTCGTGAGCCAAAGGGCCAGAGCTTAATTGCAAAATCATTATTTCTCTACAAGAAATAAAAAAAAAACATGTTTTTGAGTATCGTGTTGTTCAAAGAAAACTATATATACAGTATATCCCCGGATTGAGTTCACAAGAGGAAAAAAACTGTATTTTTTACAAAAAATGACACAGGAATAACATTTTTTGCTTAATTCAAAACGAATAAATCTGCAATTAAAACTTCAATATTCCTGGTCTGTACTCTTAAAATTATTTTTTTCATATTTCTTAGTTCTTCGTTACTTTTAGTTTTTTTCGATTTTAAGGACACAGCCTGATAATATTAAAATTTTAATTGCAGTTTTCTTCGTTTTGAATTAAGCAAAAAATGTTATTCCTATGTTATTTTTTTGTAAAACAGAAAATACAGTTTTTTTTCCTCTTGTGAACTTAATCCGGGGACATACTGTATATATTAAGAAAAAAACAAGCCCAAAATTAAGCCCCACCCATATCCATCCCAGGCTCAATTGTGATGGATTTGCTAAGATAATACTGATTTTGGCAAATGACATAACAGCTGAGAAAATAGGGGGCGGGTGGGTGGGGCCAGTACGATAAGACTAATTTTGGCAAATGGCATATCCTCTAAGAAAAGAGAGGGTGGGTGGGTGGGGCTAGTACTTGGTAAGATAAGACTGATTTTGGCAAATGACATTTCCTTTAAGAAAGTAAAGGGAGGGTGGGCAGGGCTAGTACTTGCTAAGATAAGACTTATTTCGGCAAATGACTGAGAAAATAGGGGGCGGGTGGGTGGGCCCAGTACTTGGTAAGATAAGAGTTATTTTGGTAAATGACATATCCTTTAAGAAAAGAGAGGGTGGGTGGGTGGGGCTAGTACTTGGTAAGATGAGACTGATTTTGGCAAATGACATATCCTTTAAGAAAGTAAAATAACAATATTAAATCTTCTCGGGACTCCCAACTGTGTTCTTTTAAAAAGGTGGAACCTTCTTTTTTTCTATTACACTGTGACTAGTACCTTCTATACTCAATGACAGGGAAATCAAAACACCCAGTAATAGTAAGCACATTTTAATAATTTTATGATCAAAATTTGAAGTGATTCAAAAACATAACGTGTTAATGGTCCCGGACCAAAATTTTCGAAAAATTCAGTTTGAAATGAAATTTTTCAAACATACATCTTCAAAATTGTCATTTTTCATTTTATCAGTTGTGGAAAAATTATTGGAATTTTTGAAGATATGATATGAAGCCCAAAATTTGTAATCTGTAAGAACCAGTTGAAATCTACAAGAAAATATCTTTGAGTAATTTCCAATTCATTCGTTGTCAGACCGACGGGCGGAGCCTAATTGCAAAACCGATAGTTTCTTACAAAAATTTACCATTTTAATCATGTTTTACATTTCTTGTTGTGAAAAGAAGACTACAAATATTAAGAAAAAGGGGTGAAATGTAAACCCTTGTATTTATAACATTATAATCTGTTTTTGAGATGAATTTCAATAAATCTAGTTGATTTAAACGTCGAGAACTATCTTCAACAGCTTGGAAAACAAGGGTGGGTGGGCGGGGCTAGAATTTGATAAGATATGACTGATTTTGACACTTTTGACACCTTCGACCATTTTCGAAAATTAGCTAGACATTTTCGTGTAGATTTACACATCCAGATATTATTTTCGGTCTCGTTTCATCGAAAATTTCTATCGTTCTTCCAAAATGGTCGATTGAAATATAGCAATTTTTATAGTTCCAGTAGCAAATAGTATAAAAATTGACGATTAGAGCTTTTTTTTACTTTTTCCACATTCTAGATTCTATAAGTTTCCACTCCTACTCCATAGAAGAACATAATTAGCCCCGCCCACCCACCCTGCCTTCATTTTATTTATTAATTTTATCCGGTGTGAATGTAATGATCTTATAGTGAGCAGAAATAAAATTAGTCTTTAGAATGACAGCGCTCGGGGTGGGGGAGGCTAGTACTTAATAAGATAAGACTGTTTTCGGCAAATGACATACCTTCCAAGAAAACAATGGTGGGTGGGCGGTGCTAGTATTTTATAAGATATGACTGATTTTGACATTTTTGACACCTTCGACCATTTTCGAAAATTAGCTAGACATTTTCTTGTAGATTTACATATCCGGATTTCATTTTCGGCTTCGTTTCTTCGAAAATTTCTGTCGTTCTTCCAAAATTGTCGATTGAAGTTTAGCAATTTTGATAGTTCCAGCAGCAAATAGATCAAGTTAGGTCAAATCAGTTAAGTCAAGTCAGAACAAGTTAGACCAGGCCAGGTAAGATCAAGTCAAATCAGGTCAAGTCAGATCACGTCAGGTCAAGTGGAGTCGGATACATATTTTTTCAATAAAACTATAAATTGAAATATCGGGATGAAATGTATTTTTGGGGATTCATGTTTTTCTGGATATTATTATACTACATGATTGGTTCAATTATTGATACAAAATTTCATATAGTCAGATCAGGTCAAGTCAGATCAAGTCGGTTCAAGTTAGATCAAGTCAAGTTGGGTCAAGTTAGATCAATTTGAAACAGTAGGATGGGATATTTAACCTTCGCATACATTTTTTTGAATAAAGCAGATTCAAAAAGATTTTTCTAGATTGATGCTGCTGTTTTCTTGCAAATGTCTGAAAAAAAAATCTGTGAACTTCGAACTATTGGGCGTATTCAAACGTAAGTCATGTAACTACACACACTGATAATCAAAATCTGAACAAGGGTACAATCTAACAAATTTCCTGTGAAAGCTTCTAGTAATATTTTTTTTAACGAATATAAATAAGAAAATTAGTAGAAATTAGTAGATTAGCTGACAATAATTGTGAATAATTTTTAAAGAGATGTCATGTTTTTGAGAAAAAAAAGAAAACGTTTGGGAGAATTGCCAGTACAGAGGACTACATCAGGCATAGTTTTAGGCGATCGTCGGTCACTCTTACCTGATGCAAATGAAACTATATTAAAGAGTAGATACTTTCCTATATTCCCGCATATATTTATTTTCTTGGAATTTGTAGGGTATGCATTGTGACCTAGGGCAAAAGAGTCACTTTACGTACTATGTGCAGGGCCATAAAGCAGCGTTTTAGTCCCAAGAGAGCAAAAGCTACTTTTTTTACTAAGTAGAATAAAATTATAATAAACAATAATCGAATAGTCACTAACCGGCCAAAATAACTATAGTTACTTGTTGATCATCTTTTGTCACAAAAATGTACACCTGTGATAATATAATAATAATAATTTTTTCGTTTTTACTGATTACTGGTACGTTTTCCCACACTTTGTGCGTTAATTGACTAGAATTGTTGTTTTCATTTGTTGTCTTCCCCTTTGATCGGACTTTAACTGTGTCAAAAAACAGTTTTTATCAAAACTTCAGATCATTGTGGAATAATCTCAGGTAATGAACACAGAGGAATGACTATGGTCAGTGTTACAAACGACTTTTTTAGGTTAGGATGGGTTATTCTTTGGAGCAAGACACGTAGACTTGATGGCAGCTATTTAAAATATTAGGGTTTCAGTGAACAGGCCATTAAATGGCTTAATATTTGTGGACCCCATTATCTCTAGCAAAATTTTATTTTCGTGGAATTAGTGCTGTCAACCAGAAAAATGTCCCACCTACTTCAGGCGATTTTCCTTCAAGTTGGCAGCACTGCACACTCCCGCAATTTGATTGGTTGAGAACCCAATGTCAACGGCAACGAAACGGCGAAAGTTAAAAGTTGGTCATTTCGAACGTCACCCCAACGGCGTGCCAACTTTCAACGGCAACGTCAACGCTGAACAGCAACGTCAGCGGCAAGTTTAATAAATCAACCTTTAGTTACGCTTAGGTAGTAAAAAGCACAAATGGACCACGTTAACCAAAAACGTACTAAGCAACAAAATTGCAATTTAAGTAATACTATAGTAAACTTTCATTAAAAACTAAAAATTTGTATTAATGTCGGAATAAAATTTTTGCCTGAAGAATACATGAGTTTATTATGAATGTAGTCTATTTTGTTAATGTCATCAAAAACACCCAGTCCTTTACAGTTTTAAAGAAGCATTTTGGCGCTTGGTTCTTTTTTGAGAAAATTTTTTGAAAAATATTATATATATTTATATTAATTTAACGACCTGCTATAAAAAGGAACATATGCCATGAAACAAAAACAAAAATGGTTAAGTTAAATTTGTTTCCCCTAATTCGAAATCGATATCATCTGAAAAACCCTGCACATGAAATTCACAGTTTATTCCCCGTAAGTTTTTGTAAAAGAGTTTTGCATCCTCGGGAATAAAAGGACATAATGTTTTTAGATCTGCCAACTTTTTACGCGATATTGCTTGTCCATTGGGCCATAATGTAGACAATTTTCCAAAATTTTTAGAAGTCTTTTTCTTTTATGCATCAAAACTTTATTGTAGATCTCATTTTCCTGATTACTTTTCATAAAAGTAGAAAGCTTTAGTAAGTTTAATCACTCTTGTTTTCAAGCATCTAATTTTTTGTTCATGTATGCCTTCTATTTGTGACACTAGATTCTAAATCAGCTTCACTACAAAAATCTTCTCTCTGCATAAACTAAATAATAAGTGGATTTTTCTTTGTACAATTTAACATAATATTGGCGTAATCTTGTGGCGTATATACTTACTGACTCCAAAATCTTTGTCATTAGCTAAAAAACTATGTTCCGAAACAAAAAATTTCAAATAAATCGTTTGTTAAGTAGAATGTTGCTATAAAATTGTTCTAGCATGAATACAGTTTTTACATTACTATTTTGACGCCCACAAGAGTCAGACCACAGAGTCAGTTCTGTTATATCCTTTTTGGTAAAATTTTCAGTAGGTATTAAGCTCTTAAAACAAGATTCCACCTTTTGTGCGCCACGACCTATTTTCTTTTTTTCCAAATAAAATAGGGTCCTTTCCTTGTTTTACCGGAGTAAATACCCTCGTTATAAAGCTAAAATTGACGCTTATAAAACACTAAGTTTGTAGAATAGTTACAAGGAAACAAAGCATTGCACAAGCAATTAAAAAAAGTGCTGTGTCGCTTGGTACCTTTTTGATTAAATTATAATCCCAGATTTATTAAAGGCGCATAGTTCTACCTCAAATTTTGGTATAAAAATAATTAAGACAAATAAAGTATTTTTACAAATTAGTTTTTGACATTAAATTCTGACTGTTAGGATGTTTAACTCATTTTTTGCGATTTGGCGCTTAGTACGTTTTGGGTTAACATCGTTCAAATGTACTATGTGTAGTTTTGCAGACTTGGCACAAACTTATCATAACTAAACTAATAAAGGAGTTTCCTTTTTGTGTTGTAATTTCTTTTTCATCCAGTTGAGTAACTTCGCTTTGAAAAAATGCGACAAGATATTTCTCTATTTTTCGGGTCATAATACGCCACGAGAACGTAAATCCTCGCGAAATTAATCTTAATAAACCTCTTACGTAGTAGGGCCGGCAAAATTTAAAAATATTGTCAGGGAGAAAGAAGAAAGCGCGTCGCTTTTTCGCAGCCACTAATTGTTCGCGAGAGCTCATTGGGGAAACATCTACAAACACTCTCGACTGCACTTCTAGGTCTTACACGGCCCATTACCGCTGAAACTTGCAGCCGCAAATTGCAAGCACGAATATATTGTTGAACTTAAGCGAAGGTGCGTTCCACTCGCTTAATTTATGCGGGGTTGGAGTCACGCCGAATGTAAATTGTTTTAATCAAATTGTCAAAGGATTTGGCATCTGTGAAATTAAAAACGGCTTGCCGCAATTTCATCAGTCACTCTCATTTCGGATTCAAAAATGCATTGTAATAGAAGCCGGATTCATCGCCATTACCCCCGTTTAACTAATACGAAATCGTCCGATATTCCGGGCGTCGCTGCAATCCGCCCTCGTGTATTTTCCTAATTGCGACTTTTAGAACTTAATTTCATGACTACCGTACCAACTAAATGATGGAAATTGTTTTGTGCAGGAGAGGCGTTTAATTATTTTTGCTTTCGCTGCGGACGGGACGAAGGTGAAGAATAATTTGTACGGAGTTTTAGTTTTCACGACTTGTATAACTCGCCGGCGTATCGTTCGAAGGAGGGCTTTGCTCTCTATAGTTCCGGAAAATTTACTCAGCGCAGATTGTTATGCGAAATTATAAAGGGCTGTTGCGGATGCGTGGCTTTCTAAATGCGAACGGGTAAATTATATTACGCTATCGGCGAGACCTTGCATTATGGAATATAAATGGAAATTTTACTGGTTCATTTTATAGTGAGGAGAGCGGATTTCTGAACCCTAAAATGATAAGCACCTACCTATTTAACAGATTTTACTTTTTATGTACTCATCCCATTTTGTTAAGCTGCAGAAGGCTCTAAAGATGTTAAATTTTTTCAGAGACGGGAGAAAAATTCTTAATTACGCCTTAAAATTACCGCGATCAAATTAAAAAGTCTAAATTCGTTGAACAGGTGGTTTACAGGAGTTCAGTCATGTTTTTTATTCTCCTTAATGACCCTTTAACCTATTCAATCCAAACTCATTCTACATTTCGGTGTATGAATATGAATTGTTTTTTTGTCTTACTTCATACACACCGCACAATAAAGTAAAAAACTGGTCGAAAGTTATTTCGATAACTTCCCTCGCCTATGAAGTACAGACCAACAAATCCCGCTTCTTTGAAAAATTATAAATTTTTTTCGATTTTTGTTTTCTGACAACCTCTAGAAAGTTAAAACCAGTGAGGTAAATAACACTCCCGCAGCTTTTTTAACTTGAATTTTTCATTTTTTTTTTGGTTCGTGTTTTCAAGTTTTTAAATTTTTCAGTTTTTCAATTTCCCAACTTCTGAATTTTTCAGATTTTGCAATTTTTCGTTTCGTTTTTTTTTTCTCTAATTTTACTTTTTCAATGTTCCAATTTTAAATTTTTTGCAGTTTTTAATTATTTTTGTTTCCTGAATTTTCCGACATTTTTACATGTTTCAGTTTTTCGATTTTCCAACTTTTGGATGTCTCAATTATTATATTTTGCAATTTTTCGTTTGGTTTTTTATTTTTTTAATTTTTCGGTTTTTCTGTGTTCTGATTTTATCATTCTTCATTTTCCAATGTGAAATTTTCGATTTAGACTTTTTCAGTTTTTCAAGTTTTAAATTTTTTAATTATTCGTTCTTTTAATTTCTCGATTTTTCAATTTTTCGTTCCCTCAGTTTTTGATTTGCAATTTGTTTAGCTTTCATTTTAAATATGAAATTATAATTTTTAAAATTTTTCAGGTTTCCAATAATACGACTTTTTAATTTCTGATTTTTTGATTTTTAATTTTTGAATTTCTCGATATTTAATTCTTTAGTTTTTCGACTTTCCAATTTTGACGATTGTATAATTTCGATTCTAAAATTTTTGGGTTTTGCAATTTTTCGATTCTTCACTTCTACGATTTGCAATTTTTCGTTTTGTCAGTTTTTCGATTTTTCGAATAAAAAAAAATTTAAAATTGAAAAATCAAAAATAAGAAAACGAAAAAGTATAAAATGAAAGCTTTGAAAATTTATAAAAGGTGGAAATCAAGAACTTGAAAAATCGAAGAAACGAAAATTGTTAAATTAAAATATTGAAAATTAAAGCAATCGGAAAATGGAATTGAAAAATCCAAGACTGAAAATTTGAGAAATGGAATAAAGGAAAAATGATAAAATAGAAAGAAACATTAAAAAATAAAGGAAATAAAAAAACAAAAAATTCTGGCATAAAATCTAGAAAATGAAAATGAAAAAATCAGGAAAGTGAAAAATAAAATTAAAATTTAGATTCTACAATTTTTGGCTTTTGTAATTTTTCAATTCGATTTGCTTTTTCTTCTTTCCTATTTTTCGATTCATCATTAATTTTTTCGATTTTTAGTTTTCAATGTTTTCATTTTTGGTTTTTTCACTTCTCCGATTTGTGATTTTTCGATTTGCCACTTTTTCGATTTTGCAATTTCTCTTTGTAAGTTTTTCGATTTTTTAATTTTCCCAATTTTTAACTTTTTCGATATTTCAACTTTTCGAATAAAAAAAAAATTGCAAAATTGTAAAATTGAAAAATCAAAAATGAGAAAACGAAAAAGTATAAGTGCAAAATTGAAAAACGAAACATTGTAAAATCAAAATATTGAAAACAAAAAATCGGAAAATCGGATAATGGAGGAATCCAAAAATTGCAAAATCGAAAAATTTGAAAATTGGAAAAATTGAATAAACGAAAAATTATAAAACCGAAACATTAAAAAAATTGCAAATTTTCGATTCGATTTGTTTTTTCTTTTTTCCAATTTTTCGATTGATTAATCTTTTTGATTGTTAGTTTTTCGATGTTTTAATTTTTTTTTCTTCACTTCTACGATTTGCAATTTTCGATTTGCCAGTTTTTCGATTTTGCAATTTCTCGTTATCAGTTTTTCGATTTTCTTATTTTTTCCGATTTTTAATTTTTGATTTTTTAATATTTCCACTTTTCGAATAAAGAAAATGGAAAATTGTAAAACTGAAAAATCAAAAATGAGAAAACGAAAAAGTATAAAACGAAAACTTTAAAAAATTTAAAAAGGGGAAATCAAGAACTTGAAAATTTGAACAAACGAAAAATTTTAAACATTGAAAGATTAAAAATTGGGAAAACTTAAAAGTCGAAAAGTGCAAAATCGAAAAAACGAAAAATTGTAAAATCAAAATAACTGAAAATTAAAGAAATCGGAAAATCGGATAATTGAGAAACCCAAAAATTGCAAAATTTAAAAATTTAAAAATTCGAGGAATTGTAAAATCAAAGACTGAAAATTTGAAAAATGGAGTAAACCAAAAATCATAAATCGAAAGAAACGTTAAGAAATAAAGGAAATGGAAAAAGAAAAATTCTGGCATAAAATCGAGAAAATGAAAATTAATAAATCAGGAAAATGAAAAATAAAATTCAAATTTCGATTCTACAATTTTTGGCTTGTGCAATTTTTCGATTCGATTTGTTTTTTCTTTTCTCCAATTTTTCGATTCATTAACTTTTTCAATTTTTAGTTTTTCAATATTTTGATTTTTCGATTTGCCACTTTTTCGATTTTTGCATTTTTTCCAATTTTTATCTCTAGATTTTTCGACTGTTCGAAAACAAAAAATAGAAAAATTGTTAAATTGAAAAATGAAAAATGACAAAACGAAAACGTATAAAATGAAAAGTTTGAGAAATTTATAAAGTGAAAATCAAGAACTTGGAAAATTGAAGAAACGAAAATTTAAATATAGAAAGGTTAAAATTGAGAAACTTAAAAACCAAAAAACGTAAAATCGAAAAAACGAAAAATTGTAAAATCAAAATATTGAAAACTAAAGAAATCGGAAAATCAGATAATTGAGGAAACCAAAAAATGCAAACTTGAAAAATCGAGGAATTGAAAAATCCAGGGCTGTAAATTTGAAAAATGGAATAAACGAATAATTATAAAATTGAAACGTTAAAACATAAAGGAAATGAAAAAACGAAAAATTGTGACATAGAGTTTAGAAACTGAAAATTAAAAAATCAAGAAAATGAAAAATAAAATTCAAATTTCGATTCTACACTTGGGTTTTGCAAATTTTCGATTCATTAATTTTTCCGACTTTTAGTTTTTCAATGTTGTAACTTTTCATTTCTTTACTTCCATGATTTGCAATTTTTCGATTTGCCACTTTTTCGATTTTGCAATTTCTCGTTTTGCCACTTTTTCGATTTTCTAATTTTTGATTTTTCAATATTTTAATTTTCCGAATAAAAAAAATGGAATATAGTAAAATTGTAAAATTGAAAAATAAAAAAGAGAAAACGAAATGAAAACTTTAAAAAATTTAAAAAGTGGAAATCAAGAACTTGAAAAATTCAAGAAACGGAAATTTTAAAAATCGAAACATTAAAAATTGCGAAACTCAAAAGTCTAAAATTGCAAAATCGAAAAATTCTAAAATCAAAACATTGAAAATTAAAGAAATCGGAAAATCGGAGAATAAAGGAATCCAAAAATTGCAAAACTGAAACATTTAAAAATTGAAAAATCAAAGACTGAAAATTTCAAAAATGAAGTAAGTAAACGAAAAATTATAAAACGAAAAAACGTAAAAAAATAAAAGAAATGAAAAAACGAAAAATTGTGGCATAAAATCTAGAAACTGAAAATTAAAAAATCAGGAAAATGAAAAATGAATTTCAAGAACTTCAAAAATTGAGGAAATGAAGCATTGAAAAATAGAAACATTAAAAACTGAAAAATCGAAAAATGAAAAACCGTAATATCAAAAACTGTAACTCGAAAAATAGAGAAATTGGCTAATTTAAAAGTTGAAAATTAAAAATTGAAGAATTGAGAAATTCAAGTCAAAAACGCTGCGGGAGATTACGCCATTGGTTTTTGCTTTACAGAGGTTATCAGAAAAAAAAAAATTGCAACAAATATTATAATTTTTCACGGAACCGGGATCTTCTGGACTGGCAAGGGAAGTTCTGTCGAAATAACTTTCGACCAATTTTTTTGACATAAGAATCCAAACTACATAAGAATTTAAATGGTTAACTTTTATCTATTATCTTTATACCTAAGTAAAAAAGTCAGAAGTTCAATCGCAGCCAAGTATTGATTCACAAAGAAATTATTTAAAGACTTAATAAAAAAAAATAATTTGAATATTTAGGTAAAGTTCTGTGAAATTAGACATTGTACAAATCAATAAAAATGCGCTACTTAATAATTTAATAGGTACTGGTAATTCATATTGCGACCCGTGCTATTCCATGTTTATAAAATGATTTATAAACGTAGTTTCCATTTCATATTTATGTTGAAATAAACTAATGTTCTAAAAAGCTTGGCCTTACCGCGAACCTAGCTGAAATCGATAATTTATAACTACAACACGACACATAAACTTCATGTTTAGCCAGAAGAAGCAATTATCCGTATTTATGTTTATATGTTACGCTTTTATGAGCATTGTACAGCATAAGTTTTACATTTTCGAACTCCAAATTGCCACTACTGAAAACTATACTTGATATTCAGTGTTTCTTCTACTTTGGTATTTCAAAATTGATGCCACGTTTTAGCAGTAGAAAAAAATACAAAACCGAGATAACCGGATGTATGATACTCTGGAGAGTCAGTGGTATTGGTCACAACCTAAATTAGGTATTTTCGAGGGTTCGCCTAGGGACTGACTAGACAACTTACGAGCTTTCTAAAACGATAAAACTGAACACAAACAATTCTCTGATCGATAAGAATTTTGTAACAAGGATGATGTTTGTGTTTTTTGATGAAATTAACCGCTGAACTTAAATATGACAGCCATTTGCGCGTAAATATCGCTTAATTTATTTATTATTTCTCATTAAAAGAGGAATATTTGCGCAGCCGCAGAGAATGTTAGGCCAACAAAATCGGGAGCAGTCTACGAAGTTGCTTATAAATGATTTTATTTCGAGTTCTACGTATATTTCTTTCAAACTGATTAATTTCAGTGTGCTTTGGATACTGTTGCTATGGTTTCATTTTTTTTGACGCCTGTAGCGGCAGAAAAAGTCTTTGTCTGCCGTTGTTAAGGAGCGGCTGAAATGTCAAACTTTAAGGTCATTTGTTGAGTTACAAAATGTCATGTTTTTTTGACGTTACCAGATTTTAGTTATAAATCAAAAAATAAAATTTCATACTTAATTTTCAAAAAAACAGTAATTATAAGTTATAATAATACACCATGTTTAGTAAAAACACGAAAATTAACACATTAACAGACATGACGCTTAACCTCGTACCGTGTTTACCGACTTTATAAATAACATGGAACTCCGCATTTTACAGATTTAACCGGAAATGACTTTTCAGTGGAGGAATACGAGTAAAAAAAATCGGTGAAGCTGCTCGTTTTAATAAAATTTAGGTGAATTTAACTTACGTTTATTACTCACTTTAAGTTAAATCATTCTATTCTATTATCATTAATTTAAGTGGCGTGTAAAAAAAATCTGGGTCATACTCCAACTTTCGAGAGGCAAGTCGCGCGATAACGATAAAATCTAAACTCATTTGGACCTGGTCGTGGCCTACGCCTCTAGTTCTCAACTCGCTGAACATTTGAAATTTTAATGTGACGAGTTAAACAGTCTAATTAGCGTCATCAACCACTTGAAAATTGAATGATGTAGTGATAAAGTTTGTTCGAATTTAATCGAAATCTGCACGGGCGTTTGTTTGTGGCACGGTCGCCTCCTAAAATAAATCAAGGGAGGTTTCAATATGCACCAACAACAACATGAACTTCTAATTGCAGAAATGGAGTGGCGTCAGTTTAAACTGTTCAATTAAAGAGATTTGTAACAGGAAATTCGATTTGCCATGTTGAAATTGGGCCGTTGCCAGCTTGGCTGTCGCCGTAAATACGACCGAGCGACTTCGTGCTGTCCAAAAAACAAGAACGAGGTAGCGTGGCCGAGCGGTCTAAGGCGCTGGTTTAAGGCACCAGTCTCTTCGGAGGCGTGGGTTCGAATCCCACCGCTGCCACAACTTTTTGCCTCGACAGATATAACGGCCCTAAAAATATCGAAGACGAATTAACTGGGATTTCGGGAAATTCTAAAAACCACCAAAGACAAAATATATTTCCATAGCTTCCCAAATTCTATAAATTATTTTTAGTTACTTGAGCTGGGTTTATCTGTGAAATATTATAAGAAAGTTATAATTTAATTAAGTACTTAATTGATTTATTCAATATTCAATTCGAAATTCAATTAAAATTGATTTTAAGTAAATAGTATAAAAAAATAATGCCTGCTTTACGACGTAGCTTCATGTATACAGCAAGTTTCCGTGGTGTAGTGGTTATCACATCCGCCTAACACGCGGAAGGTCCCCGGTTCGATCCCGGGCGGAAACACTCTTTTTTTTTCATTTAAAATCAATTTTATGTTAATACAAGAAATCTAACATTGCAAATACTTTTTTTGGATGCGTTAGCCGAGATGATAACGTGAAGTGTATCAAAATCGGAATTTTGCACAAAATATTTTTTAATTTAGTTCAACGAAGGAATCAAAAATCAATTACCCAGTTTTAGGTGTATCGTATAATTTCAAAAATTAATTTCGTGACTCATCATTTCTTCATCTCCCACTTTTTTCATTTTTGCAAAATTAAAAAAAAAAAAATAATGACTCGGTGCATTGACACTTTTTAGTGTTTTTTTTTACTAATTCAAACTCAGCTTTTACCAGTTTCATTTTTTTACTCATTCCTTCCACACTGCACAGCATCCTCCATTGAAATCACCCTCGCCTTTCATTGGTTCACAATAAACCACGTATTCTATTAGACCATGAGTTCCGCTCTTTTTAGATATTTAATTATGGGAAGTTCTGACAGACTTGAATTGTATGATGAGAGTACCATCAACTATTCCACAGTGAAATATATACACAGGGTGAGTTACTAAGCGCGCATTGTTCGATAACTCATTAATTAATAAAAATGAAAAAAAAAATTAAAGTTATACGGTTTTTAGAGTACTATACTGTAAAATCACTTTTAACTCTTCAGCGTGTTCTGTTTTTTTTATGAAACACCCTATATATCTTTACATATTTTAACTAATTCCTTCTTTTGCTTTACAACCACAGTTTATTTTTGCAATTACGTTATTCCAATTTTCTCGAAATTTTTTAGCAATGGAAGGTTTCACAAAAAATCAGTAAGGTTATTTTTAGAATAAATGAGACTAAATTGTCATATACAGAGCGTTTACATATATTTTTTAATTATTACGTTTTTCAAATATCAATATTTCAGTTTTTTGAAGTAGAACACCCTATATTTTATTACTGCATCTAATTCTATTTTTTGTTTCCTTTAATTTTTGTTCAGTATTTTGGATATTTAATCTTAAATTCTACCATTTTTCAAAATAGAATTCAATTCCCATTTGACAGCAAATAAAATAAGTCAGTGAAATGGAGGAAAGAGATGGGAGGGGAGGAGCTGGATTCAGTTTTTTCTACACACCTTCTTCATTCTAGTGACTAGTCTTGATATTGTTTAGTTTTGTCTTAGCAAATGCTAGCCCCGCCCACCCGCCCTCCATTTTCTTGGAAGGTATGTCATTTGCCAAAATCACTCGTATCTTAGTAAGTCCTAGCCCCGCCCACCCTCCCCCTATTTTCTTGGAAGGTATGTCATTTGCCAAAATCAGTCGTATCTTAGGAAGTCCTAGCCCCGCCCACCCGCCCTCTAGTTTCTTAGAAGGTATGTCATTTGCCAAAATCAGTCTTATCTTAGTAGGTACTAGATCCTCCCGCCTGCGCTGTTCTTATTCTAACGATTTTATTTTTGTTCAGTATAAGATCCATTTTTCATTCGGAACAGATAAACGGATCACTGAAATGCAGGCGGGCTGGGTGGGTGGAGTTAATCAGTATTAACACGTACTAGCCCCGCCCATCCACCCTCTCTATTTCTTAGAGGGTATGTTATTTGTCAAAATCGGTCTTATTTTAGCAGTTACTAGCCCCGCCCACCCACCCTTTTCTTAGAGGGTATGTCATTTGCCAAATCAGTTTTGTCTTAGCAGGTACAAGTTTCATTTTGTTTCAAAAATCTCGATGTTTAGGATAACAATTTAACAAGGTTTCATAAACCACAATTATAATAATAAGGATAAAAAATAGAGTAAGATATAGTAATAAAATACAAGGTGTTCCATTAAATAACTGAAATATCGATTTTTGAAAATTGTAAAGTTTTAGATTTTGTTATAAACACTGTATATCAAAATTTGATTCAGTTGATACCGCAACAAAGCGCACACCTATGTTTATCCATCCATAGAATATTGTAGGACAGACTTTAACACTATTTCTATTAGGATTTTCTTTGCAAACCCTTCCATTGCGAAAAAAATTCCAGAAAATTAGAATAACGTTATATCGGAATTTCAAAACTAAACTGTGGTTGTAAAGTCTAAGAAGAAGTCAATCAAAATGTTTAAAATATATAAAGATAGGTTGAACACTCTATATAATTAAAAATAATTTTAAAATATGGTTCTTAAAGAACCGTACAACTTTGGTCTTTGACTTTTTTTACCTCTAAATATTCTTAAATATCGAGGACCGCGCGCTTAGTGACTCACCCTGTATATGTCTATAATATACTTTTTTAAATAAACTATTATTCTAACATGTCATTAGCCTTAGGACACTAACACTACAAAATTTAGTCCAAGATGCTGGCAGCGTAGCTGCTGAAACGCGTCGATCAATCTGGCGCTTTTTAAGCTAGAAAGCTCATAATCAACATCAAAGCAAGTTTAGATATTTAGTTATTTAGACAGAGCTTCCGTCGCCTCGGAAGTACAGTCGAATAAATACAACTTCCAAAAATTATAAAATTGAAATTTTCCATAACAAAATTTTGTAATGACGTCATATTTTTTATGAGAGGTTAAAGGGATAAAGTTTGGTTAACGATTTACCATGTTTACGATAACCTTAAATTGGGTTTTGCAATTTCAAAGTTAAACTGCAAATGTTATGTAATTTTAATTTTTTTTCGGAAAATCTGGATGCCTAGAGTAAAAACTCAAGACGGATTCATAAACCACAAGTGCAAGAGTATGTTATTATAAATTGTTAGGTAACATTTATTCGACAAAAGTGTAAGATGACGTCATCAATTTGGGGGAAGAGGACACAACAAATGGATAAACTTTGATTAGAGATTACCATGATTCTAATAACCTTAAATCGTTTACAAGACCTCAGAGCAAAGTTAAAATAATTCAGAGTTAAATAGTACAATGTTGGAGACTTTTGATATTTATCTCAAAAATCTGGATGTCTAAATAAAAAACTTATTAAGAATTTATAAATAACATATGCAGGAGAATCTTATTCTACAAAATTTAAAGAACATTTATTCGACCAAATTTTAAAAGGACTTCCACCATTTTTTCGGGGGACATTATAAATTTTGATAAACGGTTTATCATGCTTTCGATAACCTTAACCTATTTGCAGAATTTCAGAGAATTCGAAAATCAAATTATGTTTTTCTAATTTCAAAGTATTAAATACTTAATAATCATTGGTGAAGATTCTAAATTGCTGGCAAATTATTTATAAGATTACGCATAAATGGGTTTTTAAAATAAATATTTAAGTTAAGCTTAAGTGAATTAGGTCACACACCACGTAATTGTTATGTTAGAATTTGGAGGAAATCTAATAATAGTTCTTAAGAAAACTGAAAAGAAAAATCAGTTCATACTTCATTTTTTTTGTACAGTAACAACTGAGATAATATAATCAACGGAAAACAACATGCTTAATTTCCACTGATAATGTTTATACTTCGAAAGAATTCGACTATTAAGCATGTACGGATAACCAACATTAGCAGCAGCAGATGAAAGTATTACCATGCTCAAGAAAATGGGGTCAACTGTTCTTGAGAACAGAGATAGGAGACATATTTTTTCCTACTCCAGGAAAAAATCGTAAAACGTAGAGAAATCATGAAAGTAGAAATTCGTCGGATAGATCCTATGCCTAAGTACAACAATATATAAAATGAAAAAACCTAAAAAGATGTCGGTATCAATGATGAGAACATACTGTTACGAAATAAACCCATACGCCCCCCCGGTACGACGCCTATGGGTTCTCTAGAATGTGCAGAGATGATCGGTGAGTCATCATCTGTCAGGATGGCCGAGCGGCGGTCGCATAAAGACAAATTTGGAGCCAGTTATCGGAAGTTTCGATGGATATTCGAGAAAGACCTCGATCGCAGAAATATGGGTTTAAAGAGAGGCCACCTTCGGGAACGATTATTATTACTCAGCCAGTTGAGTCAAGAGAGTCCAGTGAAGTTGCGCCGAAATTACTTTGTACATAATCGCAGTAATAGTTAGTCGTGCAAATTCGAGTTATTAAGAAATAAATTGTTCAGTTTAACCCACGCCGATTTTATTCACCGTTCGAAGAAATAATATATTCAAATTGTGATATATGTAATATAACACTAAATACACCATTATTTTGTACCTAGAATTTTCAAAAATTAATGCTCAATACAATATTGTTAAACAATTCGGAAAAACTAAAAGCCCAATACTGTTTTTAAATCAGTTTTTCGAAAACTGACAACGCTTTTTTTAAAGACAACCCATGTGAATCAACTTTAAAAATATAGTGGCCCATTAAAGATACTTATTTTACACTTTTAATATCGGTTTTGTGGTTTCGAAGTTTACTTTTTGTTAAATTTTCAACATACACTAGATACCTAACACTCTCGTATTCTACCAGTTCTCTTTGAAAGTAAAAATACAAAAGTAGCTATGTGGTGGGGCTTCTAGCCGTCTTTTGGGCGGAAATTTGTATGTGCACTATATAGCGGAACTTCTAGACCACTTTTAAGCGGGAAAATCTAAATTGTTGCGCTTGAGTGTTATATAGTGGGGCTTCTGCACTATTTTTATCGGGTATATATTGAATTCGTCCTATTAACCTCTCAGTGACGCCATAACTTCCGAACCTTTTCTCCTCACATTTTTTGTATTTTTTGAAGCGTCAAAGTTATATTTATTTTATTTTAAGTACGTAAATGTTTGAAATACGTTTAATTTCGATTTACTTTACTCGGAAACACCGAATTAAGTCATTTTATTTTAATAAACAGCGTTGTTTCAATTAATTATTTTCCTTTATTTTTCCGCTTCTCGGAGCACTAACTCACTTCACACCTGTTGATAATGTGAGCAAGCCGCTGCAACTGAAGAAGATGATGGCGGCGGCGTATATTTAATGTAAAGAATGGAATTTGCCAGGACTTTCGAGTTTTCCCTTGAGTTTCCAGGCTCGCAAAACGTCGGTTCTACCCACCTCTCCATTCGAACGGTAGACATTCCGAATAATTTATTGCAAACATTCCTATTAAAAATAATTGACATTTTTTGTTTCCGGCGTTTTTCCTCCTCATTCTTCTCATATTGCCTTGCAAAAAATCAAATCTATAATTCTGCCCCAACGATTGTCCGTTTAGGAGCGATTTTCAGACGACACCCGAGTAATCGATACAGGATAATGGATCCATTATAGTTTAATGAAGGACAACGTGCATCCTTGGCTTTAATTAACTTCACGTGTCGAACCCTTGCACTTATTTAAATTAACAATGTTATCTCGATTCATGCTGATCACGTAACGAGAAAAATTCCCTAATATCAAATTCCAGATTCCCGCTGCAAATATTTTGTTAATTAAATCAAAGCCTTTCGGCGTGTTTACACGGAATCACAAAGAACTGAAACGGTGTAAAGCTCCACCGCCTACGAAGTTTTGGTTCTTTTAGATTCTGCACTTTCTGTTTTGCGTAATTGCATTCTGCGCTATTTAAACTCTCGAAATATCCCGGAGCATCCGCGATGTTCCGTCAGGATTTTCCGGGTCTTTTGGTCTCAATAGCGTTCACACACATTTGACCTGTTTAATCAATGATTTCTATTCTTTCAGCGACCGGCTGAAACGTTTAATGTTAATTGCACCACATTAGCATCTACTTTCAGCAGCCGCGCTAAATGAAATGAGAGAAAACACCAAAGCTAATGAGATTTACGCTAGCTGTAACTGAAATCCGGCGTTTAAATAACGCTCAAGCATTTTTCAGAGCAATGCTTTATGCGTCCTGTTTTAATAAAGTAAAAAAATAGGGCGAACCTGCGCTTGAGTGTTGAAGACGAAATTAAATTTGCTGCTTTAAACACGAAAACATGAAATATTCATAGTTCGGTTTTGCTAGTGTCACTACTACTTTTCTTTTTACGTATATTCTTGTCAGTTAGAGGTAGACCGCGTAATCAAATTTACATGTTCATGTTACCCCTTAGAAGCTATTAGTAAGCATTAGCTCCTCCTATTAATTTCCCCTAATTATACTAATGCTCCACTTCAAGAATATATGTACTGATAGTTATCAGGAAAAAGCAATTATCGTAATTGCGAGGCTCAAAATAGGCGTTTCCTGGCTTTAGCAGAAATTGTACGAAGTGCGCAGCTTTGTTAATGTGATTTTTTTCAATTACTAAAATTTTAATATAAATTAGCTGAAAGGACTTTAAACAACTGTTTGAGAAGTTTCTCGGTCTGTCGCCTGCAAAAAGTTGCACCAACTGCACTTTTAAAACCAGTGCATGAAATTATCTCCACGCTATTAAAAGCTCATTAGAGTAAAAAATTTCGCGAAACTTCTCTGAGCGGATTAGTGGCAAACATTTAATTTGCACGATATTTTAATATCACAGCGTCAAGTTTTTCACCACCGCTATTATAAGTTAGTTATTCCAATAATTCGTTAGTCAGTCTAAAATTAAAAATACCTCGCTTTTTATCAGCTTGTAGAAGCAGGACTAATTCGTTTTCACGCCGAGTGCGAATTATGACATTAAGAGAAAAATAATATTAAATCTGGTGCAAAACTTGGCTGTAAATTTATGCTGAGGTTTTTGGTGGTATTATATTCTACTTTAATAAAAAATACCCAGGTGAAACACACTATAGGTATATTATATTTTTATAGACATACACATGAACACAGACTAATGCGTGGAAACTAATGTCATATTTGACTAACAACTACACCAACAGTAGTAATAGTAAATAATTTAAACCGCTGTCTAGTGTAACTGTAACAAAACGAATAACCTTCTTATACCCCACACCCGACCATAATTAGTTTACATGAGAACATCAAGTAAAGCCTAGCGAAACCACTTTTGATACCGCACTGAAGAGATAACTATATTAAGGGTTCTCATAGACAAAGGAGTAGGTAGGGACAAATGATTCATGGCCTATAATTGCTTAAGACGCCAAGGAGCAGGAAATTGCAAACATCACGCTACATTTTATTTCACGAAAAGATTATTTTAAGACAAATTTGAAAAAATAACAATATTTGGAATTTCACAAAAATTTGGAAAGCTTTTTGAGTACAAACACATACATTTTTTAGTGCTTTTTCATATAATCACCGGCTGCCATTTAAAAAAAAATATGATTTTTTTATTAAAAGTACATTTATTAAATAACGTAACAATTTAGGGACAAATTAATCCTGTCAAAATTGTAAGGTCACGATTTTTTTAATGGCGATTTTCTTTATGCTAAATAATTTTAAATGAGCAAAAAAATAACCTAATAATATTTCAACGAAACATCAAATAAATAACAAAAGTAATTAACTGGTCCCTCTGCCTTTGTTCTGAGATAATAATTCTACATTATACAAGCACATTTTTCCTTACAAATTTCGCAAATATCAGAGTTCAGTTCTCCAAAAAGTGCAACCTCATTAAAAAAAATCGTTATTAAATAGAGTTCTTAATATTTTGAAATGTTGTTTTCAAAAGTCGGAGATTGAAACTATCCGAAATTACTTAGTAGGATTAAGTAGCAAAAGATTGAGGTGACGCCGTCAGTTGTTGGTGGAGTGAACAAACGAATTTTGATCCTATACAACTATATGAAAGTTGGCTGCTTCTTTATCTTACGTTATTTTTAAATTTGTTTAGTAATCTTGAAAGAAAAAGGATCAATTAAATAAAATAATGTGGTAAATTTAGTGTTATATTTTATAGAAATATTTTATTATAACATTGAAAAAAAAAAAATGGTCGAAGGTTATTTCGACAGATCTTTCCCTCCCCTGAACTACAGCCCAACAAATTCTGCTTCTTTGAAAAGTTATAAAAAATGTTTGTGGTTTTTGTTCTCTTAATCTCTTTCAAATTTCAATTCTTCAATATTTAATTTTTTCTGTCTCATCAATTTTTCAGTTTGAAATTCTTCGCATTTTCAAGTTTAAATTTTTCTGTTTTTCAATTTTCCAGCATTTGATTTTTTCAATGTTTTAATCAATTTATCCATTTGCAATTTTTCGTTTCAGTTTTTTATTATTTTTTATTTTTTTTCAATTATTTATTCGATTTTTCAATGTTTTGATTTTATAATTTTTTCAGTTGTTGGTTTTTCGATTTTTCTTGTGTTTTCAGTGTTTAGATTTTGGAATTTTTCGGTTTTCACTGTTTCAGTTTTATAGTTTTTGTTATTTTAATTTCAATTTTTTCAATTTTTTGTTTCCCCAATTTTTCGATTTGCAATTCTCCGGTTTTCTATTTTTCTATTTTTCAACTTTCGGAATTATTATTTTCTAGTTTTTTTCAATTTTTCGTTTCTTCGATTTTTTCGATGCAGTTTTTCTAGTTTTCATTTTAAATATAAAATAATAATTATAATTAAAAAAAAAATCTAATCACTTTTTCAATATTGCGATTTTAGAATTTTTCCATTTTTCAATCATTTGACTTTAAAACTTTTTCATTTACTCCATTTTTCAATTTAACGATTTTGAATTTTTCGTTTTTTAATGTCATTTTGTTTCGCGAGACTGTAATTTTTCGATTTTAGAGATAGTTTTTCGACTTTACAGTTTTGACGATTCTATAATTTTCAAACTTCAGATTCATTATTTTTTTTAATTTTTAAATTTCTTGTTTTTTAGGTTTTCAATATTTCAATTTTTCGTATTTTTAGTTCTTTCATTTGAAGTTTTTAGATTTTCACTTTTTCGATTTTGCAGTTTCTCGTTTTTTCACTTTTTCGTTTTTTCAATTTTTTCCGATTTTTTAGTTTTTCAATTTTTCAATTTTTTGATTCAACTTTTCGGATAAAAAAGATGGAAAATTGCAAAATCGTAAATTTAAAAAATCAAAAATGAACAAACGGAAATGTATAGAACGAAAAATAAAAGAAATGAAAAATTGAAAAATCATCGAAAAAGTGCAAAATCGAAAAAACCACAAACATATTTACTGTCAATTCGAAATATTGAAAATGAAAGAAATCCAAAAATCGGATATTTGGAAATCCAAAAATTGCAAAACTGAAAAATTTAAGAACTAGGAAAATCGAAGAATCGAAAAATCAAAGACTGGGGCATTTGTTTCCACTTTTTTTTATAGTTTCTCGTTTTTTAGGTTTTTCGAATTTTCAGTTTTTTTTTTTTGGTTTTTTGTTTTCGATTTTTAATTTGTCAATTTTTAATTTTCTTAATTTAACTTTTCGGATTAAAAAAATGGAAAATTGCAAAATCTAAAATTAAAAAATCTAAAATGGAAATACGAAAAAGTATAAAATGAAAATTTTGAAAAATCTAAAAATTAGAAATCAAGAACTTTCTAAAAATTGCAGAAACGAAAAATTGAAAAATCGAATGATAAAAACTGAAAAAGTTAAAAATCGAAAGAGTGCAAAATACAAAAAAATACATATTTATTGTAACATAAATAAAATTGAAAATTAAAGAAATCGGGTAATCAAACAAACAAAAATTGCAATTGAAAATTTAAGTTGGAAAAACGACTTACTGAAAAATCAAAGATTGAAAAGTTGAAAAATTTAATAAACCGAAAATGATAAAATGGAACGATTGGAAAAAATTAAGAAAATGGAAAAACGAAGAATCGGGAAAATGGAAAATAAAAATCAAGAACTTGAAAAATTGAGAAAACGAAAATTTGAAGAATCGAAAAATTAAAAACTTAGAAACTGAAAAACGAAAAATTTGGACGTGGAGAAATTGAAAAATTGAAAAAATTAAAGTTAAATGAACGAAAAATCATCAAACCGAAACATTGAAAACTTGAAAATGAAAAAAAACGAAAAGTCGAAAGTAAATAAATCCAGGGTTTTCGAAAAGTTATAAGATTTGATTTGGCTTGACTACTTGAGAATTTTGCCGCTTCGCTGTGATCAATTTTTCTGTCATGGTCGTTTTGTTATCATTAAGAAGCCTTCTTGGAGGCTACGAGATAATTAATTTTTAATTTTTGACGGAAATATACCTGGGCCAGCTTGACCGCCAGAGTTAACCCCTCTAGACTATTCCGTTTTTTGGGCACATTAAAGACAATATTACAAATCAGAAATTACTGTGTTAGTGTGGGTCGACAGATGTTGCAGAACATTTTTGAAAACAAGAAAAAGTGTGTTCATTTTGCTTCCAGCAAAATGGGGCGACGAACATTTTTTGTAGCAAAATCTGCTCGGACAAATTGAAGTACTGAAACCCACACAATACTCGTATTTACCTGTTTATGTAATTTTTTTGTCTTTAATAAATTGTCTGGTGAAATATTTTTATTTATTGCGATCCATATCAAACTGGTTTAAGTAACGAAATTGTCAGGTCCTATTGTAATATTTTTTTACGTCAACTAGGCGTTGAAAATAGTGACATCTAACTAAATTAATGTCCAAATAGCCTGTTCAATGTGTTAATAACATGGAAATTGTAAGTGACAAAAAAGCCTGAACATTTTCTCATAGCAATAGTGTTACAATTCCAATATTTCCTGATACGTAGGCAACCAATAATTTATTTCCGACCAAAGGATTGTTACTTATATCGAAGAAGCCGCAAATTCTTAATTTTGACATATTTTCCAAAGCCAACTTGATGTACGATCCGTTATAATCATCAATACAGAGCCGATCTTATGACAAATCCTCGCCTTTTCTAAAAGTAGGTTTTAAAAAAAGTTAAATAAGATCGCTTCACTTCCAATCAAACATAACCTCTGTGCCTTCACATTACAGGTGGAAAATAAATTCATTAATTGTTTTTAACTCATTCTGTTTAAGCAATTGTAAAAAATCCTAATGCATTGACGTAGACTTATGTTTTATACGTTTTACACAGTTGTTCTAAAATTTTCTTTTACATGATTAGACAAAGTTTGGTCAGCGTTTATTTACACTACATTCTCAAATAGAGGATAAACTTGACAATTTTCCAGAGAAAGTTATATTGTATACAGAAAATACATATAATTTTTTTTTGAAATTTTGAAGGCTAAATACAGCTTCAGAAATATTAAATTTATAATTTTATTCTTTATGATTTTAAAGTAATAATAAATTTTCTACTTTGGATTGTAAACTTACGTATTAAGTGACACTTTTTGACCGTTTTAATAACAGTGAATGTAATGCGTCATAGATTGTATTTAAACCAAAATTTAATTTCGTAAAGTACGGTCAGATGTGGCGAAATGGTGTGACACTTTGGCCATGCTCATGGCCTGTAGCTAATATGTGTGGGTTTAAGGCCGAAAGATGGTAATTTAGACTTGGGGTGAGCTAACAACACATCGGTGAAGGCCTATTACTGAAATTTCTCTATTGTGTTTTTCATCTTCATTCTTTCCGTTTTTAGAACTAAATGCGTTAGCATTTACTGTGAATTTCATCAAGTTTGTAAACTAGTCTAATTTAGTCACTGTTCAATTAAATTATTTGAATTGACTAAACCAAAAAATGCACACAGCGAGCGCAGAGAAACAGTTGAATCGAGCGAAGCTCGTGGCCATTTTGGTTTAATGCAGTTATTAGTTCAGAATTCTCTCAGTCTGTGTATAAACAACACTGTTTATAATCACAGTCGTCACATTTCAACGCTGGCGTTATTCCCCGGATTATCGAGCACCCCTTTTTCCCGAATTCTATTTCTAGCTTTCATTGGCATCGACTTCTCGTTGAAATTCATGAAACCATGATTAATCCCACAATTCAGGTATTAAAACCTGCGCGAATTGACAAGGAATCTCATTTTAACTCGTTTAATAAAGCCGAAAGCTAAACGCCCACGTCCATCCATCCATGTAGCAGAGCTGGAAGCTGGAAGAAACACAGGCGGCTTAGGATATCCTTCTTCCATAGGAGACAACTGATGTCATTACCGGAAATGGTCGGGTGTCATCTTAGCGAGATTGATGGGGCGGTCAAGTGGGATTAAACTGGCATCAATTGAAAGCCGTGTTTGATGCCAGAATACGGATTACCACTCAAATTTCGGAACGAAAAACTGACCGGAAAACTACGCTCGGTTGAGTATCGCCGGGACCGCACCGAATTTTACACCGGGAAGGACGAGGTCGGCAATTGACCCGTTTCGTCAATGGACGTCTAATTCCCGTCGTGTTAGTATTCTCGGCCGAAATCAGTTCTGTGTTCGACCAGACGTAATTAGGTAATATTGTTGCGTTGCGCTCGAAATTCGCTTGTTGTGACGATTTATGAGAGAGATCTCTCGTTTTATGCGTTGCGTTGTTTTAATTTGGGTTGACAAGTTCGTCGGGCTACATTGCTATAGGAATGGCTGAAGAAGCGCGGATTTACATGTTTGAGCCATTTGTTTAAATCAGCGATAGCTGTCAATGTAGCGGCAGATACATTTGCGTGTCACAGCGAGATTAATTTTCTTTGAAATATGGGTTTTTGGAATTCTCAGATTTTTTGATCGGTTCCATGGAACGATTTGCATGCTTTTAGAGTTCTAAGTGCATATAGGTTTTTCTAAAACACGTCGTTGTGTGTGATTTTTTTATCTAACTGTTGAGGCGCTCAACAGATGTTATCCTTCTCAGTATTAGATATATTTGGGCTGTTCTGATAAAACGATGCATCGTATAAATGTATAGAGTCGGTTTTGTAAAATCTGTCACTGCATAAATATTATAAAAATAAGCCGCTTCTTTGAGATAGGTAGCACAAATCTGTCTTTGGAGCAGTAATGCCTGCCTATTTATTAAGGAGCATTAGAATTGTTACAGTGTAATTTAAATTATTTTCCACAAATTTTTGTAAAGAACCATTATATTATTATACATGCTAAAACAAGTGCAGCTTCTTGTAATTTTTTACAATTTTCGTGATATTAATTCTTTTCGCTGTCATTTGCTTATAATAAAAAATTGGTCTAAAGAGTTTAGACAGTACTTCCCTCGCTGTCGGGAACGTAACGACTGCAAACCTATTATGTCGTTTTTGTATTACATTTTTGTAATTCTTGATTTAAACAATAAAATTAATTGACTCAGTCATTAATTTTCTTCAGACACCCTGTATAAGCAAATCTCAAAAATATTAATGCAGTGATAAATCACAAACATAGACTTATCATTCTTTACACATTTAAACATTTTTTCAGCAAAATTTTGCGGTGGCGTCATCAAATTTTTAGGAGGGATGAGCAAATATATTTCGATCAAAATTTTACCATGGTTATGATAAATTTAAAACATCTCTAAGATTTCAAAGCAGTCGGTTTTGTAGTTCCTGATTAAATCAATAAAATAAATTCTCACTTTCATTAATTTTTTTGAGTCACCCTGTATATGCAAATCCAAAAAATATGAATGGAATGATAAATCACAACTACAGACTCATCATAATTTGCACATTTAAGGTAGAATTTATTCAGCAAAATTCTGAGCTGACGTCATCAATTTTTTAGGGGGGGATTAGCAAATACATTTTGACTAAAAGTTTACCTTGCCTATGATTACTTTAAAACATGTCCGAAATTTCAAAACATTCGCTTTTGTAGTTCCTGATTAAATCAATAAAATAAATTCACACATTCATTATTTTTTTTGAATCACCCTATATATGCAAATCCAAAAATATGAATGGAATAATAAATCACAACTACAGACTCATCATATTTTGCACATTTAAGATAGCAAAATTTTGAGGTGACGTCATCAATTTTTTAGGGGGATGAGCAAATACATTTTGACTATAAATTTATCATGCTTATGCCAACTTTAAAACATCTACAAGATTTCAAAGCAACACCTTGTACCTAAGTTACTGAAATGTGCTGTACTGATGGAACAATTTTTATAAAATATGTATTTTTGGACCCTTCGCTTGTTTATGAGGTTCTAACTACTTCTAAGTAATTAAAAACATTGTGTAGAATTCCATACCTACATTTTCAAATATGGTAGAGTTGAATTAAATGTGACAATTTTTACTTCCCGGGCGTAAATGAATTAAGTTTTATAATCCGGTCTCTACTCTCTACTTTTACGTTTTCTCGACCTTTTATGGCCCCTAGAGTACGACAAAATAGGTTCCCCGTTTCCGTCTGTCTGTCTGTCCGAATTTTATTAGACAGATAATCTCCGAAAGTATGCCGATTGTTGTCAAATTATGTATTTATATTAGGAATATCATGTAGATGATAAAAGGCTAACCCAAATTTGTTTAATCAATCCCACCAATAATGTAATGACGTCACTTCAAAATTGTACATAATAAATGGGTTTTAAATGAGTTGTTACCCGAAACGTCCAAATTTTTGGAAAAAAATGAAAATTATGACACAACATTTTGCGAATTTGCAAATCCGAATGCTCTGAAATCTTACAGCTGTTCTGAAGTTATTACCTATTTGCTTATCCTCTTGAGGTCAGTTCAAAGTTTTGCCGAATGTATCCTATCTAAAACATCCAAAATATGAGGAGTCTATGCTTGTGATTTATCATTCCATTAATATTTTTAGGATTTGCTTACACAGGGTGACCCAAAGAACTAATGAATGGGCGAATTTATGTTATTGATTTAATCAGAAACTGCAAAACCAAATGCTTTGAAATCTTGTAGATATTTTAAAGCTATCATAAGCATGGTAAATTTTTGATCAAAATGTATTTGCTCACCCCCCCCCCCCCCCTATTTTGATGACGTTACTCCAAAAATTTGCTGAATAAATCGTATCTAAAATGTGCAAAATATGATGTGTCTATACTTGTAATTTATAACTACATTCATATTTTTTGAATTTGCTTATACAGGATGACTCAACAAAATTAATGAATCAGTCAATTTATTTCATTGAATAAATCAAGAATTGAAAAATTGGATGCTTTGAAATCTTGCAGACGTTTTAAAGTTATTGTAAGCATGGTAAATTGTTAATCAAAATATATCTGTTTATTCCTTCCCAAAAATTGATGATGTCATCAAAATTTTGCCGAATAAATTCTACCCAAAATATTCAATATTCGAGTTTTTACTTGTGATTTATAACTGCATTCACATTTTTTAGATTTGCTTATGCAGGTAGATTAAAAATTTAATAAATGAATCAATTTATTTATTTTTATTAAATCAGGGACGGCTCACTCCATTTTCCCAGAAAATTTTGTGAATACAATACTGCTATTTTCAGTGTTACACTGCACCAATCGACGTTGATATACGTGTCCTTGAAAAAATGTTGATGACGCCATACTAAAATTGTGTAAATTAAAAAACTCAATTCGAAACGGTGCGAGGGAAGTTCTGTCGAAACAACTTCTTATTATCGCTTTTTAATACGTTAAAAAAAATGTGGAAGAAACCTTTACTTTGGCTCTTCTAGTTTATTTTAAGATCTAAAAACGATTTCAGATCCGTAAACCACGGTAAAAATTCTTCATAACGGAATATTTTTCATTTTAATTTGGAGCAATTTTAACAATTTAAAAATTGTTGTCAAATTTTTTTGGAAATTTTATCATTTTTTTGAAGATCTACTGTAAAAACAACTTTGAATTCGTCATTTTTGGGCATTTTTATAATACAAAATTTTTCCTCAGATCACCAATTTCAAAAATTCCGAAATTTTCTGAAAAGGTAACGTTCGTTTTTCTTTTTTTCCCAATTTATTTCTTTAGTTATAGTAAAAACGATTTTGAATTCAAAATCTACACAAAATTTGCTAAATGATGGAAGTTTTTTGGGCGTCTTATCGCTTTTTTAATAAGTACATTTCAAAAAAGAAAGAACGGGAAAACCGTAATTTTGGCTTTTCCGGTAAAATCTATCGTAAACGCGACTTCGGACAGATTCGTAATCAACGGTAAATTTTTTCCACAATGGAATTTTTTTTAGTTCAATTTGACACAATTTAAACGATTTTAAAATTTTTTGAAAAACTTTTTTGTTGATTTTACCATTTATTTGAAGATCTACTATAAATGCAACTTTGAGTTCGTAATGTGAGGGCAATTTCCATGGTAAAATTTTCTTCCCGGTCAGTATAGCCAAATTCAACAATTTCAAAAATTTTCTGGAAAAATAACGTTTGTCTTTTTGTTCTGATTTATTTGATTAGTTACAATAAAAACGACTTTGAATTCATAATCTACGGTAAATTACCTTGTAATGAAATTTTTTGTGTTCAATTTGGAGCAATTTTAACTTCAAAATTTTTTGGAAAACCGGGTTGTCTATTTTGTCATTTATTTGAAGATCTATTGTATAGTTTAGGATATATCGTACCCTATAATATTTTATTGACAATAACAAGGCGGACAGTAGTACAATGGTAAGAAATATTTATGGCTCACACCAGTCCACTCGAATTTGTTGGAGAACATTTAACAGGTAATTGTACACACAGGGTCGGACTTTCGCTGTTTTAGAAATTCAATATCTGCGGATTACCGCCACGCGACAACTTTAAGTTGTAAATATCTCTTGCTATTGTACTACTGTCCGTCTCGTTATCGTCAATAAAATTTTATAGGGTACAACGATATTTCCTAAACTATACATACATCTTTGAATTCGTAATCTGAGGGAATTTCTCTGTGGTAAAAAAAACGTTCAATTTCAACTGTTTCAAATCTTTTTGGAAAAATAACGTTCATCTTTTTGCCCGATTTCTTTGATTAGTTATAAAAAAAGGACTTCATAACATGCGTACAATTTTCTACATCTTGTAAGTTTTTCGCCGTGCTATCGCTTTACATTTCCAAAAAATCTGGAAAAACGGTTATTTTGGTTTCTTGGGTTTATTTTAAGACCCATCATAAAAACGACTTCAGACTCGTAATCAACGGTAAATTTTCTTTATAACGGAAATTTTTTCAGTTCATTTCTTTTTTGAAGAACTTTTTTGTCGATTTTAACATTTATTTGAGGATCTATTGCAAATACAACTTTGAATTCGTAATGTGAGTGCTTATTTCCATGGTACAAAATTTTTCCCGCCCAATATAGCCAATTTTAACAATTTCAAAATTTTCTGGAAATTGTAACTAATCATATCTACTACTACCAAATAAACAATTTTGAATTTGACTTTTTTATGGTGTTTTTGAAACATTCAAAGAATTGATCCTGCAATGAATGAATTAATGAAAATATAATTAATAATTATGTACTTTAGACATGTATTCAATGCACATTTGAAATATAATTTACTCAGTAAAATTTTGAGGTGACGTCGCTAAATCCTAATTTCTCAGAGTACATGTGATTTGCCAAAATCAGTCTTATCTTACCAAGTACTAGCCCCGCCCACCCGCCCCCATTTTCTTAAAGGAAATGTCATTTGCCAAAATAAGACTTATCTTACCAAGTACTAGCAAGTACTACCCTCTGAGAACATAAAGAATGGGTGGGCAGGGCTAGTATTTGGTAAGACAAGACTGATCTTGGCAAATCACATACCCTCTGAGAAAATAGGGGCGGGTGGGCGGGGCCTAGTACTTGGTAAGATAAGACTAATTTTGGCAAATGACATACCCTCTGAGAAAATAGGGGTAGGTGGACGGGGCCACTTTTTACTTAGTTTTAAATCTTAGATTCTACCACTTGTCAAAACAGAATTCAATTCCCATTTTACAGTAAATAAAATAAGTCAGCGAAATACGGAAAAGAGGTGGGCGGGGCTGAGTTTAACTTTTATCTAAAGAGCCTTATTAGCAACCAGTAGCCCCGCCCACCTACCCCCTATTCCTTCTAGTGACTGTCCATATTGTTCAGGCTTATCTTAGCAAGTAGTAGGCCCGCCCACCCACCCCCTATTTTCCTAGAGGATATGTGATTTGCCAAAATCAGTCTTATCTTAGCAAGTACTAGCCCCGCCCACCCGCCCCCTATTTTCCCAGAGTATATGTGATTTGTCAAAATCAGTCTTATCTTACCAGCCCCGCCCACCCGACCCCATTTTCTCAAAGGATATGTCATTTGCCAAAATAAGACTTATCTTACCAAGTACTAGCCAGTACTACCTTCTGAGAAACAATAAAGAGTGGGTGGGGCTGTGTTTAACTTTTATCTAAAGAGCCTTATTAGCAAGCAGTGGCCCCGCCCACCTACCCTCTACTCATCCTAGTGACTGTCTATATTGTTCAGTTTTATCTTACAAGTAGTAGCCTCGCCCACCCTTCCTCTATTTTCTTAAAAAGTATATGATTTTCCAAAATTAGCTTTATCTTAGCTAACACTTGCCAACATAAGTCTTATTTTGACAAATGACATATCCTCTGACAAAAAAGGGGGCGGATGGGCGGGGCTAGTACTTGATAAGATAAGACTGATTTTGCCCCTATTAATCTTGTAAAAACTTGTGAAATTTAGTCGTAGAAAATTTTGGGAATACAATACTGTTATTTTTAGTATTACAGTGCACCAATCTAAACTGCAACGGTCAGTCCCAATATAAAACTCAAAATTGGCTAGCATTTGATACTTCGAAATGTTGACAATTTATAGAACTAAACTAAGAATAGTTGAATGCAGGATAGAACTTACTTGAAAATCGAAGAATCCAATCTCAACACAATTCTTTAAAATTTGTATTAAATAATATTTTCTATTAATACCTACCAAAGTTTTGACAGTTGTTTACCAAAATGAAGCTAGGATTCGCACCTTTTAATAACAACTTCAAAAAATAAATACACAAATTACTAAGATAAGCAAAATTCTGCCACCACATTGTAAAAACACATTTTCAAACGTCAATCAGGTTCGTTTTTCCGCATTCTCCGTTTAAATTTCGAACACATCAAAATCGCTGTATAATGGTCGCATAGCTCTGGGGCACAGCTTTGCCAGATTTGTTTACATCTGATGAATAACAAATAGAATTGGACGAGCATTTTGCCTTTACGTACACAAATGTGTTTAGTATTAATCTAAAAGCATTTTGTATTAACCAAAACTTCCCCAACTACAGGAAAAGACGCACCGTGTATTCAAACAGCAACATCTAAATACCTAGTTAAAATCAGCTAGATGTTGTTTGACCAACAAATTTACCAGACATTGTAAAACCCGGCTGGATATCGACCGCCCCAGCTCAAGAAAATTAAATGAAAAATCAGCAAGAGAGCTACGAGATAATCTGTCTACACATAACGTAGATCGTAAATTTGTCCACGTAGAGGGCCAGATGTGCCCGAATACTTTCTTTCGTCACATTTAGGCGTATCTCACCAGCAGGAGAAATTAATAGGGACTACGTCTACAACAAAATTTGAATAGATAGTTGTGATTTATGTGTTTCAATTTGTGTAATTCATTTTATCGTGTCATATTCTGTAGGAAAGTCATCCTGCGTGATACAAACTATCCAAAAACTGTGCTCCAATTGGATTTGTTAATTGATTTACGACTGCTGCAATTGTTATTTCTATGTTTTGATGAAATTGTTTGGTATATTCTACAAACTCTCCTTGAATATTCGAAATACCGACAATGTTTTTTTGCGATGTTTTTTCGGATGCTTTGTGCTCAAGTTTAACGTATTTTTTACAGATATATGTAAATTGCGAAATGGAGCAAAAGTTTTATATAATAAGCCATTATAGCTGACACGACGGCGAATCCTGAAAGTTCGTTATTTTTGAGGTAGATTATTAAGTTTCTGCTGCGAGAGTAATCTTTGAAGCACGAATTGTTTACTTAATTCCCTCTCTTAGCGAAAATAGACCAGCGCAGGGACCTTCAAACTTCCAAGTGTTCATTTGCTATTCACCGACTGATGAATGGCAGGGGCTCCTGAAATTTATCCTGTTCAGATCCACGAAAATAGCCCGTAGCTACAAATAACACGAGAAAACAATTTGTTGTGACCTTCGGCGAGAATGCGGTGTATATTACGCTGAAAATGAAGCGACTACAACAGGCAAAGATGTTGATGGATCACTTGAAAATCTCTCTTTAACGCCGCTGAAATTCCATCGGTAGTGCGTCGATAATTCGCGTTAATTGTGTTATTCCGTAAACGTTTTGTTACATTGGAAGTTTCCACATTTTACGATCTTTGTATAGCTTTCCTACGTGTAATGTCGTTGTCATAAAGTGGTGTTTTATTTCCCCAAAGCATTGTCTACAGTTGTTGAAAAGCTGCGATGGAAATGGGAGATTACGGCGTTTTGTAGCAAATGCTTGGGAGTTTTTGGGGCGCGTTCGACATAACTGCTATAAGAATATCAAAATTGTGCCTGACAAGTTCCTAAGCATTTTAGGAATTTAATTTTCGTGTATCAGAACAACTATTGTTTCAGGAATTTCTATAATGAAGCGAACGAGAATACGTTGTCCCCACCACCGTCGATTTTATTCCACAGCGCGTTTTTTGTGGTGGGCTCAAAGTTTTACAATAATAAGCTCCTTATGTTGAGGAATGTGGAAGGGACTAAGCCCGCAACAAATTTAAAATCGTCCCTTAGCACGGTTTGGTTTCCCGTAGATATGCGATCCAACTGACGCGCCCAAATTCCAGCTGACGTCTTGTTAAGTATACGTAATATATTTTCAACATAAGCTTTCTCTGTGAATTTCAAACACACGAGCCGCAAACGAAATTTCAACATATGCTTAGCAGCTGATCATTAGTTATTTCTGACGTTGAGTGTAATCGTGGAAGTCGCATTTTTATGCCGCCCCGAGTTCGCATAATTTTCTCTTTTTTTGTAAAATGTAAAGTGGGCAACGAGATAAAGGAGGTGCTAAAGCACAACACCTCTAAGTGGTTTCATTTGTTGCCGGTTATCAGGAACATAACAACGAATTTCTAAATGACGAGCCGAGAGTTCCCTACTTATTCAAGCTCGCCTTATCGAAGAGATCTGCGCCAGATGTTTATAGGACTTTGCCCTGGTAAAGTCTATAAATGATGTCGGAAAGAAACTACCGGAAAATATACTTTCTTTATCTGTTCGTCGCGACGAGATTTCCTTACAACGAAATATCCTGTTCACGCTGCAAATGGAAATAAATATGTTCTATCTTAAAACCGTCGCGTCAAGAAACGAATATGTGATTTGATTATTTTAGAATGTTAGAGACCGACGTCTGATGCTTCCAATCTTGTTAGAACTAAGCTTTTAGTATTAAATTCTTCCCACATAAATATTTATGTTCATAGAGAAAATAACCCGGCTCCTCCACCATTCTTAAAATACATTTTGCTGAATAAAAGAAATATTATTTTAAACTTTAACATTTTGAAAAGGGTATCAAAATAGATTGGAGCATTTTCATCCACAAACAATTAAAATCTGTTTTTATACAGTAACTACCCAATTTTTTGTCTCCAGCTGTTTCGCAATATTTAATGTTATTTTTGTTTCCACTTAAATTTGATTGCCCTCTGAAGCTAAATACGGCAGTAATCGTGTAAACAGACCCTAAATGACACTGCCCCAGTGCTAAGTAGAATCCTGTGGCAGGTACGTACTTTGAAAATTTTACTGTACCATTCAAGGTTTTAAAATTCGCAAAAAATATTTGTAGAAGCAGTAGATCTATATGTGCATCAAATAAATCTAGTTTCTAAGATAAATGATAAAACTAGTTTTCTAAATTTTATTTTTATTTATAACCCCTGTAACTTAAAATACAGATAAGTGTGTATTGTTAACGAAAATCTCGGGAAAATAAGTTAAGTCGTTTTTGACTGAATCTATAAAATAAACTGCTTAATTAATTTTTTTGAGTCACCTTGTATAATAAGTTCTAAAATGATTGATAAACCACGATTTGATTTTGATATTTTTTCAGAAAATCTAGACGCCTAGGGTAACAAATCACTGCGAATTTCATAAACTACACACATTATGTTATTTCACAAATTTCAAATAGCGTTTACCATGCAAAACTGAGATAACATTACCAAATTTTCGTCAGCGTTTTACCATGTACACTACAATGCAAAAATGCATATAAAATTTGAATACAATCGATCCAACAGTTTCATGAAACTCGAGAAAACAATAAAGTAGTTGTTCAACGAATGGACTTAGCTTACATTCGGGAAGCAAAAATCAAAATTGTACAATAAAATTTTACAATTTATGTTACTAGAAGATACGTAACGAATTCCTTTAAAACCTTAGTAATTCACTACATCAGCTACCACTGAGCATAATGTTGATATGACGTCATCAAGTTTTGGAGCTGGCGGATAAATAAAATTCGGATACGATAAATTTAACATCAGCAAAATCTTCAGATGACGTTATCGAGTTTCTGGAGGGGATAAACAGAATTAATTTTGATTAGTAATTAGTGAATAAGGTTAAAAAACCAAAAAACTGCAATATTTTGGAAAAATTGTGGGGACTATTGAAAAAACGAGGACGAAACCAACTTTTGGTTGTCGAAATCTAGAAGAACATGTCTTCGGTTAAATTGTGGAAAATTGGTTGAAATTTTCATTGTATTGAAAAATTTTGTTACTGAAAAACTTGTCAAAAAAATTCTAAAAAATTCTGGGATATACACTAATATTATACAGTAATAGTAAGAAGATTTTAATAATTTTTTGCACACATATGTATTTCGGTAAGATAAGTCAACTGTCAGTTTTTGTCCCGTGTCCGTTGTAGTACTTGTATTTTTTGTCCTTCGAACATTTGGAAAATTAGCCAAGGGTATTTTTTATGAATTTTATTTGTAGAAGTTATTTTCGGTTCCAATTCTACGAAAATTGCAACAATTTTACCAGAATCGATCAAATGAAAAAATTTCAATTTCCGAGTAAAAAAGATTCATTATCAAGCCAAACTTTTCGAAAATTTTAGTTTAACTTTTTCTTACAAAGTCTTTTATAATCAAGCAATAGCATTTGAACTTCCGTCTTATGAGCGACCAGTATCTCCACTCACCCATCCTCTCTTCATTCTAGGACTACTCCTAATATGGTTCAGTCTATCTTAGCATGTACTAGCCCCGCCCGCCCACCTTTTATTTTCTTAAAGGATATGCCATTTGCCAAAATCAGGTATTGGCCCCGCCCAACCACGCTGTTCTCATTTTAACGATTTTGTTTCTGTTCATCATAATATTCACTTTTCATTCTGACCGCATTAAATGAATAAATGAAAAAAAGAATGGTGGGTGGGCGGGGTTAATTATTTTATATTAATAATTCTGTATACTGGGAATGGGAACTAATAGAACCTAGACTCTTAAAAAAGAAACAAAAAAGCGCTAACCGTTACTTTTTCTTACTAAGCGCTGTAAGAAGTATTTTTTATTTAAGAAAGAAACTGAGAAAACGGGTGGGTGGGCGGGGCTAAGTTTATCTTTTTCTTACAAGGTCGTTTATAAGCAAGCAATAGCATTTGAACTTCCGTCTCACAGCCAATAAAATGGGTGATCAAAACGGAATAGGGGTGGGTGGGTGGGGCTCAGTGAAATTCTTTTTTACAGTCTTGCAAGCGACCAGTAGCTCCACTCACCCATCCTCTTTTCATTCTAGGACTGCTCTTAATATTGTTCAGTCTTATCTTTACAAGTACTATCCCCGCCCACCCGCCCTCTATTTTCTTACAGGGTATATCTTTTGCCAAAATCAGCCTTGTCTTAGAAAATTAATACTTTCTGGTTTTTAAATAAGCTGTCGAGATTTATATGCCGAAATTTTGTTGAGTATTTTTAAGCAACTTTTCAAAAATCTCAAATTTTCAATTTTCACCGTATAAAGTTTTTCGGCGTTTTGCAAGCATGAGTCGGAAATTACTCAAAGACATTTTCTTGTATATTTCAACTGGTTCTTGTAGATTACAACTTTGGGCTTCAAAAATTCCAATAATTTTTCCAGAACTGATAAAATGAAAAATGGCAATTTTCAAGATGTATATTTGAAATATGTATTTTATTTATCAAAGCTATAAAGCCGCTATCGAACTATCGAAGAAATTAACTTCTGGATATCGAAATCTATATGAAAATGTCTTTAGCTAAATTTCGAAAGTTTTCCAAAATTGATCGAAATTCTCACAGTATTGAAAATGTTGCTTCTAAAAAGTTGCCAAAAAATTCCCATAAAATTCTCGGATATAAATTTCGTTGTGCTGATTCCAAAAACATAGCTTGTTTATGGTCCTGGTGCAATATTTAAAAACATTCGGTTTGAAAAAAAAATTTTAATCCAAAAAATCGCAAGTATTCCAGTGGCCTATTCTGTAAAAATGCTACGAAAGAAATGTTGGCGAACCTAACTTCTAGACGTCGAAATCTATAAGAAAATATTTTTAGTTAAATTTCGAAAATTGTTGAAATTTTACTTTTTTTTCGTAAAGTGGGATTTCAAAATTTTGCTTTTGAAACTTGCCCAACAATTCACTGTACAATTCACTGTAGAGTTTCAGACAGTCTGAAAGAAGAAATTAATCCAATAAATTGTAATCTTTAATTATGGACAAACGGTACGAACTATCGAAAAAATGAGGCCGAATTAACTTCTGGAAAAAGAAAATGTCTGTAGTTGAATTTCCAAAATTGTCGAAAATTGACGAAATTTTGATACTATCGAAGGATTTTCCTATCAAAAATTCTCCAAAAAATCTGCAATATAAATTTCATCGTGCTGATTCCAAAAACATAGCTCCCAGTGCAAGATTTAAAAATATTCAGTTTGCAAATATTTTCTTTTAATCCGCAAAATTGCAATTTTTAGAAAAATGATTTCAACAATCAAAGAAATGAGGCCGAAACTAATTTCGGAGGGTCGAAATTTATAAAAAAATATCTTTGGCTAAACTTACAAAATTGTCGAAAATTGACCAACATTTTCGTAGTAAGTTTTAAAAAATTTTGCTTTTCAAAAAATTCTCAAAAAATTCCGAGATTTTCGTCGTGCTGATTCCAAAACATAGGTTTTGGACTTTTTATTCTCTCATTGCAAGATTTAAAAATATTCGGCTTGAAAATATAGATTATATATTATTTTATTCAAAAAATTGCAATAATTCAGCGGACGATTCTGGAAAAATCGTAGGAGATTTCGCAGAAATGAGGCTAAAACTAACTGCTGGAGGTCGAAATCTATAAGAAAATATCTTTACTTAAATTTCGAAAATTGTCGAAAATTGACACGAATTTTCGTATATATTTTTGTCTTGAAAAGGTTACCAAAAAATTCCCAAAACGCTCTGAGATATAGATTTCATGGTCATAATTCCAAAAACACAGCTTGTTTATGTTTCCGGTGCCAGATTTAAAAATATTCGGTTTGATTTGTTGTTTTATCCAAACAATTTTGGAAAAATGATAGGAAGTATCGAAAAAATGAGCCCGAAATTAACTCCTGGAGGTCGAAATCTACAAGAAAATGTCTAGTTAAATTTTAAAAAATTTTGCTTTTCAAAAAGTTGTCAAAAAATCCTACGCTTATCAATCAAACTATCAGATGATTTTTTTCTTTAAATCTGGATGTGCAAGGTACAGTAGAGTCATTTTATCAAATTTAAGTAGTAAACTTTTGAGATGACGTCACCTAATTAAATTGTTTGTGGGGATGGTCAGACCAATTACGCTTTACACGACAGATAGACGGAAACATACTCTAGAACTCATGAAACGTCGAGAAAGCATTATAATTTTTATATATTCTTTCGTACTTGTCATATGAAATGAGTATAAGTAACAGAAAACGTTTCCATTTTCAACACGTCAATTCCAGTGCTCTAACTTTAACATGAAACAAACATGCCTACAATTTTAATATATTTAATGGCTTTATTATAATAAGGAAGCAATCTGATCCATATTTGTCGTTGCTCTCTAAGAATCGATTCGAGCTTGTTTCAGACTTGTACTGAATTCAGCTGAAAAAAATTGTGTGATATTATTTTACACAGAATTTCTCTTAATATATATTTTTTTTCAATAATTATCTTTTTAATTACGTAATGAAATAATTCTCTTTTCGGTTGCATTCGGGCTCACTGACAAGGAAATTTCAGTGGGCGCGAGTAATCCTATTATGTATAAAATAACAAACTCAAATTTAAAATTTCTTTGAAGTTACCTAATGACAACGTCATTATTGTGTTTGTACTGAGTTACAATAGAATTATGCGTCTTAAAATTCAAACATCGTATTTTTATTCCACCGTATGATCATTAAAATTTGAATTAGATTGGTTAATACTTCAAATTCATGTCACACGAGCTTCCCAATTTTCGCTCCAGTCTAAATTCAAAAATAAAGGCCGATTCATAAACCACTGACAAATTATGGGTTCGCCATCTACACGAATATTCTAGGTAACAATTGTGTATAGAAATTTTTTTAAGTTCGCCAGCGCCAACCTTTTCAAAACTTAATTACAACTTGCATTTTAATCAACGGCACCGTGACACCAAATACCAACCAAATTCAAAGAAACACAGTCGCAATATCCTCAGTGTTTACAGAGTTGCTATTTCAAGTGCGATTCCACATTCTCGCTCCGAGGAATATCGCAAGCTCGCGTAATTGGGGTCGAACTAGCACAACGCTTACACGAAAGTACATATTAAATCAGATAGGTAAAACAAAACAAATTGGGCTTACCAGATAAGAATAAATCTTGCAGCGCTTGAACAGCTTGACACAAAATAGCCCAACACTCGGGCTCGGTGAGGCCCGAGGGACGCGCCGTCAAGAGTTCTCCCAAACTTGGACCTCCATGAAGACGAACTTCTTTAATGCGAGACCTTGACATGCTGAAATCAGAACGAATAATAATTTAGGCTGTTGGAAACAAGCGCTTTCACTTCGTGAAATAGTAATTCCGATCGATATTCTTTTAATGATTCAAGATAAATGACTTTGCGAGCAACTAGGAATTTCGCCCGAACTTCTGAAATTTAATTATTAAAGTATTTCATCGATTTCCCTTTATTGCATCTCTCTCTTGAAATCATCACAATATAAACGAGCCGAACCTGAATAAGGAGGAAGAGATGCAGCTTTCAAACTTTGCAGTCAAATTCGGTCGACCGAACTCGTTAATGGAGTCGGATTTTTCTAGCAGAAAATAAAATAAAGTGCGTTGTGGGTTTTATTTGTGCATCGAGTTAGTGGAAAAACGGAACTGTTAGATTATGTGGTCGCAAGAATCAATAAACTGTCAGCAGCACGGCTAGTTATATCGCGATATTACAATTTGATGACATCCATTGTTGAGTTTATCAGCGGTATCTTCGTAAATTTTCGCCCAATAAAACTAACGAACGGAAAAAATAAAAATCTGAGAAGGAAGTATAAGGAAGTATAAACTAGAACGGGGATCAGCGATGCGATTTTTCCAAATGGTAAGATCCTCTCCTCTTCAGGCGCTCATTAATCTCAATATAAAGTTCAGTAAGTGACGTTGCAACAGCTTTTTACTCCATTACACTTGATGTTGTTATTTCGGATGCAGCAACTAAACAGAAGGATTGTTATTTTTTAAAAAACAAAAAAAAGTATGTCGTGTGATAAAGTAGAGCGAATGTGATCGACGAGTGGAAAATCCCGGCGCATCCACCAAATTTCTGAATAGTATGTTGATGATCCACAAGTTTTCCAACATTAACCTCTCGATTAACCACAATACATCGAAATTAATGAAGAGCATGAAATCAATTTGAGTCTGTCAAACGCTGTATTGATTCGGATTCATCTCCTAATACGAATTAAATCGAAGGAATTTCACACAACGCATTGGTTTACGTTTGCACCTGGAACCTGCGTTTAATTTCCACTTAAGTTTTCTTCGGAAATTACTTGGACCCTCAAAGTTGGATTGTAAATTGATATTTTTCGCCCATGGGATTAAACGCATTACACAATTACTTCTTCTCGTCAGCTTGCAGAAACCTTACAAAGTAAAAGCTTTTGTCTGCAACCAAACTCAATTATGATGTGTAAGTTAGCTTTTAACTGATCTCTAGACTTCTAATTCATTATTGATTGTAGACTATAAAGACAACGATATTAACCCAATCTCCCAAGACTTAATTAACAATTCCTCGACCTAAATTTCTAACCCCTTTGACTAAAACAACTACTAAAACAAATTCCGATCGAATCATTTTTATGATGGATTGGAGCACCATTATTCATTTTTAATATAATATTCAGCAAACAAAATTATATCCGCGATTTGAATGCAAATTCATGAAAAATGATTGATACTCAAAATAAACTTTACCCATATGACAGTTCAAGCTGAAATTACAATTTCTCCTTCCTTTTTCACTTGCGTATACGAATGGGAGTCGTTAAGAGGAAACAATTGCTATCCGGTCGAACTGAGATTATTTCCGGATACAACATCAATCTTCAGTGGAATTTCTTACGGGGCTAGGGCTGCCTCTATGGCGCCAAATTTTCATGCATCTATAAGCAGAGATTCGTTTCCGGATGATTTACATGTAACAGCGATCTGTCCGCATTTACATGATATACGATTTAAGCAACTCGAAAATGACACGCCTGGCATCCGTTCTTGTGGTTCGGCTTAGGGAAGGTGCGTATTGTCACGTTCCGTGTTGGACTAAACCCGAATTTATTGATTGCGCCTTGTACGCACATAGTTCTCACTTAGGATTCTAAGTTATTGGAGAATTATAACAAATCGGACGATAAGAGAACTGCAACCCTCGTTCATCAAAATTATCTCATCTGATAGCTAATCTCCTGAAATTGCAACCGAAGCAACCGCGACGTTAACTACACATTTAAAAGATTTAATAAAACCTCTGTACCCATAAAAGTAAAAAGCATTGCTTATGAACTGGAGATGACATCTGCCACGATCAACAAGATTGTGCTCCGAGAATGAATTAAAGGTTTCCACGTGACAAGAGATAAAAATTACAAAGAATATTTTCAGAAATAACACGAAAGCATAATCGTATTTAAAAATGCAACTTTTTTCATGTTCTATTGGCACGTTTCAACAACTACGCTGTTGTTCACTGATTTTTTTATTACTAAGCGCATTTAAAAAATCCCTGCATTTAAAATTCCTTGTACGCATTTCAATTCAGTTTATAATCTTAATTCGCTTCGATCTGAGACCTGAAACCCTAAATTTTGCCCGAAAGCCTCTCTAATGACGATTGATTCTTTATTTCCTTATTTGTTCTTTCTTATTTCTTATTGCAGTCAATAAACAGTCGGTTAATTTCGTTTCCTCTGTTCTCGTTACGAACATCGAACGATAAAATTACTTCAAAAGTATCACCATACACTGTGTTCCATTTAAAAGTTCAAAGTTGTATTTTTTTAAACATTATTTTATGTCTTTTGATTCTTTTTTATGAAAGAATGAAAAAGCGATATCTATACAAGAATTTTTATTAACAAATTTCAAGATGTTTGCAATTTTATATAAAAAAAAGTAGTCAAAATAAAAATCACGACTCCACCATTTTTAAAGATGGAGCTTTGAAATTTTGCACAAGACTGTTTTGAATGTATCTATGTATTTATACAGAATAATGAAAATAGCAAATTTTCAGTTTTCTCATATTTTTCAAATCATTTTTACACCTGTCTCTAAGGTGTTCTATTTGAAAAAACAATAATATACAGATTTAATCACCCTCTATAATTAAATTTGGCCGGCTTTAGAACATTTTGAAGCAATAAAATTATGGACCGTAGTACTGATTTTTACTTCCCGAGCGTAAGCTAAAGAAGTACAGTAATTGAGTCCGTCCGACGAAATGCCACTTTTATGTTTTCTCGACGTTTCATGACCCTTACAGCACCAAAAAAGTAGTCTCCTGTTTCTGTCTGTCTGTCTGTCTGTCTGTCCGTATCCATTTTTATTGGACACGTAATTTCCGAAACTGCTGGATCGATTGTTGTCAAATTTTGTATGCATATTAAAAATATCATGTAGATGGTTAAATGCCACTTAAAATTTGGATAATCATCCCCACCAACAATTTGATGACGTCATTTCAATGAATTGTATTTTAAAACGTGAATGTTATACAAAAATATACTCGTATACACAAGTATGCGAGTATATTTTGCTTTTTTGTTTTAATATGTGTAGACTTCTTTTCACAAAATGAAATTTAAAACAACTAATGCTTTAAATGTTAAAAAGTAACATAGTCTTGAACTTGTGGTTTAAGAATCGGCGTTGAATTTTTATCCTCTACATTGAGATTTTTCGATTATTCGGCTTTTCGATTTGTGGTTTTTACAACTTTCGAATTCTCAGGTTTTCGAAATTTTAGTTTTAGGATTTTTCAGTTTATTTATTATTCAATTTTTGAATTATAGTTTCTCAATTTTTCAATTTCTCGATTTTCAGTTTTTCGATTTCTGAATTTTCCGATGTTAGTTTTTCGTTTTTTTAATTGTTCGGTTTTTCAATTTTTGTCTTTTTTATTCTCAATTTTTCGATTTTTCAATTAACTGATGTTTTCCCATTTCTTGACTTTCGGCTGTTTCAATTTTTCAGTTTTTCAATTCTTTAATTTTTACGATTTCTCAGGTTTTTAATTTTTCGATTTCTCAATTTTTCAATTTTTTAATTTCTCAGTTTTTGGACATTTCAGTTTTGGGATTTTTCACATTTTGTTTCATTTTACAATTTTTCGAAATTTCAGTTTTGGGATTTTTCAGTTTATTATTCAATTTTTCGATTTTACAATTTCAATTGATTTCTCAATTTTCCGATGTTTCAATATTACGTTTTTCCAGTTTTTCTCCTCTTCATTTTTGCGATTTTTAAATATTTCGATTTTTCAATTTTTCAATTTTGACTTTTCTACATTCTCAATTTTTCGATATTTCAATTAATCGATGTTTTCATTTTCCCATTTATTGATTTTCGACTGTTTCGATTTTCCAGTTGTTCAATTTGTCGATTTTTAAGGTTTTTGATTTTTCACTTTTTCGATTTTTTTTGAGGTTTCGATATTTTGACCTCACTTTTCTGATTTCTCGATTTCTCAATTTTTAATTTTTTAGATTCTGACTTTTTGGATATTTCAGTTTTTCCATTCGTCAGTTTTTCTTTCATTTTTCAGTTTTGGAATTTTTTTCAATATTCTTCGACTTTTCGATTTTTGGCTTCTAATTTTTTTCGATGTGTCGATTTTTTTCGATTTTTCAATTTTTGATATTTTAATTTTTGGAGTTTCGATTTTTCGTTCTTCGATTTCTATATTTTTCATTTCAGTTCTTCGATATTTCAATTTTTCAAATGTACGAATCCGCTTTCAGTTTCTTCGCTAATAAGCTACGACTACTTTTCTTTTGTGCTGTGACTAGTATTATACATGTTGATGACGCCAATATACATTTTTCATTGGTCAAAAACACGTCTAATAATAATGATAAAATAAGAATTATAATATTCAAGACATTTTGTTCGATTGTGGTTTAATAATTTTAGTCCTGTATTTTGAGAAGACAAACTCATTCATATCAAACTAATTTCTACGTGACATTCTTTCGATGTATAAACATAAATAAACACTTGAGCTTCAGATTGCTATTACCTAGTGCTAAAGGATATTTTATCACGTTAGTTATGTGCTTTAAATATATTCTACATTGACCGTACGGCGCAAAGGCTGCAGGGGTGTTATTTATGCCGCTCCTTTTTACCTTACAGCGGTTATCACAAAACGAAAATCGTAAAATTAGATTTAATAATTTTCTTAAAGAGCTGAATTTGTCGGATTATACCAACAGCCTTCGAGCAATTTTTTATTGATCGAATTAAGAACCAATTGTAGAAAATGTGACAACACCCACGTCTTATTAATTAATTATGATCAAATAAGAATAATAATAATCATATTCAAAACATTTTTTCCATTGTGGTTTAATTAATAATTTTGGTCCTCTGTTTTGAGGAAACAACTCATTCAAATCAAATAAATTTCTACGTGACATTCTTTCGATGTATAAACATAAACAATCGAAGTTAAGCATGTACACTAATAATAATACACTCTTTTCCGTTGGTTATTTGCTTTAAATGTATTTCATATTGTCCGTCTGCGAACGGCAAGTCGGAATTTGTTGGCCTGTACTTCAAGAGCGAGGCTAAAAGTTTTGTCGAAGTAACCTTTGACCAATTTTTACTTCAATAATTGTTAAAAAAATTAATATATAACGAGTGTTCAAAAATCTCTACTGATTGCATTTTTTCCGGAACGTCAGCCGACCAGTTTCGGAGGAGTTCTTTATCTTTATGACTCTAATGAGAGCAATAATAAAATTAAATTAACAAAGCAATTAAATACTCAAGATTATTTTCCTTTTTTTTTTCAATTTTTTTAATGAATCAAACAAAAAAAGTATTTAATTTAGTTTGTTAATGTGTTGCTTTCATTGGAAGCCCTGAAGATGACGAACCTCTTCGAAACTAGTCGGCTGAAATTAGAAAAATTTACTAAAGAAAAACAAACTTTGTGTAAACTGCCCGACCTCCATCTTTAAATATGGTCTTGTTGAGAATAATGACCATATACAGGGTGAGTCACTAAGCGCGCGGTCCCCAGAACTTAGTATCATTAAAAATGGAAAAAAAGTTCTACGGTTTTTTGACCACCATTTTCTAAAATTTTTATCAATTACACAGAGTCTTCTGTTTTTAAGGCGTATACAAAATTTAGTTTTTTTAAACATAATAGCTTATATGTTTTTTTAACTTTCTATTCACAGTTTATTTTGAAATTCAGATGCGACGTTGCCACAATATTTCCATTTTAGTGAAAATTTTTAGCAATAGAAAGGTTATTTTAAAAATATGTGAAAAATAAATAAAATTTACAGTGTTCATAAAAAAAATTAATTGTTACAATTTTCAAATATTGGTAATAGAGCTTTTTCGAATACAACACCGTGTATTTTATTACTGCATCTTATTTTATGTATTTTGTTCTCTTTCTTTTTTGTTAAGTACTTTCTATATTTAAACCTGACAGTTAATCTGACTACTTCACCCGAAAAAATGAAATATCAATATTTGAAAATTGTAGCGTTCTAGATTCTTTGATGAACACCCTGTATTTTAAAAGTTAATTTAACTCATTACAAACCACGTACTTCTATTGATCCCTCCATTAAATACTGCAACACAAATAATAAAAATAACAATATTGCCAATTTTGTCGTGAACATCCCTAAAAAAATCCTACAAAATGGAAATATCGCACCGGAATTTCAAAAATAAAATACGGTCATAAAGTCTTGGAATAGGCTAATGAGAATATACAAAAATGTATATAGGATGTTGTATTTAAAACAATTAAGTTGTGTTGTGTCTCAGATGGGAAACACTCTGTATAGTGAAAAATAATTTTAATGTGTGCTACTCCAAGAACCGTACAAGTCCGATATCTGACTTTTTTCATCACTAATAATTAATGAAATATTGTGGAGCGCGAGCTTAGGGAATCACCTATCATTTTCTCTTTTTCAGGAACAAGTCTAAATCTGTATTAATTAATGTTACATTTAAATCTTAATCCTGTATAAATGCGAAGCATTTTTATATTTTTCTTGTCGGTAAAAGCTTCCGAAAGAAAAGGGAAAAAAAGAATTTATTGAAAATTTAAAAATTATCGCAAATTATAAGACATTTTTGAAAATTTTCGCATAAATTTGATATATTTGTTAATACACAAGGTGAGTCACTATTTTTTTTTTTATAGGATACCCTATATATTTTTACATATTTCTGTTAACCTTACAATTTATTTTTGAAATTCCTATGAAACGTTATTCCAATTTTTTAAAATTGTTTTAACAACAAAAAAATCTAAACCCATTAACGTTATTTTTAATATTTGTGTTGCAATTCTAGAAGAGATAAATAAAAGTACGCGTTTTGTTATGGTATCAATTAAATAAAATTTTAGGATACAGTGGATGTATACAAAAAAATTTAAACACTGCAATTTTCAAATATCGATATATATTTCATTTTTTTCAAATGGAAGACCTGTATTGTGCTACTACATTTACTCTATTTTTTTGTCCTCTTTCTGACAATATGTCAGTGTGTCGCTTAAAAAAAAGTAAAAAAGGTCAATATCTATCAACTTTACACATAGAAAATAGTTTCACCAAAAAAAAAAAAAATAGAAGTTAAAATAAGTTAAATGTTACGCATTAAAAATAGAACACACTGTATAATTGAAAATAATCTGGTATATGGTTTTTAAAAAACTGTACACCTTTAATATCAGGTTTTTTTCTATTTCAAATAATTATGGAGATGGCAAAGAGCGCACACGCTTAGTGACTCACCCTGTATATAACATGTAACAACTTTTTCGTCGAGCAGGAAATATTCCACACTTGCAATCGTTTTAAAGTGGTAATTTCAAAACCCATATATTTAGGGACTCAATATAAATTCAAAAAACGAAATACCATTTCTGTGTTACGACGACAGCTAGAAATGGTGACAAAAAAATTAAGTGAAATTTATGGCAAGTGTATTTGAAATGAGAATTCAATCTATGGCCAAACTGTTTTAAATCTCCAATGCTCGTTGGTTTAGAACGTGTTTTAAAATATCTACGAATAAAATTACTTTCCCAACCACACATGTAACTAAAAAAACATCATTTGCCGCTCCAGTAACACAAGTACCTCAGGCGTATTTTGTGAATGGACAAATTTAGTTCAATTAAAATTTTGAGGAAAATCTAAACGTTTTAGTAGTTTCGGAGGTCTTAATGAGTTTCCAACAGACTGACGGGCGAAACAAGAAACTTTTTATTCTACAAATCTCCGCAAATTTACAACACGTGCCCTAGTTATCGTTCAACAAATAAGAAAATATTTTTAATAATGCATGCAATCCCATTTAATGAAAGCAACCGTCAGCCGCATTCAATTTGCTTATCGGTGTCCAATTCCTCTCTATTTGCAGCTAATGAAAGCTTTCCCGTTAAAAATGGCGCTAAATGGCCGTTTTAATTTGCCTCTAATGCCATAAGCCCACTGCAACGGGTAACACGTTCCCGTAACGATAATCGAAAATAAATCCTAAAAAATTGTCACATGTGCGAAAATCCTCCGGATTAAGATTATTAAATTACGACGTAGCAGATCGTCGATTAATCAACCTTTTTCATTAAGAGTAACATCTTGGAACACGGCCTACAGTTATCACACATCGACTGATTTTTTCCTTTTCGAACGAAACTTATTAATTCCCTTAATAACATCCAACGCAATGGTGAAACCAAATCATTGGAGCGGCATGAAGTAAGATTGATTCTTTCGCCATTCGCTCTGGGTCCAGTGTTTCATTTATTTTATTTGATCCACAGCTTCGATGTAAAAATAAATTCCGGACGCTTAGAAACCACCACTCTAGAAAAAGGGGAATAATAAGCTTCATCTATAGGCGGCGGAAGTTTTGTAAATTAAGCGAAATTCACACTCTATTAAAAGAGGGTTACCAAGAATGGAAGTTCGCCGCAAAAAATTAGAAAGAAGAGTGGGGTATTTCTATTACAAGAATCCACAGCGTAATAACCTTCTCGACATCCACAGATGAAATGAAGCGAGAGACTAACATCTTAAGAGATAAAAAGCAAATCGAGATACTTCGAGTCAATGAAACCGTGCAATAAAAGGACTCATGTTGTCCTTTTAAGTCGCTGTACTTACACATAAAGCGATATTTGTTGCATGTCGAGGCGAATTTAGCTTTCCACCAAAGCGAAATAAAGCTCCCTCATTACGCATTTTATTTAAGCTGTTTTCTTAAGCAAATCAGTTCATCTCTTTGAGTTTGCGTTGTTGTGATGACATAAATTAGCATAATTTCATGAATTAATCGGTGCCAAGTTGGAATGTTGGCTTGCTGAATTTTACGCGGGAGTAAAGATGTTTTAATTTGTTTCGCGAAGATTACTACAGTTATTAAGATACGATGATTAACAATAAAATTTCTTTCATTAATTTCATTTTAACGGCACGTCATTATTATTGTGATGTTTATAGCACCAGCATCGTTAATTCTTTTAATTAAAACGGAATTTACTCTCACATCTTAATCTTTTTAAGCATAAAACAAACTAAAGAGCAATTTTGATTGAATATGGAGATTATGAACACTTGCTGCTTTGAAATGAACGGCAAATGCTCGTTAAACTATACACACACACAGTTTCTGAACACGCATCTCGGGGATCAAATAGAAAACTTAACTAAGATTAACAATTACATAAATTCAAATCTACCAGTTTCTAACGTAATGAGGAACCCAATAGCATTTATTCTTCCGGACGACTTGTTTAAATTCGTCGTTAAATTTGGTATAGTTTCATTTTAACAAAGACATTATTATTTACATAAATTGTGCTACTAACAAATATTCAATATGACAGGGACTTTTAAAATACGTTACTTTGTCAGTGTGAGAATTTTCAAGCGATTTTATAATGTTTAACACACAAAAAAAAGGCAAAATGAGAAGACAATGGTGTATTTTTCACGTTATTTTTCTGTCACATTTTTTTGGCTGATTGAACTATGTTCAGGGACTTACAATATGAAAAAAGCTGCAGAAACACTGGAATAATTGGTAATAACCAAACTCGGGGTGAGTTTTTCTAAATCGCTTCAGTAAACAGTAAAGTGTGCTCCAATTTTCTTTACCTAATCACCCTTCATTAATAAATAATAATTTGTTTCCCTCGTTGCGATCACGCAACAATGTACTTACTTAACCTTCGCTGTCAGACTCGAGCATTTTTCACATGATACTCACCTTTTTTCAACACAGTCGCCTTTTCGAAATAAACGAACTCAAGCTATAGAAAGTGTTCCAGTCAATACTGATAGATTGCTGAGTTGTCAGTGATATATGTCCACATATCCTGTTGCGAATGTATAGTATTTCAAGTGCGAAGACTATTAAACATGAATCCAATATATGAAACCGTTATCCTGACAGATTAAAAATCAAGAACAATGTGGGAGGCATTAATAAAGATTTTTGCAAAAGCGCACTTGCAGCTTTACCGTAACCATAAACATAACAGAAGTTATTAGCATCAATACTTTTATCACACCCGGATAAAAGCTGGCAATAATCGTTAAAACTTAAGTGTCAGAAGCTCGAAAGGCGATCAATCACGCCAAGTTTTGGTCAGCGACCGTTACGTTTTTGTTATTATTCTGTCTTGTATTGATTGAAAATTTAATTTACGCTTCATGCGGACTGTTTCTATTTATAAATAAAAGTTGTAAAAGTACTTTTCCATCGGAAAGTTGATAAGTAATTTAATAATCACCAGAACGAAGCAAGTTTTCCACCTTCGGCGATCGATAAAACATTAATAAATTACTCTGACGTTACCGAGCGTATTGAGATATTTACGTAAAACCACCGAAGTAAAGTAACGCCGAGTAACTTGATACTTAAAGTTGCCGGTAAATGGCAGTCATAAATTTTTAAGACATAAAATGCAAAGTTTGCAATAATTCAATCTGAAATGCATTGCCAAATAAAAGTAAAACATGAGGGAGAGTTTCTCATATTTAAGACATGATGGACACGGCAGTCGTTTACTGCTCACTTATAAAATTTCAAACGGAAACGGCAGACCTACTTTTTCATCATCTAGGAGTAATGAAACGTCTTGATTGTTATCAAGAGGTCAACATTATGCAGCAAACATATTTTTATTAAAACAAAAACAAAAAAAAATGGGACAACTTCAGCTATTTTCATTCTTTCAACTGGTAGCTATAACGTATAAAACAATAATCAAGAAAACTTTACGAAACTTGAGAATTATCGACGTCGAGATGTCTGAACTTAAAATTTTCGTTCGTCGCAAACTAAACTTCGATAATAAGTTGAATTGCCCATTGAAAGCTTTTATTCCGACATTTCCCCGACAATGCACTCCATCACTGTAGAAAAACTGTGTAAGTTTGGAAAGAATAAAAAAACATCCTGGCCATTTTGCGGACGTGATCAACAGGCGATCCTTGTGCGTAACAGTCACGTAGGGGCGGATTCTCGAGTTCGGGTCGTCTGTTCAACGCTAGTACAAAAGTTTTAAAATAAGTTTCGGCTTTCGACGAAATTAGCATTCTGGAAACTATTCAGTTGTTGTTGTTTCTGCAACAATTCCATCTCGGTGTTGCAAAAACAACTTTTACAGCTTGACTTCTTACAATCTTGTAACTCATTTGAATTTCGCCTGGTGATAATAACGAACGAAACACAGATTCGCTTTTCACCAGGGGCAACTGCGCGTTTTAGCATTTAAATTAACAATTTTTGCATTTTCAAGTGTTTTCCAGGTGTGTTTAAATTTATCAAAACATTGTTCGCAAAAATAACCAAAGTATTTTTTTTATATACAGACACAGTTTCAGGCGGATTTCAGCTGGGTTGTGAGTGGATGCAGGAGGAATTATTTAAGTTCGAAGACACGGGGGCGGAGGTCAATAGCAGTGGCCGAGAGTTATTTAGATGAATCCATTACTTAAAAGGGTCGTGTTGCTAACCAAATTATGTGGAGAACCTTCGTCCGTAGATTCTCGAAACATAATTTCAGCAACGTAACGATTAAATGTCTCACTGAATCTGTTTTACCTGAAATCAGCTTTAATAATGTTGGTAGATGTACGATTAACGTTAATAAATAAACTGGGGTCACTTGATGTTATAAATAACTCTACCTCTAGGAATTGTATTTTTTACTGTCCACAGAGATAAACCAAACTTTAGAAACGTCGTCCTCTATACTTATCTCCAAGTTACAAAAAATATAATTATCTTAACATCGGCCAGTAGCAGTCTACCATGCGGCCAGAATTATTGGTTGCCTACCTATCAGGCAATTCACCTAAAAAGCTTGAGAAAATTTGGTCATGATCGACATTTGTGATAAGCGATGACGAAATTTCAAATATCATTTTATGTATGATCCTTAATAATCACCTTGTATAGACCAACAACGATGCTGAACTCCGTCTGAAACTGTGCCTCATAGAATGTTTCATAATGAACACTTTCCTTTTGTACATACGACCCACAAAAAATCGTTTTTCAATCATAAAGTAAATCTTTCCATAATTTTAAGTTATTACAAATATCGACTAAAAACATACCAATTAAAAACAAAATTCATCATACCTTCATCTTTGGCTTTAATATTGTTTCTTTCAAATGATCCGTGGCTTCTTACGAATATAACACATAATATTTGAACAAAATTTGATAATTCTGCCGTTTTTGGAACTTTTTGGACAAGTTATTTTCGGTTTCATATTCCTTTTATTTTTACTTCCCGTAAGCTGAGTATAATTTTTCTAAAAAAATATATATATATTTTTATCCCCACAAAAAAAACATGACGTAATCACAAAATTTCGCTATATGTAGTTCAATAATCCACCTCCATTTTATTTTAATATATAGGGTGAGTTACTAATTGCGCGGTTGTATATATCTCGGGTGTGGGTTACTTGCGCGTCGCAGTTAAATTACCCCATGTGGGGGGTTAATTCCCAAAACTGGCATAGGAAACTTGCGAGCAAATAGGGTATTATAAGGGTACCTAGCTGATAAGAAGCTTACTACATTACAGTTCTATGAGTATCATACTAAAGTCTAGCAGTACGAGGACAAAAAGATCCGTCACCATATATGCTTTTATAAAAAATCGTTCTTATATTTAAGTTTGCAAAAAATTAAGTAATTTCTCAGCTAAATGTTATATTTTTAATGATTTAAGAGCAATAAAAATATTTTCAGCTCTATATACGTATTTGATGATTAATAAATACGTGTATGATTGTGTAAAAATTAAGTTAAGTATTTCCCCGAGAACTCACATGTTTTGCATAAACTATTACAACGAACAACAACTGTTTATGGTATTAACCCTTAAAATTATTAGCAATTTTTTCTGACCACTACCCGCAACTGTCCCTTATCTCTCAGATAGTTTGGCGCAATTGTCCGGTCATATTAGGACCACCAGCAGATTTTTATGACCGTGGCGTGCAACTGACCCATGACCAGATATCTCATTCATTATTAAAAATTGAAAAAAAGTCGGAGAGTAAAGCAGTAGAGTTCCTCCAGTATCATTCATTGAAATTATTTTCGATTGTACAGAATGTTTTCTCCTTGAACCCTAACATACACCTCAGTTTTGTTTTTTATAAAGAACGCCCTATTCATTTTTATATATTCTCTTAGTAAGCTTTATTATAACTAAAGAATATTTTTGAAATTCCGATGCGATGTTGCCACGTTATTGCAATTTTCTTCAAGTCACAGAAAAATTGGAAATACTGTTATTTTTAATAGCTGTATTCCAATATTTTACGACGAGATAAACAGAGGTAGGCGCTTTGGTGTGGTACCAATTAAATCAAATTTTAATATATCGGGTGTCTGGAAAATGGGGGGTTAACTCTTCAGTACGTTCAGTATGGGATTTGGGAAGTTCCAAAAAAATAATAAAAATCAAAAAAAAACATTTCACAAGACATTACTATAAACAAAAACAAAACCAACAAAAGAAAAATCCATTGAAGCATAACCGACTAAATAAACACTAGAGAAGATGTTCAAAATTCCTGCCTTGTGCATATAAGTAAGCTCGTAATATTTCCAAATTTTGATCATTTTTCGTAAAAGTTAGTCATCAGTACTTGCTAAGACAAAACTGATTTTGACAAATAACATACCCTCTGAGGGAGGATGGGTGGGCGGGGCTAGTAGCTACTAATGTAAAACTGATTTTGGCAAATGGAATTTTATCAAATTATTACAAAACCAACCCAACCATATCTTTTTATATTCTAACTAATTAAATATGGTCATGAGCGAGAGAAATATTAACTAAACGTTTTATTACTAGTTATTGTGATGCAACTCCACCAAAATGTGAGAAAGAATTTTTTTATTATTTTTCTCAGACTCGCCAGTTGTTTGTTAAGAGCGTAGCTTGAGTTAATACGCCATTTTCCAGACACCCGGTATATAGCAAAAAAGATCTAAAACGTTACAATTTTCAAATATTGACATTGAATATGACGGTTTACTCTATTTTTAGCCTCGCAAAGAGTTTAAGCCTTTGTCTGACTGTGGTACCATAGCTACCAAACGGATGAACCGATTTCAATGCGCTTTTTTTTTGAAACTTGATTTAATCGTGATGCTTCTTAACCATGTTTAATAATGATCGCTTCAGCCACTTCAAGATCATCATCTCATATCGCGCAAAAGTGAGGATGGTGCGTCGACCGTCACAGCGAATCTTAACCAATTTCAGAATTTTTAAGGTTATATTTTTATCCGCGGTTTTTAAGTTCCTTCACTTGTTTTTCATTTTTTTTAAATATGTCAGTATGTCTCTCAAAAAAGTAAAAAATCGCGATAACTAGCAACATTAAAATTAGAAAATACTTAAGAAAAAGGGTGGAGAACAAAAAGAGAATAAAATGCAATGCAACAATAAAATACAGAGTGTTCTCTATTTGAAAAAAAAACTGAAATATCGATATCTGAAAATTGTAACAATTGATTTTTTACTAGTGCAAGCTATGGAAGTACATATTGTAAATGGATTCATCGGACGACTGGTTATTTTCGTGTTTTGTCGACGTTTCATGATCCCTATTGTAACTCTCCCGTTTGCGTCTGTCTGTCTATTTTTTATTATTAGTATTACACTGCACGTGTTGGAACTGACATACGTGTTCTTACTGAAATGTTGATGGCGACGTGTTCTAATAAGAAAACTCACTATCAACATAACCTTACCTGACCTAATCTGACCGTTCACCCAATTTCCTCGCTCTCGCGCAAGACGAAATATGAACAAGACGTCATTAGAGTGTATCTTTGTGTGTTAATGCGTTCGAATCAAAGGTAGTAAGCAGAGTATGATGGATGATACACTAATGAATTCAGAAAAACAAGCTTAACAAGAATCCCAAAAAATAGAATCTATCATATGGTTATAAAGATTCAAAGAAACGGTATTTGTTGTATCAAACTTTTTTTCAACCCTTCGAAAAAATTTCAATAAAATTTATTTTCGGATAAATTTAAAGGAATTTGGTGTTTTGTTGCGGGATGAATCTGAAAAAAACTTTTGAGCTTGCTTAGTTGAAAAAGTCTTGAGTGTTTGGGTACCCACGGTGTATTATTTTGGGAGCCCATGAAGATTTTTTTTGTAAATTATTTAAAAGAATTTTGGGGAACTTTGGTGCTCTATTTTTGGAAAAATCTGAACTGACCTGTTTTTAAGTTAATTTTGGGACTTTTGAAAAATTTAAAACAATCTGGAGGTTCTAGGTATTCCTGTTTGGAAAGAATTTGAAAGTGCTTTGGAGCTTGTAGTGTATTTTCTTATAATGGTTTAATTAAATTTCTATGAGGATACGTCATTTCTAAAATCAGTCTTATCTTAACAGTGCTAGCCCCGCCCACCCACCCTCTCTTTTCTTAGAGGGTATATCATTTTCCAAAATAGGTCTTATTTTAGCAGCTACTAGCCCCACCCACCCACCCTCTCTTTTCTTAGAGAGTATGTCATTTGCCAAAATCAGTTTTATCTTAGCAGGTACTAGCCCCGCCCACCCGCCCTCTATTTTCTTAGAAAATATATGATTTACCAAAATCAGTCTTAACAACTACTAGCTCCACCCACCCGCCCTCTCTTGTCTTAGAGGGTATATATATCTTTTGCCAAAATGAATCTTATTTTAACGGCTACTTGCCCCGCCCACCCACCCTCTCTTTTCTTAGAGGGTATTTAATCTGCCACAATCAGTCTTATCTTAGCAGGTATGCAGTATTGTATATACAGATTGATCAAAGAAAATATAATAAGTTATCTAAGAAAATACATGATGAAATTGTTTAAAATTCATAGGAAAACACTAGCATTGATGTAAAGATTACAGAAAATTTAACAAAAATCATCTCATCCAACAAATTGATGACGTCATCTGAAAACTTTTCCGAAATAATAGCCCTTCGAATGAATTTTTTTGTGGTTCAATGATACCCTCTTATTTTTACTTTACTTATAGAAAATAGATAATAATTTCCTTCGAAAAACTTTAGTAAATGCTTCTAGTTTAACTAGAAAAAAATAAATAAATAAATAAACAGAATAAGCCAAATATTTGGAAAAAACTCCATAGAATTATCCAAATCTGTATTGTTTTCAAATTCTTACACCAACTAGTTTCTTGGTTTTAATGTCAACATACTTTTTTTAAGAATAGCAAATTTTACGTCACTTAAAAGTGCATTTCTTTCAAAGGCATTTAATCCTTTTACTTTTGCCGAAAAAACAAGTGTCAAGCAAAATAAATCGATAAATTCCAAAAATCGACATCGAAATAACGAACTCCTTTCAGTTTACAACAAGTGGTCAAAGAGCTCGCCAATTATTTCGTAACACGAATGAAGCTTTATTACGTCCTTAAATTCTAGGACCCAGTAATGTTTTCATGAATATTTATATTTACTGTTCAAGATTCAGGGTCCGTGAGAAGAACTATGTAAACTCTAGATTACTTATTCTGCTAAAAATTCAGAAGGTGTAAATACACCATATAAAGAATTATCTTCATTAATAAATTAGAACCAAGTATCATATTTTTCCTTTGATGATATACTTTATTCACACAAGCGTATGACACACTTTGCTCCCTCACGATAAAGATTAATATTTCATGAATGAAAAGACTCTTCTTTATAAGTTATCTCCTTATGCTTATACTTTTTGCGAGTTTGTGTATTTTAATTTTTAAATAGTAAACACCACTCTGAAATTTGGAAAATGCGGCATGTAAGAAAAAATATTCCTATCATTTGATCAAAATACAATCTCTGTTTTCACAAATCCCTAAAAATATCGTCAGTAAACATCCTTGAAGACCCTGAAAAAATAATGTAGAAAGCTCGGGCACAAATTTCACTGCAAAGTTCTTCATAATCACAGCGACCCCGAGTTCGACAACAAGCTTAATTTTGTGTAGAGAACTTTCGCCAAGACATCATCCACGATACGCTAATAAAAGAAAAAAAAAATACATACTGGCCATTTTCTAGACGTGATCAACAGGCGATCCTTGCACGTCCGCCGAGGTAACAGTCACGTAGCACTGCAGGGGCCGATCCTCCGGTTCGGGTCGTCTCCCCGGCAGGTAGTACACCAAGCATGTGACCCCCACCAGGAACAAGAAGAACACGAACACGATGTCGAACATGATGAGGGAGTTCCACGTGAGCAGTCGCATCACAGGCGGTGTCGTCGGCCAATAAAGGCATCAACGCACAACATTACCAACCGCCACCCTTTCGGTGAATGCAATAAATGAACCGTACACATCCACGTCACCAGTTTTATTTAATTTCCGATTTTATCTTCGCAAGTGCGTCTCCTCTACGAAACCACTACAAACACGGCCGTAAATGAGCCGGCAAAAATTGATAAGCCGTCGTACCATCAGAAAAGTATAAATTTTGCCCTTGATACTTTCTCAACTGCTGGGGTAAACAGCAAAATTGGGGTGATAAATCGGGGCATAATTCTGAGAAAATGTAATTAACCCGGACCAACCCTTTTCTCTGAGACGGGTTCCGAAGTTGGAGGCAGTTATTTCCGTGCGAGGACCCCCTTATGTAAATAATTACTTTTATATAATATTTGATGTTTTGTAATGCAAACTTTGATACGGCGCGTCTAAACTCCGCGTCCTAACTCCATCTAGAATTCTTCGCTATTCTTGCACGGTACAAGGTAAATTTAATATTTAACGATTCGAGCGAAACTTTTAATAACTTATGTAAATTTTGGATTTTATTAGCTGTGTTTCCTCGAGAGATGATTTCGTGATGGAATAAAAGAGAAATGTTTGAGGGGATGCGTTTTTCGTTTTTTGTTTTACCCGAATTTCATATTTTTCATCCACCGAACCAATATTTTCAATTAATTATTATAGTTCTAAAAAACGTGAACATAAATTTACATTAAAATGTGTTCATAGTATTATAACAAAATTTTCATCTCACCACAAAATAATACACATAAAGGCTGCTGCCACGCTGAAATGGACAAAACATAGCGCCCAACGACCCTCCATAAGAATCAATGGGGAAACAAAGGCCTCCGGCGACCTCAAAAAAAGAAACTAACAGCTGCTCTATTTTAATGACATTAAAAAAACAATAAAAATGTTTGTGTTCACCTTTTTATTGTCGTAAAATTAAGGAAGTATTGTAATCAAGTCCATCGACCGATTCTTTGTGTTTTTTCGACCTTTTATGACCCTTAGAGTACGTCTGCCTGTCTGTCTGTCTGTATGTCTGTCGTCTGTCCGGATTTTTATTAGACTGATAATCTCCGAAACAACTGGAGCGATTGTTGTTTTTTTGTATGTATAAATATTGGGACTATCATCTGATTCTAAATGGTAAAACACCAACCAAAAATTGGCCAATCAACCCCCTAACAATTTAATGACGTTATCTCCAAAATTTATTTTTATTTTAGCCTGTACTAGCCCCGCCCACCCGCCCTCTATTTTTTAAGAGGGTATAACATTTGCCAAAATCAGTCTTATTTTAGCTTGTTATTGTTATTAATTTTATTCGATAGGTTTTAATTTTTTAAACTCATTTAGACTTGTGCTCGAGCAGCATGTACTAGCCCCGCCCACCCGCCCTTTATTTTCCTGGAGCTTATATCATTTGCCAAAATCATTTTTATTTTAGCAAGTACTAGTAGAGTATGAATTAGTGTTGAGTTTTCACTGTACACATTAAAATCTTTGAAAAAAAAATTGTATAACAACATTTTGCATTTTAACTTTGGAACCGTAAAATCGAAGGCTCCGAAATCTGGCAAACGTTTTAAAGGTTATCGTAAGCATGGTAAATACCTCATCAAAATTTATTTCTTTATCGCCTTCCAAAAAACTGACGACGTCATCTCAAAATTTTGAGAGATAAATTCTCTCTGAAATGTACAAAATATTATGATTCATACACAGGGTAACCCAAAAAAAATAATGAATGAGGCATGTACTAATTAGAACAAAAACGACTCACTCGATTGACCAGAAAATTTGCAAATACAGTGTTATTATTATTAGTATTACGCTCCATCTATCCAAGTTGATATATGTACTTGTAAAAATGTTGATGACGTTATGTCAAAATTTTGTAATTTATTTTTTAACTAATATAATAAATAATGAGGGTTATCATAAAAAAAAATAAAATTTGCCAAATCAAATCTTATAACTTTTCGAAAACCCTGGATTTATTTACCTTCAATGTTTCGTTTTTTTCATTTTCTATCATTTTTCAAGTTTTCAGTGCTTCGGTTTCATAATATTTCGTTCTTTTAACTTTAATTTTTTCAATTTTTCAATTTCTCCACGCCCAAATTTTTGGTTTTTCGTTTTTAATTTTTCGATTTTTCAATTTTTCCTTTCCTCAATTTTTCAAGTTCTCGATTTTTATTTTTTATTATCCCGATTTTTTAATTTTCATTTTTGCAATTTTATAAAATCATTTTTCGTTTTTTCACTTTGTTAATTTTTTCAGTATTCCTATTTTAAAATTTTCGGTTTTTTCATTTTCCAATTTTTAAATTTTTCAGTAGCAATTTTTAGATTTCAGATTATCCGATTTTCCGATTTCCCGATTTCTTTTAATTTTCAATATTTCGATTTTACAATAAATATGTATTTTATTTTTTCGATTTTGCACTTTTTCGATTTTTAAGTTTTTCAATTTTTATCATTCGATTCCATTTTTGATTTTTTATTTTTACGATTTTCCAATTTTCCATATTTTTTGATCCGAAAAAAAACCGAAAAACTGAAAAAATGAGGAACTGGAAAATCAAAAAAGTGAAAACTAATATTTCAGTTTTTGATTTTTCAATTCCTCGATTTTCCAATTTTTAAATTTATCAATTTTGCAACTTTTGAATTTCCAAATAAGTAGTATCCGATTTTCCGATTTCTTTAATTTTCAATATTTCGATTTTACAGTAAATATGTATTTCGTTTTTTCGAATTTGCACTTTTTCGATCAGTTTTCAATTTCTAGTTTCATCAATTTTTCAAGTTCTTAATTTCTAATTTTTACATTTTTCAAAGTTTTCATTTTGTACTTTTTCGTTTTTTCATTTTTGATTTTTTAATTTTACGATTTTGCAAATTTCCATTTTTTTTATTCAAAAAAAAATCGAAAAATTAAAAATTAAAAAACTAAAAATCCTAAAAAAACCGAAAAACTGAAAAAATGAGAAACTGCAAATTCGAAAAAATTAAAACTAATATTTCAATCTTTGACTTTTCAACTCTTGGATTTTCCAATTTTTAAATTTTTAAATTTTTCAATTTTGCAATTTTTGAATTTCCAAAAATATCCGATTTTCCGATTTCTTTAATTTTCAATATTTCTATTTCACAGTAAATATGTATTTCGTTTTTTCGATCTTTTCGATAATTTTTCAATTTTTCGTTTCTTCAATTTTTGAAGTTCTTGATTTCTAATTTTTAGAGTTTTCGAAGTTTTCATTTTGTACTTTTTCGTTTTTTCATCTTTGATTTTTTAATTTTACGACTTTGTAATTTTCCATTTTTTTTATCCGAAAAGTTGATTAAAAAAATTGAAATTTTCAAAAATTGGAAAACCAAAAATGCGAAAAAAATTGAAAAATTGGGAAACTGAAAAAACGAGAAACTGCAAAATCGGAAAAGTGAAAATCGATAAATTTCATATCAAAGAACTGAAGAAACGAAAAATTGAAACATGGAAAAACTAAATATCCAAAAACTTAAAAATCGGAAAAAATTAATGAATCGAAAAGTTAGAAACAACGAAAAACAACTCGTATTGAAAAACTTTAAAAGTAGAAAAACTGTATCACTAAAAAATCGAGAAATTGAATGATATTAAAAACGACAATTAAAAGTCGAAAAACTGAAAAATCGAATAAAAAAAATTTAAACCCAAAAATTGAAAAATGCAAAAATTCTAAAATCGAAAAATTGAAAAAGTGTTTTTTTTAAATTATGTATAATTATTATTGTATATTTAAAACGAAAACTAGAATAACTGCACATCAAAAATCGAAGAAACGAAAAATTGAAAAAATAACAAACTGGAAAATCCACAATACAAAAAACGAAAAAAATTAAAAATTTGAAAGTTGAAAAATTGCAAAATAGAAAACCGGAGAATTGCAAAACGGAAAATTACTAAATCTAAAAATTAAATAGCCAAAAGTTGGAAACCTGACAAATTTAAAAAGGAAAACTCGAAGAGTTGCGTATCGTATAATTGAAGAAAACAAACGAAAAACTGAAAAATTGCAAATTCAAAAATTGAAGAAACGGAAAATTGAAAAAAAAATGAGACAGAAAGACCAAAAAATTACAAAATCGGAACATTGAGAAATCCAAAAATTATAAAAATAAAGAAAATAAGAAACCTAAATCAAAAATTGCAAATCAAACATTCCAAGAAATGGAATATTAAAAATCAAAAAATTGAAAAACCAGAAATTGAAAACTCGAAAAATTTTAAATCGAAAAATGACAAAATATAAAAATTAAAGAAACAAAAAAAAAATTAAAAACCGAAACGAGAAATGGAAACATTAAAAATTGGAAACTCGTGAACTGAAAAATTTAAACTTCAAAACTCGAAAAATTTCAAATAGAAAAACTGATCACACAATAACAAATAAATTTGAAGAATTTATACATTCAAGACAAAAAAGCTGCAGGAATTTTTTACGCCACAGGTTTTTGCCTTATAGAGGTTATCTGAAAACAAAAATCGCAAGATTTTTTACAAATTTTCAAAGAAGCAATATTTGCGGGGAAGTTTGTAATAAAATAGCCATAAAATATAACACTAATTTTACCACCGTATTTTATTTAATTAATCCTTCTTATTTCAAGATCATTACACTAATTTTGAAAATAACGTAAAACAAAGAAGCAGCCATTTTTCATATTCAAAGTTCGTTTGTTCACCCCTCGACAACTAGTAACGCCACCTCAAAATTTTACAAGAAAATTTGAACATTAATCTAGAAAATACAAAACCGTTTGCTTATAAATCTTGAAAATGTTTTACTTTATTAACTTGGTGGGTCGCCAAGCAAAATTTGTTTGTCTAACCCCTCCAAAACTTAGATGACGTCACTTGAAAAGTTGCGAAGTCCTATCTAAAATGTGTAAAGCAACAACATTTTTCGATTCACCTGCTGGATTACTTTTATATTACTTAATTTTTTCGAAATTATCTTGCATTAAAAGCTTCATGTGCCCGAATGTGAATTATTAAAATACTAAACTCTGACCGTTTTTAAAGTCTTTGAAGCGAAAATTTCGAAATTCTTCAGATATTTAACGAACGTAATGTGAGAACACAGAGTAACTCGTCCTAAGATAACACAGCTTTTTTTTTCTGCTGCCGTCTCCCATCCAAATTCGTTCAACTTAGCATTTGTCTTTCTGGAAGTCGCTGCTCGAGTTATCTTCTGGCACCTTTTTTCCTATTTCTACATAATGTATGAGAAACAACGCACCTTCAATACAATTTCAAATAATTGTGGCATACTGTACTGGTGTACACCATTCAAGAAAATTTATTCTACATTACTATGCAAAATATGCCGTTGCCCAAACTATTTAAACTGGTGGTTTTAATATCCGTTGTAACGGGCGATGAAAGGACGAGATTAAAACTGAAACTTGAAACGATTTATAATTTATGAAATAGAGTTTCGGATCGATTAAAGACAAAATTCCAGGCAAATTAAATTAACCACGATGACAAAAACCTCATCGGCTTTCAATCAACATAAAACAGCTGAAACGTAGAATAAAGAACAGTTTTTATGTAACGGAATTAAATATTAATTCAACCAAATACACAAAAAGGAATTAATAAATAAAAGTTAATAATTTTCGAAGTCGCAAAAAATGGCAAACATTGAACGTTCTGTAATACGCATTCGATCACTAAACGTCAACGACGGATTTCATCAATGCAAAACGACTTTTTCTGTCCACATGTTTACAAACCGTACATTCAGAGTGGGTTTTAAAAAACACGGACATGTTAATCCTCGATATTTTTAATTAAAACGGGATACCCTTTCTGATACGAAAGATGTAGGATCAGCCTCGACCATTATCCATCCATGTAAGCTCACCCTTTAACACGATAACCTCACATTCGGGAGGGATGATTTTGTTGTTAAACTCCGAGTAAAGTTAGGAATTTATTCATACAACACAAGCAAACAACTTCCTCTTATGTACCCACGTAAAATATAACGTTATCACACAAGTCTGATGATGTTTTTTTCCGCGAAATCTTCCACAATAAGAGGTTCCATGGTGTAACGGTTAGCACTCTGGACTTTGAATCCAGCGATCCGAGTTCAAATCTCGGTGGAACCTATGTTTTGGTTAAATTGTTGAACAAGAAAAAAAATATTTCATAAATTTTTTCAAGCAAATTCTAGGCACGTTACAATATTTTGGTCTCCTTTATAATACGGTGAGTCAAGCATTAAAGCAGGCACGTTGTAAGGGTGCGGATAATATTAGCATTTTATAACTTGGATGCATAATGAGGTGCCGGAATAGACTATACCACACGTACATACCACCCACCACAAATGTTATATGAAGGAATTTATTACCCCCATTTTATGTGTAAATTGTATCTAGCAGGATTCAATACATTTGCACCAGTTTTTATACAACACAACTCAAAAAACTTTTAATCGTTTAATTAACCATGACGTCACAGATTTTCTGCAATTATAATTAATATTGTAGAACTGCATTTTTATTATGTTTAAAAATACGTTTCCTCCGATACATTTTTTCCAGAATTTCAATGTTTGTACTAAAAAAAACCGTAAAACATTATTTCTTCAACAAGAGGGGGAAACGTGTTTTCCTGTGATCACAGCGGGATCGACGCGAATGAGGAAAAGACACTTGGCTTTTTCCAATGCAAAAAATTCTTTGAAACGTAGGTAAAAATATATTTGGTTGTTATTTAATTTTTTTTATTGGCTAGGCCTCTGTCATTTATGACATCAAGGATACGATCAATTTTCGTTACAATATTCTCATATTTCTCAGTCGGTATTTTACTGTTGCCGGAGATGAGGTGAATGAAAAAAAAGACCCTAAACGAACGCAAAAAAATCTTTTCAAACCCAGTTGCCTAACCCAGTTTCTCAATTGTTGGTATTAAGTTTAGTTTCGCTCTTTCAGTTTCAAAAACCACGATGAAACGAAGTTAATACTGGAGTTTTTATGTGTTGTTTCGGATGGTGTGGTTTCTTTTTTAGCGCAATTGTTGTGCTAAAATTGTTTTTCTAAAACAACAATTAAGAAGTGAAATGTTTTAACGGTGTTGAAATGAGTATTTCAGGAGCATGCGGTTTCCTAAATGTTGGAAAATAGACCACAAGTTTTCAGCAGATTGGGAGCGACACAGCGGCTTAGAAAATTTTAGCGATATAATGAACGCATACATTTAATGATAATAAAAATAATAATAAATAATAGTAATGTTTGACATATTCCCCAGCCTCGTTTCTTTTATTTTCAAAACTTATAGGTCTGTAATTCGTCAGTGCTACTTTGACATTAATTAAGTAAATATTTCCCCTGAAGTACAAAGAAGGAAATCTAGTTTCCTACAGAGATCATAAATTTTGTTTATTGGCTTTTTAATTTATTCGTCAGTAATACAAAACTACACGATTAACTATGCAGCGACTATATACAAAATAACTCCGACTTTGACTAGATTCTACTTCTCCCGTTGTCTGGACTTGACTCGTTAAACCCATACATTCCTCTGGATGGTTCGCGAATGCCGCTTCGAGGTTTTTCTGGACCCCGCAATCGAGACTTCCAGTAACCCGCTCCAGACTGGTCTTTATGCGAACGCCGCCCGCCGTCACGGATGATGCGTCACCCATCATCGCCTCACATACTAGAAAACCAAAAGGCGTCGTACCGGGATGGCGTATGGGTTTATTTTGTAACAATATGATGCGCACAATGGCAGAACAAATTAAAATTCAGAGTTAAAAAAACAAGACAATTGCAGAAGAATACAGGGATGAAATCCGAGACTTGAGAGGAAAATAAAAAATGAAGTGACAAAAATACAAAAATGAAGAAAGTTATAGTGGAGATGGATAGGCGAGTAAATATTTAAAAAATGAAAAACGAAAAAATAACATTCAAGAATGGTATCGACAATTTTATGGCTAAAATACTAAATGTCGAGGTAGGAGTTATAAGTGGCATAAAACTAAAAGAAAACAAATTATGGTAAAACTAACAAGTCAATCAGACTAAAATATAGTGAGGACGAACAAGAGCAAGCTAAAAATGCAAGAACAAATCCGGAATGGAGTAAAAAAAGAAACAAATAGGGGGAAAACAGTTAAAATGGGGTAACGGATACATACAAAGAAATAATGGAAATGGGACAAAGGAAAAAAAAACCTGATCAGGCGAGGAAAATAAGAAGAAATATTTTGTTTTTGCAATGTTTTTTAAGAATCTCGGGAACCCCTTTTGATTTGTTTTTGAAGTAGTTTGAAAGAATCTCGGGAATCTCTTGTGTTTTGTTTTTGAAGTAGTTTGAAAGAATCTCAGGGATCCTCTGAGGGGTTTGTTTTTGAAGTCATGCGGAAGAATCTAGGGGCCCTTCGAAAGAATCTTAAGGACCCCTTTTGTTTTTGAAGTACTTAGTTTGAAAGAACACTGGCGATCCCTTTCTTGTTTTTGAAGTAATTTGAAGCAATGTCGGGGACCCCTTGTGGTTTGTTTTTCATGAAGTTGGAAATAAACTCGAAGCAGGGGGGGAGACTTAATTTGAAAGAATCTTGGGTTTTCTTTGTGAAATAGTTTGAAGAAATCTCGGGGAATCCTTGTCTTTTGTTTTTAAAGTACATAGTTTGAAAGAATCTTGGGGACTTGTTGAGTTTTGTTTTTCAAGTAGTTTGAAAGAATCTTGGGCATTCCTTCTCTTGTTATTGAAGTAATTTGAAAATATCTCGGAAACCCGTTGTGTTTTGTTTTTGGAGTAGTTTGAAAGAATCTTGGAGCTCCCTTTCTGGTTTCTGAAGTAATTTAAAAGAATCACGGGGACTCCTTGTGTTTCGTTTTTCAAGTAGTTTAAAGAATTTCAGGGATCCCTTATCTTGTTATTGAAGTAATTTGACAGCATCTCGTATCCTTTTCTTGTTTTTGAAGCAATTTCAAATAATCTCGGGGACCACTGCTGTCTATTTTTGAAGTAGTTTGAAAGTATCTTGGGATCCCTTGTGCCTGATTTTTAAAGTAATTTGAAAGAATCTCGGAGATCCCGTGTGTTTTGTTTTTGAAGTAGTTTGAAAGAATCTCAAGGACCCCTTGGGTTTTATTTTAGAAACGTCTGAAAGAATCTTGAGATACTTTTCTTATTTCTGAAGTGGACCCCTTCTATCTGTTTTTGAAATAGTTCGAAAGTATTTCGAGGATTCCTTGTATTTTGTTTTTGCAGTAGTTTAAAACAATTTCAAGGACCCTTTGTGTCGGTATTTGAAGTGGTCTCTCAGAGGCCCCTTTTGTTTTTAGAGTAGTTTGAAAGAATCTTGGGTATTCCTTTCTTGTTTATGAAGTAATTTGAAAAAATCTCGGGGACCCCTTCTGTTAATTTTTCAAGTAGTTTAAAGAATTTCAGGGATCCCTTATTATTATTGAAGTAATTTGACAGAATCTCGTATCCTTTTCTTGTTTTTGAAGCAATTTCAAATAATCTCGGGGACCACTTCTGTCTATTTTTGAAGTAGTTTGAAAGCATCTTGGAATCCCTTGTGCCTGATTTTTAAAGTAATTTGAAAGAATCTCGGAGATCGCGTGTGTTCTGTTTTTAGGCAGTTTGAAAGAATCTCAGGGACCCCTTGGGTTTTATTTTAGAAACGTCTGGAAGAATCTTGAGATACTTTTCTTATTTCTGAAGTGTTCCCCTTCTATCTGTTTTTGAAACAGTTCGAAAGTATTTCGAGGATCCCTTGTACTTTGTTTCTGCAGTAGTTTAAAACAATTTCGAGAACCCTTTGCGTCGATATTTGAAGTAGTGTCTCAGAGGTCCCTTTTATTTTTAGAGTAGTTTGAAAGAATCTTGGGGATTCCTTTCTTGTTTATGAAGTAATTTGAAAAAATCTCGAGGACCCCTTCTGTTCATTTTTCTCATTTTTCAAGTAGTTCGAAAAAATCTCCGGTACACCTTGGGTTTTGTTTCTGAAACAGTTTGAAGGCACCTCGGGGACCCCTGGGTCTGGTTTTTGAAGTAATTTGAAAGAATACTGGCGATCCCTTTCTTGTTTTTGAAGTAATTTGAAACAATCTCGGGGCATCCTGAGGAGGTTTTGTTTATGAAGTAGTTTGAAAGAATCTCAGGGCTCCTTTCGTTTTGTTTTCAGAGTAGTCTGAAAGAATCTTGAGATTCTTTACTTAGTTCTGAAGTGGACCCCTTCTGTATGTTTCTGTTCGAAAGCATTTCGAGGATCGCTTGTATTTTGTTTTTGCAGTAATTTACAACAATTTCAGGGACCTCTTGTGTCGGTATTTGAAGTAGCTTGAAAGCGTCTCAGAGGCCCCTTTCGTTTTGTTTTCAGAGTAGTTTGAAAGAATCTTGCGGATTCCTTTCTTGTTTCTGAAGTAATTTGAAAAAATCTCGGAAACTCCTTTTGTTTCGTTTTTCAAGTAGTTTGAAAGAATCTCGAAGATCACTAAGAGGCTTGTTTTTGAGGTAATTTGAAAGAATCTCGGGGACCCCTTGCGTCTAGTGTTTAACAATACTGGCGATCCCTTTCTTGTTTTTGAAGTCATTTGAAACAATCTCGGGGACCCCTTTTGGTTTATTTTTCAAGTAGTTTGAAAGAATCTCGGGACATCCTGAGGGGGTTTGTTTGGGCAATAATTTGAAAGAACCTCAGGGGCCCCTTCAGTTTTGTTTTTGAAGTAGTTTGAAAGAATCTTAGGACCCGTTTTGTTTTGTTTTTAGAGTAGTCTCAAAGAATCTTGGGATTCTTTTCTTACTTCTGAATTAGACCCCTTCTGTTTGTTTTTGAAATAGTTAGAAAACATTTCGAGGACCCTTTGTATTTAGTGTTTGCAGTAGTTTAAAACAATTTCGGGGACCTCTTGCGTCGGTATTTGAAGTAGCTTGAAAGCGTCTCAGAGGCCCCTTTTGTTTTGTTTTTAGAGTAGTTTGAAAGAATCTTGAGGTTTCTTTTCTTGCTTCTGAAGTAATTTGAAAAAATCTCAGGGATCCCTTCTGTTTCGTTTTTCAAATAGTTTGAAATAATCTCGGGGATCTCTTGTATTTTGTTTTTGAAGTAGTTTGAAAGAATCTCTGGGATTCCTTAAGGGGCTTATTTTTTATGTAATTTGAAAGAATCTCGGGGACACTTTGGGTTTTGTTTTAAAAGCAGTTTGAAGAATCTCGGAGGCCACTTGCGCCTCGTTTATGAAGTAGTTTGAAAGAATACTGGCGATCCCTTTCTTGTTTTTGAAGTAATTTGAAACAATCTCGGAGATTCCTTCTGGTTTATTTTTCAAAAAGTTTGAAAGAATCTCGGGGCATCCTGAGGGGGTTTGTTTATGAACTAATTTGAAAGAATCTCGGGGATCCCTTTTGTTTCGTTTTCAGAGTAGTTTGAAAAAATCTTGGAATTCTTTTCTTATTTCTGAAGTGGACCCCTTCTGTCTGTTGCTGAAGTAGTTCGAAAGCATTTAGAGGATCCTTGGATTTTGTTTTTGCAGTGCTTTAAAACAATTTCGGGGACTCCTTGTGTCGGTATTTGAAGTAGCTTGAAAGCGTCTCAGAGGTCATATTTCTTTTATTTTTAGAGTAGTTTGAAAGAATCTTGAGGTTTCCTTTCTTGTTTTTGAAGTAGTTTGAAAGAATCTCGGAGATCCCCTATAAGGGGCTTGTTTCTGAAATAATTTGAAAGAATCTCGGGGACACCTTGGGTTTTATTTCTGAAGCAGTGTCTGGTTTTTGAAGTAGTTTGAAAGAATAGTGGCGATCCCTTTTGGTTTATTTTTCAAGTAGTTTGAAATAATCTCGGGCATCCTGAGGCTTTTTTTTTTGTGAAATAATTTGAAAGAATCTCGGAGATCCCTTGTTTTGTTTCTGAAATAGTTTGAAAAAATTTGGAGTAAATAATTTAAAATAATCTTGGGGACCACTTGTGTTTCATTTTTGAAGTAGTTTGAAGGAATTTCAGGGATTCCTTGTTTGTTTTTGAAATAATTTGAAACAATCTCGTGGATCCCTTTTGTCGTCTGATTTTTGAAGTAGTTTGAAGGAATTTTTTGTGATCACAGGCGAATGGAACCTATTGAACAAATTTATAAAAAATGTGCACGGCCACAGAGGACAAAATGCAGATTGTTTTTTTTTCCCTTAGTTGAAACAGGAAATCCCATGGAATAGAAAATGAAGAAATAAGAAATATAAATATAGTTGTATAAGGCTAAGGAACAATATAGAAAGACCTATAGAAAGAAGAGGACAGAAAACTTATGGACAACTATGAGAGATAAAGTTCACCACGCAGCAGAATATTTTAAAGAAGCAAGTACAAACAAAAACAAGTGTTTGATAAGGTATGCGAAAAAAAAAAGTAGAATATAGTTGGAAGACCATTAAGACTGAAAATGTTAAACGAATCCAAAGAAACAAGAACAACAAAAGAAAAGTGCCAAAAAAAATCAAAAGAAAAGGTAACTTTGGTACTATGGAGAATGTAATGAAAGTAATTAAAGAAAGCTGTAAGAACAAAGAAATAATAAAACGGTACAGGGGATTGCAAAAAGATTATACAAGACAAAAAATACTGGAAATGTGGAAAAAACGCTTCGCGGAACTATTGAATGGAGCAGAAAATCAACATGATGCGTGCGAAGAGGGTGAGCAAAATATACAAGAATTGTAAATGAAACAGAAGAAAACCCTCCAACGTTAACTGATTTTGAAGAGATTATAAAACTGAACAATAACAAAAAGCAGCTTCGGAACATTTGGCATTAAAAATATATTTAAATATTTTCTAGAAGTAAAGTCAATTAGATTTCTAGACGTCCAATTTCCATAATCTGAAATTTTACACAAAACTGCCTTGTAGTTATGTTTGTCAAATCAAGCTGCTCTGTAATGAAACAAACAAAATCCACAAGAGGATCTAATTTTGCAATTACGGACGTCTGAAAGCAACGTCTATATGTCGTTCAAAGATGAAATTCTGCAACCTTTGAAAGTTAAGATCTATTTATAGGATGTAACGGAAGACTGTAAAAGACTTGTTTTATAGATATTACATTTCAGTGTACAAAGAGAGGAAAATAAGACAATAAAATATACACCTAAAACGAGCGACAGCCTCGCTGCACTTCCACGTTGCATTATCTTTGATGTACTTAAAACCACCCACGCCCGTCTCGAGTTTCCCGTATGTACCGCCATCAAAAATTAATTTCTTCTCCTTTGTGTAAACCTCAAACACCTCACGTGTTTCGACTCCGCTAAATAATCAAACTTTACTTCACTACACTAATCGCCCTACTTAACCTACCAGAAACAAAGCCGTCATTCATACGGATTACACTAACCCCCCGAAAACATAACAGAAAAGAAACTATAAAGAAATTTAAATTTTTCGTGAATTATGTAAAACGCGTCCTGAGACAATAAAATGTCATTCCATTAGCACAAGGATTTGCTACATGATACCTTAGTCCGACACATTTCCGACATAAGGAAAATGTCGCCTCTACCTGTTTAAATATGTATGGAATGCCGGAGATAAGCAGGTGAAAAAATGGAAATCACATCTCCGCCTGATTATATCACGAGGTTTCCGTGCCCGCCCTCATAACATGTCAATCTAGTTTTTGCGAGTGTCAGAAATACACAATTTATTACAGCGGGTTATTTTGTATGGGTGCAGTTATGAAATCTTCTTGATAAATGTTTTCGAACCCTACTCAAACCTATGCGCACGCCGGATTGATCAAACTTTCCAAGTTATTTGGCCTTTTTCAACAAAGCACGAAAATGAAAATTACCCACGCCTGACGAACTTTTTTGCCATTATGCTTTAAATATGAAGCCAACACTCGCCGTGGCTTGGAGCGCTCAAAATTGGAATGTTTGTTTCAAGTAACGAACGACAGGACAAACTTCTACCTTCAAGAATTAGATAAATCAAATATTTAAGGGAAGTTGATTTTAGTGCACATAGCGATATTTTGTATATGTAACTCGATAACGGTTATATGATCTACCCTGGAGAATGTAACGGTAACAATTTGTCGTCGGGAAATTGCATTAATAAATCGATAAGCGCAATCGGTATAGGGTATTATGCTCTAATATGGCGTGTAGTTTCATTATCTCTTCGCAACTGATACTCGAAAATGAATATCAAACCATCTACACGATATTCTGTGCACCAGTTTTAGCACTTTAGCAAAGTCATTTCTAAAGTTCCGAGAGGCGCTATTCCCTGATGGTGAGTTACTCAAAATATCGGTCAAGGTTGAACTGATCTTCAGATCCCTATTTCGTACTTTGCGGAAATAAGTTTTGCTACATTTTGCTTTATTATTAAAGAAATTGGTCCAAAGTTACTTCGACAGAACTTCCCATCGCCCTTAAAGTACAGTCCAACGAATTCCGCTTCTTTGAAAAAATATCAAAAATGTTTGTTTTCTGATAACAGGGTCTCTAGAATATATGGAAACGGTTAAATATCTTGAGAACCAGTTGTACAAATCAATTGAAATTAGATATAGGAGTACAAGAAGTTGTGCGTCACACTCGTACCACTGATACATTTCTTGTGCAGTTTTTCGAAATCACTAAGTGTTGTTAAATAGGTGATAAATTGTAAACAGCACATTGGGGTTTCTCGAGAACCCAACTAGACAAACAAAGCCATAAAAATTCCTCGATTCTTTTCGGTAAACGGATGAACCTGCGTCAATAGCACCCCCCAATCCATCCGCCACGGGAACGCAAATTTCAATTATTATACTTTATCATTATTAAATATCGCCGGGCGCATTTTCTATTTTCAAGAAAATAAGGGGACTTATTCTTAATTTGATAAATAAACTACTATTATACCATGCATTATATTTTTACAACAATTTGGATGGTTAGGGAAAAACTCAAAGCGGATTCGTAAACCACGCGTATAAGAGTATATTCAATTTAAGTTAGATCAAATAAACATAGAATTTTTTGAAATGGTGTTATCAAATTGTTGGCGGGGATGATTAGCAAAATTTTGGTTAAAATTTAACCATCTACATGATACTTCTAATATATGTACAAAATTTGACAACGATCGGTCCAGCAATTTCGAAGTTTAATAAAAATGAATACAAATAGACAGACAGACGGAAACGGGAGACTAATTTTTCGTACTGTAGGGGTCAAGAAACGTCGAGAAAATATAACAGTGACCATTCGTCCGATGGACTCGATAACTATATTTCCTTAGCTTACGCTCCACAAGTAAAAAGAAATACTATACGTACGTTTTCATTGCTAAACAACACATCAATTTTTCTTCATTTCTGTTAACGTTACTTTTTATACCGGGTGTCTGGAAACTAGCGGATTAACTCTTCAGTGGATTATGTACGGGGTATGTTATTTGCTAAAACAGATTTATTTTAGCAGGTACTAACCCCGCCCACCCGCCCTATATTTTCTTAGAGTGATCTCATTTGCCAAAATCGGTTTTTGCAGGTACTAGTACCGCCCACGCACCCTCTCTTTTCTTAGAGGGTATTTCATTTGCCAAAATGAGTTTAAGCTTAGCAGCTACTAGCTAGGATAAGACTGATTTTGGCAAATAACATACTCTCTAAGAAAAGAGAGGGTGGGTGGGCGGGGCTAGTACCTGTTAGGATAAGACTGATTTGGCTAATGAGATCCCTCTAAGAAAATAGAGGGTGGGAGGGCGGGGTTAGTACCTGCTAATCTAAGATCGATTTTGGTAAATGACATACTCTCTAAGAAAAGAGAGGGTGGGCGGAACTAGTTCCGGCCAAGATAAGAGTGATTTTGGCAAATGACAAATCTACTAAGAATAGAGAGGGTGGGTGGGCGGGGCTACCACCTGCTAGGATAAGACTGATTCGGCAAATAATTTCCTTCTAAGAAAGATTTACAACGGGCGCTAACGTTGCCGTTGTAAGATAAATACGCAGCGAAGGTATCCGTCGTTTATATCATCCGTTGACGTTACCGTTTCCTTATACAAATTTTCCATTTTAAACATGTTTTAAGTTTCATGTTCTGAAAAGAAGTCTACACATATTAAAACCAAAAGCCAAAACCTATGCCCGCCCACCCGCCCTATCTCAATTGTTATGATTTTTTTTATTCGCCGTAAACCAAGCTTAACTGCAAAATACTTATTTCTTTACATATAGTTTTCTTTGAGCAATACCATCATGACGAACATGTTTCACATGGTAATTTTTGTAGAAAAATACGGATTTTGCAACTAAGCTCCGCCCCCCTTGACTAACGACGAATAAAGAAAAGCGTCACAATTGAGATAGGGTGGGTGGGTGGGGTTCAATTTTACCTTATTTTTCTTAATATACATAGCCTTCTTTTCACAACAAGAAATTTAAAACATGGTTGATGGTACATTTTTGCAAGGAAATATGGATTTTGCAATTATGGGGCGGAGCCTAATTGCTAAATCGATATTTGCTTATACAAAGTTTCTATATTAAAGGCGTTTTAAGTTTCATGTTGGGAAAAGGAGTCTACACGATTTTGATCAAATGACATTCTCTAAGAAAATAGAGGACGGGCGGCTGGGGCTAGTACCTGCTAAGATAAGACTGATTTTTGCAAATGACGTATCCTCTAAGAAATTTAAATAATTTATTATAAGAAAAGACACTAGAGGCTCCAAATTACTCTCAAATTCTTTCCAATCAGGAACACCTAGAACCTCAAGATTGTTTAAAAAAAAAAAAACGGGGTCCCAAAGTTAACGCAAAAACAGGTCAAATCAGAATTTTCCAAAAATTGAACACCAAAGTCCGCCAAATTGTTTTGAACAATTTACAAAAAAAAAACTCCATAAGCTCCCAAAATAATACACCATGGGTACCCAAGAGTCTCCCGAATTAAAAAAAAACACTGCGGCATCAAGGCTTTTTCAAATTCATAAAAATAAAACGCTAAAAGCTCAAAAGATTTTTTCAAGTTCATCCAGCAACAAAACACCAGATTCCTTTAAATTTATGGGAAAATAAAACACCAGGGGACCTAAAATTAACTGCATACCCAATTTTTGCTGATTTGTACCTTTCCTTTATAGTATCAGGCAAACATTGTTGTCAAATGTAATTAACATATTATAAAAGCACCACAACCATATCTTTGTACATTCTAACTGAAATGATTAAAAATTGGTCGAAAAGTGTGACGACAGAACTTCCCTCGCTCCTAAAGTATAGTGAAACATATCTAGCATCTAGTGTTTATTTATCTTAATACATCGAAACAATGTCACGTAGAAGTTAGTGTGATTTGAATTAATTCACAGTCGAACAAAATTATCTGAATATTATAATTCTTATTTTATTATTATTATAAAGGCGAATTTTTCACATTTTCGAGGAAATGGGGTGACTTAATTTGACCAATAAGAAATTGGTAATGAAGTCATCAACATCATAATACTAGTCACATAACAAAAAAAAAGTAGTCGCAGCGTATTACCAATGCAAGAAAAAAAATTGGTCTAAAGAGTTTAGACAGTACTTCCCTCGCTGTCGGAAACTTGACGACTGCATGCCTATTGTGTTTTTTTTTCTCATTACATTTTTGTAGTGGGAATTTAAAAAAAAATTGCGATGACGTCATCAACATTTTTGCAAGCACACGTATATCAGTTGGGATAGATGTAGTGTAATACTAAGAATAAAATTATTATATTCTCAAATTTTCGGGAAAATGAATTGGGTCGTTTTGAATATTGATTTGTAATAATCAATAAAATAACGAAACAATTTACTCACGTATACGTATCAGAGGCAACTGAAAATCGGGTATGTATAAACATTCTTAATTTAAGATGACAGGCGTAACAGCATACGTGAGAGTCAAACAGAAAAACTGTAAACAAAACGACCATCGGTTTTATTGCTTCGACTTCCGCTTATTATATAAAACATTGGGTTTTATTTTAATTCTTGACGGTGAAATTCACAATTGGTTGATTATAAACATGTCTATTTCACATTCGCGGAACCAAATGAACGCATAAAACAAATGCAGGTCTGTAATGTTAAAGTCGATGTAAATGAGCGTGCTACCCTTATGTTTCAACCGAGTTTTTCCTTTAACAAATTTTGTGTCTACCAAATTGGGTTGGTTGGGGTGTAATACTAATACTAAGTGTTGCTTTTAATTTAATCAATAAAATAAATTGACTTCATTAATTTTTTTGACCCACCTCTTAAGAAAATCTAAAAAATATGAATGGAATGATAAATCACAAGTACAAACTCATCATATTTTTTGCATTTTAGATAGGATTTATTCAGCAAAATTTAAGGGTGACGTCATCAATTTTTTTAGGAGGGATGAACAAATACATTTTGAACAAAAGTTTACCATGCTTATAATAACTTTAAAATATTCCCAAGATTTCAAAGCATTCGGTTTTGTAATTCCTGATTAAATCGATGAAATAAATTCACGCCTTCATTAATTTTTTTGAGTCACCCTGCATATGAAAATCCAAAAATATGAATGGAATGATAAATCACAAGTACAGACTCATCATATTTTGTACATTTTAGATACGATTTATTCGGCAAACTTTTGAGCTGACGTCATCAGTTTTTGGAGGGGATAAGCAAATATATTTTGACTAAACATTTATTATGCTCTTTATAACCTTAAAACATCTGCAAGATGTCAGAGCATTCCGTTTTGTAGTTCCTGATTAAATCAATAAAATATATTTACGCATTCATTAATTTTTTTGAGTCACTCTGTATATGCAAATCCAAAAAATATGAATGGAGTGATAAATGACAAGTACAGGCTCATCATATTTTGTACATTTTAGATATGATTTATTCGGCAAACTTTCGAGCTGACGTCATCAAGTTTTTGGAGGGGATAAGCAAATATATTTTGACTAAACATTTATTATGCTCTTTATGACCTTAAAACATCTGCAAGATTTCAGAGCATTCGGTTTTGTAGTTCCTGATTAAATCAATAAAATATATTTACGCATTCATTAATTTTTTTGAGTCACCCTGTATATGCAAATCCAAAAAATATGAATGGAGTGATAGATCACAAGTACAGACTCATCATATTTTGTACATTTTAGATATGATTTATCCCACAAACTTTTGAGCTGACGTCATCAAGTTTTTGGAGGGGATAAGCAAATATTTTTTGACTAAAGATTTATGATGCTCTTTATAGCCTTAAAACATCTGCAACATTTCAAAGCATTCTGGTTAGCAGATTAAAAATTAAATTTCAAAATGTTGTTTTATAATTTTGATTTTTTTCCAAAAATCTGGACGTTTCGGGTGAAAAGTCGATTCAGAGTTGTAAACTACATGTGTAGGACTATGTTATTTTATACAATTGAAAACCCATTTACTATGTACAATTTTGAAGTGACGTCATCGCATTAGTGGTGGGGATGATTAGACAAATTTTGGTTAGCGTTTTACCATCTACATGATATTCTTAATATAAGTACAAAATTTCACAACAATCGGTCGAGTACTTTCGGAGATTATCTGTCTAATAAAAATCCGGGGGCAGACGGACAGACGGACAGACGGACGGACAGACGGACAGACGGACAGACAGACGGAAATGGGAGACCTATTTCTTCGTCTTCTAGGGGTCATGAAAGATCGAGAAAACGTAAAAGTAGAGAGTCGGCCGACGGACTCGATTACAATACTTCCTTTGCTTACGCTCGGGAAGTAAAAAGTGAACGGCCAAGTTCGGCATAGAACCACTACCACAATGTCGCGTATTGAAACTTGGAATTATTTTTGCGAAAATTTGAACGTTTAGCGAAAAAACTGAAAACGGATTCGTACACTACAAGTATAGGAGTGTATTTTTATATAACATTAAAATTATTTTAAGACACGATTCAATGAAATGACGTCATCAAATTGTTGGGGGGGATGATTACCCAAATTTTGGGTAGTATTTAACCATCTAGATGATATTTCTAATATACATACAAAATTTGATAACAAACGGTCCAGCAGTTTCGGAGATCACTTGTCTAATAAAAATGGATACAGACACCAGACAGACAGACAGACAGGCCCGATTACTATACTTCCTTAGCTTACGCTCGGGAAGTAGAAATGGTCATGGGCGAGGTACATATTAATTAAAATTTTAATTACTAATTATTCTGATAATAAATGTGTTGTTTAGTTGTTAACGTGGCAAAAGAACCAATTTTAAAATCATTATAGCTCCACCAAAATGTGAGAAAGAAATTTTTACCATTTTTCCCAGACTCACCCGGTATCAAATTTTCAGATTTTCTGCCTAACACTTTTCTTCGGGGTACCAGCTATCTCAGAACGCAAACAATGCATGAACGTGTCAATTTAAAATGGTCTAAAAATTGGTCAAGATTATAATTTGTTTTATTAAAACTGCAGACAAGACATGCATATGAGATCCCCTGGACTCAAGTTCAAAATTCAAGTTCCCATATTTTTAAAATGCAACTCCTGAAAACGCGACGATGTTCTCCGTGTTCATATTTAAGACAGGAGGAAAGACAGTGACCACTGTAACAACTTGCTGGCGCCCTAAAGAATATCAAAATAATTCACGCCACTCTGGAAGCGCTAAACTAACCAAAGCAAACCACATATTTACAACACAACAAAATTTAGAAGCGGTGATGATTTAACAATTTGGAAAAACAAAAACCCTGCCGACAGCGTTGAATGCAATAAAGGGAAATAAAAATTGATCAAATTTGTACTGATGTTTCGTTTTCAAAGCAGTTCGAAAAACGAAAATTTCCGTCGGCCAGTGAACTCTTCTTTGTGAACAGGGTCTGAATATGAAGTCAACACGCGCCATGACTTGAAGCACTCGAAATTATGATGTTTGTTCCGAAGCAATAAAACGGAATGACAACATTCTCTGTTATACGATAAAACAATCCAAATGAACCATTTGAAATATGAAAAGGGCTGTTGTCGAATGCAAAGTTCGTTTGAATATGATCAAAAGAACACTGGCGGCGCGGGGAAAAGAGTAATAAGATCATTGTTGACAAACGTTCGTGATATCCGAGGGTAACAGATCAAATATTTAAGCGTGCCTTTCGAAGGCGTTATTGCAAAAGATTTGGCGAATGTTTTAACCCAGAAATGGCGGCATTTTCAATCGAGCTTTGAATGCCGGGGAAAATGAATGACGCCAAAGCGGACGCGACGTGGATATTCTATATTGCTCGCATTATCGACATATCACGCTTAAACGTGGGATGTGATACTTTAACCCAATTACCCTGAAAGGAAATATACGATACCGTTGGAAACAATCTGACGTATCTTTCGATCATAACATAAATCAAGAATGAACGCCAAAAATACCACACCTCGATCCTCGGTGTCGCTCCAGGATTCGCGATAGGGTCAGAATTTATGATACGACCGCCAGACTACCTAATTATGTGCGGCGAAAAATCTATTTGTTGAGACGAATAAAAGAAATAAGCGCCCATCAACGCAATAATGTATAGTCAGACGTGGTCTTGCAACCGAGGTGGGAGCAGCAAGTGGAAAATTCAACACGCTCTAGAAAACAGAAGGTTTTAAATTACCAAATAGATGTCTGGCGTAGACAGAAGCTCGATCCTCCGCAGCGTTGCAAAAAAAATCTTTATGAAAATTAAACGTAAGATTAGCGCGTCAAGTGCTCCCGACATTTATACACATTACCCGAATTCCGGGGGAAAACTATTTTATGGCTGTAGTGGAAATTCCTGGCCGGCTTGTGCAAACTCAACGCCGGCGATTTTTATTGTGTGGCAGTCGCTCGATACATTGAAAATTAGATGCCTTAAAAAGAAAATCCACGACATTTAGACAACAGCAGAATATTTGCATAAATCGACCTTTGTTAGCTTTAGCAACCGACTGTGCTGCTGGCACGTTCCGCCTTGCAAGGACAATGAAGGGATGAGTTCGAGTCATAAATTAAAATTTCAATTGGGAAAATAATCACGAAGCTGTACGGAATTAAGCGCGCTGAAATTTTCCAAAAATTTCATCAAAACGCTGACGGCTTCCGGGAACATGCTCAAAATTCCGGTGGAAAGGGCGGACATTTCCGAACTCGAGCTGCAAACTTCTAGGATTATAGTTTTACGGTGACTAAATAAGCACCACTGATAAGATTTTGTGTCAAAAAAAGCTTCTGGCTGTCTTAACTTAGTTCTGACGCTTCCAATCGTGAAATCGGAATTGTCAGATTTATTTCAGAATTTTTTCAACCAAACAAACAACCCTCGGGAAAAATAACATTCACAACACGGAAAATGTCATTTCCAAATTTGTGCTTTTACAAGCATTTTGCAAATAATATTCTGTTTTAAAATCCGTAAAATAAAAAACTTCTGATAACGTTGATTCCTTCACGCTTCAGTTTACATGTTTTTAAAAAATATCCCCGTTACTATGCTGGTAAATTGCGTAAACACTGTGAAAAAAGTAGATGTAACAACGTTATTTCGAAATGATTCCGCTCTATAAATGCATTTTACTGGTACATTTACCACTGGTCATTTATTTGCACACAGCTTAAATTTGCATCTAAAAATCGAGCATAATCATCCTAAATAACTCAAACAAAATCACTTCTGACAACAAATGGAGATCTTATCGACTACGAAAGTCTAAAGTTTTGTCTGCAAAGTTCGTAGATTCGTTTAAGAAACTTCAAATTTCGTATAATAAAGATAATAAAGGAAAAAGTATTGGATTTATTGGCGACGTTGTATAAACGAACTCATTTCAAGGAACGAAGAGTTCAAGCTTTCTTGAGATTTCACAGTTCACAGATTGAGAAAGTGCAAGTTTCCGTTTCTGTATGTCTGCCAATATAATAATAATCTTTAAAACTATAGATAAAACCCATAAATTCATAGCAAAACAGTTCTAAAAAAAAATTCTTTTATAAGTCACATATCGGAGTCACTGATTTAGTAATTATAAAACAAGAATTAAAATTTATCTCGTCCAAAGAATTAATGACATCAGATCAAAAACATCGTTAACGACTCGTTAACTAAAAACCGCTTCGAATAAGATTTTATGGAATAATTCTTTGTTTAAGTTTTAAGTTTTTAATCATCCATTCAAACTGAAGACAACTTAGGCAAAGATCGAAACATGTTAAATTAATTAAAACTTCGTCGTTTGTTACGTACGAACAGTGAGCTTTTGAATTATTTTTTCCCGCAATGAAAAATATTATTTTAGATGGATCAACATTACTCGCAGATTTTGAATAACAAATTTGAATAATAAAATATACGAGCTCGACCTCCGCCCATTATTTCGTTTTAAAGGTTACATAAAGAAAAATCTCTGCTAGACAAAGAAAAAAAAAATAATGAAAATCACCTCAAGCGTAGCAAATTTAAAGCCTAAAAATATTTGCATTACAATTACCTGAACGACGGTGCTAACAAATTTTTGTATAGAATAGATAATAAATATGTAAACAATTTACAACAAAATTTATTGAAGGGTCTCCCGTTTCAGTATCTGGCTATCGGTCTGTCTGTATGTCGTCTGTGTCGATATTTATTAGACAAATAATCTCCAGCGATTGTTGGCAAATTTTTTACGTATTTTAGGAATAATGTAGATGGTAAAACGCTAACCAAAATTTGTCTAATTGTCTCCACCAACAATGTGATGACGTCACCTCAAAATCTTGCATAGTAAATGCTATCTAAATTTCATAAAATAATACACTCTTATACTTGTAGTTTTTTCATCTTTACTTTTTATTCTAGCCATCCAGATTTTTTCTCTAAATTTCATAATTTAACCATCCGACTTTTCTCAAATGTTTTGGTAACCTGCTCTGTACTGCATTCCCAAATTTTCTGGAAAATGGAGTGAGCCATTCCTAATTGAATCAATAAAATAAATTCGTTAATTTTTTAATCACTCTGTATAAGCACAAGTACATTAATCAAAATTTTAAAATGACGTCATCAATTTTTTGGAGGGAATAAACAAGACATTCTGATTAAAAACTTCCTATGCTTAAAACGTCTGCATGATTTCAGAGCATCCAACTTTGCAGTTTCAAAATTAAAATACACAATGTTCCACAATTTTGATTTTTTTCCAGAAATCTGGATGTTTAGGCTAAAAACTTAAGACGGATTTACAAACTAAACGTGCAGGACTATGTTATTTTATACAATTTAAAACCCATTTACTGCGTACAATTTTGAGGTGACCCCATCACATTACTGGGGGGGATTAGACAAAATTTGGTTAACTTTTTACCATCTATATGATATTCTTAATCTGCATACAAAATTTTACAACAATCGGTGTAGTAGTTTCAGAGATTATCTGCCTAATAAAAATCGAACACATAATATTTTTTACATTTTAGATAAGGTTTATCTGGCAAAATTTTAAAATAAGTCATCAAGTTTCTGCAGGAGATTAGCACGATGGCAAGTTAAAATGTAAAATATCGTACTTTTTTTTTTAAATCTAGTTATTTAAATGTGAAAAATAAAATTTTATACAGACGTCATCAAATTATATGTTGGGACAATTAGTCCAATTTTGATTATAGTTTTATCATCTACAGGATATTCTTAAAATACACAAAGCAATACCGGAGATTATCTATCTAAAATAAATTTGCCAACAGACGACACACAGAGGGAAACGCAGACCTACTTTTTTTATTCCAGGAGCTATGAAAAGTCGAAAAACATGAAATTAGCCATTCACCAATATAAATATCAAAAAAATGGTACTTGCTTTAAAAAATTAAATCGTTAATGATGTAGCCCTATTTTTTGTGGCCTTCAATTATTCTTGCCCAGATTTATCTACGTGTATTTTCAAAAAAAATAAAATATAACGAGCAGTTTCAAAAATTACAAGTAAAAGTTTCGCTCGAACGAAAACTGAAGTTAAACACAGTCCTCGCCGGAGAAACAAAATTAAGTAGTTAAAAACTAAATATTGTTGTCATTAGCCCGACCCGATAGATTAATTTTCTTAATGTACCTGCGAAGGCAGTTATGAAAATTTCACTCCGAAATAATTTCAGAAGTAATTTATTTTCCCCAGACCCAGGTGTGAGAGGTTTGTGTTTAATTGTTAAATTGCTCAGAACGAGATAAGATGAAAAAATGCCGCCACTTTATTCTCACCCGTGCCAAAATTAATAATCGCAATTAACAATCGTAGCATCGCATTAGTCGGACATACCTATTTACTAAAACTCGCGAAAATATTCCCCGGTGATAAATGCAGTAATTTGAATGTCATAACCAGATGGGTATTTGACAAGGGCTGAAACTTCAAACGAAACACTTGTGGAATAGAGATCGTAAACACCAATATCGGATCCGGTAGAAAGCATTATGTGCAAAGATTCAAATTTCATAACACGTAAGTCGTGCAACAGTTAGAACTCGAGCTGCAAACCCCCATGAAATCTTACAATAATAAAACCCAACCCCGGACAAAAACAAACCGGATTAAAACACTTCGCGAACGACGTTTGATAAAGGTCCGGTTTCACCCCTTTTTCATTTTCTGATGGTACAGCGCCAAGTAATCCCCACGCAAACTTGCTCTCATACTTACAAAAAGCACGGCGACCAAACAAAAAACCTACAGAAAAAACCGACGAATTGCCTCGCATGGATCAGCACAGTTTGAAAATTTCAAAGTTACATTTATCGGACCTCCTCAAGCGACTCCGTGCGTAGCGTTCGCGTCTACCGGATTCCGGAAAACAGGGTGCGTCTGTACGCCGCCGAAGCTCGGAAGAGACTGATCTGTGGGGGCGGAAACTCTGCCGCCCCCGCTACCAACGTTCGAATACATCATGTGTTGCTGGACTGCGTCGACAATGAGAATGTATATAGTACTTTAGAAACTGTGGATCTAAATGAGAGTGCCCATTTCTAGGACTCTATTTGCTTTGTGCGGAAACAAATTGCATTTGCGGAAGTACACATCGGACTTGGGAAAACTGACTCAACTCGGAATTAGCAATTTTATTGATTCCTTACGTGTGGGCAGGTGGAACGGAAATGTCAAAACTGAATGCCAAACATACATAATCCAAAAACTAAAGACTCAGACGGGGCGCGGCAAAATTGGACCGAATGACAAGATTTCCAAAAATAATGGAATCAAAAGTTGCGTTGAGAATTGGTTTCGAACGACATTTGATATTTTGATACTTTTTTCACAAATTTATGAAATATTCATGACTTCTTTAGATGTTGGAACGCAAATTTAAAATGTAGTAAAATAACATCATTTTAATATCACCACAGAACTAACGAAGCTTATTTAAAAATACTTCAGACGTTAATTTTTTCTCTCATTTTTAAATAATTTATCCCAAAATAAGGATAGCGTGCTTAACGCCGACGCTGGTCTTTTCCCCCACTCCACTTCGCCAATCTCATAAAGAGTGAGGAAATTGGGCGTGATTGGCAGCACTGGATATTATAGGGTGATTCGTCGTAGATTTGATGATCTACGTCTACTCTAATGCAACGAATAACTACAACTACGCATTATATATTATTTTCAAAAATCTTTTAACTAAGAACAATACTTATTGATAAATTAATATCCCACAAGTTTTCAAACAGATCTATTCTAGATTTATAGCCCACTAAATATTAAAGTGTGTTAAAGTCTTATGATTAAGTTTCAGACTTCTAATTGCGAAAGTACAATACTCCTGCACTTGTGTTATGAATTTGCCTTGATATTATTTGTCTGGTCTTTAAATACATAATATACGAAATATTGGGCCACGGTTCAGTGGCGAGCGCGTTAGTTTTACATCTGAAAGGTCCGGAACTCGATCTCCAATATATCCATTTTTCCCCTACACGGTAATTGATTTATATGTACTTTAGCAGTCCATACATATCTCTACTTTAATTTATAGGGGTTATTTTAATTTTATAATTTTTCGAAGAAGATGAATTTATTGAACATGGAAGATACTTCAACAATTTGTATGTATTAAGCAAATCTCGTTTTTTCTCTGACTACAAAATCCTAAGAAATGTTTTTTCAAAAAATTAGGCAAATTAAACAAATAGAAACTATCATAAATGATGACCGTCGGTCGTCTCCCCTTCCTGTTCTCAGTTTATGGTTTTTTAGAATAATGTGTTTGTTTAAATGCAAAATCGAGTCGTCGATAGCAAAAGAGCCATTAACAATCCACTGTTTTCTTTGATATTTGATGTTTATTTTAACTTATAGGAGTTATTATAAAAAAACTAAATTCACAAAATGAAATTTTATACATTTCGAAAAAGTTGTACTGTATTTCAGGGACGAGGGAAGATAAACCTTTAAATGAAGGTGTTTTTTCACGGGGTTATAAATACGACGCAACATTGAGAGTCAGATGTAAACTTTTTTCACTATATGATTTAGATTTATTAATTAATATCACTTGTTTTCTGGACGTTTCATGACCTCCGTTTATTTATCTGCCGGCTGTCTCGATTTTTATTAAATAATTTTCAAAACTGCCGGACCGTTTGTTGTCAAATTTTAGATGTGTGTTAAGAACATCGTGTAGATGGTAAACCCCAATAAAATTTGTCTAATCATCCCGATCAACAATTTCATGACGTCACGTAACATTTTTCTTAGTAAATACAACTTAAATCTTGTAAAATAACAAACTCCTGTACTTGTGGTTTATGAATCCGCGTTTACTTGTTTACACAATTGCTTTACAAAAATGTTTGTGCAATATTTTATAAAATAACATACTATTGTACTTGCTGTTTAAGAATTCACCTTGAATTGTTTAAATAGGCTTTCAAAATTTCCAAAAAAAATCCACATTGTATAATTTTGCATAACAAAATAATTTTTCATTCTATAGCATAAGCGCCTCGGGATAAATCTAGATCTCATAGTGGGGGGAGTTTTAAGCTACGACTCATCAATATTTTTTATTTATAGAATTGAAAAATATACATTTGTTTAAAAAAATCATAATTATTTCCGCAAACACGAAACAATTGTCATTATTTTTTGCGTTAAATAAATTATAATTATTGGAGATAGAAAAAAAGTCAGAGACCAAAGTTATACGGCTCTTTGAGTAGCATACATTAAAATTATTTAGGACATTACGACTATACGTTTGTTTTTGAGACACAACTTAATTTTTTTAAATAGAATTGCCTACATATTTTTACATATTCTGATTAGAACTTATAACTATAGCTCATTTTTGAAATTCAGAAGCTACGTTGCCACGTTATTTCATTTTTTTTATTTTTTTAACAGTCCAAGGATTAACAAAAAAAATCGCAATAACGCTATTTTTACGCTCTATGTTGAAATATTTTGTGGAGAGATAAACAGAGGTACATACTCCGTTGTGGTACCAATTAAATGCAATTTGAATATACAGTATGTTTACAAAAAAAAAACTTGACAAATTTCAGATATCGATATTTCAGTTTCTTCAAGTAGAACACCCTGTATTTTATTACTACATCTTACTCTACTTTTTGTCCCCCTTCTTTCAATACATCGGTGTGTCTCTAAACATAAAAGTAAAAAATCTCGGTAACTATTAACTTTAAATATAGAAAATACAAAAACGATTTTTTGCTCCAATTTTTCGATTCTTCAATTTTTCTTTTTTTCAAGTTTAAAATTTTCAATTTTCCACGTTTTAATTTTTTCGATTTTTATATTTTAAAATTTTTCGGTTTTTTATTTTCGTTATTATTTCACGTAATCGATTTTTCAGTGTTTCGATTTTATTTTTTTGTTTTTCAATTTTTCATATTTTTTTTGTTTTTTCATTTTTAAGATAAGCAACTCTTCGAGTTTTCATTTTTAAATTTTTCAGTTTTTCGATTGTCCAATTTTTGGATGATTCAGTTTTCAGATTTTGCAGTTTTTCTATTTGCAAGTTCTCGAGTTTTTAATTTTTAAATTCTCACTTTTTGGATTTTTCAATTATTGGATTAGCAAGGTTTCAATTTTTAATTTTTGTTAGTACTTGCTAAGATAAGACTGATTTTAGCAAATCACATACCCTCTAAAACGACAGAGGGCGGGTGGGCGGGCCTAATAGATGCTAAGATAGAACTAATTTTGGCAAATCATATACCATCTAAGAAAATAGAGGGTGGGTGGGCGGGGCTAGTACTTGCCAAGATAAAATTGAATAATATTATGAGTAGTCGCTAGAATGAAGAGGGGGTCGATGGGCGGAGCTATTGCTTGCTTATCTTATAAAACTCTTTGGAAAAACGTCAACTCAGCTCCGTCCACTTTTTGTCTCCATTTCACTGACTTATTTTGTTTACTGTAAAATGTGAATTGAATTCTATTTTAACAATCGGTAGAATCTGAGATTTAAAACAAAGTAAAAAGGGCCCCACCAACCCATCCTTACTGCGTTTTCATAATTCACTCTTATTGGCTCCGAACAAAGAATTTCAGAAGTTTTCAATTTTTAACTATTCAATTTTTCGATTTTTCAATTTTAAAATTACAAAATCGAAAGAAATATTGAAAAAATAAAGAAATTGTAAAATGGAAAAATTGTGATATGAAATCGAGAAAATGAAAATTAAAAAATCGAGAATACGAATAACAAAAATCAAGAACTTGAAAAATTGAGGTAACGAAAAATTGAAAAATCGAAAAATTAGAAACGAGAAACTGAAAAACCGAAAAATGAAAAATTGTAAAAGCGAAAAATTGAAAAACTGAAATTGAAAATAAATAAAAAACGAAAAATTGTGATATGGAAAATTTAAAATCGAAGAAAAAAGAAAAACGAAAAAATTCTAATATCAAAATATTTTTAACTCCAACCGATTTTCCACAATCGCCAATTGAAATATCAGTTTTTAAAAAATCAAAAAATTCGAATTTCACTTCGAATATTTCGAAAATATTGCGCCGTAACCCTAAACACGCCATATTTTTGGAATCAACACGCCAAGATCTATAACAATGAATATGAAAAAAAAATGAAAAAAATGATCAAATACATTTAGATCAAAAATTTACCATGCTTACGATAACTTTAAAGCATCTCCCAAAATTTCAAAGCATTCGATTTTGCACTTCCTCATTAAAACAATAAAATAAATTCACGCATTCATTAATTTTTTTGAGTCACCTTGTATATATCAAAATCCAACAAATATGAATGGAATGATAAATCACACATCTAGACTCATCATATTTTGGATTAAATAGGACACTCGGTAAAATTTTCAGTCGACGTCATCAATTTTTTGGAGGGGATAAGCAAATATATTGTGATTCAAAATGTATCACGCTTATTATTTTTTCCAAAAATCTGGACGTTTCGGATAACAATTCAACACGGCGTCATAAACTACACATCTAGTACTATGTTACTTTTTACAATTTAAAATCCATTTACTATGTACAATTTTGAAGTGACGTCATCACATTATTGATGGAGATGATTATAGACAAATTTTGGTTAGCGTTTTATCATCTACATGATATTCCTAATATAAATACAAAATTTGACCACAATCGGCCCAGTACTTTTGGAGATTATCTGTGACAGACGGACACACGGAAACGGGAGACTTATTTCTTCGTACTCTAGGGTTCATGAAAGCTCGAGAAAACGTAAAAGTAGATAGTTGGCCGACGGACTCGATTACAATACTTCCTTCGCTTACGCTTGGGAGATAACAAAATAAGATTCAGTAATAAAATACATGGTGTTCTAAAAACTGAATTATCAATAATTGAAAATTGTATATATATTTTTTAAGACTATGATTATTAAAAGCCAATTTTATTTATACCAAAATGAAGCGCGTATCCTTCCATTGCGGACAAATTTCAAGAAAATTGGAATAACTTGGCAACGTCGCACCGAAATTTCAAATGGTTACAAAGCTTAAGAGAAGGCCAATCAAAATAAGTATATAAAAATATTACGCGCGCTTAGTGACTCACCCTGTAGATTTGCAAAATTTGCTGTGCCATAAGTCACATTTACGTTCTTAATTCCAGAAATAAATGAGTGCCAATGGCAAAGTGACTTTTGAATTTCAGACGTCTGGATTATAATTTTATTAGCGAAACTTGTCTCGATTTTATGTCAAATTTTGTGCTCATTTTGCACAGTGATCCTTAATGAAGAACATAAACGATAAATCAAGATTTGACTTTGTCCTGGATGAAATGGTTGAAGTGTGAATTGCTTTTACTTAATGAATACTAAACTGAAACTTGAAAGTGCGCGTGAAACTTAAACAAATCTGCAGAATTAATACAGCTGCTTGCAAAATAATAAGCATAAACGTACATGTCAGATCCTAACCTCACTTTTTACTTCCATTGTTAAACGTAAATAATCTAATAAACAGTAGAAGGCGTTATTTTTTCAAATCTTAGTATAACTCGTCAACCGTGCTTAATTCAAAACTGTTACCAAAATTTGATTGGTCAGATTTAGATTCATTGTGAAAAAATGACATTTTTAAAGATGGACGTTTGAAATTTTGTACAAAATTTTGTAGTCAGCTTGTCTTAACACACGTACTTATTAGAATCAGTTTTCCCTCTGTATTTTATAGCATTGTTGGAATCTAGCCCACTAACGACTCAAAAAAAAAACAATGAGAATCAACCTTAACAAATTTCAGCTGCCAGACACCCTGTATTTTGCATCTCGTGGTGCTTCTTTCAATAAGTTTCAATACTGTTTCATTAGCAGATAGCAGGCATCCATTTCCTCTCCATGAGCTCCCGCCATTTGCATCTAAAATTTATTTCCGCCATTTTGTTCGAACAACTTAAAAGTTTAAATTTTGCGGCTTGATTCCGTGCATATATTTTAACACGTCTTCTTTTTTTTCTTCATGTTTGGAACAAAAGCGCGGCCCTGCCTGTATATTCTAATTTTGGTCGTTTGACCCCAATCAACAAGATCCAGAGATCCAATAAACTTAGTAACTCTGTCAAGGGTCCGGTTCATTTGCTCTTCCAGCTAAGACCCTATTTCAAAAGGAATATCGAAAATTTCAAAGAATAAATTTGGAAACAGCATTACGTAGAATCCCCTCGGTTTGTGCAAGAATCTCCCCTCGTTCAATAAATTTCGCAAAACGAAAAAATAATCCCGGTGCAAATGGTGGGTGAAAGACCGTTTTTAATTTATAACGTGTTCGAGTATTTGCGTAGCCGCTCATGAATGCGATTTGCAGTCAAACTTCGTTCGATAATAATGTATTAATCAATATCTATCTATCTCTCCGCATAAAGTTGTGCATCTAAGACGAAGTCAATGATGCATGCCCGATATCTTTGTGGAGATAGAAGTATCGAGTTTGAGATGAAAAAGCGCTGGATAAAAATATTACGACACACAAAAATCCGAGAGCTTTAAGGTGCGAAACGAATTTCCGTTATTTGGAGATAATGCATCACGGACCAAAAAAACGCATTAAGGCATAAATTTGTATGATTGTGTTTTATCTAGTTAATAGTAATATAAATTCTGACGTTTCGCTGCTTTCGTTGTTTCGGAGGAACGGGGAATCTTCCAAGAGAAGTGCTAAGGCATGGTGTAGTATACATAACGATGCAAATAATAGAACAATTAGTGCTTGCATAAAACTAAAACCTAACGTCTCCTCTCCATCCAAGGAGGCAAATTCAACGAAGTTAGTTTCCCTCACTTAAAGAGAGATTGTCTTAAACAGTGGTGTATTTATGTCTGCTACACTGCACCGCTTAAATTAGATGAAACTCGGTATTAGTAACTTAATTATAACACAATACGTCTAAAGCTGACTACATGTGAGTTGTAGCCATCCTGACTTAATAATTATACACCATACAGTCCTTCGGCATTTGAACTTCGCCTCAGTATACCAAAAGCAATTCAATTTACGACGACATCGGCAGGTTCTAGCATCAGACAAGAGATATTTCTGGAGTCTGTCATTTTTCCCTTCTGTTAATTAATTTCCAAGACCAAAACTGTTCAGAGAGTAATTATTGCAGTTAATTCGGTTACGTCACGAGATGAGTATTCCTAATTTCAATTAAGCGTGACGCACTTTCGCAGAAAATGAAAAAGATGTTTTCCGTAAACGCCTCGTCGCTAGTGACAAAAATATCAAAACAAGCTTGTTTACATGTGCATTTAATTAAAAAAAATCCAATTAAAATTTCAGCTAACAGTTCAACACGATGTCGTTGTGTAACGAATGGGTGTATACAAATATCGTTTAAATAGAATTCTGCTTATAATACAGCAAACAGTGGAAATAATGAAAGAAAGCTCTGCCAGTACTGTATTATGCACACAAACATTGAAGCTTCTCGATAGGGACTTTATATAAACCATCAATTAAATGTGTAGCAAAGTAAACACAATAATTGAACAGAAAGTCTGTGTCGAAGAGATACTGTCAAGCAATGTGTTACTTCGAAATGATAACTTTTATTTTTATATTTTTCAAAAATATTAATAGACAAATTTAAATAATCCTAGTCAGTGTGTATAATTAATATTAAAATTCGTTCATCATCCAGACAATCCGCATTTGCATAGTTAGACAATGGAGTGATTGAGAACAACGGAACAATAGTTTGCTATTCACTAGAATTGAAATAAAAATGTATTACTAACTTTGTCGGTTGCTGTGTAATTAATAAATACGATAGATTTCAAAAATAATATATATTACAAACAAAGCTGATCTATAAATGTTATAAAACTTCCCTCGGCCACGAAATACAATCAATCAAACCCCTTTTAAAAAAATATTTTGCGAATTTTATTTTTTATGAAAATCCCTATAAATAAGTGTATAGTAAAATAAAAGTAAAGAAGCATGGTGTTCGCACGCTTCAAGTGAATTTTAACACTACTATATTCCCTCAAATTTTCTAGAAAATAAATTGCCTCATTCCTTCATTTTTCTCTCATTTTACGAAAACAATGTCAACGGTTCCTCTGCTATTGAGGATTTCGATGCATTAATGCAAACGCATTATTCTAAAAAACCATAAACTCAGAACAGGAAGTGGAGACAGCCGACGGTCAGTCAAAATTTACGATTGTTGCTGCTTGTTTGATAAAAATTTGTTAGAATATTGTAATTAAAGAAAAAATAAAATGTTCTAAACGCAGAAAAATTTGGTCCAAGGTTACTTGCACCCCCTGAAGTACAGTCAACAAATTCAGCTTCTTCGAAAAATTTGAAAACTAAACAAGTCCAGTTTTTTTCGATTCAATTCGTTTTTTCTTCTTTCCAGTTTAATTTTTTTTTTCGATTTTGAACTTTTTCGCTTTTTAATTTTTCAATGTTCCAATTTTTCGTTTCTTCAGTTCTTCGATTTGCAATTTTTCGATTTTGAAATTTTTCATTTTTCAATTCTTCGGTTTTCACTTTTTACGATTTTTTAGTTTTTCTATTTTTAATTTTTCGATTTTTCAACTTTTCGAACCAAAAAAATGGAACAATTCCAAAATTGGAAAACTGAAAAGTCAAAAATGAAAAAGTATAAAATGAAAACTTTGAAAAATCTAAAAACTGGAAATCAAGAATTTGGATAATTGAAACGAAAAATTGAAAAATCGAAAAAATTAAATATTGTAAAAGCGAAATAATGAAAATTAAACAAATCAGAAAATCGGATAATTGAAAAATCCAAAAATTGGAACATCTAAAAATTGGGCAATCGGGAAATTGAAAATCAGAGATTGAAGATTAGAAAAACTGAATAAAAAAAATCAAAAGAAACATTGAGAAAAAATAAAGAAAATGAAAAATAAAAATCAAAGACTTGATAAATTGTGGAACTGAAAAAGTGAAAAATCCAAAAATTAGAAATTCAGAAACTGAAAAATCGAACCGAAAAAAAACTATGAGTGCATTAATGTATTTCATGGAGACAAAATTTTGAGATGACATCATTAATTTTTTAAACATCAATAAATCGAAACAGGAAAAGATCGAGAAATCGAAAACTCGAACAGTCGAGAAGACGAAAATAGAGAAATCAAAAAATTTAATACTTAAAAAATTTAAACTTAAAAAGAATCGACAAATCAGAAAATTGAATAATCGAAACGTCAAAATTCGAGAAATCGAGAAATAGAAAAGTTGAAAAATTTGAAAATCAAAAATTTTAATCGAAAAATGAAAAAACCGAAAAATCTACAAAGGAGAGTTGAAAAATCGAAATGTTAAAAAGTCGAGAAATCGAAAAGTCAAAATCGAAAAGTCGAAAAATGTCGAAGAATTGAGATATCTAAAAACTGGAAAATTGAAATACCGAAAAATTGACAAATCGAAAAATCGAAAAGGCGAACAATTGAAACATCGAGAAATCGAAACAGGAAAAGATCGAGAAATTGAAAACTCGAAAAGTCCAGAAGACGAAAAATCGAGAAATCGAAAAATTAAAAATTGAAAAAGTTAAAAATTTAAAAATCAAAAAATTAACGAATAGAAAAATTGAAAAATCCCAAAATTACAATGTGGAAAAATTGAAAAATCGAAAAAGTGAAAAACTGAAACATCGAAAAATTGACAAATAGAAAAATCGAGAAATCGAATCAGGAAATGATCGAGAAATTGAAAACTCGAAAAGTCGGGAAGACCAAAAATCGAGAAATCGAAAAACTAAAAATTGAAAAATTTTAAAATTGAAAGACAAAAATTAGAAAAATCAGGAAATTGAATAATTATAGCGTCGAAACTCAATTAATCAAGAAATCCAAAATTTTAAAAATTTAGAAATCGATAAACTAAAATATCAAAAAATTCAAAGACCGAAAAATCAAAAAATTGAAAAATCAAAAAATAGAAAAACCAAAAAGTCTACAAAGAAGTTGAAAAACTGAAAAATCGAAAAGTCAAAAAATCGAGATGAAGAGGCAAAATCAAAGAAGCGAAAAATCGAAAACCTAAAAAATCGAAAAAATGAATAGTAAAACTGAAAAAACCAAAGTCGAAATCTCAAAACACCGAAAAATCGAGTTACCGAAAAATAAAAAAATCGAGAACTTGAAGAATTTCCAAAACTGAAATATCGAAAAATTGAAGAATCAATAATCTGCAAAATCCGAAAACGGAAATATCGAAAGTTGAAAAATCAAGAAATAGAAACAATCTAAAGCCGACAAATAAAAAATTTTAAAAAATACACATTTTTTCCAAAACGCTCTAGGATAAAATTTAAACACCAACTGATGAACCACAAGTACAGAACTATGTTACTTTTTACCATTTAAATAACATTTATTCGACAAAAATATAAAGTTACAATCATTTTCTCATTTTTCATTTCGCACATCAAATGTGCACATCTCATTGTTCATTTCGCACATATCATTTTCCATTTCGCACATCTCATTTCTCATTTTGCACATCTCATATTTCATTTCACACATTTCATTTCTCATTTTACACAATTCATTTTTCATTTCGCCCTTCTCAATTCTCATTTCGCACATCTCATATTTCATTTCGTACATCATAGTTATTTAACATAACCACAATTTTATAGATACCTACATGTGTTCTAGCATTCAAAGTACAAACCCAAATCTTCTCTGGTAAGGTTGCCCAACATTTTAATATTCTTTAATTTGTCAATTTATTTTCATAGACTGAAGATGAAGACGGAAATCCCGAAACATGACTCACCATTAAAAAATAAAAACAACCGTTAAGTAGCGTGGAAAAAATGTCAAAAAATTGAGAAGTCGAAAAGTCAAACATAAAGGCAAAATTTCGGAAACTTGAAAAATCGAAAAACTGGGAAATCTAAAGTCGAAATCTCAAAATATCGAAAAGCCGAGATATCGAAAAATAAAAAATCGAGAAATTCAAAAATTCCCAAAAGTGAAATACCTATCGAAAAATTGAAGAATCAAAAATCTGCAAAATCCGCAAACTGAAATATCTCAAGTTGAAAATTCAAGAAATGGAAAAAACGAAAAGCGGAAAAATGAAAAATTAAAAAAAAATTTTTTTTTCCCAAAAAGCTCGATATCTAGGATAAACATTAAACACTAATTGATGAACCACAAGTTCAGAACTATATTAGTTTTTACCATTTAAATAACATTTATTCGACAAAATTGTAAAATAACAATCAATTCCTCAAATTTCATTTCACATATCTGATTTCCCGTTTCGCACATCTCATTTCCCATTTCGCACATCTCATTTCATATTTCGCATATTTCATTTCTCACATCTCATATTTCATTTCACACATTTCATTTCTCATTTTACACAATTCATTTTTCATTTCGTACACAAATTTTATTTCGCGTATCTCACATTTCATTTCGGACATCTCATATTTCATTTCGCACATCACAGTTATTCAACATAACCACAACTTTACAGGCACATGTTCTCCAGTATTCAGAGTACAAACCCAACCGTTAACCTTTTGAGGAGAAAACAGATTTCTTCTATCAATCAAACAAAATTGGTCAAACGTTATTTCAAAACAAAAAAAGCAGACGGATTAAACAATAAATCACTATAATAATAATAAACAAAGTCAAGGTAGATTCATCAACCACAAGTACAGAAACTAGAATATATTCATTCATACAATTTTTGTATTGTTAATTATGCAATATAATGAGCAGACGTCTTCACATTGTTGGTGGGGGGGGAATATTATCCAAAATTTGATAAGCAATTGACAACAATCGCTCCAGTAGTTTGGGAAATTATTTTATTAGAAATCACCATAAACAGCTTTAGGATTATTATGGTAATGAACAAAGGTTCTATGAATCAGATATGCGTATTGGTCGCGTTTCAGAAGACAGTCTAACAGTTAACTTATAACAGAAATGGTTTTTTCTGTGTTTTGACTCTAAATATATCTTCTTAAATAGAGGGCATTTTATAATCTAAAATGTATTCAAGCACGTCTGATTCATAGAACCTTTGTACCTTTCAGAGGAACCGGAGACAAAATTAGGGCTGTGACTAACCATTACCTTAATCCTAAACGGTTTATTGAGGGCTTCCCTTAAACATTTAAAACGGAAATGTATGTAATCACTATTTCAATAATAATAATGTAACAGTTCCATGTAACTTCCACTGAAAGGAGTAATGACAACTGTTGCTCTTACAACAAAATTCCCAATCCGATCACCTTTCAGACTCGAAGCAAATTTTCACCACTCTGGGAATTTTAATTTTCCCCGACAATGCGAAAATTTTCCTATTGGAGTTAAGTTTCCCCCAATATATTGGTGACGTTCACTGATAATGGGAATAACTTTGGGCCAAAAACGAGGAAAGCCGTCTCGATAACGACCCTGTGACGTCAAACAATTCCAACTCCTTGCACAACCGACGTGTGTTATAGCAAACAGCCAAGTTAATTCCGATCGAAGGTTAAAAATCCCAACATCATCGACATGTCTTGCGACTCTCCTATTTTTCCCTGCACAACCCCCAACGTCCCAAAAGTTTGCGAACTGCTTAAAACATATCTCGAAGTTGCGTCATATCGATTGCAGTTAAAATCCATCGCGAACAAGAAAATGGAACTCCTCGCCGCCCGCCTACCCTACTGCATTACATCCGGAAAAGTTTGCCCGAAATAAACAAGAAAAAAATAAAAATGCGAAGAACAAGACTTCAATTAAAGTCAAAATCAAAGTTTTAGTGAAAAGCTTAACGGCAAAAGTTTTTCGTTCCATGTGAATGCATTCGAAACGTCGAAGTGTTTGAAAATGCACAGAAACTTTTTTGGGTAAACGTCGATTACTTTATTCTGTTTGTTGTTGGGGGAAGGTATGGAACAAACTCTTCGGCAATTAATGTAGGTCTGTCGCAAAAAAGTTCGCGCTATGTTGAGACATCAGACGGATAAACGTGGGGAAACTAAATAAAACATATTACTTAGGAAATTAACTTAGGAGCAAACTTTGTCTTTTACGCATTAAAACTGCTTAACACACTCGAGTATTAAATTCGGGAACAAAACAATCGGGATTGTAGCCGTTCTTTTGTTCACATAAAGCTGCGCAACTTATTTATTGAGAATGTAAATTACACACAAATATTAATTTATACTGTGAAATCTGAAAGCAAAAACAATGGCTAAATCCAAGTTTTACGACACTGAGAGCGGTGAATTAAATATTATATTCAAATCAAAATTTAATTGGTTGTATTTGATCACGTGACTTGCATGATTAAGCGGATCTAACGTGAAAGTTTAACACTTCGGTACCAATATTTTCCAAATACATACTACATCGCACTTTGCGACACTGATGATGGATTTCTTGACCTTGGGTGGAAAAATATTGGCTTTACGTTTGAACCGACAAAGTGTTAGAGGTCCTACTATTATAAACTAGGGTAGGGTACACAGATCACAACACTAATGTTATCGTAGCAACCCTCGTTTGACATTAATTAATTTTTCTAACACAACAAGAAATATAGGTGGACATATTTATAAGTCCAATTTAATTAAAGCACGTCATATAATAATACCGTTTAGGTTTATCCACTCCTTTCTTTATGTCAAGCATAATAAAGAGAAATTTCATTATTTCTAGTACTAGTAAAACCACCCCACAATCATTATCCTTCTAAAGCGAATGCTCCTATAAACATAAGTTAACAAGATTAAAACTGAATTTACCTGTATTAATAAAACGGCGGAGTTCTGGAACGAATATTCTGGCATCTAAAATTCTTCCTGGAAAAAAGAAAAATAGATTACTCAGACAGATTCAAACGGAAGTCAGAAAATAACATTGAGCTTAGTACATGCGCTTCGCAAAATTGAGTTACCGCAAAACAGGATAAGCACGATGACGAGAAATCAACGAGAAAAACACCCCAACGCCGTTCAATTTTTCATTCTTTTGATCACTTCCGTTCCATTATCTACAGGTGGAAATGAGGAAAAAATTATTTTAGGGGTAGTCCTCAACACTTTGTGTTAAAGCGAAAATAAAGTATTATGGGTTATGCGTTATGATGTGCACTCTGTGATTTACTTACTCCGTGTAAAGAATGATAAAATCTAAAAAAAGTGGTCGACGGTTATTTCGACAAAACTTCCCTCGGCCCTGAAGTGCAGCCCAATAAATCTCGCTTCGTTGAAAATGTATTCAAAAAATTTGTGATTTTCGTTTTCTGATAACCTAAGTATAAAGTAAAAACCACTTGTGTAAATAACACTCCCGCAACTTTTTGACTTGAATTTTCAATTATTCAATTTTTCATTTTTGTTTTATTTTGTCAGGTTTTTCGATTGGCAATTTTTCGCGTTTTCAAATTTAAACTTTTCAGTTTTTCAATTTTCCAAAGTTTGAATTTTCGAATTTTTAGATTTTTCAATGAGTTTCTCGAATTTTCAATTTATAATTTTTGAATTTTACGGTTTGCAATTTTTCCTTTGAGTTTTTTATATTTTTTATTTTTTCAATTATTCGATTGTTCAATGCTTCGATTTTATAATTTTGTGCTTTTTCTAGTTTTTATTTTTTCAATTCGATTCTTCAATTTTTAGGTTTTGCATTTTTTCTACATCTTTAAAATTCTTCTAGTTGTTAATTTTTAATACATATTTTAATTTTTCGTTTCTTTAATTTTTAGTTTCTTCAAATTTCCGATTTGCAATTTTTGGTTTCGGTTTTCTATTTTCTTTATTTTTACAATGTTTCGAGTTTTCGATGTTCCGATTTTATAATTTTTTATCTTTTCAATTTTCGTTTCTTCAATTTTTCAATGTTTAATTTTTTTTTTCTTTAATTTTACGATAAGCAACTCTTCATTTTTAAATTTATCAGTTTTCCGATTTTCCATGTTTCAGTTTTTAGGTTTTGCAATTTTTCGATTTCCAAATTCACGAGTTTAAAATTCTTAATTTTTCCAGTTTTCGAATTTAAAATTTTTCAATTCTTCAATTTTTCGTTTCAGCGTTTTATTTTCTCTATTTTTTCAATTTTTGAGTTTTACAATATGAAATTTTTCAATTCTTAATATTTCAGTTTTTAGGTATCAATTTTTCGGTTTTTCAACTATTAAATTTTGCAATTTTTCGTTTTTCGATTTTAAATTTTTCAGTTTTCTAACTTTTCAATTTCTGATTTGCAATTTTTCTAGTTTGCATTTTAAACACAATTTTTAGAATTTTTCATTTTTTTTTATTATACGATTGTTAACTTTTCCCATTTTTCAATTATTGGATTTTAAAACTGTTTCATCCATTGTATTTTTTAATCTTTAAACATTACGGTTTTTCAACTGTAAAATAATAATTACAAATATTATTTTAAAAAATTTAATTTAATAATAATAACGTTTAAAATTTTTCACTTTTTCAATTTTACGATTTAGAATTTTTCCGTTTTTCAATTATTGAATTTTAAAACTTTTTCATTTATTCGATTTTTCCGTTTTTCAATTATAAATTTTTCAATTTTTCGATTCTCCAATTTTTCATTTCTTCAAATTTTAGATTTGCAATTTTCAATTTTTTAAAATGTTTCAGTTTTTCCATTTTCCAACTTTTGGTTGTTACAATTTTTAGATTCGCAATTTCACGAGTTTTTTATTTTCTTTATTTTTTCAACTTTTCCATTTTCCAATCGTCTGTTTTTTTCAATTTTTCTTTTTTCAATGTACAATTTTTTAAATTTTGAATTTTAGAATTTTTCGAGTTTTTATTTTCTCGATTTTTGAATTTTTCGTTAATACAATTTTTGATTTGCAATTTTTCTAGTTTCCACTTTAAATATGTAATAATAATTATAATGTTTAACATTTTTCACTTTTTCATTTAGTCGATTTTTAATTTTTTGTTTTTTAATTTTTCGATTCGATTCGTTTTTTCTTTCCAATTTTTCCACATTCATTATTCTTTTTTTATTCTTAAGTTTCCCGATTTTCAATTTTTCAATTTCCCGTTTCGGCTTTTATTTTCTCTGTTTTTTGAATTTTTAGGTCTTTCCATGTGAAATTTTTCAATATTTGATATTTCAGTTTTTTGATTTAAATTCTTCGATTTTTCAACTTTCAGATATTGTTAATTTTTCATTTTTCAAATTTAGATTTTTCAGTTTCCCAATTTTGTAATTTTTTAATTGTAATTTTTTTAGTTTTCATTTTAAATATGTAATAACAATAATGTTTAAAACGTTTCACTTTTTCAATTTTACGGTTTTAGAATTTTTCCAGTTTTCAATTATTGAATTTTAAAACTTTTTCATTCATTCGATTTTTCCGTTTTTCGATTATAAATTTTTCAATTTTTCGATTCTTCGATTTTTCATTTCTTCAAATTTTTGATTTGCAGTTTCTCAATGTTCCGATTTTATAAATTTTTGTTTTTTTGAATTTAAATTTTTGCAATTTTTCGATTTCCAATTTTCAATTTTTCAATTTTTTGCGTTTCTCCAATTTTATGACACGCAATTCTTCGAGTTCTCATTTTTAAATGTTTCAGTTTTTCCATTTTCCAACTTTTGGATGTTTCAATTTCTAGAGTCGTAATTTCACCAGTTTTTAATTTCCTCTATTTTTTCAACTTCTGCGTTTTCCAACAGTCTGATTTTATCATTTTTCTTTTTTCAATATGCAATTTTTCCTTTTTTAGATTTTTCAATTTTTCGATTTTTCATTTTCTCGATTTTTGAATTTTTCGTTTATCCAATTTTTGATTTGCAATTTTTGTAGTTTCCACTTTAAATATATAGGTAACAATTCTAATTTTAAAAATTTTTCACTATTTCAATTTTACAGTTTTAGAATTTTTCCATTTTTCAATTATTGAATTTTTAAACTTTTTCATTTATTCGATTTTTCCGTTTTTCGATTATAAATTTTTCAATTTTTCGATTCTTCAATTTTTCATTTCTTCAAATTTTCGATTTGCGATTTCTCAATGTTCCGATTTTATAAATTTTTGTTTTTTCAATTTAAATTTTTGAAATTTTTCGATTTCCAATTTTCAATTTTTCATATTTTTTTTTGTTTCTCCAATCTTATAACACGCAATTCTTCGGGTTCTCATTTCAAATATTTCAGTTTTTCCATTTTCTAACTTTCGGCTGTTTCAATTTTTAGATTCGCAATTTTAAAAGTTTTTTATTTCCTCTATGTTTTCACATTCTCCGTTTTCCAATGATCTGTTTTTATAATTTTTCTTTTTTCAATGTGATATTTTTAATTTTTTGAATTTTTCAATTTTTCATTGTCTCGATTTTTGAATTTTTCATTTATCCAATTTTTTAAATATTATAAATATGTAACAATAATTCTAATTTTTAAAATTTTTCACTTTTTCATTTATTCAATTTTAATTTTTCTATTTCCAATTTTTCGATCTTTCAGTATTACAGTTTTTCGACTTTGCAATTTTGACGATTATATAACTTTTTGATCCTACGATTTTCAGTTTTTCCAAATATTCGATTCGATTTGGTTTTTACTTCCAATTTTTCGATTCATTATTTTTTTCATTTTTAAGTTTCTCGATTTTTAATTTTTCAATGTTTCAATTTTTCGTTTCTTCAGTTCTTCGATTTGCAATTTTTCGATTTTGCAATTTTTCGTTTCTTCAATTTTCAATTTTTGTACGATATTTTAGTTTTTCGAATCAAAAAATGGAAAAATTGCAAAATTGTAAAATCTAAAAACCAAAAATGAAAAATCAAAAAAGTATCAAAATGAAAACTTTGAACAACCTAAAAATTGTAAGTCAAGGATTTAAAAAATTCAAGAAACAAAAAACTTAAAAATCGATAGATTAAAAATTGAAAAACTCGAATACGGAAAAAATGCATAATCGAAAAAAAGAAATATTGTAAAAGTGAAATATTAGAAATTAAAGAAATCAGAAAATCGAAATCCAAAAATTGCAAAATAGAAAAATTCATAAATTGGGAAATCGGGAAATTAAAAAAACAGAGACTGAAATTTAGAAAAATTAAATAAATAACAAAATCAAAAGAAACATTGAAAAAAAAAGTAAATGAAATACCGAAAAACTGATATAAAGTCGAAAACATTAAAATTTAAAAAATCAGGAACTTGATAAATTGTGGAAACGAAGAAGTGAAAATCCAAAAATTAAAAATGAAAAACTGAAAAATCGAATAATGAAAAACTGCAAAATTTAAAAAAATAAAAAAAACTATGAGTGCGTTAATGCACACGTATCTCAGAGAGGCAAAATTTTGAGATGACTTCATCAATTTTTGAAACATCGAGAAATCGAAACAGGAAAGGATTGAGAAATCGAAAAATTCAAGATTTCAAAATTTAAAAATTTAAACTTAAAAAAAATCCGCAAATCAAGAAATTGAATAATCGAAACTCGATAAATCGAGAAATCAAACATTTTAATCGAAAACTGGAAAAACCGAAAAATCTACAAAGGAGAAGCTGAAAAATCGAAACGATAAAAAATCGAGAAGTCGAAAAGTCAAAATCGAAAAGTTGAAAAAACGAAAACCTGAAAAATAGAAAAATTAGATAGAAAAGCTGAACAATAGAAAGTCGAGATCCTAAAATATCGAAAAATCGAAAGCCGAAACATCGAAAATTCGAAAAAAAATACAATTTTGTTTTTTACCATTTAAATAACATATATTATGACATCAAGTCCTGGGAGCGGAGGGCATGAACAAATAAATTTTGATTAACGATTTACCATAATTACAATAACCTTAAGAGTTTGCAAGATTTCAGAGCATTCGGTTTTGCAGTTTTAAAGTTTTTTTTAAATTTTTTTTTTCCAAAAAACTGGATGTCTAGGGTGAAACCTTAACACGGATTCATACACCACAAGTGCAGGAGTATCTTATTTTATGGAATTAAAAACAAATTTACTGTTGTAAATTTTAATATTAATAATAATAATAATAACGACGTCACCCAATTGGATGATTAACAAAAAATAATTATACAAGATGTTCAAAAAGCCTAAATTTTACTTCAACCAGATGGTGCTGCAGCTCATTATACAGTTGATAATCAATAACATTTTTTCAGAGTGCTGATACCTTTTCTGTGATCCTTGTAAAGTAAAATTTAACGAGATAATTTATTTTGGACATTTTTAATTCAAGCGAATTCATTAGAATTAGGGACAGTGAAGCAGAAAAACAGAAAATATACAGAAACGAAAATTAGTAATCAGCAAGGGACTAACCCAAAACCTGAAGTTTTAAAATACGTCGGAAGTTTATTTTATTCACGCCGAGTTTCTTGGGAGCGCGTTCGTCGTTGTTTTGCTTGTCCATCCTACGCACACACATTTGCTACATCTGACAAGTAAAATGTGTCGGTATGAATATTAATGCAGATAATAGACGGCGTCTGTTTCCGATATAATCTGTGAAAATCAACAGAACAAAAGATCGTTTGGCGTTCCGATTTAGAAAGCGTCGAAGCGAACAGGGCGCAGCTTATACTCCATTTTTATTATATCACAATTATGCAAAGTGGGTATCAAAATTTCCATGAAACGCGACCGGTTTGTTTCCGAGAGAATTTCAATTTTACTTCTAGTATTTTAATATAATTCCATTCAAAATTCATCATGAAAGATCAATCAATCTGCATTAACGCGCCCCATTTGTTGATAGCCCGCGCATTCGAAGATTTATCAATCGAAACAACCTGTATAGGAAACATAACGCCGTAAAACCGAGTCTAAATCACTTTACAATAAGAAAAGTGGCGTTCTGCTGCTTTTATTGCTGTTTGGGTAAAGGGCCATCATCGTTAAACGAAGCAATAAAAAACACAATTCACCAAAAAAATGAATTTTCGAAGTAAATTTTAAGTAGCGCCTAATCGATCGCGGGGTGGCTCATTAAATTTACAACGGGGAAGGCGAATGAAAGTTACAACTTACGAAAGACAAGCAAAAACTGCCAGCGACTATAACTGGGGAAAGTCAAAGTGGAAGAGGCATTGTTAAAAGGAGGAAAATCGTATTTGCATGTGGCAGTGAAACGGTGGTTTTCGAAAGCGGTGGCCGAGTGCTACCCGCTAACGAGCACACACTTGCTTTCCCAAAGCTTTTGGATTATCCAGGCCCCGATCTTCAAGTTACTACACGCTTATGTAATTCACTACTTCACTACTTATCTGATCACACTTCAATCGTCCACTTCGCTTAACAATGTAAACACAGTAGTATTTGTTTAAATAAACAGAAATTAGCTGTTTTTATTCTCAATACTTTTAATAGTCAGCATGTTGTTAGTATTTATAGCAGATTTACGAAAAAAACTGAAATTTGCAATAGCAAATGTTGACTTCGATGCCTGACCAATGTCAATAAAATCAAAGTTTTAATTTTAATCGACAAACAATAGGTGTTTTGATTATCTTTATTATTATCAAAAAGTAGGTTACCCATTTCCATTTGTCCTATGGGCGATTTTATTAGACAAAAAATAAAATTAGCAACATCAAATTTTACGATCTAAGAAACTAGATTGGTCTGATTGTACTTCAGAAGCGAGGGAAGTTCTATCTAAACCCCTTTACAACATTTTTTAATGCTCAAAAGGTAGGTAACAGAAAAACGATTTCTACAATCCGCTTTTTTTTATTTAACAAAAATAAAATTTAATAAGGTTATCCTTAAGATACAGTGTTTATATTTTCGTAATATATTTTTATTTTTTGGAATTACTTAGAGATGACTAAAAACATTATGAATAAAGAAATGTTTTCACTGAACAACCTAGCACTAGATAAACAGGCGTGGCGTCGTAGACCACGTGACCTGGCAGTGCCGTCGGTCGTATCCGAACTGCGTTGCAAATTTTGCTCAAATATCAGGTACATGGATACTTCTGACCGAATTGCGGTTCGTTCTCGAACTGGCATTGTTAAAGCTACTAAATAATTTCAAAGAAGAGTAGAAACATCATTTAGTGCATTAAATTTAAATCTTGAGGAAAATAAAATACTTTTTACTTCCCGAGCGTAAGCAAAGGAAGTCTTGTAATCGAGTCCGTCGGCCGACTCTCTACTTTTACGTTTTCTCGATCTTTCATGACCCCTAGAAGACGAAGAAATAGGTCTCCCATTTCCGTCTGTCTGTCCGTCTGTCCGTCCGTCTGTCCGTCTGTTGTCCCGGATTTTATTAGACAGATAATTTTCCGAAAGTACTCGACCGATTGTTGTGAAATTTTGTACTTATATTAAGAATATCATGTAGATGGTAAAACGCTAACCAAAATTTGTCTAATCATCCCCACCACTAATGCGATGACGTCACTTCAAAATTGTACATAGTAAATGGGTTTTCAATTGTATAAAATAACATAGTCCTACACATGTAGTTTACAACTCTGAATCGACTTTTCACCCGAAACGTCCAGATTTTTGGAAAAAAAATCAAAATTATAAAACAACATTTTGAAATTTAATTTTTAATCTGCTAACCAGAATGCTTTGAAATGTTGCAGACGTTTTAAGGCTATAAAGAGCATCATAAATCTTTAGTCAAAAAATATTTGCTTATCCCCTCCAAAAACTTGATGACGTCAGCTCAAAAGTTTGTGGAATAAATCATATCTAAAATGTACAAAATATGATGAGTCTGTACTTGTGATCTATCACTCCATTCATATTTTTTGGATTTGCATATACAGGGTGACTCAAAAAAATTAATGAATGCGTAAATATATTTTATTGATTTAATCAGGAACTACAAAACCGAATGCTCTGAAATCTTGCAGATGTTTTAAGGTCATAAAGAGCATAATAAATGTTTAGTCAAAATATATTTGCTTATCCCCTCCAAAAACTTGATGACGTCAGCTCAAAAGTTTGTGGAATAAATCATATCTAAAATGTACAAAATATGATGAGTCTGTACTTGTGATCTATCACTCCATTCATATTTTTTGGATTTGCATATACAGGGTGACTCAAAAAAATTAATGAATGCGTAAATATATTTTATTGATTTAATCAGGAACTACAAAACCGAATGCTCTGAAATCTTGCAGATGTTTTAAGGTTATAAAGAGCATAATAAATGTTTAGTCAAAATATATTTGCTTATCCCCTCCAAAAACTTGATGACGTCAGCTCAAAAGTTTGTGGAATAAATCATATCTAAAATGTACAAAATATGATGAGCCTGTACTTGTGATCTATCACTCCATTCATATTTTTTGGATTTGCATATACAGGGTGACTCAAAAAAATTAATGAATGCGTAAATATATTTTATTGATTTAATCAGGAACTACAAAACCGAATGCTCTGAAATCTTGCAGATGTTTTAAGGTCATAAAGAGCATAATAAATGTTTAGTCAAAATATATTTGCTTATCCCCTCCAAAAACTTGATGACGTCAGCTCGAAAGTTTGCCGAATAAATCATATCTAAAATGTACAAAATATGATGAGCCTGTACTTGTCATTTATCACTCCATTAATATTTTTTGGATTTGCATATACAGAGTGACTCAAAAAAATTAATGAATGCGTAAATATATTTTATTGATTTAATCAGGAACTACAAAACGGAATGCTCTGACATCTTGCAGATGTTTTAAGGTTATAAAGAGCATAATAAATGTTTAGTCAAAATATATTTGCTTATCCCCTCCAAAAACTTGATGACGTCAACTCAAAAGTTTGCCGAATAAATCGTATCTAAAATGTACAAAATATGATGAGTCTGTACTTGTGATCTATCACTCCATTCATATTATTTGGATCTGAATGTACAGGGTGACTCAAAAAAATTAATGAATGCGTAAATTTATTTTATTGATTTACTCAGGAACTACAAAACCGAATTCTTTGAAATCCACTGCGAAAAAAAAACATAATAGGCATACAGTCGTCACGTTTCCGACAGCGAGGGAAGTACTGTCTGAACTCTTTAGACCAATTTTTAGACTCAAAGAATAAAGTGAATTTTTACATAAAAAATTAAAAACAATATATGTATTTAAAAAGATCAGGTTTGTAGATAAATGTTCACAAAATCTAAAATTATCCACTAAAAAAATAATGAAATTTTCGGAAATAATTTTGTGATGTGTTAGCTACAAATTTGCTTTATTAAACGATTTCATAAATTATATTTTTTGGAACTACATCAGTAATAATAATATATACCATACGATTCGTTTTTCATGCATAACAGTATCGAAAACTAAACAAAGTTTGGTCAGGGATTATAAGGTATCAGGTAGTTACGAAATTTTGCACCGCAGTTCGGTTGCGAATTAAAAATGCACCGCAATTCAGGCACGTCGGGTGACGTCATAGATAGATGTATCGTCCCCATAATAATGTTAACTTCCTTCAAAAAATTGTATTAACAAAATTTCAGTTTAAACATCCTGGACTGGCTGTTGTTTAATAATTTATTATTTCAACATAATTATAGGAGTCCAAAATTGAAAAATCAAAATTTACGATTTATCTAAGAAACGCCATAACAAAGTTCTTTAATATATTTGGTAAAACTGTAATTAAGACTTTTAGTGATTTATATGATGGTTTACTAATAATAATAATCTACCCTGATTTTTAACTTAACATAATTGTTGTGTAGATTTTCTGAAAGTTAATAAATTATTATTATTATTATTATTAACGTTTACGGCTTATTCATTAGTCATTACTACTCATGTTGAAAAATTGAAAAAACGAAAGAAACATTGAAAAGACAATGGAAATGAAAAACCGAAAATCTGAAGATTAAAAAAATCGGGAAAACGAAAAATAAAATCAAGAACTTGATAAACTGAGAAAGCGAAAAATTGAAAAATCGGAAAATTAAAAATTGAGAAACTGAAAAATCGAAAAACGAAAAACTGCAAAATTAAGAAAAAATGCCAATTGAAAAATTGAAGAAACGTAAAATTAATTGATTTCTGTTTTTTTCATTTTTCTTAAATTTTTCAATTTTTGAGTTTTTCATTTTCCCAGTTTCCCAATTTATAATTTTTCAATGTTTCAATTTTCCGTTTCTTCAGTTCTTCGATTCGCAATTTTTCGATTTTCCGCCTTTTGGTTTTTTCAATTTTTACGATTTTAAATTTTTTTATTTTTCAACTTTTCGAATAAAAAAACCGAAAAAGTATAAAATGGAAAACTTGAAATATTTAATAACTGGAGATAAAGAACTTGAAATATTGAAAAAGCAATCAACTGTAAAAATCGAAAAATTAAAAATTCAGAAACTTAGAAATATATTATTGTAAAATAGATATACTGAAAATTAACGAAATCGGAAAACGGATAATTGAGAAATCGAAAAATTCCAAAAGTGAGAATTTGGAAAATTAATTTAAAAAAAACTATAAAATAGAAAGGAACATTGAAAAAATAAAAGATATGAAAAACCGAAAAACTGATAACAAATCGAAAAAAATTAAAAATAAATCACAAGAACTTCATAAATCAAGGAAACGAAAAATTGAAAAATCGAAAAATTAAAAATTGGGAAAATGAAAAATCGGAAAATGAAAAAACGCAAAATTGAAAAAATTGCTAATCGAAAAATAGAAGAAACGTAAAATTGATGGATTTCTTGTTTTATCATTTTCTTTAATTTTTTAATTTTTCCATTTTTCAATTTTTCGTTTTTTCAATTTTTCAGTTTTCCATTTTTTCATTTTCCGATTTTTCACTTTCTCAATTTTTTATTTTTCAATGTTTCAATTTTTCGTTTCTTCAGTTCTTCGATTTGCAATTTTTCAATTTTCCGCTTTTCGATTTTGCAATTTTTGGTTTTTTCATTTTCCACGATTTTTAATTTTTCGATTTTTCAACTTTTCGAATATGAAAAACCAAAAAGTATAAAATGGAAAATTTGAAAAATTTAATAACTGGAGATAAAGCACTTGAAATATTGAAAAAGCAATCAATTGTAAAAATCGAAAAATTAACGAAATCAGAAAACGGATAATTGAGAAATCGAAACATTCCAAAACTGAAAATTTGGAAAATTAATTTAAAAAAACTATAAAATCGAAAGGAACATTGAAAAAATAAAGGATATGAAAAACCTAAAAACTGCTAAAAACTCGAAAAAAATAAAAAATAAATAACAAGAACTTCATAAATCAAGGAAACGAAAAATTGAAAAATCGAAAAATTAAAAATTGAGAAACTGAAAAATCGGAAAATGAAAAATTCCAAAATTAAAAAATTGCTAATCGAAAAATAGACGAAACGTAAAATTGATTGATTTCTCGTTTTTTCAGTTTCCTTAATTTTTCCATTTTTCGTTTCTTCAATTTTTCAGTTTTGCAGTTTTTCATTTCCCGATTTTTCAGTTTCTCAATTTTTAATTTTTCAATGTTTCAATTTTTCGTTTCTTCAGTTCTTCGATTTGGAATATTTCAATTTTCCGATTTTTCGATTTCACAATTTTTGGTTTTCTCATTTTTTTACGATTATAAATTTTTCGATTCTTAAACTTTTCGAATAAAAAAACGATAAAGTATAAAATGAAAATTTTAAAAATCTAATAACTGGAAATAAAGAACTTGAAATATTAAACAAACAATAAACTGTAAAAATCGATCGATTAAAAACTCTGAAACTTAGAAATGCATATATTGTAAAATAGATATATGTATTGAAAATAAAAAAAATCGGAAAATGGGATTATTGAGAAATCGAAAAATTCCAAAACTGAAAAATTTCGAAATTGGAAAATCGGGGAATTGATAAATCAGAGATGGGAACATTGACAAAATAAAGAATATGAAAAACCGAAAAACTGGTATTAAATCGAAAAAAAGAAATTAAAAAATCTGGAAAACGAAAAATAAAAAACAAAAACTTCATAAATCAAGAAAACGAAAAATTGAAAAGTGAGAAACTGAAAAATCGGAAAATGAAAAACTGCAAAATGAAAAAAGTTGCTAATCGAAAAATAGAACAAACGTAAAATTGATTAATTTCTCATTTTTCCAGTTTGCTTAATTTTTCAATATTTCCATTTTTCAATTTTTCGTTTCTTCAATTTTTAGGTTTTACAGGTTTCGTTTTCCGATTTTCCAATTTCTGAATTTTTGATTTTTCAATGTTTCAATTTTTCGTTTCTTCAGTTCTTGGATTTGCAATATTTCAATTTTCCGCATCTTCGATTTTGCAATTTTTGGTTTTTCAACTTTTCGAATCAAGAAAAAAGAAAGTACAAAATGAAAGTTTTAAAAGTCTGATAACTGGAAATAAAGAACTTGAAATATCGAAGAAACAATAAACTGTAAAAATCGGAAGATGAAAATTTCTGAAACTTAGAAATGCACATATGTATTGTAAAATAGAATAATATTGAAAATTAAGGAAAACGGAAAATCGAATTATTGAAAAATTGAAAAATTCCAAAACTGAAAAATTTAAAACTTGGAAAATCGGGGAACTGAAAAATCAGAGATTGAAAATTTGAAAAATTGAATTAAAAAAAACTATAAAATCGACAGGAACATTGAAAAAATAAAGGATATGAAAAACCGAAAAAGTGATATAAAATTGAAAAAAAGAAATAAAAAAAATCGGGAAAATGAAAAATAGAAAACAATGAAATGAAAAACTGCAAAATGTACAAAAATGCTAAACGAAAAATAGAAGAAACGTAAAATTGATTGATTTTTCGTTTTTTCATTTTCCTTAATTTTTCAATTTTTCCATTTTTCAATTTTTCGTTTCTTCAAATTTTCAGTTTTGCAGTTTTTCATTTTCCGATTTTTCAGTTTCTCAATTTTTAATTTTTCGATGTTTCAATTTTTCGTTTCTTCAGTTCTTCGATTTGCAATACTTTAATTTTCCGCTTTTTCGATTTAGCAAATTTTTAGTTTTTCCATTTTTTACGATTTTTCAACTTTTTGAATAAAAAAAAAACGAAAAAAGTAAAGAATGACAATTTGAAAAATAGGAAAATAGGAAATCGGAAAATCGGACTATTGAGAAAAATCGAAAAATTCCAAAACTGAAAAACTTAAAATTTGAAAATCAGAGAATGAAAATTTGATAAATTGAATTGAAAAAAACTATAAAACCGAAAGGCACATTGGAAAAATAAAGCATATGAAAACGAAAAATTGCAAAATCTAAAAATTAAAAATTGCAGAACTGAAAAATCGGAAAATGAAAACTGGAAAATTGAAAAATTGAAGTAACGAAAAATTGAAAAATTAAGAAAAATGGAAAAACGAGAAATTGTGATATCAAAAAATTGGTAAATAATTACAGATTTTTGGAAAAACTAAAGATTTGATTTTGCGATTTTTTTTTATGATAATCCTTATAAATTAAAATAAGTGTAGGTAATATTAAAGTAGGGACGCGTGCTACGTGTTTGTTTCAAGTGAGTTTTTCCATTACAAAATTTTGTGATGGCTTAATAAAAAAAAAATAAATAAAAATAAAAACCTAAATACCAAGATGTTGAGAAACCGAAAACTTCAAGTATTAAAAATTTCTCTACAAATCAAAAAATCGTAAAATCAAAAAATTTAAAGAATCGATGAATAAAAAAATGAAAACTGGAGAAATCGATGAATTCTAGAACTGAAATCTCGAATATCTAAAAGCCGAAATACATATGAAGCAATCGAAACATCAACAAATGGAGAAATCGAAGACGGGAAGACGAAAAACCGAAAAATCATGAAATCGAGAAATTGAAAAGTCGGAAAATCAAAAATTTTAAAAATCGAAAAATTGAAAAACCGAAAAATCTAAAACCAAAAAGTAGGAAAATCGAAAGATCGAGAAATCAGCACATCAAAAAATTGAAAATTCTAAAATTTAAAAATTCGAAAAATTGCAAAATAGAAAAATCGAAAAAGTTATATCTTAAAAAATTGAAAAATTGAAAAATCGAGAAATCGAAACATAAAAAAACCGAAACGAAGAATGAAAAATTTAAGAATCGAAATGTTGTATAATCCCACAACTAAAATATGGAAAAATTGATAAGTCGGTAAATATTCAAATGTCAACACAGATGAAAGACAGGCAACCTATTTTTTCATTCTAGAATAGAAACCGATAAATTTAATCTATTAATAAAAAATTGGTCTAAGGTTATTTAGATTCCTTCGCACCTCACATTCCGTCCAGCTTTTCCGAAAAATTGTAAAATTTGATTTTGCGAATTTTTTGAACCTTATCAATTATAATAACGATATGTGTGTGGTATTAAAGCAAAGGTAAAGAAACCTGTTTCTAGTGGATTTTTCCATTCAATTTGGATAGGTGATCAAAACGTTAATTGCCTCATTCATTTTTTTAGACGCCCTGTATAAATCCTAAAAAATAGATCTTATGATGACTATCAATTTGGGGGGAGAAGAGGGGTCGATAAACGGATAAATTTTGATTAACGATTTATCATGCTTATAATAATAAATTTGAAACATTTGCAAGATTTCAGGACAATCGGAGTAATTTCAAGGTTAAACTGTAGAATTTTCTACAAATTTTATTTTTTTCCAAAAATCTGAATATCTATTGCAAAAATCAAGGCGGATTCATAAACCACAAGTGTTGTAGTGTGTTATTTTATGAAATTTAAATATTGTTTACTGCACAAAATTTTGAAATAACCTCATAACATTGTTGATGGGGATGATTGAAATCTTGATTACTATTTTATACCATATATACGATATTCTAGACATAAATAATACAAGAAATATACTTAATATTAAAATTACATGTAAATACCTAAGTATAATGGTTATAAATGAAAATAAGAAAAATAAAAATGAAAAATAGAAAAAAATACTTCTTTAATTTACAATGTAATTTGCTGCAGTGGTTGGGATTTTTTAATACTGTCTTCAAAAATAAGCAACTGTTGAATATGTTCAAAAAAATTTTAACGCTGAATCAAACAACTGATGCGAAACCTTTATGAAAAAAAAATGCTTAGACATACACAGAGAGTTGATAATACTTTGGGGAGCCAACGAAATACTGTCTATACTTTTTACAGCTTTTTTAAGGCTTTATTACTATTTTATGCTCTTTGTCATTTTATCACGAATGTTTCACTTTGTGGTAATCTACCCTTGAACATTTTACGATTCGATATTAAAAAAACCCCTTTTCAAAAATAAAAAAAAAACAGATACGCCCGAAAACGAATGACATCTGACAAACACCATTAAACATCCATAAACCTGTCCCGCTTCATCTCATCCGGCAATATTTTAGCAAGTCGCACAAATGAATTCTGACCGCGTTTTACCCGTTATTATTATTCCCGAAACCAAATTGATTCGCGTGGGGACCGACGAGAAACAAACAGTTCGGAGAGTTTTGATATCTAGTATCCACCATATTCGAAAAACAACTAACTTCATTTCAAAAGCGAATATTTATTTAGCAAAAGCGAAAAATTCCAAGTGCGGCGTTTAGTCACCGTCGAGGATAAAGTACCCTTTGCATTTCATAAGCGTCAGCAGTTCTTCTTTATTTTATTACGGCCGTATGTCACATGTGCCGGAAACATGTCCGCGAGTAAAACAGGCTTACAGAATTACGACGATCCTGAGAGTTTCATCAGTTGAGTCCTGAGCTTGCGTCGGCGTCGCATTGTGGCGTCATTAGAAATGGTTTAAGGACGACGCGGCATTCACGAAAGAATTGTTGTTGATACAAGTACTGCTGTTAAAAATGAAAGATAAATTGAAAGGATAACAGTCATGAAGCAAAAATTCAAGGATGCGCCGGTTGACATAAAACACGATTTTAGATAAGAGACCAAATATTGAAGTCCTTTCTCTGCCATGGAATAATAGATAATGTCAACAATCCCTTTTACTGTTTATACAAACCTCTTCCATCAAGGACGTCCGAAAAGGCGAACTCGGTGGACCGTCTAATAAATCTTATAGCTGTGTACACTTCCACGGGTTTCAGGCCGGGATTATCAGATCTCATTAATAAAAGTCATAAAAAATTGTGGGCTAATTACGAACTATTCCGTGACGATCATTATCGAATGAACTATGTTAAATACTATCAAAAGTTTTTACTATCATGGTTTTTATTAGGTATTTCATTTAGGAATATTTTTTTACTTTTATTTTTACTTCCTGAACGTAAGCCAACGAAATATTGTTTGTCATCGACTCCATTGGACGACTGGCTACTTTTATGTTTTCCCGACGTTTCATGCCCCCGACTATGAAAAAATAGATTTCCCGTTTCCGTCTGTCTATCTGCAGATAATTTCAGAAACTACTAAAGTAATTGTTATCAAATCTTATATGTGTGTTCGGGATACCGTGAAATGGTAAAATCCTAACCAAAATTTGGATAAACACAATAGAATGACGTCGTTTCCAAAATTTATATTAGTAAATATGTATTATAATTTATGAATCCGTGTTCAGTTTTTACCCTAAACATTTACAATTTTGGGAAAAAAATCAAAATTGACTAACAACATTTTTCAGTTTAAGTTTGAAACAGCAAAACCAAATGCTCTGAAATCTTGCAAAGTTTTAAGGTTATCGTACTTAATATTGATAAATCGTTAATCAAAATTTACTCGTATATCCCCTCCCAAAAATTGATGATCGCAAAGTTTTGCCGAATAAATTCTCTCTGAAATATGCCAAATGTACGTGGTTTATCATAGATTTTAGAATTACTTATACAGGGTGACTCAATGAAATTAATGAATGTGGCAACACATTGTGTTGATTAAAATATAGAACAACTCCCTCTGCTTTCCAGAAATTTTGGAAATACAGTACTCATTTGAAAGGATGCATGTATCCTTAAAAGATAAAATTCACAAAATCAAATCTTGTAAGTTTTTGGCCCAATTTTTTGAAACTACAATTTTTTTGTTACTTAATTTTTTCGATTTCCAATTTTTCTATTTTACACTTTTTCGATATTAGAATTTTTTATTTTTCGATTACCCACTTTCTCAATTTTTCGTTTTCTCAATTTTTTCAAGCTCGTGATTTTCATTTTTCATTTTCTCGATTTTACATCATTACTCAGTTTTGCAAATTTTCAATCTTTGATTTTTCAGTTCTTCGATTCCGATTTTACAATTTTTCAATTTTACAATTTTTGGATTTTTCAATTATCCGGTTTTCCGATTTATTCATTTTTCGGCAATTCGATTTTACAATATTTCGTTGTTTCGATTTTGCACTTTTTCGATTTTTTGTGTTTTTATTTTTCAATTTTTCGATTTTTAATTTTTTAATTTTTCCGTTCTTGAATTTTTCGATTTTCAATTTTTCGTTTCGGTTTTTCATTTTCTTTATTTTTAAAATTTTTCGGTTTTTCAATGTTCCGATTTTATCATTTTTAGGTTTCTCAAAGCTTGTATTTCATACTTTATCAATTTGTTTTCAATTTTGAAAACAAAAATTGAAAAATTTCACATCAAAAAAAAATTGTAAAATTAGAACATTGAAAAACCGAAAAATTGATGAAATACAGAAAATAAAAAACCGAAACGAAAAATTGAAGAAATCGAAAACTAAAAAATCGGAAAAGTGAAAAATTTTTAAATGAAAACTCGAAGAGTTTCATGTCATAAAATTGAAGAAAAAAAGGAGAAATTGAATAAAACATTAATAAAATTAAAAAGTTAAATTGCAAAAACAAAAAATTCTAAAAGTGGAATACTGAAAAATCGAAAAAAATTTAAAATAATGTAAATGAAAAACCGAAACAAGAAATCACAAACCAAAAATTTGAAGAAATGAAACACTGAAGAATCGAAAAATTGAAAAATTGAAAATTGAAAAATTAAAATGGAAAAATTGACGAATCGAATAAATGAAAAAGTTTTAAAATTTAATACTTTAAATATGAAAATATTCTGAAATATGTAGTAAAATTGAAAGTGATTTTTTTTTAATATACTCCTACTATGTAATTATTAAATACTTAAAATGAACACCAGAAAAATTTCAAATCAAAATTGAAGGAACAAAAAATTGAAAAATCGAGCAACTGAAAAATCTAAAATTGAAAAAAAGAAAAGTTGAGAAATTTCACATCGACAAAAGAAAAATTATAAAATCAGAACACTGAAAATCAAAAAATTGATGAAATAAAGAAAATAAAAAACCGAAACGACAAATTGAAGAACCGAAAAACTGAAAAATCGAAAAATTTAAAAATTCAAAAATGAAAACTCGAAGAATTGCCTGAAGTAAAACTGAAAAAAAATGAAAAATTGGAAAATTGCAAATCGAAAAATTAAAAAAAAGAAAAATGAAAAAGTTTAAATTGCAAAAACAAAAAATTATAAAATCGGAACACTGAAAAATCGCAAATGATAATAATGTAAATGGAAAACCGAAACAAGGAATTGCAAATCGAAAATTTGAAGAAATGGAAAAGAATTGAAAAATTGAAAAATTAAAAATCGAAAAATTGAAAACTGAAAAATTAAAAAATTGAAAAATCGAATAAATGAAAAAGTGTTAAAATGCAATCATTTAAGAATGGAAATATTCTGAAATAGTTAAATTGAAAAGTGAAATTTTTTTTAAATTATAATTGTTATTAACCTATACTTAAAATAAAAACCAGAAAATTTCAAATCAAAAATTGAAGAAACGAAAAATAAGAAAATGGAAAAACTAAAACATCGGGAAAAACTGAGGAAACTGAAAAAAATAAAAATTGCAAAGTCGAAAAAGTGAAAAATCGAAAAATTGCAAATCGAAGAATTGAAGAAACAAAAAATTGAAACTTTGAAAAACTGAAATCGAAAAATTTAAAATTCGAAAAACAAATGAATCAAGAAATTCGAAAACAAAAAAATCTACAAATTCTAAAATCTTCAAAACTTGAAAAATTAAATGTTGAGGAATTGAAAAATTAAAACTCAAAAAACTGAAAATTGAATAAATAAAAAAAATAAGTCAAAAATGGAAAAATTATAAAATCGTAAAATAGAAAAGGTTCAAAATTTAAAATAAAAACGAGAAACATTGCAAATCAAAAATTGAAGAAACGAAAAAATTGAAAAATCAAGCAACTGAAAAATCTAGTATTGAAAAAATGAAACATTAAAAAATCTAAAACTTGAAAAATGGAAAACCTGAAAAATTTCACATCGAAAAAGAAAAATTATAAAATCAGAACAGAAAAACCGAAAAAGTGATGAAATACAGAAAATAAAAACCCAAAACGAAAAATTGCAACCCAAAAAATTAAAGAAACCGAAAACTGAAAAATCGGAAAACTGAGAAATTTGAAGAAAAATGAAAAATTGAAAAAGTGCAAATCGAAATATTAAAAAAATGAAAAATTGAAAAAAGTTTAAATAGCAAAAACAAAAAATTATAGAATTGAAACACTGAAAAATCGAAAAAAATTTTAAATAATGTAAATGAAAAACCGAAACAAGAAATTGCAAATCAAAAATTTGAAGAAATGAAAAACTGAAGAATCGAAAAATTAAAAATTGAAAACTTAAAAATCGAAAAATTGAAAAATTAAATAAAAGAAAAAGTTTTAAAATTCAATAATTTAAGAATGGAAATAGTCTGAAACAGTAAAATTGAAAGAGAAAATTTTTAAAAATTATATAAACGATTAAATACTTAAAATAAACAATAGAAAAATCAAAAACTGAAGAAAGAAAAATTGAAAAATCGAGCAACTGAAAAATGTAAAATTAAAAAAAAGAAAAATTAAAAAGTATAAAGATTTAAAAATGGAAAAATTGAGAAATTTCACATCGAAAAAAGAAAAATTATAAAATCAGAACACTGAAAATCGAAAAATTGATGAAATAGGGAAAATAATCATTTGGAAATTATCATTTCTTAAGCCTATTTTTAAAAAAGGATGTAAGAGTGATGTATCAAATTATAGAGGTGTTTCTATTGCGTCACCTATAGCTAAAATATTAGATAACATAGTAACAGATTCTTTCTCTTATCATGTTAAGCAATTTATAGTAAACGAGCAGCATGGGTTCCTAAAAGGCCGTTCCACTCAAACAAATTTATTTGTGTTTACTGATTTTATTGTAAATAATTTAGAGTTAGGTAAGGAAGTTGATTGTATTTTTACTGACATGAAAAAGGCATTTGATCGGGTGGATATAACATTGCTTCTGGTAAAACTGTCTGAGCTCGGTATTGGAAATCCTTTATTAAATTGGTTAAGTTCATTCTTGAATGACAGAAAACAAGTAGTCGTTATAAAAGAAGTAAAATCTTGTAATATAAACGTAACGTCTGGTGTTCCCCAAGGATCACATTTGGGTCCAGTTTTGTTCTCTTTATTTATAAATGATGTAATAAATGTTGTTAAACACAGCAATATTTTACTTTTTGCCGATGACATAAAAATATTTCGATTGATTTCTAGTACGGGTGATTGTAGTTATCTTCCATCTGATTTGGATAGATTCTATAATTGGTGTATAAATAATAAGATAGAATTAAGCATTTCAAAATGTAACAGTATTAGATTTAGCAAGAAAATAGAGACAAATTTATTTGATTATTTTATTTCGAATTACAAGTTAAATCAGGTTTGCCAGATTCGTGATTTAGGTGTGATTCTTGACTCGAGACTACTCTACTCTGTTCATATTAATGAAATTATTTTAAAAGCTAATAAATTATTAGGTTTCATTATACGTAGTTGCAAAGAATTCAATGACGTTCGCCCGTTGTTAATCTTATTTAATTCATTAGTTCGCCCTATTGTCGAATATTGCTGTGTCATATGGTGTCCTTTTTATCAAGTGTTTATTAATAGATTAGAAAATATTCAAAAAAAGTTTGTGAGATTTTTGTGCTTCAAATTTAATGTGTTATATTCTAGAGTAAATTACTTAAATATTCTTATTTATTTTGGTCTATGGCCATTAGAATTACGTAGGTTAATGTTTGATGTGTTTTTTTGTTTTAAAATTTTAAATTCTTTGATTACGTGTCCACCTTTGTTGAAATTATTCTCATTGTATGTTCCACAACGAAATGTAAGATCTACTCATCTGCTGAGCATTCCATTCCATCGCACTTTGTATGGTAGGGAATCAGCTCGTAGCAGGATCAGTAAAAGTACCTTAACACTAAGAGATATTGATATTGTGGGTGTCCCTTTTGTATCTTTAAACGTAATTTGAAAAATGTTCTGTTAGATAAAGTACATATGTAATTTCTCCATTTATAATTGTTAGTTTATTGACATTTGTAAAAGGTACAACAATACCGTTAATAAAGTACATACATATATACATACATAAAAAACCGGAACGAAATACAGCAAATCGAAAAATTGAAGAAACGAAAAACTGAAAAATCGAAAAACTTAAAAATTTAAAATGAAAACTCGAAGAACTGCCTATAGTAAAAATAATGTAAATGCAAAACCGAAACAAGAAATTGCAAATCGAAAATTTGATGAAATGAAAAATTGAAGAATCGAGAATTGAAAAATTAAAAAATCGAAAAATTGAAAAATCGAATAAATGAAAAATTTTTAAAATCCAATAAGTTAAGAATGAAAATATTCTGAAATAGTAAAATTGAAAAAGTGACAAGTTTTAAAAACTATAATTATTATTACATACTTAAAATAAAAACCAGAAAATTTCAAATCAAAAATTGAAGAAACAAAAAATTGAAAAATCGGAAAACTAAAAAATCTAGAATTTAAAAATCGAAAATATTATTGCTATAACATAATGGGTGTTCAATTAAAAAAGTCATCAAGTTGACGTCGCGTTTTTCATAGAAGAAAACGTAGAGAGAAACGCATGTGTTTTATTAATTCAGACCGCTCTAAACAATTGACGTTTCTGCATTGTCAGCTATCATCGATTAAATTTTAGGTTAATTGCAAACAAACTTCACAAGGTTTACAAAAAATCAAAGCCAACTTGATGACTTTTTTAACTGAACACACAAGATGTATTTAAAGTAAAAACTACATAAATTGCAAATCAAAAACTGAAGACATGAAAAATTGAAAAATCGAGAAAGTGAAAAATTTTAAATCGAAAAAAGGAAAAATTAAAAAAGATCACAAAATCGAATAAACCAAAAATTGAAAACCGAAGAACCACAAATCTAAAAACTGGAAAATCCAGAAATTGAAAAATTTCACTTTGAAAAAAAGAAAAATTAAATCAGAACATTAAAAAACCGAACAATTGAAAAAATAAGGAAATTAAAAAACTAAAATAAAAAATTGCAAATCCAAAAATTTAAACCTCCAAAAGTTGGAAAATCGAAAAACTGGAACATTTAAAAATGAAAAGTCGAAGTTACATAAAGATAAAACTCAAGATATTTTAAAACAAAAAATTGCAAAATCTAAAAATTGAAGAAATAAAAAAAAAACAAAAAATTAATCGATTGGAACATCGAATAATTATTGAAAAGATAAAAACAACGATACGAAAAATTAAAAACTCGAGAAACTCAAATCGAAAAAAGCAAACTCTAAAAATTGGAAAATTCAAAAGCTGGAAAATTGAAAAATTGCAAATCGAAAAACTGGAGAAACAAAAAAATATGTAATTTTTCAAAGAAACAGGATTTGTTGGGCTGCCCTTCAGGGGCGAGGGAAGTTCTGTTGAAATAGCTTTCCACCAATTTTAAATAAATAAAAACTGCTTACAACCTTATCGTGCTGACGATGTTCCTGTTTATTCGCTACGTAATTGGCCTGTATATAGAAGGGTAACTTTAATCTCCCATTTGATTAACTAAATCCAAATACGACTAGGAATTAATCAAGATAGAGACGGACCGAGAAAATATTTATCCTCAAACTCAATCTCGTTAATAATGAAGATGTAAGTTACGGACTAGAAGCACCACAAATACCGACACTACAGAAATGTGTTCCTGTTCCGCAAACGACAGACAGCAGATGCCTTTTAGTGGTGGACACCGTTCAATAAATATAATTTTTTTGTAAAAATTACCTTGTACAAATTTTTATTAAGTATAATTGTAAGAAAACCAATTCGTTGTGCATTGTCAAACTGAGTTATAAATAACACACAAAATATTTAACTTTAAATTTGGTGTAACAAAATTTTCATATTATGAATCTGGGGCATTACGTGCGATTGGAAAAACGTGAGCGTGGGCAGAGACATGTTTGTGAAACATCGAAACCGATATAGTGTTAACGGCAGTTTAAATTGTCGGGTTAAACTTGATAATCTGGACTGCTGAGCTGCAATATCTCGTCACTAACAGAGGTGAATTATCGCCTATTATTCTGTGCACAATTACCAACGAGAAATAAGATATACAGGTGCGACCACATAACGTTAATTTATGTTTGACAGATGCAATGTGGTCTTTTAAAACAATATAAAATAATAACAATCCCCGGTTTCAAATTGTACTCCAAAAAAAAAATGTAGGTACTTTTCTCTATAAAAATAATTTTCGTTCCTCTATAAATTTTAGCCACCAAATCATAAACTCGCAGCTACAATGTCCATCCAGCACACTTATAAATTTGTCGCACAATATCCATTTTTCCATACACCAGCACATTCGTAAATATTTGTTATTTGTGGTTGCTTTATACACACATTAACCGTTACCTACGTTCACCACACGCAATTAGCCATAAATTCCAGGCAACACGTTGAAATTACGACACATTATGTATTCATATGTTCAGGCGTGCTTAAATGACAGTTATAGGCAGGGCGAACAAACATCAAAGAGTAAAAAATTCAGCAAAAAATCCACTAACTCACCAATCTACTTCGGAATTTGTTCAGTTTAAATACTGTCAACTTTCTGCCCGTGTAGATCTTTCCCCGGCGCCAGTAATCACCTTAAAGAGTTATTAACTTACATTAAGGGACTAATATCTCGACTATTCGTGGTTTCTAAAGTTGAGTTTCACATTCCAGTGCGTAGGTAATAACGTTTGAAACCATAAGAAGACAAAGCAAACTTAATTCATTGCCGTAACAATGTGTAATTCGCATCATCATTCTTAAAGACTATGTTGTCTCACAAATGAGATAGTAGTCTTAAAATTAATCAAGATTAACTGTAGCTAGATACACTTTAAATTGCACGCAGCAAGCCACTGCCATGAGAATTCGTCTTAGAGAATGCGGCAGATTTTATTAAATGGCATATTTTGCTAAAATTGTTGTTTTTATTTAATTTGGTTAGATCGTTTCAATTTTACAAACATTTTTGTGAGGCAAATTTTTACAAAACGTCCTCCAAATTTAGCACAAAAGAAATGAGAAATGAGATGTGAAAATAAGATATGAAAAATGAGATGTGGGAAAAAAATCAGAAATGGGAAATAAAAAATGAGAAATGTGAAATGAGATGTGCAAAATTACATGTGATAAATGAAAAATGAGATGCGGAAAATGAGAAAACCGAAACGAAATAAGAAATGCAAAATGAGAAATGAAATGTGAAAAATGAGACATTTCAGTTGGGGAATGGGAAATGGGAAATGCGAAATGGAAAATAAGAAATGAGATGTGAGATGTGAATTTAACTGATTAATAATGAAGCTTCTTTTTTTAATACTAATGTCAGGTTAGATACTAATGTCAGGTCAGATTAATATCAGTTTTTGCTGCATCTGTACCTTTTGTACCAATGTTTTTTAATTTATTTATTTGAAATTGGTTCAATAAAAATTATTATTATTATTAAATGAGATGGGAAAAAAAAGAAATACGAAATGAGAAAAGCGAAATAATAAATGAGATGAGAAATGGGAAATGTGAAATGAGAAATGCGAAATGGAAAATGAAAACTTAGAAATGAAATATGAGAAATGAGATGCGATAAAAGAGAAATGAAACGGGGGGAAACGAGATATATATGGGAAATGAGAAATTAGGTATGCGAAATGAGATGTAGGGAATGAGATGTGAAAAAAAAGACATGAGATGTGAGAAAAGAGATGTGAGAAATGAGATGTAAGAAATGAGATGTGAGAAATGAGATGTGAAAAATGAGATGTGAGAAATGAGATGTGAAAAATGAGGTGTGAGAAATGAGATGTGAGAAATGAGATGCGAGAAATGAGATATGAGAAATAAGGGATGGAATTTTGTTTCTATAACGATAAAATATCGGTACCAATAAAATGTGGTCGTCTTTTTCTTTCGCATTTGAAATTTATTTTTTCGTCCTTGTCATTTATCGCTTCATATCGAATCGGTAGAAACAAAATCCCACCCGAGATGCAGAAAGAGAAATGAGAAGCGGGAAACGAGATATATATGAGAAATGAGGTGTACGAAATGAGATGTTAGGAATGCATATGAGAAATGAGATGCGAAAAAAGAGAAATGAGATGTGAAAAACGAGATATATATGGGAAATGAGAAATGAGAAACAGGAAATTGTAAATGCGAAGTGTAAAATAAGAAATGAAATGTACGAACTGAGAAATGGGAATTGGGAAATGGGTAATACGAAAAGGGCAATGAGAAAAGAAAAATGAGAAATGGAAATTAGAAAATGGGTAAACGAAATATTCAATAACAAAAACCAGAAATGGGAAGTGAGAGATGCGAAAACTGCGAAATGAGAAATAGGACATGAGAAATAAGATGCAAAAATAAGAAATGACAATGGATGAATGGGAAATGCGATATGAAAAATGAAAAATAAGAAATCAGAAATGCGAAATAAAAAATCCGAAGAGAGAAATGCGATATAATAAATGTGATATTATACATGAAAAATGCGAAATAATAAATGGGAAATAAGAAATCTGAAATGGGAAATGAAAAATGGAAAATAATAAATGGGAAATGAAAAATCTGAAATGAGAAATGAAAAGTGGGAAATGGAAAATGAGAACTGGGCATTGCGAAGTGGGTAATGAGAAATGTGGAATGAAAAATGAAAAATGGAAAATATGAATTGGGTAGAGAAATGAGAAATGGGACATGGGAAATAGGACATGAGAAATGAGATGTGAGAATGAAAAATGATAAGTGAAATATAAGAAACAACAATTGGGAAATGCCAAATGGGCAACGAAAAATGAGAAAATGTTTATTTGATTTCGTTACATCGTCTCAATTTTGTAAACATTTTTTAAACAAATTTTTACAAAGTGCCTACTAAATTTAACACAAAAAAAATGAGATCTGAAAATGAGATACAAGAAATGGGAAATGGACAATGACAAATCCGAAATGAGAAATGGGAAAAGAGAAATCATATGTGGGAAATGAAAAATGAGGTGTGAGAAACGAGAAATCAGATATGGAAATGGAATACGTGAAATAACATGTGACAAATGCGAAATGAGATGTGAGAAATGTGCAATGGGAAATGAGAAACACGAAATGCAAAATGAGAAATACGAAATGAAAAATGCGAAATGAGAAAGGAGAAATAATAACTGAAATGAGAAATGGAAAATGTGAGCTATAAAATTCGAAATGGGAAATGAAACAATTGGAAATTGGAAATGTAAAATAAGAAACGGGATGTGAAAAATAAGCACTGGCAATTGGAAAATAGTAAATATGAAATATGAAATGCGAAATGGGCAACAAAAAAATGAAAAATGGGAAATGAGAAATTGGAAATGAGAAAATGTTTTTATTTGATTTGGTTACATCGTTTCAAGTATGCAAAAATTTTTGAGACAAATTTTTACAAAATGTCTACTAAATTTAACACAAAAGAAATGAGAAATGAGATCTGAAAATTAGATACAAGAAATGGAAAATGGAAAATGACAAATCCGTAATGAGAAATGGGAAAAGAGAAGTCATATGTGAGAAATGAATAATCAGGTGTGAGAAACGAGAAATCAGATATGGAAATGAAATATGTACGTGAAATAAGATGTGAGAAATGCGAAATAAGATGTGAGAAATGTGAAATGGGAAATGAGAAACACGACATGAAAAATGAGAAATACGAAATGAAAAATGCGAAATGAGAAATAATAACTGAAATGAGAAATTAAAAATGTGAGCTGGAAAATTCGTTAAATGGGAAATGAAACAATTCGAAATTGGAAATGTAAAATAAGAAACCGATGTGAAAAATGAGCACTGGCAATTGGAAAATAGTAAATATGAAATACGAAATGCGAAATGGGCAACAAAAAAATTGGTCTAAAGAGTTTAGACAGTACTTCCCTCGCTCTCGGAAACGTGACGACTGCATGCCTATTATGTTTTTTTTTCGCAGTGGATTTCAAAGAATTCGGTTTTGTAGTTCCTAATTAAATCAATAAAATAAATTTACGCATTCATTAATTTTTTTGAGTCACCCTGTATATGCAAATCGAAAAAATTTGAATGGAATGATAAATCACAAGAAGAGACTCACCATATTTTGTACATTTTAGATAGGATTTATTCAGCAAAATTTTGTGGTGACGTCATAAATTTTTTAGGGGGGACGACCAAATACGTTTTGATCAAAAATTTACCATGCTTATGATAATTTTAAAATATCTTCAAGATTTCGAAGCATTCGGTTTTGTAGTTCCTGAGTAAATCAGTAAAATAAATTTACGCTTTCATTTATTTTCTTGAATCACCCTGTATATGCAAATCCAAAAAATATGAATGGAGTGATAGATCACAAGTAGACTGATCATATTTTGTACATTTTAGATATGATTTATTCGGCAAATTTTCGAGCTGACGTCATCAAGTTTTTGGAGGGGATAAGCAAATATATTTTGACTAAACATTTATTATGCTCTTTATGACCTTAAAACATCTGCAAGATTTCAGAGCATTCGGTTTTGTAGTTCCTGATTAAATCAATAAAATATATTTACGCATTCATTAATTTTTTTGAGTCACCCTGTATATGCAAATCCACAAAATATGAATGGAGTGATAAATGACAAGTACAGGCTCATCATATTTTATACATTTTAGATATGATTTATTCGGCAAACTTTCGAGCTGACGTCATCAAGTTTTTGGAGGGGATAAGCAAATATATTTTGACTAAACATTTATTATGCTCTTTATGACCTTAAAACATCTGCAAGATTTCAGAGCATTCGGTTTTGTAGTTCCTGATTAAATCAATAAAATATATTTACGCATTCATTAATTTTTTTGAGTCACCCTGTATATGCAAATCCACAAAATATGAATGGAGTGATAGATCACAAGTACAGACTCATCATATTTTGTGTATTTTAGATATGATTTATTCCACAAACTTTTGAGCTGACGTCATCAAGTTTTTGGAGGAGATAAGCAAATATTTTTTGACTAAAGATTTATGATGCTCTTTATAGCCTTAAAACATCTGCAACATTTCAAAGCATTCTGGTTAGCAGATTAAAAATTAAATTTCAAAATGTTGTTTTATAATTTTGATTTTTTTTCCAAAAATCTGGACGTTTCGGGTGAAAAGTCGATTCAGAGTTGTAAACTACATGTGTAGGGCTATGTTATTTTATACAATTGAAAACCCATTTACTATGTACAATTTTGAAGTGACGTCATCGCATTAGTGGTGGGGATGATTAGACAAATTTTGGTTGGCGTTTTACCATCTACATGATATTCTTAATATAAGTACAAAATTTCACAACAATCGGTCGAGTACTTTCGGAGATTATCTGTCTAATAAAAATCCGGGACGGCAGACGGACAGACGGACAGACGGACAGACGGACGGACAGACGGACGGACAGACGGACAGACGGACAGACAGACGGAAATGGGAGACCTATTTCTTCGTCTTCTAGGGGTCATGAAAGATCGAGAAAACGTAAAAGTAGAGAGTCGGCCGACGGACTCGATTACAATACTTCCTTTGCTTACGCTCGGGAAGTAAAAATGAAAAATGGGAAAGGAGAAATTGGAAATGAGGCGTGGAAATGAAATGTGAGGAAAGAGAAATGAATTGTGGCAAATGAGATGTGAGAAATGAAAAATGAGGTGTGAGAAATGAGGTGTGAAAAATGAAATGTGAGACATGGGATGTGAGAAATGAGATGTCAGAAATGAGAGATGTGGGAAATGAGATGTGAGAAATCAGAAAGGAGATGTAAGAAATGAGATGTGAGAAATGAGATGAGAGAACTGAGATATGAGAAAGATGTTAGATATGAGATGTAAAAAATGATACGCGAGTAATGGGAAATGAAGTATGAGAAATGAAAAATGGCAATTGGGAAAAATAATATGCGAAATGGGCGATGAGAAACGCGAAATGAGAACTTGGTAATAGGAAATGTGAAATGCGAAATAGAAAACAAAAAAAAAAACGATATGAGGAATGAGAAATGGGAATTGGAAAATGGGTAATACGAAATGGGCAATGAGAAACGAGAAATAAGAAGTGGACATTGTAAAATGGGTAAAAGAAATCATTGACAAGAAACCAGAGAGATGCGAATTAATAAATGAGAAATGATAGGTAGGAGTTGAGAAGTGGGAAATGAGAAGTGCAAAATGAGAAATGCGAAATGAGAAATAGAACATGAGAATTGGTAGAGAAATGAGAAATCGGACATGAGAAATGATAAATGATATGTAAAAAATAAGACATGGTAACTGGGAAATAGGAAATGAGAAATAAGCAATGATAAACGAGACATAGAATTGCAGATGCATCAATGTTGACATGAGAAATGAGAAACGAAATATGAAAAATGAGAAATGAGGTGTAAGAAATAAGATGTGAGAAATGAAGTGTGAGAAATGAGGTGTAAGAAATGAAATGTGAAAAATGAGATGTGAGAAATGAGATGAGAGAAATGAAAAATGGCAATTGAGGAAAAGAATATGCGAAATGGGCGATGAGAAACGTGAAATGAGAAATTGGTAATAGGAAATGTGAAATGCGAAATAGAAAACGAAAAAAGCGACATGAGAAATGGGAATTGGAAAGTCGGTAATACGAAATGGGCAATGAGAGAAGAGAAATAAGAAATGGAAATTGAGAAATGGGCAAAGGAAATCTTTGATGAGAAACCAGACAGATGCGAATGAAAACATGAGAAATGATAGGTAGGAGATGAGAAGTGGGAAATGAGAAGTGAAAAATGAGAAATAGAACATGAGAAATGAGATGTGAATAAAGGGAAATGGCAATTGAGAAATGGGAAATGAGAACGGATAGAGGAATAACAGATGGGACATGAGAAATGAAAAACGATATGTGAAAAATAAGACATGGTAATTGGGAAAACAGAGATGCGAAATAAGCAATGAAAAATGACAAACGAGAAATGGGAAATGCGAAATCAGAAGTAGCAAATGAAAAATGAAATATGGGAAATGGAGTGTGAGAAATGCAAAATGGCAAATTATAAAGGAGCGATAGAACTGTAGATATATCAGTGTTGACTTGAGAAATGAGAAACGAAATATGAAAAATGAGAAACGAAATGCGATAAATGAGAAAGAGATGTGAAAAATGAAATGAAAAGAATGAGAAATGTGAAGTGAAGTATAGGAAATGAAAAACGAGCGATGAGAAATGAGACATATCAATGTTTTTTAATTTAGCGATCCAAAATTAATGTTAAAATGCATTGTCTGCCCAAAGAAAACATATGTTATTGAAAATTAAACACGAAAAAAGTAAAAATAAATAATATAAAAAAAATGCTAATACCCGACAGTTAAATATGTCCATGGAAAAATAAAACATTGTTTAAAATTAACTCAACAAAAAAACTTTTTCGGCCAAATCTTAACAGAAAACTAAAAATTAAACGAAATAAACATCAGTACACCAACCTCAGTATTCGTAAACGAATCGTGCTAAAAGATATGTTCGAAAGCTTAAGCAGATATTTACGGCAAATCCCTGTGAGCGCGTTCATCAATAAAACAAACAAAAATAATTGACAAGATTGCCCCGAGAAAAACAGTCGCATTACTCATTTGCTCAAAAAATGTCCAATTTCTTTGTGTATTCGATTTATACTGGGGTCAAACAACTCACAATTTTTTAAATATCGTGCGGTTTACACAATTTTAATACATCATTCGCAAGGGTCCAGTTTGCGTCGTTATTATTTTTATTGTTTGTAAGTGATATTGTACATACTTTAGATCACGATTTTGAGTATCAATTCAGTTGGTGCTTTCAAAATCTCTAATTTTTGTCATTTCTTGATGTGGCCCTTTACTCCTATGGTATTAATAAAAAGATCTGCATTAATGTTAAAAGAGGGCGAAACATTTGTATACAAGCCAGCTTAATTAAAGCACCTCAGCAGACGACTGCATTTACCGATTCCAGGAACACATGCCCGATTTGAATAATTTCAGCGAGAAAAGTGATAAGTCAAAAGCAAGCAACAGCGACGAATGGAATTTATCGCAACGTATTACCTCTAAAGCGGATTGGGAAGTGATAATTTATAGTTTCTCTATGCATAAGCTTCCAAGTTCTCGCATGAACGAAGGCAATAATTATAAAATTGGGAGACGTCTTTTGAAAGGGTGAAAAGCAGCGCCGCCATTTCTGCGGAAATTCAATTTAGACAATCTAAAGACTATGAGAGTGTCGGTTTCCCTTGATAAAGATGAAATGATTTTCATCCTCTGGGTCGTTCCCGGCCTGCTTAAAAAATCCAGGCGCAGTATTTTCTTGTTCATCAGGTATTTGAAAATTTAATTAGTAATCCGCCTTCGGGGCACAGACAGCTTCCACGTAAAGAACGTCCTTCAAACGCTTTGTTTTATAACATTCGACGACACTTCTTATTAGAGAGGTGCCATTCGTCAAGTCGTATTGTTCCTGTGAAATACATAGCTGCCTCCACATTCCGGGCTTATTTCAGTCTGGCCATTCAGAATACTTTTTAATTACTCCGGTTATTCATTGCTGACGTTTCAGTATATTGTACTTTCAAGTACCCCATGCCATACCGATGAATTCTCCTCTCTGTCTTTTAACTTGTTTACTTCCACGGCCATGACAATACAAACAAATTAAAATTCTCCTTAAACTTTCTCAAGTTTTCAACTCGATGGCGGCGTTGCTTGTTTGGATAATTGGTATTCCGTCAAAAAGCTTTGTATTTCATGTTATTAGTTCCAAGTTCGCAGTGCCGTTTTGCGCATTAGGTATTTATCTAAAAACTTCGCTCCGGAACTTTATCGATGAATAATTTCCGCCAGGATTACCGAACTCCGGTTAGAGAGGTCAGTTACAAGTTCGCCCGAAAAAATTCCATCCAAAAAACTTACAACCTTAATGAACGCCCAAACGTCGCCAACAAAACAACTTTCTGATTAAGTTAGATTACTGCCTTCTGGAAAAAAACTCGTTGGTAATAAAATGGCGAGGTAACTGAAGGAAATAAACGTCTGCAATGAATGTAGCCGTGTTATTGGAATTCTGGAAGCGAATACGTCGCGGTTGTTTGTTACTCTCAATTCATTAGACCCTTTTAATTACAGCTATCACCAAGAGAGGACGCCAGTCCTGTCATTACTACTAGTTGGGCACGTTCACAACATATAAAGGTACATCAAATAAGCTTGAAAGCTTTCCTGACAAATTTACTCAATAAGGTTATTTCGTGAGGCCGCTAAGGGCAGAAAGAAGATAAGCTGTGAGCAGAATTTAAAAGTGTCCGATGCCGAAACACAATTGCAACACCTGTGTGTTTACAAATCGACTTTATTTTCCACGAACGCGATTGAAAAATAATCTCGCTTATGTCGAAAATAAAGGAAGCGGAGTGCTTTCAAGCCTTTGTTGCTCGTAGGTGAAGTACGCTATATAAATAACAAAAAAGACCGGATCTTAAAAATGGATTTTCATGCTCTAGTAAATAAATTTCTGCAGGTTCCTGGCTGACTGGACACTAAAGGAAAAACTTCAAGGGCGCTTTAGGTACTGTTTGCCTCCGACGAGGGATGTTTAAGCCCGTCCAACACTCTAAATTGCGCTACATTATTCAAGCGATGTGATAATAATTAATTTAAAGTTTAAAATAAGCAGTGAACGTTCACACCGTTTACATACAGGTTTTAACGGACGTGCCTCGCTCAAGAACACAACTGGAATAACTAAAATTTAATTAGTGGCGCGAACGTTCAACTAATGCAGTTTCGTTCCAAAAATAGGCAACCAAGAGCGCACGTTTCCATATCGCGAACGGTTATCTTCCAAAGAAAAAATTAATTACGGTTTCCCCGTCAACTTTTACATCCAACTTTACTCGTTTATTCAAAAGGTCAAAGATTTTCACTATTTAAAATAATCCGCCAAACCTTTTCAACAGCGTAAAAGTTTCATAAACCCCTAATGACTTCCGAGTGAACTTAATCCGTCATTAGCTGGCAAGCTTTCCCTGATATGGTTACTTTTTATGCCGTGTTACCTTTGCGCTGGCCAGCTTCCTTTCAAAGCAAAGCCGCTTCCGTTCTCGGCTGATAAAAACATACAAATTTTCGGACACAAAGGCAAAGACACGAGGATTAAAATTCCGCTCCAAAGAAAAGGATGCGAGTAATTTAATACAAGGTGGTGAAAAAGCTCCGCACAAAATGCATAATTCCGTTAATTGACGCTTTCATGAAAAATCTTCGGATAGGTCAATTTTTTTTTTAAAATGACACTTTTTGACTAAAAATTGATTTTTTGTGAGCAGCCCTTTTGGCACAGAGATGTCATCAATTTTTGCTCCGAATTCTCAAAGGTCTTTTGATTAGTTATATGGTCGTAGAAAAAAGTTAGTACCTTTTTTGGGAAAAATCCTATTAAATTGGAAACGCAATAGTTCCATTTTTTTTTTTTTTTGAAACAGACAAGGAAATATTGTTTGCAAAATATTCTAATCGGAGATTCTAATAGAAAGTTCACCTTCCTTCTGTTTCAGAGCCAATAAAATGACTAAAATGGGTCGGTTAGCTACTTTTAACTTGGTCTTTAAATCTAGATTCCACCGCTTGTCAAAATAAAATTAAATTTTCATCTCACAGTGAATAAATCACGACAATAGAAATACAGCAAATGGTTGCAGCATGTTTGAACTTTTTTGTCTATATAATACTTAGTAGTATATAATAGAATTTCTGTTAAAAAAAAAAATTAGGACCGCCCACCCACCCCTCTACATTTCAGTGACTAATATTATATAACAGTTTAATATAGAGTACAGTGAGACTGTTTTATTTAATCTGTGCATATGTTCAATTTTCCGTTCAAGATTGTAACAAAAGTGCAAAAATATTTAAAAATCAATATTACGATTCCTCCTCCCATTCACTCAAGCTCCACCTTAATAAATCTCTTTATTGGCCAGGAGAAGAAAGGCGGCATTTACAGTTGATGAACGAACGTTTTTTTTTTATAAAAATTAAGTTAGCACCGCCTACCCACCCTGTCTGCATTTCGCTGACTGACTTTATTGGCTGCAAAACGAAAGGTGGATTTTCTATTGGGAACTGGGAGTGTTTGAGATGTAAAAATTTATTATTAAAGTCCGCCTTTCCTAATATTGGGGTGGGTGGGCGGGGCTAATATTAACCTTGCTGTTTTAAATTGGCACATATTATTTCCCGTGACGACCAATCACAACAAAGCACATCGAAGTCAAATTTAAACTCGCGCAAATTTGAATATTAGTAGGGCTAGTACTTGCTTAGATAAGACTGATTTTAGTAAATCACCTACTCTCTGAGAAAATAAAGGGCGGGTGGCCGGGGTTAGTACTTGCCAGGATAACAGTGTTTTTGGCAAAGGACCTACTCTCTAAGAAAATATAGGGTAGGTGGGCGGGACTAGTACCTGCGAAGATAAAATTGGTTTTGGCAAAGGACGTACTTTCTAAGAAAATAAAAGGCGAATGGGAATGGCTAGTACCTGTTAAGATAAAACTGATTTTGGCAAATCACCTACTCTCTGAGAACATAAAGGGCGGGTGGGTGGGGCTAGTACTTGCCAAGATAAGACCGAGTTTGACAAAGGACCTACCCTCTAAAAAAATAAAGGGTGGGTGGGCGGGGCTAGTACTTGCCAAGATAAGAGTAATTGGCAAAGGATTTACTCTCTAAGAAACGGAAGGGCGGGTGGGGGGGGCTAGTACTTGCGAAGATAAAATTGATTTTGGCAAAGGACGTACTTTCAAAGAAAATAAAAGCCGAGCGGACGGCGTTAGTACTTGCTAAAATAAGACTGATTCTTTCAAATTATATACCCTCTGACAGAACAAAGGGTGGGTGGGAGGGGCTAGTACTTGCCGAAATAAAACTGATTTTGGCAAAAGACGTACTCTCTAAGAAAATAAAGGGCGATTGGATGGGACTGGTACTTGCTAAGATAAGATTGATTTTGGCAAATCACCTACTCTCTGAGAAAATAAAGGGCGGGTGGGCGGGGATAGTACTTGCCAAGATAAGACTGATTTTGGCAAATGACCTACTCTCTAAGAAAATAAAGAGTTGCATTTAATATATTTGGACAAAGTTACTTTAAAGATTTTTGAAATGGAGGTGTTCGACGAACCTATTTTATGAAAAGACTTTCTTCTCTGTTTTATTGTTTTCGTTTAATTTAGACCATCAACTGATTGTAGTTTAGCAAGTATTAACCCCGTCCACTCGCCCTTTATTTTCTTAGAGAGAACATCCTTTGCCAAAATCAGTTTTATCTTCGCAAGTACTAGCCCCGCCCACCCGCCCTTTATTTTCTTAGAAAGTAGGTTCTTTGCCAAAATCAGTTTTATCTTCGCAGGTACTAGCCCCGCTCTCTCGCCCTTTATTTGCTTAAAGGGTAGGTCTTTTGCCAAAATCAGTTTTATCTTTGCAAGTACTAGTATACTCCTATTTATTTTTGTGCTGTATGGTCCGGAAATTTTTGTTTTACTGGCAACGATTTTTAATTTTTAAAGATTGCTCAGTTTTACGATTCTTCAGTTTTTTGAGTTTACAATTTTCCGAGTTTTCAATTTTTGATTTTTGAATTTTTTTGTTTCTTCAATTTCCCGATTTTTCAATTTTTAGGTATTTTAATTTTTCGATTTTGTCTATCTGTCTGTCTATCTACTGTCTGTCCAGATATTTATTAGACAGATAATCTCCGCAATTACCAGATCAATTATTGTCAAATTTTAGACACATGTTAAGAATATTATGTAGATGGCAACCAAAATCTGCCTAATCATCCCTGCCAGTATCCCGTCAAAAATTTTTATATTAAGTATGATTTAAATTTTATAAAATAACATACTCCTGTATTTGTTGTTTATGAATCCGCCTTAGGATTTTCCTTGGAGCATCAACTTTTTGTAAAAAAAAAACGAACTTATTTTTTATATTAGTATAAGCATAGTTCCAACAAGGTTATTCGTTGGCTGATAGCATAGTTCGAACGCAGTTTAATACATATTAGTATTAAACTGCACATGTGGGAATTGACATACTTGTTCTTGCTTAAATAATGTTGATCCATACATTTTTAAATTGGAAAACTCACTAAGCAGGCATAGCCTTGCCTTTTATCAATGCATTCATATTTTTGGAGAAATTGTTAATTCGTTTCCTATCATGGGTACATGGCAGGGACACCCCAGGCCAAAAATAAACAAAAATCATACACAATGGCGAATTAATGAAATCGAAAAAACAAGCTCTATAGTCATCTCTAAAACAATAAATAGTGTCATTAAAAAAAGCTGGATGTCGTAAGCAAACATAAAATATAGGGTGTCAAAATAGATTTATTGGAGTTCATGAAATCAAGTTTTCTTATTTTTCAAAGTGGGAGCTGTTAGACTGTACTCTACTTCATGGATGAGGAAAATACTGTTGAAATGCCTTTGAACCAATTTTTTGATTTTTCAAGTTCTTGATTTCGAATTTTTCATTTTATCGATTTTCAAAAGTACCTCATTACCTAATTATTAATTATTTCTTTTAATGTAATCGAGGTCATGACAAATAAAAGTTCGTAAAATCAATTGTTTTGACTTTTCGAAGAAGCAAAATTTGTTGAACTAGGAAAGACCTGTCGAAATAACCTTCGACCAATTTTTTTTATTTTACATTTTTCAAATTCTTGATTTTTCATTTTTCATTAAAACTGAAATTTTGAAAAATTGTAAACAAAGAGAGTTAGATTATTTTCCCTGGCAATTATAATTAGTAATTACAATTAGTCATAACAACAATATAAAATTCTAAAAATATAGAAAGAGATATGATTTCGGGTTCACCTTTCCTTCACTAATCAATTTGTATGGCAACATAGTTGAGATCACAATGTGACAAAATAGAAGATGCATATTAGAATTCCCTATCCACAAAAAGTTAACTCAATACTGCTTAAAAAATATCGTCTAAAATTAAAAGTACCTTAGTAATTAATTACTAATTATTTTTAACCACATTAATTACAATACACGAATGTATAATTTTGATTTTTTTACGAAAATCCGGAGGCAGATTAATAACCCACAAGTACACGAATGTTATTTTATAAAATTAAATTAGCATTTACCATGCAAAATTTTGAGGTGATGTCATTAAATTGTTGGTGGGGATAAACATACAGATCCTAGCTAACGCTTTACAGTCTACAGGATATTACAAAACTTCCTTAACTTACATCCGGGAAGTAAAAATTTGTCTAAAACTTTCTCTTTGTCCGCTCTTTGACGCGCACTGTTTTGTAAAAATTTCTTGCTTAGCACGTCTGAGATGACGTCATCCGAACAGTAAAATTTTGATTTGCGATTTAACAGGTTTGTGCTAAATTTCAGACAATTAATTCAGTAACTCATATGAAAACTGTAAAATTGTGGTACATAATTTTGAATTTTTTCCAAAAGTCTGCATACAGATCCGGAAACAGAACCAAAATTTTCGTGTTGTACTTAAAAGCTTAAAAAGTAAAAATAATTAGAGGCTTTTTTTTTATGGAACGCGATTCTTTTAATAAAACCCACTGAATGAACTGTAATTATCGAAAAACTGCCGAAAAATTTCGCAAAGCCATGCAGGTATTTTATAACCTCCATCGACACTTCCGCGATCGCAAATTCATCTGACCAAACGATCCCTCTGGAATGTAAGTATATCGTATAAATGTAACTACACTGCAGTAATCCGAAGTTTATTGCGATATTCGAAGACGTTCAGATCCTGACTCGAAACGGTTTCGCAATAAAAGAGCTTTCATGGAAGTCCTTGCCGGAATCAATGCCTCGATCTCGTGTCATCATATTCGAGGCTTTCCCGTCACTGCCCAGAGGAAATAATTGCCTACTTTGCGTTAAAAAATACACGCGTCCTATTCATGAATTCCTGTTTACGGACGTATTGTTAAACAAAATAAGCGACAGTCAATTTAATGGCAAGAAAAGCATCGAATTTCTTTAAAAAGCTCCCCTTGATTGTGTGATATCACATGTCGATGTTTTTGTGAAAGACTTTTTGGGTGTTGTAACGTCGTTTCAATGGCAAAAAGTAAACAATTCATAAAAAACTCGCTTATTTGAAGTCTGATGTAAAACGTGCGAGGAATCAGATAGTGACGTTTTGCGTTATTCAAACAGTATCAACCCTCGTGTGACATACACCTACCTACATCAATTTATTTAGATATTTTATATCCGGAGCATTCACGTTTGGAAAGCGGCTGATTATATAAGGTATTTGTATATTAATAGTCATATCGTTTGTGACTATTGCTTTGTTTCGCGTTTGTATTTATACTTTAAACCTCTAATTAAAGAGAAGAGGGCGAAATTAGATTGTTATAACGGTCGAGTTTATGTGGATACAAGCGGGATGCCAGCTCAAAATGAGAGGTTTTGTGAAAGACCGGAGTCATTGTGTAAATAGACTCGTACGGAATAAAGTTTAATTTTCGACAGCGTTTGGTCGAGAGGCAATTATATGTATTTACAGATATACAACTCTAATCCACGATATCTGCTGGCAGTGATACCAACGAGGTAGCGTGGCCGAGCGGTCTAAGGCGCTGGTTTAAGGCACCAGTCTCTTCGGAGGCGTGGGTTCGAATCCCACCGCTGCCACTACTTTTTACCGAAAAAAAAAAAAACTGAAAGGCAATTTTCAGATACCACGAATAAAATGGACAATCAACGTTATCAAATCAACTGATTTATTTTAGTAGGATATCTCAAGCAGCTCCAGGTGCATTATTATAAAAGTCTGAAGTAGGCCATGCAATTTATTTTTAAAATAATAACGTTGGCAACACCAACGCGTCCCTTGTTCAGTTTGACAGTTTCCATCAAATAACTGTCAAATAAACGGTCAAATATGCCAACATCATTATTTTAAAAATGAAATGTTACAACTCACTGGATGATTAATCCTCACACAATCTAGACGCATATTTTTTATTTTTATTAAGATAAACAAATGCCTTAAAATGTGTAATGTCTCACTAATCATAATGTTATTTTGTCGCCAAAATTTACGATAAATTTAGATAAAAAATCTAAGATAATCAAATGGATATCAACAGATAACAAATATTTTCTTAAAGATCCTTTGTCCAAAAGATAAAAAACTATCCCGAAGCAGAAAAACATGACTTCCAGAGCGTATTTTTCAACATTTATCTGTAGAAAATGAATATATTTAGTTACTGATAACTTGTAAAATTTGAAGATTCACACTTAACGCTTTTATAGCAATAAAAATAAATTATTTAATATTAACCAAAATTTGTATATAATTTATACTACAAAGTTATCGTTGGAAAATAAAAGTAGGCGTTCGCTATAAAGAAAAAATAGACTTTGGGTTGAATATGCTTTTTATAGCGATACCAACAAGGTAGCGTGGCCGAGCGGTCTAAGGCGCTGGTTTAAGGCACCAGTCTCTTCGGAGGCGTGGGTTCGAATCCCACCGCTGCCACAAATTTTTTACAAAAAAAAAAAACAAAAGTAACTTGTAGATTAAAAAACTTACACATGATGGTGCTAAATATAAAATGAACAACCAAAGGTCATAAAAGTACTTGGTACAGTTCTGTGCAATTTTTTCTTAACCAAAACTACTAATGAATTGTTATAATATTTTTTTAACTTTTTTTTTAGTAAACACTTTTTCATTTTTATGTATGTTTAAAATATCATACTTGGGGTTTATGAATCCGCCTTGAGTTTTAATTCCAAATTTACGCAAAAAATCCAAATTGTATATATAACACGGGAATCATCTAAATATGAGTCTTAGCATTCATATTTTTTAACTTATAGAGGTTATAACAAAAAATATAGCATTTTTATTGAACTGTACTACAAGGACTAGGGAAGTTCTGTATAAATAACCTTAAACAAAGTACAATGTCTCATTAATCCCAAAGTTATTATGTTTTCAAAATTTAAGATAATAAAATTTTAGATAATGAAAAAGATAACAATAGACAACAAATATTTCGTTTTCTTGTTCAAAAAATAAAAACATTATCGAAAGATAGGAAAACACTGACTTTTGGAGTGTTTTTTGACAATAGTGTTCAATTTTTGGAAAATTATGACTTGACCTGTTTTTGAATTAATTTTGGGACCCCCTTTTTTTTAATTTAAAACAATTTTGAGGTTCTAGGTATTCCTGTTTGGAACGAATTTGAAAGAGCTTTGGAGCCTCTAGTGTCTTTTTTTATAATACTTGAATTTAAATTTCTTAGAGGATACGTCATTTGGCAAAATTAGTCTTATCTTATCAGATATTGGCCCCGCCCACCCACCCTCTCTTCTCTTAGATAATATGTCATTTGCGGAAATCAGTTTTAACAGGTGCTAGCCCCACCCACTCGCCCTCTCTTTTCTTCGAGGGTATCTCATTTGCCAAAATTGGTTTTATTTTAGCAGGTACTAGCCCCACCCACCCGCCCTCTCTTTCCTTAGAAGGTAGCTCATTTGCCAAAATCATTCTTATCTTAGCTGGTAGTAGCCCCGCCCACCCACTCTCTCGTTTCTTAGAGAATATGTGATTTGCCAAAATCAGTCTGAACAGGTACCAACCCCACCCACCCGCCCTCATTACCGAAACACAGACTTTCAGAGTGTTTTTTGACATTTGTCTGTAGAGTGAATAAATGAACTTCAGGTGTTCTATAATCTTTAAATCTAGCTCCGAAATGGATTGTAAAAGCTCACGATTCATATTTAATGTTTTCACATTTGTATATGAAAATTTAAAATTCTTGACAAATTCTCTTTCACTTCAAAGTAATCGAGTCGATAGTTTAGGCCATTAAATTGATTCGTTAAAAACATTACAGAAGATTTTCGCTATCGTTCGGAAAATATGAAGTTGAATATGCGTTTACTATTGCTGTAAATTCTGACGTGAAAATGTAATCTTAGCAAATTTAACCTAAAAATAGACCGACAGTGAGATTTGACGTCCCCGAAACAGACGAATTGACATTTTAAACACACAGCCAACTCTGGTGCCCTTTTTTATCGCACGTTATAAAGATGTTCCAACAGACATTTCGGTAGCTTTAATACATTTTGTTTCAAAAGAATAAGAAAAAATTGGTTAAAGGTTGCTTCGACAGAACTTCCCTAGCTCTTGAAGTACAGTCCAAGAAATTCCGCTTCTTTGAAAAATTATAAAAAAAAAATGTTTTCTCATAACCTTTATACTTATATTAAAAACTAGTGGTGTAAGCACACGCTTAACTTCGATTGTTTATGTGTATCCATCGAAAGAATGTCACGTAGAAATTTGTTTAATTTGTATGAGTTGTTTTCTCAAAACAGAGGACTAAAATTATTAATTAAGTCACAATGGAGCAAAATGTTTTGAATATGATTATTATTATTTTTATATAATCCGACAAATCCAGCTCTTTAAAAAATATATAAAATAAACCAGCGGCATAAATAACACTCCCGCAGCCTTGGCGCCGTATTTAAAGCACATAACTAACATGATAAAATGTCCTTCAGCACTAGGTAATAGCAATCTGAAGCTTTATACATCGAAAGAATGTACGGCGTGCGTCGTTTATCAAGTATGGCGTTCAAGATGTATAAACTACGTACGCCAACTTGACGTTTATTTACAAAAAAAAATTGGTCGAAAGTTGTTTCGACAGAACTTCCCTCGCATCTCCACAATTTACAATATGAAATATAACGATTTTTTAGAATTTCAATATTCACAACGAATAACATCATTACAATTGAGATGGCGGTGGGAGGGCGGAACTTAAATTTTGCCTTTTTTTGGATATACGTAACAATGTTTTTACGACAATACATATTTAAAATGGTAAATTTTTCTATAGAAATAGGGATTTTGCAATTACGCTCCGCCCCTCGGTCTGACAACGAATGAAAAATTCATCACAATTGAGATGAGGGTGGGTGGATGGGGCTTATTTTTTGGATTTTTTTTCTTTAACATATACAAAACATAAGCCCCACCCACCCATCCTATCTCAATTGTGATGATTTTTCTTATTCGTCGACAGCCGAAGGAGCGGAATTTAATTGTAAAATCCGTATTTTTCTACAAGAATTGCTTGCCATGTGAAACATATTCTTCAGTGACGGTGTTACTCAGAGAAAACTATATGTATTAACTAAAAAAAAAACAATAAAAAGATAAGCCCCACCCCGATCTCAGTTCTTAATCGTGATTAATTTTCCATTCGTTGCCAGACTGAGGGGCGGAGCGTAATTACAAAATCCATATTTCCTGTTTTAAACACGCTTTAAGTTATGAAGATTACGAACAAGAAAAAAAGGCGAAATGTTTTGGCTTAATTCTAGACTTCTCTTCGCGAATTTCTAATTTATTATTAATAAATATTAGCGAAAATGTGTTGTGTTAGTACTGTGAACACAAACGAAAGTGAATATTTTTCCGAAAAGGACCGGAAACGGAGAAGTACGACTTCAGTTTTAATTTATCAAGTTCCATGATTCGTTTACTAGACAATGTTTAAATTTTGGAAAAAATTTCGAAACGGTTGAAGTTGATCGGTCATTTTCACGATATAATTAAATAAAATTTAGATATAATTAATATTATTTATAATGTTCAAATATGGTAAGTAACTATTAATATATGATAGTCAAACCGAAAACCGTTTTACTAAAAACACGATGGTATTAAAACCAAACCATTTATTTAAATATTGTTAAGTTAATCCTGAAAATGTCTTCATTTCGCGGCCAAAATATGAAAAATAATTTTTGCAATCTCATCGTGACGTGCGATGACGTCACTGTCACGTGAGCTACCTGTCCAAAGGTCACGTTTTTCGGTCCTTCGTGTTCAGTTTTAATTTCTGTTTGATGGCGACAAGATCGTCGCGTACTTTTGGCGTAAAAATAGAGCAATTTCGCGAATTTCTAATTTAATATTAAATATTAGGGAAAATGTGTTGTGTTATTGCTGTGAACACGAAAGAAAATGGATATTTTTCCGAAAAGGACCGAAAACAGGGTAAGTAGGACTTCAGTTTTAATTTATCTGGTTCCGTGATTCGTTTACTCGAGAAAGTTTAAATTTTGGGGAAATTTTCAAAACGATTGAAGTTGGTCGATCAACGCTATAAATTTTCACGGTATAATTAAATAATATTTAAACATAATTAATATTATTTATAATGTTTAAATACGATAAGTATTAATGTATGATTATTAAATCGAACTCCGTTTTCTTCAAAACGCAAAGTTACTAAAAACAAAGCAATTTGTTTAAATATTATTAAATTAACCCCGAAAATGTGCAATTTCCAAGCCAAAATATGAACAATAATTTTTGCAATCTCATCGTGACGTACGATGACGTAATAATATAATGTAATATAATATAATAGTAATATAGCTACAGTTTTCATTTACATCACAAAAGGTTTTGAATGCTGCGATGTTGATCGATCCAGATTCCAGAGTCAACTCCAAACCAAAACTTTGAACACGAGTTTTATTGCTTTAATAATTTTCTTTGAAACTCTAGCTGCCTCTCGATGCACACTTGCTTCACCTCACAGCTGTTGCAAATCCACCTACACACGAACTAAAATTTAATTGACCGTTCACTTACGACCACGATAATACACGCAGAAAATTCCTATACTATCGGTATCGACCCCTAATTAAGCCTATAGTGTCAACTTCATCAAATCCTAATCACGCCAGAAATGGTGTGAAATTAAATTAGGGACGTTTTGTAATTAGTGTGAATCTCAACTGCAGCATGTTCAATGTTATTGGAATTCGCAAGTACCATTAAGTGCCAATCTAGGAATTCTATTTGCAATATCCGCATCTGACGGATATTGCTTGCGATTCCATCGAAATGTGTTGGCAATAGTTCGAGTTGAACTGCATTTACTTGACAAGAGACAATCGACAAAACCGATGCTGTTTTCATGCAATGCAACTCTTAGTAGACACTCCAGAAGACACGGAAGTCATTTACATTACAAGCGTGTAAACAAAACTTTGCTTAGGCATCCTGAATCGTGTCGGTTGGACATTCTCCAACACCGACAGTGTGTTTCTGCTAAATTTCGCTATTTAAACCTTCAAAAATAAATTTATTTATTATGTATTGTTGACCTCGCGACGTAAGTGCACTAGCGTCACTGCATAGCACGTGCAGTTACATTTATGCGTACCTGACTTATTCCAAAACAAACAGCAATAAATTAGTGGAACCAAAATAAATTAAACCCTATTGTTCGTAGAAATGCAATTAACGAGAATCAATTGATGCCATAAATTCCAAGTTTCTTTCGAAAAGTTGCACTTTGTAATTTATCTTTGCACCCTGCACAATATTTCATCCAGTCAGAAAATGAAAACTTTAGAAAATTACACGCCACTCACTAAGTTCGACGTCTAAGTGAAAATGTAACGCATATTACTAGATCCCATTGTCTAATAATCCTGCAGGGGAATTCAAGAAATGGAAGTTTAATAACGACTCAACTCCGAATAAGTTCCAACAGTCCTAAAGTTGCATAAACTATAAACATAAAATAGTATTCCACAGAACACCTGAGTCACTACAAACTGTTGCGGTTTTAATCAAATTCGTAAATCTCCAAATGCTTATTATCTAAACAACATCCGCGTTTAACGTCCTTTCTAACTTAATACAATTTAGGATTATGTATGACGAACACAAATTACAAGGCTTCAAACGCCATAATTAAATTAAATTCACTGAAACGTAAATTTTATAAGTAATGCCACTGGTGGAGGTAATATAAATGTGTAATCAGAATTACCGAGCGGCAAAATGTTTAATCAAATGATTTACTTTGTAATTTTACAAATGTCCACCACTTCGACATGAAATAGCAAACAAACGGGAGAAAATCAATTGCTCTCTACAAGCAGTCACGTGGAATTTCAACTAGATTTGTCGAGAATTTCACTACATACCTGCATCAAAAACCGAAACAAAATAAAAAACAAAAACCTGTCGGAAAAGTTACCTAGAATTAAACAGCTGACGCCACTTATGATTTATTACTAAAATCAATCATCTGGAAACTAATCAATGATTTCCACTTAATAAGAACTTCCACAAAACAAGCTCTACTCAAATTTAGTAAAATAATTTTTCCGGTGAAACTTTGATAAATGGGCGTATTCCGCGGGATAATTGTGACATATTTTTCGTGAGACAAATGTACTATGTAATACATACGCAAGGAAGCGTTTCGTTGTTTTTACGACCTCCTGACGCATGTCTCAAAAGTCATTTTTATTCGGAATAAGCGAGTGGAGACAAATCATTTATCTTTATTTGTGCAAGATCATCAACTTTTTTGAGGTCTGCATACATAATTTATTTAAATATATCGCACACAAGATAGTCGGTACTGGAAATATTTTATAATTTTTTATGCGTCGATTTCCAGCGGTGCTTGTCCTAATGTAGCATCGGCATTTTTGCAACCGCGCATGCGCTGATTTATAACACAAAGATGATTACTGAGCCATTATAATAACTACGTATAAATTTTACAGTTTAATTCCACAAACTTAAGATAGCTCTTTCCATTGTATCCATTAAACACTACATTAGATTCTAAAGCAGATCGATGTTGTTTGTTATCGAAACTCATTTCCGTCTGTCTGTCGTCTACGTGAATTTTTATAAGACATAATCTCCCACACTATTGGACCAATTGTTGTCTAATTTTATATATGTTGATGACGTCATTACAAAATGTTATCGAAAAACTCACTTAAAACATACACATAGCATGCTTCTTTAACTTTACTTTAACACTACAAGCATGTCTTTATTTTAACTTATAGGGGTCATGAAAATGAATTTTGTAAAACCAAATTTTAGACTTTTTAAAAAAATTTGGTTCAGTTACACTATACTTCAGGAGGGGCAAGTTCTGTCTAAATTACTTCAGGCCAATTTTTCTCACTTTTTGTAGTTAACTTTTTTTGCAATGTTTTTATCTCCCGTTTTTGTTGCCTTTTTGAGGAAGATGTGTGGCGTTTGTTGTTCTCTTTTTTTGTCGTCTTTTTTGTGACCTTTTTTCAGGGCCTTTTTGACTCCTTGTTTTGGCTGCATTCTTTTAATCGCGTTTTTTGTCCCCTTTTTAAGTCACTTTTTGTCGTTTTGACTGCACTTCATAATTTTTTTTGTCCTCTATTTTTGCATATTTAGTCGACTTTTTGTGGACTTTTGGTTCAATTTTTTAATTATCTTTTTTTTGACTTTTTGTCGCTTTTTCTGCCCTTTGCTTGTCATTTTGTAATCAACCTTTTTGCTTAATTTTTTTTTTCTTCTATTTTCGTAGTCTTTTTTTGTGGATTTTTGTAGCTTTATTTGCTTTCTTCCACTAAGTTTTTATGACCATTAAAAAGGTTGCGTTTTTTGTCCGTTTTTCGTTATTTTGATTGCATTTTATAATTGTTTTGTCGTCTGTTTTCACTTTTTTAGCCGTGTGGACTTTTTACCCTTTCAAAAAATTTTTTTGGCTTTTTGTCACATTGTAATCACCCTTTTTGTTTAATTTTTATCCAATAGGAAATACTCCTAATTTTTTAAACTCATTTAGACTTGTGCGCAATTAGGATATACTAGCCCCGCCCACCCGCCCTCTGTTTTCTTAGAGGGTATATTATTTGCCAAAATCACTCTTATCTGAGCAAGTATTAGCCCCGCCCACCCACCCTTTATTTTCTTAGAGGGTGACATTTGCAAAAATCAGTCTTATCTTACCATGTACTCGTATCGTCCACCCGTTCTTTATTTTCTTATAAAGTACATATGTCATATACCAAAATCAGTTTTATTTTCACCTGTACTAACCCTACCCAACCGCCCTCTATTGTCTGATTAGAGGATATATTATTTGCCAAAATCAGACTTACCTTAGGAAGTATTATTTTTTTCATAGTCTTTATGTAGACTTTCTGCAACTTTATTTACATTTTTTTCACTCATTTTTCTCACTTTTTTTTATTGCATTTTTATATTCACTTCTTTTAGTAGCATTTTTTGTGGCATTTTTTGATTTCCTTTTCTAGTCACTATTTTCAGTGGCTTTTTCCTCATTTCTTATGGATTTTTTGTCTCCTGTCTCCCTATAAGTTAAATAGGGGTCATGAAAAATGAATTTTGCAACATCAAATTTCAGACTTTTTTAAAAAATTGGGATCAGTTATACTGTACTTCAGGAGGTGGAAGTTCTGTCTACATTACTTCAGGTCAATTTTTCTCGCTTTTTGTAGTCAACTTTTTTGCAGATTTTTTTTTTCCCATTTTTGTTGCCTTTTTGAGGAAAATGTGTGGCGTTTGCTGTTGCCTTTTTTGTGACCTTTTTCAGGGCCTTTTGACTCCTTCTTTTAGTTGCATTGTCGTTATCGCGTTTTTTGTCCCCTTTTTTAAGTCACTTTTTGTCGTTTTGATTGCACTTTATAATTTTTTTGTCCTCTATTTTTGCATATTTAGTCGTCTTTTTGTGGACTTTTGTTCTTTTTGTAAATTATCTTTTTTGTCGCTTTTTCTGCCGTTTTTTTGTCATTTTGTAATCAACCATTTTGTTTAATTTTTTGTCCTCTATTTTCGTAGTCTTTTTTGAGGACTTTTTGTAGCTTTATTTGCTTTTTTCCGCTCACTTTATATGACCTTTTTTAATGCCTTATTTTATTCACTTCTTTTATTAGCAATTTTTGAGGCATTTTTTGGTCTCCTTTTTTTAGTCATAGTTTTCAGTGGCTTTTTTTCTTATTTATTGTGAACTTTTTTTGTCCCCTGTTTTCGCACTTTTTGTCGATTCCTTCGTTGCCTTTTTTGATTTTTTGCGTTTTTACAACTAATGTTTTTACACATTTGATGAATACCTAAAATGTAAGGATTTCGATTATTTAAATATGTAAGTAGGTAGCCTAAGCAATTAATGACCTGTGTAAAACAATTTGTTTTTAACACCAATAAATTATTTTTGGGCCCCTTTGGACTTTTTTGTCACTTTTTGGTTTTTCCTCATTTACTTCTAGTGAGCATTTTTGTCACATGATTGATGTTTTTTTTTTGTAACATGTGTTATTCCCTTTTTTTGTCGCATTTGTTGTGACCTTTTTCAGTGCCTTTTCAACTCATTCTTTGAATCACATTCTCTTTGTCGCGTTCTTCGTCCCCTTTTTAAGTGACTTCGTTATTTTCATTGCATTTTATAATTGTTTTGTCCTCTGTTTTCACTTTTTTAGCCGTATGGACTTTTGGCCCTTCTAAATTTTCTTTTTTTTTGGCTTTTTGTCACATTGTAGTCACCCTTTTTGTTTAATTTTTATCCAATGAGAAATATTTTTTTTAAAGTCATTTAGACTTGTGCGCAATTAGGATATACTAGCCCCGCCCGCCCGCCCGCCCGCCCTCTGTTTTCTTAGAGGGTATATTATTTCCCAAAATCAGTCTTACCTGAGCAAGTAGTAGCCCCACCCACCCATCCTTTATTTTCTTGGAAGCTGACATTTACAAAAATCAGTCTTATCTTACCATGTACTATTCCCGCCCACCCGCCCTCTATTTTCGTACAGTGTATATTGTCTACCAAAATCAGTCTTATCTGAACAAGTACTAGCCCCGCCCACCCACCCTTTATTTTCTTAGAGACTGACATTTGCAAAAATCAGTCTTATCTTACCATGTACTAGTAACGCCCACCCGCCCTTTACTTTCTTAGAAAATTATGTCATGCCAAAATCAGTTTTATTTTAGCCTGTACTAGCCCTACCCATCCATCCTCTATTGTCTTAAAGGATATATTATTTGCCAAAATCAGACTTATCTTAGGAAGTATTATTTTTTCATAGTCTTTATGTCGACTTTTTGTAACTTTTTTTATTGCATTTTTGTATTCACTTCTTTTAGTAGCATTTTTGGTGGCATTTTTTGATTTCATTTTCTAATCACTATTTTCAGCAGCTTTTTTTCCCATTTCTTATGGATTTTTTGTCTTCTGTTTTCACACTTATTGTTGTCTTTTCTGTGGACTTCTTGTCCTTTGTTCAATGCCTTTTTTACATTTTTTGCGTCATTTTTGGACCCTTTACTATTAGTCACATTTTTTGCTTTTTTTGTCACTTTTTGGTTTTTCCTCATTTTTTGTCACATTATTGGTGAATTTTTTTGTAACGTTCTTTTGGGCATTGTTTTTCATCGCCTTTATTCGTCACTTTTTATAAATTATTTTGGTCCTGTTTTTTTTTTGCTTGTTTTCTGCATTTTCTTTGTCCCCTTTCTGTCGTTTCTCTTGTCCATAATAAAAAATTGATACTTAAAAATTGTGTTTTGAAAAACTCACTTGAAATGTACCTGTAGTATACTTCTTTATCTAGAGTTTAACAATCCTATTTTTGTTTTAACTTTTAAGGATCAACATAAAAATAATAAATTCGCACAATCAAATTTGGTAATTTATAAAAAAAAAACAGCTTTGTTTTATTGTACTTCAGGAGCGAGGGAAATTCTCTCTAAATAACTTTAGATCCATTTTTTAACCCTCGGTCATAAGCTAAGTATTGTAATAAAATCCATTTGGCGATTGGGTAATTTCATGTATTCCCGACGTTTCATCGCCCCTACAATATGAAAAGATTGGTCTCCCGTTTCCGTCTGTCCGGTCGTCGGTTGTCTCGACTTTTATTAAGCAGATAATTTCTGAAACTGTAGTTTTCAAATTTTATGTTTGTTAGGAATATCGTGCAAATGATAAAAGACTGAATCTAATAATATAAACAGTATTCAAATTGTATACAATAACGTGATCCTGTAGTTGTGGATAATGAACATGCCTTGAGTTTTTCCCCTAAGAATCCAGATTTTCGCAAGGAAAGATCACAACTGTGTAACTTTATACAAATTAAGAGCCACGTTCTCAACCACTGTTCAAATTTTTGTTGATTCGAATACGGAAGATCGGTTCGATTCCCTCATGGAACACTTTTTTTTCTTTACACCACGATTGGTATTATCTATACCGTTTTTGTGGACAAGTGGATTTATTTGATTGTAGTTCAAGAGCAAGGGTAGTTCTGCCCAATAACATACATACAGTCCAATTTGAAAAATTATACGATTTAATTTTCGATATTTTTTTTACATTAAAAAATGTAGAAAATTCCAGTAACAGTGAAAGAAAAAAATTGGTCTAAAGTTATTTCGACAGAACTTCCCTCGCCCCTGAAATACAGAACGAAGACAGATTCTTCGAAAAATAATTAAATTAAATTTTGCCAATTTAATTTTGTTTTATGGAAACCTCTATAAATTAAAATAGATATATGTGTGGATTGTTAAAGTACAGGTAAAGAAGCATGCTACGCGTATGTTTTAACTGAGTTTTCTCGTAACGGAATTTTGTGATAACGTCATCAATATTTTAGTAGGGACACATATATCAAGTTGGATAGACGCAATGTAATACTAATAATAACAGTACCGTATTCTCAAATTTTCGAGAAAATAGGATGAACGGATTTTGATTTGATCAATAAAAAAGGCTGGGCCTGGCATTGATCCGCGGACCTCTCATCTGCGAAACTTCGTATTTTGTGTCCAAAGAACAAGACAGGTTAAACAATAAAAAATATAATAATAATAAACAAAATCGAGGTAAATTCATAAACCACAAGTACAGTAGTGATGAGACAAATTTTGATTTGTGTTTTACCATCTACATGATATTCCTAAAGTTTCGGACTTTACTATTATTAGACAGACAATAAAAATATAGACGGAAACCGGAGACCTTGAATGTTCGGTACTTTTCTCATAAATAACTTTGCCAAAAATCATACTGAACACTGATAAGTTTATTAAAAAGCTACAATTTGAACGAATACAATTTGTCACAGTAGAAATGAAAACACTGAAAATATAAAAAAAAAATGAAGCACGAATTAATTCATCGCTATGACAAGTGACGCCAGGCAATGTGAAAATCCGTTCAATCATTAAAAACTACGATTTATTTTTAAAACAATAGAGATATGTTTTTCAGTAATGCTTTTTCCAATGGTTTTCAGTATTTGCTACATTGCTCACTGAACTCCGACAACGCGCACACATTTTGTAAATGTATTCAGATAATTTTAGCTACATTTTTATTAGCTCTTTCGAGAGATCTACATTTATAAATGAACCCATCGAAAATGAATAATCTACCTCAGCAGGGATTTAATTCCGAGGCATCTTTACGGCTTCTCATTGTAGTTCGCCAGTCTCTTTACCACGACTGCGGCTGGCGTGATTCAGGTCAGCAAGACAAAAATACCTTCGTTACGTAACACGAACATTATTTAAATTAATTAAACACATAATGAGTAAAGCATTACAAAATGGCTAGGAAAAATCGTTGAATCTACCTAGGTTCTTTCTACTTTTCTGGAGGTAAATGGCACAATTTCCTTGTCTTCGGCACTGTCGATATCAATTTCCTGTCTAAGTGCTCATTTCTAGAAAATTGTAAGTGCGGATCTGCTTCATGCTGTCGACCCATCTTGAGCGACAGGTAATGCGATAGCGAACGACAGTAATTAATTATCACCGCAAATGGAAGAATTTTGAGTGTTTTTTTAAGTTTGAGGTAAACACTTGAACAGTCGAAACAAGCAGAATTAATAAACTAATTTGCTTTTGCACAAAAAGTTACGTTTATCCAATTATGAAAGTGGTCTAGATCTATAATTAGTTAGTTGGCGTTATTTGTAATCCACTATAATGTTAATTAACTGCAAGCCGTGTTTGTTCTCTGAAGTTTTCATCTTCCAGAATGAACTTGTGCTCAAACATCCGATAAGCAATTTTAATCCGATTTTTCGTGACTGGCGCTGCCGTAGTTATGAATCCCGTGGAGATAGAAGATTAAAATGGTCTGTTTTCAAACTGGCTCGAGTTCTTATGGACTAATTCGACTTCCTAAGCCAAGTTGAAAACCAATCAAATCTGGGATGAACTGTTTACTTGCTTTTTCAGTGAAACCATAATTGATATATAGGTTTCCAGGGATTTACTCGATTAAACTTTGTCTTATCGGGTGAAATTATGCCATCCCGTGTAACGTAGTGATAATTGGGTAGTGTAATGGGTCTGTGGACAATTTCTATTAGCACCGGAGAACATCATCTCGTTCGTCTTTATTCTATTGATAACAACGGCGTAGATTGAAACAGTTCATCCACATAACTCGATTATTATTACAGGAAGATTTCGTGATGGGGTGGGGCGATAAAACCCTCCATTGTAGATAAATACGATCCGGTTTACATCTGCCACATTCAAGCATACAATTTCAGTGCAAATTTATACGTGTATCGAGCTTATAATAATTTCAGATGTGGAGGTTGCGAATTAAATTGGGCCTTTGTCCGGATGTGGAGCTGACTAACACTCAGACAGCTTAAGTCGCAGCATGTCTTCGGCTGTTTACTAGGGTGTCGACGTTTCAATATTCAGGCGGATAATACTGTAAGGATTTTTTTAACGAGATCAGAATTTCCACAATAATTATAATTTGTTTGAGAGTCACTGATGACTACTCCAAGATACTGCTAAAACAAAACAAAAAATTTTTCGATTCTTTTTTTTTTTTTCAAATTTTCGACTCCCAATTTTTCGTGTCGGTTTTGTATTTCGATCTCCCGACTTTTCCGTTTTTCAATTTTTCGATTTTTTGATGTTTCTATTTCTCAATTTATCAGTTTTTCGAAATTTTATTTCCCGATTTTTAAATTTCATATTTTTCGATTCTTCAGTTCTTTAATTTTTCAATTTTTCGATTTGCATTTTTTAGTTTTTCACTTTTTTTTGTTCTCCCAATTTTTCAACATGCAACTCTACGAGTTTTCATTTTGAAATTTTTCAGCTTTTCGATTAGCAATCTTTTTTTTTCGGTTTTTTATTTCATTTATTTTTTCGATTATTCAATTTTCCAATGTTTCGATTTTATTATTATTTTTTTTAATTTAATTTTAAGTTTTTCAATTTTTCGTTTCTTCAATTTCTCCATATGTGATTTTTTCATTTTTTTTTTTTTCTGTCTTCAGTTTTTTGATTTTGAAATTTTTCGATTTAAAATTTCACGAGTTTTCAATTTTCAATGTTTCGATACTTGAATTTTTCATTTCTTCAAATTTTCGATTCGAAATTTTTCGTTTCGGTTTTCTATTTTATTTATTTTTTCAATTTCGTTCGATTTTTTTTTTTGATTTTGTGATTTTTCGATTTCTTTAAATCTTTCATTTTTCGATTTTATGCGACTTTGATTGCCCGATTTTCCCGTTTTTTGATATTCCTATTTCTCGATTTATCCATTTTCAACGTTTTATTTTCCGATTTTTTAAATTTTATGTTTTTCGATTCTTCAGTTCTTCGATTTTTCTATTTTTCAATTTTTCATTTCTTGAATTATTCGATTTGCATTTTTCAATTTTTCAGTTTTTTGTTCCTTCAATTTCACAACATGCAACTCCTCGAGTTATCTTTTTTAAATTTTTCAATTTTTCATTTTTTTTTTGTTTCTTCAGTTTTTTGATTTTGAAATTTTTCGATTCTTTAATTTTTCGTTTCTTCCGATTTTCGATTTGAAATTTTTCATTTCGGTTTTCTACTTCGATTTCCCGATTTTTCTGTTTTTTCAATTTTTCGATTTTTTGATGTGCCTATTTCTCGATTTATCAATCGAAAAATAAGATTTTTCAAATTTCATATTTTTCAATTTTCAATTTTTCAACTTTCTGTTTCTTCAATCATTCGATTTGCATTTTTCAGTTTTTCAGTATTTTGTTCCTTCAATTTTACAGCTTCGACTTTCCATTTTCAAATTTTTCGTTTGTCGATTTTCCCACCTTTGGATGTTCGATGTTTTAGATTTTGCAATTTTTTGTTTCGGTTTTTTGTCTTCTTTATTTTTTTCTTTTTCAATATTCTGATTTTGTAATATGTATTTCTTTTTTTCAATATAACATTTTTCAAGTTTTAGATTTTTCAATGTTTCGATTTTTCAGTTTCATGATTTTTCGTTTCTTCATCTTTTGATTTGCAATTTTTTAGTCTTCGGTTTGAATATGTAATGATAACAATTTTTAAAATACTCCCCTAAATACTGCACTTTTCAATTATTGGATTTTATAACTTTTTCATTTATTCGACCTTTAATTACTCCATTTTTAATTTTCCATTTCTTCAAATTCTCGATTTGCAATTTTTTGTTTCGATTTTGTATTTTCTTTATTTTTACAATTTTCAGATTTTTCAATCTTCGTTTCTTCAATTTTTCGATTTTGCACTTTTTCGCTATTACAATTTTTCATTTTTCTATTTTTCAGTTTCTCAATTTTTTATTTTTCAATTCTTCAAGTTTTAGTTTCCCCAATTTTTCAAGTTCTTGATTTTTATGTTTCATTTCCCGATTTTTAAATTTTCGTTTCCCCGATTTTATGTAACAATTTTTAGGTTTTCCCTTCCTTTCATGTTCGTTCCGATTTTATAATTTTTCGTTTAATCACTTCTTTGAATTTTAAATTTTTGAGTTTTCGAATCCCCGATTTTCCAATTTTTAAATTTTGCAATTTTTGGATTTCTCAACTATCTGACATTCAGATTTCTTTAATCTACAATATGTATTTCGATCTTTGAATATTTCATTTTTCGATTTTGCACTTTTTCGATTTTCAATTTTCTCAATCTTCAATCATTCGACTTCTCAATTTTGCGTTTCTTCAGGTTTTTAAGTTCCTGATTTCCAAATTTTAGATTTTCCAAAGTTTTCATTTTATACTTTTTCGTTTTTCATTTTTAATTTTACACTTGAAAATCGGAAGACCGAAAAATCGAAAAATTAAAAAAAGGATAAGAAAGAAAAATGTAAAAACAAAAAAAAAAATTGCAAAAGCGAAAAAGTGAAAACTAAAAATTGAGACAATTTAAAATCGAAAAATTGGAACATCGAAATATTATAGAATCCTCAAAAATTTTTAAGTAGAAAAACTGTAACACTGAAAGATTGAAAAACGGAAAAATCGAATAAATGAAACAGTTTTAAAATTCAATAATTGAAAAATGGAAAAATTCTAAAATCGTAAAATTATGAAAGTGAACAATTTTAAAACTTATAATTATTACTGGATACATATTTAAAATGAAAAACTAAAAAATTCCAAGTCGAAAAATTAAAAAATTTCACATTGAAAAAAGAAAAATTATAAAAACAGAACCCTGAAAAACCGAAAAATTGAAAAAATAAAACTGAAACTAAATAAAATTTTCCAATTTTTATTTTTTTTGTTTCTTCAATTTCTGAACATGCAACTCTTCAAGTTTTCATTTTAAAATTTGTCAGTTTTTCGATTTCCCAACTATGGATGTTCGATTTTTCAATTTCAATTTTTCGAATTGTAATTTTTCGTTTGAGCTTGTTATTTTCTTTATTTTTTCAATTCTTCGGTTGCCCAATGTTCTAATTTTATAATTTCATTGTGAAATTTGTGTCCAGTTTTTCGATTTTTAAATTTCGGATTTTTCAGTTTCTCGATTTTTCAATTTTTCGTTTCTTCAATATTTGATTTGACATTTTTCTGCTTTTTATTTGAAGTATGTAATAATAGCCACAATTTTTAAAAATTTTCATTTTTTCAATCAAACGATTTCAGAATTTTTCCATTTTTCAATTATTGGATTTGAAATCGTTTTCACTTATTCCATTTTTCAATATTTCGATTTTAAATTTTTAAACTTCTCCATAATTAATTTTTCAATTTCTCAATCTTTCAATGTTTCAGTTTTTCGACTTTACAATTTTTACCATTCTATAATTTCTCGATTTTATAATTTTTGGGTTTCTAATGTTTCGATTCATTAATATTTTTCGATTTTCAAGTTGCTCGATTTTTAGTTTTTCGATTTTTAATTGTTTGATTTATCAACTTTTCGAATCAAAACAATGGAAAAATTTCAAAATTGTAAAATTGAAAAATCAAAAAATCTTAAAATTGGAAATCAACAACCTGAAACTGAAAAAATGAAAATAAAAAGTTGAAAAATTAAAAAGTGAGAAGGTTAAAAATCGAAAACTGCAAATTCAAAAAAAGAAATATTCTAAAATCGAAATACAAACTTAAGGAAATCGAAAAATCGGATAATTGAGAAATCCAAAAATTGCAAAATAATAAGAATAATAATAATCGAGGAACTGAAAAATGAAAGATTGAAAATTTGAAAACTGCACAAACGAAAAACTATAAAAACGGAAAAATTGTACATAAAATCGAGAATATAATAAAAAATAAAAATTAAAAATTGGGAAAACGAAAAACTGAAGAATCGAAAAATAAAAAATTGCATTGCAACTCGAAAAATTGAAGAATCGAAAAAATAAAACATTTGGAAGTCGAGAATATGAAAAATTGAAAAAATTTAAAACACGTTGGAAAAACAAAAAATTATCAAACCGAAACACTGAAAAATGGAGAAATTGAAGATAAGGAAAAAAAAAGTTGCGAAATCAAAAAATTCGTCAAAGTTAAATGAATCCAGATTTTTGGAAAAATTAGAAGATTTGATTTTGCAAATTTAATTTTTTTATGATAACCCGATAACTCTTATAAGTTAAAATAAAGATATGTATGTTAAAGTAAATGTAAAACGGTGTGCTACGCGATTGTTTCAAGTGAGTTACAAAATTTTGTGATGACGTCATCAACGTATTTCAAGGACTCATATCAATTTGGATAGATACAGTGTAGTACTATACAATAACAGTACTGTATTTACAAATTTTCAGGAAAATGGAGTGAGTCGGTCTTGATTTAATCAATACAATAAACTGCCTCATTTATTTTACTTTTTTGACCCACCCTGTATGAATAATTGTAAAGACTATGCGTGCACCACAAGTATAGTCATTATATTTTGTATATTCGGCAAAATTTTGAGATAACGTCATCAATTTTTTGAGAAGATAAACGAGTAAATTTTGTTTAAAGAATTTCTGTGCTTAGGATAACTTTAAAACAATTGCAAGATTTCAGAGCATTCGGTTTCAAAGCTAAAAACTTGCAAAATATTTCAGATTCATACACCACAACAACAGGAGTATCTTATTTTATGAAATCTACAAAAATATATTATTGGTTCAGAAGTTTCGGAGATTGTGTCTAATTGACACAGACGCCAGACAGACGGAAACGGGTGACCACTTGTTTGGTACTCTAGAGGCCATGAAACGTCGAGAAAACATGAAAGTGACAAGTCCACAGATGGACTCCATTATACTATACTTCCTTGGCTTACGCTAAAAAGTAAAAAAAAAATGCGAAACCCAACGGGGAAACTTTTTCGCAAAGTCTATTACCCAAAGTTGAAAATCTAGACGCTACATATAGTTCCGCTGAGCACACAACGTAATAAAAAAATAAATCGACTCCACTACAGGGACTGATATTACCCAGAGTAATTAAATTATGTTGTCCCGTTTCGCTCCTTTTATTCCTGGTGGGAGGACACTTCGGAATAAAATTAAAACGTCTCGCCCTTTCAAGCTTTTTTCTTAAAGGTCACCTACGATCGGAACTTTTCTCGATTCCTTCTCTCTTTCGCTCATTATCCGAAATTATTTTGTCAGTGCGGTCGCATTATGTGCCGAAATTCGCAACTTGACGCCTGCCCGCACGCCGTTAGGGCTCGAACTTGCGACAAATGGCACCTCCATTAAATCAGTTAGGATATTAATTACATTAGGGATCCTTGTTACGTCACTCATCATTATTACTAACCGATTTTCATTTCGCAGGCATTAGTGTCGACGCCATTTACCTAAACTTCGCTCTTGTACACTTTTTCGGATGAAATTTTCATCTCTCCTGAATTTTATTCGTTTCGCTCAAGTAGATTTTTGTTACATTGCGAGCGTCACTAAAACATTCCCAGAATTTTATATTTCTTTGTGAGGTTTTTTTTTGTATCTGGTGAATGGGGAGACAGTTTTAATTTTGCACACGTTTCGGAGAGCTTAGGCGTTGTAAAATATGTCGTTCTTGATATTGAGTTCGTGTTGTTATCTGCCCGGCTCTTAATTTTATTAGAGATTTAGTAAAAGTGTTATTTATGTATGTGGCGATTTCGGTGGAACAACCGTTACGACTACGAAATTTAAAAAAATACACTCCCCACAAAAATTATCGCCCCACATCCATTTCTAGTGAACTGAACTATATGTATCTACCATATATGAGGAATAAACAATAATAATAATAATAATATATTAGGAATAAACGTATGCAAGACAATGCCAAATAATGACAATATTTAATGTGATGTTCAAATCGGAAATATACAAAATTTTAAGGATAGTGCGACAATTTTTGTGGGGAGTATATCTTATTTATAGCGAATTACATCTACTTGGAGATGAAAAAACATTAAGATTATTTCAGTTTTCACTTCCCAAGCACTGATGAAGTATTATAATAGGATCCATCCGTCGAATGGCTACTTTCATGTTTCTTCGACGTTTCATAGCTCCTAGATCAGGAATAAATAGGTCAGGTAACAGAACAAATAACCTCCAAAGCTACTGGACCGATTGCTGTCAAATTTTATATGTGATTTAAGAATATACAAGTTGGATAAGTTGTATTGTACTTCAGGAGCAAAGGAAGTTCTGTGGAAATAATCTTCGCGATTTTTTTTACTTCCCGAGCATAAGCTAACGAAGTGTTGTAATCGAGACATGACTACTTTCATGTTTTCTCGATGTTTCATGATCCATAGAGTACGAAAAAATAGGTATGCGGTTTCCGTCTGTCTGTCTGTATGTCCGCGGTCTGTGTCTATTTTTATTAGAGAGATAATATCAAATTATGTATGTTATGTTAGGAATATCATGTATATATTCGCTAATTAAAATTTGTCTAATCATCCCTAGCAACAATAGAATGACATCATCTGCAAATTCTGCAATAGTAAATGCTGTTTAAATTTTATAACTACTTCTCCATTTGTGGTTTACGAATCCGTGTTGAATTTTTACCCTAGGCATCTAGATTTCTGGAAAAAAATGAATATTGTATAACAACATTTTACAACTAAACTTTGAAATCGCACAATCGAATGCTTTGAAATCTAGCAAACGTTTTAAGGCTATTGGAAGCATGGTAAATCGTTAATCAATTAATCAAAATCAAAATTTTATGCTCCTGCCTCCTCCCCCTCCTTAAGGAATTGATACAATTTTGTCGAAAAAATGTTATTTAAATATTAAAACTTAACAGTCCTAAACTTCTGAAGTTTTTGTCGCAGATACCAAGGTTTTTAGAAAAAACAAAACCAAATTGTATTGCAATATTTCGAATTTCCGATTTTTCGGTTTTTAGATTTTTAGATTTCTCGATTTTTCAACTTCCGATTTCTCTGTTTTTCGTATTTCATTTTCAGGATTTTATAGTTATGTGATTTTCCATTTTTCAATACTTCAATTTTGGAATTTTTCAATTTTTCGATCCTTCAATTTAGCAATTTTTTCAAATTTTCGATTTGTCAATTTTTCAATTTTCCGGTATTTCCGTTTGACGATTTCTCAATTTTTCCATTCTTCACTTTTTAGATTCTTTAATTTTTCAATTTTTACCATTTCTAAATATTCGATTTCACGATGAATCGATTTTTCCGCTTTTCGATTTCCCGATTTTTTTACTATTCGACCTTTAGATGTTTCAATCTCTCCATTTCTCACTTTTTCGACTTTTCGATGTATCAATTGCTCGACGTCTAAGATTTCCTGAGTTTTTGTTTTTCAATTATTTTATATTTGGATTTTTAAATTTTCAACTTTTCGACTTTTCGATTCCTGTATTTTTCTGAGAATTGTTCAACATTTCGATTCTTCGTTTCGATTTTTTGATATTTCGATTTTTCTATTTTACAATTTTCCGAATTTTTAAGTTTTAGAATTTTCAATTTTTTGATGTGTTGATTTCTCGATTTTTCTGATTTTCGATTTTTCGGTTTTTAAAATTTTTGATTTTTTAATTTTTTAATTTTTCGCTTTCTGGATCTACAGAGATTTCGATATTTCGCTTTTTCGATTGTTCTATTTAATTTTTAAATTTTGATTTTCCAATTTTAATTTTTCGATTTTATGCTACGTATCGATTTTGGAAATTTTGTTGGAATTTTCGAAGAACTCAAGAGAAAATAACTTACAAAAAGATATTTTCAGGTGATTCTAAAAAATAACCTGTTGATGGCACCGGACTCAAGTTTTCCAGAAATTGAATTTGAAAACAAGGTTTTTGAAATATCTCGAATTTGGTAATTTTTCATTGTATAGATTTCGATATCGATTTTTCGGCTTTTCGTCTTCTCGGCTTTTCGTCTTCTCGGCTTTTCGATTTCTCGATTTTTTATGCTTTTTGATTTCTCGATGTTTCAATCTCCCGATTTTTAGGTTTTTCGAGTTTTCCACTTTTCAGTTTTTCAAGATTTCAATTGTAGGATTTTTCAATTTCTCGATTTTTCAGTTTTTCGATTCTTGAAATTGTAGTTTTTTCAATTTTTCTACTTTTTAGATTTTTACATTTTTCGATTTTTCAGTTTTGCGATTTTTGATGTGTCCATTCCCGTTTTTTAATTCTTAGTACTTCAATTTTTTGAATTCTTGACAGCTCGGTTTTTCGATTTTTCAATTTCTCAATTTTTCAATTTTTCGATTCCTCTATTTTTCTGCGAATTTTCAGCTTTTCGATTTTTATAATTATCGGTTTATTAATTTTTCGATATTTCAGTTTTGTTCAACATTTCGATTCTTCATTTCGATTTTTTGATAATTTGATTTTCGTTTTTTGATTTTTCAGTTCTCCGATTTTTCTATTTTGCAAATTTTCGAATTTTTAAGTTTTAGAATTTTCCATTTTTCGTTGTGCTGGTTTCTCGAGCTTTAGATTTTTCGACTTCTCGGTTTTAGATTTTTCGGATTTTCGATTTTTCGGTTATTAAAATTTTTGTTTTTCCATTTTTTAATGTTTCGTTTTCTGGATCTAGAGATTCCGATATTTCGATTTTTCGATTGTTCAATTTCCCGATTTTTTATTTTTAAATTTTGATTTTTCAATTTTTCGATCTTATGCTACTTCGACATCGATTTTTCCGCTTTTCGTCTTCTCGGCTTTTCGATTTCTCGATTTTTTATGCTTTTTGATTTCTCGATGTTTAGGTTTTTCGAGTTTTCCACTTTTCAGTTTTTCAAGATTTCAATTGTTGGATTTATCAATTTCTCGATTTTTCAGTTTTTCGATTCTTGGAATTGTCGTTTTTTCAATTTTTCTACTTCTTAAATTTTTACATTTTTCGATTTTTCAGTTTTACGATTTTTGATGTGTCAATACCTGTTTTTTAATTCTTAGTACTTCAATTTTTTGATTTCTCGACAGCTCGGTTTTTCGATTTTTCAATTTCTCATTTTTTCAACATTGCAATTTGGGGAAATTTTCAATTTCTCTATTTTTCAATTTTTCGATTCCTCTATTTTTCTGCAAATTTTCAGTTTTTCGATTTTTAAAATTATCAGTTTATTAATTTTTCTATAGGTATTTCAGTTTTGTTCAACATTTCGATTCTTCACTTAGATTTTTTGATATTTTGATTTTTCGGTTTTTCGACTTTTCAGTTCTCCGATTTTTCTATTTTGCAATTTTTCGAATTTATAAGTTTTAGAATTTTCAATTTTTTGATGTGTTGATTTCTCGAGCTTTCGATTTTTCGACTTCTCGGTTTTAGATTTTTCGGATTTTCGATTTTTCGGATTTTCGATTTTTTGGTTTTTAAAATTTCTGTTTTTCCATTTTTTAATGTTTCGCTTTCTGGATCTAGAGATTCTGATATTTAGATTTTTCGATTGTTCAATTTCCCGATTTTTTATTATTAAATTTTGATTTTACAATTTTCGATCTTATGCTACTTCGATATCGATTTTTCGGCTTTTCGTCTTCTCGGCTTTTCGATTTCTCAATGTTTTGATGCTTTTTGATTTCTCGATGTTTCGGTCTTCCGATTTTTAGGTTTTTCGAGTTTTCAACTTTTCAGTTTTTCAAGATTTCAATTGTAATATTTTTTAATTTCTCGATTTTTCAGGTTTTCGATTCTTGAAATTTTCGTTTTTTCAATTTCTCGATTTTTAAATTTTTCGATTTCTGAATTTTACGATTTTTGATGTGTCAAATCTCGTTTTTTAATTCTTAGTACGATTTCTCGACATCTCGGTTTTTCAATTTTTCAATTTCTCAATTTTTCAACATTTCAATTTGGGGAAATTTTCAATTTATTGATATTTTAATTTTTCGATTCTTTTTGATGAGACCGAGCAACGACTTTGGATTTTTAAAATCTTTGATTACTCGATTTTTCAATTTTTCCATTTTTAAAATTTGTGTTGATGGTAAAACGCCAGCCAAAATGTGTCTAATCATCCCTACAACGAATTGATGACGCCACCTAAACTTTAAATAGCATGGTATGTGATACAAATTTTATAAAATTACGTACTCTTGTATCTGTGGTTTATTAATCCGTTCTGATTTTTTACCCTACGCAAATTTTCACAAAAATGTCAAAATTCAATAACAATTTGTTACAATTTGACTTTTTACGTTTAAGGCATCAAATCAGAGGTAAATGAGCAATTTCATCCTATAAATTTCAAGTGAAATTTACTGAACAAAATTTGTAGATTTCCATTTTATCATCTATACAATAATCTGAAAGTAGATATATATTTTTAAATAATCACTTTTTCGACGATTATTTGCCTACTAAAATCGCCGACAAACAGACGGAAACGGAAAACCTTTTCGTTTACAAGGGTGAAACGTCGAGAAAACGCGAATTTAAACCTTCGTATCCGTGGGAATAAAATATATTTGATCCGTTCCTAAAAATCGGATTACATTCGAAAGGCCACTGCGCAACTGTCTAAGTTTCCTATTTGATATTATGACGAATTGTATCAGAAAATACAACTAAATGAGGTTATTAAAAAAAAAACTAAAGCTAATAAAGTCCACCTTTCCATAAAAAATAATGTTCGGAGCAATATGAGATTACGACTACAACTCGTTCTATTAATAGTTTTGAAACTATTTTATCCCATTGAATTTTAATTATTGCCCTCAAATTATAAAACAATTCCCGATCCTTCCCGGTTCGCCTGTACGAAATTTATTCCTGATCCTATTCTCGGGCCCAACTTCAGAATTTTATTTTTACTTCACGGTCCAATAGTCATTCAAACACAGTGAATAAACTCCATTCAAATTTATTATCCTCTCGGAGTTCGGATCCGGCATGAGAAGTTTTTTTACGTGACGAAATAACGTTTTTATTTCCACCAGAAACTCATATAGGGATGAAAAACACAAAGAGAACAGAAAGCAACAGATTTCCAACAACGGGAAAGCGCGACGTCCAACTTAGTCGTTGCTACGGTTTCGTTAAGTCGCAAAATATTAGTTCAAAATGAGATTAGCGTGAAAGCTCATCAGCTCCGCTGTATAGGGATTCTCGGTGTATTTAGTTCATGTTCACTACCGCTCGCAAACAGACCTCTTAGCATCTGATAAATGCCTTAACAGCCAAACACAACGGATGTGACAAAAACACTGATTTACGTTGGCCCGCAAATTCTCCCAGGATACGAAGACACGGTGCAGATTGAATGGGGGCTGTGCAGATGCATGACCATTGAAACGTGCCACCCTGCCGCTGACGAATTGCCAAACATCCGAACTTAGAACCACCCACCTCCAGGAAATTTAAAACGCTGTTCACCATCAAGCCACTCAGGTATTATTTTCGCATTATTTCACTTGATTTATTGTTTTTGTCGCTAATGTCTCGCGTGAGGAGCAAGCAAAGACGTCAGATCGCTAAAAATAGATTTATTAAGTATATTTTCATCTCGGATTTGGACGGAACATAAATATTTACAGCGGCGGCTCGTCAGATGAGGCACTAAGACATGATGACTACTCAAAATATGAATTGAACTACTTAAAAAAAACATTTTTTGATACAAAATATATTATATTATATAGTTTTAAGTATACAAATTTTTTAATTAAATTAACTCGTGAAGAACATGGTCAAAGTGTCAAGCTAACAACCCCTCATTGTGAAAGCATTTGTGCAGCATTTCAAGCATTAACAGGAAATTCCAATGACATTTAATAGCGCGCTTGGTAACTTGTGGTGTCATTATAAACGATCCTCTTGGACGTCTTGGAAGGCATCCTCAGTATTCTTGGACGTCTGGAAACTTGGTGCTTTCATTACGTTTCAACCCTTTTCACAAATTACGTATTCCTGCTCGTTTCATTGCGTCATGAAAAAATTACTCTAACCGGGACATTTCCCAAAGTTATAGTCAGACATCACCATCATGTGCTAAATTACGGTAAACGTAATTAATTACTCGTACCGACAACGGAATAATAACTTCCGAACTGCTTAGTGTGGAACAAATATTTAGATGAGCGTCTGGGTTTACGGACTCAAACTCGTAACTTCATAATCGTAACTAAGAAAAAGATTCCGCGAATGTCAGTACTATACTAGAACGAAAATCAGAAAAAACAAACATCATCCGAAACAATTAGGTTTTGATAAAATGAAAATGTTCAAATTGGTTTCTGAAGTAATTTTTATTCAGTTTTACTATTGTAATCAAACTATCGTGTAGATGGTAAAACGCTAACCAAATTTGGCTAATCATTCCCACTAACCATTTCGTGACCGCCCCTCAAATTTTTTTCTAGTAATAAGCGCCATTTAAATTTTGTAATATAACACACTCTTATATTAGTCGTTTTTGAATCCGCCTTGATTTTTTACACTAGGACCCAAATTTTCGCAAAAAAAATCCAAATTGCATAATTACATTTTATACCTCACTAAGAACACTGGTCATTTCTTACTTCCCGAGCGTAAGCTAAGAAGTCCATCGGACGAATGGTCACTTTTATGTTTACTCGACGTTTCATGACCCCTAGAGTACGAAAAAAGTCTCCCGCTCCGTCTGTCTGTATGTCTGTTTGTCTGTCTGTTTGCCTGGTGTCTGTATCCATTTTTATTAGGCACGTAATCTCCGAAAATTCTATGTCTATTTAACTTAACTAATTGCAATACAACAATATACTCCTACCAGTGTGGTGTACGAATCAGCTTTGAGTTTTTCCCTAACCGTCCAAATTTTTGCAAAAACATAATGTACCGTATAATAACATTTACCATTAGCGTAAAGCGGTAGTCTAGTGGTTACGAGTTAGGAATGCCGACCGGACGAGGTGCATTCGATTCCAAACTTGATCTTTCGTTTTTTTTTTCACTCTCTCTGTTTCTCTCAGTCTTATCAGAGCAAGTACTAGCCCCGCCCACCCGCCCCTATTTTCTCAGAGGACATGTCATTTGCCAAAATAAGACTTATCTTAGCAAGTACTACACTCTGAAAAAACAAAGGGTGGGTGGGCGGGCCTCGTATTTGTTAAGATAAAACTGATTTTGCCCCTACTAATCTTGTACAAACTTGTGAAATTTAAAGGTGTTAAATTGCAAATTTCCATAGTAACGAGTATTTAACCAAAGTCTACCCGAAATATGCAAAATATGATGAGTTGTGATGTATCATATTTTTTAGATTTGCTTATATAGGTGGCTCAAAAAAAATTAATGAATGTGTCAATTTATTTTATTGATTAAATCACTCACTCAATACAATACTGTTATTTTTAGTATTACACTGCACCAATCCAAGTTGATACACGTGTCCTTGAAAAAATTCTGTAAAGTAACAACTGAACTCAAGAATGCTGAATATGTTTCAATGTACTTTAGGTGCGAGAGAAATTCTGCCGAAACAGCTTTCAATCAATTTTTTTAAGAATGTTAAACCTTCTCAGGGGTCCCAATTGCCTTTTTTGCAAATGCAAAACCTTCTCGGGAGCCCCAAATGTAATTTTTTAAGAATGTGAAACCTCTTCGGGGGTCCCAAATATCTTCTTTTAAAATATAAAAGCTTCTCAAGGGCGCCGAATATAATTTTTTAAGAATTTGAAACCTTCTCGGGGGTCCCAACTGTCCATTTTTATGGCGAGCGAAACCTTCTCGGGGGCCCGAAGTGTTTTTTTTAAGAATGTAAAACCTTCTCAGGGTCCCAACTGTCTTTTTTAAAAATTTAAAACCTTCGCGGGGGCCCCAAATGTATTTTTTTAAGAATGTGAAACCTTCTCGGGGGTCCCAATTATCGGGTGTCAAAAGTAATTTTTTAAAAATTTGAAACTTTCTCGGAGGCCCGAAGTGTCTTTTTTTAAGAATCTAAACCTTCTCGAGGTCCCAACTGTCCTTTTTAAAAATGTAAAACCTTCGCGGAGGCCCCAAATGTATTTTTTTAAGAATGTAGAACATTCTCGGGGGTCCCAATTGTCTTTTTTAAATGTGAAAGCTTCTCGGGGACGCCAAAGGTTTTTTTAGAATGTGAACCCTTCTCGTGGGTCCCAACTGTCTTTTTTAAAAATGTAAAACCTTGTCGGGGCGCCAAATGTCTTATTTAAAAATATGAAACTTTCTCGGGGGCCCCAAGTGTTTGTTTTTTAAGAATGTGAAACCTTCTCGGGGGTCCCAATTGTCTTTTGTAAAAATGCAAAACTGTCTCGGGGGCCCCAAATGTATTTTTTTAAGAATGTGAAACCTTCTCGGGGGTCCCAATTATCGGGTGTCAAAAGTAATTTTTTAAAAATTTGAAACTTTCTCGGAGGCCCGAAGTGTCTTTTTTTAAGAATTTAAACCTTCTCTAGGTCCCAACTGTCCTTTTTAAAAATGTAAAACCTTCGCGGAGGCCCCTAATGTATTTTTTTAAGAATGTAGAACATTCTCGGGGGTCCCAATTGTCTTTTTTAAATGTGAAAGCTTCTCGGGGACGCCAAAGGTTTTTTTAGAATGTGAACCCTTCTCGTGGGTCCCAACTGTCTTTTTTAAAAATGTAAAACCTTGTCGGGGGCGCCAAATGTCTTATTTAAAAATATGAAACTTTCTCGGGGGCCCCAAGTGTTTTTTTTTTAAGAATGTGAAACCTTCTCGGGGGTCTCAATTGTCTTTTGTAAAAATGCAAAACTGTCTCGGGGGCCCCAAATGTATTTTTTTAAGAATGTGAAACCTTCTTGAGGGTCCCAATTGTCTTTTTGTAAAATGTAAAAGCTTCTCGGGGGCGCCAAATGTTTTTTTAGAATGTGAAACCTTCTCGGGAGTCCCAAGTATTTTTTTAAAAATGTTAAACCTTCTCGGGGGCCCCAAATGTCTTTTTTTAAGAATGTGAAAACTTCTCGGGAGTCCCAACTGTCTGTTTTTATAGAAGGCGAAACCTCCTCGGGGGCCCCAAGTTTTATTTTTTTAAGAATGTGAAATCTTCTCTGGGGTCCCAACTGTCTTCTTTAAAAATGTAAAACCTTCTCAGGGGCCCCAATTGTATTTTTTTAACAATGTGAAACCTTCTCGGGGGTCCGAACTCTCTTTTTTTTAAATGTGAAAGCTTCTCGGGAGCGTCAAATGTTTTTTAGAATGTAAAACCTTCTCGGGGGTCCCAACTGCCTTTTTTAAAATGTAAAACCTTCTCGATAGCTCGAAATGTATTTTTTTAAGAATGTGAAACCTTCTCGGGGATCCCAATTGTCTTTTGTAAAAATGCAAAACTGTCTCGGGGGCCCCAGATGTATTTTTTTAAGAATGTGAAACCTTCTCGAGGGTCCCAATTGTCTTTTGGTAAAATGTAAAAGCTTCTCGGGGGCGCCAAATGTTTTTTTAGAATGTGAAACCTTCTCGGGAGTCCCAAGTATCTTTTTTAAAAATGTAAAACCTTCTCGGGGGCCCCAAATGTCTTTTTTTAAGAATGTGAAACCTTCTCGGGAGTGCCAACTGTCTATTTTTATAGAAGGCGAAACCTCCTCGGGGGCCCCAAGTTTCATTTTTTTAAGAATGTGAAATCTTCTCGGGGGTCCCAACTGTCTTTTTTAAAAATGTAAAACCTTCTCAGGGGCCCCAATTGTATTTTTTTAAGAATGTGAAACCTTCTCGGGGGTCCGAACTCTCTTTTTTTTAAATGTGAAAGCTTCTCGGGAGCGTCAAATGTTTTTTAGAATGTAAAACCTTCTCGGGGGTCCCAACTGCCTTTTTTAAAATGTAAAACCTTCTCGATAGCTCGAAATGTATTTTTTTAAGAATGTGAAACCTTCTCTGGGGTCCCATTATCTTTTTTTAAATTGCAAAACTTTCTCAGGGCCCCAAATGTAATTTTTTAAGAATGTAAAACCTTCTTCGGGGACCCAATTGTCTTTTTTAAATGTGAAAGCTTCTCGGGGACGCCAAATCTTTTTTTAGAATGTGAACCCTTCTCGGGGGTCCCAACTGCCTTTTTTGATCTCGTGAGTCCCAACTGTCTTTTTTAAAAATGTAAAACCTTGTCGGGGGCGCCAACTGTCTTATTTAAAAATGTGAAACGTTCTCGGGGGTCCCAAATGTCTTTTTTTCAGAATATGAAACCTTCTCGGGGGTCCCAACTGTCTATTTTTATAGAGCGCGAAACCTTCTCGGGGGCCCCAAGTGTCTTTTTTTAAGAATGCGAAACCTTCTCGGGGGTCCCAATTGTCTTTTTTAAAAATGCAAAACTGTCTCGGGGGCCCCAAATGTAATTTTTTAAAAGTGTGAAACCTTCTCGAGGGTCCCAATAGTTTTTTTTGTAAAATGTAAAAGCTTCTCGGGGGCGCCAAATGTTTTTTTAGAATGTGAAACCTTCTTGGGAGTCCCAAGTGTCTTTTTTAAAAATATCATCAAATGATCATTTTTTCGAAAAATTTGAGAATCCAGTAATGTTGCCCCGCCTACATTTAATAATAATATCAGAAGAATTATCACAATAGCAGCTAGATACTATAATATATTTTTTCCCGTAGGCGAGAGGCTACGGGGATGTTATTTACTACCACTGCATAACATGCTTGTTTAATTGTACTTTACAGACTATACCTATCTTTATTTTAGGTTCTAGTTGTCATAAAATACAAATAAAATTCACAAAATTAAACAATATTCAATTTCTTCTTGGGAGTGTTTTACACTTTTTTTTTCCTTTTTTAGATGAAAAAAATATTCTCATCTTTCGACGTATCAGTTAGCACAAAACTGCGTTTGATTCTAAAAATTAATCAAACCTCCAGTAGAAAACGAAATGTCATTGAACTTAAAAGTATTTAATGTGCGTGAAATCAGCAAAGAATTGATAATTTCAAGGTAATTTTGTTGCTTTTACGACGCACACTTCACAACTTAATCGGAAACACAGATTTACAAAATTAATTGTGGTGGAAAGAATGTAAGATTCCACAGTAACACTCCAAAAAATACAAAAGACTGAATTATATGAATCAAACTATCAGCAGACAATACGTAAACGAAAGACCTACTTTTTCATATTCGAGAATCTACGAAAATATGAGGTCAGCTATTCGTTAAGTTGACCCCGTTACAACACTTCTGCAGCTTACCCTCAGGACGTAAAACGGAGAAAATCAATGTTCAGATTTTTTTCATAGATATGATTTTTAATGTGAAATTTATAGCAAGCTGAACAGAATAACTTTGTAATAACTACTACTTCATGAATTATAGAACATCGAAGGTATTATGAACGTTGCCAAAACAGCGTTTCGATGTCATAAGACCTCACAATACTTTTTCTTTTGTCCCGATAATACACAATTTTAGAATTACAGAGTTTCTCTTTTTTAATTAAACAATTTAAAAAATTTACTATGTTGTTAACAATAATAAATCGCATTGTCGCACGTTCCATAAACAACGAACAACGGAAACAATTTCGTATTCTCCACCTTACGATTCGTCAAAAAATATTCGTCAAAATTCAAACGACTCGTTTAATTATTTATCAACCTCACCACAATCCCCGGCCAAAATTTCAAATTGTCAGCAAATATTTATTTAATGATGCACTAAATAAATTAAACACTAATGACATAAATTATAACTTATGCAAAAACCCGCGCTGTCAATTTACAATGAACAAAACAATTTACCTTTGTGTTCCCTCTAATTCAATTAAATTTGAAAACAAAATTTCGATTGAATTTCAAATCAGATAATAAAAACAACTCAACAAAACACAAAACTGTCGAGAATAGAATACTCTATATTTTATGAAGGGTACGAAAACGGGAAACTGTGCAATCTCCGATTGTATTGTGTGAGGGATGGAGCTTGAATGATGTACTCACACTCATAGTTCTTCCATCGATTGTCTTAAAACCATATGACGTCACTGCAATCAATTTCGCCTGCTATTGAATCTGTCAACTCGCAACCGACACTATTGAAGATGTGGTTTTCCCACATGCACTTCCACTAACAATGCCTCATAAACGAGTTACCTTGAACAAAGGAGCAAATGTTTCTACGTTTTAATTGCACGTTCGAGATCAATTTAGTTTTTCATACGGCGGAAGCGATTCGATAATGACATAAAAATTTCTTAATGTCTTACACAACAGAAAACTTCGCAATGTCAAGGTATAGGCAGTAACGCGATTTAGAGATTTGCATTCATAACTTTGGTACTAATTACCAACCAAATTGGAAGAGATATTACCATGGAAATTGTAATGTGTAATAATCACAAATTATGCAAGAGAGATCCGAGATAAGTGTACACTTTACACATAAAAAACCAGATTGTTTCTACTTGTTAAACTTTATAATTCCGCTAGGGCGCAGTCACAGTCAAATGGCTCTTGAAACGAAATCGCTTCTACTATTTCAAAAGAATTAATGAAATGTAATCTAACAAAAAAATCTTATTGCAGTAGCAACACAATGACAATATCCATTTCACTTCCAGTCCCATTTACACGGACACCACTACATACGTAACACCCATTTTTGTGATAAACGATCAGTTCCAACAAAAAAAACTAATCACACTGCAATGCTCTTACAGAACGAAATCCCCTCAAGAATTAATTCCCCAGAGACCCTAGTTCTCAAATTAACCATACAAAAAAAGTGAATAAAAAACTACACTCCTATATCATTCTTCTAGCTACACCATAATCTACAAAGAACTTAAATTTTACTACACGTAAGTTCAGAACGTGCTCCGTCTTCTCCGACTTTAATTAAAACCCTTCTACACTTCAACGGCTGAAAATAAACCAGCCCCCGATATAAATGAGTAGATGACAAATATTTTTCAATGTTTAATTCTATTCTGAGGTTTCGCTTTAATTGCTTCCACGTTCATTCAATCTGCCGAGTCCTTGTTAATCTTTGTTTGTTTGCATCAAAACTTACAAATTAGAGTTTGTGAAGTTTTCGTTCGACAATGAAATCAAAGTACGTCACCGTAGAACGCAAGCAAACCATAATTAATGAGACTAACTTGGCGTTGAAGGAACACGGACTGTTTGAAACTGAAACGACTTGATTTACTCCAAAATGATGAAAACTGGCTCGGCACCGTGGACATGGTAAAAGGGATGAGTAAGAAATATTAACTTTCAGCTGAAGCACTTGAGCACAACTGAGGCTGCGGTTTCCGATTCTATATCCTAGATAGGTCAGTTAAATTTAATTATAACATAAATTATCCTGAGCAACTTGGTAAGTGGAGCTTATTAACCAAAGTCGGTTAAAAATTTGCAAGGCGCTTTAACAAGTTATCAGTTTATCTTGTTTCTTGGGGCAAAAAGTTAATGAAATGAAAGAATCAAATTTAACGTTCCGTTTTTACTACATTATTGAGTTCTAGACATCTTATACAACCTTACTAATCACTCTTACATTTCAGGAATATCTCAACCTTCAAAATGACTCAACCACTCTGACTACAATGAAAAAGAAGCAAAGAGAAGCCAAATCAAAACATTCAAAAAACAAACTGGAACAGAAATCAACCACTGAACCACCAGATTCTGAAGAAGAAGAAAGTTTTTCCAAGTGGTTGCGTTCAAGCGAAGGACTCGAAAATCTTAAGCTTTTTGTCATAGGAAACTCGGTTTTAATTTTTCTGTTAGTTTCGTGGCCTCAAATCAAAGAAACGCTTGAAACGGCTTATTACATGTACATTGAGTATCAAAATAATGTGTCTTTAACCAATCAGTAACATGTTCGGTGCCATATTTAAAGGATTTTTTTTCTTGGCGGTTATGTTCTGGTACACCTTGGGTGTTTGGACTGTGGTTAATAATTATTTCAGGGAAGAAATTCGCAAATACTTGCTTCATGATATCGCGAGAAAATCAAATCCTGTTACACCGACTGTCGGAGACTATAAAATTTCATTTCCTGGGACAGAACAGTCAAGTCGGTATCTATCCGTGCTTGACGAATACGTAATAACTAAAAGTTTACTACATAAACGTAGTTTCTGCTATTCTCCGCATTATAAAGAAAATAACAACAAATGCAGAAAAATAACCTTCACGTAATGTTTATATTTTTTGCTAAAATTAGATATCCGCAACGCAAAAATACTAGTTAAGGTGTAGTACTCACCTGGTTGTTCATTTAGCAGCGTTTAAAGCCCTTTAAACTGTAAAAAAGAAACGAAAGTGAGGTTAGAATCATGTAAATAAACGTCTTCTAGAATTACGAGTTTCAAGTTCATTTCAACATTACCTCCGTTTTAGTTTCTCAAGATCTCTTCATATTCAACGAACAGGAACACAAGTTTTAACTTAAAACACCACTAAACAGTTTAAACTTAAAGTAACAAATTTAAACAAAAACTAAACAATTAAGACACTTGTCATTGGTCGGTGTCTAAAGGGGGAACAGGTGGTATCGTTTAAAATCGCCTTCATGTTTGCAAAAGTGGCGACATCTACTGGAGTTCGAGCTGAATTACAAACATGAAACTGTAAATTATCAAGTTTGTTTCCTAATTGTGTTTATTTTTGACTCAAGATGCAAAAAATACTGTTTATTTATTTATTTCGATTATTTCCAAGATACATAAAAGAGTAAGACACAGTTACGTATGTTTACAGTGTTGAAATTTGGAGATTTTGTTTTAGGAGCTGATCAGAGGAGGGCGCCACTTAAAAAGTTTGTTTTTATTATTTTATTATTTTCATGAGAAAATATTTGATTTATTTAGATAACAAGGCTTTATGAAATTATATAACAGTTTAATTATTTAAAAATAAACCCCATTTCTGTTTCCTGGAATCATGTATACTGAAAAATAAAATTACAATAAAACGTCTTTCTCGTATACAGTTTAATTTAATAAAGCTTGATACACAAGATAGAAACTCTGGAAGATTACGATGTTTGCTTAACATAAACTTCTTCATGTAAGAATAATAATGGTATTACAGATTTTGAAATTTGACTAATAGGACATACATAACAAAAAACTTGCGGAAATTACCTAGTTCCTTAAAAATGTATGTACACGATAGAAACAAACTCTGGAACTTAATTAAATTAATGAATGTAGAACCTAAAAAAAATGAAGTTATTCGATAATAATTAGTCAAGTTGTAGTGTTAGCAACATTTTCCAAAAAGTTCAAAATCGTTGGTATAAATCTCTCTGATACCTCCATTAAATGACGTAGAAGCACGCTCAACACTCAGTAACATGATGTAGGCCGTTAAAGGAAGCTTAATTTATAAGAGCACCAATTATTTTATCAAGAAGATCTAAAATTGTCGTTACCCTCGTTCTAGACGGACGCTTAGATCTCTGTTAAACAAACAAAATGTGTTTCAAAAGAGTGTAAAAGTTATTTTGTTCTTAATTAAAGCCACGATGGCGTCAGGATTTGCTACCTTGAAAAGAGGCAGCATCCAAATTCACAGAGCTGCCAAAGTTGTCAACGGTAAGTAACTTACTACTAATGTACTAACGCTTCCACAACGAATTCGAGTCTAAAAACACTTTATAACATTTGAATTTAGATCAAATAGGCTCCCGACAAATGCTAGCCGTATTTGTGATAACTGGGTACGTTCTGTGCGGAGTCGTTGAACAAAGTGCTTCTGTAGCTCTAAGGGCAAACAGTACTTCCACTTATTCAGAGGCCGAATTTGCGGAATATGTGGAAAACACTAGTTACATCACAAGGTACTGCCAACCTCCGTCTAACAAGTCGACGGTGCATGTCGTCAGGTCCATTCCACATATAGAGGTATAGGTACCACCACATTCTGCAAACAAAATTAGACACTAGAGTTTAAGATTCCAATGACCCGAACGGACGAGACCGAGGCCGTTCTTCGCCAAGCTTTCATGTGGGGTAGTTTAGTTTCCCCTTTAGCGGCTAGCAGGGTAGCAGCACGGGTAGGAGCCGAGCGTCTTTTTGGAGCCGGAGTTCTTGGGACTGGAGTAGTCGCGATTATGGTTCCTGCAGCTTGGCTCACACCAGGCCATGTCGCTATTAGAATAATCCAAGGGATTTTTGTGGTAATAAGTTACAACAAAGTTGTAAGTATGCAGACATAAGGTGGTACTTCCAGGGGGCTACTTTTCCCGCCGCTCACATGCTAGCAGTAACTTGGATTAAGACAAAACACGTTAGTGCTTTCATTTCATTGTATACAGCTGTAAATTTAGGGTACGCTGTTGTTGGAATTTTGGGAACGTTATTAGTTAGAAGTCTTGGCAGAGACTGGCTCAGTTATGTTATTGCTTTGTCGTCTTTTCTTTGGTACTTTTTGTGGTGGAGGTTTGTCGAAGAGTCGCTACATCCAAATCGACCAAAGCGTGATGTAAGTACTCAGTCATTTGTATTGTTTTGCTCATTCTCGTTAAAGGAACATAGAAATTTACCTTGGAGAAGATTACTAACCTCTAAACCTGCATGGGCTTGCGGAATTGCGGTAGTTGGAAGCCAATGGGCAGACGCCACTCTCATGCTAGGGGTCACCAAGTACCTTAAGTTAGTGTACGGGTTCTCCATAGAATACGTAGGTAACGAGAAAACTACGTTCCAAAACAACTACTTTAGTGCAAAAAATTGTAGCAAGACATTCTCCAGTCGTTACCACACATTGGGCACTTTCTTGCAGCCATTGCTTTTGGTATAATAGTGGACCACGTGAGAGAATCGGGTGTGGTTTCCACAACAACAGCAAGAAAACTATTTGTGTACATTTGTTAGTAACTCATGAGTTTTTTTCTTTAAATTGATACCCAAATTGTAGCTCACTTTCCTCCTGCGGCTTTAATGTTCGTGTTAGGGTACACAGGGTGCGATCCTGCTGCTCCTGCAGCTTTATATACCGCCGCGTTAGCACTAACAGCAGCAACACCAGCAGGAGTGTTTGCTAGTGCTGCAGACATAGCACCGAATTTTGCAGGTACTCTTTTTTTTGTTGTTGTTCTATGAAAACTAAGACATAATTCTTTTAGGGACTGTTTTCGGGCTTTGTCAGACGGTTGGTGCAGCTGGACTTCTCGCAGCCAATTACGTCGTGTCAGAAGGTCTACACGGCTCAGTAGGTTAGACTTTTAAATCAACAATCGACTGTTTTTGAAGTTTGCAGGTTGGTGGAGACTAGTGTTTGGCGTTTCGTCTGCGGTACTTTTAACAACGGCGGCCTTTTTTATGGCGATGGGAAGTGGGTCAGTTCAAGACTGGAACTTGCCCGGTGATATTGAACCAGAGTTGGAACCTATCGAGGAACCATCTAGACTAGACTCTGTTCTTGAGTAAGACACAAGAAAAATGAGATCGTGCGACAAGTGCTTTTTACATCATTATCATATTACGACATGTAAATTAGAAAATGAAACTCTTTGAATATTCATTAATTGTTTTATTGTAATAATGGAACAGTTGTTTAAATGAAAACGACAAGTATGTAAGTTCCCACGTACGGTATTCACATCTTTGGCATTGTTGCGCAATATTTACATAATTGTAGCATGCAACTTATATTAATTATACACAAGGGTCCAACTCTAAATAAAAAATGCGTAAAAAAATATTGGAATAAGTTATGTACAAAATATCACCAAATAGTGTAAGGATAGATACGAAAGTCAGAAGTGGTGTGTAGATGATTGTACACCTGATGTATCAATAAATACTTTAAAGATTTTTTTGGAAATTTTCAAACTTAAGTAGGTAGTGATATCGTATGATTAATAAATAGCAATGTCATATACAAGAACCATGATGGTGAAATTGAAATTTAATACCTACTTTTGAAATTTTTAAAATCCAGAGAAAGCATCTTTTGTTCTCTAAACTAGCACATTGTATGTATATACAAAATTTTGCTTTCGACTCAAAACACGCAAGAATCTACTATTGTTCGTAATAACCCATATGTGGTTCTCTGTATCTCTTGTTTCTCACAGACCTTTTCTCTTCTTCCGTTTCCTCGCCCAGTATTTCGACATTCCTTACAGGAACTTTCTTGTATTGTGGCACAGGAGTTGTCTCTTGAACCATTTCCTCTTCGTTTAACGGAAGCGCAGGGTTAATAGCAAGTTGAAGCATTCTCAACAGCAACATTTCTCGCACATCTGCTGGAAGATACTCTTCCCTAACTTCCTGTCGTTGATTTTGTCCCGGCTGCAACAATCGTGCAACTCTTCTAGTGGGCACGAAAGACTGACCATTGTGGTTGTACAATTCCTGCTCTTGTCGTTGTTGTTGTCGAAGTGCAGCCTGCTGCTGAGGCGAAATGTGGACAAATTGTCGTTGTTTTGACTGCGCGTTGTCGTCGGGTATAAACTGAACAGGACCCGTTTGTTGGTTCTCGGGTAGTCTTGGTACGTAGTACGGTACAGGCGATGGGCGATATACGGGTCTGTACCTTGGTTGGTAGTATTCTGGTTGGCGACGAGGATCTGATAGAGCACTGATGCGTTCTAGTCGAGTTTGCCGGATTATCAATTGTTGTAAAAGTTTTTGAAAATCTCTGGTACTGACAGGGGGGCTGATATCATCGACGTCGTTCTCCACGTCGTTACTAATGTATCTAGGACCTGCAGGGACAGGAATTGGGACAGGATACGGAGTTGGTGGTACATTCTGTGGCCTTTGGAATTCCCTAATAAACCCATTTTCGTCCACCTGTACTGGAATAGGTCTAAAATGAGGAGGTGGCAATCGTCTAACATAAACAGGCTGTGGTTCCACTTCAGGAGTCGGTTTCGGAGTAGTTTCCTTAACATACTGGTCACTTTGTGGCACATATTGCCCTTGATTTTCATTTACATCCAAAGGAACAACCCTTCCTTGCAACTGACTTAAAGGTACCAAAATAGTACCCGGTTGAAAAGGGTGTTTTATGGCAACCAAAGGTTCTTGAGTGGCTCGATTTGCCGGAATTTGTACCACCGGAACAGAAGTGGGCGTCACTCCATTGACACTCGTCTCAGTAGTAGTTGTCTCTTGAACATACTCCGGAGTGTTGGCTTCCAAATTTTGAAGATCATTCCGGTGATAGTTCACCGGATATCTAACCGTAGGCCTCGACACCACCGTCGGAGTCGTCGTAGTGCTCAGGAGAGCTCTTGGTCTCGACGTCGTCGTAAACAAAGGTCTGGGAGTACCGGTGGTCACCGAAGCACTATAAACATCCGTAACGTCGTTCCCTAGTGCTTGCTGTAACGTAAAAACGTGCTGTTGTGGATCAAAACTAGCTTTTTCTTGGGATAGTTGTCTCCGTAAAATGTTGCTTCTGACTTCTGGTTCGTCAACCACTGGTTTATCTTCGTTCAAAATTTGGTGCTTCAGAGCGAGTCTTCGGAATAGGGGTAGTTCTGTAGGTCTCACGGTCACAATTTCCGGTCGAATAATTTGTCCTTCTGATTTTTGGGTGTGTGTTGCTGGAGTGGACCGAATGATGGGTCTTCCTTGCAGTAAAATTCTAGGAGTGGGACTTGGGTATACGATATGGGGAGATTTGCTAGTGGCTTTGGAAATTTCGCTCTCCACGTTGACCACTTCGCTGTAATTAGGTCTATCCGTGGTGGTCGTCGTCGATAGGTTTTTTCTCAATTTGGCGATTCGTTCGAGCGCTGTAGTACTCGTAGGGGTCGACAATGTTGTAGAATAGACATGTCCAGGTCTTCTCGTTGTGTGTTGTTGGGTCCGATTGGATTTGGGGATTCTTTGGACGACGGAAGAAGGTTCCGGTTTTGCCAAAACCTCGCTAGAATTACTGGTGCTGTAAGAAACCCTTTTGATTTGACCTGCTTCGTCTATGTACCCGTATGTTCCTTTGACGTTCCCTAGCACGTCCCTACTTTCTATTTTAAACGACCCATCGTCTGCTTCGTACCCGATGGTATACGACCCATCGTCGTTCACTTTCTTAATTTGCTTGATTATTTCAAGCTTGCCGTCTTTGGACTCGGATTCGACTAGCTCTTCTTTCGACTCGTTTTCTGCACTGATTGTCTTCTTGCAAAGTAGCAGCAACAAAAACAGCGTGGAGATCTAAAAATAATAAACAAGCTGAAGATTGGAGTTAACTCGCGTAAAATTACGGGGAACGTCTGTCCTTAATCGTCAAGTATCTCTAATTACCACAAAATAAGATCTACGGCGGTTTTGTCCGAAACGAAGAAAGCAGAAAATTTACTTTTGATAAAGGAATTAGGTAATTAACCTTGTCATATGCAAATTGCGTCACAATTCGGTGAGACAAATGTGCAATCGATCATCCGATAACGAGCTTGGGAACACTGTTTGGAACAAAAGGATAAAGACATCAAAATATCGTTTATGCTTGTTATTTGGGAAAGAACTTTGCTAAGAATTTTAACAATCTTCTTAAAGCTAGTTCCCAGGCACGTTTCATAATTAGTTGCCCATTATGTATCATGTGACTGTCACACTGTTGCACAATGTAAGAGCTCATTCAAGTAAATTATAACCAGTTAGTAAATTGTCTATCAATTTGACAATTGTTTTTTTTTAACCAAAATACTGTCGAATCTTTTAATTAAAAATTGGTGTTTTCTTTATTGTTTTTGAAAGTAGCTGTACATGAAAAGTGGTAACTGTGAAAAAAAAAGTGTAGCACTTCCTGGCTGAGGCGAATCGTGTTTCAAACTAACCAATTACATTAAATCGCAGGAAGTATGTTCATTTAGAAAGATTAATCATCAGTTTGCTCAATTAACACCAAATGAATCAATAACACTCACAATCAGACCAAATTCGCATATTCAAATTAGCCACTATCTTCCAGAGAAAGTACTCTTGATGGAATAATGAGCAACGTCGTCGCTCAATTTTCCACATATGTCGGCTCACTAACGCAAAGAACACGGCAGTGTCGTACATATCCTTGATTTAAAAACAATGCAAATTGATTAGATTCCGCGCTCTTTTACACATTTACGTTTAGTTTAGTCCTATTATTACATAAATTAATGCAAATATTTCCCGCGCAACTGCCGGTATTTTGAAACCGGAAAATTCGCATTACTCTTTAAACGAATTTTGAAAAACGCGATTAAACAACAATAGTCTAAATTACCGAAATTGACCAACACCAAGCCGCGCGTTAACCACACGGGACCTTATAACGACATCCTCGTAGTGAGTGAAATCCGCGTTGTCGTCGTTCTTCTCGCCGGATAATCGCATTAAAAGACACGCTTTCTTTACTCACAACAAACCATTTCTTTTGTTTTCAGCAAATAGATTATTGTTATTAAAATGATGACACATACCTTGGAAAAATCTGCCATTGCGGCAGTGGCTTGATACAGAACACGTGCTTGCACCAACTGATTCACTTCGCGGCGCAACTTCCCTATATAACTTAAGTCTATTCTTAAGTCTTCGGAGCTGGAAGGAGTGACCTTGACGTGCACCCACCACGAGGACGTGCCGGAGCTTTGGACGTGCTGTATTCAGTGAAAGTGATTAATTTATTACGATCGATGTACCTGCTGCATCAATGATGGGTGAAATTGGTCAAAATTAGACTAAAGTTCCACTAAAATTTATTGATCTTGAATTTCATTTTTTTTTCAATCCTAATTCTAATTTAAAAAATATGTCAGGTGTTTTACAGACAATATAATGCTTACTAATCAAGATATTGATGTGTGTTAAGGGATAAGTTTAATTAGGGTTACTATAATTATAGAGATTCACTAATTAAAACAAATATAGGTACTAACCCTATAGGTACTAAGTTCAAAATAATTTTTTTCAAAAGTAATAATTTATTTTGGAGCAATATTACATACATCCCTAAACCACCTAAACTTTTTGAAATGGCTAAAATTCTAAAAATTACAGGTGGAATGAAATAGATGTGTAGAATAATTAAATTTTTATTAGTACCAATTCAATTATTTTTTATTTTGCTGCAGTAATTGTTATCAATTTTGTGTGAGAAATTCCAAAGATCATGATCATTTTAATGAAATCATTGGTTTGGAAAGAATGGTAGCCTTCTATGCTTTACGACCCTCGCTGTGAACGCACTGTTGGGTAAAACACTAAAAATCCACATGGTCGTTTTAATGGAACCCTGTTTATTTACGAAATATTAATTCATTCAAAACACAATCAGCTGGCCTATTTCTCACGGTTGGGTACAACTTTGGTAGCAGCAGTACTAATGGTACTGTTATAAGTGATAGTTATCGCATAAGGCTGAAAACGAATGTTCCGGTGCATGGCACCAAATGTCGTACTATACTTGCATTAAAAAAAACATTAAAACATGACATCACCAAGTTAGTCAATCTGCCAAAATTAACTGTACAGTTTTCCGTGGAAAAATTTTCATATTTAGCACCATCACTTTCAGAGTACTTAATTGTATATTTTTTTGAACACACAACAGAATAAAAATTAACAATAGGAACATTTTTTTTTGTGTTATATAATTATATCCCAGTTTTCATTATGCTTTACTTTCTAATTAAATAAACAAAAGAAACAAATTGTAGTGTAGGACAGGACATTACATTCCTTAAATGAAATTCTGTTCAATTTCCGCATGAAAACGTGTGAATCTGGATATAGACATGTTCGTTTTGAAAACAATAAAGACATATCAAGCAGTCCTCCCGTTTATCTGATGTCTATGATTGTGTAATGAAATGAAAATTTTCACATGTGATACGGAAATGCTGTATGCATTTTGAATTGTATTAAACATGCAACATTACTGCGCCGAAAAAGTGTTATAAGGTTGAATTGGAATATTTCTTTATTGACTACTACTACTATTGACAAATTTGATGACGTCATCAAAAAATATTCTTTTGTTTTGGAACAAATCCATTAACAATTTAACATGAAAAACAACCGCATGTAATTTACACATTAATATTACTTTTTGTCGTGGACTTTAAAACGCGCACATCTGCATTAGAGCTTACGATCAAAATGATATAAACGAACAATTTACTTTACGTAACAGGGCGGGAAAGGTTAAAATTGCAGAACATTGTTCATTGTCTCAAAACTACAGAAGAATAACGACCGCTTGAGAAGGTCCCAGAACAAGAATATGCCACTTGTTTATTTAGATTTACGAAATTAATTATTCTAAGTACATAATACACATGAATACGTCTTGTCATTACAAGAAAACACGACAAGTTTAAATGTATCCAGCACTAAGGGGAATAGGTTAGTAAAAAATTAAAAAAAAAACAAATATAGTTCAAATTTTGACTAAATTTCGTTAGTATCACTGTTTTGCGTCACAGTTTTGAATGACTTTTTTTGACTTGTTGAATGAAAACTGTTTACATAACCTGGTCTAAAATTTCACTTTATAAGGAAAAACTGTTCTTGATCAGTACAATTTTTGTTAAATCTTGAATTTCAAAAATACTGTTGGAAAAAATGTTTCCACTATATAACTTAAATTCGTTATTCCTCCTAAAGCCTAAAATTAATATTTATAAGTTTTCTTATATAATCCCCTGGTTGGCTGTTACATCAATATATCTTATACTATTAAACGAGCAAAGTTTGTATATATATATTTATATATATATGTAATGGGTTTCTCGAAAACGGCTCTAACGATTTCGATGAAATTTACAGGTTAGGGGTTTTTTGGGTCAAAAAATCGATTGATCATAGTGTTAACTTCTGAAAATTACAGCTTCATACATTTTCAGTAATTTTCAGGCGGTGAATTATATTCGTTGCTAGGTAACATCGGATGACACTAAACGAACACGAGATTGTTTTATAAGAGAAGTTTGGGTGACAATCTGACAGTACGTTTGACGTACCTTTTTATCTTCAATGGTACGTACCGAAACATACTCCACTGTATAGAGGACGTTGAAATTCACCTCCTGAGGTGAGAAAATTTACCAACAACTAAACAGTGAGCGGATAAAAGGCACACGAAAGTGTGTTGAATTGAGATTATTTTGTCAAGCATTCATTTCAGAGGTTCCACGGTCAGTGTCAAAATGTGATCGTTTTCGGGGATGGGACCGTGTTATTTGAGTTTTTGGGCTCAACGTTTCGCACACTTTCGTAAATGGCATCTTCGGGAGCAGGGTTGAGATTGAGAAATTAGGAATAACACAAAAGAGCACGGTAACTCAGTATGTTAACCACACCAGAGGCGAAACTCTTCTGGCAGTAAGAATGTGGTTGTGACCTTTTTCTAGAGTCGAGAGAGAGAACTAGGAAAAAAAAAAGAACGACAGGGAGAAAACTTGGGTAACAAATGAGATGTCAAACAATAATTCCAGTTTTCTGTTCTTTAATCTCTACATGTCACTTACCAGTGTTTAAAACAAAGACTGCTTATGGAATTTCTTTTTTAATGTGTATTTTTAAGTAGCGCGTGTACTTCAAAATGCATACTATACGCATATTTATCTGTCCTAATCTGATCTAATACTACCAAACGAGCCGAGTGAAACTCGGTCAACCAGATATTATTTTTTATTACACTCCGATTCCGGATTGAAATCCACATTTGTCTCATCTCAGCTTTAAGCACAATTTTTCCACTATAACTTGGCAAGTTTTAAAGAACAGTCCTCGAAATTCTTTGTCTTCGATACTTTCTTGACAAAGAACAAGTTCTGAGCTAATAATGTCTTAATATCATACAATCGAAAATAAAATGTATTAGAGTTAGCTGTGATTTACGTCAAATCGACAAACAACACCTAATTAATTTATTTTCAGTCACACCGTATATGTAAGATGTTCTACCTCGACACTACTTAACAAATCGATTTTCTTTTTCATTTTCCACTTCACTTTGATACGGAATTCCAAAGTCCAAGTAATTTGTAATCTGTGTATTGCTATAAATTCCAAGAACCTTAGTTTCTACTGAAAGTAGAAGAGTAAAATGTGTAGTTTGAGTTTAACTACTTCCGTTGAGATTATTAACAAGTAAACACAGCCAGTGTTACAACAGAGCACTTGCCATTGTATAGAAGATGACACTAACGGTAAAATTTATTACTTCCAAAATTACTTACTACCTTGACTCAGAATAACAAACTATCCATAGAATACTTCTGTAATACATGTATATAATAATTGTCTAATTAGGTAGAGGAAAAATTATATAAGAAAACCTGGAATATCAAAAAACTAACTCCTGTGGTTATCTAAAATTAGTTTACTGTGACTCTGAATCGGTACCAAATTAACAAAGAAAATAAATGAAATTGTAATTGCAGTAGACCCAGACAGTCAAAACCCAGTTCAATCTTCAATCGCCGTCCCTCGTCCGAACTAAACCTCACCTTTGCGGGTGACACATTCGCAGTGGATCCGAATGGTAACAGGCAAACATGAAATACAAAAAGTTTAGTAGAGCTTTCCGTGTGTAATATTTCTTCACACCACTGATTGGTGAGGAAAAGTGGCCCCTCTCTGACCAGGGAGACAGCATTTGCAGATGATTTACTGAAAAATTAGGGCGGACAATCTGTCTTTTAAAAATATAAATCAGAAAATAAGGGTTAGATTAATGCAGTGGCGGCGTAGCGTGGTTTGGCACCCGGGGCGGTTTTCTATTCAGCATAATATTATAATAAAACAACAAATACTAAACGTGCTTACGGGTCTTTAAGTTAGATTAGTACATTTTAAGAATAAGGTTCTGTCTAAATAGCTTTCAACCTTCTTTTATTGGATGTACTTGACAAATCCATAATATTTTGCATTAAATAGAGTTTACGGTATGATAACCTAAACATCCCGCCAAAATTTGAAGTGAACAAAATTTCAACATCCGCGAAAATTCAATATTTGTCCTTGAACTGTGGTCGTCAACAAAAATTTACTACCAACTCAAAGAGTGCCATTCCCTAATTCTCTAGACGAAAAAAATATATGTTTTTAATGTCTTGTAAAGAAATGAGAATTTTGCGGTTAAGCTCCGCCCGTTTGGTTCACGGCGAATGAGAAAAAATCATCACAATTGAGATAGGGAGGGTGGGCGGGCTTACATTTTGCCTTTCTTTTAATATATGCAGATTTCTTTTCACCGCATGAAAGCATGTTTAAAATGGAAAATTTGTATAAGGAAATTTCAATTTTGCAATTAGGCTCCGCCCCATAATTGCAAAATCCATATTTCCTTGCAAAAATGTACCATTTTAACCATGTTCTAAGTTTCTTGTTGTGAAAAGATGGCTTATGTATATTAAGAAAAAAAAGACAAAATATAAGCCCCGCCCACCCTCCCTGCCTCAATTATGATGATTTTTTTTATTCGTCGTAAGCCGAGGGAGGAAGCTTAATTGTAAAATCTTCATTTTTCTACAAGAATGATTTTGTAAAGTGCAAAATTCTGTTAATTCAAAAATAAAACTAAGAGAGAAGCCCCACCCATCCGCCTCGATCTCAATCATGATGAATTTTTCATTCGTTGTCAGACCGCGCGCGGAGCGTAATTGCAAAATCAATATTTCCCTATACAAATTTACCGTTTTAAACATGTTTTAAGTTTCTTGTTGTGAAAAGATGACTACATATATTGACAAAAAAGGCAAAAATGTAAGCCCCACCCACCCGCCCTATCGCAATTGTAATGATTTTTGTATTCGTCGTGAGCCGAGGGGGCGGAGCAAAATCCTTATTTCACTACAAGAAATAAAAAACATATTTTTGAGTATCGCGTTGTTCAAAGAATACTACCAAAAATTAAGCCTCACCTATATCCATCCCAAGCTCAAAGAAATAGGTCCCCCGTTTCGGTCTGTCTGTCTGTCTGTCCGTCTGTCTATCGTCCTGATTTTTTTTTGTATGTTTTTGCAGAGTGATTCATCTGTAAATATTCTCTAACTGTGCCAGTGAGTTGTCGTTGTCATCCCTTTGTGCTTGGTACTCGGGGCGGACCGCCCCCCATTTACGCCGCCACAGGACCTGGATTAATGGACCCTGTAAAATGCTGTATTTAATTTTTTTAATATGACTAGAAAAGATTGTTTTAACGATTTTCACTTCTCGAGCGTAAGCTCAAGAAGTATGTATAGTAATCCAGTCTATTGGCGAAATTGCCACTTTCATGTTTTCTGGACGTGTCATAACCTCTAGAGTACGAAAAATGTGGTCTCCCGTTTCCGTCTATCTGTCTGTCTGTCTGTATATATCCATTTTTATTAGACAAGTAATCTCCAAAAGTACTGGACTGATTGTTGTCATATTTTGTATGTACATTAGGAATATCATGTAGATGGTTAAATACTAACAAAAATCTAGATAATCATCCGCACCACCAATGGAATGACGTCATCTCCAAAATTTATAATAAAAAGTTTTTTTTAATTTCATAGAATAAGATATTCCTGCACTTGTGGTGTATCAATCCGTGTCGAATTTTCACCCTAGACATCCAAAATTTTTGGAAAAATTCAAAACCAACAACAATATTTTGCATTATAACTTGGAAACTGCAAAAATCTTGTAAATATTTTAAGGTTTTCGTAATCATGGTAAATCGTTGAGTAAAATTTATTATATGATGAATCTATACTTGTGATTTATCATCGCATTAAAGTTTTTAAATTTCTTATACAGGTCACTCATAAAAATTAATGAATGAATCAATTTATTTTATTGATTAAATCGAAACGGCTCACTCCGTTTTCCCGAAAATTTGGGAATACAATACTATCATCATTAGTATTACACTGCATCTATCGAAAGTGATATACGTGTCTTTGCAAAAATATTGATCACGTCATCACAAAATTTTGTTAGGGAAAACTCATTTGGAACGTACCCCCAGCACGCTTCTTTACATTTACTTTAACGTTACATACATATCTTTATTTTAACTTATAAAGGTTCTCATAAAAAAAATGCGCCCAATCAAATTTTATAATTTTTCGAAAAAGCTGGATTTGTAGTATTATATTTCAGAGGTGAGGGAACTCCTATCGAAATACCCTTCGACCAATTTTTTAACACAGCAAAGTAATGGAACAAACAAGAAATATGTAGTTGGTTGCATATACATTAGAGATTATCAAAGAAGTTGGTATGTAAATTCACAGGTAAATTGTGCAAACGATTGGCGGCACTGAGAAGTTTGATATTTGACAGTGAATTGTCAAACTATTGCCACTATTGCCCATTGTTATTGCTGTCATTCAATCCAAAAAAAGTCCTAATTTTATTAATAGAACCTTTAATATAACAGAATACGCTGAACAGAAATTAAGCGAATAAATAAGTGAAGGTCCTACATTTTGTAAACAGAATTTTTCGACTGGGCGAATTCGAAAGGATGTAGAAAATGAATCAATAAAATCATATTTTAGTACTGTTGGTTGCCTACACAAAAATATTACAGGTAAGATTGACCAGTATTTTGCACACGCTGTCTCTATAAATGTTGAAGTGCATATTTACCGATAGGAATTAACAACTTAACAAATTTTGAAAATAAACTACAGTTTACCAACCCTCCACAATAAAATGACAAAATGCACTGCAAAAGTAAGTGTTATCACTATAGAAAATTAAAATTCCCTATACACTGCGACTAAAATGTGTTGTGCATGCAACCAGTAATACTGCACAGTAAATTATTATTATTCGTAACGTAACAAACCATCAAATTCAAATAATAAATTAAACCCTATTTCAGCCGTCTAATTTTTATTTTTAAAATTACAGATAAAAAAATATTTATAAACTGTGACATAATTTTGAGCAAATAAGTAACTCATCATTTAACAACAAGAGCATGCAACTGATCGGCCAATTCTATTATTTCTTTATAACTTTCACACTGTTTGGCCATATTAACATTAATAGCTTCCTCGCCCAGGTATGCTCCAGCAATAGCCCCTGCCATACAAGCAATGGTATCAGTATCACCTCCTAATGTGATTGCATATTGAATAGTTCTTCTAAAAATGTTGTCAGTCTAAAAACACACTAAAGCAATGAGAGTAACACAATCTTGACATTGAATCTTACCTTCACCGTTTCAATATCATTCTTAAGCGCCCTCAAAAAACAATAAATTGCAGTTGGAACTGAATCATAAGCAAGAATGGAAGTCCCCAAATTTTGACAAACCTCTTCATCCAACTCTTCATGATAATTAGTTTGAAGAAAATGTTGCACAAATTTAACCTTGTCTTCATATGGATGGTCATCATCTAATTCTAAACTATACGTCCTCTTGGTTGTTTCAATTGTCAACAATAAACAAAACTCACCCATCATCATCTTCTTGTTCCACTAGTTTGATTTTCTTAGTAATGTCAGGACAGAACTGGTCAAATTTAATTTCTTCTTTTGGATCAGTGAGCAAAGCCTGGTGAACCGCTATACATTGCAAAACAGCCCCATGCACACCCAAAGAGTTCGTGTGTGTGATTTCAGTGGACTTTTTAGCCGCTTCCACCATTAAATTATAATCATTGTAAAAATAAAGCGCGATTGGTGCAATCCTCATGGCACCGCCATTACCAAAAGACCCCTTTCCATTAAACTGTTCTCTTGCAGGCCTATAAATATCATCAAACTTACTTTTCCGCAACTTACTGAACACCTCTACAACGTTAGGGCCGTAACCGCGGTGCGGTTCAAGAAAGTAGTCTTTGACGAATAATTTCGCCATGTGTTTGTAGTCGATTTCTGGTTTAGCAATGAGACTTTGGGCGATTGACTTCATCATGGCGGTGTCATCTGTGTAACTCCTTACGGGCCCTAAAAGTTTGATCAGTTCTTGTCGACTTGGCGAGTCGTCTACCTTTGAGGTCTGGGGACTCCAATTTATCAAAGTATCTCTGAATGACGATTTTCTCGCCTGCGGTTATGGGTTCTCCTTCAAAGGGAGAACCCAGGCAGTCCCCTAATAATGATCCTAATAAAGAGCCTCGAAATTTACTTTTCAGTACATTAGTGTCCATTTTGATGTGTTTTAATACGTTAGACATCGGAAAAAATTGTTAAGCTAACCTAAAAATGATAATGTAAAAATAAATCTGCTGCGACACAAGACAGAGGCAAGAACAAGTGTTGGACAATAAATAGGTACGTGCTTACATGTTTATTTTGGTATCAAACCGAACTTGCATGTGACAACGAATTTATGCCAAAATATTATGCGACTATACAAAAAAGTGTGATAAGATGGATGATTTGTTACAATGAATTTCCCTCCATTTTTAAGAAGAAAACTACCCTTTGTTGTACGTACCTAAGAAAAGAACAACGAAAACATTAAAGATCAAGAAAACTAATAAGAATCATATTACGTAAAACAGTAAACATTTATATTTTTAAATATTGACAATTACAACTAGTATAGTTGGTTGCATAATTGTTCCTATGAATCGTATATAGAATGTCTCAAAAATAAATATAAAGTCGCGATCTTTTCTATAGAACCACTCCCTAGTGTAAATTTTCAAAGTTTGTTTGGTGTAAGTGACCTTGACGGGTTTCTGGGGGAAAACATATGTGTCAAAAATTTGACAGGTTGAATGGTCCCATTGTCAATGTAGATATTTTATATTAATAAATAGATGAACAGAACATACAGCCTGCACGGGATACAGTGCGGCATAGCTGAGGGCAACCGAAACATTCGTGTTGTGCTAGTTTCGATTGTCATATCAACTACCGCTACCAACCGCGTTCGACCTAAAGTACTAGATGACAGGGCTACCAACTTGACTTTTTATCGAGTGGTTCCGTAGAAATGACCGCTACTGTACACTGATTATTTGCTACAGATTCTTAAACTTTTGTGCGACTGCAAATTAAGATTAAAATAACATTATTCATCCCATTTAAAATCGATCGCATTTTTTAAATGCGTAGTATAAAAATATACGCTGCACCTCAGTGGAAGATACTAAAGAATTGCATAAGTTAGCATAATAAGACTCGTTATCATCATGCTCTGAACTAATGAAAGGTCATCTTTTTATAGCAAGACTGCAATAACGTTAAATTTTTGAAATTTAACTGTTTTCAATTTATAAATTTAAAAAAATGGTCCTCGTTACGTAACAATTAACATTTTTATTATCATCAGTTCATTTTCAATATGTGTAATATTTAACAAACTAATGAAACATAATGCTTTGCAGATGAAATATTTTAATCAGTTCTGTTGACTAATCAGCGCGTGACTTTATCAACGAGCACTTCCTAGAAAACATTTACCGAACAGTTGGAAACGGGGAGTCACAGTGGTCATACATGCAGACCAGAATGTAGAGTAATTCTAAACGAACTACGTGTCAAAAGATTTCTAGTTACTTCTTTGTATTTATCATGAAAATGATGTTTTGTAACAATGGGGAATGTATTTGCTTTAAATTCCTATGTTATCATATGTTAATTATTGTGATTTCTAAATATAAATACATGCAAAACATATGTGTGTCGTGCATTCCTTTTGTTGATAGCACTTTATTTAATTAATTTATTCGAAAAGGCGTGAAATTGCGTCTTTTTAATTTATTGATAAAAACATTATTTTACAAATGTATGACCCTACATTTTTTCAAACGTTTCCTCATATGAACAAATTAGACACCTGCGGGTGTAATTATCCTCCTCTTCATTGTATTCTTCTGAACCAAATTCGTGAATATGTGCAGACGAACTTCCATCACACAAACTACTTCTTGTATTCATTCGTAGCCCCTTAACTTGCCTGTAAAACTGTTTTGTTCGCCTTAACATTTTTTTGTTTGTACGTTGCTGACGTTCTTTTTCCATGTTTTCAAAACTACCCCACACTTCTAAAGCTCGCTTTACCACTTGCAGCTCCATATACAGTTTCACATTTCCCCAGTGACTGTTATGGAGATTTTTACGTTTAATATATTTCAAAGGCGGTTCTCGCTTGTCCAGATCGTGTCTTTTCAATATGTATTTATTTAGTGCCTCAGTTTTAGTAATTAGTTTGTTTTCTTCTGCATGTTTGCATGAGTCACAACAGGGATAATCGAAATTATCGAACAACCACGACGAGGCAATGGGTTTGGCACATTTGGTACAGTTTGGTCGGTCTTCTTTTAAAATGGGTGCTTTTGGAGTGGATGCAGCAGTGGAGGATTGTGTTTGTGTGTTAACTTTTAGGAGATACCAACCACCCGAGTCTTTATAGTGCTGACTCATAGCTTTTGCCATGGTCCAGGACTGTGGTCCAGGATATGAAATCTTTTTTCTTTTCTAGTCTGGATTTTAACAAATTTTAAAAACCAAGTTGTCATACTGACATTTACCTACTGTGTAACGGCTGACTACATCTTCATGTAAATATCGTTGTCAAATTTCGAGTGACGTCATAGCGGCGTTACACCGACTCGGGATGTCCGCGTTTTTACCCTTTTAATTGCTTGACTATCAATCATACAAAAAAAAACGCAATTGATCACTTTTTTTACGATTGACAAACGTAAAACGTGACCAGATAACGTTTAAATATTGAAAGTTATAAATTAGCGGAAAATCTTAGTCCAGCGAAATTGGGTGTAAAGTGTAAACCTGTCTCCTAATTCTTTATCATAAGTCGCACCAACACGTAGACAAATACTTGAAAACATCAACTCAGTCAGTCACCTTAGAAATCAAACTATAATTGTTCCCACCAGTATCTCTATTTTGAATCGGTCACGTATTCTGATTAACAAAAATCATAAAGTAAACTTATTTTTTGTCTGCGGAGTAGCTATCTCGCGAAAGTTATTTACAATTCTCGTGGAAGTTCCTAGTTAGCCGAGTTTATTTCAACAGCGGTATTTTCCGCGACTTTTTTTAAGAAACGACATCATCTTTCGTCGATCGGAGGAAACAGTTTGAATGTAAATGTCAATTCAATATTCCTAGCCTTGACAAAACGTAAATACAGCACTGACTTACTTAAATTTTGTTTAACACGTGGTGTATTTACATACAATATTTATAATTGGCTTACTTATTTATAACTGTTATTGTGCAACTTCAAGCAACTGTAAACAAGGCGACGATGATCAAAATGAATTGCACTTTGACGCGGATTTTATTTTGATAAACAGGTTTCTTGTAAATCATGATCGTGAATAACACTATGCAACAAATTAAAAAAAAATAAAATTCACAGAATATACAGTATGTAATTAAAATTTCTTACCTCAAACTCAATTGAGGATTATGCTTGAAAGAATCGTATCACATCAGGTTTCAAAATGAAAAGTGTTTATTGAATTTTTTGAAATCATACAAAATTAATAAAACAAAACTTCATTTCTCATTGAAAAAGGTATTTTTTTTCGAACGATTGCCATTCCCTTTGTAGCCAGATCTCGCAGTATCCCTCTGAAGACACCAACAGAAGTCTGCAAGCATGGGTGGATACATAAAAGCGATATTTTTACGATTAACTGCAATCAAATGTCCCAAAAAGTAAGAAAAACAAAACACCCGTTATTTATGTTTTGTGATGTGATACGGGTATAAAATATTTTTTTCTTTAGTATATGGAGTATAGGTACCCAACCTATCACATCAGGTTTCAAAATGAAAAGTGTTTATTGAATTTTTTGAAATCATAAATTAATAAAACAAAACTTCATTTTTCATTGAAAAAGGTATTTTTTTTCGAACGATTGGCATTCCTATTGTAACCGGATCTCGCAGTATCCCTCTGAAGACACCAACAGAAGTCTGCAAGCATGGGTGGATACATAAAAGCGATATTTTTACGATTAACTGCAATCAAATGGCCCAAAAAGTAGGAAAAACAAAACACCCGTTATTTATGTTTTGTGGTGTGATATGGGTATTATGGGTATAAAACATTTTTTTCTTTAGTATATGGAGTATAGGTACCCATCCTATCACATCAGGTTTCAAAATGAAAAGTGTTTATTGAATTTTTTGAAATCACACAAAATTAATAAAACAAAACTTCATTTTTCATTGAAAAAGGTCTTTTTTTTCGAACGATTGGCATTCCTATTGCAGTATCCCTCTGAAAACACCAACAGAAGTCTGCAAGCATGGGTGAATACATAAACGCGACATTTTTATGATTAACTGCAATCAAGTGTCCCAAAAAGTAAGAAAAACAAAACACCCGTTATCTATGTTTTGTGATGTGATATGGGTATAAAACATTTTTTTCTTTAATATATGGAGTATACCCAACCTCAAACACTATCTGAACTTTCTGTGAATTTTTTAGTGTTGCATAGTGTAATTTACTACGTGCATTGTGTGTGAAAATCGCGTAAATTCCAAATTCCTCGTCCGGTGGTGAAAGATTGTGGAGTACGTCGGTCAAGTTTTGTAGGATTCACACTTCAAGAGGATTTCATAATAATTTTCATTATGTTGCAAAATAAATTAATTTCGTGTGGAATTTACTCGGCAAAATTTTGGGATCACATTATTCAATTTAGCAAGGATGACAGACAAATTTTGGGTAGTTGTGTGTCATCTACATAATAATCTTAAAATATGCATGGAATTATACAATAATCAGTCTATTTTTGGGGATTATTTACCTAATAAAATCGCCAACAGGCAGACAGCCAAACGGAAAAGCAAGATCTGTATTTTTGTATTGTAAAAGCTATGAACCACTCGTCAAATACCACATGATCGAAAAAAAAAGTGAAATTTGAAGAAAAATGTACAAATTACCTTGATGATTTTAACGTTCTACTTGTTTAAATTAAGATTAAACAGTGCTTCTCAAGGCTTTTTATTTAAACCATTGATTGTGGTGTCCTAATTTGAATTCAAAACAAAGCCGCGAAACTGCATTTACATAATTTGAATTTGAAAAATAAATTAAGAAAATCGTTAAACAAAAACAACCATGTGCAGAGATCTTCAAGGTCGATTTATAAACTTGCCGTTGACGTTGGAAGATAAATATGAAGCAAAGGTATGCGTCGTTTATATCATCCGTTGACGTTGCCGTTGACATCGGATTTTCAACCAATCAAATTGCGGTGGTGTGCAGTGCTGCCAACTTGAAGCAAAATCCCTTCAGGTAGAGGGGACATTTATCTGGTTAACAGCAGTAATTCCACCAAAATCAAATTTTGATAGAAATAATAATGTCCAGATTTTGTACTTACGCTCCTCGGTCTGAAAACGAATGAAAAATTCATCACGACGAATGGGTGGGGATTCTCTTTTGATTTTCTTTTTTAATTAATACATTTAGTTTCCTTTGTATAGTTTTATTCTATCATTTATGGAAAATCATATTTGATTCAAGCTTTACTGTCATTTTGGCACATTTCAAAAATCTATTTTGTCAAACGATCGATGCCTTTGATATTATTAATATCCGACAGATGTGACACTACTCTCAGTAAATTAAGGTTATCTAAATAAAGCACATTTTACAAGTTATGACATTAGTAAATGACAACTGCCCAATATTTTTTGAATGAAACTGTATAACACGATTACTTAAGAACATATTTCACATGGTAATTTCTCGTTGAAAAACAAGGCTTTTACAATTAACGTTCGCCTCTCGGCTTGCGACGAATAAAAACATTCATCAGAATTGAACATGTTTAAAATGGAAAATTTGTATAAAGAAATATAGATTTTGCAATTAGGCCCCGCCCCATAATTGCAAAATCCATATTTCCGTCCAGACATGTACCATTTTAACCATGTTCTAAGTTTCTTGTTGTGAAAAGATGGCTATGTATGTTAAGAAAAAAAGGCAAAATATAAGCCCCGCCCACCCACCCTATCTCAATTGTGATGATTTTTTTATTCTTAGAAACGTAAAACATGTTTAAAATGGTCAATTTTTGTGAGGAAATATGAATTTTGCAATTAGGCACCACCCCTAGGTCTGCCAACGAATGAAAATTTCATTACTATTTAGATCAGGGCAGGTATGGGTGGGGCTTAATCTTTGGCTTTAATTTTTTCTAAATGTACTTACATAGTATTTTTTCAATAACAGGATACTCAAAAACTTCTTACATGGTAACTTCTTGTAGAGAAGTAACTTAGGGATTTTGCAATTAAATTTTGTTCCTTTGGCTCTCGACGATTAAAAAAAATAATCACAATTGAGCTAGGGCGGGTGGGTGGGGCTTATAAAGGTGTTTCAAAATGATTTTCATCTAGTTAGCTTTGAAATAGTTTCAACTCCTATCTTTCCCTTGATGAAAATCTGCAACCATAGGCGACTAGATGAAAATCATTTTGAAACACGTTGTATTTTGGCTTTTTTCTTAATATACGTGGTCGTCTTTTCAGAACAAGAAACTTAAAACATGTTTCAAATGGTAAATTCTTGTAGACAAATATCGATCTTGCAATTAAGCCCCGCCCCTCGATCTGACAACGAATGAAAAATTCATCACAATTGAGGATTGAGATCGGGGCGGGTATGGGTGCGGCTTAATCTTCGCCATTATTTTTTTCTTAATATACATAGTATTCTTTGAACAACACGATACTCAAAAACATGTTTTTAATTTGTCGTAGGAAAATAAGGATTCTGCAGTTAAGCTCCGCCTTCTTGCCTCACGACGAATAAAAAAAAATCATCACAATTGAGATAGGGCGGGTGGGCGGGGCTACATGTTGCCTTTTTTTCTTAATATGTGTAGACTTATTTCGTCAACAAGAAACTTAAAACATGTCTAAAATGGTAAATTTTTGTAGTAATCAACTTAAATCCGCCGCTTTTCTTTTACAACGGTACTGTCAACGGCAACTTGGCAACGGAGTTTATAAATGACAATTTTCAGCTCTAAAAGCAACGTCAGCGGGAACGGCAACTGCAACGGGAACATAAACGTCAACAGCAAGTTTATAAATTCCACTTCACTTAAGTTGGTAGTTCGTCTAGAAAATTAGGGAATGTCATTCTTTAAGTTGGTAGTTGATAACGAGGGGAAAATAGACTCGTTTTGGTTTTGATGTGTCATTTGTTGTATATAGTCTTTGCCATTTCTATTGAAACACCACCTGTTGATTTTGCCTAAAATTTAGCAATTGCTAACAGTTTTCGGTTGATTGACAACGGCTTTTAGTTAGAAAATTGTGTGAATATGAACGTTGCCAAATTTACGATCAACAAGTGGTGTTTCAATAGAAATGGCAAAGACAGTATATGACTTGTTGATTTTCTGGCAGGTTTAATATTTTGTTTGAGGTCTAATATTCTCTGTTAAAAATTTTTTGCGGCTTGAATTGAACATTTATTCTTGAAGGCGTCGCACAATGCAAGCATTTCCAAGACCAGCTGATTTTGATTTTAATTGTGTTGAATGTTATTTTTTGTATGTGATGTGGGTGTTTCGGGTTACGAGGTAATCTATGAATGCGATTTGGTATAATCAATAACTTGAATTAACACGTAATTTAACATCACGTAAATTCTTTGCTGGTTGAAATTCTTGATAGAGTGTGGCGTAATTAAGTAATTGTAATACCTACTCATTCAGTCATGGTTATAAATTCGAAGGAGATAGAATTAAACTTATAATATTCAAAAATTTGCATCGATTTAGAAGATTTGATTTGATTTTGAAAGCTAGGCAGTTGTTTTTGTATCTGAGAACTAAGGGGTCTTCAACTTGGCCAAAGAGCACTTAGTCACATCTTTTTTTGCTTTTTTTGTTAGAAGATTTTTGTCCTCTAGGTCTTTCCGCCTTAAAAAAAAAAACACAACGTAGCGTTCCACTTTTGTTGACGACCACAGTTCAACGCCAAAGTTTGAATTTTCGCGGGTTTTAAAATTTCGTTCATATGTCAAATTTTGGCGGGATGTTTGGGTTATCACACCATAAATTCTATTTAATGCAGAATATTATGGATTTTTCAAGTACATCCAATAAAAGAAGGTTGAAAATTATTTAGATAAAACCTCCCTTACTCCTAAAATGTACTAATCTAATTTTCTTGAATGTTTAAAAGTGACGTAGTACCAACTATTACACTATTCATAAAAAAGTTCCACATTAATCCACTTGGTACTTTAGGGGGTAACCTATAGAATAAAATCACCATTAGATGGCAGATGACAGATGATAGAGGACAGACACACAGAAACATATTTTAGAAGTTATCAAATGTCGAAAAAACATGGAATTATTAACTTAATTATAAAATTAAGTGATTCCCTGGCTTACCCTTGGAAAGTAAAAACTTTTAAAACATCTTTTTTCTATTTTAACTAGACGTCGCTAAAATTCTTCTACTTTAAAACGATTTCAACTTAGAAATTGAATTTATAATGTTCCTTCGAGTTAACTACGTAATTGTTTCAGGTTTATATGACATTATAAACGTTTTCTTTAAAAAATTTCCATATAGAATATAAAAATACTCAATTATAATGATACTCGAGAAAAGACACCTTTGACGTTAGTGCGACAGATTTAAGGGAAACTGACTCTTATCGCAGAATACATTAATAAGCCGCGAACTGAATACAGTACACGGTGAAAATGAGTAAGTGACCGTTGAGGTACGTAACATGACGGTGCAAAGTCTAAATTTATTTTGGTACTTCGCTTTTGCTTGCTTGTTTTTGTTAATACTTTCTTTCTCGAAAAAAAAAAAAAAATAAATAGAAATCGGATGCACAAGCCATATGTATGGGATGAATAGTCATTAAGGATTCATTCATTGTGTGCCAAATTTACTCCTGAAATAAATCAATTACCTACGTTGTAAATATATCTCAATGTGTCGGAAAATTCCTAACTTCGCAGCAAAATACGTTATTGATTTGAAAAGTTAGACGAAATAAAAAGAAAAATATAAACGGAGAATGCTCCGGATATGGTTTTTCTACTCTACTGGGATCTATATTTCCTACATCTCTGATACAAAGTAAAAAAAGAAATAGCTCCAAGCTGCGACCATGCGGAATTCCCGGCTTGTGTTTGTGTTAATCTGAACGTAATGAAATTTCCCAGTTTAACATTTCGTTAATCTTCAGGGTCGAATGTTAATAGCTGTACTGTTTTTAAATTTATATCATTTGATAGTAATACAGACACTAATTCAATAATTCATCCAGTATACCAACTCTAGATCAGTTTCATAGAATTTGCTGCTATTCTTAGAAAAATAATTCCATAAATTCCGGCAAATTCTAATCGTAGCACGTGTTGTTTTTCTCACATTGTCAGTGTTGCAACTATGATTAACACTAAATCATTTTTATTATTGTGACATGGTTATTAATAACCTACAAGGCGTAACCAAGCCAGAAAATCAAAATTCAAGTCAAAAATCGTCAAAAAAAATCGAATAGGGACGTCACATACGACAAAATCAAACATAGAAAAACGTATCTTTTATTTATTTTATAACACAGTTTACATTAAAAAATACCTATCACAATGATTGGTTGTAAACGTAAAATGAAATATGCACTTCCTACGGAACACTAAACCAAAAATTATTGACCTTTAAGATACTCATCAAAGAGGAACAACGACAAAGACCCATCCGGTCCACTGAGCATCGACTTCAAGTCAGTAACGTAACCAGCCAGTTTGCGAATATTCTTGGCTTGATGGTGCACGAATTCTTCTTCAATGTACGAAGAAATCTCAGGGTCGTGTTTGCCGTCGGTCCTCCGACTGGCCTCATTGTGGACCTTAAAAGCTTCAAGCGCCAGCTGCTTCTCCTTATCCAAAGCCTTAGCGATACTCTGAATTTCGTATCCTTCGTAGACGTTGGGTTCCTCGGTGTTCAGGAAATCTGGTGGTGTGAACTTCATGCTACCACCTCGAGTGGTCACGTGCTTGATTAGCTCTATAGCGTGATCCCATTTCGCATCGGATAAGTCACGGAAGAGTTTCTCGAAACCGGCACGGTTCTTTTGGTAATTTCCGTAGTAGGTTGACATTAGAAGGTACTCCATTGAACGAACGATGTGGCTGTTGGCGAAGCCAATGAGGTGTCTTAAGACGACGTCGATGTGACCGTAGGAGGCGGTACATGTTGATAGGTCCACGGGAAGAGCTAAAAGGAAGGATTTTTGAAAATACGCAAACATTTTAATATCAAGAAGAATCCAGAAATTAAGCTTCTTTCTGGCACCTCTAACTTCCAAATTGGCTCTGGAGCTTACTTTCAGGATTACCCTCGTAATCGTGTCAAAAAAGATGTAACTATAATTGAAAAATTACTGGCACCAGAAGCATTAAGAACATAACTCCTGAATAACTGCTAAATACATGATCTGAAAATATTGTTTATTCCTCGTCGTCAATCTTGAAATCTATTATCGCAAAATCAAAGTTAATTCATCACATGTCCATCAAGTTGTGTCATGTGTCAACTCAAAGTGTTCACGGTTATCTTAATCCGTGACTTAGAATTTAAACATCTTGTAGTTTCAACATGTTACTTAGAAACATCTTATTTTTCCACTCGAATTAAAAGTAATTATGAAAAGTTTGACATTTCAAGATCCATCACAACGAGTACAGAGTCAGACAAATACAATACCATTTAAACGTTTCATAACAACGAACACAGAAACTAGAAATAACAAACAAGACACTTCTAACGTCAGTTCTGTTTATTTTTGCAACATACGCATAAAATACAGTAAACAATGTTCTTAAAAAGATCGATGACGCACGATCTTTCAACAAATTTTTAATCTAAATTTATTCCAAAAATCGCGTGTTGCGAAACACTCGTTTTTAATCAATAATTCAACTTAGAATAAGGTCCAGACTACCATTTTGAACACAAACGTCACACGTGACTTGACCTTGACCGTTTCCCCACCGGACCATACTCAAATGTGCGACCTTAGAAACCGTCTGATGGCTGCCATTTTGAATAGAAACGTCACACATGATTTAACCTTGAATTTTTACACAATGCGCTAGACAGTGGACAGAAACTTTGATCTAAGCTATTTTTTTATAGCAACACTCGTAATATTTCGGGTCAACGTATGATAAAGCTTGTCAATGCTTGACAATGACAGAACAAAACGTGTTTGTCTCGGTTTTCGGTTAGGAAAATACTGTTGCACTTAAAAATGATCGATTTGTGTGATCTGATTCATTGCAATAAGTACAGACATTGGATCAGAAAACATGATAAACAAATTTGTTTTAGGACTCTAAACTTCCTGTACTTGTTTAGATCTGAGTATTATAAATCATACGAAATGGAAAGCTTGAATCAGATCCAATCGAGATAATCTCTATGGAATCTATCCTCTTGATAAGTAACACTTTGTAAAATATATACAATGTTGCAAATAGAACGAGATAAAATCAGTGATCATTACTCAATTGTTATCGAGAGATATTTTGAGTTGCGAAGTGTTCTGACATAAGGTAACCACTCACACATGCACATCATTGGTAGTTATCTAAACACGTGACCCCATGATAACTTGCTTCACATAAGCGAAAATTAACAGATGTTCTTCTTATAAATATTTTTTTGTATTAAACACAACAGTCTAAAGGCATTTCTAAGATTTTTCTTTTTTATAAAAACGTCATAGTAACAAGTTTTACGTTGGTAACAGCTTTATACGAACGGTAAAAAAATTGAAGCTAACCTTAGCTGCAATGACATTGGGTGTTAACGGTGCACACTAAAAGCTTCCTAGATATTTATAGCAGGTTAAGGAAATTAACTGAGAACCTTATGTTGGCCTTACGAGAGAGAGAGGAATCATATCAATATATTAAACAAGGAGAAATTGTGAACCAATAGTAAAAATTACATTTAAAGTTACTACTGTCAAAAGTTATAATTGAACAAACAAAATTAAAATAATTGTACGTTGTTGGCGTTGACTTTCAAACGTCTAGTAAACTAGGTATAGAAATTATAATTTTTTTTCCCACTCACCCAGCGTTGCCAGATATATCATTTTTTTTGGAAATTTACCAATTTTGAATTATTCGCAATAAATCTACTGTCCATTTCTAGGGATAATTTTTTCAAATTTCGTTGTGTAATTTTGGTTTCAAAGAATGTAAAATCCCGTCATAGTATTTAATATTTCAAGTGAATTAATAAATTCAATTCAATTAAATTACAACAGAACTTATTTCTAATCATAATTATGGTTTAGCTACACATAAAATGCTTCATAAAGCAATTGTAACTATGACGTCAATTGTCAAAACTTGTTTACACTTTGTGGATAGTTTCAGAAACAAAAAATAACACTTTTAAGTGTGTCAGATAACAGAACAACACAAAACTTTTACTTCGACGTTGCTATGCCATTTTTTGCTCGTCCGAAAGTTGAATGGACACCATCAAGTGAATTAAAGTGCAACAGTGTGATTCACGTCCGCTGAATAGTGCAGCCGGTTTGGTTACAAAAACGTCAGACAGTATATGAAACAGTAATGTGACGTGTTCATAACATAATTTTGTACTGTTAAATTTAAGCCAGTATTCATATTCTTCTTTTTTAAATGCGTTTTGATTAGCGAACAAATCGGTTGACCTTTCCGACTCAATAATCACAAAAATGCGCTGCATTTTTATTTAGTAATTTATGTTGCGATAAGTTGCATTTAATGAAAAACAAATGATAGTGAGTCCGAAGATAATTTTAACACCAAATCGAAGCGCAATTTAATCATATCGTAGTACTGAAAGACTACCGAAGTGTTGGCAACACCGCTTTTATTGTCATTACAGTTCAAGGACGTCAAGCGATTAACGTCATTTTTTCCAACAAAAATACATACATTGTAATATTTCAGGCTACAAATAGTTCACAAATAACAATATTGTAATTTAAACAAGAGAAAAATGTGTGCACACGATGCAATTTCCTATCAATACAAGCATTTTGCCTTAACCTCACTTTTCTGACATTTACTATCTTAAATATTTTCTACTTCCTTTAGAACTAATGGATGGTGTCTCGTGTGATTAAGTTTTATCTAACATTAATCACCCAGAAAGAGACTTCCCATTGTTGTTACCTATCGTTTGTATAACCCAGACTACACAAAAAGCATAAAAATCAGTCTGTTTTTTAGATATTTAAAACCAGTGCATACAAGATTATTAATCAACTAAGGTCACCGATAAGACTGTTCAACAATAAGCAACGTATTGCGTTTCTTACATAAAAACTACACCAAAGAAAACTTACGTGATTTGGCGGTGGTTCCAGAGCAAATCCCATCGAATTTCTTGTAGCAAGTGTCGTCTGCTGCATAAACAGCAACAAAAAGAACAGCGAAAACTACGAATGCCTTCATGATCCCTAGAGACAACGTAAATCAATCCTTAATTAAAAGCAAAACACCACTAAATACTTCGGGGCCCAATTTTACATACCTGGTATCTCGCCAGCGTAATCACGAATAACACAATAACAGAAAAGTCCCACAAAAACCAGTACTTTGTCCTTTAACTGCGCACTTACACCGCGAATTTGGCCTCTAATGACAAGCGCAATAGGCCACAGCGCATGTCTCCATGCCCCCAAAACAAAGAAAGTGCCTTGTCAAGGTTGGAGGGGCAGAAAATTCCCAGTAAAATTCGAGTGTTTTAGGAGGGAGGCGGTGTCAAAGTGTAATTCCGACTGCGTAAAACATCCGAGTTTATCGTTTCTTTGTACTTAGATTTTTTCGATAGTCACCTTCTGCACCAGTGAGTGTAAAGGCAGACTATAGAACGTTCAGGCGATAAAAGTTTAACAATTGTGTTCATTCCACTTAATTAAAAACAACAGATTAAAATGAAGGCAATAGTCGCATCCACTTTGTTGCTGTGCACTTTCGTCCTTGCCACAGGCGACCTACAATGTGAGTTAGTTTTTCTTAGTATTTCGTATGTAACTAAGGGGGCTTGCAGGTTCTCACACCGAACCCTTGTACCTGACCAACCCAAGATGGGACGACATGGTGGACCCCTGCGTCAACGTGATGAGAAAACAGATCAAGACCGAACTTAACGCCGCCATGCAATATCTGGCCATGGGGGCCCACTTCTCCAAAGACGTGGTAAACAGGCCCGGGTTCGCCAAGATGTTCTTCGAATCGGCATCTGAAGAGCGGCAACATGCCATCAAACTGATTTCCTACCTGCTGATGAGGGGAGAACTCGTCTCTGACGTCAGCAGCCTGATTGACACTAGAGCACTTTTTGAAAAGGTAAGTTCGCGAAATGACATCTAGCGGTAAAAAATAGCAACAATAATAAGTTTCACAATTGAATTCGATAACAAAAACACGCAATGTTTGATTTTCAGATCAACTGGACCAAGTGGGAATCAGGGTTAAGTGCGTTGAAAAATGCTCTTACGCTTGAGGCTCTTGTGACAAAAGACATCAAAAACGTTATTGAAGTATGTGAGGGACACACTAATAAGAAGCGCCAAAACCAGGAAGAAGTTAATGATTATCACTTGGTTGATTATTTGACTGGGGAATTCCTTGAAGAACAATATAAGGGACAGAGAGATCTTGCGGGTAAAGTATCGACCTTGAGCAAGTTTATGACTGATCACGGAGATCTTGGGGAATTCTTATTCGACAAGAAACTGCTCAAAGGTGATTTGTAAATTTTGTAATGATTAGTGTAAAGTAGATATAAACTTTTTCCCATTGTAACTTACATAATTCATGTGATAATGAAAATTCAGATTGTATTTGAGAGATTGTAATATCAGTTCTGTTATATGCGTTTTACAATAAAGTAATTTTTGAACAAGATGCTTCATTTCATGATTTCTGCGTAGTTGTAGCTCAGTTTGGAAGTTCCGATAAACATGAAGTACCTATATGACGCGTGATGTAATTCATACTCTTAAAAAATCAAATCGAATTTTGTTTAAATAAAAAGAATTTGCAACAGGTACATTTGTGAGTTAGGCAACCAATTATACAAGTTAGACTCATGCACTATATTAAGATGGCTGCTGATTCAGTGGTGCCAATCAAGTGAAAAAAAAATGGTCGAAAGTTGTTTCGACAGAGCTTCTCTCGCTCCTTAAGTACAATGAAACATATCCAGCATTTTCGAAAAATTATAAAATTTGATTTTGCAGATTTTGTATTTTTTGAGAACCCCTATTAGTTGAAATAAACATATGTAATGTTAAAGTATATGTAAAGAAGCATGCTACGCGTATGTTTCAAATAAGTTTTTACTTTATAAGATGTTGGGATAACGTCAATCATCATTTTTGCAAGTACACGTATTTTAACTTAGGTTTAACTTATAGCAAACTAGTTATAAGAATGAGAAACGATACTGCAAACAAAACTCAGGTGGTTGCTCTTTGTGCAGGTGGCTGTCTGGCTGCAAGTCATAAATTAGTGGAAAGCCCGGAAGTGGCCAGTCTCGAGATCACACATGTCAACAAATGGTCAGTCGAAGACGAAATCGTATTTTTTAATAATTCTAAAAATCTCACAAAAAAGTTGGTTAAATTTTTAGATATATTCGACTGAAAAAAAAAATTAGAAGTTCGTACAATATTGAAAAACATACATTACATATAAATTGTAAACTCTAAAATAAAAGTACCATTTTTGTATTAAAAATTGATCGAAGGTTATTTCGCTCCTTAAGTACAATTCAAGAAATCTCGCTTCCTTGAAAAACTAAAAAAAAAGTTTGTTTGTCTATGACATCCAATTTTCTTTTTAATGACATTATATATTTTTAAAATTCTTGTATTAGAACTTGTTTCTGTGACTTCATTAACGCACCATAGTTTTATGTTGAATTGTATCTGACGGGCGAGGGAAGTTTTGTTGAAATAACCTTCGACTAATTTTTTTAAATGTATATTGTGATAACCCAAACATCCCGCCTTAAAATGACGTGTGAAGAAAGGACGAAAAAGGACCAAAATGACGAAAAAGGACCAAAAGAACGAAAAGGACGAAAGAGACGAAAAATACGAAAAAGGACGAAAGGGACGAAAAAGGACCAAAAGGACTAAAAAGGACAAAAAGGACGAAAAAGGACAAAAAGAACGAAAAGGACGAAAAAAGACGAAAAAGGACGAAAAGGACGAAAAAGGACCAAAAGGACGAAAAAGAACAAAAATGATGAAAAAGGACCAATAGGACTAAAAAGGACCAAAAGGACGAAAAAGGACCAAAAGGACGAAAAGGAAGAAAAAGAACAAAAGGAAGAAAAAGAACGAAAAACGACAAAAAAGGACCAAAAGGACAAAAAGAACTAAAAAAGACCAAAAGGACGAAAAAGACGGAAAAGGACGAAAAGGACGAAAAAGAACAAAAATGATGAAAAAGGACCAATAGGACGAAAAAGGAACAAAAGGACGAAAAAGACCAAAAGGACGACAAGAACGAAAAACGACGAAAAAGGACACGTCTTACTCAGAATGTCGCAGAGTAAAGACGTGTTTTCGGGTCTCCCGACAATACCGTGTAAGAAGTGCAAAAGTCTGCCCATTACAGGGCTTAGATGTGTTAGATGTGGTTCTCTTAGCCACCCTAGTTGTGTCAAGCTTCTAAAAAATGTCAAGATAATAAGTGAAACTCAGATTGTTTGCTGTGATAGTGATGATGGCATGTCCAAAAACGAAAACAACTACTTGACTCCCCAACCAGTTGATGCATCAAGTATTAATAATAGTGATAATGATAACATCTTGATGTTAATCAATGTAGCAATGCAACCTTTGCTGCAAAAAATCGAAATGTTACGTAAGGAAGTATACGACTTAAAGGAAAACAACAAAGATTTGGTAAGACTATTAACTAATAATGGCAATGTTCCGAGTTTTGCCTCAAAGTTTCCATCAAAGCCCATTTCTGCTGATACAAATAAGTGTAAATACGAGGATTTGAATAAACCGGATCCGTCATTGAAAAAACAGATACCAGTTATAAGAAATGTAGATAAAGCGTCCAAAAGAAATGAAGATAACGAATGTATACAAAAATCAGCCGATGATACAAAACAAACAGAGCAAACTTTGGGGTCCTCTGATGAAGATGGACACTTTTTAGATACCGAAAAGGAGAATCCGTGGGTTGAGCCTAAACGTCGATCAAAGAACAAGAAAAAACCTCAATTTTCAATAACTGGTACATCTCAATATAACGCAGATGCTGGGAACAACTTCAAGTCCACATATGTCAAAAAAGCTTGGTATTATGTTGGAAAAGTGAGTCAGGAAACGGATATAGATGCTGTTAAATCTTACATTTGTGACAAACTTTCATCAGAAGACGTTACCGTGGAAAAACTTCCAGTAAAAGGTTCTTATCAATCATTTAGAGTTGGTGTATTGTTCGCCTTTAAAGATGTGCTTTTTAAAGAAGAATTTTGGCCGCAAGGTGTGACTGTGAGACGATTTAATTTCGCTTCTAAATCTTTTTTAGTCAAGACTACCGCATAAAAATTGGGGAAGGATCTATAAGCATGCCTTTAGACAATAAGGATAAGTACCATTTGGAATCTGTCAGTACCTTAATAATTTATTACCAAAATGTTCGTGGTCTACGGACAAAAGTACAGTCTTTTTACGATGAAGTTTGTGCATCTGACTTTGACTTTCTGTGTTTAACTGAAACGTGGCTGTCTGCTGATGTTGGTGATGCTGAGCTGTTTCCAATGTTTTACAACGTTGTGAGATGTGATAGAGCCTTTGCAGCTTGCGACTTAACAAGAGGTGGCGGTGTGTTACTTGCTGCTAAAGTCCGCTATCAGCTTATACCTCTTAATGTATCGTCAATAAGGTCTGTGCTTCCTATGATAGATTTTACCTGCTGTAAAGTGAAATTAACCAATAACATAAATATTTGTCTTTGTGTAATTTATATTCCTCCACATTGTCCAGTGGCTGATTTTGAGCTATTTTTTGAAATGTTAGAAGACTTCCTTATTGTGCTTAATGATGTCGACAAATCATTTCTCATTGGTGACTTCAATGTGCATTTCACTAACGAGTCGGATAATGATAGAAGGCTTATTATTATAAATAATTTTATGGAATTTTTTAATTTCACTCAGTTCAATAATATCCCCAATAATCATGGATTTATATTAGATCTTGTATTTTCTGATTTAGTATGTGGTGTAAGTAAATTTGATGAAGCATTTGTACCTGTTGACGCACATCATCCCTGCTTAGTAGTAAATTTGTCTTATGCACATAATCACTATAAAGAGTTTATACCAGATTTTGTACCCCGTACATATAATTTTTCAAAAGCAGACTTTGCTACTATGTACAAAATATTCTCAGAAATAGACTGGTCCTTGTTATATAATTGTTCTGATGTTGATGATGCGTGCAATATTTTTTACGATTTAATTTATTCCACATTTGATTATACAGTCCCGTATACTGTTTGTAAACACGACAAGGGATACCCTATCTGGTTTACCCGTTCAATAATTAGTAAAATCAAATTAAAAAATAAGGCTCATAAAAAATTCAAGTTAAGTAAGCAATCTGCAGACTATGAGTATTACAAGGCACTAAGATCTCAAGTAAAAACGATGATAAGGTTTGCATATGAAAATTATATTAGCAAAATTGAAGGTAATTTAGTTTCAGATCCTAAGACATTTTGGAACTACATTCGTGGTAAAAAAAGTCACACCAGGATACCTGGTCAAATGACATATAATAACTCTCAACTTGACAATGCTGATGCTATTGTTAATGCTTTCGCCCATTTTTTTCAAAGTGTCTATATTGAATCAAATTCAAATTCATGTAACAAACCATGTGATAAGCAGTCAGGTGAAAGTTTCCCGAATATCGCTGTACATTGCTTCTCTCTGTCAGATGTGCGCCTTGCCTTAAAGCAAGTTAAAAATAAAAAAACTGCAGGATTAGACTTGGTACCAGCTTATATAGTGAAAGATTGTTACAATATTTTTTGCGAACCTTTGCTGCATATTTATAATTTAATCTTGAAAACGTCAACCTTCCCCTCAATATGGAAAAAAGTTAAAGTTTGTCCAGTATTTAAAAGTGGAGATCATACTAATATTGTGAATTACCGACCCATTGCTATATTATCGAATTTTTCAAAAGTTTTTGAATCTATTCTTTATAAACACTTATATGCACAGGTTAAAAACTTAATTTCCCCTTGTCAGCATGGTTTTATGAAAAAGAGATCAACTGAAACTAACTTAGCTGTACTATCACAATACGTTGCCGAAGCTTTGAACCAGCGTGGCCAAGTGGATGTTTTGTACACCGATTTTCGGAAGGCTTTCGACACCATAAACTTCCTTATACTCATTAAGAAATTAGATCACTTTGGGTTTTCGGGAGGACTGTGTAATCTGTTTCTATCGTATCTTTCTGAAAGAGAGCAAGTAGTTGTTTATCAACAGAGTAGATCCTTGCCATTTTTCGCCACGTCTGGTGTACCACAGGGATCCAACTTAGGGCCCCTGTTGTTTCTACTGTTTATCAATGACCTTAGTGACATAATGGATAGTAACAGATTGTTCTACGCAGACGACTTGAAATTATACGCCAAAATTGATTGTTTTAGCGATTGCTTAAATCTTCAACATGATTTAGATAAAGTTTATAACTGGTGTTGCGAGAATTGTCTGTTTCTGAACATTGGTAAATGCAAGGTGATATCTTACAGTCGTAAAAGGCAGATTACTCAGTTTGACTATAGCATTAATAATGACTTAATACAACGTTGCTCGAAAACTACTGACTTAGGTGTGACATTTGATACTGAATTTACCTTCAGGGAACATATTACCATTAAAATTAAGGAATCATGCCGTGTTTTAGGCTTCATTTACAGAAATTGTTCTGATTTTAGAAATAGAAACGATAGTTTGAAGACCCTATATTACGCTTTGGTGCGTTCTAAACTCGAGTATTGCTCTCTAATTTGGTATCCTGTGTACTCCTATATGGTTAAAGGGATAGAGCGTATCCAACGTAAATTTCTGAAATTTCTTTATCGCCAACGTTTTGGTTATTACCCTCATAGACACTTTGAGCATTCCATCCTTTTGTCTATCTTTGGAGTATTGTCACTTGAAACAAGGAGGGTCTTATCATCCATTAATTTTGTATATAAGTTAAATAATTTTTATATTGACTGTCCCCTGCTTTTAGATTATCTTAATTTTTATGTGCCTCGTTTATCGAGTAGAAGTAGTCGCACGTTTTATTGCACCTTTAATAGAAGTAATGCCCTAAAGAGATCGCCTATCACGGTTGCTTGCTCCAACTTTAATATATTTGCGAAAGATTGTGATCTTAACTTCGATTCCTTAAAATGTATTCTAGGTAAAGCTGTTCTCGAGTTTAGCAAAAAATAGTTTATCTTTATCTAATTAGTTTATATATTTTTCTATATGTTTTTGTGCGCATCTGTACACTTATTTGTTTATTGTTTTTTATATATGTATTTTGTATTTTTTTCTTTTGCCTACTTGTGGCTTATGCTGTTTGGCAAATATATATCTATTAAAAGGACGGAAGAGAATGAAAAGGACGAAAAAGAACAAAAATGATGAAAAAGGACCAATAGGACGAAAAAGGACCAAAAGGACGAAAAAGACCAAAAGGACAACAGGAACGAAAAACGACGAAAAAGGACGAAAAGGACGAAAAATGACCAAAAGGACAAAAAGAACTAAAAAGGACCAAAAGGACGAAAAAGACGGAAAAGGACGAAAAGGACGAAAAAGAACAAAAATGATGAAAAAGGACCAATAGGACGAAAAAGGACCAAAAGGACGAAAAAGACCAAAAGGACGACAAGAACGAAAAACGACGTAAAAGGACGAAAAGGACGAAAAAGGACAAAAAGAACTAAAAAAGACGAAAAGGACGAAAAGGACGAAAAAGGACGAAAAGGACAAAAAGGACAAAAATGAACAAAAATGATCAAAAAAGGACCCATAGGACGAAAAAGGACCAAAAGGACGAAAAAGACCAAAAGAACGAAAAAGGACGACAAGAACGAAAAACGACGAAAAAGACGGAAAAGGACCAAAAGGACGAAAAAGAACAAAAAGGACGAAAAAACCAAAAGGACAAAAAGGACGAGAAGAACGAAAAAAGACGAAAAAGGACGAAAAGGACGAAAAAGGACAAAAAGAATGAAGAGGACGAAAAAAGATGAAAAAGGACGAAAAAAGATGAAAAAGGACGAAAAGGACGAAATTGAACGAAAGGGACGAAAAACGACAAACAGCACGAAAAGGACGAAAAGGACAAAAAGGACGAAAAAGGACGAAAAGGACGAAAAAGGACCAAAAGGACCAAAAGGACGAATAAGGACGAAAAAGAACAAAAATGATGAAAAAGGACCAATAGGACGAAAAAGGACCAAAAGGACGAAAAGGACCAAAAGGACGACAAGAACGAAAAAGGACGAAAAAGGACCGAAAGGACAAAAAGAACTAAAAAGGACCAAAAGGACAAAAAGAACTAAAAAGGACCAAAAGGACAAAAAGAACTAAAAAGGACCAAAAGGACGAAAAAGACGGAAAAGGACCAGAAGGACCAAAAGGACAAAAAGGACGAATAGGACGAAAAGGACGAAAAAGGACCAAAAGGACGAAAAGGACAAAAAAGTACGAAAAAGGACCGAAAGGACGAAAAAGAACAAAAAAGACGAAAAAGACCAAAAGGACAAAAAGGACGAGAAGAACGAAAAAAGACGAAAAAAGACGAAGAAGGACGAAAAGGACGAAAAAGGACAAAAAGAATGAAAAGGACGAAAAAAGATGAAAAAGGACGAAAAGGACGAAAAACGACAAACAGCACGAAAAGGACGAAAAGAACGAAAAGGACAAAAAGGACGAAAAAGGACGAAAAGGACGAAAAAGGACGAAAAAGGACCAAAAGGACAAAAAGGACGAAAAGGACGAATAAGGACGGAAAAGGACAAAAAGCACGAAAAGAACGAAAAGGACCAAAAGGACGAAAAAGGAACGAAAAAGAACAAAAGTGATGAAAAAGGACCAATAGGACGAAAAACGACAAAAAGGACGAAAAAGAACAAAAGTGATGAAAAAGGACCAATAGGACGAAAAAGGACCAAAAGGACGAAAAGGACCAAAAGGACGACAAGAACGAAAAAGAACGAAAAAGGACCAAAAGGATAAAAAGAACTAAAAAGGACCAAAAGGACAAAAAGAACTAAAAAGGGCCAAAAGGACGAAAAAGACGGAAAAGGACGAAAAGGACGAAAAAGGACCAAAAGGAAGAAAAGCACGAAAGAGGTCCAAAAGGTCAAAAATTCAAAATTTGGTCTTGGCTGTGATCGTCTGACAAAATAGAATCCTACATTGTGTTTTTGAAAAATGACGGGAGGCGTTCAGATGCAAGCAACACCAAATATATGAAGGACACAAAATTATTTATTCCTCCACTGCGCAAGTTGAAGACCTTCTTAGTGCTCAGCTACAAAAAAAACTTTGAATGACTTGGAATGAAATCAAAATCTGAAGTAAAGTAACTGAATGCAAATACCTACACATGATATTACAGACATGTCACAGCAAATTTAAAATTATAAGAGAACAAAATTTTAATAAAAAACTTTGCAGCGGCAGTGGCACAAGAACGCTATAAGAGTGTGGCGATCGAATTATGACGATTTCATTCTAAAGCAAAACAAAAATACCCACTAGCGGAGTTTGGGGCTCCTGGTCGTGGCTGTTGTTACACCGTGACGGTGATTCTATTCTATCGACAAGCACCCTTCTATGACCAAGAAACGTGCCGCGTGGAACAGGCTGTTACGGTCGCAAACTCGTGGTTGGGTTTCGACTATTGGCCCAAGTCGACAGCGTCACGTCATCCAGACCGTCCCTGACTTCTATGCAAGACTGCATCTTTTGTGCAGATGGTGCGGCCGCCAGCTCGACAAGGAACCGCGCACTCTGCTCCCGCTACGTGTTTCTGTGTTATTTAACTTCAATTCCCTTTAAATGTTCCTTTTCTATAACTCTGATATTAAACTACAACTGAACAAGTGTCAAAGTTTCAAAAGGAGCAATAAACAACATTTAAATTCGCCATACAAAGTTAAAATTGTGAGATAGAAAAAATTCAAACAAAGAGTTTACATTATGTTAAATTATGCCACACTTTATCTACGATTCAAACAAAAAATTTATATTATGTTACTTTATGCCGTGATCCAAGTGATTGGTTACTTAAAACAATTTATTTTGAGGGTTCATATCGTGGACTGTTTATCCCAAACAAAACACATGATAAATAAACACAAAATGCGTCCTGCGTTGCGAGGAAAAATCTCGCGGTGATGATGATAACGATGATAATAACTGCCTAAGGGTGAAAATTAATCTCTCAGCTCCTCAGTCTACGATAATCTAAATTCTGCCGCCTTTCTACGTTTTTTTTTTCCATAGTGCCGTAAATGAACTATTAGCAATTTTGTGTGAAGAATTAAGAAGTGTTATAATGTAACACTTAAGTATTAGTATCCAGAAACTTATTCATAATTAGCCAAACAAAATCAAACGAGTCCTGACAAAGTGAATTTCATAAAAACTCCTGTAAGTGTTCATCTAAACAAATTCCTGACTGTTAAATTGCGTTAGAACTAGTTAACGATTAAATTCCTAACATGAACTGTGAATTTACAAACAATGAATCAAATTTACACGTGTTAGCGTCGCATGCTTGTGATTAGAAAGCCGAAAGAATTAGCTCCGCGCATTGGGGAAACTGTGGCATCATCGTCGTTACGTTTAATTGTCGTTAAACAAAGGCTTCCTCCCTTTCATTACTTACCACGTGGTTTTTACTCACGCCACACAATACACAGTGAAGCCTACCTTCATACCAAGCCGCCATCTTCTATCAAGACGCCCTCTTCAACCAACCTTCTAACTAAAATTTCAAGCAGAACTACCCACTACCCAAAAAGCGCTAACATGCACATGGTTGTCTATGCTCAACGATCTTTTTATTGATTTTTTTTCAAATTCAAATTATTCAAAGGCGATTTCGCGCCACTGTTAATTTTTTTAGCGCGAAATTTTAATTCAAATGTGGTCACCACAATATAAATACTTTGAAAATATGAAATCTTCATTGTTACCTACTTTAGACAACTGCGACGAGTTATTTTTTCATTGTGTTCATCGTGTTTGTTAATTCGTGGTTGAGTTCAGCTTTTTTCTACACAATCTTACAAGCAAGCAGTAGCCCCGCCCACCCGCCCTCTATATTCTTAAGAGGATATTTCATTTGCCAAAATCAGTCTTATTTTACTAAGTACTAGCCCCGCCCACTAGTCCTTTATTTTCTTAGAAGGTATGTCATTTGCCAAAATCAGTTTTATCTTAAGCAGGGTCTTATTAATTATTTGGTTATTAATAAACAAATTAAAAATCTCCAAGATTTCAAAGTATACGGTGTCGCACATTCAAAATTAAATAGCAAAATGTCAATTTATAATTTTGATTGTTTTTTCCAAAAATCTGGACGTTTCGGGCAAAAACTCAATGCAGATTCATAAACTACATGTGTAGAAGTATGTTATTTTATACAATTTAAAACCCATTTACTATGTACAATCACATTATTGGTGGGGATGATTAGACAAATTCTGACAACAATCGGCCTAGTACTTTCGGAGAATATTTGTCTAATAAAAATCCGGGACGGCAGACAGACAGACGGACAAACAGACAGACGGAAACGGGGAACCTATTTCTTCGTACTGTAACTGTAGGTGTTACGACAGGTCGAGAAAACGTAAAAGTAGAGACTAGAGAGTCGGCCGACAGACTTGATTACAATACTTCCTTCGCTTACGCTCGGAAAGTAAAAGTAATATTTGTTGGCCTCAACTTAAGTTGGCGACAATGAATCTTTTAATTTCCGACGAGAAAACAAATAATTTCTCCACCTACTTCAAAAATAGTTATAATCTTAATAATAAACCGCTTATTTTTAAAACTGAACAATAATGTGTATTCCATTTTGTTTTTTGCGAAAAAATATAGTCAACCAACTACACAAGACTTGACAAGCAGACCTCTGACAACCGTGGACAAGACAAATCACATTTTAGGGAAATTTGATGAGCTTTGACATTTAATTTGAAGGTTATGTCGACAACACGCGTGTAAATTGGAAACATATAGAAGACAAACCCGAAAAATAGTGAAAATATTTTAAAATGGCCAAACCAGTTATGAAGAAGAAAAAACGCGTTTCGAAAAAGTCGAAATTGTCGTGGCGAAAACATGTGAATATTAATGACGTTGAAGAATTTTTGGAAGATCAGCGCTTGGAAGAACGTCTGGGGTACATGTGTCACAAAACTTTGTAATAAATAATCACAAATAATTTTAGCCCCCCTCTGGAAACTCTAACCGATGATCAGTTGTTCAAAGTTGACGTCGAACCGTCTAAGCAAACAGTTTCATCAAAAGAGCGAAAAAGGAAGCGGTTTTTGGAACCACCAAGATGTTTTGCTGTGTTGCAGCCTCACACTAAAGTTCCTGATCCAATTAGAAAAAGGTAAATGAAGTTTAACAAGTCACCATTGTCATTTTTCCATGGTCATTTTTATTTAACCCGCAGAAATCGCGTTCGAACCAAAGAAGAACGAAAAAATGACTTAATAAAGAAAAAAGAGGCAGAAAATCGGGCTAAAGGTATTTGGAAACACCGAGAATTGCAAGCAATCCGCGATCAAAAAGTAAATGAAGAGAGAAAACAAAATGACCCTAAAAGGGGCGAATTTGTTCAAAATATATGGGACGCAGGTTACAAATAAAAATTGTATTTTGGTATGGAAAATAACGTCTATGTTTCAGATGATCAACTGACTGAAAATAATGGTTGGTTTTCAAAAAATACAGTAAAACACAATTTAGCGGGGACTGGTAAAATAAGAAAAACCGTCAAAGATCTTAAAAAAATCAAATCAAGCGTTTTACCCACAATTGAGATGCCTCATCCAGGAATGTCGTACAATCCAAGTTATGACGATCACCAGGATCTACTGAAAACGGTCGCCGAAAAAGAAATGAAAATAATTAAAGAAGAAGAACATCTCAATCGTGTCACTAGAGACATGTTTAGTAAAGTTACTGCAAAAAAGAGAGATGTAAGCAATTATTTACGTTGTTATAACAATTTATTACTTGTTATTTTTTAGTCAATGTGGCTACAAGAAATGTCTCAAGGTTTACAAAGTGCTAGCACAAATGATAATGATAATGAAAGCGACAGCGAGTACAAAGCTCTTAATCCACCAACAAAAAATAAAAAGAAAACGTTGCAGCAGCGGCGAAAACAACAAGAACAAATGCAGTTGGAGCTGTTAAAAAGGGCTGCGAAACTTTCCAAAAAGAAAATTTCTGACATCCACCAGCTGAAAACTTTGAATAAACAGATTGACAAAACTGAAAGTAAAGCAAAGATTTTGAGGGAAAGGCGTCTTAAAAATTTGTTATTAAAAAAAAAGGAACCTAAACGCTTGAGCGCGATCAAGTTTGAAGAAACTGAGTTGGACTTTAACATGGGGCCTGATATAACTGGAAATTTGAGGAGTTTGAAGAAAGAAGGGAATTTATTAACGGAAAGATTTAAAAGTTTGCAGAAGCGAAATGTCATTGAGCCTTCAGTCAGAAGACGCAGAAAGAAGAGTAAAGTTAAAGTGTACACAAAACCAGGACACAAAGAGGACTGGATTACAACCGTAGCAAGATAACAGGCATAGAAAATGTAATTTATTAATCAATCCTGGAAGTCAGTATAGTACAGTATATCAAGACTTTCAATTTAAGTAAATAATGTAATACGTTATTGCTGTTTGATTAAATTCCATCCAAAACCTTATGACTAGGAAAATATCATGGCACTGCTAAATCAACTTTGGTCATGTTTAACTCAATTTTTTTAGTAATAATAATAAATATGGAATTTAATCATTTAACATTTTTTGTACACACACACATTGAAAATTATCAGTCCCATAGAGTTTAATGAACACAAACAAAATCACTATCTTTTATTTAAATTCTTCCATATTTTATGTACTTTTGAATTGTCATCAAACAAACTTCTGACCATTATCACTTGGATAAACCCAACAACAAGCATGGTGCAAATCTGCACCATGGAAAACGTATTGACTTTGAAAAAATTCTCCTCAACGACATTCCTGTCTCTTGCTTCAAGCGACTTGAATAACTCTTGCATGTGCCGCACTTTCGATAGGTGATTCCTCACATTAGTTATAACCTGTTGAATATCTTGCACCTTCATTTCATACACATCTTCCGGTCGAAGCCCCTCCAAATCAATATTTTCATCACTCCCCCACTCAGAATTATCATCTCCTTCGACAATTAACTCAAAAAACACGGTCTTGGCGTTGTACGAACTGAACGTGTTGTCGAAACAGAACTTGTAGTCTCCTGCCAGCGCCGCATCAATCCGATGATTGTTCTCGCTTTTTTTATAATCGGCTACGAGGATCCTGCCAGAGGGATCGACCAAGTGGAAAGTGATGTCCAAGTCACCGTGCCCTCCGTCGATCACTTGATACTCAAAGTCTATTACGTCGCTCACTTTGGCCGCCTGAAAAAAGCAGTCTTCTTTTCTGGGGTCTACGTTGACGGTCATTTCTCTTTCCAAACACACGATGGATTTAATTAATAAAAAAATCAGCAAAAATAAGTAAACTCGTGTCATGTTGACGCCACGTTTTATGTTTGTTTAACTGCTAAAATATTAATGGCAACTTAACCGGTGTGTGTATAATAAAAATCATTAAAAAAATTTCATGGCGCAGTAAATGTCAAAATTGACGTGTTGGCTGATGACACGCAGGGGCACCACCAGCTCGGTGCGTCAATGTAAATGTCCCCAAATTGATTGGCTCTTTAAATGAGCAGCGGAAATCCGCGCTTTATTATTTATTGTAATAAATACGAGACTTCGAGATTCTTTCAAACTAGATACTTCAAAAACTAGACACGTGGATTGCTCGAGATTTTTTTTAATTACTTCAAAAACATGACCAGGGATTTCCGAAATTCTTTCAAACTACTTGAAAAACCAGACACAAAAGGTCCCCGAGATTTTTTCAAACTACTTCAAAAACAGAAGGGACCCCCGAAATTCTTTCAAACTACATAAAAACAAAACACATGGGGTCTCCGAGATTCTTTCAAATTACTTCAAAAATCAGCCACAAGGGATTCCACGATGCTTTCAAATTACTTCAAAAACAAAACACAAGGGGTCTACTAGATTCTTTCAAACTACTTCAAAAGCGAAGCACAAGGGATACCAAGATTCTTTCAAACTACTTCAAAAACAAAACACAAGGGGTCCCCTAGATTCTTTTAAACTACTTCAAATACCAGACACAAGGGGTACCCGAGATTCTTTCAAATTACTTCAAAAACAAAAGGGACCCCCAAAACTTTTTCAAACTACTTCAAAATTAAGACACAAAAGGTCCCCAAGATTTTTTCAACTACTCCAAAAATAAAAGGGGCCCCCGAAATTTTTTCAACCTACATAAAAACAAAACACGTGGGATCTCCAAGATTCTTTCAGATTACGTCAAAAACCAGGCACAAGGGATCCCAAGATGCTTTCAAGCTACTTGAAAAACAAAACACAAGGGGTTCCCTAGATTCTTTCAAACTACTTCAAAAACCAGACACAAGGGGTACCCGACACTCTGTCAAACTACTTCAAAAACAAAACACAAAAGGTTCCCTAGATACTCCAAAAACCAGGCATAAGGGATCCCAAGATGCTTTCAAACTACTTCAAAAACGAAACACAAAGGGTCCACTAGATTCTTTTAAACTACTTCAAAAACCAGACACAAGAAGGGTACCCGAGATGTTTTCAATTTACTTCAAAAACAAAAAGGGTTCCCGAAACTCTTTCAAACTACTTCCAAAATAAGACACAAAAGGTCCCCGAAATTCTTTCAAACTACTTAAAAACGAAACACATGGGGTCTCCGAGATTCTTTCAAACTACTTCAAAAACAAAACGAAAGGAGCCCTAAAATTCTTTCAAATTACTTCAAAAACCAGACGCAAGGGGTCTCCAAGATTCCGTTAAATGCTTCAGGAACAAAACTCAAGGTGTCCCCAAGATTCTTTCAGATTACCTTAAAAACAAGCCCTTTAGGGATCTCCGAGATTCTTTCAAACTACTTCAAAAACCAGGCACAAGGGATTCCAAGATTCTTTCAAGCTACTTCAAAAACAAAAGGGGCGCCCGAAACTCTTTCAAACTACTTCTAAAATAAGACACAAAAGGTCCCCGAAATTCTTTCAAACTACTTAAAAACGAAACACATGTGGTCTCCGAGATTCTTTCAAACTACTTCAAAAACAAAACGAAAGGAGCCCTAAAATTCTTTCAAACTACTTCAAAAACCAGACGCAAGGGGTCTCCAAGATTCCGTCAAATGCTTCAGGAACAAAACTCAAGGTGTCCCCAAGATTCTTTCAGATTACCTTAAAAACAAGCCCTTTAGGGATCTCCGAGATTCTTTCAAACTACTTCAAAAACCAGGCACAAGGGATCCCAAGATTCTTTCAAGCTACTTCAAAAACAAAAGGGGCTCCCGAAACTCTTTCAAACTACTTCCAAAATAAGACACAAAAGATCCCCGAAATTCTTTCAAACTACTTATAAACGAAACACATGGGGTTTCCGAGATTCTTTCAAATTATTTCAAAAACCAGAATCAAGGGATCCCAAGATGCTTTCAAACTACTTCAAAACCAAAACACAAAGGGTCTCCGAGATTCTTTTCAAACTACATACTTCAAATCCAAAACAAAAGGAGTCATCGAAGTTCTTTCAAACCAGTCACAATTAAGAGGCCTCCGAGTTTCAAACTATTTCAAAAACTAGGCAAAGAAATCCCCGAGATTTTTTCAAACTATTTCAAAAACTAGGCAAAGAAATCCCCGAGATTTTTTCAAACTACCTCAAAAACGAGACACAAGAGGCCCTCGAGATTTTTTCAAATTAGGTAGTTCAAAAACAAAAGAAAAGGGGTTCCCGTAATACTTTCAGAGTGCTTCAAAAACAAAACTAAAGGAGTCTCCGAGATTCTTTCAAATTACTTCAAAAACAAGACAAAAGATCTCCAAGACTCTTTCAAACTATTTCAAAATCAAAACAAAAGGGGTCCCCGAGATTCTTTCAAACTACTTCAAAAACAAAAGACAAGAGGTTTCCGAGATTCTTTTAAACTACTTCAAATCCAAAATAAAAGGGGTTATCGCAGTTCTTTCAACTTCAAAACCAGGCACAAGGGGTCCTCTAGGTTCAAACTATGTATTTCAAAATCTAGCCAAAGAAATCCTCGAAATTTTTTCAAATTACTTCAAAAACCAGACACAAGAGGCCCCCGAGATTTTTTCAAACTAGGTAGTTCAAAAACAAAAGAAATGGGGTCCCCGTAATAGTTTCAGAGTGCTTCAAGAACAAAACGAAAGGAGTCCCCGAGATTCTTTCAAATTATGTACTTCAAAAACAAAACAAGAGATTCCCAAGATTCTTTCAAACTATTTCAAAATTATAACAAAAGGGGTCCCCGCGATTCTTTCAAACTACTTCAAACCCAAAACAAAAAGAGTCATCGAAGTTCTTTCAACTTCAAAACCAGGCACAAGGTGTGCCCGAGATTTAAACTATTTCAAAAACTAGGCAAAGGAATTGTCGGGATTTTTTCAAAGTAGGTAGTTCGAAAACAAGACAAAAGGGGTCCCCGAGATTCTTTTAAACAATCTCAAACACAAAACACAAAAGATCTCTGAGATTTTTTCAAACTACATACTTCAAAAACAAAACAAAACAAGTCCCCAAGATTCTTTCAAACGACTTCAAAAACCAGGAACAAGGAGTCCCGAAATTTTCTCAAACTATTTCAAAATCAAAACAAAAAGAGTACTCAGAATCTTTCAAACTACTTCAGAAAACAGGTACAGAGGGCCCCAGAGATTCTTTCAAACTACTTCAAAAACCAGACAATTGAAGGCCCGAGATTGTTTCAAATTACTGAGAAACCATCAGGCAAAGAGATTTCCGACATTCTTTCAAACTATTTTAACAACCAGGCACAAGTGGCCATCAGGATTCTTTCAAACTACTTCAAAAGCAAAACACAAGGAGTCCCTGATCAGATTCTGTCAAAAATTGCTTCAAGAACAGTCCACAGAAAAATTCCCGAGATTCTTTCAAATTTCTTCAAAGGCAGAGGCGAATTCGGCCATCTGGAAATTGGAAATTTTCCATAGACACCAGCAGCCGTGGTAGACCACAGTGTTCGAATAGGTTTTTTAAATGAAGTATATTTCGTTGGTCTTCACTCTTCAAGCTGATTCAACAGGACTCACCTGCCTCTGATAATAAATCACATTTTTACTTCCTGTCGTCTGAACGAGTTTTATTAGACAGACAATCTCAGAAACTACCGGACTGATTGTGGTCAAAATGTAGGTGTATTCAGGAATTTTATTTAATAAATTCAGTTTAAATTTGATAAAATAACATATTATTGTATTTGTGATTTATGAATTTGCTTTGATTTTTTACTTTAGCATACAAATTTTCATTAAAAAAATTAAACTTATCCTGTCCGCATATATTAATGAAAGAGAACCCAACGTGTATGGCCCATTAGCTCAGTTGGTTAGAGCGTCGTGCTAATAACGCGAAGGTCGCGGGTTCGATCCCCTCATGGGCCAGTTTTTTTTTTCCTTAAACTGTGACTGATTTATCTATTTTTTTTTCTTAAAAAACTCGATATGGTTGATTGTACTTCAGGCGCAAGGGAAGTTTTGTTTAATAACATTAATCCAACATTTTCACTTTTATTATTATTCGCTACCAGAGATTTCTTAGTAACTTAGTTACATAGTTACTAAGAAATCTCTGTTCGCTACTGTGTTCGCTACATTATCGACATTTTTGACATTCGATTATGACCTGTTCTGTGATTTTGACATAACAACATAACCTACAAATTACACGTGTTGACTCTTGCATATTTTAGTGTGATTTTAGTTGTCGTTTTAAGTTATCCGGTGCATGTTTTCGGCAGTTCCTCCGTTTCAGCGATACATTTAAATGAAAAAATGCCCAAAGGAAGCAAAATATTCTTACCTTGCCGCAGCCTAGGCTACGTAAGCAACCACCTACCCTTACAAGTCCGCTACATAAAAAGCCGCAAAGAAAACTTGATCGTAACATGTGTGGGAAAATCGTTCCACACTTACGGAATATCGCACTTCGGTTTATTGAGTGTCGGCGGTCTACACCCGGAAGATATAACAGCAATGACCGCTGATGCCTTCCATGTGTACACAGCATGCGGTAACGAAATCTACGCCTGGAGAAGAGGCACAGAGCTAAAACACGTGTACAAAAGTCACAGAAAACCCGTGCATTTGTTGTTACCGTTTGGGGCTCACTTAATATCAGTGGACGAAAGCAGCGGTGTTCGAATATGGGACATCAAGGAAGAGACGGTTTTTCTCGAACTTACATTCAGCAATAAAACGTTCCAAATTACTACGATTATGCACCCCAGTACTTACATTAACAAGATTTTACTGGGGAGTGAGCAAGGGGAGATGCAATTGTGGAATATTAACAATCTCAAGCTGATTTATTCTTTTAAAGGGTGGAAATCTGCAATTACTTGTTTGGAGCAAGCGCCAGCTATAGATGTAGCGGCGATTGGTTTAGCGAACGGGAAAATTATTTTACATAATTTAAAATTCGACGAAACTGTGATGGAGTTCATGCAGGATTGGGGTTTGGTTACTTCTATTAGTTTTCGAACTGATGGGAGCCCCATTATGGCGACTGGAAGTGTTGTGGGACATGTGGTGTTCTGGGATTTAGAAGAACGCAGGGTTGCTAGTCAACTACTGTCCGCACACAATGGGGGTGTTACTGGGATGGTGTGTCTTCCCAATGAACCATTGATTCTTACATCTTCCCCTGATAATACTTTGAAATTGTGGATTTTTGATATGGCGGATGGTGGGGCCAGGCTTTTAAGGCTTAGAGAGGGTAAGATTGTACAAATATTTAAGTCACAATAATAATAATAATAACAATAAAATTTCATAGGCCATTCAGCTCCACCTTCATACATTAGATTCCATGGTGCCAATGGTCACAACATTTTGAGCTCTGCTGGCGATTCCACTCTTAGAATATTCAACACACAAACTGAACAATTTAATAAAAGTCTGGGAAAAGCGTCTTACAATAGAAAAGTGTCAAAAAAACGCGGGCGAAGTGTGGAAGATCCATTAGTTATGCCACCTATGACACAATTCACGTCTGAAACAACCAGAGAGAAAGAATGGGATAATATTGCTGCAGTGCATTTAGGGATACCAATGGTCACCACATGGTCCTATGACAAATTGAAAATGGGAGAACTGAAACTCCTTCCTGAGAGATTCCAGAAAAAAAAAATTAATGTTAACGGGTTTCAAGATGTTGCTGCAACGTGTTTACATTTAACACACTGTGGAAATTTTGTTCTTGTGGGTTACAACACAGGTCATGTTGACAGGTAAACCGTTGTATTATTTTTATAATTTTTGGGTAATTGTTTAATGTTTAGGTTTAACATGCAGTCAGGCCTTTGGCGCGACTCTTATGGCAGCCCTAAAGCACACGACTCATCAGTAAGGGGTGTAATCACGGATTCTCTAAACCAACTAACAACCACTGGGGGAAGCGATTGTAGAATAAAATTTTGGAGATTTAAAAATAAAGGTGACAGTCCGTTGTCGGTTATAACCTTGGAAGAACCAATCAGCTTTTTCCGTTCACACCAAGAAAGCTGCATGGTAGCAGCAGCTTTAGAAGACTTCGACATTTACGTAATAGATATAGAAACGAGACGAGTGGTTAGAAAATTTGTCGGTCATACCGGCCAAATCACAGACATGACCTTCAGCCCAGATTCCCGATGGTTAATTAGCGCTTCCATGGATTGTACCATCAGAACTTGGGATATTCCGTCGTGTCAATTAGTTGACCAATTCGCTACAGAGGTCGCTTGCGTCTCTCTCAATATGTCACCAACTGGCGAAGCCTTAGCCACTGCGCATGTCGACTATTTGGGAATATTTCTATGGACCAATCGCACCTTGTATTCGAAAATCACCTTAAAAGCACTAAATCCGAGCGATGAACCCCAACTAGTGGCTTTCCCTGAGTGCCTTAAAGAAAGTCAAGAGGAAATTGAAGACGTTAAGGAAGAACCAGACGAGTTTCTATCACCTGAGCAAATTAGCCACAATCTCATTACACTATCAGGTTTAGCCACGTCAAGGTGGCAAAACTTGCTAAATCTAGACGTAATCAAAAAACGAAACAAACCCAAATCGCCACCCAAAGCCCCAAAAGCGGCACCGTTCTTTTTGCCAACTGTAGCGTCTTTAAATTTCCAGTTTGATTTAAAGCAACCAGAAACTGATAGCAGCAGTAAATTGTTAATTCCCGCGACGTTATTAAATTTAACAGATTTTGGAAAAATGTTAGACAGAACGGGAGAAAGCGGCGATTTTAGCGAGGTCATTTTAAAATTGAAGTCGTTCAGTCCGTCAATGATCGACTTTGAAGTTAAGTCCCTGGCCCCTGAAGGAGGGGGTTCAGTTGAAGTAATGTTACAGTTTCTCAAGTGCATTGAGTTTATGTTGAAATCAAACAGAGACTTTGAGTTGGCTGAAGCGTATCTGGGGGTGTTTTTGAAGTCACATGGAGCGGTTGTCGCGAGTGAAGAAGTGTTGAGGAACTATTTGACCAATATACAGAGTTGTCACTCTGTTGTGTGGAACAGGTTGCAGGATAAACTGTTGTATAGTATTTGTGTTCTTCAGAACTTATGTAAATAAATTATTTTGTTGTGGCGAAAATTTTCTGCGCATGCGTATCAAGTTCAACATAGTAAGGTTATAATCTGATAAAAGTCGGCAGTTTTTAAAACATGAAGAATACCGTGTTTATTTTTTGTTGTATAATCATACTAAGTGTATCCAGTTCAAAAAAAGCCAAGGAAGGTGAAAAACCAGAATGGGCTAAAAAAGACATCAGGGATTACTCGGATGCTGACATGGAAAGACTGCTAGAGCAATGGGAAGTTAGTAAAATTGTCTTTAATAGCGACAGTTGTAACGTCATTAAAATTTTTGATAATAGGAAGACGATGACCCCTTGGAAGAGGACGAACTACCGGAACATTTACGTCCAATGCCCAAAATTGACATAAGTAACTTGAATCCTGAAGACCCCCAAAGTCTGCTAGAAGCCACGAAAAAAGGGCGCACTTTGATGACCTTTGTTAGTGTTGTGGGAAACCCTACAAGGGACGAAAGTGAAGAAATCACAAAACTCTGGCAGACTAGTCTTTGGAATAACCACATACAGGCAGAAAGGTGCCAACTTTGAAAAGTTAGAACCACAATGACACTGTTGTTTCAGATATATGGTTGACGACAACAGGGCGATATTTTTGTTTAAAGATGGCTCACAGGCATGGACTGCCAAAGAGTACCTTATAGAGCAAGAAAAATGTGAGAGTGTCACTATCGAGGGAAAGGTATATCCAGGGAAATACTCAAACAACGTCAAACAAGAGTTATAACGTAATATTTTTATATTTTGTTACATTTTTAAATAAAAAGCTATCACTTGCTTAACCTAGTCTCGTTGGCGTTAGCAACTTCTTTCTGTAATTCGCTCACTATTGTGGCGAGAACCTCGGGATTAATACCAGCTTCACACAACCGTACACAAATGGATAACGTTTCAGCATCTAGTCCAGTACACAGCAATCGAGACAATTCCATAAGAGCTTGAAACGTCTCTTTGGCATCTTTAATTTTCGCCAGTTTTGTACTAGACATCTGTAAAAGCGTAATTAGCAACAACAACGACACCAAAATAGACATACCGTGCCAAAATAATTTCAAATTTTGTAGATTGAATTTAAACAATTAAACGTCAAATTGACAGCTATTTTTTCTTAAACAAACTAGAGAGGCACCACTGGCTGTCACTTGTCAACTGTCATTGTAATTTGTGTCAGGTGCTTTTCAAGTCAGGTGATAGCCTCTAAATTTCTTCCCAAATAACTGAAGCAGATTTTCGAAAAAATGGCCCTACACGCTGCTATCAAAGGCAAATTAATTTCCGTCATCGGGGACGAGGTAAGCGCATTATTGTGCACGCTTTCATACATTGTTGTTCATTTAAGGACACTTGTGTTGGATTCTTATTGGGCGGAGTTGGTGAAATTAACAAAAATCGTCACCCTAATTTTCTGGTGGTCGATAAAAGTATTTTCCGTACGATTGCACAGTACGGACGGTAATGATTGTATTGTAGGTACTGCCGTCAGTGAAGTTGAGGAGTGTTTTAAGAGATTCATGAAAAGAGATGACATTGATATAATTTTGATCAATCAGAATATTGCAGAGATGATCAGGCACGTTATTGATGGACACACGTCGCCAATTCCTGCTGTTTTGGAAATTCCGTCCAAGGATCATCCGTATGATGCTAGCAAAGACTCAATTCTGAGGCGTGCAAAGGTAGGTGGGTGCAATTTGTCAATAATAATGCAACTGTGGAATTTTTAGGGAATGTTTAACCCAGATGAACTCATGTAAATTGTTCACCGTGTATTACTGGCATGTAGATTTAGACAAAAATATAATCTGTAAATACATTCCTCAGTAATTTGTGTGTAGAGAATACAAATTGTCACAAAACAATTTATTATAAATTAGTCTGTACAAAGTGTACAACTGGTTTTTATGTAAAAAAATCACAGTTTCCTAAATACCAACAGAGATCCAACTTCAGTGCTACACATTTATCAAAACAAACAATTGGTTGCATGCAAACATGGTTGGTAAACAAAGCTGTGAATAAATAAAAATAAATAAAAAATAATACTTTTTAAACACAATATGTGTAAATTATTCTTCCAAGTCTTCATCTTCATGGGCAGCAACAAAAATTTTCTGGCTTATTTCAGTCACCTTATCTGAAAAGAGGGGTCAGTTTGATACATTTGAATTGAGTTTTACATACCCATAAAACTTTGGTACAACATAGGTTTATCTTGCCACACTACTCCAAAGTAGTAAACAGGCACTCCTGATAACGTTATAAGTGCCCCCATTCCCACTTCAATGGGGGCTTCGAAACATGGTAAAATAATAAGAAAGATACAGATCAATACAAAAGCAATAGGAACTATTAAGTTCACTCTAATTGGTCTTGGGATGTCAGGCTTTTTCCACCGTAAATACAATAAACCTGACACTGATAACATGACGAAAAAGGATTCCACGACAGTGCAGTAGGTTATAAGTGTGTGAATGTCGTTAGTGCAAAGCATAAAAAGTGAAAGTATATTCTGAAAAAAAAAAACATTAATTAAATTTTAAATATTTTTTTTTACTTTTTTACCAAAAACACTAAGGAAGGCATTGGGGTGAATTTTTTGATGTTCAAGTGGGACAGAAATGTTGGAAAATGGCCATTTCTGGCACCTACATATAACATTCGAGACGATGTCATTATGTGAACACTTAGACCGCCAAATGCTGAAATAGCCACCATAACAGGGATTATCCAGGCGGCTTTTCCTAGAACGTTATTGCCAAACGTCTAAAAAGTTGCCATAAATTAACATTCTAATTTTTGAGTGAGATACAGTACCACAGCAATAGCATCTGATGATACCATAGCATCTGGTGTTAGAACTGACAAATATGCCATATTGGCTAAAACATAAATCATTGTGACCAAAGGCAGAGAAATGTAAATAGCTCTTGGAAGATTCCTAAAATCAAAATTAGACAACTATAACTATTGAAGAATTGTACACCTACACATAGGGATTCTTTAACTCCTCAGTCATAAAATTTAAGTAATTCCTACAATACTAGTATTAGTTTTTAATCAACTCAAACAATTTGAGTTACCATCCAGAATATGAAAAAATTCCAGAATAAAACGCCTTTGCTATTTTTCCAGGATTAGTACTTGTTCCTTCAAACGCGTTCTGGAAATTTTGTACATTCCCAAGCCCCATCCACACAACACCAATTATTATAACAAGAACCAAAGCTCCAATTTTGCAAAACATAAACACGTTTTGTATCTTAGTGGTAGTTTTCACGTTATAACCATTTAGAAACGTCAAAAAACAAATGGTAGCAGCCGCCATAAAAGTGGCACCATCTTCTGGTAAATTACACTGGTGGAAAAAGGGCTGGATAACGTATTTAGCGAACGTTAGCCCCATTATGGCGTTCGTTGTAGGGCTGCAAAACCACATGCACTTTTTTATTACCACAAAATAGTCACTTACACAAAAATTAAATTTGCCGCCCATAAATACAAAAATGACGGTAGAGGACCATATGCTTCATAAATGTAAGCATAGTCCCCGCCGGATTTTGGTATTGCTGTACCTAATTCAGCATAACAAAGGGCTCCAATCATTGATAAAAAGCCACACAAAATCCATACAACTAAGGAAAACCCAACTGAATTTACTTCTTGTATTATGCCCTTCGGCGAGATGAATATTCCTGTAACGGGAGGTTAGTGTGAGAAATCACACACAATCACGTACCTGATCCAAAAATTATTCCCAAAATGATCGCCACCCCTTCCAGAAGCCCCAACTGCTTCTTCATCTTCACTTTTTCTTCCACCATTTCTTCTCTCGGGGTTTCTGCAGGCGATATCAACCTATTTTCTGTTGGTGATTTAACTACTTTGGTATTGTTTGAAGGCATTTTGGTGAACTGTATTGTCTGACACGGATTCACGTTATAACGAAAAGTCGATTAGGATTACATCATTTACTTACTTTTTCAAATTGACTAGTCTGGGTCGATTTATCAGATCTTGTTATTAACTGGGATTAGTGGCTGTGTAATTTGATAATCCTACCGGTAAAATATCTAATTACTTTACTACATATGGTGCACGTGCATTTTTTAGGTTAGAACGATAACGTTACCATTTTCCGCGCGACTGAGCAATTGGGTCATAGGGGCAGGTTTGAATTTGGCGCTAAATAATATGACAGTTAAGGCGAATTGACCAATCACGGGAGGCAAATATGGCGCGTGAAAGGTGGATTAAATTGGATTAATTATTTCAAATGAATATTATTGACATAATTTCGATTTATATTATTATATAAACAAAGTAAACAATGATAGTACTTACGAACTTAAATAAACATTGATTTTTGAATTTACACAGTCAGATTATCGGTGTATATGCGTAATCTAACAACGTGTTAAAGTTGAACTGTTTATAATTAAGTGTCTCGTTAAACATTATTTGCATGTCGTGAATGTGTTTTATTTAACGAGGTCAACAGGACTGTAAAAAACCAAAATGTTGCTGTTTTTCAAAGTCTGACGTCTGACGTTTTTCATTGTTTGTCATTTGTTTGTGCATGTCATGTCAGCTGTTAACCTATATCTTTTAATTGATAAACAATGTGTTTAACTTACATTTTCGCGCATTTACACTAAGCACCATGCATTAGACATCATTTTAGTTGGGCAGCGTATTTGTAAAGTAAGTACATACGATTGAAGTGTACTAACTTTATCTTATCAGTTTTTATCACGACAAGGTGGGATATTTACCCAGTGGACCCGATCATTATTTCGTAATAGTTTCAGCACCATGGACACCGTCCTGAAACCCTTAACAAACCTAAAGTTGGGCTTAAACAATACTTTTGCCGGTAAAGAACCATGGCAGATTGTCACTTATACAACTACAACCGTTCTCTTCGTTGTGTGGCTCCACGACTTCGTGCATCAGGACGAGAGTAAAAATGTGTTGACCGCTAGTGTTAAGTATGACGGATTTGCTTGCAGGTGTCGTTCAAAGGGCGAAGAAGACTGTCTTTAAATTAGCCAAACTGATACCAAGTATACGTCAGAGAATTGACAACGAATTAAAGTCTGTGAGAGAGACGTTTGAGAAAAGTACGATTGAGAAGACTAAGCATCTGACATACACGACGTCGTTGCCGTCGAAGCGGTTGTCTCCAGAGGAGATTTTGGATGTAGTCAAGGAACATTTAAAGTTGGGTATGGCAGCAGTTTGTATACATGTTTAGACTTTACACTTGGCACTCCACTATATCTCAAATTTAGAATGATGGATATGGGTGACTTGCAATTGTTTTGTTTTTTTGTGATAAAGAAAAAGTTTTGTTTGTGAGTACTATTTCGTCATTGTCTTGCGTAAATTTTAAATGCTTTAACTTGATTTTAAAGGCGTCAGTAGCGTCACAAATATTACTAAATTTTGATATTTTTTTCGAAAATCAAGCCATGCAAAATTTTAATGTGACGTCATCACATTATTGGTGGGGATTAGACAACATATTTTGTTTTTCCAGGCGACTATGACTGGAAAGGCGGACTTGTCTCTGGAACTGTTTACTACCACAACCCAGATCTAATCAAATTGATAACAGATGTTTATGGCATGACTTCCTACACCAACCCCTTACACCCTGATGTTTTCCTGGGTCTTTGTAAAATGGAGTCTGAAGTGGTACGAATGGCCTGTAATTTATTCCACGGCGACGAAAATGCCTGTGGTACAGTAAGTGATTCATGACCTCACAAAACATTACTATATCGTTATAACTTAGATGACCACCGGCGGCACAGAATCCATCCTTATGGCCTGCAAAGCCTACCGAGACTACGCCCGCGAAGTCAAAGGAATACGAAAACCCGAAATAGTCCTCCCCAAAACAGCCCATTCCGCGTTCGATAAAGCGGCCCAGTATTTCCGTCTTAAAGTAAGAGCGATTCCTGTGGACCCTGTTACAACGAAAGTCAATATTAGAGCAATGAAACGTGCCATTAATTGTAACACGATTATGGTATGATTTTTGTGGTGTGTGCGGGTGTGTGTTTATTTTTTATCAGTTGGTAGGATCGGCCCCTAACTTCCCGTACGGAACAATGGATGATATTTCGGAAATTTCAGCGTTAGGAGTCAAATATAACGTGCCTGTACATGTCGATTCTTGTCTTGGCGGTTTTTTGACAGTTTTTATGGAAGATGCGGGATATCCTGTACCTTTGTGTGATTTTAGGTTGCCTGGAGTCACCAGCATATCCGCCGATACGCATAAGTATGGGTTTGCGCCTAAGGGATCGTCTGTGATACTTTACCGGGACGTGAAGTATGTTGAAACAATTGTGTGTTTGTAAAAACAATTGAATTTGATTGTAGATATCGTCACCATCAGTTCACTGTAACTACAGATTGGCCTGGAGGTGTCTATGGTTCGCCTACTGTTTGTGGTTCCAGAGCTGGCGGTAACATAGCAGTGTGTTGGGCCGCAATGCTTAGTTTTGGTAAAGAAGGTTACATTCAAGCTACTAGGGATATTATTCATACCACCCATTATATAGAAAAAGGGTACCACATATTTGAAAAAGTGACCCAATAAAATTACTCAAATTATTTGCTTCAAGGTTGCGAAGAATGAAAGGTATATTTATATTTGGTCAACCTGCTACAAGTGTGATAGCTTTGGGTTCTGAAGACTTCAACATTTACAGACTTGGGGGGGCTCTGAATGACCTTGGGTGGAATTTGAACGTTCTACAATTTCCTTCAGGGTGAGGCTAGTTTAAGGATGCACATACACAAATTATTACAGACGTGTGGCGGCAAATTTAAAATTATGGCAGTCAACAAGAGAACAAAATTTTAATAAACAAACTATGCAGCGGCAGCGGCAGGCAGAGTTTGGGGCTCCTGGTCGTGGCTGTTCTCCTACCCACGACGGTGATTTTATCTATCGCAAACACTGTCGCCTAGCAGTGCCTAGACGAGCCGGTCGTTACGGTCGCAAACTCGCAGTTGGGTCTCAACTATTGGGCCAAGTCGACAGCGTTACATCATCTCGACCGCCCCTGAATTCTATTCTAACCTGCATCTTTGTGAAGATGGCGCGATAAATCCCGCCAGCTCGACTGGGAACCGCGCACTCCGCTTCCACCACGTGTTTCTGTGTTATTTAACCTCAGTTCCATTTATATGTTCAATTCTTATAACTCTGATATTAAACTACAACTGAACGAATGTCAAAGTTTCAAAATTCGCCATACTATCTTGTGAAATGTTAAACAACAAATAATTCTTATTTGGGATTAAAATTGGACATCGGATAATTTATATGATGGAAACATTCATCAACAAAATATTTACAAAACAAAAACTAGCAAAGATTTATAAAAACAAAAGATCTGGTGTGAAATACAACTTGTGAAGATAAAATATTACTAAATAATAATAAAACTGTAGAGCATGAAAGTTTACGTTCAACTTAAATTATACAACAATGAAAATTACTGAAATTAAAATTGTGTGTTATAATGTAAGTAAGTAAGTGTAACACTTAAGTATTAGCATGCAGAAACCCCATTCATAACTTTGTTAAACAAAAGACTGAATCCTGACTCAGTGAATTTTACTAAATCTCGTGGTGAGTGTTTATCTAAATAAATCTAATGTCTGTTAAATTGTGTTAGCACCAGTTAACAAATAAAATCCTAACATGAACTGTGAATTTACAAACAATGAATCAAATTTACACGTGTTAGCGTCGGTTCAAAATTCACATTTGTTCCGATTAGAGAGCCGCAAGAATTAGTTGCGCTTCCTCCCTTTTATTAACTACCAAAACAACGAAATTAACCTAGCCAACTTACCGTCTCTTTTCCCCATGCAACAATGACGCTTTCACCTCTCTACCAAGCCGCCATCTTCTACCCTACCAACCCTCTTACTAGAATCCCCTAGCGAGCCACCACCTACCCAAAAAGCGTTAACGTCCACCTGGTTGCCTATGTTTAACGATTTTTTTTATTGATATATTTTTTTTTAATTCAAATTATTCAATGTGATTTCGCGCCGCTGTTAATTATCTTTCAGCGCGAAATTTTAATTCAAATTCGGTCACCACAGTATGTTAAGTTATTTGAGACAGGCGGCACACGTATGTGAGTATAGCATCCTTTTCGAGTAACTGGTCGTTTGGAAATGTCATGATTGTGTATAAAAAAGCGATGTTTAAACAAAAGTGTAGGCCTGCAGTTCTAGACAAAAACTTTCAAACTATACATTAGCGTAAACATATCTCAGTGTTATAACTTTGACGCAAACATAACCAAAAAAAGTTGATTTGTTTTCAACATATGGCCTCTATTTAAAGCTGTTGCTAATTCGTTGAAGCGTTACATATTTTTTGTGTCTATTTTAAATATAGTTAATTAAAATATCCGGCTTACTCATAGACGGTAACACATGATTGGAACAGTTTTAGAGTTAATTTGTGACGCCTGAAGACCTTGGAAAATGGTGTATTGAAATTTATGACGTAACTACATTTCCCTAAAGTGGGATTTATAAACTTGCTGATGACGTTGAAGTTCCCGTTGCTTTTATAGTTGAAAATTGACATTTATAAACTCCGTTGCCAAGGTGCCGTTGATAGTAACCTTGGTGTTACTTTTGCCGTATTTAAAGGGGTTGTAGAAGAAAAGTGGATGTTTTAAGTTTATTAAGTACTACGAAAATTTACCATTTTTGATATGTTTTAAGTTTCTTATTGGCGAAATAAGTGCACACCTATTAAGAAACAAGGGCTAAATGTAGCCCCGCCCACCCGCCCTATCTCAATTGTGATGATTTTTTTTATTCGTCGTGAGCCAAGAGGGCGGAGCGTAACTACAAAATCCATATTTCTCTACGAGAAATTAAAACGAAAGATTAGGCCCCACTCATACCCACCCCGATCTCAATTCTCAATTGTGATGAATTTTTCATTCGTTGTCAGATCATGTTTTAAGGTTTTTGTTCTGAAAAGACGACTAGGTATGTTAAAAAAAGGGCAAAATATAAGCCCCGCCCACCCGCCCTATCTCAATTGTGATGATTTTTTTTGTCGTCGGGAGCCAAAAGAGCGGAATTTAATTGCAAAATTCTTATTATTTCTCTACAAGAAAGTACCATGTAAGACACTTTTTAAGTATCGTGTTATTCAAAAAATACTATGTATATTAAAAAAAAATCAAGCCGAAGATTAAGCCCCACCCATACCTGCCCTAATCTAAATAGTAACGAAGTTTTCATTCGTTGGGAGACCTAGGGGCGGAGTCTAATAGCAAAATCCCTTTTTCTGTACAAAAATTTATCATTTGAAACGTGTTTTAAGTTTCTAAGAATAAAAAGTCATCACAATTGAGATGGGGGGGGGGGGTAACATTTTGCCTTTTTTTAAATATACATTGTATTCTTTGAACAACACGATACTCAAAAATATGTTTTTAATTTCTCCGCCCTCTTGGTTCTCGGCGAATAAAAAAAAATCATCACAATTGAGACAGGGTGGGTGGGCGGGCTTACATTTTGCGTTTTTGTTTTAATATGTGTAGTGTTCTTTTCACAACAAGGACCTTAAAACATGTTTAAAATGGAAAATTTGTATAAGGAAATATCGATTTTGTAATTTGGCTCCGCTCCATAATTGCAAAATCCATATTTCCTTGCAAAAATGTACCATTTTAACCATGTTCTAAGTTTCTTGTTGTGAAAAGATGGCTATGAATATTAAGAAAAAAAAAAGGCAAGATATAAGCTCCGCCCACCCGCCCTATCTCAATTCTGATGATTTTTTTTTATTCGTCGTGAGCTGAGGGGCGCAGCTTAATTAAAAAATCCTTGTTTTTCTACGAGAAATTACCATGGGAAATATGTTCTTAAGTAATAAGTATTATACAAAGAAAACCAAAAGAGAAGCCCAACTCATCCGTTTCGATCTCAATCGTGCTTATTAGTATTAGCTGGTAAAAATTTGTGCATAAAAATATGAACCCAAGTACGTCAATAAAACATAAAATTGATTTTAACGCCTCCGGTTTTACTGAAAATAAATAAGTTTTTTGTTATATAAATAGAAAATCGACCACTTAAATGTTAGGGTAATTTTATACACACACGCGAAGTATCGTTACGTAATAATCGATTAAATTGTCATCTAGATGGCAACATGATTGTGAGCATTATGGACCGATAAGAATTTTTCAATCCGTTTGGCGCATTATCTAATCTTACGTAACATTTCTATTACTCTGTTCAGAAAGCAAACAGGAAAACGAATAATTCCACGAAAAAATAAATCTGTGTTGAAAGCGGAAGTGATGCATCAGATTTATGGTCTTTCCAACCGGACGTGTAAATTATTTTCACACATTCTTTTTTGTGTCAATATTTGCAAAAATGAAGTGAATTATTTTTAAAAAAGTACGGTTATATTTTAGTATTTTATTTGGATGTTTGGCTCCAACAAAAATATTTTTGTCCGCTGTTCTACAAATTTACACTTGATTTCCTAGATTAGCGTACTCCAGTTTTTCTAAAATATGTTTTGCTTATTTTTAGGATCCATTTAACCGTTACACATGTTCACACCCAACAAGGCGTCGCGGACAAATTCTTGAATGATGTCCAAAACAGTCTTACGGAAATTTTGAAGACACCAGATGTACCAGTGGAAGGAAAAGTAAGATTTTCACAAGTCACTACGATTGTGTAATATCATTGTTATAGATGGCGATATACGGAGTGGCTCAAAGTTTGCCAGACAGGTCAATAGTCACTGATTTTACACGAGTGTTTTTAGATTCCATGTATTATACTCCCAAACAGTAACTAGGTACTTATACATCACACTATAAATGGTCTAATATATAATATATTGTACTGAAAAGAGGTAATAGATACATTTTATGGATTTAGTATTTTTCTGGAATCTCGTGCCGTCTAATAAAATTGCGACTACACCGACACTAGTTCTCGCCGGACTTAACACGTGCATCACGGTCCTGACACGTGCATTTCACCAATCCATTATTTTAAAGCAATTATGTGATTCAGCTATAAATCTAAGTAATTAGCGAAATCAAATTCCACTGCCCTTGAAACAATTCCGCTGTGTGTTCAGCACTCTCGGAAAACTTCATTTGTTTTATCAGTGATTAAATATTATCTAACACATCTAATAACGAACAATTTTATTAAAATAATTTCTATTAAATTACTCCAACATTTAATAACACAGACAAGAAACAATAAATAAAAGCGACACAATAAATCTACCATGTCATAACGATGTCATTAGTTCATTATATGAACAGTAATTCTTGTTTTGATCCTTAATACGACCTAAAACATTAACTACACCCCCTTTTCCACATCAATCGAACGCTGGTAGACCAAAAAGCTCGGGTTTAAAATCTTCCAAGGAGTTTATAATCAAAGTAGCGGGTTTTCTTCTCTCCTCTGGAACTCCAGAATCTGGAACCAACACCGCCTGCATTCCCGCAGTGATGGCACCCTGAGCACCATTAGGAGCGTCCTCCAGCACCAAACACTGCAACAAAAACCTTGATACCCCGAAACGGGAAAGAGTAATCACGAACCTGTTCAGGCTGCGGCTTATCTGGAAACCTGGAAGCACAAACTAAGAAGATATCAGGAGCAGGCTTCCCGTTTTTGACGTCAGGATCAGTGCTGCCGCAAACTATATGATGAAAGAGGGTGAACAGATTTTGGTGATCTTGCGTTTTAAGCTCCATGGCATCTTGAGCTGAAGAAGTCGCCACAGCTATGGGGATGTTGTGCTTGTGCAAATGCTGCACAAGTCGTTTCGCGCCTTAAACGATGCTTGCTAATTTGGCCCTTAATGGGTCGTTAACGCCTACCTGGCATGAGTGGGGGGTGCTGCAACTGCTCTTTCACTTTCGCCCTGTATATCTCTAGGAACTCGTCCACCGTGTAAGGTAAGCCCATTTCTTGGATGGCGATTTTCGCAGTGTCGGGTTCTGGCGTACCCAGAATCTTGATTTTGATGTCCGTGGTGTAGGGGCTGCCGAAGGGCGCACCGATTTCGCTGACTACCCTGTCATAAGCTGACTCAGATTCTGGAATTCAGCTGTGGTGAATGAATGGATATTTTCAGTGACTTGATTTAGATGGTTTGACTTGAAGTAAGTAGTTACCTATGATGAGGCCGTCCATGTCGAAAATTACGTGCGAGACTTTTTTGAATGGCATTTTCGCGGTTTTTTCGGGTTTTCGAGTTATGCGAACAGACGGAATCACCTTTCGATTTTATGATACACCACACTTCGCGGCGGTTGAGGTAATGACGCTAGTGGCGATTAGATAGTCTATGAATGACTAATGGGGATCTATGAATGATAGTTCGCAGGTTGGCTAAGAAAATAAATAGGGCAAGGTGACGTAAGTGGGACACATTTGTAGGATGCGTGATTCGATTCGGGTTAGGTGGAAACGGGAAAATGACGAAATTTCGTGTAATTATTTTATTCGCAGAGTGGGAATGAGCGGACGAAAAAATTTTAATTATGGCGAAACGAGACTGAGGTCAGTCATTTCGGGCGAAAATTGGGTGTTAAATGAAAAGAACGTGAAATAAAATTACTCCCGGCTGGATGAGACAGGACGTCGGGACGCAGGATGACGCTCGGCACATGCGCATTTGTCAAGGTTGTGTCAAACAAATTTACGAAATGTGTGCTGAATTGTAAGGTTATGTCGTTGATCCCTTTTGAATTATAAATAAAGTTTATTTCGGGTGGGTTTAGTTGGGTTGAAGGTTAAAGGTAAAATTCGACCATGTTTCTCACCAATGTCCTTCTGAAGAGGGTCAAAAGCAAGTAAGTTGACTGCAGTTGTCATTTCGGATGTCTTTTATAGTGTTACTTCTGTTTACTTAAATTTATGTGAAATGTTTGTTAATTTATAATATTTACTGGCATTGCAGTTCTCAGTGTTGAGGGTTGAAGGCCACTTTTATTAGCAAAGAGTATATTGACAAAGTAATGAAAATTTCGGGAAACAAATATATTTAACACATTTTATAACACCGCTAAAAAGATTACATGTTTGTTAAGTATCATCACTGTTATTTTGAGGAATGTAGTGTTTTCTGGACGTTTGATAGCTTGTAGAATGCGAAATTGTTGGTCCCTCATTTCTGCCTTGCCGGTCATAGGTGTCTAGACAAAAATCTCCAAAACTGCTGCGTTGCTTATTACGAAATTTAGATGCACTTTAAGCAGATCATATGGATGACCAAAATTTGTCTATTCATCCTCACCGAAAATTTGATTACGTCATTTTAAAATTTTGCTGAGTAAAGTTCACTCATTATGTTGTCGCATGCTCTTTATCGATTATCATGACACGTTTACGAGTCGTCGTAAAAAATAAAATTTTACATTTTATCTTAGAATTTGCTTTTATTTATGTACGTAAGAGATCACTTCATCATTTATTAAATCTAAGAAATGTTCTAAGGCCAATGTTGTTTGGTTTTATTAGACAGATAATCTCCGAAACTACCGGAACGATTGTTGTAAAATTTTATATATTTGTTACGGATATCAATATCAAAGGGATGCCGCCATCTCCAAAGTTTGCGGCAGTAAATGTTATTTAAATTTTCAGTCAAATTAACGAGTTTTGCCATTAATGTTACAGACGCATTATGGTTCAAATGGAAAGTGTAGTGAGTGGCCACACGTTTAACAAGATAAGAGAAAGATTAGCCGATAAACTGGAAGTTGTACGTTTCGATCCCTGGCGTAAGCACATCCTTCTAGGTATGCAAAACTTCAATTAATGTACGTTGTATGTTTTAGTCCAAAAGGAATGCGTATACAAGGAAGCAAAGAAAGTCAGAAGTATGGATAAATAGACTATAGTAAATTTGTAAATATAGACAATAAATCGTTTAATAAAACAATGCGACTTTTTTCATTTTCAAAACCAATCAGAACCGCTCAAACGCTGGTAGTCCAAAAAGCTCAGGCTTGAACTCCTCCAAAGACCCGAGTAAAAGTGTAGCCGGCTGTCTAGCTTCTCGAGGTATGTCGGGATCCGGTACTAGAACGACTTGCATCCCAGCTGCTATAGCACCCATGGCACCATTAGGCGAATCTTCAAAAACCAAACACTAACAACGCTATTATACACTGTCATAGTAAAGTCACACCTGATCGGGTCGTGGTTTATCAGAAAACCTAGACGCACACACTTGGAAAATATCAGGAGCGGGTTTTCCATTCTTGACTTCAGGATCAGTACTCCCACAAACTATGTGCTGGAAAAGAGAAATCAGCTCTTGATGGTCTTGCGTTTTGATTTGTAGAAACTCTTGAGAGGAAGATGTTGCTATAGCTATTGGGATGTTGTGTTTGTAGAGGTGCTGGATGAGTCTTTTGGCACCTGAATGTGTATTTTGTGACTAAATGAAAACAAATGGGGTGGTAGTACCTGGCATGAGTTGAGGGTGTTTGAGCAGTTCTTTCGCTCGTGGTAAATAGATTTCCAGGAACTGGTCGACGTTGTATGGCAGCTGCATTTCTTTGATTGCAATTTGAGCGGTTATAGGGTCAGGAGTACCCATCATTTTTAGTTTGGTGTCTTTTGTGTATTCAGTTCCATGGTTAAGTGCAATTTCGCTAAATACTTTATCGTAAACGGACTCGGACTCTAAAATAGTTAATAAGTTTTGTGACTGGAAGGTGGGTGGAGACGGTTTACCTATAATAAGGCCATCCATGTCGAAAATTACATGGGACACGTGTTTGAAAGCCATGGTAAATGTAGATAAGATTTACAAAGTCGTTTCACGTGGATCTCCTGAAGTGACCTGAGATAAGTCACAGACGCATGTCTGTTGCAATCAAGGTCACTACAGATACGTATAGTTGGTTGCAAAGTAAAATAACGTTTATTAAAAATAATAATTGTAATCTATAAAAAGTCTTGTCATTTCCTTTTGATAAATCTAAAAACAAGTTACATAACGACGACTAATAATTAACATTACTAATCGAAAGCCGGCAATCCGAAAAGTTCAGGCTTGAACTCCTTCAAAGAATTCAGCACCAAAGTCGCCGGTTTTCTCCACTCCTCCGGAACATCAGGGTCGGGTACCAAAATCACCTGCATCCCGGCAGCTACGGCACCTTTAGCTCCGTTTGGTGCATCTTCTAAAACCAGACACTGCCACCAACAATTAAATTTTCTAAAATTGCACAACAAACCTCGTCTGGGTGGGGTTTGTCAGGGAACCTGGAAGCACACACCAGGAAAATATCAGGCGCTGGTTTGCCGTGTTTAACTTCGGGATCGGTACTTCCGCACACCACGTGATGGAAGAGTGATATCAAGTCTAGGTGGTCTTGGATTTTGACGTCTAGAACGTCTTGAGCGGAAGATGTGGCCACGGCGATGGGGACGTTGTGTTTGTGGAGGTGTTCAATGAGCTCTTTGGCACCTGTACACACCATGAAGGTACTGGTTTGATAAGGGGAAGCAAATACCTGGCATAAGTTTAGGGTGTTGTAGAAGCTCTTTGGCTTTAGTTAAGTACTCCTCAAGGAACTGGTCAACAGTGTATGGTAGTTGTAGTTCTTTGATGGCGGTACTGGCTGTGACGGGTTCCGGGGTACCCATTATTTTTAGACGGATGTCTCGGGTGTATTCCTTGCCAAATTTTGCCGCGATTTCACCGATTACGGTTGCGTAAATAGATTCCGATTCTGAAAATCGATTATTTAATGGTGAATTGTTGGGTATTCAGTGTTACCTATTATTAGCCCATCCAGGTCGAAAATGACATGGGATACCTTTTTGAACGACATTTTGGATAAGTGGAACTTTTAATTTAGATACAATGCACTGAACGTGATAGGGGTCACCTTGTAAACTTAAAATAGCAAATTGACGAGATATTATCGTTTGAAATTTCCAAAATCGGCGGATTGACGTAATTTAGTTATCAATATCAATATGTGATCATTTGACACGTTCAGGTTAGAGGACCTTGAAAAGAAAGGAGAAGAAATTGTGAATGTGAATAGTCTTGTCCTTTTTGGCTGTCAATAGGAGCGATAAGGTGAAACGCAAGCGCATCGATTAAAATTAGCGTGAATGACCCGATTATCGATATGATTTCCATCAGTCAGGTGTATTTTTGGTTGCATAACATACTAATAATTGGGTTATCAATTAGGGTGCTTAATTAATAAATAATAACGATAAATAATTTATTCTTAATAACTTACAGTTTACATTTTTGAATAAGTCTGTATATTATAATACTGTGAAGCTACCTATTGCAAAATTATAAAGGCCCCATTATTTATCCAACTTTAAGCTCTACCAAATGTAACTCCGTTACTGTTTTCTGTCTGCGGGTCTCACATACTTGCCCCCTCCGTGCTTCTCCCACTCTTTATTAAACTCATTTTCTAAAATTTCCGCACCCCTCTTCCTCGTCAGCCCGGTTTCCTCCAGCGACAACTCGCACATCTGCATATCGTCCTTACCTAACAAACAAACAATAATCAACTCAAAGTTTCCCCAACCCGGGTTCTCACCAGCAACCAGCAAAATCGGGGGTTTCTCCGGATGCAGCTCGATCTGCCTCGCCACGTACTGCCCGTCGAAGTGGGCGTACCACCAGCCTCTCTTGCTGTTGTCGCCCCCTGGACGCACGAACGGTATGCGGAAGTACCTCTGGGAATTGTTGTCCAAAATTGGAGCCTTCTGCTGCAGTTTCGGGGTTCTGGCTGCCGATTCCATGACCGAACGCGGCGCACGTTCGTTTTCGTCCATGATGGTACGTTTGCGGTTCTTGGCCTTCCAGGCATGGTACACCTTCAAGCGGCGGTGGAATTCGTGGCGGCAAGCTTCCAGAAGTTCGATATCGCAGGACGTGTTGATGGTATCACGAAGCTCTGAGTACTTCCATTTGCTGAGGTCGTACTTGCCTTTGGCAAGAGCCGCTTGTTGGTTCTTGACGGCTTCGGATCTGGAAGGAATGCAGGGTTAGTGAGGGGAGGGGTGAGTTGGCGTGTGGCATGCAAGACCGGTGCTTATTGAAATTGTTTTTTTCACACGGTGCTTGTGATAGTACTCGTGGTTTATAATTACTTTGGTAACGTGGAAGCGTTTACACAAATCAGACGTACACACGAACAAAGCACAATTTTGACGGTATATAGACGTCAGCTAAGCAAATTTTTGAACTTTTGTCTAAGTAGTGCAAAGGTTAGTAGTTTGCTAAATCTATGTTAGTCTTCATAATGGTGAAATTGTACCTGTTGAGTTTGAAAGACTGCCTGGCTGAATCCATTCCACCGCTGAATCATGGAAACAAGAAGCATTGATATTGAGCTGCCACCACAATATACATATGTACAGTACGACGCAATAAAACACTAAAAAGTGGGTGCATTCTACCGGTCGCCAAAGAAGTACAGAAGGTACTAATTGTAATCATTTTTATCGCGACCAATAGAACGCTGAACGCAGGACAACAATACTTGAAACAATCGAACTCATACTTCCGTATCATCGGAGGACTTTCTTCAATCTGTCCGTTGCTTTCTTGTGCCAAACGAAGAGCGAGTTCGTGGTCTTGTCTCTCTTGCTCCAATCGTTCTTGGTAGCGGCGTTCGTCCAGCGCTTCTTTCGCCTGTTCTGCTTGAAGACGCTCTGCTTCTCTCCGGTCCGCCTCTTCCTGAATCACAAGTCAAACCAAGTTTTTACCAAACATAGAATCTTACTTGTTTCCTGCGTTGCTCCTCTTCCAGTTTGCGCTTAGCTTCCATTTCCGCCTTCTTCCGTCTGTTCTCTTCTTCTTCCTTCAGTCTGCGCTCTTCTTCCTCTTTGCGTTTCTTCTCACGTTCCATCTCTTCCTGTATCTTACGTAGTCTGGCTTGCTCTTCTGCGTTCTTCTGAGCTAGCAGTTTCTTCTGCAACGAGTCCATTTGATTGTCGACTTTCGCGACTATTTGGGCGTAAAGGGCGTCAATAGCAGAAGGTTGAATCTTCCCATCTTTCTGTAACACGAAACGTTACTTTGCGTCTTTCGATAGTCACAACCCACCTTAATTTTATCCATAGTGGCCACTATTTCGTTCTTGAGCTTATTGATGTCATTAGTGGTGCTTTCCTTCTCTTTCTTCAATTGTCCAGCAATTGCTTCCATTTTCTTCAAGTTACCATTAAGATTCTTGATCTTGCTTAGAACCTTAATCCTTGGACCGTACTTCTTCCTGGTCAAGTACCCTCTAACCGTCTTTTGCACCACGATGAGAGCACGCTTGCGATAAATAATCTTATTCTTCACTACAACGAAAAAGTAGAAACTTGTCAAAATTTCCAGTCAGAACTCACGTTTTATGACAGTAAGAGCGCAAAACTGCGCTTTGAGCCAGCGCGACTTCACCAAGAACTTCTTCACATCGGCCACGATAGCCTTCAAATTCTCTGGGTCCGACTTCATGATTTTGTCGAATTCTGCAAACTTGCCAGGTCGGAAGAACACTCGAGATACACCGAACTTGAAGTCTTTGTCTCTCAGCTTCAAACTGTGAAGCATTGCCTAAAAAAAATCATTTATTTTTGGTCGCGCGTAAAATTCGGTTTAGTACTTCACAGAAAATCTTTGGTTCGAGTTTTTTCAACTCTGGGGGAAGGTAATCTTTGTACATGTTATATAAGTCGGCAAATGGCGCCCGACTGGGGTAGCCGTGTTCCATCAGTTCTAACACTGAGGTCATGCCAAGGCACTTAAGTTGCATCAAGCTTAAGGCACCATCGAATTGACCGTCGATCATTTTGTTGTTGGGTTTGATACAACGGATAAAATTGGTCCCCTGGAATTTGACGATGTAAAAGAGAAAAACATTCGGGGACTTACATTTTTCCTTAGCTTCTCCATCAGTTCTAATAGTTGCGTTTTAAATTTGTTGCCTACGCTGATGAAGGTAAGTTTGCCCTTTTGTGCATTGGATGTGGCGAAAAGAGTTTGAATCAGCTTATTCTTGCTGTCTTGTACGATACCTTCTAGGGAAGCGTGCAGGGCATCATTATTCTTATCAAGAAATTGTTTCTAAAACAGGAATATTACTTCAGAAGGGTAGTGATAGTTTGGGACTTACAGTTTGGTAACAGACGGCTCCTGCAAAGTGCCTGATCAAAAATCCTTCGTCGTCTCTTAGGCTGCGGTGCGATTTGAGTTTAGATGACCTAGGTAAAGCTATTCTGTATTCATTCGCCCAGTGCTTATGGATTTCAGATGTGAAGTGGTTGTAGGCAGGCTTTGGCAGTTTAGATTCTTCGTCTAGGATGTTAAGAATACCGTGATTTTTGGTTTCAATCAAGTCTATACAGTCTTGGTTATCCACGAACGAAACCTCTGGAACACTTAGACCTTCACGTCGGTAGAGTTCTTGCTCGAACTTTAGAATTACTTCATTGAAGAACTGTTGGAGTTTCTCGTTACAGTAGTTGATACAGAACTGTTCGAAGCTGTTGACGGTGAAGAATTCTACAACCAGATTATCAATGTGGCACTTTTGAAACGACTAAAACATACCAAATCCTGCAATATCCAGAACACCGATGTAGTAACTAGAGGAAGCTTGGAATGGAATGCTTTGGTTAATCCTGTTCACGATATAATCGAAGAGGTTGCTATAGATAGCTTTAGCTAAGGCATCTCGGGCATTATTAGCCTCGTACACTTTCAAAGGAACCCTGAAATATTATTGGTTTAGTTGGAAGGTAACATCCCCAAAGATACTGACATGATGACGGTTCCTTTAATTCCACCTCTACTACTCTGCATGACTCGAGACTCTAAAGCCTGTCGTAACTCCGTGGCATCAATCCCGAGAAGACTGGACGCAATATCAAGCGCCTTAGCTTTGGAAGGTGAAACCCTGCAGCCGCCTCTTGTATCTTCTGGATTATCTTCAAATTCAATGTTCCCCAAATGAAGAACCGCAGCTACCGTGGTATAAATCTGCAACCTGTCGGCATCACTTAGCCCCAATCTAGACAAAGCTCCATCCAGAGTAGTAAAATCTTCTACATCATCCAGAAGAATATCCCTCAAAGGCCCACTCTTCGCATGGTCTGCACTTTTCTGCCCCGCCGAAAGCTTCTTCTCATTGGCAGATGATGTGAAATACCTCGTGCATCCAGTTTTCAAATACTAGAACAAATACAATCAACACGGTTCTAGTACACATGTGTGAAAAATTACATTATAGTCATCAGGTTTGGTCAACCCTAATTGCTTTCGTAGACTTTCGGGAGCCCCCGCCATCATCATATAGAAAATGTGGTAACTCCTTTCGTCCCCTTGGGGCGAACAAATCCTTGACTTTTCCAGAAGGTAGTGGGAGATGTGACCTCCAGCCACGTGCAAGCTCTTATCAAAATGGACTTCCATGAATTTCCCAAACCGAGAACTGTTGTTGTTTCTGGTGGTCTTGGCGTTACCGAAGGCCTCGAGGACTGGGTTCGCATCTAGAATTTTCTGCTCGATGGGTCCAGCCTGTGCCCCCCAGTTGACGCAGAGGTACTTGAGCAGATGCTTGGTGGACTCGGTTTTGCCGGCGCCTGATTCCCCAGATACTATTATCGATTGCGATTGTTTTAGGACTTTCATGTCTCGGAATGCTTTGTCGGCGACGGCGAAAACGTGAGGCGGCATTTGGCCGAGGGACTTTCCTTGGTAGTTCTTGATGGTGGGGGCGGAGTAGAGTTGTGGAATGTCTTTGTATGGGTTTACGGCGATCAGGATGTTTGCCACGTATGTGTAAATCTTGTTTTGGTAATATCGGATACGTATGTTGTTGAGGAGGGAGCCTTCATTGAGGAAGACCATCTCACCTGGAAGGAGGGTTAAGTGGTTGTTGGGGGTTATGGTAGTACTTACAGTTGTCGTCGTAGTCTTTATCTTTGTCATCTTCTTGTGCTTTGAAAATGTCGCTGAAGGGGAGGACTCTTCTTTGAAATTTCGGATTAATGGGAATCACTTCAGCTCCTTCTACCAGAAGCTCGGATATTCGGCCTAAGATGAACCCTTCGGTGGGGTCCCGTGCCCACACCGTGTCCATTGTTTAGTCTGTAATGGAATGAACATTTTATCGGATTAATGATGATAAGAGGAATTTTGTGACGTTTTCGTGATTAGAAATATCAAGATTGATGTTACGAATTTATTTTTGATGTGGGATAAAGTGGGTGCAGGACCGGCTTGCCGGTAATCCAGAACTTGTGATGCTAAAAATCTGATGACTGTTACACAAAAAAGTAAAAGAAATTAATTATAAACAAAACGAAGGACTTATTAAGAAAAAGTACTTAGTTACCCACGTGAGATCTAGTTAAGTCAAGTCAAGTCAAGTCAAGTCAGCTCAAATCAGGTCAATTAATTATAAATAAACTGAAGAAAATGAGTTAGAAAAAGTATTTTGTTTTTCAGTGCTATAAATTGATATAAAAGCGCAAGGTCAGATCACACCAAGTCAGATCAAGTTAGATCAAATCAGGTAGTTCAATTAATTATAAACAAAAAGAGGGAGCGATTAATTAGAAAAAGAATATTGGTTTTTGGGTACTATAAAATGATCATAAACGCACTGGTAAATCAGGTTAGAACAGGTAAGTTAAAGTCAAATCATGACATGACATGTCAAGTCAAGTCAGATCAGGTCAGATTAGATGAAATCAAGTTAGACCACATGAAGTCAAGTCAGGCCAGTTCAATTAATTAATTGTAACAAAAAGAAGAAAGTGATTAGTTAGAAAAAGCATCGCCTTTTCAGTATTATAAATTGATATCAAATCACATTGGGTTAAGCTCAGCTCAGATCAAGTGAAGTCAGCTATACAGATTTCTTTGAAATAAATTTTCACATAACTTTTCTCTCCTTTAAAACTGAAGAAAATACAGTGTGGATGCTAGAAGGTGACTGTTAATGTTTTTTTTTTGTCAGGTGGGCAACATATTTGAAATTTTATGTTGTCATACCTGATCTCAATTTGAAATTTTAGGCACCAATTCAGTAGCTGCCATCTTTTCATTGGTTTTTAGGCGCGCTCATGTCAAAATTGGCAACTGTGACTGACACGCCCACATTGCTGCCAATAATTCAGAACTGACAACTCAAAAATTCGCTTCAATCATTAAGATTCACCCGGTATAGACCTTTTGCACGGTTAAGATAGTGGAACCTTTGATTATACAGGGTAAATGTAAAGGCCGAATAATATTGTTGTTTGAAAAGTTTTTTTTCTCAAATTTGCTTTGGATATATAGTTAAACATGGCGATTTGATTACAACGTTTTTATTTGTTTATCACTCTTGGTTTGACAGACAGGGCCGCCTACTTTTTTTTATGAAACACCTAGATTTTTTTGACATTTTCTGAAGCAGAATAAAAAACTACTTTCGAAATTATCAACATGTTTATTTTTACTGATACAAAAAAATAGAAAAATATTCACAAAAAAAGACCTAATATTGTAAAATCATACATAATTCATAGTGACATTTTGTTGATCGGTTACATCACTGCGGAGAACAATTTGAACATTTATTGTAGTCCCACTCATAGTTTATTATTTATTAGTATTTTTAAAGATGACGTGATTTTACAATATTAGGTACTTTTTTGTAAATTTTTCTCTGTTTTTTTTTTTGTATCAGTTTAGTACTTCAGTAAACATAAACATGTTGATAATTTCTGAAATGTCAAAAAATCTGGGTCTTCTATTAAAAAAAAAGTAGGCGATCATGTGTGTCAAACCGTAAACGTTAAAAAAAGGAAAAATATTTTAATCAAATCGCCGTCCACACCAAATTTCCAAAAAAAAAGCTTCTCAAATAATAAAGTTATTCAATCGTTCCGGGACTTTGTAATAAGCCTGTATACACTATTATTAATTAAAGAGTGGAACCAATCAAGTGAAAACAATTGTAATAAGTATTTGTTCGCACTCAAATTTAAGTTGGCGACAATGAATTTTTTATCCAGATGCGATTGGTGGATTTCGTGACACCAAATTTAAAATGTATGGAAAATGAAGTGCAATTATTGGAATTTAGACAATAATTTATATTGAATTCGTACATTTTAATAAATAAATTTCACAGTAACTTCTTGGTTTGCTATTTGTTGATCACTAAACAACAAAACTCATCTGTCTAGCTAGACAGTACCGAATGAATCTAAAATGTTGTCTAAATTGCACCTAAAATTGGTGGTAGTTAATTTTTGACAGAAATATACTTTGAAAAACATTTTAATAATCAAAAAACTGTTAAAAACAAATTAACGAAAATATATAAGTAATCAAAATTAATTAATGGAAAAGTATCACTATGAATGTTAAATAATGTTAACTGTATCACATCTGGAACTGCAGCATCTGGGGCATAATAAAACTTGATGTTCCCACATTTTAAATTTCGTGAAATTCACCAAACTAGTGTTTAAATTAAGAGATTCACTGTTGCCAACTTAAATTTGAGCGCGAACAAATACTATAATTTTTTTCACTTGATTGGTCCCACTGAATCGTCAATAATAATTAAACATAAATTATATTGTCTGAATAAATCACTAATGTGGTCTTTTAGACACTACTTATATAAAACTGGAATAAGTAAGTAATTTAAGAATACAGTAATTCTATTTAAGGTGTATTTCTCAATGTAGTTTAACCATGAGTTTAACAGTTTTTGGAGCTGACGTCATCAAATTTTGGCCGGGAGTGTTGGTGAGATTCTATAATTTTTAAATTTATATATTTCACCAACATTTCGAAAACTTAGCGCACATTTTATGTTAGTAATTGCACACTGCAGTAGGAAAAAGTGATATTTAATGTGTAAAATTTAGAATGATTGTTAAACCACAGGTAAAGAAGTTTATTATGCGGATTCAAATGATATTTACATAGCAATATTTTGAGATGACGAAATCAGTTTGTGGAAAAGATGAATCGAGAAATGTTTAACAATCTTTATTATAATTTTAAAATATACCTGAAACTTGAACAAACCCTGCTATTTTCGGAGATTAACAATGACTGTTTCAGTTGGTAGCAACAAATTTTGCTTGAGATTGGTAGAACTGTTACTCCTTAACTTAAATCAAACTTTGTTTTCGATTATTATTATTAAAATATCATAACTTATAAAACACACTGCTTCAGTGTTACCAAATGTAGAATAACACAAAAAAGCACCCGAAAAAATTGACGTTAAAAAGATTTGAGTACAATTTCATTTAGTAAACACGAATAACCGATTTTTTTTATCGAATTCGGACCCCAGCCACAAAGAGATAAATTCGACCCTGCCTGAACATATCATGCACAGGATTTTCCAGTCGTTGAATATGTATGAAAGCAATAAACTGGATCGTTTGGTGCAGGTACAAGATAAAGGGATTTGAATGTGTGTACACTGATCAATAACCAAATTAAGCTTATCCACCTTTCATATCACACAAAATGAATAATAGAACACGTTCCTTGGATGTACAGCGATAAACACCTACTTTTCGAGTAGTACAATGATAGTGCAATACACTTAGGGAGCCAGAAACGGTACACTCAGAAAAATAATCGCACAAAAGCAACTTTTCCACTTAGACACAAAGGAAACCATATGCTACGAACAGTTAGAGGGTACCGGTATTTGCGACCTACTAAGTGAATATACCTGAGATTTATCTCGTATCAGACCGTGCATAGGCTAATTAAACTTTTTTTATCATTTTTGTGAGTCAGAGGATCGTAAATTTAGCTCTAGTTGGTGTGTTTCACCAAAATTAAATTACCTGCAACACTAGATTCTCTGTTTCTATGTGCGGTAAGAGGAAGACATTCAACTGTCTCTGCTATACAGGGAAAACCAATATTCGAGGTGATAGTGTAAGAGTTGACAAATCAAATCAATATCATCAGTACTTACGTTCTTAATTGTCTGATTTGTGCCATGTGATTTTGATTGATTGCTTTTGAAGGTAATCTCGAAATCTCTGTTAGAAGCTTGAGAAAGTATAATTCTCTGGAATTATGCTTATTCAGTGTTGCATCATGCTAATAATGGCAATGACAACACTGTGTCGAGAAAGGTTACATGAGCGTTCACACTATTGTCAGTCTAATCAGCATTTTGTGGAGCTTATTCGTCGCTTAATTTTTAAATAAGTACCTGCGTAAGCAGAATTAAGTTAATTATACATTTAACGGAATAAACAGTCGCTTCATTTTAATACTTTCAAACTTTTCCAAAGTGGTGGTTTTTTGAGCCACCGGAACTGGGTCGAACCACGGTTCGAACACATGCTGTGTCAGATGACAAATTCCAGGTTCAAGATGGGCACAGATGTTTAAAGCTGTAAAATCGATTGACATTTCTATATCTTCCTCGGTAGGTTAGTTAAAATCATGAATTATTTATTTACTACGTTATTATCGTGCAAGCATTTATCGCAAACGTTATTTTACTGCTTTTGATAGTTTCAAGCGGTGCGAGTGGATTGCGAAAAAGGTTTGCGTGCAAATCTGGAGTTAACAAGAAACGATGGGGAAATTTATTGTGGTTAAAAGAACAAAATGACGTTGTGAAATGCAACTTTATTGCTGTACTAAAAAGTTTTGCGATTATTTTTCTGATATTACACAGCAGTTCGTTTCATTTTTAAATAGAACTTCATAATAAATTTATCAATTTGGGTTGGATCATCGATAAAATTACCTGCATTTAGCAGATCTAAATAATTTATTTTTGCAACATGTGATAGGTTTTGATTAGATAAAACACATGATGTTGATAAAGTTTTGCGAATTATACGACAGGTGGTAGACGGCTAAAGGAAGGTAATTAATTCTCAAGAAACGTTTTGCTCGTTTCTGAAGAAATCAATTGGTTGTAATTATTTCAGATAATCGAATCTTGGAATTTTTTGATCTCAGTTTTTTGAAATAGACGAATAAATCGATTTTATTTTATATTACTTATCCACAAAGTTTGCTCATTTCTGCGATAAGCTGTAAGTTTGATGATTCAAAGTTAATATATTTCAAAACAACCTGAATAAAAATAAGGACGGATTATTAAATTAGAGATAAAGACGATGAAATGTTGGCTATTTCAAAGCGTTTAAAATTATCATTTGATGACGTCATACACCTTTTAAATGAGATTAATAGATAACTTTTGGTTAACATTTTAACATCTTTAGATAATTATAAATAAAATATAATCATTAACAAATAAATAGATAGACAGATAGATAGCGAAAGGAAGCCCGCTAAACTACTAAAGTTTAAAAATTGATCCAGGGTTATTTAGAAAAAAATATACTACAACAAATCCTACTTCTTCGAAAAACGAAGTATAAAATTTGATTTTGTAATTTTTTATGATAACCTTTTAAGCTAAAAAAATAGAGATAATTCCAGTCACAGTGTAAGAAAAAAAGTCGTATAAGGTAATTGAACCCACTTAAAACTGAGGCCTTTTCTATTGGTCCACTTCCAAGTGTAAATTTTGGAAAATTTCTGAGGGTAAGGTATTTTTTCGATCTCTACGACAAACAACGAGGGAAAACTTGAATGAGGTTAAAACGCTGCAATTTGTTTTAAATGTCAAAAAATTCGAACGTAATGATATGTAAAAATAAAAATTTATATTTTTTTCAACGAAACGTAGGAAGTCGTAATAAATAAATGAAAAAAATAATCAATAAAATGTCAAATCTCGTCGCTATAGACCGTATTGAGAAAAAAAAGGGCAGTGTAACCAACCTTAATTTTTTTTAACTAGACATATCGAAATAGCCTAGATTTTATATAAAAGGTACGGCTGTGTTTAATAAAACTGGGAATTACATTTTTTCACAATGTAAACTGACCTTTTAATTTGTCATTTATTTGACAAGTAGGCAATTATTAGGTTGACACGTACATGCTGTCAAACCTAATATAAACTAACCTACTTGTTCGCAAAACTGACATTTCAAAGACAACCCTTCAATTTTCTAACCTAAAATCAAAAAAGCCGTTTTAAAACTATCGAAAATGTATTTGGTTAAATTTAGAAAATCGTCGGAAATGGGGCGAAAATTGCATAAGGGTGCAAAATGGGTGAAATTTGCATACATAGTGGAAAGTTTAATTTTTGGAAGAGAAGTCTAAAAATTGTCAAAAAATTCAGGGATATACATCCCGACGTACTCATTCTAAAAATATAGTGTTTATGTTAGCGGAGCAATATTTTCGGAATATTCGGTGTGAAATTCGAATTTTTGTAAATTTTTAAAAATCATGATATTTTATTGGGCGATTCTGGAAAAACGGTTGGAGTTTTCCAAGAAATGAGGCCAGAAGTGAGTTTTGGGCCCGAAATCTACAGGAAAATGTATTTATTTGAATTTCGAAAATCGTCGAAAATGGGTCAAAATTTGCGTACCTATAGTGGATATTTTTATTTTTGAAAAAGTCTTCTAAAAATTCTCAAAAAATTTAGGGTTGACGTGCTGATTCCAAAAATATAGCGCGTTTAGGGTCACGGAGCAATATTTTCGAAATATTCGAAGTGAAAATGGAATTTTTTGAATTTTTTTAAAATTACGATATTTCAATGGGCGATTCTGGAAAAACGGTTGGAGTTACCGAAGAAATGAGGCCGGAAGTGACTTCTGCGGCCCGAAATCTACCAGAAAATGTATTTAATTAAATTTCGAAAATCGTCGAACATGGGTCGATATTAAAGTTTTTGAAAAAGTCGTCTAAAAATTCTCAAAAAATTCAGGGGAAAAGATCTCGACGTGCTGATTCTAAAAATGTAGCGTGTTTATGGTAACAGAGCAATATTTTCGGAATATTTGATGTGAAATACAATTTTGTTGAAATTTTTAAAAATTACGATACTTCATTGGCCGATTCTAGAAAAACGGTTGGAGTTATCGGTCAAGTAGGCAATTATTATTAGGTTGACAGATGCTTGTCAAACCTCATATAAACTAACCTCTTTGTTCGCAAAACTAATATTTCAAAGGCGGCCCTTTCTTTTTATAAAATGTAAACTGACTTTTGTCAATTATTTGACAGTTATTAGGTTGGCAAATGCCTGTCAAACCCACAGATATCTATGGTCAAACTCCATATAAACTAACCTATTTGTTCGCAAAAGTGACATTTCAAAGACAACGCTTCAATTTTCTAACCTAAAATCAAAAAAGCCGTTTTAAAACTATCGAAAAATTACTAAAAATAATAAGTATTTTTTTCACACTTTCAATTTTTATTGAACACAACTGTACTTGATCAATATGGACTTTCTTTGCGAAAATTTAGAGGCTACTTTTTCATGTTCTAGAAGCTCTATGAAACATCGAGAAAACATCATCCTTACGTTCGGGAAGAAAAAATTAATTATAAGTATTAAAAAATAAAAAAAATATTGTATAACAAATACTCATCTGTGGACCACTGATCACCTGTGATGACGTCATCAACATTTTTGCAAGGACACATATATTAACTTGGATTGGTGCAGTGTAATAATAAAAATAACAGTATTGTATTCCCAAAATTTTCTAGGAAAATGGAGTGAGCCGTTCCTGATTTAATCAATAAAATATTTATTTTATTGATTAATACCCCCCATTTTCTCAGAGGTTATGTCATTTGCCAAAATCAGTCTTATCTTACCAAGTACTAGCCCCGCCCACCCGCCCACTATTTTCTCAGAGGGTATGTCATTTGCCAAAATAAGACTAGACCTGCCCACCCGCTCTTTATTTTGTCAGAGGGTAGTACTTGCTAGTACTTGCTAAGATAAGTCTTATTTTGGCAAATGACATATCCTCTGAAGAAATAGGGGCGGGTGGGCGGGGATAGCACTTGCTCAGATAAGACTGATTTTGGCAAACGCCACACCTTCTGAGAAAATAGAGGGCGGGTGGGTGGGGCTAGTACTTGCTAAGAAAAGACTGATTTTGGCAAATACCATACCCTCTGAGAAAACAGAGGGCGGGTGGGCGGGGCTAGCACTTTCTCAGATAAGACTGATTTTTCCCGTATTAAACTTGTAAAAATTTGTTAAATTGCATATTTCCATAGTAACGAGTTAAATTCCTAAATCTGATTGGATATTTATTTTTTAACAACTCAGTCAATAATTTTTCTGAGGCACCCTGTATAAGCAAATTTAAAAAATATCAATTATATATTGAAAATAAATCACAAGAATATACTATAAGATAGGATATATTCAGCAATATTTTGAGGTGACGTCATCAATTTTTTAGGGGGGATGAGCAAATACATTTTGATCAAAAATTTACCATGCTTATGATAACATCTCCAAGATTTCAAATGATTCGGTTTTGAAGTTCCTGATTAAATCAATAAAATAAATTCACGCATTCATAAATTTTTTTGTCACCCTGTTTAAGCAAATTTAAAAAATATGAATGCAGTGATAAAACACACACTGATCATATTTTGCACTTTTTAGAAAGGATTTATCTGGCAAAATTTTGAGATGACGTCATCAATTTTTTGGAGGGGATAAGCAAATATATTTTAATTAAAATTTTTGGATAAAACCTCAACACGGAATCATAAATTACATGTGTAGGACTGACGGACAGACGAACAGACAGACGGCCAGACGAACAGACAGACGGACAGACGGAAACGGGAGACCTATTTCTTCGTACTCTATGGGTCATGAAAGATCGAGAAAACGTAAAAGTAGATTCGGAGAAGGACAGAAAATGACGTGGAAAGCATAAAACTTATTTTGCTGTTATATCTTCTTAGTGCTATTTGCATATTTAGTGAGATAAATAATAATATTAGTAATAATAACTATTTTTCAATACTATATAAGTCAAAAATGTGCCTTACGAAGGGAGATACAAAATTCAAACTGTAATAAAATGTTGTGTAATAATACTGATAGTCTCAATAGCTAGTACGATAAGGGGTACGAGGCGTTAGCTGAGTTGAGAAATCATTCGAGAGCAGCAACCCCCAAAAAAGGATAATTTATTTAATATAATACAATAAACTCTTGCAAGATTGTAATATATATACAATAGTAAAAATGCCTTTCTGAAATCGATTTCTATGAATCAAACTTGACGCAAGAAACGCAAAACAAAACAAAATTCTGAAATTACAACTAAATCACTTTCTAATTACATACTCTGAATGAACAAAACATTCAACCATCCATCACTTTTACCACGAGGTGTTTTATTTCGTTTTTATTTATAAGGAAATTTATGTAGGAAAGTGCTCATAACTCGACTTTAACATTCAAATTTTGTACCCATATAAAATTTTACGGTTTTTCTCACTTGACGTCTTTATAAACGGAATGTGCAATTTCTTCCCAACACTAAATTTTTATCTCTGCTTCACATAACGGCGACTCAAAGAACGAATTCCGAGATAGTTCACGCTACCGTGACTCTGAAATGAATAATGGTAATATAATTTTTACAAAGTTGAATTTGCGTCATTTTTCTGCTTTGTTGAAAGAATACACATGTCATGCAAATCCTCGTACAATGCCTCTTTCCACGTATTTAAGCGATGAAACAGTAAAAGACCACTGATTTGTATCCCATCTGGCAAAATAGATGAAAAACCGTGTCTATCAAAGCCGAGTCGTTCTTAACTGTAATTTTAATTACAATTTCGTTTCAGTTGTACGATGGAACGCTAAACCTGAATTCTGTTCCGTTAGCTGGAAAAAGTACGACTTTAGTGCGACAAAAATTTTGAAGCGACGATCACCCACAACGATCATTTTCGCTGGTCAAAAAAGTCAATTGTAATAACAGCGGTACTAATATGGGGACATCCGTTCAAGGTCCTGAAAAATTAATCATACTCAGTTGTGGATGAATATTTCCAAGGTCTAGTCCTAGGTAATCAATGCCCACACATTTGTTTAACAAAACAACTGAAATTGTAAAATAGTCATTCAGAGTTGTGGTAATCATGCGTTCGGTGCCGTTCTATCACCATGTATTTATTTTTCTCTTTACTGTCATTTGAATAATAATAAAACTCTAATTCAGCAAACTGTAACTAAACCCAATTCTTCACACTTTCGTAACCACATCATTACACCTTATCACCTTGTTCGCTGCTTCGAATGCAAATCGATCCTCTATCTACCCCATCGACGATCCCAAGCATAAAAATCTGCATAATTAATAATCAAAAGTTCATTGTCAAGTTCAACTCGTTCTTGCCGCTAGTCAAAAACTGCAAGTCTTGTACTTTACTTTTTTTACCGGCGATAGTAGCGTTTCACTTGGTTTGGGATCACTGAACTGTGCCAGTGGCAGTGCTATCGGTCCTGGATCTTTACCTTCTTTGAATACGATCTTGCTCGTTATAATTGTTTAATGCTAATATCCCCTTCGTGGTCTATTTGCCAGCTTCGTGAAGGTTAAGACGATTCAATGAGTGTTTTTTTCCTATCAGTAATGTTTGCACAGCTTTACATTGATAGATAAGATACCGGTCGATTGAAATGTTTCTTTTTGATAAATCAATGCGTTTCAAAATTTTATAAGGCGTTGCGAAAGAATTATGAGATTCGAAGATAAGAATTGGGTAGAGTGTGGAATTTTGGCCTTGATCAAAAAGCGATAATCAAAATTTCAGGGAATGGTTAAGTTGAGCATCAAGTGGTATGTGGAAAATATTGACGCGATGCCAATCTATAGGAGGTTTCAATTGTCGAATGCACTTTGTGGTTTAAGTTAAGCGATATTGATCACGTCGCACCTTAACAGTACTTATCTGTTTACATAAAATTACATTGAAATTCCACTTAAGTTGAAACGCAGGTTACATATATATGTATTTTTTTTATAATTGTTCGATTTGACAGCTACTGCCAAACCGTCAAATAGCTGCCAACATCATTATTTTAAAAATAAATTCCATGACCTATTAGAACTAAAGGACTTTTTTTGTTCGATAATATGTTCTGTTTAATTGGTTGTTATACATAAATAACTAAAGTGTACTGTGTATTTTAGTATTAAAAGTTAGTAACATGTTTATCGTAATTATTAGTGTGTGGCTGAGAATAAAGATAAACCGCAACCTGTAAAAATATATGAGTCATTATCCAGAGTTTAAGTGCTTTACGAATAAAAGATAGGTATAAGATTGCAGCCAGGTCCGGCAGTATAAATTTTAGTGCCCTGTCGTTAGTACCTGTAAAGTTAGAGCTATGTTATAATTTGCGATATTATCTACCTACTGTTTACGTGTTCTTTTTACTCTAGTAATACTTATAATACAATGTCATATTGAGCCTTAAAAAATATTTATTTCTCACGACTCTTTGGAAATGTAATCATTGTATGTGTGTCGAAATGTGCTTATTATCCTCTCAACATATATTTTTGGTTAAATAAGAAATAAAACAAACTCACATATTATTAATTTTGTAAAATAGAATATTTTGTATGAAAAGAATTGATACATATTTTCATATTTCCTGTAGGAAAAATATTTTAAATATCATGTCCTATCCGTTCATGTGACATCTGCACTTTCAGTTGTCAATTTCTGCAAAAATTTTTGAGTGTACGCAAAATTTTAACTTATTCTTTTGACTGCACTCGCAAATTTAGGGAGAAACTAAAATGGTAAATTTGTATAAGGAAATATCGATTTTGCAATTAAGCTCCGCCTCTCGGTCTGACAACGAATGAAAAGTTTGGTTTTCTTTTTTAATTAATACATTTAGTTTTCTTTGTATAATACGATTACTCAAAGAACATAATAGCATGCAAAATCCATGTTTCCTTATACAAATTTTTCATTTTAAACATGTTTTAAGTTTCATGTTGTGAAAAGAAGTCTACAAATATTAAAACAAAAAGGCAAAATGTAAGCCCGCCCACCCGCCCTATCTCGATTGTGATGATTTTTTTTATTCGCCGTGAACCAAAGGGGTGGAGCTTAACTACAAAATACTTATTTCTTTACAAGAAATGAACAACACCTTTTTGAGTATCGCGTTGTCCAAAGAATACTGTGTAAAATATACCCCCTCCCCCCCACTCACCCCGTCTCAATTGTGATTATTTTTTAATTTTTAGAAACTTGAAACACGTTTAAAATGGTAAATTTTTGTAAGGAAATTTGGATTTTGCAATTAAATTCCGCTCCTTTAGCTCTTGGCGATTAAAAAAAAATCATCACAATCGAGATAGGGCGGGTGGGCGGGGCTTATATTTTGCTTTTTTTTTCTTAATATACATAGCCATCTGTTCAGAACAAGAAACTTAAAACATGTTTAAAATGGTAAATTCTTCTAGACAAATCTTGCAATTAAGCCCCGCCTCTCGATTTGTCAACCAAGAAAAATTCATCCCAATTGAGAATTGAGATCGGGGCGGGTATGGGTGGGGCCTAATCTTTGGCTTTATTTTTTTCTTAATATACATTGTATTCTTTGAACAACAGGATACTCAAAAACATGTTTTTAATTTCTCGCAGAGAAATAAGGATTTTGCAGTTAAGCTCCGCCTTGCTGGCTCACAACGAATAAAAAAAATATGATCACAATTGAGATAGGGCGGGTGGGTGGGGCTACATTTAGACTTTTTTTTTGCTTAATATGTGTAGACTTACTTCGACAACCAGAAACTTAAAACATGTTTAAAATGGTACATTTTTGTAGAAATCAACTTAAATCGTCCACTTTTCTTCTGCAACCTCTTTAAATACGGCAAAAGTTGAACATTAAAGTTACTATCAACGGCAACTTGGCAACGGAGTTTATAAATGACAGTTTTCAGCTCTTAAAGGCAAGTCAGCGGGGACAGCAACGTCAAGAGCAAGTTATAAACCCCACTTTAAAGTTACTAACGACAAAAAGTTCATTTTATAGGTTAGGACGCAAATTTAAAGATAGATATTATATTGAAATCTGAATAAAATAGAATGGAATAAAAACAGTTTGCTAAGTATGTACTCATTTCAGCTTATAATAGAAGTTTTCAATTACAAAATGTACGAATATAAATTGTTTTTGGCATTTTTTCTCGTTTCCCATTTTTCATTTACATTTCGTATTCATGTGCACTTCCGATTTCTCATTTCTCGTTTGCAGTTTCACAATTTGTATTCCGCGTTTGTCTTTTTCATTTCTCATGATGAGAGTGAGATATAAGAAGTAGAGATGTGTCGTTCGCGAACGAACGAATCAAACTGAACGGGTCGTTCGAATGAACGAGTGACCGAAATCGTTCCCAACGCAAACTAGTCGTTCTTTCGTTCATTTCGTTCACTCGTTCACCGTTCGTTCACATTGTCTCGACTGGATCTTGGTTTCGTTGGATCTTTGAATCATGGCACCAGCACAGTTCTATGTTCTGTATCCAATACTAGGAGCACATGCTATGCTATTTATGGAATTAACTAAGAACGTAAGTTTTCCAGACAGATTAATTCCAGTAGTATGAATTTAAATTAGGAACCGGGAACAAAAATGACAATTTATGACGATAACTTATATACAATGTTCATAAACGACTGAACATTAGAAACTAAATAAATAAATGTAAATTAAGAATTATTATTACTATTGTAATGATTATTAATAAAAAAAAATCCGTGTTATTTTTTTAGAATACAGGATTGTGTGACGTCAGATTAAATCGTTTTAAATATGCTACGACCTGATTAATTAAGAATATTTAACATTTAACGTTCATTTGTTTTTGTCTATGACATTCAACTTTTTTTTAATACATCGTATACATTGTTTAGAGATTCTTCTAGGTTTTTTTTTAATTCTTTGATTTAGCATATGCCATATTTTACTGAAAAGTTGCTTGGAAGCTGTGATAAAAACGAATTTAATTTTTGTGTCGAAAGTGCTATTGATGTATTTATTAACACAATTATTTACGTCCACAAATTCAAGTTACTTTTTTTAAATATTAAATTATTATTTATACATCACAGAATTCAGAAAAAAATCGTTACATGAATCTCTAAAAAATGGGAGGCATTAAAAAAAATTAAATGTAGACAAAACCAAATAAACGTTAAATCATTAATTTTTCGAATCAGATCATAGTATATTTCAAACGATTTAATTTGACGTATCACACAATGCAGTATTCGAAAAAAAAAGACAGCAATGGCCCGGGTTTTTTTTCTGAATACCTATGCGATAGTTCTGAGCATGACCTTCCCTATAAAGTGATCAGATTCAAGCAAAAGGGAAACTAAGACCATTGACCGAAGAGCCGAAAGACCGAATGATTCATCAATAGATCCCTGAGCCTTGAATGATTAAGAACGAAGTGAACGGTGAACGAAGTGAACGAAATGAACGAAATGAACGAAATGAACGACATTTGACGACCGGGTCTTCGTAACGACCGAACGATGAACGATCCGTTCGTAGTGATGACCGAATCTGCCCATCCCTAATAAGAAGTAAGAAACGTAAATGAGAAATGGAAGAAATAATTTCAGTTCGGAGCTGATCCACCACAACACTCCCCACGAAAAAGTAAAAAATGTGAGTTTGAAATTGTTCGATGTTTTTTGAAGTCGACGAAAAAATACACCAAGATCTACAGAAAAAAAAAACACGAAGATAAAAAACAACCAGTTAAGGCATACGATTAACAGAACTATTCGGAAAATATATAGTAAAAACCTATAATTCATGTATTTCGTTCGATGTTCATACAGACATTGTTTAACTAGATTTTTTTTAGATACTTCATAACCGAGGAAGAAATATATTGAAATCCAGACGTTCTACAAAGAACTGCCATTCAGATTTGACAGATTTGACTTCTAAACGAGCACCAACCGTAAAGCTAAAAATTACCAAATTCGAAGACGGCAGGGAGACCAACCTGACGGCCTTATGACACTGCGGATGTCCATGCAAACGGGTAATAAATATTGTGAAACTTGTTATAAATTTCAAAATATTTCCACTAAAAATGTTGTAGACTTTTTAGATTGAGATCAAGATATTTATTGATTAGTAGCATGTTCTTACTAACTACTAGAAATCAAATTTAATTGTTAAGTGAATAAGGTTTTTATAGGTTTTTTACTACTTGATTACTATAATGTTCACCAGTTTCTTTGTTAAACACAAATTAGCATGTTATAGGTCTCCTACTAACTTTCTCAGAAGTAGGTAGTAAAACTTTAGATGAAAGCGAAGTAATTATGAAGCAAATTTAATGTTAATGTTAATGGAGTGAACATGAGAATAAACAATTTAAAATTAACAACCATCAGGTATTCTCCTGCGTTTTCACTGACCGGTTTTCAATATTTGTCACTTACTGTCTTTTTTACTCCCCGAGCATAAGCTGAGTTCTACTATTACTAAAGTGAAACTTTTTATTTACAAAAAATATTAACTTTAAAATTCGATTTAACGTACATTGACTTCAAAAATCTATAATTGCATTGTTTGTAGCAAATAAGAATGTTGACTTACAAATGTGTAAGATGAATTCAATATAAATCTGTATATAAGTATTTTACGTATCTTTAAATTCCTGTTTAGAAATATGCTCTGTATAGAACATTTATAAATGGGCAAACTAGTGTCAAAAAATAGTAAAAAGAAAAACGAAACAACCAAAAATGACAAACTAAAAAAATTTGCTCAAAGTAGGGAATTTAAGGCATTCTTATCCCCATGACGTTATCATTTAAAATCTTAATAGATGTAATGGTGTTATCTTTAGTTTGTTTATTCTTATTTCAAAACCTATACAAATATTTAATTAAAATTTGCAGTAGGTACATGTAAGCCATTTGATTGTTGATATTCTTGTCAGCATTGATGTTTTTAAATAATTTCCATGACTACTATATTTATTATAAAAATATTCATACATTGCTTATAATTATAATAGAATCACCTGCCAATTTATACATGTTATTAATTTTACATTGTTTGAATAGTAGGTATGTCCCTAATGAACAATTTTTACTTCTTATAGTTTCAGTTTTGAAACAGTGAATACACCAAATCAGTAGTGTAACAGTCCTAAAAAATTCGTGACGATTTGTGCAAATTCATCATAGGTCATTTTGTCAATGTTCACTCTTTCAGAGCAGAACTATAGACGCTCGAAGAAAATTATTGATTTTTCCAGATTTAGTTTTCAGTTGTCAAAATAAAGTCTAAAGACTGTTTTTCCGTTTTTCACCTGCTTATATTTATCGCAGCCTGGAATTTTAACGACAAACATTGTTCAAACTGGCGTGAAAGAGCTCGGTGTTTTGATTTTAGAGTCAGTAAATCATGAAATGAATAAACATAAAAACAACATTCATCAAACCCGATGCAGGAAATTAAAATGTCGTTATAATGGGTTTGTTGTTGTCAATTCTAAAATCGCCACATTTTTTTCGTTGCATTGTAGATTAAACAACCATTTTCACTTTTAATAGGTTAGACACGTTTTAACTATTACATATAATCTCAGACTTCTCGAAAACCATTCTATTCACATAATATTTTCCCACCATTGTTATTAAAATGGGCGTTATTCCAAACCTGTCAGGTGCGTTATGGAGTGGTCCCGTCAACCGCCGCATTGTTATCTGACGTAGGTCCCATTTTTAAAGGTCATTATTTATGAACGCTAGGGATGTTATAGACGTGTAGTTCCGGTAATCTCGTCACCGGAAGCGTTGTGCAACAATGTCACCGGATTTGCGCCAAACTATCCCCTTTCCAAATCCCAATTTTTTTTAATGCCGCTTTTATGAGATTCAGCTAGAAAGTGGTCGACTTTTCTTATTTTTATAGCGGAATTATCAGGTTGTAACCGCACGAAAACCAACCGCCAATTTTAAGCTTGAATTCTTTGGAAAATTGAATAAAACAAGCGAGAATAATTTAAAAAACGTACCTATTTCGAGCCGAGGGGACTATTCATGTAATCACACGCTGATAACAGGTGATACTGGTGTGTGGATTGAAACGTGGCGATTATAATAATTTAATAAGTGGCCTTATCGCACCGGTTGATAACATTTCGTTTCTTTACAATTTATTGCAATAATTAGGGTGCTAAACTCGGATATAGTTTAATTTTACGTTACGAAAAATATTGTTTGTATTAGTACGGCCAAAAAACACTTTTCGAGCCGTGTACACTTAGATTTATTCAAAGTTACCTGTTTCGCTTATTCTTGGTTAGTTGTCGAGAAACTACAAAGCTACGTCAAGCCACCTTTCCGAACACCTTGCGCACATTAAGTTGACCCCGCACTGTTTGTGTTCGCTCTTTCTGTTCCACACACAACAAGTTAGTGAGCGAAGAATTTTTTAAATGGGAATTAAAATGTCTGTGTTTAGTGCGCAGGTCGGTGCCATCCTTTATTTGCGGTGGCAACGCCACCAGAAGGCGGTTTCTTTCAAATCTAATAAATTTACGACACACATTGTGATGTCACAGGTGTAAATAATATAGACTGTGTAAACGAACGTAGGCAACCGTTTATTGTAATTTTTGGTATTAATTCGAAATCAATGTTTCGGTTAAACTAGCAAAAGTTGTGCCATAAACGATATATACACACGCCCCACAAAAAGTGAAACACCCTGTATGCAATTTAAAATTGTTGCGTTTGTTTTAAGGCGTGTAATTGACCTGGAGCTGCGAGTTTCTTTTTTTGGAGCGAATTAACATTAATTTATGCAAAGATGTTACGCTAGGAACTAATAGTACTCCATTATACTAATCTTCGTTGAAAAAGTTAGAGTTTTGTACTTGTCTGCATTTTATTAAACGGGTGAATTGCCCTCACTGAAGGTTGAATGTTCAAGGTGAGTGCTTTAGCAAAAGAAACGTCACACGGACTGTGGTTGATCGTAACATGATGTGCACAGTGGGTTAATTATATAATAGTAAAATTACTAACAGACAGACGCCGACAGATAGACGGAAACGGGAAAGCGTTTCCTTAATTAAAAAAAAAAGAACGTACACAAAGTAAAATTACTGAATTAATGTAGGTGCAGTATTCTAACTAGTGAATTAATAATACTCACTGCTAACACCTGAAATCGTCTTCAAATTTGTAAGATTTGAAGGGGCCTTTAAATTTTCACATTTTGTGACAGGAATTTTGAAAACTACTGTTCGTTGTCAAAGCAAACTGCATTTTTAGTTTTTGTTAGGTTAAAACGTTTCAAATGAAAGCCAAATTACGTAAACTTACTTAAATTTATTTACAAGAGTATTTACAATGTTCACCTTAAAATAGATAACTACATTAATAATTTAAGTTTATCTATATTTCCTGTCCATAAATTCTCTTGGGAATGATTGTACAGTCGCTGTACATTATTATTATTACATTATCTAGATGAACATTTCACTGGTGATGTATCATGATTTTATTTGGTCCAGGATATGAGAATAACTTAATGGAGTCGATTAACATTAAGGGAATAGTTCACTTTAGTTCAATAGTAATAATAAAAAAAAACAAAATCAACGCTTTAACAAACAATCAACTTTATCTAAACGTTCCCTTCATACAAGGATGCTGATAATGATTGTATTTAACATCTCATTCCACTTTCACCCACTTTCGCACACCATTCGCACCAAAATTTAGGACTGCTTCGGATGAGGGACCACAGCTTGTGGTTGCGCTTTGAAACACTGCAGGAGGAAAGCCGTGTATATGACGAAAGCGATGCTGATGGCGAATAATGCGTACATAAAAATGTTCAGTTCTGGCTGCCTAAAGCGATTCTTTCGCATCCATTCCAAAACGTCGGCTTCGGAATGCATGTCCCCTCGGTATATGCTGGGAAAGCGCCTACGGAAGTAGACTATGGCAGGAAGATTAGTGACCCCCCATTTTCTGGCGTAACGCGGATCCGCCATCTTGACGAACGTTATGTCGAAGTTGTCGGTCTCGCTGTCGATGTTTTCGAGCCTTTCCATGATGACTTTGCTCTCTTCGGTATTGAGTTCGTCTGGAAGTTGTGTCATTGTTAATTGCACAAATTGGGTTGAATCATGACTTACAGAAGAAGACGGTCACGAACTCGTTCTCTTCCAACAATTTCTCCAACATTTTCTTGTTGACTTCTTCGATTTCGTTCTTGATTTCGAAAACGTCTTGGGAGGTTAGCCAGTCGAGGACTTTGTCCGACTGGGTTAAGTCGCCTTCGTACACCATGGGGGTTTTCTTGCGGAAATACATGAGAGCCGGGAGGTTGTGGAGACCTTGTTCAGCAGCGGCCTCAGCACTACAGATCTTGACAAAGTCGATTCCAAACATGTCTGCTTCCCCGTCGATTTCTTCCAAGTTTTCTAAAATTTCGTCGCACTCAGGACAATCTTCGTCATCTAGAAACACGAGTTAGATTGAATTAGGACAGTCGTGGTACTTACAAAAGAAGACGGCGAGAAAAGGCGATTCGTTGAGTAATCTTGTCAACATTCTCTCGTTAACGGATTCTATTTCGTCCGCTAGCTCTCTGTTATCGTCGTCGATCAGCCACTCGAGAACCGAATCTTCGTTCTGGAGGTCACCTTCGAACAACAGAGGGTTACCGTTTCTGAAGTAGACTAGTGCAGGGAATGTCTTGATGCTGTAGCGTTTTGCTAGTTGGGGATCCTGGATGCGGACCAACTGGATTCCGTAGACGTCACATTCGTCGTCGATTTTCTCCAAGTCTTCTAGGATTTGTTCGCAGATGTGACAGTTCTGTTTGTAGAAGTAAACAGCTAAGTATTGGGTGTCTTGGACTAAGTTTTCAAGCATCACTCGTGTGATTAGCTCGATTCTGTCTTCGGTCCGTTGTTGTATCAGCCATTGGAGCACTTCTTCCTCTTCTTCTAAGTCTCCTTCGAACACCCCGCCGACTCCCTCTTCGAAGTACATCAGGATTGGGAAATCCGTCGCTCCGTACTGTTCCGCGATCTTCAAATCCTGCGTTTTGACGAAGAGAATCCCGTGACGTTCGCAATCGTCGTCGATGTTCTCTAGTTCTTCCAGAATGTGGGCACACTGTTCGCACTCGTCGCTATCTGTGGTAAAGACATCGTGAGACCGCTTAAATTGGATTTAGTCTGGTGAACGGAAAGAAACGTGCGCTTAGTTTCGTTTCGTTCATGCTACAATAAGATCAAAAAATCTACAGTACCTAGGTTTTCTATTGTTAAAAGTTATCTAAGGAAACGAGGATTTTTGTGTACGGGTTTTTGAAAAAAAGTGGAAAACCAAAGTTCTGTGTGTAATTCAGTGTCATAGTGTTTATGGATGAAGAAACAGTCGTTGATCGTCGAAAGAAAGACTTGAGGAAAAGTGTCCCTGTATGTGGAAAAGCATATTCACAACACTCTACTACGGGAAAAAAGTACCGTCTTTATTCGTTTCGACTTCTTCCTCGGACGTAGTCCGCATTTTGTGAGTCTTCCTTCCTTGATGTTGCTCTTGTGTTTCGCACATATCACACAAAGTCTTGTTCCCTGCGCACATACATCCAGACGTAGAGATAATCAATTGCAACTAGTACTAGTAATCAGTTACTCTACACACATCGAGTTATCATTTCATTCTTAAGAAAGCGAACTAGCGCCAAACTGTTGCAGTACTTACAGAAATAAACCGCCAGTGCGGCTTCTTCTTCGATTAGTTTAACCAGCTCGCTCCCTTCGGTCGCTTCGATCACATCCCCAGAAGGATCCTTCTGGGTCATCATCCACTGCAAGATCTGCTGCTCGTCGTACAAATCCCCAGCGTAAATAACAGGCTCCCTGGACCCCAACTTGAAGAAAAGAATCGCAGGTAGCGCAAAAACCCCCAACTGCTTGGCCATTTGTTTATCGTCGATCTTGACAAAGTTGATCCCTGCTGCGTCCGCTTCGTCATCTATGTGTTCGCATTCCGCAAGAACCCTCGGGCACTGCTTGCAATCGTTGCTGTCTGAAAACGCACTTTAGACCAAGCGCAACCGAAATCCACACTTACAAATAAACACAGCCACGTAGTCGGACCGTTGTCGGATTTTCTCGAACATTTTTCGGTTGACGCGTTCGATGTGGTCCGTCAATTCCATGTTCTCCGGGTCCGTGAGCCAGTCTAAGATCTCCTCTTCGTCGTCGATGTCCCCGTCGTACTTAATCGGTTTGCCTTTGCGGAAGTACGTGATGCCTGGAGGGTCTCTGTAGCCGTACTTTTTGGCCATCAGGCGATCTCTCATTTTGACGATTTTGATTCCGTACTCTGCGGCTTCGTCATCGATCAGTTCCAGGTGTCTCAGAATTCGAGGACTGTCCGGATCTTCTTCTTTGTCTGTAATTTGGGTGTTAATTTTTGGCGCAAGAGTGGGGTTAGAGCATACAGAAAATAACTGCGAGGAATTCTTTCGTTCCAATGTATTTGAAGAGAGTGTCTCTGTCTATTTCTTGGATGCTTTCGTCCTCCTTTTGGTCCATCATCCATTCTAACACTTCGTTCTCGTCGAATAAGTTTCCTGGGAAAGGACGGTAGGTGTTTTAGTCGAGGGGCGTTGTCGAGGGAGGAGATAGTTATGGAATGGCTATAACGATAACTTACCGGTTATTGGCTATATGCGTACACTAAGCAGAATCTTTTATTAGGGCGTGTCGTTGCATTTAAACCATGGAATAACAGTAATAGAAAACAATTTATTATAACGTAAGATTTACATGTGTGATGTTATGTACATGCGAGGTGTTCGGCAGTGACTTTAGCGCTGACACCGATAAGATCACGTCCCCGAATGCAACTGGTCAATGCAAATACGTAGAGCCTTTTAACGATTCAAAAGTCAGGTGAATTCAGGGCATTGGTTATTCTACAGTGAACAGAATATACAGTCATGCGTTCAAAAATGCTACATCTAAACGATTTCTATATTTAAATGTTAATGTTCTAATAGTATTTACAGATGGTTCGATTAACAGTCTGAATAAGAGTTTTACAAAATGATTTACTTTTTCTTTCATTTTTTTTTTTTTGATAAAAACACAACAAATCACTCAAAAGCCTTAACAAGAGCAGAAAATAAAACAAAGTCAATAGAGTCGATGGTTCGCTTGAGAAAACAAAAGTCTGCGTCGAAGAGTTCACGCTTCACATGGAACATGTGTTGATTAGATTCCGCTACCTACCACCACCATATATATTTACCGGTCCCGAAAAAGCTCTTTTTTCCTTTTCCCTTTTCCGCTTTGACCGGCACGTTTTTCTCTTTGTTTTCCTTGTTAAGTTTGGTGGGATGGTTAGCCTTCGAAACGGGTTTCAACGGGGCAAGTTTCTCGGGTTTTTTACTTTCTTTAGGGACGGCTCGGGTGGTTTTAGTGGCTGGTTTAGCTCCTTTAGCGGCTATTTTTGCAAATTTGCTTCCTTGACTCGGTTTACTACTAGGACAGCATTGGTAGGGTTCGTAGGAAGGGTTGGGAAGCCGGCCTTTGCCCCCCATTCCGATGTAGAAGCAACCATCCCCTGCAGCAGGAAACATAATGTCAGAATTCACCCGAAATATAGAGAAAGTGGTTCATTATTAGGAGCATTTAGCTGTTAGTAACTTAAGGTACAAGGAGTGAGTCTGACACTATGTCCTGCATGCAGCATCAAAGGGAAACACATGCACAGACAAGGACACCCACTCCAGAAGCGATTACACCGTTCCAGGGCCTGCCGGATTCGGTCATCAACGCTCAACCTTCTCTTCCCGTTTACCTGAAAACATTCCCTTAACCAAATCATTTTGTACGCCAATATCGTCATCATCATCATCATCATCTTCGTCGCTATCGTCGTCGTCATCATCATCATCGTCGTCGTCGTCTTCATCATCATCATCGTCGTCGTCGTCGTAATCGTCGTCGTCGTCATCATCATCGTCATCCGAATCATCACCTAGGACATCATAGCAACATGCAGCCATCATGCAACACACACGCCCGCGACCGAAGCATAAGCCAATGTTTTGTTTTATTTTTTTATTTTTATAGTCGCGTTTCGATCATTTAATTGATTAACATTTAGAATTTAGAGAAAAATACAAGAGAAATTGTCTTACTTTTCTGGTTAACTAGCCATTCCAGAACTCTCTCCTCCTTTTCAAGATCACCTATAAAATAGGCACATTAATCATCCGACCGATCTACACACTACTTACGAAAAGGCTATAGGGATCCTGTTAACGAAATTATTTTGCACATTCAAACACAACTTTGCTTACCATCGTACATTATAGGCACTCCAGTTTCATAATAAACCAAAGCGGGAAAACTAAATATACCAATCTCTGATGCCAATTTCGAATCTTTTGATTTCACAAACTGAATACCGTGCTGATCTGTATCATCGTCAATATTCTCCAACTCTTCTAAAACTTCGTCGCAATCGTCACAATCGTCGGTGTAAAAGAGAACCGCCAAATGTTCCACATCACTGATGAGACCCTGTGGAACCAGTTTCAGTTTTAATAAATCACACTGTATTTACATCAGTAACTAAAATACACCAATCAAGCACAGCCGACACCGGGAAACCTGCGGGTAATAAAAATAATAGTGGTAATAATAACAGCCTTTATTGAGCAATCGTCTTCAAAAGTACAACTGATTAAATCTTCCCTAACTAAAACGAACTTACAATAACAATGATAAAAAGCAAATATAATTATAAACGTAGGAACACAATACAGCAAAAGAAACAGAACGGATCCACGTACAGAGCCTTGTGGAACGCCAGAAATAATAGACGAAGCAAAAATGATAAACGCATTTAACAAGTCATGGGTGTATTGGAACGCCCAAGCTGTCAGAAGCTTTGGACATTTGAAAAATGTTACGAGACTAACCTTTGACTTTAAGTCTCTTAAGTAACTTAGATTTATTTACCTGAAGTGTTTTCCTGTCGACACTCTCAATAACATCAGGGGCGGAATCGCGCAAGTTTAGAACCCAGTCGAGAATAGCCTCCTCGTGCATCAAATCTCCCGTGTAAATATCTCTGAATCTGTGCCTGTAAAACGCCAAGGCCGGAAGCGACGGCAAATCGTACTCTTTCTCTATTCCTTCGTCGGAAATCTTAACGAAATCTATATCTTTATCCTCACACTCGTCATCAATGTTTTCCAACTCCTGCAAGATCTTCTGGCACTTCTTGTCACCTTCTTTATCTGAAACAGACTCGTTAGACTGGTGTCGTTGGCGTAATTGTCAGTTTTTACAGAAGTATACCACAACATGGTCGTTCTCCGTCAAGATCTTATCCAACATCTTCGAATTTACCTCTTCGATGCGGTCAGGAATCTCCAGAGTGTCTTCGTCTGTAAGCCAAGCGAGAACCTCATCTTCGTCTTGGATGTCTCCAGAGTAAATCAAAGGTTCCTTGTTTCGGAAGAACACCAACTTCGGGAAAGTCTTAATTCCGTGCTTCTTCGCCAAACCCGCATCTTCAGTCGTCACGAAGATGATTCCAGTTTCGTCTAGCTCGTCGTCGATGTTTTCCAATTCTTCCAGAATGTCGTCGCATTTTTCGCCTTCTTCACAGTTCCCGCTGAAGTAAACCACCACATACTCGTGCTCTTGAATCAAGTCTTCAAGAATTTCATCAGTCACTTCTTCAATAGTGGCAGAGGTCTTCTGTTCGATCAACCATTGGAGAACTTCGTCTTCGTTCATCAGATCGCCCTCGTAGAGAGAAGGAATTTTGTCTTCGAAGTACACCAGAGTCGGGAGGTGGTCAATCCCGAATTCTTTGGCTTCGGCATCGTTGTCGATGCGCACTATCACGATCCCTTCTTTTTCCAAATCGTCGTCGATGTTCTCTAGCTCGTTCAAAACTCGAATGTCTTGCTTGTCATCTTTGTCATCTGGAATATCTCGCTTGGATTAAAGTTCCGCGTTTTGGCATACTTGGTGGCGTACTTACAGAATAGTACTGCAAGGTACTTCGTGTTGTCAATTAGGCGATCCATCATTTCGTCGGTGATGTCAGGGATTTCACTGTGGCGCTTTTGGTGCAGGAGCCACCCGAGAAGTTCGTCTTCTTTGAGCAGATCTCCCTCATACAGATGAGGAATTCTTTTTTCGAAAAACACCAAACTAGGAATGGCGTCAATTCCGTACTCCTTGGCTTCATTCGTGTCGTCGATCTTCACAAACGCGATGTGGTTTTGGTCGCACTCGTCGTCAATGTTTTCCAACTCCGCCAAGACCTTCTGACTTTTCTTCTGACCTTTGTCATCTGTACAAACACGACTTTGGCAATCGTCGAGAGACATCAGTGGTACTTACAAAACAGGACTGCTACGTGTTGCTTCTTATCGATAAGAAGATCCAGCATTTCGTCCGTGACGTCTTCGATCTCGTCGCTCTTGATCTGGTGCTCGAGCCACTTGAGAACCTTCTCCTCCTCCTCGAGATTCCCTTCATACAGCGTCGGTATTCCGTTTTCGAAATAGACCAAAGACGGAATTTTCTCGATCCCGTATTCTTGAGCTTCTTCGTCGTTATCAATTTTCACGAAAACGATTCCGAGCTGGTCGCATTCGTCGTCAATGTTTTCTAGTTCGTTGAGGACTCGCTGTGACTTCCTGTCATCTTCATTATCTGAAAAACTTCTATCAAACGAACGATTAGACGAAACCCCTTGGGGACGTACAAAACAGAACCGCCAGATTCTTTCCTTCGTTTATCAGCTTGTCGAGCATTTCATCAGTGACGTCCTCGATTTCGTCCTTCTCGAGTTGCTGCACTAACCACTCCAGGAACTCTTCTTCTTGCTCGAGGTCTCCGTCGTAGACATTCGGGATTCCCTTTTCGAAGTACACGATCGCGGGAAGGGTGTCTAGACCGTATTCTTCGGCTGCTGCACCGTCGTCGATCTTCACGAACTGAATTCCGTACTTGTCGCAGTCGTCGTCGATGTGTTCCAGTTCCTCGAGGGCTGCCATGGATTCTTCATCTCCGTGGTCGTCTGAACGAAAAATGGAATCATAAAAATACCATGTGAAGATAAGAGATACATTGGTAAAGAAAAGTGACGTTCAGGTCAAAGATAAGCCAATGAAGTAGTGTATAGTTCTGGCTGACTTTTAGGCGGGAAATTTGAATTGTTGCACATGCGTGGTGAGAAATTCAAAACCGGCTCTTGCGCGGGAAGTTCAAACTGACCAATTAAAAATATTTATTTTCTTTTAAATCATCGAGAGATCGAAAAATTAAAAATTGAAAAATCGTTAAATTGTAAAATTTAAAATTTAACAAAAATAGAAAAATCAAAAAATTGAAAATACGAAAAATCAAGAAATTGAACAATCAAAAAATCGTAATATCGAATTCTCGATAAATCCAAAAATGTAAAAATTGAAAAAATGGAAAAATAAAAAAATCGAAAAGTTGAAAAACCCAAAAGTCGAACAGTCGAAAGGTTGAGAACTCTGATCACCCAAAAATTGAGTAATCTAACTGTTAGAAATTCGAAAAATTGAAAAATAGAAAAATCGAAAAATTAAAATATCGAAAAATCCGAAAAATTCCCAAAATCTAAATGTGAATAATCGAGAAATCGAAAAATGAAGAACCAAAAAATTGAAGTATTAAAAATTCAAAAATAAGAAGAGCGAAACACTAAAAAATTGTAAAGTTGAAAAACTTAAAAATATAATAAAAATTGAAAAAACTCGAAGCATTGAAAAATAAAAAATTTGAAGAATCGTAAAACTGAAAAATCGAAAAATTGAAAAGTCGAAAAATCGAAAGATCAAAACATAAAAAATTGAAAGTTGTAAAACTGTAAAATTTAAAATTTTAAAAATCGAAAAATCAAAAAGAAAAATAAAAAAATCGTAACGTCGAATTGTCGATAAATTAAAAAATGTTAAAATTCAAAAGATGATAAACTAAAAAATTCGAAAAATTGAAAAATAGAAAAATCGAAAAATCGAAAAATTAAACCATCGAAAAATCGGGAGATTAAAAAATTTCCAAAATTGAAGTGTTGAAAAATTGAGAAATTGAAAATTTGAAAAATCAAGAAATCGGAAAATCGAAATTTTTTTTAAATCGGCAAACCGAGATGTCAGAACTATTAAAAATTGAAAATTAAGGAAAGCAAAACAAAACTGAAAAATCGGAAAATGCAATAAAAATTTGACAAATAGAAAAACTGAAAAATCGAGAAATTAAAATATTCCAAAACTTAGCAATCGGAAAATCGAAACATCGAGAAATCGAAAAATTAAAAGATCGAGAAATCAAGAAATCGAAAAGTTGAAAAGTCGAAAAAACGAAATATCGAGACACAAAAGTGACATAAAATCGAAGGATTAAAAATTGAAATATTGGAAAATATAAAATTCCAAAAAATCGAATAGTCGGGAAATTAAACAATCGAAAAACCTTACCATCGAAATTTCGAGAAATCCAGAAATCAAAAAAATGAAAATTTGAAAAATTCGAAAAATTCAAAAATTCGTAAAATTGAAAAACCGAAAAATGGAATACAATTGAAAATCTCAAAAATCGAAAAACTGACAAATCGAGAAATTAAAAAATCGTGAAACTGAAAAATAACAAAATTTAAAAATGTAAAAAAAAATCAACAAATGACAAACTGAAAAAGCGAAAATTTGAAGAATCGAAAAACTGGGAAATCGAGAAATTAAAAAATCCCAAAACAGAAATATCGAGAAATTGGGAAATCGACAGATTATAAAAACTTAGAAATCGGAAAACCGAAATATCGAAAAATCGAAGTGGGATAAAATCGAAAAATCGACGAATTAAAAATTGGAAAATTGGAAAATTAAACTATCGAAAAATCGAGAAATCGGAAAATTAAAAAATCCCAAAACTGAAATATCGAGAAATTGGGAAATTGAAAAATTATAAAAACAACATTAAAAGATCGGAAAATCAAAAAGTCAAAAAAACCAGAAATATCGAGAAAACGAAGTGGCATAAAATCGAAAAAGTGGAAAATCTAAAATTAAAACAATCGAACAGTCGGGAAATTAAACAATCGAAAAATCTTACCATCGAAATTTCGAGAAATCTAGAAATAGAAAAATTGAAAATTTGATAAAATGGAAAATTTAAAAAGTCATAAAACTGAAAAATCGGAAAATGTAATACAAATTTAACAAATGAAAAAGTTGAAAAATTGAAAATCTCAAGAATCGGAAAACTGAAAAATCGAGAAATTAAAAAATCGTAAAACTGAAAAATTAAAAAATCTAAAAATCTAAAAAAAATTAACAAATGACAAACTGAAAAAGCGAAAATCTGAAGAATCGAAAAACTGGGAAATCGGAAAATTATAAAAACAACATTAAAAGATCGAAAAATCAAAAAATCGAAAAGTTGACAAGTCAAAAAAACAAGAAATATCGAGAAATCGAAGTGGCATAAAATCGAAAAAGTGGAAAATCTAAAATTAAAAAAATTGAACAGTCGGGAAATTAAACGATCGAAAAATCTTACCATCGAAATTTCGAGAAATCTAGAAATAGAAAAATTGAAAATTTGATAAAATGGAAAAATTAAAAAGTCATAAAACTGAAAAATCGGAAAATGTAATACAAATTTAACAAATGAAAAAATTGAAAAATTGAAAATCTCAAAAATCGAAAAAATGACAAATCGAGAAATTAAAAAATCGTAAAACTGAAAAATTAAAAAAATTAAAAATGTAAAAAAAAATTAACAAATGACAAACTGAAAAAGCGAAAATCTGAAGAATCGAAAAACTGGGAAATCGGGAAATTAAAAAATCCCCAAACAGAAATATCGAGAAATTGGTAAAAAATATTGGAATTATAAAAACTTAAAAATCGGAAAACCGAAATATCGAAAAATCGAAGCGGGATAAAATAGAAAAATCGACGAATTAAAAATCCAGAAATTGAAAAATTCCCAAAACTGAAATGTTAAAAAATTGAGAAATTGAAAACTTGAAAAATCGAGAAATCGGAAGATCGAAAAATTTTTAAAATCAAAAAACCGGGAAATCAAACAATTGAAATATTAAAAATGAAAAAAATAAGGAAAGCGGAACATCAAAAAATCGTAAAATTGAAAAATTGAAAAATCAAAAAATGTTATAAAAATTTAACAAATGGAAAAATCGAAAAATCGAAAAATCGAAAATCTCAAGAATCCCAAAACTGAAATATCGAAAAATTGATAAATCGAGAAATTATAAAAACTTAGAAATCGGAAAATCGAAACATCGAGAAATCGAAACCTTAAAAAGTCGAGAAATCAAGAAATCGAAAAATTGAAAATTTGAAAAAATGGAAAAATTACAAAACTGTAAAACTGAAAAATATAAAAATCGAAAAATGTAATAAAAATTTAACAAATAAAAAATTGAAAAATCGAAAATCTGAAGAATCGAAAACTGAAAAATCGAGAAATTAAAAATTTTCGAAACTGAAATATTAGAAATCGGAAAATCGAAACATCAAAAAATTGAAAGATCGAGAAGTCGAAACATTAATAGATCGAGAAATCAAGAAATCGAAAAATTGAGAAGTTGAAAGACTGAAATATCAAGAAATCGAAGTGACATAAAATCGAAAAATAGAAGAATTAAAAATTGAAAAGTTGTAAAATTTAAAATATAAAAAAATCGAAAAACAAAAAAAGAATAAAAAAATCGGGAAATTGAACAAAATTTGACAATAATCAGTCCAGTAATTTCGGATATTATCTGTCGAATAAAAATCGACACAGACGGCGGGCGGACAGACAGACAGACAGACAGACAGATGGACAAATAGTCGGATACTGGGGACCTATTTTTTGTACTGATTGGACAATGAAACGTCGAGAAAAAGTGAAAGTAGCCAGTCGCCCGATGGACTGGAATGTAATAGTAATGAATATTTTTGTTCATAATAAATGATGAAAACATACTTTCACAGGGTGTTTCACTTGATAACTTTTTTATTTACAAAAAATAAACTTCTGAAGCAACGTATTATTTATTTTATCTAACAGGGCGCCAGGCAAGAAGCCTTCGTGTTAGTCCTTTTTAAATGTTAAAAAGTATCCAAACATTCTACGCATGTGCACGTTTGAATTTGGCGGATGTGTCCCTAAAGTTACACTTTGGCACTCTTTAACGTAAATACATAAACAAATTAGGTTTCTGTGATTTGTCTAATTTAATTATTTATCAGAAACACATAGCAAAATTTTTTTCTATAATAAATATAGACACACATTTGGAAATATATAATTAAATATGGCGCCAACAACTGTCTAATGCATAAAAGAGTATCCACATATGAAATTAGAAAAAAATGGTAGAACAAAATTATCGTCAAAAAGTATATTACAACAAAAACAAGTCTAAAATAAGCGCAACAGAACGAAAAAACGTATATCGTGAAGTTACAGATTTTTATAAAGGAGTATGTCGATATATTAAATTCATGTTTAGCACATTTCTCTTGTAATAATATAATAATGCATTTCCAAGGATTACTGAAAGACTTTTCAATTGCAATGTGTTTCAAAAAATTATATTAAATAAATGCGTGTATGCAACCAGTTATACACGCAATCGATCCACACCTGTGAATTTTTAAAAGGTTTCGTTCGATGTTAAAAAATGATGATCGAGGATGTAGTTTGATGTGTCCGCAAGTCGATCATGAAACTATGAGAATCGTTCTAACCCAAACCACACATAAACTGTTAACAATAGATTTAAGTCAAGAGAAACAAAATTTTATAAAATGTACCACTAGAATAGAAATCAAATATCAAAATCTGACTATTTCCAAGAAACTTACAAAAGAGTACTGCCAGGTGATCCACGCTCTGGATAAGCGTCGACAGCGTTTTCAACGTTACGTCTTCAATGATGTCATCTTCATCCCCAGTGCTCTTATGCTGGACAAGCCACTCTAAAACGTCTTCTTCTCGGGTGAGTTCGCCTACAATTCCAGAGTTATTTTTGCAACCACTACAATTCAAATAAGATTCAAACCTTCATAGATGATGGGAATTTGATGTCTGTAATAAACCAGCGCCGGTAGAGGCTCGAGATTGTACTCTTCGGCCAGATTCTCGTCGTTAATCTTCACAAACCCGATTCCTAACTGATCCGCTTCGTCGTCAATATTTTCCAACTCCATCAGAACTTTGGAGCATTTTTTGCACTCTGGTTTATCTACACAGAAATAAGCATCACAAACGGCTTTGTTGCGAGGGCGCAGAAATACAACTTGAACTCTAATTAAAGACTCGGGGGTCGGTTCAAGTCGTACGGGTTTAAATTTGGCGGATATTGTTATGAACAGATGCCAATCAGCTGCCAGACCACGGAGTAGAAATTTGAGTTGCATTTCTTAATTACACCCGCTATTAGAAAATGGGGCAACGGAACCATGACACAAAAAGGCTCGAGTGGTCTAATTAATCGCTAGAATTATGTATAAATTATTTGGCAAAGATCAAGGGTCACAGTTCCCGAGAGCTTGCGTGAAATTTGGATAACGAAAATAAAATGGTTTTTGGATTCGCTCTCGGGAAGACATGCAAGCTGTACTGCTTAAGTTACTGGGGATTAATCAGATGACGATGATTTGGGGCAAACGTCTACTTGGGGCTGAGAAAATTCTGAGTACGTGGGGGTTATTTTTATAAAGTTATAAAATAATATAAAGCGGTGCTGGAAGACGAAGACGCATGCGTAGTGCTGTAAATATTGCAAAACATCGTCTGCAACTGAATCATTCCACTTTCGGTTTCAAATAATTGAGGAATATTTGAAATCAGATTTTGGGTGTCGTAATGAGTCAGGTGTAGACTTGACGGTTCCTTTTTTTAGAGAGACAACCAGGGAAACGTATACTTACTGACTCCTTTATGGGAACACGTACTTGCATCAGGACCTGTACATCACACACTTGATAAAAAAGTGGTTGTATAACATTCACAAATAGATATTTTTCCCAAAGGACAATGTTAATACAAGAGGAAGACTGAGTTCGTGTCGTACTGATTTCGAAAAATTTAAATTCACTTACAGAATAGCACGGCTACAAAATCTGTTTCTTGGACTATTTTGTCCAGAATTCTCGCATTCACTTCTTCGATGCGATCCGGCAGGTCCATCGCCTCCAAGCTCGTCAAGAAATCCAAAACGTTCTCTTCGTCCATAAGGTCTCCTGAAAGCAGTATCAGGTTTCACGATCGACTTCTCCTTATTTTTAGATGCACAAAATTTGGAGATATTTTGAATGTGTGTTAAATTATTTTTAGCAACATGTAATTTCCATGCTGAATTCATGACCCAAGTCCAAGTGAGAGAGAACTAGCCAGAAGGCTATTTATATCTAAAACAGTTTTAATGTCTGAAATTTTCATCCGATCTATCGCTTACTTATATATAACTAGCACTGATTACTTGATTGGATTATAAATAACCGCCCGTTGCTAATTTTCGAATTTTCGATTAGTTCGTGGAATCGATCAAGAACTTATTTTTAGCACGAACAATGACCAGACGGTTCTCGAGTGCCGAAAATTTGAGCTCTGATGATCGAAAAATAAACATCTGAGGCCGTAAATCGATTAATTGTGTTCGTGAAGAGGATTTCAGCTGGTTTTCGAGTACGTTGTGCTTTTTGGTGCTCGTATAAAGTTAAAAGTGGAGCTGTATCCATCAACTTATCGGATTAATGATAATACGAAAAGTTTATTATAAACATGGCAGTATTTGAGGAATTTCGCCACTGTAAAATAGAATTCTTGGCAAAAACGTTTGTTGCTAAAGTGATTTCATTATATCTACTATTACTGAAGTTTTGTAATCTTGCAACAAAACAGTAGAATAAATTACACGAGTTAGACTCGACTTTTTCCAAAAGAATCGTTCTCAGCAAATGTTTTCTTAAAACTGTCTTGAATAAGCCTTGATTATTTTTAACTATAGACGGTGCCACCATGCGTCACCGCTTGGAAAATGAACAACAATGAATGTATGAATCGCGACGAATTATGTAAGATAGGAGGCAACTTGAAAGTTTAAATCCTTTTTAAGGAGTCGTTGGTAACAATAATTCGGTTTTTACTAATTAAAATTTAAACAAACACCCATTGTACTCTCATTTTTTTGTTCTAATTGTTTATTGTGTTGGTTGTGTCAATATTGAGACATTTCATTAAAAATACATGTTTGTCTTCTTGAAAATTTAATAACATCTTTTTTTTTTACAAAGTTTTACAAAGTTCTAATTAAAAAACAACCGTTGGTGTTTGTTTTGACTTTGTATTTTAACGACCATGACGATTGTTTTTTTGAAGAGCAAATTTATTTTACGTTGTTTGCGTCAACCCAAAAGAGGCAAATTTAAACAATTTTAATATTATTAAACAAATTACTCACAGCAGGCGTTGGAATATCATTTGACACAAACGGCATGTCTATTCTTATAACATATGTCAGGTTGTTATAAGAACAGACATGCCGTTTGTGTCAAATGAAATTCCAACGCCTTCTCTAAGTGATTTTTCATTTGAATACTCACTACACTTTCATCAAAAAGTAATTGTCACGAGTTCAGAATAAATAATAATTAATTCACAACTGCAAAAATTCTCTTCACCATAGTACTATGGTTTTTTATTACCACACATGGACTATAAATGCATTATTACATATGACCGCTAATCGACTAATTTGTGTAACCAAATTACCTACAAACTTTTATCTACGACTTCAAAACTTATTTAAAAAGCAGTTAAAATAAATGAAAAAGGCTTTTGTTTGTTTAAAATAACGTTTGCGGAACTACTTTATATCGTTTGTAAGTAAAGTTATACCAATTTATATCACTACCTACTGATGGAAAAATTACTTTGAAAGCTCGAATTTTCTTTAAAATAGCCTCTTTTGTAAACTCTGGGAAATATTTGATCAATGAAAAGAGTATTCGTATAAAATACATCGTTCTCGATTACAATAATATTTTTGGTGTAGTTGAAAGAGTACATTGTATATTTATTTTGAACACGATACGGTAAAAAGTGCATTTTCGCTATTAGACTATTCCCATGGCAACGATGTCATGACGTCATATTTAATGTCAAGATTGTCATAGCAAACTTTTCTCAGAATTGTTGTTTTGGCACTTTCAATTTATCAAAGGTGCACAGTTGAACATTTAAAATGTGATATAAGTGATATAATAAAAATAAAACTTACGACTTTGGTTAACAAAGTAGTTGCGGAAACACTCAGATAGTTTGTCGAAATTTTGGTGTTGTGGATGGATGAAAAATTGAAAATGTTGAGAATAAAAACTATTCGTTTTTCGAAAGTGTCAAATGTAACAGTTAATGAATTATGAATAATTAAATTTATTATACAGAGTGACTATTAATGTATGTGATGTTTTTTTGTCAGGTTGGCAACATTTAAAATCTTATTATGGCAGACCTGATGGCCAAAATGTCATTTATGACACCAAGTTAATAGCTGCCAACGTGTCAATCAATCAACACTGACAACTGTGAATTGACATACTGGTATGGTTGCCAATAATTCAGAATTGCCAACATAAAAATTTGCTTCAGTTAATAATAGTCTCCTGTATTTTCAATTTTTTTTTAAATGGCAATACACATTATTGCGGACGAAATTGTTTAATATATATTTCTATCACAGCGTGATCAACAAGTAATGTTTGAGTTGTAAATACCAGATGACTGTTAATGATTGAAAAAAAAAATTGTGTTGGCAATTCTGAATTATTGAATGTTATTATGTCAGTTCATAATTGCCAACTTTGACAGTAACGCGCTTAACACGCCTTACAAACGTGATGAAAAGATGATTTTATTTTGTCAATCAGGTATACCATAAAATTTGAAATATGTTGCAAACCTGACAAATAAAATCATAATCATTAATAGTCACTTGATAACCAACTCTGGCAGGATATTCTTGTGCTGTTATTACCAAACGTGATTCAAATGTGTCGCGTTATGTCACTTTTTAGCGCCCAAGAAAGTTTGGTTACAACATTTTAATAACAATCAGAAGCAAATTTTGACTTAAATCAAATGTCACTATGTCAGTTTTGACAACAGGAAGTAAGCTAGAGTAACAGATCTACCAACTGCAAGAAAAGTTCATTGATAGTACTTGTTGATCAAGCTGTAGAAGAAAAGCTCAGATTTCCATAATGTATGAGATCAAAGATGTAAACTTTGGTGATACTTTAGTAAAAAGTTGGTCGAAAGTTGTTTCGACAGAACTTCCCTCGCTCTTCAAGTACTATGAAACATATCCAGCGTTTTCGAAAAATGATAAAATTTGATTTTGTGGATTTTATTTTTTTATGTGAACTCCTATAAGTTGAAATAAATATATATGTAAAGCGTATGTTTCAAATGGGTTTTTACTTTACAAAATTTTGTGACGACGTCATCAACATTTTTGCAAACACACGTATATATTTCGATTTAAACAATAAAATAAATTGACTCATTCATTGATTTTTATGAATCACCTGTATAAGAAATTTAAAACTTTTAATGCAATCACAAGTATAGATTCATTATATTTTGCACATTTTGGATAGGATTTATTCGGCAAATTTTGAGATGACGTAATCAATTTTTTGGGAGGGGATAAATGAACAAATTTTGCTTAACGATTTATCATGATTACGATAACGTTAAAATATTATTCATTTCAGAACAATCGGTTTTGCACTTTCACAGTTATATTGCAAAATATTGTTATTCAGTTTTGAATTTTTTTCAAATATTCTGGATGTCTAAGGTGAAAATTCGACACGGATTCATACACCACAAGTGCCGGACTATCTTATTTCATATGATTAAAAAAACCTTTTATTATAAGTTTTGCAGATGACGTCATCCTATTAGCGTTTAACCATCTACATACAAAATGTGACAACAATCGGTGCAGTAGTTTCGGAGATTACTTGTCTAACAAAAATGGATACAGACAAACAGACAGACAAATAGACAGACAGACAGATGGAAAGGAGAGACCACTTTTTTCGTATTATAGAGGTCATGACAGGTCGAGAAAATATGAAAGTGGCAATTCGGCCGATGGACTCGATGACAATACTTCCTTAGCTTAGGCTCGGGAAAAATTAAGCTGTATTAAGCTTTATGTATACAGAGTGTCCCATTTAAAACTCGGCGGCCTTATATCTTAAGAACGGACAAAGGTATTGAAATTCTGTAAACGCCATTAATTTTAGCTTGAAAGGGAAAGCTCAATTTAGTACATCAAATATGACGTATATATTTTTAAGGGATTTTAATATAATGATATACAACAATTACATTTTTTTTTCATATTTAGATGATGAAAAATAAATAAATTTTATGAACATAAAAAAATGAAAGTTGAGTGAAATAAAGATGTCTCACCATTTTCCGACAGCTCGAACATGACGTCATTTGTGTGTCATATTTGCAATGTACTAAATTAAATCCCCTTCAAACTAAAAATAATGGCCTTTGCAGAATTGCAATATCTCCATCTGTTCTCAAGATATAAGGCCGCCGAATTTTAACTGGGACACCTTGTATGGTAAAAAAATGCATATGGCAAGAGTTTTATTTACTGTATGAAATTATTGCTGAAAATTAATCACAAGAATAAACTTGAGAGAAAAGTAATAATAAGTACTAATGTTTTCCTATTTTAAACGAGTCGGTATCTTCCAATTTCTTTCAGATTCCCTTATATTTTTTCACATTCTCTCAAATTCCTTTAGATTCTTTCCGAATTTCCGAATTTCTCTCAAATTATCTCCGATTCCCTCAAATTCCTCTCGATTCTTTCAGATGCTTTCAGAGTTTTTTCATTTTCTTCTGAATGTCTCTTTCAAAATCTTTCGAAATTTTTCAGATGCTTTCAAAGACACCGTCAGGAATCCTCAAGATTCTTTCAAATGTTTCCAATATATTCAGATCATTTTAGATTCTTACAGATCCTTTCAGATATCTGCAGATTCTTTAAAATCTTTCCAAATTCCTCCAGTTTTTTTTATTGTCTTTGATTTTTCTAAATTCTTCAAAATTCCTCAAAAGTTCGCTTAGATTCTCGCAAGTTTACCATTTTAGAGATGTTTAAGTTTCTTGTTGTCGAAATAAGTATGCACATATTAAGAAAAAAAAAGACACAATGTAGCCCCGCCCACCCACCCTATCTCAATTGTGATGATTTTTTTATTCATCGTGAGCCAAGAAGGAGGAGCTTAACTGCAAAATCCTTATTTCTCTACGAGAAATTAAAAACATGTTTTTCTAAATTGTTCGAAATTCCTCAAAACTCGCTGAGATTCTCACAGGTTTCCTCAAATTCCTTCCAATTCCTTCCGAATCTTTCAATTTCTTTCAGATTCCCTGAAATTTTTTCACATTCTCTCAAATTCCTTTAGATTCTTTCCGAATTTCCGAATTTCTCTCAAATTTTCTCCGATTCCCTCAAATTCCTCTCGATTCTTTCAGATGCTTTCAAATTTTTTCATTTTCTTCTGAATGTTTCTTTCAGACTCTTTCAATTTTTTTATTCTTTCGGATTATTCCGGATGTTTTCGATGCTTCCAGATTGTTTCAGATTTTTTCGAAATTTTTCAGATGCTTTCAAAGACACCAGAATTCTTTTAAATTTTTCAATAATATTCAGATCATTTCAGATTCTTACAGATCCTTTCAGATATCTGCAGATTCTTTGAAATCCTTCCAAATTCCTCCAGTTTTTTTATTCCCTTTGATTTTTTTTAAATTCTTCAAAATTCCTCAAAAGTTCGCTTAGATTCTCACAAGTTTACCATTTTAGAAATGTTTAAGTTTCTTGTTGTCGAAATAAGTCTACACATATTAAGAAAAAAAAGGCAAAATGTAGTACATACATTCTTATATTTTGTGTTTTTTCAGATTTTATTATTTTATTGTTCTTACAGTATACTGTTTAGTTCAAAAATATTTTTTATAGTTGTAATTGAATTTTGAGAGCCTAATGCCACAAAAAGGAAATTCATTTGGTAGTAAATAGTTATTAGTTATTAAAATACGTTCATTATGAAGGGTCTATTCGATATATTTATTACTCCATATTATATTCTGTATAGAATTCCCGAACAGATGCAGTAATCAACTCTAAGCATAATAATTAACTAAACGGATTCAAGACACCTATTTTCTAACCAATAGGAACAGTCGGTTTGTTGTTTATGTGTTGATTAGGCACTTATATCACTACGCCCAGTATAGTTTGTTCTTTAAAGTTGTTAATCTTATCTCAGTATCTTTATCATAGAGATTTTGGAATTGTGGTAGGTACTTTACGTTATCATCAGTTAATTATTGTAGAGCAAGTCAGGAATTAATAAATTGAATAGATATGACATCTGGAAAGATTCCATAAGATAGAACGAAATTCTTAATATTGTATTAAATTTTGCAAGAAAAGTACAAACTTTTCCTTGTGTCATTGAAAAAACGTTGTAATATTCTATCTAGCACACACGTTGAAATAACGTTGATTTACGACGTTGCCACATCGTATATTTATGAAAGTAAATTTCAATGACTAACAGCTCAAAGGAAAATATTGTTTTAACGTCTACAACGTTCAAGCAATGTTAGTTCCACAAAAGTTGTTCATCACACAGCAGTTAAAAAATTGAAGTTAAAAAAACAAATGTTCGAAAATAAGTAAACCAATTCGCTATATGTTAACACGTGTCGAGTTAAATCAAATCCTGGCTTGAAACCCATCTTCCACTTCACCAGCCCCTGATTGATGCCTCTACCGTCACAGATAATTCCAGCCACCGACAAAAAGTGCACTAAATGCAAAAAAAGCCCCTTCCACCGAATGCGCACATTTCCATGGCGGTATTTATAGCAAAACCAACAAGCATCTCCTGAGCAAATAAACACCAAACGAAAGCCCTACCTTCGTAAATGATCGGCTGCTTTTCTCTAAAATAGGTAAGTGCAGGAAATTTGGTGATGCCATAGTGTTTGGCCAGTCGTTTATCGTTAATCTTGACGAAGTCCACTCCGAACGAGTCCGTGTCGTCGTCGATTTGCTCCAACTCTTGCAGCACCCGGTCGCACGTGGTGCAGCTGCGAGCATCTGCAACAGAAAATTCCACGTGCCGTGAAAACGATACTCCTCGTTCCAATTTTCGCAAAAACAATACACCTCCGGATTAAACACGGGTTTGTGAATAATGAAACTGCATTTCAAATGTATGCCAACATATTAATTTAAATTTTGAGTGAAGGTCGCACTTTTGGCACCGTGCCACGGTATTGCCCACCTGAGTTTTATACGCGGAAGCCGATTTTCGATATTCCGGAGCGAGATATTCGGGAGGGGCTAAATTTAGAGTGATATAGTGAGTACCGGAAGCAGAGGGCCATGCGGAAAGTGTGACGCGAGTGGGAAGAAATAAGGGAAAATTTCGTTGTGGTCCATGGCGACAGAGCTATCTTAATTAGAGAATACCAGAGAGGCTACAGCTTGAGGCATTGTGACCTTTATGAGAGAGTATTTGTAGACGAAAATTGCACTCACTGCAAAGTAAAAATGACTATTAACTATAGATTTTTTGCATTCTTAATTAATGACAATGTCTCAAGAATCACTCAAGTTGTTTTTTTTTAGTATTTAGTCTTGTGTTAAGGAAAGTCTATTCAACCTCTAACGTTCTGTCAGAGAGTGAAGTGAGCTGTATTAAATTACATGGCTTCTGAAATTCCTTCACCAAGAGAAGCAAATCCTAGGACATATGTTACTTCCAAGAAGGAATATTGAGAGTCCTAAAAAAGGTCTATTATCCCACATCTTAAAACGAAAGATAATTCAATTCTTGACTTTCAAGGAGCTTTCAGGGAGCGAAGTGAGCTACATTAGGGTATTTCTAATCAGTTTACCCATGTTCTGTGGTCATTAAATGAACTGTACTATCTTATCAAAATCTCAAAGAAATCCATTATGTAAGAATGAGAGAAAATGGCAGCGTAGCTGATGAAGACCTTTAATGTAGAGTTATTTCTGATGTTCCAAGGTTTAGCCAAAAGCTTTTGAATGAATATTATTCTTTTGGTCCCTTTTTTTCTAAAATATAATTTATAATCTCTAATTATTGTCATAATGAGATTTTTTTTAATTCTCTATACAAAAATTAAATAATTGGTTAAGGGTACGAAATTTAAAATCACCATCATCAAATGCTGGATTATACTGTTTTGCTATATTTACGACTGAAAAAATATATTATTTCCGGTGAAATCTGGCAGAGAACATTTTGGAACGAACAGCGGATTATTTTTTAGATCCGAGGATTTTTTTGTGTCGAAACTAACGTCAAAAAAAAGCAAAATTGGGGAAAAATCATTGTCTGCTGTTTATGAGAACTTTTAATTTACTGTACATTAAAATTAAACTACTTCTACATGTCCGACTCTCCCCTAGTATTATATCAAAGTTAATTAATGTAAAATACGAACCAAATCAAACTCCTTTTTTACATTTTTGAAATCTTCTATCTTCAAAGTTCAAAGTAAACATAAAAATGCACAATTTTTTTTCAAAATTCCGGTGATTGACAAGTGTTTTTTGCTTTTATTTATTTATTTAAGTTAAACGATGCTCGAAATTTTAATAAAATCCTATCCAAATCCCTCAAATTGACGGATGTAAACTTTCTTGTTTCAAAGTTACTTCATGATTTTCGTTCATTGTTTTGCATAAAATAGTTCTAGGCAAAAAATTAAGCAAAATAACGATGTAACACTTAAATTATAACACTGAACGTTGGCACAAAATCAGATTCAACAGGATTGGGATACAGAGGATGCGTCACTAGGAGCGCGGTGCTCGATATCTCACTAATTTTAACTATACAGAGTGTTCTGTTTTAAGGTGTGACACACAACTTAGCTTTTTTAATGAATCACCCTGTATATTTTTACATATTCTCATTAGCCTCTTTGTAGACTTTGTAACTACAGTTTGTTTTTGAAATTTCGATGCGACGTTGCCACGTTATTCCAATTTTCTTGAATTTTTTTTGGCAATGGAAGGGTCCACAAATCGTAATAGGCGTATTTTGTAAGTGTTTTATAAGTTTCAAATATCAATATTTCAGTTTTTTCAAATAGAACACCCTGTATTTTACTCTACTTTTGTTCTCATTCTTCTACTATTAAAAAACAGGAAATACTTCATGCAAAAGAAGGAGGATACAAAATAGGATGTATCCGAAAAAACGGAAATATCCATATTTGAAAACTGCAATAGTTAAAAAAATATTATAAACACTTTGTACATGAAAATTTCATTTCAGTTATGCCATAACAAAACACGTATTTTTATTTGTTTCTCCACAAAATATTGTTGCACAGATGTTAAAAATAACTCCAGTGAGATTTTTTTGCTAAAAAATTTCAAGAAAATTGGAATAACGTGGCAACGTCGCATAGATATTTCAAAAATAAACTGTAGTTGCAAAGTCTAAGAAGGAGCCAATCAATCTATGCAAAAAATATAGGATGTTTCATTAAAAACCTCACCCTGGATAATAACTGCAAGTTGCAACAGTATATTATTGTACAACATATACAGAGTGTTTGTGAATAGCGTCACGTCAAAAGCTTCTGCCGCCTTGTCAAAATAAGAACAAGAATTACAGGCAAATGATTAAGTCGAGCTTTTATGCTATTTTAGAAGTAGTAAATATCAGTTTAAGGGTGAGCGGCACTATAAATAAATTAAATTCCTCAGTGTGTGTTAATTTTGTCATCAAGTGACACACGAAAATAAAAGCTGATCTCATACATTGTTATTAACTTTCAACATGAATAAGTTAGAAGGCTCTTATAAATAAAACTGCACGCACTATATATAATTTTGAAAGAAATGGCAACAATACGGATGTAATTTTTAATTAAAGTAGTAACCTTAATCGTATCCAAGTGACATTAAATGGTAACTTTTAATGTCAAAATAACTGAAAAATGTTAGTGACCATAATTTTATGGCACAATCATTTGTAGATATATTTTCCTGTTTAAAATAGTACTTCACCACGCTACACTATATTTTCATTAATTCATTATTAAACCAACAAAACGACGGTATATAAAATAATGTTTTTAAAAATTTTATCTAAAAATACTTACTCGCGGCTGAGTACATCTAAACAATTTATAGAACAGGAATGGTTTACACGAAATGCTGATGGTGGAACTGACACATTAATGACGGTGACGTTTTTGACTACTAATACCATATGATTGGAAAAGTCATCTAGTAGGCCATGAAATTTATTTTTCAAATAATGATGTTGGCATTGCCCCCATTTGACACTTTATTTGACAGTTATTTGACCGTAACTGTCAATGAACACGGAGCGCGTTGGTGTCGCCAACAGTATTTTTTTAAAGTTAAATTTCAAAGGTTGCTAGACAAGTTTTTTTCTCGATCATATGGTACGCATTATTATTAGCGAAAGGTTTTACAGAAAATGTTAATGGAATTTAGTCAATTTTGCAATGGGGCTTCAATTCAGTCATCAATTCCAATTCCAATATTCAGATAAAAAAGAATAATCGAATCAAAGAAAGTATGTCATAGAAGAACGTGAGGGCTAGAATTTTTATGTTGACATAAAACTTTTTTAATTTCAATTGTTTGAGCTCTGGATTTAATAATAAATATAATAGTAAAAGTTTATTTCTTAGTCTTCTTTGGTTTTTCGTTAATTATAGCTACTGTTAAACTAATGGATCAACAGCTGATGCATCTACATTGAATGGGGGCCGAGTATAAAGTATCTTTATGATTTAAATTTGAACATTCCTCGTAAAAGTTCCATTTCGTCAGGATCTGCAATAATAAGCGACACTGTTAAAATGTAGACACAAATTGTGTTAGTTGGAAATGTGTAATAAACACGGCGTCTGAAGGCCTTCAAGAAATTCCTTTCATAATTTAGATCTCAATGAAAGATAAAGTAAGGCCAGTCGATAAAAATGTTGGTTGTTTTTAAAAAATATCTTTTGATCCTTGCGATTTATTGTGATTTGAACAAGTCTGTTGTTTTTGCAAGTTTGATCGGTTATAAATAGTACGCATGTCTGTCTAAACCCGAACTTCACGCTGCTCTTTTCTCGAATCACAATGGGATCAAAACAACGGAATTTTGTGGGTAGGTCCGCACACCTACGTCTATTTCAAAATTTTCAAGTGAAGTCAAAATCCTGAAATAAAAATTCTAAAAATACGCCCTCTGTTGTCTTGTGAAATATTTCCAACTAGCCACCAACCAGCCACGGTCCCACAAAAATAAATCGTCCCAAAAAAGCGGAAATAGCGAATTTCGCCCCAGCGCTGGAACTGGATCAGCAGGTGCCGGTGGTGGTGTCGAACGCGAAACGGTGCGAATCGTTCTGAGCCCAATTTTAGCCCATCCGTGCTCCTATTTATAATGGCTTCATTATGCAGGTTGTATTTATTTTTACGGCCGGCAAAGAGTTTTAGGTTGCATCACTTGTGCGGGAGGATGTCCGCCGCAGTGGACGTCCAGCAGGACACTGAGGCGCGCCAAATCGGGATATGGCACGTCCTCTCCCGGACCGACACTCTACACTCACTGTCCGTCGGCTACGCGCACCATCACCCGCTACGTGGGGCGGTTAACAGGGGGCTACTTACACCAAAACACGGCCACAAAGTCCTTTTCTGCTAACACGCGCTCCAGCTGCTTGGCCGTGACCTCCTCGATGACGGGCTCCTGGGTCGACGGGACGCGCTTGGCCGTCGCCAAAGCCACGAGCAGCAGCCACCACCACATGCTGCCGTCCACTGAGCGCCGGCCGAGGCGTCGCGGCGCTGCTAGCCCCACCACGACGGCGACGCTGCCGAAGGATGGACGCGCCAGACGCGACCTGGCGCCGCGGAACGGAGCCTCGGGGAGGGATCTTCGCGCTTCGGAGGGGCCGACGGGGCTAGACAAACGGCATTCAGGCAAGCCGTCTGGTAGACGCTTGCTCTCAAAAATAGTTAACATTATGTAACGTCTTAAAATTCTTGAACATTAAATTCATTTATTCGTTCCCCTTCGAAAAATTTGTTTTTAGTTACCTAACAGTTAGTTACTTTTTCAAACTACCGATCGATTTCTTAGAAAATTTAAACCCCACCTACCTATAGTTCAATCACCCTATTTAATTAATTATTATTAACTTTACTTGGGTAAGTTAACCTTTTAAAATGATATACTTTTGAATACCCAAATTTACAGTTTATTTCGCAACAAGTCAGGTCTGGACAGGTTGGGTCAGGACAGAACAGCCGATCAAGACAAGTTAGGTTAGGTTCCGTCAGGTCAAGACAGGACAGGTCAGATCAGGTCAGGACAAGTAGGTTAAGTCAGGTCAAGACAGATTTATTTCGCAACAAGTCAGGTATGGACAGGCTGGGTCAGGATTTGACAAGTCAGGTTACGTTAGATAAGATAGGACAAGTCAGGACAAGTTGGTTAGGTCAGGTCAGGATAGAACAGGTCAGGTCAGGACAAGTCATGCTAGGTTAAGTCAGATCAGGACAGGTCAGGTCATTAAGAAATGAAAGTTGAGTGAAAAAAAAGCACTGACACATTATTTTACAATCAACAAGATCTGTTTGAAAAGCAGTTCTAAGTCTACACGTACTAAGAGAAAAAGGCAAAATGTAATACCGCCCACCCGCCCTATCTCAATTGTGATAATTTTTTTTTTAATCGTCGAGAGCCAAAGGAGCGGAATTTAAGACATTTTTTTGAGTATCGTGTTATTAAAGAATCCTATGACTATTAAGGAAAAATTAAAGCCTACCCATGCCTGCCCTTATCTAAATAGTAATGAAGTTTTCATTCGTTGGTAGACTTAGGAGCGGAGCCTAATTGCAAAATCCATACTTCCCTACAAAAATTTACCATTTTAAACCTATTTTGAGTTTCTAACAATAAAAAAATCATCACAATTGAGATGGGGTGGGTGGGCGGGGTTTATATTTAGTCTTTTTTTCTTAATATACATAGTATTCTTTGAACAACACGATACTCAAAAACATGTTTTCAATTTCTTGGAAAGAAATAAGTATTTTGCAGTTAAGATCTGTCCCCTTGGTTCACGGCGAATAAAAAAAATTCATCACAATTGAGATCGGGCGGGTGGGCGGGCTTTCATTTTGTCTTTTTGTTTTAATATGTGTAAACTTTTTTTCACAACATGAAACTTAAAACATGGTTAAAATGGAAAATTTGTTGGCTGTACCCATGCCTGAATATAGTTTGTAATGTATAAACCTCATGAAAATTTTGACATAAATTACATTAAAGTCTTTGTTACAAAGTTTTATACGTGACTTCGCAGTGATGTATTCTGATATGCTATACTGTAGATACCAAATTTAATGTACTTGATGACACGTTAAAGTATTAAATAATTCAGAACAAGTCAGGTTGTTAAAGTATTAAATAAACCTTGCGAGATATGGGCTACATGAACCATGCGGAAAATATTGCAGAAAAAAAATTATAAAGTGACTGTGATAAAAAATAAAAATAAAAACGGATTCATAATCGACTAATACATCAGGTTTAGATTAACCCTAACTTAATAATTCTTTTTTTCTTTTTATTTCAATACCATAACATGTAACGAAAATATTGAAGAATGATTTAGATACAGTTTTTTATACTTTTCGTTTCACGTGTCGACCTAAAATAATTAGAGAAACAAATATTTTCAAATTTCTGTTTTTATATGTAAAAGCCCTATGTTCCAAAAACGATTCTACACCCGGTATATATAGTGGACACACTATGAAAAATTGGTCGAAAGTTGTTTCGACAGAACTTCCTTTGCTCCTGAAATACAATGATAATTTTTTTGAGTCACCCTGTATACGCAGATTCAAAAAATATGAATGGAATGATAAATCACAAGTACAGATTCATCATATTTTGTACATTTAAGATAGGATTTATTCAGCAAAATTTCGGGGTGACGTCATCAATTTTTTAGGGGGGATGAGGAAATATATTTTGACTAAAAATTTACCATGCTGTAGAATATCTCCAAGATTTCAAAGCATTAGGTTTTGCAGTTCCTGATTAAATCAATTAAATAAATTCACGCATTCATTAATTTTTTTGAGTCACCTTGTATATGCAAATCCAAAAAATATGAACAGAATGATAAATCACAAGTACAGACTCATCATATTTTGTACATTTTAGATTCAGCAAAGTTTTGAGATGACATCATCAATATTTTGGAGGGGACAAGTAAATATATTTTGAATACAAATTTATCATGATTATCATAACTGTAAATTATCTGCAAGATTTCAAAGCATTCGGTTTTGCAGATTCCAAATTAAATTGCAAAATGTTGTTTCATGATTTTGATTTTTTTTCAAAAAATCTGGACGTTTCGGATAAAAACTCAATTCGGAGTCATAAACTACATGTGTAGGACTATGTTATTTTATACAATTTAAAACTCATTTATTATGTACAATTTTGAAGTGACGTCATCACATTATTGGGCAAATTTTGGTTAGCGTTTTACCATCTACATGATATTCCTAATATAAATACAAAATTTCACAACAATCGGTCTATTACTTTCGGATATTATCTGTCTAATAAAAATCCGGGACAGCAGACAGACGGACAGACAGATGGAAACGGGAGATCTATTTCTTCGTCTTCTAGGGTTCATGAAAGGTCGAAAAAATGTTAAAGTAGAGAGTTGGCCGACGGACTCGATTAAAATAATACTTCCTTTGCTTACGCTCACTTGGCAGTTGACCTTCGTATATGTCTACAATGTAATTATGGATTTTAGTAACTAATTTTAGTAACTATTCTGTCATTGAAAATTTAATTTGTTAATTTATGTCAATTATTGCCTGTTTGACACTAGTATTTGTTAAAAAGCAACTGACATTTCTAACATTTCTGACATATAAGTGGCAGTTTTTTAATCTAAATTCTAAAAATCCGTTTCAAACTATAAAAACTAAATAAAATCTGACAAATTTTTTTCTGACATTTCCCGGTTTTTTGGTAGTTTAGAAGATTATCTGTCTGCAGACGACAGACAGACGTAAATGTCAAACTTACTTTTTCATGCTGGGGTCGTAAAACGTCGAGAAAACATGGAAGTTGCCAGTCGCCTGATGGACCCATTTTTTTCTAAACATTTTTTCGAAAATTTAGTTCACCTGTGTTTCCATATTAGAAACGACGTTGCTCCACTACTGTCTTTTACTATTTATTAAAAAAAGTTATTTAGACAAAACTTCCTTCGTCCCTGAAGTAAAAACATCTAAACCAAATCAGTTTGTTTTTTAGATAAATTATAAAATTTTATTTTTGTTATAACATAACCTCTATAAGTTAAAATAAAGATGTGTGTGAATAATTAAACTATATATAGCTCATGACGTACGCTATGTGCATGTTTCTAATAATACAATTTTTTTGCAAGGGTACATATACCAGTTTGGATAGGTACAATGTGTCACTAATAACAACAATACTATATTTTCAAAATTTCGGAAAAATAAGGTTAGCCGTTTTTCATTTGATCAATAAAAGAGTTCGTTATTTTTTTTTGAATCGTCCTATACAGCCTGTTATTGAAAGGTACGTACAAAATAAAATCGGCAATTGGTCTCGAAGTATGGGTGCTAAAAGTTAAAAAAAAGTTCAGGTAAAAGTGTTCTCCTTTTAGAGATAAAAATTATTAAAATTTATGTCCAAATTCGTTGTACGCCTCTGATAAAAAGATCATCTTTCGTTTCTATAGCAACATTTAGTCTTGACAAAAGTTTTATTGTTACAGTTGCTAGGATTTACTAAAATAAATTAATTTTACCTATTTATCCTTCAGTGGCGTCTAAAAAGATTGGATAAGGGTTAATTTTCCTCTTAAAATTTTGATAAGACAAAATAAGTTTTTCCGACTTCTTAGACTTCGCGAAGAACTGTCCATTTTGTTGTACGTACCTTTCAATAACACCCTGTATAAACAATTTTAAGAAATGTGAATAAAATCTGACAAACCACAAGCATAGGCTCGAAATATTTTACACATTTTAGGTACGATTTAGCCAGCAGAATTTTGAGTTGGTGCGTCATCAAGTTTTTGGAGGGGACAAAAAAATAAATTTTGCTTAGCCTTATTGGTTTTGCAGTTTCTAGCTTAAATTATAAAATGTTGTTATACAGTTTTTTCCCCCATAATCTGGGCATCTAGGGTAGAAAAGTCAAATTCATAAATAACAGATATAGAAGTATTATTTTATAAAAATTAAATAGGATTTACCTTGCAAAATTTTGAAATAACGTCATATAATTTTTACGATATTTGTAAAATAAATCTAAAATTTGACAACAGACGACAGACAACACAAACGGAAGACATATTGTTTCATACTCTAGGGGTGTGAAAAGTCCAAAAAACATGAAATTAACCGTTATAATACAATGAAAAATTAATGAGTATCATTTATTAAACACCATCTGATATCGCTGCGCTTGACTTTCACGTACTTGAAATAGCCAATTACAGACGAGTTTTCTGCAAATCGTGGACGCTGATCTCTAAGTTGAAGCGTCTTCACCAAGACCATCGTTGATTTACTACTACCATTTGAAGCTGAAAACGAAAAAAATATCAAATTCAACATAATAATTAGTTTTTTCAAACAATTAAACCCTTCAGGACATATTTAAGAGAAAATTTTGCTGGTATTTTGTTCAACTTTTTCGAAAAAGTTGAATTACAGGATCTAGAATTAAAAAAGTAATGGATATTATGTACCCAACTGGAATAATGTGTAATGGGTTTATAAGCAAATACCGTCCAAAAGCCTTGGACTTGTGTAACCGGCAGCATTATTTAATGAAGGATTTAGAGTTCAGTTACGTAAAAAAACCGTAGCGATTAAGTATTGCTGAAATTTAAGTTTACACTGGGATTAATTAACAGAAGGGAAAGAAACCCAAATGAAATCCAACACTAACGAGATTACAGTACATATCAAGTGTCTTGAGCTAGAAACCTTTAAACGTAACTTCAGTCCTCCGCCAGCTTTTACAACAAAATGACCACTAATAATGACATTCAGACCGTAATTGTTGTCGGTGGCGGTTTGGTAATATACAAAAAAGTGTGTAAACAAATTATAACACGTATATTGTTTTATAGGTTGGATCTTTGTGTGCTATTTTTATGGCTAAGAAGGGATACCATGTTACAGTTTTCGAATACAGAGAAGGTAAAGTTTTAGTATATAGTGTTGTGATTGGAGTACCTCTGTTGGGCAATAAAGTTTATTATTATTATTATTATTATTATTATTAACACCGTGTTGTAGATATAAGATGTGCACAGTTACTTCGTGGAAGATCGATCAATATGTCACTATCTAATAGGGGAAGAAGGGCACTGTCTGCTGTAGGGCTTGAAAACTTGATCATTGGTAACGCAATCCCAATGAAAGGGAGACTTTTGCACGACTTGGAAGGAAAAACCAAAAGCGTTGCTTACGATCCCACAACTGGCCAAGTACATTATTATTATTATTACTATTTTGTACTTAAAACAATTTCTAGTGCATTTATTCAATCAGCCGAAATTATCTAAACAGAACTTTACTCACGGAACTGGAAAACCACTCAAACGTCAAGATCTTCTTCCACCACAGACTCATCAGTGCGAATTTTGACGACGAGACGATCACAGTTTTGAAGTAACCCACCCGAACAAAAAATCTAAACACTTACCAACCTTTTCCAGTTTAAAGTCGCAAGAAGTTGAGACTCACAGTGCTGATTTGATCATCGGAGCCGACGGCGCCTACAGCACTCTGCGCCGCTTCATGCAGCAAACTCCGCTTTTCGAGTTCAGTCAAACCTACATCAAACACGGCTACCTCGAGCTGAAAATTCCACCAAAAAATGGGCACAAAATGCTCCCAAACCATCTACACATCTGGCCAAGAGGCGAGTTCATGATGATCGCGTTACCCAACCAAGACAAGTCCTGGACTGTTACCTTATTCATGCCTTTTGTCAACTTCAAAATTTTGAAAAACAGCCACCAGTTGATACAATTTTTCAAAGTGACGTTTCCTGACGCCGTACAGCTGATTGGAGAAGAGTTACTTGTTTCTGATTTTTTTAAAGTGAAACCGTCGCCTTTGGTTTCTATAAAGTGTAATCCGTATCATGTGGGGCGGAAATTTTTGATTGTTGGTGATGCGGCCCATGCCATGGTGCCTTTCTACGGGCAAGGTATGAATGCCGGGTTCGAAGATTGTTTTATTTTGGATGATATACTGTATGCGAATAAAAATGATATTGGGTCTTCTGTGGAAGAGTTTAGTAAGAAGCGTACAGAGGATGCGTTTGCTATTTGTGACCTGGCTATGTATAATTATGTGGAAATGAGGGATTTGGTGACCAGACGGTCCTACCATTTGAGAAAGTTGCTTGATGAGGTTCTGTTTAAACTGTTTCCGATGAACTGGATTCCTCTTTATAATTCTGTTACTTTTTCTGGGATGAGCTACAAAAAATGTATTAAGAATAGGGAGTGGCAAAATATGGTGAAGTACAACTACTGGTTTGTTTTATTTTTAATTATTTTTGTTTTAGGTTATTCAAAGAACATTCCTTGGAATTATTATTGGTGTTGTAGGCATACTTTTGTATTTGTTTAGAATTTGGTGGTACTAGGAGAAATTATTACCAGTTTTTCACTTATTTTGACGAATCATTTTTCAGACAAAAGAAAACACTAATAAATAAGTAGCCAAATTGAGCAAATAAATTTTAACGTTTTTTTCTTCTCGATTTTTCAAGTACTTATATTTGTATTCTTCAAACAACTGAACCATCGCCCCTGTAACTGGTTCATGTATCATAAGAATACCGAAATCGTCCAAGAGGCAGTACCTTCCATATCCACATCTTAACAAAGTACTGATCTCTTCGTAGGAAATAGTTTTTGAGGTACGGTCAGTACGATAGGTTTTTGACCCAGGTCATTGGACGACCTCCCTGTACCCTGGTGTTTTCGTTCAAGTAGTACCGATGTCAGCTTGGCGAGTTTTGTAGGTAATCTTCGACATTATTCAACACAGAAGTTGCATTATAGAACAGACGGTACTGACGAAGGTTGTTTACTTAAACAATACGTAAATATTTGTTCATTGGATTAATTTTATCTGAAACATTGTTTTTCCATTTAAAAACCTGGCAAGAATGGAAACTCAAGGGTTGTATCCATATGGTTTAAGAAACAAATTCGTTAGGTGGCACTTCGTCAGTACTGCCAACGTGTTATTAAACCTAGAAACAGCTATGGAAGTTGAAAATCTTGCAAAGAAATTTTAGAGAAGACAGTACTGAGTCCACTCAATAAAAAAACTGCTTTTGTATTGTATATCTTTATTTTTATTTTTTTCATATTTATTTTAACTCTAAAACACTCGCTTCTGGATCTACCAAATAATCATATTTGTATGTATTGAACAAGTGAACTAACTGTTTTATGAATTTCTGGTGCAACTCGTCAATTTCCTCTTGCGTTGGATTTTCGACTCTAACAACATCTATCGGTAGCCCCACTAAAAAAAAGTTAAAAGTACTTTCAACATAGCAGCCTACACCAACTTACCAACAGTGAAAAGTGGTTTTCTTCGTGGAATCAAACCAAAAGACGTCTGAAAAAACCCACTTCCAAGAGGCAAAGCAAAAGTAAAATGAAATAGTTTTTTCAAAAATAGTTGAAATCTGCACACTAAAGGATGTTGAATTTGGTCGAACAAGTCTATTTCTCCAAACGTAAAAACTGGTACTAAAGATGCCCCAGTTTTCAAAGCGATTTTAACAAAGCCTTTTCTGTGTTTCAGTACTAATTTATGTTGTCCTGGTCGTGCGTACATTGTTTCTGCTGCTCCACCTGGAGACAGACTAACTCCAAATCCTCCTTCAGGTCTAGTTAACATGTAAGTCAATGATTTAGCCGAGCAAGAAATCCCTCCTTTCCCGAGAACTAATTCTCTAACAAAAGGTAAATGGAAGAATTGTTCCATTGGTGCTATTTTAACTGTCATTTCTGGGTATATTTGTTGTAATGTAGTTCCTGGACTTAGTAACGACGAGAACGGACCGTGGGGTATTATACCATGAGGAAAGCAACCAAAAAAGTAATTTTTCTTTGGATCTAGTTTAAAACCTGGCACAAGTACTGTACGTGCTGGGAAGTAGTTCCGTAAGTGACGCCACCAACTCCACTTTTGTATCCAGGGGGACGATCGTCCGCCAGTTTCACAAGTTTTTCTATCCAAGTATATCCAGCAGGTGTATATTAATGATAGCCACCAAAAGCGTGTAAACAATAGATATACACCAAACAGTACACCTAAGTATCCTCCATACGAAAACATAGCAAAATATGCCCCTGCAGCCAAAGCTTCTTTTCGTCGGTGTAAAGGTTCAGTTAACGGGATCAATTTGAGTCCTAATATTTGCTGCAAAATCAGTGTGCACTGGGTGTGTTTAAATTCGGAAATGTTTAAAAGTACGAGGTTTTTTATTGAGTACATTCGCAAACTCCCATACTTTGAACACACAACAGGTTTACATTGACGCACTTTTTTTTAGTCCAAACAACATAGAAATTATCACAAATACATCCGTATATGTCAAGATCACAACTTGAATTTAAAAATTTGAGCTTTTAAGACGCCAAATGTTAGAATGTTATAATGCGATGTAAGGAACAAACAGTACCAATGTTTTTTGAAGTACTTAAACCTTTTCCGCAGCCTCAGTTTTTAAATTTAGGTTGTTAACTTGACAAATAGAAATGTACCCTACTGTACATAAAGTTCATTATTTGTTGGTTCCAACCACATCCAACCAACAAATTTCTTGGATTGGTCGAGAGGTAAGTAACAATAATTTCTAACCTTTAAGCGACCTTCAACCGTTAGTAATACTAACACTACTACACTACTAATGAAAAAGATAAATACAAAATTGGAATTCAAAAAGCAATATTAATTAAGGTTATTGTTACTGATATTATCCACAATTTTACTTACCATTTTTATAAGAAATCAGGAGAAATAGATTTATGGATTTCGAACTTCAAGTTAACGCGGAACGTTATTGTTGGGTTTATCGTGCTTAAGTAGTGTCAGAAAGTGGGTATACAGGTTTTCTTCCTAACTCAATCCATTGTTATACAATAAATGTCCATTTATAAAAGCGATATCCACAATGTAAGTAGATATTTACTGATATTATGTGACCAAGAGCTTGAGTAGTCACGAGTGTCCTCGAATTAAATAGTTTTTTTTTAATTAAGGAATAGTTAAAATTTCAAAATGTTTGATTTTTTTTTCAGATTTTTTAACATTAATGTTATTTGAATACTACATAATTTTTAATTGTACACATCTATAGTGTAATACTACACTAGTAACTTTCAAAAAATGGGCTTTAAATTGTATAAAATAACGTAACACATGTAGTTTACGAGTTTGAGTTTTTACCCGAAACGTCCAGATTTTTGTAAAAAAAATCAAAATTATAAAACAACATTTTGCAATTTAATTTTGAATCTGCTAACCCGAATGCTTTAAAATGTTGCAGATGTTTTAAGGCTATAAAGAGCATCATAAATTTTTAGTCAAAATATATTTGGTTATCGTCTCCAAAAAACTGATGACGTCAACTCAAAAGTTTGCTGAATAAATCCTATCTAGAATGTACAAAATCTGATGAGTCTGTACTTGTTATTTATCATCCCATTCATATTTTTTGAATTTGCATATACCGGGTGACTCAAAAAAAATGCATGTGTAAATTTATTTTATTGATTTACTCAGGAACTACAAAACCGAAATCTACTGCGAAAAAAAAACATAATAGGCATGCAGTCGTCACGTTTCCGACAGCGAGGGAATTACTGTCTAAACTCTTTAGACCAATTTTTTTAATACTCTAACCCGTGGTATGCACTTTAAAAAATTTATTCTAACTGTAACAAACTCGCTTCTGAATCTACCATATAATCAAACTTGCATGTGTCAAACAAGTTTTCTAATTGTTTTATGAATTTCTGGTGCACCTCATCAATTTCCTCTTGCGTTGGATTTTCGACTTTGACAACATCTATCGGTAACCCCACTAAAAAATAAAAATAAAAGTACTTTCAACATAACAGTCTAACCAACTTACCAGCAGTGAAAAGTGGTTTTCGTCGTGGAATCAATCCAAAATACGTCTGAAAAAATCCACTTCCAAGAGGCAAAGCAATAGTAAAACGGAATAGTTTTTTGAAAAATAGTTGAAACCTACATATTAAAGGATTTTGAATTTGGTCAAATAGGTCTACTTCTCCAAACGTAAAAACTGGTACTAAAGGTGCGCCAGTATTCAAAGCGATTTTAACAAACCCTTTCCTGTCTTTCAACACTAATTTATGTTGTCCTGGACGTGCATACATTGCTTCCGCTGCTCCACCAGGATACAAAATAACCCCGTGTCCTCCTTGGGGTGTAGTTAATACATACGTCAACGATTTAGCCGAGCAAGAAATCCCACCTATCCCGAGAAATATTTCTCTGACAAAAGGTAAATGGAAGAATTGTTCCATTACTGCTGCTTTAACTGTCAGTTCTGGATGCATTTTTTGTAATAGATTTTCTGGGTTTAGTAGCGATGAGAACGGACCACAAGGTATTACACCATGAGGGAAACAACAAAAAAGAAAATTTTTGTCTGGAGTTAGTTCAAAACCTGGTACTAGTACGGTACGTACTGGAAAGTAGTTCCGTAAATGCCGCCACCAACTCCATTTTTGTATCCAATCGGAGGGTCGCCCGCCATTTTTACAAGTTTTTCTGTCCAAGTATATCCAGCAGATGTATATTAATGATAGCCACCAAAAGCGTGTAAACAATAGATATACACCAAACAGTACACTTAAGTATCCTCCATACGAAAACATAGCAAAATATGCCCCTGCAGCCAAAGCTTCTTTTCGCCGGTGTAAAGGTTCAGTTAAAGGAATTAATTCGACTCCTAATAATTGCTACAAAAAGCTACAAATTTGTATGGATTATATACACAATTTTGAATTTTACTTACCATTTTTGCAAGTAATCAAATTAACCCGGAATTTTATTGTTGGGTTTAGCGCTCTTAAATGATGAAGAATAGTGTTACGAAATACACCCTTACGCCGCCCCAGTACGACGCCTATGGCGGTCGAGAGCCTTCTGGACGTACGCACGGCGCTGATGGGTGAATCATCGCTGTTGACGGCCGAGAGGCGGGCGCATAAAGACAGGCCTGGAGCGTCTCGAAGCGGCGTCCAGGGGAGTCTCGAAGCGGAGTCGCGATGGATGTTCGTGAAGGATCTCGATCAGAGACTATGGGTTTAAATAGAGGCGACCGTAGGTAATGGATTCATTCATCCAGTGAAGACAGTCGAGAGCGCCGGAATAATTTCTGTACATATTCGTTGCAATAGATAGTGTTGTAATTCGACCTGAAGAAATAAATTTTTGAGTTTTACCAACGCCCGATTTATTATTCGCCCGTCAATCGTAACAATAGGGTACTACATGTTTTTGTTTTTTTAAGTCTAAACTGCCATTGGATTGGACATTAAATGTGCATTTGTGAAAACCATGAAAGATGATAATGTGCTAAGTATCAGAATCAATGGTAAATAAAATAATTGTTGTTTGTGACATTACGTCAATTGTTACAATATAAGATATTGAATTATCGTGTCCTTGAAATATGGGTTATTTTTAATAATATAAAATATTTTTGAATAGGCAAGTATTTTCTTCGGAATTTTCAACGGTAGTGTTTTTGAATACTACGAAATTATTTTTAATTGTATATACGTATATACAGCAGTACAGTTGAGAATGACCGTGGTTGGATCCTACAATATTAGATTAACATTTTTTTTTATCCCTTAAAGTTGAAATTCTTAAATGACTTTCTTATTTATTTATATATTTTTTTTTTTGAAAACTTGTTGTTATTATTCTTGTTAATACATACATTTAATACAGTTTTAAAAATATGTTCCCCATTATCTATGCCAGTTGTTGACTGCGACATTATTTTACATAAAATTAGCATTAGTTTTATTAGTGTAATTTTTTTTTATTTGCAGCATTGTTTTTTCATTTATGTAAAATGAAAAAAATGGAAACACACATTTATACTTACACGGCTTAAGAAATACATCCAGCCTCAATATCTGTGACTAGATTTCGTACTTTAAATATTTTTTTTAAAACACAATGCAGCAATCATGCGACTTAAGTAAACATGTTTAAGTTTTTGTCGTGAAAAGATGACTACGTATATTAAGAAAAAATGGCAAAATATAAGCCCCGCCCACCCGCCCTATCGCATTTGTGATGATGTTTTTAATTCGTCGTGAGCCAAGCGGGCGGAGCTTAACTGCAAAATCCTTATTTCTCTACAGAAAATTATCATGTTTTTGAGTATCGTGTTGTCCAAGGAATACTATGTGTATTAAGTAAAAATTAAACCCAGATTGAGATGGAAACGAATGGGTGGAGCTTATTTTTTGGCTTTCTTTGTACTTAATACATATAGTTTGCTTTGAACAACACGATTACTCAAAAGCATGTTGCACATAGCAATTTCTTGTAGAAGAATAAGGATATTGCAATTAAGCTCCACCCCACGGGTTACGACGAGTAAAAAATCGTATAATCAAATACTTGTCTCTATGGTTATTATTTTTGTAAGACCCTAATCCTCGGTTTTTTAAAAGATTTATTCTAACACCAAAATACTCGCTTCTGGATCTACCAAGTACTTGTATTTATATGTGTCAAACAAATTTACTAATTGTTCTATGAATTTCTGGTGCATCTCATCAATTTGCTCTTGCGTTGGATTTTCGACTCTGACAACATCTATCGGTACCCCCACTAAAAAATAAAAAATAAAGGTACTGTCAACATACCACCCTACACCAACATGCCAACAGTGAAAAGTGGTTTTCGTCGTGGAATCAATCCAAAAGACGTTTGAAAAAATCCACTACCAAGAGGCAAAACAAGAGTATAACGGAATAGTTTTTTCAAAAGTAATTGAAATCTACATATTAAAGGATTTTGAATTTGATCAAACAGGTCCACTTCTCCGAACGTAAAAACTGGTACTAAAGATGCCCCAGTTTTCAAAGCGATTTTAACAAAGCCTTTTCTATGTTTCAGTACTAATCTATGTTGTCCTGGACGTGCATGCATTGCTTCCGCTGCTCCACCAGGATATAAAATAACCCCGTGTCCTCCTTGGGGTTTGGTTAATACATGGGTTAACGATTTAGCTGAGCAAGAAATTCCTCCTATCCCGAGAATTATTTCTCTGACAAAAGGTAAATGAAAGAATTGTTCCATTGCTGCTACTTTAACTGTCAGTTGTGGATATATGTTTTGTAATAGATTTCCTGGGTTTAGTAAGGCTGAGGACGGGCCGCAAGGTATTACACCATGAGGAAAGCAACAAAAAAGAAAATTTTTGTTTGGATTTAGTTCAAAACCCGGCACTAGTACGGTACGTACTGGGAAGTAGTTCCGTAAATGCCGCCACCAGCTCCATTTATGCATCCAATCGGAGGGTCGGCCGCCATTTTCACAAGTTTTTCTGTCCAAGTATATCAAGCATATGTACATTAATGCTAGCCACCAAAAACGGATAAAAAATAGATATACAGCAAATAGTACACCTAAGTATCCTCCATATGACAATAGAGCAAAATGTACCCCTGCAGCCAAAGCTTCTTTTCGTCGGTGTAGAGGCTCAGTTAGAGGAATTAATTCGATTCCTAATATTTGCTACAAAAAGCTACGTTGGTGTTTTAATGTTTCGGAGATTTTTAAATTTTACTTACCATTTTTGTACGCTATCAAGAGAGATATTTCGGACTTCAGAATTTTATTGTCGGGTTTAGCGCGCTTATAAATGATGTTGATGAATAAGGTACTACAGGTTTTTTTTTAATCCAAACTGTCATGGTACATTAAATATGCATTTGTTAAAACCATGAAAGATGATAAGTTGTTAAATGTCTGAATCAGTGGTAAATAATATAATTGTTGTTTATGTCATTCTGTCAACTATTACAATACAATCAAGTATAAATATTTATCGACGTTGTAGAACAAATACCTTGCGTAGTCAAGATATTAAATTATCGTATCCTTGAATTAGTTATTCTTAATAACATAAAATTTTTGTTATCCGTAAAAGCTAAAGCTGTATGTCACTTTTATAGTACTCTCCTTGTACTTTATTTCTAATATAAGTTGCGAAGGTTCGGTACCAAAACTTTATTTGTGTAGGACACACCTTAATTGATGGAGTTGAAGTACCAAAACTCATTTTTACTTTTTAATAAATGAAGATAGACGAAATTGTAAACAATTAAGCGTATGTTGAGTCCTAAAAATATGTACCCCATTACATAGTCCAGAACACCATTCCTAATGGAATTTCTGTTTTTTTATGGTTTGAGTGTTTTAAATGGTTACACAACTATTTAAAATTGACGTTGGCATGACGGTTATTGTCGACTAGTACGTTATTTAACATAAAACATGCATTAGTTTTACCGTATTTTTTATTTGAAGCATTGTTTATTCATTTATGAACATAGAAAAAAATCTCAGCACACTTTTGTGCTTATATGGTTTAAGAAACATATAAAGTTTTATTAGTGTTCGTGACTAGAATTCGTACTTTAAATAATTTTTTTAAGTCACGATGCAGCGATCATGCGAGCTGAGTAAAGCTACCTGGAATCAAGACTTGAATGGGTGACCAACTAGACTTGGATCGCCGGGGCACTTAATGGGAAAAGTGGGTGCGGATTAATTTTAGTCGTACACAATGACGGCTAACGTATTAGTAAACGTAGGTGTAGCTATTAAAGCAGGAAATTTTCTTAACAAAAAATTAAAAAAAAATCATAGAATTAAATATTTTTATATTAATTACATTTTATTTTTGTGTAGGTATTTTAAAAAGTTTATTATAACTCTAGAATTCTCTCTTCTGGATTCACCAAATACTCATATTTGTATGTATCAAACAAGTTTACTAATTGTTTTATGAATTTCTGGTGCAATTCGTCAATTTCTTCTTGCGTTGGATTTTCGACTCTAACTACATCTATGGGTTGCCCCACTAAAAAAAAATAAAAGTACTTTCAACACCACAGCCTACACCAACTTACCAACAGTGAAAAGTGGTTTTCTTCGTGGAATCAATCCAAAAGACGTCTGAAAAAATCCACTTCCAAGAGGCAAAGCAAAAGTAAAACGGAATAGTTTTTTGAAAAATAGTTGAAACCTACATATTAAAGGATTTTGAATTTGATCAAACAGGTCCACTTCTCCAAACGTAAAAACTGGTACCAAAGATGCCCCAGTTTTCAAAGCTAGTTTAACAAAGCCTTTTCTGTCTTTCAGCACTAATCTATATTGCCCTGGTCGTGCGTACAAGGCTTCAGCTGCTCCACCAGGATACAAAATAACTCCATGTCCTCCTTCGGGTTTAGTTAATACGTGAGTCAAAGATTTAACCGAGCAAGAAATCCCTCCTTTACCCAGGCCTATTTCTCTGGAAATAGGTAACCTGAAGTACATATCCAGTCCTGCAATTTTCATTCTCAGTTCTGGATATAGTTTTTGCAATATATTTCCTGGACATAGTAACGATGAGAACGGAGCACAAGGTATTATACCATGAGGAAAGCAACAAAAAAGAAAATTTTTGTTTGGGATTAGTTTGAAATTTGGCACTAGTACTGCACGTGCTGGGAAGTAGTTCCGTAAATGCCGCCACCAACTCCATTTTTGCATCCAATCGGAGGGTCTCCCGCCATTTTCACAAGTTTTTCTGTCCAAGTATATCCAGCATATGTATATTAAGGGTAGCCACCAAAAGCGTGTAAACAGTAGATATACACCAAACAGTACACCTAAGTATGGTCCATATGAAAACGTAGCAAAATATGCCGCAGCAGCCAAAGCTTCTTTTCGCCGGTGTAAAGGTTCAGTTAAAGGAATTAATTCAATTCCTAATATTTTCTGCAAAACAGCCAAAACGGCGTATTAGTTTATTTGATTGATTTATTTTAATTAAAAAATATCTCAAGACGGCTTAAGATTAGTTCTACGCAAGGCTGACATCTATCTACATTGTACTTACCATTGTCATAAGCAATCAAAACAAATATATTTTTCTGGTTAACTTCAAGTTAACACGGTACTTTACTTCGGGTTCACCGCGCTTAAATGATGTTGAAGAATAAGGTACTACACGTTTTTGTCTTTAACTAATCTGTCATTGTACATTAAACGTGCATTTGTGAAAACCATGAAAGATGATAATTTGTTAAGTGTCCGAATCAATGGTAAATAATATAATTGTTGTTTATGTCAGTTGTTACAGTGCAATGGAATAGAAATATTTACCAATATTAGAGAACCAAGATCAAGAGTAGTCAAGATTATCGCGTCATTGAATTAATTAGTTATTCTTCAAAATATTAAACATTTTTGAAGAGGTAAGTGTTTCCTTCAGATTTTTTAACGGTAATATTTTTGAATACCACATTTTTTTTTTTTAATTGTATTTATATGCTGCTTGCCAGTTACCACGGCTGGATTCTATATTGTTTATACAAAATTAACCAAATATTTGTTATCCGTAAAAATTGAAGCTGTCACTTCTGTAGTCCTTTTTGTGTTTTACCTCTATAATTTCAAAGAAGTTAATTATCAAAATTTTTAAGTGACTCTCTTTTTTTTGAGAGAATATAGCCAGTGGCGTAGCTAACTTCCACTGCGCCCCCTCGGAATTTATAGTAAGCGCCCCCATACACCAAATTTAAAAAGTAGAATGAATATGTAGTTACTCGTTTGGACATTTTAAAAAAATATATCGCTTACGTTACGGTCTGCACATTGCGGAGTTTGCGGGGGTGCTATTTATGCCACTGAATATAGCATATTACATATTTTTCTAAAACCTATCGTTTTCCCCCAAAGTCACAATTTTATATCGTAAAGTGAACATAAAATTTTAAATCATATTTTTTTCTACTCATAATCCTGCATTTTTTGTTTACAGTGCTTTGCGCAAAGAAAAAACTCATTGTCTGTTTGTATAATTTTTCCGCAGGCTTAATTATTTCTTTGTTCTGCGAAAACTGGCAAGTGATAGTTTTCGAAAACTTTGTGTTATCATTCATTTTGATAACTGAAAATAACGGAAATTGTAAATTATCAACCGTATGTTCAGTTCTAAAGATATGTATACTAAACTCACTTGACATACGCCTATATTGTAAGCTTTATTTCTCTAAAAAATACTACCCGTTTAAAAACATATCTCACATGGTAATTTATGATAGAAAAATAAGTATTTTACAATTAAGCTCCGCCCCTCGGCTTACGACGAATAAAAGAATTATCACAATTGTGATAGGGCGGGTGGGCGGGGTTTATATTTTGCCTTTTTTTCTTACAAGAAACTTAAAACATGATTAAATGGTTTTTGCCCAGAAATATGGATTTTGCAATTATGGGGCGGAGCCTATGGCAAAATCGATATTTCCTTATACAATTTTTCCATTTTAAACACATTTTAAGTTTCATGTTACGAAAAAAAGTCTATACATATTAAAACAAAAAGGCAAAATATAAGCCCACCCACCCGCCCTATCTCGATTGTGATGAATTTTTTTTTTCGCCGTGAACCAACTGCAAAGTACTTATTTCTTTACAAGAAACTAAAAGCATGTTTTTAAGTACCGTGTTGTTCAAAGAATACTATATAAATTAAGAAAAAAAGAAAATATAAACCCCGACCACCCACCCCATCTCAATTGTGATGATTTTTTTATTCTAAGAAACTTAAAACACATTTAAAATGGTAAATTTTTGTAAGGAAAATTGGATTTTGGAATTAGGCTCCGCCTCTAGGTCTGCCAACGAAAGAAAACTTCATTATTACTTAGATCAGGCCTAAATGTTTGGTTTTAATTTTTTCTTAATATACATAGTATTCTTTGAATAACACGCTACTCAAAAAATGTCTTACATGGTAATTTCTTGTAGAGAAACAATAAGAATTTTGCATTTAAATTCCGCTCCTTTGGTTCTCAACGATTAAAAAAAATCATCACAATTGAGATAGGGTGGGTGGGCGGGGCTTATATTTTTCTTTTTTTCGTAGAATGTGTAGACTTATTTTGACAACAAGAAACTTAATCAACATTTTTTTAGCAATCAACTTAAATCCTCCATTTTTCTTCTACAACCCCTTTAAGTACGGCAAAAGTTGAATACCAAAGTTACTATCAACGGCAACGTGGCAACGGAGTTTATAAATGACAATTTTCATCTATAGAAGCAACGTCAGGGGGAACTTCAACGTCAACAGTAAGGTTATAAATCCCACTGCTAACGTCAGCAAAAAAAGATGTACAATTGGGATAGTTCCAAATCTGACAAAAATCTACGATTAATTTTAGTCTAACGCTGTGTCTAAGATTTTGTAACCATTTGTTTCGGTGGCTTCATGTGAAAGAAGCTTTTCGAAATTAAAATTGATAAAATTGTGCTTTAGGTCCACAATGAGCTAAGCGCGACTAAACAATCTTTCCATTTTGTCAATTGAAAAAGAGAGGAAAGTAAAGTTTGATAACGTCATAGAATTTTTTGCCAAAGTAAAGACCCGTAAGAACGTTTAGTATTAGTTGTTTTATTATAATATATAGGTATATTCCCTCCCAATGTACATAGTATTTACAGTGCTTCAAACGAAATTTCAAAGATACGAGTAAATACAAAAAAACGTATAATTAAATAATTCCATAGTTATTTATTATTTTTTAATACTATGTATATTCTTTAGTATTTTAAAAGATTCATTCTAACTCTAGAATTTTCGCTTCTGGATTCACCAAGTAGTCATATTTGTACGTGTCAAACAAATTTACTAATTGTTTTATGAATTTCTGATGTAACTCGTCAATTTCTTTTTGAGTTGGATTTTCGACCCTAGCAACATCTATCGGTTGTCCCACTAAAAAAAAAAAACAAATAAAAGTACTTTAACATAGCAGCCTACACCAACTTACCAACAATGAAAAGTGGTTTTCGTCGTGGAATCAATCCAAAAGACGTCTGAAAAAATCCACTTCCAAGAGGCAAAGCAACAGTAAAACGGAATAGTTTTTTGACAAATAGCTGAAACCTACATATTAAAGGATTTTGAACTTGATCAAACAGGTCTACTTCTCCAAATGTAAAAACTGGTACCAAAGATGCCCCAGTTTTTAAAGCTAGTTTAACAAAGCCTTTTCTGTCTTTCAGTACTAGTCTATATTGCCCTGGTCGTGCGTACATTGCTTCAGCTGCTCCACCAGGATACAAAATAACTCCATGTCCTCCTTCGGGTTTAGCTAATACGTGAGTCAAAGATTTAACCGAGCAAGAAATCCCTCCTTTACCCAGGCCTATTTCTCTGGAAATAGGTAACCTGAAGTACATATCCAGTCCTGCAATTTTCATTCTCAGTTCTGGATATAGTTTTTGCAATATATTTCCTGGACATAGTAACGATGAGAACGGAGCGCAAGGTATTACACCATGAGGGAAGCAACAAAAAAGAAAATTTTTGTTTGGATTTAGTTTAAAACCTGGCACTAGTACTGTATGTGTTGGGAAGTAGTTCCGTAAATGCCGCCACCAGCTCCATTTTTGGATCCAATCGGAGGGTCGCCCGCCATTTTCACAAGTTTTTCTGTCCAAGTATACCCAGCATATGTATACTAAGGTTAGCCACCAAAACCGTGTAAACAGTAGATATACACCAAACAGTGCACCTAAGTATCCTCCATAAGAAAACGTAGCAAAATATGCCGCAGCAGCCAAAGCTTCTTTCCGTCGGTGTAAAGGTTCAGTTAAGGGAATTAATTCAATTCCTAATATTTGCTGCAAAACAGCCATAGTTATTATTAGTTTATTTGTGTTTGTGAGAGCTTGATTATTTTAATTTTGCTATACATATGACCCAAATTAATAACATAGATTAAAAAATATCTCTGGACAACTTATTCATAATTGTACTTACCATTGTCATAAGCAATCAAAAGAAATATATTTTTCTAGAGCTTCAAGTTAACTCGGTACTTTACTGTCGGGTTCACCGCACTTAAATGATGTTGAAGAATGAGATACCACACGTTTTTGATTTAACTAATCTGTTATAGTACATTAAATGTGCATTTGACTTATAAAGGTAGTTTAGCTTGAGCTGCTTAAGTTATAAAAGTTGTACTAGTTGTATGTCAAGTGAATTTAGTATGCACCGTTATCAGAATTTGAGTGTTTTAAATGATTTGACGTAAGTATTTAAAACTATGCTAATTGTTGTAGACTACATTATTTATTTGGAGCATTGTTTTATATTTATCAACATGGAAAAAGTCTAAAGTCACATTTATACTAATTACACGACTTAAGAAAGATACACAGTATCCCTATCCGTGACTAGAATCGTACTTGATTTTTTTTTTATGTGGCTATTCGTGTGCTTTGTTAAATGTCCATGATAAATACTGGTCGACTTGAACTTGTACGTAAATGTACTTGGTACTGACAGTGTTTCAAACAAAATTTCAAAGATAGATACTAAAAATCATATAATATATTTATTATTTTTTCAAGACTCTATTCTTTAGTATTTTAACAGGTTCATTCTAACTCTAGAATTTTCGCTTCTGGATCCACCAAGTAGTCATATTTGTATGTGTCAAACAAATTTACTAATTGTTTTATGAATTTCTGATGCAACTCGTCAATTTCCTCTTGCGTTGGATTTTCAACTCTAGCAACATCTATCGGTTGTCCCACTAAAAAAAAATAAAAGTACTTGTAACATAGCAGTCCACACCAACTTACCTACAGTGAAAAGTGGTTTTCGTCGTGGAATCAACCCAAAAGACGTTTGAAAAAAACCACTTCCAAGAGGCAAAGCAAGAGTATAACGAAACAGTTTTTTCCATAATAATTGACATCTACATATTAAAGGATTTTGAATTTGATCAAACAATTCTACTTCTCCAAATGTAAAAACTGGTACTAAAGACGCCCCAGTTTTCAAAGCGATTTTAACAAAGCCTTTTCTTTCTTTCAGCACTATTCTATGTTGTCCTGGTCGTGCACATATTGCTTCCGCTGCTCCACCAGGATACAAAATAACTCCATATCCTCCTTCGGGCTTATTTAATACATACGTCAAGGATTTAGCCGAGCAAGAAATCCCTCCTAGCCCGAGACCTATTTCTTTGGTAAAAGGTAAGTAGAAGAACAGCTCCATTCCTGCTAGTTTCAATATCAGTTCTGGATATCTTTTTTGCAATGTATTTCCTGGAGTTACTAACGATGAAATCGGACCGCAAGGTATTACGCCATGAGGGAAACAACAAAACAGAAAATTTTTATTTGGATGTAGTTCAAAACCCGGCATTAGTACTGTACGTACTGGGAAGTAGTTCCGTAAATGCTGCCACCAACTCAATTTTTGTATCCAATTGGAGGGTCGCCCGCCATTTTCACAAGTTTTTCTGTCCAAGTATATCGAGCAGATGTATATTAATGACAACCACCAAAAGCGTGTAAAACATAAATATATACTAAATAGTACACCTAGGTATCCTCCATATGAAAATGTAGCAAAGTATACCCCAGCAGCCAAAGCTTCTTTTCGCCGGTGTAAAGATTCAGTTAAAGGGATCAATTCCATTCCGAATATTTGCTGCAAAAGAGCTATAGATTAATAAATTCGTGTGGTTTTATTTAGTTTTTCAGAGAAGTTAGCTATTATAATTTTAAAGAAAATTCTAGCGTCCTTTTTTGTGTTCTTTCCTTGTCGTAATCATGAGTACTTTATGACATCCTTAATGACGCACTGAAAGTTGTTGACTTTAGTTCAGACAGTTATTATCTAGTAGATAACTACGTCTAGATAACGAACACTAAAAATTCATTTCTAGTATCAGTGTCGCAAAAAAATACGTCCTGTTGTTTATGTCATGACAAAGCAAAAAAATAAACAAACACCCAAACATCAAATCCTTTCTCCTAAATTTTGTCCTCCAGCAGGTTGTAACTCTTCTATTACTAGACACATCAAAATTACTGTAAAAGTTAAATTTAACGATATGTAACGCCTGTCTCTAATATTACAAATATCTATGACTATACATAATTTTATTTCAACAAATTCTTTCGTAATCCCACCCCAGACACGACTCAAAGTTGTAAACCACTGGTTTTCAAGATGCAGTGCATAAGATAATAATTATTGATGTTATCTACAATTTTACTTACCATTTTTTTCGTAATCAAGGCAGATACGTTGACTTCGGACCTCAAGTTGATATTGTGGAATTTTATTTCTGGGTTTAGCGTTTTTAAAAGTGTTGAACACTGGGTCATGTACATTTATTCCTTTATTACTCAATTTGTTGTTGTACATTCAATGTGCATTTACGAAAACGATAAAAGAGGTTAATTTATTTATCCGGACCAATGGTCAATACATATGTTAATTGCTGTTTACTTCACTTCTTACTTGACTTGACATAAACAAATTGTTTTGTAAAATATATAGATATTTATCGATAGTATAGAAAGAACCAAGAGCCTCAAGAAATCAAGTAGTTGTTCTCATTAACGAATCTAAATTTTGCAGTTTTCGTAATTTCTGCTGGATTTCGAGTTTATTTTTGACCATCTTCTATTTTGACTGGAAGATTTGTTTATACACAGATCAATACAATGAAGGTCCTCATTTACAGAGGCTGTTAAATATTTCTTGGTAATACTTCGCACTGTTTTTTAGTTGTATGTGTTTCAGAGAGGTTACCGTTTCCGTTTACCTGTCGTCTGTCGTCTGTCTGTTGCTAATTACAACAAAATTTTATTATTTTTTTTTTTTTTTGTTAAGATGTCTCTTCTGTTCTTATATTTTCTCCAAGAGTATATTTTGTTTATTTTCATAATTAATTAACTAAGTTCTGGGTTGCAAGTATACAATTTTTGGTAAGACATAACTTTATTTCTTCATGGAATAAACAAACCAACAATTTTAGTAGTACACTGGCAAATATATATCATAGCTTACATTATTACCAAAGAGTCGTCATCCGGTTTTTCCAAAAACTTGTCCTTGTGTAAATCAAACAAATCCTTCAGTTCTTGGACAAATTTCGCATGCAGGCTGTCAATTTCTTCGTTCGTTGGACTCTCTACCTTTTCAACCTCAATTGGCTTCCCCACTAAATTAACCAACATTAACAAATATAACCCAACTGTTACTAATAAAACTTACAAGCACACGTCAGCGGTACCTTTCTTGGAACCAACCCATAACGAAAAAGGAACCCCGTTCCATAAAAAATGACAGGTGCAATCCCGACATACTTCCTTATAAACTCTTGAATAGGTCTTAATTTTTCGGATATAACTTGTTCAAAAAGGTCTGGTTCACCGAACGCTATAACCGGTACTAACGGGGATCCATGTCTTAAAGCCATCTTAATAAACCCCTTTCGCTCTTTTATCAGAAAGGTATACTTCTGAGGACGACCATAATACGCTTCCATTGCTCCTCCAGGACTTAGAACCACTATCCTGCCACCTTCTGGTCTACTCAGTATATAATTAAGCGATTTGGCTGTACTCGATGTTAACCCCATCCCCATAATGACCTCCCTCCAGAAGGGAGTGAAGAGAAGAATGCGCAAAATAACTAGTTGTACTTGGAATTGAGGATACAAGTGCTGAAAATCGCTCACACCACTCGTGAGGCCAATATAGACGGCATTTGGTATAATTCCATGTGGGAAAAAACAGAAAAGGTAGTTGCGTTTTGGGTCTAGGTTAAATCCAGGTGCTAAGGCCAGTTTTGACGGAAAATAACTTTTGGGGTAGTACCAGATTTTGTTATTTTGGATCCAAGGAATAGTACGTCCTCCGAGATCGGGCGTGTCTTTGTCGTAGTACAACCATACAAGGTATGCAAGTGCTAACCACCAAAATCGTGTAGTGAAAAAGTAAATGAAAAATAACCAACCACTAAAAGGTGCTTGAGTGTAGAGTATGAAAATTATTCCGGTTGATAGTTTTTCAAAGATCTTCTGCGATATTGGAACGAACTGATAACTTTCGGTGGCCATTTTTTCATAAAATTTATTCCAATTAATTTTGTTTGGTATTAATTTCTAGGCACGAGTTCGATCTGGCGGGTTAACCGCGACTAACTTAATCGGGAGGTTTTGTGGTGTAGATTACTTTACAATAATGTCAAGTAGGTAGTTCGACACTTGTGTATTTCGTAGATAATGTTACTGATTATTATTAATGAGAATAACAATTAGCGTGACCTGGGTATATGTAGTCATTGCCACGGATTTCTAATGCTAAACATATTTTCACTTATAGGTGGTTCTTTCAGAAATTGCTAAAATTGTTAGACTCGAGTGTCTTACAGTACGACCTGTTTACCAAAGTACTAATTTATCTACAGATCTGATAAAATAAAATAGTAGTACGACCTGTGACTTCTACAAGTGTTTTTTTAAACAAATGAAGCAACTTTTAATCATCGCATTTGAAAATATATGTATATTCTAATTAACATACTTAACATATATTTAACATGTTTGTAATGTTTTAGCGCGAGTTTTCTGGTGTAGACGAGCAGATAAATTTTAGTAAATGTTTGTAGATATTAAATCAACGTCAGTCTTTTAACAAAATTTCGGGAATTTAATTATTACTTATGTAGAATTATATGCCTATTTTTAACGCAAACCAATTCTCACAAAACTATATTTTCCCTGATAATACAGCAACCAACAATGCAGTCATAACATTCGTAGCCTACATGACTACTAAAGAGTCATCATCAGATTTTTCCAACAACTTATCCTTGTGTAAATCAAATAAATCCTTCAATTCTTGCACAAACTTCGCATGCAGGCTGTCAATTTCTTCATTTGTTGGATTCTCAATCTTTTCAACCTCCATCGGCTTCCCTACTAAATAAACCCAACTTTAATAAAAACAGAACTCTTACTACTAAAACTTACAAGTACACGTCAACGGTGCCTTTTTTGGAACCAACCCGTAACGAAAAAAGAACCCCGTTCCATAAAAAATGACAGGAGCAATCCCAACATACTTCCTTATAAACTCTTGAATAGGCCTTAACTTTTCACATACAATTTGGTCAAAAAGGTCTGGTTCACCGAACGTTATAGCAGGTACTAACGGTACTCCACGTGTTAAACCCCTTTCTGTCTTTTATCAGGAAATTGTACTTCTGAGGACGACCATAATACGCTTCTATTGCTCCTCCAGGACTTAGAACCACTAACCTGCCGCCTTCTGGTCTACTCAGTATGTAAGTAAGCGATTTGGCTGAACAAGATGTTAACCCCATCCCTATGATAACCTCCCTCCAGAAGGGAGTGAAGAGAAGGATGCGTAAAGTAGCCAGTTGTACTTGGAATTGAGGATAGAAGTGGTGAAAGTCGCTCGCACCATTCGTGAACCCAGTATAGGCCGCAAAAGGTAGAATTCCATGTGGGAAAAAGCAGAGAAGGTAGTTGCGTTTTGGGTCTAGGTTAAATCCAGGTGCTAGGGCCAGTTTTGACGGGAAGTAGCTTTTGGGGTAGTACCAGATTTTGTTATTTTGGATCCAGGAAATAGTACGCCCTCCGGGATCGGGCGTGTCTTTGTCGTAGTAGAGCCACACAAGATATACTAGTGCTAACCACCAAAACCGTGTAGTGAAGAGGTAAATGAAAAATAACCAACCACTAAAAGGTGCTTGAAGGTAGAGTATGAAAATTATTCCGAGTGATAGTTTTTCCAGGAGCTTCTGCAACAGTGGACTGGGCTGACAACTTTCGGTGACCATTTTTTCTAATAGTTTTTGTATAATAGTATTAATTTCTAGGTACGAGTTCAACCTGCCGGTTGTTACTAGCTACTAACTTACGCTGGTGTAGTACTTGTTATGGCGTAAATTTCTTTACAACACTCATGCATTTCATAAACATGTGACTAATTGTTATTAATGCGATAGTAACTAGGGTGACCTGTGTATATGTAAAGTCATTGTCACGGTCTTCAAATGCTAAAATATTTTCATCTACAGTAGTTCTTTGAGAAATTACTAAAATTGGTAGACCTGAGTGTCTTAGAGCACGACCTGTTTACCAGAGTACTAATAAGTACTACTGATTTTTTTGCATATCTGCTAGAATAAAATAGTAGTACCACATACAAGTGCTAACAATTTTTTTGCAACGATTCCACCAATTTTACATACTTACCTAACATGCCTATATTTATTATGTTGTACGAAAAAAAGGCAAAATATAGTGCCGCCCACCCGCCCTATCTCAATTGTGATGATCTGTTTTATTCGTCGTGAGTCAAGAAGGCGGAGCTTAATAAGTTTCTTGTTCTGAAAAGACGACTACGTATATTAAGAAAAAAGGCAAAATATAAGCCCCGCCCACCCACCCTGTCTCAAATGTGATGATTTTTTTTTAATCGTCGAGAGCCAAAGGAGCGGAATTTAATTGCAAAATCCTTAATATTCCTCTACAAGAAATGAACATATAAGACATGTTTTTAAGTATCATGTTATTCAAAGAATACTAACTATGTATATTAAGCAAAAATTAAAGCCAAAGATTAAGCTCCACCCATACCTGCCCTGATCTAAACAGTGTTGAAGTTTTCATTCGTTGATAGAGCTAAGGGTGAAGCCTAATTGCAAAATCCATATTTCCTTACAAAAATTTACCATTTGAAACGTGTTTTAAGTTTCTGAAAAAAAAAATCATCAGAATTAAGATGGGGTGGGTGGGCGGGGTTTATATTTTGCCTTTTTTTTTCTTAATATACATAGTATTCTACTAACACGATACTCAAAAACATGTTTTTAATTTCTTGTAAAGAAATAAGTGTTTTGCAGTTAAGCTCTGCCCCCTTGGTTCACGGCGAAAAAAAAATCATCACAATTGAGATAGGGCGGGTGGGCGGGCTTACGTTTTGTCTTTTTGTTTTAATATGTGTAGACTTCTTTTCACAGCATGAAACTTAAAACATTAATTTCTAGGTACGTAAATTTCTTTACTTACTCATCCGTACCAGAAAACTGATTAAAAACATAATAAATATAGGTATGTTAAGTATGTTAATTAGAAAATACTTATGCTTTGAAATGTGATCATTATTACTTGCTTAAAGAAAGACACAGATTTGCAAATATTGGTGAAATCGTTGCAAAAATATTGTTAGTACTTGTATGTGGTACTACTATTTTATTCTATACAGATAAATTAGTAGTATTAGTACTCTGGTAAATAGATCGTGCTCTAAGACTAAGAAGGTCTACCAATTTTAGTAATTTCTGAAAGAACTACTGTAGGTGAAAATATTTTAGCATTTGAAGACCGCGACAATGACTTTACATACGCATAAGTCACTCTAGTTGCTATCGCATTAATAACAATTAGTCACATGTTTATGAAATACATGTGTAGGTAAGCGCAGAAAAATGTTGTGCCACGGTGGGATTCGAACCCCACGCCTCTCGCTATCCGTGCAAGCATCCTCACCACTAGACTACGAGGCCACTTATCTCTCTCTGCTTACCGACGTGTTATTGTGCCGCCACAGCATGAGTGTTGTAAATGTTATTACATATCTGTAATCAGTAAATCAATGTTCGTGTTTCAACAAAATTTCTGAAATTTCCCTCGTGTATTTTTCTAACGCAAATCAATTCTCCCAAATAAAAACAAAACTATAATTCTTCTGATGATACAGCAACCAACAACACACAGCATTGTTTAAGTAGTACAATTGCAAAATTCGTAGCTTACATGAGTACTAAAGAGTCATCGTCTGGTTTGTCCAACAACTTATCCTTATATAAATCAAACAAATCCTTCAATTCTTGCACAAACTTCGCATGCAGACTGTTAATTTCTTCATTTGTTGGATTCTCCACCTTTTCTACCTCGATCGGCTTCCCCACTAAATTAACCAAAAATTAACAAAAACACAACTATTATTATAAATAAAACTTACAAGCACACGTCAGCGGTACTTTCCTTGGAACCAACCCATAACGAAAAATGAACCCCGTTCCGTAGAAAATAATAGGAGCGATCCCTACGTACTTCCTTATAAACTCTTGAATAGGTCTTATTTTTTCGTTTATAATTTGGTCAAAGAGATCGGGTTCACCGAACGCTATGACAGGTACTAACGGCGATCCATGTCGTAAAGCCATCTTAATAAACCCCTTTCTGTCTTTTATCAGGAAGGTGTACTTCTGAGGACGGCCGTAATAAGCTTCCATTGCTCCTCCAGGACTTAAAAGCACGATTCTGCCACCTTCTGGTCTACTCAACAGATGATTAAGCGATTTAGCCGTACAGGATACCAAACCCATCCCCATTAGTACTTCCCTCCAGAAGGGAGTGAAAAGAAGGATACGTAAAAGAGCTATTTGTACTTGAAACTGTGGATACATGCGCTGAAATTCACAGGCGCCACTCGTGAGACCAACGTAGATGGCATTGGGTATAATTCCATGTGGAAAAAAACAGAAAAGGTAGTTGCGTTTCGGGTCTAGGTTAAATCCAGGCGCTAGGGCTAGATTTACGGGGTAGTAGGCTGTGGGGTAGCTCCAGACTTTGTTCTTTTGGATCCAGGATAGTGAGCGACCTCCAAGATCCGGTGTATCTTTGTCGTAGTACATCCACACAAGGTATGCGAGGGAGACCCACCAAAATTGTGTCGTTAAGAGGTAAATAAACAACAACCAACCGCTAAAAGTTGCCTGAGTGTAGAGTATGAAAATTACCCCAGTTGTTAATTTTTCAAGGCATTTCTGCAACAGCGGCTTGGACTCGGAAGTTTCACTAGCCATTTTTTTTCGTAAAATTACTTCAACGAGGGGACCAACGGAGTCTGTTAAACGCGGCTGACTACGTGAATTGTAATTTTTAAACTAAGAGATTTCTTTTTAAATGGTTAAGTCATGTATGGAGATAATGTGCATGTTACTGATGTGATAAGAGTCTGACCTGTGAATATAAGATGTCACTTAAGTCATTGCGCTAGGATCTTGAGCACGTTCAAGCGTGGGGATTATTTACTAAATAACAAGGTTGGTAGACTCGTGTGTCTCCGAGCACGACCTGTTTTACCACAACTTCGTATTACTACTAATTAATTCGGAGAACTTGTCGTACTACAAGGTCTTCGAAGACAATGTGGTACCGCTGCATGTGTGAGTTTGCGCATCCATAACAATTTTTTAATAACAAAGTAAATATTATCATTAGGCAATTGACATTTTAAGCAACAAATTTATTTATTAAATAAGATAGTTTCGCGTATGGAATTTTTCAAATGTACATAGATTAAAAACAAAATTTCCAAAAAATGCAACTGTAGTTGCCTACAGTTTCTTTATTTTAAAGCCAACAACATAATATAAAATAATCGAACAAAACAGTCTTAAACTCTTACTCCAACTCAAGTTGTGTCTTTTCTGGATTTTCCAAAAATTTGTATTTGTACTCTTCAAACAACTTAACTAACTCTTGTTTAAACCTCCCGTGCAAGTCCTCAATTTGCTCCCTAGTTGGATTTTCCACCTTAGAAAGCTCAATTGGCGTCCCCACTACAACCAAAAAGTAAACAAACCACCCCTCAATTAACCTTCCTTCTTACCAACTGTCTTTATCGGTTTCCTCCTCGGCACCACACCAAACGAATACTGGAAGAACCCTCTTCCTGAAAATATCACAGGAGCGATTCCCAGAATCCCCCTAAGAAACTCCTGAATCTTGCGAATGGTAGGCCCTTGCACTTGATCGAACAAGTCCGGTTCCCCGAACGATATAACAGGAACTATCGGTGACCCGTTCTTTAGAGCCACTTTAACAAACCCTTTGCGATTCTTCACAACGAATTTGTACTGTCCGGGACGGCTATTATAAGCTTCCACGGCTCCCCCAGGCATCAAAATAACCACTTGTCCCCCTTCAGGACTACTCAAAACGTAGTCCAACGATTTAGAGGAAGCCGAAATGCATCCTAACCCATAGGCAAGTTCGCGTAACAACGGCATGAGGAAATTTTGTGAGAGTATGACCAACTTTACGCTGAAATTCGGGAACAGCTTGTGGAATTCGCTGTGGGGGCTTTGGATGGTGGTGAAAGGACCAACGGGCAGTACCCCGTGGGGAAAGCAACAGAAGAGGTAATTGCGTTTCGGGTCGAGGGTGAAGTCGGGGACTAAATGGAGTTGTGTGGGAAAGTACTTTTTGAGGTAGTACCACCATTTCAGGTTTTGTACCCATGGGATGTATCGGCCGCCTTCTTCGCAGGTGTTGCTGTCGATGTAAATCCAGAGGAGATAGAGGAGGGACAGCCACCAGTAGGACGTGAAGAAGAGGTAACCGGTGATGATTATTCCGAAGAAGCTACCGAAAGCTAGGACGACGAACCATGCTGCGGCGGCGAGAGTTTGCAGGCGGCGTTCGAGGGGGACGTTCAGGGGGGCGAATTCGATTCCTAGGATTTTCATCTAGAAGCACAAAATCGAATAAAAATGGTGTTTTAGCTTGAGAAGGTACTAACATTTTTGTGCTATCTATCAGATAATTTTTATATTAGATGAGAAAATTTCACGTAATTACAAATAGTGTAAACATTAGATATGTTATCAGTTGTAAATTGAACTTTTTATGAGATAATTGAAGTGGATCTTTTTCATTGACATAGTTATAGCTACGTGGACGGAACTTTTACTATCTTCGACACAAGAAATGACAAAAAGTAAAGTAAACAAAAGGTTATAACAATAGATTAGAATTCGATGGAATTTTTGAATCAACCAAATTAAATATGTATTGTTAAACAAAAAAATTACTGTTGTAAATTTTGTGGTACTATAATGACTAATGAGAAACAATATTTCCAAAAATAATTTGAAAAGTGTGTAATCAGAGGGAAACGTTATCTTTATTTCCTTTGAATTGACAGCAGTATCATCAATTTGAGGTTTTCCACGTGGTAAATATTTAATAAAGATGAGTAATAAACCTGACGAAACTATTCATCCAGATAAAATTTGCTTTAATATGTAATATATTTACGAAAATTAATTTCCGGACGTTGTGATAGTAATTTAATTTAATTTTTTTGACACGTTGGCAACATATTTAAAACTTTATGATAGCATACTTGGTTTCAATTTGAAAATTTGGGCCCAAATAAGTAGCTTCTATTTTCTTATTGGTTTTTTAGGCCCACTCAGTCAAAATCGAAACTGTAACTGATATGCTAACATTACTGCCAATAATTCAGAATTGCTAACGTAAAATCTGGTATAAATTACCTTTTATTTGGTAGTATAACACTTTGAAGAACTTTCCACTTTAAAATAAGGCGCTACAATTTAAGTAACCGAAGAAAACTACTGACAAAGAAATTTTCCCTACACAAAAAAATTGTAGTCTAGGGTAGTACTTTGTAATGTCAAATAATGAAAAATTAGTTATAAAAGTGAAATGATTACGTGCATCACAACAAAATTAATCTTTTAGTATTTAATGATTTTAAAATAAGCTCTTCACCTTTTCTTATTCTATTAAGTGGGATTTATAAACCTGCTGTTGACGTTGAAGTTCCTGTTGCGGTTGCTGTTCCCGCTGACGTTGCTTTAATAGAGCTGAAAATTGTCTTTTCGAAGCTCTGTTGCCAAGTTGACGTTGATAGTAAGTTTGACATTCAATTTTTGGCGTATATAAAGGGTTTGTAAAAGAAAAGTGGAGTATTTAAATTAAAAATTTACCATCTTAGAAATGTTTTAAATTTCTTGTTGCCAAAATAAGTCTACGCATATTAAGAAAAAAAGGCAAAATGTAGCCCCGCCCACCCGCCCTATCTCAATTGTGATGATTTTTTTTTATTCGTCGTGAGCCAACAAGGCGGAGCTTAACTGCAAAATCTTTATTTCTCTACTAAAAAAAAAAAACATAAAGCCAAAGATTACGCCCCATCCATACCCGCCCCGATCTCAATTCTCAATTGTGCTGAATTTTTCATTCGTTGTCAGATCGAGAGGCGGGGCTTAATTGCAAGATCCATATTAGAAGTTACCATTTTAAACGTGCTTTAAGTTTCTAAGAATAAAAAAAATATCACAACTGAGATGAGATGGATGGGCGGGGTTTATATTTTAATTTCTTTTAAAGAAATAAGTATTTTGCAGTTAAGCTCCGCCCCCTTGGTTCACCCCGAATAAAAAAAAGTCATCACAATTGAGATCGGGTGGGTGGGTGGGTTTACATTTTGCCTTTTTGTTTAGACTTCTTTTCATAACATGAAACTTAAAACCTGTTTAAAATAGAAAATTTGAATAGGGAAATATCGATTTTGCAAGTAGGCTCCACCCCATGATTGCAAAATCCATATTTCCTTGCAAAAATGTACTATTTTAACCATGTTTTAAGTTTGTGAAAAGATGGCTATGTATATTAAAAAAAAAAAGGCAAAATATAAGCCCCGCCCACCCGCCCCATCTCTATTCTGATGATAAGCCGAGAGGCGAAACTTGATTGTAAAATCCTTATTTTTTCTACCCGTAATTACCATGTGAACTATGTTCTTAAGTAATCGTGTTATACAAAGAAAACTAAATGTATTAATCAAAAAGGAAAACCAAAAGAGAAGCCCCACCTATCCATCTCGATCTCAATCGTGATGAATTTTTCATTCATATTCAGACCGAGGGGCGGAACGTAATTGCAAAATCGATATTTCCCTATATAAATTTACCATTTTAAACATGTTTTAGATTTCTTGTTGTGAAAACTTGAAAAGATGACTACAGATATTAAGAAAAAAAGGCAAAATGTAAGCCCTTGTAATTATAACACCTAATCTATTTTTGAGACGAATAGCAATAAATCTTGTTGATTTAGACGTCGAGAACTATCTTTAACAATGCATAACTACTGACAGAAAGCTACGGTTTTGGTGAATCGGTAATTACTTCAGAGGATTTCCTTCAAGTTGGCAGCACTACACACCACCGTAATTTGATTGGTTGAAAACCCAACGTCAACGGCAACGTGACGGCGAACAGCAACGTCAGCGAAAAGTTTATAAATCGACCTTTATATTTGAACACATTCCACCATTTTGTCTGACGAAATAACGTGATTTATCTTCGTTAATGATACTTATTTTATTTATTTTGTCCTTATAAGCTAGAGTATAATATGTATAATTTACAGAAATTACTAACTTGTTATAGTTAATAGCTGTAATTACATATCTATATACACGAAACAGTGACATTACCTAGGTCAAAGCAATATCACTTATCTAGTGAATGAAATTTATTTAAACGTTTATCATTAAAATTTTAATGATGCAGCTAAACAACGCAAAAAATTTTAAAATAAGACGAAACAACGAATTATAGTTGTAAAAGTAAAAAAGAAGAAGCATTAAAAAAGACGGAGCAACAAGAGTACTTAATAATAATAATAATAATTCTTACAATTACAAGAAATAGCAAGGGACTATAAATGTCTGTGATTTTTTTTTGTCAGGTTGGCAACATATTTAAAATTTTATGATGGCATACCTAATTGCCAATTTCAATTTTATGACAATGAATCAGTAATTTGCTCTGGGAGTTAATAATAAATTCATAGGATAAATAAACATGCATTTTGTCAAAAAGAAACAATGGTCTATCAATTTTTTATTGTATCCGTACCCGTTTAAATATATACAGCCATTCCATTGTCAAAAAGTGTAAAACAACCTTAAAGTATTGTAACCTTATTTTTTAATTTTGTGATTTTTGACATCGCGGGGATGCTGACAATGGATGCAAAGTGACAATAAGCCATGGACTACATCAACAATTTCAGAATGACGTCTGACATTTTTTAGCCGCGACTGTAACTGTTGCCGCATAACAAACTGGTATTAAAAAAAATAATAATAACATTCAACTACAGTAAGTAGGTTTCTGTTTCGAAATAATGTATTAGATAATTTAAGAATTTGCCATGACATTCGTAACAATCGTAACCAGGATTGCCAAATTAAAGTTTAAAACCTGTCCCACTATAACTCCTCCGTTTGTCAATGGCACGAGTGACGTAAGTTTCTAAAAAATTTACTAATAAATGAAGTTGGAAAAAATGACATAATCAATAACTCCCTTATTTCGTAATCCGCGGAATTTTTAATAACAATTTCCAATCCAACGCAAAATTTTTTAGCTAACAGATCTGGGATCTAAAATTGTCCTGAAGTATTTTTGAAATTAAACTCATTGCAGAATTCATTCAGTGAAATCACAAGTGAATTATATACTTCTGTTGTTCTTAGTGGTGACTAAACTAAATTAACCAATCAAAAAAATTAAATAGAACTCACATTGCCCTTGTAAAGGAACATTGTATCGAGACAAATACTGCCACAAATTGTTACAAACTAATTCTCTTATTGCTAAAGCCGCCCACATCAAAACCGCTATAATTCGTATTACAATTTTTATGCCCCATAAAGAGAGAATTAATCATCTCGATAATTTTAATCACACGCGTTTTAGTCATCGCTGCATAACACTTGACCGCATGCAGTCGAAAAAAACCCGCTTCTTATCAAATTCGCCTCTTTTCAAATGCCATTACCGCACAAAAGCACCGCCTGAAACAATTTCCCGATCTCCAAAATTTCCAGACTACCGGTAATCTATTTAAACACCTAAGTGCAAAATCCCCACAATTCCTTTATCTCCAATTCGTCAATAAAATGTAGCACCCTCAGCACCTATAATTCCCTTACCGTTATTCACTTTTATCCACCCCAATATCGACATTCACCACCAAAACAATGCTCTACACTCGAATCATCTCGCGTTCACTCTTCTAGCTTGAATACTCACAAACTGAGAAATCCACAACTGTTTTCCGAATGGGTTTTAAATTTGAAGACCCCACTCTGCGCAACACACCTAAATTTATTTCTTAGCAAGTGTGTAATCGCAGGTATATTTGATAAGAAAGCGATAGCGGCGAAGACGCCACCGATTTTATTTCCGTGGAAATGGAACGGCGCCGGGAATCAAAGAGACGTATAATTGGATTACTTTTACTTTTACTTTTTTCAAGGGAAATTGGATTGTCATGTTGTGTAATCGTCTGATGACGGGGAAAACGTGGAACTTTTGTAGTTGTTCGAAGATCAATCGGCTGGAATTTGTCGGTTCTATTAGTGTCCAAGCTTGGTGTATTCATGTGGCTATTCATAGGTGTTTGTCTCATCTGCTGGTTGGATTCATCGATTGTTGTTTGTTTACAGAGTTTGAGTGCACTTTAGTGTTGTGAACTTTATTCTAGTTTTGGAATTTTGCCTCTAGTGAGTGTGGTTGGAGTTGTGCTAAAGTTCATTAGGGGAAAGGCGAAAAACGTTACGCATTATTAGTTCTGATAACGTTATCACTTTCAGATTTCCGGTACAAACTGTTTTCTTGTGTGCATATTTTGTGTATTTAAGTAATTAAATAGGGTGCACAGGAACTACAGGAAGACGTACATGCGGGCTTTGAATGGCTTAATTATGGTTTCCTATTTATTTTAAAACGTCTCCGACAAAGATTGATTTTAGTGTTTAATGATTATGAATAAGTTAGTATCGATAAAGGTGAAGGTCCACCGGCGATCGATTTACAAAGCGAAGTTAAACCCCGTGAAAATTTATCAAAATATAAGAGAAATTGGAGTTCATTTTTGGCAACATATTTTATTTTAGCATGTTCTTTACAACTATGTATGAGTTATCATTAAATACATTTTTTTTTAATTTAAATTAAAGAAAATATTGTGTTCTATCATCAGTGTCAAGTACTTGATTTAAATAAATGTAGATGGTACATTTTGAAGAACAAAAAAAAAAACAGGACCTGAAATTAATAGGCCGAAAACATTGGTAATATAGACAAGAAATAATTATAAATTCATTAATATCGTAATATCATTTTATACTGTATTGTTGGTTGCATACACAAATATTTATTTAAAAATTAAAATTGCGCGCAAAAAAACAACAGCGTGAAATCGCATTTGAATAATTTGAATTTAAAAAAAAAGCAAACCAAGAAAATCGTTAAACATAGGCGACCATGTGCAAGTTTAGTTCCTTTTTGGTAATTGGTAGTTCTGCTAGGGAATTTGTACGTAGAGGGTTGGTAGTGAAGTTTACTTGTTTGGCAAAAGAAAATCAATCATAACGACGTAATCAACGCCGCCACAGTTTCCCCAACACGCGATTTTTCCAAGCGGAAATTTTCGACCTACGCCAAAACGTGGTGTAAATTTGTTTTTGTTTTATTGTTTGTAAATTCACAGTTCATGTTAGGATTTTAATCGTTACTCGTTCTAACACAATTTAATAGGCATAAGTTTGTTTAGATAAAGCACTTGCTCGGAGATTTCATGAAATTCGCTTAGTCAGTGTGTTTATCAAATTATATAATAAATAATTGTATAAGGTTTCTGAATGCTTACACTTAAGTATTACGTAATAACACTTCTTAATTCCTCACACAAGATTGCTAATAGTTCATTTACGCCAGTTAAATTAACCTAACGTTGTCCCACTTTGGGAAAAGGACCGTGAAAGTGCGGTAAAATTCATACTATCGTGCACTGAGGTACGGGGGATTAAAATTTTTCCCGTTAGATAGTAATCATCGTTATAATCATCACATCACCGAGACATATTTTCTCGCGACGTTGGAAATTACACCACCGAGAAGCATTTCTCTCAATGGTAGATGCATTTTGTGTTTATAAAGTGTGGTATAATTTAACATCAGGTAAATTTTTTGTTTGAATCCTTGATAAAGTGTGGCAAATATGAACCTCATGCAATTTTTCTCTATCTCACAATTTTAGCCTCAGTAATAATTTTCTTTGCTGTATAATTTAAATTGAACGTAAATTTTCATGTTCTGCAATTCCTAACCTCACGTAATTTTTTGTCTGCATAAGTTTCACTTCACACCAGATTTTTTTTGTTGTTATTAATCTTTTCTAGTTTTTTTACCATGTAAATAGTTTATTGATTAATCCTTCCATCATATAATTGTCTGATGTCCAATGTTCATTTCAAATAAGAATTCTTTGCTGTTTAAAATTTCACGAGAGTGTATGGCGAATTCAAATGTTTATTGCTCTTTCTGAAACTTGTTCGTTTGTAGTTTAATATCAGAGTTATAGAAATTGAACATGTAAATAGAATTGGGGTAAATATCACAGAAACACGTGGCAGAAGCAGTGGGCGCGGTTCCTAGTCGAGCTGGCGGGATTTGTCGCGCCATCTGCACAAAAGGCGCAGACCTATACAGTACAACTCAGGAGAGCGGCCGGGATGACGTGACGCTCGCGGCTTGGCCCAATATCCGGAATTTTCAACCACGAATTTGCGACCGTAAAGGCACGTTTCTTCGTGATAGAGAGGTGCTGGGAGATATGTGCTTGCCGATAGAGTAGAATCACCGTCGTGGTGGGAGAACAGCCACAACCAGGAGCCCCAAACTCCGCTCGTGCTACAACACCCCCTATGGGTAATTTTGCTGTGCTCTAGAATGAAACTGATATAGTCCGCTGTCGCAGTGCGGCCCGCTTCATGGAGTTTTATTAAAATTTTGTTCTCTTGTTGACTGCCATAATTTTAAATTTACCGCCACACGTCCGTAATAACTTGCGTATTTACATCCATTTACTTTTCTTCATATTTTTCTTTGTTTTTATTAAATTTGTGATCATCCAGATATTTGCATTGATTCAGCGGTACTTTTCCAACCTTGGGGTCCACCACTTACATTCGCCACAAAAAAAAACAAACACAACGTAGGGTTCTATTTTGTTAAACGATCACAGCCAAGGCCAAATTTTTGAATTTTTGAATCTTTCGCGGGCTTTTCAATTTTTTTTCACATGCCAATTTAAGGCGGGATGTTTGGGTTATCACAACATAATACCACATAGGTCAGATTTTACCTTCCACATCCAGATTTTTTGAAAAAAAAAGTTAAGCTTGTAAAGTTCCATTACATTTTCAATTTAGTTGGAAACAGCAAAACTAAAATTTTGCTTTTGTTTATCAGTGCATTCATACCTTTTTTCTGCTTATACAGGGTATATAAAATTCATTAATGAAGTAATTTGTGTTAAATTAAGCTACACTTTATCAAGGACGTTAACAAGGAATTTATAAGCGATTAAATTATGTGTAAAAATCATTCAATGCAATCAAAAACACAATAAGCTGGTCTCCGAAACGCTGCGCCGCCGTCGAGAATCAATGTTCAAATTCAAGCCGCAAAAAAACTTGAATTATATAGTGATAAACAAAGGAGTGAAGTCTGAATAAGTGAATTTCCTGACACGTGGTTTGTATGATCAATTACATAAGTGTTAAATTGTATCAGAACCATGAACAGTTAAAAATCTTAGCTTGAACTGTGAATTTACAAACAAAACAAAAATTCACACCACGTGTTGACGACATCGTCGAAACTTCACATTTGGAATTAGGAAATCATTAATAAATTAATTAATTAATACATTCGTTGGGGGAAGACTGTGGCGTCGATACGATTCTTACTTACAAACTTACCCTTATTTTTCACCACGTGTTTATGCTACTTATTACTACTGTTACACAAGTGACGCCAACGCGTCAAAAAGGGAAGGGCCTAACCTAGCTTCTCACAAATCTACCTGCCTTGTTTTTTATTGTACTTTACAAACTACAACAGTTGTGTCTAAATAACTTTCTAAATACCAATTTTTATTTTTAAAATTTTATTGAATTTTCGATGGTTAAAGTCTCACGTTATTAAGTAACTCACTTCTTTACTTCCAATAATTTATATATAGTTCCAAAATTATTAATTAAAAAATATAAAGGGCATTTTCCTAGAAAAACGAAGTTATTAAAAACAAATCAATTTGTGCAAACAAGTTTTTGTGTATATGTTGTATAAGTATAGTTATAAAACGAAAAATACCGCTTTGTAGGTGGTTTAAATAAATGCAGATATCTTACAGAAATTTCAAAGGAGTTGGTAATGTAGTTTGACTGTATATTTTGTATAAAGCGCAATACATCAAAAATAGGAAAACAAATATAATAAATACTCCTTAATATAAAAATAAAATCAGTAACACCAACACAATAATAAAAAACAAAACGCAACCCACTAAACAAGCACTCAATAGCGGAGCGCACCTCCACCCTAAATATTTCCCATTCAAACAACTTCTAGGAACACATTTTCAGGATCTTTAACATATCTGTGTTTGTAATTTTCAAACAGGGTCTTTATGCTTTCAACAAACTGTTGATGCAACGCTTCTATCTGTTCCGTAGTAGGTTTTTCAATCTTGGTTACATCAATAGGGTCTCCAACTAAAAAAGTACCCATAAGTACCAAAAAAATTCAAAAATAAGTAAACTTACCAACAGTCACGATTGGTACCTGATTAGGACACACCAAGCAAGTCCCCTTTGGAATAGTAAGCCCAATTTGCAGAGTTTTCTTCACCACCTCTCGAATACAACCAAATCCCGGAAAAGTGAACTGATCAAAAACATCCGTTTCGCCGAAACTTATCACCGGAACTAACGAACATCCCGTCTGTAGCGCCATCTTCACGAAACCTTTTCTCTTATTTAGAATGATTTTGTATTTCCCGGGTCTGCTGTACTGAGCCTCATCGGCACCACCGATTACAATGGACACTATATTCCCGCCATTTTCATTCCCTAAAAGGTACTTAATCGATGGCCCGGATATCGAAACTGACCCAACCGACAGGAAAAGCTCCCTAATAAAAGGCAGCCAAAACTGGATATCTAAAGCCGTCAAGTACGTCCTGTGGTTGGGGTAAGTAGCTTGGTACCCATCCACCAACGTGGCAAAAGGCCCCACTGGAAATATTCCGTGTGGAAAGCACCCAAACAAGTAGTTCTTCTTTGGATTTAAAACAACATCCTCGTTGGTTATTAACTTGTGGCTAAAGTAGAACTTCATGGAACGCCACCAGAAGGATTGGCGCATCCACTGAATGGGTCTTCCTCCACGATGGGGCGTTTTTCGGTCGTACCATATCCATGCAGCGTACAACAGGATTATCCATCGAAACGTGGGGCAAAAAAGTAGGGTTATTGATGTGACGATTGACACCAAAAAACCAATCGAAAAGGTCCAAAACCAGGCTGTTGCGGAGAGTAGATGTATGAGTTGGGTCATCGCGAGTTCTAAAAATAAAATGGAAAAATGGTAATTTTTATTGTTGGTTTAGACAATAAGGTTGGTTGTACACTTTTTGATTATCATTCGAAGGTTATAGGTGTAATTATAAAACTAGACTAACAAACGCGACATGACGAAATGTATAAATAAAGAGCCACTGGTTACCAATAACGGTTTTGTTTGTTGAGTAAAATTACTTTTGTAATAGGGAATTCTTGCAATATTAATTCTATTTTTTTTTAATTCTGAGGTTTGTCGTATTTAATTGGAATTTTACACAAATGGGGCATTGTGTTTCACAAAAATTTCGAGCTTGTCACCCATCTCAAAATCTTGAAAAACTGAAAAAAGAATGCTAAATTTGGGGGCTTACAAGTTGACTTTCAATTTCTGTGCAAGCGTGGCCAGAAACTTTCAAAAGTCTATGTATATGTATTAAATAGGACGTCATTAAATCTATTTAACTATAAAAACCAGAAAAACTGTATGTTTTGAGCAAAATAAACTTCAATACATTTTTTTATGATTAGATTAACTTTAAATTTCACTGATCAGCTCAAACAGAGATTCGACAAATTTGGGGCTGACATAAATTCTTTTTACCAAACTAGAATGTCATTTTAATATGGTAAAAAATTACACTAAATTTAACTTCAAATTCTAATGTATGTATATTTGTGTGGTGTTACTATTTCCTCAAATGAGTAACAGTTGAAAACCTTAAAAAAATGCAACTTTAGCTATAAATCCACCATAAACGGTAAAACCAGAGAACATAGTAAAACCTTGTCGTACTGCATATTTTTATCATGTTATTTTCCCGCCGTTTTGGTGTCCTAAACCATTAATTCTGTTTCTAAAAATAAAAGTTTCAAAGATAAACCGTGTTCACTTCGAAAGCTTTGTTTTACAAAACATTATACATTAATTATCGCATCGAATGCATTAATCACGTTTACCTTTGAGAAATTACGGATGAGTACCATAATTACCAGTACGGTATTTTAAATATATTCACAGAAATAATAATTTATATGAAAACCAACAGATCCCGTTCTGAAGTGTACATGTTACGCGAGTGACCGACCGTCCGTTATCAGAGTCTGATGACTCATCATGACGCTCAAGTGTTTATTTATGTTTATACATCGAAAGAATGTCACGTAGAAATTAGTTTGATTTGTATGAGTTTGTCTTCTCAAAACATGGGACTAAAATTATTAACTATAACCACAATCGAACAAAATGTTCTGAATATTATGATTCTTATTTTATCATTATTATATTAAGACGTGCGTATTCTTCACATTTTCGAGAAAATGGGGCGATTCGTTCTTAATTTCACCAATAAAAAATTGGAAGTACCGGGATCCATAACCGGGACTTCCAATTGTAATGCACCACTGAACCACCAGCCATGCTTGCGGAGCCACGAATTAATTATGCTTATCGTATGAACGATGTTTAAACAATTACAATTATAATAATAATAAAACACAAAAGCAGGGGGATTCATAAAACACAAGTGTGGGAATACAATGCACTGCCAGACAAAAAAACTAGGACACTTCAACTTTTTGTAATTAACAACAACTCGCCGAACTAAAAAATATTCCAAAAAGCAAATCATTAATGTATTTATTTATAAACATAACTTTATTCTAGAACACGTGGAAACAGAAAAGAAGTAAAAAAAAGTGTCGGGCAGTGTATTTTATGCAATTCAAATTTTATTTATTGCGATCTATTCGCGTACGCTCGGGAAATAAAAATCGGGACGGCAGACAGACGGATAGACTGATAGACGGACGGACAGATGGACAGACAGACAGACGGACGGACGGACGGACGGACGGATAGACAGGGACGTCATTACAAGGTCTTCATAGATTCTACGAAGAACTACACCGTCGTTACAGGGCAATGAATGATATTCTCGTAACATTTAGTGTTCTTCAACCTAAAGGTCGATTTATAAATTTGTCACTGACGTTGCTATTCGCCGTTGACGTTGCCGTTGTAAAATAAATGCGGAGCGAAGGTATGCGTCGTTTATATCATCCGTTGATGTTGCCGTTGACAGTTGGCAGGCCGTTGGGGTGACGTTCGAGATGACAACTAGTTTTAATAATATTTTAATTGCAAAATCGATATTTCCTTATACAAATTTTCCATTTTAAACATGTTTTAAGTTTCATGTTGTGAAAAGCGATCTACACATATTAAAACAAAAACCCAAAATATAAGCCCACCCACCCGCCCTATCTCAATTGTGATGATTTTTTTCATTCGCCCTGAATCAAAGGGACTCAACTTAACTGCAAAATACTTATTTCTTTACAAGAAATTAAAAGCATGTTTTTGAGTATCGGGTTGTTCAAAGAGTACTGTGTATATTAAGAAAAAAAGCAAAATATAAACCCCGCCCACCCACCCCATCTCAATTGTGATGATTTTTTCATTCGCCCTGAACCAAGGGGACTCAGCTTAACTACAAAATACTTATTTCTTTACAAGATATTAAAAACATGTTTTTGAACATCGTGTTGTTCAAACAATACTAGTTATGTATATTAAGAAAAAAAGGCATAATATAAACCCCACCCGCCCACCCCATTTCAATTCTGATGATTTTCTTTCTTATTTTTAGAATCTTAAAACACGTTTAAAATGGTAAATTTTTGTAAGGAAATATGGATTTTGCAATTAGGCTCCGCCCCTGGGTCGGCCAACGAATGAAAACTTCATTACTATTTAGATCAGGGCAGTTATGGGTGGGGCTTAATCTTCGGCTTTAATTTTTTCTTAATATATGTACTTAGTATGTTTTTAATAGCACAATATTCAAAAACATGTCTTACATGGTAATTTCTTGTAGGGAAATAATAAGAATTTTGCAATTAAATTCCGCTCCTTTGGCTCTCGACAATTAAAAAAAAAAACATCACAATTGACATAGGGTGGGTGGGCGGGGCTTATATTTTGCCTTTTTTCTTAATATACGTAGTCGTCTTTTCAGAACAATAAATTTAAAACATGTTTAAAATGGTAAATTGTTGTAGACAAATATCGTTATTGCAATTAATCGATCTGACAACGAATGAAAAATTCATCACAATTGAGAATTGAGATCAGGGCGGGTATGGGTGGGGCTTAATATTTGGCTTTAATTTTTCTTAATATACATAGTATTCATTGAACAACACGATACTCAAACACATGTTTTTAATTTGTCGTAGAGAAATAAGGATTTTGCAGTTAAGCTCCGCCTTCCTGCCTCACGACGAATAAAAAAAATCATCGCATTTGAGATAGGGCGGGTGGGCGGGACTATATGTTGATTTTTTTTTCTTAATATGTGTAGACTTATTTCGTTAGAGCCGGCGTCAGAGCGAAAGGTGACAGGGGCGGGGCTTAAGTTGCGCGACTTGTAGTCGGACCAGCAGTGGCGTAACATCGATGTATTGAGAAGGGGGGTATGACTGCGTTATATTTCTATTAAAAACAATAAAAAAAGGCAACATGTACAAAATATTATATTTTATTAATGCCAACAATACTTTAATATTTCAAACTCAAAATATTTTTAATGTCCCTCGGATTATATCGTGCGTATTTTTAAATTTTAATCGCCGCCGTCACTGTTTCCACGATATTTGTAAGACCGAACCAAAACTGTGTTCTGCGTACTCCCACCTGCTGTCACCTTTCGCGTTGGAAGCTACTTCTAACAAGAAACTTAAAACATGTCTAAAATGGTAAATTTTTGTGGTAATCAACTTAAATCCTCCGCTTTTCTTCGAGAACCTCTTTAAATATAGCAAAAATTGAACATCAAACGGGGTTTATAAATGAGCTTTCAGCTCTAAAACCAATATCTATTAATTATATTTTCCAAGTGTAGCTACTCGATTTGTATGTATATTTAAGGAATTTGATATTTTTCTTTTATTGTATGTTATTATTGGTCTAAACGGAATTATTCTGTTGGACGAATAATCTAAAAATAGAAATTTAATATTTTTCTCTTGTTAATATGTCTAACTGCAATTTGTTTTTTTTAGAATATAAATAAAATTCAATGCACATCCGTTAGTAGGTAAATATGTATACGTTTCATAAATATATTTTTATACTTTTCAGAAATTTTGTTTTTCTTCTTTGTATGCACGTAACTTATTAAAACATTCACTTATAAACTGTTTGCTAAAGAAAGATTTTATGAAGTAATTATTGAAAGTTACTAACACACGCAAAAATTGTCGATACAGAGCAGCGAGAGGTATTAGACTGCTCCGTCTCCTCACTGCAGGTTTCCATAATCCCTAAACGTGGACAAAATTTCCTGAATGAGAATTTTTTGAGATAATATTTCAAACCACATATATATCTGACTGTAGAACATGAAAGAAGCTGCAGTTTGATGTATAGGTAATACATACTTATATACTAATATCATTTTATCACAGAAAACAAAAAAATTGTCACACCTCCTATAGTGAGTCCCCTTAAGAATTCCCTAAGTGTTGTTAATGGCGCCTTTCTTAGCCTACCCTTAATTATCCAGTTATGACTTTCGTGCAGTTAATAGCTTTAAATTTGTATCTAATGACATGCATCATTTACTAACCATTTGATTTGAGATAAAATACAGATGACTCAAAATTTTGGAATGCCAATAAAGTCCTATTATATTTACTTTAAGACCAGTGACTGTATTTATTGTACCATATAAGTAGATTTATATAACGGCACACACGTTAAATACAAACAAAATTCTACTTCCTCGTAATATCGTAATATATTTTTATTAATTCATTTCTAAAGAATGATTTAACTAAAACACTCCACTAACACATTTTATGGTAGAAAGAACACCACGTTAGGTGCTGTCATTTTTTTTTTATTATTATTATCTCAAATATTAATATTAAGAGTCAAAATTTCACACCAGTTCAAAGTTTACATTTATTTAAAGTGTTCAAATTAATACTTACCGTTTAAGTTAAATAATATTAAAAAGACAAGATAAAAACAACTAGCTTGCTCCCACTATCAACACTTGAATGCAACAGGTTAAGTGAACATTACAACGCACATCCACTAAGGACAACGACCTCGTCCACCTTGTTTTCCTGCCTTGATCACACTGAAAGCTCCGCTAGCGGTCAAGTTCAAATATACCTCTTGAATCACGTTTGCCCCTTCAATATGCATAAACTATGCAAATATGCAATCAGGTTCATGCCCTTTCACAATCGCAAATGAACCAAAAAAAAACTTCCGTACGAACAAATTAAAACTTTATTAAAAATACGGGAAATGAATGCTTTAAGCACTTCATCGACAGTTTTGCCGTAAAAAAGTAAATCCGTACGTAAAAACTTTAAGTTGTGGAAGTATTATCGTTTTCAAACAAATTCATGAGTTGCCCAATTGTGACTTTATTTTTTTCCCAGTTTTGCGAGTCGCTGCTCACTGCTTTCTGAATACTTTCTTCTATTGAGCCTTTTATGAAAAACTTGTGGACTACAGTTGGCCTGGAACAGTTTTATTAAAATGGGTCCATAGTTCCGGGACAAAACTCACCTCGTTTGTCCGATTCTATGGACTCTGCCGATTGCTTGAAGTTCGTCGCCGACATTAAGCAACGGCTCGGTCAAAATAACGTGAGTCGCTTCCACCAAATTCAGACCTTTGGCGCCCAAATTTATGGGCAGCAGCAGAGCGGTGATGTGCTGCCTTTCGTCCTACGAAATTACACATTTTTGAATACTTGAACATCCATTTTAAAAATCTAAATTTAGTGATAATAAATATTTATGACAAAAATGATAACGCACATTTGGTGCAAACCAATTGTCACTAACGCATGCGCAGATTTTTAGTCAAGCTCCACCCACCTTAAACTTTTCTATCTGCTTTTCCAGAGATCCCGACGACACCAACTCTGAAGGAATGTCATTATTAGTCAACGCTTCCTTAACGTAATTTAAGACAGAAACCCACGACGAGAAAACCAGAATTTTGACGTCACAGTCTTCGGATCTCAGCTCCATGATTAGTTTAACGATGCTTTCAACTTTGGTCGAATAGTTGCCGGCGATTTTTGCGGTTTCTACTTCCTGGTTTTGTTCGTCGGTCTTGGTGTAGGAAATTTCTATTACAGAGTAGTAGGCGCGGCAAACACAGCATTGCAGATGTTGACCTCTGATCTACAATTTAAAATCTAAGTTTTCGAAAAAGTTGGAAAAATTGCTAGTACTTGATCGATTAGTTGTTGGATGCAGTCAAAGCAGTAACTGTGACCGCAAGGTACCATCCCCCAGTGGTTTTCTAACGCGTTTTTACAAATAGGGCAAGGATCTAGACTTTGATTTTCGTTATGTTGCTGAGTGAGAGTCTCTAGGTACTTTCGTGTTGCGATGTTCTTATCAAGGAAAGCCATATTGCGGTGTTCTTCGTTATGGAGGACTATGCGCTGGTGTTCCAACTAGAAATTTAATTGTTGTGATCGCGGTACAAATAAGTTAGAGCGTGCGTGTAAAGCGCACGACATTATCTGAAAATATATATAAATCAAAATAGACACCTACCTCGTGCTCATCCAAAAGAAAAATCGTTTCTACTTTATTCTCCAGATTGTAAGTCAAATTCTTCAGTATCGACGTAACTTCCTTCTTCTGCGGTTTATCATCATTGGGCCCTTTCAACCTCAGTCTTGTTTTACACATATCCAATTCATCCTGAGCGCAAATCTGCTGATCCAAATGCGTCCACAGTTTTCTCACTTCTTTAAATTCCTTCTTCAGCGTATCCAAGATATTTATGTGTATTTCGCCGTCTTTAACCAAATCATTGTTGGCGTTCTTCGCTCTTCCTATCGCCAGTATAGCTAAAAAAAAACCATGAGTACAACCCCATCACAACTGAAACCCATACATCTGAATATCAATTCCTGCGGAGTCGGTTTCCAGCTCCCTTTAAGCGACATATCCTCGAAATTAGTCGTCCTCTTCCCCATAAAAAACAACTCGAATTCGTATGCCTTAAGGTGATCGTTGGCCACACACACCGGGCATTTTTTCTTACTACTTTTAGACTTTTTCTGGGGTCTTAAATGGCAGTCAGTGGCTTTTTGTACTAATTCATCAGAAACTATAATTTGGAATTCGTCTTCCGGGCAGTGCGTGTATAAATCGTTAACGACTTGGATTGCGTTTTCGCGTAAATTAGATATGTGGTCGTCCCAACTGGATATCGCGTAAATCAGACTCCTCGCGTTTTTGAAACTGTGCTAAAATTAGTAGTGTGAAAATAACAATTTTCGTGAACTTACTCCACGGAGCATTCGACGTTAGCAACGGAATGTAGATTTTCGATTCTCGTGTATAGTTCTTGATCGTAGCTGTGGACGTAAATCCACTCCAGTAAATCGCTGTACCACCTCCCGGCGTCTAGCACGAAACTATCTTGCAATTTTGTGACGTTGGCAGTGATTAACAAAGTGTCTTGAAGAGCAGCCATCGACTGGTTGATAAATTTTTCAATATACTTCTTTTCTACTTCTTGACAGTCCCGACGCAACGTGTCGTCTCTCAATGTCGCCCCGTTTGTTGCACACGTATCTAATACTTCCGCTAGATTATGCATGGCGTGAACGACCTGTAACTTGTCAACTGACAACTTAGCGATTTTCTCTTCCTCTGTGAATCTCGTGTAGAGTTGGAGAACCGCGCGATATTCCTCGATGGCTTGTTCTGGAGCCTGCAGAAGCAAGTAGATGCCGGCCAGACCTACAAACCAAGTGTTACACTTGACATCACAAGTGTTACACCAACATACCGTTCAGCGCGCTCAAAACCACCCGCAAATATTCTTCACTTTCGTTGTTATTTTTAGCAATCAACGCATCAAGAAGGTCCTTCATGGACTTGACGGGTTTTTTCGTAGCTAAATACCGTGTTTTAATCGAATTGGGGTAAGTACAAATTTGACGCAAAGACAAAAGTGGCGCTAATACCTGAAGAAGAAGAGCCATAAGCCGAAACGTTGAAAATATTACTTTACCATTTTTAGGGCGCTTTTATCCAGAGACTGCAACGGAACATCAGGTTCGTGCGATCTCACTTTGTCCAAAAACACTTTCTGGCTAGAACTGTGTTCACACTTGTAAAAATGGTGTTCTATGGTGGAAAAGGACAACCAGTGTTCTTTGATCGTTTGTTTGGGTATATTAATCTACAATTGGCACTGTATAAGTGAAAATGTTGAGCGTTTTGTACTGAGTACCTGATCTATGACGTCGTCCTTGGACGACCTCCACAGCACCTGTGCGAGAAATGTTAGCATAGGGGCGGTTTTACCCTGGGAGTAGGGATTGAACAGAAGTTGTTCCCATGTGTATGAGTCGTTATAGGGTTCCAGGTGAAGGTAATCGATAAGCCCGTGTAAATCTAAACATCATTTTTGCGTGATTATGGGGGTTGGGTGGGATAGCGGGGCTTGTGATGGGAAAATAAACAAAACATAACCTTACTAAAAATGACACAAACAGGCCTTGCATAAACAATTCACACATCCAAGTGGGCACTGATTTGTTCTCTTACGTGCTTAGTGGATACATGTTTAATTGGTTGCATAACTCTAAACATACAAAAACTTTCAACGAAATATCGAAGATTTACTTAAAAAAAAAATTGTTTCTACGATAAAACAACGACAACTATATTAATCAAAACAGTAAGTGTCCGTTATTATTTAATTTACCTGAAATTTCTTTCGATATTGGGGTTCCCGTGACCGCCCACCTAAAGTGCGCCGTGAGCTTCTTCGCCATCGCCGACACCATACTGGTGGTAGTTTCGACAGTTTGCGCCTCATCTAGACACAAGCGCCACCATTTAACCCTCGTAAGGGGGCTTCCAGGGGCTGAGTATCTTTTATGATGCCTAAACGACAAAGCCTAAAACCAACACACTATAACAAACCCGCCACTGCTACAACACAACGACACACTTTCTCAGTTTCCGTTAACCTCAGTTCCGACTGCAACACACTGTACGTCGTAATGACGATATCATATTTTGTTAATTCATTTGGATAAGTTGGCGTGACTGACGATCCGCCATATTGCAAAACTTTAAGATCGCCTTTAATGTGTTTGCAGATTTCCTTGCACCATTGCGTGCGTAAAGAAACCGGGGAGACAATCAAGGTGGCTTTGGTTTCGAGTAAGGGTTGGTTCATCCAACACTGCGGACATCTGTAAGGGCCGAAGTTCTTTTTGTACCCGAGACAGTCGCCATGTTGGATTTTGTCGCAGTCTATACACGTCACGCTTCCTTCTTCACTACTTCCTCCGCATATACACTGAAGAGCATTTTCGTCTTTATGCTCTGTTTTCTTACAGGCGGTTTGTAAAACGCTGTTGTACCAGGTTTCTAAAGCGACGTACGTTTGTGATTTTTTACTGCTTGATTTTACCCAGTCGTCGGGTACTTTTAATTTTTTTGATTGATCGATTAGGTCTGGTTTGGGTTCCGGTTTGGTTTCTCTCATTTTACGCTTTTTCGAGATGAGTTTGACTGTGGGTGACGTTTCTAGGTTTATGTTTTCTTCGTTTTCTAGAGGTTTGGAATGAAGGAGAATACAAGCTAGAACTTCTACAGTTTTTCCCAAACCCATTTCGTCGGCTAAGATGCCGCCTTTGGTTGTGGTTTCGATTGTGGGTTTTGTTATATCTACGTATCCTGAGTATTTATCGTAATAAATGTCTAAACCAGACTCTAGTTTTATCACAGTGTAAAGAGGGTGGAGCTCACCTATAAATTTTACAATGAATAGTTACGTAAACGAATGAAAATTTGTTTATTCATTTCTTCCATCTAATTGATGACGTCATCTCAAGAAATTATCAAGTACGAATAATATATATATTTACAAATATGCTTTAAAATAAATTTTACAGGACGTCCAAAAAAAGTAATCTAATAAATAACAATGATTATCTCCTAACCTAACTCAAAAATTATTGACGGCATGGATAAAGCATAATAGAAAAAACTAATTTCATGAAATATTCTTAACTTTTGAATTCTTGAATTTATTGTACTTTTTGAGAAAATTTGAATAATAAAATGAAATTAAAATTGTAACTTTAAAAGAAATATGATTTACCTTCAGGGGCGTCAGTTTTTCTTTCTTGTTGCAGCATCCACCGAACGGCGTCTTCTTGATAAGGTCTCAATTGTGGCTTAAGTCTTGGATGCTGAACATTTTCGCACTCTATTTTGTTGCTCTTTTCCCTTTCTTTTCGAATATTTTTGTACAGTTGCGCAACAGCAAACTCACTGGATAAATCAACCTCACTTTCCTCTAAACAAGACAGTTATGAAACAATTAAGACTCAATATCGCTACTATACCATTGTCATCAATAATGGGAACATCTAGTACTAATGATAATACTGTTTGGATACACAATCCAAGTCGTTTTGTAAACCTGGGCAGTGGTAGATCACAAAAGTAGAGATCGAAAAACACACTTCCATCAATAAGTAAAACATGTATAGCAAAAATTCTAGAGTAAATAACTTCTGCAATTAAAAGATTAAAATCAAGACATTGGTTTGTACAAGAATACCTTCGACTACGTCGTTTCCTGGTAAAAGTTCGACCAGGACGGATGTAGAATCCAGATTTATGAGCAAATGTTTATTGGGTGTTCCTCTTTTAAACAAAAAACTCATTTTACAAGTTGACCATGTGTCAGGCAGTTCATTGTGTGTGGTTCCAGCCAGCAACTTTCCTAAATGAAATTGTTTGTTTTTCTCAGATGGTATAAGAATCTTATAACACTGTCCGGTACTTAACGAATTATTGCTTCGCTTTTTACTTCTACGTGGTTTTACTGGAATGTAATCTAAATACCGAGAGTGGCAGCCTTCACTCGAATTGAACTTCGTTGGTGTTGTTTTTTGACGACCCATGATCTAGCTACGTATTTACGGGTTTTGTTAATCCTAGTAATAAATTAATCTGACTGTGTTTAAGTTTATTCACTTCGGATGCGAGTCGTCGCAAGCGTTGTAGTATCAACTCGAGATTTAGGGCTTACCGTGCCCTTCAGAGAACATGGGGGAGATTAAACATAGAACACCACAAATCAACAATGTAAAAACACCTCATAACACCCAAAAATTGTACGAAGCCGAATTTGAACACTTCGAGACGCTAATATTTTGACATCTGTGTTTGACATAATATTGACGACCGTCATAAAGTTGGTGATTTGAAAATGCCAATTCAGTGTCAGAAAGTCCCTAGATAGACTGAAACCATAAACATAAAAAAGTGTAGACCAGCCAATGGGTTTAAATTTTTGATAACTAAACAAAAAGTGGGTCCCATTTTCTATGTTAATCCTTTTTTGAAAAGATGGTTGCCTCTTTTGGAACTAAATTTTTGACGACTCGACTACTCATAACATCCACGTTTTTACAAAAAGTACAAAAATAAAAAACTAAAAAACTTTATTTCAAAAATAGACTTACTAACATGGTATCTATATATCTAATTAGGTGGAATCCACCCACCAAAACACTTTTCCAATTCTTCCGCAACCGCAAAACACAGTCTGTCCTGCTTTGGTCCCGCTATCACTTGAATCCCTATTGGAAGTCCATTTTTATCAAACCCACAAGGAACGTGAGTCGAAGGGAGCTCAGTCGAGTTATAAGTCATTAAATAAGACGTTCCTAGTGTGTTCAGGATGTAAGCACCATGGTGGAGAGCAGACTTTGTAAATGTTGGGTATAGCAAAACACCATCGTCCCCCAGAAATTTCTGAAAGTTAAACTGCTAAACAAACCCACACATTCAACAATTTTAGAAACTTACCCTAAACATTTTTTTCAAATCCTCGTTTTTTTGCATATAACTATCGCTCTGTATGAATGTTTGATATACATTTTGTATTAGATAGAAGTGTAGTAACCCGAAAGTAAAGTTTGAGAAACCTAGAACGCTTTTGAGAAGCTCTACAGCCAAATTGTGATTTCCCTAAAACGAAGTTGATAAGTTTTAGAAAATTTGACGTGAGTAAAGACTTACAGCTTTCAATAGGTTTGGAGTGTCCTTCAAGCTGTTGAGCACTGAACCAGAAACTTCGCAACTGTTTTTGAGTTCGGAAAATTTGACATCATCAACAACATGACAGCCGCAAGTATTTTTGAGATATTCAGCGCTTTGTCTTACAGCAGCTGAGATTTCTTTTTGTACGTGTGGAAGAACGAAAGATTTTCCTTCTTCTTCCATGAAAAACACTCTAATTTTACTTATATCCACCTGCAATGATTACAAACTTTAGTGTCAATATATGGGTTCGATTTTTTTTGTCATACTTTATCGTCTAGGCGAAGTTCCGGTAACACAGCATCGTCTGTCATAACTTTCATCATTAGCTTCAAGTCTTTAGAATATCGCGTCATGGGACCAACAACCAAATAATCAGCATACTTCTTGTCAATACAGTAAGGAAAATGTCCCTTGATGGATATAGTTCCTTCAAAATCAAAAATCATTTGAAGGATTAACTAGAATCAAGGGAATTTAGTTACGTGGAGTTGGTTTGTGGCCAAAAACGCAATTAAACATAGCCGGTAGTCTAATGGAACCAGCAACATCCGAACCGATTCCTATCACGGAAGCGCCAGATCCCAAAAGGGCACCCTAAAATTTTCAGTGTAACTTATAAGCTACAAGTTTCGTACTAAATAAAGCCAAAATCAGACTTTAACACTGCTGATTAACGTAAATCAGCAGTGTTGATATGATTTTGACTGAAATAACTACTTCTCCTCCTGATGAACCTCCAGTGGTACGAGAAGTGTCATACGGATTGTTTGTTCTTCCGGTTATAAAGTTGCTGGTTTGCCAGTCTAGGCAAATTTCTGGAGTGTTGGAAACCAAAAGTGGAATGGCACCACTAGATTTTAATTTGGCTACGGCGTCACCATCTTTGTCTGCTTTAATTCCGGACCTGGATAAGGTTCCAACGCACAAGCTCATACCTTAAAAATATTTGGAAAGTTATTATTGTGTAGGTACTAAAATTTGACTATAATACTGAATAAAAAAAAAATCCTCTATTAGGTAACGTAATTTATTTTTAAAATAGTGATGTTGGCAACACTGCAATTGGCTTACTAGAAGATATTTTTTTTTCAATCATACGGTACACTAAAAATTGTACTGGACGGACTGGATTTTTTTGTGTGAGACCTTACAATCGGTTCAGTTTTTGCTGTTAACCTTGAGTCATGAGTATTTTGTAGTTTTTTGTTTCTTATATGGAGATTTAATTAGCTCATGTTATTATCTTCAGGTGCGTGCGGAAATTAAAACAAATACCACACAATATCCATTTTAAATTTTCATACATAATTAAAAAATGGGTATTCTCATAATGACGAGAAAATGTGCAATAAAATTAATTTACGAGCGAAAATAAACTGCGATGTAGGAAATAACATATATCACAAGCTATTACTGTTGTGTACTTTCCTTATTTTTGAAGAATAAGTTAACTATTGCGTGTACGTAACATTATTTCTACCTATTATCTAATGTCTGCAAGGAATACCTGACCATTAAATCGAAGGTTTTCGTCCTCACTAGTATAAGTACAACTTGTTTTTTTTCTGTAGACAAAGTAGGTCAAGTAGTAATCTCGACCAAGTGCGAACTGTAATTTTAAAGTACTCGTACTTTCCTAAAAAATAAAATTTCTCCAACTTTCTTTTGATATAATTTATAGGTACAGTTGTCAGTTAAGTACCTACCGCTGAAATAGTACTTATTAGACCTTAACTGACAGGAAATAACGTTGGCAATACTTAACTTTACTCAAACATAGTTTTTGCTGCACAATTTGCTTCCTTTTTTACATTTTTGCATTTAGAAGCTTCCGGCTATCTTAAATTTACATAAATAAAGTGCAACCAAGGACTTATCAAACAGCAACAATAATTAAAAAGTATAATAGTCTGTGAGCACCAAGAAATCTACCCTTGGAGTTAACCCAATTTATGTTAGCAATAAGCAAAAACCGTATCAACTCTCCACTCAACCAACAACTTAAAAGTTTATTGACTTGGGCTTTCGCAAAGATCCGTGCGTCAAACGCAGTTACGTTTTTCAGCCAAGAGCGAATCAAATCGCTTACACACACTTTTGTCACGCTGAAATCGCTTCAGCATTTCATTTGGAAATACCTTTTATTGCTATTAAGCAACGTTTTGTTCCCGAAGTGGAGCACCGCTTCATTACGGCATTCCTAGTTTGCGAGTCTTCGAACACTTACCTCCAAGAGAACAACTTTCCTTTACGGTCAGTGGTACTCCCAACAAAGGTTTTGTTTTCTCTAGTTCTTCGTTACTTTCAAATGACGTTTGCAAATAATTATCGACGTTACGAGCATCTTGCAATGCGATTTCGAACCTGTCTTCGACAACTGCGTTCAGGATGGGATTGACTTCCTTGATGCGTTTTATGTAGGCGGTACATAGCTGTTCGCTGCTTATCTGTAATAGGCATTGGGTTGGATGTTAGTGACTAAACGGGTTTTTGAAGTATAGCAACTACTTTTTTTTAAAAATTAAACATTTTGAAAAGTTGTTAAACCTTGGTTTTATTAAAAACCAAAGGCAATCAAATTTAAAAAAATGTGGTTCCTGGAATCGTATGTTAAATCCGGCATTGACATAGATGACTAAAACAAATGTTTCGTGTACAATTGCATCCATTGTTAACAAAATTTGAGTGGTATTTACAGAAAGGTTCCATGTTAATATGTTAAAAATGATAATAGTACTTTTTTACTCTGTGAGATAAATAATTTCAACTTAGCAAAATCGAAACGTTGATCTACAATTTAAATTAATTATAAAGATTAGTGGCTAATTTTGTTTTAATATGAAGGTAGGTACCACTTTTTGTAAAAATTGAGAATTTTGTGAAAGTTGCACTAAGCCTTGGTGTTATTAAAATGCAAAGATTACGAGATTTCAAAAAATGTGTTTTCTGGAATCGTAGTTTTTCCTGTTAGTTACATGCGGCATTGACATAGATAGCGAACTGGTGACTAAATTATAAAATAAGTGTTTATTATGGTACTTGGTTGGCATACAAACAGTTTTATGTAAAATTTACATCCATTATTAATAACATTTCAGAGGTAATCCCAATGTTAATACATTATTATGTATAAAATTATAACATTTATTATTATTCCAAGTCGAAGTATTCAAAAATCTGAACCTTTTGGTTTGGTACTGTCAATACATGTATATAGTGACTTTATGCTTTATTACGTGGTCATAGTAAAAACAATAGTAACAAAGCCAATATTTAAATCTTCCAAGATGTTTTTTTCCTAATAAAAAATAATTTATGTAAAACGTGATACGTTACAAAAAAGTCGTAAAACTGCTTTAGATGTACACATAAATATAAGATTATAATATTGGCACAAAAAAACGTCCGCGTGTTTACCGTAAGAACTGTTTTTCTACGTTCGGACAGATCACAATACTTTTTTTTTTAATGCAAACCAGGTAGTTGATCTCAGACGCACGTTTATTTACTTTTTTTATTATTAGCTTTACAGCTATCTAGTGGGAATAAATATTTTAATTCTGATATGTACTTTGTCAGAGTACGATTTCCAAGTACTACTACTTCGAAAGTAAGAATAACAACACTGTTATCGAAGCATTAAAAATTATATTTGTCAATATCATGTTTTATTAATATTTTTTGAGGCGACGTCATCAGCTTTTTGGGAGGGAAATTTGCATTTTCGTATTCTACAATCTGTTTTTTAATGTCAAGAAAAAAAAACACTGAAATATGAGTGTATTACTTAATTAAAACCGGTTTACGACTCTACTACAGATTTTTTGAAAGATAATAAAATAATATTTTTATTTTTTCATTCATTATAATTATAAAAAACTTGAAACAATGTAAAATTGCACAAAACAATTTTCTGTACCTATCTACATTATGTGTGACGCATTGTTGTTTTTGTATCGGTAATTACACAACCTTTGCCCAACATAAATAACACATTAAAATTAAATGCCTCATTTCTTTGACTGGTGTATAATATGAACTTGTCCAAGGATAAGGTCAGTATCATGTCTGAGCAATCAACAAAATAAAATTAATTCAAATAAAACAACCTTACCTCTCTTCGTCTGATTTTTTCGGCCGAATCCGTCGCACTAATTTTGAGTAATCCATCACTGATAGTGGGTACAGTTTTCCGTGGTCCTCTGTACTTTAGCCACAATATAGGCGCAACGATCACATTCAAACAATTTAAAACTACGCTGATGAAACGAAGCACAAAATTCATTTTCTGTGTAAAGTAAAATCTAACTGTCGACAAGTCACCGGTTTGGTAGCATCTAAAATTGAAAATTGAATAAACACACAGTAAACTATTTTTCTTTTCTGACCAAGTTTTAAGGGTGTAAACGTGCATCCAAGTCAAAGTCGCAACTAAACACTGAAACTCACCTGGGTCTGCGTTCAAGATCAATAACTCTTTCACTCTGACCGTGAAAAAAGCACACAAATTGTTAAAACCTGACGTGAGATTATGTTTTGAATAATTAATAAATTGAATGACAAACTGGAAATGTTAAAGTTAAAGTTTTTTTTGAATTTTCTGAGTTTTAAAACTGTTGTGGAAAATTTTACTTACCACAGAATAATTTTGAGTATGACGTTTCGTGCTATAGAATTATTATGGAAATCTCACGAACTATTATTATTTATTAGCAGTGAAAACAGTAATTTCACACAACAGAATATTCTCTTATACGTCGGGAAAGTACGTTTACATTTTACAGCGTTTGGAAGAAATTTAAATCGCCTGTAGAGTGAAACATAGTTCATATTTTTATGAGAGTTTAAATCGGGGAGGGGATAATCATTATGGTGTTTTATTTAAAAAAAAAAAACCTAGGATTGGCAATTACAGGTTATCTACGTCATATATTTGCCAGTACAGAAATAAACAAAAATTAAAAATTAATTAACTTGAAATTGTTTCTAACATTATTTGTTTTCAAAATTCATTCTACAGTTTAATTACTGCATTGTCATAGCCTGGGAAAAACCACTGAAGTTAAAAAATACATTTTCACACTGTTTTTCATGTTTTTCTTGCTTTATGTAAATTTCGGTCTATAATAAATTACCCATTAGCTGATGGTTGTATACTCAAGCAGTGCTGCTTCATTAACAGGGATTTATTATGTTTAATTTAAAACATAGTCAAGGTTAGAATAAAATATCCCGTTTTCGTCTAATGAGAATTTTTATTAATCTAGCAGATAAAATTAATTGCTTCGCAAGAAGTATCACATTCTACTAATAAACACATTATTAGTAACTCGTTTAGTGTATTTTTTATAGATTTTGCAGACTCGAACATTTCCTAAATAAAAACGACGTACTTTTATGTTACTATTTGTTTATTTTCCCATTATTTTGTATGCATATTTAAAAAAATAGAATATTATCAAGTTACTTATACACGTACTTTGTTTTGTATTTTTACTCTTACTTACTGAAATCATAATTTCGAAGTGGTGATTTTTAATGTTTCTATATATCGAACTGTAATCTTAATCGTAATTTTAATCTACGGCTTTATATTATATAGCTAAAAACCGTCAGTACATCATAACTTTGGCAGCGTCCGCCTGAAAATTTCGGATTCTGTCGTTCGAGTTTTTTAATAAAATTGACACTACCAAGTGTATATATATTGTATGTAAAAGTGAGTACAAAACAGTCTAGACAATATTAAAGTTTTATTATTGTTTTATTCAGAACTATAAACTTTGTTTTGTAAATAAATTTAGCTATCTTTACTGTGCTAACATGTATAGGCAACCAGCAATACATAACATATAATTACATATACATTTCTGTAGAATAGATCCGTTTTAAACAAAGTTTGTTACATTTAATTGAAGAAAGTCTCTATATCTATCCCTGTCTGAAAACATATAACACATTTTTTTATCAAAGGTTGTAAATTATATCCATCCATCTGATATCTATAGGATGCATGAATATTTGTAAAGTGGGTTGCATAACAATATTAATTTTTTGAATGAAATTTATTTAAACGAAATCACAATTAGGCTTAATTTCCGTATGAACTTGTTTTTATTTTTAATTTAATATTTATTATAAAATTATAGCACAAAAAGTTGTAGTTAGTTCAAAAAATCGATTAGCAATTGAGAGAAAAGACAATGAAAATCATAAGCAAGCAAATTATTATCTTTACCAACATCCAGGATCCAGAGACAAATTCTGTCATAGCCTGCCCACAGCTAGAGTGCCTTGACAGAATATGTCGTTTTTATATTTTATATTTTGTCTTTTTTTCTTAATATTCGTAGTCTTCTCTTCACAACAAGAAACTTAAAACATGTTTAAAACAGGTAAAATGGACTTTGCAATTAAGCTCCGCCCCTCAGTCTGACAACGAATGGAAAATTCATCACGATTGAGATCCAGACGGATGGGTGGGGCTTATCTTTGGATTTTTTTTACTTACTACATATAGTTTTCTTTGAGCAACACCATCACTGAAGAATATGTTTTACATTGTAATTCGTGTAGAAAAATACGGATTTTGCAATTAAGCTCCGCCTCCCCTGACTAACCACGAACAAAGAAAAATCGTCACAATTGACACAGGGTGGGTGGGTGGGGCATATGTTTTGAAACTGAAAAATGATAAATTTTATTCCCCACACTTCTCTACAAATTTATCCTTTTAAACATGTTTTCAGTTTCTTGTCGTGAAAAGAAAACTACGTGCATATAATTAGAAAACAAAGGCAAAATACAAAGCCCGCCCCCAGCTCAATTGTGATAACGTTTTTATTCGTTGTTAGCCGAAAGGCGGAGTTTATTGCAAAATGCTTATTTCACTACAAGAAACTACCATGTGAAACATGTTTTCCAGTAACATGTTCTTGAAAGGAAACTATATATGTTAAGAACAGAAGTAAAAAATTAAGCCCCACCCACCCGCCCCAATCTCAATTGTGATGAATTTTTCATTCGTTGTCAGACCGAGGGGTGGAGCTTAATTGTAAAATCGATGTTTCATTTTAAAAATATTGTCTTGAAAAGATTGTTACGTATATCCAGAAAAAATGCAAAATTTAAGCTCCACTTACTCCCCACCATGTTAATTGTAATGATGTTACTCGTTGTGAATATTGAAATTCTAAAAAATTGTCATACATATTTCATATTGTAAATTGTGGAAAAATGGTGGCAGTCTTCCAGGAAATGAAGACGAAAATAACTTCTGGAAATCAAAATATATAAAACAAAACTTTAGTTAATTTTCGAAAGTGTTCGAAATTTGGCAAAAAAATTCATATTGAAAAAATTTAAAACGGCAGGTTCTGTCAAGGCACTCTACCTACAGCTAGAGGCGAAATTGAAGTCGAAGTGAAATCTAGACCGCCATCACCTTTAGCACCATTTACTATTTAGATATATGTATTTTTTTTAAACAATTTAAATTAATCAAGAACTCGAAATGGAACAATTGATACAATAATAACTGAAGCATCAACTAAATTGAAATCGTTAAATGCACACGTTACAAACGTTAAGAAAACACAACAAAAAGAAAAATTTATAGTTTACAATATGTCTTCGGCCATCTTAACACACAACGTAGGTCCTACCATTGCCAGACGTTCACATTCATTGGTCAAATTGTTTTATATTTGAATTTTCGCGGTTTGTTGGGTTCGAAGAGCGCATGCGTAAAATTATTTAAAATAATTAAAGGTACTAGAATTAGAATCAATGGATCTGGAATCCAGCAGTCTTTTTATTGAAATTCACAAATCAAGAAACGATGAACGTTGTCGTTGGATATCTCCAAACACTGTCGGGGCAATACAGGACTTAAATTTTTTTTCTTTGTTATGTTTTAATATTATTGATATAATATAAGGGATTACTGATTGAATTTACAGTTTATATTATAGCCACTAGATTACATATAGTAGCGACATCGGGTCACTAACTGGTCCCACTAGTGCTGCCAACTTAAAATCCAGGCGAAAAATGGCGCCTCCTTTAAATTAAAAATTGTGTAAAATTAAAATTTGATACACAAAACAGGAAAAATTGTTATTATTAATATATTTATATATATTAATTATTGATTTTAACACAAATCTCCACACGAATAACAGAACATACTTACTTGCAATAAACAACAAAATGATGTTTTGAGTTTTGACAACAAAACAGGCTTTGACTCTGTGCTACGTTGTAGTATATGAATCTCTCCAAGAAAATGGGGCAAAAAAAGCATATGTATCTCCTATTATTTTTATTCATAGACTTTGAACTGTACACTATTGTTCTGTTATTTTGGTTACGTTTTTTTACATAAAAATACACCCTACTTCTTATATATAATTTAACAATACTTTCAATTATGTTATTGCCGCAGGTACAAAACATTGTTTTTTCCAAACTGTTGAGTACCATATTGCATATTTGATCATTTTTAATGTTATTGTTATTTAGAAGATGTAAAGTGTTTCGAAATATTTTTTCCATCTTCACAAATCGGCATTTTTATTGAATTTAACGCAAATCTCCACACGAACAACAAACACACGCACTTGCAATTAACAACAAAATGGTCTTTAGAGTTTTGACAACAAAACATGTTTTGACTTTTTGTGCTACGTTGTTTACACCAGGGTAGACAACACAAAACACAACCGAAACATCTGACATTTAGTTACTTCAGTGCAACCAACACAATTTGGGACCAGCCAGGAGACCCAGGTGACGCTACTATATGTAATCTAGTGGCTATAGTTTATATTTATAGTGTACAAATTTTATTACAAGAATGACAGTTCTGATTGGAATTTGTAAAATTTTGGGGAATTTTATCATGGTTGGAATGACAAACGTAGATTGTAACATTTGAAGTTTAAATTTTCACGATAATAAAATATGATACAATAATGAGTAAAACTGAGGAATATCTTACCACGTTGATAAATACTGTATTTACTGTGACTTCAATAGCTCGGTTATGATCGCGAAGTAGAAAATTAGTTAACCATTAACTAACATATTTGTTGCAATGTTCCTATAATAATCGAAATCTTTCAAAATTAGAAAATATAAATTAAATTATGCAACTAAATATACACTTTATGTACAAATTTCTGTCAAAGTTTGAATGAAATATATTCGCTTTTGTCCAATGAGTATTTTTTGTTAATCGGGCAAATTAAATTAAAAGCTTTGTAAGAAGTATCACATTTTAATAAACACGATCGATACAACACTAACTAATTATTAAAAAAAAGAACTCCAAATTTTTCGCATATTTCAGAGATTTTTTATTAGACAAAATTTTGAGTTTAGTTTTTGAGGAGGGGATAAACGAATAAATTTTGATTAAGGATTTTTCAAAGTTATACAATTTTGATTTTTTTTCTGAAAATCTGGATGTCTAGGATGAAAACTTAACGCGGTTTCATATACCACAAGTGCAGCAGATAAAATAAAAAACAAATTTACTAGTGTAAATTTTGGGGATGACGCTCGGGAAGTAAAACTTGACATTTTGTCCATGAAAATAAATGCTGGGTACCTGATAAATATTTTCAAATTCAAAAGAATTAACGTCATAATGAAAGAAATAAGTGTTTACAAAATAAAATTAAGAATTAACTTTCCACATATAGAATTCGTAATAAATACTTAATTGATGTCTTCAAGGACAAGTACTACCGTTGATATTGTAGTAGGTATAAACATTTCTATTCATTTTTTGAGTCTTATTATCAGTACCAATACATTACGTCATTCCACGCTAAACGTTGAAACTATGCGCAATTAACTTTAAACGTAGTTAGATTATTATTGAAAAATAATAGCTTTATCAAATACAGCGAAGGACATTGTGACTAAACTTTTATTTTGTGTCCGGTGATTTTTCAAATTTCGGCTCTAGTTACCCTTACGCTTACGTCAACAGTTTTTATCTCGGTAAGCAAACATTAATTTTGAAACAAGAAATGAAAATTTCCTTTCCTGTTAATCAAATTTTCAATGTGTTTTCCTAGTTACATAGACCTAGATTTATTACTTTGTAACGTACATTTACAATTATCATTTTTTTAACATAACTGAAAACCCTCGAGTAAAAAGGTAGTTATTAAAAGTGTTTGTGCAAAAAATATGTTTCTTGTTCTTATTTTATTTCACAGCAGCAAGTTCCCAAGTAAGTACTTCAAACTATGTAAATTTCCAACCGCCAAAAGCCCTTTCGATTTCTTCAGCTACGCACAACGTAAGACGATCTAAATTAGGCGCTGCCACCACCTGAAACCAAAACGAGTGTCAGTTCTTATTTCTAGAATAACGACGATTTTTTCCTACCTGAATTCCAACAGGCAATCCATCTGGTGAAAACATAACAGGACAGTTGGTCGCCGGAAACCCCAAAGCATTAAAAATAGTTAAATATGCTGTATCAAACACTGTTCTGTACACATTATTGTGATAGGGAGCTTCACTACAGTGACTAGGCAAAATAAAAACTCCATCATCACCTAATATTTTGATGAAATCGTCACGTAATTTGTCCAAATTCCTAGAAACTTGTTTCATAAATTTGGAAAGGACAGTGGGAACTACACTTCTGAGCATATATAATGACACCGTGTTAAATGCTTGTTTAGACTGGCCAGTCAGAAATTTGAAAATTTCGAAAATCTGTTCACCTTCACACATACCATTAAGTTTACCCACGTCTAGAAGAGACAGAAAACACAGTTGGGCACAGTTCCTCATGAGCGGAATCGTAACCTGATAAACAAAATTTAACAACCACTACAAACTAGTACCTTGACTAACCTTTGTACATTCGAGTTGGCAGACGACGTCAAAATGTGCTACCACTTTTTCAAAAGCTGTAACTACATTCTTGTTAAAATTTTTGGCATGAAAACAGTTTAAGTCTTGTATGTAATATAATTTAATTTTTTTCACGTCCACCTGGAAGAAAATTTGGGTCAACGTCAACTAAAAATGTAAACTCACTGATTGGTGTAGTTCCAACATGGATTTCATATTCGGTTCCGCGATGGTACTAAGCAGAAGCCTCAAATCTGTAGCGTACCTTGTCATAGGACCAAACGTAAAATAATTACACCAGCGTTTTTTGTTTAAACCATCGGGTCTGTGACCCACGGTGGAAATTACGTAAGGAGTGGGTTTGTGGCCCCAAACTCCGCAAAAATGTGCCGGGAGCCTGACGGATCCACAAATATCGGATCCTATTCCCATTAATGAGGCCCCGCATGCAAGCAAGCTCGCCTAAGAAAATATATAGTATAAAAATGGTAATCTTTCTATGCTGGTTCGTACTTCGCCTCCAGAAGATCCTCCCGGTGTCCTCGTCGTGTTGTAAGGATTCGCCGTAGTCCCAATCAGTTTATTCGTGGTTTCCCAGTTCAAGCACAGTTCAGGTATGTTAGAAATAAGCAGAACTACAGCTCCCGCTTCCTTGGCTTTTTGAACGGCAACAGCGTCGCGTTTAGCTTTTTCCTGATAATCGACGCGTCCAGCACCGTGGTTCAACCCGGCGACTGCAATGCTCCCTTTGATGGTAATAGGAACCCCAAGTAAAGGATACTTTTCGCTGAGTTGCTCTTCATTTAATCCGGAATGTAAAACAATGTCGTCTGCTCTGCGCGCATCTTCGAGAGCTTCTGGGAAGCGGTTTTCAATCACCGCGTTAATGAGTGAATTGACTTCGTTTATTCTTGAGATGTAGGCTTGCACAACGGCGACGCTAGAAATCTGATGAGAATTTAAAATAGTTAATGTAAAAAATGTAAACAATTTACCTGGTTTTTGCGGATACGTCGCGCCAGTTCGGATGCTCTTATTAATAAAAGGTCGTTTTTAATAGGTGGACATTTTTTTGGTGTTTTGAACAATCGGAGGAAGAAAATGGGTATGTATATGATTTCTATTATCAGTTGAACGCACCAGATGACTATGCGTATAACAAGTTCGAGCACCATCTAAAACATGAGAATATTTTTTTGAAGTCAAAAGGGTGATTAGGGCGTGAATAGATTAATTGACACTGTACCGGTAGCAGGTAGAATCTTATGCCATTCAATATCTGTCTATTTTCAGGATATAAGGCCGCGGAGTTTTATCTGGGACACTTGTATAAGTTCAATAAATTCATTCATTTAACCAATAGCATTGTTTTACGAACGTATATGAATTAATTGTATGTAAATTACCGTTTTTTCAAGCATCATAACCTTTTGTGATCTAATTCTCAATGGAAAATTTTTCGTGCCGTACTGAGATGATTTTTATTTGTCACTCTTATAATAGGAGAATGTCTTCTCAGGCAAGAGGATTTATTGTCCCTGTTGTGAAGAAGTCGGAAAAATTACGGCAAGTTGAGTGACAATTAATCCTATATCTTACGTCGGACTTTACCATAAACACACTTATTATTTCACTTCTCTCGTGGTATCAGAATCAGAACTCTCGTGTTATCTGATGAACATATGTAGATATTCTATTTTTACTCGTTATAGTGAATACAATTAACGCAAGGTGCACTTCAGTGTTTACGAGCTAGGTAATTTTAAATACCTAATAGCAAAAATTTGTCGTATATACCTACAGGATAAAACTGGTTTAGTTGGAAACTGAATTAATCCTTTTCCTATGTATGATAAAACCGGTACAGGTATAATAAAATATTTTAATAACACTAGTTTACAAATTTAAATATTTGTCATATAAATAAAACAATTATTTTTACTGCTAAATTACTTAGTCATAACACGTGCAAAAACGGATAATCCTTATCACGTCCAAGATAATGAATTTTGCTTTTACCTGTATAAAATAAGTGTTAAACTGACTTATTTCAAATATGCGAGGTTTTTGGGACGAAAATATGTTAGGGGATCATTGTTGGTCTATTATAAGGGAAACTGACAGTACTGCCAATAAAAGAAGATTTAGTGTTAATCATTTTTAACTTTCATCCATAATATTTATAATGTGGATGTTTATATTTAACCATTTTTCTCTTCGGATACAAAATCTTTTTGACTTCCAACGCATAGGTATTTAGTTTTTATCCTGATTAGAAACATTTTCCAGTTATCAACGTGGAGCGGCACAATTTTTTCTTAATTACAAATAACTAAGTGATTTTATTATTATTATTGTGCATATTAAAAAAAAAAATCAAAAAATTACTTACGGCCCGTATTAATTCAAGAACTGCTTAATTATAAGTCTGCTTCATTTCTTGAAATTCTTGGACTAAAAGTGACCCACTAAGTACCAAAGTAGCACACTACACAATCGAGCTCGGCAGTTGGTACCACTCAACAGATCGGTGGTAGGTACTACTACAAACAACTACATTCTACGTCCTGCACGTGTTTTTCGAATTGTCCTGCGCAGGACTGGATCACAATTATAAAATGACCCAAAATACGATACTCCAACTAGGAGAGAAAATAAATAACCAATTAGAAAAAAAAAATGTAATTGTAAAGGTATCAATGAAGGTGACGTTAGAGATAATTGTTACGCGTGAAAATATACAAACTGATAGCGTCACAAATTCGTGGCTTTATTATTTTTACCGCACAATATCGATAACATTATCTAAATGTTATAAATAAAGTGAATTATTTATAGCAGAGTGGTTCCAGATATACGAAGTTTGGCGAACGGAGAACACAAGTCAGGATGGCCGAGCGGTCTAAGGCGCTGCGTTCAGGTCGCAGTCCACTCTGTGGGCGTGGGTTCGAATCCCACTTCTGACAAACTTTTTTTTTTATTGTTATTTTGTTGTATACGTGGTAACATTCACAGTAGACTCACTTGTAAACACAATTATCATCTATTGTTCGTTAATGGAATCGTGAAGTTTTAATAGGTAGACGTTAAGTGCGTTTACTATACTAAATACTACGTGTTTTTTTATTGTTTAACCAAAAACTAATGTTTATTATGCGAAAGTTGTAAACAGTTTAAATGGTAGCCGTAAAACTTGTCATTGTGGCGGTTATAAAATATGTAATTATGATTATTTATTTCTTTTAAAACTATTTATATGCTAAATTCTGTAAAATTCATTACTGTGTAGATTATGTTGTACTTCTGTACCGATTTTTTATTTTTGTTCTTTCTAATTATATTAATTCTCGAAAGAAAATCACGAACCTGTCGTTCCTACTAGCTACAAAACACGTATGTTAAGTCGACAAAAATATAGTCTTTCTTACTTTTCGGGTTTTTGACAGAGGGTATTTGTGGTCATTATGGCGATCGGTGTGTACTGTAAGTGTTTTTTAACTGTCTACATTAGACATTATCACCAAACGTACCTTAAAAAATTACTATTCTCTAACTATAGTTTCAATGTCAACCAAAACAACAAAATTTAAATAATGTGCAGATTAATTTGAATTTAGTGTTTTGTGTTTATCATGTTTTAATTATGACTTTGTTTTTAAATTAGGTTAATTAATAGGTACATTTTTTATTGCCACGTCCTGTACTTACACATTTATTTTATTAAAAAAAAATCCACATATACTACTACACGATTCATGTCGAAAGTCTTTAGATGGGCAAGTTCTGTGATGGACTGTTTCACTAAAAGAAAATGTTAACTCGGAACTGGTAAATCAAGTTGTTCAATAATAAATATGTAACACAATTTTGTTCTTCACTCAAGTACATTTTTGCAGATCAGGTCAACAGTGATATAAGTATGTGTCAAAAACCAGTCTTATCCTGTTGTGTCAAGTGTCAAAACTTTAAATAAAAATTTTAGTTGAAAATCACTATGTAAGCCAAGGACAGTACAAGCTAAAGATGTTTACTAGAAGCGTTGGAAGATTCGGCAGAATTCTTATCAGAAATTTCTCGTCACAATCAAAGTTAGTTTCATCTTGTTCAACAAACATGTTTTTTTTTTTGTCAGACTACTACTACTACACATAAATATATATCTTTCATGTTCAGTTGCAACTCCGGGGGTGCAGATGCCAAAGACAATTTATCTGCTGTTTTATGTGGTATAAACGACTTGCGTCTGGTAAGTCGACCCAATTCCAACCCACAAAAATAACAACTTTGAAAATTTTCAAGGAACAAAGACCCGTTCCAAAACCTAGAGACCATCGTAAGTACTTATCACCCAATAAACCTTCACAGTGCACACCCACCCTAGAAGTTCTTCTTCAGATGGAATCAGTGGGAATCTGTGGCTCTGACGTCCATTTTCTTGTGCATGGAAAACTTGGCCCCTTTGTTGTGACGGATCCCATGATTATTGGCCACGAAGCCTCTGGAACCGTAGTCGAAATAGGAAAAAAAGTAAAGACACTCAAACCTGGTAAACACCATGTATAAAACTATACATCTTTGTTGCACTTTCGCTACCGCAGGTGACCGCGTCGCCATCGAACCTGGTGTAGGCTGCCGAATGTGCAGCTACTGCAAAGAAGGAAGATATCACCTTTGCCCCGACATGGCTTTCTGTGCCGCACCTCCCATTGATGGTAATCTTTCAAGATTTTTTGCCCACGATGAAGACTTTTGTTTTAAGTAAGTAGTAAAACAAAAATTTGTAAACTAGGTAGCTTGGTGTTGTAGACTACCGGATCACCTAACGTACGACGAAGGAGCTCTCATGGAACCTCTAGCAGTAGCCGTTCATTCGTTAAAACAAGCCAATTTTCGTCTAGGTCAAGTACTTTTAGTCATGGGTGCTGGTCCCATCGGTCTCGTCACCATGTTAGCCGGAAAAGCTATAGGGGCTTCTGCAGTTCTTGTCACAGGTGGAAGCACACAGTGTTGACATGATTTAACATCGTCTTGTAGACACTGAAGATTTTCGTTTAAAGAAAGCGAAAGACTTTGGAGCGGATTGTGTTTATCAGATGTGTGAAGACAAGCCAGAGGACGAAATTGTGCAAGAAATTAAAGAAGAATTGGGATGTGAACCTCACGCCACGATTGACTGTGCCGGAGCTGTACAGGCTATTAGGATTTCACTTAAGGTGATTTTGCTTTTAGTGAAGATATATCATTTCAGTTTATTGATAGGTTACTAGAACTGGTGGTGTCGTGGTTTTAACAGGAATGGGTCAACTTGAAATGAATATACCTTTGACTAGCGCAATTTTTAGAGAAGTTGATATTAAAGGAGTTTTTCGATACAATAATGAGTAAGGTTTTGTTAAATTTACGTATATAATGACAGTTGATGTTAGAAATATGACTATGTTTTCTTTCAGTTATCCTATGGCTATTGATATGGTAGCAAGTGGAAGAGCCAATGTTAAACCTTTGGTTACACATCACTTTAAAATTGAAGATACAGTCAAAGCTTTCGAAACGGCAAAAACAAGGGAAGGAAATCCGATTAAAATAATGATTCACCCAAATCCGAACTGGCAACACTGCTTATAAATGTGTATTAAATTTAAATGTCTATGTAATATAGTTTTCGTTTTTAGATATTTATACAGGAAAATTAAGTATTAATTTACTATTTTGGCAACCGAGTTTCGTGAATTCTTGACGTTTATAAGATACGAAAATGCAAGTTTTCGCAGTGACATTGTTGCAATATTGGTTTTATTATTGCATTTTGCCCTCTGGCTCTATGCTTGGTCGCTAATTTATTTTAAATTAAATAGGTACTTTGTCTCTGTTTGCCAATTATGGAATATTTTCATTTCCTCTAATATTTCCACACAACTGCGCATCAACAAAATTATAGTCCAAAGATTACATTGCTTCTTTTTCGTCGACCAGGAATTACAGGAGTGTTTGTTACATCACTCAGTGAAGCAAGTCGAGTCGACTTCAGATGAACATGTTTTCATAAAAAATTGGTAACGTCACGCAAGTCCCCATAGCAACTGATTTTTTTAATTAGGTAGTCTTAAGTATGTTGAATACTGTGCAGGACTGTTACCAATACCAATATCAACAACGTCAAGATGTTCATTATGATAAAAAAATAGCGTTATTATTGTATTTTTCGAAATTAGATTAATCTGGATTCACAGTAGGGTTTTTTGTTTTCAGTTATTTATAACATTCAGTATAGTTTAAGCATTTTGGTTTTTTCATTGGTAAAGATGTCGAAGTAATAATTTTGTTCGTGTAATGTAAAAAATGACATTTCTTCATCATATTCATAATGGTGGTTATTGACCCAGTAGCAAGTGGAAGAACCAGTCTGCAACCTCAGGCTTCACATGACTTGAATTGAAGACACAGTTAAGGTCTTCGAAACGGCAATAACAAGGGAACAATTCACCCAAATCCGAATTAATAACACTGGTAATAAAAATGTGTAAGAAGCTCCTCGCCTAAAAAAAATTATAACGCAACCAACAATACAACTGCATAGCGAGCTTAGATATTAATTAAATTTTTTGAAATCACCTCTTTGTTTTTGATACATTGGAAATCGGATTTGCATCGATGCAATACATACAAAGAACCATATGGTAGTTCTTTGTGAATCCAAATATTAATTCAACCCAACTCAAACTGGCAACAGTGTTAATATAAATGCGCTAAATTTAAACGTCTGTGTTGTGGTTTATCCGTAACCGAGCCACATGTTGAAAACAGATAGACATACAAATTTTGTAAACGCCACTGTTTTTATCGTGACGGAGGAAGCTTAATTTGGTACATTTTAGATCATTTTTTACGACATTTTCATTGTCTCCTATTATCAGAATCAAATCGTGTACTCTTTCAGTAGAATAACTTGATTCACTAAGCCAATATCTGGTTCTAGTGTTACACAGGTGGTAAAATGATGATATATTAATGAAGACCAACCCACCTCGCTTGAAAAATGGCCATTTCCCCCATTTCCTCCATCCCTTATCAGTAATCAGTAATCGTTATCAGCGTGCGCAATTCCGAGAGAGACAGGCACACGTATCGAGAGGACGGAATTCAATTTCCAATCGGATCAATGGCCGATGACCGATCAGAGGCTAAATAATATCTGATTTGGTCCACCAGGAGAACATGAGCGGCTGGAGGTAACCGTTAAGCCGCCAATATTTCCGATAAGTTTGCATCAATCGATTGCGTGCCCGTTTGGCGCGCGCTGAATTGTTTATCGAATTTGGCACAATTTCAGTTATTTTCAGCGACCCGCTGAATTTCAGTTCGTGATCATGTTACTAAAACTTCGTTCCACTCTCTCTCGTACGTACAAAACAGAAACGAATGAAACTTTATTTGAAATAACTTTTGAATAGCGGCTGCTGGGAACAGGGCAGGAGCATTCTTTGACCTCCTCGCGTTTCTGCGGTCCTGATATTAGGCGGGCCACGCGAGGAGCTCGCATTCCGTTTCTCACATTCTTCACGTTATTTTCGTTGGGGAGGTTGTGGCGAGATGGCGCTAGGTGGCGAGAAACCGAAAAACACTTGGTGGTGATGAATTTTTGTATATACTGATACTAAAATCATGCTTATGAATAATTTTAATTACTATTAGTTTAATAATTGAGAAAAAAAAACACAAAATATCAATGTTTTTAGAATGACGATGTGAAAAAAAAAAGTTGGCAGCGGTGGGATTCGAACCCACGCCTCCGAAGAGACTGGTGCCTTAAACCAGCGCCTTAGACCGCTCGGCCACGCTACCTTCGTGCACAAACAAGTCAATGTACTGATACTGTCATATCAATACAGAGGAATGCTGAAATCGTTCACAACAAAATATTTCAATAAATTTTTGTAAGTATAACTTCTTTAAGATTATTTAAATAGAACTTACCTTCGCCCCTAAGTACAATCAAATAAATCCAGTTTCTGAGATAAAGGAGGTAAGCCGTTTTTTAATCACTCTGTATACGCAATTCTAGACATTTGTCCACGAAAGTTTTGGGACTTATTAGACTATTTAACTCATCCAAAAATACTACAGTACCTTTAACAGTCCTATATTCCTAAATGTTGGTCAACACAATAAATTGCCGCATTCACTATTTTTTTTGAGTCAGCCTGTATAAGTAATTATAAAAACTATGAATACAACGGTAAACTACAAGTATAGAGTCATAATATTTTGCATATTTCGAAGAGGGTTTATCCGGCAAAATTTTGAGAAAAAAAAATCTGTATGTCTATAGGGTGAAAACTCAACACGGATTCATACACCACAAGCGCAGGAATATCTTATTTTATATAATCAAAATACAATGTATTATTGTAAACTTTTTGGTTAGCGTTTTACAATCCACATGATATTTCTAAGATAGGTACGTACAAAATTTGATAACAATTTGTCCAGTACTTTCGGAGATCTGTCAATACAAATTATCACAGACGATAGACAGACAGACAGACCAAAACGGGATACCATGGTTTTTGTATTCAAGGGATCATGAAACGTCGAGAAAATATAAAAATGACAGGTCGGTCACCCGATGGACTCGATTATTATACTTACGCTCAGGAAGTAAAAACAAGCACAACCTAAATTTAGGTCATATAAATATGTTTCCTGTACCTCATAGAATTAACAAATTGCAAGGATGTTTATTGTTTTGAATACACTGAGGCTATGGCTAAGCTTGTAAACAAGTTCTTTTAAGAAAATTCATTTTAATTTAATTTAGACCATCAAAAGTCATAGAACATATGAGTAACATCTTGTTATATCACTATTTATTGCTGTTTTACGTCATGTCATGGATAGATAGGTGGTCTTGAAAATTAGCTATGCCGAGGACCTTCTCAGGGCCACGGTTCTTCTAAATATTTCTAATAAAGTTTATTATTACTATTAAATTTAAGTGCAGATAAAGGATAAAGGTTTATATAGTTTCTATTTGACACCCTGTACATCCAGGCGCGGATCCAGGGGGGGGGGCAATGGGTGCAAATGCCCCCCCCCCTGACACACGACCGAGGTACTTTATTTTGACCAATTTCAAAATTTTGAAATCGCATTTCATTTTGTAAATACAGTACAACCTCTATAATCCGAATTCACGATTATCCGAACATCCATTAATCCGAACAGAGGCTATTTGAAGTCGATGCTTCTTTAATCCGAACAAAAACTCTGCAATCCGAACTGAACTTGGAAACGCGCACCTACTTGCAAAAATGACGCAAGATCTTTCTGCATATGTTGTATGGAATATTTTGAAATTTTTAAAAATTGCGATATTTCAATGTACTGAATTAATTAACTAATTCTGGAAAAAAGGTTGAAGTTATCGAAGAAATGAGGGCCGAAATCTACAAGAAATAGGGTTTAGTTAAATTTCGAAAATCGTCGAAAATAGGTCGAAATTTGCATGAGGGAAATTTCATTTTTGAAAAAGTTTCCTAAAAATTATGAAAAAATTCAGGGATATATGTATATCCCGACGTGCTATGTTAATGGTAACCGAGCAATATTTTCGAAAAATTCGGTGTGAAATTCGAATTTTTTGAAATTTTTAAAAATTGCGATTTTTCAGCTAGACGAATCTGGGAAAACGGTTTAAGTTATCGAAGATGAAGCCATAAGTGATTTCTGAGCCCCAAAATCTACAAGAAAATGTGTTCAGTTAAATTTCGAAAATCGTCGAGAATGGGTCGAAATTTGCATAATGGTGGTATTACATAACGGAAAATTTCATTTTTGAAAAATTCATCTAAAAATTATGAAAAAATTCAGGGTATAGATCCCGGCGTGTTGATTCCAAAAAGAATTCTTTAATTTTGTTTACTAAAATTAAGGTTTATTTCTTGAAATTTGTTTTCAACTGTGTATGAAGTTGTTACTCAATTCCCTTTCAGATTTTTGGGAAAATCGCTGATCCGAACAAATCGTTAATACGAACACACCTTTTTCCCAATTAATTCGGATTATCGAGGTTGTACTGTACACTATACGTGTAACGAAAACAACCAAATATCACCCATGTTATGTGAAAAAGAGTATATTAGCTAAAATATTAGAAATTTTTTTGTTTGGAATCAATTTCTGGGAGATAGGTAAAATCGCACAAAAATTGCCCCCCCCTCCCAACGAAATCCTGTATTCGCGCCTGTGTATATCAAAGTAATCAGTTAATTATAATTAATATACCGAGTGACTATTAATGTTTGTGATTTCTTTGTCAGGTTGGCAATATTTTAAAATTTGATATTGACCTATACCAGTGACTATATATATAGTCACTGCCTATACCTATTTAGTGTCAAATTCAAACTTTGGGCACCAATTCAGTAGCTGCCAGCTTTTCATTGATTTTTAGCCGAGGTGATGTTAAAATTGACAACTGTGAACTGGCATGTTAACATTGCTGTGAGCAATTCAGAATTGCCAACACAAAAATTTTCCTCACTCATTAATAGTTTTTTTTTCTACTAGATACTACTGCTTGATGTCAAAAATCCATGACCTGAACATTAATGAAAGCCCTGTAAGTACAACAGATTCTGTTTTTTGCTCTGGAACTGACATTGTTCTAACTTATAAAAATTGGTCTAAAGAGTTTAGACAGTACTTCCCTCGCTGTCGGGAAGGTGTGCAAGCCTATTATGTCTTTTTTGTATTACATTTTTGTAATTCTTGATATAATCAATAAAATTAATTGACTCAGTCATTAATTTTTTTCAGACACCCTGTATAAGCAAATCTAAAAAATATTAATGCAGTGATAAATCACAAGTATAGACTCATCATTCTTTACACATTTCAGCATTTTCTCAGCAAAATTTTGCGGGGGCCTCATCAAATTTTTAGGGGGGGATGAGCAAATACATTTCGATTAAAATTTTACCATACTTATGATAAATTTAAAACATCTCCAAGATTTCAAAGCATTCAGTTTTGTAGTTCCTGATTAAATCAATAAAATAAATTCACGCATTTATTAATTTTTTTGAGTCATCCTGTATATGCAAATCCAAAAAATATGAATGGAATGATAAATCACAAGTACAGACTCATCATATTTTGCACATTTTAGATATGATTTATTCGGTAAACTTTCGAGCTGACGTCATCAATTTTTTGGAGGGGATAAGTAACTATATTTTGATTAAAAATTTATCGTGCTTGTCATAACTGTAAACCATCTGCAAGATTTCAAAGCATTCAGTTTTGCAGATTTAAAATTAAATTGCAAAATATTGTTTCATAATTTTGATTTTTTTTTCAAAAATCTGGACGTTTCGGGTAAACACTCAATTCGGAGTCATAAACTACATGTTTAGGACTATGTTATTTTATACAATTTAAAACCCATTTACAATATAATTTTGAACTGACGTCATCGCATTAGTGGTGGGGATGATTAGACAAATTTTGGTTAGCGTCTTACCATCTACACAATATTCTTAATATAAATACAAAATTTTCCAACAATCGGTCCAGTACTTTCGGAGATTATCTGTCTTATAAAAATCCGGGACGGCAGACAGACGGACAGACATACATACAGACGGACAGACAGACGGAAACGAGAGTCCTATTTCTTCGTCCTCTAGGGCTAGGGGTCATGAAAGGCCGAGAAAACGTAAAAGTAGAGAGTCGGCCGACGGACTCGATTACAATACTTCCTTTGCTTACGCTCGGGAAGTAATATAATCAGTAAATTCACTACTTTTAAATTATTGTGAATGTAACTATATTATTGTTTATACTTCCCGAGCGTAAGCGAGCCTTCTAATAAAGTTTATTATTATTATTATTAGTATTATCAAATTTAAGTGCAGTTAAAAGTTTATATAATTTCTGTTTGACACCCTGTATATCATACTAGTCGCGCCAAGAAGTTAAATTTAATTAATACCGAGTTACTATTAATGTTTGTGATTTTTTTTTATCAGATTGGCAACATTGTAAAATTTGATATGGGATACCTGATGTTAAAATTGACAACTGTGAACTGACATGTTAACATGTTAACTGCCAACCCAAAAATTTGCTTCAGTCATTAATAGTCACCCAGTATCTACTAATTACTGGACAAAAAAAAATATTTAGTGAATAAAATAAAATGGAGGTTCTGCAGGGCTTTCATTCATATTTGGTATATTGGTATGCATTTTGTTTGTGGTTGGTACTACTGTCAGGTTATCAGGTTTAATTTGAAATTTTCCGTTTGATGTTAAAAATCCAGGACCTACTAATCTAATATCAACCATTGATGAAAGCCTTACAAGTACAACGTATTCTGTTTTTTGTTCTATAACTGACATTGTTCTAATTAATAAATTCATTACTTTCAAATTACTGTGAACGTAACTCTATTTTTGTTTTTATTGTGTTGGAGTACCGAGTGACTATTAATGATTGAAGTGAATTTTTGGGTTGGCAGTTCTGAATTAAACATCAGGCGTACCACCATAAAATTTTAAATATAAACCTATCAAAAAAATCACGAATATTAATAGTCACTGGGTAGTTTTACGAATGTTATATTTTTTACATATACAGTGGCGGCCAAAATAAAATAGGACACCTCTTGAAACAATTTTTTCAATAAATTTAGTTGTGTAAACTGGACTCAATTGAATAGGTATCCATTAACAATGACATTTAAAAGTCAATACAAATTTGAAAGTTACACTAGGAAAAAAAAGTGGCTAAAATAAAGTATTTTGGCCGCACCGTATGTTTGTCGAAAACTAGGAAACGAGAATTTATCCTCATTCGAGACAATATCGATACTTTTTTCTCGAAACGCTTCAAAAATTGGCATTGACTGGTTTCATGTCATCATGTTTCGATGAAAACACCACGCGCCAAAGACCTTCTAAATCCGTAGCTGGTGTAAAATGCATATACGAAAGGAAAAACAAATTTTTGAAGGTATGTTCAAAATTCTTCCGATCAATAAAGCCTTTGTGCATTTTTTTGTACAAAAGTAACCAAAGTGCTCACTTTAAGTGGGTTTATAAACTTGCTGTTGACGTTGAAGTTCCCGCTGACGTTGCTTTTAGAGCAGAAAATTGTTTTGAGTTTCTCAGAATTAAAAAATCATCCCAATTGAGATGGGGTGGGTGGGCGGGGTATATATTTTGCCTTATACATGGTATTCTTTAAACAACACGATAAACAAAGACATTTTTTTAATTTCTTGTAAAGAAATAAGTGTTTTGCAGTTAAACTCTGCCACCTTGGTTAATGGCGAATAAAAAAAATCATTACAATTCAGATAGGGCGGGTGGGCGGGCTTACATTTTGCCTTTTTGTTTTAATATGTGTAGACTTCTTTTCATAACATGAAACTTAAATAATATTTAAAATGGAAAATTGGAATAAGGAAATATCGATTTTGCAATTAGGCTCCGCCCCATAATTGCAAAATTCATATTTCCTTGCAAAAATGTACCATTTTAACAATGTTCTAAGTTTCTTGTTGTGAAAAGATGGCTACGTATATTAAGAAAAAAAGGGAAACTATAATCAACCAGAAAAATGTCTCCCCCACTTCAGGAGATTTTTCTTCAAGTTGGCAGCACTGCACACTACCCCAATTTAATTGGTTGAAAACCCAACGTCAACGGATGATGTAAATGACGCATACCTTCGCTGGTATTTATCTTACAACGGCAACGTCAACGGCAAACAGCAATGTATGCCAATGTATTTTACAATTAAACAATATCATGGAAATCTTCCAAACACCAAGTTAAGACAAATATAAACAAATATACTTTAAGTTGCCACCTTTTAGACACACATACGATGAGCATTTGGAATGTAACCTTATTTCCACTAAACACGTAAAAAATTTGATTTCTACATTGTTTTTGTCTAAAACTACACTAACTTTCATGTTTTCTCGATGTTTCATAACCCCTAGAGTATGAAAAAATAGGTCCCCGTTTCCGTCCACCATCTGTGACGATTTTCATTAGACTGTTTGTAACTACCAAATTGTTGTCAAATTTTATAATTGTAGGTTGTAAAACACTAACCAGGTTTTATCCAATCATCCCCACCAACAATGTGATGACGTAAACTCAAAATTCTAAATAATGTTATTTAAACTTTATAAAATAACGTGTTCCTACAAGTGTAGTTCATAAAATCCGTCTAGATTTTTTGCCAAAGATATCCAGATTTTACAAAAAAAAAATTGGTCTAAAGAGTTTAGACAGTACTTCCCTCGCTGTCGGAAACGTGACGACTGCATGCTTATTATGTTTTTTTTTTCGCAGTGGATTTCAAAGAATTCGGTTTTGTAGTTCCTGATTAAATCAATAAAATAAATTCACGCATGCATTAATTTTTTTGAGTCACCCTGTATATGCAAATCCAAAAAATATGAATGGAGTGATAAATCACAAGTACAAACTCATCATATTTTTACAGTTTAGATAGGATTTATTCGGCAAACTTTCGAGCTGACGTCATCAATTTTTTGGAGGGGATAAGCAAATATATTTTGACTAAACATTTATTATGCTCTTTATAACCTTAAAACATCTGCAAGATTTTAAAGTATTCGGTTTTGTAGTTCCTGAGTAAATCAGTAAATTAAATTTATGCATTCATTAATTTTTTTGAGTCACCCTGTATATGCAAATCCAAAAAATATGAATGGAGTGATAGGTCACAAGTGCAGACTCATCATATTTTGTATATTTTAGATATGATTTATTTGGCAAACTTTTGAGCTGACGTCATCAAGTTTTTGGAGGGGATAACCAAATATATTTTGACTAAAGATTTATGATGCTCTTTATAGCCTTAAAACATCTGCAACATTTCAAAGCATTCGGGTTAGCAGATTCAAAATTAAATTGCAAAATGTTGTTTTATAATTTTGATTTTTTTTCCAAAAATCTGGACATTTCGGGTAAAAACTCAATTCGGAGTCATAAACTACATGTGTAGGACTATGTAATTTTATACAATTTAAGACCCATTTACTATGTACAATTTTGAAGTGACGTCATCGCATGTGGGGATGATTAGACAAATTTTGGTTAGCGTTTTACCATCTACATGATATTCCTAATGTAACTACAAAATTTCACAACAATCGGTTCAGTACTTTCGGAGATTATCTGTCTAATAAAAATCCGGGACGGCAGACAGACGGACAGACAGACAGACGGACAGACGGACAGATAGACGGAAATGGGAGACCTATTTCTTCGTCTTCTAGGGGTCATGAAAGATCGAGAAAACGTAAAAGTAGAGAGTCGGCCGACGGACTCGATTACAATACTTCCTTTGCTTACGCTCGGGAAGTAAAAAACTATACAAAAATTACACAATTTGATTTTTAAAAACATGGTTTCAAAAACTTTGCTGTACCGTGACGACCAGGTTTTTCAGATAGCGTCAAATTTTATTTACTACTCGTCCATCCCTTATTAGTACTTACCTTTACAACTGAAGCTAAAATTTTCTCATTTTTTTTTAATCCTAAAGACTACGACATATCTTTTGATTACGTCATTTAACATTGAAATAACACCGTCGATATTAAATTTTAATTCATGTCTATACCAATTTCAACTATAAATAGTGCGTGAATAAACAGATTTTGAGAAAGCACGCCTGTGCTTTGAAAACCATTTAAAAATAGACAATCTACCTACAACAAAAAAAGTCCACGTCACAACATTAAAATAACGTTTTGTTACTATTTTGATACATGTCACATTAGTGATTAATACCGAAGACACTAACCACAAAACAATTTTGGGCGGATTTATAAATTTAGATAGACGTTTTTTGTTTAAGGTATTTAAAAACGGACGAAAATAACATGGTTTACCAAAAATTGGTAGGAAAAAAAGGAGTGTGCAGCTTTCTGGATTTATTTCCAAATCATGCGAAACCGAAAAATATTGGTTGTACAAATTTAGCGTAATTTAGGAACGAATAAAAAATAAATTTGAGTATTTGGTTCAACAACCTATTTCCAACCTCAATCTATTGGCTTTAGTTGTTTGTGTGACCCAAATTTTTCTCAATATCTATTGGCCATAAATGTTATAAATATCCAAGAAAACCCATTTAAACAAATTATAAAGCAAGTACATCACCTAGATTTTTTTCAATAATACGTTATTCTCGAACTGCAACGTGCCAGATCACAAATCTTAAAAAATGTGCGTTATGTTGGCTTAAAATCAGAAGCGAAATTTTCTTAAGAATTACGATCGTGCACAGGACGTCCGAAAAAAAATTGTGAAATTTCCGACAAGATGACAGGCCAACCAAAACAAAAAGCGTCACAGACATACGAATATGATGACTAAGGGATCTAAGTTTTGTTTGATTGGGCAGTGTGGGCGTACTTTCCGCGACGCCACTGTAAATGGAACACTATAAGAACCGGCCAGTTCAAAATATACGTAGTTAACCTGCAAACCTCTGATCTTCACAGTGTTAAGGTGATAAGACCCGTGGTCAGTTTCCCAAAAATGCCAGGACCATCCAGACCTTTGTGGCAGGTGAGTCGACAATTCCTTGCGGAATTTCGCAAAATCATTTCTGATAAAATCGAGAACAGCAGATAATAGAAAACACAAATTTAATAGTTTCACGTTTTTATTACAAAATGCACGTGTTGTTTATGGTAACTAATAAATAATACTAGAGTATTAAAAATGGGGTGAGTTTTTTGGTAAAAAACTTATTAAATGCATGATCCTGCGGTGATTCATCGACGTTCTAAGTTTAAATTTGTTTATGTTGCTGGAAATATTCAGCAGCGTAGGAAAGTGTGTCGATTTTCTAAATTTAACCCTCTAAGTGATCACAAGATCTTCAATCTTCGATGTCTCCTATAAAGTAATCCGCTGGGATATTGTCAAACACGGTTTTTAAAATTCCTATCATTATGTCTTCTATGGTTTTTGACAGAATGGGATTTAAAGAGTCCGCAACCGGTCTCCAATTGGCGTTGAGGTATTGGTTCGTGGAGTCCTCTAAAAACGTTCTAATTATCTCTCAATCCTTCCAACAAGACGTGTCAAATTTACCTAACGCTTTAATACCATCGAATAAATTATACATGTGAAGCTTTAGCCCCCCTATGCTGAACTTCACATGTATCGCCGTCACGTTGTAGAAATGAAACCCCTCTCTTTTCTCCAAAGTGACGTCACTTTTGGCCACAATATCCAGATTTTCTGAAAAACACATAAAATTTTCAAATAACGCGAAGCCATAAAGTATTATCACATTATCGCAGTGCATAAACAGATTTATTACCCACATTGGCAGCTCGCCTGTGCTTTTGTTCCCGGCCCAAATAAATATTTATTCGGAAATATAAAACTTTTGTTATTCGTGCAATATTTTCGAAATTATTGGCCCCGAAATACTCACTGGCATCGAACCAACAGCTTCCTTTCCCCCGTAGAGGAATGACCAAGATGCGGCCTAAAAGCTCGTACAGGCCATCTATTCGCAGCCTTTCGAGTCTCAGCTTCGTGAGGAAATCGTATGTAACGGGATCCACGCTGTTGTAAAGCACCTGGGTCTTGCCAAAACCCACGACGGTGACGTTGCTCAAGGAGGCGTTTACGGTTACAGGACCTCCGCCGCCTTGGAGGATCTGGAAAAATTGGGCTCCGCGTTCACATAATCGGTTTATTTTCACTTGTGTAATAGATAGACGCTGCGTATTATGTCATGTAAGAGTACTACTTTCGAATCTAGCGGAATGCGTTGAGGTCTAGTAAGTAGGATGTTTTTGGGGGATTTTTTGTGTCAGTAGTGTACAATGTTTATTGGTACGAATGTCATTTTTAGTTATGGAAACTGGAATTTATAAACTGTATGGCAAATTTATGAGTAGGGTTGCTTTCTTTTCTTTTTGGTGTAGCCCCTAGATAATGCATAGTGTTTCTAGGGGCTATACTTTTTGGAGTATAAAAATCAAGTAAGGTCAGGTCAGGGTCCGGTTTCTGTCAGTAATTCATATTTTTCTGTCTATTAAAGTTGAAAAAAGTCCAATACGCTTGAGTAGTCACCACGACCTAATAACTTCTCTAGTATAACGAGTACTTTTTAATTATTTTGGATAAAACCACACAAACTTGCTATAATTGTTCAAATTTCTTTTGTACATGGACGAATTAAATAAAATAATGTTAATAGAAGGTGTTCATTTTTTTAAAATAATATTTCTATTCTTGCCTTATTATATTATTATTAATGATTGAACAAAATTTTTGTCTTGGCAATTCTGAATTATTGGCATCCAGTTGTCTATTTTGACATGAGCATGCCTACCAAACGTGTTGAACGGTTGGGACAATGACCATAAATGTCACTTTCATCAGGTATGCCATCATAGAATTTTAAATAGGTTGCCAAGCTAACTTCAAATTTCAACGATTTTCAAAAATCGTTATCAAAAAGAAAACAAAACGTTCATCCATATCAATTAAATGGTGATGTCATTTGAAAATATTCTTAATTAAAATCACTTTAAAATTGCGTAATACAAAACTGGAGCTTATGTTAGCAATTATTTAACAGACTTGTTTGAAATTGTGTAAAATACTAATTTTTATTCAATGAATGCAGAATGTTATGTAAAATTAGAAGTAAAAAACTTACATAATTTTTTTGGAAAAGATTAGATTTGATTTGTCCTCTGACTTTTTGGATATATGAAACTAGTGAAACAGTATACATATGACAATTAATATACAGTGTGACCTTGATATTTTAGTAATTATTAAAAAAAATGTAAATGTAAAAAACTATACAGAATATTCTATTTTTGAGAAACAACGTACAACTTAGTTTTTTTTTAATAGAACACCCTATGTATTTTCATTGATCTCTTCATAGGCTTTAATACTATGGTTTACTTTTGAAATTTTGCTGCGACGTTGCCACGATATTCCAATTTTCTTGAAATTTTTTACCAATGCCATGGTTAAAAATATATCACAATAAGGTTATTTTTAAAATCTGTTTAAGAATATGTTCCTGTATTTTTATTGCATTTTCCTTTGTTTTTCATTTTCTTTCTTGTTGATGAGTATTTTCTGTACCTACAGTTAATAGTTTTTTGAATTTTTCCACTTCCAAACTGAAATATCGGTATTTGAAAATTGCAGTGTTTTGGACTTTTTATAAACACTGGGTATATTAAAATTGAATTCAACTGATACCATAACACACATTTTTTGTGGACCCCCACAATGATAAAAAAATTTAAGGAAAATGGAATAACGTGACAACATCGCATCAAAATTAAAAAAAGCTTACAACGAAATCAATCAGAGTATGTAAAAATACATAGCGTGTTCCTTAAAAAAAAGTGAATTATATTGGGTGTTCGACTGAAAAAGTCAACAGTTTGCCTATTTCGTGGTACTTCGTTTCACAGTAATTTTCAACAAAAGTTTTCACGGAACTGTAAAAATTGCTATATTTCTCCTGGATCTCGAAATTTAGAAGTAAATGTCTAATTTTCAAACCTTTTGAACGTTTGGAGTTATCCAAAAATTTTCAAAAAATTCTGGAATGTAGTTTTTGACGTGCTGATTCTAGAAATACAGCGTATTCATAGTCACGGATTAAAAATCTCCGGAAAATTCAAACTGAAACTGAAATCTTTTAATAATCGTAAAATTGCCATATTTCAATTGACAATCTTGAAAAAACGATAGAAATTTCCGAAGAAACGGAACCGAAAATGACCTCTAGATGTCGAAATCTACAAGAAAAAGGATTTAGGTAATTTTTGAAAATGGTTGAAAAATCGTCGAAAATGCATGAAGTGCCAAAATCAGCCTTATCTTACGAAATACTAGGCCCGCCCACCCGTCCTGTATTTTCTTGGAAGACACGTTTTTGCCAAAAACTGTCTTATCTTATCGAGTACTAGCCCCGCCCACCCGCCCTCTGTTTTTTTGGAAGGTACGTTATTTGCCAAAAACAGTTTTTTCTTAGCAAATCCTAGCCCCGCCCACATCCACTCTTCTCATTTTAATGACTAATTTTATTTTTGTTCAGTATAAGATCATTCATTTCAACCAAAATTAGTAACTGAAATGAAGGTAGGGTGGGTGGGCGGGGCTAATTATGTTCTTCTATGGAGTGGAAGTAAAACTACTAATATCTAGGATGTGAAAAAAGTAAAAAAAGTGCTAATCGTAATTTTTATACTATTTGGTACTGGAACTGTGAAAATTATTATATTTCAACTGGCGATTTTAACAGAACGATAGAAATTTTCAAAGAAAAGAAGCCTAAAATGACTTTTGGATGTCGAAATATACAACAAAATGTCTAGCTAATCTTCGCAAATCGTTGAAAAATGGTTGAAAATGTCAGGTGTCAAAATTAGTGATATCTTATAAAATGCTGGTCCCGGCTAACCGGCCTCCATTTTCTTGGAAGATATTTCATTTCCCAAAAACAGTCTTATCTTATTAAATATTAGCCCCGCCCACCCGCCCTCTGGTTTTTTGGAAGGTACGTTATTTGCCAAAATCAGTTTTTTCTTAGCAAATCCTAGCCCCGCCCACACCCACTCTTCTCATTTTAACGACTAATTTTATTTTTGATCAGTATAAGATCATTCATTTCAATCAAAATTAATCACTGAAATGAAGGCAGGGTGGGTGGGCGGGGCTAATTATTTTCTCCTATCGAGTGGAAGTGGAAACTAATAGAATCTAGGATGTGAAAAAAGTAAAAAAGGCGCTAATTGTAAATTTCTTGTTATGCTATTTGCTACTGAAACTGTAAAAATCGATATACAGGGTGTTATTGAAAGGTACGTACAACAAAATGGACAGTTCTTCGCGAAGTCTAAGAAGTCTGAAAAACTTATTTTGTGTTATCAAAATAATAAGGGGAAAATTAACCCTTATCCAACCTTTTTAGACGTTACTGAAGGATAAATACGTAAAATTAATGTATTTTAGTAAATCCTAGCAACTCTAACAATAAAACTTTTGTCAAGACTAAATGTTGCTATAGAAACGAAAGATAATCTTTTTATCAGAAGCGTACAACGAATTTGGACATAAATTTTAATAATATTTATCTCTAAAAGGAGAACACTTTTACCTGAATTTTTTTTAACTTTTGGCACCCATACTTCGAGACCAATTGCCAATTTTGTTTTGTACGTACCCTTCAATAACACGCTGTATTTCAATTGGCGATTTTGACAGAACGATAGAAATTTTTGAAGAAAAGAAGCCTAAAATGACTTCTGGATGTCGAAATCTACAAAAAATGTCTAGCTAATCTTCGAAAATCTTTGAAAAATGGTTGAAAATATCAAGTGTCAAAATCAGTCATATCTTATAAAATGCTAGTCCCTGCCAACCGGCCTCCATTTTCTTGGAAGATATTTCATTTGGCAAAACAGTCTTATCTTATCAAATATTAGCCCCGCCCACGCACCCTCTATTTTCTTGGAAGGTACGTCATTTGCCAAAATCAGTTTTTTCTTAGCAAATCCTAGCCCCGCCCACCCCCCTCTTCTCATTTTAACGACTAATTTTATTTCATGTCTAGGGGCAAAAGATATTTTATTTACCAAAAACAGTCTTACCTTATCAAATACTAGCCCCGCCCACCCACCCTTTATTTTCTTGGAAGGTATGTCATTTGCCAAAATCAGTTTTTCCTTAGCAAGTTCTATCCTCGCACACCCCCACTCTCCTCATTTTAACGACTAATTGTATTTCTGTTGGCTAAAATTAATTACTAAAATGAAGGCAGGGTGGGTGGGCGGGGCTAATTATTTTTTCCTATGGAGTGGGAGTGGAAACTAATAGAATCTAGGATGTAAAAAAGTAGAAAAAAGTGCTAATCGTAATTTTTTGTACTACTTGCTACAATTAATCTAAAATTTAATCGATGACAGCTGACGATGACGCGGAAATGTCAATTATACTCAGCAGTATGTGTTTTTGGTTACGTTTTCTTCTATTAAACAAGCAAAGCCAACTTGATGACTTTTTAATTGAACACCCGTTATGTTACGCCGCGAAAATAGAACACCCTGTGTAGTCGAAAATAAGTTGTTTATGTACTAAAAACCATATAACTTTAACTTTTTTTTTTATGAGATATCAAAGACCGCGCGTTTAGTGACTCACCCTGTATATGTCATCATCAAAACGTTTTATGGCAACATACTACTTTTGGTATTTGTTTCCAAGAATCATATTTTCACGAAAATTTAAATTTAAGCAAAAAATAATCTTCACTTTTATAATGTTTCAAATTAAATCTTAAAAATTTTGTCTTTTTTCCAGAACTTCTAGTTACATTTTTTTTCTGTTGTTATTAATTTCTTAAAAAATGTAATTTTCTGCAATGCAATGGTTAAACTTTAATTTATGCTTAAAACCGCTATCTTCAGGGTAAGTAAAATATTGCCCACAGTAATTTAAAATATCCACTATATTGTACTCCCAGTTTAAAGTGGCTTTTATGACAAGATAATAAACATTATCACCTCATTATTACCCCATGACGGACAATATGAGTTGAATAACAAAGTACGGCCCCGCAAGAAACCGACCATCTTATTTATGGCTAGGGATTTACTCCATTGTTCCCATCATCAACTTCGAAACAATGGACTTGTCATAAAAACCATTTTAAACTGAGAAGACAATACGAGGAATTTTACAATCGATTATTTTGCTGCTAAGTGTTGGTACTATTATAATTTCGTCTTTTGTATTAAAAAATAAAATGATCAATTTGTTCATCATTGATTTTTTTTATTTGACAAAAATAATCTTTTAATAGTGACCTGTGAAATTTACAAACTCTGTAGATTTGCCACTTCATAGTAATTAATACGTTGGTAGTCCCAATAATTATAACATTTGAACTGCCGCTGTCATTATAGTTACACAATCAAAAAGAGGCGGAACAAATCAGAGCTCACTTGGACCCGAATTTTTAAACGATTTAGTACAAAAAACAGAACAAAATGAATTTAGCAAATCAAATTTCAAGTTAAAAAGCTGCTTATAAACAGTGGTCTATCAACATTTTGGTTACCGGTTTTATAAAAAATGTTCTTAAACTTGCGCCAGTAGAAAGAATTTCACTCAACAACTTGTATATTCTAAACATTCAAACGTGATGTTGCTTAACCTCAAAATGCAAATAATACTACAACACTACAAAGAATTTAATTTCTAAGTACATGGTTAGTTTTGCGCTAATATGAGGTACGTTTTTATTAGAAAAAATGGTTTTTAACAGTGTGTTCACAGTTGTTGCACTTGGCAATGGCCTAGTAAAGTTTAAACCGCAATTTATAGTCATTTGAATGTCATACAATGAAATAAAATCGACGATAAGCACAATATGAATTTAAATTTCTAAATTCAGTTCTCACTCAAATTAACACCTACTAATTTGATTATTGGTAAGATTGCAGCCACACTTTTATGACATAAAAGCCAAACACGTCTCTATTGACACTATAAATTTATATTTTTACGAAATGTAAACGATGTATTAATAGTAACACCGCTTTCATAACAATGTATACCTAATTTTTTGTGGAAATTGAAACCGCGCCAAAATTATAAATCATTCTAATCCAAACAAATGAACAATTAATCTTTTTTTTAGAAAATGATTAACTCATCGTTACATGTTCAACAAGTGCGGAAGAATTTCCGCTTTAATTTAGCCCTGACACAATAATTTTTCATAATTTGCAACGAAACATGCAAATTATTGAATTTTGAGTGACAGGACACGTCCTTGTTGGATGTCACTTAATTATTATTTAATCGAATACAAAAATGGGTCTTACGTTAAGCCTTGGGACTTTTAGGGGATCCAGAGGTGCTAATCCAATATCAGGTTGTCCAGGGGGAATAGCATCGAACAGCGCTTGTACAGCGTGTGTGGAACAATTAATAAATTCAGGATCTTTCTTATAGCACGTTTTCACATAATCAGCTGGAACAGAAAACTTAGTCAAAAATCACGAGACTTTGAATACTTACGATGCTTTATAACACCGCATGCAAAGTGTAGGAAAAATACAAGCACTGCAACTCGCAACATGTTTACTTGGCTTCAGAACCCAGAATCAAATCATATTAAGATAAACTTTCACTTAAGTTCTGGTCTATGGTCTTTCCTTACATAATTGTCGCCACTAACACGGTTACAAGAGCAAAAGTGTATGCCATTTGTGCCAGACTGCCGGTGTTTTCCAATTTATGTTCTGCAGCCGGAGTTAAGTGGAAGTGGAGGGGTCTTCGCAAAGGAAATCGATAGTACTTAATTTTCTTTTAAGTACGTCTCGAGAACACGCGATGCTTGTTATTACACACTATAACATAATTGCGGCTTTGTTAACTTCCTTCGGCTAGAAATGTTGTGCTAGGTCTGGATGGGTGACAACATCGCGAATTGCTTAATTCAAAGGTCACGCATATGCGCTGATTGTGCTTAAGTGCGATATTTGAGTAATTAATGCCAATTATCGGCAGGTGATTTTGTCTGATTGTTGTATGTTGCAAAATGTAGAGTTGCTTGGAGAAAGTGGCCGAGTTCGGAATTACCCTTTAAGATCATTTAATTAATTCTGATAGTGTACATCTTTGGAAACGGTGCCATTTTATATCTGGAAACCCTTCCGGGTTGGTTATATAAATTTGGAAAATACGAAAGGCGAAAGGTTAATGTAGAAGTCTGGTTTTTACCTCGAAGATATTTTTGTTGATTTAAGTTATTCGGCGTGTACTTACCTGGATGATTAAAGGCAATTTCCGCTAGTGGAAGGGGCCGTTTTTCGCCATTTTCCACGATCACGTAATGTGTTGTACGAAATTGAGGATATTTCGACCTGCTTTCTCTATATTTGTTAGATTGGTGCCAAAGACACACGAGGATAAACATAAACCTTAATGGATTAAAGAAAAGGAAAATGATGTGCAGCCATTGTTTGAAAATTTATTGACCAAAAATGTTTGTGGGATTTTGTAATAAGACATTTAAATGTACACGTAATTACCGTTGCGACAATAGTTAAAAATAAATAAATAAAGAAATACATTTAAAATAATATAAAAATAAAATTAAAATAATAGAAAAAAAATTGTCGTTGTAACCGAAACATTGATTCTGTGAGTCACCTCTGCCGGTTTTCATGAAAGAGTAAAAGTTTCACTTTATGTGTCCAACCGTGTAAGTTTGCGCAACGAACGCCGTGAGTTAGATAGTTCCATGCAAGGCATACAAAGTTACTTTTAATTCAGGTGACACACAATATTTTAACCAAATTTATTCATTAAAACAATACAAGAATTTATGTAGATCAAATAGTTCAAAACATAGTATCTTGACTATATAGTATGTCCCAGGATTGAGGGTACAGGAGGAAAACAATTATTATTGGCGATTTTCTAAAAATGAATGAAAATCAGTCCTTTGCTTTATAGATAATTCTGCAACTAAAACAACAGAAGTATGGACAACTATTTAAATAAAATAAACATTTTTTTTTTAATTAAATTCCTAACCGTATAAAAACTGATTTATTTAAAAATACTCAATTCAAAAGGTTTTTTTTGTGAAATACCATATGATCGAAGAAAAAATCGTCTAGTAGGCCATGAAATTAATTTTTAAAATAATGATGTTGGTATTGCCGATATTTGACACTTTAGTTGACAGTTATTTGAAAGTAAGTGGCCCTAAAGATCGATTTATAAACTTGTCGCTGACGTTACAGTTTGCCGTTGACGTTGTGTTTTCAACCAATCAAATTGCGGAAGTGTGCAGTGCTGCCAACTTAAAGGAAAATCCCCTGAAGTAGAGGGGACATTTTTCTGTTTGACGGCACTAATTCCACGAAAATTAAATTTTGATAAAAACATATTTCACATGGTAATTTCTGATAGAAAAATAAGGATTTTACAATTAAGCTCCGCCCTTCGGCTTACGATGAATAAAGAAAATCATCAGAATTGAGATAGGGCGGGTGGGCGGGGCTTATATTTGACCTTTTTTTTTTCTTAATATACATAGCCAACTTTTCACAAGAAGAAACTTAGAACATGGTTAAAATGGTACATTTTTGCAAGGAAATATGCATTTTGCAATAATTGCAAAATCAATATTTCCTTATACAAATTTTCCATTTTAAACATGTTTTAAGTTTCATGTTGCGAAAAGACGTCTACACATATTCAAACAAAAAGGGAAAATGTAAGCCCGCCCACCCGCCCTTTCTCAATTGTGATGATTTTTTTATTCGCTGTGAACCAAGGAGGCGCAATTTAACTGCAAAATACTTATTTTTTTACAAGAAATTAAAAACATGTGTTTGAGTATCGTGTTGTTCAAAGAATACCATGTATATTAAAAAAAAGGCAAAATATAAACCCCGCCCACCCACCCCATCTCAATTGTGATGATTTTTTTATTCTTGGAAATCTAAAACACGTTTAAAATGGTAACTACATTTTTGTAAGGAAATATGGATTTTCCAATTAACTTCCGCTCCTTTGGCTCTCGACGATTAAGAAAAAAATCATCACAATTGAGATTGGGCGGGTGGGCGGGCTTATATTTTGCTTTTTCTCTTGATATACATTGTCGTCTTTTCAGAAAAAGATATTTAAAACATGTTTAAAATAGTAAATTCTTCTAGACAAATATAGATCTTGCAATTAAGCCCCACCCCTCGATCTGAAAATGAATGAAAAATTTATCACAATTGAGAATTGAGATCGGGGCGGGTATGGGTAGGGCCTAATCTTTGGCTTTATTTTTTTCTGAATGTACGTAGTATTTTTTGAACAACACGATACTCAAAAACATGTTTTTAATTTCTCGTGGAGAAATAAGGATTTTGCAGTTAAGCTCCGCCTTCTTGGCTCACGACGAATAAAAACAAATCATCACAATCGAGATAGGGTGGGTGGGTGGGGCTATATTTTACCTTTTTTCTTAATGTCAAACTGAACAAAGAAAGTGTTGCTGTTCACAGCATCATTATCTTAAAAATAAATTTCATGGATACTAAATACTTTTTTACCATATGGTAGTTATGGAACATGTTTTACGTCAAACCAAAATTTTTAATGCTTTGATTTTTTCTGTATATAACAAATAAAAAGAATTTCTTCTTAACTTAATCCGAGCACATGCTATACATATAACTGATTTCACGTTTTCTCGACGTTCCATAGCCTCTTGAATATGAAAAAGTAGGTCCCATTTTTTCCTGTCTGTTGTACTTGTGATTTTTAATTCACCTTTATTTTTAACTTTGAGTATGTCGATTTTTGGAAAAAAAATCAAAATTTTACAATATATCTTAGAAACTACATGACCGATTGCACTGAAATTTTGCACATACTTTAAAATTATCTTAAACTAATCAAAGTTTATCCATTAATCCCTCCCAAAAATTTGACTACGTCATCTTAAAATTTTGCGAAGTAAATCCTGTTTGAAATTACCCTTAATAACCCTAGATTAGAATAAATGTGTTGTTCTCCTGATGTATTAATTTGAATTTAATTGGAGAAAAAAGCCCGAGAGCTTTAGCTCGAGGGCTTTTATTCGCATGATATCTTTGCATGAACTGATAAAACCACCTAAACTTTATGAATTTCTAAAAAAAGTGAAAGAAAAACAATTGTTGCTTCGCTTCATATAACTAATTCTGTAATTAAAACTACTAAAGTACCTATAGCGTTATCAAGAGGTGTACTGTTTCAGTTGGCAATAGAATTATCAATTCTGAGAGAATTTTCTTGTGATTATATTGCTAACCTGATTCTTGGCACCAAATTATTTTTATTAAGAAAGTTTGGTTATGGTATTTTAGTAGGAATAATCAATAACAAATTTTGACGTAAAGTGAATGTCAATGTAAACCATGCCAGTTTTGACAATAAGTAAGGTCTGCCAATTGAAACAGCACTTGCTGATTACTCTATAAACTTTAAAAATTAAGTTTTTTGAATTGAATTGTCTGTACAAAAATTTATTTGTTTTAAAAATTTCTATTATTTAAAAATTTTGTGGGTGAAATATCCACATTATGATCGAAAAAACTTCTCTAGTAGACTGAGCAACTTCTTAAGAATAATGATGTTGGCAACATCAACCAAGTTACGGTCGAATAACTGTCAGGTAAAAGTCAAATAAATGCAACGCCAACATCATTATTTTAAAAATAAATTACAGGGCCTACTAGAGAAGTTTTTTTTGATTCCTTCGACGAATCAAAAGAGTTCTCTTGTTAACCCAATCCGGGGACATAATATCGTAACTAATTTCAGGTTTTCTCGATGTTCCATGGCCTCTAGAATATGAAAAAGTAGATCTCCTTGAAATGAGAAAAATAGCATATATTTCTTTAAACATGCTCTTTTAGGACTATTTATACAGGATGTCTCAAAAAATTAATATATGAAGCAAGATATTCTATTAATTAAATCAAAAACAGCTGACCTCATTTTCTTGAAATTTTGGCAGCACAGTGCTGTTGTTATTATTGTTACATTGTACTTGGCCAAACTGATATATTTGCCCCTATTAAAATGTTGAAGACGTCATCATAAAATTCTATTAAGAAAATCTTACATGAAAACATTATGAAAAAAATTATGTGCCCGGAATAAAATTTTGCAATTGTATGAGCAATACGTCCTTTTCACTCCCAAAAAATTCTGAAATAAGACTTTATTCAAATTAAAATAAAACAAATCAGTAAAGTGTCAAAACAAATCATTAAAACTCTAAGCAGCCACTTTTTTGAGTGTAATACGTTTTTTAAAACAGTGGTGCCAACTTATTTTTACCATCTATAATTAAGATTTCATTTTTATTTAAGATTTCCTTTTCAAATGAGTAAGTAGATTTTGTGGTTTTCCCGTTATGATTCGAAAAAAGAATCATTCGTGTTGCACTAAATAATATTAAACTGACCAGTAAATAAAATTCTTTTTCTAAAAAAATCTGAACTGAATGTTGTTTTTCATAAGTTCAAGTTCAAGCGTTCGCGGTTGGATCGTTATCGGTGAAAGCTGAAAGCGAATCTAAAATTCAAAACTAGCTCACCTGTTACATCAGCGCAAAAATGAGTAGTGCGTGTCTTGAGTCGTGAGAACGAATCATTTAAAACCTCCTTAAAGTAACAAATAAAATAGACACAAAACATAACTACTAACAGTATATTTATAACAGATTTATTAGTGAGACATAAATAAATGTTTGCTTATTACATCTTCCTCACTTGATGTATATTCTGCATTAGCGTTTTCGTAGACAAACTATTTTAGTATGCAGCTGTGGAATCTAAAAATATACACTTTGGTAGTACGCTCAATACTGACAAACTCCAAAATCAAAATGAAGCAAAACGTTACAAAAATGAAGAAATTTACAAAATTTATTTACCCTACCTAGCCTAGTACTCTTATACAAAAATAATAAAAGAAAAGCTTTGAAGAAGAGGTATAAAAACGTTTACATATGACGAGTGTTGCCAAAACCGCCGTGTCCCGACTGAGACGCGCCCTTGTTGTAGCCCATTTGGAGGTTGAGTTCGCCCTCGTGAGCCCTCAGCTGGGCTTCCGTGAACGACCTCTCGTTCTTATCGGCCATCTTTGGTCCCAGCGACGGTCCATTGTACTCTGGGTGCTTCTGGGTGATGCGCCCCAAAGCGAAAAGCGACAACGCCACCTAGAAAACCATTTTGAGTTTCGTTACGTTTCCAAAACCAGACATACTTGAGCTACGTTTCTTCTCTCAAATAAATCCGCAGTTTGGAAAATCTCCTCCTGAGGCAACCCGTATTTTTTCGCAGCGGCTTGGAACCTCTGGATGTTTTCCATCAACTGGAAATTTGTCCCTTTCGCCTGGATTTTCTTGACGCTGCCTGGCGCCAGTTTGTTGATAAGGTTGCAAAGGACCACTCCATCGCGAAGAATGTCTTCGAATTCTCCCTTGGGAGTCGGTTCTCCGATTACTTCGAAAATCCAGTTGAGGACTTGCGATTCTAATTCCTTGTCGCGTTTCTACGAAACGAGCTATTTTTAAAATCTATGATTTACGGCTACCAAACGCCAAATCATTTCCAAAAATACGCCACTCAGAATCGGGCTATTTTAGGGTTTGGGAAATGTGTGCTTTTGGGCAAATGTCAACTAGTGCCAAGAGTGGCACCTGTGCGTGGTTATTTATGCGAAAGCTCAGGTGTGTATTAATAACGGTGTTTTTTGAAATTGGAAAAGTTTGAAAGTTGAAACGACATCTCAATCGACACGTCTAATGATGTTGAAACGTGCTTTTGCAAACACTGTAATTAATGTTAGTGCAAACGGAGGTGGCAAAGACAACTTACAGACATCGTGCAGAGTGTATGATTTGAGCGTCGCGACGATACTGACTGAAGCGTCTGCTGCCAGCTGATGGTCTTTATGGGAGGCCCAAGCGGGGGCGTCACATACGCTCACACTTGTTTTTTCAATCATTCATTTTTGCCTTTTACACATCAACCGGATTTTGATTACCAACTCAGACACCGACACTCTAGATTTTGAAAATTGCTGCGATTTTCAAAAATTCCTCCAGCGAGTGATGTATTTTTAAAAATGACGCTTTCGATGCATCCCGATTTATGGAGTTTGGCACGATTTTTTTCTTGGACCACAAACCAATTTTCGCTCAAATTTATAACTACACATGAACATAAAATGGGATTGAAAATGTGGTCAATTATACAGCTGCTGGGGCTAAAAATACACCGAATAATTAACGATTTCGCCACTGGATCAACTTTGATATAGCGTGTCATGGAAAAATCTGGTTGTTGCAGGTTGCCGGGAAGAGGGACCCCGAGCAAGAAAAGGAAGCCCAGGCTTGGATCGAAGCCGTGATCGGGGAACGATTCCCCCCGGGAGTCCCCTACGAGTACGCTCTTCGCGACGGAATCATCCTCTGCAAGTTGATGAATCGCCTATGCCCTGGTCTCATCAGCAAAATCAACACCTCCGGCGGCGACTACAAGATGATGGACAACCTCAGTCAGTAAGTATCACTTTAATTACGCGAATTCATTACGATCTTGGCGAAAACACCACAACAAAGCCAGCGCCGGTATGAATGAATTTTTTTAAATTTATGCGGTCCACCTGACCTTCTATCCATTCACAAGCGATATTGTTAGTAAATAAAAGCGGGATAAATCGCGGATGAAGAAATTTTGAGATGAGCGCCGCGTGGGCTATTTTCGGCGGTTATCGCCCCTATAAATAAATCCATTTTTACGACTCGCAGGATGAGCTTTATCGGTTTCAGACAATATTTTTTATAAACTAAATTTAAATCTGGCGTCTTAACTTTCGACACGAAAAGTGTTTCGTTCAAAGTGATTTCCTGTGTAGTTTTGTGTTGAAATTATTGTTTTTCGGAGGAGGTGATCGGGTGACGGTAAAGATCAAGCAAAATTGGCGGTTTAATGTTTTGATTTCTAAAAATAAGATCGGTCTGTTTGGGAGATTGAGCAATATCCGCGCCTACCTGACTACAAATATCGCTGATTCAAGTCGAGTGGATGATTGCAAAAGCTCAAAGTTCGAAACAAATACGAGGGAAATGAGTTGGGTTAATTGAAATTTGAACTGTTTGAATTGAATTCAAACACTCAATTTTGGGTGCGTTTATTTTTAGGATGCAGTTTAGATCCTGTGTGATTTTAACTCTAAAAATAAAAAAAAACGTCCTATATAAATATTAATGATATTTTGCTGTATTTAAAATGTACTCTTTTTAAATAAATAAACCCACCTTAAAAATATACAGGGTGCTGAAAAAATGGCGCACCAACTCAACAGTACATTATTAAGTTCACAAGTCTAAGTTCGAGAAAAATCATTAAAATATCCCTCATCTCAATTTGACGTTCACTTACAGAAACATAATATCGATTTAGACTGATACATCAAAAAACTCTAAAAATTCGAGACACTTGTCCAATTCATCCTGAACAATTTTTAAGTTTTTTGTTATATTATCTTCATAAAATGAAGAAAACTGTGGATGTAAACAAGATACCTTCAAAATTATTTTGAATAATGGAAGTTTAATTGATTTCATGTATCCAACACAAAGTGGTGAATTAGAATATAGTGAAATATTGAAAACAAAAGTTAAATTTTGAAGGGCTATATTTTCTACATTTGGGCCCAAGAATTTTTTAAATTACTTTTTCTCTGCTCCATAAACAGTCCTCAACAACGTGTCATAGCGTTGGTACGCCTTTTTTCAGCACCCTGTATATGTTGAATTCTAAATTATAGCGGTTTTTAGTCCTCGTCTGATTACTACCCTCCGCTTTTGCCTCGAATTTAATTTTTAATCACTCTTTTTATATGATGGTAATCATTTGAAAAAAAAAACCAAAATATTATCTTGTTTATTTTTAACAATATTCACATAACTTTTAGAAATGACGTCAGCAATTTTGTTTATGTACTTTTCAACAAAGATTTATTAAATCATTTTTCTGATGACAATATTAACTTGTTAGTCAAGCAAATATGTATATTAATTTTGAGAGAAAAATAAAAAACGCGATCAAAGGCAACCATGGAATTTTCAGAGTTTGTCTTTGATCGTTGCATTTTCAACTTAAACTTTTAAATTGACGGTAATCTGACAAGACAAAAATTATATCAAAGACAAATATTCAAAAATCCATGGCTGCCTTTGATCGTATTTTTTATTGCCCTCTAGGTAGAATGTATTTCACACCATTTATCGAAAAAAGTCCACTAGTGATCTATGAAATTTATTTTTGAAATAATGATATTCACATTGGAATTATTTGACAGTTAATTAGACCCTAAATCTCAAAGTCATTAACATGAACAGCTAACACGATGACGTTGGCAACATTAATTTTTACTTCTCGAGTATAAACTAAGGAAATACTGTAATAGAGTCCATCTGATTATGTTTAGTCGACGTTTAATAACCCTTAGAGTGTGAAAAAATAGGTCGCCCATTTCCGTCTGTCTGTCTGTCTGTCTGTCTATCTATCTGTCCTCTACCCTCTACCATCTCTGCGGTCTGTCCGCTGTGTGTCGATTTTTATTATACAGACAGATCTCATTCTAACGATTTTATCTCTCTTCATTTGATATCCACCTTTCATTCGGTCTAGACAAAATGAATCATTGAAAAGGAGGCGGGGTGGGTGGGCGGGGCTAATTATGTTCTTCTATGGAGTGGAAGTGAAAACTACTAGAATCTAGGATGTGAAAAAAGTAAAAAAAGTGCTAATCGTATTTTTTTTATACTATTTGCTGTTGGAACTGTGAAAGTTACTATATTTCATCTGGCGGTTTTGACAGAACGATAGAAATTTTCGAAGCAAAGAAGTCTAATATGACTTCTGGTTGTCGAAATCTACAAGAAAATGTCTAGCTAATCTTCGGAAATCGTTGAAAATGTCTAGTGTCAAAATCAGTCATATCTTATCAAATACTAGCCCCGCCCACCCACCCTCTATTTTCTTGGAAGGTATGTGATTTGCCAAAATCAGTTGTATCTTACCAAGTACTAGCCTCGCACACCCCCACTCTTCTGATTTTAACGACTAATTTTATTTCTGTTGAGTATAAGATTTCATTCAGAATGGCTAAAATTAATCACTGAAATGAAGGCAGGGTGGGTGGGCGAGGCTAATTATGTTCTCCTATGGAGTGGGAGTGGAAACTAATAGAATCTAGGATGTAAAAAAAGTAACAAAAAACGCTAATCGTAATTTTTTGTACTACTTGCTACAATTAATCTAAAATTTAATCGATGACAGCTGACGATGACGCGGAAAGGTCAATTATACTCAGCAGTATGTGTTTTTGTGGTTACGTTTTCTTCTAAAACAAGCAAAGCCAACTTGATGACTTTTAATTGAACACCCGTTATGTTACGCCGTAAAAATAGAACACTCTGTATAGTCGAAAATAAGTTGTTTATGTACTAAAAACCATATAACTTTAACTTTTTTTTTATGAGATATCGAAGACCGCGCGCTTAGTGACTCACCCTGTATATGTCATGATCAAAACGTTTTATGGCAACATACTATTTTTGCTATTTGTTTCCAAGAATCATATTTTCACGAAAATTTAAATTTAAGCAAAAAATAATCTTCCGTTTTATAATGTTTCAAATTAAATCTTAAAAATTTTATCTTTTTCCAGAACTGCTAGTTACATTTTTTTTCTGTTGTTATTAATTTTTTAAAAAATGTAATTTTCTGCAATGCAATGGTTAAACTTTAATTTATGCTTAAAACCGCTATCTTCAGGGTAAGTAAAAGATTGCCCACAGTAATTTAAAATATCCACTATATTGTACTCCCAGTTTAAAGTGGTTTTTATGACAAGATAATAAACATTATCACCTCATTATTACCCCACGACGGACAATATGAGTTGAATAACAAAGTACGGCCCTGCAAGAAACCACCCACTTTCTTATTTATGGCTAGGGATTTACTCCATTGTCTCCATCATCAACTTCGACACAATGGACTTATCATAAAAACCACTTTAAACTGGGAAGACAATACGAGGAATTCTATAATCCATTAATTTGGAAGTGTTGGTATTATTTTAATTTCGTCTTTTGTAATAAAAAATAAAATGATCAATTTGTTCACCATTGATTTTTTTATTTGACAAAAATAATATTTTAGTAGTGAGCTGTGAAATTTACAAACTCTGTAGATTTGCCACTTCATAGTAATGGTAAACACTTTTATTAAAGTTTTAATTAATACGTTGGTACTCACAATAATTATGACAACTTTTATTTGTATGTAATTTGGGTATGTTATTTGACAATATCAGCCTTATCTGGGCAAGCACTATCCCCGCCCACCCGCCCTTTATTTTCTTAGAAAACTAGTGCCTGCTAAGATAAGTTGATTTTGGCAAATGAGATACCCTGTAAGAGATGAGAGGGCGGGTGGGCGGGGCTAGTACCTTTAAAATAAGATAGATTTTGGCAAATAACATACCTTCCAAGGAAAGAGAGGGTGGGTGGGCGGGACTAGGACCTGCTAAGATAAGAGTAATTTTGGCAAATGAGATACCCTGTAAGAAAAGAGAGGGTGGGGAGGTGGGGCTAGTACCTGTCAAAATAAGACCGATTTTGGCAAATGACATACCCTCTAAAAAAATAGAGAGTGGGGGGGGGGGCTAGTCCCTACTAAGATAAGATTGATTTTAGCAAATGAGACGACCCGGTACAGTAGACTTGGTCCAATAACTTTAGACCACTTTTTTCTCGGTCATATGTCTCAAAGTAATTTTCAACAAAGATTTATTTGATAATACATATTATGAGATTGCGTTTCAATTAATAAATGCATTTTAGTTAAAGTTCTACCCTTAAATCACTGATTTTGCTAAAATTTCATGAAACAATTTAAATAATACAAATTGACAAATTTCGTTTCGTATGTACATTGTTTCTTAAAATTACTTCTATGTGTAAAATAGAAAATAATGAAGGATTATTAAATTAATACACTTCCCGTGACATATTGGGTGTTCAATTAAAAAAGTCATCAAGTTGCTCTTGATTTTTTGTAAACTTTGTAAAGTATGTCTAGAATAACCCTAAAATTTAATCGATGACAACTGAAATGTCGATTGTAAACAACATAATCTATACATATAAAATTGTTTGTCCTGACTGACTGATTCATCAACGCAGAGCCTAAACTACTGCAGCTAGAAACATGAAATTTGGACAATAGTTTGCTTTTGTGATGTAAACACCCACTAAGAAAGGAACTTGGGAAATTCCACCCCTAAAAGGGTGAAAAGGGGTGGTAAAGTTTGTACAGGAAGACTATTTCCTAACCATTTCTGTTGTAAATATTTACGTGAAACTTGGTATTAATGCTTTTCAACACAAATAACGAAACACGTATTTCACCATTTTTCGAAATTCAACCCCTAAGGGGGTAAAAAGTGGTGGATAAGTTTGTATGGGAAAACTACTTCTGTTGCACATTTTCACGTGTAACTTGGTATTAGTGCTCTTCAACACATATAATGACACACGTATTTCAGCATTTTCCGAGATTCAACCCCTAAGGGGGTAAAAAGTGGTAACTAATTGTGTATGGGAAAAATATTTCTATTGTAAATTTTTGCTTGGAACTTAATATTAATGCTTTTGAACACAAACAATGTAATGCGTATTTCAGCTGTTTTTGAGATTCTACCCCTAAGAAGATCAAATGAGGTGACAAAGTTTATATGAGAAAAAATATTTGTATGGCGATGTTTACTTGAAATGTTGTATTAATACCCTCCAACACATTTGTTACTTGAAATTTGGTAATCATATAAAATTGTTTGTCTTGACTGTCTTTAAATTTTTTTTTTTGATATTCATCCCCAACGGAATATAATTTGGGTGGAAATGTGAGAAACAGGAGAAGTTAAGTATTAATCCAAAAGTGGTTAAAAATCAAAGTTTAAAATAGTTAAATATGTTTTTCGCATATTAGAGGCAGTAGGATTATTGGAAAAATCAGTCCTAAGCGTTTGAAATTTAAGAAGTTGTATGGAAATAGGGAGGGCGCGACGTCACCGAGTAAGCGACTGCGAAGCGAACGCGGTCTGCGGTCGGACGCGTGAGGCCAAAACGGCATTGACGGTTGTGTTTTATGTCACGAATTGTAAGAGTATTTCTCATATAAGTATTCTAATTTTGTGTTTCCGTGTATAAAATGAGGTAACTATACCAAAAAATATCCTTGAATTCTCCTGAAAGAAAAAATCCAATAAATATATATGCAAATGTGTTAATAAAGGATCCAACCAGGATTATTTGCTCTTGAAAATCACATTGATGAGGTCAAATTATATGAAAGTGGTCGATATATTAGCAGCTGGAGAATCTTGGCCTTTCCTATACATGAACAATTTCCAGCGGTTTTTCATCTCGCAGTGCACTTGGAAAATGGCCTGCTGTCTATTTTAATCCTAACGACTTTAATAATGTAACTGAAAAGATAAATAATTCACAGAAAACTACTCCTCTATCATTTTTTGAGCTTTGCAAAGTGGATACTTTTGCAAAAATCTTTCTTTATGTTGAAGTACCTTAATACTATGTGTGGAAAAGTACCAAATTTGAGAGATGAAAAAGTGGAAACAATGTTGATGGTTCGCCGGGAGTCAAAAGAGATCAAGCTGTGACCGGAGTGTACACCGTTCACCCTAATAACGCGGAATGTTCTTCATGCGATGAGAGGGCCAACATAATTCTCGGATTTAAAAACTGTTGGTAGTGTCGTTTATTTCACATACCAGTCATTATGCAAAGCTTTGGGTTTGTCAAGTTAAGTCAGACTGTCAAGAGAGTGTTCAGATTATAAATGAAGTGTACAACAAGTGTCTGATTTCCATTAAAGACACGGTGCTGTCTTTAGGAAGACAATGTTGAGAGTACTATGGTTTGCCTGTAAGACGTGAAGAAGTCATACAAAACAGAGACTATCTCAGAGAGATTAGCTATGACATACTTTTATAGGCACAACGAAACTTTATTAAGTACAGAATAATATCAAATTTACAACCAAGTTAGATAGGTCAGGTAAATGTTTGTTTTTACATAGCTGCCTACAGCTATTAGCGACAAAAATATCCAAATATTTTAAATCTTTACTCAAACATATGTTAACATGGGGTATAAAATTTAACATGGGAATCCTTATGGCCACTTATAAAAAAAAGATGTATTGTATTATACTCCTATGTTATAGAATAACTTTGTTTCACCCCCCCCCCCCTCCGTCGTATTTAAAAATTCACGGGACTCTAACACCAAACTTTCAGTCCTTATTTCATACACCTAGGGGTAATGGATGCTTACATTACGAAAGGAACCTTCTGTCCAAATTTCGTGTTTCTATAGCTCCAGTAGTTAAGTTGATTTGTCAAGCGGAGGACAAACACTTTTATATATTGTTATTAATGAAGACTGCACAAACTTAAAAAGTAATAAAATTGAAATCAAAAAATAAATCAGGGGATGAAAAATAATGTGCCCTAATTGCGAAATCCACGCAAGCGGAGCTGCGGGTAACAGCTAGTGGATTAATAAAACACATGCGTTTTTCATTACCTTTTATAAAAAGCAACGCCAACTTGATGACTTTTTCAAGTGAACCAGTTATGTACATTTAACAAAATTTTGACGTCATCAATGTTCTGAAGACGTGAACAAACAATGGGTTTAGTATTTAGTCGTATTTTTACTGGGAAGCTTAGATTTTTTTTGGATGACGTCACACAATTTTTGTATTCTAATAATAAAATAACTCAAAATCCGTAATTAATAAATTGGTGGTAGTCAAACCCCGACCAGGGTCGTACGGTATAATAAATTTAACCAATATATCCATGAGGATCATCTAAATAGAATATTGTTTGTGTTTGTATATAAACTTGAAATAGTGTGAAATTATTTTATCTCACTAGAATCTTTGACGAACAATTATTTTCCTGAATACAACTCTGATATTAAACGTTTCATCTGCCACAGACGAAGATCTGTACCAGGAAGGTTATTGGCCTAAATTACACCATGGGCCATAAAATTTTATTAGTATACAAAAATATACTTTGTAAAGATTACCAAAATGACGTGATTTAACATTGTTTATCCTGCTTGTTGTGACAGATCAGACAATAAATCGTGTATCAGTTATCGTTTATTGTTATTAAATCCTGTTATAAAACCCAATAGTGTAAAAAATTGACAAATGCTATTCATTTTAGATCAAACTTAGTTATTTTAAGCCACACAAGAACAAAAATATTTCTAACGTTTTACCATCTTAACGATAACTAAAAGAATACTTAGGGCCGGTTTATATATAGAAAGCAAATTAAATATTTACTAGTCGTCGATTAATTTAACTGAGGATTAAAATGTATGAGCCTGTGATTGGTTAGAATATGCACGTTGCCTAGCAACGGACCTCAATTAAAAGTTAATCGCGAATTAACTTGAATTAGTTACTTTTATTAAAGTAATCAGTTCTGTAGACAGATACGTGAAAACGGTATTTGAATCTTCAATACTCAGAAAAAAACAAATACCAAACGTCTTAAATCACAGTCAAAATCGCCAAAAAATACAGTCCAACTACCAAAACCAAAAACCGCCGACAACGAACTCCGTCACGTGTCTGCATAGGAATTAAATTTTAACGTTCTCGTTATCAAGACAACATGAACAGCTGGATGTACTTGAAAGATAATTTTATTTAAACACGGCAGTTTAAAATTTAAGTGACGTTCATAAAACGACAAATTTAACGTTATGCCGTCAAGTTTAACACCTTCTGATTAGGACACCAGAAACCCCAAGAGGTCTCGAATTAAAATTAAGCCGGTTCTAGAGCTGTGTATAGTACACCAAACACAAATGAAACTTTGATTGCAGTGCAAAACTCGCAAAAAACACAATAATTTTTACCTACGGACGAAGTAAATTTTAACTTGTTTGGTAGCAGGACCGCATAATCGAGAGGAGGAGTTGTGATAAATCCGCGAAGATTTTGATAACTGTGACGTTGTGTAATCATGGTACGAAGTTCGAACTATCTTGAACTAACCGGAATAGTTTTAGCTCACATTATTGTTACTTTATTTTATTTTAGCATTTGTGGGTTGTAAAACCCAGTGCTATTAATTATGCATGATTTTAAAATAATGTGGCTATAACGCAACCGCTGTAATAATAATCTAAAGAGAAAAAGTGTTAAAAAATGAACAAACTCTGCCACCCAGCTGCTCTTCTGCGTTCCTGTTACCACGAGGAAGCACAGGTATTGTCCTTGGTGCTTAAATTGTCCGTCCCACTTTAAACGGGAGCACATTTAATTATTTATTGGTGTTTTAAGAAAATGGCCCGTTTGGCGATAAGGAAGTTTGGACCAATTGGTAACCGGCTAATTTGATCGAATTAGCCGGATTACCCGATTAAATTTTACTTGCTCTACATAAATCATCCAGTATGAAATTGTGGTAGCAGGGCAGCAGAAACGACAACAAGTCACACGAGACGAGTTTTCAGATCAAACTCGTCCACACAACAACGGCCAATACGGAACACCTTTTTAATGAAAATCGGATAACTAATTAACACAACAAAGGAATCAGTATCATCAACTAGTGCAATCAGTAAATCTAGTACTAGGAGAAGAGGAACGCGAGGTGGTGTTGGAAATTGGTGTTAACTGTGTGTATAATTGGTTGCATAAATACAGAACATTTATTTTATGATAAATTTCATTTTTAATTAGGGATTTTTGCAAACGAAATTGGTTGCCAACCAAATTACGAGATTTACATGGCCTACTTTACCTTTGACGAAAAATATCGAGGATCTTTGATTTTAAAAGGGATATTATTTTGCAGGTTCCAGAAGGCTTGCGTTAAATATGGGGTCCCAGACGTGGATCTTTTCCAGAGCACGGATTTGTGGGATCAGAAGAACATCGCCGCCGTAACAATCACCATTTTTGCTATTGGTCGCACAGCTTACAAGCACCCTGAGTGGAGAGGTCCTTGGTTGGGACCCAGACCATCAGAAGAGAATAAGCGCGAGTTTACTCAGCAACAATTGCGTGCTGGAGAAGCCATTATTGGCTTGCAGGCTGGTACCAATAAGGGAGCAACACAGGCCGGCCAAAGCTTTGGCGCCTCAAGAAAGATTATTTTAGGAAAGTAACTTTTGTACTCTTATTTTATTGCTATTTATGTACCTTGTCATGTCTAATGATGTTTTAATGAAGACTTATGTAAAGTGACTAAAATAAAAGCCAGTATTTTTGAATTTAGTCAGTTTATTGACTTGTACAAAGTATAATTTCAACAGCAGTAGGATTACGTAGCGTAGCCTACATAATTAAAAAAAAGAAACATCTTTTCAAAAATAAAACATCAGTAATACTAAAGTTGAACTATAACGTGATGCATTAGTATGAAGGCACTTCATAACTTTTTCAGTAGTATTAGTATTACAATTTCAATAAAACCTAGTGGAGTTAGCCATGAAGTAGTTTTTTAGTGAAAACTTTACTATGTAAATACACAGATTACACTTTTAATATAAAAGAATCAAAGTTAAACCTTGCAGCAACCAATTTAAAACGCAAAATTAAAACAAATTTGCAATTAAAACCTTACAAATAAAATTGCGTGCTTTCCGAAATTTGTACTCCTAGAAAACAATATGATCTGTATAACTTAATAAATATTCATTTGATACAATAAATATCATTGCACTTCAAATTAAAGAAGATTCTTAATAAAAAAAAAGAAAACAAAAAAATCACAGTCTGGTAATAAAGAAACTTTGATGGTTTAGACAGTACTTGTTTCGTCTGATAGCCCGTTACATAAATAAACGGTAGTACTTTGCCTATGTTGTTCGATAGCTCTCCAAATGCGAAACTCGACTGCCCCCCGTAGACCAATCCTCTGCAAATCCTCCCTCGCGATGTTGTACAACACTTCGTCCAAAGTGTACCCCTCGGCTAAAATTTTCCTCCGGCAGTACTCGTTAACCCCCAAACCTTGCAGCCAGCTCGCCAACCTCGGGTCTTCGTCGAACTCATCTTTGATTTGGCATTCGCGGCGCGAGCAAATTTCCTTGATAGCTTCAGACTGGTGCTGGAGGCTCTCGATCAACTGCTTCACCTTCAACAAAACCGTCAACCCACGCCTAGACACCACACCTACACCTACCAAAACCTGGTACTGCTTCTGCGATTCTAGCAACTCGTGCAGGAGCCTGCCATTCTCGGAGCGAAATTGCACAACCTGGTCGCGAAGATCGAAGCTCTCGGTGCTTTTGGTCGACTTCGCCGAGTTCACGGTGCTCGGGGAGCTGTGATTGGCCAGGTTTTCTCCCAGTTCAGGTGATAAAACCGTTATTGCGGCTTGAACACCTGACCGAACTAGGTTGTCGAGAGCGAACATCCAGTGAGGTTTGATCGGATGTAGACGTAGAACTTCGTTGACGGATTCCTAAAAGGGAACGAGTTAACGCGCGCGGAAAATCACAACGTATTGAACAGAAAGAAGGTTTATTAATTTATCTCGATGGTTACGTAAATACTGATAACGGAATGTCAACAGTTAGTGCATTCGGAAGGGAGTAAATCTGCAAATTTATCGGGAATTATTTACTTTTGATATGTCAGTTGTGACACGGACCAGAAAATAATAAATCTTTTAATGCGACGTTTAAATGAAAGATAAGTAAACTTGCTTGTAATCAATAAATTTAGCTGGTTTATTTTTAGCAATTGATGTTTAAAAATTTTAATTTCGTCTCATAACAATAACTATCAGGAGTCCACAATTCTGTTTTGCTTTAAATTAATGAAACATCATTAAATAAAGAAATAAACGAACGGTACGAAATTACGTTAGAATAAATGGTAAAATGATTCTCTTTTTTTGGAAAATAAATACACAACTAGTTAGCTTTCTCATAACTAGAGAGCGGATTTCTGTCGGGCTAGACAAGGCCAAACTCGGTACGGCTCGTACGGGATGGGAATTCATTGCAGTTACCGGCTGCACTTCGTTTATTTGAGATTAGAATAACACTGCTTCGTTGCACTCTGCTGTTAATTCCAGTTCTCATTTAGTTAGCCGTTTGATTAATAAATCGTTAATTGTGTTTATGGAATCAAGTGACAATTAAATTCAGTGATTACCTATCACCCGCTACTGAGTCCCGGCGATGCAGCGCGTCCCCACTAAAATCGTGACGTAGCCCGACAGAAATCCGCTGTCTACTCATAACATAACTTTTTAACATATCTTATTTGTCGTGTGTTCGTATTTTAACATTTTATTATTTCAATTATATTTCTCTCAAATTTAAAAAAAATCATATTTTTTTCTTGGGACTGATAAATTTTGTTAGCGTTGACATGTTTGAAAACCAAACTTTTTTCTTCCGTCAATCCCAACCACCGCCAACTTGATCTGCCTCTGCGGGGGTAAGATAGGACTGACTTTAGCAAATGACATAACCTTTAAGAAAATAGAGGGCGGGTGGGCGGGACTAGTACTTCGTAAGATAGGACTGAGGGCGGGTGGGCGGGGCCATTACTTGCTAAGATAAGACTGATTTTGGCAAATTACATACCCTCGAAGGAAATAGAGGGCTGGTGGGCGGGGCTAGTATTTGTTAAAATAAGACTAATTTTGGTAAATGACTGAACAATTTTAACAGTAATCACTGGAATGAAGAGGGGGATGGATGAGCGGGGCTATTGCTTGCTTATACAAGACTCTGTAGGAAAAAGTTAAAGTTAGCTCCGCCCACCCACCCGTTTTCTAATGTATTTGTTCTGAAATAAAAAATAAATCTTATGGAACATAGTATAATAAAAAAAAAATACGATTCTTTTTTTAACAGCCTACGTTCTATTAATTCCTATTCTCACACTACAGAAAAATATATAATAAACCCCACCCACCCACCCCGCCTCCATTTCAATGATTCATGTTATCTTGCCAGAATGAAAGGTCGATCTTATACTGAACAGAAATAAAATCGTTAGAATGAGAACAGTGCGGGTGGGCGGGGCTAGTACTTGCCACGATAAGACTAATTTTGGTAAATGACATATCTTCTAAGAAAATAAAGGGTGGGTGGGCGGAGCTAATGCTTGCTTATAAAAGACTCTGTAGCACACAACTTAGTTTTTTTTTTATAGAACACCCTCTATATTTTTACATATTCTTCTTAACTTCTTTCTAGGTTTTATATACAATTTTTTTTGTATTGCAAAGTTTCACAAACTAAATCGCAATAGGGTTATTTTATTTTACGGAGCGGAGGGGAGGCAGATTAAGTTAGCGGTGTTCTAACGAATTTTTGAGGTTAGCAGAACAATTTCAACAATGAAATTCCAGATTTAGCTGGCCATGTTGTGTCAAATAGAAGTTCAAAGGTAAAGTTCCAGACAAAACTTGGCGACAACGGAAGGTCATATATGTCAAAATTTTCAGATTTATAAAGTGTGGGTCTTTAAATTTATAATCTAGGTAGGCTCATAGTGTAAAAACGTATGCGCATGCGGGGTGCTTAGACCACACATCTGTCAATGTCAAGTTAAAAATGGGATTTATAAACTTGCTGTTGACGTTGAAGTTCCCGCTGACGTTGTTTTTAGAGCTGAAAATTGTCATTTATAAACTCCGTTGCCAAGTTGCCGTTGATAGTAACTTTGATGTTCAACTTTTGCTGTATTTAAAGAGTTGTAGAAGAAAAGTGGAAGATTTAAGTTGATTACTAGCCCCGCCCACCCGCCCTATCTCAATTGTAATGATTTTGTTTATTCGCCGTGAGCAAAGGAGGCGGAGCTTAACTGCAAAATACTTATTCCTCTACAAGAAATCAAAAACACGGTTTTGAGTATCCTGTTGTTCAAAAAATACTAAGTGTATTAAGAAAAAATAAAGCGAAGGATTAGGCCCCACCCATACCCGCCCCGATTTCAATTCTCAATTGTGATGAATTTTCCATTCCTTGTCAGATTGAGGGGCGCGGCTTAATTACAAGATCCATATTTGTCTACAAGAATTTACCATTTTAAACATGTTTTAATCTTCTTGTTAAAAAAAAAACGACTACGCATATTAAGAAAAAAGGCAAAATATAAGCCCCGCCCACCCACCCTATCTCAATTGTGATGATTTTTTTTAATTGTCGAGAGCCCTTTGGCGGAATTTAATTGCAAAATCCATATTTCCTTGTAAAAATGTACAATTTTAACCGTGTTTTAAGTTTCTTGTTGTGAAAAGAGGTAGAGTAAGAAAAAAAAAGGCAAAATATAACCCCGCCCACCCACCCTATCTCAATTCTGATGATTTTTTTATTCGTCGTGAGCTAAGGGGGCGGAGTTTAACTGCAAAATCCTTATTTCTCTACCAGAAATTAAAAACATGGTTTTGAGTACAGTGTTGTTCAAAGAATACTATGTATATTACGAAAGAAATAAAGCTAAAGATTAGGTCCCACACATACCCGCCCCGATCTCAATTCTCAAATGTGATGAATTTTTCATTCGTTGTTACATCGAGGGGCGGGGCTTAATTGCAAGATCCATATTTGTCTAGATGTTTTCATTGCTTGACATCTCGATTTCTCAATTTTTCAATTCTTCAATTTTTCGGGTTCTTGACTTTTCGATTTTACGATTTTACGATTTTTCAGTTTTTCAAATTTTAAAATTTTTCAATTTTTTGATTCGATTTCTCGATCTTTCGATTTTTCGACTTTTCGATTTTAGATTTATAGGTTTTTCAATTTTTCGATTTTTAAAATTTCTAATTTTTCGAGTTTTCAGATTTGAAATTTTTCGATTTCTGGATTTATCAAGATTTCGGTGTTTTCGATTTTTTGATTGTTCAAATTCCCAATTTTTCGATTCGATTTTTTTATTTCACCATTTTTCACTTCTTTTCGATGCTTAAATTTTCCGTTTTTTTAAATTTTTACATTTTTCGATGTTTCAATATTTCGATTTTACGATTTTTTAATGATTCCCTATTTTTAGTTTTTAATATGTATTTCAATTTTTCGAATTTCAGATTTCTCGATTTTTCGGTATTTCAGTACAAATTTGATTCAATTTTTCGATTTTCAATTTTCCGTTTTCTTCATTTTTCGATACTTCAATTTTGGGATTTTTCAAATATTTCGATTTTCAATTTTTGGCGTTTCTAAATTTTCGCTTTATCCATCTTTTTGATTTTTCGACTTTTAGATGTGTGTTTTGATTTTTTCAATCCTAAATTTTTCGACAGTACAACGTTTCCATTGCTCGACGTCTCGATTTTTCGATTTTCAAGTTTTTCAATTTTTCAGGATTTTGACTTTTCAATTTTTCGATTTTGGACTTTTCGATTACTCAATCTTTAATTTTTCGTTTCCTTCATTTTTCAATACATACTTCAATTCCGGAGTTTTCCAAAATTTTCGATTTTCAATTTTTCAATTTTTGGCATTTTCAAAGTTTCGATTATAATCGATTTTTCGATTTTTTGACTTTTCGACTTTTAGATGTTCCGATTTTTCCATTTCTCAATTTTTCGCCATTTCGAATTTTAATTAGCTCGACGTCTCGGTTTTTCAATATTTCAGTTTTTCAATTCTTCGATTTTTGACTTTTCCCCCCGCCCACCCACCCTATCTCAATTGTGAAGTTTTTTTATTCGTCGTGACCCAAGAAGGCGAAGCTTAACTGCAAAATCCTTATTTCTCTACGACAAATTAAAAACACGTTTTTAAGTATCGTTTCGTTCAAAGAATACTGTGTAAATTAAGAAAAAAGTCAAAATATAAGCTCCGCCCACCCACCCTATCCCAATTGCAATGATTTTTTTCTAATCGTCGAAATTACCATGTAAGGCATATTTTTGAATATCACGTTATTCTTTGAATAACGTCAGATAAAGTCAAAAGCCCCACCTACCCATACCTGACCTGATCTAAATAGTAATGAAATTTTCATTCGTTGGCAGGCCTAAGGGCGAAGCCTAATTTCAAAATCCATATTTCCTTTAAAAAATACCATTTTAAACGTGTTTTAAGTTTCTAAGAATAAAAAAAAAATCATCACAATTGAGATGGGGTGGGTGGGCGGGGTTTGTATTTTGCCTTTTTTCTTAATTTACATAGTATTCTTTGAACGACACGATAAAAAAACAAAAACATGTTTTTAATTTCTTGTAAAGAAATAAGTATTTTGCAGTTAAGCTCCGCCCCCCTTGATTCACGGCGAATAAAAAAAATCATCACAATTGAGATCGGGCGGGTGGGCGGGCTTACTTTTTGCCTTTTTATTTTAATATGTGTAGACTTTTTTTCACAAAATAAAACTTAAAACATGTTTAAAATGGAAAATTTGTATAAGTAAATATCGATTTTGCAATTAGGCCCCGCCCCATAATTGCAAAATCCATATTTCCTTGCAAAAATGTACATATTAATAAAAAAAGGAACAATATAAGCCCCGCCCACCCACCCTATCTAAATTCTGATGATTTTTTTATTCGTCGTGAGCCAAAGGGGCGGAGCTTAATTGCAAAATCTTTCTCTTTATTTTTGAGTATCGCGTTGTTCAAAGAATACTATGTATATTAAGAAAAAAATAAGCCAAAAATGAAGCCCCACCCATATTTATCCCAAGCTCAATTGAGATGAATTTTTCATTCGTTGTCAGACCGAGGAGCGGAGCCTAATTGCAAAATAGATGCTTTCTACAAAAACTATCTTTAACAATGCATAAGTACTGATAGAAAGCTGTCAACTAGAAAAATGTCCCCCCTGCTTCAGGCAATTTTCCTTCAAGATGGCAACACTGCACAGTACCGCAATTTGATTGGTTGAAAACTCAACGTCAACGGCGAACAGCTACGTCAGCCACAAGTTTATAAGTCGACCTAAATCCAGAACAATACCTAACCTAAAAGCGTGAACATGTTGACAGTTGGTGTTATCAACGACATGATCTTCTATTCCAAAGCCAACCCGACCGCAACAAAACCACTTACCTGGTACAAATAAATGGCGAATTGGAGTTGATTTATCGCCGTCACGTCAAAATCAAGCTCTTCCTTTAGCTGCCGGACGGCAGTTTCGACAACCGAGAGCGATTGTTCAGTTAGATATTCCTTCAAAGCGTCCATAAGCGAGGCAAGATGTTTTTGCGTAAGCACAGTCTCTCCAACGTATTTATCTCTAATTTTTTGCATCCATACATCACAGACTTTGGCTCCATCTTGGGCGAGCACCTTGGCAAGTGTTGTGCGTCTTTGTGAGTCTTTTTTAAGTAGGTAAAAACCGTCGGTTTCGGTGCTGGCGTCAACTTCCGGGGACAACAACGTTCCAGAGGAGTTTCTTCTCTCTGTGCCGTCTTGGCACGATTCGATTTCGAGGGAAGGGGTTGACGCTAGACTGAAGAACAAAAAAATGAGTAAGTGAGGGGTAAAAGTAAATCATTTAACCCTTACAAGTGGTTGCATGTTACTTAAATTGATAATAGAATTGATTGTGAGGGTTAAAGTGATGAAGATGAGAACAAGTGTTGTGTTAATAATAATTAAAAGTAAATAAATACGTGATTCTTGCGACTAAACATAAGAACGTGTATTAATACGACACATATAAGGATTCAACAGTCTAACTGTTAAAGTCAATCCTGGCTATGTCGAAGAACTATCTACAAGAGGTTGTATAACAGGATTACCTGTTGAATGTAAGTGATGTAGGCATTTGTATGGGCGGTAGTAGGGAGCCTCTGCTTTGGGAGCTGCAAGTCAATTACAATTACCACCACAAGCACAAAGCAAACTTTACAGTTAACATATGTGTTAAACAGAAATATTACTTAACCTCGCAACAAAAATAAAATACATAGTTTCAAATACAAGAAGACATTACCATGAGTACTTAAAGTACCAATCATCTGTGTTTATAATGAGAAAATTTGAAACTATCATCTTCACACTGTCACAATCACACAAAACAAAACAAACTTTATTACGCCAAGGTTAAGTTTTTATCTTGGTTTTTGCCGACATCCTGTAACTATGATTAGGAAGCATGCATGCCACCATTGACTTATCAATACTCACTCAGACTCTGGTGTTGTCGGTGTCTGATTAGGTGCACTGCAGCCTGGAAGTCTGGGAATTACTTTGTCGACGGGCACTGACACGCTACGGTTGAACTCGGTGTTTAACCGGACGCTTTTCTTTCTCTCAGAACCTAAACAAACAAGATAGAGCGTCAAGATGTGATGGAAAAGTCACATGTGATAAAATATTAAAACTACTCCGGTGATTAAGAATTTAATCCAAATGCGTCACCTGTCCGAGACAAAAATTGGAACACTCTGCCCATGTTGACCGAAAATTTTGTAAAAACATCTTCAAAAAACATAACCTTGGAAATGTAAACATTAGCACCTAACCTACAAGAAGTAACACGTGACGTTTATGTTCGACAAATGTTTACAACACCGTAAATTTTAAATAAATGGTACATTTTTAACCAATGTACACAGATAAGAAATAAAAATACAGCTACTATTTTTTGATTTTGTCATATGCCGAGATAAGATTAACATTGTCAATAAAACCAGGAGGGGCTTTTTAAGCCTAAACAAGCTATTCCGGGAATTTGTTTTTACTATTATTTTTTCTTCAGTTTTCATTACCACCGTAAGATGAAAACCACTTCCACCACATTCATTACGTTATTTTAATCATTTTAATCTTCGAGTTCAAAAGGATTATTGATCGCGAAAATTCCCAAGTATTTACATAAAATCCAAAAGTAAAACTTTAGTGGGATTTATAAACTTGCTGTTGATGTTTAAATTCCCGTTGCAGTTGCAGTTCCGGCTGATATTTACAAACTCCGTTGCTAAGTTGCCATTGATAGTAACTTTGATGTTCAACTTTTGCCGTTTTAAGTTTCTTGTTGACGAAATAAGTCTACACTTATTAAGAAAAAAAGGCAACATGTAGCCCCGCCCCCCCGCCCTGTCTCAATTGTGATGATTTTTTTTATTCGTCGTGAAGCAAGAAGGTGGAGCTTAACTGCAAAATCCTTATTTCTCTACGAGAAATTAAAAACATGTTTTTGAGTATCATCAAAGAATACTAGGTATATTAAGAAAGAAATATAGCCAAAGATTAGGCCCCACCCATACCCGCCCCGATCTCAATTCTCAGTTGTGATGAATTTTTCATTAGTTGTTACATCGAGGGGCGGGGCTTAATTGCAAGATCCATATTTGTCTAGATGTTTTCATTGCTTGACGTCTCGATTTCTCAGTTTTTCAATTCTTCAATTTTTCGGGTTTTTGACTTTTCGATCTGTTAAATTTCAGATTTTACGATTTTTAAATTTTTTGTTGATCTGATTTCTCGATCTTTCGATTTTTCGATTTCTCGGTTTTAGATTTATAGGTTTTTCAATTTTTCGATTTCTGGATTTATCAAAATTTCGGTATTTTCGATTTTTTGATTGTTCAAATTCACGATTTTTCGAATCGATTTTTTTCTTTCACCATGTTTCACTTCTTTCGATGCTTAAATTTTCCGGTTTTTTAAATTTTTACATTTTTCGATTTTTCAATATTTCGATTTTTTAATGATTCGGTTTCCCTCTTTTTAGTTTTTAATATGTATTTCGAATTTTTCAAATTTCAGATTTCTCGATTTTTCGGTATTTCAGTGCATATCTGATTCAATTTCTCGATTTTCAATTTTCCGTTTTCTTCATTTTTCGATACTTCAATTTTGGGATTTTTCAAATCTTTCGATTTTCAATTTTTGGCGTTTCCAAATTTTCGCTTTATCCATCTTTTTGATTTTTCGACTTTTAGATGTGTGTTTCGATTTTTTCAATCCTAAATTTTTCGACAGTTCAACGTTTCTATTACTCGACGTCTCGATTTTCAAATTTTTCGATTACTCAATCTTTAATTTTTCGTTTCCTTGATTTTTCGATACTTCAATTTCTGAGTTTTCCAAAATTTTCGATTTTCAATTTTTCAATTTTAGGCATTTCTAATGTTTTGATTTTTCCATTTCTCAATTTTTCGACATTTTGAATTTTAATTAGCTCGACGTCTCGATTTTTCAATATTCCTATTTCAGTTTTTCAATTCTTCGATTTTTCGATTTTTGACTTTTCCCCCGCCCACCCACCCTATCTCAATAGTGAAGTTTTTTTTATTCGTCGTTGTTCAAAAAATACTATCTATATTAAGAAAAAATTAAAGCCAAAAATTAAACCCCACCCATGCCTGCCTTGAACTAAATAATAATGAAGTTTTCATTCGTTGGCAGACCTAGGGGCGGAGCCTAACTGCAAAATCCATATTTCTGTACAAAAATTTACCATTTTAAACGTGTTTTAAGTTTCTAAGAATAAAAAAAAACATCACAATTGAGATGGGGTGGGTGGGCGGGGTTTACATACGTCCTTTTTATTTATTTATACATAGTATTCTTTGAACAACACGATACTCATAACCATGTTTTTAATTTCTTGTAAAGAAATAAGTATTTTGCAGTTAAGCTCCTTGGCTCACGACGAATAAAAAAAATCATCACAATTGCGATAGGGTGGGTGGGCGGGGTATATATTTTGCCTTTTTTTCTTAATATAGAAAGTATTCTTTGAACAACACGATACTCAAAAACAAGTTTTTAATTTCTTGTAAAAAAAGAAGTATTTTGCAGTTAAGCTCCGCCTCTTTGCTTCACGGCGAATGAAAAAATCATCACAATTGAGACAGGGTGGGTGGGCGGGGCTTATATATGTTTTCTTGATATACGTAGTCGTCTTTTCAGAACAAGAAACTTAAAACATGTGTAAAATGGAAAATTTGTATAAGGAAATTTCGATTTTTCAATTAGGCTGCGCCCCATAATTGCCAAATCCATATTTCTTTGCAAAATGTACCATTTTAACCATCTTCTAAGTTTCTTGTTGTGAAAAGATGGCTACGTACATTAAGAAAAAAAAAAAAAAAAAGCCAAAATATAAGCCTCACCCACCCGCCCTATCTCAATTGTGATGATTTTTTTTTTAATCGTCGAGAGCCAAAAGAGCGAAATTTAATTGCAAAATCCTTATTTTTTCTCTACAAGAAATTACTGTGTAAGTCATGTTTTTGAGTATCGTGTTATTAAAAAAATACCATGTATATTAAGAAAAAATTAAAGCCAAAGTTTAAGCTCCACCCATATATGCCTTTATCTAAATAATAATGAAGTTTTCATTTGTTGGCAGACCTAGGGGCGGAGCCAAAGTGAAAAATCCATATTTCCTTACAAAAATCTAGCATTTTAAACGTGTTTTAAGTTTCTAAGAACAAAAAAAAAATCATTACAATTGGGATAGGGCGGGTGGGCGGGGTTTATATTTTGCCTTTTTTTTCTTATTGTACATAGTATTCTCTCTGAACTACACGGTACTCATAAACAAGTTTATAATTTTTTATAAAGAAATGAGTATTTTGCAATTAAGCTCCAGACCCCCTTGATTCAAGGCGAATAAAAAAAATCTTTACAATTGAGATAGGGCGGGTGGGTGGGCTTATATTTTGCCTTTTTATTTGAATATGTGTAGACTTCTTTTCACAACATGAAACTTAAAATATGTTCAAAATGGAAAATTTGTGTAACGAAATATCGATTTGGCAATTAAGCTCCGCCCCATAATTGCAAAATCCATATTTTCTTGCAAAAATGTACCACTTTAAGCAGGTTCTAAGTTTCTTGTTGTGAAAAGATGGCTATGTATATTAAGAAAAAAAAAAGGTAAAATATAAGCCCCGCCCACCCGCCCTATCTCAATTCTGATGATTCTTTTTATTCGTCGTAAGCGGAGGGGCGGAGCTTAATTGTAAAATCCTTGTTTTCTGCGAGAAATTACTGTATGAAATACGTTCTTAAGTAATCGTGTTATACAAAGAAAACTAAATGTAGGATTAATTAAAAAAGAAAATCAGAAGAGAAGCCCCACCCATCCGTCTCGATCTCAATCGTGATGAATTTTTCATTCGTTGTCAGACCAAGGGGCGGAGTCTAATTGTAAAATTGATACTTTCCTACAAAAATTCACCATTTTAAACATGTTTTACCCTTCTTCTCACAATGTAAACCCTTGTAGTTATAACACCTAATCTGAATCTTTAACAATGCATAAGTATTGACAGAAAACCACAGTGTAGAAAATGATGGCAGCTATTTAAAATATGAGGGTTTAGGTCAACAAGTCATTAATTGGCTTAATATTAGTGGACCTCATTATTTCTATCCCAAAGTCTCTGTTTCTATCAAAATTTCATTTTGGTGAAATTAGTAATGTCAATCAGAAAAATGTCCCCCTTTCTTCAGGGTATTTTCCTTCAAGTTGGCAGCACTTCACACCACCGCAATTTGATTGGTTGAAAACCCAACGTCAACGGCAACTAAGGGCGAAAGTTAAAAGTTGGTCATCTCGAACGTCACCTCAACGGTGTGCGAACTTTCAACGACAACGTCAACGGGAAGTTTATAAATCGATCTTGTGAATTCATAAGGCAGGCATTTTTTTAAATTATGGTGCTTTTTTTTGTTTTGGGTTGGTACAGTGGCATTTACATCAAAAATGTCTGATTATTATTAGATAAGTTAAACTTGTGCCTAAAACATGTATTTTACAATACAACTTTAATGCAGATAATTCACGAAATATTTAATAAGTTGTCCTAAAATGCGACAAAAAGATCTAGTGACTTTTACGGCTCAAGTGTCAAGACTGATGCAATGACATTTAGGAACAAAAAATTTAAACGCAATTGAAGTGTCTACTTTTTAGACAAAAATCTTACCTATGAAGGGATCTTCCAGCAGTTGCGCAGCGGAAGCCCTTTTATCCGGATCTGGTTCAAAACACCGCAATATGAAGTGCTTAGCCCTGTCAGACAATTCTTCAGGAACTTGAGGGTGTGCTTTATAGTACCCTACTTTAAAAACGGCTGCTTGGGGCGACCCTAACTCGATAAATGGGGGTTTGCCTGTGGCCATTTCCACAATAGTGCACCCAAGCGACCAAATATCAGCAGGAGCACCGTACCCTCTCTGCCCCTTGTCTATAACCTCAGGCGCCATGTACTGAAGAGTCCCGGCAAATGTTTCAGTGCTCGGACATAACCCCGCCAGCCTCTTCGACGTTCCAAAATCCGAAATCTTCACAACGCCACTGTACGTGTTGACGAGAACATTGTCACCTTTAATATCGCGATGAACGATTTTTTGATCGTGAAGGTACTTGAGTCCTTCAAGAATCTGACGGGTGTAATGCACCATCGTGTGTTCGTTGGATTTCAAAGGCCCCCATTTTGAGCGAAGCAAGGCACTCAAAGATCCTCCAGGTACTTGTTCCATGAATATTTTAAAATAGTTGTCTTCGGATAATGATCCTAAATATTGAACTATATTTCTGTGTCTCAATTGAGAGTGTAGTCTTATTTCCTCGTGTAGTGGTTGTACGGCCCCTAGATTTTTCTCAGGTACTTCTTTAACAGCGATTCTCACTTGTGTGTTTAAATCTCGAGCGGCATAGACGACACCGTAGGTGCCTCTACCTAAAACTATACGTTTACCCTGTTCGTCCCGTTCGTACTCGTATCTAATATCGCGAGGCGGCTCCGACTCCACCAAGCCCTCTTGATGATCAGTCAACTCCAAAATCAACTTATAGAAGCACTCTCTGCAACTTTCCGAAGGAAAGAAAATTTGGAAGTCGTCGGAGTTGTGGTGGACGTATAGGAACAGGCAACGTTCGTCGCGCTTGTAAAAACTCACGCTACGAATATTATTGGCAGTGAATTCCCAATTGTGGATTTGGGTGCAGTTGTTTTTCAGGCTTTTCACGCAGAGATTCGTCACCTGCAAGTCAACCGGTTTCGTCAAATTCACCATCAGACACCTCTACTCACTTGTAGTGTTTGCGGATCGGCCCCCAGGTTCACGCAGACGTAGCTCGGCATGAACTCTTTGCTCGGTTCGAGGATCAGTGCCGGGAAACGAAAGCTATCTTCGGGCGGCGGTTTGGTGGCTTCTATGAAGAACTCCATCCAGAAGTGGAAGATTTTTTCTTCAGGAGGGCCCTCTTCGTCGCGTTTTTTGCGAAATTTGTCGATTAGTTGGATGTTGCCGATTGTGGATTTTAGATACCAGTCTGGTGGTTTCAGTTTGAACATGCATTCAGCTGCTTGGACTGCGTTGGAGTAGTGCTGGAAGAGTACCGAGATTTCGAAGAAGGTGGCTACGTCCCAGTAGTCTTGGAGGGAGGCTAAGCTTCCTTTTTTGCCTATTAGATTGTTTAGGACCATGCCTATGCGTTGGAGTTCTTCGTTTCCGTTGATGTCGGCGCCACCGATTACTAGTAATGTTGCTAGGTTTATTCCTATGAAAGAAAAAATTTAAAATCAATGAAATTTGCAACGATATTAAAACAACGGTCGCTCTAGATGGTTCTCTGGATGTGAATAAGTCAATTTTGAGACTTCAATGAAAATTTTGAAAAAAATTAAGTTTATTGTTGCCAATCCACTTTGTCACTAAATTTTGTCTGCGATCGTTATAATTTAAATACCATGTGATCGATGTGCAATTTATTACTTCCTGAGCGTAAGCTAAGGAAGTATTGTAATCGAGTCCATCGGGCGACAGACTATTTTCATGTTTTCTCGACGCTTCATGACCTATAGAGTCCTCGGTCTGTATCGATTTTTGTTAAAACAGATAATATCCGAAATTACTGAACCGATTATTGTCAAATTTTGTATGTATGTTAGGAATATCTTGTAAAACGCTAACCAAAATTTGTCTGATCATCCACAGCAACAATAGAATGACGTCACCTCCAAATTTTACAATAGTAAATGTTATTTAAAGGTTATAAAATAAGGTACTCTTTCATTTGTTGTTTATGAATCTGTGTTGAATTTTTACCATCCTGATTTTTGGAAAAAAATTAAACTTGTGTAATAATTATTATTATTCGAATTTTCGATTTTTCAAGTTCCGATGTCTCCGTTTTTCGGTATTTCAGTTACTATTTGATTCAATTTTTTTATTTTCAATTTTTCGTCTCCATCACTTTTCGATACTTCAATTTTAGGTTTTTTCAAATCTTTCAATTTTTGGCGTTTCAAAATTTTTGCTTTTCCAATTTTTTGACTTTTATACTTTTAGATTAGATTGGATTTTTCAGGTTTTTGACGTTTCAATTTTTCGATTTTCCGACTTTTCAATTACTCGATCTTCAATTTTGGGATTTTAAAAATTTTTCATTTTCCAATTTTTCAGGTTTTGGTGTTTCAAAAAGTTTCGTTTTTTCATTTTTTTGACTTTTCGACTTTTAAATGTGTGTTTCGAATTTCCCAATCCTCAATTTTTCGACAGTTCAACGCTAAGTTAGGTGTTCTGTGGTTCAACGTTTCCATTGGTCGACGTCTGGATTTTCAAATTTTCCAATTCTTCAATTTTTCGATTTTTAAATCTTCGTTTCCTTCATTTTTCGATACTTTAATTTTAGGATTTTTCAAATTTTTAGATTTTCAATTTGTGGCGTTTCTATATTTTCGATTTTTCGATTAATGGATGTTTCCGACTTTTTGATTTTTTTATTTTTTCCACTTTTCGAAGCTTTCATTGTTCGACGTCACGATTTCTCAGTTTTTTAAATTTTAGATTTTATGATTTAGCGATTTTTTAGTTCTTCGATTTTTCAGTTTTTTGATTGGATTTCTCTATCTTTCGATTTTTCGACGTATTTTTCCAATTTTTCGTTTCCTTCATTTTTCGACACTTCAATTTTGGGATTTTTCAAATTTTTTAATTTTTGGCAATTCTAAATTTTCGTTTTTTCGATTTTTTTGACTTTTCGACTTTTAAATGTGTGTTTCGATTTTCCCAATCCTCAATTTTACTACAGTTCAACGTTTCCATTGCTCGACGTCTCGATTTCTCGATTTTCAAGTTTTTCAATTCTTCAATTTTTTGATTTTTCGAGTTTTCGGTTACTCGATCTTTAATTTTTCGTTTCCTCCATTTTTCGATACTCTAATTTTGGGATTTTTCAAATTTCTCGATTTTCAATTTTTCAATTTTTGGCGTTTCTAAGTTTTCGCTTTTTCGATTAAGCGATGATTTTTTTGACTTTTCGATGTTTTCATTGCTCGATATCTCGATTTTTCAGTTTTTCAATTCAATTTTTCGGGTTTTTGACTTTTCGATTTTTCTATTTTTCAAATTTTTAAATTTTTTGATGATTCGATTTTTCGATGATTCAAATTCCCGATGTTTCGATTCGGTTTTTTAATTCCCCATTTTTTAGTTTTTCGACTTTTTAAATTTTTAGATTTTATGGTTTTTTAATGCTTCCATTTCTCTATTTTTAGTTTTTAATATTGCAATTTTTCGAATATTCGATTTCTCGATCTTTCAACTTCCGATTTCTCTTTTTTTTGATTCGATTTTTCGAGTTTTCAATTTTTCAATTTCTCGATTTTCAATTTTCGTTTCCTTCATTTTTGGAATTTTCCCAATTTTTCAATTTTCAATTTTTGGCGTTTCTAAATTTTCGCTTTTTCGTTTTTTTTTTTTACTTTTCGACTTTTAGATGTGTGTTTTAAATTTCCCAATTCTCAATTTTGCGACAGTTCAACGTTTCCATTGCTCGATGTCTCGATTTCTCGATTTTCAAGTTTTTTAATTTTTCAATTTTTCGATTTTTCAGGTTTTTGACTTTTCTATTTTTAAAATTTTGGATTTTTCGACTTTTCGATTACTTGATCTTCAATTTTTCGTCGTTTCCTTCATTTTTCGATACTTCAATTTTGGGATTTTACAAATTTTTCGAATTTCTATTTTTCAATTTTTGGCGTTTCAAAATTTTTGCTTAATCGATTTTTTGACTTTTCAATTTTTTCGACTTTTCGATGTTTCGATTTTCCCATTTCTCAATTTTTCAACTTTTCGATGTTTTCATGGTCATGTCGACGTTTTCGATTTCTCGATTTTTTAAATTTTAGAATTGGTAATTCCTCGATTTGTCAATTCTCCGATTTTTCTATTTTTAAAATTTTTAAATTTTTCAATTTTCTGATGATTCGATTTCTCGACCTTTTGACTTCTCGGTTTTTCAATTTTTCGATTTCTCCAATTTTCAGTTTTCCGATCTTTCAATTTTTTGGTTTTTTAAATTTTTACATTTTTCGATTTTTCAATGTTTGGATGTCCCTGTTTTTGGTTTTTAATATTTCAATTTTTCGAATTTTCGACTTCTCAATTTTTCAACATCTGATTTCTCATTTTTCGATTCCTCGACTTTCAATTTTTCGTTTCTTTCCTATTTTGATACTTCAATTTTGGGATTTTCCAAATTTTTCGATTTTCAATTTTTCAATTTTCGTTTTCTCGATTAATCGATTTTGTGAGTTTTGAATTTTCCCATTTCTCGATTTTTCAGTTTTTCAATTCTTCAATTTTTTGGTTTTTTGACTTTCCGATTTAAATTTTCTAATCTCCGATTTTGTGATTTCTCGATCTTTCGATTTTTAAAATTTTTGATGTTTCGATTTCTCAAGTTTAAAATTTACGGAGATTTCGGTGTTAGATTTTTTTTCTTCATTTTTCAGTTTTTCGAACCTTCAATTTTTTGATTTATAAAATTTTCAATTTTTAGACTTTTTGATTACTCGATCTTTAATTTTTCGATACTTCAATTTTGGGATTTTTAAAATTCTCGGATTTTCAATTTTTCAATTTTTGGATTTTTGACTTTCCCATTTCTTAAATTTTAGAATTTGCCATTTCTCGATCGAGCGATTTTAAAAATTTTTGATTTTTCGAAATTTAAATTTTTTGATTTCTGGATTTTTCGATTCGATTTCTTAATTTCTCCATTTTTCAGTTTTTCGATCTTTCAATTTTTCAATTTTCCAACTTTTTAATGTTTCGATTTCCCTGTTTTTAGTTTTTAATACATATTTCAATTTTTCGAATTTTCGACTTCTCATTTTTTCGATTTTTCGATTCCTCGATTTTCAATTTTTCGTTTCTTTCATTTTTCGATATTTCTGTTTTGGGATTTGCCATATTTTTCGATTTTCAATTTTTTTAATTTTTGACGTTTCTAAATTTTCGATTTTTAAAATTTTTGATGTTTCGATTTTTCAAGTTTTAATTTTTTTTATTTCTCAATTTATGGAGATTTCGGTGTTTACATTTTTTGATGTCTCCATTTTTCAGTTTTTCGATTTATACAATTTTCAATTTTTCGACTTTTTGATTACTCAACCTTTAATTTTTCGATACTTCAATTGTGGGATTTTAAAAATTTTTCAATTTTCAATTTTTGGCGTTTCTAAATTTTCGTTTTTTCGATTAATCGATTATTTTTTTGACTTTTAGATGTTTCGATTTTCCCATTTCTCTATTTTTCAGTTTTTCAATTCTTCAATTTTTCAATTTTCCGATTTTACGATTTTTTAATGTTTCGATTTTCCTATTTTTAGTTTTTAATACTTCAATTTTTCGAATTTTCGATTTATCAATTTTTCAACATTTCAATTTTGGGAGTTTTATTCAATTGATTGAAATTTTAATTTTTCAATTTTTTAATTTCGGATTTTTTATTTTGTTTGATGTTTCGTTTGCTCGATCTATTGATTTAAAAAAAAAATTATTTTTCGATTTTTCAGTTTTTAGAAAAACAATTTTTACCGGGAGTGTTATTTATGCCGCTGATTTTTTTTAATTTTTTATAGAACCGAGATTTGTTCGGCTGCACTTCAGGGTCAAGGGAAGTTCTGTCGAAATAACTTTCGACCAATTTTTTACACTGTGACTGACATTATCTATATGTTTTAAACCTATAAGGGTTATCATAAAATAAAAATTTATAATTTTTCGAAAAAACTAGATGTGTCTAAATAACTTGAGACCATTTTTTTTTTTAATTATGTTGGCAACACCAACGCATGCCTTGTTCAGTTTGACAGTTGCACGGCCTACTAGAGGTTTTTCCGATCATATGGTATTAAGTACTCCATTGAGTACAGAGCCCTCTACAGTCCAAAACCTCAACAACCGCATGTAAACAAATAAATTGATTACTTTTAACTTTTGCTGGGGCGTTGTTCAATCCAAACCAGTGTAATTAAAACACAAACACCCTTGAAAAATTAACGTGGGGGCGCTCCTACACACGTTACGCCTTTCCCATTCATACACAAAGAAAATTTAAAATATTTACACAAATCTTACCTGCATATTCATTAGGCTGCACCTCAAAACCTTTTCTATACCAGTAAATAGCTTGATCTAAACTAATTTGATCCTTATGATCCGACTCGGTAAATTTATCTTTGTAAATTCTGCCACACAAACATATCATATCCGGAAAGTGATTTTCTCTCTAAAAATAAAAGACAAAAAAACAACAATGCTAAAACCACATGACTGCACCAACACACCTTTTTCAGCGCCTCAATGCAAACATTTAAAGCTCTTTCCCTATCTCCAGCTTGCTTCCTCCTATTTAAAGCGAAAGCGTACAAATACAGAATATACGAATTTACATATTTCTTTGTTGTTGGAAGTGTTTTTAAATCATCCACAAGGTGAACCATGGCGTTATAATCTTGTATGTCACGAAAGCAAAACAACATATTTAAAACAACCTCCCCTGAGAGAACATTAGGATCATCTAAACGTTTCCTGATATTATACAAAGACTTTTGAAGTTCATCGCCGTTTTTTTGTTCCTTGAGTTTTTTCAAGTCGGATAGAAATTTCTCCTTCATGTGTGCTCTGAAACATCACCTGCAACAACGATCGCGATTTTTACAAAACTTACTTGCTTTGGATCTCCACATCTTGTAATAATCGTTTCAATCTTTGATTTAAAAGTTCTCCGCTATCGCTCGATCTTCCTGTGGTGACACATCCGCCGTCATCGAGTAAAATATAGGAAATGCATGGATACTGAGTAGAGCACTATAAATACAAAATTATTAAGAATTCATGGTAACGACATAACCTCACTTTTAGTCGTTCAGTCACTTCCGCGTCTCTGTCGTTGTAAATCAAGATGTTGTGTTTCATGTTGAAGCTTTCCCTCACCCCTAGGTGGTAAGACAGCGTGCTCTTCTGCACCGCCAACGACACATCGACAATCACCATGTCTGCATTGTAAAAGCTGCTAACGACGTTGGCTTCTCCGAAATCCAACTTCTCGAACTGAAATCGCAGTCGTTAGTGCAAGTCGCGGAGAAATTGAACTCACCTGAATGTGGTTGAGGGTGGCGCCGACCTGAAGACACGCTTGATTCACCTCGTCCAAGGCCTTCTTCCGATGGGGCAGGTTTCCCGACTGGCAGATGTCTATGACACAGACGACGTCCATGTGGGGCCTGGTCATGATGGAGTTAGGCGCTTGCAGCGTGTGCCCCGATATGTCCGAATGCGAGCCGACACTGTCTGTGACACTTCGACATTCTGGTTAAACACAAAAAGTGGTTTTATTTACTGATGACTTAACTTTGTTTTGGTAATGATTCAAAAGTGTACCTGCGTCAGGCTCGATGACTGTGGGAATCGGGGGAACGGGCATGGTTGGAAACCACTAACATAAACTCTTCGTGCTTTTCCAAATAAACCGGCCTTCATCAAGTATGGATTCCTTCTGAGTACGTCGAATTCACATTATAATCGGTGTGGAGGGCACTTATTGTCGTATCTCACGTTACATTCACAATCATTTCAGCTCATAAATAACAATAAACTTAAATTGCTTGCATAATTGAACGCTACACAAATATTATAAATGACATCTGTCAAAAATAGTTTTATGTGCGAGTTCGACCTTGGGAGTGTTGTAAGTACGCCTCTGTATATTATGCAAACATCCGCGGAGCGAATTCCAAGAAATTTGCTATTTTTGATAACCGTTGTGTGTACAATTAACGATTACAGAGATTACGAGGAAAGTAATAGTTTATCACATGAAGAGGGATGTTTATTTCATCAATAAAACAATGCGATTTGATTGACATTTAAAAAATGTTAATGGAATTGTATTACTGGTTGCCTAGCGAACTATAACCTTTCAATTAGACTGGGTTTCATTCAACAACAGTCGGTTTATTTTATTTTATTTATTTGTTTGTTTCCTTTTTTTGCTAAAACAATACTTTTACATCTGATCGTGAAAGTAAAATGTTTTATCTTTAATAACTAAACGGTAAAAAGTGATTTGTTGCTTAATTAATTTTATACAGTGGCGGCGCTAAAAGAAAATTTTATGGGGGCTAAGAGGAACTAAGATTGCGTAATCAGACACTTCTAAAGTGAATGCGCTGACTTTGTTCTTCTTATTACACGTTACTAGATAAAAGTGGTGAATAAAAAGGCAGACGTACCGTCCGTATAAAATTTTATATCTAATTTAAGATGTAATATTGGTTGAAAATATAAGAATGTAGAAAAGGCTACTTATGATAGTGCATCATTGGCAACATTGATTTTAGAAGAATATATTCTGATTTAAACATGGCGCACTCGATGACACGTTGTCAAGGATTGTTTACTGCGCAAAGAAAAAAAAAATTTTAAAATGCTTGGGTCTAAATGTAGAAGCCATAGGCCCCCAATTTTTAATTATTAACATAATTTAACACTATTTGTGTTGTGATAGAACTTTCGTTATTCGAAATAATTTCGGAAATATCATACTTTTCCCCATAGTTTTCATTTTAGAATAATACAAAAAAATTTAAATTGTTCAGAATGAATTAGACAGCAGTGGCTAATTTTGCACCCCATATTGTCTTTGTAAATTAACATGAAATTGACGTAACAAATGTTTTAATAATTTTTCTCGAATTTAGACTTGTGAATTTAATAAGATATCATGTATTATAGAGTTAGTCCGCCATTTTTGAAACACCGAATATACAACAAAATAAACGACAAAATATTTAATATCATCAAATATTTACGTATTTAAAAATTTTAGATTTTTAATAAATAAAAAAATTGGTGTAAGGTTATTTAGATAGTACTTTTCTCGCCTTCGTTTCTTCGAAAAATTATAAAATGTATTTTTTTAAATGATAATAAGTTAAAATTAAACAATGTGTGGACTATTAAACTACACGTAGAAAAGCATGTTATGCGTATGTTTCAAGTGAGTTTTCCATAAAAAAAATTGTTATGACGTCATCAACACTTTAAGGATACTTACATCAATTTGAATAGATGCAGTGTAATGATAACAATAATAGTACTGTATTATCAATTTTTTTGGAAAATAGGATGAACTGTGGTAGTGGAAGATCGTATAATATGTCTAAAGAACAAGATGAATTATTTTCGAAATTTCACCATATTTTAAATCACTATGTACTTTGTGTTGGGAATCTGGAATCGATTGAACTTTAATTATTCAAAATAATTTGGAGGGATCTCGTCTTTATCCATTAATTTAGCCATTTTATAACATTACAAAAAATTCATAAATTATGTAGGGTGAATTTGACAATAGTGGCTAAATTTTAACGTTTTTTGATCTATGTCGATATTTTGTTTTTGCAAGTGAACGTCAAATTGGCAAATAATTTTTCAATTATTTTTCTTGAACTTAGACTTATTAATTTAATCATTTATCGTTGAGTTGGTGTGCCATTTTTTGAACACCCTGTATATGCGAGAGATCAGAAGATAGACGAGATAGATCAGATAAATCAGAAGAAAGGTGATATAGATCAGACGTTATATGAGATAGATTAGATAGATCAGAAGATAATAATCAGAAAGTTCAAAAGATAGATCGGATAGATCAGAAGATAGATGAGATAGATTCGGATCAGATAGATCACATAGACCAGATAGATCAGAAGATTGATGAGATATATTAGATATATAAGAATGATCAGATAGATTAGAATATAGATATGATAGATTAGAAGATGGATCAGAAGAAAGACTAGAAACTCAGAAGATAGATAGGATAGATCACAAGATACAGCGGATATATCAGAAGATAGATCAGAAAACAGATAAGACAAAAAAAAATCTGACACTTTATTCAGGATCATTTATGGAGCAGAGAAAAAAATAATTTAAAAAATCCTCTTGTCCAAATATGTAGAAGATATAGCCCTTCAAATTTTTTTTTTCGAAATTTCACGATATTTTAATTCACTACTTTATGTTGGGCATCTGGAATCGATTGAACTTTAATTATTCAAAATAATTTTGGAGGCATTTCGTCTTTATCCATTGATTTCGCCATTTTATTTACAAAAATCTAAAAAAATATTTAGGATGAATCTGACGACAGTGACTAAGTTTTCACGTTTTTTGATCTATTTATCTACTTCGATATTTTGTTTTTGTAAGTGAACCTCAAATTGACGAAAGAATTTTTTAATTATTTTTCTTGAACTTGGACTTGTGAATTCAAGCATGTATCGTTGAGTGGTGTGCCAGAGATAGATCAGTTAAATCAGAAGAAAGGTAAGATCGATCAGACGTTATATGAGACAGATTAGGTAGATCAGAAGATAAAAAGATAGATCGGATAGATAGGAACATAGTTGAGATAGATCGGACCAGATAGATCACACAGACCAGGTAGATCAGAAGATTGAGGACATACTCGTATATCTGATGTATAAAATTTATCAGATAGATCAGAAGAAAGATTAGATAATCAGAAGATAGATTGGATAGGTCACAAGACAGAGCGGATATATCAGAAGATAGATAAGGTAGATCAGAAGACAGATAAGACAGACAGATACAGGGTGTTCAAAAAATCTGACATTTTGCTCTGGATCATTTATGGAACAGACAAAAAAATAATTTAAAAAATCTTTATGTCCAAATATATATGTACAAGATACAGCTCTTCAAAGTTTTTTTTTTCGAAATTTTACTATATTTTATCTCACTACTTTATGTTGGGTATCTGAAATCGATTGAACTTTAATTATTCAAAATAATTTTGGAAGAATCTCGTCTTTATCAATTGATTTCGCCATTTTATAACATTACAAAAAACTCAAAAATTATTTAGGATGAATTTGATGACAGTGGCTAAGTTTTCACGGTTTTTGATCTATTTATCTACTTCGATATTTTGTTTTTGTAAGTGAACGTCAGATTGACGAAAGAATTTTTTAATGATTTTTTTTCAACTTAGACTTGTGAATTTAATCATGTATCGTTGAGTTGGTGTGCCATTTTTTTAACACTTTGTAGATGCGAGGGATCAGAAGATAGACGACATAGATCAGATAAATCAGAAGAAAGGTAGGATAGATCAAACGTTATATGAGATAGATTAGATAGATCAGCAGATAATCAGATAGACCATAAGGTAGATGAGAGAGATCAGCAGATCATTAGATCGATCAGAAGAAAAATCAGAAACAGCAAAAGGTGGATCGGATAAATCGGAACATAGATGAGATAGATCGGATCAGATATATCAAAAGATTGATGAGATATATCAGATATATAAGAATGATTAGATAATCAGAAGATAGATTGGATAGATCACAAGATGCAGCGGATATATCAGAAGAAAAATCAGAAAACAGATAAGACAAAAACAATTTGACACTTTATTCAGGATCATTTATGGAGCAGAGAAAAAAATAATTTAAAAAATCCTTTTGTCGAAATATGTAGAAGTTTTCTTTTTCGAAATTTCGCCATATTTTAATTTACTACTTTATGTTGGGTATCTGAAATCAATTGAACCTTACTTATTCAAAATAATTTTGGGGCCATCTCGTCTTTATCCATTGATTTCGCCATTTTGTAACATTACATTTTTTTTTTTAATGTGATGACAGTGGCTAAATTTTCACGTTTTTTGATCTATTTATCTACTTGGATATTTTGTTTTTGTAAGTGAACGTCAAATTGACATAAAGAATGTTTTAAATATTTTTCTTGAACCTAGACTTGACAGACCAGAAGATAGATGAGATAAATCAGCAGATAGATCAGAAGAAACATTAGAAACTTCAAAAGATAGATAGGATATATTGGAAGATATATTGGAAGATAAATGAGATAGATCAGAAGATTGATCAGACAGATCAGACGATAGGTAAGATAGATCAAAAGATAAAATATATCAAACGACAGAAGATAGATGTGACAGATCAAATAGATCAGATTGACTAGATAGACTGGTTAGGCGAGATTGACTGGTCAGACTAGGTAGATTAGGCAGATGGGCAGGTAGACAGGTAAGTAGGCAGATAGGTAGGTAGATAAATTTTGCGTCCTCCCGTATCAGTGATCCTTGGATGACACAAAAAAAGTCGAAAGTCCTGGAAGATGTTTTCAAAATTCGGAACACATTTATTTACTCTCTAAATTTGATTCGAATGACAGAAATTTAGTTAAAAAAATGTCTGAAGTTCTTGAATAACATTTACCTCATGTATGAAGAACAATAAATTCCGTAAACCCATTCATGCGTATTTTTCAGTAATGACGTAATATTTATGAAACCGATTTTTTTTAATCGAAGGTTACACATAGACAATTGTGAAGAAGTCGGTTCTATAGTTTTGTAGACAAATGGTAAAATTGGATTCTAAGCTTTATAATTATAAGCATAAGCATATTTCAGACTAAATTTCATAAACGATTAAAACATTATCGTATATGTAAGTATCAGAGACCCAATAACTTTAATTTTTTGATGACATTATTTTCAATATATTTTTAAAAATTTTAAAATGCATTATCAAACACTGTCATCAAAATTATTTCTGTTATCTATTTTCTGTAACTGCTATAAAATTGTTTCCTTTACTTTTAATTTATTGTCTACACTGTACTTGTAATTGTCTAGCAAATTGTAATCAGAAAATAAAATAAATCCGTTAAGGACGTCAATTTTTTCCTCCCGACAATTACAATCGTATCCTTTCCATCCCATTCATCTGCGAATGCAAACTTTGCGAGAACTTCGAAGTGGCTGAACATGACCTAAATAATTAGTACTTTACGAATCACCCGAGTCAATGTCACAACAAAAAAGTACTTCCGTAAAAAGTCCTCTCATTTATCACACGTAAACGTTCAAACCAGTAATTTTTTCTAACGAAACAACTATAAAATCACGAACAATCACCTTCAATGTCTTTTAACACATTAGTAGTCAGTGGCGGTCTACAATTTTGGGGTCACTTTAATCATCCAATTACATTTAGATCAATGTTATTGTTACGTGAATGCATTCGTGCCACCGTTATATCAGGATGAAATAATCATCGTCCTTACGAATGTGCTTCCTTCACTTCTTTCGAATTGTGAACGGCCTCGAACTTGTCTTCAACCAGAAGTATGCATTACAAGGTTTCGCATATGAGCTCTCCAAAAGTGGGCTACTTAAATCTTACGTACTTACATTGTTTTATAATTAATTCAATTATTTTGACTTTGTGTAACATATAGTGGCCAAGAATTTCAGAGAAGGCAAGGTCAAACGAGATAAAAAATTTTGCATATTGGGTTAATTTTAATTACTCACATACCTAGGTATAAACTCTTACTCATATTCATAACCGGAGCCGCTCCGGAACGACATTGTGGGTGCTGTTTTATCGGTAATTATACGAAAAAGCGACCATAAAAAATACCCATAACGACATTACATAAGAAAAAATAGGTAGGAGGTTTATGTCAGAAAGCACCGAGGAAATTATTGGGACAGAACAGTAATTAAAACCATAATTAACACCGTATTGACAAATTAATCGTTACCCAATAAATCTAAGACCGAAGTTATTCCAAAATTGTGTTAGCATATCCTAATTTTTAAATCTCTTTCTACTTGCATTTACCGCTAATATGCAATGTAACCTTACTCCATTTCATAAACCATGAAAATCGGTCTAAAGTGAAAGTGTGGGAGGTTGTAGATGGTAAATAATGAGTAAAGCGTGAGACAATTAATTGAAAAACGATTGAAAACGATTAGGCCGGAGACGGAAGTACCGTTTCAAATTTTGTTAAGAACTTTTCAACCAAATTAAGGCTTAGTCATTTCTGACGAATATGCGTTTTAATTAAAAATTTAATAGTGTCGTGATCGCAAAGACTGCAAATTTTGGAAAGACTTAATGCGCTTAAACCGAGGCGTAAAACCACGTCTAAATCGGTTAATTAAACGTCTCCACACAAAGTTGCGTAATGTCAACATTGACTCCTTTGTCAGTCGTGCCATGATTTTCGCATTGACTTCTTTGTGAGGTTTACCATAAAGGTTCTGCTCACCCACGATAAATTAGATAACTTTGCGTATTCATGGTATGATGGTAATTAACAATGCGGTTAACGATATTTAATTTTTCTACAAGCACGCAAGCACTTATAAAAATGGGTTTTCGCAAATAGAAAGAAGATTATTTTAAGCAAACAATTTCATAATGAGAATCCGTATTTAAAGAAAGTGGAAACGCAATCGCAAAATATTTACATAAAAACATTATTTGAATTAAAATGCAAAAATATGCTCCTAATTTTGTAATAATTAACATATTCGGCGCTAGGGAAATAATTACATCATGAAAAGAATGTACCTATGTACTTTTAATAGGTTTTAGTCATATCTTTAAATATAAATAGGTTTCACTTTTTAAAGTAATCGGAAATATTTTTTGCTTTCATTGCAAACATTCTGCGAGTATAATACTAATACTGATGTTGATTGAACTCAAATAAAAAAGTGTAAAAAATGAAAGTACCTACCATTATTATTCTCAATCTGTATTGTACATTATGATGGCAACTTTCAAAGTGACAATTTTTCCAAAGACTTAAAATACACCTCACCTTATTTTATGCATGCAACAAGTGAAATCTAGCGTCTTTGAAACACAAAGTTGCTTTATGAGTTATGGTATGAGTTATGACACTTAAGAGTAAAAGGAGTTTATAACTGCGTCCAGATTAATTTTAGAGACAAAATCTCACTCGTAAAACTGTAATCATTTACATTCACATTACATCGTATAAAATATTATGTTATTTGAAAATTTTTTGCAATTGCTTCGGTACTTGTGGCAGTTAAAATAAAGAAATAAATAATAATTGGTGTTAAAATCGGAATGTTTGTTGTCTGACGTAACAATAATTTAAATATAATTCCAATTTGGTAATTCGCAATTTTTCAGAAATTGTGTTAGTAAAAAATAAAAGTATGGAAATTGTCGTGTGATGTTGCGTGTTCTCGTGTTTTATTATTTTTGCAATGGCACTTTTTAATTACTTTTATCGTCACCCGTATCTAAAAACATTTATATTTTTTGTGCTAATTATAGCCACATGGAATCACCTTCCACGAGAGTAACACTGGTAGCAAATTACGCAGAATTTACTTCGAAAGGACAGGTATTGCGCTAATGAATATCCATTAATAATGTTAATTTCATATTTTGCATGTTTGTATGACAACGATAATACTACTCACGTTTGCAAACAAGTTAGAAGCAAAATAACCTCGGTTTTCCCAATTTAGAAAAAAATCTGCAGAATAATTGCAGATTTTGTCAAGTTTAAAATCATTACTGTTTGACACATCATGGCCACACGGAAGATTTCGTAACAACTTATTCGAAAAAACTAAAAAAAACATCTTCGATAGTGTATTTTTAGAAACATGTAATTTTATGCAAATTTTTAGTAGGCGGAGAAGTCAAATTTTGTTGATTAAAGTCAAGTGTCAAATTCGAAATTGTGAGTATGGCACGATCATTTTGGAGACGCATCAGAAAGCACTTGGGGTTGTTTCCCCTATATTTGCTGGTCGCTGGAGGTACCACAGGAGCCGTGGCTTATGGTGTACGCACAGCTTTGCAAAATCCTGATGTCCAGTGGAACCGACGCAATCCAGCCATATCTAACGAGGAATATAGAGCAAAACAGTACAAATTCTACTCACCGACTCTGGACTACTCGGAACTGGAAAGCCCTGCCCCTCTATACCAAGAACTTTAACTAAGTGTTGTAATTTGTGTGTTTAATGGATTTGATTATTTATTAATAAAAAAAATGTGCAGATTCACTTTTCTTTTAATTACTCTTACGTTTCTAATATGTAACTCAGCTACTCCAGGTAGAAACAACGGAATTTTAATTCGTTAAAGTGGATAGTTGAATTTGACCGGAAACATATGCAATAATGTGTGAAATTAGCAGTTTTTAAAGTGCTACGTAATAGGTTTGAGTTACAATTTTATAACAGTAACGCATTGTATTCAAACAAATTGTTTAAACATAATTCTGTTTGACAATAAATATTATTATTATTATTATATTAGTAATCTACCTTATTAATGAAAAACTTACACAGTTTCGCGGAGGTAACTCGTAAACTAAAATCTGTAAGTTCACCCCACCAAAAATTTGATGACGTCACGTTAAAATTAATCTAACACTATAATACGACTTGTTTATATTTGAGTGTCAGTTTAGTAGTTGGGAAAATATCGTAAAAATAAACACACATTGGTGATCCTGGGAAAATTTAGTTGGGACGTTTTTAAGACCGACATGATTACAATAAAAATGAAATTGTCTTCGTCAGTTCGTAATTGTAATCCTGGAAAAGTTTCCATAAAGATAGATCACACTTCTGAACAAATGGAACCCTTTTTGTAACTAAAAGAATAACTAGTATTTGATATACCCTCTAAGAAAACAGAGGGCGGGTGGGTGGTTCTAGTATTTGCTAAGAAAAGACTGATTTAGCAAGTAATATATGTTCTAAGAAAATAGAGGGTGGGTGGGCGGGGCTAGAATTTACTAAGATAAGACTGATTTTGGCAAATGTTATACTCTCTAAAAAAATAGAGGGTTAGACGATTCCATTTCCCAGAAATATTCCTATCTACTAATTCACCAAAATAAAATTTTCTCCATTAGTTGAAGACATATCGTAAAAATGAATATAGATTCGTAATCCTGGAAAATTTTGATTATGATAACTAGATTAGACTTCAAAAGACGGAACCCTTTAAAATAACGGTACTATTTTGCGAAAACTTGAGGGGGTTTCAGAATAAAACTAACTTTTATTTTTCGAGCCCAAGCTAAGATAAGAGTGATTTTGGTAATTGATATATGTTCCAAGAAAATAGAGGGCGGGTGGGTGGGGCTAGTGTTTGCTAAGATAAGACTGATTTTGGCAAATATTATACTTTCTAAGAAAATATAGGGTGGGTGGGGCTAGTATTTGCTAAGATAAGACTGATTTTAGCAAATGATATACCCTCTAAGATTTGTTGGGCTGCACTTCAGGGGCGCAGGAAATTCTGTCAAAATAAATTCCGACCAATTTTTACGTATGAATATAGACCAATCAATATTCTTCATATATAATCTAAATGTGTTCCATTAAACAAACCTCAGCGTTTAACTTTAAGACTGAGTTTTTCCATAGCGATACAACGTTGTTTATACTTGGTCTGGTGCGGAGTGTGGTGTCAGTTCAGTAGTTGGGAAAATATCGTAAAAATAAACACAGACTGGTGATCTTGGGAAAATTCAGTTGGTACGTTTTTAAGACCGACATGAACACAATAAAAACGAAATTTTCTCCGTTAGTTCGTAATCCATCAAACATTTCTATAAAGGTAGATAGATCATACTTTTGACCAAATTGAATCCTTTTTATAACAGAAGGAATAACTAGTATTTTGATAAAAACGATGTCGTAAAATAGTTGTATAGTGGATCTTCTGGCTCACTTTTTGGCTGGAATATATAAATTTGTGCACATGGATGGCTTCTGGCTCCACTTCGGTCAAGATTTTCCCAGTTCAAAGTTTTTTCGCTAAAAAGTGAGCTTGAACCCCCAATATCCATCTACTGTGATACTTTTTGTTACTCATTGTTGAACAATGATAGGGATATTTCTGGGAAATGGAGCGGTCTAAAATCGGTCCTTGAACATAGTGGTGGTTATGGTTTAAATTTAGACCATTCCATTTCCCAGAAGTAGATAGGAATCTATCTACTAATTCACCAAAATAAAATTTTCTCCGTTAGTTGAAGACATATCGTAAAAATGAATATAGATTCGTAATCCTGGAAAATTTCGATTAGGATAACTAGATTAGACTTCAAAATGACGGAACCCTTTAACATAACGGTCATATTTTGCGAAAACTTGAGGGGGTTTCAGAATAAAACTAACTTTTATTTTTCGCGCCTAAGCTAAGATAAGAGTGTTTTTGGACAATTGATATATGCTCTAAGAAAACAGAGGGCGGGTGGGCGGGGCTAATATTTGCTAAGATAAGACTCATTTTGGCAGATGTTATACTCTCTAAAAAAATAGAGGGTGGGTGGGGCTAGCATTTGCTAATATAAGACTGATTCTTCATAAAGAATCTAAATGCGTCCAATTAAACAAACCTCGGCATTTAACATTAAAACAGGGATACGACGTAATTTTTAGAAAATTTAGTTCCTGTTGTTGTAAGAATCAAAATGTGTGAAGATTCCATGATCATTGCAGAAAAACTAACTCCATTGCGGTGTCCCAATAAAAAATAACTGCTTTTTCGAATTTCCTAAAACCGCATTCGACGGTCTCGGTTTGCGCCACCGATGCACCTCGCCTCTGGCTACTTTCACGTTTTTTCGAAATTCCAAACCTCTAAATTACGAAAAAGTCGATCTCGCGTTGCCATCTGTCTGTCTGTCTATCTTAATAAGATAAGCTCTGAAATTACTGGATCGATTGTTATTAAATATGTATATTGTGTACATGTATATGTTAGGAATACAGTGAATTACAATAGTAAATCTTATTTCAATTTTAAAACGAAGATACTCCTCCACATGTGGTTTATGAGTCCGACTTGTATTTTTATTACACAATTTAGATTTTTCAAAAAAAATTGCCATTTAACTTTGAAATTGCAAAACCGAATGCTCTGAAATCTTACAAAGGTTTTAAGGTTGTTACATGGTAAGTCGTTAATCAAAATTTTTTCTTTTATGGCTTGCCCAAAAAATGATGGCATTACCTTACAATTCTGGCGAATACTTAAATGTTCTTTAAATTTTGTACAATATCATACGCCTGTATGTGTGATTTATGAATCCGTATTGAGCTTTTACCCCGGCATCCAAATTTTTGGTAAAGAAATCAACTTTGAAATCACAAAACAAAATTCTCAAAATAACGTTTTGTTCCATTGTAGCTTAATTAATTTTTAATTAATTAGAACTAATTAATTCTTGCCTCTCTTTTGAGAATTTGGTTTTCAAGAGTAATTGAATCAAATTTAATTTTCTTTTAAGACAAATGATAGCCGCTGATGATTGTTATCTGAACGTGCTAACAGTTGAATTATTCGATGTATAAACACAAACAGTTGAAGTTAAGTACATAAATACATATTTTTCACAAAACAAAAATCGCAAAATCAATTTTACAATTTTCCAAAAATGGGGGATTTGTTGGACTGTACTTCAAGACAGAGGGAAGTTCTGTTTAAATGACCTTCGACCAATTTTTTCCGCAAGTTATGAAAATATTGAAAAATTAAGCACTTGCCCTTAAAGTAGATTACACTTCGAAGCAGATGGAACCTTTTTCGGAACGATATAAGTGACTACTTATAATAAATATTTTTTCTAGATTACTTAGAGAAATACCTACATGTCAAAATAAATACAGATTCCTAATCTTGGACAAAATTTCCGTTGACATTAATCACATTTTAGAACCGATTTAAACAATAATAAAACTGAGTGACTATTAATGATTGAAGCAAATTTTTGGGTCGGTAGTTCCGAATTATTGGCAGCAATGTTAGTATGGCAGTTCACCGTTATCAATTTGACATGAGCGCTCCTAAAAAATGAACGAAAATTTGTATAAGGAAATATCGATTTTGCAATTACCCCATAATTGCAAAATCCATCTTTCCTTGCAAAAATGTACCATTTTAACCATGTTTTAAGTTTCTTGTTGTGAGAAGATGGCTATGTATAAAAAAAGGCAACATATAAGCCCTGCCCACCCGCCCTATCTCAATTCCGATGAATTTTTCATTCGTTGTCAGACCGAGGGCGGAGCGTAATTGCAAAATCCATATTTCCCTATACAAATTTACCATTTTAATTAAACATGTTTTACCTTTCTTATTGTGAAAAGAAGACTACACATATTTAAAAAAAAAGGGCAAAATGTAAGCCCGCCCACCCGCCCTATCTCAATTGTGATGATTTTTTTTATTCGCCGTGAATCAAGGGGTGGAGCTTAACTGCAAAATACTTCAGTAGGTACCTGCTGAATTGGTACCGAAAATTTAGATTTTACATTAAATATCAATCATAACATTTTAAATATGTTGCCAACCTCACAAAAAAAATCACAAACATTAATGGTCACTCAACATTCATTTCGGAAACAACATACTCGTACGTAAAAATAAAAGCCGGTGACGTAACACTCTTGACCAGATTTTTATTTAGACACCCAATTGTTATATAATGGGAATTCTGTTCACTTTTTGGCGGGAAAATTTTAATTCGGCCGCAATCGCGGTTTCTACCTTACTTGGTACTATCAAGTGCGGTTTCTGGCTCACTTTTTTGGCTGGAAAATATAAATTCGTGTACCTGCACTTGCACAGTACTAATTAAACTAAAATTCGAGCCCGAGCACAAATTGAAAGTTTCAAGCCAAAAAGTGAACCAGAAGCCCCAATATATATTCTACTTCACCAAAATAAAATTACCATTTCCTGCATTCAAAATATATCGTAAAAATGAATACATATTGGTAATCTTGGTTGGATAATTGGAAACAGAGATTCGATTAACAATGTCTCTAAAAATGTGAATACAGTGATAAAGCGCAAGGACGTGTATGTCAGTTCCGAGATGTGGAGTGTAATACTAATAATAAAAAAAATGGGATGTAGTCTTAATTGGAAATATGATCGTGGATTGAACTAATTTGTCAATCAGGTATGTAGCTACGTATTATCTGACTAAAGAAAAAGAAGGTTTGAACAATAAAAATTATAATAACAAAAAACAAAAACAAAATAGATTCATAAAGCACAAGTACAAGAGCATATTATTTTATAAAATTAAAATGGCATTTACTCAGCAAAATTTTCAGGTGACGTCATTATAATGTGAGTGGGGATGCTATGAAAAATTTTGGTTAGCAGTTAGCAGACAGACAGATACTCTAGGAGACATAAAACATCCAGAAAACATGGAAGTAGACAGTCGTTGGATGATCCAGTTATGAAGTTTAATAAAATTTCACTTCAAATATATGTATATGTATAAATAAATGAACTTTATGATCGAGAAAAAAGTGGTCTAGCAACCATTGAAATTTAATGTTAGAAAAATTATGTTGGCAACACCAATATGTTCCCTGGTTGGTTTGATAGTTACTACCAAGTAACTGTCAAATAGCTACAATGTCAACAGAATTTCAAGGCCTACTAGACGATTTTTTTTAAGTTCTTACTTCAACTAGCTTTTGTCATTCTTTTTTTTAATAGCAGAACTGTGTAAATTTAACATCACTAGAAAAGATATTTGGTTCTATTTTTTCTTAAAAAAGTGCCTACCCTACGACTGTTATTGAATTATAAGCAACGTGACTGATGTATGGCAAATCCAATTTCCGAAATATTGCATTAAAATAATTGACAAATTTTATTTTTCAGTAGATGCACAAACTGTTCGCCATTTACTTCATAGTAACAATAACTAAATTTTAATCATTGTTGAATAACACACATCAAAATTAATTTAAACTCCAACAAAATGTTGATGAATTGCGTAACGAAAGTTGTGAAATAGTTCGTCTGGTATTTTCGTCTAAAGATTTCTTTGACAGGAAGTCTTCATAAAAAATACGCCCTAACATGCACGGATATTGGTCACGCTTCGGAGGGCAAAGGAAGTAAGGTCTAAACACTTTGGATGAATGTTTTATGTTATGTTTATTAAGTTCGAATTACACTGTCTCATTTCATCAGCTGAAAATGTTGGAAATGTGAATGGGCTCTGGAAGTCATTATTGTTGCTATTATTAAACATTTATGTCAAACCTCCATTAAATCTCGTAATTTATTCTAATTACTACTTGCTTCAACTTCTCTCAACGTAAACTAGATTAGTGGTTTAGAAAAAAACGGTTACAATTCGATTTTAAACCGCAAACACAAATATACATCGTTTAATCAACGAAGTGTGTATTTCGTCGAGCCCGTTTTCAGGATATTTTCACTGATAAAATTTTCCACTTTGTTTTTATTTAAACCGAAACTTTGACACCTTCACAAAACTAAATATAAACTTAGGGTTGTTGATTTTCCGACAGTAAATTGAAGCTTTTATTTGTATATACGTGTTGTGATTAAGTGAAGCGCACCGGACGTCGGTTTACACCTCGACCCATCATCCGCGTCTCTGCCATCTCTCGAGCCCGGGCGGCCCGTCAGCTCCCATCTGTATCATCCATGGAGGTACGGTGACTGGCCATCTGGGTAGGCAAGCACGTGGGGACCTTCATCTGCCGGTCAATGCAAGCGCGCTCTTCCGCGGCTTGGCCTCGCGCTCCGAGGCTGTACTTGCATATAAAACTCCGCGCGGGCCACACGCCCCTCATCCGTCTTTCAACCACACTGCCACATAGTGTTAAGTTTCCCCAAACGACGCCCACGTCCACCATGAAAATTGTAAGTGACCAGTGCCCATTCATTCAGTGCTTCAGTGAAAAGTGCCATTTTCATTAAAATCAATATAATTGGGTTAGTGCCAGCATTTCACCTAATGCTGGCTTTTCTTCAAGAAAAATCGATTGTCAGAGAAACTTGCTTTTGAGTATTGTAAATGCGGGTTTAGATTCGATTTAGTGACGTTTGTGATTCAGTGGTGGAAACGTGTACAAGATTGGGAGATAATTTGAATTTGAGATGGTTTACAAAGATGTGGTATGCTGATACGAATTAATTACTTTCTCTTAATGGTAATTGTTGAAGAAGTCCGTTTGTTTCGTTTCTAGTGAAGATACGTGATGTACATTGTTTTCGCTTTAGAAACTAATGATTTCCTTTAATTTTAAATTTGTGTTGTAACTGAGCTGAAAATTATTCTAATTTGTCGAAAAATTGACAGGGGCATTCTAATTTTTACTAAATTAATTTGACACTTATTTTATGAACGAGGTTTTAATTGCTTCTTAATTAATAATAATGGGTTATTCCACTCGAGCTTCGATTAATTGCAGTGGCCACATTCGAACCATTTTCGATACAGTCTCGGTTTTTCTCCGTTAATTAAAAATGTTGTGTCATTCTGTCACAATATTTATTATATTTTGGTAAATAAAAAGGAAACATATTTTTTTGTTATTTAACATTTCTCGAAAAATTAACTAAAAATTATTTCTTTCATTTTTTAAATAAAAAAAAAATTGTTCCATACTAAGTTTTAGATTCAATAATAATATTTCCAAAAATTCTCGAAAGTTGTTTGAAATCCCTTTATTATTTTGTGTAGTCGCTCAGAATTTATCATCAAAATAAAAATAAACAACTCAGTTAAAACTAAATCTTTTACACCACCCTGTAGATAAGAAATTTAAGAACGAAAGTTTGAAAAATATGACCAGAACAACCTATAATAAAATAATCAAAATTAAAAAAAAAATTAGGTGACCAAATTTTTAACAATTACTGTCAATAAAAATTTTGTTATACGGGGTGAGTCACTAAGCGTGCGGTGCTCTATATCTCATTAATTAACTTTTTTAAATAAAGCATCCGATATATTTTTACAGGCTTTACAACTACAGTTTATTTTTGAAACACCGATGCGACGGTGCCACGTTATTTCAATTTTCTTGAATTTTTTTAACTGAAATTAAATTTTCGTATACATAGTGTTTACCATTTTTTTAACTATTACAATTTCCAAATATCGATAGTTTAGTTTTTTCAAATACAACATTTTATTAATCCATCTTATTCTATTTTTTTGTTCTTTGTTTTGTTAAGTATTTCGTATATTTAAACGTGATACTTACTGAGATATTTTACTTCATTAGAAAAATCAGAACAAAAAGAGAGTAAGATACAGTAGTAAAATACAGGGTGTCCTATTCGAACAAACTCAAATATTGATATTTGAAAATTGTTAATATTAGAATTTTTTATAAACACTCTGTATATTAAAATTTGATTTAATTGATTCTATAACAAGGCTCGTACTTTATTTATCGTTCCATAAAATATTGTAAGACATTGCCGTCTTCTAGGGAGCTAATTGCCAAAAAATTTCAAGAAAATTAGAATGACGTCGCATCGGAATTTCAAAAAAAACTATAGTTATAAAGCCTAGGAAGAGGCTAATGAGAATATGTAAAAATATATAGGGTATTTCATTAAAAAACTAAGTTGTGTGCTACACTTTAAAAACAGAATACTCTATATGTATACCTAGTTAAAAATAATTTTAGAATATAGTCTTCAAAGAACAACACAATTTTGGTCTATTTCTTTAGTAATTAATGAGATATCTCACTCTGTATAATAATTCTTACAAATCTGATTTAAATTTACAGGACCTTAATTATTTTTGAATCTTTCGTATATTTTACAGTCACGTTTTTACAATTTTGGCTCAGTGTTTCAAAATAAAAATTTGCTCAATTTAACTATCTATTTTTTACACTGTTTCTTTTAAATTTCTCGTCTCCCACCTAAAAGTTTTTTGTTTTTTAAGAAAACAAGATTTTTTATTATTGAGAAATTTTGACTTGATCGGCGTCAAAATTATAAGGCATTTTTAAAAATTTTCCAAAAAAAACACAGAAAAAGTTCTTTTTGAAAGAAATTGTCTTCTAAATGATGTATTCTAAGTCTCAGGATTTTTACTCAAAAACTTGTTCCTACTTTTATAATTTATATCTAAACAACAATTAATTATACACAAATTTCTGGTTCGTTAATAGAAATAAACCATGTGCACTTAGTTTTGCCTATTAAACACAAATTTGTTTTATAAAATACAATAATAAAAAAATAGTGACGACAACTCGTGTTAAAAGTAACTTTATTGCAATTCATGTTTTACACGCTCGAACGCTTGTGCAAAAATCTTTAAAGAGTCTTCACCTATTATTTTGTTTCTTCTTCTCATTTAAGCTCGTTCAAGTTTTTATGTGGTGTGTAATTTGGTTAAAGAGATTTATAATCCAAAGATTACACAATTTCGTCACTTAAACATGTAAGTTATGACATGTTCATGATTTGACAACTTAATTTATAAAAATCAGGAGCGGTTTAACTTGAATGAACACTTAATATTTGTTTACGTTTTTGTAACAGATTGAATACCATGTTAGATTACAGCTGTAAATTAAATTTCTAATCGGAGCGTCTGCTAAATTAGGTTAACTCTTCGATTAATTCTGGTTTCGCCAACACCAATGAAAACGCGCTTTCGGTTTTACAAAACGAATCTCGAGCTTTGTGTCGGAAGACGGTTTTACATCACATAAACATAATACGGTAATATATTTCGAAAATTTTACATTTGCTAATTTAACAATGTCCAAACAACTCATAAACGTCTCAATTAGAATATTATGCGTCTGCTATCATTAGCCTTTACATTCATTACCGGAATACTTGCATACTATTTCCTGCCATAAATCCTGAAACGGCGCGCAATTATGACAAATAGTAATAACAGACCTACGCTAAAGCAATGGCTCAATTTGGAAAAATAGCCAATTTATGGCGGCATAAACCATTACTCGAAAAGGTTGAATCCCTGGAAGCCACTCTTTACCGACCATGAAGTTAATATTTCACGTATTGCAGTTATTTCCAGCGTGAAAGCAAAATTTTTTGAGTGATAAGAAATTTGTGTAATTTTGAAAAACGAAAGCCCGAAGAAAGCGATCGAGGTTTGATGAGTTTTTTACGACGATGAGTACCTACCTATTGACGTGAAAATAGCAAACAATACTGCATTGTTTGGAGTTATGCTTATTTGATAAGCACGATGTAATCTCAACCGTTTAATTTTTACGCGAAGAACTCTCCTAATTAAAACAGTAGCGGTGATTACATTTCTCCGACACTTGAAACGTAGTTTTCCCGTATAATGCGAAGCATCATGGTCCGGTGCACTAATTGACAATGGACTTTCACTAGTCGGAAAGGAAAAATCAAAATGCTTCGATTTGGACAATAAAGGATTAATGAAATTGGCCAGCCTCAGGTTTAATTGTTAGTTAATAGATAATTAACATGTAACGATCTATAAATAAGGCTGATTTGAATAATCTGCATTTATATTACTGGATTGAATGCTCTACTTAACTCAATTGCAACAGGAAAAAATTGTCAAAAACAACATTGACACTCGCGATAATTAATTAGAGAAAAATCGTGTCCAGTGGGCATGTGGTGTGTAAACATTGTAGAACACATAAGGCGTTGGGTAATTGGAAAGCAGTTATTTTGAAGTGAATTCTACTGTAACGGAAATTTTTTGTGGGTTCGATTTTTAAATTTGTGTTCATCGAGCATGTCCATACACGCGACTGCGGTACTACCTTACATAACCTATTTAATATGCGGTAATTTGTACAAGTAATTGTCATCGACATGTACTCCCCGCACTCCAAAACTAGGAAAAATACGCGCATTTTGTAAGGAGACTTCGGGCGTTTTGTAACAGGGGTTTTGAAAGCTTCATAACCGTACCTTCTATTATTGTTTTTACTTTCAAGTCATGCTTCGTGTTGAGCCAATCCAGAGCGATCGAACATGTTATTATCAGTGAGTTCTCGATGGACTGGAGAGATCTCCGCTCCAATTCTACTTTTCCGCTAAAATCACGCAAATCAGACCACAAGTACCACCATCAGTGTCATTTAGCTAATTTCTTCTAAATTAGTACAACGAGTACTACTCATCAATGGTCTTGTTACCCGCTTTCGTTGACACACAATTTCGTCACAAACGTGCCGAAATCAAAACTATAGTGAAAACGTGACAGATGGTGGAAGAAAGTGATGATGGTACTCCTGAAATTTTTATTCCAATAACATATATCGGACTCGTTTGATCAAACTGGATCCGCTTTGTTTAGGTCAGGCCGTTCATCAAAGATTTTCACTTAATCGCTGCGAATTATCTCGGCAATAAATACTCCGGTGTGTTAACGACAAAGCACGATAGCCTTAACGCATGCAACGTTACGTAAATGTCGTACTTCGCTAAAGGACTGTTATTGGACACGCGATCAACCTTATCTCCTTGACGGTTTCTTGTCTCTAATGAACATTTAGTACAGTTAGCCTCACATACTTATCGATTGCTCCTAGTTGCACAACCGTCGATAACAGCAAGGAGAAACCGAAGGATCGCCAAATCCGATTAACATAGTTAATTGATTTTGATTGTTTGTTGATCATCCTCAAAGGTCGTTTCGATTTGCTGGGATGCCATTCCGCTTGCTAAGTGCACCCGAATTAGCTTTTTTAATGATGGAAATTATTGTTGTGACTTGGAGTCGTGACAATTAACAGCTTCGGGTAATTAATCTAATTAATGAAATTGCTTCAACAATGCGAAGAAAGGCCGGATTTTGTTTAAGGAAACGGAAACGCTGTAGTCAAGGTGCTTTCATTGCGAAATCGTAGACGTGTAGACAGACACGCAGGATCAGATTTGGCCAATGGCGGTCCTTGACCGCAACAGCGCTTTGTATGGAAAAAAATTAAAGATGTACTTGAACTTTTTACTTCACAAACACTCGATTGAATTTTAGTCCCGTTTCCGTCTGTCTGTCTGTCGGTCGGTCCGTCACGACGTCGCAGAAGCGATTTCAAACTTCTGAGATAGTGGACAATCCGTGTTATACAACAAATCCCGCACTGACAATACAGTTTCAGTCCAGCAATTTCGAATGTGATAATATGTATGGCGTTTTTCACTTTTCTTGCAACAACGCACGTGTCCATAACGACACAATAAAGCGCTTTTTGGTGCAGTTTTCGACAGCGCGTTACCTAATAACGCAATTTTTATGCTAATCCGGGCACATTTCATATTTGTTATTGAAACGGGTAAAATGCAAAAATGAAAAAATGCACCTATTGTGTGGACATTCGTCAATTCGATACGAAAGTTTTAGTAAATCGTGGCGCAGTTTTTCTAATAAAAATTACCATATTATAATGTTCTATCCGAGTAAGTGTTACCTAATGCCGCGGATTGCTGGTGTAATCCAATCTGACTGCTGTTTATTGCAATTGATGTTTTAATTAGGATAATTGAGGGGATTGAGAGTGCGCAAGGTCACATGTCTTCACGCAATTCCTTCTTGGTTTGTAAATATGATGTAGATGTAACTAAATCCACTTAGAAATTTTTATCGGATGCTTGAGGAGTTACAAGTCGTAAAATATTAAAATATTTCGTAAAAAAGGATTTTGATGTTTTAGATATTAAAATTTGAATAAAATAAAATCGGTGATTCATATATTGATCAATGTTTATAGTGAACTTCTAAATAAAATTGTTAAACAGAATTTAAGGGGTGTGTCTTTATCCGCTTGACTTAGTTTTCCATAAAAGCAAATCGCTGTTTTTCGGGTTTTATTTATTTAATAATGTTTAATTTCGGGAAACCAATTTTTGTATTTTTTTTTTTATTATATAATTATACTCAGCTGCTTCTGGATTTGGTTGTAAAACTAAGTTTAATGACAAGCTGAAACTGACCTTCACCAACTTTATAGTGTCGAAAGGAATTACTACACCGCAAGCAATAGGTCCTTTTTATTTGATACATCTGAAAGAATACAACATTTCTTCTATTGGAAAATTACATTCCTCTAAATGTAAATGTCAAGTCCACGTCAGTGAGTTAGTAGGTTATAAACACGTCACGCTTTCGTTGCTTTGCAAAGTGCCACTCAAAGTTTGTTTAATATTCACAAATTTACTGGGTTTAACTAACGTAAATAATTTTCTTAAAAAGTCGCTACCAAAATTAGATGTAATTTGAAAAATGAACAATTAAAATTTCAGGTTCAAGCTAAAGACGATGGTGTTCACAATACTCTTTTCCTTGACTAAAGATAAAAGAAAAATCTCATCGGTTTCATTTATTCGAAAATTTCAAACACTTTTTAGAATCACCAAAATGAAATATGGCCATTTTTTGAGTATTTTTAAAAATTTGATTTTGAAACCGAATATCATGAAAATTTTGGCCTGGCACGTTCAGCAGGCTAAGATTTTCGAAACAGCTCGACGAGATCTATATCCCAAATTTTTTGGAGATTTTTAGACAATTTTCGAAGAACTCAATTTTTCAATCTCTTATGAATTTTTTTACTTTTTCGGAGCACATTCGAAAATTACGGAAAGAGATTTTTTGTTGATTTCGACATACAGGACTTATTTATGGTTTCATGTATTAAAAAATTTCAACTATTTTTCCATAAACGCCAAAATAAATTTAGACATTTTTAGCGTATATCAAAAATTTGGTTTTGGAACCGAATATTTGGAAAATCTTGGACAACGACCAATCACTACGATATGATTTTTGACCTTTTATGCAATTTTTGACTTTTTGGAAAATTATCGAAAGATATTTTTTTGTAAATTTCTACGAATGTATTAACCTGCAAGTAGAAATCAACAAAAAAATTTCTTATGTAATATTCGAAATGTTAGGAAAAGTTCTGTCGGAAATTATCCAGACATTTTTTTGTTGATTTCGATTTACAGAATTTGTTTTCGGTTTCATTTATTCGAAAATTTCAAGCATTTTTCCGAAATCCCCAAAATGAGATATAGCCACTTTTGGCGTATTTCAAAAAATTTATTTTGAAACATTTCCCAAAACTGACCTGAGGCCATCAAAAGGGTATAATTTTCAAAACAGTTTGTCGAGATCTGTATTCATGAATTTTTGCGGATTTTTAGGCAACTTTGTCAACAGTTAAATTTTTTTGTATTCCTTCATCAAATTTTTGTTTTTTTTTTTTTTGAAAATTACCGACAGAATTTTTTTTATTGGTTTTGACTTGCATACGTTATTTTGGGCTCTTTTGGTAATTTTCACAATGCTCGGAAAAAATCTTTGGAAATTATTTAATGAAAATTTTTGTTGATTTTGATTTGCAGAATTTATTTTTCCTTTCATTTATTAGGAAATTTGAACCATTTTTCCAGAATCGTTAAAAGGACATACTTAATTGGGTCATTTTTGGCGTATTTAAAAAATTTGATTTGAAACCGAATATTTCAAAAAACTTGACTTGAAACCATCAACAGGTTATGATTTTCGAAACACCTCGACGATGTCTGTATCCCAGGAGCTCAATTTTTCTGATTCCCTCTTTATCACATTTTTGACGTTTTTTTGAAAATTACCAAAGAAGACTTTTTATTGATTCCGAACTGGAGACGTTACATTGAGCTTCATTTCTTCGAATGTTCCAAAATCATCCTCTTGTAATTTTTGAAATGCTCGGAAAACATTTTTGCAAATTATTTAATGAAAATTTTTGTTGATTTTGATTTGCAGAATTTATTTTTTGTTTCATTTATTAGGAATTTTGAACCATTTTTCCAAAATTGCTAAAAGCAAATAATTGTGGTCATTTTTGGCGTATTTAAAAATTTTTATTTGAAACTGAATATTTCGAAAAACTTGACCTGAAGCCATCAACAGGCTATGATTTTCGAAACAGGTCGTCGATATTTGTACCACAGAATTTTTCACGGATTTTTAGGCTACTTTATCAACAGCCCTTTATTCTCTCCTTATCAAATTTTGACTTTTTTTTTTTTAAATTACCAAAGAAGATTTTTTATTGGTTCCAACTTGCAAAAATTATTTTGAGCTTCATTTTTTCGAATGCAAGTTGAAATTAGCAAAAAAATCCTGTTTTGGTTACTTTTGAAATGTTCGGAAAAAATCTTTGGGAAGACATTTTTTTGTTGATTTCACTATTTTACCGGAATCATCAAAATGAAATATGGTAATTTTTTAGGGATTTAAAAAAAATAATTTTGAAACGAAATATTTCCCAAATCTTGGCCTGGGACTAACAACAGAATTTTTTGGGATTCTTAGGCTCAATTTTTATGTACTCCATCTCTATGAAAAGGTTTACTTTTTTGGGGCATATTGGAAAATTACCCAAAGAGATTTTTTGGTTGATTTCAACTCATTATTTTAGGCTTCATTTCGTCCAAACAGCAAATTAAAAAAATATCTTTCGGTCATTTTCGAAGTGCTCGAAAAAACGTCAAAAATTTCAAAAACCGAAAATTTCAACGAGTTGATTCGAAAAGCAGCTTATTGATAATCACAGAGCAATATTTTCGAGTTATTCGGTTTTAAAACCAAATTTTTAAAATAGATATCTCGCATTTTGGCGATTTGGAAAGATAGTTGAAATATTCGAAGACATGAAACCTAAAATAACTTCTGCAATTAGAAATCAACAAAAAAATCTCTTGAGACAATTTTCGAATGTGCTCCGGAAAAGGTCAAAAATTTCATCAAAATGTATAGAAAAACTGAACTTTGGCAAAGTTGCCTAAAAATCCACAAAAAATTGGGTTTTAAAGAATAGCAAAAAACTGTAAATTCTTGGTCTAACCACGAGTTAAAAAGTCTTAAGTCCCTTTTATTCTTAATAAAACCCATTAAAAACAGTAAACTATGAATCTGACCTGCTTTGACCTGACCTAACCTGATCAGGTACAATCTGTTGCTGCACATAGCATTGATTTAAATAGGAAATAAAGACAGTTTCACCACAATCATCAGGTCAAAGAGCGTATTAGACACATATTTATACCTTCGTGGTACAAAATTAATAGAAAATCATTAAAACTACAAGACGTAATAATACTTAAAAAGAATTTAACTGCCATTGACGACACAATTCTTGACTTTTGACACCACGTTTACACACTGACTGTCAATAACCTTAGTCCACCCAGTCTGTGAAGTGAAAGACAATAAGCAAATAGACCATTATTTTGTTTAATATACGACTTTGAAATATCTCTACTATCAAACTATATTCAATCCTTTTATTGCGTCGTTAAAGTTACAATTTCAACTTTCAACAGAACCTGTTTTTGAATTGATACCTCCTTACTTTTGATAGTTAAATCAGTACTTAAATCTAAATTACACGTAAAGTGTAGAAAAATCCATCACAGTTTAGTAACTCTGACAACAATCTGTAATTAGTAATAATTATTGACATAAATTATCTTAATTTCGTTGTCCGAACTCTTAGTCGTGACGTGAATATAATTATACCACGCATGATTTCGTAATGTTATTGTTCCGTGGATGCTGCCCTCCGTAAAATTTCCCGCCGCAATCCGGTCCTGCTCGAACCGGTTAAGTGATGTAAACACGACGTAATCCTGGTGTCCTGGCGAAAGCTCGCCTTGAAAGTCAAGGTCGCGGAAAAGGACGCGCCACAGCCTTATTTGGCAACTCGGAATAAAATTTCAACGCTTAATCGTCAATTCCGATCGCCGACGTTTGTAATTTAGCAGGAATGCGTATACTGGCCAGCAAACAGAGCGTATCTCGCACGAAATCCGTTGCTAAATTCGCTGTTTCAACAGCAGACGCATACGAATGTGCACGATCCAATTCGACAAGAGCCTTTTTTCAAACGAGGAAATAGTTAAATAATGCTTCAATTCCGAATAGTTGGCACGGGGATTTACGTAAGTTAATTAGCAACAATGCTTAATTTCGGCACGTAGACCGACGCGAATCGAGGGATTTGATTCATATGAATGAGTTTCACTTTTACGTGATGGACTTGCACAATGACAATGTTGGTAAATGTTGGTAGTGCAGGCTGCATTATGTGAATGCAGGTAGTGTTTGCATTCAGATGCACCCGATGTGGGGCAGTGGGATAAGAAATGCAATCGCACTTGGGCGACAAGTGGGCTGGTCATCCGGCGCATCCACCATTTTGCAACATTTGAAAGTAGAGCGGTGCGAGCTGAGGTTAAAATATGAGGTCAAATGTTAACTGCTATTAAGGCTTAATATTTATTGCACCTCGTAATGGTTGAAATATTTTCCGGTATTTAATTATTATAGCTGGGAGTGTCTTCGACACCTCCACTGATTTTACACGCCAGTGCACACTAAATGTGACTTTTTCGTAAAAATGTTTGCCCAACTTCAAATTGATACATACATACTAGCCATCTATTTTATTTCTACCGTTGCTATCACTAATTTGTTTTATTTTTAGTAGTTCAGAAACTTCAGCTTTTAAATCGTTCAAAGTACCGGGTGACTATTAATGTTTGAAGCAAATTTTTGTGTTGGCAATACTGAATTAAGACAGCAATGTCAACATGTCAGTTCACAGTCGTCAATTTTGACAGGAGCGCGCCTTACAAACGTGAGGGAGGAGATAACTTGATCATAAAATTTTAAATATGTTTCCAACCTGGCAAAAAAGTCACAGTCACTGATAATCACCCGGTATTAGGACATAAATTAACTGAAATACAAAAGACGAAAGAATTATAACTTTAAAAAGTACTGTAACGGTCGGCCTTTTAAAAATATTTGCAATCTCTGGTTTTCTAAAATTTATAATTAGAAATCACATTGTTTTAATATGTATGCTAGTGAACTAGGATATAAGGAATATTTAGTGTATTTGATACCATACGATCGAAAAAAAGTTCTCTAGTAAAATTTATTTTTAAAATAATGATATTGGCAATACCAAATCGTTCCTTGTTCTGTTTGACAGTTACGGTCAAATAACTGTAAACAATTAACAATAAATTCCATAGCTTACTAGAGGAATGAATTGTTAAAAATAATCTTATTTATTCAAGTTCACGTGTATGATTTTAAATTTTGTCAGTTCTAATAAGTCATTTGCCAAAGTAAGTCTTATCTTAGCCAATACTAACCTCGCTCACAAGCCCTCTATTTTCTTAAAGGGTATGTCATTTCCCAAAGTCAGTCTTAACTTAGCAAGTACCAGCTCCGCCCACCCACCCTTTGTTTTCTTAGAGGATATGTCATTTGCCAAAGTCAGTCTTATCTTAGCAAGTAGTAGCCCCGCCCACCCACCCTTTATTTTCTTAGAGGGTATGCCATTTGCCAAAGTCAGTCTTATCTTAGCAAGTACTAACCCCGCCCACCCACCCTTTGTTTTCTTAGAGGATATGTCCTTTACCAAAGTCAGTCTTATCTTAGCAAGTACTAGTCCCGCCCACCCACCCTTTGTTTTCTTGAAGGATATGTCATTTGCCAAAGTCAGTCTTATCTTAGCAAGTACTAGCCCCGCCCACCCACCCTTTCTTTTCTTCGAGGGTAGGCGATTTGCCAAAATCAGTCTTATCCTAGCAAATACTACTTTCCATACAGTCCATCAGTCAGTCAATCAATCTATTCCATTTCAGTACATTACTGAATATTAAAAAATATTGTTGACAACATGAAGAATCCTTAACCTCCGAAATTTTTATTTAAGTGGTTTAATTTTTTTGACACATTGTTTAAAGTGTACTGAAAATATGTGGTATAAATATAACCACTAACACAAAGTTAGGATTAACAAAAATGTTTCTAAGGAAACCTCTCATGTCACAATTATTATTACTTAGAGTTTTTTGCACATGACCTGTTGTATGACGTTTGACATTTGTCTCAATACTGGGTGACTATTAATGATTTAAACAAATTTTTGTGTTGGCAATTCTGAATTATTGGCAGCAATGGTAGTATGGTAGTTCACCGTTGTCAATTTGACATGAGCGCTCCTAAAAGATGAGATGAGAGAGGGCAATTGTCAATTACTGACTTACATTATATTTTTTTTTTTAGTACCATAAATTGCAATTGGACAGACAGTTGTGTCATTATGTAATTTTGAAAATGTTGCCAACCTGACAAAAAATTATAAACATTAGTCGTCACCCCATATTCTATTAGTCGTTTAAAAAATAACTTCAAAAGAACGAGGTTATGGATTTGTCGAGTGATATTTGACGTATATGTCATGTTCGTGACGTTCTTGAAAAAATTACAAACAAAGAGTTTCACGAAAGCTAGCATTGTGAAACAGTTCTGAACTATTTTGAATACAAAGTAGAAAATATATTTGTTTTAAAATAAACTGTCTGAAATCATTTTAGTTTCTTATACTCTTTGAACTCATTTATGACAAATCATATATGATTCAAGCTTTACTGTCATTTTGACACATTTCAAAAATCTATTTTGACAAACGATGCCTTTGATATTATTAATATCCGACAGATATGACACTACCGTCAGTAAATTAAGGTTATCTAAATAAAACACATTTTACAAGTTATGACATTAGTAAATGACAACTGCCCAATATTTTTTAAACAAAACTGTACAGTCACCCATATGTCAATTTTTTTAGTAAAAATTGATATACTAAATTTTTTTCTCATAGTTACAGTCCTGTAAAAGTCAACGTAACATTTCCCGAGGCTATAAAATGACATTTTTTTTACTAATGACAGTTTGTTAGAAGGCAATAATGTGACAGTTTTAACCTGGCTAACTCTGTTGGCAATACTTTTTAAACAAAAATGTGAACTTTTCTTGCTTTTATGTTGCATAACGGAAGTAATTTTATGACAGATATGTCAATCGTAACATGCGATAAATTTAGCTTATGTTTAGAATATATTTTGAAAATTAAAAATGTCAACAACCTGTAAGTCTTAACAGCTCACAATCGGAAATTATACAAAACCATGATCATGATACCAATTTCAACTAAAAATCTAGGATTGCCAACAGACTCAGTCATTCCTGATCACGCGGTGGTTTTGTCAAGGGAAGAAAATTTTAATTAGAAGCTAGAACTAACTAACTCGGAAAATTTTTTCATGTACTGCTATTGGTGAACCTGATTCGAATATTTGGTACTATATTATACCACTTTTAAGAGCTTAAAAAAGCTATGCTATGACAGTGTCAAATTTTAACAAAAATCAATAACAAGTTTTGATTTAAATTTAATGTCACTGTCAATCATGTCCATTTTGACAACAGGATACTTCCTAGCTAGAACTGTCATCCCACATAGTAATTCAAAACACATTGTTTTTGTTTATTTTATTTTGACATTTTTGTCACGAAATTTCAGATTTGAAGTTTTTTTGTACTACCAACTTGGCAGTGTAAAAATAAATCCTAGAGGAGTTTTATTTGCTACCAACTTAATTCAACAGGTGTTGGTTTTTTATTTTTGATTAAATAGTAGTACCGAATGACTATTAACAATTGAAGCAAATATATGTGTTGACAGTTCTGAATTATTGGCAGCAATGTTACTATGTCAGTTCACAGTTGTCAATTTTGAAATGAAGGCGCAATAATATGACGTCATCAAATTTTTTTAAATAGTATTACAACATTTTCTTTCATTTAATCAGTTTTATAATATGAAATTATAACATAATTCTTACAGCAATTTTTTCGTAGAAGCGTTGATAATTTAATTGTTAAAATATATCCCCCAGGAAAATTCTTTCAGTAAATTCATAACATTACTTTTACATGTAATTTTTCTATGCTTTATTTGGATGGAATGACATTTACTTTTAAACTAATAATGCCTTCCTAGTTTGACAATTGTCAAATAACTGCAATACCAACATTATTATACTAAAAACAAATGTCATAGCCTACTACAGAACTTTTTTCTAGCATTGTTCTATTACAAAATAAATTTGTTTTAATTACATTTTTACTGACAGTTGAATACTGAATGTCAGTATGAATCAAGTTAAGTTGGCAGAAAAATGATGTTTTCAGTTTTCACTACTGCTTTTAATTAAATACCGAGTGACTATTAATGATTGAGGCAAATTTATGGGTTAGTAATTCTGAATTATTGGCAGCCGTGTTAGCATGTCAGTCAAAATTGTCAATTTTGACATAAGCGCGCCTAAACACCAATGGTGCCTAAAATTTGAATTTGACATCAGGTATGCCAATGTGACAAAAAAATCAAAAACAGTAATAGTCATTCGATATTTACAGAAATTTTTTCTAAATTATTATTATTATTATAGTAAAATAGAACCCTCATACACACAAAACTGTTGAAATCGACAGATTAATTAACAAAAGACATGAAATGGAACCCTGTACCACTCAGACCACAGTGCCAGTTTCTGTTTATGCAAATGCAAGTTCTCTTAACCATTTTGTCAGCCTGAACAAAACGCCACTTCGTCGACTTTCTAGATTCCGCGTTAACCCATCATTCATTTTTTCAGTGGGAGGTCGATCTCCCAGATACCCGCAATTTTTTCTCCAAATCCGTTTTTTCCAGGCCATTGTATTCCTCACCGTCTGCTGCCTAGTCGTCGTCCGAGGCCAGTTCTTCGACGGTTTCGACTCCTCCTTCCGGGGCTTCGGGGGCGGCTTGGACTCCCCCTTGCAAGCGACCAGAGACCCCAGACAGAACCCAGGACCCGTGGTGTTCCCTCCCGCGCCCCCAGACAACGGCGAGACCAGCGGCGTCGTCGTGGGCGCCTCCGGATACGGCTTCGTGCCCCCGGGTTCGAGTAAGAGCATTTAGCACACAATGCGTCCGATTCATAGCATGTGAACGCGGTACAATGGCAGTAAGTTGGCGCAATCACGACCATTTATCGCCATGATCATTGGCTTTCCCATTATTCATCATCTTCAAAGACGTTGTGCGGTTGTAGCGCGGTCGGAGGGCGCTTGTCCTTTCCGGATGAATTGTACTACGTGGAGAGTGGCGGAATGGCGCTTTTTGCACTGGATTGTCCACTCACATTTCTTTGGTCGTGGAATGTCAATGAGCGAGACGAAATTGCCGCAACGAGAGGCAGTCGAGCGCTAAAGCGGATGTTTTGCGTTGGGATAAGAGCGTGCTGCATATTTGTTTATCTAAAGACATTAACACATTAATGGAAACGTGGCGGGTAATGATTCATAGCATTTAGAACATTTTTCATTTTAACTAATAGATGGAGGGGTAAGCTGGGCTACATGGTAATCTGTCACGATATACCTACCCATTCATTCCATTTTACTAAACTATCAATTCGAAATTTGTTAAAGTTAGGGACAATGTAAATCAATTTCAGATGGAGGTAGCCGAAGAAGTTTCTAGATAGCGTAAACATCAAGGTATGTATTGAGATACCAGCAAACGTAATGACGTCAAAACCGAAAATTATAAAAACTGAGAAGCAACTAATAACTTCAAATTTTGCTCCTTTGAATTATATTATAACACTCCTGGAACAGCCACTACTAATTTTGGTACTTTTTTCATACTCAGCAACTTCACAAATTCGTGGAATAAGCTAAGGTTCCTTCACGGACTTTTCAAAAAGTGTCGCGTTTGTTTGTATAATACCAGATAAACGACCGCCACTAGGTGCACCTTGAGATGACACTAATTTGATCACTGGTCTCCTTATGTCAATTAAATATTCATTATATGCATTTCCTTTTATTTGACCTCACGGTAAGGACGACTCCAGCAAGGTTATGGTCGAACAAACCTCCATGAGTGAGTTTTACCGAGTTACACAACCGATTTATCTGAATCAATTAATAGAAATTGTTTTTCGATTAAAGTGACTTATTTATGGTTAAGTTCCCGCAAAAAATTCCCATTGTTTTGAAATGTGATACGGCCACAACTTTCAATTTCGCGTTCGAAATAAATCTGAAGTTTATGGCTTAGATATTTTATGAGTTACGAGGAACCCAGATTTGGCATTTTTACCGTTCTGAATTTCTCTCGGTGTTCTTCGCTATCGTTTCAGCGAGAATTAACAATTACCTAATCATCTTCGCTTTGTCTGCGCGTTTACCATATGGTATTAGAAAATGATAATTGCGAGTTCTCAAAAACTTTCAAGGTTAGCGTAATTCGCTTTTAATGGTCGCAAGTTGTATTTTTTATTGAGGAAACCAGATTCGGATGATTTTGCAAAACTTGGCGAAAGTGCTGGACTCTTTAATGTCTATGTATTGCTGCCAAGGTTACAGAATCCTTTTTTCTATCCTTAACATTTTTTTGTGATAACAAATTTTACGACGAGGCTAACTTTAGATTTTTTGCAGGATTTAGTTCGCAGTATTTCACCTTCTTCTGATCTCCGCCTTTCAGCATCAGAACTGCCATTGTAAAATAGTTTCCGAAGAGTTTCTTTGATGTAAATACGTCTATATTAGAACAATTGTACAACTTTTTCTATTTAATGACAATTTGTAATTATTTAAGTTAGGCTAAGTATTTAATTGTAGTTAGCTCTCTTGCATTTGTCGACATGTGCAATGTTATTTATTAAAGTTGTTTTACATAAACCGTGCTTTCATTCACCTTAGACAATTGAGCAACAATATATGTGAAAAGTGCAATTTAAAAATAGTTCTTTTCGGACGGATTTGGCAACAGTTTGAAACTTACACTTAATATATAACAATTAAAAGTGCATGCATGAAAGAACAACTGCAACCAGCGACCCAGTTTTCAATTTTGGATGCCAACGAAAAAAATTGATTCGATTTATATCGACACAAAAGTAAAAGTTGTGATGAAAAGCAGATTTGTTGCTACTGTTCCGATAAAAGACGTTACAAACAAGATATTTCGTCAGACGATGACATTTATTTTCATCAAAGGAAATCCAAGACGATGCGCCACACGACATGTCGTCGTTCCATCAAATTACATCACAATTTAAGAACCTGCATAACTTCTAAACAAGATATCATCTCGTATACGACCTTACAAGACTCCATCAGCTACCATCTTTCTTCCGGAATTCAAGATTGCAATTTACGGAGAAACTTTTCTCTGTTTGGAACCAGGTTAATGTTTCTGGAATGTATATCAAGTACATCGACTATAACTTATATAATTTCAGTGCTCGTTACTTAGTTAATTGAGTCACCTCGATTCAAATTAGTCTTTGATAAACTAATTATCAATTAGAGGACGTAAACAAATTCGAAATAGGTTGAAGATGTCAAACGTGGACGTGAGATCACTCACAATGGAAAAGTATTCAAGATCAACCACTTTCTTCACACTTGGGAGCAATTATAAAATTTCAATATCAGCCTGTCTATAAAGTTTTTTCATCAGTGGTAAACACAAAAGGGTCACCACTGAAATCAATAAAAACATCATAAACCAGACGGAAAAGTACTAGTGATTGAAGGTAATTTCATGCAGCGTGTAATTTGGAACACTTCCATCCCACAAAACTTGTCTCCAAGAACTAAAATCGTCACACTTTATAGACGAAAAGAGAAAAAATCATATTGATATTTATTGCAATGTAATGACTCCAGTATAATGTGCTACTTCAAGTTATAATCTGGATAATTAATGTTTTTCGGCTGCATTTTTTGAACGAATTCATAAATATTTCGACGTGAATTTGCTCACATTTTTTAATTGTTTAAATTATGTTTGAACCCAGACACTGTCTGAGAAGTTTAGCAATGAAAGTGAGCTGTGGGGGCAGTGCCAAATGAAAAATATTGCAGGAAAGAGTCAACATTAAGGACCATTTAGAACCGAAACAATAGTCTGCAGAAATTATTCTGCTTTGTTTATATTTTTCTCATAATTATCTATTGTTAGAATTTATAATTTTATTTCGGTTGACGGTAGAATGGAAGCCCAAACATCAAATATTATTTAGTAGATGATTGTATCTATAAGGTTTCAGTACGTCGTCTTGTTCCACAATCTTCTACTATTTAAAAAAATGAATTGTAAACAAACAATAATATGCACAAATAGATACTAAAACCACACAATTGTTAAAATAAGATTGATTTTGGTCAACGACTGAACAATATTAGGAGTAACCACTGGAATAAACAGGGGGTGGGTGGGCGGGGCTATTGCTTGTTTACAAAAGATTCTGTAGGAAAAAGTTAAACTTAGCCCCGCCCACCAACCCATTTTCTCATTTTTTGCTTCAGAAATAAGAAATAAATGTTATAGCAAATAAGTAGTACAACAAAAAACTTACGACTAACGCATTTTTTTTAGCAGCCTACTTTCTATTAGTTCCCTTTCTCACTTTACAAAAGAACATACAATTCGCCCCGCCCACCCACCCTGGCTCCATTTCAGTAATTCATTTTGTCTAATTCGAATGAAAGGTGGATTTCAAATGAAGAAAGATAAAATCGTTAGAATGCGAACAGCTTGTGTGGGCGGGGCTAGTATCGGCTAAGATAAGATTGATTTTGGTAAATGACATATCTGCTAAGAAAAAAAGGGTGGGTGGGCGTGGCTACGGCTTGCTCATAAAACTAGAAAAAAGCTGAATTTTGGCCCTGCCGACCTCCTTTCTCCATTTCACTGACTTCTTTTATTTAGTATAAAATGGTAATTGAAAAATAACAGTATTGTATTCCCAAAATTTTCTGGGAAAATAGAGGAGCCGTTCCTGATTTAATCAATAAAATAAATTGACTCATTTATTAATTTTTTTGAGTCACTTGTTTAAACAAATCTAAAAAATATGAATGCAGTTACTGATAAACCACAAGTATTAACTCATCATATTTTGCACATTTAAGATTATTCAGCAAAATTTTGAGGTGACGTCATCACTTTTTTAGGGGGGATGAGCACATACATTTTGATTAAAAATTTACCATGCTTATGATAACGTCAAAATTTCTGCAATATTTCAAAGCATTCGGTTTTGTAGTTCCTGATTAAATCAATAAAATGAATTCAGGCATTCATTTTTTTTTAATCACCCTGTGTATACAAATCCAAAAAATATGAATGTATTGATAAATTACAAGCACAAACTCATCATATTTTTTATTCGGCAAAATTTTGAGCAGACGTCATCAACTTTTTGAGGGGATAAGTAAATATATTAAACATTTACCATGCTTATCACAACTTTAAAACATCTGCAAGATTCCAAACCATTCTGTTTTGCAGTTTCAAAATTAAACTGCAAAGTGTCGTTTCATAATTTTGATTTTTTTTTCCAAAAATATGTACCTTTCGGGTAAAAATTCAATACGGGGTCATAAACTACCCATTTACTACGTACAGTTTTGAAGTGACGTCATCACATTATTGGTGGCAATGATTAGAGAAGTTTTGATTATCATTTTACCATCTACATGATATTCCTAATATAAATACAAAATTTGACAACAATTGGCCGAGTACTTTCGGAGATTATCTGTCTAATAAAAGTCCGGGACGACAGACAGACGAACAGACGGACAGATAGACGGAAACTGAAGACCTATTTTTTCGTATTGTAGGTGTCATGAAAGGTCGAGGAAACGTAAAAGTAGAGAGTTATTATTTATTAAAAACATAAGATGTCGCCATCGAAAATAAAACAAATTATAGTTGGCTGTAAAACTAGTTGGTACCGGATGTTCAATTGAAAAAGTCATCAAGTTGGCCTTGATTTTTGTAAACATTGTGAAATATTTCTTCAATAAACCTTCAATAATAATGACAGCTGACAACGCGGAAATGTCAGTTATACACAACAGTACGGATTAATGAAACACATGCGTTTCGCGATAGATTTTTTTTGTCAAAGCAAGGCCAACTTGATGACTTTTTGAATTAAACACACGTTACTACTGACATATTACATCATTCTGTCGATTCGTCACCTGTCAGTGTCACAGCTTAAATACTAAACTACAGCGTAATCAACTGTTTGAGTTGATATAAATTAAGTTTGACTGAAATTTGACACATAATTATCATTGACATGTTATAACCAAATTTTCTTGACCGCTTGAAAGTGACATAACCAGAGATATGTAAAAGACATTTACTTTTACATATCTCTGGACATAACGCCAAGCACTTGGATCAGGTTTGACAATAGCAGCACAAAAAAAAAAAAAAACAAAATTAGATGTCATTCAAACGGTATTTGTTGATCACAATGTATATTTTCCTAGGTATAGTTTTAATCTGAAGGATGAAAATTAGGCAAGATTTTAATTTTAAAAAGATATTAATTATTATTAAAGCGAATATTTGTGTTGGTAATACTTAACTATTGATAGGAGTAGGCCTAATTTAATTTAATTTAATTTAATTATTTACAAACGTAATGAGAAGTCAACTTATTAATCATCATAAAATTTTAAATATGTTGTCAACCTAACAAAAAAAATTACAATCTTTAATAGTCACTCAGTATTTTCGAACAGAAATAATTTAGATCCAGTTTTTCAATGTTTTTTAATATAATATACAATGTGATCAAAACGTACTATTTCAGTTGGCAATAGAATTAACCAATTTCAGAATCATTTTAATAATATTCAGTGACAAATTTTGACATAAATTAAATGTTACTGTCAATTTGTCAGTTTTGACAACACTAAATAACGTGGAGTGACAGGTCTACCAATTTCAAGAAAAATGTATTCATACCAATTGAAACAGTACTTGCTGATTATGCTGTGCCCATGGTAGAAGGAGACATGGTATAGGCATCCGATGTACCAATTTAAAAATGGTCTGCGCATCCATTTGTGACGTTAGGTGGCATCAACGACCTTGTGACTTTTGTGAGCTTCGCTAGGGAAGTATAGGGAATTTCAGCTTGGGTCTGTCCAATACGTCAATTAGTTGTCGGATAACGAAAGTTTGTATTTTAAATTTCGCGCTAATTTCACCCCACTTGACGTCACACCCGATGCGTATGCCTATACCATGTCTCCTTCTACCATGGCTGTGCCATAATGTGTCCAGGAAATACGAAAGAACTAAAAAAAAACTCAACTTAAATAACTGCTCAAATCAAAAGTTTTTGTTCGGAATGCGTTACTTTAAGAATAAAATTTTATGAGTTATGATAAAGTTAAAGAACAAAAAAATAGACACAACTTCCATGTTTCAAGTTTTTCACAATGACATTTGCAGTAGGAGATTGAAAAAAAGAAGTCGCCGAGTATGCCATGAAATTTATTTTAAAATAATAATGTTGGCACTACCGTAACTGTCAAACCGAACAAAGAACGCGTTATTTTATTACCAACATTTTTTTTTAATATTTAATAATTTCATTGCTTGCTAGACGATTTTTTTTCGATTATAATATCCATTTTGGAAAATAATATTAATAGCGACGCTATGGTTGACGCAGAATCTCAGAAAAATCCATTCATTAATTTTTTTTCGGGACATTCTCTATACGCAGTTTTGAAAAATATGGACACATTGATACATCACAACTGTAAACTTTAGATACAAATTTTCTAGCAAAAGTTTGAGATCAAGAGATAAACAGCCAAATTTTATAGTGGATTTCATACCTTCTAGAGTAAATTGTCCAAGGTAAAAAATAAGAACGGATTAATAAACCACAAATATATCGGGTGAACAACATAATTTGTGATCGCAGACAGCTCTGGTAACAAAATTTTGACTTTATACTTGATCTATACGACTGTATAAAAAGTTACCAGAATCTTGCAGTAACTGAAAATTAAGAGTGTAAAAAATACCAACATACCAGCCTACGTTTTCTGAAACACAGCCAACTGCGATCACGAATTTTGTTGCTCACCGGACAGAAGCACCATTTTATAAAAATTATTTACGATTAACTTAGCAAAATTTTGAGATGGCGTCAACAAATTGTTGGTGGGGGTGATATTCCTTAAATCAGACAAAACTCTTATTGTTGTACACTCTATTAGGAGCTACAAAACGTCAGAAAAACATGAAATTAATTATTCCTTAATTGGACCGTATAAATCCTGCTACTATTATTATAAATATCGCTATAAAGATCCGAATCTAAATTACAAAAAACTGCATACCAAAAAAATACATGGCTATAATTTAATCAGCACTTTGTAACTGAATCAATAAACAAAATAATGTAACAGATTCTAAATTATTTGGGACTAATTCATAGAAAGTGGCTTAAAATTTAATGCTTTATTAAAATATTAAATGGAGCATTAAAACTGGATTTTTAGATTTTGATTTTTTGAATTCGATCACGTGCATGAATAATTTAACAACACTTTTGTAGACCGGACTTTAGTAAATAAAGCTGTTTGAAAGTGACATTCACTTAGAGTGGGACTTTTCTATTCGCTTTTGAATATACAGCAACAATTTAAATATATTTAAACTAAACTTCGTGCCATTATTGTTCTATAAAAATTATCTTAATCTTAATATTTCACAAATTTTGTTTTTTAAACACTGTTAAGTTTCCTATAAATCACCAATAAAAAATCCTCTGCGAAGTATGATGATGTTTTCAGATGACGTCATGAACTTGTGGAGGGAATAAACAAACAAATTTTGGTTAGGAGTGTTAAGATAAAATTTAAAGTAATTGATTTGGTAATTTCAGAAAGTGTCCGTCTAATAAAATAATTAAAAGACCACCAATAGACAGACAACAAAGAGACGGCACCGAGAAACTTGTCTTTTTACTTTCTACAAGCTATGAAGCGTCAAGAAAAGTTGGAATTAGACAGTCGTCAGAGTGACAAAAAATAAAATTTACGACTTGAGATGAAATCGACGTTTTGTTCACAGTGCTGAGATTAAGTGAGAAGTATTAATTTGTTTTATTAAGCGAACAGTTTCTAAAACTACTGAATCGATTACTTGGTGTACTTTATCGTGATCGTGAGGTGGTACACTGTTAACTAATTTTTTGTAACAAAATGATGACTCATCTCGAAATATTATTCTTGTTTTAAATATAGGTTACAAACCACTCTTATTTTGAGAGATTGTGTAAGAGATTTTTTGAAATTTTGGTAAGATATTAGCCGTGATTTAAAGATACAATTCATAAACCAAAATTTATCATCCTTTCCAATAAATTGGTGACGTCACCTTAAAAAATTAAATTACTACTTGTTGCTTGTGTTTTCAGCAATATGCTTTTATTTTTTAAAATTACAGTGTACGATAAAATATATTGTATCTATTATCTCACAAACATCTCATGCAGTTTTCTTGATATTCTGAGAACACAGTTATGTAACAAAAAAATATTATAAATCTTGAAAAAATTCCCGTGACGCATCTAATAGGTACTTGGTGTTTTTTAAACATTTTAATTTTGAACGTTATAGATTAGACATCTTCACTAGTAAACAGGATATTGCACCAAAAACCCGTGACACGCACAAACCAATAAATCCGTGTACGACAGTACTATAATTGTGAACGCGTTTTTGTTGTTTCTCGCTAAATTACACAATAAACCGCAACAACATAATTTAATCGACTCATTAAATATTCGCTTTACACTTTATTGAATCCGAATGGAACTGTACACAGTACAAATCTCATTAGTGACACACTGAAATAAATTTTCAGCGTCCGCGTGAAAGAACCGTTTCAGCATTCGGTATGTGATTTCAGGCTTGATACACATCTGGTACCTTTTAGCGCCATCTATTATGCTTTCTCGTTTCAGGCCAATGAGCACCATTTATTACGTTCAATGCAGACATTCACTATCACCTTACAAATGATTCGAGCTTTATCAACTCATTATATCTACCTCCGAGTTGTATTATGACGTATGTGGCAACAAACGAAACAATGAACATAAATGTAGACAAAGAAAATTTTCACAAAAAAAATGTTTCTGATAGTTAACGCGTTGTACTGTGATTTTGATTAACGACACTGTCGTTCAGAGCAAATAATGATCCGGTGATCAGTTAAAGCGTATCGTGATGGCACAATGGCGTATCGTGACATAACTTTTTACAAGGCGAAAATAGCCCCGATTATATGCTCCGGTAATAAGAATCATAAGTAAACAAATAAAGTCAATTATTCTCCCAGTAATTGCCTCAAAATTACGGGTATGCTATTGAATAAGAAAAATGAAAGTTTTAAATGGCACCGTTAGAATAGCAAAATTAATGCAGACAAACGAAAACTAATAATTTAAACAATTTCTCTGAAACTAGTTAACATAGTTTTCTTTGTTATTCAACTGACAGTACAGGCGGATTTAACAGTAGCAAAGTCATACCCACCTACTTTTTTTTTCAGCAGGATACAAATGTGAGGGTCGATTTTGTCCGGGTTGAGTCCGGAGCGCTCACGGATCAAGGTTTTCCATCACAGACTCGATTAACGCTGCCACTGAAGTGTCTCATTGTTAGATCGACAGACAAACCAATAAAAAGATAAAATAACTTTGGGCAAAAAATTCGCACCTGTCGGCCTTAAAGGTCGCTGTTGGGTAATCGGAATTGTGTGTTTGCTGAATTTTACGAATGGTTGATCGTGCGTTGAAGAATTAAAGAGTGCACGTGCGTTTTAATCATATTCGCAATGGTTACACTAATGGCCAACCGTATGCATAAAGATCAATTTTTCATTTGGTTAGTGAAAGTGCAACATCATGATGTTAATATAAATTTGTGTTAATATAAATGTATACAGAAAATCGCTTTAATACAAAGAAATTGAAAAAAGAGATTCTGGAATGGAATGATAAAGAAATTAATACACTTTCGAAAATTGTAGCGTTTTTTAATGGTAATGTAAGAAGTGAGCTCTGAAATTTATCTTTATGTAATTGGTAATTAGGCGAATATCTAAAATTGCAGACATTATTGTGAAATTTTAAATGATATGTAGCTGAAATATTTCTTATTAATATTAACTCGTAAAAAAGTATTTTTGTTGCGAGATTTAAACGATACAGTTGTTACATCGTGTGGTAATAATTTAAATTTCAAATGTCCGAAAAAGAATGACCAATATAAAAATTATAACAAAAAGTGTCCAGTATATCACTTTATTTATTAATTCTTAGTTACGATTTTTTAATTCACAATATCTACAAAGAAGTGATTGAGTTAACTTAAATTACCCACAATTAATTAATATTATTAGAGTCTGAATTAGCGAAACGTGAGCTTATTAAAACAAAGGAGGTGTCGAAACGTATCCCTGAAATGTTGAAGGTAAAACTTTCAGATATCAAAAAACGTCATAAATGAGAGTGAAGGTCGTTCTTTATTTGCCCACTGGTATTGAACGAGTCTCTAGCCGACCAGTAAAATTAGAGCTCGATCAACTGAAATAGACCTTTTGGGTGTAGAAGAAAATTGGGGGATTAAGTTGATTACTAGAAAAATTTACCATTTTAGACATGTTTTAAGTTTCTTGTTGTCGAAATAAGTATACACATATTAAGAAAACAAGGCAACATGTAGCCCCACCCACCCGCCCTGTCTCAATTGTGATGACTTTTTTTATTCGTCGTGATGAAAGAAGGCGGAGCTTAACTGCAAAATCCTTATTTCTCTACGAGAAATTAAAAACATGTTTGTGAGTATCGTGTTGTTCAAAGAATACTAATTATGTATATTAAGAAAAAAATAAGGCCAAAGATTAGGCCCCACCCATACCCGCCCCGATTTCAATTCTCAATTGTGGTGAATTTTTCATTCGTTGTCAGATCGACGGGTGGGGCTTAATTGTAAGATCCATATTTGTCTACAAGAATTTACCATTTTAAACATGTTTTAAGTTTCTTGTTCTCAAAAAACGACTACGTATATTAAGAAAAAAGGCAAAATATAAGCCCCGCCCACCCGCCCTATCTCAATTGTGAAAATTTGTTTTAATCGTCGAGAGCCAAAGGAGCGGAATTTAAGTGCAAAATCCTTATTATTTCTCTACAAGAAATTACCATGTAAGATATATTTTTGAGTATCATGTTATTCAAAGAATGCTACGAGTATGTATATTAAAACAAAATTAAAGCCAAAGATTAAGGGCCACACATGCCTGCCCTGATCCAAATAACTAGTAATGAAGTTTTCATTCGTTGGCAGACCTAAGGGCAAAAACCCAATTTGAAAATCCATATTTCTTTACAAAAATTTACCATCTTAAACATGTTTTAAGTTTCTAAGAATGAAAAAAATCATCACAATTGCGATGGGGTGGGTAGGCGGGGTTTATATTTTGCCTTTTTTCTTAATATACTTGCATAGTATTCATTGAACAACACAATACTCAAAAACATGTTTTTAATTTCTTGTAAAGAAATAAGTATTTTGCAGTTAAGCTACGCCCCTTGGTTAACGGCGAATAAAAAAAATCATCACAATTGAGATAGGGCGGGTGGGCGTGCTTACATTTTACCTATTTGTTTTAATATGTGTACTTCTTTTCACAACATGAAACTTAAAATATGTTTAAAATGGAAAATTTGTATAAGGAAATATCGATTTTGCAATTAGGCTCCGCCCAAGGTTCCTTAATAGTGACTAGGTTAGTGCATATAGCGGGTTTGTAGACAGACCTGTTACAGGAGGAAGGGGAGCCACCACTCGTTTATGACGTAGAAAGTGCCTCGGTAGGGTTTTTGGGATCTTGTTGTGAATACCCTAACTGTGATTACGTCCTGGCACTCCTGGCTACAAAGGTTTTGTAACACAATGGCAGTTTCGGCAAAATCCAAAGACTTCAAATATTCTGTCTCAATATATTTGAAGTCTTTGGCAAAACCGCTCTTGCAATGTAATGGGAAAAAGTAACTAGATTTAAAATTAACCGCGTAAGAGGTACTTTCTACGTCATCATCATGTCTCTTCAAGATCATGATATACCCTAACCTAATCACTATAAAGGGAGCTTGGGCTCCGCCCCATAATTGCAAAATCCATATTTCCTTGCAAAAATGTACCATTTTAACCATGTTCTAAGTTTCTCATTGTGAAAAGGTGGCTATGTATATTAAGAAAAGAAAGTCAAAATATAAGCTACGCCCACCCGCCCTGTCTCAATTCTGATGATGTTTTTTATTCGTCGTAAGCCGAGGGGCGGAGCTTAATTGTAAAATCCTTATTTTTCTACGAGAAATTACCATGTGAAATATATTCTTAAGTGATCGCATTATATAAAGAAAAGTTAAAAAAGAAAACCAAAAAAGAAGCCCCACCCATCCGTCTCGATTTCAATTGTGATGAATTTTTCATTTGCTGTCAGACCGAGAGGCGGAGCCGTAAATGCAAAATCGATATTTGCCTATACACATTTTTATTTTAAACATGTTTTAAGTTTCCTGTTGTGAAAAAATGACTACACATTTTAAGAAAGAAATGCCAAAATATATATGCCCCGCCCACCCACCCTGTCTCAATTCTGATGATTTTTTTATTCGTCGTGAACCAAGTGGGCAGAACTTAACTGCAGAATACTTCTTTACAAGAAATTAAAAACATGTTTTTGAGTATCGTGTTGTTCAAAGAATACTATGTACATTAAGAAAAAAAAGGGCACAATATAAACCCCGCCCACCCACCCCATCTCAATTGTGATGATTTTTTATTATTAGAAACTTGAAACACGTTTAAGATGGTAAATTTTTGTAAGGAAATATGGATTTTGCCTTTTCCTTATTCTGTCAGGCATGATGAGAATTTGACGAAATGTTTTCAGTCATTTAAACATCAAGATAAAAAATCCGTAACGAATGGCGTACAGACGTCAACATTACCCTAAATTTGACCGGATTTATAAAGTGAATTTAATTTATTATGTAATTTTCGAATAGAAATAATTTAAATCCAATTTTTCAATGTCTTTTAAAAAAATATGCAGCGTGATCAACACGTACAGTTTGAGTTGGCAATATAATTTTAATTGCGAGAATTTTCTTGTGCTACTATTGCCAAACCTGATTCAAATACTTGGAGTTGTCACTTTTAAATGCTCAAGAAGTTTGGATATGAGATTTTAATAATAAATAAATCAATGACAAATTTTAACCTATAAATGTTACTGATAATCACCTGATGTCAGTTTTCACAACAAGAAGTAAAGTGGAGTGACAGGTGCACCAATTTCAAGAAAGTTCATTCATACCAACTGAAATAGTACTTATGTCCAAAAATACGAAAGAAATTAAAAGAAAAAACAAATGCAGATTAAAACAACTGCTAAATTTTAATCAATGTCCTGCAACTATTAAATCAATATTAGTGTATTACTAATTGTTCTAAAATGTGTCACGACAAATTGTAAAATTTTATTCTTAAAATTACTCAAATGTCGCTATGACGTCATATATAGATCTAGAGCCAATTTAAACTACTCTGACTTGGGAAAATATTACACTTTCTGTATCCCTAAAAATACACCTTTTTTTATCGGTAACAGAAAAATAATATTTCAGGCTAAATGTATACAATAACTACCTTGGGTCAAAAATCAGACCGATAAAACATTTGCCATTAATTCTATTCGAAATGTTATAGTAGTTCAAAAATATTGAAGAAAAAAAGTGTTTTATATCAGTGAATTTTAACGATTTATCTTTATAAATAAAAAAGATAGTAAATTTTAAATGGCACATTCGATGTAACAAATGAGTATCAAAAATTTAACTTGTTTTCTTTTTCAACAATAAATAAATCTAGAAAGTCTATTTTCTTTATGAACAATAAAACCAGGTTCCACTATCTAATTCAGAAAGAGAAAACAAATTTTTAACTCTAGTTAAGCAATTAATCAAATTCAACTGTGACAATCTGACAATCATTTAATAATAAAATCCACTTTCATTAATTTCAGCTGTCAGTTGAAAAATGTGTTTAAATTAGGTATGTGTTGAAGCGAAATATGTAATATAACAAGGAAGCTATAGAGCGCTTCAGAAATAAACAAATAATTATATACAGTAGCGGTCATTTCTACGGAACCACTCGATAAAAAGTCAAGTTGGTAGCCCTGTCATCTAGTACTTTACGCCGAACGCAGTTGGTAGCGGCAGTTGATATGGCAATCGAAATTAGCACAACACGAATGTTTCGGTTGCCCTTAGCTATGCCGCACTGTATCCGGTACAGATTGTATGTTCTGTTCATCTATTTATTAAAATAAAATATCTACATTGACAATGGGGCCATCTAACCTGTCAAATTTTTGACACATATGTTTCCCCCAGAAACCCGTCAAGGTCACGTACACCAAACAAATTTTGAAAATTTACACTAGGGAGTGGTTCTATAGAAAAGATCGCGACTTTAATTATGGACATTTTTGCTTTTATTTTATACTGTAACTGTGTTGATTCGTTCTATCACGAGGGCTAAGACAGAATCACGACAGAATAAATTCAAAAAGGCAAAATTAGACTCGTTTCAGTGTGCTCGACCTTACCCACTGCTTCCTGGATGTAAATTCCATGTGCTCTATCCTCCCCTACACACAATGACGCATCGTAGTAACTTTCGTTGCGTCAAGTTTTAATTTTAGTGTAACGCAGAATTCGCAGAAACGAATATTCAGTGACTGTCAACAAGAACAAACAAGATATTTCTGTGTTTTTATTTAGAAATCGGTGTCCAACTATCATTCCACTCGCCCTAACCCACCTATTATCCCAGTGGCATGTCTGAAAGACTACTTACAAACAGAAATCCAGCACAGGTAGATGGTTTTCTAGACGGTTCTCAGAAGCTGGTACACATTGAGGTTATGTCCCTTACAACAAACTAAATCTTTTTTGATTTAGTTGCAAATACTAACAACCGAAAATCACCCCATTAACGATTTCAACGAGTTTGTAGCACCCGTAAGTAACATGGTGGTGGGAAGCGACGGACGCTTCGCGTACACAAGTCACCTAGTGAACCCCTACGAAAGAGAACATTGGTGGATCCCAATGGACCACTGCTACGCCCGACCGTGGAACTGGCGTCCAGAGAGCACGTTCTTGCGCCCCACGAAAACCCTGTTCATGCCAAAACAGCCACCGAGTAAACGAAAATCGACGAACCCGCTGGCGCCGGTCCAGGATTATGAAGAAGTAATTGATGTGGTGGCGACTAGCAATGAACCGTCGCCGATTTATGATAAAACGAAGGCGAAAAATTTGATGGAGGAGTGTGAGAGGCATGCGGCGTTGGCCAGAGTGGACGATGGGGGTGATGATTGGGAAGAAAGTGTTCAGAGGTGTGTTTTAAAATTTGTCAAAATTGTTGAGAAAACTTTTTTTTTAACAGAACTGCGTGGACGACCACTCAAAATAGGTTATTTAATGGAATGTCTAGTATTTTAAATAGTGATCATTTGGCACGACTGGCACACACTGATTCACATAATGAACCTGTTGCTAGACGCGTCACTATTGATAAATCTGTGGAAAGAGTGCGGCGTTTAATGGCCACTGTATCATGGGACCCAAAATATACACAGTGGTTGCACCAGATATTGATTGATCATCTCAGCACACAGTATCTTGCGTCATATCTGGATATTCTCCAAGTGAGACTTTTTTTCAAAATTATATACCTACTTGTAGTAATAAATATTGTAGACCCTTAGGTCCAAACTTCCAACTTTTGTTGATAAAATGATGACGGGCGCTAACTCAAGCAGACTGAGTATGTTGGGTTATGAAAGTCTGTTTCCCCTAATGAAGCGACCTTGGGACCCTGTCGCTTTAAGTTTGATGCAAGATAAACCAAAGAAGTTGCCAGGCAATCCGGTGATTGTAGTGGTGCCATCAACCCCCATTTCTTCAAAAAGGATGTTGAAGTGGATTAATTTGCTCTCAAATTTGGCGACTGTGATAACAATTCCGTCAAATTATGGAGGTAAAAATCGTTAAATTAATCAAACCAAGTTTTATACAACTGGAAAATAGAGATAGTAGGGTGACAATAATTTCAGGAGGACCGGGACACAAAACGGCTATGATGAATTGTGTAGATCAGATGTTTGTAATGACAAGAAATAAAATCCAGGATATTCGTCTGGATTATCCTGGAAGAAACATTGTTTTGGCGGGATTTGGGTTTGGAGCAACTCTTGCATTGCAAATTGCTCAAGTTGAGCAAGTTTTGTGTGTTATAAGTATAGGTTTTTCACTTTTGACTGCCGAAGGAAAGAGAGGGGAACCTGATGATAATTTGCTAGAGTTGCAGTGTCCTGTACTGTTTGTGATTGGACAGTGTTCGAGTACGTCTCTGTAAGTATCAATTTATATTTTAAAATTTATGAAACTGGTATACGAAATAAAAAAAAAATGGTCAAAGGTTATGTCCATACGACTTCTTTGAAAAATTATAAAATTTAATTTTGCTCATTTTAATTTATGATGATCTCTATACATTGAAATAAATGTAGAAAACGAGTTTTGACAGCCTATAAATTTTTTGTGTTTGGCTACGACCGAAAAAATGAAAAATCGAGAGGTTTGGAAACTCTAAAATTTTTGAGAACGAAAAAAATCTGTATGTATTTTAAATATTGAACAATTGAAAAATGAAAAATCTAAAATAGGAAAATTACAGAATAAAACTGAAAAATTGCAGAAATATAAGTTGGAAATTGAAATTTTGAAAAATTGAAAATAAAAAAAAATGGAAACTTATAAAATTACAAAATTTAAAAATTGGATAACTCCAAAATCTATTAGACTGTAAAAATGAAGAATTGCAAAATTATGGAATTTCAAAAATCGAACAGTTGGAAAATGAAAAATCGATTGATTCCAAAATTGAAAATCTGATAATTAAAGAGCTGATTTATTAAAAACTGCGCAATTGAAAAACTGAAAAATCAAAAAAATGCAAAATTACAAAACTGAAAAATTGTGTAATTTTAAAATTAAAAAATCAGATAATAGGTCAATACAAAAATAACAACTGAAAAATCGAAAAATTGTAACGTTATGAAATTGAAAAATCAAAAACTTGGAATTCGAAATTTTGATATATTAAAAATCAAAAAAATAGAAAATCGAAGTAATGAAATTCGGATAATTGAAAAATCAGGGTTGTCTTAAAAACGAAAAATTGTAAAATATTTAAACTGAAAAATTAAAAGTGAAATTTTGAACTGAAATTAAAAACATTGAAAATTAGTAAAATTAAAAAGTTGGATAATTGTAAAATTGAAAAATCAAAAATTTAAAAATATGAATATTTTAAAACCAAAAAAATCCTAAAATTCAAATATCAAACAATTGAAAAATGAAAAATCTAGAAATTTGATAATCTGATAATTGAAAAAATGAACGTTTTAAAACAGGTAGAATTGATTAATGGAAAATTACGAAATTTGTTCTGTAAAAATCGAATGATTGAGACATCTAAAAATTTGAAAAATGTAAAATTGGACAATCAAAAAGTTGAAAAATCGTATACCTTTAAAAACGAGAAATTGTAAAATAATTAAACTGAAAAATGAAAAACTTGGAAAATTAAAATAGAAATTTTGAACAATTTAAAATAAAAAATTAAACACTTATAAAATTGCAAAATTTAAAAATTGTATAATTGTAAATTCCAAAATGTATTAGACCGTAAAAATGAAGAATTGCAAAATTATTAACAGTTGGAAAGTGAAAAATCGATGAATTGCAAAATTGAAAAAATTTAAAACTGAAAAATCGAAAAATTGTAAATTTACGAAATTGAAAAATCAAAACCTTGGAAAATTGGAAATCGAAATTTTGAACAATAACAAATAAAAAAAATTAACTTATAAAATTACAAAATTTAAAAATTGGATAATTGTAAACTCCAAAATGTATTAGACTGTAAAAATGAAGAATTGCAAAAATATTAAATTGAAAAATCGAGAAATTGGAAAATCTGATAATTGAAGAACTGATTTATTAAATAAAAACTGGGCAATTGAAAAATTGAAAAAATTTAAAACTGAAAAATAAAAAAATTGCCAAATTACAAAACTGAAAAATTGTGTAATTTTAAAATTGAAAAATCAGACAATAGTAAAATACAAAAATAACAAAATTGAAAAATCGAAAAACTGTATATAAATTAATGAAATTGAAGAATGAAAAATTTGGACAATTGGAAATCGAAATTTTGAACAATTTAAAATAAAAAATTAAAAACTTATAAAATTGCAAAATTTAAAAATTGGATAATTGTAAATTCCAAAATGTATTGGACCGTAAAAATGAAGAATTGCAAAATTATTAACAGTTGGGAAGTGAAAAATCGATGAATTGCAAAATTGAAAAAATTTAAAACTGAAAAATCGAAAAATTGTAAATTTACGAAATTGAAAAATCGAAACCTTGGAAAATTGGAAATCGAAATTTTGAACAATAACAAATAAAAAAAATTAACTTATAAAATTACAAAATTTAAAAATTGGATAATTGTAAACTCCAAAATGTATTAGACTGTAAAAATGAAGAATTGCAAAAATATTAAATTGAAAAATCGAGAAATTGGAAAATCTGATAATTGAAGAACTGATTTATTAAATAAAAACTGGGCAATTGAAAAATTGAAAAAATATAAAACTGAAAAATTAAAAAATTGCCAAATTACAAAACTGAAAAATTGTGTAATTTTAAAATTGAAAAATCAGACAATAGTAAAATACAAAAATAACAAAATTGAAAAATCGAAAAACTATATAAATTAATGAAATTGAAAAATGAAAAACTTGGAAAATTGGAAATCGAAATTTTGAACAATAACAAATAAAAAAAAAATTAAAAGTTATAGAATTACAAAATTTAAAAATTGAATAATTGTAAACTCCAAAATTCCAAAAATATTAAATTGAAAAATCGAGAAATTGGAGAATCTGATAACTGAAGAACTGATTTATTGAATAAAAACTGAAAAAATATAAAACTGAAAAATCAAAAAATTGCAAAATTAAAAACTGGAAAATTGTGTAATTTTAAAATTGAAAAATAAGACATTAGTAAAATACAAAATTGAAAAATCGAAAAATTGTAAATTAATGAAATTGAAAAATGAAAAACTTGGAAAATTGGATATCGAAATTTTTATATAAATGTATTAAAAATAAAAAATCGGAACAATGAAATTCGGATAATTAAAAAATCGGGGATGTTTTAAAAATGAAAAATTGTAAAATAAATCAACTGAAAAATCAAAAACTTAAAAAATTGAAACATAAAGTTTGAAAATCAAAGATTGAAAAATGAAAATTTTAAAACCGAAAAAATCCTAAAATTCAAATATTAAACGATTGGAAAATGAAAAGTCTAGAAATTTGAAAATTTGATAATTGAAAAAACGAACAGTTTAAAACAGGTAGAATTGTTAACCTGAAATTTTTGAGAACGAAAAAATTCTATAATTTAAATATCGAAAGATTTTAAAATTAAAATTTTCAAAAATTGGAAACTTGAAACAAAGAAATTCGGATAATAATAAAAATCAAAAATGAAATAATTGAAAAAACGAACATTTTAATAGAAGTAGAATTGTTAAATGTAAAATTGAGAAATGTATTCTTTAAAAATTGAATTATTGAGATCTCCAAAAATTTTAAAAATGTAAAATCTGACAATCAAAAAGTTGAAAAATCGGCTACCTTTTAAAACGAGAAATTGTAAAATAATTAAATTGAAAAGTCAACAACTTGGAAAATTGAAATTGTATTTATGAACAATTACAAATAAAAAAAAAAAAAAATTGAAAATTTATGAAATTACAAAATTTAAAAATTGGATAATTGTAAACCCCAAAATGTATTAGACCGTAAAAATGAAAAATTGCAAAATTATTAAATTGAAAAATCGAGCAGTTGGAAAATGAAAAATCGAGAAATTGGAAAATCTGATAATTGAAGAACTGGTTCATTAAAAACTGCAATTGAAAGATCGAAAAATTGTAAAACTGAAACATCAAAAAAATGTAAAATTACAAAACTGAAAAATTGTGTAATTTTAAAATTGAAAAATCTAAACATCATTAAGTTGAAAAATCAAAAATTGAAAAATATGAAAATTTTAAAACCGAAAAAATCCTGAAATTCAAATAAACAATTCAAAAATGAAAAATCTCATAATTGAAAAATCCGGGACGGCAGACGGACAGACGGACAGACAGACGGAAATGGGAGACCTATTTCTTCGTCTTCTAGGGGTCATGAAAGATCGAGAAAACGTAAAAGTAGAGAGTCGGCCGACGGACTCGATTACAATACTTCCTTTGCTTACGCTCGGGAAGTAAAAATTGATTCATTAAAAACCGGACAATTGAAAAATCGAAAAATTGTAAAAATATAAAACTGAAAAATCAAAAAAATGCAAAATTACTTTTTAATATGAAACGGCTAAAAACCCATCACGGATTCATAAACTACAGGTCCTATTTTCTAAACCTTAAAAATTTGTGATTGAATTATTTCAGGCAAGAGGATATGGAAGATTTACGGGAAAGAATGCGAGTTGAAACGGGTTTGATAGTCGTGGGGGCTGCAGACGATAATTTACGTGTAAACAAAAAGAAGAAAAAAACTGAAGGTATCACTCAGAGCGTCGTTGATCGATGCGTTGTTGTAAGTTGTAGCAATTCCCGACATTTTGTTGTAGTTAATCGCTATTTTTTCTAGGATGAAATCGGAGAATTTATTAGCGGAATTATCTTGTCTCCATACCCACCTCAGATTCGGCAGTCTCCCACAAACTTGACGACTGATGGAATTATGAGTAAAAAAATTAAAACCGAAAGGAAGAGATACAATTCTAACACTAGTTCAATAGATAGTGAACCGCCTTCACCCACACCCAGGATCACTAGACCAGGTCATAACAGTTCCCCTAACTGTAAGTTTACTTTTAATGTTTTTGGTGGAGGTGCCGGGAAAATAATTGGTGTTTGGTAGTAGTTGTAGTGGTTGTAAAATTGAAGCACCAGGTAGTTGGCACTTAATTATTAAGAAAATATCTTGCACTCGTATTCTCACAAATTGTACCAATAAACATTAAAGGTTGATTTTTGGACAGTTTAAATGTAAGAGGATGTTTTCGCTCAAATGACTGATTCAAACTTCAAGTGTTTATGTATAGTGATATTACTCAGTCATTTGACCAAAATCCCTAAAACACCGAAAATGTTAAAATAATGGGGTTATATTTTATTAGTGGGACGTCCACCGGGCTCAAAGAGCAAATCAAAATTGGAAGCAAAATGGGCCGCCCAAGGTACCACCTCTTCTCCTAGTAGTAGTCCTCCCCACCTCTCCACTCTACACACACCTGATACCTCATCCAACGACAGTAACCTCACCGATAAATTAAACACCGACATACCCACACCCGTTAAAAAAATTAAAACCCTAAAACCGACGCTGGTGACGCCTGAAAAATCCACATCATCCACCAATCAACACACCACATCTCCACCCAATCAAGCCTCTACAGGTTAGTATCGTGCTCCCACCCCCTACAAGGGTTGTACCACCCATTAAGCTTGCTCTTTTCCAGCAAAAGCGATGGGTTTGCAGAACCGCTCCCTATCAGGCTTACTGCAGAGCGACATCCAAAGCATCATGCAACCATCTATGGTGAAATCCGGCCCTTCCGGAATAAAAGGTAAATGAAAACATGTTCCACGTACGTGTCAATAAAATCATTTTAGTTCTCGAGAACGTAAAACTAACAAGCGGTATCCCGCCGAAAGTTTTCTCAAATAACGGTAAGATGCTCGATTTGTCAAAAACCTCAGTAATTAACACAAAAACCACCAATCCGAATTCGATAGTGTTGTTGCCAGACGGTAAAATCAAAAATTTCCCAACCAATGTCAAGGTGCCAGGTAAGGGATTTATTTTAAATGTGGAATCTGGTATGAATTGGAAGCATGTTTTTTCACAAGGAGGCAGGTATATAACGTCAAAGAGACAACTCTTGGGTAACAAGCCACCAAAGCCGGTCAAAAAGATTTCCTATTTACCTCAGACGTGCTCGTTGCAAACCACTTTACCCCCACCTACGAATCTAACCACCCAGGATATCATGGACCTGCCGATTATATTCGCAGACGATAATCAGATTTTGGAGAACACGCTAACGCCGCCCGAGATCAAACCTATGTCGCAGATTGTGACCTCGACGCCTACACCGAAGTTTATTTCAGCGAGCACCCCGAATAAGTTCATGGTGATCAATAAACCGCAAAATTTCATTATATCGCCGACCCCGAAAATGAACACACCTCCACCGGCGAAGGTGCAACCGAAATACACAAAAATTATTCTCTCGTCTAAGAAAGCTCCAGAGCATACAGCGACGAGCGTAAATACAGTCAGGAAAGCGTCACCAGAGGTCGTTGTAAGAGAAGCTCCACCACCTGAAATACCTACGTTGAATTCAGCTGCAGAAGAATTCGATTTAGAGAACGAAATAGCTGCCAGCACTTTGTATAAACGAAAAGTTGAAGGAAGCGATACCGAGTGTTTGGAAATTGTTACTACGAAACCTGATGAATGTGGCACCATTCCTGCGATCTTGGAAGACAAGTGGGTGGGTCCGGGGGAAGCGTTGAAAAGATCGGCCCAGGAAGCGGAAATCGTCGAGGCGGAAGCTGGACCCAGTAAAATTTTGAAACTCGACGCGGTTTAAAGAAGTTTGTTTTGTTCGTTACCACGGAATTTGTTAGATCTCAATAATTTAATAAAGCATAATGTTTATTACTTTCGTTATTACTTATTCTATAAGTCTGGTAAGAACCCTAGAAAAAAAAACACCAATAATTTTTGTATCAATTTCATGATTAATTTAAATTCGTCCAACTAAAACGTAAACAAAAACAAAAAATAATCCTTCTGGGAAGCCATTGACGTCACTATTTGTAACGTGTTGGAAAGGATTTTATTATCAATAAAATATTCATTACTTAAATGTTAGTTTACTTTACAATAAAAACTATAAACAAATATGCTGTTAGGAATATTTATACATGTATGTTTTACGTAAAATATGTACACTGTTGCTAATTCAAAATAAGCTAAGATATACATAGAAGTTAAAAGCCAGCTTTTAGGTAATTAACGTAAATTCCGAAAGAAAGCCAGATGTGTATACAAAATAACAATTTCTTCACATTCAACAAATGCGATTACCTATGACAAACTCCAAAGTAGTAAATTTTATTTAAAATTTAGACGTCACGGCATTCACTAACGTAACAGTTCTCCTGTTATTAAAAGTGGCAAAACGAGCCAATGACACTTTAAAAGTACAACAAGTTACCTATCAAAAGCACTTGGAAGTTGTAGTGCGTCTTACACGCATTATTCAGACATCTCAAAAGGCCACTTAATACACTGGTTTTTAAATTAAGTCCGAGCCTAACGAAATTTTACAACAAACTATGTTTTATCGGTTAAAGCATTAAGTCATTAAGTAGAAAATGACTAAAATATGACTTGTACATATTTCAAACAAAAACGTCAAATCTTCTCGTTAAAAAGCGTAACGATCTGAGCCTAAATTTAGAGCGAAAGATTTCTGAAATGACAATAAAAAACCTCAAGCATACATGCATAAAATTCTAATGTTACACTAATTGGTGTAACACTATCACTTCCTTCAAACTAAATATGTATATACTTGGATATCTTGACAGTTATCCTTTGGCTTGATACTCAAAGTATGCTCCTTTCTCGTAAATAAGCTAAATTATTCAAAAGTTGAATCCACCCATTGGTACAGACTGATCTGAACTGAAATGATATTGTTGCTGATCTGGGTTAACCGATGGAGCTACACTCGTATCCTCTTCTTCCGTCCCAAAGAAGTGTTCAATGATATCAAAGGCCTTCTGGTAAATCTCCATATTGACATGAGATTGCAAAAACTCGATTTTGTCTAAACCTGAAACAAAAACATCGTCAAAACGGCGTTTAGCAACCGTTGCAATTTAAGGCGGTATCACTCGGCCTGGTTTGGGATAGTTTTTTTTCTTAACAATTCTTATTAAACATATTTTGTCCCTCTTATATTAAAATTTGATTTTCAGTTCTGTTTTCTGTGTAAAAAAAAGTAAAAACATGCAAGAATGACGATATTTACATTGCTGTTACAACGTACACTTTTTTCGTTTGTTCAATTTTTCAATTCCAGGATTTTCCACGATTAAAATTTTTCAATTTGCAGTTTTTGGATTTCCAGTCTTCCAATTTTTCAATTTCTTTAATTTTCAATATTTTGGATTTACAATACACATTTCTTTTTTTTTTTATTTTTCACTTTTTCGAATTTCAAGTTTTTCATTTTTTAATCTTTCGATTTTTCAAAATTTTTCAGTTTCTTGACTTCTAAATTTTTTTCATTTTCATTTTCTCGATTTTATGTCACAAATTTTCATTTTTTCAATTCCTTTATTTCTTGTTGTTATTTTCGATTTTTCAGTTTCTCAATTTTTCGTTTCCAAAATGTTTCCGATTTTTATTTTTCAATGTGGCGAATTTATAATTTTTATTTTCTCGATTTATATCACAATTATTGTCAGTTTTTTCATTTCCTTTATTTTCTGTGTTTTCTTTTTCGATTTTACAATTTTTCATTTGTTGAATGTTTCAAATTTTCATGCTTTGAATTTTCAGTTCGTCCATTTTTCAATTTTAAAACTTTTCACTTTGCAGTTTTTGGATTTCCAGTCTTCCGATTTTCCAATTTATTTAATTTTCAATATTTCTGTTTTATAATACATATTTCTTTTTTTTTCACTTTTTCGATTCTTAAGATTTTTCAAGTTTTCATTTTGTAATTTTTTGATCTTTATTTTTGATTTTTCAATTTTACAATTTCTCGACTTCCAAAATTTTGAATTTTTCGTTCTTTCAATTTTTCGGTTTGCATGTTCTTCAATTTGCCAATTTTTCAATATGACAGTTTTTTATTTTTTCAGTTTCTCAATTTTTAATTTTTCCCTTTTCCAATTTTTTTGTTTCCGATTTTTATTTTTCATTTTCCCGATTTTTTGATTTTCACTTTTTCCATTTTATATAACAATTTTTCGTTTTTTAAATTCCTTTATTTTTTGTTGTTTCTTTCGATTTTACAATTTTTCGTTTATTCAATTTTTCAAATTTTCAGGTTTTTTTCAATTTTTTTGATTTTCACTTAATACATTTTTCAAATTTTTATTATACACTTTTTCGTTCTTTCATTTTTGATTTTTCAATTTTACAATTTGTCGACTTCCAAATTTTCCTATTTTTCAATATTACAATTCCTCATTTTTCCATTTTTCACATTCTCGATTTTATATCACAATTTTTTGTTTTTTCATTTCCTTAATTTGTGTTGTTTCTTTCGATTTTCCAAATTTTCGTTCATTTAATTTTTCAAATTTTCAGTCCAATCGATTCCAATTCGTCGATTTTCCTATTTTTATATTTTCCAGTTTGCAGTTTTTGGGTCCATCCCCTTTTTACCTTTTGGAATTCCAATTTTTCAATTTTTTCTATTTTTCGATGTTTCGATTTTTCAGTTATCCGATTTTTCAATTTTTTTAAATTCTTGAGTTTCGATTTGTCGATTTTTCAGTTTTTCGATTTTTAAGTTTTAGGTTTTCGAATTTTTCTTTTTTGATTCTTTGATGTTTGGATTTCTCCATTTTTCAATTTTGCGATATTTCAATTGTTCAATGTTTTAAATTTTAGATGTTTCGATTTCTGGATTTTTTGATTTTCCAGTTCCAATATTTCTCTTTCATAATACATATTTCTTTTTTTTCACTTTTTCGTTAAGATTTTTCAAGTTTTCATTCTGTAATTTTTCGTTTTTTATTTTTGATTTTCCAATTTTACAATTTCTCGACTTCCAAAATTTTCAATTTTTCGTTCCTTCAATTTTTCGGTTTGCATCAGTTTTTCAATTTGGCAATTTTTCAATATTACAGTTTTCCATTTTTCGATTTTTCACTTTCTCAATTTTTAATTTTTCCCTTTTCCAATTTTTTTGTTTCCGATTTTTATTTTTCATTTTCCCGATTTTTTAATTTTCACTTTTTCGATTTTACAATTTTTCGTTTATTCAATTTTTCAAATTTTCAGGTTTTTTTCAATTTTTCTTCAAATTTTCAAGTTTTTATTATACACTTTTTCGTTTTTTTATTTTTCATTCTCGATTTTTAATTTTTTCCTTTTTCAATTTTTCGTCCCCTCAATTTTTCAACTCGCCGATTTTTATTTTGCGTTTTCCTGATTTTTAATTTTTCATTTTCTCGATTTAATATCACAATTTTTTGTTTTTCCATTTCCGTAATTTTTGTTGTTTCTTTCGATTTTGCAATTTTTCGTTCATTTAATTTTCCAAATTTTCAGGCCAATCGATTCCAAGTCGTCGATTTTCCAATTTTAAAATTTTCCAGTTTGCAGTTTTTAGGTTTCCACCCCCTTTTTACTTTTTGAATTTTCAGTTTTTCGTTAAGCTTTGGATTTTTCAAATTTTCGACAGTTTTATACTTCGATTTCTCTTTTTTTTTCAACTTTTCGATGTTTTAATTTTTCTTTTTATAATTTTTAAATTTTTTTATTTCTCAATTTGTCGAATTCAGATGTTTCGATTTGTGGATTTCTCGTTTTTTCGATTTTCCAATTTTTCGATGTTTCGATTTTTCAGTTATCCAATTTTTCAATTTCTTAAAATTTTCAATATTTTGATTTTACAATACATATTTTTTTTTAAATTTTCACTTTTTCGAATTTCAAGTTTTTCAATTTTTAATCTTATTTTCGTTTCTTCAAATTTTCATGTTTGATTTTCACTTTTGACATTTTCAAGTTTTTATTATACACTTTTTGGTTTTTTTATTTTTGATTTTTCAATTTTACAGTTTCTTGACTTCTAAATTTTTCAATTTTTCGAGTTGCAATTTTTTAATTTTGAAATTTTTCGATATTACAGTTTCTCATTTTTCACATTCTCAATTTTTAATTTTTGTCATTTTCTTGATTTTATGTCAAAAAATTTTCATTTTTTCAATTCCTTTATTTCTTGTTGTTTCTTTCGATTTTTCAATTTTTCGTTTCTTCAGTTTTTCGAATTTTTAGTTTCTCAATTTTTCGTTTCTAAAATTTTTATTTTTCAATGTGGCAAATTTTTAATTTTTATTTTGTACATTTATATCACAATTTTTCATTTCCTTTATTTTCTGTGTTTTTTTTTTCGATTTTACAATTTTTCATTTGTTCAATTTTTCAAATTTTCAGGCTTTGAATTTCCAGTCTTCCAATTTTCAATTTCTTTAATTTTCAATATTTCTATTTCATAATACATATTTCTTTTTTTTTCACTTTTTCGATTCTTAAGATTTTTCAAGTTTTCATTTTGTAATTTTTCGTTTTTTATTTTTGATTTTTCAATTTTACAATTTCTCGACTGCAAAAAATTTTCAATTTTTCGGTTTGCATAAGTTTTTCAATTTGGCAATTTTTCAATATTACAGTTTTTCATTTTTCGATTTTTCAGTTTCTCAGTTTTTAATTTTTCCCTTTTCCAATTTTTTTGTTTCCGATTTTTATTTTTCATTTTCCCGATTTTTTTAATTTTCACTTTTTCGATTTTATATCACATTTTTTCGTTTTTTCATTTCTTTTATTTTTTGTTGTTTCTTTCGATTTTACAATTTTTCGCGTATTCAATTTTTAAAATTTTCAAGTTTGATTTTCACTTTTTACATTTTTGTATAATAAAAACACTTTTTCGTTTTTTTATTTTTGATTTTTAAATTTTACAATTTGTCGACTTCCAAATTTTCCAATTATTCAATAGTACCTACAATTTCTCATTTTTCCACTTTTCACATTCTCGATTTTTAATTTTTCCCTTTTTCAATTTTTCGTCCCCTCAATTTTTCATTTTCTCGATTTTATGTCACAATATTTTGTTTTTTCATTTCCTTAATTTTTGTTGTTTCTTTCGATTTTACATTTTTCGTTTATTCAATTTTTCAAATTTTCAGGCCAATCGATTCCAATTCGTTGATTTTCCAATTTTTTAATTTTCCAGCAGTTTTTTGGTCGACCCGTTTTTTACTTTTTGGATTTTCAGTTTTTCGTTAAACTTTAAATTTTTCGAATTTTCGACAGTTTTATACTTCGATTTCTCATTTTTTTTTTTCAATTTTTCGATGTTTTAATTTTTCAGTTCTCCGATTTTTCAATTTTTTTTAATTCGGGAGTTTCGATTTGTCGATTTTTAAGTTTTATGTTTCCGAATTTTTCTTATTTGATTCTTTGATGTTTGGATTTCTCCATTTTTCAATTTTGCGATATTTCAATTGTTCAATGTTTTAAATTTTAGACTTTTCGATTTCTGGATTTTTTGATTTTCCAGTTCTTCGGTATTTCTATTTTCCAATTTTTCAAATTTTGACGTTGCTAAATTTTCAGTTTTCCGATTTTTCAATTAATATATATATTTTTTTATTTTCCCGTTTCTCGAATTCGCAGTTGCGATTTTTCAGTTCTTCAATTCTTCGATTTTTGGATTTTTCGGTTGGCTAATTTTTTAATTTCTCAATTTTGGATGTTTGTTTCAGTTTTGGGATTTTTCAATATTTCTATTATTCGACTTTTCGATTTCTGAATTTTTCAAGTTTTCAGTTCTTGTATATTTTAATTATTCTTTTTTCCGAATTTTTTATTTTTCGATTTTTCAAATTTTTGAGAACTCGATTTATCGAGACTCGAATGTTTCGATGTTTTGATTGTCTCAGTTTTTGAATTTTTCGATTTATCGGTTTTTCGTTTTTTTACTTTTCGGCTTTTCAATTTTTGAATTATCCGAATTTTCAATTTTCCAATTTTTTTAATTTTCAAGTTTTGATGTTTCTGAATTTGCAGTTTTCCGGTTTCTCAATTAATCTATTTTTTGATTTTCCCATTTTCGACTTGCCAAGGTTTCGATTTTTCAGTTTTTCAGTTCCTCAACTTTTCGGTTTTTCAGGCTCCAGATTTTTCAATTTTTTCGATTCTTTAGGTTTGCAATTTTTTATCATGATTCACTAGATTGGACACAAAAACTCAAAAAAAGGTTGCATTCGACTGTCGTGTGACAATTCTGAGTGATACCACCTTAATGTTAAAAAATTATGTTGGCAACGCGTCCCTCAAACAGGTATACGACAAAAATTAAAACAAATCAAGCAAAATTCGCCTTACCGTAACACTGCTCGATGAGCACCGCGTACGGGTTAGTCCCCGAGTGATTCTTCGCGTCCTGTTCTCCTAGTCGCAGAATATTCTCTAAGCCGTTAAGGGCCACTTGCACGATCTTCGCGTCCATCACCGTCAGCAGATCGCAGAGCGGCCCGATGCACCCCTGATTAACTAAATACCTAATTTGATCGGGTGTCCCGCCGCTCGTCGCGTTCGTGATCGCCCATGCCGCTTCTTTCCTAGTTTTAAATTCCGCCTTACTCAGAATTTCTATAAGCACGGGGAAGATGTTCGCGTCGATGACCGCCTGGATCTGCTGCCTGTTGCCCGCCGTTATGTTACTAATAGTCCAACAGGCCTCTTTCCGAACGGACTCTTTCGGCGAAGACAGGAGATGGTGCAGACAGTGTAGAGCCGAGCAGTTCAAGATGACCTGGGTTTGGACGTCGTCACCTGTCACTATGTTGCCTACAGCACGCAAAGCTGCCGAGACCACGTTGGGCTGCTGGTGCATGAGGAGTTCTACTAGTTTTCGACAAACGCCGGCGTCGATGACGGCCTAGTAAATATATCAACACGTGACGCATACTGTCAAAAATACGGTGGATTTTATGTTTTATAATTTACCTGTATTTTTTCGTTCGGTCCGTCTGATAAGTAGCTCAAAGCCCAGCAAGAATCAGACAGAACGTCTGCGTCCGAATGAAACAGTAAACGAGCGAGTACCGGAAGTGCTGGTGATACTTTGGCGAAGTCCGTTGGAGGATTTTTGCCTCGGCATAAGTTCGAGAGGGCCCAGACGGCGTTTCTGGTCATCGTTAGGCGAGTGGATTTACTGAGCAGTCTAAAAGTGTTTGTGAAATTTTAGTTTTAACACGTCTTTGGAGGTAGGGTAGAAGCATATAGAGTTTAAAGTTTTATATAAAGTGGTCGCCAAACACTGAACAAGGCCGTATCGATTCTACTCTGTATCAATTTAACTCTTTCTTCGTATTATTTCGATAACTAGTTCACTATGACATGAAATTCATACTAAAGCTTGACAGCTATAATCATTTTTGCCCATTGTGAATCTGGTTTCATATTATTGTTGTAAACAAAATTTATGTTGGTAATAAAACAAAAGTCCCTATATGGTAACCAAAACTGATCCTGCTACCTAACGCAAGCGCAAAAAATATTAAAATTACATAATTCTGTAACAAGAAATCTGCCTTTTTGTCAGCACAATATTACAATAGATTTTCTAAACCTTGACGATTTTTGGAAAATGTAAAAAAAAACTTAACCCGACTTTTAATGTGAAAATACTGTTGAAGAACGCATTCTATACTGCGCCCTCTGCGTTCACTTATTAAACTAAAATGTCAACAGTATCAACATTTTTATCTGTAAATGTAATTATTCTGGTCATTTTACCAGAGAACATAGAGAAGCGTCATAGTTTAAATTAAATGACGGTTGAGGACTCCTTGACTTATGTTGGCAACAGAGTTTGTTTCTAACTAGAGAGAGATAACTTGTTTGATCTACAGACCAGAGCGCACTCAGGCCAATGTAGACTCTAAGCGTTCGGAAACGATTTGATGTATAAGCCATAATCCGTGAATTGATACACATCCTAACTGGTTTCGACCATAATTTCTTGCTGTTTCAACTTTCGAATTCTCAGTTTTTCGAAATTTTAGTTTGCGGACTTTTCAGTTTACTCCTATTCAATTTTTGGATTTTACAATTTCCCAATTTTTCAATTTTTCGGTTTTCAGTTTTTCTCTTCAATTTTACGATTTTTAAATATTTCGATTTATCAATTTTTTACTTTTATAAACTTTTTATTTGTCGCTTTTTCAAATAATTGATTTTTCAAGTTTTTTGGTTTTTCAATGTTTCTATTTTTTCAGGTTTCGAATTTTCAACTTGACTTTTTTGATTTTTTAATTTCTCAGTTTTGGACATTTCAGTTTTGGGATTTTTCAGTTTACTTGTTATTCAATTTTTCGACCTTACGATTTTGCAAGTTTTTGATTTTTCAATTTTTCGATTCTTTAGATTCTCAGTTTTTGGATATTTCAGTTTTGCGATTTTTCAGTTTTTCGATTCGTTGGTTTTTCTTTCATTTTTCAGTTTTTGATATTTCAGTTTCGGGATTTTTCAATATTTCTGTTCTTCGACTTTTCCATTTTTGACTTCTGGATTTTACGATCTGTCGACTTTTTACTTTTTCGATTTTTAAATTTTAGATTTCTCAATTTTTTGGTATTTTAATTTTTCAATATTTAAAATTTTAGATTTTTCGATTTCTCGATTTTAGATTTTTCAGTTTTTTGATATTTTAATTTTTCAATATTTAAAATTTTAGATTTTTAGATTTCTCGATTTTTCATTTCAGTTTTTCAAGTTTTCGAATTTTTCAAATATTTTAATTTCTTAATCAATCGATTTTTCGACTTCCCGGTTTTAGATTTTATGTTTTTCAATTGTCATTTGTTCAAACTTTCGATTTTTCAATTAATCGATGTTTTGATTTTCCCATTTCTTGACTTTCAAGGGTTTCGATATTCCTGTTCTTCAATTCTTTAATTTTTCGATTTTTCAAGTTTTTGAATTTTTATTTTTTAATTTTTTTAAGGTTTCAATTTTTCGACTTCACTTTTTGGATTTTTCTATTGCTCAATTTTTCGACTTTTTAGGTTCTCAGTTTTTTGATATTTCAGTTTTCGGATTTTTCAGATTTTCTTTCATTTTTCAGTTTACTTTTATTCAATTTTTCGCTCTTACGATTTTGCAGGTTTTTGACTTTTCAATTTTTCGATTTTCTAAAGGTTTCGATATTTCGACTTCACTTTTTTTATTATCAATTTTTCGATTCTTTAGATTCTCACTTTTTGGATATTTCAGTTTTGCGATTTTTCAGTTTTTCGATTCGTTAGTTTTTCTTTCATTTTTCAGTTTTTTGATATTGCAGTTTTGGGATTTTTCAATATTTCTGTTCTTCGACTTTTCCATTTTTGACTTCTGAATTTAACGATGTATCGACTTTTTACTTTCTCGATTTTTAAATTTTAGATTTCTCGATTTTTCATTTCAGTTCTTCGATATTTCAATTTTTCAAGTTTTCGAATTTTAGTTTGGGGACTTTTCAGTTTACTCCTATTCAATTTTTGGATTTTACAATTTCTCAATTTTTCAATTTCTCAGTTTTCAGTTTTTCTCTTCAATTTTACGATTTTTAAATATTTCGATTTTCCAATTTTTGACTTTTATAAATTTTGTATTTGTCGATTTTTCAATTAATTGATTTTTCAGGTTTTTTGATACCTAGCGCGATGTTCGCACAACTAACATTTGTCAAATTGCAACTAATGTTTTGATTTCTTAATCTATCGATTTTTCGACTTCCCGGTTTTGGATTTTCTGTTTTTCAACTGTCGTTTTTTCAAATTTTCGATTTTTCTATTAATCGAGGTTTTGATTTTCCCATTTCTTGACTTTCGAGGGTTTCGATATTCCTGTTCTTCAGTTCTTTAATTTTTCGATTTTTCGACTTTACTTTTTGGATTTTTGATTGCTCAATTTTTCGACGTTTTAGGTTCTCAGTTTTTGGATATTTCAGTTTTGGGATTTTTCAATATTTCGATCCTTCGACTTTTCGATTTTTGACTCCTGAATTTTTCGATGTCCCGATTTTTTTACTTTTTCGATTTTTCAATTTTTCGTTATTTACATTTTAGATTTTTTAATTTTTAGATTTTTCGATTTCTCGATTTTTCGTTTCAGTTCTTCGATATTTCAATTTGTCCAAGTTTTCGAATTTTCCAAATGTTTAGATTTCTTAATCTTTTGATTTTTCGACTTACCGGTTTTAGATTTTCTGTTTTTCAATTTTCATATTGTCAAATTTTCGATTTTCTAATTTTTCAAGCTTGACTTTTATAAACTCTCAATTTTTCGATTTTTCAATTAATTGGAAGTTTTGATTTTCCCATTTCTTGACCTTCGAGTGTTTCGATTTTCCTGTTCTTCAATTCTTTAATTTTTTGATTTTTCAATTTTTCGATTTTTAAGGCTTCTATTTTTCGACTTCACTTTTTTGATTTTTCGATTTTTCAGTTTTTAGATATTTCAGTTTTAGGATTTTTCAATTCTTCGGCTTTTCTATTTTTGACTTCTGGATTTTTCGATTTTTCAATTTTTAGATTTTTAAATTTCAGATTTTTTAATTTTTAAAATTTCAGATTTTTCGATTTTTCGTTTCAGTTCTTCGATATTTCAATTTTTCCAAGTTTTCGAATTTTCCAAATGTTTCGATTTCTTAATCTTTTGATTTTTCGACTTCCCGGTTTTAGATTTTCTGTTTTTCAATTTTCATATTGTCAAATTTTCGATTTTCTAATTTCTCAAATTTGACTTTTAGAAAGTCTCAATTTTTCGATTTTTCAATTAATCGATGTTTTGATTTTCCCATTTCTTGATCTTCGAGTGTTTCGATTTTCCTGTTCTTCAATTTTTCGATTTTTCAGTTTTTAGATATTTCAGTTTTAGGATTTTTCAATTCTTCGGCTTTTCTATTTTTGACTTCTGGATTATTTCGATGTGTCTACCTTTTTACTTTTTCGATATTTCAATTTTTGGATTTTTAAATGTTAGATTTTTTAATTTTTAAAATTTTATATTTTTCGAGTTCTCGATTTTTCGTTTCAGTTCTTCGATATTTCAATTTTTCCAAGTTTTCGAATTTTTCAAATGTTTCCAATTCTTAATCTATTTATTTTTCGATTTTCTAATTTTCCAAATTTGACTTTTATAAACTCTCAATTTTTCGATTTTTCAATTAATCGATGTTTTGATTTTCCCATTTCTTGACCTTCGAGTGTTTCGACTTTCCTGTTCTTCAATTCTTGAATTTTTTGATTTTTCAGGTTTTTGATTTTTGAATTTTTCGATTTTTCAGTTTTAGGATTTTTCAATATTTCAATTTTGAGGCTTTTCTATTTTTGACTTCTGGATTTTTCGATGTGTTGATTATTTTACTTTTTCGATTTTTCAATTTTTGGATTTTTAAATTTTAGATTTTTCAATCTTTTGATATTTTAATTTTTCAATATTTCTTAATCTTTCTATTTTTCGACTTCCTCATTTTAGATGTACTGTTTTTCAATTTTTCAATTTGTTAATTTTTCATTCCCGATTTATCGAGATTTGATTGTTCAGGTTTGCGATTTATCAGTTTTTCAATTTTTTATTTTGGCCTATTTCGGTTTCTCAATTGTTCGATTTTCCTACTTCACGATTTCTTGATCTTTCGATTTTTCGATGTTTCGATTTTTCAGTTATCCTATTTTTTAAATTTGGGAGTTTCAATTTCTCGATTTTTCGTTATTCGGTTTTTAAATTTTTGATTTTTGAATTTTACATTTTTTTGATTTTCTGATGTTTCATTTTTCGATTTTTCAATGTTTCGGTTTTACGATTTTTTAGGGTTTCGATTTTTCGAGTATTAGATTTCTCGATTCTTCGAATTTTCGATTTTAATTTTTCATATTTTTTTCTCACTGTTAATATCATACAGTGTATCGAAAACAACCACAAAAATTGTCACTAAAAACATTTAAAAATTCATACAAAATAGAACAGTGTTTCCAAAACATTTTCCCGAAAAAAATCCATTGGGTTATTACGATTTCAACAATATTCTTAAGACGTTTTGCTCGTATAAAATACAAATAAAAAATTAATTCTTAGTTAAACAAAATATGTAAAATCATCTAAATATGTACCAAAAATATTCACTTAGTCGTTATAAAAACCGACCAAACAACTATTTCCCGCAGAAATTATACTCTAAATCAACCAAATCGCTTCTGAACGCTTAAGAGTCGACATTGGCCTGAGCGCGCTCTGGTCTGTAAATCAAACAAGTTCACAGGTGACGAGTCGTAGTGAATCAAGTTTTTTTATTGGCATCGACTATTTAAATTTGGCGCTTGCTTTTGGCGGTTGAGGACTCCAATGTCAATAAGGGTGCTTTTGCAAAGTCAGCCTGTATGTCACATCTATATTAATCTATGATTTTACCACCGCTCATGGTTGCTTCTAACCTCACTTTTTAAACAGTTAAAAATTCAACTAGATATACTCTAGGCAAAAAAAACTTAACACTTACTGGAGAAGTGGGACCAAAATTCCTGAATCTAAAACATGATCCCTGCACTCTGGTGAATCACCTGCAATATTACCTAAAGCCCAAACAGCTTGTTCCTAAAACAAATTTCACTTCAACACCCTCATACATACTTAATTAAAATTACACACCTGAACATCTTCATACTGGCTACTTAACAACATAATAAAAATAGGGACTGCTCCAGCTTCTATAACCATCCGTGTTTGTTGGGAGGTTCCTGACGCGACATTAGTTAAAGCCCAAGCTGCTTCAAACTATGAAACAAAACAAAAAGAAGTCTCGCGTGCCACCACATTATAGTCAAATAAATACCTGCAAGCTACAATTACTTGAATTTTTTAAGAACTCTACAAAACGCGGAATAATCCCAGTTTGAACCACTTCATCAATAGGAGGATTGGGTTCTTGGCTTAACAATTTCCTAAATTTCTGTGTGGCGTTAATCTGCTGTTCTACGTCGGGACTATATAGTGCCTGCACCATCTCTGGAGTGATAACTGGGGACATGGGTGACAAAATGTCACTTTCCAGCTGGAAATCAACATACAGACTTCGACCTCGTGGTTAAAACGCGTACCTGTAGTTGGTCATTGTCTTCAGGCAGCAACTGATTGACGTTAACATTCCGCCGCTTGTTCAGCTGCTGTTCCCTCTTCTGCTTCCGTAGTTGCACACCTTCCTCCTCTCGTCGTCTCCGCAGTTCCACGCTATCTAAGGCCGCGTTTTTGTAGCGGTGCTTGTGAGTAGAGCCCGACATCTACACAATTATAAAATTTGCTCGTTAAGGTTATTTCGCTGGTGAGTCAACAAATGCAAAATTATTGATTTTTACCGTGAAAGATATTGATTACGTTAACATAACACACATTTACGGCTATTACACGCATAAATCAAACTGTCGAAACGAGTAAAAATGCGCAAATCACCCAAGATTTCATATAACCTAGCCAGGACAGCAATGCAATGGAACATAATGAACAGGTATCAAGTAACTACGGGAAATGGACGGAATGAAGTTACCTTTTTCAATGTCAAACGATATCCGTTTCATACACTGCGGCCACTCAAACTGAACACCATTTGATTATTTTTCGACTACCTAAGATCAGTTATAGGCACCTGAATTCTGATAATTTTCACACGAAAATGAAAATTGTGGCATTCGGAATTAATCCTTCGCCGTGATTTGCACCACTGTCAAATGAAATTTCGTCAAACACGAAAATCCCTAGTAAATAAAAAAAAAAAGAAACCGATTAAAAAGGGATAGAAAACACCGACACGTCTTGTGATTGGTTGGGAGAAATCAGACAACCAATCGAGTTTTTTCATTTTTTACTATTTCTGTGCGGATTTGGGGAAAATGAATTGTGCAAGGTTCCGAAACTGGCAGGAATAAGATGTCAAATTCACGTCAAAATGATTGCTTTATCGCGCGTTTTAGGTTATGTGAGAAGGGACAATTTTATAGCCGCAGCACGAAAAAATTATATACGAAGTATCCACTCAACATGTAGTAAGTATGAACCGCAAGTCTGTATTTTTATTAGAATGTTAGGTTATGTTTTTGAATAGAACTGAGACACGGTGAATACGAAATGCAAGATCCAAAGTCTCCGGATGAAGTGTGAGTTGTGAAATACTTATTAGTTGGAAAAGGCTTGAAAATTATTGTTTTAGAGTCAACATTACTTATATTACTAAAGATGGAAAAAAAGTCCCTATTAAAGGAAAAGTAGGCGATAATGTGCTACGCTTAGCACAGAGGTATGATATTCCAATGGAAGGTGCCTGTGAAGCGTCCTTAGCTTGTACAACGTGTCATGTATACATAAAAAGTAACCATGAACTCCCAACAGCTGAACCTGAAGAGGAAGATTTATTAGATATGGCCCCTTTTTTAAAAGAATGTTCTAGACTTGGGTGCCAAATTGTCTTAACAAAAGATATGGAAGGGCTAGAAATTGAATTGCCACAAGCAACTAGAAACTTTTATGTTGATGGACACGTCCCAACACCACATTGAGATTGTTTACATTGACAAAAATGTGACTGAAACTGATCTTTGTTGTAGATATTGTTTGAATAATATAAATAAATATTTTAGTTATTGCAGATTTTTTCATGGAACAACGTAAATTACAAGCATTTTATTGCACATTGTTACAAAAATATAAATCTGTAAGAAACGCAGAGTGCTCTTCATTTATCTTTATCTCCTTTCTTAGTGGATTTTGGTTTCTGAGGTGTCCTTTTCATGAATTTCAAGAGGACATAAATGGCCAAAGTGGCAGCAAACATTGCTGCGGTAATCTGCACCAGCAGAATGTTTTCTTGAAGATTTATTACCACATTGTCCACCAGTTCATCACTAAAAAAATCAATCATAGTGTATAATATATAAAATATAGAATCACATACAATGGAGTTTTAGGCAGGGGTATTCTTTCTGGCTTCATGTTTTTGTACCACTCTTGCGCAAATGACACAAATGAGGCAATATCATACTTTTTGATTTGATACCTGTACAACTTTCCCAATTTGAATCTGTAAAAACGTTCTATACTTAAAGTCTACTAATAAAAGTACATACAAGATGAAAGAGGGGACTTCAGTGATTCCAAATCTGTCTGCTGTTGCAGCGCCCCCTACAGCCTTGTTAACTCTAGCTAAATTCATTCGGCTTTTTACTTGCGCACCTACAGTTTCCCAGCGTGCCTGCAGACGTTGACAATCAACACAGTCTGGGGAATAACTTAAAACAAAAGTGAAATAATACTGACTACATGAATTAAACACACTTACAACATAACAAACCAATCACCAGTGGTGGCACCAGTAGCTGCCTGAGTTAAATGCTCAAAAGTCTCATCATTCAGTTCTTTAACAACTGGTTCTTTGTTATTCAGGAATGTATGAAGTATTAGCTCTTCAGATGGAACATCTAGTGATAATATTTACGTGATTAATAAATTATGCATAGGCAGGTTTGTTTTACCATTATAGAGAAGCGGTATTCCGTGTCGGAAAAACACCAAAAGTGGCTCCTTTGTGGGGCTGTAGAGCCGCGTTAACTGACTATTGATTACTTTAACAGCTTTTCCATTGAACGACTTTGTAAACTCTTCTTCCAAACTAGTTACAGCATTTTCAAAATTATCACATTCAGCACAATTCTTACTAGCTAAAAAGAAATGTTGTTTGATTGTTACACAAAACATACACCTACTCACAGAACAAAGTAATAACATAGGTTTCACTTCGGATCAAATTCATTAAATCATCATCATGCACCGTTTTCAACGACGCAGAAAAATTAATTGAGATTAACAGTACGTAAAATACGGGAACAATATACATATTTGAGTTTAAGTACTGGAAAATTAAATAAATAAAAACAGGTGTTATTACGAACATTCCAACTCACCGATGTCACTTGTGTAAAAATAATAAAAAGTAAACGTTTAAACTGAGTAATTAATTTATTAATAACCACGATTTGTTAAAAAATAAATAAATAAAAAAGGTTTATTCGTAACTTTTATCCCTGCATTGCCTAACCTCACAACCTGCACCACCTAACGACACCCTCCTGACGACCTTCACTCTCCGCCAATCAACAACGACTTTCAAATAAATCAACCAATACGGTCAAAGCTGTCAAACCCAATATGACGCAAAGTGTCAAATCGTACAGCCATTTTGTTTGTGGACTTGATGCCGGTGTTTGTTTATTGATTAACTGCACCGCTAGAACGATAAGTGAAACATGTGTAAAGTTTGGTGATTCTCGTTGCCGTTTCTTATGCCGTGAAAAGTAAATTTCGAGGAGCTGTTTGAACAGGTTAGTGGGAAATGTTTTAGCCAAAAAAGCACAGTTTGTGTGATGAAAGACACCAAAAGACAGAAAAGAAGTAGTTGGGGGCTGTAACTAATTCGAAAGTGGTGGGTTAAGCGTTTCAGGCAGTACATTGCATTGAAAAGTTTGGTCCGAAGCAAGTCCCAAGGAATTTTAGAGATTCGTTCATGAATTGGTTTGTGGCCCCATTTCGCCCCTTTTGAAAAACTAATGGGTGGTCGAAAATAGCCACTTTTGAATTATTAGCCCCCAGAAGTGTCACTAAGCTAGATTTCTTTACTGGCGGATGGCACCACTGGTTAATACCTACTTGATTTTTGGGGCACTAAACCATTTATTACTTCTCATCAGCACTTTGAATGAGAAAGAACTACGAGTGTGACCATTGTACATATATTTTTTTTTAATAGGAAATACCTAATAAATATTTGACGTTAATTGCGTTAATTTTGAATTATTTTTAATCTGGGTGCCTTGATTTTTAATTTAAAAATCAATGATAATACCAACCGAAAAAAATTAAATACCCAGTTATTTTTATAAAATTCATTTTTAAATATTTTTTTATGTTCTGTCTCAAATATCTATTTCTGGTCATGTACGGTGTAATCAAATCAACGAAAATACTTTTAAGATGTTGTTTTCTATGCTGCTTTGTAATCATAGTATCAAGGAATAAAATAAAACCAAATTTTGAACCATTAAAACGCTATTTTCCCTGCACCCTACTTCTTACAGCATTCCACCATGAGTAAACGAAGACGAACAAGTTCCATCGCCAGCAGAGGCCAAGAGGATGACTCTTTAGACAGTATAGAAGCGTCCACAAGTGGAGGGCCTTCCAGAAAACGTTTCAAAAAAATGGACCCTGTAAAAATGCACCTCGTGTTTTTTTCAATCACATTATTACGTTACGATTCCAGCTGGAACTGTGCCACCAACTATACGATTCAATCCGCACCCACAAAAAAGACGACGGAACCCTCCTTTGTGACTCATTTATTAGAGTACCAAAGCGTCGCCAAGAACCAGGGTACTATGAAGTGGTCACAAACCCAATTGACTTGTTGAAAGTCCAACAAAAACTAAAAACTGAAGAATATGAAGATATTGAAGACCTACAAAACGACATTGAGCTAATCATTAACAACACTAAAGCGTTTTACAAAAAAAACTCGCAAGAGTACAAAGATGCGATAGATTTGTGGGAGCTGTTTCTAACAAATAAACACAAGTAAGTGCGTTTTAGTGTTATTATTTTGTAAGTTAACACCGTTATAACAGAATACTCAACACGAAAGACGAGGAGGCCGAAGCAAAAGGAAAAATCGTCTTGAAGGTGGGTAGACCAAGCAAGAAGGCGGGAACTCCTGTTGAAATAAAACAGGAACTGGAACATTCAGAGGACACCTCAGAAAGTTCCAATTTTGATGAAGATGTAAATATGTACGAAGAAATGTTCACGGCAATCATGACTGCCACAGACAACGAAAATCGACCTCTGCACACCTCGTTTCAGTTGGTACCATCAAAGAAAAAATATCCTGAGTATTACGACGTAATTGAGAGTCCCATTGACTTGAAAATGATCGCCACTAAAATACAAAACAACGATTACGGTGGCTTGCTTGAGCTAGAAAAAGACCTCTTATTAATGACAAAGAATGCGTGTTTGTTTAATGAACCAGGGTCGCAGATTTACAAAAATGCGAAAGCTTTAAAAAAAGTTGAGTATGTTTTGTGGTTGATATTGGTGTGTAAATGTTGCTTGTAGGTGATTCAAACCAAAAAAGGCGAGTTAGAGCATGTAAAAATTAATTTAGGGAAAGGGAGTGAGCGGATTCGGAATAAACGGCTAAGAGGGAGCACGGCTCTGTCTGCTGTTACTGCGGCCTTGAGAGACGATGAGTCAGACGGAGACGCAGAACCGGAAGAGCAGATGGATGATGAAGTAATTTTGTTACAACGTCGTTGTGTGTGGTAAAATGTGTGTTTGTAGTCAATTGCTGATCCTGTAGATGCTGAAAACCCTCAGTGGCAATTATTTGAGGCCGTACGTTCCGTTACGAGCAATAACGGTGTGTCATTAAGTGAGCCATTTTGGAAGCTACCCTCAAAGCGATTCTACCCTGATTATTACCGCGAGATTAAAAATCCGGTATCTCTGACTCAAATTAAGCGTAAACTGACCAATCACGCTTACGGTACGATAAGCGAAGTTGCAGGTGATATGACTGTAATGTTCGAAAATGCGAAAAAGTACAACCAGCCTAGTTCACGATTATACAAAGTGAGTCCCGATTATTATTTTTTTTTTTTTTGTAAGTGTACTATTCGGTTGTTTCAGGATGCAGTGAAGTTACAAAAGGTCATGCAAATGAAAGTGCAAGAGCTACTTGACATAGATCAGGTAACATACAGAGTCACTAACAAAAACCGAAAGGTATGCTACTGCACTGCTTATGTCTCCACATTTAATCACCATTAACAAACGATCGAGAATCATTCATAGGTGTAGCGCGCTTTATGCTAACATCGTTCAGCTTAAATTTTTCCTTTCTGAATAACAACACGACACTTGTGATTTCTTTGATTGTTTATTAATAAATGTATATTTTTACTCTTCAGGATACAGACAGTGAAGTAGACTCTGAAGTTGTTGTGCGAAAAAAACCTGGGCCAAAACCAAAAAATACTCAGTTATCTGGGAATACTCCTCAAAGAGGTCGACCACCTAAAGATCCCATTCCTTTAAAAAAACGGTTGCATGCTTTGGCAAAATACATGCTAGATTATGCTGTTAGATCCCCCCAATATATATTTCTTCTGAATTTACCAGTTTCCTTTTCAGTGCGAAGACGGCAGAAAACCTATGTTAGGTTTCATGGAAAAACCGTCAAAGAAACTCTACTCTGAGTACTACGAGGTGATACAAGAGCCTATAGATTTTCTAGAAATAGAGTCTAAAATTCGTGCGGATCAGTACAGTTCAGAGAATGACTTAGTTAAAGATTTTAAACTCATGTTTTCCAACTGCCGCCAGTTCAATGAAGAAAATTCACCGATTTATGAGGATTCGCTCGTTTTAGAAAAGTACCTCATTGATAAAGTCGGACAAAACGTGACTCCCGAAAAAAAAGAAAAAACCGTAGTGAGAGTGTACGTGTTTGATTTTGGTACCACTTGTGTGTTCATTGCAGTTATTGTAGGGTCAAACCAAGAAAAGTTCTTTCACCTCTGGAAAAAAATCTAAAAACGCTGTACGACGCGATTCGAGACTACAGAGAACCTAAAGCCAACAGGCAGCTGTCTCTAATCTTCATGAAACTGCCGTCGAAAATTGTAACAACGTCAAACTCGGTACAACTTAAAAGTGACGATTTTTTTTAGGACTATCCGGATTACTACGAAGTCATAAAAAACCCAATTGACATGGAAAAAATTTCCCAAAAAGTCAAAAATAACGGGTACGAGACGTTAGAGGATTTAGTTACAGATTTTATATTAATGTTCGACAATGCGTGCAAATACAACGAACCCGATTCCCAGATTTATAAAGACGCGTTAGTTTTACAAACCGTGTGTTTACAAACTAAACTTCAGCTGAAGGAAGACGATGACACGGTTCCTGATGTATCAGCCGCTATTCAGGATATTCTCTTGAATTTGTTTACCACGGTGTATAATCATCAAGATTCTGAAGAACGCTGCTACACCGACTCTCTAGCCGATTTACCAGAACATGACGAAATCGACGGTAAAAAGTAAGTCCAGGTCAGAAAGCTTGATTAAATATTTTGATCAATCGTCGAAAATTTTAGAGTTCGAGCCGTGTCCCTCGACTTAATCAAAAGACGTTTAGACCGCGGCCTCTACAAACGTCTAGATACTTTCCAGGACGACATTTTCGCCTGTTTAGACCGCGCTCGGCGTTTGTCGCGTTCCGATTCTCAAGTTTTTGAGGACTCGATCGAATTGCAGTCTTATTTTATCAAGCAAAGAGACGAACTGTGTAAAAGTGGCGAACTTTTACAATCGCCTGCTTTAAACTATACTCTCATGGATTTAACCACAGCGGTCGAGTCTCTACGACAGAGTAAACTCCTGGAGGAGTCGCTGGAAGAAGAAACGGAGACTCGCAGCTCCGACGACTCTATAATCAAAGAAACGAACATCAACGTCGGCGATTCGATGACTTGCAACCAACAGACGTACAAAGTCGGGGAGTTTGTTTATTTAGATTCGAAGGAGAAGGGTTGCGACCCCCACGTTCTTTTGATTGAGAGGTTGTGGACGAATAATGGGCAGCAGATGCTTTACGGGAACTATTATTTACGACCGGCGGAAACTTATCACTTAACTACAAGAAAATTCTTGGAGAAGGAAGTGTTTAAGTCTGATACACATATAGCGGTGCCTTTGGAGGAGGTGAAGGAGAGGTGCTGTGTTCTTAATATCAAGCAATATTTTACGATGAAACCTGAAGGATATGATGAAAGAGACGTCTACGTATGTGAATCGCGCTACAGCACAAGAAGTAGAAGTTTCAAAAAAATTAAAATTTTCCCCGAAAACCCGACTTTGAAGTTGGTGCCTAGAGATGTTCCGCTGGAACCTAAAAGGGTGGTTTCGGTGTTCAGAGAACGCATTGAAAAGCATAAAGATGAGTTGGCTGAGTTACAAGAACAGGAGAAACTTGTGGAGAAAGATAAACCTGTAATTTTTCAATTTTCGTTGTAATTTTTTTGTAACGAATTATTTTAGAATGTCGTTGTTTATACTAACGTGGAAATCGAGGATGGGAACACTTACTATGAACAGTATAACACGATTTGCAGCGGTGTTGTCAAAACCGGCGATTTCGTGTATGTTGCGGCGGATGGCGGGCGGCAAATGATTGCGCAAATTGACAGTATTTGGGATACGAAAGAGTACGTTGTGTTTGTTTTTGTTGTTGTTGTTGTTGTTGTTATAGTTGTGATTGTAGTGGTAAATGCTATTTCCGTGGACCTTGGTTTGTAACCCCTAATGAAATTCCTCATTCGCCAAACAAATTGTTCTATAAACAAGAAGTTTTTCTGTCCTCTATGGAGGATACGAATCCGCTTGTAAGCATCATGGGGAGGTGCTCCGTTTTGGAATTTAACGATTACATATCATGTAAGGTGAATGTTAAAGGTTAAACTTTCTTAATGGAGTCGTTTCAGGTCGCCCGACGGAAATCACCGAAAGTGATGTTTTTATTTGTAATTCGATGTATGATGAGATGAATAGGCAAATTCGGAAGTTACCCGCTGAAGGGATTAAAAAGTTTTTCCACAGCAATTTGGTGACGGAGGATGAGATTTACTATTTCCCAAAACTAATCAACCCTCTAAAGGTGCGTGCTCTTTAAATATTAATATTTATAATTTATTTTTCGACAAAAAATTTCCTTTTGAAAATTCTTTTTGAAAAAATATTCTAGGCCACTGTAGAGATGACCCAAGTGCAAGCGGATCTCGTCAAATCCCAAAACACCCCGATTCACATGGAAGTGGTATGTAAAACAAAATTAAGACTTGTTTATGTCAATGTCAAATGCATTTTTATTTACGCACTGAGCGTCATAATTTGAGGGAAATAATATAATAGAGTCATAAAGAATCCGAATTAAAATTTATTTATGAATTGGTGGCGCCATCTTACCAAAATCTGGATAAATTGACGCTTCCCCACTAACAATTTGATGACGTCATCTCAATGAACTGTATTAAAATGAATTGAATGTTATACAAAAATATACTCCTACGCATACATACGTACAGCATACGAATCCGCTTTCAGTTTTTTCCCTTAAAGTTCAGATTTTCGCAAAAATAATTGCACAGTATAATAACGATATATTTTTTTAATATATGCAGTTTTCTTTCAACAGCAGGAAAGTTAAACATGTTCAGTTTCTTGTGGGGAAAAGAAGACTTCGTATATTAAGAAAAAAGTGGACAAAATATAAGCCCCGCCCACCCACCCCTTCTCAATTGTAATCAATGCTTTATTCATCGTGAGCTGAAGGGCGGAGTTTAGTTTGCAAGATCTTCATTGCTCTACAAGAAATTACCATATGAAATATGTTTTTAAAAGGATACAATTTTTTTGAGAAATATTGATGTTACAATTAAACTCCGCCCTTCGGTCCAACAACGAATGAAAAATTCATCGCAGTTGAGATCGGGGCGGGTGGGTGGGGCTTCATTTTTCTTTTTTTTTTTTCTTTTTAATATACCAGTTTTCTTTCAACAACAGGATAGTTACACATATTGTCAGTTTCTTATTGGGAAAAGAAGACTTCGTATAGTAAGAAAAAAAGTGGACAAAATATAAGCCCCGCCCACCCACCCCTTCTCGATTGTAATGAATGCATTGTTCATCGTGAACTGAAGGGCGGAGTTTAGTTTGCAAAATCCTTATTTCTCTAGAAGAAATTACCATATGAAATACATATGTTCTTAGAAGGGTAGAATTTTCTAGAGAAATATTGATATTACAATTAAACTCCGCCCCTCGTCTGACTAGGAATGAAAAGCTTATCACAATTGAGATCGGGGCGGGTGGGTGGGGCTTAATCTTTGTTTTTTTTTTAATGTATAGATTTTTCTTTCAACAACAGGATAGTTAAAACATGTCAGTTTCTTATTGGGAAAAGAGGACTTTATAGATTAAGAAGAAATGAACAAAATATAAGCCCCCCCACCCACCCCGTTTCAATTGTGATGAATGTTTTATTCATCGTGAGCTGAAGGGCGTAGTTTAGTTGCAAAATCCTCATTTCTCTCCAAGAAATCACCATATGAAATATGTTTTTAAAAGGGTAGAATTTTTTAGAAACACATTGATGTTACAATTAAACTCCGCCCCTCGTCTGACTGGGCATGAAAAGCTTATCACAATTGAGATCGGGGCGGGTGGGTGGGGCTTAATCTTTGTTTTTTTTTTAATATATAGATTTTTGTTTCAACAACCGGATAGTTAAAACATGTCAGTTTCTTATTGCGAAAAGAAGACTTTATAGATTACGAAAAAATGAACAAAATATAAGCCCCGCCCACCCACCCCATCTCAATTGTGATGAAAGCTCAATTCATCGTTAGCTGAAGGGCGGAGTTTAGTTGCAAAATCCTTATTTCTCTAGAAGAAATTACCATATGAAATATACATGTTTTTAGAAGGATAGAATTTTCTATAGAAATATTGATGTTACAATTAAACTCCGCCCCTCGTCTGACTGGGAATGAAAAGCTCATCACAGTTGAGATCGGGGCGGGTGGGTGGGGCTTAATCTTTGTTTTTTTTAATGTATAGATTTTTCTTTCAACAACAGGATAGTTAAAACATGTCAGTTTCTTATTGGGAAAAGAAGACTTCGTATATTAAGAAAAAATGGACAAAATATAAGCCCCGCCCACCCACCCCTTCTCAATTGTAATCAATGCTTTATTCATCGTGAGCTGAAGGGCGGAGTTTAGTTTGCAAAATCCTCATTTCTCTCCGAGAAATTACCAAATGAAATATGTTTTTAAAAGAGTAGAATTTTTTAGAGAAATATTGATGTTACAATTAAACTCCGCCCTTCGGTCTGATTATGAATGAAAAATTCATCGCAATTGAGATCGGGGCGGGTGGGTGGGGCTTAATCTTTGTTTTTTTTAATGTATAGATTTTTCTTTCAACAACAGGATAGTTAAAACATGTCAGTTTCTTATTGGGAAAACAAAATTTCGTATATTAAGAAATAATGGACAAAATATAAGCCCCGCCCACCTACCCCTTCTCAATAGTGATGAATGTTTTATTCATCATGAGCTGAAGGGCGGAGTTTAGTTTGCAAAATCCTCATTTCCCCACAAGAAATCACCATATGAAATATGTTTTTAAAAGGGTAGAATTTTTTAGAAACATATTGATGTTACAATTAAACTTCGCCCTTCGGTCTGATTCGGAAAGAAAAACTCATCACAATTGAGATCGGGGCGCGTGGGTGGGGCTTAAGCTTTGTTTTTTTTAATATGTAGATGTTTCTTTCAACGACAGAATAGTTAAACATGTTGTCAGTTTCTTATTGGAAAAAAAGAGTATAGATTAAGAAGAAATGAACAAAATATAAGCCCCGCCCACCCACCCCGTCTCAATTCTGATGAATGCTTTATTCATCGTGAGCTGAAGGGCGGAGTTTAGTTGCAAAATCCTTATTTCTCTAGAAGAAATTACCATATGAAATACATATGTTTTTAGAAGGGTAGAATTTTTGAGAGAAATATTGATGTTACAATTAGGGATGTACCGACTAGTGGCCGACCGGTCGGATAAGCCGACTATTCGGCCATTTTTCATCGTCGGCTACAGTCGGCGACTGGTCGGCTAAACAGCCGATCGGTCGGCTTTTTTTATTAACATTAAAATAGTATATAAAACAATTAAACCAGGTTTACAGAACCTCAATTGAATATTTAATTGCGATTTAATTTTTAACCCCGCCTTAAAGTACCATGTGACCGACTCTACGCCAATCAGACGTCGCTAATGGCCTTGTTAAATGCGCGATCAACTTAATCGCAGTTAAAATATTGTATAAACTGGCCCTAAATTGTGTTATTCTTTATTTTTGTACTGAGTTACTAAAAAAATTAAATGTTAAAATTACCGAAACAAATTTAATACATTTTTTGGAAAACAAAGGAACTTTAGTTATTCCTTTTATTAAAATTGTAGGAACAACAGTTCCCACAAAATCAGGTGTTCAACCTGAGCGCATTCATAATAATTGTATAAATGTAAATACTTCCTATCTTTCGTCCACCTGCCCTACGCTCCTACATACTTTCTCTTTTCCCTGCTAGAATTTTCTAAACTCCTTCTTTACCTACTTCCACCTCTTCGAAACCGAGCTTACCTGTGTACCATTTTAAACACCCTTCCTTCTTCTCCCTGGCACTCTCGAACAGTAAAGAACGAAATAAAATCTGAAAACCGTACCGTCGCTTTTAAATCACCAACAATACCCACAAAATAAAACAAATTTTTAAGGTAGTCAGAGAAATAGAAAAAAAAACATACTGTCTGTCGCATTTATAAACCGGTTTTAGCAAAGCCGAACAGTCGGCCGACTAGTCGGCTTTTACTGGCTGAACAATCGGCTAGTCGATTAGTCGGCCAGACCTACAGTCGGTACATCTCTAGTTACAATTAAACTCCACCCCTCCTCTGACTAGGAAGGAAAAGCTGATCACAATTGAGATCGGAGCGGGTGGGTGGGGCTTAATCTTTGTTTTTTTTTTTTAATACATAGATTTTTCTTTCAACAACCGGATAGTTAAAACATGTTGTCATTTTCCTATTGGGGAAAGAAGAATTCGTATATTAAGAAAAAATGGACAAAATATAAGCCCCGCCCACCCACCCCGTCTCAATTGTGATGAATGCTTTATTCAACGTGAGCTGAAGGGCGGAGTTTAGTTGCAAAATCCTCATTTCTCTCCAAGAAATTACCATATGAAATATGTTTTAGAAGGGTAGAATTTTCTAGAGAAAACTCCGCCCCTCGTCTGATTAGGAATGAAAAACTCGTCACAATTAAGATCGGGGCGAATGGGTGGGGCTTAATTTTTCTTTCAATAACAGGGTAGTTAAATATCTCTTCAGTTTCTTGTTGGGAAAAGAAGACTTAATTAAGAAAAAATGGGCAAAATATGAGTAAAATACAAAATTAAAGAAAAAAAAACTTGAAAAATTGCAAACCAAAGAATTGAAAAAATTGAAATTGAAAAAACAAAAAATTATAAAATCGTAACATTGAAAAATTGTAACCATAAAGAAAATAAAAAACTGAAAGAAAAATTGCAAAATCTAGAAATTGAATTGAAAAGTTGAAAAATTTAAACGTGAAAACTAGAAAAAATGGAAATCGAAAAAATTAAGGAACAAAAAAAAATGTCTGTGACTAGTATTTTATAAGATAAGACTGTTTTGGCAAATGATATACCCTCTAAGAAAATAAAGGGTGGGCGGGTGGGGCTAGTATTTGATAAGATAAGACTGATTTTGGCAAATGATATACTCTCTAAGAAAACAGAGGGTGGGTGGGCGGGGCCTGTGTTTTTACTGCATAGAGGTTATCACGAACTGTTGGTGGGGGTGATTAGACAAAGTGTGGTTGTCTATCTACACAATATCCATAATGTATAGTAGAAAAAAAGTCCTCTAGTAAGTCATGAACTTTGATTTTATAACAATGATCTTGAGATTTCAATTATTTGACATTATATTTAACCGTAAATGTCAAACTGATTAACAGAAACAAGGATGGCGTTGGTTTTTTTTTAACATTAAATTTCAAAGGTTCTTATACGACTTTTTTCTCGATCAAGTAAACTTCGAGTAAAAACCCTCTACTTTTATATTTTGATATGACAAACCATGTATTTTGCAAAGGAGGCTTCGCCACAATTAACAAAAATGAACGACATGGACATTCTTATGGACGATTCGCTGGACGGTGGCCCGCCATCAGTAGGTTCTGGAGACATCCCGGCCGTAGTTTCCGCCCCCGGAACCACTTTAGCCACCCCAGTGACCAGCAAAAAGGTGCGAATTTTACCAAAAATGGGCCACTTTTATTACCCAATTTTTGCAGAAATCCAGCAAGAATAAAGTGGTCACCGGCTACATCCTGTACTCACGGGAAGTCCGCAAACAAGTCGTCCAAAACAACCCCGAATCGAACTTCGGCGAAATCAGCCGCATCGTGGGCAACGAGTGGCGCTCTCTCCCTGCAAGCGAAAAACAAGCATGGGAAGAACGCGCTTCAAAACTAAACGAAGAAACGAAAGCGATGCTATTGGACGAACAGTGCGCAAGCCCGGCGCCGGCACCGCCTAATCCAGATACAGTACGTCGTAAAAGTTTGTCGACGCGAAATGATAATCTTTCTATAGGTGTACGAATGTTTGTGGGATAACTGCGACTATCAGTTCGAGGAGCTGCAGGACTGTTTGGAGCATTGCGTCAAGGATAAAGAATCTCAAGGGCACGTCCAGAGTTACTTTCAGACTAATCCAGACGCCGAGTTGCATTGCCAGTGGAAGAATTGTTTGAGGAATAATAAGAAAAATGTGCAACCGTTCCCTAATTTGGCGAGATTGGTGCGCCACGTGAGGGATTTACACATAAACAAGGGCAAAGGGAGAGTCGTGCCGCAAGGAGATCGCAGCAAGTACGTGGGAAAAGTTACCGTTTTGCCACCAAAAATACGCATCCAGTTAAAATTGATTGCGTTGATTTTTGGTGGATGATTATTGTTCAAATTCTTGATTTTTATGATAAATAAACAAAACTTTATTAAAATAGGAACTTCGTTGGTAACCGTGTCATGCCAGTTTTACAACCTTGCGTTTCAACATCGTCAGAAATAATAGCTGGTTGGTTGGAATTTTTGACACTGCATGTTTGTGACTGTCAAAATTAAGGGACACAATCTGTAACTGTTTATTGTTGAGCCGTCAACACAGAGTCCATTTTATCCCTTAATTTTGGGTTACAGTGTAAATGTGTAGGTTGGTCTTTTCAGATTTCGTTGTTCATGTTTGACATGTTTCCAGTTATATTTATTTGATAAATTTCCCGTTGCTACTTATTTTTATTCAGACTTGTGTCCAAACAATCGCGTTAAAAAACAAGTCGCAGTGTTGGTATAATTTGCTTACAACTGCTTCAAATTCTATTTATGCATGATTCCGGTGTGTTTTAATGCGAGGCATTTCTTAAAATCGAGTTTATGAGACGTAGCGGCATGACTAGATTACCCGGATGAGGTACCATTGTCGACTCATCGATATTTTACGTGTATGTAGTAGTGTAATGCATTTTGATTTTTGATGTGGTAGGAACTTCAAGCCTTCCAGTAAACCTGCGGCTGTTTCACGCCCGACCCCCACCGCTACCCCTAACCCTCGTGAGTTTATTTATTTATTTTTTAGTTCTATCGATCATTCATTATTCATTTAAGTTACAATAGGTGGTGGTAGTTAGCAGTTTGTAGCATGCTTTTTATTACATTGAAGAATATTTTAATTTAAAAATTCATTTTTATTGGAATAGCTGCTAGCAGCACCTTTAATTCAACTGCCGGATCTCACTCGACTATAAGTAACACAGGTAATCATCTCACCTCATCAAATGTTCACGTGACACGATGTTACTTAGTGTTGACCAATCGTGTTGCGTTGTTTAGTAATGTAGAGGCGTGGTCAACATCAAGTACCACAAGTATTCATACGAAATAATTGCACAACAAAAATGTAGCAGAGCAGTTGATAACTTTGTACTTCTTCAGCGACGTCTGCAGCAACTACTACTACGACTGCTGCACAAAAACAGGAACCGATGTTTATTACGGTGCCTCCCAGGCCACAAAGAGTTTTACACTCAGAAGCGTATATAAAGTATGTTACAGTTTTTTAATTGTTATTATCAAAGGGTGCGATAATTGCATCTTTACAGATATATTGAGGGTCTACAGTCCGATAATAAGCATATTTCGCAATGGGAGAAGAATATGTGTGCTAATCAAGAGAACATTCCAGCTCCTGATGCAGACAAACTACAGAATGTTACAGCTTGGTTGGGTAAAAAGGCGGATCAACACGATAATGTGGTTACAGCCCTTTGGGCACTAAGGAATAGGCTTTTAAACGATACTTTAGGTTTACACAGAGTGTTGTAATTGTGTATATTTTGAGTGTTGTAATTTGTCATAAAATTTCTGAAAAAATCATTAAATACAGGGAGTTTACAGCTGAAGGCGTGCTTGCTTTATTTTATCCCTCGAGGGTTGCGAAGTTAAACCACATGAATGTAAATTTTGTGTGCCACTCTCCCCTAAGTAGTAAAAAACTTGTTGGACATAATGCAGATTCCGTTTTTATCAACCGCAAAAAGTAACCTCAAAAACCGAGAATACCGAGGTTTAAAAAGTATACTATTTTCTTTGTGTTTACTTTAATTACGTAATTTTTAACACAGAAGAATTTTTACAATATGTCTATTGCAATAATGGAGTGTGGAGATTTCAGTGAATTTCAAGTAAGTACTGAAGAAAATAGAATTTTTAGGTTATGTCAAACGGGTTAACGTGATGCGGCTTAATCAAAAGTTGTTGTTTTTTTAATAGCGTTAATCTGAAGATTCTTAAAGTAGTACGTTTCCCTAAGTGCATGCAATCTTTTAGGAGGCCTTGAAGACTATGCGTAAAGTAGACGACCTTATAATAAATACATTAAACACTGTAATACCCACAGACTCTTTTCATCCTGATGGGGAATCAGCTTGTAAAGACTTACACAAGAAAATAGACGAAGGAAATGAAAAAAGATCCAAAGTAATAAAAAACTGTATTACAGTGACTGCTGATAGAGTGAAAAATTTGAAAGAGCAACGAGAAACCAATGCAGATGATATTTCCTTATCTAAAGCATTGAGATCTGAACAAACCAAAGTAAAGTGGTAGGTTGATGAGTAAATTATGATTTGACGAAATCATTTTTCAGTTAAGAATGTTGCAAGTAGAACTTTCAGTAGAAGATTTAGTACAACAAAGAACTGCCAAGGTATTTCATGAAAAATGTAGAACATACTACAAACCTTTTTAGTGAAGAGTAAACATTAAGTAGTGGGAATTTGTATTGGTGCAAACTTTACAACACATTTGTTGACTGTTTTATACATTTATGTACAAACAAAAGTAGTTGTTTTATTTTGGTTCACAAAGTCCTTTCGCGTAAAAGTAAAACGCTTTTTAAGTTTGTAAAAACGATTATATTTGATCATCTAGTTTTGAACATATAGCATCAGGAAAATACGATTTTTTCAATATAAATACGTTAATATTAAATTACGTTTTATTTCAAAATGTATTTATACCTAATTAATGCAACTAAACATTGAGAATATAATCAAAGGGTGACTAGAACTTACATTACTTTGGTTTTTAACAAGTCACTTTTAATGAAATACAAAATGTGATGTTAGAAACGATAAATTAAATACGTGTTAATTTTAAGTCTTAGAAATTTAGCTGCTCTTCATATTATGAAAAAGCTTTATAATAACTGAACATGAAACTACTTACAAAACATTTTCTTAAAACTGATAATGTTATTCTTGAATAACGCAAATATATAACAAGTTGAAAGAAAAAGTACGTGGCTTAAGTAAATAGTTGTGATTCCATGATGACTTTGCTGCAACGAATTGAGTATTTTTCATTAAAAAAAGAGTAAAATGGCACAGTTTAGTTTGGTTTTGTTACCCACAAAGAAAACGTTTTACCCAGATCCATTATGATTCAGAATAGTGCAATCACTACTTGGTGTAATTATAGATAAAAACTAATTGGGCAGTGGTTTTGGACAATTGAGATGATTTCCTAAAAATGTTTGTTGTGGATGCAAAATGATCAAATTTTTGATGATTTTTGTAGACATTTATATTAAAATTGATTTGATTTTATTACCCAACGTTTGTAGTTTGTGCTATGGCATAAAATACCACTTTGCATCCTTCTGTGCATCTTGAAACACCAAGATTCGCAAAAAATGAAGTTTTGACTTTTGTTAACAAAATCCTAATCACAATACTTTATGTAAAAATCAATAATAAAATATTTCAAAAATGCATTTATCCTGCCTCCGAGATTGTTTGAGTATATCTGTATAAAACGATAAAAAAAGCCTTAAAAAAGAAAACCCAGCAGGCTGTATAACACCTTACACGTAAGTCCTTATTGACTTTAAATGCCCTGAACTATTTGCAAAGATTGAAAAAGTCCGTTCAGTCGTTGATAAGAAACAATAAAATAACTCTAATTACATAAGCAAACACTTGCGTTGTCGTCTTTTTTGGGGTTCGGGCCGCAAGACGGCTCGAACGGCTTCGTCAAAAACCTGTTTGAGCCCCCTTTGCGTCAAAGCCGAGCATTCCATATACTTAACGGCCCTTATTTTGTTCGCCAGCTTCTGGCCCTGCTCGCGCTTGATGGGGCTCAAGCCCTGATCCGCCAGCGCGTTTAAGGTCTCGCGGTCATCCCTTAAATCTATTTTTGTACCAACCAATATCATGGGTGCGTCGGGACAATGGTGTTTGATTTCTGGGTACCACTTGGAAGTCACGTTTTCGAACGAGGATGGCGACGCTACACTAAAGCAAATGAGGAATACGTCGGTTTGTGGATACGAGAGCGGTCTCAGTCTGTCGTAGTCTTCTTGTCCGGCGGTGTCCCACAGACCCAAACTGACGGAGATTCCATCTACTACCATCGGGGCGGAATAGTTATCGAAACTAAAAAGAAACTGCGTTGTCACGGGGTTGGGGGTCGCTTTTTGGATACTAACACTGTGGGGACGTATTCGCCCGGAAAACTATCTGTCGTGTAGGAAATGAGCATGCAGGTTTTTCCGACGGTGCCGTCGCCTACGACTACACACTTAATGGGGCGACCCGATGACATTATTCACTAAAAATAATGACAAAGTTGAAATCTAACCTCAATCTGAGATGGGCAGGGCCGCCTAACCTATTACGCACTTCTTACCTTCGGATTATTTTTTAAGGTATGGACAAACACACGAGACAAGTTTTGAGATTGTTGCCGTTATATTTACAAAAAAATTAATCAAAAAAACTATAAACTATGTTCTTGGATGTATTATTGACGATTAAATGTCAACTTTATGTCAAATTGATGCCAGTGTCCGGAAACGTCATTGTCGCAACTGTCAAACGTCAAGAAGACGGATAGGAATTTTGTAACAAGATACTCGTTGTCGCAGAATTTTTTTTTATTTTTGTTTGTCGTTTTGTTTGCAGATTTAGGCGCCAAATAGCTTAAAGATAAAAAATTTCAGATCAAAGGCAGTTTTTAAACAACTGGTTGCTATAGTAACAATTTATGATCCGTGCAATTCAAACAATCCGTCACAAGTGCGCATGCGCAGAAAGGTATCAATTTTTTTTTGAGAAGCTTTCCCAACGATGAATTCAGATTCATGGAGAATTCTCTGTCCAATATTAACGCACGTTGACCGATTAAACCAAACACGTTTTTCTCGCTTGTTCAAAGAGTTTTTCCAAAATTAAACTTTACGGATTTTTTCTGGCAATGGCTTATTTAGTTTTGACGGTTTTGACTTAACGGATTTTTAGAACATCTTATCGAATGTTTCCCATTTATTTGATGAGAAATTGCATATTTGTAATTTACAAAAAATGCTCTACATGACAACGTTTCTTCCATTAGATGCATATTCAAGAATTTTCCGGAAAATTTTGCAAAATTCCAAGTGGTTTTTCATGCTTATTTGCAATAGTGATTTCAGATCCTTCATTTAGAAAAAAATCTCGTACTATAGGCATTTTTCCGCTTAATTGGACTCATCAGATTTTCCGGAAAATTTTTGGAAATTTCAAACTTCTTTTTCTCCCTCATTTGAAATCTATCAAACAGTGGTTTCAGATTTGTCCTCCAAAAAAAAAAAATCCATTTCTTTTTGCGTGATTACACGCCTTCTGAAGAATTTTCGGGAAATACATATGTTGGAAAATTCAAAATATGTTTTCACAGCAGTGACTTCAGATTCAAAATTTGTAATGTAATTTAAAAAAAGTTATATACAATGGCGAAATTTCTAGTTCGATTGAATCTACTTAGTTTAAGCGATTTTTCGGAAAATTTTTGGAAATTTCAAACTTCTCTTTCTCACTCATTTGAAGATCTATCAAACAGTGGCTTCAGATTTGTACTCTACAAAAAAACCATTTCTTTTTGCGTGATTATACGCTTTCTGAAGAATTTTCGGGAAATACATACGAGTATGTTGGAAAATTCAAAATATGTTTTCACAGCAGAGACTTCAGATTCAAAATTTGTAAAGTAATTTAAAAAAAGTTGTATATAATAGCGAAGTTTGTCGTTCGATTGAATCTACTTACATTAACCGATTTTCCGGAAAATTTTTGGAAATTTCAAACTTCTCTTTCTCACTCATTTGAAGATCTATCAAACAGTGGCTTCAGATTTGTACTCTACAAAAAAAAAAAACATTTCTTTTTGCGTGATTACACGCTTTCTAAATAATTTTCGGGAAATACATATGTTGGAAAATTCAAAATATGTTTTCACTGCAGTGACTTCAGATTCAAAATTTGTAAAGTAATTTAAAAAAAGTTATATACAATAGCGAAATTTCTCGTTCGATTGAATCTACTTAGATTAACCGATTTTCCGGAAAATGTTTGGAAATTTCAAACTTCTCTTTCTCACTCATTTGAAGATCTATCAAAGAGTGGCTTCAGATTTGTACTCTACAAAAAAAGATTTCTTTTTGCGTAATTACACGCTTTCTAAATAATTTTCGGGAAATACATATGTTGGAAAATTCAAAATATGTTTTCACAGCAGTGACTTCAGATTCAAAATTTGTAAAGTAATTTAAAAAAAGTTGTATACAATAGCGAAATTTCTTGTTCGATTGAATCTACTTAGATTAACCGATTTTCCGGAAAATTTTTGGAAATTTCAAACTTCTCTTTCTCACTCATTTGAAGATCTATCAAACAGTGGCGTCAGATTTGTACTCTACAAAAAAAAACATTTCTTTTTGCGTGATTACACGCTTTCTAAATAATTTTCGGGAAATACATATGTTGGAAAATTCAAAATATGTTTTCACTGCAGTGACTTCAGATTCAAAATTTGTAAAGTAATTTAAAAAAAGTTGTATATAATAGCGAAGTTTGTCGTTCGATTGAATCTACTTAGATTAACCGATTTTCCGGAAAATTTTTGGAAATTTCAAACTTCTCTTTCTCACTCATTTGAAGACCTATCAAACAGTGGTTTCAAATTTGTCCTCCACAAAAAAAATCCATTTCTTTTTGCGTGATTACACGCCTTCTGAAGAATTTTCGGGAAATACATATGTTGGAAAATTCAAAACATGTTTTCACAGCAATGACTTCAAATTCAAAATTTGTAATGTAATTTAAAAAAAGTTGCATACAATAGCAAAATTTCTTGTTCGATTGAATCTAGATTAACAGATTTTCCGCAAAATTTTTGGAAATTTCAGACTAATTTTTCTCGCTTAATTGAAAAACTCAACAATGGCTCCAGATTCAAAATTCTTTATACAATAGCGTTTCTTTCCATCCGTTTAGACAGTGGAGGATTTATAAGTTGATTACTACAAAAATTTACCATTTTAGACATGTTTTAAGTTTCTTATTGTCGAAATAAGTCTATATATATTAAGAACAAAGGACAAAATGTAGCCCCGCCCACCCGCCCTATCTCAATTGTGATGATTTTTTTATTCGTCGTGAGCCAAGAAGGCGGAGCTTAACTGCAAAATCCTTATTTCGCTACGAAAAATTAAAAGCATGTTTTTGAGTATCATGTTGTTCAAAGAATACTACGTATATTTAAAAAAATGAAGCCAACAATTAGGTCCCGCCCATACCTACCCTGATTTCAATTCTCAATTGTGATGAATTTTTCATTCGTTGTCAGATTGAGAGGCGGGCCTTAATTACAAGATCCACATTTGTCTAGGAGAATTTACCATTTCAAACATGTTTTAAGTTTCTTGTTCTGAAAAGACGACTACGTATGTTAAGAAATAAGGCAAAATATAAGCTCCGCCCACCCGCCCTATCTCAATTGTGATGATTTTTTTTTTAATCTTCGAGAGCCAAAGGAGCGGAATTTAATTGCAAAATCCTTATTATTTTTCTAGAAGAAATTACCATGTAAGACATGTTTGTGAGTATCGTGTTATTCAAAGAATACTATGTATGTTAAGAAAAAATTAAAGCCAAAGATTATGTTCCACCCATACCTACCCTGATCTAAATAGTAATAAAGTTTTCATTTGTTGGCAGAGCTAGGGGCGGAGCCTAATTGCAAAATCGATATTTCCTTACAAAAATTTACCATTTTAAACGCATTTTAGGTTTCTAAGAATAAAAAAAAATCATTACAATTGAGATGGGGTGGGTGGGCGGGGTTAATATTTTTTTTTCTTAATGTGCATAAAATTCTTTGAACAACACGATACTCAAAAACATGTTTTTAATTTCTTGTAAAGAAGGAAGTATTTTGCAGTTAAACTCCGCCCCCTTGATTCACGGTGAATAACGAAATCATCAGAATAGAGATAGGGCGGGTGGGCGGGCATATATTTTGCCTTTTCGTTGTAATATGTGTAAACTTCTTTTTACAACATGAAACTTAAAATATATTTAAAATGAAAAATTTGTATAAGGAAATATCCATTTTGTAATTAGGCTCCGCCCCATAACAGCAAAATCCATATTTCCTTGCAAAAATGTACCATTTTAACCATGTTTTAAGTTTCTTGTTGTTAAAAGATGGATATGTATATTAAGAAACAAAGACAAAATATAACCCCCGCCCGCCCGTCCTATCTCTGATGATTTTTTTTATTCGTCATAAGTCGAGGGGCGGAGCTTAATTGTAAAATCCTTATTTTTCTACGAGAAATTACCATGTGAAATATGTTCTTAAGTAATCATGTTCTAGAAAACTAAATGTATTAATTAAAAAAGAAAACCAAAAGAGAAGCCCCGCCCATCCGTCTCGATCTCAATCGTGATGAAGTTTTCATTCGTTGTCAGACCAAGGGGCGGAGCGTAATTGCAAACAACTTTTCTACAAAAATTTACCATTTTAATAGCATATTACATACCGAGTGGGGAATGTACCTTCACGACGAGGTTTGTATACTATTTTTACCTTTCTTGTTGTGAAAAGAAGACTACACCTAATAAGAAAAAAGGGCAAAAAATGTAAGCCCTTGAGAACTTTTTTCTGAGATTTCAAAAAAAAATCGGGCAAATCTCTGATTGTAACGTGCAGATTCACTAGCAGGACCTAGCCACGAAATCGACTGATGGTGTGGCCAACTATAGGTCCTGAAGTCAGGTAGTCTCCAATTTATCATTTCATTGCATAGTTTTCCAACCACACCATCAAAAGTCGCAATGAAAATATATCATCTGTTAAGGCTGATCCGCGCGGATTTTCAAAATTTTAAAACTTGTTCACACCCCCTCTCCCTTTCCCTTTTTACCCCCATTTCACCAAAGAAAACACTACAACTTCACTGTTTTGTTTACCACTTTGTTACCTGTGTTCTGTTAGAACCTGTGCTAGGTTTAGAAATTCGGAATTTTATACTTCATTGCAGAGAATTGACAAAAAATGTAAGTATATAACTTTGTCTATTCTTTTTATATTCATTGTTTACAGCATTATTATATAATATTTTTGTAGAGGAAAAATGCAGGGAACCACGACATGTTCCACTCGTGGCCATGTTGCCAAAATTAAACTGATTTTTAGGTTTCCACATCCAAAGTGGGGCTTAGATCGGTTTATGGCGGGGGTTAAAACCACAAACAACCCAAAATTCGCGGTTTTAACCCACGGCCAAATTTATAAAAAAGAGCACATTTTCTTCCACCTGAAGATCACGTGCTAGACCATGTGCTAGACCTACAAAGTGAGGCTTGGTGAGGCTTTTCGATGCATTCAATCTTCACCCCACTTACGAATAGAAGTGCACCGACCCATTTATTCTCCGATCGTGTCTAAAGTTCAAAGTTCGCTCGCAGCTTCCTGCATTACCGGCCTTCACCTTTGAAAAATTTGACGTTTCTGTCAGCGATTTGTTGTGAACGGTGCGAGCGTTAATCAATCCAGAAAACCCCCCAAATTCTCAATAATACACTAACCATCTCCGTGCCTATCCGCCCCCGAACCCCAGTCCACCCTCTCGTTAAGTTTATGTAATTTCCGCGAACGTTTACCATGATGGCTGAATCAGATGCAACGGTAGAAGCTACACGACGTCTAAACGTAAAAAAGCAAACCCTGGACGATGCCTACGCCGCCCCCGCCAATTTCCTGGAAATCGACGTGGTCAACCCCGTCACCACCATCGGCGTGGGCAAAAAGCGCTTTACAGACTATGAGGTGAAGATGAGAGTGAGTAGAACCGCCCCCCAAATACCAAGCACTCAAAATGCACGTTTCAGACGAACTTGCCCGTATTCAAAGTCAAAGAGTCGAGCGTCAGGCGGAGGTACAGCGACTTCGAGTGGCTCAGGAATGAGCTCGAGAGGGATAGTAAAATTGTGGTGCCCCCCTTGCCGGGCAAGGCGTGGAAGAGGCAGCTGCCGTTTAGGGGTGACGACGGGATTTTTGAAGAGGATTTCATCGAGGAGAGGAGGAAAGGACTCGAAGTTTTTATTAACAAGTGAGTGAGGGATTTTTGAGAGTGAGGTTGAGGTCATTGTTGGCTATAAGTTGGCTATTACAAGGTGGAATGTTTGTAGATGAGTGTGTTGTATGTTTTGCTATTTAATACGTGGGTTATTACTATACGTTCACGGAAATTTAAAAAATACGTGATTATAGAGGATCCTGTAAGGTCACAGTTATTAAATTACATTACTTGCAGATGTGCATGACAGTTGTAGTAAATGATGATTTTGATGCAAAGTTGCATTTTTGGTTTTTAATTTTACGCAGCAGTATTGTAATAATAATAAAAATTACTTTATTGGTGGTAAACAATAAAGTTTTATGCAAGTCAATTTACAAGTTATATGAGTGGCAAATATTAAATTGAAAAATATGTTTACAAAGCCCAAATTAAGTTAAAATGGAAAATTCAAACTAGTTTTTCACATTAACAGATTTTTTTCTTGTGTTTACATAATTAGGTTGTATTTGCTTCCGTCTAAAGAGAAGTACGCGGAAAGCTCGGGCGCCAGTTTTTTTAAATTTTTGAGGTTAGCAAAATCAATTTCAACAATAAAATTCGACAAATTTAACATCTGGTTAAAATAATAATAATCTAGCGGCAACAGTGTGGCAGAACTGAGAAAGACTGATTCAGTTCCGGTCAAAGAACAGTCGGTAGAAAGAGATAGCAAGCTAGCTGATTGCATTGAAGCAAACAGTTAAAAGTAAAGGTCGATGTGATAACGGTGCCGGAGTAAAATTTCACCCAAGCATGACTTTAAAGCTACTCACGTGGATGGTTTTACAATGTGCCCATGCTAGAGTTAACACGTGTCGGAGCGGGTTGACGTTTCTTTTTCGACTAAGAGGGGAACATGAGCGTTTTTAGTGTCAGATCAATGAAATGTTTGAATTTTTTTCAGGATAGCGGGACATCCCCTAGCCCAAAATGAACGCTGTCTACATATGTTTTTGCAAGAGCCCCACATCGACAAAAATTACGTCCCCGGAAAAATCCGCAATACGTAAACCATACATTTGGATGAGTAGTTTCGTTAAATTCCATCCTTTTTGGTTTATGTGTACTGCTGCTGCGATTTTCACTCTTTAAATTAAATTTAAGTACCTACTTTATACTATTTTTTCTCAATCGTCAAAAATATGTATGTATTGTATATGTTATGATTGGTAGTTTTTTTAAGAAGAAATGAAGCCTACTCTACTTTCAAAGAAAATTTAGCGATAAGTCAAGTCGAGATGGAAGTGTTTGATTCCATGCTATATAATGTGAAATATAGGCTTTATGTATAGATTATGTCAGTTGTATTTACTCAAATAAATTTATTTATATCATTTTTCTCTCTTCTCGTTTGTTGATTATGTCCTGCCACGCGTCGCGTAGGTTACTACAAACAAACCAGTTATTTAAAAAAACGTGAACTACGTCCATTGTTACCAAGCTTCAAAATACAAGTCTTCAGTGTTCGGTAACACCACTCGCAGCAAATCCACACACGGAATCACCACGATGTTCAAAAACTGTACTTGATCTTCAGGGATTGTGTGCTGCTTTTCCCTGTCCATGATAGACAAAGGATGCAGTCCCATTTTCTTCTCCATGTCGCCCTGGTGGTAGAACTCCCCTACAAAATCTCACTTAACTGGAACCCTACCTAAAAATCGCCTCTACTGTATAAATTATCGGTAATCCGCTTCGCCACAAAGAAGGGCTTGCACTGTCCCGACAAGTCACAACTTGTCATCATAATAGCTTTAACGTACGTCCTATGCATCGAATTTCCCCAATCAAATAAACCTTCGTTCGAAATCTGAGCCAGTTTCGCTCTAAATTTAAAATACAGCGCTAGATCGGTCGCCAAGATGGCCTCTTTTATTTCTTTGTTTATCATCCTGTAGGTATTTTCGGACAAGTTGCTGTAGATTTCGCAGTCGTTGAGGATTGTCATGGTTACTCTGAAGTGGTGGTTCTCCAGAAACGACTCGTCGTACAGCTGGGCCAGGTCGTCGTTTATTAATTGTAAAAAGTTGTTGGTGAAGCCGCCGTGGTCCAGGTCGTGGCCGAGAGCAGCGATTATTAGGGACTTGAGCTGAAAAGGGCAACTTGGTGACAAATTTTCTAGAGCCGTTCCGGCGAAAAATGAACTGTCACAAGTACGGAATCTCGAATTTTATGATTTTCGGAAGAACTAAGTAGGCTAGTTACAGTATATAAATATCCCAACTTTTCCGCTTTTGGTCGAAGGTTATTTCGACAGAACTTCCCTCGCCCCTGAAGTACAGTTAAACAAATACTGCTTCTCTGAAAAATTGTAGAATTTCACTTTTTCGTGATTACACAGTGTATAATAATAAATCTGCGATTAAAATTTTAATATTATCAGGCTGTGTCCTTAAAATCGAAAAAAACTAAAAGTAACGAAGAACTTAGAAATATGAAAAATTAATTTGAAGAGTACAGACCAGGAATATTGAAGTTTTAATTGCAGATTTATTCGTTTTGAATTAAGCAAGAAATGTTATTCCAATGTAATTTTTTTGTAAAATAGAAAATACAGTTTTTTTCCTCTTGTGAACTCAATCCGGGGACATACTGTATATTTGGGGTCCCCGAGAAGGTTTTACATTTTTAAAAAAGACAGTTGGGACCCCCGAGAAGGTTTCACATTCTAAGAAAAACATTTGGCGCTCTGGAAAAAGTGCTTCATTTTTAAAAAAGACAATTGAGACCCCCGAGGAGGTTTCACATTCTTAAAAGAATACATTTGGGACCCCCGAGAAGGTTTTACATTTTTAAAAAAGACAATTGGGACCCACGAGAAGGTTTCACATTAAAAAAAACACATTCGGGACCCTCAAGCAGGTTTCACATTCTAAAAAACCATTTGGCGCCCCGGAGAAGGTTCTTCATTTTTAAAAAAGACAATTGGGACCCCCGAGGAGGTTTCACATTCTTAAAATAATACATTTGGGGCCTCCGAGAAGGTTTCACATCAAAAAAATATATATTTAGGGACCCCCAGAAGGTTTTACATTTTTTAAGAAGACAGCTGGGACCCCCGAGAAGGTTTTACATTTTTTAAAAAGATAATTAGGACCCCCGAGAAGGTTTCACATTAAAAAAAGACATTTGGGGTCCCCGAGAAGGTTTTAAATTTTTTAAAAAGGCAGTTGGAAGCCTCGAGAAGGTTGCACATTAAAAAAAAGACATTTGGGGTCCCCGAGAAAGTTTTAAATTTTTAAAAAGGGCAGTTGGAACCCCCGACAAGATTTCACATTCTAAGAAAAACATTTGGCACCCCGGAGAAGGTTCGTCGTTTTTAAAAAAGACAATTGGGACCCCCGAGGAGGTTTCACATTCTTAAAAGAATACATTTGGGGCCTGCGGGAAGGTTTTACATTTTAAAAAATGACAGTTGGTACCCGCGAGAAGGTTTTACATTTTTAAAAAAGACATTTGGGGCCTCCGAGAAGGTTTTACATTTTTGAAAATGACATTAGGTACCTCCACACCTCCGGCAGCTGAAAAGCAAAAGAGGATGAGGAGGCAGGAGACTACCTCTAGAGAACAGAGCTACAGGGAGGCGGCTGCAAGTCATCTCCGTGTAGCTGTGATTGATGTGCAGCATCCACTTGGTAAGCTGACTGCTGACCAGGTGGAGATAGTACAAAAGAGCCTGATGGGAGCGCTGGACAAGCAACTTGACCAGTGCTTGGCATCGGGTAGACAAGCAGCCACTTTCAGAGGCATGAAGTACACAGGGGAAATCCTAAGGATAACCTGTGAAGACGAGTTGTCCCTGAAATGGCTACAACAAACAGTGCGCTCCCTAACACCCTTGTGGGAGGGCGCACAACTTAACGTGGTCCCCTTGGCTGACCTACCAAGGCTGGTGAGGGCGACCCTGTGGATACCGGGACCACCGGTGGACGCAGGAGTCGTACTTCGCCGCCTGGAGGGTCAGAACCAATGGGCCAACGTCAAAAAATGGCTTCTTTTCCATCGCGAGGCCAAACCCGAGGCTGCCTCTCCAGGCAACCTCTTTGTGTTTGGTCTTGGGATGGAGGAGGCCAAGATAATCAGGGAGAGAGAGGGCAGAATCAATTATATGCTGTCCTCTTTCAACCTGAAACTCAAGGAGAACGAGGCGTCGGCTAAGGAAGGGCGGACTCCTATGGAAGAGGTAGAAACCCCAGGGGATGAAGCCTCTACCAGTGGGGGCGGGCCCGCCTGAGACATGTGCCTCGTGTCTCCTAGGACAATTATGGGATTTTTGGTTGCAGAGATGGCGCTGCAGCAGATAAATTTCATTCAGATTAACCTGCAGCATTGTCGCATGGCGACGACTGTTTTGTGTCGTCGTCTAGACAAGATGCAGAACACTATAGCAATAATCCAAGAACCATGGATTGTAAAATCCAGGATCGCAGGGTTGAGCAATTTAAATGGCACTGTTGTTTCAGGTACCACAATAGAATCTCCAAGGACATGCGTCTACATTCCGAGGAAAATTAAAGCCGTCCTCCTACCTCAGGTCAGCTCCAGGGATGTGACTGCGGTAAATGTTAAGTGTAACATAGGAAGAGGCGAAGAGCAACTGGTAATAGCATCCGTGTACTTACCACAGGGAGCACAGGAACCATGTCCAACATGGGAAATGGCGAACTTGGTGGAACACTGTGATACCGGAAATATAAACCTCATCATCGGTGCCGATGCGAATGCCCACTGTCTGTTGTGGGGGAGCAAAGACACTAATGATAGAGGAAGAACACTAGCTGAATATCTTTTATCAACAAATCTAGAGATTCTCAACCGAGGCTGCGAACCAACTTTCGTAACATCACGTAGTCAGTCAGTAATAGATATTACACTGGCTACATGGGATATCTCACAATATATAATGGGATGGCACGTCTCTAAAGAGGCGTCAGTGTCAGACCATAGATGGATCATGTATACATCAAAATGTATAGACATGGAGATAAAGACGTACAGGAACCCTAGGCTGACGAACTGGGCTTTATACAACGAAGAACTGGACGACAGACTGGGGACCTCCGTGCAGTCTATACCAACAGAATACAGTTCGACAGAAGACATAGAGAAAACCTTGACCATTATCAACGACTCTCTAATGTCAGCGTATGAGAAAAGTTGCCCCCTAAAGAAGGAAGGTCTGGGCAAAGGTACACCATGGTGGAACCGAAGGCTCAGCCCACTTCAATCGGGGCTAAGAAAACTTTTCAATAGAGCAAAAAACACTAAGAAAACTGAAGACTGGGAAGCCTATAAAGAGCACCGGAAAGAGTTTAAGAAAGAATTAAGAAAGAGGAAACGGGAAACGTGGAGATCCTTCTGCAGCGACATAACGTCGACTGCTTCGGCCGCAAGGCTGAAGAGAGTTCTCTCGAAGGACCACACACATCAACTAGGTTTCCTAAAGAAAGAAGATGGCACCTTTACAGCCACCTTAGAAGAGTCCGCAGAACTTTTGCTGCAGACCATGTTTCCAGGCAGCACACGGACTACCTCCCATTCCAAAAGGGATGTAGTCGGTACTCAACCTTCCCCGAAGGACTGGGCGCTGGCTGCAAAGGTAGTCACGGAGGCAAGACTGGAGTGGGCAGTGGACAGCTTTTCCCCATACAAATCTCCAGGAGTTGATGGTATTTATCCCGCCCTCCTGCAGAGGGGAATGAACAGACTACGCCCTATTTTGTTGCCAATGCTTCGGGCGTGTCTGGCTTTCAGCTACATACCGAATGTGTAGCAAGGTTTTGCTTTATCCAGTGGAATTGATTGTTTGGAAATTATAGGTGAATAAAACTGAACGAAACGATTGAAATGTGTATTGCAACTTGGTGGTACATCAACTGAACTTACAGTGTCAAGTGCGCACATGCGCAAGCTTATGTCGGTAATACAGTTAGCAAAAGGGTAGTTTTCTATAATATCAACACTCCCACTAGAAAACTACAACTATCAACAACAAAAATTTTTAAATTTAAATAAAGTAAAATTAACGCTTCTTGAGTCCCATTTCCTTCAGGTGCTTTTCATGCAGTTCCAGAGGTAATGCTTTGGTCATCACATCAGCTGTCATTTCCTTCGAAGCAATGTGTTGAACTTGTATGGCCTTTTCTTGAATTTGCTCACGAAGGAAATGATGTCTCACATCTATGTGCTTTGTCCTTGCTCTGTATCCTCCCACTCGACTCAGATCCACTGCGCTTTTATTGTCACATTTCAGAATAGGTCCTTCGTCATCGACTTCAGGCATTAATTCATTTAGAAGGCCCTGTAACCAAATAGCTTCTTGCGCCGCTGCACTTAGAGCCATGTATTCTGCTTCAGTTGTGGATAAAGCAATGGTGGGTTGTTTCTTGCTATTCCATGATACAGGGGCCCCTTGGAATGTAAAGACATATCCTGTGGTTGACCGTCTCTCATCTTCATCACCTGCCCAGTCTGCGTCACAAAAACCTGCAAGTTTTCCATTCTCTGTCCTTGTAAAACAGAGTCTGAAGTCCTTTGTGCCCTGGATGTATCGAAGGACTCGTTTCACAGCTGACCAGTGAGCAGAGCCTGGATTATTGTTAAATCGGCTCAATAACGCTAGAGAATATGCCAGGTCCGGACGCGTACCCTGACATGCATACATCAATGACCCAACTGCCTCTTGATATGGTACATTCTCCATGTTTTGAACCTCGTTCGTTGATTTTGGGCACATTTCTTTTGTTAGCTTCTCGGATGGACTTAACGGAGTTTTAGTCGGATTGCAGTTTGCCATGTTGAATTTTGATAAAACCTCTTCTAAATATTTTGATTGGTCCAACCATAATTTGCCCTCTTTTCTGTCTCTTGTTACCCGAATTCCCAGGATATACTGTAATTCTCCCAAATCTTTCATTTTGAATCTGCTTTCCAATTCTTTCTTCAATTCATTTTTCATTTTTGAATCGTTGCCCAAAATGAGTAAATCATCTACATAGACTGCGACAATTACAATCTTATTATCCTTGCAAAGATAATATATGCACTCATCTCGTTTTGATTGATTTAGCCCAATTTCTATAAACGCTTGATGTAACTTCAAATTCCATTGTCTTCCAGCTTGCTTCAAACCATACATTGCCTTGTTTAATTTGCAAACTTTATTTTCTTGGCCTCTAACTTCAAATAATTCAGGCTGCTGAATAAAAATGTCATCGTTAAGATCTCCTTGCAAGAACGCAGTCACTGCGTCCATATGATCAATGTCAAGGTCATACTTGACTGCAAGCCCTAAGATCAATCTAATCGAATTGTATCGTACCACAGGTGAATAGGTTTCTTGATAATCTATCCCCTTATGTTGACAACAACCTTTCACTACAAGTCTGGCTTTAAATCGATCTATGTTCCCGTCTTGATCTAATTTTGTTTTAAATACCCATTTGCTGTCAATCACTTTAGCATTGGTTGGCAAATCTGTGAGAGTCCATGTTTTGTTTTCAATGAGTGCATCGTATTCAGCTTGCATTGCTTCAAGCCATCTTGTACACTCAGGACTCGAAACAGCTTCTTCAACATTTTTGGGCTCCCTCGTCAACGACTGAACATGGTAGCAAATATATTCAGAAAATTCCTTTGCTTTTCTTTCCCTACTTGATTTTCTTATAGCGGGTTCTTCTCTTTCGGTGTTTTCGACTTGCTCAACATCATCATTGGTTTCAATTTCATGGACATTACATTCAACCTGAATTTCTTCAATTTCTTGTTCATCAATTTCGTCTGCTTGAGTTTCTTCGATCTCACACTCTTCACTTTCTTCGGTATGATCACGGAGGTTCGTTTCATCGGTGATTGGGTAAAACAACCAATCATTGTTTTCACATTGCGATGCCTTTGGAAGTTCTTTTTCAAAAAATACAACATCTCTAGCCTCCACAATTTTCTGTTTTCTTATGTGATAGAGCCGGTAGCCTTTCGAACCATTTGCATAGCCCACATGAATGCATTCTTCTGACTTCGGGTCCAATTTTCTGCGTTGTTGTTTAGGCACGTGAACAAATGCCCTACAACCAAACACTTTTAAATAGGATAGATCAGGTTTCTTACCTGTGTAAGCTTCATTTGGTGTGACATCTTTCAATGTTCTTGTCGGTGCTCTGTTGATCAAGTGGACAGCTGTATTTACGGCTTCTGCCCAAAACCTTTTCTTCAAATTGGCACCAATTAATAAGCAACGCGTTTTTTCTATGATGGTGCGGTTCATCCGCTCTGCAACTCCATTTTGTTCGGGCGTATGTGGAATCGTTGTTTGGTGACAAATACCAGACAATTTCAGCAGCTTGAGCAACCTGTTGTTGACATATTCAGTTCCATTGTCAGTCCTCAGAGTCTTGACCCTATTTCCCGTCTGATTTTCTACCATATTCTTGAATTCTTGGAAAACATCGTGTACTTCTGATTTGTTTCTTAGGAAGTAAACAAATACTTTGTGGGTGAAGTCGTCCACAAAAGTGAGAAAGTATTTTGATCCTCCCAATGAATTTTCCTCCATAGGACCACATAGGTCTGAATGGATTAGTTCCAAGGGTCGGCTTGAGTTCTTGACATGTGGCTTAAATGGTAGACGGTGTTGTTTGCCCTGCACACATACCTCGCAAGGTTCACTCAGCGAATTTTTGAAATTCGTTCCCGTAACGACCCCGTTTTTTATTCGGTTCATGCTGTCCGTTGACGGATGGCCTAGTCTACTATGCCATAGATGTATATTGTCAGCAACCGATACTGAGTTAGCACCGTGCACCTTATTTTTCGGTCGATCCAGTTTGTACATGCCATTCTTCAGTGTGGCACTGGCGATGAGGGCGTTGCTTTTGTCGTATATACTGCATTTACTGCTCTCAAAGTAGACCTTGTGCCCCTTATTGGTTATTTTGCTTACAGACAGCAAGTTTGTTGTCAAATCTGGCACAAACATAACCTCTTTTACGTTTATTTTGTCAGGTGTACCACCTGTACAAACGTCCAAATTTACCTCCCCCACTGCATCGACATTTAGACGATTTTTATTGGCTACTATAATTTCCTGCGTGGATGAAGGAGGTTTGCTTGCGGATGTCAGCCATGTTTTGTCGTTTGTTAGATGGACCGATGCGCCGGAGTCGATATACCATTCATTTTTTTCAACATGATCGTTTCCCGTTGACAAGACTGTTAAGAAGGATTTCGCTTCCTTCGTGTTGGAAGATTTGCCATTTTCTCTCTGCAGGCGAGCCTTTCGTTTAAAACAATTCTTCCCGAGATGACCAATTTTATTACATTCAAAACACCGTGGCCCATTTTTAGTATAGTTCTTCTTTTCGGCGTGGTTTCCGAAGAACGCTACTCCATTTTTGTTTGAACTGCTTGTATCGACCTTGACCTCTTGTAATAGTTTCACCTTGATGGAGTCACTGGTAATGGCGATACCGGAGCTTTCTAGTCCCATTATCATCGGGCGATAATGGTCTGGCAATCCAGCAAGTAATAACGTCCCGAGCCATTCATCACTTACAACAAAACCAATATTCGTCAATTTATGTCCTGTTGAAATAATCTTGTTAACGTATTCTTCTACGGAATCACAATTTTCCAACTGAGTTGTGATTAAGGTACGTAACAGGCCAACTCTTCGCGTAAGTCCTTTATCGTCGAAGGCCTTGATTAAATTTTCCCATGCCTCTTTCGCGGTCTTCGCATTTTGCACGTGGACATAGTTTATGGGGTGTATCGACAGGATTATTTTGGCCTTAGCCTTTGCAACTTGTTTTGCCGTAGTGTTCGTACCCTCAACACATTCCCACAACTCTTCATGCTCCAAATATGTTTGCATTGCGAATTTCCATGAGTTGAAGTTTTCGCGCCCTAGTAGTTTTTCGATCGGTGGTAGCGTGGACGCTGCCATTTTGTTGCCGGAACACAAAAGTTTTTATCACTGAGATATATCGGATTCACCTTATTTTTACACGCGGCCAAACAATCAGCAGTACCCTGGGCCCATAACCTGTAGCAAGGTTTTGCTTTATCCAGTGGAATTGATTGTTTGGAAATTATAGGTGAATAAAACTGAACGAAACGATTGAAATGTGTATTGCAACTTGGTGGTACATCAACTGAACTTACAGTGTCAAGTGCGCACATGCGCAAGCTTATGTCGGTAATACAGTTAGCAAAAGGGTAGTTTTCTATAATATCAACAGAATGCATGGCGAAAAGTAAAGGTTATCTTTATAACTAAGCCAGGACGACAAGATTACACTTTGGCTAAATCCTACAGACCAATTAGCTTAACATCATTCTTGCTGAAAACGCTAGAAAGACTAAGCGAAAAAGAGATTCGGGAGACTGCTTTGAGCAAGCAACCTCTACATCCGAACCAACATGCCTACATCCAAGGAAGATCCACCGATACGGCCCTACACACAGTTGTAAACCGTATAGAGTGGGCGATGGAGAACAAACTCTTCACCTTAGGAATGTTTTTGGATATTGAAGGAGCGTTTGATAAAACGACTTTCAAAAGCATAGAGCTAGCCCTACGAGAGCACGACGTGGACCCCACCCTAAGTAGGTGGGTGGCCGGTATGCTGAGGAACAGGGAAGTAATGATTAATGTAGGTGGCACTGAGATCGAGGCTGTTGTAGACAGGGGATGTCCTCAGGGAGGAGTTCTCTCTCCTGTACTGTGGGATACTGTCGTTGACAGCCTGATACGACGCCTCAATGATCTTGGCTACCACACAATTGGATACGCGGACGATCTAGTCATTCTGCTAACAGGAAAAAACGCAGATACATTATGTGAGATAATGCAAGCTGCAGTAAAAATAGTCGAGGAATGGTGCAGCAGACATACCCTCTCCGTTAATGGAGAAAAGACGAAACTAATCCTGTTCACCAGGAAAAGGAAAATTGGCACACTACAGATGCCAAAAATATTTAACACAACGCTTCAACTTTCGGACGAAGTCAAATACCTGGGAGTTGTATTGGACTGGCGACTGAATTGGAAGAAGCATGTAGATGATAAAGTAGAAAAGGCACGCTCGGCTCTTTGGCAATGTCGTAGGGTGGTGGGAAGGTCGTGGGGTTTAAATCCCAAGATCGCCCTCTGGATCTACACGGCAATAGTCAGACCGATGCTGTGCTATGGAGCTTTAGTTTGGTGGCCCAGAGCCAGACAAAAAACAACAGCCCTGCAACTTGAACACGTTCAGAGAATGGCGTGTCTCAGTGTTACAGGAGCAATGAGGACCACTCCCACAGCGGCTCTGGAGACTCTTCTTTGCTTAGCACCTCTTAACCTTTACATAGAGGAAGCGGCAATTACGACGTCTCTAAGACTTCACTCTCTGGGAGTATGGAACAAACAAGGCCGCACAACGAAGCACACTCGGATCTTAACGGAGGCGTTCAACAGAATACCCTTGTTAAGGATGGGTTGTGACCGAATGGGCACAAAATTAATATATGAGAAGACATATAGAATATCAATGAATGATAATTCAGAAGGACGAGCCGACATAGATATCTATGTCGATGGTGCCAAAACAGATAGTGGTTCAGGAGCCGGCATCTACTCCGAACAACTGAACGCACAAATCAGTGTACCTCTCGGCACCCACACGTCTGTCTTACAAACAGAACTGATGGGAATAATACTGGGAGCTAGAATCATTGCTGAACGTGAAATCGGCAACAAATCAATACGCATACTTACTGACAGCAAGTCTGCACTACTAGCCCTGGACAGCTGTATGGTTCGATCCGGGCTGGTTTGGGAGTGCAGACAAACGCTAAAGTATGTAACGCAGAGGAATAGTGTGGAACTTTGTTGGATCAAAGGACACAGTGGCAACGAAGGAAACGAGAGGGCAGATGAGATGGCGAAGCGAGCCGCGCGCATGCCCTTCTGGGGACCCGAACCGGCAATCACGCCTTCGGTCGCCCTCTCGAACGAACTCGTAAAGCAATATACCCAGAGACGCCATGAGCAGATATGGGTGAAGTTGAGCAGCTGTCGGCATAGTAGAGCTTGTATGGCGACACCAGACCGTAAGTTGACGAAATTTTATCTCTCACTTTCAAGGGACAAACTGCGTAAACTGGTAGGATTCCTTACGGGACATTACCAGTTTAACATCTATACACGATAGGGGTGGTAACAGACCCAATCTGTCGTGGATGCAATGACGAAGAGGAAACAGCTGAGCACATTCTTCGTGAGTGTCCAGCCCTAGCCTCCTACAGGGAATCCATACTAGGGGACATCTGGCCTAGTATGGCAAATATCAGGGAGTTTCCACCCTCTGCATTACTCAAGTACATTCAAGCAGTTGGGTGGCTTGACGAGTAGAGGAGCGGGAAAACACCCTGATATGGACTTGGGGAAGGTACAATGGGCCCAAAGGCGAGGCCTAAGTGCCGGCTGGCTACGGTCAGCCCCCATAAATTAAGAATCCAGATCCAGACCTCCGAGAAGGTTTCACATCAAAAAAATATTTATTTGGGGTCCCCCAGAAGGTTTTACATTTTTTAAGAAGACAGTTGGGACCCCCGAGAAGGTTTCACATTCTAAGAAAAACATTTGGCGCCCTGGAGAAGGTTCTTCATTTTTAAAAAAGACAATTGAGACCCCCGAGGAGGTTTCACATTCTTAAAAGAATTCATTTGAGGCTGCGAGAAGATTTTACATTTTTAAAAAAGACAGTTGGGACCCCTGAGAAGGTTTTACATTAAAAAGAAGACATTTGGGGTCCCCGATGTTTTAAATTAAAAAAAAAAGACAGTTGGAACCCCCGAGAAGGTTTCACATTCTAAGAAAAACATTTGGCGCCCTGGAGAAGGTTCTTCATTCTTAAAAAAGACAATTGAGACCCCCGAGGAGGTTTTACATTCTTAAAGGAATACATTTCAGCCTGCGAGAACGTTTTACATTTTTAAAAATGACAGTTGGTACTCGCGAGAAGGTTTTACATTTTTAAAAATGACAGTTGGTACTCGCGAGAAGGTTTTACATTTTTAAAAAAGACAGTTGGGACCGCTGAGAAGGTTTTACATTAAAAAGAAAATATTTGGGGTCCCCGAGGTTTTAAATTAAAAAACAAAGCCAGTTGGAACCCCCGAGAAGGTTTCACATTTTAAGGAAAACATTTGGCGCCCTGGAGAAGGTTCTTCATTTTTAAAAAAGACAATTGAGACCCCCGAGTAGGTTTCACATTCTTAAAAGAATTCATTTGAGCCTGCGAGAAGGTTTTACATTTTTAAAAAAGACAGTTGGAACCCCCGAGAAGGTTTCACATTAAAAAAAACACATTCGGGACCCTCAAGCAGGTTTCACATTCTAAAAAACATTTGGCGCCCTGGAGAAGGTTCTTCATTTTTAAAAAAGACAATTGGGACCCCCGAAGAGGTTTCACATTCTTAAAATAATACATTTGGGGCCTCCGAGAAGGTTTTACATTTTTGAAAATGACATTAGGTACCCCCGAGAAGGTTTCACATCAAAAAAATATATATTTGGGGTCCCCCAGAAGGTTTTACATTTTTTAAGAAGACAGTTGGGACCCCCGAGAAGGTTTCACATTAAAAAAAACATTTGGGGTCCCCGGGAAGGTTTTAAATTAAAAAAAAAAAAACATTTGGGGTCCCCGAGAAAGATTTAAATTTTTAAAAAGGACAGTTGGAACCCTCGAGAAAGTTTCACATTCTAAGAAAAACATTTGGCACCCCGGAGAAGGTTCTTCATTTTTAAAAAAGACAATTGGGACCCCCGAGGAGGTTTCACATTCTTAAAAATACATTTGGGGCCTGCGGGAAGGTTTTACATTTTTAAAAATGACAGTTGGTACCCGCGAGAAGGTTTTACATTTTTAAAAAAGACAGTTGGGACCCCTGAGACGGTTTTACATTAAAAAGAAGATATTTGGGGTCCCCGAGGTTTTAAATTTAAAAAAAAAGACAGTTGGAACCCCCGAGAAGGTTTCACATTCTAAGAAAAACATTTGGCGCCCTGGAGAAGGTTCTTCATTTTTAAAAAAGACAATTGAGACCCCCGAGGAGGTTTCAGATTCTTAAAAGAATTCATTTGAGCCTGCGAGAAGGTTTTACATTTTTAAAAAAGACAGTTGGAACCCTCGAGAAGGTTTCACATTAAAAAAAAGACATTTGGGGTCCCCGAGAAGGTTTTAAATTTTTAAAAAAGACATTTGGAACCCCCGAGAAGGTTTCACATTCTTAAAAGAATACATTTGGGGCCTGCGAGGTTTTACATTTTTAAAAATGACAGTTGGGACCCCCGAGAAAGTTTTACATTTTTAAAAAAGACAATTGGGACCCTCGAGGTTTCACATTAAAAAAAAGACATTTGGGGTCCCTGATGAGAAGGTTTCACATTCTAAAAAAAAACATTTGGCGTCCCCAAAAGGGTTCTACATTTTTAAAAAAGACAATTGGGACCTCCGAGAAGGTTTCACATTCTTAAAAGAATATATTTGGGGCCTCCGAGAAGGTTTTACATTTGTAAAAAAGATAGTTGGGACCCCCGAGCGTATTCTCACTTTTTCGAGAGTGGGATAATTTCCTAATTTCATCAATAAAAATTTGTTATGATGTCATAAACATAGATAATACACAATGAGAGAAAAAGAGAAAAAAAAAAGAAACGAAAGGTCAAGTTTGGAAGTTTGGATTTGTACACCACAGTTATAGGACTATATTGTTGCATAACAGTTAAATAAAAAAACATAGAATTTTTTGAAATGACGTCATCAAATTGTTGGTGAGGGTGATTAGCAAACATTTTGGTTAGAATTTAACCATCTACAATTCTACATGATATTTCTAATATTCATACAAAATTTGACAACGGTTGGCCAGACAGACAGACAGACGGAAACGGGAGACTAATTTTTTCGCATTTTAGGGGTCATGAAACGTCGCGGAAATATAAAAGTGGCCATTCGTCCAATGGACTCGATTATTATATGTACTTCCTTAGGGAAGCAAAAATTATAAAAAAAAATTGCGTTTTTTGGTTTCTGATAACCTCCTAAAGTAAAAATCAATGGCGTAAATGACACTCCCACAGATTTTATGACTTAAATTTTTCAATTTTTGAATCTTTCAGCTATTGGTTAGATTTTGCAATTTTTCAAGATAAACCACAAGCGTAGTATTTTGCATATTTCAGAAAGCATTTATTAGGCAAGAATTTTGAGATGGCATCATCAATTTTTTGGGAAGGGATAACATTAAAATGTTTGCAAGATTTTATAAAATTAAGAAAATATTTTTTTCGTAAACTTTGGAGTTGACGTCATGCCATGGTGGTGGAGGTGATTAGCTAGCGTACATACAAAATTTGAAGCAATCGGTCCAGTAGTTTCGGAGATTATGTTGTGGTGACCGAATTTGAACCAAATTTTCGCGCTGAAATTTAAAATTAACAACAGTGCGAAATCACATTTGAATTTGTAAAAAAAATTCAATAAAAAAAAAATCTTTAAACATAGACAACCATGTGCACGTTAGCGCTTTCGGGTAGTGGGTAGTCCTGCTGGAGATTTTAGTTAGAGGGTTGGTAGAAGATGGCGCCTTGGTAGAGAGGTGAAGGTGAAAACGTCATTGTTGGTTTGGTTCTGTGTGTGGTACCATGGTGAAAAAGACGCTGTAAGTTAGCTAGGTTAAATTAGTTGGCTTGGTAGTTCATAAAAGGGAAGAAGCCTTTGTTTAACGACAATTAATCATAACCACGACGACACCACCGCTTTCCCCAACACACGCAGCTAATTCTTACGGCTTTCTAAGCGGAAAAAGTGCTAATTTTCGACCGACGCTACACCTGCTGTAAACTTGTGTTATTGTTTGTAAATTCACCGATCAGCTTAGGATTTTAATCGTTAACTATTTCTAACACAATTTAACAGACATTAGATTTGTTTAGACAAACACTTGCTAGATTTCATGAAATTCACTGAGTCAGGATTCGTTTGATTTTGTTTGTCTAATTATGAATACGGTTTCTGGATGCTAATACTAAAGTGTTACATTACAACATTTCTTAATTCTTCACACAATATTGCTAATAGATAACAAAATTCATAATATCGTGAACTGACGAGAGCATTAAAGATTTCTCTCCTTAGGCAGTTGACTTCGTTGTTATCATCATGTCATCATCACATTTCTCGCAATGTTTAAGATTACATCACCGAGACCTATTTCCTCATTACGTTTAAGATTACATCACCGAGGCATTTCCTCACAACGTGAAAAATTACATCACCGAGACGCATTTTCCTCTTCACGTGGATAATTACCTCACTGAGGAGCTTTCCTCGCAACGCCTGATGCATTTTGTGTTTATTTATTATGTGTTTTGTTTGGGATAAGCAATCACTTGGATCAAGACATCAGTTAACATAACTTATTAAACATCTTTTTTTGAATGAGATGCGGCATAATTTAACCTCATGTGAATTTGTTAGCTTTACAATATTTCTCTATCTCACAATTTTAACTTCAGTAATTTTCTTTATTGTATAATTTAAATTGAACGTATTTTCATGCTCTGAAGTTTCTAACATCACGTAATTTTTTGTCTGCACAAGTTTTACTTCACACCAGATCTCTTTTTGTTTTTATAAATCTTTGCTAGCTTTTTTATGTAAATATATATATTTATGTTTCGTACTCTAGAGGTCATGAAACGTCGAGACAACTTGAAAGTGGCAAGTCGCCCAATGGGCTTACGCTCAGTAAGTAAAAGTTAAACAATCAAGGAATTTCAGTCGGAAACTTGAATTGTTTTGTTGATTGCATGTCGCCACTTTAAAATTCAAATAGGTGCGAATGAACTGATAATAACTTCATTGTGTGTAAAAATAGCTTTAAAATCAATTTAACGTCACGTGATCTCCTACGTGTTGACAGATTTTTCAATAGGTAAACATGCATCATATAGCATTGCCGAAATGACCAAAAACTATTATTATACCTCAATCACGGAAAACTTCTTCAAATTTCGCCTCAAAATGGCATGCATGCAATGACACACGTTGAACGCATGCTCAAAATTGTGGTACGGATTATTCCTGTAGAGTTTCCGCGCCGAAAGAATGAATTGCATCATATTTTTGATGTTGATTTCTGACACATGAACCACTTGTAGAATCATATAGAGGACGTACTGAGGCATCAGACCGAAATTATTGAGGTTGATGTACCAGTAAAATCTGCAATCAAATGCCAAACCCTCACCGGAAACACTCAGATTAAGTATTTACTTACTGATAAAAATCCGACGGAATTTTTGTGTCGGGATGAACAATGAAGTCATCCATATCGTGAGTGCACGGCTTCAGCTGGAGCCGCAACAGCTTCAACGAAATGTTGCTCACGTGCATCTACAGTCTTAAATTCACCATCGTCACCGAAATAACGAAAAACTCACCATTTTGTTCATCTCGATGTTGACTTTGGTGTAGTGTAGAGCCAGGGCGCAGTACACCGAGAATGTTTTGAACAAGTTTTCGTCGGTCGAGGTGAAAAAGGTGCCGCCGTTTATTTTATTCACGACCTGGACGACGCCCAAGATTCCCTCCACTCCCATAATGGGCATGCACAGGATCGACTTCGTGGTGAAGCCGGTTTTCTGGTCGATCTCTTTGTTGAAGCGCGGATCGTTGTAGGCGTCTTTGATGTTTACGGAGACGCCTGTTCGGGCCACGAGACCCGCGATCCCTCGCTCTTTGCCGAAGCGGATTTTTGTGTTCTTCTTGTGGAGACCCGTGTCGTGGTCGTCGATTCCTTCGTCGAAGAGGTCGGCCACGAGCTCCTCGTTTTCTTTGTCGATGATGAAGAAGGAGCCGCGCTCGGCGCCGAGGGTTTCTTTGGCAAATCGCTAACCAGAGAAACATACTAATTTGCCTAACTTGTTTTAAAAATTTTATAAATCTTATCCACCTGTGACACTGTTTTTTGACATTTATATGACGGAATTTTGTCCTAAAACAAACCACTTACGACCACGTCGGAAATCATTTTCTCCATCTGGACCGTGTCGGAGAAATAGTTCTTAGTCAAGTCGAGAAGATACTCGTTGAGCTCTTGCTGCTTCTTCAAGGCCACTCTTTGTTGGTTTTGGTGGATGGCCGCTCCCATCCAGCCCGTGACCACGATGGTGATCTTGAGGTCGTCTTTGGAGAAGTTCCCTTGATTCATCAGCGTGAACAACTCGATGACGGCGAGACAATCCCCGTCTGGGGTCACCACGGGTACACACAGCACCGACTTGATGGCCTCCCCTGCAACTAAGAACTAAAAAAACCAACACAAGGAGAAAAAATACCCTTGCGGGCCACCCCGTCCGGAAACCTCTCATCCCTCGTGTAGTTGTCCAGCATCACGTACTCCTTTTTGGTGGCAACGAAAGCGGCGATTATCGTCCCTTCTTCGATCTTCCACCGGGATCTGCCTTCACCGAGCCTTCGTGTCAGGTAGATTTCATCCAAATTAGCGTCCACCATGTACAAAGCATATCCATAAGCTCTCGTCACGTTCTTCAAAACGTCGCAGGTTTCGTGGAGGAGTGACGGAAGGTCGACGCTGTCGGTCAGAAAAGAGGAGAGTTCTCGTAGAAGGACACTCGGGGTTTTTTGCAGGAAGAAACTGAAGAGCTTGTCGCCTCCTTTTTCGTTGCGGCTGTAGGCTGACTTTGGACGGGTCTCGTTTTGGTGATTTTTATTTTTTTCTAACGACTGTACAGAAGTACCAATCATTTTCGGAAAACTCAGCAGAGAGAAAATTAATAATGAAAAAATTCATGCGATTAACTTTGACAAGAAAGACGTACTTCAAGGGCACTAGATTTATTTGATCTATTTTATTTTCACTAATAATGATAGCGTTTTTCTACAATGGAGTCATCTTGGCGCCACACTTTCTTGCCTCGGATGTCGATGATGTCTTGCCAGGTCTGCGTGAGTAACCTGAGGAAAAATTTTATAATCTAAACTTTATAAAAGGTGACATTTAAGAGGAATTTAGACGGTAGGGGAAAAGTGCCTAAAATGATCCCCTCAGGTCAAATGATCCCCATCAATTGTAAGAAAATTTGTGGCTCCATCTACCAAACATAACTGTCATTTGATTAAGCGCTCTGTAATTAGTACCTTCTGAAAGTTTGATGGCGTTCTGTGTATTCTGCACAGTTTTGTGCCAAAATATGTAAAATAAGCACCTCTGATCTAAGGTAAGATATATTTTAAAAGTCCATTACTTCCATTTGAAAGGTCTTATAGCGGTGGTAGTTGTTTTGACAGAATTAGATACATTTCAGTCGTAGGTTAGTTATGATCTTTTTACCGCATGTAAAAATTGAAGGTTAGTTTACAATTTTTGAATGGGGATATGCTACCTAAGGCGAAATGATCCCTTTTTCTTGAGGCAAAATGATCCCGGATCATTGGGCGGGACTAGTACCTGCTAAGATAAGACTGATTTTTGCAAATCATATACCCTCTAAAAAAAGAGATGGTGGGTGGGCGGGGCTAGTACCTGCTAAGATAAGACTGATTTTTGCAGATAACATATCCTCTAACCCCGCCCACCTACTCTTTATTTTCTTTGAGGGAATACCATTTGCCAATATCAGTTTTATCTTAGCAAGTACTAACCCCACCCACCCGCCCGTTATTTTCTTAGAATGTATGTTATTTGCCAATATTAGCCTTATCTTGCCAAGCACTAGCTCGGCCCATCCGCCCTTGATCTTGTTAGAGGGCTAGTACCTAATAAGATAAGACTGATTTTCGCAATTGACATATCCTCCAAGAAAAGAGAGGGTGGGTGGGCGGGGCTACTACCTGCTAAGATAAGACTGATTTTTGCAGATGACATATCCTCTAACCCCGCCCACCCACCCTTTAGTTTCTTCGAGGGAATACCATTTGCCAATACCAGTTTTATCTTAGCAGTTACTAGCCCCACCCACCTACTACCTGCTAAAATAAAACTGGTTTTCGCAAATGAAATACCCTCTAAGAGAGGAGAGGGAGGGTGGGTGGAGCTAGTACCTCTTAAGACGGGGAAATTTAAATAATTTAAAAGAATTTTAGGGATTTTCGTGTTCTATTTTTGGGAAATTCTCAGTCTTAAGAGGTACTAATCCCAGTCACCCGCCGTCACTTTTCTTAAAGGGTATCTCATTTGCCAAAATCAGTTTTATATTAGCAAGTATTAGCCCCACCCACCCACCCTCTCTTTTCTTAGAGGGTATATCATTTGCCAAATTCAGTTTTATCTTAGCAGTTAGTAGACCCGCCCACCCGCCCTCTCTTTTCTTAAAGGCTATATCATTTGCCAAATTCAGTCTTATCTTAGCACTTACTAACCCCACCCACCCACCCTCTTTTTTCTTAGAGTGTATGTCATTTGCCAAATTCAGTTTTATCTTAGCAGTTACTAGTCCCACCCACCCACCCTCTCTTTGCTTAGAGGGTATATCATTTGCCAAATTCAGTCTTATCCTAGCAGTTACTAGCCCCACCCACCCACCCTCTCTTTTCTTAGAGGGTATATCATTTGCCAAATTCAGTTTTATCTTAGCAGGTAATAGGCCCGCTCACCCGCCCTCTCTTTTCTTGGAGGGTATTCCATTTGGCAAAATTAGTCTTATCTTAGCACGTACTGATGACTAAAGTATTGTCTCAAACTCTTCCAGAAATTATACACCCCGTATTTTCGGTGCTTTTCAAACTTGTTTTGTTTATTTTTTTTAAGAATTTATTTTTTTGTTAATTTTTGAAATAAAATATTTATCAGTTATGTCATGATTTGATTTTTCTTGTTGATGCTGTCCCCTTATGGTCAAAATTCAAAGGGATCATTATGCCCATGCCGAGGGATCATTTTACCTATGGGGATGCCTAAAATGATCCTTTTGTAAGGTCCTGGAAAAACGTTAATAACATTTTTTATAATTATCGAATCACCAATTGGCTTATACTGTTACCTAGATAAATCAATGTTCTTACAAATAATGCTACAGTTTTACATGAATAATAATAATTTGTATTTTTTAAAGAATTTCTCCCTTAGGGGGATCATTTTAGGCACCTTTCCCCTACTATAGGTGATTTGGTTTTTGGTAATTACTTAGCTTCGATGTATAGACCCTCCGTGTTGGGTAGCAGTTTTCGCAATATTTCCAAGCCGGGAAGTAAGACGATGGTCATAAAATTGACTTGATCCTCTGGTATTACGTGGGTCTGATCTCTGTCCATGAGGGACAAGGGACAGAGTCCCATCTCCTTCTCCAAGTCGCCTTGTCTGTAAAACTCCGCTAAAAAAGCCAAATTCATTCAATTGTTTTTTACCCGACGAAAATAACGCACCGTATAAGTTGTCGGTGACCCTCTTGGCAACCAAAAAGGGTTTACATGAACCAGAGAGATCGCACATCGTCATCATAAGGGCCTTCAGCAACTGTCGATGGACCCTGTCAGTCCATTTAAAACCACCTGGACTGTCACACACGTTCTGCAACTTCGCCTTATTCGAGAAATAAACTTGTAAATCTGTCGCTAGAATCGCCCATTTGATTTCATCGTGTAAAGAACTCCATTGGTCTCTGTTAAACCCATGAAAAATGTTATATTTATTTAATAAAAACATGGCGACGTAGAAATGGTGGTTTTCCAAAACCGAGCCGTCGTACAGATACGCCAAGTCATCGTTCGTTATTTCCAGAAAGTTGTTAGTAAAACCTCCATGATCCAAGTCGTGACTTAAAGCCGCTATAAGCAACGCTCTTTGCTGAAAAACCTCATTCGTCACTGTCGCTTTCTAACCAACTCCTTACTTCTATATGTGTAAACCGCTCTCGGTGGCGCTTGATCATCAAGTGCATGCAATGACAAACGTTGAACGCGTGTTCAAAATTATGGTAAGGATTTCTTCTATAAAATTTACGAATCGAAAGAATGTATTCCATGGTGTTAACCGTATCGACTTCGTTGGAATTTATTATTTGCAGAAACATGTGGAAGCAAAACTGGGGCATTTTGGGGTGATCCTCGTTTTTGATGTACCAGTTGAACCTAAAACCTCGTTGAACCCTCGCAACCACGAAATTTGTACTCACTGGTCGAAACCAAAAGGAATAGGCACTTCGAGGTTTTCATGGATGCAGTACGCGATGTCGTGGACGCACGGATTCAACTGCAGCTTCAACATCGTCAAGAAGCAGTTATTTAGTTGTCCCTGAAAACGAGCGTCGTGTCATAGACCAGACATCGTCCGAAGGAGTTTCGTCTGTATTGACGAAATTCACGCGTTTTACCGTGGCGTTCAGTTTTTGCTGTATCTTGGTGTATCGCAGAGCCAAAGAGCAATACACACAAAAAGTCTTGAATAAGGACTCGTCCGTGGTGGTGAAGCCCCCTCCGCTTCTCTTATTGACCATTTGAACCACGCCGAGGATGCCGTCGACGGCCATGATGGGCATGCAGAGGATGGACCTGGTGATGTAACCCGTCTTCTGGTCGATCTCCTTGCTGAATCTCGCGTCCTTGTAGGCGTCCTTCACGTTGACGGTGACTCCCGTCCTCGCTACCAACCCCGCGATCCCCCTTTCTTTCGCAAATCTGACCTTTTGGCCTTTCTTGTAACCCGTATTTTCCTCATCCTCTGCTGAGTCGTCGAAGAGGTCGGCCACCACATCGTCACCGCTCTCTTTATCGATGATGAACATCATACCGCGCTCTGCGTTTAGAGTCATTTTGGCGAATTTCTATTATGAATTAATTATTATTTGTTCAAGCTTCTTAGATCACCCTTACCAGTATCTCCGATACCAGTTTTTCCATGACAACCGACTCCCCGATGTAGCACTTAATCAAATCCAGAAGGTAGTCGTTGAGTTCTTGCTGTCTCTGGAGCGCTAGCCGTTTCGAGTTCTGGTGGATAGCCGCCCCCATCCACCCGGTGACGATCAGAGTGATCTTGAGGTCGTCTTTAGTGAAGGGACTGGCATTCAGCAGCTTGAACAGCTCGATAACGGCGAAGCACTCGCCGTCTGGGGTGACCACGGGCATGCACAGGACGGCTCGGACATTGTGAGCTGGAGAACTTTGTTAGACAGTAGTCGCCGTCACCTGAAACCCTACTTTGGTATCCTATGCCCTCGGGGAACCTCTCGTCTTCTAGAATATCGTCCACCATCACGTAGTCCTTCTTGTAGGCGACGTAGGTGGCGACAGTCGACTGCTGCTTGATTTTCCATCTGATCTTGAACCGGTCGCTCGACGGGATTTTCTTGCTCTGGTAGATCTCGTTGGTGGCCGGGTCCATCATGTACAAGGTGACTCCGTCTGCTTTCGTTACGTTCTGGAGGACGTCGGACGTTTCGTGGAGCAGTGACACCAAGTCGACGGTGTCCGAAAGGAAGGACGATAAGTCGCGGATGAGGACGCTGGGCTTCTTCTTGAGGTAGAGGCTGAAGTATTTGGCTTCCTCGACTTCTTTGTATTTGATGTCTTTGCGCACGATGCGGACGAACGGGGCGATTACGCGTTTGATGGCTTTGTCGGTGATTACGATGTCGGTCGTGATTTTTTTGTTCGCGGCTATGTCTTCTTCATTACTGTGCGATGATTGGGCTTTTGGTACTTTGTTGAGCACTTTCGGCATTTTTGCAATTAGTAGAATCAGGAAATACAATAAGAAATATATAAAACGTGTGACGCTGTCACTAAACACAAAAAAATGGTTCTTGGACCTCGACACTTGATCTTAAATAAAAAAACGCCCAAGATATAATAATTAAGTAATAGCGTTGTCTTCATTGATTCACTATTAGACTTTAGTAGTGAATCAACGAAGACGACGGGTAATAGATAGGAGTAGTTTTTTTTATAATACCGGGTGACTATTAATGGTTGTGAGTGATTCTTTTGTCAGGTTGGTAACTTATTTAAAATTTATTGTCGTGCCCAAATTGTTTTTGACCGCGGCCGAGCATTTGGACACGAACAAAATTATTTGTATGATACTCGTGTGAAAACTCCATTGCATTACTCACTTACATACAGCGCTCGACTGCGTCTCGCGCCGTATTCCCGTTCGTAATGCAATGGACCGTTTTCAACACTTGTAACATAAATAACTAATTTGGGTGTAGGCCCATTTTCTTGGACGAAGGAAGAAAAAGACGAAAAAGGATGAAAAAGAACGAAGGACGAAAAAGAACGTAAAAGGACGAAAAAGGACGAAAAGGACGAAAAAGGACGAAAAGGATGAGAAGGACGAAAAGGACGAGAAATTTCGAAAAAGGTCGGAAAAGGATGATGAAGGATGAAAGGGACGAAAAAAGACGAACAATACGAGAAAGGACGAAAAAGGAACGTAAAGGACGAAAAATACGAATAAGGACGAAACAGCACGGAAAGGACCAAAAAGGACGAAAATGACCAAAAAGGACGAAAAGGACGAAAAAGGACGAAAAGGACGAATAGGACGAAAAGGACGAAAAATAAGACAAAGGATGAAAAAGGACGAACAAGGACGCAAAAGGACGAGAAAAGACGACGAGGACGAAAAGGACGAAAAATACGACAAAAGGATGAAAAAGGGCGAACAAGGACGAAAAAGGACGATAAAGGACGAAAAAAGACGGGAAAGGATGAAAAGGACGACAAAGGACCAAAAAGGACGAAAAGGACGAAAAATGCGACAAAGGACGAAAATACGAAAAATACGGAAAAGGACGACAAACGGCGAAAAATACGAAAAAGGATGAATAAGGACTGAAAAGGACGACAAAGGACGAAAAATACGAAAAAGGACGAATAAGAACGGAAAAGGACGAAAAGGACGAAAAAGGACGAAAAGGACAGTAAAGGATGAAAAGGACGAAAAAGGACGAAAAATACGAAAAAGGATGAAAAATACGAAAAAGGACGAAAAAGGATGAAGAAGGACGAAGAAGGACGGGAAGGATGAAAAGGACGAAAAGGACGACAAAGGACCAAAAAGGACGACAAAGGACCAAAACGGACGAAAAGGACGAAAAATACGAAAAAGGACGGAAAAGGACGACAAAGGACCAAAAAGGACGAAGAAGGACGAAGAAGGCCGAAAAGGACGAAAAAGGACGAAGAAGAACGAAGAAGGACGACAAGGACGAAAACGACGAAAAGGACGAAAAAGGACGAAGAAGGACGAAAATGGACGAAAAATGACCAATAAGACGAAAAAGGACGAAAAGGACGAAAAATACGAAAAAGGACGAAAAAGGACGGAAAAGGGTGAAGGACGGAAAAGGTCGAAAAAGGATGGAAAAAGACGAAGGACCAAAAAGGATGGAGAAGGACGAAGAAGGCCGAAAAGGATGAAAAGGACGAAAAGGACGAGAAATACTAAAAATACGAAATAGGACGAAAAAGGATGACAAGGACGAAAAATACGAACAAGGATGAAAAAGGACGAATAAGGACGAACAAGGACGCAAAAGGACGAGAAAGGACGAAAAGGACGAAAAAGGACGAGAAAGGACGAAAAGGACGAATAGAACGAAAAGGATGAAAAATGCGAAAAAGGACGAAAAATACGAAAAACGCGAAAAATACGAAAAATACGGAAAATACGAAAAATACGAAAAATACGGGAAAGGACGAAAAAGGAACGAAAAGGACGAAAAATACAAAATAGGACGAAAAATAAGAAAAAGGACTATAAAGAACGAAAGAGGACGATAAAGGACGAAAGGGACGAAAAAGGACGAAAAGGATGAAAAGGAGGAAAAAGGATGACAAGGACGAAACATACGAAAAAGGACGAAGGACGGAAAAGGACGAAGAAGGACGAAGAAGGCCGAAAAGGATGAAAGGGATGAAAAGGACGAAACAGGACGACAAAGCACCAAAAAGGACGAAAAGGCCGAAAAAGGACGAAGAAGGCCGAAAAGGATGAAAGGGATGAAAAGGACCAAAAATACGACAAAGGACCAAAAAAGACGAAGGACGAAAAAGGACGAAGAAGGACGAAGAAGGACTAAAATGGACGAAAATGGACGAAAAATGACAAAAAGGACAAAAAAGGACGAAAAGGACCTAAAATACGAAAAATACGAAAAAGGACGGAAAGGACGAAAAATACGAACAAGGACGAAAAAGGACGGAAAAGGGCGAAAAAGGACGACAAAGGACGAAAAAGTACGAAGAAGGACGATAAAGGACGAAAAAGGACGAGAAAGGATGCGGAAGTGCGAAAAAGGACCAAAATGGACGAAAAAGAACGAAATAGGACGATAAGGACGAAAAACATGAAAAAGGACGTTAAAAAACGAGATAGGACGAAAAAGGACGAACAAGGACGAAAAAAGACGAGAAAGGACGAAATAGGACGAAAAAGGACGAAAAATAGGAAAAAGGGCGAAAAAGGACACGCAGGGGTCGAATCTGCAGTCCGAGAAAGTGTTGGATTAATTTTCATAAAAGGTGATCGGTAAATTATCAAATAATCCTCCCCGACGACAAAAGCTAACGCAAGGCCAAGAGTATCGCCCGCAAACGAGTACATCCGTTAACGCTAAAAATTCCTTCCACCCCCGACGTTATCTGTTCACACCAAACGCATCGAAAACCCCGACAAAATCTCACAAATTAAACGCTTAATAAATAGCTACGGCCGACGTCGAGAACACATAAGGGTAGCGAAAGCGAGATAAGTCAAGTGAGACTGAGGGTAGATTTCAGCTAAAAATAGTAGAACAAGGCAACTCGAAACTTGAATGAAAACCGATAGCCATAAACCGACTTAAGTTATGGCTTGCCTGGGACGCGTCTTTTAGGTTTTCTTTTGCTGTTTTATAAGATTTAGTTAGGTTTGACTAGGAGTTCGTCATCGCTTCGTTGCGTCATCCTGCTGCTCTCTAGTAAAGGCGGCGTTGTTTGATATGTTTTTTATGCATGTGGGTTTCGCCCGCTACTGTTTTAGTTTGGATACGAATTCCAATGGAAGTAATTGTGATTGGCAGTTTTTAGGGGTGTACAGCTCTGCGCATGTTGTTCGCAATGTCTGACATGCGCAATGATACTTGAAATTTGCGAATATGCAAATTTTGTTCTTACGTTTGGGGATTAGTGGTCTGTTTGAAGGATACTATATGCCGATTAGGACATGCGTGTTAAGTAATTAAGATTTGCAAATTTGCGAATTTTGCTTTTATGTTCTGGGGATTTGTTTTTTTGATTTTGATTTAATGACGGCGGTCACATTATGATGGCATACCTGACATTGCTGCCAATATTTCAGAATTGCCAACATAAAAATTTGCTTCAATCATTAATAGTCACTCGGTATACAGTTGTTAAAGGTTGCTTTGAGAACTGTTTGTTACTATGTAAACAACTTGTTAAAGGCACTGTCCCTAAAGAGTGTATACTTTTATCAGGGACATGAGATTTCAATTTTGGTACTGATACATGTGTACAAAGTCATATGCAAACAATCTAATGCTTTATTTCAATTTCTTACATGTAAGTACTAACGATGGAGTCATCTTGACGCCAAATTTTCTTCCCTTTTGTATCTACAATATCTTGCCAAGTTGACCGCAACATCCTAAAACATTTTTTACAGTTGTTGATTGGTTGAGAGAGACCCATCTCGTTAAGGGTAATAAAGACATTATTATTTAAGAAATATTTAATATGACAAGGGGCTTTATCAGTGTGAAGATTTTCAAACGATTCTATGTTTAACACACAAAAAAGTGGAAAAAACAGAAGACAACGGATGATATCAAGAACATATATCTTCGCTGCGTATATATCGTACCTTCATACCTACACCTATATTAATATCATGTTATCATAGAAAAAACGGACTGTTGGTGGCTTATAATATAGACACTTACAATGCTCCCAAGTAGAGATCTCTGGTATTCGGCAAAATGATACGCAAGGTATCAACACACGGTATGACAACGACATTCATAAACCTAATCTGGTCGTCCGGAATTTGGTCCTCTTTGTCTCTGTCCATCACTGACAGAGGACACGTACCCATTTCTTTCTCTTGATCACCTTGACGGTAAAATTCTCCTACGAAAAAACCAATAGAAATCGTCTAGAGCAGCGGACTTTCCTACGGTAAAGGTTGTCCGTAATCTTTTTGGCAGCCAAGAAGGGTTTGCAGTTTCCTGACAGATCGCAAGCATTCATCATTACCGATTTAACACTAGTTCGATGTGCCTTATTACTCCAAGTGAAGGTCTTCGATTTGATTATGTTGATTAAGGTGCTTTTGCATTCGAAATACAGCGCTAAATCTGTTGCTATAATCGCCTTGTGTATTTCCTTAAGGAAGATCCTTCTTGTAGTTTCATTGAAATTCTTGTATATAGCGTGCTGGTTCAGCAGCCTTAAAGTCATCTGCCAGTGATGATTTTCGAGGATTGACGATTCATACAGCACTGCCAGATCGTGATGAATTATTGGCAAAAAGCTGTTAGTTAAACCCACGTGGTCTAAGTCGTGACAGATGCATGCAGTCAACAAGGCTTTTACCTGAAGAAGAATGTGATACACACTTTTGAGAAATATCTGTATATATTTCGTACCTCCAATTTTGTAAATCTGATCAAGTTCCGTTTAAGAATAACATACATACAATGACACACATTAAAAGCATGTTCGAAATTGTGGTAAGGAATATCTCGATACAATTTTCTCACGGTCAAAATAAATTTATACAGCGTGTCAAAATCAATGTCCCGCACGTCGATAAGCTGCGTTATTATGTAAAGAATATATTGTGGGGCTAACGCCATTTCGCTCGTATGTGGAATGTACCAACTAAAACTAGAATATTTATTAGAAAATAAGAGCCACTACTAGAAAGCATCAAAGTCAGAGCACACAACCGGTCTTGAAAACCAATCGTTCCTGATTTTCTCACTAGTGTTAAAACCAACAATATTTCTCACCTATCAAAATCCACTGGCATTGAAACCTTCGGTTGTTCTGTAAAATACGTAAAGTCGTGAATACACGGCACCTGCTGTAGCTGTACAGCACGCAAATTTATAACGTTTAAGTGTTTCTGCTTAACAGTTTGTGTGTGAACGTCCGTGTAATGCATCGCCAAAGAACAATAAAGCGAAAACGTTTTGAACAAAGTTTCGTCGGCCTGCGAAAAACAGCCCCCGTTCTTCTTATTGACGACTTGAACTACACCTGCAACGAAAACGTAAGACAACTAAGTACGTTGCAAAAACACAACCTAAAACTCCCTTCGCTCCTACAACCGGCATGCACAGAATAGATCGCGTAATGAAACCCGTCTTCTGGTCAATTTCCTTGTTAAATCGACTGTCTTTGTAGGCGTCTTTGATGTTGACAGTGATGCCCGTTTGTGCCACCAGACCGGCGATCCCTCGGTCTTTGGAAAATCGAACTTTTTTGCTTGGACTCGAGTCCGAGTCGCAGTCTTCGTCGAAGAGGTGCGCCACCATTTCGTCACTGTCTTTGTCGAGGATGAAGAAGGAACCTCGTTCGGCACCAAGGGTTATTTTCGCGAATTTCTACAACATTGTTGTGTGTAAAAATTCCAACTGATGCAAGGCCTGGCTAAACGTACTATAACTTCGCTCATCAGTTTTTCCATGATTACGTGATCTTCGAAGTAACACTTTATGAGGTCTAGGAGGTAGTCGTTAAGCTCTTGTTGCCTTTTAAGCGCTAACCTTTCTTGGTTTTGGTGGATGGCCACGCCCATCCATGCTGACACCATGACGCAAATTTTTAAGTCGTTTTCTTGGTATGGTTTCTGGTCTATGGTGCGGACGAATTCGAGAACGGCGAAACAGTCGCCGGATGGAGTGACAATGGGGATGCACAGCACGGATTTAGGGAACGTACCATCTGGAAATCAAGTGTAAAAATAGCAGCAGATTTCGTCAAGGGAAAAAAATACCATCATAGCCTACTCCGTTTGGAAATCTAATATCCAAAAGGATGTCTTTCACCAGAACGTACTCTTTGTTCTTTGCTACGTACGTAGCAACGAACGATTGGTCTTCGATTTTCCACCTGACTTTGTGTCTTTCTCTGGTGAGGACATTCGCGCTCTGATAGATTTCATTTGTAGCTGTGTCGACTAAGTAGAGCGAGACCCATGCGGATTTAGTGACCTTTTTGAGAACATCAGAAGTTTCGTGGAAGAGCGACGGTAAGTCTACACTATCGGACATAAAAGTAGAAAGATCGCGCAGAAGAACTTCCGGCTTTTTCTTGAGGTAAAAGCTAAACTGCTCATCATCAAATTCTTTGGGTTTTTTAGTAACCCGTACAAAAGGAGCGAGTACACGCCAGACAGTGGACTTGGAAGTGCTTTTATTACTACTGTTTGTCACAGGGGTTCGCCCGACATTTTCTTCTAGACTCGACTCGCCCCTTTTAGGTTTCGTAATGATTTGCAGCTTCTTCCGGGTTAAGTGCGCCATTTTATATAGCTTTGGCGAAGGGGGGCGCCTTAAACTACCTATAATTAAAGACTACACTATAAGTACTACTACTATCACTATCAAAATGACAACTATGATTTGATAGTAGGTTCCTAGATCCTAGAAATATATGCGGAGCAACTTCGTTTATCTTTTTTATTCAAAACTCAGTACAAACCAGTATAAAAAACATACATTAACTTAACCTAACATTATTATTCAGTAGTTTTTCATCCAAGCGACGAAAATTTCGACCCGTCCATTCTCTGAACAAATTTAAACGGATTCCTTTTCTCCAGATTCGGACTTAGGTTGATCGGAGGGGTGGTACCAGGCGAAGATGGCGCAGACTGAATAAGCGTAACCTCTTCATTTACCCTCACCTTGTTACCTACCTGTACCTTTTTGTGTGGCAGAGCGTACTTCAACTTGTCCCAGAAGTACGGATCGCCCCATTTAACATAAGTGTTCGTCTTCAAATACATCTTCAATTCTTCGTCCAAACTGTTAATGTCAACATCTCCGTACAACACGATGATGACTCTCGTTCTTCCCTCGCTCATCGCGTGAGTGTGAGCTGTACGGAACTCCATTTTCCCCCACACACTTTCCAGGAAGTTTTCTGATAATACTACGACTGTTCGTTTGGACTGGAAGACCGAATTGGTGATCTGGCTTGTTATGAGCTCGCCTGGTATCCAGTTCCTGTAGTGAACACAGAGTTTGTAACCCTGAGGGGATTTTTCTAAAGTGGGTAATAGATTTTCAGTCACGAATTGCTCATCCCCGTGCGAGTAACTTATAAAAGCGTCGTACGTTTTGTTCTTGTCTAAATCTTCTTCAGTCACCCACCAAAGACAAAGATTTTTGGAAAAGAGCCAAATTTTGATTTGTTGTTGGTAACGATAATAGCAAGCGGTACCAGCTGCGAAAATTAAAAGTACTACTAGTACTACTGAAAGCAGGTACATTGTCTTCCCGTTGTCACAAAGGTCGGATTTTTTGAGGTTGACAAGACGCTGTTTATTGTTGAGACAAGCTATGTCATTTGTGACAACCTACACGTAGAAGAATATGTAATTAGATCACTGTTTCGTTTTATGGTTGCGATAAGTACTTACTGCGTTTGACTGGCGGAGAAAATTGGCCAAACTTGCAGAATTACAGTCACAAACCCAAGGATTGTCATGTAGTGTTAACCGCAGCAGACGCGTGCTGTTTAATTTAGATACAATATGGGGGTCCAGAGTGTTCAGGTGGTTATGGTTCAGCTCCAACACCTGAAGAAATAAATCAAATACAAAATAAAACAACAAAATAACTCGAAAGTACCTCAAGATTAGGTGGTACCGACAGCACTTTACGAATTTTGTTATGAGCCAAAAACAACTTAGTGACGTTATGGAACGCACTCAATTCTGGTACTTGACTCAAATAATTCCCCTCCAAATTAATCTCCACTCGGTCGTTTTGAGTTAAGTCAATAATGGGGAAGTCTGTCAGCTTCCGGTACGAGCAATCGATAACAACAGATTTATCCAATAGTTTCCAGCTACAGGTGCATGCGTCTGGGCAGTGGAAGTTTTTTTGAAAAATTCCCAAAGAACATGTAAAATTTGCCGACACGTTGATAACAGTTGTTTGATTTTTTGACTCTTGAGAATTCAAACACGTTAATTTTTTTGGAAAAATGTCAATACTGCTTTGTTTCCTGCTGCTTTTCATAAAGACTACTAAATCGTAGTTGTTGCAACACTCTATCGGATTGTTATTTAAGTAAATCTGAGAAATGGCGGAAGTTGTCTTAAAGTCGACATCTTGAAAATCGACAATGGTAATTCGATTGTAGTTTAGTCTGATGGTGATATTAGCGCGAGGTTTGAGATAACGAAGCTGGAATTTAAAACGGTGAGTCTTGAAACATAAAAAATCAAAAACTTACTTTGATTGATGAAATATAGTTATGCCTTAAGTCGAGTTGAGTCAAATGAGGGGTTTCTTCTAGCGCGATGATTTCTTCAATGGGAGTGATTATTCGGTTGCGAGAAAAATCGACAATTCTTAATTCAGTCAGATTAGTGAACAGTTTTGAATAGACGTGTTCCAATTTGTTAGCTTTCAGATTCAGGTTTTCTAAAGCGCTTAAGTCAGAGAAGACATCAGACGCTAAAGCGCTAATAGAATTCTTTTGGAGATTAATCTTTTTTAAATTAACCAGGCCTTTGAACAGGACTTGCGATAAGTACTTAAGATGGTTATTTTCCAAAATGATCGTACTTAGATTCGCACAATTTTCAAAAATATGTTCTGGGATAGTTTGTAACCGACAGTTACTCAAATCCACATCCTTTATCGTAGAATTTGCAAACAAGTAGTCGGGCAGCTGCAAATTGAAGTTGTTCTTCATTCTCAACGATTCCAGTTTCCTGTTATATCTAAACAAACTTGACGGAATCATTTTCAATTTATTAGACGATAAGTTCACCTGTATCAGGTTTTTCAAGTCTTTGAACGCATCTTCCGCGATACTTTCAATCTGGTTGATGCTCAGTTCAAGAGACTGTAGACTCACAAGACCTCTAAAAGTCGACCTATCTAAGCTCTTCAGTTTGTTGTTCCACAAATGCAGCCTCTCTAGCATTTTCAGAGGCTTGAAAACACCATCAGGCAAATTCTCCAAACCATTCCCCGAAAGATATAAAAACTCCAGCTGTGGAACGTATCGAAACATTTTTTTTTTCAGAACGATATTGTTATCCTCTAATTCGAGGTTTAGTAAATTCGGCATGTTCTTAAAAACGTCTTCATCTAGATTAGTAAGTCGGTTCTCGTTTAAATTCAAATGTTGAAGACTTTCAAGATTTTGAAAATAATCGGCTGTCAGGACGTGCTTGGTACCGGACGAATCAATAAAATTTAAAGAGGTTACTTTTCTCGGGGAAAATGTTTTTATGATGGTGTGAAATGGTTTTTGGGGCCATGGGCAAGATCTCATTCGGAAAACCTCGACATACTCCATGGTAATATTTGGCAGCTGGTAGGGGTGGAGTATTTTCAGTTCGGTTGCACAATCTACTGAGATTTCGGTGTTTGCTTGTGTTACGTGAACAATGAGATCAAAATCGTCGCCGGGGGGACACTGGATTTCAAAATCGGTTGGAGAGCTGTAGCATTTGCAGGCATCTTTGGAATTACACGTGAGTTCACCGAAAGCAGAGGAGAACACCGAGAAGAGGAAAAGAAAGCTCCATAGTGGAATGGTCATGCTTCATGTATCTACAGAAGAACCACAATTTCAATTTACAGGGCGCAAAATAATCTGAGTGGGGTCCTGCTTCTAGCTAACTTTGAAAGTAGTCGTTCAATTTTACTTACGGAATTTAATTCAGGAACCAGGAGATTGTTATCGTTCGTTATCTCATAACGGTTAGATGACACTATTGCAAACTATGCACACACAACTAACTTTATTGTTTTTTAGATAATTAAGATCGCTCACTTTTATTTCAGATATAAAATTTAAACCGGCAGTTATCATTTGGAAGGTTGGTTATCAAGTAGCTCCCAAAAGGTTTTATCGTGAATTTATAAGGCATTCTTATTAATATAACACGATAAAATTGATAACGATTGATATACACAGAAAATAGAAAATGGGTACAATTGCAGTTAAAAATGATATGTGTTTACTAATATGTAGGAGAACGAAGACTGTAGGTATATGAGAAATGCGAGCCGAGTATTTTTTTGTTGATTTTGTTAATAACGTGCCTCTAAAGTACTTTCTTTGTTTATGCACTGTGCACTATTTGCAGGGCTGGCTTCAGAGATAAGCGACACTTGCTAGTCAAACGTCTTAGAGAGATTTTTTTTTCTTTTACTGCTATATAGTTATGATATCGAGACTAAAGCTTGATTTTGCATATTCAGCTTAGATTTTTCTTTAAGTAAAACTTGGTGAAGTTGACAACGAGCAACGTGATACTAAAACAATGAAAATACCGCCAAGTTTTCTATTTTTAATTTCCTTTGTAGAGTCATTTTTTAGTCATTAATTACATACACCCAACCAAATACAGTTTTCTCTGTGTTAATCCTTTCTATGTGGAAGTTTGTGATTATTTTAATCTATCTAAGCTTGTACACAAACTGGATTAACCATTGTGAAAGGTGCACTGAAATCCGAAGCCGGTCCTGACAATACGCTGCTTAAAATTACCTGCGCAAATTAAATAATTCATAAAAATATAATTTATCACATATTCTAGTCGTTCATATTTGTTATTTGACATAATTTTGGTTGCTTTTGAAGATAAAGAAATATAAACATTAAACACGTGTTTATTTTTTAAGATTTGCAATACTAAATACAACAACTTTGCGTATTGATTTGAATAAGATAGTAAAAATATCTTTACAAGCTTTGCTATATCAAAGTAAAAATTCAGGGCGTTGTTAGTTGCTTCAAAATAAACATGAGTCTGGAAATTTCTTGCTGGGCATTTCCGAATGATCGTTCATTTTTAAGCTCCAGGAACTTTTCGGAAATTCCGGAAAGCTGAAAGCATTTTTATATAACCTGTTTAACTTGCATAAGTGTAAATATTATTATTTAAGGGTATTTCCGAATAAGATTTGTCCTTTTTAAAATGTAGGTTTCGTTTTGTTTGTGTCATTTTTTGTTTGTTTTCACCCGATAATGGATTTTTCTTATTTTTGCATTAAAAAGTTATTTAAATTTGGACTTACTAAATATTATACAGCGTTGATAACGATATATAAAAAAATGCGGCTGAAGACAACAAGATTTTCATTAACTACACAGATCTTGTGACTTTTGGTTTGGAATCTAAACTCAAGGCAACACTTACCAGCAAAAACATTAAATAGAATACGCAGTCTACATTTTTTCTAGCTTCATTAAGGAAAATATACAACACAACATCAAGTTAATATTTGAATGTGACGTTTATTTACATACAAAATATATTAAAAGTCAGCCGTTCTAGAGATGTTGAAATTTAGTGGAAGTTTAAACACAAGTGTGTTTCCAATATTTTGAAGAAAATAAATTTGTGTATATATCGTTTTACCCCCAGAGTACAAAGAAATAAGTCTCCCGTTTCTGTCTGTCTGTCCCTCTGTCTGTCTGTTTGTCTGTTTGTCTGTCTGTCTGTCTGTCGTCCCGGATTTTTATTAGACAGATAATCTCTGAAAGTACTGTGCCGATTGTTGTCAAATTTTGTATTTATATTGGGAATATTATGTAGATTTAGGTTACCAGTGGCGTAACTACCGGTGTTCCATGTGTTCGCCGGAACACGGGCCCGCTGCTTCAAGGGGCCCGGACCGGTTACACGAAAATTTTTTTTTTATTAGATTTTTTTATATTATTGCCCAAATTACATCCCGAAATAAAAAATTCGAAAATGTGCGGTAATCCCATAATCGATCGAGCTATTTACGAAATTTTTGCTGCAAAGGGCTGGACTTTTGGCGGCATCTCAATTCTCAATATCATAGACACAATAAACTCGTGTTTTAGCGACCGACACCGGCGGTCGAAAATGCAGCAGCATCTGTTTCTAATAAACCTGTCGCAGTGTCGAAATCCCGTTGTGGCAAATCTAACACCCCATGTTGTAAATTACCAATCTTTATCCGACAAAAGTCAAAAGTATGACTAATTTATGATGCAAGACAACAAAATACTTAAATTTTGTCCTCAGATCTACAATGAAACTTCATGCGGTAATAAAACGTGAAAAAAAATTAAGTTTCAGTTGTGTTTTATGAAAACTTTCGTATTTTCAAAACTATTTTAATTTTGTACTTGTGGTGCTTTTTTGGAATAATAAAATATATCTGATGTATGTTACAACTAATTTTTTAAGTACATTTTTATCTATACTTCTACACTTCTATATTTCTATACTTACTTATAATATAAAGCTGAAGAGGTTGTTTCGTTGAACGCGCTAATCTCAGAAACTATTCGTTCGAATTCAAAAAATCTTTTTGTGTTGGATATTCCATTTATCGAGGAAGGTTATAGGCTACATAACATCACGCTACGATCAATAAAAACGGAGCAGCAATGAAAAATATCGGAAAAACGGGAAAATTATTCCTCCTTTGACAGCTTACGTTGCTCACACTGCTTAAACGGTTAAAGTTACATAAAAATCATGTATGATGGAATTGTTCCATTCTAAAAGTTCTAAAAAAAGTACGCGATAGCATATGTCTATCTTTTAAGGTCCACTCAGTATAACCTTTTTTATGGTAATGAAATTTGTTCTAAAATAATCTAATATAAAATTCTGGTGTCACAGTGTTTGTAACCAAACTCCTCCGAAACGGCTTGACCGATTTTTATGAAATTTTTCGTGTAGGTATATTCGGTAGTAGGTCCAGTAAACTATTTTTATAACCCTAAGTGATAAGGGTGGCCCACCATTTTTTTTTAGACATTTTTTATTTTTATTTTTTTAAGATATGGCATCAAAAAATACATATAACCCTAAATTTTCACCCATCTACCACCAACCCCCATTTTTTAATAACGATATGAGTAACTTTGCTTTCATCCACAGATGCGCAATAGGGTTGCAAAATGGCTATTGAATATAATCATTGTCGTACGATAAATTTTTGTGTATAATTTATAAATTAATTTAATTTAAATATATTTATATGTATTTATTTTAATTTAATTTTTTATTTAACTACCAAAATATTCACTAGAAATGCCAAAACAACGTCTGCCGGGTCGCCTTTTCTAATATGTATAATTGTATATATTTTAATTATATGTATTTAGATAATAATTATTGTATTTTGTTTTTTTAATTCAGTGTTTCAGGTAAAATGATTTTAATAAAACGTAAGTCCTAATTCCAATCTACGCATACTTTACTCATTATACTCATATTTTTATTTCGCTGTTCATTAGGGGCCCCACAGTGTTGTAGAACACAGGCCCGCTGTTTGATTGTTACGCCACTGTAGGTTACTAACTAAATAAAATGTCCGAAATATGATGAGTCTATACTTGTGATTTATCACTCCATTAATATTTTTTGGATTTGATTATACAGAATATCTCAAAAAAGTTAATGAATGCGTGAATTTATTTTATTGATTTAATCAGGAACTGCAAAAGGGAATGCTTTGAAATCTTGGAGATGTTTTAAAGTTATCATAAGCATGGTAAATTTTTGGTCAAAATGTATTTGCTTATCCCCCCTAAAAAATTGATGACGACACCTCAGAATATTGCTGAATAATATGTGATTTATCACGGCGTTAATAATTTTTAGATTCGCTTATACAGGGTGTCTCAAAAATATTAATGTCTGAGTCAATTTATTTTATTGATTTAACTTTGTTTTTTTTTTCGGAAAAAACGAAATTTTATAAACATTGAGCACGTCAAAAATGTGTAATTTTTCTATGCCAGAAAATCTATCAAAATTTCCTGAGATTTCCTCAAAATTTTTCCAATCGTTACAATCGTTTCAGATGCTATCAAAATTTTCCAAATCGCCTTAGGTGCTTTCAGATTCCTTCAAATTCTTTCCGACTCTCCCAATTTCTCTCAGATTCTCTCAAATGCCTTTAGATTCTTTCCGAATCTCCTAATTTCTCTCAAATTCTCTCAGATTCCTCCAGATTCTTTTAGATTCTCTCAATTCCTTTCTAATTCTCTCTTTCAGATTCTTCCGATTTTTTCAAATTCTGTCGAAGACACCGTTCTATTCGGAACCTTACAGATCCTTACAGATTCTTGTAGATTCTTCCAAGTTCTTGCAGTTTTCTTTTAGATTCTCTTAGATTTTTCTGAATTCTCGAAATTCTTCAAAACTCGCTCAGATTCTTTCAGATTCTTTTAGATTCTTTCCGAATGTTCCAAGTTCACTCAAATTCTCGCAGATTCTCCCAGATTCCTTCAGATTTTCTCACATTCTCTCAGTCTTTCAGATTCCTTCAGATTTTTTCCGATTTTCTCAGATTCTCAAGAATTTTTCACCTTTCAAATCGTTCCAGATCCTTCCAGATCCTTTCAAAATTTTTCACATCGCTTCAAATTCCTGCAAACTCGTTTAGATTCTTCCAGATTCATTAATTTTCTTTACGACTCTTTCTTAGGGATTTTCAAGATTCTTTAAATTTTCCTGTTCTGTTCAGATTGTTTGAGATTCTTACAAATCCTTTCAAATCCCTGCAGGCTCTTCCAAATTCTTCCAGATTTTCTAGATTCTTTTCGATTTTGGTAGATTCTTTCACATTCTCTCACATTCCCTTAAATTCTCTCAGACTTTTTCTGATTTCCTCAGATTCTTTCAAATTTTTCCATATAATTTCAAAACAGCTAATATCCACCTACCAAGATAAAAATAACAATAATTTTTCACATTTACTTTTAAAATAGGTATTAGAAAAAATATATATATCGGCGAGAAATAATAAAAATAATAATACAGCGCAAGCAAATTCATTGCTGAGGCATTGCCTCACCTGCCTAATAGGACAGGCCGCTCCTGGAAGATATGTCATTTACCGAAATCAATCTTATCTTAACAAGTACTAGCTTCGCCCACCCGCTCTCTATTTTCTTAGAAGGTATGACGTTAGCCATAATCTGTCTTATCTTAGCAAGTACTAGCCCTTCCTACACATCCTTTATTTTCTTAGAGGTTATGTTATTTACCAAAATCAATCTTATCTTAGCAGATACTAGCCCCGCCCACACATGCTGTTCTTATTATAACGATTTTATCTCTCTTCAATTGAGATCACCTTTCATTCGAACTAGACAAAATAGGTCACTGAAATGGAAGCGGGGTGGGTGGGCGGGGCTAAATTTATCTTTTTCATACAGAATCTTTTATAAGAATGCAATAGTAACACCCACCCACCCATCCCCTCTTCATTCCAGTGATTACTCTTAACATTGTTCAGTCATTTACCAAAATTAATCTTATTTTAACAAATACTAGCTATGTTCACCCGCCTTTTATTTTCTTAGAGGGTATGTAATATACACCAATCCAAGTTCATATACAGAGTCATCAAAATTGATTGAGAGAGTTGGTACTCCCTGTTTTTGCCGTGAAGTTTGTCAACCTTATGACAGATTTGTTTAAGGTTATGTGGCAATGAATTCAGTGGCGTGACAAGAGAACTGGGGGTTGATTGTCGAATCAATTCCACGCCCCAAATTCGTCTTGAGTACTACTCCGGAAATGCCATCACTAGAAAAGTGTTCTGCTCTACAGACAGAGGCATATTAGGAAACGCAATCGAACAAATCCAAAATCCGAACCTTCAAATCTGACAACTAGTATTTTTACAAAAAAAAAAAAAACGAAAAAAGACGCCACTGAGTTTTGAAATTTTAAACTTCAACCTTCAAATCTTGCAGCTAACATTTTTATACAACTTAATAGACCAAATTATTCAAGTTCAGGTTTATCAACTCTCTCAATCAATTTTGATGACTCTGTACGTGTTCTTGCAAAAATGTTGATGAGTTCATCACAAAATTGTGTAAAGTAAAAACTCAACTCAAAAATGCTGGAAATGTTTCATTGTACTTTCGGTGCGAGGGAATTCTGTCCAAACAACTTTCGACCATTTTTTTCAAAATATCTTTGTTTAAGGTGACGTCAGATTTTTATTAGGAATCAGTCAAATATATTGATAGTGATATGGGCAATGTGACATTAATCGCAACGTTACTAATGCAACATCAAAATTTCCCCAGTATTAGGTGTGCCGTTTCTGAAATAAATGGTAAAACAAATCCGCTCATACGACCATATTTTCAAACACTCTAAATAAACATTTCTAAAAACTAAAGATATTATCTGTGTGTAAATAGTACCTACCTCATCGCAGACGTATTTTTCGATAATATTTATCGAATAAATTTTGAAATGACGTCATGCATTTTCCAGGAAAATAAACAAACAAAGAAAGTGAATTTTTTGCGTAATCTTTGAGATAAAACTCATCCAGTTGATTTAAACTCAAATTTTACTTATCTTATGAAAGCAAGCTGTCTTTCAATCGTCTACTGTTTACAATGGGAATGAGAGACGGCTGGCTAGATAGCGATTTTTATTAATCGCACAAGTCTCTAAGAGCCAACTTTAACTCAAAAATTTTTTGTTCTCACATGGCTTGTGGTCACGTGGCTAGTATCAACCAATCCACAACCTGTAAACATGTCAACATGTGATGCCATATGTCATTAATCTAACCTCACTTTTATGTTGTGTTTTTATTTTTAATTTTTAATTTTACTATTAATGTTTAAGCCAGTTTTAAACAGTTCGTGTATTTTGTGTGTAACATATCTTTATAGTTTATAATAATCATTTTATTAAGATATTATTTATTAAAAAAACAATCATGTCCAAATGTGCCGTACGAATCGTAAACGTCGATTTCTACATGTCGCAACCAGTCCAAGACCTGGATGTGATGTACGCCGACTTTAGAGGCTCTTCAGTTTCACAGGTACCAGTCATTCGAATATTCGGTTCAACAGATTCAGGTGGGACCCCACACTCTGTAGCCACCAACTAACCCTACAATTACAGGCAAAAAAATATGTCTGCACGTCCACGGCGTGTTCCCCTATTTGTACATACCATACGACGGTAGTGCAGATGTCAATATTCTCAAATATCAAATTGCTGTGAACATAGACAAAGCAATAAATATTTCCTTCGGTCAAGCCTCCTCCACTGCCCAACATGTGTACAAAATAATGCTAGTTTCAGGAATGTGAGTGTGTGCACACTGCTTAAACCAAAAATTATAACCCATATTTCAGACCCTTTTATGGTTATCACACTCGAGAGCACCAATTTTTCAAAATATTCCTCTTCAATCCAATTTTAGTGCGAAAAGTGGCCAACATGCTTCAAAGTGAAGTGATTCTAGGCCGCTTATACCAACCACACGAGTCCCATATACCCTACATTCTCCAATTTATGATTGACTACAATTTACACGGAATGAGCAAAATTCTCCTCAGTGATGTTAAATTCAGAGACAACTCTACAAATAGTCCCCCAAAGCAGAGCATGTGTGAGCTGGAAGCAGACACTTTGTGTGAGAACATTTTAAACAGACTGGAAATATCTGAAGGCAATTTGGGGATTAATCCAGGAATTGCGGCTTTGTGGGAGGACGAAAAACAACGACTGCGTGACAAAGGCGAAGATTCAGAGATTGGAACCTGTCTAACCTTGGTCACTTCACAAACAGAACCAACGAAAAGCCACCTTTTATTTAAACAGGCGCTTTCAGAGAAGTTGTGCTTATATGAAGACGCCAAAGACAAAATCGACGACAGTATAAGCGTTTACCCCGCTGAAACCCCACACAACAAGACCCTGAAAAACGCGTCTTTTATTGAAGTTCATTCCCCTTTATCTTCTGGAAGTTTGAATGAAAGCGCTGATTTAAACGCGACGCTGGATGATGACGCAAAAGACTTGTTTGAGATTTTGCAGGATTTGGGGAGGAAGAACTTGGAGGAGGAGGAGACGGATTGCATTTTGTCGCAGGTGCAGAAGGAGGACGACGAGGAAGAGAACGATTTTGACTTGAGCATGTCTATGGCGGAGACCACGCCGTTTAAAAGTATCGTGGAGAGTTTGCAAGGCAACGAGTTCGATGATAGTTTGGATGTGACGTTGGTACCGCAGCTCGACGGCCAGAACGATGGGTCTGATGAGGAGAATGAGGGGAAAGGTCGCTCGACGCAGAAAAAGTGTAAATATGGCGCTTTGCCGATTTTTGTGTCTTCGCCAGCGGTCAATGGGCGGGTTCTGGGTAAGTATTTTCGTTCGAGACCACGTAACGGAAAAATCGGTAACGTGATTAAAGTATTTACTTGTTTTGTTTGCTGTTGGGGCGTAAACGTTTTGTTATAAATTGTTATTATAAGTTTTTTTGACCTATATGCTTATCAAGGTCGCAAAAAAAAATATTTCTTTTTAGCAAATAAGATAAAGAAGACAATATCAATGTCTATATATTTTATTTGTTTAAATAATTGCACAAAATATGGAATATCCAAGAACGAAAAGGCTGTGTATATATATATGAGTCAAGGTAATCATTTTTGTAATAATTGAAGGTTTGAGGTGTGCCATCGACGTTTAATACAATTATTTTCCGGGAAGTTGAAGTTGATATTATTTGCGACAATAGTGACCATTTTACATCTTTTGGTTATTTGTTTTTAATAAAATATACAAAAATTGACCTGAAAAATCGAAGATTGAAAAATCTAAAATTTAAAAAATTGATGAAAAATCCAAAAACTGAAAAATAAAATAACTGGAATCTTCAAAATTTTAAACTTTTAAAAATTTAAAAAACTGAAAAATATTGAAGAACTGAAAAATCGAAAAATCGAGAAATCAGGATAGGCCAAAATCGAAAAGATAAAAATTGAAAAATTTTAAATTGAAAAAAATCCATACGTTGAAAAATTGAAAAACCGCAAAGTCTAAAATCGAGAAGTCGAAAAATTTAAAGATCGAGAAATCGAAACATCAAAAAAACTGATGAATTTAAAAATTCGAAATTGAAAATATCGCAGAACTGAAAAATTTAAAAATCAAGAAATCGAGAAATCGAAAAATATAATATTTTAAATATTGAAAAATTAAACTATTTAAAAAATTGAAAAATCTGGAAATTGAAACGTCAAAAAATCGAACAATGGCAATTTTTTCAATTTTTGAGAAATTGAGGAATCAAAAAAGTAAAAAACCGAAAAATTGAAAACTCGAAATATCGAAGAACTGAAAAATCGAAAAATTTAAAAATTTAAAAATCGAAAAATTGACAAAGGAAAAATCGGGAAATCTAGAAATCGAAAATCCAAACTTTTAAAAATCGCAAATATTGAAAAACGGAAATCTGAAAAATCGGGAAATTGAAAAACTCCAAAGCTGAATCGGCGAAAAATTCGGAAATCGAAACACTGAAAATTCGAAATATTGAAAAATTGTAAAATCGAAGAGTTGAAGAGTCGAAAAATCGAGAAATTGGGAATTCGAATAATCAAAACTTCGAAGATTTCAACAACTGAAACATCGAGAAATCGAAAAATTATCGAAAAGTTGAGAAGTCGAAAAATTGAAAAAATGACAATATTAAAAAAGGCTTATAACAAAAAATCGAAAATTTGAAATTTGAAAAAATCGAAAAATAGGGAAATTGAAAAATCTAACATTTAAAAAATTGAAAAATTGAAAAATCTGAAACAGAGAAATCGAATAATTGAAGGATCGACAAATCGAAACTTGAAAAAACTAAAAAATTTAAAATTCAAACATTCAAAAAATTAAAGTATCGAAAAACCCCAAAACTGAAATCTCGGAAAATTGAAAAATGCAAAATTTAAAAAATCCAAAAACTGAAAAATAAAATAACTGGAATCTTCAAAATTTTAAACATTTAAAAATTTAAAAAACTGAAAAATAGAAATATTGAAGAACTGAAAAATCGAAAAATCAGGTAGGCCAAAATCGAAAAGATAAAAACTGAAAAAAATCCATACATTGAAAAATTGAAAAACCGCAAAATCTAAAATCGAGAAGTCGAAAAATTTAAAGATCGAGAAATCGAAACATCAAAAAAACTGAAGAATTTAAAATTTAAAAATTCGAAATTGAAAATATCGCAGAACTGAAAAATTGAAAAATCAAGAAATCCAGAAATCGAAAAATATAAAGTTTTAAATTTTGAAAAATTAAACTATCGAAAAATTGAAGAATCTGGAAATTGAAACGTCAAAAAATCGAACAATGGCAAATTTTTCAATTTTTGAAACATTGAGGAATCAAAAAAGTAAAAAATCGAAAAATTGAAAAGTCGAAATATTGAAGAACTCAAAAATGGGGAAATTGAAAAACTCCAAAGCTGAATCGACGAAAAATTCGGAAATCGAAAAACTGAAAGTTCGAAATATTGAAAAACTGTAAAATCGAAGAGTTGAAAAGTCGAAAAATCGAGAAATTGAGAATTGGAATAATCAGAACTTCGAAAAATTCAACAACTGAATCATCGAGAAACCGAAAAATTATCACTGGTCAACAGCTAAACTCTAACTTTTATTATAGCAGTCAATTATTATTTAATTAGCAATTTTAAATGATATTATAAAGGGCTAAACCAAAACTTAGCTCTCATTTAAAAGTAATCTTAAAATATTATCCTTTGAAAAATACAAAAATCGTACTATTAAGTAATAGGAAACTTACTATAAGGTGTATTTTTTTGTAATCAAATTACTACAAACTTCTTGGGAAACAATAAGAAAACTACGTTTAGTAAGTAGAAGACATGTTATCATCATATAAAAAATTTAAAATTAACATATTCTTAAAAGTGCATTTTATACACTCGCACCTTGATTTTTTCCCCAAAAATTGTGACGACGTGAGTTACCATCATAGAGAACGCATCCATCTGGGCATTTTGTCGATAGAAAAACGTTACCAAGATCGATGGAATACCTAAATTACACCTAAATGCTCGCAGAATACTGCGGGACCATCAAGCGAGAGATCTCCAATAAAATCTATAGGAGGCAACCGAAAAAACGTCGGTCTTCGCTGTTTCTTTTGTTTTTTTCGTTTTTTAAACTACATTCGTTGTTTTTTTCTCATTTAAGGTTGTTCTTTTGTTAATACTACACTTTTTGCCGTTAAAGATACAAAAATTAAATTGTTTTACCTGATTTTCTGTTTCAAACATCAAATATGCATATTTTTTTTAATTGAGCTAAGTTATAAGATTTATGCTCTTTGTTACAAACACAGAGACAAATTAAACGAAAACATTACAATTATGTCAAAGTTAGAGAGAAAAAATTAAATTTTGTTGACCAGTGATCGAAAAGATAAAAATTGAAAAAAATCCATCGGTTCAAAAATTAAAAATCGAGAAAATCAGAAACTCGGAACCGAAAAATTGAAAAATCGGAAGATCAAAAATTTTCAAACTCGAAAAATTAAAAATCTGAAAATTAAAATGTCAAAAAATCGAACAATGACAAATTTTTCAATTTTTGAAAAATTGAGGAGTCGAAAAAGTAATAAATCAAAAAATTGAAGATTCGAAATATTGAAGAACAGGAAAATCGAAAAATTGAAAAATTTAAAAATCGAAAAATTGAAAAAGGAAAAATCGGGATATCCAGAAATCAAAAATCCAAAATTTAAAAAATGGCAATATTAAGAATCGGAAAACTGAAAATTCGAAATATTGAAAAATTGAGAAATCGAGTAATCAAAACATCGAAAAATTCAATAACTGAAACATCAAGAAATCGAAAGATCATCGAAAAGTGGAGAAGTTGAAAAATTGAAAAAATGACAAATTATAACGAAAAATTGAAAAATAAAAAAAAAATCGAAAAATTAAAAAATCCAAAAGTAGAAAAATTGAAAAATCGAAAAATAAAAAAAAACAAAATATCCAAATCAGGGGAGTCGAAAAATCCAAGGATCGAAACATTAAACACTGAAAAATCTAATCACAATTTAAAAATTTGACAAACCGAAAAATCGAAGAACTGAAAAATCGAAATATCGAGAAATCAAAAAACTAAAGTTTTAAAAATTGAAAAACATTTTTGTAATAAGTGACGGTTTGAGGTGTGCCGTCGAAGTTTATTACAATGTTTTTCCGGGAAGTTGATATTATTTGCGACGATACTGACCATTTTACATTTTTTTTATTCTTTGTTTTTAACAAAATATACAAAAAATTGGCCTGAAAAATCGAAAATCGACAAATCGAAAAATCTAAAATTTAAAAAATCCAAAAACAGAAAAATAAAATAACTGGAAAATAGAAATATTGAAGAACTGAAAAATCCACAAATCGAGAAAGAAAGGCAGGCCAAAAACGAAAAGATAAATATTGAAAGATTTCAAATTGAAAAAAATCCATACGTCAAAAAATTGAAAAATCGAGGAAATGAACAATCAGAAACTCGGAACCGAAAAACTGAAAAATAAATAAAATTTCGAAATTGAAAATATCGCAGAACTGAAAAATTTAAAAATCAAGAAATCGAGAAATCGAAAAATATAAAATTTTAAATATTATTGATCGAAAAACTGAAAAATCTGAAATTTGAAACGTCAAAAAATCGAATAATGGCAAATTTAAAAATTGAAAAATTGAAGAGTTGAAATATTGAAGAACTGAAAAATCGAGAAATCGAAAAATTTTAAATTAAAAAAACGTAACGTTAAAAAATCGAAAGATTGAAGAGGGAAAAATACGGAAATCGAGAAATTAAAAATCCTAAATTTTAAAACTCGCAAATACATATTGAAAATCTAAAAACTGAAAATTCGAAATAATGAAAAATTGTAAAATCGAAGAGTTGAAAAGTCGAAAAATCGAGAAATCGAGTAATCAAAACATCGAAAAATTCAACAACTGAAACATCGAGAAATCGAAACATAATCGAAAAGCGGAGAAGTCGAAAAATTGAAAAAATGGCAAATTAAAAGAGGCTTCTAACCAAAAATCGAAACTAATAATTGAAAAACTGAAAAATTAAAAAAAAAATCGAAAAATAGAGAAATTGAAAAATCGAAAAACTGAAAAATCCAAAAATTTTAAACCGAAAAACCAATAATTTTAAAGATTGAAAAACCATTTTAGTAATAATTGATGGTTTGAGGTGTGCCATCGAAGTTTATTACAACATTTTTCCGGGAAGTTGAAGTTGATTTTATTTGCGACGATATTGACCATTTTACATTTTTTTGATTCTTTGTTTTTAACAAAATATACACAAAAATGTCCCTTGGGAGCAAGATTATTGGGTTGATATTTAAAAAAATTAGGTCACTTGTTTTTTTTTCCGGGTACGGGTTAGAGGAAGTAATATTAAAGTAGCGATTTCACGTTTTTTGTACCATAAATTTTTAAAATCTGTCCTAGCGACTATTATTAATTTAATAATTACAAATCACTGTTTGTTAACACCAACTGAAACAATTGATCACGTTGTACCATTTTATACCGCAAATGCTACTTATTAATGATTCAAGGAAATTTTTGTGTTGGCAACAAACGTGATTAGAAAATGGGGTGAAATTTTACAAAACGCACTTCTCGATTTTGCACAAACTGTTTGCGTAGAACTCTTCTACATCACCCCCTGATTACGTTCCTCACCTTCAAAAGTGGTGCAAATACTTCCTTGTGTCAGAAAAAAATTTTTAGAGTTCGCCCTATGATTCACATCCGTTGCGGCAAATGTAGGCAACCAACTACACACAATTTAACTCGCACGAATTCCAATAACTAAATGATCCAATGATTTGCAAAGGGGTGTAGGACGTGAAGCGCCCTGGCTCCACTAAGAACCCGACATTACACCCGAGCGTGTTGGTGACTATAAAAAGTTAGGTTATGTTAGCAACAGCTGCCATTAAAAAGTGCACGAATCGGAAATTTAACAGTTTGTGCGAAATCGAGAAGTGTGTTTTGTAAAATTTTACCCAGAGCTTTCTGTTCAAAAACCTCTTTCGTTATCGTTGGCTAATTGTTTGATTTGTTTTTGTGTAGAGCAGGCCCCCGACAAAAACCCTCCCGGTGTAGATCAAGTTAAACGAAAGCTAAACTTTCGTTTCGCAGACACCACAATCTGTGAAAGCACCATAGAATGTCAATACAAATCTACCAGCAAAGAACGAATTTATAATATAAACCCATGGAATAAAAAATTAAAGACACAAATTCCTCACAGTTCTGAAACCAAATTGAGCTTAGGTCCAACACAAGACGATACAGTTTCTTCACCTAGCGAAGACAAGACAATAGAAGAATTTTCTTCATCCGGCGAACCAAAATTTAACACGGATGACACCCCACAAACCAATCACGAACAATCTGAGGAAGAAATATTCGAGGACCAAAAAAACATGGTCCCGACTCTCACCGCCGCCGAACTATACGACATCCAAACTAATTACAGACCAAAGGAAGGCTGCTCCTCTAAATTCACCCAAGACTCCCAAAATTCCGACACGAAATCCAGTGACCTATTCCCGGTCCTAGAACAGGAATCTGCACAATCCACTCCGCAGGACTTGGATACCACCATCACGCCCGATTTGTATCCCACTCCTGACTCTATATCCCAGAATTCCAACACCCGTGAAAATAAAACTCGCCGCATTATAACGCCTGTGCTGCGTCCCCCAACCCGAGCCGAGGTCGTGAGTAGTTTGGATCAACTCAACATACCCCACGTGAGGTACCAGACACCTTTTTACAGCGACCCGGCGGACGCTACAGGGAGCATCGAAGTGGGCCACCGGGTTTTAAAAATCCCGACTAAGACAATCATGGATTTGGAAGACTGCAAGACGCGCTACGACGGCATAGACGCTTACAGAAAGACCAAAATGCCCGCGAATATGAAGTGGACCCGCGAAAACGTGAACAAGATCAAGTTGTCGTATTGTAGTGAGAATTCGCGGATTATCGAACCCGTGAAGCACCCTCCAACCAGAAAGGAGGTTGAGGACTGGTTGAAAAGGCAAAGGGAACCGAGGAAGAGTGAAGTCAAAGAGGCGAAGAAAGAAAGGGTAATCATTCCGGGTAGTCCTGAGGATGATAATAGTGAGATGGAGTTGACTTTGACGTTGTCGCCCTGTGAGGGTAACTCGGGGAAGTGTGAGAGTCCCGTTTTGGGGAAATCTAGCAGGAAGAGAAAAAAACGGGACGACTCGTGTCGGATTACGGGGAAGAGTTTGGATAACACGTACGGGTTTAAAGTCACCCCTGAGAATCTCCAAGAGGCTAAAGCTGTCAATGAGTACCAGTATGTTACGATTTTTGTGGTGGAAGTGCACGTGGACACAAGAGCGGAGTTAAGACCAGACCCTGCGTACGACTCTGTACAAGCGATTTTTTTCTCGGTTGAGGAAGATGGACCCGAAAAGAGAAGTACTTCTGGATTGATTGGGGTTAAAGTTCGCGTTGCTGAAGTCGATGGTGATATCCTGTGTGTGGAAAACGAAGAAGAACTCTTTAAGGAGTTCGTCAAGTTAGTACAAAAGTGGGACCCTGATATTCTCGCCGGGTACCAAACCGAGTTGTTGTCCTGGGGGTTTCTTCTGGAGCGTTCTCAAGTTCTTGGTAATGATCTTCTCCAAGCGCTGTCTCGAATCAAGGAAAAAACGCGGAGTTACTCAGACGAGGGTTTGAAGATCACCGGCCGCATTCTGCTTGATTTTTGGAGGCTTCTTCGACACGAAATCGCCCTCCAGAGTTATACTTTCGAAAACATTATGTACCATTTGTTGCACAAAAGAGTGCCTTCGTACTCCTTCAAACAATTAACTGCGTGGTGGAACCACCCGCTGTACCGTCACAGAACCATGTCCTACTACCTCCTTCGAACGCAAGGTCTTCTACAAATCCTAGACCACTTGGACCTTGTAGGTCGTACCAGCGAACTCGCGCGTCTGTTTGGTATCCTCTTCTTCGAAGTACTGTCACGAGGGTCGCAATTCCGGGTCGAATCCATGATGCTCCGTCTAGCCAAACCCTTGAACTACATCCCGGTGTCCCCCAGCGTGCAACAAAGAGCCAAAATGAAAGCCCCCGAGTTTCTCCCTTTAATCCTCGAGCCTGAATCCAAGTTGTACGTCGATCCAGTCATAGTCCTGGATTTCCAAAGCTTGTACCCTTCGATGATAATTGCCTATAACTACTGCTTTTCGACGTGTTTGGGCAAAGTGGCACGGTTAGGAAAAAACACCCCGTTTGAGTTCGGCGCGACGCAACTGAAGGTGTCTCGAAAAACCGCAAAGAAACTTCTGGAGGAGGACTGTTTGAACTTCTCCCCTTGTGGGGTCGCGTATGTTAAGAAAAAGGTCCGAGATGGGATTCTCCCGCGCATGCTCCGAGAGATCCTGGAGACGCGTCTGATGGTCAAGAACTCCATGAAAAAGAACAAGGAGGATAAAATCCTCCAGAAGGTGCTTCATAGTAGACAGTTGGGGTTGAAGTTGATCGCGAATGTGACCTACGGGTACACGGCTGCCAACTTCAGCGGGCGCATGCCTGCGGTTGAGTTAGCAGATAGTGTGGTGAGCAAGGGACGGGAGACTCTGCAGAGGGCGATCGATCTGGTGGAAACGACACCGGAGTGGCACGCGAGAGTGGTGTACGGCGACACAGACTCCTTATTTGTTCTTATCGCCGGGAGAAGTCGATCGGAAGCCTTCGAAATCGGGAAGAAAATTGCAGACGCTGTAACGAATGCCAACCCAGACCCGGTGAAGTTGAAGCTGGAGAAGATTTACCAGCCGTGTATATTGCAGACGAAGAAGAGGTACGTGGGGTACATGTACGAGAGTCCGGAGCAAGCGGAACCGGTGTATGACGCGAAGGGAATCGAAACGGTGCGAAGGGATGGCTGTCCGGCGGTTGCAAAGGTACGAAGTCGACTTCGTGATACCGTGTTTCAGTGTGTTGTATGTAGATGTTGGAGAAGTGCATCCGGATTTTGTTCGAGACGATGGATGTCAGTTTGGTCAAGAAGTACGTGCTGAGGCAGTTCCACAAGATTCTGACCGGCCGGGTAAGTTTACAGGATCTTACTTTTGCGAAGGCGTACCGTGGGGCGGCTGGATATCGACCAGGAGCCTGTGTCCCGGCGCTAGAGCTTGCCCGGTAAGTTGTCCTATCCATGGTCTGGTGTCCAATGCGACTAAAAGATCAATCAAATTCGATAGAAAGTGGACAGCCTTCGACCGACGGCACGAACCCCGCCGAGGCGAGCGCGTGCCCTACGTCATCGTGAGCGGTCCCCCGGGTGTCCCCCTAATCCGGCTCGTTCGAAGCCCGTACGACTTTTTGAACGATGCGAGTTTGCGCCCGAACTCCATCTACTACATCACGAAAGTGATAATTCCGCCAGTCAACCGGTGCTTTAATTTAATTGGTGCAGACTTGACTGGGTGGTTCAACCAAATGCCAAGGAGGCACTTCCAGTACTTGCGAAACGCATCCCCGGTGAAAAGGAACACGATCTCTCAGTATTTCCAGTCGAATAGTTGTGCGGCTTGTAGTGCGCAAACTCAGAAGAGTTTGTGCGATAGGTGTGTGAGGAGGCCGCAGCGTACCGCGGTGGTGCTTCACGAGAAAGTACGACTGTGGGAGGAGGCTTTCCGTGGTGCTACTTTGGTAAGCTCTAAAAAAGAGAAGGTGGGTGGGTGGGGCTAGTATCTGCTAAGATAGGACTGATTTTAGCAAATGACGTATCCTGTGTCAAATTCTTTCCAAACAGGAATACCTAGAACCTCAAGATTGTTTTAAATTAAAAAAAAAAAACGGGGTCTCAAAATCAACTCAAAAACAGGTCAGCTAAGAATTTGCCAAAAATAGAACACCAAAGTCCCCCAAAATTATTTTAAATAATATAACACTAAAAGCTTTATCCAAAAAATTGAAATATTTCAGTCGACGATTCTGGAAAAATTGTAGAAGCCATCCGGGAAATGCGGCCGAACCAACTTTTAAAGGTTGAAGTCTATAAGAAAATGTTTTTGGTTAAATTTCGAAAAATGTCGAAAATGGGTCGAAAAAAATCGTATCCACATTTCATTCTGGCGAATATGAGAAAATTGTAGGAATTTTTCAAGAAATTAAAACCGAAGAAATTTTTGCAATTAAAGAATTTTTTTCGATTGTCAAAAAATTCTAACACATACAGATTTCGCTGACTCACAAAATACCGCGTGTTGATAATTCCGGGCCAAATTGTAGGCGAATTTCGCAAATGGTAGATTTTTTGTTAAAGACATATTTAATATTTAGTTCAACTTTGGAAAACTGGGTGCCAAATATCGTGAAAAGTAATTGCAAATTTTTTCTTAAATATGTACGTGGTTTTCTATTCACGACAAGAAACTGAAAACTTGTTTAAAATGGCAAATTTGTAGAGAAATGTGGAGGTTAAAATTTACCATTTCAAACATGCTTTCAGTCTTTTGTTATGAAGAATATGTACATTAAGAAGAAAATAAAAAGAAAAATTATAAACCCCGCCCACCCACCCTGTCTCAATTGTGACGATTTTTCTTTGTTCGTTGTGACAAAAGTGAGCGGAGCTTAAATGCAAAATCCCTATTTTTCTACGAGAAATTACCATGTTCTTAAGTAATCGTGTTGGTCAAAGAAAAGCCAAAAGATAATTAATTTCGCAATTAATTTTAGAGCCAATGGGCGATATATTAAGGCGGAGTTTGGGTGGGTGGGCGGGGCATCTCATTAAACTTTCTCAATGTGGAAAATGTTATTCGTAGTCAGCCGTTATAAAGTGTAGACTCTGGGCGACATGAAAGTTTTTTTTTGGGAATAATTGTAATACATACTTGCTAAAATAAAACTGATTTTGGCAAATGACATATCCTCTAAGAAAAGAGAGGGTGGGTGGGCGGGGCTAGTAGCTGCTAAGATAAGAGCAATTTTAGTAAATGACATATCCCCTAAGAAAACAGAGGGTGGGTGGAGCCAGTACCTGTTAAGACTGATTTTGGCAAATGACATATTCTCCAAGAAAACAAAGGGTGGGTGGGCGGGGCTGATACCTGCTAAGATAAGAGTGATTTTGACAAATAACATACTCTCTAAAAAAGCGAGGATGGGTGGGTGGGGCTAGTATCTGCTAAGATAAGACTGATTTTAGTAAATGATGTATCCTGTGTCAAATTCTTTCCAAACAGGAATACCTAGAACCTCAAGATTGTTTTAAATTTTTCAAAAAAAAAAACAGGGTCCCAAAATCAACTCAAAAACAGGTCAGCTAAGAATTTGCCAAAAATAGAACACCAAAGTCCGCCAAAATTATTTTAAATAATATAACACTAAAATCTTTATCCAAAAAATTGAAATATTATATATATAATATTATATTTTGCCTTTTCGTTTTAATATGTGTGGAATTCTTTCCTGAACATGAAACTTAAAACATGTTTAAAATGGAAAATTTCGATAAGAAAATATTGATTTTGCAATTAGGCTCCGCCCCATAATTGCAAAATCCATTTTTATATATAATAAAACGAAATCCTTCACGAATCTTAAAATTTAGATACAAAAAAAACCGTAGTAGTTAAAATTGTGAAAACATACAAATTAAAAAGAAATGAAATAAAATTTTCCAGTTAATTAGAAAAGATACTCAGGGACTTAAATCTGCATATTTTATGGCTTTACTTTAAAATTCAAGATAAATAAATCAGCACTGAAATAAAAATGTTTTTATGCGAATATTTTGGATTTAGTTCTAAAATTTTAACTTTAATATCCCCAAATTTCTATAGACAATTGAAAACGATTTGCTTAAAACCTCATCATAAAATGGTTTAAAGTCGTTTAGACTTGCCCTTGAATTATATATTCGAACAAATACAGTTTCTTCGAAAAATAAAAAATATATTTTTATCATGTATTGAACATAGGCAGGAGCAACATTACTAGATTTCCAAATTTAATCACTAAAAAAACACACTTCAGTGTTTTTATACTGGTATAAAATATCACTATGTAGTTTGCATTTTTTTTTTTTGTGAAAATCTGGATACTTGGATAAAAAAGGTAGGCGGATTCATAAACCCCAAGTACAGTCGAAATAAGTCTACATATATTAATCAAAAAAGGCAAAATGTAGCCCCGCCCACCCACCATATCTCAATTGTAATGATTTTTGTTATTCGTCGTAAGCGAAGAAGGCGGAGCTTAACTGCAAAATACCATTTCTCTACGAGAAACTACAAATATGTTTTTGAGTTTCGTGTTGTTCAAAGAACACTACGTATATTAAGAAAACAATGAAGCCAAAGATTAGGCCCAGCCCACCCACCCCATCTCAATTGTGATGATTTTTTTTCATTCATTCTCAGATCGAGGGGCGGGGCTTAAATGCAAGATCCATGTGTAACTACAAGAATTTACCATTTTAAACGTGTTTTAAGTTTCTGGAAATAAAAACAGTCATCACAATTGAGATGGGGTGGGTGGGCGGGTTATATATTTTGCCTTTTTTCTTAATATACATAGTATTCTTTGAACGACAGGATACTCAAAAACATGTTTTTAATTTCCTGTAAAGCAATAAGTATTTTGCAGTTAAGCTCCGCCCTCTTGCTTCACGGCGAATGAAAAAAATCATCACAATTGAAACAGGGCGGGTGGGCGGGCTTATATTTTGCCTTTTCGTTTTGATATGTGTGGAATTCTTTTCTGAACATGAAACTTAAAACATGTTTAAAATGGAAAATTTCGATAAGAAAATATTGATTTTGCAATTAGGCTCCGCCCCATAATTGCAAAATCCATTTTTATATGTAATAAAACGAAATCCTTCACGAATGTTAAAATTTAGATACAAAAAAAAAACCGTAGTAGTTAAAATTGTGAAAATATACAAATTAAAAAGAAATGAAATAAAATTTTCCAGCTAACTAGAAAAGATACTCAAGGATTTAAATCGGCATATTTTATGGCTTTACTTTAAAATTCAAGATAAATAAATCAGCACTGAAATAAAAATGTTTTTATGCGAATATTTTGGGGGGTTGTGTTATGTTATAACTTAGTTCATTTTGATTTTTTAGATTTGCGAGTCGTGCACTGGGGTGATGGACGATTTCGTGTGCGTGTCTTTGGATTGTCCGGTACTATACAGGGTGTCTCAGACGTCCCGTGATTTGGAGCAAGCGTCGTACGTGCGCGAAGTGATAAGCTCGTTCCCCGAGCTTAGTTTCTAGTCAGATTAAATATATTTTTAATTTGTTCGTGTGAGGGTGTTATTCAAACAAGTCCCATGTTAAAAACAATATATTTCAGTTCACATCTCACCAATGCAAAAGCGTTAACAAAGTAAGCATATTCGAAAATAAAAAGTCTGCGTACAAGCAAACTCATAAAATGTAAAATTAAGTGCCGAAGGATCAGTAAAAAAGATGTACGTAAAGCAGGCAGTCCATAATGACTAGTTTTCAGTGAACCTATAAATAAGCAAACATTATTAACGAGTTGAATTCAAGCGTTTCCTCTTAACGATTCGATTTTTGCGCAGATGTCCTCTTTCTTGGCCGGATCAGCCACTAAAATGATTTTCCCGGAGTCGCTAGAGCTCAATAAACTCAATTTCCTCTTCTTGTCGGAGAAAGTAATAGCTACACCTTTGGGTACCACCGACGGCGGGTGTTTCAGCTCAGGCCACGTGTACGACCATTCCACTTGCCATCCCCCGAAGATATCATTGTGACTGATATAAGCTAAGCGTTTATCCGTCAACAATAAAACCTCCCTATTCTCAACAATCGGGAAATGGGAATGGTAAACATCCGTCGACGCATACTTCCCTTTCTCTAATTCCGTAAGTAACTTGTAACCCTGAGCTTCGAGCTTGTTGTACGGTCTCACGAGACCGTCGCCTTGGATGAACCTCGTCGGTCGCAGACGATTAGCGTCCTCACCCAGCTCCGCTACCCTACAAAATCGCGTTAGGTTTGTTCGTTCACCGAAAAGGGTTACCTTTTGACGGCATCTAGGGACCCACTGGCGAAATCTATCACTCCTGCAGTCGGTCGAGCGACCAATCCCACCGCTCCTTTTCCCAAACCTTTGAAAAACCCACCTACGCCTTCTTCTTTGGCGCCACTGATGGGTTTAGTGAATACACCGGTCACGCCATCGACGACTCCCTGCAGTCAATCAGGTGACTAATTGGCGACTTGTTTTGATTTAGATTTACCATGACTAAGCCTTTGCCGCTGCGCGCAATCCCTTCCTGGACCGTCGCCGGCTTCTTATTAATCTGATCCCTTCTCTTCCTCTGGTAGTCCTTATCGAACGTCAACGCGGCTATACCTTTACCCATGGCTCCGGTAATCCGGGACACGGCTCCCGCGGCACCACCTACCGTGTGTCCGAAGAGACTTCGCACGCCTAGGACCAGCCCTTCGGCGAACTCACCTGGACCTTGGATGGCGCCCTACCACAAGTGTTACTAGGTCACTACAAGATAAGTACTTACGTACCTGGAAGGGTTCGTAGAACAGATCTTCGACACCTTGGGTGATCCCCCTGACCAGTCCATACGGGTTACCCAATACGTCCAGACCCAACACTAGCACGTACAGTTGCTTGACGGTCTGCCCCACGTAGTGACGCGTCGCTTCGTTTACTAGTTGCTTCTGAGTCAAGAACGTGTACTCACGCTCGAAGTAGGCCAATCGGAAGACTACATCTTGTAAATCGGTGAGTGTGACACCTAGGCCTTGCAGCAACACGTTCAAGAAGTTCGGCGTGGAGGTGGTTTGTCCCGCCGAGCCTCCCGCCGCCATGGAGAAACTCAGATGGATCTTCAACGGGGAGAAATGAAGCAAGTCGTAGAAACTCTTCTGTTCTTGTAGGGACTGGCTCGACACGTGTGCGTAGAGGGGTTCATCGACTAAATTGATATCTTTGAGGAAATACTGTTGCTCTTCTGCTTCGGTGTACTCGGCCGGTTGTAGCAACCCGACGAGCGCATTCACGAAACCTAGGTCCACTTTCACGTGGAACTCTTGTATGAGGAGTTTGAAGTATTTGAACTGTTTGACGTAGCTGTTTCTCACGAGGAGTTGCACTATACTTAGTTCTGCGAAAGGTTTCATGCCGCTGTCGATCGCGACGCTCTTGGGGAGAGGCACGGGGGCTAGAACCACCGGGAAAATACAATCGTACATTTGGTTGTCGATTTGGAGGCGGTTGACTTTGGCGTGGATTTGCAACTGGCTCGGGCTGGTCCTCATTTGGACCCACAGCCCGGTTTCGAACGTCCTCCGAATTCTTCGCTTGTTAGGTTTCGTCATGACGTTAGTGCGAAAGTCGACCTCGGTTTTGGCATCTATGGCCACTTTTGACGCTACAAAAGAAATAAATATATACTTAGTCCATCTGTTCGGTAAACGGACCACAGCATCCGCACTTACATAGACTTCCTTCTTCGCTGTCGAGCAAATATCTTTGGTACGCCGCCTCCAGCACTACGCTCTCTTTAGGATTGAAGTGTTTGAACCTCTGCCCGCTCATCTTGCACTGCTCCCAAATGATGCCCGAGCTCGCCATGGCCATGTACATGATCTCTTGTCTGCTGTCGTTGTTCACCAACGACAACCCCACTCCGTATATCGACACGGTGGTCTCCTGCTCGAACACCTCGAACAGGTTTGCCGCTTTCGCGTTCTGCGCTACCGTCTGGTCTTGGGTGAACAGCAAAGTGCGTTGCATCCCGTCAAGGAACGACACCCAGTAGATGTTATAGTTTTCTCGGATGGCGTATTCACCAATGTCGTCTTTGCGCAAGTCGTTATTGTGCTCTTTGCGATTCGCGCCTTCCCAAACTATGATGCGGGGACCAGACGGGTTCTCCCAGGTGTACAACATGCACTGTTTGGCTGGAAGCTTCCGTATTTGGACGGACTCTTTTTCCCAGAAGTTCATGACGTCTGGGGTGTGATTGATGATGAGGGCGGGCGCTGACCCGCTATCGTAGGGCGCGAGGTTTATGTAAATTGCACCTTCAGAGATCTGAATGTCCACGTTGATGCCGCCGTACTACGGTTTATTGTGAGTATCAATGGACGCCAGATCTTGGGCTAACTTACCTTATTCTTGAGTTTCAGCAACGTCGTGTGACTGTCCGTGTACAAGAACGACGCGGAAATCTCCTCCGTTCCTTGCACTCTCACCTTCAGCAGCTTGTCGTCTTGGTCGCTTTTCGGCCACCAGGCGGCGCACGAGTCGGGTTCCACGCACACCCACGGGTCCGCAGGTCTGTCGCTCTCCTGACACTCAATAGCGAACGGCGCGTTGTTGATTATGACGTAATACGGCGTGAAAGTGACTTGTTTGGTCAGCCCGTTGTACGTCAGCTGATTCTGCACACCTATCTGATGGGACAATAAGTTTGATTTTCTTGCGTGCCGGTACAACACCACCTACTTGAAACAGCATGTTGTTGTACTTGCACGCCACGACCCCCGACGACCCTGCCACGTCCAGAGAAAACTTATCGGACCAATCTCCCTGTTCGATCTTGACGGCCGCCTTCTTCTTCCCGAAGAAATTCTTCGCGTTGAAGGAGAAGAGAACCGGTCCTTTGAAATTGGCCGGATGGTGTAAAACGTTCACGTTTTCTTCAGAGCTCTGCGCAAAGATCTAAACTAAGCGAAGAACTAACACAAAATAAAAAAGGGAATGTAAAATAATGGTTAGGCAAAACTACTGCGAAAAAAAAATTATAGCGGCATCGAAGCATGTACCTTTGAAGGGGTTCCAGTCGATTCGCTTTTTTTAGACTTCTGAAACACCACAGTCCGTTTTTTAAATTTACGATTCTAAACCACACTTCAGAAAATGTCAAAAGATGAATAGTGGGGTTACAACGAGGCTTACCCTATAGCTGAGAGTTAGGCCGGTTTTGTTCAACATCCAGAAAGGGCAGTACAGGGTCATGACGATCGAACCCTTCTCGTTCATCATGTGCAGACCTAAAGAGAGCGTCATCTGGCTGACGCTGTCGTAGCTGTTGAAATTCCACACGGAGAATTCGCTGATGTCTTTGGGGAGGTCTTGTCGGGTGGACCACTCCTTTTCCAAGTACGTCGGTAGCTACAATCGAGTTACTCACTCCGTCTATTTTTTACTAACTAGCGTTCGACTTACCCGAACCACAAGCGCGGACTTCCCGGGTTCTGCGTTGGGCAACATTAAGACTTTTCCAGGCTCCAGTGTCACCTCAGCCACCATATTTTCCACACAACACACAATATCCACCGGCAGACAATTCTTAAACTTGATCGCAGGCCGCAGATGTATGTTGTAGCAAGTACTAGCCATCGTGTGCCTGCACGAATGCTCGAAGTACACTTGCTCCATCTCCCCTACAGCTTGAATATTGAAAGGCTCGCTTCCTAGTTCAAAATTTTTCGGTGAACATTGCAACGTCCTAGTATACGTGAGATTCGTTTGGAGATCTTTCCAAATGTAGGGAGTGGTGGTCACCGAATATCCAGCGACCGAAAAGAACAACTCGTTTGTGGCTGTGTAAACCGCGGTGAGTGGAATGTTCACGTATGAATCGGGTACGACCGTGGTTATCGATTCGAGCTCGTTGCCCCGAGCTGTCATGTAGTATACCTCTATGGGGATGGTGAAGTGGTTGTATACTTGAAGGATGCTCCGTATGGTGACCGTGGTCACCCCTTCGTCTACTTTTACGTCAGAAATGACACCCCAATGGTCGTGGCCCTCGCCGCGGTAGTTCAAAGGGAAGTATCGCTTGTCTGCTCTGACCGCCGGGAGTTCCAAAAGGCAGTTTTTGTCCTCAACCTTGAAAAATGTAGCTCATCCTCAATATTATTACTCCTTATTTTTCGGTTAAAAATTTGATTCAAAGATGGCGCCATTGCCGAAGTGTACCATGGCCAACTAAGATCATTTTTGTCGAATATCATTGCTGATTGATTCTGCTAACCTCAAAAATTCGTTCGGTAACTAGGCGTTTAACACGAGCGGAGTTTGGGGCTCCTGGTTGTGGCTGTTCTCCCACCATGAAAATGATTCTACTCTATCGGCAAGCACATGCCGCCCAGCAACATAGGCAACCATGCGCAAGTTTAGTTTTTTTTCTGGTAGTTGGTAGCTCTCCTAGGGAATTTCTGGGTAGTACCCAGTGAGAGGGTTGGTTGTGAAGTTCACTTGTTTGCCAGTGAGTGGTGACGCGTCACTGTTGTTGTTTTGGGTGTGAGTGAAGGCACGCGGTAAGGAAGCTAGATTAAGTTTAGTTGGTTCGACGACGACGCCACAGTTTCCCCAACACGCATAGCTAATCCTTGCGGTTTTCCAAAGCGGAAATATACGTGTTTTCGACTGACGCTAACACGTGGTGTAAGTTTGTTTTATTGTTTGTAAATTCACAGTTCATGTTAGGATTTTAATCGTTAACTAGTTCTAACATCATGTAACGGTCCTGAGATTTGTTCCAATAAGGCACTTACTAGGAGATGTTATGAGATTCACTTAGTCAGGACTCATCCTTTGTTTATCAAGTTATAAATAAGGGTTCTGGATGCTTATACTTACCGTGGAAAGTGCGGTAGGATTTATAATATCGTGGAATGAGGGACATGAGGATTAAATTTTTCTCCTTAGGCAGTTATCATCACCTGGACATCACCGAGACGAATATCTCGTGACGGGGGATGCATTTTGTGTTTATTTATCATGTGTTTGTTTGGGATAAGCTGAGGACAAAGCTAAATGTTTTTTAAGTAACCAGTCACTTGGATCAAGACATAATTTAACATCACGTAAATTCTTTGTTTGATCGTTGATAAAGTGTGGCATAATTTCACATCACGTAAATTATTTGTTTGAATCGCTGATAAAGTGTGGCATAATTTAACATCATGTAAATTCTTTGTTTGAATCGTTGATAAAGTGTGGCAAATATTAACCTCATGTAATTTTGTTGGCTTTGCAATTTTTCTCTATCTCGCAATTTTAGCTTCAGTAATTTTCTTTGTTATATAATTTAAATTGAACATAAATTTCCATGCTCTTTACTAGTTATTTCTACCACGTAAATATTTTGTTGATTAATGCTTCCATCATATAAATTGTCTGCTGTCCAATCTTAACCTCGGATAATAATTCTTTGCTGTTTAAAATTTCACGAAAGTGTATGGCGAATTTAAATGTTTTTGAAACTTGATCACTTGTTTGGTTGTAAGAGTTATAGAAATTGAACATTTAATTGGAATTGAGGTAAATAACACAGAAACACGTGGTCGAAGTGAAGGGCGCGATTCCTAGTCGAGCTGGCAGGATTTATCGCGCCCTCTGCACAAAAGACGCGGATCTTGAACAGAAATAAGCGAACCAGTCGGGATAAAGTGACGCTCGCGGCTTGTTCTAATAGCCCGGATTTCCAACCACGAGTTTGCGACCGTAACGCCCTGTGCTTGCCGATAGAGTAGAATCACTGTCATGGTGGGAGAACAGCCACAACCAGGAGCCCCAAACTCCGCTCGTGCTAAACGCCTAGTTACCGAACGAATTTTTGAGGTTAGCAGAACCAATCAAATATCAATGAGATCTTAGTTGTCCATGAGTGTACAGCTTTTTTTTAAATTGGGTATCACTCTAATCATCATAAATCGCCTTAAAATAAAAAAAAATCGTACCCGAACATTGATGACATACTTCTTCAGATCTACCCCTTCCCTAGACATAAGCATCCCCAGCGTCGGCGAACTACGCAGTTCGACTTTCCTTTGGAGCTCCACTTCTGCTCCACTTTCCAGAATAACCTCTGACGCACTATCATCCTTGAACAGCGAGAACGTCCCCAGCGCCAGATCCACCTTCACCAAGCATCCCAACTCGTTGACAACCTTATACGGAGCCAGGACTTCGAGCGAGGTCACTTGCGTACTGGGCGTCATCGCCGAGGAGAACGCCTTCCCCAAGTTACTCAAAACCTCAATGCACGTCTTCGTTACCACTAGTTCCATGCTGTGGTCGGACGAAATATCAACGCACATTAAAGCTTGCTGTTGGATCGGGTCAAAACTCTCGCTTTCGCTCGTCGGTGAAGCGACGTCTTCGCGGTCGTTCATCGACACCTCCAGCTTAAGCTCCCACGGCACCCACTTGCTCTGTCCTTGGCTGACGATTTCCACCGGTTCGATTAAGGGCTCCCACAGCGCCAGTCTGCTGTTGTAGTAGTTCATTTGGAGGGTCAAGCCGGCTTCGACGCTCAGTTGGGAGCTCCAGTTGCAAACGTTGCCGCGGAGGCTGCTCTCGATGATAAGCATGGGGAGGGTCTTGGTGCCAACGCCGGCTTCCATGGTCACGACGATGGACGGTATAGAGAGGATGCACATCTCTTGGTAGTTCTTCCGAGAGGTGGTTTCCATGGTTTTTACGCTTTCGGTGGCTTCGGTTGCTTCGTCTGTTCTGAAAAACCAGTAGTCTTGCTCTTTCAGGTCGCTGCAGTTCCAAACGTCTGAGTAATCCTTATCTTCAGTTTCGTCTGCGACTGCCGCGCTACCGCCACCGGTGGCCGTTTTTAGTACTCTGCTTAGTAATTCTATGATGGCAGGGGAGACGCTTAGACGAATATCGGTTACTAGAAGCTCCAAGTGGAGGCCTTTGTCTTCGGGGGTGGACCCCGCTACGCTTAGTGTGACGGGGTACAGCACATGGTTTCTGGCTTCAACATACTTGATTTTGTCGTAGTTACACGTATATAACTGGACGTCCTTAATAGAGCCGTTGATGACTTGGTGCGGGCCTGCAAGTCGCACTTTCAACAAGATTTCGCTCTAAAATAAAAAAACTATAGAACCTTTAATCGTTGACGCTTTATTTTTACTCACGTTTAAGACCAGCGCCTGCGTGTCATTGCTGTCCATGTGCTCCACGAGCACAATATCCGGCTTCTCCACCTTCAAATTCAACGTAATCTGCGTCTCCTTCTCGACCACCGCCGCAGTAACCGAACTCTTGGCCGTGGCCGGAGTGGCAGTCCCCTTCGTCGGCTTGACCGGTTCTACACGATCCTCTTCGGATATCTTCCAGAAGTCGGCGATTTTAAGGAGGTAGTCCACCGAGAGGATCAAAGTGAAACTGTACACCCTCACGTCGGTGAAAATTTGGTTGCTTTTCATTTGTACGACGACGTCGATCATGCTTTTGACGCCCACTGGGTCGTCTACTGATGACACGCTTACTGCTCGCATCGGTTCCAGACTGTGCGATCTCTGAATCAGTCGCTTTAGTTTACCCTCGCGGCCTTGACGCATGTCGTCTAGGAGGCAGTTTAAGAGGAGGAACGAGGCTATGAGGGAGCCGTCGCTCAACATGCGGACCTTCACCGAAATGCCCTCTAGCGAGAAACGAGCCAAGCTGTCGCGCTCGTTGTGGCCGGAGTCTTGGCTGGAAAGCTGTTATTGTGTTGTAGTTTCGTGTCATGGACTTATAGAACAAAATTTATTATTATTTTTAACAATGTTCGCAACTGTGTTGCCACCGCAACCGTGCCCACAACTATATGATCAAAAAGAAAAGTCGTCTAACAGACCATGAAGTTAATTTTCAAAACGATGATGCAGTTATTTGACACTTCAACTAATTAAAATTTCAACCTTTTTTCATGATTAATGTATTGTTGGTTGCATAAGTGGAATAAATTTTATATCAAATAATTATGCTCAGAGTTTGGTTTTGGTTTCAGTTTTATAGTACAATATTTATAACAATTTTTGAACTATAGACGAGTATTTTTTTGTTTATACCCACTATATGGCTGAAAAAAAAATACTTTTTAAAATAATCATGTTGGCATTACAGAAATTTGACAGTTATTTGATCTCAACTGTTAAACCGAAGAAGGAAGGTGTTGAAGTTGGCAACATTGAACTTTTTACAATGAAAAATTTGAAAAAAATCTGACTGTTAATTATGACAGCAAACAAATTGTGTAGTTTATAGTGTATTTATGCTTTATGTAAAAATATAATTGAAGGTAATACGTCGTCTGAGAACTTGTTTGATCCACAGACCGGAGCGCGCTCAGGCCAATGTCGACTCTAAGCGTTTAGAATTTCTGCGTGAAATAGTTATTATTTAGATGCTTTTATTTACAAACATAATATCACATCTCACATGTTTCACTCGATTTTGAGATGTAACTATTTTTCTGTTTAACTAAGAATTAATTCTTTAATTGTAAATTGAACAATCGGATAGAAAGATCGAAACATCGAAAAATTGAAATATAGAAGAACTGAAAACTCGAGAAATCGAAAAACTTAGAATTTTAAAAATTGAAAAGTTAAAAAATCGAAGTATAAAACAGTCGAAAAATTGAAAAATCCGAAGTTTTAAAAACGAACAATTGAAAATCCAAAAAGTAAAAAGTTGAGAAATCAAAAAATCCAGAACTCAAAAATTGAAATATCGAAAAATTCAAAAATTGGGAAATTAATAATTAAATTAATTAACTGAAGAATTGAGAAATCGAAAAGTCAAAAAAGCGAAGTCGAAAAATCGCAAATTTAAAAAACCGAAAAACTGAAGAACAAAAGAAATGAAAAATCGAAGCTTTGGGAAGTCGAGAAATGGGAAAATAAAAAAATAGATTAATTGAGAAATAGAAAAACTGAAAATTCTGAAACGTCAAAATTTTAAACATCTAAAATTAAAGGAAAACATTGAAAAATTAAAATATCCTAAAATTGAAAAATGGGGAAATCGAAAAGTTAAAAAACCAAAAAAATACAAATTCGAAAATTTAAAAAATTGGAAAATTGGATGATTCAAAAATTGAAACAAGGAAAAATCGAAAACCCGAAAAGTAAAAATCGAAAAACCGACAAATCGGAAAATCAAAACATCGGAAAATTCAAAAACTGAGACACCCAGAAATCGAAAAATCAAAAAATCGAGAAATCGAGGAATCGAAATAGGCCAAAATCCAGATCTCAAAAATTGAAAAATCTAAAATTTAAAAATTCGGAAAATCGAAAAAATAAAACAGAACTGAAAACCCCAGAAATTGAAAAATCTGGAATTTTAAAAATTGAAAATTTAAAATTTAAGAATGGAAACATAAAACAGTCGAAAACTTGAAAAATCTAAAATTTAAAAAACAAAAAACTGAAAATCCAAAAAAATAAAAAATTGAAAAATCGAAAAATCCACAAGTAGATAAATCGAAAAGTCAAGAATCAAAATACTGGAAAATCCCAAACTGAAAGAAATATCCAAAAATTGAGAAATCGAAAAACCAAAAAAGCAAAATCGAAAAATCAAAGAATTCAAGAACCAAAAAATCGAAACTTTGAGAAGTCGAGAAATGAGAAAATGAAAAATAGATTGAGAAATCGGAAAACTGAAAATTTTGCAATTTTAGTCAACATTTGAAAAATTGAAAAATAGAAAAACTGAAGAACTGAAAAATCAAAAAATCGAAAAATCTAAAATTTAAATCATTGAACAACTAAGATATCGCAAAATTGAAAAATCAAGAAAAACTGAGAAATCGACAAAACGAGAAATCGAAACTCCAGAATTTAAAAAAATTGAAAATTAGAAAAATCGGATAACTGAAAAATCGAAACATCGAACAATTGGAAAATCGAAAAATTGAAAAGCCTAAAAGCAAAAATCGAAAAATCAGAGGATTGAGAAATCGAGGAATGGAAAGCCGAGAAGAAAAGTTAAAAATTGAAAAACTGATAAATCGAGAAATCAAAAAATTGAAAAATCGAAAAGCTGAAAATTTGAAGTATTCGAAGTAATGTATAAAACAGTCGAAAAAGTTAAAAATATAAATCCAACGAAAAATTGAAAATCCAAAAAGTAAAAAATTCAGTAGTCCAAAATTCAAAAAGTCGAAAAATCGAAATCTTGAAAAATCCCAAAATTGAAAGAATTATCCAAAAAATTGAGAAATTAAAAAATTGGAAAAGTGAGAAATCGAAAAACAAAAAAGCGAAGTCGAAAAATCGTAAGCTTAAAAAATCGAAACTTTGGGAAGTCGAGAAATGGGAAAATCAAAAGTAGATTAATTGAGTAATTGGAAAACTGAAAATTCAGAAACGTTAAAATTTCGAAAAATTAAAAAATATGGAAGAACTGAAAAATCTAAAAATCTAAAATTTAAAACATTGAAGAATTAAAATATCGTAAAATTGAAAAATGGGGAAATCGGAACATGAAAAACCAAAAAAAAATAAAAATTCGAAAATCTAAAATTTAAAAATCGATAAACTGAAAAATCAAGAAATCGAAACTCGAAAAAAACTTGAAAAATTGGACAAATCAAAAATCGAAAAATCGAAAAGTAAAAATTGAAAAACTTACAAATCGGAAAATCGAAAAATTGAAATCCGAAATAGGCCAAAATTGAAAAATAAATTGAGAGATTGAACAATCAAAACATCCGCATCTCGATAAATCGAGATCTCAAAAAATTGAAAAATTGGAAATTTAATAATTCGGGAAATTGAAAAATTAAAATACAGAAAAGTTGAAAAATTGAGGAATCGAAATATAAAACAGTCGAAAAATTGAAAAATCTACATTTAAAAAACGAAAAACACAAAATCCAAAAAAATTAAAAGATAAAAAATCAAAATATCCAGAAGTCGAAAAAAAGAAAAGTAAAAGAATCAAAATACTGGAAAATCTCAAAACTGAACGAAATATTCAAAAATTGAGAAATCGAAAAACCAAACAAGCAAAATCGAAAAATCAAAGGATCGGAAGATCGAGGAGTGGAAAGCCGAGAAAAAAAGTTAAAAATTGATAAATCGAGAAATTAAATAATCAAAACATCGAAACATCTTAATTTGAAAAATCGGAAAATCCAAAAATTGAAAAAGTTTTAAAAAGAAAAATTGGAAAAATTGAAAATTTAAAAATTCGGAAAATTGAAAAATTAAAACATGGAAAAGTTGAACAATTGAGAAATCGAAGTATGTATACAACAATCGAAAAATTTAAAAACTTAAAGTTTAAGGAAAAATTGAAGACCCAAAACGTAAAAAATCCACGAGTCCAAAAATTAAAAATTCGAAGAATCGAAATACATATTGAAAAATTCCAAACTTGAAAAAAATATCAAAAAAAAAAATGAGAAATAAAAAAAATTCGAAATGTGAGAAATCGAAAAACTAAAAAGGCAAGGTCGAAAAATCGTAAGTTTAAATAATCAAAAAACCTGAAAAATAAAAAAATTGAAGAACTGAAAAAAATCGAAATTTTGAAAAGTCGAGAAATGGGAAAATTTAGAAATGCTAAATTTGAAAAATCGGAATATTTAAAAATCGCAAAATTGAAGAGTACAAAAATTGAGAAATCGTATCATTGAAACATCGGAAAATTGAGAAAACGAAAAATAAAAAAAATCGAGAAATCGAATATTTGAAGAAAGAAAAAATTGGAAAATTGAGAGATCTAGGAAAATGTTGATTTTTTTCCAAAAATCTTGACGTCTAAGGTAAAAACTCAACACCAATTCATAAACCATAAACGGAGGATATAAAATTTAAATTACATCTACTATTGTAAAATTTGGAGATTACGTCATTTCATTGTTGGTGACAAATTTTAGTAAGCGTTTTACCATTTGAATAAAAAATTATTTTCGATTAGGGATTTTCGACAGTCGGTTGGTATTATTAACAATATTTAACAATGTTCACTGACATTTGGTTTCAACTTTCGACTATAAAAATGTGATTATAGATATTTCTCGTGTCATCGGAGGTAAATTGCATCAATTTGGCAAAAATTGTGCATATTTCGATGAAACTTTGGGCATATAAGTGCGCATAATTAGACAAATATTTGTGCGTATAGATCCGCTCTTTCGTAACAATTTCGCACTGAGCTAACTTCAGAGTTCAGATCTGTCAGTTTTTAAAATGGTTTTGGGTTGTGTTTTGTTGTTTTTAGTTCGATTTTATTTTATGGAAGAACCGTGTTCAGGTAGGATTTTCTTTAAATAATACATAATAGCATAAGATTGCTACATTTTAACAGTGTTGATGTTGCGAATTTCAATGCAAAGTATATTATTTTTCAAAATGGGCGCGAAGGTCAAGGACACGCAAAACCCAAAAATTTACTCTTAACTGTGTAGTTTAGTTTTTTTTTACACCTCCTTATTTTACTTTATCGACAATGCAATAATGAGTGATCTGTCAGTTGAGACGTCAAGAACCGCATTCATTTTGAATCGTTTCTATGAGCCCGTTCTATCGCAATATTTATGATAGATTATGTTCTTACGGAGTGGGGAAGTTAAAAGAACAACTTAAAAGCACCCAGCAGAGATCCTAAAAGAACAAATTTATAAATATGCCTAGGATAAATGGTATGGCAGTGACGAGAGCAAGAGGAATTATCCACCTATTTTTCAATATTCCTATCACTGTCAGTATAATCCAATTGAACTGGCGTGGGGACAGTGTAAACTATATTACAATAAACATATTCGGGAACAGGGTGGTGCTATTGGTGTTGTACAGTCCTTATGGCGGGAGGTTCTTGCTGCGGTAGGTGCAGACAAATGGCAAAATTTTATTAGACATTGTGAACGGCTGATCAGGGATGATTGGAAGCGTTTAATGGGTAATTCACCATATGAAGACATACCCCCAATCATAATTTCTCTCGATTCTGATTCTGAATCAGAATGTTTTTCTAATAACTTGTCAGCTTGTCACTTTTTCATTTGGCATTTATTGTCAACAGCAATCAGCATTAAGTCCTCAATACAAACGGTTCTAAAGCCCTTGTTATGTACTGCAGCAATGTTGAAACATAAGAGTGAAAGCAATGTAAATTCTGTGTTTTTTGTTATATACCATACTATTTAGTTACATTTTCTTTTGTTTACAATATTGTAGAAGTGTACAACAAAACATGTTGTTTACTGAAATGTCCGCGACCCTACAGTTTTGCGAGGGTTCTGATCTCCGCTAACTACACTGGTAAGTTGTCGACCTTGAAATTTGCTTAAATTTTGAAGACATATACGAAATTTCGGTGCAGGTTAAATTACGGATTCTTATAAAAACTTTTTGGTAGTTTGGAATTGTTATCAACCTTGTTTTTTTTAATTACAAAAATAATAGTGTATAGAAGCAATTCTGACTCAAAACTGTTAAAATTTAAAGTTATTGAAGAATAAATAGCCGATCAGATTAACCAATCTTTATAGTAGTGGGCCATGGCATGACGTATTAGTGACATAGTAGGCAACCAGTAAAACAAGGGCATTATGTCAAAATTAGGTTAAGTTGAATTTCAAACGGTTTTTTTTTTGAATTTTGAAAATCTGCCATAACGTGTGTAATACTTTTTTAAATGTTTTTAAAAAGACCAAAAAAATCCGTGGAAACCCCACGCAACCCACTTACCATCTCCGGCCCCCCTTTGAACAAAGTGATGACCAAATTATCCATAGTGAAGTTGCACCTGAGAAACGTCGTCGTCTTATCTTCCTTCTCCGCTTCGACATCCGTTGATTTTTGTGCTCCAAACAGAGAGGCGGTTGGATCAAGACTCTGTACATCCACCGACTCCTTGATGCTGCCACCGATCGAAGGCGTAACAACCACCTCTTCTTCCTTCTGGCCTTCCGCCAAATTCCCGCTTAGAATACTCATTATAGTCTTATAATCCGCCTGACTCAGCAACAACGTTATCGAAAAAATCTTCCCGTTGATATCTATATCCGGCACGGCTTTGTACCACGAAGTCGAGAGGTTCCTCTTGATCGTCATTTTGAAGGTCAACGGTATGAGCATGGTCAACTCGTTGACAACCTCGTTTTTCTCGTTCAATAGAACGCGCGATATTTTCATATCAGTGAGGCTCAGCTTCATCTCGTCGATGACGGCGGAGAAGTTCTGCTCATTCTTGATGTCGAGGGTTATGAACTGGTTGGAGATGGAAATGTGACCCAAGTCGAGTAAAACGGCGTCATAGCTTTTGGAGTTGGCTGGTACTATGATGTCGGGGGCTTTCAGGTCGATGCTGAGGGCTAACTTTGTTGCTTTGGCGTACGCGTTTTGCATGTTTTCTTTGGCGGATTTGGCGGCGGCTTGGGAGGCGTCGACGATGGCGGCCTGCGCGGCCTGGAATTGGTTGAGGAAGTTCTGGAAAAAAACGGGTAATTAAATATTGGTTGGAAAGACCAAATAAGTCGGTAAAGTTGGATAATTAGATTTTATTATATTAATTAAGCTCTTTTTAAACTTTCATTTTTAGAGTTTTAACTCCTTTCTTTTCGTATATAGAACGCGTATACGATGCGCGCTGGAATAGGATGTCGAGTTCGACACCGACACCGACACCAGTCTGAACATACTGATCTTTACTTCGCTTACCCAGCTATTTTTATACAATATTATAATAATTAATTATGATATTTCTATATGATAAATAATAATCATGTCAATAAGAAGATGTCATTGATTTGGTTAAAAAAATCAAGTTTGTATGCCGAAACAGAAGGATTTGTGTTTGCTATTCAAGACCAAGTAATCAATACCAAGAATTATAGAAAATACATCATCAAAGATCCGAACATAAAAAACGACTGCTGTCGCCTATGCAAAGCAAAACCTGAAACGATCCAGCACATAATCTCTTCTTGCAGCATCCTAGCACAAACTGATTACAAAGCTAGACACGACAACGCAGCCAAAATCATTCACAAAGAATTAGCAACACTTATGAACTTAATCGAAGATACGACACCCTATTACACTTACATTCCGTCTCCATTCCTTGAAAATAACAAATACAAATTATACTGGGATCGCACAATACTTACAGACTTAAACATTACAGCTAACAGACCAGACATCATACTTATCAAAAAACACACGAACGAAGCCATTCTCATTGACATTGCTATTCCTAACACAAACAACATTATTCAAACATACGACACCAAGATTTCAAAATATCTACAATTATCGATAGAAATGAAATCCATGTTGAATCTTAAAAAAATTTCAATTCTACCCCTAGTTATCTCTAATGTAGGTGTAGTTCCAAATAGCTTAGTTGAGAATTTAAAGTCTTTGCATTTGAATGATTCAATAATTGTCAAAATTCAAAAAGCTGTTTTGTTAGGAACATGTCATATTGTTCGTAAGTTTCTTGAACAGTCTGATCATGTCAGTCAGATTAGATTAGCACCAGTAGGTCAGAGTAGTGTAGGTCACTTTTCATGTGATGCGCGGATAAATGGTCGGTAGTTACGCTGGACTTTTGGGGATGGGGTGAGATTAGAGAATAATAGCAGACTAATTTGTATGCTGTAATTCTAGAATCTCGAAAGTTGTTCTGTTAATCTAATCAATGCATATCATTACTTGGTCTTAGTACCCGTAATGATAGAAGTCTTGCCTGAATGCCGGTCATTTCCGGGTCAGTGGTGGGTCTTATACATAATCAATGCATATCATTACTTGGTCTTAGTACCCGTAAGTCTTGCCTGAATGCCGGTCATTTCCGGGTCAGTGGTGGGTCTTAATCATAAAAAAGTATATTTTATAATAAACAACAATCGACAATACATGGATATTTACTTTAATTAACCCAAATCATCATCATTAATCATCATTTTGTCAAAAAGTACAAATGCAACATATTTTTGGTTTTTATTGACAACGCAGAGTTAAAACTCCATCCGTGCGTCCCTGGGTCGATGCAATCTTTTTTCCTCTGCATTGACTTCATATTAATAACAATTTATTACACATTAGTTCTTTTCCACATATCCGACATAATTTTGCAGTAAATTCGGGCACATTGTAACATTACACCTAGTACCAGAAAGTTGAACAAAACCATAAAAGAATGGTCAAAATTTATTTAGACAGAGCCTGTTACAATACGTTCTTAGCTTAGCTCGGGATATGAATTTGGCATACAATAAAAGATACGTACAATTACAAAAGGAAATGTTACAAATTATCAGCAAAAAAATCAATTTTATCTAATTCGCGACATATATTACCAAGTTAAGGGTTAAGTCTACCGGGTGTTTCTTTTATTTGATACAACCCCTGTAAATTTTTTATTTTTAAAGATAAATCTGTAGTTCTTTGAGCAAATTTATATCATTTTAAAAGATCTAGTGATGACAACAATTTTTCAATTGTTTTTCAAGCAACTAGATTTTGAAATAAATGGAAAATTTTGGAGATATTTTACTAAATAACTTTTTTATTATTGATTTTAGAATATTGGTTGCTTGTGATTTTTTGTAGTGAAAAAATCAATCTTTCCATTTATGAAAAAATATACCTAGTGTTTCATTAAAAAAAAATAAGTTGACGTCATTTCCGGTTCTACCGCCAGTGATAATAAAAATGTGTGCTTACCATCATATAAATCTTTGAGAATGATACAAATTTGGTTAAAGAACTACGGGTTTATCTTCAAGAATAAAAAAGTTACAGGGGTTGTATCAAATAAAAGAAACACCCTGTATATTTATTTTGACAAATAATCAACATTTTACAACACATTCTGAAAGGTTATTTTAGCAAGTACTTCGATTGCTCGGAAGTTTTGACACAATTTTTACGAACATCATAAATCACAAGCAAGCAACGCCTTTTTTTGTGTATAATGTGGTTACTAAATCCATAAACCCATTTCTGTCAAATCGTTTAGTTTTTGATATTATTTCCAAATAAAAGTCATCTTTGCAAACTGGTTGCATTTACTCAAGAAAAATAATTTATTTCTTCGGATTAAACAGGGAATTAACCATAAAAATAGGATTTATGTTTCTACGGTATTTCCTGATTTTTATTTTTTCTATTTTTTTTTTGATACTTGAATTTTTTTAATTTCATTTTTTTGGATTTTTGGAATAATTGGGTTTCTGCAGTTTCTTAGGTTTTTTGGATTTCTTCGATTTTTGGGGTTTTTTTGGATAATTTTTTTTTTTGTTTTTTTGACTGTTTGGATTTTTTAAATTTTTGGGCCATTTTCGATTTTTTTTATTTACGGATTTATTGGATTTTTTCAGTTTTTTTTTTAATGGTTTGGGTCCTTTGGATTTTTTAGGGTCTTTTCGATTTTTAAATTCTTTGATTTTTTAGATGTTTTGAAATTTGTTATTTTCAATTTTTTGGATTATTGGATTTTTTGAGTTTTTAGGTTTTTTATATTTTTTAGAATATCTAAGTTACTTGAATTTTTTGGATTTCTTCAATTTTTTTCCCCTTTTTTTTAACTTTCGGAATTTTTTCGATTTGTTGTATTTTTGAAGTTATTGGATTTATTGAGGTTTTTTGGGGTTTCTTGGATGTTTCAGATTTTTTGGATTACTTGAGTTTCTTGGAGTTTTTTACTTTTTGGATGTTCCAATTTTTTGGAATTTTGGGTTTTTTCTTTTTGGATATTTTTGATATATGTATTCGTTTTTTTTAATTATTGAATTTCTTGGGTTTTTGTACATTTTAGTTTTTTTAGGGTTTTTGTGATTTTTTTGGGATAGGTAAGATTTTTTTTTGTTTTTTGATTTTTTTTGAATCCATTAAATTTTTTTCGATTTTTTGGACGATTTTTATTGATTTTTGGTTTTTATGTTCTGACTTTTTGGGATATATCGGATGTTTTTTTTTGATTTCTGAAATTACTGGATTTCTAGAGTTTTATGAATTTTTTATATTTTTTGGATATTATGAATTCTGTGATTTTTTTTTCATATTTTTGTTTTTTTATACTTTCTATTTTTTGGATTATTGACAGTCTTGCGTTTCTTGGGTTTTAGTTCCAACTTTTTGGAATTTAGTTTTTTTTCTGTTTGGATTTTTTGGATATATTCGTGTTTTTTTTGGAATTATTGAATTTCTTGGGTTTTTGAGATTAGATAATTAAGATTTTTTTGTTTTTTGAATTATTTTTTTTTTCGGTTTTTTGATGGACTTAACTTTCTTGAGTTTTTTGGATTTTTTGATTACTGAATTTCTTGGGATTTTCATTTTTTTACTCTTTGGATTTTCGTTTTTATTTTATTTTTTTGTACATATTTTTTGGATGTTTTAAATTCTGCGACTTTTTTTCTATATTTTTGATTTTTGAAGTTTAAATTTTTTGTATTTTCTGGATTACTGACTTTCTTGAGTTTTGATTTTTTGGAATTTTTGAATTTTTGGGATATTTCCGACTTGAAAGATTTCTGAAATTACTGGATTTCTTGACTTTTTTTGGAGTTTTTTTTTTTTGATATTTCAAATTCTGTGATTTTTTGTATATTTTTGATTTCATTTTATCCTTCCGATTTTTTGGATTATTGAATTTCTTGAGTTTCGTGGGTATTTTAGATCTTTTTGATTTGTATTTTTGAAGTTTTGAATTGGTTGTATTTTTTGAATTACTGAATTTCTTGGGTTTTTTGATTTTTTGACTTTTTGGATTTTTTGGATATTTCCGTTTTTTTTTTATTTCTAAAATTACTGGATTTTTTGTTTCTTGGGATTTTTTTTTTTATTATTGAATTTCTTGGGATTTTTATTTATTTATTTTTATTTGATTTTTTTGGATTTCTGAGACATTTGCGATTTTTTGGATTTCTGAAATTACTGGATTTCTTGAGTCTTTTAGATTTTTTGGATATTTTTAATACTGCGATTTTTGTTTGTGTATTTTTCATTTTTTATACTTTCGATATTTTTGGATTATTGATATTCTTGAGTTTCTTGGGTATTTTGGATGTTTTTGATTTTTTATTTTTGAAGTTTTGAATTTTTTGTAATTTCTGGATTACTGATTTTCTTGAGTTTTTTGACGTTTTGGATTTTGGGAATATTTCCCATTTTAAGATTTTTTAAATTATTGGATTTCTTGAGTTTTTCTGGAGTTTTTAGATTTTTGGATATTTTAAATTCTATGATTTTTTTTGATACGTTCAGTTTTTTGGATTATTGAATTTCTTGAGTTTCTTGGGTATTTTGGATCTTTTTGATTTTTAATTTTTGAAGTTTTGAATTTTTTGGATTACTGAATTTCTTGGGTTTTTTGCTTTTTTGCTTTTTGGGAAATTTCTGTTTTTTTTTGAATTTTTTTCTTCGAATTTTTATTTGTTTTGAGTTTTGGATTTTTGTTATTTGATGTTTGGGACATTTCCGATTTTTTGGATTTCTGAAATTACTGGATTTCTTGATTCTTGGATTTTTTAGATTTTTTGGATATTTTAAATTGTGCGATTTTTGTGTACTTTTGATTTTTTTATACTTTCGATTTTTTTGGGTTTTTGACCATATGTTTTTATTTGATATTTTGTATTTTTTGAATTTTTGGGATTTTTCCAATTTTTTGGATTTTTGGAATTACTGGATTGCTTGAGCTTTTTGGATTTTTTAGATTTTTTAGAAATTTTAAGTTGTGATTTTTTTGTATATTTTTGATTTGTTTTTATACTTTCGATTTTTTGGTTTATTGAATTTCTTGAGGTTCTTGGTTTTTTGAAATTTTTAGTTTACTGAATTTCTGGATTTTTTTATTTTTTTGACTTTTTGGATTTATGTTTTTATTTGATTTTTTGTAATTTCTGAATTTACTGTATTTCTTGAGTTTTTTAGATTCTTTTTAATATTATAAATTGTGATTTTTTTTGTATATTTTTGTTTTTTTTTCTATACTTTAGATTTTTTAAGTTCCTTAGGTTTTTTGGATCTTTTTGACTTTGATTTTCGATTTTTTGAATTTTTGGATTACATACTAAATTTCTGGGGTTTCTTGATTTTTTTTTGCCTTTTTGTTTTTATTTGGCTTTTTGTTTTTTCTGGATTTTGTCTGTTAGCAGAGATCGTGGTTTCAATAATATCAATCAGCGCTGTCGCAATAATACACTAATTCGTAATACATAGTTGGTTTTCAGCCGTTGCGTCGTCTGTTGACATCACTACGACAACTATTCTTAATACCCTAGGGTATTATTTGGTCAGTAACGTACCTCAAATTCACGCCACTATAGACCGATAATAAATCGGTAAGACAAAGTTTTGTATGTATGTACCACGGGTATTATTTGAAATTTATTAAAACGGCATCAATAAAAGGGTATTGTAACTAAAAATGCTAACAGTATTTTCTACCAAAAAAAGTTTGAATTGCAGCACTTTCTTAAAAATGCAAGTACGTGTCCGTTTAAAGTGATTTATAACTCCTGACACCGCGATATATTTAAGATCAGACGCAAACCTAAGTCACTAAAGTACTCACCAGCATCCTCGTGACGTACCAGTTGAGGAAAACTATCCTCAACCCACCCATTGTAAGATCCACAGAAATATCCGGCTTTTCACTTTCGACCTCCTTGTCGATATTATACAAGACGATTCGCCCCGACAGAGCTTCGTCACCTACCACCGTCAATATCTAAAACAAAAATTAACAAAAAAACTCAACACACATCAGTACCCACCTGCTGGTGCACAATATCTGGATTCAAATCAGTAATAACGATCTGATTCAAATGCGCGTTGATCTGCGTGTACGAAGTCTTTATGATGACATCGGCGTTGACACCAATCAACGACCACCTCGACAATTGCTCCAGGTCCGTCTGGAACTCCACCGTCAACTCTTTCAAACTCGACGACAACTTAAACTTGATCGTCTCGACGACGATCTGGTGATCAGTTTTCTTCTTCGGTTTCTGCGGAGCGGTAATCCCGATTCCCTCACTTATAGTGGACAGTTGGCTCGTAAATGCCGGGGTGCCGCGTGCTGAAGCTATCCTATCAGCCGCCTTGTCGCCCCAAATTTCGTTGACGTCGTCCTGCAGACCCGTGGCGTACTGTATCAACGACAACAAACCTTCCTTGTGCAGGATGATGTTCAACTTCGCGAACTCCAAGACGAGACCGACTTCGCACGACTTGTAGGTGGAATGGAACTCCGGCGAGGTTTTATTGACTTGGGTGAAGCGGACCTTGATGAGGTACTCTTCGCCACCGTGGAATCCGGGGGACCAGATCATTTTGATATCGTTGTTTGCGTGTCTTTGTACTAGATTTATGCCGGCCAAGCCCAAGGTGATTTTAGTGTTGTAGGTTTGCTGGACTAAGCCGAATTCGAGTTTTCTCGCTTGGAACGAAACCACGGGCGCGGGCGCCTCGTGAGTGGTCGTTTGGTGAGTGACGTTCAATGATAATTCTGAAAAATTATACGATTTCGTCACCTTAGAACTGGTTTGCCGCATATCCAAATCGCGTCCGAGGGATTTTCGCCTCTACTGTTTGGTGCAGATTTGCCGCATGTCGCACTTGGGCGAAGCGAAACATAGTTTAGATTCAGTGCTGATTTGCCGCATGTCCAAGCAGAAATCGATACAGTACCGTTATCCGTTTTTACGTACTTCATTGCTGTTTTGCTTTTCAGCGTTAGGTTTGGGGTTGGGAAAGAAATCGTATTCAACTTCACGCGCAGAACAATAAGAATAATGTGAAATAAATAAAAAAGAGACTTAACAATTTTGATGAATCTGAAATTAAAAAAAAGCAACTGTAATTTGTGCAACTCTTTTTCTGTTGTTATAGATGTTACAAATATTTTCGATTTTTTTTTTAAGAAAGATTGTGTTTCAAATTATTAGATTCGAAATTTTACAAATTTAAATTTTAAATAGATTTGTTGCTCGTTAAACAAATAATTTAATTTTTTACTTAACAGTAACATTTTTATTTAATGATTTCTCGGAAATGATTGAACTTATTTTCTCGAAAATTTTAGTCAACAAAATTCATAATGCTGCATACCTGTATTCGTATTTGTGGAAATGATATTTCCACATCAATAATTACAGATAATAATAGATACATTTTTCAGAGATAATTAAGATTAAGATTTCTTAATCAACTTCACGCGCATAACAAGTAATACGGCAAGGACTAATAATGTGAAATAAATGAAAAATTGAAACGATATTAGAAATCGCGTGGTGAAGTAGTTAACTAAGTATAACGAACAATGCATGTTAAGTTATTGATGTTTTGATTCGATTTTTTCTAAATATTTTTAAAATAAAGAGACTTATTTTTCTTTATTTTTATATAAAATCTACATTTGATAAAACTCATTGCAGTCATTCATTTTACCTAAAAATTGTAGAATCCAAATATTGCATTGTTAATTTCCATTGTTAAATGGTGAATTGTGAACGAAATACGGAGTACCAAATTTAAATGTGTTTTACAGAAAGGAATTATTTTTACAAAGGATAATAAAATGATATTTTCTTTGCATTGGTGGAGTAATGGCCGCTCGTTGACTCGCTGCAGTCCTACTAAAATTGCAGCTTAATATGTAATTTTTTTTATATAAAATATTCAAACTGATAAAGAACACTCGGGTAAAAATAGGTTGTTGTCTCAAACAATTAGATTCCAGTATTTTATTAGATTACGTGGATATTGACTACAAGTAGCTATTGTCGGGCAACCAGAGAAAATTAGCAGTGATACTGTTTAAAACTGTAAATGCAGTATATTTGGATTTTGAAATAAATCATTCGTTTCCATGTCTTATGTATCAGTGACAATTATGTTGACTGCAACCCAAATCTATTTGACTACCCCTAATTCCATAATATCTAGTACTTAATATAGTTATACGCTTTTCAGTTGAAAATGAAAGAATTATTTGTACTGGTAGTTGTAAACAATTGTATAAATATTTCCGTTGGATTCCTTTGCGAACTCTTTGTCAATTATTATTTATGATACTATGGTATGATCCCAAACTGTTTAGAGAAGAAAGGGAGGCTGTGGTGTGCGCACGTAAACTTGTCCTATTTCTTTCCAATACATTAGCTCTATTTATTAGCTCTCTGTCTATCATCTCCTACGTGCGCTTATCATAGACTCCTTTTATCTAAAAAGTATGCAGTATTTCCCGCGCAAACCAGCAGTCAGATCTCTAGATTGCCTGGCCTCGTGATTTGTCACGTATTTTTAAATAACATACAGTTTTCTAAATTTGCTGAAGTACTACTAAACTACAAAAATAAATAAACGGGTAAATTATATTCTCAAATTATAACTCCGAATTAAACATGCAATGTGAAAAGTTAATGCCGAGAACCCTACTAAAAATAAATTAAACGTCATTGTTTGCTAACTACATAATTGATTAAACTTATTATTTTAATAAGGTAAGGTATTAAACTAGACAGAGACTTGAATACTTTTTTTTACTAATTTTAATAATTCTTGTAAATGAGTAGATATTTAATAATAAAGTAATACATATTATTATACGCAAAAAATGTATTTGCATGCTTTTGCATAAACTTCCTGCACTTATAATTTATGAACAGTATTTTGGACGATGCCCAATTAATTGATAAATAATAGTATGTTGATGTAAAAAGAGTATTATTACATTACTTCAAATTCTTTTAACTTTCTTTACGTAGTATATCCTGTTTCCAAAATCTCAAGAAATTAGGGTTATGGTAATTCAATTCAATCTGGGTGCTTAGGGTAAAAACTCAATAAACAACAAATGAAGAAGTATGTTATTTTTTTAAATTTATATAACATTTATTGCTGTAAAAGTTGGAGATGACGTTATATGATGGGGAAGATGATTACAAATGTTGGTCAGCGTTTTATCAACCGGAAACGAGAGACCTATGTTTTCGTATTATAGGAGTCATGAAACGTTGAGAAGCCATAAAAGTAGCCAGTCGCCCGATGAACCTGATTACAATACTTCCTTAGCTTGCGCTCGAGACATAAAAAAAATAAACAATAACATTTGGATTTAATAGCTTTTGATATCTGGTATACCTAAACAGTGAGTGAATTTTATGCGGCTATTATTACCATTACATATAACCATCCACTTAAATTAATTGGTAAAAAAATTTACCCATAAATAAGTTATTGTAAAGTTATTTTTATTTACACGCGTATAATTGCACAACAATAATTGTTAGACAAATAGAATGATAAAGAAAGGCAATGTCATATTAAAAAACAAATTACTCGTTTCGATGTAAGATATCTTATATAAGTTAACAACATAGATCTATTTAGTTATTATAGGTAAAATTCTAATACGAAATTTATTCTTGAAGTAAGTCGTAAATTGTAAATAGCTATAAATTCGGAAATAATTCTTTTTAAAAGATACAAGTCAAAAATGTATTAGACATGATTGTCAAGAAACATTCCAATTCTGTTTCAAATTTGCAAGCTTTTTATGTCAAAAGCTGATTTTTGTAAACGTTCCAGTAATAAATTCCGAAGCAAAATCCACCTAAACAGATTTTGCTTCGAAATTTTAATTTTCATATTACTTTTACAACAAAAAATTGTGCACTCTTTTACTGGTATGCAGCGTTATAAATCTTGTTCACTAAAACTTTAGAGAAAATAAGTTCAATCATTTCCGAGAAAAAATTAAAGAAAAATGTTACTGTTTAGAAAAAAATTAAATTATTTGTTTATCGAACAAATCTATTTGAAATTTAAATTTGTAAAATTTCGAATCTAATATGTAATTTGAAAATATTTGTAACATCTATAATAGAAAAAGAGTTGCACAAATTACAGTTGCTTTTTTTTTAATTTCAGATTCATCAAAATTGTTAAGTCTCTTTTTTATTTATTTCACATTATTCTTATTGTTCTGCGCGTGAAGTTGAATACGATTTCCTTCCCAACCCCAAACCTAACGCTGAAAAGCAAAACAGCAAGGAAGTACGTAAAAACGGATAACGGTACTGTATCGATTTCTGCTTGGACATGCGGCAAATCAGCACTGAATCTAAACTATGTTTCGCTTCGCCCAAGTGCGACATGCGGCAAATCTGCACCAAACAGTAGAGGCGAAAATCCCCCGGACGCGATCTGGATATGCGGCAAACCAGTTCTAAGGTGACGATTTATTTTTTTATGATAACCCGTTTTATCGTTCTCTATTCATCCCCACCAACAATCTGATGACGTCACCTCAAACTTATCAACTCACCCGTCATGACGAAATTCATCTGCACCGTCGTGAACTGCACGAATTGATCGCTGTCCTTCTTACTACCCCGCGGCAACAACTCCTTCGTTTTCGCCGCTTTCTCCTGCATCTCCAGGTACCTCAACATCATGCTCGACTCCCGCTTCGACGACCTCTACAACAACAAACCTAGTGAACCTCCCCAAGACAAACCTCGCAAAATTACGCTCAGAGGCACCGGCTCGGGGACGTCGCTCTGCGGCAGAGGTATGCTGTTGCCCAGCGCCATCAACAGCAGCAACCGCGCGTCGGAGACGTTCACCACCACCGACGGCAGCTCCCCTGAGATCTTCATCAGCGGTAATTTCGGGTCGTCGCTGATCATGCATTTGGCCAACGTCACTTTCAAGTTGATGGGTTCGAGGACGTGCATGTTGCTGATTTTCTTCTCCTCGAGGAGGCCCTTCCAGTCTTCGTCGCTTTGGGCCATGAGGATCTGGATGCGGGTGAGATCGAGGACGAACTGGTCGTAGCTCTGGGCTATGAGTTGTTGGCGGATTTCTTTGTCCGGGTAACCTTGGGAGTGCATTTGGCGCAGGTCCTTCATGGGAGGGCGACTGAGGGAGTGCATTTTGAAGTGACCCAAGTTGACGATGAGGACGTTCTCGTGTTCGGTGTACTTGCCGCCGTAGGGGATGATGATGTAGGGGGCGCGGAGGTCGATTTTTAGGTCGAGGTGGACGTGGGTGTCGATGGCGTGTTGGAGGCCGCTGGAGGACATGTCTTTGATGTTGGAGAGGCCGTCTCCAGCGGCGGCTGACAGTCTGGGGATGAAGGATTTAATGATTATTATGTGCTATAGGGTTGCTAAACTGTACACCACGAATCCATTTTCGATATTCAACTATGTCAATAACAATTTTTTAATTTGGTTTTTGGAGTTTTCGATTTTAAATTTTTCAGTGCCTTGATTTTAATTTTTTGATTTTTCAATGTTGGGCTTTTTATATATTTTAATTTCTCGATTTTTCAATTTTCCGATTTTTCGTCTCTCGTTTTTTTTTAACTTTTAGATTTTCCAGCTTTTAAATTTTTCAGTGTTCCGATTTTTTAATCTTTTGTTTCTTCAATTTTGAAACTTTGCAATTTTTCAGATTTTAATTTTTCAATGAAATGTGATTTCTATGAATTGTTCAAAATTCGAGTTTGAATAAATTTGTTCTTTTTGTTGAAAAATCAAAAATTAAAATTCGAAAGAATGAAAAATTAAACATACAGAAATTGAAAAATTGAAAATCTAAAAATTGCAAAATTATACAAATGATAAATCGAAAAAATTAAAAATCGGGAAATTGGAAAACTAAAAAAAGAAAAACTGAACTGAAAAATCGGCAAAATCGAAAATTTCAAGAATTCCCATAAATTCAGTTTACGCATTTTCAATTTTTCGATTTTTCAAATTGTTAAATTTTTTATTTTTCAATTTGGTTTTTTAAATTATCAGCGAAATGTATCGGGAAAAATAGCGCACAATTTCCCAGTTTACAATTTTTCAAAACTTCAGTTTGAAAAAATTTGTTCTTTTTGTTGAAACACTTGAAAATTAAAAACCGAAAAAATGAAAACTTAAACATCGAAAACTTGAAAAACTGAAAAACCTAGAAATAGAAGAATTAGAAAATTAAAAATTAAAAAATCTGATGATTGAGACATGGAAAAATTGAAGATCAAATTTGCACATAATTGAAAAAACAAATATAGAAAGATTTAAAAATCTCACACCCGTAGAATGGAAAAATTGAAAAGTTCCATCATAAAACTGAAAAATCGAATCATTGGGAACTAAGAAATGGAGAAATCGAAAAACTAAAAATCGATAAATTGAAAAATCTGAATTGAGAAATCGAAAAATTAACGAAGTAAATAATTACCGATCGAAAAACTGAAGAAACAAAAAACTGAAAAATGAAAAATTGTGAATCGAAAAAACGGTAAAATCGAAAAATTACTAAATAAAAATTGAAAAATGGAATAACTGAAAAATCGGAAAAATCTAGAAACATAAAAATGGTAAAATCATTTACATTTTCAGTTCTCCTAGTTTTTATTTTTTAAAAATTTCTGTTTGAATATTTTTGTTTTTTGATGAAAAACTGAAAAATTAAATAATAAAAAAATTGAAATAATCAAAAGTTGAATGAAGCATTGAAAATTTGAATAAAAAAAAAAATTGCAAATCGAAAGATTGAAGAAAGGAAAAATTGAAAAACCGAGAAATTAAAATTGGAAAGAATGCAAAATTAAAATTACAGAAATTGAAAAATTGAAAATCTAAAAACTGTATAATTGTAGTTAAAATATCGAAAAATCAAAAAACTGTAAAATCGGCAAAATCGAAAAACTCAGAAATTGTAAAATCGAAAATCTCAATAATTTTAATGTTTACGAATTTGCAATTTTTCCATTTGTTAAATTTTGAATTTTTCAATTTTGGATTTTTAAATTTTCAGTGAAATGTAACAGGGAAAATAAACCAAAATTAGCCAGTTTATAATTTTCCAAAAACCTCAGTTTGAAAAAATTTGTTCTTTTTGTTGAAAAATGTGAAAATTAAAAATCGAAAAAATCATAAATTAAACATCGAAAACTTGAAAACTGAAAAACTTAGAAGTAGAAGAATTAGAAAATTGAAAAATCTAACACCAGAAGAATGGAAAAATTGAAAAATTGCCTCATTAAACTGAAAAATCGAATAATTGACAACCAAGAAATGGAAAAACTGAAAAACTAAAAAGTGAAAAATTAAAAATCGATAAAATAAAAAATCTGCTCATTGAGAAATCGAAAAATTAAAAATTGTGAATCGAAAAACGATAAAATCGAAAAATTACTAAATAAAAATCGAAAAATGGAATAACTGAAAAATCGGAAAAATACAGAAACACGGAAATGGTAAAATCGAAAAACTGAAGAATCTTTAAAAATTCCAAAGTTGATTTTCCAATATTTCGTTTCTTCAATTTTTTGACTTGCAGTTTTGTGATTTTACAATTTTTTGAGTTTTATATACATTTCAATTTCTGCTTTTTCAGTTCTCCTGGTTTTTATTTTTTTTTTTTTTAGTTTGTTTGAATATTTTTGTTTTTTGTTTTGTTTTGAAAACAGGAAAATTAAAAACTGAAAAAACGGAAAATTCAAACTCGAGAAATTGAAAAATCGAAAAATTGAAATAAACAAAAGTTGAATGAAGCATTGAAAATTCGAATAAAAAAAATTGAAAATCGAAAGATTGAAGAAAGGAAAAATTGAAAAACCGAGAAATTAAAATTGGAAAGAATGACAAATTAAACATACAGAAATTGAAAAATTGGAAATCTAAAAATTGTATAATTGTAGTTAAAATATTGAAAAATCGAAAAACTGGAAAATCGAAAAATTGCAAAATTATAAAAATGATAAATCGGCAAAATTGAAAAACTCAGAAATTGTAAAATCGAAAAACTCAAGAATCTTCATATTCATGTTTACGAATTTGCAATTTTCAAATTTTTCAAATTGTTAGATTCTTAATTTTTCAATTTTGGATTTTTAAATTTTCAGTGAAATGCATCAGGGAAAATAACCCAAAATTTCCTAGTTTATAATTTTTCAAAACTTCAGTCTGAAAAAATTCGTTCTTTTTGTTGAAAAATTTGAAAATTAAAAATTTAACATCGAAAATTTGAAAAATTGAAAATCCTAAAAGTGGAAGAACTAGAAAAATCGAAAAGTTCCAAATTCGAAAAATTGGAAAATTAAAAATCAAGAAATAGAAATTTAAAAATCGAGAAAAATTGCTAAATAACAAGCGAAAAATGAAAAATCTGAAAAATATAGACACAGAAATGATAAAATCGAAAAACTGAGAATCTTTACAAATTCCAAAATTAATTTCTCAGTATTTCGTTTCTTCAATTTTTTGGCTCGCAGTTTTTTGATTTTACAATTTTTGATTTTTATATACATTTTAATTTTTTGTTTTTTTAGTTTTCCTAGTTTTCATTGTTTAAACATTTCAGTTTGAATATTTTTGTTTTTTGTTCAAAAACTGAAAAATTGAAAATCTAAAAATTGCATATAAAATTAAAATATAGAAAAATTGAAAAAAAAAAAACCAAAAATTGCAGTCATAAAATTGAAAATCGAAAAATTGGAAAATTAAAAATCGAAAAACTGAAATATTCAAAAGTTGAAGCACTGAAAATTTGAAGAAAAAAAATTGAAAAACGAAAAATTGAAAAACCGAGAAATTAAAATATGTGAAGCTCAAAATTGAAAAAAATGTAAAATCAGGTTTTTTTTAACTCTTGGGTTTTTCAGTGTTCCGGTTTTTTAATCTTTTGTTTCTACCATTTTGAAACTTTGCAATTTTTCAAATTTCAATTTTTTTCAATGCAATGTGACTTCTATGGGGAAAAATAATCCAAAATATCCTAATTTACAATTGTTCAGAATTTGAGTTTGAATAAATTTGTTTTTTGTTGAAAAATCGAAAATTTAAAATTCAAAAGAATGAAAAATTAAACATACAGAAATTGAAAAACTGACAATCTAAAAATTAAAAATCGAAAAACTGAATTGAAAAATCGGCAAAATAAAAAAATTCAAAAATTGTACAATCGAAAAACTCAAGAATTTTTCATAAATTCATGTTTACAATTTTACAATTTTTTGAATTATTAGATTTTTTTAATTTTCAATTTTGGGTTTTTAAATATTCAGTACCAGGGAAAATAAGCCACAATTTCCTAGTTTACAATTTTTCAAAACTTTAGTTTGAAAAAATTGGATGCTTTTGTTGAAAAATTTGAACATTAAAAATCGAAAACATGAAAAATTAAACATCCAGAAATTGAAAAATTGGAAAGTTAAAAATCAAAAAATTGAAAATTAGAAATTTTAAAATTGAAAATACGGATGATTGAGACATGGAAAAATTGAAGATCAAAAATTGCACATAATTGAAAAATTAGAATATAGAAAAATTGAAAAATCTAGCACCAGTAGAGAGGAAAAATTGAAAAATTGCATCATAAACCTGAAAAATGAAAAATTGTAAATAGAAAAATGAAAAATCGGAAAAATCTAGAAACACAAAAATGGTAAATAAAATCGAAAAACCGAAGAATCTTTAAAAATTCCAAAATTGATTTTTCAATATTTCGTGAAATTAAACATCGAGAACTTGAAAAATTGAAAAACCTAGGAGTAGAATTAGAAAAATCGAGAAGTTGTAAATTAGAAAAATTGGGAAGTTAAAAATCGAAAAATAGAAAATTTGAAATTTAAAAATTAAAAATCGGGAAATTGAAAAAACGGATGATTGAGACATGGAAAAATTGAAAAATCTAGCACCAGTAGAGTGGAAAAATTGAAAAATTGCTTCATAAAACTGAAAAATCGAATAATTGGAAACTAAGAAATTGAGAAATTCAAAAACTAAAAACTGAAAAATTAAAAATCGATAAATTGAAAAGTCTGATCATTGGAATCAAAAAATTAACAAAGCAAAAAATTGCTAATAGAAAAAGTGCCAAAACAAAAAACTGAGAAATGAAAAATTGCAGTCATAAAATTGAAAAATCGAAAAATTGGAAAATTAAAAATGAGAAATTTAAAAACTAAAACTAGAGAAATTGAAAAATTAAAACTCGAGAAACTGAAAAATCGAAAAACTGAATTATTCAAAAGTTCAATGAAACATTGAAAAGCTGGAGAAACAAAAAATTGAAAATCGAAAAACTGAAAAATCGAAAAATTGAAAATCGAAAAATTGGAAAATTAAAAATCGAGAAATTTAAAATTTAAAACTAGAAAGATTGGCAAATTAAAACTCGAGAAATTGAAAAATCGAAAAACTGATATATTCAAAAATTGACTGAAGCATTGAAAATTTGAAGAAACAAAAAATTGAAAATCGAAAAATTCGAACATTAAAAATCCAGAAATTTAAAAACAAAAACTAGAAAAATTTAAAAATTAAAACTCGAGAAATTAAAAATCGAAAAACTGAAATATTCAAAAGTTGAATGAAGCATTGAAAATTTGAAGAAACAAAAAAATGAAAAATCAAATAAAAAATTCGAAAAACTGACGAATAAAAAACTGAAAAATGAAAAAATTGCTAAATAAAAATCAACAGTGGAATAACTGAAAAATCGGAAAAAATCCAAAAACTGAAGAATCTTCAAAACTTCAAAAATCTGTTCTTCAATTTTGTGCTTCGTTTATTGATTTTTTAATTTTTACTTTCTTCAATTTGACGAATTTGCAATTTTCCGATTTTTCAAATTGTTAGATTTTTCGATGTTTGGGTTCTTCATTTTTCAATGAAATGCAAGAAGATAATCCTAGTCTCCACTTTTCAAAATGCCAGCTTTAACAAATTTGTTCTATTTGACGAAAAAATCAAAAAGAAAAAATCGATAGATGAAAAGTTAAACATCCAGAATATTTAAAATTGAAAATCTAAACTTTGCATAACTGTAAAATTAAAAAATCGAACTAAAAAATCTAGATATTGAAAAATCTATAAATTGCAAAATCGACAAATTGAAAAAACGGATAATTGCGAAATAAAAATGAAATTGTGAAACGGAAATCGAAAAATTAAAGAAACAAGAAACTAAACAATGGAAAATTTCAGAAGCTGCAAAAACTAACAATTGTAAAATCGAAAAATTACAAATCGAAAAATCGGAAAACTAAAAAACAGAAGAACTTGCAAAAATTCAAAAATGGTTGAGTTTTGGAATAAAAAAATCGAATCTAAAACTAATCTTATTCCCCATTTTCCGGTTTCGTTCTACATAGAACGGCTGATAAAACTGCATTATCTAGTCAAAACCGCAACGTAACGCTAACGTTAGCCAAGTAACCGACTCAGCAGCATCAAATTACGTTAACTCAGCAAACCATCTGATACTCACTGGTCTATAGCCGCCGACTGAGGAACTTTAAAAATGTCAATAGTTTTGATGATGGTCTGTGCGTCGTAAACGACTTTCAGTGGCTGAGACGTCAGGTACAACCTCTGCCCGCACGTTTTATCCAACGGGTTAGTTTCGAAGGTGACTTCCAACAACCCACTATCTCCTGCTCCCGTTTCCGAAATGATCATCCTCGGTATATAGTCGGCCTGTTGCCAACCGAAGGTCGTAAACTCATCGATTTTGACGTGGACTCTTAAAACGACAAAATTAATCAGAATTGTCAAACTTTGCAAATCATCCGACATACTTCAGAGCCTCAGCTGCAGACCGCGTGTCCACACGACACCTCACACCCTTCAGTTCGGTGAAGATCACTCTATTCGTGGTTTCGTGTTCGTCCTGTAATTCGACCTCCAGAGTCCGCAGAAGGAAAGTACAAGAATTGTCCACATAAGCTTCGGGGAATTCAGACGGCAAAGCGTGCTCTTGGTAGCCGATGGCTTTGTACAAGCGTTCTTTTTCGTCTTTGCTCATAGCCTCTTGGAACTGTTTCTCTAAACGAGATAAAATTAAATTAAAAATATGCATATATACTTTACGATTGACTTACTAATCTCCAAACCGCTGTCCGACGACGGTGACCCCATTGAATCGGCCTTACCCCCACCCCACATCCACCCGAACCACCCTTTATCCGTCTCCTTCTTCTTCTTCATTTCCCTTTCTGCCTCAAACTCCACCTTCTGCCGTATTATAACAATGTTAAAAGTATCTATCGCTCTCTCGCACTCTTCGATCTTCTGCACCTCGTCACTTGTCGCCTTATTCTGCAACTTCTTCTCGTACAAATTTCGATAGTCTCTTAGCAAATTTCGGTGAGCAATAATGTGGTTCCAATCCCAGTTTCGTCTACGTCTGTTCACTTCTCCTTCGAGGACACACTTGTAGGCGAAGTGCCACCACTCTTTATAGTGGCCTTTGTAAGATTGCAAGTCTGGTCGATGTTGCCTGTAGGGTATGCCTTTTGACATTCTATCCATAGACTCCGCAAGGGCTATGATATCCCTATACTGTGCTTTGCTAATGCCGACGAAAAGTCTCTCCATGTCTAGATTCAAGTGGATTTTTGGGATGCTGAACGCTGGTGTGTCGAGTTCGGGTTTCTGGTTGATGCGGATGCGAGCCGAGGCGTTGATTGGTCCCACAACTGGGGAGAGATGGGGTTAGGCGGACGGGAAACTAAACAATTTTTATGACAGCAGCAAAACGAGTGGGGTGAGATAAATTAGAGGTTCTATTGTACTTTAATTCCATTGTAGTATACTATTTTTAGTTTAACAGATTTCAATGACGAAATTAGATCAGTAAAACTGGTAAGTTCAATTACTGATCACAATTTTCTTTTAATGGTTATGATTCAGACGTGATTGAACAACCTACGCATAGCTATATGTTAAATGTACAATTAGTGAGCCTAGTTGAGCATTTGTTGTGAAAAATTTTGTTTAAATATAATATAAAATATCGAAAAATTGAAAAATCTAACACTAGCAGAAGTAGGAAAATTGAAGATGCCTCTTAAAATAAAAAAATTGAAAAATTAAAAATCGTGAAATTGAAAAAACGAAAAATTAAAAGTTCCATAGTTGAAAATTCGAAAAACTGAGGAAACAAAAAAATGAAAAATGAAAAACGGCAAATCAAAAAATGGTAAAATCGAAAAACTCAGAAATGGTAAAATTAAAAAACTGAAGACTCTTAAAAAATTCCAAAATCGATTTTTGTATATGTATTTCGTTCCGTCACTTATTCGACTTGTAGTTTTCTGATTTTACATTTTTTTTTCGTTTTTCAATTTTAAAATTTTTAGTTTCTTCAATTTTTTTACGAATTTGTAATTTTTCGAATTGTTGGATTATTTAATATTTCAACTGTAACATATATCAGGAAGAATAATCCAAAATCACCCAGTTTTCACTTTTTCAAAATTTCAGTTTGAATAAATTTGTTTTTTTTTTGTTGAAAAAACTGGAAAATTAAAAACTGAAAAACAGAAAAATTAAACATCGAGAACTTGAAAATTTGAAAAACCTATAAGTAGAAGACTAGAAAAATCGAAAACCTGCAAAATGGAAAAATTGGAAAATTAAAAATTGAGACATTGAAAAATTAAAAATCGAAACTGAAATATTTCATGATTGAAAAATCGAAAAATTAAAGATTTAAAAACTGCATATAACTGAAAAATTAAAATACCGAAAAATTGAAAAATCTGACAGTAGCAGAAGAAACAAAAATTGAAAAGTTGTCTCTTAAAAACGAAAAATCGAAAAACTGAAAGATTAAAAATCGAGACATTGAGAAAAAGTATAAAATTGTAAAGCTGAAAAACCTAAAAGTTAAAAAATCAAAAAATGAGGAAGCAAAAAATTGCAAATCGAAAGATTGAAAAAAACGAAAAATTAAAAGGTCAATAGTTGAAAATTCGAAAAACTGAGGAAACAAAAAACTGAAAAATGAAAAACTACAAATCAAAAAGGATAAAATCTAAAAATTGCCAAATAAAAATCCAAAAATGGAATAACTGAAAAATCGAAGAACTCAGAAATGTTAAAATTAAAAAATGAATGATCTTAAAAACTTCCAAAAGCGGTTTTTCTATATTTCGTCCCTTCAGCTATTCGACTTGCAGTTTTCTGATTTTACAATTTTTTTTTATTTGTCAATTTTTGAAATATAAGTTTCAATTTTTTTTACGAATTGTTGGATTATTTAATATTTCAATGAAATGTAACGTCCATCAGAAAGAATAAGGCAAAATCTCCTAGTTTTCACTTTTTCGAAATTTCAGTTTGAATAAATTTGTTCTTCTCGAAAACTTGAAAATCTACAAGTTGCATGTAACCGTAAAATTAAAATATAGAAAAATTGAAAAATCTAGAGATAGAAAAATCGAAAAATTGCAGTCCCAAAAATGAAAAATCGAAAAATTGCAGTCCCGAAAATGAAAAATCGAAGAACGGAAACATCAAAACATTGGAAAATTAAAAATCTAGAAATTTAAAAACAAAAATAAAAAATCAAAACTTGAGAAAGTGAAAAATCGAAAATGACGTATTCAAAATTTGAAGCATTAAAAATTTGAAGAAACAAAAAATTGAAAAACTGAAGAATCTTCAAACTTCAAAAATCTATAGTACAGTAAATCCTATTTAAATTCTCTAAAATAACATACTCTTCTCCTTATGGTTTATGATATAGCCTACCAGGGAAAATAATCCGAAATCTCCCAATTTTGAAAAATTGAAGAATTAAAATATCACAAAATTTAATAAAATCTGACATTAGCAAATTTTTGGATTTTTCGTTTTTCAATTTTTTTGTTTTAAGTTTCCTCAATTTTTTTATTTTTCGAATTGTTGGATTATTTAATATTTCTATCAGGAAGAATAATCCAAAATCTCCTGGTTTTCACTTTTTCAAAATTTCAGTTTGAATAAATTGTTCTTTTTGTTGAAAAATTTGAAAATTAAAAATAGAAAAAACGAAGGATTAAAAATCGAGAAATTGAAAAGAGTACAAAACTGTAAAGCTGAAAAATCTAAAAATTAAAAAATAAAAAAACTGAAAAAGCACAAAATTGCAAATGGAATGATTGAAAAAACGAAAAATTTAAAAGTACAATAGTTGAAAATTCGAAAAACTGAAGAAACTAAAAACTGAAAAATGAAAGACTGCAAATCGAAAAACACAGAAATTGAAAAATTCAATAACTGAAATTCCAAAATCGATTTTACAATATTCTTTTCGTTTTTCAATTTTTTAATTTTCAATTTCTTCAATTTTTTACGAATTTCCAATTTTTCGAATTATTGGATTATTTAATATTTTATTGAAATGTAACGCCAATCAGGAAGAATAATCCTAAATGTCCTAGTTTTCACTTTTTCAAAATTTCAGTTTGAATAAATTTGTTTTTTTCTATTGAAAAAACTGGAAAATTAAAAACTGAGAAATTAAAGGTCGAGAACTTGAAAATTTAAAAATTGCATATAAACTATAAAGCTAAAATATAGAAAAACTGAAACATCAAAACACTGGAAAATTAAAAATCTAAAAATTTAAAAACAAAAATTGAAAAATTAAAACTTGAGAAATTGAAAAATCGAAAAACTGACATATTCAAAATTTGAAGAAGTGAAAATCTGAAGAAACAAAAAATTGAAAAATTTAAAAATTCGAAAAACTGAAGAAAAAACCTAAAAAAGGAAAAATTGCACAATAAAAATCAAAAACAAAATAATTGAGAAATCGGAAAAATCCTGAAGAATCTTCAAAACTTCAAAAATCTATTTTTCAATTTTATATATAGTTTCATGTTTCGTTTTTTGTTTTTTCAACTTTTGAATTTTTTGGCTATGAACCCGTTTTTTTTTTCAACAAAATTCTATTTATTTATCTCTTCCAAAAAACGAATGAAAATATATTGAATTTTTTAAAAATAAATCTTTAAATGCCCTCTGAAACACTCGTGATAATAGATGTAAAAAAATTAAGGGGAATCCATCTGCACAAAATAAAATTTAAATAGCATTTACCATGCAAATTTTTTTGATGACGTCATCAAATTTTGAAGTTGAAAAGTCTAAAAGATAAAAAAATCAAAAAACTGAGGGAGCAAAAATGGCAAATCGACAGATTGAAAAAATGGAAAATTTAAAAGTTCAGTACGTAGTTGGAAATTCGAAAAAACCAAAGAAAGAAAAAACTGAAAAATGGAATAACTGAAAAATCGAAAAACTCTTAAAAAATTCCAAAATCGATTTTTCTTTATTTTGTTCCCACACTTATTCGATTTACAGTTTTGTGATTTTACAATTTTTTTTTCGTTCCTCAATTTTTTAATTTTCGGTTACTTCAATTTTTTTACGAATTTGAAATTTTTCGATTTTTCGAATTGTTGGATTATTTAATATTTCAATTAAATGTAACGTCCATCAGGAAGAATAATCCAAAATCTCTTAGTTTTCACTTTTTCAAAATTTCAGTTTGAATAAATTTGTTCTTTTTGTTGAAAAAACTGGAAAATTAAGAACTGAAAAATTGAAAAATTAAAAGTTGAAAACTTGAAAATCTAAATATTGTATATAAACATATATGTACTTAAAATATAGAAAAAGTGAAAAATCTAGAAATAGAAAAATCGAAAAATTGCAGTCATAAAATTGAAAAATCGAACTGAAACATCAAAACATCGGAAAATTAAAAATTTACAAATTTAAAAACAAAAATAGAAATACTAAAACTTGAGAAATTGGAAAATCGGATGACTGAAAAATTGAAAAATGGAAAAACTGACATATTCAAAATTTGAAGAATCAAAAATCTGAAAAAACAAAAAATTGAAATTCAAAAAACTGAAGTATCTTCAAACTTCAAAAATCTATATTTCAATTTTACATATAAAAAGGGTACAACCAAAAAATTACTAAATAAATACGAAAATGGAATAAATGAAAAATCGAAAAACTCAAAAATGGTAAAATTAAAAAACTGAAGAAACTTAAAAAATTCCAAAATCGATTTTTCTATACTTCATTGCTTCACTTATTCGACTTGCAGTTTTCAGATTTTACATTTTTTTCTCGTTTCGCAATTTTTAATTTTCAGTTTTTTGAAATTTTTTAGGAATTTGCAATTTTTCGATTTTTTTAGTTGTTGGATTATTTAATATTTCAATTAAATGTAACGTCCATCAGGAAGAATAATCCAAAAATCTCTTAATTTTCACTTTTTGAAAATTTCAGTTTGAATAAATTTGTTCTTTTGGTTGAAAAATCTGGAAAATTAAGACCTGAAAAACTGAAAAATTAAACGTCGAAAACTTGAAAATCTAAATATTGCATATAAACATTTAATTAAAATATAGAAAAAGTGAAAAATCTAGAAATAGAAAAATGGAAAAATTGCAGTCATAAAATTGAAAAATCGAAGAACTGAAACATCAAAACATTGGAAAATTTAAAAATTTAAAAACAAAAATAGAAAAACTAAAAGTTGAAAAATTGAAAAATCGGATGACTGAAAAATTGAAAAATGGAAAAACTGACATATTCAAAATTTGAAGAATAAAAAATCTGAAAAAACAAAAAATTGAAAATCAAAAAACTGAAGGATCTTCAAACATCAAAAATCTATATTTCAATTTTATATACAAAAAGGGTACAACCGAAAAATTACTAAATACGAAAAATGGAATAAATGAAAAATCGAAAAACTCAAAAATAGTAAAATTAAAAAACTGAAGAATCTTAAAAAATTCCAAAATCGATTTTTCTATACTTCGTTCTTTCACTTATTCGACTTGGAGTTTCCGTTAATTGTAAAATTAAAATATAGACAATCTAGAAATCTAGAAATAGAAAAATTGCAATCATAAAATTGAAATCTCTAAGAACTGAAACTCAAAAATAGACAAATTAAAACTTGAGAAATTGAAAAATCGGATGATGAAAAATTGACAAATTGAAAAATAGAAAAACTGAAAAATGATCGAAGATTGAGGAAACGAAAAATTGTATCAAACATTAAAAATTCGAAAAACTGAAGAAAAAAAAACTGAAAAATGGAAAAATTGCAAAATAAAAACGGAGTAATTGAAAAATCAAAAAATCGAACAACTGAAGAGTCTTCAAAACTTTAAAAAATCTGTTGAATTTTTTGGCTATAAACCCGTTTTTTCTTCAACAAAATTGCATTTACTCATCTCTTCCAAAAAACTAACGAAAATATATAGAATTTTTTTTTAATAAATCTTTACTGAAAAATGCCGTTTGAAGCACTCGTGACAGTAGTTTTGATGCAGATGTAAAAAATCTAGACGGATCCATCAGTACAAAATAAAATTTAAATAGCATTTACCATGCAAATTTTTCTAGTGACGTCATCAAATTGTTGGATATTCCTAACATATATATAAAATTTGACAACAATCGCTGTAAATAAAATCGAGACACACGACAGTCAAGCTGTAAATAATCTCCGAAACTACTGGACTGATTGTTGTGAAATTTTATGTGTACATATTTTAGAAATATTGTGGGTATGGTAAAACGCTAACCAAAATTTTTCTGATCACCCCCACCAACAATTTGATGGCATCCTATTTAAATTCTATAAAATACCATACTCTTCTCCTTGTGGTTTATGATATCGCCCTTTAGTCTTTAAATTTTATATTAGCAATGTGGAAGAATATTTTAAAAATTTTGAATGCTTTAATTTATAAATGACGAAATCGTTAATTTTAATTCTACATATTATAGAAAGTTTGTAAATTCTGAAAGCTGTACTAAAACTCAGAAAATAAAATTTTATCATTCTTGTCCTAGACATCCAAAATGCTCTGAAATTTTGCAAACTTTTTAACCTTATCGTAAGCGTGGTAAAACGCTGATCAAAATGTATGTGTTTTTATCACCCCTCCCCCAAACCTGATGACGTTTTCTCAAAATTGTGCTCGAGAAATCCCACTACCTATAATGTGCAAAATATTATGACTCAATACCTGTGGTTTATCAACATATTAATATATTTTAGAATTGCATATACTTGTGACTCAAAACAAAATTAACACGAATGTCGTCATCACAAAGTTTTGTTATTTTTGCAAAATTAAATTCCAGTACATTTTAATTACAGGTCTAGAATGAACTACCAAAAACTAGTAACTTGAAACATCCTGTATATTTTTAGTTAGCGAAGTCCAAAATTATTTCTTTTTAATGCAGCGACTTTTTTATTGTATTAAAAAACACACATTTTATAAAAGTACAGGTTCATAACGAGAGGTGTAATAAAATGCGAAAATCATTTTTACGAGCTTTTTTATGACCTTTCAAGGCATAAACACGACCGATGCTACAGCACAATAACCTTTAAAATCAAAAGTAGGACGAACACTTGCGGATAACACTTTTATCCAATTTGACGCATAATTAAATATTAAAAAAACAAAAAAATCTGTTCATTTCCATGATAAACATAGAGCGACGAAATTTCGTAGAATTAATGAAAATGCCGCTACTCGACCATAAATAAAACATCAAAGTATATCCGCTTAATCGCGCCATTTCCGGTTATGCAATTATTCTTTCAATGACTTCATATAAAATTTCACATAACGTGGTTATCTCATGTATTCAAACACAATATTGTCCTATTGATAAGCGGCTTAAGGTGCGATAACTGTGCAAATATTTGCAATTTCAATTCAGGGAAATCAATTGTCCCCTGTTCAATCAATAAGTATGCATTAAAATGCACAAACATCCCGAGTAGCGATAATATTTTTAATAATTATCATAATTATAGGGCGTGACTCACTATGACATCATTTTACTGCTGTGTTAAACTAATTTACTCCCATAATAAGCATACAGACGCGTTTGTAAAAATAACAGATAACAAAAATCTCACCATATTTGTAATTTTCGGGCTTCTTGCCCTTGGAGGCAATTTCCGTCCTCATTTTGTGAAGCAAATCAACCTTGGGAATATGATCATAGCAAGCGGAATTGCAATTCCAATAAACCGCCAATCCATCTAAAGTTACAATTTTGAAAATTTTTGTAATGTCTTCTTTAGTGATGGCCGGCTTCCAGTGCTCATCTGTGCTTACAACATGTAGGTCACTCAATGTAATGCCTAGGGCAAAGGGCGTGGGGCTCGTAACTTTGTCTTCATACCGAATGTGGATGTTTGTTATGTTTAATTGGATGTTTTTTATGATCTGTGTGATCAATTTTTCAACGAAGGTGTAGTCGGCTTTGGGTTTGTCTACAATCAGTAACGTTAAAGCAGTGGTTGCAAAAACTGCACTTTACACACCCTTGTCGGCTTCTTGTTTCTTAGCCAACTCCACTTTGAGGATGTCCTTTTTTTTCGCGTCGAGTTCTTTGAGACTTTCTTTCAGTGCATCGTACTTCACTTGTTGGTTTGGCGCAGCTAATAAATAAATATCTTCGACGTTTATAACAAAAGCGGAACCATATAAGTTCTTCCATGGTATTTTCAGCACAAGTTTGCCTATCCTTCCATAGACGGTCTGCAGCGGCAAATCTAAATCGTCCAAGGCCGATTGCTTCAAAACCAAGTCCTTGAGTTCCACGTCCCCTTTAACAACACAGAGGGATTATTATTCTATTATAGATAAACTAAAATCGTTACCTCCCCAAATTCCTACTCGTAGTTGGTTTGTATCTAAATTTTCTACATAGGCACCGAGAAAGCGGTTTAAAACCTGAGTTAGTACACTTTCAAATACCATTGTAAGTTAGTAACTAATATTTACAGTAATTATAAAAAATAGGAGCGCTCTCCTACTGAATATGCTGCAATAAAAAGCTATAAATGGTGATGACATCAACGAAAGGCTATTTCTAAGTCCATCTCACAATTTGACCTAACCGGTCGAGATCACGTTTTACTTCTTTATCGATCAATCAAAGGCATTACGCTCATCTTTTTCCGACGTCCCGGAATCTTGAGAACTGACCCACTTACAACACTGACAGTTATTTACTCGTGTCAGGATGACATTTGGTAGCAGAAAAAATTTGAATGAGGAGAAACCTGATTTACCGGCGGGAGGATGAAGAAGTATTACTGGTTGCATACACACACATCGCTCCATTTGTGTCTTTATTTAAATATTCTCAGAACGTTAGTTGTAATGTCCACTGATTAAATGTCTGTTTCAATAAAAGACATGATACATTTACATTTATCTACATTTGTTTACATTTTCATTTGTAATGTATATTTTTAGTATATTTAGTTTTGCCAGTTCATTTTCGTGGACACCAATTATCTTAATTACAACTCTAAACTCTTTGTATTTTTTATAATCGTGACTAATATTACTAAGCTTGATGAGACACTGAACTCGAAAATTGCTCGTAATTTATAAAATAAGTAGGAATCTCGTCGACGATAATAAAACATACTTACATCGAATGAAAAGTTTGTTTTTAAATGCTGGAATACGGGATGACCAAAAATTTTTTTTGTTTGATGAAAAAATTTGATAAACCTCAAGCTGGGAAAATTCGTTCGTTAAAAATAACCTTCGATTCTAAGGTCAAGTTTTATTGGCATTGAAAAACATAAACATGGTATCGGTATTTATTTTAATCGCAATTTTACACCCATGCTACAAAATATTTTATATGTGATAATGTACCTACGCAAAGAATTTAGACAACGAATTTCTAGTAATGACTCAGTTATTAAACTGGTTTGTAACAACGGGATATCCAAAGGATCAAATATTTAAATTTCCAACGGGAAATATTATTGTTTATGAGCTACATACGAAAATGTGGAAGTGTTTTATCTGAACTCTATTCTCGCCCTACTTCGACTTGATTACTTTATTTAAATTGTTTTATGCTTTCTTAAACTTAAACTTACCAAGTACAAGTGTGTCTATTACAAGAAAATATTTTAGAATTTTTTATGAACACTCTGTGCATTAAATTTTAAAGTAACTGATACCACAACAAAGCATTTATCTTGAGGTACCTCTGCAGAAAATTTTCCAATACGGGTCTCAAAAATAAGACCACTGAGAATTTTTTGCGAACCTTTACATTCCAAAAAAATTTGAAGAAAATCGGAATAACTCGGCAACGTCGCATTCGATTTTCAAAAATAATTTGATAGCTGACTCCTATGTATTTTTGGGTGCTGAATCCAAATATGAACTCCACTTTTCTCCAATACGTGTGAATTTTCCAAAAAAGGATTTCAATTTTTTTTTTATTAATGAAAATGGTGGTGGGGAAGCAGCTACATGCAGTAAAATAGGAAAAACCATACATGTGTTGACGTCATATTTACAGTAAGTTGTGTGATAAAGTTACTATTTATTATTACAAATCCACAATTTTTTATTCAGGTTATCAACTTCTGTATGTATTACATCATGATAACTAAAAAAACTATGATTGTTTATTTAAACAGCAGTTTTACAAAATGATTCTTTACAACACGCTGTGGTGACCGAATTTGAATGAAAAAAAATTCAATCAAGAAAATCGTTAAACATAGGCAGGCAACCATGTGCACGTTTAGTTCTTTTTCTGATAGTGGGTAGTTCTGCTAGGGAATTTTAGTTAGAGGGTTGGTAGTGAGAGGGGTGCTTGCTTTATAGAGGGTGGGGAGAGGGTCACTTTTGGTTTGTTTGTTGTGTATGAAACCACTTGATGAGCTGAAATAGGCAAATTTTCGACCAACGTTAACACGTTGTGTAAATTTGTTTTATTGTTTGTAAATTCACAGTTCATGTTAGGATTTTAATCGTTAACTAAGTCTGACACAATTAAACGGTCCTGAGATTATTTAGATTGAGAATTTGCTAGGAGATTTCATGAAATTCACTTAGTCAGGACTCGTTCTTTGTTTATTTAATTATGAATATCGTTTCTGGATGCTTATGCGTAAGTGTTACATGATAACACTTCTTAATTCTTCACACAAGATTGGTAATAGTTCATTTACGGCAGTAAAATCAATCTAACGTTGCCCCACTCTGGGAAAAGACCGTGAAAGTGCGGTAGAATTCTAAATAACGCCTGGTACATTTTGTGTTGTTTATTTATCATGTGTTTCGTTTGAGATCAGCTGAGCACAGTCCACGATATAAACTCTCAAAACTAATGATTTTAAGTAGCCAGTCACTTGGATTATTTAATTTTCTGTTTGAATCGTTGATAAAGTGTGGCATAATTTAACATAATGTAAATTCTTTGTTTGAATCGTTGATAATGTCTGGCATAATTTAACCTCAGGTAAATTCTTTGTTCTGGCAGCGGCCATGTTGAAAAAGTATTTCCAAACCGAGCACATTCTATTAAACCACTACATATTTTACAGACAATTTGACCAACGTGGACCTGTGTTCAAAAACAGAACACTCAGTATATGTAAAGAAGCATGCTATGAGTACGTTTCAAGTGATTTTTTTGAATCGCTCTGTACAAGCAGTTCTCAATTAAAAATATGGCGTTCAAAATTTATACGTATATACGTCAATTATATCTATGCTGTGTTGTGGCGTTCAAAATTTACAAAGTACTGTATACTAGAGCGTAAGTATATAGTTAATTGTCTCACCATTTCTTGTGCTGTAGTGAAACGTCATTTTTTAAACAGATAGTACGTAAAATTTAGTTTGTAATTGCTAAAAGGGCAATTGTTTAAACAAAAATGAAGGGCATTCGATGCCACAGTCCTCCTCAGCGCGTGTAATTAATGCATGGAATTCACTTATTCAGACTCAGCGGTGTTACTTAAGTTATTACATACACATTTTTCGAATTTTTGATTTCTCGATAACTTGGTTTTTTGATTTTTAAAATTTTTCGATTTTTCGAGTTCTCGAGTTTTGAAGTTTTCGATTTCTTAATTTTTAACATTTAAATTTTTTGAATTTCTCAATTTTTAGATTTTTCAACTTTTCGATATTTAGTTTTCGATTTTTTGAAATTTTAGTATTCCAATTTTTATTTTATTTTCGATCTTTTGATGTTTAGATTTCCCAATTAAAAATTTTTAAATATGTATTTAAATTTTTCGTTTTATTGATTTTTCAAGTTTTCGATTTG